>NC_087453.1:16752607-21752607 GCF_036321535.1 Camelus dromedarius
GGTTCAATCATTCTAGAAGTAGGCAGCCATAGTGCTGTGAGGACCCTTAAGCATCCCTAAGGACAGAGCCTAAGAAGTGAGAAACCGAGACCTCCTGCCAACAGCCAGCACTAACTTGTAGCCATGTGAGTGTGCCATCTTGGAAGTGGATCCTCCAGCCCTCAACAAGCCTTCAGATGACTGCAGGCCTGGCTGACATCTTGACTGCAGCCTCATGAGAGACTCCACACCAGTACCACCCAGTTAAGCTGCTCCCAATTCCCTGACCCACAGAAACTATGTGGAAGAATATATATTTATTACTGTTGCTTTAAGATGCTACATCTTGGGGTAGTTTGTTATGCAGCAATAGATAACCAATACATCCCATCAGGGAAAGCTCACACAGAGGCCCCATTTCTTCTACCTGGTGCCATTGAAGGCCTCTGGTGATGAATGCCACCTTGTAGACCTCAGTTGTCCACTTGCTCAATCTCCCAGAAAATACATAAACTACTTACCACATGATGAACACTCCATGAGGGACTAACATTCTCAGAGAGCCATAAGTGATGACAAGACCTAGTATGTGCCTGGTCCATGAGGGTGGAGCCACTCTGAGACCAGCCCAAGAAGCGCAGACCCCCCGTGTCTAGAGGGTCCAGCCACAGACCCAGAGGAGCTCCAGCCAGGGTGGGCAATGCCCTGGTACAGCCTGGTCATGACATCACACAGCGTTCACACAGCGTTTAATCCAACTACCTGACTCTAACCTTGAGTGCTGGGCTGAGCAGGTGATTTGAGTAGGGACCCAGTTCATCGAAAAGGGCATGAGGCACAAAAACTTAAAAATAGAACTACCATGTGATCCACCAACCCCACTGCTGGGTACATATACAAAGAAAATGAAAACACTAATTTGAAATAATACACGCACCCCAATGTTCATTGCAGCATTATTTACAATAGTCAAGATATGGGCACAACCTAAGTGTCCATCAATACTTGAATGGATAAAGAAGATGTGGCAAAAAATACATATATATACAATGGAATATTCCTCAGCCATAAAAAGGATGATGTTCTGCCATTTGCAGCCATGTGGATGGACCTAGAGGGTATTATGCTTAGTGAAATCAGTCAGACAGAGAAAGATAAACACTCTATGTTAGCACTTATATGTGGAATCTAAAAAAGAAAACAAATGAGTGTATATAACAAAACAGAAACAGACTCACAAGTATAGAAAGGGAAGTGGGGAGGGGCAAGACAAGGGTAGAGGATTGAGAGGTACAAACTGTGACATAGAAATAAATAAGCAACAAGGACATAGTTGTACAGCATGAGGAAATAAAGCTGTTTTGTAATAACTTTAAATGGAGTAGAAAATAATGAATCACCAAGAGTGGCCAGCTTCTCAAAGCACCTGAGCCCAGCTTTGCTCACTCTCCATATTCCAGAGGCCACCCCGGCTCCAAGGCGGGTCTGGAGGTGGTCCAAGGCCACGGACAAGCCCCAGCTGAATATGTTTGGCCTCTACCAGGTGCAGGCCCACTTCTGGTCCTGACCGCCCTGCCCAAACCAGCCAGGCCCTTCTCCTCACCAGCGTGGCCCCCTGGGCATCTATCCAGTCGAGGTCCTGGCCGGCTGCAATCATACAGTGGATGTCCGAAATCATCTGCTGCTCAGGGGCTGCCCGCATCTCGTTGATCTTCTCTTGGGTGATGCCTGCAGTGGGGGAGGGGGGTTTAGTCAGCACTCGAGGACTGAGGCCCCAAGGGGGAGGGGTGGTGAGAGGAAGGTAGATAGGGGAGGTGTGGCTCCTGTTCCCTGGGGTCTGTCCTACCACCCACCTTCCTGCCTCCAGCTTCTCAAACGCCTGGCTCCTTCTCATCCTCTAGGTCCGGCGTGGATCCCCTCCCCAGCTGGCCTCCCCTGATCACCCCATCTGACACCCCCTGATCACCCCATCTGACCCAGGTCTCTGTTAGTTTCCTCCATCTCGTCCACAGCTGTGTTTGTGGCACCAGGCACAATGCTCAATGAATCTTTGTTACGGCAGTGACAGAATTCACCGAACATATAACTTTTAAATGGAGAGCTGAATGAATCGAGGTGGAGGGACCCAGAAACACATTTTCAAGCCTGACTCTCTGGCTAAAACTCTAAGTGTTACTGGCAGCTACTAATAGCGTTGAAGGAGAGAGTGACATGCTCTGAAAGGAGGTCCATTAGATCAAGCATTCTTGGATAGAATTCAGGGGAGGTCTGTAAACGTGAAAGGAGAAAAGAATGACATGTTTATTTTCATTACCCTTTAAATGAAAGATAGCATTTCCTTCCATTAGAACACAGGCCAAGTTCACAATAGAACTGGCAGTGACTTTGTCACCAGCAGAACCTGCAGGTATTTTCATTTTATCTGATTGCTTCCTGAATCAGTAAAATTTCTATATGACACATTTAAAAATATTTGGGGACATATACTTTCATAGAAGTGGTTTCCGTTATAGTCCTATGGCTTTGATAACTGCGTTTAAAAATATTATTCTGAGAAGGAGTTCACAGATTCACCAGATTAGCACAAAAACCATTAGGAAGCTTTGCAGAAAGTGAATAGGAAAAGTTCCGAGGAACGGAGAAGTCAAATCGGTGGTTTGTGCAGCGACGTGGGGAGAAACACAAGCGCGGGGACCGGCAGGACCTTGGACTGCAGCCGAGGGTCTGGGTTTGAGATTTATTTCAGAAAAGGAGGCCCTTTCCGTGTGGAATGGGGTGGTGGAGGAGACGCATGTCTCTCTGATGGCTACATTTGTTTCCTCTCTGAAGCTCACTTGTGAGCCGAGAACAGCCCACATCTTGTTTACCCGGGGCCCCTGGCAGCCCGCGTGGTGCCTGGCACAGAGCAGGCTCGTGCCAATGTTCTTGACTTTGTATTATTTTCCCAAATGGGAATGTATCTTTATCACAAATGTTTACTGAATTGAATTGTCACAGCTGACGAAGAGCCCGGGCCAGCTGAGGTGGCCTGCGCGTGTGGGTGACACAGATGAGAGCAACACCCCCATGTGCACAGCACATGTTCCAGGATCGTTCTGTGTCCTCATCTTGTCCATCACGCGGGTAACACCCACCACGGGGCCCCAGCCTAGTTCCTGAGCCCTGACATGCAGGCTAGGGAACTTGCTCCCCTGTGTGGATGAGAGATGCTCGCCGTGGCCCCGCCCTGAGCCCACTCACGGCAGGCTGCCCTACCCTTACCCTGGTACGCCATGCACGTCTCGATGACATCCAGGGTGGGCTCATCCTCGCAGAGGTCATAGGGCATGTTCCCATCAGAATTGACGGCAAGCAAGTCGGCCCCACTGCAGAGAAAGGCCCGGGGTGAGTTCCTAGGGTTGGTCTAGCTGCCTCTACCCTCCAGCCTCTCATCCATAGCCCACCGTGCACCCCAACACCCACCAACCCACCACAGTGCACCCCAGAAAGGATAGCATCTCTAGGATCTCAGGGGCCCCACGTGGCAAGGGGCAAAATCCCAGGAGTCTTCCCCTAGCCTCCTGTTCTGTTGAAGAACCAGCAGACAGGTACTTGAGGACAGATGTCAAATAAGAAAATACAACATGAAAATAATGCCATTTGCAGCAACATGGATGGATCTAGAGATGATCATACTAAGTGAAGTAAGTCAGACAGATTTAAAAGACAAATATCAAATGATATCACTTACATATGGAATCTAAAATATGATACAAATGAACTTATTCACGAAACAGAAACAGACTCACAGGCAAAGGTTACCAAAGGGGAAAAGGGGTAGGGGAGGGACACATGAGGAGTTTGAGATTAGCAGATACACACTACTATATATAAAGGAGATAAACAACAAGGCCCTACCATATAGCACAAGGAACTATATTCAAAATCTTGTAATAAACCATAATGGAAAAGAATATGAGAGTATATATATATGTGTGTGTGTGTGTGTGTTTGTATATATATAACTGAACCACTTTGCTGTACACCAGAAACTAAAGGAACACTGCAAATCAACTATTTTTCAATAATAAGTAAATAAATAAATAAGAAAACATTTAAAAGAAAATACAACAAACATTAACAGCAGGAGCACTGCTTACCAGGCATCTGCTTAGAGCCAGGCTTGATCAAGCCCTTTACACACATCATCTTATATAATCCTCGAAACAGTCTTCTTGGTTCAGTATTACTGGCCCCATCTCACTCAAGGAGAAACAGAGGCTCGGACAGGTTTAGTCACTTGCCTGAGGCCGCACAGCTAAGATATTGGGGGGGGGGGGGTCAAGACTCAAAGCTGGTTCTTTCACGCGCCAGCTCTTTTCACTTCTCCCTGTCCTATTTCAGTCTTGGCCCACGTACTGAAACATCCTCGGCTATTCCCCACCTCCTCCTCTAAGTCCCTGCCCAAAAGGCTGGCCAGAACAGGGGCAGGACAGAGCCTCGGGTCTCCGTGGCAAGATATGCCTTTTGGGCCAGTAGCTGCCATGCATGGTCCTGGGAAGTCCTGTGGCAGAATTACCCAGGAACTACTGAAATAAAATGCAGCTTCCTGGGCTCCACTCTAGACCTCCTGAAACAGAGTTTCTCAGGGGCAGGGTAGAAGATTATGTATTTTCAACCCATGATTCTGGTACAGATCAGTACTGGGGACCCTCTGTACTAGGCTGACAGCACTCCCTTTTCCTCTCGCACCATCACTGATTGGACTGTGGCTACATGATGCTCCCGCAGACTTAGCCACACCCAGGCTCTCATCAGAGGTGCGGGCATGGGCCACCTGCCAGTCCTTTGGCCTAACAGCCCTCCACTGTGACCTCTCTGAGCTCCTGTGTGCCCTTGGGCAAGCTAATCCACCTCTCTGAGCCAGGGTGGCAGTACTGGCTGCCATCCCCCCAGCAGCCACCCAATGGGTCCCTGCTGCTCCACTGAAACCTCTGCCAAAGGTCACCAGCCCTCGGCCACCATCCCTAACTCCCTGCCCTCAGACGCCCTCCTTGGCCTCCTGGGACCCCAACCCACTGGTCTCACTCTGTCTCAACTCTGGTACTGTAATCGCCTGATTTCCTGCCTGGTTCTTCAGGACTTTTGCAGCCCTGAGTTCCCAGTGCTCAGCACTTCCTTGGCTTGGCTCAGCTCAAATGGCCACCAATCATTAGATGAATTCAATTAAATACACTTGAAATTGTGTATTTTCTATGTGTTTATAGAACCTGAGCAAACTAGAAAGAATTTCAGGGTGAGAGAAGACTGTCAGAGCGATATAGAGGGAAGTGGCCTTATTCCTGGGAAAGACATTGCTGCATGACGTCCCCCAAAGCAGATCTTGCCCCAAAGGAGAGCATATGGACAGGATCTGGGGGAGCAGGGCCGAGGAAGTATGTGTGCCTTTTTTCTACAGCAAGAAAAACAAAAATGGGAACAACACATAAGAGTGAAGGAGATGAATATAGACTCAAGGGGACAGACAGAGACAAAGAGATTTTATAAAAGAGAATGATACCCTGATACAAAGCCAGGCAAGGACACAAGAAAACTACAGACTGATATTCTTCATGAACATGGAAGCAAAAGCCTCAAGAAAATACTAGCAAACTGAACTCAGCAGCATATCAGAGGGATTATACACCATGACCAAATGGGATTTATTCCTGTAGTGCAAAGATGGTCAGTTTCACATTATTGTATTTCACCACAATAATATGGGGAGAAACAAAGAGAATGAAAGGACAGAGAGGGAGAGGAAAAGAGAGGAAGACACAAGGATGGAAAGGGAATGTGAGGAGAAAGAGGAAGAGAGTGACAGGCACCAAAGGAGACAGGAAAAAAAAGAGAAAGAGAAAATGAAAGTTCCCCCGTTCCAAAAAAAAAAAAAAAAAAAAACTTGTAAAAATCCAAACTCTGAGAAATGCTATTCTCAGGGGAGAGAGGGGCACGTACTACTGAACGAGGATTTTCACCAGGTTGATGTGGCCGCAGGTGGCCGCAGCGTGCAGGGGCGTCCACAGCTCGTTGTCCTTGGCGTTCACGTTTGCACCGTGGGAGAGGAGCAATTTGACAATTTCCTCAAAGTTGTCGATGCAGCACTGCAAGGAGGCCACAGGCAGGGTCAGCTCCGGGCAGGGCCCCGGGTGGCGATGATGACACACCAAGTTCCCCCCGAGACACCACGAGAAGGACAGTGGAGCCAAACGACTTGAGTTTGAAGCCAGCTCCATTACGTAAAATGCTGTGTGGTCTTGGGTAAGCCATTCAACCTTCCTGAGCCTGTTTCTTGAGTTTATAATATACATGATAAAAATGTAAAGATGAGATAAAGTCAGCTATGAAATGCTTTGCAAATATTGGTGGAATGAGACAAAATTTTGAATGAGGCTTTAAAATCCTTTTAGTTTCAGAAGGCTTTCTTCAAACAAAATGGTATGGAGAACTTAGATAACCAATAAATTCAAGCAGGGCTGCTGGGGCTGAAGTAGGGGTGTGTGTTGGTGGGGGCGGGGATAGGGGGTAGGGCGAGATCCCCCTCCCAACAGTGGCCTCCTAGATCATAGTTTGAAACCTCTGACTTAGGAATTTCTGACCCAGAAGGGGAGGTCCCAAGTAACCAAGCCTCCCCTAAAGAACCCGTCTCCGCATGAGGGCCCTAGGGCTTCTGGTACAGTCCCTGCAAGGAGACAGCCGTCTCTGTGCTCCTGCCTGTCCACACGTGGGTCAGCCCCAATGAGAATGCAGCCTCCCAGAGAGACTCAGGGCTCTGACAGCCATTGGAGCCATCAGACTCCAGGGACAGAGAGTGAAAGATTCCACGGGGACAGAGGGGCCTCAAGCCAGGCCCATGAGCAGGGAGAAGGGAGGACAGAGGAGGAAGAAGACAGGAACCTACTTTACTGAATGTGGGATCCATCCCAGGTGACCCCCGGAGAAGCCAGCAGGGGACAGACCAGGGACCTGTGCTAGGCCCTACCCATCCAGGGAAGCGCTTCGCCCTCAGTGCAATGGGAGATGTTGCAGAGTTATACTCAGAGGAGCAGCACAATCAAACTTGCTTTTTAAAAAAAAACCCTCCTCTGGCTGCACGTGGAGAACGGATTGCAACTGCATGCTTGTAGGGGGGAGAAGAGGGATAGTGAGGTGCTGTGTTGGAATTACTCATTTAAGAGATGATGGTGGCCCAGCCTACAGAAGTGACCACAGGCATGGGGAGAAGTGACTGGGTATCAGCAGAAGGAGCGGGGGCGCCTGTGGGAGCCCATGGCCCCAGCTGGGTGTGGAGATGGGGATGGGGCGGTACCACAGCCCCCACCCCACTGCTCAGCAGAACCGGGGGCTCAGCACCAGAAAGACATGTGGGAAAGGAGCAGCCATTTGCATGCAGATGGTGCCAGAGACCTAGGTTCTCTTTCTGAAGCAGCCCATCTGGGGTTGGTTGGGTCTGGGGACATCTCTCTGGACAGGAGGGACACGCGGGACCAGTGGAGCAGGGCACTGCCTCAGGTGGGTGGGAGAACCATGCAGTGGCACGGCACAGTCAGCAGGGGGCGCCAAAGGCACCAGAGTGAAATGGCGGGGAAAGGTGAGGGTAGGGTTCCCGGGCTGTCCCTGGGAGACGGGTTTGAGATGGCCCTGTCCATAGGAGGAGGAGCAGCCCAGCGCCTGGATCAGGGGACAGGAGGGCTAGAGATCCCACCCTGAGGGGCTGCGGAAAACACGAGGATAGGCGGGGGCAGGGAATGGGGCGATTACGCACCCAGAATTGTAGACTTGAAGAGGGACGCCCAGGGCCTGGGCCAGTCTGCACCTGGGAGACGAGGCTAGAGCAAGGGCTGGGTTAGGAGCTGGATGCAGGAGTGCAATGGTGGGTGGTACGTGGTGGAGCGAGTTGGCCTCCTCTCGCCTTCCCCAAGGTGGGCAACGGCACCTGGAGTTGGATGACTCCTCCCGCCCCCTCACCTCCCACATCCAATCTATCACTAGGTGGGGGTTCCATCTCCTGCAACACTGTCCCTATCCCCATGGCCCTGGATGAGGCTTCATCCTCTCTCCCTGCCTCCCCGTCACTCCCCTTCCACACACCCTCTGTCAGAGAGAGCCTCCTCCTTAATCCAGCCATGCTGCTCTCAGATTGCAGACCTCTGAAGTTTGCCTGTTGCCAAGAGCAGAAAATCCACAGAAAGCTCTTCTTACTGTGCTCCTTCGCTGTGTTGCAGCAGCAGTGACGATAACAAAGACTGCAATAACAGCAGCCCCGGCAACAGCAGTAATAAGAACATGCCACGTTATCAGTAATCACAGCTAGCGCTTTTTGAGGCGTTACTGGGTTGCTAACCTTTGGCCATGCATTGCCTCTTTTAATCCCCAGAACAACATTTCCAGGGCTCCATAGCCACGTGGGGCTAAATGTCTCATACCGGACAGTGTCGATACACAGAACATTCCATCATCGTAAAAGTTCTATCGGACAGTGCTACCCTGAACCTCAGTTTCTTGAGCTGTAAAATGGGGATAATCATATTTTAAAGGGGTGTGACAATCAACTCACACTTTACATCAATGAAGTGGCTTTGCAGGGTGGAACATGTGACAAATTTTAATACTAAGAATATGTAATATTTATCCAATGTCGTGATGCTTGTAGGGTTTCTATATGTATTCATTTAATCCTCACAACAACCTAATGGGATGGGTACTTGTTATTCCTCTTTTACAGATGAGGCAAGTGAGGCCCAGAGAGCTTAAGTAACTTGCCCAGGGTCACACAGCTAGAATTAGCAGATGCGTGAAGCCCTGTGGGACAGGAAGAGAAACCAAGAGGACACACAGGGAGCCACTGGGCTGATGACTGAGGGTGGGGACTCGCCCATGGCGCTTATGGGTAGGCCAGTCTTTGTCCCCACTTCCCGCCCTCACAGCGAGATAGAGAGGCTCCTGCCAGCCCAGCGTTCCCATAGCCTGGCCTCTTGTCCACCAGGCTGCATTTAAGTCCACCCACTCAAAAACTTGGGCCAGGGCACAGGGAGGTTCAATGTGTTCACTCATTAACTCAGCACGCACACTTTGAGGACCTACTGTATGCCAGCATGGGGACCGACGCTGGGATACACCAATGAGTAAGACACAGGCTCTGCCCTCGTGCAGCTCAGAGATCAACATCAAATGATCAGGCTAATGGCTAAGAGGACAGAGGGGTGCTCAGCAGAAAGGCCGTGGATGTACCAGCTCAGCTCTCAGGCTCTTGTACGCGCGCACCCAGCATTATGGGAAGACACCAGAGTGCTCTGAGTAACGGTAACGCCAGCAGATGTGGGCCTCGGCATCCCTGCAGCCACTGCATGGAGAATGGATCACGGCAGGGTCACCTGAGTGCTGGGGACAAGTGGGGGCTGTCACAGCATCTGGGCAAGAGATGACAGGCAGAGTAGCCCCTCCCAGCCAAAGGGGACTGGGCCCACCTCGCTGCCCTAAAAAAGATGTATGTTATGACAGCGCATGGTTCCTGGCCGTAGGTCACAGCTGTGTGACCTTAGGCAGGTCACATCCCCAACTCCCCACGCCTGTCAATCACTTTTGTCACTGGGATGGGTGGATGCCTTGGTGGGTGTAAACACAAGTGCCTCGTAAACTGTCAAGCTCCAGACAAACTTGCTTTGTTTGTCAAACCCTTTGCCAGACAGTGAAGATGCAGTGGACAAAGGATCCCTGTCCTCAGAGGCTGTGAGTGCCGCACGCACGTGGGCACGGGGGCTCCGTGGGTGTGTCCGTAACTGACACCCTCCTCTCAGAAGCAGACAAGAGCCTTTCAGACGGGGCAGCTGCGGCTCCCCTCCCCCTCCTCCCTGAAAGCTCTGGGCAGGAAACAGCAGGGAGATGGGGCACCTGTCCAGGGGGAAAGCCCGGAGCCAGAGGCCCCAGTGAGCCTGGCCTTACCTGGTGCAGGGCTGTGAGTCCATCCTCGTTGCACAAATCAGGGCTGACCTTATTCTTCAGGAAGTAGCGCACTGCAACAGAGGGAACAGGAGTGAGTGTCCTGTCACACACCAGGTATACAGTGATGCCAGGGACCCAGATAAGACCCACTCTCCACCAGGTCCTAACATGAGCAGTCATGTTTACTCCTTACAACAGGCGTGAGAGGTAAGTATCAACACCAACCCATTTCACAGATGAGGAAACGGAGGCACAGATCGCAGATCTCTGGTCCAGGATTTCCAAGGGGTGGATGGCACTGCCTGACTTATTCTGCACAATAAGAACAGGAGCTAACTTTTTCTGAGCACTTCCTGTATGTCAGGCACAGAGCAAAGCAGTTTATATTTGCTGTCCAGAAAGAGCACATTCTAGTCACTGAAAGCAGACACTCTGGTGTCTGATGGCCTGGATTCCAATTTCAGCGCCATTCTTATTGGCTGTGCAACCTCAGTCAAGACACTTCCCTCTCTGTGCCTTAGTTCTCTATTCTGTAAAATGGGGATGGTGTTAATCCTACCTCACAGGGGCATCACGTGGAGTAACTGAGGTGAGCTGTGGCCAGGGCTTGGTGCGGCGTCTGGCCCATGGTTTGAACGTGAGTTCTTATTATGGAGGCTGTTATCGTTTTTATTAACACTGCAGGTCCCTGGACCAGGTATTAGCCCACTCACAACTGCCAAATGCCCCTTCTTTGGCCCCACTGAGCCTTGGGGGCCAGGGATAGCAGGGGCTTTAACTCCCTTCCTTCCCTAGACCTTTATCTAGCTCTGTGTGTGTGTGTGTGTGTGTGCGTGTGTGTGTTTTCAGGGATGGTGGGTAGGGCAGGGAACTGGGGATGAGGGAGGCCAACGTGAACTCCAACCACAGCCTCGAATCTCTCTTGCTTAGGACCACGCCCCTCCCCTTATTACTGGGATCCTCCCTCCTTCTCCATCCCTCCCCACCCATTAAGGTCCCAGTTCTCATTCTGAACCCACGTGCAAAGGGAAGGACAGTGGGTCAGCATGCACATAGTGTACAACATCAATTGTACCAATGTATTCAAGTCCACCTGCTCAGAAACTTGGGCCAGGGCAAAGGGAGGCTTCGATGTGTTCATTCATTCATTAAGTCAGTGTGCACATATTAAGCACCTACTGTGTGCCCGCATGGGGAACGATGCTGGGATACACCAATGAGCAAGAGACATGGATTCTGCTCTCGGTCAGCTCAGAGTCTGGGTAGCAGGAGACCAACATCAAATGAACTAGCCCGCTGGCCCATAAGGTCCCTTCCCAGTCTTGGCAGCTGGAACCCTTGCCATGGCCTCCCAGCTTCAGGATACCCATCTCTGCACTGCCTCCAGCTATACCTCCCCCACGGAGCAAACAGTCCAGGTAGCCAATGGGATGAGTCCACTGAACCCCATGGTTCCCGTCTGGCCCACCTGACCCTTCCCTGTCCAGTGGCTCTAAGCCTGAAAATGCAGAATCTGCAAAGACCTCTTCCCCAGATCCAGCCTCCCCAGGGCGGGCCATGCAGGGGGCAAGCATGCCTCTAGGCTGAAGAGGGGACTGAGGGGTGGCTGTTTGCTGAGCAATTAGATGAACTTGGATACACAAGCTGGCTTGTGCATGAGACCCTCGTGATGCTGAGGAAGCCAGCGATGGAGGCCTGGGTCCTGTAGATGGGAGGTGCAGGCTGGCCTTGCCCCCCTCAGCCCCTCCCATTCCCACCCAGTTTGGCTCCCTCCAAAACACGAACCAAAGTCCACATCCCCTGGTGCCCATGGCGGGCACCATCTCCACACTACGGCCCACCACCCACGCAAGGGGGTGGCGCCCATGGGCGTCCTGACTGATTTGCCTCTGCTGTGGGGGAACAAACTCGAGGGAGCTGTGAAGGACAGAGGGCATGCCATCCACTCCGCAGGTTGACTAGCTGCTCAGCAACCCCAGGGGTGCCAGGGAAGAAGCCGAGGTCTCAGGAGCAGCTGGGATGGGGTGGTTCCCCAGCTTGTCCTCATCAGTCCCAGCTCCCAGACCCACAGCCCTGGAGGCACCATTGGCCTGAGTGTGAATGGAGGCTCCAGTGAAGGGGAGGTTGAGGCCTCCACTCAGGCTCCTGGCAAGAGGTGACATCTCCAGCAGACTTGCCCGAGATGCGCTCACGGCTGCTGGGGGCCAGAGTGACAGGAGTTTACACGGGATATAGTCAGGTCCTCTGGAGATGCTCTGTCCAAAACAGACCCACTAGCCCCATCCAGCTCTTACAGCTTTTCAAATGTCAATTCATAAAAATTCAAAATTCACCTCCTCAGTCACTCTGGTCACATTTCAAGTGCTCAACAGCCATGCATGGCTACCATATTAGAAAGAGCAGAAACAGGACATTTCAATCTTCACAGGAAGTTCTATTGAACTGCTCTACTTTAGGGAATTATACGTGGAAATTAGTCCCATCACCAATTGCCGAAACCTCTCCATGGCTCCTGATTGCTTGGGAACAAAAGTCCAAAACTCTCACTATGGCAGAGAACATCTACATAACATGTTCCCAGCCTCCAGGCCTCCATCTTGCACAATCCCAGGGGACCATTCACACAGTGGTCTACGAGAGGCAGAGCAGTGCACAACTTGCTCAGCTGTACTCAATGCTCCTAACCTACCTACCTCCCCAGTCGAGGTCTTAAACTCCGAACACCTTCCACAACGGTCTTTTGTCAGCTACAGAGTCACCATATTTCCTTTGGCCTCTGAGCTTTAGCACAGCCTGTTCCCATTGCCTGGAAGACTCAATCATCCATCCATGCACCAACCCATCCATGCATCCAGCCATCTACCATCCAGCCATCCACCCTCATCCATGCATCTATCCATGAATCCCCCCATCCACCATCCATTCATCCACCTGCATCCAAGTATCCAACACTAACACACACACACACACACACACACACACACACCCCTCACTCCTCATCCTTTACCTTTCAGCCCAAACTCCTCAGATGAAGGCATTGTAAGCTCAGTTTCTACACATCTCATTTACAGCCTTATCACAATCAGAATTACATAACTACTTGAGTAATTATGGGCTTTGGGTTTGTCTGCTATAAGACACTAAACCCCAAGGGAAGGACAGTGACCTGACACTTACTGCTCTTTCCTTGGGGCCTGGCACACAGTAAGTAAATCCTCAATAACCCTTCCAGGACCCAGACCTAATTGGCAGCCCCCTAGCTCAGTCCAAGGACACAGCCTCTCCATCTCTGAGCAAAGCAGTCCACCCTATAGTGCTGACCCGGATGGCTCGAGTTAGAATATGCAGTGTTGCCAACAGGTTCCTTGAACAGGATGACCTGGTAGCTGGTCTCAGCCTCAGAACCATGTGAGAAGTCTATAGCGAAGCCACTGATTACTGAGGCCAGCCTGTCCACGGGCCAGGGTTCAAATCCTGTGGGGGTGGGTGGTGGACCAGGCTTCCTCCCAGGAGACACTCTTTGAGGCAGAAATTAAGCGTCAGCTGCCAACAGCAGCCTTTGTGTGCAGTAATTATCGGGGTGTTCTCCCAGTGGCACGCGAGCCTAAGACATATAATTACTCCAATATCGGGCAGTTATTCTCAGCCCAAGAGGTGGGACAAGTCATCCTCGTCTCTAAGGAGCCCTTAATAGCCAAGAGCCAAGGCCCCGTCCGTGGTTCTACTTGCACTTTCTCTGGGAGCCTGGCTCTGGACACAACTCATCGGAGCAAAGACCCCAACACCCAGTGCACAGCCAGGCTATCCTGCCTCCGGGGTTCAGCGAGAAAAATGATTCTTCTACCAACAGTGTCTTCTCACTGAGCTCGTCCTATGTGCCCAGGTCAACGCTGAACCACTTTTCTTTCATGTGTTCATGTCTAATTACTCCTCTTATGGAGAAGAGGAGACAGAGGGTCAGGGAAGTGCAGCTCAGAGCGAAATGCCACCGAGTGGAGGAAATAACTCACCCCCAGCCCCTCCTTTGAAATCCTTCTGACTTCAAAGCCCAGGCTCTTGGCCCCAGGGCTGCTCCGCTCTGCCTCTGAGACCAGAAATGGGGACCAGCATTGCTGGAGCCCTGGTGGGGTGGGAAGGAGGGGGATGGGAGAGTGGACAGAGCGACCTCTGCTCTGTAAGCATCAGAGGCTCTCAGGTCCCAGGCCAAGCCTCTTCTTGTAGACCGAAGAGCTCAGGGATCTACAACCAGGACACAAAAAACATGGCAGCCCCAGAGGAACACAGTCAGACATCTCAACGGCCAAGTTCAATGTTAAGTTGCCTCTTCCCACTCCCTACTTAAAACTCTCATGTAGTTCCAACTTGTTCTTAGAACAGAGTTCAAAACCCTTCCTTGGCCACTACTGGGGTCAGCAAACTATGGTCCCTGGACCATATCTGGCAGGCAGCCTATTTCTGTAAATTAAATTTTCCTGAAACACACCTGCACTCATGCATTTACATAATGCCTGTGACTGCTTACACCCCACACCACCAGAGTCAGGTCGTGACAGCAGAGGCAGTATGGCCCACACAGCCTAAAATATTTGCTATCTGGCCCTTTCCAAAAAAGATTTGATCACCTTGGTCTTCACAGTCCTGCATGATGTGGTCCTGGCTACAGGGTTACCACCCAACACAATTCCAGGGGGCACTGTTCTCATCAGTCTATGGGGAAAGCTTGCTCTGGAGTTGTGCAGTGTGCAGCCTGCTCAGCCGTACCCAGCAGTCCTGTCTCCAGAGCTGTCCAGGCTCCCCTCTGGCTCTCTGAGTGCCTTGCACAATGGAGGTAGCTAGCTTGGGGGTATGTAAGGGGTTGGCCAGGGCTCAGGGAGGACAAAGACCAGAAGGGCATGCTCTCCTCTTTAGCTGGGCAAGTCCACCACATCAGCCTCAGGTCTGCTCCTGCCCCAACACCAGGCTTGGCCATCAGTTTGTCCAAGTGACCTATCTGTCCTCCCACATTTGTTTAAATGTGGCTTTAGGGGAAGTTAATTCCTTCTCTCTGTGCCTCGGCATCCTCATCTGTAAAATAGGGATCAAAACAGCATCTTCTTTGTGGGGATGCTGTGGAGATTAAGTAAGACAATGCCTGAGAGCTACTACTATCATTTATTTGAAAAATAAAAATAAAAAAACAACTATTGAGTTCCTGCCCTGTGCTGGGCACCGGAGATGTAACCATGGACATCTTGCCTGTCTCAAGAGCTCTCAACCTGGTTGTAAAACGCAGAGGCCATCTGTCTCCAGGGAGCTTGCAGCATCGGCTGGTTCAAGGACCACAGTGAGGCCGCAGCTAACGTCCCCATCACCCCTGCTACAGGCAAGACCCCAATGAGATGGCAAAGAGGTGGCTCCCACCCGCCTCTCATATATTCCTGCTCCTGGCGCCAACCACGTCGCTCCGCCCACACCTCCCTGGCAATCTGGCTGGAATCTGGGCCAAGCAGGGCCATCTGCTCCCCTCCATCTCCAGCTGTAGCGAGTGAGGCTGAACCAACCCATCTAGGCAGGAAGCTGGTGGTGGCTGCCTTTGTGGGGAGAAATCACTGCTGACAAGCTTGTTTTCTTTGCCACCTGACACACTCTGCCCCACAGAGCGGACTGTCTGACCTCGGGCTGCTCAGTGACGTGCAACCACGGGTGTGGGTCCTGCTCCTGCCCAGGGGAACAAGGACAGCAAGGCAGAGGTGCCTGCCCCTTAAAGATGGACCCTGGACAATCTGCATCTGCGGGGGTGCTGGGGGAGGGCCCTGGGACTGCACTGCTGCCCCCTGGCCACGTGACTTGCACCATCACGTTTGCGGGAATCCTGCTCACTAAGCTCTCGTCCCTTCCCATCTGACTCCCTTTCCCACCCAGCACCCAGCAATGAGGACTTCTCCTCCCACTGCCTCCTAGGCGCCTTGTGATCTAGTCCTGCTCCTCCCCACCCCCACCTAACCCCACTCCCCAACCTCCCCCAATTCCCTCCCCCATTCAGTCACGCTGGCTTCTTCCATTTCTTAAAACAAAACAAAAACTGAGCTCATGGAGGCCTTTACACACACAGTTTCCTGTGCCTGGAGCCCTCTTTCTTCCCTTACTTGGGCCAGCAAACTCCTCATCCTTCCGATTCCAGCAGAAATTGCAGATCTCCTCTAAGAGGTCTTCTCTGATCACTCCAACCTCAGTCGAGTTGCCCGAGTTATTTGCTCCCACAGTGCCCTGCATTTCTGCTTCACAGTAGTCCTGCTGCAATTTGTAATTGCAGGGTGATTAGCTGGTATATATTAATTATATAATTATTTGTTTTGTTTTTTGGGTTCCATGACGGCAGCAAATCCCATTGACTGGTGACCCCGGTCTCCAGCACGGAGACTGGCTCACAGCAGGGCCTCAAGAAATCTCTACTGTAGTGAAAGCACCTGAAATCCACTCTCTTAGCAAATTTCTGGTACTTAGTATAGCAATGTTATTAACTATAATCATCATGCTGCACATTAGATCTCCAGATTTATTCATCCTCCATAATGGCAACTTTGTACCCTTTGACCAACGTCTCAGAAAAAAAGTAACTACATGAGGAGATGGATATGCTAATCAGCTTGGCTGTACTAATCATTTCTCTCTATATATATAGATAAACATCATGTTGTACACCTTAAATATGTATAATTTTTATTAAAAAATTTTTTTGTTTAATATCTATTGTGTGAATGAACAAAGGCAGGAAGAAACGGAGGGAGGAATGCTCTGGGGCCCCACGAAGTGGCTTGTTGGGTCTGTGGGACTGTGGGACTGATCTCCCAGGGACACGTGCATAGCCCTGCAGACACACCACACGGTGTGTGACTCAGGGGCTGGAAAGCAACAAGCATGGATTTTGCACAGAAATGAAGCAGCAAATACACCTCCCTGATCCTCTCCTGGTGGTGCAGTCAGACCTGGCGGCTGCCCAGAGAAGTCCGTCAGCTCACCCTGAGGCCAGGCACCCATCATGACCCTCCCACCCAGGACCCCAGTCCTCACTCCCTCTGCTCCAGCTTGGGTGTTCTTTCTACAATCCAGCACTGACTGTGCCCGAGGCACCGTGTTGCATCTTTATGTCCATCAAATCCATTAGTCCTCCTAATCTGGTTATGAGAACTAATGACCTCTTATTATTAATTGCCTGCTAGTATCACCCCAATTTACAGATCACAAAACTGAGGCTCATGCCTGAACCTGTGAAATGACTTCCCCAAGGGGATGCACCCGGGAAGGGCAGAGCTGGGATATTAACCCCAGTCTGGCTGCCTCCAAAGACTGAACACTTAACCACTTTGCTAAAATTATGCCAAACAAGGCCCCAGGGAGCGGAAGGTGGGCAGTGGAGAGATGTGGGAGACGGATAAAGTTATTAGCGTGAAGAGAGCCAGAGAGATGACGAAAAGCAAGAAGGTGAAGATCATTGCCAATAGTTCAGTGTTCAGTACATGATAATAAGGACAACGGTAGCTAACAGTCACAGAACCTCCTCGATGGAGCAGTTTAGGTCCAGAGGCAAATGAATGGGGCTGACCCTGGTGCCTGAGCTCCAACATGCCTTCTGTTTGTCTTCCTGCTGCATCTCCATTCTCAGTAGACCCCACCCCATCCCAGATTTCGAGCACCCTGGTGGCCTGGCTCCAGCTGCTGCCACCCACCGACTAGGCTGCACCTCCTCCTTGAAAAATCGTGCCCATACTGGCCCCGTTTCTTCCCCCTCCTCACATCCTAGGTCTGCTTTGCTCAGTCTCACGGGGTCCAGCACTGGCAGCCTGATCAAACCAGCCCCTCTGGCCCTCCCCTCCCCTCTGCCCTCCTCAGGATGCTTGCTGGCAGGGCAGCACAGGACTCAGCCTACTGCTTCAACGATGCCAGAAAGGGCCAGCCCTCTCAGGAAGCAGCCTCTTGACTCGCCTCTCAAGTCAAGGCTGTCCTGGGTCTTCAATGCACCACGCTTCCAAACTCATTCCACTGAGCAACTTCAACCTTTCCACCCACTGCTGCTCCTCCCTGGAGCAGAAATAGCCAGAAATAGCTGCTTCCAAGGAAGCCCAGTCGCCTGGGGCTGGGGGTGGAGACTCAGTCAAATCTAATGGTGGCTTCCGCAGGGGCTGGTGCAGCCCGTCCCACTGGCGAGAAGTTCACCCAAGGATCCTGGGCGATGACTCAGCCCTGGTGGAGGGTGGGCCTCCCTCAAAGTCACATCCCCAGGCCCAGGGCCCAGGAGCCAGGTCTTTGTGTTCCCCAGGTCGCCTCCCTCCAGGGCCCATTTGAGAAGAGGCGGGGTCGGACAATAACATGTGTGGGCGAGGATGTGGGGACCTCGGAACCCTCGTACTTTGCTGGTGGGAATGTAAAATGGTCTGGTAGCTCCTCAAAATATAAATATAGAATTACCATATGACTGGCAACTCTACTCCTAGGTACAGACTCAAGTGGAATGACCACGTATGTCCACACAAAAACTTGTACACAGAAGTTTACAGTAGCACTATTTACAATAGCCCCAAAGTGTAAACATCCAGAACATCCATCAATGGATAAATGGATAAATAAAATATGGTCCAGTCATGCCGTGGAATATTATGTAGCCATGAAAAGGAATGAAATGCTGACACCCGCTACACCATGGATGTATCTTGAAAACATGATGCTAAGTGAAAGAAGCCAGTAACAGAAGACTGCATATTGTGTGACTCTATTTATACAAAAAGTCCAGAATAGGCAAATCTATAAAGACACCAGGCACCACCCTCTCTCTTGCATCGATAAGCCGCCTTCTGTGCTATTCCCTCTGCCTGCATATTACTAAGTAAAAGTGAAAGGCAGCATACTGTATGATTCCAACTATATGACATTCTAGAAAAGTCAAAACTATGGAGACAGCAAAAGGAGTTGGAGAGCAGGGAGGGATGAACAGGCAGAGCACAGAAGATTTGGGGGGCACTGAAAAATACTCTGGATGGTACCTTAATGATGAATATATGTCATTACACATTTGTGCAAACCCATAGAATGTACAACACAAGAGAGAACTCTAATGTAAACTATGGCCTTTAGATAATCATGACATATCAACGTAGGTTCATCAACAGTAAAAATGTACCACTCTGGTGGGTCCAGTTGATAACGGGGGAGGCTAGGCATGTGTGGGGCCAGGGAGGGTATGGGATATCTCTGTACCTTCCCTCAATTTTGCTGTGAAACTACAACTGTTCTAGAAAATAAAGAATAAATAAGCAAGCACACAAAGAGAAACCAGGGTAGCCTTTGTACAAGATGAGCTACAGTTAATCCTCTTGAAAAATGCACAGTCTTTCTGAAATGTGGGGCTGGAGGAGGAATCACTTCATAATGTAGGAGCAGACATTTATGTGCTAGATTCCCTCAAATGTAGGGAGAACCACATTTAACTCATCTAATGTGGAGAAAACATGGGTCTGCAAGGTTTCCCCACTAAAGCTCCGAAGACTGTGCCCGTGTACACTGCCCTGTCTCCCTCCCCCTCCTCCCCTTCTGCCCGCTCCCTCACCCCCATCCCCATCCTGCCCTGAAGTACTTTATCTCAGGGACTCAAGGCAAGGGTACTGCTGGTACATGACCCTAAACTTCATTATCCCAGTCATGAACACATCAGACCCTAACTGTGCCAGGTCCCTGTTCTTCACTAAGTCCACTTCCAGAATTCTCCCAGCACTTTCCCCTGCAGCCTCCATGCAGACCCAGAAACCTGATCTCCATTCTGCCTTGCAGAGACTGGCCTCCAGGGAACTCTCCAAGGTATTGGCTCTTATGCCAATTCTCCTCTCTCCCCAAATGCCCTGCACTCCCCCTCTTGAATTTCTAGTGCTCCCCAACCCCGTTTCTTTTACCTCACTTCTCTTTCCACTTATCTCTCCTCAATTTGAGAGGGGGTAATTTATTTCATTTATTTATTTATTTTTAAGTGGAGGTATCGGGGATTGAACCTAAGACACTTTGCATGCTAGGCATGCGCTCTACCACTTGAGCTATATCCTCCCCCTTCTCCTCAATTTTTTAAATAGGCCAGTTATTTCATATCTCCAGGCAAGTAATAAAATATTTGAACCCTCCAGGTAGGAGCTGCATACACATAACACTAAAATGGCTTTACAGCCATCATAATAATATCTAACATTTATTGAATACTTCCCATGTGCGAGGTGCTACACTAAGATGTTACCAGTCTCATCCCACTTAATCCCCACAACAGCCCTGTGACTTACGTGCTATCATCAACTGATTCAAAACAAAACTTAATGATTTGCTCAAGCTACTTAGCTACAAAGTGTTGAAACTGAATCCTAGTCTGGGTGATTCTAGGCACAACCAGTGTTTCCAGCATAACTAGTGACAGAAGATCCTCACCCAAATACGACCAAGAATAATACTCATTCTTATCAATATATTGGCAGAGAAAACAAGCTGCCTACAAAGGGGGAAATTCCGCCAGCTCCCACCAGCCCACCTGGAACCTTCCATCTGGTCTCCTTGATCCCGTTCTGTTGTCCCATATTCCCCTCCTGCCTGTCTGTCCAGCTCCCAGTTTTCTCCTCTAAAGATGCTGCGTCTTGCTTCTCTCCCTCTGCACAGCATTACACAGGACAGGGATAAATCCCACTCTGGGCTTCCTTCCGCCTGTCTGGTCGAGATTTCTGAAAATTTTAAAGGTAACCAATGGAGAAATTAAAATCAGGATTTGTATCTTCTAGATCAATGGAAAAGATAAAAGCAAATAAGCGTAGTATTCATGGAAGTCACAAAATGAAAGAAATAACATCGAAACATCAATGCCAATAAGGCACGAAACTAGACAACTGAACCCAAACATCTACTATTATAATATTTTTAAATTTTTATTTACTATAACAGTAAACACAATCATTTATCCTCCCCTATAAAGCAGTAAAGATTTGGATGCCAAAAAGAAAAAAAAATTCCTCTGTGTGCTGCTTACCAGAGACAAATCCCAACAAAATAAGAGAGAGAATGAAAATAAAGGAAGGCTCAAATAGAAAACAGGCAAATGAAGACACAAGGAAAGCGGGGGTGGCGACATCACTCTGGTGTGGAATGGAATTCAGGGCAAGAAGATAATCAATTTTAGGTTAGTTAAAAAAACATGTTGATTTCAAAAGGAAATCATAAACAGAAAGCAGATCAGTGGTTGCCTGGGGCTAGCAGTGGGGTAGGGAAAGTGAAGTCATTATCAGTTAGGAAACCTTATGAAATCAAAATCTGTAAAGAAAAATTCAGTGCAACAAAAATTGTCAGTACATAAGCCAAAAGCACAATTTTTCCTAGGAATCTTCAGCACAGACACACCCTAAAGAAAGGATTGGTGGGGTTGGGGAGAGGTGCCAGACAAAGACTTATTGACAAGGATGGCCATGGCAGCATTGTTGATGTACACTGCTTATAACTGAGAAAAACTAGAAGCAACCCAAATGTCTAAACAATCGGAGACGCATTAGGTAAAATATGGAACAGCCATATAGTGGAATATTTCGCAGCTGGTATCTTTGAGAAATTTTTAATGACATAGGAAAATGCTTGATATATAATATAGAATGGAAGAACAAAAACAATCAAAACTATATATTCAATGCAATCTCCATTGGAAAGGAAAAATGCATCGTGTCCACACAGACGCACAATTCTTATTGGAAAAAAAAATTAAAATGTTAACTGTGGTTAGCAGTGATTTTTATTTTATGGTTACCAGAATTTTCCAGACATTTACAAATATGCATGGACTACTTTTAAAATCAGAATTTTCCAATGTCACCATAAAACAAAAACCCTCCCCAAATGATAGTCAAGTGGTAAGAACAATATTTCTCCTAAGAGTTTCTAGGGCAGAAATGAGGTCCCAAGCTGGCAGACCCCACAAAGGAAATGCTGAAGCTGGGATTCTTGTGTTGAGTAGGAAGTTAAACACTAACAATAATAATACCCACTTTGTTTGTATCATGACAAGGTTGGCAAACTATGGTCCAAAGGCCAAATCCTGCCACTCTGAACTGCTTGCCTGTTAAGAATGCTTTCTGTATTTTTTTTAATGGTCGGGGGTAAAAATCAGAGAATAGTAATATTTTGTGACATTTGAAAATTATGATAGTAAATATCAGTGTCCATAAGTGAAATTTAGCTGAAATATGCATTCATTTATTTGTTGCCTGCAGCTGCTTCCTCTGCGGGAACAGACTGTACAGCCCACAGAACCTACAACACCTCTTATCCGGCCCTTTACAGAAAAAGTTTGTTGATTTCTGGTGCACTGCTTTTCTGCTAGCAAAGCATGTTAAAAACCACAGTCGCTTAATTCTCACAATAAAAGTCTCAGGTAGGAGAGGAAGAAACCAATGGATGTCCAAGGTGGACCGTGGGCTCTTAGCCAAGAGGCGCATGAGCAGACTAAGCACAAGGTCTTCACGTGCCGAGGAATGAAGGGGGTACAAGCCCCACAAGAGCCAGCTGTCGCTCACCTGTCTCCTCACCGTCTCACACCGCCCCCACCCCCGCTTCCAACCCCAGCTCAGCCACCTCTCCCCTCTGAAAGCAGCCGTGTTTCCCATCAAGAGTGCGACCTTCTGAAACCTGCGTGGTGGAGGCTGCAGCTGCAAAAAAAGACGATATTTTTATCTGGCCCCTGCTTCCTGTTTGCGGGCTGGGGGTTTTGTTTGCTGGTGTTTGGTCTGTCATTTCTGATGCAGACTATCTCCCCTGTCGCAGCAGAACAGAGATGTCTGTTTTCTAATAGGGTATATACCGCCTGCCACCCAGGCCCACCAGCCCCGGGGAGGCAGGGGGCCCTGTCCTGTGTACTCGCCCTTCCTGCTGCACCATCTTCTGTGACGTCGAGATACCCACCTCCTTCCTGCTCAGGAGCAGAAAGCAGGGCAGCCGGGTGGGCAGTGGGAAAACAGGGGCACTTCTGTGGCAGGAAATGGAAAAATCCACTCTCTCCTGGTTGGGCTGGGAGGAGAGCAAGTCTGCAGGTTTTCCAGAGCTTCTGGAACCCACTGTTCTTAGCAAGGTCTGGCTGGGGAAGGACCAGGGCAAGGGATCACTAAGTATGGGACTTAATTTGCTGGGAATGTCCTCCTCCTGGGACCTGGGGATCACTTGCTGATGCTCCCAGCAACAGACGAAAATGGACTAGCCTCAACCCTCCTGTCCCCAGGACTCAGCCAGATGCGGGAACAGAGAGCAGATACGTCAGCATTTAATGAGCCGGTGATAACAGGGTCTCACATGTATTGAGCACTTACTGCATGCCTAGCACTGTGCAGGAATAACTCACTGAAGCCCTACCACTGCCCCAGGCAGTTCGGAGGCAGCCTCTCTGATCGATGTTATTTGACAAACGGGTATACTGAGGCACAGAGAGTTTAATGAACTTGCTTCAAGCCACTCACCTGGTAAAAGACTCCAGTAGCCCCACACTTGAACTCCATTCTTGCTCTGCAGTGATGGTTTCAACCTGTGTCTTAAAGCTACACCTGACCCCGGGTCTCAAGAGCTGGGAGTGTGCAGCGCAGAGCATCCCTGTTTCCTGTTCTGCCAACACACCCAGCATCACGCTCTGAGCCAGAGGGATTAAAGGACTAGTCTGTCCTTTGCTATAATCACTTCCACCCTGGAGAGAGGCCACCACTGAGGGACAGGAAATCTACCTAAGCACTGCATCCGGCCTGGAAACACAGGTGGAGTGGCTAAGAGAATTCAGACCCCATTTCCCAGTGACCTGACCTCAGGCATGTCATTGCCTCTGTCTGAGCCTCAGTTTTCCTCATCTGTAAATGAGGAGTTATAACCTCATAAGGTTATCTGAGAGGTAGATTATAGAGTATTGATATTTATAGTAATGGTAAAAATAATAATGATTATTATTAGTTAGTTGGCTCTCCCCCTCTCAGCAGGCATGCCACAGGACTGCAGAGCCCAGTCTTCAAGCTCCAAGACACCAAGTGGTGGCTCCGGTTGGTGGGGGACATCCCTGGAGACCTTGTGGGCTGACGGCGACACAGAGCTAAATGACAGCCTGGGCGCAGCAGCCAGTCTCCAAGATGCACCCCTTCCTCCTAAGAGCCGCACTCTTGTGCAGCTGCCTCCCACACTGAACAGGACTGACTGACGGGTGTCACCATAGGGCGGCGTGTGCCCTCGGAGTCTGGGTCATAAAGGGCAGCGCAGGTTCCCTCTTGCTCCTCGGACCACTCAGTATGGAGGAAGCAGCTGCCATGTTGTGATGACTCTTAAGCAGCTGGTGGAAAGACTTCACAGTGAGGAACTGAGGCTTCCTGCCCCCAGCCATGTCAGAGCCGTCATGGAGTCAGCCTGGAGCCCAGTCAAGCCCTCGGACGATGGGAGCCCCAGTGACACCTGGACCACAACCTCACGAGAGATCTCGAGCCGGAACCACTCAGGTCCCAGCCCAGGCCTCCTAGATGCCCTAGAACCTGACCTCCCCCTGCCCGGACAGTCAGTTAAATTTCTGTTAACCGGGGAAATTCTTCACTAAACCCCACAGCTGACTAAGGGTTTCTGTTTCCGCCTGGTGACGTGCCAGGTGAAAATATGGCAGTCATCACCTGGGTCTCTTTCTTGTTCCAAGGGCACAAGCCCGTCTTCCTGATGGCGTGAGGATGCGACAGGGTCTCGAAGCACCCTCCTGAGCTGGGGGAACCACGGACCTGGCTGGGGAGAGGCAGGGGAGGAGACAGCGGCCACATACAGTTTGCCGAATCACAGACCTGAATGTGCTTCCCTCCTGCTCAAGGACTTCTCATGGCTCCCCACTGCCTCCACACTGTCGGGAGCCAGTCCAGTGGTCCTCATGGTGCTGCAGCAGCACCTGGGAATTTGCTAGAAGCATAAATCCAGTGGCTCTACCTCAGACCTACTGAATCAGGAGCTCTCAGGGAAAGCCTGGCAATCAATCGGTGGCTTAGCACATCTTCCCGGCGATCCCGACGCCCCAACTCCTCCATCCCCGTTCCTTCCCGTGTCTCCTGTGCTCTAGAAATACTCAACTTCTTCCCGCACTTCCCCCCTCCACAAATATTCACGGGGCACCAAGGCTGTGCTGGGCGTGAGCATGCAGCAGTGAACAAGGCAAACACCAGCCCTGCTCTCCTCAAGCCTGCAATCTGCCCAGCACTCGGTCTGAAACAGTCTTCCCTTCTTCCCACCAGCCAAATCCCTGTCCAGCCCTCACACCTCACAGGGGACATTCAACAATCCTGAGATGAACAGTCCATGAGCTGATGGGTACATGACCCAATGCACCGCCTCCTTGACCCTGAATTCAGTGCCCTCAGCAGCCAGTGCGCACCTCAGCCAGCGCCTGTCACCCCCTTCACGGTGGCCTGTGGGGTGCCACCAGCCACGTGGGGCTGTGGGAGCACTTGAGATGTACACAACCCCAATGGAAATACTTGCACTGTCAGTGGAAAACGCACACTGGACTTGGAAGGTTTAGTATCCAAAATAGACAGGGAAGAGGTCTCAAAAAATGTGTCCTGCTTATATGTTGAAAGCATAGATTGAGTTAAAGAAGATATATTATTCCAAATTAATTTCACCTGTTTCTTTGCTACTTGACGACCATACTGGAACATTTAACATTAAGTATGTGATATGAAAAAGAATACATATGTGTGCATAACTGAATCACTCTGCTCTACCCTAGAGACTAACACAATGTTGTAAATCAACTATACTTCAATAAAATATTTTTTTAAGTAAATAAATAAATAAAATGTTCTAGATGAACCTAAAAAAAAAAAATAAAGTATGTGGCTTACATATTTTTTTCTATTGACCAGCACTGAGCTGGACTGTAAACATTTAGTCCCTGGGCTGTGGGCTCTGTGAGGGCATTTCTGTTCATCTCACCAACATCCCTCCCTCCCTCCCCTCTCTCTCCTCTCTCCTGCTTCCCACAAACACTCACCGGACGCCCGCTCTTGAACTCCCACCATGAGACTTGGCACAAAGTAGGTGCCAACAGTTTGCTGAATGAATAAACCAGCGCTCCGGATGCAGACTGACCTGCAGGTGACCCTGAGGGAGTTTCTCTCCTATTTAATTCCCATACCTGCTTGTTTGGGTATAGTTTTCCCATTTTACTTCAAAAGGAGCCAAATTCCAAAGATGTCCTTACATAACTTGGGGATGGGGTCAGCTTTCCTCTCCCATCCAGGGCTCAGGTGCCCTCATGTCCCTGGGGCCAGGACTCTATGTGCAGTACACTTTGTTCTCGAAGCTCCAGGAGGCTGGCCAGGGCGTGGATCTGGGCTTGAAACTTTAGAGCCAAGCTCTCTAGTGAGCAGAGGGCACAGGAGAGGAGTCCTGCACTGCATCCTGCCCACCCACCACTGGCCCACGAGGGCCTGGGAGAATGAAGGTGCACAGGGCTCAGTGAGACACAGGCTTCCAAGCCTGCTTTGGGCCCAGGGCAAGAGTCACTATGGGTATTACAGGTCCCAGAATCTCAGACTCAGCTGCCCCTGACCGCACCCCTCCCCACCTCCCACCTCCCAGCCCTCTAGTTTGAGAGGCTGCAAGACACTGGGTTGAGCCACAATATCTCGGAGGAGCTGGGAAGGCAGCAAGAAGGCTGGCACGGGGCGTGGCCTTTCATGTCCCAGGACCCGCAGCTAACACGAGGTTGTGGCCCCTGCATCATGGCCAGCAGTAACCTCCTTCTTGCCTTATCACTGGTTTCACCCCCTTCCCAACTTATCACTAAACCACAGGAGGCTTTCCCTGCCCCAGGGCCTTTGCTTATGCTGTTATGTCTGCCTAGAATGCACTCCTCTAGCTCAACCTCTATCTTTCCACATGGCTGGCTCCTTCTCATCCTTCAGGTCTCCTCAAGGTCACCTCCTTGGAGAGAACTTCCCTGACTGACCTCCCTAAATATGTCACAGTCCTTTTGTTCTCTACTGAAGCACCCCTACCTGTTCCTTCATAGCAGGGAATTTCAAGGTAAGGGAGTGAATGGCCACCTTTGCCTTAAAGAATCTTATCTTCCCCTTTAATAATCTCCATGGATCATGAAAGTTTTACAGGAACTTCAAGCGCACGTTTCAAATACCCTCACGTATAGGCTGAGAGAAAAAAGCCTCAGACACATAAGTCCATGCTGTGATTCCATTTGCATGATGTTCTAGAACAAAGGAAACTAACTATATACTTCACCCAGGCAGTGACTGACAACAAACAGCAGGCAGCAGTAAGTGCTCAGGAGGACGTGTGGGAATTGGAACCCTCACCCTTTGCTGGTAGGAACTTAAAATGACGCAGCTGCTGCGGAAAACAGTTTGGCGGTGCCCCCAAAAGTTAAATACAGAATCACCGTATGATCGAGCAATTCCACCCATCGGTCTAGACCCCAAATAATTAGAGACAGGAATTCAAACAAACATAAGGACACTCATGTTCTTAGCAGCACTATTCACAATAGCCCCCCCCAAAAAAAGAGCAAAACGGTACAAACAACCCAAGTGGGTACGAACATTCGGTCATAAAATGTTGTGCTCTAATGTGCGTGAGCCTTGAAAACATGACGCTAAGTGAAAGAACCGAGACTTGAAAAGTTACATATGGTGTGACACCATTTACGTGGAATTTCCAGAACAGGAGAGCCTGTAGAGACAGAAAGCGGATTGGTGGTTGCCAGGAGCTGGGAGGAGGACAGAGTGAGTGGTGACTGCTTCATGGGTACTGAGTTTCCTTTTGAGGGGATGAAAAAGTTTTGGAATCAGATAGAGGTGGTGGTTGTGCAACACTGTAAATGGACTAAATGCCACTGAAGTGTTCACCTTCAGATGGTTCACTTTATGCTACATGGATTTCACCTCACAAAATCCAAAACCAAAACCAACAATACAATTAATCTGTTTTGGTTAAGATAAAAAAAAAGTCAGAGTAATACTTGCCTGGGAGGAGGCAGAAAACTCGCTGGGAAGGGGCAGGAGGGGACTTGCTGGAGTGATGGTCAAGTTCTAGACCAGCACTGTCCAGTAGAAATATCATAGGTGGGTCACATATGTCATTTAACATTTTCTTGTAGCAACATTAAAATGGAAACAGGTGAAATTTTAATAATATATTTTCTTTAACACACTGTCTCCAAGATGTTATTTTAACATATCATCAACATTTTAAAATTCTGCACCTTGACTGTGTGTGTAGTGGTCTCCCAAGCCTACATTTGTGATTTAAAAAGATTGCAGAGAGCTAAACACGCACACACACACACACACACACACACACACACACACACACACACACACAAATGAAGGCATGAAAACTGGCAAATTATTATCCAAACATAAACAGGGTTGAGAATTGTATCAATGTCAATTTCCTGCTTGCGATATTATATTACAGTTTTGTAAGATGTGGTTACCTTTGGGGTAAACTGGGTGAAGGGTAGAAGGGATCTCTTATCATTTTTTCAGTCTGCAAGTGAATTTTAAATTATCTCAAAGTAACAAGGCATGGGCTTCAGCTCCTGGGTCGCACGAGGCTTGGACTCCCCAGATAATGGGCAGAAGTGCTGTGGGCGTGCGGCGGCTCATGTGCGCTCGCCAGATGTATACACAGGCTGAGCCAAACCAGACCCAGCCCTTGGGGGTGACAGGGATACACAGTACCAAGATAACCACTCAAAAGGATGGAACCAGGGCAAGGGTGCACAGCAGGGACCGGGCACAGTCGGGCTCAGTACGGCTCAGCACCACAAGACGGCAACTTTAGGACTAAGCCACCCAATATAATCCAAGAATGATAACAGCTGAGAGCAACACGTACTGCAGTCTTCCTCTGCGCTGGACATGTGCCAAAGCAAAGGCTTCATTTAGTCCTGAACAAATCTTTTAAGTAGGTATTATTATTTCCACTTAACCAAAAGAAAACCTGAGGCACCGAAGGCCAAGTGATTTGCCCAAGGTCACCAAGTAAGTAACAGAACCAGGACCTGAGCCGGGACCGTCTCGCTCCAGGGCCCCGGGTCTAACCCCTGCACTTTGGTGACTCCCAGGCTGGACCACACAGGAAGCTGCTCCTCTGTGCCTGGTGGATCTTTAACCATCCCCGCTCCCTGGAACCACTTCCCCGTCACCCCCATCAGCAGCAGGTTGCATGTTTGGATATTAATGCCCTGACGAGGACAGAGGAACCATGACCACAGTGCTCTTTGACCATCAGCCTTAGGGTGGGCTGCAGCCTGTGTGTGTGTGTGTGTGTGTGTGTGTGTGTGTGTGTGTGTGCCCCCGTCCAGTTTTGCCCTCTCCTCAAATCCCTTTTAAATACAGCAGTTTCTTCATCACCTGATGGACAGATGAACAAAATACGGCATAGCCATTCAATGGATTATTATCCAAACATAAACAGGAATGAGGTGTTGATACTTGTTATAACATGGATGAACCTTGAAAAGATTACACTGTGTAAATGAAACCAGACACAAAAGCTCACACATTGTATGATTCCATTTATACAAAATATCCAGAATAGGCAAATCCACAGAGACAGAACGCAGACTGGTGTTTGCCAGGGACTGGGGGGAGGGGACCTAGGGAGTGACGGCTGATGGGTACTGGGTTTCTTTACGAATGATGAAAATGTTCTGGAACTAGGTAGAGGTGATGGTTGCCCAACATTGTGAATACACTAAATGCCACTGACTTGTACACTTTGAAATGATTAATTTTCTGTTATATGAATTTTACTTCAAGATAAAAAGAAAAATGGTCGTTTCCAGACTGTGGGATGCTGTCACTTGGCAGCTTGTGCCCCACCCACTGCCTGACATAACCAGGCAGAGCTGGGCTCAGGTCAGGGAGGCCCACCCTCCATGCCAGGCTGCCCCCCTGTATGCCCAGCGGTGCCCTCCCTGTGGAGGGAAAAATGAGCCTTGTCCCACACAGACATCCGCAGAGTGAGGGATCCTTTGTGCCAGGGTCCAAGAAGCTAACCGTAAGAGTTGGTGAGCCAACTGTCCTACTTGTGGGACACTTACTAAGCACAAGGTGCTTGGTATGTCATTTAATCCTCACCGGAACCCCAAGATTCGTGCTCCTGTTACTCTATTTTACAGATGACGGAAAGAGGCTCCGAGGAATCAAGTTCGCTGCTGAAGTTCACCTCGCAAGTAAACGGCAGAACCCATGGGCGCTTCGCATGGTGCACGTACTCGGCCGACAGAGGACTGCACTCCCAGGATTTGGGACCTCCTCTGATCTGCTGAGTGATCATCCTCCTTCCAGTCGGGGAGCAGGAATCCAGCCTCATGAGCTTCTGAAACACAGGTGATGAGTGCTGCTCTCAAAATAGAGACAGGCTCTGCAGGGGTAGATTGGCTTTGCACTAGAAGCCAGGAGTCCCAGAGGGAAGAATACAGTTGTTGTCTTCTAGCTGTGTGTCCTCTGGACAAGTGACACCCTCTCTGAGCCTCAGTCTCCTCATCTGTGAAGCTGAAGGGCTTTGGTATCCAGGTGATGCTACAAAGGATGCAGCGCCATGCAGGGCGTAGAGATGGGGCACAGTTGGAAGTTAGGAGCCTGTGTCCCCACTCCCAGTGGAGGCAGGGCACCTGCTGAAGGGCTCAAGGAGGCAGAGTATGTTGGGGCGAAGCTCCTACTTCTTCCTCGGGGCCCCTCACATCCCAGGCCCCACAGCCGTCTCACGCTTGCCAGGTTCGAGCTGGTGTTTCCCTGGGGTCGGACAAGGGTAGGATTTGTCTCAACCTCCAAATTGGAAACACAGGCCATTCTGAATTCCGGCCTCGCTAAAGGGACAGAGCCTGAGGGACTGAGTGCCTCGCGGGACTGGGGCTGAGGCCACCGGCATGATTTCAGGCCAACCCCGCCCATTAGATGGTGTTTTCCCAGCCAGAAGGAGGCCAGGCTAATTAAGTGGAATGCGCCAGTCTGTAAATCGATTTCTGCGTGCCAGGAGCTCCCAAACTGGGTCAGAGACTGTTAGTCCCTCAGAGTCACCCAGAAACACCCACTTCTTATCTGCATCTTAGAACCTGGCTCTCTATGGATACAGTCAGGCCCCAAACCCTTCCCACCCTGGTACCTAGGTTCTGGCCACTGACCAAGGTCTGCCTCTCCAACTGCCCTGCCCTCCCCAGTGGTCAGTGCATTCCTCTCCGGAAAGGCTGGTCCCCCAGCCACCTCACAATGTTGGGCTCAGAGGTTCAGGGTGAGTGGGGGCAGGGGTAAGGTGGGGAGGGCATGGCCACGTAACATGGATGGTTCAGGGTCAAGGCTTCTCGGGCTGTGAGCCCAGCTCGTGGGCAGGGCCCAGCAGAACCTGCTGAGCTCACCACTGAGAAGAGAAAGAATCAGTTCAAAACAAAGTCCAAAAGTGGCATCTTGGGAGCTAAAAATTACCACCTGGCAGGCTCAGGCTGAGGGGCAGAGCTCAGACAAGGCCTTCAACAGAAGTCATCAGCCACGGCCCAGGTCTATGCCAGGGGTACCCTAATAGTAACGTAAGATCCTGTTTATTGGTGCTTGCTGTGTGCCAGGAAGTGTGCCCACACACATGACCTACATTTCCTTCTTTAAACCTCATAGCTTCCTGTTAGCACCCATTTTATAGATGGTGAAACTGAGGCTTAGAGAGATGGAGTGACTTGCCCAGGGCCACGGCAGGGTCAGTGCTGGATGCCAGGCCTGGCTGACTCACACATTCTCGCCCTCCACCAATCACTGCCCTGCCTCTGGGATCATGGGAAAGTCTCACAGCACACCCTCAGTGGCCGACCAGGCTGCCGGGGCTTCACTGAGCCTTGGAGTCTGATGTGACTCTGATGTGAGTCAGCTCTCTGGGGTCACACTGCAGGAGCCTGTGGTTCTACCCTGAGGCTCAGGGCCTTGACCCGTGGGGATTGCAATGGGGCAAACCTCCTGGGTGTGTCCCCAGGAGGCAGTGACAAGGAGTCTGGTTCCCAGGGGGCTGGGAGGGCCTCCTGTCAAAGGAACCTGGCTGAGCTGGAACTTTCAGTGGAGGGTAACCATCGACCCTGGGGCAGTGGTCACTGACCTGGCAGAGGGGTTGCAAGCTGAGGGTGCAGACCGGCTCTCTGTGGCCAACTGGGGAGACTTTGCAAGGCTGTGGGTGGGCGTGGTGAGAAGAAAGTGAGAGCTGACAGAGGAGGCTGGAGAGTGGGAAAGGGCAGCCTGAGACGAATAACAGTGCCCCGGTTAGGTGCTGCCATGTTAGCACCCTCTCCTGCCTCCCCACGAAACTCTCAGTACAATCCCCACGGCTTCCCACTGAAAAAGCATGCCAGCAACAACACCGAGTGAGAGCTGACAGCCCCGGCACTGCTCCTGGGCTACAGCCCACCCAGGTCCTGGAAGGTCCCTTGAGAGGTCTTTCCAGGCTGAGGAGGGCCTGTGAACCCCTCTGTCACGCAGTCTGACCTCTGATGGTGGCAAAAGTGGGGCAGTTTAGTGTGACAATTGGGCAGAAATCAGAATGCCTGAGTTCAGTCCCCAGATCTGCCACTAACTAGCTGTGTGACTTTGAGCAAGTTACTTTCCCTCTCTGTGCTTCTGTTTCCACAACTGCGGAAACAAGGTAAGAACAGTACCTCTCATAGATCGTGATGAGGATTCAGTGGGTTAATAATTATGAGGCATTTTAGGTGCCTGGCACATAGCAAGTGCTGGTAAGTTTCTTTTTTTTTAACTCCAACTTTTCATAGCATTAAATAGCTTTCTTGAGGTACAATTCACATACCATACAATCCACTTATTTAAAGCACACAATTCAATGAGTTTTTTGCCCCTGGATCTACAGAGTTGAACAACCATCACCACAATCAATCTTAGAACATTTTATCACCCCAGAACGAAACCCCACACCCATTTAGAAGCCACTCCCCACTGCCACCCCAAGCCCTAGGCAACCACTAATCTACTTTCTGTCACTATAGATTTATCTATTCTGGACACTTCCTACAAGGAGAATCATACAATATGTGACCTTTTGTGTCTGGCTTCTTTCACTCAGTATGTTTTCAAGATTCATCTGCATCACAGCCTGTATCATATCTTTTTTTGGCAGAACAGTCCACTGTAGGCATATGCCACACTTTGTTTATCCCTTCATCGGTTGATGGACATTTGGCTTGTTTTCACTTTAGGGCTATTATAAATAACGTGGCTATGAACATTCATGCACAAGTATTTGTGTGGACATATGTTTTCATTTCTCTTGGGTAAATACCTAAGAGCGGAATTGCTGTTTCTTTATGGAAGCTTTTGTTAAATAAAGCATCCTCATCTCATCTGGTACCACCCAGCAGAAAAGAAGGGACTTCTCCTTTCTTGAGCACTTACTATGTGTCAATTAGCGTTCGAGGTAACACTTAACATACACAGCTTGATTTACTTCTCACAGTTTCATTGAGGTGGTTGTTGTTGTTACAGCCACTGTTTAGATGCAAAACTGAGGGTAGACAGGAAAGGCGACTTGCCCACAGTCACACAGAGTGTGTAGAGGAGACAACACAAACCTGGAAAGCATCTGATTCTTACCATCATCTATGCTAGAGTCAAAGAGGGCACAGGGTCGGGGCTGGGACTAGGGGGAGACAGGAGTGGAAGTGTGGGAAGCCCACATCCTCACCCTCGCCTGGTGCAGTGGAGCCCACGGTCGGACCTTTGGGCTGAGGCAGAATGAAACCGGCAAGGTCATGCTCTACAGACCAGAGGGGGAAGTAAGATGTACATCATTTCTCTGTGGTCAGACCACAGTTGTCTCAGGACCAGGAGGTCAGGGAACTTCTCCATTTCCACACCTTTTGTAGTCTGTCCTGTGGCTGGTAAGGACGAGAGGACACTCGCATCCAGGGAGACCCCCTCGGTGGCGTGCCTTCCAGGGGTCACTGTGGTTAGGAGGCTCAAGTCCTCAGCCAGGAGAATCCAGAAACACTCTCCTTTATGACCCAGGGCCACGGCAGTCTCTAAGCCCCAAGGGACCAATGAGAGCCTAGACACCCCTCTGGGTAACATCGGGGATTTGGTCAAGTTCATTGTCCTCTCCGTGGTTTTGTGGACCTGAATCATATCCCCCTCCTCAAATCTCATGACCCAAAGAGGGTGTCAGCCACCAGGCCCATTCATTTGCCCAAGAAATCAGGTTTAAGGCCTTCCCTCTGACCAGGATTCACCCCTCAAAATCATACATCCTGAGGCTGCCAGGATCTAGAGCGCCCAGAGCTTTTCCAATCTCAGCAGTGAATTTTCTTTCAGCATGGACAGCCCTCTGGAATAGCCCCCTAGCCTTGGGCGGCCTCTGTGTCCCCCCTTGGGGAATCCCTAGCAGCTTCTCCGGCATCGCAGGGAACCCTGGCAGCACCAAGGAAGCCAGCCCTCTGGCCTGATGACAGAAAGGTGCCTGCTACGGACTGAACTGTGCCCCACTCAAACTCATACACTGAAGCTCCACCCCCCATCACAACAGTGTTTGGAGGTGGTGCCCTTGGGAGATAATTGGGTTTAGAGGGGGTCATGTCATGATGAAATTAGTGCCCTTAGAAGAAGGCACACCGGAGAGCTTGCTGGCTCCCTCTCTCCCTGCCATGTGAGAGGATGGGTATCTCCAAGCCAGGAGGAGGATTCTCTTCAGAAACTGACCATGCCGGCACCTTGATCTTACACCTCCAAGCCTCTAGAATGTTGAGAAAATGAACTTCTGTTGTTTAAACCACTCAGTCTTTGGTATCATGCTAGGGCAGCCTGAGCTAAGATGTGGTCCCCAAACCAGGGCCACTAGGAGAGACTGATGGGCTCAAACAACTTGGGGGATTCAGGCCCCCATCAGCTATGCCCTCAGAGACACCTGGGTCAATGCCATCATCAGTCACTGAGTGCCATGAGTCAGAAGCTGTTGATTAGCCAGAGCACACCAAGACCAGAATATACTTGCCAAAAATGGAGTTTTAAGACATCTACAGCGTTGTGTGGGCTTTAGGAATATATTTTCAGCTGCAGAGACAAAGATGGTATTTGAGATGCCCCCAAACCTACCTACTGATCCAGCTGCATAAAATTCTACCCCTTCCATGAAGTAGCACTTAACCTTAAGCTGCTTTTAGTGAAAAACAATTTTATCAATCAAGAGCTTCCTGCAGTGAGTGGCTTATCTTAAGAGACAGCAGCAGGGCATCACATCATACATGACACGGTTGCATTGCCTTCACGAAGTAAGGAGAACAGGCTCTTTAGGACCCAAGCGTAAATCTATTTTGAATCAAAATTTTTTTCTGAAGCCTAGAATTATTGCCGTATAAAATGTTTTCCAGGCACCTAGTGTCAGAAAATGGTTTTGAGTAGCCACTAGGGAGGACAGTATAGAGATTCCTTAAAAAACGAATACACTTACCATATGACCCAGCAATCCCACTCCTGGGCATATACCTGGAGAAAACTATAATTTGAAAAACATATGCACCCCCAATGTTCACAGCAGCACTATTTACAACAGCCAAGACATAGAAACAACCTAAGTGTCCATCAACAGATGAATGGATCAAGAAATTGTGGTATATATATACAATGGAATACTACTCAGTCATAAAAAAGAATGAAATAATGTCATTTGCAGCAACACAAATGGACCTGGAGATCATCATTCTAAGTGAAGTAAGCCAGAAAGAGAAAGAAAAATACCATATATCACTTACATGTGGAATCTAAAAAAAAAGACACAAATGAACTTTTTTACTAAACAGAAACAGACTCATAGACATAGAGAACAAACCTATGGTTACCATGGGGGAAAGGCGGCGGGAAGGGATAAACCGGGAGTTCAAGATCTGCAGATACTAACTGCTATATATAAAATAGATAAACAGGAATTTTCTACTGTATAGCACAGGGAACTATACTCAGTATCTTGTAGGAACTTATAATGAACAAGAATATGAAAAGGAATATATGTATGTATACACGCGACTTAAACAGTACGCTATACACCAGAAATTGACACAACATTGAAAACTGACTATACTTCAATAAAAAAAGAACGGAAAAAAAAGAAAATGCTTTTGAAAACATCAGCAAGGTATGACCCTTCACGTGGTTATCTGGCTCCAGATGTGCTGGAAAGGACAAAAGAGAGAAAGACAATCTTCCCAAACCCAGGAGCTTTTCTCTTCCTACGTCTCCTCCTATAGGGATGATGGAAATTCACCACGGACTATAAATGTCTCAGTGCAAATGAGGTCTGATTGTCAGTGGTAGGTGTGCCCTGGGGAAGACAGGTTCTAAATTGTGCCTTTATGTGACAGACCTTGTTGGGAATGAGTTTGGAACGTGGCTGCTAGGTGGCTGCATCCGTCACCCCGCCGCAGGTGGGAGCCATGGGCACTTGTCTTGTTTCTCAGTCTCCTTCCTCAAGCAGGACGCTCTTCCAGAGCCCTCATTCCTGGCCCAGACTTTGCCAAGTGCTGTTAAATGGTGAATGGGGAGGACTGGCCTTTCGAAGAGGGATAAATGCTCCACATGGCTGCAATAAGGCTTAGAGTGCAGGTTCTGCTTCAGACAGTCCTGGCTCAGCCACTTACCTGGGCAAGTTACCAGACCTTTCTAAGCCTCACTTTATCCACCTATTAAGTGGGCCTACACATAGTACTACCTCTACTCCAGGTCTGGGACTCTTGAATGGTCCCACTGCAGTAACGCCCACTTTGTGCTTCACCTACATAATCTAGCTACATTCTCCAGCTACTCCCTCATCGCTCAGCTGCTTCCCCATTGTCCGAGCTGCTCCTTCATCCTCCAACTCTATCACCCTCTCAGATGATCACTCATCCCCAAGTTACTCCGCCACTTATCTCTCTCATCCTTATATTATCTAGAGTTATTATCTTCTAATTTAACACAAGCCTGGAACAACCAAGGGAATCTTGGCTTTTGTCAGAACAAATCTGTCCTAGTCTATATATACTTATCTCTGCAGGAAACCGTCTCTTCCTGGACCAAGCAGCTGATGTTTAGACATGGAATATTTCCTGCCTATTATCTTTGAGGCCTTTGGTCTGGGCTCCCGGGAGTGTGAAAGCAGAGCCCACATGGTACCAGGTATGGAACACTGCCAGGCAGAGCCAGGAGTCTCCGACACAGACGATGACCCTGGTGGGTTGGCTGGCATAGCCCTGTAGCAGTTCTCCCAGTTCTGGGTGTGATGCTGAGGCAAGAGGCTCCTCCTCCTCACCAGGGCCCTGCTCCGAACCATCCCTGCAGTTCAGGATGCTCTCTCCCCAAAGCTGGGAGAGCTTTACCATGGATCTGATTAAATCATAAGGAATCTCATCCCAAGCTTGCCAGAAAACGAGCTATTTTCAGCATCCGTGGGCAGCAAATGGAGAAGAGAGTCATGAGTCGGAAGAAAATGACTATGTAGAAACCAAGCCCGTTCAGAGGAAGGTTGGCCACCATGTCTCCTAGACAAAATGTTAGATGCCAAATAACTTAGGAGAAGTTTTGTGACATAATCTAGCAGGTTTTTTTTTTTAATGACAAGGGAATAGATCATATTAATTTGGAAAGGTTAGAGAAAGCAATTTATAGAAGCCAATTAAGGTCCCTCTAAAGAGCTTTTGTAATTATAGATGGGTTTTAAACATTCAAATGGCTCAAGCCAAGCAAAATGGATATTTGTGGCTGCCTTAACAGATGACACATGGAAACCAGGAAATCCCCAGCACCTTGAGTTCTGTGGTTTCAGTCAGTGGTCTGACAGAAGTTCTTCAAGGGGCAGGTTCTTCCGCTTTAGGGACTCTGAAAGGGCCCCCTAACACAAGCAGGTTTTAAGTGTTCCATTATGTGAGCCAAAGCCTTTCATTTTCTACTATCTTATAATAAAAATTGCTGTAAAAAAAAAACTTTTTTTAAAAAAATCTTTTATACTAAAGTGTAAATGACTACAATCAGAATGTTCTCACGTAAATGACTGATAAGAGGCTGGCACTGAGTAAAGAGAGAGAGAGAGAAAATGGGGGTAATTGCAGTGGGGGTGAGCAGAAGAATCAGAAAGAAAAAGGAAGAGATATTAACCTTGCCTCTAGCCCGCTGTGACAGAAACTAGTGGCAGATAATAGAAATAGCTATACTATGTTCACTGTCCAGCCTTTATCTCTCTGAATCTTCACAGTTCCACCACTACAGGCATTATTCTCTCCACTTTACAAACGTGGAATCTAAGCATAAAGAGATTAAGTAACTCACTCAAGGTCACAAAATTGAGATTAAAACTCACTTTTGTCTGACTTCATATTCTTAACCTCCAAAGTCTACTCACCTCTCCGCAAAGCTTCTCACCTTTCCCGTGAAGGGCCCCCACTGATTGAGTTTCCCCTATGCCATCCACATTTTGAAAGATTTTATCTATTAAGAACACTGCATTTGTGAACCACTAATTTGTTCCATCTGGCTGATGGTTATTTTTCTGTTCCTGTTTCTGTTTCAACATTGATCCAGACTTTAACCCCAATTACTGGGGGTTCAACATAATATTATGAAGTCACATTAATCACTGTCATGGCTATGCAGCTAATAAGCAATAAAATTAAATAAGCATAAACACTGTTCCCCAGCACTGAATTCTGAACTGCCACAAGGTTTTAGCGTCAATGCCTATCACGCAAATGTTATACTCAACCCAGGGTCTAGGGTTCCCAGATAGAGGACTCTAGTAAGTAAGAGTTTGGTCTACCCAGTACATCCTAGGCATTCCAGGGACATCAACAGCCAATCACAGTGTTTGATCTACGCCTGGGGTAATCACACTGAGTTGCTAGAATTTCAGTCTAGAGCAAAGCAAGGTCGACAATGGGTAGTAGATTGTAACAATAAAGACCCCCAATGAATCATGCTGTTTAGTACCCACACTCTGTATAGACTCCTCCCACAGTGACACTGAGCTTGGCCGCGTGACTGACTTTGGCCAACGAGACATCAACAAACACGGTGCGGGCTAAGGCTTAATAAATGCTTGTGCATCGGCGCTTGCCTTCTTGGAACCCTAAGATCACCATGCTGGGTGAAGCCAAGGATGGAAGACCACATGGAGAGAGAAGCCCAGTCATCCCAGCTGAGCCCAATCGGCGGCTTACCTGGCAGCTAACAGCAGCCTCACGAATGAGCCCAAGACTGGTGAAAGACTGACCAGTCAATTCAGAGAATCATTGAGAAATAATAAGCTGTTTGAAGCCACTAGGTGGTTTGTTTCAGGGTGGTTTGCTATGCAATAACAGGCAACCAACACAGCATAGTTCTTGATAATGACTCAGCCGGAAGAGTGCCATTGCTGTCTCTGTGATGCTCAGGGACCCCAAAAGGCCCATAAGCCAAAAGGCCTATGTCCTAGGGTTTCTCCTGAGGGACTGGGAACCCTAACTCCTCCACCAAGATTTAGGTTTCATTTGGCTTTTCCTGTGTAAATGACAGAGGTACCCTTTCCCTCTCTCCAACTTAGCAGGTGTAACATTTATCCTTTGTCTTCCCATTTGCTCCAGACACAAAGTCCCTCCATTAAATATGGCAGACAGAGGATGGGGCAGTGGGAATATCTCTATTTGTTGGTACAATCATGGAATGAATCTGCTGGATAATGCAATATGCTGAGCAGATTATGGAACATTCTTCCATTTTTTCAAATCCCAACCTGCCTGCACGTGGTTGATGATTTTGGCTTCTGTGATTTTTGAGAGGAAGGGTTAGGGTTTATGCATTTAAAGAGCCTCTGAGTTTCCTTGACAGAAATACTGACCATTTTCTCACTCCGTTAGAAAAGAAACAGTGGTCCCTAGAAGCCGAACAAAAAAAAATAATAAATCATGCTAGAAATACCTCATCTATCTCCTCAACAGGGTCACTAGACTGAGAAATGCCAACGTTAGGAACTGTCTAGACTTCAGTGAGCATTTGATAAGCCACTCATATATCTCTTTATCAACACCCAGGGGAAATGCTGGTTGAGTGTCACGGCATGTTGGGTTTAAGGAGATTCCAGGAGAGGATCAAATTGGCTGAATCTCCCGGATTGGCATCACCTTGGATTCTCAGCCTACTACAAGTGGTTTCTTCTCCCAAGAGTGGTCTCACACCATCCAAGCATATAGGCTGCTGAATAAAACCATGATGCCAGTTTCACATGAGAAAGAGAATTGTCTTGCATGCCAGAAATTCATTTAAGCATGGTCAACTTATTCTGCGTATGTAGGCAGACCCAGCTGGGATACCAAATTATAATTGGAAGGTTGCAAGGAGATAAATAATCATCATGTTTAATGGCATTACATCAACATGAGTTGAAGCCCTTTTCTGTAATCAGATTGTCTTAGCAACAGGATGATAATGTTCAAAGTTGTTGGTCATGTTGTCCTCTCTCCTGGACAGTATCTAGATCTTATTGCTCATAAATGATCCCCTAGCCTCCTTTTTCTAGGCATCTGTTCTTGGCAAAACTCTCTTTGTAACATTATCTACCATTAAGCATGTTAAGACTGCGCTTTCTTCAAAGTGACTTTGCTAGATTCTGGGCTCCAACATGGCCTGGCCCAGTCTCTTGTTCACTGTTGACCCACCAGTGCTGGTCTGAAGATGTCCAGACTCTGTTCCATGAACGTCTGTGCATAAATCTCTACTCTGATTCGTTACATGTTTTGTAATAATTTAATCCTTAGAGAGAACTCTTCTTCCAAGTTTCTGTAGGAAAGGAAGGCAGACTCTATTGTTCCCACATGCCAACTACAAATAACAATATAGTTAAGTTCATTTCTATCTAACAAATATCCCCAGTGGGTAATGGTTGACTTTGACACATTAATACGAAGGAGGACTCTGGGGTTGTGCTTTCCTAAAGGACATGAAAGAATATCTTCCCAACAGAGACATGTACTATTTGCCTGCTTAGAAAAATTCATTATGATAAAGATATCAGTTTAGCCCAAATTAATTTTTTAAATTATAGTAAAATATACATAATGTAAAATTTATCATTTTAACAATTTTTAGGGTACAGTTCAGTGGTACCACATACTTTCACATTGTTGTGCAACCGTCACCATCATCCATCTCCAGAACTTTTTTCATCTTCCCAAACCGAAACTCTGTACTCATTAGACAATAATGTCCCATTCTCCCTCCCCTCCAGTCCTTGGTTAAAATTTTTTTTCAATTTTTGTCATCATGGTAAAACACACATAACATAAAATTTACCACCTCCACCATTTTCAAGTGTACAGTTCAGTGGTATTAAAGATGTTTACAATGTTGTGCCACCATCACCGCCATCCATCTCCAGAACTCCTTTCATCTTGAAACACTGAAACCCTACATCCATTTATAATGCTGATCAATTCTAGAGAAATCTACTTTAGAGCTCTGGGGGGAAAACGTAACCAAAAGGTCCTAAGTATTACACAAGAAGCTGAAAATAACCAAGAACATTTTGAAAAGGAAGAGCCATATGAAGGACTTTTCTATCCTACATCAAGCCACAATATTTTAATACAAGGATCAAAACAGTGTGTAACTGGTACAAAAAACAGATTGTTGAAACAGAATCAGTATCTTAGACAGTTCTCCCTCATAGGCAAGGCTCTAGGGTGTAAGAGTGGCATCGCGAACTCCCGGGGAAAGAAAGGATGCTAGACAACAGAGAATTCTTTGGAAACAAAATAGAGATAGACAGATTTTTCAGTTATTACTTTACATTCAAATGAATTCCAGAAGGATTATATTTTTAATTTATTTAAATAAGACCACAAAAAATCTAGAAGAATGGTAGCTTAGTGTACATCATTGGATGAGGAAACACTTAAGAGCAAGAGTCCTCAAAGTTTTTACTGAAAAGGGCCAGAGAGTAAATATGTTCATCTTTGCAGGCCTTATGGTCTCTGTTGCAAGTACTCAGCTCTGCCACTGCAGTATGAAAGCAGCCAGAGACAATCTGTCAACAAATGGCTGTGGATGTGTGCCAATAAAACTTTAATTATAAAAGCAGATGGAGGGAATATTTGGCCTTCCCACCATAGTTTTCTGACCTCTGTTTTAGAGGGATCAAAGCAAAGAACAAAATAATTGGGGGGAAAAAAGCAAATATCATTAAGTTTGGCTACATAAAAATTAAGAAGTCTAGGGCATAAAGTATATATACTATAGACAAAAATATTAAAGTAAACACACATACAATCATTGAAATCGATTAAGAAAAAGAAACACACTAGTAGAAAAATGGACAAAAATATAGACAACTCAGAGGAAAGAAGAAATGACCGATAAGCTTATAAATACGTATTCAACCTTAAACATCTCAACTATAAGCACATTAGGACAACAGGAGTATTTTTCATGTAGCAAACACGTCAGCAAAGTGTGTTTTCAATGCCATGGACCAGTGTGGATGAGGGAGGCAGAGGGGAGGCAGGCCTTGGTGCCCACTGCTGGTGGGTGTGTAAACTGATGCAAATCTTTCTGGGGAACAGATGAGCAGTTTATATCAAAGCCTTGCAGATGTTTATATCCCTGAATCTACTGACCCTTTGGGAATGTACCATAAGTAAAACATCAAAGCTGTGGCCAAATACTTTTATACGATGCTAATCACCATGGCATAACTTATAGTAGCAAAAATTAGAAACAACCTCAAAATCCCACAATAGAAGAATGGTTACATAACTTGTGGTACATTCAGGTAGGGGTGTGTGAGGTTGTTTAAAATCTCCTTTCCAGAGACTACATAACAAGAGGATAAAATAGTCAACTTCTAAGCAAGATTTGACTCGGCTGACAGTCCTTTTTTGTAAAAACACCTCCTCCCCAGGCTTCTGAGATGCCACACCATCCTAGTTTTCTTTCTTCCTGGCAGATGATTTTTGGTCCCCTCTGTTTTTTTCTTCTTGGCTCAACATGTAGGTATTAAGGTGGTCTAGAGCTTTCTCCTGGGCCCCTTCTTTGCTGTCTCTTGCTCCCTAGATGATCTCATCCAGTCGCTTGGCTTTAAAAAGGTCCCATCTGTAAGCTGATGACTCCAAATTTTTATATCCATCCCTGAGATCACCACTGGGATGTTAACAGGGCATGTCAACTTGGACGGCCCTATAGAACTCTGGGTTCTCTACAGAATCCTACGTCCCTCCTACCCTAATCTTTCCAGTCTCGAAATAGGTCTCCATCATCCACCTAGATGCTCAAACCAAAAACCCAGGAGTCATCACTGGGTCCCTCCCTTTGCCACCTGACACACAAGCCCTGGAGGCTCTACCTCCCCATTTCTCCATCTCCATGGCCAATACCACAGGCTCTCACCTGGGCCACTGAGCCAGCCTGTGATGAGGCCTCCCTGTCCCCACACAAGCCCCCCAGAAGAATACACGCATACTGTCTTTGTAAAGGCTTTTCACAATCTGTATCTCATCATATGCTTCCTTCTCTCAAAACTCACCAGTGGCTTTTCATCCCAACCAGGTTAAATGTACACATCCTACCACGTCTTCAAGAGTCAATGTCCTCCAGGCCACCTTGCAATCTCCCATCTTCTTTCTGTCCTCAAACACACCAAGTTCATTCCCATCCCATGCCCTTTATACCTTTCACCAGACCCCCATGTGGCTGCCTCTTCTCCACATTCAGAGCTCAGCCCAAATCACGTCCTCAGAGACTCTCTCCCTGATGTCACAGGTTACACGTGGCCTCCCATCCCAAACCTTATTTATACTGTTACTTTGCTTAGGTTCTTCAAAGCACAGAGGAGAAGCTTAATTTTGTGGAACTGACAGATGAATGTTAGGGTGAAAGTTATTTTGTAAATATGCACATACTCACTCTATGTTTGGACGCAGATGAAAGAGTGAAGACAGCTGGGTTGGGCATCCCCATCTGTCCCTTCAGATCCACCCTTTCTCAGGCTTGGGGAAGCCCACCCACTCGGACTACACCATAGGCTTCCTTGTGTTCTGCCTTTTGGTTGGGTTTGGTAATGAGAAGCATGGGCAGAAGACTGGAGGGTGCCTGGCAGGAGGAGGAGACCACTGTTCTTCTACGGCAGCCCTCTCCATAAAGTACCCTCCTTGCATGTCAGAACGGTCCCTTCCCTTGGCCTCTTCTGGTCTAGGGATGGTAAGCACCTCACTTATACTAGCCCCAGAGTTCTGCACCATTCCTTGGTGGTTCTCATAAACCAATAGTTCTCAAAGCGGTCCCCAAGACTCTTTCGGAGTATTCAGGTCAAATCTATCTTCATAGCAGCACTAAGATGTTATTTACCTTTTTCAAAGTGTTGACATTTGCACTGATGGTGTAAAAGCAACAGCAGGTAAAACCACGGTACCTTTAGCAGAGTGAGTCCAGTGGCACCAAACAGTCCTAGTAATCACAGTAGTATTCACCGCTTCATAAGCACAGTTTTTAAAAAAAAAAAAAAAAAATCAAGCCAAAGAAGAGATACAGATGGCAAAGAAGCATATGAAAAGATGCTCCACATCATACGTCATCAGGGAAATGCAAATTAAAATAACAATGAAACACAACTACACCCCTCTTAGAACAGCCAAAATCCAGAACATCGACACCATTAAATGCTGGTGAGGATGAGGAGCAACAGGAACTCTCATCCGTTGCTGGTGGGAACGCAAAATGGTACAGCCACTTTGGAAAACAGTTGGCAGTTTCTTACAAAGCTAAACATATATGGTAAATATCATGCTCAAAGGAGCTGAAAAGTTATGACCACACAAAAACCTGCACACAGATGTTTATAGCAGCTTTATTCATAATTGCCAAAATTATGCCAATTATGGTTCTTGGAAGCAACCAAGATGTACTTCAGTAGGTGAATAGATAAACACTGGTATATCCAGACAATGGAATATTATTTAGCACTACAAAAAAATGAGCTATCAAGCCATGAAAAGAGAGGAAAGAACCTTAATGAACATTACTAAGTGAAAGAAGCCAATTGAAAAGGCTACGTACTGTATGATTCCAACTATATGACATTCTGGAAAAGGCAAACCCGATGGAGACAGTAAAAAGATAAGTGGTTGCCAAGGATTAGGGAGTTGGGAGGGCTGGGTAGGCAGAACACAGAGGATTTTAAGAGCACTGAAAACAGTCTGATACTGTTTGATACCACAATGATGAATATATGTCATTATGCAACGCATAATATCCAAACCCATAGAATGGACACCACCAAGAGTGAATCGTAATGTAAACTATGGACTTTGGGTGATTACAACGTGTTAACGTACGTTCATCAATTGTAATAAATGTCCCAATTCGGCGGGGGGTGTTGATAATGGTGGAGGCAGTACATGTGAGAGCAGGAGGGTATGTGGGAAATCTCTGTACCTTCCCCTCAATTGTCTTGTGAACCTAAAACTGCTCTAAAAAAATAGTTTTAATAAAAACACCAAAATAAAACACACACACCATAACCAGAAAAAAAAAAAAATCAATGCCAGTTTCACTTTAAAATGTCCTTGCTGAAGCTATAAAACGTCTTAATTTTATTATGTCTCAAGCCTCGATCACATCTTTTTAAATACTCTGCATGACAAAATGAGAAGTACACACGAAGTATGATCACTGTCTCAATCTGCATTATTTGAATGATTACGCTGCGTGTGAGGCCAGCCCTTTATCCCATGGAACACCATTTTTACTTAAAGAATGACTTGCAAACAATGGTTACCAGTCTTTTTCTCTAAAATGGACAAAGAGACCCTTCCACAACGAATAGTGTTTATTGCCAATGATAGAATTTGAGGGGGGAGGGTATAGCTCAGTGGTAGAGCACATGCTTAGCATGCACGAGGTCCTAGTTTCAAACCCTAGTAACTCTATTAAAAAAAAAAAAGAATTTAAGATTTCAGACAAAAATTAGAATTTTGTAAAACTGGTATGATCACCATGACCTTACGGCTTCCCAGTACTTGAAGAATTTTTTGGTGAGATTGATCTTGAAAATACAAATTTTTAATTAATGTATAGTTGATTCACAATACTATGTTAGTTTCAGGTGTACAACAATAGTGATTCAGAGTTGTGGTTTTTTTTTTTTTGCAGATTTCCATTACAGATTTTCCATTATAGTTGGAAAATATAAATTTTTATATCATATAATGAAATGTATCAACATTTAGAAGATCTGCATAACACAATGAACCAATATTTTCTTTTCTTCCTCCAGCTTCACTGACATATAACATTCTGAAAGTTTAAGGTGTACAGCATGTTGATTTGCTACATGTATATATTGCAAAATGGTTACCACAACAGGGTTAGTTAACACCTTCATCATCTCACATAATTACCCTTTTGGCATGTGTATGGTGAGAACATTTAAGATCTACTATCCTAGCAAATTCCAAATATACAATATATTATTGTTAACAGTAGTCACCCTGTCATACATTTAACCCCCAAAATTTGTTCATCCTATACTTGGAAGTTTATACCCTTTGACCCCCACCCTCACCTGCCCCTAGCAACAACCTTTCTACTCTGTTGCTATGAGTTTGACTTTTTTAGATTCCACATATAAGTGAAAGTGTATAATATTTGTCTTTCTCTGACATTTTACTTAGCCTAATGCCCTCAAGGTTCATCCATGTTGTTGTAAATGGCAGTATTTCATTCCTTTTTATGGCCAAATAATATTCCATCGTGTATATATACCACATCTTCTTTATCCATTCATTTGTTGATGCACATTTAGGTTGCTGTGAATAATGTTGCAATGAACACTGCAGTGCAGATCTCTCTACAAGGTAGTTCTTTTTCATTCCTTTGGAGATATACCCAAAAGTGGGATTGCTGGGTCATCTGGTAATTCAATTTTTAATTTTTAAAGGAATCTCCATACTGTTTTCCATAGTGGCTTCATCAATTTACATTCCCAAAGAGCACAGAGTTCTCTTTTCTCACATTCTCACCAACACTTTTTTTGGTGTCTTTTTGATAATAGACATTCTAACAGGTGTGCGGTGATACCCCACCATGATTTTGATTTGCATTTCCCTGATGACTAGTATCTTTTCCTGTATCTGTTGGCCACTCATATAGCTTCTTTAGAAAACTGTCTCTTTGGGCCCTTTGCCCATTTTTTAATTGAACGATTTGGCCTTTTTACTATTGAGTTGGTAAGTTCCTTTTCTGTTTTGGATATTAACTCCTCATCTGATGTGTGGTTTGTAAATATCTCCCACTCTGTAGGTTGCACCTTCATTTTGTTGCTCTCCTCTGCTGTACAGAAGCTTTTTAGTTTAATATAGTCCTACTTACTTACTTTTGCTTTTGTCGCTTGTGCTTTTGGTGTCATATCCAGAAAAGTGAACCAGTATTTTCTAACAGACCAATGTATTATGTTAAAAAAAAAGTATGCATGGGTAAAGGAGCCATTCAAAATGTAAGACAAACCAAGGGATTTTCATGCAATATCCTAAAAAAAGCTAAAAAAAAAAAAGATCTAGTTTCAGATTCCATGTTGCAATTAACCTTCAACAAACTACCACCTGCTGTGTTTGACTGCAGTTTCAAAGAATATCTACAGTTATCTGAAAAGGCAATTAAAATATTGCCCTCTTTTCCAACTGCATATCTGTATGAGGTAAGATTTTCTTCATTTATTTCAACCAAAATAACATATCACAACAGATTGAATTCAGAAGTGGATGGGAGAATCCAGCTGTCTTCTATTAAGCCAGACCTTTAAAAGATTTGCAAAAGCATAGACAAGGCTACTCTCCTCATTATTTTTTTTATTTTGAAAAGATCATTTTTCATAAAAAGATCTATTAGGTGTGTGGTGGTTTTAAAACATGTCTATAAACTATCTCCCTTCAAGGAGTGGAGCCAAATACTTCCATTCCCCTTGAGTGTAGGCTGGATTTAATGAATTATTTCTAATGAATAGAATATGGCAGAAGCGATGGTATGTGATTTACAAGGCTAGGTCATAAAAGGTGCTGTGGCTCCCTCCTCGCTCTATGTCTTGGTCACTCACTTTGAAGGAAGCCAGCTGCCACTCAAGCAGCCCTGGGGAGAGGTTCACATGGCAAGAAACCGAGGCCTTCTGCCAAGAGCCATGTGAATGTGCCATCTTGGAAGTGGATCCTCCAACCCCGGTTAAACCTTTAGGTGAACACAAACTTCTGAGACATCCTGAGCTGGAATCACTGACCCTAAGCTGCCCCTGAATTCTTGGCTCACAGAAATTGTGAAAAGAGGTAAATATTTATTGCTTGAAGTTGCTAAATTTTGAACTCGTCTGCTCAGAAACAGCTAACTAGTACAACGGATAATGAAGTTATTTGTATGTTTTACTGAATGAATACATATTTATTTCAATTCCTCAGTTTTAATTTCCAATACAGTAAATAGTGATACAGGACAGTTAAACAAAAGTTCTTAGGGGTCCTCAGTTTTTTTTTTTAATAATATAAAGGGGCCTTGGGACCAAAAAGGTGGAGGACTATTGCCCTAAACTCTTTGCATATTGTCCCTTCATTAAACTTTTCTCAGATTATCCCATGTGAGGGGATCTTTGTTTCCGATCAGGACTCTGACCGATACAATGACACTAAAATATTATCAATGATTGTTGCTCTTCACTGGGAGGATGAGTGATTTTCTTTTCTTCTTGGTGTGTTTTTTTTTCTGTACTTGTAAACTTTTCTACAAACAAGGATGCATTAGTTTTATAATTAGGAGAAAAGAAACTTCCCCTTTCATAATCATCAAAAGTGAAAGTCAGAGCTGTGCTTTAGATGAGTCAATGGTTGAAGGTTGGCTTGCAGGGCCCAGGTGTCCACCAACGCACCTGGGGCTTCGGGAGAGATTTGTGGGGGTGTGGGGGGAGGAGTGGGGGATGAGGAGCCAGCACCCACTCCCCCCACCTCAGCCAGAATAGTTCTTTCATGTGTTTTACATTTTGGGTTTCCACATCATATTTCATCTAAAGAAAAGTTTCCACTGGTTTGTTTTTTTTTTTAAGTTTGAAAACCTTTACCATAAGAATAACAGTTGAAGAGTCAAAATTAGGCCAGAGAAGAACCACTCAAACTTTTTTTTTTTCCTTTTTCAAACAGTTTCCATAAAAAGAATTCTATACAGTCTGAGGGAAGAACAGAAGCGCTGACAACTTAAATGTTTGGTGGTTTCAGGAGAGGCTGGCTCACGTGGCTGTGGAAAGAAGTCATAGCTAAGGCTGAAGAGTTTATCTGGGGACCCCCAATACTAAGGGCCAAGAGGCCAGCAGAAACACCAGCGTCCTTACAGCCCAAAGAGGCACAGATCAGAACCACAAGTGAATAGTTCTCTAATTTTCTAGGGGAAAAAAAAAAAAAAAACCAAGAGGTGCCAGGACTGCTGGGAAGTTAAAAGTACGTCCTTCAGGGACAATGCGTCTGTGTTCGAATTCCGAGTCGGACATTAAAACCTGTGAGATCGTGGCAAGGGACCTAGCCTCTCGGAGCATCACTGGCCTCATCTCTAAAATAAGGTTTGAGAATGTAAAATGGTGAAGCCACTTTGGAAAACAGCTGAGCAGTTTCTTAAAAGTTAGACATAAATTTACCACGTGACCTAGCAATTCCACTCCTCGGTAACTACCCAAGAGAAATGAAAACATACGTTCACAAAAGGACTTGCATATAGTCTATGTTTAACTGAATTGCTTTACTGTACATCTGAAACTAACATTGTAAACTGACTACGCTTCAATAAAAAGTAAGAATTAAAATTAAACATCAGACTTGCATACAAATGTTCTTAGCAGCATTATGCAACATAACCCAAAATGGAAACCACCCAAATGTTCATCAAATGGTGAATGGATAAACAAAATGGATAAAAAAACAAAATGGATTAAAAAAAATCCATACAACAGAATAGTATAGGGCAATAAAAAGGAGTGAAGTCCTGATACAGGCCACCACCTGGATGCACCTTGAAAACATCATTCTAAATTAAAGAAGCCAGTCACAAAAGATCACACATTGTATGAGTCCAGGTAAATGAAATGTCCAGAAAAGGCAAATACACAGAGGCAGAAAATAGATTAGTTGTTGCCTGGGGAAGGGGTGAGGGTGGAAACTGGGAATGACTAAAATTGGACACAAAGTTTCTTTGGGGATTGATGGAATGTTCTAAAGCTGAGTTGTGATGGTGGCCCAACTCTGTAAATGTACTGAAAATCACTGAACTGTACACTTAAAATGGGCAAATCTGATATGCCAATTACACATCAATAGCGTTGGTTTTTTAAAAATGGGGTTTGATGCTCTACCTGTAAGAGATACAAACTATTAGATATAAAATAAGTTACAGGGATATATTGTACAACACAGGGAATATAGCCAATATTTTGTAATAACTATAACTGGAGTATAACCTTTAAAGATTGTGAATCACTATACTGTACACCTTTAACTTATATAATATTGTACAGTAACTATATGTCAATTTTTTTTAAGTTCTAAAAAAACTTATTTTAAAGTAAAAAAAATGGGGTTTGACTCTAACTCAGAGGTAGCTGTGAAGGTTAACTGAGATAATGTCTGTAAAGCGGGCTTATTTGGTACAGAGCAAGTACTTGATCAATAATAATAATGATGAGGGGGGAGGGTGCAGCTCAAGCAGTAGAGCACATGCTTAGCATGTATGAGGTCCTGGGTTCAATCCCCAGTACCTACATTAAAAAAACAAATAAATACATAAACCTAATTACCTCCCCCCACCAAAATAATAATAATAATAATAATGGTGACAATCAGAATATATGCTAACAAGAGATTAAGTAAGTGCAGAATAATAGATAACACAGGATAACAACAATTCACATATATTCTTCTTACCATACCATTCCCACATTTGTCAACCCAATTGGGGTTAAATTGAGGCAGATGTATCATATAATCCTCATTTTTACAGATGGGGAAACTGAGCCACCAAGAAGTTAACTAACTTCCCCAAGGCTGCACAGCCAGAGCTGGGACAGGGAGTCCTTGGACAACTAGTTTCAGAGTCTATGCTTCTCACCACGACACTGCACTGCCTCTCAGGAAATGGCAGCTGTGTATTGAGTTACTGCTCTACCTAGTGATGAGGGAGAGGGTACAGAAAAAGATCAGAGATGGCTCCCCAAGAAGGTCACACAGAACCAAAACCTGAAGGGTGTAGGAGTTAGTCAGGGTGACGGTGTTCCAGATGGAGGGAACCGCATATGCCAAGGCGGAAAGGTAAGAGGACGCAGGGCACGGGGAGGAAGCCGGAGGAGCTGGAGGTGGCTGGAGCACAAGCTGATGCTGGGCAGCGGGAACATGAGAGTGGGGCTCAGGCAAGTCCAAGGCCACGGAGGGTCCCTGGTGCCTGGATATTAGCCTGAAAGCGCTGCAGAGCCAGAGAAGGAAATGCAGTGAGTTCCTCAGCTCTGCCTTCACTCTAGGAATGACTCACATCGCCCTGGTAGGTGGAGGAGGTTGACTCAGCCACTGCTGTGAGCTCAGGGGAGCGGGGGAGCTGCCACCCCACATTCCCATCCCGCTGCAAGCTAATGCCCCAGCAGCCTCCCCAACACCCGCTCCACCAGCACGCAGAAGCCGCCCCAGCCTGCTGGGAGCATGGGCTCGGTCATGCTGCCAAGAAGCTGAGCATAGCCTGGTGACAGCGCCTGCTGGCTGCTGGCAGCTTCCACCCCGACTCAAACCCAGACACCTGTGGACCCCAGGGCGCCTCTCACCCCACCCCACCGCCTGCCACAGGGCATGGTGCTCTGGCCTTCCACGCTCACTTGACTGTCCCCAGAGCCAGGGGACCAGCCCCGGGGATTTACTAGCACTTTTCTCATTCAAATTTAATGTCTGTCCCAGATCAACATTTGCATGTGTGCGCAAAACATGCACTGTGGCAAAATCAAAACTACTGAAAAAAACTGGTATGTCTAACAAAAAGGAATTGGTTGAAAAAGTCTTGTGAATCCATACTGTGGAATACTACGAAGCAGTTAAAAAGAAAGATGTAGATCCCATTCCATCCTACTGTCATGAAAATGCCTCCAAGATATACTGTTGGGTGAAAAAAAAGAAAAACTACTGAATAGTGTATCCACTATGTCATCAATTACATAAAAGCTGAAACAAACAAACAAAACCCACAAACTAGCTCTACAGTTCTCCAAGTCTATAAATACATAGCTCAGTGGAGAAAATGCCTGGAAGGAAACACCTCAAACTCAGAGCAGAAGTAATCATGGAAGGAAAAGAGGGAAAGAAGAGGGGAGAGAGGGAGGAGCTTTTTCTCTGTACATTTCTATGTTGTTTGATCTTTACAAGAACAACATAGCTGGGTTCTTAAAAACATCAAATTCTGTGGGAGGAAGAAGAGGGAAAAGTGTGTTACAATGATCATTATGCTGGTGCAGGGTTCAGGGTCACTTTTTAAAGAGCTGTCACATCCAGGATTTGTCCAATTCTTGCCATATACCCTTGAGGGCTAGTGTTCAAAACCCGTTTTACATCCATTCTTTAATGGATAAAGAAGATGTGGGGTGTGTGTGTGTGTGTGTGTGTGTGTGTGTGTGTGTGTGTGTGTGTAAAATGGAATACTACTCAGCCATAAAAAAGAATGAAATCATGCCATTTAGCAACATGGATGGACCTAGAGATGATCATACTAAGTGAAGTAAGTCAGACAACAGAGAAAGACAAATATATGATATCACTTATATGTGGAATCTAAAAAAAATAAGGCAAATGAATTCATTTACAAAACAGAAACAGACTCACAGGCACAGAAAACAAACTATGGTTACCAAAGGGAAAAGGGCAGGAAGGGATAAATTAGGAATGTGGGATTAGCAGACACAAACTACTATATACAAAATAGATAAACAACAAGCTCCTACTGTATAGCACAAGGAACTATATTCAATAGTTTCTAATAATCGATAATGGAAAAGAATATGAAAAGGAATATATATATATATCTGAATCACTATGCTGTACACCAGAAACTGACACAACATTGTAAATCAATTATACTTCAATTTAAAAAAAAAACCTCTTTTACAGATTAAGAAACTGGACCCAGACAGGTGAAACAAGCTGTGCAAGGTCACATGCAGGCCTAGCGGCTCCTGGACCTTGGACCGAAGCCCAGTGCTCCTTCTAACCAGTACCGGTGGGAGCACAGGAGGGGCGGTGGGGGAGGGGGAGGCATGTCATCCGGCTCACAAGAGCCTCTGCAAAGCCCCTTCAGTGAGGGCAAAGGGCAATCTGTCAGGGGAGAAGGGAGTGGAAAATGAGTGTGAAAGGAGGGCTGAGGCACCACCGCCCACGACAAAAATCAGACATCATGACATGCCACCCACTGAGTGGGAGGGACCTGCCGCATCACCCGGCAAATGACACGTGGGAAGGAGCCTCACAGGGCCCTGTCCTGAGCCTGAGATTTCACGCCTCTCTCACAGGGGCTGCTCACCCCACACTCTCTGCTGCACTGTTTCCAGCTGAGTGGCTCCAGAAATGCCTCTCTGCTCAGTTCCCGGAGCACTCTGTAACCAGGGCAGAAATGGAACTGTGCTTCTCAGAAAGTTCTAGAACCTGAGGAGAAATGTTCATAAACCCCAACATCCTGCTGGGGTAAATGCCTCCACCTCTCAGTTCTTCCACTTACTGCTTTGGTACTCAGTGTCTGGAGGGTGTGAGGAGGCCAGAGAGACCCAGGAAACACAGCTAGGTTCCTCCAAGGACAGGCAGAAGGGATTCGCATACAGGGAGGGACCAGAGCATGCTAAGGGGACACGAGACGCATGTACACATCTCAGAGGAACAGTGGGCAGGCACCATCCTTCAGAGCACGCTCACAGAAGAGGGCTTTGGTCAAATCGTGGATCCTCTGATTCCAGGTTTTATGGATATCCTGTATATTTTATTTAATTGTATGATGATGATGATGCACACTATGATCCAGATATCATGATACCCAAGAGGCAGGTATGATGATACCCATTTTACAGATGGGGAAACTGAGACCCAGTGAGATTCAGAACCTTGACCAAGGGAACAGAGCTGGGATCAGAATTCCCAGGATCTAGGCTCTTGTCCCTGGCCTCACAGCCTTGTGGGTTTGCTGCCCATTATAAGAGTGTACTTACTCATTCCCTCTATAGAGTGAAAATATCCTAGACAATGCTGTGTACATTGTTTCCAGACTTTCTTGACACCCTATATATTCGTTTATATTATATATAATTATATATTATATGTAAAATTGTATGTAACTTTCTATTAATGTATAGAAATATAATGAAGTGAAATACAGTCATAATATAATAAAATGAAACATACTAATCACTTACACAGTAGGAGGGACCATGCCAAGAGCTTACAGGTATTCTCTAACGCTCCCAGAAAGCCCTGGAGGCAGATACTATCATTATCTTCATTTTACAGAGGCGGAAACTAAGGTACCGAGAGCTGAAGCAACTTGCCTATTTGCCATGGTCACCCAGGGAATAACTGACAAAGCCAGTTTTAGACCTGGATCATCTAACCTATGCCGTTAACCACCCTTCTAAACCATCCACCTCTGCGGTGAAGACCAAATAAAACGGACCAGCAGATAATCCTGCCGCGCACAGGAGGGACTCAGGAAATGCAAGGTCCTACGTGTACTGAGCTCTCGGAGGAGAGAAACCCGATCCCATGGGTTCACCGCCGTATCTGAAATGGCAATGCCCAAGAAATGGGCTGACAGTAAATATTGGGAGGGAAGGACAATTAGGATTTACTAGCCAAAGGCTGAAATTCTTGTTTCCAAAAAAAAGATGAAAGTCTTCAGATTTCAGACCCTTTCTGAGAAACATCCACCCACCTCCTAAGACGTGTAGGGCTGCCCGAACTTGGGCCTGGGCCAGACGCACCCAGCTCTCCCCTCCACTGCGCAGAATCCGGAATCCAAACCCTGCCCAGGAGGCGCCGAGGTCCGGGCGGCCACCCATCAACAAGGACCTACCTTCTTCGGCGTCGTTCCTAAGCGAGGCCTCCAGTAGGGCCACGCTGGCCTCGAAGGACACCTTCTTCCTGCGGCCGCCGGTGCTGCGCTTCCGCTCGTGCTTGCGTTTGCGGTGCTGCAGGTCCTGCTCGTACTGCGCCCACTTCTTCAGCTGCTGGGCCCGGCGCTTCTGGGCGGCGCGCAGCCGCTCCAACGTGGGCACCTTCTCCAGCAGCTGCAGCTCGGTCAGCAGGTCCACGTGGCTGGCCATGGCCACCGCGCCTCCCCGCGCCCTGGCTGGGGGCTAGCACGGCGTGCCGGGGGCCGGGGCAGCATGGGGGCTCCGGCGGGGCTGGGGCCTCATGCTGGGGCCTGTGGGGCAGGTGGGGAGAGACACAGAGGGACACGCTTGTCAGGCTCAAAACCGATCTGATTACGTCACCCCCGCCTCCCTGGTTACGAACTCTTTTCTCCCCTATTTTTTTTTCTTTAATTGAGATATAACTGACCTAGAACACTGTGTAAGTTTTAAGGTGTACAACGTGTTGATTTGATACACATATATTGCAATATAATTACCATTGTTGCATTAAGACCTCCATCACCATCACACAATAATCCTCACTTTTTGGAGGTTCTATTGTAATTTCATATAAGGTTGTTCTATTGTTATAACACATGGGGGGTTACTGTTAAAAGGGATTTATTGTTATTTTAAAGCTAAGATTACTATATTTTAAATGTCTCTATTAATCTATAATATGATAAATATTATACCAAGATAATCCACATAAACAAAAGCTCTTTAGGATCCTTAATTTTCAGAGTATAAAAGGGTCCTAAGACCACAAAGTTTGATCATTGCTGAATTCCTAGGACTTAAGATATCTTAGTTGAAGTTTTCCTCTTTGGATGACTTTTAAAAAAATTCACACCTCTTGCTCTCATCAATTCCTGGACAACATGAGGTCAACAAAATTTCAGAGTCTTAAGCCAAGTGGTCGCTGTCTTCACATAGCACAGACCCTCTGGGCTCTCAGACACTCAGGGAAAGGGTCTTGGAACAACTCGAGCCTTTCTAAGCCTGCTTTCCCATCTGTAAAATGTTGTATCCACCTCCCAGAATTTACAAGGAAGAAAAAGAGCTGGCCAAAAGAGTTATACGCCTAACTAGCACAGAGCAACAAGCTTGGAGGAAAAAGAACAGGGGCACGGAAATGCAGCGCATCTGGGAACCCACAGGTGAGGCTGGTGGGTAACTGCAGGTTGCTGGCTATAGGTCTACGTCTGTGTGCTGTGGACATGCTCGCTGTCACCAAGGGGATCAGGATAGCCCTGGGATTCAGCAAGTGATATTAATTTTTCAGGTTCCCCGCTTCACTCTGGGCACCCATCCTCAGGAAGCTAAAGACCAGGATTCAACCATCATCTGGACCCTCAAGAGCTCAGGCTAAGTCAGAATGTTCTTCAGGTCGCTCCCTGAGGGTACACAGGAAGAATGCGGAAGGGGTAGGCCTGGCAATATTCAGAGGGCAAAGGCTCCTGGGATCTGAGTGGACCTGATCTCAAGGATAAATGTAAGCCAATGGCAAGGCTGAGCAGGAAACAAATGGACTACACTTGGTTTTCCTTTGTTTTGTTTTCTTTTGTTTTGAATATCTTGCAATGCTTTTTAAATTAACTAATTAAACTTTTTATTTGGAGATAATTATAGATTCACATGTAGTTGTAGCAAATACTATGGAACAATCCCCTGCAACTTTTACCTCATTTATCCCAATGGTAACATCTTGCAAAACTACAGTATAATACTGAAACCAACAACCTGACATTGATACAACCTATCTATTCAGAGTTCCCCAGTTTCATAAGCACTCATTTCTCTCTCTCTCTCTCTGTGTGTGTGCGTGCGTGTGTGTGTAGTTATAAGCAATTTCATCACCTGTTTAGGTTTGTGTATCCACCACTACAGTCAAGATACAGTTCACCACACAAGCATCCCTCTTCCCCTTTACCAACACACTCCTGTCCTTGCCCTTGTCAATCACTAATCTAATTCCCCATCTCCTGAATTGTGTCACTTCAAAAATGTTATATAAAAGAAAACCTTTGGAATTGACTTTTTTCATGCAACATCCCTTGAGATTCACCCAAGTTGTTTTGTGCAGCAGTTGGTCCCTTTTTTGTTGCTGAGTAGTTCTCCACTTTATGTAAGTGTTTATCCATCCACTCATTGAAGAACTTCTGGGTTGTTTCCGGTTTAGGGCTAATACATTCATGTACAAGTTTCTGTATGAACGTAAGTTTTCATTTCTCTGGAGTAAATGCCCAAGAGTACAATTGCTGGGTTGTACAGTAATTACATGTTTAGTTTTAAAAGAAACTTTCAAACTGTCTTCCAGAGTGGTTGTACCATTTTTCATTCCTACCAGCAGTGTATGGACCATCCAGTTTCTCTGCCAGAATTTGGTGTGCTGACTGTTTTTTAGCCTTTTAGATAGATATTGCTTTTTAAAAGTAAGGAACTCAGAAGAGGTGAATTCACAACCACACTGTATCATCATGACATCAGAACTCACTGGGAACTAGTGGACCACATCTTTACTTCTCCACACTTCCTCAAAGAATCAAACACTTAATGAACATCGGCCCTGTGATGAGTCCTGGTTTAGAGGTGGATCAAGGACCAGCTCTGCCTTCTAGGAAACCCAAGTGTGTCTGTCTGTCATATCTCTAAATTAATTTAATCCTCCTGACCACCTAATGAGATAGGTACTATTTTCATCCCCATTTCACAGATAAGGAAACCAAGGCACAGAAAAATTAATTAACCTATCCAACATCACACAGCTAGAAAATGGAAGAGCTAGTCTGCCTGGGGTTATGAGGAAAGGCTCCCCAGAGTAGAAGGTAACTGATTTGAATCTCCAAAGATGAGTTCATCAGGTGAGAAGACATGGGCTGAGAAGGAGCTTGGCATTGTTCAAAGGCACGCAGAGGGGCTGACCATCGTGAAGGGAATTCTGGGAACCAACACACACCAATCACGCTTGAAGTGGATGGGGCTGCCCAGCCCAAACTGAACAGAAGTCTAGGAGGCAGCAGTGAGCAACTGGGGGTTCAGGGCCAGGCAACCAGAAAGTCCCCTGTGGTCCACATCATGTTTGGATGGTTGGTTGGTTGGTTGGGTTTTGGTCCACACCATGTTTTACGATATTGTCATTCACTGCTAACATTTAAAACTGTAAGATTTTATATCCAAAATCGAAATTTTAGCTTTTCTTCAAACATCTCAGTACCTGGCCATGCTGGGCTTAATGGCAACAATCAGCAGGTATGGAGTAAAACTGTCCCCTTCAGACAGGGCCCATCCCTCTGATTTCCAAAAGTCCCCACTGTCTCCCATGACTCCCACCTGACCTCCTTCACTAATTGGCATCACTTGCTGGCTCTGGTCACCTGAGTTTGCAAGTCCTGTCTTAGGCAGAATGAGACAGCAGTCTCCAAATACCCAGAGGTCCAATCTGCACAAGAACTATGAGTCTCCTCAATAAAGAACAGGACCACGGTATAGGAGAGCAGTGGTGTGCACCCAAAGAACAGACACCCGGTCTCCAGAGCTGTCCAATAAGCAATTGAAGAAGAACTTGTGGCCCAGCAGCTATCTCTGGAGACGGCAAATTTTCCCTCACCGGCCAGACAATAAAATGTCCACTGATGTCAGATCAGTCTAAGTATTCTGTACAATTTATTTCGCCCCTAAGCTTCTCTACACAGATGGTTACTCAATTCTTCATTATTAAGTATTCACTCCTCACCTAATAAATGGGAGTTACCAAAAACATGTTAAAACCAAAGATAAGAATAATCATACCAGCAGCTCTGTTAAAACTCTTAATCCTTTCCAATAACTTCCTCAGCCATTATCCCAGCCAGGTGTTTCCCTAAGTGTGGAAAGAGAACCCCTCCCCCAAGGGAATTTTCAAAAGTACAGGACACGGCTTAATATAACATGGACTTAGAGAGAGCGAGTTACATCATTTTCACTTCTTTTTCAATCTATCAGATTTTATCCAGAAGTGTCAGTTCAGGGCTACTCCTTTAACATCTTTACAACCATGTCAATTTCCCTTGTAAACAAAGAGAACACAGACCTCCTGCTCATAGCCTTGGGCAAGCAATTGTGTCTAGGATAGAATACAATAACACGATTTTTTTTCCTGTGGATTTGGTTTCACAGTTACTGTTTATTTATGGGAGTGATAGAAAATTTTCCTTTTAAATAAATCGACTCCAGTGGAAAGTTTGCTAAGTGGTAGCAAAAAATAATAATGATGATGATGATGATGATGATGATGATGATGATGGTATTTAGTGCTAGCAACAATTGTAAGTGGTTGGCATTTGGGGAACACCTGGCCACTGACCCTCAATGACAACAATCTTATAAGAGATGCACTCCTATGAGCTCATTATTTCATCTGACAAATATTTCTCAGATGTCTACCACATGCTAGGACTAAGGGCTAGGGTACAGCAGGATAAAGACAGGTATGGTCCCTGCTTATTGGATGGATGACAAAGCAGAAGCACAAGGGAGTGGGGGACACAGTCACAGGATACGGAGACTGAGCAGTAACTTGAACCCTGGGCCTGACTCCCAGTACAGTGCTCCCTCCTGCAGGCCCCATTCAGACAGAAGGCACTCAACTGCTGTGCCTTCTCTGGCTTGGACAGTTTGCTCACATGAAGGAATCAGGACAACTGCTCAGCCCCCTGGAGAAAGGCGAGGACAACGTCTCCCAAGGGCCAAAAAAGGGGGCCAGGGCATATTTTCTCCAACTCTGCTCTCCCTGCCAGCTCCACCCGGCTCGCCCCTCCGGGTTCCCTGGAGCTGGGGCTCCAGGACAGCTCCCTCTTGACTGCTGGTTTTCAGGTGACCTAGTTTCCCCCAATAGACCCACACACCTCCTCCCACCCCCGACCAAGAAAACCCTGCTTGGTCTAATTAAAGAACTGCCATCATGCTGCTAACACAGCAGCTGGGCAGCCCCCAAGACAGGGCACTGGCCTGGGTGCTGGGGCAGCCCTCAGAAGTCCTGGCCCCCTCATGAGACCCGGGTGCACCTGTCCATACTTCCAGAGACACCCCTGATTGGTAACAGGGACACAGCCCAAACTGCCAGGACCCGGAAGAGCAATGGCATCATCCACACTTAAAGGGGATCCCCAAGTAGGACCTCATTTGGAGGAAAACCAGCTCCAAGGAGACATATCGAGCTCGTGTGTTGTGAGAGCATCCAGATGGACCAACTTGCTGAGAACTGGGCACGTGGGGCCGCAAGTCTAATGGAGGCGCTGGGCTGGAGAGGCGGTTGGGGGAGGGGTCCACAGAGGCCATGTTGGGGGTGACGTTATCCGGAAGTGTGTGTGCTCTGAGAAGAGAAATCAGAAGCTAGGGCAAACAGGGCGCGGTACTTAATTTTTCCAACAAACGGCTGTTTGAGGTCTGGGTGGATGAATCAAAATAATCTGATCATGGACAGCCTGAAGTCTGAAGCCAAGGCACATTAGCCTCAGTGAGGCAGGAACAGGTTATTGGAGTGAGCCTCGATTCAGCCTCAGGTTGCTGTCTGACAGAGCCTGAGCTTGATTCCCGTTGGTGCCTCCACTGATCCTTGCTGCCCTAGAAAGGGAGAAACCAGCAGTGTACGTCTAGGGAAACCGGCTGCGCTCCCGAGAGTTGAGCCTTGAGGGGAAGCGCGAGGTGGAGGGCATGGGCAGGGTGCACTACAGAACCTCTCCCCCAAAATGAAAAGAAGGCTATTACGGGAGTGATGTTTGGGGGATGATATGCCTCTGAGGAAACAAGACGAGGAATAAAGGCACGGGCCCATTGAGAGACAGTTTGGCGGTGGGCTTTGGAGTTCTCCCAGTTATCACTCTGTGCTGGGCCCTGATTGGCCAGAGCCTGTCAGCGCTGGCCTAAGTCCCTCCAGCATGATTGGCTGGGGGGTAGGCACATGACCTAAGCTGGTCATTCCCACTAAGCTCTCTATTCCCACTGCTTGTGAACCGGAAGCATGAACGGCAATTGCTGCCAGAAGCCACCATCTTGCCCCCATCTTGCCACCTGCTATGCAGGAGGCTGGCTTTGGACAAAGCCGATACTTGGGAGTCACAGCAGGGAAAGAGGGCCCTTCCATTTAGGGACCTCAGGACTTTAGCTATCCAAGCCAACAAAATCCCTTTTGTTGTTTAAGCTAGTTGAATTGATTGTTGTTACTTGTAGCCAAAAGTACCCTAACAGACATTAATGCTGCTTTTAGGGATTCAGGAATGGAACCCCCAGAGAAAGATGTTGCCTGAAGCAGCATGAGTGGTCTCTTGCTGAGGCATATTACCAGATACCTCCACTTCCCCTGAAATGGCCATCTTGCAGCCGCCAAGCTGAGGCCAGCCTTGAAGAAGGGCTGGAAGGCCAAGGCCCGGTGCCCACAGCAGCCCCGCCCCCTGAGATGGGGGAAAGAGGCCCAGGCTTTGCGACGCCTCCATCCCAGGGTTGACACATCTCTGGACTCGAGCCTGGTGCCTTGAGAAAAACAACACGAAGGAAGGTAAATTCAAACTGAAGAGACTTTAAAACATGAGTCAGACAGTGTCTCAAAGTTCACACTGTTAAAACGTTAAGATTTTTTTTTTTTTTCCTTTTCTACAGCTATTCTTCTCCACACAATATTGGCAGCAGCCGGGAGGAAGGCCGTGAGCGCTTGCGCCTCGCGCTTCCTGTACCATTGAGCACAAGGGGAAAAGGAAAACAAAACGCAGCACCGGCTTTCCCCCTTCTGAGCTCACTTGGGACACACTTTCTCTGCTAAAGGATGCACACCCCCGCCCTCCCACAACACACTTCTGTGAATAATAGCGTCATTTCCCCCTTCCTGCCAACCCCCACCCCCACCCCCATCCCCCAGTATAAAGATGCTTTACTCATGAGCAAAGAGACTTCTGGGGCCCTTAATGTTCCAAATATTTGAATTAGAAATTAGCCTTGTCCCCCCACCAACCCCATTCTCATGGAGTTTTGTGGACTCTCTGTTCTACCCCTGCTGTAATGAACCTTCTAGACTTCAGGCACAGTCATCCTAGACAGACATCCCAGTTTTAAATCTGTTGTGGGACTCAGGTCCCCGAGGTTCTGCTCCTTAGCTCTGCCTCTGCCACCTGTGGTCCTGCATTCAGATTTCTGAGTGGTGGTCCTGGGCTTGGCCTGGATTTGTCACTGTCCTCTGAAGCCCATTTACTGTAACCCAACTTGGCAAGAGTTTATTGTGGGGCGGAAGGTGGAGGAGAGGGGAGGGTGGCAGTACTCAACAACCACAAATTCAACAAAAACACAGTGATCCATCAAGCAACTAATGCATCTTGAGCTCTCTCAGGAAAAGAATCATGGCCAGCATTGAGATAATAGCCCAGCTGACCTCTGCCTGCACTGGTAGGGCCATACTGGGAATACAGGACCAAGCCTTAACAAAAGTCATGAACAAAAGGATCAGCTTTGTTCCAAGTCCAGAGGGCAGAGTTGGGATCATCGGCAGGTAAAATGAAAAAGCAGAATCAGCCTAGCATGAAGAAAAACTGTCTAACACTGGCAATTCAACAAAGCCCAGCCATAGCGTGATGCTGGGGTCCCTGCCACGAGGAGCTCCATGACCACCCATGAGGCTGCTGTGAGAGACGGTCCATGCAGGGTTGGAGGTGGGACTGGCCTGGTGAGCTCCCATCCTACCCTGGCAGACAGATCATCTGTATTAGGAGCAAACACTCTGGCACCATATTTGCAGCCCAGCACTTGGTAATCACCAGGCTAGACAGCATGGAAGGACCATTCCAAGTATATTAATTGATGATGTTCGGATTCATTCTAGCTGTGAAGGTGAGATAGCTTTCTCTGACTCAGCTCCAGGAATACTTCAAAGGAAGCCACAGCTCGAACGGGTGAAGAAAAACCCATGAACATGCCCATCTTCCACGCACTTCTCCCTATGAACCTCAATCCACAAGAGGCCCACATGCCTGTGGGTAAGAATGCCAGTGTGGGGGAGGCTGTAGAGGACAGAACAGAGGTGTCAAGGATGGGGCACATGCAAAGTGACATGATGTCTCCGAACACATTAGTCAGTCATCATCACGGTGCTAAACCAAACAGCCAGTCTTCTAAAGAAGCTTATGTAATAGCTAAGCACAGGGAAATGGGAGTCAAATTACACATACTGCTTCTCCAGGCTTGGGGGAGTGTGGTCCACCCCCTCCCTTTGCAGGGAGATGAAAACTCCCTTTGCAGCTGGAGGGATCATTTTCCAAAGGAGGCCACCTGTGGCCAAAGAATGCCCTCCTGGATTACACATTTATTAAACAGGGGATGGCCATTCACACTGGCTAAGCCTGGAGTGGCCTCTGCCCGCTCTGCTGCCCTCTCTCAGTATGACATCCTTGGCTAAGCTTTCCTCTGTTGTGCCAACCTTAGGGGTGGTGGTGGCTTCTTGGAGCGCAGTGATGGCAGGAGTTATAAGACCCCATGTGATAACAGGAGAGATGTGTGCTGTGATCAATTAGTAATGTCTGCCACAGATGATGGCGTGGGATGTGGCTGCACGCGCTCAAACTAAATATGCAATTCTGTTCTGCGTCAGGTTCGCCTAAACTTGGATTTAAATACTTGCCTTTGCTCCATTGATCTGAATCCTCTTGTCCTCAACACAAACATCTAGAAAGTTATCAGACTGAGTGGAAAGACCCCTCAAATACCAGTGTATCATTAAACCAAGGGCACTGCAGCCTCAATGGTAGACAAGGGTCAAGAATATCTTAGGTTCTAGTAAGAATTTCTCCAATAACTTGCCCTGCAGGGTAGAATGAAGAACTGTCCTCCATGACTCCATCCCCTTAAATTGACTGGATTCCAGTTCTAGAAAGAAGGATGCTAAGCCAGCAGGGACTGCCACCTCGCCCAACACTGCCTCTGGAGAGGAGGGAGATAAGCACCCTGCTCCTAACTGGATGGGGTCCATATTTGAAGAGGGTGGGGCAGGGATCACTGCCTCATCTATACTCATCTATCCTCATCTATCCTAAGCATCTTGGGTCTCACGCCATTACCAACATAAAGGAGGAAGGGGACTCTGGTTTGCTTCCTAACAAGATGCCTCTCTCCACTTCAGAAACCTCAAAGATATCTCCTCCCCTTTAGCCAGGGGCGTTCTTAGCCAATTAGGAAGTATCTGATATGGGAATTTTTAAAAGCTTTTCATATAGTTTGTTCATGGAGTTTTGGAGAAAAATTCCAAGGAAACAAGGACACTAAAAAAACAGAGAGTTGGACTGAAAAAAGAAAGCCCTACACGGGAGGAAGAAAGAACAAAGAGCCAAAGGACGAGAGTAATGCAGACAATGGATACCAGTGAACTGCACAGCCAGGAAGTGGTGGGGCTGGGATCCGAAGCCAGGTCTATCTGATTCCACAGTCTACATATGTAAAAGGAGGAAGAGAAAGAAGGAACGGGGAAAAAAACTTTTAAAGAACCACAAATGCTTTAAAAGATCTTCCTCATGAAATGCAAGAAGATTTTAGAAAATCCAAGATGTTAATGACCTAGGAGATAAGAGGACATTTCGACTAACAAACCAGGCAGATCAATTTGTAATAAAACAAATACTTGTGCTGGAATCAGCATAGAGTAAAAACACATGCTTAATGAAACTAAAGGTACGCATCACAGAACCTATAACTTGTGTAGGTGAAATGAACCCAGAGATAAAGAATGCAGGGTAATAATGGGAGCTTCTGTGCACTGCACATCTTCCGTAGGTCAAATTCTTTACATGTAACATCATTTGGAATCACTGCACCAACTCTGCAATGTAGGTATTGTTCGCATTTCAAAGAGGAGAAAATTGAGCCTCGGAGAGGTTAAGAAACCTATATGTTGGGCTGACCTTCCAGCTGCGTGTGGCTGGCAACTCTTCCGACTGGTCTGTGCCTGTGCTGTGACAGTTAAGTATTTTTAATATCTCCCCTGCTTGAAGATAAAAGACAAAACGTCAGACAGGGAAGATGGCCCACAGAAGCATGACTAGGAGCAAGAAGAGGCGTCCTTGCAGGAAAATAAATGAAATCTACACAGAGAGGGGATAATTGATTACAGTCATAACTTCCCTTACTATTGGAGCTGTCATCACCTTCAGAGGCTTAGGCAGGAAATATATGTATCTCATCCTAAATTTCATAAAATCTGCCTTCCAAGCCCTGTGAACTCAGCCCCCGTATGACTAGTGTTCCCTTTCTTGGTGAGCACTTTCTCATTTTCACTTCACCCAACAGCTCCCAAACCAGATTCATAACAGCAAATGTCCTCTCTCCTCTACTCTCCGGGAGGTGAAACTGTCAATAGAATAAATCGGGAAGTTTGCAGACGCTCTGAATTTTGGTAAGTGAAGTTTCCACCCAATCCATGGGCTTTGAAGTCTCTCAGTGCTGGATCTGTGCCCTTTAAGTTACCGTGCAGAGAAGCAAGCCGTAGTAGACTGCCTTTACATCATTTTTGTTCCTCCCCTCTTTGATCAGCAGCCAAAGTTCCTTCGCTTTGAGTCCCTCCTCTTGGCTCCTCTTGGGTGTACAGAACTCCAAGCATACCTCTGCCTCCCCTTTGACCGGCTTTATTTCTGTTGCACATAGTAAATTCTCCATAAGCCATAGATTCAGTCCCATGAAAGTGATGTTACTCTCACGATTGAATTTATCTCCTTGTATTGAAATTTCAGGTTCTCTTTGTTAGCCACTGGGGTCCACACTCACCTATCAGAGGCCCTAATATTATCTCATTCCTCTCACTCATCATTTTCTCCAGCAAATTTCTAAACATCCTCTCTATTTTATGTCATCAGTGAGTAACTAATTTCAGGATTTTCTTCTGGCAGTTTTATCTTCTAATTTACTTCCATTTTAAATTTAAAGCTGCATTCATTTAATCAATAAATAAATATCCACTGCCATCTACTATGTGCTAGGCAGTAAAGTAGCGGGGTTCTGAGGGCCCCTTAATGAACAAAGCTATCTGAAAGGTTCTGATCTGGTAATGGCAGAGCAGCTCTGATTGGACCTACTCTCTCACAATATAACTGTTGTGAACTCTGCACACACACACATACACACACACACACACACACACAAAACCTACTGGAAAGCACTAGATTTGTTCACCCACAAGCAGACAGAAACGGAAGGGGAGTCAACCCTTGAAAGAAAGGAATTTGTAGTAGGAAAATTCCATGTTTTTGTAGCTTTTTACCCAAAGGCAGGTTCCAGTCAATGTCGTACATGGTGACTACAACCTGGATGAAAACCTTTGCTCTTGCTGTTTGAGGAATTAAAAGGATATAGTTCAGGTAACTACAGTTGGAAAGTGAGGAGAAAAAAAATCCCAGAAAAGAGTCACAGATGGTAGCCCCAAATGCTGAGTAGAAATTCTGTCCAAATCTCCCTGAGTGATGCATGTACAGGGCAGGTTCCAAGCAGCCCAACTAAGGCTAAAAGGACTAAAGAAAGATTTCAGCTGCTGCCTACCCCAAACTGAGTTTTGAGTTTGTTTGGTCAAGTTAACTGATTTTTTAAATCATGACTGTTCTGAGGAACATAATAGAATCAAGAGTCTCTTCAAGTCTCATTCATAGTGTTCTAGATGTAACATAAAATTACTAGAAAAAAATTTTAGAAAGCAAACGGGAAAATGTGACTCAAACTCAAGAGGAAAGGCAATCAATAGAGATCTACCCCAGGATGACCCAGCTGTTGAAGTTCACAGATAAAGATTTTAAAACAGCTATTATATCTTTGCTTGAGGGTATAAAGGAAAATATGCTTGTAATAAATAAACAGGAAAAATCAGCCACAGCACAGAAACTACAAAGGAGAGCACAACTATTCATCAGATGGGCTAAATCCCTATCAACACCTTCTTCTGCATCCATGTGAGTTGTGCTTTTCACCAGGACAGTTACACAGTTCTGATATGAAATTCAATGCTCATTTTCTCAAGCATCTTCCAAGTGCCAGGTCTTGGGCAAGCTCTGGGGAGCAAAAATACAACAAAAAATCTTAAACTCTGATCCTGAAGACCAGATATTTTCATCTGACGACATCTGGATAGACTGCTGCTCATTTCTCATGTCCTCCCTCCTCTTTCACTTCTTAAATTGGAAGAAGAGATTGAAGTCCTGCCATGGGCTCTATCCAGCTTCCAGATCACTCCTGATGGAACCATTTGTCCCACATAAAGCACAGAGGGACGAGGGGCAGGCTGTCAGGTTTAATACACCTCTACATTCTCCTTCCACAGAAAAAGCATCCTCCTCTGGCTGATTACACAGATCAGATCTATAAAAAACTCAGGGTACAGACGTCAAAGAGAGTCAATGGGGAGGCACTTGTCATTTTTATATTATAACATCTCTTTATACAGTTCCATTAATGGGTGTTTTTCTTTTTCAAAAACTGTTAGGAAAAAGGTTCTCAAATTTGGCTTCATGTTGGAATCACCTGGAGATGCTGGGAACCTATATTAAGATCACAAAGCAAGACTACTATATATCCACCAGAGTGGCCAATTTTTTTAAGACAGAAAATACCAACGGTTGGCAAGAATTCTCATAAACCAAGTGGAAATATAAATTGGTACAGCCACTTTAAAAAACTGCTCAGCAATATCTTGTAAAGCTGAACATATGATGCCCTATAATCCAGCAATTTCATTCCTAGGAATATACCCAACAGAAATTTCTATATATATTCACCAAAAGGCATTTACAAGAATGTTAATAGCACTGTTTGTAACAGTTGCAAAGTATAAACTTTCCAAAATGCCCACCAACAGTAGTTTGGAAAAAAACTATGGTGTACTCACACAATGGAACATAGCATAGAAGTGAGAATGAACAATATACAATTACACTTGATGATACAGATCTCTCAAAATGTTAACCAAAATAAGCCACAAAAATGCATACTATATGACTCCATTTATGTAAAATTCAACAACAGGCAAAGCAAAACTATGCTATCAAATCATTATAGTGGGTTTGGGGTACGAAGACTTGGAAGGGGTATAAGAGGGGCTTCTGGAGTACTGATAATACTGTTTTTTGAGCAGGTTATGGCTTACGTGGGCATGTTCAATTGGTGAAAAAGTCATTCACTTAGGATATGTGTACTTTTCTTTGTTTTACCTTAATAAATCATTAAAATTAAGCAGCACTATTTACAATAGCCATGACACGGAAGCAACCTAAATGTCCACTGACAGATGATTGGATAAAGAAGTTGTATACATATACAATGGAATACTACTCAGCCATAAAAAAGGATAAAATAATGCCATTTGCAGCAACATGGATGGACCTGGAGATTGTCATCCTAAGTGAAGTAAGCCAGAAAGAGAAATACCATATGATATCACTTATATGTGGAATCTTTAAAAATGACACAAATGAACTTACTTACAAAGCAGAAACAGTCATAAAAAACAAATTTATGGTTACAGTGGGCAGGGAAGGGGAAAGGTGGCAGGATAAACTGGGAGTTCAGGATTTGCAGATACTAAATACTAGAAAATAGATAAATAAGGGTCTACTGTATAGCACAGGGAACTATATTCAATATCTTGTAATAGCCTAAAGTGAAAAAGAATATGAAAAGGACTATATATATATATATGTATAACTGAATCACTGTGCTGTACACCAGAAATTAACACAACATTGTAAACTGACTATACTTCAATAAAAATAAATTAATTAATTATTAATATTAAAAAAAGACAAGAAAAAAAAAAAAAACTAATGCCTGGGTCCCACATCAAGAGATTCTAGGTTAACTAGTCTGGGGTGCAGCCAGGAATCAACATTTTTGAAAACTCCGCAGGTGGGTCTACTGTGCATCCAAGAACCACTGTGTTAGAACTTGGCAACCTTCCTTACTATTTTCTGGAGCAGAAAGTGTTTCTGCTTCTCGAGAAAGTCTAAAGCACATGCTGTCTGTAGGACACTAGGAGCTCCAGAGGAGATCAATAGGTGTTACATGGGGAAAGGGTTCTGTGGTGAAATAAACAATTTTTAAAAATTTATTTTTATTGAACACTTACTACATTCCTTGAGCTAAGCTAAATGCTTTATCTACACTATTTCATTTAATCACACAACAAGCCTATGAGAAAGGTACTATTAATCCTCATTTTATAGAAGAGTAAACTAAAGTGCAGTGGCGTTATGTACTTGCCCAAGGTCACACAGCCAGTAAGCAACAGGATTAGGATTCTGTCCTAGGATTCAAATCCTGTCCAAAAGGATTCAAATCCACATTGGCCTTGACACTGAAGCCATACTCTGAACCACTGCCCTTATTTGCCTCCCTAGGCACACTTGACTGCAGGACTTAACAGAGCATTCACTAGGCTAGTGTGGGCTTTGGGTTGCCAAGACAGGAACATAGAAGGCAGCTTTTCCCAAAATGTTCTTCTTGCTTCTATCTCTTACCTTCCAACCCACAATCCACACCACTGGCAGAGTTTTCATTCTGCCACAAGTCTGATCCTGTTTTTCCCTTGTAAGGAAGCATTAAATGCCTCCCCATTGCCTATAAAGTCAAGTCTAAATTTCTTGGCCTAATAGTCCAGACCATCCTGTATCTGGCTTTGATATTTTCAGCTTTATCCCTGGCTATCCTAACTCCTTCCCCACCCCCAAGCCACCAAGCACTCAATTTTCCAGCTACACTGAATAGGTCTGATGGGTTCACACCCCCGCAGTGGTACCCACCATTTGTTGAGACACATCTGCTACATGTCAGGTACTACACGTAAATTAACTGTGATCCCCACGATGAGCCTTTATCCCTCAAGTCACAACTAGTGAGTGGCAGAACTAGGATTTGAACACAGATTTAGATTTCTCTGCTACAGAGCCCATGGAGTTTTCACTCTCCACCACACTGCCTGCCTCACCTTCATTCGTGCTGTTCCATTAAGTGGCAATATCCTCCTTTCTCTCCACCTGGCAAGCTCTTCCTGGTTCTTTGAGAGCTCGCGCAAGTGCTGTAATGATAATATCGATCATGTCTTAAGTGCTTTCCAGGCACCATGCTCAGCACTTGACTTGCCTTGTCTCATTTACACAACATTGTCTCACGGCTCCTTTTATTCCCTCCAAAATTGCTCTTTATCTGTGCCAAATGGGTTTCTTTTCTCCTCTCTAATTCCAAGGCATTTGACCACATCTCTGTTGCGGCACTCAACACTCCGGAGTAATTGTTAGTTTCAGGTCTGCCTCTTCCATTGGACCAGATGCTCTCGAAAGACAAGAGACATATGCTATTCACCTTTACATCCACCCTAGAGTCACCCAGCATGTGGTAGGTGTTCAGTAGATAGAGAGGGTAGACAGGAGGTGGGGGACCAAGAGACTGAATTCACTGAGACTATTCTGTCAGTTCTATAGGCAGTGGTCCTCTGGCTTGGAACCAGAGCTGTAGCATCAAACCAGACAAAAGAAACCTGGCTGTTGGGGCAAGACAGTGGACACCAGAACCAGACCCAGGATGTACCTTCCCTGGCTCCTCTTTACCATCCATGAACGGATATGTCAGGACTGCCTCTCGCTCCACAGAATCTTTTCAACTCTGCTTGCTTTGCAGTTGGCTCTATAGATCCCAGCTTAGAAGGTCTGCTGTAAAATGATGGATAGTTTCATCCCACAGCACTGTTTCAGATATTCTCAACCACTGCTTGCCCTGTGTTGTTCTTAAGTTATCCCAAGCGAATGAAGAGCTAGCTGAGGCAGGTGGCCCAAGGAAAATGTATTGCTAAGGCATGGATCCCCACAGGCGGTAAGATCAGGTGATCATACCTCTTTCTAAATGGATCTATTCTTTTTGAGGAGGAGGCCCTTTGACAAGACAGAGACACCTTTGATGCTCACTCATTCACTGAACGCCCGTTCTGCGCATCCAGTCTACAATGGGCACTGTTCAGAGCACACCTTGTAACCCTTGCGGTAACCATCGATTCATGCTACCCATGTCCAACCTCTATGGGCTCCAAGCTCATGGATCTTCAAAGCCAGCCTTTTACTCTCTTGCTTTCACTCTTTCTGGACTAACATACACAGTTGCCCAGGTAAGTGTGATGGGTAATCAGCACCAGCTGCAGACTCAGCTGCATTTCTGTTCAGCTGCCCTCAAACAAACCCCATTAGTAAACATGGAAACCACCAAAGAGACTATTTCAAAATTACTTATCCCTTTCTAGCTGCCCACCTCTTCCGCTGCCCCCACTAGGGGTGAGCTGCGTGCACTTTGTCCTACTAACAAGTCATTTTCTTTTGACGATTTCAAGTACCCACCTCCCACTGGGATAAAGTGTACACTGTATTTTACAAATTCTTCTGTGATATTCTTGAAGAGTTTATCAAACAAAACTGAGCTGAGACTTTTCTCTAGCACAGCTCGAAGCATACCGCTTTATTCTTACTTTATTTGTCCGCAGGTCTGCTTCCTTCAGGAGGCAGAGACCAACCTAAGGATAGGAACTGGTTTAATTTAATTTTTCTAGCTCAAATTCCAAGCTTGATCAAGCCAGGTAAAACGTAGTTCTTGAATATTTAACAATCTTTATGTAGCCACAGTCTAAAGGGTAATAAAATTTGAAGTAACTTGGAAGCTGACTGAGAAACATGCTTTCTGTTTTATTCCTATCTGAATCCGGCAAAAATTAAAGTTACTTAATACTCAGTGTTGGAGAAGGGGGTGAGAAAGGGGGCATTCACACACCCGGTCGAGGGCATAGAAATTGGTTTGGCTCTTGGGAGAATAATTTGACAATGTCATAGTTCAAACAGCAGGGAATTTTCCTTACAGATAAAATCATACCAGTGTACAAAGATACACGCTGTACAAGCAAGGATGTTACAGCATCATGGGTGCATAGTAGGAAAAAAACTGGAAATAATCACTATCAGCAAGGGACTAGAAAACAAATGACGGTAAAGTTTTATCACTGGACCATCATGTAGCCTTGAGGAGGAGGTGGATCTACGTGTGTTGACATATGCTAAGATAAATTAGGTGAAAAAGGAAGTTTCAGAAGAGTGCTGTCTAGATATGTCAAAAACAAAAAAGAGGATAAACATGTAAATGAATGTGGATTTGTATATGCATAAGAAATATATGGAAAGACACATAAAACATTCAGGGATTTCTTCTGGGGAAAAAGAATGAGTGGCGTGGGATGATGACTGGGGAAACTTCACTTTCGATTTTCCACATTTCTGTACTATTTGAATTTTAATAATGAGTTTGTCTTTTTATCGTTAAAAAGCATAAGATACAATAAGAAAATAAAAGCTTGATTTCATATGTAAAAAAAAAAAAAGAAGAAGAAGAAAACAAATGAAATTCTGGAGAAACTCTTCCCTAGTTCTTTATAAGGCAAGAGGCAAAGACTCCAAGGCAAAGTCTGCTCTCTGCCCAGGCCATGGGGGAGCCGGTGATGACTACAGAGTTCCAGAAAGGAATCTGGGGACAGGGAGTCACTGAGAAGAGCCAAGAGCCCTGAAAAAAATAAGTGTGAGGATGTGTGCCTTCTACTTGCTCTTGGATGACAGGAAATAAAGCCAGTTCTGACTGAGACTCTGAAACATTCTGGGAGCCAAGAAATTCTGAGAGCTCACCAGGCTGGCATGGACACTGGGGCCTGTAACCAGAGCCAAGAAGCAACAGCTAGGAATGCCTAGGTAGGTAACAGACATAAGTAACCTGGGTGCACAAAAAAGCAGACCCAGCCCCCAGGGACATAAGTGACACAGGGCTCGGCTCACCTATGCCCTCTGCTCTGAAGCTGTCTATGCCTCCCAGGGGCTGCCTTTACTGATACTACTGTAATAACAGTTGTTGGCATGTATCAAGTATACCCTGTGCACCAAGCACAGGCTAAACAGCTAACCCTGTCATCCCACGCTATTATTATTCCCATCTTACACATGGGGAAACTGAGGCTCAACGAAGTTAGTGAGTAACTTCTCAAGGTTACCGGAAGTGGTAGAGGCAGGGATCGAACCCAGGTCTGACTCCGGAGCCAGCCTTTCCCCCATCTGGGGAAGAACTAGAAAAAGGCACGCCCTCAGGGCAGGGACAGCTTATGAAGTACAACAGCATTTATGTCCCAAAAGCCCAAGAGGGTAATGATTACGTGCAAGGACTCTGAAGCCAGATGTCCTGGTTTCCAATCCTGACTCCACCACCTACGAGCTGTGCGACCTAGGGCAAGTCATCGAATCTCTGTGCCTCACTTTCCTCAGCAATAAAATCAGGGGCATAGTCATGTCACCTCTTAGAGTTGCTAGGAGGACTAAAAGTTAAATAGTGCTTGGCTCACAAAAAGCGCCAAATGTTAATAATTATTATTAATATAAAGAAAAAGATGCCCTTCCTTCTAGGCAGATGTAACACTGCAGGGGTTGGCGAGCAGAGCAGGCTAGCTGTCGGCCCCTCCGTCAGCTGGGTGCCAGCAGGCAGTACACAGCTCTACAACCTTACACATCCTGCTGAGCAATTAACTTCCACGTGCTGCCAATTCTTCCTGTCGGCTTCCCCTCCAGCAGCCTGGCTAGGAATCAGAATCGCCTGGCACACTTTTTAAAAATACAGACTCCCAGGGCCCAACCTTGGTCAGTTCTGATGCAGGTGGGCCGGGCTAGGGCCCAGGGATCTGGATGTTTAATAAGCCCCGGGTGACCAGGTGACCCAAGAACAGTGTGTCCCTGGACGCATGTTTCTGGAAGCAAGAGACGCCCCTCACACCGGTTCTGGCTGTTTCCATTGCTCCTTGGGAGCAAGCAGACTTACCCTCATGCTTGGTCCCAGACCCGGGCACAATGAGAAGGAGCGCAGTAAGTAGGCCAGCCCGCAGAGCAGGTGGCTGCGTGCACAGGCACAGCAGGCTAATTCTGCTTTTGTGCTTGAGTGGGTGACACCAGGGACCCCTCACCTGTAGTCTGGGGTTCCCCAGACCCTTGCTACCCAAAGCGCAGTTCTCAGACCAGCAGAATGGGGGCTTCTTATAAATGGGGATGCTCCGTCCCCAGACCTACTGAATCCAATTCTGCATTTTACAAAAACCCCAAGACGATGGTGAGCAAGTTGGAGGCATATGCCTGAGATCCCTTTCCCCCCAGCAGAGTAAGTTCTAACCAATGTGCACCTCCGACCTGTCCAAACACCCTTTGGGGCCAATCTTTTCCTTCAAACTCCCGAAGAGCCCTGGAAAAACAGTCTGGTCTTTTCAATAGCCCAGATCCACGCTCAGCAGCCAGCCTGGGTCTCACGGTGAACCTTTGCTTTAATGAATTATTTATTTCAAAGTCTACTATAAAAGAAACCTTCCTAAATTAAAGGGAGACACAACAACTGAAAGCTTGAAATTGACACAGAGACAACAACTCCAGCCTCTATAAACCCGGGGCGTAAAACATTCCCTTCTTTTGTACAGAGTCGTGACCCCAACTTCCCTGGCCAAAGCCATCCAAAGACATCGAATACCCAAAGAAAACAAGCCATGTCTTCCTGTTGGCCAAGCTTCAAATTATTGGGCAGATTTCACACTGGAGCTTGACCTCATTAATCCAAGGCCTATCACATTGCTGTGAATGTCAGTGGAAAAATAGCCATTCAGTGGGTTTCCTTCATTCCACCAGAAAGGGAAAAAACAGGAAGCTGACAGCAGCTGCGCCCCAGCTCAGCAAATCCCAAGGGCCTAGCTGACAGGGCGTTCCTTGCGAGCACCTATGTTCCCTGCACCGGACTGCTTGTCCAGATAAAGGTGGGTCCTGCATCTGTCTAGGCAAAGTGCAGCAGCGATCGGAGCAACACTTCAGATAATTCGGGCCCCTAAACACCTGCTCGGGAAGGGAAATAGCTTGGTCTGAATTTCTTTGGCCTGAATTACCCATTGGCTGTTCATCATTCAGGTTCATCTCAATCTCTTTTTGCCCATTCAAAATGTCCTGCAAGCCAAACCTCTGGGACTCCAAGGGACATAAGGCCTTCCAAGTCCTCATCCATCCCTTTAATGCATATTGATTGTCTCCCATGTGCCGGCCATCGGGCTGGGCAGCTGGGGACACGGGGCTGAATGAATCAGACACAGTCACTGATCTTAGTGGCCTCCTGTCCTGTGTAAGCTTTCTTAGCCTCGGCACTACGGACATGTGGGGTCGGGAAATTCTTGGTGGTGGGGGGTGCCCTGTGCACCATAGGATATACTGCTGCATCCCTGGCCTCTGCCTACTGGATGCCAGCAGCTCCCCTCCCCCTCCGCACATCCCCACCTGTGACAACCAAAATTGTCCCCAGACATTGCCAAATGTCCCAAGGGGTCAAACCGCCCCCAGTTGAGAACCATCAGCCTAGTGGGGGAGACAGTAAAAGAATAATGACACAAATAGCCATATAATCACAAGTATGGTAATTATGGAGGAGAATTTTGTGGATAGTACACCAGTATTGTCTACAACATGGAAGTCAATTTTATGTATGATTACAAATCCTTGTGACAATTCTGAATTATGTATATATGACCTATATTGCCAGATGATGAAATTTTGGCTTAAGGAAGTGAAGAAATTGCCCAAGGCCCAAAACCCAGTGAAAGGCAGAGGCAGGATTTGAACCCTGGCCCTAAACTTTGCCTCTTGTGGAAAAGGAAATTCAAGCCTTTGTTTTGATGTCTTCAGTACACAGGTGGCGGATGTGGTCACGTGATGCTCTGATCAGCCATCCTAAAAAACTCAATCCTTCCTGGGGTCACCGTGGAGCTCAACCACCAGCTGCTGCATCAATCATACTGCAAACTGTCTGCAACAAGGCACATTTGTGGGACACCGGCTGGCCGAGGAAGGCCACCCTGGCTTCTGAAACATATGAGAACACTGTCCCCTTGCCAAGTGCCTGCACACGGGGCCTTCCCTAAAATCAGGGCCAGGAGAGAATGGGGCAGTCCCCAGGTACCCGGAGCACATTCCACTGTGCCCCATCTCCAAGATGCCTGCTGCCCAGCATCCAAGAGTATACAGTGAAAGAAGCCATACATTGTGCTGTCAGCTTTAGATACTTACCAACAGCATGAGTGAGGGGGTACACGGTAGCACAGAGCAACTTTGGAGACTCCCAGACATGAGTTCCTGCCAAGGATGAGCCACCTGCCTGTTAGCAAAGGGCCTCACCCTCTGTGTCTCAGTTTCCCCTTCTGTGCAGTGGGGATAAGTGTATCTACTTCGAGAAGCTGGTATGAGGATTGGATGGCAATGCAGGCAAAGACCTTGGACAGTGACCAGCACCCAGAAAAGTACTCGGTACAATATGATGGTCAATGAGGGAGCCAGAGTGTGACACTTCCTCCACCCACATCCCCTTCCTTCAAATGAGAGTCCCAGGAAGAAAGAAACAGTTGCGGAAGTAGCAAAAGCAGCTCAGGAGGAAGGAGGGGGGCCTCTGTGCTTTTCAGGTAGAAGGAAGAGGAAGGGACAGTTAACGCACTGGCAAACGGGCACAGGTCAGCCCTTCCCGGCCTGCAGAAGTTAATCCCAGACTGCAATCTGACAGCACTCTGGAAGCTGCAGGGTGGCTGCTTCAGGTGAGTGAGCATTTAGTCATTCGGGATCCCTTGGCAGGTTGGCCTCTGCCTCCCTCCCTGGCCTCTACTCCTGCCCCTGCCTCTGTCACACCCTAGGGTGACGCTGTTCCAGCTGTAACTGCAGTGCTGCCCACTGCTCTCCAGGACACCAGGCACTCTGAAGCCTCTGTGACTTCGCACAAGCTGTTCTCTTGGCTCGGGCTGCCCACCCGCTGCCACCTGGAAAACCATCTCTAAAGGGCTCAGATGTGCTCCCACAGCAAAATTCGCCCGCCTGTTATTGGTCATCGTCAACTAATAATAATAATAGCAGCTAACATTTGCCAACACTGATTAATACCTAGAAGGCTCTGAGCTGAGGTTTTTACCCACATGGGCTCACTTTTCTCCTCATATCACCACCCAAGAGGCAATGCTTCTGTCCATCACCACCCAGCTACAAGGTGGCAGGTTCAGGAATGACACCTGGGTTGGTTAGCTGAGCCCACCTGTCCATCCATCTCTCTACAACCCTTTTTGCCTCTTGCCAGTGAAGCTGTTATCCCACGGTGTCCTCACTGTCACCTTTTGCCCATAGACTGCAAAGCCTGAGAGCTGCCTTATTCGTCTTGAAATCCCTTGCTAAGCACAAGGTCTAGAATGGAGTAAACATCCACTGAATGAATCAATAAATCCTGAAAAATGGCAGCCAGATGAGAAAGGCTGAATGACAGACTTCCTGGGGACAGGCCTACACTGAACTTGAATTCCCTGAAATCAGGGCCCCAGGCTGAGGGGCTTTCCCTGCCCTGATAGCTAGAGGCAGAAGAGGTCTGATTTCCCCTGGACTGGAGGCGGTGGGACCTGTGAGAGCCCAGTGCAAAGGAGGAAACCGTGGTGATGGTGATGATAATCATTTCCTGCATTCCTGTCCCTACCGGGTGCTGTACTAAGCACTTTCTATGCATCACAGGCTCACAGAGTCCTCACAACCCCATGAAGTAGGCATTACTGTTATTCCCATTTCACAGATGAGAAAGCCAGGACTCAGAGAGAGTAAATCATTTACCCAGGTCACAGAGCTTTTAAGTAGAGAGCGATCATCTGAACCAGACCTGTTTGGCTCCCTTGCTCTTCACACTTGGGGCTTTTTGTAAGAGGAAGGCTTGTCCAAGCCCTCCGTGAATCCCAGTCTCTTAAGATGTACTCAGCATAAAGAAGGTCATCCTAGCCTCTGCTGGAAGAATGCCACTTGGGACCCACTATACACCAATCACTTCAAGTCCTGGGTGCACGTGGCGTGGGGGTGGGGGTGGCAAGGCTGGGAGAGGGATCAAGTTTGGGAGAAGCGTCAAGGTTCAGTGAGGTGACTGAGGGTCCAAGTACAGCACAGGAATCTAGGTATGTGCCTTCCGTGATCCATAAAACCAGGCTGGCTGCAACCTCCATGGGTTAGAGAATGTTGACTCTGGATATGGGGAGTGGGCTTTGAGAAGAACCTGGGGCCCTAGTTTCCAGAGTCCAAATGGGCTCTGCAAAAGGCTGTGGCCTTAGGGAAAAAACTACCTTCCAGCATCAGCATCCTCTTAGCCCTGTGGCTCAGGCTCCTGAACAGACTTAACAGCTGGATTAGAACTTATCCTCCACTCCAGCATCAATTACGAAAGACAACAAAGTCTGAGCATGCACTGGGCCTTGCCTGCCACATCCCTCCATGCCAGGGGAGATTCAGAGAGCGCGAGGATGTGAGGAGCCCCAACACAGGAACCCCAGAGCCTGCGGATGAATGGCACAGCAAGAGGAGACCAAAAGAGGATCAAGCTGTCTTCCTGAGGAAGACATTTCAGAGGCTGGGAAGAGCTGGTACCTGGAGAGGGGTCAGGAAGTTCCCAGGGAGGGGAACACTGTTGGATAGACTCCAGGTGATGGGAAGTTACAAAGCTGAAGGTCTAAAGTGGCCTGGTTGACATCTTGCCTCCAACATCCAGGAGGCAGGTGGGAGATGGGGAGCTGGGGAGGGGTGAGTGGGACGGCCCTGGGAGCAGGCCCAGAGCTGAAAGGATTCACCAGCGCCCACCAGCCGCCTGCAAGCTGCCTCTTTCTGACAGCGCTGAGGGAGGAAGATGAGGAAACTCCCTCAGCCCCTGCAGAACCACCCACCAGGGCTCCACTTCTGCTCCAGCCTAAAAGAGACACGCCCCACTCCAAACCATTCCAAAAGGCGCCAGTATTAACCTAAGAGCATTCACACTGCGGTGCCCGCTGCACCCAGCATTTCACAGGGTCCTCTCTGCATCCTCCCACAGCCTGATTAGCCCCACTTCCTAGATGTAACTTGGGCTGGGAGGCCAAGTGCCTTGCCCTCAGGCAGAGAGCTAGTCATTGGCTGAACTAAGAAGCTTTATTACCAATCGAGGAGGAGGCGTCCCAAATGGAGGGGTTTTCTCCCGTGCTTCACCAGCCATGGGAAATGGAAAGGCCCACAGGGAAGTACCCCCACGGGCCCAGGCGGCTAACCGCAGGCCCCTTCCCCGGAGAGCCCTACGGGCACAAGGGCGCCTGGTACCTCGGGCCCTGGGTCCCCCCCAGAGGGCGATTCAGAGGCGGCACCTGGTGCCCGGGGCCTCTGGGAGCTGGTGGGCGCTTCTGACAGCGAGAACAGGAGCCCATTATGTGGAATCCAATCACATGGGCGCGCAAGCAGCTCGGCTTTCGGTTCTGAGAAGCGCTTATGCAGCAGCGTCTGTCCCCCTGGGCTCCCGAGATGCCCGGGAGCATCGGGCCTCCGGCTTTACTGGCGGCCGTTCTTTGAGGGCCAGATTCAAAGCTCGTCTCGGCTCAATTATCCGCCCGAGGCTGGGAGCTGCATCATCAGAATCTCCCGCTAAGCCGGTCAGGACTGGGGGAGGAGGTGGAGGGAGGGAGGGAGTCAGCCTCAGAGAAGAAGGCGGGCAGAGAACGACACCCCCTCCCCGCACCTCCTGGCTCTCCACTCGGAACGATCTGGGCAGCTCAGCCGGGGCACTTCGGGTGACCTTGGGGAGACCCCTCTGCGCGACCTCTCTGAGGAGGGCTGCACAGTTTCTGCCCATCCTAGGCGCTCGGGGGCGCTCCTCTGGCTGGAGTTGATGCGCGGGACTTGGGAGGAGAGGAGCGCTCCTGGCGCAGCGGCCGGAGCAGCGGGCGCACGGCGGCCCTTTGGAGACGCCGGGAACAACCATGCTCCGAGTCTCCCCGGGGCTGCCGGGCGCTGTCAGCTGGATCCCGCGGCAGGCGGGTCTGCACGCAGGAGCGCTTGCCCTGGGGACCTTTCCCGCCCCGGCAGGAGCGCTCCCGCCGCCCAGCCACTGCCTGAGGGGACCAAGCGCCACCACGCGAGGGGGCGGCGCCCCCGTGCCGAGACCCAGGCTGGGCGCCGGGACTGTTTGGTGCCGGTTGTGGCTCCCACTACCCGGCATCGCATCCCCCGGCAGACGGCGGCCCAGAGCCCAGAACCAGCCCAGGAGCCCCCTACCCGCCCCAAGATCCGGCCATGGCGGCCCCAGCCAACAACCTGCCAATGCACCCCCTACCCTGGCATCGTCTCCGGAAGAACGCCCCTACCCCAGCCCGACTCTCGGCCCTGAGCTCCTGGTACCCGCCTTTCCAGTTTCCCCTTAACCCTCAATTATCTTCTGCCGACCGCCCTTCCCCAAAGCGCCCAGCAAACCCCTGGCCAGACCCTCGGAGGCTGGGACAACCTCCCCGCCGCGATCCTTATCCCTACTCTGTCAAGCCGCAGAGCGCAGGGAGGCAGGCGGCGCCGCCGGGGAACTCACCCGCTCTCCCGAGCCCTGCCCCGGGCGGCTCCCGGCCCTGGCTCCGTCTGTCCGTCCCTGAGCCGCAGCTGCCGGTGCGGCGACAGAAGCCTGCTCTGCTCCGCCGCGAGCCTCCGCACCGCCCCTCGGCTCCTCCCCCAAGGCGGGGCCTGAGCTCGAGGGAAGGGGGTGCGCACGCTCGACTAGACCTGGCAGGCGACTGAGCTCCGGGAAGAATCCCCGCCTCTCCGGGTGCGCTCACCCCCCCCCCAACTTTGAGCAGCTGTAAATTGAAAGGCGGATGGGGGTCCGCCAAGGTTTGAAAGAGTTTTCCTTACGGTCTTCCTCCTAGCCTCCAACACCACTACCCTGGAAAGAGGAAAGCCCAGGACTGTATTCCTGCTCCCATTTGATGGAAAGGCATCATGAAGCCCAGAAGCCCAGAGAGCTGCAGTAAACCACCCAAGGTCACACAGCATTAGTACCAGTGATAGCAATTCAAGTCTCCTACCTTGAAGGCCTGCGCAGCCTGAGTCTCAAGGCTTCCTAGGGTATCAAGGAGCCCAACCAGGCCTTGCCCCGGGGATGAGCCTGTGGGAGCAGGTCCCCCAGCTGGGGAGCCGGGGAGCGAGAACGAGACTAGTGGGAGCATGGGGGCCGTGGCCTGCGACGTCGAATCGCATCATTTCCTCTTTCTGGAAAGAAAGGAGGTGAGGCGGAGGAAGGAAGTGGTCGTACCTCCATTGACGTCCGCCACTGAGTGACAGGCGCAGGATCTAGAAAGGGGCTGCCTCCCTCAGATCTAACGCTAAAAGTAAAACGCAAAACACACCCGGTGACTTCTATCATCTAACTCAAGCCTCCTTCCTGAGGTGATGGCCCCTGCGCTCCGCACCATCTTTCCTTTACAGGACAATGGATTTAACTATTTTTAAATTGCTGTTGAGGGGACCCTTCTCTCCACTCCCACCCTCCAGGAAGAGGAGAGAAAGTTAACAAACAAAAGGGGGAAAAATCCATCCCCAAACATTCTCTGGAATCCACATTCGCTGAACACTGGCTTTAGAACAATAGAGTTCTCTTCTCCACAAAGGGCCTTGTTTCCTGAGCTTTCTCGGGCTTCAGATTAGAGCCCTTGGCACCCCAGGGCCAGCCAGTGGGGCACCAAGAAGGTTTAGGTTTGGGGAGTTTGGGGGTGATACCCAGTTAATTCAATTCTTAGCAGTCTTGTTCACAGAACTCCTTTACTCATTATTATGTAGCAACCTTCTTCTGAGTCTGAGGATATAATCTGAGTTTAGTGATTTCCTGTTTGCTAAGAAAACTCCAAAGCTTTCTTGGGGCAGTGAAAACCTCCGGATTGGGCTGACTAGGGGCTCCCAACCCCACCAATTCCTTTAAAAGCCCCTCCTCAATTTGCCCCCTGGCTTCCTCTCAGTTCATTAATAATCCAGTTGTGCATGACACTGTTTCAGTAAGAGCAATTAGAGAGCAGAACAGGTGGGGAAGATTTTAAGTGATGTTTAAAATAACCCAAGGGCCTCATTGTTCTCTGCAGAATGTTTCCATTGATTTATCATGAAGAGCTGTGGGCCGAGAGGGTGGGACTCCATCTCTCCAAGGCATGCACAGAACTTGGAGCCTGCCTTCCTGAAGTGATGCTTTGAGTATGGGCCCAAATCCCCATGCTTTGCTATTCACTTACACGGCTCACAACATTTGATACCAAAAGTTCAAGTACATTCAGAATCAGATGGAAGACTCACTTCCTGATTTCAAAACTTACCACCGAGCTACAGTAATCAGGACAGCATAAGGATAGATGTGGATTAATGGAATAAAACTGCGGTTCCAGATATCAACCCTTACATTTATGATCAATTGATTTTCAACAAGAGTAACGACAATTTAATGGGGAAAGAATTGGGGTTTTTCTATCCCAACTAACAGTACTAGGACAACTGGATTTCCATATGCAAAAGAATGAGTTTGGACCCCCACCTCACACCATATACAATTAACTCAAAATGGATTAAGGCTGAAATGTAAGAGCTAAAACTATAAAACTCTCAGAAGAAAACATAGCATAAGTCATGACCTTGGGTTAAACAGTGGTTTCTTAGGTATGGCACTTAAAGCACAAGCAACAAAGGGAAAAATGGACAAGTTGGACTTCATTAAAATGAAAAACTTCTGTGCTTCAAAGGACACCACCAAGAAAATGCAAAGATAACTGTTATGGGCTGAACTGTGTTCCCCCAAAACTCACATGCTGAGCTCCTAACCCCCAGTATCTCAGACTGTAACTGTATATGGAAATAAGATCTTTAAAGAGGTAATTAAATCAAACTAAAGGCCCTTAGGATGGGGTCCTAATCCAGTATACCCAGTGTCCTTATAAGAAGAGGAACAGACACCAAAGATGCCTTTACAAGGGAAAGGCCATGTGAGGACACAGGGAAAAGACAGCCACCTACGAGACCAAGAGAGGCCTCAGGAGAAACCAAGTCTGCAGACACCTTGATCTTGGACTTCTAGCCTCCAGAACTGTGAGAAATAAATTTCTGTTGTCTCAGCCACCCAGTCTGTGGTATTTTGATATGGCAGCTTAGCAAACAAATGCAATACCCACAGAACCCACAGAATGGGAGGAAATATTTGCAAAGCATGTATCTGATAAGGGACTTGTCTCTAGACTATAAACGGAACACTTACAACTCAATAATAAAAAGGCAAATAACAATTAAAAATGAACAAGGAATCAGAATAGATACTTCTCTAAAGAGGATGTGCAAATAGCCAAGAGAAGATGCTCAACTTCATTAGCCATCAAAGAAATGCCAATCAAAACCATGATGAGATACAATTTCCAACTCACTAGGATGACTATAATCAAAAAGACAGGGAATAACAAATGTTGGCAACTGGTCAACTGCAACTCAAGTCAACTCATAGTTACATATAAATTAGACAGAAAGCAGAATTTGGGTGATGAAATGGTTGCTATGATGTGAGGCAAGGCAACCAGAAGAAAGAGGGCCAAGCAACTCCTGAGTCTATGGAAAAAAAAAATGAACTAATTCAGCCTCAAGGGGATTGGTTTTAGAAGTTATCTGATCCACTGTTTCTTGATGCCAACCAGTGGGCAAGTGCTGAGCAGGCTGCATTCATTCATTCAACAAACGCTGAGTTCAGTGCCTGGTCCAGAGTAAGCCTGGAGAAGTGGCTGATGGTGAAGATGCTGGCTCCAGGCCAGGACCAACCAACAGAAGTGCCAGAAGTGCAGAGGGTGCCCGTGGGTTCCAGTGAAAATGACCAAGTGGGAGAAACGCGTGCTGGGTAGGAGCCCGGGCTCTGCCGTGAACTCGCTGGCGGTCATTTCCCCTTCCAGAGTGTTGGTTTCCTGATCTGCAAAACTATGATTGTACAATACTTGCCTGTCTTTGTGTATTTTCTCCCATGTCCCTGTGCTTCTGAGGGAAGTGACCTTTCTTCGACCTGTGCTGTTGTAAACGCCCCAAAGAGCACACCATGGGAGCCCCATTTTAAGTGGTGAGGAGGGAACACCAGATGTTTTCAGGTAGCAGGTGAGTTCAGCCCCATGTCGCTCAGTCCTGTGCTGCAGTTTAAGGGGAACCAGGAACAGGGGAAGTCGGTTTTCATTTTTATATTCAGGTTAGAGAGAACTCTCTTAGCCCAGTGGCTCTCAACCCTGGCAGCACGTTGGAGTCACCAAGGAAGCTTTTTAAACATGCTGATGTCCAGGCTGCACCACAGGCCACTTGAATCAGATTTGGGAGGTGCGGCTCTTACTTTTAAAAACATATACAAAGATCACAAAAACTCCCTAGGGGAGTGGAAAATGCAAGGTGCAGCCAGGCTAAACTAAGCCTCAGCCCCAAGCCTGTTTTCTCAAACTTTGGGGAGCACAGAATCACCTGGCGCGGGGGGGGGAGAGGGGGAAGGAAAGGAAGACGGTGTTAAAATGCTGCTTCCTCTAGGCCTTTCCTTTGCACCCCTCTCTCACTCTTGGGTGTAGGATGGGGCCTAGCAATATGCATTTAACTGATTCTGAACGATTCATCTTAGCTAATGCCTCCGGCTACCTTGATAGCAACACCTCATTCTCCTGTATCCCTTACTTTGACTTAACCAGGGTTTCCCAAACTCCCTGAGTAGAAAAGTCACATGGGGCCCTTATTAAAAATGCAGGCAAGTATCATATGATAGCACTTATCTGTGGAATCTAAAACAAATGGTGCAAATGAACTTTTTTACAAAACAGAAACAGACTCACAGACATAGAAAACAAACTTACGGTTACCCAAGGGAAAGGGGGGGGTTGTAAATTAGGAATTTGGGATTAGCAGATACACATCACTATATATGAAACAGGTAAACAACAAGGTCCTACTGGATAGCACAGGGAGATATGGTCAATAGCTTGTAACAACCCATAATGAACAAGAATATGAAAAAGAAAATGTATATGCATACCTGAATCACTTGCTGTACACCAGAAACTAACACAACATTGTAAATCAACTATATTTCAATTTTTTTAAAAATGCAGAAGCCACTTGGCAAGCACCAATGTAATCGTTGATTGAGGAGGCAAGAGTCATCAAGAGATGCTGGAGCCACTGGGTGAAAAGTTGGATAACAGAATATTCACATGGTTCAAAGTATCAGATCAGTTACTGATTAAAAAGTTACATTCACAACACAGAGAACCAGCAGTCTACCCCTTAGCCAGCGACCAAACCCAGCATCATGGAGAGCGGAACAGCCTGACATTGTGTGCCCCCTTGTGATGCAAGAAGGTGTACTCAACATCTTCTATGTCATATTCTTGCCAAAAATACTTAACCTGATTTTAATCATGAGGAAAATTTAGACAAATCTAGAATGTGGGGCATTCCACAAGCCGGGGCTCTCTTTTAAAAAGCTAATTGTTTTAAGGCAGCAAGTTATTCTAGATTAAAAGAGATGAAAGGGACATAACAACAACAACAACAAAATATATATATATATATATATATATATATATATATATAAAATGTGTGGACTTTGGATCCTGGATTGAAAAAGTAAATAGCTATAGAAGAAATTTTGTACACCACTGAGGACTGAACTCTTGTTTGGGTATCAGATGACATTACTGATTAATGTTAATATTCTGAGACGTGATAATGGTATTACGGTTACGGAGGAAAAGGTCCTTATCTTATTCTTAGGGGATGCTTGCTGAGGAGAGGGCGACAGAGGGAGAAAGAAAAGCCTAAATGTGTCAAGACGTTAACAACTGGTGAATCTAGGTGAAGGGTATTCAAGGGTTCCTTGTACTTTTCTTTCAATTTCTTTGCAAGTTGGGTATCTTTCAAAAGAAAAAAAAAATTGGGGGAGTAGGAAGGGATGCAGATTCCTGAGGCCCTCCCCTTGTAGATTCTGGTTCAGTGGACCTGGAGTGCAGCCCGGATCTGTATTTCTTCAGGAGTGCCCAGGGTCTTTTCAGTCTGGCCCAAGGCTTCACCGTCCCTAGAGGCGCCCCCAGCAACTGTGGCTCTAGATGCTTTGGGCTCCTCCAACACCCCGCCGGGCCCTACCATCTCTTGACACATCCGCTTCCCTCTGCCTGGCCTGCTGCTCGCTCTTCCCCTGCTCACCCCCATCCTTCTCTCAGGTCTCAGCCCAAATGTCACTTCCTCAGAGAAACCTTCCTAGAAACCCCCTGGTTTGGGTTCTCATGGCCTCAGGCACCACAGTTGTAATTGTACACATAGTTGTGACTGTTGGATTCCTGTCTGCTTCTCCCATTAAACAGTGTTATGGGCGGCACTGTGCCCCCCACCCCACCCCCAAAGCCATACGTTGCAGCCCTAACTGCCCCCCATACCCCACAGTGAGGCCATATTTGGAGACAGGGCCTTTCAAGAGGTGAGGAAAGGAAAATGAGGTCAGAGAGTTGGGCTCCCATCCAATAGGGCTGGTGTCCTTATAAGAGGAGGAGATCAGAGGCGGAGAAAAGACCACGTGAAGACACTGGAAGAAGACGGCCGCCTACAAGCCAAGAAAAAAGGCCTTGGAAGAAACCAGCCCTGCTGATGCCTTGATCTCAAGACTCCTAACCTCCAGAATTATGAGAAAATAAATTTGTGTTGTTTCAGCCCTGAGTGTGTGGTTGCTCATTACAGCGGCCCTAACACGCTAATAGAGATGGTGAGCACCACTGGTCAGAAACCACGTCTGTTTTGTTTACCGCTGACTTTCTAGGGCCTGACAGAGCTTGGCGCACAGGAGGAACACAGGAAGGATTTGTTGAATGAATGAAGCGACCCTTTACAAGGCTGTTGAAGGTCTGAGGGAGAACATATTATGGGCTTCAATGAACAGCGCTTGAAAATGCAGCAGGATCATATTCTGGAAATTATAAACTGAGATTTGGGTTTTCTTCCCCTCAATTTTTGTCTTGTTCTTGCTGCCCCTGTTGCCCGCAGCCCTGCACCCATCTAGCTGTCGTCACTCTGCTTCTGGGGAAGGACAGACACCACCTGGTTCCTCAGTCCTCAGCTGCAAAATAGAGTCTGTAGCATCCACAGCGCAGGGAGTCTCCAGAAAGCTGAAGCACTTTGCACATGTTACTGCCTCGGACGAGAGAGAAAAGAAAGGTCTTTTGGAATTCTAGAAATCCAGGCTTGCAAGCTACAGAGGCAAAGCCTGAGAAAGAAGGCAAAATGTTTATCCCCAAACAACAGATTGGTTGAAGAGATGGGCAACTTTGGGATTATTAGGGAAACGCAAATAAAACATTCAGGAGAGAGATGTCGACAGCTGTCAGAAATGGCAAAAAAAAAAAAAAAAAAAAAAAAAAAAAAAAACCCTTTCAATACTGGAACAGGCTAGGACTGTGAAACAGAAACCTCCTGGGGTTGGAGGACCACTGGTACAACTTCTGGAGAGAGAAATTTAGCATCATGTAGGAAAGTTGGATACGCACGTCCTGTGACCCAGCAACTCCACTTTTAGGAGTACCTGGCCTGGAGAAGGCCTCCCCCCTGCTCTGGAGGAGCAGATATTCGTTGCAGCTTTATCTGTAATCACAGAGGACTGGCAGCGTTCTGAATGTCTACTGATGGGGGAATGGACATCAATGAATTAAGGGGCATTTTTAATATGACGGAATCCTAAACAACAAAGAAGATGAACTGAAATAAAGCTACCTGCATCAACACAGATAAACCCGGAAAACAAAATGTGAGTGGAGGGAAAAAACAGCAGGTTGCAAATGGATACTTGCAGGGTGATACTTTTCTATTTTCAAACACAATAGCATCCAATTATGAAACGTACATACGCGGTAGAACGGCCACTACAGATTCCTTCTCCATCCTTCACCCTGCTCTGCACCACTGTGGTTAACTGTAGGATTCCCTTGTCTTCTGGCTTCTTTCAGGTGCCAAAGGGAGGTACCAACAGGAGACCAGAAGGCAAGAGAAATAGGGCCATCTAAGTTGGCTGTGTCTTTCTACTGAAGGCCATGGCTCCTGGTGGTGGCCCTCTCCAAGCTTTAGCAGTTGCTCACTCCTTTTGCCTCAGTTTTCCCATTCATAAAATGGGCATGATAAAAATACCTATTTCCTAGGGTTATTGTGTGGACTTGGTGAAAGGAGATTCGGCACAGTGCCTATTAGGTTAAAAACACTCAGAAAAAGTCAGCTTGGATCATTATTAATCACATTCTTCCTCCATTTCCACAAGAAACCTCTGTCCTCTTTTTTAAACATAAACTCTCATGGCTTCCTTTAATTTTGAAATTTCAAAATAGAGGTCTGCAAGAAATCTCTCGTCTGAAACCATAAGTGCCAAATGCGCCCTGGAAGTCAGAACTTCAGAGTTTTAGGAATGTAACATGGTGCATATACCCCGTTTCAGTGATTTCCATCCTTGAGCATGAATCAGAGTCACCCGGAGGACTCGGTAAGGCACAGACAGCTGGGCCCCATCCCAGAGGTTTTGATTCAATAGGTCCAGGGTGGGGCCTGAGAGTTCCCACGTTTAACCAGTCCCCAGGGGATGCAGATGCTGCTGCTAGCCTGGGGCCCCCACTTCGAGAACTAATGTCGTCTGCTGTGTAGCAGCCCTAGAGGAGAATATAGGGCGGCACCCCATAATCAAACACTAATATTTCTGCTGTGAAAATGTTAATGAAAGACTATAAATAGCCTTAGGTCAATTCAGATTAGGTTTAGCTACTCAGGGAGCTTTTGCAAACTGATGAAAAATCTTTCAGTTTTCTGAGAATTTTGGGTTTTGGGGAAGAGTGTAAGGGGTTGTGGATTTTATAAATGAAATATCATGAGCAAAGGCGAAAGCACAGAAAAAACAGTAATGTTAGATTATGCTTTTTTAGACGACACTAAATCAAAGTGTAGCTGGTAGTAATCTCTACCACCCTCCTGGATTGTGAATGAATGGAATGATTAAGTGAATGAATGAGTAAGAATAAGGAAAACAGTTTCAAAAAACTAAAAATAGAGTTACTATATGATCCAGCAATCCCACTCCTGGGCATATATCTGGAGGGAACTCAAATTTGAAAAGATACATGTACCCAATGTTCATAGCAGCACTATTTATAATGGCCAAGACAGAGAAACAACGTTAATGTCCATGGAAAGATGACTGGATAAAGAAGCTGTGGTTTATTTATACAATGGAATACTACTCAGCCATAAAAAAGTATAAAATAATGCCATTTGCAGCAACATAGATGGACCTGTTATTCTAAGTGAAGTAAGCCAGAAAGAGAAAGAAAAATATACCATATGATACCACTCATATGTGGAATCTAAATAAAGAGAAAAGACGACACTAACAAACTCATCTACAAAGCAGAAACAGACTCACAGACATTGTAAACAATCTTATGGTTACTGGGGAAAAAAGATGGTGAGAAGGGATAAATTTGGTAGTTTGAGATTTGCAAATATTAACTACTATATATAAAAACAGATTAAACATTTCTTCTGTATAGCACAGGAAATTATACTCAATATCTTGTAATAACCTTTAATGAAAAAGAAAATGAAAATGAATATATGTATGTATATGTATGACTGGGACATTATGCTGTACACCAGAGACTGGCATATTGTAACTGACTATATGTCAATTAAAAAAGAAAAAGAAGAAGCTTCTCTTAAAAAGAAAAGGAGAACAGTGCATTCCTTCTGTTGGCCATCACAGCAACAGCTCTCTGTCAAAGTTGGGGGTGCTCTGGATGGAGAGAGGCATTCTGTGCTGTACCACCACCGTTCTGGCGGTAAATACTCCGGAAAAACCAAAGCCTTCGAGAATGACTGTTGCCGTGAAACAAACTATCCAAATATTTAGTGGGGTAAACAACCATTTTATTGTGCTCATGGATTTGGTGGGTCCCACATTTGGAAAGGGCATGGCAGGGACAGCCTGCCTCTGTTCCACACATCTGGGGCATCAGCTTGGAAAGACTCAATGACTGGGGTGACTCAACACCTGGGAGCGGGAGTCACTGAGTGGCGTTGTTGTCAGCTAGGATCTCGCCTGGATGGTCAGCAGGAACTTCTCCATGGGTCTCTTGATGCGGTCCCTCCGTGTGGGCTAGCCTGGGCTCCCTCACAGCATGGCAGCTGGGTCCAAGCAGGAATGTCTCCACCCAGCTGCAGGGGGAGAGGACACAAGCCTCCACTGGATGGGGAGAAGATCAAGGTCACTGGATTAGTTTCCTAGGGTGGCCGTAACAAAATATCGCAGACCAAGTGGCTTAAACAATAGAAATTCATTTCTCACGGTTCTGGAGACTGGAGGTCCAGGAAAAGGTGTTGGCAGGTTTGTTGTCTCCTGAGGCCTCTCCCCGTGGCTTGCAGGTGGCTGCCCTCTTGCTGTGCTCTCACATGGTCTTCCCTGGGTGCACACATACCCCTCTGTCTCTGTGTGTCCAAATTTCCTTTTCTTACAAGCACGAGAGTCAGATTGGATTAGGGTGCCAATCCCTAATGGCCTCACTTCAATTTAATCATCTATTTAAAGACCCTGTCTCCAATACAGTCACGTTCTGAGGTACTGGGGTTAGGGCTTCAGCATACGAATTTGGGGGTATACAATTCAGCTCACGTTGTCACACTGTTGGAAGAGCGTGTGGTATGGGACATGTTCCTGTGGCCATCTTGGGAAAACGCAGTCTTCAACGGCACTCCTTCTCCAGTTGCCCCCCACGCTCCAACGGCATCAGAGTTTAAGCACATCATACTCAACCTACCCCAGTGCCTTTCAATATGCTGTGTCCTCTGCCTGGGATGCCCCGGACTGCCTTCTCTCATGGGCCACTCAGTCACCCATCCAGAGCATCCCTGATGCCATCCCCAGCCAACCATCATCATCGTCTTTACCACAAGTCTTGCCACACTGGCCATGACCACTGCCATTATGGACTGCTTCTTTGTGCCAGGCTAAGTTCTACTCATCTTATGTAATCTTACAACAATCTGTGAGGCCAGCTTTATGAATGAAGAAGCCCATAGCCAAAGTGAGGCAGGTACTAGCCCAGGGCCGCAGGACAAGTGGCAGAGTCAAGACTTGAACCCAGGTCTGCCCATTCCAGAGTCTGCGTTCGTCACCTCTTTCCTCACTGGGCCTCTGACGGCTTCCTCTGTGCTGCCCCCACCCAGGGTTCAATCCTCTTATCAAGGCGTCAGTCCCCAGCAATCGTTCACACTGCACCACTGCACCAGCTCTGGTCCCATGTGCTGGTCTCACCTGCTTATGCTTGGGCTGCTCCAGGGAAGGTCTCACCTGAGCTTATGAGCAGGCTGAGGGCCAGGTATGCCTTGCACATTACACTGTACATTACATGGTAACACCATGACGTTAATGGTCCACAAGGAACCACACCTCCTGATGATAGCCACACCTTTGTATAGCCCCCTCCCACATTGACTTGGGGCTTGTCTGTGTGACCCTCTGTGGTCAGTGGGGCATCAGCAAATCAGCAGGAGCTTGAAAAGAAGCGGTTGTGCACTGTGCCTGGCTCTCTTGGAACACTGCCACCTTGTGGACAAAACCGGGGTAGACTTGAGGATGAGAGACCAAGCGCAGGGGATGGCCGGGCCAGCCCACCTGGTCCAGGAATCTCAGCTGAGGCCTATGTGTCCCACGGTCACAAGCCAGTGTGCATGTTTTGTCTTGTTTCTACAAGCCTGTGTTTTTGTCTCAGATTTGCCATCTTCGGTGACCTCCTAATCTCAGGGATTGCCTTTTTTTTAGTTTTTTTCTTTTTTTGTAGGGGGAGGTAATTAGGTTTGTTTGTTTGTTTATTTAACGGAGGTACTGTCAAGAACTCATGCACGCTAAGCATACGCTCTACCACTGAGCTATACCCTCCCTCCAAGAAACGCCTTTCTTTGCCCAAATTCACACAGCTTGTGAGCGGAGGATTCAGAATTCCAGCCCAGATCTAGCTAGAAAACTACAATAATAACAATAATAATGGTTATTATTAAATGTTGTTTATTAATTACCAGTAAATGATTATTTTACTTTCCTGCTATAATCCTGTACTGTATATCGAGGACATTATAGACTTTAACTTTACTTTGATTTATTTTATAATTTTATCACCATATTGCTTTTTATTTTTTCATGATAGCAAACTACTCTTTAATATCCTGGATTTTCTCTTTATGCTAGAATGGCCATGATGTTTCCTCTTTGCAATCCAGTCTTTGTCCTATTATATCCATATAGTATTTTTCATTCCTTTTTCTCTATGTCGTTTGCTCTAGACCCAGTCTCATGGTTGGTCTGTGCACGTCTGCAGCCAGGATCCACGAGGTCCAGTCTCAAAACACTGCTGTTGCCACAGCAGCACGATCCAGGCCCCTAATCCCACCCCCACCAAATGCTACAATATAACTCAGCTTTTGTTCCTAAAGCACCATGAAGGGAAATACAGACACAAAATCCCCAGGAACACTTACTCGAACCCTCTTTTCTGCCCTGTCCACCTGTGTCACATCTCCAAAGTCCTCCCCTTCTGCTCAGCTCCTGTCTCTCTTCCTCTTGTCTCTCTCTTCTGTCTCTCTCTCCCTACTCCTTCCACTTCCTTCCAGACTCTGCAGTTCTGTGTCTCCCTTTCCCCAGTTCCTGGATTCTACGTCACAAGACTTGTTTAATTACTCGATCACATGACACGAAACATGTCTATCATTTTATATGTTAAAAAAAATCCATCAGATTCTCACAGACACAGAAAACAAACTATGGTTACCAAAGGGGAAAGGGCAGGGAGGGATAAATTAGGGGTTGGGGATTAACAGACACACATTAATACATACAAAATAGATAAACAAGGACCTACGGTATAGCACAGGGAACTATATTCAATTTCTTGTAAAAACATACAATGGAAAAGAATCTGAAAAAATATACATATATGTGTGAGTATGAATGTGTGTGTATATATATGTATATATGTATAACTGAATCACTTTGCTGTATACCTGAAACTAACATTATAAATCAACTACACTTTAATAAAAAATTTTTTCAAAAAAATACAACAAATTCTCCACTCAGGTCATTAGAACTAACAAGGGAGTTCTTCAGGAGTTAGATGCAACATCAATAAATTAATGATAAAAATCAATTATGTTCCCATATACCAGCAGCAAACAAAGTCCTTTAAAAGTCCTTTTAAAAAAGATGCCATTTATGACAGACAGCAATAAAATCTACAAGATGTCTAGGAATCAACCTCCATGACATTTTTATGAAGAAAAGTAGGAAACTGTAATGTGAGACTTTAAAGTAGACTTCAATGTTTAATAATTTAATAAAATGAAAGATACACACACAAAATAAAGAACATATACGAAGAAGATGTACCGGTTACCAAAGTAGGCAAAGGGTGGGAATAGGGGAGGCTCAAAAGAAATATAAATGACCAGAATTCAAAGAAGTATTCACTAAAACCACAGTGTGATATACTTTTCTGATTCCTAGAAAAAGCTTTTAAAATGATAAATACAGAGGTTTAGTCAAAGTGTGAAAAAAAATGGGTGGATATCTTTGGGGGGAATGTAAATTGGTATTGTTTTTGGACAGTGATTTGATAACACGTAAACATTTAAAATATCCTTTGGCCCAGCAGTTTCACTTGCAGTGTGTCCTTCCCAAATAACGTGTGTTTGTAGGGCTATTTATTGCAGCATTATTTGTAACAGAATAATCTTGGAAACAGATTTATTCAAATGCCATTCAAAAGTGGATTACATAAATTTTGGCAGGACACATAATGGAATACGATTCAAATGTTTAAACGGATGAGTTGCTTCACAAAGAATGGAAATACACGAATAAAAATTCTGAAGTCTATTATGTGACATAAAGACCCGAACAAAGGAAAAAGGCACATTCCCATTTCTGGTTAGAAGACTCAATAAAGAAAAGATAACAACTTTCATCTTTCAATCTATAATCTTAATGGGATGCAAGTAAGTATTCCAGTGGGATTACTTTGGAACTTGATTGGAACAAACTGAGCATGCAGGAAAATCAAGAAAAGTCCTGGAGAAAGAGAGAGAGAGAGGAGAGAAGAGAGAGAAATCTGAAAAGGTAAACTCTACCACACCACAAAGTGTATAATACAGTGAGAGTAACAGTTCATTATGAGATCATAAATAGACAGAGAGATGAATGGAGCAGATGAATGAGTCTGGAAGTAGACCAAAAAAATATAAGGTCATTTAATAAATAATAAAGGTGGCATTTAAATCAGTGGCAAAAAGATGGATTACTCAATAAATACTGTTAGGATAATTGACTAGTCATCTGAAAAGAAATTCCACTGGAGACCTACCACAAACCTACACGAAGATGAATTCCAACTGGATAAATAAATCATGGTACATGCACACAATAAAATACTATACAGAAATGAGAATGAATGAGTCGTGGCTACGTGCACCATGGATGCACATACAGACAATATGTAGAGATGCATAATTCGGTGGTAGAACTATAAAGCGCACAGAAAGGAATACTCCACAAGTTGGTATGGCGGTTACTGCAAGGGGAAAGGAGATTTTGACCGGGAAAGATCATACTGGGGGCTCCTGGCCAGGAAGGGCAGGGGAAGCAGTGCCGTTTCTTGACCATCGCGACTGCACAACTGTTAATCTTACAAGTTGTTAGGTTGTCCATTTGTATTTTATGCCATCATGCAGGTTATTTTTTACATAAAAAGGCTTAACAGGAATATCTGGGAAAAAAATAGGGCTTGGTGTTGTTTTGTTTTCTTTTCATTCTCTCAGAGTGAGGAAGGCTTTTCTAAGGATGACATGAAACCCAAAAGCAGTTTTAAAAGATTGCTTGATTTGAGTCTATAACAAATTCTGCACGGAAAAACACCTCAACAAACATCCAATGACAAACACCCGTTACGGGAAAACGTTTGCAACCGTATCACATTTCTTAGTAGAAAAGAGCAAAGGGTTGCAGGGTGATTTTTTCAGAAACTTGCGAATGCATTCTTCATTAAACATAATATAAAAAGAAAGAAAGGAAAAAAGAATGTGGAAGCTGTCTTTGTACTTACGGGGCACGGTTGGCTGGGTATGCTGTTACACTGTGTATCGTCTGCTACTGTTTGTGTAACAAGTGTGTGTAACTTTGGATACACGGATGGCATTGGAGTGGACAGGCTGGTTGCATTCTCCTGGTGGTGTTTGTCATGCTTGTGGCATATATACATGCACATACTTTTTTTTTTGCATATACCTTTTTAAAAGAGAAGAAAGAAGCAACTCCACTTGCAGTGATTTTGAATAATATCTGCTACATCACAAACAAAACAAGGCTGGATAAAGTAGTGTTACTTTTGTTTCTTTTAATGGAAAACTTCAAACAGACAAAAGCAGAGAGAGAAGTATAAAGCACCCTTATGTACCTACCCTCCACATTCATGATAATAAACACATGGCCGCTCTTCTGTCATCTGTGCCTCCCTCCACTCCCCTCCACCCACTGGTTTATTCTGGAGCAAATCCCAGACATACCATTCCATCTGCAAATACTTCAGGGTGTATCTCTATAAGCTACTGCTCTCTCTCTCTCTCTCTCCATATCACGATCATATCCAAAAATTAAAATCTATCAATAATTCTTTCATATAATCACATAACACATGTCCAGACAGTGTTCAACTTTCCCAGATTTTTTTCAGGAGCTGATCTTGTTTACCAGTTGATTTGTCAGAATCAGGACCCACAGGTCTATACTTTGTAACTGTTTTAGCTCAAATGTCTTTTAATTTACAGGTCCCCTTCTTTCTATTTGAAATCTATTTGTTAAGGGAGAAAAAGTTGTTTAACTGATAAATCTCCCCCACCCTGCCCCTTCTCCCCTTTCTTCGCAGGTTATTTAATGGAAGGAAGAAAAGAAGGTTGTTTGTCCTGAAGAATTTACTGTGTGCTGTATTTTGCTGATGGCAACCCCGTGGTGTTAGCATGTTGGTGATACATTTTACTCACTTGCCCCATGCAGATCCTCCTTCCACCCTTGTCCACCCTGGGCTTTGCCCCAGGAGGCTATAGCAGCCAGGCTCGCTTGCCTTCTGGCATCAGCTGGGTTTGGCCAATAGGGAGCCCTGGTAGGAGTGGGAGGGAGGGAGAAGAATGTGATCAGAGTGCTTATTTCCCCGACTCCGTCCCTGCAAGGCCCACCTTGGATGGGCTGTGCTTCTGGACTGAAGGTGACTTCCTCTCAACACAGCTGCTCCACACAACCCTCTCCCCTTCCAGGTTCTGGTAATGTCTCCCTCCTACTGGTAAAGGCCTCTACACCACTCATCCCAGGATCCCACACATCCTTCACGCTCTGCCTTCACCTTTGTAATAAACCCTCTTCCTGTTTTCCTAACCTGAGTGCACCATCTGCTTCCTGTTGGGACCCCGATTTACACAAGGTTTCTCTGTCCCTAGTATTTCCAATAAAGTGGCAGTTAAATGGAGGCTTGATCAGATTCAGATTAACAATTTTTGTAAGAATACCTTATGGATGACACTGTATCACATCAGAAGCACACAATATCCATACGTTACAAAGATCCCTGCCAGCTTTTCACTAAATGGTTTTTAGCTGTCATTGATGATCATTGTCTCTTGCCACAATCAGGAGTTAGAAAATAATGGTATTCTATCATTCTTTCTTCACGTATTAACGAAAATCCTCTATAAAACCCCTTATCATCTACTTGGTTACCATGGGGTCCGCTGGCACAGGAAAGACAGGAGCAGTGCCTGCTACTTTCTCCTCTTTCTCTTTATCGGTTTTCAAAATTACGAGCTGGATCCTTCAAATGTAACCAATGATGAATTCATGGATTTTAATATTCGATGCTTTAATCCTTCATTTTTATTCCTTCCCATGCTCAAATAGTTCCATTTTTGGGCCAGAGGGTGGGAGCCACTGAGTTCCTTTGATATGATCCCTGGAGTCTTCAGCAGTCTTTGATAGTTTCTTTGCTTTCTGATGCAACAAGATATTCCAGGCTTATCTTGTATATTTCCTGCCCCAGAACTGGAATCAGCCATTTCTCCAAGGAGCCCTGTTTCCTTTTAATGAGAAACGGTATTTGAGAAGCCACACTAGGGGTGTTCCTTGATACTGGGCTGTTCATTATCTCTAGATCATATTTCAGCTAAGAAATTAATGCTTTTTAGAGAGAAAATATATCCTGTATTCATAATGGCATCTGTAATTCAAATTTAGGATTACAGGACTTTAATTTTTTGATTTTATATTTTTATGCCTTATAATTTACGCTGAAAATCTTGGTTCCTAACAACATTAATATAATTATTTGCATATACATACATAATACATTTATATCTTCACAATAACTATACCAGTGCTATTACTAACAACATAATTATTGAACACAGTAAAATTTATTTGCAGCTCTCTTTTGTTCTTAGAATATATCCCACTAACGATGTCCGTTCAAATACTGGGTTTTTCTCATGTGTGAAAAAAGTCACTTAAAGTCACCTATTTAAAGTCATCTAATTAAAGAATTAAAATAAGACCTCTCTGTGTGAGGGAACTACCAACTTGATACATAGTAATCAGTTTCATTTTTAAACATTCTCATTTTGATTTTTAAGGATTGTGCTTTCATTTTGATTGAAATTGTTTGTTTCATAGTTGTATATAACATAAACATGATTCCAAAGCCAAATACACAAAACATGTACTGTTAATTTAAACTTGTAGTCACAGGAGAAGGAAGAAGGAAATTGCAAAGCTCTTCTGGCCAATACAGATAACTCAAAAACAGTTGTACCTTCATTGTTAAAAACAGGGCTGTCAAATGAAATGTTATTACTAGCGCAACATATAATTAAGCAAGGCTGCCAATTTTTTGAAAGATGTTTTTAAACAGCACATGACTACATTTCTCTGAAATCCAGGTGACTTAAAGGTCTTTTGTTACTTTTACCATTTGCAAACCACAATCAGAACAGGATGAGAGTCCCACGTTTTATCAGAACAGGCTCTTTGGACTAGCTGCCTACTGCTCTCAAGAAACAGTCTGCTTTTCAAAACTGGCAGGGGAAGAGGGAACATCTTCTTTTCCTTCTGAGATTCTCTTCATTAGAAATTGTCAGTAAGGAGGCTCTCCATTCTCAAGGCCAAACCCTGGAATCCCACTAAACAGCAGGGAGTGAAAAGAACAAACTCAAACTCGGAACATGTTAAAGAAAAGGGCCGTGAGAAGTTTTAAGATCCTGCTTCCAGAATTCACAAAGAACCAAAACCAAGGGATTTCACGTTCCCAGGATACACCTCTGCTCTTCTTCATCCAACCAGATTCCTCTGGAAGCTCTTCTAAATTTGGTCCTATTTCAAAATCAGCCCCATCTTTGTTGCTCCCCCAGAAAGCCGTTAGGTGGCACCAAAGACTCTGTTCCCATAACCTATGATGGCACATGCAGAGCAGATGCCAGGATTAACTCAGTGTAATTGGTAAGACCCCAAATTTCCCACTGTTATCTCAATGATCTTGTAAGAGATTTCTACTGTCAGATGTAGAATATGGGAAAAGCTGCCAAGAAAAGGGCCAGGTCATCCTCCCCCTGGGGACCTCTGTAAATATTGCAGTCAACTTTATTCAGATTCTTATTTGTATACTTAAGCGTTCGGGTGTACCTTCTGACAATGGCTAAAGGAATGTCTCTGACAAAGGCTGACAGAATCACTATCAACAAAAGAATTAGTTCATTCTCTTGGAATGCCCTTTACTATGAATAGTGACCATAGCATGGATATTGCTGGATTATAAAGTAAAACAATTACGATGAAACCCAACCCAAGTGACTGCTTAAGTGTCCCAAGCTGGGGGATGATCCAGCAGGTAAAGAGGGGCTTTACCTCACCCCACCACGAAAACTAAAGAGTTTCCAGCAGTTTGTCCAGGCTGGGGAAGGCCCACCAACCCGACTCCCAGGCAATCCGCAGCTGAGGAAGGGCCAGCAAGATAAGATAAAGCCCACTCCCAGCCAGACGTTTATCAACACGTCATGCAGGCTGGAGCATGCCAAGCAGCTGAATTCATCTCCCAATTCCTGTCCAGGTTGAGGACTGGCAGCCAGGAGAATCCCACTGCATTTCCTCTGGAAATACTAGGCACCAGCCAGAGGAGAAGCCCCCTCCCCTATCCCGTTCCACATTCCTAAGAAGGTGGCGCAAACGCAGATTAGTGGCCAAATAAATGTCCTCCTCCACCCGATTTTCCTGTACCAGAAAGTCGACATGTAGGTAAATGTGGAAGACCATCTTTTTAGATTTTTCCAAAAGCCTACTGACTAAACAGAACCACATTAACAATGCAATATGGGCTTTATAACACAAGGAACAGCAAAACACCTGACACCAATAGCAAATTCCCAAAGTGGCAAAAGGAGTTTTGTTTTCTAATTGTTCAATTTCTTTTTATCAATTTCCTAGAATTACACGCTACTGTTAAGAGGCTGATGCCATCTACTCTTTATTATATGAGCCATCTTGTCTTTTTTCCCTAGAGGCCAGAGGATTTCTTTTTTAACTAGCACCTTTCCCAGAGTTTGACATAAAAATTTTACTAGGATCTTTAGAGTTGACACTTTTGAGTCAATTTTCCCAACCATGCACACAGTGTGTCTTTACAGCATTTATATTCAAGGTGTTTTCCTTTCAGGGGGAGGAAATTTTATTGAATTACTATTTTAAATATTAATTTTGTTCCATTGTTTTTCTCCAGTTCCTCTTCAATACAAAATTCAATATAGTTGTATTTTCTTCAACTATATCCAATTTGATTCAATTTCCATTACCTCTTTTCCTTCACTATAACTTCCTCTTATTTTCTTTCAAGTTTTTCCCTTTTTTTTCAGTTGAACATCTTCACCCATGTGCATCTTGAATTAAGGTTTGTGAGATAATTTTTCCTTGTTATTCCATTTCTTTGCTGAGTCCTGCAAAGTTTCCATTTCACATCTATCTCTACGAAATGTTTCATTTGTTCTGTGGTGTCCTCACATCTGCACTGTCTTGTCTATCTTTAATTCATGTTGGAATGTTTGCATTACAGTGGCTTGAATTTTTGGTCTTTTTTTTTTTACTATATCCCCATAAGGAGGCTGAAATTTTATTAATGTTCATATTTGAGCATGTTAGATTTACCTAAACAACTATTAGCAGGAGGAGATGGATAAAGAGTGGGGCAGGGAGGGGGCTTGGATGGTTTTCCACGTTTCTCAAGTGCTCCCCCTCCTGGTGCTGTGATGAGAAAGAGATTCTTGACTGGCACCTTTACATGGTCAAGCTTCCTCTGGTCCAGCCTCGCTTTGCTAAGTCTCGGAGGGTCAGCCCATTTTGTGCTTCCCTTCACCCCACCTCGGGTTTCCGAGGTGCCCCCCTCACCCTCCAAAAGGGTGCCTTTCCAGGACTGCCTGCTCCGGTCCTGTGTACTTTCCAAGCCCCTTCTTCCTTCTCCCTTCTCCTTCATCGTCAGTGCTTACCTGGGGGTAGACCTCTACGTCTGTTATCCAGATTCTGCTATTGCTAGGACTCCTCCATCTTATGGGCAAGTTATTTACTTCTTTATGGCTTCACACCTTCCCCTCTACACTCAGGTTCATTCCCAGATTCAACTGGCCAACTGTGTTAGTTTTCCAGGGCTGCCAAAACAAATCACCACGAACTTGATGCCTAAGATGAGAGAGATTTATTCTGGATAACAAATCAAGGTGTCACGGGGGCCATACTCCCCACGCAGGCTCTAGGGGAGAGTCCATCCTCGCCTCTTCCCTCTTCTAGTGGCTCCTGGTATTCTCGACTTGTGACCACATCTCTGCCTGTCTTCACATGGCTTTGTCCCTCTGTTGTCAATGCTCCCTCTCCTTCCTCTTACAAGGACACCATTCATTGGATGGGGGGCCCACCCTATATCCAGAATATCACATCAAGATTCTTATTTTGCAAAGAGCCTATTTCCAAATAAGGTCACATTCACAGGCTTAGGACCTGGACATAGCACTTGAGGGGTGGAAGACACTATTCAACCCACTCCACCACCCTTATTTTCCCTATAGCACAGACTCATCTTGACCTCATGGTGACTGGTCAGTGAAAATGTGTGGTATGGGAAATGTCTCTGGTGTCACCAGGACAGTCAGATTCCATGGGGTTCCCTGAGCCTGAGACAGGAAAAAGAGCACTGACAAGTGAGGGGCAGAGAGAAGAGAGCCTGGGACACTGGGTGCTCAGAAAAAGAAGCTGAATTGGAGAATAAAGGAGAGGACTTCGTGGAAGGAGGGAACAGAAAGGGAAAAGCTGGTAAGTAGGTCAGTGTCCATCTGCCACTTCCCAGGGCTCAGCTGCCTTTGTTGAGTTGTGATGCCCACCCTGACCTCCCTGACCTCAGCTGCTCCCCAAGGTGAGGGTCCTGGCCACCAAGCAGGTGAGTGATGAAAGGACAGAGGGCAGAGTTGCTGGGGCAGGCTCCTATGCCCCTAAGGTTTGCTGGACAAGAGGAAATCCTGGGGCTGCTCTGGTTGCCAACGGCTGCTGGAGGGGAAGCAATGGAAAGAATGAAGTGGGGGAGCAGGAAGACTGGGGTCCCAGACACCCCCAAGTTACCAGAATGCACTTGATGGAATTATCTGCCTGTTTTTCCTACTGGGTTTTATCCAACAGCCTCTGTCTGCTTCTACTCTAAGATTGACCCACAAGAGTTCTGAGGGCCAGAGGCGCCAGCAGAGAGGCAGGAGGAAGAAAAGCAGAGGGGGTACACCTGCTGCTAGAGGAAGAAAGGATGTGGCTTCCAGCTGAAGGTCTCCCTTCCTCCTGAACACAGCCATTCTCAGAGAGGACTGGGGACCATCAACGCCAGAGCCAACATTCCAGTGAGCCCAGGCCTTGGGAGGGCCCGAGGGGGAGGCTAGGAGTCCAGGTATAGCTGCCGAGCCTCAAGTCCCCCTTTGCTGCACCAAGGGGACTGGACTTTGCCCAGAGCCCAGATGTGCCAGGCCTACCCGACTCCTGGGTCTCATCGTCGTCGCAGCTCCTGAATCCTGAGCCTCCTGGGCACTTTCCACTGGTCAGTTTCACTTTACAATCCTGTCAATTTGTGCTTTATTCACTTTGTGGCTATTTTATCCGAGGCACACAGGTTAGGTTCAGGCTTGTTATATCTCTGTGTGAACTGTTTATTACTAAGCGAAGAGTCCCTTTTTAATAATATTTTTTTCCTTTAAAGACTGTTTTCCTGATGTTACTCCGGCTATAGCAGATCAGTTGTTTCGTATCCGTCTGCTTGGTTTACCTTCTAGCCCTTTACATTGTAAATCTGTCTATAGTTTACAGCTATATAGCGTATTTTCAATCCAATCTCTTTTCTTTCCTCGTTTTTCTTTTGACAGGCCAATTTTAATCTATTCACATTATGATTAACATACTTGAACTCATTTATGCCACTTTACTTTTTACTTTCGTATTAACGAGGCTGCTCCACCCCCCCGCCCCCAAGCTTCCCTTCTACTACTGGGCTTGGCTTTCCCAAGGGTTTGGATCTATTGGTTCTATTTCTAGTCTCTTTGCGGCTACTCTTGCGGAGTTAGTATTATTTATTCGGGGAGTTTATTCCAGTTTCCTCCCTTCAGGAGGGCCCAGGCTACATCTCTGGTCCCTGCTTAGGCATTAAAACTTGCAGTCCCTCCCCACCCCAAGGACTTATGACTCTTTCTGAAACCTAAGGCTTGCCTCGGTGCCAACTTTCGGTTACCAGTCTGGATTTTTGGTATTAATTTCTGATTTCCATGATTTTTCATGGTATCTATGATTCTAAGTTCAGCATTGCTTTTTAAGCTATATATATCAACTTCCTGTATACCTTGTAGCAGGCGCAAGGGGTCTTTCTGGGTCAGCTTAGTCCCATGTTTCCTGGAATCCCTGGGTGATTTCACTTTCTCACTTGATCTTCCTGCACTATAAAAGGAATTCTTCCCATTTCCTAACTAAGGGGATGACTGTCACACTGTTCTCCTTATTTCATATTATTTTAAAACTTTTCTGCCTTAACAAACCCTCCTAATTAACATGAAGTTAATGAAATTTTTATTTTTAACCTACAGTTTTAGTTAGAATAATGCTAGCTGCTATAACAGATATGGCCAAAGCTCTCAGTGGCTTCATACAGTAAGTTTATTTCTCATGTAGTGAAGAATCTGCAGGGCCTCTGCTCCAAGCAGTCCTTTAAGGACTCAGCTCTTTCCATGTTATGGCTCCGTGCTCCTCTTGGGTCTTAAGACTGCTCTCTGTTCAGCCAGGGGACAGGGAAAGAGGGGCTCTTGTAGGGGGTTTGTAAAAGACAGCCCTGGAAATGGTGTACACCTCTTCTGCTGATACTCCACTGGCCAGAACTCCAGTGGCTACATGTATAACTGCAAGGGAGGCTGGGAAATACAGAGCAGCTGTGTGCTCAGGGGGAAAGAAACCTTATTTAGTAAACAGTCTCTTTGCCTACATTTTTAATCCTCTGTTCTCTCATTTTCTAATTTTCTTGAAATGATTCAGTCACAAAGTTCTATAATGAAAGACTTCATCTTATTCACTTAATCCCTTAGGTAGGCATAAAATAATCTTTGCATATTGTATTTGAATGAATTGGTTTTTCTCCATTTCTTGGTTTAGTGTTCTCTGCCCATATTTTAACATTTATTTCACTCTTAACTCCTATTTTCTTACCTTTCCACTTTTTTTTTTGCAGCTGTGGTAAAACTGTTTATTTCCAGAGATGCCCATGGGAGGCAGAAAGGGCAAAATGCAAAGGAAGGCAGAGGCTCCACTACAAATGCAAGAAAAATGTGTCCTTACACTTTGTCAGATTGTGGCAGCCCAGAATGAATGGGGAAGTACAGGGGAAAAGATTTTGCAACTCAGATGTAACTCTGTGAACAGTAAAAGTTTGTTTTAGTCCAAAGGGGTGGGGGGGATGAAGGCAGAGCAGGTCGGTGGGATACCCCTACCACATCTTAGCCAGGAAGAGGCCCTGATCGCTCTACGTGGCCACCCAACCTTCAGAGCTGCCCTGACTCAACCCCAGAGCCAAGTCTGATCTTAAGACAGATTCTCCCTTCCCTGGGCTACCTCCTCCTGCCACAACCCTAGACAAAAGCCTGAAGCTGGGTTCTGGGTGTCTGATCCTTCACAGCTGCCCCCAGACCACTCAGCTATAGTCACATCCACCTTCTATCCTGGAACAGTCTTGGCAGGGTCAAAGGGAAGACTTAAGATGTCTCCATGAGTAGGGCTCCCTGGCTGAGGGGACATCCTCAGTATGGTTCCTCTTAACAGAGTGAACAAGCTATTCTCAAATTTTCTTTGTTCAGAGATTTCATCATTCATTTATCTACCCAAACAGCTGGTCATTCAGTAAAGATCCTGTGAGCCCTCAGCACCCTCCAGGTCCAGCACTGGGCTGTGGATTCTCCAGGCTGAATGAAACCAACATCATGATCTCAGGGAACGCTTGACAGTTTATAAGAGACCACCCTGGGGCAGAGAAAAAGCTCATAGTATCATGATGAGTGCTCAGCTGGTGGTTTGTGTGAGAGGGTGAGGGGTGTCCTGGGAGGTCACTGCACGCTCAGTGTGAGGGGTCAGAGATAAAGTGGGAGAGCTCAAGGCTCAGCCTCATCACAGCCCACTTCCCCAGTTTCAGGCCTAGTTTAACACTTGCTGTCTGACTCTGCTGTGTCTCAGCTTACCTGCCCACCCAGGGTCCTTTCTCAGCAAGGCTTGACCTCCATGGCACTCCTCTGCATTCACTGCTGCTGGTCAGGCGTTTAAAAATAAAGTGTTGCCTATGGGAGAAAGCCCCCCGTCTCCCCAGGCCTAACAGTAGTTAGCATCACTCCTCTTCCTGGAAATGTGATATGAAAACCTCTCCCATGGAGGTTGGTCCGGCCTTCTTTGCAACTGTCCTTTCTTGACAGCTCATGCTCGTTATCACTGTCTCATCAGTCCTTGGGCCCAGCTGTGGATGGCTGAGTGCTACCTGGCAAGGGCTTGGGAGATCCCGAGTCGGCCTGAGTCTTCCTCCTCCTCCTCCACCACCACTGCCCCTTTCTGGTCTTCAGCATCTCAGCCCTTGAGAGCTGGAGATGCAGGCGATCATCCCTGGTAAACTGTATGGGCAGCCTGGTTCTGAGGTAGCCTCATCAGAGGATGGGCTAGAGATTCCATGGGATTTAGACGTATGGATTCTGTGACAAGGATGCTAGCAGCTCAGGGGCCTTCTGGGCTTGATAACTGGTGTCTGAGTTAAAATTCTCACCAAACGATCTCTGTAAAAGAGAGGGGTTATCTGTCCATTTAAGATGAAGCTGCAAAGGTCCAGGGAATGTGAGGTTGTGAAAAGGGTACAGGACCAACCCTTTCCAGTCTGTTTCTTTCTTCAAAAAGGCCTGAAAAAGTTAAGCAGCCAAGAAACTCACAGGGACAGAAATTTCTAAAAACTGTAGGAAAGTCTCATGTGGTGGAAAAATTTCCAGCAAAGAAAATATAAACAATATTTGGGCTACTAGCCCCCCACCTGCCCACTCAGAAGTGGGCCCCAGGCAGGCCCCTAACAGAGTGACTTCGTACAATGTGACTTCTCTCTTTGGGCCCCTTTCATTCCTGAGCAGACATACAGGAGGGGGGACGTATTTCCAGCCCCTGAGACTTCGTGGGTGACTGCTCTTATTGCCATGAACAGTACCCTTTTCCTGTGTATGTGAAAGAATGCCCCCTGCTGGGCATCTACACAATTTTTAATAAATTTGGAAGAATATCTACACTGACAGTACAAAATTTAAAGGATTAAAAAAAACCCCAAAAAACAAAAAAGGCTTTAAAACGCAGGGAGGAGGAAGCCTGTGCAGCTCATGCATCCCCGTCCCCCATACTGTCTTCATTCACAGCTCAGCAAAGCCAGCAGCCTCTTACAGTCCCTTCACTGCAGATGTCCCCAGATGAACACACTTCTGAAGGGTAGCTCCCAGTGGCTCTTAACTGTTCTCCGCAGGAGAAAGAAATCCATCTTGTAGCCAAATGTTCCCAGCCGACTCGGGTCGGGCACATCTGACAGAGTCACTGCCCTGTCACACTGGCCGACGTGGCTGAAGGTCTCTGGAGGGGCCCCTCGGCTACGCCTGCTCGCTGGCACCGCCTCCACTGGCCCCCGAGCCTTTGCCTGATGCCTGGGCTTCTGAGGAGCGTGAGGCCTGCTTGGGCAGGCGGATGGGGACGTAAACATTGGAGGCACAGTGCTCCTTGAGGTAGCCACCTCCCTTCTCCTCGTATTCCTTCCTGGTGATCCAGACATCTTCGTCGTCCAGGTGGTCCAGGGCCCAGTCACGAGCACCGTACCAGGCATCCAGCACAGGGTTCGAGGCCAGCTGAACCTGAAACACGAAGGGCATTTCCCATCAGGGCTCAGGGACTGAGTGCTTGGTGGGTCCAGCTACACTTTACTCCCAGAAACACACACAGAGGGGGGCTCCACTGATCCCAAGATGGGGTAGGTCTATCTCTGCACCCTCTCTAAGAGCTGAGCTGAAATGCCCTTGACTCTCTACAAAAGCACACAAGAATGCAAAGCCATGATCTCCCAGGATCGGCAACTGTCAGCTATTCTATCCGTAGGAGACCTGCCACTTGGGGCCAAGGCGGGGAGTCGGATGTAAGGCGGGGACCAGCTGCTCTGCCTCCTGATCCCATGCTACTGACCACGAGCTGTCAGATGGTGAGAGGAGCAGCGGTGGCACTCGACCTGGACAAGGGCCTTCCTGGACCTGATCCCTGCACCACATGGGCCCTACCAGCCTCTAAACTGCAACCACTCCAGCCACACTCAGCTACTGCTCAGCCCTCAACAAGCTTTTGGCCCCTGAGCCTTCGTTCCTGCTAGTCCCTGTGTGAAATGCTCTCTCCACCCCACCCCACCCTACACGTTCTACATGGCAAACACCTCATCCTCAGGAGACCCAGGGGTCTGGGTCACAGGGGTCTGGGTAAAGAGAAGGCCTTATTCTCAATGTCCACGCTTTCGTATGCTCTGAATCTTTATTGGATGCAGGTCTTTCTTTGTCCATCAAAACAAAACAGAGGAGTACAAAAATGTGATTTCCATTCTGCTTTGAAAACTAACCATATAAACAAGTTTATACTGTATAGCACAGGGAACTATATTCAATATCTTGTAGTAACTTATAATGAAAAAGAATATGAAAATGAATAAATGTATGTAAATGTATGATTGAACTATTATGCTATACATCAGAAACTGACACACTAACTATATTTCAATTAAAAAAAAATTAACCACAGACTAAAGACCAGAAGGAAAGCCATGAAAACGTCAAAAGTGGCTCTCTCTGGATCATGGAAGTATAAAGGAATTTTTCTCATTTACACTTCACTACCTTTGCAATCAGAAAACAAATAATTAATGCTGTTTTCGGACCAGCCTGGTTGCATGAACAACTGGTACCTGAAAAGAAGACTGAAAGGGTCTCATCTCCAAAAGCTCCTTCTCGATTCTGCCTTTCATCCCAGGGTACATCATGTTCCCGCCAGTGAGGAAAACGTTCTGAACCAGCAGCTCCTGAACGTCCTTTGGGTACCTAGGACAGAAACCACTCCTCCGCTACAGTCCCTCCAACTTGAACATTAGAAGAGACTGTGGATGTGGAAATGTAAGCTCTCAGTACAAACCAGAAAATACTACTCACAAAGTTAAAAAAACAACAAAATTCACCTTCCATTTTTCACTTGTGTCTTCACAGAAGGCCAAATAGCTAGTTAAAACCTTAATTTGAGTGGCCAGTCCATTTCCTTCACATGATTAGAATATTATGCCTTTCTAAGACATGTTTTTAAAAAACTGGCTTCATTGAGGATTAACTGAAATACATTTTGATAAAGTCTGACAAACTTATATACCCTACGGACCATCACCACAACCAAGTTACAGAACATTTCCATCACCCTCCAAAGTCCTGCCTCTCCTGAGGACCCATCTCATCACCTGTGTTTTTTTTTTTAATACCAGTTTTATCTTATACATGTTTGATCACTTTCCCACCCATTGTTAGACAAAGTTCAAAGCCACTCAAACAAGGTAGCTGCAACAGCTTTTCTTCGTGCTGTGTGTAAGTTTCCATCCTGTTTTAACCAACAGCAGTCAGAGGACTACAAAATTGTGTTCCCTACTTGTCCAACTTGAATATGAAAACTCACACTGCAGGAAAATGCCGTATAAATGGGAGGGGGAAGGCATGTTCGTATAGAAAAGCAAATTCTTAAATAAAGTGTCTGCAAAGAGGGAAAACACTTGTAAGTTCTGCACATTTTTAGGGTGATTTAGAATCACTCATCTTCAGTAATGTGAAGATTTATATGAAAGCCAATGCACATATATTATCATGTTGCCCAAACTCAAAAGAAATTCTTGAAAGCTCCTCAAACTTTACAATTTATATTCACGTTCAGAAATGTTCAGAAAAGAATCAAGGAGCCCCCAACTCCGTGCCAGGCCTAGTGAGAGAGAAAGAATACTCTCCGAGCGCAGCAAGTCAACGAGGAGAAAGTGAGGGAGGTTTCCAAATGCCCAGCCATCAAACCCACCATTCGATGCAAAATTCAAGGAAATGGTTCAGGAAAACAGCCGGAAAAGAAGCCTCAGCCTCACCTGTCTAGGACGTACTGGAGCGTCTCCGCTACGCCTGCCTGCTCTTCTCCTATGAGGGACGGCTGGAAGATGATTTCTGGAGCTCGAATTCTTTCTGTCCCAACAAACAGCTGGTGGTACGCTGCCAAGTTAAACACGGGCTTTAAAAACCCAAGGTTTAGAAGATATTTTTAGGCCATAATGACAAACATCCCGGTTGCCAGTTCCCTCAAATTGCATTTCTTATTCCAATACAGCTTCTGTGCTTTGTTCATGTCAGAATGACCTCTCCCCAACTCTCCTGATTTGATCATTCACCTTCTACCTTCTTTGACCTTTGGATTATAAACCACCATGTATTTGCACCATAAGATGGTCCCTGAGATGCAGGGAAAGAGATTTGGTGACAAACGGTGGCGGAAGGCTTGCTCTGGAAGGCTGTGTCCCCTGCCAGGGCCTTGCTCCATGCCCGGGTCCCTGCACAGCCGAGAAAGCTTTCTCCCAGGTACGTCTCAGCCTCAGGCCAGTCTATCTGGTCACCATTGTAATGACAAGAAACACAGGTGCAAATGGGGATGAAGCATTATGACCCCGGCTTGAATTCACATACAACCATGAAAAGCCAAGTCTTCGGGTCACAAGTCCCCAGTTACTCGCCCAAGTGCTCCCACCAGGCAGGCTATTTCTCACAGATTCAGAGCTTGGTGCTGCAACCTCAATCAGTCACCCGGGTGGCGGGGTGGGGAAACCCTGACTTTGGAAGTTTCCAGCACTGGTACTCTCCTTTCTAGAACATACAACTGGGATTTTAGGGGAAAATACTCCTAAAGACGCAGACTAGACCTAACTGATCAAGTCATCAGGCCTCAAGGCACCAGCGTGGTCAAGGCTACAAGAGTCCAACCTGGACTGTGGCCACTGGCTTCTCCACTTCGGGCGTTTCCTCTGAAAACAAGGGCTCGAAGTCGTTGATGTTTTCCACGTCTTCCAGAGACGGCTCGAGCTGCTCCAGGTCCGGGGTCTGAGAAAAGGATGCACACAACCAAACAGAACCTGTAACTTCGGGGAGCCTTAGTTCTCTGAGTTCACTGCCACCAAAAAGATCTCACCCAGCGTCCTCAAAGTATGTCAATACATAAAAACTACGAACACTTGGCTAAACTATTAAAAAAAGAAGAACACACATGAGCACAGGATTAAAAGATTAAAAAGCCAGGGATGGGCTCTGCTCTTATCCCCTACCCTTCCTACTTAGACAAGCCTCACTGACTCCCACCTTCTCTCTGACAACTTGGGATGGGGCCAGCACCAAGTCTGGTGCCCCGAGGAGACCTGGCCACCAGTACCAGCCACACCTCCACACACACAACTCCAGGGAGAGGGTATGATAGCTGGCATCCTACACAGTGGCTTGGACTACAGGCAAAATTAAGTAAACGTCTTAATAATTAACAAACATATGTGCCAACACCAACAGGCTTAACTGTTAGCCCTTAATGGGCTGGGGATGTGACTAAAGACTCCAAGGTGGCCAAATGCATCCTATCTGTGAAGTCCTGCAGAACAGGCTTTCCTCTTCATGACAACGAACCTGAATGGGGACTAGACATGCAGGCACTGTCCCCAATCGAGGATTCAGGACACCTTTCATTTTGACCTGAACAAAGGAAGCTGGGCAGCTGGGGGGATGGTCCTGGATGCTGTCCTCAGACATCTGTCCTCCCACGTGAAAGGCAGACGAGCTGTACCCTCTGGACTGCAATGGGAGAAGTTAAGGGAAGAAATGCTCTGTTGCGTTCTGTGGACGAATGCTCTAACCATGATGGCTGCTGTAGAAAGGACTGCCTGAAGGGAGGGTGTCTCGGGAGGGTTCAAGCAGACTCAATGCCAACCACCGAGGCTGCACGGGGGGAGAGCCTTACATCTGGTGCGTGTCCTCTGAGTCCCTCCTCCCTCAGGGTCTATGACTGACGTAATTCACAGCACTTAACTACACTTCTCTAGAACCTACTCGTATCAGCTGCAAATATAAAAAGCGAAGTCACTCTTAAAGGCCACACCCGTCAACATGTGCTCTCTGGCTACCCGCCTCAGAAGTCCCTCCTGGAAGCCAGTAGCCGTGCTGAGAAGCTCAGGTATACGGAGAGGCTGCGTGGTAATCAGGTCCGTGGCCCCGCTGAGTCGAGCCTTTCAGTCATCCCAGCCCAGATGCCAGAGAAGGGAAAACCTTCCAGGGACTGCAGTTCCCAACCGCCCAAGTCATCCCAGCTGAGGCCCCAGACAGCCCTCCTCCACTGTCTGAATTCCTGACCCATCAGACTTGTGAACACAACAGCGTGACTGTTGCTTCCAGCTTCTAAGTGTGGAGTGCTTTTTCATCCAGCAGCAGGTTAAGTGAAACAGGCTTCTGGTGAGGCAGGAGTCGAGAAAGCCCCAGAAGGCTACCAGGCCACCCGTGTCACTCTTCGGCTTCCTTGCAGCCCCCACGGCAGGTGTCTGACTCCTCTCCTGACAATCTTTGCTCTGCCCCCTTTCTAATCTCTGCTCCACCGTTTCCTGCAGGTCGCCTTCTGTGCCTCAAAAAACCAACTCACCTATTTAATCTCCATCCCATCTCCTGATCTTTTTTTCTTGTCCTTTCCCTTCCTTGTCTTCAAAGGCTGAGTGTGTCACCTCCTATCCGAGGCTGAGCCTACCACCCATGGTCTCAAAACGCTCCCGCCCACCCCTCTGCTTCCTCTCTTCTCTGACCACTCTGTCTCCATCTCTTTCTCTGGCTTGTCTCCCGCCCCCCAACCCCGCAGCGGGGGCCTGCCTGGGCATTCTTTTTCTCTCACTTCCCATGGGATTCTAGGTCCCTCCACAGCTGGGCCCTGGGAAGTCCCAGCTGCTGCCCCACAGAGACCTTAGAGATGAGGCGCTCAGACCCAGCTCGTTACCTCCCTAAGCTTGTCCATGGCACCACCCTGCACCCTCTGCCTTTCAACCCACCTCAGTGTGACCGGAGAGAACCTGGACCTGGACTGCACGTGCCCGAGTCTCAGCTGCAATCCTTCTAGTGGTGTGACCTGGACCAAATTTCTTCACTCGCCTAAACCTCGGTTTCCTTATTCATAAAATGAGAATGATGACAGTACTTACGGAATATGAAAACTAACCAAGATGATACCTGCACAGGGTCTGGCACGTGTCACAGGCTCTATCATCATCAGCAACTGTCACTCCTACGCGGCACCAAGATCTGAGTCCTCCTCCGCCCTCCATCCCTATGGCTCCTGACAAATTTCGGGTCCATGTCAGCTCTCTCCTGGATGACTACAGCACACTTTCATCCTGTCTTCCCACCTCCAGCCTTGCCTCTCCCTAAATCCATCATCCCAACTGCCACCAGTTATTTTCCTAAAATAAAATCTCGTCAGGCTATTTCCTTGCTCAGCATCTTGTGAAAGCTGTGTGTGTCTCAAGGCTACTACCCAGGCTGACTGGCAGAGACCTTACAGGCAGGCCACTGCCTCCCTCCCCGGCACCATCGCCCACTCTCTTGTACCCCATGTGCTCTGCTCCCGACGTGTGCGGTTCTCTCCATCTAAAACGCCCTTCCTTCCTCATGTGCTATCTGCTGAAGTCAAATAATCTCTCAGGGCTCAGCTGCAATATGCCAGGCCTTTCTCAAAACTCCATCTGTATTCCCACACACATCTGCCACTGCACCTGATTAAGTTTTCTTACAGTCTGACTATGCTGCTACAGCCCTATTTTTCGAGGCACCAAGGAGGGTAGGAATTGTATCTTCATCACCTCTGCACCCTTAGTCCCTGGCATCCCATGTCTCGCACGGAGTGGCGGGCCCCTGGGATACTCCCTCAAGCTTCTCTAGAGTAGAGAGGACTGTAAGATGTCGGGGTTTCAAAGAGCCTTCTTGGCTGCAACAAACACATTATTATCCACCTTCACATCTAGTTATATTCAAAAAGCATGTCACCTTAATATAAAATCATAATCACCAACACATACACCCTAAAATAAAAACATCTGAAAGTATACTGAGTGAAAAAAGCTAAACTCAAAAGGCTACAAACCCTACGATTCCATTTATACAACATTCCTAAAATGAGAAAATTACAGGGATGGAGAACAGATTAGCGGTTGCCAGGGGTTAGGAAGTGGGTGGGAGGGTGTGGAGAGAGGAGAAGGGTGTGACTGTGAGAGAGAAGCAAGGGGGATATTTGTGGTGATGGAGCAGGTCTGCATCTTGACCGTGGAGCTGATGTACAAATCTATACCTGATAAAATTGCCTAGAACTTTAGACACACACAAGGGCATAGAAAACTGGGGAAATCTGAGTAAGATTTGTTAACTGTACTAACGTCAATTTCCTGGTTTTGTTACAGTTACTAAGATGCTACCATTGGGGGAAACCGGTGAAGAGCACATGGGACCTCTGTGTACTTCTTTTCAAACTTACTGTGAATCTATAATTATTTCAACATAAAATAACTTTTTTAATAAGAAGCATGTCACCTTACAAATAACATCTTAGCTTCACTAAAATTGGTAAAAAGAAATTTTATTTAGCCCAGTTCACGTGACTCAGGGAGAGCAAAGCTAGTGATTTCAGTGCCGACAACAGGCATCCGACAGGGCACAGATTCCTCTACCACGGCTGGCTTCTCGCCCTCCAGGGTTTGCCAGGGTCTCCACATGTACTGCGTGGCATTCAGGAACACAAACACAACTGTTCTTCTGGAACTGAACAGAACCACTGTTTGCCAAGCACATCAGAGAAGATGCAGCACTGTTCCCTGGAACAGCCTTGAGCAGCACAAAACATGCAGAGGCCAGCTCTGGTCTTGGCTCGTCAGGCAAGAGAACGTTCTATATTTGGCCCATTGTATTTCCCAACAAAGGAGGGTGCTCTCAAATTGTGCTCTCCCCCTCACGCCCCCTTACGCTGCACTTGGAGCGATGCAAAGCGAGCATCTTCTAGGCTAAATACTTGATTAGGAATGCTAACAAAGCCTACGTACTGCTTTACTACACCCCCATCAAATACTTGCAGAATAGCGAGGGCTGGAATAGATTGGTCTATAGGAAAAGGTGGATTTTAAAAAACACTGTTGAAACATTTAGCTACATTAATTCAGTTCAGCCATTACTGCTTAGATGGCATTTCAATATGAACTATGATCCACATAAATCTATGCCCTCCATCCTAAAAGAATTACACTGCTTGAAAATACAGCAAATACTTTGTGAAAGGTAGAACTGGCTGGTCAGTATTGCGGCCAAATTTAGCCCATGAATGTTGCTGTAATTGATCCTAATCTCTAACAATCACCCTCAACGAATGCTGACTGACCATCAGAGATTTAGGGACGGATCAATTCATCAAATTTGCTGTACACAGAAAAGCCTTTGAAAGTCCAACATTTCAAGGGGGCAGGTTATAGCTCAGTGGCAGAGTACATGCTTAGCATGCACAAGGTCCTAGGTTCAATCCTCCATTAAAAAACATACATGTATAAAAAAAATAAATAAACCTAATCCACCTCCCACCAAAAGACAAAAAAACAAAACAAAACAAAAAAAACCCAAACAAAACAAAGTCCAACATCCCAAAATTTCCCCAAACCCAGAGAGATCTGAATATGTACCCTCAGAGCCCAGAAACCAAGCAGGGACTTAATAAGCATCTGCTGAATGGGTGAACGGAGTGGTTGAACCAGGGCATGTAACAGATGCAGAAAAATGAACAGAGCAAAGGAAAACCCAGTTCCCCAACTGCTGGGGAGTCACATCTTCAGTTATTTGGTTTCCCCTTTTTAAGTCTGAAATCACCCACCTGCAGGATGGCTTAACGGCACATCCCTGGTATAAAGATGCTCACGCCCTGTGGCCGTGTTACTCATAAGAATGATAAAACTAAGTGCGGATAAACTAACAACAAAGGCAACCTGGGTATGGATCCCAGTGAACAAGAGCTCAAATCTGAAGCCCAGACATGAGAAGTGGGAGGAGCAAACTAGAAAAGGCACATCAGCCCCCGGAGCTGGGACGCTGCGCAGGGGTCAGCTGGTGGGCCAGGTCTCTTCACCGCACATCTCTGTGACCCCAAACACCGGGCTGAGGACGCCTAACTCAGGAACTGCTCTATCAAACACTCAGGCTCGTGGCCGGTCGCTGCCCTCATGTGTCTGCAGCCTGTCAGAGAGGTGGGGAAGGGGAGGCTGAGAGCAGCAGCCCTGAAGAGCCAGCCTCCAGCCGAGACAGTCCCTGCAACAGCAGGCTGCCTGCTGAGCTGAAGGCAGCTCTGAAGTCACTGGTAAGCACCACACAACACGGCATCAAACTGGAGCTTTCCACAGGACTTTCCAAAAATACAGGTTTTAGAATTTAAAGAAAGTTGACTTAAAAACAAAAACCAATAGCTGCATGGGATAATCCTGCCCCAGAAGTATCACAAGGCAATGAACAAGTTCCCTGGTTTTAGAACTCGAGAGATGACAGATTCGGGAATAACATGTCCACTTATTACCACTTTTGTCCAGTTCTAGACAGGAGAGCCGGCCAGAGACTTGGGGCCAAGGTGTGACCCACAGGCCACCCCTTCACCACGCAGGCCCAGTGCTGGCTCTGAATCACCTAGGGCCCTAGCTCAGCCCCGCCACCCCAGCCACTTTTGGCCACATCAACACTGATTAACAGTCCACTGGCAGGGAAACAAAAAGGAGAGACACCAAAGATCAAAGAGTCAGTGTTGGTAATTAACAAAAAGCTGATCCTAAATAAACCTACAAACATTTTATTGAGCATGGCTATCAGTGGCTGGAAAAAATTCTTGAACTATGTGTGAAGCATACCCCTGTCCTTAGGGAGCATGGAGAAGGAAACGAGGTAGATGGAAGGGCAACCAGAACATATTCAATAAAAGATCAGGGGAAAGTTAAGGGGATGTATGACTAACCGCCCAGGAACCATCAGAGTGGCAGGTTCAGGTTCAAGATGGGCTACATGTTTGGTGTGTGAATGCTGCTCCCCCTCGACACTTCCCCCAGGGCGCCAGAGCTCTACTGGGTGAAATCCCTAGGGTCAGGACTTCAGCTGGCACCAGCTCAGCACCATCACCGCCCCCATCCATGTCCCTGTAGACTTCACACCGCTCTCTTCCCCCAAGTCTGGTCGCAACCCCTTTGATGTCAGTCTTCCCCGGGCACTCCTCCCGCCCTGAGAAAGGGCCGTTCTCTCTACACAACCCTGCGGAACCTCCCTCCCAAGGCCCGCGGTACCTCTGGCTTGCTCTCCACCACATCCACCTCGAGGTTGACCTCTGCTTGAAGGATCTTCTGCTTAGCTTGCTCCACCGCTGAACTGAGCTTCTGTATGTAGGACTGCAGCTCTTCTGGGGAGTCCATGTTCAGCTCCATCAGAGCTTTGTGAAACTGATCCATCTGGCCTTCCTCTAGAAGTTCCTACAAGCAGAGCAGTCACAAGTCACCCTCAACGATGTGCATCAGGGCAATCCCACACAGGAAGGAGGCAAGTCGCTTAGATGCTCAACGGAGAACTGCGGCAGGAGAGGGCTCCCTGAGGTCCCCACCTGCCCCTCTACAAAGTCACACCTCCCACCAAGAGGCGCACAGCTGCCCTCCTCCTCAGCTGTCTCAGGGCTCCCACTGTACCACCAACTCAGCACCTCCTGATCAGGCAAAACTCATGTCTGTGACCAATGTCAGAAATGTTAGCTTTTGGGTGGGAAGAGGTGGGAGAGTTACTGACAGGAGGTAATGTTCTATTTCCTGATCTGGATATGGATACATGGTGTGTTTCAGTTGTGAAAATTCATCAAGCTGCACACCTAAGATCCATGTGCTTTGTATCACATGTACTACACTTAAGTTAAAAAGTTAAGGGGGGGTGGAGTATAGCTCAGTGGTAGAGTGCATGCTTAGCACACACAATCCCCAGTGCCTCCATTAAAATAAATGAATAAATAAACCTAATTACTCCCCCAAAAAAGACATGGGGAAAAAAACAAATAAACCAGGATAAATAAATGAACCAGCTCTAAAAAGAAGTTAAAGGTCAAACAAAAGAGGCTAGAAGGATAAAATTAATGAACAAGGTCAAAGGCCACAGCTCCTTCAGAAACGCCTGCAGCTACACCACCCTCTGCGCCCCACGACCTCCATGCGGATGATCCCCCGGCCTCCTCCTTGACCCCAGGGGGACTGAGACAGCTGATGCGCTCTACGGCTGAGGGAGAGTATATCGGAAGAAAACTCTCTGGGCCCACCGTGCTGAGCAAGGCTGGGGACCTGCGGTGGGGCCAGCTTTTACCTGCACGTAGAGCAGCCGGTCCAGCCGCTCCTGGTCGAGCTGCAGCTTCTCCTCCCGCCGCCGGGCGTTGAGCTCCTGCAGCCGCCGCAGTTGCTGCTGCCGCCTCTCCTGCTTCTCCTCGGAGGTCAGGGTGCTGCCCAGCAGCTTGCTGGAGAACGGGAGCTGCATCTTGTGGACGTTGTCTTCGTAGTAATCGGGGCACCGCCATTTCTGCAATTCTTCAAAGGCATGGTTTTGGAAATCAGGAAATGGAAACACTATTAGCACTGAGATGAGAAAGTCAAGACTGGGTTCCAGGCCCAAGTAAGGTGGAGAAATCACACACCACCCCATCTCTAAATCTACCCGATCAACGAAATGCAGCTGGAAAACCCAGACATGAAGCCAACACACCTGTTCTGAGAGAATTGCTAAATGAAGTTCTTCAGACAGAAGTGACACCACTGGAGCACCAGAAGTAAAGGAAAAAGCAACAGAAGTGATGAAAATCTACTGGGTGAACACAGCAGATTAACCTCTTCTTGGGTTCTTTAAAATATGTTTGACAACCGAAAGCAAAAACTATGACAAGGTCTGTTGGGTTTCCCACATATGTGGCTGTGACACATACGACAAGCCCAGCCTGACAGAGGAAGGACAGAGGGGCCTCTGGAGGGCTAGCATCTGCACGCTCCACCTGCAGCGGCAAAGCAGAGATTCTAAGAAGACTGTGAAAAGTCTGATGACTGTCATCTCCAGAGCAACACTAAGACCTACACAAGAAATACACAGCTCATTTAATCAGACCGGCATCGCCAGGATCCAGCACAAGACAAAGACAGTACAAGAAACTGTGGATCCATGTCCCTCATGAACATAGACACAAAAACCTCAAAAAATTCACCAAATCAAATCCAGCAATACAGAAAAAAAACCACATGAACAAGTGGGGTTTATCCTCCCCAAATCAAGGTTAGTTCAGTATTTGAAAAGCAATCACTATAATCTCCTATATTAACAGTCCAAAGCACAAACACCACAGGATCATGTCAGATGCAGAAAAACCACTTCACAAAATTCAAAATCCTTTCACGATAAAAATGATTAGCAAAATTAGGCACAGAAAGAAACTTCCTACACTCGATAAAGGATATCTGCAAAAACACTAGCGCTAACATCATATAATTAATAGTGAAAGACTAAATGCTTTCCCCTCCACACGATCAGAAATTAGGAACAAGGCAAAGATGTCCACTCTTGCCGCTCCTGTTCAATGCTGCACTAGAAGGCCTGGCCGTGAAACAAGGCAAGGAAAAGAAGTAAAGGCAAACAGATTGGGAAGAAATAAAACTGTTCGTACTCACAGATGACACATCTACCTAGTAATGTCTAAGGAACCTACAAAAAAAACTAGAACTAGTAAGTTTCGCAAGGTCACAGAATATAAGGTAAACAAATAAAAATTCATTGCATTTCTATACAAGAGCAATAAGCAATTGGAAATTGAAGTAAAAAAAGAAATAATTAGACATAAATCTAATAAAACATGTATAGGATCTATATGAGAACTATAAAATGCTGATGAAAGAAATCAATGAAGACCAAGATAAATGGAAAGACATATATTCATGGATTAGAAGCCTCAACACAGTTAAAAAAAAAAAAAAAAAGTCAATTCTCCCCAATCTAGATTTAATATTATATCTGGATTTACATTTAGAATGTTGTTGTTTTATATACAATCTGATCTACAGATTTAATGTAATTTCAATCACAATGCTAACAGAACTTTTTTGTAGATACGGACAAACTGATCCTACTATCTATATTTTAAAGGCAAAGGAACTAGAATAGCCAAAATAACTTTGAAAAAGAACCTACATATGTCAGTTATCAGCTGACTGAAAAGTCTATTAAGAAAGTAAATACCAAAATGGGAAGGGAATGCTAAAAAGTAAAAAGAGTAAAACAGTGCACAAGAGTCATCCTGGCAACAATTTAAGGAATGCCCCAAAGGTAGACAACATCCAAAAGCTGCAAGCAGGCGTCCTCCTCCTCACCTTCCACGTAGTCCTCCGCGATGTAGCTGTGCTCGTGCAGGATCTCCTCCGTGCGGCTGAGAGTGATGGCCGCCAGGTGCCCAGGGTACTTCAGCTGCAGGAGACGCTGGAGGTAGACAGCTGCTTGGCTTCCTCCCAGATTGATGCGTTTGCAGTTTCTAGCATCTAACCTACAACCAACGGATGGAAAACAGCACTGAAATTTTTGGCAAATTTTTGTGGAGAGAATATAGAGCACCATGGATGGAAAAGGATAATTTAATGTAAACAAACAAGGAAGAAACCAACCAGCTGGGGGAACATAAAATCTTACGGTTGGAAGGGAATTCAAAGTTCCCTTGGTGCAACCTCCTACACAATGCAGGCACTCCTAGTCCATGTCCAGACAGCTACCTGAACATCTGACTTCTGGCAAGAGTCTCAGGAGGAAACCAGGTTCAATGGGAAGAACACGCACCCTACAGTTAGACCCTCATGGACTCATCATGTATTTCTCAAACTGTGGTCCCAGGGCCACATATCCCAGAGTTAGCTGTGGAAAATGTTAAACAATGCTAATTCCCAGGACTCATTTGCTCTGGGGTGGGCCTAGGGATATGCATTTTAACAAGCTTCCCAGGTAGCTCCAGGGTAGGCCAGAGATTGAGAGCCCCTTCCCTAGACACTCCACTACTACTGATGCAAACACACACATGCTAGTTTGCTGCAGTCACCTAAGACCTCTTTGACCTGAAGTGAAGGGGAGGAGAACCAGAGTGACTTCATTTTATTTTATTTTTTTAACATTTTAACATTTTTAACATTAACATTTTTTAACATTTTTTATTGATTTATAATCATTTTACAATGTTGTGACAAATTCCAGTATAGAGCACAATTTTTCAGTTATACATGAACATATATATATTCAGTCACATTTTTTTCTCTGTGAGCTACCATAAGATCTTGTATATATTTCCCTGTGCTATACAGTATAATCTTGTTTATCTATTCTACATTTTGAAATCCCAGTCTATTCCTTCCCACCCTCCACCCCCTTGGTAACCACAAGTTTGTATTCTATGTCTATGAGTCTGTTTCTGTTTGTATTTATGTTATGTTTGCTTGTTTGTTTTTTAGATTCCGCATATAAGCGATCTCATATGGTATTTTTCTTTCTCTTTCTGGCTTACTTCACTTAGAATGACATTCTCCAGGAACTTCCATGTTGCTGCAAATGGCGTTATGTTGTCGGTTTTTAATGGCTGAATAGTATTCCATTGTATAAATACACCAACTCTTCTTTATCCAGTCATCTGTTGATGGACATTTAGGCTGTTTCCATGTCTTGGCTATTGTGAATAGTGCTGCTATGAACATTGGGGTGCAGGTGTCATCCTGAAGTAGGGTTCCTTCTGGATATATACCCAGGAGTGGGATTCCTGGGTCTTACGGTAAGTCTATTCCTAGTCTTTTGAGGAATCTCCATACTGTTTTCCACAGTGGCTGCACCAAACTGTATTCCCACCAGCAGTGTAGGAGGGTTCCCTTTTCTCCGCAGCCTCTCCAGCATTTGTCATTTGTGGACTTTTGAATGATGGCCATTCTGACTGGTATAAGGTGATACCTCATTGTAGTTTTGATTTGCCTTTCTCTGATAATTAGTGATATTGAGCATTTTTTCATGACTTCATTTTCTTAATGTGAGAAAGTTAAGAGAAGCAGAGCACTAGGAACCAGCAGTGTATTGAAATGCCACTGCTATACCATACTTCACCAGCAGATGGCAGCATAGAACAGGCTATGCTCCAATCTGATCATTCCTTAGCCTTCAGGTAAAATAATTTTCTCTCAATATAACATAAAAAAGAACTATATAATTTTTAATTTCTGCATATTCTGTTTACATAAAATAGAATACTCAGTATATCAGGAGTTTTTGATAATGTCTAAGAATTACTTTTTTGTTCATGAATTTTTGTAACAACTTCAAGAGAAATTCTCACTACACATAGGGCTCAATAAATTCAACAGCATTTACTTTCATGTAAATATTCAGACTGTTTTACAAAGTGCCATCACCCACATTATTTCATTTCATCCTGAGGGTAACCTTGAGGAATCAGTTTTTCCCAAGTTTATATGTTAGGAAACTAAATGAAGTTAAGTACCTCATCCGTAGCCGGGCTGCAAACCCAGGCTTCCAACTTCAAAGCCAGTGTCCTCTCCCACTTACACACCCTCTCTATGCAAAGAGAAACCTTGTCAGGAGAGCACGATGCTGGCCTAGTCTCTTTATCAGACAACTGTTTAACAGCCCAACTATAAAACAAACATGGATTTTAAACACGACAGAAACTGTCCCTCACCTTTTATATAACTTGGAAACAGTTATGAAGCAACTGTTAAGTGCTAGGTACTGTACTTGAAAAGAAAGGTCTAAACAAACATGATTAAAGAGCTCTGAACAACAAAATAAGCTCTTAATTAAAAAGTAACTCCCGAATAAAAGACAGTCTAAATTAAATATATTTAAATAATTTACTCAGAACATTTTTCTGAGCACCTACAACCTGCAGGTACTGTGTTAGTTATCTCACCATAAATTAGAATCATAAAATTCTAGAATTATGGATTTGGACCTCAGAGACCATCAACCCCAGCTCCATCCAGGAGATCACAAAGGATGGATGGTAAGTGACTTATCTGTACTCACACAGTGAGAGAGGTCAGAGCTAAGCCCAGAGGCCAGTTTGTGGTCCAGTACTCACTCTTTCCATTCCACCATTAAAGTAAGTGCCCAATAAATGTTTCCTGAATGTTTCTCAGAACAGCACTCAAATGCCATGAGTCCAACTCACCTCCCTTCTAAGACGGGTAAAATATGTGTACACTGGTATCCAGATGAAATGATGAGCCCGCTGGAAATCAAGCTCTTTGGCTTATTGTGGTAGAAGCTGAAGAGGCTGTCTATTCCGTAGGCAACCTTAGGAATCCCATAGCACTCAAAGAGAAGCTCTGACATCATTTGTCGTGAATACAGTGGGTTGCACACGGCTTCTGTCAAAACTATGGGATGATCGACACAGCCCTACTTTGAAAGAAAAGAGTAAGCTGACAGGTGATGAAAGAATACTCTTTTTAAAGCATTAAAAAAAAAAAAAAACCAAACCCTCCAAATCCTTATTGCAAGGGCTGAATTTGCTTTTGATCTCCAATCAAAAATCTGATCAGAAGCAACTGTAAAACTCTCATCTCTCCTGGATATTGTTTTGGAAAGTATGAAAGTAAGGTCTACTTAAGGTGTTTTAAGTAAAGCCCCAACCAAACTGTCAGCCAACACTGTTGGCTCTATCTTCAAAATATCTCCAGAATCCAACTGCTTCTTACCACATCCCCAATTCCTCCATCATCCCCATCTCCTAACTGCAACAGCCTCCTAACTGGTCTGTTTCTACACTATGACCCAGGCCAGTCCATTCACCATACAGCAGCTATGGTGATCCTTTTGGAATATAAGTCACGTCCTTCTCTGTTCAACACTCTGCAATGGCTTCCCATTCTACCCAGAGTGAAAGCCTGTAAGGCTTGTGACTTGCCCTTTCAGTACCTCTCTGACCTCCTCTTCCACTTACTACCCTCCCCCTCACTCTGGCTGCCTTCAATTAGGATTAGGGCACACTCCTGCCTCAGGGCCTTTTTACTGGCTGATCCCTCTCTCCAGAATAATGCTCCCTCAATCACCTCCCTTAGTCCTTGCTCAAACATCACCTTCTCCCTGAGTCCTCCCCAACCATCTTACTGAAAAGATGTAACCCTCTCCTCTCCTCTCATGCCATAGAATCTACTACTGAATTCTACTGTTTACTGCCTGTCTTTTCATACTAGAATGTCTTTACATACCAGCTCCGTAAACACAGGAGATTTTGTGTTATGTTCATGGATGTATTTCAAACATCTAGAAAAGTGCCTGACACAGGGTAGGTGCTCCTCACATATTTGTTAATAAATGAATTTATTAACAAACGAGCATTAGGTGCTCCAAGAGAAAAGGGTGTTTTGTTCACTGCTAAACCCCAAGCGTCTAGCACAGGGCTTACACACGACAGGAGCTTAATATTTGATTAAGTGAACGACTAAATGACAGTCAGGACTATAGGAGTTACTATAATCCCTCAGAGGGCAGAGTGCCCGGAGACACATCTCAATCCTCCCCTCAACCCCAACCCACCCGCCCTTCACCTGTGAGGAGACACCCAGATGCTGGAAGCTGTAGTCAAGCAGCAGCTCCTGCAGCTCCAGGTTCACCGGCACGTTGCGGTCGAAGGGCGACCGGAGCATCCAGCGCAGCGGCTCCAGGCTGCCCAGCGCGTTGCCCACCTGCGGGCCTGCTCCGCCACGAGCCCCGCCCCGCCCGCGGGCGCACACGGCGCGGAACTGCAGCCGGGGTTCAGGGCCCGGGTCCGGCCCCGGGCACGCCCAGCCGGCGCGGGCCTGGAACGACCCGTTGTCCAGCACTAATGGCACCGGTAGTGGCCCGTGTGCCACTGGGCCGGCCTCCAGCACCGGATCAGGCGCGGCCCGGACATCGCGGAACGAAAACACGTTCACAGCCGGCGCGGCCGCACTGGCCACCGCCATCTTGGAGCTCGCGCCCACCAGCCCCGCCCCCGGCGCAGCGTCCACCAAGACGGCGCAAAGCCCCGCCCCCGACGCAGCGTCAGCCCAAACGGCTCGAGACTCCGCCCTCGCGCGTAAATGGGGCTTCCAAGCCTCCTCTTCTCGCTAAGCCCGGCCAGCCTTTTCACCTAACCTGCCCCTGGTGACCCAGGCCGCCTTCGGGATAGCTAAGCCCCGCCCACCGTGGCTGTGGCTTAACCTCCCCGCAACATCCAACCTGACCATGCCCCTTCCTTCTAGCCGGGATTCCGGGCCAGTAAGCTCCGCCCCTAACGCGTAACGCCATCAGGCCACGCCCCTCGCTGGCTTCCAAATCTGATCAGGGCCCCCCTCCCTTTCCTCCTAGCCACGCCCTATTTGCCGCGTAACACCTTCAACCGTCCTTGGCTCCACCCCCACATGATTACTTCGCCCTTAGCCTCGCTGTCAAGGAAACAAATTCAGGGAAACTGAGTGTTCAATTTCTTGAACAAGGAGCGCCCTGTGCAGGCGTGTTCACTTGGTGAAAATTCATCAAACTATCCACCTATGATTTGTGCACTCTTCTGCATCTTATATTTTATAGTACAATAGAAACTTTCAAAATAGACTTATTTATTAATTCCTACAGACTGCCCTTTCAGATACCTCAAACAATGAGAAAAGGACTGCTAGTTGTTAATATGTATATTCTCTTTTCCTTTTAGTGGTACAATTCCCCTGCATGGTCGTCTAGCTTGGTGTGATCATGTGACTAAGTTCTAGCCAATAGGGGTGGGAATGGAGGTAATATGACCACCACTCGCTCCAGTTTTAGCTCTAAAATTAGGATTGGGCAAATTCTTCCCTGCTGCATTTCGCCCTTTCTACCAGCCAAGGGATTGGCAAGAATTAGAGCAGCTGCCATGACTCTGCCCTCCCAGCTCTGGAACATAACTTGGAGAGATAAAAACAAGTTAATTATAAGCAATCATCCTTAGCAAGAAATGAGACCCCCAAAACGTTCTAAATAACCTCTAGAACACTTCTAGGCCAAATCAGGAGCCAATCAAGTGGCAAAGTCAGATTAAAAGTGTTGCCTTCCAACACAAGCCATTATCTCAGACCCTTTCAGGTATCCATCATTAAACTGAGAAAGCAGGGAGGAGCAGGACACATTAAATATAATGAACATAAGGTTTAAGAACTACATTTATATATACTTATATGGAAAAATCTCTAAGATAGATTTTTTTAAAGAAATGAGAAGACAGTGCGGTTTATAGGGAACTCCTTTTAAGAAAGGGGAAGAGGGAGCAAATATATATGGTTTTGCTTGTATTTTCATGCAGATAGACAAGAAACCAATAAAAGAGTTTACCTGTAGTAAAATGACTATAACTCAATAAAAAAAGTTTTTAAAAAAAGAGTTTACCTGTAAAGGAAAGGGACAAGGTGAGTGGGTCAGGTATGGGAGACTTTTTCACTGCATACTTTTGGATATACTTTTGATTTTTTTTAACTGTATGAAAGTATTACCTTTTCGGGGGTGAGGGGAAGCACTATGTATAGGTGAGGTAGACTGGATTATTGTTCCCAGTTCTTCACTCCTCTATAATAGGATTATATATCCATACCACCTGCCATGTAACTTTGTAGGGCCTGTCACTGTAGGCATCAATATTGGGCTTGGCCGTGTGACTTGCTTTTAGCCAGTGGATTGTTAGCCAAATGTAATCTGAGCAGAGGCTTTAAATGCACTTGTGTGGCTTAGACTGCCCTCTTACTCTCCTGCTTTTGGTCATGAGAAGAACATGCCCTGGGTCTAAAGACAGTGAGAGTCACGTGGAGGAGACCCAACACAGACTGTAGCAGGAGCCAAGTCCAGCCAACTGCCACCTAAAGTTGAGCTGTCCCATGGACCCATGAATAAGAAAAGCATTTGTTCTTATAATCCACTGAAAGTCTAGGATTGCTGTGCAGGAGAAAAGTGACTGATAAGCTATAGCAGTAGTGTTCAGTAGTACTTCCTGACTTGATGGAAATGTTCTACAGTCCACTATGTCTAATGCAGCAGCCACTAGCCACATGTGGCCACTGAACACTTGCAATGTTAGCGGTGCAACTGAGGAGCTGAATTTTTAATTTTATTTCATTTTTATTTAAATTTAAATAGCCAGATGTGGCTAGTGGCTACTCTGTTGCACAAAGTAGTATCAGACAAAATCCATGGCTGTGATTATTTGCCCATGGAAGTGACTAGAAGATAGATCAGAAGCCCACTGTGTTAGTTTCCTAGGGCTGCCATAACAAATACCACAAACTGGAATGGCTGAAAACAACAGAAGCTTATTCTCTCTCAGTCCTGGATGCTAGAATTCCAAAAACCAAGGAATCAGTAGGTCCATGCTTTTTCTGAAGGCACTAGAGGAGAATCTGTCCCATGTCTTTCTCTGAGCTTCTGGTGTTGCTGGCAATCTTTGGCTTGTAGACCCATCTCTCCACACTCTGCCTCCATTGTCATGTGGTGTCCTCTCTGTGTCTCTCTGTATCTCTTTTCCTCTTATAAAGATACAGTCATATTGGATTAAGAACCCACCCTACCTCAGTATGACCTCATCTTGACTAGTTACATCTGCAACAATCCTATTTCCAGATAAGATCAGATTCTCAGGAACTAGGTGTTAGGGCTTCCACACATCTTTTTGAGAGGCATAATTCAACCTGTAACACTTAGTTTTGAGGGAATTGTATGCAAGAAACCACAAGCCTGCACTCCAATTTTCTTTATGTATTTGACTTCTAAGGTAACCATAGGGTCCCAAACCTGCACCAGGAGGAAGCCAGGTGTGAATGTTGTGCCACCTCGAGGAGGGGGTACTCTCCTAAATTCTCAAGAGGATCATGGATAAGAAAGAACTCAGAGAGCAAAGCCAAAAGCCCTGAGAACGATGGACAAGGGAGTTCCCCCCAGAAAGGCAAGGTGGAGAGATCTAACCCAGAACTTACCCCACTGTTCAGGCAGGGAATCTATAAATTCCCACCCAGCACAATTTGATCATTGCTTTAAACTCGTGACTGCTGAGTGGGGAGATTTGAAAAGTGCTGATGTCTGCACCCCACCCCCAGAGATTCTGATTTCCTTATATGAGGTGAGACCCAGGCATGAGGAACTTTATAATCTCCCCAGGTGACTGTAAAAGGAAGCAAAGTATGAGAATCAATGCTCCAGGGTCTTGCAGCACCCAGTGTGGATTGCAGCCCAGATACTGACTCACCTTGCCTGGCACCTGTCTAAGGATAGATATTTGGGACTTACCACCCTAAATTACAAGCACTGTGAACACAGGAGCTGTCTGCATTTAGCTTTCTCCAAAAGCAGATGCTGCGAGAAGGACTCAGGTGCACTTAATAATCTGGAAGGCGCTCCCAGGAAGGACAAGTGAGGAAGTAGGGAAACAGAGACAGGGAAGGGGGACAAAGCCAAATAAAATGTATTTTGATGAGCTCATGGACATATGTGGTTCAATCCTGCTGGGAACCATCTCAGATACCTTCTAGAATAGACCGTAAATAATCCCATCACAGGACAGGAGATGTGCAGTTATTGCCAGTTGAGTACTGGGGGGCTTTTAACTCCCCAGCAATTCCAAGTTGGGTTCCAAGGTACCCTAGAAAGCCCTCAGGCAGAGGAAAAGAGAGACAGATGGAGGGAGGCGCTTTGTCATCGTTCACTGTCAGGTTCCTGAGAAATGTCCACAGCTTCAGGTGAACTCAGATACATGCAAGGACATAGGATGGGGTATTGACCCCTCCCACAGAGGCCAGGTCTATCTTGTTTACTGCTGCATCCCTGGGGCCTAGAACAGTCCTTAGTCCAGTGTGTGGCCTATAGTAGGTACTCAATAAATATTTGATAAAAAAATCCTTGTGCCTACCAGAATTTGTGCCAGGTACCAGGAAACAATAGTCATTCCTTTCATTGCACTCTCCCTTTGGACTGTGCTTCCTTCCCTAGTCTACAGTCCGTACCATGCCCTCTGCGGCATCCTCAGTCTCTTTACCCTGTTTTCACTCCACCCCTAGAGGGTTGCTGGGAGCTGCAGGAAGCCCATATGGCTGAGCACTGCTGGATCATCCTGTGGGGTGTTCATGGCCAGAGGACCATCCTTGCCTGGTCCCTCCTGGACCCCACAACTGGCAGAAGTGGCGACCACAGCACCACCGTAGCATCAACTGCAACCAGACTCTTGAAAAGTCTCAATCCATACTTCCAGGGAGTAGAACTCATTTCTCAAGCTCTACCTCACACCCAGGGCTGGGACTAGTGTGAAAAAGTGAGGCTTTTGCTAAGAGAGCAAAATTTAAGGAGTTGCAAAAGTTTTTTTCAATAATCAAGATCAAGATTAAATTTTTATATTTAAAAATTTTTTAAATTGTGGGGGGAGAGGGATAGCTCAGTGGTAGAGCACCGTGCTTAGCATGCATGAGGTCCTGTGTTCAATTCTCAGTACCTCCATTAAATACACACACACACACATATATATATATATATATTTTTTTTTTTTTTGAGAGAGAATTCTAAAGGTGGAGACCCTTCTGTGAGTGCCAGCAGCCTGCGCTCTCACCGCTGGGGTCCAGGCAGGGCCAGCTCCCAACAGGGTAGAGGCTTCCACCGGGGGACAAGGTCTTGGTGGTTCCCAAGGTCCTGGGCTGGGTCAGGGTCAGAAGCGCCTTGAGCCAGAACTCTTCTAATAACAGATGAGAACTGATGGAACCCGGGGTAGGGGGCAGGGTGCACGGTCCTTGGGTGGATTCCTTCCCTCCTCAATCGACCCCGGAATTAACCTTATGGGGCCTATTCACCTCCCTCAGACTGGTACTGCGAGCTCATCACGGACCCAGGAGAGCTCAGGAATTCTCAACTTCTATCCATGCACTTTGGTGTTGGGGGTTAGGCAGAGATGGATGCCTTTTTTTCCTGCTCCTTATTTCTCCCATCGGCCTGAATTAGAATCTGGCGATGGGTATCTTGCCCACGAGGGGGCAGGGTTTCCACTGGGGCGCCTAGGAGCATGGCTTTCCAGCCTCAGCCTTTCTGGACCCGCGAAGGGGGTGGGGGGTGGGGGGGACTCAAGCTCCTGAAGCTGAGCACAAAGCCTGGAGCCAGAATACAGTGCAGCGGATCCAGGCGAATCCGCGGAGGTGGCAGCAGCAGTCTGGGGCCTGCCTGGTGTCTCATTTGTGCTTTTAAAGACGGGTAGGACAGAGCTGGTGAAGCGTGACGCTCCCGCTTTCACTTCCACTGCAGAAGTCCAGGCTTTTTCTGAAGGCTACAGAGGTCCAACTCAGAGTGCACCCCAGGGTGGGTGGACCCGCTGAGAAGCGGTGGAAGCGGCGCTGGAAGATGAACAGTTAGCTTTCCAGGCCTCAGAAATATCAGAGGGCATTAAAGGGACTGGAAATTGAGAATCCTCTGGCCAGATCCGGATCCTGAATTTGCGACTATAGTGACAAAGGGGCATTAGGCGGGTGACAGGGGACATCTCTAATGGCCAGTTTAAATCGTCACAGCCTCGAGCGGCCGAAGGGACCGAATTTTATCCTTCTTGCTCTTCTCCCGTTCGGTGACTACAGAACCAGGGCAATGAGAGGTCACCTCTGTCGCAAGCAGGCGCTCACAGATACCCTGCACACACAAGCACTCACACACATTCATCAAGACTTTCACAAGACATAGATACAGCCCCACCCCACCCCCACCCTTACCCACCCCTCCCCCCACCCCTCCTACAGGCCGCGCTTATCTTCCAGTAGGCGCGCTCTCTCACACAAGCATATACGCACGCGTGCCGTCGCAGTGGTCAGGGAGAAATGGCCAGGGTACTTCGGCATTTTCCCTATTCTTTCCCGCGCGCCCATCGCACCAGAAGAAATCGTTCCAAATGAGGCCTCTGTCTTGGTGGTAAAGACTAAGAACCTCCCACGTGCCTTCTCTCGCAGTGAGAGAAAGCCCCAGGAAAGGTCCAGCCTTCCCCGAGTTCCCAGATCCCAACTGGAGAGTCTGACCACGACCCTTTCCAACGTCCCCAGGACTGGCTCTCCTGAAGGCAGCAGGAGGGCTGCCCCTGGAGTTGGATCTGCACCAAAAAGAATGGGATCCTCTGGGTAATTTAAGCAAACACATTCTCAGACAGGCTGCTCAGGAAAAGAGGAGGCTGGGACTGGAATGGCTACGGCTGATGTTTCCAAACAGCCAGATCTCTTCACTGTGGCTGTGTAAACTCCAGCTCAGACTTGGGGGTGGGGTGGGGTTCCTCCAGGGTGAGAGATACCTGGGAGGCCAGGTTGGCACCCAGCTGGGAAGTATACAACTCGCTGTTGACTTCTTTTATAGCTCTCTTCACAGCTGGTAGGCATGTTGTAGACTGCTGTGTCCCTGTTTATTGCCTGCCTGTCCTCTACTAGACTGTAAGTTCCAGGGGGGCACGGCTGAGTTTGTTTCTCCTGGCACCCAGCACAGTCCCAGCTCTGATGAACCCTCTCTAAATATTTGTTAAACCGCAGTGTGGTGCTTTCTGTACATAAATTAAAAAATTGGTGTTTTTTTTTTTTAAAGGATTGGAACTTGGGAGCATCCACCAAATTTCACATGGATTCAACCTCCCCCTCCCGGAAGAGATTTGGAAATAACCTTGTCCTGGCAACTGGGGGGCCAAGGCCACACTGAAACCGAAACCTTGGGCGGACCACATGCGCCTTCCCCTGAGTCCTCCCCCACCCCTCAAGCATCTGGAGAGCCTCTCCTTGGTGCTGACCATCCTTCACACTGCCTGGAGTTCTCCCGGGGCTCTGCAGCTGCTTCTCTTCCCCACTTGCTTCACCGGGCGGGCCAGAGTCCGTTCTCTCCGCCGCTCAGCGCGGGGATCCCCGCGGGTTCGAAAATGTAGAACTGAGACAAGGCCCCGAGTGCCTTTGTTTCTTCTTTATTTGCGGATATAATTATGCACCGCACTATAAATTAGAGATAGATTTTTTTCTGATATACATTTCATCTTATTCACCACGAGCACACCACACGCACAGTAGAACAGTTCCACAACCTGATAAATTGCACAAGATGAGTTTGGGTTCCTGAAAACCGGCAAGCAAGCCGGCCCCGCCGCGGCTTCTTGCCTCCCGGCTTCGCGCAAGGAAATCGCCCACCCGAAACGGATTTCCGGCCAGCCTTTCCCGATGCAGGGTTGAAATGTCTCCGGAATGGGAAGCGCTCTTGCTGGAAATGGCTGGACGTTGCAGATTCCGAGCACGGATGCCTATGAAATGTCCCCCCAAGGTCAAGTTTCTGCGCTGTGAGTTGCGCCCCCTCTCCCTCCCTTCCCACCCCTTTCGGTGACAGGGATCAAAGTGTCGGTGCCTCTCCTGGAAGGACAGAAAACCCTGCCCACAAATGCGCCCTCGCCTCCCCGGCTACCAGGATGTTGTGTAAAATAAAGGACAACAGAAACGCAGACACGATGGATTGTGGAACCCTATCCCCCCCGCCCCCAACCCCCAAAATCATAAATTAGGAACCAGAGATGTTTAAAGCTTGGCTTCCCAAGCGCGGCGGCAGGGCGCACGGGGCTGGTGGGGATGGGATTGGTCGGGAGGGGAGGGGAGCGCGGGAGCGCAGCCGGGGCTCGCTCTAGTCCTCCGCGTTGGTTCGGTAGGCCTCAATGAGGCCCTCCAGTGAGTGCACGAAGCCAGACACGCTGCAGATGCCACCGATGACGAAGATGGCGACGTCGAAGAAGACTTGGTGCCACAGCAGCTTGCGCCAGAGCAGGCGCAGGTGGAAGAGGCTGGGCAGCAGGAAGCAGAGGCCGGCGCCCGTGAGGCTGCCGGTGAGGCCCATGAGCAGCGCGAAGTGCGGCACGTAGATGGCCATGAGCAGCGTGAAGACGACCAGCGCGCAGCGCAGCGTCAGCCCCCAGGATTTGAGGCGCCCGTCGCCGCCATAGCAGGCGGGGAAGAAGGCGCGGCTGCCTTCCTGGAAGAGCGACTTCTCCAGCACCTCGACAGCAGCGAAGAAGGGCAACGGGTAGGACAACAGCGCCTTGGCTACCAGGAAAATGTTGACCACGGCGCGGATGGAACCGGGCAGGTTATCCGTGATGACCTCTTTGGTCTCATCGGCCCAGGTGAGGTAGGCGACGAGCGCGAAGAGGCCTTTGAGCACGCAGGCGGCGATATGTGTCCAGTTCATCATGCAGTGGAACTCGCTGGGCTGCTGCATGTTGCCCTCCAGCGAAGGCAGGAAGATCTGCGACGTGTAGCTGAACACGATGATGCCAATGGAGATAGGAAACTTCTTGACGTCGATATAGAACTTGACTTTCTCCCAGGCCCAGTCGCGTGCCCGCGATAGGCAGTAAGCAATGACCAGAATGTTGATGACGAAGTGGGCCAAAGTGCACAGCAGGCTGAACTTGGACACGGCCTTGAGGTTCTTAAGAAAGGCGCAGGGCAGCAGCACCGCTGTGGCGATGATGGACCAAGACTTCTGCGACACCGGCAGCCCTGGGAAGCTGTTGTACATGAGGTTGCCGCTCACCACCACGTACAGGATGCAAGTCATCACCAGCTCGATGATCTGCGCCACGTTCACCACGCGGCCGCCCAGCGTGGGGAAGCGCGGAGCGCAGCACGCATTGGCGATGGCCACATACGAGTCCCTTACGCGCACCACCTCGCCGTCCTCGTTCTCCTCGTACAGGCAAGCGATGAGGATCTTGCCGGTGTAGCAGCACACCACGGCGGCGAAGATGATGAGGAACAATCCCAGGTAGCCGCCGTGCAGGATGGCGTAGGGCAGACCCAGCACAAACATGCCCTGCGGAGCGAAGAGGCAACCAGACCCGGGCGCTTAGTGGAAGCGGTCTCGGGGGAGAGGGTCTGGGGGAGTGACTTAAGGCTGTAGCCAGAAGGCGGCGCTAAGGAGAGTGAGAACTGGGCCCAAGCCACAGCGAGGAGAGGTTAAGGGTAGGCTGGAATGGGGATGTAGAGCGGCCTAATGGGGAGCCTCACTGTTGAGTCAGATGGAGGGGGAACTGTTTAAGGACGGAAGAGAGAAAGAAAGTTGTGCTTAATGGCTGGGAGGTAAGGAGGAGGCCGAGTCTGGGGTCAAGTCACAAAGAGGGAAGGTGTATGGGGAGACCCTTGGGGGTAGTTCCTGGGGACAGAATCAGAAGTGGGGACCAGGGAGAAGATGAGAAGGGGCTGGAGGGGTCTTGGCCGGTAAAAGGCGAGGAGAAAGGTAGAGACCAGAGCCTCAGCCACTAAGAAAAGGGGACATGGAGTCTTAGGTGGGGCTGGAATGGGGTGCAAGGAAGCTAACGAGGGAAACGCAGGTGTCTAAGGGTGGAACTGGAGAAGGGACCGTTAAAATCAGCAGTGGGAGGGGAAGGAGATACAGTAGGGAGGAAGAGGGGCTCAGTGTGGGGCAAGCCGCAGGGAGGACAGAACAGAGGGAACCTGAGGTTGCTGGTGAAGGGCTTTAGGGGTGAGGCCAGAGGTGCGGGGCTGGGGAGGCTGGGTTGGGGAGCCTCTGGGCCAGGCAGGAATTTCATCGGAGAGATGCATTCCTAAGGAAGGGGACGATGTGGAAGTGCTAGAGACAAGCAGGATTAGGGGCCTACGGGGAAAGGACGAGTGCTTTGTGAAAGGCGCAATCAAGCGGGAGTCTATAACCTGAAGCTGTGGGATCCGGGGGGGCAGAACTGTGGAAGGAGGGTTTAGAATCCACACGGGGAAGCAAAGCTAACGAAATCCAGGGTTCTCGAGACTTGCAGGCTTCCAGCCTCCCACCCCGGCCTCCCTCTAGGCCTCCGGAACGGGCCTTCAAAGACGCCCCAGGTGAAGGTGCGAACGGCAACGGAGACAGGTGCGGTCTCCGGTCCTCGGTTCCGCGTGGCCGTCCCGCTCCGTCCTGGAGTGGGAGGCCCCTCGGGTGGGTCCACTTAACGCGCAGGGGCCCACGGAGCTCTGGGGAGCCCGGGTCCCGGAACAACCCCGTCGCGGCCTCCAGCTACCGGGAAACCCACGTTCTGCGCCCCAATGACCATGCGCTCTGGGGACGCCAGGGGCAGGGGTGTAGGGTGCAGCCGCAGGGTCCGGGGACGCCTAGGGCTGAGGCCTCCTCTGTTCCGGGAGTCGGGGCCTGCCCGCCATCGCCAGCTCCCGGGGTCGTTGTGCATACTCTAAACCCGCTCCCGGCGGAGTAGGGCGCCCCCTGGTGGGGACTGAGGGTTGAGAGTATGGGTGACAAGGTGGCGAGCCTGGCGACCACAGGCGGTTCAGAGCATCTAGAGGCGGCTTCGCCAGGGTCACACACGAAGGAGCTGGTCCCCTCTTTCCGGTGTAACCGGGATTTCGGGCGAGAAGGGTGAGTCTGTGTGCAGGTAGCGCTGAGGTACTAGTGGCCATATTGTGCTTGTGTGGTCACACGTGTGTGTGTGCTTGCGTATACTTGTTTGTCCCCGACAGGGCTGCACGTGAGAGCGTATGCATGAGTCTGTGCGTGTATGTGTTATCGTCAAACGGGTTTACGATTGTGCCCTTGGTATGTACAGGTATGTGTTTCTGTAGAGGGGAGGTGTAGGGGTGTATAAAATTCGTGCGTTTGAGGACAACCCTGTGATCTATATATAGATGTATGTCGTGTGCACTTGTGACCAGCGTTTTTTCGTGGGGGAGGGGGCTGTGGGCATGTGGGCCTGCCTATGCATATGCATGGTGTCTACACGTGTGTTTCGCGTATGTCAAGGGAGGGGACTCCCAGCTCAGCGATTTCTCCCTCTCTTTTTCTCCCGAAAATGCAGCTGTGAATCCATTCCGGAGTCCCAGGCGATACTGTTCCGTCCAATCCTGATTTTCTTTCTCCCTCACTCCTCCCCACTCCCCCTCGTCCTGTTTCCCTCGCTTTTGCAGGGTCTCAGGGCTAGTGTCACTGACTGAACCTCAGCCTAGCTGTCCTGCGGCTAGGGCCGCGTGTGGGGTGCCGGATCGGGACATCGCCTGGGGGCATAGATTACCACGCAGGGCTAGGAGGGATGGGAGAAGGAGAGATCCCGGGTACAGGAGGGGATCTCGAGGCCCAGATCGCCAGAGGACTCAGCTGAGGGTAGAGCCTGGTGCACAGAACTTGGGGGTGGGGGGTGGCAACCAGAGCTGGGAATCCCGCGCTCACCTGGATAGCGTTGGTCACATTCCAACCCGCCTCCCACGCCGTGATCTTGGGCTTGTCATGGCCCCCAAACTCGCCACCAGCTCCCAGGGCCTGGTCCTTGGAGCCCGAGGGTGGCAGGGGCGCGCCGCCGCCGCGCTGGTAATGGATGTCTCCCTCGACGGGCGGTTCGGCGCCCTCGTCCCGGCACGGCTCGCCTTCGGTTTTCAGGATGTCCATCTGCAGGCCCTGACGATGCTCGAAGTCAAGGTCGTCACAGTGCGCGAAGCCCACCGCCTCCTCGTCCGTGGCCGCCTGAAAACCCATCCTGGCGAACATGCCGCTCATCTTGGCCTGGGACTTGTTGGACACGGACGTGGCCACATTGGACAGCTTGCTGCGGAGTAGGGTCGCCATGGTGGCGGCGGGACCCGAGGAAAGGACAGAAGGGGCTGGGAACGTGGGGGACGGGCGGAAAGGCGGCGAGGGCCAGGGGGACGCGAGGCCGCTATCTTCGCTCGTTTTCCCGGCGGCGCCCCGGGGCGCACTGGCTCATGACCCCCTCGGCTGGTGTCTGAGGCTCGCTCTGGGCCGACCCGGCGGGCGGGCAGGCGGGCAGCGGGGCTGGCGGAGCCGCGGCGGCGAGTGCACTGCGGAGCTGCCGCGGGGCGCAGGCTGGGCTGCGGAGGGCGGCGGCGGTGGCGGTGGCGGCGGCGGCGGCGTCAGAGCAGCTACGCGAAGCCGGCGAGGCGCCCCCACCCGTGCGCAGCCCAATACGCTCCCGCCCCCTGGAATTAGGCGAGGGCGGGAGGAAAGATGGGGAGGGAGAACCTCCGAGAGGCAGGAGGCGTTAGGAGAGGGCAAGGAGAAGAGAAAGGGGCACCGAAGGACTCCGGAGAACTGGGATGGGGACAGGAGAAGGGCCAACAGGAAGGGAGCAGGAGGGACCCCGCGACGGAGGGCGGGATGGGGGCCGGAGTGCTGCATTTCTGGGGGAGGGGCTAAACTCAGATCCTGGCCCCTCCCACTTCTCCGCAGCAGGGAGGGAGGGGGATCCTGGGTGCAGATTCTGTAAGTCCCGCGTCCCCTGATACCCCCTCCAGAGTCCGGGAGCCTTTCGGCCCCAGATCCTCTGGCCAAGGACTGGTCCAGACACCCAGAAAGGCAGAAGGACAGTTACCTGTCTCCGGCGGCGCGGGCCGTCTGGGCATCGATCTGTCTCCCTGGCACCCATCACTGGCATTTCAACCGGGTCGCAAGCCCCTCTTGAAGGCAGAAGTATCCGGCATCGAGGACCGCTCTAAAGAAGGCTCAGCCCGGGTCTGAGTCACTGGGGCTGTCTCCGCCCGTCCAGGGACGCCGAGATGGAAGCGATTCTGCTAGTCTCTTGCTACAGTTCCCGAAACGTGTGCGGAACGAAGGCAAAAGGTTGGCTGTTAGCTTTCTTTTCGTTTGAGGGTCTGTAAGAAGGCAGGACTGAAGGACTGAAGGTACCTGTCGACAATCTCGATGCGGGTCTTCGAGTGCCTACGCCGCGGAGGGGCGCAGCCGGTGTCTCGCACAGAGCGAAAAAGGGCTCGCAGCCGGCCCAGGGCGCGGAGGCGCGCGGTGCGCTGGAGACCTGCTTGCATCGTGGCTGCTGGGGTCCGTGAAATCCTAGGCTGTTTCTGTTGAGTGAGTTGCGTGTGTGTACGCCGGAGAGTAGGAGAAAGACCCAGAGACAAAGACCGACACTGTATCAGATATTGCTATGGGCTAGATCCGAGTGGACTCCAAGGGTGAGATTTGGTAACTGTTTATTCTGTAAATGTGTAGTTTTGCGCTCATCTCCGCCTGCGTGTGCGCAGAGCTTGTGTGCTAGATTATGTATGTATGTGTTCCCGAAGAGGTTGCTTGCGTTTTTGCCTGTATGAGTCCTTTTGTATTTGTGTCTCCCTGCGGGTCTGCCGCTCGGTGTAGGTCCCTGCATGTGTTCCCAGCTGGGCTTCTGCCCTGGACTCCTAAGCCGTAAAGAGCTGCGTCAGCGACCTGGCCATCCCACCCTAGGTGGAAGAAAACTAGTGGCTGTGACTGGGGGTGGGATGGGGGAGAATCTGAAGGAAACAAAAAGTGCTCCCAGTGATCCCCCTCCCAAGACCCAGTCTGTCTGAGAACCCTAGTCTCCTCCTCCCCTGTGACACTTCTAGATTAGCTCAAATCAGCGCACAAGTAGGGCGGCCTGAGGGCTTTGACCAGCGAGTTGAGGCTGCCAAGACAAGACAGCCTTCCCTTCTACCCCCTACCCACCCCTTGCCCCCCATCCCCCAGCACCTCACAGTCTCTGAGAAGCTCCTCTCCAGATAGGGAACCTTCACTACATTGGACAGAGATGCTCATAATCCCTCCCCAGGTACCCCCTTAAATTCCCCCAAGAGCCTGCCTGGCAAAAACCAAGACAGAAATCCTCCCCCTAAATGGAAGCGCCCCCATTCCCAGCCACTATGACAAGAAAACCACTCCATAGCGCCCTCTCCCAAACACAGACCCTCCAAATCATGATAGGACTCAGAACAAAGACAGGACAGAGATCCTTCCCCACCCCCCGCCCCAAAAACACAGAGATACTTTCTTCCAAAGAGGCTTTGGGGAAAAATCCCCTCCTATCTCCCATCCCAGAGATTTACCCTACACAGAGACCCTTCTGCCCCAAACCACAGATGCTGGGGAGCCTTTTTCCTACAGATTCCTATACACAAAGATCTCTACTTCCTAATCCTTATCCCTGTCCTTCTGTTTTTGGTGAAATTCTTTAGCTGCACAGGAGATGATCTGGGCAGAGACTAGAGTTCCCTAGTGCCCCCATACACACCAAGATTTGAAGAGGTCATCGATGCCTTCCGACAAGTGAATCAATGACACATAGGTATCAGTTGATCATTGCCTATTCATGTGTGGATTTTATGAGGATCCAGAGTATTTATCCCCTCTTTCCTTTCCCCTGCTGATGTTCACTGTTGCAGGACCGAAGAAGGGCTGTAAAGTTCTTTGAGTAGTGAGAAATGATGTCATTCATTCACTCATTTACTCATTCATTTAGCAAACCTCCTCAAAGCCCTGTTGTGCATGGCATTCTCTTCTAGCTGAAGATGACACAGGCACCGTCCCTATCTTTGTTGCCCACCTCAGTTCTTCGGGGTGGGGACCTCAGAGAGCACTCAGTCCAATCACCCTCTCTGTAATGCTTAAACCATCCCTAAAACATCCCAACAGAGCCTCATTTTCATTCTCATTGGACAGATAAGCAAACCGAGGCCCAGCAGGAAGGTGTCCTGCTCAAGGTCACACAGAGTCCAGGGTAGAGCTGGGCTAGGACCCCGGAACCCTGATGCTGCTTCAATGTACCTTCCCCTCCGTGACATCATCTTGTCCTTCCATCTCCTCTCCCTGGTTGTTTGGTGTTTGGCCACCCCACCGTCAAAAGTGATGAAATTCAAAATCAGACTCCAGTCCTTCTGGCTGTAATCAAATGTGAGCAGTTTGGGGAGGAACACCTCTGTTCCTCTCTTCTCCTGCTGTTTGCAGTAAATACCTTTTCCCAGGCTGAAGGCCAGGATGGCAAGCTCCCAAGCAGCCCATCCCTTATTGGAAAATCCTGCTCCATCACGTATCAGCTGTGTGACATTTGATGACTTACTTAACATCTCTTAGCTTCCAGTTCCTCGTCCCTAAAATGTGATAATAGCAACAGACTCCTAGAGTTATTGAGGGGATTCAATGAGATCGTGTCTATAAAATTCTTGGCACATGCTAAGTGCCCAGTACATGGTAGCAGTTATTTTGGTATCATTTTTGTGGTTATTGCTATACCCAGTGGCTGCTGCTCATTGTCTGGGGGAAAGTGAGTATACAAGAAAAAGCCTGTGATTGGCCCTGAGAGTTGAAGTGAGTTGAGTGCACACTCTCTGGCTTTGCCCCCACCTCCCTGTCCTCACCCCTTCCCATCCTGGGCTGACCTGAAGGCAGGCAGCCTCCCAAGATAAACAGGACAACCTACCTAGCTGGTAATGAGCTGGGCTGTGCTCTGGTGAGGCCATCAATCTCCAAATTCTCCCAACAGCTCCTCCAGGAGCACCCTCATGAGAGGAATTTGCAGCAGCCTGGCTTCCTAAGTCGAAACACATACACACATACACTCACACACAGAGAATGACCAGCCAGCTGACAGACGCGCAAAGAAATGAGGACCAACCCACAGATTCAAGTACACCGGCAGATTCACACAGATTGACAGAGCAACACACACAGGTCAGAGACAGGCCAGCGCATACAAACACTGACACCCAGACACAGGAACACACACACATGCACACACACACAGATTCACAGAGACCAATAGTCAGGCAGCCACAAAGGCTAGGCCACCCCTATGTGATCACTGAAGGGGAAAAGAGGAGAAAACAAAGAGACGAAAGGGACAGAGGAGACATGGAAAGGAACATGCTAGAAGAGGCAGCAGGGAGACAGAGCAGGACATGACAGGCAGAGGCAGCAGCCAGCAGGGCACAAAAGAGATAGAGATGCCACAGCCTTCCTCTTGGCCGATGTCAGAACCTGGATCTGTGTGTAAGAATATGGGGACTGGGAGGATGTGTGGTGAGGAAGCAGGAGCTGTCCCTGATGCCTGTCCTGGGAGGGGAGGTGGGGGCTGTCTTCCCTGGCCACACAAGGTCCCACCATCTTGGGGTACCTGGGGTGCCTGAGAAGGAGCAGTAAGGGACTCCCAGGACTCCTGCCAAGTCCCATGAAGCTAGAACTATGTTCTGGATCAGTCTTGTGGCCTGGACCCAGGTGGGGTCCCTCTGCCAACGTGAGATTATTCTGTTTTTGATTCCTCCGGTACCCAAAGGGTTAAATGCCTGGCTAGCAGAGATGGAGGACACTTTGGGGGAATAAATAGGGTTAAATAGAACTGGGCTTATCTCCCAGAGCAGCCAGCACCATGGGGGTGGGGCATGGAGCCCTTGAATTAATGGCCTGAAAAGCCAACATCATGAGCATCATTTCGGGGCTGAATGATCACAGGCAGACCCCCTCCCCTTCCTTTTCCAGAGCATGTTCTGTCTGTGAGCCTTTTCCTGCTGAGGGGACGGGCACTGACTCTAAATCCCCCTCCTTCCCTTCAAGCTAGGGCATTGGTGAGGTTTCCCTACAGCTGGGGAAAGTCATGCCCATCTTGCCTCAAACCAGAACCCAATTTCCTGATGCCATGTCCATGGGCACAAGGGTGGAGAGTGAATGGCAAGGCTGAGGGCTCCATGGGGGCAAGCCAGGTCCGGAACAAAGACCTTGGATCTTCTGCCTTTGGTGAGACAAATGAGGCGGCACCATGGATGGTGTAGATGCTGCCTCTGCTAGCTCAGGCCAAACGTATTAGGACACATTAATGACTTTGTGAAGATTAAGGGTTTTCCTTGCTGAAACAGTGAGCATCCCATCCTTGGATGTCCTCTCAGAGATCATGTGGAGTCCTGACTCAGGGCAAGGGAGGCTGGATTCACGACTTCTGGGCTTCTAGGTTCATGCGTTTTGTGTGGATGGCTCTGAGAAGAAGCCAGGGAGCAGGGGATACAGGGACCTAGGCCTGGCCCTTGGCAGCATTTGAAACCAGAGGAAGCTGCCTGGAACTGAAGAAGGGGCCCTGGACCAGACTTGGTGGGTTAAACCAAGGGTTCCTGCCCTCTTCTGAGAACATAGCCTCCTACTGGGAAGCAGGGAGCATGGCAACCTCTTCCCCCACTGGGTCCCCAGCATACAGTAGAGACTCAGTAAACATTTGTGATTTGGGTAAATGTGTATCACAAAATCATCCCCCCTCCATGAACTTTTGGTATAATTGGTTGAGGAGACATACATGGGCACTGGCCAAAATCCAGCTCTGAATTCTCAGTTCTGTAGCTCTTTTAAATGGATTCGCCTTTTAGGCTCACATCACCTTCTAGATAGTCGAAAGTCAGCCATACATACACATGTGAGCTGTGATTTTTGTTCTGAGAGGGCTTGGGTTGCACATCTAGATTCAAGGACTCCTTGCAAGACCTCCCAGCAACCTTGGGAATCTGTGGGTTACTGGTTATAACTGGGAGAGACAGCTGTGGCGGAGGCTCTGACTCCAGTGAGCCCTGCCACAAGGCTCCTGGACTCCAGGAGTACAAAGCTGATGTAGGTCTGACCTCCTGGACCCTCAAACCTGTTGGTTCAGAGTTAACTTTTACTGAGTGCTCTCTGCATGCCAGGCACTGTTGAAATCACCCTGGGGATTGTCTCCTTAAATTCCCATAATCCTTAGGTTAGGCCACTGTCATCTTTGGAGGCTACAGGCAAAGACAGTAGGGCTGGACTTGAAGAGATGGTGTGGGATGGGCCCAAGCAGGGAAAAGGGGAAGGTTGGAAGGACGATGGGTGGGGAGGTGTTGGATTGGAGGGTCAGGGGAACTGGGCATGGTCCTTACTTAGAAGGATCTTTGCTGGTCAAAACCTTCCCTCACTCAGAGATAGCCCACCTCCCTGAGTACTAGGGACCAAATTGTGCCCACCTCAAATCCCTTATGCTGAAGCCCTAGCCCCCTAATGTGACTGTTTGGAGATAGATACTCTGTGGAAGTGAGTTCATAAGGGTGGGGCCCAGATCCTACAGGATTAGTGCCCTTAAAGAGGAGGCACCAGAGCTTGCTAGTTTGCTCTGCCATGTGAAGACACAGCGAGAAAGTGGCCATCTGTAGACCAGGAAGAGAGTCCTCACCAGAAACCAGTCCTGCCAGACCTTAATCTGGGATGTCCAGCCTCCAGAACTGCGAGGAAAACAGATGCCGGTTGTGTAAGCCACCCTGCCTGTGGTATTTTGTTACAGGGCTGAAGCTAAGACACTGAGTGATCTGCCAGCCCCTGACCAGCACTCGCTCAGTGGCCAAAGATTTTTCTAAGTCACAACCTCTTTGAACATCTGCTGAGGCTAAAGATCCTCTCTCCAGAAACAAGCACTAAATGTCACACAGAGTTTCAGATCCTTGGTAGCCCACCCATGGTGACTCTATGGTCTCCAGCCTAAGAGCCCACTCTAGAAGTTTCTTTCTCTTCCAATTCTTCTGAGAGTTGGAGTCTAGTGAGATACCAACATTAATATTTAACAAATGCTTATTCTATGCCAGGTTCTAGGATAAGCGCTTGGCCTGTGTTCTCTCACTATTGCCTTATAGCATCTCTGTCAGCTTGGGTTGGTTTCATGTCCATTACAGATGAGGACACTGGCATACGGAGAAGTTAAGTAACTTGCCCGAAGTCTCACACCCAGGTAGTGACAGATCCAGGATTCAAACCCAGGATCAGAGCTGACCCTATAACCTCCACATTCTCAGTGAGTCTGCCAGGAAGGGCTTAGGCCTTGGATGCCAGGGAAGGGCTGAAGTCCAGATCTGGCTCCCACTGGCCAAATACCAAGCAGATCTCCATGTTTGCTTGCTTTTGGGAATTCTCCCTGTACTGACTGGCATATATGTCTACTCTGGTCACCCTTATCTTCCTTCCAACTACTCTGGCAACTTCCACGGGACGGGGAGGCGGAGAGGCACAGAGCAGGCATACAGTAGATGCTCAGAAGAGCTTGTGGATTTCACTAAAGTCTGAGTGGCCATGGAGGGCTGAGCCCTGTTTCCTGGGCTTTCCAGCTTCAAGAGCACATGGCGCTTCCCACAGGATGGGGAGACTCCTGGGACATCGATTGTTTCTTAACCTGGGGTGCATGGGCTCTCACCCAGAACTGGTTAATTGCATGTTGTATTATTTCGTATCTAAAAAATCTACCAGCAGATTCTAGATCCCCTGGATGACCAAATACTGCTTCAATTGTCGTGGGCCTTATGACAAAAGAACAGAGGGGGACTGAATGCTGAAGCATACAGAGCCATACATACACACTGCACAAGCAGCGATTTAATTTTAGCAACACATCATCCATCACATTAAATTAATCGTGTCACTTTGACATTTCTGATTTTGTAGCTTTGTATCACACTGGTATGCTGTGTTTGCTTTTCCAGTTGTATAAAGCTAAAAGGATAAGGATTTATACCTATGTTTGTACATATTTCAGTAAAATCATAATAAAGATAATTTGTCAATTGTTGGGAGGGGGCTGTGATTTTTCCCCCCTTTTAAAGTGGTCTGTGTACTAGTCAAGTGTGAGAGGCACGAGTTTAATTCATTCTGACCAAGTAGAAAATAAGCTTCACACATTGGTGCCCCACACACAGCCCCTGCCACCTGCACGGGTCCCCATCCTCGGTTCTGCTCCCCCACTGCTGCCTTCGAGGGGAAATATGACAGTGTAATGAACAGTTGTACGACGTGCTATAAAAAGGCAATTAAGGGAACTATTGGACTGGGACAAGCCAGCGTGACCTGGTTAATAGCTCTGAGCAGAGCTGGGCCATGGGGAGGAGAGGAAAGAGGGTGGGGGCTTTCTGCTTTACAGTGAGGGGCTGAGCTGATCCACCCACTGTCTGCCAGGTATTCAGGACACCCAGGCTGCCCTCACAACTAACAGGGCCAGTGATAGCCCGAGGGGGATGTTGGTTCAGAGCTCAGCTCCAGAGTCCACTCTGCCACTCCTGGTTGAGTGACCCAGGCAGGTGACTCAGGGTCTCTTAGTTTCAGTTTACTCATCTGTTAAATGAGAATAAAAATGATTGTCCTGGAATGATGTTCCAGCAGTGGGAGAAGCTGAGACATTCATTATTTAACTCGTCGGTGCTCAGAGCTGTACACGGAGTCCAAAGCAAGATATGAAAGAGGCTTTTACTCTGTGTTCAAGTAAGATCTTCAGTACAACACAATCCGTGTGTGTGTATGTGTGTGTGTGTGTGTGTGTGTGTGTGTGTGTGTGTGTGTTCTGATAAACTCACCCAGGCTCCCCACCCTTCATGGGATGTGAATTCTTTGATAGGATCTCCTGGAGTCACCTGCGTGATCATCCATTGTAAGGTCACCTCTCCCCTTTGGACCATCTCTCATTTCCACAGCCCCCAGTCCCTTTTCTCTCCACATGCTCCTATTTGTGAACCATCTTTGACATATATCAATTTTTAGGATGGACAAAGAAACACCTCCTGCCCCATCCAAGCACCTGCTTCACCCTACTTTACAGTGTTGGTAGAAAGATTAGTGAGACAACACATAAAATGTCAGTGGCAAAGCACCTCTAAGTGCTCCATAAGAGGGAGCTATTCTTGTCACAACTGGAAAAGCTAGGTTTATATTAACACCTGGCACAGTGCCTGACACACAGTAGGTGCTGAATAAATGTTTGCTGACTGAATTAATGAATGAAACCTCACCTGGTTCCATTATCTACTATTTGTGATTGTTCACTAATCCCTCTCTGAGCCTGTTACTCATTAGTCTGACCCCTGATCAGAGAGATGCTGTGCAAACTGTAAAGTCCTGCCCACTGTGGGATCTGGTTCTATTTACCTCCATTATTTACCACCCTCCTTCATTCATCTGTGCCTGGCACCTGGATTTCTGAGGGCCACGGGGGCTCAAATCCCCACATAATGAGTTTATCCTAAAATAGAAAACCGGCAGTGCACATTGGTCTGTCCCCGCCCCCTCCCCCTCCCCCTCCCCATAGCCTCAGAGGGAAGTGGAGCTGAGAGCCAGCTCAGCGACAAAGGAGCAATCAGGAGTCATTATGGCCCATTTAGGGTGGGCTTTGTGATTGGCTGAGAGGCCCCAGCTCACTCCTTACTCAAGAGGAAAAGGATCTGAGCGGGGCAGCTGGAAGCCCAGTCACTTTGTTCCTCCTCTCCATCGCCCGGGCCCCAAGGGGGCCTGTGAGAGGCATGTGGGTCTCAGAAGAAGACCCTGTCCTCCAGGGAGGCAGTGGCACGCCGAGCCTGCGTCGCCGAGCCAACGTGCCGGCATCCCCTGCCACTGAAAGCTGCATCTGTGAGCAGGATGCTGACTTGGTCAAGTTCTAAAGACAAGTCTGGACATCTCTACCATCCAACTGCATCCACAACGAAGTCCAAACTCCCTCCCCCAAGCTCACAACCTGTAAGGCCCCCTATGTCCTGACCCCACCCTGCCTCAGTAGCTTCCCGTCCGCGGTTCAACTGGATCTCTGTCCTCCTGCTACAGGGAGTGACCTGCTTCCCACCCCCACCCCCACTTACTCTCATTTCTGTGGTTCAGAACACACACTTCAAGGCAGGCAGGGCTGAGTTCAAATCCAATCTCCACCACTTTGTAGCTGTGTGGCCAGAAGACTCACTTCACCAAGCAGAGCCTCAGTATCCTCATCTGATCAATGCGGATAATTGGACCTCTCTCCTAGGGAGGCAGAGAGGATTATTTTAAAGAAGATAAAGCATCTAAAAGATCTCGCATGTAATACATCCTTCATGGGTATTAGCTTATATTATTATGCATTCTTAGGTCACTGCTTAAATGTCACCTCCTCCAGGAAGCTCTCCTTGATTCCCCAAGTCTGGGGTCTGCCTGTCCTAAGTACTCCGACCACTCTTTTTGCTTTGCTCTGGCCTGTTGCAGGTACAGGCAGGGACAGCCTGTGTCTTACTGGTCCTTGTATCCTTGAGCTCAGCACAGAGCCTGCTGTGGAGAAGGCTCTCCACAGGCCCCTGGACAAGCCACTGTCCTGAGAGCCCATGAGGTTGCTAAGCACCCCTGGCCTCCAAGCCCTGGCCAGGGGGAGGTGGGTCTGTGTCCCCAAGCTGCCTAGTCTGTGCTTCAGCAGGACCTGTCTCCTCATCTCAGCCCCTGGATCATTGCTCAGACCACCCCCTGCTCCCTGCTGGGACTCCTTCCACTTTCCTCTTGGCCCCCAAGCCTGTCCTGTCCAAGGGGTTTCCAGGACCACCCAGCTCAAATTGGTGCATAGGAAACAGAATTTGCCCTTCTGCCCTACACACATGGACTGCCTCTTAGGGTGTGTTTTTGAGCTGAGTCCATGCTCTCTTAAGAATAGTCATAGCAGTGGGGGTGGGGTATAACTCAGTGGTAGAGCGCATGCTCAGCATGCACAAGGTCCTGGGTTCAATCCCCAGTACCTCCAGTAAAGAAAAAAAAAGAATAGAAATAGCAGTTACCACTTACTGAGGCTTTATTTTTCCATCTAATGTGCTAAATCTTCTCATTAAATGTAGTGTCTCTTTATCCTCAACCTCAGACACTAGCTGAGGTCCAAAGAGGCATTACTGGAAGGATGCTGGTGTCCCAGATAATGACGGGAGGGCAGGAAGCAGGATGGCCTTAGGGGAGCTGGGACCAGTTCCTTACTTCTGTTTCCTTAACATGTCACCTTTGTTTCCTTCCGCTGTGAACTGTTTCCACGTAGGGGGAACATGACTGCCAACAGCTCCCAAGCCTCCCATGTCATAGCTGTCACCACCAGAGGGGGACTAGCTGTCTGCCAGTTGGCGTCAAGTGCCTGCCTTGCTCGTAGGATTGTTGTGAGTATTAAATGAGATTACGGACATAAAGTCCTGTGCCTTTTTGGAAACACTCAGTAAACGGCTGCTGTGATTACTATTATTGTTGTTGTTGTTGTTATTACTTCCAGCTTTGACCATGCTCAGCCTAAGAGGCTGTGACACTGACAGGTGGGGATGAGATTTGGGTCTGCTCCAAGAATGAACAGACCCTGTTCTGAAAATGGCATTTGCTCATACCAGAGACAATGCCCCGACCCAGTCTTTCATCTCAGACAGAGGGATGACCAGGCTCTAGGGCAGGGCTCCAAGGATGGGGCGCTCTACAAGCCTGCTGGAGGCCTCCCTCTGACCCTACTCCTGGCAGCTGGAGACCAAGACTGGGGTTGTCCTTTTAGAGACTCATAGCCTGGGCTACTTACAAATGAAGGTACCTGAAAGGTTAGGAGGCCTCCTCCACTCAAAGATGTAAAAACCAAATGAGCATGCTCACCACAGAGCCCCCTATAGACAGTGTCCCTCAGTGTCAGACATTCAAAGGCTGCAGGCCTGCTTGAGGCAGGAGATCCTCTGTGCGAGGTCTCTGAGGCTACATCCCAGAGATGGGGAGAGATCCTTGTGCCTGGGCAGCACCCAAGCCCCTCAGAGTCAGGCCAGCCAGCCCCAGCCCCTGGCCTCCTCCCTCTGGCTCCGGAGTCAGTCCTGCCCCCAGGGGCAGGTGCTGCAGACCAACCCCGACCCCACGCTGTCTTCCCAGCTCCTGGTGCTCAGGTTCAGCCCCTGGGGCCCTCCCAGTTCAATGCTGCGTAAAAGCAGTGGTGCACCTTCCACGCTGGGCTATTATAAATGGAACCCTGATGTCAGGGGGTGCTCCTTGTCCCTGGAGATCGGACAGGGTGTCCACATAGGACTGCCCCTACCTGATTCTATGGCTGGCAGAAGTCTCTCTCCAAGATATTGGATCTTTCAATGGTTCTCAACAGGTGGGTGATGGGGGAGGGGCAATGAAGGCAGGAACCAGGTTTCCTTCTTTTTGCTCCCTGGCCTCTTCTGTTCAGACCCTTCACCTCTTCTCCTTCCTCCTCCTTCTCTAGGTTGGTCTCCAAGCCTCCAAGAGTTCTTCCCTGCCGTCTGTAGCCCCAGGAGCCACTACCATCATGGAGGCTTTGGCAAGAGAGATGTGGGAGTCAGGGAAACGATTTTGGAAAGCTCAGAGCTCCTGGGAATTCACCTAATGCTCTCTGGTCCAAGATCAATAGGTTAGGAGATCTCCAAGCCCTTAATTAAGCTAAGACCTTGAGAAGATGAGCTGTAACTAGGTATTAACTAAGTCTCTCCCCCCACCTTCCACTGGCATCACACAAGGGCGTAACTCTTACTCAGTGTTTTCCTGGAGTAGATATTTCCTTTGTTGTTGTTGTCTTGTTTTCCTTTCTTGATTTATTTTTTGTTTGTTTGTTTTATAGGGTTGAGAAATAACAAGACGTAAGTATAAATGTACACAGTGAAAAGTCTCCCTCTCACCCCTGTTTCCCACCCTCCCACCTTCTGATCCGCCCTAATCCCTGTTACTGGTTTCTTGCCATTTGCCTACACACAAGCAGAGATGTATAAACAAGTACAAATATAAATTCTGACTGTCCTTTTCCTGTTTTATTTACAAAACAGGTAGTACATTCTATACTCTGTTATGCCCTTGGGGTTTTTTTTTTTTGTTTTTTTTTTTTTTTGGCCTAATTTATCTTTGGAGATCTTTCACATCAGAATATAAAAATTATGCAGCATCCTAAAGGAGCTGAGAATAGCATTCTCTAATTCTTTTTCCTTCCCTCTTTTCTTTATATTCTACAGCTTCCCCCCAGTAGATACATCATTCATTCACTCATCCATTTATTCAGCCTTTACCAATCCCCTGCTCTGTGCTGGGCCCCGGGCAGGGTGCCAGGGCTACCGAAATGAATTAGCCCAGCCCCACTACCTCAGGATTCAGAGGCTGGGCGGAGCCAAGAACCCCCAGAAAGCTGTCAGCGAGGGAGGGGCAGTCCCTGGCTCACTTTAGTCGTGAGTGACTTGCCTTTTGTATGCCACTGATCTGGACTGAGTTTTTCTTCTTCTTCCCTTTACTTCGCCGTGGCTGCACACTCGCCAATCTGTCTTTCTGGATGGCCGGGGGGAGTCAATTTCCCCTATTCAGGGGTAAGAATTTTTCAATTAGGTTTGGGGGGAATATCTAAGAATCTCTAGCAAGGGTGTGTGTGTCTGAGTTTTATAAAAGCAAATTCACCCCCAAATTTTACATGGCTCCTCTGGGAACAAATAAAACTCCCCATTAGGTTCTTAACACAAAGCACAGAAAACCATACGCAACTGAGGTGTTGGCTGGTGAGAGGATTCAGAATGTGCCTGAAATCTGGTGAATGAAAAGTTCCCTAGCTCCTCGTGGTGTTGGTTGTGTGTGTGGGGTGCAAATGGCAGGTGTTATGATCCACTTTATGCATCTAGTGCATTTACTATTTGCAAGTTACTGTGGAACCAGGACAGAATGGCACCTGTCTTCTAAAGCCACATGGCTACCATTTATTTGATGCTTCACACGAAACACTGTCCTAGCCAACCCTGTGAAGTGCATATGACCATGGTCATCACATTGCAGGTGAGGAAACTGAGGAACAGAGGACTTAAGTAACTTGCCTAGGCCAGATCGGGTGAGTAGTCGGGGATGTTAAGTGGGCCTATACTCCAACCACTACATTATACCATCCCCTGAGGGCCCATTTCACCTTTATGTGTCTCAATCTTTCTTATCTGTAAAATAGGGATTAAAAATTAGAGGGGGGCAGGTACAGTTCAATGGTAGAGCTTAGCATGCTTGCCAAGCACCAGGTCCTTAGTTCAATTCCCAGGACCTCTATTAAACAAACAAACAAACAAACAAACAAACAAAAAAACCTAATTACCAGTACCCCCTAAAAAATAAATAAAATAAAATATAAAAACTAAAAAAAATTACATCAAAGGACTCACTTAAGGATTTAAAGGGAGAATGTTTGTGAAGTACAGGACACAGCCCAACACACTGCCATTCATATCACGGAAGATTAATGTCAACAATAATCCTCTACTCAGGCTGTCAGGAGGGGCCCACTTCTGAGCAGGGCCCTGAGAACACTGTACCTGCAGCCAACAACCAGGGAAAGGTGAGGGATGAGGGGCCAAGAGAAGCTCATTGATTTAATAAACTCACCCCTGCCTCTCAGCCCCCTTCCCAGGCTCCCCCAGAGCGCATCCTCAGCTGAGCGGGCCAGGGTCCCTCTGGGCAGAGGAGTCTGATTTGCTCCCATTTTCATTACACACTTGGCTGGGCAGAGGGGTGGGGGAGCCAGCGGCCGCCAGGCAGTAATTAATTGCCTATTTGGACCCCTGCTGTCACCTAGCTGGAGGATATAGGATGCGCCTGGGCTGGCTGATGGCTGGGAGGGGAGTGTGCCTTCTCATCCTGCCTCCACTGTCCCCTCTGAATCCATGCCCAGGCCTTTTGGGGAGGAGCCATGGCAGAACAGAGGCACCTTCTGTCCGCTTTGATAAAGAGCCTTTGTGGTCCTGGCCATCTCAGAGTGCTTTGTCTTGGGGGCTTTCTCAAAGGTGGTTAGGGTCACTTTGCTTTAGCCTCTGTGAAGTGGCTCTTGTGAAGGGAAGAGCATCCAGGACTCAGAGTTTTAGGACCCTGGGTTCTCATCCTGGCTCTTCCACCCACTGGCTGTGTGGCTTTGGACAAAGCACTTGCCCTCTTGGAGCAACCACTTTCCTCCTCTGGAAAAAGGGTGGCAGGGGAGGCAATCCTACTCCTGTGGACTTGTGCTTTTTCTAACTCTAGGATCCATTCTCTGGGAGAATCACCTGCTCCCCACCCCATTTCATAATAATTGTCCCCGGTGCCTATGGCATAGGTGGGGCCAATCCTGCAGATCCCAGGAACCATGATGTGAGCCAGGCCTAGACATCAGCATTCTCTGTGGGGCTTTTTATCGAGCATGTTTGAGAGAAAAATCCTGTTACTTACAACCTAAAGAGACCCAAATAATACAATTACCTATCTTCAAAGGTTACAGGGATAAACTGTGGAAGTAATGTAGTTGATAGCCTTCTGCAAGCCTGAGGCCACTAGGTACATCTGCAAATCAAACCATTATCATCACCATCACCACCATTATCGATGTCATCATCATCATTACCATTGTTGTCCCCTGGGCCCAGAGACCTTTGCTTGAATAAAATGGGTTTCCTAGTCATTTGGCAGTGGCTTGTAGGACCCCTGGATTTTGAGGCAAACTGTATCCTCAATAGGAAGGGTTGTCTGATCAATTAGTGATGTCTGCCCTGAGTGTAGGAGGGGACAGTGCTATGCACTGGTCATTCTTGGGTTGGAGATGAATGCTGAAGGTTAAGTGATACTTCTGGTATCATAAACAAATGCCAGACCTCAAACTAGAGTCTGGACAGGAGCCCATAGGATGCAGGGGTGAGTTCATCTGGTCAAAGCCAGAGCTGATGGGAGGCCTTCCTGCACCAAAAGTTGGGAATTTGGCCTGGACATGAAAGGAGAATTAAAGGCATGATCCCAGGCAGAAGCTCAAGCAGACAACTAGAGGTACGTAGGCTGGAGGAATGCGGTTGAGTCCCCTCTGGCCTGGGTGGTACCCCACCTGCCCAGCCGCTGCTCATTGATGGATGTCTCATTCTCCATCCTCATTTTGGAGTTTGTGTTTTGGTCAAGACTTACGGCCTATTTTCTGCCTCTAAGAACAGCTCTGATGAGGACACCCAGAGGAAAGGCTGCAGCTGCGGGCATCCTCTCTGCAACCCTGCAGCCCAGATTCCCATGGCCCCACCAGCCTCATCAATCACCCAGAGTTCGATGACCCAGGTCCTCAACACAAATCCCAAACTGCATCTGACTTGTCCAGGCCCCCCTCTCCCCCCGCCAGAGCTGGGTCTTAGAGGATTACGAACATTCACAAGCCAGGCACAGTCAGGTCTGAGCCAAAAGTCCACTCCTGGCCGCTGCTCTGGCTGCAAAAGTGGCAGAGGTATTCTAATTGACTGGTCTCATGACAATTATTTTTACCATTTGGTGATGCTCTGCCTACATATCAGGTACAGGCTACGCACTTCATGCTCATTACTTCACCCGACTCTCGCAGCAGCCCTGAAAAGCAGGTATTAACGTTTCCATTTTACAAAGGAGAAAATCAAAGCTCACAGAGTTGCAGGGCTCTGGCCAAGGTCACACAGCTAGCATGTGGCAAATCTGAGTTTCAACCCCAGGCCTGTTGGACCCCACACTTCTAGGAGCACAGGAGCAGTGCCAGCCTCATCTCACTCCCATGAATGTGCCTCAGTTCTCAGGTGGGGATGAGGTCACATTATGTTCTAAACATTAGGCATCGGGGACCCATTGACCATAACGTGGAAAGAGGTCATAGAGTGGGGCTCACCTTAGGTAGCTTAGGTGTAATGTGGGGAAAAGATGGCTCCCAACGAAAGAGTCTCGTGACCAGAAGAACGGGGGAAAGGGATTCCTGGAAGAGGTGACAGCTGGGCTGAGCCCTGAGGGCACAGGAGTTGTCCAGTTGAAGAGAGGGGGGAGGGCATTCTAACGTTAAGTTAGATTAGGTTAAGAGATGCATTTGAGAAACTGCAAGTATTCCGTTGGCTGGAGCAGGGGACGGGGCCAGCATGGGAACAGAGGCTTCAGTACATAAGGGAGAGCCAAGCAGCCTGGGCTGGTGAAGAAGAGGAGGCGCTGGGACTGGGCAGCTGAGCTGGTCCAGAGCCAGACACCTCCAGTCAGAGGGGACTGAGGGACAGGAGCTTGGGGCCTTAGGAGTCGACCCTGGGGTGAAGGTGGCAATGTTGTGAACCTATCACATGGCGTGGACCGAGGCTGGGGGCCCAAAGAAGCAGTCCCTAGGGAAAGAGGGGACCTGGAGAGGGCTGGGCTGATGGGCTTGTGGGCACTGATCCAGACCCAGCAGGGTCCTGGAGGGCAGACACTGGAGGGGAGCCCAGGGGACTGAGGGTACACTAAGGAGGCACCCAATACAGCCCAAGTGGACAGAGTTTGGGTAGGCTGCGTGGAAGAGGAGAAATCCAAGAGTTTCTCCTTGAGGAAGGGGCTCTGCCTCCGTTTACCAGCTTGCACACTGGGGTGCTCTCAGGGCAAGGCTGTCACTCAGTGGGTAGGGGTCCAAGACTTACACGAAGCCTGGGAACACTTCAGGCAGTAGACATAATCCCTTTCCATCAAGGTCAGAGTTAGCCCCTCACCTGGGGGAGGGGGACTGATTACAGCTGCTGGGAGCGAGGGGAGCAGGGGGTGACACCAGCGGTGGTACAGGGTGGCTCTGAGGAGGACGGGAGACTGGCAAGGAGGCAGGTACAAGAATCCAGGTGAGAGATGATGAAGCCAGACCTAGGGCAATGGCAGAGGGGAGGGGAAGGAGGTGCATTCATAATGGAGACTGACACGTCACCAAAATCAGGCTTAGTCTGCTTTCATAGAGCTTGTGATCTCATGGGGGAGCCAGATGTTTGGTCAAATAATCACACAAACAGCCCTGTGCTGTGGAGTGCTCTGAAAGAGAGGTTCAGGTGCTGTGACAGCCGCTGTTGAGGGGTGGGACCCATTTTAGGAAGTAGGGGGTGAAGACAGTGCTCCTAGAAGAGCCGACACTATATCATGGACACGGAGGACAAAGAATCATGCTCATCCTTAAGGCTCAGCTCATCTTGTTACCTTTTCCAGAAAACCTCCACTGGCCCTCTTCATGCAGAGGCAAGCGCTTCCTTCCCCACGCTCCCCCTGTTTTGCATTGCTTAGGACATCACTGGTGTTATTTACTTAGATGTTCACCAGCCCCAAGAGTCCAGGTCTTTCCAAGGCTATGACTCTGACTCATTTGCCTCTATCCCCCTCCCCAACCCCACCTCCCAGCACTTAGAGTCGAAGCTACTCAGTGCTGTGGTCACAGCCCCAGTACAAATCAGGGGGTGGACACATTTGCCATCACTCTTGTCTGAGTTTGGGTTCCTTTTAAAGCAAGAACTTAGGAGCAAGTGGTTTATTTGTGAGATGATCCTAGGAAGCACGCTGAGGGAGCAGGTAGGGAGAAAGCCAAGGGAAGAAGGGTATGCCGATGAGTGAGTTATTGCTGTGGACAACTGGGGCTCCATCGTATTGAAGATCCTCCAAGGAATCACACTGAATGTAACTTAGAATTGTCCCAAGGGACAAAGTGGAGTATGGCCCCACTGACTCCCAGTGCCCCCCTCTCTGGTTCCCCAGCACTTCCCGGTTGCCCTGTGAGTGGGCTGGACTAATGCTCATGGCCCCAGAGAAAGCCTTCAGGCTGAAAAGAAAAATGAACCAGACACTTGAGATGGAACTGTCCTGGACCTGTCTGCCGAGGCTGGAAATGAGCCTGGAGGTGGCCAAGGGAATGCAGGGCGGGGCATCGACAGTCTGCTACCATTGTCCACTCCAGGCTCCAGGCCATCACCCAGCCACTCTGCAACCATCTTCTGAGTTCAGACACAGCTTCGGAATCCTCACCATGGTGCCCTGGGCAACCGCCCGTTCATAAGGGCAGCATTTGCAATGAAACATATTTGCGAAGACCCATGGATCAGACCCACAGCCCTCACTTTTCCAGCACTGGGAGTAAGACTGGAATGGTGCTGTGTAGTCTGAGAAGTGCTGGACATTTGTCCAAGACTGTCATTGAAATGACCCCAGAAGAAAGCCCAGAGTCTCTTCTCACAGGGGCTGAACTTTGGACAGCTGGGTCCCATCCGAGAGGGGTCTTTTTTTCATGCAGGACATTCCTGCAGGAAATTTCCAAAGCAGATGGTGGGCTGCCCAAGGGAGACAGGCTGGGTTTGTTGGAGAGCGGCAGCATCTGACAGCGCAGGCATCGCTTCCGAGCAGTCTGAGCGGAGGAATTCCATCCAGATGGAGCTGGAAGGAGGTCCCAGAACTGGAGCTGCCAGAGGTTTTAGCAGATCCTGCCAAAGCCTGCTGCAGCCTCCCCAGGCCAGGGGCTAGGAGGGGTACCCTGGAAGGTGTCTTTGAGTGGAATTGTTGGCCGCCAGGCCCGGGGAGGTGGGGGTGGTCACAGCCTCTGGCCTCAAGAACAATGCTTTGGAAGTGGAGACTTCCAAGGAGCAAACAAATTGATCTGGAACCTCAAAGACCAGATAAGACACAGGTGTACTGAGATAACCTTCTCTACTTACCCCTTTGGGGTGTGAGCAGGCAGCTGTAGCCCCTGAGGGTTTCAAACAGCCAGCAGGAGCAGAAGCCTGGGACTCTCCACCCCAGTTGCTCTTCCAGTGGGCCAGCTCTGATCAGCACCCCTAGATTCTTCACACTGAGGAGCCTTGGGGCTCCTTCTCCTTACCTGTCTTAGGTTGGCAGCCCTGAGAAGCCCACCCTGAGGCTAGGACATGAACGCCGGTATTTTCGATGGCAGGTTATTCCGGGAAGCACCAGTCAGAGAGCAAGCCAGAGAGGGAAGGGAAGAGAGCCAGGAAACACACAGGAGGGGGGCTGCTGAGCAAGTTTTGCTGAGGGCAGCTGGGCTTCAGCCCCACTGGGGACCTCTGAGAGCACATACCTCCAACTGTGCCGCCTGGGGGGTGAGGGAGCAGGGCGTTTCTTCCCCACTCCCGGGCATCACCGGCTAAGGGATGCTGGGTGCTGGGGATTGACTCCCAGGCAGTCCAGGCTGCCCCAGGCACCGGCTCAGGTGAGGAGACCTTCGGACTTGGCACAGCCCAGGATGGGGCGTGTTCAGGAGATATGGGCAGGGCTCTGACAACGCCTGCTACATCACCCATCTCCATCTTCCCTCTCCTTTCTCCTTTTTTCCCCTCTTTTCTTTCCTTGTTTCACCTGGAGGTCCTTACTGTACCTCATGTTCTCAGCATCTTTTCCTAGGGTTCCTGGAATTCAATGTTTCTTAAAGTGTGGTCCCCTGAATACCCGGGATTCTTGTTAAAAATGTAGACACCCCCAAAAATGTAGACACCAAGGTCCTGCCCCAGCCTTACTAAATCAGAACCTTTGTTTATTGGCCTAGGAACCTGCATTTTAAAAATATCCTAAGTGATTTGGATGTGTGTGGACGTTGCTAGTCTAACCCTGCTACATCAAAGTGGCAACAGGGATTTACTGGACAGTTTTGGAATCTCCAGGCTGGGTCCTTGCCTCAAACCTGACCACCACTCCCTTCTCTATAGGCTCCTTCCCTTGACCAGCTCCTGGGCTGACTGCCTCTTGAATGTAGCCTCTGCCCTTGACCGGTCCTTCCTAGGATTTGGGGCTTGAACCTTCATCCAGCAGTTGAGGAAAAGTGGTGCCCCACCCTAGCCACCATCCAGGCCACATCTGGCCAGATGCTTCTGAGGGTGGCCCTGGTCCACTGGGAAGGGAAATCAGACTTATGTTCTTCTGTTCACACTAGCCATCGCAATGAGGCATCTTACTAAAACACACAAGGGCCCACAGTGGCACACAATTTCACTGTATGTACCACAATACCCAGTTCCCACAGTTTCACCCTGTCAAACCACCGTTCATGTACCTTTGTATGTGACCAGATGGCATAGTATAGCCATGTACAAACTCAGTGACAATTTTATAGTGTATACACACAAACACACCCCCACAGAGGAGAAGTCTCAGAGGGAACCACCAAATCACGCGTAGTAACACACTATCTCAAAATAACATATGGCAAACAAATTGTCACAACAGGAAAAAAAACACTTTAAAGTCTTGTGGTGACATAGCCACACACCACGTAATTCAGTTGCACAGCAAGACAGTGTTGCAAACACACACACATGCACAGAGTAGTTCAGACACAGCAGCAAACACGGACTCTTACATACAGGCAAAAAGAAACCCACACAGGGCACAGCCCCAGAGAAGCATACGGTTATGGTCGCAATAATAATATAACACACCCTCACTCTGTTGAAATAACACACCATCTTACAGCCTGGAGCACAGAGAGGCAGTAACACATAACCCAACAGGACTGGCTCAGCCACAGTCAGACACGGGCACGCAGTGGAGATGGATGGTGTGGGGGAAAGGTTGCCTTTGTTTGAACAGATGTCTCCTGAAAGAGCAGGGGTGTTATTTAGCTGCTTTGATGAGCTAATGGATTCCAGTAGCTGTGGAGCCTGGGGGATTTTTTACTGGCCCCACGAGCAATTGCTGCTCCTTCACACTCTTCCACCCTCACTAATTTCTCTCCTCCTGGCTACAGCAGCCAGCCTCCAGCCTCAAAGCCAAAGCCCTATTTGAACAAGAAGGGAAGAAGCCGAGTAAATATTTGTGTCTTCAGGCCTCACTTGGCACTCACTGGGATAAGGTTTCCTTTTGGGATCGAGAACAAACCTTTGCCAGGCAGATTCTGCTCCGCTTGGCCTGGGTGGGAGGCGGGGCTCAGGCTGGGCTCTGTCCTAGACGTTCGCGTCCTGCTGGGACAGCCCTTTTCCCTCTCTCCCCACGCTCCCCGTGCTGCCTCCCTCTTCAATCACAGCCAGCCTCCCCTAAGAGGGGTCTACACCTGCTGCTCCACCTCCCATTCACTCCAGCCTGCTGTAATCTGGGACCCACTCATCCCTCTCCCAAACTGCTGCATCCGGGGCCTCTAATGTCATCCTCATTCTCCTGGACCACTTGGTGGTCTGTCTGTACAGCTTTTGGCCAAATTCTATCCTCCCACATCTGATTCCCAGCTTAACGCATCTCCTGCCTCTTAGTTTGCCCCTCCCCATCTCCTTCCCAAGCTCTTCCTTGGCTCCTGCCCTTATGTGTTGGTCCTCTCCAGCTCCCAGCCACCGACCTCCTCTAAATGCTCCCAGGGGAACTTGGGAGCTTCTACATCTCGAGCCATCTATGACCCTTCTGCTGGTGGTCAACTGCAACATTAAGAGCACTACTCCTTAGATTCCCTTGGTTTGAATTCTTGCTTTGGCACTTGCTGGCTGTGTGGCCTTGGGGAAGTTACTTTGTGTGCCTCAGTTTTCTCATCTGTAAAAGGGGGACAATGATAACTTCTACCTCATAGGGTTTTTTGATGATTGAATTAGTTTATATATGTCAAGTGCTTAGGATGTGCCCGGCACATAGTAACTGCTACATAAGGGTTGGCTGTTACCACTACTCATGACACGGTGATAAATTATACACTTATATTTGTAATGAAAGAGTAATAAGCTTTGCTAGTTGGCCTCATGGAGCTGGAATGCTAAGGGAAATAAACAATTAAAGACTTACAGATGTCCCCCAAAGCCCAGGCAGATATGACTGAGAGTCTCCCAACTTATGAGGTAGTTTCCCCCTTGGGAACATCTCCCACTGTGGGAGCCAGCCTCCAGGATGGCCCTCAGTGGCTCTCACCTCCTGGAATTCATGCCCTGGTGCAGTTTCTTTTCACAGTGTATAGGGCTAACCTGTATATTCAATGGGATATTGTGGAAATGGCAAAATATGTGACTCCTGAGACTAGATCAGAAAAGACGTTGTAGTTTCCACCTCGTTCTCTCTTGGATCACTTGCTCTGGGGGAAGCCAGTTGCTATGTCATGAGGATTCTCAGGCAGCCTTGGGGGAGGCCCATGTGGGGATGGATCAAGGCCTTTCACCAACTTCCAGGACCAATTTGCTGTCCAGGTGAGTGAGTCTCCTTGGAAGTGAATCCTCAGTCCTAGTCAAGCCCTCAGATGACAGCTGACATCTTGATTATAACCATGTGAGAGACTCAAACCAGCTAAGCCAACTCCAAATTCTTAACTCACAGAACTATGAGAGATAATAAATATTTACTGCTGTTTTAAGCTGCTAAGTTTGGGGTATTTTTTTTTTTTTTACCCAGTAAGAGATAATACACCCACACTTTCTAATTCAGCACTCTTGGGACATGACTAAGGAAGGGAAATTCTTTTATACTATTATGCCCATGGAGAGAATCAGAAACACCTGTCCACCATCATTCCTGTCTCTGTTCCTCCAATGAACACTTAAACTCTGCCTCTTATCCTCTGCAGCCTGATGTAGGAAAAGGCTAGAATATGGGTTGGAGGCAACCTAAGATCAGCAATTCTTAGGCCAAAGAGTTGAAAAGTCCACAGAGTTGATCTAATCCACATGCTCTTAAGTGAGCTTCAGGGAGTCCATGAACTTAAAATTGTCAGTGGAATGTGTGTGCAAGGGTACCCTTCTGAGGAGAGAATCTCATAGATTCAATACAATTTCTGAAGATGTTGGGACACTAAAATAACTAGAACCACCGATCCAATGCAGCACCCATTTAAAAGATGGGAATACTGAGACTCATCTGAGATTGCCCGGTAAGACCATATCAGAGGCAAGACTAAATTCAGATACTGTGGAGGGTCATCTCCTCTGCTCTTATGCCATATACAGTGTAACCCCATTGTTGAGAATTATCAGACCTAAAGGCCTCAAACTGCAGAGATGTAGAAAGCGAGGTCGTCAGATTGGAGAGACTGGGGAAAGTTTTCATAGCAGAAGCTCAGGAATGGGGTGATATTTGAGATAGTCACTGGGGAATGGGAGAAGGAAAGTACAGAGCATGTAGAAGGACTTCTGGCAACAGTGAGAGTCCAAAGAATGTTAGAAACCAGTAATTTTTAGGAACACTCAACACCCAAATGTAAGGGCCAAGAGTGAATTAGATTATATCAAATTGTGGAGCTCTTGAGGAGAATTAATGTCTGTTTTGTTTACTACTGTCTCTCTAGAACCCAGCACTGTGCCTGGCACACAGTACATGCTCAATAACAATGTATTGCATAAGTAAATGAGTGAGTGAATAAATGAGGGCAGCGGAAGAACAAAAGAGCTATTTCTAGGAAAATGTTTGATACAATGACTCAGGGGCTCTTGATAAGGTAGAAAGAGAATACTGCAAGCAGCAGTCGGGTGTGTTGGTAGAAAATGGAAGTGGTAAGAAACTGGAGATCTTGGTAATGCTAAAGAGAAGGCAGACTGGAAAGACAATTGAGAACATGGGAGGCTATCATCAGAAAGTTTAATATTTCAAAGATGGGAAGGTCATGGGTGATAACAAAGTCCAGAATGTATCCATGTGTACAAACAGATGGGGGAAGAGGTGTGGAAGTCACTGGAACTGAGAGGTCAAGTAAGAAATCACAGCACAGGTGTGGAAGGAGAGGAGCAGAAAGAATACAAAAGGGAAACTGTGGGAGGGTGACCTCACCCCTGGGGAGTCAAGCAGAGCGGACGCCCAGGCTGACACCCAGCCCTGCTCTGTGGGCCTGTTTTGTGAAGGCTCAATCTCAGACTTCCCTCCTCCACCCATATATTTACCTCACTGGAACTTCATACCACCTGGCAGATCTGACAGTCACACATTAGTAACTCCAGTTTACAGGTGAAGAAACTGAGGCCAGACAGCTAAATGACTTACCTATGACCCCTGAGATCACACATTAAAGCTGGACCAGGGAAGGGACTAGAGTCAAGGCATCTTGGCTCCCCACTTCATGACTGCGGTGACGATCGTAGGGAAAGCGGGGAAGGGCAGAGCTAGGCCAGGGCAGCAGAAGCCTTCTCCAAACTAGGACCAAGTGTGGGGTCAGTAGATTTGCTCCACAGTGGGTGGGATGGGAAGATACCTGAAAATGCTGCTTGTAGCCCCTCCATGCCAACCCTCCTGATCCCTCAAAAGTCCTAAATTGGCCTCAGGTTTGCCTCCGAGGCGGCTCAGCAGTTGTTCATGTGGAGTCCATGGCCTGGATAAATCATCTAGAGTCCCCCTCCCCCAGCCATCTTCTCCCCTCCCTCGCACACATACTCCACTCCCTCAGCAGCCTCTGCGGGGCAGGGAGGTGGGAAGGAAACCTCTCGTCTGTTATCACCTTTTAACACTTGTGCTCTAGAAATAACATGATTAACTTCAGAGAACAGGGGATGGAAAAGTGAGTGCATAATGGGGGCCGGGGTCCCAGGGTGACAGGAGGGAACTCCAGGGGCCTGCTGGGAGAAGCAAGCCCTGGTGAGGTGTAAGGGGTCTGAGACAAGCTTCAGCTCCTGCTGCTTTGCCCTGTAGGCTCTGTGCAGGCGCCTCCCTAGGTGGAGAGGTTGCTCATTGTTCCCTTATCTTTGTGAGCCAGTGACAGCTTGTCCTCCAAGGCTACTGATCACATGGCATTGTTATCATCCTGTGCCTGTCACCAGCCAAGGCTGTGAGGCTGTCGATTTCTGATGAACAGCACCTGAGCGCCATAGGGAGTCTGTTCTTAGCCTTATCTCCAGGCTGTGTATCCTGCTTGGGCTCTACGTTCACGGTCCCAGTAGAGCCATCACTGTACCAATAGCAGTCCCTGGGGTACCCAGATAAGGCACTAATTGTCTGTGCCCTGAGCTCTGAAGTTAATGGCTATGGGAAGGGGGCAAAACCCAGACTGGCATCTCCAGGCCAGGTCAGTATCTCTGGGCATCTTTCTTGGGGCACTGTGGCAGTTCTGGCCATGCCAAAGGCACAGAATTTAGCTTGGGGAATGTCTCCAGCTTCAATACTCCCTAGCTTGTGGCATTACACATCTTTTAATTTGTGTACCTTCCCTGGCTGAACAAGGGAGAAAAAATGAGTCAGCACCAGGGACAGCGCATCGTGAAGCTTTCTACAAAGAGGTGGAGGGAGGGAGGGAAGTAAGGAAAGAAAGAAGGGCGGGAGGAAGGGAAGGAGGGAAGAAAAGGAGAGGGAGGGAGGAGGCAGAGAATAGTGAGGGAAGGAGAAGACGTCCTTTGCAGGCCAAATAATGGTGTGTTATTTTAGGGTCTGTACTTTTCAACTTGCTCAGTGCTTAAAGAAAAGGCTATTTTGGTCATGGCAGAATGATTGAAGCTAAGTCTTTCTGACCTTAAACAAGAAGGACTTGGGCAATTAGATATTCCACACCAATATTGGCCAAAGAAGGAATCTGAAGGAAGTGGCAACAACAATAACAAAGTTTACTGTGTCGTGCTCTAAGTTCTTGATGTGCTGCAGCTCATGTAATCCACCCAACAACCTTGTGATGTAGGTGCTATCATATCCCCCATATTATAAGTGGGGAAATAAAATATGAGGGAGGCTTAATAACTGGCCTGAATTCACAGTAATGGCAGGTGGCAATGCCTGGGACTAGGGAAGAATGAGATCCCTGCTTAGCTTCCCCTGCATTCCACCTCTCCCTGACTGTCCTCCATCTACTTTGAGTACCCTGTATCTTTTTGAACTTTTAATACAAAACTGGTCTCTCTTTAACTTATTGGCTCATGTATCCTCACATTGGCAGAAGGAGAGTCCTGGGTTCCATCTTTTAGCTTAAAAACTTTTTTAAGATTTTCCTGGGCTGGAATCAGCCAGTGCATTGTTTAGTTCTGTATGTTCTGCAGCAGGGAAGTTGCTGATCAGGGAAAGCTCCAAGGTCTGACTTGCAGTCACAGTGTAGCTGATTCCCAAGGAGGGCTATGTGAACAGACTTTGGATAGGTTATCTCAGGAACGCTCCATGTGCCTTTGGCTGATCCATTGTGAAAGGAATAGCCAGGAAGCAATACACCCAAGGTCAAACTTCAGCTTTGCTGTCAACCCTCACTGATCCTGAGCAAAACACATCTTCTCTCCATGTCATAGAGGAGAATCATGGAGGCCCCACAATTCCAAACAGGGCAGGTACTTGGCACACGTTACTGAATAGGAGTGCATTTTCTCCACCTAATTTTCTTTGGAAAGTCAAGAAGGGCTTCACTACCTTGTAGCATAGCCCCACCTGAGTGTCTGAGGCTGTGTTCCACAGAGGATGAAAATGGAGATGGAGATACTCAGGGGAGCATCAACTACTGGGAGCTTAACCCTGGGCAAGTTGAGGGTAGGTGGGCAGCAGATGGGAGAGGGTTTGGGTAGTCTGGATAAATGAGAGTTGTCACACACTCTAACTCTTTGGGGAAGCTCAGAGATCCTCCCTAATACCTCAGGAACATTGGAATTCTCAGGGACATAATTCCTGGTGATCTGGTAGATCTGACTTATATCAGATAAGATCTAAAGTCTTATCTAAGATCTGGTATACTGTTCAAGCACTTAGCGTCTGGTAAATGTTCAATGTGGAGAATAATGCTATTAAATTTCACCCAGCCCTTCAAGACAGGTGTAATCCTTCCCATTTCATAGACGAGGAGACTGAGGCTCCGAGAGTCTGTTTCATGGCAAGTATGCAACACATCAATGTCAACATGCCAAATCCATGACACAGTGCTTCTACCGTTTGGGGAGATACCATATGAACACATTTTTTAAAATGCAAGGGGTGAGCTTATGAGTTTGGCCAGAAAAGACAAGGCTGACCCTCCAAATGGCAGAGGTAGGAGACTCTGGGTTTGGGCAAAGGCATGATTGGGTGGAAACTACCATGATCCTTTTAGGATGAGTTCCTGGGACAAACCCCAACTTATGTGCATACTCAGTTTCCCATCTGACATGCGTGGATGCCTGCTGGGCAGTCAGTGTTTTCAGTGATTCCAGCTCCTCTCAGTTCCAGAAGCCAATGAAGCAATATCCATGCAAGGAGTGACTTAAAGCCAGTCCCATTTGCCTTCTCAGATGAGTCAGTGAGGCAAAAAATGTAGACAATAAAGAGAGTTAATGACAGGCCTCCCCAGCTGGCCAAGCTGGCCCTTGGGGGGAAGGAGTCAATGAGCTCCTGTCACAGCTGTGCTGGCTTCTCGATTTCTTCATCTCACTCCTGCACAGCCCCCTTCCCTGCTTTGCTTGCTGTCTTGGACATTGATTGCAGCAACTCAAGCAGCAAAATGCGACCACGCAGGCTCTGGGGCACCTCTAGGTCAGTGGCGGGAGGCGGTGGGGGGGAAGCAACTCAGTCCTCTTGGCAAATGACTGCACAATTTCCCTAGTTCCTCAAAAAAGAAACTTCCTCAGGAATCCCATGGGGATGACATACGAGGAGAAACCCTGGAATCCACAGCTAACAATACCACTAATAATAACTAACGCTGAGGTGGAGGGCGTTGTTGTGTCAGGCACTACACCAAGCGTATTACAGCACCTCACTGAGTTTTTATAATAGCCTTATAGTGCTGGTACTATTAGCATTCCCATTCTACAGTTGAGGAGACTGAGTTCAGAGAAGTGACATTATTCTCTTAAGGTCATACAACATATACTTGGTAGATTTGGGATTCAAACACAGGCCAGTATCACTCCGAAGTTCAGGCTGGACTGCCTTTCTCCTCACACTCTGCCATGTAGAACAAGAAGTCAATTCAGCCTGGTGGGGTAATGGTTACCAAGACAGGTGTCTATTTTTCCCAGTTGACACTATGGCTTTACCAGTAAAACCTTGGGTTATGCACTTTCTTTTACTGGCTGAATCATAAGAGTTGAGTTTGTGGTCAACTAGAACCTTCAAATCTTCTTCATACGAACTGGGATCAAGTCAGTACCATGTGACCTGAATTCACACAAGACACAATGATCTCAAGAAATTTTACTGCTATAGAAATTTGGTTTCCCTCCCCTAGGTAGTCCAAAACAGAGATACTGCATTTGGAGTGGATTTTACTTTTTTCTGTTTTTTTTTTTAAATCAAGGTATAACTAACACACATTGAGGTGTAATAATCTCAAGTATGCATCCAGCTCGATTAATTTTCACCCAGATTAAAATAGAGAATGTTTTTTCTACAGGATTCCCAGTCAATTCCTCTACTCCAGAAGTGATCAATATGGGTTTAACTTTAAAATTTTAAATATCCAGCATCTCAAATTATCGACTTTCGCAAAATGAGATTTAAAAGTGTAATAAATTACCTCCCCAAAAACAAATTAAAAATTTTTAAAAATTGAAAAAACAAGATTAAAAAAGAAGTGTAATAGAATGGTTCCACCCTGAATATTTAATTGTTCAACTTTCCTTTTTTTTCCAATTGTTCCTAAGCTTTGAAAATCTATTTTCCTCCTGAGACTTGATAACTTTTCAATTTCATGTCTTCTATTTTAAAAATACTTTATGTGACTTGTATGATTTGTGTTTAAATATTTAACTCATTTGGAATTTATTTGATGACTGCTCTGATGTGAAGATCGAAACAGATTTTTTTCTAAACAATTACCCTTCTGCCATTTATTGACTAACTGTTTCTCTCTAAATTGATCTTTGAAAGTTCTTTTCTTATAAATTAAATTCTTATATGCAACATGTTTCCCATCCCCAAATTGGGATGCTGATTTTACCCACCTCACAAAATGAGAGTGAACATCAGATTATGTGGAATAAATTAGGTATAGGATCCGTCACAGTCACAGTTCTGGCACATAGTGGGTTCTCAACAAGTGTTAATTCCATCCCCACCCACTTACTCCCATAGACACTCTCCTCCTCCATATTTAAGACACTGTCACCATAGGAAGAAGAAGAACTTTCTAAAAAGACTGTCCAACAGGCTGACCTGGAGGTCAGATGTGCACCCGGAAGGTAGATGACCTCTGATTTGAATGTGTATAGAGATTCTGTTTATTTCCTGAGGGCCTGGATGACGGATCAATTATTCCCAAATGCCAGTTTTTAAAATGATGCCAGTGTGTGATGAAATTTTCTGTGGCTCTTAGTGAAACTATAAAAGTGAGGACAATGAAGTGAGTTTTAATAAATCTATTTTAAATAACGGTGTTTTACTCTGAGATTATGGACTTCGTACTCCTTCAGTTTGTGAATGTACTGGTTTTTATTAAAAGATGGAGAGAGTAAATGATAGTTAATGTTCTTAAATGTCTTTTACTTGGAACTGTCCTTGATTGTTTTTAAATTTTACTGGTTTACAAAATCCTTAGATCTTTCTTGGACTAACATCAACTTTGAGGTTCGCTGCAACATCTACAGCACAGGATCCAATGATTCTGGGTTAACATTTTTTTTCCCATTCCTCAGAGTACCACACACTATACATAGTAGGTGATCAGTAACTTTTGTGGATTAAGTAAATAAATAATATTATGGTATAACATCAGGCAATGTGTTCATCATTGACTGAAAAGAAACTGACCAAAGAGGCCAAACTTGATGAACAGAGAAGTAAGTATGGGCCAGGCACTTAACTCTGACAAGCTTTCCTCTCTTCCAGTCGTCAGCACCACAGACAGCTCAGCTTCAATTACACGAGTCTCTAAGGAAACCTATTTAAACACAAAGGCATTTTTTACATTATCTTTTCTTCACTTCATTATTTAAACAAGCACTTCTTGTTCGTACACAAGCTTTCCTCTTTGCTCCTTTAAATCTCCCTCTCAGATTGTTTGCCTCACTGTCTGCAATTCCCTCAGCAAAACGGCCAGCTCCAACTCTGAGCTTCAGAAATGCCAATTTTAATTAAAAGTGCAATTTCAAATCCACCTAAAGCTCAGACAGGATATGGCACACTTGCCGCCCTGTGATCTTTCTGGCTTTTTTGTTGATTAAAATGGACGCTGCTCTAAGTGCTTTGTCAAATCTTCACAAAAATGAGAAGAAATTGACATTTACACCTTTATACCAGCAAGAAAGTGATATATTAGATTCACCCCTATTGCCACAAAAGCTTGCTTTTGGCTTAAGGGTAGCAAGAGGCCAACAGACGCCTAGTGACAGCTCTGTTCCTATGCTTCCACCCCTGTTTTCCTAGACAGTTCCCTTTGTGCCTATGCAAGGATTTTGAGTTTAGGATAATAGTTCTCCAACTTTAGTGAATATAAGAAAAGCATAAAAAGGTCTCTTAGATTCATTGGCTCAACTTCTAGAGATTTTGATTCAGTAGGTTTTGGGTATAACTCCAGATTCTGAATTTTAATGAAGCACCAGATGAATCTGATGAAGGAAGATAATACTATGAGAAAATTAGTTCTAGCAACTCCCAGAAAATTTACCACAATGGTCTAAGCTGTGGAGTGGACAAGGGATGAAACCCCGTGCAGGAAATCTAAAAGTGTGACCCTGTCCTGCTCTGATATTTGCATTCTGGTGTCCTTAAGCAACTCATTTCCCCTCTGCATTACCACTTCTCTATCTTTATAAATGAAATATCACAAGATAGACAATGTGTTGTTACTCTTAATATGTAAAAATCTTCCGCAAATCAATAATAGAAAGAGCCATCATCTGATACAAAGATGAGTAAATGATACGAACAAGCATTTCTTGGAGAAGAAAAAACAAATGAACAAGCATTTGAAAAGATAATCAACTTTTACAATGACCAGGTAAGTACAAATAAAAATAATAACAAGGGTTTTTTTCTTGTTGCAGTGTTCATTTTGATTTGTTTTTTCCCTCTTTTGTTCATTTGTTCATCATATTGGGGGAAGGAAACCCTGTGAATTGATAACAGCTAGGATTGGAAAGGGAACAGAGAAATGAGAATTCCCCTATATCACTGGTAAAAGCGTGAATGACTACAACAGTTAGACAAAGTAATCTGTCAGGATTCATTAAAATTAAAAAGTGCATTTTTTTCACTCAGCAATTTGACTTTGAAAATCTATCCTGCAGAAAAAAGATGTTATCAGGACATATGGATATACGCAATGGGTATTTGTTGAACATTACTGTTAGTTGCAAAAACAGGAAATTATTTAAGTCTACTGCAAGGGACTGGTGGAGTAAATTATGCTAAATTCCAATTGAGGAATATTGCATATTATTGAAAAAATACGTTAGATCTGGAAGGGCTGATCCTGAATGATGTCCAGATATGTTGTAATGTGAAATGTCAAGTTAGAGAGTAATGATACCATATGATCACATTTCTGAAAAAGAAAAAAAAAAAAGCCCCAGATTGTGTTTATATATATGTGTGTAGGAGCTTGGCACATGTGGAAGACAGTATACCAGGCTATTCATGCTGATTCACTCACAAGCTGAAAGCATAGGAGGGCTGGTGAAACTATAACATTTTCTTTACTCACTTCCATAATGTACGACTTGTTCCAAGAGAATGTATTACTCTTATAAATGAATAATTATAAAGTTGACTTTAGACTTAATCAAGAACTAAAAAGTATTAAGAGCTGAACTCAGAATATCACTTATGTTCCTTCCAGTTCTGACCACCTTGAGACATCCATCTCCTTCTCACATCCTGCATTCGAGGTCCATTTACATCAAGGATTCAGAGTCACCCAGAACCACACCATATCTTCATGGTAACGTCCATTCTAGTGTACCCACCTCAAGCCCACAGGGGCGAGACCAAGGCCCCTGAAGTTGGATTTCATGACGGGCTTGCACATTGAGATCCTAGCTGATGCTGGGGACTTACAGGTGAAAAGACAAAGCAATACCCTGTATCTCCTCAAGTTCTCCAAGAGCATCACCTGGCTCCTTTCAAACCTGTGAAACTCATACCCAAGCTCACATAAGATTCTCTGGAGACTGAGCCATGCTATATTTCATGGAGATCATTTAAGGGACTCTCAAGGACTTCAGATACCAGGAAGCCCCTGGTACCACGACTGTGAGAGTTACCTAGGAGACACACACACACACACACACACACACACACACACACACACCCCAAACCAGGATGCTGGCGCCAGTTCCTGAGGCCACCTCCAGCCCTCCCATCAGCATGCTGGGCTTCTTATGGATGTGACCAGAGTAGAGACCCAGGAATTGAGGCTACAGTGATCTTTTTTTTGCCTCTTTTAACAAAAATTGTGAAACACACCACACATCTAGAAAAATTGATGACATAAATGTACAGTTATTTAATAATTTTAAAGTAAACATCTATAAATATCAAATTAAAAAGTGGAACATTGCTGGAAACTCCCCATGTGATCTTTTTCAATCATGACCTCATCCTCCCCCCTAGAATAAATCACTATTCCATTTGCTATGGTCAATCATTTCTTTGCTTTCTTTTATAGTTTTACAATCTCTGCATGTATCCCACAACAATATCTTAGTTTTGCCTTTTATTAATTTAATATAAATGGATTCATGTTGTATGTATTCTTTGGTGTTAATATAAGAAAGATTTATCCTTGTTGTTATGCATAGCTATAGTTCGTTTCATTTTTCACTGCTGCATAGTTTTCTATCATATGATTATACCACGATTAATTATTCTACTGTTGATGGGTATTTGGGTTGTTTCCAGTTATTGACTATTACAAATCATGCTGCTATGATCATTGTGTATGTGTCTTCTAATGTGTACACAAGTATCTATAGAGAGAAATGGAATTGCTGGATCATAGGCCTTGCATATCTCCAACTTTGCCAGATAATGCCCAACTATTTTATAAAGTGTACCAATTTACACTCCCACTAACAATGACTGAGAATTCTTGGTACTCCACCTTCTCACCAGAATTTTATGGATACTCTTTCTCTTTTCAGTCTTTGAACATGCTGATCCTTTCTCTTAGAGCATTCTCTTTCTCTATTTTCTTATTTATCTTGATAACTCTAAGCAGCCATTAAGGACTCTTCCTCCTGGCAGCCTTCCCTTACTCCTCAGATCTGGATTATGTGCCCCCCATACTCCCACAGCCCCCTCCATTGTCCCCTCCGTGGTATGCATCACATGTACTGTAACTTCCTATTCACTGCCTGTCTTACCACCCACCCCCATACACCAGACTGAAGGATCCCTGAAGGCAGGGGGTGTATCTTGATCTAATGCAGTGCCTAGTGCAGAGTACACAGTTGGTGCTCAATATATGACTATGGAATGAGTAGACTCCATTTCTCCCCTCAACTCATGGCCCTCCTCAGCCATTGGGAAGCGAGGTGAGTATTAAGGCTTTTCAGAGAATTGTTGCCAAAACAACAAATAATAACTCTGGGGAAATTAATTATTAGATCTGGCTCTTTCATTAATAGCTCATCAAAAGACTGTGAGCCCCCAGGGGGACTCTTAAAAATAAGTAACCGATCAGCATGGAAGAAAGAGCATCCTCTTCCCAGCACACACACCCCCCACCACCACCACCAACACGCAAACAGACACACCTCCTGCGAATTGCCAGGCCTGGCCATTTAACACAGCTATTACCAACTCCCACTTAGTGAATTATGAGAAACAGCCTCGAGAGAGCTTTCAAAGATCTTCAGATGGATGTTTAAAAGCCTGCGGTTTCTCAGACGGGCTCAGCTAATGGCATTTATTACTTGGAGGACAGGGTATTTACATAAAGCTGGATTTTTATTGTAACAGTCAGATGGTTCCCGAAAGGGAGAGTGAAAAGGAGAAGGAAGGGTGAGGATACAAACATTCTACTTAAATTTGACTTGAACAAATGTCCAACTTAGGGTAGGGGTTGAGTAGGGTGATTCTGGGTCAGGAGAGGCCAGGTACAGAGAATGGGACTGGGTTCCCCGAGAATAAGAGAAGCAGACCCCTGGACAGCTCAAGGTGTCTGTCACTGATCTGTTGATAGGCACACTCTCAGACAGTTCTTTCCTACTAGGGTCCTTCCTTTGGTGATTTACGAGATGCCCCTCATTTATCCCAGCTGTAGTCTGGAGAGAAGACAATCCCGGGTATTTACTATCTCCTGGCTTCATCAGTGGTTCGAGGGATTCCTCTGCATGACAGTGATCAAGATGAAGATAAATCGAGGCCAGTTTTGCTAACATCAAGGAGCTTGCATTAGTTGTCTATTGCTGGATAATAAACCATCCCCAAAACTTAGAGTCATAGAACAACAATTATTTGTCGTGATTCTGCTTATTGTGTGATTCTTCTACTGGCCTTTCCTCGTAACTTACACAAGTGCAACCAGCTAGTGAATTAATTGGAGCTGGAGGATAAGGCATGAGTACAAATGTAATAAAGGTGATTCCAGGGGTGAGTCTGGAAGATGTGTCTTCCAGGCGGGCAGCACAGAGAACAACATTTTAGGTATAAGAAGCAGCATGTGAGCCAAGGTATGAATTGACTGGGGACTGTTTGGGAGCCATGGAGATTGGGAAGTGGCTCTGAATAACCAGATCATAAAAGGGAGAATAATTTCAGATGACTCTGGGGAGGTGAGTAGAGCACCGGGTACCGTGTAGGGAACTTGGCCATTATCTTGTAGATTTTGAGGAGACCTGGAGTGATAAATATTATTTAAAATAATTACTGCACACCAGGCCCAGTACTGAGCATTGAAGATACAGCATTATCTCATTTAATCCTTGCTATTATCATCATTTTACACATGAATAAACTGAGGGTTACCCAGGGTCGCATAGCTAACAAGTGGTGGGGATGTGATCCAGAAGCCAGGTCATGGCTTTAGAACTGGTTATTTTAGTTACTATATTCCATAGCTCTTCTGGGGGAGATTGGAGTTTGGAGTGGGACAGGTAATGAGAAATGAGGCAAATTTAAAATTTAATTTCAGAAAAAGGGAGTTTCCATAATTAAATAAATATGGAGAACATTGGATTAAACAAAATTTATGAGGTTTCTTTACTGCTGGACTTCTCAGAGCCTAATGTGAGATACTAACAAGCACTAGAAAGGAAGCGTCACGAGTGAAGATATTTTCTTCTCTTTTATTGACAGCTCTTTCTATCCCCAGCATCCATAATGGTGCCAGGCATATAGTAGATGCTCAGTAAACATGCACTGACTTTATTAACTAATATTGGGATGCCCCAAGGGCTTCCATATTCCAACATTATTTACCTATAGAATAGTCCTTTACAATGACTCCCTCCACCCCCATTGAGACTTCAAGGAATAATAATGCTCTGTGAAACACAGCTGAGAAATTCAGTCTTAGAATACGCAAAAATTAAACTGTCACACGCTTCTTCATTCATCCACTCATCCAGACCTTTAGGAAACATGAACTAAGATCTTGCCACTCTTTGGGTCCCCTACAAAGCACTAGAGGAAAAAGATAAGAAGACATGGTCCATGCCCTCCGGGAGAGCCTGGTCAGAGAGCATTTTCTCATTTTATATAGGATTTAACTTTATGTAATCTGCAACAATCTTGTGCAGTTTTCTATCTCATAAGAGAACTGAGGCTCAGAAAGGTGAAATGACTTTCCTAAGGTCTTAGCACAGCCAGGTGAAAACTGCTGGCCCCTCGCATGATGGACACCCCTCTCCTGCTCACTGGTGGAGGAGAGAGAACCAGTGGGTGGCTTGGAGGGTACCACTCCATCTACACGCTAGAATCCTGGACAATCTGGGGCCAGGGTTGCACTGTCTCTTCAAACAGGTAAACTGAGGTCATCACTGTTTCTTCCTGATATGAGAATAATGTGCTTCTCAGTGGTTTTCTTAACAGCAGAGTATGTTATAGCTCAGTGTTACAGCTCAGTTGTGACGGGAACCCGGATCCGGGCGAGAGACCAAGCAGCACTCGGAGAATTGGAGAACTCAGGTTTATTACCACAATGGGCCCAGAGGAGTTAACATTCCAAGCTCTGGATCCCATCTGTAGGTTTATACAGGCTTTTATAGGCTGCCAGTCTACACTTGGCAACATCGTATGCAAATAAGGTGTAACAAAGTTGACTACTTAGGAACAAGCTTTGTAGAAATGGACCAATCAGGAGTGATAGAAATGGACCGACTAGGAGTGAGCTCCATGCAAATGAGGTGCTACAAATAGACCAATCAGGAGTTAGATCAGGGAACCAGTAGAATCTTAGGGATAAGTTCCACTTTCCTAGAATCCTTTCAGAGGCAAAAGGCAAGATAATGCCGCCGGGCCAGGGAACTGGATGGTGCTGGCAGGAGAGCAGTGGCCCTGCCGGGGGGTCCTGCTAGTCTTTTTCATGGGGCTTCCCACCTCAGTTTGACCATGTAGGAGAATTCTGAGGCAGAGAAGCAGCTAACCCCAGACTGTGACTAGGACCTCCTGGGCCACCCAGTGGGTGGATCCTTCCTGCAGGCCATTCCTTAGCAACACACAAGTCCTCTTGGTGAGGGAGAGGTGAGGTGTGAGGGACTTCTTCCCGTCATCAAAGGGTCCTACCGCCTGTGGTCACACAGGCACACACATATATGACTGTGCACACATATGCAGAGAAGGTACAAACATGTACATAGGGTCTAAACCACATGCACACACATGTGCACACTGTAAAATGGCACAAAAATGCATGTACACACAGAGCACACCCATACAGATGCACACACAGGGATCTACACACACATGCATATCATGTACCTGATAGCCATCCCTCATTCTGGGGGACTCCACACTCAAGTCCCTCCCTAGAGGGAGACGGGTGGAGATGACTGGAGATGAAATGAGGAAGGGTACCAAGGCAGAGTGGGCCCATGGGAGTCAGTGACATGTTGTCCCTAAACACGGCAGTTCTGGCCCAGGCTGGCATCTTTAGAAGGTCTCTTCCTTCAGCCAGTTTGTCCATTGCACCATGGTTGGGAGGCCCCAGCAGACTTGGCCTCTTGAAGATGCCAGCTCTTATAACGAAGTAGTCAGCTTGACAGGCGGAAGAACTTAGGAGGTTCCCCAGGGTCAGGGATACTTGTGCAACCCCATTTAACATCACTGAAATAAGCTGGATTAACTCCGTAATTTTGGGAGTCAGAACTGTCAGATCACTTAGTTCCTAAAATCAAATAAGATCAGTTTCAAAATCCCATCCAGCTGGCCAAGAAGAAAATTCAGCTAGTCATTGTGCTTACACACTCTCCCCTCCACCACTGGCAGGCATAAGGGTTTACTCAGAGCAGGTTATGTGGGGGAGAATCCTCCCGTTTTCCATTCCCACTGGTTGCTATTGAAATGCTCATTGTCCAAACTCATCTTCAGTCGACCCTCTGTATCCACAAGAGATTGGTTTCAGGACCCTTCCAGGAGGTGAAAATCCACGGATGCTCAAGTGCCTTATATAAAATGACTATGTGGTTTCAGCGCCCCACGGGTTCCGTGCCAGCCCAACCCACAGATACAGAGGGCTGACTGTTGTCCTTGAAGACATGCGGTTCTGAGGTCTGAATGTCAATCATGTACACAGGGACCCTTGCTGGGTCTGAAAACCCTGATGTCCTTCCTACAAATAGGCTCCAGATGGTCTTAGCATTCCAGAGGTCTAGAAGTGGGTATGCAGATGGTCACATACACACACTCCCTGAATGAGACTTACAATAGTGTCCTGGAGAACAATCAGTTAAAAGGAAGGGAACCACTGAAATACGTCTTCCTTTATCAGCCTGATTCTTCAACAAAACTGATCGACTGCAGCACACTTAATTCAAATGAAATGCACGTTCTCAGCGCTATAAAAATGACTTTATCACAGTCAAGAAGAGAATGATTAAAAGAAATGAATATGTGGGTGATTGAATACAGGATGTCCAGTGACAGGGGATGGAGGATGAGGGCTGCTATGAGGATTACTATCTCGGTTCTGCCTCAGCTGGGTTTATGATGTTCCCAGGAGCTGCCCCATCCCTGAGCAGAGGCAGTATGGCCATAGAGTAAATACTGCCCCAGACACACGTGGCAGCCATCACCTGGTACACTGAATGGTGGGCTGGGCTGGCCTGGCTGCACCCGGCCTCCAGCTGTGGTCTGCACAGAAGCAGCACAGATTGTGGGACCTGGAGTCGAACTGACTGGGTTTGGATGCCAGTTCTCCCACATAATAGCTGTGCAGACTTAGATAAGCTGGTTAACCCCAATATGCCCCACTTTCTCCTTCTGGAAAATGGGGGTAGTGATTACAGTCGGGGTTTCACTGAATTTGCTGTGAAGACTAAAAGTTTTAACATACTTGAAGTAGAGTGATGGTCTTGGTGGAGGCCAGGCCAGCTGACTTGGTGTTCGTGTTTTCACTCAGATCTGTGCTGCCTTTCTGGGCCTGGCTGGGGGGCAATGTGGAGCCTCTAATCCCTTCGGAAAGGATCATCTTAGCTGGGAGGAGCCTTGCACGTGGCTGAGAGGATGCCTTTGACCTTTCCAACCAGCCACAGCATTTACCTACCGTGCTGTGACTTGCTAATAGTGCAGCCTCTGGAGCCAACTTCTGGAGTTCAGATCCTGGCCCTGCCACTTACTAGCTATGTGAATTAGGGCACATTATTCCACCTCTCTGAACCTCAGTTTCCTCATCTGTATAGTGGGGGCACCAACAATCCTTAGTTCATAGGGTTGATGCGGGGACTAAATGAGATAACTCATTGCAGCAGGTAGCACTACCCTGGGGTGAAGGAGCCACTTAATAAACACAGCTGTTACTCATCTATTATCCCAATAGTCTCTCACGGCACTACTGACACTCTGGTGTAGAAGTGACCATTTTATTCATCCGTGTATTTATAGAAGAAATTGCTATTGTGTGGCTGGGCCTCAGATTCAGTGATAAAACAGCAAGACCTGGTTCCTACACTGCCTCTGTCATTCATTCAACAAGACCGCCTACCCAAGTTCTCTTTCAACCCCAGTCTCCCTGCGGATCCCTGTTGTCCTCAGTAACAGCTCCAGGTCCTGTGCCTGGAATTCAAGGTCTTCCAAGACCTAAACCCACCCACCCTGGCTCAGGGTCTTGTGGACTTGCCTCCTCCAGAAGGCCTTTCCGGATATCAAAGGGTGAGTTTGGGGTCCCTGCTCTGGGGGTCCCACAGTGCCTGAGAATACCTTCCCGATCTTAAGTAGGGGTGCCTGCACTGAAGAAATGAACGGATGGAGGAGGCAAGCTCTGGGCTTCGAGTTGGGTGACACGGGTCCCGGGGCTTGGCGTAGGACTGAGCAGAACTTAACCCCAAACTCCCTTCCCACCTGCCACCCAGGGCAGGAAAAGGGTCTGGCCAGGGTGCTCCCGGCCGGCGACCACGTGTAGGCCCCCGCGCAGCGGTCCCTGGGGGTGCCCGGGAGCTGGAGAACAAAAGGCCCGGCGCCCGCGCAGCTGCTGAAGCCCGAGCGCCCCCGCCCCCACCCTGGCGCCCTGCGCCCTGCGCCCTCTGCGCCTGCGCGGGGCGGATGCTCGCCGCGGGCCCTGGAGCCGCGCGGCGGGGTGGGCGCAGGGTTTCTGGTCCGGGAGGGGCATCTGGGACGCGCCGGAGGTGTTCACTCGCTCGCTCGGCCGCAGTTTGAGGACGAGTGAAAAACTCCGCTTTGTATTTGCTGGCCTGTTTGGAGCCAAGCGAAAAATTGTCTATTGCCGGGAAGATGAGAGACGACAGGAAGGGGCGAGGACGCCGATGGCGGGGCGCATTAGAGTCCCTTCCCTCCGCCCTGGGAGCGATGGGGTCGGAGAGGGAGAGGAGCTAAGCCTGGGGACCTCCAGAGGCCCCAGGGCCTGTGCCAGACTGAGTCCAACTTCGCGTGTTCCCGGACACATAAAGTCCTACCCGGGCCCTGGGGTGGGCCCTCCTTTCTGATAACCAGGGTTGAATAAACCCCGACTTCTCGCGGTGGCGGTAAGACCCTAGGGAATCCGAGCCGCTGCCGCTGCGCCAGTCCATTCCTACCACGGTGCCCTTTAATGTGCCGCACATTCAGTGCCCTTTCTGTTCATTGGACAAGTCGATGGCTTTCCGTGTCCTTGGGTCTTTGCGCGAGTTCCATCTGCCTAGAAAGCGTTGACCTACCCTGCATGACTGGCTCCTTCATTGCAGTTTAAATATCACCTCCTCCAGAAGCCCTCCCTGAACATCCTTTTGAAAGTAGAATTCCTGCACTTAACGTTAGTCTGTATGCTGTCCTGCTCGTTTCCTTCTCTTTAAAGGCACGTGTAAAATTTTGTAATTAGATGTTGATGTAAAACTTCATAAGAGCAGGGCAGTCTCTTTCTTGTTCACTACTCCTTTCTCAAATACCCAGCTGAGTACCTGGCCTGTCTTAAGTTCTTCTCTTCTCTTTTTCTTTCTCCTCCCTCTCTCCCTCCTCCTCCTCCTCCTCCTCCTCCTCCATCCTCATGAGTAGTTAAGGCTCAAGGAAGCCGTGATGGAAGAGAAGGTGGCAGGGTGGACAGATCAAAAGAGAGTCTTCTTGGCAGGTAAATGAGGGAACACAGGTGCTCAGTGTGGACCGGGCCTTCTCTGACCTGGCTCCTGAGGTTCCCTTGGCAAATCCAGCCACACGCTCTGAGCACCTGGCCCTAGAGGGCTGCACTGCCCTAGTACCGAAGCCACCAGCCTGTTGGTCCCATGAAATGTAGGGAGTCCCACTTGAGATGTGAAGCAAGTGTAAGATGAAGACTGAACTTTGAAGGCTTAGTGTGAAAAAAAGAAAATAACGTTACATTAATAACTTTTTACGTTGAGTCTAGGTTGACAAGATAATATTCTGGATACATTAAGTCAAATAAAATAGATTCTTAAAATTAAGTTAACTTTACCTACCTCATTATTTTTTAAAAATATATCTACTAAAATGTAAAATGATTTTTGTGGCTTACATGTGTGGCTTGCAGTATATTTCCTTTAAACAGTGCTGAACAGTGTCTGATTTACCCCATGGGTCTGCCCCTCACCCCTAGCCAGCCGTATTCAAGGGGAGAAGAATGAACTCTACCTCTCGACACTGAGCGTCCAAGAATTTGGGGACAAGTTTTGAAGCCACCCCAGGATCCTTGGGCTCTTTACCAGCCAAGTAAAACCGCTCTGGGATTTGGAAGATCTAAGTTCAATTGGCTCCACCATGCATCCTCTGTGTGCCCCTGGACAAGTCACTTTGCCTCTCTGAGCCTCAGTTGCCCCATTTGTAAAACATGGGTGATATTATTTGTCTCACTATTTTTTTGAGGATTAAATGATGTGTGGATGGCTCATGACACAGTGAGCCCTCACAGTTACTGGCATCATTATATTATTTAAGATACTCTGAAGGTCATCTCAGGGGATGACCTCTGCCCCCTCCTCCCCACCCTCACCCCCACCCTCAATCTCTGGGCTCCCAGCAAAACTTCAGTAAACACAGTGGAACCCAAACGAGGACAAATCGGTGCTGGGGGCAATGCCTGCAGCCACATACCCCACGCAGAGCACAGGTGGCGCCTTGGCTAGCCTGACACCTTCTCAGAGGTGACAAAGCTTCTGTCCTTGACTAAGCCAGGCTTTTCTGAGCCCTCTTCTCAGCTGGGCCTTAACCTTGGCCTTTAAAGACTTGAACAAACACTAACATAGTTTCTTACAGCTCAAGGCCACTTCCCTACAATGACCCTAGCTGCCCCGCCCCTTAACATGCTGCCTGAGGAAACTCAGGGCTGCCTAAGGAACTGACCATTTCTTACTGCTAATGCCTGAAGATGGGCCTGCTGTCTCCCTGCCTCTGCAGGATGGTGGGAGCCAAGCCAGATGTATTTCACGTGGCCCAACCCAGCTTCTCACTTCTTGTAAGTTTTCCCTGACTCCACTGAGCCCCTGCTCAGCCCCTCCCTACGCCCTCATTCTCCCTTTAATATGACCAGTCACCTTTGTACAAATCAGAGTTGAGTTCAGTTCACACTTGACTCTTTTTCCAATTGCAACAGTAAATTACTGATTAAAACCGGTCCTTACCACGTTTAACCAGCATCCAGCTTTGTTTATCTTTGACAGAGGACACCTAGGGGAAGTAGGCAGTGGCCTGGCTGAACCCAGTTCTGGGTTACATGGCCCCAAGGGCAACCCATAGCCCCCAGTCTCCTTCAGGCCTCTTTTTGAATGCTCAGCCTTCTTACCCTCTGGATTAAGGCAGCATTCCCTACTTTAATAATCTACAAATCACCGTCAAAATATACACTTTCTCCATGTGCCACTCACACTATTAATTATTTGCTTGATATTTTTCTTTAAATCAATTCTTTTACTATTTTCAACCACTTGACTAAATTTCAACTATTACAATTTACTACTTTTACACGTGTTTAAATTTTTTACATGTCTTTACATTTTTATGTGTATTTAAATTGATCATATTACTGCCATAAATGGAAGACCAGTATTTCTGGCCATAAATGGAAAACACCTTTAAAGATAAACACAGTGAATGGACCACAATGCTGCTAACTCAAACAAGGCAAGGCAGCTTGCTTTCCCCTTAAGAAAGGAGATCTGAAATACTGTGGGGTGGGGGGAGGTGGGGAGGTTAAAGACACATCAACACCATACTGACACTTCTCTGCTAAAGCAGAACTGAACTATAACTAAAGAGGACGTGTCCTTCCTACAGTAGGATTTACATATTTGAAGCCAGGACATGGCAATAATCTGTACAGGGGATTTAAAAACCAGGCCTGGAAGTGGTCCTTAAGGGCTGATTTTCTAAGCTAAATAATAACAGTACTAGTCTTAATAATAGAGATTACTGGCGAGGAGGATGGGAATAGCTCAGTGGTGGAGTGCACACTTACCATGCACAAGGTCCTGGGTTCAATCCCCAGTTCCTCCATTAGAAAAAAAAAAAGATTACTTATGTGCCTTGCACTGTGTTGGTCACTGTAAATCTTAGTTTGTTTAATCCTCGCGTCAACCTCAGTTTATCTGCGCTTTTAACCACTGCTTGGTATCTCACCTCAAGAAAGGATCTGCTATTTGCATCCAAAGTGGAGATGCTGGTGACAGGGACTGCGGGGAGGGCTGAGAAGATGCAGGGCCATGACCATTATGCTTCCAGCACTGCTGGCTTGACTGTGTTCAAGACCAGGCTCCGCCATTTACAATCTGTGCGACCTCAGGAAAGTCACAACCTTCCTGAGTCTCAGTTTCCCCATCTGTTGATGGGGCCAGCCTGGGGCTCTTCCCTCCCAGCCTGATTCAGTTTCAAATGGAAACCAAGGGCAAGAAAGCACTTTGTCCGTGGTCCATGTGATGGTGACTGGCCTAAGAGCATCTTGCTGATGATCCCTGCAGAAACTCCCTCCCTCCCCCAAATGCAGGTCAGAAGCCATACAACCAAGTAACAAAGACGGCTAATCAGTAATAAGAGGAAAACCTAGTCCTTCCCACATCTTGGCACCGTTCTGGGTACTGCACATATATTGACTGATTGATACCTCACAGCCTCACAACAAGCCTACAGGGGAGGCATTTTTTATTTTCATCCTCATTTGCAGAGTGTGAAACTAAAGAACAGAGAGGTTAAGTAACTGGCCCAAGGTCACCCTGTGGGAAGTGGCAGACCTGGACTTGAACCCAGGCAGCTGGACTTCAGCATTAGCCCCCTTAACCCCAACTCTGCTGCCTCTTCACATCTATGATGGACAAACTAGATGACCCAGGAGTCAACCCAGTTGGGGCAAACTCCCTCTCTGAATTAAGCCCTGATTGGTTTATAGTTAAAAAAAAAACCTAACTATGATGAGAAAGAGGACTGTTTTCAGGCAAGGTCTTGTTTACTGTCTGCTACAGAATTACAAGTCATCTAGTGGTGGTGGGCAGGGAAAGAGACAGTCAAGGGTTGATACAGTGGCACAGGAAGAGCCCTGAGCTCGCCATGCAGACAGCCCGAGTGTTAGCCCTGGCCACGCATCGAATTGCAAATGTTTGCCCTCCCTGGGTCTCCAAACACTACAACAACAACAGCAGCAACAACACAACACAACAAGTGCTCTCAGTTGCCAGGAACTGTGTCAGGCATTTTCTATGTCTCACAATGAGCCTCTGGGGTTTGGATCACCACCCTCGCTTAGGGGAAGGAGAAACTGAGGCTCAAGATTATGAAGAGCCTTCTTGGGAAGGTGGGCAGAGGGTGTTCCTGGCAGGAGAGGGAGGCCCAGGCGCTCTCTGGGCTGGGAGGGGGAGGGGCGGGGCCAGCCTGCTCTCTTTCACATCTATGAATAGTTAAAAGGCAATTACGATGCTAATTTGCAGAGCTAATGACTACAGCTCCGAGTGAGGGGGAGCTGGGAGCAGCTATTGGCCAGAGCTGTCAGCCAAAGCCCTGCAGGGACAGTTCCCTTGAGGTCCCTGGACCATGGCTGAGTCTAGGCAGAGACACTGGCTCCTTGTCCCCAACGTAGTGACTCCTGGTCCCAGACAAGACCGTTACGTCCTTCCTCAGTGTCCCTTAGAGTAAAGGAACTTCAGACAAGTGATAAGTAGGGGGCTGCAGACGCCAGAGTCTATGAAGATACTCAAAAAAAGTTCTCATTTTCCCCTTCCTGGAACAAAACCAAAAATAACAATAATACTAACAAAACAAAACGTGTTTATCTATTGGAGGCAGGCTGCCTGTGACTCATCAGCCGTGTGGCTTTGAGCAATGTATTTTACTTCCTGGGCCTCAGTTTCCTCATCTGTAAAGTGGGGATGAAAAAAATACCCTTCTCATAGGGCAGTTATCAGGCTTCAATGACACAGTGCCCATAAAGCCCTTGGCATGATACTGGAACTGGGATGGAGGTGACTGTGGCCACAGTCCTGGGGATATCACACTAAGATGCACAAGGTCCCAGCCCTGTGGTGGAGAAAGACAGTTAAACAAGTGATTAGCATGAAAGGTGCTATCATGGGGAAGGTCGAGGAGGCTGTAGGCTCTTGAGGATGGAAGGGCATAATCCAGATGGCAGTGGGAGTGGCAAGCAGGGAGGGCTTCATGGTAGAAGGGGCACCCCAGGAAGGCCAGGAATGAGAGTGAGTTAGACAAAGACTGGGATGAAGGAGTGGAGGATGCTTCCAGGGAATTCCTTCTCTGTAACTGTCCCATCAGCAAATCCATTAGCTCTCGGCAGAGCCCACTCCAGGTGAAACTGGCTCAGAAGTCACATCTCACTTGGAAGTTAGGGCTCGGAACTGAACTGTAGGAGTGATGGATGTGACACCTGTGGCACATTGGAATAAGGGAATGGCCCACAGTGACCCATGATTCTGTCATTGTGACTGAGGCTGGAATACATGGCAAAAGTATCTGTTGAGTGGGAGAGAGACAAGGTTGGATGTTAGAATCAGGTGCTACCAAAAAAGAGTGAGAAAATCTCCTTCCCCCTCCAAGGAGGAGGAAGGGCCTGGAGACAGCAAGGGGGAGTCCTAGACCTGTAAACCACCTGGAATTCCTCCATGTCACATAAAAGACCCCCTGTGGCTCCTCCCTCTTCCTACCCCAGTGCATCTCGAAGGTAAGTGTGCATCAGAACCACCTGAAGGACTTATTAAAGCACAGCTTCTGGCCCCAGTCCCAGAGTTTCTGATTTAGTAGGTTTGGGGCGAGACCCAAGAATTTGCATTTACAAGAAGTTTCCAGGTTGCTGATGCTTCTGGTCAGTGGATTACACTTTGATAACCCAGGTCTCCGGCCTCATCTCCTCCCATTCCCTCCCACACCCTCTACACACCACACTTTGCACCACCCCCTCATGCCTATTGCCCACCATCAGTGGTTTTGATGTATGGTTAAGAAAATCTGACCCAACCACACAGAATGAGACAATGGAATTTTGAACTGAATTGACTACGAGACATGAACAAAATAAAACAAAACAAAAAACTGAACTAAAACGAACACTCTGAAGCTGCCTGGCTGGTTTATATGGAGGTCTGTAATTCCAGATCTCAAAGTATGAGTGCACACCTGGGGTCCTCTCTGCTCCAGCCCTCATGAAATTTGCCTGAACATCCTGTTTTCCAGCCTCTCTCCACATCCAAGCAAGCCCAGGAGAATTAGTCACAGAGGCCAGCAGACGCTGTGGGCTCAAGAGGCACCTGTATGACACACGTGTGTATACTCGCCTCGCCTACCCACTGCAGACATTGCTAATCAACCACAGCACCTGATTCTAACATCCATCCTTGTCTCTCTTTACCCTGGAGCTGACTTAGCCTCAGAATCTTTCCCAGTGTGGTCCAAGCACTCATTTCCAAGTAAGCCGAGAAGGTAATCAAATTCAAAACTATGTTGTTCTGGTCAGGAACTGACCCATCTTCTTTCTTCACCTCTCTAGTTGCAAACTGCTCACACAGTATTTCGTCATCTGCTCCTGTCTCAGCTCTGGGTTCCATTCTTCTGCCTACCATCTCCAGATACCCCAGCCCTGAAGCATTCAGCTCTCTTGAGTGGCGTTTTTTGCTTTGGAGCTTAGCACAGGGCCCACCAACATCAGGTACCTAGCCATGATTCTTGATATCTGGGAGTTTGTGAATGAAAAAAAAAAAGTTTTCCTGGTGTCTCAGTTATTATTGCCTAACAAGCTGCTCCACAACATACTAGCAGAAAGCAAGAATAGTTTTATTTGCTCGTGATGCTGTGGGTCAGGGATTCGGTAGGGTTCAGCTGGCTGAGTCCTCTGCTTCACAGGCCATCGTATGGCTTTCTCTCATGGCTGAGAAATGAAACAGATTTCAGGAGGGCCTTTTCACGTGGCTGCCTAGGCTCTCTCACATTATGGAGGTTGGGTTCCAAGAAGGAGCATTTCAAGTGACAAAGGCAGAAGCTGTTGGTCTCTTAGGACCCAGTCTCCGAGTTACACAATGTCCCTGCTGTCACATTCTACTGGTCAAACAGACCACAGAGCCAGCCCTGATTTAAGAGGAAGGGAAATAGACTCTTCTCCATGAGAGGAGCGGCAAATAATTTGCATCTTTAACCCAACAAATCTGGGGAGTTTAGGGTTATGGCGTCCAGTAGGTACTCAATAACTATTTCTCAATGAATGAATTAAGTGGTGCCATTGCCAGGATTGGCTAGGGCTCCCCCAGTTCATGCCTTGTCCCAGCATTCCCTCGCACAAACTCAGACTTAGCTCCAGACCCAGCTGCGTGCTACTGTAGGGTAATGGGTGGATTCCTACACCTGGCCTGGTGTGTGGGCGGCAAGAGTGAGGTGCAGGCCTCGAGTGGGGACCCACCGAGGGGTATGGGTAAAAACTTCCTGCAAATGAGTCATACTTGGGGGCAGGGAGTCTGAGCTGCCCCAGGCCCATTTCCATCTCATTGATGCAGAATTGGAGAAAATGCTGATTTTTTTTTTTTTTTTGAGCACTGGAGACAGAGAGCAATCTGGGTTGCTATGCAACCAGCGCCTGTGCCCAGCTGATAACACCAGAGGAATTAACTGTCCTTGTCCTGCTCAGGCTCTGGAGGAGGGGGCTGACGCTGCTTCCCCAAGCCTCAACCTCAGCCCCCGCCAGCTCAGTCTCTGGCCCAGTTACGGATGGGGGAATCTGGAGCCAGGTCCCAGCCTCTCTCTTGCTTCACAAAGAGCAACCAAGGGGGAGTCCCTTGCCTCATGCCAAGGCGGGGGTGTTGCAGAGTGAGGAGGGAGCTGCCTGAGGGTCTCTTGGACGAAGGGCATCTCCATCTTCTCTGATCTGCTAATGAGCTGTGAATTAAAGACAAACAAACTCAGAGGGAGGCTGGAAAGAGGGCAAGGCTGGTGAAGGGCTGACCCACAGTGAGGACAAGATGGGCAGAATGAGGCCAACTCCCGAGGCAGCGGAGGAGCTCTGCCCGCAACAGCCCCCAAGGCCTGGGGAGAGGCAGGCCAGGCAAGGGTAGGATGTCCTAGTGAGCAAGGGAGCCAGGGGTAGGGGTGGTGGGGCCTTGGCATCCTTGGAAGACCAAGGACTCTCATATCCAGAATCTAAAAAGCAGAGGACAGCCCATCCGGGGACTCAGGGGCTGCTCAGGGGGAGACCCAGGGAAACAGACTTAATGTGTTCCTCTCCCCACTAGACTGACTCTTTAAGGGCAAGGAACACGTAACATAAGGGTTTCAGAGTCAGACCTGAGTTCAAATCCAGCCACTTATAGCTGTGGGACCTTGGGCCAGCCACGTCACCTCCCTGAACGTCAGTCTTCTCAGCCACAGAAAATAGAGTAACAGGATCTCCTTTATAGACTTGTCGTGAGGATGAAACGCGATCATGTATTTAGTTGGACCGTTGTAAACGGCTGTTTCTGTGAATGAAAACTGGTCAAATATTGGCTCTTTCCTTTGGTTCAACCTAAAATGTCCAGCGCTGAGCACTGTCCTGCACCCAAAACACACTCAGTGAACAGAAGCAGCTATTAATGCCTTTTGTTGTCCTGGGTGGTGTTCCAGTACGCATGTTCAGTGGACAAATGAATGAATGAAGAAAAGCAGGATGGGGACAGAGCAGGGGCTGGGCTTGGGTGGCTGGTCCCCAGACCCAGAAGATGCTGACAGACGACAGGGGCCCCTCTCCAGAGCGATCAGGGAGCCATGACCCCAGGAAGCCAAGTTCACAGCCCCTGCCTGGCTGCTCCTCCTGTTCCCTCACCCCACTCCCCCTGCCCCTCCCCATGTGTGCCCTCTGTGTTTCTTTCTCTCTCTTGCCCCATTTACTGAGCAAAAGTCTTGTTTTCAGGTTACCATGGTTACCATTTACTTGTACACTTACTCTGTGCCAGGCTCCAATCTAATCACTTTGCAGGCATTAACTCGTCTACTCCAAACAATTACCTAACTTGAACCGTATTTTTAACCCTTTGAGGTAGAGTTTAAAATTTTTTTTATTGAGGCATAATTTACATTAAATAAAATGCACCCATTTTCAGTGTACAGTTCAATGCGTTTTGGCAAATGTATACATCCATGCAGCCACCATCCAATCAAGATACAACATGTTCATCACACCAGAAAGTTCCCTCCTGCCACTTTGCTGTCTGTCCCCACACTGACTCTCCCACCCACCCCTCCAGCCCCGGGGGCCACAGATACGCTTTTGGTCACTGTAGACTCGTTTTGACTTCTCCAGCATTTCATGTCACGGGACTCATACAGTGGATACATTTTGTGTCTGGCTTCTCTTTTTATCATTAATTTCTTCCTTTTAATTGCTGAATAGTTGTTATGGACTGAATTGTGTCCCCATCTCAACCCCAAAAATTCAGAGGTTGAAGCCCTCCCTCACCCCCTCATTGTGATTTTATTTGGAGTTACAATACTTTAAAGGTATAATTAAGGTTAAATTTGGTCGTAAAGTTGGGACCCTAATCCTATAGGGCTGGTGACCTTATAAGAGGAGGAAGAGACATCAGGGATGCCCATGCACAGAGGAAAGGCCGGGTGAGGACACAGGGAGAAGGTGGCTGTCTGCAAGGTGAGGAGAGAGACCTCAGGAGAAGCCAAACCAGCGTCAACTTGATCTTGGACTTCCGGCCGCCAGAACTGTGAGAAATAACTTTCTGCTGCTTGAGCCATGCCATCTGTGGTGTTTCCTAACAGCAGCCCTAGCTGGTGAAGACAGTAGAATTCCATCAAGTGAGCAGTTTGTTCCTCCACCAGTGGTAGCAGTTTTATAGATGAGGAAACTGAGGCTTAGAGACGCCCAACTACTTGTCTGAGGTTCCCACAGATCAGGTAAGAGCTCAGTGCAAGTGAGCGGGACTGTCGAGCCAGCGCTCCTGCTGGGCGAGGTGGAAAAGTAGCCCCAAACCGGTGTTTGCATGAACGCCAGCAGAGGCCGAGCTGCCACCCTGGGATCCAGCCCGCCCCAGCAGGAGCCCAGGGGGCCCTGCCCGGTAGGAGGAGGCGAGTCAGGGGGAGGTGCCCTGGAAGGTTCCTGTGAAGCCCCACCCCCTTTCCATCTTTGCCCTCAGATGCTGGGGTGCACAGACCTTCAGTAGGAGCCCAGTTGGAGGAGTGGTTGGTGCCTCACAGGCTGAGGAGGACTGGGGGGCAGGAGAGGAGATTCGCGGAGGGAGACTGTCCAGTGAAAGACCCTGCTGAGGACTCAGCAGAGCTGGAATTGGACCAGCCCTGCTTCCCTGAACCTCAGCCTACTTGTCCGTAAAATGGTCATGAAAATTCTCCTTACCAACCTCACCAGTGGGGAAGGAACAAATGTTGTATGATTCCAAATTCGCAAGGTACCCAGAGCAAGAGGGGTAGTCTTCCTTCTTACCACACCAATATAGTGGGGAGGGTGGAGTGATCTCCCCCATTTCACAGATGAGGAACCTGAGGCCCAGGGAAGAAAAGAACACTGGGGCCTGGGCCAGCGCACCAAGAAGCATCCTTGCTTTGGGCTGAGACAGCCTCTAGGTCTGGGCTCTGAAAAACGCTCTGGGCCTTTAGTGCCTCAGATGCCTGCCTCCCTTCCAGGCTGTAAGTTCCTGAGTCTGGGATTGTGTCCAGTTTCCTCACCATTATACCCTAGAATCCGGTGAGTTCCTGACACACACAGGGTACTCAGCCAATATTAATACATAAATGAATGAGCGAATGATAGCCATGCTTTTCAAAGAGGTATACGAGTAGCCTGGGAGAGTATCAGAAAGGGCCAGAAGCCACAAGTGCCCCTCCAGGAGTGTCCTTTTTATTCAGAGTACAGGGGAGATAATTCAGTTACCATCACTTTGGGGAGTATTTTTCAATGGTGTTAAAATATATTCTGGTAAGATGGCTTCTTAAAAAATTAACCATAGAATAACCATATGATTCAGCAATTCCACCTCTGGGTCTATACGCAAAAGAATTGAAAGCAGGAACTCAAACAAATACTTGTACGTCAAGGTTTGTTGCAGCATCATTCACAATAGCCAAAAGGTGGAAAGAACCAAATGTCCATCAATGGACGAACAAATGAACAAAATGTAGTCTACACAGACAGCGGAATATTATTCAGCCTTAAACAGGAATGAAATTCTGACATATGCTACAACATGGATGAACCTTGAAGACATTCGCTAAGTGGTAGAAGCCAGATGCAAAAGAACAAATGTTGTATGATTCCAGATACACGAGGTTCCTAGGGTAGTCATACTCATGGAGACAGAAAGTAGAATGGTGGTTGCTGGTAGGGGCTGGGAGGAGAGGGGAATGGGGAGTTACTATTTAATGGGTAAAGAGTTTTTGTTTGGGAAGACGAAAAAGTTCTGGAGGTGGACGGTAGTGATGATGGTACAACAATGTGAATGTACTTAGTGCTACTGAACTGTACACCTACAAATGGTTAAAATGGTAAAATTTCTATTACTCCACAGCATTGAAATCATTCTCATGGGTGATCAGGGTCACCGTCCTGTCTCAGTGGGGCGTGCATGGTGGTCCTGACCACCTTCCCTGCTGAGTCAGTTGCTCCAGACCCCCATGTCCAGGCTGCAAGTTGGAGGGAGGAAGTAGGGTGATTGAAGGGGACCTGGCCAGTAAGGTGATTTTCCCCATAACCCACCAACCTGCCAGCCTGGTACTTCATTTTCTTCACCAGGTATCTCTTGAGTGTGTACCAAGTGCGGATTTACCAGGCGAGGCAGGGGTGAGAGGTACAGAGGCAAACCACGCCCAGGGTCTGGTGTCCCGGAGCATCTAGGCCAAGAGGAGAGGCATGATGCCCTTTACATCTGTAAAATGGGACTAAACCTGCTCCATGGGGTTGGAAGGGATGAAGCTGGGAAAGCTCTTGCAAAGGGCCTGGCCCAGAGCAAGAGCCTAGGAGATGCCAGCAGCTTTTACTGGTTTTTTGTTTTTGTTCTTTTGTTTTTGTTTTGCTTTTTACTTTTAACTCTCATCAGAGGTAAAGAGTTGGCCATGGAGTGCGGGGTTCTGTGAAAGAAGAAGCCAAAGAGAGGGCTACAAAGAACAGTTTCTTTGTAATATAGAAGAAGAAACCGCCCTCAAGGAGCAAAGTGGGGTCTTGGCTAATCACAATTTCTCTGCATTTCCCCACCCCCACCCCAATCAAAAGCCTGGTCTAACATCAACCGCCTGCCCCCCTCCTACACTTTGTGCCCCCACCTCCATGACTCACACTCCTCCCATCTGATTACTCACTGGCCTCCTTAGTCCAAAGCTCTTGATGGATTTGGTAATTGAAGTAATTACGGTAATTTTACCTTAAAGACAGGCAGCTGCAGATTCCCTATTGGGGAGCCCCCTCCCTGGGCCTCCTGCCAGCCAGCATTCAGGGACAATGAAAGTAACTCCCATTCCCTTCCCCAAAGTGTCTGGGGTGGGAAAGGGTTTCTCAATAGAAGGCATCTCCCACCCTCTGAGCAGCCCCCGGGGTGGAGCAGGGGACAGCAGGATAGGCTTGCCAGGAATAATTTTCATTTCTCCCACCACAGCCTTGGTTCCAGGGACTTGCAAAGAGCAGGGGACACTGGCTTGTTCCCTCTCCGGGCTTGAAAATCAGGACAGGCGATCCCCTCAAGTGTGTGGATGAAGTCCTGATAGATCACAATTGCACATATCCTGTAGGGTCCAGGTGTGAGGGGCAGGCAGGGGTGTGGGCCCTAGGACATGGAGGGGGAGAGTCACCTGCCCACAGCCAGGTACCAGGCAGTGCGCTCCCTCCCTCCATCCCCGCCCCAGCCAGAGCCGGAGGGACGTTTGCCTTCACACCCTTGTCCCTCTAACGCCAAGAGTCAAGTGCAGGGAGGATGAAGGAGGTGGAGATCTCTTCTGGTTTCAAGTTAGAAGTCTCCTCAGAGAGAAGGGTCTTCAATGAGGGTCCTGAAGGATATATGAGACCCCCTTGGGAGGGACTAGGGCAGTGAGGGACCCCAGCCAGACGCCAGTGCAGACCAACAGGCAGTCCCATGCAGGGGCATTTGAGGCCACATCTAGGTCTGCTAAGAGTAAACCTTGGGGCAGTCTTAGAGTTCCCAGGCCAGTGTTTTGGTCTATTTAAACCCTTCCAGTCTTCCCAAACCTCTTAGGATCCGTTTCCAGTCCCTGCCCAGTCTGCCCACTGGCCCCTTGCACTCTCTCAACGTCAGCCACATCAGCCTTTCAGTGTCTCCTCCTGAGGGCTGGGACCCTCCCTGCCTGTTTATTACTCTGGCCCCAGTCTAGCCCAGTGCTGGGCTCATAGTGGGCACCTAATTTCATCATCCAGCGACTGCAGAATCTCTCATTTCCTCCTCCCCGCCCTCTGTGGGGACTGAGAAACAGCGAGTGAAAGTCTGGGAGCACAGAGAGGCTGGGCAAGTTACCTGCAGCCCCACAGAGCTGGCTTGGAGCGCCATCTGCCAGCCAGCCCAGGGTGGCCCCGTCTAAGCACCGCCCCTCCCAGGGAGGCACCCACCCGAATGCCAGGTGAGACACTTCTCTGCTTGGGGGCCATTTTCTCCATTTGCTCAAGGAAATGTTCCTCCTGGAGGGCATCTGTCCAAATCCCATGCTGCTTGCTCTCAGAAGCTGGAGGTAGCAAGGGCTTGTTCAGTCTGTTCGTGCTGCTGTTACAAAGTACCGCAGGCTGGGGACTTAAACAGCAGACATTTATTTTCTCGCAGTTCTAGGGGTTTGAAGTCCAATATCAAGATGCTAGAAAATGTGGTTCCTGTGAGAACTCTCCTCGTGGCTTGCAGATAGCGGCCTCTTCACTGTGTTCCCACATGGCCTTTCATCCGTGTGGGCACAGACAGAGGGAGAGCTCTGGTGTCTCATCTTCTTACAAGGACACCAGTCCTATTGGACCAGGGCCCCATCCTTATGACCTCGTTTAACCTTAATTACCTCCTTTAAACCTGATCTCCAAATACAGTCACCTTGGGGGTTATGGCTTCAACATATGAACTGGGGGAGGGGGACACAATTCAGTCCATACCAGGGCTCCTTAAAATCAGCATGATCCCAGCCAGAGTGAGCCCCAGACAGCAAAGAGCCCGGAGAAGCCGGGCACCCACTGTGAGCTGTGCTAACCCAGCAGCAGGGCTGGTGCGAGGTCATCAATCACCAGATGCCACAGGGTGGAAAAAGATGAGCCCTCGGATAGCGCCGAAGATGAATGGGGAAACTGACATGTGATTAAACTGGGCTTCTCCGCTGGTGGCTGACGGCCCACTCTGAGCGCAGAGCTAGCACAGCCAGGCCTGGGCTCCCAGCACCCACCAAGGCACTTGCCCCTCCGGCCAGGGTTAAAGGATTGTCCAACCTGTCATCCCTGTCATCCCAGCTCCCTGTCATCCCAGCTCTGTGTGAGACACGCCGTGGGACCTGCACAGGTGCTGAGAACCATGGGGGAGATGACATCACCACTCACCATTTCAGCTGCCTGGCTCTTGTTTAATAATAATAATAATAATAATAACAATAACAATAATAATAACAATAATAATGACAGCAATGAATGAGCGCTGGGGGTAGGTACTTCAGGTGCATTTCCTCATTTTCCCACATCAAACCAGGGAGGTCAGAGTTAAGTCAGGTGATGAGGACAACAGTTTCCAGAGGAAACAGAGGAGCTGAGAGGTATTCGTTGATCCATTCATTCACCCAACGGATTTTTATTGGGCACCTACTATGTACCATTATATCCACAAAGGTGAGCAAAGTCCCACATGGTCTCTGCTTTCATGGGGTTACATCCTAGTTGGGGACACAGATGAGAAAAAGCTAATTAAGTAAGATAATTCCAGGTAATGATAAATGCTAGGAAGAAAGTTAATTAAGGCAATGAGAGAGAGAGAGTAGGAGAGGAAGCAACTTCAAACACGATGGTCAGAGAGGCCTTGTGAAGGAAGGGACAAGTGAGCTGAGACCCGGAGCTGAAGGAGCTGGCCATGGGAGCAGCTGGGGGTGCTGTTCTAAGCAGAGGGAACAGCACGTGCAACGCCCAAAAGCATGAATGACCTCGGTATGTCTCAGGAATAGGATGGAGGCTCATGCGGCTGGCTCTGCAAAGTGACGGGGAGGATGGGTGAAGTGACATCAGAGACACTGGACGGGCCTCAGAGGCCAGGGTAAGGAGTTGGGATGTTATTTGAAGTGGTGTGGGATTCCTCTGGAATATTTTCAGTAGGAGGGCTTTCAGTATAATTGAGTTTTTCTTTTACAAGGGTCATCATGGCTGCTGTACAGAGAATAGATAGGATAGCAAGGAGAGTAGGTAAAAGGCATCGAAGCCACTGAGACTTTGTACCATCATCATCACCATCACCATCACCACCATCACCACCACCACCACCACCTCCATCACCACCACCATCATTACCACCATCACCATCCCACCACCACCGTGAGCAGCAGCATTGAGATGACAATGGCTTGGACTAGGATGGTAGTAGGAGCAAAAGAGTAAAGTGGGGGGAAGCAGTGTATTTTAGTGGGAGTTTCAGCAGGGCTTGTAGGTGGACTGTGGGGAACAGAAGCAGCAACTCTGGCTGAATCTCTGGTATTTCTCCCACATGGAAAATCTACCCAATCTCTCTACTTCTGTTCTTGACTGTCCTCTCTCACCAGCACCTACCAGGTCCTGATCCTGCTTCAGGCAACCAGGGTGTGGCTGGAAGAGCACTGGGTTTGGAACTGGGCATCCAACGTTCTCACTCTCTGTGTGACTTTAAGAACATGGTTTAGCCTCTCTGAACTTTGGCTCCTTCGTATGTAAAAATGGGACCATGGTAATACCTGCCTCAAAGGATTGTGGGCTAGTGCTGGGCTGAACTCATGCTTCATTCAGTCTGGGCTCTTTGGATGGAGCTTCTGGGGGAACTGAGGTCACTTAAGGCTTGTAACCTGCTACAATCTCCATTGCCCTGCCAGGCAGTTCCAGAATTAATGTCAATCCCTCCTCACTGGGTTTTCTGCATTCCCCTTTCCTGGTTCTGAGGGTGTTTGCACTGTGGGAAGTGGGGGGAGAGAGTGGGAGGCTGCGGAAGTGACCATCATTAAAACACTTACAAGTATGGATATTCAAAGCAAAAAGAGTTTGAATTTATGGTCTAAAATAGGTAAGAGCTTGCATCTTGACACCAGACTAATCTGCATTGGAATTAAATCTTGTCACTCATGGGCCATGTGGCCAAGTAATACTAACTTTCTGAGTCTCAGTTTTCCTCTCCTGCAAAGAGGTCATGATGATAATCTGTCTCATAAGGTTGTTGTGGGGATTAAAGGAGTTAATATATGTAAAGTACCTGGTGCATAGTAAGTGCTTAGTGACTCAGCTGCTGTCATCACATCACTCAAACTAAAACACTGGATTATTGTAAAGATTAAATTTATAAAGCTCTTGGTGTTCTCACCATCATTAGGCTGCTCCTTAGAGCCCCAGGGCTTAGTTAGGTGGGGTTCTGTTTGATGATCCACTTGCCATGGGGGTTGGCACGGTACAGCTCTAACAGGCAGTTATCTAGGTCTAGGAGACGCACACCTGTGCGAAGCAGGGGTGCAGGAGGTTGAGGTGGGAGAGACCAGCCTCCCTGTAGCCAAAGGGAACCACTCGGATGCAATTTGCGCTCCAGAGCCCCCTTGTGGCCACGGCTGGACTTCACCCCTTCTCCTCCTCCCCTCCCTCCCTTGTAAGGCTTTGGCTGAGGAGCACTCTGCTCTCTCAGAGCATCTCTACACAGGAAGCCTGGTTTAGGCCTCTGCTCCCTGGCCAGCGGTTCTCAAAGTGTGGTCCCTGCATCAGCGGCATCAGTGACACCTGGGAAGTTGTTAGAAATGCAGATTCTCAGGGCCCAGCCTCCCGTGTCTTAAATACCCTCCAGGTGATTCTGATGCACTGCTCAAGTTTGAGACATCACTGCTTTAGAGAACACAACTGAAATCAGCTGCCCAGCCTCAGTTCCCACAAAGCTGGGGACTCTCAGACACGTGTTTACAGAATTCCTTAAGGAATCATGGCCGCTGCCCCGGAGGAGGTTCACGTCAGCTAGGCTGGCCCAGAGGTTGGAGGTACTGACAACTGTCACACTAAACAAAAAACTCTGCCCTCTCCATGCCTGAAGCCAGCTCCAGGCAAAACTGCAAACTCCAAGACTGAAGTCTAGGGCGTGCACAGGCTGACCCTTAACCTCATAGCAGGGATCCACCTGGTTTCACGGGAGAGGGCTGAGGGGAGGGAGGACTCACCCCAGGGTGGACTCTGGGCTCCCCAAGAGGGGGACAAGGTATTACTGGTATTCCCTGCGACTTCACAGAGGATGACAGCTGGCGTCATGGACCTGCTGCTGCAAGACTCAAAGAAGCAAGCCACTGAAGGCAGCGAGACCAACCACTGTGTGGGAAGCCCAGGCCTGGAAGGGGTAGCCTCTTTGATTTTTGGCTCCAGGTGGGAGATGAGACACAAGGACCCTCCTGAGAGAGCCAGAGCCCACACAGGAACCCAGCACTAAGAGGCAGGGAAGAGGCAGCTGGGAGGCACTCGGAGAGGACCAGCCATGGCCCCCCCCCCTACAAGGCCCCTTCCCATTGGGCATCAGAATGGAAGCTGTTGGAGAGGTGGGATGAGGGGGGACAGATAGGGGACAGGAGCCTGTGGTGAAGGGCAAATTCCGAGTCAAGATGGATTATGAATATTGTACAAGTATGTGTGTTAATTATAATTATTATACAAGTATCATATAATTATCATATGATAATTATGGATATCCTGGCTTCAATTCCAAAATCTGTCCCCACTTTGCTGTGTGGCTCTGGGCCAGGCCATTCCTCTCTCTGAGCCTCAGTTTTCCCATCTGTACAAGGAGGAACTGGACTAGACACTTGCTAAGACCAAGTCCTTCATGTCAACTCCATCAAGGGGGCTCCTGAGAGCTCAAGCTGTTTCTTATGTCCTGGAGTGACAGCTGCATACCAACCCCACTGATCTTCCAGCTCTTTGGCCATGCTGCCTCAGGACATTTGCACATGCGGTTTTCTGTGGCTGGAAGCCTTACCTCATTCCCCAGACTCTACCAGGTGCCTTGTTTTACCTTCCCATTGTTCCCTATATTTCTCATAAAACCTAATACAGTTTGTAACTTGATATTTACTTTATCGCTATTTGACTCATGTCTACCTCTTCCACAGGGCTGTGAATTTGGAGGTCCAGGGTCCGTGCCTGTTCTTTTCACTGTGATTCTAGCATTCCATGTTGTACCTAGTGCAGAGTAGGCATTCATTAAATACTAAGACGAATGAATGAATAGTGGCTGTTACTATGATTTGGAGCCAAGAAGGTTAGAGAACCCAGTTCTGACCACCCCAGAAAGAGACAGTCCAATGGCACGTGCAACTCCCTTCGATGGCTTTCCTCTCTGAGGGCTGACCCCTCCCCGCACCCAATCCCTGCTCCCTGAGGGGACAGGCTCCTGTAAGGGGTAAGGGGGAGGTGGCCCCGACAGTGGGAGGGGGCCGTCCATGTCCTCACTGCCCTCTTGACACTGCGAACCAGGGCTGAGGTGCTCTGTGAACCGTTGAGGACATGGGCCACTTTGGTGCAGGCGCAGAGGCACCTCCAGGGGATCTTTGCTAGGCCAGGCCACCCGGATATTTGCCACCTTAGGAGTTTGCCAAGAGAACATGATTCCTAAATGTGGGCACACTCATGCGTGCCTGGAATTCAGATGTGTGTGTAAACACGCATACACGTGCACTTACACAAATACCTGTGCTGAAAATACAAGATGCATAAATACACACCCACACCAGCTGCTTGTGCACGAAGCATATCATGTCCACGTACACAAAGGCACGTACAGAAACGCGTGTGCACGCGGTTCACGCTCATACCCAACAGGAGTGCATGCAGGGCGCCTACAGACGCAAGCATACAGGTTTATACAAATACACCGCATGCACGCGCGACACCGTCAACTCCTCTGTTCTGGACTCCTCCAGAGGACTTAATATTCCAAGTAGTCTTAGTAGTATCCTGCTACTGCCCCCCCCCCCCAAATCACTCCACACCCTGCACAGCGACCTCCACTTTCCCAGCCCTCAGCCAACCACACAACTGGCATCCTACAAATAAGGCAAGGGAGATAGCTTCCAAAACACTCCGCTCCGCGCCAGTTTCCTCCTCCTTGGTCCGGGTCACCTTGTTCTTTCACCTTGTTCCTTACTGAGACTCCACCTCCTCGCTCTCTGCGACGAAGCCGGGGCACCCCCTGGTGGCCGCAACCGGCAGCGCCGTTCCTGGCAGCCTGGTCACGAGGACCTGGAGGTTGTGGATGCGCCGCCTCCAGGTGCCCTCCCGCCGCCCCTGGCCCTTTCCTTTTCCACCTGGTCAGGGTGGGGAGCACTCACCGCCTCGGGGCTGTCCCCCGCCTTGTCTCTGTCTGCGTGCATCCTTCGCAGGCAGGTCCTGAGGCCCCGTCGCCAAGCTGGGAGCGCCGGTCTCCGCTTGTGTTCCAGACCCTGAGGGAAGGAGAGGCACTGACGAGAAGTTGGCCCAAGGCTCCGGTAAAAGTTGCTCTGCCACTTCTCCAGGCCTCAGTTTCCTCATCTGCAAAGTGGGGGTAATCAGAGCACCCACCCGCCTCGGAGGGACGATGTGAGTATTAAATGGCCTAATGTGTAAGTCATTCAGCACAGGCCTGTGGAAGCAGCCAAGAAACCTATTACTCTCATTTTGAGGGAAACCTCGCTCTCTCTTCTTCCTGGTTTTCATGGGAGACAAAGCCACCCATTTGAATCTCACTTCCCAACAGTTGCTGGTTTCAACGTTGGTTTCTTTCTCCCATAGATGCTGTCCTGTTAGGAAAAGAGAGGGCTGGACAAGGAAGGAATTCTCAGGGTGTCTGGATCCCAGGCCAGGGTCAAGATGATGGTTTGGCTTCCCCACTTCATGGGGCTAATAATAGTATCCATTTCACAGGATTGTTGGGGATATTAAATTAGATAAAGCATATAAAACACAGCGCCTGATACATACTGAGTACTCAGTAACCGTAACTATTACTATTTTTTAGTTTATTTATAGACAATTACTGTCAACATAACAGAATGAAATTAAATAATATATTAAAAGTGCTTGGTATAATGCTGTGAAGAATATACATGGAAACTCTACTATTTTTGCAACTTCTTATGAATTTAAAATTATTTCAAGAGGAGGGTAGAGCTCAAATGGTAGAGCGCATACTTAGCATGTACAAGGTCCTGGGTTCAATCCCCAGTACCACCTCCAAAAATTAATAAATAAACCTAATGACCTCCCCCCACCAAAAAAAATTAAAAATAAAAATAAATAAGTCACCTAGAAAATGTGAAAAAAAAAAACTTCCATAAAATTATTTCAAAACATAAAGTTTAAAAGATGATTCTATTTGAGTGAAAGACCGTACTTTCACATTGGAGTAGGGGTTCCTGCGGGGATGGGGGCAAATTTCCTAAGCAACGGGGAGTAATGGTCAATCTGGAAGTAATCCAGCAGGAGGGAAGTAATGCGGAAGTTGTGGTCAATCCAGAAGGCTGTGGGTCAGGCTGCCGGGGGCTCAGCTACCTCCATCTCTTCCCTCTAAGCTTCACTTCTCTTTTTTCTATCTGTCAAATGGGGTACAACAACAGAACGCATCTCCTAGGGCAAGGTAAGGAACAAGCCAGGGCACGTGGATGCCTCTGGAACAACGCCTGGGGCAGGGAAGCCCTCAGTAAAATGTGACCTAGCATTGTCCAACCACATCAGAATATGATCAATGAAGAACCTCTTCCTTCAGTAGCAGGGAGACCTGGGAAAGACTCCTTACCTACTGAGGGAGATCAGAAGAGTGGTTACCCTGGCTGGGAGGGGGGATTAACTGGGAAAGGACACAGGGGAGGGAGCCTCAGGGTGATGGGCCTCTGGTGTTAGTCACACAGGTACACAAATCAAGTGGTACGTACATGGTAAATATTTGTGCACTTTACTGGCAGTTTGGAAGGGGCTGTGCTGGGACAATTGAACGTTTGGAGAAGAAAAAAACTAAGAAGTTGGGTTTCTCACATCAGATACCAAAATTAGTTTAAAAAAAAAAATAGAAAAACACATGTAGGTGGATAGTTAGTCTGCTGGACCAGGAGGACTTTCTAAGCATAAAAGCAATGAAAAAAGGCATAAATGAAAATAAAGAGCATACAGGACTGTAACTCCCTGCTTCCCCCGCCTCTGATGCGGGCAGTCACTCAAAAAATATTTGTGGTATGAATTAAATGAATGAATGATTCAACGACAGTCTGCTGGGTGCCTGGCAGCATAGAAGGGGTTTGGAGCGAGGGACAGGATGTGCTGGTGCCTAAAGATGGGGCCTGGCCACCAGCCCTCTGGGTGGCATCCTCACCAGCAGGGGTCCCTTGCCTTAGGCACAGGTTCCTGCCTGGGGGCAGCCCACCTCTGTGCAGGAGCACAGCTGCTTGTTCAGAGTAAGCAGAGTTCGTGTGGAAGGTTTCCTCCCTCCCTGCCCGCGCCTGCGGCCCCTCGGACTCTGCAACTGCGGGGAAACAGAACAGAGAGGCTGTTGGGATGGGCTGCCTCCTTACCTCTTCCAAGCTCAGAGCCCCCGGTAGCGATTTCCCAGGCTTGTGCCCTCGCTCAGTCCTAGTAAGCTAAGCAGCAATTGCCTAGTTTGAGATCATGACTCTAGGAAGCAAGTTTCTAGGCTGAGAACTCAGGCCTTTTGACCCAAGAAGTGATTTCCCAGGCTGAAGCTCAAAGCCCCGGGATTGAATAAAAAAGCTTAGCGCTCAGACCCATTGCCCCAGGAAGTGGTTTCCTAGCTAAGGCCCTTGCCCCAGGAAGTGATTGTCCAGGCTGAAGCCCAGGGGCCTGATGGGAAAAACCCATTCAAGGGCCCAGCTTGTCCCCTCAGGGTCCCTTCCTAGTCCTCTCAAGCCAGAAACACAAGTAACCTGGAGGCAGACGAAAACGCTCAGAGGTGTGCATGTCCTCTCCCTTCACAGAGCAGCTCCTCTGTGAAGCCTGGAGGATTCCCAGGGCCCTGGAGAATGAAGGGCACTTACACGGAGGAGACTCAGAAGCCCCGGGACTGACCTGGTTGCATTTCATACCTGAGTCCCCATTCTCTAAAGACACTTTCCATGTGACCAATTGGGAACTGTCTGTAATTTGCGCAGGAAGTGTGTGTCCCAGGAAAGGCCTGGGTTTAGTGTCCCATGGACCAAGGGTTGAAACACACTAGACCATTTGGCAGCCGGTAACCTTGGACCATTTACTTGACCTTCCAGAGCATCTGTTTCCTCATCTGAGGAGGGAAGGGGAATTCTTGTCTCACAGGGGTGTCATGAGGGTCAAGTGAGATGTCACATGTGTCCAGCACATAGAAGGTCCTCAGCTTGGTCTCCTTACCCCTCGGGCTTGGCTGTGAGACACCAGTGGCTCAAACCTCCCTCTCCTCTCCTGGGATTCCTGTACCTGCAGTCCAAGCCCCCCAGCGCCTGGCGTAGCACCTGGATCACCTGGCGATGTGGGCCCGTGGGATCCGGGAACACAGTGAAGCCAGGAGCACCAGGGCCAGCCTCTCTCTCTGGGCAGCAGGAAGGACAGGTTCCGCTGTGGGCTGGCATCCTCGCATCTCCCCATTTGCTGCTGCTGCTGCTGCTGCTGCTGTGGGGGGAGGGGGGCGGACTCGGTCAGCAGTGTGGGCGAGAGGAAGGCTGCAGGGCACTCCCCCCACACACCACACACAGGGACAGATGTCCAGCCTCCTTCCAGGTGCAGCTGGCTCAGCCGGGCCACCTACAGGCAGACACACACACACAAACACACACACACACACACACACACACACGCACGCACGCACGCGCGCTTCTGAGCCCTGCCCACTCGCCTGCACTACAAAGGTGAAGTGGAAAGAACAGCTTTAAAAACCAGCTACGAAACATTACTTGTAAAGCCATTAGGGTTATTATTACCTACAACCACCCGATATGAAACAAGACTGAATTAATAACGTCCCTGGCTAATGTGGGTGAAGAAAGCAGCCATGACCCAGGGTCTGGCCTGGCCACTCACTCCCTTGGTGCCTTTGAGCAGGTCACCCTCTGCCTCTGGGCCTTGCTTTCCTCCTCTGTGAAATGGGGATGGTGACATTTGCTAGGAAACAGGAAAGCAGCAAAAGTGTGTTGCGGGTGTGGAAGGGGCAGGGGTGGGGTGGGGAGGGAGGATGCTCAGGGGGCAGGAAACAAGCGTGGCTGAATGTGGGGTCCAGGAGGGCCTCGCTGGAGATTGACATCTTGCCTAGGATGTGAGGAGTAGGAGTTCATCATTGCAAACATGTCGAAGTGGGGCATTTAGGGACAAGTAAGGGACATTCCTCTCGGCTTCCCTGGCTTGTGTCCTACTTCCTGGACCTGTTTTGGACCAGGAGCCTCTCTTCTTGCTCTCTGGCCAGGATGGAACGCTGTGGTCTTCCCCAGATTGCCTGGCCCTCCTGCCCTCATCTAAGGCTCTGGGTGTCAGTGACCCCTCCCCAGGTGGCATATTTGCCTTTACACTAAGAAGAGTGGGCCCAAGTCCACAGGTCACTAAGATGATACCCAGGCGATCCCCTCCCCAAGGGGGCCTAGCCCCTTCTCCAGCCCATCAACCCTGCTGCCTCAGGAGATTTCTTGAAAGATCAGAACATGGTGCCTCCCCAGGACCTCCCACAATGCTCCAACCCGGAGAAGAACGGGCACTGTGGAGCAGGGCTGGGCACTCAAGTCGGGGCCCAGGTTCAAATCCCACCCCCAGCAGTGTGACTCCATTTCCCCATCTGTAAACCAGGGACAACCAGAGAGCCTACCTCACAGGAAGCACGTGAGGGTTAAAAACCATCACGTGTGTAAAGCACACAAAAGAGCATCTGGTCCACAGCAAGCGCTCAGTAAACATGATCTCTTCTTATTGTGGCTTAGGTGTATGGTAGACACTTCATAGGTATTTGTAAAATGAATATTTGTCATTAAAATCAACCTGATGACTCATCAGGGAGTGAGCTTGAAATGAGAGAACGGAAGTTCAGAGTAAGAGCCCCCGGCCCTTTGCACAGATGGGAAATTGATTCCCAAAGGTCAGGATGGCTCACGTTGGTGTCAGGTCTGGGCTCGATCCCCACAACTTGTCAAATGAATGGACTTGGCCAGTGCCCGCAGGTTTGGCAGGGGTCTCCTGAGCACAGGAACCCCTTTGTTTCTTTAATAGGGACCCACACCCTCTGGCCCTGCCCTGGACGGCGGGCCAGCCTCCCCGGAGGGCCTGAGTGTACTGCCTTCACAGACTCGCGCTCCTCCCTGGGGGGCCTGAGCGGGAGTCTGCAGTGGAGAAGAGCTGGATCTCAGGAGGCATTTGTGTGTCCACCGGTGGAGGAGACGTGCTGGGGCTCCCAGGGAAGCACCTCACTCGACGGAATCCTCTTCCCTCCGTGGTGAGCCTCTCCCACCCGCGTCGGCTGACTCCAGGAACACCAGGCTGGGAAGAGATGGCAGGTTGGCTCTAAGGATGACAATGGGATGAAAGAGTAAGAGAGGGGCCGATACTTGAGGGGGTGGGAAGGGCTCTGTAGAAATGGGACAGGATTCTCGAGCAGAGTCTGAAAATCTCCTCTTCTTACCCCATTACTCGTACATCAACAGGATAGGCTACCTGATTTGTGAAGCCCATTAAAAAATGAATACGTGGGGTGCCTTGTGCAAAAATTGAGAATTTCCAGGCGACAACAGTAGAACTTTAAATGAAGCACGAGGTTCTTCTGAACATGTGACCCTGTGGGACTGCACAGGTTACAACCCGGGGAAGCTGGCCCTGGACACAGAACTCTGAGTGCAGGCCTGGGCATATATTTTTCTGGGGCAGGGGCTCTCAACTGTCAAGGTCATGACCTGGAAAGGCTGAGAGTCAGTGTAACTGAGGTGAAGTGAGGCTCCCTGCTTCTCACCACCACCTCCTTCCTCCACTGAGGGAGGCAGGTGCTCCGAGAGTGAGACGTACGGGCAGACCGTGGAGTGGGGCAGGCCTTGGTGGTCCTGCGGACAGAGAGATGTGGGTGCAGGAGAGATGGTGTTTAGGACATCACGTGGGGTGGGAGGAAAAGAGAGGCATGAAGGGGGACTCCCTGGTTTGTGGCTCAAGAACGAGACCAGTCAATGGTGGTGCTGTTCACAGACACAGGGACAAGCTGGCTGGAGATCGGGTATTGTGTTCTGCTTTGTTGAGTAGCAACAGGAATTGAGAATCCCATTCTAGCCGTGAAAAGGCACCAAGCAGACAGATCATGGAGCCCAGGAAGGAGATTAGAGTGAGATACATCTGGCGGTCACCGGCATAGAAATGGCATTAATCCCATTGGGCTCAGCGAGCGCTAGAGCCCTGCTAGCGGCAGATTAGTTACCTGCACTGCCCCTCCGCCTTCTCATTGTAAAATGGAGATCAGAATAACATCCTCTTCATAGGATTCCGTTAATGAGCTTGTGAATGGTTAGCATGGGCACCCAATGAATATCAGCCATTATTATTATTATATTATTAAGTCTTTCTCCTTCCTTCTACAAGTACCTAATGAGCCCCCACCATGTGGCAGGCATCGCTGTGGGTACAGAGACACGTCAGTTATCACGCATGTCAGAAGGGGACACGAACTACAGCGAAGGAGGATGTGGAGCCGCGTCAGAGGGATGGTGCAGTGAGGAGAGATTACAGTGTTAAGGAGGATGGTCGGAGGGGGGCCCTGCTGAAAAAGTGACATTGGAGCAGAACCTACCAGGTGAGGGGCATCTGGAGGAGAGGGGGTTCCAGGCAGAGGGAACAGCCATTGCCAAGACCCTAAGGAGGCAGGTAGGAGGTGAGGTTGTAGATGTAAAGGGTAAGGGGACCTTGGGAAGAAACTCCTCCTGGCAGAGGTGGCTGGTCCTTGAACATGGCAGAAACAGGGCTCCCACACCACAAGGCAGAAGGTTCTCTGACACGGCGGAGACAGTCAAATCCCCAGCACGGTGGAGGGAGCTGGCACCCCAGCGTGGCCAAGGGAGCAGGCCACCAAGATGGCAGCCACCCTAGGCTTTGGGGGGCCCTGAGGCTCCTGTTTCCAGCCCCCTACCCCTGAGAGGGGTCTCACCTGGCAGGACGGGCTCAGCAGCAGGTCCTCCCCTCCTCTTGGCTGTGGAGTGTCTCCTCCTGACAGAACTTGGCAGGGCCTTTGCTCCAGGGCTCCCAATCCAAGCATAAGTATGAGTCATTTTCCTCTGAATCTGTGGAGGTACAAGACAAGGCCTCTTGGGTGGTCACATGCTATCTCCTATTCCTGACCCTACAGAAGCCCCCCGTCAGGGGGTCAAGGCGGAATCGTGACGTATGGGACAGCCCTGAGACCTCAGGAAGACTTCAGGGCCTTGAATGGTGACCAGGGATCAAGAAAGGTTGTCCTGTGACATTTCCACTTTCTAGAGGAGGAAGGGCCTTGAAGGTGAGCAAATGACCTACCTGTTTTGAGCATGGTCCGGGAGGGGTCACTGAGGAGACACAAGTCCACACACCCACCCATTCATCCATCCGTCCACCAGTTCACTCATTAACAAATACCTGAGAAGGTGTATACAATGGTTTTTATTACAGCCCTGTTTTATGGTGACACACACAGACACACACGAATACCCTGGAAACCATGTGTGTGTCCATCACGGTTGACGATGTGTTACACTCACACCGCACAGTCCATCTGTCCAATGGTGTCTTGAAGATGTTACAATGCCTGCATTAGATCTGTATCTTTTGACTTGCAGGATGTCCAAGGTATATTATGAGAAAGTGGCAGAGAAGTATATAGTAGAATCCTTTAAAAAAAAAATAAAGAATGCCCCCCATTTTGGGGGAAAACCTCCATGTGTTATTAAGTGGGTAACTGAGCTTGCTTACACGGCTTATCTGGGGAAGGCAAGGTGAGAAAACAGGGGGGGTGGGGGAGATGATTATTTTTCTCAGGATACCCAAGTTGTTTCACTGGTTGCAGAGAAATAAAGGAGGCTGAAGACAGCCCTTAATGCAGATCAAGAAAAGGCTGAGCCTCAATTTCTTCATCTATAAAACGAGCATAATAAAACGGGCCTCTTCTGTAATGAAGGGTAACTGAGGTAAGACAGGAAAAACAGGCACTCAACAAAGTTGGCAGTTTTTGTGAGTGATTTAAAATCAGTGTGCTGGCTCAAAGTGACTGTTATTCACTAGAGACAGTGATTGTTTTTCGAACACATACTGTACGCCAAGTGTTTTGCATGCATTTTCTCATTTGATCCTCTCAACCTCCCAAAGGCAATTACTAGTGTGATCCCTATTTTACAAGGAGGAAGGTTCAGGAAGGTGAAGTGTCCTGGCTCACACAAGGAAGTGGTAGCGCTGGCTCCCGGCTGCATGGTCCTTTGCAGTTCCGTTAGGTGCCCTTGTTTGAAGTCAGGGAATTCAGAGGCTTCCGCCTCCCTCCCCATGCCAGGCTGTGGACTGGGCTTGAACCCGGTGGCCAGCTTCTCTGGGGCTCAGCTGCCCACGATCTTTTCTTGCCTCCACGTCCTTCTCACCAGGCAGCTTCCTCCTCCTCCCCACTTGCTCCCTCCTCAACTTGGAAAAGCCCATCCTTGTGGGCCACGTGGCACTTCTGCTCAACCCTCTGCCTTCTGGGCTCTGAAAGCGCCCTGCTGAGCAGGGCCAGGAGGGAGTGACGTGGGGAAATCAGCCATTCTTGTCTGCTGTTCATACTGGATTCCGGGCAGAACTGATTCCAGTAGAAAGTCCACGGCAGGGTTTCCCGAGCCCCAGCCCTGCAAACCCTGGCAGGCCCAGACCCTGGGTTTGAGCCAATTCTCAGCACAAGCGCAGAACAGAAGCAATAATACCAGGAGTTCCAAGACGACAGGGACCCTGAGGGAGGGCTGCTCACCTCACTTTAAGGATGGCTTCTCTTCAATTCAAAATTAACAGAAGGGCATATTTCAAAGTGAGGTGTTGGTGGGTAAGCAGCCTCTCAGGAGAAAGTCTGAGAAGGGGTCGGACAGGGCAGGTTGTGGACGACATTAGAGTGAGGCCTCCGAGGAGTCCGAATTACCGGAGGAGACCATGCCTTGGACCTCAGGTAAGGTGACCCACTTTCCGGAGGAGCCACCCAAAGCCACTCCGACACTTCCTCCTACACTGACAAAACCGACACTGACTGGATTATTTCTCAGCCTACAAGCACCTGCTAAGTGCCATGTGTGTACCTGTACGGTGTGCCCTGCCCTTGACCTACATGGCTCCACAGCCCCAGGGTAGCGACCATTATTATCTGTAGATGAGGAAACTAAGGCTCACAGAGGACTGGCCCCAAGTCACATAACTGTAGGTGGCAGAGCCCAGATGTGACACCAGACAATCGGCACTCTTAAGTACTACCCAGGTGTGTGGCCTTGGGCAGGTCACTTCTTTCCGAACCTTAGTTCCCTCAGTTGTACAAGGATTATTTCACAGGGTTATTTTAAGGATTCAATGAAATAACGCACATCAAGAGTGTAGCAGAAGGCCTAGGACAGTGTTCAAAGAAGCTGTTGTTATGAACCATTAAGAGGCAAGGCCGAAACCTGGGCCCACGTCTCCTCGACTGGAGAGATGGGCTTTTCCAGCCCCTACAGAGACGAGAGCTCTGACTTCTACCAGACACCAGCCCTGGGCCTCAGTTGCATCTCTCAGGAAGGGCTGCCACCCACCCTGGGAATATAAGGAGAACACACTTTAAACAAAACATTTTCAGGAAGCTCTCGCCAGGAAGTCCCAATCCTTGCACAATGACCAGCCTGCACACTGAAGATTGTGGCGCAAGTCGGGGGTGAACTGCTCGGCCTGCCTGAGTGCCGTCTGACCAGAGCCGGCAGCAGGCTCAGCGCCCTCCCTGCCCGGCGGGCGGAAGGCCATGGGGCTGAGGAGCAGGACGTGGGAGGGCAAGCAGTCCCAGGAAGAGGCCCCCAGGTGAAGGGAGTGCCCGGGGAGATGGGATTGCCGAGTAGCAGAGGGTCATTCCTGCCACGTGGCCAGGCTGCGTCCCTGGCCCTCCACCTCCAGCTTCACCCTGCCACCCTGCCTCTTGGTGGTGTGCTGAGCTCAGGGCAAGTGTCAGTCAGCTTCCATGATCCTGTGTCCCACAGAAACCCAGATCCTACCTGACGTGTGGTCTGGGCAGGAGACCATGGGAGTGGTCTTTGGGTGCCCGCTTAATGCCTAAGGCTGCTGGGCCCTGTTGTGCTGGTTCCTTGCTGTGAAAGCACTGAGCCGAGGGCAGAGAGAAGCTGAAATCCAGTCCCTGCTCTGCTCACTGAGCCTGTGTCCTGGCTGCATTCACAGCAAGGGACACCTTTTACTAATTCATCTGCCCAGAGGGACCACCTACCTCTTTCCAATTTGTACCAGCGATCTTACGTGCTAGTGGTGGCTCTGAAGGGGTTCCATCCTTCCTCCCTTCCTTCCTCCCTCCCTCCCATCCTTCCTTCCTACCTCCCTCCCTCCCTCCCTCCCTTTCTGATTCAAACTCTTCTAAATTAATGACTGATCACAAAAACAGAAAGCATTTACTACCATGCTGAAACATACATTTTACATTTGACAATATTTCACACAAAAATTACAGTTGTTATTCTGTTTATATATTTTACATTTTGATAATAATAGCTCTAAAAGTAGTGCATGACTATTGCTTGTTCAGAAGTAATATGAATTTTGTATACACCATAACCAATTCCAGGTACATTTCTGCTCCAAGATTTCTTTATTTTACCATAAATATATTTGTTTATAGTGCAAAACTAAATTACTTTACCTTCTATATCTTAACTAAATTTGCGATCACATTCACCACCATTTCACATGTACCAAAGACCTATAGTGCCAGCGGCGGCCCTAAAGGGACACAGGCGTGCACACGTATGTATTGCTTTCCAAACTCAGTATTCACCCCTGGACTCTCGGTTGAGAAACTCTAAGCTACCAAGTCAGTCCTTTCCTCTTACAGGTGACTGCTTGCCAACTCGGAGCCAGGTGTTAAGACACCTGAAGGAAACCCCTCTCTGTGCCCTATTCCACCCTCTGCTCAGCGCTGGGATTGGGGCCCAGCCTGGGCGGCTCACCTTGGCTGAGCAGGAAGCGTAGCCACACAATGAGCAGGAACAGCAGCAAGCCCACGGGCAGGCAGAGCCAGAACACCAGGAAGGAAAACGTCAGCTCATTCACCAGCGGCACCAGAGGGTACTTCATGGTGCATGTGTGGCTAAACTGGGCCAGTCTGAGCTGCGCTGGCAGGGCTGCCCTGGGGACCCGGCGGGCAGGCCCACACTCTGCTCTCAGCCCAATTGTGACAGAGCCAGTGACGTAATGAGCAAGTCAGTGTCCTTCAGGCAAATGAGGAGCTGTTTTGGACCAGTGGGTAGAAGCTGGGGTAGCGAGACAGTTTGGCTGAGAACAAACTCCACACATCAGTGGGAAGCTGGTCTGAGATAGGCCTGATTTTGAGACCAGAGCATTTTGTGGAGCGCAGGTTGGAAAGTAAGGCAGACCTGGTCCCAGGCTCGGGGAGCAGCTACAGGAAGTGGGGTTAGACCCAGGGGAGACGTGGAGTGGAAGGACCTCCTTACAGGAAGACGCCGGCCGGGGGAGGGCAAGGAGGGCCAGGCACAGCAAAAAGTGGGTAGGGGCACAGCTGGGGCTTGGCGGGCCAGGTGTTTACGGGCCCTCAGCCCAGCTGTGGGGTGACCTGAGTCCCCAGAAGAGGAAGTCGGGGAAGATGGCATCAGAATGTGCATACAAGAAGCATGGTGGCCAGGCGAGCTGTGCCACTCAGGGCCCAGGGACCAAGACCGGGAGCTGGGTGGTCAGGGTTGGGGGGATTTCTTGGCAGTGGGTCCTGAAGGGGCTGAGGTCAGACAGAGCTGAGTAGCACAGGTGGGAAAGGCCTGAACACACATTTCCTCACCAGACCCCCAGACAGGGCGACTGTGCAGTCAGCCCAGGGGTAAGCGTCTCGGGCTACCAGGAGCCAGCCGCACGTCCTGGAGGGAGCAGACAGAGCAGGTGTGGACACACACCTGCAGGGGAGGCAGCTCCTAGCCCTGGCTTCCAGGCACAGTTTGGGGTGGGGGGGGGCACACATTAATGTCATATGGACTCAGTGCCAGGCTGGAGGGGTGGCTCTCAGCAAAGGCATGCACTGTGACTGCTCAAGCGGTACAACCACCCACCACGTGTGATCTAGGCATTGAGGTGCTAATCTGGCCCCATGGAACCTTCTGCAGTCAACCCAACTCAGAGCCAGCGGGCGGAGGGATGACCTCCCCTGCATCTCTCTGCTTTCCTGACCAGCCAGCCCTGGCAGAGCTCAGATTTTCTGCAGGCAGGGAGAACAGGTGGCCTTTCTGTGTCCCCGATAGTCAGCCAGCCCCTCAGGATCTGCTAGACTCTGTAAGGGGGGCCTTTGCTGGCAGTGCTTTAGTTATACAAGCTCCTTCCAGCATGGAAAAGCAAATACTGTTCTTTTAAAATTTATCGAATTTTGAGTATTTCATGATACTCTACAAAAACAGAGTAAAAACCCACTGATCCAAATTATGAAGGGCAGTCAAAGCAGAGCAGACACCCCCTGCAAAGAGTAAATTAGGAGGAACATCTATGCAAGAGTCAAACCCCTAGCCCGCTAACCAAAAGCACACAAGACATTGTTAGATAAGAATCTCCTTAAAATTTAATTGACTAAATGTATTACATTCAATATTCCATGGGGTTTCTTCTGGACAAAGGATCTGCATAAATACAAACAAGCCTCTGGGCCTTCTTCCCTAACCGACCAGGAGGAAACACAGGAGGCAAGGGTACATGGGACACCTTCGTATTTACATTTCGCCTTTACTTTACAGGTCAGTGCCAGAAATATTTACAGAAAATACAATAAGAAAAAGATCATGTCTTGGCAACATACCAAAATTCATACAAATTGTGTATATGATTTCAAGCAAATAATGATACTGTTTTTTTTTTTTTAGCCACAACTGCCAAGCCCTTCGGAGGAGAAAGATGTTCTTGGTCACTGCAAGAGACAAGGACTTGGGAAACTTGGTTTGCTTCAACAAATATTTATTGGGCGCCTACTGTATGCAAGGCACTGTGGAATCCCAAATTATACCTTTCCCTCACCATTAAAAAAAAAAAGAAGAAGAAAGAAAAGCATCTGAAAAACATGAATTGATACTCTGAGAAAACACTATACAGTACATGGCTTCTTCAGCTACTGAGAACCTACAGTTTGATTCCACACTGAACGGGTGGACCGCCTCCGATCTCTCCAACTCAGGAAAAGAGGCTGTCATGGAAATCCTTAAAACAGACCATCTAATGCAACTTACCGTTTCATGTAAACATATAAATCAACTCTTTTTGCGAAGATATAACCTGAATGGGTTTTAAAACGGTGAATGGAGAACTACCGGCGGGAGTGTCAAATTACCTCCGATGTATTTCCTACCATCTACTACAAAACAGGTCTTTGAGCAAGTCTGACTCCCATTTTCTTTGGGTAAAGTTCCAATAAATTTCCTTCCAATAAAAATAAATACACTTTAGAGAGTCTATGCCTCTCTAAAAATCACTCTGCAGAACTTGACGAATGCTTCCTCAGCGTATGCAGAAAGTAACCACTCATGAAGGCCTCACACACATAGCCTGTAGGCAACTGACATTACAGGCCAAAGATGTAGGTATTTTGCTTTCAAAATGAGTCCAGAGGAGAATGGGCTGCCTCAGGGGACCTGAGGACCTGGAAATGGAGAAAAGCATGTATGTGTGTGGTGTATATATTGCCACGACAGGAGGGGGTCAACCCACCAGGTAACTACTGTCAAAGGGCCAATGGGCAGGATGGAGGGTCTGAGGGGGAAGCACTGGACAAGAGAGCCCGCTGAACAAGAAAAAGCAAAAGCCCTCCTCACTGTCCTCAGTGGTCCCGTCAGAGAGGAGAGAGCCCCCATCCCCCAGTGTGAGAAGGAACTGTGAGACCACCTGCCTCTGTCCCTTGCGTAATGCTTTCCTTCCTTGTCACCAAAGGCCACGCTCATCCACGCCCTGGAGCATCTGTCACATGCAGCAACTTAACTGTTTAAGCCAAAGATCAAAGTGGTTCTGGCTTCCCCCTGAAGGTTATGAGCCTATGTTAGCAAATTTATCAAGTGGACACTGAAGATTGTTACTAGGGACTAAATATGCTCCTCTGGCATTATTCTACTCAAAGTGATTTTTTACAAAGGCAGTTAAAGAACTTAGCAACCGTGAACTCAAACCCAATACTAGTGAAAGGTCCAAGCGTCCTCACCACACTCCCTTTTTAGGTAGATGTACTCTTGAGCATCCGGAACCAGCTCTGGATGAGGTCTGGGTACCCCACGTTCTATCTGTGCTGTACACACTAGGGTTCCATGCCTTTGGGAGCTGCACAGCCCTAAATCCATCCCTCCTTCCTTGGGAGACCACAAAGTCTTCCAGATCACAACTGTATTCAACACAGTTGTTCACTGATTTATCAAAGCCATTAGAAGTACAAAGATATGCCAGAAATTAGAGCAAACTGAGGCATCAGGAAGCCCTCCCCTAATCACACCACTGTTCATTTTGCTGACAGCAGTGTTGTCTGAAGAGTCACACTGAGGCGGTATTCCTACAACAGTTATTTTTAACCTATGGAATGTTGTAAGTTACACATCAATTTATAGCCGCCTTTGTCCAGGTCCATGAGAACAAGGGCCCATTTTTCCCGTGAAACGTCAATCTGGAATTCCCATGAAAGTTGTTAGACCTCACCTTACACCTGCTGAGCTACTAACACATTTTTAGGACAGAACTTGCTGATCTTTATCATATATCCCCATCTCCCATGATACCATCTGGAAACATCAATTTATTGCCCAGATTAAGAAGAAAATCGATTATTGAATAATATTATACCCTGAATGGAAATTGGAGTCATAGAAGGAGGAGGTTACCTTTACCTGAGCTTAAAACAAACATGAAGAAAAAGGTACGGCAAACTTAAAACCCAGAGCTGCTATGCCCACATTTCTTGCTCATAGATGACAAAATATATACTTCTGGAATAGAAATATCCGCACAGGGAATTGGGTCCTATACTATCCCCCACCCTCTAATTAAACTACCAAACATCAAACCCAACAGACCATTGTAGGCCTGACCTACAGAGTCTACCAACACCAGAGTTTAAATGGGAAATCACCCCTTATACAACTGTGATCACTCCTCTTTGGACTTTCAAATGTCACTTAGTTTCTTAACATAAACATAAAACAATCTCAATAAAGTAGAAAGCACATAAGAGTAGAAGGAACGAGCAGTGTACACTCTAGCACTGTAACAGGAATCCTTGTAAGGATGTTCTGGGTTTGGCCACCTCAAAACATTTATCCCTGGCAGAAAAGTAGCAGCGAGGTAACAGAAGTATTTCAAAAACCCGGGCAGGGATTTGTTGTGCCTTCAGCTGGCAAAGTCCAGAAAATTTGACAACAGCCATTTCTAAAAGCAGCCACCCAAGGAGGTGGTCACTAACGTTTGTCAATTATGATGAAATCCAGTAGCTCTCTGGGAGAGATCTGAATTAGTAGCGCTGAGAGGCTATTTCCTGAACCCCAAATTAGAATCCTTCATAAACTACTGCAGTTTCCTGCTTGGTCCTTAAATAAGAGACAATGCATGAAACTAAATAATGTTCAACCTTAGTTGTGAATTTATATTTCTTAATATTTAACCAAGAAATTACCAAGCAATTGCAAATGGTTAACCTGTCATTATGTCACTGAGCTAGACAATAATGGAGAGAGGGGAGGCATCACTACTGTCTTGTAACTTTTAACTCCACGAACTCCACATGTATCCCCATTAAAGGAAAGGGCCATGCTTCTGTTTCAGATCTGTTCCTGGGCTGCCCAGAAACTGAGGCCTGCAGACAGACCTTTGCAGTGATGAGAATGATAACCTTTTGAAATGTGGAGAGAAACTATGAAATATTTTAATGTCAGACTTCTTATCAGAGCAAAAAACATTTACGTTCTTTTCCGTCAGTTTGACAGGTGGATGACAAATGGACCTACGAATGGGCAGAAAGTTAAGATTTCTTTTCTTCTCCTCCATGCTATCAACATGAGTCTTTAAATGTCCTGGAATATTCTGAGACAGATTTTACTTCTGAATACAACCTCCTAAAAGGTGAGGTATAAAACTATCTTCAACTTCTTATTTGCAAATTCGAAACTACCAATGCACGTGTTTAACTGAGATGCATAAAAGCCTTTCTCCTCAAAAGGCTTATATTTAACTAAAATTGTCACTTTTAAAAGAAAGTTTATGGCTAAAATGTATATCATCATTACCAGCAGGAATATGATTGTGTCTGGGAGCCCATTCCACTAGAAAGCCGAAAATCTCCTCTCAAATGGGTTTATAATGTTTCCTCTATTCTGGTGATTAAACAGTAAGCTCTTGGGGAGTGATTTGTTTTATTTTTTACAGTGATCACCTATCAAATTGTTTTACTTTGATATTATAGCCCCAAACTGGAGTACAATAGTCCTAGACAGACAGTGGTCTAAGAACTGCAGTTCTTGAGTCCAACCTCCTGAAAAAGTGAAGTATAAAACTCTGGCTCCAACTGCTTGTTCCGGTACTTGTTGACAATGTCGGTGATTTTCTGTTTCCGGCGCACATGTGGTGGACTGTAGGAGTCACTCTCCAGTCTCTTTCTTCTACAAATATTAATTACAGTCTGCCTCACCAGAAAACCTTAAAAACAGAGAGTTTTAAAATCAAAATCTGGTGAATAACCAGTCAGCTAGTAAACTACCAGTAGTCAAGCAAACTATTCTCTGCGAACTCAAACTATTTCATTCCATTTGCAAAACTCCCCATCCTCAGAGAGAAAAACAGAAATCTACTAAGATAAAGCTGTTAGAAGACCCAATGACAAGGAAAAACAGTATCAAAATCTGGTCTGACAACCCATTTCCTGCCCTGGATTACAAACAACTATATTCATTTTCCAATAATGGAAGTTTGTGAATTACAGTTCTACTCATACTTGCTAGGTTAAACACAGTGCTTCGTTTTTAACAAGAGCCACAGCATTTTCTACATGCGGGACCTATTAAGTAGGATCACCACTTCCTTATTTCTACTTCTTTTTGGTTCATAAAAATGTTAAAGAAAAAAAAGAAACCTCAACCCTTCAGCCACACAGGAAGCTTACCGAGCGCTCGCCTACTGACAATCATGCCATCCACAAGAGGGATGACCATGTTAAATTTTCCAGTGGCTCCTTGAATTTTTATCCGGAATAATCCAGTGTTTAAAGGGTGGATGAAGATGACAGGAACTTCTTTTTCAAGAGTAGTAGATCTTAAGACAAGAAAAGAGAACTCTTTTTACCCCAGATATTCAAGAGTTGAGGTTCCCCACGTGTAACGTAAGAATACCAAAGGGACTTACTGCTCTGTGTTTGAGAAGAGCCAAGTGGTCAGTCTGCTCACAATCCTCTTTCTGGGAGCCCAGTTGAAGCCCCCCTACCAACACCCTGACTCTGTGCATCGCTGGGGTTGGGCTTTTTAATTCTTTTTTTTTGGCAGGGGGGTAATCAGATTTATTTATTTATATACTTTTTCAAATGGCGGTACTGGGGATTGAATCCAGGGCTTCGTACATGCTAAACATGCACTCTACCACTGAGCTATACCTTCCCCCTGGGGTTGGGCCTTTTAAGCTGACCCCAAAAAGGGCTTAAAAAATGTGCTTAGAAAAGCACTGGAGACACAGGGTGGAATGGAAGGCCAGAAAAATGTATTGTGGAGAGCTATCAATCTAGCAATCAGCTATGGGACTTTCACTTGGATCCTTTCTCCTTGTAGGGAACAAAAGGAGGGCTGACCAGAGGCCAGGGAATTCCACCACAGTCACTGCTGGCACCTCAGATCAGAAGTGGGATTAAAGCTTAGGCCCAGCGTAAGAATCCCTGATATAATTTTTTTTTTTCAGGGGTTGGGACAGGATGTTGGAAGGATTAGTTGCAAGTGTTCTCAGCAGAGGTGATAAACGGCTGAATCTTTGCACAGCCAAAGCCCTCAAAGCCCCTGGACGGGTAACAGGTGTCAGAGTCAGCACCCATACCTTTAGAAGACTGAGTTACACACTGTGTGCTGGGGATATGCTAAGGTATCTAGAGGTACCCGTGTTACTCTTCGATGCTATGTGTCAGGATTTGGGGGTTTTTATTTTTGTTTTGCAACACATTGAACTTTCTTTCTAAATAGGTAAAGTGACTTTGGCCAAAGCAACAGTCAATTTTTCAAGACGTTTACTGAAAATCAATCGTATACTAATTCTGTCCCCAAGACAAATTCTGAACTTTTCTAATCTGCTAAGAAAATAAAAGTTTTACAGTCTAATCATATTAGAACTTCTGACCTAAAAAAGATTAAAACAACAACAGATACAGTACAAGACACTTAAAAGTTCTCTTCCAAACTAGTTCTAGGAAAGTCCACCTCATGAAAACTATTCTTTCTCTTCAGCAAGACAGTGTCATGGAGGAAAAAAAGAAAAACAGGGCTGTTTTAGATTAAGAGCCCGAAGGAATTAACACCAGATGCAAGGCCCTGAAATGGATGCTTGTTTAAACAAACCAGCTATAAAGAATAGTTTAGGGAAAATGGAGAGATCTTAATATGAACTGGCTTCTAGATGAAATTAAGGAACGGTTGTACTAACTTTATTATTATGATAATGTTATCTTTGTCTATTTGAAAAGTATTCTTAGTTTTTAGAGATGCATACTGATGTACATAGAATGCCAGAAAATGTGTAATTTGCTTTAAAATACTTCAGCATAAAAAACATGGAAGTTTCAAGAATGACTTGCCCTATTCTAGAAATTTAATATGATAATGTTAAAATAAACCATCTTTACTGACTTCATTTCTACAATAATCTAACAGTGCTAGACTAAATTCATCTTATATACAATAAAACCAGACCATGTAAATAGAAGGAACTTACTCAAAGTTAAAACATCAAGTTTAGCTTGACATAAATTATTTGTTTAAACCAAAGACAAGCAAGCAAAAAACTTCCTGTACAGATACATTTTTACTATTCTTAGTAAAAATATATTTTTATATATATATATTATACTGTGTTTATCCTTTTCATGCATGAGCAGCTAAAACAAAAATCTCAATTTCACAATAAATTTAGTATTACATTTTACTTAGAAATACTTTTTCCATTAAATAGCTCATGTGATGAGGATACTTTAACTATCTATCCAAAATTTTTTTGACCAATTTAACCCCATTTTTTCTATCAAATATTGCTACTCTATTATCAGTCTTCATTAACACTTAATTGCCTCTACTTTTCCATCTTTTTGCCTCAGATTATGTAAAACATCAATTAACCACTATGCCATTTAAAAATCCTTGCTAATTTGATCACCTTCATTTATCTAAAAACTTCTTTCTTTGATTCTGTTTTCCTTATTATGTTTACTTCTTATTGCCTTTATCCCTTTTGTTTCATTAAAGTCTTTATTTCTTAATTAAACTGCAATCAACATATTATTAAAAAAAAACAAACCAAGTTTCCCTATGCTTAAAGACAGCCCTGATAAACTTTAAGCAAGTAAGAGTGTACCTCAGAGAAGTGCTACTATTTGCAGTAGTTTCCACGCCAGTACTGATTTCTGTCATCAGGTCTGAGAGGGGAAAGTTTTCTGGAAGAAAATAATAGCATTACAATCAATAATTCCTTCCTATTTCCCAAACAAATAACAGGAAATCTAATTTCCTAATCTCTCCACACAGTGGGCAACAAATACACGGACTGTGCTACCCTAAAATATGTAATCCTAACAATTCCTCACAAATTAAAAAATAATTCTCTCTCAAGACATGTTTAAGTTCATCTAAAGAAAAGGGTTTTCAGAAAACATCATCTACAGTCTTTGAGGGCTTGGAAAGGGCTTTAGAAGGGTTGGAAAGCAACTATCACACTTTTCCTACAAACTCTGAGCTGGATGAGATTCTAGGATAAACATGCATTTTTAATGTTCTTATGGAGCTTACATAAAAATCATGAGAAACTTATTCACAGAAGAATCCCTAAGGACAAATTAATCTTTATACTAAAACTAGACAGTAGGGTCTGTGGAAAGAGGGTGAAGGAAGTGCTCCCCCTTCCCCTTTCCAGAGGTCCTGGGATGACTGGGAGCTACATGCAGTGGGACCAAGAGGCAACAAACTAGTAGCTGTCATACCAAGAAGAGCTAAAGGCTTGGTATCCAAAGATTTGAGTCCCATCAAATCTTCACAACTATGAAATAAGTGCCAGGAGTATCTCCACTTAACAGCTGAGTGACCTAAGGCTTAATGAAATCCAGGCTTGCTGGACTCCAGTCCCAGCTCTTGGCCACCATACCGAGCCTATACTGCCACTCCCTTTAAACATTTAGCAAGTGACTGTCATCCTACTGTGATCTTATTTTTGGACAAAGTCCTTATACAATACCTATATCATCATAGCGTTCCACCCAGACTACAGAAACTCTTGTCTCAGGTCCAAGGGGAGGCACAGGGCGACCCTGAGGCAGCCTCTTCATTCTGGAACTGGGACTGAGCTATATGAGGCAGAGAAAAGCAGATGAGAGACAAAAAACAAAAAACAAAAAAACTCACTTACTAAAACTACAACCACACATTCATCAAGCTGCCCAGTGACAGTATCAGGCCACAGGAAAGTATCAGGCCACAGGAAATCACTTCTAGAAAAAAGTATAAAATATATTTGCAAAAAAGCCCTTCTTTGGCTTCTCTGTTTATCAAGTCTCAACCTAGAACAAGGAAATGAAGGCCTAAAATCTTCAAATGAAAAAAAAGTAAGGAATATTGAACAATTATAATTGACATTAATAAAAATTAAGTTTGTGTGCAAGGTTTTAAACAGTATTTAACACGATCTGAGTCTCTCTCTATAGCCAGAAAGCAGGAGGCTTCTTCCATCACAGCAACACCGTGGCTTTGCTTGTGATTCTTTCAGTGCTGAATTGTTGTCAACTGCTTTTCCTGTATCTACGGAGATAGTCATAGATTTTTCTTCTTTTAATTCGTTAGTAGTCTGTGAAGTATGTGGTAAATAAAAACATGGTGCTTTAAGAGTTGTCATTCTTTGGATTTTAAGGAATAACCAATCTTCATGCATTTTCTTTTTGTTTCCCTGCATAAAATCTCCATTATCATGTTGCACAGAAGGGTGAGAGCAGACATCCTTGCCTCCATTCAGGAGGAAAGCTTGCAGAACAATGTGCAGGTATTTAATGTCAGCTGTAGGTTTCTAGTATAGCTCTGTTTCAGGCTGAGGACGTTCCCTTCTACTTACAACGCCGCTGGCATTCAGAAGATGAGTACAAGGGCAGCCGGTCACTGACTACTAGAGCTGACGAAAATTCTGCATTACCTGACTTGTTCTTCTCCAAGCTGCATTCTGTGAAACCTTTTTAAATATAGCAACTCATGATTTTCATAATCAGTCTACTTGAAAGAGTTTTATACAACTCAAATTTTTCTTCTTAAGTCAATTTTCAAGATGAACCTCTCCCATATTCTTTTAAACATATACTTATGTTAAAAATAATTTTAAGTGTGGAAAGGGCCAAATTAAAATCCTGTATAATGGAAGAATGTCTTCAGAAAGTTTACACGTCTTTTGTCTATTTTATTATTTGCTCTAAATCACTCTTCTCACACCTATGACCTGATCTTGTTCTCAAGCTATCACTTACTCGGTCACTTTCCAGTAAGGATTAAGCGGTAACATGAGGGGAAACACAGAGATACAACATCTATTGATAAGGTGAGAAAAAAGTATAAAAGCAAAGCACTCTCTTCTTCTAGTAGCTGCTGTGTTGCCTCACTCAGAGTGTTTATTCATGCACTGAGCTGTCTCTCGGTGTCTCCCTGGATGGACCCTATCATCTGCACGTTGTCAGACTTAAGTTCAACGTTGCATGATTAATGCTGTGAAGTCATGGTAAGTGCTGTACCTTTAGTGGATACTTCAGGGACCAAATAAAAACCAAAAAGAAACCTAGGCTTGAGAAGGAATGACTGAGAGAAGCAAGCATGGAACCAGAAAGGCTAAATCAAGGAAAACAACAAAGGCTGTTTTAGAATGAAAAATCATGAGAATTTGATTTTAAAAAGTTAAGCTACTAATGAATCAGTACTGCTATAATTCCTCTTTGGGTTAAAGTTAAAAGCTTTTCAGGCATGATTCTACAATTACTCCCATTTCACTAAAAGTTTTTGGAGATATATGAACAAAGTGACTTACCCTCTGTGAGGAATTAAGATTGTCTGTATGATTAGGGAAAAGCTCAAGTGTTAGGGATGGCTGTTTCAGAATTCCTGGCATAAGATCCATATTTGAATCACTGTCTTGATCTGAGATGTTACTTTCCAATGAATCAGCTATGGGGTAAAGAAAAAATAATTACAATACCAACTACTTCTTTACAGCAAAAGCATTTATTAAACTAATTCTGCTAATAATCCAACCTAAATCACTTAAGCGAAGTACTGCTTCCAGAGCAAGGGTGGGCAAACTTCTCCTGTAAAGGATCAGGTGATACGTCAGGTCTCTGTTGCCTACTCTTCTTTGTATTTTATTTACAATGCTTTAAACATGCGAAACCCATTCTTAGTGTTCTGAATTTGCCTGTGTGCCACAGTTTGCTGGCTCCTGCTCGACTGGGTTGGTGCAAACAAGCTGGGCCAGAGACATCAGGCAGGGACTCAGTCCACAGAGGACAGATGGGGCCTGGCCTCTGGATTTAAGGTGGGAGAGTGCAGCCTCGACATGAAGGCAAACAGCTGCTAAGACACTGACGTATACCATGTAAGACCCCTCCCGGCAGGAACACGATTTGCCCCAGAGTAAGAGACGGTGAGGGGCCTAGACTGCAAAATCAAGAATCCAAGTATAAAAGTTAGGAGGCTGCCAAGGTAGGACACAGGAAAACTCATCAGCCTAGAGATGAAACTGTGAAAGTGTGATGTGTAGCACTGTATCCTACAGATGGTCTCGATGAAGAAGGTGAAGTTTTCCACCTACTGCCTGGTCATGCACAAAGAAATGAGCTTAATTTGCAAGATGCAAAAGTTCTAGGCAAAATAAGACTAAGAATTCAGACTGAGAAGTAATGATCACTCCTGATCCTTGAGAAGAACAGACTTGACCACCATTTTTTCTAGGCTGACGTTTCTCCTCCTTGGTGTTAGATCACCCAGATGCCATCATGAGAGCCTTCCAATTGCAGGATTCTCTGGGGTTCCATATAAAGGTTCTCATGTGGAAACAGAGAAGTAGGTGGGAGCTTACTCATAATCAGGGAAAATGAATAAACTGGAAAACAGGGCTTCTATGTATTGGTTAATTAGATTAAAGAAAAACAAAAAAAAAAGGGTTGAAGTGGATCTCCTTTGCTATTTAAAAATTATCATTAGAGTAGAGGGTCAGTCTGCTTGTCTTTAACTACCTTCCTTTAGTTAAGAGGAGCTAATAGCCCATACCTCTACATAATCTAAAAGCTAACAGGCCTTAGAAGCTGAAGAATGTCTTCGATGACTTGGGAGAATCTCTCCCAATGCAACAATACTGCACAAACCAGTGAATACAAAATTAGTTCCACACAAAAAAAACAGCCCCATACCAAAAAATGCTCTTACTTAATGACTCCACAGGAGAAGGAACCACAAAAGCTATTTCTGTAAGGGCGTCGGCATAATACAGCACCTTCTTCTGTCCATTGAAAATGCTAGCCCCAACGTCTTCAGAGGAGATCACTTCATCTAGGAAGGAGAAACACTGCATCACTGCTCTAAAAAGTGGGAAAAACCAGTATCATCCTGCTTCACAGAACTTTAACTGGTTAATAAAGTGATAATAAATAGAAGATACATTTCCAACAAGAACCAGTCAGTGCGTTAGAAGAATAAACTATAAATGTTCATTAAATGTCTTTACACTAAATTTAAATCATAAAAATCTTAATTTTATAGTTTCTGAAACTACTCTAAATCAGACCACTGATTAATTAGCAGGACCTTTAGCTCATCTGTATGCAGCAGATTTAGGGAACGGTCTTTTTGGAAGCGGGAACAGTAGTCAGACAGGAGAAGACCACCACGCCCTGTCTCCTGAAGGGAGCCGGGGAAGGTGCTGCTGGGTGCGTGCTCTCGCTTTCAAGGCATTTCAGTCCCTGGGCTCTTGCTGCTGCTCCTCAGCTTTGCTTCTGTTTCACTTTCCCCAGTGACCAGTGATACAATATGAAAATGTGCAGGCAGTCTTAGTAATAGTATCTGCTCTAAGCCCGCAAGATTGAATCAACAAAAGTAACACTCCCGAAAGCCAGTATAGTTCTTCTTTAAAATGAACAGTGTTCCACCAGTCATACATAAAAGACCAACAACGTGACAAAAAACTGGGAAGAGGAAGTGAACAAGTAGTCCTCAAGGAAGAAACAAAAATGAGAGAAGATGCTGAAACCTAACCATAATTAAAAATAGAATATTCCTCACCTAACAGATCAGAGGATACCTAATTTGGTGAGGATGTGACAAACAGGAAGTTTAGACCAGAGGTTAGTAAACTTTCTCTGCAAAGGATCAGACAGTAAGTAAGGCTTTGTATGCCGTGTCTGTCTCTGCCACGACTTCTCAAGTCTGCCACTGTAGCATGAAAGCAGTCAGATAATACATAAACAAGGGTGGCTGAGACCCAATAAAACTTTATTTACAAAAATAGGCATGGGCCGTGGTTAATCGACTCCCAGTTTAGATGCTGGGAAGGCACTTGTATCTACTGTAGTGGACAATGCGGTTCCTGCCCCAACACCCACTCCGCCCTCCCCTCTGTAGCAGGCATGAAGTGTGGGCGGGACTGACCCTTTACACTAGCTCTGCCTTGTTTATACCTATCACGGTCATTCCATCTGTCTTGCTACAGCAGTAAGTTCAGGGTGGTCTAATCACTGTGTATGTCAAATCTGGGGAGCAGGGAGGTTCTGAGACCCAGCTAATCTCTCCTCCTCAGACTAGTATAGTAAGTGAACGTAAGGCCTGGCACTACATTTTTGCACTATGAGAGAAGCCACGCTGGGACAAAGCTAACATATGGAGAACAGAGCTAAAGGGAAACTGCAGAGAAAAAGAACAGGAGTGCTAATCAAATGACAACAAAAATGAACACTAATCTCTGGAATTTTCAGTTATATGAGGCAATAAATGACCTTCAAAATCTAAGCCAGTTTGGGTCAGGTTTTCTGTTAATTGCAACCTTAAGCATCTAACTGATACATTTATCTAGCTGAAAAATGTACAAATCCTTTATCAATTCTGCTTATGAGAATTTAGTCTATAAATATACTCAATTACATATTAAATGATATACAGAAATTAAAATTAGAGCATATCCTCAAATACTTTGATTCAACCTTGGCTGAAAGTAGGAAAAACAACAAGTCACAAGCCACAATGTTATTTAATAGGAAACCTTGAGAGAGTATAATCTGGTTGACAGATGAACTCTGCTAATTCAAATCACTGGACATACAGGCATTACCCACTTCAGAGAGGTATTATTAACTTTCCAGTGATTTCAAGAGCCCTTGGAACAAAGAGTGCTAGCCAGGTGGGGTAAGGACCTTAAATTTAAATTTATACTTGCTCTGGTACTCACTATCCTGATTATAGTTCCTCGGGAGGAATTGCAGAGACAGGCGTGAATCTCTCAGAGATAGTTAGCCATTTACTACAAAGGTTTTTATATAATATCTCAAGAATATAACCTTTAATGATAGCCACAGAATCTATAAAAATACACTTGTTAGGAAGCTGTATTGTTTGCTATAGATAACCTAAACTGATTATAATATTGTTACAGAAAACAGAATTTGTTCACTCACACTACAAAAAAGAAATTTATTAACCTTGTGATAATTAAGCCATTAATTTTATATTAATTAACTCTATCATTAGGTATGTATATAATGTATATGTTCATTTATATATACACACATATAACTTTTCCCTGTATACACAGAAAATGTCTGGAAGAGTATACAAATGATTATCAAGCAACCTCCTGTGAGGATTACAGGAAGGAGATTTTTCCATTCTATAACTGTGTTTTTTTTAGTAAGACTACAAACTCATAGTAAAGGGGAGAAATCAAGAGTAACAGAACTAGAAAACAGAAGTGACCATATGAGTTTTACCTTGTTCAGATCCTTCACCATCATCACAACTGTTAATAGACCAACTGGTAGAAACATGGCCAGTCCAACCAGGGTGTCTGCCCACATCTACTGACCAACCAAGGGAGAGCAAAAATTCTAGGAAATGTGGCTGAACATTTCTGGAAGACTCCACATTCCTTAAAATCTGAAATACATACCAATCATCAGCCATAATGAAGGAAACAAAAGAGCATATCAAAATAACCTTCATAAAAATTGTTGCTTTGAAGTATCTGACAAATCAAGTCCAAGCTCAGAATAAAATAAGGACTACGTCACTGCAGTTAAACATGCATGCTTCCGAGTTAGATAGTTTGGGGTTCAAATCCCAGCTGGGCCTTGGATAAGTTTTTTAACCTCACTGTTTCAGTTTCTTCATCTATAAAGCAGGAGTAATAGTGATGGTTGTGAAGATTAAGTGAGAAAATGCAAGTAAAGCCCTTAGCTCCCTCCCTAACAAAACAGTTATTGAACCAGACATGTTTACTAAAAGTAAACAAAAACACTAGATTCTTGCCTTCACAGGGTCTGATTAGTGAAAGACATTACTTAAGTATGTGAATATTTACTTACAAACCTTGACAAATGCTATAAAAAGTACTAATCTATTAAAAATTCAGTGAAGATACAGTATAATTAATAAATGAGTGAGAAAACATCCTTCTCTTAGTCCAAAGAAGAGAATGCGACCATTCCAGAAAAAAAATGAAGTGACCAGAAGATTCCCTACTCTTTACCAAGTGCCAAATTTCATTCCTGGGCTTTTTACTAGCTGAGAAAGAAAAGTCCCTTGTTCTTAAACAGTGGCTCTCATGGGGGTGATTCTGCTCTCCAGGGGATATGTGGCAATGTCTGGAGACATTTTGATATCACAACTGCTGATGGTACCTAGTGAGCAGAGGCCAAAGATGCTGCTAAATGTTCTATTTTTATAAAACAGCTCCCATAACAAGGAATTATCCGGCCAAAAATAGCAAGAGTGCTGCTGCTGAAAACCTTATGCTAAAGGAAGGAAAATAAGAAATCCTCTACAAATTAAAAAATGAAATGGGAAGAGGGGTAGCATATAAAAATCACCTGAGGAATTTCTTAAACATAAGATTCTCTTAGCCCACTCCAGAACTTCTACATCAGAATCAGTAGAGATAGGACCCTGGAATCACTATTTTTAAAAGCTCCCCAAAACAATTGTGATGCAGCCAGTCCACAGATCACTGATGTAGTTCATACAATGCTAATCTATGGCAAGACCATCCGGAGGCCTAATAAAGTCAAAATATGGGGTGTTACATCTATTACTTCTCAATACACTGGGTATCACTGCCAGGCCACCATCTCTTAAATACTTCTCTTTAGAAGTGTACCTATTTAGTTCACCCATATCCCTTCATATTCTTATAAGTGCCAGGAAACTGATTTGACAGCCAGTTCTAGTCTTCTTTCAATTAAAACTTTTATTCAGAAGTGAACTTTTTAGAGGGGATGGGTATAACTCAGTGGTAGAGTACACGTTTAGCATACAGGAGGTCCTGGGTTCAATCCCCAGTACCTCTATTAAAGAAAAAAAAAAGAAGTGAAATTTAAACGATTTCTGAAAATTTAGTCACGATGTGATAAGTCAGTCAAATTCAACTTGTACACCCGTGGCTGGCAGCTAGAGATTAATCTAAATCTACCATGTGGCTGGGGAAGGCAGGTCTCAGCCACTCTAAAGGAGGCCTCAGAGAATCTTATTGTTTTCTATTCACCCTCAGTCCCTAGAAAGCTAACGAAACTGAACTGCTGTAAGAATTACCTCAAGGGTTTGTGTCTTCTTCTACACATAGGAGAAAAATGGCCCCATTATTCTCATAAGAACCATGCATTAGACTTCCTTCAAAATAGATCCTCAACCCCTGCAATTAATCCACTAATTCACTAATGAGGATCTCCCACCAAATTTGACTCTGTCTCATCTCTGTCTACCAGCAGCCCACATTCTCCTAAACTCCAAGGAAACTGGAACCCATAATGAATTCCATGAAGATGAAAGTCTCTCTCAGCTCTAGGGCCTTTACACATGCAATGGCTTGGTTGGTAACAACCTGCCTCTACCTTTTTACCTACTGTCAGTGTATACCTCAAACACTAGCTTAGAACTCTTTTCCTCCAGGACGTCTTCTTCAGACCAGGTTAGGTTTTTGTGAAATGGCTTCTATAACATGTTCCTATTAGCACATTTTACTGCCGTTGCTTATTTAATCATCTGTCTTCCCCTCTAGCTAGTAGTTCTAGGAGGCCAGAAACCCTCTAGATCTTGTTTACCACTACTACCCTGGCACCTAACTGACAGCAGACACTTAGTAAATATTTATTGAATCAGTAGCATGAAATGAGAACAACTCTCTCCTTTTCTGGTAGTTCACCAGTAATTTGAAACAGTGCTTCTTATATAAATAAATATTTTGTTATACTGGCAAATTTCTTAAAGTGTGCTCAATTTAATTAGCTAATGGTCTTACAACGATTACAGTAAAATTCTAAGATCATATTGTCATCGTGCCCTACACATCTGAATACAGACTATATTTTACAAACCTTCCTTTAGCCCTTTTCTAGTCATAGTTGGTTAACTACCTGCCTGTTCCATGTTCCAACTACTCATCTCCAATAGACACTTCACTCTCCTGCCATCTGCTCTCAGTTTACCATTCTCACCTATCTTATATTTATCTTTATTCTTCTCCTAGTCTGTTAGGAGTATACAGCTATGTTTCTCTTAGTCTTCTGTTTTTGTCCTTTACTTTATTTGAGATACTATTTTCCCACTATGCATGCTGCAACTGAAATTATTTGCTTGTGAAATTACCTGGAAAGTGAGCTCCTCAAGAGGAAAGACTGTTACTTCTATACCCAGGCATGCTGAGTGAGCCACAGGGAAGATGTTCAGTAAATAGTTATTGCTATGCAATTAGGCCTAGCTTTAGCTTTTTGTTATTTTAGTTTTTTTTTTTTTTTTTTTTTTTTGTCTTATGAATCTGAATTCCTTAAGGGGAAGAAAGACATACTACAACTCTTCTCTAAATCACATTCACTGAGAGTCAAAACTCAGGACTCTAAGCATCACAGTTTTCATTAACTCAGTTTTAAATCTGGTTTACAAGTCTTTACGCATCAAGAAAAATTCATTTCCCACCTTGGATAAGTGCAAGCCATGTTAAATTTTTTTAATTTACAGCATAAAAAAATTACCCCCCAAATTCAGAAATCTTACCTCCTGGTTTGTTTTCTGACCTGGCTTCATATAGAAAATAAAAACTGTGTCAAAGGGACGACATGGCAAGAGATCCAGATACCCAATGTCATCAAAAAATCCAGGTATCGTAGAATCAAGTGCAATAAGGTGAGGAGGTAGACGACTATTTGCAGGTTCCTACCACCGAAGGAAGAAAGGATAAAAATTACCTCTTTTCACTATCTAATTATAAAAGCAATAGTTACTAATGGTTTAATAAACATTAAGTTAAAAAAATTATAAAGTGGCAGGAATAAGCACATCCATAATCTCAAACTACAGAAACTATTTAACATTCTTGTGTACTTCCTTACATTCTTTCATTTGCCTTTTTTTGTTAAAGACAGTTAAAATCATACTACGTGTATAATTTAAAACCCTATTTTCTCTGTAATATATCATGCTTTCTAGAAAAAAAATCAGATGTATTTTTTTCTTATTCATTGCTGGTGGAAATGCAAAGTAGTACAGCCACATTGGAAGGAGTTCTGGCAATTTCTCACAAAGCTAAACATAGTTTTACCATACGATGCAGCAATCGCACAACTTGGTATTTACCCATCTGAATTCAAAACATATGTCTACACAAAAACCTGCACACAAACGTTCACAGCAGCTTTATTCATAACTGCTACAACTTGGAAGCAACCAAGATGTCCTTCTGTAGGTGAATGGATAAAAAGACTGTGACACATCCATATAATGGAATATTACTTAATGATAAAAAGAAATGAGTAGTCAAGTCACAAAAGACATGGAGGAAACTTAAACACAAATTGCTATGCGAAAGAAGCCAATTTGAAGAGGCTATATACTATATGATTCCAACTATAACACATTCTGGAAAAGGCAAAACTGTGGAGACAGTAAAAGATCAGTGGTTGTCAGGGGTTGGGGGAAGTAGAGAGGGAGGCATGACTAGGAAGACTACAGTGGATTTCAGTGAATAGTGAAACTATTCTGTATAATGCTACAATGGTGGACACACGTCATCATACATTTGTCAAAACCCACAGAACTGTACAACACAGATTGAACTCTAATGTAAACTATGGACTTCAGTTAATAATGAGTAGACATTGGTTCATCAGTTGTTACAAATGTATCTCAACAATGCAAGAGGTTACAAAAGGAGAAACTATGTGTGTGGGGGAAGACAGGGTATATGGGAACTCAGTACTTTCTACTCAAATTTAGGTTCTGCAAACCTAAAAATGCTTTAAAAAAGAAGTCTATTAACTTTTAATGCATTTTTTGTTTTGTTTTCTCCTAATCCCTTATCTTGAGATTTGATCTTGCCCAACAGGTTTTGCCATCCATGGTATTTTTCACGATGGTAAGGATCACTTTTCTACATTAGCAAGGAGTATGAGCCTGGTCTTCTAGACTATTACATAACACTCCTGATAAGGGTTAAGGTAACACCCTACAATCAAAGACATTACTATTTCTGCAGTCAAACAGAAGAGTATTCACACTATAAAGTAAGTAAAGACTACAAATAGCCTCATGTCAATTCAGGTCTTATTTTGCCACTAAATGAATTTTCTACAAACATACAGAAAACTTCTGGTTTTCATTTTTCACTTTGAAATCGTGGATAAGGAATTGCAGACCTGCAGCATGCTGTAATACACCTTATAGGACAAACGCTCCTCATTTTTCTTCTTTTTTAAGTAAGCTGTCTCATCAGCTTGTTCTTCTGGATGATCTAATTCAAGAACATAACATGCACATATTTTATATCTCTTAATAACTTTTTTCCTCTAGGTCTGTGTTTTTCGTAACACATTTTGTTAGGATAATTTTTGTCAATATCACAGTTGTAAGTGAGGTTTTTTTCCTATCATTTTTAAACTGGATATTACAGCTATAGATAGTTATTAATATTTGTACTTCATGTGTAGTGATCTAAACTTTCATTTACTTTAAATAGTCTACTGATTCTCCTCTGGTTGTTTAATTAGAAATCCTATTACCTAGGAGCTGTCTTTCCCTTTCTAATAGTTTTTCTCTCTTTGGTATTATACTAATTATGTAAGATATTACTACTGGGGGGACCCCCCCACACACATTTTTTAAACTGTCTGTTAATCTGTAATTATTTAAAAACTATTTTAAAATTTTTCACTAATTTAAAAACTCAGTGTTAAACAGTGGTCAAGGCAGATATCCATTATCTCTGATTTTAACAAAGTGTGGGCCTAAGTTTCCTGATTTCCTCACTCCCCATTTCATTTCTTAAATGGGCTGCCATTTAGAGAGATCTATATTACTAGCCCCGGCTAAGTTTTGGGGGTTTTATTTTTTTTTTAATCAGAATCAGTACTGTTTTCGTTTTTTTTAAGCAAGTGATTTATTCAGGGACTGCTCTCAAGATAAACCTTTGAAGAAGCAAGGAAAATAGGATAGGGCAAGAGAGGAAGCTAGATAAAAATGTGGTTTTAAGAAAAATTCAGAATGAGTATTGTTTTATTGAAAATTGACTTAGTGTTTTATTGACTGATCTGCTAATAGGATTAATTATTTCCTTAATAACTTTACTACTATTTACCAATAACTGACTCTCCTTGAGTTCCTTGGTTGCAGAAGTTAATTTAACATGCTGCTGAATTCAGTTTTACTAATATTCTCCTTAATACTTTTGCAAATATATTCATAAATAGGTTAGCTTTTAGCTTTTTTGTATGTGTGTGCAGCCAGGTTTAAGTTATTAGAAATAAGCTAAGATTCATAAAATAAACCAGGTTACTTTCTTTTTCCTATGTTGTGATCCTAGTGAGAAAGCTTAAGAATTATTTTCTCAAAAGCTTAAAAATTTCAGCTAGAATAGATAACTCGAAAGGAAAACTGCAATCTCAGAGCAGGGCTGTCACAGCTCTTCTCGTCTCCCTTCAGCCCACAGGATGTAATCATTTTCCTTCCAGGATATTTTGATTTACTTCTACTCTGTTCAGTTTTTCTCCACGAGGAACATCACCAATCATTTGTAGCTTGTATCTTTGTTCCTTGTCTTCCTCTCTCTGCTCTTTTCTTCTGCATTTTAAAGGCGTTTTTACTTTTCACTCCCCACCATTAACTCAGTTTTCTACATGGGAAAATATTTTTCATCTATATGCTGAAATCCAAACTCAGACAGCAGTGCTCCCCTCTGCTTTCCTAAAAAGTTAAATGCCCTTTAACCAAGTACCTGCTAGAGAGTAAGGGCAGGGGGCAGCTTGTGCAGTAAGCAACTTCTTGCCTGGTAATCTTCAGTTGTGCTTTTCAAAACAAAGAGGCCTTCGTACAAATTCTAAATCCACATCCAGGGAAGCTATTTCACAATTTTGAGGCCCTGTTTTCCACATATGTGAAATAAAGGTATCACCACTTACCTCGTAAAATTGTTTTAAGGATAACAGAATTAAGAATAGTGGGAGTTATTTATCTTACTTACGGAGGGTGGCTCACTCTGTACTATGTCCTACGTGATGCACCTGACACGACCACAGTGATGGATACCCTTATCACCCCTATTTTACAGATGAGGAACTAAGACAGAAAAGTTGAGCAACTTGCCCAAGATCATACAGCTAGCAAGCAGTGATGCCCAGACATAACCCGACACAGTCTGATCTTAGAAACTACAACCTAAGAAGTGCTTATACTTGGTCCTTTTTAAAAGTGGCATGAATGAGTAGAGTCAGTTGTAGCCAGTAATAATTCAGCAATAAAGTTTACTGAGAAAGAGTTTTAACATTCTTTTTCTAATTATCTATAGATTTCATTAATATATGTGATTTCAGTCCTACATTACCTAGGAAAATTCAGAGGTGGGTGTATTGTCAAAGCAGTCTTCTCAGACAGAACTCTGAATACATTCATGGCAAAACTATCTTGGAGCTCATACTGCAATCTATAGCATCAAAGAATTTCATTTATTTGCAGGAAGGGTAAGATTTTAAACAGTTTTTGTATTTTAAAATTAGTCTATCCTCATAAAAATGCTTTAGCTACCATCAGTTGAATGTTAATTTATTAATACACTTACTCATAAAAGTTTAAGAAAATTACCTTCAATGCTTCCAAGGACAAAAATCCAAAGTGTGAAAGGAAAAGACGTGCTGTTTGGAATTCCTGGGCAGGATGTGGGGGCTTACAATCTGTAACTGGATCAGGAAAACTTCTCTTCTGCAATTCCTCCTCACTTTGTTGTTCAAGGTGTATTTCATAAGCAATTTGCTGGGCCATGCCATTCCTTAATTTTTCATGTCTCTCTTCTAACTGAAATAAACCAAGTATTTCATTGTTTGGAATTATTATAAAAGTAATAAGATTAATCTTAATTTTTACATGAAAACAAAGCTACAAGTAACAAAATAAATGAAGATAATTTTCAGTGATCAATACTGAGTTTCAACCAATACTAAGATTCAATACAGAGTATACAACCAAGCAAATACATTTCAAGGTTAAAACAAATACCCAAAACATGCTCCCTATAGCCTCAAAAGTTGCTCCTTCATCTCCTCACTGTAAGTGAAACCATTGTCTCTGCTTCCCTTCACACAGGCAAGAAAGGGGGCAGAGCTCTTGCTCTTTGCCAGACCCCTGACCATCTTCCAGATCATTTTACCTCCTCTTCCAGATCCCTGTCTTCATCCTGCAGTGATCCCCCTTCATGTTTTGAAGTCCACAACTATATATGGCTTAGTCGCTACCTCTGCTTCCCTTCCGATCAATCCTATTTAAAATTCCATCCTCTTTGGTGAACAATACAACCTCCTCAACTGTCACAACTCCGGCCATCCATGACACACTTGGTACCTCAGATGTGCTGTCCTTCCAAGAGCTACAATTCTGAAATCCCTGCCACTCACCCATACCCTCACTCCCCCTTTACCATCACAGTGAGGCAACCAACCCCTCCCTGTATTTCCCCAAGCCATTAGCATCCTTCTAGCTTCATCTACTTCCCAACCAAGACTAAATCCCCAAATCTAACATCTTAATACCCTCTCCTAAGCACATAAAATGCTGTTCCTCATGTTTCCATATTCACACTGTCAATCTTCACACCAAATTTTTTTTTATGTCTCCAGATAACAAGGACTTTTGAAGAAAGTCAGCACAGTGAGTTAAGTAACTTCACTATAGATGATGCTACTTAAACCTAGCTGGGCTGCCTGGCAATTTTAAGAACCATCTTTGCTTCCCTATTATATTGCTAGGAACTAAGATTAAAATTTACAGAAGCCACCTCAGTTTCTTTCCTTTCCACCGGTCAATGTCTCTGATTCTTCATCTACCCTTTCCTCACCCCTCTTAACAGAAGTATCCCTTTTCTAGACACAGTCACATAGACCCTTGACCCTACTGCCTCTGGGGGCCTTACTCCATCACTCATCATTCCCCCAGCCATCTTACAGCATTAGCAGATGCAGACCCTTCTCCACATGTAAGCATGTTCATATTCCTCCCATCCAAAGGAAGGAAGGATGGAAGGGAGGGAGGGAAGGAGGGAGAGAGGGAGGGAGGGAGGAAAACTAGCACTGCCTTTCTTTAGCTAGGCTATTTCCTCACACTATTATCCTCTCTGTATCCTTCCCTTTACTGCTAACAGTACAATGTAGCTTATATTCACTGTCTTTTCCTTATTAACTATTCATTCCCCAGACCCTTACACTTTAACACTCCTGTGAACCTGCTCTCAAAGTCACCTACAATTTCATGCCAAAATTCAGGGGCCTCTTCTTAGTGCTCCTTCTCCCTGATCTCCATTCCTGCCCTTCTGTTCTCTCATGCCCTAACATACCTCTGTCTTCCATTTCTGAAAATCCTTCTCCCTTGACTAAGAGGTTAAATTACTTAATCTAGCTAACTATCTAAATTAATCTGAAACCAAATAAATGTTTCCCATCTTCCCACACCTATCCTCTTCCTAATGTCTATATTTCTGTAAATGGCACCATTATCTTTGTCAATAAAGGCCAAAATCTAAAGTTCTTTGGCTTTTTTCCTTCTCCATCAATCCAAGACTGTGTGGATCTAGCCCTAGAATATATGCCATATATTTAAATGTCCACTATCAGTAAGGCAGTCCTTCTTATCTCCTGCCTGGACTGTCACAATGGTCTCTGAATTGGAAATATCTGCCACTAGGGTCTGATCATGTCACTACACTATTGAAACCATGGACCAGCCAGGCAGCCTGGTGCCACTTCTCTATTTCAATCAGCCACAATCTGTATTTGTCTTACTACATGGTAACCTCCTAGATGACAAACACCCAGGTCATCTTATGAATCACCTCCAGGAACACCAAAGAAAGGTAGTGTCTTGACCACAGAAATTGTTTAAGAATGTTTACAGTCATTCTCTTAACAACAGCTGATAATAATTTATCTTACTTCTTCAGTGACGATTTCATGCAAATCTGGAATGCTCAGATCTGCTTTCACAAAAGGAATCTTATCCACCTCTTCTGGAAATGGTCGATGTTTTACAGTATATTTAAATCCAACATCATTTTTAGGAACTGGACGAGGTTCAGGCACAAAAAGCTGTTAAAACAAGCAACATTATGTTTATTACATTTGGTGCCATCTGGCAGGAACTTAGTAAGAATTTGCAAATACTACTGCTAATGGGAAAGATAATAAACAGCCTGTGTACCAGTGTACTCTATTTTATTTCTATAAAAACGTTCATCAACTTCTTACAGATTTTGTGACTGATATTTAAATGAGTTACAGACCTCCACTGCACCAGGTCTGACTCTTCCATATTCAGTGGTAAGCTAATGGATAAGGCATTTTAGAGCTTAAGGCTCAAACTTCCTTCTTCCCCAAGGGCTCTCAAATCATTCCATGTAATGAAGTATGAGTTCAGGTCTACTGGGCATCCCTAGACAGTGAGTTCACTAATTAGAAATCTTAGCATGGCTTAAATGAAAAAGTATGGGCACCAACTCTAGCTCTTCATGGCTCCAAATCCCTGCTTTAATACATATTAGCTGCGTCACTTCCATTTTCACATCTGAAAAATGGAAAAAACCTATCACAAGAGTGTTGTGATGATTAAATCAAAATATATACGGCACATATTAAACTATCAACCAGTTTTGCTTCCTCTCCTACCTCCTTGGTCTGTAATGCTATAACTCAGTGGCTTATAGTTCTGCTGACAGAATGTGATCGGCATGATGCCACCAGGAGAAAGCAGGGGTGTGCTCCTCACAGCAAACACGTCTCATTTAACAGAGACATCTAGGATGTTGAATTATTTTAGGTACATGCTCCGATGTTGTGGGTGTCTCTCTTAAATGCTGGTAAAATTTTATTATGTTTTAAAGAATTTTTAGTAACATAAGTAAAAGCTTACAATGTGATAAGTGAAAAAAGGATACAAAAATGACTAAAATTTTATTTTTAAGTGTTACATACAGAAAGAAAAAAAGACTGGAAGAAAATCCACTAAAATATCAATAGTGGCTATCCACTTCTGGAGAGTGAATGCAGATGATTTAAAATTTCTTCTTTATTAGCTGAATTTTCCAACTTTCTCTGATGAACAAATTTTATTCACATAATCACAACTCTTATAAAGAAAATAAACCGTGACACCCCAAAGGAAGATTTCATTAAATTATACAGCTTTTTTAAAAAAAATTATAGAGCATATTATCAATTGTACAGGAATAAATTATATGAAACAATCTGAAACTAAGTCCTGTTGCCAGAGACATCAAGGATCTGGTCAAATTTTTTTCATATATGACATGTACCTGAATTTTATTATATTTAACATTGCATGAAAATAATTGAAGCCATCGTTCAGAACAGTAGTTCTTAATCATAAGTGGATGCCAGAGTCACCTGGAAAGCTTTTTGAAAATACACCTGCCTTGAAGATGTCTTTAAAGAGTAATTTAGTAAACCTGGATTTCTAGGCTCCTAAGATGATTCTGATATGAACTCACTAACTTGAATCTGGCTAGCATCAAATATATTTATTTTATCTCTGATTTTTGTTGGAATATTATTTAACCTTTAAACCACAACACACACACACAAGCACACACTCTTAGTCACTTCCCTGTAACATCTGATGGATACCTTCTGATTTGCTTTTGCTCCTCTGGGTAAAAGGCAAAGTTGTTGTGCCCAAGCAAGTCTTCCCGACATTCCTCGGACCAGCACAGTGACAGAGGGGAAAAAATCATCTAGAATAAAATGTTGGTGTAGAAGTTTTTATTTCTGGCAACACATAAAATACACCTGTGTCAACTTTAGAGCCTCTAATAACCAAAGCCCCAGCACAATGTTTCCCAAACTTTCATCCTTTGTGAACCACCTCCGTGGTTTCTGCCATATCCACGTACTACTGTTAACTGTTATCTTACTTTATATCAACCACCTTTCCTTTTTTTAAACTTAAAAATTTTGAAGGAAATTATATATTTCTACTCTAAAAGAAAAATCATGAATTTTGGTGTGCTAATTATATACTTTTAAAACACATGTTTAAAAATACATAAAATAATGTTCACTGACATATCAACTACCATCAGCTCACATATCTGCAGCAGTACACATGTACATTTTGGGGAAACACTATTCTAGCAAATACTCTTAACTTTCAGTGTTGGGAATGACCTAAGTGCAGAAGACAGGCTGGGTGCCTGCAATGTTGATGTTACATTCCCCGGTGCCTTTGGGTACTGCTGCTCACCACGAGCAGGCACCTATTTCATCCCAGCAGAAGTTCAGGTGCAGGAAGAAGAAGAGTAAAGAACTCAGGATGGACTTCCTAAGTGACCCAGATTCGTCGTCTTACTCCCTTATTTTGTTTCTGGTGTATGAATCAAACTTGTTCAAGCTTCTCTCTCTCACTTCTGTTATTAACTACTAAAATGAATCATTAAAATGTCTATGTGCATCTTGAAAATCCCTATTACTATATTTCTGGTAGACTTTCAATGCAATAAAATTACTTAGAATGAGAGTAGCGAATTCCTAAAAAATCTGGAAAAGGGTTGACACTTACTTCTCAGGCCAGAAAACCTGGAGAGGATACTGGGTTTTATAGACTCTTTAGCAGGTGGCTTGAGAATGGGAAGCCAGAGGAATCATAAATAATTGGCACAAGCTAGGGAAGAAAGTCAAGCAGCCTCCAGGTCTAAGGTAGAGAAGGATGAGGTGTCTGCAGGAAAGACTTGGGACCAGTGCTTCTGGAGTTAGGCAGTGATTAAAGGCCCCATCTATTCCATATTAAAGTCACTGTATCTTACTGCAACATAATGGAAACCTGGGATGATATTCATTCATCCCTGAACTACTGGGAACGTCTCATTTCATTTTATGGATTTATGAGATCCTACCTATACTCAACAGAATTTGCATGGGACTCCAAGACCCTTTTCACTTATGCAAAATAAGAAGGCAAATCTTTAATCACTGAGAAAACCCTATCACTGTGGGGCAATGATAACAGAAAGAGACAGTATGAGGTTCAGAAAATTTGGATTCTAGTCCTAGTCATACCATGTAGTTCTCAAATAACCCTGGACAAGTCACATACCCTCCTGAACCCGTTTCTTCACCTGTAAATGAGGGAACTGTACACTAGGTAATTCCCTAGGTCCTTTGTATGCCCAGAAATTCTATAAACTTCACTTTCCTTCACCTACCTAGTAATAAGGGTCTATCTAAGAACATCATCTAGAATACAATATTGGTGTAAAAGTTTTTAACAGAAGTTTTATGCTTCCTTTATATACTGGCTGATTCCAATTACTATCAAGCAGAAGAGTAATAATGATTTTCAGACACAGTAAGCAACAGAAAATATCCCACCAAAACAAACTTTTTATAAAACTATGGAGTTCTTTTCTGATATTTCAGATACACATAAAGAGCCTCTAACAGATTCTACTTAATATGTATATTCCATTTTCTGACCCTCTATTTTTCAGTTGCTGTTATCTGACAGCTAGAAGCCTTTTCGACAAATGCAAAATTACTTAGAATTTTGCAGTCTTTCCTTCCCTGATTCTGAGAACAGCTTGCTAGTACTAACGAACAAGCTGATTTAGCAGCGGAGGAACCCGAGGTGCTGAAACTTACTCTGTTCATTTCCAAGAGGTTGCTCCAGCATCGCCAGGATGACACTGTTATCCAAGACAAAGTATCGGAAACTATGCTTGTTTATGGTTGGCAGTCTGGAGTATTTAATCAAAGTGGTCTCATTCACCAGGCTACAAGGAGAGGCAGGACCACTGGGTGAAGGAAATGCGCCAAGCAACTGCATAATACTATGGAGAATGCAAAAGATAACGGTTAGTTCCCAAAGCAAAATGTTCAGTTTACCTCATGCATCAATCTGTTCTTCTGAATTTTAACTGACCAAAGCCATGCTTCCTCTTTGAGGATCAGATTTACTCTCTGGTAGATGCCATGGTGTGCTGTCCAGGTTTCCCTCTCCAAGACTGAAAGATCCATTCCCCCAGAAGCAGGAAGATGGTGGCCATACCTTTCATCGGAGTCTTAGAGACGCCAATGAGAACCACCTCACCCAAGATACACAGCTTCCAGCAGTGTAAAGTCCCAGGTCTCAAACTCAACATGAGAGAATTCTGAAGGGCCAGCCCAACTCCAGAGCTCTTTGTTGCAATGCATCAGTTTAGTTCTTCCCTCTGCTCAATCCCACTTCACTCATTCCCCTATAAGGGTAGATCTGGACAGCACTTTCCAATAAACTTCTTGCAAGCAGATTTCTCTCTCAAAGTCTGCTACCCAGGGAACTTGACTAATCATATTTCTAAATCATGAAGCTCCTAAAGATACATTTTAAAAATCTGTGTGCTCCATGTTTCAGGATTATGCTAGCTAAACCTAACCTAGAAAAGGACTCAAAGATCAGCCAAATCCCCTCAATTTTTCAGATGAGGAAACTCAGGCTCAGAAGAGATAAGTGATCATCAAGAATCAGAAACCAGGGTCTGCCGCCTTCTCATTAAATGGCCATGAATAGATATCCTCATTTCACAGATAAGGAACTTGACGTACTAGTAGTTGCATCTTGCAGAACTACTGTAATTATTAAATGAGAATATGTAAGAAAAAATGCTTTGTTAAACTGGAAATCAACTGATCAAGCCTTAACATTCAGAAATGTTTATATCCAGAGATTTCTGCATACTTTCAATGAATAACAATAACTTACACATACCACTTACCATGTGCCAAGAACTGAGTCTAATAAGCACTTATTATTTTATTTAGTTATAACAACCCTATGAGATAGGTACCACTATTATTACCATTTTATAATTAAGAAACTGAAACAGGGAAAGTATCTTGTTAAGAAAACAAAAATATTTTATCTTGTCCTACTATCACCTGACCCTTCATATGCAACTCATTTGGAAAACTAGTATTCCCCAACACGACTTTCATCATCGCAATCCTCAGTTCCTGTGGCCTCTCCCTTTCTCTTTCATTCTAATGCCTGAACCCAAATCTCTCTGATAATAGAAGGCAACACTGCTCAACAGGTATTTTCCTTCCATTTTCTCTGCTCCTAGGAAGAGGACTATCTAAGAAGTTCAAGGACCAGGAGAATTTCATGATGAGTTCCAGCTTAAGGACTTGTAGGAGACCAGGAGACCAGTAATGGGAAAATGTGGGTTTTCTAACATGGGACAGAGATGGTTATCACAAAGCATATGGACCAAGTGAGCTTATGTCCCATGCAAGATTTTAAGACATTATCAAATAGGGTGCTGGCAAGGGAGCAGGTCACTAAGATCAAGCTACACCAGTCTAACCACATTGTCTCTTCTTGACAATGACTAGACTGGAAAGGCAGAGATATATCTCTGAGATCAACGCATACGAGTATTTGACAGTATATCATAATAAACTTGAAGACAAGATTTTTAAAAATCCCTGTGAAACTGGAGGGAAATATCTTATCATATGCTTTGCCTTTCTCTGTTCAATATTTTTATCAGTGTCTTTGATTAAGACACACAGGGCAGGCTCATTAAATCTGCAGCTGACTGCAAATTAAGCTGCAGAATTAATGTATTAGAGTAAGAGATGGGATCCAAAAGAATCTTAAAAGACTAAAAATAATGAGGTAAATCTTACATGAACAAATTTCAGGTTTAAACATAAAATGCTGTACATTACATCTAAATACCTCCAAATAAGTAAGTACAATATGAAAAAGACAAAAGGTAAGTGTGTTAAAAAAAAAAAAGCCTCAAAGATTTTAGTTGATTTAGCGCAAATCACTAGGTTCTTAAATACTCAATACAGTCTCCAAGTACATTTTAATGAAAAGATAATATTCTACAGAGTTGAAAGGTCATCAGACCGTATCTAACATATTATACTCATTAAACAACCTTTAAAGAGGTGCATAGTCAAACCTCCACCATTGAAAGGAAAATGATCAGGATGATAAAGGTACTTTAAATCCCTGGCATACAAAAAACAGCTGAAGGCACTGGCAGAAATGAATCAGAAATTACATAAGACTGTCTTCAGACATCGCTACTCCTTGGGGAAAAAAGGATTTCATCATCAAAAGTTTGAATGAGAACTAATGGGTAGGAGTTAAAGTGAGAGAGATTTCAGCTCAATGGAAACATCAAGATTTTAACAATTAAATGAAATGGGCAACCTTGGGGGTTAAAGTATCCCAAAATTAGAGCTAAATATCTTGGTAAATAAGTCTTTTAAAAAGTGACTTAAAGAGAGGGGCTGCTGAAATGACTTCCAAGAGTCCTAATGTATACAGTACAAGGGGAAAAACCAGCCAATCTGCATTCCACAATCATCTACTGTGTGCTCAGACTGTGAGGGGTGTGAAGAGGGTATTATGGCTTTTACCTAGGTTGAGAAGACAACACTAGCATGTATCAAATATAACCTGGTGCGATCATGACAGTACAGAATTCCATGCTGCATGGCAGGGTCAGACTGAATGAGCACAGAAAAACAGAAAAAGAGCAAATTAACCGAAGAAGGTCTCACGGAAGTAGCCAGATGTGATGTGAACACCGAACAGCAGAAGATGTGACCAAGATAACAAGAGGGAAGTCATGAAATCCAGGGGAAGTATACAGACAGGTATGAGCATGTGTACTTCACAGCCACAAGTGGCCTGCCAGTTTGGCAGAAGGGATGTGCTGGGAAAGATCAGACAGTTTGAGTGGGGACAGAATAAGAAGGGCCTTGAAAACCAGACTAAAAATTTCACAACATAAACAGAGTAAACAGATCTATTCAGTTTTCAATCACTCAAGCAGCAGAATAAGAACAGTATCTACGGACGATGAGTTCAGCAACAGAATGCAGAATGAAAAGGGTAAGAGACTGAAAACAGGGAAATTAGGCAAGAAGTGAGAAAGGCCAGGACCAGGATGCTATCTGGGGTTAGAGGGAATGGAGGAAATACTTTCAAAAGTAAAGTCTATTGGACTATCACTTGCTTCAAAAGGGGAATGATAAATAAAGCAGAGATAAATCAGAAAAAGAGTCAAAGTTCTGTGTTTGCCTAACTAGAAAACAGCAATGCTACTGACATGAAGCTGTAACTGTGAGGAAACAGAGAAAACTGGTTTTGGATACATTTCATGATGACTCTCAGGGCCTTCACTGAGACTTGACCCTGCAGGTACCATTTGTTGAGCTGCCAGCAGAGATGAGACAGATGAGCCATCTAGATACCTACTGGCTAGGTTAGGGGGAAGCCCCCTAGAGCTTTCTACTCATTCTGAGTTTATATCCAATCCTCACTGCCAGTCATCCTCTCAATGGAATGTTTCATCCAGGCCAGGCTGGAGCTAACTTATTTTTGTATAATGCAGAGTCCCAGTGAGAAATGTCCTTCTCCCTTTCTCCACATCCTTCTTACTCTTCAAGGTACACATCAAATCTCAGTTCTTTTATGATGCTTTTAAGTCCACCCCAACCCACGTATGGTCTTCTCTCTGGACTTTTATTAAATTTCTAGTACTCAACCACATTTTTTTATTTTTCCAGCTATTAGCCAAACCTCCACAAATTCACTGAAAGCCCAGTATTAGCATAGTAAACAGGACTAAACTAAAAGCAAGTACACTGCTAAAATTTTACTGAATGACCTAAGTCTATGAGGAACAGAAATAAATCCAAGTTTACTGTACTCACCCCAAATCAATAGGTCACTGAACTCATACAACATTGTGGCATAAGGCCCCTGGTAAGGGCTGATTTACATACAAACCTTCTACAAGCTGTCTTATCTACCACTTTACTAAGAAGACCAAGATGAGCGAACCCAGACTGACTTGACATTCCTCCTTCCTGCTTTTATGTTGTTCTAGGTCCTCATCCACATTCACCTTTTCATAAGCCCCATCTTTCTGCCTGTACTGATTCCATCGAATCTTCTCCACCTACCTCTTCTTTTCATTTGATAAATATACCTCAACTGCCTTCCTTCCCTCTTTCTGCTCTGCTCACTTCTCAGCCAAACACAAACTCTCTCAACTCTCTCCGCTTCTCTTTCAAGGTACCACTCCGTCTCTGTCCCTTCACTGCCAAAATGCATGAATCAGGAGTCTTTTGCTGCCCTACCCACTCTGTAATCTGACTTTTAGCTCAAACTTTACCTGCTCTCTAAGAGTCAGGCCGATATCATTTTCCTTAGGAATCTTACTGTGATTTCCCCTTATCTGTAAGTATTCATTTCCTCTTTCCAACACCCCAGCATTTTATTTGTACCTCTTCTCTTGGAGCAGTTATTTTCCACCTAACAATATAGATATTTGTGTTCATATCTTATTTTCCCTATTGCAAAAGAAGCTCTTTGAGGGTGGTAACTGAATCTGATTTATCTTTACAATCCCATTGCCAATTCATAAGAGGGAGTTCATAAATCTTGGCTGAATGAACCTATAATATGTAATACAAATAGTGTAGCAGAGAATACAAACCACTGAGCTGGAAAGTAGAAGACCAAATGGTGTCACCACAGACATATTCTGACTCTGGACTCAGTCATCAAAGTGAAGGGGTAGGTAACACTCACGAAGATCCTTTCCAGTTCTAACATGATATGACCTAAATTATTGCCAACCAGCATAGAAAAACAAGGACCCAAATGCTCAGCCCCAAGTTACTGATTTCCTTTGGTCCAAAAAACAAGACATTTTCTTTTCCATTTTACTTCCGGAGAAAAAAGTATCCTAAATGGGGTATGTCACTTAATGCTGAACAACTGGGGAGGAGATGAAACAACATACATCACATCTGAGACCATCTAATCCCTAGGCACAATCCCTGTGCAGTTACTTTCATACCACGTTAGGGTGGCTTCAGCAGCATCCTTCACCCTCATAGATGCAGGGTTTGGCTCCTTATCTCCTTTGTACTTGACCTCTTGCTCACTGTTCTTGGACTTGCTTCCTGAAATACCCAGTTCCACAATCTCCAGTACTTCTTTAAGACAGTCCTAGAAGCAGGGAAGGCAGATCAGTTTTTGTAATATACCTATCTTATGAGAAGACAAGGAAATGTCAATAGTGATTGTGGTTTGGTGGTGGGGCTCTACTTTCTTTCTCATTTTCTTTAATAGGTATATATTAATTTCATAATAATATAATAAACTTAGCCCTCAATTTTTCTTTAAAGAAAAATTTGACTGTTCAGAGATTTAGATAATGAGTAATGATAAATTCAATTTGATTTTATCAGTCATAGTTCTGGTAAAATTACAATAGATTGTAAATTGTGAACGCCAAGTGAAAGAGACACAACATAATTCAGTTAAACCTGGATGGTTTAAAACAAGTCAGATTATCCAAAGGGAAATTCATCAGCTGACATTTTTAAAGCAATTTCTCGTATCATAACTTTAGAAGTCAGAAGGAAAATGACTAAGATTTAATCAACAGTATTATTTTGTAAAACTATATAAAGCTCTCTATAATATCCAATAAGCCTGATATCTCTTCTTTTATTTATACTGTGAATTCTTTATCACTGCCTGCCTTTCCATAAAAAAAAAGTGTTACATGGAACAATGGTAGGTAAAGCAGCCTAGGTATGTGTCTATTCGAAAAGAAAGAAATGTGTGTGAAAAAATTTTTTAGATACAAACAACCTTTATGAACAAGCAGTGCTCTAGGCCTGCAGCCTGGCTATTAACTGCCCTTCTTGGTTTGAGGATGGGTAACCAAAGTACCTACCAGCCATCTCAAGGCTACCATCCTTTCAAGAAAGAACATTCTTAATGGTACACAGATAAATTACTCAAAGATTTATCTTTCCAAAGAACTTCTCTATGGGTTAATTTACAACCAAATAGAGTTGACCCTTGAATAACATGGGGGTTTGGGATGCCGACTCAGTACAGTCAAAAATTCATGTGTAAATTATATTCGGCCCTTCAAATATGTGGTTCCTCCTTATGCACAGTTCCACATTCTCGGGTACACCAACCATGAAATCATTTAATCATGTAGTATTTACTATTTTAGAAAATTTGCATATAAGTGGACCCACACAGTTCAAACCCATGTTATTAAAGGGTCAACTGTACAAGCACAATGACAGTTTTTGGGTTGTGTTCAACAGGACAAGTGTTCTACTGAAAAATAACAAGTGTGTTCAGTTTAAAGCATGCAATGTTGTACTTAAATTTAGATATTCTCTTTTAAAAGACATTTTCCCAACATATATATTTTTTTCTATTTACTGTCTTTTAAGATGTAATAAACTAACCTTTTCATCAAGCATATCAGGGTGCTCTGTCAGCCAGACACAGAGACACTGAAAAGCTGCCACTATCATGGAGTGCAGATCCCGGGAGTGGAGAGGAGCTGGCCGACTACACTGGTACACGATGTAGCTGCACACAGAACTGATGGCTCGCTTCCGGTCTCCTGAGTCAACCATCACCTTCACCTGAGCATATCCGTACGGAGAACAGTTAGCCATGAATCACTGTATCTATTTCAAGCCTCTACACTGAGGCCCAGCCTTTCTGGAAATGTGACACACCACAGGAGTCCTTGCTTTTTAAAATTTATTAATACAGAGAAACATAATATTTCAGATGTACTATCATAATACTCTATAAAAACAGGGCATTTTTCAAACCCTAAAACAGTATTTCATTTTAGCATACTTTTTCATGCTCTAAAATCTAATTCCTGGGATGCACCTATTCATCACTGCCACAGATCACAAGAATAGCTGGCAATGGAACATGTGCACATTTTTCAAACCCCTTAACCTAACACCACAGTGATGTTCTACGTGCTACAAAGTTCTGTACAGCTGCTCAGAGGTATAATTAACATACAGTAAACTACGCATATTTACAGTGTACAACTTGATAAATTTTGGCGTAAGTATACACTTATGAACTATTGCCACAATCAAGATAGTGGATATATTCATCACCCCCCAAAATCTCATGCACCTTTGCAATCCTTCCTCCCACTCCTTTCTGCCCCCTCCAGAGGTTTCTGCTGATCTGCTTTCCGTCATTATAGATTAACCTGAATTTCCTAAAATTGTATATAAATAAAATCATACAGTATTGTACTATTTTTTTGGGGGGGGGGGGGAATCTGGCTTCTTTTACTCAGCACAATTATTTTGAGATTTATCCAAATTTTTGTGTGTATCAATTATTCATTCCTTTTTATTGATGGGTAGCGTTATATGGATTATACCACAATTAATTTATCCATTCACCTACTAGACATTTGGGTTGTTTCCAGCTTCTAAACATTACAAAAAAGCTGCTATAAACATTCACGTACAAGTCTTCATATGGATTATGTTCTCTTATTTTCTAGGAGTTGACTAATTGGATCATAGGACAGATAGATGTATGTTTAATTTTTTTAAGGACCTGCCAAGTTGTTTTCTAAATATGGTTCCACCAGTTAACATTCCCTTTAACGGTTTCTGAGAGTTCTAGTTCTTCTACATCCTTAGCATTTTGTATGGTTGGTCTTTTAAATTTTAACCATTCCAATAGGTATGGAGTGGTATCTCATTGCTGTTTTAATTGCATTTCCCTAATAAGTAATGATACTGAGCATCTTTTCACGTGCGTCTTTGCCATCAATACATTTTTTATATCTTCAGTAAAGTATCTGTTCAATCTTTTGCTCATTTTAAAATCGGGCTGTTTGTTGCATTATTGAGGGCTTTTACTGTCATTGTTGTACTATGTTTTCAAAAGACTGTATTAGGAGTATTTACAAAGCAACATTCAGACTCCAGATCTAGGTGCAAACAAGACCCTATTATGCACTGGGGACTGGTTAGCTAATGACAGGCAGCTCTGGGTTCCTAACCTTCTGTCCCAAGATGGAAACAGTGGATAATAGCTCATCTTTAGGGTCCACAATGCTCATGTGGTCTAAAAGGGGCTTCTTAGGACCAGTCTTACCACCTGGGTCCCAGGACAGCATGATCTCCACTTTGATGCCCTGCATATCTAAGTAGTACGTAGCCCAAGGCAGTACCAATATAGTACTTAACAGGATCCCCACTGTGGATCATCACACTATCCACAAAATTCATGGAGTTAGCCCTCTGTCCTTGGAGTTTCCCTAACATCCATGACCTTGTAGGCCTTGGCCCCACTCTCCACAACGAACCACAGACTTCTTGAGGTCACCTTTTCAGCACAAAGCTCTATAGAGCCCTCAGGGAAGCCAAATTTCTTCAGAACTACGCTGGTCAATTCCCCGATCTACTGGCTCTTCTCATCAAGAACATTCTGCATCCTGGAGGCCAAAGTAATGATTTCTGTCCTGGTTGGTATAATTCAGGACTCAATTCCAGAGCAGTTATTTTCAGCATGCCTCTGAGTGAGGAACTCGTTCAGGTAGTTCTCAAAAAGCCATCAACAACAAACGTCCTCTCCTTGGAAATTTTCACCATCATACTGCTACTTCACACCACCAAAAGGAAAGGCTATTACTCTGAGTTTTGAGAATTTTTTTTTATATGATCTGGATACCAGTCCTTCATCACATGCATGCTTTGGGAAGATTTTCCTCCAATCTGTGACTTGTCATCTCACTCTCTTAACAATATTTTTTGAAGAATGGTGTAGCTTTTTAAAGACTTTTTAATTTTAATGAAGTCCAATTTAATAGTTCGTTCTCCTGTGGTGTAATATCTAAGAAATCTTTGTACACTCCAAATCTTTGTACAACAAACAAAGATCTTCTCCCGTGATTTCATCTAGAAGTTTTAGAGCTTAGGTTTTACATTTAGGCCTTAATTCAGTTTGAGGTAATTGTTGTACACAGTACAAAGTATAAAAGTTCTTGTTTTTTTTTGAGGGGAGGGGAGGTATATAAATATCTGATTGTTCCAGCACCATTTGTTGAAAAGACTATCCTTTCTCCTTTGAATTACCACTGCACCTCTGTCAAAAATCAGACGGCCATACATGTGTGGATCTGTCTACACTCCCTATACTAGTCTACTGATCTATTTGTCAAATCCTACTCTAATACCAGACTGTTCTGATTACCATAGCTTTAGAGTAGTAAGTCTTGAAATCTGGCAGCATAAGCCCTTTATGATTTGTTAGACAGGTCTAGAGAGCTCTCCACCTAGGACTAATTATTCCTTACTGCTGAGAGTGTACTGAAGGTCACAGGCAACAGTACCTTGCTCTCAAAGACAGTATGGACCTGCATGTACCATCATGAATGGCTGGTCTTACCTCCTGTATCAAAAACTTCTCAAAAAAAACAAACAAACAAAAAAACTGCTCCTCACAAAACTATGACCATTACATCTACCCCTGAGAATCTCCAAGGTAAGCTCTAAATGGTGGTGAGAACATCCTAGGTTTTCTTGCCTATTTTGTTTCTCATGACTCAAGTAAGTCTCTGCTCATCTGTCTCCACATCTGTAAAATGAGGGTTTAAATTTTATCATCTAAGACAATATCACACTATTGTGTATATCACCTTTGTGTTTACAAAGTGTTCTACATATCTCATTTCACTTCATCTTCACATCATCAGGTGTTATATACAAGATAATCCTGCCCATTTTACAGATAAGAAAATCCTGAGATGTTAGTGAAGATGCGGAGAAACTGGAACCCTCCTATATCACTGATGGAAGTGTAAAGTGATTCAGCTGCTGTGGAAAATAGGTTGGCAGCTCCTCAAAAAGTTAAATATAGAATTATCATATGACCCAGCAATTCCACTCCCAGGTAGATATCCAAAAGAATTGAAAATTGGTATTCAAACAAACACATGTATGTGCATGTTCACTGCAGCACTATGCACAGTAGATAAAAGGGAGAAACAGCCCAAATGTGCATCACAGGAATGGACAGACAAATTGGTACACAAATATGATGAAGTATCATTCAACCATAAAATGGGATGACATTGTGACAAATTCTACAACATAATGAACCTCAAAAACACATTAAGTGAAAGAAGCCATACACAAAAGGTCACATATTGTATGATTTAATTTATATGAAATATCCAGAATAGGTAAATACATAGAGACAGTGCAGACTGATGGTTGTTAGGAGTTAGGGGAAAGGGAGACTAGGAAGCAACTGCTTAAGGGGTATAAGGTTTCTTTTTGGGGTGATAAATGTTTTAGAACTAGATAGAGGTTGTGGCTGCACAACTTTGTGAAAGTACTAATAGGTACTGAATTGTTCACTTTAAAATAGTTAATTTTATGTTGTGTGAATTTCACTTCAATAAAAAAGAAAATACTTAAGAGAAATGCAAATGGACACCCAGGTCAAAGGTTCCACAAAACTGAAATAAGAGCTCTGAAAGAAATTTGAAAGTATAGCCAATTTTCACTTATCTCTGATAATGGAAGATGGAAGAGTCACAGGTAGTCCCAAATGATATATTTTAGGATTAGCTTTTCTTTTCTTTTTCTCTCTCTCTTTTTTTTTTTTTTTTACCAAATCTGTATTTGTTCATTAAAGTTAGATGATCCAATAATGGCACAAAATGTCATGTTGAAAATTTAAGGGTCTTATAAGCAAACACTGTCAACAGGTATTCTAAAATTATGTGCAAATAAATAAATAGCCACAAGTATTGAAATGTTTCCTGAAATTTAACAGTAAAAATATCATTCATTCTCTTTGAACCAATTAAACAAAAAAGTAAAGATCATTTTGTAAAATCTCACTTGAAGGCTCATTTTTGCACACTTTGAATATAACCAACACTGTAATACCCATACCAACGGGTCAGGAGACACAGAAAAAAAGAGTCATAGTCCAAGCCTGCTGGGTTAAAATAAAGGGACTGTTCTTACCTTTGCCAGGCCAGAGAGGAGCTCTAGAGCTGCCAGTGATATGCTCATGTCTTGCCGCCACTGGGAGTTGAGTCTTTGGGTGACGAGATGAATGCTGCGAATCAGGAGCCCAGCAGCTGAATCTGTATTAAGAGCTAGGATATAACCCCAATGCCGCATCCCACAGGGAGGGAAAACAACTAAGTATTAGTAACAAGAAGCACAGCATTCCACCAGGCACAGACCACAGCAGCCACAGTGAGCATGACGGGCACCCACACAGTGCTATGTTCCCCACCCCTCTGGCCTGAGCATCAAGCCTGACTGAACAACAGTGCACAGAGCACATACACTGGACCAGAGCAGCTTCTAGCTCCCAGCTCAGGTACTTTCATACAGACAGCCACTGGGATTTGGCAGTTTCAATATCATTCTTTTAACAATGTAAATCTTAAAATTTCTAAACTAACTCACAGTTACAGTCTCAAAAAAAAAAACCAAACCCCAAAACAATGAAAAGGCTATCAATTATTTCCTTGGAATTTTATAGAGGAAAGAATTCAGATTTTAGAATATTCTCAGATGCTGGGAATTACCATAAAGAGTCCGTTATTTCAAGTTATTTTTAGGGCTTTAACCATCAAAAGTCACATGCAATGCCTTTTCAAATACATTTTAACATTGAATTCTCTAAGACAACTTTAATACTTCTAAGAAAATTTAATAACCAAGTTACTGTGTTTTTATTTAGCCTCCAATTCTATATTTAAGAGTAATAACTACTTAGTTAATAAATTAGGACAAATTAAATTGAATTTATATAGGAAGCTTTAGGGACGTTATACCTGTCGATCCTATCAGAAAGAGGGCAGTGACAACAGAAAAAGGAATGATCATTAAAGAGAGACATTCATGCAACACTAACACAAATCTGGATTTCTTAGTAAAAAATATTTTACGACATTACAAGCAGAACTTACTAACACCAGTTCAAAATACTGAAACAAACAATAACCACTTCAAACATTTATATTAGAACACATATAATAATGTAAAACATTTCCTTAGTTTAAAAGTGTCTTAGAAGCATGAAAAATAAATTTTCACCTGAAGCATACTCAAATCCACAAATATAATAAGATAGCAATTTAAATAACTTTTTAATAAATACAATATTTAAATGCGTTGAATATCCATATAACGACCTTATGTATCTAGCATGTTCAAGGATACTCATAGCAAACTTAAACCACTGAAACATGCCTGGACTCCCAGACTCATGAACTCTCCAGATGACTGAAAAATTAAACTCACATCTGAGGATCTAGATTTCATTCCAATCTAGTTGGATTAATATTCACAGATTCAATACACCATTAGTATTTATGTATAAAAACATAAAGGTACCTATGAACTCACAGAACCCGTAAAGTAATTTGCCCAGGGTAAAGGACATTACTGAATAGGATGCTCTCCTAGAAAATGTTTCCTTACTCTTTCTTATTCTTTGTGACTTGAAGAATCTAACCAGATATAGTAGGGTATATAGGCTTCAAACACAAAGACAGTCTCTTCTGGGTTCCCCATACACCATCACCCACCTCTATCACACTGCACTACCTGATATACCGGCCAACTCTGCCATTAGACTCTGAGGCAGAACCTAAATCCTATTTGACTCTGTATTACTAGAACCTGGTACAGAATCCACAAATGTTTCCTAAACACCCATCACAATCATTTATAAAACCTAAGAAACCACCCAAAAATCTAATTGCTAAAAGGTGGATAGCTAAATTCGAAAGACTTGTTTTCTTTTTCTTAATGTTTTAGATAAATAGCCTCTCTATTATACTTAAACACATAAATATCATGAACATTAAAGTCCTGTTTAAAATTTTTTGCTTGTTTGTTTTGTATACCTGGGCATTAAAACTTATTCTATAAACTTTGGGTATCAAGAAAACAAACATGGCTTACCATAGTCTCTTAGGAGAGCCTGAGCGGGTCTTTCACTATCAGGAGTTGTAGGCTCCGTGCTTCCACCACTTGCCGAACTGATACCACTGTTAGTGCGACTATGACTCTTCAAGTTATTTTCTCCACCACCCTGGTCAAACAAAAATGAATCAAATTATTCGACGGCTACATCTATAGTTTACACGTACAGATAGAAGTCAATCATTAAAAGCCATGTTGATAAAATGGAATATGCCAACTAAATGGCATAAACTGATACACAGTTAAAAACTGACAAAAGATTAAAACTGCTGTGGTGTTTCTGCACAAACACCATTTACTGCAGGGTATCAAGGGTCTGATAATGAGAGGTGCCCTTTCTGGGGTCTTTTTTGCTGCTGTTTAAAAAAGCCAGCCCAGAACCTTTTCCGTTTCACCAGGCTTCACTAGCTAGTGACTCTGGGTCCTTAAGGAAATACCCTAGTGCCTCTCAAGCAAAACTTCACAACAGGAATACAGTCTTAAAAAATAAATAAATAAAATTTAAAAAATAAAGAAACAGTAACTTCCAAATGTAGTTATGTCATAAAACAGACAATAAAAACTATGATTAGTATAAAGATTAACTCCTATATGTATAGGGGCTAATGAAGGTATCTGATAAGACTTCCCTCATTTTTCTCCCTACAAACACAATTCATTTTATACAGATAAGGAGATTGTTACTAGCCACCTAGTGGGACGTGAACATACTTCCCTTAATATTATTTGATCAGCCATCCTATTTCCACCCAGCCCACCCCAGTATACTCTATTAATTCCCCCACCCCCACCTCTACTCCAGGTATAGGGATCACATAATTTGAAGACAGAAGCAGTGGGCACTGGGAGTCTCTGGGAAGTTTTTTTGATCTAGAAGCATTAGTGCTTTGGGGGGACCTTCAAACTTCGGTCTAGAGGGGATATAAAGAGCTGATGAGACAGAAAAGAATAAACTAGATGCTTGTTTACAGCCAGCACTAGATCTACTAGGGATATATGGAATTATGGAGAAGGGGCTTTTTCTGGATTATTCTAGCCAGTTCACCAACAGAGCAAAAGAAGTAAGAGCTTTAAGAAGACACTGTCCAGGAATAAAGACAGTGTTTGGCCAGAATTTCTCGCATGCAAAATCTCTCAGGGAATTGATGAGGCACTGAAAGGTAAGAAATCTTAAAATAGATGGTATTTTTAAAAGGATCATTCTGAATCAATGAGCTGAATTTACAAGCAAATGCCTTTAAAAATCACAAGGACAGACATTTTGAAATATATTTACATAAAAACAGAAGCTGATATTCTCTGACAAATCATGTTTATGCTTACCATCTCCATTTGGCAACCAATGGCTTCTAAAAGTGCTGAATCTTGAACAATATTTAACATTGCCCCTACAACAACAAAAAAATGCACTTAAATACATGAAAGAATATTAAAGTGGCTAAAATATTTCAATTAATAGCAAAAATAAGAATATGACTTTAGCTAAGTATTTCTGAAATTTCCATAAAGTTACTAATAATTCCATTGGTTGGTCAGAAAAGATACTCTTTAGAAATGACCTAATTCTGATCTGCCTCCAAAATTTTAAAATGACATTGTTCTAAAATAAATTTGAAGGTCAAATTGCTTTATATAAAAACATAACCATTTTCAGGTATTTTTTAATTGGTGTGAAAGACCAGATACAAACATCTCAATTTCAAGGGTAATAAAACTAAGAAAAATATTATGGAATACTTTCAAAACTGTTTCTGATCTTTTCAATACAAAATAACAAAATCAAAATCATAGCTGTATCTTTCTGATCAACTGCTTTTTAAGAATGGTTCAGGGCTTGCCTGTGGCTGCATATTCTGAAGGCAAGCTGCATGTATTTACTATCAAGGGACTCACAGCCCTAAAAAGGCTGGGACAGAAACAAGATGGTGAGCCTAGCACACTGCTTCTTGTCCCAGTAGGGGAGTGCTTTTATGCACAATGTATAAAGAGAGGACAGACACAGCTTTGCCAATCTATGGCAAGAGTGACAATTGACTCTTTCCTGAGAGATACATACATAGGGAGCTTCCTCAGAACCAGGGTAAAGAAAAACTAAATACTCTATCAAACTGTAGAAATTATCTGATTTCAAGAGATACGTTATTTGAATAACCTAAAAAACCACAACTTGGAGGCTCTCTCATATTGAGATTTAACCTCTGTCCCTTCAACTCCTTTCCAAAATGGAAGGATTTACTCTTCCCTATTTACCCTCTTCTTGCTGCCTAACATACTATACCTCCTGAGCACCACTCCAACCACTACTGCCATCACGAATTCCTTGGCCATGTCATTTCTCCTGGAATGAAATTCTAACCTCACTAACGCCTATTCAAATCCTGCCCTAAAATATCCAATTCACCTTCCAATTCCCCCTACGAAGTTTCCTTGTTCTTTCAGTTTCCTCTCTCTCAACACGGAAGACACTCAACATGACATGCAATCAGCACTATCTTCTGCTGTTATCTGACTGCTCTGTGAGGGTGTTCCAACCTCTGCAATGAGACTTGCTCTTTCTCCTCAGACTACCTGCACTTAGGACCATGCCCTTGGCTTTGATTAAAAAACTATTTAAGTATAGTAAGAGACAGCTACAATAATCAAGTTGAGAGGTGATGAGGGTTCAAAACAATGAAAGTGGCCGTAATGATAAGGAGCCATTTAAGACAGAATCAGTATGATCGGAAAACCAGTAGGAAACAACAAGGAAAAGGAGAGGAGGCACAGAAACAGCTACTCCTCAATTTCCTCTTGGCAGGGTTCTGACATGGCTTCCAGAATTACACCAACTCAAAACATTGTCACGTGTATGTAATTGGCAGGAGGAAGAGGCAGAATTAATGAGGGCAGAAAAGAAAGAGAGGGAGGGGAGAAGGAGAAGAGGAGAAAAGGGGAGAGAAGGAGAGAGGAAAGGCAAGCGGGAAAGAGAAAAAGAACACAAATAAAACTAAGCAAAAATGACCAACCAAGACAACCGTGATGCTTTCCTACTCTCCTCTCGCCCCTTCAAATATTTCCGCATATAAAAGCAAACAAATTCTGCCTCTGATTCAGAATAAGTAGAGCTATATTATGCTTAGGTTCCCATCACTGACCCCTGCCTCCTCAACATGCCTGGGGTCAACAGTATCTGGGTTTTCACTTACAAAAAAATGTGTGAACACAAACCTAGTATCATTTGAGTGTTGTTGGGGTCCGTTTCTGTTTGCAAGGCACCTATTAGTATATTCACAAGTCTCAACTTCAGTGACAAAAAAGTTATTGGTTTATCATAAGAAGAGCTGTCATCATTACTAAACTTTCCTTCCAGGACCACCTACGGAAGAAATAAATAACATTTAACATTGTCTGTTGTGGTACACTATGCCCATGTAACAACTGCTACAGTGGACAAAGAGAAGACTGGCCTAATAAGCGAGGCTTTCAGTCTAACATTAGCCACTGTGCTAAGTCTAACACTAACTCATGTATGTTATTAGATGTCACTGGCCCATCACCACTTATGGTAGGCCAAGGCATGCTGGCTGACTGACAAAAAATACCGTGACAAATCTACTTTGTTGATTCACTTAAAATAACTTAAAACTTTTTAAAAAAGCTATTGTTCCATTTTAAAAAATACAATTTAACTTGAATTAGCATACAAAAGAGAACACAGAATATAAAAAACTTTAACAAAATCTTACCTCTGATTTGACTGTGCCAAAGTGATGAGGGAGGGGCAACAAGGAAAGCAGGATATTAATGGAAGATCTTCTCAATTCTGTTGGATTTACATAGCTTTTGAATTTTGAGAGTTCTCTGCCAAAAAAAAAAAAAAAAAGGTATTAGCATTTCTGAACGAAAGTATGTTTTTAGCTATTGTCAAATATACATTATGCCAATTTCTCGCAATTCAAGTACTGGGTTTGGTTTTATAAAGTATCCAGTAACTACTTTCCACTGAGTGTATATCTGCAATTTGTGTGTGTGAGAGAGACAGAGAATCTCTATGTTAAACTGTTATGGAATTAAAACTAGAACCTGATTGATTGAATTGAATGTAAGGCTTACTCTACAAAAGACCTCTGGGCTGGGGCTGCTCTTACACCTCTAGACCAGGCCAAAAAAGATTCAACATGCCAATGGACAAGTCAGAACTGAAGGAATTCAGGGACGAGGTGGGTCTGGATGTTCTACACTCATTTAACGTGGCCTGAGTCCCCTTGGGCTATGAAGACAACTGGACAGGATAAAATTAGGAAACTAATTTGGAGGAAGCACCAAAATAGACCAGGCCAAAACTGACAATTGACATACTAGTACAGAATGATAGCTTACCTGTCAGGCAAAATGGTTTCAAGAGCTGAAATAAAGTAAGGAACCACAACATCAATCCCTTTCAAGTCACAGCAGAACAAAGGAGGGGAGTTTAGAATAACGCTGGCCAAGACAGGATGGCACACATAATCATTTATCTGCAAACCTTGAATTAAAAGCATGTAAAATCTAGGAAAGCAAGAAAAAAATTTTAAACAAACTGCTGATCAATTGTTTTTTTTTTAATTATTAATATTTTCTACATAGTCATCTGAAAGTCTATTTCCAAACTTCACTACTTCTATCCTTTAAATGGTATTACTGGAGTTAGAACAATTCACAAGCGAATACACTAAGAACCAAGTTATCTTTCCTAATGAAAAGAAAAAAAATTCCTGTCTGTTACACCTTCTTACAGTTTTAAGCCTTGCAACTCAAAGCCACAGGTGCCTGCAAATGAAGTAACTGAAAACAAAACAAAAGGCTGCAGTAATTATCAATAACTGGAATTACTGAATTGAATTCCATGTCAGTAAAATTTTGCAGCATTTCACAATTCCTGAAAAAAAGTGTGTGTTGTGTCTTTTTTCCCTTCCTCATTATTTTTTGGGGCACAATTAAAGAAAGAAAAGAAAGCTCATTCAACCTTGTATTCATCACAATATGAAGGTCACTTTGAATAAGACTCCTTTTAGGAATGAATATACTTGAATATACCTTACTTTCAACCTCCTCCCCTAAGCCCCAATGAACTAAGCATTCAATCTTTCATCATTCAAGAGTAACTACACTGGTATACCCTTCCACTACTGTAAGGCACTTTTCTCAACAAAACTCTTCAGAAACAACTTCCTCACCTTCTGGTCACTGCTTAACCCATTTCAATCTATTTTCTCTCTCTAGAACTCAACTAAAACCATGTTACAGCAAATAACCAATGGCCCCTCAATTGCTAAATCCAGAAGACAAATCTTAAGCCTTAACTTACTCTGTCTTTTTAAAGCATTTGACCCTTTGACTACTCCCTTCTTCTCTCCTTATTCTTCTATGACCTCCATGGCTATTTCCTTTAATAGATCTATCTCCACCTGCCTCGTAATACTGGTGTTCCTCAGGCTGTCAACCTCAATTCTTGCTACTTGTTATTTGTGTACATGGCTTTGCTCACTTGAGAAAATAAGCTCCTTAGAGGCAGGATTGACAGCTAACATTTCTGGACCATCTACAGTGTCTAATATTGTAGTAAAAATGTATTAAAATTTTAGTGTGGCCCTTCCAAATCTCTCCATCATTAATAAAAGTCAAATAAGATGGAATAAATAATACTTCTAAAATAAAAAGGGTAGTTGTGGGGTCTTCACCAAATTGGGCAAGGGAGGTAAAAAGGAAGAATTCAAGCAAAAATTTCAATTACTTACATATATTTGCAGGTATTTCAAACCAACATTTATTTATCAATTCAGCCTACTAAGCCATGCTACAATAGAGTTTCACCATCAACTATATAAATGGAAAAATAAACCAAAAAAAATTCTAAGACCTGGATAAATAAGCTGGCAGAATCTCTTCTCCAGTCTTCTTGCTACAAAAAATCCTACACAGTGTCCCACAAGCCTCAGCTCTTCCTGCTTCATAGTTATCAGGAAATTCACTTGCATCAAACATAGGATTGGAAACCATGGTGTCTGTGGACATTTGTGACCCTTTCCGTCGAAACTCCATGCTAGCTTGTGTTGTAATGGCTGGGGAGAAAAAACAAGGGTTTTATTATATTTGTCGATATGCAAATAGGCTCATGGGACCCTGGACACAAAGATCAAATGTTGGTATCATTAAATAGCTACTTGAATAGAATCCAATAATGCTTTTGTTCAGCAACTATGCCTTAATTTTTCTTTAAAAAGGGCTCTCCGAAATCCTCTTTTAAAAGGGGTAATAATTAATTTACAGGGGTATTGTCAGTTTAACAGATTCTACAAGAAGCATTTTTCAACTGAACTGGATTAGCAGAATACATTTGTATATATCTGTATTCACATACATACAGATATATAATACAGAATTTGGTTTTTCTATTATTTATTCTGTTTTTTCCTCCCCCTATAAAATGATGTTTAAACATGAAGAAAAATAGCTACTGCAATTTACACATTACCCCAGACATCATAACTGAATGGGAAATCCCTCATGCCAGGCTGTATACTTCAGGGAGAGGGCAAGGTAAGGATAAGAAATGGGTAGGGAGGAAGAGAGAGCATTCCCACCACCCACCCAACTCCAAAACACACACCAAAGAATCGCCCAACCAAGCAAAATGAGAATGAACTTTAACAACCACAGACAGCAGCTAACTTGAGGTTGAGAAATCAGAAAATCGGATTGATAAGAAAGATTATCATGGTCATTCGTTGTCACTGAAACAGAAGCCCTTTGAAAGTTGCTTTTATTTTTTACAAAAGATTTCACAGTGTATTGAAAATCACTCTGAAATCTTTTATTACTCTACATGAAATGCTTAAATATTTTGTAACAATAGATTTAACAGAATGCAGAGTCAAGCATAAATCTTTATGCAACTTCCCATGAGCCATTTTTAGTCCTGAATAAGCTATCCAGCAATAATACATTTGAAAAACACTACATGCAAAATGCATACAAATCAAACACTAAATCTGTATAAAAATAAGCTTAAAGCTTTAAATTAAAAAAAAAAAGCCAAAACACAGTTAGTGCAAAATCCTGGAATTCATGACATGACCAGACTAGTGTACAGAAATAATGGGACTGATTCAGGCAGATTAATTTGCTTTTGCCAGCAATCTTCCCCATTCAAAACACAGAAAAGTATTTTTCTTCCCAAGTGCAAAAACTACAAGAGACAATGACAATCAAAAATTTTAATGGAATTATGAAAAAAATAAAAACATGACTGCAATTAAGGAGAAGCTTCTGGTTCCTACTTACAAGATTTATAAGAAAGAAGAATTTGGATAAAAGATGCTGCAAGATAATAGAAATAAATGGAAACAAATCAAAGGACAGCAGTAATTATAGAATACTTTAAAGATGGTGAAATTTTACACTAAGTTAAGCTTTTTAGCTTTTTAAAAGTTAGATTAAAAGCTTTATGATACCACAAGTTAGTTCAAAAACAGGAAATTGTGCATTCAGATCCAAAATTATGATTTTTGTATCATGCAAAACAATAAACGAAGGAAATTACACAACTACAAAGAATTGAGGTTTTGAACTGCCCATAACGTGCATTAAAATTTTAGTTCATTAACCCTTCCCAGCTCAATGTTACATTTACAAAGCACAGTGTACTGTCATGTAAATCTAAAGCTAACCAGTTCATAAAAGCAAACATTTTAAGTTAGAGGTGAACTACATGGCAGAATTCCTTGATGGCAGCCAGTACTTACAAAGCAGACTAACAGAGTTAATATCCTCAAACCTCCCACCACCCCCAAGACCTCGAGTGGCAACCAACAGCACTCTAACCCATTCAACTATCTGGACACCTCGTAACTCCGAGGTAATGTAACAGCCTTTCTCATCTCTTAACACAAGGTGGTGAAGGAAGATGGTAAGAGTTAAAAGTAAGAATTTGTTGCCCACATAGGATGTGAATTCTAGTTTCTATCTTTTGGCACAAGAGAGTGAGCAAAGCTGTTACAAACTCCTGAGAGAGTTTCCCTTTAAGCAAGCCCACTAAGGAAGCAGCAGGTTGAGCCACTGTGGATTCAGGGATTTTAATGTCAACAAGCTTGATACCCAGAAGTTACATTGTAAAGAATTGCACCTTAATAAAAAAGAAAAAATACGACTGACTCATTATAGAAAATACAATACAAATTAATAAATATAAACATGGGTCAGAAAACTCAAAACATAAGCACATGAACATAAGAAAATATAAGCCAAAAATGTTTTTTTTAATGTTTTCATTTAGTCATCAAGTAAGTACACTTACTTATCCATAAGTAAAACTTGCCAACAAAATATAAAATGGAAATGGCCAAATATAAAGTGTCAGAATTTGAACAAAATAAAGGAATCCCTGAACTTAGTCATGCAATCTCAAATTCCTGAAAAAGCCTTTATATTCACTTTCTACATTATTTAAAGATTTGTAAGAACATCCAAAATAATTACACGTATATAATGCTAATAGACACAGACGTTAGTTCTGAGATGATATATAATAGTTAAGAATGCATTTCTGAGAGAAAGCAGGGACCCTTATGGCTATTTTATTAGTTTTACCCTTGGAATTAACACTCTCCCTAGAGATGCATAATCTAATGCAATTAGGTATCCTTTTATGTCAAGTTATTTTCAGTCTCAGTGGAAAAGTGCTTCTCTACCAAACAACCAATATTAATTATAAAATTGCACAAAGCATAGTGCCTGCCACAGAGTAATTGTAACTCAGTAAATGCTAGCCATTATTATTGTTTAGCTCTACAAAGCAAGTCATAAATATTCAGTATATTCTGCAGTATCCCACCTCCCATCCTGCACTCTGCATCACTACTTTCAAGTGAAATGGTAAGATGACAAAAATAAATCAGATTTAGATAGAGTTTCATTTCTGTAATAAAATCTAAATGAAGATATCAGGGTTGTTATTAATTCTTCACCAGCCCTACTTACTTACAGAGCAAATGATATTTTTTTTAAAGTGTGCTCTTGAAATAAAGTTCTCTAGACTAAAACCTAAGAGGTTAGTCTTCTGTGAAGCAGAAATTTTCTAATATTCACATGTAGTAATGAGTGAATGGCTGTCAAAATCTAAGAAAACACTTCCTGTGAATAAATTTCCAGTCAATATCTTTAATTCTTTATACTAATATTATTATCCTGGCTGACATGAAGGGAACTTCCAGGTCACCTACTAAAAGGAATCTGATTTTAAAAAAGTAGCTAACCTGAAGTGTGTCTAATAAAACCAGACAAAAGCCAAACCTCATAGAACAAACATAAAAAGGACAAGTAGGAAAACTTCCAAAATTCTGTTACTTCAGCTGGAAGGGGTTAAGCACAAGACACAGATTGGTCAGAGACAGAGAGCTTTTTAAGATACATATTAATCTTGCAGGTAGGAAAGATTAAAAAGAAAAAAGAAAAAAAAGAAAAAATGGTAACGTATTTCTTGAGCAATATTTACCAGTCATGCTGCTGTCTCTGTTTATCCCATTATGAAGTTTACAGTGAACAAATGCTGCATCAAATAACCATGATCCAAAGAGATTCAAGATGCTGTTAACCTTTGGTCTCCGTGGGGCAGGCAGTGGTCGGGGTTCTGAACTAGTCTGATTCGGACTTGACAGAGGAGAGGTGGAGGATGTCTGGTGTTGAACTTTCGAGGCATGAGCAGTAGTAACCTATTAAAACAACACAAGAATATAGCCACACTCATGAAAAGTCTGAGAGAACAGCAGGACTTTTTAAAAAGGATGGCAGATTCAAAAGCCAACTTTATACAGTATAATAACAGAGATGGAAACTCTTACTGTGCTTGTCTTCATGGTGGCCTTATTCACAGTAACAGCCCGGTGCCTCCGGTTATGTGGTGGAGTGGTATTGACAGCAGTGCTTTGAGGCATACTTAATCTATTTACGGGTGTTGGAGGAGCACTGTCTGATCGGGGTCTAGAAATGCCTTTAAAGAAAGACAAATGGAGTTATTCTTCATAGTTCAAAATATGTGGTCAGAAAATCTTCCTCAAGCAAAACCAGTGAAGGCTCAGGACAGACTATAACAGAGACTGCTCGCTGCCTCCCAATATCCATTCATCCTGTCCCCCTGAGTTATAGAACACAAATTTCAGCTGGACATGGCTACCCAGAATAAACAACTACATTTTGAAGTTTCCCTTACAGCTAGATGTGGCCATGTTCTCATCATAGAGAAATGGGCAATTATTGGGTGGGTCTTCCAAGAAATCTCCTTAAAAGGACCAAAGGTAGATGCTCCTTCCTTCCCAATTCCTGAATAGGACATCTGGAACTCTTTCAACCAGCATACAATATATTTAGTGCATATAAAAATGCTTAAGGAAATGACAGATGTTAAATATCACTGCTTTTTAACAGGTTAAAAATATTCTGACTTTTCATATTTCTAAAATGTGAAAAAGTTTCAAACAATAATTCACAAAAAGTGTAATTTGCTTCCTAATGATACACATAAGACTACCTAATGCATTTTAATCTGTATTTTCTTGAATTACTAGTGAGAATGGATACTTTTCTCTTTTGAAAATCATTTATTCATAGCCTTTGCCCATTTATTTACCAGGTCTTATTCTTTTCCTTTGCACTGTTTGATTTATTTATATAATAATAACAAAAACCCTCTAACTATTACACTTGTTGCAAATAATTGTTCCCAGTTTATTATCTGTAATCAAATATGTTCATCTTTTCTTTGGGCTGTCCATAATAGTTTCTAAAACTAGACTCTAGAGTTATCTTCAAACATCGAGCAATATACACAGAATTCACCTAAGAATGCATCCACCAGACAGCTGATTCCACGCATGGCACGAAAAAATATTTGAGGCAGATGTTTAAGGCAGGGATACTGATTCAACTCTTGCGGCATTCCGCTCACATTTAAGAACTGTTCCTGAAATTTGGGAGTAGAGCTTATAATGGCTGGGTTACTCAAATCCACAGGATTACTATCAAAAAAGAGAGCAAGAATTAATTATACATTTAGAAATTTCTTTAGCAAGAAAATGCATGCAATCTAATTTAAGAACAGGGCTGTCTGTGCCTAATTCTTTGATTCAGAGATTAATCTATATTTAATAGGCTAGGGACTCAAACATCAACACCACTTTACAGAAGACCTGCAGTGTGCTTACATGAACTTACTCTGCCTATTCAGAGAATGAGAATCAAAATAAGACTGGAAATTTTAAATTTTTTAAAAGTATGCACTGATATTTTGTAAGATGTTTGGAATTAAGAATTGGAGTGGTAAAACTATAAATAAATCAACAGGAACCCTAAGGAGAAAATTTTACTTTAATATTAACATTTCCAATTTTTTAAAAATTATGTATAAAATCGAGATTAGTGTTTGTGTTCATGTGTATGTACTAAAGCCATACATTTTAATGTACTTAAAACAATGTATTTGGACATGAGTCGTATTTTATGTACAAATAATTTTAAATATTTCCATTAAAAAATAGATTTAGATTTCCACTCAAAATAGCCTGCTTAACTGCCCATTAGACAGTCTTTCCAACTCAAAGTAATAGTGTTAGTAACTCTATAGTCAGCACCTAGAAAGACATTCCACTAGCTACAAGATGAAAAGAACCTGGCTGAGAAATATAAATCAGTGGTTTATAGATTCTCTGGCCTTTGAAATCTCTTTCTCCATCCACTCAGACTCTTAATTTCAAGTAACTGCAAATGGGGACAGGGGAGAGTGTATGCATGTATGGAAAATGGGCTTCTACTATTAGTACATTGTATCCACAGAACTGAAGGCCGCTATGCAGGGTAGAGAAGATAAGAAGTCTCTGGTAGCAGTGCCAACTAAAGGCGCCGTGTTGGGAAGTAGGAAAAATAAGCAGTATGTTTGGAATGCACTACAACTCAGGTTCAGCAGAGCTCTGCCAAATTCATGTCTATTCGATACTGAAAACTGGGGAGAGAATATACCAGCTTCTACCAGCTTCTCCAGATGTAAACCTGATGTGATTTTATTGACATTCAAATATTCAGAGAACAGATTCAAGAAAATAATGAAAACGTAAAATGAGAATGGGTAGCAAAGGACATGGATCAGACCACAGAAACTGCACTCCTGCAGCTCCCAATGCCCTGTGTATCTGACACATTTGGGGAACCTGTTATGGATCCAGATTCCACCTAGATTTACTGAAATAGAATCTCCTGGTAGCACCGGAAGGGCAGCTGGCCATGCACAAACAAGCACAAGTATTTGAGAACCAGAGTATTCCAGTTAAGAGGAACAATTTTTTTCCCTGGAAAAAGATGAAGTAGTACCATACTAGACAAAATTTTGGTGCCTGTCTTCCCTATCATATTCAGCCCCCTTCCCAGGAAATTTGCCCATGATCATAGCAGCTCCTTCTGAGCAACCTTCTTGAATCTGCCTTCCACCTAGCCTCAGCTCATTTAACAAATGGGGTAAAACTGTCTAAAAGGAGGCAATACAGATGTTTGCTAGAGAACTTTAACTGATGTAGCCTAACAAAATAAACTTAATCCAATTTATCCCTTTTGACCATCTGAGCAAAGGACAAGCCCCAGTGACTGAAAGAGCTAGAGGTGGAGGGTTACACAACATCACAGCTATTTACACCACTAGATGGTCATCATGGGGCTGCATGGACCCCAATGGCAGGAAGAAAAAGGGTCTCAGGGGAAGGCTGCCAGAGGAAGAGAGCAGTGTGAATGCACAAGAAGAGCAAAAAAAAGCCAAGGGAGACAGATGACAGAGCAGCCTGTCCCAAGGCTGCCTTGATCCCTCCCCATTATGAGTATTGGATGTTCACTGCTTCGTGGAGTCCAGTGAGACTCATTATCCTCTTTTTCACCTGCATTTGTTTAAATAGGTTCCTATTCTGTATGTATATACATACATACATACACACATATATAAAACCCTGACTAAAATAATAAGATCTTTCAGCTCAAGAAGAAAGATAGAGCCTGAAGTGATCAATTAACAGTGAAAACACAGGCAAAGATTATCCAAGAACTATCTCTAAAAAAGATTCCACAACTAGAGTTTTACTGGTGATTTATTTCAAATTCTTAAGGAATATGTAACTTTCATGCAACAGAGCACAGAAAAAGAAAGGATGGTTCCTTTTTTTTCAAGTTAACAAAATATAAATTAGTCAAAAAACAGAAATAGAGACAATCTGGGAAAACATTAAAAGAATAGCATTCCATAACCAAGAAGAACTTTTCTCTAAAGAATGAAGGCCAATTCAATATTGGGAAATAAATTAATATAATAACAACAGGTGGAAAAGAAAAAATATTTAGTTGCTTAAGTGGATCCCAAAATATGATTTGAAAATAATTCACTACTGTTTCTGATTTCATTTCTATTTTTAAAAAAATTGAAAATGTTAACTGCTTAGGAAACCAGGAACATTAAAAAGAATCTATCTAGTATCAACAATCAATATCCCCCTCAAAATTTCATGTAGTAGAGGCATTTCAATGAAAATCAGAACAAAAGAATGTCAAAACAGCATCATTTTAACTCAGCAGTATTCTAGAAGTTCTGACTAATGCAGTAACTTACAGAAGTAATAACAATAACAATAATGGCAACTTTTCTCTAAAGCACCTACCACCCACAAGATATATCATTTTATGTATTTTTTCTTCAATTCTTATAACAAGATGGATACTGTTATTATCTCCATTTTACAGATTAAAAAGAGACTGAGGCTTAGGGATACTAAACTGCTTGCTCAGGTCGACAAAAAAAAAAGTAGAACATGAACTCAAACACAGGTCTTACTGCAACCAAAGCACTTTTAATTTATTACCACAGACTCAAGACTCAAGTATGAATTACTAGAAAGGAGACATTTCTTTTTTCTTAAATGTAAGTACTGGGGATTGAACCCATGACCTCATGCATGCTAAGTGTGCATTCTACAGCTATTCCCTGCCCACCCCCCCCCACCTTTTTTAAGAAAGGAGACTTAAGGAGACATTTCTCATTTGCATATGTTTCCATTGTATCTAGACATCAATGAAAGAATCAATGAAATACTCAGAACATTTTAAAATCCCAAATATACAAAAAAAAAAGTAGAACATTTTCTTTATAGTAGCAATAACCACTCATAAAGTTTAACAGTAGAAAAAGTTACCCTTTCACAACATCAGCAATAAATACACAGGAATAATCGTAAAAGAACTATGCAGATATTGGTGAAGAAAACTACAAAACACTTCTGCAAGATATTTAAAATTCTCAAAAAGAAAAATACCTACTCTTAGAAAGGCAGATTCACTATATTAAGATATCAGCTTCCCCTAAACATAAATACAGGCTTAATACAATTCTCATCTTTGGCAGAGTCTAGTTAGCTGTTTACTCTCTTTTCCTCCCATGTTCTCTTGCAATTAAGTGCGGCATATGTCTCAGTTCTGGCTAATGGAGTATGGGTAGCCGTGATTTACATCACTTCAGGAGCTGGTCCATAAAAACCTCCCACACAATTTTTCTTGCTCTCTCTCTTTTCCATCTTCCATCCAGACACAGAGGCTCCTGCTTACAAAGACAAAGCACTAATAAAGCCACACACTGAACGTGGCAGAGTCTCTGCCAGCCTGGGACCACAAACAACTACATGAGCAGGGTGACTCATTATCCAAGATTTATGAAACATATTGTACTAAGCCACTAAGATTTTCAGGCTCATCTGCTAAAGCAGGACATGTTCCTTACCCTAATTAATACACACTGCAAACCCTAAAAGGTTTTGTGAGGTTCTTCTGTTTACCTGTCTTTTGTAACATGTCAAATGGATTCTAAAATTCATCCAAACTGTTAAACAGGCAATGAGAGATTAAAAAAAAAGTTCTAAGAAATGGAAAAAGAGAGAAAGACATTAGGCCTATGAAATATCAGTAACTATTATAAGGTTGAAATAATTAGAAGTGTGAATCTCCTATAAGAATGAATGAAGAGATTAATGAAATAATATGCGACCCAAAGACAAAACTCATATATAAAAAGGAACTTAATGTCACAAAGGAAACAAAGTCAAAAGAAATCATAAATCAGTATCTATCTGATCAAAGAACACAGAAGGACTTTCTAATCTGAAAGGAAACAGAAAATGATCAGAGAAAAAGATAGATTTTAAAAAATAAACTAAAATCACTGAAAGATGAAAAACACAAACTACAAACTGAAAAAAAAAATGACAGAAAATGGTTAATATTCCTAATTTATAAAGGTCATACAGAGTAATTCAGAATCACTAACAAACAAATAGAAAAATGAGGCTGGTCAAACCAGAAAGAGAGTATGCAAGGAAAAAGTTTACAGATCAAGACAGTACACAACAGAATAAAAGTTCCACAGAGCACAAGGACAGGGCTAGTAGAGAGACAGGAAGAGACTGAATCGATAGAAATACTATAAAGGAAGAAACAGCAGGAAGTATTACTTTTAGTAATTTGCCCCTACGTGAAATTTTATGATGTACACTCAGTGAAATTTTAAACAAGGCTACTAGAGAAGAGGCCCTGAGAGCCAGACTGACCAGTCAGTGCTGGTCACAGAGAGGAACAAGGCAGTTGCTGGTCTCCACAGAATGTGACAAAGTCCTGGGAGAGATATCATCATCCAGGCTGCAGAAACAGGGAAGAGAATAAATGCCGCATCTACTGCAGGGAACAAGCCCCCGGAGAGTATGGACCAAGAGCAGTTGAGGATAGCCTAACCCTGCGGGGACAAGGAGGGCAGGGGCACATGATGTAGATGCGTAACTTGTCCAGTCTGCCTCCACCTGATGACTGTGCTTAGCAGCCACATTGTGAACTCCAGCAAGGAGCTACAGCATGGTTCCTGCCCTAGACACTTACTGGTAAAGGGCACATAAAATACTAAAAGAACAGTACCTTAGCATATGTAAAAAGCGAAACCATGTCTGTGCAACACACTCATTATCCATTTCAGGAGGGATCAGACTGGCGTCTTCATCGGGAACTTTAAATGGAGGAAATGAAGGACCATATGTAAAGCGTAGCAATCTAGAAAATAAAAAAATCACACCACTAAATTCATTTCATAACAAAATGAAAGATACACACAAGCATTAAAATATAATAAGAGAAATGTGTTAAGAGAAAATAAATGAAACTTGTATTATACCTCACTAAAGTGAATAAAATAAATGAAAACCCTTGTTTATGAAATAGACAAACCAGAAGAGGATTTCCAGTTCTGTAAAAGATTTTTTAAATTATTATTTAAAACATTTATTTATTTAAGTAATTAACATTATTTATAATTTAGTTCATATATTTCTAAGTTAAATAACTGATAAGTTTGTTATTTATAAAATTATTTCTTTATGAATTTATAAATTTATTTTATATTAAATTATAATTATAAAATTATAAGTGCTTTTATAAATTCAATATTATATCTCATAAATTTTATAACATAACATATATAACTTAATACTATATTGTATATGATGTAACACATAATACTGTATATGATATTTTAATTATATATAAGTTTATAACAGTATAGTCATAAAAATGGCAAATTATATATATTTATAAAATTATAAATTTAAAATTTTAATTTATAATGGCAAATAATAAATCATATAATCATAATATGCAATTATGTTCACATAATTAGTCATATAATATAAATAATAAATTATTTAAATTATTTTTAAAAGATTCACTGGACTGCAAACTCCTTCAACACAACTAAGCTATAATGTATTCATAACTGCTATATAATTTTACATGAAGTTTAGAATTTATGGTGTGCCTTGAAAGTAATTCAATTTGACAATTCAATTAACTCAAAATAATGTTCCAAATGTATTAAAACTATTCAAAGCCCTCTGACTCAATTATTAATCTATAATTATCTAATCTATATAATCATATCAATATTTTTTGGGGGAGAGGCAATTAGGTTTACTTATTTTTTTTTTTAGAGGAGGTACTCGGTATTGAACCCACGACCTTGTGCATGCTAAACATGTACTCTACCAGTTGAGCTATACCCTCCCCCCTCGTATCAACAATATTTTTTAAGTAAAACCCTGGGAACAACTTAACTATCAAAAGAACACAGAAATTAAATGAATTATAATTCCATTTATATAATGAGAAACTATAAAGCCATTAAAAATATGATCTTGAGATTTATTTTAGAAAAAAACATATGTAATTACTGGTACAAGAATCAGACATCAAATGAAAAAGCAGACAATACTATATAGAATAATCTCAAATTGATTTTTTTAAAAAGGGAACTAAATGGAAAAAAATACATTCAAATGTTAACAATGGTTATTTGTAAGTGATGGATATTTTCCCCATATCTTTCAAATTTTCTATTATAAGCATGTATTGTTTTTACCATCAAGATAAAAGTATTATTTAAAAATAGATTCATAATATTGACATTCACCAAGTGTATCAGAATCAAAAGAATATTCCAAATGTTCATCTTAGTTCAAATGATGATATAGATATAAACATCTTATTGACTCTCCAAAAGACCAGTCTACCTTCTGATACAGAATACTACCTACAAATTATCTGTTCCTACTTCCACAAGTAACCCCCAATCAAATCTGAATCAGATCAAGTCTCTAGATCTGACAACCAGTTGACAGGAAATATAGGAGATAGGGGAACATGTTAATTAACACAATTAGCACAAAATCAGAAAAATCCAGAATGTGAAACTCTCTAAGGGACAAACAATCCAGTTCAATAAAAAAAAATTTCTTTTAACTGCAAAGAAATAAAAATGAGAGAGCAAGAATATATAGTTTAAAATAGGCTGAAGAAATATACGTCAACTAAATACAATGTCCACATCTTGTTTGCATTCTGATTCAGTAGAATCAACTATTTAAAAAAAAGAGAGAAACACATTCAGGGACATTTCAACACTCAGTAGCTAACTGATATTAAAAAATCATTCGCCATTTGCAGCAACATGGATGTCCCTGGAGAATGTCATTCTAAGTGAAGTAAGTCAGAAAGAGAAAGAAAATTACCATATGAGATCACTCATATGTGGAATCTTAAAAAAATAAAAATTAAAAAAAAAAAACACAAAACAGAAACAGATTCATAGACATAGAATACAAACTTGTGGTTGCCAGAGGGGAGGGGAGTGGGAAGGGACAGACTGGGAGTTTGAAATTTTGTAGATACTGATAGGCATATGTAGAATAGATAAACAAGATTATACTGTGTAGCACAGGGAAATATACACAAGATCTTGTGGTAGCTCACAGAGAAAAAGAATGTAACAGTGAATATGTGTATGTTCATGTATAACTGAAGAACTGTGCTCTACACTGGAAATTGACACAACATTATAAACTGACTATAATTCAATAAAAAAAAAACTTAACATTTTGTTTAGGTATGTTAATGGTATTGTGGTTATGCTTAAAAAAGAATCCTCATCTTTTAGAGTTATATTTTAGAAGATGTAAAGTTAAAATGAAAAAAATAAGTCTGAAAAATTAAAGCCTAACAGTTTACTCAGAGAATGGTGATAGTATTACATAAAAACAGTTTTAAAAAAGTAAATTATTATTATTATAAAAAACTGCCTACTTTGGTACAAAGGAGCATGTGACAGTATAGTCCCATTTCTGTAAAATTATGTATCAACATATATAATGAGATTTCTGGTAAACTTAACTTTTTTTGTTGTACCTTTTCTTTGTTTTTAAAAAATAATGATCATGAACATTTAAATAAGTAGAATAAGAGTGGGATTTGGGGGGTGGGAGTAGTACGGCTCAGAATTTATCTGCCTCTCCAAGATACATGCTTAATCTGAAAAGTTTTAGATTAGACATTAACCAAACTGATCCACCTATTTTTAAAAAGTGGCTCAATTCTATATCTAAAGTACAGTAATAAGAGACACAAGACAGAGGCTTTTTACGATGTACTCTATGAATCCCAGAAAGACACAAAACTAGGGGGAAGCTGCCTAAGACCAGACAGATGAAAGAAGGCAAGTCAATGATGACAACTTACCTTGAAGTGAGCGCACAGATGACCTTGCTCCACTGTTCCACCACTGCCGGGTGGTGCCTCCAGTTAGCCACCATCTCCTTGGCTGTTTTCCAGTAAGGAGGTGTTGGGAAGCACCGAGTACAAGCTAGTAACCAAACCTCAAAGAGAACACCAATCAGCTTCTCTGCTAGATTCTCAGCAATGCCACCTTACCAACAAAAAGAAAACATTTTTGGCACACTTATAAAGCACAATCTTTAGTTCACTGATTTCGGAGAACTGGTCAAAAAATTAAAATAACTGTAATGCTAAGTTTTGACTTTCAAATAACCATTTAATAGTAAAAAGGAAAAATTATTCTTAGGAGTTCCTATGAAGGAAATCATGAATGCATCAACCCATTATCACTTTTAAAGTTTTCAGGTCGCCCTGCTCAGTTCTTATTGAAGACGTTAATCTCCAGCAGAGGGACAGGAGCACAGAGGGGTGAAGGGAAAGGATGAGGGTTTATGATGAGTGACTATTATGAGTCAGTTTCTGTGTCACACAGCTCATACACAGAACCTCACATTAACTCTGCAGTATAGGTATTTACAATATCTATTACCGATTATTAATTATATCCATTTTGAAGATGAGAAAACAGGTTCAGGAAATTTAAATAACTTACCCAAGTTTACACAGCCATTAAGTAAAGGGATCAGAACAAATACTCAAGACATTCTACCTCCAAACTTGCTATAAAATGCTTTAGGTGTTTGAAAGCCACCCTTCAAGGGAGAGGAAGACAAAGAAGGGAGCCAAAGGACTGGTGCTGGGCAGGACAGAATCTCAACCATGAAAACAGAGATGCTCCCCGGTTCTGAGCCCTGGAACTAGGAAGAACAGCAGTGGTCTGTGCTCTGCATAGCTCCACAGGGCAAATTTGGGACTAGAAGGAAAAGCTATAAAGATTCCTATTTCAAATGAGCAAAAAAGAAGTTTTAACAATAACAAGCCCCAGAAGGGGATAATGCTATACTTGCTAATATACCTAGCAATAACACTCACAATATTTATACTATTTATAATTAACTCCACTACAACCCTTCTCTCCAAATGATTATGCTACCTTTGCACGGTCAGGATGGACTGACTGCCTTATGGTGCTGAAACCACCAGCATTGGGAGTGTATAGCAGAGAGACAGCATTTGTGTCTAGCCAGCCATCATCAATACCAGACAGGGTATTCCTATTGTGGGGTCCCTTTCAATACTAATCTGTGAATTTTTTTTTTTTTAGGGTATCTTCTTGGACACTGCATTTGTGTGAGAGTGTTAGTAAAGAGACTACACAGAAGAAAAAGAAACAAGGAAACTTGGAACTAGAATATCAGCTCATTGCCTTTGTACACTGTGCTATAACATGCAATGCAGGACATCTAAAATACACTCTAAAGTCTTATAAAATTGGAGGCTGTTTGTGGAGAGCAAGGTATAGCTCAGTGGTAGAGTGCATGCCTAGCATACACAAGGTCCTGGTTTCAATCCCCAGTACCTTCATTAAAAAAAATAAACCTAATTACCTCCACAACTCCCCAAAAAAGTTGGAGGCTTTTTAATGGCTAGGTAATGAATGACATACTGTCATAGTTCCAAACAGAACACTTTTAAGATTTTGTAGGTTTCATTTGCTAAACCAAGTATCTTCTGTGCTATCAAGTTTTCAGTCTACTTGGGTAGCTACTTTGTAATCAGGTACATTACATATAGGCTCTAATTTAATCAATTAGTTGTTTCTTATATTGGTTCTATCTTAATATACTGAACAAGCTACTGTTTCTATCATTAAACAGTGTTAATTCACTGAATCCCTCCCTACATTAGCAAAATCATCACTGAAGGTAAAATAACTTCACATTGTGCCTTTGAGGGTTTTCCATTCTAAGAACTGCCAATCTTGGTTTGTCAACTGTCGTGCCAAAATTTAAATCCTCACTGAGTTTACTACTCATTGAGTCTACAAGCAAACTATTTGGAAAAAAAATAACAAACCTTGAACAGTTGGTGGCGCTAGAAGTATGTCATTAATCTGCAGAAGAAACAACAGTAAGACTTCCCAGGTTTCTCTGGCCATGATGGATGACTCACGGGCCAGTTTCTGAATGGCTCTCAGGACCTGTAAGCATAGTCGGATCTGACTAGGGCCCTGTTCCTGCCTGAAGAAAACAGACAGATATCACTGACAAGCCTTGAGGAGAGAAAGCAACCGTTAAGGACAGATGACTTTTGGATGCAGCAAGCAATGGTCCAATGACACTCCCTAACAGCATTAGCAGACAGGACTAGGCACACCCTCTTCAGTTCAAAGCTACTTCCTCATCATAGTTTGGTACTCTGGGATCTCAACCTACCACTCCTACAAGAGTTTGAAAAGCTCCTGGGGAGAGGGGGGGATACTGGAATGTAAACTTTACCTCTGGATTTTCTAACTCTGAAATGTGCCTGGCACATACACTAGATACTTAGTAGGTTCCTGCTGAAAGAATGAGTAAATACCCACAGTCACTTCTGCTCACACTGAAGCAGAATGACCTTTGTATTCGTAAAAAAAAATTTTAAACACACATTCACAAGAATTCTGCATGTGATTTCATAGTGTTCACAGACCCTTTGAAGCTAACGTCTGCTGGAGAACCACCTACAGAATGGAATATCCTAATAGGTGCCCCCAAACTGATGAGGTATAGAGGCAACTGTCTCAGAAATGAGTAACTGCTACCGCTTTTCTACTAAAAAAGGTAACTTAACCCAAGATATGGGGCTCCAAAAGTACCCAAGATACTCCCAAAGAACAGTTTCATAACTCTCTCTAGTCCACAGGACCATTTTTTCCCAAAGGAATAAGAGAGATCAACATATCAGGGTTAGGGTTGAAGACAGAAATCCAAGCTCCAGCCCTATCCCCACTATCCAAAGTGGACCACCTGAGAATTTCAAAAATCATAGGAAACCCAGTGCGTTAGCAAATGGCAAATGCCTCCACAGCTCCCATGTGAAACCCAAGACTATTACTGAACTAAATCTTGAGGCCAAGTTCCTATATATTATGACTCATGTCATAAAGAATTGATAACACATGTCTAAGTCAGAGTAGGGAACCTCAGAGACTCCTCAAGAAATCCAGAAAATCGAGTACTTAGAACTCCATTCCAACCTTTGGATAAGGATTCTCAGATTCTGGGCCATGATCCAAAAAAGCAGACACTTACTCTGGAGTTCGGAGAAAAAAAAAAAAAAGACAACACTAAGTTTTCCCTAAAGAAGTCAGACCTAAAGCAAAATGAGACATTCACCTAGGAAAAGCCAAGAACCCCAAGAGCAGGGAGATGTCCCATATTCAATTGGAGGTTAATCCAATCCATGTGAAGCCATGAGGTTCAAGCTTTTGTCTGCTGCTCTGGCTACTAAAGAAGAGTGAGAAATATATACTAGCTCCAAACCTCAATTACCCATATAAAAGGAAACCCAGAATAAGAAACAAAAACATCACTAGTGGTCCTGGGGGCTGACACTCTTCCAAGCTAGCAATAACACTGCAAGCCTCTCAAATGGTGACCTAGACCTACCTATCACTTCCAGTTTCTACCTGCCCAGTGGCAGAAAAGGGAACACCTGTTCCTTAGGTACCATTGCCTCACTCAGAAGCCCTAAATTTAGGAGCAGTGTCCAAGTTTCTCCAGCTAACAGAAACAAGATAATCTTTACTGAAGAATAAACAAAAAGATCTAAACACCAGAGATGTTCCTTTCCCCTCTAATATTTTCCAAAGCAACTTATGATATTCAGGAAAACTCTGTGCTAGAGCAAAAGCTGGTGAACTATGTATGGCCAATAGGTCAAACCTAGCCTGCCATCTGTTTTTATAAATAAAGTTTTATTAGAACACAGTCATACTTATTTATTTATATATTGTCTACAGCTGCTTTCTCTACAGCAGCAGAGTTGAGGAGTTGTGACAGACTGTATGGCCCACAAAGCCTAAAATATTTACTATATGGCTCCTTACAAAAAACGTTTGTCAACCACTGCTTTAGAAGAACACCACATTTTCTAAAGTATAGTATATTTGAGCAATGAAAACCCTAATCAGTTTTAAAAGATAGGTCACTCCTCACTCAGTTATGCCAAAAAAAAAAAAAAAAAACTGATAGGCAAAAGGAAAAAGGTTACATCTACTATGACTTAAAGCAAAGTGGTAGAGGCTGCTTCCTCTATTTTGAGTGTTAGTTTTTATAAAAAACAATTAAGTAAAAGATGACAATTTTGTGAACTATCTGAATAAAAAAAAAAAATGGAAACTTCCAATAATAGAAGATGAGATCATAACTCCGAATATTTAGCACTGAAAATATTCACCTCCCTAAGATACTACTGGCTAGGAGAACTCTAACATTCAGTTCAGCACCCTCTCAGAGGTATGCACACATACACTTTTGAGAAAACAAGCGAATTACCAAATAGTAAAATGAACAATTTATAAGGTAGCGTTGTTTCTCAAAAGAGAAAAGCTAATACTCAAATGCCATTGATTTTTTTTATCAATACAAATTCACTGAGCACTGAGACGTAAGAGTACAAAGAGGAAAAAGACACAGTGACAATACTACCCACCATCCATGAGACTGTCCCATGCAGCAAGAAAAAGCCTAGTAAATTAGTCTCCTAAATGGGATGACAAGAAAGTATTAAAACTACTGTATCATTTTAAAAGAACCTGCTTAGCCACAGACAATATACTAATTACTGCCCACCATTTCCTACTACTATTTCAATTTGAAATTAATAAATACAAGCAACCAGCATTTAATTCACCCTAATGTAATAACAGTACTGCACCAGGTACTATGGAAGCCCAAACTACATACAACCCAGTTCCTGCCCTCAGGTTGGTTAGATGGGGAAATGAGACATATACATTTTAAAAGGATAAGCAGTAAAACTGGACAGATACAGAGTGGCACAGGAAACACTCTACAGGTTCAGGGAAGGTATGAGTGCTATGGGCCTGGTGGTCAGGTAAGGCAGAATTTAAGATGAAACACCGAGAGTAAGATGTGGACAGCTGGGAGAGGAGGGTGAGGATGGCAAAAGGGTAGGTAACAATGTGGAAGATGTTTAAGGAGTCTCGGGAGAATGTCTTATTTAGGAGTCTGACCAAAGAGCAGGGCTCATGAAGAACCAGCGGCAGCTAAACTGGTTAAGGGCCAGATTACAGCCAGCCCTCCATACCAGGTAAGGCATGTACAGGCACACTTAGTTGTACTGCACTTCATTTTACTGCACTTCACAGATTCTGTTTTTTTCTTTAAACAAATTGAAGACTTGTGACAACCCTGCATCAACTGAGCAAGTCTTTCAGTGCATTCTTCCAACTGCGTTTGCTTACATCATATCTTTATGTCACATTTTGGTTATTCTTGCAATATTTTCATTATCATTATTTCTGTTATGGTGATCTATGATCTTTGATGTTACTACCATAATTGTTTTGAGGTGCCATGAACCACGCCCATATAAGATGACAAACTTAACTGATAAATGTGTGTGTTCTGCTCCACCAACCAGCCATTTTCCTGCTTTCTCCCTCTCCTCAGGCCTCCCCATTCCCTGAGACATAACAATATTGAAATTAGGCCTCTTAATAACCCTACAATGGCCTCTAAGTGTTTAAATGAAAGGAAGAGTCATATGCCCCACACTTTAAATCAAAAGCTAGAAATGATTAAGCTTAGTAAGGAAGGCATGCTGAAAGCCAAGACAGGCTGGAAGCTAGGCCGTTTGCTTGCAGTTAGCCCAGTTGTGAATGCAAAGGAAAAGCTCCTGAAGGAAATTAAAAGTGCTACTCCAATGAACACATAAATGATAAGAAAGAGAAGCAGCCTATTGCTGATATGAAGAAAGTTTTAGCGGTTTGGATGAAGATCAAACCAGTCACAACATTCCTTTAAGTCAAAGCCTAATAAATAGCAAGGTCCTAACTCACTTCAATTCTATGAAGACTGAGAGGGGTGAGGAAGCTGCAGAAGGAAAGTCTGAAGCCAGCAGAGGTTGGTTCATGAGGTTTAAGAAGAAAAGCCACTTCCATAACATGAAAGTGCAAGGTGAAGCAGCAAGTGGTGATACAGAAGCTACGGCAAGTTACCAGAAGATCTAGCCAAGATAATTAATGAAGGTGGCCACAATCAATAAGATTTTTCAATGCAGATGAAAACAGCCTTCTATTGGAAAAGGATGCCATCTAGGACTTTCATAGCTAGAAAGAAGTCAATGCCTGGCTTCAAAGCTTCAAAGGATAGGCTGACTCTCTTATTAGGGGCTAATGCATCTGGTGACTTCAAGTTGAAGCCAATGCTCATTTACCATTTTGAAAATCCTAGGGCCCCTAAGAATTATGCTGAATCTACTCTGCCTGTGTGCTATAAATGAAACAATAAAGCCTAGATGACAGCACATCTGTTTACAATATGGTTTACTGACTATTTTAAGCCCACTGTTGAGATACACTGCTCAGGGAAAAAGATGCCTTTGAAAATACTCCTACTTATTGACAATGCACCTGGTCACTCAAGAGCTCTGATGGATGTGGACAAAGAATGTCACCTGCCATTTCAGTAAATAAAGTGTGTTGCAGCCATAAAGCCATCAGCCACTGCAGCCACCCCCAATGGTGCGCCCTGAGGGGAATTCAGGACAGAGTAAAACAGGATACTAGCCCTAGATAGTTAAGATGCATATCAAAGGAATCACTTCAATGAGCCCAAACTCTTGCATCTTCCCATACATAGAAAGGTACTCAAATCATTAACTTGAGATGTCTGGTTTTTTGATTAGCAGTAATCTTTTGATGTTTGACAACACGGTTTTTGTTTTTGGGTTTTTTTCCCCAGCAAAACTCCTTTATATCCTCCCTCCTCCCTCACCTCTTTGGAACAGTTCCTCAGAGCTGTCTCACAGGCTATATTAAGGCCACAGTCCTCAGAAAGTCCACCAAATAAGACATAATTCTCAACTATTTTAGGTTGTGCATTTTATTCAGTCAACGTTGAGATGTACGAGATTAATGTTTTCAAGCCTGCTAACACAACATCCATTCCGCTGCCCACAAATCAAGGAGTAATTTCAACTTTCAGGTTTTATTATTTAGGAAATACATTTCATAAGACTATAGCTACCAAACATAGTAACTCCTCTGATGGATCTGGACAAAGGAAACTGAAAACCCTCTGGAAAGGACTCACCATTCCAAATGCCATTAAGAACATTTATGATTTATAGGAAGAGGTAAAAAAAAAATCAACACTAATAAGAGTTTGGAAGAAGTTGATTCTAATCCCCATGGATGACTTTGAGGGGCTCAAGACTGAACTGGAGTAAATAACTGCAGAAGTGGCAGAACTAACAAGAGAACTAAAATTAGAAGTGGGGCCTAACGATGGGACTGAACTGCTGCAATCTCATGATAAAAATTTAATGGATGAGGAGGTCCTTCTTACGATGAGCAAAGAAAGTGGTTTCTCAAGATGGTATCTACTCCTAGTGAAGATGCTGTGAAGATTGTTGAAATGACAACAAAGGATTTAGATTACATAAACTTACTTAATAAAACAGCAGCAAGCTTTGAGAGGATTGACTTCAATTTTGAAGGAAGTTCTACTGTGGATAAAATGCTATCAAACAGCACTGCATGCGACAGAGAAATCATCTGCGAACTGGAGAGTCAGTCTATGAGGCAAATTTTACTGCTGTCTTATTTTAAGAAATTGCCACAGCCACCCCAACCTTCAGCAACCACCACCCTGATCAGCCAGCAGCCATCAACATCAAGGCAAGACCTTCCACCAGCAAAAAGGTAACAACTCACTAAAGGCTCAGATGATGGTTAGCTTTCTGTAATTAATATTTTTAAATTAAGATATGTACATTGTTTTTTGACATGTTATTGCACACTTATAGATTACAGTATAGTGTAAACATAACTTTTATATGCGTGAGAAACCAAAAGATTTTGACTTGCTTTATTTCAATATTTGTTTCACTGCGATGGTCTGGAACCAAACCCATAATATGCTGAGGTATGCCTGTACATTTGATCCTACAGACCAGAGTTCTTAATGGAGATTTCTCTTTTTTAACTCAGATTTTCCAAGTAATCTTCCTTCTAAATTTAAAAAGCTAAAATTTACAGAGCTGGTTTTGGATGATTCAAAGTCCCTCATCATCTGAAAGACCAGAACTATTTCAAAAGGAGGCAAGCCCTCTTGCCCCTTTCACAGACATAAAAAATAGCTGAAAGAAGATTTTTCTCACTGGAAATCTCTACAAATGGGTAAGGAACTAATGCTTTCTTCTCCATTATTTTCTATATTTCCAAAAATCTTTACAATGACATGTAATTCTTTTAGAATGGGGAAAAAAATTTAAGCACAAGTAAGGCGATCTTACATTACAATATTTAAGGTCTCTGCCTCAGAAGATAGGGGAAAAGTCCATAACAAACCGTCAAGAGTTATCTTTCGGTCTACTACAAACTTGCCCATAATAATTTCAAATCTGCTTACTTCAATGTCTTCATTCTCTCATAAGGAAGATTCGTTTTAAGGTAGAGTGCTTAGCTGCCTTTAGCTTAAGTGGAGAGGAGAATTATGTTAGGTATTTTTGAGTGGAAGGGAAAGGGGTCACAGTATTTTAATGTCTAATAGCTATCAGATCTTAGAAGCAAAGCCAAAAGCCTTTAAAATGAACACACACTTGTTAAAAGAGTCCTAGTAAACATTATGTAAGTCCATCTCTAATATTCACATTAACACACCTTTTAATTGAATGAGTAATGAAAGTTAGTGTTCAAAGGACTAACAATGAAATCAGTTTCTATTAAAAAAGTTAACACTAATGAATATTTTATTACAATCCTGATAACAAGCCAGATAGACTGGTATAGCTTACCTTGGTACAAAAAGATTTTGCAGGTGTTTTAGTATACTTTGAACATATAGATTAGGCTCTTTAATAACTGGCAATGGAATAGAATCTTTCGGCAACACTAAAGCCATAATCCAGTCGGTATATACATCAACGCAATATTTTACAGTCTCTCCATCCAATGGAAGGGTCAGTCCATAGCAAATTACTTCCATGGTCCATTTTACCTAAATAAAAGAAAATATACATACAGAATTATTACACACCCCTATTTGTATATCAGTAGACTGACTGAAAATGTTAACCTCTTTATTGCCAAAAACCTCTTGACTGACAGTATACTCATCTCAACATAAATATGTCAGATTAATTCTAGAGAATGCACTTTCCATGTATAAGACATATACAAATTCAGACATAACCTAAGCAAAAAATTTAAGAAAATAAATTACTTATTTCTAAATGTCAAACCTGTTGGTTTTCACCCCTTAGTCATTATTGTTTCCTCTGTAAAATAAAAAGTACAGGTCATCTTGATTTTCCATAGAGATTGGAAGCACAGAAATAGAAAATTTTAGGTATTTTTCTCCACTTAATTTTTATGCAGGTATGTGTGTCACTTAGGAAATCATTTATGTAAATTTAATCATATTCCATTTCCAGATTATGCAACTTTAACAGACAACAAGAGGGAAGATGAACTGCCCAATTCTTACTTGTGACTATTTTCACTGGCAAAGAATATATTTTAAGTGGAAGAGCAAGAACAAACATAGGTCAGAAGGGATTGAAGCTGGGTAAGATCTTAAAAAGGCACTTAGCTGCACTAAATGAGTTCCAGCCTCCTGACTTGTCTGAAGTGCATCCTAGGGGCTGACAGAAGGTGCTTCAGAGAGATTCCTGAACCACTGCCTGCAGTCATGAATCAATAAGGCATGATGAGAAAGGGGAAATGGCCTAATTTGCAAAAGAGGATAAAACTATAGTCCAGATACTATAGACTGGAAAGTTTAAGTGAATTCCAGACAAAACTCTGGGACAAATCACTAAACAGATGATCAGTGAGCACTAATAAAAGGGAAGCAAGATCACAGTGGGAACCAGCCTGCTCAAAAAGAACAAGTCATGCCAGACAAGCTTCATTCCTTTATTAATAGGGTTACTACAAAGGCATCTGCCAATTGTATAAACCTGGTACTGACTTAAAATCAGTTCACAAGGCACTTTCATAAATATTATCTAACTATCAAAATAACCCTGTGTGAGAGGGTAAAGCAGCCTCACTTTATAGATAAGAAAACTAAAGTCTAGCAGAGCAATTTGACCCAAGGCACTGGTTTGGAAATGGTGGAGCTGAAAACTTGATCCCTGGTCTTACTAAAAATCTAAAGCTATTCTCACCATGCCATCAACAGCCTTCTCTCACAAAGGGGATCTGGGCTTTAGCAAGAAATCTGGTCACATGAAGGATATCCTTATGGACAAGATGGAGACATATGGCCCAGAAGAAGGTACAATGGCTGGATTTAAAACTGGTCAAAATAACACACAGAGTAATAGCAGTGGATTAATGTACCAAGATCCTTTTGGAAGAAAATGCCCAATGGCATGCCAAAGACTCTGCCAAGATTTTAACTTAGAGAAAAGCAGCTTAAATGCTGACAATTTGTAGATACCACAAAGCTAAAACAAACAAACAAACAAAAAAAACCTCATTAAACAGAAATTCAGGATTCAAAAAGATCTCAACAGCTTAAAACTAAAGCTCAATCTAACAAGATAAATACATATACTGAAATTTTTTAGCCCAAAAACAACTACACACGCTAAGGGTAGAAAATACATAACAGCAATATAACTAATATAACAGAAAATAACAGCAGTGAGTGTTAAAGGTGAAGCTGACACACAGCAAAGCTGTGACAAATGAGGCAGGGGAGAGGGGAGAGGGAGTGGGATCTGGCTGAGTAAGAGAATTTTTAAAGAGGTTGTAAATCCCTAATTATCAGAGAAAAGACCAAGGAAAGATATCTTTGGTGATATCTTCACACAATAGTCAACCGTACAAAATTCTAGAGGACACTGGATTCAAGAACTATTCTCTCATACCCTTTTGAGGGTAGGAGAGGAGGAAAAACAAGGGCTGTGCTGAGCACCTCTATCTACTCACATGCCATCTCTTCCAGGAGAAGGCAGCAAGGAATTACAGACACACCAAGAGGAGAGCGCCCGGGCAAGCGCTGGGCTGGGTAAGTCTCTGCTGGGGCATTCTGAGGAGAAGAAAATGCACCTCAGTATGAGGGGCTTCCCCTCTGGCAGCCCTTGGTCTACAGAGGGTAAACAAACAGCCTCTAGATCTATAAACTTTAGTCCTCTATCTAGAGGGGTCTAAATTCTCCTTCATGAGACACCAAGATGTAAGAGTTTAAAAAAGAGGGGTGTGGGGGGACTTCCTTAGAAATAGGTAAATCCGAAGCCTAAAGGCTGTGTGAATGTCCTCATACACAAGGGACAAGTTCTCATCCTGATCTTAGCCAGACCTCCTACTACCAAGCTCCTGCATCACTACCTTCTCAGGGCCCTGTCATGACTTCCCACTGGCAACTTAACTTTGGTCCAGTTTCCTGAACCCAGGAACAGAGGACCAGCTCCAGGCCAAGTCATTCCAAAAGCTCCGTATCTTTAGAGACAGCTCCTTTAGGGACAGCAAACACACCCCCAACTTCAACCACATGGGCTCACAGCCATACAGACTTAGCCGCTCTGCAGCACTCTTAAACCTGGAAGTCGGGCAAGGGTAGACTGGGACGGAGGCAGCGGGAGAGCCTCAAGCTCAGTTCATATGTGTAGCCTAAATAACGACAAAAGGCAGTGGCCACCTAGAGAGAGGAATGAAGACCTTCGAAACACAACCTCTGAATGGTAATCTGAAGACTGAGCCTAGAACTTAGGGAAAAGGGCCTGACATTCAAGTCTCGATACAGCTCAAGTGGAGAACTGGGTGGGTCTGACTAACAGGAAGTCCCAACAGCACAAGGGTACAACCTATTCCTTACAACTCCCACAAACTCTGAGCCCCAACCCTGAGCCCAAATAAGGTCAAATTGAGAAGTCACACTATACTGAACAGAAATCCATTTAAAAAGACATTGCTGAATAAATTCTTCAGTAACAAACATATTTTCACATAGTAGAATCAAATGAAAAAACACTTACTTCTTTGTCAGTTTTTAACAAACTCTCACTACCAGCCACTGAAGGGGTACCCAAGGCCTGCCCGAGAGGATGAACCACCGCATTTGCCACCTCTCGCCCAACGCTCTCCGGATAGCTGTGTAGCACACTGGTGTGGCCCTGATCATTCTGAATCACCAAATGCAGTGACCTCCACTCAGAGTACATCGTGCCGCTAAAGGACTATCCAAATGGCACCTGAAAAGACAAAACAGAATTACGTGTCAAATTATACTGTTGCAAACTAATAAAACCCCACATGGCAAGACAAAGAAGCTGCAAATATACTGTCTCGAGAAGACTGAGCAAAAAAAAAATCTAAATGTTTTGAGAAAGTCCTAAAATAGCCTCTTGGTGAGATCACATAGGAAAGGCAGACCCTGGGAAGTAGCTGTCTGAGTACCTCCCCAAAAAAGCCCTCAAAAGTCCAGAGCAGAGCTAGGGCAGATGGCCACTGAGCAAGGGGATAAAATAATCAGATCTGGTACACTCACAGCATAAGGGAACCCTCCACATCCTATGTTCCAGGATAGAAAAAGGGCATGTTCTACGTAGGAAAGGGAGACAAAGGAAAGGGTTTACTTCAAGCCCCAGATTTTTCAGTCAACAGTTTCCAAGAACCTATTACATGCTAGAAACATACCCCTACAATTTCCCACCAATGCCCTCAAATTAGACATAAAAGTCTTTGAGAATATTTCATCTCTACAGCAGTGGAATACACACTTCTAGTAATGGAACACCTGAAAGTCAGTGTCCTTCAGAAAACATATTAAGAGCTGCCATCTACTGAGCATTTACCATACACTACTCATGCAATCATCAAAATAACTCTATGAAAATTAAGTAATGTTATCCCTATTTCACAGAGGGAAAAACTGAGGCAGAGAGAGGTTTGCTGTTTCCCCGAGGCTTCAGAACTGTAACATGGTAGATGGAGCTGGTTTTAAGCCCATATCTGCTGGACTCCAGGAACCATGCTCTTAACCAAGGCATGTACTGCCCCCTCCCTATCCAATACATTCTCCATGATAAGGACTGCTTCTTCCTAAGCTGTATACTCTCCCTGAAATGATACCTAAGTCTACCACACAAATGAGAAATTTTAGCCACAGAAAATATATCTATATGAATGCAATGTAAATATTACAATCATAAATGCCATACTCATGAAGAGAATCAAGGATGTTTAGTCCCTTCTAATTTACTTCTGTTAACTTTCATTTTCTACTTGTTCAGAAATCCGTTTGCCTAGCCAGCAGAGTTTAAAAGTACACTTAAGCTTTAAAAAGTTCTATCTTTTAAGCTAATTTTTCTTCAAACTGGTAGCATTTTTAAATTTTACGTTAGAAAACTTTACTCCAGCTTAACAAGTGTCAGTGTTTTTCAAGAAGATATGGTCCTCCTCTGGACCAAGAGGCCCTGAAAATGGGAAAGCAGAAGAGATGAACCAGCATTGAACAAGGTACCTACAATTTGAAGGATAGATGAATGCAACTGACTATTAAAGTTGCCTCAATTTCCTCAGGATTTATAAGGAACCCCTCTAAGGATATCCTGGTGCCCCCCCCACACACGCTAAAATAAGCAGTCTCAAGAACAGAAGGGGAAAAAGGGAAAATTCTTGATAGGTGTCATCCCAATCAGACGACAACTTATTTCCACACAACACATTTTTTCATTAATATATATACACATATATAAATATAGTAAATAGTATAATTCATATAAACACACAATATATAATATCTCTTACATAAATGCACAAGAATATTATACTACAGGGTGTTTTGTTTTTAGTGATTTTTCACCCTTTTCATTTGTCTTCATTCCCTATTCAAATAATTCACTCCCCTGAATAGATAATCCATCCTAACCAACCTAACACTTTGTTGTATTTTGCTCCACCCTAACTCAATCATACTACAATAATTTACACACATGCATAACTAGGGATTATATACTTTTCTGTATCTTCTTCAACCACAGTACCTCATGACTGTCCTTCCAATAACAGATTCTTTTTCATGGCTGTGTTATATTCCATGACACGGATATGGCATAATTTATTCAGTCTCCTAATGATGTACATTTACTCCATTTCCCACGTTTTGGTCACCAGTAAATAATGATGCAATGAACATGCTTGTTCATACATTCTTAAGCAGTAGCCTTTTAATTTCTATGGGACAAGTTCCCAAGAGTAAAACCACTGGATCAAAGAGTATATGTATTTTTAATGTTACTAGGCCTTGCCAGACTGCTTCCCAAAAAGCTGTAACAACTCCCATTTACATTAGGAATGAATGGGAGCCCTTCCTGCCTCTCACTCCCAATCTGTTGCCAGGAATCAGATTTATTTATGTATTTATTTATTTATTTGTCAATTTGGTAGGTATGAAGTAAAATTTCATTAGTCTAGCCAAATATTTACCTTTATTTTATAGCTTCTAGTTTTGAGCCTGGCTTAGGTAATTTCTCCCTCATCCCCTGAATAAGTGTTTTTCAAAGTGTGGGTCATGAAATAAATATAACAGGTGATATTTTTTGGTTATATGGAATAGGATATATAATAAAAGCACCACACATAGTAAAGGTAAGCAATATGCTGTAAAATTTGTTTCATTTTTTATATATGCATATGTTCTGGGTCACAATATAAAACACATAAAATATTTATTATGGATCTAAGTCCAAAAGTTTAAAAACATAACCCTAAAGTGTATATGTAGTCTACTAGATTTCCATGCAAGATAATTAATTCTTCACATTTAAGTTTTATATCATCTGGAATTTACTTCTATAAGTGGTATAGGAAAGGTCCAATTTTACATTCTTATAGATGCACAGTTGTGTCAACATCACCTATTAAAAACATGTCCTTTCCTACTGACCTGAAATATCAATTTTGTCATATATTAAATTCTCATTTTTATAGGAATCTATTTATGAATCTGTTCTGTTAAATTATTTGTCTATTCCTATGTAATGTCATAATGATTTAAATTCAGTGGCTTTATAGAATGTTTTAATACCTAGAAAGGAAGCCCCCCCTACCTCCACTGATCTTTTTCAAAACTTTATTAGTTATTCCTAGGCATTTATTCTTCTATATAAAAATTAAGATTTTTATTCAATGAAAGAAAAAAACTTGCTAAAATTCTCATTGAAATTGCTTATTCCACTTTCATAGTTTTATATGCTACTGCCACTTTCCCACCCCATCCCCCAAGCTATGGCTGCAAAGAACTACTGATGATTGCGCAAACCCGACAAGTTCTTTCATACGCTGTATTGCTGTATTACTGCTCGTGCCATTCCCCAGCTTGATCCACCTCATTAAGTATTCACCCTTCAAGGCACAGCTCAAATGTCCTCCTTTCTTCACTCTTCCCATCACCCCTCTTCCCTAGCTCTGAGTGCCAATTACAAGCTGTTCATATTAAGCTTCAAGTTAGGTTGTTCGTTAGCTGTGTAAAGATACCTTCACCACAAGTGTGCCAACCTTTTCTGACCTCACTTCCTGAATCTTTGTGTAGTCTCTGGCACACAGTGCATACTGAATGTTTCAGAATGTCAAGGTTTAACAATGGGAAAAAGGAAGATGTCAGAAGGTACTCCCTTTATTCCACTGAAGGAAGTCCAAAATTTTGCATGCTGTATACAAATAAAAATTGGAAGAAGTTCATTTGTTTTAAGCTACTTATTAGTTTAAAAAAAAGTAGTTGGATGGTTTCTAATGGTTTCCAAATATGTAAGGAATATTTAATACTTAGCGTCCATTCCTGACAATACATTATCAGAGGGGAAAAAAATGTTTTAAGGCAAAAAGAAAAAAAAAAAAAAAAAGGACAAGCTAGCTCTTAAATGCCACATAAGAATCATCTAGGGTGGGAGGTGTGGGGTGGTTCTGGCTTAAAATGCAAATTCCAAAACTCCTCTAGAAAGCTCAATTCTGTAGGTCCGGGTTGGGCCCTGGGGATTTGCATTTTTAAGAAACAGCTACCACCTTTCCCAATTTTTAAGTAAACACAGGAGTATCTGTCTTTAAAAAAACACTATGAAAGACCAATCAAAACAGGAGTCACAGCTCTTAAATTCTTCTTAAAATTTTTTGTAAGTTTTTAAATGTAAGAAACAGTAATTTTTAAATGTATTAATGTTTAAATGATTACATGGAAGAAAATGAAATAAATGCTTCAAGAAACATGTAGATAGGTATAGAAAGGACACAATGAAAAAGTTGAACTAAAATATTAAAATGTGTGTAATAGAAAAATACTAATGCTAAATTTTAACAAAATACATAAAAGATAAAAAATATTAAGACAAAGATGTACACTATAATTATAGTTGTCCCCTGGTATCCACCAGGAACTTGTTTGAGGACCCTCTGACAATACCAAAATCACAGGTGCTCAAGTTCCTTATATAAACGTATTTGCATGTAACCTATACACATCCTCCCATATACTTTAAACCATCTCTAGATTATTGATAATACCTAATACAATGTAAATGCTATGTAAATAGTTGTAAATACAATATAAATACTATGAAACATAATGTAATGCCTGTATGCAGTAAATTCAAGTTTTTCTTTTTGGAACTTCCTGGAATTTTTTCCCCCCAAATATTTTCAATCAATGGTTGGTTGAATCTGCAGGTGCCGAACCTGCCAATAGGGAGGGCCAACTGCACAAGCGAATTAAATGCAACAATACATAGAAAATAAACATTGAAACAAATATGAAGAAATCAAAGAAACACTAGAGCAATTAAAGTATTGTTCTGTACTTATTAAACTAGCAAAATGAGTGATTAAAAAAAAACTTCTGATTAGGAGGTAAGGCCAAGAGGACATACTCAAGAGCTTAGGGCAGTGATTTTCAATAAAAAAGGACTGCTCCTCCAGGGGGTATTTTGGAAATATTAGGTACACTTTTGGTTAACACAATGATTGGGGCAAGCTACTGGTATTTATGGGCAGATCCAGGACACACAGACATCCTGCAGTACAGGAGACAGTGCTGCACAATGAATAATTATGCTACATTTACCATGACTTTCTAGTGTCTGCCAGAAAATCATTTGTGTTCTTAATTTTCTAAGCCTAGAAATCTAACTTCATTTTACCCATAAATACAAAATATTTTGTGCTATTTTAATATACACTGAATTTTCCAGTAATGCTATCATCCATGTAAACTGAGGAAAGACTGAACTTTTTTACATTTAGAACCTTACCATACCAAGAATTGTTCGCCATTTCAGAACAATCACATCACCAAAGGCCATACCATTTGTGGTATCTGAGTTGCTAATATCACACAATGCTGTCAGGAAAACAATCACAAGAACTACATATATACTAACTCAGCCCTTATTTCAAAATGTCAAATATAAAGTCCCATATTACTGTCTTATTTCTCGACTTACAAGTAGGCACAAGCATCTGACCACTTTGTTACATCCTCTAGTATGGGTACACCTGAGTATTTTTACCAAAATACCAATTTTATTGGAAAGATAGTTAATTCATGGTTTTCATTTGTTACTGTTAGAATTTTATAAATTAAAAAAAAATTCTATGTGTTGGTAGGTTATATATTATCTGTTAATTTCAGGACAGTGAAGCAGTCATTACCAAATATTAGGTCTGAGAAGGATGAAAACCTCCAGTCTAGGAAACCAAACATGTAATAAGTAGTAAAGTAGATTGGGTAGGCAGTGTGGCAAACTAGAGAAATAAGGCTCTCTATAAAGGGCACAGTCAATAATCAGCCCTAGCCAACTATCAATCCTGAAGAAGTGTATACCCAGTGTTGCCAGATAATGCAATTTTTCAAGAGACACAAAATCTGGAGATTTCTGTGACGTCTACTCTTTAAATGTTGGCAACTGATTCAAGTAAAAAAACAAACAAAAACCAAATAATATGTAGGCTATAAAGAACTTATCTGTGGGTCAATTTACACCTTTGATCAAAGATAAAGGCACATGCTAGTTTTGGTAACTGAATTGGCATGATTCTTGTAGAGGAAGGGTAAGGAGGCATACAATATGGGTGAGTCATTGCCGCCCTAGAAGTCACCCAACCCACCTCTGCTCCAGGGTTTGGACTTTGAACCCAACTATGAAGGTCCTATAATTTCATTTTGTTTCACGTTTGTTGCTATTAGGAAAAAAGATTAGGGCAGAGTGTAAGACATTAGTGACAGATTTGGCAGGGTAAGTCCTGTTAGGCGCAGTTTTGTCAGTGGCCAGCCTACTCTTAAGCACACCTCCTCTTGCTACTGCAGCTCAGGCAACAAACCCAGAGATCTCAGAGAACATCAGAAGTTCCAGGATCCAGAACTGCTGCAGAGCCTAGGTCCTCCTGGGCAAAGATGTTCATATCTGCATCAACCTCTCAGGATACACCATGGCAAAACTCTGTTGGCCTTGACTGCCTAGTCTACTTGCCATTGAACTGTTTGCAGCTCTATCCTGTCAATAAATTGACACACCTGTAAGGCACCTCAGGCTGATGCCATTTTTCTAACCATTCACCCAAGTACAGCATGAATGCTTTGCCAGTATCAGGTGCCTTGACCCAGTAATACCACTGGATTAATCCTTGTAACAACTCAATAGAAAAGTGCACAAGATATTCACTGTAGTATTGTACATAAGATGGGGAAGTGAGCATAATTTAACTGTCTGTCAACAATGGAATAACTTCATAATTAGGACATACTAACTCTATATACTATAATGTAGCCAATAAACATAGAGAAGAAGTGGGGGAGGGTACAGCTCAGTGGTAGAGCGCATGCTTAGCATGCACTAGGTCCTGGGTTCAATCCCCAAGTACCTCTATTAAAATAAACAAACAAACAAACAAACCTAATCCCCCCCCCCAAAAAAAAACCACAGAGATGAAAGGCATGAAAATAGGAGACTGGTTAAAAGCACAAGCTCTAGAAGCAGACTTCTTAGATTCAAATCCAAGCTCCACCACCTACAAGCTGGGAAATCTGGCTAAAGTTACTCTACTCCTGTGTCTAAGCATCCTTATTTGTATAATGGAGATAATAGTAGGATAATAGCCTACTTTAGAGTTGTGGTGATTGGAGAATCAAGATACGTAAGATGTTTGGAACATGTCCTATCTAGTCCATATAGTAAGCAATCAACAAATGACAGCTATTTTATTGAGGAAGAAAAACATATATATCATGATTACAACCAGAAAAACATACATACATGATTGAAAACTGGAAGAATCAGAAATGCAAGTAGCTTTAACTGAGTAGTAGAACAGCTAGTACAAGTCTACGTAATAAGTTCTTATTAATAGCTCTTCATGTCAAAAAACTGCTAAGTATATACATTAGCATCCTCACTATACATATGAATAGTCAGACAGTGGAATCAAGTTGACCTATTTAATAGATAGTTATTAACATCTATTATGTACAATGCAGTGTTAAGACCAGGAAGGAATTAGATTAACAAAACTTGGTTCCTGTTTCAGTGAGTTTATAGTTTAATTGAGGAGGTTAAAAAAAAAATCATAAATAACTATAACACAAGTTAGAAGATTGAAGTACTGAACGCCATTTAAAAAAAAAAACTGTAGGCAAGATATTGTGGAAGTTTAGAGGACAAAAGATCGCTTCTGAATGAAAGAAAGGCTGCACTGGAAAACAACAGGATAAGATCAGGGAAGACTACAGTATATGGGGCATATGAATTGAGTATTGAAAGCAGGCTACAATTTTAACAGATAAGAAAATTGAGTGGTTAAGACTGAGAATAGAAGGAGCAGGTAGCGTATAAGAGAAAGGACACTTGCTTCAAGTAGCAGAAAACAGCATCAGAAACTAAAAACCTAGAGTGACAGAAAAGAAAGCTACACACAGCAGGTAGTAAGGTTTCAAAGATAAGCAGTGACCAATTATGAAGGACTATGAATACTAGGACTGGAGACTTGTAATTAATTTAGTAAAAACTGGGGGCAGAGAATTCCTTTATCATAGGAATGATTCAATAGGAACTGAATTGATAGAAGTATCCAAGACAGGCTAAAGGAGCAGTAGAAAAGCAGACTCTAGCGTGGCTATCATACTGAGGAGGGTGGGAAGGATGGGAACTTGGCAGGGAGGGTTGGGCACTGCAGTGCGATATGAAGACATAACTGAAATCAGATGGTTAAGGGCTATGATTGCTGTGTCAAGAGTCCTATGAGTCTCCTTCTCAGATACAGGCTCTGCTGGCTACCAACGTGAGCTGCTAGCAAAGAAGTCACCACTTTCCATGCTCCAGAAGTAAACGCGATAGGAGAAAGAAAATTACAGTGCTCCTCCATGATCATTTAGTCTCCTTCCCAACTCTACATGGAACCATTTTCTAGGTAATGTCTGGATGTTTCTATTATTAGGTCACTGTGTGCTGGGTAACAGATTATGGCTTGTAGGTACCACCACAGAGTAACATGAAGGTTTGGTCTAAATGACAAATTGCCAAAACGATCAATACAGTAACAGACACACTTAAGACCACAGCCTGGCATTAATTACATCAATTGACTCAGCCAATATTTATTACATGCCTTCTATACACCAAGCACAGGAAATACAATAATGAATAAACATCATCCTTGTTCCCAAGGAGCTTCAAGTCTAATTACAGAGAACAATTTTTTTAACTTTGTAAATTCAAACATCAGTTATTTCACTGAACAAACATTTATTAAACACCTGCTATGTAGCAGGTATTGTCCTAATATGCAGGGAGGCAGGCATGAATAGGATATAATGGCTGCCCAAGAGAAAGTTTCATAGTGAAAAAGAAATCTATGATGAATAAATCCATGATACAGTAGTATTCAACACGATAACTGACATGGTGAGTTATGAAGGCAGCATCCTACAACAGAAAAACTATTAGAGATCTTGCTTGATAACAATGTACATTTATATAATTGATCATTTTCAAAGAGCTTTCACCTGTTACTTCATTTTATTTCAATAACAAGACTGGGAAGTAAGACAGATGTTACTAACCACTATGTCTTGCTCAGGATCACATCAAGTAACAGTAGAACTGGGACAAGAAACTCTACCTCCTGCCTCAAAGCACCCAGTGCTCCTTTTTTTGTTCTGACTCCACACCTCACCATATGACCTTGGACAAGTCACTTGGTATTTCTTTGTCATAGTTTCCTCATCTGTAAAACAGGGAGGATACCTGCAGTACCTAGCTAAAGTGACTTGGGAGAAGGACCAAATAAAGCAACATAAGTCAACATACTTTGTACAAATGCAAGGTACACATTATCAGGCATGCCGTATTTCTCTTAGGAAAAATAGGATGTAGGGTGTCAAAACACTAAATAAATATATGAACTGAGTAAATAAATGCTGGATTTTAAGGCACATAAGTGCATTCAAAGTCATCCTTATAACTTCAATGGCTAATAAAAGCAAAAGGAACATATTTCATATTTCTGTTGTTATCCTACTAACCCCACAAGGCAAATATCAATCTTGGCCAAAAAGGAAAGTATTCACCTGTGTACCAGTTTCTAACTGTTAGGGATCCTATCAAACGCCTGCATTACAAGAAAGACAGACAGGTTCTGCCTGCATTCCTCTCCAAAAGTGAAAACAGGTAGTTTTTGCTAATCTATTCAAAAAATATATAGATACCTACCTGCCCCCCTCCACCACCACAGATCTAAATCTTTGATGCCTCAGACTTGCTCTAATACAGGAGCCATATCCACATGTTATTTTAAATTAAATTAGGAATTCAGTTCCTTAGTTACACTAGTCACATTTCAAGTCCTCAACATCACATGTGACTAACAGCTACCATATTGGACAGTGCAGATATAGAAAAGCTCCATCACTGCAGAAATTGCTGTTTGACTAGAGCTGCCTTAGATACTATACTTTTATTACAACCCTAACTCCACTGTAGATTCCTGAAGGAAAGGAGCTGTGTCCTATTTATCTTAATAACCCCAGTTTATATACCAAAATACATTATCATACAACAAGCACTCACTATACATCTAACTGAGTATCTCAAACACAGCAGCCTACTCTGTCCACTTTGCCCAGCCCCAACACACACACAACAAAACAACAAACGACATTCTCTCACATGGGGGGCATGGAGGTGGAAGGGGATACTGCATTCTAGTCCTAGATGTGCTACAGCCAACCACGTAGTCTTGGGCAAGTTACCTACTTTCTTCCTCTACAAAAACTTAAAACTCCATATACCTTAACTCTAAAATTTTAATCCTCTTGCACCAAAGAAAATCACATATTCTACCTAAAAAGCCTTTACACATGTCAGGGAATACATCTACTAACACTGATGGGTACTTCAAATTAAAAAGAATCCATTTCTAGGTCTCAGACTATCATGACTAGGGTCATTTTTGGTCTTTGACAGAGCATGTGTAGTTCTTCATCTTTTCTTGGGGATCAACTAGAAGCCAAGCTTAAACCCCAGGCTTAAAAACTAAGATTTTTTCATGTGCTGAGGCCAGAACTGGATACTCTGCCCACATCTGATCAGAGAAACAAGGGCAAGTTTCTTAAGTATTTGAATTTAACACAAATTGTCCCATCAGTTTCTACATTAGCCTTGGCCTAAAATTTCAGAAAATAGAACAAAATCAACTGAGAAATTCTACTACAATTTGTATACTGTAAAGAATGCCATTATGTGAAATGTGCTTTTTATTCAGTCCACTAACTGCTATAAAAAATCTTTATTGTCCAAAAACCTCTTCATAATGACCTTCACACACATACTTACTCACTTTTATACACCTTACAAGGTTTAAAGGCCAGTCAAGAACAAATACAATCTGAATTACTGGCCTGCCTTCCTTTATAATTTGTAAATAAGTTGGGCAATAGTAGTTCAGGCATTCTGTAATAAATATATACTAAGTTTGTCAATTCCTCTGACATTAAGGTTTTAATCTTCATTAAATACTTCTTATGCCATCTCTCCTGGTGAATAGGATGAACTACTACCAACAGCACTTCCATCTAATAGTATTTACCAAGTACAAACAAGGCAATAACATTTAGTGGATGACAACTAAACACTATTTTAGACTATTATTATTTATAGCATTTAGTAGGGAACATATGCAAAGGCCTAAGAGCAATAAAAAGATTTCCACTACATAACTGATTGTATCTGTGATAAAACTAGATATTAAAAATCAACCAATGCTGACTGCACAGTTAGTCCTTCCTAGTGTTTCACCAGTGCTAAGAACTGGTGTTTATTCAACTGATGGATGGAGAAATTAGAGAACTTAACTAGAGTATTTTCAAGCAAAAAGAACAAAACACTATAGACTAAGAACTACCAAACACCTTTTGCAAAAATACACCAGAAACTAATACAACATTGTAAATCAACTATACTTCAATTAAAATACAGAGTTTTAAAAGAATGGAAATAGAGAAGACTGTTTGCAGCATGCAGTCTGTTACATAAAAGGAACTCAAACATTCCATTCAGAAAAACTTTTGTGAGTCTGTATGTCATAGCACCGGAACATACAGATGAGCAAACATGGTTCAAGTTACTCATAATCTAGTAGAAGAGACAGAAATACAACACAGAAAAATAACTGATAAATTCCATTATGATGATGCTGGAGAGCAGACAGGAAAGATGCAAGATGGTTGCGGGGTAAGGAGCGGGGGTCACAGACAGAGGCATCTTGAATGTTGGGAATGTTGTTATGCAGCCAAAGACGGGAAGAAAATGCTATGTGCACGTGTGTAAGAAAGAGCAGTAGTGTGTGTGTTTGGGTGGAGCAGGGAGAAAGCATGGAGGATAGTCTAGGCAGAGGAACAGCATATGTAAACAAGACCCAGAGATTAGAGATGCTATACCCATGTGTACTGTGTATTCACAAAAATTGCAAACCAACAGTTTTGCATGAGATGCACACACTTTAAAAGGTCCAGCTGACTTAGAAATCCTGCAGAGAAAGTTAATTCCCACCCCCCAAGAGGATTTCACAAGGAATAGTAGTCAGTGGGCCTAATGAAAAGGTCTCTGAGGGTGGAACTTGCATTTTTAACAAACTCCTAGAGGATTCTCCTACACTTAAACTGGAGAAACACGAAAACTTTTTTTTTAGATTGAGATGCAGAATTATCTATTGTAGCAGTTCCTAAACTTTGCTGCACACTGAATTCATACTGGAATCTTTAAGAAATACTACTGTCTGGCTTCCACGACTCCATCTCTCTCCCAAATATGCTGATTTAATTGGCCTGGCTCTGCTACCTAGACATCAGGAATCTTTAAAAGCGGCCCCAGGTGATTTTTATGTGCAGCGAAGCTGGAGAGCCACTGACCTAATTGTTAAGAACTTGAATCTGGAGTCGGAGTGGCGGGGTCCAAATTTACCAGCTATGTGACCTTGGGCAAGGAAGTCACCTAACCATTTAGGGCCTCAGTTGCTTTGTCAGTAAGATGGGGATAATCCTCCTCCCTTACTTGGTTGTTGTGAAGTTAGACGGCAAGAATGTAATGGCCTGGCACAGTGCCCGAAGTATAGTAAGCGCTTAACAAGGGCTAGCTATTTAGCCTCATTATTAATGCTCCCTTGTCCAAGAGTCATCGTGCAATGGGCAGCATCATCCCCAAAGAGCGGCAGCAACTCGACCAACCTTGCTGCTGGACCAGATTCTTCGCCAGAGTTGTCTAGCTCCGCTCCAGACCCGCCCCCTCCCCCAGGCTGCCGGGAGAGAGCTTCACCCCGCTGGGGCAGAACTCAAGGGCCACCCCGGGTTTGAACAGACCCGACAGAAGCCGCGGACTCCAAGGCCAAGCTCCCCTGGACCCGGTGGGTCCCCTCCAAAATATGGAGATGTGCTTCCGAAGGCCGGGGTCTTGGAGCCACCGAGGCCGAGAAACAAGGCTTAGCCATCCCTGGACCGCCCGAAGGGTAGGAGAGGGGAGGGTCCGGCCGCGACGGGGAGGGCCGCCAGGTTACCTGAGGCGACGGGCGGGGCCCGCATCTCTGGGGCGGGCGCCGCCGCCGCCAGCCTCACTCGGCCTTCCGCCTCACGCCACCCGCGCCATAGGCCTGACGCTTTCGCTGCCCTGGCCAGCTGTCCTCAGACGGTCGCTCCGTCCACCCGTCACCGACTCTCCGAGGGCGCCCGGGACGACGAAGGCCGGTCGGGCCGGCCGGCTGGGCTCTGCTCAGGCAACTTCCGACTGCCAGGGGCGGCAGCGTCAAATAACTCCCCGAGCCGAGTGGGACACTGCGCTTGCGCGGCGAGCCTGATCAGCGACTTCTGCCGGGCCGAAGCGGCGGCGTCAAATAACTCCCGAGACACGGAGCCGGAAGCTGCGCCTGCGCAGCTATCCCAGATCCCCGCGCGGGGCAGATTCCCCCCTCCCTTTCCGGATCAAGTGGAACAGGAGGGGTGAAGTGACGGATGCTCCTACTTCATTGTAATACAGGCGGGGAGGCCGTCCACCTGCTTTCCTAGGAATCATCCCGGACTCTACCTCTTTTCTGTGCCGACGCAGTAAGGGTCTTCTCTGCAAGATTCTGGCTCCCACCCAGGTTCTAAGAATTTCTCATATCCCACCATTACAGCACCCTTTGAAATTTTGCCCTTCACCCGCCCCCCCCCCCCATAGCATTAATAATGAGCAACGCTCAATTCCAGCCCAGGTGTGGTTTACACAGATGAATCGGACATTAGAGTCAGAGCCTGTCTGATATCAGCGGCAAGACATTATTTGTAATAGTAATAACAGCTAGAGATACCTGTATGAGCAGCTATAATGCACCACACAGTTTTGTAAAAAGTATCGCTTTCAATCATTTCGTTTAAGCTTTAAGGAAGAAAAGAATAGATATTATTAGAGTGCCTTAGTTGTGTAGAGGAGGAAGAACCTAGCCTTGAGACTGCCCTTGATACTCAGGAAGGGATCAGGGTGTTGGATAGTGCTAAAGTCAGTGTGTCTGAAAAGGGCAGAATGGAGCAAAGATGCTGACTCCTCCTTACCCTCAGGTATAAGAGACCATGGAGGAAGGAGTGACAAGGGAACTGGTATCCTCAGAAAAAAATACAAGAGAAGAGTGTTTCCTCAAGATTCTGTCCCCACCCCCGCTTCCCGCACCCCCGCCTCCATAGTCAGGAAAACAGCTAGAGGAGAGAAGAAGAAAAAGAAGAATGTTCCAGGACAAGAACAAGGCTATATCCATGACACTTTGTGGATCAGAGCAATACATTCCAGTTAAATGGAGTATGGTAAATGTTGTAAGAGGCTCTCAGTATTTATTCCAACCACTTTCTAAACCACAGAGGCTGGAAAGCAAAGCACACAATTTCCAACCTCCCTTGCAATGAGACAATAGGTGGCTAATAACATGTAGGCAGAAGTCCCAAGGGAGAGCTTCCCTTCCAGAATAAAAAGGAAGTTTTGGAGAAGTTTGTGACCTTCACCCTTCCCCTTCTTCATGCTTGCAGCTGAGGCACAACACCTGGATGTACAGCAGTCACCTTGGGACCAGGAGGAGGATTGTGCTAAGGAAAGTGAAACAGCAGGACAAAAGAAGCCTGGTTCTGGGGGAGGGTATAGCACAGTGGTAGAGCATGTGCTTAGCATGAACAACCCAGGACCTCCATTTAAAGATAAATAAATAAATCTAATTACCTCCCCGCCCAAAATACTAAATAAATTTTTTTAAAAAATAAAGAAAAGAAACTTGGTTCGTTAGGACATACTCAAGCTGCTGCACAAATCCTGGCGTGCCTTCCTGTTTTAGGCAGGCAGGAAAATCTTATTTAGACTGCAGTTTGTTGAGCTATCTGTTACTTTCAACCAGACTCAATCCTAACATAATAAATATTGAACATCTGTAATATATCAGGACAGGTAAGAGGCTGATTATGGGGGTGACAAATTAGAAGAGCAGTAGGTGATGGAAACTGGAAAAATGGCAGACACAGAAGACTGGAAAGCTGTCTAAAAGCTCCTGGGGATAAGATGAAAGTATATCTATCTCCCACCTGGTGACTTTAATACATTCCTGAAAATTCTGCCTCTAAGGGAAAAGCTGATAAATGGAAAAACCATGTATTTCCATTAACTTTAATAGGAAAAAAATAGGTGTTCAAGTCCAACCCAAGACACCCAAATATTTTTAACAGAAAACATATAGCAGTGAAATAATGCAAATAAAAATTATATAAGCAATTAAATAAATAATTTTAAGTTAAGAATACGGCTTCTGCATAAAAATGTATAAGGACTAATGTACTGACTAAGAAGATAAGATTTAATACCAGGTGGGAGGTGGTAGAGGAAAGATGCAAATCATTCTTTAAAGGTGATATTATATTTCTGCACTTTTTGTTTACCAATTTTTAAAAGTGTTTGAGAGTTTCTTTTGAACTAACATAAAAATAAAGTTATGACACATACAAAACATCTTGAGGGAAAATTAGACTAAACATCAGAACACTTTAAAACACATGGGGAAAGTGTACATACACAAGACAGAAGAGACAGATACAGAAGAAAACATGGAGTCTCCAAACTGCACAATTCAAATTTGTTCTACATCACACATTTTAACTAGAAAAGTAGAATAAATTGGGAGACTGTCTTCACTGAAACTGTAATGTCAAAATATCACTTTATATTGTATTCTTAATTACTGTGTATTAAAAGGCACTGAACTATTATAAAGAATGTTGCTGTTAATAGTGGGGTATATGTATCTTTTTGAATTAATTCTTATTTTGTGGTTGGCTTTATTCCTTTGATAACTATGTAAGTTTGAAAAGCTAAAGTTCTAGACGTTCTTAGAAATAACAGTACAAATATGTAAATTTTAAAAATATATGCAGTATATTGTGTGTATGTATTTACATGCAATTTATTGTATATGTGCAGCCAAACTGTAACAATTCTACCTAGTAAAACTGAAACAGAAAGAAAAAGACACTGCACTCATAAAAGAAAAAAAATGGAGCAGGTGGAACGACCTTCTGTGGCAGATTTTTTCCCCTAAATTGGCCAAACCAATATCCCCCAGTTCTTCTTACAATATAACCAACATCTTCCCATTGAGAGATGGGATCAATATTCCCTCCCGAGTCTGGTTGGCAGCTGTGATGGTTCTGGCCAATAGGGTAGAAGTAATGCTATGTAACTTCCAGGGCTAGGTCATAAACAGGACACAGCTTCCACCTGGCTTACTCCCTTTTGCAATGCTCACCCTCAGAACCCAGTCACCATGTTGGGAAGAATCCCAGGCCACGTGAAGACAGCATGTGGCAGTGTTCCAGCTGACAGCCTGCGATAACTTATCAGCTGACAACATCAATGGCTAGACATGTGAGTCAGGAAGCCTTCAGATGATTCCACTCCCCAGACTTCAAGCAAACCCACCTGAAATCAAGCACAGCAGAGACAACCCCAGCCCAAAGAGCAAATTCATGAGCAAAATAAATATTGTCATTGTCTTAAGCCACTAATTTGGGGGTAAATTATGCAGTCATAATAACTGGAACACTTCTCAAGAGCCATAATTGACAAAAGCTGTTAACTGAACAGTTGTACGAGAGGTATGTTGTCAGTAGCCAATTTTTCCCCTTTTCTTCCTTTTTTAGTTATGCAAAACTAGCTTGGTGTTGATAATGGTTGAGAAGATCCACTTCTATTTCTACTGAACCTAACACAATACTGGCACAGTGTAGGTGCTTGATGAACATTTTGTTGGATGGATGGATGAGTGGGTGGGTGGGTGGATGGAAGATTGATTGCCTCAGCATCGAACTCACTTTCTTGCTATGACTGTTAAGTCTTAGTGGATAATATCCAGTGGTAGTGATAATAACCATTATTATACCTAGGTAAGAGGTCCTCTGCCCCAGACTCTGTGTCTTGAGTACTACATTTTGGATTGGTATTCCTCAAAATTTTCTTTTAAATTTTTAAAAATTGAAGTATAGGTAATTTACAATGTCATGTTAGTTTCAGGAGTACAGCAAAGTGATTCAGTTATACATATACATATATATATATATATACATTTATTCTTTTTCCTATTCTTTTCCATTATAGGTTATAGGTTATGCATTATAACCTATACTCTTCCATTATAGGTTATAGGTATAGGTTATACAAGATACTGAATGTAGTTCCCTGTGTACTCTGGTAACATATACATTTGTAGTTCCCATCAGTAAAGCACAGGAAAAATCTTTGAGAGAGTCCTTGGAAGCCAGAATATAGGGATCACCACCCACGGATGGTCCAGCATCATGAGTAACGTATGTATTGTAAAGTAACGTGTAAGTAAATGTATTAAAGAAATACAAAGTTAAGAAGATCTATATTGCTTCAATACTAACAGGTTCCAAACAGCATACTTTTTTTGCAGTGGGAAATATGAAATTAAGCAAGAATGGCACATTTTACAATAAATAACTGAAGAGATGGTTCTTGGACTTGAACAGGAAGAAATGGTGTCTGGATACCACCAAGAATTGTCATGTGCACTGATAGGACAAGGAAGTCCCAGTACCTCTTCTCTACCCATTATCTGAATCCCCATCAATAAATCACTATATTCCACATGGGGGCCCATGAATTTTGTAATACATTTGTAAGCAAATTGTTTATATAGACAAGGACTATGTAAAAAATATTTGCCCAACGCCTTGCACATACTAGGACTGCCTTGTGGTGTCCTCCTCTTCTCCCTGTAGACCCCTTGAGCTTCTCTGAGGTCACTTCCTTCACTCCTGAAAGCACCATTTTCCAGGCAGTCATAATTGCCAACCTGGGCCCCCACTAAAGTGGCTGCTCCAGAACATCCCCTCCAGCCAAAAGGTCCACATCACACATTCTTCTCCTGTATGGAGGGACTGTATCTGCTCTTTTATTTTTAACACCAGGAAATAAAATCAGTGACCAAAACAAATAAGGACAAGCCACTGAGAACAGACTGATGTATGCATGCCATGAGCAAAGGCTGTCACTACATGTTTATATTGAGACCTCAACATGCTGTCCAGTTTGCTGGAATCCCCATTAGGTAGGCCAGTGCTGTAGATGGGAAAATTGACCTGGATAAGCAAAATGCCTGGAAACCCTCCATGGAATATCTTAATAACTGGCCATTTGGGGCAAGTTAAAAAAAAACTTGAGTTTTTAGCGAGGTTGCATTGGCGATGGAAACCTAACATGCTTTAAAAAGAATTTTTTTTTAAAAAAAAGAAATATTTATCACAAAGCTCATGTAATCAAATAAGGGGAGGGCAGAGGTCAATCTGGGCCTTCAAGACAACAGACACTGGGGACTGGAATTCTGCTGGGACTGCCTTTCCTGCAGCTCTGCCTTTTCCTAGGTATACACTTCTTCCGACTCCACTCACTCTGGTTCTTTGCATACGGTTAGAGACATACACTGGGTTCATCTGGGTAACATCTCCATCCACCTTCCACTGAGGGTAGGCAGGACTGGCCAGTCTGGTTGTGCACCGTACCACTCCTGGTAGCTGTTCACATCACAGTTCACAGTTGAGAAGCAGAGATGCTGGGGATGCTTGGCTGAGCCAATGCTATAGAAAATGCTTGACTGAAAGGAAAGGATAGGTGTTCCTAGCATACCCTTCTCTGATGCAGAAGGATGGCCCTTGATGAGCCCATTCTAAGAGAGCATAAGGAATTCCCCAACACCACGACCACCCTTAATGATCTCCCTAGTAAAGCTGCCAGGGAATAGCTCAAAGGATTGTCTCTGTGAAGTTTTATATTCCCAGGCTTGACTCACCTTCAGTAGAAGACAGCTAAACCAGTGACAGCAGAACCTGTACAGGGTCTATTAGAAACAGTGAGAGGCTTACAAGGAGGTAGCATGTTCTGAAAAAGGTAGCACTTACTGGCAACACCTGTGACATCAGTGCAAACTTCAGTTACTTAGAAGTTTCTATTTAAAAAAGAGGTTAACTAGATTCTTGTGTGACATTTTTCACTATAGAAAAGCTATCTGTCTTAGATTTGGAAAGGTCAACTTTTTAAACAATTATAAAACTCTTGCCCCACCCCTCAAACAATGTCTTTAGCAGATCTAAATAAAACATGCCATAAAGCCTGGTTTCCCTCAACACCTCTGACATATATCACAACTGCAACTTACTTCACAAAGCTAGGGTGAGGGAAAGCTCTCTCATCCTTTTTCTTTGTAGAGTTGAATAGAATCTGTTCTGTGCCTCCATGTTTTGGGACTGGTGGGCCATTCAATCTCAGTGGTTTACTGCGGTTCTGATTCCCTCGGGGTTTTGCTAAGGTCCTGGAGGAGTGTCAAAGATTGGAGCACTGGGGAGAAACCCTCTGGACTCTGTCCACATGGTCAGTGCAGGGAAGTCTCTATGATGAGCCACATGCTCCCTTACTGGTGGGAAATTCTCAATGAAGGTATTCGAGGTGATAAACTTCTCCTTGTGTACTGTTTTAGCTGCATTCCACAAGTTATAAAATACAGTATTTTCAGTATCATTCAAGTGTTAAGTATTGTCTAAAGCTTTGTTTTTATGTGTCTTTATGTTGTAGTCACATATTGTATGCGATACTGATGTGTTGGTATTTGAGACTTGCTTTGCAACATACAACGTGATCAATATTTGTAAATACTCCAAATGTGCTTGAGAAAAACATATACTCTCTTAACTGTTGGGCAAAGATTTCTAAATATGTTCTCTAAAATATCTATTAGAATCAAGCCTATATTCCGAAGACTAGAGTATAGAAAGGGAAAAATAGTAACTTTTCAGTGGGAAGTCTGGACAGCCACCACATTAACCAAGCAATCAAGGCTAATATCACTGGTGATAAGTTGTGTTGATACCATATACTCCCTGACATGATGTGATGAGAGAGGCATTTCACCTCTGTGATAGTCTTGCCAAAACCCATAACCCCAGTCTAATCATGAGGAAACATCAGAAAACCCCAAATTGTTTCAGATTGGAGGAGCGTAAAGAAACATAATGACCAAACATAATATGGTATTCTGAATTAGATCATGGCACAGAAAACGGACATTAGTGGGGAAACTGGTGAAATCCAAATAGAGCCTGTAGTTCAGTTAGTGGTAATGTACCAATATTAATTTCTTCATTTTAACAAATGTGCTTATTAGCAGCACCTGGGTAAGGGAGACATGGGAACGCTCTGTACTAGATTTTAAACTTTTCTGCATATCTAAAACTATTCCAAAATGAAAGGTTTATTTTTAAAAGTTGAGTCTATTACTTGTATCATTCAAATTTTCTAGTAAAAATGAAGTAAGGGAAAAAACAAAGAAGTGTTCTGTCTCCACTTCTCCAAACACTTCTACTTTGGAGACTTTAACCCCAAAGTCCCCAGTACAAGGAAATAAACACAAAACTCAACCATCTTCTTGATATGGTGCAGAAGAACCTTCAATAAATAATAACAGAGGTCAATAATTTAACAGTGAAACAAGGAATCTACTATACCACGAGTTTTTATACATTACTGTTTAACTTTCGCCACATCCCTCCGAAGGAGATAACTGAGGCCCAGACATGTTGAAACTTTTCACCCAAGTTTCTGGCTGAGTTGGACCAGATCTGTGTGACTCTGAAGCCAGGGCTCTCACACCCACTCCCGGCTGCTGCCCTGATCCTCAGTGGTGCACGCCATCCACACTGGCCATCTTAGAGCTCCTCCCTGAATCCCCCATGCTGCTTTTGCATGTGGACCATGCCTCCTTTGCCCAGTTAATTCTACTCTCTCCAGGAGAACTTCTCTGACCCCCAAGAGTTCAGGTGACCCTGTTTAATCTCACAGCACCTGTCCTTTGTCCTCTACACCATTTCTTACAGTTTTTAATGACTTCTTCATTTGTGGGTTACTTGTTTATCATGATGGGACTGTAAGCTAGCAACTGCCTATGTTCATGGGTTGTGTTCCCAGGGCTTACTTAGCACAGAGGCTGGCACTTAGTAGGGGTAAATTAATACTGACTGACTGAATGAACGCACTCTGGGCACACCGAGGTTAACTCCAGGAGGTAGCGCTTGTGCTGGAGAAGCACTATGGAACTTGCCATCCTCCTCCAGAAGGCTCTGTAATATGATGCGACTCCATCAGGCACACTTGATCTACACCTGGCCCCATTCCACCTTGATGGGGAAGAGGGATACCAGGGGATGGGGAAACCAGGCTAGAGCAGCTCCTTTAAGACCCTACGCAATGCAGCAGACTTCCTGTAAAGGAGGCACCCTTGCAACACTCATCTTTCATGGAATTAGCCTTGAATCCCTCATCATTTAGATCTATGCTGTCCAGTAAGGTGGCCACGAGCTGCATGTGTTATAAGCATAACCAATATGTGCTACAAGCATAAAATATACACCAGATTTCAAAGATTTAGTTTGGAAAAAAATGTAAAACATCTCAATAATTTTTTATATTGAGCATACATTGAAATAATTTTTTTTAATGTCGTGGGATAAATAAAACATATCACTAAAATGTATTTCATCTGCTTCTTTTTACTTCTTTACTGCAGCTACTAGGAGATTTTTAAAATTACACGTGTAGTTGATTATGTTCCTATTGGACAGTGCTTTTCTCCCACCAGCTGCTTCACCAGAGCCTCTGGTACCAGGCACCGATTTACTGATAGGATCATGACTCTTCTTGCCCCTAATTCTGGTTCTTGGGCCATCTCCATCATAGCCTGCAAAGGTTTCCTAAAGCTCCAAAGACCTAGGATGACTACTGCTTCAGACACATACAACCTTAATAAGAGGGACACAATATTTTGGTGTCGGCTGAAACCGACAATGCCTATCGCTTCTGTGCATGTCAGGTTCACAAGTTCAGTCCTCAAGATGGTTGATTTAGACAGGGACAACTTTAGAAAGACAGGATAATAGGCAATAATCTGAAACAGATGGAGGGAATAGTAAACTATCCTAATTTCCAGTTTTCCAGGATAAACAAGCATCTGACAGACTCATATGCTTGTGCTTTTTATGAAATCAGCCTGCAACATTTTTCACTACATGATATACCCAGAAATGGAAAACCAGCTGAGCCACTCATTGGAAGCAAGACAGGTCCCTTCATTTCTCTGAACATTGGTTTCCTCGCTTATAAAATGGAGGATAATTAAATCTACCTCACTGGGTTGTTGTGAAGATTAAATGAGGTAATTATACATACAGGCTTACTTAATACAGCACATGGCACTTAATAAAAGTTCAGTCAATCGTAGCAACGACTAACACCAGCCCTACTGGGATGTCTGCAAATTTGCAAAGAAGAAAGTACTCGTGATGTCACGTTAACAGATGAGTCTCATAATGACATTTTATGTTTGTTCTTCATTTTAACTATTAATAAGCTAGATGTGCACATCAAAAAAAATTTGCAGACATGTATAAAGCACTCAGTGTGAGGTAGGTACTGTGCTATGTATATTATTTGCAACATCTTATTTTATCATTACTGTTTGGGGTAGGTCCTAAGCTGATGGTTAAATTACAGACCCAGAAACTAAAGTTCGAGGAGGCAAAAGAACGTGCTCCAGGCCCCACAGCAGCTAAGGGGCAACATCATTCAACAGGCTCTGAATGATTTCACTGGGTTGCTTCCTAATGTAGGTGGAGTTCAGTATCCTGGTGACAGAGCAGTTGTAGTCACAGGGGCAGAGAGGCCTCAGTGAGCTATTCCTGGTACACACAGTCAAGGCTACCCCCTGGCTTCATCCTTCATCCTTAAAGGCAGATTGAGCTCCTTGCCTCTGTCAGCCACTATGCTGGTAACACCCTTTAGGCTTTTATGAGCAGAGACTCATTTCTTGCTCCCTCCAGTAACAGCATGTGATGGTGAATGTAAGGTCTCTTATTTAAAAAAAAATAAAAAAAGGGAAGACAGGAATTTTGGTCACTTGACACTTTAAAAAATGCAGGGAAAACTGAACCCCAGGCCTCATGGCAAGTCTGAGTACTGCTCATAGCCAGGCCTTGTGGAGCACGAAGAGAGTTTGGAAATTAGGATCTCATCCTCTCCCTCCAAGTTCTAGAAGTGCTTCTCCCACCTGCAATAGGGGCTCAATGCTCTGAACATTTGGACTCTGCTGTTCAAGGGACTCAGTTTTTCTTCCTGTTTTTATTCCTGCAAACCAATTACTCAAGCTCTTAACATACTCAGCACTCTCCTAGAGGAAAACCTGCCTGGCTTGGTTAGCACTGCTCTTGGTCCTAGACCGAGGTCATGGGTTAGGCCTGCCCTTGGATGAGGGTGCCGAGTCCAGTGAGCTGTGGTTGGAGGGGCAAAGGGGCTGATGAGCTGACAGTGTAAAGCCTGCCCTCAAGACATGCACAGCCTGATGTGATGGAGCTAATCCCCACGTGCCTGGGCTGCCACCCTCACCACATGGCAGGTGTTGATAACCAGCTGGAGCCCTGTAGAAGCCTCAAAAGCCTCCCATCCACCAAGTTTCCTGGGCCTGGAATCCCAGAGGAAGGATTCCTCCCACCCCCGGTCCATGCTGTGATGGAGGCTGCCCAGGCTGCCCTGAACACCCAGAGGTGACAGCCCCTCACTTCACTCAAATCACACCTCCCAGGTGAGGCCTTCTCCAGCTACTGACTCAAAGCACCCTGCCTCATGCTTGCCCCCGGACCTCCTGTCCTGTTTCTCTGCTTAATTTTTTTTCTTGGTCCTCTTATAGCATACTAGACTTTTCAGTACTTTGTTTATGGTATGTCTCTGTCCCCTAAAATGTAAGCACCATAAAGGCAGGGGCTTTTGCTCTTTTGCCTTCTCTTATTTACCATTTCCCAGAACTGTGCCTGCCCCAAACTGACACTTGATGTGAATGAAAGGAAGGGCAGGGGACCCAGTCTGGGTGGAGATTTCATTGAAGGCTTTCTGCAGGAAGTGACATAAGCTGAGTCAGGCGAGGTCTGAAATGGAAGGGGCATTCCAGGCACTCAGGCCAGGAAGAGAGCATGTTCAGGGATCTTAAGTGGTAGTTTGTCCGGGGCCTGTGATGCTGCAAGGCGTGAGGTGTGAGATGAGGGTGGACAGCAGACCACGGCAGCGAAGAGGGCCCCGTGTGTCTCCCGGGGAGAGTGGGATGTCTATGCTGGGGCTGAGGGCAGGGGAGGGCAGACCTAAGAGGCTAGGTCAGGGGCAAGCATCATTTATAACTTGAAAGTGGACAAGTTAATGATCAAAAAGACCTGTCCTTCACTGAGTGCTTACTGTGTGTGGGACTGCAATCAGTGCTTCTAATGCATGACTTCACTGACCCCCATGTCCAGTCATCACACCAGGGTGACACGGCAACACAGCAAGGAATGAGAGAAACCTCTACAAATTGACCAGTCTGGCTTATTAGGCAGGAAATTTTGGTACCCTCGGGCTAAGCCACAGTGAGAGATCATGCCTGGTGACTCCCGTCCCCACCACCATTTCACCAACCACTGCCCTCTGGCCTCCTCCTCTCCTGCCCTCCACCGCTGCCTCTTCTACAGAACACAGATAAAACGGCATCAGGGACCCCAGGCTACAGGACTGAGGTGGGGGGGGGGTCAACAAAACTATAAGAGAGTAAGTAGAATAAAGGGGAGGGGAATGGGGCATAGACAATGCTACCAAAAGCTGTTAGGAAGCTGCTGAGTACTGAGAGGGGACAGTCAGTATTAGAGAGAGGTCTCCAAATGTGAAGGCAACAACCTGCCGTGAAACCTCACTGGAAAAGAAGAGATTGTGGCCAAATTGGGGGAAACATGGTCCTTTTTCACCGGAGGACTCAGGCCATGGGGGGATGAAACTGGCCCAGAGAGGAGTCGGAGTAGGTCAGGGGTCTTCAAGAGAGCAAAGGGGAGGTGTCGGATGGCCCTTGGTAGGAATCCAGGAGGGGGCAAGGCAGAAATAAGGCCCTCTGCCGGGACTGGCTGGCAGAGTAGACCCCCAGGCCTCAAGAATGCCTCCTGCTGACACAGGCCATCAAGGTGCTGATCTCACAAAGGTGGGCCTGACCACCTGGTTTCCACGTCAGCCCGTCAAGGTGATTTCATTATCAGTGGAAGGAATGGACAGTGAACTCATCCCTTTCCACCAAGGCATTTGGGAAGGGTCCTCTGTATGGACAACACCTGAAAAATGAGAGTAACTCACACCCAGAGGGTATAAAGCACACCATTGCCATTACTGTCACAAACCTGAATCCCCAAAGACCAGATCCAGATCTGCCTCGCAGTAACAGCAGGGTAAGCCCAACACCTGGCCTCTGCCCACTGGACCCCCAGAGTTCTCCCGAGGGCAGCTGTTCCTCGCATACCCCCCTCCCACTCCTGCTCAAAACCATCTCCCTAAATCCACCCCCAGAGCTCAGGGCTCTCTTGCCTTAAGGACTTCAGCCCGACTCTGTCTCTGTGCCCACCCTTAACATCCTCCTCTTTTCCAAAGCCCTGTCCAAATGTACCTCAGGCAACAATTCTAACAGTTTCCTTCTCTCTTAAACCCGAGCCTCAGAAGCTCAGTTGGAACTGTTCAACCTCATGTGAATTCTACGTCCCCTCCCCCGTCCCTAGGTCAACCCTCAGGAATGTGTTAACTGGAAACTCTCAATGAGTGAAAACTGGAAGATCTGCCCCTGTGACCCACCACTGGTTCTATACACATCCATCCTGGCACATGCAAGCAGTGATTAAAAAAAGAAAACAAAAAAGCAAGCAGTTGGGCAGCTTCAAGATTTACTGAAGTGGATGAGAGGACAAGATGCACACACAGAAACTCCAACACAAACTCTTGGTTCTAAAAAGTTACATAGCAGTAGGCAGGGGGACATGGAGGCCACTGGATGACCTGGTCCAGATGGAAGGAAACCAGTTTTCTGGGTCCGCAGCGCTCTGTGGCACCTGCTGGGGAGAGGCAGAGCTAAGTGAAGGTCTTCAGCTCTGAACCCCAAGTCCCTAGAGTCCCAGGACATTCCATCTGCCCCCTTTACAGAGCTGCGAAGTCCTTCCATTCTGTGCTGAGCCAATGGAAGATAGAAGGTCTGGTGACGGTCATGTGGCAACATCATTCTTCGCTCTGCTACACAGTGTCTGTGATCAGCCCCAAAATAACCTAAAGGAGAGAGTCAGATGAGGCCAGCAGCTTGGAATTTCCATCTCAGAAACACAAGCCGACTTGGCAGTAACTCACCACGAGGAGGCCCCTCCAGGGAGCTGGGACCCAGGTCACCATCCTGAGGGGGGCCACTGTTTTCCTTTGAGGCTTCTTCCAACCAAGTCCAGGTCCCAGGCAGCACCCTGAGGGTGATGAGGAGCTCACGACAAGGATTTGCTCTCCAGCGTTACCTTATCTTTCTTCAAGCCGACATCCGTGAGACTGCCCCCACTAAGTCAGGGATGAGCTGCACGTTTTTTTTCACACCAAACTTGGCTCAGGAAGGAATATCAATCCTCCTAGAGAAGAGTCGAAATAAACCCTGTCTTAGGGGTGGGGGTATAGCTCAGTGGTAGAGTGTGTGTTAGCATTACGCACGCATGAGGTCCTGGATTCAATTCCCAGTACCTCCATTTAAAACACAAAACAAAACAAAAAAAACCTTGTCTTTAAAAAATGGACCTTTTCAGGGCAACAGAGCAGATGGAGTAATTGGCAGAGACATAGCTGGAGAGCTTGCTCTCAGGAGCACCTCCCACTGGGCCCCACCACCCTGTGTCAGGAGTGGGGACCGCCACCCCAGCAGCCGTCCCCCTACACCGTCATTACTTGCCTGCACACCTGACTCCCCAGGCACTCTCACTAACCCCAGCCTCAAATCATCCTCGTGCTCCTCCCTCCCCTCAAAGACCTTCCCACTGCCTCTCACACCTGCCTCCTTCAGGGCCTGCCCAGGTCTACCACCTCCAAAGAGCTGCTCCCTTTGAAAACCTCATGGCAATCACTATATACCACCCAGCATGGCGCTCATTTGTTATGCGTGATTCATCCTGGCTCCTTCCGCCCCCAGAAGTACCTCAACCTGACACGGACACAGCCTGGCTCTGATAACAGGAGGGTGAGCTCCAAGTCCCCTCACTGCCTCTCACTCGGCAGCCCCCGGGGCCTGAGAGCCGAAAGCACTGGCTGGAGAGAAGCCGGAGTGTGTGAAAGCGCCAGCATTTGAAAGGGACAGGTGTGGACCCTCCAAACACGGGAAACTGCTTTCCCCAATTCCTCTCCCTGCATCAGCAACGACCAGAGCACAGGCAGCCCGTGGTCACTTTTGAATGCAGGTGCGAACAAGGCAGAGAGATCCAGGAAGAGAAGCAGGTGGCAGTGGCCAGGGAATAGGCTGAGTCACTGGGGTGGGTGAGAGGACCTGAGGACTTGTGGGTACCACCTTCATCTCACCTCTCAGCCCCACTACATCTTCACCCAGAGCCCCCCTGGGAACACACACACATGACTACCAGATGTGAGGAACCAACACTGCAGAGAATGGACCAGAGATCTTACCTCAAGGACACTGGGGTCTAGAATGTTCCCAACATAGCAACTTCCATGACGCCTCTGCACACAGTGGACTCATCTGCAACTGAAGAAGCCAAGAATGAGCACCCGACTTGTCCCTGCTCAAGCAGGGCTGGGCAGGCATCAGGGAAGGGCTCAGTACAGGAGTGACAAGATGGTAAGCATTCTGCAAAAGCTGTTGTTATTTCCCAGACACACTACTTCCTCACAAAAAGGACAGCAGTTAACTCTGAAGGAGACAGTGGACTGTCTACAGCAGGGTGGCCAACAACGATCAGTGTGCAACTAAATCAGTGACAGGCGGAAAAAGGATGCCGATGCCAAGGCCATGTTTACGGAACGTCCCGTGGCTGACTGGCAGCAACTGGGTATCCAGGGGAACTGGGCACACGTAGCCTGGTTCCCAACAGCAGAGGCAGGAAGTGGAAGCCCCAACAATGACACTAATGCACACAGGACAGCGACCAAGGCCCTGCAGGCCCAAAGTGTGTGCAGGAAAGCTCCTGGAACTAGAAGGTGAGGATGTGGACCCTCCAAGGGCAGAACAACCCTTTCCACGTTTCCTCTGCCTGCCCACCAGTGAACAAGGACATGGGCAGCCCGTGATCACTTCCCAAGTGTAAGGGCAGGAAAGGACAGAGGGCTTGCTAAAAAAGGCCAGCAGCAGAGGCCTGGAGCAGTCAGCCAAACTGACTACAAGGACTCAGCAACTGCTTCCAATCCTGCAATCCTTTAACATGTCCCGGACAAGAGGGACAAACGGAGAACACCTCTGACAGAAAAATGATAGGGTCGGTAGGCTGTAAAAGATGGACTATGTGATCTGAAGACAAATGGCCTCATTGCGTTCTTGCTTTCTGGAGGATGAAACCAGCAATAATAGAAGGTCCCAAAAGTAGGAGGAGGCAGAGAAGCGACTGAGACCTGGGTACAGGAGGGTATGCCAAAACCCTATTCATGCTTTTTTTCCCCTCTTTTTTCTTTATGGGGGAGGTAATTGGGTTTATTTATTTACATTTGGAGAAAGTACTGGGGATTGAACCCAGGATCTCGTGCATGCCAAGCATGCACTCTACCACTTGGGCTAAACCCTCCCCCTCCCTTTTCATGCTTTTGACTCACACATTCTGCTACCAACATTATCAATTTGGGGGAAGGGCTTCCCAAGGGCTCTCAGAACCAAGTGCAAGAACAGGAACTCCTGGAACTTCAGAGCATTCTCAAAGGCCCCAGAGAGGGTACAAAATGAGGACCAGGACTACTTCCCAGACTACATCACACTGGGGGACCTGCATGGACCTCATGGGATGCAAAGCCCCAGATCCCTGGAGAGCACAGCTCACCTCAGCAGCACCATGGTCCAGCCGCTTCCTGACAGGATGGAGACACCTCTCAAGGACCCTATGCACCATGCTGCCTCCTCTGCACCAAATGAGAAACCCTGGATGAGAGACCTAGATGCCACCTGGTCACAACGTGCCCTGGCAAACCCACGGAGTATCTGACCCAGTAACCAGCCACTCCACAAATGTGGGCTATTGTTACCAACCTACGAGCCACACCGTCTTCTCATGAACAGGAAGGAAGCTTCCACTCCACATGGGACAACAGCTTATCTGGGGCAGATCATCTTCTGTGCAAACTCTGATGACACTGTACAGGTTCTGAAAGCTGGATCTTGAACAGGATGGAATCTCCAGGACAGGTTTGGAAGGGTGCAACATCTGACAGGCAGTGTCTGGCCTGGGCAGGGAGGGCACAGGGGCAGGAGCACCTCAGGTCGCCTGTGAAGGTGAGGTCTGGCATCTATCTAAGCCTTGTCCAATTTCATTACTGCTCTGGTTCCAGCTGCCATAACAGCAAAAAGTCTCCCCTGGTGGACTGGGCTCTATCTCATGCCAAGGGGCCTCCAATGGAATCCAATGAACTCCAATGAAGGAATACTGGCCAAAAGGAAGAACATCTCCAGGAGAAGGAAACATAGAAAGTGCCCCCCCTCCCAGGGGCTCACAAGCAGTCTTTCCCTGATGTTCCACGATGTGATGGCCCCGCCACCCCATCTCTCCTTTCCTTCCCTCCCACTGGGCAGTTGTTCCACAGCAGCTGAGCACTGGACACCTGCTAGTCACTGAGCCTACAAAGAGGTGAGACTCAGATGCTAATCTCAGGATCAGAGCAGAGAGAGACAAAAAGACAATAAAACCAATGATTTTCACAAAGTATGATTGGTGCCCTCAACCCACAGCAAGTCACTTCCCAGGCTACGTCACACCACAAAACATGCAGTACTCAGGACCTGGAAAGGGGAGGGGGGAGGCAGAAATGGCTTCCTGGAGGGATGCCCTTGGTGGCAATCACTCATCAGTGGCTCCACAGCAAGCCCATAGGTCCTTAGACACAACCCTTGCTTTATCCGTTTTTTTAAAACATCTCAGCAGCCAGGCACTCAGTAGACACCAGGTGCCAGGAGGCACCTGAGAGGTGGGGGGAGGAAGGAGGTGTGGGAAAGCTCCAGAGTTTGGAAGGGACAGGATGGACCCTCCAAACACGGGGAAACGCTTTCAGCGATTCCTCTCCCTGCACTATCAATGACCAGGGCACAGGCAGCCCGCGATCACTTTCGAATGCAGGGGCAGAAAACGGCAGAAGGGGAGCCAGGCAGAGGAGCCCATGTGAGCAGCCGGCGATCTGCCCAGGCAGGAAAAAGCTGCCCAGCCAAGCCCGCGACCCCCAGCACTATCATCTCCTCATAGAGATTCCATCTCCCCTCATTAAAAGAGGCCACAGCAAGACCAATTTCAGATTAAAACGCCTCAATTGTTCATCCACCCTACAGATATCAACTGAGGATCTACTATGTGCCAGCCACTGTGGGTTCAAAAACAGAAAAACACACACCAGGCCTCTGTCCTCCCAGAGCACGTGCCCCTCCCATCCCGGAAAGTAAAGCTCAGCCAAGATTCCACCGCTAACGAAGGGCTGAGTCACGATCTGAACCCAGGCCTTTCTGGACCCCAAACCCAGCCCCATCCTCCTGAACAAGGGCTTTGCAAGACACCTCCCAGAACCCCTTTCCCCCTCCCAGCCCCAGGACCACCCTCTCTGCCGTGGGGCCCGCAGGAAACAGCCCCAGTTCAAGGTCCCCAGGAGCAGCAGCACTTACCCAGGGGACAGCCTCAGCCCCTGCACACAGTGGGGGTGCATCAGGCAGGGCGGGTCAGGGACCCGCAGGACAGAAGGGGGCGCTGGCTGAGGCAGGCCCAGCAAAGCCGTCCGAGGGAGGGTCTTCATCTGTCTCCGACGCAGCCGGGAGCTCGCGAGGCCTAGGCAGGGAAAGCGTGGGAAAGGGCTTGAGCGCAAAGCAGGGGGGCAGGGAGCCAGACTCGGCCTTCTGGGGCGCTGGGGGGGGGGGGGCGTCCTCATTTAAAGCTCAAACAACCCGTCCGTAAAATGGAGGTTTGAACGCTTTCCTTTAAAGGTTATTGAGAAAAACAGGCTAACGGTCACGAGAACACTTGTTCTGCAACGACCGGCGGCTTTGGGGGATGAAACGCTGGAGTCGGAGGTGATGGGCAGGGAGAGTCAGGGGGTTCTGGCGCCCCTCGGGCCGGGTTCACGCGGGCTCCGAACGACCCCCTCCGGGACCTCAGGTCCAAGGGTCTCTCGCCCTCAGCGGCCACAAGTCTCCTCACCGGGCGGGTGAGGCCGGGGGACCCGACGCTCCGAAGCAGCGCCGGCCGGTGGCGCGGTGACCCGACACCCCTTTGTCGGGGACACGAGCTCCGAGAAGTCCACATCCGGAGGAGGAGACCGGCTCGGGAGCTGGAGCGGGCCTGGGCTCAGAGCCGACCTGCGGCCGAAGCTCCCCGCCGCCTGCCGCCTCAGTTTCCCCTCCTGTCGGGGATGTGGGGACGGAGCACCGGCCTTGGAGGCCGCCAGGGGTCCCTGGGCAGCGCGACCACGCAGTGACTCACGTGGGGCGGCGAGACTGCCGGCGGCGGGTCAAAGGGCCTGGTAAAAGAAACTACTGAACAGATCGGGGAGAGACGGATACAGTACCCATCCTCCCTCGGTTCGGCGCCGGCAGAAATGCAGTGGGAGCGCCGGCTGCGGCCTAGAGCGGCGTCTCCTCGGGCGGAACCTGCGCAAGCAGGGCCTTGCGCCCCCTCGTGGATCGGAGCTGAAACTCTGGCCCGCCAAGCAGCCAAGCAGCCAAGCATCTTCCCTTCTTCCCTACCATCCGAGTATTAAATGGATAGGGCAGCTGTAGTTTTGACCTGTCTACTCCTTGTCCCTGATTTTCTTTTGTCATTCACTCTTCCTGTTGAATTCAGTCTTGCTGAGAATGTCAATTATGGTGTCCCGCCCTCCCCTGACAAAGGGTTGGGCATCAGACACAAGCTGGGAAAACTATACTTTCTTCTTTAATTTTGTATCTCGAGTGTGAAAAAGCATGGATCCTAAAGCATGGAGGCTAATGTGGCTATGAGTAGAGTCATAACTTCCATCAGTTTGCACATTAAGGTGGCTTCTCAGCGGTGGTGTGTCTTGGTGGGGTTTGAAGGCCTCAGATAGGAAGGGAGAACAGAAAGATGTTCAGAAAAGGGAGGAAGATGAAGGCTTAGAAGCTGAAGTAGGGGAAGGGAATGGGGGAGCGGATGTATGTGTTGGTATGTGAAGAAACTGGAAACTGGACAGGACATCTCATTGCATGGCCTGTAAAAGATGATCTTTAAAGGTTGACACAAGAGAAGAAAGAGAAAATCTCATTGTTGCAATGGGAGAGGGATTCACTTGGTTCTGAAATGTAAGATAAATTCCACATGTCTCAGTCTGTTCTTGGCTCCTCAGGGCTTAAAAAATGAGAACAAGGACAATTGAAATGATCCAACTAAAGTAAAATCAATAAACAAGAGCAGAAACTAAAATGGCAGAACCATATTGACAGCAACATAGCCAAACAATTTTAGGAATGAGAAAAATGACTTAGTACAGTCAAAGCAGAGAGTAAAAAGTTTGAGAACAGTATGTTTGACCATGTGTGGCAGTCCTGCCTACCTTTGGTGGAAGATGGATAGAGATGTATTTCAGGGCAAACCTAGCATGTGCCCTCCTCTACTATATGCAAGAAATGGAGTGAATGTAAAGTCAGAAGTCCACACACAGGCCAGGGGCGAGGGGTGCGGGACAGAGTGTCCTAGTGGAATTTCAGTCCCTGGTGTTCATTGTCTTGCAAGCTCAGCTCCACTTCTGCCCTTCCTCTTGTTCAATTACATGAGCTTTCTAATAATGCAATTTTTTTTTAGCATAAGTTAGTGTCACCCACACTCCTGGCTAAATCCTGAGTCTTTTCTTTAACTTGCCCCCAGTGGCCAGTTATTAAGGTATTCCATTGGGAGGGGGGGGTGTTGGCTGTTGCATGAGGCACTGTGGGCATTTTGCTTATCCCGGCTGACTTTCCCACTTACAACACTGGCCTATCTAACTGGGGAATCCCAGCAAACAGGGCAACATGTTGAGGTCTCGAAATAAATGTGTTGTGACAGCCTTTGCTCTTGGCATTCAGACAACAGTCCACACACAGTGGCTTGCCCTCATTTGTCAGCCAGCTGATGTGTCTGCGGACATTAGAAATAAAACTGCAGTGAACTCTCCACAGGGATGTATATCCCAGAAGGGATGTATATTTCAAGTGGGTCTTTGGCCAGGAGGGGATGTGTTGGGGGGCCACTCAGGCAGAAGTAGGCTGGTTATTATTAGGTCTGCCTGGACCAAGCCTTTTTCAGAGTGGCCCTAGGGGGCTTAAAGTGGCTGTAGGGGGAGGAGGAGCCACCACTCACTTGGAGCCACTGATCATCAAGACAGAACAGTAGCAGAAAAAAGGGGACAGAGCACTGCTGAGCCAGTGTACCTTGTATTCATTCATTTATTCATTCAATATGTGGTAATTGAACACCTCCTCTCGGTGTGGCACCGTGCTGGTGGGTGTGCCCAACAGCTGTAAACCACAGCCAGATTGTGCAGGAAATTGAAAAAGGAACAACACCCCAATGTTCACAGCAACACTATGTACAATAGGCAAGACATGGAAGCAATGTAAATGCCCATAGACAGATGACTGGATAAAGAAGATGTGATATATAAAGAATAAAAAAATAAAAAGATGTGATACACACACACACACACGCACAAACACACACACAATGGAATACTACTTAGCCATAAAAAATGAAATAATGCCAGTTGCAGCAACACGGATGGACCTAGAGATTATCATACTAACTAAAGTAAGTAAGATAGAGAAAGACAAATATCATCTGCTATAATTTATATGTAGAATCTAAAAAAAATGACACAAATGAAATTATTCACAAAACAGAAAGAGAGGGTTGGGAAATAGCTTGGTGGTAGAGTGCATGTTTAGCATGCACGAGGTAGTGGATTCAATACCTGGTACGTCCATTAAAAAAAAAAAAGAAAAAAGAAACAGTAAGAGACTCACAAACATAGAAAACAAACAAATGGTTACCAAAATGAAAAAGACAGGGGAGGGATAAATTGGGAGTTTGGGATTAGCAGATACAAACTACTATATGCAGAACAGGTAAACAACAAGGTCCTACTGTATAGCACAGAGAACTATATTCAACAGCTTATAATAACCTATAATAAAAAGTGAAAAAGAATATATATGTATAACTGAATCTCTATGTTGTACACCAGTAACTAACACAACATTGTAAAGAAACTATACTTAATTAAAAAAAAAAGGCTGAGATGCAATTTTTGCTGTCAGCCTAAGATTGTCAACACAAAAATAAATATTCTAAAAGAAATAATGAAATATAATATTGCATCGTCTTTGGAATTGTAATAAATTGATAGATGGGTAAGGCAAAAAAAGGAAAAAAGAGAAAAAAGAACAACATGAAAACTATCGCCTAAATAATTCCCCAAACAACTGTTCAGTTAATGATTTTTCCCCATAAAGGCACCACATTTCTAACACTGGTTCTTTGTTTTTGTTTTTATATAATGACTGGGAGGTAAAAGGATGAATGAGAGAAACTCATTGCATTTCCCTTCCTCCAAGCTTATAGTCTAATAATCCACCAATATCAAATAAAGTCTGTCCTATGAATGCAAGCAGAATTTCCTATTGGGAAGTCTACTAGTATACCACATTAGGAGGTCAAGAATGTGGTAAATATCACAGAATTGGGAGGGACACAGATATTATGGATTGAATTATGTTCCCCGCAAAGATGTGTTACAAAGTCCTAACACCTGGTACCTGGGAATGTGACCGTACATGGAAATAGTCTTTGAAGATGTAATTAAGATGTAAATTAAAATGTGGTCATGTTGATGGAGGGAGGACCATTAATCCCATATGACTAGTGTCCTTATCAGTGAGGAGGAAGACACTCCGGGAGAGTGTCACGTGATAAGGGGTAGAAATTGGAGTGATGTAGCTACAGGATTGACAAACACCCTCAAAAGCTAGGAAGAGGCCAGGAATAATCCTGCTCTGAGTTTCAGAAGGAGCATGGCTTTGCCGACATGTTGATTTGAGACTTTTAGACTTCTGAAGAGTGAGAGAATAAATTTCTGTCATTTTAAGCTGCCCAGTTTATGGGACTTTATTATGGCAGCCCTCGGGAACTAATACAGCAGACACACTTACAATTTTTCTCTACTGCATTTTAACTTTATTCACAAGTTACTTCATCTTTCTGAACCTCAGTTTTTCAGTTTTAAAATAGATAAAATACTTTATTTTACTTTTTTGTTTTTCTTGTTTTTTAGGGAGGGGGTAATTAGGTTTATTTATTTATTTATTTATTTGTTATTTTTTGTTGTTTTGTTTTTTGGAGGGGGAGATAATTAGGTTTATTTATTTATTTATTATTGCTTTTATTTATTTAGCTGATGTACTGGGGATTGAACCCATGACCTCGTGCATGCTAGGCATGTGCTCTATCATTGAGCTATACCCTTCTCCCCTAAGATAGATAAAATGTACAAAATGGTGCAGCCACTATGGAAAACAGTATGCTGGTTGCTCAAAAAGTTAAAAATAGAATTACCATATGCTCCAACAATTCCACTTATGAATATATTCTCAAAACAACTGAAAGCAGGGTCTGTTTTTTTCTTTTAAGCAGGGTCTTAAAGAAACATTTGTCCACCTGTGTGCATAGCACTACTATTCACAATAGCCAAAAGGCAGAATCTACTCAAGTGTCCATTGATGGCTAAATGGATAAACAAAATGTGGTCGATGCATACAATGGAATATTATTCAGCCCTAAAAGAAAGGAAATTCTGACACCTGCTACAACATGGAGGAAACTTAACGACCTTATGCTAAGTGAAATAAGCCAGTTACAAAAGGACAAATACTGTATGATTCCACTTATACGAGTTTCCTAGAGCAGTCTAGTTCAGAGACAGAAAGCAGAATGATGGCTGTCAGGGGCTGAGGGGAGGAAGGAATGGGGAGTTGTTGGTTGATGGGCACAGAATTTCAGTTTTGCAAGATGAAAAGAATTTGGGGGATTGATTGCACAATAGTGTGAATGTACTTGACACCACTGAAGTGAATATTTAAAAATGGTTAAGTCGGTAAATTTTATTTACCATCTGTGTATTTTACAATTAAAAAATTTAAAAATAGGAAAAATAATACATTAAAATGCATGAATAAGTGCTTTTTTTTAATAGTTGTTGGCTTATTGTAAGCTAGTAATACATTTTAGCTACCATCACCCTTCATCATCTTGAGTATCATAATTTGATAAAAATTAATATTCATTCATAACTTTAAAAATTCTTAGAATTCTAAAAATAGAATATATATCATAAGCCATCAGGCAATCTCATACATAATGGTGAAATCATAGAAGAATTCTTCTATTTTTATCCTAGAAGTCCCAGAAGAATAGCCAGGGTTGTCTTCTGCACTTGGCCTGGAAAAACCCAAGGTCTTAAACTGATGCAGTCAGCTACCATGGTGAAAGATAATGAGTCAAAGTCAAATATCATTATCCTGGAACACCCAAATACTCAGGCAAGAAAATTAACAATTCTCTAGCCAGGAAGATTTAAGCAATTAGCCACAAACATCTCAATTATTTAGTTAGCAAAAAAGGTCCAAAGTTGTTGTCCAGGGAAGCCCAAGTTAATTTGCTAAGACCATCCAGATTCATTAGTCAAGGAGGTTGCTTTCCAGGATTGTCCACTACTGATAGAAGGAAAGTCCGATGTCACTTGCCAAGGTTATCAGTCTTTCACAAGGACTCTATTCCCCCAGGGCCCAGACCTGCCAGTTTCTGAAGAGAGAGGGTCACTTTTCTCATGCTTGTCCCCATGACAGAGGCCTGAGCCATTTATACCTTCATCGAGCCCACAATGATCCCCTCTCCAGGGGCCTTCAGCTCCGGACAGAAATGAACCAGAAGCAAAAATGACTGAGAGGCCCAGCTAGGGGACCCAGGGAGGAGGCGGTGCTGAGACCTCGGTGGCAGCTGACCCTGGTGGGGGGACCCTCTGTCTCATCTCAGTCTGTCAGAGCATCCAGTGAGGGCCTGGGGCTGCTGGAGACCCCAAAACATGCCAAGACACAGGCCATGGGGCAGCACAGGAAGATCTTATCCTGCCTGAGAGGTCCCAGGACGATGGGTTGGCCAAGGCTTCCCACAGCCTCCTGGAGCCTGAGCCTATTCCTCCAGAAAGATGCAGTAACAGAGGATCAGTATGAAGAGGAGGAGGAGGATGGACATATACAACAGGACCGCCAACATGCTGATCATTCTTAGTGCGGGGATGGGGCTTGACGCTCCTGTAGGCCCTCGGGACCAGCTGCTGACTTCCAGCCTAGAGCCTGGGCATCACCACCTTGGAAAAATCTGTCTAGCCAAGACCCCATCTCCCCTCAGGGAGGGGCTAAAGGCTCAGGAGTCTCTCAGCCCCTGTGAGGTCACAAACTCCAGGATGGTGGAATGCTGGCTTCCCAGCTACAGCCAAATCCTTTATGAACATGACCAGTATGTTGAAAGCAGTACTTCTGGTATATAATCATAATATTTTTTTTGTCTGTCTCTTTAGATTTTCTAAGGGGAAGAGTCTTTTCCCTATCTCTAGAAAAATCTCGGGAAGTCCTCATAAATTTTCTGATCATTCTTAGGTAATAAGTCTTATATTACTAAAAATGGGGAATATAGTTTCCATTCAATTATTTTAAGTGTCCATCTAGTGTATTAATCATGTTTTCAATGATCACTGATACATAAGACTTCTCTGCTTACCACCAGCTGGGGCCACGCATAGGGTGGCTTGCTATCTGCTGGGAGGGGATGGGGACCTTCTCTCTTTACTTACCCAAATGTGTTTCTCTTTACCAGGTTTCTGTCCACTCCCCCACCCCTAATACAGATGGATCAAAACAGATGGGATGGCAGGGGAGGGCATAGCTCAGTGGTAGAGCGTGTGCTTAGCATGAATGAGGTCCTAGGTCCAATCCTCAGTACCTCCATTAAAAAAGTAAATAAATAAACCTAAATACCCACCCCCACAAAAAATTTAAAAAACAAAACAAAAAAACCAGATGAGATGAAGAGTGAGGTGGGGGGACATGTCTCTGAGTTGGGCATGAAATTAATCCTGGACATTCTCTCTTGGCCTCTATTTCCAGGATTCTCCAGAGATGCCCCCACTCCTTGTGCCCTTTGACTGCACCCATAGTGATGTGAACAGGCCTTCTTGGGTCCGCTCAACCTTGCAGGCCCCCTCTAGGGCAGAACCTCTTGGGCAGCCATGGACATTCCGACCTCAGATTCTATACCTGCTAAAGGAGATGATGAACTTTCGACTTAGGAGTGGATTGACCCGGCTCACCTGTGCTCCTCAATGCCAGGTGGTATTTATTAAGCTCCCATGTATTGCAGCTGGAGCTCCTGGTATGACGGTTACCAGGGAAAGAGGAACACCATCCTGCTCTCTCTCTTGGAGGCAGGGGGTGAGGCTATTTTAAGACCTAGACTCCATAATTCCCCCTCCTCTGAATGTCTAACACTGTACTGCTAATACCCTCAAATTAGAAGAGAGAATTGAGTCACAAACAACCATTTTTCATTTATGTTCTTCCTAAATTCTGCATCTGGTCCACCACTTTCTTTGGAAGGCAGCTGCCATTTTATCAGGTGGAACCTTCAAAAGCTGCCAGGATTCAACCACCTTTTACCTGCTGCAACCATGATTTGCTGTGGTTTAGCAATTCATTCCTGTATCTTGGTGCCTTAGCTGAAATGTTCATTTGCATATCCTGTGACACTAACAATTAGCAAGCATAGACCACGCCTCTTAGATGACCAACCTCCTTTAAGCACTGGAGATGCAGAAATGACCGGGCCCAGATCCTCTCCCTGGCATCAGGGGAACAAAGGATGCAGGGGAATCGTGTAGATTGGAATTGTGGCTCTGCACCTTCCCAGCCTCCTGAAGGCATCTTTGCCTTAATCTCCAGCTCAGAATGAGGAGGCTCCCAACCTGAGTGGTGCAGCAGGTCCGGCCCCTCCTGGGATGTCCAAGGCTCATGGGTGGGTGGGGGGCTGTGGAAGGGACATGCTATGAGCCTCCTGCTTGCTACTTCTCTCCTCTGGCTTTGAAAGGCTGATCAAAGCCAAATGGCCTTAGACCTGCTCTGGTGAACACAGTAGCCACCAGGCACATGTGGCTACAGAGCACTGGAAATGCAGCCAGTCCCAACTGCAATATGTTGTCGGTATAAAACACACACTGGATTCCAAAGGCTTTGTACAAAGAAAAAGAATAGTAAATATCTCATTAATAATTTAAAAATATTGATTACATGCTGAAATGATGGTATTTTGGTTATCTTGGGTTAAATATGATATATTATTAATTAATTTCACCTTTTGGGTCCTTTTTAATATGGTACTTAGAAAATTTAAAATTATGTAGCTGGCATTATATTTCTACTGGATAGTGCTGCCTTAGATTTTTCAAACAGCATGTTCTCTCTTCCTTATAAATACTACAATGTCCTTGCAGTGACAGAAGACCTTGCCTTTCTCAGAAATAGTAGTGTATAGCAAGTACCATGCTTGGCCACTTGTTCTGTGCTATGCTCTTGGTGTGAACTGTTTCACCTAATTCTCACAGCAATGCTATGGGGGTGGGGGGAGGAGCTACGATTCTGCCCATTTTCTAGGAAAGGAAAACTAAGGCTGGGCATAGAAATTAGGTCACTTAGCCAAGAGTAAGGGCAAGAAGAGGAGGCAGGAAAGGACACCAGAGCTGTATAGCCATAGTGTGCACACCTGACTCCTTTGCCCACTGTCCTCACAGCCATAGCATCCCATGGCCCCTCCTCATCACAAAGAGTCCCAAAGTTCTCACTGTCTTAGAATCACAGAGCCTCTTCCCAGGTCCAGAAGATGGGGTGTTCTCACTCTCAGCGATCTGCCCTGCTTTCCTTCTTGGTTGCATCAATCAGGCCTGGATGTCCACACTGTGCGGACCCAGTGAGCACCAGGAATCTGAAGTGGGGAGACTTTTCCTCAGACACAACGGTGGGTTGTTTGAACTTCAGAATGTGGGACTGTTACGGAAACGACAGGCCAGTCAAGAAACAAGCACCACTCGGAGGGTTGGAGTACTCAGATGTATTACGCCGGCGGGCTCAGAGGGGCTTCTGCACCGAAGCTCTGAGCACATTCAAGATGTGCACATGAGGTTTTATAGGGTAAAGTACAAGCTTGGGGTATTCGGCCAATAGGCATGGAAAACTTTAGCAACATCATCATCACAAAAGTGGAGGCGGGGAGGCAGCAAACCAACATTCCAAAGCCAGATATGTATCTTTGAAAATCCAGCTGGCTAGCAAAAAACATAAACAGCAAACCAACACTAATTAACTTAGATTTACAAGTTAGTCCAGCAGAACTCAGATCAGTATTCCAATACTTAGACTTGTTAGCCCAGCCCAGCCTCTCCCTCACATTCCTAGACCTGTGAGTTATCTTTTCAGACCAGCCCAGCTTTTCCTTCACAGGCCAATAGATAAACAGCAAGTTTCTACTGTATAGCACAGGGAACTATATTCAATATCTTGTAATAATCTATAATGAAAGAGAATATGAAATATATGTCTGTACATTATGGCTGAAACATGCTGAAATTGACACAACATTATAAGCTGATTATACTTCGATTTCAAAAAAGTTAAAAAAAAAAAAAAGAATGTGGGCCAGGTTAGTGGCAGGGTTGCCTCGGGTCCAAGAGATTCACCTAGCCCAGGATGCAGGCAGTGTTACTGCTTGTGAAATTAGGGTCTCTGAGCCTTTCTTGCAGTGCCGTTGGGGACCTCTGACAGTCTTCTCTGGCACAATGCAGATCTGTTTGGGTACCTGAAATGCAAATCTGACGAAATCCCTTGGCTTCAAGGCCTCAGTTTACTTTGAGGACAAAGCTTTTGCAAAGCACCTGCCCACCTCTCTAGGCTTATCTCCTTGTCCCCCTCACGTTCCAGTTTCAGGTCATTGGAACAATATTTTAGTCTGGCAACGTCCAAATAAACATATGGCCAGAATTCATTCATTTGTTCAACTGTGTCAGCCACTAGCTAAGTGCTCTGAATATAATGGTCGATCAGACAAGATCCCTATTGTCCAAACTCGGCACAAGTCACATAAGCTCTATTAACAGTTTCTCACTGTGGGTGGAAGAGTAAACATCCCTCCAGATTAATCAGTGACAGCAAACAGAACATACTGAAAAGCAAAACCGGTGAGGGAATACTACTTCTAAAATTTCAGACTACTGTTGGAAATTTCTCCGAGTCATCAAGACGCCGAATTTAGGCTCCACTCCACGAGGAGGCGCCGCAGGACCGCTTGCGCGGGCTCCGCCCCGAGCGACGCCGCTCTAGGCCACACGGCGCGCCTCAGCTGCATTTCCGCCGGCGCCGCGCAGGTGCGGCAGGTTCCCTTAGTGTGGTTGCAGTTCCGCGCGGATCCACGCTACCACCCGACATCCACGGACATCCGCGCTGTCTCGGTGCCCGGGTGAGTCCCCTGAGGGGAGCTCTGGGCACGTGGTCTGCTTCTTACTACCCCTGTTATAAGCGGAAACTGAGGCCCCAGTAGATGGCGAGCGCCGGCCGCAGGTCGGCTCTGAGCCCAGGCCCGCTCCTGCCGCCAGGTGTGGACTTCTCGGGGCTCGTGTCCTCGACAAAGTGGCCTCCAGGTCCCGCGCCACCGGCCGGCGCTGCTTCGGAGCGTCGGGTCCCCCGGCCTCACCCGCCCGTGGGGAGACTTGTGCCCGCTGAGGGCGAGAGACGCGTGGGCCTGAGGTCCCGGAGGGGGTCGTGCGGAGCACGTGTGAACCCGGCCCGAGGGGCGCCAGAACCCCCTGACTCTCCCTGCCCATCACCTCCGACTCCAGCGTTTCATCCCCCAAAGCCGCCAGTCGGTTACAGACCAAGTGTTCTCGTGACCGTTAGCCTGTTTTTCTCAATAACCTTTAAAGGAAAGCGTTCAAACCTCCATTTTACGGACGGGTTGTTTGAGCTTTAAATGAGGACGGCCCCCCCCCCCCAGCGCCCCAGAAGGCCGAGTCTGGCTCCCTGCCCCCCTGCTTTGCGCTCAAGCCCTTTCCCACGCTTTCCCTGCCTAGGCCTCGCGAGCTCCCGGCTGCGTCGGAGACAGATGAAGACCCTCCCTCGGACGGCTTTGCTGGGCCTGCCTCAGCCAGCGCCCCCTTCTGTCCTGCGGGTCCCTGACCCGCCCTGCCTGATGCACCCCCACTGTGTGCAGGGGCTGAGGCTGTCCCCTGGGTAAGTGCTGCTGCTCCTGGGGACCTTGAACTGGGGCTGTTTCCTGCGGGCCCCACGGCAGAGAGGGTGGTCCTGGGGCTGGGAGGGGGAAAGGGGTTCTGGGAGGTGTCTTGCAAAGCCCTTGTTCAGGAGGATGGGGCTGGGTTTGGGGTCCAGAAAGGCCTGGGTTCAGATCGTGACTCAGCCCTTCGTTAGCGGTGGAATCTTGGCTGAGCTTTACTTTCCGGGATGGGAGGGGCACGTGCTCTGGGAGGACAGAGGCCTGGTGTGTGTTTTTCTGTTTTTGAACCCACAGTGGCTGGCACATAGTAGATCCTCAGTTGATATCTGTAGGGTGGATGAACAATTGAGGCGTTTTAATCTGAAATTGGTCTTGCTGTGGCCTCTTTTAATGAGGGGAGATGGAATCTCTATGAGGAGATGATAGTGCTGGGGGTCGCGGGCTTGGCTGGGCAGCTTTTTCCTGCCTGGGCAGATCGCCGGCTGCTCACATGGGCTCCTCTGCCTGGCTCCCCTTCTGCCGTTTTCTGCCCCTGCATTCGAAAGTGATCGCGGGCTGCCTGTGCCCTGGTCATTGATAGTGCAGGGAGAGGAATCGCTGAAAGCGTTTCCCCGTGTTTGGAGGGTCCATCCTGTCCCTTCCAAACTCTGGAGCTTTCCCACACCTCCTTCCTCCCCCCACCTCTCAGATGCCTCCTGGCACTCGGTGTCTGTGAGTGCCCTCTGTGCCTGGCTTACTGCTGGTTTCTGTGAGGCTTTAAAAAAGAATGAGAGTAGGTTACGCCACAGCTGTGGTCTTCTGACCCTGGCATTCAATTTCAGCAGCCCTGTGTCCTTTTCTGCTGGTGTTTGAGGTGATTACAGGCTGCCCATGTCCTGACCATTGGGCAAAGGAAAATTTGCAAGGTTTTTTTTTTTTTTTTTTTTCTGTTCAGGGGATTCATACTTGTCCCTCCCTAACAGGACAGCCTTAAGTGACTGGCAGTGACCAAGCATGAGGTAGTCTGAGGATGGAGGGAGTCAGGCTGTAGTGCCTTCATTGCTTGAGAAGGATCCTTCCCTGGTTTCCTACTGCATGGGCTGGTCATGTGCTGGTTTCTCGCCCCTGCAGGACTGCCACGTGGCTGCTGTTGCATGAGGGGTGTCATCAGGGGAGCCTGGACTGAGTCTCAGGTGAGTGGTGTCCTGGCTTGAGTTCCGGGCAGGCTGCGAGGCTGGAGGTGCTGGGTGATCGGGTGTGGGGAGAGAGTGCAGGGGAGGCTGCTTCCTGGTGTCCTCGGCCTGGTGCCTTGGAACAGGCTGAGGCCTGGGCCTGCTTCTGCTTGTGAGAGCCCCTGATGAAGGCTGCTGTGGTGTTGAGTGGACAGAGGACTGCATTTTAGAGTCAAACCTAGATTTACATCCAGTGGCCAGCTGAGTGCGTTTCTGTGAGCCTGAGTGAGCATCCTGTCACATGTTCAATACTGGAAGCTCTCACACTCATTCTGTGAGAGCCCAAGGAGTCTCAGTATTTGTGCTATGAGTCTTTCTCTTGACTCAGCCGGGACTGGTAAGTCATCTCTGGATATGCAGGGTAGCTCCGTCATCTTAGCGATAAGTCTGGTCAGTGACCTGTCTGCTGGTCAGGCCCTATTTGGGCCATTTTCCAGGATGCTGGCAGTGACCTCCCCTCTTGGCTCACTCATTGCCCTTTTTTGCCCCTGCATTCGAAAGTGATCGCGGGCTGCCTGTGCCCTGGTCATTGATAGTGCAGGGAGAGGAATTGCTGAAAGCGTTTCCCCGTGTTTGGAGGGTCCATCCTGTCCCTTCTGAACTCTGGAGCTTTCATACATGTCTTTCTTCCCACCAGTTTGTATTACTTCTTGGTAACTGTGCCGTGTGGTCACTGAGTGCCTTTTTCCCCAGGCTGGGCTCTGCCTCGCAGGTTTGTTTATGGCCTGGCGGAGGAGCCACCACAGGGGGTCATCTCCTCCTAGGTCTCCCCCCCGGAAGCTTTCTCTGCCTCCCCACTGCACCCGTTTCCACATCCTCAGCCTCACCTCCCAGCACTAATCACACCTGGAAGTTGCTAATTTCCTTATCAAGCCTCTTGTGCTGTTATCCTGAGGGCAGTGCCTCCATCCTGTTTTGCGTGGTGTCTGATTGCTGACACGTAGTCCGTGGACTCCACTGCAGAGTGTCAGGGGAACCATGCCCAGCCAGCCAGCCTGCTGGCCTGAGGCAGTCTTTTCTCCCACTGGAAGTGTTGTGTCTCTAATGAAAGGCAGACTTATTAGAGGCTGCCTTTAATCCTGGCCCTGGGCAGGGCCCCCTGTCATTGGTGATTTTCTATTGATAACCCTGGACAAAGCACAGTCTAGTTGAGAGTATATATGTGAGGAGCCCTTACGCTAGGTGGGCTGCCAGTCAGCCATGGCGTGCTCTCCACAACCTGGCCTCGGCCTTGATTAGCAACAAGTTGATTACGGTTGGCACATAGGATAATGTGGGTGTTACTCCTGTCACAGGTAAGCTTCACACCCTTCCTAGAGTTAAGTTGTCCTTATTCCTAAGACAGCCTGGCCATTCAAGTAACACTGTAACAGCCTGCATTGTAGGTGCTCAAATCTGCCAGTCACTATGCTAAGTGTTCTGTGTCCACCAGGGCCTGCCGTGGATGCCCGTTCATGGCCATTTCTCTTGCAGATGGGTTGGTGTGTTGCACAGAGGTGCCGTGGGAGGCGTAATCTTCATGTCAGCCAGGCGCTGGACCCTGGGGCCCCAGGTAAGGTTCTTGGACCATTCCCTGGAATTTTGTGTTTTTGCATCTGCAAAGTCAGATACATGTTCTTTGGGGCTTGAGTTCTCATGTAAGGGGAAGTGAGTTGACAGTGGCATCCTGTGAGTTTCCAGTTGTGTCCCTGCTGTGGGACAGTCCCTTGTATGCTTCAGTGGAGGGGCCTCTCAAAGTCTGCTTGGGTAATCTCCCGGGGCATCTGCCTTCCGAGTGCTGCTGTGATGGAAAGCATGTGGATTTAGGCACCAGAGACTCTGGTCCAGGCCTCTGAACCTAGCTAGCTCTGTGACCCCATCTCAAACATCACTTCTTTATCTGAAAAGCAAAGCTGGGATAGCAGTGAAGGTTTTTAAAAAATTTTTCATGGTGGTGTCATGACCACATGAGCCTGATCTTTTTCAGCCCAAAGGCATTTTTAGAATTTTATGCCACAAGTGTTTTGACTCCCCCTGCCTGGGACGGAGGTTTTATGGAGTCTTTGGAAGATACAGCAGAAGCTGCTGGTTCTCTCCTTGGCCGGGCGTTCTCCCTAACTTAGGCTGTTGCCCGGGCCCCTGTCACCAGCCTCCCGTCCTTCCTGGCTCTTTCTGTCCTTTTTTGTTCCTGCATCGAAAGTGATCGCGGGCTGCCTGTGCCCTGGTCATTGATAGTGCAGGGAGAGGAATTGCTGAAAGACATTTCCCTGTGTTTGAAGGGCCCAGCGGTCCCTTCCAAACCCTGGAGCTTTCCAACACTAGCTTTTCTTTCTCCTGCCAGTCCCTTCAGAGCTCGGGCCTTTGCGGGCCCCACTGTGATATGGTGACCGGGCTAGCCCCCAGAACTGCAGGGGTTCACTTTGTCTTTGAAGTTAAGGAGCCTCTTGACAGAAACCAGTCTATAAATGGGGTAAGTTCAGGTAGTGCTGAAGGATGTGTGTGGGAACTGATTCATGGGCTCTCCTTCATGAATTTACAGGAGTGGAAGGGAGTCCATAAGGATTATTCATGACAGCTGTGACTTGCATGCTCGTTTGTGTGTTCCCTTTGCTCTTTTACTCTTTCTCGAGCACAATCTCCAGGAGCTGCTATGGTGTAGAATATATGGAGAAAGGAAATAAAGGTGGAGGCCGGATAAAGGGGCATAGATGAGTTCTGTCAATTCTGAATCAATAAAGAAGTTTCCATTTGTCACAGTCTACCAGAAACCCGAGGAATCAGTCACTCATGAGAGAAGAGAGCTTTGACGGACCAACCTCTTCGTAGCTCTCCTTTTAATCTGTGTTTTTTTGGGTTCTCTTTAAAAGGGTGGCCCTGGGGGTTCACTAGAGAAGAAATTTCCAAGCCTGTGGTTCTGTGAATCTGCATTTGTAGACTCAAGGCTCCCCAGCTTTGCTTTCTGGTTCACGTTAGTGAGAATATTATTTGGCTGACAGGGGCCCTAACCCTGTAGTCAGCCATCGACACATGGGCTGACCTTCTGCCTCCTGTGCTGCAGACATGTCCCATGGGAGGCAGAGACCCTGCAGTGGTGCCGTCACTTAGGAAGTCTGAAGATGCAGCCTGATGCCCCTGAGAGGGATGTCTGGCTCCCACATAACAGGTGAGGTCAAGGTATCTGTCCCGCTCTTCTTGTACTTTTGGTCTGAGGGCTCTTGTCTAGTTCTCTTCCGTCTACACTCAGCTCTCGTATTTGAGGATGGGATCCCGTTTTGCCGGACGTTTTTGTTCCCATCCCGTGGGATGCAAAGGTAGTAAGAGTAGAATTTGTGAGCCACCTGGTACTTGATAGCCATCTAGTAAATCTGAGGTTTCCCTTGTCTTTCAAACCTGCCCTCTTCCCCTTTTGCATCAGAGGCTCGTCCTGTCCCACAGCCTAGGTCCTGGTCCTGGGGCTCCTCAGCGAGCCTGGCCAATGGTGACCATTTGAAAGGACCATTTATCTTTTCCCCTTCCCAGACCCGGTACTTTAAACCTGTAGGTATAGAGTCCTATGTGTTGAGTTGGGGTTCACTTGGGTAATGTCTTCAAGCATTAATGATGTTTTCTCATTTATCCTTCAGTGGGCCTGGCAGTCTTGATCTTCAGTGATCTGGGCACCTAACGATCTTGCTGGAAGTTTATCTTTCATTTGCCTTTCTTGTTTGGGTTATTTAAGTGGTCTTTGCAGAATAAGATGACAGCTACTGGGGCCTTGGGACAGGCTGGGCAGAGAAGTAATGATAGTATGAGGGGAAAGCTCCTGAGGGCAGTGGTTAAAAGCTGGAGTTTTGAGATGTTGTTCCTCTGTCGCCCTGTTTATTCTGGTGATGTCTAGTTTGGCTTGCATAAGCTGGGAGCTTGGGCCTGGTCGTTTGGGACCCTCTCAGTGATGTTACTTGGGGAGAAGGTGATGCTGGAGACTAAACGTTTGTGCGCTTCTTCTCCCGCCCAGGTCAGCTTCAGATCCAGAAGGAAGTGCCAGGGCCATGAGTCAGTGACCTTCAGGATGACTTGGGATCTGGGATTGCTGGTATTTCTTCAGCAAAGGTGACTTAATGCCAAGGGCTGGGAACCTGACGCTAGAGGGCTGGCTGGGTCACGTTTATGCAGATGGGAACTCCCAACCATTGGTCTCGCCTGTCTTTTATTTTAGATTCTCCTGTTGTTCATGGACACCTGAGGCGCAGAGCATGGAGAATGAGGTCCCTGCTGGAAGCTTCCCCAGAGCTCCTTGCCACCTGCTCATGGTTCTGTTCACTCCGCTTAGTGCTGGGCCTGGGGCTCAGGGTCCACTTCATCTGGCTCTCCCTTGGAGGGCCGCAGGCAGGGAGGGCAAGTTCTACCCACCTGGATGACTTCAGTGAACAAGTTTTTGCCTGCTGCTCATTGCTTCCCCTCTGCCCACCCACCCAATAAACTGTACATATTCGCCTGGTCTGTGTTTTAAGTCAGTAACAAGCCACGTAGAAGGGAGGCTGGGCAGGGGGAAAGTGAGTCACGGGTCAGCTCCCACCTGCACGCCCAGGGCCTTCCCTGTCCTGCCCCGGAGGCTCGGTGCGTGCGCTGTGTGAGGTGTTCAGTTAGGACGGGAGGTGAGCAGGTGCTGGCAGTTGGCTCGGGTTAGGACCTGTGAGAGTTGAGGATGATGAGGAACAGTCAGGCCAGGGCCTAGGAAGGGTGGTGGGTGACAGGGTGGACCGGAGTGACGGTGCTGTCGTCTTTGGGGAAGCTGAGAGGGCCTGGGGTTCTGGGACCTGGCTCCTGAGTAAGTACCTGATTGCGTAACTAGCTGGCCTAGTTTGCAAAGTAGGAACAAGTTGGTCAACGTATCCGGGGTGTGAAATAACATGGGGTGAACTCGAGAGGACAGGTTACTGAATTGGGGGGAATGGTGACCGTGAAGCTGCTACTGGTGGACCTTGGGAGTGTCGTCAAGGTTGGGCTTTTAGAGAGAGAAATCAATGATTGTAACAATGTGATCATGTTCCAAGGACAAGCGAGTGTGAAATTTTTAATCCTCGTGTTTTAGGTGGAGGGGTCTACATGAGGTCCCACAGGCTGTGATGAAAGGCTGGAGTTAATTGTCTAGTTCTGCATTTGGAATTGAAACCACCTTGGGTGAGCTGAGGCAGGATTCAGGCTGTGAGGCCTGCGCTGCTGGGACCACCCTCTGCAGGGGCAGGTGTTCTTCACAGCTGAATGCCCCACTCTGCCAGCCGGTTCCTGGCAGAGGCATCCAAAAGTCAGAAGTCCTTTTTCGGTTTTGTTCTGAGGGCTATCCGACTTTTAGTCGGCTGGGTCTGGTTATAGCCACCTGGAAGGCCGCCAAGAGAAGGGGTCTGGGTGACCTAGAGACTGCCGTGACGGCGGTAATGTTTGCTGTTATGCAGGGGCTGCCACAGAGCACTGGCCAGTACTTAACACTGGACACCACATTGTCACGCTGCCCTGCTCCACTGCAGTGGGCGAAGCAGGAGCCTTCCCAGGTCTGCATGGCCTGAGGAAATCTGAGAAGAGCTTTGCAACCAAAGCGACCCAGACTTAAGGTCAAAGATCCTTGCTGGGAAACTAGAGGGCCTTGGTCAGGCATCTGGGGAAATTTCAGAGCAGAATGGAGAGCTGGACAGTGAAGTTTCACTCATTTAAAAAAAACAAGCATTTTAAAAGTGAACAGGACAGTATACTAGAAATACGGGTACAGTGGTGAATGAAACAGTTTGTGCCCTTAAGGGGATCGCCAACAAATATAAGGATAATGTGTTCAAAGACCAAATATCATGGGACGTGCACTGCTGCTGGGCGCTGCTGTGGATGTTGGGGTTACAGCTCTGAACAGAAGTGATAGGTGCTTCCTGGAGCTTATTCAGAACTGCTGTCCACTGTGGTCCTCAGTAGCCATGTGTCGCTGTTTAAACTGATTTAAATGAAACTTTAAAATCCAGGTCTTCTGTTAAACCAGCCGTGTTCCGAGTGCCTGATGGCCACAAGTAGCCTGCTGCGGCGGCTGGTGCAGATCCGGAGACCTGTCACTATAAGCAGTGTGGGAGCACTGGACTAGAAGATGAGGAATTCAAGGCTAATTCCATGAAAAAGTTGCTGGAACACCTCTACGGAAAGGCTGTCATCTGAGGAGTCCACAGAGGGCTGGTGGACCTGGTGCTCCCTCCCTGCTGATCAGGGCAGTGGTGAAGTGTAGGGTGGGTAAGGCGGGGGCAGCAGCCTGGAGGGCGTGTGAGATCGCTGGCTTTGGAATCACCGGCCTGCGTATAGTCCCGCTGGGTGACAATGTGAGTTTCCATCATCTGATCTCAGTTTCCTCTTGTAAAATAACTATACTCTCTAGGAATATGGTGAGGTAAGGATCAAACAGACCGATGTATGTGGAAGCCAGGGTAGAGTGTGGCTTCAGAAAATTCAGCAATTATTTACTGAAGGTTCCTCTTCAATATTGATGTGTATGTGTATATATATATTTTTGGTCTTGAGGCTTTCAGGGTGTAGCCTACAATGCTGAAGTTTCCAGAAAAGCCAAAAATAGTTCCCCTCCTTTTACATCTTATGTTTTGTTTAATGCAATGATTATTAGGTATTTAGAAGCATACCCCTAAATTAGAGGATACATGCTTTTCTCAAGCATCTGAGGAGCATTTACAAATACTTCTTATGTTCTAGGTTACAAAACAAGTCATACAGACTGCAGTATTATTAAGGATAATAACAGAACCAGGTTTGAAAACAAATTCGTGTTTGGGAAATTTACAGCATTTAAAAATAATTCATAGAAGATGAAACCATAAGAGGAATTAGATAATGATAATGAAAATTTCTACATGCCAACTCTTGTGGGATGCAGCTAAAGTAATTCTGAAGGAGAAGTTTATGCCTCACATGCTCACATTAGAAGAAAGGCTGAAATTTAATAGAAAAAGTAGAAGTAATGAGAATAAAAATTAGCAGAAACTAAAGCAGAAGATAAAAATACAGGAATGAAGATCAACATGGCTAAAAGTTGTTTCTTTGAAAAGTCATGAAACTGATGAAAAATAATTTCAGGAAGGGAAAAGGTCGTAGGACAGCTGGGATTAAAAAGTTAGAATAATACAGATTACTTTTTGCCTATAAAAATTTAAACCATCAAAATGAACACATTTCTAGAAAGCGTCAAGCAAGATTGTATTTGTTTGCCTGTGGCAACATGAACTATTTTGGTCCCTGTTAAATCTGGCTTGAGAAGAGGTTTTGATCCATCCTTGAATAGACATAATGACCAAAACGTAGATCTCATTGTTAGGGACAACTGAATGCAGTCCTTTTGGAGGAGAGTAAAGGGGACCCTGAGGCTCTGGCTTCAGACTCCATGGTTTTGTCAGAATTCAGTTGTAGGCAGGACATGTATGAGAAACATCATTGGTCAGGCCTTTAAAATTTCCCATCAATGTTGGTTTAAGATTGGAGCATTTAGCCACACTAAGGTAGTAAGACTGAACATCTCCAACCAATGTAATCAGGGTGGGAGAGAGGAGTGACTCATGGTGACATGGTGATTGGCCACTTCTTGTGCTGTTTTTAAACTGAACGATCTGGGGTTTGGAGAGGTTTAGTAAATTGCTAAGAGAGCAAAGAGGTGATGGAGCTACAATTCTAAAGCAGATCAGACTTGCCCCAAGTCTATGCCCTTTATCACTCTTGTAACCATGCGTGCTACATTAGTGAATTCCTTAATTGTAAACTAGCATTTAAGGTGTAAACCCCATGTATTCTTGGTGGATTATTCTTTTAGACCAGAGGTTGTCACACTATGACCCACTGCTTAGATCTGACCTGCTGCCTGTTACTGTACACTCATTTACTGTCTGGCTGCTCTCAGTGTTGAGTAGTTACAACCAAGACAATCTGTGAGGCAAAGACTAAAAAAGATTTGCTCTCTGGCCCTTTACAGGAAAAAGTGCTGGCTCCTGTTTTCAGCTTTAAGTTTGATAAAGGCAGAGACCATGTGTTTTTCTCACTCTTTGATTTCTCCTCCCACAACACCAGGCTCAGAGACAGAAGCCAAGGCAGGCGAATTATCAGAAAATTGAAATCAAGTTTTATTGAATAAATGTGTAACCTGTCTAGAAGCGGGGTGGTCTGTGGTCCCATCTCAATAAGTATTACATACCAAAGAAGTGGCAGGACAAGGCTTTGAGCCCACTTGTCTGACTTTTGCTCCCTTAACCATGGCATCAAGTGACACGTACAAAGTTCTCCATGTATGTAATGTTGAGCAGGATGCTTTGGGCTGCATGGTGATTGGACACTACACACACTTTTTCCTTCATGGAAGTTTTTTCTAGGGGCCCACAGGCAAGCTCCCCAGAGTAAGGCTGAGGACAGCTGCAAAAAGAACATGTAGGGACACCGGAAAGGAAGGAGGAGATAGGTGGGGAAGGTGTCCCATGCTCAGATGTGTCTTCAAGTGCCAGAGGTTTCCTGGTGACCAATGTCCCTGGGGACAGCGGGCACTCATGGGAGAGGAGGCAGAGTGGCTGCGCCCTCTGGACCCACACAAGGGTAAGGGCAGGTCCAGCTGTGCTGTTGTCCACTCCTCCAGCCACAGTTACTCTTCGTCAGTCTTCAGTCTAATCAGTGTTGGCCACTAAGAGCAAGAAATTCTAGACAGAAGGCAGAAAGGACAGACAAAGATCATTTTCTGAGCTGCATGTGATAGGAGCTTCCTGGAGGGGAAACCTTTACCGGAAGAGGCAAGTTTGCACTTGAACCAAAAACCAGGTCAGTGCAAAAACCAAGCCCTTGGGCCTTGGAGGCTTTTGTAAATCACTGTCCCTATCAGCTGCCTGCCCCTAGGAATTTATCTGCATTTCCTGATCTTTTGATTTCTGGAAGACATCATGAATGTAACTTTCCTCCTGCAAATTTTGTTCCTCCCAGGAGAACAGTGTACACATGGGTGCTGCCTGAGTTTACTCCCCTCACATAATTTTTGAGGATGTAGTTCAGACTACCTTGGAATAAGAAATCTATTATGCACAGTGAAGACATTGGCAAGCTAGTATTTCTAGATTTGTACTGTGAAGTGTCCTATTATTGTCCCTATCCCTGCCCTTGATATGTTTCTTCTAGAAGGCATAGTCAGTTTTTCTCTGTCCCTTGCTGCTGTGGATGGGAAGGCTGGCTGGGGCCCAGTGGGGACTGTCACACTACCAAGGAGATTCTGGGCTTTTCAGGGGGCCCCTCATCAACTCAGAAGTGGTGCATCTAATCTGACCCCTCTCTTGCTGCCATACATGGCTAATAGGCCATGCACATTGTAGGTGCTCAGTTAACATGTTTGAACTGAATTATTGGGAACTGAGTTTTTCTATAGCAAGCCAAGATTCCAGATAGTCAAAACCTTTCATTTATACTCAAAAATTTAAGACTAAAGTACTTTTTTTTCCCCTATAAAAATTAGGCTCAGGATCTCATGGGGGTCAGGGCCTACCCTAGTATCCACCAGCCCTGAAGCAGGCCGCCTGGGAGGTCATAGAGCGCCCCCACCCAGACTGCACTTCTCACTGACCTTGTGGACCTGCAACTCCAAGCTGTTGAGGTAGATGTCCTTTGGCAGAGGGAGTGGTGAGCCCTCCTCCAACTTTGCTGGAAGATAAACAGCAGAGAGAGGTAGGCTGGAGAGAGAAGACTGGGGAGGCGTGAAGATGCAGAATATTGGATTTGCAGCTGACCAATGAGAGCAGGCTACTTGGAAATGTGGCAGGCTGTTGGATTCAGTGCACACTGAGACACGTGCCTCTTCAGGAGTGGGCAGATGTGGACAGCCTCTTGAACTTCTGTTGGCCCCTTGGAGAGCCCTCTTCCACCTATCATCCAAAGTGGCCTGGGCTGGAGCATGCAGTATTTATATCCAGGGACTCATCCCCAAGGACCACCATCTCCCCCCTTTTCTCTTTTCCAGGCCAATTTCTCTGCTCTTCTCTCTTGGATGTAAAAGGCAGACGGTGAGGCTAGTTGGAGAAGGCCCTGGCACGGGAGGAGGCCTGCTGGGCTCTCAGGCAGCCACTTTCCCAAACACTACTTCCATCAAGGTCACCCAGCAAGTCAGTGACCTAACCTGACCAGAACCCAGGGTGCTGACTCCAGGTGCTCTCCACAGTGCCACTTGGAATTCCCCTCCTCCCTTGACCCAACTCCTTGTGCTTAGGGACCTAGCCCTCACCTCCTGAAAGTCTAGTGTGACCTCTAAGTCATGTTCAGTGCCTCCTGCTAGCTCCTGCAGCCCCCTAGTTCCCGCAGCTTTCTTCTGTTGTGGCATTTAACTAATTGTTGTCATTGACACGTCTGCCTTCCCAACAAAGTGTGAACTCCAGGCGGGCAAGGATCATGGGTTGCCCCAGCCACCACAGAAGAGAGGCTTACCTGGTTGATGAATGAATGAACCCTGAATCCTACAGAAAGGGTAGAATTCAGCTTTTGCATGGGGCAGTCAGTAGCAGCTATGCTTACCGTTGAGAGTTGGGTATATGATGTGGAGTGCATAGTCATTGAGGATGGATTCCATCAACACCACCTGGAGCAGAGGAAGGGCCAGAGCAAAGTAGTCAAGTAAGACATGAATAAAAGCAGGAATCCAAGGGAAAAGCATCTGGCTCCCCACTCTGGAAACATCAGGCTGTCATCCCATTTACAGAATAGAGGTTGACCATGACTGTCACCATCACACACAATTGATCCCTTAGTCACAGTCCCCCAAACCCCAAATCTCGGAATTTCATTCTCTATAAATACATGCAAGCTCATTTTGTGGCAAAACATGACCTGAACTGTCCTGGAGCCATTTAGTTTTGTTTATTCTACTTTGTGTGAGTGTTTTAAAATTTTGTTGCAAAAATAGTAATGTGTTTGGTTCTGGAATTCAGCCCAGGATCCTGCTGGAAGTGTTATATGACATAGGGGACATGCCCCATATTACCTCTCAAAAATTCCTGGTTCTGCAGCCCATCAGTCCTTTGGATAAGGGATTGTGCTCCTGGGCACTGTTATTACAATAGTGAACACAGACTGAGAGTTTACTATGTGTGAGATATTTTGTCAAGAGTGTGTTACTGAATTCATTTCCCCAACTCATATTACAGCCCCTATTTGGGGTAGATGCTATTATTATTATTCCCAGTTTACAGTCAAGAAAACAGGCTCAGAAAGGTTAAGTGATTTCCCCAAGGTCACACATCTAGTGAGTGGCAGAGCTGGTAGAAGAGCCCAGACCTGTTTTCCTCCAAAGCTCACGCTCTTAATGTCCATGTCCTTTTGCCCCTGTAGCCCTATTTGGGGTGGTTAACTTTCAGACACGGTGTCCCATTTCCTGCAAGACTACAATGCGTCTTTATCTGGAACCTTGTCACTTCTGGAGCCCATCCATGAAGCTTCTTCCCATGAAGCCCTGCTTGGAGAGGACATTCAAGAAATGCTGAAGGAAAACAATTCACGTTGAAGGAACCGATGTTGGAGTGCTTCAGTTCCAATTTCAGCTTACTGTGCAGAGAAAGAGAGGAGCATGGGTCACCCCATGCCATGGCTGGTACTTTCTCTGAGGTTACCCCAGTGGGGTGTGTGGTACTTAATGGGCAGGAACATTGCTGAGGGCCGGGCACCCAAGGGTTCCTCTGCAATATGCTGCTTGCGGATTTAAGGCTTTAAGCATGCACTCTGATTTAAGAAGTGACATTGTTAAAAACAATGTTTGCTGAGCCACTTTGATAACTTGAAGAAATGATACAAATACTTACTGGAAAAAGTAGAATACAAAGAGTGATGCACTGTACATCTCCAATGATATGAAAATGTATTAAAAAGACTGGAAGAAAATATGAAACTATTAATGGTGATAGTCTATGTGGCAAAGTGATGGGTGATTTTGTTTGTTTTTTTAATACTCTTGTAATTTCCATTTTTTTCTTGCCATGAGCATGCGTTACTTATATAATATGGCAGTAGACAATAAAAATGGGAAAGAGAGGCACCGCCAATGATGCTGGCCTGCAGCTGGCACCCACTGGGGTGAAGGAAGGCAGAGTGGCTCAGGGCATCCTGATGGCTGCCCCAGCTGTCCCAATGATTTCCCTCCTAACAGGCTTTCCCTGGGCTGCTGACCTGGTTCCCTTGTTCGGGAATTCTCATTACCCTGGACAGATCTCTGTTTTCTGCTCATGGGGCAGAGAAGTTTTCATGATTCCTTGGTAAGAATCATTGTGTGAGGTCCTCGCAGATCCTCCTTACTTTGCTGTCTCCTCACAGTCTAAGCCCTTGGCTGTCTTCCCCTGACGCTACAGAGACCCCAAGCCATATGCAGAAACTCAAATTCCAGGACTCCCAAAGCCCCAAATGTTCATCATTAGCTTCTCTTTTTAAAGACCTCTTAAGGAGATGTCCATTTTAACAGGGTCAGGCCATTCTGTCAGCCAACAGCATCTAATCCTGAGGCCAGGAATTTGTTCCTCTGATGGACCCACTGCACCTGTACCTCAGCAGGGAGCAGCACCCAGAGTGGGTGAGATGTAGGGCGCAGGTGAGGGCTCCGGACAGAGGACACTGTTAGGACAAGTGCCAACCCCAGGAAGCGGTACGGTCCTTGCTGCCCCAAACCCAAACTCTCTTCCCACTGACTCTGGTTATATAAACACGTGCCTGTTGATGGGTATCTGGGTACATGGAGAAGTAAGCAGTGGCTTGCGGGTGCCTTATATCCTCCATCCCACATCTCCCACTTTTTGATATGTTAATATTGACAGTTTTTCTCAATCTTACATGTAAAGTTCTTGCAAACACAGCTTCAAGCCCCACCTTCTCCAACTAGAATGTTGTTCCTAAGTACCCTCTTTGCAGAAGTTTCAGCTGTTCCAGTGACGGCTGAGAGGGGGAAGTGAGGAGTCCAAAGCAATAGGGGCCTGAAGGTAACCTCTGCTACTTGGTAACTTTTCTCGGCTTCTGGGTTTTCCCCGAGGCGTTGTCAATATGTCTATGCAGACGGGCACCCGGATTGGAGAATGAGCTGGCCCCAGTGGAGAGCTGCTTCAAAGATTCAGCCCCTGCTCTATCAGTGAACCAGACTAGATGCTCCGATCACCCACCCCACCCCCTTCCCTCCCCCAACCATGGCCTCTTAACTTTCCTGTGGTCAGTGAACCAGCGATCCTGCCAGAGCTCATGTTGATGGTGATGGAGATGTTGGTTCTTTAGAAAAGCAAAAGGGGATGACCCAGACTCAGCTCATGAAGGCATCCTTTTGGGTCCCAGTCTAGGAGAAAACTCTTCAGAAATAGATACTGCAGCCAGATGTGGGACATGGAGGCAAAAAGCAGCTACCCAAGGATTATGGACTGAGGATGCAGAATGTTGGTGGCTTTGCAGCTGACTTTAAGAGAGGTGAGCTGAGGTTCCTGAGATCTCCATCTTCATGGGATCATCAAGAAAGGAATGAACCCAAACTAAAGACACAGAGCATTTGGTTAGGGAGACTGTCCACTGCTAAGCAGGCTACCGAGGGAAGTTCAGAGAGTCCCTGAGCCCTAGGCACATTTAAAGACACCAGTAATTGACACCTGTGTTTAAGGATGAAGCCTGGCCTGTCAGGGATGGGTCGAACCAGGTGACTCAATATGGAGGCCCCATAAAGCCTGTCCCATCTATGATGTTAGCTCTTTTACCTGAGTCTACTTCCTCTTTCCAGGAGGTGAGCTCTTACCTACAACACTTGAATGAGTGCTTGTGGTAGCATCACTGAACAGCTCCACTTTGAAACCTAACTGATGTCCCAAAGGCTTGTGGTAGGAAGAAGGGAACACTTTGTTTCCCAGCCAAAGGACAGAAGGCTGGCTTCTGCTCAGGCATGGATAAGGTCAGTGTCATTTTGAACAGTGGCCAAGTAGTATTAGAGATGGACAAGGAAGATCCTGTGACAGGTAGAGCCTGCTGTGTGTTTCCCAAGACTCACTTCTTTTATCACCTGGGCACCCAACTGGACTACATTTCCCAGCCTCCTTTGCAGTTAGATATGGCCATGCGACTGGGTTCTGGCCAATGGAATGTGGGCATAAATGTGTGTTACTTCAGATGTTGTCTGGATTTCCCAGTCTCCAGAACTGTGAGAAATAAATATCTGTTGTTTAAGCCACCCAGCCTGTGATACTTTGTTATGGCAGCCTGAGCTAAGATAGCACTTAAAAAATACCGTGTTGCTTTCTTCCAGCCTCCATGTTTTCTGATGAAAAACATGCTGCTATTGGAAGAGTTCTTCCTTTACAGATAAGATGTCATTTTTCTCTGGCTGCTTTCAAGGTTTTTTTTTTTTTTTTTCCTTTATCCCACTTTTCAGAAATTTAATTATTATGTGTCTTGGCATAGAGTTCTTTGGGTTTATCCCATTTGGAATGTGCTCAGCTCTTGAATCTGTAGATTTATGTATCTTGCTAAATTTGGGAAGTTTTCAGCCCTTATTTCACTGCGTACTTTTTCAGCCCCTCCCACTTTCTCCTCTTCTGAGACTCTGAGGACCTGAATGTTAGATCTTTTGTTATAGTCCCATGGGTCCCTGAGGCTCTATTCATTTTTTTCAATCTATTTTCTCTCTGTAAGAAAGGAATGCAAGACCCACTCACAACATTCCAGAAATAAATAGCCTCCAGCATCAATCAGCTGTATAGTCTCCTAGTCCCTCAACTGAGGGAGGGGCTTACACTCATGGCAAACATGACCCTTGCTTGCCTGGGCCAGGCCCAGACTTACCGCCCTGAGATGGAAGAGTGCCTTGCAGTCAGAGGAGTTGGGCATGAGAGCGAAGGCCTGGATGTCCATCACTGGCATGAAGGTCACATTCCCGGGGGTGAACATCAGGAATGGCGCTGATTCAGGTGACGTCTCAAAACTCTAGCTCCATATTGGGATACAACCTGGCCAGATGGAGAAAAAGGGCAGAGACTCAGGGAGGACAAGAGACAGAGGGACCCCCAGCTGTAACTCAGAAGAACAGGTGGGAAGATGCCCAAGGCTCACATCTTCAAGGGCTCTAAACCAGCAGGGAAAAATCACAGGGTGGTGGGAATTGTATTTTTCAGAACTCCTTTTCAATGGACAGCTTTATGGTTGGAAAGGATGGGTGAGACACCCCAGTGGGCATGCTCCAAAAGCAGTGGATGGTCACCACACTGCCTCCTACTCAGGCCAGCTTGTGTTGACTCGTGTGCAAGTCTGGGGTCAGAGCTGAATTGCCCGGCTCAAGAAGGGGAAGACTGAAGACTCTTCTCCTCTCTGCCCCTGCCACTTTTCAGCTCTGCTCTCCATAAACATCAAACAAATACCAATTATTGGCCTAGCCCCCAATTATCAGCCTGCCCAATGTGCCCCCATTTGTGCCCTGGAAGGATCCTGTGTATTTGCACCGGTTGAGTGTCATCTCCCATTTGATCCTCCTAACAACCCAGTAAGGCAGGTTCTATGATAGTGATTCCCATTTGACAAATGAAGAAGCTGAGGCCCAACAAAGTTGAGTTGCCAACACAGAAAACAGCAGACCCCGGATTCAAATCCAGGCAATCTGAGTCCAGATCCTGTGTCTTTATGCTGCAAGGAGTCAGAGAGTGATGGGGATTTTGTACCAAAAAAAAAAAAAAAAATCACTTAGTAACTTATTTTTATCCACTATTCTAATAAATAAGCTGTTTGGAGAAAATTTCTGGACAGCTCATAGATGTCCATCTACCGTCTCCACACCTGGCCCATGTCAACGGGCTTGTCTTGTCCTCTGTGATGAGCAGGCAGAGGTCTTACCTTAGGAACAATGGCCCAGAAGGAGTTGGTGTTCAGGAGGACTGGAGAGTCCAAGGGAATTTGCAGCAGACGAAGCAGGAAGTTACTTGAGAAGCAGGACAACAGAGTAGTCAGAGGTGTGGACTTCGAGTTCAGGCAGCCTGGGCTCACATACGGCTTCCACCATTTTTCAGCCAACTGATGGTTGATAAACTGCATTAGGTTCTGCACCCGGAAAAGGAGGGTGATAATAGCACTTGTGCAGGGTGTGTGAGGATGGAAGGAGATGATATACAGGTGAGGTGCTGAGTGCAGGGCCTGGAACATAGGAAGGACTTAATAAATGTGTTATTGTTATTTGCTACTTCTCAGGACGCTCCCCTAAAAGGTGAGAAAGAGCTGATAACCACTGCAGCCTGGATTTAATGTGCTTTCAGATATGGCTTCCCCCAAACTAATTTTCTTTAAAAAAAATTTTTTTAAGAGGCGGGAGACAATTTGGTTTATTTATTTATAAATGGCAGTACTGGGGGTTGAATCCAGGAACTCATGCGTGTTTAACACGAGCTCTACCACTGAGCTATACCCTCCCCGCCTTCCAAACTCATTTTCTAGCCAGGAATCTCTCATTGTGCTATTCTCTACCCATGCCTATGACTTGCCCATCTTTCAGTGCGGCGAACCCTGCCTGCACCTGTCCACAGCCCACCTTCCTTAATCTCTTCCCGCCTCAAGATCCCCACTCTTCACCTGGGTTGCTCCTACAGCTCTGACCACCGTGCTGGGCTGTGGGCTGTGGAGCTGCGCCTCTCAGACCCCCTCTTCAAGGTGATCTGCTGGGGGGAGGGCAGTCGGCTGACAAGCCTCCACAACCCCCTGCCTCACGCTAAGCCCCACACTGTTCACACTGAAGCCATGCTCCTCAGACAGCTCCCAGCCCCTGACTGAGCACCGCTGGGGTGGTAGGGCTGGAGAATATTGTCAGATTCCAGGATTCAAGGTGATCAATTGAGAGCATGAGCCAGCATAAAAAACAAACTTATGGTCACCAAAGGGGAAAGGAGGAGGAGGAGGAATAAATTAGGAGTGTGGGATTAGCAGATACAAACTACTATATACAAAATAGATAAACAACAAGGTCCTACTGTATAGCACAGGGAACCATATTCAATAGCTTGTAATAATCTATAATGAAAAAGAATATACACATGTATAGCTGAATCGGCCATGAGCCAAGTCTGGCCTGGCGATACCTGCCTGGTAAAGCTTATGCAACTGCCTGTGGTCGGATCTGCAAGATCGCGCAGAGGATTTCAGCCTGGAGCCCGACTCCTTAGATTTCTGCCTGAGACGGCACTCCTCTCATTAGCAAGCTTTGTGCTGTGGCTCCCCATCAGCTTAGCTGAGGCTTCTCAGAGTTACAGCAGCACTTTTTCTACCCCCCCAGCTCTATCCTCCTCTCCCCGTTATCTCTCATGGGTGTTCCCCTGATAAACTTCTTACAAGTCTAACGCTGTCTTGGCATCTGATGCTTAGAGGACCTGATATGATACATCAGACTCTGTCTTATTTTCTAATAATAGCTGACATGAACACCTTGTGCATCAGACATCAAGCTCTTTGGAGACAGTCTCTCATACAGTCATCATCCCTGGGGAACCAGCACTCTTGGGATCCACACGCACAGATGGGGAAACTGAGGCACAGCCTGGCTTTCAACCCACATTTGGCAGGCTTCAAATTCCACATTCTTCCCCCGGCTCCCTAGAGCACCCTCAATGGGTCTACTGTCCTCCTGATATTCTCTCCTGGGACCCCCTCAGCCTCCTCCTTCCCTTACTCACATGCTTATTTTGGATGGTGAAGTTCATGAGCCCAGCCTGGTGGTACACCCTGCTGGCCATGTTGAAGACATATTCGGAGACAGCAAAGTAGATCATATAGTCATGTTTCTCGGGCAGCCTGATGAGCGGAGCATCGAAGGGGACTGAAAAGCTTCCGTTTTGGCCAAAGAATTCACCCTGGAGACAGAAGAACATATCAGCCACAAAGGTTACTACCAGAGAGGATGTCAGGCAGAAGCATCCAAAGCCTGCTTGGGTGGTGGCCGGGGTGGCGATTCCTCTCCAGAATGTGGGGCCAGGGATCCTGAAAGATTCCTTCTGGCCCCACAACATCTAGGCCCTGACAGCTGCGTGAAATCCCCCAATTATAGAGTCTTCTCCTTGGGTAGGGACCTATGTCCTGTGTTCTCCCAGGCTCAGAAGGTAGGGGAGGAGGCACAGCCCCACGATGAAAGCACAGACTCTGGAGCTTAACTGTGTGAGTTTGGGTCCTGGCCTGCCACTTACTAGCTCTGGGACCTTGGGTAAGTCTCCAACCTCCCTGTGCCTCAACTTCCTCACCTGCAAAATGGGGATAGTGCTGTTGGTCTGAAATACATTTTATGAAATACATTGATATCTGTACAAATACTTAAAACAGCATCTGACACATAGTTAGAAGCATATAAGTGTCAGTGAAATAAATGAAACTGGAGAGGGTGGCACTCCAGGTCCTGGCTCAACCCACAGAGGAGTTGTGGAAGAGACAGGATTGAAGACTGGATGCATTTTTTCCCTATCACTGCTGCAACAAATGATGATAATCTTAGTGGCTTAAAGCAAAACAGCTTTATTCCCTTACCTTTCTGCAGGTCAGAAGCTTAAACTCAGGATACTGGCAAGCCTGTCCTTCTGGAGGCTTCAAGGGCGAATCTGCTTCCTCGCCTTTTCTACCTTGTAAGAGGCCATCTGCATTCCTTGGCTTGTGGCCCCTCCCTCGTATCACCCTGACCTTTAGTTTCACTCCAGCTTCTTGCTTCCATTGTCACATTGCCTCCTGTCCCTTATCTCCTGTCTGCTTTTTATAAGGACCCCTATGATTAACAGCTCATTAATCCAGGATAATCTTGTCATCTCAAGATACTTAATTTAATCATACTTGCAGGGACCTACAATAGGGAGTAAGGCAGGTAGTAATAATACTGCTACCGTATGCATGTACTAAGTGCCAGGCACTTGCTAAGCACTTTATACATGTCGCAATGTCTGTAGCAACTTTATGAGGTAAGGCTATTGTTATTCCAATTTAGTAGAGGCTCAGAGAGGTTAAGTAATTCTGCCAAGGTACCCCAGCACATAAGTGCTAGAGCCAGGATTTGAGCTCAGGTCTTCCAGACTCCAGAAAGATTTATTATGTTGGTTCAGAGACCTCGTCTTAGGTTTTGCTCTGCAATGCCAAGTACCACATCTGCCCACTGTGGGCACTGGCCAGGGATGTGGACTGACAGGCAGATGGACTGGAGAAGAAGAGTAGGAGCCAACTCTGGGAGGCAGGGCTGATTTTTCTGCCAGCCTTCAGCTATAAGGCCCTTTCTCCACAGCCCCTTACCTTGAAGGGCATGTGCAGGCCTTGGGAGCTCCTACTAAACTGTAGTCAATGCCAGCAATCTGGTTAACCATCAGGGTGACTGTGGAACAGGAAAGAGACAGCATTATTTACAGGGTCGTCAAACACAGTTGTGCAAGTACACTGCACAACTCCAGGGAGCTCCTTTCACATGGATTACAGCCTTTGGAGAAAGGAAATGAGGCTGGCGCTGATCCACAGTACCTTCAGTCACAAAGAGAGCACTTTATTCACTCAACATTTTTTGAGCACTTGCTGTATACTGGGGCTGATGAAACAGCTGAGTGGGACAGTCAAGGTCCCTGTCCTTATGGAGCTGACATTCCAGAGGGAGAAAAAAGACAACTGAATACTTGAGCAAATAAATGTAGGTAGCATAAGTCCACAGGATGATGCCAGCTATATAATGGGGGGAAAGTGGTGGGTAGGGATTCAGAGGAGGTGTCGCTTGGGCTGAGATCTGAAGGAAGAGTAGGTGTTTCTGAGTTACCACCCTTGATCACCTTACTCCCCCTCCTCCAGAGAACAGACCCTCAAGAGAGGTGGTCACCCCATATTCAACTCTATAGGATGGAGAAATACTCGACGGGGAAAATTCCCTCAGGGCTCTTGGGAGATGATGGTAATGATTCCAGGGGTACAGGGTGCCATGGTAACTGATGGCATCCAGAGGAGAGAGGGAGGCTCCAAACCTGGCAGAGTCCAGAGATAGGGCTCCAGGTAAGAGGCTGTTGACTTCCTGACCATTTCACAGATCTGTCAGAAGCGGATGAGAAAGCCAGGTGAGCCCCTCCTCCACCTCCCTCTCTGGCCGTGTCCCTGTTCCTGCCCCACCGCCAGTCCAGGAACCATGGGTTATAGGTAGGTGTGTGTGGGGAGGGAGCGTATGGTGGAAATGGAGAAGAAACTGCTACCTTCATCAGCCACAGCACTTGGACACTGTCCCATTTGGGCTAGCCTCTCACAGGTGGGTCTAGCTTAAGTGCCTAGGCTTTTCCAGAACCCACATTAAAACTGGATGGTGGTCAAGTCAGCACTGCCCTAGGGTCTGCTCTTGTCATGGTCCTCAGTTCAGTGTCTTGGCATGCCAAGAAGTGCAGTATGTCAATGCATTTATTAGACAGCACGGGGGACAAAGCAGAAGAGCTTCTTGAGGAGGCAGCTCTTGAATCAGAGGCTCCACCACCCATCCCCCAGCCTCTTTGTTTCCTCTTCCTACTTGGGTTCTTTGCCATCTGGGATTAGGGGACCTGTGGAGGAGCACGGAGCCTGGTCTGCAGGCAGTACTGACTAGGGCCACCAGGGACCCCCCCAAAGCAAAGCCTGAAGGAGCGTTCTCTGGAGAATTCCAGTCCCTCAGCTGGCCACCAATTTACTCCTCTGTGTCAAGACTGGGAGATCCCAGAAGTTCCTAGTTTGTAATTTCCTAACTTCAGCTATTCCTGCACCATTTCTGTGAATTCGCCGTTCTTACTTATTAATTTACTTAATATTTTCTTTACATCAAGTGATCTTTTAAAAACGACATATGTTTAGTAAAAAATTCAGAAACTTTCTATCACTCTTGTCAATGGGAATCGGGTATCCCTTGGCATAAACAGGATATAACTGGGAAAAAAAATACAAAGGATTGAAAAGCCACTGTGGAAGTCGGGCTAGACAAGGCTGCCCAGCAGAGAATGCCCCTCTTTGTTAAAGGAAAGTGTTCAGCATACATTAGCCCCAAACTGAGACTTCCCCTTTGAAAGAGAAAAAGGCCCACATAGGGAATCACTGATTCATTCTATCAGTCTGCATAATTTAATACCCAAGGCTCCACATGACTGAAAATCAACTGTTCATTTGGGGGAAGCTTCCCCACTTTGGGAACCATTGTTTTGTGCAAACTCCAAGCCAGCCTGTGTCAGCTGGGACTGAACTGGCTTTTCCCTGAGCATAGGGTAAAGGCAACACCACCTGGGCAGCCAGCTCTTCGGGCCTGAATCCATTCACCCCAAATCCCTCTCTCTGTAGAGCCACCCAGGGATTTGCACTCAGAGCCCCATGGAGGTTGAAGTCAGTGACCACACCCTCTGAAACTGTCTATTCCTTGGGCTTAGCCTCTCTGGCACCTGCCCTGTTCCCTCCTGGACACATGGTACTCAGATTTTTCTGGCCCGTATTTCCTATATTTGTAGGGCAGGGATCACAGTTTGCCTCTCACTTCAGCCTGCTGCACAGGGCTCCTGGGAGCACAAATAGCCATGAAAATAAGCTCCTCCCCTGTACCAGGCACTAGTTAGTGTCATAGCTATGATGTCATATGGTCCTCACAATAGTCCTGAAAGGTGGCTGCTGTGATTAGACCTATTTTAATAAACAAGAAGTCTAAGGCTCAGAGAGGTTAAGCCAGTTAACCAAGGCATCACAGCCAGCAAAGTGGCAGAACTGGGTAAAGGGTAAACCCAAAGTGTCTGACGGCAGAGATCATTTGCTCGACAGTGAAGGTTCCAGGAGGTAAAAACCAGTTGGGAAATGACTCTGACAGTAATAACGGTGAGTGCTCTGAACACACCCAGTGTACCGGGTACTCCATGTGGTCATCTAATCAAATCCTCACCAGCCCCCTTCAAAGTGGGGGTCATTGTCTCCACTTTACAGATGAGAAGACTGAGGTTCCAGGGAGTCCGTCAACTTGTCCAAAGATACTTCTTTAGACAGAGGGTAAATGGAAGAAGTACCTCTTAGCCTCCGAGACCAAGGCTTTTTCCAGAGGTGAGAGATACGAAGGGCCAACCTCACTGCTATTCTCAATGTGGTGCATTTTTTTAGGGGGGGAGTCTTATATAAGACATATTTTCCTCTACTTAAGATGAGAAAGATATCCTAGGTTTTCTTCCAAAAACTTTTAGATTTATTTGAGCATTTAAATCTATAGACCACTTAGAGTTCATTTTTGCATATTATGATGTGAGGGAAGAATTTAAAGTCACTTCTCCATATCTCTCTAATATTATCTACAGCTAGATGTCAGACACTCTGTTGGTTCTAAATGCCAATGTAGCATATGTGGTCAGACAAAGTTGGGAAAGCCCTGAAATTTGCCTTTGCATCATTAATAAAGAAGGTTTTGTTAAGCAAATTCAAATGACAGCCTTCTTCAGAGACAAGGCTGTTTCCAAATATCAGATGTGTGTGTGCTGTTGATCCGGTGTTAACTGCAAATCTGCTTATCCTTTTGTTTATCTTTTGTTCCAAGATATTTTTGAAACTGTTTTCAATTCTTTCATTGAAGAGGTTCAGGATCCAGCTGGAGAAAAGAGGAAAGAGGGTCAGAAACCACTTTATGATTCACTGAAGGGCCCGAACTTTCCCCATGCTGTTCCAAAATGGGACCCAGCCAGATGGATTTAATCCAAGGGAAGGTCACCCACGGTATTTTCCTGAATCAGAAATGTTAGTGGGAGTAGGCTAGTTAGGGTTAGGGTGTTGACTACGTACATCAGCTTCTCCAGCATCCTCTTCCTTCCTTAAAACTCACTCCCTTCCCAGTCCAGTCCTTGTGGTTCAGTGGGACTAACTCCACCTCTACCCCCAGGTCTAAAGGCAGGTCCTAGAGCCTGGCTCAGCCAATAAGAGTCCCTAATGGTTACCCAGGGATGGGCACGTAACCCCACATTGACCAATGAGAGCTTTCCTCAGGGCTTTTCTCGGTGCTGTAGAGGAAAGTTGGCTCCTGCTTGCTGAGATGGTGGGCTCTGAGGGCCGAGGAAACTGGAGCTTTCTGTGAGCATCTTCACGACTTTGAGGGTGCGGGACCCTGCCTGGGAAGGAAGCAGCCCTAGATCCAGAGACAGAGAGATTCCTGGTGACATTGGTCAAATACCTGGATCCAGTCATAGCTTTGAATTCATGTTGTGGACTTTACAAGTGTATATGGGCCAGACAAGGCCGTTTTTAATGCTTAAATATCTGGGTTGAATTTTTGTAACTCGCAACCTAAAGGAGGCTGGTGAATTTGGAGTCAAAAGTTCTAAAGACTGCCTGGGGAGAGGGAACAGTGGACCAAGAAGAATAGGAATGGATATGAATAGTTTGTTTAGAAAAAATGAAATGTGTGGCTCTTACACATAGGTAAAGATGCTCAACATTATTCACAACAAGATCAACAGTCACTAAAACTGAGAAACTCTCACCTGTTAGATTGGCAAAAAGTTAAATCTCTACTGATCTGCCCGTGCTGGTGGTCATACTTTGCTACCTTGCATGTGGGAGTGGAAACTAGCAAGCCCCTTGGAGAGCCATTTGTTAGCATAGATTAAAATTACGAAATTGCACGTCCATTTTAAGAATATATCCTATAGTTAATTGGCCCAGGTACAAAATGACATTATACCCAAGCTTATCCTTTGTAACACTGTTTGTAGTAACAAGAGACTGGAAGAAACCTCCCCTGACCCCAAACTAAAAGTTTATCAGTAGAGACTAATTATATAGATTTTAGTGTCATACCATGGAACACTTTGAAAAGTACTTTGAACAGGGCTGTAAAGTACTGTTCTGATGTAGTAAGGCTTATAAATCCATTGCTAAGTGAGAGAAGCCAGAGACATAACACTGTATAGAGCATGCTACCATTTATGTAAAAAATAAAAAAATAAAATATCTGTGCGTGCAGGCAAAGACTCTCAGGAGTGATACGTAAGACGCTGTTAACCTTGGTCACTTCTGGCAAGGAGAGCTGCTTGGTCAGAGAACCAGAGTGGAGAGATAATTTTTCGTTCTGCACCCTTTTCCGCTTTTTGAATTTTGAAGTACGTGGATGAATTACTCTCTTGAAAACTTAAAAAAAAATTTCCTCCTGTCTATTTTGCATCATCTTATGTTCCTAGCATTCAGCTCAGGATCTGACAAATCATAGGGGATCAATACATCTTTGTGGAATGAAAGATTAAGTAAAGCTGCCAAGTCCTCATTTTGGTCAAGACCATGAGTGTTTGTGTTTTCTGTGTTCCTGTCTATAGCACCCCAACCATGCAGCTACAACCACTATAATGAAGTAGCTAAAACATCTTGCTGGCTCTACTGTGTCCATTTCCACTTTGTGTGTGTGTGTGTGTGTGTGTGTGTGTGTGTGTGTGTGTGTAAACCATACAGAGTTTCATGGCTTTGCTCCTGAGAAATGGGGTATTATGCCCACCTAATGAAAACAATACGGTAGGGGAGGGTACAGCTCAATGGCAGAGCGGGTGCTGAGCATGCACAAGGTTCTGGGTTCAGTCCCCAGTACCTCCATTAAATATAAATAAATAAGCAAGCCTAATTACCTCCCTAATAAATAAATAAAAAGAAACTGCCATTAAAAAAAAAATACAAAACAACACGGTGGTTTGAAGCGATGCAGACTCAGCTAAAAGTTGCCTTTCCCAAACAGCAGCCTCGAGTTCAAAGCCTCTAGTGTTCGTGCAGAAAACATTTGTCAGTTGAATAAACGGACAATGAACAGCCTCTGGGTTCCCCAAAATGTAAATTCCCCTGAAACTGACAGGATTAAAGGACATTTTGTTCCCATCCACATGGTCACCCGACATGGACACTTCGAGCACAGCGTAACTGACTGTTTATTCTGTTTGCTACTGTCCCCCCGCCAGTCCCAGTCTGTTCTTCTCTGTGCCCTGGGGGGATGAAAACTGCAGATTCACCTCTCAAGCTCTCCTGCTCTCTGGGTGCTGATTGTTTTGGCTAATGGGAGGCACAGGCGGGAAGGAGAGAGAAGCTGGGGTTATTTTTATCTAGGTGCCTCCTGCTGTGCCACTATACTCCTGTCCCACAGCCCCTTCTCCAAGTTTCCAGCTCTAGGCTCTGGTAACACCCTTCCCTCCCCTTGTTGAACACCCCTCATCCTGCCTGCCCTCCAGTTAATACTTTCTTCATTAGACTCCTTGTCAGTTAAACCTTTTGAGTTGCCCTCTGTGTCGTGCCAGGATCTGAGTGACGGAGTGCCAACCGAAACAGAGGGAGCAGGCAGTCATCCTTCATTCATTCATTCCATATTCACTGAGCAGCCCCTCCAGGCAAGTCCCTTCAAAACGCCAGCTTGCCATCGAAGGCAATCTTGCCCAGACTTCTGCAAACTTTTCTTAAAGGGCCAGATCGTAAACATTGTTGGCATTGCCAGCCATGTGGTCTCTGACACAGCTACTCAGCACTGCTGTTGTAGGACTAAAGCAATCACTGACATAATGTGAACCAATGGGTGTGACTGTGCTCCAGGGAATCTTACAAAAGGAGGTGGCGGGTGGATGTGGTCCAGAGGACTTAGTTCACGGACTTCTGATTGTGATGAATCCTAAACCTTGCTCTTATGTCTTATCAGAGGCATCCCGTGGGTGAGCTGGATGCTGAGCAGCTGTGACAATCTCCAGCAAGTGTGTGGGGTCATTTACCTTAGGTATCCGGAAATTTCAATGCTGACTTGGCCAATGGAGTTGCTACAGTGGGTCAGGGAGGCAGTGGGCTGTCCAGACTGGTCCTTGCCGAAGTTCAGAGAAACTGAGATGGAAATGTCATCCACACTCAGATCAAAAGTACCATATAAGTTGCTGGGTGGAAGAAATGAGAAGCAAGGAGTGTATAACCAGTCACCTCCTGAGAGAGGAGCCAGCACAAGCAGACCCAAGTGTGTCTCCCAGGCCCCACTAAACAGCTGTGTGCCCTGAGCCTCAACTTACTAACTAAAACAGCCAGTATTTATTGAGCATTCGCCACTTGCCAGGCACGCTGCTAACTGCCTAACATCTGTTATTTTCTTTAATCCACAACTGCATCTATGAAGTGGGTTATTATTGACCCCATTTTATAGACAATAAAACTGAGTCTTAGGGTTGGTCAGATCTGGGTCCTTTCTAGACTGGATGTTTCAGAACCCAGAAATGGAAGCAGGGGGAGAGGACAAGTCCTTGCCCAAAGCCAAGAGCCAGGAAACCCCAGTACTACTCACACAAAAGACTTTTGCACCTTCCAGTTCCCACTGACAGACACGTAGTTATTGAACAGGGAGGCTCTGATACCCTGCTCTGTGTGTAGTCTCAGATTAGAGTTCAGGAGCACGAAGCGACGGATCCTCAGTCTGGGGAAGGCAGATAGACTATCAGCCTTAGAAAAACCAGGCGCACATCAGTCCTCTGAGCATGAGTCCCCTCCAGCCTCTCATACTCTTTCAAATGTATTGACTTAAACAGCAAAAGGACAATTAAATCATCTCATCCGCGTCCTTCAAGGTCTGCTCAGGCTCTCCCTCCTCCAGGAAGCCTTCCACAACCTTCCAAGATCAAAGGCCTTCCTCTGATCTCTGACACCCGCCCCTATTAGCTGCTGCCGCCCGTCCTGCTCACTGGACTGTCACCACTGCGAGGACCCTGTGAGCTGACTTTGCATTATGTGTCTTGCAGCTTCCCTTTTGTAACCCCAACCCCCACCTGCACACACACTTCGAATACAAATAAGTGCTCACAGTTTAGATCTGAGATCACCCAGTGTGACCTGTGATCACCTGTGGGCCGTATATATGACAGGCACGCTTTAGACATGCTTTTCTTTTCCTATAGTGTTAAAAAAAAAAAACCAGAATCAGTTGCCAACTTTTAAAATTAGAAAGTTTCACACCTAAAATATGAAGGAAAAGAAAACAAGATGTCTGGCTTTTCTTGAAAAAATAAAAAAGCAATGCTCATTTTCCCTTACAGCATCAATCAACTGCAGGTGAGTAGCAGCTGCCCCTCTTTAAATGGGGGCTTTGCCCTCCAAGTAAACACTGCACCAGTCATCTACTTGCTTGTTCTCAGGCCCATTCCCTGTCCTTCCCTCCCTCTGACCTATATTGGGTGGGAATGATGTGTGCAAACTACATTTCCCAGAACCCTTTTAACTGGTGTCTAATTAGGATTGGCCAATGGGAGGCACTGGGGGGAGGTGAGTGGATAGGAAAAGGGGAGAAGCCAGGGTGTTTCTTCTCTCTCTGCCTTGGATTGTATCTTTGGCAGTGGTTACATTTCCACATTGGGGCCAGCTCCTGCCAGACAACCCCTTCCTTTATGATCCTAGCTCCTACCTAGAGGCCCTGGCTCCTGTGCTCTGTAGATACTGTCTTCTATCTTTGTCTCTCCAGCTTTTAGTGATGTTAGTGACTTTTGTTTGTTGCTCATTTGGGTTTCATCATTCCCTGTTTGGCTTTTCAGCTCCTCTAACACCTCTGAAGCAAATTCCCTATATGCAGTTGCCTCCATTGAAGTTCCTGGCATGGGTTTTTGATTTTCTGGCTTGTCCCTGATGGATATATTCACCCTGCCTGGTACACCCATCTGTCTTACTCACACTCCCTTGTGGTCATTTAAGTCAGTGGCTCTTGTCAGATCAACACTCATTAGTTCACTCAACAAACATTCACTGAGATCCTGCTCTGTCAGACCTGGCTCCAGGCACGGAGGCCACAGAGATACAAAATCCAGTCCCTGCCGTTGGAGAGCTCACTGTTGGTGGCAGATCTGGATGTTAACAGACCACAGTAACCGTCTGTGAAAACCAGGTGCAGGGGGTGCTCTAGAGCCGTGGGGAGGGGCAGTGCCCTCTAAGTGGCATGGTCTGGATATTTTGTGTATGTGTGTGTGTGTATGTGTGTGTGTGTGTGCATGTGTGTGTAAATTTATAGTAGCTTCTCTTTGCCCACTTTTTTAAGGAAATTTTCTTGCAAGACTTGGGGAGGATTCTAAGAGGCAGCCATTTCTACTAGTGATGGACAGATGATTCCCAAGGACCGATTCTGGACACTGAGCAGGATGGGGATGGAATATCCATGCAGTCAAAGAATGGATGAGAAGAGAGTAAGGGGTGAGGACTCTAAGACAATATGAGACAGTTGGAGGGAGTTTAAGGTCAGTGAAGTCTCACAGGGAGGGAGATTAGGAACTGGGGCTGCTCACCAGAAACCAGGAGGCTCCCTGCTTTACTCCTCATTGGAGATGTGTGTGGGTGCTATCTTCAAGGGGTAGTATGCAAATAAAATGTGAAAAGATCCCAGAAAGACTTAAAGCCCTTGATTACAAACCCCTAACAGACTCTGGAGGGATAGATGGTGTGTCTCAAGCAGGTCCCTAATCTGGGTAATCAGGAGAGTAGCCAGGGGATCCTGGCAGAGCAACAGTCCAGGGCTGGTCTTCGCAGGACTGACATAGGGACTGATGAATGGTTTCTAAGGGTTTCCCTCCCATATGGATAATTCAAAAATCACATAGCACCTTCCAGAAATCCCTCAAGAGCTGACCATGATCCCTTTGCCTTTAGTCCAAGTGATGATCCCCTGTTTATCCCCACGACCTTAGGTCCCCATGACTCTAGGTTCCCATTCTTCTTCCTCTGCTGCCCCCATGGTGGAGAATAGGGTGCTCACCCGCTAAACACATAGTTCACGTTTCCAATCAAACAGATTCTGAAGCTTCCCGAGAAATCAGGCAACTTGATGGCAGACAGCTCCTTCTTCAGGGTGGCTATTCCATACTGGCGGGCTGGGGGAAAATGGGGGGTGTTGCGTTAGCTCATTCAGGGGGAGGGAGCTAAGTATAACAGCTTAATGGTTGGGCTTTGGAATCACGTGGACTGGGAATAAGTTCAGGATTTACCACTTACAACTGGTGTAATCCTAAGCAAATCCTTAAATTCCCTGAGCCTCAGTTCCCCCATCTGTAAAATGGCAATAAGAATAAGAATAAGGATAACAACCTGAGACAGAGAATTAAGTTAGCTCGTGAGTGCAAAGTACCAGGTAAATGAAAATCATTGTTATTTATTCATTCAACAAGATCGTGGAATCAATCATGGGATACAGAGGGGCTTTTGAGGAATCATTTACTGCAATATGGTCAACCCTTAGCATTTTTCACTATTGCCTGGGCCCTATGTTAACAATTCAGATTCCCAGACCCAACTTCAGCAAGTTGGGTGGATCTCTGGAATCTGTGTTTTAACAAGTGTCCCAGCAATTCTAATGTGGGTGGTCCACAGACCACCCTGGGAACAATACTGACCTAATCAGTATTGTTGCCCTTGGCTCCTGTTATTCAAGATGAGGAAACTGAAGCCTGGACGGTGACATATCCAAAGGTTTCTAAGATAGGCAATGGCAGAATCCCAGCCTGTGATTCCTTGTCCTGATGACCACACCACCCTGTGGGCAAGGATGGGCACCAGAGGAATGACATCCCCCTTCACCCTTACCATATTTCAGGCCTTTTCTGGTGATCTTGCCCACGATCTCAGGATTAGGTGTTCCTTCTCCAAACCTGGTGACCTCTGCCAGGAGCAGTAGGGCTACTACCACACAGTATGGTCTGGCCATCATCCTGTCCTCAGCTCCTTCCTGGGTAGAGGTCGGTCAGAGTCTCTTTGTAGGAGCCTCCCTTCCTGAAGGTGACAGCAGGGGCTTAGGCGCTTACAAAGCCAGGGGCCAGATGAGGAACTGAGCCAGCTGGGAGGGAGAGCAGAGAAAGTTCAAGGCTTCGGGGCAGCTCAAGTTCTAGCAACTTGAGATGAAGGGGAAGGTTGCTTGTGAAACTGTTTGAGGTTTATTTCTGGCCTGAGAATAGCCGAAGTGGTACCACCACCTCCACCCTCTTCCTCTTCCAAGTGCTGCTGCCCAGTACTGCCAGAGGAGCCTGCCTACCCACACCTCTCTCTGGCTGAACACCTTCCATTCATTCACCACTATCTACAGACTGAAATCTAAACACCCAGCCTGGCAGTGAAAGCCACTGCAACTTGGCTGCGAGACACCTCTCCAACCGGACCTTCCACCGTCCCGCTCTGGCTTCGCTGGAGTCCACTGTTCTCCACTTAGGCCGTACAAGACCATCCCAAGTCAGGTCACAAAGACGATGAATGGATTCCACAACTTGAGGCTCCAGACACATTTAGACTTTCTCTTGCCTATGTTGTTTTAAAATCAACTTTATTAAGGTATAATTTATATGCAATAAACTGCACACATTTTAAGTGTTACAGTTCGATGCGTCTTGACAAATGTATACATCAGTGCAATCACATCGTAATCAAAATAAAAAACACTTCCATCACCCCAAGAAGTTCTCTTGCCTCTTCCCAATCTCCTTCCCCACCTCCTATCCCACAAACCACTGATCTGCCTTTGGTTGTCATTGATTCATTTCGCCTTTTCTGGAGCTTCATATAACCGGACTCATACAGTGTGTGTTCCTTTCTGACTGGCTTTTTCACGCAATGTTAGTTTTCTGAGATTCATCCATCTTATTTCATGCATCGCTAATTCATTCTTTTTTTTTTTTTTTTACATTTTGTGTATATTTCCCTGTGCTATACAGTGTAGTCTATTCTACAATTTTGAAGTCCCAGTCTATCCCTTCCCACCCTCCACCCCCCTGGTAACCACAAGTCTGTATTCTCTGTGAGTCTATTTCTGTCCTTTATTTACGCTTTGTTTTTGTTTGTTTTTGTTTTTTAGATTCCACATATGAGCGACCTCATATGGTATTTTTCTTTCTCTTTCTGGCTTACTTCACTTAGAATGACATTCTCCAGGAGCATCCATGTTGCTGCAAATGGCATTATGTTGTCGGTTTTTATGGCTGAGTAGTATTCCATTGTATAAATATACCACCTCTTCTTTATCCAGTCACCTGTTGATGGACATTTAGGCTGTTTCCATGTTTTGGCTATTGTAAATAGTACTGCTATGAACATTGGGGTGCAGGTGTCATCCTGAAGTAGATTTCCTTCTGGATACAAGCCCAGGAGTGGGATTCCTGGGTCATATGGTAAGTCTATTCCTAGTCTTTTGAGGAATCTCCACACTGTTTTCCATAGTGGCTGCACCAAACTGCATTCCCACCAGCAGTGTAGGAGGGTTCCCCTTTCTCCACAGCCTCTCCAGAATTTGTCATTTGTGGATTTTTGAATGACGGCCATTCTGACTGGTGTGAGGTGATACCTCATTGTAGTTTTGATTTGCATTTCTCTGATAATTAGTGATATTGAGCATTTTTTCATGTGCTTTTTGATCATTTGTATGTCTTCCTTGGAGAATTGCTTGTTTAGGTCTTCTGCCTATTTTTGGATTGGGTTGTTTATTTTTTTCTTATTGAGTCGTATGAGCTGCTTATATATTCTGGAGATCAAGCCTTTGTCGGTTTCACTTGCAAAAATTTTCTCCCATTCTGTAGGTTTTCTTCTTTTACTTCTGGTTTCCTTTGCTGTGCAGAAGCTTGTAAGTTTCATTAGGTCCCATTTGTTTATTCTTGCTTTTATTTCTTCTAGGAGAAAAAATTTTAAATGTATGTCAGATAATGTTTTGCCTATGTTTTCCTCTAGGAGGTTTATTGTATCTTGTCTTATGTTTAAGTCTTTAATCCATTTTGAGTTGATTTTTGTATATGGTGTAAGGGAGTGTTCTAGCTTCATTGTTTTACATGCTGCTGTCCAGTTTTCCCAGCACCATTTGCTGAAGAGACTGTCTTTATTCCAATGTATATTCTTGCCTCCTTTGTCAAAGATGAGTTGACCAAAAGTTTGTGGGTTCATTTCTGGGCTCTCTATTCTGTTCCATTGGTCTATATGTCTGTTTTGGTACCAATACCATGCTGTCTTGATGACTGTAGCTCTATAGTAATTCATTCTTTTTTGTTGTGGCGTCGTGCTCTGCACGGGAGCTAGAACAATCCTTTTATGATACTTGTAATTTTCTTTAACTAGGAAATACGTTCACATGGTTCAAAAATCAATCAGTATAGAAAGATGTGCAGTGAAAAATCTTACTCGCATTCCCCTTTTGCCTCTCCTCCCCATCAAATCAACATGTTTCTACTGTGATAAGTGCAAAGATACAGAAGGTGCTTTGAGAGCTTATCTTCTAGGGCTCATGGGAGCACAGAAAAGAAGCAATTAAGAGAGTAGAAGTGGTCAAGCTTGGTTTTGAAGTACGTGTAGAAGTTTGGCAAACAGATACAGAGAGGGACGTTACCCTGGGCTGGGAGGACAGCAGGAGCCCAGGCATGGAGGCCTGAGACAGCACAGGGCATTCTGGAAGGCGCAAATAACTGTGCGAGAGTAAAGGGTTGCAGGTGGAGGAGAGAATGAAGGAAGAGGAAGCATAAGCATGGGCCAGAATCCCCTCTTGAAGGGCCCCATTATCCAGCATGGAGTGGTTTTATTCTCCAGTAACTGGTAACCCCTCTACTGTGTTACATCCTCCGTTTTCCCTAGAGAGGGAGCTCCCTTCCCGACTTCTCAGCCCTGATTCCATCACTTTTCAATCCTGTTTGGTTTCATTTCTGACTCGGTCCTGTGCATGTAAAATCTCAATCTCATGTTCTACTTAGTGTTTCTACCCCTGTGCGGGCTTCTGTGGCTCTCATGGCTTGGAGCGTGCGGGCATGTATGCGTATGTGTGTGTGCGTGTTTGTACAAGAGCATGTGCTTACACACATGTGCCTGCATGTGTGTGCATCTGTGTGTGTGTGGAGGGGTGGCCTTCTCCTCCACGTACCCTCCCTCTTCCCTGCTCTGTTCCTGTGAAGAAGAGGGAGGGGAGGCCACCTGGGGGAGTTGAAAGTCCTCTTTGTCTATCTCAGTGGTGATGACCTGCTTAAGGTCATCACCACTGACCAAGCTGGATGACTGTCAGCCCCGGGTGGGTAAACAGAGGCTCCCAAAAGACCTGTCAATGAGGGACTCAATTCCAAGCAGCTGTCTAGACAAGAATCAGCCCTTGGGAGACTCACTCTCTACCTGCAGCCCCAAGTTTGTGTCCTCAACCCTAGGCTTGTGGCCAGAATCGAGTCCAGTTCTCCTTTCCTTTGGAAGACAGGATCATCTCAGGGAGGTGGTCCATGCCTCTTCTTTGCTTGCTTGCTTGTAGCACCACTGCATCTCTCACCAGTGTTCTTTATTTCTGCTCTGGATCACAAGGGCTGTTCAGCAAGCCCTGGACTCCGCTGATAACCAATTAGGAAATGAAATGTCAGTCTCTGCTTGTTTCAGAATCCCTACATTTCTAAGAGCAGTTCTCTTTGTGGCCCTTCTGCCTTGGCTTTGTTTAAGGGACCAGTTGAGAATCTGTTCCCCTCTCCCACAGGACGGTGTGGGGAAGGGAGAGCTGAGAGTCTTTCTTTACAACTCTCTGGGAATAGTTTCATCAGGAGAGTGTTCAGGTCAGGTTTGGGTTCTACACAGAGGTCCAGCAGCAGCTGGGGATGGAGAAGATCCACGCGAAGGATGCCCACAGGGTTGGACTCCAGAATGACTGAGGGGACAGCACGTGCTGCCTGTACTAGTTTGCTAGGGCTGCCATAACAGGGCACCACAAACTGGGTGGCTTAAACAGAGATTTATTTTCTCATAGCTCTGGAGGCCAGACATCTAACATTGAGGTGTGGGTGGCACTGGTCCTTCTCAGGGCTATGAGAATCTGGTACAGTCCTCTCTCCCCTTGCTTCTGGTGGTTTCCTGGCAAGCTTTGGCATTTCTTGGCTTTGCAAACGGATCACCTCGAATTTTGCCTTCAACTTCACATGGCGTTCTCCCTGGGTGCACATCTGTCTCCAAGTTGCCTTTCTTTTTAAAAAATAAGGACACCAATTGTGTTGGATTAGAGGTCCACCCTAGTGACCATCTTAACTAATTACACCTGAAATGACCCTATTTCCAAATAAAGTCACATTCTGAGGTATTGGGGACTAGGACTTCAACACATGAATTTGTCGGGGATACAATTCAACCCATAACAGTGCCTCATCAGACGTAAGGAGTGAGGATGACAGTGCAAGTCATGGCATGGCTGTAATTTGAGTCAAGGGTCCATACAGCTGTTCCTCCGTGAGCCTGTATTCCATCCCCCATATGGATATCCCCCAAATGTGCTGCCAACCTTGCAGGGCTGTTGTGAGGATTAAATAAAATAGCCATTGGGGCTGTACTGAGCGCCTGACACTGTTGAGCTTGGGCAGTGAGGCCATCGGGGACCATCCTCTGAGCTGGCCTCCTGAAGTGTCACCTCTTGCTGGGAATGTGGAACCCAGTAGTTGAGAACATCCCGTAATCACAGCGTTCACTTCTCCTTTGGTTGAAACTTAAGGCAGAGCCAGGAAATTGAAAGCTCGTGCTTCAGAACTCAAGGGTTAATGCTCCTCAAAAGCCGTGGGTTGAACACGTGCCTTTGAGACATTTTCACAGATTCTGTCCTCTTCTCTGGCCCTCTGTGGCATCTGGAAATGTTTCCTTTGTAATCTCATCCTGGGACTGGTTCCCCCACTGCTCTCCACTCAAATCCTTCTCCTAAGGTCTGGGGGCTCACTCCAACCCATGAACACCCATGGGTGGCCTGGCCTTGGCATTTTTCTTCTCCCCACAATGGGACCACTTGTGCTCTGTCTTGGGTCCACCCCAGGCCTGCACAGACCTTGATCTACAGCAGTGACATTGTGTTTTGCATTGGTCCTTTATCCAGGCTTGATTCCATCCATCTGCTTCTTCCAGGACTGGGCTGAAGTTCTAGCTCACCTGATTAAAAAATACCTTCAGAAGCAATATCTGTACATGATAAAAAAATGGTACAAATGGGTGAAAATAATTCTTCCTTCCACCCTCCTCCCCAGTCCTCCACCTCCCTTTCCCTGAGGCAGTGTCTTTCTCATCCCTCCAGAAGCACTTCGTGCCCACAGAATCACACATGGTAACCCAAGTCCTCTACACCTTGCTTTTTGCATTAAACAATAGAGCTTGGAGATGGTTTCATATCAGCAGTGCTGATCTGGCTCATCTATTTTAATGACCATAGAATATTTCATTATATCAAAGTTCAGAATTTATTTAACCAGTCTCCACTTGATGGACATTTGGATTAATTCCATTCTTACTATGACAAACTGTATTGCAAATAATATCATTGTGCAAATGTATTTGTGTGCAAGCGTGAAGATGTCAGTGGGAATTATTCCTCGAAGCAAATATTCTGGCTGGTGGGATATGTGCATTTATAAGTTTTGCTAGTTTTTTTTATATTCTCTTCTAACAAGTTGAACTCATTTACATCTATCTGTTTCATTTTGGGAAGGGCTAGGGGCTTTGCCTCTGAAACTTGGGCCAGGAGTTGGAACCCACTTCTCGTTTGTATGCCATTACATGGATCACTTTGAAACTGCTTTTCGTTCCCCTCTAAAAAAATTTGGTGTTATGTCAAAAACACATTTACTGTATAGAAATACAATCTTGTTTATGATATTTACAACTGTACTCCTACCTTTCAGTACACTATTTGACACATCGTAGGCACTCAATAAATATTTGATAAATGGAATGAGTGAATAGATGAGTGAAGGAGACTGATAAACTTAAAGCTTTGACTTCATCTCTCTCACTCAAGTGGGCCAAACGGGGAGACACTGTGTAGTAGAGCCAATTGACTGTCTAACCCGAAGCCATTTTCCCACAAGCAAGTCCTGGGTTTTGTTTATGTCGACTCCTCCTCCTTGTGATGCTAGTAAATTCTGACACAGTTTAGTCAGTCAGTATCATTCCCTTGCCAGCAATTAGCTTAGAAGAGGCATGTCATTCAATTCTGGCCACTGAGGTATAGAAGTCTCCTGTAGAAGATTTCCTAACTGACAATAAATAAGCTGCATGAGAAGACATATCCCCTCTTCTGCTGGAGATTGTCATGTAAATATGTGATTCCTGGAACTCTGGCAGCTGTTTTGGGGTAGTGAGGGGAGCCAGCCAAGGACAGACTGATGTGCTGAGGGTGGCAGAGCAGAAAGAGAAAGAAGCTATGTCTTTGGTTAAACATGGAGCTACTGAGTAAGCCAAACCTAGAGCTGCTGACTGTAGTATTTGCTATTATGTGAGATAATGATTCCTTACCATTTTCTCTTACTTGCAGCCAAAAGCATCCTAAATGAAACCTATTGCCTTGAGAACTCACATGCCTGAAGAGCATTTAGAATGCAGACAAGGGATATTGGAAGTGTCAGATGCCTTATGTATCATGAAATTATTTTGTCTAATCAAAAGGAGAAGAACAAAAAATGAAAGCACTATAAATGTATTGATGAAAATTTGGCAAAGTAGTTAAGAACCTTGCCAAAAGCAGATTCTAGGAGTTCACCACAGCCACCTAAATTAGGCTCTCTGGGTGGGGCTCAGGAATCTGCAGCTATAACCTGTCCACCAGGTAATTTTGATGGACACTGAATTATAAGAACCACAGTTCTCAGCTTTGATCACTTTCCGGGTGAAACCTGCCCACTCATGCCCTGAGCTGAGGCATCTCTTCCCTGTCCATCTTGGGTGGGTTAGGTTTTATGCTAGTCTCCCCCTTTCCTAGCTTGCACCATTCTTTGTCTTGCTCCTATAAACAATTTCTCCACACTCTATGGCCTCTCAAGCCATTATACTCTTTTCTATAATCACATTCTAATTGATAACTCTTCCCTGCTTCCCTGCAACTTCCATTTGTTGGCCCCAATTCTGACTCCACGATTGTCAAGAAAAAGCCTAATCCCTTTCACATATAAATTTTCATTCATTTTTTCTTTCCTTTGGTCGTTCAATACAAATGCAATCTGCACTTACCGCGTGCCAGGCACTGTGCTAGAGCCAAGGCACCATGGTGAGTGGGACTTTTCCCAAGGCCAGCTGCTACTCATCTGTCAGGTTCCAGTGTAAGTGTCCCCGTCTCAGTGAGGTCTCCCTGGATGACTATCTAAATACACTCCCACCCCATGCCACCATCATTCTCTACCTCAACACCCTCTTCATTCCTTAATTTCTTTCACTTTCATTCCTAAAGGATATTTTTGCTGGATCTAGTTTTTCCTTTCAATACTTTGAAGATGTTATTACACTGTTTTATGGCCTCCATTGTTTCTGACAATGTCACTGATCATTCAAATTACTGTTCCCCTATACGCAAGGTGACACTTTCTTCTGACTTCTATCAAAATTTTCTCTCTCTCTCTCTCTCTTTTTTTTTTTTTTTTGGTTGGGGGAGGTAATTAGGTTTATTTATTTATTTGATTTTTCAGTGGAGGTACTGGGGATTGAACCCAGGACCTCATGCATGCTAAGCATACGCTCTTCCATTTGAGCTATACCCTCCCCCCATCAAAATTTTCTCTTGATCTTTGGTTTTCAGAAGTTGCATTATGATGTGTGTAGGTGTGATTTTTTTTAGCTTAAACAACAGAAATTAATTTTCTCACAGTTCTGTAGGCTAGAAGTTCAAGATCAAGGTGCCATCAAGGTTGGTTTCTGGTGAGGCCTCTCTTCCTGGCTTGTAGACGGTCACCTTCTCACTGTGTCTTCACATAGACTTTTCTCTGTGTGCTCATGGAGAAAGAGAAAGAGAGCTCTTCAGCTTCTTAAAAATGTTTTTCTTTGGTGTGAATTTCTTTGTATTTATTTTGTTTAGGGTTAGTTGAACTTCTTGAGTTTGCACTATTAGATCTTTCACCAAATTTGAGACAATTTTGGCCATTTCTTAAAAGATTTTTTTCCTGCATTATTCCCTCTCTTTTCTCTTTCTGGGATTACAATTGCATATAAATTGGGTCTTTTGATATTCCATAGGTTCCTGAGATTCAGTTCACTATTTTTGAAATCTTTTTTCCCTCTCTCTCTGTTCTTCACATTGGGTAATTTCTATTGAGTTTGCTTACTCTTTTTTTTTTTCCCTGCCAAGTTTAATTTGCTATTAAGTCCATCCAGTGAATTAAAAAAATTCAGATATTGTTGGTTTTTAGATCTTGAATTTCCATTTGGTTCTTTTTTAAAGTTTCTATAGTTCTGCTGAGATGTTTTATTTGTTTCTACATCTTGAGCCCGTTTTCCTTATGTCTTGGAGCATAGTTACAATAGGTACTTTAAATTCCTTGTCTGCTAATGCAACATTTGGGTCCTCTAGGTCTTGATTTCCTTTGTGACACCAATCAGAAATTGGAATGTGTATTAGTTTCTCAGGGCTTCTTAAAAAAGTACCACAAACTAGGTGGCTTAAATGACAGAAGTATACTGACTCACATTTCTGGAGGCCAGAAGTCTAAAATCAAGGTGTCAGCAGTTTTGTTTCCTTCTGAGGGATCTGAGGAAGGATCGGTTCCAGGCCCCTCTCCTAGCTTCTGGCAGCCTTAGGCTTGTAGACAGAATTCTCTCTGTGTCTTCACATCATCTTCCCTCTGTGCATCTCTGTCTCTGGATCCAACTCTCCCCCTTCTATCAGAACATGGTCATATTGGGTGTGCGCCCACCAAACAACCTCATTTTAACTTGATCATTTTCAAAGGCCTCCTTTCCAAGTAAGGTCATGTTCATAGGTATAGCACAGGGAAATATATACTAGATCTTGTGGTAGCTCACAGTGAAAAAGAATGTGACAATGAATCTATGTATGTTCATGTATAATTGAAAATTGTGCTCTATACTGGAAATTGACACAACATTGTAAACTGACTATAACTCAATAAAAATGTTCAAAAAACAAAATGAAACAAAATTATATACATGAAATATAGCTACATTATATATACATAATATCATAAAAATAAATATATATAACTTATCCTATATATATTTTCTCTCCATGTATATATATAGAAGGATCTTTCCTTGGAATTTATTTTGTTCCTTCCAGCATTAAAACAAGATGGGACAGAACCCACTGACATGCCCTTTCATCCAGCCCTCCTTTCTCCGACCTGGCTGCAAGAGAGATGGCCACATGCTTAGCTAAAATCTATTTTGGATTTGTCAGCCCAAGAGCAAAACAAAGGTGATCTTAAACCTGTGCCAGCTCACTCTAACCCACAAAGGCAGTGAGGGGGAGCAGGCAAGGGGAGATGTCTGGCAATGAACAGGGTCCTGTGATGTGCAGAGGATACCAGTTCTGCCATGACTCAGTGTGGGATCTGGGGAAATCCTATCCCTTCTCTAAATGTTTGCGTTCATTTATAAAACCTGGATGATAATGGTGACCTCACAGGGTTGTGACAGATGAGGCAGGTGGAAGCTTTAAATCCCGAAGAAAGAGACACTGGAGATCATGATCTTCTGATGAGTGGAAGGAAGAGTGGTGGCCTGGGATGACAAGAGCTGCTGGACTGTCCTTTCTTGGTTGGGCTTCCCTTGCTGACTATCATGGTTGCCGGGAAGTTGTTGCTTGTATGTGTTTGTCTGCAAGGTATGTTGCAGTTCCTCCTCGGTGGGATAGGTGGAGCTTTGTCCTCTCACTGCCCTGCAGGTCAAGGAGGAGGCCTTTTTCGGAAGAGTGCTTCCTCTTTTTTCCAGCAGCGTTGGAAGTCACCCAGGACGGATGTAGGAAACTGCAGGCCCTAGGCAGCTGCAAGATAAGAACTGGAGTAGGAGTGTATAGTTGGGGTTGGGCTTTTCCAAAGAACTTCTTAGGAATTTCTGGGTCCTGTCATGAGATAGTTCAATGGGGCTGATCTTGAACAACAACAGCAACAAAAAATTTAAAGCTGAACAATGTGGATGCTACCCAGAATTAGCAACGTGGGGTCAAACGTACACACTGCTGCTAGAGTATACATTCACACATCTCAGAGGGGTGCAGTGGACTGAATAGTGGCCCCCCCCCCCCCACCAAATGCCTGTTGAAACTTCAGACTGTGATGTTGTTTGGAAATAGAATCCTTGCAGATGTAATTAAGGTAAGGTTTGAGATGAGATCATACTGGACTAGGGTGGGCCCTAAAACGTGAGTGTCCTTATGAGGAGAGAGGATACACAGAGACTAGACACATGGGGAAAAAGGCCATTGGAAGGTAGAGGCAGAGGTTAGAGTGATGCTGTCACAAGCTAAGGAACACCAGGAGCCAGCCAGAAGCTGAGAAAGGCAAGGAAAGCTCCTCCCTAGAGTCTCTGGAAGGATTGTAGCCCTGCTGTCACCTTGCTTTTAGACTCTGGCTTCTAGAACTGTGAGAGAATAAATTTCTATTGTTGCAAGTCACCAACTTTGTGGTAATTTGTTACAGCAACTCTGGGCAGCTAATCCAGAGGGCAACTGGATAGTATTTGAGTTTAAGACACTTTGACCCATTAATTTCACTGCCAAGAGATCATTGTAAGGATATTCTCTTATATCTATGCCAGCGTATATGTATAAGGAGGTGTTGGTCGGGACATGGGGATGGAAATTTACATCTGTAACTCAACTATGCAAGAATGTAACTTTATGTTTTGGTAGCTAAACTAAATATAGTAAAATGTTAGTAAATGGGGAATCTTGGTGAAAGATATATAGGAGACTTTCATTCTATTTTTGCAACTTTTCTGTAAGTTTTAAATTATTTCATAATAAAAAGCTACAGAAACATAAAGTTACATATTAAATGACATTATCCCATAACGAAGAGTTTTTTCTTTCTTATTTACTTATGTATTTATCTGTTTACATTAGTGTGGACTCATAGATCTTTATTTTATTCCATGATTATAATTCCCTTTTCCTCTGGCACTCACAAGGGGGAGACAGTTGATACAGGGGTGACATCTAATGTAGCATCACTACCAGACTGAAGAGTTTCCCATGTGCTTCTGTGGGCAGACTGTAGGGAAAGGCTCAAGAAAACTTAGCAGAAAAGGGAAATGCAGGAAGGCCAATTACTGCCTTGTACTGAGGCAACCTGTGTATCTTGCTTGCCTGGAAGTGAGGGGAGATTTAAAATGTGAGAAAACATCTGTAACGACTCCCCACTCACAGGTGGACGTTTTCCCCAAGGCTCCTTAGGGGCAAGTGCAGATGTCCTTCCCCTTAAAGAAGGAAGAAACAGCACAGAAACTGAGAAGTGTGGGAATGTCTAGACACAGGTAACCTCCTGCATCTCGGAGTGCGTTCAGAGATTCTGACACTCAGGATCCTGAGCAGTGACTTCCCGTCTGGCTCTGGGAGGGAATGTCCCCAAACCCATGAACTTGGCAATGTTTCTGCTGTCTCCATCCAACTTTCAAGAATGTGGGAAGAGAACTTAAGGAAAAGATTAATCAAGTGTTTCTTGGGAAGGCTCCAGGCCTGATAGTGGCTAGAGGGGGGCAGATAGAGCTGGGAATGAGATGAGTCCTGCCATGTGGTCCAGCCGGAAAGGCAGACAAGCAGTGAGGTTCCTCATGTGACTAGGTATGGAGACCGGTGAGAAGAATGGAGACAGCCTGGTGAAGCAGGAGGGCTGTGGGTGGTGGGGAGGATGCGTGTTGCAGGTGGAGGCAATGTTACTCATTGGCTTTCAGGGGAATCTATCTCCCGAGCAATTACTCACACATAAATCTTGTTTATGGCTCACAGTGAGCTTCTCTATATCATGACTGTGTTCAGTTCTCACTAGCATCTGATGAGGTCACAGCACCTTCATTTCAGAGATGAATCCACTGAGACTTAGAAAGTGCGTACCTACTTGAGATCACACAGCTAGTAAGTGGCAAAGCAGAGGTTTGCAAGCAAATTCCCTGATCACCAAATCTACCTTCTTGCCCACTGTGTTCTTCCCAAATCTGGTCTAAAACCTTGGTGATACCTAAGACGGCTTTAGATCTGGGGTTGGCAAACTATGGCCTGTGGGCCAAGGATAGGTCACCATCTCTGATTGTTTTTTTCCTGGGTAGGGGGTGATATAATTAGGTTTATTATTCATTTATTAATCTATCTATTTTTTTTTAATGGAGGTACTGGGATTTGAGCCCAAGACCTCATGCATGCTAAGCACGCAGTTTACCACTGAGCTGTACCCTCCCCTTCCATCTCTGTTTGAGAATAAAGTTGTATTGAGACACAGTCACACTATTGCAGTTACGTATTGCCTCTGGCCGCTTTCACACTACAACAGCAGAATCAAATAGTTGTGAAGATATAGCCCACGATCCCGAAAATACTCATTATCTGCCCTTGTGCAAAAAAAGTTTGCCAACCTCCACTTGATGCATATTTTAAGTCTTGATTGTTGTAGAGTTATTTTACCATATTTTAGAAAAATACATAACCAGGATGTCAAAACTGTGGTTTCAGTAATGTTATTGTTTAGGAGACTAAGTTCAAAGAGTGTGCTGATTTAAAGTGGGCTTAATGAAATACCATGTAATGGTTCAGATGGTCTTGGGCTCAGGCAAAACTGTGAAGGTGGTGAGGGAGGGGCTGATCCTTGAGGCCCACTGGACCGTGCTGGGCAATAGCGGAGGATGCCGAGCACGAGAGGACGGGCAGAGAGCTTCAAGCTTTCTGGAAGAGTGGTTGCTCTTGTCAGATAACGGTGATAGTAATGGGCTGTAATGCCTGGTGCTTTCCATTTCTCAGAGGACTTTCACATCTATTATCTCAAATGGATATCATTATTTCCACTTAATGAGTTCATCCATCAGTTCCTTAACAAGGATTTATTGAGCATGTATTACGTGCCAGGTGCTATTTTAGATGCTGGGATAGGTCCATGAACAAAACAGGCAGAGCTGCTTCCCTCTGGACCTTAAATTTTAGTGGAGATAGGTATCAGGATTTTGGCAGCAAAGAATCGAAATCCATGATGCCTTCTGGCTTAGGTAATAAGAAAATTTATCATCTGTCATAACAAGAAGTCCAGTGTTAAGTTGGGCTGCAGGCACAGAGTGTTCATGGTTCTGCTCTGCTTCCCTGCAAACCTCTCGAAACTTCTCATCTTCATGTGTTACCATCTTCCTGTTGATATCCAGTTTGCTTTGGTGTATCCAGACATGACAGCATCCACAGGAAAAATAGAAACACTTTTTTCTCTTGTGTCCCTTTCTTAGGAATAAAAAAAAAAATTTCCCAGGAGCCCCCAGCAGACTTCCCTATGAGTCTCATTGCCATTGGATTATTTACATTTAGATTGAACTGCCCATTACAAACAATGGTTTCAAGAAGTGTTTTAACATTAAATACAAAATGAAGACAGGACTCCAGATTTCCTTAAGGAGACAAAACGATTTAAGCACATAAATAAAACTAAATCTAGCTTATTTCATGAACATAAGTGAAACTTAAGTTAGACGATTTCTTACAAATGCCTCTGACAATCATCAGAAAAGAAATTTGTCATCTTCCTAAAATTAGTATGAGATAATGACTTTTAAAAAATACAATACAGAGTCGCCATGCTACATATTACAACCCCATGACTTATCTATATTATAACTGGACGTTTGTAACTTTTGACTGTCGTCACCCATTTTGCCTACTCCCTGACCCCCATCTCTGACAACCACCAATCTGTTCTCTGTATCTGTGAGCTTGTTTTTTCTTTCTTTAGGTTCCACACGTAAGCGAGGTCATACAATATTTGTCTACAACTTATTTCACTTATAATGCCCCCAAGGTACATCCATGTTGTCACAACTAGCAAGATATCCTTCTTTTTTTATGGCTTGAAAATTAATACCACATTTCTTTTACCCATTCATCCATCAGTGGACACTTAGGTTGTTTCTATACCTTGTAAATTATGTTGCAGTGAACGTGGGGGTGTATATATCTTTTCAAGTTAGTATTTTTGTTTTCTTTGGATAAATACCCCAAAGTGAAATTGCTGAATCATATAGTAGTTCTATTTTTAATTTTTTGAGGAAACTCCATACGGTTTTTCATAGTGGCTGCGCCAATTTACATTTCCACCAACAGTACATGCACAAGGATTCTCTTCTCCAAATCAAGGCAAAACTTAGTTCTTGTCTTTTTGATAATAGCCATTCTAACAGGTGTGCGGTGATATCTTACTAAGGTTTTCATTTACATTTCCCTGATGATTAGAGATGTTGAGTATCTTTTCATGTACCTGTTGTCCATCTGTATGTCTTCTTTGGGGAAATATCTTTTCAGATCCTCTGTCCATTTTTAAATTAGATCGTTTGTTTTTTTGCCATTGAGTTGTATGAGTTCTTTATGTTTCTTTATTATTAACCTCTTACTGGATATATGATTTGCAAATATTTTCTCCCATTCAGTAGGTTGCCTTTTCATTTTGTTGATGGTTTTCTTTGCTGTGCAGAAGCTTTTTAATTTGACGTAGTCCTACTTGTTTATTTTTGCTTTTATTGTCTTTGCTTTTCATGTCAAATCCAAAAAATCATCGCCAAGACTGATGTCAAAGAGTGTACTGTCTATATTTTTTTTTCTAGAAGTTTTTTGGCTTCAGGTTTTGCTTTGACGTCTTTAATCCATTGAGTTAATTTTTGTTTGGAGTAAGAGTGGGGTCCAGTTTGATTCTTTTGCATGTGTTTGTCCAGTTTTCCAAACACCATTTAATAAAGAGACTGTCCTTTCCCCACTGTAAATTCTGGGCTCCTTTGTTGTAAATTAATTGACCATATATGCATGGGTTTACTTCTGGGCTCTCTATTCTGTTACATTCATCTATGTTTCTGATTTTATGCCAACACCATACTGTCTTGATAACCATATCTTTGTAACATAGTTTGAAATCAAGATTGCTTTGGCTATTCAGCATCTTGTATGGTTCCATATAAATTTTAGATTTGTTTGTTCTAAAGCTGTGAATTATACCATTGGAGTTTTGATAGGAATTGCACTGAATCTCTAGATTGCTTTGGGTCATATGGGCATTTTATTATTATTAATTTTTCTTGCAGTTTTATTGAGGTATAACTGATATGCAGCACTATATAAGTTTAAGGTGTGCAGCATAATGATTTGACTTACATACATCATGAAATGATTATCACAAGGAGTTTAGTGAACATCCATTATCTCATATGGATGAAAATTAAAGAAAAAGAAAAAAAGTTTTTTTCTTGTGATGTGAACCCTTAATATTTACTCTCTTAACAACTTTCATATATACCATACAGCAATGTTAATTATATTTGTCATGTTGTACATCAGATCCTTAATACTTACTCATCTCATAACAAAAAGTTTGTACCTTTTGACCACCTTCATCCAATTTCCCTGCCCCCTCATCCCCTGCCTTTTGTCACCGCGAATCTGACCTCTTTTTCTATGAGTTTATTTGTTTTTGAAGTTATAACTGACCTACAACACTTATGTTAGTTCCTGTTACACAGGATAGTAACTTGGTATTTCTATACATTTCAAAATGGTCATCACCACATGTCTAGTTATAATATGTCATCCTACAAAGAGTCTATATAGTTATTCACTGTAGTCCCCACACTGTACATAGCAATCTATATGTGAAGTTCCTGATATCTTAAGTTCAAACAAGTTTTACCAACCCTGCGTTTCCACTCCCTCCATTCCTATGTTTACTGTCTTTGACGTCATGTCTCACATCTTTTTGTTTTGTTGATCCCTTAACAAACTCATTGCGGATATAAATGATTTTTACTACGTTTGTCTTTTAACCTTCCTACTAGATTTATACCTGGCTGATTGACTACTTTTACTGTATATTTGCCTTTACCAGTGAGATTTCTCCCTTTGTAATTTTCTTGTTTCTAGTTGTGGCCTTTTCTTTTCCACTCAGAGAAGTCCCTTTAACATTTCTTGTAAATTTGGTTTGGTGGTGCTGGACTCTTTTAGCTTTTGCCTGTCTGTAAAACTTTTGATCTCTCCATCAAATCTGAATTAAAAAAAAATAAAACCTTGCTGGGTAGAGTATTCTTGGTTGTAGGTTTTTCCCTTTCATCACTTTGAATATATTGTGCCACTCCCTCCTGGCCTGCCAGTTTCTGCTGAAAAGTAAGCTGATAGTCTTACTGGAGTTCCCTTGTGCATACTAGTTCCTTTCTCTTGCTGCTTTAAGTATTCTCTCTTTAATTTCTGTCCTTTTAATTACATGTCTTGGTGTGGTCCTCTTTGGGTTGATCCTGTTTAGAACTCTCTGTGCATCCTGTTCCTTTCTCAGGTTAGGGAAGTTTTCAGTTATGATGTTGTCAAATATTTCTTTCTGCCCCTTCCTCTCTCTCTCTTTTTCCTTCTGGGACCCCTATAATGTGAATGTTAGTATGCTTGATGTTGCCCCAGGGATCTCTTAAATGGTCCTCAGTTTTTAAAATTCTTTTTCCCATTCAGCTTCATTGATTTCCACTAATCTGTCTTCCAGCTCACTAATCTATTCGTCTGTATCATTTAATCTACTATTGATTCCTTCTAGTGCATTTTTCATTTCAGTTATTGTTTTCTTCATCTCTGTTTTGTTCCTTTTTATTTTTTCTAACTTCGTTAAAAAATTCTAACTTCTCACTCTGTTCATCCATTCTTCTCCTGAGTTCTTTGAACATCTTTATGATTATTGCCTCGAACTCTCTATAGGGTAGATTGCCTGTCTCCACTTCACTTAGTTCTTCTTCTGGGGTTTTATCTTGATCTTTTGTTTGGAAGATATTCCTCTGTCACCTCATTTTGCCTAATTCACTGCTTTTATTCTTATGTATTTGGTAGGTTTATATTTGCCAGCCTTGGAGAAGTGACCTTTTTGTTGGAGACAGTCTGCATTCCAGCAGCACACTCCTCTCTGGTCACCAGAGCTATATGCTCTAGGCGTGCCCCTTATTTGGGCTCCATATTGTGATAGACTGACCGCTGTGGGTGGTCTGGTAGTGTGACAGGCACTAGGTCCAGTTTGTTGCCAGGCCCTGCCTTGTACAGAGGCTGCTGGCTGGTGGTTGGCCGGGCTCAGACCTGAGGTTGCTTGCTACGGGGCTAGTGCTGGCTCAATGGTGAGCAGATCCTGCAGCCAGTTGTTTGAGGAACTGGCCCCACCTACCAGCAGGCCAGCACTAGATTGGAGACCCCCAGCCCCACAATCACCCACTTCAGAACTCAGCTCTGCCCACCAGTGACCCACAGCTAGGGCTGGCTCCAGGACAGCATAGACTCCAAACTCTGATCTCGTTTCTGCCTCCAAAGTATGTGGAGCTGTGGCCTCAGATGCCATCAAGATGTCTTCTAGCTCATCTAGGCAGACCTGTCCTCAAATGTTCAGCTGTGAGAATGTGATGATTTTCTGGAGTTTGATAATCTTTCATCTTCCTTGGTGATCCATCAATGGGTCTCACAACCCAGCTGGGTTAGATTCAGTCCTGGGGGCTACTGAGAAGGTGTTGGTTTGTAGGGGGAAAAGGATGGGAGATGATGGGGAGGAAGGTGGGGGGGAGTCAGCCCTTGACACAAGATTTGTAAACAAAAAAAGAAAATTAAAAACAAAAAAAGAAAAAATGAAGAGAAGATGGGGGAAGTGAGAGAAGATGGAAAGAGGAAAAGATATTATGACTTAATCCAACTAAACTCAAACTGGAAAATGCATGTAAATCACCTAGAAGGCTTGTTAAAGCCCAGAGTGCTGGGCCCCACCACAGAGTTTCTGATTCAGTAAGTTTGGGATGGGAACCAAGACTTCTCATTTCTGAAAGATTCCCAGGTGATGCTGCTGCTGCTGGTCAGGGGACCACACTTAGGGGACCACACTTTGAGGACCACTGACTTCATCAAAAACCAGCTTGGAGGCAGTGCACCCCTTTCAGATACAGTGTTTTGCTCCTCACAGTGGACAGGCAGATCTGCTTCTTCCAAAACGTCCTTGCAGCCAACAGCCAAGTCCATCTGTTTGTTCATATAGTAGCGAGATGTCCAACAAATCCCTAAAGAAGCTAATGAGCCACTTGCATCCAACTCTTCATTGTCTGTCAGAAGAACAGCATCCGTGCTTGGGGATGAGCCTTTGGTCACTCCACTGGGCGCTGTGGCCAGGTTTAAGCACCTTGTAAAGAACTTACTTGATGGCATCAGAACAGAAAGTCTAACCAGGTCACATTCTCCTGCATAGCCCCTACTTATATCCCACTAAACTGGGGGAGCAGTGGATGGTTTCTAACCTCAGAAACCCTTTTATTTTCATCTTGGTGGTGTGCAGGACAGCAGAAGGTGTGTGTCCCGCATCTTGCAAAGGCCTGGAATGGGATGGTCTCTGCTTTCATTCACTCGTTCCCCCGGCATTTTGTAGCCACCTGCATGGTCTGACCCTGAACTAAGTGGAAGCAGGACACAACGACGAAATGCATCCAGGATCTGCTTCAAGGCTGGGCCTGTGACTCAGCTCCAGGCTGGGCGTATCGCGACCCCGCAAGACATGCCAGCCTTGATTATGAGGGTGTGATTAAGAAAAGACTGTCCCCATCACGGTCTGGTATAGAACTGTCTTGCTTGATGCCATTCACAGCCTCCTTCTGGGAGGAAATTAGCATTCTTGATAAATGCTTAAGCAATTTTCTGATAAACTTTAACAAGATTAAAACCTCCTTGGGGAAATCAGCTACCTAAACACTCAGCCGATTATCAGACATTCTTTGTCTTGTATTCAGTTTAATAATGCTTATCCAGCCTTTCTCTTTTCCTGTGAAATGTCCTTAACAAAAGGGAATTGTGACTTGGCTCTGTGGCAAGATTGGAATAAGACTTTGACACATGCTTATAACTAATTTATCTGAAAAAATTTAAAACAGTCATTATAGAGATAGGGTATAGGTATAGTAACTAACATTTTCAAGTACTTGCTGCTTGCCAGATGTTATATGAAAGGTTTTGTATAAGCTCTCTTTTTCTTTATAATGTGTTGAGTTATCATAGCTCTGTTTTACTTATAAGATGCTCAGAGAGGTGAAGTGACTTGCCCAAGATCACACAGCTGGTAAATGGCAGAACCAGGTTTTGAATCCAGGCCTGTCTGAGTCCAGAGTTGGAGCTAGCAGTAGCTATGCTCTTCTGCCTCTGCCAAAGAAATTCACGGGAGATGGAGAATGGCCTGGACAGAGGCAGAGTCAAGGCCCAGGTATGTCTGGTGGGGACTGTAGAGTTCACTCTGGCAGCCACAAGAGTGGTCCCCAGTCCTTTCAATAATGAGACCCCTGTCATTTAGTGTTACAGACCCTACAGGCCACTAGTTGGATTTTTATGACTCTGGATTGAGAGAGCCCATCTCACTTTTATCACTTACTAGCTGTGTGACCTTGGGCAGGTCACTTCACCTCTCTAAAGTGAAGCTTTTCTCATGCGAAAATTGGAGGGGAATAATAGCATCTCTCTGATGGGACTACTGTGGGGATTAAATGAGCTAAACCATGGCAAGTAATTAACACATGCCCAGCATCTACTAAGAGCTCTGTAAAAAGGTGAGGTTTTAATGCTTAATTGAATTTATGGTGGTATTATGTCACTATTTTCTCGGTGGGGCTGTGAAAAAATTTAACTTCTTATTTTAGTATAACTAAGACTTTAAAAAGTTGCAAAAACAGTACAAAGAATACCTGAACATCCTTCATCAAGATTATATATATAAATACATATGCATATATTAAAATTTCCCTCCTGAACCATTTGCAAGTCAGTAGCAGATCTGATGGCCTTTTACACCTAAATACTTACTTAAAAGCAGGGGCATTCTCTTATATAGTCACAGTACGATGATCAAAATCATGACATTGACATTGATACAATACTATTATCAGCAGAATTTGTCAACTCTCTCTTAACCTCCTATATAGCAAAAGAAAATCTTGGATCATAAATTATGTTCTGTTGTCCTTTCTCTTTAGTCTCCTTGGGTCAGTAATAGTTTCCCCGTCTTCTTTGTCTCTCATGACCTTGAAATGTTTGAAGACTACAGGCCAGTCACTCTCTTCAGATTTATCTGATGTTTCCTGATAATTAGATTCAGGTTAGGTGTTTTCGCAGGAGTACATCTCCGTGCATCACTTTATTGTGAACATTTTTGTTCATGCCTTAAAATAGGGTCCCCTCATGGGAAGAGGTGGGAAGCACCGGACCACCTGCATGAGAATCTCCTGAGGGACTTGATAAACATGCAGACACCCCCAGCACCCCTGAGAATGTGGGCCTGGAATCTAGGTGATTAAGCAGCATCCTAGGTGACCAGTTGTCTACTTGTCTACATTCCCTCCAGAGGTAACATTCCAAAACATGGCCAGTAGATGGCAGTGCAGACTGCACTTCCAATGCAGCTTCTGCTTTCCTGGAAAGATCTCACTGTAATGTGTCCTGTGAATTTAAGCTAACGTCTGCCAGGAGAGCTTGAGCTTGGCTGCTTAAGCTGCCTGTCTCCTGCTCTCCCCTCCTGTCCCTTCAGAGTGACTTTTCTGGATGCCCCAATACCTCAAATTGGTCAGAGCTCACTTGGTTCCTAAGCTCCTCAAGATGAGAGACCTTCTTTTTTTGAAGAACTAGCTAAAAACTGTTAATAATAATACTAATAGTAACAATAGCCCCAACCGGCATTACTGAGAACGTACTGTGTGTGAGACACAGTGACGAGCACGACTCGCGCTTTCTCATTTAATGCTCACAGCTACCCCTGTGGAGGGGATTGTTGACCTCCCCACGCTCACACAGCAAGTCCCTGTCACCACCTCCTGTTTCCGTATTGCCTGGAACTTGTATTGAGTCGGAGGAGCGGACAGGGAGAAATAACATCTGCTTTGCAGGCACAGGCTCTGGGAGCTATGGGAGCATCCCGAGAGAGGAGGGGGTGCCCTTCCCTGCCTTGGGGGGCGGGGCAACCAGGCAGGGAGCTGCAAGGGACAGACAGTGGGGCAGTCCCCCTATTAAGAGGGGATCAAATGTTCAGGGAGGCAGAAATGACATGGGTCACAGCACACGGAGGGCCAACAGGACGGCCGTCTAGCAGACGCTGAGAGGCTGGAGGGGCTGGGGGGCTTTCAAAGACTGAGGGGACCCTGTGGGACATTCAGTCTGCGTAATGCCCATACCAGAGCAAATCATACTTGTTGAATTTGTTTCCGCTTATTTAATCCTTTTCTAAGAGCTTGCATTGAGGGGATTTTCAAAGGATCCATGGTATTGGGGAGGATGGTGTGAAATGAGCCTGGGGATGTGGGCAGGTGGAGATTTTCACCAGTGAGTCTGGTCAAGGGAAGTGTCCTAAAAAACAGAGCAGCTGGGAGAGCTGGAAAGCAACCTTATCAATATATATTGCTATCGAGGCAGATGCTGCTAGCTGTGTATGCAAGACCTCAACTCCCCTTCTTTCTTACTGGCAGAAACCTGGATTAGTCAAAGTGGCCATCTGCCAAGCTAACGAGCTACATTTCCCAGCACTGGAAGGTAGTCCTGGCCGAAGGTAGTAGCCTGAGCCACTAATGCTGGGCGGGTGTATTAGTCTGGATTCAATCAGGAGAGAAAAACTGCATGGTAATTCGAATAGGGAAAGTTTAATATAAAGAATTAATGACTGTACCAGTGGATTGCAGTCATGAGGAATTGGCTAGGAAGAAGTAAAAAGAACTCTGAAGAATACATGTAAAGCAGCAGATACAAGGAGCAGCTGCTACTCTCAGGGTTGAGATAGAGCTTCCCCTTTCCCAGGTTCAGACTTTGTTGGATTGGGCACAGCTGTGGTTCACTGGATGGCAGAGAAGTCACTGAGGTCTGTGCTGGTAGAACTTGCCAGAAAACTGTCCTCTGTCATTACCACTGAAGGATCTCAATGGAGGCACTTGAATACCAAATTGCCAAAGGTGGGGATGCTGGGAAGGCTACTGGCCTTTGGGTGCTTCAGGTTGCTCTATACTGGAGGAACACGTGCTGGAGTAGCTGCCTGCACTGTAGAAGGCTGCCGAGTGACACACCTGAACCAGGAAGGGGTGGGCTCCTGGAAAAACCCTCTAAAAGGGATTAGATTTAGCAGATCTGTCCCTTTGCATTTCAATCCTCCCTTTCTTCCAACAGCCTGTGTGCAGAATGAAGAGGCCTTGGCACAGAGCAGCAACTGACAGTCATGTGCATGAGAAATAAAACATTGTGGTGGTCAGCCACTAAGATCTTGGGGTTGTTTGTTCTGTGGCATAAGTTGGTGGAAGCTGACTAATACACATGAAGAATTTTTTATATGATAACTGCCAGTTAAATTAAATAGAAGATTCCTCAATGAGGAGGTAAGAATTATGATTAAAGAGTGAGCTAATAAGGTCTTAATCAAAGAAAAAGGAAAGGAGTCATAAAAATACTTCCTGGACATTAGAAACATTGGTGCTTACAAATTTGTTATGGGATCTGGAGAAGGAATAAAAGAAAAATGGAATGGAGAAAGAGAAAGGCAAAACAGTAAAGAAAAATCAAAGGACATTTGAGAATACTGTGCTTATAGACAACTCAACAGACCCCCTGATGTTGCTCAGGAAAATAAGAGGAATATTATTAAACCAGGGAAGTCTGGTTGCTGCTTACATAGAGGGCACATCGAATTGCCTGTGGGAGACACAATGGGGAGCATCTCTCGGTCCTCGAGCCTGGCAATTGAAGCCACTGTGCTCTCTCTCAGCGGTATCTTAACATGCCTTGTCTGTCCTCATCAGCAGACACACGGGCTTCCTGCTGAAGTCTAGTTTCAGAATGACCTTTGAGTTATCCCCAGGGATCCACAAAGTTAATAGCTTTTATTTTGAGTCAGACACTTCAGCACATAGTCTCTCAATTTAGTGAGGATCCATCTATTGGCTTTTATAGAAAGTGGCAAGAGACAGAAGCAATTGGCTTCAATGGGTATGAGGAGGAAGAGGTGGCAGAGGGAAAGTCCCAGTGACCTCCCCCGCAACACGGCTCGGGTGATGCAGAGACAAGATGATGCAGCAAGTCGCAGAAGGACATGCCGTCTGTAATGAATGCGGCAGAACTGGGCAAATCGGCAACAATGTCTTCCTGACACAGATATCTGTAACACATTTAAGGAAGATGTTCAGAGCCCCCGCCTATCTCCCAGATATTAAGTAGATGCAGGTTTCCTAAAAGTAAGTGAGAGGGTCTGGAAGGGGCTGGCCAACATCTTCACTTGGAAAGATGAGAACTCAGAGCAGAGGTGGACTCAAGAGAATTAGGGGCGGTCATACCTTGTGACTGTCTTCAAGCCCCGGGATGATGGGAACCTGGGCTACAGGGAGGAACTTGTAGTATTACCATCCTTGTTTCCTCTAAGCTGGGCTCCTATTTCAAACCAGCAAGCCGAGGGCAAGGCGAGGAGAGAGGGGGCAGAATGACACTCCGACATCACCCTTGCACAATGCCCGCTGAACAGAGATGGATCAGCTGACCCACACAGGATAAAGGGCTTTACCAAGAGCCACAGGTCACAAAGGAATATGGAAGATCTGAATCAAATAACCAGTCGGGCTGGTATTAGTGGTAATATGGCACTGTGTAAACAAATGGATGTATAAACAGAGAATATACCTGCCATTGAAACACCCATGAGAATATTTACAAAAATTGACCATGGTTATCAAGAGAATGTCAGTACTTTTCCCCCAAATAGAAATAGTAGAGATCTCTTTGACAATCAAGTGATAAAGCCAGAAATTAAAACAAAAAGGAGAAATGAGACAAAAACCCAACCACGTGGAAAATTTAAAAACCCCCTCCTCAAAATTGAAAACTCCACTTGAGAACAAAAGAAAGTCAAAATCGCAAGTCCAAACCACGTTGGGAAAAAAAAAGAAAGATGAAAAGACTATGTGTCAAAAGCAATGAGACACAGCGAAAACCATTATGAAAGGGAAATTTAGTCTTAAACACGTATTTCTGAAAAAAGAAAAAGGAAGACAAATACAAATGAATCACGCATTCAACCCAGAAAGATAAGAAATGAGCAACAAAATAAATCTAAGGAAAGAAGGGCAGGATTAAGACAAGCAGAAACTAATGAATCAAAACACAAAGCAAAGGTAGAATTGATAAATGGAAGAGCTGATTCATTGTGCAAAAAGGGGAAAGAAAATCCACACAGTGAAATAAAGAAACCGCTAGCCAGCCTAATCAAGGGGAAAAAAGACCTCACGCAGAGAAGTCACAATTAGGAATGAGAAATGAACGGTAAGGCTGATAAAAGAGCATTTTAATATGTATTTTTAAATCACATGAATAATGCACGGATATGTATGGATTAGAAGTAAAAGTCAAATGAGAAGAAAAAATAGAGTGAAAAGTTAGAGGCAGGCTGCCGTAACAAAATACCACAGACGGGGAGGCTTAAATACAGATAATTATTTTCTTATAGCTCTGGAAGCTGGAAGTTCAAGATCAAGGTGCCCTCAGGGTTGGTTTCGTCTGAGCCTCTCTTCTTGGGGTGCAGATGGCTGCCCTCTTGTTTGCTGCCTCTTCGCATGGTCGTCCCTCTGCACACACGCCCCTTGTGTCTTTCTGTGTGTCTGAGCTTCTTTTTCTTACAAGGACACCAGCCAGTTTGGATTAGGGCCCAACCTAAAGGCTTCCTTTTAACTTAATCACCCCCATTAAAAGGCTCCATCTCCAAATACAGTTTCGTGCTGAGATACAGGAATGGGGTTTAGGGCTTTAATATATAAATTGCAGGTGGGGCACAGTTCAATCCAGAACAACTTCTCTCACCTTTTCCCCTTAAGTCCCTCCTTTCTTACAGACAATGTGATTAACCAGGCCTACATAATATTTGTGGGGTCCAGGACAAGAGTCAAACCAAGGCCCACGTGCCATATATCTGCATATTTTTTGTAAATCCAGCTAACAAGCAGTTAAAAATGTTCTATTCTCCTACTGAGACAGGAGGGAAGGGGGCAGGGTATAACCATTGAAGAAATGAGACATCAACTGAGGACAGGACAAACTGATTAGAACCAAGATGGAAGATTCGTTTTCCAGTAGACCCTGAGCCTCATGGCACATCCATAGGTGCCATGACAGTTCCCAGGCTGACCATAAAAGGCCAAAAAGTAGGTGGCGCCCAATTTCTGGAAGTCCCCACCCCTCCCCCAAAATAGTTGGAATAATCCTCCTACTCATTAGCATATGAAATGACTTGGCCCCTCAAAACTAAGCACCCCCACACCTCGTGGCTACTCTACCTTCTGAGTGAGAGGGACGCACTCTGTCTATGGGGTGTGTATCTCCCTGAATAAACTTCTTTCACTTTACTATGCCTCGCACTTGAATTCTTCCTTGCGTGAGACAAGAACCTACATTTTCTGGCAACATTACCTGGACAAATATACCTTCATATCCACCTGGGAAACCAGATTCAGATTTACAATTCCTGAACTCTCCAGAGTTCCTTTGCCAGAACATGGCAGCGGGGCTTCCATTTTCTTCCCATGTCCTGCTCTGTCTACACCACAAGGGGTTCGTACACACATAGATGGAGACTCCAACCTGCACACCCAAATTCCTCCACACACCCCCTCAAACAGCACCCCTTGGTTGCTGGTGGGTCTAGCAGGGGTCACAGCAGTGACACACTCCATGCTCAGGAGGACAAGGAATTCCAGGGTCCCTGGTCTGGAAGGCAGGCTCAGGCTGTAGCTGGGTGTGTGCCCTGCGGGTGTGGGGCACTTGGGGGGAGGATGAGCGGCCCCTCTAAAGAGTAAGCCCAAGGGACAGGCCCCTCCTGCTTTACAGGTAGATATTAGTGGGTATCCTTTCAGACCATTCAACATCCATTTTATATATAACAATGAGATTCTAATTCCAAAATAAAAGCTTATTTTAAAAAATGGTTTATCTCTTTTTGAGACTTGCTCCTCCCTCCATTATATCTTGTAGATCTTTCCATGTCAGCATATATAGATCTGCTTAAGATATTACACAGTATAAGCGTAAGGGGAAAAATTATGAAAGCTTATTTAGCACAATGCAATGTTAACCCTCTTGAAAATTAGGATGATTTAAAACCAAAATAAGTTCAAAAAAAAAACAAATTGCCGAGATTGACTTAAGAAGAAATAGAAAATCTAAACAGATTAATAACTGGAAGTATTGGCAGTAGCTGAGGAAGTTGTTTAAGACAGCTCCATAGTTTCTCTCAAATTTACAAGTGACAGGCAATTCCAAAGCTCATCAAACTCTTAGAGCATAAAGAAAGAAGGAAAATGCCCAGTTATTTTTATGAAGGGTTTAAATATTATTACAGGGGACTGTATTATGTCCTCCCCTCCAATTCACATGTTGAAGCTCTAACTCCCAACATGATGGTATGAGGAGGTGGGGCCTTTGGGAGGTAATTAGTTTTAGATGAGTTCATGAGGGTGAAGCCCTGGTGATGAGATTAGTGCCCTTATAGAAAGAATCATGAGAGCCATCTCCCTTTAGCGCTGCTGTGTAAAGACACAGCAAGATGACCATCTGCAGGCCAGGAACTGGACCCTAACCCGGAACCAAGTTGTCCGGCACCTTGACCTTGGGCTTCTCAGCCTCCCAGAACTAACTGTGAGACATAGTTTCTGTCGTTTAAGCCACGCCACCTATTGTATTTTGTTACAGCAGCCTGAGCTGACTAAGACAAACATCAAAACCGGACAAAGCAGCAAAAAGAAATTCACAGACTAATTTAATCTATGAATATTGAAGCCGAACTTCTTTATGAAAGATTAAGAGGTAGAATCCAGTAATACTGTTAAAGAATAACAAACTCTAGCCAGATGGTGAGAAGTTGACACACAAAAAGTAGTCGTGTCAGTCATATTTTTCTACATAGCCAATGAACAACTGAAAACAAATTAAAAACACAATGCTATTTACAATAGCTCTAAAAAATGCAATACTTAAGTATAAATCTAATAAAATATGTACAAGATCTGTATGATGAAAACTATGAAATGTTATGAAACCAAAGACCTCAATAAATGGAGAGACAGAATGTGTTCATGGCCTGGATGATTTAATATATAACAAAGATGACATTTCTCCCCAAATTTACTTAGAGGTTTAACCTAATTCCTATCAAAGTTCCAGCAGGAATTTTTGTAGATTCAGACAAACTGATTCCAAAATGTCTATATAAAGGCAAAAGAGCTAAACTAGTTAAAATGTTTGAAAATGAAGAATAAATTTAGGGGAATCACATTATCTGATTTTACTACTTATTACATAGCTGTAGGAATCAAGAGAGTGGTGTTGGTATTGGGTTAGACACAAATCAAGGGAACGAAATAGAGTCCAGAAATAGACCCACACACATTAATCAACAGATGTTGACAAAGGTACAAAAGCAACTCAACGGACAAAGGATAGTCCTTTCAACACATAGTATTTGTACAACTGGACTTACAGGGGGCAAAAAGAGTGAACCTCGACCCAAACTGTACACTGTAAGCAAAAATTAACTCCAAGTGAATCGTAGATGTAAATTGCAAAAGTACAGAACTTTTGCAAGAAAATATAGGAGAAAATTTTCATGACCTCGGGCTTGGTGATGAGTTTTTAGACATGACACCAAAAGCACAAGCCATAAAAGAAAAATAATTGATACGCTGGACTGCATTAAAATTAAAAACTTTTGGTCTGTGAAAACCTTGTTAAGAAAACAAAAAGACAAGCCACGAGAAAATGAAAAGATATGCAAATCACATATCTCACAAAAGACTTGAATCCAGAATATATAAAGAATTCTCTAAACTCAACATTAAAATAGCAATTCAATTAGGAAATGTGTAAAGGATTTGAGCAGACACTTCACCAAAGAAGGTATAAAGATGGCAAATAAGCACATGAGAAGATGTTCAACATCATTAGCTATTAGGAAAATGCAAGCTAAAGACATAATGAGACAGCATTACACATCCATTAGGATGGCTACAATTAAAAACCCCGACAATGCCGAGTGCTTGTGAGAGCAACTTCTTGTCTAGCCCTGACTCTTAGAATGATGGTGATTTTTCACATACCGAGTAAAGAATCAATTAACAAAAACCAACCAGGCTACGTGGAAGACACCCAAAATGGCATACAAAAAATAGCAAATGAATCTGTGTTGTAAGTGAAGAAGGTAACACCACTGAAGAATAAAAAAACTAGCCTAAGTAACTTTGAAAACCAGTATTTCGACTGGATACTGTAGGATTACACACCAAAAGAAGTGCACATAAATACCGTCCTCTATTTAGTAAATATACATATACTAGTATTGAACAAAAAGTAAATATGTGGCGGATAGTGAGAGCCAGGTTTTTCACTGCCAGAAAAAGAAGGTAGAAGTAAAGAAAGAGCTAGAGTGAATCCTGCGTGGCATTGGACTGAAATCAGAAATATAAGTATAAATCTATGTTTTAAAATTATTTACAGACAGACAAACCTAGAAATAAACATGGGTATGTGTATGAATGTGTTAGTCTCCCCTTAGGTATTTCTCCCTTCTGTCCTTTCAGAAGGCAATGGCGTCCTAGTAGCAATGCGCTCATCTAGAGATGTGGTGCCCAGGTCGTGGTTTCTCAATACCATTTTCCTATTTAAAAAACACTAACGTTCCTTGAAGAAATGATTAATTTTAGAGTTTGGGCACAGAAAGTAAAATATGAGCCTGGAACATAGTATGTTGTGAGAGAGTAAGGAAGGGCTCAAAAAATGATGGGGCCATAGTGAAAGAATACAGGCACCAGCCTGAAGTCGCCCTTAATGGCTTAAAGCCGGGACTGTTCGAGCAATAAAATAAAGGTTGGATTATAACCCTGTTCTGTTTTCTCCCATAACCATTATTATCTCTTGATCTACTGTATAATTACCCTATTACGTTTTTGTTTGTTGCCTCTCTCTCTTCACTAAAATAAACTTTACAGAGGTGAGGATTTGAGGGTCTGTTTTGTTTCTGGATATATCCCAAGGACCATAACAGCACCCGGCATATAGTGCAGATTCAATAAATATTTGTGAATATTGGCACATAGATTGGGGAAACTGAATATCCTAATGGAAGCAAAAAGAATTTTCTCAAATAATTGAACACCTCAGCAGCTACCACCATAAGATTCGCTGCCTCAGCACATCTGAGACTCACAAGGGCAGGCAGGGTTGGTCCTGAGGGAGCTGAGTAGTCTGGGATATTTTCCCAAGAAAAGAACATGGCAGCGTGGGAGGCCATCTCCCAGGGAACACTTTGGAAGATTTTTCTCTCAAAAGGATGCTTGAAACAGCTGTGGTTATTTTGCAAACTCAGTGAGAAGCTGACTTTTGCATGACTAATTTAAAACCCATTGGTATCTTTATCTCAGCAGAAACACTCCCACTCTTGTGAGGTTGACATTAGGGGCCCGTTTTATGGGTGAGAGGAAGGAAGCATGGAGAAGGTAAATGTGTTCGTTTACTAGGGCTGCTGTAAAAAAAGTACCATGCACTGGGTGGCTTAAAACAAGAGAAGTTTGTCTCACAGCTGCAGAGGCCAGAAGTCTGAAATCAAGGTATCCATGGGCCATGCTTCCCCTGAGACTCTGGGTAGAATCCTTCTTGACCTCTTCTTAGCTTCTGGGAGCCTTAAGCATTCCTTAGCTTGAAGCTGCGTTAGCCAGATAGCTGCCTCTGTCATCATCTGTCTCTGTGTGTGTTTGACTCTGTCTGAATTTCCCCCTTTCATAAGAACACTAGTCACAGTGGTCTAAGGACCGCCTTAGTGACCTCTTTTTAACTTGGTTACCTCTATCAAGACCCTATGTGTATGGAGGTCAGGACTTCAGCACAGCATTTTTGGAGGACATGATTCAACTCATACCAGTAAGTAACTTCGAATCATGGAATATTAGAGCTAAAGGGACTTTTTCTGTTGAAACCACCCCACTCTATACTCTCTCTCTGCATGACCTTAACCATGCTCAGGCTCTCCTAAGATGGAAAGTTGTCAAGGATATTCACCAAAATAGTAACTATGGTAACTATGGTAAAAGTCATCTCACTTACCAGGCTTCCATCCCCGCAGCCCTTGAATATCCCCTAAAGTGTAGGCCCTCCAGGTCCTCTCTTGTTTCCAGCTGACCTGGGTTTACACCCTCCTGATTTAACATTTCATGGCTCATCTGCCTCCTGAGTGCCCTCTGGAGCCCCAGCAGAGGGCTTCGACCCATCAGAAAGAACGAGAACATGGTGAGATATCCTTTGGGGAGCTGCAGGATCTGAACAGGAACGATGTAAAAGTGAAATGCAAGGGCATTGGGCATGTGAGCACAGCAGAGGCAAAGATCTGGAGATAATTACCAGCAGACTCAATTGGAGGTGCTACGTGAAAAGGACCTAGGGCAGCCCCTAGCTGGGGAAAAAATTGGAAAATGAAGTTAAGTGACAAAAGACTTCAAATCAAATCACCAGGTACATATTAAGTGCCTGACTCAGTACCGCAATGAGCCATGGGTGATATAAAGGCATGTAATATCTGTTTCCTGCCCTCAAGGAAAGTATAATCTACTTACCCAGGTTAGACATAAAACTCAGGAGAAGTTAGATAACAAAATATTTAAATAGCAGTTCACAGTGCCCCATGATCAACTGCTAAATAACTGTAGAGCTGATAACAAGCTTTTAGAATTCTGAACTAGGAGAGATTATTTGGTTATTATGGTCTGGACAGGTACACATTTTCTTTTATTTGTGTGGGGAAGGTAATCAGGTTTATTTCCTTATTTTTTAACAGAGGTACTGAGGATTGAACCCAGGACTGCGTGCATGCTAAGCATGCGCTCTACCACTGAGCTATACCCTCCCCTGCTGGGGGAAAGAAAGGGTTAACTGAGCTGGGCAAATCAATGAAACTGAGAGCCTGTTCTTCACAGAGATCAATGAAACTGAGAGCTTGTTCTTCACAGAGATCAATGAAATTGATAAATTTTTAGCTAGACTAAGAAAAAAAAAAAAGAGAGAGAGATGATGCAAATAAAATCCGAAGTGAAAGAGGAGACATCACAAATGATGACACAGAAATAAAAAAGATGATCTGGGACTGCTATGAACCATTGCCAACGATTATATGAGTAAGCTGGAAGAATGGATCGATACGTTCCTAGAAACATTCAACCAACCCAGACTGAATCAGGAACAAACAGAAAATCCAAGCAGACCTATAACTTAGTAAGGAAATTGAATCAGTAATCAAAAAAAAATCTCCCTTGAAAGAAAAGCCTAGGACCAGATGGCTTCACTGAGAATTCTACCAAATATTTAAAGAAGAACCCTTGGATTTTGTCTGTATTTTTCATTTGAACCATTTTATGTTGACTCTTTAAAAGTTTTATTTATTTATTTATTTTTCAATTTTTGGTGGGGAGAGGTAATTCTTTGTTGACTCTTCAAGTGGTTTTGCTCAGGGGGAGTTCTTAGAGAGTCACTCTTGATTGAACTACAGGTCTTAGAAAGCTAGCTGGGGCTGGAGGGGTGGGGCTGAAAGAAAACTGAGCTTGATTGGGCCTGGGGGATAAAGGTGATGGCTCTGGGCCTGCCCCTACACCCCCAGATAAGATAGCAGTGGTGAGAGCATCCTTTTAAAACCAGTCTCCCTGTCCCTAGGGTTTCTGATGACAGCTCTGCATGAAGGGGTCGCCACAGGTGGGAGGAAAGCCTTCTCTAAGGGAAGGAGAGACTCCAGGTCCAGATTCTTTAGTGGTGCCCGGTGGGAAATCACTTTAGTCACCCATAAAGCAGCCATCCATTCTGCTAGGTTTTACTCCCAGGGTTCCTCTGCGGGCTAGGAGAAGCAGGCAGGGGGAATTTCTGCACCAGACTCCAGGGGAAATTCTCCGGACACCTTGACAGATTCTTATGTCATAGGAGCCAGGTGCAGCCCCCAAATCCAGTCAGCTCGAGGGGGGCGTCAAGCCGGTAGTAAGGGGACAGGTTGGAATCTCAGAAGAGAGGTCTGGACCGAAGACACATACACAGGGGTCATTGCACCACTGATGGTCTTCAAAGCCTCAGAGGCTGAAACCTCCTTCCTGCTTATACTAACCAGAGTGGATTCTGAAGTTTGCAGTTAGTAATCCTGACCAACACAGCACTTGTAAAACCAAAAAGAGCAGTTCTAGCACCAATAGTCAATTTGAGGGTCCCCCCAAACTGCTCATAAGTTCTATAATTGGCAAGAAGGACTCCAGAACTCATGGAAGTCTGTTATACTGGTGGTTACAGTTTGTTAAAGGGGAGGGATACCGATTAACGTCAGCCAATGGAAGGGGCGCGTAGGACAGAGTCCAGGAAAGTTCCAAAGGCTGAGCTTCCAGTTGGCCCCTCCCCGTGGACCTGTGGAGGTCCTTACTCTCCTGGCATCAAAATGTGACAACATGCACACTGTTGCCAACTGGGGGGATGCTCAGCGAAGCCTTGGTGGCTCCATCTGTAGGCACAGTTGACCACCCACGTGGGTGACCATGTCTCCGGCCCCTTTGAAGGTCCAGATGGTACCATGGGACTCAAACCTTGCACCATAGATTACCCCATTAACTGTCTGGCATGGCCCATGCCTCCAGGTAGACAAAGACACTGATCTGGCAGGATTTTCCAAGAACTTAGTGATGACTTCTCAGGGGCTGAAGACAAAGACCAGACCTCTGTCTGAGCCAAGTTGAATTCTTTGCTACACAACCCTCCCCATGCCGCTGCCGTGACTCCATGTGAGCCCCCTCCCCTGTGTGCTCAGGCACCACCTCAGGAGGAGGGCAGAGTGTGAGAGAGGAGAGACTGTGAGCAAATAGCCAATTGCTGAAGTAATGCACGAGTCTTTTTAAATGACTGGATTCCATTTCTGGACATTTACTTCATGGACATACCTGCTCCTGTGTGCGTGGTTGTATGAATAAGAAATGATGTATGGATAAATTTATTCACTGAAGCACTATTTATCTCAAGGGTTCAGCCGAGCTAGAGAGGGAGCTGGGCTGCCAGGTGTCAGAGTAGCTGATTAAGGCGACAGCAGGTGAAAACCACGGTGAAGCATTTAGTTGCGCACTCCGATAGCGTAAGCAAGAGGCTCAAACCAGGAAAAGCCCCAACGGCCCTGATCCACCTCCCCTGTGGGTCAGGCGGCTCCGTGCAGACGTCGGGTTCATCTCACTGGCTCATCTCCCCAGACAGAAGCCACTGGCAGGTTTCTGGACTCTGAACCAGGAAGGTGGCAGGGAGGGAAGTAGGGAAGGGCTGGGAGTGGAAAAGTAGTGAGTACGAGTCCTTGTGGGGAAAATGTCTTCAAGGGCCCCTCTTCTCTTCCTGATAGAGTCCTTGGCACAGGCGTCTGAAGACCTCTGCCCAAGGCCTCAGGTAAAGAGACTTAGGAATGAAGGCTTCTGGGATAGGACAGTAAATATGCAACGAGCATGACCAGCTGGGGTGCTGATGCAACCTTGACCGCAACTCCCCTCGGAGACCGCAGTGAGTTGTCTGGGCGCCAAGGCTGGTGTGGGGAGGGCGGCTTCCCCTGTCAGGAAAAGCCTTTGTAATTGCCTATGGTGGGGTTTCAGAAATCACACTTCCATTTTGGGTTAACATCCTGGACTCTGGTTAAAATGAGGAGCTGGACTCCTCATTTATAAAAGCCAAGCATTGGAAGCAAACTAAGGACCCATTAGTAGGGGATTGGTTACATAAATTGTAGTATATCCTCACCAGGAAATCCCATGCATCTAAGAAAGAGGAAGTTGTCCTGTACACACACAAGTGTGGAATAGTGTGTAACCACAAGGAGGGTTCGTGGGGAGGTCAGTGAAGAGCGGAGGAGGGACAGCTTTCCCCCGGGCTGACCAGCTCAGTGCCTGCAAACAGGAGATGCTCAGTAATCACGTCCAGCCAACAGATATCGAATGTCCACTATGGCTAAATAAGTCCTTTAACATGGGCTACCCAATATCATCATTAAAATAGCCCTAGGGCATGCCTACTACTATCATCATCATCCTTACTTTATAGATGAGGACCTCGAAGGGGAAAGGGACCTGCCCGAGGCCACATGGCCGGTGCTGGATGAAGCCGACCTCTTCACAGTCCATCACAGGGATGGATGATGGCGGCAGACAAGTGAACAAAAGGGACAAGGCGAAGCCATGGCTTACCCTCCGCCAGCTGGGTGACAGCACATTGTCCCATCTTGGAACGCATCTCTGTCACACACAGGGTAAATGGGTCTATTCCCTGTGAATTATCTGCTAGCCGGCAGCTCCATCCATCTGTTCATTAACACAATTAAAAAAAAATCAAATGAGCCTCTTGATGCCCAGTCCCCGGGGGCCCAACTACATAAGTTGGAAATGACTCTTCAATGACTGATCAAAGGTGGGTTGTTCAGTAATTAGAAATCAAGATCTCTTCCTCCAGGCTTGGAGCTCTTTATTTGGGTCAGAACCAAAACCTAGACAGATCCATTTCCTCCTAATTTATACCCCTTTCGATGGGGAAAGCAGCAGGAGGCTGAGCTTTTGCTCCAGGAGACCCAGTGGCTCCTGTGTCTTCAGCAGGCAAGAAGGGAGGGAGGGAGCACATAATGAAATAAGCCCGTGAAGTGCCCATAAACTGGGATGGACAAGCACCTTAAGAGCAGGCATGAGTGCCAAGTTCAGGGCTGAGTGCGGAACAGAATCCCTTGTTCTCTCATTGAGGTTCCCACAGCAGCGGAAGATGAAAAAGGGGAGTGTGATTAGGGTCCAGTCTTGGAGGTCCAAAGACCCCCTTAGGCAAAAAAGGGTGAGCAGTAGGGAGGTTCAGCTAGAGTATCAGGTGGTTCCTTCATTGAGCCACTCAATAAATATTTGTTGAGGGCCTACTAACTGCCAGCACTCTGCTAGGCACAGGAATCTGATGGTCAATTAAAAAGGTGTCTGCTTTTAAAGATAGTACACAGCTAGCAGAGGTGGGTGTTGGGGGGGGGGCGTAGTCGGTCTGATGGGAAAGTCCAGAGTCAGAGAGGGTGAGGGTGCATGTGCTGAAAAGGAGGAGTGTAGGCGCAGAGGCCAGGCCCCCAGAGCTGATAACAGAAACGTCTTCATCCTCCCAGAATCCCCAGGAACACGCTGCACATCTGGAGATGCAACTCGCCAGTCCAGCTGTGGCCTCCAGGCCCTGCCTTTCACCCTGCCCTCAAACTCTTAGGTACTGGACGTTGGCACCCAAGAACAGGAAGTCCTAGGAGAGACAAGACAGGACAGGATGGTAAAAGCATCCTCTATCCCAGAAGACGCATCTCTGATTTAAAGGGAGGCCCACGTCTGGGGAAACACAAGCTCTGCCAGAAACCAGTTTGGTGCATAAATCGAGCGTGTAACTCTGTCCCCAAGGTCTCCATAAAGCACAGCTTTTGCCAGCTACGTTCTCTAAGGTGGCAATTTATCTGTCATTTCCCAAGCTGCTGCTTCCTGGCAGGCCTCATAAATGTCCTTTGTGTCACCTAAATTCTCTCTCCTTGGAGAAAAACTCAAAATTGTGAGCTTCTGAGGTTTACTCTCCTACCTCCTTATAAGTTTCCATCACTAAAGGGGCGGGAACTCTGAACTCAAAGGAAAGTCTAGTTCTTTCCCACAGCGACCCATCTGCTGCATTTTGGTGGTCATACACACGGGCAGAGTTGACCTCAAAACTCAAATGAATATGATAGTATATACAGTTGGCCACTGAACAATGGGGGTTGGGGCACTGATGCTCCGCAGGTGGAAAATCCACATACAGCTTTATAGTCAGCCTTCCCTATCCACGGTTCCTTGCATCCATGGTTCTGCATCTGCAAATTCAACCAACTTCGCAGATGGTGCAGTACCCTAGTATTTACTATTGAAAAAAATTCACATATAAGCAGACCTGAGGCATTTCAAACCTGTGTTGTTCAAGGGTCAACTGTAACAAATCTTCTAAATGACTTCCATTGTACCAAACTGAGCTAGAAGCTCAAATCTTCACCAGAGCCCAGTGAGATTTGGGCTACATCCCATTTTACAGAAGAGAAAACTGAGGCCAGCTACACGAATTCTCCCTCCATCCTTGCTTTGAACAATGATCTGTCTCACTCCTTGTAAACTCTCAGTGATGGCTGGATGTTAGTATTTCCGAGCCCAAAAGGGCTTTGCACATTTGTTTTTTAAATGTATCAGTTCATCACTGTTTCAATGTTCCTGATCATTCTGCTGCCCGTCACTCTTTAGGAGATATTTGCTGGATGTTGATGAGGTACCAGGTGCAAAGCAGCATCTCCTTGAATGCTCACAAGACTGCCCACCCAGCCATCCTACCATACAGATGCTGTTCTAGAAATATAACCTGAACCATGGGGCACAGATGGACCATAAAATACTTGGTCAGAATAGTGGAGAGTAAAGAATCAGACTATTCCTTGGTATTCAAATAGTTAAGTAAATTGTGATCCTTCGCATGGATGGGACAGTCTTTAACATTGGCGGGGGTGGAGGGAGCAGGGAGAGGAGACTACATTGCAACGGAGGGGAAAAAAAGAAAGAAAACAGGTCTGAGGACTAGCAATGGCAACAATCCAAAACAAACACTTCTTTTTAAATGCTGAGAGAAAACAAAAAGCCTAGAAGGAAGTACATCAAAAATCTGCCGTGGGTGTGGGGCAGGCAATGGGTTTACAAGGAACAGCATATGTATCTATGAAAACTTCTTCTTTGAAGAATTTAGAATTCTTAAGAATTTAGAAGAAATTTTAAAAACTTACAAATGGCTTTCCGAACCTGCCCTTTTGGCATGTCTAAGATGGCTGTATTTTCAAAATGAGCTGATCTTGAGGTTCCCGAGGTTGTGTCAATTCCCTCCTGCCCCATAGAGGTGCCACTTCTGAAGGACACGTGAATGGCTTCATGGCATCTAGCTGATCCTTGAGCACCCCCCCCCCCACTCCCCGTCCAGGCTTTCCCTGCTGCAGGGTTGGGCTGGGTCCCACCCACTGAGATATGACCTCTGAGCCTGGAAAGCTCACCAGCCCCTCTCCCCAAATCCTCAGAGCCCCCCTGAACCCACTGACCTTGTGGATCTGGAGAACAGGGTCGTAGAGCTCAATTTGCTTTAGCAGAGGGAGGGGGAAGCCTTTTTCCAGCTTATCTGGAGGTTGAAACACAGTATGGAGAGAAATTTGTTAATAAATAACAATTACAGATGAAATTTTACCCCCAAAAAGTTCCTCTCTGCAAATTCTATACATAGTATATTCCCATTTAATTATCACCAAAGACGGGATTATTATTCCTTTATCACAGATCAGGAAATCAAGGCACAGAGTGGCCAAGTAACCTGTCCTAGGTCACACAGCTAGAAAGTGGAAGAACGGGATTTGAACGCAGGCAGGCTGACACAGGGGCCTGAGTTCTCAGCTGTGGTGCTACATGGAGACAGTGGCGAGGGTGGGGCAGCAGACACTCATGGTAAGAAGCTAGAGGGTATCTGCTCTCTGCCCTCCACCCGCATCCTGCTTTCTACTGCAGCCAAATGAACCAGGATCTCATTGAAAGAGGGTTTAGGTCTTTATGCTTTATTTTTTGACTAGGGAGTTGGCAACTAACTGGGAAATGTGAATTTAGAGGTGAGCTGCCTTGTGCTCTGTGTATTAACTTGGTCCTCAGTCTTTCACCTGTCTTTTCAGGGTGTTGCGGGTGGCACTTCTGCAAGCCCCTCTTTCTCTCTTAGGAGGAGGTTTCCTGTGCTGCAAAAAAACTGCCCCCATCCCCAACCCTCATCAGAGCCCTGGAGGGAGAAGAGATAGACTTTAATACTCCCATGCCACAGACAGGCCACTGAAGCTCAAAGAACAGAAGTGACTCCCCCAAGGTCACACAGCCCGCAGGAGAGCCACGTTTCCAGTGTTCTTTCCGTCAAAGAGCAGTGACCACTCTTGACTTGGAAAAATCCATACTGATTCTTACCATTGACCTTGGGGTAGAGGGTGTTGAGAATGTAGTAGTTGAGCAGCGCCTCCAACATCTCCACCTGGTGGAGAACAGGAGAAGTACACTGTAACCACATGCACCAATAAACGTCCACAGAGCCACCTTGGGGGTGGGGTGGTTCTGTATGTGCTGACATGGCAAAAGGCTTGAAAAAAAGCTAATTTCAGATAGATACCTACATCATGCTGCTACTTTATAAGATTAAACTATTTTGAAATGCACATTTATATGTGTGCAAAGGGATAGAAAAGTTTGGAAGACTACACACCCAACTGTCTTTCCTCTAGGAAGAACATCAAGGTTTGGCTTAGTCTTATCTTTAGTATTAAATTTTTTTTTCAGTGAAAATATTTTCCTAAATTACTTATATGATACAAAATTTTATTTTATTGCCCCTCCCCCTTCTTTCCCTTGGAAAGAGATGCTTGATACACTAATTTGAACACCTGGATCCAGCTATGCCTGAAACCTCTAGCTTTAGTTTAGTTTAGTTAGTTTTTTTTTTGGTTATATGACCCTATACATCCCTCCTGTTTGCTTAAGACATTTTTAATTGGCCTTCTATTCCTTGCAATTAAAAGAATTCTGTCCAATAGATGACCTAATTATACAGTCTTATATTGGGAGGTAACTGTTCCTCTGCCCTATGTTTCGTGTCCTCAAGAGCGTCTATGCTTTTCTAGGGCACAGAGTAACTCTTCTCTTTCTCTATTTTCTATTATGGTGCTATCGCATTAAACACTCTAAATTAATTACTGCCCCAATCATTCCATAAATAAAAACAATAATAACTTACACTGAATACTCCAACTTTAGATTCTTTCAGTTCCACTTGTATCCTATAATGAATCAGAGAAGATTCAGAGATGTGGACATTACGCTTATAGGAAATGTAAGCAACGTGGGGGTTAATCAGAAAAAAGGAGATACCGACTTGAGAAGGCACAGGGCCAAGGATGTGGTAGGGGTGGGAGTGAAAAGATATTTGAGGAACCAAAAACAATGATACAACTTTATTGGGAAGACTTGCAGAGGGGAAATGTGTAGTGTAAAAGAACACAGCCTCTGCAATTTCAGGAAGTCAGTATAGCTGATGTGTAAAATTCACAGATTAAGAAAGCAGTAGCGTTAGTAAGTTCTTTAGAAATTTGGTAGTAATGGGGGTTATGTGGAAAGGAAGTTCGTGGAGGCAGGACCAGTGGGGCAAAAGAATTGGGCCAAGTGGGATAAAATGTAAGTTTCCTTCCGAAATGGTGGGCCCCTAATGTTGACAGGGGCATCTGGTCACATCCCACCACCAGCTACAGTGAATCAGCTACAATGTCCAGATGGAGGAAGCCCAGCCAAGGGCCCTCATGTGGGCAGGAGGCTGACTTACTTTCTTGGCTCCAGGAACCCAGTGATCTTGCTGGTGTTGAAGGTCAATGTGGCAGACACATTAGTGGCCTGGAAATTCCAGTAGAAAGAAATAGGTCCAAATGAGGGAGGTTGTCGTGTACAGGATGGATAGCTATGAGACCCGGCTGTCTCCTCTAAACAAACATCTCAATGGGTTAAAGCAGGAACTGACCCACTGGAGTGTAGACTCCCACAAGGCTCATCATAGGTGCTCAATAGATGAGTTTGAACTGGAACATTTTTTACTTGGAATTGCTGACTATAATAGCAATTAAACTTGTGAACAGACTACCAAGAGAAGGTGTGGAAGCCTATCCCAGGAGATCTCTAAAGGGATCATTTCTAGCTATCTCAGGGCCAAGATTCAGCCCTAGTAATACAAATACAAATAGAATAATAGATTATGTTTTAATTTAAAATATCTTAACAACAATTTTGATAACAATAAGAATTATCCAATTGCAGACATGACATCTGGGAGTAATTACACTTCCAGAAATTTGTCTTATTGAGTTTCAAACCAGGAACAAGACAGCAAAGTTCTCCATCCAGTGAGCAGGACCCCCCAAAACCTGAATCCCTTTGCTGTTAGGTAGGGTTGGTTGAGAGAGGAGGCACCACTCTCAATATTTAACTCAGAGGGAATTTAATACAGGGGATTGGTTACACAAGTGATGGCATTGCTGCAAAGCCAAAAAAAGGGTTGGAGAGGCATCTGAGAGATTAGCCGAGGCAGGAAGCTGCTACCACCCCAGGACTGGAGGAACAGAAGGAAGAGATGGAGTTATGGGAGCCACCATGGAGGAAATACAGTTAGTACCTGAGTCTCTGTCCAAGACAGGAAAAAATACTATGGGTTCTTCCTTCCTCCCACCTTCCATTCTCCTGACAGTGCCTTCCATTGCTAAGCTAGAAATCAGAGTGCAAGGGAGCCTGGGACATGTAGTCTTCAGGGGTCAGATACAGATGGAGCAAACAGGTCAAAGACCACTATGCCTTCCTCCCCACAATAGCCCAGACTCACTTAGTGGGATGAACATACATTAAACAAATAAACCTGCAAACAGATACATAAGTAACTTTATAATAAGTCCTATGAGGAAAAATAATAGGGTGCTACAAGGAAAAAAAAAAAAAAAGACAAGGGGCCTAAAATAGATCAGGGGTAAAGGCAATCATGGAAGGCCTATCTGAGGAAGTGATACTTAAGTTGAGATGGGAAAGAATCAGCCAGATGGTGAATGGGGGGTAAAGCATGCAGGAAAAGGGAAAAGCATTTGCGAAGGCATTGCCCCTTACCACACCAAGCCGGAAGACAGGCTCCCTGATGGAGTTAGGCAGCAGCACAAAGGCCTCAACCTCCATCTGGGGGGCTGAGGAGATATTTCCAGGGCTGAAGTTCAGGGACGGCGCAGAGACCATCGCTCCTTGGAGCTCCAAGTTCATGTTGGGGTACTTCCTGGCTAACTGGGGGCAGAATGAAGAGATTATGTCAAGAAAAGAGAAGCAGAAGAGAATTATGTTTCTGAACCCTGAGGGAGTCAGATCAAGCTGAGAACACTTCTTGGTCGGTTTTATTTCCACAAAATGCTCTGTGCCTTTTTCTCTTACAGGTATAACTAGCCATCTTTCCACGTCAGACACATGGAGTTTGCACCACCTATGTCATGGCTGCATGGCATTCCATCATGCATGCATGGGTACTGAATTGATTTAACCCTATTGAGCATCAAGTTGTCTCCAAGGTTTTGCCATTTTAATAATCACCCCGCCGTGTACCTTCGGCTATTATTTGGGGGAATACGGTCCTCAATGTGAACTTGCTGAGTACAAGGGCAGGGATATTTTTAAAGCTTCTGCCAGGTGTTGCCAAACTGTTCTCCATGAAGGTTGGGCTGATTTTTTTTTTTCACTCCATGCCCCTCCCTGGGCAATGGATGAGAGCTATTGTTTCTCCCCACTCTCATCACACTCAGGTAACTGCACAGGCGAAGACTAGATACCAATGATTTTGAAATATGACACACCTAGACCCCACCGTCTCAAAAGTGCTGGCAATCTTCTGTTTCACTAAAATTTAATTGGGGGCAAGATCATTCCTTTTGGGGGGAAGTTGGTGGAGGAACAACAGTGAACCTTTTGGTTGTGCAGGAATAAAATCTACCATCTATTGTAAGAGAGAGATGTTTAGAAGGTTGAGGAGGTAAACCACTTCTGGAAGAAAGTGGGCTGAGCTGCTTCTCTGTCAGGTTGATGATGATGTGAGCAGGTAGCAGGAGGAAGAGTTTTCTCCTCTTTCTGGGGCAAAAGGGATGTTGGAGCCACGATGCGGCCAAGGGCCCTCCAAGGCCAGTACCAACAATATAGAGGCACGATGGGCTGTTGTGGGGCTCCAGGGAAAGAAAGGGCCTACTGTGGGGGCGCCTTATGGAAGGACATGACCCAGGCACTGCAGGATTTGAAGCTGAACAATTTTCCCACCGTTGTAATTCCTCTCAGCCATCCTCAAGCCTTCTGCCTGGAATGTTAAATATGACCGCCTGTCTGAGCTGTGTCTTGGGGGGACTCAGAAAGTAGGGAAGAGGGGAGAGGACAGGTGGATTTCCGTGGGATTAAGTGAGATGCGGCCCATGAAGAGTTTAGCTAAGCAGTGACAGAGCTATGAGGTTATTCACTGCAACACTGATGTAGCGAGAGACTGGAAACGTGTCCTTCCATGGGAGACCGGCTACACAGACTATGGTCAATCCCTAATATGAAAGCGGACTGGATTCCCAAGAAAACAAGAGTGAGGAAGCTCTTTATTCCCTACATGGAATGGTCTCCTGGTATAGTAAGGGAGAATGTAAGATACAAACTGGTGTGTGTCTATGCCTCTATTTGTGTAAAAAAACAGGGGAAAGACACACAATATTTGTTTTTTTCTTTCTTCTTCTCCTTTTTTTTTTTTTTTTAACATTTTTTACAGAGTTTGTTTGTATATACATAGATGTGTGCAATCTGATAATATGGATAGACCGGGGATGTGAACTGGATGCTTAGGGGACAGGAGTGGGTAGGACTTTCCACACTTTAATCTTTTTCTTCTGAATTTTGAACCATGAGAATTTATTATCCATTCAAAAAAAATTTTTTTAAAGCACCAAGAATGGTGCCTGGCCCCTAGTACACCCTCTGTAATAGTTTGGTGTCATTAATTAGGATATGTCTGTGGGAAATGTGGGCTTTCCTTGGGATTGTCAGAGCTCGCCAATCAAAGACTGGGCAGCCTGTGGTCCCGCGAGATACCGGGCTCAGGTCTCTGATACTCAGACTTCGAAAGGAAATAAGCCCCCAAACCTGCAGCTGCTGGCCTTCTGATTCTTGGAGAAACTGAGAGGAACGCAGAGGTTGTACAGAGAAACCCCTGAAGGCTGTCTAGGGGGCGCTCAGTCTTCATTACCCCGCCCCTCCCCGAGGGCCAAGGGAAGACTTACCCGGGGGGCAAAGGCGCGGAAGGACTTGGTGGTCAGTCGAAGGTTAGAGTTAGGTGGAACCTGCAGCGAAGGGACACAGAGAAGTTTTAGATGCTGCCACTGGAGCTGAAGGTCTGAAGAGGGAGGAGGAGGTGGGCGGATGTTCAATAACAGAGCTACTCCACTGCCCAGGGTTACCATGGCAACAACGAGATGCCTGTCCTGCATTCACCATAAACACACGAGTCCCGGGGTTCTCCTTGGGGTGTAGGTGACAGGTGGGACCCACTCAGAGGGTGAGATCTGCAGTCACACAGACCTAGGTTTGGCTCCTGGCTTTGTGACTGTGTGGTCTGAGGCCACTGCGTTTACCTTGCTGAGCCTCAACTTCCTCCCCTGCAAAATGGGGATAAGCATAGTCCCCACATATCGGGTCATTGTGAGGACTAAATGGGATGGTGGGTACAAACCATCTAGCCCAAGGCCTGGCATATAGTGAGCGCTCAATAAAACACAGCTATTATAATCCCATCCACTAAAAGAAAGAGCTGCATCGGGGGAGGGTGACTCAAACATGACAATAGAAGTAAACGGCCTGGGCGTGGGTGAGAAATCATTCCAAAGACAAAAAGTCACTCCATCCATCACCGCCAGTGCCCAGTTCATTACCAGGGTCAGCTGGACCATCTAATATGGACGGCATTGTGTCTTCCCCGCCGTCCTGATGTTGTTCAAGAGACCTCAGCTTTTACAAAGAGCTTTTTTTTTTTAAACAAAGAAACAGCCATCTAAAACTCAGAAATACTAAAGAAACTGGAGAAATATTAAAGCTATGACCCACTATAAAATTTAGTATCCTTTATACAAAACCACATTGGAGACGTTGTTTTAGAGCTAAGCGCTACGAAGGCTTTGTCTCTCCTTTTCACTGTGAAATGGTACTAAATCACGCACCACTTCTAGTTTGGCTACAGAAAGCTCCCAGATTTATGGTTAAAAAAAATCAATTTATGGGCCCAGTGTCTTCATAATTGTGCTTTATTTTTTATTTCCTTGTCTATTTAACTTCATGCATTTATCCGTGTATCTGTTATCCTGCCTCATTTACTAAAATCCTTTTTTTCAAGCCTCCACAAACCATCAGGATAAGAGAAAATATGAATTAGAATAACAGATCTAGTCTGGAGGGAAAAGTACAACACAAACAAGCCGCAAAGTCTTCCACTATTGTTATAAAGGAGAAAGAACTTTGACTTTGAGCTTCCTGGCAGCTAAAATGAAAAGGAGAATTGTGCTAACTTACGTTTTTTCCTGGTCTTGATCTTTTTTTCTTAGTCATAATTTGCTATTTCCTTGATGTAAATGAGTGGAAAGGAAAAAAGGAAGGAAGGCCAGGCTACAGTGTCATTTGTGAGGGCTGTTCTGCGATGATTCTCACCATGTCATCTGTGATGGAAAAGTTCAGGTACCCCACTTCGTGATAAGCTAGGCTGGCTGTGTTGAAGGCATAATCAGAGATGGCAAAGTAGACCATTCGGCTGTGTTCCTCAGGAAGGCTCATGACAGGAGCAAGGAAGGCAACTGGGGAGCGGTGATCACGGCTAAAAATTTCACCCTGGAGAGAGAAATAGAGTCCATCTGAACTTTTCTAAGTCGATTCCAGAGCTGGACCTCTGAGCTAGGGAGTGAACTATAGAGCTTAATGAGGGAACATGGACTGAAGGCACTGCCTGAAACTCCACCATTAATTATATTTTTCTTTGGGTCAAAGTGTATCTACAGCATTCCTCAAAGTTCCCCAGAAGCTTTGGTATATTAACCTATAGGACCTCCTGGTCCTATATGCCACTGAGGGCCAGCTCTGACAGACCTCATCTGCATGGTGAGAAAGGTGAAGGAGGGGAAGAAGGGGGAGGGGAAGTTTTGAGGCCTAAGACACCTGGGGGAGGGTCCTGGCTCTGGGAACACTCCCCACCACTCCGTATCATCCTGCCCTGCACACAGCGGGGACCACTGGGGGGGATGAGGACAGGTCTGAAGCCAGGGGAACAAGAGGCCCCAAGAAATGGCTGACCCTGAGGGAATGGACCCACCCAAGCCCCTGCCCCAGGACCCTTACCTTAAGCATTACTTCCAGCATTTGGGCTGTTGCCCGAGGGGCTTCCGTTAAACTGTAATCAATGCCCATGAAATCGTCAATCTCTGTTGTGACTGTGAACCAGGGAGGGGCAGAATTAGGAGGCAGGCGATGGAGAAGGGGTGAGGGCTCTGGCTGACCCACACTCTCTGTGACTTTCTTCAGAGCCCCTCTGCCTTAACCTTCTGCCCTAAGCCCCTCCACTCGGCCCAGTGCTGGGGCAAAGAGTGCCTTCATTAAGATAGATGATGTGGGTGGTGGGACGCTTAGCCTGGGGCCAGAGCAGTTTCCAGAATCACACACACACACACACACACACACACACACACACACACACACACACACAAACATGCACACACACAGTCATCCTACGGGCAGGAGGAGCTCAGGTCTGGCAGCCCTTCCACACCTGGAGCTTCATGCCAAAGGGCATATAATCAGGAAAATCCTTCAGTTGCAGGATTGCAACTGAAGGTATTGTTCCCCAAGAGTAAAACTGAGCCCTGGATCTTTGGGAAAACTGGCTTCCTATCAACACAAATCAAATAACCAAGAAGGCCAGGACATGCCTCTCCAAGGCCCTGGGGGATGGGAGTTCTGTGTCACATGCACTGGGGTGTCTGTGCCCACCTGGGCCTCCACTGATGGGGGAATGTCAGCAGGTGAGTGTGGGGAACCTGGAGAGCACAGCATCGTAGGAGACCTCAGACAGTTTGTCAAGACTGTTCCTGCAAACTTCACATGTGGACCTAGACCCGGCACTTCCACCTGCACAGGGCTGTTCTCCGGGTGCATGCACGTGTGCGGGCAAAGAGGTGGTGCGGGGGTGCTCCCTGCCCCACTGTTGGCAGTGGCAACGGAAGGCAGCAAACTCCCCTGCCGAGCAGCTGGGGACTTATTAAACAAACGGAGACACATTTGTGAGACAGAATACTCCACAGCTATTAAAGTGAGGTCTTTTACAACTACGGCAGGGTCTGCTAACGCTGAAATTATATGAGCTGCAAGAACAACTGTGTACGTTTCACACCTGGATATAGACCCCAAGACATGCGTCCACGTGAGCTGGAATATCCATAGCAGCACTGTCTGCAATGGTGTAAAGCTGAAACTATCCAAGTGGCCTTCAACAGTAGAAAAGATAAATAAATGGAGGGACTTGGGCACGGTGGATTACACGGCAAGGAGCATGAATGAACTCACCACATGCAACAATGTGGATTGACCTCCTATTTTAAAGCTGAAAAAAGGAAGTCTTATGCTTTTGATAAAAGACTCTACTATATGGTTCCATTCATGTACAAAGTGCAAAACTGATGTTTGCTGGGAGCAGTTGGGAGAGTGGTTAACCTTGAGGGGTGGGGAGGGACAGAGGAAGACATGATGGGGCTGTGAAAGGTCAGTCACGTTCTGTATGTTGATCTGGGAGTTGGTACATGCGTGTGCTCAGTTTGTGAAAATTCTTTAAACTCTTTGCTTATGATCAAGCACTTTTCTCTGTATTAATTTCCACAAAAACGTTTTTAAAAATGAGATCAATTTATATGCACTGATATGGAAACTCTCCAAGGTATACAAGTTACAAAAGAACAATGTCTGTACTCTTACAGACCATATATATTCACCTATATTCATGAACAAAAGGAATACATATGGAACATATCATCATATACTTGTGTATGTGTGTATTTATATTTATATGTACATGCAAAGGAAATATCTGAGAGTATACACCCCAAATGGAGGTTACCTCCTGGAAGAAAATTTGGAGAGAGAAGGGGACTTTAATTTTTACTTTCAATACTTCTGTCCCGTGTAAGAGTTTGTAGGTACATACATGCACTTATAAAAACTAATAACAATAAAGTGTCCCACGGGTGGGTGGGGTGTTCTACCTGGCAGAGTTTGGAGATAAGGCTGTAAGTCAGAGGGCACTGAGTCTTCGATCTTTTCACAAATCTGAAAAAAAAAAAAAAAAAAAGAAAAGGGAAGAGAAGAGAAAGCCTGAGTGAGCTCCCTGGCTTTGATCATGCCCTGTGCTAATTGTTTCGTCACATTATTTCACGTATTTGCTAATTGGCCATTAATGCTACAAAAATTTATAAGGGCTTATGATGTGCCAGGTGCTTAGAAATTGGAAATGATCAAAAACATGCAAGAGCCCATGGGGACCCCAAAAGGGTCCAATCAGACCTGTCAAAGTCGATCCCAGGGCTGGATATCAGAGCTGGGTGGCCTCCTACACAGCCGGTTGAGAGGTCATGCACTGGAGTCACTGGCCAAAGCTCCTCAGTAAAGACTTTTTCCTTTGGGGGGGGGCCCTGGCCACCCAGAATCTAGAGTCTAGTAGCAGAACTAGACAGTAAGTAGCAAAAGCCACACAAATGAGTGGATAATTAACGTAGATACTTCTTAAATGTCATCACTTAACAGGTTGGCTGGATTGATCAATATTCCCGTTTTCCCTGCTGCCCGTGCAAGATGGAACACTCACATCCAGCAGGCTGCCACGCACAGTAGGCACTCAGAAAGTGTTGCCCTGATTGAGTTGCTTGCTTCTTAAGAAAAAAAAAATGTGTTCTCAACCCTGTTTGCTTTACTTGCTGTTATAGTCACTCGAATTATTTCTTACGTAAGCCCATGAAATATGACTAAGAGATGAATTGTTTCTATGAAAACCTGAGATCAATGCCTTGGAAGGGTGAGTTGCTTAAAAAAAATGCTAGTAAATTGGTGTGGGCGAGAAAAGCTTATGAGGAAAAACATCATAAAAACCTAGGATTCTGCATCAGGGTTGCCCTGCAAATGTCTTTAGATTCTCATTGTAGTAAAAGATATCTGAGCTGGAATTTGTAGCAGAATGTTGTAAGCAAAAAGGACTGCAGAAAACCAATCAAGAGACTGTTTACAAAGACTAGGTCTAGGCTGACATCAAAGGAATTTACATTTACTGTATTTTAAAAACATTTGGATTTATAGGTAAATATTTTCTTTGTTCAGGTGTGTGTGAGTGAGTCTTCACTTTAAACTGCTTTTAAAAGTTAACCAGTTACCGCCTACGGTGCAAATGGATCTACATATACAGAGGAGGAGAGGGGTGTGGGGTGGGGTGGCAGGGGGGTGTCCAAGAGGGTGGATGGCCCAGGGAGCAAGCACTCAGTAAGTACTTGCTATTCTTAGCCCTGCTGGTCAGATACCACATCCCTCCCCAACTGGCGCGTCAGAACCATCCTGCAACCAGGTTCTTAGTTGTCCTGGGAGATTTCTGAAGACCCACAAGGACCAGGGGTCAAGAAAGATCTCCATCTTTCCTGAGACATCCAGCCCTTACAAGGCCTTTGGGACAAGCTGCTCCAAGCTCCAGGAAGTTCAAATCCCTACCTAGCCTTCTGTCAACAAGGTGGCCCCAGGTGAGTTACTAAATGCTCTAAGCCTCCTCCATTAAGTGCAGGAAACCGGCATCTCCTTCAAAAGTTGTGGGTAGGATTCAGTGGCATTGCCCATGTGAAGTGCTTAGTACATTATTCCTGGCCAACTACAGGCTCAATAAATAGTCGCCATTATTATTATAAATAAGAATAGTTATGCAATGATACGTTTGGTATAACATTAATTATACTAATTTATAAAAATAACTATTATCGTGGTAATTTATTATCACGATAATTATTACATATTCCCCAAGCTATCCTAGATCCCCGGGACCCCAGAATAAGAAAAGGAACAGAATGCAGCTAGCTTGCCACATCCAATCTGTGGGGTCTGCATGCTATTCCAGCTTCAACCACCAGAGGGCACTCATGGCCAAACCAAACGTCAAACCGAGAGGAGGGGTGTGTGTGTGTTTTCCCTTTTCCTCCTTCATTGCTTTCTCCCTTCCCAAGCACAATCATTGCTGCAGACACAGCTCCAGGTATATGATATCTCAGATATGAGATTTTGGAATGTAGTGAGTGGGAGAACTGAAAGTTAACATGAGACCTCTTTGTTTTAGGTAGAGATTCCAAAATTTGGAGATTCCACATAAATTTTTTTAATAGGGAAAACTAGCACTTTGTTGCTGCTTCCCCAAGACAAGGTAGGTCCTCAGGAGTACATCCCAGTAGAAACCAGAGCTCCCTCCTGGTCCACATACTCCCGAAGTCTCCTGCTTGGTCCCTGCAGGCCCCTAAGTGTTGATTTCCTTTTTGGCCTTTGCAGACTGCAGGGCAGTGGCGGGCAGTGAGCAAGGCCAAGCAGAGGGAGGGGCAGGAGTTTCCATTTGGCCTCTGCTGTTTCAACATTGGTCAGAAATTTAACCATTCTCTGCCTAACCAGACAGATTCAGAGTCCAGAGACCCATATTCTGCCCCCAGTTTTGCCATATACCAACTCCATGACCTTGATTTGTCCTCTCTAGGCCTTGGGTATGAGAATGGCTGGGCCAGCCCCCAGGGCCATCCAAGGCCAGAGGTTTGTGAGGACTTGTGCCCAGCCCATAAGGGGCTCACTTGGCCACTCATACCTTGCTCTCCAGCATTCTTTGGAATTTGGACTCGATCTGGCTGTGGAAGAGATTCAGCAGCCACCTGCGAAGAGAAGCCAGGGGACAGTCAGCTGTGCCACTGAATGCAAGGACAGTGGGGCTCCAGGGAGAGCCAGGCCAGTCCCCAAGGGAGCCCTCCCTACCCCATCGCGGTACCCAGCTGTGTCCCAGAATCCTGGATGGGATGAAAACTCAGAGTCCCAGCTCCCAGCACACTCAATGATTCAGTGCATCTGGCATCCCAGCCCCCTGCAGCACCCCAAATTCAGTAGATTTGGGGGAGGGGCTCAAGAATCCATGTTTTTCTAATCGAAGAAACTGACACTTGAAGAGACTCCTTGAAGGGTGTGTATATTTTCATCAACTCTCTTTTAGCCAAATTCTTTGTATTCCTTCAGTAGCCAAATTTCATTTGCCTGATGGTGGTCCCATGAAGTTCATTTTTTGGTGGAAATGACACACCAAGACTCTGAACTTAAACTTGCTTCTGCTAATTTCAGCAGGTCCCCCAAAGAATTATCTCCAAGTGCACGTGATCTGCCTGTGGCTTACGCCTGGACCCGGATGCTCATCAGAGGCCAGGCCTTGGGCTGGATGGGTCTCTAGCTGCAGCCAGTGGTAACCTACCCCAAATCTCCTGACACATGTGTCTCTACATCACGGATGTGGCTGCTACAGCTGGAGACAGCGACCTTGGGCCTCCCAGAGGGCTCACTGCCCAAGAGAAGATTGACTGAAATGGTGATGCCCTCAACCTTCAGGTCAAAGGAGCCCTGTAGTTTCCTGGAGGAGAAAGAGAACCAATAGTTGATTCCTAGATTAGAGTCGGCCACTGCTTTGGGGGAAAGTATAAATCTCAATTCTTATCTGCACAGAAGTGAAGCTGGGATAAAAATTTAATTTAAAAAATTATTATAAATATTTATTACAAAGCAAAGATTCATCACAAATACAAACATAAAAAATCAAGAAGAAAGCTTGGGTCCATTTAGTTATGATCAGGGATGAGCAAAGACCTTTCTAGGCGGGATCCAAGTCTCAGAAGCCATAAAGGAAATGGTTGTCCTTTAAGATGCTTTCAGGAAATGGTTGCCAGCGCAGAAAATTAAAACTTTAGTGAAAAAAAAGGCTTATTTTAAAAACCCTGTTTAAAAAAAAACTGTAATGAATAACAACAAAAAATGCCATATGCAAAGTAAAAAAAAATTGTATCTTGAGCCAACCAAAGAGCTAATTTCCTTAACATATGAGCTAATATATGATTTCATTTCCTTAACACACAAAGAACAAGGCCTATACAAAGTAACAAGGAAAGAACAAAACAACCCAAAGGGGAAAAAAAAAGAGATCAAAGATATGAACAGGAAGTTCAATTGCAAATAAGCACATGAAACGTTATTAAAAGAGAAAATCACAATGATGCCAGTTTTCACCCACCAGATTGATAAAAAGATTAGAAGTTTTCATACCCAGTGCTTGTGAATATATGGGTCAACCAGGCACTGGCTGGGAGAGCACATCTGGAACACAAATGGGTGGGATCTATCCTAATTTAACCACATATCCTTGCCCCAGTAATTTTACTTCTAAGTCTTTACTCTGTGGCTCATCCTGTCAAGATATATATGTGGGGCAGCTCATTGCAGCATCACAAGTAATAGCAAGAAATGAGAAAACAACCTTAAATGTCAACTAGTCAGGATAGGTTCACTACGTTGTGGGCACCTATGCTATGTAGCTTTTAGAAAAAATGAGGCCAAAGATGTGGAAGCAACATAAATGTTCACTGACAGATGACTGGACAAAGAAGACATGGCATACACACACACACACGCACGCACAATGGAATACTACTCAGCCATAAAAAAGGAACAATGCCATTTGCAGCAACATGGATGGACCTAGAGATGACCATACTAAGTGAAGTCAGAAAGAAAAAGACAAATATCATATGATGTCACTTAATATGTAGAATCTAAAAGAAATGATACAAATGAACTTACTTATAAAACAGAAAAAGACTCTCAGACATAGAAAACAAACTTACGGTTACCAAAGTGGGGAGAGGGGGAGGAATAAATTAGGAGTTTGAGATTAGCAGATACAAACTACAACATATAAAATAGATAAACAACAAGGTCCTACTGTATAGCACAGGGAATTACATTCAATATCTTATAATAACCTATAATGAAAAAGAATATGAAAAAGAATCTGAATATATGTATAACTGAATCACTCTACTGTACACCAGAAACTAACACAACATTGTAAATTAACTATGCTTTGATAAAAATAAATAAAAAAATAGAAAGCATGAGGCCAAATGGGACCTAGCTATACAATGAAATATTACTCAGCCATAAAAAGGAATAAGTACTGATGAGTACTGCAGGGTGGATGAATCTTGAAAATATTATGCTACATAACAGAGCCAGACGCAAAATGTCATATCTTGTATGATTCCATTTGTTTGGAAGGTCCTGAATAGGTAAATCCACAGAGACAGAAGGAGGAATGGTCAAGGCTACGGGGGGTGGGGAGTGGGGAGCGACTGCTCAGTGGTACGGAGCATCTCTTGGGGTGATGAACCTATTGTGGGACTAGACAGAGGTGGTGGTTTTACAACTTGTGACTGTGGTACTAAATGCCACTGACTCGTGTACTTTAAAGTGGTTAGTTTATGTTATGGGAATTTCACCTCAATAAAAAACTATATTTAAAAAAGATTAAAAAAAAAAAAGAATGAAGTAGCTATTTATATGCTCCCACAAAGAGAGCTTTAAGATACTTTAATGAAAAAAATCCAGGGCAGAAGAGTATGGCCTGATTCCTTGCACAGAAATTAAATAGATGTCGTATATAGGTGACATTTCTACTGAGCATCTTTCTAAAGTTGTGCCACCCAGAAGGAATATAATGTGAACCACATAGGTTATTTAAAATTTTCTAGTGGCCACATTAAAAAAGGCGAAAAGAAACAGGTGATATTAATTTTGATAGTACATATTATCAACTCAACATGGAATCAATGGAAAAGTTACTAATAAGTTTTCTTATGTTCGTTTTTTGTACTGTCTGCAAATCAGCTGTTTCACACTTACAGCAGATCTCAGTGTGTACCAACCACTTTTCATGTACTCAGTCAAGACATGTGGCCAGAGGTGACCTTATTGGACAGTGCAGGTCTGAAGTGTAAATGTGATCACAACACGCATTGTTACCTTCCTGTTAGGGGCTGAACTGTGTCTCCCCAAAATTCTTATGTTGAAAGTCCTAACCCTCCAGGACACAGAATGTGACTGTATTTGAGACAGAGCCTTTAAACAGTGATTGATTGAAAATTAGGCCATTAGAGTGGGCCAGAGTCCAATCTGATTGGTGTCCTTCTAAGAAGAGGAGATTGGGACACACAGAGAAACACTCGGAGTGCAGGCTTACAGAAGGATGACCATGTGAGGACACGGAGACAGAGCGGCCACCTGCAAGCTCAGGCAAGAGGCCTTAGAAGAAACTAAACCTGCCGACATCCTGGTCTTGGACTTCTAGCCTCCAGAATGTGAAAAAAATTCTGTTGTTTGAGGCCTCCTGTCTGTGACATTTCACTCTGGCTGCCCAGGGAAACTAACCCACCTTCCTTCCAAGGACTGGAGGTCAGAGAACAGTTCACAGTGCTGGAGAGTTTGTGCTCCTGGGAGTCACCCCTGACCAATGGCAAGCAGGAGGGTGGGGGAACTCAGAGGTGGGCTCTGCCTACACTGTCCCCAGGGGTCCCCAGGAGGGTCAAGCTCCATTAGCTGCCGGGCCTACGTCCTTCTTGCCACCTCCCTTCTGCACACCCCATGGACGTTTCCCTAGGTTACTCTCCAGAGAAAATACTTGCACTTGAATTCTTGTCTTGGGGTCTGCTGTGGGGGAAGCAAACCCAGAAGACACACTATTGTCTCACTGAGTTCAACCACTGCCCCATCAGGGAGGCCTGAGAGGGGAAGGGGCTCAGCCAAGGGCCAGGACCCAGACCCTGGTCTTCCTCTGGGCTGCACTCCTTCTCTCCACCATGTGGACTTTTGATGAGCTAGGAACACCCTGGACCCAAGAGGGAGGGAAGGAATGCCAAGGCCAAGCACAGAGTCCACTTACAGTTTCCACTTGCGCACCTTCCACTTGCCCTTGACCCTGATGAAGGAGTCAGAGATGCTGAAATGCAGGCCCTGGCCAGGGAGGGGCGTCAGAGCAGAGCCGAGCAGCTCGCAGCTGTGGACTTCCAGGCTGGGGAGAGAGACCCAGGGAAGCGGCATCAGCCCCCACATGGAGGCGGAGGCAAGTCCAGTCTCAGCAGGGGTCTTGCTCTCACCCCCATCCCCGCGAGGACTAGGCCAGCAGAGCCTGGCGTGCGGCTCCCCCCACTCACTTGCTGTCACCTGCTGTGTGCCCTACACTGAATCTGCGGCCATGCTAAGTGCTTTATATGCATTGTCAGGCCTCACAGAGGGGTCAGTGCAGTTCTGATCCCCTTTTTACAGAGCAGGAATAGAACCTCTTGGAAAGTATGCATTTCCCCAAAGTTGCACAGTCAGGACCAGAGCCCATGAATCTCCTGACCCTGGTTGGGTCCTGAGCAGGGCACATAAACACAGCCCGCCATCCCCGTTCTCCTCACGTCCCAGTCAGGGAATCCAGTTCGGGGAAGGCCGAGGGCAGCCTTGAAAAGAGACACGAAAGGGCTAGGAGAAGATGATACACGTGGTGGGGCCGTCAATGGGAAAAGAATAGTCAGGTTCCATTTTCTTTGCCTGGCACACAGTAGGTGCTCAATAAATGTTTACTGATGGACAGAATAAAAGAAGGAGTGACTGAAGCCATCAGTGATGGTGAACAGAGAGGGCATGATGAGCTATGGGCCCAACTGCCCCAACCTCATTGTCTGTCTTTCAAAAAGTGATGCCTTTTTTAGCATCAGCTGCTTGTGTCTAATGATCCTTTGAAGATTCAGCTCGAATGCCGCCACTCCGGGAAGACTTCGTTGACTCCTCCAGATGTGCAAACCTTAGCTCTAACCATTGGACTACTCTATTTAAAGTTTAAGGTCTACAAAAAAGTTTAAGGTCTATCTTCTCTTCCAAATTATATCCATTGGCCAGGCCACACCCTGGATGATCACCCCAAAGAAGTAGCAAGTTATCTCCATTTTACAGATAAGAAAACTGAGGCTCAGTTCCCACAGCTAGGAGGTCTTCATTAATATCTGTTGTATGAATGAATGAAGGGGCCCAAGTTCTTCTCAGAATTTCCCTCTGAATTCTGCAAGGAACCATCCCACCATCTGCCCCATCCCACTGTCTGTCTGTCCTGACCCAATCCTGGGGCTCTCCCTCCCTTCCTCTCCAGACCTCCAGCCCTGCCCAGACTCCTCAGGGCCCCAGCAGAAAGGAGCCCTACCTGTAGAGCTCATAGTGCCCACTGCCGACGTGTTTGATATTGACGTCTCCAGTGAAATCGGGCAGTGTGATTTTGTGCAGCTTATTCTGCAGGGCCACCAGCCCCTCTCTGGCCACTGTGGACAGAAAAAAGCTGGAAGTCAGACTGGTTGGCCTGCCTCCCTCCCCTCTAAACCCTTCGGTGGCTCCCACCTGCCCTGGGGAAAAGGGCCAACTTCCCTATTAGGATTAATTACAGTTGCAGGCTATTGAGCCCCTCTGGAGTCCCAGGTAGCATGAGAGACACTCAGGAGCATCATTGCATTTCAGGTGGGGTAGTTATGTTTGTGCCCATTACATGGATGAGGAAACAATGTTTTTGTCAGCAGCTCCACGGGAGAGGAGTGCCGTGTGCTTGGCTGAGGGGCCCTCTTTCCTATCCTTCATGGCATCTAACCTGTGTAGAAGAAACTGTAAGGATTTTAGGACTAGAATCCTCACATTGGCATCTTTCTTGCTGGGTGACCTTGAGCAAGTCCTCAACCTTGGCGTTCTTGGTCTGTCTAGTAGCAATGATAATAATACTTTCCTCCCTGGGGTGGCATGAGGATTAAAAGAGATCATTGCAGCCCAGAAAGGGGGCTGGCAGGATGAAAAGCACCCTTGCTTTGTGCCTGGCATACATTAGGCACTCAGTAAATGCAGGGTTTATGCTATTGAAAATTGGAAAGGACCAAAATGTCCAGCTTTAGAGGACTTAAAGAAATGTGGTAGACTCACACAGTGGAAAGGATCAAAAGGCAAACTTTGCCTGATTTAGGTTTCAATATAAACAGCATTTACTAGGACTGTCTGTATACTCTGAGGCGCTAGAGAGCTAGAATTCTGCTCTCAGGGAGGGCATGTGTACACAGATGACCAGCGGTCTCCCTAACTCCACCTCTTTCCAGTTTGCAGTCCACCCTTGAGCAAATGCACAAGCTAGTCTCTGCCAGAATGCTATCCCTTGTCCCTGGCTAACTCCCACTTATCTTTTCTACCTCACCTCCTCCAAGAAGCCCTTCCTGATTTCTTTCTCTCTGTTCCCATCCAGTCTGGTCTTCCAGCAACTCTACCTGAGGGAATGTCATTACCTCATTGAACAGATAAGGCAATTGAGGCTCCACAAATGTGAGGACCAGCCCTCCATCAATTACTGTGGGGAACGGTATATAACTACCTCAGATCCCTTGCCCCTTGGATTAATTCTGAGGACTTGTTTTAGCATCTTTTCAAAAATAATCCAAATGAATCGACATACAAAACAGAAACAGACTCACAGACATAGAAAACAAACTTATGTTTACCAAAAGGGAGAGGGGTGGGGGACAGACAAATTAAGCGTATGGGATTAACAGATACGAACTACTCTGTATAAGATAAATAAGCATCAAGGATTTACTGTATATTCAATATCTTGTAATAACCTATAATGGAATATAATCTGCGAAAAAATAACTGAATCACTATGCTGTACACACGAAATACAATATTGTAAATCAATAGCCGTAATTTTACCCATTCTTTGAAACTGAGGTATAATATACTTAGAGGTAAAACCTTAAAGGCACTAATCTTAAAGTTATTGGGAAGTAATTTTATATGTTTATGCACCCATCTAGCCGCCCTCTAGAGCAAGATGTAATGAAACCCTAACACCCTTCTGGGCGCCTGGTTTGCTACCGGCTGCGGGACGTAACCACCGTTCTGAAATCCATTTAAAAATTTTTTTTGATTGAAGTGTAGTTGATTTACAATGTTAGTTTTAGGTACATATACATATTTCTTTTTCTTTTCAGATTCTTTTCCATTATACGTTATTACAAGGAATTAAATATAGTTCCCTGTGCTATACAGTAGGTCCTGTTGTTTATCTATTTTATATATAGTAATGTGTATTTGTTAATCCCCAACCCCTAATTTATCCCTTTAGTATTTTTTTTAATTAAAAAATTTTTTTTTTCTGCAGGGGAGGTAATTAGATTTATTTATTTATTTTATTTTTAGAGGAGGTACTGGGGATTGAACCCAGGACCTTGTGTATGCTAAGCATGTGCTCTACCACTTGAGCTATACCCTCCCCTACTAGTTTTTTTCTAATACTTTTTTTTTTTTTTTTTTTGTGATGGAGGTAGTGGGGATTGAACCCAGGACCTCATGCATACTAAGCACGCACTCTACCACTGAGCTATACCCACCACCCCATTCCCCAACATCTAGTTTTAAGGCATATGTTTTCAAATTTGAACAAGTCTTTTCCAGCGGAACTGTTCCCGTCACTGGGGTGACAGCTGGTTTACTAACACACCTCCCCTGGCCACCTGCCCTCCCCCATCTCGCCTTCCCACCCTCCTATGTTTTCACCTCCCCCATCAACTACTTGCTCCCAACTCTTTCTCTCCATTGGCCAGTGGGAAACCCAGCTAAGACAAGTTACATGCCCCAGGAGCCCAGTGGCTGCGTGACGAGGCCAGGACCTGAGCCAGAGCTGCCTGACCGGGCTGGCTGCGCCGACCTGAAGGAGAATCCCGTCTGTGTCCCCGGCTGTACCCAGAGCAGCCTGGGGCCAAGCGGGTCAGCCAAGCCCAGCCGACCTCGCAGCTCCTTACCGTACTCCAAGCCCTTGTTGGTGATCCTGACGACCAGGCCGGGATTGTCACCCAGGGTCTCTGGGGCAGACATGAGCAGCACTCCCAGCAGGAGAGAGGGCAGGGCCCCGGCCAAGGCCCCCATCCTGGTTCCCAGCAGGCTGGGCCAGGCCTGTCGCAGCCTCAGCTCCCTTAAGTAGCTGAGGCCCGAGGGCGGGGGTGGCCCCTGAGTGGGGCGGGTTCCTGGGATCAGGAAGGGGAGGCCTGGTGACTGGAACCTGCTTGCAACACTGTAGGGGGTCACAGGTCATACTTAAAACCTGTTGTCCCTGCCAGGGGCCAGAGGGTGGGTTGGCCTGGGCCCAGGTGACACTCTGTACACCCTTCCCAGTAAAAGACCCCACACCGATAACCAGGAAGGCCGGGTTTTACAGACAAGGAGGCTGAGGTTCAGAGAAGCCACGTCACTGGCTCAAACTTACACACCTGGCAGGTGGCACAGCTGGGAGTCAAAGCCAGTTGAGTTATACTCAACTCTGTTTATGTGAAAAAGATATTTTCCCCTCCTCCCCCTACTCCCCATCTCCTGTGGGAAAACAGGCTTTCTCAAACCTCGCTGGTGGTAAAATTTTCTGGAAGCCAATTTGGCAAATCCTTACACACCTGCATGCCTGGTGATCCAGCAATTCCACTTCTGGAACTTGACTCTCGGTACATAATTAAGTCAGTGTGGAAATACGTCACTGCAGTAAGATGCCCTTTGCTGCTCCATGTGACATCGACAAGGCAAGAGTGGGACCCAATGTAAGGCATTCAACAAAGGGCATTGGGTACATTAACTGTGACGCATTTAAAGAGAGGCTGCAGAAATAAAGGTCTTTCTTGATAAAGAAAGATGCCTATAGAGTGAGGTTCTATTTCTTTGTTCTGTTCCCATGTTTGCCAATCTGGAAAATTTTTAGCAAGGAGTTATGAGGGATGAGTTATGGTTGGATGGGCAGGATTGTGGGGTTTTTTTTTTTTAAATCTTTTTGTTTGCTGGTATTTCAGATTTTTAATTTTCTCGGGATACAGTGAATTTGCAGTAAGTAAAGGCAATCCAATTTTATTTGGGAAATCAAAATTTATAGTAGAGGTGTGCTTAACTCATAGGGATCTCTCCTTTCCCAAGGACTCCCTGTATTTGTGAATTTTGTTCTGCCCCTACCTCCGGGAAGCCTTCCCTGATACTCCCAAGTTTCCCTGGATTAGAGAATGATTCTCCTTTGGGGTCCCTGAATCCTCTGCACTTTCTCCATCATTGCTTTGACCACTCTCTGCCTTTTTGTAATTGTAGTCATTTAAAAATATGCCCACAAATTCTTTGATACTTTTTCCATCGAAAGGGGGAGGCTTGTGCCCTCCCCTTGAAATTGGGTGGGCCTTCATGACTGCCTCAATAAATTGCCCGTGGCAGGAGTGATGGAGTTTTTCCCCAGTGGGTCATAAAAGGCACTGGAATTGGGGTTGAGATCAGAACTTCCCGTGCTGAGTGCCTGGAAGCCCACAGCCAGGGCTTTTCTGCTCCTCTGTGCCCAAGGCTGAGGTTGTCAGAGTCCTCTGTCACCACACCCCAAGCCGCCTGGGTGCTCCTGCAGGCAGGGCTGAGCCTTCAAATCCTATGATCCTTCCAGCATTAGTGGAAACTGGCGGGAAAGCAATATTTATTGAGCCCCTATCATGCGCCGGGCACCATGCTGGTTATGCCACACGCCTCCTCTCGGCCCTGCTGCAGCCCTTTAAGGTGAGCATTTCAGTCTCATTTTGAGCTGAAGAAACTGAGGCTGAGAGGGGTGAAGTCATTAGGCCACAGTCACCCAGCAGGGGTCTGAACGCAGATCTGTGGGACGCTTTTCCAAAGCCATGGTCAGGGAAGTCTTCCCTGAGGTGGTGTGCTGAGCTGAGACCTTCAGCGTGGGGAGGAGCCAGCCTTTGGAAGCGCCATTCCAGGCTGAGCAAAGAGCAAGGACAAAGGCTTGGCAGCTGCCAAGGTCTCCCAAGGGCTCCCAGTGTGCCTGGGGTGTCTGCTTCCTGGACTCAGTCTGCAGAGGTAGGGAGCGATCCCGGGCTGAGAGGTGAGAAACCAGGGTTCCCATCTGGCTCAGCTCCTGCCCCGCCCTGTGACCCTCAGTAAACCTGGTTTCCTTCTAGTGCCTCAGTTTCCCTCTGTAAAATGAGGGGGCAGAGCAGGTGACTCCCATGGATGCTCCCAGCTTGGAGAGGGGGGAGGACAGTCTAGAGTGGGGACGTTGCGGGGACACAGATGTCACTCTTCCTCCGGCCGCAGTCTGAGGCAGTCTGGGCTGGGGGCCGATTGCAGGGGCGAGAGTTCCCACAGGAGCAACCTTCAGACCTTAGACCTTTCCCGGTCAGCCAGCGAGCGTATCCCAGGGCCCCAGGCCAGGCCTCCACCCCCACAGGTGCCCATCTCCAGCTCAAGGTCCCTGCTGGTAACCTAGGACCCGGCAGAGGCCCCTGGGAACAGCGTGACTCCAACACTGGTCAGCACCCCGGGCTTTTCTTGTTCCAGGCTGTCCATCCACTTCCATGAAATCCAACGCCACCGACACTCCCACTCCCATCAGGCCCTGCAGCAGAGAAACCGCTCCCCCTTTAGTGAGAACGGTGTTTATTGTGTGCTGACAACAGAAGTCTTGAAAAGACATTGGAAAACCCGGAATTTGGAAACCACAAGGCCTGGAATCCTGAGCAGCACACAGTCGATAATTTGGTGAATGAACTTAAAGAAGAAAAGTGGAAGGTTAAGGGCATGGACTCTGGGGCCAGATGGCCTGGGTTTGAATCCTGGCTCGCCCACCGGGTGATCTTGGGCACGCTGACTCAGTTTCCTCATCTGTAATCGCACTCAGCCAAAGGGCAGCAGGGAGGGGGTCAGAGGTCAGGAAGAGAGAGGGATCAAGGCACTTCTTCCTTGCTTTGGATCTCAGGTCTGGCCCTCACTCCTGACACTTCCTCCCCTACGGCTCCGGTCCCTCCCCGGGCTTGGACACCCCAACTCCTTTCTTTGCTGCTTCAAGCCTAGGGAGGCTAGTTCCTGGGGGGCCTCACCTCCTTCACCTGTTTCCTTAAGCTTGTCCCCCAACTCTATAAATAACCCCTTCATTTGAATCCCAGGAGCCATGAGTTGGATTCTGGTGTCCTGCCCGGACTCTGACTGGCACAACTGGTACACTAGTTCTTCTGTGTACTGACCCTCTGCAGCAGGTGCCTTTCCTCTAGTGGAGTGCTCTGAATTCTTTCCCAAAGTCCGCACAGGTCTTGCGCACGGACAGTAGCCTGTGAAAGACAGAACTAAAAGTACACAGCAACCCTTGCTCTGGCACCCAGGGTGTCTTTGGGGGCCGCCTTCCATAGAGAGGTGACAGCCTCTTGGGTCTTGTAGGCCACATGAGGTTTTGCAGAGGAGAGAGCCAAGGGTAGTCCAGGAGAAGGCAGCAGCGTGTGTCAAAACACAGAGCCAGAACACGTGACAGACCGGCAGCGTGGGAGCCTGGGTCCTTGTCCAGGCTCTGTTCCTGATGCGCTGTGTGACACAGGGCAAACTACACCCCTCTCTGAGCCTCACTTTGCCTCCAAACACAGATGAAGGTTTTGGACTAGGACAGTGTTTCTCGAATTCCAGGGATCTCGTTTATTTATTTATTTATTTTAAAATGGATTTTCATTGAGATATAATTGACTTATAAGTCTAAAGTGTACAACATGTTGACTTCATAGATTTACATGTTGTAATATGATTTCCACTGTAGCATTAGCTGCTACCTCTATCATAGCGCGTAATTATCATTTCTCTTTTGTGGTGGGAACAATTAAGATCTAGTCTCTTAGCAACCTTGATGTTTATGATATAGCATTTTTGCCTCTGATCTGCATTAGATCTGCAGGACTTTTTTATCTACTTGTTTCAAATTTGTGACCTTAAATAACACTTTCCCAACTCCACCTCCCCCACCCAGCTCCTGGCAATCGTCATTCTCCTCTGTTTTTATGAGTTCAGTTTTTTTGGATTCCACAGATAAGCGGTATCATACAGTATTTATCTTTTTTTTTTTTTGCCTTGCATAATACCCTTAAGGTCCATGATGTTATATCAGATGACAGGGTTGCCTCCTGTTCATGGCTGAATAATATTTCATAGTGTGTGTGTATGTACGTATATATGTTATATATATAACTTTTGCATGTGGAGATAAGGGAATGCTTGTATACTGTTGGTGGGAATGTAAATTGATAGAGCCACTATGGAAAGCAGTATGGAAGACCCTCAAAAAATTAAAAATGGAGCTATCATATGACCCAGCAATTCCATCTCTTGGTATAAATGCAAAGAAAATTGAAACAGGGTATCAAAGAGATATATGAACCTCCATGTTTATTGAAGCATTATCCACAATAGCCAAGAATGGAAACAACCCAAGTGTCTGTCAATGGATAAATGGATAAAGAAGTGTGGTATGTATGTATGTATGTATGTATGTATCTATCTATATACATATATATGTATATATACACACCAGGGATCTTGTTAAATGCAAATTCTGATTCATCAGGTTCTTTTGGGAGCTGAGACTCTGCATTTCTAACAAGCTCCCAGGTGCTGCTGATCTCGGACCACACTTTGAGAATAAGGCGCTAAATGAGCTCCAACTTCCCTCCAAGCTCAGTGATTCATGCCTCTGTTCACGCTTATTTTCAGGGCAGTTTTCTCTGACGGTGCCTGCAGCCCTGAGAACATAGGCTCTAGTTGAAGGGAAGGATGTTGTGAAGAGCTGTAGTTCTGGATCTCTATAGGGCACTGCGGAGTTTGATATTTGTGGCAGCAAGCATGCGCACGCACGCGCACACACACACACACACACACACACACACCCTGAAGCATGTGGATCCACAGAAAAAAGTAGTACTGTGAGTGATGATCCATTGTGGTTTGAGATGGTGTCACCTACTTGGGATGCTAGGAGACCCACTGGAGCAGGTTTGGCCATGGGGACACACAGCCCCTCACCCCAGGGAGACTTTAAGGAACTTGAAGACCCTTGAATCTCTCCCTCCACCTCCTTCTCTGCCTCTTCAACTGGCAGCATCCAAAATTCCAGCCGTAGCCTCATTTCACTGGGTCTTGACAGCTTTGGGGACCCTAAGGAGCTTCTGTTAAAATGAACATGTCTCAGCAAGAAAAGATTCTTTAATATTTGCCAGAGCTCACTTTATTGGATTCCTTTCCTGGAAGTCCAGAGGGCCCTTGCTTTTACAGACGGGGAAGCTGAGACCGAGAGAGACAGGACTGGCCATGCTGTGAATCCATCACTGAACCCAGATTTCTAGCTGGGCAGCAGTCCTGGCTCTGGGGGTCAGGCCCGCCCAGGTAGGCAGCTGCGGGTCATGCTCTGAAAACCATGAGTGGCTTTGAGATGTGGATTCAAATCCCAGATCATTTAAAAAATAAATATTTATTGAGCATCAATTGTATGGCAGGTATTGGGCATATAACTGTAGCAAGCCAGATATAGTTCTTACAGTATAATGAGAATTACTGGGTTTATTAATATTCAGTGCTAACTTTGATTGCTACTTGTCAGGTCTTGTACCACAGATCTCACATATATTTAATTCTCATAACAACTCTATGAGGTATTATTATGCACCTTATTTTACAGGTGAAAAGATTGAAGGCCAGAGACTTAATTGCTCAAAGTCACACAGCGGATAAATAGCAGAGCAGAGATTTGAACCCATGGTGTCTGGGACCACAGCTCACACTCCTAACCACCATGCCATGAAATTATTTATCATTAGTACCACTGATTCCTCTCAACAATCTCATGCCAAAAAGGAGGGCAAGGTTTTATCTCTATGTTTCAGAGGAGGAAATAGAGGATCAGAGAGGTTAAGTAACATTTAGAAAGTTGCACAGCCCAAGGGTAGACACCCCTTCTTAATCTTTAAGTCAGCATCGCCAAAAGGAACCCCAGGAGGGCAATGCTTAACCAGAAGTGAAGCTGCTCTGATGGTGAGCTTTTAGGCAGTCCAGAGGGGGCAATTCTTTTTTTTTTTTTCCAACAGCTTTATCGACGTAGATTTCATATGTCATAAGGTTCACCCATTTAAATGGCACAGTTCAGTGGGTCTCAGTATATTCACAGAGCTGTGCAACTATCACCACAATCTAATTTTAGAAGATTCTCAGCACCCTGAAGGAAACCTGTGCACAAGATCCATCACTTGAAGCAGCCAATGCTTAGCCTGAAGGGAGAAGCCGCTTAAACAGTGGTTTTGAAGGCGGCATGGCAGATAATTTGGAGTGTGTTGGGGGATGCTCCTCACATCAGACCCCCAAACATCTGCCTATTTCTCAGCCATTAGAGAGAGGTCCACAGAGCAGAGTGTGTTCCACTCACCCATCTTTAGATCCAAGAAATAATTGCATTTTTTTCTATAGAAAGCAGGGCAGAGGCTACCCGAATGTTTTGGAAAGTAGAGGGTATGTGCGGGAGGGGGCTGAGGTCTCCAAAGAGAATGATGGAAGAGGAAGTGAGGGTGGAGGAAGGAAGGGCTATGTCCCCATACTTAACAGTTACGCTCCCACCCCAGCCAGATGAGTAAAGACTTTTTAAAGAAAATATGTGAATTGGATTGTGTCATTCCCCTGCTCAAAACTTTCCAGTGGCCTTTCTTCTTTTTCTGGAACAAAACCTAGAGAACTTAACAGTCTTCAAGGCCTCCCAGCTTCATCCCGTGTTGTGCTCCCATTCATTTTCTTCCTTCCAGCCTCACAGGTTTCTTCTTCTTTTCCTATTCGGTGCCTCCATTAGCCTTTGGCAGATAGAAAAAAGTGCACCCTCTTGGTGGACAACTTGGAGAAAAGATTTTGTTTCCTGAGCCTGGTGCCTTTTTACAGTGCACAACCTGGGCAACTGAACACAGGAGTCCTGCCTTAAATATGCCAAGCCCCAAACAAATCAGATTTGGACATCTGGGAGGAAAGGAAAGAGCATGGGCTCTGATGACAGAAAGGGTGGGAATCCTAGCTCAGCCACTTGCCAGATGTGTAATCCAGGGAGTGATTCTATCTAAGAGATGGAAAAATTCCTGCCCTGGGGGATGGAAAGTGCTGTGAGTGAAATCATTAGTGTTCTGTGCTTGATCCAGGTCCCTCCCTTCCCCTGTGTGGTCCCAGAATCTCTATCTCCATTTAACAGAGTCGATGATGTCAGCAGAAGCATGTACATTTTTCTTTTAAAATTTAAAATGTATCTTTTCTCAGCTTTTTCTCACTACAACTGCTTCTCTCCATATTCACTATCACCAACCTGGATGAAGTCTGAATGACAACAGGCTCCTAATTGTGCCCACTCCTTTCCACTCTGGCCCCTCCAACGTTTTCAGAAGTCACAACAGAATATTTTAAAAACTGCACCTCATCATGTCGTCCCATACCCCACTGTCTGCTTCAAACTCTTCCTCATCCTTCTGGTCTCAGGCCAAATGTCAACAGCTAAGGTGGTCTTCCAGGACTGCTCAATCAATTTCAAGTTCAATGCTGTTAGGACCTATCTAATGGCTTGAGATAGCCACACCTGATGTCCCATGAGAGGAAATGGCCCGAAGTCCCCAAGGAAATTCAAGAGTCCAAGGACAGTCTGGGTTGATGATCTGGCTTCCACACCAGCCTGGAGAGTCATGAGGAAGTGCTAATTGCAGTGGAGGATGTGACTGACTAAAAACTCCAATAGCCTCTGTTCCCCAGTCCAGTGTTCTGCTTTGCGCCCAATGGCTGGGCAGGAGAGCAAGGACCAAGAGAGCCATCACTTCGTGGAACCCAGTATGGGGCAGAGGAAACAGGATGTGCAGGACAGTGGCTCAGCGGCACCATGTGGGGGTGGCAGGAGCAACAGCCACAGTGGATTGATGACTACACAGGAAGACCCTGGGCTGTGCGGAATCACTGTTCAACAGCGACACCATGTGGCAGTGGCAGGAACAGCATCCCAGGGAACGGATACACTCTACACACCCTCTGCTTGACATTAGGAAGCAAGACCTCCTCTCTTTGGACTAAGTAAGCCCCAGATATTCTTGGGCAGCGTGGAACGAGGGTTATCCTCAAAAAGGGACAGTGGGAGTTTTCTGTGAAGGAAGGCACGTGGGGGCTCAAGACTTTAGAGAAATAAAAAGAGGTGATTTTATCTTGGCCACACTCGGGGCAGCCAATGAACGAATGAATGGACATAAAACAAGAAATAACACCATCACAAAGAATGTTACAGAAAAAAAAAAATTGTGTGTGTGTGTGTGTGTGTGTGCACGCTATGTGAAGCACAAAGAGAAATACTCTACAATCGAAAAGCAATTCCAGGAGGAAATGTCCGTGCAGCCTTAGCCCTTGAAAGAAACGCTTAATCCCTGAAATACACACCACACACTTTTCCAAGGAACAAAGTTCCCCATGTTTAGTTCATTTCTGAATCTGGGTCTGGAGACGTTTGCAAGGGTCACCGCGTCAAGAGCTAGAGAAGGAAGCCGCGAGAGAGGCGGCTTGCGCTGACAGCCCCTCACCTGCCGGCGTGACTGGCAGCCCCGGCACGCACGGACACTTCAGCCGAAGTGGACATCCGCGCCGAACAGCAGGAAATCCTGGGGAGAGACGAGAACGCCGGCTTCGGTTGGGAGAACAGCTCTCGTTTGTGAGTGTGGGTTGGGCTGCTGGGTTTTTAGAAGGAAACTGTGGGAGCCTGCCTTTTGGGAAGGAGGGAGCGGAGCAGGTTTGTCTGTGGACAGACGGAAAGGCAGGAGTGAGCGGGAGGGACTCGGCATCGCGCCACTGGGGTCTGCACGTCAGCAGCTGTGGATCTGTCCACAGCTTCCCAAACAGCTGTTTCCTTCTCAGACGTGGAGACCCCCGGGCTGCCGTGAAGGCCTTCATTTGTCATCCCTGCCTCTTGGCAGCTCAAGGGAGCCCTCCTTCCCATCAAGGCTGCAAAATCACTTCTATTTTGTGCCATCCTACCCTTCACTCAGACTTTTCAGAAAGGAAGAAATTAAATTGTGCCCATTGGGGTCATTTTTGAATTTTAAGGATGAACTTGGTAAAATGTGGGGAACGTGGGGGATGTGCTTCCTCTGCTCTGTCAGCTGTTTCTCTATTGTCTCTTACCCTGAGTAGTTCCTGGGTCCAAGGAATCGGGGATTGATTGATATTGGGGGGTGAGGGAGAGCGGGGAATCTGAGCGATGTGGGGGTTTCCCGTGAGGGCCACGAGATTATCAGGAAGCCACTGCCCATGATAAGAAATGCAGGAGTGGGTGATGGTTTCCTTGTAGGTTCATCAGATTTGTTGGAACATGCTGGGCTTAAGGGGCCTCAGGGTGGAGGCACCCAGGAAGCCAGCTATATGCCAGTCGGGCGTGTAGAAGAGACTGGAAGGGTGGCTGGGTCACTGGGTGGCACAAAGGTGACTGTTGAGTCTGAAGGGATGAAAGTGATCAGAGAAAGCAATGGGAGGGGGAAGGGCAGAGGCCTGGGCAGAGCCCCGGAGAATCCTGCTCGGAGCAGAGGGAGGAGACCAGCAAAGGGAGAGTGGCCAGAAAACTGGGAAAGGGTATCTTCAAAGCTAAGAGGAGAAAGTATTCCAGGATTGGGAAAATAGTGTCAAATGCCATTAGGGGGTCAGGCGAGGGGAAAGAGAATAGGAAGCCATCCATTCTGGAATCTCAGTCTGCCAAGATACTGACCATGCTTTATATCCCACGGGCCTAGAAGGATGCTGGATATAAAGGAATTCATGTGACGCATATTTGTCAAATATTTAAATGCATCCACCTTATAGAAGAGGCTCTGGGGCCAGAGAGTGAGTTCCGTTTTTACCGAGTGTATCGTGGGAGTGGTGCTGCCAGTGGTTAAAAGCAGGGACCTGGCTTTGAACTTGGACTGCACTTAATGGCCATGTGGCTTTCCTGAGCCTCAGCCTTTGTTCTCTGTTTATTAACAACACCCACCGTCCGGGATTGTTGTAAGGGAAGAAAGTGCTATATACAGGGCTTACGTGGAGGAAGGCAGTTGTTGTGTGGGCTTTGCTGCAGAAGACCTTGGGGGACTCACCTGGTGAGGCTGAAGCACCAGGTTGAAGAGCTGGATGTAGGCAGGCAACGGGAGAGGAAAGCCTTTCTGTAGCTTCTCTGCTTTGGAGGTGAAGGTAGAGGTCAAGGGTAAGGTAGAGGTTAAGGTTATCTCCTCTGCAGGGAGGAGGAGGTAGAGAGAGGGCAGGGACCTAAGACAGCCAGCCAGGCGGCCTCCTAGACCAGCGTGCCTGGCTCTGGGTAGGGATGGAGTGGTGCAGGCCTGGGAAGGCTGCCTGGAGTCTCGGGCTCTCTCCTCCACCAAGCTCCAGGCACCTGGGACCCACGCATTCCTGCCCCCTCAGCCTCTGGCCCACATCCAGTTCCTGTGTGGGCCTCTTCCCCGAGACCAGCCTCCTGCTGGTGCACACCTGGCCCGAGCGATGGCTGGGGCGGCTGTTTGTAAGGATGTGGACAGCCTGTGGACATGGGATGGGGTATCTACTCATGTGCACTCAAAGCCCCTCCATGTTTACGATGAAACCAGAGATGGGCAGTGGCCAGGGGCCGGCTCGTCCCATTCCACCACATTCTGGCATGGAACTCTGGACAGTTCTAGACTCCAGTTTGATCTCCTAGGTCATTAGGAAGCTGGATTTGTCAAGGTGGAAGGAGAAGCCATAATCTATATAATAATTTGTTGTCTTAATTTATAATTTCTAAATAGTCTAAATGTTCTAGTCACACGGTATGGGGACCTCTGTACTCTTGCCCCTGGCTCCGCAGCGGTGAGGGGGTTTACCAACGTGTGAGCTGAGTGTAAACGTTGGCCTGGGTTAGCCCTTCTTCCCTGGTCCTTCTGTCTGAGTTGCAAAAAGACCAAGGGCTCTGGCTTCAGAGCTCGGATCAAACCCAAGCTCCAACTCTCACCTCCTCTGTGACCAGGAGCAATCAGTTAACTTCTCTGATCTTCCATTTCCTCTCATGAAAACTGGAGATATTAACATCCCCTGTCTCAAGGGGCTGTCTCAAAGGTTGGATGACATCATGGATGGGCACGTAGGAGGAACTCAACTCATGTGACTTCCCTTTTTCCCGTCCCTTTTCTGGGTCAGATGCCATTAGATTTTCATTTGGGGTGACCACCTCCAGCCCCTAGAACTGGGGCTGGGTATTAAGTGGCTCCTGGACTGAACCCCACCCACTTCCCCAGGACTGAAAACCAATCACTTCTCCAAAGCTCCTTACCGTTAATCTCCGGAAGCACCACAGTGGGCAAGACATAGTTCATGACCATCTGCAGCAATTCAACCTGGGGACCAGGAGGAGGACGGGACTCACATCAGGGCACTGTGGCATCAGCCATTCTCCATCACCCTCCCTGCCACCCAGGGCAACCGCACAGCCGGAAAACCGCTGAGAGATGGACACCAGGGGGATGTGAAAACTCTGCAGCTGGATCAAGGTCACCAATGAGATCTCTTTTGCTTTACAAACTCCAAGTGCAAATCACATTCTAGATGGTAGAGGGCAAAGCTGAGGTAAGGAAAGTCATTGAGGAGCATTTAAACATGAAAACCTTTGTGTAAGAAAATCCACGTGCTCAGACACTGCAGACTAGAGGGCAAATTAGTTCAATCTCTGAGGGCTATTCAGCAATACTCATCAAAATCCTTAAAAATGTGTGTGTCTGGTGGGCCAGCAAACATGCCGCTAAGGTCTTTATCCTAAGGAAATGACGTAGTGCAGTAAATATAATCCAAACAATAAATTAACAGCAACCTACATGTCCACAATTAGGGAATCATCTGGGCAACATGGTGGCACTTTGATACTAAGAGACTGTACAACTATTTAAAATAGTGTAGAAATATAATTATCAATGCAGATTTTGCTAGATAGGTTTTTGAGTAAGAAAAAGCAGGCCACGGAACCACATAATTCCATTTTGTTATTAAATATGCACAGAAAAAAGTCAGGAAGGATATATTCCAAATTCTTAATTAAGAAGTGAAAATAGGAATATTGCTCATTTGTAAATCTGTAGGTTCTGACTGCTCTATAATGTATATGTTTTGCTTTTGCAAGAATGAAAAAAATTCAAAAATAATGTAACACTCTCAAGATGCTTGTCTGTAGTGGTGACATTTACAACTTGTAAATATGTGCATTTTTGTTTCTGGAACAATTGAGTTTCCTTCAGCAGGCTGTAATTCCCTGGGCTCCTTGAATGAGGTGCCCTTCTTCCCATGAATCTGAGAACTTAAAATTTTTATTTTCTGCAGAAACAGAAGTTAGTTACAGACTGAGTCCAGCTGCCGCCATGAGAGCCTTGGCACCAGTAAATCCATGAAAATACAATGAGGTTGTTTTGGGTCCTTCTGTTGTAATCTTAGTGGATGGAAACGGCTGGCTGGATTTCCATCGGTTTTGGAGGGGATGTTGGGACGGTCTGACTTCAGGGCTGGGCGGCTTATAAGGCACCCTCTTGGAGGGGGTTATTGGGGGGCATTTCAGAGGTTTAAGGAAGATTTAAGTCCTTCAGGAGTTTGACCAGAGGCTCCCTAAGAGATTCTGGCCAGGTACAGTAAGACGCTGTGGACAGAATCAGCACATCATGGCTTCTGATAGAAGTCACATGGTGATGCTCATTCATCAAGGCTGTTGAGGACCATTTGACTTGTTATTTACAGGGACAAGTCCCCACCAGTGCCCCAGGCGTGGGGGCGGGGGAGAGGCAGGGGTGAGTCTGCTTGATGATGGACAGTGATTCCAGGTAGTGAATCATCTCCTTGGGCACCTGCTCTACTCCACCTCTAAGTGACTCTGTCATTCACCCAGCAGCTCAAGCCAAAATTCTAGAAGTCTTCCTTCATTGCCTTTTCCCTCACCCCACACATCATCTGTCACCAAATGCTAAGTCTACGTCCAAAGTATGTCTTCAATCCACTATCCTTCTTCTTCTTCCTGGCCTAGTCCCAGCCTCAGTCATCTCTCACGTGGGCAAGTGCACCTGACTCCCCAGCAATCCACATGGTCTGATTCTTGTCCCCCATAATCAATCCCCCATCCCAGCCAAGGCGTCTGTTATAAAGTATAAATCAGATCGTGTCACTCCCTGCATGAAACAGTTCACTGGCTTCTCACTGCCCTTTGAACACAATCTATTCCAGCCCAGAAGGCTCGGAAGGGAGCCAGCCCCTGCCTGCCTCTCAAGCCACACCTCCTCTTAGGTCCCCTACTTGCTTTTTCCAGTCCCACTGCTTCCCTCACTCCCTAGACACACCAAGCTTGTTCCCACCACAGGGCCTTTGCCCATGCTATTCCCTCTGCCTGCAAAAAATCTCTACCGTGCTGGCTTCTGCAGCCCAAATACCACCTCCTCAGAGAGGCTTTCCCTGATCACATGGTCTAACCCGCCCCCTCCCCATCACTCTCTACCCCATCTCCATCTTGGTTTTCATCCCATTGATCTTGACTGAAATGATCTAGAAGGGGTCACTTTCCTGTCCTCATCAGCATATCCCCACACCTGGAAAAATGCCCTCCACAGAATGGGTATCTGATAAAATAGTTAACCTGTTCATTCAACAAACATCTGTTGAGCAGATTTTTCCATACCTGGTTGTGCACATTTAATTCCATTTAAACCTCCCCACAGTAACCCAGCTGGAAAGGATTAGCCCTGATTTGTGGGGAAGGTCTGAAGTTCAAAGAGGGGAAGTGACTTGCCCAAGACCCACAGTTAGTAAGCCTAAAGCAGCAATTCCAGCTCAGGGCTCTGTGTCCACAAAGCTCCCAGCATCATTATTTCACATGCAAATTACATGCAAATGAACCAGTGGTCTGCTGAAATGATGCCAAGAGCCCGGAGTGGCCCTCAGGACAGTCATCTCCAGATCAGGGGAAGGAAGGACTCACCGAGAAGGGGCCGATGTCCGAGTGCTTCAGGTTCAGGAGCAGCCTGTGAGAAGGGGAGGGGGAAGCTGAGACCACCATTTGCCTGGCCTGTATTGGAACCCAGTTGCTGGGGAGAAGGGCCCCCTCTGGAGGATGCCACCTGGTTTCCCCATCCTGTATCCGTCCCCCTTCCTCTGGTGACAGCTTCCTGATTTTTCATTTGGGAAAGCCACCCACTCCCTACATTAATAATGCTGAGTTCTAGAGCGGGCTGGCCAAAGGGCGTAGTCTACCTCCCCTGCCACAGTGATTGCTTTAAGGATGGACCTCTAACCCATGCTGACCCAATGAGACTTGGTCCCAGGACTTCTGCTGGAAATAACTGGGAATGAGGTGTTCTCTTTTCTCCACCAAAATTAGGAGGATGCTGGTGACCATTTTTGCCACCACTTGTTGACAGCCTGCTAGGAAACGAAGCCAGCATAGGGGATAGCAGAGCCAAGAGATTAAGAGAGTCAAGTCCTAAGGACATCACTTCTGCACCTGGATCCACCCTTGCCTGAAACCCTTGGTCTTTTCAAGGAGTCAGTAAACTAACCCATAAACTTCATGACATTTTAACAATGACCGAGGAGAAAGGTAAATAAGTGGTTATTTTTGAACCCCTATCATTCACTGTGTTGAGTGCTTTATCCCATTGAATTCCTGTAACACCCAAGAGTCAAGGGCCATCACACTCTTGTTTTACAGATGAGGTCCCTGACACTCAGAGGGGTCAAGTAACCTGCCCAAGACCACACAGTTAACAATTAGCCAAGTAGAATTTCAAACAGGTCTCACTGATGCCACAGTTTTTGTTGTCTCCAATGCCCTACAAAGCTTGAAAACTCGCTCTTGTTCACCAAGAGCTGGGAGCCCCATGACTCCTGCCCTATGGACTCTCACAGCCCCCATCCCTGCCTATTTCAGAAAGTCTGTACTCAGCCATTAGCCTGCTATATCCTCTCAGGCTCCTCGACTTGAGAGGCCCAGGGGGGTTTCCCAGGAAAATTAAACCCACATGTTTCTGAAGCAGTAACACTTGTCAAAATGATGCCAGGAGAAATAAGCCACATGTAAACCTCAGGAGCCAAATTCAAGGTTAAGAAGGACAGTTCTGTGCCAGAGAGAAGGCAGGAATGGGCAGGAATGTGGGTCAAGACTCAATTTAAACAGCGTGAAAGTGATGAAGAGGTAGCTGCCCTGTCAAAAGGCTGGGGTCATCGCATCTGCTCTGTGCATGTCTCCCTCGCTCTGTATCTCTGTGTTTCACCTTTTCTCTCTCCCTCTTTCCTCCCTTTGTGTCTATTTGTCTCTCTGAGAGTCTCTCCATCTGTCTGTCTATTTGTCTGCCTTGCTCTTGCTTTCTGTCTCTCTTTCCTTCTCTCTCTCTCTGTTTCTCCCCCAGTTTTTGTATTTCTCTTTTTCGGTGTGCCTCTCTGTCTTTCTCTTTCCCTCTTGCTTACTGAGGGCTTATTTTATGCCTTTAAGTGTCCTAAATGCAGCAACCCATGCTAATACTTCATTTCATCCTCACAAAATGCTGTGAGCAAAGAATAATTATTGGGTTTATTTTACCAGCCCAGGAAACTAAAGTCTGGAGAGTTTGGTGCTTGCCAAGGCGAGCTGAGCCTCAAAGGCAGCAGCCTCAGTGTCAGAGCCCCCATTCCTACTACAGCCTCCTCTGCCGGGAGTCAAACCTGGGCGTGGATTCCAGAGTCTCCCAGCAGGAGGTGGCTATGAAGGATGGGGAGGGAAGACGTTGAAGTGGGTTTCCAAGCGCTAAGGAAGGCCAGGCACTGGGGGCTTCCATGGTTCAGTGTGGAGTGGATTCCTCAGCTGGCACTGCCCAGCCATGAGTTGGCCTAGCACTGGGGGGTGTCCTGGAACGTGGGACTTTCAGTACCCCAACTGGGACACTATAGACAAGCCAAGATGGTTGGTCACTCTAGGATGTGTGGTCTTGGGCAGGTCACTTCATCTCTGAGCATCAGTTTCACTGTCTGCAAGGTGGGGATATTGTGCCCTCCATGCCCTGTTTGAGGTGTAAAGGTGATGGATTAACAGGAAAGCCTGGCACATGGTAAGGCCACTGCTAGCCCGTGGGTACCAGAACAGATGGGTGGCCTGCTCCTCCCGCACCCACAGGCCCACTTACTTGTTCAGCTTGAGCTCTCCAACAAGCCTGTCGGATCTGGCACCAACATCCACAGAAACGTTCGTGTTCTGCAAAGCAACAGTCCAGGAAGTGAAGTTCCCTGACCCAGGCGCCTGGGGCTCTGCAAAGCCTCCAAGACTGGGAGGGTCAGTTCCACCAAGGCTTGGCAGAGGAGCCCACACCACACGTCAAACCCACAGAACCCACAGAGGAGGAGACTTCCTTTTGCTTTCTGCTTGGTGATGAGTCCTGGACTGTCAGCCAATTAGCCTTTTCTCCTCCTGCTTCTGAGACCCTTTCAGAGTTCCCAGGCCACCCCCGTGGGCTGTGTGAGACTGGCTGAGGGGCCAGACTCCCACAGCCATTCATTCATCAAATGTTTACTGAGTCAGGAAACCGAGGTTCCCAACCTCTGCTTTCCTGCCCACTGTCTGTGTGGCCTTGGGCAACCCCCTCAGAATCCATTTAATCCTAAAGTGGGGGAAATGGGTCACAACTTGAGACTGGGCAGACCTGTGAGCACCTTCTGGTGGGGAGAGTCTGTCCCTCACCTCCAGGGGCCAGAGTGGACACCACCAAATGCTCACTGTGTTGACAGAGTTATCAAATGAATGATTGCACAAATCAAAGGACTAAAACTTGAATACGTGAAGGGCTAAACTCCCAATTGAGGGAATAAACAAAGACAGGCATGGATGAATCAGTGATACATGGAGGAATGAACAAATAGATGAGTGAACAACGAATTGGACAAAGGTGTAAGTGAACAGATATTGGAATCAACAAATGCGTGTATGTTATGCTGTGCACAGATATTGACACATTGTAAACTGACTATACTTCAATATAAAATAAATGCATATATGAACCAGAAAAGATATAGCCTATTTCACATTAACAATCAAATGAATAATTGAATAAATAAATGAATGAATGAGCAAATCCACAAATGCATAATTGAATGACCAAAGATATGAGTGGACGAATTGGAAACACCACACCTATTTCAGGCCAGTGATGGAGTGAATGACGGAATGCATGAACACTGGCAGAAGTCAGAGGCAGTTAGGACAGTGGCTCCAGTCTCAGGTCCTGGAGACACACCGTCCAGGCTTGAGTCTGGGCAGGATTCACACTGGTCCCCCTGACTCTGAGGGCAGTGCCCTCGGCCCTGTCCAGGGATCCCTGTCTCCTCTTACTTGGGAACAACTTACCATCTCAAGCAGGAAGAGGGGGGCCAGAGAGGAGTTTGGGAGGACAGCAAAGGCCTGGGTCTCCAGCACAAAGATGATGTCCAGGCCGGTGGGGCACACGGTGAGGTGCGGTGGGACAGAGGCCCAGATGAGGAGCTGTACCTGCATGTTCGGGAACATCTTGGCCACCTGCAGTCCCCCAGCAGGGACAACCAACAAAAGGGGCAATTTAATAAAACGTTTCTATATCCAATTTCATCCTGGCCCTGCACAAACACCTCCAATGTCTTCCCACTGCTTTTGGAATAAATCCTAAAGGTCACACAATTCAGCATCTGGTCCCCTACCAACCTCACCCTGCAGGCCTCAACCACCTGCCTTCCAACTGCAGGCACACGGGACTTCTATTCCTCAAATATGACCTGCTCTCTTCCCCTCTAAAACCCTTTGCACTCTCTGTTCCCTCTCCCGGAATGCTTGTCCCTCATTCTTCCCTAGCTTGGCTTTTCCCTTTCTTCAGGTCTAGAAAGCAGTGGTGGCTTCATCAAGGAACTGAGGAAAGCTTTGGTGACACCCCTATCTCTGCTAGCCTCCAATCTTCCTCCAGGTAAACTCATAGTAAAATAATTATTTTTATGCAAATGAAGTCTCAAAGAAATTCCCCTGGCCTCCCCTACCAGTCACACCTCTTTCACAGCATCTCCTGTACAGGAATTTCTGGAAATGCCATCACCACAGAGGCTGTTAGAGACTGAATGTTTGTACTCCCCCTAATTCGTATATTGAAGCCTCAATTCCCAATGTGGAGATGGGGCCCTAAGGAAATAACTAAGGTTAAATGAGGTCATAAGGGTGGGGTCCTGATCCAATAGGATTAGCAGCCTTATAAGAAGAGATACCAGAGCTGAGGTGCTCTCCCACCAGGGGCCCGGAGGAAAGGCTGTCTGAGGACAGAGCAAGACAGTGACTGTCTACAAGCCAGGAAGAGAGCCCTCAACAAAAACGGAATCTGCTGGCACCTTGATCTTGGACTTCTTGGCCTCCAGAACTGTGAGAAATAAAATTCTATCGTTTGAGCCAGCCATTCTGTGGCATTTCGGTCTGGCAGCCTGAGCAGCCTGAGACAGGCCCTCCTTGGCTGCCTTGTCTAACGACCTCACCAAACTGTTGGCTTCGCTTATGCAGTCTATATTTTTTAAAAATTGTTTTGGGTTCCTGAACAATCATTTTCTCTCTCCATTGGACTGGAGCTCCAGGAGGGCAGAGATACGATCTGTTTTGCAGGATGCCCAGCACAGGACCCCAGAAATATGTGGGCACTTGGGTGCTTGGAGACTTTCTCTGTGTTGGAGATGGGCTGCACAAAGCTGTTTCCACTTTCTCGAGCTGGGGCGTTTCTGGATTGGAGAGGGGGTTTCTCAGCTGGCCAGTCGGCAGAGCCCTGTCCTTTTTGGCTCCCTTGGGCCACCTCATGAGCTGAGTAAAGAGGACCAGGCCTTTTCTTACCTGGGGTATGAGGGTTCCAAAGAAGTTGGTTGTCAGGTGGAACTTGGATTCCTTTGGAATCTGTAGCAAGGAAAGAAGAGAAAAGGATCTTGGAAGATTATGTTATAGACTGAGGGGCAGATTCTATATAAGGGGTGAGAGACTGCATATACAAACAGACCATGGCCAGACCACATATGACAATGGAATGCTGACCAAGAATGGTCAGGATATGATCAATGACTGCCAGCTTCCCTATTTTTTGTTTGTTTGTTTGCTTGGTGTTTTTTTGGGGAGGGGGGAAAGGAATTAGGTTTATTTTATTTATTTGTTTAATTTTAACAAAAATGCGGGGGATTAAACCCAGGACCTCATGCGTGCTAAGCACACACTCTACCACTGAGCTACACCCTCCCACCTTCCCTATTTTTTTCCCTGAAAAAGTCAAATATGCTCTCCAAACCAGTCCCATAGGATGCCCAACTTCTGTTAGCTCAGCTTCATCTTCCCCAAGCCAGTAATCTCTGTAAGAGCATACCCAGAGACGTCCCTTTTTTCACTATAAAGCTTTCCTGCCCTCTGCCTGCCTTGGAGTCTCTGCCAAATGCAGGTGATGGAGGCTGACTTGCTTGCTCTGAAGAGTTCTCGTCTAGGTGGTCTTTGTGTATTTCCTCAGGGAACACATGGGGGCTCTGATCCCTCTGGTGCCTCCACGGAAAGGGAGGACCTGGCATCTCTTCCAGAAGCAGCATAGGAGGAATCTGTGTGGCTGGGGACCAGGATGAGATGAGGATGCCCCCAGACTCTGGAGATGGGTCAGCTGATGACCAGAGCAGGACTCAGCCACAATATACAGACAGAGACAGTCAGGATGGTGACGGTAGCAGGGATACACTGATAAGACTGGAGGACAGACTGACACGTGGCAAGTGCTCAGTCCGTGTTGGCTGTTACTATTGGTCTTCACTGAGTACTTCCTCCATGCTGAGCCTGGGCGGGGCTGCCCCTGCATTCATGTCTCATTTAATTCTCATTGTACCCTTGGAAGGAAGATACCGTTACTGGTGTTTTATAGATGAGATTCTGAGAGGTTGAAGCACTGGCCCAAAGTCACCCAGCTAGAAAGGAGCGGAGCCGATATTTGAACTCAGGTCCGGCTGACTCTAGAGTCCAGACCTTGGTTTCCAGATCCAGCAAAGACTTGGATCTAGACCATCTACTGCACTGAGTCTAGCGCTCTTCCCAATCCACCCGCTCCTGGCCTTACCATGTCATCCTTGAGGGTTAGATTCAAGACTCCAGCTTCTTGATACACGAGCCCGGCCGTGTTGAAGAAATATTCAGAGATGCCCAGGTACACCATGAGGTGGTGGTCAGTGGGAAGGTTCAGCACCGGTGGGGCAAAGGGACTGGGGCTGCGGTGGGCCAGGCTGAAGACCTCCCCCTGGGGATGGAGGCGGCAGAGTGAGTCTGGGCCCCCTTCAGGAATGACAATTCAATGTTTCTATTCTGATACCCATCATACATTCACAGAGGAGTTGTAATATTTGGGTAATCTCTCTCTCCTCCTTCCCTCCCCACCTCCTTCCCTCCTATTTATCTCTCTGCTCCTTTGTGGTTTCTAAATTTTCTTTTTGACATCAGATGTGTTTGAGAACAAACAAGTAAACAGTGAACAAACAAGCCAGTCCCCAGCTGTGGAGAGACTGAGTGGGGCACAGACGGAGGGAATTCAGGGAGTGGGACTTTCTCCAGCTGAGGTGGTCAGGAAAGGCTGCTTGGGGAACAACATCCCAACACAGACCCACGGGCTAGAAGAAGAAGCCAGCAGGGTAGAGGAGGGCGTGAGAGGGAGGGGAGGACAGGCAGAGGGTCGGACAGGACAAGGGTCCTGAGGTGGGAACTAACTGGATGTGTTGACGAGGTGTAAAGCCAGTGAGTCTGGCTGGAGGGTGGTGAGTGAGGGAGAAAGTGGCATGAAATGAAACTAACTCCATCTATTCATCCCTCCATCCGTCCCTCCCTCCCTCCATCAATAAATATTCACTGAGCACCTATTATATACCAAGCATCGTTGTAGGTGCTGCATACACAATAAAGAACAAAGAAATCACAGCTCCTTTTCTTTCATCACATCGAGGGAGACAGGCTTGTGACTGTGTGTGTGCGCACGCATATGTGTTAAGTGCTGCTGAGAAAGATAAAGCAGGACGTATTTCAGCAACAGTGGTCTGGGAGGGCCTCTCAAGGGAGAGGATATTTGAGCAAAGATTGGAAGGAGGGATAGGAGAGCTTCTGTGGATATCTGGGTGAGAGCCCCCTGGTGAGAAGGAACGGCAAGTGCAAAGGCCCTGGGGAGGGAGCAGTCATAGTATATTTCAGGAATGGCAGGGAGGCCAGTGTGACCAGAGCTGGGAGGAGATGTGGAGAGTGGGCTGGGGGGAATGGTGAGGATAGATAGGAAAGGGGTGGAGTCACTGTAAGATTTGTGTCAAAGGATGCTGGGGAGTCCCGGGGCAGAGGAGAAGAGAGATTTGAGGCAAAGGTATGAGGGTGTATGATTCTTGGTGTAAGTCTCACCTTCAGATGCACATCCAGGTTATCAGCCATGGCTTTTGGAGGTGCCACCAGTGAGTAATCAATCCCTGCCACGTTGTCTAATTTGACTGTCACTAGGGGGAAAGAAGATGGACCATGAACTGGCTCCCCTGGGCAGCATCTTTGAAACCTGGGATGCAGGGTCAGCCTCCCTTAAAATTGAATCAAGACCTGCAGTGCTAATTCCATTCCCACCTCCTCCAGGGAGCCCTCCCTAAGCTCCCTTAAAGGAAAATGAGCCCAAGGCCCACATTCACAGACATCATCTATCTCCCTTCTTCCAACAACCCTGAGACGTGGCTAAAACACAGAGTGAAGAAGCAGAGAGATTTGGGCTTGAAATGAGCTCTCTGTGATCTTGGACAAGTCCTTCCACTTTTCTGAGCCACTTCATTTCATTGTAGGACGAGGCACTGCTTGTGACCTTGAAGACGCCCTGTACAGGGTTGGGGCTCAAAAGCCAGAAGGGATCATTATTGGCAGTGATAATATCCCAGGCTGAGCCCAGACTGGCTTCAGGTCTGAATGGTTTTCCTTTTCCCTGCATTAATCAATGAGGATAAAATAAATATTGGCCCCTCCTTTAGCCCTTCCTTCTCATGTCAGAGGGGAATAAACTGAGTCTCAGAAAACGTAACTAGTCCGAGATGGCATGCCTGGTCAATGACTGAGCTGGGACTCAAACAAAAATCTTTTTCCTGCCTGGTGAGGCCAGACCTTAGACATTGCAAGTGCTTTGAACACACTCAGGATGGGCCCTGCTCCTGGAGGGGCCAGGTGGATCCTGGAGGAAGAGGATGCATCTTAAAGGCGCATATACCATGTGCTGGCCATGCAGGCTCCTCGGGGAGGCAGCCCAGGTAGCAGTTTGGGGCACAGGCTCTGAATTTGGATCCTGCGTCTGCTTCTTACTGGCTTTGTGATCTTGGGCAAGCCTTGGGTCCTTTCTGAGCCCCAGTTTCCTGTTGGTAAAACTGAAAGAATGCAGTGATCTTGGGGCGGGGCTGGGGTGGGGAGGTGGGTGTCTGGAGGCCAGGAGGAAATAGTTCTGCTGGATGCAGGACACATGGTAAGTGCTTGGCCAGAGGGGTTCTCCCCTACCAACTGAAGATCTTCATAGTTTACCAAGTTCTGGGGGATAGAGAAGATTGTCCCCATTTTAAAGATATGGAAACTAAGGCCCAGAGAGAAGTGACCAGCCTCGGATCTCATGCTAGCTATGTAGCTCTGGCTTCAGAGGTGCAGGTATTTGTTGTTTGGAATGGCTGCTTTTCTATTTAACTTCTAGACCTGCTATAAGGACCTGGCCCAATCGGAATCCAAAGCCAATTACTGTTTGAAAATAACCTGTTCTATCCATTCCCACCCAAGCCCAGGCCTGGCTGGGAAACTCACTTGCTCCATCACACTCTCCCTATCTCCCTTTCCCTGTTCCCCTTCTATGCCAGTTTCCTTGACCCCACCTAGCCTTTACCTGGCAAGGTCTCAAAATAAGGTTGCAGCTTGGAGGACACAGTGCTGGTCACTACTTCACAGACCTGGGAAGAACAAAAGAACTGATCAGTGAGAGCTTCCTATAATGGAAAATGTCCTTTGGGAATAATTTTTCCAGACATGTTTTGCTTTTCTTGAATCTTTCATTGAAATCATGGAGCTACTCAAGTTTCCCTTTTCTCCTTGGCCACTGGGAAGCTCAGAGTCCAATATATAGCTTGGAAATAGTAACTGTATGTGACTGTATGATCTGCACATCTGCCTTCTATTTCCTATTTTAGTGAAGAGCTTTTCTGATGGCTATTTGTGTTTTCTATTTTTTAAATGTGGTATTTGTTTGTTTGTTTCTTTGTTTTTGCTCAGCTCTTTTGTGGAATGAGGTGGTGAAAAAAAAACAGGAGGTGGTCAGTGGTCAGCCTTACCCTGTGTGTGCTTCTGGGAGCAGGGGGCAGACTCTCTGCACAAGTCTGGGTGGGCACCCTCATCTTTGCTTTGTGTGTCCAGAGAAGCCCTCCCGTCCTCCACCACAGCTCACAGGGGAATAAGCATTTGTCTGAGAAGACCTGGGTCACATGCTGATTTTGCCACTGAGGAAGTTACTCCATTTCTCTAGACCTCTCTTTTCTCATCTGTAAATTGGGGTGCTGCAGGTTATATTTTCCATTCCACTCACTCATCTTGAATGTGACCTTGTCACCATCATGCCCACCAGTGAGAGGTGGAGTCTGTGAACTCTCCCCTACAATCTGGGTGGGTGGGCTGGTGACTTTCAACTAAGAGAACACGGCGGAAGTGATGTTGCATAACTTCATAGGCGAGGTCATAAAAGACTCTGCGGCTTCCACATTGGTGTCTTGAGATGTTCCCTCAGGGAACCCAGTGGTGCGCTGGGCAAAGCCCAGCTTCACAGAGGGGCTGAGGGTAGGAGTTCTGGTCAATGGCCCCAGATGAGCCAAGCCGTCAAATCTTCCCAGTCCAGGCACCGTGAGGGGCGTGAAAGAAGATCCTGCTTTATGATTCTAGCCCCAAGCTTTGGAACTCTCCCTGCCTGAGGACCTTCTCTCCTCCCTGGACTTTACTCCAAAGTGCCAAGGAGTTACAGACACCAGAAAGACGGGTGAGAATTGGTGGATAAATATCCAGCTTCCCCACCCCTTTGTTCTGAGATGTGCATCCAGGATTCCTGGGAACCGCCTGCAGAACTGAACCGGGTCACTCACAGCAGCGGCCCACTCAGCAGTGCTCCTGTCCCCTGCTCCCTTCCCCACCCCACACCTGGGACTCCCTCCCAAGAAACTACTTACACCAGAATCTTTGTCTCAGCCATGTCTGGGGCTGGGGGGTTACCCAAGCAAGGTCGCCTGCTCCTTGCTCCCAACATGCAGTCAACACCTAGACCTTGGTTTGCAGCGAGATTTCTCCCCTGAGCTCCAGCTGGAGGGTCCAGCTGCCTTCTGGACAGCTGTCCATGGATTTCCCACAGGCCCACAAGACCAGCACAGCCCAACCAAACCCCTCAGGTTCTTACTCCTTCTCAGGGCTGGCCCCCTCTCTGCCCAGAGGGCACCCTCACTACTTCCCTCCCTCCTTTCCCATTGTCAATCAAGTTATTTTCTCTGGGAAGAGGCAGGGAGGAAAGTAAGGAAGGAGGGAGAAATTTTTATTTTCCTGTGTTTCTATCAAATAAAATTCTAGACGTCCCAAGGGGACTTAGGATGTTTCTTCTCCAGGCGACCCAAAGGTGGACCGATGGGCACCTCTGGCAGTGGGGGCAGCTGGACCCTTGGGCTGCCTGCTTTCAGCCAATGCCCTCCAGGGCCATTTACCTATATTGGCCACCAGGGGGCTCCAAACCACAGCAAATCACATCACAGCCCTGTGCAACTGCCCTCTACCTTCACCCCCACATCCGCACCGTATACAAACTCTTCCTTCCTTCAGAGACACATCTTTCTTCCCGTATTGCTTGGGGGTTGAATCCCCAACTCATTCCTCCCCTTTTCCAGAAATTCCTAGCATCATGGACACACTGACACTTCATCCATCCATCCATCCATCCCTCCATCCCTAAAGAGCTTCCCCTCTGAGCTGGAGTGGCCTAGGTTTGAAGCCCAGCACTATTACTTCCTCTGTCTGTGTCTCCATTTACTCATCTGTAAAATGGAGGTAGTCAAGACAACATCCCCACCCCCAGCACCATAAGGATTTTGTGTGGATTAAATGCCGGAATCCTTGTAAAGAGTTCTTAGCATAGCAGAAGCCCACTGTAAGCCCTCAGCATGTATAGGACATCCTTCTTTTCCTCCTCCAACACCATCATTTCATCACCATCATGTTCACCAGCAGCGGCAGCAGCATTTGTGACTGTTTAGTGCGACTGCTATCAGGAGGTCATGCTTTTTTTTCTAAAAGGGTCACTCTTAAGGTGTTACCAAGCAATGATCTGTTTTCATAGTTCCATATGTTAAATATATGCTAACACCCCCATGATACTATAATTACAAAACCAGTTGAGTTATGGGCGAGCCAGGCTGGTGGGCGAGCACACTGCCTGCATTGTCTCAGTAATCCTTACAATTGCTTGGTGAAGAAGGTATCAATGTCCCCATTTTACAGATGGTGAAACTGAGGTTTGGAAAAGTCAAGAAATTTGCCCAAAATCACACAGCTTAGCTCTGGGGCCAGAATTAAAACCGAGACTCTGACTCTAAAACCCTCTAAAATTTTATAATCTACTCTGTTGTGCATTTTGACCACCAAGCATGGTTTTTTTTTTTAATTTTTGACAGAGGGTCTTCAGAGAGATGATCTCAATTGATCGATGTCTCCCTGCTCATATTGTCAGTGCCTTTGGCTGGGAAACCGGGTGTCCCATTGGGAAGACTGTATGAGCCTCTGCAGTCACCCGGAGACCCCTGCCCCTGCTCTTGGCCCCTCTAGCCAGTCTCATGGCAGCCAGAGAAATTGTTCAAAAGCACAGATCTGGCCAGGTCATTCCCTTGCCTAAAACCTTCAATGGCTCCCTACTGCCCTCTGGAGAAAGCCCAAGCTCAATGGCTTGGGTGACAGGCTCAGGGGTTTCCTGGAAGCTGATGGTTTGTTCATGGAGAAGCAGTCCAGGGAATGGCCCCTTTTCTCAGCTGAAGAAGTTGGCTTGGGAGGAAGTTAGGGTGAAGGCAGGGTTCGGGAGCACACGCCTGTGTCTGTCTTTTGTACCAGTTCCAGCCTCAGGGCAGTGTTTAGTCTCACTCTAACAGCTTCATCAGTTGTATGTTTTCTGGGGGCAGGATCACCAAGAAGGGGGTTCAGGGGCCGGGGATGGGGATGGAGAAGGAGATCCAAGGGCTACGAGAAGAGAGGGTCAGTGGGAGAGAATGGCAGTTTCTCTGCAGAGAGGGATGTTGAGGAAAGAGTGGAGGTGGTCCACATGGGCGTGGGAGAGTTTGCTGTGGGTGCGTGACGTGGCCCTTTCCTAGCTTCTTGCTGGATCCCCAAGAAAATGGACATACCCAAGTTTTACAGTTGGATATGTGCTTTCAAAAAGCTGTGGGGACTACCGAAGAGGTCTGGGTGAGAGCAGAAGTGTCCAGCGACGCATATGGGATGTGGACGTGGAGGGTCCCACCCGCTCTGAAGGGGGATGAGACTCTGAGCCCCTCCTACCTTGCTGTTCATGGTGTTTTGGAGCGAAGACTCGATTTTCTTGTGAAAGAGTTGAATCAGCCACCTGGAGAGTGACACGTGGGGACAGGCATGAGGCTTTCCAGACATCCTGAGGCTGCATTCAGAAAGCTGCCTCATCTGGGAAGCCTTCCCCCCTCTTCCAAATAGACCTAACCACCCTCTTTCCTAGGCTCCAACTGTGTACATCCCCACAGACACTTCTTCCCCTGTGTGCAGTGACTTGTGTATGGGGTTATTTCTTCAATAGATACACAGCTGGCCCCACCCTGTCTCAGCTCATTCCTCACCACTCCCTTCCTCTCTGAACTCCAGCCACACTATTCTGCCGTATCCTCTTGTGTCCTGTGCTTCCTCCCACCACAGGGCCTTTGCACATACTGTTTGCACTGCTTCAACCACCCACTGTCCCCAACCTAATTAACTCCACTTATTCTTTCATCTCAATTCAAATGTCATTTCAACGAAGGACTGGTCAGTCCCCAGACCAGGTCGGATCCTCCTGTCCTATGTGTTCCCCACACTTTGTACCTCTTTTTCTTAGTTCTTATACTGTTTTGTAATTTGTGAGACATTCATTAATGCAGTGATTGGATTAATGTTTGTCTTCACCATGGGCTGGAAGCTTCAAGAGAAGAGGGACTGTGTGGCTAAGAATCTGAGGCCAGGCAGTCCTGGGAGGAATCCCTTCTCAATACGCAGTAGGTGTGAAAAGTCAGGTTATTTCCTATTCTTTCTATGCCTTGATCTTCTCCCTGGAAAATGAAGTACTAATAGACTAACCTCACAGAGTCAGTGTGTGGATTGAATGAGATGAGCACACGCTTGAAACGGTGCCTGGCACACAGTAAGCCTCTAATCGCTGTTACTAGGGCCAAATTTAGTGATCACTGCTGTTTCCCTAGCGCATCGCACAAGAAGCCTGGTACACAGCAGATTCTTAGCTGATATTTGTTGGATGGGTGGAGAGATGAGGGACGGACTTGTGGTAAGGATTTCATAAGATGGAGCACTCCAGGCCCAGAGCCTGGAGCATAGTAAGTGCTCAGTAAAGTTTGCTGAATGAATATTGAACAGTCAAGTGACTCCCCAAGGCAGGGGAGTCCCATCTGTCCCCTCCCTACACCCACGGCCTCTGGACAGGGCCTGGTATGGAAGTGGCGTTGGGGATGTGTTTTCCGAATACTAGAATGATTAGGACGATTCTGTCCCTCCTCCCACCCACAGCCCCAGGAGATCGTACCCTAGGCTGCTGCCCGAGATGTGTAAGCCGACACTGTTGATGTGGCTGTTGCAGCTGGAGCAGGCGACAGTGGAGTGACCAGAGGCGGGGTCATAGCCCAGCTTCAGACCAGCTGAAATGGAGATGCCTTCCACACTCAGATCAAAGTTGCCCTTGGCTTTGCTGAAGGGAAAAAAAAAGGAAAGACTTGGAGCAAGCATCTTCTTCCTGCCGCCATTCAAACTTTACATGGACGCTAGAAGCTAGGTTTTGCTATTAGCCCCATTCTGGGTGAGGAGGTGGAGTTCAGAGACGGAAGGTAACTCGCCCAAGGTCACATAGCCGCTTGAGTGAAAGAGCCAGGATGTGACCCCAAAGTTGGAACCTGGGTCTGCCTGGCAGGACCCAGCTCTTACCCACTGCCTCAGCCTCTGCCTGTGCTGTGTGGCTCTAGGGGTGTTTCTTAACCTCTCTGAACTTCAGTTTCCTCACCCAGCCCCTGGACCAGCAATGTGACACCAGCCTTGCCACTAGAAATCTGGGTTTAGAGGGCAGGGGGAATGACTTTAATTAATTAATACCTAGTTCATTAAGTGGGGTTAATAACCCCTCCCTCAGGGATGAAAAGAGGTTTGGAAAAGACATTGGATGTGAATGTAATTTGTCAACTCTTCTATCACGTGATGAAGTATTGTTATTTTTTGTGATCAGTAAGTGAAAGGATAGATACAAAAGAGCCCAAGTGAAGAATTAGGCAATTCTGGTCATGGGGAACCGAAAGACCTAGCAGGCCTTATAAGAGAAGGCAGATCAACACTCCTCTCCTCACCAAAGTACCTCCTCCATTTCCTCCCTGGATTCCCCACAAAGGAGAAGTTGCTAAAGTCACTAATCAGTCTGAGCCACTATCACTGTTGCATAGGGTCTCTGTGGTGAGAGACCAATACTTAGATTCAGAGTTGTCATTTGGATGATTTACCCCAGTTTTCTAGTGTATGAGTTGTTTTAAGCCACTAAATTTGGGATGGCTTGTTACACAGCAATAGCTAACTGATAATGGGGTAAATCAAAGGTCCCACTTAGCCTTCCATCCTAAGCCCCAGGAACCAACTCAGCCTGGCCAAGGTCCTGCATTGAGATGTAGACAAATGCTCAGTTATTAACCAAGGGTTATGTTGAAACTTCTTTTGTGAAAAATTCCCCCTGGAACCCTGAGGGGACAAATGGTGATGCTCAAGGCAAAAACTGGGCCTTCCTGAGACCCTGGCTCTCATCCCTTCTGAATGTCACCCAGAGCTCACCCCCACACTCAACAAATGCCAAGCTTGGAAACGCACATGAAATTCTTTCGTGCCTTCCATTTCCCACTGATCTTGATACTGGCATCTTTGATAGAGAGATCAAGGCCCTGATTAGGCGATGGTCTTATCTGGGAACTGGGAAGCTTGAATCCACGGATAACCATACTGCAAAAAAGAAATGTTCGGTTAGCCTCATGGGTGACCACAAGAGGACTTGGTCAATGGTCAGTGCAGACTCATTCCCCGCCACCCCGGCCCTTTACCCCATTCATTCCAAGAGAACCCAGAAGCCTTGAGAGCAGTCTTGAGAACTCTGCAGCTAGGCTTTAAAGTCAGACAAATCCGCATTTGAGTCTTGCTCCTCAGTTGACTATTGTGTGAGCCTGAGTACATCACTTAATCATCCTGAGCCTCAGTTTCCTCAACTGTAAAATGGGCACGATCATCTCTATCTTGCAGAATGTGGGGTGATCAGTGAAGGTAATGGATGTCATTCTATTGACTACAGATTCTGTAAAGGGCAGAACGTGTCTGTCTTTTTTCATTATTGTAGCCAAGCCTGTTGAGTCAGACACATAGTTAAGTGCTCAGAAATGTTTGTTGAATGACTGGGTGCATAAAATTCTTTAGAGGACATCTGTAGGTTTTCTCCCCAGCACCCATACGCCTCTCTTGTGACAACAGAGCTGCATTTTAGTTTGGGGGACCCTTCCCCGCATCCATTCCATGTTGCTCCAAGGAAAGTTGACTCCACCACCATCTTCAGGGGGTGAATGGAGCTAGTGACTTCAGTGCAAGCTCATTCGTGTATTCTATTCCCCTGGCCACAGTGATTGGTTCAAGAGTGCGTACGGAATCTAAGATGGACAATCAGAGTGAATCTTAGGGGTTTTGCTTGAGCTGTAAGGAGAAAGAGCCCTCCTTCCACAAAGCTGGGAGTGCTGAGGCGATGCTGGTGGCCCTCTTGCCCCTTTGTGGGGATACGCTACACAAGAATTGGCCCTCCCCAAGGGAAGGGATGCTGAGAGGTGGCAAGAGAGGAACATGGTCCAGTGACACTTGAGACTGCCTCAAGCAGAACCTGAAGCCAGACCATTCCAGGGACTTCTCAGTTGTGGGAGCCGGTAAACTCTGGTTCAGGCCATTTTGGATTAGGTTTTCTGTCCTTGAAACTTCACCACCTCCCCCTTCAAATCCTAATTAATATACAGGCCTGGCACAGTTTTGAGGTTCACAACACATCTCCCCAGGAGTCATGGTGAGTGTCTGAAAGAGTTTTTGTGGCTTCCTCCACCCTTAGCCTAGGGGACTGTATCCCCTCGGGATGGAAGAAACACTGGCTTTGGGATCTTAACTTCTCTGAGTTTAGGAATTTGTGGTCCTGGGATTCGAGGTCTTGGTGGCCCCCAAATACTACGCTCCTGCACACCGAGGACGGGGCGGGACAGGCCTTACCTGTAGAAGCTATATTGCCCTTTCCCAAGGTACTTGACCTTAAAGCTTCCTGAGAAGGGCGGAATCGTGATCTTCTCCAGCTCCTTCTGCAGAATCGTCACTCCCTGCTGGCAGGCTGAGTGGAGAGAGCAGGGCCGCTGGTCAGAGGCACAGCCAGTTCGTGGCGGGGACAGTGGCATGGGAAAGGTCTAAAGCAGGGCTCAGCTGAGGTTTTTTGTCAAGGGTCAGAGAGTAAATATTTTCGGCTTTATGGGTCATAGTGTCTCTATCACAGCCACTCGGCTCTGCCTTTATGCACAAAGCAGCCGTAGACAATACGTAAATTAATAGGTGTGGCTGTGTTCCAATAAAACTTTATTGATCGACACTGAAATTTGAATTTCGTATCGTTTTCACATAGCGTGAGATAGGAGTCTTCTTTTGATTACTTTTTCAACTGTTTAAAAATGTAAAAGCTAGGCTCAGTTCCTGGGCCACACAAAAACATGTGTTGGCCCAGATTTGGCCTGTGGGCTGTAGTTTGCCAACCCCTAGTTTAAAATATCACCCCCGAAATCCCCAGTCATGCATCCTTTGGGTTTTATTGAACACCTGCTCTGGGTTCTGCCCTCACTGATACTCCATCTCTCCGGCTTGTGGACTCTCTCGCCACAGGACTTTTGCACATTCCATTCCTGCTGCCTAGAAGACCCTTCCCTCCCATCTTCACCTGATCAACTTCTAGTCAATTCATTCATCACTTCCTCTAGGAACTTTCTCTGACTTAGCAGATGAGAAAGCTCCCCCTTGCTATCATTCTCACGGTGCCGTGGGCATCTCCTCTGGAGCTCCCACTACCATTGGTAATCATGCATTTATTCACAAGAGTTTTTGATTCATCTCTCTCTCCTCTACTAAGCCTCCTAAGAACGGTGGCAGATGTCCCCTGCACTTACCACAGTGACTGGAACTTAACATCTGTTGGATGAATAAATGAATGAATGCCCCAAGGTCAGGAATTCTGCTAACTATTACATAGTTAACAGAACCAAAGAACTAATTAAAAGGCAAACACGTTAACTGAGAAGGAGTGAATAGTACGATGAGGGACCCCAGGGTTTGTGTTTTCCAGGAGCCAGTTAGGAAATAATAATAGTAATTATAATGACATTTATCAAGCTCCTACTCTGTACATTGTTCTGGGCTCTGCACAGATATTAAGTCACTGAATCTGAACAATCCTAGGTCCCATTACTACTCCCAATTCACAGATGGGAAAGCTGAGATCCAGAAAGGTGAGCACACAGCTGACAGGTGATGCAGGCAGGATTTGAATGCAGGCTTCCTGGTCCCAGAGCCTGCATTTTATTTTTGAATCCCTTGAGATAAACTTTCTGGGGATTCAGAAGTAAACAATGCATATATTGTCAGTGCCCAGAGGAAAAAGACGATATGGGAGGGCCAGGATCTGTGGGTCTGCAGGGGCCATGCCCAGGGCCCTCATGCCAAGCCCAGGACATCTTCTGAGGGCGCTTGGGAGCCACTGAATAGTGGGAATAAACAGGGAAGGACACGAACAGATTTGCTGCAGTTCAGAAAACTCGCCGATTGCCATGTGGGGTGTGAATAGAAAGAGAAACCAAGGCTGCTGTGACAGACATTGAAGACGTCTGGGCTTCAAGGAGGAGCCCAAGCTTCTGCTCCCGGGAAGCTTCAGGGCCACCCCAGCCCTGGGCACAGAGGAGGGCCATGACTCCTTTCTCCTAGCTCACATGAGCCTTCAGTCTGCAGCCCTGAGGTCTCAGAGGTGTCCTGCCCAGGCTGGGGTAGGAATTCAGGGATGGGACACCAGGTGCCCCGAGGCCTGTCCTGATCCCCCAGGGGCACACCAGCCGCTGAGGTTCTGCCTTCAACTGGGTCTGATCCCCCTGGGGCCAGCCATCCCCCGCTGCTCTGCAGTTCATCTCTCTGCTACTGAGAGGCAGCATTGAGCAGCCCCAAGTGGGGACATCAGACAAGACCAGAGCTCAGACCCAGGCCACCCACATCTTGAGTCCCTCCTCCAAGTTTGTCTGCTCATCTGTGAATGTTGCTGGTAACAGCACGTCCTGTTAGCACAGTGCCGGCCCCAGAGCTGAGCTGGTCAGGGGGCTGCTTCGGGCCACTCTCTCGTCTGTCTGGGCCCAGATGAGTGGCCTGGGGGACTCCCTCTGGGTCACCCAATGGCTGATGTGCACAATAAGGCTGCCAAGCCCCTACCCTGGGGGAGACCATTAAGAAGGGACCACACGCCTCTCCTCAGTTCTGCCCACACAGAAGACTGAGCCAGGAATCTTGAGGCAAATGGCAGGGCTGAGAACCAGCTTGGGAGGAAGTGAAGGGCCTGGAAGCCCGCGTTTGGTATTGGGTAGAGGGAGGGACCGTGAGGGGCCTGAGCACTGGGCTCAGAGTCCTCCAGCTCCAGTGCTGCCCCTTCCCAGCTCTGTGACCATGGGCAACTCCCCTGGCCTTCTTCATAAAACAGGGAGGGGAAGAGGAGCTCCTGAGAGGAGCTGTGAGCAGGCCAGACAATGGATTTAAAGGGCTGCACAAAGCAGGTGCTCAATCAGTGCTCCTTAGAGGGGCGGCTGGTGGGAGGGGAGGGAAGGAAGGCATCCAATTACCATAGTCCAGACCCTTCTGGGTGATCCTGGCCACGACGCCGGGGTTGGGGTTCGCTGTCACGGCTGTGCCCAGGGCGGCCAGCACCACCAGAGTGGCCCACCTCAGTGTGCTGTCAGGGCCCCTGGCCATGTCTTCGTCCTCCAGAGCTGCCAGAGCCTCGAGGCCTTGGAGGGGAACCAGGGACCTGTGCAGGAGGCAGCTGGGGAAACGCAAGTCAGTAAAATGTGGAAAGGAGGAAGGAACAGGAGTGGGGGCGGGAGAGGGGGAGGACACCGGCCTGCGGTTCCCCGGTTCCCCACCGCGGTCGGGCCACAGCCCCAGAGGCCTCCAGAGAGGAGCCTGGGAACTGGGGGTGGGGGGTGGGGTGGTGAGACTTCTGGCTCTGGGCATTGTTCCCCTGCCTAAGCACCCTGTCCCCCTCCCTGAACCCCCACCCTAATCCCTCCTCCTAAGGACTTCCTTAAAGCTGGGTGGTGGGTACATCAAAGTTCATTATATTTTTCCTTTTTTTTTTAACGCTCTATTGGGGTGCAATTGACAAATAAAATTGTATACAGCTGACCCTTGAACAACACGGGTTTGAACGGTGCAGGTCCACTTTCAATAAATACATACCACAGGACTACATGACCTGTGGTTGGTTGAATCCGTGGGTGTGGAAGCTTGGATACAGTGGAACTGTGTATATGGATGGCCAACTATAAGTTATACCTGGGTTTTTGACTGCTGGGGAGCGGGGGTCAGTGTCCCTTACCCCCGCATTGTTCAAGGGTCAATGGTACATTCAAAGTGTACGACGTGATAATTTGATATATGTCTACATTGTGAAACCATTGCCACAATCAAGCTAAGTAACACATCCATCACCTCACATAATTATCATTTTTGCGTGTGTGGTGAGAATACTTAAGAGTGACTCTCTTGGCACATTCCAAGTATACAATACAGTATTCTTAACTCGACTCACCATGCTGGACACTAGATCTCCAGAATGTATTCATCTTATAAATAAAGTTATATTTTTCTCTCTACTTTTGATTTCCTTGATATTTTGCTTAGTAAAACATTTAAGAAAACAGAAACTTTAGCATCTTCTTGTCCTGGGAGGCAAAAAGGATAATAATTAAATGCTCAGATTTTGCAGTCCAGTATCTTAACTGTGGTTTTACATCTCAGCTCTGCCACCTGTCTGAACCTCAATTCCCTCTCTGTGAAGTGGGGCTAAGCAGAGCACCCTCCCTCTCTGGATTACTGTGAAGACAGAAAGGGCTTTAAACCATATGAGTTCTTAGCACAACATCCCTGTATAATATGCCCACAAATGGTAGCTATTAATGTCACTCTGACTTTAAAAGTAATCCATGTTCATTGGCCAAAATTTAAGAATCAAGAGAATAAAAATTACATGTAATCCCCAATTCCAGAGATGACAAGCAGCAATGTATTTTAGAGCCTTTCTCTCCGCTGAGACCCCCGTTTTGGTAAGCAGAGGTAGAGTGTCCTTTTTTTCTAGCAAAGATACATGGGCTCACATTGGTCAGTTTTGCAAAGTTCCCTGTTTTCAACAAACAGTATGCAGTGTTCTTTCTCCTTCTACACGCCCTGCACTGGATTTCACTGCTTCCTCATCCTACAGTTTTCTTCATCCAGCTTTCGTTTTTATTCCTTTTTACCCCTTCCTTTGACAGATGTGGAACCTGAGGCTTTGAGAGAGGAAGTGTCCTCCCCACAGTCATACAGCTGCTAGCAGAGCTGGGATTCAAACACGGACCGCCAGGCACCTCCCACACCAGCCCGAGTCCTTATGAGCCTTGAGGGCTGGGGGGATGTCAGCACACACTTCCCACCCCTACCCGGCCCCACCCAGCTTTCCAGACGGGGTCTCTTCCGCTCGGCCCCTGCCCCTCCCTTTGCAGCAGCCTCAGGCCCAGTGTGGGTGGGAACCCTGCCGGGCAGCCAGCACCATCTCCATGGTGATGAGAGGAAGGGCGGCACTGTGGAGGCGGAGGCCAGCTTCTCTCCCTCAGAGTCCTCATCAGCCCCCTGGCGCCCTGTCTCCTCAACTCTGATTTGATGAAAGTCAAATGAGACCCACTGAGCCAAGAGGCTATGAGACCTCCTGAGTGTTTTCTTTTTTCTTCTTTTCTCCTGGTTCTAAAAGGGTCTCCCTTCCTGCCCCCATCTGCCACAACAAGAATCCTTCTGGCTGACTTAAGAATGGAAACAGTGGCCATGTACAAAGCATTTACTATGTGCCAGACACTTTACATGTATTATCTCCAAGCCTAAAACCTGTGAGGGAGGGGTTATTATTCTCTGTTTTGGAGATGAGGAAACCGAGTCACAGAGCAATGATGTCCCTGTCATGGTCACACTGCCTTTCATAGGAGAAGACTTCCTCCCACTATCCGGGACAGTTGCCAGGAGAACTTGTCACCCTAGGTTCTCACCCTAATTCTACCCTTCTGTGCCCCCAGACTCAGGTGTCTCTATCTGTACGAGGGAAATAGCCAAAACACAGAAACTGATGATTTGTCAGAAAATCAGATTTTTGAAAAGTTATCTTATGCCATTTTGAACCCCTGCAGCTCTAACTTCTCCAAACTCCTGAGTCCCCTGGGTCCAGGCAGATGTTGCATCTGTGAGGGTGTCAGACAGGAAAGGAGCATTAAGAGGAAACTCACATGATGATGACTTAACATTGTCACAAAGTCAGAATCTTAAAACCAACTGGCAAGTTTCTGGCTAAGCCAGCTCCACTGGCTTCCTTTCGATTCCTCAGGCTCAGCCAACTCCAGATGAGTTCATCAGGGACTTCTGGCCTCCTTTTCAGTCCTGCCACTGGCCATGCAGGTGCCCCACTGCTTCGATCTGACTTGATTTTGAACGAATGACAGTGTCTTCAAACCAAGGAACAAAAATCCCCAACCCACATTGGCTTCAACAATAAACACATATAATATCTCAGAGAAGTCCAGAGAGGGCAAGTGTGAGGTACTGATTAATTCAGCAGCTAGCAGACATTTACCATCTCTCCGCTTGTCTGCTCTGCCGTCCTAGTATCTCAGATTTAGCCTCGCACTGGCTCCTTTCATTGTAGCAAAGTCAAATTCACATTTTATGGCAAGATGAGAAAAGTTCAAACAAAAAATCTTCTCTGCCCTTTAGCCTTCTCTCTCACCTCTACTGTGCATTGTGCATCTGCATTGACCAAACCTTCCCCATCAGCAGAAATACCTGCTCAGCCCTAAACAGCAAAATTCTCTTAGCATCAATAAGACAACTCCTTAAAGATAACATTCCTTCTTGATCTTGTAAGGGGGTCATGTGGCCCGTCACCTTGTACTTGCAGGCCTGGATTGTGTAAACTGTCAAAAAAAAAAAAATACATCATCTAATGTACAGCCCTCTGTCTCAAAAAACTTACATAACTGTGTTTTGACTTCTAATGGCTCAAACAGTTCTCAGAGTTTTCTGAGAAGCTGTTTCTGGGTTATAATCTTCAATTCGGCTCTAATAAAATTTTCCATTTCTTTCTTAGATTGACAGATGAATTTTTCTTTGACAGTTGCAAGACGGCTGCAGCCGCTCCAGCTATTGCATCTAAACAGTCTTTTAACAGTGTTTCCTCCTCCTCCTTCTCCCCTTCTTCCTCCTCCTTTTCGGCCTTTTTATTATTGTTGTAAGATATTTCAAATCTATAGATGACTAGACGACCCAGGTTTATAAAATCTTAACATTATGCCATATTTACTTCTTGTAGTTTCTCTAGTTCTATGAATTGTAACACATGTATAGCCATGTGTAACTAGGACCACAATAAGAATATAGAATAGTTCCGTCATCTGCTCAAACTTTCTCCTGCTATCCCAACTCAACATGGCTTAAATCATAGGGAATTTAGATGTGAGATGGGTCAGCAGGAATTAATAGGTGGGATGAGTCAAGAGTGGTTAATTCAGGGGCTGGTTCTGTCCATCTTTCTAATCTGTGGTCCTTAGGGTGTCAACTTTTTCCAGACCTGGCTTCGTAGTCCCTGCTGTCTATGTGTGATTCTGTCAAGTTCTTTGATCCTTCTGGAATTTGCGTTCCTCATTTAAATATGGAGAAACAATGCCCATCATGGGGGTTGTTCTGAGGATTAAATGAAATAATAGATGTGAATCAATCTGCATGGAGAAGGGGCTCAATGAATAGTCATAATTTAACCTTCAAACTAGTTGGCTGGAGAGTCCTGGAGCCCCCAGGAAAACACACTAGGGGCACCACAAACTGGATGCCGGGTCCTCTGGTCATTGGGTTTGGGCTGGACGTGTGAGAGGGAGAGGAATCCATGGCTCAGTCGCCTCCAAGAGCCTGTCACTCGGCCAGGGCAGATGCTATGGGGAGAATCAGCCACTCCCAGCGCAGCAGGGCAGTTAAGAGCGTGGACTGGAAGCCTTCCTGATTTGGGCGCAAATCCCAGTTTGCCGGTTTCCTGCTCTGTGAGTTTGATTTGTCCCTTAAACTTGCTGAACCTCAGTCACCTCATTTGTCCTCAACCTCCATCCTCAGGTGCCCACACTCCATCTACATAGGACCAGATGCTCAGGTGTTACGATGAGACATCTGTGTGGTCAGCTGAGCCCTGCCCCCTAGCCCCTGATCCTCCAGCCCTGTCCCTCCTTCACCATCCCGTCCCTCTCCTCTGCGTGTCTGACTCCTGGTGCATGTTGTTGGTCACTTTCTGTCCTGATTTGGGGACGCAGGAATGGTGGTGGGAGGTGGCTCGTGGTGGGTCCTGGGGGTGGAAGAGAGGAGAGAAATAGGGCCTCATGGAGATCAGGCCCCAAGGTGTAGCATTTAAAAGGCAATCAGAGAATTATATTCAATATCTTGTAATAACCTCTAGTGAAAAAGAATTTGAAAAAGAACATATATAAGTGTATAACTGAATTACTATGTTGTACACCAGAAACTAACTCAACATTGTAAATCAACTACACTTCAATAACAAAAATAGGCAGGGGGGATGATATAGCTCAGTGGTAGAGTGCATGCCTCGCATGCACAAAGTCCTGGGTTCAATCCCCAGTACCTCCATTTAGATCAATAGATAAACCTAAATTCCTGCCCCCCTCAAAAACCCAAAAAGGCAATCAGACATTTTGCACCATGGGGATAACCTCCTGAGAGGGTATCTCCTCTACCTTGTTGTGCTGAAAAATGTCTCTTTCTGAAACTTGAGTCTCATTAAAAAAATCCCTTTGGGTACCCCAGTCCTGGAGGGGAGAGCAGACCTTTCTCATGATATTACTATTATTATTACTACTATTATTATTGTTACCAGTGCAGCCCTAGATCACAAGATATATTCAATAGTGAATAAATGAAAGAAGGGCCAGAACCCAGAGCATAAATTCCAGAAAATAAGTGTTTAGGGCTTGAGAAGGATAAGCTCAGCCTGACCTGGCAATCCCCAAAGGTTTCCAGGAGGAGGTGAGAACTGACTTTGACCCTAGGGCAGCATCCTCTGGGCTGAGAGAAGGAAGGCCATTTCTGAGCCTGAAGGCATTGGCCTTGCAGGAAAGACCGTTTCTGGGGAGAGCTGAAGGCCCAGGGAAAGGGAAACAAAGCACAGCTGCTCTCCCAGGGGGCAGCGGGGAGGGGACTGCCATTCTCACTTCTCCTTTCTCTCTGGAGAACTTGGCCTGATTACAGTATTGGCTCTAGCAGACTGGGCCTCCTTCAGCCCCAGGGAGGACCCCAGGAAGTAAAGCAACACACAGTTGCCAAATGTCCAAGAAACACCTGGAGGGGCTTCCCCTCGGCTACATTAGGAAATAGGTGTGTGTGCTCGGCCAGCCCCGGGTGGAGCCCCAAGGACCTTCCCAGAGAGAACAGTTGCTGCTACAGGGCAAACCGCTGCTGCTTGGCCCTGCCCTATAATGGTGAAAGCAAGGGCAGGGGACACACAGACAGGCTGGGACTGGGGGAGGCCAGTGAGGAGCAGGGCTTGGCTTTGAGCCCAGGTTTGCCTCTACACGGCTGAGTGAACTTGGACGAGTCTTTGCTCCTCTCTGGGCTCCAGGGACCTCATCCATATGAGCAACCTTGTCTTTGGAGGGCTTAAACCACACTAGCAACCAAACCCTTGGCCAACGTTCCCTTTTTAATCATCCTCACCCATCCCTGAAAGTAGGTATAATTGGCTCTATTTCATAGATGAGAAAATTGAGGCTCAGAGATGTTAAGTAGCTTGCCTGAGGCCACACAGCTGAGAAGTAGCCTATGGAAGCGGAGGGCTTCAAAAGGAGGGGAGGGAGCAATTCCTGTGGGGTTTTGTGATGGAGTTGACTAGGGAACGTCAGGACTCCCTGAGATATGCGTCCGCCTTTGGGAGAAGGGCAGGCCAGTTGAAGGAAGCAGGTAAGCAAAGGAACTGGGCAAAAATCCATAGGGGGCTGCAGTGTGAGATCGCAAGGCGGGGAGGAAGAGACGGGGACTGAGCCATGTGGTCACGCTGTGGTCAGAGCCAGGTGACCACTCCCAAGCTTTCAAGTATGGAGGTCCTCCCGTGATGAGAGTCAGGTTTGCAACCAGTAGGTTGAGAAAAGCCACTGCAATTTAGTGACTCTTTTAAGTGAATTTGCATTTTTCGAGCTCAGGTTGTAGGAACATTTGACATGAGGGGCCAGGGACATGTTCTGATGATATTTGATAGTTGGGCTAAGGGGCCTCACAAGCCTAAAACTTGCCCTGCCAGATCCCTGCTCCCCCACCCCACCCCCCGTACACCTGGGGAGCTGAACTCAGAGACTGTCGTGCTCAGAAACAAAGTAGTGATTCACCGTCAGCTGGGCCAGGGGCCAATGGCTGAGGCTGGGCCGGAGCACACAAGGCAGGGAGCCAGGTCTCTTCCCAAGGCTCATCTTGTCCCCTCCTAGCTCTTGGCTGTTTCGGGTGGAGGGAGAGATGGGAAGAAAGCCAGAATGAGCTTGAGTGGCTTACTGGTCATGTGGCACAGAGTAGAAGAACTGAGAAAGGGTATTTGGGTGTGAGTCCCTGTAGCCAAGAGATCCTGCCCACCAAAAAACCAAAAGCCTGGCACTGTTCTAGAATCCAGCCAATCTGGGGAGCAATTCCAAATTCCTAGTGGGAGAGGGAAGGATGGTGAGGGCGGGGAAGCAGGTGGGGCTGAGAGTGTGTCTTACCCTCCTTAGGGACGTGTTCTGGCCTCCAGACAAGGCTTCCAGACTATTCGCTTTTGCAAATCCTTTGAAAGAATTCAGAGCCTCCATCCCCACCCCTACCACAGCCCGAGGCCAAGACTATCTTGGTGACAGTTGGAGCTATTAAAGGATTTTGAGCAGAGGTGTCACATGATAATATTATTTTTATCTTAGATGGGATGTATCAGGCACTAACTCTGCGAAAGGCACGATGCTACATGTACCTCAATTAATTTTAATGACGTTCACTCTGCCTTCAGTGTAAAGGCCCGGAGAATTTCCTGTGATTCCTTAGGTCAAACTTTTATCCTTTCCATAAATTCCTTTTGCAGCTTAAATCACCCACAGCTTTCTGTTGCTTGCCATTAGGAACTCTGATTAGAACAATACGCATAATTGTGTGTGTGTGTGTGGTGCACATGTGGATCTGCGGTGACCACAGTAGTAAGAACCACAGTGTACTGGGTTCTGTTCTCGGGTGTCTAATAGTCTGAAGGTAGAGGCCTCTTTTCTGAGAGAAGAGGGCAGACAAGCATTTACAAAATGCTTCCAGGTGTCGCATTTCATTGAATCCTGTCTACCTAGGAAGAGGTTAACGTTTGTGTTTTTACAGATGAAGACACTGAGAGTCAGGAAGGTTGCCAAGGCCTCAGAGCTACTAAGGAGTAGGTAGAACTAAGGACACATCCAAACTCTGGCGTCCTCCCACCATACCCACTGCCGGTCCCAGTGAGCTCCCGGAGGTACCTTGAGGACTCAAGGTGGGAGACTGGCCCAGGGAGGTCTTCAAAAGGGGCAAGTGTTTGCCAGCAAGGGGTGCTGTGGTTTCTACAAGCCCACCAAAAACCCTGGCTGGGCTGGTGATTACCACTCCCTGCCCCACGTGCCTCCCCAGCACATCAGTAGATTCTGACACGGGCCATCCTTGGCCTCTGAAAAAGAGATCTGTCCATAGGGCAATCCAGTGGGTCCCACTGGCCACCAAGAGCCTACGACGTGCCTTGCACTGAGGAATACCTCAGTACCTTCCCCGAGGAGTGACCAACAGTGGGGCTCTACCCGGAAGTCACTGCCCATCTAACTGGGGTTGAGAATGACCACTGTAATACGAGGCCACCATCACTGAGCTCCTACTGTGTGCCCAGCCAGGGCTGGCACTCTCCATATGTAACAGGCATGGCTGTTGATGACTGGAGGTGCCCAGTCTTTGCTTGAGCCCTGTCTGCTAAAGATGGTCGGGCTCAGCTTTTCCTGTCCCCTCCCTTTGAGGAGGCGGCTGCAGGGTTTTCCTGGATTTTGGATGATGAGGGAGAGGCGGGGAGGGAAACAAAGAGGGGAAAAGCCAAGGTTCTGGGGCTAGCGCGGGGGGCTAGCTCTGTAATCTGCCTGTGGATGGAAGGATTCTTACCTGTGTTGTTCCCAAGTACATAGACTGGCTCCTGGCACATAGCAGGTGCTTGTTGGCCGAATTAAGGGAGTTTGTAGAAGGGGGACCTCCAAAGAAATGGTAGTGATGGTGGTGAGAGATGTAGACAGTTGAAGAGAAGGAAATATTAAGAGAAGGAAATATCTCTGGAGGTTGTGTACATTCCTGTCAAGTGAAGAACTTGAGTTGTTTAAAAGTTACTTGGGGAAGGGTGGAGGGTATAGCTTAAGTGGTAGATCACATGGTTAGCATGCATGAGGTCCTGGATTTAATCCCCAGTACCTCCTCTAAAAATAGATAAACCTAATTGCCTCCCCCACCAAAAAAATAATACTAACAGTTATTTGGGAATGTCAGAACTGCGACCCTGTGACTGCTACGTGCCCTGAGATGGGACAGGAGGCTCCTACACCTATCAGCTGGATTTTCACAGCCATCCTCCTAATCATTTGCCAAGCACTTAAATGGTACCAGACACCCTTCTAAGCCCTTTGCGTGTGTATGCGTGCACATACACACACACAGCATCCTGGTGTGGCAGGCACCATCTTTATCCTTATGTTACAGAGGAGGACACGGAGGCACAGAGAGGTTGAGTACCTCGCCCAGGAACACCCAGTGGATAAATGATTAACTGGGAGTCCATGCTGGGGGACACCAGAGTCCCCCTTCTTGACCTTAACATTCATCTACTAGGGCCCAGGCAGTGGGGGAGGAAGGAGCAAATGGGGTCATTACCTCTGAGATGATCAGGCTGCCTTGTGGCAACCGAAGGGGGCTTCTGGATCTGAATTTCTGCCCATCTCCTGCCTTGTCTGCTCAGGGAGGAAAAATAAACATTGACAGGACGGGGCTCAGGGTTCATCTGGGGGCTGCTGTTTTCCCAGCTGTGAAGTGACCGCCTCCTCCCGGCCTCCTGGAGCCAGCCCTGGAATCCAGCGGTTCCAAGGAGCCAGGACAAAGCGTGGTCATCGTGGGAAAATCAGCACAAAGAGGAGCAGAAGAAAATAAAGATCAGCTGTGACTCCTTCACTCAGAGAGACATGGACACCATTTTTGGTGTTTAACTCACAGTATGTCTTCCTACCAGTGTATACATCGTCTGTGGGTATTTGTGTGTATACACACACTTGTGTATACACACAGATACACACAAGCAGAGGGAAGTCCATGACATCGTTGTGTGCCATGGATATTCACTTGACAAGATTGGGGATGTTTTTGCACATCACTAAATGTTCTTACACAGCATATTTTTCTCTGGCTTTCATGTGGTTGGCTTATTTTCATTTATAAAGATACTATATGCAGTAACTTTTGTAGTTTGCATTTTTGTTGTTGTTGTTGAGCTGTAATTTGCATACAAAGTCACCCGCTCTAGCGTTTATGTCGGAGTTTTAACAAACCCATAGTCATCTCATCACCACCTAATCAACATACAGAACAGTTCCTTGACCCCGCAAAGTTCCTTTGTCCCCTTTGCAGTCGGTCCCTCCCACCACCCCAGCCCCTGGCAACCAATGATGTTTTCTTTTCCTGTAAATTTGCCTTTTCCTGAAAATCATACAAGTGGAGTCATGGAGTACATTGCCTTTCGAGTTTAGCTTCTTCACAGCACAGAGCACTGAGGTATATCCATCTATCTATAATGTTTCTTTTTATTGCTGAGTAATATTCCATTGTATGGATGTACCACAGTTTGTTCACCATATGAATGAATTTCTGGGTTGTTTTTTTTACAACTCAAACTGCATTTATTTTTTTAAATCTTTTTTAATTGAGGCATAATCAGTTTATGATGCTGAGTCAATTTCTGGTGTACAGCACAATTTTTCAGTCATATATGAATATACATATATTCATTTTCATATTCTTTTTCACCGTGAGCTACTACAAGATATTGAATATATTTCCCTGAGCTATACAGTATAAACTTGTTTATCTATTTTATATATACCAGTCAGTATCTGCAAATCTCAAACTCCCAGTTTATCCCTTCCCACCCACCTCCCCCCTGGCAACCACAAGTCTGTTTTCTATGTCTGTGAGTCTGTTTCTGTTTTATATTAAGTTCATTTGTCTTTTTTTTTTTTAAGATTCCACATATGAGTGATAGCATATGGTATTTCTCTTTCTGGCTTACTTCACTTAGAATAAGATTCTCCAGGGCCATCCATGTTGCTGCAAATGGCATTATGTTTATCATTTTTTATGGCTGAGTAATATTCCATTGTATAAATATACCACAACTTCTTTATCCAGTCATCTGTCAATGGGCATTTAGGTTGATTCCGTGTCTTGGCTATTGTAAATAGTGCTGCTATGAACACTGGGGTGCAGGTGTCCTTTTTTTTTTTTCATTTAAGACAGGGAATACTTTATTCAAATCCATCAGAGAAATGGATAGCTTGGGCCTGTAACAAAGTGTTGTGTTTTAAAGCATAGGTCAGTAATTGTATATGAGAGTATACACTGCTACATACAAATTAACTGACCAGACCACAACTTTTCAATGTTTAAAACAGAATAAGCTTCTCTGTAAAAGCAGCACCTTTGTGACATTTTAACTTGAGTATTCCTCTCCTTCTTCCTCTCCCTCTCCTTCAACAGAATCTACACCGACCTCCTCATAATCCTCCTCAAGGGCAGCCATGTCCTCACGGGCTTCAGAAAACTCTCCTTCCTCCACACCCTCACCCACGTACCAGTGAACAAAGGCACGCTTGGCATACATCAGGTCAAACTTGTGGTCCAGGCCAGCCCAGGCCTCAGCAATGGCTGTGGTGTTGCTCAGCATGCACACAGCTCGCTGTACTTTGGCTAGGTCTCCACCAGGTACCACCGTGGGAGGCTGGTAATTAATGCCAACTCTGAAGCCAGTGGGGCACCAGTCCACAAACTGGATGGTATGCTTGATCTTGATGGTGGCAATGGCAGCATTGACATCTTTGAGGACCACGTCACCACGGTACAACAGGCAGCAAGCCATGTATCTACCATGGTGAGGGTCACATTTCACTATCTGGTTGGTTGGCTCAAAGCAAGTGTTGGTGATCTCTGCTACAGAAAGCTGTTCATGGTAGGCTTTCTCAGCAGAGATGACAGGAGCATATGTGGCCAGAGGGAAGTGGATACGAGGATAGGGTACCAAGTTGGTTTGGAATTCTGTCAAGTTGACATTCAGGGCTCCATCAGACCTCAGGGAAGCAGTGATGGAGGACACAATTTGACCTATCAACCTATTCAGGTTTGTGTAGGTTGGGCACTCAATATCGAGGTTTCTATGACAGATGTCACAGATGGCTTCGTTGTCTACCATGAAGGCACAATCAGAGTGCTCCAGGCTGGTGTGGGTGGTGAGGATGGAGTTGTAGGGCTCAACTACAGCTGTGGAAACCTGGGGGGCTGGGTAAATGGAGAACTCCAGCTTGGACTTCTTGCCATAATCAACAGAGAGACGTTCCATCAGCAGGGAGGTAAACCCAGAATCAGTTCCCCCACCGAAGCTGTGGAAAACCAAGAAGACCTGTGCACTGGTCAGCCAGTTCCCGAATTTGGTCCAAGACGAGGTCGATGATCTCCTTGCCAATGGTGTAGTGACCATGGGCGTAGTTATTGGCAGCATCTTCTTTGCCTGTGATGAGCTGCTCAGGGTGGAAAAGTTGGCGGTAGCTGCCTGTGCGAACTTTATCAATGACTGTAGGTTCCTGCCCTGGGCACCTGCTTGCCAGCACCTATCTCACTGAAGAAGGTGCTGAAGGAGTCGTCTCCTCCCCTAATGCTCTTGTCACTTGGCATCTGGCCATCGGGCTGGATGCCATGTTCCAGGCAGTAGAGCTCCCAGCAGGCATTGCCGATCTGGACACCAGCCTGGCCAACATGGATGGAGATGCACTCACACATAGTTGCTCTTTTGCGGCTGCCGAGGAGATGGCGGAGAGGAGGAGGAGAGGTTGTTGCATCTTACAGCGTGACTCTTAAGTGGTCGATGTGAGAGAACCTGCCGCAGGTGTCTTTTTGAATTCGAATGCTTATGTAGGCAGGTGGCCTTTTAAAGACTCCTACAAATCACTGCATACCGAACATGCTCCTGGGCACTTGATGTCTCCAAGCCAGCCTCCAAGATGATTCCCAGTGACTTCTGCTTCCATGAATAGTCCCCTCCCACACTGAATATGACTATGACAGGAAATTGTGGAAATAAATGTGTGACTTCTGATGTCAGGTCATAAGACAGTGTGGCTTCCACATGCTCTCTTGGCTCACTTGCTCAGGGGGGAACCAGTCGCCATGTTGCGAGGCCACTCAAGCAGCCCTGTGGAGAGGCCCGCAGGATGAAGAACTGAGGCCTCCTGCCCACAGCCAGGACCAGTTCGTCAGCCACGTAAGTGTGCCATTTTGGAACTGGGTCTTTCAGCCCCAGTCAAGCCTTTAGGTGACTGTAGCCCTGGTCAACATCTTGACTGCAACCTCATGAGAGACTCTGAGCCAGAACAGAGCAGCTAAGCCTTCCAAATTCCAGATCCACAGAAACTGCTAGAAACAATGAATGTTCGCTGTTGCTTTAAGCTGCTGAGTTGTTAGTCATTTGTTACCCAGCAGTAGATAATGAATACACCCTGGAAGACAGCTCCACATCAGTCCATTGAGAGCAGTGTCATTCTGTTTAATGCTGGACAAAGATCCCATGGGCGTATTTTAGTCCTTGATTGAATGGGTCTCTGAGCAGCCTGAACACAACCTGTCTCCCACTGAAGCATCCCTTGGCTTCACCCAAAAGACTCTCTCCTCACTTCCTTGAGGCCCAGCTCCCTGGTTCATATTCCCTGTGGGTTTCTATTCCACCCTTTAAGCCCTGGGGCTTCCTGGAGTTCTATCCTGGGACCCCTTCCCTTCCCTCTCAACAATCATGAGCCATCTCAAATGACCAGTGGGTCCAGCCTCTCCCCAGCCCCTCATTATGCTGCCAACTCCCAACCCCTTACTCCATCTCAGATCTCTCTAGAGCCCCAGATAATCATCTCCCTGGACAGGGGCATCCCACAGGAACCCCAGGCTCAGGAGTTAAAAACTAAATGTATCTTTTCCCCAGTCCTGCTCATCCACATGCAAGTATACCTCTAACTAAGAGATGGCCCTGCCTCCCACCTATAACCTGATTCCATCCCAGACACTTCCTTCTACCCAACAATAGCCACCCATCTAGCCCTGTGGATTTTGCCTCTTGGAAAGTTAGTTTAGCATTTCTTTCCTCCTCCTCATCTGTCCAGTCACCATCTCCTCCCACCTGGACCACCACAGCAGCCTCCTCACCGGTCTTCCTGATGCTGTCTGCTCCATTCTCTGAATGGCAGTTGGAAGGCCCTTTAAAATCTACATTTGACTATGCTCCCTCCTCTGCTTAAACCTTTTGCGGACTTCTCATACTTTCCAAAAAGAAGAAAAACAAAATTCTTAGCATGTCGCCTAAGTTCCTCCTTGAGTTGGCCCCTGCCAGACTTTCTCCATCTCACTTCTGCCTCAGGACCTTTGCACTTGCTTCCTCTTCCCAGGACATGCTCCACTCAGATTCTTTATGACTCACTGCCTTGCTTCCTTTAAGTCTCCGCTAATGGCCATTTTCTCCCAGAAGCCTTCCTGGTAGCCCTTCATGAAATAGGAACCCCCAACCTCTTAGCCAGCTTTATTAGTCCTCCTCAGCACTTATCACCTCGTGCATGTTATGCACTTATTTGGTTGTCAGTTTGTGTTTTTCTCTCTTTCCCACTAGAATGTGAGGTCCATGAGGGCAGAGGTTTTGTCTGCTTTGTTCACTGTGCCCAAAACCAGCACCTGGATAAGGTCCAGCATACAGTAAGCACTCAACAGATGTAATTAGTGAGTGAACTTCTTCCTTTTTGGACTCTAGTGACACTGTACTGCTTTTGGCTGTCCTCACATACCATACTCTTTATCACCTCCACGCCCTTGCTCATGCCGATCCACTTTCTGGTGGGGCCTTCCTCCTTTGCGTAGATATTTCTTATGTTATATGCATAGATTTTTGCATAGATAGTTCATATGATGCCAAGATTTTGCTTGGATTATCACCTCCTCCAGGCAGCCTTCCCTAATTACTGCCTGTCTGTCTGGTTAAGTAGCCTTTCCTAGGCTCCTGTAGTATCTTGGACATTTCAATGGTAGGACTTATCACTGTGCTTTTGAAGGAATTATTTGTTGTTTGTTTGTTTCTTGTGAGCATCTTGTTAGCAAATCCTCCTTCTAGTAAATCCTTAACATATAGCTGGATATAATCAGTGCTGAGTGAATGTTTTTATGACTGAATGAATGAATGAGTTGGCTTGGGTCTAGCCATAAAACTAGCTCTGTGACACTGAGCAAGTCCACTCCCCTCTGTGGACCGCATTTTTTCTCAGTCTGTGTAACCAGGTGTCTCTCCAACCAGCTGCATTTATTAAAAATACAATTTCCGGTCCTAGCCCTGGGGGTTCTGATTCTGGAGAAGGGGACGTCTGCGTGCAATGCACCCCTGTGGGTCATTCTGATGTGGCAACAGCTGGACATCATAGCTTCTGAGGCCCATTCTCGCTCTGCAGACCTGAGATTCTGCTTTGACAAGAAACCAGAAGTGGCACTTGATGGCCCTGGAGGACAGTCCCAGGGGATTCCTGAAGAGTGGAGGTGGGGAATGGTATGGAACACAGGCAGGAAGAAAGCGGACCACCCCCCCTACCCCCCCAAATCAGAGCTGCAGATTGAAAGGGGGAGAAAGTAACACAGCTGCACAGGACAATTTAGCCCTTTCATTACGAGCAAGCTCTTGGCTGGCTGGCGGGGAGAGGCCTCAGTATGACCCTGGCCCCCTCCCTGTCTCCACTGCCTAGCAACATCTGCCTAGTTTTTTCACAATGTCCAAGCCTTTTCACCCCAGGAAGGGGTCTGGGATGTCCTTGAGAGACCCTAGGGCCTTGAAGTGGGCCCACAGAGATGGAGGGGCCATCCTCATGAGAAAAGAGGGAGAGGGAGCTAGAATCTGGGGGAAGGAAATATTTCAGTGCTGAGAATCCAAGGAATGGGGGTAAATCAGGTTAAACTGTGGCTGCTGAGGGCATATGTGTCTTGGGGAGCCCCCTTTCCTGTTTTTTTGTTTTGTTTTGTTTTTGCAGCCCTGCCACTCCAAAGTGGTGCAGGAGAAATTCTACCAGCCCTCTGAGCCCCACTTACCTTCTCTGTGAAATGGGTATCCCCACAGTAGTAGTGCTGATCATGCTGTAAATAAGCCTGTTGAGTGCCTCCCATTTCCAGCACCCTGGAATTTGTGGGGAGATCCCTGGGCTAGAAGTCAGGATAGTGAATTTGAATCCTGTTTCTGCCATGGACACACTGTGTGGCCTTGGAAAAGACTATTGCCCTCTCTGAGCCTCTTTGCAAGGTAGGTGACAGCAGAATGGAGGGTCTCTAAGGCAACTTATAACTCAATTACCTTAGCCTTGCACACATATCAAAAACATTTACTACCAACAGGATTTTATCACGATTGATGTTGACCTTGATCACCTGGCCAAGGTAGTATTTGTCAGGTTTCTCCACTGTGGAGTTACTCTTTTTCCCTCCTTTCCATGTTGTGCTCTTTGGAAGGAAGTCACTATGTGCAGCCCACACTTTAGGGGAGAGGAGTTATGTTCCATCTCCTTTCCTTTCCCGTGCTGAGAACACAGGTTCCCAAATCAATATATTTATTCACTTCTTCTGTCAGATAATATAGACAATAGTTTCAGAATCATAACACCACTACCTCTGCCAAGTACTACTAATTAAAGTTCAAGATTTCTTTGTAGTTCTCTCTTTGTCCTTAGAATATATCCCACTAAGAGGTTAGGGATCGAAGTCCTGTGGCCAAAATTACTTAAATTAATTGTCTTCTTTGTGTGGTTATATCATGAGTTTGACATACAATTAAGCTCATTTTTTTCTCTTTGTTTTCAAGTTTAGGGTTTAGGTTTTCACCTTTTCATCTAATTTTATTTTTGAAAATGTAAAATGTTTATATAGTTAAGAAGTCAGAATGTACGAAAATACATTTAGAGAAATTTTACTCCCATCTCTTTCTTCTCCATTGCATTGCTACTTCTCCTTAGGAGTCGCCATTTTTAGTAAGTTTCTTATTTGTCCTTCCTGCATTTCTCTTGCACAATCAAATAAAAAGGTACATGTGGAAATAATTAGTTACTTGTTTATCTATTTAGGGGGAGGTAATTAGGTTTATTTCTTTATTTATTTTAATGGAAGTGTTAGGGATTGAACCTAAGACCTTGTGCATGCTAAGCACATGCTCTGTCACTGAGCTATACCCTCCCCACTGGAAATAATTTTTAAAAAATTTTCTTGCATGAAAGGTAGCATACTGTACACGATTCTTTACATTTTGGGTTTTTTAAATTTTTTTATTTATTATATTACTTAATTATTTTTTATTTTGGGAGGGAAGGTAACTATGTTTGTTTATTTTTAAAGGAGACACTGGGGATTAGAACCCAGGACCTCCTGCATGCTAAGCATGTGCTCTACCACTTGAGCTATACCCTCCCTCTCATTTTGTTTTTATTTTATTTTTTTGGTTTAACAATGTATGTTGTCAGTCACTCCATACAGGTTCATAGAGATCTTCCTCCTCGCTTTCATGGCTGCATAACATCCTCTTGTAAGGTACCAAAGTTCATTCATCCAGTTCCCTATGGTATTTCTAACATTTTGTATTTACAAACAATACCTCAATGAATAATCTTGTATATAAGTTTTTAAATATTTGTGTAATTATATTTTTAGAATAAATCCTAGAAGTGAAAATCCTGGGTCAGAGGGTACAGCCTATGTCACTGCTAAATATTACAAAATTCCCACCAAAAATGTATGGGAATGCCTGGTCACTCAAAGGCTCCTCAATGTGTGTTGCCAAGCTTTAGAATGTCTGCCGATTTGACAGATGAGAAATGGCATTTCAGTGCAGTGGGATTTGCATTAAAACTTCTCATATGTCTCAGTCCCATTCGGATATACATTTCCCCAGGAGAAGGGCCACATCCCAGTAGATAGATTTCAGGCTGGTTGGTGGCTCAGGGGCCAGTGGGGTCTCCACAGAGAATTGTAGTTCCTCACTCCCCTTCTCTGGTTCCTCACAGCCACTAACCCTTCCCTCAGCCCCCCACCACGCCAACCGCCTCCTCCACACAAAGAAGACTCTGAGTGAGGAGAATGACTTGGCCTCTGAGAAATGCTGAAGTCTTGACCTCCCCCACAGCTCAGAGAGCCAGCTGGGCCGAGGAATGACGAAGTCAGGACCACAGGGTGCAAAGGATTGGGGTGGGACTGCTGCTTGAGGAAGCTGGATTTGGAGACACAGGGCACCCAGTCTCCCCGGGATGACTGACACAGTCTCTTGCTTACCTCTCAGACCTAAGGCTCATCAAGTCCATCCTCCCCTACCTGGCTGCCTGCATGACATGCCTACAACTTAGAGGTGACCAAGGCACTCGTGTATTACAGACTTCTTTTGGCTTCCAGTTGGGATCTGACCTCTACTCATTTTCTGAATAGAAGCTCCCTCCTTCCCTTCTTATCCCATATTCATCCATCCTTTCATCCATCTGTCCACTCATCCATCCATATTAGTTAGATGCACAACAAATTACCTCTAGCTCAGCATTTGAAATGAAAACAAACACTTATTTTTTTACAGTTTCTGGGGATCAGGTGTTTGGAAGCAGCTTAGCTAGGTGGGTCTGGCTTAGGGTCTCTCATGAGGTTGCAATCAAGTTGTTAGCCGGGGCTGCAAAGCCCCAAAGCCTTGACTGGGCTGGAGGGTCCACTTGCAAGATGGCTTGCTCACACAGCCACCAAGTTGAGCAACATGGCTGTTGGCAGAAGACCTCTGTTCCTTGACACATGAGCGTTTCCACAGAGCTACTCGAGTGTCCTAACAACACGGCGGCTGGCTTCCCCCTCACTGATTGATCCAAGAGACAGCAAGGTGGAAGCCACAATGTCTTTTATGACCTAGTCTTACAAGTCACACACTATCACTGCCTCCACATTTGATTCTTTTAAAGTGAGTCTCTAGATCCAACCCACACTGAAGGCGGCTCCACTTTGGGAAGGGGTGAGTGTGAAGAAATCTGTGGACATGTTTTAGAATCACCATGCTATCCATCCACTTAGCCAACAAACGTTAGTTGAGCACCTGTTGTGTGCCTGGCCTTGTGAGCAGCTCATAGTCTAGAACCTTTAAAAGCATAACATTTAGATCAGGGATGCAAACTCAGATGTCTGCAGGGTCCCGGAAGTAGCACGAACAAGTAAACTGAACCAAGCAGGGACACTGGTGAGCTGGCTACCACATGCCTGGATGCAGGGAGAAGTTGATGCCCTGCTTCAGAAGTTTATGTGATGCATCCTTATTTTTAGACACTGACAACTAATGTGGTTTTGGGTTTCTTTTAAAACTTCTGTATGGGTTTGGCCCATATGCCACCAGTTTGCAGCCACACGAAATTTCTCAACGTTCCCCCCAAATATTCATTCATTCATTCCACAAACATCTGTATGCACTGAGCCCCTTTCACACTACAGCAACGCCCTGCAGTCACGCCCTGCACACTCTGTTTCCTTGGCCTGGAGGGCCTTCTCATCCTTCTCCCCATAGTGAACTTCTATTCCTCCTTCACAGCCCAGGCCTGCGTCCCTGCCTCTGGGAAAGCCCCTTGGACCCCACTCTAGAGGGTGTTACTGGTTCCCCCCTCTAGGCTCCCATCAGGTTTGTGTCCACAGCTCCATTATAGCACTTTCCTGTTTCCTGGGCTCCTGAGGGATGAATGAAAAAACAGGTGCTGCTGAGCAGAGCTGGGGAAGATCACCTGGGGCCACTGGGCAGGGCTTCCAGGAGGTGGCGGTCCTGGGAGGATGAACAGGACTTGCACAAAGGGGATCTCTTGGCACGCGGAAGAGGATGAGCAAACCCCAGAGGCAGGAAAGCGTGGGTCGTGCCTGAGGCTGGCAGAGGACCAGCTCTTTCCTCCTTGGACCTCCCAGCAGCCGGCAGGCTCTTGGCGGCCTCCCCAGATGATGAGGGGCGAGGTCTACAGGCCCCGAGGAGCTCAAAGTAGCCGGGGAAGGGGAGACGGCTGGAATAAGAAACCCAACTCCTGGATGAGTCATCCATGGAGTCCGTCCCACAATAACAAGTGAGGGCTGGACCAGGAGGAAAAGAGAGGGCACAGACGGGTGGGGGCTAAGGGATGGAACAAGGGAAGCCATGGCCCTCAGTGCCCGCTGCCTCGGGACCTCCAGCCTCAAGTTCCCCTGGGGCCTTGGCTCCTGGTTTCTATTGCTCTTGGAGCTCAACTCTTCCCTAGCCCTCAAGAGACCCTTTGCTGGTGGGTTGGTCTCCTTGCAGCCTCTGCCTTCCCTCTACTGTGTCCTCCACCCAGAGCTAGAGGAATCTGGAAAAAAAAAAGTGATCATATTACTTCCTCTTTAATTCCTTCCCTCCATGGCTTTTCATGGTTCTAAGGAGAAAATTCAAGCTCTCTGTGATCTGCAGAACCTGGTCCACCTCTCCCACTTCTTCTCGTGTCCCTGTCCTTCTCACTCTGCCTCTTTTCCCTGCCCCTCTCACTCTGCCTCTTTTGTGCCATCAACCTGCTCTCCTGCCACAGGACTTTTGCATGTGCTGTTCCCTCTGAATGTAATGCTCTTCCTTGACTTCCTTCACCAGTTGATTCTTCCTCTAAGGTCAGATCTTAGCTTAAGCCTTCAGGGCAGCCTAGAATCTTCCTATTCCTTAATAGGTATACTTTTTCCCTTTTGACAACTGTATCACCATTTATATGATGCACTCATTATTAAGATTCGGTCCCTTCCTTACCACACTGTGAGCTACACAAGGGCTGCCAGTCGTGTTCACCCTGCTATTCCAGCACCCAGCACACACGCTGTGCCTGGAAGAGAGTGGGCCATCAATCAGTGCATCTCAGGAACTGCTACCCCATGCTGGACGTGACAACTGCTCATGGCTATTGCCTCACAGCAAGCAGGGAAGGAAGCCAAAGCAGACGAAGTTATTAGTTCCATTGTACAGCTGAGAAAATTGAGGTTCAGAGAATTTAGGCAAAACCCCGTGATCTCCCAGGGAGGTGGTGGGCAGACAGGGACTTGAACTCAGGGCCCCTACATATATATCACGGGCTTCTCTACCAGGAAGCATATTTTTTCCCCCACAATATAAAAATATTTATTAGCAGGGGACTGCATGTGCATCTTGCCAGGTAGTTGTCCTGGCTGGGCAGTGTGACACAGTGCGAGTCACCCCTCTCTGGGTAGATCTCCCTGCTGTAAATTAGGACAGTTGAACAAGTTAGGGTTTAAGTCTCAGGGGTGATAAGAGGTTTTGTTCTCACGGGTTTGGGCAGCCTTCCCAAATCTCTGTCCCTGCCACCAGATTGTAGGCATCCTAGGAGAGGGTGGGACGGTGTCTGAGGTAACTGTGTATCCATGGGAGTCCTCCACTTCCGTCCCAACACCTGGTATCAGGGACCTGAGTGAGGCACCATATTTTCTCCTGCAAGAACAGAAATTCATTGAGGGAGAAAACCATGTCATTTCCATCTTTTTTCATCCCAGTATTTATGAAGTGGGCCATGATCATCAGAGCTTTTGTTAGCTTAACCTGTGTTTCCATCTTCTTTCTGGTTTCTTTCAAGAACTTCTCCTGACTCCATGGAGTCCTGGTAGAGCTACGATCATGTGTTCCCACCTAGGGGTGAGCATAGAATCTCTTCTGGTCAATCAGAGTATCCTTGTTACCCTGACTATACTGATTGGTTCAGGAATAGACACGTGACCCATGCAAGGCCAATCAGGGTCTTCTCTAGAATTAGTATATAGATGTAGGGGGAAAATGTTGTCATTGTACCAGGACTGCAGAGCTGAGACCATGTAAGCCTGGAGTTCCTGGAGGCCGTCTTCCCTGGCCACAGAGGAGAAACTGCCAGAAGAATGATGACAGGGCTCTGGCACCAGTTCTTATTACTTTTAAGACCTTAAAGTCCCTTTTTACTTAAGCTAGGTTGAGTTGAACTTCTGTCACTTACAATCAAGAATCCTTGATGGGTGAGGCCAATTTCATTCAGGGGAGGCCATGGGTTATGTTACTGTGCCCTTCAGCCTCCCTGTTCTGGGTCGCTTTTGGCCCCCAGCACTCACAGTAATCTCTGTGCCAACCACTACTGTCACCATCAGAGAGGTGGAGCAAGCCACTCCTTTCCAACCCAGACTTACACAACTCAGTGCTGTGTTAGTTGCAGCCTCTGAGAAACAGAAGCCAAAGACAGAGTTAGAAGTACAAGAGATTCATTGGGGGTGATGCCCGTGAGGATAAAGGGGAGAGGAAGCAGGCAAGGAAGAGCCTTCAGACCACAGGTCCGACATCTGTGAAAGGAAAGGGGGAAGAAAGGAGGATTGGGTAGAAAGAACTTCAGACTGAGGTGCAGCACTGAAGACGTCTCTGCCAGCCCAGTGGGGAGCTCTGGCGCAGAGGCTGTTTATGGAAGAACCCCGCATCTGGCAGAAGTGGGGAACCCTCACACACGGTGTGCTCAGTCGAGGGCTGCCCAGCAAGTATGTGTTCTCAGCCACAAGCTGTATCCTGAGGCATCCCCAGCTCACTGAACTCCCTGCAGCGGGCTCTCTCATGAAGGGAGATGTGAGAGGCAAGCTCCACGGCTGACACAATGTCTCGGTACCTACTCATTTTGTAAGGGTATATAGGGGCTCCTAAGGCAAGATTCAAACCCAAGTCTTCGGCCTCCAGAGTCTGTGTCTTCTCCGATATCAATCTTCCTTATACACTAGGGACCACAGACAATTCAAAAAAAAAAAAAAGCATTGTCTCTAATGCCAACTCATACTGATTGGTAGCAGCTGCTGGGGCTCTGTGTTGAGGAGGATTCTGAGGCTGCCTTCTAGGTTCAGCAGCAAGTTCCATGATCGATTAGTGATGTCTACCGGGGGTTGTGGGTAGGAGAAGTGTGCACGTACACATGTGTGCCAAGTATTTACTATCCTGATAGTAGGAAAAAATACACATTTGTTGAATGAATGAATTCTGAATCCCATGACATTCTTTTAAATTAGGCTACTCTCTTCCCCCAAGTAAGACTGTCCTCTGCTGAGATGTTCTGGCACCTGGCCCTAGGAATCTCAGAATCTTAGGGAGAGCTGCCAGGGACCTATTATATGCCAAGCACTATGTTAAGCCCTTTCAATGCGTTATCTCACTGAATTCTCACAAAAGTCTCGTGAAGAGAGGCTTCTAACCTCCGTTTTCTGCCGAGGATACCATGGCCTCAATCTGTGCAGGGCTACACAGCAAACCAGGGGTAAAGTCCATCCCCCCATCACTTCCCCGTTTTCTCTACTCCACCATATGTAAGACCGGTGATGGATTTTGTTATTTCTCCAAATTCAGTGCAGCAATTGGAGCAAGATTCGGTTATTCATTTACCAACGAGAGAGGAAATGAATACTTGAATAGTCCTTGGAAAACCCTCTGGAAAGTTCCTGAGAGATGAACCAAGTCCAAGTTAAGGCTGTGTATTTAGAGGCTGATTTCACAACCATTGGCCCCTAACATAAACAACACCATTTTAAGTGTTGTATATTAATTCTACAGGGTACCAGACACAGTGCAAAGCACCTTACACTCATTAACTTATTTAATCTCCTCCGTAGTCCTGTGAGGAATTAAATATTATTCTGCCTTACAAAGGATGAATCGGAGGCTCAGGAAGGTGAACCTACTTGAGGTCACACACAATATGAGGCCAAGGCTATATGGATAAGTGCGTGTACTTTTTGGTTTCATGTGGAATTGTACCATATAAGTAGGAAGTATTTTTGGAAGTACATGTGATGGGAATAAACTTGCAAAGGATGTCAAGAGGCCCAAGCAATGAACTTTAAAATGAGCACTTGTGGTTTATAAGCCATTTCAGATCCATTCCCACCCCTCATATACAACCAAATTTCCCTTTGCATGACCAACTATTCCTGAAATGTTCAGTGTTAGTGGGACCTTGGGCACGTGGCCCAATGAGAATCTCTCTTTTAAGTCTTTGAACCTTTTGAGGAGAGCACTCGGCTTGAGATTCATTCTGGTAGCACAGGAAGGTAGCTCACAGCATAATTTCTGGAAATGGATAGCCTTGTCTAATTCCAGACTCCACAGTTACCTAGCTGTCCAACAATGGGCAAGCTGCATAACCTCTCTGTGCCTCAGTTTCTTCCTCTGTAAAATGAGGACAGTAATAGAATCTACTTCATAATTGTCACATGCTTACAGAAGTGCCTGGCACATGGAAAGTTCTACTTTGGTGTGTTTGATTGTCTTGATGTAATTCCTTTAGTCTTCAAGTGTTTACAACTCATTCCTGCCAAGGAGACCCCTGGAGCATCTTGCTTATCTTGTGCTTTTCAGAGGATGGACCCCAGCCTTCTCACTGATTCTGATACTCTACCAATCCTCCACTTCTCTGCTTAACTAACACAGAGTCAGTCTGTGCTGTCTGCAAACCGAGAACACTAAATGTCATGTCAATGCTGTCTCACTGCAAAGTTGGAACTCTAGAACCCCCAAGCCATGATCCCCCAACTCCCACCAAAACCATCCAGACTGGCTCCTGCAGGTTGGAGAGGGTTTATTTGACTGCTGAATACATACCACTGAGGGATCCTCTGGGCTGGATGGCATGGTGGAGCTATTGTTAGTCCTGAATTAACAATGAGCAAACGGCGGTCCAAGGATGTGAAGGAACTTGTTATAAGTTACATAGCAAGATGAGATGGCTCCTAGTTCACGTTCTTTCTACTAAAAGACTAATTCACCTTTGTGGGTTGGGAGATGGACTGTGAATGATGCTTGGACTTTGAACTTAAACCCTTCCTACTATACGCGTCTGTTTTCAGTTCTTCACTTACTCTCAATTTCCTTAAGCTTAATACACTACCTCAGGGCCTTTGTACATTCTGTTCCTTTTGCCTGGAACTCTGTTTCCCCTACCCCACCCCCCACCCCCCACTCTTCATTTATTCCTTCTCCCCTTTCAGATCTAGGCTTCTCTCCCACTTCCTAGACCACCAGCTGTAAGTTGATCTCCCTACTGTGCCCAGTGTTAACATCTGTCTGTTTCCTTCGTAACAGTTTCCACACTCAGGTTTGTTTTTTTTTTTTTCGTTTTTCTGCTTCTTGACTATCTTCCCTACTAGACTGTACATTACCTGAGGGCAGGGGCTCTGACTTGTTCTGGGTCAGTGCTTTACACAATGTTTCGACAAAGAAATGGATGAATCCCAGAGTCATCTAACCAGAACTAACTTCAGTTGTCATCTGGTTTCCCAGTTTCTCCCCAAAGCTGAGTCCTAGCAGAGAACAATGGCTTGGCCACAGTCACACAGCCAGTCACTATCTGAAAGAAACAAGACCAGAACTTGCAAACAGCCAACATCATCTCAGGTGGCCATGGTGGAGCGTGGGGTGGGCTTCACAGAGGAAGGGGGTTGGGACATATGCTTACTCCTCACCACCAAATCTAAGAGCCAGGTACTGTCATCACCACCACCATCATCACCACCATCATCATCACCGTCATCCCAACTCTTACAGGTGAGGAAACTGAGACTTATGAGTTCGTGACTTGTCAGAATCCTTCAACTGGCAAGTGGACGAGGAAGAGGCGCCACCCCAGCTCTGGCTCCGAAGTCAGTATGGGCTCCACGCAGCGCCTGGACGGTGGCGCGGGAGCCTCTCTCTGCCAGCCTGTACGGTGGGGGCTGCTGGGACCGGCAAGCTGCGAGACGGAGGCTGGAGCGCGGGGGAAGAGGGAGGAGCGGGGCCGGCTCAGCTCCCCTTGGCAGCCGGCGCGGCCCTGGGCCTGGAGGGGGGCGCCTGGTTCTCATCACGCGCTGCGGCGGGCGGGGCGGGGCGGGGGCGTGGCGCCGGCTCAGAGGGGCCGCCGCCGGCCGCCGCCGGGTCCCACGCGGGGAGCAGCCCCCGCCGCGCCCGCCCCGCCCCTGCCGCCGCCTTCGGTGGTGGCCTGGCCAGCCCGCCCGCGGCTCTCCCCTTCTCTCCCTGTCTCCAGTCTCGGTCTCCACGAGTCTATCCCACACCCCTTCTCTCCGCCTCTCTTTCTCTCCGTCTCTCTCGCTCCCCTCGGAGATGAGGCCGGGGTCGGCACCCCAGGCCAGCCCGCTCAGCCCTCTCCAGGGATAGGCCGGGGCGGGGAGCTGCACTGGACAGACTGCACTGGACAGCTGCACCGACCAACTAAGCCGGAGCCCAGCCGGGGAGAGGAACACGTGCCAGCCGTGCCCCGTCACCATGGTAATGCCTGCCAAGGCTTGGACCACCTTGCTTTTTCCCCTTCTGGTGGGACACAGCCCCCAAGGGGGTGTCCAGGGCAGACCCTTACCTTTTACACTGAGACAACCTTAAGTTCCTGGCCAGGGGTCTGTGCCTAACTGCCCCCACCAGCAAGGGTCGGGTGGAGGGTGCAGGATCCCATCTCCTCTCTCCTCTCCGGGCCTCCATCTGTCCACGTGTGAAGTGGATGGAGTAAGATAGGATGTCTGATAGGCTTTGATCCTGTCCTATCCCATCACACAGGTCAGAGCTGGAATCCTAGCTATGGGCCGTGGACAAACTTGGGTTGGTGTTGCATTTCAGACTTGGGCTTAGGGTCAGATATGTCCACTGTTGCCACAGGGGCTTGGTGAGGATGGGGATAAAATCTCTTCAGCCCAGTCTGGCAGCACAGTCAAGGAAGGTTAAGGGTGCAGAATGGAGGGGAGGGAGTTGCTCACCAAAACTTGTGGTAGTTCTACTTTAAACTCAGGGCACCAAAGTCAAATGTGCACATAGTCCCTGCGTGAGATGCTCCATGGGAATTGGGTGGGGAGGTAGACCTAGGGGAGTGGGGAGTGGGAGGGCAATATCCCCACCCCGTGGTTTCCTGGGCTGGCACCTCGAGAAGGTTGAGGTGCTGTGTGTGTGTGTGTGTGTGTGTGTGCGCCAAGATCTGGAAACAGAGAATGAAAGGAAAGTCTGTTTTCAGGGAATCCCAGCCCAGCTCCAGACAGGAGCCCCGGGTGGATTCATAGGAGCGGTGGGGATTTGGAAAAGGGCTGTGAGGACAGGCCATGGCTTTAACCCCTTGACTGTGATCCACACGTTGAATTTGTGTGGGTTTTCACTATGTGAATATGCACATGTTGAATTCTACATAGACATGTTCACACACACACACACACACAGAGCATCAAAACATGCTCCTACTAACTCACATGGCTGCACACACATACCCTCTCACACACACAAGCCTTGTCCACCTGATCTCCCAGACCACTAACATACGAGCATACACCTGCATACACACCACAGACACATTACAAAACAGGCTTCTAAATCCATACCCCACAGGGCAGGTGTACACACACGTTGCTCTTGGAGCTGTTTGACAATAATCATAAGCTAATGATTATTCACCTCTCGCCGCAGGCAAGGCCCTGAACTAAGCTATTTACATGCAGGAGATTTTGTAACTCACGTCAATTCTAATAATAAACCTGCTGGTGTCTCCACCCCACAGATGGAGACCCAGAGCTCTGGGGGCTTAAGTGGCTGCCCAAGGTCACTCTGCCAGGAGGTGGCAGTTCGGACAGCCTGAATTCTGAACCTGCACTCAGAACCACCTGCCCCAAGCAATATTTGCCAATCTTCGCCCAGTTTCAGACCTATCCCAGTTACTAGTTTTAGAATCCAGGAATTTCTCACTGAGGCTTAGACCCGTAGATCAAGGGTCAGGTGCTTGGTGGCTCCTCTCAAAGAGTGAACAATTCTTTCCTGAACGGGAGTGATGGACAGATTTTCCTCCCACCTTTGTCTTTGACTATTAAAGGTTGTCATCTGCCTGCCTCTCTGGCCTCATCTCGGTAATTAGTACTCAGGCGCCACAAACTGGTCTGTACTGGCCCCCGCCCAGCCCTGGAGCGGGCAGAGCAGGCTGGCCCCGGGTACCAAAGTCACTCTGACTTTCATTCAGAACCTCGTATGTTTCGTGCTGCCTCCTGCCACAGGGCCTCTGCACATGCTGTTCTTCCTGGGTGGAACACCTTCCCCTACTGAATTCCTAATCATGCTGTAATTTTGTGGGCTGATTTGATTAGTGGCTGTTTAGTGTTCTGGGGCAGCCCAATGTCAGAGCATCTTATGACAGGGCCTTAGAGTTTATCCAGTCCCTCGTTTCTGGAATTTCATTATCATCATAACAATTTTTGAGTATCACCTTACTGGATAAGGTATTACAAAGAAATGATAAAATTGGCTACTTATTATTTGCTTAATATTTTTCTTTAAATCAACTTACTTTATAAACTGAAGAATACGTTTAAATAGGAAATGTCACATCATGACCGTGAAAATCAGTATTCATTGTCATAAACAGAAAGTAACTGTAAAAATATATACTATGAAGGCAAATCTACATCAGAAAATCCTGGCTGAATCTAGTTGGAAGTGGGTGATTCTGAGCACAAGGACTACTTTCTTTTTCTTCAAAGGAGTAATAGCTAAATGTCGGAGAGGGGTTCGAGGAAAACTGGCACTGGACTATCCCTTTGGTGTCATCAAGAGGACTGGGAGAGAACTGGAGCGCCTTTCTTACTGTGATTTCACACCAAGTTCGCTTCCTCCCCCAAATCGTTCTGTGATCCCTTCCCATGTTTTGAGAAAAACTGATTGAGTCCAATTCAATTCATTCAACGTTGCCGAAGTACCTATCTCATGGTGGTCCCCCAAAATACCTACTGTGTGCCAGGCCCTGTGTAAGGACCGGGGCATGGAGATAAGTAAGCTCTGGTCCCTGCCCTGGGGGCTGGCAGTCCATGGGAAAGGCAGACCACTCACTGAGGACTCTCTCCTGGACCCCTTTGCCTGGAAGCACATGCATCATGAAAAGAGAAGAGAAGCAGGTCGGGCAGGGCTCTCAAGGGTGGGAAGGAGCTCATCCCATCTGGGGAGGGGTGCAGAGAAGTTCCGGTAGTGCTTCCCAAAGTGGGGAACCCACCATGGGTCCTAGGAGGGGAGACTTTCAATGACACTTTTTTTTTACAATTTTTTTTTTTTACAGCTTTTCATCTTATTGAGTGTCAGGAAGTGATTTAAACAGCACAAATGCATGATAATAAATACAAATAAATTTAAGTTGAAAATGAATTGACAAAAAGATGAATATAAAATAAATAATTAACAGTAAGGAAACAATAGGTGAGGTGAACAGCAAGAAAAACTCATGAATGCAGTGCACGGGACATTGAGAAGCCCGGAGCTGGAGTGGAAAGTGTATTAGACACAGGAAGGGTGTGCTAGGTGTAGACTGATAGGCTGCTAATGCCAGACTGAGTTGCTCGGGCAGTGGGGAACCACTCAAGATCGTTGAGTAGTGGAGGGTCCAAGTTGGATCTGTGTGTTAGAAAGGCCATTGTGGTGGCCAGAGGGGAGCCTGGCCTGGTGACAGGGAGCCTGAGGAAGGGGCAGAAGAGCAGGTAGTTGTGTGTGCAGGTTCGTACCCCAGCTCTACCATTCACTGGTGGGAGAACCTTGGGCTCAGTTTCTTAACCTGTAAAATGGGAATGAATATACCCATCCCATAGAATTGTTAGGAAGGAACAAACCCAAGTCTAAGGCCCAAAGAGGTGAACTAACTTGCTCAAGCTCACACAGATGACATATAACAAAGCTGGACTTGAACGTGGGTCTTCTAATGCCCACTCGCTTCTCAGTTCACTGCGTCTGGGTTGTTTTTCCAGTTTCTGAAAGTTTTTTTTTTTTTTTTAAACAAGGAGCCAATTCTCACTCATACCTCCACCCACACAAAACTAATAAGGATTTAAAGAGGGAGATGCTTTAGTTGGATGTGAGCAACAACTTCCTGGCAGCCAGAGCAACAAAACACTGGGTTTGGACTCTCCAGCCTGGAGAAGTTCAAGAGGAGAGTCTGGGTAGTTGAGCCTAGTGGTCACAGTCTAACACCCACTGGGCTGCATTTGGCTCACAGATGTGTTTGCTTTGACCCACCTTTAACATATTGGGAGGTTCAACTAAAATATCAATAGACCTGGCAATGCTGGCCAAAGGCAACACTTGACAGGAGCTGATGAGATGGGGTGTGCACCGAGGCCCCACTGCTCCCTGTTGCTTCTCTGACATTGAGGCTGACTATCAGGGGCCACTCAACGAAGGGCTCGGGAGCTAATTCCTCACACCTGGACCAGTTCTGTCTTCCATGTCAACTTTCAGGCCCCTGTAGCACTTGCCTTTGTGGCTGCCAGTTTAGACCCTCCCTGGGCCTGAGTAAGGAGATGGATGAGACAGATCTTTGTAAACTTTCTCACCAACTGAGGGTTAACTGATTTCATTTGGGAACCACCTCCCAGGTTCAAACCTTCCTGAACCTGATTGTGCCTTGAATTCTAGAAAGACCCCACTGGACGGGCCCTTAGAGATAGATAAGCCCAGTGCCCCTATTTTATAGATGAGGAAACTGAGGCCAATATGATGCAATGCGTCAAGGGTGGAATCTCCCCTTACCCGGGCATTCCTGCCATAGAGGAGCGCAGGGGTTGAAGGCAGTAGCCCTAGGACCCTGCCTGCCTCGACTTTCCTTAATCCTCTCTCTTCCCAAGCTAGGAGGTGTGATACTTGGTGATGCTAACATTTTTGCCTGTTGGAGTAAATGGATCAATCTGAACCTTTAAGAAGAGCTCAGCCCACATCTCAGAAGGCCCAACTAACAACATCTGGTGAGACCATTTAAAAGGGAACCAGACTTAAAAAAACCATGCACAATCACACTTTTATTCCACCCTCCCCCCCGCCCACCCCCAATTATAAAAGCTCTGTAGGCTGGTTACAGAGTTTGGAAAATCCAGCAACTATGAAGATAATTAAAACTGTGACTTACAAGGCCCCTGCCCCTCGCAGCCCTCAGGGGTAACTGCAGTTAACACTTTATTTCATGGCCTCTTGGCTTAACATTTTTACATGATGGGGATCATACCATATAGGAATTTTTCTTTAAAAAAAAAAATTCCAGTGGTCAGAAGAGTAGTTACCGCTGGGGTGGGGAGTGGTCTGGGAGGGGGCCTCTTTCTGGGGTGGTGGAAATCTTGTATTTCAGTCTGGGTGGTGCTTACAGGCGGGATGTACAGAGGTAAAAATGCATCAATCTATGCACTTCATATTTGTTTTGCTTCATAAAGATAAGACTTAAAATTGTAATATGAATAGAGGCTCATTGCAAAGACATTGAAACAGAAGTTGACAAACCCCCGTCCTCCCCGCCCCGCCCATGCCCAGACAGGACTGCTGGGAACAGACACTTTTCTATGTCCTTTGGCACCGTACATGTTTCCTTGGATCGGTCCAGAAGGTCTGTGAGCATCGTTTAGGCCCCAGCCCTGCGGGCCAGTCCTGCGAGCTGGTCTTGTCAGCCCCCTTGGTGGCCTCCTTCTCTGGATTGCAGGGGAGGGGGCTGGAGGGCTGTAGACTGGCTCTGGCCTGTGACATCCTTTTCCTTTTCAACTTCACGATGTCTCCTGCCTCAGCTCCCTCCCAGGAACAGTTAAAGGCCCAGACAGGCTGTGCTCACTGGGGAAGAATGGAAACACGTTGATTAAGTTTCACGGAAATCATTTTGAGGGGCCCACGTCTGGCCGACGGTGTTTGGGTTCCTGTGGTCCCAGGCTGGGCTGCCCGGTTGATTTGGAGTGGAGAGTGGCCAGCTCTCCTCCCTGCAGCCGTCACCCTGTGCTTCCCCCCATACTTGGACAGCTTTTGAGCTCCTGGGGTTCAGGCCCACAGCAGGTAATGCTCTGGCCAAGAGCTCCGAGACCCGTTAACTCGGAACATTCTTCCTTTTTCCTGGCTGCCCCTTATATGGTTACAGTGTGCAGCCGGCCGTGCCAGTTTGCAAAAGCCAAGGCATCCCAGTATGTGAGCCTTGGTCTGTGAGAGGTAAACAGCATCATTAGGCCTCACTTGAAACAGCGCAGGACAGGCAGCGGGGAAGGTGGCCCCCAAGGCTGGTGGCTGCTGGTGGCCCCAAGGCGGACGAGGCACCCATCTTATTTATGCTCATCTTACTTTACCTCCCTCAGTGTTAGATGGACCCAGAGCTTGCAACCAGTCTGGGGCAACCAGAGTGGCTTTCATCAGGCTTTTGAAGAGTTGAAAATCATTCCCCAGGGATTCTATTACCATCCCTGGTTGGGAACCTCAGGTCTTGTCCCACTTGCCAATTTTTCAGATGGAAAAAGTGTGATTCAGGCAGAGCCACTTTATTCATCCTTTTATGTTTCTTGAGCATCTATTTTGTGCCAGGAACTGAGACCTTGGAGGAGAAGGAGCCAGTGCCTGCTGTGTTAGTTTCCATTGCTGCTGGAAGAAATGATCCCCAATTTAGTAGCTGACAGCAACATCAATTTGTCATCTTGCAGCTCTGTAGATCAGAAGTCCAACACGGGTCTCTCTGGGCTCACATCAAGGCCTTGGCAGGCTGTGTTCTTTTCTGGAGACTCTCAGGGAGAATCTGTTTGCCTTTTCCAGCTTCTAGGAACTGCCCAGATTCCTTGGCTCTGCCTCCGTTTTCAAAGCCTGCAGCATCGCCGCTCTCTGATGATTCTTCCATGGTCACATTTCCTTCCAACTCTCATCTCTTCTGCATTCTCTTCCACTTTTGAGGACTCTTGTGACTGGATTGGGCCCACCTGAATAATCCAGAATAATCTCCCTGTTTAAGGCCAGCTGATTAGCAACTTTTATTCCATCTGCAACCTTCATTCCTCTTTGCCTTGTAACAGGACAGAGTCCTGGGTGCCATAGAGTAGGATGTGGGCGTTTGGTGGTGGTGGTGGGGTGCATTATTCTGCTTACCACCCCTGTCCTCAGGGAGCCCGGGATCCACGGAGGGGGATAAAATCAGTGTGGGAACCACCAGGGAAGCTTAGAAAAGGGGACATCTGACCCAGGTCGGACGGGAGTGGGAGATCAGAGAAAGTCTCCCGGAAGAGAGGAAGGTTGATCTGAATCTTGCAAAAAGAGAAGGAGTCAGCAGGTGACAAGGGAGTGGAAGGGGAAGGCATTCCCGGGGGAAGGAACAGCCTGTACAGAGTCACGGAGGTGAGGGAGAGACTGTATGACTGCATGGGTCACTGTGGGGGAAACCTGGGGAGAACAGTGAGGCTAGAGGCAAGGCTGGATGCTTTCTGAAGGTGGTGACACACCCTTGAGCAGGTTTTGAGCAGGAGGCTGACCAGGCCAGATTTGCATTTGAGAAAGGTCACTCTGGGGCCTTGGTAGAGAGACATGGCTGGAAGTGAGGAAGACTAGATTGGAAAACAGTGAGGAAGGGATTCAATGGAAGAGGTGATGGGGTCCTGAATCAGGGCAGGGCAAGCGAACAGAGCAGAGGGAATAGGTTGGTGAGCTTTTGTAGGTGAGAAGACTATGTAGAACATGGCTGAGGGTTGTTTGTGGGCAGGGGAGGCAGGAGGAGGGGGCAGGTTGATAAGCAGATTTTTGACCTAGGAGTTTGGATGGTGGGGCCATCACTAAGGTAAGGATGCAGCAGAGAGGAGTAGACTTAGGGAGGTATTGCATTGGGTTTATGTGTTGGTGTTCTGTGCCTGATAAACATCTAGGGGGAGCATCCTGGAGAGATGAATATGGAGCTCATATATCAATTATATCAACTTGTATAAGTTAGTTATTGCTGTGTAACAAACCAACCCAACTGTGTGGTATAGAAGAGCAGTCACTTATTATCACTCATACATCTGCATGTGGTTTGGGGCTTGTCTGATCTAAGTTGGGCTTCACTGGCGGCTTAGCTTCAAACTGCAGGTCTGCAGGTCAGCCAGGTGGTGGGATTTGGGGATGCTGACCTCCCTTTTCCCCTCTGGTCCTGACCTGGGTGCCTTCCCCAATTCTTCTACTCCACCTTGGACCAGCAGATGATATGTGAGCCAAGATCTGCAGGAGATGAGGGAATGAGGAAGTCTTAAGGAGGAATGTTGTATGCAGAGGGGACAGCTAGTGCAAAAGCCCTGAGGTGGGATTGTGCCTGGTATGTTTGAAGAACAGGAAAGAAGGCCATTATGGCTGGAGGGAGTGTGTGAGCCGGAGGGGGTTGGAGAGGAAGTCAAGAAGTTAACAGAGTCCTCAGTCAAATGGGACCAAGAAGGTCATGGGGAATGGCCACTACCCTTATTATTATTGTTGCTATCACTTTTTATCCTCTCCTTCTGTCCCCACAGGACCCCCCATCCCTGGACACAGCCATCCAGCACACCCTGGCAGGTCTCTATCCCCCTTTTGAGGCCACAGCACCCACCATCTTGGGTCAAGTGTTCCGTCTCCTGGATTCTGACTTCCGGGGCGATGGGCTGAGCTTCCTCCTGGATTTCCTGATCCCTGCCAAGCGCCTGTGTGAACAAGTGCGCGAAGCAGCCTGTGTAAGTCTGAAGGGACGTGGGGCCAGGGGACAAGCTCTCCCAGAAGGCCAGGGGCTGAAGGCGAGCAGGGAAGGAAGTGGGCTGGTGTGTGTCTTGTCTCAGAGCAAGAACTGAGGACGTGAGTTCTTAGGCATAACTGCTTCCCCAAAAAGAGACTTCAGCACCACAAATGGACAGGAAGGTCACTTGGCCCTTTACCCTCTGACATCGAGGAGTCAATCATGTTTGCACTTTGTCTAGTAGGGAGGGAGGCTTGGATAAAGCGCCCTTGTGGGTTCCCCAGCCCCTGGGAGCTGCCACTGTGGGCATCGCCAGGCTGCCTTGGCTGAAGTGGAGCAGCTTCAATGGAAACAGCAGAGAAAGTCCCAGACCTTCTCTGGAGCCCCTGTAGCGTCAGGAATCTTGCTTTCTTCCCTGGAGACTCCTTCAAACCCAGAGCTCAGGGAGACCTCTTCTGAGGCAAAGTGGAAAGAAAAGTGTTTCAGGCAGGACTCATTGGCTGCAAATGATAAAGCCTTAGTCAGACCAGGACAAGGTGATCTGGACCCAGACCCAAGCTGATCTACTGATCAAACCCCTTGAGGACTTTCTGTCTCTTGTCTCCACTTCTAGAACTTGCCAGCATCATTCTTATAGGCTGAGTGTTCCCACAAGGCTGGAGCCCAGGGCAGCACTGGGATTAAATCCTACCCTGGAGAGGAAAATGAACACTTTCCCATTAGTTGCAGATTGAAAATTACAAGGAAGGATCCTGATTGGCTGGGCTTGGGTCCTGTGCCCATCCCTGGACCAATCACTGCAGTGAGAGGAAGGTAATAGGACTGGCCAGGCTTGAGTCATATGCCTACCTCTACGGTCAGAGGGTGGAGATTGTTTTGAGGAAAAGGGGGGGGGAGAGGCCTTTGGAGACCAAAGCCTCAGATGCCCACTGCTGGAGCTTTCCCACACCCTTCACACAGTTGCTGACTGTGCCCTGCTCTGCTGTTGTTCAGTGCTCACCCACTGCTGCCCCTGCCTCAAAAATCACTAGGAGCATCTTAGGCTCCACCAGCTTTTCCTGAGTTGCTCGTGCTTGTCAGGGACATGGCCCAAAAGGAGCACAAAGTAAGAGGAGGGGACCATGTGTGTAATTTCAGTGATAGAAAGAAATTGAATGTAGTAGCTAAAAGTTCAGGCTTGGGAGCCAGAATTAGAGATGATTGGAACCAGAAGGAAACAGATCATTCATTTAATGTGCTTAGCACAGTGCCTGGCACATTGAAATAGCTCCTTACCCATTCACTGTTTTTGTAGGAGAAGGGTGAGTCTCATTGAAACACTGCCGCCAATTTCCATGTATCCACGTTAACATTATTTAAGCCATATCCCTTCCCCATCCTTATTTCTTTTCCCTGACAAGCTATGCAACCACCTGCTTCCTTTATTTGGCCATTAAAACTGCATTTGCACTGTTCCTTTCCACATTTCTTCGAGAGACAAGGGTCACAACATTTTGATTTCTCTATTTTTAATTATAGGCAACTTTATTTGTAATTATAGGTGAATTCATGTCACTTCAGAGCAAGGGGTAGTAGCATGGGATTAATATATGCCCTCAGAGGTCAGATGCCCCAGGGTCAAATCCAGTCTCCATCACTGTGAACTTGTGGGATCCATGTCACCTCTCTGAGCTTCAGTTTCCTCATATGGGAAGTGGGAATGTTAGTAACCCAGGACGTACCTCGCTGAGATAATATACACAGCTCAGCACGGAGCCTGGCATGAAGTAATTGCTTAGTAGCTGCTGCCTGTTACTGTCTCTTTTCTCTCTCTGAAGCAAGAATGTGCCAGCCTCAAAGTGTGTCTTTGTAACCGCCAGCACCTAGACAGTCAGCCACCATCAATGAAGTCTAGTGGGGGCTGGGGACAGACACAGCCAACGCCAAATGTGAAGGTCTAGGCACAGTCCTACTTTTGCTGCTTTTCAGCTGGGTGACTATGAGCCAAAGCTTGCACCTCTCTGAGCCCCAGTTTCCTCATCTGTAAACAGAGAATAATAATTCCCAAGCTGCCCACCCCACTGAGTTACTGTGAGTCAAAAAGGATGATCATAACAGTCATTCCTATGGTGCTTTGCTATTTGCAAAATACCGCTGGGCCGTTTCATCTTATTCACTGAGAAAGTGAGGGAAAGGATGTTGTAAACAGCAGAGGGCTAAGTGAAAAGGAGGGACTCACTCACAGACTCGTGAAATGTATAGATATGAAGTCCCTTGGAGACAGCCAGATCTGCAGTGTAACTGAAATGAACTGGTTTATCAGCGTGATCAGTACAAGTATGGTCGGACCTCATTATTTCCCCAATTAATAATTCTAGGAAACACCTGCTTAATTAGCAGGAATTTCAGTGTCACTCTGTGGAGGTCTCCCACATACACCACATCCACATCCAAATTTTATAAGATTATCCAGGACTTATTCCATCTGCAGGAATCGGACTAGACTCTTCCAAAAGTCAGGTAGAGATAGACCTGTTGACAGTCCGCTGGAGCTGTTGTTTCTTTTGTTGCCACATGGTGTCACTGTTGAACACTGGGCCTGCACAGCCCTTGCAGCACCATCGGGAGGAATCACTGCGTGGAAGGAGGCTGGCCGGGGATGACTGACTGCGTCTACCTATACAGAGAATTGCTGGCATCTTCTGTTTAAAAGGTTGACGTTCAGACCCAGAAGAGTGGAATGGCTTTTTCAGGGTCATCTAGCATGTCAGTGGCAGGGTCAGATTTCCTAACTTCCCACTTCATAATGTTTCTGCTTCACTCCCTAATCTCTCTACTTTACAAATTAGAGAATGGCATGAAGGCAGTAAATAGCCTTTTTTTTTTTAAATGGGATATCTGAGAATTTTTCAAAATATTGCCAAAGGGAAAGAAAATTAAATATTTATTGAACTTCTATTTATTATAGGTTATGCACTGTGTTGGTTTTAAAAAATAGATGTATTAATTTTTAAAAATTTTTTTGGGGGGAGGTAATTTTGTTTTATTTATTTATTTAAGTCTTTTTTTTTTTTTTTTTTTAATGACAGTACTGGAGATTGGACCCAGGACCTCGTGCATGCTAGGCATGCACTCTACCCCTGAACTTTACCCTCCCCCACTTAAAAAATATATGTATTTATTAACTCAATCCTCATCCCAACCCAATAATACCAGTACGTATCATTATTCTTGTTTGCAAATAGGGAAGCTGAAGCTCAAAGGTGTTACGTTGTTTGCACAAATGAACTGTTATTCAGACCTTAGGGACCTTGTCTTCCTGGCCCAACAGTGGAAGGCTCAGCTTGAGCTGGGTTAACAGAAGCTTTGATGGATGGAGAGAAGGGAGGCAGCAGGACCATCTTCATGGGAAAGGCGCATGCTAACTGGCGCCTGGTGCTCAGAGCTTTTCTCCCCCGACCCAGTAGGCCAACAAGTATTTACAAGGTCAGGGCCAAGACTAGGGTGAGGCAAGAAGCACCGAAGGCACAACATTTAAGAGGGGTGCTCGCTCTTGGGCTGTGCGACTTGCAGGATGCTGAGAGGGGGGCGTCTTGGGATGCTGTGTCCTAGGCATCTCTCTTGCCTCACCGGAGTCCTCGACCTGTTCAAGGTTCCTTTCAGGAGAGGGAAGGAAGCAAACCCACTGGCGGGGGGCTTTCAGGGCCAGATTCTCTAAAGCCATCCTCTTCTCTCCGCAGGCCCCCTACTCACACCGCGTCTTCCTGCACGAGGGCTGGCCGCTGTGCCTGCGGAATGAGGTTGTGGTCCACCTGGCACCCCTCAATCCCCTCTTACTGCGCCAGGGGGACTTCTACCTCCAAGTTGAGCCCCAGGAGGAGCAGTCTGTCTGCATCATGATCAAGTGCCTCTCTGTGGACCTCCGCACAGTGGACACGAAGCCTGTTCCCGTGGCATCCTACCCTGTACTTTTCACCCAAGCATGGCTGGAGGCCATCAACGGTGACTTTGAGGGAAGTCCCCTACACAACTGCCTGGTAGCTTCAGGAGATGGGATTGCCCCTGTGCCCTGGACCAAGATAACCAGTCCAGAGTTTGTGGATGACAGACCCCAAGCAGTAAATGTCCTCTCCTCTGCTTGGAGATCCCTTCAATTAGAAGCACTGGATTTGAGCAGCCCTCAAGAGCTGCACCAGGCCAGGTCCCCTGGCAGCCAGGTGCTGCTCACCCAGAGTTTGGCCAAGGGCAAGGGCAGGACATATGGGAACAAGTATCCAGGACTCATCAAGGTGGAGCAAACTGGGCCTGGGGAGGTGGCCTTTAGGATGGATGACGTGACCAGTCAGGACTTGGAGGGAGATTACGTGGCTCTCCTGGACTTTTCCCAAGAGAGCAGAGGAGTGTCTCCCAGGAAGGAGATGGAGACATCCAATGGGTGTCGTTTGGGGGCACTGGTAGAGCTATCTGGAGCAAAGGAAATCCCTTTCTCGCAAAGGATTCTGCCTCTCTCAGGGGCCAGTGGAGGGCATTCCTTGGAAAAATGGGCTTGTGAGAAGCCAGCAAGCTCAGAGGAGGAACTCTGTGTTTTGGGCTTGAGGACAAAGGTTAATCATAAAGTCCCCACCCAAGACTCAGAACACCAACCCCAAGAGCCCTACCTCAGCATCCTTGTAAACCCACTGCATTGTGCCTCTGGCCTCAGGGTGGGTGTCTCAGAAGAGCCTGCTGCGTCCAAGACACAGGGACCTCTGGGAAACCCAGAGAGTATGGTCCAGTTCAGTCTTGGACCAAAACAAGCATCCTCTCCCCGGCTGCGCCCATCTTCTCCTCCTGCTGCTCCAGCCCCTGAAACCAAGATGGAAGAGAGGACCAAACAGGGAGATGGGAGACTTCCCAAGCCTGTGACCAGCCCCAGTAGAAACACTTCCTCTTTCAGTTCCCCCGCTCCTGGGCTCAAACTCTCACTCTTAAAGGGGCAGAGGCAAGCCCGTGCGCCCCCGGAAAAAGTCTCACTCCAGCATGATGGGCCCTGGAAGGTCTTGTGTTCGCTCTACTCTCCCAAACCCAGCCGAGCCAAGTGCTTGGGGAAAGGTAAGATGCCCACTCACTCAGCTGGACTGGGGAACTGTTCTCTGGATGTTTTCAGGTGACAAGGTGGTACAGGCTGTTGGGGACAGAAACACACCTGAGCTGACTCAGTCTCAGAGGTTTAGAGCACAGGGTGGCATGTCAAGAAGCTTGAAGTTTCATGGGCTTGGAATTGAGCAAGGTGCTGTGACCATGTTGAGACAGCCTGAGTCTATACCCCAGCTTGGCCACATGCTGGCTGGGTGACCTTGATCAAGGACTTAACCTTCCTAAGTCCATGTCTCCCTCCCTGTGCAGTGTCGATCCTGCCTGCCTCCTGGAGTTGTTTTGAGGTTCAGAGACACAGAAATAAGGAGCTTAGCACAATGCCTGCCACATAGAAGGAGACCAGTATTGTCAGCTAGTCATATTACTCAAGAGAAAACATTTTCTCTGGGAAAATTCATCTTTTGCTTAACACCCTTTTTTGTTGTTGTTGTTGCTTTTCCCCAGCTGGAACAACTCAGACCAAAACATCTGGCCCAGACGCTGACTCAGACCCACTGACTGAGCAAAAGGATGGCTTCCCAGAAGCTTTGGCAGGCCCTCCAGAGAAAGGCCCCACTCTGACAGAGGACCCCCCAGGGCCTGAGCCCAGGATTGGGACTCTGAGTGTTGAGATCTTCCGTTCCAGGATAGCATGCCTGCCAGGTTCTCAGGGATTGTAGGGGCAGGGGGAGGGGGAGAGGAGGAGCAGTGAGGGTGGGGGTGGGAGTCCCTGAGCATCCTTAGATGCTGGTGGGTGGAAGGGAGGTAGGGAAAGTCCGGGAGGCCTGTGTTCTGGACCAAGCCTCCCTGGGACTCAGATTCCTCATCTTTTCAATGAAGGAGTTGGCTTATATGAGAGCAATGTCTAGGTATTCATCCATTCAACCTTCCATCCATCCATTTATCCATCCATCCATCCATCCATGCATCCATCCATCCATGCATCCATCCATTCGTTCATCCTACCTTCAGTGAGGGCATCAAGATAGATGTCTTAGGTCAGGCTCCCTAGAAGCAGAGCCTAAGACAGGGATATTTGGGAAAGTGATCTGTTTCACGGAAGGTGGCTCTCAGGGGAAGGGGAGGGAGGAAAACGTCCTCTTCTTTTAAGGACCCACGTCATATTAGGTTAGGGCCCACCCTCATGGCCTCATTTTAATTTAATCACCTCTTTAAAGACCCTATCTCCAAATGCAACCACATTTTGAGGTACTGAGGGGTTCGAGCTTCAACATAGGAATTTTGAGTGGGGAGAGGACAGCCTATAACCCAAAATGTCGGAAATGAGGTGAGTAGAGCTTACAGATCTTGGGGAGACTTAAGTACCAGGTTGAGAAGTTTGTCCTTTCTGCATGAGGCCTCGAGGATCCATGGAAGGTTATAGAGCAGGGGAGTGGCACCACGGGTACAGCAGACAAAATCTCTCTGTGTGGCGCAGGGTCAAGGGCTGAATCCGTCACGACCCCCACATTTGTTGGCAAATTGGCATTTGGATCTGTGGGATTGGAAAGCTGCTTCCCCACTCCAGGCCTCAGTTTCCTCATCAGTAAAATGGGCCCAGGGACATGAGGTAACATTTCTTGACCTGAGGAACCCAGTGGTTCTAAGAGGATTTCAGAAGGGTCTAGACAAACATCTCTAACTTTGCAACTTACGCAATTATTTTTTCATTTTAAAAAAATATTTTAATTATTTCACATTTTAAAAACTTTCTTTCATGAACAATTTCAAACATACAGAGAAGTAGAGACTACAGTATAATGAACACTCATATATCCAGTCCTCAGATTTAATAAATCTAAACCTTTTGGCATGTTTCACCTTTTTTTTTCCTGAAGCATTTTAAAGTAAATTACAGATTTTCATATTTTACCTGTAAATATTTCAGTGAGCATCCCTTAACTAGAGGACATTTCCCTTATAACCACAGTGTTATTCAATACACCTAACAAAATTAAAAATAATTCCAAATACTATTCAATACCCAGCTCATATTCAAATTTCCCATATTGTTCCCAGCAAAATGTTTCCCTTTTGGAATTTATAAATGAATATTAGGAAAAATCAAATGCATGATATCAAGAAGATACAAAGTTTATCTGTCTACACACACATACACAAATGTATATATTTGTGTAACATACAGTTATATATATTAATGTATACGTTTTGTATAAAAATATATATGCAAATGTAGATTTAAAAATTTTTTAAATTATGTGAAATTTCCAAACCTGTGTGAAACAAAGAATGTTCTAGATGGTTGCACCCCTGTGTAAGGCAGCACTTGTGAAGGTGGTTAAGTTTGTCTCAGGCTTCATGAGCTACAAAGGGTCTTACATGCTTACACACTGTGGAGGGTTGTGCCCACAAGGCGTAGGTGGTGGTCCTTGCAGGGTAGCCCTGAGAGAGGTGCCTCTGGAGGGCAGGGCTCCAAGCCCAGGCTGCAGGGCTGGCCCTGTTTCCAGAGGCCTGGGCCTCTTCCCCTCAGCTGTAGCCAGGCTGTGGGCCCCTGTGGAGAGAGAGGGGCACACAGCCCTGATTCCTGGAGCAGGAAGTAGTCAGTGGAGAGCTCACGGCTGGAGGTGGGCAAGAATAAATAGTCAGCCGGCGGCAAAGGCTGCACACTCACCACGTGGGAGGCCAGAGGCCGGGACAGAGATGATGATCATTGTAACAAGTGCTGTTTATTAGGCCTTTGCCATGTGTTATGTGCTCCTCGGGAACTGTAAAATTTAATCCTCCAAACAACCTAATAAGCTCAGTATTTTATCTTCCCCATTTAACAGATGGGGAAACTGAGACTCAGAGACACACTCACTTGCCCAAGGAAACACAGCAAGTCAGTGCAAAGCTGGGACTTAAACCCCTGTTTGTGTGACCCCAAAACTCATTCCGTGGGCTTCGCTTCCCAGGTGCCCAGTACAGAGGGACTCCAGAGGAGGGTGAGGCTGCCTCTGCATGGAGGACAGTCTCTGGAATGACTTTTCTGAGGAAGTGGCTTTTGAGCTGGGTCTTGAAGAATGAATGGTTCAGAGTTCACAGGGGAGAGAAAGGGCATTCCGGGCAGAGGGAGCAGTGTGGGCAAAGGCCTGAGGCCACAGAGCAGGTTCCCATAGTGGGGCTCCACCGAGGTTCTCACTGCTCGCTTGTGCCCTCTCTTCTCCAGGCGGTCGGGACAGGGCGGGGCGGCCCCTGCTTCTGGTGTCCACCACCAAGGGCCCCTGGGAGGCGCCATGGTGCACGGCCTCAGAGGTCACCAAGCTGTTCTCCTACCTGTGCACCGTCCCCAGGTAAGGGGCTGGGCCAGTCTAACTGCTCCATCCCCCCTCAACCTCTCAGCCCAGAGTCCAGGACCAGGTACCAGATGGAGAGACACCATATTCTTAGTCCCTGACCTCAGGGCATTCCCAGGCTGGCGGGGGAGATAGACAGCATGCAAGAAACAGAAGTGGACAAGCATCTCTCAGGAATGTTAGTGTGGTGAAGGAAATAGTGGAACATATATCTGTGGTTTGCAAACTCAAATGTGCATCAGAATCTCATGGAAGGTTCTTAAAAATGTTCTCTGGGCCCCACCCCTCAGAGTTTCTGATTCAGTAGGTCTGGGCTGGGGCCTGAGAATTTACATGTCTAACATGTTTCCTGGAATACTGATGCTGCTGGGCTGGGGACACATTTTGAGAGCCACTGTTGTAGAGTGAGAACAGTGGGGGACTAGTTTCAATTGAGAAATCAGGGAAGGCTTCCCTGAGGAGATGATAATTGAGCTGGCAACTGAATTCTAAATATTTGTTGAATAAATTAAGGTAAGAGTGAATGAGTGAGAGAGTGAAAGTATGAGTGAATGATGAGTGACCAGGCTGATTTCTAATACCGCTCTTCCCCTCTGGCCCCCATTCAGACTTTACGTTGGACTGGCTGGGTAAGAGACGCCATCTTCCCTCTGAGTCCCAGCCCCCAGCCAGGGTGGTCTCAGAGGTGATGTGGCTCAGGACTTTGGCTATAGATGCCAACCTAGAGGTTCTATGCTAGGGGTAGGGGGTGAAGGGACTTATGGAACCCTTTGGAACCTTCTCCATGCACTCCACCCTGTGGGAGACACCACTGCCACCTGCTGGCCATTGAGATTTTTCTTCCTCTTGTCCAAGGTGGACTGGCTTTTCTGGCCCTAGGGGAAGACGGAACCCACCTTTTTGTGCTAAGTGGCCAGAGTGGTAGACAGAATGCTGGAATCCCACCAACTTGCCGTATGAACTGGGGCAGCTAACCCCCCCTCTCTGAGGCTCACTTGAAAAAGGGGGATGACCAAGTGGGCTCTTAGGACCAAGGATGGTCACTAGAGGTGGGGGTGAGGTGCAGTGTGAACTGTACGTGGGGTTCTCGTGGGCTGGGCTTGCTTCTCCACCCCTGCTTTGAACCACCATTCTTGGGCAGCTGCCTTGGTCCCAGCTTCGTGTTGGGCTATGCTAAGGACCCAGATGCTCCTCCACTGGGCCCTGCCCTCTAGGGGCCTCCAGGCTGGTGATGGAGGCAGGTGTGGAAACAAACCTCTCTCCTAGCCTGGGCATAGCCAGAGGCAGGTGAAGAGTGGGACACAAAGTCAAAGACCCGGCCTCACCTCCAAGAGCCTCCTCACTGTCCACCATGTGACCACCCTGTGCTTGTTTCCCCTCCTAGGATAGTGGTAACAGCACACATTTACATCCCCGTTACTCCGCGCAGTCACTGAGGACCTCGCTGTAATGAACCCATCAGTCCTCACCACAGCCCCCTGCAGCCCGCCTATTATTATCCCTATTTACAGATGGGAAATTGACTCCCCGAGAGATGAAACAATGCCTGCAAGTGACTAGACACTGTGGCAGTGTCACAGCTCCACCCCCACGCTGGCCACCTCTGGTTTTGTCTGTGAACTGGCTGGTTGTAAGGCTTGAAGGCAGTTGGGGGTTATTTTCCCAGCCTGGCTGAATAGCCAGGGCACTAGGAACCACAGACCCCCTGGCTCCACCCCCTACCTGCTGGACAGATTTCTTGGGGGACAGAATCGGGGTGGGTGAGGAATCGGTATTTTAACAAGTCCTGACAATTGGGCCAGTTTGAAAAATCTTAAGGTAATCACTGAAAAGTGCACCATGAACCAGGGAGTGTGTTTTGGCTACAAGTAAAAAATTCCAATTCAAAATGTCTTATCTGATAAGAAAATGTATCATACTATGTCTCTGACTTATATTTCTTTGTAAGAACTTTTTAAAGGAGAGAATGGCTTTCCCAGAAGTTCCTGTCAAACTTCCCCTCACATCTTATTGGCCAGAGAATGTCACATGGCCCCTATCTAAACCAATCATTGGCCAGGGGAATTGGGTCACAACTTTTGGCCTCAACCAATCAGAGACCAGCCCTTGAGGGGCAAGGAAGATGATTATATGGAGGGAGTTGGGTTCTTGAACAAAGTGAGCCTTCTGCCCACACAAAAGGGGTGGATGAAGGTTGGGTGACTTACCTACCGCACCTGGGATAGTGGCTTATAGTTTGTGATTATTGGGTTGAAAGAGAGGGCTGTGTGAGGTACTGTGGGAGTACTGAAGAGAGAGCAATGTATTATGCCTGGAGAAGAATCATGGAGGGCCTCCTGGAAATGGTGTGTGTTGCTGGGGGCAGGGTGAATACTGCAACTTTGTCTTGCAGGATAAAGAGTTCACCAGTAAATCCAGGCTTCTAGCAGCCAGTTTCCCTCGCTGTCTGCTAGGTCCTTCTGCTGGAGAACCCTGGTTTATCCAGCAAGACTGCCAATTCTATTTACCACCCACAGGCCTGAAGATAAAACCAAGGGGCTGGCGGTTGTGATTGATGCCAGGAAACAGCCCCCACATCCTGGTCTGGTCAGTGCCCTGCAGGCCACCCAGGTGAGTGGGAGGTAGACAGCCTCAGCCTAGCAAGTCTTGGGAGCACCAGATATTCACGGATCCTGGAGGGGCTCAGAGCTGGGACCAGAACCCCAAGCAAGGACTCTTAGTTGCAGATAACAGAAACCCCAGCCAAACATGCTTAAAGACAAAGGGTGTCCATTGGTTCATGTGACTCAGCAGTCCAGGAGTTAAATCCACCACGTGGACCCCAGCCAGCTGCCTAAGTATGGTTTGATTCAGGGGCTCAAATATTGTCACCAAGATCTGGTTCCTCTCTTTCCATTTCTGGCCCGTTCTCATGGGAGAGAGCCATTTGCAGCCAGGTCCCCCTCTTGGTGGCAGTCTGGTTCTAGCAGCTCTAACTTCATATGGTTTTCCATTTAAGTCCAGCGATTCCTTTCCCTGAGGTCCCAGCAAAAGTTTCTTTGTGTCTCTTTAGCCCCAGTTGGCTCAGGTGTCCATCCATCACCCAATCTCCGTGGTCAGAGAAATGTGACACAATGATTGGCTTAGGCTGAGCACAAGTAAACCTCATGAACTAAGAATGAGGGAGGGAAGGGATTCCTAACTAACCACTATGGGTAGCAGAATCAGTGGAAGTTTGGCGTATGCTCACATCGTAGTCTGACCTCCACCTCCTCTTCCTCCTCCTTCTCCCTTTATAGATTGGGAAACTGAGACCCAGAGGGGGCGGGACTCTAGGAAGTTTGCAACCCAGCTTGGACCTGCTGTTCTCTTGACTTCCAATGACTCCCAATAAGTCATTTATTTGACTCACTCTCCAAATAAGGATCCCAGCCCTCCATACCACATAAGGATCCCAGCCATGGGGAATCTCCACTCGTGTCCCTGTGGCCCATTTGCCTACATCTTAGCAGAGATGCTCAGTGAAGGCCTAGGCAGATCAGCCCTAAAATGGTTCTCTCTGACAGGCTCTGGTTCCAGCCTCCATCCGTGCTATGCTATTCCTGGGGGAGAAGGAGGCTGCTCTCCAGCTGGAGGCATTACCTGACATCCAGGTGAGGCAGGGGGCAGCATTGGCTGAGGGGAAGAGGAGTTGAGCTTGAGCTGAGCACAACTGTGCTGGGTAAGGGCCCAGCTCAGAGGGAAGGAGTGCTGCTGTTGATTAGTGATGTCTGCCATGGGCACAGGCTAGGACAGTTGCAGTATGAATGCTGTTTATTTGCCATTCCTTACAGGACCTGGTTCTGAAATTTGATTTGTCAGAGTTTCCAGAGAAGATCCTTTGTCCAGAAAGCAACTCTTAAAGCCAGGACTAACCTTACTTGTGGGAGGTGGAGTGATGCTGGGCCACGGGTCTGGGTAGGACTTTCTCAAACATCTGTCTCTACATTGAGTCCTCTGGTCCTTCTAACTTGCTTCTTTTGTCTGCAGGTAGAGGTGCTGACCTCACTGAAGGCCCTCAGTCACCACGTGGACCCCAGCCAGCTGCCCACGGCCCTGGAAGGCCCCTTCCCCTACTGCCATGGCGAGTGGGTGCAATTCTTCCAGGTGTCTACCATCACAGCCTTTACCCCTCACCTTCACCCTTTCTCTTTCTCCCCTCACTGTCCTGCCTCACAGATCTATTGAGTTTGTTGGGTTCAAAAATAGTCATTCAACAAACACTTATAATAAGTGTACAGAGTGGAGTGATTGAGAACTTAGGCTCTGGGGCCCGGCTTCCTGGGTTCCAATCCCAGCTCTGCTGTGTGACCTTGGGTAAATTATATACCTTCTCTGAGCCCTTTTCCTCAACTACAAAATGAGGGGTAATGATAGTACCTCCTCATGGGGGCTGATGTGAGGATTGAGTGAAGGGGGTTAAAGCACTTAGAAGAGTGTCTGGTACAGCTCAGAGCTATGTTAATCTTAGCTGAAAAAAAATTTACAGACATCTGTGCTGTGGATTCATACAACTCACAGAGCTTGGGGGCTGGTGGAGGAAGCAGATGTGCTCCCTCCTGTGAGAGGGAGGAAGTAGGGACGCGGCCAGGGCTGGGCTCCTTTCCTGTGTGACCTCAATACCTCCTCACCACAACCTCTCAAGGGGGCATCTCATGCCCAGTTTAACACCCACGGACCCACAGGATGGGCATGACTTGTGCACCGCACACAGGAGATTACAGGCTTAAACTGCACCAGGACCAGTGCCCATAAATGCCTGCCCGGGGCTTTCTCTGGACCAGGCTGCTCGACCTCAGCGCTATTCACATTTGGGGCCAGATAAACCTGTTTTTGGGGAGCTGTCTTGTGCACTGTTGCATGATTAGCACCATGCCTGGTGCACCCTACAAATTATGACAACCACAGATGTCTCTAGACGTTGGCAAATTCCCCTGGGGGGCAAAACCACCCCCTACTGAGAACCACTGGTCTCCAGTCTAATGTGACCATTTGTTTATTTGCTTTTGGCCTGCTGTTCTTCTTTTAAAGATTGTGTCTATTTTTGAGTAGACTATATGTTCAAAATTCACGTGTTCCAAAAGGGTAGATATTGAAAAATCTCTTTTCCTACTTGTCCCTTCTCCAGTTTATCCGGTGTCTTTTGAACTGTATTTTTGCTTTTTAAATGAACTCTTACCTATAGTCCCAGAATATGAGACTGATCGTGATGATGACTGTGGTGCTGAGTGCCTGGCACACATTGATCCCATTTAATCCTCATACCAGCCTCTGGGGCAGGAACTACTCTGACTGAATTTTGCAGAGGAGAAAGCAGAGGCACAGAGAAGTTAGGAAACTTGCCCAAGGCCTCCCAGCTTGTAAGCCGGGCTGAAGCGGGACCCAGCAGAGGATGTCTTCCTACCCTGCCCTCTCCCTCCCACAAGGGCAGCCCCGCTGGCCTGGGAGTAGGTCAGGCCTACCTTCTTTCTTTTTCTCCCTCATTCCTAGCATGAGTGCTTCTCAAACTGTGGTCCCAGGACCAGCAGCATCAGCATCGCCTGGGAACTGGTGAGAAATGCACAGTCACAGGCCCTGCCCCAGAGGAACTAAACCAGAGACTCAGGAGGAGGGCTCTGCGGCCTGGGTTTTAACCAGCTTTCCAGGTGATTCTGATGCAGCTAAAGTTTGAGGACCACCATCTAATGTCACCACATGTCCTCCTGATGAGGGAGGGAAGGGACCCTCCTCACTGGCCCAGGCTGACACCCCTACTCTGGCCTCCTGTCCTGCAGAAGCTGGACCCTTTCCTTGCTGACCTCCGCCAGGCTTCCTCCCTGCTAAAGGCTTCTATCAAGGAGTTTGAGAAGTGCGACCCCCCTGGAGGGGTGCAGGTGAGCCAGAAGCACGAGGCAGAGGCGGGGAAGCCGCACCACACCCTGGCTTCCGCAGACCAAGGTCTCGGTGAAGGGGACTTGTTTTCATTCATTCATTTGACTGATATGACAGTCACTAGGTGTCACGCCCTGGAGACCCAGCCTGGGGCAAATCGACTTGTCCCTGTCCTCATGGGGCTCCTGGTGCAGCGGTAGAAGTTGCCATTAAAAACGCAAACAAATAAATGGACGTTTAGCAGGGGAGGATAATAGCTCAGTGGTAGAAGCCTATGCTTAGTATGCACGAGGTCCTGGGTTCAATCCATAGCACCTCCATTAAAAAATAATTTTAAAAAGGAAGAAAAAAAGAAATAGATGTGTAGTTACAAGTTGTACTGAATGCTACAAAAGTAAGATTGAGACTAATGGGGAAGGAGGGACAACCTGCCTGACAAGGTGGTGTTGAAGTTCAGCCTTGAAGGGTGAGACGGAACCTGCCATGGGAAGGCACTTTGTGCTTCATACATTCAGCTCTTCTGGACCCATGGGGTTGTATCAAGGAGTATGTAGGTTGGGATTTGATTCTAAATGGGCAAAGAAACCACTGGGAAGTTCTAAGCAGCAACGGAGTGATCAGCTTGGTACTTAGAAATCCTTCCAGTTGTCATGCAGAGAATAGACTGCAGGGGGAGTCACAGTGCTGTGGGGAGATCCATGAAGAGGCTGGGATGGGTGTCCAGCAAGAGATTGTGGCCTTGGACCAGTGAGGTTGCCATGGAGATAAGAGGAAGCTCAGCTTGAGATGTTTTTAGAGATAGAAAGGATACACTTTCTGTAGGACCTTGAATGTCAAACTGGGGGAGTCAGGTGGGGAGTGCCAGAAGATTGTAGGGAGAGAATGGGAATGGGCCTCAGGCCACCTCCCTACCCTGGCAGGAGGCCTCTAGGTGTCTGAGCAAATCCAAGGAGCTGATGGAGGCCGTGCTGAGGGACCCAGGCCTCCTGGGCCTCCAGCGGGAAGGTGGAGCCACGCTGGCCAGGCTGTGGCAGGAAGGCAGCAGGCTGGACTTCAACCCGGACGTCAGGTATGGACATCAGGCTTTTCCACCCCCAATCCATCCTGTTCCCCCAGCTGGGGCTTGGACTGGGGACACACAGGGTAGGCACCACGGATGCCCAAAGTGTGGTGTTTGCAAGGCCCATATCCTGGGCTGAGGCCTGGTCACAGGCTCCTGTGTCTTGGCAAATTTCCATTCCCTTCTCTGCCTGTCCTCAGCCCCAGCCATCTTCAGCCTGGGGTGGGAATCAGAGGACCACTCTTGACCATTTCTGGTCACCCTCGTGGACCAAGCACTCTCTCTGACCCAGACACCGGGCTGAGCCCTTTCAAGGACCCACCTCTTTTATTCCTCATAAGACCATGTGAGGCTCACATCTTCCTATTTGACTGATGGACACCTGAGGCTGAGTGAAGAGAAGTAGCAGCCAGGCCATCAGAGCACTAACCTCTGCACTGTCCTGCCTTCCCTGGCAGGGCCGGGAGAACCTCATGGTGTGTCGGGGTCTCCGAACCACAGAACAAACAATACACATTCCTAGAAAGTACCAATTTTCTTAAATTTAAGGGCGAGGGGAGTCAAATCAATAATTAAATCAGCCAGTAATTGTAAATATTTTATTTCTATTAGGACGAACACAACTGCAAGGTTTGCATAAGCTTCCAAGAACATTTTGTCTATTTAACCAACCTTAAATAGCACTTAGTATGAACAGAGCATTGTTCTAAGGACTTTACCAATATTAACTTGTTTAATTCCCCACCCCTACCGAAGTGGATCCTCGTATTTTCCTCGAGTGGAGGAGCCTGAGGCTTAGAGAGAGATTAAGTGACTTGCCCAGGGTCGCACAGCTTGGACGTGGTTGGGGCCAGGACTTGAATCCATGCAGGCTGGCCCAAAATCTCGAATACATCACTTGGAGCTGTGCCCGCAGACAGATTCGCACTAATGTGAGCAGTGGGGGATGCTGGATGTGGAGTTGTCCTCCTGCCCCTCATACGGCCTGGAGGCGGCTGGCACTGGGCCCCTCTGGTCCACCGTGGGCCCCTCCAGACCGCTGGCCACCAGCAGCTCCACCAGGGGGCGCTGTTGTCCCATGTGAGCCACTCTACGTGTTTGCTTTGCAGCTCCTGCCTGTCGGCCCCTTCCTCCCTCCCTCTGCCTGGCATTGTCCATCCCGTTCACGTACCCTGGCTGCTCACCCTTTCCCTGGAAAGGCAGTGACCCATGGGAAGCTGCAGTCAGACAAAGAGGCTCAGAGCAAGGCTCCCTCCAGGAAAACAGACTCTCCTTCCATCTCCTCTTTTCCCTTTTCCGTCTAAAGGACCCATAGGGCAGAGGTGGGTGGGGTGGGATTTGAGCAGTATTGAGAAGACCCCGAGGTTCCTCCCTTCACCCAAGTGTCACCACACCTGAAACCCCATCTGCACCCCTTCATTTATGTCTTACTGGCTTTGACCATTTTAAAAAATAATGTGCAGAAGAGGCCATGAACTGGGTTCCAATGCAGACTTATGCATGCGAGTCAGTTCCTCTCTCCAGACCTCAGTTTTTCCATCTGTAAAATGGAGACCAGAGTGGAGAGGTGTGTTACAACCACTCACCATCATTGTAACAGAAATAACAAGCACTAACAACATTTTGGGCTGGACACTATGTTAAATATTTTGAGTGCATGAGGGCAGGTTTGCACTGATGTCCAGGCCGCACTCAGAGACAGGCTTGGTTGGCCTGGGTTGGGGAGGGGCCTGGGCTTTGAGATTTTTGAAGCTCCCAGAGCAAGTTCTAATGTGTAGCCAGGGTTGAGAGCCAGAGGGTTAGATCATTTAATTCTCACAAGCACCCTATGAAGGGGTTCTGTTATCCCCACTGTTCATAGCTGAGAAAACGGGGATACAGAAAGGGTGAGAAGTTTGCACGAGCTCCTAGTACTAGAAGATAGCAGGGCTGGAATTTGAACCTAGATCTGTCCAGCTTGGCTCACATCTTCCCAGGGAAAGGGAGGGTCATTTGGTTTCTTGCTGTGTCCTCTGGTCTTCCCAGTCCCATGGAAGGCCAAGACTGAGGCCCAGAGAGGTGTAAGGACCTGCCCAAGGTCACACAGCAAGTCAGCAGCTGTAACATGCAGGCCAGGGCCACAGAGTTGTTGGGCGTCAGGGAGGCAGGTCTATGCTGAGCAGGAGCACTGGGGGTGGGGGATGGGGGCAAGCACCTGGGTTTTCTCTCATCCTCCCTGGCCTCCCAGGAGCCACCTGGCTGAAGCTGCTGCTCTGTACAGCCTCGTGGATGAGCAGCTGCATGTCCTTGTCACCGCGTCCAACCATCTCCTGAGGAGGCTGGAGCTCCGGGTCCGCCTGGGCCGCCTGGAGGCTGCCATCCACCAGGTGAGAGAGGAGGCTGGCCCAGGGACGTGGGGGCTTCTGCCTGCTCTGGACCCTGCCCCAGCCAGGGGCTTTGCTCTGGTGTAAGGACACCAGGCTGTGCGAGAGCCAGGCAGTCATTCTCAGGACCTGGCCCCGGACATGCACCCCGTAAGCTTAGTGGGTGAAGACAGAGCTCCAGAAGCTGTATTTATTAAATGCCAGCTTTGTGCCAGGCCCTGGGTCAGAGCCTTTGCTTACATCACTGCCTTCCAACCTCACCCCTGACCAGTGATGTGGGAATGATGCTAGGGTTTCTCCTACTCACTGATAAGGAAACAGGCTGGCAGACATGATGTCACCTGCCCGTGGTCGCACACCTGGCGACCACTCTGTCCAATGGCCAGTGCCTGGAACCAACGCATTTCTTCACGGGCTGGGCCGTGGAGCCCAGCGTGCCGGAGCCAGATGGCCTGGGTTCCAGTCCCGGCTCCAGCACTTACTAGTGGTGTGAATCTAAATGGGTTATTAAACCTCAGTCTCCTCATCTGTTAAATGGGGAATAATGTTAGTGCCCACTACATGGGCTTTGTGAGGATAAGCTGGGTGATGCTCCTCGAGACACCCCAGAATATGAAGAGAACTTCTGTTTGTGGGGGCAAGAGCCATCTTACCCTCTCTGTCCCTCTTCGAATCCTCACACCTACTTCATTTTGCCACAGAATAGACTGAAGCCCAGAAAAGGGGAGTGGTTTGCCCAGTTCGCTCGGTGAGTTCACTGCAGGCCCATGCACCTTCCTCTATAGCAAGCAGCTTTCTCCCTTTTGCTGTTTGCATGCCCCTAGGGACAGGGAGCTCATCACTCCTGAGGCTGCCCCTCTTATGGCTGGGCAGCACTCAGTGGTTAGAGTCAGCCCGAATTTACCATCCTGTGACTTCATTCTGACAAGTATGCATGGAGGGCCTACTATGCACATGGCTCTGGCTTTCTAGGGTCCCACTTAGGGAACCCTCTCTCCTTGAGTTATTTGAAGAACATGACAGTGCACACCCTCCCCCAGCTGTCTCTTTTCTCCTCCCCAGAACTGGGAGCACTTCAGTCCAGGCCAGTGGGCACAGGTCTAGCCCCTGAATGACTGAGGACAGGAAGACCTCAGCCTCCCAGGAAGGCGGGTAGCTGGCCAATGGATGTCTCTGCAGTAGCCCCTCATGCGCAAACCTCCCTCCCCTGCCCCAGGTCGGCAACTGGATAGAGCAGGAAGGAAACCGGTGCCTGCAGGTGCTGACCCCCAAGGACGGAAGCTTGGAGACAGTGGAGAAAGCCCATGCAGAGTTTGAGGACTTCTTCCTTCAGGCTGCGGTGCGTTCCTGAAACGAGAAGCAGGATGGGAGCAGATGGAGAGGACAGGGCAGGGGGTGGCACTGCTGGGCACAGGTGAGGGGGTGGGAGAGTGCAAGAAATCTTCCCAAGACAGGGAGGAGAGCAGCTTGGATCACAAAGTGTTCAGCTTAGATATCGTTTCCTCCAGAAGTCTTCCTGACTACCAAGTCCAAAGATGATCAATCTCAGAATCCCTGGAGGATTTCTTAAAATACACATTCCAGAATCCTATTCTAGTCCTGCTGAATCAGCGTCAGAGAGCAGGGGCAGGAATCTGCATCCTGGATGTGCTGGGTCCTGGGACACAGGGTGATTCAGCCTCTGTTACAGCCCTCTGGGAACTCCCAGGCCAGTGATGGGTATAGGTGGGGGACCAACAGGGAAATAACCAGAAAGGGAGAACTGTGGGGACACAGATGAGGAGCCTCTAATTCAGACCCTAAGGTTGGGGAGTTTTTCCGGAAGGAGGTGACACCAAGCAGAGTCCCAGCTGGGCAAAGTGAACCCAGGGCTCCCATTTTATAGATGAAAAAACTGAGGCTCAGGAAGTCTCATAACTCAGCAGCGGGGCAGCAGGAGGTTCTTGACCTCTTGGGGAGACCTCAGCCTAGCTGTGAGCTGAGTAGACACCCCCTCCCTCCCTGCTCAGGCCCAGTACCGCCATGGCCTGGAGCTGTCCAAGGAGGCGGCCCAGCTGGGAGCTGCAGCCCGAGGGTCCGGGGAGGCAGGAGGGACGGAGCTTCCGGAGCTGGTAGCCTTCTCCTTCACCCAGCGGGCCTTCCAGGCTAAGCTGACCCACTTCTACATGGCAGCTGAGCGGCAACGCACCGACCTGGAGACCCTGCTCCACCTCCACCACTTCTGTAAGAAGGTGAGCCCGGGCGTCCCAGGTCCCACCCGCATAGATTCCCCCGCCCCTGCCATCAGCACCTAGGAGGTAGGGTGGGGACAGGGAGTGGCGAAGACGCAGCCCCAGGCTCTTTGCCTGATTCACACCCCAGCCCCACGATGGGGAGAAAGCATGACCTGCATTTTCCAGAAGCGAAACAAGGTTTGAGAGGTTAAGTTACCCTCCTAAACCAGGCCTGGCTGATCCCTGTCCCCAGCTTGTCCCGCAATACCAGGCAGCCTCCCCGTGACCTGGACATAAACTCTCAAAGGACTCTCAAAAATCACCTGCTTCTTAAATGTTGGGATTAAGGGCAGAGCCTGGGGATTTCCATAAGTTGGGTCAAACCTATAGACTTTTCCTCTATACACAGACCTTTGCAGACAACTTCACGGGGTCCAGACCAGGCTAAGAACCTTGATCTTGTCCCACTCCTCTGTTGCAGAGTTGGGAAAACAGGTTCAGAGAAGGGCCATCACTTAGCCAAGGGCACACAGCAAGCCAAGCACCATTCTTGTACGCTTTCCCATGCCCCACCTTGAGCCGTGCAGATGGGGGGGGGTGGGACGCAGCTGGGAAAGGAGGGACAGCTGGCTGAGGACGGGCCCTGAGGCTGCTCTGAGCCCCTTCAGAACAGAGGCCTCAGTCCTCGCCATGAATTCAGAGTTTGGCCACGAGGGAGGAGGAGAGGGTCAGGTTTCTGGGACAACGGTTCAGGGGAGGGTGGGCAGAGGTGAGGTAGGAGGCAAGAAGAAGGCCATCACTTTGCATCTGTTGTCCCTTGGCAACTCAGTGTGGCAAGGTTGATCTGCCTCATTTCACAGATGAGGAAGCTGAGGCCCACAGGGGAAGTACCTTGCCCAAGGCCACACAGTTAGAGGAAAGAACAGCTAGAATTTGAACCCAGATGCATCCATATGTTATGTTCTTCGCCAAAGGGGAGCGGGGAGTGACAGTTCCCATGTCCAAGCAGGCAAGCTGATGATGGTGACAGAGATTAGGTGACTATTAGGGGGTAGCCCATGTTACTGACACTGTACTCCACGCCAGACCCTCCAAACCCTGCCTGATTTAATTCTCACCATCTCTTTCTGAGGGAGGAGCACCAGCGTTGTTTCTATTTTACAGATGAAGAAACTAAGGCCCAAAGAGGAAAGTGGCTTGCTCAAGGTCCCCCAGAGGGCCGGTGGTCGGGCAGGATTTGACTTAAGAGTCCCACCCCCCACACCTCCTAAATCCCTTTGGCCAAATCCTGCATTTTTCCTGCTGGGGAAACTGAGGCCTAGGTGGGCCAGGGAGCAGCTGGCGGGAGCTGTACCCAGATGAGATGAGAGCACACACTGCTGGCCTGGGCCCTCTGCCCTCAGCTGCCCCGGAGTGTGGGAAGAGCCTGACCCCAGCCTCCCAGCTGTCAGGCCAGCCAGCACACAGGGGACGAGAACACAGTATGCTTCGGCGGCAGGGAGAGGAATGCCGGTCAACTCCCGCCTGGGGCGCTGGGAGGACAGGCCCAGGCTGCTCTCTGTCTCCCTGGGGAGGCTGGCAAGGGAGGCAGATGTGGGCAGAGGCAGTGACAGTTCCCCAGCTCCTACCTATTCAGAGATTAGAGAGAGAGACAGTAGCAGGATCTGAGACGTAGAGTCAGGGCTGTGCCTGCCCAGGCTGTGTGACCTCAACAGCCGTCTTCACTGCTCTGGGCCTCAGTTCCTCGTCACTGGTAATGATAGTGATGATGATGATGATGATGATGATGATGATGATGATGATGATGATGATGATAATAATAGTAGTAGTAGTAGTAATAACAACAACAACAACAATAGCAACCAATGCTTATGTACAGAGTTCTTATTATATACCAGGCCCTGTTCTAGCCATTTCATACAATTTTATTGTCACACCAACCCTGTGAGGCAGGAAACACAGAGAAGTCAAGTAACCCACCCAGGGTCACACAACTAGGAAGCGGCATTGCTGAGATTCAGACCCAGGTCATCTGGCTCTAGTGCTGGCCTTGCAAGGTAGTGAGAGAATTAAATTCAGTGTGGGCACCCTCCTGCCCCTATCCCGGGCTTTGTTCAAATTGGAAATTATTATTTTTAACACCCACATTATTATTACCATTAAGAGGAGGAGGAGTCATGCCTCATGGGTTAAGAGTATCTGGAAGCTTCTCTCCCTTGTTTACTAATTTTAGCCAATTTCAGCCCCCTTGGCCTTCCCTGGAGAAACCAAACCAGCTGCAGCTCTGAGGCCTTTGCACAGGCTGTTCCCTCAGCCTGGAAAACTCTTCCCCTCGAGGGGCTGGCTTCTTGCCTTTTGTATGACTCAGCTCACAAGTCCCTTCTTCACAGAGGCCCTTCCTGACCTCCGAGCACCTGCCCCTTATCTGCCTTCACCCTGTGCTGACGACTGCATGACGCTCTTTGTAATCCAAGATTATCCTGTTGCTTCATCACCTGCTCACCTGTCCCTTATCTGTCACCTGTGAGCTGGGCTCCCCGAGGCAGGGAAGGGGTCTGACTGGGTCCTGTTCTACTGCAGCACCCAGCACAGGGTCAGCCTCCAGAGGAGCTGGGTAACCGGCCCAGTGAATGGAGGAGGAGTGAGGAGGCCCAGGAGGAAGGAAGGCTGGGGTACGTGTGCCAGGGCGGAGTCTGTGGCAGGCCTTACAGGACAGGAGGGGGCGGCCTTGACCCTGAGTCCCACCTTGGCCATCTCTCGCTATTCCACCGGCCCCTTCTCCTCTCTGGCCCTGAATTGTAATCCGCACAACAAGGGGTTGGGCAAGATGATTTCCGACGAGCCTCTGACCAGCTCAGCCTGGAAGATCCAGTCCCAGACAGACAGACAGGACGGCTCAGTGCTGGGCTCAGCCCCAGCGGCTGGCGGCAGCTTTGGCACTAAATAATAATAACCCGACTGTGCCGCTAACGGAGATTTATAGAGCCCTTTCCCAGCCGTGAGCTCAGTGTGCTTCCGCGAATATGAAGCCATTTATCTAAAGACAAGTTCCCTTAATCCGCGGAAAGATGGTTTCCTCGGAGAAAATGGTTCTCCAATCCTCACCGCCTAACAGCTCGCTGTCGGCTTCTAAATTAATGGAGAGAAAGATTATGTTTTTCACGAGCTGCTGGGAACGTGTTGGCTCCTTTGCAGCCTACAGACATTTTGTGGGTGAAGTGGGGACAGGCAGTATTCCCCAAATGGGGCAGAGGCCAGGCCGGAGTGAGGAGGCCTCCGGGCCTGGGCTGGCTGACAGTCTCGCTGTGTGACTGCAAGGGCACTGCCCTGCCTGGGCCAGTTTCTCCTGTGCAAGGTGATGCTTGGAAGATACCCTCTTGGAGGCTGGACAGAGCTGAGTTCAAATCCCAGCTCCTCCTCAACTTGCAGTGTGACCTGGGGCAAGTGATGTCATGTTTCTGAGCCTCAGTTTCCTCCTCTGCAAAATGGGCTGCTGGTTCAGTGTGATCATATATGAGACGCACAGAGCCTAGCAAACAGTCAGTACTCCATACACAGCAGCTGGACTCCTCCCTGTGCACCACGTATAAAGGAATTCCTACAGTCTGAGAATCCAAGTTTTCAGCTCTCAAATTTTCCTGATTATCTAGCACAATTTACCGAGGGAGAAACACCCCTAAAGAGGTCCTTGCTGGCCCAGAATTCTATGAGACTGTGCCTGAAGATCTCAAGGATGTTGGGCCTGTATCCTGGTGGGCGCTGGAGGGCGGTATTGCCTGGGGAAGAGAGGGAAATAGTGTCATCATCGTCAGCGCAGAAAATCGCGACCACGTTGATTGGGCGTTTATTATCAATTCAGCCTCCCAATGCTTATTCTCCAAGCCCCGCCCCCACCGATCTGCTTGGAGAGGCACATTGCTGTCCCCACAGAGCCCCCACCTCCCTCTCTTTTTGTCTCCCAGGTGACCTGGTTCCACATGGACTGTCAGGACCTGATGGCCCAACTCAGGCTTGGCAAGGCCCAAAAGGCCAGCCCTGGGGACCAGCGCCGCCTCCACCGTTACCTGCAGCGCCTGGCGTCTGAGTTCCCTGCTGAGAAGCTCACGGCCGTGGGGCTGCAGGTGGCCTCTCTGAGCCAGGAGGGCGTGGGCCGGGACCTGTGGGAGGAGGCCCGGGTGAGACATGAGGAGATCCAGACCCTCCTGAAGAAGGCACTGGCCCACTGTCCATGCCCAGCAGGCCCCACTGCCCACCTGGCATGCCTGGAACTCAGAGGGGTGGCCATCAAGGGCCAGGGGCTGGAAGGAGAAGTCACTTGCAAGGGAAGACGGGACCTGCCACTCCAGAACTCACCGGGCCTGGATCATTCACCAAAATCCTGTTGGCCTCCTTGGGCGCCCAGACGGGGACAGAACAGAAATTTCCGGGCAGACCCTCCACCCCAGGAAGCTGGCCAGGCTGTTGAGGCTGGTGAAGGTAAAAGCATCCCCAGGCCCCTCGATTCTGCCCCCGAGCGTTTTCTGGCCACCCTCTTCTCCTGGCAGCGGCTCCCCAGGCAGAGTCAAATCCCCCGTCCCCCTGGGGGCAGCTTCTCCTCAGAGGGGACAGACTCACAGACGTCTCTGGAAGACTCACCACAGACAAGTCCTCCCGCGTCCCTCTAGCTGGGAGCGCCTGTCAATCACACCAGGCTCCCAGGTCAGGGGTGGCTGGGGTGGGGCCCAGCTACAGAGAAAGCTGGGGAGCCCTGGACGATCCATCGAGACTTGGCCACTGAGTTTGGCCTGTGCTGGGAAGACAAGTCCCGCACCTGCTCCCGGCCCCCGGAACGTCCAGGAAGACCTGACTCCACACATTCAGAAGAGTGAGAGTGGAGGTTGGCGCAGGATGCGGTAGAGTGTGGGATTGGCTCCAAAACCCCAAACTCTCACTGTGGAAAGAGCTATGGTACAGACCCTTCCAGAGGTCTCGGATGTGTGCAGGCCAGACGCCCACCTGGAATTCAGGGATATGCGAGCTTGCTTTTGGGGCACGAGGGGCAGGTTGCCCTCATACGGAACACCAAGTGGGCAGACTGGACAGTGGCTTCTTGTCTTAAGGTCCCATGAAACAGACCCTAGACAAGGATTCGAGTGTGCATTTATTTGGCAGGGATCCCAGGAGCCACTGGTGAAGGAGCAGGGAGGCGAGGCTGGGAAGGATGTAAAGGGTGTGCTGTCAAGCAGATTACCGCATGTAATTTTTTCGCTGTCACCACTGGCCTCGGGCAAAGCGAATCACCTGCTGGAGGCCAGTGAGTACGCAAGGGATGGGGAAGGGCGGTGGACTGTCTGCTGCGTCTCTGCTGTGTCATTTGGCTCCTCCAACTGCCATGGGCCATCAGTCGTGAGTTCAAGGAACCCCAGAGAGGACCCCCTCCCTCTCCCATGATCTCTGTCTTCTCCTCCTCCTCACCACGGCTCCTTAGAGCCTCCATCCACTCTCCCCACCCTCAAGCCCCCTCTCAATTTAGGCACAGTCTCTGGTGCCCAGTGTCATCGTGTTCTGCTGTGGTTGAGACTGGGAGTGGGGGCAGTCTCCATCCAGCAGGTGGTGTGGGGAGACAGTGGGAAAAGGCCTTTTCACCTCTGATCTCAGAGCATTTGGAAGACAGAGAGCCTTTCCCACTGCCCAGAGTGACCCTGGCTAGCGCCTCCCCTGAATGTCATCATCCTGAGAGTGTGCGCCCCCTGCCTCTGCCTTAGGATGAGACCAAGATGACTTCTGGCAGCCTAGCCCTAGAATTTTCCTGGCTCCGGGGAGAGGGTGTGGCACACATCCTCCCACAAAATGAGGAGGCAGAAGGAGAGGGAGGCAGGACCAGAGCGGGCCAGGGAGGACAAAGAGGGTTTCTCAGGAGTCTCCTTGGCAGAGAGAGCCGCACAAACCTCAACGCCCAAAATGTCTTCAGGAATCTTCCAAGACTGAATATTTCGTCAAGAGTAGTCTGGGGCCTGTCTGTCTCAGAACCACAGGCAGAGCTCATCAAAGGTAGCTTCCTAGGAGATCCCACCCCAGATAATTAAAATCAGACCCTTGGGGACAGGGGTGGCTAGAATCTGCATCTGTAACCAACTACTCGGGTATAACCCATGCAACACAGTGAGGTGGGGGTGCCGTTGGGAAACGCTTGGGGCTGAGGTCTGAGCCGGCCCCCCGCCCGGAGCCAGCTCTGATGCTCCCGTTCCACTCTCCTGCCTTCTGTCCACACAGGCCTGAGGATGCAGGAGGCATTTGATCAGCCCATCTCCAGCCATGCCTATTGCCTCAGAGGGGGGCCAAAGTCTCTTAAAATGCTGTTGCTGTAGCAACAGCATCCAGCCAGTGGGGACCACAGGCAGGGAGCCAGGGTACCTGGGGTGCAAGTATGAAAACTGACTTCTAAGAGACTACAGCTACATCTAGGGATAAGGGGGGTTCAAGCACAGTGTGGATAATCCAAGAATCCTTGGGAGGGAGGGGTCCCTGAAGCCATCTTATGCATCTCTCTGTCTCCAAAAGAGCCAAGCCTCAACAACCTGTCTACTCACAGGAGCCCATGGAGGAGGAGGGGATGCAGAAATGAAATATAATAATATTAATAGCGAACATTTACTCTACATTTTCTTTGTGCCTGGCTTGGTGCTAAGCCCTTTATAAACTTGGTAGGGCTTGTTGCATTTTTCACAACAATCTGATGAAACCAATACTAATTTCACCCCATTTTACTGAGGAGGAAACTGACACTCAGAGAAGTCAAGGTGATACCTTGCCTAGTGTTATGTAGCGAGTGGCCAAGCTAGTACTTGATACAACACTGATGCTCTGGACTCACCCTCAGACAAACCTGGGCTAATCACTGGTTCTGCAGTGGCCACGGGCTTTGTCCCCTCAGCAGTCCTGCTATGCCTGGACTGTGCCCAGGGGCTTGGGCTGGGCAGGGCTTGGCCCTTTGGGCAGTGCTTACCCTGGCCTCCTGTACCCAAGGCAGTGTGGCGCAGAGGTCAGTCACATGGTTCTGGAGTCGGATGGACAGGTCCCCAGCCCAGGCTCCGTGACTTACAGGCTGAGTTCTTGGCCAAGATATGCCCCGTCCCTGCGCCTTGGTTCCCTCACCTGTAAAATGAGAATCATCAGACCCCAGAGGCTTGCTGTGAGTATTAAATGAGTTAATATGCGGAAAGCCTTAAAAAGGCCCCTGGACCACAGTAAGTGCTCATTAAATGGTATGTAGTATTATACTTTGGCTCCAGCCCAGCCAGCCTGTGCTTTCATTATCCAACAAATCAAGGAAGACATTTCTCCAGAGGCCACCAATGAATTCCCAAAGAGTTTTTCGCTCTTTGAATCATGTAGATTACCTCATTAGCTTTCAGGATTCCCCAGTTGTCTCTCAAAGGCCAAAGAAACCCAACTGATTGACTTTTGCCCTGACCTGCCCATGGAGGGGGCATGGCGTGGCCTCCGCAAAAGATTCCCACTGACCCCCAGAGGCTGCGCTGAGGAGATGGCGGTGTGTCTCTTCGTCGGATCTTTTAAGAAAGTTTGCAGCCTGTTCTGGTGGGAAGAATTTGGGGCTGATAGGGGACCCCACGTCTGCCAGTGACATGACTGGGAATAGCCCACAGTGATGGGAGCCCCCTTTTCAAGCTCCAGGGGTTGGTGGGCAAGGGGTGTTGTTAGGAGGAGTATGGCCTGGGAGCCAGGGACCTTTTGTGACACTTCTGCCCTGTTGCTGACTGCCTGTGTGACCCCAGGCAGGTTGCTTCCCCTTTCTGGCTCTCAGTTTATCTTATCTGTCCAAACAGGTCATTGAATGGTTAAGGATCTTTCTCATCTTTGGAATCAGAGAAACCGGCCTTCGAATCCTAACAGCCTGGTGACCCTGAGCAGACGGCTGACTCTCAGTTTTCCCCATCTATCTAATGGGTTTGTTAAGGATACTGGGCCAGGATAAGAAAGGATCCCTGAGCTCTACACAGGCCTTTTCCTCTCCAGAGGGGTGGCCATCATGTGAAGTCTGAGAAGTCCACTGGGCAATAGCTTGGGGCAGAGATAGGACTGAGCCCAAATAAAAGTTTAGGCAGTTTGCAGTTTACAGTTTACAAAGTACTTTTTTGTCCATTCATTTCTTCACCTGGTATTCCCTACAACCCTGAGGGCACAGAAGTCATACTCTAGGATGTCTCCATTTTACAGCTGAGAAGATTGAAGACTGGAGAGAGAGGTGATGTGCCCAAGGTCACACAGCAGGAAAAGGCCTAGAGAAGGGGAAACCTCAGATCCGGGCCTCATTCTGGTCCATGCCAAATCCTGGAGAGCAGATGTCGGCCATTCTGAGGTGGGCACCCCACATCCTCATGCCTTCAAGTCACCCACACCAAACCCAGACAGGGAAGCTGGCCAGGGTCAGGGCATAGGCTGCCCTCATGAAACTGAGATATTCTGTTCTCTGTGAGCTGTGAACTGGCTTCCAGCCCAGAACAAAACCATTAGGCCTGAAACCCCACCCTCTCCCAGTTGCAAAATAGCTCTCTGAGGCCAAGCCAGTGGGCCCCCTAGAGAATAAACAAGTCCTCTGGCTGGGCAGCAGGACCCTTGGATCCCATCCCCTCAGGTCTGGGGCATGATGGGGACCTGGAAGAATCACTGCACTTCCTTAGGCCTCATTTTCTCCTTCTGTGAAATGGGGGGATTGGGCATGACCAGGGATGGCAAACTGATGTGGTCTGGCCTGTGGAACTCCTGATCTACCCTCCCAGTTCTGCCTCCCTCTCTATGCACTGACCATCCATCCAGGCGCCCAGGCTGGAAACCTACAAGTTGTCCTTGAACTTCCCCACAGCTCCTAAATCCATGCCCTCTAATCTCTCCTTAATCTATTTCTCTCTCCCTCCAGCTTCCCACCCTTATCCCACCCTCCATCCCCTCTCCCCTGGACCATTGTAACAGCATCCTTGAGGGTCTTCTTGTAGCCACGTGGGCCCTTTTATCCATCCTCCACACAGAGAGGGACCTTTGCAAAATGTAAAATGATGACAGTCCCCACTTAACACAGCCCAGTGGACCCCATGGCTCTCCAAATGACCCCCACCCCGTCCATGGCTGTGATCTACAAAGCTCTGTGTGGTCAGGTCTCTGTGGTCAGACCACTGTAGCCTCTCCTTACCCCAATCTCCAGGTTCTCTGAGTTCCAGCAACACGGACTGCCTTTTAGTTCCTCAGCCATTCCAAGCCCTTTCTGAGGTCTAGTTCCCCTAGAAGCGGACCTGGCAATGAGGATTCAGGTGCAGGTGATTTGCTGAAGAGGCGATCATGAGAGAAACCATGGGAAGAGGGAAACAGGATGGAGAAACGAAGGAAGCCAAGGTGTAATTCCAGACCAAGGCTCAACCTCGCCTGATCACAAGAGGAGCTCTGGAGGGTATTTTTATTCCTCCGAGGCGCTGCACAAACTCCTACCTCCCAAAGCAGAGTCCAGGAACTCTAGGGCAGTGTTTGGAGAAGGGTTGCAGGTGTGGACTGAAGAAGATAATATTCTGAATACAAGTATACAGCAAGCTCTCACCACTAAACTTTAATAGGTAAAGGATGTGAACAGGCATTTCTCCAAAGAAAGTACACAACATGCCAATAAGCTTTTGAAAAGATGCTCAACATCATTAATCATCAAGGAAATGCAAATGAAAACCGCAACGAGATACCACTTCACATATCCTAGGATGGCTAGAATTTTAAAAGTCCAGTAATAAGTATTGACAAGAAGGTGGAGAAATTGGAACCCTCATGCGTTGCTGGTGGGAATGTAAAATAATGCAGCTGCTCTGGAAAACAGTTTGGTAGGTCTTCAAATGGTTAAACATCCAAGTTACCATATGACCCAGCAATTCCACTCCTAGCTATATACCCCAGAGAAATGCAAACATATGTCCATAAAAATTTCTACATAAGGTTTGTAGTAGAATTATGCATCATAGTGCAAAGGTAGAAGCAACCCAAATAATGGTCAACCAGTGAATGGATAAACAAACTGTAGTATATCCACACAATGGGATATTATTCAGCCATGAAAAAGAATTAAGTCACCTTCTAACTTATTCTGTGAAGTAAGCATTATCCTGATACCAAAGCCAGATAAATTTTTCACAAAAAGAAAATTATAGACCAATATACCTTATGAATCTAGATGCAAAAATCCTCAACAAAATACTAGCAAACCAAACACAATAGCACATTAAAAGAATTATACAGTGTAACCAAGTGGGATTTCTCCTGAGAATGCAAAGGCAGTTAAACACAAGAAAATCAATCATATTAATAGAATGAAGGGAGAAAAACAGGATCATCTCAATTGCAGAAAAGACATTTGACAAAGTATAACAGCCTTTCATGATTAAAAACAAACAGAAAAGAACAAAAACAAGAACAAGAAAAACTAGGACTAAAAGGGAACTTAACGTGATCAATGACATTTATGAAAAACCCACAACTAAGATCAAACTCAGTGGTGGAAGACTGCAAGCTCTCCCCCTAGGATCAGGAGCCACACAGGATGCCTTTTCACCACTGCTATTCAACATTGTACTGAAGTTCTAGACAAGAAAATTAGGCAAGAAAAAGAAATAGAAATCATCCAATTAGACAAGAAAAAGAACAATTAGCCGCCCCCACTCAAAGAAAGAAAAGGTATCCAAAATGGAAAGGAAGAAATAAAGTTGTTTATACTCACAGATGACATGATTCTGTGCATAGATAATGCCAAATAATCCACAAGAAAGCTACTAGAGCTAATAGATTCAGCAAAGTTGCGGTCAACTTTGCAATCAACACACAAAAGTTGTGTTTTTACACATCAGCAATGGACAATCTGAAAAAGGAATTAAGAATGCAATTTCATTTCCAAAAGCATCTAAAAGAATAAAATACTTAGGAATAAATTTAACCAAGGAGGTAAGAGACTGATACAACACGAACTATAAAACATTGCTGAAAGAAATTAAGCAAGACCTAAATTATTGGAAAAACATTGTGTCCATGGGTAGGAAGACTTAACATTGTTAAAATGTCAATGCTACCCAAAGCAATCCCGATTCAACATAATCTCTATCCAAATTCCAACAGCCTCTTTTGCAGACATAGAAAAGCTGACTCTCAAATTCATGCAGGATTGCAAGAGGCCCCAAGTAGCCAAAATAACTTGAAAAAGAAGAACTTGGAGGAGTCTCAGTTTCCAATTTCAAAACTTACTACAAACTTACAGTAATCAAGAGTGTGCTACTGTCAGAAGAACAGACGGCGAGACAAATGGAATCAGAATAAACCCACACATCTACGGTCAATTGATTTTCAACAAGGGTGCCAAGTCCATTCAATGGGGGAAAGAAAAAGCTCTTAAATGGTGCTGGAACAACTGGGTTTCTACATGTAAAATAATGAAGTTGGACCTCTGCTTCACACCACCTATGACAATTAACTCAACATAGATCAACAACCTGGCAGATTTTATGTTATATATATTTTACCAGAATAAAAATCTTTTTAAGGAAAGAAGTACTGATATTTGTCACAACATGGATGAACCTTGCAAATTTTAGGCCAAATGGAAGAAGCCAGTTATGAGACACTACATATTGTATGCTTCTATTTATATGAAATGTCTGGAAAAGGCAAATCTAGAGAAATGGAATTTGATTAGTGGTTGCTTAGGGCTGGGAGTGTGGAATGGGAGGGTATGAATCCATAAAGAGCAAAGCGGTTTATAAACAAGAAGGTCATGCTGTATCGCGCAGGGAGCTATATTCGGTATCTTGTGGTAACTTATGGTGAAAAAGAATATGAAAACGAATATGTGTATGTTCATGTGTGACTGAAGCATTACGCTGTACACCAGACATTGACACAATATTGTAAGCTGACTATACTTCAATAAAGCAAAGCAGGGTTTTTTTGAGGTCGTGAAAATGTTCCAAAATTGACTACAGTAAAGGTTGCATGTATCTGTGAATATACTAAAAAGTATTGATTTGTATATTTTAAATAAGTGAATTGTATGACATATGAACTATATCTCAATAAATCTTTTCCTTTAAAAAAAAAAAGGTAGACAGAAGCCAGGGGAGGGATGCACAGAAGCAAAAAAATGATCCTAGTTAATCTGGGTGAAGCACTGACAATGTCTACTTATACTCGCTTTCTTGTCTCCCACTTTTCAGTTAGTTAAGCTCCCTTCTCATTTCAGATATCAGCAACAGGGTCAGGCTTTCCTGGCTGCTTTGAAAGAGTCAAAATCCCCCTTTATAAAAACCTTGTAGTTCTCCTTCAGAGCACTTATCTCCATTGCCATTTTGCAATATTTTATTAATGCTCATATTCTCCACTGAACTCTGAGTTTCATGAGAGCAGGAACTGAACCTGCCTGTTCAATGTATCCTTGGCACAGGGAAGAAACTCAACACAATTTGCTAGATGAGTGGATTAATGAATGAATGCCAACTTTGATCAATTAGTAGGGACTGCTTAGAGCACCTGGTTGGCTCAGGAAGAAGACATTCTATGACTGATTAATGATGTCTGCCATGGATGAGGGCAGGGGTAGAGGTAATAGATGTGTCCTAAATTTGCCATCCCTGAGCTACACAGGGCCATGCCCCAGGGTCCCCCATCAGAGGGCGCTCTAAAAGCAGTCTCATCTCCCTCAGTTCCCAGGAGGGGAGTGCTGTTGTCATTCCACCTAGCCTTGATAATCAATCACACAGACACGCGGTGCCCATTAGAATTTGTCACTGAGCCACATCCAGGTGCACCAGGCAGGAGCAACGGGCTCATTTGCATCTCATCTACGTGGAAATTTGCATACGCCTCCACAGCTTTGGCTCCTTGCAATTTTCAAGCTAAAATGTCATTATCACTCCTGTGAAGCCTGTTATTTCTTGATTTCATTCTCCCTGCTCCTCTACCCCGACTCCCTCCTAAGCCCCAGATACTCAAGCCTGGGCTGGAAGAAGGAAATGGATTTGAGCTCTGGTTCTGCTGCTGATTCACTTGTGACTTCCCTCTCTGGGCTGCATCCGTGCTACTGGGAACAGGGACAGGGCTGGTCCTATGGGAGCTGCCCTTTAAGCAGCCACAGGACGGATGCCACAAACAGCCACTCAGGGCTCTCTACGTGAAGCTTCTGATTTCCCACCTTTAAGCCTTTGACCATGCTGTGCCCTTATCCTGGAAAAGCCTTCTCCCTTTTCTATAGGGTGAATGTCCCTCGTCTCATTCTTTAGCTCTCTGCTCATACCGTGTCACAGCCTCTTGGTCATAAACAGGGTGGATGAAGAGATAGACACGTGACCCAAGCTCATCAATAAGGTTTCTTCCCCCAGATTTGGATTTGGGAATCACAGATGCTAGGCATTTTCTGAACTGAGAGTGTAAACTTGAGTTCAAAGGGCCACTGTGTCCAGCTGTGCCATAGAAAGCGGGAAAGTAGTTCTTGGTTGGGGAGGACCAAAACTGATGGGCTGAGAGCCAGGTTCAAGAGACAGAGGCAGCAAAGGTCCTGGTTCCCGGTCCAGCCCCCATCCCCAAGCCTCAGCCCCACAGTCAGACCACCCTGCCTATAATTGGTTCCAACACCCAGCACCCCCGACCCCCGCCTGCTTTCATGCTTCAGCAAGCTCTAGCGCCTTGTGTTCCTTGTGACTGGGATGAAACAATAGGATGGAACGTGAGCTCAGGGACCCCAAAAGGAAGTTTTGTGGCAAACGAATTTGATATTTGACATCTCCAAAAGAACATGGAAGTTGTCATGAAAAGAGAAAGCAGAACATAGAAGAACTTTCTTTTTTGGTGTTTATACCGAGAAAAGCCGGCATCATAAGTTCTTTAGAAACAGGAGCTATGATTTTTTCTTTCTTTTTAAAAAAATTTTGTTGAGGTAGACTTGATTTACAATATTATATAAGTTTCAGGTGTACAACACAGTGATTCACAATTTTTAAATGTTACATTCCACTAGTAATTATTATAAAATATTGGCTATAGTCCCTGTGCTGTACAATACATCCTTGTAGCTTATTTATTTTATACGCAGTAGTTAGTGCCTCTTAATCCCTTCCCCTTATCTTGCCCTCTCTCGTTCCCTCTCCCCACTGGTAACCACTAGTTTGTTCTCTACATCTGTGAGTCTGCTTCTGCTTTATTATGCTCACTAGTTTATGTATTTTTTTGGATTCCACATATAAGTGATATCATACAGTATTTGTCTTTCTTTGTCTGAATTATTTCCCTAAGCATGATACCTTCTAAGTCATCCAAGTTGCTGCAAATGCCAAATTTCATTTTTTTTATCATTGAGTAGTATTCCATTGTGTGTGTGTGTGCGTGTGTGTGTGTGAAACTTTTTTTTATTTATTCACCTGTTGATGGACACTTGAGTTGCTTCCATATTTAGCTACTGTAAATGATGCTGCTATGAATATTGGGGTACGTATATCCTTTTGAATTAATGTTTTCATTTCCTTTGAGAAACAGAAGCTAAGATCTTAATCTTCCAAAGAGCCTGGGCCATGACCCTTCCAGAGGCTACCTCCTCCAGGATGCTCACTCTGATACCCCCATTCAAGTCAGAAAGACCCTCCCACATCTCTAAACCCCACAGCCCTCTGTCTGTCCCTTCATGCCTAGCACTCACTCCCTTAACCTGGCCTTCATTCCCAAGGGACTGTGTGTGACCAGAGGGCAGGGCCCCATCTGAGGCCAGGAGGTCTGCCCACCTTGCTACCTGACACTGTTAATTAATAATAATAAAATGAATACAAAATAACAATGACCTTTTATTTATTGAGCATTTCTTCTGTGCCAGCATTGTTGTGGATGCTTTACCTGGGTTATATCATTTCATCCCTCACAACAGTCCTTTGCGGGTAGGTTGGTTTTATAAAGGAGAAAACCGAGGGTCAGAGAGGTTAGGTAATAGGCCTGAGCTCACACAGCCCATAGAAACAGGACGCAAACCCAGGCAGTCTCATTTCAGAGTATGTGCTCTGACCCTCTACACATAGATTTGATCCTCCCTCCCAGGGGTCCCCTATGATTTGAGGAGTTCTCAAAAATACACCTGCCCCAGAAGTCTTCTGTCCTAGCTTGTGGCTCGTGCCTGAGTGTCTGACATTTGTGCTTCTAATACTTTGAGTTAAGCAATGACCCATCAGTAGGGTACCCAGATATCTGACTCGGACAGTCTCAGTACCTGCTGTCCCCTATAATTATTAATAGCACCCCAAAATGTTCTAGTTTGGACAATAAATTACAAGGTCACCATACCTATCTGGTGCATTTCACTGAAGAACAATGCCCCTCTGGGAACAGAGGGTGGGGATGGCAGTGTTGTGCCCCCCTCACTGCTGAAGAACAAGGCTGGAGCAGGGAGGCAGAGGGTAGGGCAGCGTCAGGGCCACTGGGATGTGGGGATGAGTCATGGGGACCATCTGACCAGCTGAGGTCTGCAGGGAGGGAGCTGCTGGCTCATCCCTGTTCCTCCATCATTCCCACACATCCTGCTCACCCTGGGGAAGGAGCCGTGGGAGGATGTTAGCCAGGGTCCAGCTGCAGCTTCTGCTCTCCACCCTCAACTCCTCCAGAAAGGAGGTGACCTGGTTTTCTCTCTGGACTTCAGTTTGCCCATCTGTTACAATGGGGGAAGTTACTGGCTCTAACTGCTAGGAAGCTGGGATAGGATGGCTGGGGGCTGGGATGCCTGTAGGGCCCACTGCGTCCATACACCTCTCCCCCAATCCCATGAACTCTTACTGACATAGTCACATCTGCCTGGGGCTCCTGGAAGTTCTAGTTGCCAGTGGCCTGAGATAGGAAGCTCCAGCGCACCTGAGCAAGGGCTGGGAATATCCCAGCATTTCCAGCGCTCTCAGGATGGGCCAGTTCCCTCCCTGTAAACGTGCACCTGAGCATGAGGGCTGGGTTTAGGATCTCATCTCACTCAATCTGTTAATCCCTGTAAGTCACATTTCCTCCTTTGGAAAGTGGGGTTGCCAGTAAGAGTTCCTACCCTTCAGGGCTGTCGTGGGGTTGGAGATGCACGTGATGCTCAGCATTGGAGGGCTGTGAGTGGGAGGTGGCATTGTCATTAACAACTCATTTACAGGGGATTCAGAACCCTAAGAGGCCTCTGCAGGACCCTTCAGTGGAACGAGGCAAGGACTAGGGTTTGAGTCCCAGCTGGGCCACTGGTTTACTGTGACCCCAGGCAAGCCCCTCTCATTCTCTAAGCCCCAGATTCTCCTCTCATTGCTGGGGAGGGTATCAGATGGTGGAGGAGGTGGAAGTCTGGACTCATCTGGATCAGGGAACTGTTAATGTACCTGGGGGCTGGTCCGGCTCTTGTATCTCCCCCCAGAATCTCAGCAACCCTGATCTCAATGATTCTTTCCACTCTGCTCATGGCCATGTGACCCTGGGGGTGCCCTTCAGGCGCCCTATTTCAATCACCTGCTCTCTGAGGGTCTCTGCTCTGTGGATCCAGTCCAGAATCCCAGCCCCACCCTCCAGCCCTCAATCCATAACCACATCCTGGGACTCAAGGAAGCATTTCCCAGCTGGTTTTGTCTCAACATTTCCCCATCTGCTTAACCAACTGTCCTGCGAAAGCTGGGGTCACCAGGGCTGATGGATGCTTGGGTGGGGGTTTTGCTTTTGTTTCCTTCAATATTTATAAGGAAAAGGCTTAACAACTCTGACTGTTAATACATTCTTGCTTCAGGAATGGCCCTGGGATTAGCTCTGGAAGGAGACTGAGCATGAGCTGGGTTTGACCAGATCAGGCACAACTGGGTCTGAGGGAGGGGTCTGAGCCACATGGTCTCCCAGTGACAGGGCCAATGAGGCCTTGAACCAGAAGATCCAGGGCCCAGACCCCACTCGGGGGCCCTCACATCATCACATGGGGCAAACTGTAACTTCCCTGGGTGGCCACGACAGCATCTACCATCTCACCTGCTTTTTTTACAGTGTGACCCTGACTTTCCTTCTGTTGAGCAATGAGGTCTGTTTCCTCCCTTTTGTGACTGCTTTGACCAACAGAGCGTGGCCAAAGCAGCTTCCAAAACTAGGTCATAAAAATGCAAATCTACTTGACTCTCTTTGTTACTGGAAGCAATGGGTCTGTTGCTTGGGGTGCTTAGCCAACGAACACACCAAGTATTTTCGATTAAAGCAGAAGCATTTATTACTTGTGATAAGTAAAGAGACAGGGAATTAGCTCTCAAAGCACTGTCTCCCCACATAGCAAGATCAGGGAAGTTTTAAGCTAAGGGTGCATGCATATGCATGGAAGGGTGAGTGTGGTCTTCCACGCAGAGGTGGAGCTCTAGATGAGATTGTGCAGTCAGACAACAGGTTCAAACATACTTTGCCTGTTCAAAAATGGTGGCCATCTCCACCCTCGGGGTGGAGATTTTAGCGTCAAAATGATGCAGCGCTTACTTTAGGTTGACAAACGCCAGACAGTATCTGAGTGAAGCCACGAGGGTCAGCAAAGTTCAGCATCACCATTCCTTAGGCTCCAGTTAGTCTGGTGGTTGAGTGCTCAAGGGGGTCTGGATCCTGCTGAAGGCTCAAGAATGTGCTTCAAGCTGATCTTTATCTTTGAAACAGAACTGGGAGTCTTTAGGATTGATTTATTATCTTGGCTATGGTTACTTCTTTTGCCTGATAACAGTCATTTGTTCCTGCACTTTATTCTTTTTAAAATCATTAATTACTGAGACCTATTCTTTGTTTCCACATGAAGACTTAAGAGGCTACTGGTCACCCTTCTCCTGATCATCAGTAAAGAGAACACAGAAGGGTTCTGAAATTCATGCTCTGGTTCTTACCTGAAGCTTGTCCAGCACGTGTTACAACTTCTCTTATTGCCTGATATTTTATTTCAGCAAGATATGACGTAGTCTGGTTTAACCCCACCCTTTCTTTATTACTGTCTCGCTAATATCTTGGAACCCAGCCACCATGCTATAAGGCAGCCCAAAATAGTCCACATGGAGAGGGACCACCGGGAGGGGCCCTGTGTAGGCGACGGGCCCCACTGAGCTCCTAGCTGACAGCCAGCATCAAACTCCAGACCTGCAAGTGAGGATGCTCCTGCATGACTCCGGCCTCCAGCCACTGAATCACCCTTTAAGTGCTCCCAGCCGACAACATGGATCAGGACAAACTGTCCTGAGCTGTGCCATGTCCAAATTTCTGGCCCACAGAATCAGGGAGCATCATAAATTGGTTGTCTTATACCAGGAAGTTTGGGGTGGTTTGCGATGCAGGGATAGCACCAGAACAGTGGCCTTGCTGGGGGCTGCCCTACCCAAAGTTCTGAGACCTGTCCTCACTGTTGTGGGTCTCAGCCCCCTCTCCTCGCTGAACCTCACTCAGAACCTTACCCAGAACATCTTTTTATTTAGGTAAAGAAACAGTTTCAGGGGGACCAGGGACTTACCTGGGGTCCCACAGCCTTCAGGGGCTAGCTACCCTGTTGCAGGGGAAGCTCTGATTAAACCAGATCTCTTAGAGCAATCCACCAACTTGGCCATGGGGTTGGCCCACTGCCTGTTTTTGTGAATAAAGTTTTATTGTAACAGCCTTCCTTACTCATTTACATAGCTCTTGTGGCTGCTTTCATACTGCAAGAGCACAGTTGTGAGTGGTCCACAAAGGCTAAAACGTTTACTACTGGGCCCTTTACTGAAAGTTTGCCTTCCTTAAAGACTTGTGGAAGCTGCAGCCTCTCCAGGAAGCTCAAACCTCCCCAGGGGACTAGTTGGAAAATTTGCAGCAAAAAGCTCTAAGTTCAACCCTGGGAGACCTGGGTTCTAATCTCCTCCTTCTCTCCAGACCTCCTTCCATAAAATAGAGCAATAGCTGGTCCTGCTTCTGCCAGGTGCAGGGCGGATGGAGCAAGTAATGAGGGTAAAAGCCCTCTGCCTATAAGCCCTGGCACGTGGCGGGGCCCTCAGTCCTGTGAGCACCTGCCCAGCCCCTTCCCTTCCCTCCTTGAGGAGTTTCTGGCTTGCAGGGAGGGGCAAGAACTGAGCTGGAGCCTTCAGAGAAATTAGTTCCTGGGCCCCGTGGCTTCACCTCATTTGTGATGTTAATTGCATAGATTTGCATAATGTGCTCACTGAGGTGTTATTTCACTTGCACATTTAAATCATTTAATCATCTGTGTTTTCCCCCTCTTAATCTTGAGATGCCAAGATGAGGAGGGGGAGGTGAAAGAAAGACAGGAGACTGTAAATGCACTCCCAAATGCAACCCCGATGTTCAACACGCTCTCCATCTCCAATACTGGACTCCAGCCACACTGCCTCAAGCACACCCCTGCCTCAGGACCTTTGCACTTGCCTTCTCCTCGGCTTGGTATACCCTTTCTCCAGATATCCACACAGTTCCCTCTCTCACTTTATTCAGGTGTTTACTGAATATCACCTCTTCAGGGAATAAATACTTCCTTGACCTCCTTGTCTTATTTAGTAGCTTCTATCCTTTTTGCATCTTCCTGTAAAGCACTTGTCACCACTCGACATTGTACATTTGTCTGTTTTTCCCTTGTCAATGCTCTTAACAGAATTCGAGCTTCACAAGGGCAGGGTCTGTTTTTGTGTTACTTTGCTGGTTTTTTGTTTACTCTTGTCTCTCCTAGTGCCTAGAACAGTGCTTGGCACATAGTAGATACGCAGTAAATGTTTGTCAAATTAATGAACACACATCGAAGGCTCAAAGGCCCCAAAAGGATAAGATATGATGACTGCACAGTCACAGTTGCCCAAGGACACACCCTGAGGCACTGTCAGCCGAGTCCAGGACTCAGGTTTGCTACCAGTGAGGCCAGGCTTTCTCCAGAAGTGGAGTTGTTTCTGGAAGTGCTCTCGAAACCCTGACCCCAGGTCAGCCTCCCCCTGGGGGCTGACATGTCCTGGGCAGGCAAGAACAGCCGTCTGGGGTTTGGGCCGAGGGAGTCTGTACTAGCAGCCTTCTGGGGAACTGGGCAGTTGTTTTGCAACCCGAGTGTCATCTGTGGCAAAACTCAGCGGTCAGACTGATAAGCCCCGAGGTCCCACTCTGACCACAAAGGGCACGAGAAGGAAGGCTCTGGGTCACAGGAACAGAGGTCACTGAGATTCCTGAGAAGATTGCTGTTTCCTCTTCTCAGTGGATATTTTGAGCCGAGAATCAGAGCTGGAAATTCAAGCCTCCTCTGTACCATTGTACAGATGAGGAAACTGAGGCTTAGCCCAGGGAATTGGCTTGTCTGAGTGTCCTGAGCAGGATTCACCTCCTAAAAGAGCTCCTGGGTGGAGAGGCCTTGATTGAGGAAGCTTCGGGCACTGTTCCCACTGCCTGTGTTGCATTCCTTCCTCCTCCAGAGCCTCCTCAGATGTCACTTCCTCCAGGAAACCCTCACTGATACCCGGGCCTGGGATATAGTAGGTGGGCGAACAAATGTTTGGTGAACGAATGAATGAATGAAGACATCAAGCCACCCTCAGATTTACCATCTAAGTTGGTAGCTCAGATGTCAGCGGGGTGGGGATACAACTGCTCATTGTAGGTTTATCTGGTTGGGGGTTTCATTTCATTTTCGGTTTTTCTTTTTCTAAGGAAATGGTTTCAGTCCCCAGGGGCCCTGTCGTAGCTCTCTCATTACCAGGAAATCATGGGCCCTGGCATCATGGGAACATGTGGCTGGTCCTGGGGAAGCTACTGACACCCTCCCCTTTGGGGTTTTCCCAGCACACACTGCACTCTCTTTGAGCCTCTTCCCACCTCCTCTGGGAGGCCTTGCAGGGTGTGGAGAGCTGGACTTGGGAGTCAGACAGATCTGAGTTTGAGTCTCAGGCTTGTTTCTCTGCTGGCTAATTGACCTTGGATGAGTCACTTCCCTGATCACTGCCTCGATCTCCCCACCTGATAAACGAGCATCTTCAAAGTCCTTGTAGGCACTCCGGGGCTCCTCTTCTTGTCTCTTGGCCTTGGGGGAAATGAAGGACCAAAACATGTGCTCAGAGAGCAAACAAGAGTCTGTTTTCCGAAGGGTAGGCTGGAGCCCGGGACCGGGCTGGGAGCCTCACACTCTTGGAGCTGACCGTCCTGCCAAGTGCAGCCTGGGTCCCGGGGAGGGCGGCCTTGCTACCAGGCTCCCAGCATGGCTGGGCAGGCTGAGCTGGCAGAGGGAGGAGTCTTGTTTTTCAGAACCTGACCTTCTCTGGGGGCAGCCCCTCCTTAGCCTCAGGGCTTGGCCCAGCCCCCGTTACAGCCAGGCCTCAGCTGGGATGGGAGGTACCAGGGGGTGATCCTGGCCTGGCCCCACTTTGGCATTTCCTGCTTTTCAGCCTGGATATATCTTCCCTGGAGGCCACCCACAGGGGCCTGGATCTCCTAGATCAGGGACCAGCAGTGGTGAGGACCAAGGGGGCTGCCTGTAGCAGTGACCAGAGGGATCCACCAGGGCGAGATTTCTGGACCAGCATAGCATGGCGGTGAAGGGCCTGATGACTGTTTTTAAATTTTTGCCGGGGGAGGTAAAGGGATTGAACGCAGGACCTCGTGCCTGCTAGGCACACACTCTACCACTGAGCTATACCCTCCCCCTTCTGATGGCTGCTTTTTAAAATCCCAGCTCTGCCTTCTTACTTTGCTGGGCCTCGGTTTACTCATCTGTCGAATAGCATCCACCTTTTGGCGTGGCTAAAAGGATTGGATAAGTGATATTATATTCGCTTGGCACACAGCCAATGCTTTATAGTAAGTCCGTACTCAGGTTCAGGGACCTGTGGGAGACCAGAAGTCCAGACCCTTCTCTGAAAATCTGGTTCATGGGGACCTAAGCAACACCAAACAGATGGGCAGCAGGACAGACAGAGTGTGCAGGGAGGGAGGGGAGGAGAGGGAGGCTCCCAGGCAGGGCAGAACATGGGGTAGGTGGAGGGGATCTTTGGCTGGGAGGATAGATCAGTTTGCTTTTACACACCTAAGGGCATGTGCATGTGGGGAGGGTAGGATGGGGGTGAGGGTGATGCCCTGGACTGGGCAATGGCTTCCATCTCACCCAGAGTAAAAGACAGTGACTTTGGAATGTTCTAGAAGGCCTAAACAGTCTGCTCCTCCTTGCTGGCTCCTTCCAGTAAATACCCCTGGGAGGTAAGCAAGGGAGGAGGGATTGCTCTCACTGTACAGATAGGGAAACAGAGGCCTGGAGGATGGAAACTCGGTGCTTGGGCCACCCATTCCGGGGCTCTGTCCACCACTCTGTTCTGGATGCCTGAGCAAGCGGCTGCTAGTGTCCAGTCTGTTGGGCCGCCCAGCCCGTCCTCTCCACGGAGTGCTGGCGTCCTGCCCACTCTTCAGAGACAAGCCAGATGACAAAATAGACTTGAGGACATGATGCCCTTGGCTGGGAGAGGCCCCTGGATTCCACCCCTTTTTAGGCCAGATCAGAGCAGTGCACTGTCCATGCCGGGCTGCGGAGTAGCCATCAGAGGAATGTAAATCTCCTGGGGCCTGGAGTGGGAGAGCCCTGGGGCAGCCGGCTGTACCTCACTCTGACTCTCCTTCGCAGAGTGACCTTGCGCAAGTCACTTCTCTGTTCTGAGTGGCAGTTTTTCCACTCTAATGAAGTTCTGATGTTTAAGCATTCTAAGAATAAGCTGATGTAACATGGGGTGCATCCTGTGAGACCGACAAATAACCAGAAGCCAGAAGAGGTCAAATACCAGCTCACTGTTGGCCCAAGGAAAGGTCTAGGGTGGACTGTCCCAGGATTCTGTCCCAGTCCCATCCTGTTCAAGTGTCTATCCATCATTTTAAGGTGGAAAAATGGCTTTTTGCAGTGTGGCTGGGAGGGGCAAATGGGACATTGGATATCCGAACCAGGGTGTCCAAAGACCTTGACCAGCAGGACCAATGGGCTAACTATAAGAAGATGAAATTTAATAAGAGTGAATGTCAATCCCTGTAATTGAACCCAAACCCCAACAACTGAGTTTGGGATGTAGAGAACAGGATTGAGATGAAGCTGATTTAAGCCAGTAGTTCTCTTGGGAGCATTTTACAAATCCATGATGTCATTTTGGGCTGTCACTACAATTGGGGGACCCCAGTGACATTTACGGGGCAAGGACCAGGGATCCTGGCCAACTCACATGCACAGAACAGTCTCACACTATTGAAAATTGCCCTGCTTCCTTCACAACTTTCAAATGTCCACCCAATGAAAACTCGGGACAAATATAAACAGGTTGGGCTTTAGTGCATCATAATACTGAAAGGTTTTCATGAGACGTCATGAAGAAAACCCAATGACTTAGGAGAAGTTTGTTATTGACAGGGACACAAAAATGATGTAAGGACAGTAACTCAATTACTGACAACTATTGAATAATTTTCTCTTTCTGAAGTCTGTCACCAACTACATACCCACAAGAAAAAGGTTCCAGGGCATGGATGCAGTTACTGCAAAAATGGTGAAACCAACTGTAAATATTTAATAGAGGAGATCTATAGCTTTTTTCTTTTATTTGGGGGGGGGGTTTAGGGCCAGATATTAATAAATTAGAAATGCAAGAAACTTCACTGAATTTCTTTAAGAATAGTTGTTTCAAATCGATGTCGTGAAAATTACATGTTGAGATGATTTATTCGGGGGTTACCTTTTGTTTTTCAGTCTTACTCAGGAATTGTCCCCAGGGATGCACCACATGATTTCTCGATAGCATCAGATGGAAAACTTTCTTTTGTGATCCATCTGTTCATTCCTAATGAGGGATGTGGTCGCAAAGGGCTTTTTTTCCCCTTTTTTTTAAATTTCCGAAGGCAGAATGCACCTTCTGTTGAGGAGTGAGATTCTAAGGAGGACGTGTTTCTGCGTGGCCACACCCTTCCCCTGTCCAGTGCCCTAAGAGGGGAGTTATTATCACTACACTCAGATGCTCATCTTCCTCATTCTCTCCAAATGACAGGCTGTGATATGTCTCGGTGTGTTCTCCCTACTTCAATTAAGATTCTTTCTCTCTTTCTCTTATCATACACAAATGGGTCAGGTCTGCTGTGTCTTGTCCTAACGATAGTTTTTGTTTTAATTTTCACCTGCACCTCCTGCCCTGTCATTTCTCTGCATTTCTTGTGTATAATGGTGTCTGATCTGCTTACATCTCTGGAATCCAAACTTATTCATTACGAGTAGATAGGGGTTATTATGTCTTTTTGGGTAGTTGTGCCCAAGAACATATGGCGATACACATGGTTTTATTATAAATGACTTCCTTTTATACCTCCTTTATATTACAGACTGGGCATCATCTTGACATATATGTATTTCAGTAGATTATCACTCACGAATTTCATTTCAGAAAATTAAGTTGAAAGGAAGCATAAAATCTTCACTATGAAAAAGGGGCTTTGGCAAAATTATACTTTGAGGTTTATATCTGACTAGAATGTTACATATCATCAAAAGACATGGGCAAGAATGCTGGTGACAGCACATTTGTAAAAATCTAAACTGGAAACAACAGAATAGCTGTCAAAGATGGATGGATGGGTGGATGGATGCATAAACTGAGGTGAGCCACACGACGGAATCTTCCAGAGAAAAAAGAATGAGCTATTTGCAAGTATATGCAACAATGCAGATAAATCTTACCTGAACGCGCATTTGGATGAAAGAAGCCAGACACAAAAGAGGTCATCCGAAACAATGCCATTTCTAATTGTTTGTTTGTTTGTTTGTTGTACACAGAGGTACTGGGGACTGAGCCCAGGACCTCATGCATGCTAAGCACGTGTTCTGCCACTGAGTTATACCCTCCCACACCATTTCCATAAAATCCTAAAACCAGCACTAATCCATGCTGTTAGAAGTTGGCATATTATATATACGTATGTGTATACACACACATACACACACACACACACATATATATGTTAGTATAGACTAATCTATGCTATTAGAAGTCAGGATAGCGGTTACTTCAGGGGGGTTAGTGATGGGATGAAAGCACAGGGAAAATGATGGTTAAGTCCTGTTTCTTGTTTAGCATGTTCAGTTTGTGAAAATTCATCACACTCTACCTTTTTGTCCACTTCCTGTATATATGCTTGTATTAAAGTTTTCCAGAAAAAGAGAACCAATAGGTGATATATATATATATATATATATATATATATCCTTCAACTGATTAAATGAGGCTCACCCACATTATGGAGAATAATCTGCTTTACTCAAGGGTTACTGATGTAAATGTTAATCGCATCTTAAAAAATATCCCCACAGAAACATGTAGAATACTGTTTGGCCAAATATCTGGACACTGGCCTAGCCGAGTTGACACATAGCAATGCTTTATCTCAATAAAAAGCTATTAGAGGGGGAGGAGGGGCTTTGGACTGACAGGGTTGAGAACTACTAATTTAGCCGAAGCTTATAAGGAAATCTACATTATGATCAGTCGTCATAGAGCCTATTCTACATTAAGTTGCATAAGTAGGAGTATTTTAACTAGATCAGGGGAGATGATTCATTCCATCTTTCTCTCTCTCTCTGTTGATCAGTCATCACCTGGAGAGTTTTGGTCATTTCTAGAGGTTACCCGTTCATAGTGACACAGGTTGTCACTGGAATGATGTGGCCAAGAGAGTGACCAAAGGAAAATAACTGGGACGTCAAAGGGACATGATTCATGTAACAAAGCAAAAGTCAAAAAATGGGTGAGTCCTCAACCTGATAAAAGGCTAACATCATACTTCCTGGAGAAAGATGAGATGTTTTCTGAGCTCAGAAACAAACCAATGACATCTGCTCTTGCCAGTTATGTTCCATATAGTACTGGAGGTTCTAACCATAATAATCAGTTAAGGAATATTATCTGGCAATAAAAAGCAGTGAAATTCTGATTTTTGCTACAACATGGACAAACTTTGAAATGGTTATGCCAAGTGAAAAAGGCCAGTCACAAAAGATCATGTATTGCATGACTGTATTTATATAAAGTGCCCAGAATAGGCAAATCCATAGAGACAGAAAGTAGATTAGTGGTTGCCTAGGAATGGGAAGGAGAGTGGAGAGTGACTGCTAGTGGGTATGGAGTTTTTTTGGGGGGGAGTGAAGAAAATGTCCTGATATTAGATTGTAGTGATGGATCCACAACTCTGAGTATATTAAAAACCATGAAATTGTGCACTTTAAATGGATGAATTTTACAGTATGTTAATTATATCTCAATAAAATCATTTAAACAAAGAATGAATCCTTGATTGTATGGTTAGAAAATTCATTCTGAGACAATAATTGTCAACAGGCTCAAAATTGTAGTTTATATTATTCAGAGTTAAGTTGCAGGAAGCAGAAACCACATTTATGACTTTAAACAGAAAGGAAGTTGGGTTCTTGCGAAATTGTTGAAAGTCTTGGAGAGTGGGATGCATCTCCAGGAATGACTCTCATAACATCACCACTACACTGGCTATGCATGGGAGCTGCTGCCTCTACCACTTCCTGGAAGCTTGGTAACAGCTGTCTTTAGAAATTTGTCACTTTAGCTTTCACCTAGGGGTCAGATGTTGCTGATGCCCCCATTCACATTTTTGGATACCCATGAGCTGGTGACTGGACACTGAGATCATGGCTGCAGAAAATCTTAATGCATTCACAGTTGGCAGGAAACAGCCAAAGCAAGAAGACATCTTACTTCCTCCACCTTACTTTGCCTTTAAATCTCACACACGCATTTAATGGGCATGACCGAATTGGTCTCAAACCCTTCTTCACCTTTCCAGCCCCTGCAATACTGGAAGGAACATCGAAAGAAGTTGAAATGGATGTTGAATGAGCCAAGGCACTATAACCAATGGTTGCAGGGGTGACCACTGTTTGAAGTAGTGAAAACATAGGAAACAAATGTGCAACAAAAGGGGTTTGATAAATTAGGCTTCATCTTTTTGATGAAATTCTAGACAAACAAAAAAGGCATTGTAGAAACACATGTTGTGACTTGAAACATGTTAGACAATGAAAAGAAGGCTGGTGACAGAGTAGTATTTATAGGCAGTTTTCATGACATTAGGAACCACATCTGTCTTGTCCACCTGTGTATCCCACAGACTGGTATATGATTGGCATACAGTAGGTGCTCAAAATACATTTCTTGGATAACGGAAAGTAATTCCATCCTTAGAAGTTAAATACATACTTATACGTATTTACACATACATATACTTAAATATGATATAGCAAGCCTGAAAGACAGAAAAATGTTAATAGTTTTTCTCTCTGATGATGATATTTGGAGTGACTTCTACTTCCCCCTCTTGGCTTTTACAACTTTTGAACAGTGAACATGCATTCAATCAATTAGAAAAATCCCCCACAGATGTTCTGTTAAAGTCACAGGAAGAAAACATGCCTGCCCCATTTTTCTGTCTCCCATAGGGCCTGGCACAGGTGTGGACCCCAATCCATGTAGGGTGACCAAGTGACTGCTTCTCCACTTGCTGCTTGAGGGATTTCTGGGTCTTTCTCAAGCAGACTGAGATAGAGTTGAGCTTCCAGGATAATCCTGACTCTAACACAGCATGCTTGTCCCAGCTAAAACTGGTCAAGTGCCAAAGTCATGTGACTTTCCCCAAGTGCCAGTCTTGAGTGTTGCAGAGGCTGTGCCAGGATAAGGTCATGCTCAAGGGTCTTGAAGTGCTAGATCAACGACTCAGTCCTGCCCTTCCCATGCACCCATCAGTCCCTGGACCCACTGATGCTTTGGCCTGCCGAGGCTGACGTCACCGCTACCAGCTGGGGTTAGCTAGGCAAAGGCTCTGGGGGGACTGGAAGAGCCGTATCTGTCCTTCTCCAAGGATGCCCCTTGATATTGTAAGTAATCTCTCAGTGGATGGCTTTTATCACCTTCACTTACACAGCTCCATTAAGAAGAGTATAGGGACCAGAATGAGAAAAGTGAATGTCCAATTGGCTCTGTGCCACCCAGAGCCACACTCAGGGTTATCAGGTAAATCATTGACCTTGTTTCCCCATCTCACTAAGAGCAACCCTCTGCCTGACACCTCCTGCCAGTGGACAGGAAACGTGGTCTTCTGCCTGGTCTTCTTCCTCCTTGGGGCCTTAGTGAGGGCTGGGGAGGCCCCAGGATGTTTGATAGTCTGCACCAGCCATCACTTCATTTATTACATCCATCAGCCAGTTGGAAAAACCGAAGCTACAGAAGGGAAGGGACATGGTCAGGGTCACACAACCAAAAAGGAACGTAGAAGCAGAGGACTCCCATATCTACCACAGCCTTTGGAGACTCTAGGGCTGGACCAAAGAAGAGAAGCGGAGAGAGGGACATCAAAGAGGATGGGAACAGTTCCTATTTGGAACCTCACAGGACATGCAAACATATCCCAGCCTTGAGATCAGCCTGTCTGCAGCGCCCAGCTGGGGGAAAATGTTTCTGCCCCTGACCAGCTGTGGCTGCCATATTTGGGCCTCAAATTGCTCATCTTTAAAATAGGGCCCAGGGAACATGATAATCACTAAACTGAAGCTCTAAAATTCCATGGTTAATGACTACACCGTTATCTTCCTAAACCTTAGCCCCAACTACGCTACTCCCTCATTTAAAATTTTTCCCACTGCTTCCTATGGCCTGAACTTAGACTGGAATTCAAGACCCTTTGTGGTCTGGGCACCACCATTTTTTCCAACCTTAACATTCCTTCCAAGTACCCCTAAACTCCAGCCACACTATAAGACACCCCCTTCTCATGAATTCGCAACACTCTTCCTCATCCCTCTGACTTTGCCTCTGTATGCAGAGAGATCCCTTTTCATGAAATGCTCCTCTCGGTAGTAGCTACCCAACAAACTCCTACTCATACTGCAAAACCCAGATTAAGTATTACCTCTTCCGTGAAGCCTGCCCTGATCTGACACACAGAGAGTCTCTCTCCCATCTGGGTTCCCTCAGAACCCAAGCTTTTCTCCATCACAACCTTGAACACAGTATATGGAAATTAATATTTACATAGTGAGTCCTTGTAACCTGTTTCCTCCACTGATCTGAGAGTTCCTTGACAGCAAGAACTGTCTCACTCTTGATTCAACCCACAGTAAGTGCTCAATAAGTAAATTATTCAGTAAGTAAAATAATCTATTTAAAAAAGAAAAAAAAAAAAAAAAACAGCTTTGTCTCTAACCCTTTGTAGTCTCGAGATAACGTGCGCCTTAGTGCCCTAACTAGAAAATGGCAAGGCTGAACCGGTTGGCTTCAGAGGGCGTGAACTCTCTCTTCCCACAAGCTGTGATGACCCAGAGACACCAGGGATGATGTCAGCTCAATTAAGAGCTAAAGGAATCAATTTTTTTTAAAAAGAGCTAAAGAGGAAATCGAGACAGAAGGCAGTTCTGCAATCTCTAAGGTCACCCAGCATCTAATGCACAGGGACCAACCCTTCACCCCTTCTTGCACTGAGTTTCCTCCAAGCTGAATGCAGCCCACTATTCAGATGCAGCATACGCTTCTCGGGCACTCACGCTGTACCCACATCACCACATCAGGGAAAAGCATCTCAGGCAGAGGGGACAGCCAGTCCAAAAGCTCTTAACTGGGAAGGTGCCTAGGGAGCTGAAGGAGCGTCAGGGAGACCAGCATGGCGGGAGCTGCAGAAGCAGGGAGAGAACAGAGATGATGGATGAAAAACACAGGTCCCCGCACACAGTGAGTGCTTAGGGAATGATGGCCATGCAGCTGCTGATGTGGCGGCTGTTGGCAGGACATGTGACCTTGGGGTTAATATGAGAAGGACAGACAAGTACAAAGAACAGAGGGCAAAGGTACCAAGGGGTGGACAGGGCCCACCACCTCCCTAGCGTGAGCCTCCGTCTCCTCCCACCTGGACTCTGACACCAACCTCTTGCCTGTTCTCTGCACGTCTTTACTCCCACCCTAGTGAGCAATTAGCCCATTGACAGGGGAAAGATATTGGTAAAAAGCATGGGTTTTGGAGCTGGGCAGCCTTGGTCCTGGGCAAGTGTGTCAGTTTCCCATCTGTTAAAGGGAGAGGGGTCCTGAAAACGCTTTAACAAAAGCCACTGGAGGTGGCTGAGCTGGTGTTTGCTACTCCCTGTGAACCTGGGAGGGAAAATTCATGAAGGCCAAAGACCTGTTGGCCTCTGCCTCCTTGGGGCACCACAATGGATGGCCTGTCTGAGCTCTAGCAAGGCAATCCCAGTGAGTCTTGGAGCTGCTGGTCTAGAAAGATGCACTTTTCCCGGGACTGTCTGATGGCAGCCAGGAAAGGGCAGGAGTAAGGAAGGCAAGTGAAGGTGGCCCTTTGGGTTCAGCTGGAGAGATGGGTCAGAACACAGGACTGGGACCCACAGGGAAGGGGCAGACCAAGAAAGAACCCACTCTGAGGGACCCCAGAGCCCATCCCAGCTCTGAAAGTTCCACCCCGTGACTGTGGGCAATCTTCTTGATCTCTCTGGACCTCACTCTTCTTATCTGGAAATTGGCCAATAGAGCCGTTCATCATGCAGACAGAGAAAATGACAACTTAGGGTCTTCAAGGGGCCAGATGGAGCTATTTAAAAAAAAAAAAAAAAAAAAAAAAACAATGAAAAGCATAGAACAAAGAATGTGCATAAATCTCCACACAGAGCTGGCACACAGTAGGTGTCCGGGAAGATAGTGTCCCCTCTCACCCAAGCCCCAGAGCTTTGAGGGAGCAAAGGAAATCAAGGTGGTTGAGGCTCTTGAAAATATTAAGATTCATCAAAACTGCCAACATTTATGCAGCTTTGGCTGTGCCCTACCCTACCCCATGCAACAACTCATTTATTCTCGAGCTTGGCATAAGATTGGACAGCTGGGAGCTGTTGAACCCCGGAGCTCCCCATCACTCTGCCTCCCGGCTTCCTGATAAGCCTGAATACCACCCAGGGAGGGTGGTGACCTGGGAAGAAGGTGGGTCCTGATGCAGGACTTGTCCTGATCTGAAATGGAGCATCAGTCACTTCCCTCTTCCCATCTCTCCATCCTCAAACAAAGCCAACAGCCCGACTGCCGCTTAGGAAAGGACAGGGTTAATCTAATTTGAGCCTCTAGAATGTGCACAAGGTGATTCATTTTATTTTAAAAAGCTTAAAAAAAAAAAAAAAAGAAAGAGAGAGAACTCGACCTGTCAGGTCTTATTTAGAAACCTGAATATTCTGAAAATATTGATGAAGAAAGGGGGCTGCATTCATGAGAAGATTCTCAGTGAAAGGGGTGATGATAATCCAATGTGACAGGGGTATTTTTTTTCTTAAGCCAGAAAGTCAGAGGGTGCAAATTGCTCCTCTGGGGGTCAACCAACTAGGGTGCAAGCTCAGGAAGCCATCTGTGGGGGCTGCTGTCGGGTGAGTGCTGGCGCCCCTCCCCCACCAGCTACATTTCCCAGGAATTGTAGATCAGTGGACTCCATCTTAGTCACAGGATGTTGAAATCACAACCTTGTCATTTCTCAAATGAGCAAACTGAGACCAGGAAAGGGAGTAAAGCATTCTACCAACCATCAGTCAATCAACATTTATTAGAACCCAAATTTTGAAGCCACTCTCCTCCCACCAAGATGACCAGGGCTTTAGAAAGGCAGCTGTGGCTCCCTTCATGACTTTGATTTGGATTCAGGTCCCTGCTGTGTGGTCCAGGGCAGGTTATTGAGGCTCTCTGAGCCTCAATTTCCTCTGTAAAATGAGAACAATAATCCCTGAACCCCACAGAGTCATTGGGAGAATTAAATGAGAGAAATGTCTGTTCCAGTCTTTGGTTACGTGAACAGGCACAGACTCAGGGCAGCTTAACAATTCCCCAAAAAATCAATTGGAAGGACATGGGGATGGCTCACAGGTATTTACTCGAAAGAAATGAAAAAATATGTCCACACAAAGAGCCGTACCTCTGCGTTCATAGCAGGTCTAGCCATAATCGCCCAGAACAACCCAAATGTCCTTCAACTGGTTAATGTAGAAATAACGACAGTAATGTATTCATTCGATGGAATACTTACTACTCAGCAACACAAAGGAAGGAACTGCCGACACTTGCAACAATTGGATGACTCTCAAATGCTTTAATGCTAAATGAGAGAAGCCAGACTCAAAATGCTATCTATTATATGATTCCATTTATATGACATTCTGGAAAAGACAAAACAGTAGGAACAGTAATCAGTCAGCAGTTGCCAGGGACAGAGGGAGTGGGGAAAGAATTACCAGGAAAAGGGCAGGGGGGAAATTTGAGGGGTGATGGAAACGTTCTATATCATGATTGTGATGTAGCGACAGGACAGTATATGTTTGCCAGCTCACTGAACTGTACACCTCAAAAGGGTGAAATGAATTGCATATAAATCGTAACTCAATAAATATGACTTTTTAAAAAGTCAAATAAAAGCTGAAAAGCCTAGCTTTAGAAAAGACAAGAAGTAAAGAAATTTTAGGAATGAACCAGTGAACTTTAGCCATCATTTAGAACTTGTGTTGGAGCTGGAAGATTCAAAGTCCCAGGAGAGCACCTGACTGGCTGAGTTTGGGCCCCAGGCCCACCCTTAACTAGAGTTGGGCAGGGCCATTTGATTGACAGCCCCGTCAAGCCTGTAGGAAAGGGCAGTTTACCCAGAAGTAAATTGGTGGACCAGCTGTGTCTAACAAAGAGGGCACCATCAACTGCAGAGGACTGTAGCCTTGGGGTTTATTATCCTGGACACCGAGTTGTGCCTTTGCAGGAATGAGGCCAAACCTTCCAGCTCCTGTGACAACGGGACATGTTGACTGCAGAGTCCCCTCAAATGTGAAAATTGGGTTTCAGACTAACTGAGTCAAGCAGAGTGCTGCTTCAGACCTACAAATAATGGGTTCAGACAGTCGCCCAACTGGTTCATCAAACAGGCAGGAGAAACAAGTGGTTAGTACAGCCACATAAGTGTTCAATTTAGCTGGACGTGCTCAGCCACTGCCCTAGAGGGTCATTTATTTCCATGAAAGAAAGTGGGTTTTACTCTTATTGACTGAATGAGGTGTGTCAGGCAGACCCAACCAATGACTCAGCCAAAGTGGGGGAGATACAGGGCAATGATCCAGAATCCATGGTTCATCCCCCATGTCGCTGGCAGCCCCAACTGACCGTGGGGGCTTATCCAGGCCCCCACTTCAAGGCTGAACTCCCCTGGCATGAAGTTCCAGCAGATCAATTACAACTATGGACTTCAGAACACTGGCTCTGCCCCTTCTGAGCTTTGTGACCTTGGGCAAGTCACTTCACCTCTCTGATCATCCTTTTAACACAATAAAAGATTTTTCAAGCACTTTCTTGGATTTTACTGGAATAAAGTGCTCCAGAAGCATTTAAAGGCAAAAATAGGATTGTGAAGTAAACAGAAACTCAGTGTACCATTGGCAAAGTTCCGAATCTCAGATGTAGGAAAGCTCATAAATTTCCTCTTTATTCATGTGCAGTGCTTGTGGGTTTGGTTTTGTAAAATTGTGCCAATATTGACAAAAGTTTTTTATGGGATGATTGTGGATTTTTTTGGTAGATTTATTTTCTCTTTTATCTCCATCTATATTTTTTCTACCCACTTCACCAGAAATTCTTTATTTTGGAGTATTTCCATTTTCATAAAAGCCCAATTCTAAATATAAATAGATTATTCTTTTTCTCTCGAAACATTCATCATTAATAATCAAAGTGGTCCATAAAAACATTTTCCCACTTAAAAATTTTCTCTGCAGCCATTATGGAAAACAGTATGGAGATTCCTCAAAAAACTGAAAATAGACTTATCCTATGATGCAGCAATCCCACTCCTGGGCATATATCCAGAGGAAACTCTAATTCAAAAAGATACATGCACTCCAATGTTCATAGCAGTACTATTTATGATAGCCAAGACCTGGAAACAACCTAAATGTCCATTGATGGATGACTGGATAAAGAAGTTGTGGTATATATAAACAATGGAATACTACTCAGTCATAAAAAAGAATAAAATAATTCCATTTGCAGCAAGATGGGTGGACCCAGAGATTGTCACACTAAGTGAAGTAAACCAGGAAGAGAAAGAAAAATACCGTATGATATCACTTATATGTGGAATCTTAAAAAAAATCAACACAGATTAACTTATTTACAAAACAGAGACAGACTCACAGACATAGAACACAAACTTGTGGTTACTGGGGGGAAAATGGGTGGGGAGGGATAAATTGAGAGCCAGAGATTTGTGGATACTAACTACTATATATAAAATAGATAAACAGCAAGGTCTTACTGTATAGCACAGGGAACTATATTCAATACCTTGTAACGGCCTTCATGAAAAAGAATATGAAAAGGAATTTATATATATATATAAATGAATCACTATGTTGTACACCAGCAGTTAACACAACATTGTAAATTGACTATACTTCAATTAAAAATATTTTTTTCTCACCTAGGGAATACTGAAACCGCCTTTAATCACCAATACTCACCCTCTGATTATGGCCCCAGTACTCCTCCCATCACTGTTAGCAATTTGGAGTGGATTTTTCCAAAGCTTCTTCTATATACGTTCATTTAAACATTTTACATATAATTACTTACTTGTTCTCATAGGAAATGAACAGTCTTGTGGAATCATCCCTTACATAATGTCCTGCAATTTGCTTTCTTAGCTCAACATTATGACTTGGAATTGTTTCCATGTCCATACACAAAGGATGACCTCTTCTGCTTTTTAACTGCTGTGTAACATTTTCAGGCATGGTTTATTTATCCATCCCTCTTTCCTGGGCACTTAGGTTGTGGCCAATTTTTGCCGTAATAAATAATGCTCTAAAGACCCTCCCTGTACACACCCCTCAGGCACAAGTGCAAGTATTTCTTTTAGGTTTTTGATTTGAGGATGGGACCATATTTGCAAAGGCTTTCAGAGCTGTATTTCTCGGCTTTTTGTTTGTTTGTTTTGTTAACTGCCATTTTTAAAAACTATTGCAAAAACCGTGCTATTGAGATATAACTTACACACCATAGAATTCATCCATGTATAATGCACAATTCAACAGTTTTTAGTATATTCACAGATTTGTGCAACCATCTTCACAACCTACTATCAGAACATTTTCTTCTCCTCACAGAGAAACCCTGTACCCATTAGCAGTCACTTTTCATTGCCTCTCCCTTTAGTTCCTGACAATCACTAATCTACTTTCTGTCTCTATGGATTTGCCTATTCTGGGCATTTCATATAAATCCAATAATACTATAAGTAGTCTTCTGTGTTTGGCTTCTTGGATTCTTTGGAAATTCATCCATGTTATAGCATTTTTTTTTTTTTAATGGAGGTACTGGGGATTGAACCCAGGACTTCGTGCATGCTAAGCATGCACTCTACCATTGAGCTACACCCTCCCCACTACTTCATTCCTTTCCATTGTCAAATAATCAACCACTCTTTTTGAATGCTTATTCTCTACCAGGCATGCTGTTAATCCTCAGAAAAAGCCTGAGACAGTAGGCACTATTATTATCATATTCATTCTACAGATGAGGAAACTGGGGCTTGGAAGTGCTGGGGCTTTGCCAAGATCACCCAGGAAAGTAAATGGCAGAGCTGGATTTAAACCCAGATCTGTTGAGCTGAACTGTGTCCTTATAGCTGAACTACACTGCTTAGAGGAAGCAGGCGGGGAGTGAAAAGTGTCTCAGGGGCTCAATGTGCAGATCACAAAGTCCCTTTTACTCATAGGATGCCTCTGGGTCCCTGTCATGACCGCTGATGACGGCCCTGTGAAGGCTGGTTAGAGTGAGCAGGACTATTTACCCAACTCGAAATGGTCCCACATCTTACCAACGTCAGAGCCCCTGGGCCTGCTTGTGCTGTTTTTCTGACATTTCTCTGTCTGTCTGTCTGTCTGTCTGTCTGTCTGTCTGTCTCTCTCTCTCGGCATTTCCCACCTCTAGCGTTTCTTCTCCCCAGTCCTAATGTCAGCTTCTAACCTTTAGGGGCTGTTACATCAGTTAGGGTGTTACATCTTTCTTAGGACTGTATGCCAAGTAAGTGATCATTGGTTGTGAGTAAGGGTCTGAAGTGGGTTTTCCTATGAGTAAAGCAAATCTTACTGCCTGAAATGGTCAGGACGCTACTCTCAAAAATCCTAAAGCTCTCCATTCCCTGGGGTGTCTGGAGAGTCAAGAACAGTAACCACTTACTGGTGACAACAGTAATAGAATCAACTCATTCTCCTTGGGAGGGATTTCCACTTCTTCTTTGCGTCTCCTCCTCTGAGCCCAGTGGGTCCTTTTTTATAAGAGATTAAGACTTGAGGCCACACAGCCAGTGAGAGAGGGGCCAGGAGCTGTCAGACCCCGTGTCAGCCCCCACCACAACTCACCCTGGTTCCATCATGCAAGTCTCATATTCTACTCCGTTCTCTGCTACAATGCTGTGCCCAACTGCAAGTTAAATCAAAGCATCTTTCTACCTTTTCAAAGTTGGGAGTAGAGGTACAGGCCAGTACTTACTTTTCTGTGGGGTTTGGAGGTCCCATCCTGAGTCTGCCCGAACTTGCTGTGTGATCTGGAGAAAGTTGTTTGCGCTCTCTGAGGCTCACCAGTGGCTCTTCCTACCTCTGGGATGTGATTGGGCAGTAAATTGGGCCCAGACCTCTCATCTCTGATGGAGGTAACAAGAGATGCCCCAGTACCATGCCCTGGCTCTTGGTCCTGCCCCAGGCAACCAGCACACAGATCCTGCCAACCAACGCTCTGGGCTCTTCCCTCAAGGCTTGAACAAGTGTATCTCTCTGTTTCTGTCTCTCTCTGTCACAATCACTTATTCATTCAACAAACATTTATTGAGCAGTGACTAAGAGCCAGGTAGGTGGTCAGAGACAGAGACACACACACATTGGTCCTTATACAAGGCAGACTGTGACTGTGTCCTGTGGGTGTTGGGTGGAAGGGAATGGAAATCCTGCTCTGGATGGCCTCTGGGAGGAGGTGGCCTTTGGAGGGTCCCAAAGCCTGGGTGAAACTTTGATAGGTTAATACAGGAGGGTATCTTAGAGGGCACAGCTTGAGCAAAAGCCTGGAGGTAGCTAACTGCAAGGTGCATTTGGGGGCTGGTAGAGTGTCTAGTGAGGCTGAAGGGTGCAAACGTGGGAGGCACAGTAAACAGGGAAGTTGGATCAGACCAGCAGGGCCTAAAATTTGTGGCCGAAGAGCGCAAATTTTCCTCTGAGGGGTTTCAGCAGAAGAGGGACAAGCTCAGACTCTTCTCAGAAGGCTCCTCTCGGCCCCACTCCTCCTCTTATCCTCACAGCAGCCCTGTGAAGTCTGGGTCATGATTCCTGCTTTTACAGAAACAGAAACTGAAGTTTCGGAGAAGTAAACTCAAGTGTCCACAGTCCTCAGAGCTTAACTGGCAGAGTTGGGGCAGAGACCCCATGCTGGGGGAAAGGGCAGTGGAGAGAGCGACACATTGTAAGGGCAGAGCTAAGGACACTGGCCAGATCAGTTTTCCTATCTGCAAAATGGACACATTAGGAGGGCCCTCCCCAATCAGGTGCCCTGCTCTCTGCTCCCCGTGGCCTGGGACACCCAGATCTTGCCTGGGACAGGCCACTCACCACCCACACTCCCCTCTCAAAGGGCCTGAAAGGTCACACTTACTCCTTGACATTTTCCCCAAGTCTCCTGTCCTAACCCCCCTACCTCAGCCACTCCCACCTCAGGGGAGTCTGGCCCTGCTTTCCCTGGGCTTCATGCTAGACGCTGCTCATCTGCCATTAGTCACCAGCTGGTAGAAAAGCTGAGACCAAATCCTATCGTGGTCCCACCCACTACTGCCCAGACCTCCCTCCCCTCCCAGCTCAGCCATCCGGTGCCATCTCTGGTTGGGGGGTGGGGGTCCCTTGTCCTTGGGGAATACCTGAGCCGAGTCAGGGCCTGGGAGCCCAGCTGTGCTGTGTGACCTCAGTTTCCCTAACATCTCTGAACCTTAAACCTTCTCCTTTTCCTCCCTTCCTTCCTTTTTTCCAGTCTTCCTTTAACTCTCTCTGACTCATCCCTCCCTCTCATGCCATAGACATTTATTGAATGTCTACAGTGCACCAGGCACCATGGGTCACAAGCATGGACCACTGCCCCTGGAGGTCTTACTCGCCAAGGGCTACATGACTAGACAGGACCCTGGGTGGATGGGAGCGGGGGAGAGGAGGAGCACAGGACTAACCTCTGAACCATGGAAGAGCCAGCACAGGCTTTTGAACCAATTCTGGGTTCCATGTTCCCACTTACTGTGTGACCTTGGGCAAATCACTTTACCTCTCTGACCCCAGTTCCTCACTTAATAAACGACAAAAATCATATTATAAGATTTAAATGGGCTATCTGGCTGGTAATGGGTCATTCTAAAGTTCTAAAAATTCGTCTTTATTTCCACCTTGAGGCCTGAAAGCCCTAATGGAGTGAAAGACAGATCCCTCTGATGGCGGGGGTGGGGGTGGGGGGGTTCAGGCATCAGTCAATGACCCTGGGTACAAGACTTATTGGGAGGCAAGTGTTTCTTCTAAGCAACCCCCTAACAAATATTTTAAATTGTTTGCAACCTGCTTCACCTTCATGTAAAAATTTCCCTTTTGTGGGGGAAAGGGAATCCTGACTTGATAGCATCATTATAAAAGATTTTAGGTGACATTTATGAGCACTTACTGTGTGCCCCCCACTGCACGACATGATCTCTGATTCCCAGAGGTGGTAACTCTTACAATACCCATTTTAGAGAGAAGGAAATTGAAGCCTGGAGGAGTCTACTAACTTGCCCAGGATCACACAGCCAAGAGTGGCCTCAGCTGGGCCCTGCACATCATCCCCCTGCATGGGGTGAGGAAGGGCCCCTTCCTGTACTGTCTGGGGACCTTGAGCCCATGACTCCCCTCCCTGGGCCTCAGTTTCACCCTCAACAAAACAGAATTTTGAGTCTTTACTAGCACAATGAGGTAAGACAAGGCAGGGTTTCCCGGCCCCTATGAACAGATGGGAAAACTGAGGCCCGGAGTGAGGCCAGGGCTCCCTGGTCACCCAGCCAGAAGCCTGGTTTTTGGGCCCAGCCTGGGGTCTGTTCTCTATCTGCCACTTCTTGGAAGGTAGTCCTGTCCCAGCTGGTCCTGTCTTGGGATTGCTCAAGGCACTGCGTCACCTTAGGTGGTTCCAGTACCACAGAAGCGGGGAGAGAAAGGAAGAGGAGGCCACTGGCTGAGTCAGGGTTTGGGACTCTGGGCCAAGCCCAATGCTGGGTGTGAGGAGCACCCTGAGGGGTATTCTACAGAGATCCACTGGATTCCTGCCCTCCAGGGAGCTCTCAGATGAGGGTTGTAATGGGGGATTAGTACCAAGTGGAGGAGAATGTGTAGTTTTCAAATGGAGAAGAATGGACAAAGGCCAAGCCATCCTTTCTTTTGGGGCAGGGCTGACACTTGTAGAAACAGAGAGCCTGCAGCCTTCCTTCTGCAAAGCCTGACTGTCCCCTGGGGCCTCCTGTTTCTCTTTGAGGTCCCTGTACCCCAGGGCCAGGTTCTGGGACACATGGCATTTTTGCTCCAAAACTCAGAGACCCCAGTTACCAAGTGCTCACTACGTCCTCGGTGCCCACCCTGAGTCATTCTGGTTGAGTCTATCCCCAGGCCTATGAGGGAGGAAATTCTTGCTCCCATTTTGCAGATGGGGAAACTAAGGTCCGGAGAGCCAAAATACCTGCCCATGGCTCCACAGTGGGAACTCAAACCCTGGCTTCTTGACTCCCGTCCCCTCCCCCTGCTTCTCCCTCTCAGCTCTCACCAGCTGCAGGGAACAGTTTCTATTAAAAAAAAAAAATCTGTAAAACGGGGCCATTACAAGGTTCACCCATGGGGCCCTTTTATGGGTCAGCAGGGCCCCAAACTGTTGTGAGCTTATTCAATAAGATGCCAGGCAGGGTCCATTTGACTCACGGATAAACATCCACTAAAGCAATACAGGTTTATTCCCTGTGCTGAGTCACATAGGAATGGAAACTGGGACCCATTTTGTAGCCCAAATCCATCCTAAATATGGAACTTATCCTGGAAAAAAAGGGCTGGGGGGAGGCTCACAGGCCCCTGTATCGCCAAGAACCCTCCCTGCTCTGAACTCATGGTGGGTAAGAATCCCCACCCACGGTGCTAGGAGTGAGAAGTCAGAGGTTGAGTCCCTGGGAGGTGGGCTTTGTTTCTTTCTGGCACACAGTGGGTCTGCAAGGAACTTCATCAATGCAAGGAGGAAGGGGAAGGGGAGTAAGTGGATGGGTGGCGAGTGGATGGATGGATGAATGATTAGATGGATGATGATTAGATGGCTAAAAGGACGGATGAGACAGGAAGATTGTCTGAGTTTTGCTACAGCGACAGGTGTGATGTGTCTGTCTTTGTGGGTGTGTCTGCATGTCTGTACGTGAGGCTGTGTTGGTATGTGTGTCCGTCTCCCAGTATCTGCATCTTTGTGTGTCTGTAGGTGCCCCAATCTGTAAATGTCCACATCTGAGGATGTGTTGTCTGTGTGTGTCTGTGAGCTGTGTGCATCTGGATACCTGCATATTTGTATGTGGCTTTTGGTGGTACCTGTCCATGTATGGCTGGTTGTGTCTATGTACTGGCACGTCTCTGATTTTAATCTGATTTTGTGTCCATGTCACCATGTCTCTGTGTCCAGGTTTATCTCCTGTATCTGTCAAAGTGTGTCTGTGTCTCTGGTTGTGTGTCTATGTCTGCTCCATGTGTATCTGTTTCCGTGTGTGTGTGTGTGTGACCTGTCTCCCAGGTCTGACCTGACTATGGCTCCACATCTATGTATCCAATTACGCCTGTGTGTCCTGGTGCAATTGTGTGTGTGTTTCTGTGTCCAGGTGTCTCTGTTACCCAAGATCCAACTCTGTGTATCCAGGTGTGTCTGGGTATCCTAGCCTGTGCGTTCCATGGCTGCTGTCCCAGCCCTGAGCTCTGTAAGCTCCCCCAGGGGGCGCCCTTACCTAGCCGCCACTTCCTCCCTTGAGCTCCTGCCCCCACGGCTGCGCCCCAGCGAGCTGCCCCGGACTGGGCAATGCTGGTCTCACCAGGTCCCCGCCTTCCCGTGAGGCCCCGCCCCTGGCCCGCCCCTAAACGAGCTATAAGTTCTCGTGGCTCTCGGCTTCTGCATTGCCGGCTGCCAGCAGTTCCGCACTTGGAGGGTCCTGCCACCAGTCTGAGGTACAGCCACCACCTGACCATGGCCGAGGGTGAGTATCAGAGTCAGCGCCACTGCCGCTTACAGGGTCCCGTGTCTGGCAATCCCTCCCTGGTTTCAGTGGTCCCACTGGTGCACGGGGGGTCAGGACTGGGCTGGGACCCAATCCCTAAGTCCCCCGTTTGGAGCACAGAAAGATGGTTGGGCTGGGTGAGAGGTCTCTGGCTCCGGGTGCTGGCTCTGCCTGGGGCCTCAGTTTCCCTATCCTCAGGGCACAATGATTAACCCCTGACTCCCTGGATCAGATGAGGCAATGAAACACAAAGGTGTGTCGTAATTGTAAGGCACCGTGTTAGTGGACCACTGTCACCTCGTCCTCAGTCAGTGAGTGGGGGCTGGCTCCCTGCTGTGCGCCCCACGTGAAGCTGTGCAGAGGGTGCCGGCCTGGCCTCAGATACTTAGCTTTGGTTTGTCCCTGGTGCTGTGTACACCAAGTCTGTCTGATTCCTTGGCTGTAGGGGCCGGAGAGGAGCTTCTAGCATCTTATGGGGGAGTGCGCTGAGAGCAGGCTTGTTCTTCTAGGTCCCTCCCTGCCCTCAAGTTCTGCAACCCTCATCCTTGGTGGCTTGTTGAGTGTCAGTTTCCCCTTCTGTAAAACATGGACAGTCAAGCCAGCCCTTGGTACATCTGTGAGGGCTGTGAGGAGGGGAGAAGGGCTGAATTCATTTCCTACTTGCCCCCTACACACACACACACACACACACACACACACACACACACACACACACGGGCAGGGATACCATCTGGGAGGAGGAATTTCTGTGATGGGGGATGCGCTGCACTAACACTTCTGGACTCAGCATCCTGGCTGACTTTTGGGTCAAGTCCATTTAGAGATGGCCCCTGCAACACACCGCCGAGGAAGGACAGTGGGCAGAGGGAATGTGGACAGGGATATGCGGCAGGTGGAGCAGGAACGAGAAAGGGGGACCGTGGCCCTGCCTGCCTGCTGTGTGACCTCAGGCCACCTTTGTCCCTCTCTGGGACCCAGTGCCCCAACACATGCAATCAAAAACCAGCTCAAGGCTGGCTGTGACTTGTCACCTAGGTGGCCACTTGTGCCCGATGCAGTTTCCCACCCCTATCCCCAAGAGTGGGGCTCAGTAGGGCTGGAGGACCCTGGAGATGCCAGTTATGATAAACCCCCTGCCCCACTGCCAGAGTGGCTACTTCCTACAAGGGTCCCAGTGGCCTGGAAGACCTCCGGTCCTTTCTCAGTGCAGAAATCTGATGATCCTAGACCCCAGTATTTGTGCACCTCCAGGGTTGGGCAAGATTTCTGGAAATCCTTTTTTAGACAATAGCATGAGAAAGCGCCCCATCTGTCCCAGAGCAGGAATTGACCATCTCTCTAAGGTCTCCCAGAGGGACAACGGTGGCCTCTTTCCTGCCTGAGCTCTCTGGAGTTGAAGTTTCCCCAGACTGTTTCTTCACCCCAGCGGGTCAGCAGGAAGTTCTTCCTTGTGGCTAGCGGAGGTCTCCCCTGCTATGATTGCAGGGGCCTCAACTTCCCCCATGTCTCCTTCCAGGCTTGAAACAACAAAGGACTTGGGCGGGGGGGGGGGGGGGCGGGGGGAGGAGTGGAGGGGGAGGCAGGGGATGGAGAACAAATCCTGAACTGTGAATGAGGTGGTGTCCAGTGTGGGCTCCAGCATCTGCAGCCCTGGAGTCAAACCCCAAAGCCGTGGCTGGCGCTGGCTGTGAGACCCAGGGCTGCGTGCTGTCTTTCTACAAAACGGGGATAGCGAGAGTAGCTGTGTAAGCGGGGTAGTTGTGAGGTTTGGCAGAGATAATCCACATAGATGCCCTCGGCAGACACTAGGCAATGTATTTGCCCCTCATTTGAGAGATGTTCCATGTAGGAGGTAGGAGACCTGCATGGATGTCCCCATGAAAGAACCTACTTGCTGGGTGACTTTGGCAAGTCCCTGCCCCTGGGCCTCAGGGGGACCACATACTCTCAAAGGTCCTACAACTCTGAGAGTCTGCCTTGCCCGCTCCTCCTACCCTACAGTCCCACTAATCTTGACCTAGAGTAGGTCAGATTGAGCTTGCCAAGGTTTATGAGATTTGTGCTTCCCTTAAACCCTCACTCTCCCTTCGCCCCCACTCCTGCCCTGGTCTTCAGCTCCCTCTGAAACTATAAAGAGAACTTTCCCATATCAAACTCTTCGCCCTAAGTTAGGCCCTGAGGACAGGGTGCCCTCTCCTAGCCCTTACAGCCGCCCTTTGAAGCTTCAAAAAAGGAGGCACAGAGAGGGAGAGACACCTACCCAGGATTACACAGCAGCACAGCAGAACTAAAATCCAGAAGACTCCAAACCCCTGTCACTTGAAAAACCTTTATTATGGAGAATACTGAACATACATAAAAGTAGAGAGAATAATATAATAAATGCCTATGTTTTCATCACCCAGTCCCGACCACCACCAGCATACGGTTACTGCTGCCTCCTGCCCCTCTCACCACTCCCTACCCACTCTTTGGGAGCAAATCCCAGACATCACCTCATTTCATCTGTAAATATTTCAATGTATCTCTCCAAAGAGATGGTCTTTTTTTAGACATAAACAAATTAAAAAGTCCTCAATATCACCATTATTCCATCAGTCTTCAAATTTCCAATGGTCTCGTGCATGTAATAAATGTTTAAAATAGTTTTTAAAATCAGAATCCAAATAAGGCTCACACAGCTCTGTGGGCTGAAATGTCTCTTCGGTTTCTCTTAGTCTCTAGGTTCTCCCTTCAGCTTTTTTTTCAATTTTTTTTCTTGCAATTTACTGGTTAAAAGAACCAAATGCTTGACCTAGAGTTTCCCAGAGTAGGAATGTCGTTGATCACGTCCTGGTTCTGTGTTTAACGTGTTCCTCAGTCCTCTGCATTTCCTGGAAATTGGAAATTGAATGTACAAGGCAAAGTCAGTCATGACAGCCTAGCTTGTGTTTAGTGAGCATTTATTATGCACCAGACATGAGGCTAAATAACTCACCACAGCCCTGCGAGGTGGGTCCTGCTGTCCCCTACCTGTGGATACAAATGGGGGAAGTGAGCTGCCCGAGGTCCCACGGCTGAGAGGCAGCAGAGCCTTCCCGACATGCCTCAGTGCACCACCCGTGATTGAGTCAGGCCATCAGCCCCTGGGTGACCGGGCGGGTAGGGGTTGGAAGGACTGGCTCCCAGGAGGCCCTGATGCCCCAAGTTCAGGGATCCCAAGGCTCACAGCTGGCTGAGGGATGGACCACAGCTCAAGCCCCTCACTGTCCCCACAGATCTGGTTCTGGAGAGATGCGACCTGGAGCTAGAGGCCAATGGCCGTGATCACCACACAGCCGAACTGTGCAGGGAGAGGCTGGTGGTGCGGCGTGGCCAGCTCTTCCGGCTGACGCTGCACTTCGAGGGCCGGAGCTATGAGGCCAGCGTGGACAGCCTCACCTTCAGTGCTGTGACCGGTGAGTCCCTCCCCCGCCTCCCTCCTCTCGACCTCCCTGTTCTGTGATTTCGTGGTGCCTTGATGGACCATGGGACAGGGTACGCCATTCCTCTTTGCCCCCTGAGAAATTCCCAGTAGTCAATACCCCATGTTACAGATGAGGGACCTGAGGCCCAGGAAGTGGAGTGATGTCACCGTGAGCCACTCAGCTTTGTAGACACGGCTGTGCTCCTGGACACCTGGGTTTCTGACAACCTGTTAGCACCAGGGCTGGGGGAAGTTTCCTTCCTCGCAGATGCATCAAGACCCTGCCCGCCCTTTCCCACATCAAAACAACTTTACAGTTCTTATCAACAGCTGCTTCCCCAAGCCCACACAACCTGACAAGTCCTCTGGGATCAGACCCAAATGGCGTCTGGGTGGCAGAGAGAACTCAGCTGGCTCCAGCCTGCTGAGTGAGCAGTTTTGTGTTCCCATGGTTCCTTCTCTAAGCCTTGGGAGGCTGCCTCAGGTTCAGGGGCTGGACAGATGGACCTGGGTTCTGGTGTGGCCCAGACTGCATACCCGCTGTGTGACCTTGGATAAGTTGCTTAGCCTTTCTGAGCTAAGGCACTTCTGGCTCAGGGTTGTTAGGTGAGAAGGGCCTGACACGGGAGGGTGCCCGGCCAACGTGAGCAGCTGTTGCTGGTCTTGTTCCAGGGACTCCAGTGATGGAGGAGGGACAATGAGGGCCCAGCCACCCCATCCCTAGATGTCCAAAATCTCATCTTCTTTGTTTGCCGTTCTCAGGAAAGTGGCCTTGAATGCCAAATCTCTGGGTTTGGCTTCTGGTGGGAACCACTCCCTCGAGGTCAATGAGGGGCCACCTGGCTGGGACTCTGGCCCGAGGGTGGGAAAGGCCAGCTCTTTCTGAGGGCTGCGAGGTCAGAGAGAGCAGCGAGTGGGCTGAGGTCCGTATTTACCTGGGAAGCCGTTTGATAAGGCTTATCACAGAGCCTGCAGACTGGCCCCGGATATCCCCTCCATCCCTCTCCTCCCCACCGCTTCCCTTCAGGCAGGGGCACACCTACTAGCCAGGGGCACCCCCCCACACACACATACCCAACACCCCTGTGGTCCCTGAAGGGCCTCCAGCAAGTCTCTAATCTTTCCAGCCTCAGTTTCCCCCTCTGTAAAGTGGAAGGCTGGATCCATGGCAGTGAAGGGCTGGATGTGGTATCCTGAGAAGAGCCAGGCTTGGGCTGAAGAAAATTACAATGTCTTTGAGCACCCACTGTGTGCAAGCTCATTCTGAATCCTGCTGTTGTAGAGGCATAATGAGCCCCCATTTTACAGATGGGAGCACTGAGGTGCGGAATGGTCAAGTTACTTGCCTAGGTCACACAGTGAGTTAGGGACATGGCAAGATTCAAACCCTGACCCCAGAGTTGAGGTTTTCTGGTGCTGTGACCTGACAGCAGGGACATTTATCTCTTTACCACCTGCTGGGCTTCAGTTTGTTCCTCCGTGAAATGGGTGGTAGATGAGCTGCTGGCCTGGGCAGCTTGGGATTTCTCACCTTCTTTTTCCTTCTTTCATTCTCAGGGTGTTCCCCCTTCTTCTCCATTTGTCTAGGCCGCCTGGCACTAGGTAATAAGGCCCCAAGTTCAGGGTTGAGGCCACAAGGGAAGTGGGCAGCAACTAATCTCTGTTCTCCAGTCTCCGACCGACTTATCTCAAACCATTGCCAACCGCCCGGGTGACTCCCACAGCCCCCGGGGCAGCCACGGAAGGCACTGTATCTCTGGGTGCACACGGCTTCCCTGAGTTACCAAGACCCTCCCGCAGGCTGGGGAAGCTAAGGGATAATACCAGGAAGCCAGGCTTCCCCCACTCAAGGCCTGGCTTGGGTCAGCTTCCAGCCCTGGGCCTGGCCTGAGCATACTGCTCTTGTCAGGACATTCTAGCTTACAGTCAGCCTGTCCTATCTCTTCAGGGAAACTGAGGCCCAGAGAGGGGAGAGAGCTGGCAAAGGTCACTCACCGAATGGCCTGGCCCCAGCCCTATCCGGATACTGTGCATTTTACCCAGGCAGTTGGAGACCGGACAGGCTCTGTTGTGGGGTACAGGCCACAGCAGACAAGCACCCTCCTTGTTATAGAATAAAGCTCTGCTTCCCCAAAGGGGGGCAAGGGTTTGGAGGGTGGGTGAGGTGAGAGTGAGGTCAGCCTGAAGCGGTGAAAAGAGCCCTTATACAGCTAATAGAGGGCTTAACCTTGGAAGGTTCCCCTCATCCACCCCACCCGGTCCCTCACTGCTGTGGTCGGGATAGTGGCCAGGACCCCTCAGATCTCCAGGGTCATTTAGGTCTTAGAGGGGTCTCTGCGGTGCCTCTGGCCCCACAAAGAGTACTGTGTGGAATCACAGCCAAGGAATTTTCTAAACCAGCTTACGTGAGCAGTGGTGGGGCCAGGGGAACAGCCTGTCCTCATTCCACCCATCAGGACCCCTCAGAAGAAAGGGGTGTGTGTGTGTGTGTGTGTGTGTGTGTGTGTGTGTGTGTGTGTGTACACAGCTGCCCCGGGACAGAGAGAAAGGGAAATGTGTTTCCTGACCTGCCCCCGAGGGTGGTGTGTCAACAGTGACAGTGGCTATGGGACCTGGCCCAGGCTGTTACCATGGTGACCAGATCATTGATCATCCAAATAGTCTTTTCTGAGAATGAAAAGGGTGCTGTTAAGAATTATGCTGGGACCATAGGCATAAAATAGGACTGTCCTAGGAAAACTGGGACATACCGGTCACGCCAACTTTACCCCTCTTGCCCTCAGTTCCCATATCTGTGAAGTGATTCAATTGAACTAGACAATTTCTACATTTCACTCCAGTCCTCAAAACCTGTTATTTGGCCTGAGAATTCTGATTTTTTTTTTTTTTTTTGATGGAGGTACTGGGGATAGAACCCAGGACCTCGTGCATACTAAGCACATGCTCTACCACTGAGCTATACCACCCCCCCTGAGAATTCTGATTTGTGATGGTCCTTTTTGATGACACTGAGGATAGCGCATGTTCGCTGCATAATTACGACGTCCTTGTCACTGAAATGCTTTCTGTGAACTCTCACTAATTCCTCTGATCAGCATTAGGAGGTGGTCATGACAGTAATAAACAGTAACTATCATTTACTGAGCACTTACAACGTGCCAGGCACTTTGTAATGTGCTTTACAAGCCTCACCTTCTTTAAGCCTCGAGATAACCTTATGAGGAGGGACTACAATCAATTCCATTCTACACATGAGGAAACTGAGGCACAGAGAAGCCAAATAGCTTGTCCAGGGTCACAGAGCCAGTTTTGGACCCAGAATCGGACCTTTCCAGGCATGTGATCTAAGCCTATTTTCTTCTTTGATGAGAAAGCTGCAGATCAGAGAGGCCTGGGGACTTAGCCCGGGTCACACATCTCTCAGGGCCTGAGTGGAGGAGCCGGACCCAGGCTGGTTCTTGGGCCCCAGTGCTGTCCAACTCCTCGAAATACTGACTCTGGAAGACAGTGTTTAAAGGCTTACAGCTGTCTCCTGGCACCCAGACAGGGCCCCAGAAGCCTGTGTCATGCCTGTTAGCTCATGGTTATATTTGGGCCTGGGTGTGGGTGTGGGTGGGGCTGGCAGGTAGCCCCTCGGTGAGCAGGCCCCCATATTGTCAGCAGTGGGCGGGCAGAGCTGCAGGGAGGGAGATGGAAGAATAAACATAAGCCCTCCCGGGCAGCCGCCCAGCCAAGCAGAGAAGTTTCTGTTTCTTCTCTCCGCCACCCAGTCCAGAAAGAGTGACAGCCCCCACCCATGCCCTCCCCATGACTCAGCCCTGCCTGCATGGGCTGGGCCCTCCCCTCCACCTGAAAAGGAGCCAGTTCAGGGCAGGCTTTCAGCACACCGAGCCCTGAGACCCCTGCTAGGGAGCATCCTCTTTGGGAATGAGATGCACTGTGGGGACAGCCGGAGCCTAGAGACCTGGACTCAGATGCTAGCTTTGCCACAGATCCCTGGGGGATTCTGGGAGAGCCCTTCTCTCGGAGCCTCAGTTTTCCCTCCTGTATAAGGGGTCTTGAGGGAAGGGGGAAGTGCCACGCCACTTTGTGAAGTGTAAAAGGCTGTAGGGAGGTGAGAGATGGTTCAGACCATCTCACTGGAGCTGCCGATGGAGATACCCAGGTCAAATGTTGGAGGGGGCCTGGAGAGACAGACACCTAGACCTGCATTGTTCAGCATCTCTGCTAGCCAACAGCGTGCGGGCTTTCAGACTGGCCCTACTGGACATCAGAGGACCAAGTTCCCATTTTACTCAGAGTCTGGGCTTCTTTTACTGAAAGGGAAAGGAGGATACTAACAGGTGGAGGATACTAACAGGTAAAGGATTTAGGCTGAAAAGAGGACCCTTGGGGAGTGTCTTGCCTAATTCCTGTCCATGCTACAGATGGGAAGACTGAGCCGAGAGAGGAGGATGGTCTTGGCCAAAGTCACGCCAGTCCAAAGCAGTGTGACAGTGACCCTGCCCCAGGCCACGCTGTTCCTCCTCCCAAGAGGACTCTCCCAGGAGACTGAAGACGTGCTGTATGCCTGCAGTTTTTTGTGCATTCCCACAAAACCACCCTGATTTCCATTTTACAGATGAGACAGCTGAGGCTCAGAGAGTAGAAAGCTCTCATCAATGTTCCCTCAATGGTCAGTGGCAGAACGAAGCCTCAAACCCAGGCCGAAGGGACCCTCCGGGTGTGTGCTCTGCCCCTGCCAGCCCTGGCTCTCACCCTCCCTCACCACCCTGACTCACAGCCCCTGCTTGCTCCCTCTGCAGGCCCAGCCCCCAGCGAGGAGGCCGGGACCAAGGCCCGCTTCGGGCTGTCTGATGCTGTAGAAGAGGGTGCCTGGGCGGCCGCAGTGGTGGACCAGCAAGACGGCGCCCTCTCGCTGCAGCTCAGCACCCCGGCCAATGCCCCCATCGGTCTGTACCGTCTCAGCCTGGAGGCCTCCACCGGCTACCAGGGCTCCAGCTTCGTGCTAGGTCACTTCACCCTGCTCTTCAACACCTGGTGCCCAGGTGAGCTGCGCTTCATCTATGGGCAGGGTGGGGAGATGGGCAGGACCCGCCCGTGGGAACCACTAGGGTGGGGGAGTGGGGCGGGAGAGACCTCCAAGTGGATTGAGTGAGGCCCGCTCCGTACAGCTCCGGGCCCCAGCCTCCTCCGCCAAACCTCATGACGTCAGGACTCTCATTATGCCTATTTACGGAGGAGAGACAGGCTCACAGAAGCAAAATGACTTGCCCCAGGTCACACAGCGACCAAGGGATCTCACCCCCCACCCCACCCCTGTCTGAGGCCCGTAGGTGCCCCGGGCACTGTGAGCTGGGCATGGAGGTGGGTTCAGAAGCCCCATTCAAGAAAGGGCAGCCCAGCAGACACCCAGGGCCATACCTTCACTCTGGGCTCTGTTCTGCAGGGCTCTATTCTAATCTCACCAGGCTGGCTCGGGGAAGGGAAACTGAGGGAGGTGGTGGGGTGGGTAGCCAGGGGAGGTGGGCAGGAGCAGCTGGGTCCCCTTAGTGCCTCCTTATACACGCTCTCCATGATTCCTCTCAGCAGTCCCCGGGGTTGGTGGGGGTCGGCATCCTAGTTTTACAGGCAGGAAACTGAGGCTCAGAGATAAATGACTTTTGGCAGCTCCTTCAAGAAGCAAGTGGACCGTGCGGGACAAAACTAGAGGGTTAAGAAAGAGCTGAGTGTGTCTGGAGCAGGAGGGAGGAGGCGGGGGCTGCCACACCCCTTCCCCGGCCTCAGTTTCCCCATCTGACTCACAAGCCAGTGGAATCTCTCTGCCTACGCAGCAAGGCAGAGAGAGAGGCCATGTGGGCAGGCCCAGTCTGGGAGTGGGCGCTGCTCCTCAAAGCCTAGGCCCAGAGCAGAAATTCTGGCCACTCCAGCATCGGACAACTAGTTTCCTCCTGGGCCAATGCTTTATTTGTTTATTCTCTTCTCCATTTTGGGACATTTTATGTCATATTTGAACAGAAAGATTTTTTTTAAATTTTCTCTCTTACACACTTTGGCTTCTATTTCTCATTATAACAGCAAGACGTGAGAACATCTTCTTTATAAAACCTTCAAGTTCTGCAGAGACACAGCCCCTCTTTGGCTTTCCTCCTTGGGAATCCCCATTATTTGCCGTCTTTGGGGGGCTCATCTCCGTAGATTCGAGTGTATGTGCCTGGAGACGTTGCTGTGCTTCTTTTTCTTCCAGTTTTATTGAGATGTAATTGACGCACAGCCCTGCAAAAGTGTTAAGTGTACAGCATCATGATTTGACTTACATGCATCATGAAATCATTATGACTACAAGCTTAGATCATCTCATACAGATACAAAATTTAAGAAATAGAAAAGAAGTTTTTCTCCTTGTGAGAACTCTTAGGATATACTCTCTTAACAACGTTCATACAGCAGTTTTAATTATATTTATCATGTTGTATGAGACATCGGCGTATTACAGGTCTCTCTGTCTGTCTTAAACATCAAAGGATCCCACGGTGTACAGCAGCCGACATCTTGGGTTGTTTTTTTCTTACCTCTTCTGTACGGCTTAACATTCTTTCCACATCAGTCTGCATACATCTGCTCATCTTTTTTAAGAGCCGGGAGTGGCTGGGTCTTGCCAGGTGGACCGTTCATTCATTTGGCTCCCACCCATGGACATGAGGTGGTCCCCCGTGGCCCATCACAGGGAGGAGCCCCCTTGCTCACAGGCCCCATTGCCACACGGAATGGTTTCTCAGGACAGAAGTGGCCTTGCTGGACCCGCTGTACATTCATGTTGATTTTAGTCAATCTGAACTTACAGCTAGTTGGTGACCTTCACCACGAAGCAGGAACATGGCAGTGTGCCTCCCCCACCCCAACACCTCAAGGTTGCAGAGTTCAGGGAACGGGGAGCGAGGTTGGGGGACTCTCCGGTCCTCTAGTCCTGCCCCTTCCCTGCCTGGCGGGTTGAGGTGGTGGTGAGCCAAGCAGCACAGTGACTAAAGGGACCTACATCCCAGGGTGGGAGCTGGTGATGCACAGGGAGGAGTTGGGCTCAGTGGGGGTTGAGGTGCGGGGGGGAGGTATATGGCTCTCCCTCTGAGGGGAGAGGGCGGATCCGCCCTTGATAGGGGCGCCTCCTGTCCTTCAGGTGCCTCTGAGCTCCAACATGGACAGGATCGACAGCCAGTTTTGAGGCTTCTTATGCCCAGAGCCTCCACCCTTACCAGACAGAGACTTGAGCAGGGACATCATATTCTGGGCTTCCTGGGCTGCGGGGGGGACAGTTCCGTATGTTCTGACACTCCCATTCGAAAGGAAAACACCAAGGGCTTTTCTTTCTCTTAAATTCTTTCTCCTGCACTGCCAGCTGATTGACAGCCACATAGTTCATTGATCTCAAGGCTGATTTTCATTGCACGGTCTCAGGGCCAAAGGGCAAGATGCATAAGGCACTTGGCACCTTTCACATTTGCTTCCTTCAAGTGAGCGGCAAGAGTGGGGGTTGCTGGTCGCTGCAGATGTCCCCAGGGATCCAAGGGGCCAGGGCCTCTGCATCCGGGCCCCGCTCCACCAGGCACTGGACCTCCTTCCCCGGGCTGACTTCAGTAGGCACACCACCTGGGACCTGCTGTACTTTTAAGGACCTATGAAAATGTGTTCACTTCTTTTAAAATCAAGAGAGAAAAAATGAACTTTTAGGCTAGAGAATGTATTTTAACATGTGATATTCATATATCATCATTATACCAACGCAGTCATAAAATACATTTTTAATTTTTTTTAAATGGAGGAAGGGTCCCATAGAGGCAACAATGCCCAGGGCTCCCCAAAGTCAGAATGTGGCTCTAGATTTCCCCTTCCCAGCTTCAATTTCTTCCCCTGTGAAGTGGGACAGGAAAGGCCAGCCTGACCTTTGACCTCCTGCCCTCTGGCCTGACTACCCCAGGCCCTTTTCTGTCCTCACCAGTCACAGGGAACTAAGTGCCCTGCATTTTCCAGCCTCATCTCTGCGCTCTCTGGTCCTCTGCTTAGAATGTCATCAAGGCCACCTTCAGATACAACCTGGCCCCCAAGCTGGACAGGACCCCACCTGACCCTTTCTCGGCTTTCCCTCCACCCTGAGTCATGCTCCTTCCTTGAGCTGACTCAGGACTTCACTTTGCAAAGCATTGTTCAGATCTGTGGTCACATTTTACTCCCAGGGAAGACAATCAGGTGACAGGAGAAGGGAACTGCCCAGGGTCACACAGCAAAAGAGAATCAGAGCCAGGGCTACCTAACTTCTGGCCTAGAGTGCCTCTGTCTCCTGTTCTGGCATCAGCTTTCCCATCTGTGAAATCTTCCTGAGCCTCAGTTTTGCCATCTGTGAAATGGGGCCTCCAAGAATCCCTCCCACACAGGGTTTTTGTGGAGATTAAACAAGTTAATGTATGTCATACATTTATCACAGGTCCCACATGGGGTAAATATGGGATAAAAGACAGCTGTTGTTGTCACTAACCAATAACACCTTGTCTCATTGACAAAGGATTATTAATTAATGATTAGTATTTCTGATTAAAAGAGAGAAAGGCTGCTGAGAAGCCAGCCTGGCCCTGGGGAGCTGGCCCCTCGCCAGACCCAGAGCTGAGGCCCTTTCCTTTCCACCTGCAGCGGACGCTGTGTACCTGGACTTGGAAGAGGAGCGGCGGGAGTACGTCCTTACCCAGCAGGGCTTCATCTACCAGGGCTCAGCCAAGTTCATCAAGAACATACCTTGGAATTTTGGGCAGGTAGGGCCATGCCCTGCCCCTCCAACCCTCTTGGGCCCACTGCGTGCTGGGCCCTGAGTCTGACGCAGTCAAAGTCAAAAGTGTGAGCAGAGTCACCCATCCCATGCTGTCAAGGATTCAAGGGCCCCAAAATGGCTGGAGGCTCAGAGAGGGCCCAGTCCAGGCCTGAAGTCACACAGCAAAGGGTGGCCCTACCCACCATGGGAGCATCAGCTCTGGATTCAGGGTGGGAAGGAATCAGGAGAGCCTTTGAGATTTGTGGGGCTGACAGGTACTCTAAGAGGGAGAATGGGAACATTCAAGGCCATATATCAAAATCATAGGCAGCACTTGGAGAATGCTTACTGTGTGCTAGGCATGTGCTGAGAGGGGCTTTAAAACATTATCTAGATCAGTGGTCTCAAACTTAAATATACATCAGAATCACTGGAAAAGTGTTAAAACACAGGTCACTGGGTCCAGCCCCTAGTTTCTGATCTAAATCAGAAGTAGATCTGGGTGTGGGCTGAGAATTTACATTTTTAGCGAGGTCTCAACTGATGCTGATGCTACTGATCCAGTGTCCATACTTTGAGAATCCCTGGTCTGGTGTATCAGCTAGCTACTGCTGACTAACAAACAAACCCAAACTGTGGAGGCTTAAAAAAAATCATTTATTATTTCTCCTAAATCTATGGGGCAGCCAGGACATGGCTGTCTAGGCTGGGCTTGGCTGATCTCAGCTGGACGGCTCATCTCTGTTCCACATGGTTCCTCCTTGTCCAGCGGGCCAGCCTGAACTGGGTCTCTAAACCAGTGCTTTTATTTCCTCTACTATCCAGCATCCCATAAGAATTCTTGAGATATTGCTGAGAAAACTCATGCAGCAAGAACCATCACACCCTTGGCCTCTCAACCTCCGGGTGTTTTAGTGGGTGTTGGCCTCCTGGGGGTCAGGTTCTCCTTGGGACACTTCCCAGCAGCCCCCGAATCAGGGTCCGTGTTCAGGACTAAGGAATCCTGCCCTGGGACCACAGGAAAGTCCTCCCTAAGATCTGGGGCTCTGGCCTCAGTTTCCTCTTCTGAATATTGGGTATAATCATTGCAAAAATATCTTCCCCCAAATAATTGCCAAAACCCTGGAGCCAGCTGTGGGCTGTAAATGAAATGGTGACATGACTGCAATATATCAAAAAGGAATTGGCTCATGTTCCCCGGGGCTCTGTATTCTCCCCTGAGAAACAGAACAAAACCTTTCTGAGGAAAGAGTCTCCCTTTCATTTCCTGAGTTCCTGATCTGTGTCCAGTCTCTGCACAGCCTTGGGACATGGCTTTGCAAAGCTTCTGGAAGTCATCATGACCCAAGATGATAAGACCTAAAGGAAGGAGGGGAATGACTGCCTGTGGGCATCAGGGCAGGTCCTGAAATAGGCATCTGGGCTTTGAAGGTGGGTGCACAGTATTCTAGGCAAAGGGAATTGCGTGTACAGAAGCTCAGAGGTGGGAAAGTTTACATTGTACCTAAGAAGTATGTTGTAGCTTGGGGAGCACTTTATAAGAGAAGGGGCCCCAGGAGATGACAGCGGGAGAAGTCAGCAGTGTTTAGGTTGTGAACAGCCCTGAATGTCAGACTGATGGCAATAGGGCGCCACAGAATGGTTCAAGCCAGGGAGGACTGTTCTGCAGCATGGAGACAAGGCCTGGATTGGGACAAGACCACAGAGATGGGGAGCAGGGGGCAGACAGGAGAGCCTTTGAACACGACAGATGGGTGGCCCAATGGAAGGTGACAAGGACGGATTTTGATAAAGATAACTTCTGAGTTGCAAGGATGAGAAGGTGTGAGTCATACAGGGAGAGGCAGGAAGAGCATTCTAAGCAAAGGAAATAGCAAGTGCAAAGGCTCTGAGGCCATGAGCCTGGGGCAGGATGAGTATGAGTGAGAGTGGTGAGAGATGAGGTCAAATTGGGGGTGGGACACAGATCACAATGGCCCTGCAGGCAACAGGGAGACGTCTGGAGGTTACTCTGGGTGCAGTGAAACAGGAGTGATAAGGTTAGATTTGTATCTTTATAATCTACTTGGGTTCCAATCTGAGCAGTGTGTGTGGGTGGGGTGGGGGGAAGAGGGACACTTATCAGCTCTGCAGGATGAGTCAGGCTTTAGAGAAGTGGAGGTTTGGCTGAGCAGAGAGGGAAGGGGCAGTGGCATGGCTTGAGGTGACCCTGAGGCTCCTGAGGGACACCCCAGGGATGCTGAGCTTTCACTCTGTGGTCTCCACTACAAATTCCCAGGACCGCAGCCTGGATGCAGGCACACCCAGCCTGGATGCAGGCACACCCTCCCCCATTTTCTCTCACACTGTCATTATCCCATCCCACCCTGTGAAGCTGGCACCCCAGAGAGGTGACAGACCCAGCCTGAGCCCCCAGGTCTGGTGTGTAAGACAGAATAGAGAGGTCCCACAGCTGCTGGACTTCAAGTTAGCCTTCCTGGAGGAGGTGACATCTCATCTCCCTCATCCTCCTCTTGTTTCCTCTGACACAGTTTGAAGACGGGATCCTGGACATCTGCCTGATGCTCCTGGACATCAACCCCAAGTTCCTGAAGGACGCCGGCCGTGACTGCTCCCGCCGCAGCAGCCCGGTCTACGTGGGCCGGGTGGTGAGCGGCATGGTGAGTGAGTGGAAGGCCCACCCCAGGGTCCCTCCCTTCCTGTGATGATGGGGGTCAGGGCCTGTTCTGGGTACAATGAGGAGACCTAGGAGCTGGGCTAGTCTCAGCTACGAGAGCTTATATTTGGAAAGACAAGATTTACACAAATGAGAGTAATGCCATGTGGTCCCTCAAAGCAGTTCATTCATTCATCCATTCATTCACTCACTCACTCATCCAGCAAGTTTTTATCAAGTGTACCCATGGGCTAGGCCTGAGGGAAAAGCAGGTGTAAGACATGAATGGTCTCCAACTTCCTAGAGCTTCCGTTCTAGTGGATGCGTGGGAGGAGACAGACATTAACCACCATATCATGGGAGCACACAGTCATAGGTCATGATGGACGCGCCGAAGGAACCAGGCATATGAGTGTCTCCTACAGGACTAACCCCAGCATGGGGCTGAGGGACCTCCCTAAGTTATGATTCATGAGTTGATGTAGTAACTGGGAGGAGAGGAGTGTCTCAGGCAGAGGGGACAGCCTGCGCAAAGGCTCTCTCAGGAGGGATGACTATTGCAAGTTGGAGGAGCAGAAGGGACGCTGGTGTGGCTGAAGCAAAACGCAAGCAGGAGGGGCGGACTGTGGAGGGGGCTGGGGCCAGACTGTGCAGGTCTCCTGGGCCATGGTTCTTGAGGCTGCCTTGTGTTCTCCAGGTTATGGGTGTATAGGGGGAATGACACAATCTGGATGGGTCTCTGTAAAGCAGATCACGCCATGTCACTCGCCTGCCACCCTGGGACAAATCCACATCCCCAGCATAATCTCCTTTGCAACCTTGACCCCTCTCCACCTCCTCCTTCCTGTTTCTCCCTCCTGCACCCCAGCCTCCAGCCCCAGCCATCTCCAACATCCCAGTCGGCCACACCTTGGTATCTTTGCACCTGTTGTTCCCTCATCCTGGAACACCCTTCCCTGCCTTTCACCACATGCTGAACTCTCACTCACCCTAGCCCAGTCGTCACCCTCTCCCCAGGCTCGGTCCCTCTGATGCCCCACTGGTTGCAGGTCAACTGCAACGATGACCAGGGTGTGCTGCTAGGACGCTGGGACAACAACTATGGGGACGGCGTCAGCCCCATGTTCTGGATTGGCAGTGTGGACATCCTGCGGCGCTGGAAGAACTACGGCTGCCAGCGTGTCAAGTATGGCCAGTGCTGGGTCTTCGCTGCCGTGGCCTGCACTGGTGAGCTGCGCGCTGGGCTGTGGGAAGGTCTGGAGCCTGCTCCGGGAACCCTGGGAGTGGGGCCCAGAGAGTACTGGAGTGGGAACTGGGAGACCCCAGTTCAGTGCCACCCACGTACTGTGTGGCCTGGAGTCGGTGGCTGCCCTTCTCTGGTCCTTTTTCCAACAACTCCCCTCCTCCACCCACCAGGTGGTTGTTCAGATCCAGGGATGTTAGGAGGCAGCACAAGCTTAGGGTTGAGAATATGGGCTTTAGAGCCAGGCAGACCTAAATTTAAAATCCCCAGTTACGCTCACTTGCTCTGTGACCCTGTGCAAATGACTTCTCTCGGAACCTCAGTTTCCGCATCTGTAAAATGGGGACAACAACATGACCTGCCTCCTAGGGTGATGACATAAAGCCGCTCAACACAGAACTTGGCCCCAGGCTAGCTCTCAGGAAACATTAGCTGTTCATAACTTGATAATAACAGTAATATCATCTATTGATGTCAAGAAAGAGAAGGCGCTTTCTGAAATGTAAAGGAGGAAAGCTAAAGCTATTTTAAACCAAAAAAGTAAACTACAAACCAAGTTTCTTTAAAAAAACCTTGAATATTTGAGCCCAGAAGACGTTGAAGAGAATTCCCTTATGAGAACAGGCTAGTATCATACACTCGTTAAAAGCAAAGACTTTGGAATCAAGGCCTGAATTCAAATTCCAGCTCTGTTTCTTACCACTGTGTCTTCGCTGTGTGTTTTTGAGGAAGTTACTTAACTCTTCAGAGCCTCAGTGCTGTTATATGTAAAATGGGCATGATAACAGTGCCTTTATCCTGGGATGGTTGTGAGTTACCATGTGTGAAGTGCTTAAAATGGTTTCAGGCGCGTAGCAGCAAATGTATAGTGCTGCCACTTACTATTATTACTGTTACTACTATTATTGTTATTATTATTATCCCTCAGCTCAGGAAATCTAAGAGGCTGATCTTGGGTTCCCAGCTTTTTTGACTCCAAGACCAGCGCTCAGGCCCAGAGCAGGGTCCCGGGGAGCCTGTTGACCTGTGCTCCACACCAGCAGTCTGGGGGTGGGGGCAGCCTGGCCGAGGTTCCCAGCTGGGCTTTCTCTGCTCTCCCTGTGACCTCTGAATTCCCCTTTCTTATGGAAACTGCCTCACCTCAGACCCTTCCCTCTGATGGGCCTAAAGCCCCGTGGGTTTTCTGGAGAAACCTCACCGCCCATGGCCCCAGACTCGCTTGCAGATGCCTTCTTCACTCTGGGCTGTGACCGTCTGAAGGTTTAGTTTCAGAAGCTGCCCTCAGTTGTCCTCCCTCCAGGCCCGGGGCTGAGTCCGGTCCCTGCAGCCTTCTCCCAGGCCTGATGTGTAACACAGCCAGGGAAAAAACTTGGTCAATTAAGGCGGCGTCAGACCCCGATGGCCACAAGGTTTCTGCAGGGAGCTAAGTGGTGGGTCGGCCCAGGGACTCGAGCTGAACTACCTGGTCTGAATCCCAGTTCTGCCGCTAACCCCTGGGTGAACTTGGGCAACAGAGCCGGTGTCTCCAAGCCTCAGTTTTGTCACCTGTAACATGGAGACAGTGTAGACTGACCGGAGTCACAGGGAGCTCTGGGGACCCGGGGTGATGCCACTTAGCACGGCCTCTGGTTCAGGGTAGGCTGGGTTTGTGGGATTCTGAGGGCAGCTGGGATTCTTCAGCTGGATCGCAGGGTATTTTCTCTGTGTCTACGAGTCAGTCGACAGTGACCGGATGGACATTGGCAGTGACGGGCATGGTGACACACTTTGCTGTTCTGCCAGACTGCCCGCATCCACCGCCTTCTGAATCATCACAGCATCCCGACAAGCTGCTATTATTAGTGCCTCTTGGAGGAGGAAATGGAGGCTCAGAGAGGGAAGTGGCTTGCCCAAGGTCACACAGCTGGTGTGTGGCACAGCCAGGCTCGGAACCAGGTAGGCCCGATCTGGTGCAGCCTCCTGACCTTGGACTGTGACAATGAGGCCTCCTGGGACAGCATTCCTGGGACAGGAGTGCAGCCTTGCTTCTTGCACAGTGGGGACAGAACTCCCCAAGCCTCAGGTGTCTACTCCGAAGCCTGTCACGTGGTGGGACGGTGGGATGGGGCCTGGGATTGGGACACCAGCCTCTCCCACGGGCAGCAGAGCATCTGACCCCTACCCAGGCCAAAGGGCACAGGAACACCAGGCAGGAGGTGGAGGGTCACAGCTGTTTCTTCATCTGGCCCTCACATCTCTTGGCCAGAATCCAGGGCCATCCGGGAATCCCTTCTCTGGTTGATGGCGGGCACGGGGCAAAGGTCACATCCCTGCCCCTCCCTTCATCTCTGAGACTCAACTTCAGTCAAAACTGAAAGTAAAAAAAATTCCTACAGGTTGCAGTTAGTAGGGCTTTCTGTTTCACTTTTTTCTTTTCTTTTTTTTCGGTTTTACTTTCTCTGTCTTACCCCGAGAATGTGTTACTTTTACAGTACACAAAAAAAGTGACATCCCCTCTGTCAGGAGCACCCAGCACCACCATTCGGGCAGGATTTGCCCGGGCTCTTCGTCCCTCCTCTGTGGCTGCAGATGCCACTTGACATCCTGCTTCTTTGTCACTTATCACTGCAACACCTGTCCCTTTCCCAGTGAGTGTGGCCTCTCTGTAAACTGGGCTGCAGCACAAGTGCAGGTCCTCCTTGTTCACGATGGAGTCCCAGCACACCCGAGGACCCTGCACCTGTGCCGTCCCCGTGCTAAGGAGGTGGAAACAAGGCCCAGAGAGGTGAAGGGACTGGCCCCAGCCTGAAGCAGCTGGGGCTGGAACAGAAGGTGTCCTGACTTGTTTCCTCTTCTGCCAGCTCTGCTATTTACTTCTCCCTCTGAATCTGTCATTTCTTCACTTCTTCCCTTCCTCCTTCTCTTCCTTTCTTCCTTCTTCTCTTTCTACTTCACTCACTCCTTCACCCCATTTGACAAAATCGTCTGTGCCAGGCCTGTGCTGGACTCTGGGGATTTAAAATAAGACAGAGCCCTTGCTGCCTTCAGAGGACTAATTAAAGAATCTCTCATATACCCATCCATTGAGAATGAGGATGAATCCTCAGTCTTGCTATGAATGCAAATGATGGAATAATCTAAACCTGGCTTCATGGCGGTGGGAACAGCATGTGCCAATGTCCTGGGGCAGGTGGGAGCATGGAGTCCTGGAGGAGCACTGAAGCCATGTGGCTGGAGCAAAGTGTGCAGGAGGTGGTTAAGGGACAGACCCCGCAGGGTCAAGGGGCACAGTGGAGGTCTGGCCTTGACTTCGAGGGCCATGGGGAGCCATTGCAGAGGGCTGTTAATGTCAGATTTGCATTTGAGAGTCTTCTTCTGTTCACTGTGATGTGAAGGGGAAAGAGTGGACATGGGGCAGCTAGAGAGGTGGACGCCATTGTCTTGGCAAGGGGATTTGCACACCACCTGGACAATGGGTGCAGTGCTCCCTGGCGTACAGATGGGCACGTGGAGGCCCAAGCAGGACAGGTATCTCTAGGGCCTCAGCCAGTCCCCTAAGCTCTCTCCATCACGTTCCCCCACCGCCCCCAGTGCTCCGGTGCCTCGGCATCCCGACTCGCGTCGTGACCAACTATAACTCGGCCCATGACCAGAACAGCAACCTGCTCATCGAGTACTTCCGCAACGAGTTCGGGGAGATCGAGAGTGACAAGAGCGAGATGATCTGGTGAGGCGGGGCCCCGGGGAGGGTCCCCTGCAGAGGACACGTGGGTTGATTTCTCAGAGGAGGCCACATTTGAATTGGGTTTCAAAGTTGAACAGTGTTTAGACCAAAGGAAACAGTGCCTGGGAAGGCTCGCCGGGATGGGAAGAGCATGAACGGAGGCTAAGAAGAAGGGAGGTCAAGGCACAGTGCTGAAAAGGGTGTCAGGGAGAGCACCTTGTCCGGAGTCTGGACAGCCAACCTGGGAGACTGGGCTTAATTCTAAAGGCTTCCGACTGGAGAGGGGCATGCTGACAACTGTGGAGCAGGAGGTCTGGTGGGAACAGATTGGAAGAAAGGGGCTGGGGTGTGGTCCAGGTGGATGATGATGGGGCCCAAATCCAGACAGAACCTGTGGGCTGGAAAAGACAGAACAGTCAAGAAAATTAGGAGGTCAGGTCAGCTGGACTTGAGAGCCACTGAGAGAGGAAGGGAGGTGGGGAGAGCAGTTGAGGAGGAGCAAAGAGGAGGGAAGTGGGAAGAGGGGTGTCGAGGGACATGCTGGGCTCAGCTTAGGACACGGCAAGTGTGGGCGGACTGGCTGCAGGAGGTGACAGTGGAAGTCAGAGTGTGAGTCCTTACCCGTGTTCTGCTTCGTCTCCCCGACAGGAACTTCCACTGCTGGGTGGAGTCGTGGATGGACAGGCCAGACCTAAAGCCGGGGTATGAAGGATGGCAGGCCCTCGACCCCACGCCCCAGGAGAAGAGTGAAGGTGGGTGGTGGGCATGGCCCCGTTACCCAGAGGAGGAAACAGAGGCTCACCCAGGGTCCCTCGGCTGGAGAGGGGGCAGAGCTGGGATTCTAACCCAAAGGCTATCGACTGGTCCACACGAGTGCCAGGTGGACCTCACTGATATTTTATAATACGCCTCTTTGATGATTTGAAAAATAATTCACACACAGCAGAAAATACGGAGAAGCACAAAGACCAAAATCAAACATCTTTGTCCTCGTCCGTATCATTAATGCTCACACACAGCTTCCAATAATTTCAAATGAATCCTTTCTCAGAATAATAGTTTAAATATACACAGAATATAATAGCTAGGCTCTAATGATGTTGAGATCTTGTTATTAGAACTTTTTAAAAATCACTTTGTGATATAATAATATATGTTTTATAGAACAAGATCTAGTCGTGGAGTCAACAAGTCCCCTCGTTTGCTGGTAGAGATGAACAGTTATTTATTTATTTATTTCCGGTTATCTGTGACACTATGGAGTGATACGAAAATATCTGTGGTTCTTATGAGTGACAAGTCAACAGGGCACCTAAGACTGTGGTTTGTGGTCTGCTTTCACAATCAAAGGAAGTGTTATCAAAATATAGTGAAAATAAAGATGTCATTTTTTTTCTCATCTGAGTTCATGAACTCTTGAATTCTATTTCCTGCGCCCTGGGCGGGGGCGGTCCATGGACCCCGAGCGAGGAACTCTGGCCGCACGTGGCCTTTTATTCTGGCCCTGTCACTCCTCCATATAGTACGAGCATGTCTTTATCAGATACTTTTCTGTGATTTACGTTTTAATTTAATGTTACCTCATTCCATCAAATGGATGCATCGTAATAGAGCTACCAAGCGGCTAGTCCTCAACATTTAAATCTGTGACCAGTTTGAGGCAGTCGTAAACCACACCAAGATAAACATTTAGCTCTCCTGTCCTGCAGTCAGCGCACACTCCCTGACGATGTGTTGGGCACTGACTGCTACTCAGTCTGGGCAGGAAACCAGACAGACACACGCCCTTGCAAAGTATTGCGAATGCTTGGCGCCCTCATTTCCTTAAGTGCCTTGGGATAACTTTTTTATCTATCAAACAGATAGCATTTTGTGCATCCTCTATTAGGTGGATACAAATATCCCCATGTGAAGCTAGGACTTAGAGAAGTGAAGTAGCCTCCCCGAGGTCACACAGCTCATAAGAGGCTGGGCTCAGATTTGAACCCCAGAAGCTGCATTCCAGAGTCCCCATTCTTAATTCTTGCCCCATGTCGCCTTCTTAGAAATGGAGTCCCTGAGTCGAAGGGCTGAATGATCTCGAGGTTTCCTGCTACGTGTGGTTGAACTGTGGAAGGTTTTGGAGGGTGTCACCCTCCCTAAAGCCCAGGTCCATCTCTCCCTCCTCCTCCCCCGACCAGGGACATACTGCTGCGGCCCTGTTCCCGTTCGTGCCATCAAGGAGGGCGACCTGAGCACCAAATACGACGCCCCTTTCGTCTTTGCTGAGGTCAACGCTGACGTGATAGACTGGATCCGGCAGGATGATGGGTCTGTGCACAAGTCCATCAACCACTCTCTGGTCGTGGGGCTGAAGATCAGCACGAAGAGTGTGGGCAGAGACGACAGGGAGGACATCACCCACACCTACAAGTACCCAGAGGGTAGGTGCCTGCAGGCTCAGAGCCGCCCATCAGCTCTGCCTTGCAGATAAGCAGCCGATTTCACCAGCCCGTCGGGCTTGTGTGTACGTGCTCGTGGGCGCGTGTGTGTTTTATCTAGCAGCCTGCATACAACAGCGACCTGTAGATCACGCTCCATTTTAAGGAATTTTTTGGAAACCAAGTGCAAACTTGACAAACATACTGTGAGGACAGTGGTGAAGGATGATTCATTTAGGAAAAGAATTCTGAATTCCATAAAAGGATTCCGTTTGGTTTTTAAGCCTCACTTTCTTGGTGGGTTTGACTCTTAATAAAACCAAAAGGGACGGCTGTTACATACGAGGGGCATGCATCTCGACAGAAGAATTATAATGTCCATGTTGTTTGTTAACAGAACTTATCAGTAGTGGGGGCTACAGCGATAGATGGGCACATCTGTGCTTTTTTATTGTGATGTGTTTGTGGTGGAGAGGCTTGAAAGTTCAGAAGGGCCATGGAAGAGAGGTTCCTGGAACCCTGTAGCTTTTATTGTTGCAGTATTTCATGTACAGCTGGGGAAACGGGCATGAAGATAGATGGGGAAGGTTTAAATTAAAGAGAAATGGGCCAAAAGAAACTCATACTAAGATGGGCTCAATCAGACATAAAGATGAAGCTTCTTTCTGCTACCAGCGTTAAATCAGTAGGGGGAAAGGACGTGGTTTATTTTAAAAATTGGATTTTAGCACATCCAATGGTCAATTCAAGATGACAGTTATTTTCTAAGCATCTACTATGTGCCAGGCACAGTGGGATTCAGAGAAGGGACTAAGAAACCAGAGCCCCTGCCTCATCTGACCCCCACTGACTTTCCAGGGCTGACTGGGGTTGGGTATTAAGTGGTCATACTCTAGATGGAAGGGATAAAACGGAAGGAAAAGGTGCTTTCCCTGAAAGGCTGAGAGCTGATGGTTTGATAGAAAAAATAGCTGTGTACCCAACAACACTGGGGAAAAAAAAGGAGCATAGGGGAGAGGTAAACGGAAGGTAAAGGAAGGGACAGCCATTCCTACTGGAGGGCATAACAGGGAGAAGGGAGGGAAAGGATTTCAGGTAGAAGTAGTCCCCGTGCAAATGCTTGGAGGTGATGAAGTCCCCATTGTAGTAGTGCCTACTATGCACCAAGAACTGTTGTAGGCATTGGATATGACTTAGTCCTCAAGATTCCAGAGTGTAAGCACATGAACAGAAAACAACCTGGTAGGCTAAAAAAACAAAAACAAACAAAAAAAAACATGTTAGGCAATAGGTAGCTGTGAAACTCCGGAAGACATTGTGACTCATTCATCTTGGGGAAGGAGGAGTCAGAAGGCTTCCTGGACTAGGGGTCCTTTGGGGCTGGGTCTTGAAGGATGATAGGAGTTTGCGCATGGGAAGTAAATCAAATACTCTCCTCTTCCTGGCACAGTGATGTAAAGAAGGGGCTCCTTCAGGGCTGCTCTGAGTCACCAGGACTCTGAGAAGCCAGTTTGCCCTGCCCCAGTCTCCTTCTCGCTGATCCCCTTTCCAGCTCTGCTGAAGCTCTCTTCCCTGTCCCCACAGGATCCCCAGAGGAGAGGGAAGCCTTCACCAGGGCCAACCACCTGAACAAGCGTGCTGATAAAGAGGAGACGGGGGTAGCCATGCGAATCCGTGTGGGCCAGGACATGAACTTGGGCAGCGACTTTGACGTCTTTGCCCACGTCACCAACAACACCACCGAGGAGCACACAGGCCGCCTCCTGCTCTGTGCCCGCACTGTCAGCTACAACGGGATCCTGGGCCCCGAGTGTGGCACCAAAGACCTACTCAACTTTTCCCTGGAGCCCTTCTCCGGTAAGGCCCTGTGTTCCTGGGGCAGCTGTTGACCACACTGAAGACGTGCAAGGCAGTGCCCTGAGCACTGAACGTGTACAGTCCATCCCCCTCACTCTGGGTCAGGCCCTGTCCTCAGCACTTTATAAACAGCAACCGGTTAATTCTTATAACGAAAGTAGGAGGTGGATTCTTTTATGGCCCCCACTTTCCAAATGAAAAGAGTGATCACAGAGAGGTTAAGTAACTTTCCCAAGGCCACACAGTCATGGAGTGACAGGACTGAGACTTGAATCTGTACGCTTAGCAGCTATACTATTTGTTCCATCTCATCTTCGCGTGACCCCTGACTGCTTTCCCAGACTCTCTGCTGCCCCTTCCAGAGAGTTCCTTTTCTCTGTCTCCAGCAACTCACAGCACAGGAGCCTCTCCCCAGAGCCCCTTTGAGAACCTCTCCTGTTCCTATAGAGGGTCTCAGGCTCAGGCAGAAGAGGTTCGAGACCAGCGCTGCCCAGAGAACTTTCTGTGATGGTGAAGATGTTCTGGGTCTGCGTTGTCTGGTGCGGTGCCCACTAGCCCAGTGTGGCTGTTGAGCACTTGAAATGTGGCTAGTGCCACAGCTGAACTAAAGTTCTAATTTCTTAACTTAATTAAATAACAAAGTTGAACAGCCGCACGTAGCCAGAAGCTGCCCTGTTGGACCGTGTAGCTCTAACAGCGATGGGAGAGGAGAGTGCTTTCCATCCAGCCCTGATCGCCTCCTCTTAAATGGCTCCGGCGACTGGCCTGGCCTCCCTGTGAGCAGATCCCCTTCCCTGTTTGGGGCTGAAAGAATGTAAGTACTTAACTCAGCCCTCAGCCCTGGGCAGAGCCTCTGTCGCCCCAGCTTCCTGGTCATTGTCCGCTTGATCCCTTTCACCGCCGGCATTGTCTCCATGCCTGGTTACCTCCCTAAAACTAAGCCGGAGGCCCTGAGAGGGGTTGTGGCTGCCGAGATCACTCAGTGAGGCCACATTGAGCTTGGTCTCCTGTCCCTACCCCCCAGCAGCCTGATCCTGTTTCTTGTGTTTGGAGCCTGCAGGCGTGAGGGGGGCGGAGGGGTCTTGGAGTTGGGAGAGGACCCAGGGACAGCGTGATGTGAATAAAACATCAGTCCACCCTGGGCCTCTGTCTCAGCCACCATGGGCACTCCCGGAGCCACACGCCCAGCGCAGGCCCTCTGTCAGGGTCTCTGAGCAGGGGTGAAGCTCTCATGACAGAGCCATTTGACACCAGGGCAGGGGCCCCAACACTTAAGCTGTTAAAAGGCATGTTTGGAGGCCAGAGTTGGCTTTAAATCTGGCCTCTCCCACCTTCTAGATATACAAACTTGGGCCTCGAATCATCTCGCCCCTCAAATGGGGCAATAGCACGCCCCTGATGGGCCGCTGTGAGGACTGAAGGAGATACGTGCTCAGGAAATATCTGGAGAGTGTGAAACTGATAGGGTGGGGCCCTTCGCTCCTCACTGAGCAGCAGTGCAGACAAGCGTGGGGAGACTGAGAAGCGCCGTGGGCCTTTCCTGAGCACCTGCCTCCCCAGACAGTGGTCTCAGGGCTGGGCTCAGTGGATCCTGATACCCTGCTAATCTTGATGGCACACAGAGGCCCCGGCCCTCACCTCTGCATCCAGGCCCCGAGTCAGGGGCGGGGGTCTGTCCCTACAGGTGTGTGGAGTGGCTGGGACACCCAGTTCCCAGTTCCTGCAATTCTGCCGAGAGGCTGTGGGCTCCTGGCTACTTCTCTTCTCCATTGCAGGCGTCGGGTTCCCCATTCGTACAAAGGCTGGTTCATCTTTGAAGAGCCCTCCCAGCTCCTTTGTGCGAATGCATACATGTCAGTTCCTTCTCATGCTCAGAACTGCTTGAAAGGGAAGACGTGTCTTTCCTGGAATCTGGATAAGAAGGTGAACTCTAGCCCTGAGCCTCGGATGCCAGAATAACTTCCTCCCAGGCCTCGGTTGAGTCACCCTTTGCCTCTCAGATGCGTGGGGGCTCTTTGGAGCTTTGTTTTGCTTCAGTCATGCCCGCCAGCATTTCTCATCTCCCCGGGGATGTGTTCACAGCAGAGGGGTCCCTCCTGTTGAGGAGACCCAGGAGGGGCACAGCCTGCCTGCCAGGAGAGGCCAGAGGAGGGCAGAGATCCTATGTGTCGCCCTCAGGCTGGAAAGGGGAGCTAGTCCAGATGTCCTATTGAGGCCCCCAAGGCCAAGGTCAACCTGAGACAGAGTCTCCCACCCTTGGAGATCCTGCGCTTTGGCTGAGTTGCCAGTTATTCTTTGATGATAAGATCTGGGGAATTTCCACATGTTAGTCGACAGGAAGGCAGGCCCAGGACAGCTGATCGGAATCCAGGCGCAACCACCGCTGCCTCCAAGCTGTCCTGCTCTCTACCTTCCTGCCCCCACCCTTTCGCTTTCTCTGTGCCCTCCCCTCTCCAGGTGGGTCCCTGGGAAGGCAGCCAGCTCCATCTCTGTGATTACTTAAGGAAACATCTAAGGAATGAGTGAGACCAACTGTACACGTTTTCTTCTCTCGGCCAGCATCTGGCCCGAGGTGAAGGCCAAGGTCCCTGCTGTGGATGGCAGTTCTCAAAGGTCCAGCCCCATCCTGGCTTCAGCCTCTTGGAAAAGTGAACAGTTGGGGCCACCTCCTCCAGCTCCGGGAGGACAATGTTTCCCTTCTTTCCTGTGGAGCTGGTCAGTGTTTCCACTCTGCGCCACCAGGTCCTGACCTAGGAATTTTCACTCCTTTTTGTCCTCTTTGGCAGAAGCTTTGGTTTGCCTCCCCCCTCCCCTCGCCACCACGTCTTCTGAGCAGAGGTGGGGCAGATCCAACCTGGGAATGAATGGCTAGGAGGGTGGGCACGCATTTTCCAGAGACCGGGATGGGGACACCAGCATGCACGTCCAGGACCTAGACCCTGACTCACACGGAGAAGTTGTCTGTCTACCCAGGTCTTATAGATGACCTCTCAGTGGGCGCTAACTGGTCTAGGAACCCCTGACCCTTGCTACCCTCCCTGTTTCATAGTCAGCGTGGGTCTCAAACTCGGAGCCCCTCAGCAGACAAGAATATGCAGCCCACACTGAATAAACTTGACTTTGTTTGCTGATGTTTGCTTTTATCAGCTCCACTTACGGCAAATAATGATGAAAAGGTTCTCTAAGCAAAAAAGGTTAAAAAGTACACAGCGAGTGGACGGAAAGAAAAATAATGAGCAAATCGTGAGGATTTTTTCCGATGTCTAAAAAGTCCCATGAATGGCTGGAGTTTGGGAAATGCTGGTCTGGTTGGGGGAGGGAGGACGGGTGGCAAAAAAGAGGCACCAGCATCTCCCGTCATGGCACTGGGATGGCGAGGAGAGGTTGGCTGGGCTCCACGGAGCCCCAAGACCATCCCTCCAACATTCTCGTTTGACAGGGAGGCCTGAGGAGCAGAAGGAATTTGCCCAAGTTTCTCTGTGACCCAGTGGACAAGCAGGGCCTGGCCCAGGCCTGTGGATTCTCAGCGCTGTGACCTTTTCATTGCTCTCTGCCTCCTATAAGCTGACCTCTGGTGCCCTAGGGCTTCAGTGTTCTTGTCAGGAAAATGGGGCTAAAATCCACACTGTGCTTCTCTGCAGTGGGAGGAGTGGGCTCTCCCGGCCTCTTTCTCACCCCATTGCTGTGTCACTTTTGCTTTGAAATGACCTCTGGTCTTAGCTCTGCCTAGCAGGTGCCAGATGTGGAGAACAGAGGAGAAACAGAGAGGGGAGGTCACCTTCCCAGGCTCGCACAGCCAGTCAGTGGCCATGCAGGGCCAGCTTTCCCAATTTGAACACTTACTGGCAGAAGTACTTCTTCATCTGTAAAATGGGTACAATTCCACTAACTTAATGGAGGGAAATGGAGGTTCTGACAGGTGGAATGACTTGTTAGCTATCACCGGCTAGCAAAGGGCAGGGGTAGGATTAAAGCCAAGGCCTGTCAGAGCTCCAGCCTCCCCTCCCCACTTCCTCCCTGGGAGCCCTGAAGCCAGGGCAGGTAAGGGAAAGTCTTGGGACCTGCCCATCCATTCCCCAGCTGTGTGACCTCAAGCTCATTCCTTGCCCTCTCTGTGCCTCGTGGAAATGCCATCGGAGAGGTGGGGGCCATGATTCAGACATCATGAGTGTTCTCCCTTCTCCCCTCCTGCAGAGAAGAGCATTCCCCTTCGCATCCTCTACGAAAAGTACTGTGACTGCCTGACCGAGTCGAATCTCATCAAGGTGCGGGGCCTTCTCATCGAGCCAGCTGCCAACAGCTACCTGCTGGCCGAGAGAGACATCTACCTGGAGAATCCAGAAATCAAGATCCGGGTAAGGGCCACATCCCAGGACACGTCCCCACTGCATCCCTGCAACCTCAAGATGCTCCAGACTTCCTCAGATCCTAGCTTCACCGAAGAAAAGCATCGTGAAGCAGACAGAACTTGGGACTCAAAGCCCCTAGGAATGAATCCTAAAGTCCCAGAGTGCTAGGGTCATGGCATTTAAGGATCTCAGAATCATGGACTCTTAAACCCTAAGCTCCTGAGCCTAGAGCCCCAAGCCCTGAGGCCCTGGTGGGTCAGGAAACGGTGGGAGAGTTAAGGGCATGGACTCTGGAGTCTGACTGCTTGGGTTTATGCCTGGGTGGCCCTAGCATGTTACTTTGCCCCCAGTGCCTCAGTTTATTCATCTGGAAAATGGGTGTTGTAAGGATTAAATATGCATCTATAGGAAGCACATAGACCCATATCCAGTGCATTTTAAGGGCTCAATATAAACTAACTATTCTTATCACCATCTTCATGGTCATCACAGTGATTCACTTGGAAGAGCCACAGCCCCAGAGCCCCAAAGGCAACAGTTACAAATAACTGGTAAAGAGTGGAGGGGGAGGGAGGGAGTGCTGTGTGCCATACTGTCTGCTGGGAACTTGCTCAGTTAATCCTCATGAGAACCCTGCAGTCAGGCATTTCTCTTCTATGAAGAAACCGAGGCTCAGAGAGGGTAGTAACTTTGCCAGGGTCACACAGCGAGGAAAGGGAAGAGATCGGCCTGGCTCCAAATCCTTTGCTCTTTCCACTCCAGACTCCAGAACAAAGGAGGTACTTTACACATCCCGTGGGTGGCATAGAGCGTCACTGCATGAAGGAGGCCTGGGCAGGTATCCTTATCTGTGTTCCTGGATGAGGCAGGAGTGATCGTGGCAGAGCTCGGCAAACACTGGGCCAAAGTGCAGCAAAGACAGAGATGGCCCAGTCGGGACCCTGCCTGCCCTCGAGGGGCTCTGGGCCCCTCTCCTTCAATGCTGCCCCTGACATCTGCCCTGTGCCTCTTCCAGATCCTGGGAGAGCCCAAGCAGAACCGCAAGCTGGTGGCTGAGGTGTCGCTGCGGAACCCACTTACGGTGCCCCTATCTGGCTGCGCCTTCACTGTGGAGGGGGCAGGCCTGACCGAGGAGCAGAAGGTGGTGGAGATGTAAGTGCTGGGCCCTCCAGCGTGGGGGCCCTGGGAGCAGAGGGCAGAGGCTCGTGCGGGGTAGGGTGCCCTCAGGCCCCAAATCCATGTCTGTAACCCCCTCCTCTCATTGCTCACTCACCCACCCGCACATCTGCCTAATATCCCCGAGTCTATTCCCAAATACCCACACGTTAGCTGCATTCTGTGCACACATCTTCACAAACCCGAACAGTTACACTTTTAATCACCAAGCACTACCTCCGGATACAGAGGTCTTCACAAACACACAGGTGTCCACAACTGAATGTCTCCCTGTGTGCCCGTGTGATGTTCCCTCGTGGGTACATGTTTATATACACATACACATTTCTTATTTTTCATTTTGTCATTGTAATGCAATTTACATACAGTAAAAAATCACGGAGGTACAGTCCAAGGTCATGCATGTGATCCCGTGAGCATCCACACTCTTACCCCCAAGCACACCATCCACTTACACACACACACTCCCACATACACACACCCTGGCTCCTCTGCACATAGAAGGGCAGGTTGCCCAGGCCCTCAGAGAGCGGAGAGTGGTGAGCAGGGCCCGTTTTATTCTTGTCAGCATTAAGCTATACATCCCTGGAGGCTGTGGGCTAAGATCTCAGTAGTCACATGTCATCCTGGCCTGTCCCCAACACGAGGACCAGACCAGACTAGGGCCCCTCTCCTCATGTTCTTTCTCTCTCTCCCTACAGCCCGGACCCTGTGGAGGCAGGGGAGGAAGTCAAGGTGAGGGTGGACCTGCTGCCCATGAATGTGGGCCGCCACAAGCTGGTGGTGAACTTTGAGAGCGACAGGCTGAAGGCAGTGAAGGGCTTCAGGAACGTCATCGTCGGCCCTTCCTAACGGGCCCCCGTGCCAGCCCCACCTCAGCCAGCTGAGGGCCCCAAATTGACCCCAATCTTTATCCCAAGCTAATGAGCAAAATTTGCCCCTTCCTGGGCCTCAGACCCCAGGGCAGGGGTGGGATGCTGGTAGGGGTCTTTGGAATGGAATGTCTTTCTCTCCTATCTTGTTCCCCTGAACCTGGCTCCCCACCCCCTCATCTGTGAGGGATGTTTTGTGCTTCCTCCGTGGGAGTCCTGATCTTGGCTGACTGGGCCTGGGGCAGGGGGAGGTTAGAGGGGCTGGGGAGGCAGGCTTCCTGCCTCCCTTTCCAGCCCAGATGCCTGCTGGAAACCAACCGACCAATCGCCATATTGTTTGATCTACCCCAGGGCCCCTTGGAGTAGACAAAAAAAAATTGTGCCCAATAGCCAGATCAAGGAACGCAACTCTTTAGAGTGTCCTGAACCCCTTCCCCAGACTGTGCCCGGGCCCTAGGGCCCCTTGGCAGAGCCAGAGCAGGTGCGGATGGGAAGGGTCCCGGGAATAGCCAGACCCATGCTCCCCACAACATCCCAGCAACCCTGGCCCCATAGTCCTCCCTGCCACCCCCACCTCTAGTTATGAGGCACCTACTAAGTGCCAGGTGCTTCCTGTGCTCACTGGTACTCACACAACCACCAGCCCATGTCATCATGACAAGAAACTGCAGAGGAGGGGCTGCTTTCCCAATGAGGAGACTGTGGCTGGAAGAAGGGAGGCGGCCCACTCTGCACCCGTGGGCTCCTGGATGTTTGCAAGGCCTGGGTAATGTGAAGGGGCCAGCATGGAGCCCGGGCCTTTTGACTCTGAGTCCACTGCCCTGTTAAGGCGCCCAGAGCTGAGAATGTCAGAGAGGCCATTTGCGACCTGATAGAAAAGGATCCAGTGAGGAGGTGGGGGCGGGGATCGGAGGGGTCAGAGCCCTAGGTTGGAGCCCCAAGTCCAGCCAGCCACTGCCTTCCCCTCACTGGGCCTCGGTCTCTTCATTGGTCACAGGAGTGCTTGAACACAAGCGCATCCCCAAGGCCCTCTCAGCCCTGCACTTCCAGTGCCTTATGTGGCCCAGCCTTGCCAGTGACAGGGAGTCCTACTCCCTGTCTTCGCAGAGCCTTGGGTCACAGGCCCACGGATTCTGAGTGCGAAACTATGACCATGAGCACCCTCCTGCCCCAACCCTGAGTCCCTCACCTGTGCCCAGGCACCTTGCTTCAGAGCCCCATTCAGGAGAAAAGAGCCCCAGGGGCCCCTGTCCTACCCATGAGCCTGCCCACCGCAATGCCTAGACGTCACAAGAGCCTTAGCTGCCTGTGCTGGTCACTCACCAACAAGACTGCATCTCAGCAACGCCCTCTTTGAGGAGCCAGGGCCCTGGAACACAGCCCTTGCCCCAACCAAGCACGGGGATCCCATGAGTTGCCTTCTCTGGCTTTAACCCTCTCTGTCTGCATGTGCCTGGGCTTCCCTCAGCCTGGAAGAGGGAAGCGGGGAGAGTTCTGTATCTGGAGAGGGGTCACAGCCTCCTGGGCCCCCAGAATCCCAGAAGGGGATGTGGGGAGAGTCACGCTGATGCACTTAGAACTATCTGCTTTGCACAGGATGAAGCACAAAATGAGCCGACGTGTATATGTTCTATATAAATATTGCTCAATTTCTCTATGGTTTTATAAACACTTTGGGGTTCCAAACAGTAGATATGCTTTTGAGCCATAAGGAGCGAGCACTGAAATAAAGAGTTTATTTTTCACATTCAAACAAGGTCTGGTCCATTCCTCTGCATGCTTTTGAGGAGCATGGGTGGGTGAGCTCACTTACATTGGACCAGCCACCTCCTGCCTAAAGCCTTTCCCCAGCCTCAGCACCTCCCTCAGATCTAAACTTTACTAGCATTTAAGGCTCTACACTGTCCAGCTCCATCCTCATCCCCTTCTTTGAACAAGCCATGTTTGTGCCTGAATGAACTTCCTGTTTCCCTTCTAACATCCTGTGCACTCGTCAACCTTTTGGCTTTTGCATGTATGTAATTCCCTGAGCTTAGAGTACCCCTCTTCTTACTCATCTTGTGAATACCTACTCATCCTATAATGCTTAACACCAAAGTCACCTCTTCTGGGAAGCCTGCCCAGATTTCTTCTCAGGCCCCTAGAGCTCTGGAACACAGACCAACTCAAACATTTATCCCCGTGACTTTCAGTTCCATGTTGATATATCTATCCCCTTCCCCATCCTGTCTGAAGTCCTCAAGGCCAGGGACCAAGTATCTCTTAAACAGATGCTAATAAATGCTGAATTGGTAAATCATTGTGTTTCAAATCAGCTCGCATAAGACCAGTGCTGTCCAGTAGAAATATAACTTGAACCACAAATGCAAGCCACATATGTAAATTTAAATTATTCCAGTGGCCATATTACAAAGAGAAAAAAAAACAGGTAAAATGCATTTAACCTAGTATGACTGAAATACTGTTACTGTAACAGAATTAGCATAAAAATTATTAGTGAGATATTTTACATTCTTGTTTTCATACAAAGTCTTTGAAATGTGTGTATATTTTGCACTGACAGCCTGTTTCAATTCAGACTAGCTGCTTTTCAAGTGCTCCGTGGCCACGGCGGGCTCTGGCTACCACATTGTTACTGAACAAGGACTCGTGCACCCACGGTGTAGAAAGTCAAACTTTGCCTGTGGGTGTTTGCAGCAAAGGGTTTATTTGTAGGGCACCAAGCAAAGAGAACAGGCAGCTCAGTCTCCAAAGACCCAAACTCCCTGATGGCTTTCAGACAAGGGTTTTAAAAGTTGTAGGATGCACGATCCGCTCATGGACATTCTTCGTACTGGTTGGCGGTGTAGTAACAGGTGATGTTTCAGGAATCTCAACCTTCTGGTTCCAGCCAGTCTGGGGTCTACGTGCTTGTGGTCAGCCCATAGTCACCCTCCTTCACCTGGGCGGGGGGTCTTAGTTTCTGCTAAACGACTGAAAGATACACATCAGATTGTTATCTATATCCCTTCAGGAGGAACTAGGAGTGTCCTGTGACTCTGTTGTCCTCATTACTAACTGCTTGAATCTGCTCTTTGGAACTCAGGAAGGCCTAGGAGACAAAAGCCTTTTTTTTTTTAAACAAACAAGAAACGGGAGACACAGAGGCTACCTGAGAAGCCTCCACAGGGTCCTGCTTGGTTTCAATCCCCACTTGTCTCTGATATTCCTCAATCCTGAGGGGAACAGAGGTGGGACAAGGAAGGGAATAAAGTTTTGGATGGAGAGGTTAATCATAAACTTGGCAGGGGGACTCAGTTTCAGTTGGACGGCACCAGGTCTAGATTGATTCCAGGAGTGTGGGGACTTGGTCATTCATCTCATTCCCCACCAGTGAAGCACAGATAAATGTTTGTTGATTGAATAGATGATGGAGGGCAATCCCTGCCCTCAGGGAATCATGTTGAAACATCTGACATGCACCTAAAAAATAAATCAAAATCAAAGTGCGACATCACATTTTCTGGGGGCCGAATCCTTCTGTCCCTTGAAAACTACTCTGGCTTAGATGGCCTGAACATTTTATCAATTAGTGGCCAGCAAGGAAATAAAAACCACTTGGTTATTTCAGGTGGAGAGGGAGTTCATAAGGGAAATTGATGCCAAAGGCATCTGAAGTGCTAAGAGCAGAGGGAGCAGGAGTGTTGCCCAGAAATTGGGAAGCAGCTGCTGCCTGGGATGGTCAGGAGCCCAGGAGCCGGTACCCACCATCCAGCTGCTGGAGGCACTGCCACTGCACCCCTGGAACCAAAATGCTGCTGAATCTATGAATCCTGCTGAAGTTGGTCCCGGCAGGAGCCAGAGGGAGAGGGGTATCTCTCATGGTTCTGCCTTCTCCCCCCCGGCAGACCCTAACCAGAAACTAGCTGGTCGGGGGCTCTGGCAAATATCATTTTCAGGCTTCCAGTCCCTGAAAAACAGAGATGACAAGGCAAGGGTCCAGGGGGAATGGAGCTGAGTAGCTGATACCTGCTGCTCTCTCTGCGAAGAACACACTTACCCTCACCTCCACCTAAGGAACTCTTCCTCAGCCTCCAAAACCCTGCTCCAAAGACATCTCCTCTGCTAAGCCTTCCTGGACTACAGCCAACTGCTTCAACCTCTGGCTCCTCTCCGCATATTATAGAGAAACTTTTGCAACACTCAGGTTGGCCTGGATCAGGACCAGCTGGGTGTACGCCTGGCTCACGCTCTGGAGCACTCCAAGAGCTGGGTCAGGGCACCCCTCCCACAGGGCGACCCCCAGGTGGACTCAGGACTGGCACCTCTAGCTCCCAAGCCTGACTGCCTCCCCTCTAAAGAACAGGGACAGGGCTGGCCCAGCCAGGTCTGCCAATGCTGGGTTCTGATGTCCAACAGACCCTGGATCAAATTCTGGCTCTGCCACGGATTCACAGTGTGGCTTCAGGCAGATTCTCAACCTCTCTGTGCCTTTGCATCCTTACCTGTAGAATAAGGATGATTTGGTGTACTTTCATGACCAATGCACAAGTTCAGTAAAGCAGTGCACATAACATATTTAGCTGGCTCTTGGCACATTCTAATCGTAACAGCCAGCTTTCCTCCAGGTCAGGAACTTTTACATGCACTGAGTTACTGACTCCTCAAACAATCTTATCAGGCTGTCCCCCCCATTTTACAGATTTGATAGTCACACAGCCAGTAAGGTGCAGAGCGGGGATTTGAACCCAGGCAGCCTGCCCTCTCCAGTGCATGGCCTAGCCCAGAGGAGGTCTGATTTCTACCTGGACCCTCCCTTCCCACCATGTCCCCAGGTGCACAAGGCAGAGGCTTCCACAAAAGCCCTCGTGGAGGGGGGAGGGGAGGTCTGATCAGGTCCATCTTTCCACCCCTAAAAGTCCCTCTCCTCTCCAGCTGCTCTTGTTTACCTAGGATGCCTGCCAGCTCACCCCTTGGCCTCAAGCCAAGCCCAGAATAACAGAATGTTGACCAAGTCCTAGAGGCGAGGCTTAAGAGGGAGGGCCAGGCAGGGGCCTCCTAGAAACACATGCACCCTGGGGCCAGGACTGGGTCTGCACATACACTTCCCAGCCTCCCCACCTCCCTCCCTGACAGGCCTGAGCAGATGCACAGAGACACCCGCCCACAAGATGGTGAAGCCCTGTGTTTTGTTTCAAGAGGCAAAGTCAAAAGTGTTCCATTAAAAGCAGAAGAAATGAAACAATGGTGATGCACGCTTGAGAACAGGGATCCCTAACGACCGAAGCTGAGCAAGAGAAGCAGACACCAAAGACCACGATCCACATAATTCCACCTGTGTGAAGTTCATGAACTCATCGACAGTATTAGAAGCTGGTGTTGTGAATGGAGAAAAATGGATTAAGACAAAAGTGCTGTGATAACACACAACCAAGACAGGGTTCTTTTAAAATGGATTTTACGAAATGAATGAAGATACAGGTTTCTTACTCAACACAAATGGACAGTGGATTTGACTTTCTAAAGACTTTTTGTATCATTAAAACAAGAACATTTTTGACGTTGGAAAAGAAAGATGGCACATTAACAGATGAAAGTTTGTATGCCTGGAATTTTTTGCAGTTGGATTTGTATGAGTATGACCTTGTGGAATGTGACTTTAGTAAAATTTCTAACACTTTAAAAAAAAAAAGGAGTTAAGGCTGTGTTTTTCCTGCAGGGGAGAGACTGGACAGGAGCACGAGGAGGCTTGGGGGCTTTGGGATGGCTTTGGTTTTTTCATCTGGGTGCTGGGTTACCAAGTACATCAGCCTGTGAAAATGTATCTTCTATACACATATAGTGGTGCTCTTTGTATATGTAGGGTTGACTTCAATAAAAGTTCAAAAATGTAGTTCTGGAATGTTCTAGAATTAAGTCCAAATTGGGGTGGAAACTTGATCCATAGACCTAGGACAATGGGAGTAGTATGTCTCCCCTCAACAGGGAAAGGTCAAGAGAAAGCCAAGAGCTAGAAGGTTGGGCTCAAAAACGTAGTTACCATGTGACCCAGCATTTCCACACCTGGGTATAAACCCAAGAGAACTGAGAACATACAACCACACAGGAAGTTGCATATACATGTTCATAGCAGCCTTATTCATAATAGCCAAAAAGTGGAAACAAACTAAATGTCCATCAACCAATGAATGTTTAAACAAAATATGGCCTATCCACACAGTGGAATATTATTCAGCAATGAAAAGGAATGAGGTACTGATACACGCTCCACATGGATGGACCTTGAAAACATACTCAGTGAAAAGAAGGCAGTTACAAAAGACCACATATTGTGAGTTCATTTCTATGAATTATCCAGAAAAGGCAAATGTATGGAGTGATTATCTGGGGCTGGGGTGGGGTTGTAGGGACTGGGAGACGGGGACAGCTCAAAAGCATGGGGTTTCTTTTTGGGGTAATGAAAATGTTCTAAATTTGATTGTGATGCACAATTCTTTCCAAAAAGCCATAGAATTATACACTTTAAAAGGGTGAGTTGCAGCAAGTAGGGTATAGCTCAGTGGTAGAGTGCATGCTTAGCATGCACAAGGTCTTGGGTTCAATCCCTAGTACCTCCATTTGAAAAACCAAATAAATAAATAAATAAGCCTAATTAACTCTCCCCTGAAAAAAAGTTTAAAAAAATCTTTAAAGGGTAAGTTGCAAGGAATGTGTATTATAGCTCATTAAAGCAATTTGAAAATAAATAATACTCAACAGGGAAAAAAAAGGAAGGCTGAGCCCCAGAATCTCAGACTTGATTTAGGCTTAGGAAGTCTGCCTGGGTGTGCGCATGACCTTGGGTAAAGCTCTTCCCTTCTCTGGGCCTTAGTTGGCCCTGCTGTCAAAGGGGAGACAAGGGAGTTGCAGCAGAAAGGCCACCGATGTGGGCATGTTGTCCATGACCACGTCTGCTCCTTGCCCAGCCTGTGAAGTCCGGGGGTCGTCCGGGGGCTGGTAAACCCCTAGTTGTTCATCGAGGTCTTTGCACTCACAGTCAACAGGCCACATTTCATCAGTGGCCTTTAAAAGTGGCAGAAGAGACGCTTTTCCAAACATTGTTCCCGGCCACTGCTCCATGTCAAGGATACCAGAGGCACAGGTGAAAACCCCAGTTTCTCTCCAGGCCCTTAGTCAGCTCCCAACTCCCCATTAGCTCATTCCAAAGTCATCTGGAGTAGACAGACAGACAGACAGATGAGGGCCCGGGGAGAAATGCCAGCCAGACCAAGTAAGACAGGGATCTGGCTTCACTTGGTAAGTTAACCCCATTCACCCCATTCAGAAGGGGAAACAGCACTGGTGGGGCAGGGGCAGGGCCACGATCCCAGAGCCAAGGCTGAATCCAAGGACTTTCCTCTTTCCACTTGTCTCAAACAAGCCTAAGTGCGGACTATGTGCTCAGCCTGGCTGTTGTCCAGAAGTGGTGAGAGAGGTGCCATGACCAAGGGTGGGCAGCCCCTCCCTGGGAGGCCTGGGCCTGTGTCCCCTCTCCCTTCTCTCTTGCTGTTTGACTTTGAGGAAGCCACTCTCCCTCTGGAGGCCTTTGTCACATTGGTGCTTTCAATTACTGCCCTGTTACCCAACCCAGGGATGTAATGATGGAAGGGAACGGGACTTGTAAATTGTAAAGGGCTGTAGACATGGAAGCCAACAGAAATTCTGGTCTTGGCTGAGGCTCATTTGTTTAACCCGTGCCTGCTACGGGTCAGGAAGGGATGCTGGTGGCCTGGACCAGGGTGTGGCTGCCTTGGAGTCATCTGAATGGATCTGAGGCATGCAGAGGAGATTCACTCATTCAACATCTTTTTTGGCTCCTACTGTGGGCCAGGTGCTGCATTAGGCCCTGGGGAGACAGTGGTCAGCGCGGCAGGCCTGTCCTACAGAGCAGTTAAGCAGCTCACCAGCGTAAAGTGACGTGTGTCAGAAAAATAGTCTAAGGCTCGGGACAACAGGGCCACCAGGACCATGATAGAAGCGAGGGGGCCGAGCATTACACGCATTAACTTGCTGGGTCCTCACAACACCCCATGAGGTGGGAGCTAGCATTACTTTCTCTGCTCTACAGGTGAGGAAACTGAGGCCCAGAGTGGTTATGTGACTTGTCCAAGGTCACACAGCTAGCAAACGGTGGAGACAGGATGCCAACCAGGCAGGTTGGGTCCACAGCAACTTTTCCTAACCCCTTGCTTTGTCATCATCTGTCTGGGGATGCAGACTTAGAAAACGAGAGGGTCTTCTTTGACAAGGAGGTCAGAGAAGACCTTCTGAGAATCTGATGCAGAAGCTGAGACCCTAGGGAAGAGGAGCTTGGCCAGGGAAGGGTTGGGGTGGGCGGGGCAGAGGCCGTTCCCCAGACAGCTGATGCTCTAGGTTCTGGGCCCCTCACTTGTGTGGGGCCTTGCTTACACCAGGATGGCAGGCAGCTGTGGAGTATTCCAGGCAGGGAGGGAAGCCAGGTTGCTATCAGGAAGCATTTCAGTGTAAACATTTCTGGGAAACAGCCTCAAAAACTCTCACTCAGAAGAAGGGAATCTGCAGCTTGTAAGTCTCCAGCAATTTGTTATGATTTCTTCTCACATTGCTCAGAAATTTTCACTTTTGTACCCAATTTTATATTTATAATTTTATTTTGTATTCTTTTTATTAAAGATAACTCTCCCAAATTAAAACTAAATCAGGGGGAGGGTATAGCTCAGTGGTACAGCACATGCTTAGCACGCACATGGTTCTGGGTTCAATCCCCAGTACCTCCATTAAATAAATAAATAAATAAATGAATAAATGTAATTACCCACCCACTTCACCCCCAAATCTAAATCCACAATGTGATAACACATGCTTCTCACCAGAATGGCTAAAATGCAATATATATATATATACGTGTATATATATATATCTCAAATTGTCGGTGAAGATATGGAACAATGGGAACTTTTCTATGTGAGGGCCTGTAAATATGTATGACCCCTTTGGAAAACTATTTGCAGTATCTAAATGGAAGTTCATTTATCTTTGTGAGGCAGCAATTCCTCTCATGGATGTTTACCCAACAGGAATGAATCCATATATTCCCCGAAAGACATGTGCAAGAATGTTCTAAGCAGCCTTTTTTTTCCCCTAGTATTCCAAAGCTGAAAACAGCCTTAAAGTCCAACACTAGCAGAACGGGTTACAAATTGGTATAGTCATTCCAAGTAACGGAATGAATGAGGAAGAATAAATGACAGCTACATGCAACAACTTAATTGAATCTCACAAGCATGTTAAGCAAAAGATGTCAATCACACAGTACACACTGAATGATTTTATTCAAGTGAAGTTCAAACCTTGGCAAAACTCATGTGTGATGTTTGAAGTCAAACTGTGCTAACTTTTAGGGGATGGGTAGTAACTGGAAAGGGGCACCAGGGAGGTGTCTGGGGAGCTGATGATGGGCTGATCCTTTAGCTGGGAGCTGGTTTGTATGGGTGTGTTCAGTTTGGGGGAATTCATCCAGCCGTATGCATGTTGTACTCTAAGGAACCCCCACTCTAACGATATAAGCTTTAAGCCCCTTGAAACCTCGCCCTTGAGACTAGAGGAGGGTTTGAAATTTATTATCATGCAGTGGTTCCCACTGAAGGGTTGTGAGCAGCAGGTGATATAATCTCCTTGATGCTTTAGGAAGCTCCCTCCAGCCACACCAGGGAGGGCGTGATAGCGCCAGGGTGGCAGTGGGGAGACTTGGGAGGGGCTGCAGAGGTGGCCACTGAAGGGGGAGGGGCAGAGAAGTCTTCCTGGGGGGGAACCTCAAGGGCACGCCTGGCATGGAAGAGGTGGAGGTGAGTGAGGAGGATTGTTTGGGCAAAGAGGGGGAGACTGAAATACAACAGGAGCAGCCAGTGTGGGGGTCCGAGGAGCAGAGGGAGGTCTGGTCTCTGATTATTCCACAAGTGCTTGGTTGCCCTCCGCCTAGCCAGGCCTTGAGCTCTAGCCCTGGCACCACCCGGAAGCCAACTCTCTCTCAGCCAACTCCCTTTTCATCCCTTTCCAGGCCCTGCCAGGCCCTCTAATGGAAACTTTGAGGGGCCCACAGCCAGCTCTTGGCAGCCACCCAGACCCTCACAGCACTGACAATTTATCTCTCCTCAGTCATGACTGGTTTTTTTTTTTTTTTTCCTCTTTCTGGTTTTATTGACCCAAGCCTTCGTGAGGGCCTCTTTGGGGCAGACTTCAGGACTGACAATGTTGTATCTTGTCTCATTGAGGTGCCTGGAGGCACCCATTTTACAGATGAGGAAAGTGAGGTCTGACAAGCTGAAGTGACTTGGGGCCAAGATTACCCACTCAATAGGGGGCAGAGCTAGATGTCAGCAATAATGCCAATGATAGCTGCCATGTACTCGCACGCAGGGGTGCCAGTGCAGTGCCAAAACCAGTGCAGCAGTGCATGCATTGGTTCATTCGGTCCCCCGCTGTGACCCAGGGAAGGGAGCTTCAATTATTATCACTCCCTTAAAAAAAAACCTGTTTATTGAAGCCTTACAGGCCTGTGCAGAAAAGTCCACAAATAACAGCCTGATGAGTTTCCACAAACTGAATTCACCCAAGAAACCTGCACTCAGGTTCAAAAAAATAGAACAATTGATACAACACCAAAAGCATAAGTGATAAAAGAGAAGACTGATAAATTGGGCTTCATAAACATTTACTACTTCTGTGTTTCAAAGGCTACCATCCAGAAAGTGAAAAGACAACACACAGCACGGGGAAAATATTTGAAATCATCTCTCTGATAAGTCTAGTATCCAGAATCTATAAAGATCCTTTACAATTCAATAATAAAAAGGCAAGTAACCAAGTTTAAAATAGGCAAAGGACTTGAATATACATTTCTCCAAAAAAGATATACAGATGCTAATAAACAAATGAAGATATGGTCAACATATTTAGCCATTAAGAAATGAAAATAGAAACCACAGAGAGATGCCACTTCCCAGCAACCAGATAGCTACGATCAGTAAGACAGATAACAAGTGTGGGTGAGGATATGGAAAAATTGGAACCCTCATATATTGCTGCTGGAAACATAAAATGGTATACAGCTGCTTTGGAAAACAGTTTGACAGCTCTTCAAAAACACAGAGTTAAACACAGAGTTACTGTTTGATTCATCAGTTCCACTCCTAGCGGAATCAGAGAAAAAACACATTATGTCCACACAAAAAGTTGAACACAAATACTCACAGAAGCATTATTCATAGTAGCTAAAAAGTAGAAACAACTTAAATGTCCACCAACTTATGAATGGATAAATAAAATGTGGTATATCCGTACAATGGAATATTATTTAGCATTAAAAAGCAATAAAGTATTGATACATGCTACAACATGGATGAAACCTGAAAACATTTTCCTAAATGAAAAGGCCACATATTCCATGATTCCAATTTTATGACATGTCCAGAATAAACAAATAGAAAATAGATTAGTGGTTACCTAGAGTCAGGAGATGAGGGAGGGTGAAGGTGAGGTCAAGAGGATTAGGGTGACTTTTTTTTCTTTTCCTTTTTTTTTATTAAAAAAATTTTTAATTGAAGTATAGTTGATTTATGGTGTTGTATTAGTTTCTGGTGAACAGCACAGTGATTCAGATATATATATATATATATATAGATAGATAGATAGATAGATAGATAGATAGATAGAGATAGATAGATAGATAGATAGATAGATAGATAGATAGATAGATAGATAGATAGATATATGTATATACACACACACACGTATATATTCTTTTTCATTATGGGGTACTATAAGCTATTGAATATAGTTCCTTGTACTATACAGTAGGACCTTGTTGTTTATCTACTGTGTACATAGTAGTTTGTATCAGCCAATCCCAAACTCCCAATTTAACCCCCTTTCCATCCTGGTAACCATATGTTTGTTTTCTATGTCTATGAGTCTCTATCTGTTTTGTAAATAAGTTCATTTGTGTCATTTTTTAGATTCCACTTATAAGTGATGTCATTTTCTTCTGACTGACTTACTTCACTTAGTATGATAATCTCTAGATCCACCCATGTTGCTGCAAATGACATTATTTCATCCTTTTTTATGGCTGAGTAGTGTTCCATTGTGTGTGTGTGTGTGTGTGTGTGTGTGTGTGTGTGTGTGTGTATACCACCTTTTCTTTATCCATTCATTTGTTGATGGACATTTAGGTTGCTTCCATGTCTTGGCTATTGTAAAATGTGCTATGAACATTGGAGTGTGTATGGCTTTTCAAATTAGAGTTTTCCCCAGATATATGCCCAGGATTGGGATTGCTTGATCATATGGTAGCTCTATTTTTAGTTTTTAAAGAACTTCCATACTGTTTTCCATAGTGGCTGCATCAATTTACATTCCCACCAAGAGTGTAGGAGAGTTCCTTTTTCTCCACACCTTCTCCAAGGGGTGACTGCTAATGAGTATTTTCTTTGGAGGAATGATGAAAATGTTCTAAAATAATATTATGATAATGGTTGCATAACTGGTAAATATACTTAAAAACCATTGAATTTTACACTTTAAATAAATGAACTTTGTGGTATGTAAATTATATCTCAATAAAGCTGTTAAAAAATAAAAAGATACTCCATGCCTTTTTTCACGCTGTTCCAATTCCTGGATTGCCCCTACCTTCTAGTTATCTGAATGCCCCCCAAAAAAGACAATTTCTAAGGCCCAACTCAAGTGCATTACAATGATTTCCTTGATCCATTCTCATTAGAAGCAATTTCTCTCTCCTCTGAACTCCCACATTAATTCAAGTCATTCACTCAGAGGTGATTTATAAGACATCTATCATGTGTCTGGCTGGCACTTATTATATTTCACATGATTATTTAAGACCTGATTTCATCTCTGCTACTATATTGTAAGCTTTTGGAGGGAGGAGATTATATCTTGTTCCATTCTGTGTACTCAGAACCCAGCCATGTGACTGGCACACAAAAGGCATTCAAGGAAGGTATGTAGAATTCCTTCTACATTTCCTTTTTCTCATATCAGCCTCCTCCCAGGACATAGCTTCTCAATGGAAGGTTCCAGGCCTGATGCATCCTTGTATTCCCCATAGAAACAGCCCAGTACTTAGTAGATATTTTTTAGTAAACACAAAATGACTAAGTGATGAAGATGGCTTTAGTTTCCATCATAACTGTCCAGTGAAAGGTTTTGAAAGGAGGTGAGACTTACATCCATGTATGGAGGATGTGTAGGGATAAGTGAGGATTTTAAGTCCAAATGGGAAACAGTAGGAAGGAAGGGATGTGATCTTGCAAATATCTGCATGGAACAGGAAACCATAAGAGATACCTAGAAGAATTAAAATGAGAATGAAACAAAAGTTCTAGAAATAAAAATATAATAACTGAATCTTAAAACTCAATGATTAAGCTTGATCATGGATTAGACAGAGCTGAAGAGAGAATTAGTGAAGCAGAAGATAAATGATCTAGAATATAGCACAGAGAAATATGTAGATGTAAAATATAAAAGAGAAATTAGAAGGCATGGAAGATAGGGTGAGAAAGTGTAAAACAGCTTTATTAGGAATTTCAGAAGGATACAAAAGAGAATAAGAGGCAGACACAATAATTGAAGGGATAATGACTGAGAGCTCTCCAAAACTGATGAGAGCTAATAATCCACAAATTCAGGAATCTCAACAAACCCCAAGCTAAACAATAAAGATAAATCCATGTCTAAACACAAAATGGTAAAGCTAAAGAATATCAAAGACAAAGAGAAAAATCTAATGAGCATCCAGAGAATAAGAGAAATACCTTCAAAAGAATGACTGAGTGATGCTGAGTTCCAAATAGCAACAGTCAGTGGAAGCCAAGTGATGGTGAAATGGTATCTTTGATGTGCCAAGAGGAAATATCTACCCAACTAAAATTCTATACTCACCAAAAAGTACCTGAAGAACAGGGCTTAAATGAAGACATTTTCAGATAAACAAAATAAGAGCTTTCTGCTCATATAACCTCATTCAAGAAAATCCTAAAGGATGTATTTCATGTAGTAGGAATATGAACCCTGACAGAGGGCTTGAGACAAAAGAAGGAATGAAGAGCAAAGAAATCGATAAATATATCTGCAGGTATATTTGACCATTAGCTATACAAACAGTAATATTAATGTCTTGTAGAATTTCTTTCTCTCTTTTTTATTTGACAGATTTATAATACAAGAAAAATATGCCATACACATCGAGGTAGCATTTTGGTGGCTGGAAAAAAATTTAAGGTACTGACTATATAAAGTTAAATAATCATGTTGTAATTTCAGGGGTAATATTTTAAAAAATAGAAACAATGTATAATCTCCACACTAGTGGAGAGAGGAAACAGAATTTTAAAAATCAATCTAAAATAGCACAAAAAGAATAGAAAAATAACATAGAAAGGGTGAGATACAGCACAAAATAAGCTAGTGGATTTACACCCATATACATCAATATTGTTATTAAATATCGAAAAGCTAAATGCTTCAGTTAAAATACAAAGATCGATGTATAGCTTGGATTTGAAAAATCCAACTATATGTGGTTTGTAAGAGGCATATGGGAAACATAGAGATATAAAAGGATGGAGAGATTTATGTAACTTATAAAAGAATGGTGGTGTAACTATATTAATATAAAATAAAATGTATTATTAAAAATATTACTAGAGATAAGAAGGGTGCTGTATAAGGGTAAAAGTAATTTTAATTTATAAACGCATATAACTGTTTTAATTTTGTATATACCTAATGACACAGTTTCAAACTATACAAAACAAAAATTGAGAGAACAATAAGGAGAAAAATACAAATTTAAATCATAATGAAAGATTTTAATATAGCTCTCTCAGTATTTGACAGAACATGGAGACAAAAAGTCAGCATGGATATAGAAGATGGATTTATCAGATAGGGATAGGTTGTGCTGCAATAACAAAAAAATCCAGTCTCAGTGGCTCAGTACAACAAAGGTTTATTTCTCACTTACACAAAGTCCAGTGGAGTCAGGCAGTTCTCAGAACAGTTCTCCTCCAGGCAGTGGCCCGGAGACCAGTCTTTTCCCATCACATGCCTCTGCCATCTCAACGTGTGGTTTCCACAACTGTATCTCAAGAAGATTGAGTGTAGAGGTAGCACACTGGCTCTTAAATGCCTTGGCCCAGAAGTTACACACACATCACTTCCATTCATATCCCTTTAGCCAGAACTGGTCACATGGTCTCTCCTATTCTAAGGGTACTGAGAAGTATAGTCTGCCTTTGTTTCCAGAAAAGAGAGGAAAACCAGGTAGGAATGAGCATTTATAGTCTCTATGCAGGGGATTTAAACCAAACAATGAACAAATTTGACCTAATAGACACATATAGCTAATTCTGTGTCCAACATCTTATTTTCAAACACCTAAGACAATTTACAGAATGTAACTACAACCTGGGCTATAAAGCCAGTCTCACCAAATTTCAAAGAACTAAAATCATATGGAGCATATTACCTAACCATCTAGTTCTTATAACTAAGGTATAAATCAATAATGACAGATAATTAGAAATCTCCATAAGCTAGGAAATTTAAAAATACACTTCTAAATAACCCATGGGTTAAAGAAGAACTGACAAAGGAGGCTAGAAAATCTTTTGAATCAATTGATAACAAAGAAAATTCATATCAAAATTTGTAAGTGTAGATACATCAGTATGAAGAGGGAAATTTATAGTCTGACGTATGTCAGAGAGGAAAAGAAGCTGAAAATTGGTAAAATCAATATCCATCCAAAGAAGTTATAAAAAGAATGTCAAAACAAACCCAGTAAAAGCAGGAAGAAGTAAACAATAAAGGCAAAACCAGAAATTAACAAAATAAGAAAGCAGAGATTAAAACAGAGCCAGAAGATGGTTCTTTGAAAAGACAGCAAAATGGACAAATCTTTCAATGAAATTCTTCTAGAGAAAAACAGAACTGGCATCAAAAAAAAAAAAAAAGAGTTACGAATAAAAACTGGGACATCAATGCAGATCCTGCCAATATTAAAGAAAACAGAGGGTATTCTGAACAACTTTCAGTCAATACATTTGAAAGTTTCAGTGACATGAGACCAACCAACAACCTAGCAAGGTGTAATATACCAATTTTCACTCAAGACAAAAGAAAATCTAGAGAATCCTCTAACAATTAAGAACACTGAAAACCCCTTTCATTAAGAAAACTTCAAGTCTAGATGGCTTCACTGGTAAGTTCTATCCAATATTCAGAGAAGAAGCAATTTTGGTCTTCCAGAGAATAGAAAAACAGTAAACAATTCCCAGATCATTTCATAAGACTAACATAACCCGCATACCAAAACAGCACAAAGACATAGCAAGAAAAGAAAATTACAGGCCAATTTTACTTGTAAAGCTAAATGAAAAATCCTTAATAAAGTATTAGCCATAAAAATCCATCAATATATAAAAGGTTATCACAACCAAAGTGGGGCTATTCCCAGGAACACAAGGTTGGTTTAACATTAGAAAATCTATTCATGCAATTCAGCACATAAACTGATTAAAGGACAAAAACTACATGGAGAAAACCACTTGATAAAAAAAATTAATATTGGAGAGGGGAGGGTATAGCTCAGTGGTAGAACACATGATTAGCATGCATGAGGTCCTGGGTTCAGTCCCCAGTATCTCCATTAAAAATAAACCTAGTTACCTATCCCCCCACAAAAAATTAAAAATAAATAAAAGGCCTTGCAAAAAAAATTTGTGATGAGAACAAGTTTTTTTAAATTAATATTTACTCACGATTTTAAAACTAAAAAATTATAATCTATAAAATTATGAACAGAAAGGAATTTCCATACTTTGATAAAGATTATGTCTGCAGCTAACATAATGAATGGTAAAATATTGCAGGCTTTCCTTTTGAGATCAGGAAGTTAAGGACGCCCACTGCACCCATTTTATTCAACATTTTACTGGCAGTCTTATTCAGTGTAGTGAGGCGAAATAAGAAATAACAGTCGTCCCTGGAAAAATTGTATTTGGAAAAGTTGTATTTGGAAAAGAAATAAAAGTCATCTTTCAAAGGTGCTATAATTAGCATGTATAGAGAAACGTCAAAATGATCTACAACTGTGTTATTTAAATTAACAAGAAAATTTAGCATTTTTATTAACTACAAAATAAACGTATTAAAAATATGTTTCTACATAACGACCTACTGAATTATCGAATGAAGCTGCAGTGGGAAGCCGGGAAGATTTGCACTTGAGAGGCAAGAAGATCTTCTGAGCGTTCAGAGGTCAGTGGGTGCGAAGGGGTTACTCTGTGTGTGAGTGAGCTTCCCATAACTGGAAGGGTTCAAGCAGGGGCAGGACAGGATGGGCTGCATACAGCGGTGCTGGAGAAGGAAACTGGACTCATGGTGAGAGGCTTGTTCTCCCCAGGCTGGACCTCAGCTCTTCTCACAGTTAGCCCTGGGAGGCAGCCTCTTTTCTTTCTTTCGGCGCCTCTCAAAATCAATTTAATCCTGGTCAAGTGGGTAAAATAAGCCAGGATTTAAGGTTCTGGAACATGTTTGTAATAATCCCTAATCTTATCTCTGTCCACCCCTATCTCCTAGGCGCTCCTTTCAGAGAAAACCCACAATGGTATTTCTCTTGCCCTCTCCTGTCCTACTCCACCCCACCAACTTATCTTCCAAGTTCAAGCTCTGTGGTAGAGCGCACAGCTCCCCTGAGTGTGGTGGGTGTTAGCCTTGGAGCTTCAGGAACAAACTTGAGAGGGTTCACCCTGTTCAAAGCCTTCAAAGGCTCCCTACTGCCTAGAATGATGTTTGTTTGTTTTTTGTGTTTTTTTCCAACACACAGACCCCTTGGAGAAAGGCAAATCCTTCTTGCAAACAGCACCCTGGAGTATCTACTATGTGCCCAGCCCTCTGCTATGGCTTTACAGGCTTAACTTCATTGAACACCCATGATTGCCATGAGGTAGGACCTATTATTAGCTCCCCAGGTCACACACTAAATGGGGATTTGGGATTGGAACATTCTCAGTACAGCCCACACATTCTGAAACACCATGCTACCTGGTCTGGTTTGGTTTGATTTTTGTAGCTTTGTTTTCCAAGTCAAATTTGACATGCTCCCCTAAAGGCACAACATGGAAGAGTGGGAATGCTTTTACAGGGGGCCTGGACTCCTCAACTCTCCCAGTTGATCCCCCAAAGTAGCTCCCCCCAAACCACTAAGCCACCAGATCCCCAATCCTCACCAGAGGGGCCCAGGAGGCAGAGCACATAAGCGTGCAGATGTTAGCGTCAGACGGCCCTGTGCTTTCCAGCTACCTGACCTAGGGCCTCAGTTTCCTCACCTGCAAAATGGGGCTCATGGGCTTTCCTACTTTTGCAGGGTTATTTTGAGGATTAAATGAGACGGTGAATGTAGGGCTCGTCACCCAGGAGGTGCTGCAAACATGTTGTCTGTGGTTACTGGCAGCCTCTGGGGTTTGGGGTAGCCCCTCAGCACCTCTCTCTGGACTCTCAACACAGCAGATTAGGGGCCATGAACTCCAGAAGGTGCTGCCACCCAGGAAATGAGGCAGCCCTGACCCCTGCAGGGACATGGCCATAGAACCTCATTGGCTCTACCTGCCGCTGGAGAATCAGAGGCAGATGCCGGGAAATGAGGCTGTTAATAAATCTGTCAGTTTCCAGGATCCCGCTCCATCCACAGTCCGGGGCCCCTGCTCTGACAGGCACTGCAGGAGGGCGGAGGCCCAGCTGGCAGCAGACCCAACTGTTGGCAGAGCTGCTAGATAACTCTGTAATGAACTGTCCCTCAAGTGGGAGGCATTAACAGTGCTGCATGGCCCCTGGGGTTAACCCTTCCCTTTCCAGGCCCAGGGAAGCTGAAAGCACATCTTGTGTGAGGGAGGGCTATAGGATTACCTATTGCTGCCTAACAAGTTACCCCAAAATTCAGCAGCTGGAAATAAAAAATAACTATTAACTCTCAGTTTCTGTGGCTCAGGAGTCTGAAAATGGCTTAACTTAACTCAAGATTTTCCAGATAGTGGCAATCCAGCTGTCAGCCTTGGTGGCAGTCAGGTCAAGGCTTGACTTGGGGAGGATCAGATTCCAAACTCACTCGCACAGCTGTTGGCCGGCCTCCAAACAGCTGTGTCCAAGCTCACTCACACGGGCCTGTCCACAAAGCTGCCTCACGTCAAGGCAGCTGTCTTTCCCCAGGCAAGCGATGAAGAGGAAGCAGGAGAAAGCAGCCAAGATGGGAGGCACAGTCCTTTCAGAACCCCACATTTTTACCTGTCACTTCTGACATTTTCAATTTGTTAGTTGTCAGTCAGTAAGTCCAGCCCACACTCAGGAGGGAATTACACAAGGGTGGGAACCGGGAAGCAGGGGATCCCTGGGGGTCATCTCAGAGGCTGCCCATGTCAGGGGGCTGCTGCCAGGACACACACATAGATTAGAGGCCTGGTGCTCCTGCCCAGAGAGCCAGGCGTTGGCCTCAACTCCTCATTCCATCTATCGCCAAACCCTGCTGATTCAAAGTCCTAACTAGCTCTCAAGTCTCAGCACTCGCCATCTCTTGACCATCATGGCTCCGCCCAGGCCCCCATCAAGTCTCACAGGATGTCCTCACTCGTCACCACCTGCTTGCTGGTCCCCCTCGCATCTATTCTGCTCCCCTTGGTACCCCCCATCCCTCCCACTATCACCTGCTGCTTCCCAATAGTATTCAGAGGAGTCTTTTCAAAACACAGATCTGACACGGTTTTGCCTTGCTGAGAATCCTTTGGAGGCTTTCCAAGATTCTTAGCATGAAGACCCAAGTCTTCTCCGTGGATGACAAGATTCTGCAGGGTCTGGCTCGCCCTGACCCTCAGCGGCCCCACCACACAGCAGTGCTGGCCCCTTTCAGTGCCTCGAACATGCCTTGTGCCCTCCCGGCACGGCCTTCACATGTGACGTGCTTCCTGTGGAAACATTTTTCTCATCCCCTTCACTTAGTTAACTCCTCATCACCCTTGGGATCTCGGCTCAAGAGTCATTTCCTTGAAGAAGCTGTCCCCATCCAAGCCTAACTAGGTTCAATTCACCTGTTGAAAACACATCCTCGTGTCACAGCACTTTGCCAGGCCCACTGCGCCTTCACCTGACTGGTCACTGTCTGTCTCCCCTGAGATTCTAAATGCTTGATGGCAGGGACTGTATCTGGCTTTGCCAGCTGCATCCACAGTGCCTATCACCAGTGGGTGTTTAAGAAACACATACTGAATTAAGAAAAAAATTAAAGTCCTTGGGCAGATGATAAAACCACAACTTTGAAACATAATTCTTTAGAATCACAGACCTCCAGGGCTGCAAAGGGCTCAGAAACCAGCCAGCCAACCTCCTCAGAGGACACTGAGGCCCAGAGACAGGGGAGAACTGTCCGGGCTGCAGAGTGAGTGGGAACAGGGCAAGAGCCAGTCTCCTGTGTGACCCCCTCACCTGCCATTTCCCATCTGTCATAAGACTCACTTACCTTCTGTCACCACCGAAACTTCACCACTGGCACTTGATGAACGCTAACAGATTATCTCCATCAGCCCTAAAACCTTGGCACAAAAACTCCAGAAGCTGCAAAGCCTCCCTTCTGGTAAACTCTTTTCTTAGCTCTGGAACTACCAGTTCCAAAAATGCAGAGACAGTTCTGAAAACAGCCATTTCGCCCATATCAAGAATAAGGCTTGCTTTTGAAAATTCTCCGTTTGGGGTTCCTCCAAACAGAGCCCTAGACCATCTGAGATGGCAGGGCCCTGAGATATTCTGGGCCAATTCCAGAAGGGGAAACTGAGGCCAGAGAAGGACAGGGAATTTCCCAAGGTCACCCAGGGAATCAGAGACAGGGCTGGGACCAGAACCTGGGCCCCCTCCACTCTCTGGCCAGTGCTCCTGTCTCTACAGCAGGCTGCAAGTAGCCAGACTGAATTAACCTCAAGGTTCCTGCAAGTTCTGGTCTGAGGCTAAGATTCTTCTAAGAACAGGGATTCATCCTCGGACTATAGTCAGCTTTGCAGACTCCTGTTGCAAGTCCTCAGCAGAGACTGATTTTCTACGTGCGAAAATGACAATATAGCATTCCAAAATAAAGTGGCATTCTAAGGACAAACTGATATTGAAAAATAATTCAAAATTGGGATCCAAATCAGTTGCCAATGTTTAAAAACTAAAATATTTTATTTGCAAATCCAGTTTTCCACATTCTCTTAGAAAAATTGGACAACCTGGCAATACTGATTCTCCCTTACGGCATGCGACACTTGGCTGAACTGCACAGTGCTGTCACACACTCGCCTGTCCGCAGCTGGCCAAGTTACGTCCTTTCTATTGCCTTCCCAGGTCTTGAAGGCATTTGAGTTTGTACCCCTGTTCTATTGGATTTGAGAATCCCCTCTGTAACTATTCCCCAGATGAGGGGTAGCATAGGCACTGTTTGTTGCCTCCAGGGGCAGGGAGTTTGCTTCCAGTCTGTTACATGGCTGGTCAAGTGGATGGTGGTGGGGAGGGAGAGCTTGATTTGAACCATGGCTTATCTGAATCCATGTATAACAAGTCATGCTGTCTAATGAACTTTAATTACCTTGGAATGAGGACTCTCCATGCTTGTTTTGGCTGAGGCAGATAAGAAAGCCACTCTTGGGAATGACTTCATAGATTTCCAGGCCATCAGAATGAAATCCAGATGCCATTGCATTCCAGGCAGACTAGGGGCCAGGTCTGGATGGTCCTTTTGAAGTTTCAAAGGCAACCCGTGCTGATATCCAACGAGGGTTTGGAGGTCTGTCTTCAGGTTCTTGAGCAATGATAGCTGTCAGTTAAATTGCCTTCCTATGACCTTGCCAGGAGCTGTCACCACCAACCCATGTTTCATCATCCATTGGGGTGGGGGGTCTTACAGGCATCTCAGGCCGCTGAGTACCTCATCAGGAGGTCACCCAGGGAATCTGGGTAGACACTCTTATAGAGTTCTTGGCGAGCTTCAGGCTTTGGAACTTTGAAAGCAATGGCTTTGTTCCTACCACACTTATCAGTAGTCAAATCTCAAAGCCAATGGAAACATTGGAGTCCAGGACTGTTCCTTCTGGGAGGGCCCTTGTATACTTCATCTCCTCTAACTCTCTGCCTTAACTAAGCAGCTCCCAAAGGCACCCCAGACAAGGAGAGTCAGCCAGCCTTGGTGGGGCAGTGTCTTCTGGATAATGGGTCAGAAGCTCTCCCCATTTTCAACTCCCGCCCTCTGTTTTATCCTCAACTTAAGGACCGTTTTTCCTGCCTGTCTTCATCTACCTACACTGAGCACCACCACATTTACTCTCTCGTCTGCAGACTAAACTGTTCCAGGTCATCCTTCCTGGGAGGCCTTGATCTTGAGGCTTGGCCACTCTCCTGCAACTGGCCGGTGTCCCTCCTCAGTATCTTCTCACAACAGCTGTGACTGTAAGAGGACACAGTTCTTGCTCTATGACTCCCGGAGAAGAACAGCCGAGTCCAGACAGCTGTCCCACATCCCAGGCTCACATGCCCAGAGTTTGCACGGATTGCTCCATATCAGTAAACAGCTTTTATTTATTTAACAAATACTCATGTAGCTCAGCTTACTTTAGCAATATTTATCAAATCCCCATAATGCTCAGCATTAAGAGCCTATTATCATCCAGGGTGTACAGATGATGAAACCAAGACACAGGGAAGAAAGTTACTTGGCCAAAGTGTCAGTTAAGTGGGGAGATCGGGACTTAAACTCAGATCATTGGAGACTGGAACTAGTGCTCGCAACCACCCCGTGCTGCCTCTCCATGCAGTTGTTAACGTTAAACACAAGGATGAAGATCTCCAGGGAGATCTGGAAATACCAAGTGTTCCCGATATGTCAGCCTCACCCTGAGATGTGAAGAGACTTGTCTGAAGTCACTCCATTCATCACTGACGGAGTTGGGACTTCAACAGGGTTCCAAATTTAGGGCTCTTTGCTCTAACCTAGAGCATGCCAAGTGAACTAATCAGATTTAATTGAAGCGGAATCCTCCAGGGTGGCATCACAAAGATTCTATCCAGGGAAGTGAAATGGATTTTAACCTGGCTTTGAGCCCACATGTTTATCTAACAGGCCACAATTACCCACTGGGTTCCTGGCCAGGGAGAGAGAACCACCCAACCTAGGCATCTGATAGTTTGAAAGTGCATATGTTAGGAGATACATGGAGACCACATTAATTCATAGCCCAATAATGTGCAAGTCATCATGGTCTCTGTTGGGCTGAAGTGTATATTACATTAATTCGGGGATGGGCAAACTTTTGTAAAGGGTCAGATAGTAAATATGTTGGGAAAGGCGGTGGTCCCGGAGACTGAAACATTTTCTTACAGGAAGATAAGGATGCTCACAGCCAACGCTGGACATACCACCTTGTTTGCAAATGTCTTTCCCCTGCTAACAGGCTTGATGTGCATGTCTTTGTTCTGCTTAAGCATGTGCATCATAAGGCACGTGGCCAACCCCACTGCTTGTATCTACTCCTGGTGGGAGGTCCTCCTCCTGCAGAACAAGAGGGGCGCGTGCAGATCATCTTCCTGCATCAGCTACAGGACAGGACCTGCTGGCCCTGGGGAACCAATGCTCACTATTAAAGCAGATCTTGTGTGGTCTCTTCTCCCTGTGAGTGAAGCATCTTTCTACCTAGTTGCCTAGGTGACCCATGTCTTTCTTGGTGACTCTGACACCTGAAACCACGCACTTTAAATTTCTTACTATCTCTGCCTTTTAATTGAGGCATTTAGACAATTCATATTTAATGTGATGACTGATACGATCGGATATTAGTGTATCATCTTGCTGTTTGCTTTCTACATGCATCAACTATTCTTGGCTCCATTTTTTTCCTCCCTTCTTTTGGAATAATTGAATAATTTTTATGATTTCATTGCATCTCCATTGTTTACTTACTAGCTACAACTCTGTTATTTCAGTGGTTGTTTTAGTTTTTTTAGTGTATATCTTTACCTTATCCCTTATCACATTATACCCTCAAGTGACATTATAACTTCATAAATACTATAAGATCCTTTTAATAAAATACTTCCATTTTTCTCCCTTCTGACTTTGTTATTGTTGTCATACATTTTGCTTTTTTGTATGTTATAAAACCCCAGTACATTATTATTTTTGTTTAAACAGCCAATAATCTTTTACAGACACTTAAATTATAAGAAAAAATTATATACTTCCCTGTGGAGTCATTTTTAGTGCTCTCCATTCCTTCGTGTAGATCCAGATTTCTATTTGATATCATTTTTCTTCAGTCTAAAAAACTTCCTTTAATATTTTTTATAATTCAGGTCTAGTGGTGATGAATTAGTTCAGCTTTTGTTGCTTTGAGAAAGTTTTTCTTTCACCTTCATTTTTTTCTTCTTCTCTTTTTAAATTAAAGTAAAATTGACTTACAAAATTAAATTAGTTTCAGCATAGTGACAATATTTTTAAACATTATAAAATGATCATCACAATAAGTCTAGTTACCACCTGTCACCACACACAGTTATTCCGATATTATTGACTATACTCCCTATGCTGTACAATACATCCCATGGCTTATTTATAATTGGAAGTTTGTTCCTCTTAATCTCCCTCACCTATTTCATCCATTCCCCCAACCACCTTTCCGTCTGGCAACCACCAGTTTGACCTCTGTATCTATGAGTCTGTTCTGTTTTGTTATGCTTGCTTTGTTTTTTAAATTCCACATATAAGTGAAATCATATGTGTTTGTCTTTCTCTGTCTGACTTATTTCACTTAGCATAATACCCTCTAGGTCCACCCATGTTGTCACAAATGGCAAGATCTCGTTCTTTTTTAGAGCTGAGTAATATTTCATTGTACATCTATATCCCATCTTCTTTATCCATTCACCCGTTGATGGTCACTTAGGTTACTTCTATATCTTGGCTATTGTAAATAATGCTGCAATGAGCATAGGGGTCCATATATCTTTTCAAATTAGTGTTTTTGTTTTCTTCAGAAAAATACCCAGAAGTAGAATTGCTGGATCACGTGGCAGTTCTATCTTTATTTTCTTGAGGAAACTTCATACTGTTTTCCATGGTGGCTGCACCAGTTTACATTCTCACCAACCGGGCACAAGGGTTCTGTTTTCTCTGACTCCTCACCAACTTTTGTTATTTATTGTTGTTGTTGTTTTTCTTTTGATGACAGCCATTCTGACAGGTGTGAGGTGACATCTCCTTGTGGTTTGATTTGCATTTCCCTGATGATTAGTGATGTTGAGCGTCTTTCATGTGTCTGTTGGCCAATTGTGTGTCTTCTTTGGAAAAAAGATCTATTCAGGTCCGCTGCCCATTTTATAATAGGTTTTTTTTTTTTATATTGAGCTGTATATTTTGGATATTAACCCCCTTTTTGCTAATGTTTGCAAATATCTTCTTCCATTCAGGTATTTTTAAAAATGTCCTCAGCAATCCACTGGTTGTTTAGTAGCATATTGTTTAGCCTCCATGTGTTTGTGTTTTATGTTGTTTTCTTTTTCCTTATAGTTGATTTCTAGTCTCATAATCATGGTCAGCAAAGATGCCTGGTATGATTTCAATCTATTTAAATTTACTGAGACTTGTTTGTGACCCAGCATGTGTTCTCTTCTGAAGAATGTTCCATATGCACTTGAAAAGAATGTCTATTTTGCTGCTTTTAGATGGAATATTCTCTCTCTATGTATATCTATTAAGTTAATCTGGTCTAATGTGTCGGTCAAGGACAGTGTCTTACTGATTTTCTGTCTGGATGATCTGTCCATGGATGTAAGTGGGGTGTTAATGTCCCCTACTATTATTGTGTTACTGTCAATTTCTCCCTTTCTGTTTGCTATGATTTGCTGTATGTATTTAGGTACTCCTATGTTAGGTGCATATGTATTTAAAATCATTATATCTTTTCATTGTTCCTTTTTTCATTATATAATGTCCTTTGTCTCTTGTTACAGACTTTGTTTTAAAGGCTATTTTATCTAAGCATTGCTACCCAAGCTTTCTTTTACTTTCTGTTCACATAGAATCCATTTTTTCATCCTCTCACTTTCAGTAGTGTTGAGTCTTTAGATCTAAAGTGAGTCTTGTAGGTGGTATATACATGGGTCTTTTTTTTTTTTTTAATTCATTCAGCTACTCTATGTTTTTCATTGGAGCATTTAGTCCATTTACATTTAAAGTAATTGATAGGTATGTACTTGAGGCCATTTTGTTCATTGTCTTCTGGTTGTTTCTGTAGTTCCTTTCTGTTCCTTTCTTCTTTTGCTCTCTTCCTTAGTGATTTAATGACTATCTTTAGTGCTATGTTTGGATTCCTTTCTCTTTGTGTGTGTGTGTGTATCTATTACAGCTTTTTGGCTTGTGGCTACCATGCGGTTCATTTATAACTATATATACCTATATATACACACACATATATATTGTATATTTTAAGTTGATGATCTCTTAAGTTCAAACACATTCTAACAACCAAGCATTTTTATTCCCCCAGCCCATGTTAAATGTTTTTGACATATTTTACACCTTTTTGTTTTGTGCATCCCTGAACTACTTATTGTAGATATAGATGATTTACTACTTTTGACTTTTAACCTTCCCACTAGCTTTATAAGTGATCAATCTACCACCTTTACTGAATGTTTTCCTGTACCAATGAGATTTTTCCTTTTGTAATTTTCATATGTCTAGTTGTAGTATTATCTCTTCTGCTTGGAGAAGTCCCTTTAACACTTCTTGTAAAGTCAGTTTAGTGGTGCTGGACTATTTTAGCTTTTGCTTGTCTGTGAAACTCTTGGTCGCTCTTTCAAATCTGAATGACAGCCTTGCTGGGTAGAGTATTCTTCCTTGTAGGTTTTTTCCTTTCATCACTTTAAATATATCATGGTACTTCTTTTTGACCTGCAAAGTTTCTGCTGAAAAGTCAGCTGATAGTCTAATGGGAGTTCCCTTCTATGTAACTTGTTGCTTTTCTGTTGCTGCTTTTAAGAGTCTCTCTTTGTCTTTAATTTTTTGCCAGTTTAATCATAATGTGTCTTGTGGAAATTTTTGGGTTCATTTAGTTTAGCCATTTAAGAGAGGACTCTATTTCCTATAGCCCTCCAGCTCTCCTGTATGCAAGCCTGCTGGCCTTCAAAATCAGACATTCTGGTGGCTTATCTTCTTGGTGCTGGACCCCTAGACTGGGGAGCCTGATGTGGGGCTCAGACCCCTCGCTCCTAAGGAAGAGCCCCTGCAAATGTGATTATCCTCCCAATTGTGGGTCACCTACCTGGGGGTGTGGGTCCTGACTACACTGCATCTTCACCCCATCCTACCCATCTTGTTGCCTGTGGGAGGAGGTGAGCTCAGGGTCTTCCTACTCTGCCATCTTGGCCACACCCCTATCCATTTTTGAAAGACATTTTTGATAAATATAGAATTCTAAATATTTTTCTTTTCCCATTCAACACTGTAAAGATGTTATGCCATTCCTTTTTGGCTTGCACAGTTTATGACAAGAAGTCTGCTGCTACTCTGATCTGTATTCTTCTGTATGTGTTTCTTTTTATTCATTATCAGTGGTTTAGCAATTTGACTATGATGTGTCTTGGGATGTAATTTTTTTTCCATGTTTATTCTGCTTGAGGACACTGAGTTTCTTGGACCCATGCCTCTATCATTTTCATCATATTTGAGGAATGGCCATTATTTCTTCAAATATTTTTTCCGTCTCTTTCTTTCCTCTCCTGGTACGTATTTTTTACACTTGGTATTGTTTCATAGGCTATACCGTTCATTCCTTTTCTGACACTTTCTCTTTGTGCTTCATTTTGAATCATGTTTTATTTCTATGCCTGTAATTTCACTGATCTGTTCTGCTGCAAATTCTCATTTCTTCTGCTGGTAATCCCATTCAGTTTAATTTCTATGCATCCTCTCCAAAAATTTGATTTGGATTTAAAAAAAATATGTATCATGTGTCTTTCCTCATTATATTCATGGCTTCCTTTATATCCTTAAGTATTTATAATATTATTTAAGGTCTTTTCAGCTAATTCTATCGTTTGTGTCATTCTGGATCTACTGAATTATTTTTCTCCTGGTTCTGATCATATTTTTCTACTTCTTTTCATGCCTGGTGATTTTGTGGTTGTTGTTGGATGCCAAACATAATAGATTTTATGTTGTTTAGTGCTGAGTTTTGTGTATTTTTTTAAATGATGCTGGACTTTGTTCTGCCAAGCAGTTACATCACTTGCAGATCAGTTTCAGGATTAATATTAAGCTTGTTTTACGGCAAGCTAAAAGCAGTCTTTACTCTAGGACTAGTCTGCCTGTCACTACAAAGGCATAACCTTAAGATTTTATCCAACACACTGTGTTACAAGGCCTCTTTAGCCTGGCTAGCAGACACTTCAACTATCCCTAGACCTCTGTGAGCCCTTGGAATTACTTGACCTGCTTCTTTCTATTTTTCCTTTCTCTGGTTGCATGGAGTTTCATCCCACACATATCCTGATCAGAACTCACCTAAGGGTCAAGGGCACCCTCGCGGATTTTCTGAGCTCTGTCTCTGTGCAGCTACCTCCTCTCTGTTGTTTTTCCCTGTAAATTTTAGCTGTCTCAGCCTTCCTGAACTCTGATCTCTGTGTCCTCAATTCAGTGATAACAGTGGGCCTCTGGTTCCACATCTCTGTGCTGAAGATTTGAAACATCCTAAATGAATAAGGTGAGCAATCACCTCTACCTGTGTTTCCTTCTCTCAGGGATTCACAGCCCTGTGCTTCCTGACATCCAATGTCTGAAAATACTTGTTTTATATATTTTGTCTGCTTTTCTAGTTGTTTATGATGGAGGGCAAGTTCCATAGCACTTAATCCTTCCTGGGTGGAACTGAAAATCCCTACCCTAGTTGTTTTCACCATTGGTTTATACTTCAAAATATCATTTAACTAATAGACGGTGACTTCATTAAAAGTTGTTAGAGACAGTTTAAGAAAATTGTGTTTGGCGTTAGTTCATGAGTATTTTTGAGTTTTATAGTTCTACCAGGAAGTCAGGCTCTGTCAAGATTTTATGAAAAGTCGAACTGGGAAAAGGTTGACCCGAATTGATCAAGACACAATCCATTACTTAATCTTTAAATTCACCTTTAAAAGTGTTCAAGATTTTGACAGTGGTGCCAAGACCATTCAAGGGGAAAGAGTAATCTCTTCAGCAGATGGTGCTGGGTGAGATAACTGCATATCCACGTGCAAGCATGAGGCTGAACCCTTACATCACACCGTATGCAAAACTTAACTTAAAAATGTACCAGTTACCTCAGTGTAAGAGCTAAAATTATAAAATCCTAGAAGAAAACATAGGGATAAACTTTCATGGCATTGGATTTGGCAGTGTTTACTTAGATATGACACAAAAGCACCAGCAGCACAAGAAAAAAAACAGGTAATAGAATTCATCAAAAATTAAAATTTATGTACATCAAAGGACACCATCAAGAGAGTGAAAAGACACCTATATCATAGGAGAAAATATCTGCAAATTATGTATCTGGTAAGGATCTAGTATCCAAAATACATAAAGAACTCTTACAATTCAACAACAACAGAGGTAACCCAATTCAAAAATGGGCAAAGGACTTGAATAGACATTTCTCCAGAGAAGATCTATAAATGGGCAGTAAGCACATGAAAAGATGCTCAATGTCATTAGGAAAATGCAAATCAAAACCACAATGAGCTATCACTTCATATCCCCTAGGATAGCTATTGTTATGGATTGAATTGTGTCCCCCTCCCCACCAAAATGTTCCTGACCTCCAGTATCTGTGAATGTGAACTTATTTGGAAATACAATCTTTACAGATGTAATCAAGCGAGGATGAGGTCATTAAGGTGGACCTTAATCCAATATGACTTGGGTACATATAAAAGGGCGAGATTTGGACAAAGGCACAGAGGGAAGATGGCCATGTGAAGATGGAGGCAGAGATTATAGAGTTACGATACCATAAACCAAGGAATGCCTGGGGCTACCAGAAGCTGGAAGAGGCAATGAAGGATCCTCTCCTAGGGATCTGGAGGGACCGTGGCCCTGTGAACACCGTCATTTTGGATTTCTAGCCTCCAGAACTATGAGACAATACATTTGCTGTTTTTAGCTACCGAGTTTGTGGTACTTTCTTATGGAGCCCTAGGACAGCAATACAGCTGTAATTTTAGATATGGAAAATAACAAATGTTGGCAAATGTGATGGTTAATTTTATGTGTCTACTTGGCTGGGCCACAGTGCCCATATATTTGGTCAGACATTAATTTGGATTTTTCTGTGAAGTTGTTTTTAGTATGAGATTAACATTTAAATTGATGGACTTTTGAGAAGATCAGATTACCTTCCACAATGTGGGTGGGTCTCATCTAATCAGTCAACGATCTTAATGAAACAAAGACTGATACTCCTCTTGAGTAAGAAAGAATTCTGCCAGCAGACTGCCTCTGGATTTAAACTGTATGTCTTTCTTGGGTCTCCAGGTGCTTGTTTACTCTGCAGACTTTACACTTACTAAGCTTCCACAATTGTGTGAGCAAATTCTGTAAAAGAAATTATCTATCTATCATCTATCTAGCTATCTATCTATCTAAACCTCTTGTTGATTCTGTTTCTCTGGAAAGCCCTGACTAATAGAGGAAAGAAGTGGAGAATTTAGTACCCTCGTACATTGCTGATGGAAATGTAAATGGTGCAGCCACTGTGGAAAATCATTTGGTGGTTCCACAATCAGTTAAACATAGAGTTAACATACGACCCAGCATTTCCACTCCAAGGCATATATCTAAAACAACTGAAAACAGGTGTTTGGGGTTGTGGGGTATAGCTCTGTGGTAGTGTGTGTGCTTGGCATGCACAAGGTCCTGGGTTCAATCCCCAGTGCCTCTGTTAAAAACAAAAAACAGGTGTTCAAACAAAAATTTGTATGAGAATGTTCATAGCTAGGTTCAGGGTTAGGGCTAGGTGCGTAGTTAAGGCTAGGTTCAAAAAAAAAAAAAAAAAAAAAAAAAAGAATGTTCATAACAACACTACTGACAATAGCCAAAAAGGCAAAAGCCACTCAAATGTCCATCAGCTGACTGATAAATATTGGTGGATATAAGGCATATCCATACAATGGAATATTATTCAACCATTAAAAAATAAAATCCTGATAAATGCTACAACATTAATGAACATTGATAACATTATGGTGAGTGGACAAAAAGACACAAAAAGTCACATATTGTATAATTCCATTTATATTAAATATCCAGAATAGGCAATTTCATAAAGACACAAAGCAGATTAGTGGTTCCCAGGGGCGTGGGAGTAGGAGTGATTGCTTAATGACTATGGGGTTTCCTTTTCCTTTTAAGGGGATGAAAATATTCTAAAACTAGCTTGTGATGGTTGCACAACACTGTAAATGTATTAAATACCACTGAATCATACACTTTTCCCCCTTTTCTCTTTTTTTGTGTGGAGGTACTAGGGATTAAACTCAAGACCTCGTTCATGCTAAGTATGTGCTCTACCACCGAGTTATACTGACCCCCTAGTCATACACTTTTAAAATGGCTAAAATGGTAAATTCATATCATGCATTTTATGACAACTTAAAAAACTGTGCTCAATACACACATAATTCTTGAACCTATTAATTAAGAAACAAATTGAACTTGTGGAAATGCACTTTTTAACAAAAATGAAACAATGAATCAAGAATTAAAGGCCATAAAACAAATCATGTGTGTAACCATTACGATAAACAAGGAGGCTTGTGGAATTATAATCACAAAGCAACTGTATTTTTGTCTCATACTGTCCCTTGCAATCCAACTTGTAAGTGTATCCCTTAACTCTAGAAGCAAACTCAGGCCTCTACAACTTCTCTAGTCAATCTTATTTAATAACAACAACAACAACAATAATATCACTCTGTGGTAACAGTTAAGGTGCAAAACAGTAGTCTCAGTTCAAAAATTTAAATGTCCAATCCTGGTTATGATCAAAATGGCTTATCATCTGAAGCTGAGGCTTCTCTGGGCCTCCTGCAGTCGGGAAGCCAGCATCAGGGAAGTGAGATCTTCCTTGTGTATTAAGGTTTCTGATGGTTCCATGGGAACCGGGACATGGGAGTGAGGAAAGGAAGGCAAAGCAAGAAAAAAATGCTTAGCTGAGATGTGGTGACTGGGCACTAGCTTGGCAAGAGTTTAACTGCATCTTTCTCCTCCGACATGGGCTCCTCCAATGCTCCCCAGGATGGCTCATCCATCCTCTCCCTTCTCCCAGTCATCCCACCTTCATCCCCCAGGGATCTCAGGGGTGACGCCTTCCCCCGTGGCTCTGCTTTCTGCTCCACTGTCAGCACTGTGAGTCGGAAGTCTAAGTCCACCTCCTGGAGGAAAACTTCGCCTCTTGGTCAGGCTCTGAGATGACCCTGTGCCAGCTCTCTTGCACACAGCCCCCATCTGGTCCTCGGGAGGTGCGCGTGCATCCCCTGCCCCAATCAGCTCCAGAAGTGAAGGCTGCACTCAGCTGAGACACCACTCCTTTGCTCCATCATCAAAGTACGCAGACAGCCACTGGTATCTAACCCTTTCGATTTTTCCAGGCCAAGGTCTGGTTAATCCATGGAACTGTCACCCTCTAGAGGATGCAAATTAAGCTCCACTGAGGCCCTTTCTCTATCTGTGAGGTGAGGGGCAGCTGGCAGCCACTACTCTCCCTTAGGAGATTCCAAACACACAAACGGCTCTCTTTAAAGAAATCCCCACCCAAAACTCTCCTTCAACTTTTTTTATACCCTCAGTGTGGGTAAGGGAGTGTAAGAGGGCTACAGGTTTCTGACCATCTCCATTATAAATACAGCATACCATATAGATATGTGGTATCTATTATCGCCTTTCTCCAAAACATCCATTTTAACCTCATTAAATGTACATTTAAATACCTGCAATCATTACTGAATATAGTAACATCTACTGCTGAGCCCGATCTGTCCCAGACATGGCATTAGGCCCTTTTAACAAACATCATTTAAAGTTATTAATAGGTATGTTTGTAACGACTCTGATTTATCAATTTCTTAAGAGTTCATACAGATGACTGTCATTTAAAAATCTACAGAGTGCAGTATTATTGATTCTCAGGAGCAAGAAACACTCTGAAAACCTAGTTGCAGAACTTTCGATCTGGAAAGGACTTCAGAGGTGAGTTAACCTCACTCATTTCCTTCAAGCAGCAGCTGAGGTCCCGAGAGGCTGAGGGACTTGACCAAGGTCATCACAGTGAGAGATCAGAAGATGGGGGTTATCACTTTCCATAGCTGCCTCTTATTCATAAAAAGTATTAAGTTCTGATTCATATTGCTCATTTTAATATTTATCAAACCAGTGGTAGAAATGAATTCTTAATGCAAAATAATTATTTCAGAGTCTTAAAAAATTGAACAAACTGGGCTTTCAACACTAGATAAAGCTGTGTGAGTCCCAATCTACTGTACAGGAGAAGAATGGATTCTTAATTGTATCTGTGCTTCAGAGTGGAAGAATGATTTTTAAATGGAAAATCCCACGGAGGTGGCGATGAGAAATGAGTTTAGCTAGATGAATGATCTTAGGAGAAAGTAAGATAGCAAGCCAGGCTGAAGAGTAGCTTTTTCGTTGAGTTCAACTAAACCACATGTAGATTGTCTGTGCCCAGACAGTGAACTACCGCGTTTACTTTCATCTTCCTAGTCTTGGCACTGTCTCTTACGTTCTGATCCTTGTGGTCTACAGTCTTCAGGATTTCATATATATTTTTAAGAAAGTTGAGTGTACACAGCACAATGATGACGTTATTAATCTATCTAACAAACACTCCTGGGAACCTAGGACATGCCATCCAGCACTCTGATTTCAGTCCTGCATTCTTCTGCAACACAACTACCATATGCTTTAGGGCTGGCAGGGTGTCTAGAAATAACTCAGACCAGCACATTTCAGAGATAAGCAAACTGAGGCCCAGAGAAGAAAGTACCTCACCCAGGAGGGGCACACAGAGAGTTCATGGCTCTAGTCACAAAAGTTAAGCATTTTGACAGATTCATGAACCCTTGGGCAGTTCTGGCTTCTGCTCTGAGGACCTCAGAGTCACATTTTGTAGCCTGAAGTGCTAATTAAACCAGAGGAGTTACGGAGTTACTATTGATAGGAAGGAGGCAAGACATTAACTAGGCCACGAAACCTGGGGACACAGAAGGAGAACTCGTCTCCTGAGACTCACATATTATATTCAACCTTTATATTTTAAGACTGAAGTTGGTTTAATGCAGTCTCAACTTCCCAAATCTGGACTTTGACTTGAGTTGCATTTAGCCTTGAAGGACTACGGCTGCTGCAGTTCGCATCATGAGATAAACAGGATAAACGGGTAACCCTACTTCTCAGAAATGCTGCCCTCACCCAGTAGAAAGATTAAAACTAAAACCATCCTTCTAAATCCATCAGTTGCTTCAAAGGAAGCTACTTCAAACCATTTTCCTATTATTTTGAGTTGTAATCAATAATACTCAGTTGCAACCAACTGAATTTAAAGGTAAAAAGAAAGTAGAAAAGAAACCCACAAAAATGTTTTTAAAAGACATACTACTTGAGTTTGCAATTATCTCACATTTTTCTTTTTACTGATCGGAGTGGCTTTCGCTGTACTGCCAAAATCAAATCTCTCTCAGAAGGCCTAGTGGTGTGAACAAAAGCACTGGAATCAAAGAACTTACCAGTTTTAATCTGTCAGAGACTGTGTGGTACTCGGGAAAGAGTCATTTAACCTCTCTCCATTTGTCCCAGTTCTGTACAATAAGGTAAACTATGAGTACTGTGTGGACTGGCCAATTAAGCTAATTAACCCCCTGGAAAGTATCCAAAAATACTATTTATGGGCCACTAACAGTCACAGAAACTCCTAAGAGATTCTGTACAGACAGCACAATCTCTGCGGGTGTCACTTTACCCACAGCTTACAAAGAAAGCGCTGGGTGTTCCCTAACACAGGAGGAAAAAGAAACAGCACACGCTGTCGTTCAGCAACACCATCTTTATTCAAAAATATATATCTATGAGACATTTCAGAATATACTGCTACCGCCAATGGCAGCCTATACTTCTAAATAAAGTCCTAAATTAATATACAAATTTAAGCTTTAAAAATATTCTTTAAGAAAACAAAACAAAACAAAAAACAAAGGAAGAGTGAAGACTCTCTGAGGAACATGACCTAAAGGAAAGGTCTTTGAGGCCAACGGATGCCCTAAATAAAGGAAAAAACACAAGACAAAAACCACCCACCCCACCCCGCCAGATCGCCTCATACGTACAAGGAGAAAGGTTCATTTAAATTAAACAAATGAAGTAATAAGCACACTTGGGGACGATGTGGGAGAATTAAGATCTAAAAAACAAGAGCATTTCATTGAAAAACAAAAATAGAACTAACTTCCTCACAGGAAGTCCACAAGTAACAGGTGTTAAGAAGCCAACACATTCATTTACATAATTGCTACGGGTTTCATTTCTTGCTCCTGCTGTAATAATTATGCACCAATTGCTGGTCAGAGACTCAATCAGGTAAAACACAGCAGTGGGCAAAATCCATTATGTTATGTAACATTTTCATCTAGCTGATCAGAGCAAATAACCAGTATACCTTTTTGGTTGGTTTGTGGCTGGTAAAATTTTGCTTTCTTGCTGAAAGAAAGCATAGAGAATGTCCAGGATGGGTCTGTTCAGAAGCAAGCTCATTCACAGGACTGAAGCAGCACACCATGTGGGGAGGGGGCTTTTGCACAGAAACAGCAAAGACTGGAATTTATTTTGCAATTTGAGTAAAGTCACTTACTGCCCTATGGCCTCTGGGAGAAAAACTTCCAGACTCGTTAATTTAATAATGGCAGGACAATAGGCAGTGTCAATACGCAAAAAACACAGTCTGTATTCAATCTGAAAAATAGCTTAAATGCTACTAGGTTCTACACAGAGTTAAACTGCATACCTGCTAGGGCTTTCCAGCATTTTCACTTCATGGCAGGCAGGAGAGCTTTTTGAAGGGAAGTCTGTTACACTTTTAAAAACATACATTCCATTCTAACACGTTGAATATGTAAAATTCCATGTAATTGGCTTTCCAATTGGTAATCCTGAAAATAGCAACTCAAAATAATGGAGTTCTGAAGCCCCCTCCTCTGAATTCCTTTTTATAGCTTTTGGACTTCAGCCTCTGGGCTACAATTCCTATTACACTATTGGGGCAAATTGTTTTCTGCCCTTTCCAATGTCAAAAATAAGCCTGCCCAGTTAGAATGATTTATAGTCAGCAGGTCTAACCTTTACTAAAAGCAAGGTAAAAATCCTCTCTAACTACCTTATACAGTCATAATGTCAGCTGGCATGATAATGGAATTAAAACCCCCAATTAATATCCTTCACTTTCCCCCTTCCCGAGATGAACATTCAGTAACACCTGATGCAAAGTTTTCCTCCTGCTGTGGGCACAAGGACACGTGCAGTGGTGTGAACTGAAGGACACATATGCGCAGTGTCATACTTGCAGGGGAGATTCAAGTGTAGTCACCATGCCGTGGACATGTGCCCACACCGCAAATTAAACGTTAGTGTGCACCCTACTCCCCAAAGGAAAGGGTCAAAGCAACACCCATGCAGAGCCCGGGCTCCCAGTATGCCTTTAGCTTTGGGGGCCCACCAGCACCATTTCTAACAACAGCCTTCACAACCAACTTGGGCAAAGACCATGTTTCAAGGAAGGCGCTCTCTGACAGTGGGTGGAACCCTAGATAAGTGCAGCCTGGGAGGGTCATCAGTAGGAACCCAAAGCAAGTAACTCATGTTTAACTCATGCTTGTGATCCCTGTTAGTCTGTCTCTGAACTGTGACTTGATGTCCCAGATCAGCTTTGAATCTTTTCGCTGGATTCTCTAGTCTGCTCACAAAGCAAATGCACCTAACCTTCGTCTACGCATTGCTAGAAGTCCTGGTAAGAGAGAAGCAGAGACCTGGCAAAGTCTTTCTGGCGAAGCTGCTTATCAGTCGTGACTCCAACCTTTGGGGTGGCAGCCAGGAAAGCCAACGGCTCCAGACTGAGTCCCTCAGTGGAAGCCTGTACTGAACTTGAACAAGCCCCACTCAGAAAGGAGAGGCTGCTTGCATGACACAGTGTTGTCATAAGGGACAAGATTCTTCTGAAAGCTTCCAGAAGTACACATGATTTTCATAACTTCTTGGGTGTAGACAGAGAATGGAAAAGAATGGAAAACCAACAGGGGCAAGGAAACATGAAGTGAGACAGTTCTTTCCAAATATAAATCTAAACTGGATTCCACTTGCCACTGCTATGAATTGTGCTCAAGAGGAGAGGCCGGAGAGGAGAATCAGAATCTGTGGTTCTTTCTTGAGGCTCGGGGGGCAGGTGGAAAGAGTGATACAACCAGGGGCTACTAGGTTATTTCCAACCATGACTTGCCCTCTTTCTGCTGGTACAGATGGGAATCTGGGGCATGACACCTGCCCTAGTCAGTTGAAAACAGGTCACCAGCAGAGGGCAGGGGGGCCAAGCCTCCTGTGACGTTGGGCAGCAATGAGAGGTCTGGCAAGCTCTGAATATGGGACTTCAGTTCCTTGCGGACCTGGGTTACCCGAGCAAGCTTCTGTTTATATTCCTAAGGAGACAAAGAGAAGACAATGCAGTTAAGTCTGCGTGTGCTGATGGTCAGGTTTAAGGAGCCAACACAGATACTTTCACCCTCTTGCCCTACATGCTCCTCACCAGATCGCCCTCCCCCATTCAGCTACACTATAATCCATGGGTTTTCAAACACTCAAAAGGCAAAACTTTATATAAAAAAGGAAACTCGAGAGTTCAATACCGGCAACAGTGAATTAAACGGTATATAACTTAGCACTTGAGATCTGGAAGTAAAAAAAGTGACGTTTTGTATTTGCAGTGTCTTTGGTTCTTATCTATTTCAAAATGCTTTATAAAATAAAACTGCAAAGCTCAGGCTTTACAATTATTTTGAAGGCTCTACCTAGACAGGGCTAGAAAAATCACTATGAAGTTATATTTTGTGTGTTAAACTTAGATTAGCCCAGATTTATTGTTTTCGCAGTCAAGGACTATGGAAGCTCAAATTCCCACCATCCCCGCCTGTGTCCAGAACCTCCTCACTCCACACCTGAGTAACTGCAAGTCCCTGATGAGGCCCTCTAGTGGTCTCCCCTCAACGTGCCAGACTTACCTTCCACAAGCCCAGCTATCATCAAGTCACTGCTCTGAGAACGTGGGGCATGGCAGCACTACCTCCACCACTGCTCAGAAGTCCAGGTCTTCTAAAATTAGCTCCTGCCCACATGCATTCTCACAGCCTTCCCAGGGCCAGAGCCTGCACGGGCCGTTTGTACAGAATTCCCCTCAAGCCCGAGGGATGTCTTTCTTCTGGTCCCAGCAAAGTCTTGACTCCACTCCTCTGCCTACCTGCTGAGTCCCACATCTCAAGAAAAGTCCTTCCTGCTCATCCAGGAGATCTGTCCCCATCTCCGCTGGCCCCGGAGCCCTCCTGTACACTGAGTGTGCATCTGCGCCCCTGACAGGCTGCTCTGAGGTGCTCTCTCCATACAGGTTAGATTTCTATGTTCCTCTGAAATATGACTCCCCTGGTGACAGGAATAAATATACTATTTTCTTTCCTCAGCTCACAACTAAAGGTCCTCTTGGTAAATGTATGGAATAATAATCCTGGCCCTGTCAGTTCTGTGGTATATGGCTCTCTTGGGGTTTGACTTTTTTTCCTCTCGCTGTTACCCCCCATCCCCGCAGGGGTTTCTGCAAAGACAGGGAGGTTTCTGAGGCTGGGCCCTCGCTGACTATAGCCTCTCCTGCAGGAATGTAGCTGAAAGCACGGGGCTGATTCTCAAAGCTCTGGGTTTAGTTCTGGCTCTGACTCTGAGCTGCTGTGTGACTGTGGACGTGCTCCCTCTCCTCCTTCATCCATCCTTATCTGCAAATGAAGGAATTAGACCTCCTGTAAGATTTTTCTTCAAGTTCCAGATTCCCTCATGCCAGATACCTTATGCATATTTGGGGAGGCAAAGGGTTTGAGGGCACAAGCTTTAGCACTCCTAGGAAGAGTGATAAGTGAGGAAATAGGTTAAATGAAGAACACTTAATCTGAGTTGTAAACAAAAATTCCAAGCAAGGAGTGGGAGAGGGGGTATCAGGGAAATGGGCAGGGAGGCTCTGCCCCACATCACTGCAGGCAGTCACCCTTCCACTTGAAATGAGAGCTGCTCACAAAAGCCATCAAATGAAGATACAAGGCACAAGTTAAGAAAGTAATAAGCTCTCTTAGTATCCCATTTCTTTCATTTGTAGATGTAATAAAACTAAAATAATGACTTAAGTAAATCATTAATAGTGACTTCCCATCAAACTAGTAAGCTTGAGGAGGCCAGGCCCAGGCCCATCTGCTTCACCCAGCATCCACCATGCCCAGCAGTGCCCTGTAAACAGTGGGTGTGACGCAGCTGCCTGATGAATTAACAATATATAAAATGTAACATCACATACAGGTACACCACATGAAGTAGTCACCTTTCATTCTTGAAATTGAAAACTCATTTCAAATCTGAGGGTCTGAAATCTCAAGGTTCCCTGTCCTCTCTACAAACAGTTTTCTTCTTTGGCTTTATAGACCTCATGGGAAATTAATAGAGGAGATCAATTCTCTATTACAGGACATGGATTCATCTAACTTCTTCTGAATTCTAGGTACAAAAAGGGTGAAATAATTACTGAATAATTACCCCCATGCTCTCCGCCCAAATCCTCTGACCAAAGCTGACAAATGAAAGCCACCTGAACTTGGAGCCATCCACTCTTGGCAGCCACAGAGCACTTCAGCTGAAGGAATTCCTCAAGAGCAGTCTGAAAATAGTACTGAGTCTCTAATGAGCTGACCTGGGATCAGAATCCCAGGCGCCTCGCTCTCGGGTGATCCTCAGACTGATACATCTGCCCAAACCCACAGAATGTACACCACCAAAGTGAACCCTAATGTAAACTTTAGACTCTGGGTGATTATGATGTGTCACTGTGGGTTCATCAACAGTAACAAATGTACCACACCTGTGGGGTGTTGCTAGTGGGGGAGATGTACAGTATAATGTGTAGGGATGGGGGTATACGGCAAATCTCTGCACCTTCCTCTTAATTTTGCTATGAACCTAAAACTGCTCTAAAGATAGCTTTTTTAAAAAATGACCTATGGACCAAGACATTTCAATCTGTGACTAGGTACATACTCTCAATATCCAAATACAGATAAAGACTGCCTCTAAAACTGTTAAAACACGTACCTGCTTAACCAGGACAGTTGAATGACCTACCTTAATGCCTTGAGGAGAGATGAGCAGGTTAGAATTCACAGCAAGTTCTGATTGAGTCAAACTGAAGCTACAGTAACTTTAGAGTCCCCTAAATAGATTCAGCAGTGCCCCTGTGATCCCCTCTTCTCCCCCACTTTTAAAAATTAAATTTAGTCTTTTCCCAAATACAGTCATTATAATGTTGCCACAGACCAACAAAAAAAATTAAGAGTGAATCCAAATAAAACTCTCTCCCAAATAAAAATCCAGCCTTCACTTGCCTCCAATTCCCCCCCCCCCCCTTTTACACTCCCTCGTTCGGGTCACTCCCTCACAGCTGTCTTTCCAGCTATTCTCTTAGGTCTGGATGGGCAAAGGAGACAGAGCTCAGGAGAATCCAAGAATCTTTTCTCTCAATCTACTAGACTGCCTTCTGTCAAGTGCAGGCCCCAAGCTCTGCTGCTGTCAGGTTCCAAACCTCAGCTGCTCCCGCGCTCGGCAGGAATCCAGGCTTCTCCTTTTCATAACATGAAAACCAACTTCAAACTGGTGTGACCCGCTCAGATCCTTTTGACTCATTTAAGTGTGCTGCATCCCACAGTCTTTTCCCTACACCAAGTACCACTCAGAGAAATGATGTGACAAGACAGTCACGTGCTCCTTGTTTAAAATACCTTACTCTCGTGTGTAAGAGAGGGCTTAGCCTTTAATCTAGTGCGCACGCTACCCTGCCTGGTACGGAATCCCGCCTTGTCTGTACCAGCAGATGACACCGCTGCACGGCACCTGCTCATCACTCCTCTCTCCCTGCTGGCTGACTCACCTCACCCACGCTGCACGTGGCTCTTTTCTGCACTCTCGTCTTCAGGCACTTGCCTTTTCCTCCACTACCAATCTTAGACAAGAAAAGACAAGGCAAACCCAGGTAGTTCTGTTCCTTTTCCTTCCCTGCTGATGCATAATTTCTATCAGGGCGGTGGCAGAGGTGAGGGGTTGAGATGAATCCTCCATTCAGCTCCAGGCACCTACTGCAGCAAGCCCCACCTCACCCCAGAGAGGCCGTGGGGAGCCATGGAACAGGTAAGCGTTCTACCAGACTTGCTGCTACTGCTGCCCGGTGTCAGGATCCTTGAGGAGAGGAGACGGAGGGGAGAGCGGGCTCCTGTGATGAACTGCCTAGGTTTACTTGACTGCCAAGAAGTGTGTAACATGTGGAGGCTCAAGGTCCAATGTGTAGTTCTGAGATAATGCCCAGGATTTATGCTCCTGGCAAAGCTCTGGAATCTTGCCTCACAGACTCTCTGAACTTCAGGAGAAAACGTGTTCAACATCCCCCTGCTTCCTGTGGATCCAGCTGACGCTGTGGGAACACAGATCAGTATGGAGCACCGAGACAACTGGCTGAAGGAAGCAAGGCCGACACATTCTTTGCCTTTTTTGGTGAGAGCAGTAAGCCAGACCTGACATGCTGCAGACCAGCTCGGGGATAAGGCGCTTAGAAGTGACAAGGGCTGACACTGCAATGACCTTTCACAGGAATTTCAATTTCAAAACAAACAAAATTGTAAGTATTTCCTCTAGCAACTCATGTAAGAAATACCAATCAAAATGTAAACACTGTCAAACCTACTTTTTTTTCTTGCTAAGAAGTATTTACGTAAGAAAAATTTATGTTAGAAATACCACCACAGGCAGGGGCTTGATTTGATAAGCTCTCCAGTAACAAGACTCTCGTCTTCCTTTTACCCTGCCCTGTTGTGCTATAGGACCTGGTATATAAAAAACACTCACTGCTCAGCTACTCCTAATTAAGAATCATACAGGGTTATTATGCACGAAGAGGTTTACAAAGGGCCCCGTTTTAAAGGTGACCTGTCACACTCTTTGACTGAATTTAAGTCAAAGAGTGGCTTCATCGCACGAAGGGTGAGAGCCAGGCACAAAGGGGAAGCTGATCCTCGCCCTAATGTTACTTAACACACCCACTCAGCCCCCCTCCTCCTGCCAGGAGGCTTACGAGATCTACACTTAGAAATCACGGCTCCTACTCAAACCACAATTAATTAATTGATTAAATTTTTCTTTCATTTATTTTTTTAAAGGGAAAACACAATATATAAATCTTTGGACTAAAAATAAGAGTGCAGCTTTTTTCTTCAAGGATCTATGCAGGAACGTTAAAAAAACCATCACTGACCTGCATCTCTCTCCTAGCCAGCTCCGTGATCCATATGACTTAGTGGCAGCTGCCACATTTCAAAATGATACATTCTGGGATGTCACAGCAGGGCTGGAGCTGCTGAGTAAGACGCTGGGGAAGATACAGGAAAAGAGGAAGTTGTGGCTCCAATCCCAGTGCTCAGGGCCTCTGAGCTCCATTACCAAAGCCAGTTAACAAAGGTACTGCTGGGGCTGAGTGGGTCACCCCAAAATATGCCACAATGACATATTGATTATTTTGAATTAAAGCTGCCTGCAAAGCAGCCAATGCAAGAAAAAAACTCCGACCCTCCTCTGAAAAGCAGGAAATAAATTTCTCATGTGAAAGACTCACTCCCTGCACGTGGAGGCCGAACACCCTTACTGTCAGAGTCAGAGAATTCAGAGTGGAGAAGCCTGTGTAAACAAACCTTGTTGCTTCTTTAATTTACTACCCCAAACCCAAACTCTGTTCAGATTTTTTACTAGTTAAGCACCCAAAGCCTAAGTTTCTTTGTTCTGTCAATTCCTCACAAATTTATTGCTTGTGTAAAAAGTATAAAAGCTGCCTGCTTTGGACACTTCTTTGGTCTCATTTCTGTGAGACCTCCCTGTGCATGATTAAAATTTGTTTCTTTCTCTCCTATTTATCTGCCTTCTGTCAATTTTATTATCTGTCCAGCCACAAGAGCCCAAGAGGGGCTGAGGGGGAAACTCCTCATGCCTCCCACCAACAGGACACACAAAGTGCTTCCCAGAAGGGAAAATGACAAAATGAGCACAGAGAAACAGTCTCAGAGCAATTCAACCATCCACTGGAGGAATCAAATGGGAAGTCTTCTGAAGCCTGAAACCATACCTCAAAGTGTTTTCGGTGTTATTTTTTTCTCCTCAGAGGGCCCTCTACACAAAGGGCTTAGGAGCTTCTACCACCATAACAAAACCCCCCATTCTAGCAGGGATTTGCAAAAGCAAGGGAAGAAGAATGAAAAGTTAGTGTCTCCATGTAGCTAAACTAATACAAAAGAAACTAATAAAAATAAAATCAATTTTAGGAGCAGGTGAATTTGCAAACCTTAATGTAGTTATAAAGTTCAAATTTACAACTTAACAGATGTCCATAAAAGTACTTTTAAAAGAGACATTAAAAAATGCACCTGGACCTTCAAAAATGCTTACACCATTTATGCAATGGGTCCCTCATTATATAAAACCAGGTAAAACCAAAATACTAATGTACAAGAAGAATTCTTTATAATGAATTCTTTTTTTTTAAGTTAACCATCAAAAATGCAAGCCTTATGCAAATAACAAAGCCCCCACAAGCTTCCTTAACAACCATTTTAATAAAAAACCAGGTCGCTGATGTTGTGCAAACATCAAAGACGCAGAACTTTAAACCGTTTCTCCCTTTGAGCCAAATACTGGTGGAGTCAAGCATTCCTGGAGGGCAGATGAGAAGCAAAGGGTAGAAAGGAAAAGAATATTTTTCACAGAAAATAATTTTAAGCAATGTGTATTACATTTTTAAGTACTAAGAGGTCTGCCTGGAACAAGGCAACCCGTAGGCTACTGCACTGTGTTTGGATACAGTTCTCTCTACAAGCAATAAAAAGACCAATTCCTTCCCATTAAAAACAAAAAAAGGAAGAAAATGCATTTCCTAGCTCCTCCAAAAGACTGAGGGTGTGTCGTATCCCTCCCAAGGGAGGAAGGTCTCTGGCAGAACAGAAAAAACTGAGTCAGAAAATCCTACTCTATCCCTTGCCTGTGGTGTGACATATGACTTCACCTGGCTGGGCTAAGTGTCCTTCTAGCTCAGATAGGAATGGAAATAGTGCCTATGTCCTGGGGTAATGGTAAGATATGAAGAAGACTAGGCACTTGTTAAATCGCTCAAAGTCAATTAAGCAGATTTGAGGAGGAAAAGAACAATCACCCTCTCCCATGTTTATTATTTTACAAGCAATAGTTAATCCTCCTGGATTTACATGTTAAGAAAAGATGTGCAAAACTGAAGAAAAAGAGAATTATTAATGGAATACAAAATCCTTCTTCCCACAAACCATTTGAGCATGTCCTGAAACTTCAGCATATTTACTAGAAGCTGGCTTGAGAAAATGAAAGCGCCCTCGACTTCCAAGACTTTGGGCAAAAAAGTCACAGAATTTTATAATCAGGTGGCACCACAGTCCAACCTTATCAATCTAAGGACTGACAGAGGGGAAAGCTTTTGTCTCAGGAGTAAAGCTAGATCTTGTGAGAACATCCTCAACCAGAAGGAGTCCCCATCAAATATATGCTCTGACCTAGCCTGGAGGTGAACTGAGCTGCAACCGTACCTGCCACCTGAGCTGTCAGATGCCGAGACAAGCATCAGGATAGGGTTGGAGATGAAAGAGTGACAATACAGACAGGATTCTGCAAACTGCTCAGAGAAATAACCAAACAATCCATAAATAGAATGACAAACTATGAAGCCAAATGATAGGGAGCTATCACAGTATATGGGGGGTGGGGGAGAGACCTGGCTTTTTGGGGTGGAGGTGGGTGTCCTGTGTGATGAGGAAGGGCAGATACTAACAACTCAGGTTTGACTGTGTTGGAACCTGTTTGCCCCAGGTGAAGGTAAAATTGTTATTTTATAAATGAAAAACCACACCAAAGATAAGAGGCTACAAAGACCACTGGCCGCAACAGAGAAAGCCAGAAAGAGCCCAGAATGGAAACTGAAGATCCTCATCACAAAATCCTAACGGGGGTAAATGGTATCTTTCTGGGAATAAAGCCCATGTCCCACAGAACAGGAACACTGTGGGTAAAATAAAGGGACTTGGAAAAGCACCAAATACACCATACCAGACATCATGAAGAAAAAATGGGATGTGTGTATTTATAATCATTAGCCAAACCCCAAGAATGCTCAGAAAGCCGCTGGCAAGTTTCTGTTGAGCTGAAATTTGCAAAGTTACTTTGCTTAAAATTCTCGAAGTACCCAATGACAGGATTAAGCAAGGGAATTGTCCACACTTTTCCCTAAAGAATCTGAAAAAGGAATAGAATAAATAAGGAGGCTTGCCAAGTCATAAAGACAGTTGGCTGGTACCACATCTTCACACAAAGCCTTCGGAGATGAGGGTCTTTGTTTGAAAAGGTTTCATTTTAACTCCTGATTATAATCATGCACATTTTTGCTCTAACCACGGAAAAAGACTCACTCTGACCTTATTTCAAGTTCTACATTTTAATAGAGAAAAATGAAGTCAAAGGTGTAACTTCCAAGGTTGCAGAGTATGCCACAATCCAATTTTCCTTTCTTCAAAAATCACAACTTGAAGAAAGTCCACCTTAACAGGAGTAGGAACATTCATAAAGACTAAAATAGAACTTTGCTCAAAATAACATGCACCCATTGGGTCAAACAGGCACTTAGACACAAGTGCTCAAATTTCTGTAATCTGAACTCTGCCCTCAGTTATGCTCCCTCAAGTCAATGTTAGAAGTAGCTATTTTCCCACAGCTGTTTCAAATGTAAACGGGTAACTTAAAACCCAGACAAGAACTCCATTTGTCTAATTAAACTATTCAATGTTCATTCCTTCATTAAACATAGATTAATCCTTAACTTGTCGATATATATGTCTTCTGACTGTAAATAAAGCTCAATGAAGTTCTAGACTGCTTAAGAATGCTTTGAAAAAGAGCAAGAACTTCTAAGACAGAAATGCACAGTGGTGGCAAAGGCCTTGTAATGTATATGACCTTCAGCATACTTCAAGATAAGCAGACATCTGTAGCATAACAGAATCCATTTTTAGAAATTCATAGGAAGACAATAATCCAAATACAGAAAGTTAGCCCAAAGGAAAGAAAAGTAGGAAGCGAAGGAAGGAGGAAAAGGAAACATAAATGCTCAATAAAAATAATCACTGAATATTCAACCACAGGTATTCAAGTAGCCTTTCAAAATGTTTATAAAGTTTTTGTTAATAAGGAAAAATGAGATCACATAAAGTTAAAAAAGCATGACATTATGATAATTTTAATTTTAGAACAGGAGGAAAAAATAAAAGAACTATACCAAAATTAAAAGTAGTTATCTCTGGGTAATGAGATTATGATTTTTTTCTTTACATTTATTTTCTAAGTTTCCTATGACATGCTTCCTTTATAATCAGAGAAAAAGAAAAAGAACTGAATTTTAGCTGAGTAAGAATGGCAGACAAGCAGTGACACGGCGCCCAGATGCTGTTTGACTTAACATGTACATGCACTTTATAAATAAGTATGAAAAGTTAGCGCTACATACACTAGCTAAAATCTATGGAGCTGCTTCAGGAAGCAGGAGGAATTATCAAAAGTTGAACTATTAATATGAAAAAACGCTATGGCTGAAAGTATGGAATTCAAGCTGGGGAGCTTTGAAATCATGTTGCCTTTTTCAGAGTGAAGTCTCAACTGTTGATGAACACGCCCTTAGGCCACCAAGTACGTGAAGTACCTTATATGTGGCTTTTTTTTTTCTTCCTGGAGTGAAAAGAGATTAATAAAGAAAGAACACACACGCACCTGCACACATATCCTGACAGATAAAAGCTCCAAATCCAGCATGAGCTATAAGGGTCAGTAGTGCCTGAAATGAATGGAAGGAATCCAAAGACCTAACACACAGCCTCCAAACTCCAAATTACTTCACAGAACCACACAGCTCAAGAAAAGCCCCCAGCTACCAGGGGGAAACCTATTTAAAAAAAAAAAAGGCTCTGACATCAAAGCAAGGATGAAAAGCAGCGGACAAGCCAAGGCCTGCCGTAAGAAGGAGACGACTTCTTTGGTGTGAGCAGACTGACCCACTTCAACAACCATTAGAATGGCCTGCAGTGCTGACAGCGCTGCCAGCCTAGGGAGGAGGGAATTACACGCTAAAGAAGGGCAGTGAGGCTAAGGACCAGTCGGCAGGGGGCCAGACAGGGCTGTGAGGGGCGGCCTCAGACAGGGCCTCTCAGCTCCCATGGGAACACAGCAGATGATCACTGGAGTCTGGAGACTGGGGTTCTGGTTCTCACTGACTTCCTCTGCGACCCTGAACTGCTCATATAAACGCTAAACTGTTTTCTCATCTAAAAATGAGGATTAGATTACCTGTTCCCATCTGCCCTTACTGTAATGGACAATGAGATGCCGGCTTTCATCACCATGGGGAATGGGGAGAATTTACTCCAAAGCTGACAAAAAAGGAGCTCTCTATCCCCACCTATTGCCTGCCCTATTACTGAAGTGAACACTTTTAACCATCTGCACCCTGTAGGAGGTGGGGGATGCTGCCAAAAACAACAGACGGCCATCAGTTTGGTTTAGTACCCCCTCAGCTATAGCCAAAGAATTTCTCAAGTTGTTATAACCAAATTACAAACAGATATATGAAGAGTCATAAGGCAATGCCGGATCCTGGGCCATTTCCCCCTTCCCAGCTGTGCTGTCTGAAGCAGAAAGCTGTACTCCTGAGTATTCATTACAGCCAAGGGGGAGGTGCCAAGCTAGGGAGAAAGAGCAGCAGGCCCAAGTTCAATGAGCTGACTTCTTCCTTCCCCTCAGAGCAAGAGCAGGCAGTTACGGCAGGAGGGCGCTTAGAACCTTGGTGGCAGACTGGGCTCTCCCAAACTCAGAAAGATTTTCTCAGGGGCCACTCTAGAACACTTTCATGCAACCATTTTAATCCCCCTACATAAGATGTCATACCTCTAAAACAAGATTCTTGGGATTGTTGAAATGATTCAACTCTGGCTACTCTCTTGTGTAAGGATGTCTTTGTGCTGTTGACTTGAACTTATGAAATAAACCACCAAAAGCCCACAGCAAACAAACAAAAACACAAATTTTTGGATGGAAAATTATAAGATGTCTGCCTTAAACTGTATGCCTGGTCTGAGGCTAACTCCCCGCTCTGGGCCTGAGTTTCTTTACCAATCCATAAGTCAGACTGCACGATCTCTAAGGTTCTGTCCAGCTCAATAATCCTTAACGACCTTACCCAGACCGCCAGGCCTTATGTGCCACTTTACTCTGCAGAGGGAAGCTGGCTGTCATGACTGTGCCCTGGTGATTCTGGTGAGCAAACACGCACATATACGCATACCTGCTAGAGGTGGGTACACACTACCTATTGAAAGGAGGCACATACTGACCTCTACCGTGGTCCCCAACACCAATGGCACCTAAACAGGGCCTCTGTAATGTCAAATGCATCAGTGATACTCGAGTATGCCTTTTAAAATTCTGCAACAGAAACGAAAGAATATCTAAATAAATGGAAAGACATCCTGTGTTCATGGCTTAAAAGACTTAAGACTGTTAAGATGGCAATAGTCCCCAAAGCAATCTCCAGATTCAATACAACTCCTTTTAAAATTCCAACAGCCTTTTTTGCAGAAATGAAAAAGCTGATCCTCAATTCACACAGAACTGCAAGAAGCCCCAAACAGCCAAAACAATATTGAAAAAGAACAAAGTTCGAGGACACATTTTCTGATCTTAAAACTTAACTATGAAACTATAGTGATCAAAATAGTTGTGATATTGGCACAGGATAGACAGACATATCAATGGAATAGAATAGAGTCCAGAAATAAACCCATACATCTATGACCAAGTGATTTTTGACAAAAATGCCAAGAAGGAAAGAATCACCTCTTCAACAAATGGTGCTGTGACAACTGGATATCTATATGCAAATAATGAAGCTGCCCCCCACTCCGGCCACATACAAAAATTAACTCCATCAATGACCTAAATGTAACAGCTGAAAGTATAAAAATTTCTATTAGAAAACACAGGAGTAAATCTTTATGACCTGGGACTTGCCAATGAATTCTTAAATGTGACATGAAAACACAAGCAATACAAGAAAAAATAATTAGAATTCATCAAAATTAAAAATGTACATGCTTCAAAGGACATTATGAAGAAAGTGAAGACAATTTGCAAAAGAAAGTGAAGAAAATATCTGCAAACCATGTTATCTGATAAGAGTCTAATACCCAGAACATACAAAGAACACTTACAATTCAAGAACAAGAAAACCAAACAACCCAATTCAAAAATAGGCACAGGACTTGAACAAACACTGCTCAAAAAAATATACACGTGGCCAACAAGCACATGCTAAGATGCTCATCACCATTAGTTCACAGGGAAATGCAAATCAAAACCACAAGATATCACTTCCCATCTACTGGGATGGCTAGAACTTTCAAAAGGTCAGACAATAACAGCGTTGACAAGAAATGTAGAGAAACTGGAACTCTCATACACTGCTGGTAGGAATGTAAAATGGTACAGCCTCTGTGGGAAACAGTTTTGATGGCTCCTCAAAAAGTTAAACATAGAATTACCATATGACCCAGCAATTCCACTCGTAGGTATACATAAACCCAAGAGAAGTAAAAACATATGTCCAACACAAAAACTTGTACACAAGTGTTTATAGCAGCATTACTTTGTCAAAAGGTAGAAACAACCCAAAAGTCCATCAACAAATTAACTGATGGGTAGACAAGTTGTTGCATAACCATACAGTAGATAACTCAGCTATAAAAAGAAATGAAGCACTAATATATGCTACAATGTGGATGAACCTCAAAAACATGCTAAGTGAAAGAGGCCAGGCACAACTACATGAAATAATGGGCACAGGCAAATCCACAGGGACAGAAAGCAGACTGGTGGTTGCTGAGCTGGGAGGAGGGGCCCACAGAGAGGGACTTGGCTAATGGGAACAGGGAGGGATTCCTTCGGGTATGATGAAATGTGCAATGCTGTGGACTCTGGTACAGGTGGTGGCTGCACATACTGTGGATGTACAAAAAATGTCACTGAAATGCATACACCTTAAAATCGTTATTCTCTGTCTGTGAGTCTATTTCTGTCCTGTATTTACACTTGGTTTTTGTTTGTTTGTTTTTGTTTTTGTTTTTTAGATTCCACATATGAGCGATCTCATATTGTATTTTTCTTTCTCTTTCTGGCTTACTTCACTTAGAATGACATTCTCCAGGAGCATCCATGTTGCTGCAAATGGCATTATGTTGTCGGTTTTTATGGCTGAGTAGTATTCCATTGTATAAATATACCACATCTTCTTTGTCCAGTCACCTGTTGATGGACATTTAGGCTGTTTCCATGTTTTGGCTATTGTAAATAGTGCTGCTATGAAAATTGGGTGGAGGGTGGGAAGGGATAGACTGGGATTTCAAAATTGTAGAATAGATAAACAAGGTTACACTGTATAGCACAGGGAAATATACACAAAATGTTATGATAACTCACAGAGGAAAAAAATGTGACAATGAGTGTGTATATGTCCATGAATGACTGAAAAATTGTGCTGAACATTGGAATTTGACACAACATTGTAAAATGATTATAAATCAATAAAAAATGTTAAAAAAATCGTTATTTACTTTTATGTTCTATAAATTTCACCTCAATTTAAAAACAAAAACCCTGCAGATAGGAACACACTGCCCCAGAGTCCCCTCCTGTGTGGTGGATCATCGGTGTGTGCACCAAGTGGCACGTATGTCACACAGAACGGTCTGCTTTCAATTCTAGAGCACCGCTAGTCAAACACCATGATGTAAAATCATGAAATATGAAAATAACTGACACATTAAGGTGGTAGAATTATGGCGACCCGCCCTGATCAGTCAGACGGAACACACCCACATCGTGCTTTCTCCAAACTGACAGGACAGGAACTCTGTCCATTCTACTCTATGGCTTGTCAGCTCCTACCAGTCACATGGGGTAATGGTCACCTCTGTCACCCAGAAACAGACCTTCCCTGTGCTCTAAGAACTGAAGTTAAGAGGCTTTTCTGGTACCTTTGGCTTTTTCTTTTTTGAATCAACCTTCTTCTCTATCTTCCAAATTCCTTAACCTTACCTCTGGGCTGCTACCTGTGCTTCCTTCTACATGCCTTCTTTCCCATTTCTATGTTTCCTCATGTTCAGGACAAGAGCACGACAAGAATAGTTCTCCTTTTTTATTTTTAAATGGAGGCACTGGGGATTAAACCCAGGACCTCATGCATGCTAAGCATGCCCTCTACCACTGAGCCATACCCATCCCCTAAGCAGCTTTCCTTCTAACCTTGCTTAGAGGTTAAGGGAAAGGTGGGAGGCCAAAGTCAACCGTAACACCCAAAGCAAAAGCAAAACAAACATAAAAACAGATTAAAAAAAAAACACCATCTCAAAATGAATCATGATTCTACTTAAAGGAAAAAAGGAAAGTACTACAAAAAGAAAGCCCACAGGATTTTCTATCTAATAGTCACCTTTCTTTACTAATATGTTCTTTACAACAAAATTTAATCAGATTTGTTAAACCACTTTTAATGCAATCTCAAAAGTCATCCTCTTTATAGAATAAGGTTACATCAGGTGATGAATTTCAGTCACAGGACAAATATACATTGAGAAACAATTATGGTCCTGACATTGTACGAGCAGCCAAAGAGCAAAGTCTAGTGGATTCGGAAGACCCACTGAAGGCATTACGGTGTTCAGAGACTGCCTGTGGGTTTTATAATTCTCTTATATTTTTAATAAACTTCTAATCAAATTAATATATTATTAGTAACATTTTCGTTTTTTCTTGGTCTGTTTCAGCTTAGGCACAATGAGGTAGGCTGTTCCCCTCACTTATAACCGCCCTCACATTCTACTTTAACTCCTTGTTTGCTGCCGTTTCTCCCCGACTGGAGTGTAAGCTCGTTGAGGGGAGAAAGCACCTCCTGCTCATCTTCGTATACCCCTCCTGCTGGTGTGGGCTTTGGTGACGTCACCAGTGAATAAGTAGCTCCTTACAGAGTACACAGCCTAATCCCCACAGGTGGGCTCCGGCACCCCGTCCCACACCTTCTGTCTTTTGTCTTCGTTCACACATCTGTCTGCTCTTATAAATTCCCCTTCTTTGACTTCTTTTACAAACAGCCTTTATTGCCTGCCAGAAGTTTGGACTTAACCTTAAGCCACAATCACAGTTGCCAATTGTCTCTCTCATCTATATTACACATCGTCCCTCGCTTTGGTTTTATGTTCACCCACGCTGTTTATGCAAGAATACAATTTCCTTGAGGGCAGAAACACAATCTCTCTGTGAGCTGTAACTCTGTCCTCTACATCCCAGAGTCTGAATCATTACACTCTTATCCCAAAGTTTAGGAGACACTGAGAAATCTAAAATAAAATTCTCAAGTTCAAGGAAAAGAAGGTATACTTATTATATAAGAAGATACAAATTCAAAGAAAAAGCTTACACGTTAACAAATGAGAACTTTAAGAAGAGACTCTCAAGCAAATAATTACATTTCCAGAGTTCTAAGAATTTCATGTTTATACATTGAAGGCAATGAAACGAATGAAAAATAAAAGCAGACTTCATTAGCATTCTGATGTGGCCAGTAGCATTAAAAAAAAATAAGAATGTTAGAAAGATACATATACTTTATGTATTGTCCTCCATCAATAAGAGACTGTGAGAAGATTCAGAAGTCACAGTACTAATGGATCTTTCAAGTGGCACATACTTAGCAAGTTTTGTCATCGCCATAAAGATATAATGGAATTAAGACCAGTCTATTATAGGATGTGAGAGAAAAATCCCCGATTCTAGGGAGCAGACCGTTCATATTTTTAGCAAACATGGTTAAAGAGAGAATTAAAGCCATCTCTCAATATTTTATGTTGTATGCAGTAGTTTGGTTTTTTAAATGCAGCAAATTTAGCTCCACTTTTACAACAAATAGTTTTCTCAAGTGGCTGAGAGGAATGGTTTGGAGTAAGAACTGTTAGTTCAGAAAATGTATTTCCAGTGGTGGGACATCCCTGGTCTGATTCTTAAGCAATGCAATTCCAATACCCAGATGAGTAAAGACATTTGGGCTGGAAAGCTACAGAACAGACTCAAATCTCTGATCCATCTTTCTGCCTTAATGACCTCTTGTGGCATCTAGCAAACCACTGGTTCTACAGAAAGCAGAATGATCCCCCAAGAAATAGAGGGAGGGAAGTACCACTATGAGGCAGGGAGACGACCAAAGAGTTAATCCACTCTACCAACCCAATCTCCTTCTCAAAGACTCTGTCCTCTATGGGAGCTTGCCACGTTCCACCCAACAGCAGCTGCTCATGATAATCAATGTCTGACAGATCAGAGAAAGCCCTTAATGTGTCGCCAAGGGGCAGTTCAACAGATGGCATGGTGACTTACAACCAGAATCATTAATTACACTCTCTTATTAGTCCCGGGGCACAGTGCTGAAAATGCTTCCTCAGTGAAAGATGAGCATTTCAGATAAATGACCGTCTGGTACTGCCTGTGAAACTCCCTTCAGGATTTCTGGTCAGTGTCGATTTCTAAATCCAAGTCATACCATTTTTACAGCTGTTTCCTATCTTCCACTTTCAAGCTGGTTAGGAATATGAAGTTCTCACTACCACTACCCATCACAGTTCCCGTAATCATTGCAGGTAATGACATGGTAAAGAGTGCCCATCCTTCACTTCCCCACACAAGTCAGACGACTGTGCTGAAAGGCAAACGCAGGAATGTCAGCCACAGGGCTGGCTCACGTTCCCTCCCTCTGTGCCAGAGAAACATGTTTCTGAGTGCAGGGCTGGTCTGCTCTGATCTACTCTGCTGTTTCTTGTCATATGTAACTGATTCTCCAACTCAAAACTGTCTTTCCTTCCCAAACCACTGGCTGCCACTCTTTTGCATCATGTCTCTTTGAGAAAAAGAAAGGCAGACATTCCTGAAAAGGAAGCCTAGCAGCTTGAAGCAAGTAAAAGTTCCCAAATGTCCACACTGTTGGTTCTGTTACCCGAAAGGACTAAGCACTGAGGTTAAACCACCAAGTACTTAATGAAGACAGGAAAGGAAACTAGTTTTGAAGCCTCTTCCGAAGGGCACTCAGACAACATCAACTCAGGGTAGAAATCAGTTCCTTCTCAATGGTTTGAGAACTGGGCTCCATAAACGTGACTATGCTTATGTGAAATTTCAGAACAGACTGTAGACAGAGCTTGGAGGCAGACTACTTACTAGCCTTAGCATGGATACAAGTTGGAAATAAATCTCAATATAACCCAGAAGAAAGAAAATTTTATGCATTTCCCAAATATTACCAATCATTCTTTGGTTTTGCTGAACACCTGTTCTTGGACCTCAAATTACAACTGGTTTTTTTGCTCTTTTTTAAAATGTGAGTACAAACTAAAGCAACAGTATGACCCTAAATGCTGTGATTTAACACTTCATTGCTTTCTGCATTCCCACTTGTTCTTTCCTGGACATATAAAAACATGACTTCAATTTTCAACTAGGTTCAAATAATTACAGTATCTGATGGATGTTCTCATTCCATGAATTTTTTTTAAAGAAAAAAATATATTAATTAAAGCATAATAAGAACCTCCAAATGTGGGCTATAGAAAGGGAAACTTGGGAAGCCTGGGCCTGTCTTGCAATGTACTCACTTCTAGTTTTTTCTCCTTTTCTGACAAAACATCTTTCTGGTTCTGGGTGTACTCCACCAACATCCGAGCCAGCTGGCGGCGGTCTTCCAGTTCTGCTGCCAGGCGCCCGTTATATTCCGCGAGTAACAGACATGCTTCATCTACTGTTTTTGAAAGACGTTCAGCTGCCTCTTTGTCTAAGTACAAATGAGACCAAAAAAGAGAGATGATATACAAATCACACAGGCATGATTGCAAACATTTCTGGGGGAGGTTAGCAGCTTATCCCCTAACATCTAAGTCCAAGAGTACGCCAGAACCTGTAGATAAACAATGGACTGATGGACAAAGAAATCCAACGGTACTGACTCCTGTCAACAAGATGGGACATTTCTGAATTACCCAAAGTGAGGCAGCTGTACAAAGAGGGGAATCTGGCAAAGGATGTCGAAATGCCTATTCCTGCAAAAGCCCTACAAATAAACAGAAAGAGAATTTCAAAAGTGCTTTCATTCATATTATTTCACCAAATATTCTCTGCACATTCCTCTGAAATACAAAAGCAAGCACTAATTTCTTGGGTGTGGAAACTAAGACTTGTAAATAAAAGCTACACGATAGGTGTGGTATCATGCGCTTCACTGAGGAGCTGGGACTCAAAATCAGGTCTCTGAACTGGACCCACAGGACCCGGCTCTTAAACTGTGCCAGCCTTGAACCTTGGAATGAGCTCTCTTCTGCTCAGCAAAACACAGGGTCTGAGAAGAAGAGACACTTTCAGATGCTTTTAAATATGATCTACACTAAGAAATATACTTTATATAAACATAAAAGTAAAAGAAACAGAAATTTCGTAAAACAATGCTTTCCTCAGTCTGTGCAGAGTGTCCTCTGTTCTATTAAAAAAAAAAGTTAGTCATTACCTCCCGGACTGATTTCAGGTCTAATTAATGGGCTGCAACTCAGTGTTTGGGGAAAAACTGTGCTGAAGAATCAATTATGAGAAAGGGTAGGCTTGGAAAGAAGCAGTGGACAAGGCCCAGAGTTAGGAAATGAAAGAAAGGACAGGATGATTTGTACTTCAAAGAATTGACATAATTAATTACATGTGGGTGTGGTGAGATTAGAAGTTACATATATACACCTCATTTTAAAAAGGCCTTCAAGGATCCAAAGGGTAGATCGGTGCTTTGAAACCAAGCACTGGAGACTCCAGTCGTTCTAGGGGACAAACTAGAAGTCAGTATGTTGCTTCCTGTGCACACAGGTCATCCGAGGTGGGAGACCCCGGCGCTGTCACAGGTCACTGCAATTTAAGAATTCCCAACGCAGTCTCTCTGGCAAACAGTCTGTCTGACTTTCAGATGCCTTCTTAGTATGAATACTGGAAGATGAACTGTTGAGGGATTCCAAATTAGGTCTCATGCCAAAGATCAGGTACTTCTACGCTCCTTGGGGATAGGGAAACAAAAGGATGTTCTTGGCGGAGGAGGAGGAATGCACCAAAGAGAACACAAAGGAAAGAGACAATGTCAGTTGCCAAGGATGAAGAGGACAGGAAAACGTATTCTACCTTGGAGGTGCAGTCTAGGAACACGCTGCTGGGGTGCTTAGGCTGGTTTAGCTTTGTCACTGCTTAACCATTTTTTTTAACTGGTTTTTAAACGGTTAATTCATTAAGATGTTTAAGTGCAAAAAATGACAAGGAAAACACTAATTTTTGAGATTTTTTAAAAAATCAATTCTCACATTCTAAGAAATTGTATAAGGGAGGTAATTCATTCACAATTACAATTTCTGTAAAACATTACACAAAAAGACCCTGTAACAGTTTCATGAGCAATAGAAAAAATGCAGTCAGAATGTAGCAGTGAGATGCTCACTTAGAGAACTGACCTGTGGCTGTCCTCACAGCTCTGCCCTCCCTGTTACGCAGACGAGTGGTTGTATGCCCCTTCGGCCAATCCCTCACTTGTGCATGGGCACCCCACCCCTCCTGCTTACTCCAAGATTCAGTTTCTGGGACTGTCCCCTGTGTTTCTCCACACCTCATCGATGTCTCTCTCCCTCCAGAAGCACTCCCACCTGCATCCACACATGCCACCCTGTCTTCTAGCGTGTCCCTCTCCAGCTATGGCCCCTTGTCCCGGCTCCCTTCACAGCAGGAATTCTCAAGAGAGCTGTCTGTCCTCTGCATACTCACCTCCCCTCCCACCACTGTCACCAAACCCACTCCAATCAGACTTTTATACCCCAAGCCTTCCAGTTAGCCTGACTCCTATCGTGTGTCCAACACTCTTCTAGGCTTTGGGCCAACAAGTTAACACAAAGGACAAAAACTCTCTGCCCCCAACTTTGCATTATCAGGGAGGAAGAAAAACAATATACCATACTTCACTTATTTATTAGCTGAAGATAAGAACTCAAGACAAAAATAGGGCAAAGGATTAAAAATGGGGCACTCAAGGGAGGAAGGCAATTTCAAATAAGGTAGCCAGGGTAGGCTTCCCTGAGGTGACATGAAAACCAAGGGCTGGAGGTTGTGAGAACAACGCATGTAACTATCTGGGGAAGGTCATTCCAGGCAGAGGAAACAGGCAAGGACAAAGGCCCTTGGAGGTGAAAGTGTCTGGCAAGGAGCCCATATGATAAGTGCTCTGAGAAGAGGGGGAAATGATCCACTTCCATTTTAATGGTCCTCTCTGGTTACTATGCTGAGGACAGGATGATGGCTGGGGGACAAGGAGGAAGCAGGGAGAACACATGGGAAGCTACTGCAATAAGCCAAGTGAAGGTGGTGTGACTCGCACCAAGTGGTGGCAGTAGAGATGCTAACAAGGTATCAGATACAGGGTGTTAGCCCAGATCACAGGAATACGAGGGGTCATTTACTGAGATGGGGAAGGCCATGAGAGAGATTCTGGAGGGAAGATGAGAAGTTTGGTTTGGGACAGGTGAAGTCTGAAATGCCTTTTAAGATAACCAACCAGTTAACACTGAGCAGGAGGCTCGATGTGTGGGTCTCCAATTCAAGGGAGAGGTCAACACTAGAGATGTGAATTAGGGAATCATTAAGATTATTATTTAAAGCCATCAAAAAGGATGAGAGGAACTATCAGTGACACCAACTAAGGAGGAGGGCTAAGTACTCAAAATTAGGAGGCCACAGAGAAGGGAAGAAACCAGAAAAGGAGACTGAAAAGACATGGCCCGAGAGAGAAGAGGAACGCTAGAATATGGGGTCCTAGTTTCCTCCCGCTGCTGTAACAAATCACCACAAACCTGGTGGCATAAAACACCACAAATGTATTCTCTTACTATTTACTATGATGGCCTCTTCCTCCATCTTCAAATGCATCTCTCCAATTTCTGCTTCCATAGTCACACCTCCTCTCTGACTCTTGCCCTGCTATGTCTCTCTTCTGAGGACTGGGCCCACTTAACTCATCCACAATAATCTCCCCATCTCAAGATTCTTAACTTAATCACATCCACAAGGTCCCCTTTCCCACGTAAGATAATATATTCCCAGGCTTTGGGGATTAAGACATGGACATTTTGGGAGGGTCTGTCTACCACACCAAGTGAGAAAGTATTTTCAGGAAGAAGAAATGACCAATCGGGCCAGATGTTACTGAAATCAAGTTAAGAAGACCTCAAGGTAAGATTGGGCAAAAAACTTCACCGCTGAATTGAGCAACATGGAAGTCATCAGCAACACTGATGAGAGCGGCGTCGGTGAAGTGGAAGCAACAGAATGGGGGATTGGGTGTGGAGAGAGCCGAGCACAGGCAATCTATTCTGAATGTTCTGCTATAAAGAACAGAGAAATGAGACAGGAGCTAGAGGAAGATATAGGTCAAGAAGAAAAAATTTTCTCACATGGGAAAATAATACATGTGTTTATGCAATGGAGAGTGACCCAGCAAAGGGGAAGAAATCAGAGATGCAGGGGAAGAGGGGAGACCTGCTAGAGCAGCATCGTCCAGCAGGTCAGGAGGCAAAGGTCTAACAGACAGAGAGGCTGGTCAAGGAAACAGCATGTTCATCCACAGAAATAGGAAGAAAAGTCAGCCACTGTTTGTTGTTTGTTTTTCCCAGCACGTTCAGCTGTGCAGATCCAGGAAAAAAATAGATTAAAAGGCTGGATTTAAGAATGGTGGCTGCCAGGAGGTGGGAAGTGGGGGAAATGAGTTTTTGTTATTTAATAGTATAAAGCTTCAGTGTTGCAAGATGAAAAGAGTTCTGGAAATCAGCTGTACAATGTGAATATACCCGTTACTTCCGAATGGCACACTTAAAAATGGTTCAGATGGTAAACTGTTAGGTGTATTTCACTGTAACTAAAAATCAAAATAAACAAATAATTTTTAACAGCTCTATAAGTCCTTTAGGTGAGTGAAAACAGATAAATGAAATCACTTACACTGCTAGTTTTATATTAATTTGCTTCCAATTTTGAAAATTAAGATTCTGACAGTAAGAATAAATGAGCTGGTTCTTATAAGAACAACAACATTGGAGTTAACCTGGAGAAAAGATGGGTTTTTGCCAGGAGACTACAGTGAAGGGGAAGGGGAGTAAAAGGGACGGAGGGTGTATGTGAGAGAGTGATTGATCATAAAGACCCTAAGCTGAGTAAAGAAGACAAGGCCGTAAGGAGAGTACAGGCTGGGAAAAGGTGGGAGGATCAATGGACTGTGAGATCAATAGGCTGATAAATCCAGTGGATTTAACTGCTGGGGGAGGGTAGTAGAGAGAGTGAGCCAAAATGCTTCCTGTACGATTTACATAAGGCCTCTGTGTTGTGTTCTCCAACTAAGCCTACCCCTGCCTGAAGGTCTTTCCCTGTACTGCTCCCTCTGCCTGGAGACACTGCCCTCCCTCACGGCTCCTCACAGCTTGCTTCCTAATTTTCGGGGGCCCCTGGTCAAAGACCATCTCATCAGGAAGACCGGCCTTGCGCACCTTTATAACACATCTCCCTCAGTCACTCTCCACCCCCACAACACCTCTGTTTTCTTTTTCTATTGGGCATCTAACCTGAGAGAGGATGTGGGTGAGGGGATGTGGGTGGGGTACCGAGAGCAGATACTACACAGTGCATCTCAACTATCAGTTGAATGAAGGAACTATTTAACGGACAAACTTGATTTCCTTTAAACGGAAATGGAGGAAGCTAGTGAAGCAGCCAAGTCAAGGGACTGGAGGAGGAAGCAGGGGCCCTCGGAAGAGAATGGAATGAGAAATCTGAGCTTTTCTAATGGAAAGAACACAGGCTCCGTGCCGGGGCTGGAAGCAGCACCCAGCACAGCGCGCTCTATGCAAGTTCACACTTTACTCCTTCCACTGCCCACGCATAAAGCAGGGACAGAGCCGACCGCCCCTCCCTGTTTAATTGGGTTTGGTCATCAAGAGGGCAAATCACACGACTGACAGCACAAACCTGGAGTTCCCGGCACTGAAGACACCATCATCTGTGAGGTGTGTCAGTGTGTGGTGTGTAAGTCACAGCACTGAATCATAATCTTTTTATAAGAGGGTCATGAGTTTAAATGCCTCCCCAGTCCCCCAACCCCGGTCCCCCTCACACACAACTGGCAGTTTTCAACAAACCTTATTTGTACTGAGTCCCACAGGTCGTGGCATGCTAGCATTTCTACACTAGTTCCTAGAGCCACTATTCAAGCTCGGACTATTCCAGCAGCTTCATTGTTCAGTATGTGAGTTATGTTTGCAAATTTCAAGATGACAGAGAACCCAACACTACGTGGAAAGTCTGGACCTGCAGACATAAGCATGTCCTGGTGTTTGATGCATTAGAGATAGGTCCCTCTTCCCTCATCTTTCACCCAAACTCTACCTTCTCACCTGTTATTTTTTCCAAAAGAGAAACATCTTGCACTTCTTGGGGTAAAGAAGCAATTTTCTGTCGAACAGTAGCATCCCCTGATGCAGCATTTTCCAGGTCCTGCAAAGCTTTGATTAGTTCCTCAGTCTGCACAGTAAAAACACAAACAACACTATTCATTAAGACCTATGGGATTTAAAGAAAATTAGTTGGAGTTAAATGAGATGGAAGTAAATTCTAAAAATGATCTTTCCCGAGATTTAAAAAAAATCATTGGTCTTAGCCCTAGAGCATATACTGAAGTCAATGATACAGATTTTAAAAGAACGTACATAGTTAATTTTTCTATGCCCACAGAAGAACAAAAATGAAATTTAAATAACTATTGAAAGAAAATTTTTTTAAGAGCATGTTTCTGGTGACTTAAGACAATGGAGTCTGGTTCATATTGCTTAGTTTCAAAGGATGCATGATTTCTAGTATAGAATGGCCTCCAGTATAAAATAAAGATACACATACCAGACGCTAGGCAATTGTTTACAGACTAAACGAAATGACACCACCTACTTCGGTTCTTCCTTGGATTTGCTCTACAAAACGAATGTCACAAAGATGACATTTTCAATTCTCGCAGCCACTCCCAAAATGAAATGTGTCAAACTCATTAATTACAAAGAGGGAAGAAAATCAAGAAGAGCAAACCAAGAATACATATTCTTGCATGAAAATGTTGATAATTCAGGCTGTTCTCTTGTGTTTTTAAATGCAAAGATACACGGTCTAGCACTGCTTTCATTCTAACTCAACATTTTAACATAACACAAATCAGATATGCTTCCTATTTATACAGGCCTTAAACACACCCATGCGCAATAAAGTAAAGCTATTTTAGGCAAAATGAGAGGGAGTCCAACTCAGTGAAAAGAGCATGGGGCTCTGAGGTCAGTCAGACACAGATGTAATTAAGACATTGGACAAGTTACTTAATGTGTCTCGAGCCTTGCTTTGACTGTAAATGAAGAAATAAATAAAAAAACAAACAGCTAAAATGAACCAACCACACAGAGTTCATGAGCTAACTTAACATAAAGGGTCAAACAATGCAAACATATGTCTAAAAACTTAGTAAATGCTAGCTCCCTGTTTTAATATTTAAATAGGTTATACTGTAGCAAATTTGCTATTGTTACAGACTGTCCTTAGAAGCTAATACGTTGTTTACTTATCAGAAACAAGCATGTATTGGATATAAGCCATAGTAGAGGACTTCTGAATGTCTTTGTAACATTATTTACTTCTTTACAAAAGTGTATTTTTAAAGAACATTTTCAACTTCTAGAGTGAAAAAAAGCCAAAGCCAAGTACTCTGTAAAACACGAATTTATCCCAGAGTCGGGACATGCAAAGACAAAACCAAGCCTGCTGACTAGCAAGCTCCACCAGGTGGATCTTGCACCCAGTACCATGAGCGACCCTCTGGTGAGTCCATACTATTGGTCATCGGCGCCACCTTGTGGCCAGAATCTTCAACTAAAGGTCATGAAAGTCACTCTGGGGGTCAAAACATACCAAGAGGGGTCCTGCGGAAGGATCTTGGGGAGAGTAGCTTCCAGGGTAGTCGTCATCCTCCTCCTCTTGTATTTGTTGAAAAGTTCGCTTCAGAGATTTCTTCTCCTCTGTTGCTAGAGGAAAGAAAAAAGTGACAAACTTGGGTCACCATAGCCTGTATAGGTGAGAGTCAAATGCTATGTACAATGGGTCACATGTAAAAACCGGCAAAGGGGTGTACATTTCCAGAAACGGCTTAACATTAACCTTTACACCAGCTATTTTCAATTGGTGGTCACTCCCTACATGACTGAAAAGAGTCAAAATCGCCTTGGTATGTCATCTCTGATTGACTCATTGGAAAAACACTACTGAAAAAAAAAATTTTTAAGTGTAACTTACCAAACCAGCATATTTCATTTAAAACTTCATTATCTTAAAAAAAGTTAACACAAAAGGTAATACGGTAAGAGACCTTATCAGCCAATATAATGAAGCAAGCCAGTGTGTGAGAGGGTCTGCAGAGGATATATTATGTATAAAATGAGATATTTTAACGCTTTTCAGGATAATTTCAGAAAATAAGTAGTAGCAAGAAACCCATCAATAAAATTGATAAAGCAAATATCCTTTAAACTATCCTTTTAAAAATAAAACACTTAGTTTTACTTTAAAATTTTAAATAACCATTGCTGAACAATGTGACTGATACTACCGAGAGAAATTACTTAAGTCAATATTTTTAAATTAACCACTTTTGAGGCTAACAGGTTACATTTTTTATTATCTGTACCACATGCTTTTAAATTGTTACGATAGATGTGTTAATTCCAAAATCATTCCTTTTGCATTAAATTGGACAATACAAAATAAATGCCAAACAACTGAGAGACATAAATCTAAATGACAAATTCAGGTTTGGAAAGTATTAAAAGACTTTAAAGAAACTATTGGTCACCTAACATGTGCCAAGCATTGCAATAGTTTCTTTTCATTTCATCCTTCCAACAATCCTAAGAAGCAGTAGCTCCATTTTACAGATGAGAAAATGAAGACCCAGAGAGGCTAAGTAACCCATGTTAAGGTATGACTTCAAAATCTGTGCTCTTTCCACAGCACCACACAGTTTCCCTCTCATCTGTCAGATGAGGGGACACCATGCACCTTCCTCAGAACTCTGTTATAAACAGAATAATGTACTCCTCCTGCTTACTTAAATGTTTTCTTCTGTAACCAAGGATGTAGTTCCTGTTCTCTACCTTACACATTAACTCACCACACTACGTTTGACGTGAAAGCCAAGTCAATACCGTGGGTTTTATTTTCTCTTTAATTGTTTTTTGTTTGTCTGTTCTAAAGAAAAGAAACAGCAACATTTGCATTACTGGCAGTCCTGGCTTTGCCCTATTCTACTATGCACAGATTTATTACCTCGGTTTGGTTAAATGACATCATTCCCCCAACAACAGAGTTCAAATTTCAGTTACCACCGCATATTTACGCTGAGTAATTGCATAAAGAACAAACCTCCCTGCTAACTTCAGTCCACAAATCACTACATAAATAATCGAAGTGCATCGTGATTAGCGACCACATCACTTCTTTCAAGGTCAGTAACTGGTCACTGCACATCTGTTATTCAGTTCACACACAGATAGCAAAGTGTTTGGCTGTGTTGTCTGCTAGTGACAAAACCCACATGATATTTAATAAAAACGAATAATCAAAACACGGAAATGACTGACAAAAAAATGAGAGCCACGAAGAACTTAAAACTAATGCTGGAAGTGAAATCCAAATGGAACATAAATGGAGCTGTGGAAGAACAGCTGGCACCGGGGATGCTGGCGCTGCCCTGCCTTTCCAGAGACTATGGACTCACAGCCAGAAGACGGTAGTGAAGGCCAATCCATCAACAGAAATGAAAGACGTGAAGAAAGGTTGTGGTTGTGATGAAAAGGATGACAATGTCCCCGAGGAAGTGAAGCTGACAAAACTTCATATTAACAGCACTCTCAGAGATACTGCGCTACCCTAAAAGCACAAAGGAAAAATGTTGGAAGCTAATCCAAACTTAGGGAGCAGTATGCCAGAGATGGAAAAGATGCTTGCTCCAGGTCATAAGTTATCCAAGAAGACAAACTGTTCAAACTACTCTTGATAAGTTTGTTAGAAATAAAAACTTTAATTCACGATGTTTCTAATTTATATTAAAGAATGCTAAATAAGTCTTAATTTTACTCCCTTTTTTGTTTCCTCACACAATACCTGGCTCCTGTACCTGGGGAGACAGGTATATAAACTCAAGCAAACTCTAGTTCTAAAACAAAATCCCTAAGCTCACACATTCTCCAATGTTAGAACTGTTTAAGTTCCACAGGAAAATTTTCATTCCAGAGGTAATAAAGTTGTCTGAAAACAGAGAATTATCCATAAATTAAGGCTGGAGTATAAAAGGACAATTTAAATTTGGAAATAAGCTTCTGGAAAACTCATCAATATTTTGAAAGGACTGTATAAAATATTCTGATATCAGGTACAAAGAAGACAGAAGACAGAGTGAGTTAGCTGAGACTATCTACACACACTAGAAACTTTCAATACGTGTTTTCATCTTTCCAGACGAATGAAAGAGAAATTATCTTTATATCCGCATTATCCTGCACATTAGAGGAATACCGCCTCTATTGTTGTTAATGTCTGGACACTCAAAAAAAATAAGAAACACAACAGAGCTATTTTCCAACCTACCACCGCCACAAATCCCCCAATTTGTCCAACTGCTCCGAGTGCGGAACTGTTCCTCACTCCTCTCTTGGTCTTTCATGTGCCATCTAGCATATCTGTTTACTCAAAGCACATGTCTGGCAAATGCCTAAGGAACTGAAATTCAGCACTTGGCTTCAAACATCATCTTTCAGTGCTCTCCTACTTACCCAAAGGTGTTTTTAAAAAATAAGGACTATTTACCAATGAACTTGAAGTCAGAGAGAAAAGAATGCTGGCTAATTCCCCAACACTGTGCAGAATTCCTCCAAAGGACACAATACAAACACTGCTAGAATCAAAAGTAGGAAACATCTTCCTTTTTTCTCAGAAGCCACCACCAGAGTGATCCCAAAATTGTTTTCTATCAACTCCAAGTAAAATAACGACCTGCAGCCTGAAAGCACTCATGTCATTCATTCTTAGAAAGCCTCTAACCTCTAGTTTCACAGCAAAGTTGCCTCACCTTAAAATGCATATAAATTTAGACCTGGAAGAGACCATGAAAGCTACATAATAAAGAGCTGCTGAATGAATAATATTATCACGTATGCTAATCATGGTTAAAGTCTGCAGCAGAGGCATGTACAAGTACCAGAGGAACATAGAAGGAATGGCTACATGTGCCCAGACAAGCTAGTGAAGATGTCAGAATGAGAGCAGCATTCTTGAATGAGTTCAGTGCACAGTGAAAGGGGCAGAAGGATGTTTTAGGCAGAGGTAACAGTAGATGCAGAGGATGGAGTAAAAGCAGAGCATCCAAAGGGGAAATTGTTGGGTATGGCCAAAGAATATGGTTCATGGGAGGAAATGGCAGAAGAATCTGGAAAAGTAAACTAGTTCACATTATAAAGGGTCCTAAATACTATGTTAGTACCTGGACTTGATCCTCCAGGCAATGAGTATGTGGGCAGCCAGATCAGACCTGTAGCTTAGAAACATGTCATGCCAACTCGAATTAAACCACAACTAACCAGAAGCCAAGGAACCAAGTAACATTCAATCTTACTCCTCTTTAAAGAAAAAAAATAACGGCTCTTAAGGACTTGGTAAAATTCACACACATAACACGTACACACTACCTGAGGAGATTCTGGGTTTAGTAAAGACCAGTATCAATTTCAGTCAGCAAGCTGACAACCATCAAAAGTATGTCCCCAAACCACATCAATATTTAATGAAACCAAGTTCTATAAGGGCTAAAGGACTTATCCAAGATCCTATAATAGTTAGGGGCAGGGCTGGGACAAAAATCTTAGTCCCGGGTATTTCCCAGTCCCCTACAACTCTAAACAATTTTGTTGTTCCTTTCCCTTGTGCAAGGAAAGTCTCCAAAAGGCAGAAAAGAGCCAAGGAGAATACAGAGCAAAAGGTAGGGTATGAGATGATGAACAGCATGAATACTAGAACCAGGCTTACACGCTGCAAGCACTACATAAATTCTCACCATCATTTACGATCATCTCTCTCTGAAGAATCATATAATCGCTGGTGGTTCACAGCAACCCCCACTGCAGCTTTTCACATTTGATTCGAAAGTAGGCAAAGACCAAGAGCTGTAAACATGTGGTGATGTTTCTACCTTTGGGGGGAGGGCTCTTGGAGTCCTCCATAGACAGCTTCAGCTGCTGTATGAACTCGCCGCCATACACACTTCTTTCTTGCCAGATGTTCAGCAATCTTTCTAAAGGTTTTTTACAGCCTTCATCTGCCTCTCTGCCCAGAAAAGACGAAAAGATATATATAAGCTTAAGATTTTTTGGTTTTAATTAGGACAGATTTACTTTAAAAAAAAAAAATCAACAACTGACTAAATGGTTTACATATTTAAAAACAGAAGGAAGATTAAGGTACATATTGTAATTAATAGATAACCAAAATTTGACCAAAAACTACATTCTTCCTGTGGTGTGTAGGAAACAGAGAGGGATTATGTTACGGAAGTAATCTGTGTCTTTTAACCTCTTTGAAAAATGGGGCAAACAGAGCAAAAAGCCAAAGGCTGATTTTTACCTACAGAGAATTATCAAAAATCAATCATATTAATTGCGACAGCTTGCTTTTTAGAAGGCACTAATTGAAATCTAGTGCCAGACATACTGCCAGAAATTGAAGCAGGCCAAAACTTTTTAAAGATAGGGAAAGAATGATTAAAACCAAATGTTTAAATGGGTAATAAATTCCCAATAACTCATCGGTGCTAACATACCAACACCTCTAACATGCATAAACACAATTGTACACACATATATGCCAAGACTGATCTCAACTTTAAATTTACTACTTCATAATCATCTTAATTCTGGGCTAGGTCTGTGTTCCAGGTTCAAACAAAGGTGTCTAGCAGATAATCTTAGAACACACCGAGCATGATACAATCCTTTGTAATTTACACCTGAAAGAAGCTAGATGGTTTTTTCCCTGACGTATTACTTTCTTAAAACAAGAGTATCTTCCAATGATGTGACTATAATTCGCACTCATTGTGAACCAGTTGCTTACCACAGAACGTCAGACAGCAAGTGGAAGTGTGGGGGAAAGACTTTCCAAAAAGAAACAAATTTCCTCACCATCCACTGTGTTACTATGAATTGTTCTGTTTTGTGGGGCTGTCCGGATGTCAGTGATTTTACAGAGCAACTTTAAACAAAGGGATACCCTGACACCTTAGTATCTAAGTCAGGATCTTTAATAGGTTTCTCAAGAAGAAACCACACCAAATTCAACTCAGATGGGAATTTCATCCACTCCCAGCCCTGCCAGCTCTTTTCTAAAACTTATGTTAACACTGAAGGTGAGCTGAGGTTTCAGCCTTATCTGTCAGATTATATTACTTATGAATTATTAGTGGCAAATTTCACTAAACTGGAGTCAGTGTACTAAATCCAGATATATACAAACTAATTATTCTTTTGCTAAAGCTTTTTTTTTTGTCAGAGATAAGGGTGAGGAAAAACAGGGAAAAAAATTTCCACTGATAGTTTAGATATGAGCTTGATATTTGTGATAAAAACACCTTTACTCCCCCTTCAAAATACACCTAGAAACAAATTACTTCTCACCTCTTTCTCTGCTGTCAGCCTGATCCAAGCCGCTACCATCTCGTGCCTGATGACTGCCACAGCCTCATTACTAGTCTCCCTGCTTTCTCCCTGTCCTCCGACAACCTATTTATCAAGTTTTAAAAATACAATTCTAACTGCTGTGTCATGGCAGATCATTGCTCCTTTGCTCAAAACTTCCAAGGGTTCTTCTCGTTCTCCCTTAGAATGAAAATCCTAATAAAGCCTACAAAGCAGTTCTCATTATTTCTCTGACCTCACCTCCTACCCTCACTCTCCTTCCCTCCTCAATAGCTCCCTGGCCCTCCTGCCTCAGGGCCTTTGCACTTAAAATTCACTGTCTGGAACCACATTTCCCCAGATGGCTCAAGGCTCAGGAAAGCTCAGGCCAGGCTCTTCTGCTCTCCTCATCACATGTATAGTTATTCACACATCCTTCCCTAATTTCCCTACTGAAAATTACACCCCCTACTCCAACTTAATTTTTCTCCAATTTGTCTTCTGATATGCTCTATGGTTTCCCTGCTGTTTATACTCTCTTTCCACTTGAATTTAACTTCCACAAGCGCAGGGATTTGTCTTTTTCCCCCACTGCTATGTCTTAGAACAAGCACAACAAATATTTAATTGCAATCTTTTTGAAAATTTTTAGATAGGTTTCAGTAGGCCAAACAAATTAGTTAATTTTCAACAATCATTTTACTACATCAAGGTCATTCGTGTCAGACATCAGCTAAGCACTCACCTGCTCATTCACGGAGGTTTACGAAATACTGTGCTTGGAATACAAAGAACAAGGCCTAGGTCCTGACCTCTGGCGCTTGACCCACAGCCCTTCACCTTTCCATACCCTACCTGAGGTGCCACATTCCAGAAACGCTCTACTGGAAGTATTTCCTACTCAGCACTTGCTGCCACCAGTGCACATGCCTGGGCTCATGCTAGCTCCTCTCCTTTGAATGGGGGCCCCCAAACAGAACAAGGTGGCCAGAGTATATGGGGAGTGTGTGGAAACAGGAGAAGAATCTGGAGCGACAGAGTGGAAATAGATTATAGAGGATAGAGGACCCTGAATGCCATATTAAGCATGTGGCCTTTATCCTGAAGGCAATGGGAAGGCTCTAATGTGATCAAACATGCCACTTTAGAAAAATAAGTCATTATAACTACTGTAACAAAATCACACCTAATCACAGAACTTAATCAACTGGTTGGTACTTTTAACATAAAACTCTGCAAATTCTCTTAAAAGAGAAATCAATCATGACAACAAATTCTTATAAAGGATTTAGTTAAAAGGGATGGGAGAGACACAGCACCCACCCACCCACCATTCACCATTTCTGGGGCTATCTGGGGCTACCTGGGGCTCGATTAAGCCTGATTGTGAGAACAGCCTCATCCACATTACTGTAACAGTGGATACTGATGCTCAAACCCATTATAACCAAGACATTTTTCTACAGGTTTTCACTACTAAAGGCTAAAGCCAAAAGAGGGTTCTAGTTTAATTAGTGAATGTAATTAACCATGATAGGCTAATTCTTATAGCACTATAGTAAATCAAGGTTGTGACAGTTAAGTTCCAAAGATACAGACACGAGAGTCAAGAAATCTTTTTACTGATGAGGTTTTGCCATAAGGAGCTCCAATGAAGTGGAAGTCACTTTAGTACCTGGAATTGGATACAACTAAAGCAGTAATTTTATGACAGAAGGAGATACCTTTTCAAGTTGCACTAACTCCATTCTAAATTGAGAAATCTTTTAAGAGAAAAAATACCCCCAAAAAATCTTTGCCACTTCTCAATGAATAAACTGAAAGATGATAAATAAGTACATACATAACTTATTATGTAGAACATAACTTAGTACGTATCTTAATTCTAATTAATTATAAATTCAATCACTGAAAACTCGATCTGAGAAGTGAAAACTGTGTATCACACACACATAGGACCACTGCCTGAAGCGTCAGCGGGACACTTGAGGGCGTGCCCAGCCAGCCTGGGGGCCTTTCCTTCTGCAGTTCTAATGGCACCGCCTTGGTGCACCCACTGTAATTTGTGTGTTTCTGTCTTATCCCATGCACAGGAGGCCTATGGAAGGCCTACTCACGGCAGAAATTCTAAGTATCCTTAGCACTTCCAAGAGCATCTTAATGTAAAGCTGGAGCAGAAACCATCCTTTGCAATTGTCAGAAAAGAGTTAACATAGCAGGTCTGAGACTGCTGCCCTGAGAAAGACCTGCTCACAAGGTTGGCCCTTGACTGGCATCTGGGAACCTGGATTTCAGGAGTGTTCCCACCATTTCCTAACTGATAGGGGTGGTGTACTGTGCCTAGACTGTCTGTACAAATACAATTTATGCTGAACACCGGCTTTCCTTCTGGGAGTCTAGAATTTTGGCAAAGGGTACCTGTGACCAATCCCAATAAAACCTCTACACTAAATCTCTAATGGGCTTCTCAGGTAGACACTTCACATGTGTTGTCACAATTCAACGTGGGAGGAATTAAGCATGTCTTGTGTGACTCCACGGTGAGAAGACTCTTGGAAGCTTATGCCTGGTCTCCTTTAGACTTCATGCCTTGCACTTTTCCCCTGGCTCATTTTGTTTTGTATCCTGTATCACAGCCATGAACACAACTAGACAGACCTGTGAGTCCTCCGAGCAAGTCACTGAACGTGGAAGTGGTCCTGGGGACCCATGATCTAACAGGAAACAAATATGTATATAGTGATAATTTCAAATTCATGTCTTGAGGAATTAATTTCCGACTAAGCTTCAGACTATTTCATCCATCTGCCTGTCTGGCATCATCCCTTGAAAAATCTATTAGCCATCTTGAACTTAACACAGCCAAGACAAAACTTGATTTCCTCTACCAAATCATTCCCCCAATCTCCATTTCAGTAAACAGCACTATCAGCCATTCTCTTACTCATGTCTAAAACCCAGAAATAATCTTTGATTTCTCTTTTCCCTCACTACCAGTTCCCACTCAACTTCTTCGAATTCTATCAGTTTTACATGGGGGAGTGGGGGTGGAGAGAAGGGACACACAAATTACCCATAAAGTAAACATTCAATAAACAGAAGCTATTATCTTCTCCGTGCTCCTGAGTCCTGGCCATTGTCATCTCCAGCCTATACTAGAGCAATACCCTCCACACTCAGGGCTCTGGCCCTCCTCCCTTGGCCTTTATAATCAAATTCTGCACCCCAAGCTGGAAGAATCTTTTAACAAGGTATTTGAAATATATCATTCCCCTGCTTAAAACTCACTGACATCCCATCAGAACAAAATCCTCTCTCCCAAGGCTCACAAGGCATATGTGACTGGCCCCTGCCTGTCTCTCTGATCTCATCTGGATGTCACTTTCCCTTTGCTCACTGTGTTCTAGCCATAATGGACTTCATTCTGACCCTCTTAATATGCCAAGATTATTTCTACCTTAGGTTCTTTTTAATAGCCGTTCCTACTTCGCATGATTACCTCAAATGTCATTTCCTTAGAGAGGCTTCCTTCACCACGCTAGAAGAGATATCACTCCACAGCGTCATTCTATTTTATTATGTCCCTAATATGACTCTCTGAAAGTATCTTGTTCATTCTGTCCTTCCCTGCCTTGTTCACCACTGCTCCCCTAGTGTCTGGATTAGTACTTTGTACAAAGAAGGCACTCAAATATATTCTGAAGGAAAAATGAGGTGTACAACTATCTCCCAACTGAGAAAAAATGAGGCATTTGTGTGGAAGATAAGTTTAAAGTCTGCTAACTTAACCTGATACTCAAATTAAATCTACCCTATGAGCTTGACAGCTTTCTCTGACTTGAGCGGTTTGTTGGTTTTTCCCTACAGGGCAGGGGTTTGGAGGAAGGAGGTAGGAAATTATCATAAACAGATTTCTTATCAATTTTGGTCAGTATTAACTGGCCCGCTATCTTTGTTAATTAATTGGCCACAAAAAAACCGTACAGAGAACACTTCTTACTGTTGGTAAGGTGCATCAGGATCCAGGTTGAGAGGCTGGACTTTCTAATAATGGAGGTGGGGGGGTAGGGAGGGAGCTTAGAAACATGGGGACCTTGAATATAATAACCAAACAGGACCTTAAAAGAACTAGAAGAACGCAAAAAAGAAAAGTAACAGGGCTTTTTTTATTTAAAAGGACCAGGTCTATTTTCTCCACAGTGCTACAGAATTTGCTAAGACATTTTTACAATGCCTCCTAGGCAGGTTTTAGGATGGTATCAAGGAGAAAAGGAATTTTTAATCCTGGTATCACTCATTCCCCCTTCTCATTACCCTTTTCTGGTTTGGGGGCAAACGGTCCAATTTTTAAGTAAAAATGTTATGCTTACTATCCCTATAGGAAATTATTTTAGTCAATGTCCTATACTCTAAATTGATTAGCTTATTCAGCAACTATTTACTGAATCCATACTCTGTGATGGGGCAGACCACAATGTTGCTCAGCTTCTGGAACACCATTCACATCAAGACTATCTAAATGGTGTTCCCTAAGCTACGTAACCCAGTAGCTCTGTGCCAGACACTCCACTAGGTGCCTGGGATACAGCAAAAAACAAAAGGAAACAGTCCTTCTCTTCAAAGTTTATAATTTAGTATGCTCCCGTGGACAAGCAAAGAGCGTGGATTGGGCACTGTTGTCTTACTTTAGCCTCACAACAACTCTAGTGAGATAGGTGGTGACATCCCCTTTTAACCAACTAGGAAACTTGGGCTCAAAAAGCTAAGTAACATGTCCAAGGCCACCCGGACAGTGCTGGAGGCGGAGCTACAGCCAACATCTAAGAAACTGTGAACTAAATCTCCTCAAAACAAGAAAATGCCTATCTCCAGTTTCAGACAGCTACTCTAGCGTCTGTTCTAAACTTACTCTCGGCTATGAGGATTCAGTATTTTTCCAAGTTCCTAACACATTCTGCTTTTTCAGTATCCATGTTCACACACACACAAAAAAGAGCCAGCTGACAAACAAGTCTTTTTCCCATCTCTATAAAGTTAAATGTCATTTCTTTCTTTTGGATGTTTCATTTCATTCCTTCAAACTTTTCAAATCTTTCATGGAATGTCGGACTTATTTTCACACTTAAGGTCTTTCACTTACACTTTAGACACTAGAACAATTTCTGTTTAACCCACTAGTCTCCTTCTCACCCTTCCCAGTTTCCTTTTGCAAAGACGTTTAGTTTCATATGCTAACTTAGTAAAACTCTACTGAAAAAATAGTTTTCCTTTGCTCCTCCTGGGCAACTAACTTGTGTCCACAAAAAAGTTTGTTTTTAAATCAATAAAAATGATCTATAAAACCTTAATTCCAAAGTATATTTTTTGTGACATCAGCTATACGTATATTCTACACCCCTGTCCTCCCTGTGTCACATCAGTGGCAGGGACTTAACATGACAGAGCCAGAGCAAATCTCTACTTTCCACATTAATAATTATTATCTTTGCAGTTACAGTAATGACTACTATTTTAAGTCAAGTTAGACATCTAGACATCAAGAAGGAAGTATATAAAAATGAAGGCACAAGCAACTAATTTCTTGCTGTTAAGGTTTTGTTACTGGAAAATTCCCTTGTACTATTTAGCTTTTTTTTTTTTTTTTTGAGACAATAAGCTAAAGAGACAACTCAGTCAAACCAAGGAAAAATACCATATTCAAGCAATGAATTCAATAATGAATACATCACAGACAAAAGATGTGCTTTAAGTGCTAGACTGAGTCCCTTCAATGCATAAAAATATTTACATGTCTGAGATAGTTCTCACAGGCCCAGTCAAAATATAAAACCATAATTTGGCCTCTGCAATACTCTCTATAAAGCACATCTCTTTAAGGTATGAAGTTGTCAAGTTACAAAGGCTATCACACACACAAAAAAAAGAAAATGAAAAGGAGGAAAAGGTAATTCATTTAAAAACAAAGCAAAACAAAACAAAAAAACAGAAAACATACCTGGCAACATGAGAAAAAGCATCCACAAGGACAGATTCAAATTCTCTAGTGAATTCAGGTCCTTTCCTTTTACTGTTCTGAATGACATCATTTGCTAAGTACAGAAAAGTAAGCTTTCTATTTGATTTGGCTGGAAAAAAAGAAAAGAAGATAATTTAACTTACACAAAGGAAATTCTCAATCCATAATTCTTTTGCCCTAAGCTACTCCTAAAGAACACTAAGACAAGCATTATCTACTTGAGGTCAAGACTGCTGTGTTTGAAAAAACAATTTAAGGAACTCCTGGAGGTCTCTAATAAAACAGGTTCAAGAATACAATTTTGAAAATAAAAAACAATAAACAAGAATGAGCCCTCTTAATTTCTGTGCTATTTTAAGTAGGGAAATTAAGTGGCAGTAAAAATGAAGATAATCCAAAGAAAATTCCTTAAAGAAAAGCAGTCAATATTCTATAGAAGATGTGTTAAAATCAAGGTTTTCATTTATTCTATTGCAAAGATGAACATTTCTAACTCACTGTTAATTACCAAATACCACAGAATGAAAGGCTGAGTTAGGTTTCAATTTTAAAATAGCTTCTTGCAATTTATGCTCCTAGACCAAGAATTTCTCTTTGAACATTCCAATAACCATCATCAGTCAATGATGTCAACTCTACAATTCTGACAAATCTCTAGATGCACAAATGATATTTATCTCAAATACAAATATACATTAATGATACATCATCATTGAAAATTTACATGTCTGAAATCTGTGTATGCAAAATTATGGCTCCCACAAAAGCCATAATTCTTCTCTCTTATACCTCTAAATGTAGTACTTCGTATTACTCTATATGGTATCATATATTAAACCATAAAAACCTCATGCAGTATGTCTGAGTTACAGTTGTTTGGGGGAATATTTGTGAATTTCCTGGCTTCTATGCACATAATTTCTCAACTGTAAAGTTACATCACTGCTGTTTTTGGTCCCAGCTTTCTTTTAAAAGAAATAAATAAGAACACAATCAGGTAGTTCAAAACATTAAGTTTTCTCCAATGCTAAAGTACCCGAAAAATTCAAGCAAGCCCTATGTCAACCTTTACACACCTGAATTACTAGTCCTTACTCCACTGCGCTCAGAAACCATTTTTGTTTCTTTTGAAATGTACACAACATGTATAAATTCTGACACCACAGGCATAAGATACAACATTTTAAAATGTAGCTACAGGAGAATAACCCAAGTTAAAAACAAGATTTTGAAAGCATGTTAGAGTTTAAACTGATGACTTAAAGTGCTCATAAAATTAAATATGGATATCCTAAACTGTATAAACCTTCTGGTAATAACCTAGTTTAGATGGCCAACTGATGAGAATATTAAAAACCTGGAGCTATCTTTAACTGTTTCAGTTATTATTCAAATGCAGAACAAAAGTGTCAATAGTTACAATATCCCACTGTTGCTACAAAGGTACAATTATGGCAAAAGTTTTTTTTTTTTTTTAAGCACATTTTGTTCTAGGATGTTGCAGCAGGTAAAACTGCCAAGTCTACATCACTATGAAAGTCAGCAGATTCAAAAGTAAAACAGAACTTCGACAAAGAAAATTGGAGTAAGTGAAGCTTTACAAATTTGATATACTTCATGTTAAAAAACCCAGAATCTATATTGTAAAACGTCAGTTTGGCCATTCAAGACTAGATACATTTTTCAGTATTACAAGCTAAGAGGACAGTCATAAAGTTTTCACTATCTACAATGCCAATTAATCTTCATTACCCTCAAACTTAACAATGGGGATTTATTTAGGATAAATCTTTATCCCTCCACATCCAGCATCCTGCATAGTCAACATAAGCACCATATGTGCGAAGGTAATAGAACAAAGCCCTAAAGTACCTGAACACACACAATCACACAATACACACAACACACATACCCTCTACTCCAACCCTGGGTGATAACTCACTTGTTCAGATGTCTTTCCAGTATGACACTACAGATCCTTTTTCTCCCTACAGAGGCCCATTCCAAATTGGCTGAAATAGTTATTGAGCAAAAATTCTCACTTGTTTGGCTGGTTTTGACATCTAGAGAAAGTAATTTTTTTTTCTTTTTAAAAAAGGCTTGTTTACCTGCAACCAGGCCAAGGTACAAAAACATTACTAAAAAACGTTCATCTAAGAGCATTTTACCCCAAACTGCTCCAAAAAGAAAGGTTCTACCTGGAACAGAGCCCAAAGGGATAAATTAAGAATTACTCCTAGGAAATGGAAAGAAAGTAACATATCAGGAATAGAAGTAGTATTTAAGCAAGAAAAAGAAAAAATTAAGGCTTTAATTTTTAAGTACTTTTAAATACTTTTATTTAAAATTAAATTCTTTGAAGGCAACTCAGAGACAACTGTGAATGTCTCAGGGAAGTGACTGCAGATAGAAATGTTCACTTTTAAAGACTTGGAGAGGGTGGATAGAACCTAAGGGGCTAGTCAACTTGATTATTAGGGCACAAAATCTTTTCCCACTTTAGTATGGGGGCATTTTCAAATCATGAAGGAAGTCTGGGTATTAGGAAGCTGTACACTGATGCCTGGAAGAGCATCCTCTAGTTCTGCACTGTCCAGTATGGCAGCTGCTGGCCACACGTGGCTATTGGACACTTGATCTGTGGCTAACAAAATTCAGGAACTGAATTTTCAGTTGTATTTATTTGAAACTTTAGTTCCTTAGTCACACATTTCAAGTGCTCATGCAAGAGGCTACCTTGCTGGGCAGCACAGACATAAAATATTTCTATCATCACAGAAAGCTCTGTTAGACAGTGCTGCTTGGATCCCTTACTCAGCCATAAAAATGATGCCAGAGACCACAATTTAACTCCTAAACTATGTTTTAACTGTGTAACAGGCACCATGCTAAATGCTGTGGACATTACAAACTAGAAGGCCTAGTGTCTCCCTCAAAACACAATCTAGTGAAAGAGACAGAACTAGCAAAAATAAAATAACTGCTGATTAATTCTAATAAATGAAAGCACTACAGATTTGGCTGGAGTCAGATGATCACCTTCACTTATTAAGTACACTGATGCACTGGGTACTTGATAACAAGTTTGGTACTTGATAACAAGTTTTGGTGACAGAGAGCTCTGGGCTCATGTCCCAACTGTACACTCCCTAACAAAGCACTTAATCTCTTCACACCTTTATCTTCTCATCTATAAAATGGGGATAATAATGCTGGCCTACTTACAGCATAAGGTTCCATCATAAGAGATTAGGGTTAAAGGAGCTTCCTAAATAGAAGTACCCTTTAAATTGTTATTCCTGGTAACTCAAATAGGGCGAGGTGGGGCATCAAGAAGGCTTCACAAAAGAAGTGACATTTGAGAGGGATTTTGACCTGCCTCTGAGATCCTACCAGACAGGATCCTGTAGACGCAATTCAGATTTCTCCTCCACATTTCAAATGATAGAAATAGTATCTGAATGGCTCAGTGGGGTATGTGAAGGAGGCTCTGGAGCCCCAGGCTCAATCCCCGAACTACCTAGAGGGCTGAGGGGACCCCATTTCAGTACAGCACATGATATTTGGGGGGTCTCTGCCAGAGGACTAGAACTGGGTCTCCTGAGAGAATCCTGGATTTTGGTGTCTGCCAGCTTGATGTTCTGAGCCTCACTGGTTCTAAGGCCTTGAAAATACCATTTAGCCACTTCAGTTTCCTCATCTGTAAAACAAGGTGACATCCTGACCTCAGCAGAGAATACATGTGAAGGCACTTCCTATGCTATAAAGGGCCTACTACCCACAGGTTGTCCAAAGCAGCACTAAGCTTCATTTCTTCAGCTTTCTGCTATGGAGCGCACTGGTGTATCAGATAGTTGGGTAGGTGCCCATTTTTCCCCATTAGATTGTAAGCAACTTGAGGTAAAGATCACACCCCACACTGAGTAATCAGTATTCGACCTCACCATTACTTATCCAATGCCTGCACTGTACCTGACACCATGTTAGACGATCTTTTGTGTCATCCTGCTTACTTCTTCACCATAAGTCATTTGAGCCTCAGTTTTTTTCTCATCTGCCAAGCTTCTACTTAGGACTCTGAAAATTTAAAAACTGACAATGTCTGTAAAGATATCAGTACTGTACTTGGCACAGAAAAAAGGCACAGTAAATATCAGCATCATCTCCATTTTACAGATCAGGAAACTGAGGAACAGAGAAGTTAAGCTGCAGGGGGTCAGGGAGTGGCACAGTCAGGCTTAAATTCCTGGCAGTTGGCCGCGGGAGCCAACATGCTATCATGCTCCTAACCCAGTGCCTGGCACATAACAGGCTGAGCTCAATCAGTGGCTGTCAGATCCTGAGCAAGATCTAGAACCAATGAAAGTTGCATGAAAACAGGAGCCTGAGAGGCAAGGTCTAGATGATGTGGCCCCTTACCTTCTCTATAACGACAGTAATTGTACCCTCCTCTCTGAGCAATGCTGAGAATTGACTGTGAGGATATACATAAGGTCTTAGCATGGTGACTGTACAGAATAAAGGCTCTGTAAGTGGCAGCTACTCTTGTCCTCATTATACAGATGAAAAAACAGAGGCACAGAGAGAAGAAACTTGGCCGACATCACTCAGCTAGCAACTGGTTGGGCCAGAACTAGATCTCAGCAGTCTCACTCCTAATGCCCAGTAGGCGCCTGGCACACAACAGGCTAGGGCCTGTCTCCTCCACAAGGCGCTCAACACCTCCGAGAGAATAGTCATAAGCATCAGGAGGAGAGGGAGGGGGAAACGGCTGAATGATCTGGGAGTCTAGGCACCTGAGCTTTGCTCGGTAGAAACCCAGACAAGTACCTTAAACCTTCCCGGGCCTCGGTTTCCTTCTCCGAGAAATGGGGATAACACTATCTCCAACCACAGAAGTGCAATCAATCAGAGGCCCGGGCCTGGAAAGGAAGGTTCTTCTAAGAAGCTAGAGGGGCCTCGATAGACAGTGGGAGAGGGCAACCGGGAGGAGGACCAAGGGGGTGGGAGAGGGTGTTTACCTTTGCGGAGCTCGCGGTGCCACACCGAGACGATGGGTCCCGCGTGCTTGCGGTGGTGGATGAGCCACAGGGAGAGGGTTTGCACGCTCTGCTGAGAGTTGCTCAGCTCCGAGAGCTTCTTCTCCAGCGCCGACTCGGAGAAGGAGGACATGGTGGCAGCGGTGAGGCCCGGCAGGGAGCGGCCTGGGCCGCCCAGTGCGGCGGGAAGAGCGTCGGCACGAGGCCTGGCCTCACCTGACCGCCTGCAGGACTCTCTACTGACTGTCAGACAGCCCAGGGGGCCAGGAGGGGGAGGGGATGGGTCTCCGCAGTAACAGCCACCCGCGCCGCCGCCACAAGATGGCCACCGACCTCTCACCCCGCCGCGAGAGCAGGGTCAAAGGGCAAGGGCCGGAGTGGCGGGGCACCAGGAGATGTCAGAGCTATAGAAAAACGCCCCTCCAGTGGCGGCGGCCTCTCTGAACCTCGCTCGGGACACTCCGAAAGCGACAAACCTGGAAAAGAGCGCAGTTCGGCGGCCTCCGGAAGGCGCTTTGACCGCTCGCGCCCGCACGCAAGCGCAATGCGTCTCACCGGAACCCTTTCTCCCGCTCTCGCAGAACCTTTCTGGCGCGGTGCGACGCGCGAGTTAGTACGTCACTTCCGGCGGGGCGGAGAAGGCGGGAGAGTGAGGGAAAGACTGGAAGACGAGGTAAGGGAAGAGTGGCGCGAGCAAGAGGGAGTCCAGCAACCGCGAGCCCCTAGAGGGTGATCCGGAAGGAACGCTGAGGCTGAGAGATTTTGACCTGAGAATGGGACAGGGCCTTTCTCCCCAACCTGGCAGGCCCCAGGGCACACTTTTCCTCCGTATATGTCTTGCTTTCTGTCCACCCCCAACCCTCCCCCGAGAAAGCTTCTTTTAATTGTGCCAAGCCACCCACATGCACTTTTCACGCCTTGGCTCTTGCTGTTCTTTTTGCAAAGGTGACGCACTCCCCCCTTTTCACCGAGTGGGCTCCCGCTCGGCCTCCAGGACCACCCTTTACTGTCCAGTCTGTGACGGCACCGCTATAAAACACAAACTTTGTGCTCTCAGCTCCTGCTTGTTGTATTCAGGGAATTACGGGCAGCCCTTGCTCGCCGGGGGTCCATTTGACTGTTGCTCAAATTTAAGGAATATGTCAGCTTTGTGAGGGGTGGGGGCAAGGAAGTCAATGAGTTCATTGACCGTCAAGAAACACTATTTGAGAAGCTGTTCCCTTTTTCCTGTTTTTAAAAAAAAGTTAAATTCCAGTTATCAAATCAGCAGAGAAATTTGTCCTTCTAACTGCTATTAAGTTGTGGTGGGGAGTTAGGTTATTGTAGACCTAACAGAATTAAAATGTCCCGACCGTAGTGGAACTGACCAGTTGTGAGCAGATTCCAGTCAGGAGACATAGTGGTAGAACGCCTATTTTTGCTCTTACTGCGCTGTGTTGTTTTTCTTTGCTTAGATGCTTTTACTCCTCCTCCAGACTAGAATCATCATAATCATAGCCAGTGTAGTGAGTAGTTACAATGGGCTAGACACTGTTTTCACATAGGAACTCATTTAATCCTCACAACAAAGCTATGAGATAGGTATTAATGTTATTCCCATTTGGCAAATGAGGAAACAGGCCGAGAGGCTTAGGTGACCTACCCAAGATCACATAACTAAGGTTAGAGAGAAGAGGCTATTTACCCATCTTTTTTACTCCAGCACTTGATTCATAACTGATTGAATTAATATGAAAGAGGTGAATGGCCTAAAATCACACTAGTAAATATCTAGTCATAATTATAACCTAGGGCCTTTGAGTCCAAATTGAGGCCATCTTTCTGTATTAAGTAACAGTGTCATACTGAGCACTTTTATACCAAGTCACTGTGTATTAAGCACATTACATATATTCGTTTATTTAATCCTTACAGCAGTCCTATGGGGGTGGAGGTTATTATCAGTATTTCATGGTATTTCAGATTTCGTGATCTGTTAAATGTCACTTGGACACAGGAAATGACAGAAACAGGACTCAAATCAAGATTATTTTAGTCCAAATCCTTTATTCCCATGCCAGTGGTTCATTTATTCATTTAGCCAGTAATTTTTGAGTGCTTATGTCCGAAGCACTATTCTAGGCAAGCAGACAGAATCTGTGTTCTTGGAGGCTTACCTTCTGCAGGGGAAGATAAACAAACTGTAAAATGAGTTGGAAAGTTATGGGTCTTTCTTGAATAAAAATAAAAATAAAAGAAGGTAAGAGGGATGAGGAATGCATGTATGGGCAGATAGGTGTCTGGTCAGAGAAGGCCTCACTGATACAGTGACATTTGATCAGAGCTTTGAAAGAAATGAGAGAGAAAGCCCTATGCTGTGTGTTGGAATGTTGTGCCAGGCAGAGGGAAAACCAAGTACAGAGTCCTAAGATTAGACCATTGTTGGCATTTTCAAGGAACAGCCAGGACAGCTGGAGAGATGTGAACTGGAAGGCTGGAAATGAGCTCAGAAACTAAGTTCTCAGGGGCCACATCACATGGGAACTTGTAGGCAATAGTAAGGACTGGGTATTACAATGAAATAAGTCCACTGGATGGTTTTAAGCAAAGGAGGAACATGTGGCTGTTAAGTAGAAAATGGTAAGCAGAAGAGTGGGAGCAGGAAAACCAGTTCAGCTGCCCTTGTGATAACCCAGGTGAAAGGAATACTCAGACCAGGTAGAGAGAAAGGGTCAGATTCTGGGGATCTTTAGAGGAAGAGATCGCAGGATTTGCTGACAGAGTAGATAGGAGGTGTAAAGGAAACAAGAATTTGTATGGCCCTAAGGATTTTAGCCTAAGCAACCATAAGAATGGAATTTGCATTTATGTACTTAATTGTGGGAAGAGATGGTTTGGAGTGTGAGAACAGCTGATTTGTATATGTCCTATCCAAGTAGAGATGTCTCATAGGCAATTAGATTTATGGGTCTGGAGTTCATGGGAGAGATCTGGAGTAGAGATATACGTCATAAGGGAGAGTCATAAGGGGGAATAGGTGTAGAGAGAAAAGGAACCCAGTGACTGAGTCCTAGGACACTTCATACATTCAGAGATCAGAAAGATGAGGATGATATATAATCATATGATTTTTCTTCTTTAGCTTGTTAATATTAATTATGCTGATTGATTTTCAAATACTGGACCAGCCTTACATCCCTGGAATCAATCCTATTTTGCCATGATGTATAATTTTTTTTATAAACTGCTGAATTTTATTTCCTAATATTTTGTTTAGGATTTTGGTATCTGTATTCATTAGGGAGATTGGTCTGCAGTTTAAAAAAATTTTAGTATCATCTTTGTTGGGTTTTTGTATTAGGATAATAGTAGCTTCATAAAATGGATTGGAAAGTGTTTCTTCCTCTTCCATTTCCAGAAGATTGCATAGAATTGATGTTAACTTCCTTTAAATGGTTGGTAGAAGTTTGCAGTGAAACCATCTGGGCCTGAAGGTTTCTTATTTCTTTCTCTTATTTTTATTTTTTAAATTTTGTGAGTTTTTAAATGATAAATTCCATTTCTCTATGAGGCTGTTCAATAATTAATAATTTCTTTATCTCTCCCTCCCCCTCATCACCCCTGTCAGTCTTAAAAGAAAGTCACAATTTTATTGATATTCCCAGAGAACCAGTTCTTTGTTTCAGCGACTTTTCTCTACTGTTTTCTGTATTCAAATTCAGTTTCTACTCTGATCCTCATTATTTTTTCCTTCTGCTTGCTTTGTTTTTTTTAAATAATAAATTTTATTGGCATTAGATACATGTTCAGTGTTAAAACTTCTAAAATACAAAAACATATAAAGAAGAAAAATTTTAAATCAATGTGATTCTATCACTGAGGTAACTTAGTTTTAATAAGCTTTATCTGTCCTTACCCTTCTGCTTGCTTTGGATTTATTTTGCTCATCTTCTTTTAGGTTCTTGTGGGCTTCTAGATTACTGATACTGATTTGAGAGCTTTCCTTTTTTCTAATACATGAATTCAGTTTCCTCTAAGTTTTTGTAAAAGTTTCTCTCTCAGCATGGCTGTACCTGTGTGCTACAAAGTTTGGTATGTTAAATTTTCGTTTTCATTCATTTCCATGTATTTTTTAAAAATTTCCCTTCATATTTCCTCCTTGATCAGTGAATTACTTACAAATGTGTTGCTTAATTTCCAGGTGTTTGGAGATTCTTGCTTTTCTCTCTCTTGTTAGTGATTTCTAGTTTGATTCTGTTGTTGTTGAGGAACACACTCTGTATGATTTCAGTTCTTTTAAACTTGTTGAAGTTTGATTTATGGCCTAGGATATGGTCTGTCTTGACATATGTTCAGTGGACACTTGAAAAGAATGTATATCCTGCTGTTGTGGCTTGTAGTATTCTGTAAATGTTGACTATGTAAATATTAGTTGATGTTGTTGAGTTCTGTTATCCTTGCTTATTTTCTGAACAGTTGTTCTATCAGTTGTTGAAAGAGGAATGTTGAAGTCATCACGTTTACTTGTGACCACCTGTACTTTTCCTTTCACCCATTTTTGCTTCACACATTTCGCATCTCTTATTTTGTGCATACACACTTTGAATTGCTATGTCTTCTTAATAGATTTACCCTTTAATCATTATATAATGTCCCACTCTGTTCCTGGTAAGTTTCTTTGCTCTGAAGTCTACTTTATCTGATATTAAATATAGCCACTCTTGCTTTCCTTTGATTAATGTTTGCATGATAATGTTTTTTTCCATCTGTTTACTTTCCCCTTGCCTGTATTGTTATGTTTGAAGTGAGTTTCTCGTAGACAGTATATAGTTAGGTCATACTTTCTCATCTACTCTGACAATCTCTGTCTTTTCATTGGTATAATAGACCTTTTACATTTAATATAATTATCGATATGTTAGTGCTTAAGTCTGCCACTTTACTTCTTGTTTTCTATTTGTTCTGTTTTTTGGGTCTCCATTTTCTTTTTCCAGCCTTCCAATGGGTTACGTGAATGTTTTTTAGAATACCATTTGATTTATCTGTAGTGTTTCTGAGTGTATCTCTTTGTATAACCATTTCAGTGGTTCTTATAGGTGTCATATTATATGTATGTAACTTATTTTTACCAGTTTTAGTGAAGTATGTGAACCTTACTTCCTTTATGTCTCTTTACCCTCTCCTGTTTATAACATAAATGTCTTAAAAATTTCATCTAGATACATTTCAAACCACATCAGTCAGTGTTACAATTTGCTTCAACTGTCAAACACAACTTAGAGAATTTAAAAGAATAAGAAAAGCCTATTGTATTTAGACATATTTTTGTTTACCATGTTTTCTTCCTCCTTGATGTTCCAAGATTCCTTTTTTTAACATTTCCCTTCTGTTTAGAGAATTTCCTTCAGTCATTCTTTTAGAGTAGGCCTGCTGGTGACAAATTCTTTTAGTTTTCCTTCATCTGAGAATGTCTTAATTTCTACTTCTTTCCTAATGGACATTTTTACCAGGTATAGGATTCTGTGTTGACAGTTCTTTTCTTTTCTTCCAGCACCTAAAAATTATTGTGCTGCTTCCTTCTGGCCTAGATGGTTTCTGATGAAAAATCCAATGTCATTCAAATAGTTTTTCCCCTCAGCAAGGTATTGTTTTTCTCTGGCTGCTTTCAAGATTTTTTGTCATTAGTTTTCAGAAGTTTAATTATGATGTAATTATAGTTGGTGTAAATTTCTTTGGATTTATCCTATTTGGGGCTCGCTCAGCTTCTTGAGTATATAGATTAATGACTCTTGCCAAATTTGGGGACTTTTCAGTTCTTTGAGTACTTTTTCAGCCCTGCTCTTTTTCTCTTCTCATTCTGGGACTCTTAAATCTTCTGTTATAGTCCCACAGGCCCCTGAGGCTCTTTTCAGTCTATTTTCTCTCTGTTGTTCCAATTGGGTAATTTCTCTTATTTTTGCTTCTAGTTTACAGATTCTTTCCTCTATCCCCTCCATTCTACTGTTTAGCTCATCTGATGAGCTTTTTATTTGTTGTTGAATTTTTTAGTTCTAAGATTTCCATTTATTTCTTCTATTTCTTTGCTTTGGTTTTCTGTTCTTTCATTTGTTTTAAGCAAATTCATAATTGCTCATTGAAGCATTTTCATCATGGCTGTTTAAAGAACTGTCTGATAATTCTAACATCTGTATCATCTCAATGTTAACATGTATTGACTGATTTTCTTTTTTTATTAATTTGGAGTTCTTCCTGGTTCTTGGGTATGATGAATGATTTTTGATTGGACATTTTTGTATTCTGTTCAAAGACTCTGGACCTTATTTAAATCTTCTTTCTAGCTGGCTTCCTCTGAAGCCACTCTGGCAGTATAAGGGAGGCTGGGGGACCCACCTTGTTACTGCCAAGTGCAGGTAGAAGTCCGCATTCCTCACTCAGCCTCCTTTGATGTGCTTGAGGGAGGGCTCCTCATTGCTGCCGGGTAGGAGGGGAGTTCTGGCTCCCTGCTCCTGCTTAGCCTTCTCTCTTTTTTTTGTCCCGTCTTTTACTGAGAGAGAATTCACATACAACATTGTGAAAGTTTAAGATGTACAATGCAATTATTTGATACATATGTATCACATATATATGGAGAAATGATTACCACAATAGGGTTAGTTAACACTTCCACCACCTCACAAAATTACCCTTTTTTGTGAGTGTGGTAAGAACATTTGAGATCTACTCTAAACTCTTAGCAATTTCATGGATCATCAGACTGATTTTGCGAGCTTTTGAAATAGATTCTCACACATACCTGTCCCACCCCACCCTCAATATAGATTCTGATTCAGTACATTTGGTGTGGGGCCCAGGAATCTGTACTTAATGCTGTTTCCCCTTGATTCTGATAAACATTTGGGTTGGGAATCTCTGGTATAGTGGAAAGAGTGTATACGGTCTTTGGATCACACAGGCTTGAGATGAATCCCAGGTCTGGCACTGTTTGTTGTGGGACCCTGGGCATCACTTAATCTCCCTGAGTTTTATGTTGTTACTCAGCTGTGGATGAGGAATTTATGTCCATAATATACCTAGCACATTGCCTGGCTTATGGTGGGTTTTTCCAATAAATAATTCTCTTCCTAATATTCAAGAACTTGTGTTGGCAATTCTTACATGTAAACTCCTATCTCTGGGATCTAAACCCAGTCTTCCTACCATATGCTAGCTATTCAGTTAGAAGTTTTGGAGATCATCATCCACCAAGTTAATTTTATGTTGAAGAAACTGAAATTCATGGAAACCATATAGCCAGGAACTGTCAGAGCCAAGACTAGCAGCCAGATTGTCAGATTCCTGTTTTCATACTCATTCCGTCCCTTACCTGGAAACAGCCTAAAAATGGGCTGGCATACAGCCGAAATCTAGAACTGTGATTGCCACCTGAGAATAAATCTAGCAAGATCCTTCCCTAATGGATGAGACCAAGTATCTGTAGGAATTACTCACCCCAAGAGAAGAATATGATGCTTTTTACCCAGAATCCAGTTCAGACATAGCTGATATGAAAGCTCTACCAATGAGAGAGCCAGACCTTGGTCTGCGGCTGTTGGCTCAGCACGCATCTACTGAATACCTGCACTTTGCTAGAAGCGATAAACAAACCTGTCAAATGTCACTGCCCTTATAGAGCCTGTATTCTAGTGAGAGGAGAGGGACAATAAACAAATAGGTAGATCACCTGGTTGTCCAATGGTACTGATTGCCATGGAGGAATATTTTAAAGGGAGGGGAAGGAGGTAGAGAGTGCAAGGCAGAGGAGGAGTAAAGATGGGTTGCAGTTTTAAATAGGGGTGATTAGGGAAGGCCTCACTCAGAATTCACATTTGAGTAAAGCCCTGAAAGGTAAGAGAGGAAGCCATGAGGCTATGTCATGGAACCACAAGCACAAAGGCCCCAAGCAGGTGATCTCATCAGAATGTCACCCCTGTGTGAGGCATGGCGCACTTGCCGTGATGGCATCTCTGTCTTGTTTCTGCCTTCATCAGGTGCTGTAACTTCTCTGCCTTACGGCCTTTGCTTGTGATGGGCATTGTACCTTGAACACGTAGCCCCAAGTGTGTAATCCCCTCACCTCAACACAAGTCCTCCCTCCATGAACATTTCCCTGTTGGTGTTCATTCTTTTTCAACTTTTTTTTTGTACTTTTTTTCCTTCCCTTTTTCACATCTTGATTGTATGATACAGTAAGTACCTTGTGGTCCACCATCTTGTCCTTTCAGTGTCTGCAAAGTGTAGCGCCTTATTCTGTACAGATTATCCCATTTGTCTTCACCACCTGTGCGCCATGGCCCAGGGATCTTACATAGCCCATCCCTGCGGCAAGGCAGAAGGAGATGGGGAGGAGGAGAAGAGGCTGCCAGGGGAGTGGGTTCACTCAGACACTTTGATTGCAGATCTCTTCTCCCCCCTCCCCCAGTGACTGCTTTCCACGACCGCAGTAGGAATACACTGAACCAGGAAAGGTTTAGAGTCAAGAACTGGTTTATGCAGTCACTGTCTGCCACAGTTGAACTCTGGGTTGTTTTCCCTGCTCACCCAGAGAATCACCTCATTCTGAATACCTCATCCCAGTACCACTTTCTGGGCCAGAATGCCCCTGTTGCTATCAGTTATATAAACATCAAACTTGGCAGTGACACTTTAAATAATCAAGGTTGCATTTTATAGGAATAGAATCTAGGACTCCTAAGCTTCTAAATCTCTAAACAATTCCTTCGGTAATTGACATATTGTCACACAAGTGTGATTTCATGGCTATCCCATAAAGGTATATGATTGCCTTTTATAGGCATGCCAAAGTAGCAATTTGTTACACTGTCTTCCTTACAGAAAGCTGGTTTCTATATTTCTTAGCCCATAACACATTGTTTTGAAGGTCTCCAGTTGTGGTAAGCCTTCATCTGTATAGTATTCCACTGGGAGAATATACTACAGTTTATTCATTCTACTGTAGATGTGTATTTGGGTAGTTTCTATGTGGGGGCATTTGTGGCTAGTGTATTCTAAAACACATCTGTTGGTAAATTTATGTATGCATTTCTATTGGGTATATATCAAGAATGGAATTTCTACATCATAGAGCATATGTGTATTTACCTTTAGAATAAGAGATACTGCCTAAGTTTTTCAAAGTGGTTGCACCTCGCAGCACTGGGTGAGAGTTCTAGTTGCTTCATATCCTGACCAACACCTAGTATTTTCTTTCTTTCTTTCTTTTTTTCTTTCTTTCTTTCTTCTTCTTTTTTTTTTTTTTTTTGTCCTTTTTTTTCAGCTTAGCACTTCTGGTGAGGGTGTAACAGTATTTTATTGTGGTTTTATGTAGCATTTTCCTGATAAATGATTAATGTCTTTCAGTATGTTTATTCGCCATTTGGATATCCTTTATTGTGGTGTGCTTGTTCAGATTCTTTTCCATGTTTCTGTTGGATTGTCTTTTTGCTAATGATTTATAGAAAATCCCTTATATTAGAAATATGGGTGTGTTGTCAGATATATAGCAAGTGTCTTTTCTCACTTTGTGGGTTGTCTTCACTGTCTTAATGGTATCTTTTGCTGAATAGAAATTCTTAATTTTAATATAGTCCAGCTAATCAATTTTTTTTATCGTTAGCTCTTTTCTGTGTCCTGTTTAAAAAGTCTTTGTCTACTCCAAGATTTCAAAGATGTTCTTTGTTTTCTTCAGAAAGCTTTATTGTTTGACATCTCACATTTTAAATCTAGTGTGAGATATAAGCAAGACCTATATTTTCTCATATGGATAGCCAAGTGACACAGTACCTTTCATTGAAAAGACCATTCTTTCCCCTACTTCATTTCAGTGTCACCTTTGTCAGGTGTGAGGACCGTAAATCACAGAGGGAATACAGAAGAAAGAGCAGATAAGTTCAGTTTGGGACATTGTGTGTTCCCACTTCATTAGCTTTCTACTGGGGGGTGGGTATAGGGCCTGATTATATTGCGAGCACGCCCCTCCTACCATCCTGCTATGGTTCCCTCTTTATGTTTCCAGTTGAAGATCTTTTTTGCAAGGTTCTGGTCTTTGTTTTTGATGGTTGTTTAGCAGTCAGTTGTGGTTTTGTTGTAGTCGTGAGGAGAGGTGAGCTCCTGGTCCTACTACTCTGCCATGTTGACCGTAAATCCCCCTTTATCTTTTAGTGTACAGGAATTTTACCAGAATGTGACAGGTATGTATCCTTCAGTCTTCTCAACCTCCAGATGAATCTTCTTGCAGCTTAGGGAGATGTTTCAGTTATTTATTTGTTTTAGCTCCTCCATCTGTTCCTCGTTTTCCTTCCAGAATTCCCAGCTATTTATATGTGGTTTCTCCCAGATCTGTCCTCCAGGTCTCATGTTTTCCATCTCTTTGTATTTCTGTTCAGAGTTTTAAGACAGCCCTGCTTGATCTTCCAGGCCACTAATTGGGGTCTAAGCAATTAACTGTCTTTTTTTTTTTCCCCATCAATTGAGCTTTTTTGGAGTGGAAAGACATGTTTTTAAAATTCTAAGAAATATCTTTTGTCTTGTAATTGAATTTCCTTATTAGTCTAATTATTTTTCAAATTCTAATCTATCTCCTTTCGTGGTTCTGTTAATCTAAGATTCACTACCTCAAGGGAGCTCTGTTTGCTTTTCCTACTTCTGACTGCTGGGTCCTATTAAGTGGTTACTTCCTTTCCTTCTTTTGTTCCAACTGCTAGTATCTCAGGCAGGGGAAGGATGGCACAGCAGCCTCCGGGTCATCAGTGTGTGAGCCGGTGCTGCTGGGGTGACAGTCATCCCTGGCCCAGCTTTCTGCCATCCACACCTGGCATTTTGCTAGCCTGGAGCAGGAAGATTTGAGCTTCTTCCCTTCCCTGGCTTCTTGGCAGGTCACAGAGACCAGGCGATATCTCTCCACAGAACCTCACAGATCAGCATTGCCCTTCTCATGGAGCTCTGTGGTCTGGACTCTGTCCCGTGTACTAGAGCCTGATTGTTGCCCTGGAGGCCTCTCCTGATGAGGGGAAAAATCCAGCACCAGCTCTGTCACTGGACTCGGAGGTCTTGCCCACACCCACCAGGTACCACTTGCCTGCCAGCCCTGTTGGGGACAGGGAGAAGCAGCAGGCACTTTCTTGTTGTTATCTGTTTCGAAGCCCCCAGCAAGGAGAGCTGAGAGAGAGGGAGATTGAGATTGACAGTTACCAGACTACATGATCTTAAAGCCTCCATCCAGTGCCAGCGTTTTACAGTTGTGCACATTTATGGTCTCCAGCTTTGGCTCAGTCCTCAGTACTCTATTGGACCATACTTTTATGTCTTCCCGGCATGCTCTGCTTTCCCAAAGGGAATATTTGAGACTTTTATTTCTATCCTCAAGCCCTCTGTTTACCCTCCTTCTTGTTCACTGTCAGCCCGTGACTTTGCATTTCCCCTCACAGAGAAAAGAACCTCTCTTATGTAAAGTTGCTCAGCTCCTTTGCTTACTTATAAACCTGTCTCCTTTCACTGCTTGCCTGCCTGCCTGCCTGCCTGCTTGCCTGCTGTCCACCTCTCCGTCTGGCTCGAATCTCTCTTCTCCCATGATTTCTGTGATAGCGTGTGCTCCAGGTTTTCCTGTTTCTCTGGCCATTCCCTTTCACTTTGTTTTGCTTTTGGTCTTACTAGGCTCTGATTTTTTTCTCCCATATGACTGGCTGCCAGGGGTGTTTTCAATGCATGAGGTTGATCCTATCACCCATTGCTTAAAATCCCTCCATGACAAGAATAGGCAAAACTAGTCCATGGTGACAGAAGTCAGAGTAGCTGTTACCTCTGGGCAGGAGAAAGAAGAGCTGATTGCAAAAGGGCGTGAGGGAGCCTTCCAGGGTGCTGGAAATACCCTATATCTTGTTTTGGGTAGTGGTTCCATGGATCTCTGCATACATTAACGTTCACTGAGTTGTACGTTAAGACTTGTGCATTTCACTCTATGTATGTTATACCTTAGGTTACAAAACACAAATCCTTCAGTGGCTCTCTGTCTCCATCACTCTCACAGGTTAAAAATCCATACTCCTTAGAATAGCTCGCAGATTCCTATTCACTCCTCCCTTGAGTCTTGGCTCAAGCCTCCTCCTCCTGTGAAACCCACCCTGGCTTTTCCAGGGTGCTGACACCTAGGTCTTGCACACCGGAAGCACAGACCTGTTCTCATCCTTAACAGACTGTGTTTTAACTGTGCTTCCCTCCCTGGACTAGGGGCTCCCTAAGACTCAGAACCAGCTCTTCGTCCCATTGCTCCCCTAGTGTTCTGTGCGGTGACTGGCACATGGGCCCCTGCTAAGTGTCTGTTGAATGAATCAGTAAAAGTTCACTTTGTATTTTCTTTGAGCTTGACCTTCTTTACAGAAGTTTCCTTCCTCCAGCCAGCAGGATGTTTCCTCAGTGAGAGGAAGGCTGTTGCACAATGGCAGTTTTTGACACCCCGGAGGAGGCCTTTGGCGTCTTGCGTCCTGTCTGTGTTCAACTCACCAAGGCCCAGACAGTGGAGAACGTGGAGCGTCTGCAGGCACAGTTACAGGCCGTGAGTGACTCTGCCCTGCAGGAGCTTCAGCAGTACATCCTCTTCCCTTTGCGATTTACCCTGAAGACCCCGGGTCCCAAAAGAGAGCGCTTGATCCAGAGTGTGGTGGAATGCCTCACGTTTGTCCTCTCTTCAACATGCGTGAAGGAACAAGAACTTCTCCAGGAGCTCTTTTCGGAGCTCTCTGCCTGCCTGTATTCACCCACCTCCCAAAAACCTGCAGCTGTGTCAGAGGAGATGAAGTTGGCTGTGATCCGGGGCCTCAGCACATTAATGCACTCGGCTTATGGGGACATCGTTCTGGCTTTTTATGAGCCCTCCATTCTGCCTCGTTTAGGATTTGCTGTATCTTTACTATTAGGCCTAGCAGAACAGGAAAAATCAAAACAAATTAAAACAGCTGCTTTAAAATGTTTACAGGTTCTACTCTTTCAATGTGATTGTCAAGACCATCCGAGGTCCTTGGATGAGCTTGAGCAGAAGCAGCTGGGGGACTTGTTTGCCTCTTTTTTACCTGGAATCTCAACTGCACTGACCAGGGTCATCACAGGAGACTTTAAACAGGGGCACAGCATTGTCGTGACGTCCCTAAAGATCTTTTATGAGACAGCGAGCTTCGTTATGGCTGATGAACAGCTCAGAAGAGTCTCAGAGGTCCAAGCAAAGCCTGCCGTGGAGCACCGAGTAGCGGAGCTGATGGTTCACAGGGAAGCCAATTGGGTAAAAAATACCAGTGACAAGGTGACTGTCCTTATTAAAAAGATAATTGAGTGTGTTTCAGTTCACCCACACTGGAAGGTGAGGCTGGAGCTGATAGAACTTGTCAAGGCCCTCCTTTTGAAGTGCAGTCAGTCACTGGTCGGATCGGCAGGTCCCCTTCTGAAGGCTTTGGTGAGTCTGGTAAATGATGAGAGCCCTGAAGTCCAAGCCCAGTGCAATGAAGTCCTGAGACATTTTGCAGACGAGAAAGTAGTGGTGGGCAGCAGAGCCATTGCCGACGTCTTGTCTGAAAACCTGCACTCCCTCACCACGTCCCTTCCCCGCCTGATGAACTCCCAAGACGACCAAGGCAGATTCTCTACTCTCTCCTTGTTACTCGGGTACCTGAAACTCTTGGGCCCCAAAGTGAACTTTGTCCTCAACTCTGTGGCCCATCTCCAGCGCCTTTCCAAAGCGCTTACCCAAGTCCTGGAATTAGATGTGGCCGACATCAAAATTGTTGAAGAGCGGCGTTGGAACTCCGACCATCTGAGTGCTTCTGCAGAGACTCTAGCCTCCCAGCCGTGGAGTCGCATCCAGAGGAGGTATTTCCGCTTCTTCACCGACGAGAGGATTTTCCTGCTCTTGAGGCAGGTGTGTCAGCTCCTTGGTTTTTATGGGAACCTCTATTTGCTTGTGGATCACTTTATGGAACTGTACCGCGAATCTGTGGCTTACCGGAAGCAGGCTGCCATGATCCTTAATGAACTGATTGTAGGGGCTGCTGGGCTAGAGGTGGAGAATCTTCATGAAAGACACATTAAAACAAGCCTGGAGGACCTGCGAGAGATCGTGACATCTATACTTGAGGAATACATAAGCCAAGAAAACTGGTATTTGGTCACTTGTATCGAAGCTGAAGAAGTGGGAGAGGAGCTGACGGTGAGGCAGTCAGGCCTGCAGGCCCTCACATCTGGTGCACACACCCGCCAGCTCCTCTCTTCTCCTGCCTTCTCACAGCCAAGTCCCACTATCTGCTCCATGAACAGCAACATCTGGCAAATATGCATCCAGTTGGAAGGGGTTGGCCACTTTGCACGCGCACTAGGAACAGACTTCCGTTTGCTCTTGATGTCGGCCCTCTATCCAGTACTGGAGAAAGCTGGAGACCAGACACTGCTCATCAGTCAGGCGGCCACCGGCGCCATGATGGACATTTGCCACGCTTGTGGCTACGAGTCCCTGCAGCACCTGATCAATCAAAACTCAGACTATTTGGTGAATGGGATCTCTTTAAATCTGCGTCATCTGTCTCTCCACCCCCATACGCCAAAGGTCTTGGAAGTCATGCTGCAGAACTCAGATGCTAGCCTACTTCCGTTGGTGGCAGATGTGGTTCAAGACGTCTTGGCCACCCTGGACCAGTTTTACGATAAGAGAGCTACTTCCTTTGTCAGTGTACTGCACGCCCTGCTGGTAGCATTAGGTACTTTGAGAGCCTTTTTTTAATGCTGATTTGGGGGAAGGACTAGTATGCTTGTTTGCTTAACCTTATTTTTTTTCTTTGTGTGTGGTTATGCTATGGACAATGTAGTTGTCTATCTGGTCCCAGATGTTATGGTAGGGTTCCATTGCTTATTTTTTTTTATGGTTTTTAATAATCTCTGCCATCTGCTGAGCTCCTCTTCTGTGCCAGGGACATAAACCCTGCAGACTGAATGTAAATATTATTTTTATTTTACAGATATGGGGAACTAAGGCTCAATGAGTTCATACTTAGCCAGGGTCACATAATTAATAAGGAGTCAAGTCAGGATTTATGACAAAATTTCAATACACCACACTGCTTCTGATGATACTTACTGTCAGCAGTATTCATGCTAATGGAGAACAAGACTAACAAATTATTCAGTCCACAGATAATCCGGAACAGTACTATACAACAGAACTTTCTGTGATGACGGAAATGGTCTTTATCTGTTCTGTCCAACAATAGCTACGTGTGGCTAGTACAACTGAGAAACTGAACTTTTTCATTTTTGTTTAAATAGCCACGTGTAACTAGTGACTGTCGTATTGGACCAAGCAGGTCTAGAAACTTTCTTTTAACCTTTTAATTGTATGAGGGGGTTTGAATCTTTCTCTTTCCCCTTGACCCTGTTGGGTATCTGTCAGAGGTGTCAGCCACCAGTAAAATGGCAAAGTTTTAGACTATAGAAAAAGAATCCCTCAACTGGGTAGTCACTCTTTGAATGAAAAAAGAAATATATGAACTATAGATCTGAGTTCCTTTTATCCGTGAGCATATCTCCAGTATTCATTTCAGTACTGCTAATGGGCCGCCAAAAGAGGTAGAAGGGTCTCTGACCTTGTTTTGCCAGCTGAAAAAGCTAAGACCGTGTCAGGAAGTTTCTCACGGAAGATGACTGAACGGGGACAGTCCTCTGCCCTGTAACTGATGCCACTTCCAGTGTTCGTTCATTCATTCATTCATGAACATTCACGTATAGTGTAAATGTTCTTTTACTCATTCATTCAATGAGGAATGCCTGCCGAATGTCAGACACCGTGCTAAGTAATCAGGATATAGCAGTGAACAAGACGAATAAACTCAAGGAGAGTGACCAGGACAGCAGCAGAGTGGTCAGGGAGGGCCTCTGTAGTAGCGACACTAGAGCTGAGACCTGAAGGCTGAGAAGGGCCTATCAGTACAAGTTGACCTGTCACATCCTTTTTATGGTTTCTAAGAATATTCAGGCAAAGGGAACAGCACGTGCAAAGGTCTGGAGGGAAGAAAGGATTTGGGGTCTTTGGAGAATGAAAGAGAGATCATTGTGGAGAGAGTGATACAGATGGAATTGGAAGGGTGGGTGAAGATGAATCCCACAGGGCCTTGTAGACCAAGGGAAGGAGTTGGGGGTGTATTTTGCAACCACTCGGAAGCCTGTGTACTGAACTAATCTCTGGGACGCCAGCAGTGACCAAGAAGAACCTGGTCCCTGCCCTTATGGAAACTCCCTAAGACTGGCTGACAGTGTTTCTATTTTAGACTATGAGTGGCTTCCGTGGTCCAGATATACCCCAGACTTCTACCTTTAGTGCTTTGGGGAACTCTATTATTACATGTCATTTTTTTTGTTGTTTCAGAATTAATTGTTTATTTATTTATTTATTTTAGTTGAGGTATAGTCAGTTTACAGTGTATCAATTTCTGGTGTATGGGATAATGTTTCAGTCATACGTATACATATATATTCCTTTTCATATTCTTTTTTCATCATAGGTTACTACAAAGTATTGAATATAGTTCCCTATGCTATACAGTATGAACTTGTTTATTCTATTACATGTCGATTTGAGTTTTAAAAAAATATATTAAGAAAAGGACTATTAAATATAACCTCTCAGGAGATACCTCAGTTTGGGCCTTGAAAATTGAATTGCCTTGGATTGCCGATGTCCTTGGTCATCTCCAAAGGGGAAATCCTGTGTAGCACCTTTTTTTTAAATTGCAGAGAGGAAAATAAGGGTGGTTAAGCTTGACTTGACAGCACCCTACGAAAAGAAGCAGAATTAGGGATAGCTTTTTCTAAAAGTTTTGAAATAGCTCAGAATGTATACTTGCGTTTTGAATGGTGAGCAGTGCTGTGGGGAGTGGATCAGTCCTGCATGAACCAAAGTATGCTGGCATTTCCTTTTGTCATCGAATTGCATAACTAATGGTCACTCTTAAGATGGGAGTGGAAGTGTAGTCTTAGAGAACTTCTAGAAGGTTTTAAGAGAGCCCACTATGTGTTTTAGGAAATTGAGTTACCATAAACATGGTGTTTCACAATCATTGACTAAAAAAGCATTAGGTAGCACAGTGAAAGCAAGAACCATCAGTTAAATTACTGCTTAGCACCAGCTACTGGCTGGCTGATTATTCATAACAACAAAAAAATCTGGTAGCTTTGAAAATGAGGAAGTATCCGTGCCACATCCCTCAGCACTTGGAGATGGTACCACATCCATCCGTGTAGGGCTGCCTTGTTGTTTTGATGGCTGCATAGTGTTCTATGATATGGCTGCACCATGATTTAAGCAGTCCTTTTTTGGTGGACATTTTGGTTGTTTCTGACCTTTGCCACCACAAAGTATGCTGCAGCGAGTATCTTTGTAGGTCATTTTGAACATGTCTAAGTATAGCAGTAGGGTAGATTGCTAAAACAGTTGCTGGCTTAGAGGATGTTAACATTTAAATTTTTGATAGAGAGTTTCAAATTGCTCTGGAAAGAGGTTGTATCAATTTAAACTCCTGTCAGCAATGTAAGAGACTGCCCATTTTGCCACACCCTCACCCACACTGTGTATTAACTAGCTTTTTGATCTTTCTAATCCAGTAGGAGAAAAATTGCACACTATTATAGTTTAATTTGCGTTAAGAGTGAGGTTCTTTTCATATGTTTAAAAGCCATTTGTGAGCAAAGACTTTTTAGTGTCTGGCACTAGCCTTAAATCTCGAAAATAATCTTTGCAGCGTGTCTACTTACAGCATTGTAAATTCTGGGTCCTGCATTAAGGAATGCAGTCCCTTAAAGTACACTAGGACAGATTTCTGTCTAGGATGGGGCGTTCAAGAAATGGCATAATTGATCCCTTCATGTGGAAACCTCCAGGTAGCCGACTGAAGGCTCTCATGTCCAGCATTTGCTCTCTGCTGCCCCCCATTTCCCGGCCCCAGCACAGCCCACGTCTGTTGGGAGGTGCAGATGCTCTGTGATAGATAGATTAGCAGGTGCCAGAGGTCATCAGACACTGTTTTCCCTGCTGTCTGCAGAAGGAAGGCAAAAATTCAGGCTGTGAGGTTTTCTTGTTGTTTCATTCTTTAAGAGCATTTTTTGAAAGGAAGCCCTAGGGGACCCCCAGTATACAGAAAGAGCTAGTAGAGCAGTGCTGGTTAAAGACGGCACGGAAACCCTGTTCCCACCCTTTGCCGGCTGTCTCTCGGTGCCCTCCCTGTTGTGACCCGAGACATTTCTGCAGAGCCCTAGGGCTTCTCAAGTTTGAAAACCCCTGGTTCGGTAATGTTTAAAACTTATTCTGTGGTGACATATCAGACGTATTGGAACATCACTGAAGAAGGGAAAATCTTCAGAGAGAAAATGCCAGCCTTCTGAAGCATTGTATATCAAATGCCTATGTGAGACTGTCTGTGCTCAAGGCTCTGCAGTGCCCCTCTTCTGCTAATGAGTAGTGAGTGTATCCTACACTCAGAATTTTGTCACTTGTAGCATATTTATTCACTCAGCGTATGTTTCGAGCAGCCACTTGATGCTGGGCGTATTGACTTTCCAGTGGTGATCAGTGGAGCACAGTGTCTAGTGGGAGGTACAGACACTAAACAGTACATACAAAGTAAATACAGCAATTACAAATCGTGATGAGTTGAAATGAAAGGAAAGAAGATGGTCCTGTGTAAGACAGCATGTAAGGGAACTAAGTTAGATTAGGGGGTCAAGGGATGGCTTTACTTGGCAAGGAGTATTTGTATTGAGACAAGAAAAGTGAGATAGAATTAGCCAGATTTGACATTGGGGGCCAGAGCATTCCAGACAGCAAGAGCAGCATGTGCAAACCTTCTAAGGCAGGAGGATAACCTGGCGCATTAGAGGAACTGGAAGATGGTCAGTTGACAGGCAGTGGGGAGTGGTTAGAAGAGGATGCTGGAGAGGCAGGTAGGGACTGGATCATGTGGGGGCCGTTCAGACCATGGCAAAGAGCTTATTCTACTTATAAAGTACTAATGCCTGTTGTCAGTGACCAAGGTGAATGTTATAATGATGACATTTTATTTACAGCCCAATGGTTCCCAGATGCAGATAATCTCGGGCAACTACAAGAGCAGAGTGTAGGGGAAAAGGAAAGTCATTTGAGCCGAAGACCAGCAGCTCTTGAGAAAGGACTTGAGAATACCACAACAGCTGAAGACATCGAACAGTTTGTGCTGAACTACCTCAAGGAAAAGGATGTGGCAGATGGAAATGTCTCAGATTTTGATAGTGAAGAAGGTAACTATTATTTACTTTGGTTTTGGTTGTTTCTTCTTTTTGGAGCAGATTATTATAAAAATGATGAAACGTCATAATAGAAAGTTTGGAAATAAGAAAAGCCACTCATAACGCCGCCATGCTAACACAGACTTTCTCACTTTGTGTGTTGTCTTTTTCCATTCTTCTCTGTTGCAAACCTGTTTTTAATATGGTTGCAGCCACAGCTGAAATGCATTAGACCCTTTCTGCATTTAGTTACATAATAAGGAGCTCTTCTTGTTGCTATGGAGTTTTCATAATTAATGTTTTAATAGCTGCTGCTAAGTATCCATTCCCCTGTGGGAAGTATAGGTTGCTTCTGGCTTTTCACTCTAATAAACAGTCTGCAGTGGATGATTCTGTGCTTGTGACCTTCTCCTTTTTGCATATTTCTTTATAAATCCCAGATTTCTGGGTCAAGGATATGAACATTATTTTATGTTTGCCAAATTGCCTCCCAGGAAGACTGTGTCAGTTTCCACCTTGCCTTCAGCAGTACGGGATTAATACCGGTTTCCCTACAACCTTGCCGACACTGGCTGTTACCAGTTTTACTTCCCGCTAAATTAAAATGGTTCTTGGTATTTGACTTTGCATTTCTTTGATTACTAGAAAGGTTGAACATCTTTCTATATGCGTCTTTCCTAACAGTTTTTTTCTTATGCCCATTGTCTACTCTATATGGTTTGTCCATTTATTTTGTTTATTGGTAGGAGGAGATTTCACTGTTTTTCTTACCAATTTATATGATGAAGGACAAGGGAGTTCAGGCTAGTTGAAGCTCTGGCCTGTTGTTTTATTCACAAGCTCAATCTGGAGCTTCAGGTCACGGAAGGATTAATAAATTATTAGAATCTCCTCGGCAAATATAAAATGCCAAGTCATAATGAGCTTGGTGGTCTCAGAACTATCCTAAATCGAACTTAGTCCCAAATTAGTTTGTTAGGTTGGAATTGAGCAGATTTTTTTTTTTTTTTTTTGGCAGTCTCTACTCTGAGACTCTTGTGAACTGAAGCCAATACTTCAGGATAACAGGAAATAGTAGTTAAATGCAACTAACTGCAACAAATTCCTTCTAAAGAGCAGGGAAGCATCACAGGGCCCAAATATCGATTTATGTAGAGTTGAGTTGTTACTCTCCCCAAGAACAGAATTTTCTGATCAGAAACCAATCAGGCTTTTTCTTCTCAGTTTTGTTTCTTGAGCCAACCCAATCCTTCTTGTAAACTACACCCCTCACCCAAACCTGGAAACCCCGAAGAAGAGGAGGCATCTTGATCCCTCGTAATCCAGATTTGACATTCTTGCTTGGAATTCTAGCATTGTCAGTGAATCCATTCTTTCACGATTACGATCTTTTGGTTCTAGTCAATGTTCGCGAGGAGCAGATTGTATGAATCAAATCTTTCTTCTGCTAACAAAAATCCACATCCTTCAGATAATGATTCTACAATGGGTAAATTTCAAACAACAAATCCTCCTCTGGAAAGAAAAGCATAGCCTTATCATTCGTATAATTATCGTTCATCAAGTACACACCACGTACTTGGCATTATAAGGAATGTTTGGATTGATACTGATTTGACTTGGGTTTTTTACTTTAACCACAAGAAAAGTGCCTTGTTTATCTGAGGTCCCTTTTTCCAAGAAATCCAAGCATTCTATAAGTGCATTTTCATTTATCTTTTCAGCATCTGTTAGAGACAGGTGTGGCCTCTACTATAAGATTCTGCTTTTCCAGCAAAGGAAACTGAAATGGGAAAAAAGGGGAGCAGTGCTCAGCTCAATGGAAATGAGCACAGCTGGTATTGAGGGGGAGGGGAGGGGAGGCTGAGGCTATAAGCAAATAGAGGAAAAATTTCAGGGTAGGGATTTTGGCCTGGGTTTTATGTAACTCTCAAGTCTTTTTGTTGTTTAAATTTATAAACTTAACCCCTACCTCATGCAATGCAGCACTCCAGTCAGTGAAAGAATGATAATAATAGCTGGTGACATTCATCTCACTTAATTCTCTCAACAAGCAAAAGAGATATACATGCTTTATCCCCTTTTTTTCAGATGAGATAACATGGGATGAGAGGAGTTACTAATAGGATGTAGAGGCCAGACTCTGGTCCTCTGACCAAACCCCATCCCTGTGCACCAGGCTGTCTTGGTATTATTTCTCATCAAAATGAGTAAGGCTTGATCTTGGCCTTCAAAAGAGCTTACAGGCTGGTAGAGAAGGCAGACATGTACCTGCTTTAGTCAAAGGATGAACCAAGAGGAAAGGCGAGTAAAGGGCGGAGGCCAGCCAGGGAACTGCCCAGCCTCAGGGCTCCAAATTAGAACCTGCCTTCCTATGTTTTTATTTCAAATGTTTATTAGTGGAAACTTAGAAAAGACCAAAGGTATAGGGAAAAAAATTTAAATCATCTATTGTGTCATGACCTCATCTCCGTTAATGTTTTATTGTACTTCCATCTTTACATAAAGCTGAATATAATAGTGTTCACACTGTGCTTGCAGCTTCCTCTCCTGCTTTTCTCTTTTTAACACAATGTTATTTTATAAGCATTTTCCCTTGTCGTTAAAGCCCTTGGTAAACACAGATTTTCGGGTTCTCATAAGGTGCCACTCGTTGTGTGGATGTACCGTGGTTTCTGTAACCATTCCCCTTTGAGTAGACATGGAGGGCTTTCCCCCAGTTTTTAGCTATTACAGGTAATGCTTTGGTGAATATTTTGACTCACTGCTTGACCCCAGTTTTACATGGTTTCCTTAGGTTCAGTTCTTAGACACTTTCCCTCATAAGCCCTGTTCCTGAACTGAGTTTGGGAGATCAAATTGAGATGGGGCATCTCTCATAAAACACTGCCCCAGTTATGTTCTTTTTCCAGAGGAGCAGTCAGACCCTCCCAGAGTGAATGAGGATGACACGGGTCCCGATGTGGAGCCACCACTGCCCGTGCAGATCCAAATAGCCGTGGACGTGATGGAGCGCTGCATCCACTTGATGTCAGATAAAAATCTGAAAATCCGCTTGAAGGTCAGTGCGGCCCTTTCCCGGCACTCACAGGGCGGCAGGACTGAGGTTTGGTCTGTGACTACATGGACGAGCAAGTAGCTGCCCTAATCTCCTGGTCCATGCGTGGTGGCCAAGGGGAGACATCAGAGGAATTATCCGTGGGATGCCGGTCTCATGTCTTCCTGTATCAGCCCAGATGCCAAAAAAGACCTGAGTCCCCTTTGTGGAATTAAAAACCACAAGTTTTGGAAATTCACTGAATCTCCAAGGGGGTAAAAAGTCATGCTTTGGAAAGGATATCATTTTCTGAGCTGACTTCATGCGGGACACAGGTTTTAATACTTTAAAGTAGTCATTCTTCCAAGCCTGACGCTAGCCCTTATCTCTGTCTCTGTTCCCATTTTCATCCGGGACCAAACTCCAACGCTTTTCTTAATCTCACATCCTCATTTGCTGGCTGTTTCCCAAGCAGCATCCCCATCAGCCAGGACCTAAACTTTACAGTAGTGACTCCAATAGCAGGACGGTGGGGTGGGGTGGGGAGGGCACAGGGGACACAACTTTCAGAATTCACCCGGAGGAAGATCTTACACCCAAAGGAAAACCCAGCACGGCCTACCCCTCTCTACCCACAAGCAGGCAGGAGACACACAGCTGCCTCCGTGAATTACTGACAGTGATGAGAACATTTTGCCCTGAGCAGGGTGGAGGGCTGGGAAACCCCGATCCACTGGTGACCGCAAACCTCAGCGTCTGGGTTTTGGGCAATTTGTTTAGCCTTCCCAGAGATACTTTGCGTTCATCTGTTGTTCCATGCTGGAGGCACTTTTCAGGCGCCTTTTGTTGGCATCTGGTTGATACATTAGAGAAGTGTCTTCCTCTCGCGAAGCTGTGTAGCAGCTGTGTACACACTGTAGCTACTGAGAGCATCCACGCTGGCGTCAGACCTACATACCTGGGTTCGAATCCTGGCTCTGCCCCTGACTAGCTATGTCACCTGGAGTAAGTCAGTTCACCTTTCTGAGCATCAGCTTCTTCATCTGTAAAATGGAGATGATGGTACCTCCTCACTGGGTTGTTGATTATAAATATAAAACAGCATCAGGTATGGTGTTCACACTCACTCATTTCTTCACTTATTCACTAAATGCTTATTGAGGACTGCTGCAGGTCAGGCAGAGGTACACTGAAGGAACAAAGCAGACACGATTCCTGTCTTCATGGAACTTCCTGTCTCTTGAGAGGAAAGAGGTGACACACAAGGACACACATACACATGGAGGAAGCGCTGTGAAGGGAGTCAGCAGGTTCTGTGGTAGAAGATAGCAGTTCACCCACATGGTAAACACGTACTGGGGACCTACTCCACCAAACCCTGTTGCACAAGAGGGAGCTTACTTTCTGCTTTAGACCAGGTCATCAGGTGGTAAGGTTTAAGCCGAGTCTTAAAGAGCCAGCCATGAAGGGGGGAGAGGCAGGGAGGAGAACATTCCAGGCAGAGGAGGAAAACGTGCGTCTTTGATTCAGTGAAGTATGACGTCACTTGCCCCATCAGTGACAGAACTCAAATCCAAAGCCCGTCAGCTATACCAGCACCATTTCTACCCTAGGACTCTGCTCTCCGCCGTAGCTGAGTTTCCTCTTCAGCCTGCAAGGGCGGGGCCTGTTCTTTATTTCTGTACCAGTCTCCGTGTGACCGGCACATTGTAGGCATCCAGTAAAGGTTTACTGCAGACCTCGCTCTGTCTTCCTGACTCAGACGTGCCCCCTCACCTGGGAAGGCTGGCCCGTCAGTGCGTCGTCGTGGTGACCAGTGCCTGGGACACTGAAGCAGGCTGTCTGTTTTCAGTAAGCATTGAAACAGGAGAGATCAGGAAATGTATTCTCAGGGAAGGTTAAAAAAAAAACCCAATTTACATGTAGGCTACCCCAGACCTTTCCTCTGAGATTGACCTGCACCCCAGCTGCCCACTTGACCTCTCCATTGAGAAGTGGCAGAAGTTGCCCTCATCCACCCTCCCAGTCTCCTCTTCATCGTTTCTGTCTCGTTAAGCAGCACCCGCACCCATTCAGTTGCTAAGCCTGAACCCAAGCAGCTCTTTTTGATGCCTCTCTTCATTTCCCCAAAAGCGAGTCCTTCAGCAATTTAAGCCATTTCATCTCCAAAACAGATCTCAAATCCTTCACTTCTCTGCCTCTGCCCCCATCGTGTGGCCGTGTAAACTCTTCCCCCTCACGTGGACGTGTTCCGTGGCTTCCTCAAGGACCTCCTCACTTTTTCTTTCTCACTTCAGGTCCCTTCTCCACTCAGCAGCCAAAATGACCTTCTAAAAATATGAATTGTATCATATTACTGTCCTGAACATTTCAATGGCTCCCCACCGCATTGAGTACAACATAAAAAGCCTTCATGTCACACCCTTGAGGTCCAGCCCCATCTTCCCCTTCGTCTGTCACACTCCACACCGCCCTGCTTTAGTTTCCTAAGCACCACAAGCTCTCCCTCCTCTGGGTCTTCCTCCTTACCGTTTCCAGGTCTCGGAACCCTCTTCTACTCTGAGGAGGAGTGACTAACTCCTACTCATCCTTTGTGTCTCCTTACAGGAATTGCTTCCTCAGAAAAGCCCTCCCAAGAGCTGGTATGGTATAGATCCCTCCCTTGAGTTTCTGTGCATTTTTCCCTTTGCTTTCCTTCCTAGCACTTGTCACAGCTGGTAATCATCCCTTTACATGAGTGTTCTCCACGGACTTTCCCGAGGTGACCATGAACCCCATGGAGACAAGGAAACATGTATTTTGTCCCTGTGTGCCCCCCTACCCAGTACCTAGCTAGGGCTTGGCATGTAGTCAGGACTCCATAAATACTTATTTCACTAGTGAGTTTCTAAGTTTTATTCTTTTAAAACAGTGACTTGGTCCCAGGTATCTGTCTGCCAAAATCATGTCCTCTTTCCTTTCAGGTCTTGGATGTGCTGGATCTGTGTGTAGTGGTTCTGCAATCCCACAAGAACCGGCTCCTTCCCTTGGCTCATCGGGCCTGGCCCTCACTCGTGCACCGACTCACAAATGATGACCCCCTAGCAGTGCTCAGAGCCTTCAAGGTACCACACTGATGCCCCACCACGGTCAGTCGTGGCGATGGCGGGGAGTAAGCACAGAGCTCAGCAGTGTCTTTGGGAATTGGTTCTCTTTCTATCTGATTGCGATGTACTACATCCTGAAGAAAGTATAGAAAAATAAGAAAAGCACAAAGAAGGAAATAAAAGTCAGTTTCCTTTTGAATTTGAAGCAGAGTGAACTAGATGAAGAGAGCCACCAATATTTTTTGAGCACCTACTATGCACTGGGTAGCATGCTTGGCACTTCCCCACACTGTGCTCGTCTCCTTGCCACAACCTTTCAAGGAAGATACTATTATCCCCATGTTTGACAGAGGAGGAGGAAACAACCCCAGAGAAGTTAAGGAACTTTCTCAAGGTCACACAGCTAGTAAGTGATAGAACCCAAATCTGTGAGTTCACGCCCATGTTCTGTGCACTGCACAAGAGTCAAGGTGAAGAGGCCAAGGTTCTAGCAACAGGCATCTTCTGCCCAGCCGAGCAACTCTGGGCAAGGCCCATGACCACCTCTCCCATCTTTTTCATAGTTGCATTGTCAAGGATAAAATGGGACTATTTGGTGAAATGCTTTGAAAAGTTAAAAGCCCTCTGTGTATCTATTCTTCTCCCTGATTTAGTTTGGCTTGTATTAGCACACATATTTTGGCTTGTTTATTTATATCCTTCCTTACTCTAAAAAACATTTAAAGCAACTTATGGAGATACATTTACCGTGGCAAGCTAACATAAATTAGATGTGGGTGAGCAAGATGAGGCAAAGGAAAAAGATGTGTAGGGATATAAAATGAAGCCAGGAATGCAGCTAATCTTACTTGGCAAAAGTGTTTTGGGTTTCTGTGAGATTCTTCAGCATACACTGGACCAAAATGCAAGCTTACATTTAAAACATATAAAATTGTTAATTGTTTTTCCAGAGCAAAATACACAAAATGACACACATACACGTGTGTGTGGAGAGAGAGAGAAAGGGAAGGAAGGAAGCTAGGGTCGAGGAGAAGGAGGAGGTCTTGCTAAGTCCTGTTCAGATGTGTTTTCCTTTATGAAAATTAATAGGTTATCTGAAATGACAGCAAGTGTTGAAAAATGAAAAAATATAAAGATCTGTGCACCGTAACAAGCTGCTTTCCCACTCCCAGACATGTGGATGACCCTTGAGGTCCGTATGGCCTCATGCAGTCCAGCTGAGAGCCCTGAAATAAGTGCCCTGTTCTCCGCAAAGTTGACCAGCACTCTCTGTGCTGGATATGGCTTGCTTACCAATTTTTAAAGAAATTCCTATTATCCTGTATACTCAGTCTTGTGCAGCGGGGCAAAACATTTCAATATGTTCTGCTAGAGAAAGTTTAAAACGAGACATGCAAAGAAACTGCCTGTTGTGAAAGACTGAAGATGGATATACATAAGAGATTGTGCCGTAGGATAGAAGGAACTCTGACTCGGCTCTGCCCACTGGGGGCCCCACCCTGACCCAGGCCAGGGACCTCGGCCAGCCCCTGCTTTCCCAGTGCCCATACGTGGCAGCTGCTGAGCTGGGCCTTGGCTGCTGGACTTGTTTCTCTTTGTTCAGCTAACTAGAGTTAAAAGCACAAGTCTTTCCTCAGAGATGTTAGGAAGATTCAAGAGATGGTCTGTACAAACTGCTTTAAGCTCTTCTATTTTTTTTTTTAACAAAAAAGGGAGGGAAACCATATTATTCATCCAACCCAAGATTCCTTTGAATTATTCTCCATATAATCTGTATTTATGGATAAAAACAGCCATGCCTTGGGAGCTGAGATCTCCAAATTCATAACTGTCAGAATCACAAACTGTGGGCAGGGGATTAACAGCAGTAATTCAATTTTTTTTCCAAACAGAGACCTAGATGAAATTGAATTACCAGTCATTCTTTTAGCACTCTGGCTGCCTTGGCGATGTTCATTCACCAGGTTGGGGTCTATCTCCGCAGGTTTTGGGTACCCTGGGAGGCAAGTGTGGCGATTTTCTAAGGAGCCGGTTCTGCAAAGATGTCTTGCCAAAGCTGGCTGGCTCCTTAGTCAGCCAGGCTCCCGTCAGTGCCAGGGCTGGACCAGTTTACTCCCACACACTGGCATTCAAGTTGCAGCTGGCCGTCTTGCAGGGCCTGGGCCCTCTCTGTGAGAGACTGGACCTAGGTAGGTACCAGCCATTCTCACCCAGACACAGACTGTGCGTTCTGTCACCCCTACTGTTTTCCTTTTCACTCAGCCATGCTCTCCTCATCTCTCTCCATGTGCACATCCTTCCATCTTACTCTGGCCTCATTTAACCTTAGTTTACCTTGCTGTGGTTTTAGACCTGGGGGTGGAGTATAGAGCCCACGGCATCTTGCCTAGCCATTCCAGTTTCAGCAGACAGCAGTTGGTTACTGCTCGTCCCCAGTGAAGTCTGAGGGCCAGTGCTTGTTTTGTTTTTCCTCTCTGCAGGTGAGGGTGACCTGAATAAAGTGGCTGATGCCTGCTTGATTTACCTCAGCGCCAAACAGCCCGTGAAATTACAAGAGGCTGCCAGGAGGTACGTCTGCTTGATCACCCACATCTCTTTACGTTTGTCCTAAATTATAGATGATTTGCTAATGGCGAGCAGAGTCGAGGCATCTCTGCTCTTTTCTCTTCTCTCTCTTCTTGCCAGGTTAAGATGATTTCTTTAACTGTGCCAACATCTAGAGATGGTATTTTCACTAGATGCATTTCTCTTTGCAAGTAACCTTTTCTTCTGCCTCAGTGTCAGCAACAATTCCATAGGGGCAAAAAGCGGAAAGACGGTGTCCCGGAGGGGACAAAGCACTCGCCGGGTCGGCGGGTGATCTGCTTCTATGCCTTATTCTTCTGGTGGCCAAGTGACCCTGGGCGTCAGGTGCCGTGAACCCTCACAAATTGTATGCAGAATTGCGTGTGTGCAAGCAGACACGTAGGTGTCTTTTTCTAGACAGAGTCCATATCATTCATCTGATTATGATAGGAGTCTTTGAACCAAGAAACGTTCAGAACCACCGGGCTAATGGTTTGAAGGGCCTTTTCCCAACTCTGAAATTACATGATTCTAATTTCCAAGAGTTCTGCTTATTAGAGAATAGCTGTACGACCTCTAACAGAAAAAGCTGTGTCTGGTTCTGTGAGTCCTAAAGGATTTGTCTCAAAAGCTAAAATTCTGAGCACAGCAGCGCTCCCCAGACTTGAGACCCAGAATGCACCCCAGCCCCCTTCCCCCAGCTCTCCTGGCCGGGAGCAGCTTGCGCCCTGGAACTGCCAGCCCTGGACATGTGCAGCCAGGGCGGAAGCCGGCCTGTCCAGCCTGGCACTGCCTGCTGCCCTGGACCCTGCGGCTCCGCATCCCCAGGCAAAGAAACAGTCCCTCCCACTTCATTGGCTTCTGGGAATGTGTCCCTGATCTTTCTTGGTCGGGTAGGAATCATCTCATTCCCTGAAGGACTGAAAGGCTGCTCCGACCGAGAAATGAGGAAAGCCGACTTGCTCCCCTATAAACCTGTGCTCTCTGGGAGTGATGGAAGTATCTCTTTGAATTGATTTATTATCCTTTGCAATTTTTTACTGTTGATTTCCCCAGGTCCCTTTTTTCTTTCTGCCCCTTTCCTGTCACATCCCCTAGGCCCAGAATCAGTCATGGTTTCTCAAGCACAGGAGCGCATCCCAACCAGCTTCTTGTCCCCAGACATTTTTATTCCTTGAAGGACCAACTTAGGATGAAAAGGGTCCTCCCCCAGGCAGTGTCCCTGAAGCTAATTGTGCCAGGATTTAAAGTACAACTCTTGAACATGATGAATCCATCTAGAATCAGATTCTTCTGGGTGCCTGTAACAACCAGGAGTCACAAAGATCTTATTTTCACATTCCCTGCCCTCTCCTACTTTTCCCACACCCGCCCCATACCCATCTTTCAAATTGAGACCCGTGAAACAAGCTAATAGTCACAATACGTTATCTTTTCATTTCTAATTTTCCTTTTTGCCGCTGAAAGCAGTTAAACTCAAATCAGACATTGCTGACTCTTGAGTTGGAATTCCAGGGGCCTCTGAAGGAGGAGAATATGGCCAGACTGCAGCGCCTTTGTTTGCTCTACCGCATTCCATTCAGGGTTGAATCAGATGACCTCCCTCTGCCAGGCAGGCGGGGAGGAAGTGCAGGGTTGATTGCTTCACAGACATATCATCTGCAAACTTATTTTGAAGTCAGGGGGAAAAGAATTCAGTTGTCCTTGATCAGGAGCTGATTTGGCATCTTGATTCAGAAATTAATAAGCTCCCTAAATGGGAGAAGAATCCTGAGACAGTAGGAAACCTGGTCTCTTTGTGAGTCTCATTACCAAGTGAGGAAAGGGAGATGGGTGGGCTGATTAATATTAAAACAGTCAGACCTACAGGAAGCAGTGAATGAGGTTCCCTGAGTGAGACAGAGTGCCCAGCTCTGCAAATGGCCGTACATCCATCCAGTTGTTTGTCATTAATTTTCTTTCCTTCATCCCCCCAACATCCATTCCAGAAGTGAAGCCTGTCTACCTAACCTGTGAAATCTCTCTTAAAACTGTGTTTCTCCTCACCTCCAAGCTGCCAGGCCAGGCCACCCTCATCTCTTACCTGAATCACTGCAGGAGCCTCCTCCCCAGCCCCCTGCTTCCACTCCTGCCCCTCAGTGTGCCCCACACAACCCGTCAGTGACACCCCGCTACCCACTCATGGGGAAGAGAAGGCTCTGTGTTCTTTGCCGGGGCCCCAGGAGGAGTTCTATAGCTGGAGGGTTACAAAAACTCAAGCTTCAGCTCTGTATTCAAAAGAACCAGTAAAAGCCAGAGCCATCCAGAGATTCCCCGCCGACTCCCTAAGAGGTCGTGAGTTTCCAATAACCTGCTTGCTTTGGATGTGGTGGGGCTGGTGAGGAACCTGTGAGGGCACGCGGCTGTTTTGAGGTCTCCCGCATTCTGAAAGGTGGTAGACGAGCAGCTGTGTCTGTAGGTCTGGCAGGTGGGGGCTGGGACCTCAGAGGGGCAGCCTCCCTCAGGTTGGAATAGAGGCAAACCTGGCTGCTCCTTAAAAGTTCCTCTTTGTGTGTGCATCACGGTCGGGTATTTCCTTCCTCCTGTTTGCTTTTCCTGGCTCCAAAGAATGACCAGGCGTGTGTTTGCTTTTTTAATTTGTCATATTAAATATAGCCTTTGTGGCAGGCTTTTACATCCAGGCTGTAAACTCTAGAAATGGAAATTGATCAGGGGGTGGTTGATATAACCAAGGCTGTAAATGCTGAGAACGGAGATGCCATTCCAGTTTAATGCTTTTATCTAGCGAATGTGCCTTGTAAGGAGGGACATAAATCTTGCAACTTGGTTGGGGGGGTGCGGGGGGGAGGGTAAGAGCAGGGTATAACCTTGCTGTTTGTTACCACCAGGTGTCACTATTATCTGGCTGTGCAAGAAAAAATATCAACTCCCCCAAGTTCCACCAATTAAATAACTTCAATGGAAAGCAAGTGAGAAATCTATATTTGGGGTGTGGGAGGAGGGATCAGCATATCATGAGTTGTAAATAAGGCTGAGTTCCTGAGAGTAAGCACTGGATTACAAAATAACAGGTTATATCAGCCACACCCCCATCTCACCTTGGCAAACTTAACTGGTGTAAATTCTCCAGTGGCCCTGGAAGCCTCTGAGATACCTCCCAGCATGCAGTGGGCCTCCGCAGCTCTGTGCCTTACTGGCCATGGAGCTTTTCCTTCCTACACATGAAAGGAATTTGAGATGAGAGCACATGCCCTGAAATCTGTTTTTCCTACATGCGCTCGGCCTGGTTCAACTCAACTCCATGAAAACCACACTCCTTGAGCTTCTCTGAGCAGCTCTGAGGCACCCTGTCTTTAGCGTGGAGGTCTTAAATCATTCAATGAGTCTTCCACCCTGGGGCTAAAAGGAACAAAACTAGGCAATACCTATTTTTAAAAAGTTGAAGTCCATGCCCAACAAAGGAGGAACAATGCATTTAGGCCTTTCAGTCTCTGCCCCCTACTCCTACCTCCACCTGCCAACCCCAGAACCCAGGTGGGGATGCAGGGCGCCCGTAGTAGTGACTGGCCGTGCGCCTCCTGGTTGTGTAGATGCTGGATGCTGTGGTTCTTGATGTGTGTGGCGGGGAAGGGAGAGTGCCCTTGACTCTTCCTCTCCTAGCCATTGTACATACGGGTAAGGGCACAGTCTTGGAGGTGGGCAAGCCTAGGTTCACATCTTACTGGCTCTGTGACCTTGAACAAATGACTTAGTTTCCTTGCGCCTCGTTTCCTTCCTCTATAAACTGGGTTTGGTGCTAACACCTTCCTCCAGAATCTTCATGCAGGTGAATTGCCTTAATATGTAAGAGAGTCTGCTTGGCGTTCATTCATCCTGCTGGTTGGCTGAGGGGCTGCTGCATGCCCGGCACTGTTCTAGGCACTGAAAATAGAGGGGAGCAAGAGGGCCTCTGCCTTCCTGGTGCTTCCATTCTGGAGGTATAGTTGTGTGTATACAAACCCACGTGGGAGATACATAAATCTGCCAAATATATGATGTATTGTACATATGTTACACATACACATATACACTTGGGCATGGCATTTCTTGTTGGAAGCCTGCTTCATCTTTACTGAAATCTGAGCAGGGCTTTTCACCAGGGAAGGATCTTTTTCATGTTAATTGTACCACCTCCCCCTACCGCCTTTTGCAGGGGAAGTCAGGACCAAGTTGGAAGGTTCATTTACTGACTGACTTCCCTGCTTGCTTTCCAGCAGTAGGATCCCAGCCCATCAAAGACCCAGCCGCTGCTTTCAAACCCTAGACAAACTCAGACTGGCATAGGCTCATTCATTTCATCCCCGTCAGAGCCCCAGCTCCTCTCTTTACCCACATGTGGGCCTATTATATTTGAATGGATCAGGAGCCACAGAGGTGATCCGTTAGTTCAGCTGAGCTTGAAATTAGTAGCTCATCCTCTCAAATGGTGTGGGCAGTTGGTTTGAGCTGGGGAAGCAAAGCTGTTAACCCTCAGATTGCACCCAGCATGGAAATGAGGGCACTCTTAATATTTTCCCTTTTGACATTTGATTAATAGTTGACAAATCCAGACCCAAGTAGTTAGCTTTCCTATTATCCATCTTTTGACAGGCATTGCTGCTTTTCTTTTCAAGGCTGATTGTTCTAAAAATACACTCAGATCTGAAGCTGTTCACTGTGCATATATAGGCATGATTTCCTGGTGTCAAAGATAAGAGATATCTGCTGTGCAGATTACAAACAAAGTGGGTTGCTGGGTTTCAGATCTCAAGGCAGGGACCTCTGTGCTACTTAAATCAAATGCTGCCAATCCTGCCCCTGCTTCCTTGGTGTTGTCATGTGATTGATAATCTGCCAGGGTCATCCGTTTCACCACCCAGTGGGAAAGCCAAGTGTGGGATGTGCATTGCACTTGTACATGTTGTGCTGGGTCGGGAACCAGGATACTCTTGACAGGAGATGGAGCCTGGTAGCTGGACCGCCTGCACAAAGTGGATTTCAGATATCAAAAGCCTTGGCCAACCACAGGGTGGCCATTTCATCCCTTTGCAGGGTCTGTAGTCTGTGCTGAACACCTAAGAGGCAAGAGTGAATGTGATGATCTCTGTACCAAGTACAGTAGCCAAGGACATGGTTTCAGTTGCCTTGTTATATCTGTATATATTTAAAAGATCTTTTGGAGCCTCTTACTATAAGCCTGGTACTGTGTTGATATCAACAAAGGTGTTGACAGTTCAAAGTCCAGGGTAGAGTTGGCCTCACATCACTGCTTAGGAGCGCTGTAGTCTTGGGCAAATTAATTTCCTTCTCAAAGTCTCAGTTTCCTCATCTACAAGACTAGAATAAGCATATCTATTTTTTTCCACCGAATACAATTATTACAAAGATTTAGTAAAGTCATATGTATTAGTCTTTAGCACAAAATGTCAGCCCAGAGTAAAAAGTCAATAAGTGGTAGTTATCATTATTTAAACTTCCTCCTTATTCCAAAAAAGACCTAGGGAATCTTATAACCTTAAGTGTATACAAAGTAAATAGGAAGTGAGGACATTTTTTAAGGGAAAAATAAATCAGAGGGAAAACAAGGGGAAGCCAGGGTTAAGGTTGATATATGAAACGCAGACTTTGAACTCTGCACCCCTGCTGGAGATGAACTTCAGTACGGCTCTGGGTTTCCTAACAGACAAGGCAAAGAGGGAAGCGCATCTGCTGTGCAAATTCCAGTCATTTCTGGAATAAGAAAGGAAAGCTTTTCAGAAGGAAGCACAGCTCTGAAATTCCCTTGGTACTGAAGCCTAAGAAAATTTCCTTGTGGGTCATCTTAGAACACTGGATACCACTGTGACCGATTATCCCTAATGTCCTTGCAGTAAATGCAGAAGTATATTTCCTTGAGCTGTTTCTTACAGCAACATCAGTGGAGGCTGCTGGCTTAGTGCCAAAGCGTGAGTTACAGGAAAACAGTTCGGGGTGGCCGGGAGGGGGACGCAAAACAGGTAGTCTGCCACGAAAATGTGTCTATCTTCAAGGGTGTCAGTCTTCCAGGGGGGACCAGGAGGCACAGTGTGGCCAGCAGCGCTGTGGTGGTGGTGGGCTCTAGGCCGGTGCTGGGGCCTGCATTGGGGAGAGCTGGCTGGATGGAAGGGGCTGCTTTTAAATCTTGCCCCAGTGGGATTTAAACCCTTCTCGGCTCTGGCTTATTTTTGTATTGTCGGTAGCAAATTGGGCCTCTCAGTGCCATATCTTTTTAAATATGCACAAAACAATGGAGTCATTCCACTGCATCTATGATACTTTGTCTTGTGGTACTTTAGGGACTCGATTAGCATCATAAGCTTCTTCTGGTGTTTATGGTTTTAAATCCTGTCCCCGTTGCATTTAAATATTCTCAATGTCAGTCTCTGTGTGAGTGTGCGGGTTGGTGATCGATAGATGAACGACTGTGAACAGGTAAATACAGCCGAACGAGTATGTACAGCTGCAGAGGTAATTGGTGGTATTTATTTGGAGAGTGAATCGTTGCTTCAAGTCATAATCCTCCATTTCCAACATTTAGAAACAAAAAACGGCCTCCGTGCAGGGGAAGATAGCTAAATTGAAAAGCAAGAAAGGACAGGCTTGAAATACTGGTTAACCAATGAACCGAGGCCCATTAGTGTGAATTACCGAGTGTGGAAGCATCGCCCCAATGCTTGCTGGCTCGGACACGTCGACACCTTGAGCATCCGTTTATTTAAAAGGAAACACAGCCTCATTTGTAGCATCAGCATGTTCGGAGCCACAGGAGAAGAGGTGGCTGGAGGAAGGAGGAGCGTGGAGGCTGTTCTGCCAGAAAGGGAATAACAGGGAAGCCAAAATAACTTTGCAGATGTGCCTCACTTTCCAACAAGTGAGTTTATTTTCCGATTGCATTTAGTCGTGCTCAACGTATAGACAGCCTGTGTCGTTTTCCTAAGAAGACACCCTGAATAACTTCTTTAGACTCCCTAAATAAATAAATAAATAAATAAATAAATAAATAAATAAATAAATGGATCACAAAGCCACAAGCTCTTTACCACTGGCATTTACGCAGACAGCTCATGAGAGCATTTTATAAATCCATAGAGACCAGGAGCAGCAGATCCCTCAAGCAAGTAATTGACAGAGAAAGAATAGCCTGTCACCCAGGAGAACTGGAAGTTCTGAATTTCAGTTACAGTTTATTTAGCTCTGCTGGGCCTTGGTTGGCCAGCAGTTTTCTAGAGCTCCCCTTGAGCAGATGTTGTCTAGCCCGAGATGGTGAGGACGTACTCTGGCATATTTGTGTCTTCAACCGAGGAGGGTCTTTTTGGTTTTGCCACCTTTGGGGTGGAAGGGCCTATGATCCAGCCCCCATGCCTGAGAACTGCTGGGGAGTGTTTGGGCTGGATCTGATGTACAGAGAAGTGACTTGCCACGTCCCCTCCCCAGGAATCCTTCCCTGGCTCGGGCCCGCATGTGATCTGAGCCTGGCCCTCTCCACATTGCATTGTGCACCTCTGATCAGTCTGTCCTCCCCACCAGACAGGGAGCCCCGAGGCCAGAGCCTCTGTCCCTTTGTGTCCCACACACCTAACACAGGGCCTGGTGCTAGCAAATGCTTGGTGAACCACACAGAGAGGGACTCAGACCCAGCCAGCTGGATTCTAGCAGCACATTTCCCACCCCCACCCCCCACCCCAGGCTGCCTCACCCCCAGCTTTGTCACTCGGAGCACCTGATATTGATCGTAAAGGAATGAGTCACTTCTGTTGGTTTGGTGTCTGGAGTTTATTAGGTACTTACTGATACCCGTCAACTGTAGATAGGGCTGAAGTGCAGGGGAATGGCTGCCTGCATGAAGTGAAATTCAATAAAACCGCATTTTAAGTGAAAAATCAGTATAAACACCAGGCTTCTTTGCCATGGAAACAGAGGTTGCTTAGAAACTGCCTAACGGCGAGTTCTAAATTTTTTAAAGTCAAGTTATCATTTAAGCTACACTGCCCTACAGGTTATTGAGAGATAATCACTCGCCTCAGGACACTCAGAGGCATGAGGCACAACTGAGTGCCTCCCAAAACTCTGGGGACCAGATCATCTCTTGATAACTGTGCTCCCTGGAGCCACTGATTTGGGCCTGGGGGAAGGAGAAAGAAATTTCTGTTCAGAAGTTAAATGGTGTACGTATATATTTTTTCAAGTGTTTCTCTTCGGTTGGGTTTGAAAAAAGGGAGCTGGCCATTTGGCATGTTCAACAGCCATCTCGGCCGTGTCTCAAGATGTATTAGGAACATTTTCCAGGCAGTTACTCTAATGACTTCAAAGCAGAGGTCCCATCTTTGTCTTCTGCCTTTTGATTATGCAAAAGGGTGCTTTCGACGTCTTCAGCTGGGAAGAAGGAGCCCCTTTTCTGGGAGCCCCTCTCCCCAGCTCAGGATGGGCAGGAACTGGTCACAAGATGAAGTGGTATCAGAGTTTGGAGCAGGGCTGGGCCACCGAATACTCAGACAAGACCTCCTGGGTCTCAGGCTCAGCTCCTAGAGCCTCAAAGTGAACAAAAGTCCAGGTTCAGAATTTGTCGGTGTTTAGAGTTCAGCGGGTCGCATGCCTTCTGCCAGGCAAAAGCACAGCTGTGCCTGCCGGCCACCTGGCCGCGTGGCACAGCAGTTGCTCCCGACCTCGGGCACGCAGAGGGCAGAGTGTATCGCATTTGTTTCTTCCTGAAAATAATGGGCAGAATTGAGACCCCTACCTAGTCAGTATGAAGGAAATTATGAGTGAAACAAAAGACAAATGTTCTGCCCTTTCCAGAATATCTAAGAATTTTTCATGATGTGACGGTGCTGCCAAGGTTGGTAGTGATAATTATTCCTCAGACACACACACTCTTTCTGGAAGAAACGGTGTTTTCATTATACACTTCAAAGTGTTTTCCTGCACCTCATCTCCTTAGGGCCTTGGAACAAACCTGTGAGATGGGTGGGGAGGGTGTGATGATCATTTTCCTTTGGAGAAAGAGGAAGCGGGTTCACGGAGGCAAAATAATTTGCTCCCCGCCACAGAGGTGGGAGAATAAATTGCATTGCCACCTGCCGTTCTGGGGGGTCAACCCCTTTAAGAGCTAAAAAGACCCAAAATAATTCTCCCAAGAGTTTGGCTCTTGCTTAATAAAAGAAGGCGAACTTCGCCTCCCTGTTAGCATTTCATTTGGGATCTCAAAGCACAGAGAGAGTGGCTTCCTTCCTTTTCCTCTCCTGCCAAAGAGTACAACACCCGCATTTAGCAAGTTAAAAAGGGCTTCGAAAATGAACATTGCAACGTTTCTGTGCCATGGAAGTCAGAACAGAGCTAGGACTGAACTGGGCTGTGACACTACTTTGGTGGGTGTCGCCCAGATCAGAATACTCCTTGAAGCTGAGAGAGCGCCCATGCTGTAGCTTGAGGAATTGTTCCAGTACTTGAAGGGGGAAAAAAAAATCAAATGAAACCATTTGCATTCTAACAGTCTTTGGCACCAGGGAAAACTGTCAACTGTGTCACGTGTAAACAGAAATCCGCTTCCCATTTTTGGTGCATTTTTTTCCATAATTTCCCTTGCCACTCTAATTATCAAAGATATTTTTGTTTTTAAACAAAAATTGTCTCCCACGCAGGCCCCATCTCCTTTCTGCGGTGAAGTGGTAACAGTGAATTAGAGTATTCTAATCACTTCTCCAGGAACCACCACTGAGGTTATAAACTCGAGATTACCCTAAGTAAAGAAAACTCTAATTGTTTAGGCACGAAACAGGCCAGAACATTTTTCAGAGTGCCCCACTCCACCTGCCCCCCCTTGCCTCCTTAGCATACATGTCTGTTAAACTGAAAGAAGAAAGCAAAACTGACTTTGCCAGGGTAAAACCCAAACCCCCTGAGAGCACAGGCTTTTCGGATTAACAAAATTAAAAACCAGAATTTAGCTCCGTTTGGCTAACATTTAAGTTCATATTTGATGCCCAGCAGTACAGGAGAGGCTCCTAGGAATGGTCCTCAAGAAGAAAATTTGATCCATCAAACAGCTTCCATCTGCTGTCAGTTGGTAGGCAGGGACCGCCTGTCCTAGGCCCTGTGCAGGGCTGTATCTGTGTCTTCTCACTGAAACCTCAGCAGAACCCTGGGTGAAGTACGTCCCCAGTTTTTAAAAATCAGGAAACTGAGACAGAGATGGGCCACACAGCTAGTGACATCTGCAGTAACGTGACTCCTGTTAGTAACGTGCCTCAGCCCTTGGTGGTAAGCAGCTGACTTCTCCTTCAGATCATTTTACAGAATATAAATATTTCTGAAGTCATTAGTGTGCAGTGAAGTAGGTCACTTATTAAACATGAGAACCTGTTCGATCAGGTATCGGTTGTTGACCGAGTGCTGTGCTAGGTGCCTGAGGTACAGGAGTGAACCAAACAAATACGGTCCCAGCCATCAGGGGCTTGTGCTGCGAGGAAGGGAGGTGGTCAGTAAACAGGCGGTTGGTAAGTGCTGGGAAGGGTGTCCTGAAAGAGAAAAATAAGGGGCAACCACCTAGGCAAGATGGTCTGGGAAGGCCGACCTCTCTGTGCAGGTGACAGGGGGACTGCGAGAGAGCCGCCCAGCTCAGGGAGGGCCTTGTCCTTCCTGAGATTGAGAAGCCAGACTTCGAGTCCCTGGGCCAGTCGGGTGTATGAAGTGTACACTTGGATTGCCCAGTGCAGTGGCCCTGGACATCATTCAGAAACGGGATATAAGCAGACAAGCGGCGAGGGTTGTGACCCTACGGCTCAGACCAAGAAAAAGAACGTCAGCCATGGTGGGTGTACAGCGTCCAGGCCCTTCAGTTCTCTTCATGTTGCGTGTGGGGCACCTGTGCTCTGCCTCTGCTGAAGGTCACGGGGCAGGGCTCCACCAGTCCTTTCACAGAAGAATAACTGTATCTGATCCCTGTCCAGACCACCGAGAATCGTGGCTCTCGGGGGCCAGAAGGGGGCCGGCTGCCGAGTTCAGCAGTGAGCTGGAGGGCCAGAGATAAGGACTGAGTGAGTCTTGGGAGTTAAGGGTTTGCTGAGGCTCCCCAAGTGGGACGGGGAGCCCCTGCTCTGGGGCTTGTCCTGTGAGCTGAATGGAGCCTGTCAAGAGGGGTGGGCCCTGTCTGTTTTCTTCCTTCTGAAAACTCCTGCTTTATACCCCAGAACTTAACCACGTGTCTTTGCCAAGAGCTTACTTGATGTCAATATTGTTCTGCTCAGACTAATTACTTTCCTTCTCTATGTCAACGGATATGAGACTCCTTTCCTCTATCTCTGTTAGGTCTTGGGACCATTCTAATGGCCCTGTTTATGAAGTAAACTGGGTTTTGTTCTGCTGTGCAAAGTGATGTGATGTGAGTACCAGTTTTTTCTCAAACAGGCCAGTGAGCAGCCTCTCAGGTAGAACACCAGCATCCCTCCCTCATGCCCCCCACACTCCTTTTCCATCTCTCCACAGCGTTTTCCTCCACTTGATGAAGGTAGACCCAGACGGCACCTGGTTCCTCCTGAACGAACTTTACTGCCCAGAGGACTTCATACCTCCCCACCCCAGCCTCCACCCTGTGCAGCTGCGGGGGGCCACTGGGCAGCAGAACCCATACACGGCCAGTGTGCTCCACCTGCTCCAGGAGCTACAGTGACCCCCGCCCCCACCGGTGGGCAGTGGATGCCAGAGGAGGTCCCCTTCCTCCCCTGCCAAGGACGAGGACCTGGGACCAACCCCACCCTGGCCAAGGGCGGTGGCAGCAGCAGCAGAGAAGACTGCAAAGGTGGATTAGACAGCCAATCAATTTATAAATTGATCGATCACACAACTGCTTAGAAATTGGGTTGAAGGAAAGTGGCTGACTGTTATTTATATTTCATACCTGGTGTTTTCAAATGACATTGTCTGGCAGCTCTAAGGGCTTAACTCCTTAGTTTACCATCTCTGCTGCCCAGCTGCCTCACAGGCCACCCCTCACACACCTGCGGCTCTCTGACTGACACACACCCACACCCGAGGGGGAGCTTGAGGACACTTCTGACAGAGGCCTGTACTACGCATCGTGTGTGTCCTGAGTGCCTGAGGACCGCGTGGAAGTGTCCTGCATCCAAGAGTTTTCAGAACACTGGCCTGGAACGCAGATTTACATGCCTCCATCTCCAATAAGGAATGAACTCTTTGCACCTAACCTGTTCTTTGGAAGAAAGTGAAATAAAGGCACTTCTCAGATGAAGAGTATGATCAAGACCTCACTTTGAAGTTTGTTATTTAAATTGGGTGATTTTTTTAAAAATGAGTTTATGTTCGTGAGTGGGTAATACAGTCATGGTATAAAATCCAAGCAGTACAAACAGTGAAAAGTCAGTCTCCCCTTCCTCGTTCCCCAGACACCTGGTTTCCCTCTCCGAAGGCAAACACTCATGACAAGGGGTACCTTTTAAGTATGTTTAAACTTCCTGTCGTGGATAATGGTATCCTGAAGCCCCATGTGCCCATCACCCAGCCGCACTAGTTACCAGCCGTGACCAGCATTGCTTCATCACTGCCCCTTCCCTCCGCGCACCCCCACCGGGCCCTTGAATTATTTTGAAGCAAATTCCAGTACCGTATCCAAACTTTTTTTTATAAAAACGTACAGCCAGAATAGTATTTTCACACCTAAAAAATTTAACAATGCTCCTTTAATATTGCATTGGGCCAGTGTTTAAATTTTCCCAGTGTGTGTGAATCAGGATGCAAATAAGGTATGCACATTGCCATTATCGATACATCCTTTAATAAATCTCTTCTAATTTATAGATTCCCCCCTCCACTTCTCTTTTCTTTTCCAGGTAAGTTGCTTATTGAGGAAACAAGGTCATTTATTCTACAGCATTTCCCACAGTCGGGATTACTACTGATTCCATCCCTGTGGGGGTCATTTCACGGTCTCCTCCTGTCACCTGTATTTCCTGTAAATGAGGCAAGAACAAGAGGCTTGATCGGGTATGATTTTGTTTGTTTTTGTTTTGGGCAGCACTCCTCCATCGGTGATAATTCTTTCCTTCCATGTGACGTCTGATCTCTTCCTGTGATGTTGGCAGCCATAGGTGAGCCTCCCCTGAATCCACTCATCAGGGATGGCAAAGCAGGGCCGTTCCAGCCCCAGTGCTGGCTTGCTTTTAGCTAGAGACTTGCGTCCCTTCATCAACCATGTGGTAACCTTGAGGGAGTTTGTGTGTAGAAAGGGCAGGATAAACACTTGATTTTCCTAGCTGGGGGATTTACAACCCACAGACTATGTAAATTTTGGTACACAGCCACACACATGTGCATGCACCTGTGCTGAAGGACCCCAGGAGTGATAAATGCTTCCTCACCAGATGCATGGTGAGGCTCCAGCTCCTTCAGTGACATAAATAATCCCCAAGCTCTAAGAAGAATCCCAGAAGGTGGGTGGCATGGGGACCTGTTGGAGCAAGGGTCTGCAGCCAGTTCTGGAGAGGCCCCACTCATTTCCTTTTAGGGCCTTCCCTGCAAGGGCAGAGGGTGTCCAGCTCGGGTCTAGGTGGCAGCAGCCTGGCTTCTGGTCTGGCTCTGTCCATGAGTCATTGAGCCCCCCCACCCTTTGGGCCTCAGTTTTCCCACCTGTAAAGTGGAGGGAATGGGCCAGAGAGCGAGCTCGTAATCTCTGGGGATTCTGGACTCTTCCAGGAATCAGATGAAATCTGAGGACCCACTCTCCCCTGAAATGTTTGTCCTCCTCTCCTGTCACTCACAGGAGGGCGCTGCATCCTCCAAGACAGCAGTCACACACATCTCTATCTCCCGCTGGGTCTGCTTAGCTGACCTTGCAAATTCTGTCTACAATTTCAGACTTCACCTATGACCCCACAGGGACTCCAAGTTAAGAACCACTGAAAGCGAGAGATAATCATTTAACTCTCTTCTGGTTTTAAAGTTCTGGGATGATTTCCTTTGGGAAAGGGAGGAAATGCCCTCTAATTGAGGGGATTGTAGAAGGATTCACAGAGCATTGTTCCTAATTCCACTGGGGACACAAAGTGACAGGCTAATTCAATCTGTAGGTCCTGACAAATGAGAAAACAGGTCAGAGAGGTGGCGTGACTTGTTGAGCATGACCTGGCTCCCAGTGAGATTAAAGTGGCCTGCCCTCCTTCCCCGAGCACCCAAGTGTGGCAAGTCGTGATAGTGCACTGACACGCGGGGGAACGTGCACATCTGTGCCGTGATAAAACTCAGGCCCTGGGGAAGCCCTCCAGAGGGTAGTCCTCCCTCTGCATAGGACCATTTGTGGTGATGTTGCAAAAACCCACCTCTTCCTCAAGGAGTTAAGACATCCTGAGTTGCTTTCGGATTCCTGCAGGCAGATTGTTGCATTTGATTAAAAAAAAACTAATTAGAGTGCCTCTCCAGTTATTATTAATTCAGGCAACTTTAATTTTGAACCCATCCAGCTGACTCAATCTAGCCCTCGTTAACGGAGGCTTTGCAGAGTGATCACTTCCCCCCGTTAAAACTTGCTGGTGCAATGAGGATTTCTCCTCTCATTCAGGGTGCACCCTGAGTACTCTTGAGTATTGGGGTGGCTGGAGTTGGGGGTGGGTCAGGGGTTAATAGGCAGATACTGAAAGGCCTTGCATTTTGGGTTGAGATGTTTGAGCTCTGACCTGCAGGCAGTGGGAGGCTCTTGGAGGATTCAGGGACGTGTAGAGCTGGATCCAGGGGATCCTGTGAAGGGCTGAATGTGGTCCTTGCGGGGCACCATATTGTGGAAAGAACATGGATCTTGAGTTCATCAGAGGTGGGGTTGATTTTCTGATTCTCTTAGTAACTGTGTGACCTCAGGGGCGTCCTTTACCTCATTTTCCCGTCTCTACAATGGAGTTGCTCCCTCTGTGTCTTTTGGTGGAGGAGGAGTAAGTGCTGTTGTGTTTATGGTGTTTAGTGCCCGGGGCTTGACAACGTGCTCTCCTTCCCCTTCTCCCCACCCCTTTGCGCCTGGCTTTGTGAGAAATGCAGTATCTGCTCCTCAGAGACGATTATAGCTGAGGAAGTAGATGGTTGTATCTCAGAGAGAACCACCCAGGAACTTCCAGGGACCACAGCAGAGGAGGAGGTAAGATCCTGGTAAGACAAGCAGACTTGGCAGGCAGACAGGATGCAGGGCATTCCAGACAAGGAAATGCCACGCCCAAGGGCATCGGGGCGTGCCTGCCAATGTACTCATCATAAAACTCCTTCCATTGCGGTTAGTAGGAGACCCAACTCAAACTGGCTTGAGCAAAAAGAAATGCCTGGGCTCACGTGACCAAGCCCAGATCCCACAGATCCCAGATCTGGGCTCCAGATCCCACCCCACAGTGCTGTCCCCAGTGTTGCTTTCCTTCTCTAGCAGCCTCTCTCTGTCAAGTGTCAGAGATGGCAGGTAGTTCCAGGCTTATGTTCTTTCCATTGGACGAACCTAGAAGAGCGTGCACCTCCTTCTGACAGATCCAGCTCAAGTTCAAGGATCTGCTCTTCTCAGCTCACCTGTCCGTCCGCCACCGCACCCCAAACCAAGCATTGTGCATCCAGCAGGTGTCAGCAGACTTTCTCTGTAAAGGGCCAGATGGCGAATATTTTAGACTTTGCAGGCATATATTCTCTATGGCATCTTCTTCTTTGATTTTTTTTTTTACAACCTTTTACAAATGTCAAAATTAGTCTTAGCTCAGGAGCCTTTCAGAATAGGCCGGGTTTTTTGTTTGTTTGTTTGTTTTTCCCTGGGACCTAATTTTGCCAACCCCTGATCTACCTTGTCATGGGCAGACCTGGAGGCAGGTGTCAGGTCAGCTCACCCAAACCATATGAGGAGAGAGCTGGAGTGGAGTGGTTCCCCCTAGAAGGAAGTGCTGCATTTGGTTACCAGGAAAAGAGATACGGGGTGGGGAGGGGGCAAAAATGACAGGCATTCACCGCCCCACATTTGTGGCAGGTGACAGGAGTGGCTTGGCAGTCGGGGAGGGGGTGTGCAAGGAGGCTGTGGTCACCGAGGCCACATTTATGAAGGCCCTTGACTGCCAACTTGAGGATCCCAGCCTTAAGAGATCAAGAGGCAGCCTTGGACGGTTCTTGAACGGATGAGTAATGTACTAGAAGCAGCGTTTTAGGAATATTCATCTCGCAGCAGCATACAGGAGAAATTGGAAGGGAGAGAGACTGGCGATGAAATTGTGTTTCTGAAAGTCCCAGGACGAGAAAATGCACCTCTTCCATCAACCCCAAACTGTTTGACATGCCGTGGTTCATGGGCAACTTGAGGCACATAAATATGTGCTTTAAAGTTTAAAAGTAAGAAGTGAGATGAATGGGACCTCTGATGAGGCTTCCTCCGGCTTGTTCGGAAGAGTTGAGAAGCCCTAGAAATGATTTTCCACGGCTCCAGCTGTGATGAACAGTGCAGGGCTCCTCTCCCTTTGTGTGATTCACCCCAGCCCCTGTGTTGGGCTTGATTGGAAGCAAAGTGCCCGTATCGCCTTTCCCCCAGAGTAAGGAATAGAGGCCAAATTTCAGAAAATAATTCTGAGTGATGGCTGACTCTGTCGAAGCGTTGATTGCTTTATAAATGGCCTTCTTCTCTCCGCACCACCCCCCTGCCCCCCCACCACCACTGAAGTTTGGAGGCAGCGGCTTTTCAAATTACGCTTGAAAAGCAGCCTGATTTCCCACAGGAATCATCTGCTAGATTAGGAGCTGTTCTACCTTTTCCAACAGTTTAACCCAGCGTACAAAACCCGTCTGCAAAGGGCGAGGAGGGAGCGGTGTTGTCCTCCCTTCAAAGCCTTCAGATCAAGCCATTTATGAAAATGTCTCTCACCGCAGCCATCTCCCAGCGTCTGGGACCGCCTGCTTTTGCAGCAGGAAAGGGTTAAAAAGCACAGATGAATGGCTGCCTCCACCACCCCCTTCTGTTTTCCCTCCTTATATAATTTGCCATTCTTTTTGCACAACAGCTCCTGGGTCTCAACCTGCTCTCTCAATCAGTACCCTCACGTCCTCATCTTCCTCCCACACAGGCAGGCTCAGAAGGAAGGAAAGCACCTTTCAGAATCTCTGAGGCATTTCCAAGGGAAAAGATGCTGGGGGGAGGGGGTGGGGACAGGGAGAAGTGATGGAGTAGAGCCAGAAGTCTCTTCAAGAAATAAAACATGTTGCATTTCCCAAGGTGGAGGTGTGGAATGGACACCGACCTTGGTGCATCCCATCTCTCCTTTGCCCCATTTCTCACCTCGTGGACCCCACCTGCCATTCACACACTCCACTGCCCAGTTCCCTAGAAGATGGCAGAGAGTCCAGAAATGAAAAACGAACTGTGCCCCAGTTCACAGGTGACCTTGGCAGTCCCTCCTCCTCCCCAGGGCCTCAGTTTCCCTGTGTGTTAGGTAAAGGGTTTAAACCAGTCAGTCTCCCAGCATTGCTCCACTTCCTAAACAGATCACAATTTGATAGTAAAGTGTTGGTAAGGATGTGGGGAAACGGGTATGTAAGATGGTACAAGCTCTCTGGAGGTCATTGTGGCTGTATCTCAGAAACTTAAATGTGCACACCTTTTGACCAGTGATTCTGCCTCTAAGAATTTAATACGCATCTGCACAAAGGTGTACGTGCATAGGCAAGTCACTGCAAGGTTGTTCCTAGCTTATAGAAACTCAGAAATGTTGAATGCCCAGTATGTACCAAACATTACGCCTAATGCTTTACATTAATATCTCAAGAGACTGGGAGCAAAAGATAGGAAATAACCTAATCATAGGATTTAAACATCCATCCAGAAGAGACAGAAACGCCCCCTCGTCACCCCCCCAACACAGAAATTCTAGTGAGCTCTACTGAACAATGGTATATCAGAAGTCATGAAATGTTACTCTTAACTATTTCCTAAAAGTAAATATGGAATGGAAAAGAAAGCGGGACAAGGGGTTGGGGAGGGAGGGAAGGAAGGAGGGAGGGAAGCAGGGAGGGATGAACTGGGTAAATGAATTATGGTACATCCATATAACAAAATGAATAAAACAGCAATGGCTATCAGAATTTTAAATGCACATACCCTTTGACTCAGCAATCCTGCTTTTAGGAATTTCCTTGTCTGTATGCAAAGATGATGAAGCATTGTTTGCAGTTATAAAAGGTTGGAAACAACCTAAAGGTCCATCCAGAGAGCCCTGGTTAACTAAGTGTCTTACTGAAAGAAAGAGCTAGTTCTCTGTGTATATCTCCAAGATATATATATATATATATTTTAAAAGACTTTATTTTTTTAGAGGGGGGTAGGTAATTAGGTTTGTTTTATTTGTTTATTATTTTACTTATTTATTTTAACAGAGTACTGCAGATTGAACCCAGGACCTCATGCATGCAAAACACGCACTCTTCCACTGAGCTACACCCTCCCCTCTCCAAGATATATTATTAAAGAAAAAGACAAGCAGAACAATGCTACTATTTATGGGGGACAGGGGTACTTTGTGGAATTTCCCTTCAAGAACACCCAAGTGGCAGCCTCTAGGGTAGCAGGATCAGTGATGACATGTCTTTTCACGTTATACCCTTTATACTCTTCACATTTTTTAACCATATACATGTGTAGCTTACTCACTCAGAAAAAAAAAAAAATCTGTTGTTAAAATTAAAGACACTTATGAGTCTATAATTCTATGGTAAACTCACATTTTGGTGATAGGAGCCTAACATCATCTGGGTTCCCTCTCCTGTGCTTTGCATTTCTCATGGGGAAGCAGGCTTGGGGGAGAGGAGGTATTGCTCAGGCCAAATAAGCAAAGGGATCTTGGAGAGGATCCCTTCAGGGGATGGATGGATTGTGTGCCCCGAGGCAAGGAGGTTTGCTTGTAGGAAGACCATCTGCCATTCCGCGCCCCAGCCCGTCTGAGCCCCCCAGGACCCCAAGAGAAGGAAGTCGAGCCTCAGAAGCTTTCCTGACTGCCCAGGTAGAATTTAGAGCTCACACTCGGTGCTCTCTGGGTATTGCATGTTGCCCTCTGCCCCAGCCCCCACTGCAGCTCTGGCTTGCAGCCATTTCCCATCGCATTCATAACTGCATCTTCAGCACCTTGGACAGGGCTGTGGTTTGTGCCTTCCTCTCATTGTTAGGTTGACAGCTATCCAGAGATGGGCCCAAAGGCACCAAATAAAGGGCAAGGATGGATTCAAACCTGAGGCTGCTAACATCACCTGATGAGTTACATGATCAGTTACATTAGGTTTATGCAACAGAATTCAAAATCTGCAGGTTGGAAACTTCAGTTCAATAAGCATTTTTCGAGGCTCTTTATGTGCCAGGTCCAGAGACAAAAAGACATAAGTGCTGTCTCCTAGGAGCCAGGCTCAGAGGAGAGCTAAACAAGACAGTCATCATGAAAAGGCAGAGATAAAGTCTGGATTGGGAGGCGGTCTGGAGCAGCAGTTAAGAGCATGGCCTCTGGACACAGACAGCCTGGGTTTGAATCCTGACCCTGCTGCCTTAGGTAAGTCTCTTCATTACTTTGGGCCTTGATGAATAGAAATAATACCTCCCTGAGAGCATGGTGAGAATAGAGCATGGTGAGAATAAAGTGCTAGAGTCAGGGCCTGGCCCCCGGCAGTGTCCTGTGGGAGTTGGTTGTCACGGTGATGATGACACCTTAGAGGAATTAATGGCAGCACAGAGGATGAACTGAAAGGAAATTGGGAGGCTTCATGGAGGAGAGGACATCCAAGGTGGCTTTGTAGTACTTGTCCCTCAGACACAAAGAGAAGGGCCCCTCTGGGTAGAGGGTACAGTAAGTGTGGAAAATGCAGAGTGTGGCTCATGTGAATGGGAGGTGGGAACAGTAGGCAATAAGGCTGAATGCAAGGGTGAAGCTTCAGGAAGGGAGGCTGGTCTGTTCAATACCCCAGAGGCAGACCTGACTCTCCCACCAGTAGGCACTCAGTAGGTGCCTGAGGACCGAGTTGGTAGCATGGCCCCAGGGAAGTTGTTCTGTGACTTTCTGCAGGGCTCTAACTGGATGAGGGGCAGCGCTCACCCTTGCCAGGCCACCCCAAGCCCTCCCCTCCACCGTTCCTGGGGCCTGTTTTGGGGGCAGAACTGTTTCTCCAGGGGTGTTGTGTGTGGGCTCGGAAGGCAGACACTTTCCAGCTGTGTGACCTTGGACACGTCAATTTCCTTATCTGTAAGGTGGGAATAATAGTTAATAGCTCCCCCTATAGAATTTTTGTGAGGACTCAGTGATTTAACGCAGGGAGAGCACTGAGACTAGTATGTAGTTAACTCTTGGACACAGGTAGCTGTTCCATTTCTACAGGGCACCAGGTCCCTGGGAACTGGAGGATGAGTAAGACCCAGGACCGGCAGCCCCACCTGATGGAGCACAGACTGGGGAGACCACATTTCTGCCTCGAGGATCAGCGACAGCTTCCTGGAGGAGACAGCTCAGGGGAGGAGCAAAGGCCACGGGCAAGTGCCTCTTCTCTCCACGCCTCAGTTTCCACATCCACAAATGCAGGTAATAATGGTCTTGCAGTGAAGATGAAATGAGCTAATGCAAGCTCAGGGTGAGCACAGCATGGACTGTGAGCCTTTAAGCTGGGTTGCTTGGGAGTAGAGAGGAGCCTGGTTGTTAACAAGAGTTCATGACAGTGGGGCTACATTCTCAAACTAGACCCTCTACCAGCCATCAAGGAGGATAATGCCAAGCTGTGAGCTGACACTCCTGGTACATAGCTCCCTCTAATCTTCACAACTAGTCCTGAGATTGAATGTTGTGTCCATTTTAGAGGGGCAGAAACTCAGAGGTTAGAAGGCCGAAGAAGTAGGTACCTAAAGTCCCACTGTGAAGGGGGACTCAGATCCTCGTCCAGAGTAATTCCAGCTTGTGAGCACCTGCTTTCCTAACTTCTGGGAAGTCTAGACAAAGTAGGGGGTGCAGCCTTAGAATTTACACTCCAGTGTGGGAGGCCAGACTTTCCTGAGAAGCATTTTCATTTACTAATGGATTTAATGAGTGCAAAACTTCCTGTTTTAAACAAACAAGTGATTAGCATTGACTACAGAAGTGAAAATGGATCCTAATGAATTGCTAATTAGCCTCCTCTTCCTGGGGTCTTTAGCTGGTAAATTCTCTGGCTACTGGGAGTCTTAGTTGATTGGACTGGAATTCATTCATTCATTTTTCATTCATTCACTCAACATATGTTTCTTGGGGACCTACTATGTGTCACTGTGAACAAAGCAAGCAGTCTTCCTTTAAGTCTGATTGGAAGACAGTGCTGATCAACTAACCTCACAAATATATAACAACACACTTAAAGGACAGGGAGCTGGGACAGTGTGCAACAGGAGGACTTGTTCTTGTCCTGGGCTAAGCTGGGGTCCCTCAGAAAAGGCTACCTAGAGGAAGGGACATTTGAGCCAAGATCTGAAGAATAAGTAGGACTTGACTAGATGAAGAGGGATGGGAAATAGTAGAAGAGTGCTTCAGACATTCCCACTACAGCATGTGCAAAGGTACTGTGGTGGGAGGTAACAGGGTGATTCTAGGGGAAAGGGTGAGGCCAGCATGACAGGTGTGCAAGGAGTGTGTGTGTGTGTGTATGATGAGGCTGGAGGTTAAGGATTTGGTCTTCTTTGTACCAGACATGCTGAGTGCCTAGACCACATCCCTCAGATCTTACCACCTCAATGTTCTCCAACCAACTTCCAGCTGCCCCATGTTTGCATCTCTGCCTGAGGACTTTATACAGGTAAGGAAGGCCTTCTGTCTCCATACTTAGTAGGCCCGAAGTCCTGGCCAGTTAACACCCTGGGAGCAGCCTTCAGCCAATGACTGATGGAAGTTAATGCATAAAATCCACAGCTCCCTCAGCCCTTGGGAGCCCTGGGGAGCTTTAAGTTGTGTGCTCTACAGTGGCTGCCAGAGTTCCCGAGTAGGATGGAGCCCCATCTGCTCACTGTGGACACTTGCCCGACTGTGCACACTTCCCCTGTCTCATTTCCCACTCCCCTACTAGTGCTTTCTGGGATCACCTCCCAAGTAAACCACTTACCCTTAAATCTTCATCCCAGCACCTGCTTCTGAAGGAGCCCTTACTAAAACATCCTTTAAACAAGACACGGATACGTTTCCTGCCCACTCTGGCCCCTTGCCTGAACACCTTCCTCTCTCATTTGCTTCCTTTGCAGGGTGTGGGGCCCATGGTCCCAGCTGGGGTCTGCCTGGCACAGTGTAGATCAGCCCCATCACCTGCCTCTTTCTTGCTCTACCTCTGTAATTCAACCTGAGATGTCTTTTCTCTAGGGCAGCTATCCGATAGAACTTTCTTCAGTGATGGAAGTGTTTTTGTCTGCTTTATTCTATATGGTGGCCACTAGCCACAGATGTCTGTTGAGCACTTGCAATGTGGCCAGTACAACTTGGGAACTTGGGAACATTTAATTTTATTAGTTTATATTTAAAAATACATGTAGCTAATGGCTACTGTATTGGATACACAGCTCTGGGACATTCCCTGCCCTCTGTAGGCTGCCAAGTTTCCTGGACACTAAGCCTGATGGACCATGGGAGGGGCAGCTGAGTGGACCCAGCTCTCTGCAGCCAGCTCAGCTATCGGGCCCATCAGAGCTTCCTCAGGTAGGTCACCAGAATGCAGTCACTTGGGTCCTTGGAAGGTCAGCAGTGTGGACCCATCTACACATTCCATCATTAACTTCCCCTTCTCTGAATGCATCATCCTTCAACTGCTCCCCATTCCCTGTAGCTGTAACAAACAACCTTCAGGGAGAATCCAGGGTGGCTGGTCTAAGTGGTAGGAGCTGGTGCCTGGAGATGCTGAGTGAGACACCTCCTTACCCACCAGCCTGGCTTTTTTTGTGTATAGTGAGTTGAAAGGTTCTCCCTGGAGTTTAGGAGCAACCATGTTTTTCAAATAATATAGTTTATTAAAATCAAAGTGCCTAAAGTTCAGGACAAAGTCAAGCTCAGGGTAGAGCCTGCCAGAAGTCATAAATATCTACTCTCCCCTTCTTCTAAGTAAAATAACACTGCTGCTTATCTAGGCATACGGCTGCTCAGAATAAAGGCCACACTTTCCCATGTCCCTTGTCGCTAGATGCGGCTATGTGACTAAATTCTGGCTCATGATAGATAAGCAGAAATAATCTTCAACTTCAAGCAAGTATCCTTAAAAAGAGAGTGTATGCCCTTCTCTCCCTTTTCCTCCATCCTCCTGGCTGAATGCAGACCCAGTGATGGGAGGCAGAGTGGCCGTTTTGGGCTGAGAAGAGAAGTCTGGCTAAAGGGGACAGTAGATCTCATAGTAATGGGGTAGAATGCCAACTGGTTCAAAACAAGCATCTTGTGAAATGTAGGGAGGGAGAAAACAGGACTCTAAAAAACTTCCTTTGCTTAAATAAGATGCAGTAGGTCCAAACTTTGACCCAACCCTTAAAAGCTGTTAATGCCTGTCAGTGACAAATCTTTATTCATTGATTCATTTATTGAGTGCTTGCCATGATTCAAGACCTGTGCTCGGCATTGGAGATACAGCAGTACACAGGACCCTGAAAGTCTGTGCCTTCCCCCAGCCTTCATTACCATCCCTGGCATTTTATAGCTCAGTGTGCATTCTAAAGTGTTTTTACAGTTACCCACAGTGAAGATGGCGTTGAGTTCATGCTTTAAAAATAACCTGTTCCTCAACCAGAACTCTCATACATTGCAGATGGAAATGCAAAATGCTGTAGCCACTTTGAAAAACAGTTTGGAAGTTTCTTATAAAGTTAAACATACATTTACCATGCTGCCCAGCAATCCCACTCTTAGGTATTTATGTAAGAGAAATGAAAATATGTCCATACAAAGATTTGCGTAGGAATGTTCATGGCAGATTTATATAAAATAGCCCCAACTAGAAACAGCCTAAATGCCCACCAATAGCAGAATGGATAAGCAAGTTGTGATGCATCCAAACAACAGAATACTACTCAACAGTACAAAAGAATGAAGTACTGGTGCATGTAACATGGGTGAATCTCAGAATCACCATGCTTAGTGAGAGAAGCCAAACACAAAAGAGTATATATTGTCTGATTCAATTTATATGAAATTCTAGGAAAGGCAGAACTAATCTATGGAAAGTATAGACCAGTGGCTGGGGTTTGGGGAAGGGACTTGATAGCAAAGGGGTACAAAAGAAGTTTGGAGGGTGATGAAAGTATTCTTTTCTTGATTGTAGTGGTGATTATACGAGACTTTATCAAATTATACACTTTAAATGAGTGCTTTTATTGTCTATAAATCACATGTGCCTCAGTAAAACTGATGTAAGAAAATTTAACCACACCATCCATGAATTAGTGGGGAAAAATAACCTCTGTTTATACACTGCAACAATAGATTAATTGTATTTTTAAATGATTAAACTCAATAGCCACACCTACAAATACGATAACTTAAGGAAACAGAAACACAGAGATAAATGGAAGCTGAAGCCTCAGACCTGCCAAGCTCTGGGTCTGGAAACAGGCAGGAGTGACTAGGAATTCAAGACCAAAAGGATTCCTCGAGAAGCAGAGGTCTAGCATCAGACTTATTGCTTGAAACCATATCTCAGGTAACAGAGAGGAGTAGATGGAGGTCTGGTAACTGGGGACCTGAACCATGCCACCTTGACTCACTAACTGCATCTGTGACATCTCTGATTGTACCCAAAGCTGGGGATCCCGAGCTGCCAACAGGAAGCCCAGTTTGGGACTAGGGCACTGAGGATCTGTATTTAGACAAGTGCAGAGAAAGAAAATGGACAGAAAGATTTCTCTTGAAAATAAGCTTGAAACCAAAATTCTAAATCACTTGCAGAAAACTGACAGAGAGACAGCCAACAAACTCAATTCTTAACAGATGAATTTGCTCATGGTAAGTGCAAATAATAGAGCTTATGAAAATTATGTTAAAGCTTTAGGATCCTAACAAAGGTAAAGGAAAGAATAACTTGTAAAAAGAAAAAAAAAGTTATGAAACAAAAACAAGCAGAATTAACCATTGATGTGAAAAAGAAATAATTAGGAATCCTAAAAATGAAAAGTATCATTACTGAAGTGAATTCAAATGGGGTAAATTCTAAATAAAACATAGTTGAAGAGACAATTAGTGAATTGAAAGATATTTCTGAGTAATTTACCCAGAAAGTAGCACAGAGAGATAAAGAAATAGAAAATATGAAAAAGCAGTTTAGACACAGCAAGGAGACAGAAAGACTCCAACATATGTGTAATAGGAATTCCAGAAGGATAGAAAAGGATGTAATGGAGACATAATATTTAAGAAATGGTGACTGAGAATATTTCAGAATCAAAAAGAAAATCCTCAGATGAAAAACACATATACCATGTGCTAAATAGAACAGTTAAAAATAAATCTCAACCAAACACATTGTAATGATAGAATAGAATGTCAAAGATAAAGAGAAAAATCTTAAGAGTTACAGAGAATAAAGACAACAAAGGAAATCCAGTTGAACTGACAGCAGATTTCTCATCAATGTGCAATGGATGACAGAGACAGAGAAATAATATCCTGATCATGCAAAGGGGAAAATATGACCAGCCTACCTCAACAAACAGCTGGATGAACACTGACAAAGGAAATCAAATAACAGGTATTTTCAGACTTTCATAGACTAAGAGAATTTACCACCTGTACCCTCGCTGAAAGGATTACTAAAGCAAATACTTCAGCAAAAGGGAAAAATAAAAGAAGGAATATATTAAGTACAGAAATTGGTCAAGTACATTGGTGAATCTAATTAATTTCTGAACATATAAATACTAAATGTTGTGATAAACAATGGAACTAAAATTCTAAAACCAAATATGATGGAGAAGAAGGCAATTCAGTTGGTAGTTACATGGCATTCGAGGGATTGCCTTGTCGAAAAGAAAGTAGAGATACAGAAAAACTTTATGTTGTTAGGAAAATATATACTTAAGTATGTTAAAAAGTAAAATGAAACCACTAAAAGAAATGTTATACAAAGCTTTCAAATCAGTGGGGAGCAAAAAGAATTTGGAATGCTAAAGAATGCTACCCATCAAAAGTCAAGAAAGAAGAAAAAGCATAAAGTAACCACCTGTGCTATCCCCCCTTAAAAAAAAAAAAACAAAAAATAACTCATGGTAACAGAAAACACACATACATTCAAAATAAGATGGTAAAAAATAAGTCCACATAAATCAGTGATCACAATAAATGTAAGTGGATTAAACTTACCTATTAAAGACAGAGACTACCAGATGAGATTTTTTTTTTAATCGAAGTCCCTCTATAAGCTGTGTATAACAGATATAACCAAGACAATGACACAGCAGTGTTGAAAACAGAAAAAGATACCCCAGGCAAATACTAACCAAAGAAAATTCACCTAACATTGTTAACATCAAGCAAAATAGAATATAATACAAAAAGTATTAGGGATAAACTGAGTCATCATATTTATGATGAAACCAAGAATCTCACCAAGAAGATGAAAACTCATGAACTTAAAAGCTTTTCATAGCATTTCAAGGGAGTCCTTTTGCCACTACACTTACTCAAGGATTGATCGTTCATTAAACTGAATCTTCACTCAGGCCTAAGTCCTTTAATGTAAAAAAGGATGAGGCATGAGGACAAAGGGAGATTAAAAAATAAGGTTGCTCACTAAATTATTAACTATAAAGCTATGGGCTAAATCAACATAACTGCAACTAGGACAGTAAAGGCTTAGCACATCCTAAATCACTTGTGGTACATTTGCATATTAAATTGGAACATTTTTATAGCTGTAGCCTAGAAAATGGCCTTTATTAAAACGTGCACACAGTTAACGCTTTCAGGAACCAAACTCTTGTGGCCGTGAGTGCAGCTCAGCAAGCCTAACCTCCTCCTCTCAGGGGCAGCAGTGGGGGCAGTGAAAGGACTGAGTTGTGGGTGAAGGAGATATAAGAGGCTCAAGAATCTGGGGCATTTGACAAAAATCACATTTGATGACCTTGTAGATAAGACAAAGAAATGAGCTGGATGAGGCACAATTAGGTAAATTTGTCTTGGGCCCCGAAGGGCAGCTGATTAATTGATGCTGTTAAGCAGGAGCAGAGTTCTTAATTGTAGAGTCCTATAGCCCAGGTTCAAATCTTGGGTCCTTCATTTATTTACCAGCTAGCTGACCTTGGGAATTGTTTTTCTTTATTTCTCTAGACATCAGTTTTCCCAAAAGAGATAGCTGCCCATTTCAAGGGTTGCCATGAGAATTAAATGAGATTAACTCCTTAAAGCACTTGGCACATAATAAGCATGCAATAAAAAACAGGGAGATTGTTTAGGAGCCACACGTATGACACCGGTTTTAAAGTTTTGGTGACAGGCAGTTCAGTAGTATGAAAAAGCAGTCTGCAATTTGGGCTGCAGTAATAGGAGCATGCTATTCATACTGAGGCAGGCGACAGTCCTGCTCTGCTCAGCACTAGTCAGACCCCATCTTGAGTAGTGGTTTCATTTTTTAAAGCTGTGTTTTTGTAGCGACATTGACCAGTGGTTTTCAAGGCCAGCAGCATCAGCATCACCTAGGAATTTGCTGGAAAATACAAATTATTGGGACCTACTCAAGCCCTGCTGAACCTGAAACTCTGGGAGTAGGACCTGGAAATGTGTGCTTTAACAAGCTAATGTTAACAAATGTTAGCATGATTCTGAAGCATGCTAAGGTTTGAGATCTGGATAGACATGCACGTTAGGGGTAGATAAAGGTCTCAAAACCATGGCGCATGAGTCCAGTTGAAGGGCCTGAAGATGTTCAGCCTTGAGGAAAGAAGATCTGACCAATCTAAATTAGGGTCAAATGAAAGAGGGACCTGGCCTGTTTCTCTGTGTCACCCCAGTGATGGTTAGGACCAAGTGTGAAAAAAACACAGGGGAACAAAAATAGCATGGTGCATTAGAGAAAGTGCTCTTGTCTGCAAATAAAAGACAACTGACCTGATGGCCTAAATCCTAAGGGATTTATTGATTGATAACCAGAGTCTAGAGGTAGGGAGGTTCCTATCTGGCTAATTCACCAGATCAACTACATCCTCAAAGACCCAGGTTTCTTTCATCCGTCTTTTCTGTATCTCAAGTGGATCTCTCCACATGGCTGCCCAATGGTGGAAGAAATTCCCAGCTCACATGCTCAGACACTAAGAAGCAGAGGAAGAAAGTATGACTTCCTTGTGTCTTCTCTTAAGAAACCTTCCCCAAGAGGGACTCCACTCTCCTTCCAACAGATCCTTGCATCTCATTGTGAGTGTAACACACTAGGTCACATGGCGCTTCCTAAGCTGGTCTCCAGCGATGATGATGGAATTGCCAGCATTGGCTTAGACCAGGGTTTATCCATCTCTTGGACCCCTTTGGCAGTCTGGTGAAACCTATGGACCCCTTCCCAGAATACTCCACTTAATTGCATGGGAAAGAAATGACGGGATTACAAAAGAAACCCATTATATTGAAATACAGTTTTCAAAATATATATATATTTTAATGCAATATAGGAATAAAATTGCTTCTTTGTTAGTGCCTTAAATAACAAAATCTAGTGGCAGATCTAATAACAACCATAATTTTTAAGCAGTGATGGGTGTTAACAATGTTCTGAGATACCTGTAACAACTGTGTTGTGAAATGAAAATGTTTGTGATTTCCATTGTTGACAACGTCACCAGTTACTGCTAATGATGAATGTTGCTTACATTCATAGTAGAAGGAAATACTAAATTTTGGTTGAAGGTTAGTGAAGATAAAGACAGGTTTTTTGGTTTTTTTTTTTTTCCCCAGTGCAAGTTTGTGAATCCCATGCATTTCATCCACGTACTCTAGGTCGGGGAGGTCTGTGGACTCCACATTAAGAGCCCCTAGCTTAGATTAAGATTCACATGCTGAGTCGGGGAGTGGGCAAGACTTTACTGAGACAAGTGGCCTCAAAGGAGTGTGGATACCGAAACGAAATCAGGACTGACTCAAGCAAAAAAAGAAGTGGGAGTGGGAAGAGGGTGGGAGAGTAGGCTAGAGGGGGAGTGGGGTGAACGTGACTCCAGGGTCTGCTCCACGTGGTGTCAGCAAGGGCTTCCGTCGGAGGGAGAGTGCCTCTCATCACTGGAGGAGGGGACCTTGTCAAGGGGACTCAGACATTCTAGGATTCCTGCCAACCTTGGCATCTTACATTCCCCTCATTTTATGTACTTTTGTTTCTTGGTTGATTTTCTTTATATACTTGTATGTGTTTTAAGTCACAGATATAATACTTGCTCTTTATAAATATTCAGCCTACTGGGGTATATCCTTTCTATCCCACTCCTTAGAAGTGACCACAGCTCTCCGCCTACTAGATGTCTTTTCAGGCAACTTAATATGCACAGAGCCCACCAGCAGTGCAGATTCCAGGCCCTGTCCTCCATGCTGTTGAATGAGAATAGCCTCAGTGTGCTCGGTGCTGAGCTCACAGTGTCCCCTTAAATTCCCCAAGGAAACTTTGAGGTTCAAGGAGGGGAGGTGACCTTAGAAGTGGCAGAGCTGAGGTTTGAAACCATGTCTATGAGACCTCAAAGCCCATGCTCTAAATGCCATACCTGTTGGTGTGCAGAGCTGTATTGGAAAGTTTGCAGAAATTTTTTCCTTTTTTTTTTTGAGGGGAGAGGGTATATAGCTCAAGTGGTAGAGTACATGCCTAGCGTGCACAAAGTCCTGGGTTCAGCCCCCAGTACCTCTCAAAATAAGTAAACCTAATTACCTCCTCCCCCAACAAAAAGAAAGAAAGAAAGAAATGTTCCCCCCCCCCCTTTTTTTTTTAAAGGAGTGGAGTGGGCATATTCCTGGAACCTAGCTTGGGTGGTACCTGCCTGAAATGGGCATTCATACTGCAGTGTCTGGGTGTCTCATCAATAAGGCTTGAGTCTCTTAAATCATTTACAGGAGACTCCAGACATATATTCAAAAGCCAGGATTGGAAACATGAGAAGCATTCATATTAAAGCTAAAAGCAAGGCACAGATGTCTCTATGAGTTCCATAATTTAACATTATCTTGGAAGTACGGACCAATGCAATTAGACAAGAGAAAAAAATAAAGCATATATATATTGGAAAGAAATGAAGAAGATAATCTTACTTGGGGATATCATTAATCAAATGAAAAATTATTACAAGCAATAAAAATTTAATAAGGTGGCTGGATACAAAAGTTGAACTACAACAACCAGCAGCACTCACACTTACACAAACTGCGTCTAGTTGGAAGACGTACAGAAGAAAAGATTCCATCACGATAGCAACAAGTGTTTTGGAATTAAATTCAAAAAATATGCAAAGTCTACAGGAAGAAAACTTCTAAATGCTCTCTCTTTCCTCAACATCTTATTATAAAAAAATTGTAAACACATATAAAAGTTTAAATAATTATAGAGGGAACACCCATATACCCACCACCTAGATTCTCCAGTTAACATTTTTCTATATGGGGGGAGGGTGTAGCTAAAGCGGTAGAGTGCATACTTAGCATGCACAAGGTCCTGGGTTCAATCCCTGGCATCTCCTCTAAGAATAAGTAAACCTAATTACCTCCCCCGGCCAAAAAACCCCACATTTTTATATATTACACACATCAGTCCATATATAATCTTTCTGTGCATCCAAAAATCCATTTTAAAAATACCCTTTTAGAAGCACACACAAGAAGTCTTAGAATAAGAGGGCATTCCAGAGAGGGGAGAGTTGAGATATGATAGAAAAACATGGTCATAAAATGTAAGTTCTGGCTATTAACTTATGAATTTTACTGATCCCAACTAAAATAACAATCAAATTTTTTTAACTAGATAATTTGATTCAGAGGTTCACATGGAAAAGCAAAAAAGAATCTAGGCAATTTCTGGAAACAAAAATTAAACAGAAAGGGAAGTAGAAAACAGCCTTAGAATCTATTAAAATATGTTACAAAACCGTAATAATTAAAACCGTGTAGTGCTGACCCATGAATGAGATCAAGGGAGTAGAAAAGAAAGTTGAGATGCAGTCCATATGTATGTGGGAATTTGGAATATGATGATGATGGCGTGTCAGGTCAGTGGAGGAAAAATAGTGTTGAGATAAGAGATAGAAATCTAGGGGGAAAAAAAACTGGAACCTTATACTTTAAAGCAGTTTAAATTCCTGAAGGGTAAAATTTACACTTATAGAAATGAGACATAATACAGAAATGAGAAAATAAAAGATTAATGGATATAAACTATCTAATAATTTTTTTAAGTTTACTTGGGGAAAAAACACCAAAAGCAAAGTCAAAAGACCAACAAAAGACTGAGAAAAATATTTGCAATCCATCTCGCCAAGAGCTCCTACAAATCAATAAGATGACAAGCAACAAGCCAACAGAAAAATGGGCAAAGATTATGAACTTGTCAGTTCATAGGAAAGGAAGTACAAATGGTTCTTAAATAAGCAAAAAGATGCTCAGTTTCACTTTTAAGAAAAATGCAAATTTTTCTTAAATGCACCATGTAACCCATGGATTGACCAGGATCAAAAAAACATTTGATAATAGGGTTGGTGAGTGTAGGGGAGTCAGGGGGAAATCAGGACACAGGGTCGCTCTCCCGCATACACAGCTTGTAGGAGTGTAAGCCGGTCCAACTTCTGTGGAGATCAATATTGCAATATTTACCAAAATTAAAAATGCAAAAACCCTTTGACTCAGCAATTCTAACTTCTAAATATTTATCCTACAGACATATTTGCATATGTATGCGCAGATTTATAATCTAGTAAATTGACAATAAACATTGTTTATGATAGCACAAGATTAGAAACCACCTCAGTGTTCATCACCAGGGGACTGGCTGCATAAATCACGGTTCCTCCATATCATGGGCTCTTCTACAGCCAATAAAAAATCCATGTGGAACCATTGCCAAGGAAGTTTGTTAAGTGGAGAAAGCAAGGTGCAGAACTTCGGTGTATTTAACACACACACACACACGCACAGAATGTAACTGGAAGGAGAGCCAAGAACTTCCTAATGGTAATTGTCTCCAGGAAGAATTGTGAGATGTGGATGGGTGGGAACAGAATGTAATTCTCTCTATATACATACTCTTTGAACTTTTAAAATTCATACCATATGCCCTTACCACTTATTCAAAAAAAAAGTTTTTAAGATTGTCAAGGTTGTTTGGGGAGAGCAATTTGATAAAATATCTGGTGCAAGTAAATCCATGTTTAAGGATTTTCCACACACTCTGAAATACCCCAAGAGTACCAAGCTGTTCCTAGAGCCATACTCAGATTATCATTACCTGTAATAGCAAATCATTAGAAGTAAGTTAGATGTCCGTCAGGAGGCAGGTGGTTTGGGTAATTGCAGCGCATCATGTGCTGAAACGCTCTTCAGTTACGCTAACCGGCAGCAAAAAACATGATAGGTCTCCAAGAGCAGGTAAGAAGCAAGGCCCGTAGCATGTGTTAAGTGACACAAGCACCCATGTTTGTAGTTACTATTTTTTAGTTATGTGTGTTTCTTTAAAGAATCATATGGTGCAGTGTTTCTCCAACTACACTCCACTGGCCGCCTCCATTAGAATCCTGTTGGACATACACATTCCTGGGCTCCACTCTAGGATGACTGGGTCAGAATCTTCAGGGATAGACCCCAAACCTGGGTTACTCACACACTCCCGTGACTCAGATGGCCCTGGGTTTGAGTGATGTGTGGGCCTCAAGAGGTCAGGGAACCCGGCCCATTTCCAGGGTCCCTGATGGGGCTCCTGAGTTCCTTCCCCTCTCCCTGTTCCAGGCCTCTGTCATCTCCTGCCCCAAGCTCGTTCCTCACTGAACTGCTGGGATGATCTTCACTGTCCTGCCCTCCCAGTTAGCTGATCACACAAGCCAGCACTTACTAGGGACTCGGAGTGCGGTCAGTCCTGCCCCTGCACTGGGAGGGTCCAGCCCCTGGGTTGAAACTTACTGAACACTCTCTCCCCTTCTGAATTGGGGCATCGCTGCCTCACACTCTGAATCCCGGGATGAAGGATCAAGAAGAGGGGGCAGGGGCCTGATCCTTGCTGTCAGTTTCCCCCATGCCCACCCAGCAGGGAACAGAAAAGAAAATTCTGGGACAGAGTTGACAGGGGAGCCCTGGGAGGGTCCCATATCTGAGAGCAGCCAGGAGACCAGGGTGAGTGGAGTTTGGGCCGGAATTCAGGACCTTGGAGACCAAGGGATCTGGGGAAGGGGGGTGCTGGAGTCACTCAGGAACAAGAGTGTGGGAGGCTATCCACAGCCAGTGGTCCTCTCTCCCCATCATGAGACCCACTAGGGTGCTGGCTATAGATAAGGGTGGGGCAGATCTAAAGGACAGGAGGGGGCCTGGACAGCTAAATTTGTAACAAGTGCCTCGCCCACTTTATTCTTACGCTGGGGAGCAACTAACCTGGGGGTGCAAGGACAGTTTTCTAAGCCTTCAAGGCAGGGCCTGGGTACCCCCTTTGGGAACTTCCCTCCTCCAGGTCCCTCCCACCTCAGGCTGCCCCCTCCAGCTCTGCTCTGAGGTCGGCACAACTTGGCTTTGGCTTCCACATAAAAAAATCACAGCAATACTAATAGGAGCCAGGATTTTCCAAGTGCCTCCCATGTGCCTGCTGTGGGCATGTGGGCACTGCGCTGTTGTTAAGAGGATCCCATTTCTCTCAACAGCTTTATTGAGATATAATTCACATGCCGTACAATTCACCCATGTAAAGCGTACAATACTGAAATTTCAGTGGGGTTTTTTTGTTTATTTACAGAGTTGTGTGTCCATCACCCTAGTCAATTTTAGAACATTTCCATTGCCCCCAAAAGAACCCAATACCCGTTAGCAGTCACCCCCCCACTTTCCTTTCCCCCAGCCCTGGCAACCACCAGTCTGCTTTCTGTTTCTATGGATTTTTCTATTCTAGACATTCCATACAAATGGAATCACATTACACGTAACCTTTTGTGTCTGGCTGCTTTCACTTAGAACAATGTTTTGATTATCACTTAGAATAATCCATGGTGTAGCAAGTATCAGTACTTCATTCTTTTTTACTGCCAAATAATATTCTGTTGTCTGGATACACTACCTTTTAATCATCCATGCATCAGTTGATGGGGATTTGGATTGTGTCCACTTTGGGGCTATTATGAATAAGGCTGCTATGAGTGAGTACTCAGGCATAAGTTTTTGTGTGGACATACGTTTTCAGTTCTCTTGGGTATATACCTAGGAGTGGAACTGCTGGATCATACAGTAACTCTGCTTAACATTCTGAGACACTGTCAGACTGTTTTCCCAAGTGGCTGCACCGTTTTATAATTCCACCAGCAATGTGTGTGTTCCAGTTTCTCCACATCTTTGCCAGTGCTTGTTATTATCTGTCTTTTTGATTCTTAGTGTGAGCACAGTGGTATTTCATTGTGACTTTGCTTTGCATTTCCCCAGGAGCACCCCCATTTTACAGAAAAGGAAACAGGCTCAGAGAGGTGAAGACCCTTGCCTGGGTTCCTGCAGCAAGGATGGACAGAGGCAGGATTCTAACCCAGGCACTGTCTCTCTTCTGGGCTGCATTCTAAATGGAGCAAAAAATACCCTCCAAGGAGGTGGGGACCCATCTAAAGGGGGAGGAGATCGGAGATGAGGCAGTGAGATCCTGTGGAGTCTCAGGATTTCCTGTGGAAAGCCTTTCACCAGAGCCAGGTGCACAGTAGGTGCTCAGGACCTGTAAGTATTGTTATCACTCTAGTAAGAGCCTGTACCCACCAGACCTTCCCAGAGGGACCTGGGCTTTTCAGGGCCTTCCTTGCACTTGGGCGTTTCTGGAAGGGACGATTTTCACTGAATAAAGATTAGCTGCTGGCCTGAAAGGACCATGGGTCCTAGACTGTCCAGCTCAGGGATGCCTGCATTCTGTAGCAGGTCCAGAGCCCTGCCTGCTTCATAGCCTGGTTTATTCATGTCCTCAGCCAGCCAGCCATCCTCCAACCCACTCTTCTCCGAACTTCAGTTTCCTCATCTCAAAACGGAGGATACATACCCCCCATTGGGGCTGCTGTGGTGATCGACGCAGTGCCTGGGGCACACTTAGTGCTCAGCCAGTGTCAATCATCATTTCAACAGTTCCCAGTCCCTGCCCTTGAGGGAGGCTGGCTCAGTCTGGCTGGCAGGGGAGCTCGGGGACAGCAGATGCCCCAGGCTTAGAGTGGGTGGTGCTCATGGTTTCTGCAGGTGCTCAAAGGAGGCACCAGCTGGACATACTGGCTAGGAGGGCTTGACTCCAGACCAACATGCCCTCAGGTAGATTCTCAGCAGGAACATGGCAGGTGGGACTCTTGGCTGGGATGAGCCAAGGGGAGTCCAGAGCCCAGGGCATGATGGGAGTGGGGGCCAAGCTTGGCAAAGCAGAGTTCAATAGCTATGTGACCTTGGGTGAGCTACTTAACCTCTCTGAGCCTGTTTCCTCAAATGTAATATGAGGATGGTGATACCTCAGAGGAGAAAATGAGATCCCTGAGTGACCTGGCCAGTCCACGCCCGAGCTTCCGTGCTCATATGCTCGGGGCAGTGCCATTGACTATCGTGCACCCAAAGGGGAACACAAATTCTCGTCAACGGTAGAATGGATATATAAGTTGACAAGCTGTAGGATAGTCATGCAATAATAAAAATGGACAGATTAGATACATATAAGAACATGGATGAATCTCACAAATATAGCAGTGTGTGAAGGGATAGATACAGTATGATTCCATGCATATAAAGTTCAAAAAACATAGACAAAACTCAACTATATTGGGGGACAATATAGCTCAATGGTGGAGTGCATGCTTAGCATGCATAAGGTCCTGGGTTCAATCCCCAGTGCCTCCATTAAAAAAAAAAGCTAAGTAACCTAATTACCTCCCCCCTAAATAAATCAACAACACAAAATTGTTTTAAAAAGTAAATAAATAGGGGGGTGGGAAAAGATAGACTGGGATTTCAAAATGTAGAATAGATAAACAAGATTATACTGTACAGCACAGGGAAATATATACAAGATCTTACGGTAGCTCACAGAGAAAAAAATGTGACAATGAATATATATAATTGTGCTCTACACTGGAATTTGATACAACATTGTAAAATTACAAATCAATAAAAAATGTTTAAAAAAAGTAAATAAACCTAATACTGCCCCCCCACAAAAAATCTTAAATTAAAAAAATTATTAAAAAATTCAACTATATTAAGATGACATACATATAGGTAGTGAAACTGTAAAAAGAACATTGAGAATGGAATTATCTTGAGGGTGGTGGGTACCTCTAAGAGGGAAGGCGGGGGATGATCTGGAAGACACATGGGCGGGGCAGAGGGTGAAGCTCTGGGGTCCTGCTTGGTGAGGTGGTAGCTCACCCCTTCCCTGCTTTATAATTTATTTATTCACAAAATAGTGTAAACATGTTTTATGCTCTCTCCTGTATGTGTAATTATCTCAAAATCCAAGAGTAATTCCAGTGCCTGATAATTGGACTGGAGCTGGACAAAGGCTGGTTTTCCTTCACCTTCTCCTCGTGCCCCCACCAGCACTTGTTCTGTGCTTGTGGGGCAGAGAGCAGGAGATGCTGAGTGAGGCGTGGGTGTGTGCTGGCCACGTCCTCCACGCTGGCACTGCTCCCAGACATAAATGCCCCAGAAAGACACTGCCTGGAGGTTTTTTTTAAACCGCTTTATTCAGGTTGGCTGGTAGTCACGGATTGGATCATGTGTTCAGGGTTACCCACACACCCCTAGGCAAAGCCCTCAGCCTCTCCCATATCCCCCAACTCCATCGCTGAGGGGTGGCCAGAGATTTGAGCCAGTTCTGAGGGGGTGCTGGGCCAATAGAAATATTTACAAATCGCCAGGAGGTGGGTGCCCCCCGATCAGGAATTATGAGGGGATTGGATTGGGGGGCCCTTGGCTCCCAACAGCCCCAGGCCCTTGGGTGGGTTTGGCTTGGGTCCTGGGAGGGGGCTGGGACGTTAGGAGCTGGCAGAGGGGGGATCCTAGGAGAGCCTCGAAGACCCTGGAAGGGGTCCTGCTGGTGCGAAACTGACTGGGGCTGTGGGGTCAGAGGGGAAAGGCCCTCCTTCCGACTTGCCACGTGAAGCGGCAGATTCCTGGTCGCCTGCCTCCCCGTGGGTGGGACAGGGGCCGTCTCAGTGTAAGGAGTGGAACATGAAGGGCCCAGGAGCAGTGGGGGGGTCTCCCTCTCCTCCCAGGGCCCCTGTGAGCGACCCTGCCAACGGCTCTCCTGGGGCCTCGGTGCCTCAGTTCTTCACCAGAGGACAGGCCCTAATTCTGCTCAGAAGATTCAAGTCCAAATCTGGGGAGGAGTCACTGTCCACACCCCCCAGGTCCAAGCAGGGGAGGGTAGGTAGGAGGCAGAGTAAGGCTGGGAGGCCCCGGCTTGGGACAGGATGGGGGACAAGCAAGCAAAGCGAAACACTGGACTCTACTGAAGCTGGTGACAGAAAGGGGGCAGCCTGGCCCCGGCACAATGCCCCACCCCAGCGTTCGGGGCGGTTGTCCCCTTGGTGCCCCGGACCACCTTCTCCGAGCCAGGTCACCGCGAGGGTCTAAAGGGGAAGGGTTGGGCGGGGCTTACATGCTGAGCCAAGGGGTGGTGGGCGCAGGGCCGGCGTGGGGGCCACGGGCGGTCTCGGGGATGGGGAGGCAGCTGGACCCAGGCAGCCCCGTCCCCAGCGGTCCAGCGGCTCCTCATGCACTCGGTACAGCCGTAGGGGCGCGGGGCGGGCTGGTGGCAGGGTGGCATCAGTCTAGAGGCTGCAGGCCTCCTCGTCCACCGAGCGCTTCCGCAGCTCCTTGCCGGGCTTGGGGGGCGGTGGGGCGGGCGCGGCGGGCGGGGCCTCGGGCAGGTGCAGAACGGAGTTCTCTCCCGGCTGCACCCGCAGGTAAGCCTTGACCTTGTGGTGCCGGGCTTTGCCGTCGCTGAAGTCGATGACACGGCACTCATAGGTGCCTTCGTCCGTGGGCTTCACCCGCGACAGGCGCAGCTTGTGGGAGATGTTGCTGCCCACCACCTTGACCACCTGGGGGCGACAGAGAGACGGTAACCTGACTGGCGGCGCCCCCGCCGCGAGAGCCCACTCTGGTGGGGCCTCAGAGACACTCCCACAGGCCCTCGGAATTCAACAGCAAACAAGCAGACGCAACTTAAGTCTATCAACAGACTGGGTAAATAAGTAGTAGTTCAGTCTGTGGAATATTGCACAGCAGTGAAAAAGAATGAGCTAGCACTGGCACACACGGAGTGAAAAGATCTCACTGCAAAACTACAGTGTGGTGCCATTTCTGGAAAGAAACACATGAAAATACCCCACACTGGTTTTGGAGACGTGTGTGTGCATGTTTGAAAGTAGGCAGGAGGAAACACAGTGGCCTCACAGCAGTGTTATCTCTGGGGTGGAGCCCAGGGGAGGGCCGTGGACCTGGGGTAGACTTCAAAGTGAATTCTTCGCTTTGTTTCTCTAAAAAGGTAGAGGCTGGTCACAGATATATCAGGATGCTAACAACTGTTCACTCCAGTTGTGGGGGGAGCAAGAGTGTAATGTTTATGCCTGTACTTTGGCTTTCTGCTCATTTATTTATTTGAGTGGGTTTTTAAATTTTTACTTGAAATTTAATTTATATACAGTGAGGTGCACACAGTTTAAAGAAATTTTACTTGCGTGTATGTCACTGTGACCACCATCCGGAGCAAGACACAGGGCATTTACAGCTCTCTGGAGCACACCCTTGTGGCCCTTCCTGGTCAATACTCATCCCATGGTGTTACCCACTACTCTGATTTTTATCACCATAGATTAGTTTTGCCTGTCCTTGGACTCTTTCATGTGTGGCTTCTTTCACACAACATAATATCAGTGAGAGTCCTCCATGTTTCAAGACTCAGTCTGTTCTTTTTTATTGCAGCATAGTATTCCATTGTCTGGATATACCATAATTTGTTTATCCAGCCACCTGTTGGTGGACATTTGGGTAGTTTTCAGATTAGAATGCTTATGAATAAATCTGCCACAAACATAAAGCTACCATGAGTTTTTTTTTTTTTTTTCAATTAAGAGAGAAAAAGCAGCTGGACAGTTGTAGAAAATACATCATTGGGGAAGCTGGGTGAAGGGGAAAGGGGACTCTGTGATCTCTTTTTGCAACTTTCTACGAGTCTGCAATTCAAGTAAAAAGCTTAAAAAAAAAAAAAGGAGGAGTTGGGGTGTGGTGATGGAAGAGGGCTTCCATCCTTCCCTGGCTCCTTCTTTCTAGAGCCAAAAGGAGCCTGGCCCCACCTCCTGTAGCCCCCGCTCCACCTCGACAGAACAGGGGAGAAGAGTCCCCAGCTGCCAGCTGCTCACCCCTGCCCAGTGATCTCACCGCCAGCTGGCACTGCAGGCTCACGAGGGCCAGGAAGGAGCTGAGTGGGCTTCTGACCTGTGGTCCCAGTTCCTGAGCCCTTCTGGTCTCTCTCCCTTGTGCAGGGGAGGTAATGGGGAAAGACAACCAGCCTGCCTGTTCTTGCCACACCCGAAATCCTGGAGGGCGGGGTGCCTCTGCTGATCAGCCTTGCAGTGAGGAGGCCAGGAGAAAGAGAACTGTCTTGGGGGGAAGGGGTGCATTCACTGTGCAGCTGGGCACTCACACGTGACTTGTAATCACCCCACTAATCTGCCCCGGCTTCTCTGGCCCTTCTTCCAAGAAGCCTTCATGCACACCCCGCCTCCTTGCTTATTTCTTCCCTAACAGTCGTCACATTTGTCTGCTGACTTGATTTCTGTTTCTCTCTGGCTGAACTGTAAACTCCATGAGGGCAGGGATGATATCTATTTTGTTCATTTTAATGACCGTCACAGATACTTGGTACCCTGTAAATAATATGTAACAATAAAAACATTTTTTTTTTGAGTGAATGGACTCACTCTAGTTCCTTCTTTCTTCAAATGAATGGTCCCCAGATATCATGCTTTCTAATAATACACATGATCATACCCACTTTACAGATGGTGAAGCTAAGGCTCTGAAATAAGTGACTTTCCCTTGAACACTGAGTCTGAGTGGCAGAGCAGGGTACTGAGCCCAGGTTGCCTCCATGCACTCTAACCCTCCAGATGGGGTCACTCTGAGCTGGCAGGGGGCTTCCCAGGCTCCAGAAGGGAAGAGGGTGGTGGGCAGCAGCAGGAGGCCTGGCTCGTCCTGCCTTATTCTGAGCTTTTCTGGATGGTCATCATCCCCCAGGAAGCAGGAAAACACTGATGGCACAGCAGGGGGCGGGAGGTGGGACAGAGGCAGAACTTCCCAACAGCAAGCAGTGGGACACTCTTCCAGCTGCCCTGGTGGGTGTGGGACACCCCCTCCCCAGTACTGGGGCTGGGCCTAGCTGGAGGCCACCAGCCCTAATGGTTCCACCACCTCTGACCAAGGGCACGGAGAGGTCCTGCAGCCCCACCACGCTCTCAGGCGAGTTAGGAGATGCTGTTGCAAATGCGCAGCAGGGAGCAAATTACCTCAACATCTGTTTCCCTCACGGATATTAATTATCCTTCATTTGTCAACCCTACAAGGCGCTAATGGAGTAATAATGCGAAGCACTGGGAGCAGCGCTGGGGAGGGAGCACCAAGCACGGCCCACCCCTCAGCCCACCTCCTCCCAGCCCCAGACCAGAGGCTGACACCTCCAGCCGCTCTCTCCCTCCCACCCTGTGGCCCCTCTGACCTTCCCCACCCAGAGAGGAGGGCGGCTGGGAGCCCGGCAGGCAGGGCTGGGAGGCTGGGAGGCTGGGTTCTGACCTGACAAGTCACCAGCACCCTGGGCTCGGACTCCGTGGGCTAGATCCATCCACTCACTCAAGGAACATTTAGTGAGTGTCCATTCTGAGTGGGGATCCCAGCAAAGCCTGCATGGGCTCCAGGTCTAACGGAGAACCCAGGCCTGGAGCCGTCCTCCAACAGGAGGAAGGGAGAGGACACACAGAAGACCCTGTTCCCTCCCAGCCCCGGGGGTCTGTGCCTTTAAGCACCATCCGGAGAGGGCAAATAATAAAAATAGTAATAAGGGTAACAGTCATGCTGGTAGCTAGTGTTTACGGAGCAGGTGATCGCGGTGAGAAGGCGTGCTAAAGCGTCCTACACCTTATTTAAACCTCACCATAACCCCGGGATGTAGGCCCTGCTAGGACACCCATTGTATAGGTCAGGAAATGAGGCTCAGAGAGGTGAAGTGATTTGCCCAAGGCCACCCAGCTGGTGACAGAGACCAGGCCTTACTTAACCACATCTCTGGGGGGGCCTCCCAGGACCAGTAAACCACAGATCTGTCCTTCCACCCCCTCCCTAATCATCCCCTAGGCCCCCTGCCCTCCATGTCTGGGGGGACCCCAGCCCTTCTTCAGAAGCATCATCCTACCCCAGCTTCTTGGGGGTGGCGGAGCAGCCTGTTGGATTTCATCACTCACAAACTGGGCAGAAAAATCCTGCAGCCCGGCCCTCCAGCACGACCGGAGAGGCTATGAGGTGAAGAGACCCCCACGCAGAGGCCTGGCTGTAAATCATAATCACCTCCGCACAGGCATCGACAGGCCTTAGCAGTGCAATTAAGCACCTAATTACGCTGAAAGAGACAAGGCCAGTCCACACCACGACCAAGCTCAGCCTCCTCCCTGCTTGCCCACGGCCCAGGCCTTTCTGGACACGGCAGGGGCCCACAGACCATCGGGTGGGCAGGCTGGGATCTCTCTCCTGAGTCATGCCAGGAAGAGTGAGTGGTGCTGATTTGCGTCCATGGTGCCAAATCTTTTGTGCACGTGGCCTCACCCCAAGAGGGATATGGTGGCCCCAGGAAGGTGCTGGGTGGGGAACAGGGCTCAGATGGTCCGCACCCCAGGCCGAGGCTTGCTCTGAGCTCCACTGTACTGGTGCCTCCATCAGCAACACCCAGCCAGCTCACTGGCCCCTTGGCATGTCCAGAACCCAACTCAGAGTCTCCCCAAATCTGAGCCCCACGAGGCCTCACCCACTCCAGCCAGACCCTCCCAAGTCGTCATCCCCATCGCTCCTTCCACACTCTGGCACAATCCATCTCTGAGTCCCACTCATCTGCTCTCTACACGTCACTGGGCCCCTCCCCTTCTCCCCAGAATCCACACCTCCCTGCACTGGCCAGAGCAATGTCCCCACTTCTCGAATCTGGGTCAGCACCACAGCCTCCTGCCGGGTCTCCCCAGGGCCACTCTGGCCCCTTCTAATTCATTCTCACAGGGTGGCCAGACAGATCTTTTCAAAATGCCCCCAACCTAGAACCCTTCCTTTGATGGCTCCCTGCAATGGCCATGGGGGGAAACTTTGGGGTCTCATCCCCGCCTTCCCCTCGGCCACACCAGCCTCCAGCAGTCCCTCCAACACACACACCCAGAGAAGTTCCCCCTACTCCTAGTCACAGCCGCTCTACACTCGAGTGCTCACTTCAAACAGCACCTCCTCCAGAGCCCCCAGACGAGCTCAGGTCCTCTGTTACCAGCAGCTCTCCTCATTTTGAGGGAGGGTCACAGATGTAATTTTCCTCTTTATCATGTGTGATTATTGGGTTAACGTTCATCCCCCTGGGAGCACCCTGAGAGCAGGGACTGGGTGTGTACGTCCAAGGCCTTCACAGAGTCATCTCCAAGGCCGCAGCCAAAGGCTGGCTGCTCTGTGGATGTCTCAGAGAATTTCCAAGAGGCATGGAGTGATTTTGACTCAACGGGAGTCTTACCTCCCTTTCAGACTTCAGAATTCCAGGCCCTATATATACTGCAGATCACTGCAGGAATTTCAAGAAAATACAGAAACATCCACTGCAAAAAAATAAAACCACAGTACACCATGACCCACCAGTTGGCCTGTTAATCCTTCATGAAGGATGCAGGCCTCATGTGCTGCTTGCTCTCATGGTCGCAGCCTCAACCCCCTCATCCCCAGAAAACACGTGGTATCTATATGCGCACCATACTCATGGGGCAGCCAGGTGGGGCAGGAAGGGGCTTGACCTACAGGACCATTTGATCAATCTGACAAATGCTGTTGCCTTTTCACTGTTTGTGGAGATTTGGGGATGCAGGCTGCAACACAAGTCCTGAGGCCTCTTTGGCTGTACCTGGCTTTTAGGGCTTGGCTGGAGAGGAGGCAGGGGTTAGGATGAGCGGGCCAGACCACTGGACTACACGTGTATGTGGACCCGGTCTGCCTAAGGCTGTTTTGGACTGAAACAGGTTACATGAACTGAATCTACAGCACAAACAACTCTGGTTAGACCAAAGGAGGGACTAATGGCAATGAAGGCAGGTGAGCCCCCTGGGAAAGAAGGTGTGTGTGTGGAGAATTTCACTTTATTTTAAAATTAGGAAGTCGGGGAGCATCTCTACTTGCAACACTGGCTAAGGGGAAATTCATCTAAATTCTAAAATAGAAAACTTCAGTTAGGTCAAAAGAAAAACTTCCAGAACTGGAAAATGCCCATAAGCAGAATTTGCCTGAGCCACAGGAATGAGGCCCTGATGTGGAATCCTCATCATATACAAGCTCCCAAGGGAGATGTGTCTAAGGCCAAGGGGCCCTTCCCCAGGCCCCCAGGTAAGTGAGATAATTCATGCAAAGTACTCATTGTGGCTCCTGACATATGGCAGGCACTCAACAAATGTGAGCTACTTTATTATTTTATTATTATTATTATCACAGATGCCTGTCCTCCCACATAAACGATCTCCCTGTGAGATTCTGAGCTCTTTTCATTCCCTCTCCCATTTCCTGCAGAGAGCCTGGACCTCCCTTCCCTGCTGCAGCCACCATCCCCACCCCAAGCTGGGAATAGGAGTCATGTGATTTGCAAATTAATGTTTAATTTCCACTCTAGTAACCACTGTCATTCACGCGGCCAAATCCAGAGGACTTCACAGTTTCCAAAGTGTTTTCATATATTCATTAGACAGCAGTGAGGGGGAAGGGGGTGAGAGGTGCAGGGAGGTGGCAGAGCTGGACCAGGACCCAGCTCCTGGGATGTTCAGTACTGGCCCCCCTGCATCCTCACAAGCTTGCCCCGCACTCAGCATGGCTGCTCTGAACCTTCCCAGGGCTACCACGGTGGCCCCAAGAGGTCACGGAGCCCATCACAGAGCCCTGCCCTCACCAAGCTCCTGGAAACTGACTGTACTTCCACCCCAAAACCTGAGACCTCCCCACCAGTGCTGATGCTGCCCAGATGGTAGACTGCACAGTTTGGCTCCCACAAGCCCCTTATGGCTTCACATGCCCTGTACACATACACGTACAGGCACGATGCACATCATGTTGGCATGTCTGCATGTCTGTGTATCAAAATCTGTGTCTGGGTTTACACCACCATTGGCCTCGGTGTGTTTGTGTGTGTGACAGTCTTTTGATAAATATTTATTGGGCACTGACTACTTGCCAGGCACTGTGCCAGGCTCTTGGAAATCTAACAGTCAATCAGGCAGGCACAGCCCCAGCCCCACTGTCTCCAGGGAAGACCGGCATGAAACATGCTCTCATGCATGGATGTGCAGACAGAAATGCAGCCAACAGGGAAAAGTAAGGGGCGCCGGCTGAGTCACAGGGTCAAGGGAGGCTTGCTGAGCTGAGCTCTGAAAGAGGGAGGAACGGTTTTCTGGGCAGAGGGACTGGCCTGTGTGAACGCCAGGAGGTGGGAAGGAATGGAAGACAGGAGGCAGCCAGGGTCGGGAGGAGAAGGGGAGCCAGGTCAGGCAAAATGAGACAGCCCGGAGCGGGAGCAGAGAGAGTCACACAGAACCTCGAAAGCCACGGGGAAAAGTTCACGCCTTCTCCTAGGCTGCAGGACGTGGGCTGTGCCCTGCTTACAGGTCTGCTGGCTGCACTTCCGTGTACTTAAGGCGTCACGTGTGTGACACTGTCTGCATGAGGAGCCGGGTCTCTGCCTGTCTGTGAGTCTCCTAACCAGACCCCCAGAGCTCCATCTGGTGCAGGAATCGCGGGGGCTGGGCGTGGGGGGGTGACTGCACAATCACACGGAGCACTTTTATTTTATTTAACTAATTAGCATCTTTGCATTCCCCTCACGTGGGGCCCAGCAGCCTCGAATTCTAATCCTTTAAGTCAATTAGATTATTCTCTCCTTTGCCTGAGATGCTCCTTAAACCCCAAACAAAATCATCGGTGAGAGAGTTGCTATGAAGGGGGTATATTAATATACACCCAGATCTCTGCCCGTCCCGGCTTAACCAGTGGGTGTTTGGGCAAGAAACAGGATTTAAGCATGGATGCGCCTTTGGCAGAGGATGAGAGTTAGGGGCCAAGGGAACGGGGTGGGGGGATCAGCAGCTGCCCTGCACTGGAAATGGTTCAAATTCCCAGACCCCCAACTCAGAAAGGCCTGGGGCAGATGGCACAGATGATGCTTTGAAGGCCCTTGTTCTGTCATCTGCCCACCTCTGGCTGAGCCTCTGTGGGATCCTCCCTCCCCAACCCCAGCCTCCCTTCCTCCGCTCTGCATGACACCTCATGCCTCCCGGTGCCCCCTCTTCACACAGTGCCTTCTGCTTTGGGCGCTGCTCTGTGCATCTGTGTCTAACTGGCCCTGGGGTCCTGAGCTCCCCCACGGTCCCTGAAGAGCTTTGGAAGGAGCAGCAGAAAAGAGTGAATTCGGAGGTCATTCCTACACATACCCCTGCGGGCATCTGCATTTTCTGAGCATGTGGCTGGTGGATTTCTAGCCTCCTGCCAGAATGACCATATACCCCACCCACAAAGCCAGCCTGGTCCCATGGCTGCAGGTGTCACCAGGCCGGTCCCCTCTACTCAATCCCTTTCACCTCCTTTCTCCTGCCTGCCTCTTCCAGGCCCTGCTGTGGGTTCCCTCCTCTACAAAAACTGTCCCTCCCTGAGTCCCCTGGGTGCCCCACCTCACCGGACTCCCACGTAGCCTGGAGACAGAAAGCTTGAGGCAGCTCAGCCAAGTCGCGGCCTCCAGCAAGGCTTTGCCCCCTCTAAGCCTCAGTGGCTCTACCTGTAAAATAGGCCAACGCTTGCCCTTCCTTCTAGCGATGTGGCAACAATAAAATGAGTCCATGCATTAGGAGACATGGCCAGTCCTGAAGTCCTCTGGCGGCTGCAATTCCCCTGTCCCACCTCATGCCGGAGCCGGGTGACCCAAGTGACCATGAGATGCCGCAGCAGTCATTTGTGACGGGCCAAAAAAAGCCGGCTCAGTCTCATTAGACCCTGTTGGTTCCCCAAATAAAAAATGCTGCTGAGACAGACACGAAGCGTCAGGGATGCACACAGCCTTGGCCCCGACAGGAGAGAATGTGTCTTCTCTCCCCCTGTCATTTGTTTGTGCCTGTCATTCAATGAACTTGAAAAATCTCCAGCTTTTAAAAACCAGAGCAGGGACATTTTTTTTTCCTTCCTTTTTCCTTCTCCTCCATCTTCTTGCCCAAGCTCCCTGCTGAACTGGACCAATTTTGTTTTTTGTTTTTTGTTTTTTGTTTTTCAAATTACAGCTGTGTCCTCCATTAGAGCTCGTATGAGAAGCCATTATCAGAACTCACACTTATTTTGGTGGCGTCCTTCCCTGCGTCTTCCTGCTGAGATGCTTTTAGCTGTTGGGAGGGGAGGGTGGAGAAAGCAGAGACAAGGCGTTAGCATCACAGGGTGGGGATACGGGCAACAGCTAAGTTCCTCGCGATGGCGGGTGACGCTCTGGGGACCATGGAGATGGGGCTCCCTCAGCTCTGTGTCTGCACGGGGGATGGGGTGAGTCAGAGCAAAGGAAGATAAAGGAGGTGTTTGTAAAACTGACTGTGGACATGCTCCGAATTCAGCTATGCAGGGTATCTGGAGATCTGTTTTGGGGTGGGTGTGTGCAAACAGGCAAAAATGTGATTTGGCTTGCGTCTCTCTGTCTGTCAGTGTGTTGTGTTTTCAGGTGTATTTGCAGCACATGCTGTCGGAGCCCTGCCCACATGCCATTCCCTGCAAGCCGACCCCCGAGGCTTCCCGCTACAAGTGCTTTCAACTCTTTGCCTAAGGGCTTTCTGACTACTGGGGTCCTCTAAGCCAGCATGCTGGGAGTTGACACCCCAGGGAGCTAGATGAGTTTAATACATACTTGTGAATATGTTAGAGGCCATTTCATGGAACACGCCAAGAACACGTGAGTGTGCCTGTGTGTGAGGGTGTGTCACGTATGTGTTCATATGTGAACAGGTGGGCAGTTATGTATGTGTTTGCACAATATTTGTGTATACACAAGTGTAACAATGAGAATCTTAGTTTGGGTTCCCCCAGAAGCAGACCTTGAGACAAAGATTCAAGTGCAAGTGGTTTATCTGGGCGGTGATCCTGGGAACGTGAGAAGGGGAGGGAGTGAGTGAGACAAAAGAGGGAAGGAAGTCGGTGATGTCATCAAGCCAGTTGCCACCACGGGCAGCGGGAACTTACTCCTGCCAGGCACCTCAGGGAAAGAGTGTAGAACGCTCTTCACTTCTCCCAGCTGAGGGGTGAGGGAGCAGGGGTATTTATCCTCCAACTCCTGCCAGTCATTGGTGGAGCACTCCTCCAGCCTACCCTGCTGGCCAGCAGGCTCTGTTGTCCAGAGAAGACCTTCAGGCAGCGTTCTGAAGGTTGGCTACTGGCAGTGGGGCTGGTAGCAGGGGATGGTGCTTGCCTGGCATGTGGATGGGGACACCGATAGCGTCTGCCCCCATGGGGGGGGGTGTGTGAGCATGCACCTGTGCAGAGGCGAATGCTTGTGCTGTGATTGGGGTGCCTTGTGTGTCTGCACGTTTGTGGAAGGGCATGACTGCACGCGAGCACATGATGGAACTTGGCAACAGCGCTTCCCCACATTTGCAAGGCCCTTTTTGCAAAACAACTGCCCAGGTGGCCTGGAGACGGCGAGCCACCAGACCCACCTTGCCTCATAACCTGGAGCCAGATTCCGTCCCTCTTGCCTCAAGTTTCCCCACCTGTACAAGAAGGGGGGTACTCTGTCCCTTTGGAGGGCCTTTCATGCTGCACCCACCCCAAATGCTCAGCCCAGCTCTGCCTTCTGCCCCTCAAAACAGGCTCTATTTCAGGAAGACGGGAGGGAGACAGCTGGGTGCTGCAGAGGATAAATGCAGCTGGAGCCCGCACCCCTCGGAGGAGATGGGGGGCAGACACACCCCTACCCAGGGAGGGGGAGTCTCCCAGCCCAACTCAGGAAGTCTCCCCAGGGGCGGTACCTGGTTTGAGGCCCACGCCTGCTTGTCCGTCCAGTCCCTGTGGCTCCGCACGTACCACCACTGGATCTCCAGCGAGTAGGAGGGGGAGCCGCTGCCACGGAAGGAGCAGGCCATCTCCACGTCCTCGCCCGTCCGCGCCGTCATGTCGTGGGGCGTCTCTGTGAACAGGGCTGTGCGGAGAAACCGGGGGAGGGCCAGGGCTCAGGAAGTGGCAGGGCCAGCGGGCTGGGGCTGGTGGGTGGCAGAGAGGGGGGAGCGCGGGAGCAGCCAGGCCTGTAGGTGGGATGGCCTGGCTTCAGGTGGGGCACCTGGAAAAGCTCTGTAAGGCTGGGCAGAGGGGTGTGTGGCAGCAGCTGGCAAAACACGGGGATAAAAGAGTAGGTCCGGGACCCATCCTGGAGCCTGTGGGTGCCACAGGGTTCTCGAGAATGGGGTGATGGAGCAGAGGAGGGCTTGGTTGGAAGGTGTTAGCCAGGAGGCTGGGGAGGAAGATGCCATCCTCATCAGTTCTTCCAGATTTCTCCAGCTGCCCCCACCCTGGGTTATTCCCACCCCCAGTGCACAGCATTCAGCATCGTCTTGTAAAACCAAATCAGACCTGGCCACTTCCTGATCAGAACCCTCCCCTGACTCCCCCACAGCGCCTGGTTGGGGGTCAGTCCCCGCCCACCTCCCCCGGTCTCCATGCTGTCCTGTGAACATTTCTCACTTTCCTACCTGACTTTTGCCCCTCCTGTTCCCAAGGCCTAGAATGGCTTTGCCTTGGTCCCTCTTTGGCTGACAAGTCACTCAAAGCTCAGTTCACACTTGACCCCCTCCGAGAGGTCCTCTCTGACCACCAGGGTAAGCATCCCCTCAACCCCCAACCTGCCCAGGTCATGGTCATGGTCATGCATCTGTTTACTGCATGCACTGCCTGTCACAGCTGCGTGAGGGCAGGGACCAGAGCATCCTGTGGCTACACCTAGTAGGTGCCCCCAATGGGTGGTACACTCCCCATTCTCTCAGGGGCCCCAGGGTGTGGTGGGAGCTACACGTGCCTCCCGTCCCCACAGCAGAGCCTGGCCCCCCTTCCAAATCCTCGAGCTGGCAGTTTCCTGGATCCAGCAGGTGCCTACCCACCCCCCCCCCCGCCCCCCACACTACCAGATAAATGAGAAAACAAATCCCCACTCTATGCGTCCCAGCACTGTTCCCCACCATATGGCCTGTCTCTCCAAACAAATACTGTCCTGAGACATAATTAGAATTCTTTCCTCTTCTCAGGAGAGATTATCTCGCCCTGGAAAGATGCCTGGCAACGAGCAGGTCACCCAGGGAATGTTGCCTCTGTCGGTCCCCCCATCCCGTGTCCTCACTGCAGCCTGCAAGGCACCGCAATCCAGCGAGCAGACATGCCCATCTCGCAGCCCCAGTGGTCCCCCCTGGCCCTACTCAGTTCAGGGCAGAAGGAAGATGAGGTCTGACTGAGGGCAGGGGTCCTGCTCTGGGATCACCTGCCTCTACCCACTTCCTATGATCCCGAGGGACCAACAAGCTCCCACATCTTCTGCTGTACACAGAGGGTCTCCTGGTGGAGCCTGACTCCAGCACGAGTTTCTGGACTTAAAGAACATCTGTATGTCCCTGGTCTCCAAGGTCATGGGTTCAGGGCTGCCCACGTTCTCTGAGGTTTGGAGGGACTGGTCGCTGTTGCATAACAGAGCCCGTTTAATTAGGATGGATGTTGTTTGGGTTACTGAACACGTGCCAGGTGCCAGGGATGGTGTGTGCTCATCTGAGAGCTGGGACTGTCCTTACCGACACAACGGGCTCCTGGAGAAGGTACCTGCCCTCCCACCTTCGCCTTCCAGGTGTCCGGGCCCAAAATTGTACGTTCGCCCTTGTCTCCCTGATTCTCTTCTACCCTCATTTGGTCTCTGGGGAACCCCATGGGTCCTCCCTCCAGGACAGCTCCCAAATCTGGCTCCTTCCCCCGACTTCCATGCCTGACCTGGGCAGCCACCACCATCCCTCACCCGTAACAGTGGAGTAGCCTCCTCACTGGCCTCCTTGCCGCCACCAACAATTTATTTTCAACACAGCTGCCAGAGGCAATTTGGCAAAACACAAATCAATCCCTGTTTCTTCTTCCCCCAAGAATTCCATGGCGTCCTCACCCTAAGAATAAAAAACTAAAGCCTTCACAATGGCTGACGAGGCCCTCCATGTTCAGGCCAGTCCCTGTGGTGTCAGCTTCTACTTTTCCCTTGGCTTATTCCATTCCTAACACAATGGCCTCCTTGTTGTTCCTTGGACATTCCAGCTGAGGTCCTACCTCAGGACATTTGCACCTGCTGTTCCCTCTGCCTAGAAAACTCTTTCGCCAGATTCCCACATGGCTCCCTCCATCCCCTGCTTCAGGACTCTGCTCAAATGCCACCTCCTCGGTGAGGCCTACTCTGACCATCTCATTTAAAACTGCATCTCTGGCCCCAACCCACTGCTTCAAATCCCTCTTCCCTTCCAACATACTATGAGTGCTGTCCACTAGAACTTTCTGCAAAGAGGAAAATGTTCCATATCTGAACTAATACAGTAGCCTCCAGCCACACCGAGCACCTGAAATATGGCTAGTGTGAATGAGGAACCGAATTTTAAGTCTTACTTCATTTTAATTGATTTAAACATCAATGGAAACAGCAACCTGTAGGTAACAGCTACTGTATCGGACAGCACGGCAAATGTACTTATTTCATGTATGTTTACGGTCTGCTCTCCCTTCCAGGAAGCAGCAGGGGTGCTTGTGTTGTCTATAGATATAGCCCCAGCCCCTAGAACACTGTTTGGCACATAGTAAGTGCTCAATCAATGCTTTTGGAATAAATGAATGGACAGACATGACTGGTCAGTGGTGGCACAGGCCCAGAGCCAAGAGGGCCCCGCTCCGAGAGTCCAGGCCCAGCCCTCCATGCCTTCCCTGATGCCAACCTGCCAACTCAAGTAGGACTGAAGGGGGCCATCGAGGACCTGAGCCACCAGGAGCGGGCTGGGAAGGGATCAGAGATCAGGGGCCCATTGGCCCCTGGCCCTGGGACAGCTGGATTCTGCTTTGATCCAGGCCCCTGCCCACCCAGCACCCTTTGCAAATGGGGGAAAGAGGAGAGTGGTGAGCCTCCTACTGGATCCGAGGTAACCAGCTGTGTGACCCTCCTGACCCAGAAACCGTGGGACACAGCTGACTTCCTCCAGGTGCCACTGCCTGATCCACGCGGATCAGAAAGTACCTACCATTTTCCCTCATGAAGATGGATAAAGGGGTCCAGAACTACCTGGGGGGGCTTGTACATCCCAGGATCACTGAGCTGGGAAGGGCAGGGCCAGCGCTGGAACCAGGGCCTGTGTGACTCGGCCACAGCGCCTCTCCCCCCAGAGACTGGGTGGAGGGGAGCACATCTGTCTAACAAGAGGATGGGTGTGTGGGTCTCGTGGGTGGAAGGAAGGGCAGAGATGGGCTGTCTTTGGGTGGGGCCCCATCAAGGTGACCCGGGGAGGGGCCAGTCTCCATCCACCCTCACTCAGCCTCCCCCTGCCCAAAGGTGCCCCTCCCCACAAGCACCAAATGACTGAAAACCCTGACCCTGGCCCACCAGCTCTTCTCACTGATGCAGAGAGGTTCAGAGAGTGCAGTATCTGGCCAGGGGCTACTCAGCAGCCAGGGGCCAGAAAGGTCAGGCCCCAGGCCCTCTCCCCACCCCTTCTATAGCCTGAGGGAGAACCTCACCACACAGTCACCTCTCCCCCAACCCGAAGCCCAGTAACGGGTCACCTAGGGGGCACCGTCCAACAGACACAGAACACAAGCCACACACGCAAGGCGGCACATACGGAATTTTTCTTTTCCTGTAGGCATATTTAAAAAAGGAACAAAAAAGTTTTTAACAGGTGAAATTAATTTTAATCACTTATTTTATTTAACTCAAGATATTAAAAAGTTATTTCAACATGTATAAAAATTATTCATGAGAGATTTTACATTCTTTTTTGCACTAAGTCGTGGAAATCCAGCATGTATTTTACATGATTACAACACATCTCAATTTAGGCTAGCCACATTCCCAGTGCCCAGCTGCCATGGACGGTGGGCGTCATAGCAAGTGGTGACTGTGCCAGCCTCAGCCCCCCACCTCCTCGCGTGTCCCCATTGCTCAGAGCGGGCAGCAGGCCCAGGATAGGGCAGGAGCCCTTCCAAATCCACAGCCACACGGCAGAGCTTGGATTAGAACCCATGGCCTGACTCCCAAAGCCATGATCTTCCCAGAGAATTCAAACTCTTTTTGGTGGTAGGGCTCTTTCTTAATAAGGAATAGTCCAAAATGGTCAGCTTTGCCCTGTAAGGTCCAAGAGAGGACCTCTTCTGTGGAAAAGGGTGAGGAGTTTGTTTTATTCTGAGTGCCAATGCCTGAGCAGGTACAGAGGAGGCATTTCACCCAGCCCGAGGCCATCAAGGGAGGCGAACCTAGGTGTAACCAGCAGGTGTGACCGAGACCCAGGGGACCATCAGCCCCCATCAGAATTTGATCTAAATTAATGAAGCAAAGTTCAGCCACCAGGCTCCACATTTCTGCATCCCACTCACACACTCCAGAGATGGGGAGCTCAGTTCCTCCTGCTGCCACTGCAAGTGGGCAGCTCTAATTGCCAAGAGGTTCTTGCCCCCTCTCCTAATTCTGTGATGAAGACGCAGCATCAGCACCAGAAACTGGAAGGTGCCCCACATCATTTTGATGACGATGATTATGGTCTCTTAAGAAATAAATACGGAGCACCTGCCAGGCATTCTGCCAAGCTCTGTACATACATTTTCTCATGCTCCAGCCTGGATGAGCTGGGGTAGGTGTGATCATGATCAAGCTCATTTTTCAGATGGGGAAGCTGAGGCTCAGAGAGGTTAAGTGACTTGCCCAAGGCCACAGAGTGAGTAAGTGGTTACTTTTGAACTCTGCTCTAGAGGACTCAGGAGCAGGAGCCCGAAACTTCTAGACCATGCTCCCGCAGCCCCTCTTCCCAGTCCTCCATCCCCACCTCCTTCCCTCCAGCCACTCAGACCCCACCCTCACTGAGCCTCCCTGCTGAGTTTGGGACATTAAAATCTGCCTCTCCTCCTGGACTTCTTCCCACCCCTGGGCCTGCCCTCCCTGTTCAGGTAATGCCTCACAACCGGTCCCCAGGGAGGCTGGTGTAATTTTAGATTTTTGAGAAGGAGGCAATTGTGTTCTCCAGCCCCAGGGTCCAAGCAGAGCTGGGCTCGCTGGGAAGACAATTAAAACCGGTGTCCAAATCAGGATTCTGCAGGAGAAGGAGAAAGGGGCTTGATTGAATGCACCATCTTCTTCCCATCTGCTTTTAATAGGGGGAGCGATGTCTTAATTAACCCCAGGCCTGGTTATCAGGGGGTCATCTGCAGGAAACAGCTCATGGCCCTGGCCCGAGTCACTGAGTCTGGCATCTGGGAAAGGCAGGGGATGACCTGGAAGATCTTGTCAGCCCTTCAAGAGCAGGACCCTGAATTCCTTCCTAACCTTTCAGGCCCTGGTTCATCATAAACACCGAGGGCTTGGCCTCAGGCCTGGATTTAATCCTACTTCCTCTAGTCCCTAGCTGTGTGACCTGGAAAAGCCCCTTCACCTCTCTGAACCTCAGCTTCTTTAGCTGAAAAAGGAGAGAATGAGAAGACAGAGGGGAAGTTTACACAAGACAACATATGCCTTATGCCCGACACACAGTAGGTGCTCAACAAACAGCACTCCCTTCTCACCTTCTAGCTCGAAATTTTGCCATCTCCAGAAAGATTTTTAAAGATGCTTCCTTGTAGCCTCATCAGATTATGCAGTGTATGCAACATCTGTATTTCATGGACACCTGGACCACGAGAGCTCCTATCCATCAGTCATGTGCCTCCTCTCCTTCCTCATTTGTTCCCAACAGTCCCTCCACCACCCCCTCCCCGCACCAAGCCAGCAGGATTCATGCAGGTTCTGGGGGGCTTGTGGACCAAGGAAGCCCCAGCCCAGCCCACACCTCCCTCAATCTCTGAGCTCAGGTTCCCCATCCCAGACCTTCTGGTCCAGCCTGAAATCTACTTTCTCCCTCTGCACAGCCCTCCCTGCCCTTCCAATCTTCAAGTTTCTGGTTTGAGAAAGGCTTCCTCTTCCAGGAAGCCTATAGGGATTGGACCCTAGCCCACCCACCAGTCTTTGCCAGAGTGAGAGCAGTATTCCCTCCCCCTGGGGACTAGTAGCAAGAGCAGCTCCCAGTCAGGGGAACCAAGGCAGAGCTGGAGCTAGACAGATACACAGAGGGCAGAGCAGAGAGAACCAGCATGGCCCTGAGGGCCCCTTGGTCACCTCTCACCAGGACATACCATGTCACTGCCTGCTCAAAACCGCCAATAATGTATGGATAGACAAAAATGTGGTCCATCCATACAATGGAGTATTATTCAGCCTTAAAAAAGGAAGGAAATTCTGACACACGCTCCAACATGGATGAACCCTGAGGACACAATACTCAGTGAAATAAGCCAGGCACAAAAGGACAAATACTGTAGGATTCCACCTTTATAAGGTTCCTAGGGTAGTCACACTCATAGAGACAGAAAGCAGAATGGTGGTTGCCAGGTTGAAGGGGGAGCTTGTTTAATAGGTACAGAGTTTCACTCTGGAATGATGAAACATTCCTGGAAGTGGGTCATGGAGATGGCTGCATAGCAACCTGAATATTTTCAATGCCACCAAACTGTACACTTAAAAACAGTTAAAATGGTAAATTTTACACGATACATATTTTACCACAATTTCAAACAACACCACCACCTCCCTTGGCTTTGCAGACCTGCAGCAGCAGTTTTCCTGCAACAAAAATTTCCCTAGACTTGTGCCTGGAATGCTCCCCCTGCCCCCACATCCACAGGGCTCCTCGCCTGTTTCCAGTTTTTGCTCAAATGTCACCTCCTGTGTCTTCCCTGCCCTCCTCTATCTCACACTGTTCCTTACCACTTACTACCACTTACTAATATATTATATTCTCATTTATTTCTCACATTTATTGCCCATCTTCCAGGCCAGAGTGTAAGCCCCTCAAAGGGAGGAGATTTTGGTCAGTTTTGTTTACTGCTGCATCCTGGCAGCTAGAACAATGCCAGGCACATAGTAGGTGTTCAATGAACACTGCAGTTATTACACAAGACACACACAGCGGCTCTGGTGGAAGGCAGAGAAAGGATCCCATCCTCCCTGCTCAGGGCCACCAGGGAGCTCCAGGAACCCCCATGCTTGGGATGCCCTACTGGGAAGCTTCCAGCCCTCACGGTCAAAGTCAGGCTCCCAGGCCGGGCATCCAAAGCCTGAAGCTCTGGCCCCGCCTGAACCCCAACTGCAGCCCCTCCTGCCCCTCTCGGCCACATACGTGTGTGTCCCTTGGGACACAGGCTGCGCACGGTTCCGGGTCACAGGTGGCCCTCTCCCTGGAGATGCTCTCCCTCCCTGGACTAGGGTAGAAGCCCTCCTTGGCGCCCCAGTGGTCTCCAAGTCCTCCTCTCACTGCCCCACCGGAGCATGTTAGATGACAGGTATTGAGGTCTCCCTGTGTACCTCCCAACCTGGCAGCTCCCCAAGGGCAGGGCTCCTGCATTGTCCAGTGTGGAGTAGGCATGCAGGACATGCTGTTAGGCACGTGCTGAATGAATGAATGAATGAACAAACAAAGTGAGAAAGACAAAACCTAAAGGACTTAAGTTAGAAATAGTAAGAAAAAAACAAGAGATATAGCCTATCATTCATTCATTAATTTGTCCCGTCATTCATTCATGCAACATTTACTGGGCACCTCTGATAGGCCAGATTAGTGTTTTGGGGGGACTGCACCCACGAAAGTAGACATATGGACACAGGCAATCAGGGAGGTCCTGAGTTGGGCCCCAGCAGACCGGCCCTCTCCCCACCCTCCCTCCCTCTGGCCCTCATAACCACCGGCACCCAAGCCCAGCGGGGCCCACTGGGCCCAGCCAAAGGGCTGCCTAGCAAACTGACAGGCAAGCTGGAGGCTCCCCAAGATGACCCAGAGAGTTGTCATGTGAAATGTGACCAAGAATGAACAGGGCACTGAAGAGGGGCCTACAATGCCTGCTTCCCTGGCAGCTCCTCCACCCTTGAGGCCCATGGACCAGCGCCACCAACCCTGTGGGGTCATCTTTCTGACTGGAGGCCCACGAGGAGCCAGAAAGTTGATGTGCCTGTTCCCAGGGTCACTGTCCCCTTATTACAGGTGGGGAAACAGGCTCAGACAACCTGGGGACCACCAGGGCCAGTCCCCTGCCCCAGGGTTAAAGGAAGGACACCATCCTGGGTGGCAGGCACTATACACAGGACCCCACTTCATCCTCCCAGAGACTAGATGAGGTGGTGCTGTTTACTGTCAGCCCATTTCAGAGGGAGGTACCCGGGCTTAGCGCCTGAGGGCACAAAGCATGAAAAGGCAAAGATTTCAATCCCGGGACTGACTGCAGAATTTCCCAATCAAAACCTGAGTCCTCCCTAAGCTCCCTCTCCCCCACTCAGCTCTAGAAAGTGTGACTCTCTGCGGGCCATTTCCAGAAAGCCTGCTCTGTGCCCAGCTCAGCAGGGTGCTGGGGCTGAAAGGGTATGTGACACAGGGTCTGCGGCCACCTGAACTCCCAGCTAGGAGGTGGAACAGGGGAAGGGGCCGCAGACAGTGTTGGCGAGGAAGCCCCAGCTCACACCGAGCTCCTGAAATCAGAAGATGTCAAATAAAATCTAAATAAGTGGGATGGAAAAGCCTCCAGGAACTGAGAAGTCTGGCGGAGAGAGGGGGCCCTTTCCTCCCCACCAGGATGGGAGCAGAGTGTCTGCCCTGCGAAAGAAGTGAAGAGGAATGCATTTTGTACAAAAGCTTAAGGAACCGCAGTATGTTTTATTAGGAAGATGATGTCCTGGGCATGCGGTAAGGGTTCAAATGCTCCTTGCAGAAGGAATGAAAGAGATCAACTTTCATGGTCCAGCTACCCTGGGCCTGGGCCTGGGCCTGTGCTGGGCTTCTCAAGATGCTTGGGCCAAGCCCTGGCCCTCAAGGGGCCCACACACTGCGGGAGTGACAGACACAGAGACCAGTGACTGTTGTTTGGACCACAGCCGGGACTGAGCGTGGATCAGCATGTACAGTTCAGGGTGTGCACCATTTGTACAGCCATGAATCATCGTGGCCCCAGAGATGTGCAGGGCACAACTATATGCAGAAGCTCCAGACGGAGAGACACGTGCTTGGAGAGGAAAAGGCAGGCTCTCGTCTGCCTGGGGAGTCAGGGAGGGCTTCTAGGAGGAGGGGACATGATGGGACTTAACCACTGAGTGAGGTTTGCACAGTCGGGGGTGCTCAGGACAGGAAGGGACATTTTAGAGAGTTTCCCAAGTCCAACCTTTTGGGGACCACCTTTACCATTTCTGCAGGAATCCTGTACCACCTGCACTATTATTTACTTCATATTTATTTTCAAAGCATCTTTCCCTTTTTACTTAAATAAATTCAGTTTAAAAGGGAACTTTTATTACTGCCATAAATGGAAAATCAGCATCACTGGCCATAAAGAGAGGGTAACTGTAAAAATAAACACTATGAAAACCAAACAGCGTTCGTAAATTCTAGCCAGGGAAGGTTGCTTACTGAAGGCTAAGAAACTCAGTCTCCATTTCCTCTCGTTAACAGGGGAGATTTGGCAAGAGTTAGGTGTTAAATTCAGAGCAGCACCAAGCAGAGACTTTCTTCTTGATCAGAAGGGCTTGGGATGCAGGTCCAGCTGACATGTGGACACTGGTGGGCAGCCACCTACACCACCGTCACTGGATCTAGCTCCCTTGGCCACTGGCTCTGTCCCAAAATTCATCTTGAGTTGGCACCTCCAAGACCTTGCCTGCTCTGGCCCATAGACCTGGAAGCCTTCCCTGCCACTCATCTCTATGGGGCAGCATCCTGTCTGATTCACTGGAAGATTCCCTGTGTATGGAGGGAGGACTAATGCCCTGCCCGAATGGGTGCTCGTGGAATGAATGACCAAAGAAATGAAGGGAGGGCTCCCTTCTGGGCTGTGCTGCTCAAACCAGGGAAGCGACTTTCAGAGGCATTGGTTTTCCTCCCCACAAATGGGGAAAGAACATTATTTCTGTATTAAAACAAGCATAAATATATTATGGCACAGAATACAGAATTCATGAATTTTGAATGAAATAGGAGACATCAAAGATAAGTTGCCCTTGGTGGGAAGCTGTTTACTCTCCTGCATGGGGTGAACTCCTCGTCAAGGGCCACCATCCTCATCTCTGCAGCCTCCGGTTCCTCATGTCTGGGCATCACCGTATTGCTGTGTCAGCAAAAGGGAAAGGGGACAGAGAGGAAAGAGAGGGGCCGGGGGGAGAGTGAAGCCCAGGACCTGCAGGTGAGGATGGGAATTGTGGCTCCACCCAGACTAGCTGTGTAAGTTGCTTCACTTCTCTGGGCTTTGGTTCATTGTTTAAAGGCTTATTTTGAGGATTAAATGAACGAATGCAAGTGAAGAGCCTGTTTCAGTGTTCAGGACAGTTGGGCCTCAACACCGACTCGCTGCTGAGTTTTAGAGACGCACAAGCACATTCACCCAGGTGGGGTCCCCGCCCAGCCCACGCTGACTGCCCACCTAATAACAACTGAAGTAGCTAACATTTTTGAGCACTATGTGCTAAGCACCTGGAGATGCTGTACCTCCATCTGTAAAGTGGGGCTAATAACAACGATCACCTCATCAGGCGATGGTGAGGATTAAAGGCATTAACTTTTATAAAGTGACTGCCTGACACCAGGTATGTGCTTATAAAGATGTTTCCTTTTTATTTAGTTAGCTGTAATTGAAGTGAAATTCACAACATAAAAACCATTTTAAAGTGTACGAGTCGGTGGCGTTTAGTGCATTCACAGTGTTGTGCCACCACCACCTCTGTCTAGTCCCACAACATTTTCATCACCCCAAAAGGAAGCTCCGTACTCATTAAGCAGTCACTCCCCGTTCCCCCAGCCCCTGGCAACCACCAATCTCCGTTCTGTCTCTATGGATTTGCCTATTCTGGATATTTCACGTAAATGGAATAATAAAATACGTGGTCTTTGGAGACTAGCCTTTATCATTTAGCATGTTTTTGAGGTTCATCCTTATTGTAAAATATATCAGATTTTGTTCCTTTTTATAGAGGTGTTTCTTTAATACAGTATCTCACTGAATCCCCAATACAACCTGGGAAGTAGCTACTACCATCCTCCTCTTCTTATAGATGAGGAAATTAAGGCACAGAGAGGGCGGGGACTTGCCCAGGTCGGCCGCCAGGCAGCGCCTACAGAGCGGGATGGCCAGTGCTGGCACCTGCAGCTGGGGGCAGGGTGCCTCCCAAGGCCATAGCACATATTGAAGGAGACAGCAGTGGAATTACAAATCTAGGGAGATGTAAGGAGAGTGAAAATATTCTGGCATTTGCACAATTGTGGGAGTTGAGCAGGTTTCCCCAGTGGAATTCCCGCCTCCTCTTCCCACACATCTGGGCCACAGGGGATGAAAGGGTTTGGGAGGGAGAAAGGCAAATGTGGGAATGTGCAGGGAGCCAGGGACAGGGTCAGGGAGCCAGGGATAGGAGAAGGAACAGGCATCCTGATGTCTGTGCAGGTACCACTGCAAAGCCAGTGGGGTGAGCCCATCGCACCGATGGCTAGTGAGGCTCAAAGAGGTTGCATGGGGGCCAGGATTTGAGTTCAAGAGTAATCTCAAGACCCAGGCACATATCTATCCCTGCTGCCTGCCAGAGGCAGAGAGGGGGTGAATGGAGGAAGCACAGGGAGACTGCATCAGCCATAAGGATGAGCAGTTGCCCCAGAACCCCAGAAAGGAGCATCCCCAGATCCACTGAGAAGCGGAAAGAAAAGTGATATGTTGGGAGGCACCAAGGCTGAAGCGAGGGAGGGCCAAGGGCCATGCAGAACAGAGCAGAGAGGAGAGGCAGAGACGAGGGCACCTGAAAGTCATTTGCAGAGACCAACAGGAGGGGAGAAACTGAGGCAGCCCCCAGGGATGCTCCAGAGCAGAGGTTCTGGGGGTGCCCAGCAGGCAAGGCAGAGAGCAGGGTGGCCATGCTGCCCCACTCCCTCCCCACCAGGCTTGGCCTAGGGCAAACCCAGCCCCACTCGGGATCTGGTTCCTGCCCCCACCCTAGCCCCTTCCACTCCCGCCCAGTTGTGTTTGGGAAATCCAGGATTGCAGCAGTAAACACATGGGCTCTGGAGTCAGGCTGACCTGGATTTGAATCCCAACTATACTTCATGGTGGACAAATCTCTGAGCCTCAGTTTCCTCATCTGTAAAATGGGCACTGTGGGGACTCAATGGGTTCATACATAGGTGTCAGTGTCTGGCCCATAGTGAGCTCTGCAGAGAATGATGATGCGATGATCAGGCTGCTATTCGCACTGCCTCTCTGAGGGAGGTGTTCCTTGAGCTCCTGCTTCCCCAAGGCTCCCACTTCCATTTTCCTCACCTCGAAGACTAGCCTTTTCAAACACAAGGACTATTCTAGAACCAAACAATTCTTAGCTCAAGGGGCTCTGCCCTGCCCCAGGGCCTTTGCATTCACTGCTCCCTCCGCCTGGGAGGGGATTTAACAGAAAGTAGCAGAGCTGGAATGGGGCTGGGGGCACCCAGCATCTAGCTGGAGTTAGGGACCACTGCTGGGGTCTCTGGGGGACATAAAGAGACCAGCTGGTGAATCTCAGGGCCCCTACCTGAGAGGCCCTCCCATCAGCTGTCAGCCAGCCTGCCCTCCCCCTCCCTCTCTGCCTGCCTGAGACCATTAGTGTGGCTTTGTTTTGAGCACTATTTTCGACTACCATGTACTCTGGCCGCCAGGCCTCCATTAGGGACCCTTTCCTGGGGCCGATGACAGGCGGCAAACAGCTCCCCAGCGAGCCAGCCATAATTGCTGCCGCCTCTGAGGTCGGAAATGATTTTTTTAAACCTCACAAAGCAAAACAGACACCCTGCCGTCTGCTCTTGCCTTCCCCCTCCTCAGCCTGGAACCACGCCTGAGGTTTCTGAGAAAGGGGGGAGGTTAGTCAAGACCCCTCCCAACCCCAAGAGATACCCTTAACATGCCAGGCTGAAGGAACACCGAGTTTGGGTTCTGCTCCCTTGCTCTAAACTAGGTGTGGGGCCCCCGACCCACGGCACCTCTCTAAGCCCCAGTTTCCTCCTAGGCAAGATGAGCGTGTTGATGGGTGCCTGGCATGCCTGCTGGGGTGATCAGGAGGCTCGGACAGGAGGTCGTGGGCCCCTCTGAGGAGTAAATAAAGCAGAGAGAACCAGAAGGCAGGAGAGGGAGAAAGAGAACCTGCCAAGGGGAGAAGATCGCTCAGGAAAAGGTTCTAAGGAGGAAGGAGCTTGTGTGCTCAAACACAAGAAAGGAAGCCAGTGTACTTACACAGACACACACACACACAGACACCCAGAACCTTCCAAGCCCATATTTCCATCATTCCCTGGACACTTCGGCCAGCCCCAGCATCCTATAAACCCACACACTCAGTCCCTTCCCAGGAGAACAGCCTCCCCTCCTCTGTGAGCCCCTCCAGCCTCCAAGTCCTATTTGAGCCCTACTTCAAATCAAAGGGCCATCCCCACCCAAATGCCAGCCATGCCCTGTGCCTTCCCCACTCAGAAACCTCCCAGGGCTGCTGCTGCCCTGGGGGTCAAGCCCAGGTTCCCCAGCCTGTTCTTAGCAGCTCCAGCTGCAGCCTGCTTTTCCCGATACGCACACACGACTCTCCAAAAGAAGCCCGTCAGACCCAGGCAGTCGGGCAAGGCTCCCTACTGGCCTCCAGAGTTTCCTCTCAGCCCTGGCAGTCCCTGGATACAGGTGAAGAAGGAGCCCACTTCCCCCAGGAAGTCTTCCCTGACTGCACCCCAGCAACCATTCTCCCTGGGAACCCTCAGAGATCTCCCTCTGATGGCTCACCTGCCTGTGCCATTTCCTGGGTTCTCATCTCTGGTTGACTGTTCTCCATTATCTCTCCCAGCCGCCACCCCCTGAAGACACTCACCAAGGACTTGCCAGGGAAAGTGAATGAAGCTTCCATCAGAAGCCACCCACGTTGCATGAGAGCACTGCAGGGAGGGGAAGGACTCCAGAGCCTGGCTTTGCTGCACACTGGCCCTGTGTCCTGGGGACAGCCCTGCCTTCTCTCTGCATCTCAGTTATCTCCCCAATGAAATGAAGGCTGCTTCCCCCATGGACCACAGGCAGGCTTTGGGGGCCTCGATAAACTCTCTGCAACAACAAAACCATGTGGCATTTTTCTGAAGAAACAATCCAGTTTTCATCAGATTCTCAAGAGAATTGTGACCCCCACCCCCAAAATTAGGAACCATTAGTCTAGACAAGAGCCAGTGTCCCTTGTAGCTTCCCCACGTGGTCATCCATTCCTTTACCTGCTTCATTCATTCAGCTGACATTTCTTTGGTGCCTGCTCTGTCTAGGTGTCATCACGATACACAGAATATGTGTACATGTAGTCCTGAGATGTCATCTCAAGAGAGGAATGTGTGTGTGTGCATGTGCGCACAGAGAGACAGAGAGAAAGGGAGGACCAAGGTGGGAGAGATGAGAAGAGGGAGGGACACAGATACAGCAGACTCAGGGAAAAAGACAAAGAAAGATGGAGAGAGACTGAAAGACAGAGATAGAGATCGAAAGAAAGAGAGAGACAAACCTGAGGAGAGAGAGAGAGATCCCAAGGGAGGGGGCAGGCAGAGCAGTTGCCACAGATGGGCACTGCCAGCCCCCCTAATTGATGGCTTTGAGCAAGGGCCCCTGCCGGCTCCAGCTCTAACCTTCCAGATGCTCTCAGAGCCTCTATGCCTCACGTCCCAAGGGCAGCAGCATGGAGGGAGCGGGGGAGGCTGGTGTCCAAGCAAAGGCAGAGGGCGCCAGCCTGGCTCCTCAGGCCGGTCAGATAAAGGACCACCCAGGCGCCTTCTCACCTCGCCCCAGCTCCTCAAACCACACACAAGCAAACACCCGAACACACTCACTCCGGACTCAGGCTTAGATGAAAACAGCAGCCCCTTGAAAAACACCCAGGCTGTGCCCAGGGCCCTCGTGTGCTCCCGGTCCCACTGCTCCTCGCTGACAGGGCTGGCCTTGGACCCAGGAGCCTAGTCTCCCTGCCCCATGCTCTTTCAGCCAGACTCAGGCCTTCTCAGCATTTGGCGTCACGGGCCCTGAGAGAATCTGAGGAATCCAGGGCACCGCTGCGGAACAAAGCACCTGCCCACACACCCAGCCGGCTTGGCAGCTAGGAGAGGACAGATGAGCGGGTTAGGAACCCCAGCTCTGCAGCCCCACAAGCTGGGCTGAGGCCTGGCTTTGCCATCCAACATCTGTGTGTCCTCAGGCAAGTCACGTCACACCCCCTCAGCCTCAGTGTCCTCCTCTGTAAAACAGGAGCACCTTCCTCACAGGGCATGCGAGGGCTGGCTGCGAGGAGGTGGGGGAAGTGGCAGGCACAAAGAAAGCCCCCAGTGAGCACTGGCTGGTGGCTTGGTTCCGAGCCCAGAAGGCCACTGAGAGCTAAGCACAGACACACAGGATGGAATCCCATTCCACCATCAGCTCCATCCTCACCTGTTGATTGGAGGAAAAGGATATTCTTGGGATTATACAGACGGAGGACTTCTAGACACTGAGAGCTTAGGAGAACTTGGCATTGTTCAGGTGGGGAGAGAGGCTCAGAGAGGGGCAGGGACCTGCCAAGCCACCCTGCAGGTAGATGCAGGGCGGAGGGTGGATAAAAACTCATTTCTCCACCCCACCTCTGGTACTTTAACTGGGAACTGAAATGACAAAGGAGTCACTTTCCCAACCCCTCAACACAGGGAGCAGTGAAGGGCTCACCCCTGCCATGTTCCCTGGGTGGAACCAGGCATCCTTGGAGTTGGCAGCTCCTCCCACCTAGGCACTGGTCCCAGTACCACCACTAAACTGCTGTGTGACACATTTTTATTAACCACCCACTGTGTTCTAGCTTCTCTGCCCACTTCATCAGTCTTTGCTCCACTGGGAAAGAGGGCAGGAATCCCCTCTGTAACATCCCCAGCTTATATCTGGTCAGGTCCAGCTGGCATACCTTCTGTGATGGGGAGCTCACTACTGGGTACCGTCACTGCTCCAGGAGTGAGTGTTCTTCTTCAGGCTAAACAACATCCCTGCTTCTTAACTCTCATCACAACTATATTCATATATATTTTATAGGTGCAGTTGTCTGACCAAGAACCTTATCTGTCTTCCTCACTGATACATCCCCAGTGGCTAAGAGTCTGATACACGGTGGGTTCTCAACTGATACTGTTGAATGAATGAAGGAATGAATGAATGATCATGCTTCTAACACCTGGCAGCCACCCCTGTTAGGCCAGCAGTTCCCAGTATGAGGAGTATGGAGTCTGAGATGGGAGTGGGTGGCCTGTAGGCCAGCAGTCCCAAGTCTGGTCACCCCCACACATGGAAGTGCCTGTGTACCACCCGTACCATGATGTGCATAATGTTTTTCCATAAACTAACCCACTATGTTTTAATATCCCCATTAGTCTCATCCTAAGCAATCATATCTGTGAAATCACAGCTTTGATGTGCTGGTTATATTTTTCCAGTCCACATTAAAATAAATGCATAACTATTAAAATGTAAAAGGTTTGTCTAGGTTCTGCCTAAAATTCTCTCTCAGGTAGGACCCAAACTTGCTGAGGGCCCTGGGGTTTCTTGAAGAAGGGTTTCAACTGGGGATGGTGGAGCCGAGTCCCAGAGACTCCTCTGCTGGCTTCGAGGAAGGGGAGGGGGCACAGCAGTGGGCGGGGAAACTGGAGGAGCAGCAGCTCCTCTGTGCCCCCATCCCCACCTCCCTTCTCCACAGCAGCAGGTACCAGAGGGATTCCAGGGTCACCAGCTGGTAGAGGGGTGGATTTCTTCCCGCAGTGAGATCACTGCCCCCTTTTCTGTGGTAAGAGTCTCACTGGGGTTTGGGAGAAGAGGACACATCCCAGAACCCCAATGCCCTCAAGGCTGCAGCATCCCATATGCACCCCAATGGGCTGGGCCTGGGTCCACCCATTGCTTACCCACCCCAAGATGTGCTTGTCGTGGTCAATAAGGATGAGGAGGGGCTCCAGTTTTATGATTTTTTTACTAAAAACATGCATGTCTTATGAAAGTTAAATTATATGAATGTTTAAAACTACATTAACTTCAGACTCGCAGACATAGTAAAGAAACTTATGGTTACCAGGGGATAGGGAGTGGGAAGGGATAAATTTGGGAGTTTGAGATTTGCAAATGTTAGCCACTATATATAAAAATAGATTTAAAAAAAAAACTACATTAACTTGGAATTAGTGAAAGTTTAAGAATTCAGAACTTAGACCTCTGCCTTATCCTCCTTGCTATCTGTTGCTTCATTCCCTGCCACCTCCCTGGGCGGGACACTGTGGTGGGTACCAGGACACAAGGGAATCTGACCCATCCCTGGCCATTACAAGGAGGGTGGTGAGGGTGCCCGGATACCGGCCCCTGTGTGCCCAGCTGACCCCCAACTCCCTTTGGGGCTGAGAGATCCTTCCCATAACCCCATCAACAGTTGGTTCAGTCCCTAAAGTCCCAGGTCACGGCCAAGCGCCAGGAGGTGGGCTTGCTTCATGCCACCTTTCCCCTCTCCTTGACACCTACCCCTCATGGGGGCACTGATGTCACTGTTCATACCACATACTTCCTCTCCTCACCCGTTTGATTTTCTCAGCCTCCAACGGAAGCTGGAAAGTCACTGAGGCAGGGTCCTGGTCTGGGGGTCGCCACATCCACTGCCGCACAGCCAGGGCATGGAACGTGGAGGTCACCACGCTCCTCCCACCACAAGTCTCATGACCTCGGGCTTTTCCCTCCTCCTTTCTGGACACAACAGTGTCATGAGCAAGGGCCCTGGACCCACATTCCTGGGCTCTGATCTGGGCTCCAATACTTGCTAGATGCGTGACCTTGGGCAAGTCTTATAACCTCAGAATCCCAGTTTCCTCATAAATACATCCAGCCAGGGAAAGCTCCCTCTTCTTAGGGTTCCTGTGAGATTCAGATGAGACAACGCCATTTAAGACCCTGCCATGACAATAAACATTTGCCTCTGTATATGTTTTTTTCATTCTTTTTGTACCGAGCTGGGTAAAGTGATCCCCAAAGCCAAGCACTAGCCTCTCTGGCAATTCGGGCATGTGCTCCCTGGTGGGTGGCCTTGGTCTTCTCCTCTGTGAGATGTGTAGAAGGGGATGGCCCCAGGGGCCTCGCCGGCTTGGCTTGAGCCTCAGAGATTCATTCCAAGCGCTCCATCCATCTCCTGCCCCAGTGGCTGCTGGGTCGGAAGGGACCACTCTCCCAGCACCCCGACCCTGCCGACTTGCTTGTCGCAAGGAAACTTCCCGCAACACCCCTGCTGTCACTGTGGCAATGAGCCGAATCCCCCAACCCGCTGGCCGCCTGCGGGCCCCTTGCTTAGGGAAAAGGCCGAGGGAGCTGCTGATAGGCAAAGTGTCAAAACCAATTGGTATGAAGGATGTGGGGAAAACTGCTTGTGAGGACCAATTCCCCACAGGAGGCCGGGAAACCCTCAGCCCAGGGCAGAGTGTTTACGGGCATAATTGATAGAATAATCACCAACACCAGAGACAACGGCGAACACATTTTTAACATCACAACCTTCAGAAGACAGCACTCAATTTTCTCCATCTCCCAGCCACCAAACTAGCCAGCTTATTGATGGGGAGATACCAGCAGTCTGGTAAGGAACGCAAGAAAGCCAGAGTCATTTTTCAGTGCACCGGCTGTTTGCCAAATGGCCCAGCGGCCCCCGCCCCCTCCCCCAGCGCCCCGCTGCTCCCTCCCGGCAACAAGAAAACCTCAGGACAGTGAATCACTCAATGGACAAAGCACCAGGCCAAGCCAGGATCTTTGTCTGCATTGAGGTGTATTAATAATTGAAGGTGCTGGCCTACGGGTGTGTGTGTGTATATGTATGTGTGTGTGTGTGTGCGTGCGCGAGCGTGTGGCAGGGCGGGGGCAGGAGGATGGATGTTTGCTGCAGTGTAAGGCTTCCTGGGGTTCCTCTGAGGGTCCACATACCTGCTCCAGCCTAGACCTCTTCCTCCCTTGCAAAACCAGACCAATCCAGCAGCCCCTGGCACCAACTTCCCATCCCTACACGTCTCATCAGGTATGGGTGAATACTTAAGGCAGTGGCTCCCACACTCCAGGCTGCTTAGTAGTCATCTGGGGGAGCTTATTAAAATGCAGGTTCCAGGGTCATCAACAATTATTTTGACCAATGGATCTAGGGAGGATCCCAGGGTCTGCATTTTAAAAAAACTCCCCGGGTGATTTCAAGGCAGGAGGTCCATAAAGAGTCTGTCCTCCAGCCCTCTGTCCCGGACAAGATCTGGAGAGTCCTGGAGAAGTCTAGCCCAGCTTCCTGCTTCTAATTTGCATGTGGCCTCAGCAAGATCCCATCACCTTTCCCAACTGCTGGTTCCTCTTGGTGGAACCCACTGACCTACCAGTTCTCTGTGGAGCTGGAAGGGGGACACTCGGATAGGGCTGCACAGAGAAGAATGGGTCCCAGAGGAGGCGCAGAACTGCCAGACACCTCTTCATTGTAGGCACAGCTCTCCAGCTCCCTATACAGACTCAGTGACCTTGGGCAAGTCACTAGCCCTCTCTGAACCTCAGTTTCCTCCAATGTCCAACACCAGTCTTGCATGAATAATGTCAGCCTTAGTGAGTTAACACTGGCAAGGTACTTGGCAGCACCTAGCACACAGTAGGCAGCTTCTTTCCTCCCACCTCTGCAGTGCTCACGGCAATGAGATAACCCTGATAAGGAAAAAAATCAGAACAGCTGCCATTAATTGAATACCTACTGGGCGCAGATGTTAATCATCACCATCACCACAATCACCACTTCCTGACACCTTCTTAAGAGGCAGGTACCATTCACTCCCCATTCTTTCCTCATGCCTTTAAAAAGCCCTCTGCAAAGTGGGCTGAGTGGAGGTAGCGGGGAGATGGGAAGCAAAACAGATGTCCTTGCGGACCCATCTGACCGCGGGCTTTCCCTGTGACAAGCCCCAGGGCAGGCAGGTGGAAGGCATTAGCCTGGCAGCTGGGCTGGGCTCGGACTGAGCTGAAGAGGTGAGCGTTAGGGTCATTGGGGCCCTCCCCAGGAGCCCCCACTTCCAGCCTCCCACCCCCACCCAAGACATAGAGACGCCTTGCAGCCACATTTCCTGAATCAGCTGAGGACACGCAGAGCCCAGGAATAATGAAACGATCAGGCTCCAATCTGCTAAACAGCAATTTCTGGGCTTTTTCAGCACACACAGCTTTTATCAAATTGGTATTCTCCTCCTGAACACAAACGGCTTATTAGACATGACCCACTTATCTGCCGCGTCTCACTATCATTAATAACAGTTTCTTTTTGTGATTAAGTGAGTAGCTCCAAACCCTTCCTGTGGTGGCAGGCGCTTGGCCCAGCAGAGGGGCAGCAGTGGGTGCTCCTCGTCATCCACTACTTGGTGACTTTGAACCTGGCAATGTTGGGGGATGGCAGTCTGGCCCCTGCAGAGCAGTCCAGCCTCCTCCTTTCTTGAGGGACAGAAGGAGCCCCAGAGGGGTGACTCACTTCCCCGGCACTGCACAGTGGTCACTGAGAGAAGCCAGATTCCCCACAGCCAGTGCTGTGTCCTTCCCATCCAGCCCCTCCTCCTGGCCTTTGCTGGACCTCTCCAGGGTTTGGAGGGGACGTTACAGCCAATGGGACAGCTGTGCCCTAAGCATGCCTGGCACCAGGGGGCAGGCAGAGACTACCACACAAAGGGCAAACCCTGCTTTCCTATGGGGGGATGGACACCTCGGGACCTCAGGAATGACAGACTAGCACCTAAATCCCTGGGCTCTAGTACCCCAAGGACAGGATGATCATAAAGCCCCAGTCCTCATATCTCTCGGGACCGCAAACTCAGGAAAGCCCTTTCTTGGAAAAGCCTTCTAGTCTAAGTTCCAACCCTGCCAAGGAACTGAGCGAAGCCAGGAGGGGAGCAGAAGGAGGAATTCCCAGTTTCCTTTGAATGGAAGGGAATCTGACAGGGAGATAAATGTCCTGGATAAAGCATTGCCTTTGCCTGACAGACCCTGGGGCCAGTCCCAGCTCAGCCACTCACTCACTGTGTGACCTTGGGTAAGTCCCTTCACTTCTCTGAGCCTTGGTTTTGCCATCTGTAAACTAAGGATCAAAATAACCCTTCCCCTACTTATCATCGCTCCAGCCAGTTCAGTAGAAATTAGATGAGGGATAGGAAGGGTGCATAAATGATACACAGAGCAGTTACTATCTAATGTGGTAAGGAAGGCGGGTGCACAGAGTCGTGGTTCCCCAAAACCCAAAAGTAGAGCCCCTGAGAAGAGCTGTGGAAGCCCCCTATTCTCCAAAGCAACCCCACTCCTGCGTCACGCCCCGGGCAAAGCCTTCTCTGATTACCCACCTACCACCACCACCACCCCGCACAGCCCTCATTCTTTTCCATCAGAATAAATCACCCAGTTCTCTGCCCTTTGTGCAAACCTCTCCCCAGCCCTGGGCATACAGTGCCCAGCATTGGTGCCGCAGCTTCCCCTACCAGATTAGAAGCCCTCACAGGGAAGGGATGGATGGAGAGTCCCCATTTTCATCTATGCCCTGGTCCCCATACAGTAACCTGGCTCATGGGGGGAAGGGGGAGCCCCCACAGCTGCCAGCTTCTGACAATCCAACTCTGCTGCCAACTTGGGCTCCTCTGGGGCTAGAAGGAGCTTCTGACACTCAGGCAACCAGTGCCGGGAATGTTCACTTGCTCCCTGGCTCCCACGGTGGCTGATTTGAGATTTCCCACCTTTCAGTCCTCCAGGGTCGAAGATGAGGATAGGTGGGTACCCTACCGAAGGATGGCAGGGGCTTCCTGCCCACTCCCAGAGGCAGACAAAAGCTCCTGGCACCCCTCTTCCCCTTCCATGCTTCTGTGTGGAAGCAGCAATGCCAACTATTCCAATGTCTAGGAGGGGCTCCCACCAAGCCTTCATCCCCGAGATGCCACCCACCTGACAGGGGAAGCTGCAGCCCCAGGCTACCAGTTATCAAGAGGTGGGGGTCTTCTGTCCCCCAGAGCCTTTCCCAGTGATATACGGGGCAAGTGTGGACAGGGAGGGGACAAGGATAGTTGTGGTGTTAAACCCACAAAGGGTAGAGGCAGATGGGCAGAGAGGTGGGCAAGCAAAGTGTGCTCACAAGTGTGTGTATTTGCCAGTGTGTCTGCAGGCAGGCGGGCAGGCAAGAGTTGTGCGCCTGGGTGCCAGCTGGCAGGGTGTGAGCCATCCAGCCGTAGTGCCTGCTGTGTGTGTGTAGTGGGCATAAGAGTGAGGAGGGGGATCTGAGAAGATGTCTAGGGATGCGTGAGGGTAGGAGTTATGAGTGTGAAAAAGCAGTGAGTGTGATTCTGAGTGTGTCCATGGCTGTGGACATCTGTGTGGTCGTGGAGGTGTGTGTTTCGGCGCGAGCGAGGGAGGTGGAAGGAGGGAACCCTCCGCGGGAGTGGGATCAGAGGTGTACACGGGGTGCCCCCTCCTCAGCAGGGGTGGCCAGGGTGCCAGGGCCGGTCCATAGACCCGGCAGGGGGCGCCCCGGGACTCCCGCCACGACCAGGGAGGGTCTGAGCCCGGGGACAGCCAAGTTGGAGCGGCGCGGCCCAGGGTGGGGTTTGGTGGGGAAGTCTGCGGGGGCGGCGACCCAACTTACCGTGGCCGGAGATGTGGTTGTCCCAGGGCGCGTGGCCGGCGGGCCGCGTGGCGCCGCCGAGTTGCAGGAAAAGTGCCAGGTAGTGGAGGGCGCCCAGCGCCACGGCGAGCGGGGCCCCCATGGTGCGCGCTCGGGCCGGGGGCGCCACCGGCTCACATTGGGGCTCAGGAAACCGCAGACCCCGCGCCCGCCGTCCCCTGCCCGGTGCGGCCTGGCTGCCCTGCTGCGGCCGCTGCCCCTCGCCCACTGAACCTGGCCCGGTCCCGGCCCCAGCCCCAGCCCCAGCCCCAGCCCCAGCCCTCGCCTGGCTCTGGCCCAGCCCCGGCTGCGGGTAGCGAGCGCACGCCCAGCCGGCCGCCTCCGACTGCGGGACTCTTCCCTTCCGCGGAAGGCCACTCCGCTCGGCGCCGCTGCCGCCGCACCCCCTCCCTCCCACTCCCTCCCGCCCGCCCAGAGGAGGAGGCGGCGGAGGGATCTGCCTCTTGATTTATCATCAAAGTTTTGCCCAGGCTGGGATTTTTAAAGCGGTACCCGCAACTTCCCCCGCCAGAGATCGCAGGTGGGGGCGGGATGGGGTGGAGGAAGCCACCCCGGGGACCTGGTTCGGGCAAAGCATAATGTAACTAGCTTCGGAAACGGAAATGCTCTCCAGCGGGATAAGGAGAAAAACCAATCTACCAGCCGCCAGACCCAGCGCGCTCGGACTCAACTTTGCTAGCCGGTCGGTGGCGGGGTCACAGGGGGGCAGGTGGGGATGGGGGTGGAGTGGAGAGTGATGTAGGGTAGGAACCTGGGCTGAGTCACAGGAGATCTGCTTAGAGCCCTGCCTCAGCCTTTGCCTCCCTGTGTGATCATGTCCGAGCGTCTTACCCCAGTGTGAGCTTCAAGGTCTTCACCTGAGAAGTGAGATTAACAGCTGCCGTCAGGGATCCTGGTGAGCATTTACGAAATCGTGTTTATAAAGCGCTAAGTGTAATGCGGCCCTCATGGTAGGAGCTCAATAGTTATTTTTGTTGCTCCCCTCTCTGGGACTCAGTTTTCGTGTCTGTGTAGTGGGCGTGAGGCAGGCCAGTTGCTGGGTCTCCTAGTTTAGAGCTGCTAGGCCCTGAGTGGTGGATTGGATCGCCCCCTTCTGGACCGTAGGGCTCCCTTCCTCGGACCGATGGGCCTAGTGGAATGTTGGGCAGGTGGCGGGGAGCAGGGAGTTGTTAAGGAAGCCACTTTCATTCCCAAGAGCAAGAATCCAACGAGAGCCTCTGATTCCTTCTCTGACCGTTTTACTGGGGCTGTTGGGACAGACTTTCAGTACAGACACAACGCGGACCTGTGGGCCCATTTAAAAGATGATGAAGCATATTAAATCAGAGAAGCAGTTTCTCCAAGGCCTCAAAGCGAGTCTGTGGCGAAGTCCCTGACTCCCGGGCAGGGTCCCTCCTACTCTCATTCCTTGTGCTTCCCCAGCCTCTTTCCCAACACGGCCCTGTCTGCCGCGGTTTCAGCACCACGGAGGAGGACAGCGTCAGTCCAGACACCCCGTCTTTTCAATCTCACTGACCGCACCGTCACCCCACCCCCGGCTCTTAGATGCGAGGATTCAGCACCATGACAAACCTTCTGATTTCCTCCCCTGCCCTCGCAGAATGGGAGTCAGCACCGCAGATGTCCCACAACCCTATCCAGACCACAGGTGGATCCAACATTATGGACAGCACCCCAACTTTGAGAATGAGGTTAGAGCCCGAGGGACAGCCCCCCACCCCGTCTTTACTCTGTCCTCGCATACCCCTTTCCAATACTATGGCAGGCAGTACTCCAGATAGGGCCTGTGGTCGCCAGCCACAATCCAGTTTATTCAAAGCTATAGGCAAATTCAAAACTATGGCCCTGAAGTGTTGCTCACTTACAAATACTGTTTCAGTATTGACGCTCAGCAATGCCTTCAACACCACAGACAAATCCCTGTCGTCATCATCCTTGCTGTTTCCAGCCCATATTCACAAGATGAAGAGGTCTCTCTCTCTCTCTTTTTTTTTTTCCTTTTTCCCTGATCAATTCATTTCTCACTTCCTTCCCACATAGAGGTGGTATTTAGACTATTCTGGGATGGTCAGGCATCTTGGATGCTACAGAAGCATTTCCTCATTCATTAATTCACTTGACCTTCACTCCCAGTGAATAGACTTCATTGCCCCCATTATAAAGACAGAGAGAAATTGAGAATCTTTAAGATTACATAGCAATGCTTTTTCACTTCCAGCCTAAGGCCTCTCCAGGAGAATGTGATGTCAGGAATGGAGCTCAAACCCAGGACTTTCTTCTCTTAAACCTCAGATTGGAGGGAAGGGGACACAGGCAAGGGAACAGGGAGAAAGAGGAGATTAGAAGAGAGAAAAGAAAACAGGAGACTGTGCTTGGGGGAGCTGCAGAGAAAGGAGGTCAGTGTGGGAGAGCTGCTCTGTGACTAACCCACTGACTGACCTTCAGGAATCCTTTCTCCTCGTGGTCTGGGACAGGGTTAAACTCTGTAACCTCTATGGTTCCTTCAAGGACAGACCTCCAGGGATTTTATGAGTTTGAAAAGGCTCATGCTGCAATGGCTCTGCTCAAAACCCCCCAATGGCCTTGCTTATAAGAAAAATCCTGATGTTTCTAGTTTGTATTCAAGGTCCCAGGCTCACCCCTTGAACATACCTTCTGCTCCAGGCATCATTCCCCTCATGTTCCCTCCCTGAACATGCCCCAGCCTCATCATGTCCTTATCCTTCCCAGTGCTTCCCCCTCCACATGTATGCTTTCCCTTCTGTCTAGCTGAGTCTCCCACTGGCCCAGGTCCAGTCTTCCCACAGGAAGAAATACCTTCTGCCTTCTCCCAGTCCTTAAGCCTCTGTTGGCCCATTATTGTCTACCCAGTGCCATGCTAAGATCTTTGATTATCCTACTCAGTCCTCAGAACAACTAAACTGTATAGGGTAGAGTGACCTTAGACAAGTTACTTAGCCTTTCTGTGCCTGAGCTTTTTCACCTGTAAAATAAAGATAATACCTCTAACACAAGATTATTGTGAGGATTAAATGACTTGCTACATGGAAAGCACTTAGAACATAGCCTGGCACATACTAAATAGCAATACAGAGGAGACAGTAATATATAGTAAATATATAGCTCTATACATGTTGAGTATTACTGTCATTACTATTATTATTATTTACAGAGGAGTAAACAGATGCTCAGAGAGGTTAAGTATCTCTCCCAGTGCTTCACAAGACAGTTGCAGAGCCATGATATGTTTGAGCACAGAGCCGATGCTCTTGGCATAATATCTAAAAGCACTTCTAGTTCAACTCACCCAGCTTAGGAAACTAAGACCCAGAGAGGATGAGTGAATGGAAATTCTCAGAGTTACACAGCCAACCATGACAGAACCAGATCCAGGACCTCTTGTCTCCCAGCTCAGTGCTCTCCCACTATACCATATTGTCCCATTTGTATTTCCTGCAGCACCTAAACTGTACTTTACAGTTTGTAAATCACAATTATATCCATGATCTCATATAATTCATGCAACAACCCCCAAGGCCACTATTCTTACCTTCCATCTTTTACAGATAAGGAAACTGAAGCTCAGAGAGATGAAGTAACCTGTACAAGGTTGCACAGGGAAGCAGGATAGAGGCTAGATGTGAAAGGATGACTGCCCAGCCCATATTCCTCCTCTGAGAAATTCTGTCTCTTTTCTATTTTGTGATCCAAGTGCAAACTGCAGACACTGTGGAAGCTAAGAGCCTAGTGGAGGCACAAGGTAAACAAAAACTATTCCAGGAAACAGTCTCTAGGAATTCACTAGGGTGGGTGACTGTTGTCACTCATTTCACTCTGGGAATTCTCCAGGAGATAGTAAGTTTCCAGTCCCTGGAGGCAATTATACGAGCATCTAGTGGTCACGTGGGTGCCATGAGGCAAATATCACTGCTATTTCCATTACCCAAATGAGGCTCAGAAGGTGAACATCATATTAAGCATTTCAGTCAGGAAAGAGGATCTTTTTAAAGTTCCCCCCAAGCAGGGGATCTTGCACTGTCCTCTGAACGAAGCTCCCTGGAGAGTCTCCACCATTCCCTTGACTCAGAGAGGCCACCCTCCCTTTCCTCCTTGAGATGTGTCACTTGAACACCATGGCTCTGTCAGTCGTAACAGCCATAAGATTTGTCCTTTTAATCCAGAATCAATAACAAATTTCATTTAAAAATAAATTAAACCAGGCATTGGAAATCATTCACCGTGTGGGCCAGGGCCCTATATAGCGCCGTCTAAATGGCTTCCTTCTGCTCATCTATCAATGCCAAGAGGGGGGGAAATACCTAAGCTGCCTGATTCATGGAGAAACTGCTTGAATGTATCAGCCCCTAACAATGAGCAATTGAGCCCCGAGTTGCACCTTTTAACACACCAATAACATGTGGAGCACGGCTTCATGAGAGCTTATCGGAGACCCCACGGTCGCTGGCTTGGAGGGATCCCATTTATAAGGGGGAACAATGGCTTCAGTATGTAGCCACCTAATTTCCAGAATGCATTACTGAGCTCAGAGGAGCCACGGAATTCTATTAACTCTTATCTGCCATGGGAGGGTATGAAACCGGCCGGGAAATCCAGACTTGGCAGAAACAGGCCCAGAAAGCACCAGGGCTGACCCCAGAAAGTGGGTGAACAAACCCAGAGGGAGAAGAGGGGGCAGGCGGGGCCCTGGATGTGTGAAAATATGTGCGTTAATAGAGCTCCGGTTTCCAGCGATTACGTTTACATCAGCGAATAAAACTTGGCAATAAAACATCGGAGCTGCGTCTCAGACAGCATTTCCTTTTACAGCCTGGTGTATTTCACTCATTATAACAGGAGGCAAGGAGCTTGAGGTGTCCCCATTTCTCCCCCTTTAATTAAATTTCCTAAGTTACTGCCCAAGATTTGGATAAAGTAAAAGACTTACAGCTCTACAAGTCGCCATCGTGGCTCCCACCCCATTCCTGTGGTAGCCCTGACTGTACCAGGTTCCAGTATGATTAAAGTGAAATACTGTGGGCATTGCCTGCCTGGGCTCTGGTTTGGAAAAGGCGATACAGCCTCAGGAGAAAAACTGGCCCAGGCTCAGAAAAGAGGCCTGGATTCTGGGACTGGCTTTGCCATCACCTTGCTGTGTGACCTTGGACAAGTTACTTCCCCTCTCTGAGCCTCACAAGTTCCCTTTTCCCCAAATATCCATATTGAGGCTTTTAGAATTGATTTGGAGCTAAGAATGCACATTGAGATACACCCCGTGAATGAGATGACTTAGGAAGCTTTAAAAAAAATTAATGCTCAGACTACGCCCCAGGGGTGCTGACCCAACTGGTTTGGGTGAGGCTAGGCTTGGGTATCAAGCTTTTCAAAAATTCCCTAGGTAATCCCAGTGCACAGCTGGGGTTGAGCACCACTGACCTAGACACAGAGTTATGTTAGCAGACTTTAGACTCTCTGGGGAGGCTGGTTGTGCCTGCAGAGGCCCACGCCCTATTCCTGGGGTTCCTTTTTCAGTCTGGTGAGGGGAGATATCTGGGAATCTGCTGGCTCACCAAGCACTCAGGTGGACCTCATGCAGAGATCCAACAGGCCACAGTGAGGACCCTGACAGGGTGGGAGGACAGGGACTCCTCTTTGTCTGTTCCTTGAACTGCACCCAGTCAGCCTCTTGGGGTGAGGGAGCCACCTGCCCCAGCCCTGATCTGGAGGGCAGCACAGGGGGCTGAGCTGTGACCTCCCACCCATGTCGGGACACTCCTCTTCTCTGATGACTTATTTCTTTATCCATTCCCCTACAAGCTGGGCAGGAGCCAAGAGTGGCCTCTACAGTCAGGCCATGTCCCAGTCACGTGAGCCTCCAGGTTCTGACCCTTCTGCCCCTTTGGCTCACCCTTGACGCTGCCCAGGTTCTCCCATCTGCATGGATTCTGAGCCTTCATCTGCACTCTTCCTCCCTCAGAACTTGTGGGCCAACTAGGAAGCCCCTAGCTAGGCTGAGGGCCATGCCCGGGCCAGAGGCCAGGGGCAAGGGGAAATCACCCAGCCTTGTCCCTGCCCCTGCCAGGCTGAATAATCCCAGGAAGACCCATGGGGCCACTCTGAGGTTTTCCTTTTGGCTTCCAGCCTGGATGGACCACAAAGAGTGGGGACATCATCTAAAGCCTAGAATTTAAAATATCTCCGTTTTTTTTTAACAGAGAAGGCTCATCAGGATCAACCACCGTTGCCCCATTGTACAGATGGGGGAACTGAGGCCCCAAGAGGGGTGAGGACAAGCCTAGGGTCTCATAGGGAGGCAATGGCAGAGCCAGCCCAAGGACCCAGGTCTCTTGACTCCATCTAGGTTCTTTCCTCCACATGTTGCTGCCTAAGGAGAGCAGACAGAATCCATCATCACTCCTGCTGCCAAGCACCCCTCCAGAGCTGTCCCACTCTGGGGTTTCCCAAAGAAGGCACCCCTCTAAGGTCCAAAGAATCTCTCTAGGGTTTGGCCCTTGAATTTGACCCAAGCCCGTAAATTGCTCTCTACCAAGGCCAACAAGACGTACACGAGACATATATCTGTGTTGTCCCAGCAAGGAGCCCAATGATAATCCTCATCAAAGGCAATTAATTGCATCAGAAAGACGGGGTTCCTAGGGCCCTTCACCCTGCAAACCGGGTGCTTATTAAACAGGACAGGACAGCAGGGTCTCTGCCAATTTTGAGACTCAGCCTATGGGAATATTTTTAAAATCCTGAAATGACTTTAATGGCGTGGTTAATGCCAGTCTAAACATTCCATGGCTGTGAGTAATTAGCTAGACCAATTCTGTCCAATAGAAATCAAATGTGAGCCGCATGTGTAATTTTGAATTTTTCTAGTAGCCATAGTAAAAAGTAAAAAGAAATAGGTAAAATTAATTTAATAACATAGTTCATGTAACCCCAAAGTATTGTCATTTCAACACATAATCAATATAAAACATTACTCCTGATATAATTTACATTCTTTCTATGTAGAAGTCATTTGAATCCAGTGTGTATTCACACTGCTGGAGCATCTCAATTCAGACTGGCCACATTTCTGGTGCTCAGTAGCCATGTGTGGTTCATGACTACCTTAGTGGACAGCAAAGAACTAGATCACTCCAAGGGGAGGCCGGGGCTGGTATCTCCATGGATCCCACACAGGGGGAGGTAACAGGCATCTACTGAGCACTTACTGTATGCCAGGCACTGGAATTGATATCATTAAATCCCCACGACAAGTCTGGGAAGGAGGTAGTGTTTAGCCTATCTTACTGGGACAGCTGAAGCTCAGAGAGGTGAAGTGACTGGGCTAAAGTCACACGGTGGCTAGAACCAAGGTTGCTGCTTCAGGCTTCTGCTGTTGGAGCCTTTAGGTAGCTCAGCAAGGTGGCAGCAAGAGCTTATTCATATGAGCCCAACCCCTCAGGGGTTATTTCCCTCTCATTTCCCCCTCTGTGGGCCTCAGTTTCCTCATCTGTAAAATGGGCATGAAATAGCTACCTTTTAGTGTTGTGAAGATTTAATTTAAAAACATGGTAAGTACTTGGCATATGATTAGGCACATTCTAAGTCCCCAGCAAACAATAGCTGAGGGTCACGGTAACACAGAAGTGATAGCCTTTCCCAGGATGTGTGTGTTCAGTTTCACTCAGCCAGTAGCAGCTGAAGCCTCACTGTGTGCCGGGCCCTGCAGAAGCAAAGTGATGAGCAAAACCAGCTCGGCCCATCCCTCAAGGACATCCCAGTCCATGGAGGCGACCGGCACAAACAAGTTCCAACAATCACATTTGTGTGCTCATTCAATAATTAGTTTGTGAGCACCCACTCTGTGCCAGGATCCAGGCTGGAGAACAAGACAGCCGCCACTCTTGTTCTTGTGGGGTTTCCATTGCAGTGAGGGCAACAGAGAGTCAAGAAAGAAACATGTTGTGTGGCAGTTGACGGTTAGTGTTCAGAAAAACAGAAAGATAAGGGGCTTCAGAGTGGAGGGACTGCGGTTTTAGATTAGATGGTCAGGGCGACATTTGATCCGAGGCTGAATGATCTGAACGAACTATGTTTCAGGGAACACGAACATCAAATGCAGAGGCCCTGAGACAGGAGTGTTCCTGGAGTGTTTCAGGAGCAGTGAGGAGGCCAGTATGGTCAGGGGGCAGCGAGGAGGACAAGGGCAGAGAGGTGACTGGTGACGGGCCCAGATCACAGTGGGTCCTATGAGGTGTGAGGAGCACCCTGGTCTCAGCCCGAGTGAGAAGATGAGCCCTGTAAAAAGAGTCACCAGCAGGGTCCAGGCCTTGGGACCCTTGGGTCTAGCTCCGGTGCTGAGCGCTCGGTGGGCAGCCAGACACTTCAAAAGAGAAGAAAACAAGCAAAGGCGCTCTAGCAGGGGAGAGGGCTAGGGACACCTGGGGCACAGACAAGAAATCATGGGGGCCTGGTCCCTGTCTTCAAATATCTGAGAGAAACAGAGCCCTCTTCTCAGGCCCAGAGGGTCCACTGAGGCCCCACATGTGGAGGTGACATGTAAAGTCTATTGATAATAATAGAGGCAGCGGTAGTAACTGACACACATACAGCAGAGAACAAAGTACTTCTCACATGCCTTTCCCTCTGGTCCTAAAACAACCCCGTGAGACTGGCTCTTTTATTCCCATTTCACAGGGAGGACACTGAGATTCAGAAAGTTGGGTGACTTGTCCAAAGTCACATGTAAGTGAATGTCAGAGCTGGAGCCCAAGCCCAGGCTGAAGTCCTAGAATATGCCCGGTCATATGCCAAGTGCTTATCATGTTTTTTAGTCAAATCCTCATAATACTGAAAGGTAGCTGTTTCATGCCCATTTTACAGATGAGGAAATGGAGGCCCAAGAGGTGCCCAAGGTTGTGTAACTGGCAAGTGCAGATCCAGGGGCCAGCTTGTCTCTTCCTCACTCTGAATAGGAACACGTCGGCCCTGTTGGGCACTGAGCTGAGTGCTTTCTGTCCACTGTGCTCCTTGCAACAACAGTGATCCGGTGAGGTTGCACCACTGACACCCCTGTTTAATGATGAGCAGCCTGAGACTTAGAAGATCAGAGGTGTGCACAAGATGACACAGCTGATGGCCACCAGGTGACCTGTTGGCCTGAACTCTAAGCTGCAAGAAGGTCCCTTCAGTTCCTAGGGTGTTGTTTGGGGCCAAAATCCCAGCTAGAGTGGAGAGGGTCAGCCTGGCCCACTCCTTCTGATGTTGGGATTTGGCACTCCTGTCAGGTGGACCTGGGAGTCAGGCACGCTGGCCTTAATCCAGTCCTGTTCCCCTGAATTCTAAGTCACCTCTGCCAGCCATCCTCTCTGCACCACAGCTTTCCCATCTCTAAAATGGGAGGGCTTAACTTGATCATCGCTGGAGAACCCTTCCAGCTCAATACTCTAGAAGGAAATGAGGAATAGTAACTTGACCAAAACGCACAAGGTTTCCAACATAGATCTCTAGAGACCCAGGACTTCGTTCTCTGCAATGAAGCAAATGCCCTTTAAAACCAGAGCTGGAGTATCAAACCAAAGGAATGACATTCTAATGGTGAAATTTCAGGCAAGGATGAGGAGGTGGTAATGACAAGTCTAGAGCAACTTGACCCAGACTGCTGGACCTGGGTGGGGACAGAGGGGTTTCCCCAGGGGTCCCGGCTGAAGTGGAAGCATCATCAGGTGTCCTGGGTCTTTCATATTAATGATCAGGAGACTGGATGGAGGTGCCAGGTAATTATATTTAAATGGCTGGAACCTGCTCCAGGTTTTCATGGCACTCACCAAGGCCTGTAAATCATGCCACAGCAGCTCTAGGAGGGGATAAATTCCTCTCTAATTCAGGAACATCTCCAGCTGGGATTCTGAATGCAGCACAGCATTTTGGGGGGGGGGGGACAACTTTCAGAGCCTCCCCCCTCCCAGGGAAAAGCAGCCTTCTAGGAGCAGAAGAGGGGGTGGGGACACAGCAGGATGAGCAGAAGCAGCTCAGGATCCTGGAGCTGCAGCCCTCTGCTCCCCTCCTCCCCCCACATGAGAAACCAGGTTAAGAACAAGGCACCTTCAGAGAGCAGAGAGTTCCCAGGACGGTGTGACTGTTTTCATTTTTTTATCCAGCCAGCCAGTCAGCCAGCCAGTATTGATCATCTATCCAATATCTTCTCTTTGCTGGTGCATGCAGTGGTGAGAATTCACCCACTGTGTTCCAGTCTAATCTGTGTGAGCTTGGGTGAGTCTCTTCACCTCTCTGAGCCTCAGTTTCCTTGAAGGAGAGACATGCACCTTCCCTCTCCCAACCCTAGGGCTGTTGTAAAAGCAGATGAGACAGCATCTTGGCATCAGTTTAACAAACAGGCATTGTGCCTATGGCTTTAAATCTGTCATCTCATTGAAACTGCCCAGAGAGGAGGGCTATGATTTTCCCCATTTTATGATGGAGCAACAGAGACTGGAGAGGATAAAGAAACTTAGCCAGAGTCACACATTGGCTTATTCTTGCTAACTTCTACCCACAGTCACTGTACTTTTCTTCCCATGCTCCCAGCCAGCCCTTTCCCCCAAACCTACCTGCTCCAACACCCTTGAGGATACACTTCCCGTGGGGGTACACAGCCCCCCATGTGCGGGGCTGTGTGTGGCAGAATAGAAACCAGACAGAAGCAGGCTTGAAGCCAGGCTCACCCCATCCCATCTGTGTGATTCTGAGAGAGTTACTCAACCTTTTTGTGCCTCGGTCTCCTCATCTCGAAAGTGGAGCTGATGACCCTCTAGCTTACTGAGTTTCATGTAAAATGAAGTGAGATGTGTATGAAAAACCAGTCTTCAGCATCTGGCACACAACAGAGGCTCAGTAAGTGTTAGCTATTGGATCTGTCTGTCCTTGCTGTCTCTAGGATAATCTATAGCTGTCAGGCACTCATTTTATTGCTTTACCTCACTGTACAGGTAGGCAAATGGAAGTCCAGAGACTTCTGGGACCACACATCCCATGAACAGGCAGAGACAGTCCTGGATCCTGGGCCTCCACCTCCCTCCATCACAATCCTCCACCCTGTGCCCCACTGGCTACTCACCACTGGGGGAAGTAGATGCCTCAGCACTGAGTAGGCTGGAAGGTCTGTGTCCCCAAGGAAGCCACCTTTGGCCATAGGTCAGATGTGCATCCTATGGGTACCTGCTCCACCTTGGCCTCAGCATTTCCTGCATCCAGTATTCAATCACTGTTCCTCTTCCCTGCTCCCTGAAAAGATACTTTCCAAGAATCACCATTCCTTTCTCCCATGCTTCTGTCCCCACAACCAGGTGGGGTGTGCGAGGCCCCACTGCCTCTGTCCCACTCCTCACCCCACCCCAGTGAGGCAGGGACGTCCCTGTCCATCTCTCAAGAGGCAGCTGGCCAACCACCTGTCTGGGTTTGGATCCTGACTCTTGCCTTTTCTGGGCTGTGTGACCTTGGGCCCTTTCCCTCTCCGAGCCTGTTTCCTCACCTGTAAAATGGGAATGAAAGCAGAGCTTATCATGAAGGGTCACTGTTGAACTAAACAGCCATCACTCAGACTGCAGCACCCGGTAGATAACTGGGCTCAGGATCCAGAATGGGAGCAGTGAGACCCAACTTTCCATGTCACTGTTCTGATTCAGTGAATGTTCTCAGGATGGGCTCCAGCTCAGGCCTGGAGAAGTCTGAGGAGTGATGGAAGCTCAAGGCTTCAAGGCTCTCGGGAGGATTCCAGCTCCACCAACAGGGTGAGGCCAGTGACCAGGCTATGTGGCCACTGGTAGCACTGACAGGGAGGGGGTGGTCTGTTCTGTTCTGTCCAGCCCTGGCCTCTCCCAGCCCTGTCCCCCACCGAGTCCCAGAGGGACACTGACTCACTGGCAGGGAAGAGGGCGTCAGGGAGGGGCTGGCCTGCAGACCACACATCCTTACCCGTGAGCTCATCAGCCTCTGGGGGACTCTAGTCTGGCTCAGGCTTTCATCGGCCCTGACCAAGTATCTCCCTCTCGAGAGCCCTTCTCCTCTTGAAAATCTCCCCAAACATAACACGCCCCCGTCCCCATCCCAGGTTCTATCTTCCCCTCAAGCCTGGCCCTCCTCTGGGTTTCCCATCTCAGGAATGGCCCCCAGCCACCCAGCCCTGTGGCCCTTGAGATGGACTCCACCCCCAAGCCCTGTCTCTGTGTGTGTGTGTATCTCTCGCTCTCTGGAGCACACACTTCTCCCTGCCCTCCACCCCTTCCCTCCCCAGCTGCAGGAAGCCAGGCTCCCCATCCACCCACACCCACCCCTCACCACAGTCACTTCTCCCATAAAAAAGCTGGAAAGGTGCCCTTTTACAAATGCAAATCCTACCAACCTCCCCTCCTTAAAACTGGACATGCTTCCCACTGCTTAGAATAAACTCCAAACAGCTTCCTTCTGCGACCTCACCTCCCACTGGCTCCCCCTCACACTCTCTTCCAGCCATTTGGCCTGCTGGTGGGCTCTAGAATGTACCGGTTCCCTCTCACCACAGTCCCCTCCCACCACATTTCCCTCTGCCAGGAACACTCCCACACCTCTTTCAGAGCTTGGCTCTAGTGCCACTTCCTGGAAGGGCCCACTGTTCCTCTCACGGGCCCTCCTAGCCCCTAGCCCCTCCTCTTTGCATCCCTGCCACCCCCAGCTGGCCTGTGAGCACCTCAAGGGACCAGTCTGATTCTCCTCACTCATATTCTCTGAGACACACACACGGTGTGGTCTCAGTGAATGTTGTTGAATGAATGAGTGAGGAAAGTAATGGATGAATGAATGGAGTCGACTCTTCAGCCTGGGGAGCAGAAGATGTGGGGCACAGTGAGGGGGGCAGTATTTCAGCTGCAGGGGAGCCCAGACCCTGCACCCACCGACACCCACTCACTGTGTCACTCTGGGGTTTTGGTCCCTCTCTGGGCCTCAGTTTCCCCAGAAGAATGAGGGAATTGGATGATGTGACCTTTAAGGTGCCTCCTCCATTGGTCTATGTTCTGGGATAGGAAGGAAGAAGGCAAAGGGCTGAGCTAGGGCCTGGAGGTGGGGCTGGAGGGTGGGACACCAGGTCCACACAAGGACAAATGTTTCCAGAGTCAGAGCTGTCCTGCTGCTGGATGGGCTGCCTCTGGAGGAAATGAGCTCACTACTGCTGGAGGTACGTAAGTTGGGGGGGTTGCTGTAGGGAGGTCCCCACCCGGCAACCGCACTGCCTAGGAGGTTGGACCCATGTCCAGGCACACAGCCTGGAACTGGGAAAGACACACTCTAGAGGTCAGTCTCAGCTGTGTGACCTTGGGCATGCTGGTTTAGCTCTCTGAATCTCCCAGAGCACCTAACGTAGAAAAGAGTCACAGCCTTGACCTTGCAAGGTTTTGAGCTGATGCACGGGGCCTGGAGCTGTGTGAATGTTTGATAAGCCTCCACATCTTCCCATCCCAGCCTGTGCATCCAGGATGCAAGGTCTGGCCATACCCAGGACAAGCTGTCTTCTTCGTCCCAAGTCCTGCAAGGGCCTGCCCCCATTTCCAGGGTCTCATTGTGCCTGGGGGACCCTGGCCTTGACCCTGGAGCCTAGAAGAAAGGGCACCCTTGAGAGGGCCCCTCACAACGCCAGGTGCCTCCTCCAGATCCCCAGGTCTGTGATTTTTTTCCCGCTGCCCCCTCCTCCCTTGCCTCTGTGCAGGGAGCCCCATCCTTTCCACGCCTCCCAATCACGGCAAACTGCCTCATCAATCATGTTCTCTCTAATTAACTTCTAATTTACCTCTTTAGTCAAATTTGTTTACAATCAGAGACAAGAAAACACGCAGCAGCTTAAGGTGCGGCGGTAGGACCAGCTCTGGGGACGGGAGGGGCCAATCAGCCCTTGGCCGGGGTGCCAGCCCGGGGAGGCCTGAGGGCTCTGACGGGCAGGGGTGGGGGTGCTGCTTGGCCCAGTGGCCTGGCCCCCAGCACCCGTAGAGGCCTTCCCTCCCAGCCGCGATTCACCCTGCCCTCCCCACCCACGTGTTCCCCTCTCTCCGGTTTTTCCACCTGCCCCTCACTGGCTGCGTGGCCTCAGAGTATGACTGGACATCTCTGAGGTTCTGTATTCAGGTTTGCAAAGGGAGGAGTAAAAATCACATCACTCACCTTGCAGGTGGCAGCCCTGCCCAGCTGTGCCTGGACCCTGAGCCCAGAGTGGAAGGAAGACAGGCCTTGTTTGTTTGGTTTTTGTTTCTGTATTTTGGATGTTTTACATTTTTAAAATTTTGAACTGATCTCCAACTTACAGAAAAGTTGTAAACATTGTACATGATAATGCCATCACCACCGAATATTTCAGTGTGCATTTTCTAAACAAAAACATAGTCTCACATAACCACAACATAACCATCAGAATCGGGAAATTCGTGTTGAAACATCACAGCTGTCTAATTTCAGCCAGGGCAGGAGTTTTAATCCCACTGCATCATTTACTGGCTATGTGACTCCAGCCAAGACACAGGGCTCCCCCTAGGCCCAGTTCCTGCACCTGTAAAGGGGGTGGGTGAGGCAATAATCCTATCTCTATCTTGCAGGGTTGCTGTGAGTGGGAGTTCAATGAGCCAATGTGTGGGAAGCAACATGGTGGAGGCGGTGGGGGTACTGCCCCCATCTCTGTGTTCAAGATGGAAAGAGCAGCTGAGGGAGGCCGGTAACTTGTCCCAAGTCACATGACATGAAGCCCGGAGTCTGCCCTGGGAAAGACTGGCCTGGAAGAGGCAGAACCCCAGGGTCATGGGTGTGTCTCACGCTCTCCAACCAGGGATGGGGAACCTGAGACTTTGGAAAGCTCAGTGACTTTTTTCTTAGGCCCCTTGACCTACAGTAAGGTGGAAAGTGAAAAGCAGGGGGCAGGTGAGGGGTTATGATTATTAATGGCGCACCAGTAATACTAATAGCAACTAAAGAGCAAGTCACCTTGGAGGAAGCCTCTGGTGGGGGCTTTGGGAAAGAGGATGCACTGATGCTGGGCGCACAAGGCTGGTACATGGGACGTGGGACTCTCGGGGCGGGGGGGCGGTGTGGACTGTGAGCCATCAAGGATGCGGGGTGGGGCAGGGGGACACCTGCTTGGCCATGGCTTCCGGCCTGTCTTCTCACAGGAGACCCCCCTCCTGCTGACTTCCGTTCCCCTGCTTCGCTTATACATCCATCCACTGGCTCATCCAGTTCTAATTTTCTCACTGTTTCCTCTGCCTAGAACATTCCTCCAGCTCCACCCTTGGCTGCCCCTGTTCACCTTTCAGGTCTCAGCTTTACCTCACCTCCTCCAAGAGGCCCTCCAGCACCATGTTACCTCAAGTAGATGTCCCTCCACCCTGCCATACACACTCTCTAATTTGCTCTTTATCTCATTAACTCATTTTCTTTGCTTTACCTGTTTCTATCTGAAATTATATCATTTCATTCTTTTCTTTTGGTTGGTTTGGCTTGCTTTGTGCCTGTCTCCTTCCACTCATAAATTCCTAGAGAGCAAGGATCTTTGTTTTGTTCCTTTCTGTCTCCCCAGAGCCCCGCAGGGGCAAACAGAAGGTGCTAGATAAATATGGTGAAATGAATTTTGAATTCACCCATTCATTAGTACCTGGTGCCTGCTAATGTGGGGGACATGAAAATGGAAACAGACCACGGTTCTTCCCTCACCTGCTCACAACTTGGCCCAATATGTAATTGCAGGATCTCAGCAAAGCCCAGGCCCCTGCATCTAACACTCTGATGGGACAAAACCTCCTGAGACGGCCCTCGGCGGGGCCCTGGCCAGAGGAGAGGCAGCACCCAGACAAAGCCCTGGGTCCTGCCTGGGACAGAGCTTTGGGGCCAGCCCAGTGTGGGCTCCAGCTCAGCTCTGCTCTACCTCGTCTGGCCCCGGAGGTCCCGGCTGGAGCCCTGAAATGACATCAGTTTTCCCTGCGGTTCTGGAGGAGGCTCTGAGAGGGGGCACTGCTCCAGCCCTGAGTGCACAAGCTCCAGTTTGTCCCTTTGGGGGTGTGTGTGTGTGTGTGTGTGAACCCCAGCTGGGGAGCCCCTTCCTGGGGAGCAGGGATCTTATTCAAGGACCAGGAGGTAAGTCCTGTCCGGAGACTTCGGGAAGATGATGGCTTCTGCCAAGGGGGAGGGTGCCTCTGCTGTCTCGCTGCACTGTTTGTTCATATTTCTATTTCCCTGCCTGTGTTCCTTGTTCCAGCCTGTGTAATTAGGTGTCCAGGGGTGTCTCTGATTCTGTTCCGATAGAATTTGCCTTGTTTAATCAGGCAGAGGATGGCTGCCTCTGACAGCTGTTTTTCCCAGGGGTGAATTGGGAAGCAGCAGAAATCGGGTTTCTTGGCTTGAATTCACCTTTGCCACAGACTTGTGGGTGACCCTGGTGCCTGTCACTTCCCCTTCCTGAGCCTCAGTTTGCCCATCTGTAAAATGAGGGGAGTCAGATCCTGTGATCCCTCAGCTGGGAGTTTGAGACACAAGGGTTGGAGATGCTGCCGCAGTGGGGGGTGGGCCAAGTTCAGGGAGAATCACTCACTTGGGTGCCAGAGAAGAGGCATTTAAATCCAAGGTGGCATTTTTATCACTGTGTTCTTAATTGTAATTGCCATTTAATTAGATTAATGATAATTAATAACAGTAATAATGTACTGTCCTTTGTCTGGGACGATGACATTGCAGACCCACCATCCCCAACTGCACTGAACCCCCTCCTCCTCTCCTCTCCCCCCACCCCTCCTCCCAACTTTGTCTCCCTTCTCACATGTGCTCGGCATGTGACCACTTCTTGTTACTATGGTCACGTCATTAGACCATGAAGAGCTCCAGAGAGCTGGGGACCAGGCCAGGCATCCCATGCCCCCCAACATCCACCCACAAAACACAGAGGGACCAACCCAGAGATGCGCTAATATAGGCCGGATGGAAGTGGGGGTAAGTGGTGGGTGGGTGAATGGGTGGTCCAAGAGATGGATAAATGCATTCATGAATGACTTTAGTCTCAGGCCAGGGGAGGTAACCAAGCTATTCAGCCCTCTAGGGGACCCACCTCTGCTCTCAGCCCCCTTATCCCTGACCAAGCCCAGCCCACTCTAACCCCATACACATAGCTCTCAGATATGTCTCCTCCTCTCCATCCTTAAGGTCACAGTCCTGCCTGAAGCCACCAGCCTGCATGCCTAAACAGTACCAGCCCCCTTCCTGCTCTCTCAGCCTCCTAACCTACCCTTTTCCATCTGTTGTGCGTAAAACAGAGTCTTTCAGACACATGCAGTATGTGACCTGCCTCTCTCTCTGGTTCAGAACCCTTCCAGGGCTCCTCTAGGCCTTCAGATAGGAGTACAAACACTTGGCCTTGGCATCTGAACTTTCCTCATGTGGTTCCTGCCCATGTCCCAGTCACCTTCTCTACTACTGCCCCACCCCCCTCCCTACCTCGCTCCCTCTGCTCACCCATGCTCAGGCCACCCCAGAGCTGTCACACTTCCTCCAACACACTTCCCTCCCTCTGGGCCTTTGCCGCGTTCTTCCCTCTGCAACCTCTCCCCTCCTGCCCCACTTCCTCTCTCCACCCAATTCTCTACCCTTCATGATTGAGTTCAAACGCCACCTCCTTCACAATGCCCTCCAGGATGCCCCAGGAAGAATGAGCTACACTGCCCACCTGCTGTATTTTTGTGTGTCTTGACAGTATCCTCTCCCTACCCCTCGCCTGCCAGGTAGGCTCCCCATTTCCCACAAGAATGTTGGGATGTACTTTTCTGACCATTCTTGGGCTTTGAGTTCAAGTCTCAGCTCTCACCTGGAATAGCCTTGTGACTCTCCAGCCTCTTCCCTTTTCTGAGCCTTGGTTTTCTCATCTATAAAATGGGCTGTGGTGACAACTAATTGGATTTGGGGCTGTAAAGCCGCCAGCTCAGAGCTGGACTCTTTCCTGCCTCTCTACCTCTGCCCACTCATCTCTGCTCCTGAAAGCCCCTCCTGTCTTCTCATCCTGGGGAAATTCCACTCTCCCTTTTATTCCTGGGCCAGAGCTGCCTTCTCCTGGAAGTGGCAGGGACCTTCCCAGATATAACTCAGTTCAGATGTTCCTGGAACCTTTGCTTTGCACCCTGACTCAAACTACTTTTGTGTCTGCTGCTCTGACCACTGTGAGCCCAGGCTGGGTGCCAGCCACTCCAGACAGTGAGCCAGAGGGACGCAAAGGACAGGAGGGGCCCAGATCCTGCTCCACATGGTGGCGTTGCCTCCATGCAGGAGGCCAGAGTCTCAGTCTGCCTGTCACTCCATCATTCATCCTCTCATCCTCCCTTCCTCCACCCATCCCCTCCCTTGCTCCATGACTCAGTGGTCATATTCCACACATTTCCCTTCTCTGCTTAAAACTCTCCAGTGGCTTCCCATTGCATATAGGAGAAAATCCTAACTCCTTACTCTGGCAAACAAGGCCTTGTATGGTCTGATCCCTGCCCCTCTCTGCAACCTCATCTCCCCATGCTTTCCTTCTCATTCCTATGGCACATCTGGCTATTTCTCACCATGTAAACTGACTCCTGCCCCAGGGCCTTTGCACTTGATATTTCTTTTGTCTAGAATGTTATTCCCAACTTCTCCTGGCAGCCACTCTGCTCATCAGTCCTGTCTCAACTCCAATACTACCTTCTCAGAAAGGCTGACCATCCAGACCAGAGTAGCCACCCTTCCTTCCAGTCACTCTTTTATTTCCTTTATAGCTCCTAGCACCACCTTAAGTGGCCTTGCTGGTTTATCTCTTACTTGTTTACTTCTGTCTCCCCTGCTTGGGAGGCAATGGGGCAAGGAGCAAGTCTGTCTTATTTGTTCTCTATCCCCATGGAGTCTGGCACATAGCAAGTGCTCAGAAAATATTTGCTGAAGAAATGCTGCAGGAGAACCTACAGGATGGCAGGCCCTGTGCTGCAACACAGAAATGGATGAAACACAGCCGCGCCCTCAGGCAGAGGGGAGGAGCCAGCTCAGGGGAGGCTCACTGGGGACCTGGGGAAGGTGGGGTGTAGGGGGAGAGGAGCTGGGGGGCCTCAGGGCTGAGGGCAGAGTGTGTGGGGTTCTTGGCACCTCTGCTTGTCATGCTCTGGCTGATGGTGGTCATGTCTGCCTGTCTCTCCCACGAAGCTGGGAGCCCCCTGAGGGCAAGACTTGTGCTCCGCAGAGAGGGAGCTGGTCTTGAGGAAAGAGAAGTCAGCAGGGGTTTGGGAAAGTGGGAAGTGGGGCAAGTCACACAGAAGGAAGGGCATGGACAAGGGTATGGGGTGGGGGAGAATCAGTGAGGCCCATTTGTTTAGGCCCACCCACGGCACTTTGGTTCAATTCCCTGACCTCTTAGAGAGCGCTTGTTACATACAGCACACTGCTCGCTCTTTGTTCCTGAAGGACCTTGGCTTGGGAGTTTGCTGATGGATGGATTGACGCCCTCATGGGTTTGCACCTTCATTCTGGAAGGTATAAATAAAGATAAGTCAGCTCACAATCCAGTGGGGAAAGTGAACAAGAATATCCAATAAGATAAGGGTACTGGTGAGGATGTTATGACCTTTGGTCAACACATTACAGATGCTCAAGTACTTCCTAGATATCAGGTCATTGTTGGTCTAGACAGTGAGCAGTATTATAGCACTGTCGCCCCATTTTATAGATGAGGAGACTGAGGCTCAGGGAAGCGAAGTGACTCACCCAGGGTCACACAGCTGGGGAGCAGCAGGGCTGGATTTGAAGCCAGGTAGTCTGTCTCCAGCATCCATGCCCATGTGGATCCACAGGGTCAGCTTGGGGAAACTTGTTTGTCCATCTTTTAATCTTTCCCAATTACAGAGAGACTTTTACTTGCAGCTGCTGAAAACAAGAACCTGTCCTCAGGCTTTGCTCCCAAGAAGGCTGGAGTAAGGTCGGGAGGGAAGGCAGCTGGCCCAGGCCACAACCTGTTGTGGCCACTTAATGAGCTTAACTGATAATCATGGGCTCAGGCGGGTTGCCAGTTGGGTCTGTCTGTTTGGCCAAGGTTCCTGGCCTTAAACCCACCAGTCGGGGGAGGGTGGCAGTGGGGCCAAGGGAGGGGCCTGAGGATCTCCAGTTATTTGAGTGCTGGCAGCCATGGTCAGCATCAGTGACTCAGCTGTATGACCTTGGGCAAATTCCTTCATCTTTCTGTGCTTCCTTTTCTTATTTGTAAAACGGAGGTGAGCGTGGCACCTTGGAAGAACCTACTGGGATGCTGCAAGTTGCTGGGGACCTTCGGTTCAAAGACTACCTGGCATGTAGTAGGCACTCGGCAAAATTTCCACCCCAGTCCTTCGAAGGACTCAAGGAAACAATCCCAGCCCCACCACGCTTGAATAAAGCAGAAAAAGGCTCTGAGGTAGGCTGGAGACCTGGACTCTTACCTGGTTGTCACTAACTGATGGGGTGACTTGGATCCTAGTCCTCTTTGGGCCTCAGTGTTTTTATCTGCAAAATGGTATAATAATAGTCTCCATATCACAAGAATGTGGGGAAGACCCAAGGAGCCAGGCATGTAGTCAGTGCTGAATAACATTGCTGATGCTGTGGTGGTTTTGGAGGGCTGGATCTGCTGATCCTGTGTGATCTCAGGACAGCCACCTACTTTCTTGGGGCCTCTGTTTTCTCATTTGTAAAATTGACCCTAAGGTCCGCTTTCCCTAAGCTCTGTTGTTCCAGGAGTTCAGCAATGTTAATTACTGCTACCTCTGAGACCCACCTAATCTGCATGAGATGAGGAGACAGTAAAGTCCCTGCAACCAGGGGAGGGCAAAGGTGGGGGCAGGAATTCCGGTGCCCATTTCCCAAATAAAGCGAGGCCCCTGGATTTCAGTGCCAAGCTACATGTCCCTGCCCACTGCTGCCTCTTGCCTGTTCAAGTTGTAGGTCTGTTGCAAAGATGGACCAGACTCCCCTGGGCCCCAGGAAGGCCTGGGGAGAAGGGCCTGGGTCTGGATTCTCCAGGGAGTGGGGCTGCGTCAGCTAAGAGAGGAGGCAGGGCCTGAGGGTGGGTGGGCAGATTTATTGCAGCCATCCCTCTCCCCCTGCAGCGCCTGCTTCTAATGAAATTTTACGGCAGGTGGAAATGATACAACTCTGCCAGCCCTAAAAGCACTTCTATTTATTCATTAAAGATATTTATATACTGAGCAGCTCTCTCTGCTGGCCCCACCTGACTCCTGCTGGGCCTGTGAAGTTGCTCCCAGTCCTCAGAGCTGGGGGAAGGCTCCCTGGGGCAGGGGCCCCTCCCTGCAGAGTGACTGGTCGGTTCTGCCTCAGCACATCCCCAGTGCCCTTGTCTCTACCCACTACTTCCTCCTGGACCAAAGCACCAGTATCTCCTCTTCCTGGGTCTCCCGCTCCATCCTGGTCTCTGCAGTGTGTCCTCTACTTGAGCAGTCCCTTTTCAAAACCAGAGCAAATCCCTTCCCTGCTCAAAGCCCCTCCACAGTCCTCAAGGCCCTGCAAGACCTGGTCCCTGGCCACCTCTCTGGCCTTACTCCTCACCAGCCCCTGCCTCACACTTGGGTCCACAGTGGCTTCTTTGGGCTATTTTCTGGAGGCTGGTGGTGCTTTCTGTCTGTCTTGGGAACTTTGCACCTGTGCTTTTGCTTGGAACCAACCTCTTCCTTCAGCTCTTGGGCTACCCAGCTCCTTGGCATCATTCAGAGCTTAGCTCAAAGGCGTCTCATCAGAGAGGACTTCCCAGACCACCCAACCTCAGGGTGGCTCCCCTAGCACCTAGTCTCCATTGCTTTGCTCTGTGTTTGCTCCTTGATGATGCTGAGTTATCACTCTGTGTATTTGTTTACTTGTTTATTGTCCTTCAGTCTGTCCCATGAGGACATGAACTCTTGATGGTAGGGATGATGTTTGCTTTGTTCCTACACAGCTTGTGGTGGGTGTTCAGTAAATGATGGTGGGAGGACAGCTGAACACCTGGGTACCATGAGTTGGTCACAGGTGCAGGGCTCCCCAGGATGGTCCCTCAGAGACCCTCTCAGTCCCCACGTGAAGGGGAGCCAAGATTCCAAGAGTGCTCGTCTCACAGGGGCTGGGCTGGGGGCCCCTGGTCCTCTACCCTCCTGCTCCTGGGTGTTTCCTGGATGCACGGGCTTGCTGAGGCCCCAGGAGCTGGAGCCAGGCTGGAACCTTCCTCAGCTGTGGTCAGACTGTGGTCCTGGTTACTGTAGACCCACCCCTGGTGGCTTTTCCCCAGCTGATCTTTAGGGCTTTAGAGCAAAGACTCTTCCCAGGGGCTGTGGGAGGCCTCCTGCAGCCTTCCCACTGCCTTAGGAGCGGTGGCCTCACTCAGCTAATATTGATCTATGTGGTGCCTGGGCACTTTCTGGACGAGCCTGCGAGGCTGGATCTTGCTTGAGGGGTCAGAATCGAGGCTTCACCAACACCCAGTGGTACCTGTTTCCCCATCACTTGAGGACTGAACGAGCCTGGAAGAAGCGGAGACTTGAACTGGAACAAGCTGACTCTGGACCCACGTGGCCCCTGAGCTCCCATAAAGCCCAGGACATCAACACACAGGTGGTTCCGTCAGGTTCCGCCACAGCCAGGAGCTCATTCAGCCCCGGCCTTGCCAACCTCAGGGTAGCCGGGGCATCCAAAGAGGTAACTGAAAACCCCCAGGTCCCCAAAGGCCCCTTGCCTTGTTGTGGCCCCGTCCTTGTGCTGGTGCAGTTCCCTCTGCCTCGAATGACTTTCTTCCTCTTAGTTTTTAAGACTCACGGCCAGCCTAAGGCTCCTGTGAAAGTCACTCAGGACACAGTTATGGTGCCAGGGCCTGTCTCTCCCATCTCTCCCGCCAGGTTTGGGGGCCCCTCTCTGCCCCCTACCTCTACTGCAGCCCATAATCGCTCTCTTGTGACACTGTCTGGCTACTGTGGGGGAGTTCAAACTGCCTTTCAAGCTGGAGTGCATGGCCCAGTGCCCAGCATGGGGCCTGGCACAGAGCAGGTGCTCAGCAAACGTTTCCTGGGGATGACTGGGAGGAGACAGTGACATTAATGTGGGATGAGGAGCGCAGAGCAGGGAGGTGCTGGGAGAGGGGTTTGGGCTCCAGGGACGGCAGAGGCAGGGTGGACTCTGGTAGAAGGGTGAGGGCGGGAGGTAGGCAGGGATCCTCTCTCCAAGCGGGCATGAAGATGGCTCCTCCTCACTGCTGCAGAGGGAAAGGGCTCATGGCAGGTACAGGTGAACGTTACAGCTGTTGCTCTGTTGCTCTGTTGTGGCGGAGAGAGACACAGGTGAGAGACAGGGAGGGAGCAGGGGCCCTGCAGGGCCTCTAGGGGCTTCCATCATGAAGTCAAGCTGGCTGCTCCTCTGGGGCTGCCCCCACACTCCCCAGGCTTCTGCTTCCAGAGTGATAGAGTGGAGCCCCTTGTCTGCCACAGAGCTGGGGGGCAGTGTGGCTCTGGGGTCAAGAGTGTGGGCTTTGGAACCACTTTGCTTACGTTCCCCTCCCAGCCTTGTCACTTTGTAAGCCACAGAGGCTCTCAATCTGCTTTCCTCATTGGTAAAATGGGTCGATGATAAAAGTACCTACCCCTGGGGGGTATAGCTCAGTGGTAGAGCGAGCGCTTAGCAGGCACAATGTCCTAGGTTCAATCCCCAGTATCTCTGTTAAAAAAAAAGTACCTCCCCCTCACGAATGAGGGTTAAATGTGCTCACTGGAGTAAAGCTGACAGCAAGAGCCCAATGAGCATCAGCTAATATGGCACACACTGAATAAATCCATTCTTTTGAGACACTGAATGACTTCACTCACCGGAGAAATGCAAACAGACAACAAACTGTTCCCGAACAGAGAGGCAGAGACGAGGTCGGTGAACAGGGTCACAGAGGGTGTGGGGCGGCCCTCACCGACACCCTCGATGGAAGGAGGGCAACGTGACAATACCTACGCAGTGAAAAATGCACATTCTCTGACTTAGCAATTTGGCTTGGGAATTTAAGCTCACACATGTGTGAAATGACGTTCTATACAAGGATGTTCACTGCAGCACTGTAATAGTCAAAGATCGAAGACAACCTAAATGTCCATTAACGCGATTAACTAAATTATGGTACAGCTCTGCAATGGAGCTTGGCTATTAAAGGGGTGGGGAACCCTGAGTTTGGTGGATGTAGAGTGAAAAGCAAGGTGCAGAATAGAATATGCCACCATTTGTGTTAACTCTATTTTCATTCACTTGAAAACACCTAAGACCACCTCTGAAAGGCTATTCCAGCTCATTAGCAGTGGCTGCTCCTGGGGAGGGGCCGGGGAGGCGGGAGACGCAGCTGGCAGGGAGATTTATGCACTGTATCCCCTTATGTACCTTCTGAAGTTTATGCCAAGGGCGTGTGTTACCTCATCAAGGAGAGGTGACTGGAGGAGTGCTTGCCATTTTCTCGGCACAGATAACGAAGGCCCACTGCTGTGATACCAACCACTTTCCATGTGCACTAAGGAGCAAGACAGATTGAAAAATGTGGCCCTGCTTTTACCTCCACTGTGGGGTAAGAAAATCTAATCAAGAAGTTTTTGCCTTTAGGAAAGCAAGTCTCGTCTCTCTGTTGACACTGAATTGACGCTCTTGGTAATGGCAGAAGATGCCACCTGGGCACTGGTGCTGCTGTGAGGGGTGACTGAAGGATGCCTTCCAGCTTCCCTGACAACGCATTTCCCCTAGATAAAAAAGGAATGCAGCCTGCATGCAAATATCTCTAAATTAGACGTGGCCCATCTTGCCTCCTGCCGCTGAATTCAGGCGTGCCGACCAACACAAACATAGCAGCGAGCTGCGAAGGGAGAGGAAAATGAAATCCTCACTTCCCTTATGAAGACATTCTGCCTAATATTGTTTAAAGGCTATTTTATTGCCACGTTTAGATAGGAGAAGGAATATTGCCCCTCTGGGATGCGATGTCCTGGACTCAGCTATGGGCACGAGGATACACACAAAGGGGCTCTGTTTGAAGGGGAGAGCTTGTGAACCCCAAGAGTGGCAGACACAGAAGTCGAGTTCTGAACCACAGGGCAAAGGGGGCCTTTACTGAAGCCCAAGAAATTCTCCCAGAGGAGTGGGGCCGCTCAGAGAGGCAGTCTCAGCCATGAGCAGACACAAAAGGTAGGACACACCCCAGGAGTCTAAGGGTGAGCAAGGCTAGTGATGAGGATCTTCCCCTTGTTCTTAAAGCCTTTCTCAGCCTTGCATGGCGCTCTGTAAAACGGGCCAAGGTTAAGATTTTTCCTCATCCCGTCTCCTTGGTTCCCAAACCCCTGGAACTGTACACTGCTTCTGAATCCTAAAGGATTACCTTCCCCTCAGGCCCTCCCATCCCAAAATCAATGGAAAAGGGGACCACTTCCTCATTTGAAGGTGAAGGTGTGAATTCAAACTTCCTTTTAGCACAGGAACTTTACAGAAAAAGAAAACCTTAGAAAGCAGCCCAACATCAGAAGCAGAGCAGAGTGGGGTGACTGTTGCTGAGGGCGTGAGTGGCCTGGAGTCCTGACCACCTTCTCTTCTATGTTGGCCTTTGATGCACTTGTGGGAAGCCTGGGGCTTCGGTAGAACACAGCTGGGAAACTGCTGAATGGAACTTCTCTGGACAGATCATCAGGTGATAGCAGTTGCTTCTAAGGACAGGGAGGCCTGGAGCGGGGGAGATGGGAGGGGAGACTCCTCACTGTATACCTTTTGTTAAATTTTGAACTCTGTACCGTGTACAAGCATTACCTAGTTAAAAACAAAACTTAAAAAGAAAATAAAGCTGAAGGACTAATGATATCTAAAGCATGAAAAAAGTAGTTCAAAAGTCTAAGATTCTATGGGTTGCATCTGGACATGCTTTATTCTTTGTGAATTCATTAAATCCCACATGGACAGTGGAACAGATCGAAGCAGACTGTGGCAGTCAGTGATCCGTGATTGTCTCCTGGACAGAGGCAGCTCGGGGGAGGGCAGAGCATGGGCTGTGGAGTCCGACAGACCTCGCTTTGAAAGCTGGCTCTGTGCTTACTGGTCAAGGGCCTTACACAAGTTACTTACCCTCTGGGAACCTCAGTCTTGGCTTCGGAAAACTGGGGATAACGATGCCGGCAAGGCTGCTGTGCAGGTTAGAAAGAACGGATGTAAATCGAGTAGCACATAGCAGGTGTTTGATACATGGCAGCTATTATCATTGCAGAAAAGTGAAATAAAAAGAACCAAATCCAAAATGTGACCGTACGGCAACTCTAAGTCTGTAACAGGCCCTGCAACACGCTCTGGCCACCTCTCTGCTGGAACGCTTACCTCCTGGTGGTGACTGGCACACGGCCCATCTTCCCACCAGGCAGGAGGTGAGCAGCAGGAGGGCAGGGCCTGTCTCACTGTTCTATCACCAGCCCAATCCAGGCGCGATACAGGTGCCATCTTATTCAGAGTCCTTTGGGGGACTGCCTGGGATAGCAAACAGGTTTCACTGGCAAGTCAATTCTGGCCAGATGGTAGTGGCTGCCGGAGGAGCACTGCCCCTTGGGGCTCCCTGAGCAGCGAGAGCTGCTCTGACTGAATGGTGGCCACAGGCACAACGCAGGGCGTGTGGCGTCCCCTGCAGCCTATTCGCTGACCCTGGGCTAAACAGTTCATTCTAAATTGGTTCTTCCACTCCTCACTCATGAGGACCCTGTTCTGTGTGATGGATTAAGATCAGGCTAAAGGATGCCGACTTCTGTAAGGGAGGAGACCAACCTTCTCACAGTCCCTGTGAAATGGGTGCAACTTGCAATTTTGAAGCCACAGACTTATGACGGAAAGACAAATCACCAAAGGGGTATTACTATCCACACTTTGCAGATGAAGGAGTGGGATTCAGGAAGGTAAAGGCACTTACTCAAACTGCCACAGCTGGTAGACGATGTGGCCGGGATCTGGACCCAAGGCCTGCCCACTCTAAAGTGGTAGCTCGCTCTCATTCTGATGCTTGGAACCACCTGGAAGCTTAGAACAAGTAAGTACCAGCACCCGGGCCGCACGAGAGACTCCAATTTCATTGTTCTGGGGCGAGGCCCAGCACTGATACATACTTTTAAGTCCCCCTCCCAGTCAGAGTGATTCTGATGTGTGACTGGGGTTCAGACTGCGGCTCTGAGGACCACACACTCTGGCCGGCCTTGCAGCACCATGGAGGCCCTTCCCAGGATGCTTCTGCACAAGCGATGTGCCTCGTGTTACACACCCGGGCTCTCTGTCAGGGCTGGAAGCCCCAGAGGGGTGCCTAGTCCATGCCCTTCCCTCCCCAGCTGCAGATGGGCAGCCTCGCCACAGTCCCTGGGGCAGCCACAGTGGCCACTTTATCCCTGATCTGCTCTCTGAGCCTCAGTTTGCTCACTGAAAGGGTGAGGCCAACCGCTACCCTTCCTCAGATGTGTCCTGTGACAGCTGCCAGGAGGAGGTTAGAGGGTACAAAGAATGCCAGCCCAGGAATACCAAAACTAGCTTTAATTTGTCCAAAAGTCACACTGAGCTGTGTAAAAACTGCTTCTGGGGGAGGCCCAGAGAGTCCATGCCGCCCAGGGCCAGGGCCCCTAGAAGCTCTCCAGCAGGCCCAGGACGCGCTTCTGCTCGCTCTCCCGGAACTCCGGGCTCCGGCCGTCCCCGATGTTCTCTGCGTACTCTGGGGAGACAAAGGCAGCGTCAGGCGCGGGTTGGAGGTGTGGGGTCACTTCATATCCCTCCCCGAGCCCCAGCTCCAAGGGGGTGCGTGCTGTCTGGTGCCTCCAGCAGCGCCTGTGGTGGCAGCTGTGGCCAAACTCCCTGGTCCTGCATTCGAGGCCCTCCCCTCTCCTTGCTCACAGTCCTCTCCGAGCGCGGCCTTTACTCACTCAACACACACAGTGGCTGCACACGGGTGGGCACTGTTCCAGACCGGTGGTTCTCAGCGCGTGGACCCCAACCAGCAGCACCAACACCGCACAGGAACTTCTCAGAAATGCAGATCTGGGGCCTATTCAGACCTACTTTTTAGGGAACTCTGAGGATGGGGCCCAGCAGTCTGTCTGAACAAGTCTTCCAGGTGGTGCTGATGCTGCTCACGCCTGAGAACCACTGTTTGAGGCAATGGGGATAAAGCTGCGATCAAAAGAGATGAAAATCTCTGCACTTGTCGATGGAGCCTACTTTCTAGTAGGGGAGACAAACCAGAAAGTAAAGGAAATACATAGGGTTGCTATAAGAAGGCCTCACAGAGACGGGAGGGGGGGATTTGACTAAAGGCTTCAATCACGTGTGTGTGGGACTATCTGGGAATGAGTGGCAGAGGGACAAGCAGGGCAGGGGCTGGGGAGGGGAGCGTGCCTGGTCCCTTCAAGGGTGGGCAAGGAGGTCGGTGTGGCCAGGGCTCACAGCCAGGGGAGGGGGCGGGGTGCAGGTTGTGTGGGGCCACCATAAGACCTGAGCTTTTCCCCTGAGATGGGAAGCTGCAAGAGAGTTTTAAGCAGATGAGTGACATGATTTGACTTTTTAACCAGCTCACTCAAGCTGTTGTGTGGAAGATACCCTGGTGGGGGCAAGAGCAGAAAGAAGGAGTTGTGATTGAATGATGGCTTGGACCAAGGAGGTCATAGTTGAGGTGAGAAGTCTTCAGATTGTAAATATATTCTGAAGGTGGCTCCAGCAGGATTTACTATTAGACTGGAAATGGGATGTGAGAGAAAGAGACACTGAAGTCACCAAGAAATAAGACAGAAAAGTGGAGAAGGTGACAGTGAGCCCAGAATTCCTCCAGGGAACTAGGGGAACAGCTGTCTGCACCACCACAGAGAGGTACAGGGGTACAGTCCACTGACGTGAGAGTCAAACAGCTGGGCGTTTTCGGGAAAAAGGAGGAAGAAAGAATGGTCTAGACACGCCGAGGAGGAGCATGGAAGACCCTCCACTGTCTCCAGTGGACAAAGGCGTGTGGGAGAAAACAGGCACCACTTGAGAGGGCCAACCCCAGGGAGAGGCACTTTCCGTTGGAGCAGGAAGACAAAGGAAACACACCTAAGAGGATGGGGATACAGGAGATGATGCTGACGACAGAAGATTTCTAGAGGACATAATCAAAGAGCTTTAAGGTGGGTAACTGTATGGTCCAGTTTACCTGGTTATCCCAGCACAATACTTAATAATCCTCTACTTTATTCCCCAAACTGTCCTGGTCCCCCTAGATTATGTGGTCACCTGGTTTTAGGAGGTGAGGAGGGGTGGGATATGGCACAGAAATGATGTGTAGAGTTTAGAGAGTGCAGGGCCTGAGTGGTGAGCAGGGGCCCTGGGCTTCCTGTGGTGACTTCCAGGAGCAGGGAGACAGAGCTTGGTGGAGGGGGAGGGAGGACGGTGATCCAACTCCGCTGCCAGCTGACTGCGCCCTGCCCTCGCCCTTGGAGGGGAGATGGTGCAACACTGTGGGCTGTGTTTGGATCCTGCCTCTAATTCACAATCCTAAGTGGCCTTGCAAAATCTCCTCCTCTGAAAATGTACATAAAGAACCTAGTAAATAACGGATGTTCAAGAAACGCTAGTTCCCTCCCTGAGCCTGCTTTGCTCAGGCCAACAATGCCACTCAGAGAAATCCCACACATCCTTCAAGGACCATCTCAAAAGGCAACTTCTCTGTGAAGCCCTGCCTAGTCACCTCTCAATCCTGCTCCTGTCCTCAGGCCCCTCGTCTCCATCACAGGCCTGACTTCTAGGTCATCCTCTCCTTGTCCCCTCTCTCCCTCTAGACTGAGAGCCTCATGAAGGTAGGGGCCTTTGCCTTACTTTCAGCTAAATTCCCAGCAGAGCCTGGCTGAGAGCCAACTAGCTGTTTGGTGCAATGAATAAGTCCTCAGAGCAGTTATGAGATTGACTGCGAGCACACCTGCCCCCTGCTCCCTGACTGGGGTGGCCTGAGACGGAACAATAGAAGACTCTCCTGCAAGAGGCGTCTGCCTAATAAAACATCTGCTGATTCAAATCAGACAGAGACTGGGGAAGGAGGAGAAAGTGTGCAAACCCTCCCCTACCTCCCACCGCCACCATGCTGGGGAAATAAGCTTGCTCCGGCCGCTTCTTCATTTTCCCTCTGTCCTCTATATTACTTTGGACATGTGCCGGAAAACAGGATTTGGGATTCACACATGTGCCAGCTGTGTGTCTCCCCCCGGAAATCATCCTTTTCTGTTAGGTCCATCCATCACCTCCAACAGCAAATGGCAGTGACTCCTTCTATTAAGGCTCCTTAAAGGGACGGCTAGGGTGCTGGGAGAACAGGAACTGGGCTACCAAAGAAGGCTATGGGCTGTACGTTAAGTGGCATCTCTCACTCACGTGAGAATGATCTAGTCGCTGTCCCAGGAGAGACCGTTATAGCATTCAATACCCTCAGAGGCATGGTCTGAAAGCAAGAGTCTTAATGGATTGAACTAACACTTTGCTCTCCTCGTGTATTCTCAGACCTAGGAGAGAGGGACGTGGAGGAACGTTTGATCCTTTGGCGCAGTAATTTTCCAAGGAAAGCCAGCTTCCCTAGAGGGACCTAATCTCTTTCTAGGGATGTGCAAAGTAGAGGAACAGAGTCTGGATCAGTCCTCTAGCTGAATCAGCCCTACCGAGGCCTTAGGAAAACACACGCCACCATTGAACACAGAGCACCCGTCCGATGGACGGGTCTCCTCTTGTCTGTGTGCGGGGAAGGACGAAACAGTCAGATGCCTGTTCTCTGGGAACGGGCTATGAAGGAACTGGGCACAATCTAGAAGAGGGGCTGTCTTGCACACAGCGGCATGGGAACTCACATGTAGTGAACACTGGTCATGTGCAGGCATTTACATCTGTTGTCCCACTTAATTTCTGCAGCAATCCTATAAGGCAAAGAGCACCATCTCTGTTTACAGATGGGGAAACTGCAGCTGATTAGAGAACTGAAGCCACTTGCCCCAGTCTATAATGGTTCAGGAGCTGAGATTCAAACCAAGAACCTGTGTGAGAAGTGAAAATGGCACCTCAAAATCCATGGGGAGGTGGGGGAGCTGGTTCCCAAAGTGGCGCATTCTTACCTGAGCAGTATTGCACCCTGCCTCTTCCCCATCCTTCAGGAGAAAAACCTCCACAGCAGCCCAGCCTTGGCAGGGCATCTGGCTACAATGTCCTCATAAAAGGTAAAGCTCTGGAGGGACTGTCTTGTGGGAAAGGGGCCTCAGTGGCCAGAACAGATGTGGAGTGGGTTGCTGGGGCCACGCTCTCTCATGCTCTCTCATGCCACCAAATGTCAGAGCTGCCAGGTTCTCAGGAACGTACCAGCCAGGGTCCCACAGTGAGCCAGGCGCAGGGCCAGGCACAGGACCAGACCTGATGAGCCCTGGTGCTCTCCTACTGCCCCAGCAGCTGGCACCAACGGTGCACCTCGCCGCACATCCTCCACCCCTTACCCCAACTCATTCTTTGTTTCCAGAGTAGAATCCTATTTGCAGCAAACCTTGGTGGTGCCAGCTACTTCTGGTTATTACAGCTGCTACAGCAGTTTATAAATATTGAACAGGTTCCTCTCAGAGGTCTTAGGAAAGAGTTCTCTTTGTGTGTGTGTGTGTGTGTGTGTGTGTGCGCGCGCGCGCTAGATGAAGGGAGAACTTTGGGGTTGGGGATAGAGGAAGAGGGGGAGTCGGGCTGGAGAGTGAGAAAGGTGGTGTGTACATCAACTCCCTTCTCTACTTCCCTAGCATTTTCAAATGCTCTTATAATAAAGGCTTTGATGGAGCTCAAAAACAGGCAGCAGTGCTGAACGCATAAATATTAAAGCAAACTTTAGACAGCAGGTTTACGATTCAGACATGGAATACAAGCTGTTCTGTTTATGTTAAGAGGGAGAGGGAGGGGGCACCCGGGCTGGCATTTGAGGAAGAACTGTCTTCCAGGACAGAGACATGGACCAGTACTCACAAGCCTGGTTCAATCCCTGGACCTTAAACGCTTACCCTTTAAAAAGTGCAGGAGGAAGTGGGAACAGGAAAAAGAGGGATGCCAGTATTTTTAAGCTGAAAACACTCAAAGACATATAAGTGATCACAAAATACAAGCTGGGAAAGTAAAATCCATGAGGTCTAACAGAGATTCCTCAATGACAGCAATGGGCGTGGAAGGTCTAACGTCACACTGCTCGGGAAGGAGAACGTGCTGGGTCTGCTGTGAGGGAGTAAGTTTCATCAGGGTGTCATTAAAATGAAACCCACTTAAAGGAGAAGGGAAGGAAACCGACCCTTTGGATGCTGGCAGGGTCACATTCCCATAGCCCACTTTCCTAGAGACATTTTAGCTGGTTGGAAAAGCACCCCCGCCCCCCAACCAAGCCCTGAGGAGGGTGATCTGGGTGCTGGTACAGGCTCTCCTGCCTGCATCTGAGTCCCGGCTGCTGCCAGCTCTGGTGAAAGGATTAGGCCAAGGAAGCGAAGGAACTGTATTTACTGAGTAAGTGTTCTGTCCCGGGCCCCCAAATGCATCTCAACCTCAGCCTTCCTTGGGGTAGTATTCCCTTTCGGTTTGTTTTTTACAGAGTTGAGGAAACCATGGCTCAAACATGTTATCTACTAACTTTTACCCCAAGTTACAAGGAGCCGGAATTCCTGCTGGTCTGTGCTTCTCTGTTTTACTTATTCCTGGGTTAGCTCGGACACGAATCACAACACTGGAGGTAGCTTACGCTCTGAGGCACCCATTATGTGCCAACAGGTAAGCACTTTACCTCTAGCATCTCATCTAATCTTCACAGCAACCTTTTGAGGCAGGTTACCCCCATCTTACAGACATGGGGACTGTGGCTTAGAGACAGGGTAGGCAGTTGCCTAAGGTTAACGCCCAGGCCTCTCTCCAGGATCCTTTCCTGCCTCTGAAAACCCTAGAGGCCACAGTAGCCACACCCTATGTATCAACATGTCATCAAAAGATAAATCCTATCAGCTTCTACAGCTTTAATATTACAGAGGCAAAGAGTTACCAAGAGCCCCAAATCAATATGGAAATACATGTTTATGAGCTTCTAAGAAAAGACTCCAAGCCATAAAGAACACAAGCAAATCAAAGGGCCAGGAGCCAGTTTCTGAAAGCATTTTGAAGTCTTTGGCTCAGTCTTTTCACCACCAGTGAAAGAGTTTTGAGTCAGCCAACCTCTAAGCTTTCCTCTGCCAAACAGCCCAGCAACACCCGATCTTGCAATAAATTTCACCAGTGCCTAAAACATTTAAGAGACTCACCAGAGGCTTCCATGCTAACCCTTGGCACAAATATTTTACTAAGAAGTATTCCCAGGTCACAGCTCCTACTCCACGTCCAAGGAGAGGACGACTCAATGTACAGGTGCATCTGTCTGTGCAGGTCTTTCACATTCACAGGGACAGAATGCACAAGGGCGGTTGCCAGGGGCTTGGGGAGGAGGAGGGTGGGGAGTAAGTGTTTAATGGGTACAGAGATTCAGTTTTGTAAGACGAAAATAAATTCTGTGGACAGATGGTGGTGATGGTTAAAATGGTAACTCCTATGTATATTTTATCAAAATTAAACAAAAAAGGCAAACACCTCCTCTGTGCAGCTTCCCTGGATCGTCAAGCTCCTTTTAGTCTCCAGGAGAACTAACCGTGCTTCTTGAGTCCCACTCCAGTCGTAGCACTGACCTCAGTCTGCTTTGTGTTGTGGTTATTTATCTCACCTGTGATGGGAACGTATTCCCCTTGGGACAGGGACTCCTAAGTGTCTCAGTCATCTCAGGAGTTCACCTAGTGCCCTGTGACGCCAGGGTGCTTTGTAAAGGAAGACGCCCTGAATTTTCTTTCTTAAAATGCCACAGGAGTGTATCAGCCAATTGGCACAGTTAGACCTTTTCTTTTTGCCAGATGGAAGGCCGACTGCGTATAGGTCTGAGTCTGGATCCAGTCTGCAATGTTAAAAGTGACTCGGGTAACATCCCCTTAACCTCCATGAGTCTCGGTTACCTTGTAAGCAAAATGGAGACTGTAACTCTGCTTTTAGGGCCTTTGTGAGAAACAGACTATACATGAAAAGCCTGGCACAGAAGTGGCTTGGGAGTGACCACTCTACCTACTGTGGCCCCAGATTTCTGGAACAGTACAAAGAAGCCTGAAGCAGCACCCCAGTATGCACCCCCAAAAAGCATTAGCTGAGCCCCTTCTCCACGCCACTTGTGGAAGACAAAAGGCGGGACGGCTGTCAGTGCGCCTGCGGAGCATGTGGTCTGATCCGTCCTTCTCTGCCATAGAGACCGTCACCCCCTAGGTGGGCACCACAGGCCTCAGGCCAGAGCTGCCGCCAGTTCCAGGGAAGGCTGGACTTTGGGAACACCGAGTAAGCAGTCTGCAGAAAGAGGGACTTTAATGAGCCATCAATTATTCCCAGCTCTCTTGGCACCCCCACAGAAGAGGAGGAAAGAAAATTGTGAGAAAGGGACCGAAATATAATGGGAAGAGTCCCCTGCTGGGCTTGCCTCATCAGCGTTTTCCTGAGACCTCAAGGGATACATCAGCTGTCATCCTGCCAGCAAAACTTAGGAAATATGTAGGCCATAAAATCAAAGAAAAAAGCTTGCATCTAATTAGTATGTTAAAAAAAAAAAAAAAAAAAAGGAAGCAACCCAAACTGAAAAACAAAATTAAAATCAAAGAGGACAGACTGATGAGCTGGTTTCCTTTATGAGGCTTTGTTTCTTCACGCATTTTGATAGAATGAAGGGTGGAGGAAGGAGGGGAAGGGACTGAAGGCTTTTAAGGGGTGGGCCTGAGCAGAGCTCAGCTGCCACCCTCATCCAGCCCCCCAAAGAAGCCTCACCACAGCACTGCCCTGAGGGTGCTCCCTGCACCACGTCCCGGGGCTGCTGAGAGACAGGTCTGTGGCACACACCCACCAGCCGACACAGGCAGACGTGTGAGCCGCGGCGGCAGAGGCATGCTGGCGAAAGGGGGGGGGGTCGAGAACCCTTTATTATATAAACTTAACCTCCCATTGATTTTTTTCTTCTTTTTTAGTGGTCAGAGTCCTGTGAGGGTTTCTTTGACCTGGGCAACGGCATCTAATTCCCTGGCTTTAAATATCACCTCTATACTAATGACTTCAAACTGTCCAAACTAGCACCTCTCCAGCCGTCATGAGAACGTCTACTGTCTGCTGGCCAACAAAGGGATGTGGGTACCACCTGTACCCCTAAACTCACCCTGTACCGAACAGAACACAAGAGCCTCGCCCAGCAATACTCCCAACCCCATCCAATGCTCCAGCCTCCCCACTCCTGCTTGGCCTCCACTGACATGGTTGAGTTCTATGAAGGCCACTGATGTCCTGTTGTCCTGTCCTGCCTTGGGCCTCTGCTCCCCCTGCCTGGGATGCGCCTTTCCCTCTGGGACACCATGCCCAGTCCTGGGAGGAGCCTCTCCCTGCTGTGGGACTCCTTGGCATGGCCTGTGCCTCTGTTACCGCCACCTTATCACTCCCTTAACATTCTGTTCACAACTTTAATGCAGCACTTATCACATTATAATTAGCTCCGAGCATCTCTCCCCACTAGACTGCGAGCCCTCAGGGGTGGGGATCGTGCTTACTCCTATTCTCCCTTGTACCTCTAGTGCTGGATACAGAGCCCGGCAGCCAGCACTGCTAGCTGAGTCGCTGCATTTCACTTAGCTTGAATTATAGTTGGTCATTTCTACATCTATGTCCCCCAGGAGACTCCATGAGGGCAGGTGCTATGTGACACCTTAGTAGACAGTGTGTAGCGCTGTGCCCAGCCCTGAGGAGAGTCTCAGTAAACATGTGCCAATTTAAATTCACACAAGGGCAGGGTTTAATTCAACAATGTTCACATATTCACCGGGTACCCATTATGTGCCTGGCATTGTTCTAGGTGCTGAGGAGACATGAGGAACAAGCCAGACAACGTCCCTACATCATGGTGCTTACATTTTAATGTATGAGACACATAAAACAAGTAAACAAAGACATAAATAAAAATAATTACAGACTGTGATAAGGGCTAAGAAGGAAATAAACTTGGTGCTATGATGGGAAATAACAGATGGAGAGAAGTGGATGGATTCAAGATTGAGACTGGAGGCAGCAGAAACGGCAGATTCACTAGTGAATTGGCTGGGAAGGGTGATGGAGAGAGAGCTGAAGGGCTGGACTTAGGTCTGGAGATATGGGTCTGAGAGTCTAGACAGAGGTGGGGAAGAGGAACAGGAGTTGTGGGGATGAATGCAGCACCTGCAGGCTGCTCACTGGCTCGCTCACCTGTTCATCCACCCAGACACTCAATCAACAAATATTTGGTACCCAGGATGTGCCCAGCACTTTTATAGGCACTTGGGGGAATAAATGAGGATCTGAGGGAGACAGGCTGGCTCACAACAACTGAAAATTCTGAATAACCTAAAGTGTATGTGTCTGGGTTTCTGGAAACAACAACAACAAAACCAACCACCTACTACATGTTAGCACCTGTTAAAAACACTTTTCCTTTCTCAGAAGATCACTGTTTTGATTACAGGGATGGAGGTGCAGGGAGAAGCCTAAATGCAAGAGAGTAGGGCTGAGAGTAGTAAAAAGTTCTAATTGAACATGTGGGCATTAAAAGTAAATGCCACTTAAAGGCTGGGGTTGCAAATCACCACAGCTACACCTTAGGGAGGAGGTGGCATGACACTCTGAGCAGTAATTCATGTGAGTGTGACACTGAGAACAAGAAGGGAGCACCCAGGATGCTGCTATGGAAGATGCTGGGTGAGGCTCAGGAGCGGGTTCCCCTGAGGCTGCTCTCTGAGGGAGAAGACCATAGATTCCAATGCCTCAAATGCTCCATCTGCAAAATGAGTCTAGTGAATTTACCCTCCCCACCTGCCTGGAAGGGCTATCCTGGGCATGTGATTTCCAGTCCTATGTTTCACTCACACTGCTCCTTTGTTTTGGAATGTTCTTGTCCCAGCCTCTAAGACACAGCTCAGTGTTACTACTCCCACAAGGCCTCCCCAGGACCCCACTTATAATACGATGATGATAATTATCATCACAGTATTTTACAATGCTCATAGTAGCTAACATTTACTGAGAACTTACAAAGAGTCAGACATTTTCCACGTATCATCTCATTTAATCCTTTCACTCATTCCATGAAATCCCAGATGGTACCCTGTCCCAGGTAACACAGTAAATAGCAAAGCCAGGATTCAGTTCCAGGGGCCAGATCCCAGGGCCCAAGGCTCTTCACTTCTCTTCACTTTATTATACATATCATTTATCTCCCTATTTCATGTCCCACCTGTAATGGGAGTTATAAGCCACTTACAGGCAAATCCTTTGAATAAATCTAGCCTAATCCGTCACCTTAGAAAACTGGCAGAACAAGGGTCAGAGAAAGAAATGATCTGCCTGCAGTCATGTCCATCACGAGTCTCTCTGAACCCTGGAGTTATCAGTACCATAAAGTCCAACATGGGCCTCTCTACCCGCCACATATGTGAAATCTGTGCGAAGTGGCTCGAGGGTGGGGCTGCATCAGAGCTGACTGAGAGCTTGCTAACCGACTGGAGGCCTCTTGGGAACCACTCCAGCTGAGTCAGGTCCAACCAAAGATGCAACAGTGTTTGAGGGACTCCCTGGGGTAGGTGAAGGAAACTCACTACAGCACTTTAGGTGTGCTGGGCACTACACTGGATGCCGTCATACAGCATCACATGAATCTTTGTAAAATTTCAAGATTATGCTCACACTGCTGGGGGAAGGCAGAGCTGGCACTGGAAAGCGGGCATGCTCTTTTTACTACACCACACTGCCTCAAATTCACCTTCTTCTGCCTTGCGTAATTCCAGGTAGTTCCTGTTACTTCCTGGTTTTTTCCCCTAAGAAAGAAATTTCCTTCTACTACATGTAGTTTAGAACTGGATTTTTGTTTGTTTCTTGTTTGGTAGTTCTTTTTGTTTTGTTTTTTCTTAAAATTTTAACAAATATTTCCCCTCTCTAGTGCTTCTTGTTACGTGTTTTCAAAATTCAGGAACTGGAGGGTCAGAGGCAGAGAATAACTATGTTAGTCTTCGGCATTCTGACAAAGATGACCTGGACACACAGTGAACTGGACAACACACTTCAGCCTGCAGCGCAGAGGATGCTACACACCAAATTCTGGGGATATTGATAGAGACAGAAAGTAAGCATCATCTAATCCCCTGGAGCCCCAGACACAAGCAACATCCAACTCACCCTTGATGATGTGCCTGACAATCTTGATTGAGCTTCCTCGCATATTTAGGATTTGGTGAACCCTCTGGCGAATCTAATAAGGGAAAGAGTGGGGAGAGAAAGAAAAAAACATCATTTGTCCTGGGAGACAGCAGAATATACTGTATTGAAAGTATTCACCTCACCCCCATCCCTGAAAAAGCAGACCTGTGTAGAGTGAAGGAATTCAAGGAGAGTGTGACTCACTTCTTTCTCTGAGAGCCTCTGTGGGGATGGACAGGCCCAGCTGGAGGCAGCCCCCTCCTACCTGGGGCAGCCCGCTCCTACCTGGGGCACGTTGGCATTGCAGATCTCTGCCATGATGTAGCAGATGTGCTGGAGAACAAACAGCCCCGCATCCAAGCGCCGGAGGTAGAACTCATCCTCGATGTCATTGTCGATGATTTCTCCACGCCGGACCATGTCCTAGAAATGAATGAACATTTGGGAATGAAAGTTGGACAGTGAGTGGAGGAGGAAAGAATAGGTTTCTAGTCCACCCGTAATACACAAAAGAATAGCAGCTACAACAAAAACAACGAAAGAAAAACCACTCCGCCTTGATCTGCCTCCTGCTTCTCCCACCATTCTAAAATACCTTTCTTATGTTCTGTCAATGGACGAGAGGCCCAGGAAGTCAAGATTAAAGCCCATTTTCTTCTATATGATGAGTCAAGGCCAACATGGTCTCATCCACATATTCACACTGAAAAAATAAGAGTTGATGGGGACACAAATCTAAGCTATTTATCTGCTTCTTCTATGCATTCTTTCCTCTACGGTTCCTGCCTCCACAAATAACCTCTCTACAAGATATACTTAATTCTCTTCCCCTTCCAAATCAAGCTATACGCAGGGAAAAGAGGCACCCTTTCTCCACAATTCTGTCTTGGTACCTGGTGATGACACAGGTACCCACTCCATGTGTCACTTTCAGCTTACATTTTGTCAGATGCAAAATGCTGCCAACCTTTCCATTTCATTCCACAAGTTCAACACTTCCTCAAGGCCAAAGCCCTAATGAGTGACAGAAGTCTCTTTCTTAAACCTGTGTAACCCCAGACCCATCAGAATAGACGACTGTCCCCATATCTATTCCTCTCTAGCAGATTCTTTTTTTTTAAACAGCTTTATTGAGATACAATTCACATACAATTCTCTCATTTAAAGTGTACGACTTAGCAGCTTTTAGTATAGTCAGAGCTGTGCAGCCATCATCACAATCACTGTAGACCATTTGCATCCCCTCCACTCTCATAGCCCCCATCCAGTGGATTATTACCACCTCTGCCAAGAGAACCCTCTCCCCATCTCGGGGCCTTTACTGCCTTCTTCCTGGGGGTTCTGGGGTGTCTCTCAAGCCGAACCCCATTTTCAAGCTACCTCTCCCACAAAGCATTCCCTGATTATTCAAGGCTAACAACTCCTCCTTTCCAAAATTCCTGAGAGCACCCTCGACAGGCCACTCCATGACACGTCCTCTCCTTGCACGTCACATTTACACTGATTTCAGTCATCATCAGCTCCTCCCGTTTCTATCACTCCCTTTATTTCACGAGGGTGGGTTGTGAGCTCTGTGAAAGTGGGGACTGAATTTTGTCTTCACATCCTCAGCGCAGTAAATATCCACGCAGTAAATGAAAGAAAAGAGACATCTCTGTTTTAGGCTGTCAGCTCTCAGGAGTCAGAACTGGGTGAGGGACTCACTCTGCATGACTAGCAGGCTGGTCTAAGGCGACAGGTGCTTGAATACATGCTTTTGACGACAACAATCCATTTCTTAATTCTGTCAGTGGTTTTATGGCCATGGTTCCCTCTGATGACTCAGATTCCTGTCACTGACAGAAGCCCTTGGGACCCTGCTTTCCACCCTCCCAAACTCGGAGGAGCAATCATCAATCTCCAAGCAGGATCCTTCAGAGACTATTTAGATGCAGATAATGCGCTTCTTTATTTGCCCAGGAGGCCAGCCTGTAGCAACACGAGGCTACTTTTCATTTCGCTCCTAAAGGCCTCTGTCTGTGAGGCAAAAGAGGGCTCCAGACTTGCCGGGCCCTGCACTGCCTGGCAACTCACCCGCACTAATTCGTAGCTTTATTTAGTAGCAAATTCCTTGGTAACCTGGTAATGGTGTTAATGTTCACGAGGTAGTCATGGAGCACTGGCCTGATGTCCAAGGAGTTTAAATACAGAAGGGCCTCTTTAGTTTCTCATTTACTCATAATCATAACTTCCTACTCCAGAACTCCTAAGAGTTCGGCAGCTGGGGGCACAGGAAGGAAAATTACTCTTGACTTCTACTCATGCAAAAAGCATTTGCTGCTAATACTTCACATTTCTATAATGCTGCAAAGTTTAAAGCGTTATTATATATATGGTACTTATTACCAAATTTAAAGAGAGCAGGGAAGGGATTATTAATCCCATTGTACAAATTAGAATCCAAGGCACACAGAGGTTAGGTAAGTTGCTCATAATTACATAATTACCAGTTACTAGAATATGGGCTCCCTAGGGACAGGAATCCCGTCTGATTCATTGCTGAGGTGGAAATGAATAGCATGAAGCAGAGTGTTCAGATCTGGACCCTGCTATATGCCTAGTGGCAAGGACACCTTTCTAAGCACTGATTTAGGGTAGAAAAAGAATGAAAATGGAGGTAAAGGGATACCCTGGTCTTAGTCACCGAGGAGCTGATTGTCTGGGAAAGTCACAGGGATGTGGAAAATGACCAAAAAGTAAAGGGACACAGTGCACTCAAAATTTAAAGTAATTACAAGTAGTAGGTGCTAATCAGGGTTGGTTAAGATGTTAGGGCATTGGGAAGAAGTGACTTTTGGGTAAGGTTTCAAGGCTTCTGATTGGCAGACAAAGCAGAAAGAATGCCTTAAGAATGAAGGCATTCCTGTGGTCTGAGGCCTTACGCCCTGCATACTTTCTGCTCAACACCCTCTCCCCCACCGCCCCCATACACACAGCACTAACAGGCCTGCTCTCCCTTTCTGGCCTTCTCACCTTTGCTTGTAATGTTGGTGCTCTCCCCACACTCAATCTCTATCATAATAAAGTCTAAAATGTGATATTCCTTATAAAACTTTTCCTGAGATCTTTAAAAACTTCTCAGAGTTTTCCAACTTGACATGATTTTTTTCATTTCTTAAAACCCCCAACCTTGGATTTGTACCTCTTTTATGGCACCTTCCATGGTCTGCTCTGTAAGAGTTATTCAGATGTGTACCTCTTTCCTGTGTAGGTTCTTTGAAAGAGTTGTGTTTTACTCATCTTTGTACCCTAGAAAGCACCTTGCAGGGTACTTTTTGCATAGTAGACCCTTGAAAAGCATTTGTGAAACAGGATTGGAAAAATGCAGGTAGAAGTTCAGCACTATTAATATGCTGTGGTGGGGAGGCTCAGTCAGTGCTTTGGAGGGCTAGCTGGTGGGAGGCCTGAATGCTCAACAGAGGAGTGAGATACGAGAGGCTGCAGACTACACCGTGCAGGAAAATGTCATGATGAGAATATGCAAATGCCTGTATGATGGACACACTGGCTTCAAGTGTTGAGAGGCAGGCAGGGTATACAGCTAGGAGGCCACAGTATTAGCCTTTGTGAGAAGCAGATCAGATGGGGAAGACAGGAGAAGAGCGGGGTGGAGAGACAAAAGCCTTAGAGGTTTGCAAACATGGGAACTTGGAGTGAAACACATTCATTCACGCACCTGGTGAAGATTTCCTGAACGTCTAACTATGAGCCAGGTGTTATATGATGTGCTGGGGGTAGTAAAGAGAAACAGGACAGTCTACATAATCAAGGACATTGAAGTCTAATAAGGTTAATAAATATGAACAAACGAATTTTACTTTAATGTAGCAATGGCTATTATGAAGGACCTCTCATACTGAGTGCCATGGGCCTCCAGAAGAAGGACAGACTGAGTCTGTTTTGGGGAGTCAGGAGAGTTCAAGGGAAATACAACATTTGAGCTGGATTCTGAAGGAGCCTGACAAGCTGGAAGGAACATTCTAAGCAGAGGGAAGAGCAGCACAGGTTAAAGCACAGAAAAGTCGCCTTGACCCGGGTGGGAGAGAATAAGAGCGCACATCACTGTCACCGAGAGAGAGAGGACAGAAGGAAGGGACTATTTCTTTGCTTCTTAGATCCTAGCTATCGGCAGCTCATAGTGTTTGATGGATTACTACATACTAGGCATTGTGTGAGGCAGTCTGAGTAAGAACCATTGCTACCACCATCTGTCCAGCTCGGAGGAGCAGCTAACGTTGACTGAGGGCTTATTATGTGTCAGGTACAGTGGCAAGTGCTTTCCCTAAACTGACTCCTTTACGTCTCATAAATATTGCAAAGTAGGGATTATTACCCCCATTTCAGAGGAGGAAACTGACTCAGGCAGAGCAACCTCCCCAAGGCTAGTGGGTAGCAGAACTGAGATTTAAATCCAAGTCTGCTCTTTTCATATTACAGTGTTAGTGTGGGTACAGATTTCAGAGCTGTCTGAAGAACAAAGGAAGATAGTAAGAGTGGTCGAAACGCTAAAGAATGGAGTTTAGCAAAATTAACTTTTTCCGCTTAGGTCAGAAGTGCTCCTGGTGATCCTCCCTTTTCTGCACTCTTACCACAATCTGATCTCCTTTTAACCAGACACACTGCACCTTCAATTTTCTCTAAACATTGTCATGTAGGAAGACCAGACCCAAGAGAGCATTGCCAAACCCTATTTTTAATTCTTTCCTCAGAACTTCAAGATTCTGACAACATTCAATTCGACATTCTACTTTTAGACACACGGCCACATGATTTGAAAGTGAAATTTTCAAATGTAGATCTCAGATATGACTATAGCTCATCTCCAAGAAAGGCATCACCATCACTGCATTGAACATGCACAAAGATGAAACAGAGATTGGCTGCTAAGATGAAGTTTCTGCCCTGACAGTTTTAGAAGCATCATAGAAACCAGGATGCAGAGAAGGTGACTGCTGTCAGGATAGCACCTTATCTAGCCTGTTACAACTCTGTGGCATGGAATATTTACTGCTGAGTGGATTCAGGGAAGTCGAGCACAAAGGTATACTCCATGTTGAAAGGGAAATAAGAGAAGCAGGGTGATTTTTATTCTGATGGAAAATAAGGAAGTTTGAGTACAGTTCTTTTAGGCACATCTTCTCAAGTTTTGGTCTGTTTTAAAAAGAGGAAGGATGTCACTTTTATTAACCACCTGTCTTACTATATGTGAACAGAGTATAAACTTCTTTAAAATGGATTAATGCATGTTTGGCTCCTTTTCTGGGTTTCTAAGACACCAGATAAAATTTTGATCTTGAGATAAGGATGTGATATGGTTCTCTGGATATCCCTGTGTGAGGAAGAAGAACCAGAAATCTGAAAGAACAAAGCAAATGAGGTAAGATCCCAACTCTAATGCTAACTTACTAGTGTCTGCAGGCAAGTCATTTAACTTTTCTTGGCCTCAGCTTCTTTGCTTGGAAATAAGAAGCCTGAGCTAGATAAAGGAAGGGAAATAGGGTTCATGAGTGCCACCTCTAATCCACTGTAATGACTCTTAAAATGGGAATATGATTAATTTGATTAAGGAGAAATTCCAAAAAACTTGAGTAACCTCTTGAGTATTGTAAAGATACTGTATGCTACAAAATTTCAAAGTAAAAATCTATGTATACATTGAATTGCATTTGAAATAAGACATGAGGGTTAAGATTTAAAGGATGTCTCCCACCAATGAATTCATTCAACTCTCGCCTTTAAGAAGAGTGAAGGTGACTGTCTCTTTGTGAAGCAATGACAACTCAACATCCACATACAGCACTTTTTCCGGTTCAGAGCAGAGGATCTGCACTAACCTCACTTGCTGTACATGCCCTCGGTTGAGTATGTACAGCAAGTATCATTTGCAGATTTCACAGATGGAAAAATTGAGACAGATGTCACTGAATTTTGGATAGAGACTTGAGTAGAATATGATTTCCTAGTCCAAGACCCTTTTTCTGTCAGTTCTTTGACTCTAACAAGAGATGGGTGGCAAAAATGGAATAAAAACAACAGCAAAATTTCCTGGGTCCTCACTGTGTGCCAGGCATTCTGCTAAGCACTTTGATGGATTTCTCATTTTCCCCTAAACTCCAAGAGATAAGAACCATTACTATTTCCACTTTCAAATTAGAAACTGAGGCTTACAGAGGGGAAACCTCTGCTAAGGTCACAAAGCTCATAGTCGAGTAAGTGTTGGAGACAGGATAAAAATCCACGCAGGTCTGGCTCCAAGTCTGTGATCACTTCCACAGTTCAAAGTAGAAAAAAATCTTTGCTTTATAGACCTTTTCTGGTATTAGCATATGAGCGAATAGATGGGATTTTTTCTTTATGCTATTTCTGGGAACTACTGTAAACTAGCAGCATTAAATGTAAGGTCATCTAGCTTCCAGGTCTGTCTTTTCTTTATAAAATGAAGAAACTTAAGAAAGAGGAAGGAAGAGAATCGATAGCTAGACCAGCAAACTCTACATGCGATTTGGGAGAGTTTAAAAAAAAAAAAAAAGACACTCTGAAGAGTTTTATTTTGTTCATTCCATAAGAGAGGGCTAGAATAAAAACCTAGATGGTAATTCAGTGAACAGCGCATTAAGTGGAACAGATTGCAATTCACAGCAGCACGGGCCTGTTTGGGGGCTGCTAAAATAAACAGATCCATCTCCAAAGATACACAAGGAGGTAGCACGTGTGGCATCAAGGTGCCATTTCTGCAGGGCTGTGTGTGTTCCGCCCCTCCCCCAGCCACATCCTCACTTTAAATGTTAATCTGTCTTCTGGAGCACTACCAAATCGCTAACTTTCAGGTGCCTCCATCTCTCTCTGCAGGCAAGTCGCAAGCCTCCAAATGAGCCTGTGGATGCCATTTCTAATCTGCCCCTGACAGACAGGTGGTGAGCTGCCCCTCGCTGATGGGAGGAGACAGTCATAAAAGAAACTGCTGTGAAGCCAAGAGGAATCCCTCTTTTCTTAATAAGAGGGGACATGACTCAGAGGCCCAGAAGGGGTCACAGTTACAGTCTGTAGTCATGGGCAGGAACTGTCCCACCATTTAGAAAAGGACAATTTCCTTTTTACTTCCAAAGCAAGGGGAGAATTTAAACCATGGGAGTGATAGGTAAGTGGAGAAGGGAGAGGCACAAATACTAGCAAAACAAAATCTTCCTTCAAGAGCTTCGAAAATAGAGCAGTCTGTTAGAGAGGAATCCTAGGGACTGCTGGTCATTTTCAGTGGGGGAAACAGAGGCTGGAGAATTAATAAAAGGGATATTTTTTTTTTGAGACTACTCAGCTAACTGATAGCAGCTCTGAAGCTCTGATAAGAACCCAAGGATATCACACCAGTTTGCCCTCAAAGGAGAAACTGACTATGTGTTAGGCCAGCCTTAACACATGAGTATGTCCCTGGTTTTTATAAACAATCTCATTAATCTTCAAAATGACCCTCTAATAAAGCTACAATGAAAAACACACACACACACACATACACACATGCATACACACACAGAGCAAAGCATTTCCCCAAAGAACAGAGTTCATGTGTGGCAGAGCTGGGATTTAACCTTGGGCTGTAAGATCCCAGGGTTCATGTTCCTTTTATGATGCCATGATGCCTTCATCATTAGCATGCCTTCAATTTCTAATTTTACTAAAAACAAACAAATAAATAAAACAACTAGATTGCCCACCTGAATTCTGACAACATATACGCCAGCCTTGAGAGAACCAGGGCTTCTGTGAAGTCAGTATGGGAGACACTGTGGACCCCACTGAGAAAGGACAGAGAGGATGAAAAAAGCAAAACGGAGTGCTTAGGCCACACTGCAGGGTAAGTGGCAGAGATGTGGGACCCGGACTCAGGCCCCGCAACTTCTCCTGCAATGGTAGAAAGGATGATTGTGACTGGGAAGGGGGCAGGGAGAGGGCAGTAGAGAAGGGTGAATGAGCAGATGGCTAAATCTGTCTCGGAAAGAAGGACACAATAGACAGGGAGAAGCACCAGCATCCCCTCCCCCACCATCTGTGGCTTCTACTGTCTGTTAGCTGCGTTCTGCCAAATTCATGGACTGAGACGTGTGGGAACCACCGGCTTAAAGAACAGCTGAGAGGAACTCTCAGCAGGATTCCCTGTTTTGAAGCTTGCCCCAGGAGCTTCCCACACTGTCCATGGAACAGTCAACGGCAGCCTCACACGTCCACTGCCTCCACATCTCCCAATGCTTTACCACCACGCATCCCACACATCCATTCCTGGGCCTTACATCCTTTGTACAGGTCTTTAAGTGAGTTTCAAACACTAAGGAAATAGTCAAAGTCTGTTTCCGACATCTAGTCCTGTGGATACTGTTTCATTACAAGGAGTCCATCTTTCTCTTTCCAGGATAAAGCCTGGGATGATTTAACTGTGGCAAAATTAGCATGCAATTTGTAAGTCATTACGGTGCAAAGTATGTGGCGAGAACACTTTATTAAATAAATCTGCTGAGAATAATTTTCCCAGGAACTAAAAAAGGAAAACCTCTCTCCAAGGCTCTCCTCCCACTTTTAAAATCCCTACCAATACCTATGTAATTATGCCTTACTTCTGACACTCAGAAGCCTGGCATCTCTACATGCAACTAACAGAAACCAGAAGGAACCCATGAGAAGTCAGGATAGCTTCCCAACAACAGGGACCTTGGTGTTTTCTGGGCTTCGTGTTGCTTGGGGAGTCAGGTGAAATCTGCTGAGACAAGCACCCTGGGTATTTACAGATCACAGAGAACTGCTGCTCACTAGAAGAGTCTTAAGAATTACATGCCCTTTAAAAGTTCAGGTCACATCTTGTTAACCAGGAACCCCAAGGGTTTGTTCAGATACGCTGTGGCCCTGGAGTCACGTGGACACTGAATATAATGTGAATGCAGTAGGCAACTGCCAAGACGTGGAAGGCTTTGCTAGTTACCAAGTATTGCAGTAATGTGATCCAAACTGGGTGTGTATAAAATTATCAGTAAAGCTTGTAGATTGTTCTAAATAGGAGTATTTTTCTGTGTTGAATATAGCTATAGTTATGCCACAGCATCCACACAGCTATACTTAAATATTTTTGATGATTGGGCTAATAACAGAGAAAACAAAAATTAGGGTTAAAAATGACAGTTCTGACATAATGTAGAAAGCCCAGGACCCTCTGCCTTCCTTAATACCCGTGGACAAATATTAACTTTATCTCATGAGTAGTGCTCCTCCATTTACTGCGTGTTAATCACTATGTAAGTCCTGAGAATATGATGAACAAGAAAGATTACAGCCCCAGAGATAGAATAAACAAACAAAATAATTACAGGTTATGAAGAAGCACTGGCAATGGGGGCACCACTTTACATACGGCGACCACTGAAAACCTCTCTGAGGGGGTGACATTTAGGCTGAGACCTGAAGGTGGAAGGAGGCACCAGAGTGAGAAGAGGCAGGACAGAGGGAGAAGCACAGGACATAAGGCGGGAAGTCAGTGCACAGTGGCAGGGGAGGAAGGGGGACAAGCAGGGAGGGCTCAGGTCACACATTGTCTTGCGCTACCAGGGAAGTAAGAGAATGCAAGCAGATGCAGAGGGTGGTGGTATAAATGGTCTTTACAGAGAAAAGCTTCTCTGGCCACCTCTACACCCCAGGACCTGTGAAAGCAGCTTTCATGTGTGTTATATCTACATCACCAAATGCCTAAATATGTAATTCCTCACACACCCACAGGTTGGGACACACATCTTAAAAACAAAACACAAGGAAGGAAGAAAACAGCTGGAGTAGTTAGGCTGTTTGTCCACAGCTGGAGAACCAGAAGAAGCCTGGCTCTAAAGCCCATGTTCCCCCCTCACACCCTCTGCTCCTGAAATGTAACATCACTCATCCCAAAACTCAACTTGGCTCCCCACTGCCCCTCCTTTGCTCTCGCTCCTCTCTAGTTTGAAATGTCCTAAAAGTCTTTTCCTTTTAAGGTTCAGCTCAAATCCTGTCTCATCCACAAAACTGTTACAGGAAACTCGAGGAGCAGACGGCTTCCCCCGCCCCTCGGACTCCTCCGGCCCCCGCAGCAGCAGCAGCAGCAGCAGGAGCTCCTGCGGCCCACGCTTCTGCTGGCACTTCCACCCGTGCTCACCCTCTGCTGTGTCCCGCACGGAGCAGGTGCCTGTGAGAGACATCTGCCAAATGACTGGACTTTCTCCAGTGAATCTTGGTCAACTGCAAACCACGGACACTTGTACTGTGCCCACGGGAGTCACCTGTACTGTGCCCACGGAAGTCTGAAGTTTGTAGGGAAGATGGTGGCTGTGAGACACTAAAAAACGTCAATATCTGACCCTGTTATTTAAGGTTTTGTTGTTGCAGACTTGGCAAAGTATATGAGGTATTTAGTCATTACTGATCTGACAGTCAATGTCATCAAATGCCTGAGAAATAAGCATTCAATTCAAGTCAACAAATATTTGCTGAGTTCCCAATGGGTGTTGGACACCCAAGTTTAATGGAGGTTGGATAAGGTGACGTGACAAATTGTTTATGACTTAGGAGAGAAGACTGCATAAAGGAGAGACAAAAAAGAGATGGTTTTGTTCCAAGTCACTTCAGGCCTGTGAGGCGGCTTCATCTGGCAGGGCGGAGCCTGCATGCTGGCATGGAGCACCGCTCACAAATGCATCCCTCACTCCCACCCCGCCCTGACTCTCTGAGCAACACTGAGGCTGCTGAGCACTAACGGCCTCGGAATGTTTGCCAGTGCCCAGCAAAACGGCCTTGGCATCAAGAAGACAGATGTTTGTCAGGGCACGGCAGGGGCCCTGCGCCTGTGGCACACGGAGGCACCGTGAAAGCTGGGGAGAGTGGCTGCAGAGATTTCTCTCGTCAGTCCTAATCAGTTTCACACCCTCTTCAATGCTGATAATAGATAATATTGTGGGAAGCAGGCCAGGTTTCCTAATGGCTACACAAAGCTGCTTCCTGACCCCAACAGCTTATTCTGGTCTCCCTCAAACAAAACAAAGCAACCCCCCAAAACAAAGCCTATTTCAGCTTCACCTCAAACGAAGCACCTGATGGTGCCAATGCCCTGGTCTGCTAAGACAACTCCTGGGACATCTGGCAAGGAGGATGCTCTCAGAAAAAGGACTGCCTGGCTTAAAAGTTACAGAAGAATTCCTAAGGAAGCTAGGAAGAGCTAGTTATAGCAGCAGCTTTTACTTACTGAGCAAGGTATTTCACATACTTAGAGCTCAGTCTTCTAACAGCACTGAAAGAGAGGTGTCATTTCCATTATACCAAAGCTCAGAGAGGTCAACTCATTTGTCCAAGGTCTCAGAGCTAGGAAGTGGCAGAGTTCAAATTCAAATCCAGGCTTATCCGACCCCTACCTCCCGCGCACCTTTTCTACCTGGCTGCCGCTGCTCTACACAAAAGACAGTTGCTGACCAACCTCTCACTGTGCTTTTAATCCATTCCATTTTCAAAAAATGGCAGAGTTACCAAAGTGCGTTCATCCGAACCTCAGGGAAAACGTCAAGCTGAGGGGATTTGAGAAATTGACTTTGGACTTTGCTGATAACCACGTTATAGCTAAGAGACTGGAGCTACCTGAGGCACGGTGACAAGGCATGGCTGGGCAGTGATTTAGAGGTGGTGCCTGCACTAAAATTCTAGTTTCTCTGACTCCAGATGCTTCCTCTACCACCCCTGAAAAGCTTCTTCAGCAGGTAACATGGGGGATTCTGTCAGAGCTGGAGTTCTAATTGTCTCATGGCTGTTTCCCAATGAAAGTCTAGGGAAAGTTCAATTTGTTTCTAATTATCATTCAGACAAAGAGAAAGAATATATTACTCTGGCATTTTAACAATCACTAAGTGTCCACCATGTACAAGTTACCATAAAGAGAAGAAAAGATGAAAAAGGAAAGTTTAATCAAACAATAAAATAAAGAGGGTGAAGTGTGTGGAATGAAAGGACTGTGTGTGGAACATGCTAGTATCTGAAGTCCAGCCTCAGAATTTAGAGCCTGCCATTTACCTTGTAGTATCACCATATAAAAGAAGAAAGTCCCAGTCAATCAATTCAATCAATCAACAAACATCTGAGGACTCACTAGGTTTAGGGAGCACAGGGAAATCACAAGAGTGATAAACATGGTCACCCCTCTACTGGTATTCATAAATGGAGGTTTATTTTGGGAAAGGGGATGGATGGATGAGACGAGGTGAAGAGAAACAGGGCACAGACAACAAGGTCACTGTCTTCCCCCCAAGCTCTAGTCTCTCACCCTGGCCTGAGGCCTGAGGGAAGATGCTAGAGTAACTCCCATACACACAGCTCTTGCGCACGGCTCGACTGCCCCATCACAGATGGGAGGGGGTGCTGGAACGGGCTCTCCCACCAGGGAGGTTCAAAAGCGAAAAGAAGGTGATACAGCAAAACAAGATCACAAGGAAAATGAGTCTACTACAGACTCTGAAAAAAGCAAGAAAAGGATCATTTTGCAGTGTGACCAAAGATTGAGGAATGTCTTGTAGGGAAGAGAATACATATCGGACATTAACCAACAGACACGAAAATCTGCCCTGATTAAAGAGACAGATGAGAAAGCTACACAGGCCAGAGATGGCAGAGGGCAAAACAGAAGCAGGTGAAAAATACAGGAGGAAGGATAACCCCCTAGGTAAGCACGGCTCCGCAAGAAAAAACATCTAGCAGGTTTCATTTCCCTCAGCAACGGTCAGCACAAGACAATGCGGGTCAGTCACTTTGAAACTGGTGTGCAGGCTTTGCCACAATGCACTCAGCGTCTCTTCTCGAGGTCTCCAAGTGTCACCTGGATTCAGTGACTCCCAGTGCCCTTGTAGCTCTTATCCCCGTAACCACCGTTCCTGCCAGTGCTTCCCTAGGACTACAGAAGCCAGCCAGACACACTCTGCCAACACACTACCAAGTCACAGCACTGTACTGTGGTCAGATTTTCGAAGAGAAGCTCTCATCAAGGGTACTTGTGCTATCACTCAGTCTCCCGGTGAGACCTGGATCAATCGTACAATCCATCCTCCTAAGGGACTTCACACCCATTAGAAGAGCAGTTATAACCACTGGCAGACTGTCAACTGTTCTGCTCTTCCAGTATGTTAGGTGGCACACAAAGGTGGAGGGCACCCCTGCTCTTGTCTGTCCTGTGGGAAGATAGAAGGTGCACAAGGGACCAAAATGGAGTGCGAAGCAATAGTTGGCAAAAGATAGGCAGGGATACATACATGTTTCTCTCCTTCAATCTTCTTGTCGGCCACCTGCATTGCATCCAGATATTTAAAATGCAATTCCATCAACCTGTCGACCTGAAAGAGAGAGATTTCACAGGCGTGAGTGAAAAGGAAAGAGAATATCAAGGCAAGAGAAGAGCAGAGCTCCTATTCATCTCCCTGTCACCCCTCACAAAGCAAGAGCCGCTCTACCACTTCTTGCCCTGGATCTGAGCTTTGCTTAGGAACACGTAGGAAGGGATCAAAGGGCTGGGGCAGAACAAAGCAAACACTTGGCATGGAGGCAGTTTGAACACAGACCCATTTCCAAAGGACACTACGCATTCCCAGCCCTTCCAGGATTCCCATGAATTCAAGTTGTTAAAAACAAACAAATAAATAAAAATTCAAGTCCCTTCTTACAAAGAGAAGGAGCCTGAAGTTACATACTTGATATTCACTTAGAACTTTACAGAAATTTCTTTTTCCAAACTGAAACCTTTCATGTTCAGATTCTGCCCCAGAGCTGATCTTTTTTTAAAAAGGTCTGAGTAAAATCTTTTTCGTTGCTTTTGAGTCAGAAGAGAGTGCAAGAAAAACTCCTTCAGCAAGTTAAAAAAAGGCCTTGACTTTTGCTTAGCAATAACCTAAAAATCAGTTTTAAACTTCAAACGTGGCCTGAGGAACAACTCAGCAGGTTTGAAAAAGTTCCATTTATTCCCCCCTAAGATTTCCAAAAGATTGAAAGAACACTATCTCTTTTACCAGGCTGGCACCACCATGGAACTTGGCAACCCTGGTATTTCCCCAGGAGCTGATGCTGATTAACAGCAGACGTTGCTTCAACCTGGCATCAGACAGTCCAGGAAGGCTGTGCCCAAATCTTCCCTGGGTAACAGTGACGACCCTAAGATTTTATATACTTCAGTTTACAAAGTATTCTCATAGCCATTATTTTTTCTAAACTTTAGAAAAACTTGATAAGGTAGGCAGGGAAGATAGACAGCAATCCTAATTTTAAAGATGAGGAAACTGAAGAACAGACATTAGATGATGTCACCAGGGTGACAAGATTGCTAAGATGTTCTGTCTCCTAACCTGATGGCCTCTCTCTCACTTTTTTTAAACAATTGAATTTATTCATGTTAATCACATGGGAGCAATTGGTTTCACTGCATGTTAAGAATTTCTAAAGCACTGACTTGGTCTTTTCCTCCTCATCTTAATGATCCTACAGAGATGGTTTCAAAATATTTGGGGTCAAGAATGTCTTCGAAAAGAAAAAAATAAAAATAAAAAAACCAAAAATCAAAAAACAAACAAAAAGAATGTCTTTGAAAAGCTCATTACAGTTTTGTACCCTTGTCTCCTCCCCTCATAAAAGTACATACACATAGACAAAATATATAATATTTTAGGTTCCTTATGGACACCTAACATCAGCACATGGAACTCAGGACAAGATTCTTTGGCTTTTAAGATAGATGTCTATCTGCTCACACTCCTTTCAAACTCTTTAACCTGATGGCCTCTTCACCATGGTATATTATAGTGAGGGTAGAAAAAATGGTTACAGGTAGGCTCAAAGAGATAGTCTTAAATGTCTCTCCAAAGTAGGAAAAAATTTCAGCCTCACCTTGGACAAGGGAAGGAAAGAAATTATTTTAAGTTAAAAAGGGGGCTTTGGTTCTTAATTTTATTCATCTGAACTATCTACTTATGTTTAGTGTGATAAAATACATGGGTTTTCTGGACTCAGGCAGCCTGGGTTCAAATCCTAGCTCTGCTTCTTGTTACTGGTATGACCTTGGGCAAGTCACAGAATGTCTCTTAGCTTCAATTTCCTTATCCGTAAACGTGAGTAATACTGTAGTACCCAATCCACGGTAGTCATTCAATAAATCGTAGTTCTTATTACTGTTAAAAAATCCTATGGTTTGGCAATTCTACCTAATAAAACTGAAAAGTGAAAAAAAAAAAAACTTATGGTTTGGTACTGTAGAAAACAACGCAAAATATCTATCTAATCTCATTTACACGATCATTTCCATGTTCTGTAGCCCATCTAGGGCAGGCTCTACCGTTTTCTATCATCATGTCATTTTCATCATCACTACCATCAACACCACCTAGTAAGACTTCACTTAATCTTCCTCTCATTGACTCTTCAACATGGGTATTAACATCTCCATTTTAAAGCCAGGGAAAGTAAGGCTCGGAGTGGCACACATCTTGAAAGTAGCAAAACCAGGTTCAAATCCAGACATGTGAATCCAAAGCCTATGCTCTCATTCATTTGTAAGGCTGTGCAAGCTCCCTCTCCCCCAACCACAATCCTATCATAATCCACTCTCATTGGGTCTAAAAATCCCCCTAAAGTGCTAGTTGATACCAACCTGAGGTTTTACTACTTCCAGGGGAATGCATTTGAAGACGAGAGACAGAATAACCAGAGAAACCTCTGAGAGCCAAAGCAACGGGGCCCAGATGCTGGAGTAGATATTTTAGGACAGGAACTCTCAACCCAGCACCCCTCAGATCACATCTTAGATAGAGTCCTTCTATCCTCGCTGGTCCTGGTCCCATCTTTACAGTCCAACAAGCACCTACCTTCTCACTGTCATTTTCAGTGAATTTATTCAGAAGCCGAGTTCGCTGCTGCCCTCTCAGGTTCCGCAGGAGGGAAGCCAGGATCGAACAGACATGCTCTGGGTTGGGAAGGAGAAAAGAGAACACGCTGTGATCAGAGCAGTGATTATTACCTCTCTTCAAGCCTGGTCTGGTTCTATTGAAGGAGGAATAAGCAGGCCTTCCCTGACTGCTGCTATTGATCAATAAGACAAGAACCTAAACTGCCAATGGAACACTGAACTGACTTTCACATCGGGCACAAGAAACATATTCAAAAGGGATGATATCCTCAAGGACAACTTGAGCGAGTGAACTGAAACTTAGAATTTCTATTCTGCCTGGAATTAATTGATTTTCATTGTCCACAACAGCACCTCAAACAAATCCCCCCATTTACAGAAATAACCTGTGAATAGGGTATGAATACTAGCCATACACGTGCATAATGAACAAATCAGACATTTCTATCATACTCTCAAATTACCTTATAACCTTCCCAAGTAAGTATTCCAGAATTAAGTAAGAAATATGATGAGGTCCCAGTGCTAGCACTTACATTCTGGTGCAGCTAGAACCCCTTCAAGTTTAAAAGCAGCTGATCAGTAAGTACTTCAAAATGATAACAATGTTTTTTAAGTTCACATAACCTGTGGGCTTCTATTACGAGATACTATTTTTTCTGCCCAGAAAAGAAGAGAGTAATTGAAGGGTTTACTACAGGTTTCAGCTGTAAAGAGATTCTTTTCTTTAAAAAGAATTTTTAAAAATCAAGAATAATGACCTTGAAAAGGAGATGGCAGAAGTCTACCCAAGGAGAAATGGCAGAGTAAAGTTTATTTTGAAATAAGATGCCCAGAGCATGGGCAACAAATATTCTATTTGAAAACTGACTGAAGAACATCGCCATATGCCAAAGTTCCCTTGAAGTCTCAAAAAAGTCACTTGACTGTTAAAGCCACAAATAAGCATTCTTATGGTAGCACAGATATAATTTTGTATTTGTTTTTCTCCTCACTTATATCAGAAGCATTTCCCCCCACTTCATTTCTCTAATCTCTTAATGCTAGAGCTATTCCGCCCTTAGACTTCTATTTTCTATCTTCCATCACCTCCCTGGGGACCTCATCTAGTCCCACAGCTTTAAAAACCACTTACACATGCTGACAACTCTCAAACGTGTGTCTATAGGCCAGTCCTATTCTCTGAACATGGATTCATGCATTCATCTGTCTATCTGCTCTCTCCACTTGGTTGTCTAACAGGTCCTTTAAACTCCACAAGTCCAAAACCAAGCTCCTAACCTTCCTTCTCAAACCTGTTCCCCACCATCTTTTCCACTGAGTTAATGGCAACCAGGTTTTCCAGATTCTCAAGCCAAAAACAGTGGTGGTATCCTTGATTCTCATCTTTCTCACATGTCCCACAGAAGACTTCTCAGCTTTAAATTACATTCAGAATTCTATCTCCTCTTACTACTGTCCCCACTGCCATTACTCTGGTCCACATCACCATCATCTCTTGCTTGGAATACTCAACAGCCTACTGTGGGTCTCTCCATTTTCACCCTTGCATCCTCTGGCCTAATCTCCATAGAGCAGCCAGAAAACCTAAGTCAGGTCCTGTCATTCCTCTGGGTAAAACCCTCCAATGACTCCTCAACTCAGACTAAGTGCCATTTCTAACGTCAGGCAGGCTCCTGCTCTGGGGACTCTGTCCTTGCTCTTTCCCCTGCCTGAAATGCCCCTCACCAGAGTATATGCACGGCTCAGTCTTCAAATCTAGTTTTACTCAACTGTCATCTTCTCAGTAAGGATTTTCCTCAACCACCCTGTTTAAAAATGCAATGCCCGAATACCACCAAGTCTTATCTGCTTTATTTTACTCTTCAGCATGCATTATCTTCTCAAATACTGTATAATTTACTTATATGTTTTGTTCACTGTCTCCCTTCAATTAGAAAAAAGCTTCTTGAAGGCAGGAATTTTACTCTGCTTTGTTCATTGGTATATCCCTGGTCCCACAATGCCTGGCATATACTCGGTGTTTTGGAAATACTTGATGAATGAATGGGAAGAAAACAGGCTCTCAATACAACTTTTGGGTGGTGGGGCATGGGGTGGGGCAGGACAAACAAACCACTCTTGAATTCTAGGTATTTTTCAAATACCTCTGAATAGCTTTCACCTTTTAGTATATAATGCCTATCCTAGGTTCAGCATCTTTGCATTGGTAGTATGCTCTCCAACTATCAGTTACCAAATGGTCCTTAAAGATATTTTGCATTTGGGAGTAAGTAGATGGCTTTTTCTTAGGGAGCCATCAGTTTCAATAAAATATCTCTAATCAGTAGATACAATTTTTTAAGTACAAAGTTTTTCTTAAAATATGCTATGGACAGAGATATTATTTACCCTCCAAAGACCCCAGGTTCACCTCAATATCCTTCTTTTAACTTTTGTTGTGAAGCTGGGATTGAGGTGGTATAACCTCCATCCTGAACAAAAGGAAGGGGCAGGGAGCAGGAGCAGGATGAGATGAAGGTACAAAGTGGAGAGTGGCCAGAACAGGACCTATCTTCACAGGAAGGCAAAACACATCATGAACCCAGGGTAAGGACAGTGAATCAAGACAGCTCAGCCCAGGGTGAGAAAGTAGAGTAAGCAAGGGACGTCTTTGGAGGCTCATGTCAGGCAAAGTCCTGTGACCTCTGTGTATGTCCAGGAGAGAAGATCAGAGGAAGGAAGAGCGGGAGACATAATCAGTTCTGTAATCTTGGGCCAAGCCACTGGATGTGGCTCTGATCTCTTCAGCTGGTGAACAATGTGGGACAGGCCATAATAAATGCAGTGAATTTTAACAAGCTTAGTTCTGAAACTTTGAAATTACTCTGCATGACAACTGGCAACAGCCTCCATGTATATATATGACAATCTGACAACCACAGAGGAAGGAAAAAAAATCAGCCAGAGAGTTCTCATAGATTATCTGGGCCAAATCTCTTATTGTATAGATGGAAAAATCAAGGCCCAGAAAGTGTCTTGTCCACACAGCTAATTAGTGAAAGAAGTAGAACTCAAACTTCAGATTACTCACTCAGTCATTTACTGACTATTTATCTCTGTGCCTGGCAAGCACTTGGTGATCAGGGCCCCCAAACAACATAGTATCCCTAACCTTAAGGAGCTCCTTGTTTAGTGGGGACAACAAAACAATCATCACAGTGCAGTGTGACAAGTTCCATCACTGAGGTAGGCAGAGGGGGTCTGGGGAGCACAGAGGAGGCACAGCAGACCTATAAGAATACCCACTGGTGGTAACAAATAATTGAAAATCTTAAAACAAAACGTAACAGTCATAGCTGACAATTAGGTAGAGAAGAGAGAGCATTCCAGGCAGAAGGAACAATACATGTAAAGGCCAGTTTGGATGGAGTGTCACATACACATGGGAGAGGAGAGGTCAGTCGGGTGTGGAAAGGCTGCATCATAGAGAAAAGTTGACAAGGATCCATCGATGAATTTTAAGCTTGAGAGGGACAAGATTAGACATGAGTTTAGACTAATCCTTGGCAGCTGGATTCCTTTAGAGATCAGTATCAGGAAAATACTTCTCTTTCTTGATGAATTTTTTGTGCTTTTTATCTGGGTTCCTTCTTTGCCTTGGCTACAAGGAAGCTCAAAGATGAGTTTACGCTCAATCAGAGGAAGCAATTTCTTTCACTGTTTTGTTATTGATTCTCTCCATCCTCCACCAAGGATTTTAAAATAAAAGCAATGGATGCGTGTGGTAAAAACCAAAGAATACAAAAAGGTATAAATGTCCTCAACAAATATTTATTAAGCATGCACTAATGTTTTTCATTTCCCATAGTCTTCTCACTACCCTTTTCATCTCTTCAAAGGGGCAAAAAAATCTACTAAGTATCTTGTGTACATTTACAGATGAGGGGAAGAAATATATATATACACACACACATACACAAATATTATCTACTGTAACTTTCCATATCAGCACACAGTTCTTCTCCTTTTTTTTAAAGTGGCTATCTAGAATTCCATTGAACTCATTTATTATAATTTAACTAATGTTCCAATCATGGGTATTTTAGGTGGTTTTCAGTTTTTGGTTGTTTGATTTTTGCTATTAGAAACAATGCTGCAATGAATGTCCACACCTACAAGTATTCTGGCATGTATACCTTTATTTCTGGCCTGGCTACACTTCTGCATGCATAGTCTTATGGCAAATTGCTAGCAGCAGAATTGGTGAGTCAAAGCTATCGACATATAAAATGCTGAAACACTGACAAACTGTCTTCCAAGAGGGCTGTATCAATTATACTTCCACTCTCAGTATGTGTCCGTGCAAGTTATGTATGTACATAACACACACATGTACACACACATACATCACACATATATACACACACACATACTGAGAGTGGAAGTATAATTTTATATACATATTGTAAAAGAGTATCTGTTATCCCATATCCTCACCCAGGTTGGATATCACCCAATTTAGAAATTACGACGAACTGGTAGGTGAAAAATTGGATCTTTTGATTAGCATGGTTTTCTTCTTGTTATGAATAAGGTTAGACACGTTTTCTAATGTTTACTGACCATTTATATTGCCTTCTGTGTGAACTGCCTGGCTTTACTCCTTTGCCAATTTCATTTCTATGAGCTCTTTGTAAATGAAGAATATTACTTTTTTGTCTTATACATTGCAAATATTTCCCCCAATTTGACATTTGGCTTTTGACAAATTCTTATTCAGAGCTAAGATTTAGTATCCCCACACTGTTTTGCTGCAAGTTGCTCCAAATTCCTATTTGAAAGTAAGCAGGGTACAATAATAACCGTCAACACTTTATTGTCTATCGATGACAGTAGGCTTCTTTGACTCTGTACACAATTTTTGTTTTGAATCCTCACTACTAAGCAATGAGAAAGGTACTACTCTCATTTCTGTGTTCTAATGCAGAATCCAAGTGTCAGGTTAATAAACTTATTTAAGGTCATGCCCTTGAGTAAGTGATGGGAGCTAAGATTTGAACCCACATTGTCTCAGTCCAACATGTAAGCTTTTCCTACTAAGTTACATGCTTCCCAAATATAGAACATAATCATCAAAGCTTTAAAGAAGGAAAATAAAAGAGATCAGAAACTAAACCACGCAAAGCCTGAAAATGTGCTTCGTGTGGGGGCTCACTGTGTAAGGCACAAGGTAAATGTGGATTAACAAAAAATTCAATAGTTTTAATGAGAGGAAAATGAAGCAAATGACCATATGGAGGTAAGACATGAATAACAACCCCTCTTCTCTCTTTTACTGAATTTATCTTTCCAGAAACAATTTCTAGCAGAGTCCAAATAAAGAAGAGACTGTGTTTTAGGTAGTTCCACAAATACTGAACCAGAACCCAATAATTTTCCTGTTTATTCTTGGTGGTTAAGATGGATGAGAAGGAGTTGCAAGAGAATGTTCTTTATATACCTGAACAAGATGGTGTATGGGGTCCTAGTGGCAGAGAGAGGGTATCAGGAGCTGTAGTTTTCAAAGAGGAAAATATAATATATAGAAGAATCATTTTTGGGCAGGGAGGGGGGAACTAGATCACATTAGCATGCATTTCCATAGTTCATCCCAGCCTGGAGCAGAAGATAACTTGATCAACTGCAGCGGTATACTAAGAGTAGATGACATATACCAATTGTTTTGGATTTTAGGTAAAGGACAGGTGGTCCATTTCAGGAAACTCGAATCTCCTTATGCTCCTTCCATCTCTCTCTCTCTCTGGGTGGTACAGCTGGCTGTGGGTCACTGGTGCCTGTCAGATAGGAAAACACTTCACCCACCCCAAGTTTTACACACAAACACGGTTTCATTAGCCACTAATAAATGTAGCTTCCCCAGGAACAGATTTCAGCCCAAGGTGGTGTCAATTTTTCATGCACCAAGGAGATGGGGAGAGCTGCTGGCACAGAGAGCAGGGGAGATAACAGGTTTATCTGCTGGCCAGCACTGCTCAGCTGCTCTGTCATTTCGACAGGATAAAATGGAGGTGAAGGATGGCTATGGAGCTGTCAACACAGACGGGGTGGATGCAGTAGCTCCCACTGCAGAGAATAACCTCTAAGGCAGGGCCCAGGAAGAGCAGAACAAATGAGTGCACACACATGAAAGGAATCCATAAGGCTCCAGAGAAGGGAAGGCTAATAAGCAAATCTACACTTTGAAGTCACTAGGTGAGGAGGCTGGGGTCTCGACGGAGTATTAAAGAGCCAGTATGAAAAGTGTGTGCCCGTGTGAGTCCCTGCCTGCTGGATGTCTTGTTTAACAGTCAGACAACTGGCTGCCTCAGACACCAGTCAGTGAAACTGCCTAGAAGGATGGTTCTGGCCCATTCTTCCCTCAGCTCAAATCTCTTCTTTCTCAAGAGCGATTAGCAATGGATTAGAGTCCTGGGTATATGCAAAGGGGCTAAAAGTATGATTCTCTAGGGTCAGAGTTCTGTAATTTCAGAGCTAGAAGGAGAATTAGAAATGTTTGGTTCAATTTCTCTGGGATTTCAAGCACAGAAACAATAGTCCTGACAAAGGATGTGATTTTACTTCTGGTCAAAAGTATCTCTCTAGGCTCCTGAAATCTAGATCTGTAATTTGTCTTTTTTTTTTTTTTAAATCATGACAAATACTTTTGAGAATTGGATGACCCCTTATACATGTTATCCCCTCTGAAATATACACACAAATGTCACATTTCCATGGAGTTACAGAGTGTTCCCATCTCTTAGGGATGGCTCCTTGTGTTCAGACCCATGGTCTCGTATACCCAAGCCAGAGGTCCTTCCAGAATGGCACAACCAGACTGTGGCAGTCACTCTAACCAGTTTTCTTACAGTGTGTGTGCCATTTTTGTTAAGAATGAGATGGAATAGCATTTTCCATCCTCATTCTTAAAAAAGTATGGTCCAAACCCAATAGGTTAACATAACTTCTCTCTGTGAGGAGAGCTATTTATCCACAACCAGGCCTGTAAACAACTAGGCCTATCAGGGCTCAACTGCTAAGAGATACACCGAAAGGACTAACTCCCGAGCTAACCTGCTCCAGAAATGCCAACAAATGAGTTAGTTAATTTATTGTGAATTTATTATGTGGGGCTTTAGGAACGGACAGGCTTGTATTCAAATTTTGCCTTAGGCACTCACTACCTGGTCAAACTAAACCATGGGCATACTGTTTAATCTCTGAATCTCAGGTCTCTTATTTGTAAAATGGGGCTGTCCTTCCATCTATAAAATCCACTGTGTCAAATGAGGTATGTGCACAGTAGGCACTCAACAGACATTAGTTTGAGATTCGCTGGACTGAAAAAGAGCATCACAAGAGATTCTCTCACCCATGCAGCTGTCAGAAGTTACCATCTCACTCCTTCATATTGCATCCTGATCACATGGCCGCCACTGACCCACTGGAAGTGCTCCGGTCAGCCTAGGTTATTCTAACTAGCTGCTGCTGAGAAAAGTAGGAACTTAGATCACTTGACTTCTTCAGCTGGCAGTGCTGTTTTCTACAACTCAAGATTTGTTCTAACCCTAAAATGGAGCAAGGCCAACTTCACTCAGACTCTTTAATCCCACAATAAATTAAAATAAAAAGCTTACGTGTGGCTGTCTATAAAGCCAAATAATACAAGATTCTGGGAGACCTGCAGACAGCCCTGAGGTGGGTAGTGGCTATTTACTAGTAAGCTGAAGGACACAGTGCATCTAAGCAGAGATGGTCCTTCCTTTTAATAAAAATAAATGTTCTTTGCCATGGTAATCATTTGCCTTTTGATCTTGCTGCAAGAACTGAAAACACAACACATGATCTGCAGAGGAAATGAAAAAGATCTTCTCCTTTATGAGTTTTATAACCACAGAGCAACTAATTTCAGGGCACAAAGTGGTACAGACACCAGCCATCCCTTTACTCAAACTTCTGAGAACCTACTATGTGCCACGCAATGTACTCAGTCCTGGGACTGCCGAGATGAAAGGAGGTACCCACCTAGAGGAGCCCATCTGCATCGTCTTCTGAGCAAGGCTAAGAAATACAGCCACAATTGAGCTCACAGCTGACTGGCGCACAAGGATTACGCAGAGCACATATGTGAAGGACCCCTAGCTCAGCTGGGGATGCGGCGCAGAAAAGCAGGGAAAGGGGAGGGGGTGCTGTGCAGATTGGAAGTTAGGGAGTTGGAACTGAGACAACAGGAAACATTTTTCTCAGAGACTTTTGGGAGTGATGCAGAGCTGGACGTCACACAGCAAGTAAGGATCCGTGAGCTCACAGCTCCAAGTTTTCTGTGGTAAAGTTGGTAGACAGGAGCTGGGATTTTGGGTTCTAGGGGCACATTTAATTCTTGAAGCACAGATCTGGACCATATTCTCGAATCCAGGGACAAATGAACTATTCATATTAACAAATCTCCCCAGGTGAGGATTGGGGTGGGAGGTGGGGAAGAGGAAGAAGGTGACGAGGTCACAGTAACAATCCCCAAATGTGACCTCCTCATCCTTCTGTGCCAGGAGAGGTGCCCCCAGATTTCAGAGGTGTCCTGCTTGCATTTCTGTAGGAATTTAGGCCCCATGAGGCAGGGGAAGATGACACTCACCAGAAAGGAAGAAGAGGTACTAACAAGCTGAGCTGGGCCACAGTGGGAGGCTTCCAGGGATCTTTGGCACAGGGACTGACACTGATCCATTCATTTATTCATGAACAGAATCCTATAACATGTAAGATACAGTGTTTTGGGACAGAGACAATCAGACAATGATCCTGCCCTCTGGGTGCTTACATTTAAAATTACTTGACAGAAAGTGATAGTGAATGGGAAATGGGCAGAACCTACTAATGAGGCAAATACTCTCCCAGTGATGATACTGGGGCGACTGGTAGACAAAGCGGCCCCTGAGCTGACCCTTGAAGAGAAGCAGGGAGGAGAGAAGCCTTGATAGGAGAACGGACAATGGGAACAATGGTGTTCCAAGCAGACAGACAAGCATGAAGTAAAGGCGTGAAGTTGGAATGCACAGGGTGTGGACAAAGAACTGGAAGAGATGAGTGTGGCAGGAGGGGAGGGGGGATGATAGGATGATAGGTAGTTAGGTTGGAAAAGTGGAGGTGGAGTTCAGATCACAGACAAATATACATGCTGGACTATGGAAAGTGGACCCAACCAACATCCTGATGGCCTGGCATTTAAATACTGGCCCAGCCTGGCTGGCTGGGGAAAGAATTCAGGACTGCTCTGCCCACCCAGCTGCAGAGTCTGCACCTGCCTTCCAGCAGCCCAAATGGTTAAGAAAGATATGGGTCAGTCAGAGTTCTATTCTTAGGATGGAAATGGTCCATGTACTTCAACTATCAGGTCCATGTCATGGCCAGATCTTGCAGGGCCACTTTAAAATTCAAGGCCATGCTGCAGAGCTGCCTTTGTTTCCATGGAACATTTAAGGCCATTAGCTCTTTTGTTTTAAGGCTATCATATGGAAGTGATCTCTCATTTCTAAAATTAAAACCATCTCCGTCTTATTGCTGAACCTTGCTGCCCACCTCCCCCTGAGCTCCCCCAGATGGAGAGACATCCTGCTTTCTGGTAAGACTCTAGATGCAAACAGGATGTTTAAAATACCCTAATTAGATCAATCTTGACTTCAGGAGTGGTGTATTGGAATATAGATTAATCTGTTCCATGCCTGGCACTGGCATTTGAAGTAGCAGGAGGCCCTGTCAAATCAAGCCATAACATTACACTCCTCTGCCTTTATTATTATTTTTTCCCTTTTTATATTTCATTATAATGGACATCTGCTTAGCAGGGGATGTGGTAACCCAAGAAAAGTCACGCATATGTGCTCAGCCACTCCAGTTGAACATTGATGCAAGTCAAATCAAACACTCTTCTCAAGACAGATGGATCTGTGTTAGCATCTATATATAGCCCCTTTTAACACATACACAAAATATATGTATTTCTATTCTTCAAAAACATTTACTGAATCCTGGCAGGCACTGGGCTAGAAACTGAGGACTTAAAGAGGCAACATTTATTGTAAACCTACTATGTCCCTAAGTGTGCTTTGCACGCATTACTTCATTTAATTTTCTCAACAATCCTATGAAACATATTTATTATTCTCCCCATTTCCATTTTATAGATCAGAAACTAGAGACTCAGCCAGGAAAAGAAATTTGCCTCCCAGGGTTTCACAGCTAGGAAGTGACCTAATTAGTTCCACTGTAATAAAACTTGATCACTATGCTGTACACCAGAAACAAACATAACATTGTAAATCAACTACAATTAAAAAAAAAAAACAGCATTGCAAAAGTTAGCTATAAGAGGTACATTTACATAAAAAAAGGAGTAACTGACTCCCTGAGATGGTCTGGATGAGACAAACTCTGAGGAATAAGGAGGAGTTTATCAGAGAGACAAAGGGGGAAAAATGGCATTCTAGGTAAAACATGAGAGGTTTAAACACATGGGGATATGAAGGAGCACAACACAGGATAGGCTGCAGGGGTAAGTGATGGGATGGCAGATGAGGCAAGAGAAGTGGGCAAGAGCCTCTGGACTTTTTCCTACAGGACCTATAGAATAGTTGATGGAGAACAGGCAGCACGATCAGATTTCTGTTCCAGCAAGATCATCCTGGAAGATTTATAGGAGTGCACACTGGAGGAGAAGCAGGACCAGATCCAGACGGTTACAGAAACATACATACAAAACAAACAAACACAATATATTACATTTGGACATCTGGGTATATCTAACAGTTAGTTCTCCCTAAGCAAAACCTGAAATGGTTAATGATCTTTCAGAAAGAACCCCAACTTCCTTGCCCACTCTCTGGAAGAAGGGTAGTGTGACATAAAGAATATCACAGTAAAGAGACGTGGGCTTCCAGTCCAAAGACTGAGAAAAATCTTCTATGTGACTCTAAATAGGTCTCTTTTTCACCTACTCTCTGGCCTCAATATCCTTGATTGCAAAAGGAAAGAAGCAGCTTGGACAATATTGTCAATTCAATGACAAAATTCTAGTTATCAAAAAAAGATGTGAACAATTATCAAATGACCCGGCAATTCCACTCCTTGGTATTTACTCAAGGCATAATGAAAACATGACTAGAAAAAGACTTGTACAAGAATGTTCACAGCAGCTCTATTCATAACGGCCAAAAACTTGAAACAGTTTGTCAACAGGAAGAATGGAGAAATATATCCACCCAATGGAATACTACAACATGGATGAAACTCAGAAACAGTCTGCTGAGTGAAAGCTTTACCTGCCTGAGTCCACTGACAGGAGGTTCCAGGTGAGGCTAACCTATGGTGAAAATTTCAGAACAGTGGACCTTTGTGAGGCTGGGCGGACAGATCTGATTAGGAAAGGGCATGAGGGAACTTTTTGGGGTGGTGGTAATGTTCTGTACCTTGACAGAGTATGTATTTGTGCAAATCCATCAAATGTTGGCATTCAAGATCTGTGCATTTCACTCTATGCAACTTTATTTTTAAAAATTGAACTCTAAGTTAATGATATTCATGCTGAAGTGCTTAAGGGTGAAGTGTACTGATGTCTGCAACTTACTTCATGCATCAAAAAATAAAATGGACAGATGAGAGATGGATAGATAAATGACAAAGTGAATACAGCAAAATATTAAGAATCCTCTAGAATCTAGGAGGTAGGGACATGAGCATTTGCTGTACAGTTCTCTCAACTTTTCTGTATGTTTGAAAATTTTCTTTGAAAAAATGTTGGGAGAAAGAAGGCAAGAAAAAAGTGAGAGATGTGAACTTGGAATATAAACGATGAGATTCTTAAAGGCCGTTTTTCTAAAAAGTAGTTTTTAATATGTCTGTTGTTTGAAATTTTGAATGCGTTTTCTATTGAAAAAGGCCCACTGAAACCCATTTAACCTGAAATATAGCCAAAATTAATTCAGTATTCTCATTTTTCACTTGCAGCAGTGAGATTATACAAAGTGTCTAAGTACCTACTGGGTGCAAAACAATATGATAGGTGCTACTTTTTGTTGATTTATTTTCACTTCCCCATGGGATTTCTTTCCTTCCTTTCAGAGTTCCAGTAGCACCAGGAATTTAGGAAAGTGTTTTTTAAGTGCTAGCTTGACTAATTTACAGCCTTGAAACTGTGGGAAAATGGGTCTTCCAGCAAGAAAGGGATATGTATGCCCAAGAAATGCTTCTTTTTGCTACACAACTCTTCTCCAAGGACTCAGAGTGAAAAAAACTGGAGTGATGTGGTATCTAACACTTCCTCTCAGGGCCTGAGCTGAGAGCAAGAAGTTCCCTCAGTCTAGTGTTCATAGACCAGGGAAGGCCCATATCTCAGGTGGGTTGAAGGAGAGGTCCATGAAGCTTTAAGTACTTGCCACGTGCCTACGCAACTGTCCCCTGTGGAAAATTACTCTGATCTGTAGTTTTCTATGCTCCTACAATGTGCTTTGTCAGTGAAACAACAGTATCACTCCAGCAGTGCAGTGTGGATTTGGGAATGCTGGTTCTGGGGGGCACCATGAAGAGTGAGCTGGGCACCCATGACTTCAGGACCTCTGAGAAGGCCTGGACAAACTCTGCTCAAGGGAGATGTTCTATACCAAGTGGCAGCATCCTGACTGGCTGAGACGCCAGCTGCCTACCTAATTTCTCCTCTTATTTCTTATTAATAGAACCTGTATTTATATGCTCAGCTTAAAAAACACAAACAACAACAACAACAACAACAAAACTACAGCTTCCCTTATAGCTAGGTATGACTGTGTGTCTAACTTTGAGTCAAGACTTAAGATGAACTGGTGTTTGGGAATTTCAGGAGGGTACATGTCCCCTTCTGCCCTGTCCCCTCCCCATTTTGCTCTCCTATGGTTTGGAATATAGACATAATAACTGAAACTCTAATAACCATCTGGGACCATCTTGAAAACAGAAGCCACTTTTATAGGTGCCTGGGACACATTAACAAGCAAGCAAACATCTTTGGCCCCATGATAAGGAATAGAATGACAGAAGGAACCTGGGCCCCTGATGACATTTTGAAGGTGCCAGTCCAGTCCTGCTGATCTCTGGCCTTGTTTTACATGAGAGAGAATTAAACCTCTGTGTTCTATTATGTTTAAACCACTGTGATTTCCAGTCTCTGTTACTAGCAACCAACTGCAATTCCTGATACACTTATCTAGTTAGTTCTTTTCCAGGAAGTCCAAAGAGAAACTGTATCCTGAGAGTTCAGGTATTTACCCTAAGAAAGCTGAGTGTACAGTCTCACTCATTTTTGGAACCAGCCACACATCCCGGTGGGTAAAGTCCTAGAACCAGGAGTAACTGCTGGTGAAAAGGTACATTCCTTTCTTTTCATCTGTCTTGAAGGATCTCTTTAGAACATTTTCCATTATATTCTAGAGAACCTGGCTGGGAGGACTGATACAGCTTAAAAAAATTTTTTTTTTCTTTTTTTTAATTAACCCTCATTCTTGTAATGGCAGAAAATAAATGCCTGGAGTCTCGGCATTTCTGTTTTCTCTCTGCATTCCCACCAATACTCACATTAGCAGCACCCACAGCCGGCAGTATTCTGAGGAACTGGTATGAGATGGCTCAAGTACGTGGCTTCTGACTCACCACACTGCGTCCTTTAGTGAGCCCCCTAGATGAGGCCGTCTGAATGTCAGGCGTGGCTGGTTACCGTTTAATTTCCTTTAACACATCACTTAGGAGTATTTCATCTAAATTATTTTAAACTGACTCTGTGGCCTAGAAGACCTTTCAGGGTTAAAAAATTACATAGTTACCACTCCTCTCCCTACCTACCCTACAAAAAACATAATAAAAGAGTCCTTTTCAGTGGTTAGTTTACTGTATTCTCAAACAAGCCTAAAAGGTTAGGGAAGCACGGCAGAACCCTGGCACAGCACAGATCCAGCACACACGGGTTAAGTATAAGTGCCAGAATTCTCCTTCATTCTCCCCTCACCAGTGACTTGTTCGCTATTCCAATTTCCCACTTTCCAAGTATCAACCTGCCTTAGAGCAGGAGAGTTAATAATCACAGCCCCAAAGCAAGGGAGGTGTTTTCACACTCTGAAAAGCCATCCCTGGATGCCTGCTATAGATCAGAAATTCAGTTTAGAAAACAAAACAAAACTAACCACCCCCCCGCCCCGTTCCCAGGGCCTTCAGGGAACCGTCTACACCGGCCTCTTCACTACTTTCACCTTGTTCACCAGTCCCGCCTTTGCTCTCTTCCGACAGCCGCGGGCTCCTCCTCCTATTTATTCTTCCCACAGTTAGCAGCGATGTCCTCCTTTGGGCTCCTGCAGCCTCACCAGCTGCTGGGCTCCACGCACTCTTCCTCCAGATTCCAGGGCTTCAGCTGATTTCCACAGAAACCAGAAAAACCTGCTCACAGCCCCAAGGCGACTTTATGTTCATTTTTTTGAAGTGTGACTTCTTAACCCTTCCTTCCATCAGCCAGTAATATAGCAGAGTGAAAGGACAGAAGGAATTTCAGCACTGCACTAACTTAGTTCTCTCATTTCCAGTGTGAGAGTAACGAACTAAACCATTCTATAATCTTGCACACACAAAAGCTACTGGGAACATGTGCAGTCATCTCTGTGAAAATGCTTCAGGATCATATTCTAACTGGTATTAGACTCACAACACGGAGGAGATACAGGAACCTGGTTAATCCTAAAAAACACTCTGCATTTGTGAAGACCGATTCCATGTTCTGTTCTACTAACAAGATATCATCAACAACTGGCAAGTATATGGAGCATTTTGCCATCGTCATTTTCCCACAAGCTAATCTTTCCACACACCCAATGCAACCATTTTACAGTTGTACAAATAAAGAACTAAGGGCCTGAGAGATGTATGTGCCTTTCCCAACGGGTCTTCCTTAACAGGAAAGAAACATTTATCAGTGTTATGTGTCAGGTTTTTGTGCTACGTGCTTCACATACTCTTTCTCACTTCATGTTCATGACCACCCTTGGAGTGAATTATTCTCCCCAATTACAGATGAGGGGAAAAAAGGCCCAGAGAGGTTGTGTGTCTTATCCAAGTCTTCAGAGCTAGTAAGAGCTAGAGACTGATCTGGCTGGCTTTCTTTCCTCTGCCCCAAGTCTGCCTTTCTAGGGGTGAACTAAACTTACAGCACCCAAATTCCCAGGATACTGGTTAGCAAACTGAGTTGTGAAAAATACGCCCATTTTGAACAAAGCTATAGCTGAATGCAGTGTCCCTTTGCTTTATACAAAGCAGATGGTTTCTGGAAAAAACTGACTTCAAAGTAATTTCTGTGAAACAAATCCTACTGGTTTATTGCTCTGGAACCCAAGATGCATTCCCAAGGAAAGAATTCCCTAGCCTGCTTCATCATAAATATCTGGTAAAGGGGAATGTGAGCAGCCTTGGCAGATGTGCCCTTGCTGGTAGCGGCATTCCAGAACCGTCATGCTACGGAGTGTAGACTCCATCCTCACCCTGTATTGAAGCCCTCAAAGTTGATTAAGCAGCAGAGTCACATGATCAGCTTCTAGCAGTAGCGAGGCAGTTCATCTGAGCATTCTAGGACTGTGGAAGAAGCAAAGATGGACTGGGGAGAGGAGACAATTCCAATAGTGAGCCAGTTAGAGGAGAAAAAATGTTGCAACCATCTGAGAAAGGAACTAAAGGAAATGAGGGTTAGTAGGGATGATAGGAATTACAAGATTAAATTTGAGGTATTTATGATTATAACTGACGTAATCAAATGAACTCCAAAGTAGAGACTAAAGGAGAAGTTTGCCTTAGGAAGACCAAAATTGGGATTAACAGAGAAGAATCTACAAAAGGTTTTGAAAAATAAAATAAACTTAGTAGATTTATGAATGACAGCCAAGGAAGACAACAACATGTGGGCTGCAGCTCCTTCCTTTCTCAGTTTTTGAAGATTTAGGCACATACAAGAGCTATGATCCTGTGTCTAGGGAGTGTCTGCTGGGCTGGGTGGTTTAGAAGACTGTCTTGGTCCGGCTGTCCTGGTCACCCTCTACTGGCCTTGACAGATACAGTCAGCAGTCTGGCCCACTGAGCTTAGACCCTAACCCTAAGACCACAACACTGGAATCTGCCTTTTCCAGAGTTCCATCACATTCTCGGTGCCGACTACATGCCATTTCCTCTGTCTAAAAGCTCTTCCCTTTCTTGTCCGCTTAGGACATTCCTACTCGCTTTCAATCTTTCTAATCCCCTCATGGAAGATTTCCAAGTAGACTGGAAGCCTATTTCTTCCTTTAGTGCTTCCATTTGCAACTTGCACCCACTCCTTTATAACCTTTATAGTATTGTATTGTAATTATTATTTGCATGCTATCTCCCCACTGGAAGGTGAGTGCCTCCAGGGCAGAGGTCTGAGGTGGTTCAGGTGTGTTTCCCAGGATCTAACACCTGTCAGGCATCATTAGGTATTCAGCACTGGCTGAAGAACTCTAGAATGAATAAACTCAAGGAAGGGGTCAGCTGAGGTTTCCTCTGGGCCGCCTTACAGACAAAGGTTATCACAGGCTTCCTAAATGACTCCTAGTTCTGGATGGACAACTTACAATGAGCCTCCTACGTCATCAAGCTATGTTCAGACGTGGGTATCTCTCATTTTAAAGCTTACTCCTGAGCTTATTACTTGCGAAATGCCTTCTGTAGCCTGGGACTTTTGATAGAGATAAGACATGCTGGGAATACACATTTCCAGATATACTGCTTAAATAAAGACCATGTTAGGAGGAGACGGGAAGAGGGCTAACATTTGTTAAGCACCTACTATATGCCACAATAAATCTGAGAGGCAGATATCAACGTCTACTTTAATGTAGCCCTGCTACTCACAGTGTGGTCAGAGGACCAGCCGCAGCAGTACCACCTGGGAACTGGTCATAAATACACAATTTCAGGCCTCACCCAGACCTACTGAAGCAAACTCTGCATTTTAAAAGATACCCAGGTGATTTATCTGCAATATAAATATTGAGAAGCACTGTTGTAGACGTGGTATATCTGGGATCAATGAAGTTAATTAACGTGCCTAAGGTTACTGTGACACTGTGATTTGCAACAGAAATATATATCTGGTCTTTGTCCCCTTTCTGGCAGAGAATGCCTAAAACCCTTGAAATTTCCCGATTAGAGCCATAAAGGTGTCCCTTGTTATGTTAATGAGGTGACTTTTTAAGGATAGGGATTGGTTGCTAGGAGAGCCAACCGAGTGATTAGAGTGATTAGAGCAGCAATTTTCCAGTCCCACCCCCAGAACTGGGAGGGGAGAGGGGCTGGAGATTGAATCAATCATTAAAGGACAAAGATTTAATCAATCATGCCGATGTAATGAAGGCTCCAAAAAACCCCAGCAGGTTGAGGTTTGGAGAGCTTTCAAGGTGCTGGGAGAGTGGCATTCGAGGAGGAGGGCCCGGAAGCGCTGCACCCTCCCCATGTCCTGCCCTACCCATAGCTTCCATTTCACTGTGCCTGAGTTATATTCTTTCATAATCGGTAAGTAAAATGTTTCTCTGAGTTCTGTGAGCCGCCCTAGCAAATTAACTGAACCCAAGGAGAGGGTCTTGGAAACCTCTGATTTATAACCAGTTGGTCAGAAGTACCAGTAATAACCTGGACTTGCCAATGGTGTCTGAAGAGGGTGGAGGGGGACAATCTTGCAGGACTGAGCCCTTAACCTGTGGAAATCTGATGCTATCTCCAGATATACAGTGTCAGAATTGTGTTGAATTCTAAGACACCCTGCTGGTGTCCAAGAATTACCTGCTGTTGATATGTGGAAACCACCCCCACCTCCATGTTGGACACTGAGTCTTAGAACATCTAATTTAGTTACACAACCGGTATAAGCTGGGATTTGAACTCAAGTCTGCATGTTCTATGAGTGCTTTTTCCTCTACACTGCTATGAAGAATCATGCCAAGCTTACAGCTTAGAAAAACACATCTAACTTAATATAAAGTATATACAAAAAACTTCATTATAACAAGCCTCATTATCTCAAAAATTTGCTTTGAAGTTATAAGAAATTTTCACATCCCACATTACAAAAATACCAAAAAAGAAAAAAAAATTCACATCCCACATATACCAAAAAACTTGGTAATAGAGCTTTTCTGCCCTGTCCTGCCAATATTATAAATTTTCCTATTTTATTTCTAGAAATAACTAAAGCACAGGATCAAGAACATAGGCTTTAGGTTCTAGCAGATGTTAATTTAAACTGTGTGCATGATTTGAGAAAGCACTTAACTTCTTGGGGGCTGTTTCCTCAGTAATAAAACAGGCTAATGATACCCCACACAGAGCTGATGTTAGGGATAATGACATCATGGATATACTGGAACACAGCAAATAATAAATGTGAGACACCATCACTGCTATCATCACCAATAGGAACCTCAGCCTGGCTGGCACATCACGAAAATCAGCCTGTTAACGAGGCAAGCAAACATTGTTATTCTACAAGTTTGCCAGCCAGCAGGCACACTCAACAGAGACATAATTTATTAGTAATCAATACATTTAAGAAAGTTGTAGGCATATTTTTTAGTGATTATCAAAATGATACGCTTAATTTATTTTATGGTAACCCTACAGCAAATATGGAACACATTAACCATATTTTCTTTCTACTTTAGAGCTAGAAACAAGGAGGAAAAGTGTTACGAGGGAAAAAATGTAAGGAATGTAGAAGAGACAAGGGAAAAACATTGAGTGTAATACACATCACCACCATATTGTGCATGTGCATAAGTTTATAGTATACAAAGCACTTCCCTATATATTATCCAATTCTCACACACTGAAATACTATTACCTTCCTCTTTAAAGGTGGGGAAACAGGTTCAGAGAGGGCAGACTCGCCAAAGTCACAGAGCCTGTGGTGGAAACACAACTTCAAATCAGAACCCAGCACAAAGCTCCTTTCTAATAGGCTACTTAAGGGATTTAAAGTTAACTACTCTCAAACAGAGGTCTCAGCTGCAGAAAATCACCCCCATGATGGTTCATAGCAAGGTTCTCCAACCCCATCCCCAGTGGTGACCTCCCCAGCCCAACCCAACACTATATCCTTTAATAGACCAGCATCTTAAAAGAGGTAAGAGCTGCTTCTCTTTAACCTGATACCTGAGAATAATTTGTTTGGAGAGCCTTTGTTTGGCTACCAGAAAACAATGTTCAACATCTTTCCAACCTCCTTCTTATGCTAATTACAGTTCATCAGCATCTGGACACCCACAAGCAAAATCAATCTGACTATAAAAGCCAGCCAAGACTTTTTCTTACCATTAAAAAAAAAAAAAAAACTGCAACATGATTAAGTACACAGAGCATTTCCCCAGCAACCTGCAAGCTGCTGCATATATAAATCACATCTAATATCACCAGAGTCCAGGAAGGTGGACACTAACAAACATCTCACACCTGTAACTGTATTCTTCATGAGCAGTGAAATGTATACAGGTTTATTTTCAGTTTATCCTCTTCCACATCATCTGTTAGATGCCAACATGTCTAACACATTAAAACAGTCACACATTAAAAAAATTTTGAAAGGCATCTTCACTTCCCCTTATATTATAACCAGATGAACACAGATGCTTTAGCCTTCAGTCCACGCCTCGTCTCCTTACCATCCTGAAGTCCCAGCACATTCACAGTGCTTGGAAGAGCCAACATCATCATCCAAGCACAGCTTACCTTTCCAAACTGCCATCACCTCCACAAGCTAATCATTTAACCTGAAATCTATCCTGCCTTCTAAAAATATACAGTCCAGTTTCCTAATTATATTAAAAGACTCACCCTTGTCAACATGCACATGACACACAGAGTGAAAACAGCAGGTTACAAAATAGCATATACACCATGGCTCCATTTACACAATTATATGCACATATGTACAACCCCCACCCCTAACAGATGTTTGAATGGATGGTGTCAGTGATGCTTCCAGTAATTAACTGTGGGTGGTGAGACTGGGGGTGATTTTTACTTTTTCTCCCTTCTTTTCCACAATGTTTGAATTTTCTACATTAGGTTATTTTATTCAAACTCAGAAAAAGCAATAAAGATATTTTTAACAAGCCTTCCTCTAAAGACCCACCATGTCAGGAAGCTTCTCTTGGCACAGAGAAAAGTAAAAAGTATGCTTACCAAGGCTTATGCTCTGAGCATTCTGGCCAGTGGGTCTCAGCACTAGCTGAGCGATAGACTCCAGAGCATCTAAAAAATATAGATGTTTGGAGTTCTGATCCTCAGATTTTCTGGAGGTGGGGCCCTGGCATGTGTATTCTGTCAAAGCCCTTCGAGTGATACTGATCAGTGAGGGTCGAAAACTACTGACTTACAGCTCATTCTCAAGGGGACCAACACAGGGAGAAAAAAGGCCCGAGTGCTGGGTGAGGTGTTTAAAGGCAGGCAATTCAAAGTAAGCAGATGGGGGTATTCAGGAATGTTTAGGAACAGAAATTGAAGGCTGAAGTACCACTGAGCTTCAGATATGAAAGGCCACTGAGAAGAGAGGAGGCCATTGTACGCAGATACACCCTAAAGTTGGAAGGCAAGAAGAGGTGAACAAAGTATGGCAGGGCAAAATGTTTGCAATTGAGAGACAGAGTTTATGCAGTACTAGGGGCAGGACTACTGATAACTTAAAAGAAATTGCATAGGAAAAGACACCAAGCAGTTTAAATTAGTCCCACTGCTACTGAGCAACTTTGATTTATGATTAAAAGAAGAAGAATAAGAAGAGCAGTGCATATGATTCACTTTTCAGAAACCACAGAAAAAAATTAGCTTAAAATCCTAGTGGGGCCATGTACTAGATGTGTCTTTGGAAAATGACAACTTCTCTATGCCTCAGCGTTCTCACCTGTAAAACATGGTAATAATACACGGCTCACAGGGTTCCTGTGAGGATTAGGTGTAATGATAAATGTTTTTACCTGATAGGTTTTTATCTGATGATAGGCTTTTGCCTATTAGAGGACTCAATGAAAAAAGCCCCCATATGGTAACATTAGGAGGCACAACCCAGTAAAGGCTATGTGTTGAATTTTAATAAACCAGGTTATTACAAACCAAGTTTAATAAGCCAGTTAATTACTGCCTAGCCCCTCGGTCATTTCCTCATTTTGGCACCACCTAATGCTAAAGAAATAACCTAAAGAGGTTTGGCTATTTCTCTCCTGCTTCTACATTTCTGCTATTTGTTTTACTTCTATAAAGGGGATATGCTGCGTACTAAACTATTTCTATAAAATTCAATCAAGATTATAAATGAAAACTAACAGAGTCATATTGACAAAATAATAAATGTACCAGTGGAAAATTCTATATCCAAAATAAGAATTCAGCTAATGTGGCCACTGAAGAACTCAGTTTCTACCTGGAAAAATGAAAAACGTGTGAGAAAAACAGGAATGATAAATGTTTCTCCTTCATCCTTTCCACCCAGGCCCTCAATATCAAAATTGGGTTTGTGCTAAATTAGCTGAAATACTCAAAATATCTAAAATTAGTACTATACCTATGACCTGTAAAAATTTGAGGGAGTCCTTTTAGTGTAACACAATAAAATAACTGTAAGAACAGCAATAACTATTAACATTAATGAATGTTTGCTATGTGCCAGGTTCTGCCCTAAATATATTAACTCTGTCAATCCTCACAACGGCTCTGCAGAGTTCTTCAAGGTCTGGTTTCTGCTTAACTAATCTAATCTTTTGCTCCATGCTCTTTTCACCAAGGGCTGGTGCCAAACTGGCCTCAGAGGGTACTCCTGGGAAGCTTAATAAAAGGCTACATTTTAAACAAGATTCCAGACGATTCTGATGGGCAGCAAGGTTTAAGGCTCACTGTAGTCTGTCCCTCCTATCTTTTATTTTATAGACGCTGCTTTTTTCAGTTGACATTGCTCCATCTGGCTAACTCATACCTAAGATTTGGCTCAAGAATCACCTTCCTTTCCTTCTTCCTTCCTTCTTTCCTTTCCTTCTTCCACTCTCTCTCTCTCTCTCTCTTTCTTTCTTTCTTTCTTCAGTGGAGGTACTGGGGATTGAACCCCAGACCTCGTGCATGCTAAGCATGTGCTCTACCCCCAGGAGCCACATTTCTAAGATGGGGCTGTTTCTAATCTCCACCTGTTCTCTCACTGCCCAGGCTAGATTAGGAGCCCCTGCTCCATGCTCCCACCCTGCCTCACACTCTCTTTTACATTTTCCCTTGTACTATAAACACAGGTTTCTGTCTCCATAGCTGGACTGTGAGCTTGTTCACCTTCCATTAATAGCACCAAACCTGGCACAGAGAAGGAGCAAACGGTTTGTTTAATAAAAGAATGAATGAAGTCTCAATGACCTACCTTTAGGACTCTTATTCATAGAAACAGATCCTCTGCACAAGCATCAACTGAAATAGAAGGTCTGGTACCTCATTCAAGACGGGATGAATTTTGACAGGATCAGCAAAACCAAGATTATAACTGAGGGTCCAGATTAACAGACCATGATAAACAGTGGCTGTCTTATCTCTTGGTAGCTCTTATTATGACCTAGCTTGTCTACACATGGAGTCCTGGTCCACAGCTGGGCTTCACACCCACAAAAGCCAAGGAATTTGCAACCTACATGTAAACATGGAAACTGAGAGAGGTAAGGATGACTATTTTTGAAAGGAGGCTGATATGCAGTAACTGTATTACCATTTATTAAATGTCCACATGCTAGAGATTATGCGGGATGCTCATGATCATTATTCTTCACACAAGAATTTGAGAAAGGTTTTATCAGGCTTGTGGACTGAAGAGGTATTCAAGGTCTAGAAAGAATAAACTGCCTAAGGCCACCAGCTAGTTTGGGGGTAGAGCTGGGATTTGAAGCCAGGTCTGCTTCCTACAAAGACAATCCTCCTTCCCCTACTCTGTGCTGCCTCTGGATACCAACCGGAAGACCAGTGGAGCCACCCTGGTGTTGTAAGAAGCTTTATAGAAGCAGACCTCAGTTCAGATCCTGCTTTTGTCACTCACTTGCTGAAAGACATTTGGTAATCAACAAACTCTCTGAGACTTATCTGTAAAAAGATGATAGGAATGCCTAATTCATAAAGTAGGTATGCCTGTAAAGTCCTGAGTATATTAGTAGATGCCCAGTAAAAATGTGAGCAGGCCATTAACCCATTTCCCCCTCCTCCAACAAAAGAGAAAACCAGTTTCTTCCAAGATGGCAGGTACATCCTGTTTCATTGTCTTCCTCAGTAGCAAACAACTATGCTGTGCTCTACTTGAGAAAGGCCTGTGGGTTAATCCTTAATATGACTGGAACCAGTTAGCAAGCCAGATGTGCAACACTTAAAATCATCCCCTCAGGCCTGACGAGAGGAACCCTAAGTCCAAACACATTGCTTATTTCAGCATCCTTACATTCTGTCATCCGAGGTCAGGAATGAGACAAGCAGCTGGAGAGAAAGAGAAAAGAAACTGATCCAGAAACTACTCAGTTATCAGGTTTTCAAATAGCAGCAAAAAACAACAGCCAGATATTTCCATCCTTGTTTAACATAAAGTGCCTGTTAGTACATGGCTTAGTGCTACTCTTAAAATTAAACACCATTTACTATTCACTTGCTCATTGTTTTGAGCACTAAAACCAACTCTGTGTGACTTTCAAGCTTGGGGAACACAAAAAAGTGGGGTTGGGGGAATCTTTGAATTCTCTGTTTACGTTATATAGAAAAGTGAGGACCTGGGGCTCCCTGGTACGTCCTCTCTGGGGGAGTTTTTGTCTTACATTTCACACAGGACCTGCATGTTTATAGTCTACCCCTACAGAATGTCAGGTTCAGGGAGGAAAAGGATTTCTCCAGGTAGGTACTTTTAAAACTACCAAAAGAGCAGAAGGAAGAGGAATACAAATGGGAAACCTAACCTCATCTGAGCCACTAGCAGGCACTGTGCTAAGTACTTCATCTGTATTATTTCATTTAATCCTCACATAGCAACCTTGTGAGATAGATCCCAACATTATACTAATTTTACAATGAAGGAAATACAGGCTCAGAGAGGTTAAGCCCAAAGTCATACAGCTAGTAAATGAAAGCACCAAGACAGCAACCCAAGTCTTGTCCTGTATATGTGAGGAATACTAGAGTTAAGCATGGTGTATTGATTTCTGCCTTGTGTGGCAGAGTAGAGGATGGTGCCATTTACCAAGACAGGAAAAGCAGAAGAGACCTGGGCAATGAAGGAATGAGTATGATTTTCAATGAGCTGAGTTTGAGTATCTAGTGGAGTTGTCTTCTGGTTAGTAACAGAAACAGACTCATAGACATAGAATACAAACTTGTGGTTGCCAGGGGGATGGGGGGTGGGAAGGGACTGGGATTTCAAAATGTAGAATAGATAAACAAGATTGTATTGTATAGCACAGGGAAATGTACACAGGATCTTGTGGTGGCTCATGGCTAACTAGAATATAACAATAGATGTATGTATGCTCATGTATAACTGAAAAATTGTGCTATATGCTGGAATTTGACACAACATTGTAAAATGACTATAACTCAATAAAAAAGTTTACATAAAAAAAATAAGCTGCACTGATTAGAACTTGGGGTGGAGACAAGGCTGAAGATTTGACAATCAGTGGCAAAGACACAGAAGTTAAAGCTGCAGGTAGTAGATGAAACCAAGAAGAGTAAGTGGAGTTAAAAAAAAAAAAAGAAAAAGAAATAGGAGAAGACACCACCAAGCTATGCAAAAAATGAACACCTGAGGGGCAGGACAAGGAAAAGAATCTGGAGATGGAACACTGGGAAAGAGCAGCTTCCCCCTGCCCCACCAGGGCAGGCATTCTATTTTGTTCCTATCGTATATTAGGTCTTAAATTCTGAACATAGCAGGAGCCCCAATAAAAGTTGGCACCAAATGATGCCATGCCGTTGCCACAGCCCACCATGAACATGTTAAAAAGGTTTCTTTCTTGCCTAAGTTGGTTAAACGCCCTTCTGTTCTGACTGCAGGAAAAGTTTTGCTATTTCCCTCTTCTAACCCTGGTAGGTGGTGGGAGCTCTGGTCTGCAATTCCTCACTGTTAGAAGCCCGAGAAGCACCTGGCAACAGCATACCTCCTGACTTGAGGAGTCCGCCAGATTCACTTACATTTCTTTGCAGATGACAGAAAAGTATTCTTTCAAGCAGTGACCTGTTATCAACTGCTGTCATTGTTGATGAGGTAAAATGTGTGCCTATGCCTCATATGCACACCACACAACCACACACTGCTTGCTTGGTAGCTCACCCCCCCTTAAAGCTCATAATAGCCTCCAGGGAGCCATGTTAAAACAGCGCAATTAACTAGAACTGCTATAAACTCAATAACTCACCTACCTAATGAAGCAATACGAGGAAAATTGGACCTATTTTAATAAGAATTTTTAAAAGAGACAAGAAGTAAAGGTCAAATGCCATTTCTGGATCCCAGCTCTTTTCTCCTTCCCTCCTTGTCTGAAGCAGCTGATACCAAGGAGACAACATACACTGCGCTATTCTTCAAAAAACCAAGGAGGTTGCCAATCATGCTATTGCACCCAAGGGCACATTTTTTTCTTTCCAACCCATCCCCCAAGCTAAGCACCTCCCCCGATCTATTTCTGAAGGTTTCATTATACAAACCTGAATGGATTTCAATGGCAATAATCCTTTTCCGTCTCCACCCCAACTTACAAAAGGAGAACTAAATTACCAGGAATTCTGGGTTTTAGGGGTGGTGTTTGCTTCTCTCCTCTCTAGAGTCTGCTCAATCTAGAGATTCACCTCTCTCAGCCTCTTTTGTTGGCTTTGGGAACAAAGATGTTTTTAGGCCACCCCACTATTTAGCATATCACGAGTCCTGACATCCCAGCAAGAATGAGTTTGCCATTCTCATGCAGCTGTCACATAGCAATCAGACCGGGGGGCAATAAAACCCACACTCCCAGTTCTCCCGCAGCCAGTCTCTTTGCCTGGCTTCCCAGTGGCCTCTTAGAAGAACAGGTATGTCTGTCTAAGGCCAGGGTAGGCAGAACTGGAGACAGATTTAGTGCAGAAGAGATCTTAACACTTCTTGAAGTGCCTAATCTATTCCGGGGTCTGTGCTAAGCTTACACGTGTCACCTCACCTGACCCTCAAATCCACCCTGTGTGGCAGACCTAGCATTTTACAGATGGGGCAACTAAGGCTCAGAGAGCTTAGGAATTAACCCAAGACCACATGGCTGATGAGCAGTGGCCCCATGTGTACCACACCAGGCTATACTGCTACTGTAGGAATCTGAGGACGGTCCTGAGAGGTGACAAGGGCTGAGACTGGACCAGGATGAACTCAACGCTGATACGCAACAAGCCCCTGAGTTTGACAAGAAAAGGAAGAGTGCCGGGCAGCCCTCCAGAGGGTTGGACTGCCAAGCTGATTCCCAGCCCACAGTGCTTTATTATGAGTTGTTGGATTACCAAAAGCTTGTCATAGGGTGGCTTCACCTATAAGGAAGTTCTATCCATAACATGGCTCTTAAGGGCATGGCTCTAAAGGAGGTGTGGGGGTGGGGGGGAGTGTTCTGCCATAATTTCTAAGCCCATGAGACAAAGAAAAGCTTAAGGCCAGCAATCTACTTGTTTCTGCTTCTAAACAAGCTGGGTCCAAGACCACTCATCCCAGATGTATGACCAACAACTGTCAACTGTATTGTCTCAAACTTGCAGGGTTCTGGGAGAGCCCCCAGTCCATGTTTGTCTTCAACGAGCAGTCTTTTAGGGAGGAGGTTGATCATTCATGTGGTCAACGAATATTTACTGTGCATCCTCCACATGTCAAGCGCCAGGCTAGGCTCTGGGACCCAGTGGTGACAAGGCCACTGGTTTCATAATCTTTTTTTTTTTTAACACTGTTTTAATTGAGTTATAGTCATTTTACAATGTTGTGTCAAATTCCAGTGTAGAGTACAATTTTTCAGTTATACATGAGCATACATACATTCATTGTCACATTCTCTTTTGCTGGGAAGTTTCCATAATCTTAGGGGCTATGAAGTCAAAAGTCCTGGGGCCAAGAGTCCATTTAACAAGAGGCTCTATTCCAGCCTAGGAATCACATTATGCTTCCCTGAGAAAGTGACATCAAAATTAAGGACTTGGAAGATGATTAAAAGCTAGCTAGGCAGACAGGTCAGAGAAAATTGTTGCAGATGGAGGCAAGAACATGGTGGAAACCTGGGGGCGGAATGAATGAGGCATGTTTGCAAATGCTCCTGTGCTCTAGCTTACCACACAAACCTGGTCCACTTGCATCAGAAGGGTCAGCACATGAACAGTAATCCAGAAGACAGGACAAAGAAACCTCGCACAATGCACCCCTGCTCTGCCCTGCCTCCATTCTCACTCTACCATTCATGGCCAGGAGCAGGAGCAGCTAGCAGCAGTGGGAGGTGGCCAGGGCTGTGTTTTCTCCTTGGGGTTCATTTCTCTCTGAGTGCTGGTGTATTCAGGACGCAGAGCTCATCCTCACCAGCCATTACAGTCCAAACATGTCTTCCAGGAGCTGTCTTACCAAGCCATTGCCCTCACTAATATAATGTTATGAAATTCCTAATGCAGGTACTCTAAAGCAAATGTACTGTTACCAGCACGCCACCGGGCACATTTTTCAGAAGGAAAACAGCTGCTCACTGAATCTGTCGCTTCTCAGCAACACGCACACAGAGCAAGAGCCTGGTAAGGGCTGTTTTCCTTCACTTTCTTTGAGCATACTGAAGATACAGCACCAAGTCTCTCAACCGAATCTAGCAGGTCAGCCACACACAGTCCTTGAGGAGTCTCCTGGATTACAGGAAAAAGCCTTGACAACTAGGGCCTGTGCCTCGGGATCTTAAAGTTCAAGTATCAGAGCTTCTAGTTCACTTGTCTAGTTTCTACATTGTATAGACCAGGAAGGAAAACGCAGTTCAGAGAAGTTAAGCAAAAGGTCTAAAGTCACACAGCTAGTTAGCTGGAGAATTATAGCTTGCTTCCTTTCTCAGCTGATTTCCTTATCTAAAAAAACAAGGCTACCACCATCTACTTTACGGATCGGGAGTCCTAAATAAGACAGCACACAATGCAGCAGCACAAGGAATGTGGCAGGTTTTCTATGAATAGTGACTCTCTCCAAAATCTTACCTCCTAGATCTCCAAGACCACCCATTCCCTCTCCTCTAGTCTCACTTTGCTGAATTTCCATTGAGGAAAGAAAAAAGACCAGCAATAGGGTTAACATGTTCATAGTGGGTGTTTGGTTAGTATCTGATTTGAGGTGAATTGAACTGTCTCCGTGTCCTCACAGCTCCAATCCACAGCGCATGCCAGGCCTGCTGCGTCTGAGAGCTGATTTGGTCAGAGAGGGTATCACTGGAGGTGATCACGGAAAGCATGTCACATCACCTTCCCTTTAGCCACTTCAAGGTGGAAGAGACTAAGCCAAGTCAGTTTGAGGAGAGACAGACAGGAACTCTCAAACTTTTATCTAGGATGGTAAGGAATGCAAAAGATCCTGCAGAGACTGATGCCGTCCTACCAATCACTGATGAGAAAAATCACCCAAACCATGGGACAAATGTCCACTTCTGACAAGACAACCAAGTTAGCCAGCTAGCAGTTCAGGTTTTCCCTCCTCTTTCAAAAACGCCTCCTCCTCACTCCCCTCTTTGCCATCCCCCCACCACACTATCAAATAACCATCCAACCATGTAAATTCCCTGGTGCAAGTGTCTGTTAGGCTCCAGCAGAACTGTCAATGCTCATAAATCCCGGGCCTTCCAGACTGCACTGCGGCAATTTACTGGGGGGAGGGATGCGGCAAGCCACCGGACAATAGGAGGAGACTGGCCTAGCAGTAACTACTCTGGTTACAGCACCGAAATTCACGGCATTTTGCTGGGAGTGTGCACCATCAGGGAGGAGAAACATAAAAGGGGGAAGCTGGGCTGTAAATAGTTTATTTCGGCAATTCCTGATGTTGGCTGAATCATACTTTAATACAGAAATACACGAAAGCACTCCTCTGGAGGTGACATGTGTTGCCACCTCATTACTCTTTTCAAAAGGGTCTTCTATCAGAGAGACACCTGGCTACAAATTATAGTGAAGAAAACAAAACCTTCACGCATAGACTTATTCACAGGCCAGAAGGAAATGGAACCACTAGGAGTCAAACAAGCAGAGAACCAGTGCAACAAAGGCCATCAGTGACCTCGGGTCTCTGGGTTGCTTTTCCATACAGAGAAAAGAAGATGAAAAAGAAAAAGGTAGCACTCTTCCAGCTAAGAGTTGACTCCTCAGCTGCACAACAGAACTTTCATAGTAGCTTCTCATTTCCTCATTTTTCCTAATGCACTTAAATTGGGCTGATTTTCTTCAGTGAACCCTACCTTCATGCTCCTTCTCAGTGGTTCCCACTTTCTTGATCTTCCTGGGAGATTTCATAAAAAGGGGAAAGATGGTTCGTAAGCCAAGAATGTCAACAAACTTGTGGCAATTGTCTGTGCCCTCGGGTCCAATCATGGCGTGGTCCAGCACTTTCAGGGCACTGCTCCGGGAGATCTTCTTCTCTCTGGGAACAACAGAGGTTTCATGTGAGGCATTTCATGGGTATGTTCTAGCCTTTTTCATTTGTTTTTAAGTTGTATTTACTGCAGTTCTCATAATAATGGAAAAAGAAAAACAAAACAATTAAATGTCCACCAGTGAGAAAATTACTACATTATAGTATATCTACATGAAATATTACACATTCGTTAACAATAAGGAGAGTCTGTAATAGAATGAACAAATTCTTATGGTCAGAATGCTAAGCACAAAAGATAATATTAAAAATTCTACATGATGCATTACCTCAATTATGTGAAAAATATGCATTAAGAGAGACCGGGAAGAAAAAGATCAAAATACTAACAGGTTATTCCAGGGTAGAGGGATTATGGATCACCTATTATTCCTTTTCCTTTCTCTTTAACAGCTCTACCAAGATAGAATTCACACAACAAACAATTCACCCACTTACAATGTACAGTTCAAAGGATTTTAGAATATTCACAGATATGTGAAACCATCACCACAGTCAATTATAGAACATTTTCATCACCCTAGCAAGAACTCACCTATCCTTAAGCTATCACCCCATCCTAGCCCTAAACAACCATTGATTTACTTTCTGTCTCTATGGATTTGCCTACGCTAGGCATTTCAAGTAAACAGCACCATACAATATACAGCCTTTCGTGACTGGCTTCTTTCACCTGGCATAATACTTTCAAGGTTCATGTTGGAGCACGTAGCAGAAGTTCACTTTTTCTATCCTTAAATAACAATTGTATGGAGATGTCACAATTTGTCTATCCATTAATCCACTGATGGACATTTGGGGTGTTTTACCTTTTGGCTAGTATGAACAATAATTATGAATAATGCTACTACAAACATTCACATACACATCTTTGTGTAGAAAAATGTTTTCATTTCTCTTCAGTATATGTATATCTAGGAGTGAAATTGCTGGGGTACCGGGTAACTCTATGTTTAAACCTTTTGAGGAACCGTCAGACTTTTTCAAAGAGGCTGCACCATTTTAAATTCCCACCAGCAGCATGTAAGTGTTCTGATTTCTCCACATCCTTACCAACACACTCATCATTTGACTTTTTGGTGCCAGCTGTTCTGTTGGGTATGAAATGGGATTTCATTCTGCTTTTGATCTGCATTTCCCTGATAAATCATGATGGCTATTTGTATATGCTATCTGAAGAGATGTCTATTCAGATCCTTTGCCCATTTTTAAATTAGTTTATCTTTATTACTGAGTTGTAAGACTTCTTTATTCTGGATACAAGTCCTTTAACAAATAAATGATTTGCAAATATTTTCTTCCATTCTAGGTGATAACTTTCCACTTTCTTGATAATGCCCTTTGAAGCATAAAACTTACCTATTTTTTCTTCTGTTGTTTGCTTTTTTGATGTCACAACTAAGAAACCATTGCCAAACCCAGTATCATGAAGATTTACACCAGTTTTCTTCTAAGAGTTTCATAGTCTTAGTTCTAACATTTAGATCTTTGATTCATTTTGAGTCATTTTTTGTATATAGTATGAGGTAAGGGTCCAGCTACATTCATTTGCATGTGGATATCCAATTGTCCCAGTACCATTTGCTGAAGAAACTATTCTTTCTCTATTTAACGGTCTTGGTATTCTTGTTGAAAATCAACTGATCATAGACACATGGTTCTGGATTCTCAATTGTGTTTCATTAAAGTATGCCAGGGCCACACTGTCTTGATTACCACCACTGCCTTGCAGTAAGTTTTAAAAGTGGGAACCCTACATTGTTCTTTTTAAGACTATTTGGCTATTCTAAGTCCCTTGCAATTCCACATGAATTTTTGGATCAGCTTGTCAATTTCTACAATGATGTCAGCTAGAATTCTCATAGAAATTGTGCTGAATCTGTAGATTACTTTGGGGAGTACTGCCGTTTTTAACAATATTAAATTTTCTGTCCCATGAATGTGGAATATTTTTCTATTTTATTAGATCTTCTTTAATTTCTTTCTACAATATTTTGTGGTTTTCAGAGTATAATTTTACAGTTCTTTTGTTAAATTTATTCCTAGGTATTTTATTCCTTATGCTATTATAAATGGAATTGTTTTCTTGGTTTCATTTTTGGATTGTTCATTCCAAGTGTATAGAAATACAATTGATTTTGTATATGAATCTTATATCCTGCAACCTTGTTGAACTCATTTATTACTTCTAATAGATTTTGGTGGATTCCTTAGGATTTTATAAATACAAGATCATGTCATTTGCAAACAGAGATAGTTTTACTTCTTCCCTCCCAATCTGGATGCCTTTTACTTCATTTCATTGCCTAATTGCTCCGGCACAGTTCTAGTACAATGCTGAATAGAAGTGATGAAGGTGAGTATCCTTGTCTTATTGCTTATCTTAGGGGGAAAGGACCCAGTCTTTCACAATGAAATGTAATGTTAACTGTGGATTTTTTACAGAGACTATCTCAAAGGTTGAAAAAGTCCCCTTCTATTCCTAGTTTAAGTATTTTTATCATGAAAAGGTGTTGGATTTTGTCAAATGCTTTTTTTGTATCTTATTACTCCTTTTGCTACTTTTCAGTGTCTTTCATTTTTCCATAATGAATATAGGGTATTTTTTAGAATTAGAAAAGATAAACTATTAAAAAAATAAAGGTGATTTCCCCCTCAAGTCTAAAGGTCATAGAATAATCCTGCACGGGCTACTACTCTTCTCTAAGGAGTATAATTTTCTATAACCTTACATTGTTTTCTTTGACACTTCATGAGGTAGAGAGGAACAAGTCAGTCATTTCATATCTTAGTATAACTGGTAAATCAACCAACCAAGCCAATTTTCAATATTTACTGAGCACTTAGTATTGTGGCAGACACAAGAGAAAAACAAAAATTAAAGATACGGTTTCTGCTTTTAAAACAGTTAAATCTATTTAAGGAGACCAATATGGAATAAGCAAGGAAAAGTATAAGTCAGCATATAATTTTCCCCCATGTATTTACTCAATCCACAAATCTTTACTGGATACCTCTTATGTGAACAGGACAGATCAAGTCCCAGTTCTCATGGGGCTTCTATTCTAACTGCAGGAGACAAATGGGAAATCAAGATACCTGACAGTGGTAAATGTCATGGAAACAAAGCAATGTGAAATAATGACTGAAGAGGATATTTTAGGTTAGGTTATTAAGGAAGGCCTCTTTAGTAGTAACATTTGTATTGAGAGCTGAGAGATGAAATGAGTTGGTCACGCACATTTTAGGGGCAGAAGGAACAGCAAGTACAAAGGAAATGAGCGGGCATGGTCAAAGAACAGAAGGCTAGCATGTTTAAAGCCTACCAAGGATCAGTGTTCCCAGCTTGGATCAGAGAGGGAAGCATGGCCTATATCAAAGGTCATGCCACCTAGTCTTGTGAGATACAATAAGGCCTCCAAGTAAAAAACTGATTCTAGGAGTTATGAAGACACAGTCCAACATGTTTGTTCTGAGACTATTATGTGTTAGTTATTTTAGAGTGAGAGGGAGACATTACATGTATTTGGGGGAGTATGGGAAAAGACAGATACACTGTAACACTTGAAAGGTGAGAAAGTAAGAGTGGTGAGTGTGGGCTACTCATTAGTAAAGCCTAGAGAAGAGAGTTCATCAGCTTAAGAGGAAAGTCAGGGTAAGATTTTCTTTAATTATTATTTTTAAGAATATGGATAATTTAATCATATTTTAAGGTGTCAAGAAGCCAATGGTGATCAGGAAACTAAAAATAGAGGGGAGAATTAATAGAAGGAGCAAGGTGGTTGATCAGGCAAGGAGAAACAAGCCTAATCAAAAAGGTGGTAATAACATAACCCAAAGCCCTTTGTCCAATTGTTACCTGAAAGCCAAAGAAGAGGAATCAGAAATGATATCCCTCTTTTGTATAGGAAACACTATTAAAACATTGTACTATTAAAGTGTTAATGATGCAAAGCATGCTATCCTGGGTCAGAATAGCCAGCCAAGACTGGGTCCTAATGAGTGCAGGAAAGGCAAGTAGACAAAAAGCTTGCTGAAGGCATCTTTTGGTGCTAGATCATCCCGGTTTACCTGAGACCATTCCATTTTCAGCACTGAAAGTACAACATCCTGGGGAACCCCTCAGTCCTGGGCAAACCGAGATAGTTGGTCATCCTACCTGGTGCCAACTTCAAACGATCAGGGATGTACTGTGAATATTTCTGCCTTTATTCCTTTGCTGTGAGACTAATCAAAATAATCCATAGATACTCACAAATGACATTCAACCCAACTACTGAGTTTAAAAGAAAAAAAAAAGGCTACCACTAAGCATGCAGGCTCCATGCAGCAGGCACGGCACTAGCTGTTAGGAATTATAAGCTCTCTGTCTTTAACCAATTTAAGAACAGGTAAACAAAAATAATTTCAAAAGCCCGAAGCAATGGAAATTAAATCCAAGGAGGTGAGAGGTAGAGATAATTGACTTTATCCAGGAGAAATCTGTGAAGGTATCAAATGGAGGGTTGACATCTGAACTAAGTCTGAAGAATGAGCATTTGCCAGGCAGAGAAGGGAGAGTGTTGACACGGGTGGTGGTGGTGGGTAAGCTGCATGTGCAAAGGTGCAGGAGGTCTGTAAGAACATGTCACTTGGGGGAACTGGAAGTAGGTATGAATGACCAGGGTGGAAGATGACTGAGGGGAGGTGGGCAGGAACAGGTCACAACAGGCCCTAGATGTGCTGCCAGGGAACCTGGGAGTCTATGCCATAGGTGTTGAGAAGCCATGAACTGTTTAAGAAAAGGAGAGCACTACATGGATAGATTTTAGAAAGCTTAATCTGGCAGTAGTGTGACAAAGAGACTGGAGCAACAGAGATTGGGGTCGGGGAGCACAGTTAAGAGAATACGACAAGAGTGTAAGTGAAAATGACAAGGAGTGGTAGTGGTATGAACAAGGCATATTTGTGAGACATGGAATCTTAAATATCAGGAGCAGAATAAACACATTTCTAAATTCAATAGGAAGGGGTTTTTTGGCACCATGAAGAAATTCTAAAAGGAAGCTAGGCAAATAATATATCTATTTTCATTGCAGCTAGACTTTAGCATCCTACTCTACAAGCTTAAATTTACAAAGGTTATGACTAGGGCAGATAATCATGTGAAAAGAAATTAGGAAACTGAGATACAATATCCTTATTGTTTAGTCACTCAGAAAAAGTCCTCTTGAAATGAATGACGGTCATGTAACAGGGCACCTTCAGTTACCATTCAGCATACACTCAAATCATTTCACATATAACACAGAATTGTTTGAAATACTAAAGGTAAAGGACTCTAGTTTAGCCAAGTCTCTCTTTTTCCCCTGCCTAAGCAAATTCAACAAACAAAAGATTTTAAAAGTAAAACCCTTCTTCAGGTAGGCAGTGTAAGACACGTTTAAAGGGGGCAGTAATTGCATATTGATCACCATTTAGGCAAGCTGCATGGAGGTGAACTTTGGAATATTCATTGGGCTCAAGTTCAGGCTTTTAGCAATCAATACCTGTTTGGCCTGACTTTCTAGGGTTGACTTTATTTGAAATATTTATTCTACTTGAAGACAAGTAGTTTATCTTAGTCTTGGCTGGGTTCATCAGGCTGTCGATCATGCCAGGACCAATGTGAATGCTAGCCTCTAGACAATGGGTGGTTGTGGGAAATGACTGAGAGTCATCTACTGCTCCCTCCTCTGCAAAGGTGAACCTTCTGAGGAGGAGAGGTGGGGAGAGGGAAGTTTCTGTTGTTTTAATTAGCTTGTTCTTTCTTATAATACGGAAACACTTTGTAATTAACATGCATTCTGAGTATAGTTTTTTTTTGTTCTTTCTTCAAATATTTATGAGGTCCCTAACAGGTGCCAGGTATTAAGCTGAAGATGTAGAGAGAGGCACAGCTCATGCTTCTGAGGAGCTCAGTCCACGGGGGAGACAGATGTGCAGACAATGGTACACTGAGAAGAGCCAAGTACTGCAGTGGAGGTGTACACAAAGTAGGACACAAATGCAGGAAGGAGGGCTGACTATGTCTGAGTCAGGGAGGCCTCACAAAGGAGATGATACCTGAACCAAGCTTCACTGGATGTCTTTCCCAGGCAAGCAAAAAGAGAAAGGGTATTTCAAGCAGAAGGAAACAACAGCACATGCAAAGACAGCAGTAAGCATGGAACAGTTGAGCACTGGTTAGAACAAGCATGTGAGGAAACTAACCAAAGCAGCAGAAAGGAACCACCTGAAAGAAGAAGGGGGAAACAATCCCTAGAGCTCACCAAGGACCAGAAGTAGTCTTTGTTCCCACCAGTTGCAATGGAAAAACCTTGTGAACTCCCAGTTCAGCAGGTAGAGTACTTAGAAAGGTACTGCTTTAGTAATGAATTAAATTTGCCATACATTACATGTTAGTCTGGACCCAACTAATAGAGATCAAAAATAAGCTTCAAAAGGAGCAAACTATTTCCAAGTAATTTAACTACAATCTAGAACAAAGTTCAAGAATATTTATAAGGATGCAAAAAAAAAAAAAAATCCAAGTTATATCCACAACATCTGAATTTCTTTAAAAAAAAAAAAAGAATAAGCATCCAGGCATTCAAAGAGCTTAAGCATGTTAACTAGAAACAGGGAAGATATTAAAAAGACTCAAAGTGAACATCTAGAGAAGAAAAACACAATGTCTAATGAAAAATACACTGGATGAGATTAATTGGAGATTACATACTGCAGAAGAAGAGTGAGCTTGAATACGTAACAACAGAAACAATCTAAAATAAAACATAGAAAGCAAAAAAAACTGATCACCAGTGATCTGTGGCTGGACAACTTCAAACAGGTTAAAGTATATTTGACCCTTGAACAACATGGGGGTTGGGGAGCCAACCCTGGGTGCAGTTGAAAATCTGAGTATTTTATAGTTGGCCTTCCAGACACAGTTCCTTTGTACCCATGGATTCAACAACCATGGATCATGGCTGACTACTTAAACAAAAAGAACAATAACATATAATGGGATTTATAACATATGTAGGAGTAAAATATATGACAACAGTCGCACAAAAATCACAAAAAAAAAGAAAAAAACTTTGTTCTTAAGAGTAAAAAACTAGAAACCTAAATGTCCATCAACAAGTTAATAAACCAACTGTGATATATTCATAAAATGGAACACTACTCAGCAAATAAAAAGGAACAAACTACTGATAGATGTGGATGAATCTGAAAATAATTATAGTGAGTTAAATTGGGCAGGTCAAAAAAAAAAAAAGAGTACATACTGTATGATTTCACTTACATAAACTTCCAGAAAATGCAAACTAACCTATGCACATAAAGCAAATCAGTAGTTGCCTGGAGACACTGAAGTTGGGGTGAAGATTTATGGATTACAAAGGGGCACAAGGTAACATCTGGGTATGACAAATACGTTTGTTATCATGCTTGTGGAGATGGTATGATGTGTCTACACATATCACAAAACTCATTCATTGTATACTTTAAATATGTGCAATTGAACTATATTGGAATGATAAACAGCTCTGTAGCTGATGGAAGGGCTCAGATAGGTCCTGTACCATTTCCTGCCAGGTAATCCCTTTTCAGTTTAATCTGCCTTCTCAGCCATAGCACTTTCTCATTTATGAAGAGGTAACACCAGCCTGGAGGGCTGTTGGAAGGATTATTTAGTGCTTTTGAAGCATCTTTCAGGTTTGTAGAGAACAGGGGCAAACTACTATTATCCCATCCAAGTGAGAATGGAAATATTCAGTGAGTAGGGAAAGGGATACTTGTTGGACAAATAACAAGGAAGATCTGTGTGTGCAACTTGGAACACAAACTGGATACAGCCCCATCAGGAGCACAGATGACTTCTAAAAGATGTTCATTATTATTTTGCTTTCGCAGCTGAATCTAGAGACTGAAGGTCAGAAGAAAAGGTTCTAGCTCTTAAAGCAACACCACAACAATAAGAAGAACAGTGACAACAAAACCTTCTGTAAAGGACCATAAGAATAAAAATGCAGCAGAGTTTTTGGATCCTCACATGTTCATTTGGAACAAAAACAATAAAGAACAAAACCAAGGGAATAAAATTTCAAGGTTAAAAACAATTCCCCAGGCTGGTATACCTACCTATATGCTTTGGTACAAACTTGTAACCCCATATTGGACCTGCAAAGACTCACTCTGCAGGTGATACACCATCACCATTTTATTTGTTTTCTTTGTCAGAGACACATTTTTTTAGATTAAGGAAAATCTTACTGAAAAAATCTCAGAGGAAAAAAAAAAAACCGGTGGTTCCTGAAATGGATGTATCTGTATACCCTTCTGTTTCCTTTCTTTCTTTCTTTTTGACTACACAGTTAATAACCAAGATGGGTTCACTGTATTTCCGCTACACAACCCCAAGTTGCATTTGTACACATCCCTTGGGGATCACGGTGGTCTCTTCTTTTTCTAACTGGAACAGGGTTTTACAACACAAGTAATAAGCTTCATGTCAACATTTTCAAGGAAACTGACAGTGTAATTCTTCTGTCTCCCACTGGTTTTGTTGTTTCTTAAAGAACACTGAATTATTTGATATAAACACATACTGTTATAAAGTGCTTGGTGGGGGCAAGAGGCAAATGATTTGGAGTATAGTCTGTAATGAAACCTAATATATTGAAATCTTCTATTTGTAGCAAATCTTACCAAAGAGAGACATCTGTAACCAAGAACATGGAAACAGCAAACCAGTCTCTTTCCAGGGGCAATGAGGGCATTTTAATAGCTCTGCCTTTATTTCCTGCTAAATTGTAAAATGGCTATACCTTCGTAAGAGTAATTTAGCCTTATTTCTATGACTTGGGCCCTCTAAATCTCATCATCACTCTGTTAAACTGAATACTAAACTATAATTCTCCTAAATTTTATTTTCGTCTCAACTGTCCCTGACTACCAAAATAGCACTTGGTTCATGTTCATTATTTTAACTCTTTTGCTGCCAAAGAACATCCAAATATTCTGTCTGTATCCTAACTCTTGACTATCAAACTAAAAGAACGGGGCCAAGCTGCCTGACACACAGGAGCAGGATTTTCTCCAGCAGGGACTCTCTGGTTCCCTCGTCCTTTCAGTATACAGGTCCACACTGCCCACGAAGCTCTGCATCTCCCACCCTCACCTCATTTTTCTCTTTCCTTATCAAAACACTAGGGCTGAATAAGGAGTTCCCCCCCACCACTTTTTTTTTTTTTTTTTGAGTTCTTATACTCTAGGATGGCTACCTGCTGCTTTTTTCACAGCATGAGTTCTATTTTTAAATATCACCTCAGCAATCTTTTCTTCTTTTTCAAAATGTCTTCATCTGTCCTTTGGCAGAGATAGAGAAAACAACAAAAAATAGTCCCTTTTTTTTTCTTATTGATTCTGTCAAGCACTATGAAATCCAGGTGCTCTTTTAATATAGGAATGAAAAAAAGTCAGCTGCCAACTAAACTAACACTGGGGTGGAAGGGTAAACCAGAGAGGAAAGGCCTGCAAGGTGATGGCAAAGAGGTACTAGCCTCTAAACAGTCTCCAGAAACAAAAGCCGAGACACTACAAATCTATGTGAAGGATTTCTTTGAACACTGAGTATAAAGGTTATAAGAAATAAATATCTAAACCATAACCCTGAAATACGTAGGAGGATGATGGAAGAAGAGAGTTGAGAAGTTCAAGTGTTCCAAAGGGGGATAAACTGAAGTGTGGACACTTGTGTTGGCTTCTGCTCTGAAGCCCAGCATGGGCACAGGCAAAACAAGGCAGTGAGCCCAGGACAACAGTTGACGCCTGGATTCCCTGCAGCCTTGAAGATCAGGTTGACAACCACTCTGTGGCATGTTTTATGTTCTTCACACACTAAAAGATTTCACATGGGAAAACAGGACTAAATATCTCCAGGCAGGAGTCTGCATTCTCAGCTACATGGCTTTTCATAAGTTACTCCTCATCCCTTGGGTCTACCTATGGGATCTGCCAGCAGTTCTGTGACTCCAGGATTCTAAACAGCAAAAATGTTTCTCAGATTTTTCTCATTCATTTAGAAAATATTTATTGGGAGTAGTGTTGCTCGGTTCTGGGGGTGTGAAGAGGTTGGCCTGTCTCTGCTCTCGAGAGTCTTACAGTACAGCCAGAGACAAACAGATGCTTCCCGCATAGGGTGGTAAGTGCTCCCACAGAGGTGCACGAGGGATGCCAGAACCTCATCTCAAAATCTCGGGGTGGGGGGGGAGAAATGGGTGTAAGGACATGGCTAGGAGAAGTGATATAGGGGCAGAAGTTTCTTAAAGAAGCTTATCCTAAATATCAAGGGTGAGCTACCCTTAGAAAATAATGAAATGTGTTAAGGAATCTAAAATAGTTTGGTTTAGAGAGTAGGATGTAAAAGTGTGGGAAAAGGAGAATGAGAAGAGATGGCCACAGGAGAGTTAGGCAGAGGCCAGACTCTGAAGGGACTTGATACCCTTTCAAACGTTCATAGACAAAAAATAAAGCTTCATTTTTTAAAAATTAAACTTCAGTAATAGAAAAGGAACAGAATAATTTCTATGTTTATACAGAAGAAGGAAAATGATGAAAGAACAAAAAGACAAGACAAAACAAAACCATCGAGGTAATCACTAGAACAAAATAAATGGAAGAAAAGGACCAAACATAACAGTCATTACAACAGAAATAAATACATTAAATTCATCTATTTAAAGACAAACTCTAATATTGGACTAAAACCCTAAAAAACAGCTACATGCTGTTATGAAGAGTCACATATAATATAAAACGACAAAAAGTTAAAGATAAAAGGAGAGGAAGGGATACAATAGACAAACACAAATTACAAAAGGATTCAAGACAAATTCATTACGTGCAACAAAGAGGGTATTCAATATTGACAAAATATACAATTCAAGATTGAAATAAAAGTAATTAGCACTTACTTGCTGAATAAGCAAGTAAGAATATAACAAGCCAAAAATTCAAGAATAGAAAAAACTCCACAATTAGTCTAATTCTACATTCAGAATTTGACAGATTATTAAAAAAAAAAAAAAAAGAAAATTGGATACAGAAGAGTTAAAAGTATATTTAAAAATTTATTTAGGTGATATTTATAGTACTTTGTACCCTAGGAACACAAATTTTATTCAAATGTCCATGGAATATACACAAAAACTAGCCATCTACAAGGCCACAAGTGAAATCTCAAATTCAGAAAGTAGGTATTTTTCAGCCTATATTTTCTATTAATATAATAAGAAAGCAAGACTTAACCACTTGAAAATGTGATGAAGCTAAGCAATTTTAAGAGAAAAAAATTTAACCTGAAATGTTTTTGTTTTTAAATAAGAAATATTTTAAAAAGCATTAACCATTTAATTCAGAAATTTAGAAAAAGGGCAATAAAACAAAAAGAAAAGAAAGTAGAAAAAGAATTAAAGCCAGAAAAAAAAAATTCCTGAGAAGGCAAAAAAATAAAGTATCCAAATAAACAAAATACCAAACCAAAAGCAAGAATAATCACTATCATTTCTAAAAAATCTGACTGAGGAAGAAAGCAAGGAAATTTAAATACATAACATTAATTATGATAAAAGGGACATAAAGTACAGAAGGTGAAAGAGAGGAAATGAAATGGAGGATATGGAAAAGAATTGTATGAATACAAGGACAAATTATATTCATTAACTTGAAAGTTTATGAAATTGAGAATTTCAGGAAAGTATAAAATATCAAATTGTCTTAAGAAAAACTATAACACTGATGACAGAAATCAAAGACCTAAATAAATGAAGAAATATACCATGTTCAAGGATTGGAAGATGCATTATTACAAAGATGTCCATTCTCCCTCAAATAATCTATAGATTCAATGCAATTCCAATCAAATCCCAGCACGGTTTTTCTATAAATTGACAGGCTGATTCTAAAATTTATACAGAGAGACAAAGAAACTAAAGAACCTGAACAGTTAAAACAATTCTTAAAAAGACATTAAGTCAGTGGATTCACAGCACATGATTTCAAGACTTAACTATGAAGCTATAATCACCAAAATAGGGTGGTGCTGGCAAAAAGACACACAGATCAATGGAGCAGAATAGAAAACATGGAAATAGACCTACACATATAAGATAAATTGATTTCTGACAAAGGTGTAAAGGCAATTTAATGGAACATGGATAGTCTTTGCCAGAACTGGACATCTATATGCAAAAATAATAAATAACACCAAGAACCTCAATTCATACCTCACACAAAAACAGAAATTAATTTAAAATGGATCACAGATCTATAAATGTAAAACCCCAAACTGAAAACTTCTAAAAGAAAATATTAAAGAAATGCTTTGAGATCTTGGGTTAGGCAAACACAATTTATATACCATACCAAAAGAACAACTCAAATAAGTTTATAAATTATACTTTATCAAAGTAAAACTTTTAAAAAGACACTGCTAAAAAATGAAAGGGCAAGCCACAGATAAGGAGAAAAGATTTCCAAAGTATGTATCTGACAAAGACTTGTATCTAGAATAAAGAACACTTAAAACTCAATATGACAACCCAAATAAAAATCAGACAAAAGGTTTGAAGGAAGATTTGACTTTAACAAGACATAGGAAAGGCCGATATGCACATGAAAAAATGCTCAATATCATTAGCCATCAGTTATACGCATATTAAAACCACACTACAAACTCACTTAAATGGCTAAAATTGAAGTCTGACAATACCAAGAGTTACAAAGGATATGGAGCAACTGGAGCTCTTATGCCTTGCTGGTAAAAACTAAAATGATACAATCATTTTGGAAAACAGCTTGATAGCTTCTAACAGTAAACTTATATTTATTTATATGACTCAGTCATTTGTCCAAGAGAAATGAAAATACCTGTTTACCCAAAGACTTTATTCACAATAGCAAAACACTGGAAATAACCCAAATGTCCATCAACAAGTGAATAAATAAACAAAATGACATGCTGGAATGAAGAAATATAATGCAATACTCCTAAGTATAAAAAAGAAACAAACGACTGATATATGCAAGATGAAGGATTTTCAAAAACAATTTGTTGAATGATATAAGCTAAACAAAACACATACTGTACAATTCCATTTATATGAAATTCTAGAATGACAAATAGTTGCCTGAGGCCTAAGGTGGACTGTGGAAAATAATGACAAAAGGGAGCAAGTGAATTTTGGAAGGTGATAAAAATAATCTATACATGCACTGTCCAATATGGCAGCCACCAGCCACGTGTAGCTACTGAGCATCTGAAAAGTGGCTAAGTTTTAGATTTAAATTGAGGAGCTAAAATTTAAATTTATTTAAATTTAAGTTTAAATTTAAAAATTGATACTTGATTCAGTTACTGGGAAACATTTAAGGATGTCTAGAAAAACTTAGGTATGGGAATAGACTTTTTCAACTGTAAATTTTATGAAGTCTAAATATAAATCAATGAAAAATTAATGAAAATTTAGCACTGAATTGAGATGTAAATGTAAAATAGACACTGAATTTCAAAGACAGTATGAAAAAAGAATGTAAAATGGCTTAATAACTGTATTTTTTATTGATTACATGTTGAAATGATGATTCTTAATATACTGGGCTATGTGAAATACATTATTAACTTTATTTGTTTCTTTTAAACTATTTTACTGTGTCTACTACAAAATATAAAATTACGTATCTCACTTGCATTACATTTCTATAGAATAGGGCTGTTCTATACATTCACTGTGCTGAAAACAAAGGTGTGTGCATCAGCCAAAATGAGAACTGTACACTTAAAATGAGTGTGATTTATTGTACATAAACTATGCCTGAATAAAAATGATAAAAATATTAAATTGGGTAGTATATATATATATATATATATATATATATATCTGTGTGTGCTAATTTGTGTGTATAAATGATTATCTCATTGCTGACCTTTCCTTATCAATAATCAGAAATGTAAAAAGAAAATTCACAAGGTATAGACATGCAAAATTAACTGTTCCTCTTAATAGTTAATACACTCAGTTATATTACCGTTATTTAATGTCGGCCTCTCCCAATAGCTATTGAATTTCTTGAAGGCAGGAATACTGTCTTGTTCATGTCTGTATAAGCCTAGTACTTAACATAGTAAGTTAACCCTAGTACCTCCTCTAAAAAAAAGTAAATAAATAAATAAATCTAATTACCTTCCTCCCCCCACCAAAAAAAAACAAACAAGTAAGCAAACAAAAACCACAGCAAGTTAACACAGCACCTTACCAATGTTTTAATATGCAAAATTATCCCAGACACTTTATATACAGTCTAAATCCCACAAACCCCCTGCAAATTTGGCATTGTTATTTGGCATTCTCAGTTTTCAGATGAAAAAACTGAGGGTCAGAGGTCAGAAAGGGTAGGGTAACTCACCAAATATCCAGAACTAGTAAGTAAAAGAGCTATGTTCCAAACCCACACTGACCTCAACTCCAACGCCCTTTCTTCCACACTATACCACCTCTCTAGGTGAGCATTTCATAATTGTTTGATGAGTGCCTGAATCAAAATAAAGATTAGCATTTAGGGGCAATAGAACCACAGAAATTTTCCTGAACTTTTAGTGTTACAGCTTCATAGTCTTTGAACGAGTCCCCTCGAGACAGGGAGCAACTTGGCAGCTCTTCCCAGAAAATCAGGAAGCATGAATCTAGTATGAAAAAAAATTTCGTCCTATTAAACTTTCCATTTGGGAGCCTGAAGAAGAAAAATAACACAGAACAAAGAAAATGAGAAAGAGAAAAAAGGAAATACTGAATCTGCTAATATACCTAATTAATGAGAAAGAATTAATCTAACAGTTAACTTCAGCATTCAAAAATGAAAAGTTAGGAGATCCTAGAGAGGAAGTTTCTAAGTCTTTTGGAACTCCTTTTTAATTAGGCTCCCAATCTCAGCATTCCTGTTTGAATAATCCATATCTCTGGTTATTTATTCAGCTCCCTACTGCTGCACATTTCCAAGCCATATGCTACAGGAATACATCACCTCGTATTTGCTCTCAACCATCGAAAGACACTGGCAGTTCAGACCTTTAAGAAGCTTAGAGAAAAGTCCCTGCAGAGTATAGTTTTAAGGTTAGAAGGCCCAGGAAGCCAAATGCATCTTCTTTATATGCTATTTGCTTGAGAAAAGGTAGGTCATTTCAACAAAAGGACAGGCAATTAGAAGGGTAAATGAGACAAACAAACAAAAGACTCAAGAGAGTAAAGCTAGCAAAAATCAGCTGAACACTGAAGGCCTCTGAATAATTCCAATGCTGCTCTCTGCACTTTAAAATAAAAATTTTAAAGCAATTCCAAAAAGGAAGATTTTCCCATCAATCCAAGGTCTGGTATGTACTAGATAAATGAGGTCTACTGTGCCCCCACTCCAGCTCTACACAAATCTTTAAAGAGAAGATATTTTAGAAACATAAACCTTTATAATCCTAAAAACAAAAATAGTTTAAAGCATAAAAATTGTAGAATTTGTCATTGGAGAATTTGTTATAATAACAAAACACTGGAAATAACCTCAATATCAATAACAGAAGATGATGAAGTAAGCTATATTCCCTTAGAGTCCATTATGCAGTTATTGAAAACTCTCAGGAAGATTATGGCACAGCACGGGAAACAGCATGTAAGTTTAAAAAAAACAGAATAGAAAATTACATGCGTGGTAGGCCTAAAAAGCTGTTAAAAACAAGAAAAGTTACAGAAAAAAAGACCAGAAAGATTATGCATCCAAAGTTGGCTTGTGTTTCAGTAACAGAGCTATTTTTAGGTTCCGGATGCAGGAATTCTGTCTTATTTATTTCCGTATAAGCTAAGCACTTAACATAGTACCTTATCAGTGTTTCTAACAGCAGTTTTGCATGTCTATATTGTAAATTACATTTAGTAGATATGTATCAAATTTATAAATAATTTTTTTCAAACAAGTAGTTTAACAGAAGTTTCATTGTATGTGAATACAAGTTTCAAGATGTGGACTCTGGCTCAAGTTCATAAAGAATAATCCCATAATGATTAGTCTTCCAACCATGCAAACATGCTCTTGCATGTCTCAATTTAAAAAACTGTCCATTGACACTATAACACCTTCACCTCATTTCTCTCTTTCCCTTCCAAGCTAGATTTCTCAAAAGAGTTATCGGTAACAAGTTACCTCCCATTTACTTCTAACTTCAGGACTCTGTGAAATATACTAACATGGTATCTACTTTAAATACTTTAAGGAATCAAGGCATAAATAATAAGATACACAAGGAAAGTACCATAAAGAAAAGTTCTAGAACTGTCTTGCACACTTTCATGTTTCCTATGCCAGGCACACATCACATGCACAATTCATTACTGAAAATAATATATAATGAAAATATGTACAAATGAGAAATATGAATGACATTCTGCTGTTAATAATAAAAATACAGACAAACATATGGCATAGATAGGTCTACGTGGGATATAAAGAAAATTGAGTTGTTAAGAAATTAATATAGGATATGTCTGAAAGTTAATGACTACAGCTCCGAAAACCTATGCATTAAGAGAAAAAAAAAAAGTAAAAAAATATTTCCCTTCAATGGGACACAATAAGGGGCCACAAACAGACCAAAATATACTTTTTATTCATCCAATCTAACTTCAGAAAAGACCATACACATACCTGAAAACTTTATTGTTTTATATATCTAGGAAACTTAATGGAATAAAATATCACAGCTACACGTTCTCAAATTCAGGTTAACAGTGAGGAGCTGTTCAAAAAGAGATGGAGAGATAGGAGATACGAAGCATACCTGAGCATGAGATTCATCAGCTGAAGACCCTCGCCCTTCAGGAAGCGCTCACGATTGGAACTGAGCATTAGGCAGGAGCAGAGTGAATCGAACAGATTCTCCATCATCTCCTGCTCCTCAGCGGTGCTAGGATTGTGTCTTTTAAACACCTGTAAAGCAAAGACATCAGAAAGCACAGAACCATAAGAGAATGTCTTTTCATCAACCAGCACTCAACAATTTCCAAAGCCTGTCTGTCCTGATTACCACCCAGTTGAAGAAACAGAAACTTACCAAACAAAATTCTCATCAGTTTCCATTTTAGAGAAACTGGGTTTTCTGATTCACAGGTATTAAATAAATGTCTTGTTCATGTAAAAACCAAAACTCTCAACTGACCATTGTGTCCATGAGTGACTGATAGTTGCAAGGAGGCAGAGCCCCACCCAACCACAACCCATCTCTTCCCCTTCGAAAAGAAACCACAATCCAGAAGGGCAAATCTTGGCCCGATATAAGGAAGAGTCTCCTAACCATCAGGGCTGCTAAACTGCCTCGTATACCAGTTGTGGCTCTAAGTCATGGGAACAGCTCAAAGCACAAGTTTTGTCTTTTCCAGAAATATATGGCATGTTAAAAGGAAAAAGCCTTTTAACAGTGTATGCATATCCATACAGTCTCTTACAAAATGATCAATAATCTTGCAAGAATAGGACAAGCACTTTCCCAGAACTGGAAACAGATTCACAATTCAAAGATCTATTTTTTTAGGATGGAGGCCAAGTCACTCAGGCTGCTGGCACCAAAATGGAAGCTGTATGCAAACTGACATCTCAGACACTCCCAACACTCTCAAGACTTAATCCAAATGATCTATTTTCAGTCCTGGTTTGGGAACAGTATGGATGAGATTTGTTACAAAAATCCTAACAGTATTTTCAGAATGCCAGCAGAACATCATTTCAACTGGATTTATATTTATTACAATGAGCAAATGGCAATTCCTGATTCCTTATTCCAACCTCCAATGCCACATCCTTCCCTCCCCTCTTCTGTGACCTCTATCCCATTGTATTGGAAGTTGTACTCCTGGAGCTTATCTGGATCCTAAGTGAACTAACTCCATGTTAGCAGCAGATTGACAGGAAAGAAAATGAATAATCTTTGGAGTGGGTCAACTGAAAATAATTTGGTATTCTTGGCCCAAGAACATACACTTAAGCAGGAAGTACACCTCTTTTGGACTGACAAATATCAAAAGTCCACACCAGATACACAGTGATATCTGGTTATAAAAAGCAAATGACTAAGAAAAGGAGACAAAACATGTACCTCCAATGTAGTCTCAAACCTGCCAACATACCCCATATGGCTTGCATCATATGGCTTATTCCTTCCCGAAACTTCCAGCTCCACCCCCCACTTAAATAAAGCAAGCCATGTATCTTCATGGCAGACAGGAAGCATAAGAATTACTCACGGATAACTGCTGAAGAAGCACATCGATTCCATCCAGCTCCCCAAGCAATTCCCTGTTTTCTAAAAAGGGAAAAAAATAGGAAGAAAAAAAAATGAAGCTAACTGTCAGATTTTACAGCCGTCTAACACTGATACATCAGCAAACAAAATCAATACAGCTTGACAGAGTACAAAAGCTGCACAGAGAGCGAGAGGGAGAGCAAGGGGATGCCAAAGGCAAGAGAGCTTGCTGTCATGATCTGAAACAAGCCTGGCTCCTATCCTAACAGTATATCAATACCAAGAGGGAGCCTCACCATCGTTGTCCTGGAGCAATATGGCCAGTACTTCACTACAATACAGTTTGTTGGCGTCGAAAGGCATCTTTGCCTGTGGGGAAATAGGAGAAATGAGAAAAAATATTAAGGGGCCTTGCTTCCTTCCCCAGGACCAATTTTTCATAAGTACTAAGATCTGAATTAGAGAGAAGTATACATTAGAAAAGGGAAAAGGCAGGTTAAGGGTAACACAATGTCTGCCTCTCCTCTCAAGAGACCAGACTCAAGTACTACATAGTAAAACCATAAATGGTAGAAGTACACAATGGTTCTTACACTCCTACTGCCCAGTATGAATGTCACCTCCTCTGTGAGGCCTTCCCAGATTTCCCATTTTGAGTTCAGGACAGTTGTCTAGCATATAGTACATACTCAAATGTGAACTAGATGAATAATGGAAGTTTTGAAATTTTAAGGCTAAAATCCATGAAATTTCATCACAAGCTACAATCATAAAATTAGGCTACAAATTAGCAGATAGATGATCAGAGAGGCTGAAAAGAAAGCAAGTACTTGTTTAGATTAGTTGAATGTCTTTATAACAAAGTAGTTCCTTTTGGATTTTTTTAATGCTGAAAATTTAATTTGAAACCATAAGCCTATCTGCTCGTGGACCATAATCTGCCTACTATTTAAAAAGGAAACCACATTAAATATGCAGAAATGTGTTAATATTTTAACACCCAAATTACTATCCACAATTCTTCCCCTGCAGCATGCTCTGCTACTTGGAGTTGCAGAGGGGACACATCTACTGCAGAGACTATCTTTCATGGCCATCCACATTGCTGTTTCAGTAGCGACACTCAAGTATCTCTCCATTAACAATGCCCCTCAGATAAAGGTACACAGAGAGGAGCAAGCCTCATTGATGTGTTTTTATGTACTGTACCCTTGATCCTTTAAATGCAGGCACCTAGACAATGACTGTTAATCAGCAGCAGCCTTGCTACTTATCCAAGTTTTTGAAATGACAAATAATTACTGTACCTGGAAAGGGAAAGTGTTTATTCTGGAGCTAACACCTTCATCACCTTAGCACCATTCACAGTTCTGTTTGGACATTGATTTTGTACTTAAGAGGGAAGAGTGGCCCTTAATGAAGCAACACACAGCATCTTTTCAGTTCTCTTTGCACGTCTTCCTCATCATGCCTAAGAGCACCCCATGGGATTTCAGAAGGCTGACCAGGTATGACCCATCTTAGGTTAAAAGATCTGTAAATACAAGGTCTTACATGTGCTGACTACAAGGTATACTCCTTGAGCAAATTTAAGGCCTTGTTTCAAGAAATTCAGTGTAACAGCCAGGGTTTAAATGGATTTTTCACTTTAAGAAAAATAGTTTTATACAAATCAAAACACAATAGTCTAAAGCCAAAGGGTGAGCATCTCTATTGGAATGAAGGATTTACTAATGAAATTACTTCCTCAAACATTTAAGTTACAAATATTGCTAGTTTAAATGATTTAAGCCATACCAGCTTATACACAGCTTTTCAAGGGTCAGGGTTCTTGTTTGAAACAGGTACACTTTACTGAAAGAAACCAAACAACATTAGGCCACTAGAGCAATAGGCTTTCTATGGTTCCAATGCCTCTTGTCCTTTATTTGATTTTATAAACTCCTGTCTCCAAAGTAGGAGGGAGGTTTCCTCTTTTTTCAACAAATATTTATTGGGCACTTGCCATATTTAAGACAAAACAATTGGAAGTGATAGCAAACAGAGGCGATTTGACATGAACATGGTCCATTGTCATGGCATTTTTTTAAATTATGCTGAATTAAAATCAATTTTATCAAGTAATACAGTCATGTTTAAAAAAATAAGGACATGAATCTGGGATCAGACACACCTAGATTTAATTCATGAGCATGCACTACCTATGTGACACAAGTATGCAGTTCCCAAACTATGTGCCAAGATCCCTGGGACATCATACTGAATTCACAGGGCATTCCAAGGATTCACAGGATTTCCAAGGAAAGCACAGTGACATCCAATATCTGTTGAATAGTGAGTGCATTAACCACTAGTTCCAGGTACACTTCTTTTGATGACATCCTAGCTTTGTGAAGCTGGGTTTTGGTGGTTGCTGTGATAAAAGAACTGTGTGAAAATCAATGTGGAATAGGAATGAAGGTGGTGGTGTTTACTCTGATTCCAAGGTTTTAGAAGTTGTGCAGTACTCAAAAGGTACACATATCTACTGGTAAGTAATTGTGGTATTTAAGATGAACTAAAAATGCTTTTAATTCATGTATATTATTTTCTCAAATAGATACTAAATTGTTAGGACATAAATATGTATTAAACTGTTTGGACCTAATTCCTTTAAATGGGACTACTAGGTCCTTTTTGGCACAGGACCCTGTAAAAACAAAATTACTAAGACACTAATGGCACCATAAATTAAGAATGGTCATCTACCAGAAATTGACACATTGTAAGCGACTGTAGTTTAAAAAAAAAAGAATGGTCATCTATGACCAAAGAAACATTTCTTGGTCTCAAGTTTCTTTATCTGTAATATGGAAATAACAAAATAACAACTTCTTTGGAGAGTTACTATGAGAATTAAATATATAATATGGAAGTACCTAACACACAGTAGGTACCACAAGTTTTTCTGACGTCTGGAAATTAGAAATATTCAGGTTAAAATCTCAGTTCCAACAGTTACCAGCTATGTGAGCTTGGCCAAGTTACTCTGCCTCGCTAACCTGATTGATATCTCCTATGTTAAGCGAAGCTGTGGGCTAGATGGGGAAGAAGGAGACTAATCTTTCATGTCTAGTCAAAGACAAAAGTCACCAAGGAAGTTTTATTTCTGTTTAAATCTCAGTTAGAGATGACAGCCTCCAAGCCTGCAAAACACCAAATGCCAAATTACAAGGGCATTTAGTCAGAATCAGCAGACAGGAGAATTCATTTAACAGGTATAAGGTCTCTTGGATTTTGCAGAGTTAGCCAATGAGGGTTGGGGCTTCTAGGTCTCTCTTCTATCCAGGAGCCTGGTGATCCTAAATCTTTCAGCTGTCAGTGTAATTACAGAGCCAAACATAGGTTTGTACTCAGCATGTACTAGCCCTGAATAAAATTAAACTTCACCTTTTTGGGAGCTGCTGCTTTTTTGGAAAGTACGAGACAATTATGCTACCACCCGCAGCAAGAAGCTGCAGGTTATTTCTGCCGCTCACCTCTGGTACCTGGAACACACAGGGCACATTCAGACACATCTATAGTCCTGTATAATCGTTAAGGCAGCTTGTGCCCTGCACAGTCCCAACTCTTGGTCATAAGAGGCTAAGGACTTAGCATCAACCAGTTGTACATGTAGTATAGTATAGCCAATTCTCAATTCATGGGCTCAAATGCTGAATATGACAACTGTTTTTGAAGCAGTGATTTAACTGGGGAACAAAAAAAGAGTCTTCACTTAGTTTCCTTAGAAAAGAAAAAATAAAACTTTTGGTTTTGCTGTTATTGTCAATAGTACACAATATCCTACAAGTTTGTATTCCCCATTGAAAAATGAACTGTGATGCAGCATCTCTCACACTACTGCTATCTGCCACTTAATGAAATCCTCTGCAATGGGTTTCATCCTCATTAGCAGTACAAATTAGTGAGGTTTCATTTAGAGAATGAAGAAATCCAAGAGTATCTCTATATACTGCTGGGCTACCAGGACAAAAAGGAGACTCACTGACGTGCCACTCACTTAAGAATTACTCAAGGACTACTGAATAAACATGGAACAGTCTGTTACATAGCAAGGTTTTATCAAGCAATGTAAACATTAGTACTTTATGATGGAGGTTCTCAGACTTCAGCATGCATCAGGATCACCTGAAGGGCTTGTTAAAACACAGATTATTGGCTCTTCCCCAAGCTGGGCAAGATTTGGTGGGTCAGGGGTGGGTTCAAGAATTTGCATTTCCAACAAGTTGCCAGGTAATTCTGGTGCTCCTGGTCAGGAACCATACCTTGAGAACAACTGGGAAGAGATGCAAACCTGATGGAATTCCAGTCCCTGCCCTTAAGGAGCTTAAGGACATTTGAAGAAAGACAATGAGTACAGTACAAAATACATAAAAGTCTGACAGGTGATGAAGAAAAAATGCTCCATGAGGTAACTGTCACACAGTTACTGGTATATGTTAGAACCCAGAGCTGCCAAATTCCACAGGAGAACCAGTAGAAAAAAACAAAATGGTTGATATTCAGAAAATAAAGAAGGCAGAATGGGTTGGTGGCAAAGCAGAGCTATTGAAAGGGTGCCTGAAGAAAGTGTGGAGGCTTGGTTTTTAATCCTAGCTCTATCTCTAATAACTACTATGTATTTGGGCAAGGTACTTAATCTCTATAGGTCTCAATTTTAAATTTTTTGTCTGCAGTAGAAGTTATAAAATTCCCTTCAGTTCAAAAAATGATGGAGGCTACATGGAAGAGTAGCGATTTAAGCTGGTTAATGAAGATTACGTATAACTTAGAAACACATAACAAAGACAGGAGTCATTCCTGGTGGAGGGAGGAACATGAACAAAGACAGATACAGAGATCAAAATAACTGCTGACCTTTGCGGAGCAGGGGATAGATGAAAGAGACGTGTCAAAACCGAGAAATGGAAGGGTCAGATCAGGCCAGGAAAAGGGACTTTAAAAAGTAGGCACAGAGTGGGATCTGATGTAGAGGGAGGGCATCAGCATCACTGCAGGAAGGTTCTTGAACATGTAATGGCGCCATGAAAATGGAGTTTTAAATTCGTCTGGAGTAGTACAGAACAAAAATAGGTAACAAAAATGTTCACATCTCTAGAGACCAGTAGATCTTAGTGAGGGCTGTATATTATAATCACCGGTGGAACTTCTCTAAAATACACTAAAGACAGAGACTGAGACGGTAAGTCTTGGAATCCATATTTTTTAAAGTTCCACTGGTGAAAGTAAGGATCTGGTTCCAGTACTGACTCTGATTCACCATGATGTTTATGATGGTGAAGATTACAACAAGCACTTTCCCAGATTATGAGAATTAGGAGCAAGGCATTGCTTCTAAAAACATGCCTTCTTGCTGGCCTCACCCTTAAGCAGGACCTTCACTCATTAATGTTGTGGGCAGCACAGGATTATTCTAAGAGCACTGGCTTACTAGTAAAATAACCAAATAGTATTTTAATGTTTAGATATCCTAAAACCTTGAAATACTTTAGAGGCAGCAACATGGTTATTTATGCCCTGAGGATTACATAAACATGATGCTTGAAAGGCATGAGTCCAAAGCTTGCTAGACTACCAAATGGGCCTCTTTACTACTCTCATAAGGGTAATGGAATCCAAGCCAAACACTCAAAGGTCAATTTCCCTTTCTGTTACCGAGTCACAAAAAGACTGGCAAGTTTCAACACCTTTCAAAAGGCAGATGAAGCCTTACATTCTGGTTTAATGAAAGATCCTCGAGTCAGTATCAAGTCTCAAGTAACAGAAAAATTGGTCCTGACTTTACAGAGACAAAAATTGGATTATTTTGTATATTTTAAGGTTGCAGCACCAACCCATGGCCACCTCATCACAACTCAGGTCCCTGCCATTTACCCCATCCCATTAACTCTATGCTCCAATTTCCTCTCCCCTACTCCTCACTCCCAAAATGTGTCAAGGCTTTGGAGAACAAAGATTTGTTGAATATTGAGAAAAGAAGAAACTGAGGGAGGTGTGAAGGTAATTACATGGGGAAACAAGTCTAGTTCTAAAAACAAAGGACACCAAGACTCATGAGAGGAGGTTAAAAGGAAGCTGCATGACAATGAATGAATGAACCAAACCTGATTTTTTCCTGGAAGGAAAGGCGAGGGTGTGTGTGTGTGGGTGGGGAGTTGCAGTCTACTGAGCTATGCATTAAGTTTAGACTGCCAGGCAAATGTGCCCATACCCACTGACGGTAACATTTAGGCTAGCTGAATATCCTCAAGTCATGTTATGTATGTTATAGATTTAATGGGAACAAATGTTTAAATAAGTAGGACTGGAGGAAGACTTAGATTGTCAGAGAGGGATGGAATCGTGGGGCATTTGATATTTTAGGCAGAATCTTCTTCCTTAGTCCTGCCAAGTAGCTGGGGAATAAATCTGACCTGATGCATCTCAGACCCTCTGGATCTCTATGATCCTCTGAGATACAGCAAGACCATGACTACTTAGAGAATTATTCTAGCTACAATCTAGTGCCTCCTTTTCACTGAAAAGTTGGGAATCCTTGCCTGCCGAGACCATTTCAGTAGCATACAAGCAGTTCTAAACTGCCTCCCATCACACCTTTGATTAACCCTATTTTGACAGAAGCTCCTGCCTCTCCCTTTCATTTATTCATTGGTACAGCACTAAATGTTAAGAAGATGGTCAAAAGAACCATGCTAAGAAGGAAAGAGGATGAATAATTCAACAGAGATATGAACAAAGAATATAAACAGAAAACTAAAAGAGATGAATACAAATGGCTAATAAACAACTGGAAGCCAATATACTTTTCTCAGTTTTAAAATTCCAAATTAAAATAAAATTCCAGTTTTCACTTATCAGGTTAACAAAATTTTAAGTCTGATAATACCCAGTGTTGCTAGGGGAAACAGACCATCTCAAATCGGTGGGACAACTGATAGAGGACAATTCTGCAATATCTACCCAAAATGTTAGTGTGTATACCCTTTGACCTACCAAATCTACTTCCAGGAATTTATCCTACAGATAAACTGCCACAAGCGTGCAAGAAAAAAAAAATGTGCATGTGCTTGTGCACGTGGGGATATTCACTGCGGCATTGTTTTGCAGTGACAAACTTACAAACAGGGGAATGGTTAAATTAATTCTGGTACAACTGTAAAATGGAATACTAGGCAGCCATTAATTCAGTGAAAAAAATCAACTTGCAAAAGAAAATACTGTGTAATTCTATTTGTGAAACACAAACACTCCTATTTACACACAGACAATTTCTAGAAGGATAGATAAAATACTGTTAACAGTGGCCGACTCTGGGAAGTGGACCTAGAGGGAATCAGCAGAGGGGAACTTTTATTTACAGTTTTATACCTTATGTACCACATGAATTTCTACTGACAACATGTTTCTATTATTTTCAAGGGTACTAAAGGCTATTTTAAAAACAAACAAAAGAGGAGAAGCAAAAAAAAAAAAAAAAAAAAAAAAAAAAAAAGAAGCAAGAGGTACCAAAAGATTCCCAAACCAGGGCATAAAGCCCAGGAATAACAATCTGTGCCAATGACCCAGCATGAGCCATTCCCAGAGCAAAAGGAGGTTTGAGATGTGGTCGCCCATGGCCAAACTTACCTTCAGCCTCTTCAGCAGCCACTGGAGAAGACCCTGCTGGGCAGCCTCTGTACACATCTCAGGCCGGAACTCAGCCATGTTTTCCACAATAGCTGAAGAGAAACAGACACCGGTAATTTGAGAGGGCAACTTTGTTTCCATCTACAACAAGCTTCAGTCCTACCACAGGCATTTTATTCCTCTTCCCACTTCCCTGTATCCTCCCAGCTAGATGCTGTTGTCATTTTTAGATTAACCAAGGAGATGCTATTTTTTTTTCCTTCAAGTTGTGTTACAAATAAAACTCATATCTGAATGTGATGGAATTCACTAAAGGAGTAAGTGAAAGATTTTCTGTGTTAACAGGAAACAGCACTACAGCCGAACACACAAAAGTGTGAGTATCTGCCTATGAAGACCCTCTTAGTCTCATTTGTACTACAGTCCCCTAGACCTGTAACTAAAGAGATGGGGGCAGGCAGAAGCCTTAAGGAAAAATAGGGGGAAGAATCTGAAGCCTCTTTCTTTCCTGTTTTCAGTTTTTTTTTCTCTGGACTCTGCAAGAAAGGCAAGCATGATCTTTTAAAATGAACAAAATAATGTGTATACAGGGGAAAGGCCAGAGGTCAGTGTCAGGTACTCAGAAGAAAACATAATTGGTCCTGCTGTCTCCTACAACAACCAAATTATTGTTCAATTTTAAAAAATTAAACATAAGGAGGCAAAAAATGATTATACGATTATGATACTAAAAAAGGAGATATTAAAAAAAAATCTGTTGTCCCATTCTAATGCATCCAATGCCTTCATTTCCTTCAGCGCCCCTTCTGCTCCATATCCCAGGCTATGTTACTTTCACAAAGCAGACAGAGTTCTGTGTTCTCTAAGCACAATGCCCAGAACACACTGGCTCTGCGTTTTGAAGAGAAAGGGCTGAAGAAACCACTGTACCTCCCATCTTCTTCCTCATTCTTTCACCCACATCAGCCTTGCCAATGGCAAGGTAAAGAATGACCAGGTGGCCCCTCAGGGAGTGGATACAAAGTTGTGGGGGCAGAGTAGCATTGAGACCCCTGAGTGATGAAGATCATTACAATACCTTAAATTACTTTCTCACATTTTCTCAAGAAATCAGCTCATTCATTTTAATCTCTTATGCCTTTAGCTTATTCTTCTGCTTACACTTTAGATAGCTTCCTGATGTCCACTAGGATAAAATCCAAACATCTTGCCATGGTTAACAAGGTCTTCCATAATTTGGATAAACGTATTCCACCAGCCCCATCTCCCACCACCCACCACTCCTACCTCGTGCTGCCACAGTACATTTCTAGTCTTTCCCTAAAGCTCTTGCTCATTCATAGCTTTGCAAATGATACTGCCCAGCCCAAGGGTCCACCTCACATTTCTCCATCAAGATGCACCTGTCTTCATATTCAGCCCCAATCAGCTACCTGCTCCAATATCCAGCAATTTGGAGACCACTCCTCTTCACTTCTATGGTCCTCCCCACTGACGCTATTATACCATTTATCACCCTGTACTATCTTACCTTTCTGTTCAAGACTTTCCCATCACTCTGCCTCTTAAAACAGTAGAACTATGCCTAATTCATCTTTAATCTACCCAGTGCCTAGCATAGTGCCTAACATAAACATCAGGTGTTTAATAAAGAAAAAGCTGAGACCAGACAGATCTCCAGAGACTGCCAGGTCAGCGCTTTTCCCATAACACCAGGCTCTTTTTATTAACAGTTAAGACTTTTGATAAGCTTTCTATTCAGCAAAATCCAGCATTAGGCTAACAGATGGTAATGCCAAATTCTGGCTCTAGACTAGAGCCAACCCCCAAATTACAGATTGTCGTGTTCCCTCTTCTCTTACTCCCTAGGTGCTATGTCTTCCTCCTTCTTTATGGTAATCTTCACAGTAGAGAGTATAAAACTACAAGAGAAATCTGTGGTAGGCACAAAGGAGCTGAGAGAAAATCTAATCTCATCAAAATTTCTGCTTCTGCGGGGTCTTGTTCATTTCTCAAACTCTGCTTACAGATATGTCACCTCTGGTTTTATAAGACAGCGACCAGTGATAAAGAGGACTACCCAAAAGCACAATTCTAAATAGGCTATTGGTTCAGCAACTTTGCAGGGGGAAAGACTGGGGAGACTGGAGGAGAAGGTGGAGGAGGGGAAATACTGCAGAGGAATCCACTTAAATGAACATATGATAAAGTAGCAGCCAAGTTAACAGGAATATTTCAACTCACAGTTTAGATGGCAAAGTACACATGAGAGAGAAACACTAACTCTTTTTCAAATAAAATGTCCTGTAAAGGTACAGGCATACCTTGGAGATATTACAGGTTTGGTTCCAGACCACTGCAATAAAGTGAATATCACATAAAGCGAGTCACATGAATTTTTTGGTTTCCCAGCGCATATAAAAGTTATGTTTACACTCCACTGTAGTCTATTAAGTGTGCAATCGCATATGTCTTTAGAAATGTACATATCTTACTTTAAAAACAATGTACTGTTAAATAATGCTAACCATCATCTGACAATGCAGGGCTGCCACGAACCTTCGATTTGTAAATGTAATACCTGCAAAGTGCAATAAAGCATAATAAAATGAGGTATGCGCGTACACGGTTGTTCAAAAGTTTGAAGATAAGTGGGAAGAAAAACCATCAGAGGAGATTCAAAAATTGTAAAATACACACTTTGCAAAGCAAAAAAGAAAAGAAAAAAGAAAAAAAAAGAATTCATCCTACACAGACTTCATCCTAACTTTTGGAGGCAAAGGCCTGCTAAGGGAAGCAGTTTTTATCCAGGAAGGTTACCTACTTAGTGGATTTCTTTTATTACCTGCAAGCCAAACCAAAGCAGCAGTTATATGAAATTTACACAAGGGTCTTCATTTCTGAAAAGGCAGTTTAGGAGCAGAGAAGAAGAACACTCTCCTGCTGTTGACTCTATTATGAAGGAGGAAGGAAATGAGCTCCAAACCCCAAAACAAACACAGAGAAACTCAGGGAATGCTGGCCACCCTCCCCCTTACCCAGCGTGTTGTGGACGCCATCCGCCTCTTCCTTCACAGACTCATCCAAGCGCTCCAGATTCTGCACTAGCAGTGCTACCACTTGCCCGTCCACCTTGAGCAACAGGGAAGCAAAAGGGATACACGTCACAAAACAGTCCCCCAAACCCCCCCATTCTCTGAATGAACCAAGTAATTATCTGCCATATCTCTCACCCCATCATCTCTTTTGAGCCTTGAAGTGACCCCAAGGCAAGGAAAGAGCAGGCATCATTAGCCCTAATTTTAGACTGAAGCTTAAGGAAACAAAGAAAATTCAAGATTACAAAGTTATTGAGTGACATGCTAGCACCTGAACCTAGGTCTTCCGAAATCAAGTCCTGTGCTCTTTTGACTTTTATGTGGTATTTAAACACCTTAGAAAAATGTCATCTTAAGTCAACAGTTCATTTGAGTCAACGTACATTTGTAGACCACAACACTAAGATGTTTAATTGGGAAGTTTACTTGCCATACTTTACACTGCCCTCAAAATTTAGGGTTAAACTCAAAACATTCTTAACTTTCCACACTAAGCTTTTATGAAACTATTACTTCTGATGAACTTCTGATTCCTTCTTGAAAAGGATATTAACATAATAAAATGCCTTATGTTTGTATTAATTTAATGCATAAGAAAGTAATTATATTTCTCTTATTTAATTTGATTCACATAACACTTACAGAAAACTTTAAGTAACCACTTCATATAGATGATATTCAAGAGATTAATGATGGAGTCAAGACCACACAGCTTCTAAGCAGTGGCAGCAGACGCAAAACCAAGCAACCTTCTAAAATGAAATAAGGCTTATACCACTTCACAAACCTTCTGGCACAACGTGTGCCCTTACAGAGACTGCCTTTGGGGAACCCCGAGGTACACCAAGGAAATAAGTAATGAAACACCTAATAATAAAGAAGTGATTATCTATCTGATAACTCATTCCTAAGTCATAGCCAATAAGTAAACCTATATTGGAAGATAAGATACTGCTACATATCCATATTTATAACCTGTCTCTCACTGTCTCAGTCTCTTCACTTAGGAAATAGGAATAAATTATAAAGATTAAATGAAATTATGTGGCATGCCTTACGTTGGGGTCTGATTCAAAAGTTAAGTAGAGAGTTTGAATCTAGCCCTTTACTTCTTGTGATACTTGATTATTCATTGTTCATACCTCCCGTAGGCTAAGAAAAACACAAATTCTTTGAAGGCAGGTACTGCAGCCTCATTCATCTTGGTATGCTCATCAAAGTCAAATGCAATACTATACATAGCAGACATACAGTAGTTTTGCTAAATTTAAATCAACTGACAAAACACTTAGTGTACCGTAATCATATTTTTATGTCTATTGCTCCATTTATTCTCATGCAATCCTCACAGCTTTTACAAGTGAGAAAACAAAGGTCCAGATTGGTTAATTAGCTTGGCCAAAGTCACAAGGCTTGCAGCAGAAGTGACCAACTCTGAGACTATTTTTTTCCCATCATACCCTATCACTTCGATGTAGGGGGAAGAAAGGAGACAAAAGAAAGGAGGGAGAAGGAAATGATCTCATATTCAACTGACACTTCCTGAACACTTGCATTTAAGGCACTCTACAGACACAACTCAAACTCAGCCTGAGGCTGGAACAATGGCAAGAGAGACACGTCTCGAAATAAGGCCTCTACTCCTTCTGAGTGTGACTTAAGGGAAGCATCTGGATGGGGGAAAAACTGAAATTATTGACTACTCTGTGATACCTGAATCACAAATGAAACAGGTTTATCGAGCCTTTCCTTTATGCCCTGGTTTGAGAAACAATGAGAGATATTAGCTGTGTATTTGAGGGGATACTGATGCCAGAACGGAGAGCTCCTACAAATACGAGAAAGAGCTGTTTCCCCCTCTTATATCAAGGAGATATACAATCATGCTCTCAGATGTCACAGCCAGCAAAAAGCTTCACCAAGGAAATTCACTGCAAGGTTTTCCTTAATTAATTGGACAATTTGGGTATGTGAGAGAAAACAGAACAGCATCTGGGGGAAAAACATGAACCATGTCACAGTTTGTTTTTCCCTAAATCACCCCGATTGACTTGTAATCTGCCTGAATCCTAAAGCAGCAGACACTGCAACTCCGCTGGGTATCACTCTGCTTGTCAGTTCTGCAAACTGCTTCACCAGTTTCAATTGCTTATTGCTGCTTTATCTGCATTATCCACCCCCGCCCCCTTCCTTGATTCTTACTTATGTTACCCATGTCTGCTGTCTGGAAAATGGTGGGGACAGTGGCAGGAATCAACACATTCAAATCTCAGAACTGAATGGTTATTGGTAATGGGTGTCTGGCTGAAGGAAATCTTTTTTCTTGCTACAAAAATCTAACTTCTAACAGCCCTTTTAAGCTTGCAAAGTGTGAAACTTTATGTTTAGCTTGGTTAAATGTAATTTTATCTGACTGCAGGAGGGTCAAAACAGTCAAAATACATCCAGCTGAGAAAATGCTTGGAAAAATGTTTATATCATGCATAGCTCTGGATATCATCTAGTAAGAAGTACAAATTAGTGTTCTGTCCCTCTAACCCCTTGAGCCTACCACCTTCATGTCCGTTTCTCAGATCTGTAACTAAGTCCTAAAACTAGAAACAAATATTGCTTAGGGATTAAAGCATCAGCCAGAGTAACCCTGGCCCTGGAAATCATGGCTGCCTGAAGCCTATAAGCCATTGGTTATTTCTGCTTATTAGCAGGTTTCCCAAACAATACTCCACTAGGTCCTACTGAGACAAAGTTCAAGGGCATGATCAGGCATACTTTTCCACTTGACCAGAGAGGTTAGATAGAAGAGAAGAGAAGGAAACAAAAAAACAGCCAAATAAGGAGAGATGAGAGGGTTTGAAGGATTCTTTTTCTATCTTGGACAATCTGCCAACAAGCTTTCTCAAGAGTTTCACTGGAGTTTTTCTACCTACTATGACTTCTGGAAATTTCATACATAAAAAAACAATAATAACCCCTTTCTCCCTGGCCCTCTTCCCCAACAACGCTGATTCTTGACCAAACAGTAAATTTTGAAAATACATATAGTAATATGGTCACGATGTAAAACTAGGCTTGCCACAACCTAACTAATAATATATTTTAGCTTCCACTCTTGCCCCCCTGATCCCTCCACAATCCATTATCCACACAGCTCCCAAGAGTGGTCTTTCTAAAATGTTAGGTCAGGCTACGTTACTACTCCCTTGCTTGTGATCCTCCATTACTCTCTCTCACACTGGCAATTCCACCTGAACTTACTACAAGGCCTACAGAGCCCAGCGTGGTCTGGCCTCGACCAGGCGCTCTCCCTTCACCCCAGCGGCACGCTAACAGTACGAGCCTTTTTTCCGTTCCTCAAGTATGTCAAGCTCATTTCTTGTCCTTGGTCATGCTAAATGGCTGGTTTTCTTCTTGTCATCCAGAACTCAGGCCTTTACTGACTATCTAATCTAATGTGATTCTCCAGCTGCTCTACAGGACATCACTCTATGTTAATTCTCTATGTAATGGAGAGTCACTGTTTTCTTGTTTACTTATTCAGTTTCTCCCTACACTAAGAAATGAGATCCACAAAAACAGACTTTCTCAGTCTTGTTCATTGCTGTATACCCAGTTCCCAGAATCCAGAACACACCAAGCATTCAATAAACATTTAGTAAATGAATGAACAAATGAATTTTGCTTGGAAACAAATACAGATGAAAGCGAAGATGTTAACAGAAACGGGAAGGGATAAAAGGGATGAGTCCAGAAATTTACATAATAAATATCCTTAGAGCAACCGAAAACCTGCCAACCACAGCCTCACCTGAGCAGCACAAATGCATTGCCCACTAGCCCAAGCCAAAACAACATGAGGCTTCAGAGTCTAACATTTAAGTAGGGTTAACTGAGGGCAAGAATGAGTACAGGGCAATCTCCTGGCTCACCACATCAAAGCCACTTTTGTGAAACTCTTTACAGCAAATGGTGGCTCCCAGCCACATTTCCACCTCCTCTGGTGGTGACAGCTCCACGCACCCACATGTGGAAGCCTCCCTACAGAAGCTATGGACACTACCTGCAGCTCTGCAGCCCCTCCTGGTGCTTCTCCATCATCAGAAGGGATCGCTCCCTCCTCCTCATTTCCACAGAAGCTTGCATCTCTCACAGGCATTCTTAATACTCTGCCCTGCATTAACATCATTACCTATTTTGTTCTTTTTTTCCCTTCCTTTTTCTAACTAAACATCTGTCCTCCTATGTCTCATTTAGACCCACACCCTTCAAATGTTTTTTTGAGTATTTATTCAAAACATTTTTTGAACATTTGTTGAAATGAAAAAAAAATGTTTGTTGAACTCAACAAACATTCACAAACATTTCACTAAGTGGCATATGATACATATCATTTTAACTTGACATTTACTAAGTATTAACATGTTCCAGACATAATACTTAATGAAGATAATGACCATCATCTATTGTTTACTCTGTGCCAGACACTGTTCTTAAGACCTACTAAATATCTCACTTATTCCTCACTTCCGCTATGTGCAATAGGCACTACTGTTATCCACATTTCACAGAAACAGGAACTGAATATGGAGAAGTTAGGTAACTTTCCCAAGGACACACAGCTGGTAAGTGACAAAGCCACCACTCTGGCTACTCCCCTGATGGGGATCACATCTCAGGAAAGACAAACTCACAAACAGATGTCTATAAGCCAACATGACAAGTACCAGGATGTAAAAAGTGCTGGGGGAACCTAAATTCTACTGAAGCTTTTTAAAGAGGCTTAAGATTTAAGTGAGGCTTTAAAGGATGAATAAGAGTATTTCAGTTAGCCCAGGAAAAGCAAGGCTTGCCAAGCTGAAGGCACATGTGAGCAAAGGCAAGAGACTGCCAAGTACATGGTAAGTTTTGAGACTAGTAAGTAGGAAATGGCTATAATCTAATTATGACTCTCAAGGAGTCCAAAGCCTTCTTCAGAGAGGCATGCCAGAGAATTATCATCAAAGCAATATAGTCTGGTGTTGACCAGTCTTCAAAAAAGAGTCTATTTTCTAGGCTACCAGATCAACTTGTTACAAAGCACAAATATTCACCTTTCGTATAAGAATAGCAGTGGATGTAAACCAAATTTAAAACCCCAAAGATCCCTGAGAATGCCAGGACAGCACTCTCTCCCCACAAATGTGCTATTCTATTGCTTAGGACTTCCAACTGGGAAAAAGACCAAGGCAATAACTGCAAACTGCACATCACAATAAGTTCTGCTACATGCCCTCTAGCCTCTGCTCATGTAATTCCAGGCCTCTGATACTGGCCCCAAATTAAAACTACGAAGACAACTCAACCCTTATAATACGAAAACACTTATCAAACTTCTTCCTGAATGCAGCAGCACAAGGGTAGAAAAAAAAAAAAAAAAAGACCACCAACCAGTTCTGCTCTCTGATATTTACCGATGGCTCCTGACTGGCTGTAGACAAGCAAATAATATACGGGAGTCTAGAAACATTCAATTGTCTGTGATTCACACCAGCACCACTAGGATAAAGCTCTAAGAGTCAAAAATCTTAAAATAATAAAAAAGAAACTAAACAAAACAAACAGAAAATTCTGTAGAGCAGCTACCTAATGGCTCCCCAGACTGAGGATGAACTGATTCTTTCCAAACAAACAATAAAATCTGCAAGATCCAGCTTTTGTTGGTGGGCTTGGCAACACAGAAAACACAAAGGGGGCTTCTGTGTGAACTGCTGTTTCTGAGTACGTTTTGCAGGCAGCAGCCAGGCTAGCTATTCCTCTCTCCTCTCCTCTATTCACACAGGCAAAGGATGATAATTAAAATCAGCCCAGGGACCAGGCAGGAAGGCTCATTCAGGGCCACTGTAATTAACCTCTGGAAGGTAAGACTACACAAATGACACTGTGGGGACATGGAGAAGGATCAAGTGCCACAGCCTTCCGTCAGATGCCCCTCCAAACAAAAAGACACCCCAACATCCTTTTCTTTCTGCACAGTGGCTCAACGGAAAAATAAAGGTCCTGAATTCTACAAAAGCGGCAGTTCGCTCCAGGAAGGAGCTTAAAAGAAAAATAGCCATAGACATTTCCATCATACTCAGTCACAAATAGCCCTGCTGGACTCCAGCCTTGCTCTCTATAAGAGACAGTTCTTCATATCCCATGGGTTGACAACCCCTTCATTCACATCAAATGCCAGCTGCAGGCATGGCACATGGGAAAGTCTCGTGTCAAGATGTTGAGAAAGAAAGGGTGAGGAGGTGGTGGGCAGTGTAGCAATGGGGTCTCAGAATCATCTGGGGCCCTGGTCCCAGACATTCTGATTCAGCAGGTCTTGGGTCGGGGCAGAAAGTAGCCTAACAAGCATCCCAGATGCTTCTAATACAAGTGGCTGCAGTGATCTTTGATAAATTCCACAAACGGCATCAAAACCAGAACTGAGTAACATTTTTAAACAGAGAGTAAAGCCCAGACAGCAGGAGACAACAGAAAGAAAGGAAAAACAACAGAAACTTAAGGAGAGAAATAGCTTGGTGGGTGGACAGAGTGCCACAGGAGGTATCAGCATAAGAGGTTGGACTAGGCTCACTCCTGCCAGCTGTGGTGCCTTTTCAATCTTAGAACCCTCTCTGATGACTGGCAGAGGGAAACTGGTGTGGTGGGAAACAGGGAAACAGGATGGCAGTGGGCATCAGAGTAGGCAGGATCTCATCTCAGCTGTTACAGGGACTGGCTGAGCGAGAAGGGGAAGGTTTCACTTCTGCATCTGGGTTTTCTCACGTGTCAAGTGAGTTGATGAGACTGCCATCGGTTCACCTCACATATAAACTCCTTTTGATTGGCTGCTGCCTGGAATAACAGCGAAGGAAGATTCTGAGGCTTTGCCTAGGCTCCACAAAGAGGTGCGCAGAAATTACCTGACCCTGCCTTCCACAGTCAGGGCTGCTACTCGGGTCTGGATGAGCTAGAAGGTTTGTTCTCATTTTTAACACTCTCCGATTCCCTACCTATAAAATAAGCAATAATGATACCTGTCCTCACTAGCGCTTGGGATTATAAAGCCCAGAGGAGAAAAGAAATTCTTTTCTGTGAATGTTCTTTGTAAAAATGTCAACACCACATTTTTAGCAACACACTGGGGGCAGGGGAGCAGGAACACGGACTCAAAGAGAACACGGTTCAAATCCCAGCCATGTGACCATGGCAAGTTGTTTTGCCTCTCTAAGCCTCAGCCTCACAGCTATAAATGGGAATAGTAACAATAATACCCTTCTGAGAGGATATGGTGAGGATTAAATAAAGTGTAAAAGAATGAGAAAAAGCCTGCCTGCAGCAGATATATAACAAACGCTAGGCCTGTACAACCCCTTCCGTAAGACAGTTCCAAATAAAAAAGTACCCCACGTTACGTTTTCTTTTCTTACTCTCCTTATTCAGTCTAGCCTTGCCACAGAGCTCTCCCTCACACCCACCCCGTGCGTGCCACTCACAGAGACAACGGTGGGAATGATGCCAACACCTTAGACACCTGCAAAACCCCAGAGGGACGTGCAACTTACCAGAGCATCAATGAGTACTTCTGCTCCCTCTTCACTCTCATGGAGGGTGTCTATATCTGTTAATTCCTGAAGCAAATCAACCACAGCTATGGACACATGTGAAAGATGTTAAGGGTAACACACACATACAAAATCCCTACTGACATTTTATTAGAATATTTGGTTCCCTTCCATTTCCTAGTCAATCGCTTCATCGCGGTTTACCTTTAATACACTCTAATTTTATTAACATCTCTTCAACAAGGTTCTACTCACAATGGGCGTTCAATAAATGGTGGTAACTGCTTCACTTAGTCTCTTTTTTTATGCTGCCTTCCTGGCAACTTATTCCATGGGTTCACTGCATTTTCAGAAATTTCAAAACTTCAAATAGATCACTTGGGAGGTGGCTTTTCCAGTGAGAGATAGGCCAACACCCTTAATCTTATCTCGTAATTTAAATTCTTGGAACACAGTATAATCTTAATTACCTTGTACAGTTCCCCTTCAAAGACAGTAAAGGTTTCGGAGATGATATGGCTGGTGTTCACCAAGGAGCCTTCAGAAATCAGGGCACGACAAAATAGGTTTAAAAGGTACAGGGAAGGATTTACATTGGACTGTGCTAGACCCCACCAACCTCCCTTCCCCTTAAATACCATGTGGCTTTGGTCATAAAAGGAATGAGAACAACGATGATTACACACTAACAAAAATAGAGAGAAAAAGGGACATACAAGAGAAAGAAAACATGAGTGACAGAAAAAAAGAATTACGTTTAAAAACTGGAAACCAAAACTAAACTAAGTTTCCCTTTCCTCAGCCTGGACACATATACACACACACAAACCCTCACTCTGTCAACCAGCATTTACTGAATGTCTGTGATGAATAAAGCACTGTGACAATGACAAAGGCAAATCCATTCATTCTGGGTCCGTTTCCTCATCAAGAAGATGAAGAAGTTAAGATAATCAAAAACATTTTAAAAAATTACACACCCCAGGCAATTACCAACATGTGACAACTGAGAAACACAGACACCTGAACTGCAGGTGTCTTGAAAAAGGAGCAAACTGAACTGGGAATCAGGAATGATTCACTAGAAGACTGATCAGAAAACAGGCAAACTAAATAAAAAGATAAAGGCAGGTAGGCTAGAAAGCAAAATGTCAGGAATAGAAGCAGAGATTAGACTGCACAAAGGCATATGAAGAGGAAAAGAAAGGTTTTGGTAAGGGAGGGGAGGGGAGAAGAGAGGGGAGAGAACAGAAAAAATTATAACTAGAATTACATGAAGAAAATATTATTTTGAAAGACTAATCTAACAGTTGTGTACAGGATGCACTAAAGCATTGGGGTATTGGGGGTGGGCAGATCGGGGTGCAGGGAAAAGCCAGGCCTGGAAGAGGAAGGCCTGTTCTGAAGCTACCACATATGAGAGAGTCCAGAAGTGAAAAAATAAGGATCAGAATCAGGGCAGTTTCACTAGAAACAGGAAAGAAAAAATAAAAAGGATACAGGACATATTAACAAGAATGATAGGACTTGCTAACTGCCAACTGATGTTCCGGGTATTTTATGAACTTCTTTTGTTAAAAGAACAGTTATTTGAAGGTTCGTTTTATTTATCTATAACTGATCAGCTGACCATCATGAATAAGTAATTAAGTTGTATTTTATTCTTTTGAACTTTAAAGTGGTATTTACCCAAAACATGGGAGTGCTATGACACTCGATGTGTGTAAAGAACTTAAAGGTCTTTGGACAAAACTCCTTCACGCTTATATAATCTTTACTAGCTGTTGACACAAAAGACCATGAACCATACTTCACATACGGTAAGCCAAAACACGTTGTTTGAATTAATTAAAACAATAAAAATAAAAAACAGGCTACTACCAAACTAACCCCTAGAAACCTTGACTAGGAGGAATTCTCCCTCTCTGTACACCTCAGTAGTCACCGTCATTAAAATCACCATTTTTTAAAAGTCATCATTATGCCAAACGTGGTGCTACCAAATTCTTACAAAGGCATTGTAAGTGTGATCCCCATTTTACAGGTAAGAAAGCTAAAGCTTAAGTAACTTACCCAAAGATCACTGCAGTAGTAAGGGATAATGTTAGGTCCATCTAATTCTGAAAACAACACTTTTGCCACTACTCTTCATACGAATGCACTGGGGAATATATATCAGGTTTAAACAGGACTAGTCAGGTAAATTCTAGCTATTGACCTTACTGTAATCACAGAGAAAAGGACTGTCATTTATTTTCACCATAGATTATTTAAATCCCAGGAAAAAGAACAAAATGCTAACAGCTCTTCCTCATTCTCCTCATCTAAGAAGCTCCCATATTTACTCTCTTGAAAAGTTCTTAAATATGAGATGTAAAATCTTATTATTAATCTGCATGTTTAATATGCCTGACAAGATTTCATCTATCCACCCATCCATCCATCCATCCATCCATCCACTGAAGAGTCAGATGTCTACAGGACAAAGATGTGAATTGGGCATGCAGTAAGTACTACCATTACATCCCTGGAATAACACCACGCACCACTAAGTACTTATCAACTATAATGCAATGATTATTAATTAAATAATAGCATCCAGAGACAGGTGAGGTATAATGAAAGAACAACAGATGAAGAATCAGAGCAAACTTGAGGACAGGGGTCGTATCATATTTATTTTTGCTTCCTATCTTTAGTGAACGGAACTATCCCCAAATTATTATTAGCTATGGAATCTTGCTCAAGCCCCTTTATCTTCTTATAGCTTAGTTTCCTCATCTGTAAAAAGGTGGTAAGGATCTCTGGCCAGCCTGTCTCACTGAGTAACTATAAGGAATAAATGAGGTTCTGTGTGTCGAAGGGCAAGTAAGTCAACGTACTGACAAAATAAAGAAAGCTCTATAATATAGATTGTTGTTAGGCAAGTCTTACCAAAGAATGGCCAAGATCCTTACTGTTACCTTTGCTTTTTCTAAAGCTTCCAAAACCTAAAATTTAAGCTAACAACAGAATGATCCTCCCTTCCTGGGTCACAATGGGCTGGAAGATCTAATTTTATATTTCAGCTATGCCACAGACATTCAGATTGATCAAGTCCTTTTTCAGCCTCTAAGGTCTTGTGGGACAGGTATCATATTTTTCTTTGATTATTCTTATACCATGCTCACAAATCGTTCACATTAAACCTAGGAACTTAAAAAAAAAAAAAGGAAAAGAAAATTTGACAATGGTAGTGGTTTTATATAGGAACAGGATAAATGTCTAACTTTTACCAAGAAAAGGCATTTCTTATAATGGTCCAGTGGATACCTCCTTGCCTACACTCCTACCTCGGTTGAGAAGTCAAACAAGAAATCAGTTACCAGCTACTAGGTCTGGTAAGCAACTCATCAATCCTACCACTAACTGATTTTACATAAATTCCCAACTTTCACCAAATAGCATTTTAGCAAGGCACTAATGAGTCCATAATTGTAATCACCAACTCCCGGGTAATATAATATGACCCAGAAGATAGAGGTCATTTGAAGACCAGAAAAAGGAATAAGAACTGAAACTAAAGATAGACAGATGAACTCTCAATCTTGATGAGAAAATTCAGCATGGTCTGCCAACCAGCCAGCATTTCTTCACAAGCAGACGCTGGGCATGGGTGATAAGTTTTTCCACTGTAGTTACAATTTCATTTCACAAGGTAAAAGGCTCTCCCATCCTAGTGTAATAGGAAAACAGAGAGTCTGTCTCTCTGCGAATTACTAAAACACAGTTTTTGATAGCCTATTTTGTCACGTCAGGTAGAAAGGCCATCCCACTCACTCCCTCTGTACCTGTCCACTACTGTGGCAATAAGCTAGTATAATAAGAAGTGAAGTAGAAAAGACCAGCTGGGCACATAATGGTCCATAACACAATGACTCTTGTAAAAGGAAGAGTGTTTACTTCCACATTTTGGCTCTAGATATTTGCTTTTTGGCCTGATCTCATGTAGAGACTTGGGATAAAAACTGAGCATTAATTTCATTAATCTCCAGTGAGGTATGTCCATAAGGAACAAAATTATTAAAAAAAAAAAAAGATAAAGAGGAACAAAATGTATTAAGCAGATGGTTTTAAAACAGTCATTTCAAAAAGGCTTCCTTAAGAAAAATGAACCAGTCTAGATTCACAGTATATAACTAATTTAATGGAATAAATGTGGGGTTTTAAAAAAACTTTTTTCTTTTATTCCTAGACTAGGACAATGATTAGATATAGCTCAATTAATACAGATGAATTTCAAAACACAGACAAAATGGTCTTTTTCTCCTTTTAAAATAGTTGGCAGAGAACTACCTAGAATGAAACTAGACTCTTACTTTTATCCCAATCCTAAATCAAAATAAAATGAGGAAGAAAATGCACTCATTCAAGATGTATTAAGACCTACTAAATGCTAGTGGGCACTATTATGCCACAGGAGAAACGTCCAAACCAAGAGTACAACCATCCTGACCTTCCAAGGACATGGAATGTACCGAAAACTCTTAAGCAAGATCAAAAGTTACATTAAGAAGTCCTTTTCCTAGATTGCCATTTTGGCACTTTTTACCTAATCTGACTTACTTCAGAGCATACTTAAATGGCTAAAATATGGATGGTTTATCAGTACAGATTATTGAGGAAGTTAGACTACAAATGAGAAAAAGAAGTCAATTCTTTTCCATGTAATTTTGATTCTAGAAATACCAAGATGAGAACAGCTTCTAGAAAACAACAGGTTGAGATACACAAGTCTTGTTAGACAGTGTTTGCAGGAAAGCACTGGAGCAACAGCCATCTCCCTCCCAGTCCAATTAGAAGAAAGCCCTTAGGAGGCTCAAACCCTTCCCAGCCCTACTCCTGCTCATTAACACTGGGGTCGAACGCAAGGCACCCCTGACTATTGTACATACCCTCTGGGGTAATATGGTGTGCTGCAGTTTGTTCCACTTTAGCATTCTCAGACCCAAACTGCTCAAGTTCAATTGATCCCTGTTGGCCTAAAAAAAACTGTCTGGTCTTTATTTTCCAATTCCCACAATAATTCTTCACAAAATCCAAGAGGACAACTTTGCAAGTTCTCCTGGATTTCAACAGTCTAAGAAAACTAAGCAGTAATTTAGAAAACAATACTGCTAATGGCTACTCCCTAAAATTACTCCAGACCAAAGAGAGCTGTCCCACCAGCACCAAAGATCTACTCTGTGACTAACAAGCCTCTCCCTCCCTGCGTATTAGTGTGCAGGCCGCTGCGCTGATGCCTTGTTAACAGTGCAATGAGACCTCATTTTTCTGAATCACAAATAGGTGGAGAGAAATCAGACTTTGAAAAAGTTGGTTTAGATTACTCAATATTTTTATTAAAGAATAGGACGCTTAGCTGGGAAGCAGTAGTCATGATTAAAAAAATAATAGTAAAGTCATGGACCTGATATCCTTGTAAGTTTGTAGGAACTATATGAGCATATCAGCTTCCAACATGTGAGGAATGGCAATTTCCACTGACAAGGCAGAGACCATGAAAATAAACTTGAAATGCATACTAATCTCCACATCTATCAAAAGCTTACCCATCTCTAACGCCCAATTCCCTAATCACTGCCAAGCCAGGGATGACCTACGTTTTCTTAGAACTCCAATGGTATTTCCTGAGCATAACACTCGAAGGGCACTTACCACACATAGTAATGTGAATGCTTTTGCTACTGACTGGAGTCATTATTTCTTGTTTCCCTAATAGCACCCAACAGGGCTTATTATCCAAAGAAAACAGTAAATGCCGTGATCTGTCACAAGGACTTGAGAAAGGATTCCACTGACTTGTCACTCAAATTGAGAACAACAACAAATGACATACAAAATAAGATATTTATGGATTTGGTGTTGTGGTGATTTTTTTTTTTTTTTGTGATAGCAGAAGGGGTGATCAACCACCATCTGGGGTTCTATTTTCCCCTTTTTATTCCTCCCTGAACCTTTAGGCAAATTGAGTAATTTTGGCTTAAACTGGGCCACAGAGCTGATTGTTTAGCAATATCTTCAGAAAATATCTTCAAATGTACCTTTGATTGTATTTTTTCTGTAGAAACACTCCAAAAAGGTTCACAAAAAGGGGCTCTAAACATGTTTAAGTGATTTACTTTAAAGGAAAAATTGCTTTAAAAAGCAATATATCTAAAAGGCAGCAGATGTTGGATCCCACCTTGCGTCCCCTCCTAATGCATTCAGAGTGACTCTTCAATACTGTGTGAGGGGTGTGCCCCTCCCTCTCTGCCCCTTACCCCCAGAGGTGCTCTTCACAAACCAGAATTCTGCTCTGCAGCCAGCCGATGGCTGAGTTCCAGCCTCTCAAGGGGGCAGATGAGGCACAGAAGCGCTGACAAGCCCTCACCAGCAGCAGTGATGCAGAGCGCTAGAATAAACTCTGAAGCTGCTTCTCACGGTTGAAAGGACAAGGCACAAGCTGTTTTCTCACATCCTCTGCCTCTTAAGGTTACAACAAATCTGCCTCTCTGATCCAATTAAAATCCCTATAGTTTATGTTTTCTCAGAGAAGGACAAAGCAAAGATGACCTGTGCTTGCTGGGAACATAACCAGCCATGTGTGCTCTTGGCTGATAAATGAAGAGTTAAAAAAGATTAAAAATTTAAGTCATGACTGCCACAAAATTGTTTATTCATGGTAAGGTGTTTCGGGCAGTTACAGCTATACAACAGTAAACTGTTAACAACCGTTTCCTGAAGAAAAATTTCCATTATAGATCACAGATAAGACAAGCAGCAGAGTGCAAGGCTGCTGGGACAATGCTCCAACCGACAGAGGGTATGTTAGACTCAAGCCAAGAGGGCCTACCCTTTCCTGAAACCACGTTCAAGAAAAATGGTACACTGAGGATGACATTTACCCTAACTGCTGCATCTAATTAAAATTAGGTAATTAAAAAAATTTCAAATGCACTTTAAATTTGATGTAGGGCATAATTAAAAATCGGATTTTAAAAAATATCATTAGGGCAGCAGGGTGAAGGTTAGCAGACAAGAGGGAAGAAAAACAGTTTAGCGCTTAGAAAACAGGAGGGAAATGGCAGTCTGTCAAAGTTATTACAGAGGGACTTGTTTTTCTCCTTTTGAAAGACCAGAACTTAACAACTTGGAACATCTGTGCCCTTGCCTTTCCCAAGCATGCCGACGTCGAGCACACTTCTTGTGTCAGTCTTCTCCCCAGCAGGATCCAGGCTGGTGAATCAGCAAAATGTCAGTATCTTCACATAGCTGCCACTATTATTTTGAGTTAGCAGGAATAGAAAAAAGAATGAGAGCTGTGTTTCCAGAAACAAAAGAGGTGGTTTCTGAATTAACACACGAAGTAATACATGACTCTGCAATTCTGTCACGGATGTAGTAAATCCTATAGGGAAGAGACCCAAGGTGCACTAGAATGGACACTGGGCTGGAAATCAGGGGCCTGGAGTGCCAGCCTCAACCTCAACAGCCGGCTGCCCAACATCCAGACCTTAGACTTGTCACCAAGTAAATAAGGCACTAGGCTAAGTCATCTCTAAGGTCTGTTTGGATTCTGAAACTCTACCGGTCCGTAGGCAAATTGAAATGTGAAGTCACAACTGGAACTCCTGGTTCCTAGTTCTGTGAGGACCGGTGAGTACCTTGAACAGGGCTAATCATATGATAGATACCCAATATGTTGACTGACAGATGCTGCTTGAGCATCAGTGAATCCTATGGTTCCTCGGGTCTAGCACAACGCCTGGTATGTAGTAAGTACTCAAAGCATGTCTATCAGACGAATTCATGAGACCCATATCGACCTCACCCAGAAACAAGCTAACTGGCTAGGGTTTTTGTACAACCAAGAATCTCACAGCAAACCCTGGGGAACACACGCATCAATCTGGGGACTGACAGATTCTTAATACTAGCATTACATGAAGTATCAGAAATGGCTTAAGATCACCTTTCAAGAAGCCTGCACTAACATTACTCACTGATTTATTTCTATGAGAATTATCAGGCAGGAAAGAACCTAGTCAGACATGCTCTCAGGAGAGAGATTACCAGAAAGATGAAAACAGCATGAAGCAGCAGCAGATTCCCCATGAATACCCTCAAGCAGACGGACTACATTTGTCTCTTACCTTCAGAAATCTGGATTCAAACAGAACACCTATCAGAAGGGAATCTGCTTTAATGACCATAACCCCAACCACAGGCACATCAAAAACCTTTTCCATTAAAGTAGTCGCACATCTGATAGCAATGCAAAGTATAAAATAGTTTTGGAAGTCACAATTTGGATTCATTTATAAGTAACATTTACTAAGTACCTACTATTATTAGAAACTGCTTAGCATTAGCACTTACATGAACTCCTTTAATCCTCTCAGGAACACTGAAAGGCAAAAGTGTTTTTGTTTTTGTTTTTGTTTTTGTTTTGTAAATGCAGTTTATGAATATAGACAGTATCATTCCTACAGAATAGCCTACCACATTTAAGTCTTGAAAAGTACGGTGACAAGTGAAAAAAAGAATTCATAATTTTTAGAATCTCCAATAATTTAATGTTCCATGTCCTTAACGCTGTTAGACCTGAAGGTACCCAGGTCTCGTTACGTCGCAGGGACGTACTAAGGGCTGGAGGGGCACCAAATTTCACATAATAAATGACACTGGGAGTCAAACCTAGATTGTCTGTTTAGGTCTAATGTTCATTCAACAAATACCAAATGTTATGGTGCACCCAGGCTTTTTCTAAAAGAAATTGGGAAGACAACAATGGACAAAACAGAAAAAAATCCCTGTCTTCCAGGACATTCCCATGTGCTTTCTAGCAGGGTTCACTGCCTCCCCTAGTCTCAACTCCACTGGGCCATCAGTTAGCAGAATGATGTCTAGAACAACAGATTCAAATCCTGTCTGGATCTGCCTATATAAATGGGCCCCCAAATCAAGATCCTGAAAAATTAATGTTGTTGATATATGAACAGATACATCACGATGAATTCTGGTACTAATAAGAACAAATAGGGCAATTAAGGATTGCCTAAGATTTATTAATAGATAAAAACCAGACTTTCAAATGAGTAAAAAGCAGCATGTGTTTAAAGATGGGAGATAATGAGAATGGAGGTAGAACACCAGACATGACAACAGACATCAGCAGAGACAGACAGAAGAGAGTAAACAGCATTCCCCAACCATGTCTGTCTTCCTATTGAGGACAGATCTGAAAGGATATCTGTATTATCATGTCCAAGCAACCCGAGAAGAGACTGAACAGCATTCAGCTCTACCAGAAGGTGGTACAGGTCTGGCATGGTGGCCACCACATGCATCTCCTGAATGATGTCATTTAGGTCCAGCTCAGATTCCATAAACCTAGGAGGAGAAAACAAGACAGCATCATTGAAAGGGAAGGCGTGCTATCAGCACTGAGGAGCAAACAGCAACATAATCCAGACAGAGACAATCTGTCAAAGTGTCTACAACAGACCAACCAAGAGGTATGCTCATCCAAACACCATACTGTCACACAATTTCCTTGGGAAATCGATTTCCTCATTACAGAAATCAATCTTGGATTCAGATCTCATTACAGGGTTCCCCTTACTCTTGTAGTCACACGTTGTCTTTTAGAGGCTCCCAAAGCATTTTACAGCATTAAATGATCTGCCCACCAGTTCTGTGATTGGCTACCATTACCCCTTGGTATGGCAATTCACTGCCCTGAACATAGTTATCCTGTAATTCAAAAAGAGTTTCTCTTACTTGCCACTTCAGACCAAGGGCCAATTGTTCCCTTTAGCCAAAGGAAAACACTGAGGTTCTGCTGCCATCTGGAAATACTTCCCCTTCCCCCACATCCTTTCCATTGAGCCGATTAAAAGGAAGATCTCAAAGTAAAGCAGATATAGTCTGGCATCCTGTAATTACCACCATTTCTGAAGTATGATGATACTTCACTTACATTTCCACACCTGAACCTTTCCACAAACCTATGCCCAGGCACTAAAAACAACTGCTTTGCATTCACCTCTGCCCTCTGCATACCCTCCCCCAGTGTTTGACACAGAAGAAATGCCCACTAAGCCTTTGATGTACAAGACAGGAAGGTTTATTCTGAGAAGGAAATGAGCTAATCCATGTAAAGCAATTCAACAATACCTGACTGAGAGGAACCAGTGTTTAAATACCCTAGAGCCAGACTGTCTGGCTTTGAACCTCACTTAGCCACTTGGCCTCTCTAAGCCTCAGTTTCTTCATCTGTACAATAAATGAGATGATAAAGTTACCTAACTCACAGGACTACTGTAAGAAGTAAATGAATAAATACATCTAAAGCACTTAAAAATGTCTAGTATATAAAAAGCACTCATTTCTATTACTTCTACTACAACTATTGTCATTATGATGTCTATAGATATGCTATTATGTCTACATATAGACATTATAATGTCTAAATTCTTCTAGTATGTAAGCTTCTTAAAGACAGGAATTTTATTTTTTGTCTCTAAATATCCACAGATGCCTGCTTATCTGAATTGAGGCTACAAAGAAAAGGAACATAAGCAGGGACTCTTGAAGTCACAAAGGACTCATCAACTTCCAGACGCTGAGGAGATGGGCAAATCCCACCTCTCCAGAACTCTGGAGATTCTGTAAGAAACAAAATCTGAAGACTATAATTCTTTAATATTATAGGGAATATAGACATATTTTAGACAATATTCCTTACCACTGTTTTTCCTCATTACTATTTTAACCATAACATTTATATACTTTTTTCTGATTATAAAATACTACTTTTTGTAAAAAACTGAGAAAAGAAAGACAAGCCCTGAAAAAGTAAACAGAAATCATCCATAACTTTATTAACCAAAAAGAACCATTGATAATACTCTGGTATTTTTAAGTCCATTTCTTCCACTCATAGCCTCCCCATCCCCATCCCACACCAAAAGCAGCCTACACGGTATAGGTTTAGATTTTTGCTGTTGTTGTTAACAGAGGCTGAAAAATTCCTCTTATCATTAAACATTCTTCTACAACAGGAAAAGCCAGTATCTGCCACAGCTGTCAGTCCTTCCACTCTCACTGCAAAATTACTCACTGAGCACAGCATCTTACCTGCTGAGCCCTAGATATGGCCTCAGAATCCTTCTCAACGTAGTATTCCGAGAAAAGACTACCAATCAATCACAGAGAGGGTATTGGAGATTAAGCCTATCTGAAATTCCTATTCCAAATAACATTAAATAGCATTTTAAAAAGCTACATGGTATTCCCTTGTGCAGATGTACCATAATTTATTTTACCAATCCCCCTTTGTCAAACATTCAGATGGTTTTCAATCCCCACCCCCATACTAGATGACACTAGGATGCATATATTCATAATTACTGTGTTAGATAATTCCCAGAAGGGAAGTGCCAACTCAAAGAGTATGCATAACTTAACAGATTTTGATAAATCCCACCAGAAAGGCACCAATAGTGTATGAAGTGCCTGTTTTCCCCCTTGCTCTCTTCAAAAACAGTATTATCTATTTAAAATCCCCTCCAAATGAGATGGGAAATGTAACTTTTCTTAATTTTGCATTTCTGATACCATGATGGTTAAAATTTTGTTAATGTTTACTAGCTATTTGTATTTCTTCTTTGCCCATTTTTATATCAGGGTGCTCATCTTATTTACTGATTTATAAGCACTCAATATATTAAGGAAATTAATCTGTCATACATATGTTGCAAAAAAAGCCATTGAAAAATATCTGCCTTTTAATTTGTACATCGTGCTTTTTGACATAAAGGTTTTTAGTCAATCTTAGCCTTATGATCCCTATTTTACATGTATTCTGAGCAAGGTTTTTTTTTATAGATCAGATCAGATATATTTTATGATGTACTTTCATGTTTATATATATTTAAATGTTTAGGAGAACTAAAACTGAAATTTATTTCAGTACATAATATAGGGCAAAGATCTAACTTAATTTTCTGCAATATCTGGCCAATTGCCCCAATACCATAAACTATCCTTTTTCCACAGATCTGAAGAAATGCTACCTCTATCATACACTAAATTTTAATGTGTACTCTAATCTGTTTATGGGCTTTTCACTCCATTTTATTGATTTGTCTGCAAATGCCTAAGCCAGGATCATACTTCCATATTGTTACAGTATATTTTATGTCTGTTACTGCAAAACACTCTACGTTAGTATTCTTTTTGAATGCTTCCTTGTCTATTCTTACAGGCTTATTATTCTAAGTAAATTTCAAAACTATTTTTGTCAAGACACCCCCCATACCACTTTTTTTAAGGCTCCTTCCACTGTGCTTATAAATAGATTGATTACCTTTTAAATCACCAGTTCCCTAATACCTAAAGTGTGGAGGCCAAATTAGAATCATGGCTTGGAAGGGCTGGTGCAGAATCCAGATATTCCATGGGGCAGTAGATCTTTGAATCTAATGGGCTCAGCAAACCTCTAAGGCCTATTTGCCTTACCAGGGTAGTTTTGTTTTGTTTTGCATTTTAAATCTGATTTTTGGAGAGTGACTTGACAAAAGATTTTTACAGTTCACTAGGAAGAACTGGCAAAGGATACTGGGCACTAAATAGTAATAAACAAAATCATGTTGATTACAAGGAAGAGATTTGGAGACTTCAGTGATAATCAGTGGCTAAATGTCAGCCTGGAGAGAAGCCTCTGGAGGTATCCTGCAGGGCTCCATCCTTAGCCCTGTTTAGATCAACTGTATTATTTTACTGTTAGTTTTTGATCAACAACTTGGGTGAAGATATATAAAAGGCAAACTTAACAAATGTCATATAACACAAAGCTTACAGGACAGTGAACACACAGCTGATAGAATCAGCTCAGAAAATTCCTGTCAGGTAATGATGATGGGCCTAATTTACCAGAAGAAAAGCTACCTAGGATCCACATAGAGCACTGCATTGAACCAAAAAGTCAAATACAAATGCATGGGGCAGGAAAAGATACAGTTTAATAAGAGGGCATCTGTAGAAAGGACTTGTTGGTTTTAGTCAACTGTAACTGCAATACAATCAGACCATGAGCTCTGAGCACTGAGCACGCTCCCTGGTCCACTGGAGAAATTCAGCAGATGCCTGCCAAATGGAGGAGCAAAGGAAAGTAGCTGCTACAAACGCTGCTGCGGTTTTAGGCTGCTTAAAAGAAGACAAGATAGAGTTATGCTGATTAGATAACCCTAAAAGTCTGTGACATCTGTTATGGGAATCCTACTTTAGGAGGGATATGGAAACTAATTCAGGGAAGCAATTGAGATTATAAAGAGTCTAGATATTCTCTCATATAAGAAGGTCTTGAAATTATTTTTCATTCTGAGTTGAAATCTTAAGAGTCAGAGCTACCAAGTGATGACACAGGTTTCTTTGGAAAGTTAGATCCTTGTCACTGGGGGTAATTAATAAAGGGTGATATTTTTTAAAAAATCAAGAATTAGAAGGGAGAAATGGACTGTGTGGACTCTGTGCGCGCCTTTCAGTCCATTCCAACTTTCAAATTCTTCTTCCAAATACACACTCTTAAGTCAGTAATTTTAAGTTTAGACAGTCAGAAAATTACCAAAACAAAACAAGCAGGTCAACTGTGAGCAAGGAAACGTAATAAAAATACTGCTGGGGTCTGGTGTTACATGAATAATGAGGTAAGTGGGAAATGTCTGGAGTTGGGGATGAGAATGACATGGGCCACACCCCCAGTCACATTATTTACTGCCTGTGTAATGATTAGCAGTGTGTCAATAAGCATTTATGGGCACATACTAGGTGCCAGTCACTGTGCTAGGTACTGAGGATATAACAGATAACAAAATAATCCCAGCTGTTAGCGTCATCGAGATCCTAGCATAGAAGAAATAAAAATAATCTATTACAAACAGTTAATTGTAAGGATATCTGACGCTCCCCAGGAAAATTGCCTTTGGAACACAGAGCACGGGGCTCCAACCTGGTCAAGGGAAACAAAGAATGTTAACTAACCTGTCTCTAAAACTCAACTTCCTTCATCTCCCTAGCTGAATTATAGGGAGGACTAAAAGATAATAAAGTGCCTAATGACTGTTGACACATAGTGGGTAATCAACAAATAAGGTACCCTCAAGCTTGCTATGCTATAACAAAGAAAATTCTTCTCTTTTTGCTCACAAAGTATAAGTCTACTCATTTAAAGCACACACTCCAGCATCTGCAGAGGGCTGTCTAGGGATTCGGCATATCTTTAGCAACAGATGACTCACAGCTGGGGGAAAGGATCAAGCTAGAGGTCAGTGGGAAAGCAAGAGCAACATATTAAAACAGTAACCCAGGCTGCGATGGGGTCACTGATTCCATCTGGTATGACGGGGAATATTCTGCTGGCCTGCCCACGTACATTTGCTTCAGACCAGCAGGATGTTCTCCTTCAACCAGAAGAGTGAATTTTAGCAAATGACCAGCAACGTTCAAAAATATGATAAAAGCAACAGAGATTTCTGCAATCACAAAACCAGCTATTAAGTACACAGAGAACATGATGCTACCTACACCCAGCCAAATCAGTAGTTCTCACCAGAGTGTGGCCCTGGGAGTTGCAGGGTCAGGGTGGAAGGTGGTTGGAGATCCTTTCAGAGGTCTATAAGATCAAAACTATTTTTTTATAATAACTCCAAAACATTATTTGTCTTCTTCACTCTCATTCTCTCAAGAATGTATGGCGGAGTTTTGCAGAGGACTATTCAACATGTGATGATATCACTGCCCTAATGGCTAATGAAATATGCACTAGAATTTTCTAGGATAAGCACTTTGGAGTACTCAATAATTTAAGAGCACAAAGGGGTCCTGAGATTAAAAAATTTGAGAACCACTAAACTAAATAATTTTGCCCCTGCAAAAATGAAGAGAAAAACTACTAAAGGACTTACTAGGGAAAGAGCGCACTCTACTTGATGTGATGTTTGGGAGAAAGATCACAGTGCAAAGCAGAGGATGCATAAGGAGAATTGTCAATTGAATCTGAAATGCAGCCAAATGAAGAGAGGCATTTTTGGGTATGCAATCAAAATGACAATTGCATATATGGGAAAATAAATTTGAATGTTTCTGATCTCAACCGGAAAGTTTCATTCAAATACGCTCTAGCAATTTTCATCTTAATTGCACTTCGCTGGTCTAGAGAATTATAGAAGACACTGCACAAGTAAGAATTCAAGAACTCAAGGTTAAAACACAATGTAGTTTCCTAACTGCTTTTGGACATTAAAAAAAAAAGTTCTTTATGCATGATTTCAATTTTCAAATGTTTCAATTTAAAAACGAAGATGGTATATAAATTTTGTCTGAATGGAAAACGCTGTTGATTTGTTTAAAATAAAATAACATTTTTTAGAAACCAGTTCAAGAATTGTAACATTAGAGAATCTGTGGTACCTAAGATGTAGATGGTGAACATAAGCTGCAGAAACTCATTGCTCTGAAAAGTGACAGAAGTATGTCTACCAAGTGGGCAAAGGCAATGTTGGCATCCCAAGAAGTAAATTCAGTTTTTTAAATTTCCAGTGTCATCAACCTATGGCATAGCTTCCTTATAATGTATCCTTAGGTTCCAAGCAATGGGGATATAGTAAAGATAACATCAACTGTATAAGATCTCTCATGTTTACTGAGTACCTACAGTATGGCAGGAACTGTCCTAGGTACTACAGAGATAAACAAGAGACAATCCACCTCCTAAAAGGAACAGAGTCTAATGCAGCAAGACCCCTGAGTAAAGAAATAACAATAAAACAAATGGCAAAGATGTTAAAGACAGATCGCATTCATTGTAGGCAATAACATAGGAAAAGAGATCTGCTTGTGAGAGAATTAAAGGCTATAATGGGGAATTTGGCAGTAGCTGTCAAAGTTTAAAATGCACATGCCCTTTAATCTGGGAATTCAACATTTACGTATGTATCCCACAGAAATACATGTACACTAAGACACATGTACAGGGAGGTTCACTGCAGCATTGTTCATAAAAGTCAATATTTAAAAAAACCAAATGTCCATCTATAGAAAAATGATAAATAAGTCATAATATATCCAAACCATGAAATACTATTCACTAGTCACAAAACATAAGGTCAATATGCACGTACTAACAGTGAGAGATCTTCTGTTACGTGACCAAAAAAAATCAAGGTGTAGAATACGTACAGTATGATTTATGCAGGAAAAAAATTGCATATTTACATATATATGTAAATCAACATACAGAAAACAATCTAAAAGGATACTCACAGAAGTGTTCACAGGCGCTATCTTTAGGTGAGGGAATGGGAAGGGGGTGCAGTGAAAGAGAGCTTTCATTTTTTATTCTACTTTTGCCCTGTTGGTATTTCTTATGATAATCTATTCATGTACTACTTTATAATCAAACACACACACATGCACACACACAGGGCAGTATGACAAGCACAACCACTGTATGGTGGAGAGCAACACAAAACCTGATAGGACTCTGGTGTTGGGAGAAGTGAGTTCTGATCTAGCTACTCCTACTGTCAAAGAGGGCTGTGGCCCTGGGTCCAGTAACCGGGTTCTCCTCCCTCTACCTCCCTCCTCACCTACAGTACAGAGAGAACACAGTGGACCATGTTAGCCTTACCAGGTTGCTGGGAGAACTGGAAGCCCTCTGATACCTCTGTGCCTTTGTTCATGCAAGTTACACTGCCTGCCATGCCTGTCCATGTTCTTTTCTGCCTAGTAAAAATCAGAATCACTCTTCAAGGCCCAGCTCTTCTGTGAAGCCCTCTATAGCCTCCACCTTGGTATTCACTGCTTCTCCCTCTTTGCTCCCACAGTACTCTGTTTGTATTCCTTTTAAAGTGTACTGCCTTCTACCATGCACTTATAGTCAGTCTCCCTAGTAACCTATAAACTTGAGCGCAAAGACTACTATTCAACTCTTAATTGCCTAGGGGCCTTGGGCATATTAAGATTCATTAAAAGTGTATTTCCTGGGAGGGAGAAAGACAGGGAGGGAAAGAGAGATTTAGGACATTAAAATCTGTAAAATTATGAAAATTCCTTTACTTAGGATTCAAAACTGATTGAAAGCTATCAGATTCCTTATTATAGCACTTCAGAGTGCACTGAGGAGCTGAGACAGTAACAACCATACTAATTATCATTTCATGAGCACTTACTATGTGTCAGGTATTGAGCTAAACACTTATCCTTATTCTCATTTATTCTTCACAACAACTCTGTGATGGAGATACTATTTCTTTATACAGATGAGACACCTGAGGCTAAGAAAGGAGAAGTGACTTATTCAAGGTCCTGTGGGAGTTACACCCCTATCTGTCTAACCCCAAAGCCTTTGACATTGGACATTTTCTCAACGGTAAAGCTATCACTAACGGCAGCCACGGTCAGTTTTCTTTGGGCCTTGAAAAGAATAACACAGAAAAGACTTAACAGGCCTCACCTTTAGAAGGGCCTGGTCCTAGGCTGTCATTTGGGAGCCTGACTTTTGAAACGTTCCCTAAGTGATAATGTTTTGCTCCTCTGGGGCACTGAACATCTGCTTTCCTTCTCAGTCTGGAATTCTGGTAGTTGTTGCTGGCAGAGAATGCCATGATCTGTCTTCAATAAATACCCCGGCCTCAGAGTCTCAAATGGGCTCCCGTAAACAGAAACACTGCACATGTGATGATGTATTTCACTGACAGAGAAAGGTACACATCTGCCCGACCCCTCCCAGTGGAAGGGAGCACACACAGGAAGCCTGTACGTGAATTTCTCCAGACCTCCTGACATGTCTTTTCCCCCCCTGATCCTACTGTGTACCCTTGAGCACCACTGACTCTGAGTCCTGTGAGTACTTCTAGTGATTTCCCAAACATGTGGGTCATTCTGGGACTCCTGACCCAAATCACAAAAACCAAAGTAGACAAAACACACAAAGAGCAAAACAAAAACAGCAAACACAAAACCTCAGAGGAGAAAGAATATCAGCAAAACATTGCCTTACTTCTCTGGATTGTCTGGAAACTTGATCCGCAGCTCTTGGTTTTTATATGATCTTTTTTCAAACGTAAGGATCATTTTCTTCACCGAGCTTTCATCCAATGGTTCTTCCTGGTGTAAAGGGACAAATGCAACGATTTCAGTCCAAAGAATTTCTTCTTCACTAATCACTACTTCTTTCTCGTGGCTCTTACATACCATTTTGTCACTCACCTTTCTAAGTTAAGTGCACAGTACATACTTTATCCCCCCCATTAGAATGAGGATTAAGAGTCTACATCATAGGCTACTTTGTATCATCACTCTGTGTGTCACATTTACCACAGGACATTCAGCTTAAGGTGTTAAAAACTCACTCATTCAACAAGTATCTCTTAAGCATACAATATGGCATGGAGGAAGCAACAATATTAAATAAACATTATTTATCTCGTCCTTCACATTTGTTGTATAGCTAAGATAACAGAGGTTTAAAAGAACTCGTTCAAGGTCAAACCCTGAGTCAGTGACAGTGGCCCTCAATCTTTTCCCCACAACGGGTCAGCAAACTATGGTCCACAGGCCAAAGTCAATTTACTGCCTATTTTGGTACAGCACAAGAGAAGAATGGTCTCTGCAATAGTCACTGCTTCGTGTTTCTTACACATTACTGCATCTGGTCCTTACTAGCTGCTAAGAAGGGAATCAGACAGGTTCCTGGAATCCTGATAATAACAATAAGAATTTAGTAACCTTGCTTAGAGAAAGCATAAAAAAACTAGTAGACCATACAGAGTTTTCCTACTTCATAAACTAGAAGAATACCTACAAAGGTAAATAAAACGAATTTTTGAAAACAGAATCATTTCCTCCCCAAAAAATCTATGCTAAAATTTCAGAAATATTTTCTCAGTATATTTTCCATTTCAAACTAATGTGCTGTAATGCACTCTGCCTCTTTAACACTCTCTCAATCCCTAGCTTCATAGCTTTGTAGTCGCTGACGATAATTCACACCTAAAAGCAATAAAGAAACTACTATTAAGAGAACTGGAAATAGACTCTTTTGGAAAGCATTGAATCATTCCATAATTTTTTAAATACCCAAAAATGTTAGTTATTATTTGATTAAATTTCAATTTTTATACATTGGGCTTTTAAGTGGGAGATACCTATAAATTCATTTTGGGCATGACATGTTTCTTAGATTTTATCAATGACTTCTGGACCCTGAGGTACTTTGTTGGACCACCACCCACTTCCCAGTGTCTACAGCTTTAAAGAGAGCTTCCCTGACATGGCAAAAACTGAAATTATTGCCATGGCTCAGTCAGGACTCAGAGTTTAGCTTCACCACATACTAGCCACATGGCATATGTTACTTGGGTGAATATAATCCTCAAACCCTCACCAAGACTAATTGATTCCACCTCATAAGTCGTTCCTGAGTTCATCTATTTAGCACTTAGAATAAAATCCCAAATCTTTCACATGACCTATATGAGAAACATCTGGCAGGATCTGGCCCAGATAATCTCTCCAACCCCAAACCCCTGCTGGCAGCCCATGTCTACTTGTTCACTGCTGACTCTCCAGTACCCATTAGAGTGCCTGGAACATAGCAGGCATCAAACGAAGATCTGTTGAAGGAAAGAGGCAGAAAGAGAGGGGAAAAACATCACCTGTATCTTTCAAGGTCATAGAGATGGCCTAAAGTGATGAGGTACGTAAAACTGTTTTATAAACCACATGACACTATATTAAGGTAAGCTATTATTGTTACTATTCGCAGTATTGCTAATGTATCCAACTTACAGCTGGGATTTAACTAAAATAATCTAAATTTCTAGGAAAGGGTAAAATCACTTTCAAGAAACCTCAATATCCACAGTTTTTCTTTCCCTTAGCTAACATCCTGCCAACCCTGTAGAAAAAACCCTTATTAGTGTTAATAATACAGCTCTCTTAGGATTCCCAAAGTCTTAGCCTCTCCAGGGTTTGGCCTTCCCTCCTTTAATTTCTCTCCAACACTGGGGAAAAACGGAATTATCAGTCTTCGTCATCAGCCACAGCAGTATCTCCAATAGCTCAATGTCAGAAACCAGAGGGAGATTTCAGAAAGATGAATGCTGGTGATGTAGCACAAAAAGGACAATAATATTTTACAAGTTCACGTGACTTTACAGGGGCAAACATCACTTGTTTTTCATCAAATGGGACTTTGGTGGCAGTGAGAAAATAACTCCTGGACTTGTAGCCCTCCATGTGTCATTTTTACAAAGCGATCTCTTTTTCCCTGTCCCTTAACAGAAGGACTGGTCCCACACTGCATTTCTGTCTCCCGGGCTAGAAACCATTTACCCATGACAGCTACTATCCTAATCCTCCAGTATCAGGCTTGCCCGACACGGGAATTATACCTGCCAATTAACTGCTGCTGCAGGGCTAACAGATTGAGCAGAAGCTAGTGAGGAGGGAGGGAGGGAGGGAGAGGGAGAGAGGATGTGCTACACACACTGTTTGTCTAAGGCTGGCAGCGTTGCTGCCCTCGGGAGGAAATTCAGGACTGTCTCCCACCAAAGTGTCCCCATCTTTTAGGGGCAGACCCCGAAACTGGCACTGGTACAAATCCTAATGAGGAGAGTTATTATTATAACATAGTAAAGACCTTTTTGGAATATGAATCAATTTTTTTTCTTCTCAAATTCACACTCCAGCTTCATTTTTTAAATCCAAACTTAGCATCGTGTCTTTGAGGGAACCAAAAAACAGCTGGCTCTTAAGAATCTATTTCCATAATTCATATTGAACAAAATGCCAGGGTGAAATAACATACAAGCTAACACTTAAGGATTTAAAAAGACACAAAGGTAAGGTCATTTTATTTTTAATCACTGATATTTCACATTATTCTTTTCAGCTTCATTCATTTATTCATTCAATAAATATTTGTTAAGGGCCCAGAGCTTGGCATTGCTCTGAATGCTAGAAATACAGCTGTGAACAAAACAGAGCCAGTCCCTGTTTTCGAAGGAGGTCGAAGAGAGGACAAAGAATGAGTAAAGTAAACAAACAGGGATTTCAGGTCATGGTAAGTGCTGTGAAGACAATATACAGAATAAAGTGATGAGAGCATGAGAGAATGACTTGCAGGGCTACCTCGGAGACAGGAAAGACTTCTCTGAGGAGGAAACATCTGAACTAAGACCTGAATGAGAAGAAGCCAGCCATGCAAAGCATTAGGGGGAAGAAGAGCATCCCAGCAGAGGGCACAGAAGTAAAAAGGTCCAGAGGCAGGAAGGAGTGCAAAGGCCCTAAGACACCCTGAGGAAGGGCAAACAGAAAGCACCTTAGGCATCTCTTTCTCTAAACTGTATTTTTCCAGTCACACCTAAATACCTAATCCCTTAGCTCCTTGAGTTTCTTCAACTTTGTTGCCTTGCTAAGGCCATTTCAACTGCCTAAAGAGCCTTTCTCCCACTTGTTTGATAAAATTCTACTCCTCTTTCAAAGACTACTGGCTATACTTAAACATGTAGGTGCCCTCTCTGTGTCCTCAGTACAGACCAGGAAGCCACCCTGACCCTCCTCAGTCAATACCAATAGGCCCACATTTCAGTGCTTGGGCCTTGATTATAACACATAATCCAGAATAATTTAAAACCTCTATCTGTAAGGTTCTTTACACTTTGCAAAATGCTTTCCCCACTTCATTATTCCACTTAACCTTCATGTCAACACTGAAAAAGGTATTCTTCACCCCATTTTACAGATTAAACTGGGAAGCTCAGAGAAATTAAGTATTTAGCCCAAAATTACACTCTATAGATACTGTGTCGGGGCCAAGCACCTCAGCTCCCAGCTTACCTCTTCCTCTTCCTCCTCACCCTCTCTGTCAATAATCTGAAGCAGCCTTTTTTTGTCATCATCTGCTTCTTCTACCACAGTCATTTCCTCCTCCCGGTAGCGGCCACGCTCTCGAGCACCAGCCTGTCTCCGACGCATTTTCAGCTCTTCCTCTTCATCATCCCGGGGACGTTTTGTGCCCCTGTTGGGCTAAGAAAGAGAAAGAAGAAATACAGGATTTTAAAGCTGGAAAAGACATAGAAAGGCATACATAGTAAACATTCTTAAAGCTTTCAAGAATTCCCCGACTGAAAAGTACCATAGCATACAGTTTCTCCCACAAAATGGAGTAAAGTTCTAAGTGGTTATTTTTTACACCCTTAATGATTCTATAAATACAAGATTAAAGTCACCTACAAAGCAGCTGGCTTTTATTTCTGACAGAATTTTTTCAATAATCCAAAGCTTATCACTTCACCAAAGTTCCTGTATATACAGAAATCCCAGGGAACAAAGCCACTTAGAGATGGGGATGCCAGGTTAGGCTCAATTTACTAGTTAGGACACAATCCCCAACACCAATCCCTCAGTATGTGGTTTTAATTCAGGTCTAAGAAAGATTATAGTCACTCACAAGTAGTTTAAACAGAGAATATTACATATTGTAACTTCTGAGGGTCTACAACACACTAAATTCCTACTTTACAGAAGAGATAGTAAGGCCCAGAGGTCAAGTATAATCCAAGGTCACAAAACCAGCAACAGCACTGAAATCAGAACTGGGACTTCCTGACTCCTAGCCCAGGGCTTTTCCCACCATACTGTCAGGACCTCATTTTGCCTTTGACAGTGCAGTCCATGGAGGAGTTCTTACAACTGCTTGCCATTAAATTGGAATAAAACAGGGTACTACTGAAATGGGCCTCAGGGCTGAGGAGGAACAGACACCAACAGCCCAACTGCACCAGTCAGCTTGGATTACCACTCTGCAACTTTGGGCATGTCATTTAACCTCTCCAAGCCTCAGTGTCCTCATCTACAAGTGGAGATTATAACACTTTTCTCTGTGAATTTAAAAAAAAAGATGCTTTTATGTGTGTGTTTTTAACCATGTTTTCAGCTCTACTGAAATATAACTGACATATAAGATTGTGTAAGTTTAAGGTATTACAAAATGATGATCTGACTCACACATATTGAGAAATGATTCATCACCTCACGTAAGTACCTTTTTCTTTTTCTTTTCTCTTTTTGATGGTTGAGAACTTAAGATCTTAGCAACTTTCAAGCATATAATACAGTATTATTAACTACAGTCACTCTGCTATACATTAGATCCCCAGAACTCATAACTGGAAGTTTGTACCAGTTTAGTGAAAGAACCTAAACTGGAACAGTACTAAACAAATACATAAAATTATTACCATGAGTTAGTTAATCCATATGATTCTGTCTTCCCCAACACAAAACATCTGTGTTAGGCTCTTCAATGAGCTCTTCTTTATCTGTTATAATAACTGCACACGCCAACAGTGTGCTAGTTGCAATGTGGTATGTTACTATCAAAATGAACAAAGTGCCACATTCACTACCAACCGGCTAAGTTGTTTGGTGATAACAGACAAATTCCTACGATAGTTACTCATCTCACCTTGTGACTTAGAGCCCACCCTGTTACTGCACTCTGCTGTCCCAGTGGTGCAAATTCATTCCCCTCTATATTCTTGCACCCTGCTGCTTCCACATACCAGGTGCTTCAGTAAGTCTAAGCATATGACATTGCTTAGAAAACTCACATTAGACAATTTGGTTTGTGAGGTACCACCTGCTATTTTTCACTCTGTTCCTAAGTCTCCCTGGGGTAGATTATGATTTCATATGCTCATACTCTATTTCCATAAATACAAAATTACAAAAATCTATTTTCATCATTACTGGTCTCCACTTTAAAAAGAAGAAGAAGAAAAAGAAAAAAGAAATCAACATGCCAGTAACCATAGAGTACAAGAAAAAGGAGGTGGTGGTTTTCCCGTGAGAAGGGGAAGGAGGAAGCTTACTCCTAAAGGAGGACAGGCTTCAAACTAGGAATGTGTAGCGCCCCAGCAGGTAAGGAACTTCAGCCCCCTGGGAGCGTTAATTCTTTCAGGCTCATAAAACAAGTCCTGCTGTGGTTCTGATTAGCGTGAGCCTGCTGCACCAGCCAAGTCAGAGCATGAGCTCCACAGTTCTCTGCGGAAAGGAGGTTTCTGGATTGTTTATCACAGGGCAGAGAGAAAAGGCAGTGGACCACAATTAAAAGGAGAAAACTAAATACTGCCATAGTTAAGAAATGCAAAATAGAACAATGGCAATGTCTCTTTTGAACACATCTTCCAATCCACTTCTGCAAAGCAAACATTTCAGAGGTTGGGGAGGAGATTTGTTTTTACCCCTAATAACAATTTCCACAGAAATAGCACTTCCCTTCTGCAGAACTTACAGTACTTCTTTCAATCTTCATCACATCTCTGGGGATGAGAAGAAGTTAACAGTTCTATTTTATAAGCAGGGAGACAGGATGCCTGAGATCCTTTAATAAACTCTTGGGAAGATAACCCGGTGCCTTCTAAAAGTTGAAACTGATCTCTGGGAAGCTTGTCAATCTACCATGATTCCAGGACCTAACTGAGACAGATCTGGAGGACTTTCAGGCAAAAACATATACCTATAAACATAAGTCATACAAGACCCTGGCCAAGCTAAAACAATATTGTTAAACTACTCAGTGAACAAATAATTTATTAAAGAATTGAAGGCTTGAAGGATCCTCAAGCAATCATCCTGGCCCAGTACCAGTCCCCAGCTTCCCTTAGGGTAGTGTCTAAATGGGAACACAGGGACAAGGCCAGAATGGATTTTCAAGACAAGGACAGCTTTGCCAATCTTTATGAGTAGGCTAAGCACATCCATAAGAGGGCAGCCTTTAGGTTCACCCACTGTATCTCCAACCTCCTTTCCTCTCACACAGGGTATTCAGCTTTAGCTCCTCGCGTGGAGGACAACTCGGTGGCAGAGCACAGCAGCACCCACTGGGATGCTGTGACAGGGCTCCTTCACCAACATATCCGCCCCCATCTCCCTGTCCAACAGGTGGATAAGCTGTCCAAAGGTCCTGATATATTTTATTTCAGCATTTTTCTCTCCCAAGGCAAAATTTCAAGAACTTGTTCTTTCCTTCTCTTCTCAACCCTCAATTCTCTCTTTTTCAGATACTAACACTCCAAATAGAGAAATTTCTACTCACTTCTGAATTTTGACCATTTTGAACAATAAAGGTTAAAATTCATTTCTTTAACAAATACATATTAAGTGCCAACTATATATAAGGTACTGTGCTGGTGACTGGGGACATACGTGTAAATAAAACAAACATTGCTTTGCTATCAAGGGGCTTAACAGTATAGGACATGGCAGTCCAATCAAAATACAATGCAAGCTACAGATGTAATTTTAAATTTTTTAGCAGCCAAATTTTAAAAAGTAAAAAGGAAATTAATTTTAAAAATATATTTTATTTAATCTAATATATCTAAAATATTATCACTTCAACATGTAATCAATATAAAAAATTACTAATAAGGTATTTTACTTTTTTTTATACTAAGTCTTTGGAATCTGGTAGATGTATTTTACACTTATAGTGTATCCCAACACAGACCTAGCCCCATTTCACGTGCCCACAGCCCTGTGCAGCTAGTGGCTACAACACTAGACATCCCAGGTCCAGAGAATTTTCATCTAAGGGCTTCCTGTTTTCTGATAATGTCAAAATGAAACTGGCTTTCTGGCAACATTGAATGAAATATAGATTCACATAAAGCTGAAGTTCTATTTGTGAAAGATCCCTATTAAAAACTCTGAAGCTAACCTAGAAGTAAACTTTTAAATTATATTTACCAATATTCACCACTGAGAGAGAGATCAGTTATACAAAACAAAGCAAGAATACAGAAGTGGGGAAAAACCTAGGAGCTGTCAAACTGATGCTCCGTATCCGGAAAGGAGTTGTAACACTCAAAGCCGGTCAGAGAGGCCAACAGCTCGGGCCTGAGCGCTCCTTGCATCTTACACAACCAGTCCCAAGAGGATTAAGCTGTTCTTACCAGTCACCTTTGGAGATTAATTTGTTTTGGTATCTGAAAAGTGTTTGGAATCCCTCAAAATGAAGGAATGACAAAAGAAACTGTTCTTAATAAAGTCATTTCTCTGCTTCTGCTGCCCACAGCAGAAAAATGATTAACTCTTAACTTCTGATGTACTAGGATATCAGCCTTTAAGGATTTTTACAATCTTCTACATTCCTCACCTTACTCCCAACAGGTGGTGAGTGAAATAAATGCTCATGAAGCATTTGCCACCATCCAGTGACATAGCTAGTACCCTTTCTAGGCTACATAGATTCCCACTTGCTCAAAGCTTATAGGAAGCTCCAAGAATATATATATAAAATGCCTTTACTTTCCAAAAATCTTGAAGCCTAGTGTGTGTGTGTGTATGTGTGTGTGTGTGTGTGTGTGTGTGTGTGAGTATGTGTGTGTGAGACAGAGAGAGAGAGAGAGAGAGAGATGATATACATATACTCATCCCCCTGGAAATAGAAATCACGACATCTCCACGAAAACTTTGGAAAAAAACAACTAAATTAGCAATCTGCCTAGGATACTCCCTGAATACTCAGACAATATCCAACCTAAGCTTTAGGTTTCATTTCTCTCTCTCTTTCTTTCTCCTTCTCTCTCTCTCTTTTTAATTAAAAAGCAATGAGAAGCTGTAGCTGTAATGAGGGGCTATGGGAAAATGTAGTTATATTGGGCTCAAAGTAATGTACCATAGGAAGAGGCTACATCACCAGAACGAATCCTAAATTAAAACTCCACTATGAAACCAACTCCATTTCCTCTGAGCATGCAATCTATATTATCACATTTATGGTCTGTCTCGACCTCAATTAGACTTGGGGTGGGGGGAAGAAAGGGGACTTCTATAATAAGCAATAATGGTATCATTATGATAAATTATGAAAACACACAGTGCAATTATTAATGTGAAGAGCACATTTGTACCAGGATATGGCAGTGTAGATATGCACTATGGAGGGAACTTCTAAATATAGCTCAACGTTCCAAGTTACCCAGCTAAGAAATGGAGTAACTTTCGTAAAATGTACTTTCATGTTAACGGAAGAAAAAGTATGTTCAATTTTATAAAAGAAATGGAAAACGTCAAAGGAAATCTTCTACAACTTTATAACCAACCAAGAATTCTTCACCTAGCACCAAGAAGGTCACATATCTTCAAAAAAATGCCTTTCAAGTTGGGGCATGAAGTGCTGTTTCCTAAATATCAAACAATAGGAAAGACTCAAATTTGAGCTGAAACAGATAATCTAGTTTATCCCTCTCTTTATAGAAATAGGGGAATCTGAGCTTGGTAGGTTTAAGCAACTTGTCTGTGGTGGAGAATAATGTAAGGCTTCTAATTCCCAACATAGCGCTCTTCCTTCTTCGCCACAGTAACGAGTCACTCCTAACCTGTCTGCAATGGTCATATGCTATCTGGAGAATGAGTTTTGGAGTCAGATTTTCCTAAATTCAAATCCTGGTCCCTCCACTGGGCAGCCCTGAAAAGTAACTTACCCATTCCAGGCTTGAGTTTTCTCAGTCTATAAACTAGGAACGACCACCACTTTCACACAGACATTTATGTATATATGTATTTATGCACATAAAGGCCAATGTTACAAAGTGCTGATCACAGTTTAGCCCACAGAAGACAATACATTTATCTGTCTTTGACACACCTGACTCAAAACCAAAGAACCTCAAGGTTAAGGGTGTTCACCATTAATGGGTTTTAAAATGAGGATTCCTTTTTTAATGTCACAATATTTGATAGACCCCACCCACAGCTGCACTTTTTAGTATCCAATGATTGAGACAAGACACAATGACAACAAATTGATTTCTATGTATTTGGTAATACTTTTCATTGAATTTGTGTTTCTAATTGCCACGTTTATGAGGGAGAAGACAGAAACAGAGAGACTAATTGATTTTGAGAGACTGAGATTCATTCTACAGAAAATGCTTGTGTCATCTAAATTCACAACCTCTTGCAATAATTCTGAGGCACTAGACAATTCAGACTTTAGGAACCCTTGATTTAACTCAGTCATCTTTCCGAGGTTTGAAACCCCTTTAAAACATTTCTGCTAGGCATACGCTGAACCTTTCCTAACACTTTCAGTGACCAGAAACTAAACCTCCCTAAATTGTGCCCCTTCCATCTCTCAGTCACTCAGAGAGTTTATTAAAGAGAAACCTTTCAACCTACAATTTTCTTCCATAGATTCCAATCTTTCTCCTTAAAGCAATATAAAGTAGGTTTAGTCTCACTCTCACATTAAAAAAATTTTTTTTTATTATTTTAAGACAGTAATACGATTTCATTCTTCCTCTCTCATTACCTTTTCTTTTTCAGAATAAACACTTCTGATATGGGGGAGAAGTGTGCATGTAACACAGAAAAGAAAGGGAAGTATACACATAATTAAATTCCTTTCTACCATTATTTTGGGATTTCATAATTTTAAAGCTTTCTGATTCCTCTTCAGATAATTAGACATATGGAATGTCACAAACCCAAGCTTGTGGACGAATTGGTCTAACCAATTTGAAACGTTCAGAAATCATCTGCTGTTAACCTCACCTGATTACATTTTGTCAGAATGAAAAGGAGTTTTCAAACATTCATTTTTACCAGATGGTAGTGAGTGGCCTGACCCAGAAGTTACAGATGAGCTGCAGTAATGAGTTTTCCCTTGCCTTTGTTGGCTGCACATTCACTGGTGACATTTTACAAGTAGGGCTTCTGGCTCAATCAATATTTGCAGGCATGAAACCTGCCAAAGTTAACATCAGGGCTCCCTTGCAAATTTGCTTAAGGCACCAGAACTGAAAAAGCTCACAATCTCTAATGCTGCAACTACCATCAGCCAAAGTCATCAGAGACAGAAAATTCTACCCACCTCAAAGTGTTGTTGTGATGCTTAAACACCTTACAAAGGGGCCTTACGTAAACTATAAAGTGCTATACCAATGTAAGGGATAATCATCATATTTTTAAGAAATATCTGAGCGACAATTCCAGATATTCAAATATAATTATATATTATGCCATTGCAAGACTTAAAACTTAAAAAAAAAATCAATGAATCATGGAAATTTACCACCTTTATTTTCTGGAAGAAAAAATAGGTACCAAAAAACTTCTCAAAATCTGAAAGCAAAGTCATCGCAAATATAAAACAGAACCTTCATTTACTTAATTCCCAATTTTAAAAATTACAGGCACCAAGACCATAATAGTTACTGGAGAATGTGGATTTTATCAATGTCCACAATGAAGGGAGGAAAAAAAAATCAATGTATCAAAAATTAACATCACCAACAGTCTCACTGATGATCTGTAATCTGATTGGCTGACAAGCAACATGAATGTGATTTATGACTTAAATCACTAGTCATGAACTCTACTTAATCAATTTTTCCTACCAAAAAAATTCTTACTCCTTGTTAAAGCCTGAATATATCTGTCTTGCTTCCAAAGGGTGTGCAGATTTCTTTTTTAGAAGTACAAACTATTCTTTATTGTCCATGATTTACTTTGACATCTTCTCTGATTAATACTGCAGCTGCATCAGAAAGCTGAATGTTGATTTGGTTTCTTTATTTATCAAGGCTAACAGAGGCAGATACTTGTAAAATCATTCTAAGGTAAACTACCTCCATTTTAACAGACATTATGAATGTTTTGTCAGCTGCACCAGAACCATGATCATTCATTCACTCAGAGAGTGTTTACTGAGCTAACAGAACCTGAACATCACTCTATTAGGTGCTGAAGGGAATATGAGACATCAACCCAAGAACAACAACAGATCTAAAATAAGTAATACAGTAGAATGCAAAGAGCAGCAGACCAATAATCAGAAAAATCTGGGTTCTAGTGAATCACTTACAAGTCACATGACCTTAGATAAGTCATTTGACTTACTAGCATAAGTAAGTCAAATGCTCTACCCTTGCTCTGCTACCTCACAAGACTGTCTTTAGTAAGATAACAGAAAGTAAGATTAAATAAAATAAAGATACAACACTATGAAAAGAAAACAGAGCCTAGGATTCAATTCCTTTTAATGACTGCTAACTGCAAAGTTTTATGTATCCAAGAGACTTTTAGAATTACTTAAAATCAGGGTTTGACAAGGAATACAGTAACAATTATGATTACAAAAGAAAAAACATGGAGTAGCCCACAAGCATGTAAAAAGGGCCCCAAGTCTCATTAGAACAGGGAAATGCACATAAAAACCATGAGGTATCATCAGGTTAGCAAAAATTAAAAAAAAAAATTAAAATCTCGCAATACCATGTGTTGGTGAGGATATAGAGAAACAAACTTAAAACTTGCTGATAGGAATGTAAATGAGTACGGAGCTAACTGGTGATACCTAATAACACTGAAGATGCATACATTCTACGACTATCCCAGCAAGTCTACTCCTAGGTATATATACATTAGAGAAATTCTCAGACATATGCACAAGGAGATATTTAAAGAATGTTCACTGGAGCATATCTGTAATAAGAAAAAAGAGAAGAAAATGTCAATGATCACTGGATGCATACATAAGCAGTAATCATAAAAAACAATGTATGGGAATAATAATCACCAAATTTAGGACAGTGATTGCTTCTAAGGGAAATAACAAAATTGGATTAGGGAGGCATATGCAATGAAATGGGATTAGGGAAGGGTACACAGGACACTTCAACTGTATAATACTTGACTTCTTAAAAAAAGATCAGAAGTAAACTTGGCAAAATGCTATTGTTACACACACATTTAGGAGGAAAAAAGAAGGACCACTAGAAGCTAGCAGGGAATCATGCAGAACAAGTCATGCCCAACTGGTTGCAGTCCCTTGATATGTTACTGCTGACTAAGGGTTTACAATACCTGCAGGGTACCTTTATCTCAACAAGATCTTTCACAAAGTCACTCAAGTGGGCAGCTGGAGAAATGTGGGTGAACAGAAGCACAGATAGGTAGCTCCACAATAGGTTGAACCAAAAGAGTTATGAGCAATGTAGAGTCCTTTGTTTAAATTCAAAATAGCAAATATATACACTCCCTACCAGGGGAGATATGACTTAAAAAACAAGTCATTCAGGAAAGAGTTGACAATTTCAGTAAATGCTAAATTCAATGAATCAACAGGATGGCCAACTTTAATTTTTCAAAAACCTAATGCATATTAAGGGTTCCCTATTAGAAGTATAACATCCAATTCGGCTACAGTTCCGTAGCACTGCGTTAGCCATCGCATTTTAAAAAGAGGCATTACAATCTCGATATTGCAAGAGCAGGATAGTACAGGTCTAGAAACCTTGTTAAAGAAAAAAAAATCAGAGAAGATTCAGGAAGGCACTCAAGAGTCACCTTCAGTTAGTTAAATGATGCCTTGGAATGGGGTAAATACATATAGTGCTACCATGAATAGCAGATCACCTTCTTTCCCCTATTTTTTCCAGCTAGAGAGAAATCATACTCAGTCTTAAACCCCAGCTCAAAGGTCACCTTCTCTAAGATTCTTCCAAACGCTCCAGCAAGATCTCTGAGCTTCCTCAGCAGGGGATCATATCATACTTGTATCAGCACACAACACGTGCACAAATAAATCTCCATCTCCTCTACAAAGTCATAAGCAGGGTCCTCAAGGGTAGATGCTCTGAGATCTGACCCTTGCTGCTAATACCTCAGCATGCAACAGTGCCCCACTCATAGCAGGTACTTAACCCATGTTGCTAAATCAATGAGACAAGGGAAGAGGACAGCTAAACCAATGAACTACCCAAGAAACATAATTTACTATTAGCAAATGTATAGAATGTATACATGTTCTCAGAATTCCTTGGGTTATTAGAAGACTGCAACCAAACAGAATTCATCTGTTCTGCATCTATACATTTTAGCATTTCATGCTGCCCTGGGCTATACAGCTTAGTAAATTTTCTAATGGTGGAACCAAGTGATATTCAGAGGGTAAGAATAGTAAAACTCAGATTAAGACAAAGAGTATTTGTGCAACCTCATAATCTACAGATGAATAAATTAAGACTTAAGGAAGTGACAAGACTTGAGCCTGAAGCCACAGAGCTGGATCTGGGATCTAACTCTCACTTTTGCAGGAGCGGTATACACAAGCTCTCAATCCTCTTTCCTTAGTCATAACCTCAGAAACTATCATCCTAAAGGCATGATTTGCATCATCTCTCCCTGCTGCCACCATCTTTCAACCAACATTAAAATCCCTCCTGCTATTTTCTACCCATGCTGTTAGCCAGGAAAGCTCTTTTCTGTAGTTGTTCCTTGCCCGTTTGGAAGTTCACTGCCCAAGAGAGCTTAATGTCATTAGTCTAAATGGAAACTGCAGAACTCCCTCCTCTGGGTCATTTGGGGAACCCACACTGAGCCCAGGGGTATCTACCATGAACAGCAGTCCATTTTGATCTTTAAACATTAAATAACAAACTAATATGGTAAGACTATTTAAAACTATTTACAGTTTTAAACCAAGGTTCAGACACAATAATTTCACTTTATTATTTAGGATGACACAAGGTTTAGGTATTTTATAAGTATATGCCACAGAGGCTGGGGGAAGCTGGGCTATGCATTCAGGAACCAGCAGACCCACACAGTGGCTTTGCAAGTTACATGGCACACCTGTTACAGGTACTTATGCTGACAGAGAAGTCTCCAGCTAGTGGAATACTGCTTCTAGCAATGGACAATTTCATTAAGATTAAAGTGGGGCAAGGAAATCTTTAATCACTTTTTCAGTAAGTTGCCTCTGAGGTCATTGCCAAGACTCAAAACTTCATTCCTCTTTCAAACAGGAGTGGTTGAGGGGGAAAGGGTATATACTAGCAAGAAGACAGACAGGAAAGAAAAAAGTGAAGATGTTTTGAGAAAATGGGAAGGGAGGAATACTCAGAGGGTATTAAATGGCCTGGGACTGAATGAGTGAGACCAGATCATAAACAAGAAACAAGTCATTTTATTCACTTACAAAATCTAGGTCTTCCACAGTTGCTCATTAATTGCTTAAGGGTCCCAACATGGCTTTGATGTTAGGAGCCTACGACATCAGCTATTACCATTATTTCTTCTAAAGCTTAAAACTTATCCACATAAGTCTGTTACACAATAGCTGCCACATTTATTTCAAGGAAGACAGAGCTCACATGAAACTTTGAGTATATGGTTAAGAAGAGTATTTTTCAACATTATGGGTAATACTTTAAAGTCTGAAAATGTAGCATGATCATATAATATACTTTCCACCACTGGAGTGTGGATTTACCTATCTCAGCTTGAAGTACCTGGTGTTATGGCCTCAATACACGCCTGCTGATGAGTCCATCGAAAACAATGAAAAGAGATGGTTTCACGTCTGCTTTTGTCTAAGACGCACTTTATTTTCTTCAACTCAAAGGTTTTACTATTTCTTGAAGCTTTACAACAACTAAAGTTAGCAAAATACCTCCATTCCCAATAAAGCCAAGGATAGTAAATGAGTTATTCTTAAGAGTCAGAAATATTTCCTTTACCCAGAAAATAGAGAGAACCCTGACCACCCCATGTGAAATATGATCAAAAGGAATTCTCTGGTGGCCTGGGTGAATGCCTCTTGCCCACCTACAGATTTCCCCTATAAGCTCTATCCCCACTACCACTGCTTACAGAAAGGCTACAAAACTGACTTCAAAGTGATTTTAAACTAATAACTGCTCACTTCCAGAACATTTTAGGATACTCAATTTCCTAGAAATAGCAACTAATAGACCAGAAAAGGCAAAATTCATACCCTGCTAGGCAGGAAGAAACTCTACCAAGGGTTAAGATAATTAAATAAGTGTCTTATACAGAAAAAAATAAATAATAGAATGAAATAATTGTTTTGAACTATCTCTCCCCCTTTTAAAGCTTTTCTTTGAAGCTTGGTAGGCTTATGATAAGAAAAAAACTTAAGATTGACTGCCTTTTTTAAAAAAGTACTTTAAAATAGTGCAGAGACAACTGGTTTTTTTGCATCATGCAAAGACATCATCACATGTTATAATAGCATTACTGTCTTATAAAGGGAAGCAAAGTGAATTTTCATAAGCAGGTTTCCTCTGTGGGTGAATCTCTAGTGAGTTACAACCAACTCAGAGAGAGCCATCAAGGCAAACTACCCATTAGCTGTCAATTTAGAATGACCCAAGAAAGCTAGCCCCAGAGCTCCATTGATATCTTTTCAACAACCTCTTAATGTTGTTTATAACACCTGTGTTAAAGCAGCCTGACATCAATCCTACTCACTTGTCTCAGACTGAAATTACTTAGAAACTTGAGAATTCTGGTAAACACACCAAAAAACAGAGATATCCTGGCTGAAAAACCCTGAACACAAGGGAATTTGGCCACCTCTTTTAAACAAAGCTGCAAAGGTAAGCCATGGTGGGTCTCAATAGGCAAAGTCAGATATAAATCTCACTAAGAGCTTCTTAGGAGGCACTGAGGTCAGAGAATCACAGGATTTAAAGAAACCAGAAAGAATTCCTCCTACAGCTTCCTCACCAAGTGATTATCCAAGCTAATAACAGTGATCATTAACTGTGTGCTTATTACATACCTGGAAATTCACATTTCATTATCTTTTTAATCCTCGCATAACCCTGCCATGTAGGTAGCACCATTCTCTGTTTCTTCAAGTGAGGAAACCAAGGCTCAGGTGGCTTGCTTAGCAAATTGCCTAAGGTCAAAGAGCCAGAAAATAGTGGAGATGGGATTCAAATTGGTAGTCTAAGCCCAAAGTTCTTGCTCATACTACTACCGTGTGATTGGGAAATCACCCTCCCTCAACTGATTTCTGTGCTTACTGCAGATCCATTTCCTGAGGCTACTCAAACTTAAGCGAGATTTTTAGCAGCTCTATCACTTTTAATTTTAGAAACCCATGGGTGTCCCAGACCTGTACAAAACAAAGTGCATAAGAAATGATGCTAAAGTAGTCCCATTTATAGGGAGCATGGTGCAGAGAGAATGGATTTTAGTGGTCAGACACCTAATTTTGCTGTTACCAGTGTGTGACCTTGGGAAAATCACCACTGTCTCATCCTTGGAAAAAGCTCTCACAGCATGAGAAGAAATGCCTAACCCAGAAAAAGTACACAATAAATGTTTAGGAAAAAAAAGTCAAATGGAAATGGATATGCCAGATATAACCAACATGTAATTAAAAACCAATCTTGTTGTATTACCTCTTATTTTTTGCCTATAAGGCGGGGTAAAGAGAAAATAGCAAGTAGGGCCCACAGTAGACTTGGCGTAAGTCTTTGGCAAACAGATTTTTTTTTAAAAGCAAATTAATTAATTAATTAATTAATTAATTAATTAAATAAAATAAAAAATCTTTGGCAAATAAATGGATGAATCAATCTCTTGCTTTGGAGTCAGAGACAGCTCTGGCCTTTTAAAAAAATTCCAGTCAATTCCCAGGTTGCTACAGTATCAGAATCGAGGTTTTATCAAAATTATCAACTGTTACTTGAGACAAGTTTCATCCAACTGAGTGTTTCTAGTGTCACTATCATTCACAAAAACAGCTGAATATACTGTCCATCAAGAAAGAAGAGATAAGAAAGAGGAGGCAACTGTGGAGGTGCTAAGTCTTAACATAAAAAGATATCTGCAAGAGACCCGAAGTCAGCCACCTGATCACAGATTCACTGCTTCATTCACTCATTCCTCATTCTTTTCTTTCTTTAGTCAAGAGACATCTATTGAGTATTTACCATCCAGCAGGCATTGATCTAGTAACTGCCTTAGAGGAACTCAAAGTCCAATGGGAGGAAAGATATGCGATCAAGTGATTTCAATAAAGAATTGTTGGGAAACACAGTCTCATGCACGCAGTATGTCAAACCCCACTCAGATGCATAAAAATGGACCTTAGGCCTGGAATTCGACTTTACAAGAGATAAGGAGCCCATACAGCCTATGCCTGGTCTATCACCTTGTATGGGAATATGTTTCCCTGTTTCAGGCTCAGCAAGTGTCCCTTCCTTCTGCTTAAGCATGTCCGTCAATGGCCTTTAGTCATGCTACTAGCTTTCAGGTCTGGGTCCTCGTGCTGCAAGAAAGAGGGGTGCACGTAGGCCAACTGCCCAGCATCAAAAGGGGAAGGGCTCTGCTAGTCACAAGGGACTGACGTACACTGCTGGAGATGACCTGGCTGTCTCTTCTCTATGTGAGTAAAGCATTGTTTCATCCAGGGCTTGACTGTTTCGCGTTTTCCTTGGCAATTCCAATTCCAAGATGCAATGGGCAGTGTTTTAAGGCCTCCCCTGGGATTGGTAACTAATGCATGGCGTTCTGCTTCCCTGGATTTGATAACCAGTGCATGGTGTTCTACTGGACAAAAATGATACACACAGTAGACTGGAAGCAAGTACAAGGTAGGGTGAGGGTAGCATTCTGCTACATTCTACTCTCTAGGGTATCTGTTCTGAAGCTACCTTCATCCACTGGAGCTTACTATTAGGAAAAAGATTCTACCACCTACTTCCTGGGTGTCTTTGGGTAAGTCACTAAACCTCTGTTAACTCTCCTTACTTATCTATAAAATGTGACTAAGAATACTGATTTCCTGGGGTTGCATTTAAGACGATATGGAATAACATATCAAATAAAATCACACAATGCCTGGCTCTCATGGGCTTCAATACCTGGTAGTTCCCAGCTTTCTGTTTTGTTCTTTTGGCTGGGTGACATATGTAAGAGAAAACACACATTCACTTATTTCACTAGAAGTATAACAATTTCTACAAGCTCCCCTATGAGCTGTTTTTCATTCACTTCAAATCAGGAACATACTAACCCTACAAGTGACCCTCTTCCACAAACACTATCTATCAGTTGAAGGCAAACCTGCCAATAACGCAGAGGCAATACTTCAAGCCCAGCTGCAAACCTACCTCCCGATATTGTCCTGTTGGGCTTGGTGTCATGCTCCCAAAATAAGCCATACTCACTGTACTCAGTAATCAAAAGTTAAGATGGTTAGAAGTGCCTCTGCCTCACACAAGGTGAACCTTGGCTAAAAATTGCTTTTTTCATTAAAATAAGACTTCCTCAACCTCTTGCTGACAATCACAACTAGAACGTGGAGCCCAACAACAGGCAGTTAACCAGTCTTTATCTTGCTCTAATGGTCGTTTTAAGCACACAGAAAAGGTAGCAGGAAAATTACTAATTTAAACAAAATGTTTACTCTTCTAATTATGGGACAGGCTCCAAGAAGATGTAAAGTGATTTGCAATCTTCATTATGGAAACCCCACCGACCACTGGCACAAGTAATGTCAGCCAGAAGGCAGACACCATCTCTCTTTCCCCCACTGAGCCTTCTGTGTCCTTATAAGTTTTGGGGATAGAAGAAGAAATCTTTGGAAAAAGAAAAAAGATGAGGTAGAAGAATCAGAATTTCTGTCTCCCCAAGTTCATTATGCTGAGTGAGGTGGAAGGATCCCCAGTGATATGCCATGGAGATAATATTCAGAGACCACCTTAGCAAGCTAAGCAGCCTGAGGGCCTTTGAACTCTTAAGTCTTGTAAAAACTGCCCAGCTCAAGTGGTCTTAAGCAATTCTTTTTATTTGCTGAAAAATCCTGTCATCAAGGGTAAGAGGTGCATAGAAAACTAGGTGGTACCCACCAACAGCACCTCTGGTCAGAAGGAAATCTGTTCCTCTGCAGATACGCTTGTACCATTGCTAATTTGTGTTATCTCTGCCCATTCAGATCTCCTAGTGCTAGCTCAGGGAAAAAAGTCCCTGCCAACTAACTCTGACAAGTCTGATGGCAGAACTCCCACTGGAGAACCAGCAGAGACAGCAAAGGCAGGCAATTATTCCCTTTCATTAGAGAGAGTTCTTTTTAAGTTTGTTCGTTTTTTTTAAATTTTGAAAACAAAAAGTAGCCATTCACAGCCACTGCTCACCGCAGTCACTTATACAACTGGCAGAAACTGAAGTTTCCCCCTAAGCCAACTGAAAAAGATGTCCTAGAAGTAACCAGAAATGGCTATGCCCCTTTAATTACCCACTGTAATGTAAAACCAGACATGGAGAGAGGATGGCCATAGCAAATCTGGACAAAACAGTGGTGATATTTAATCATCAGTCCAGACCATCTGCAACTGTTTTGCAGAAGCACATAAAGTTTATGTATTCCAAAGCTTCACACAAGTTACCAGGTGCTGAGGGTCAGCTGCATTGTCCTCGGGCTGCTTTCTTCATTCTCTCCAGGGCAGGGTGCTCAACAAAAGGCACCATGCCCACACTGTCTGTGCCAAGCCTGGCACTAGAAGAGTGTTGCTTCTTGATTAAGCCAGAACACAGATTAAATGTTCAGAACTGGAAGATTCTGAAAACAATCTAGGCGGGAAAGCAATTAACCCAGGGAGAGCACCACTTCAGCTGCAGCCCTCTGCAGCACAAAGGTGAATTCTACCCGCCTTGAACAACCGAACTGGCCAGATTGCTCCCCTACAATCTATTCTCCACTCTGCAAACGCAGTGCTCTTTTAAAACAACCAAATTGTGTCACTCCACAGCTTAAAACCCCTAATGGCTTCCCAGTGTACTGACAGTAAAATCTAAACATTTTAGGGTTTCCCATCCTCCCCACAGCTGACCTCTTTCCTCATCTCTGTCCCCTCCTCACTCACCATGCTGTAGCCATACTGCCTCAAACATGACAAGCTTATTCCCACCTTAGGCTTTTGTAGTGGTTTTCCCCTTGGTTTACGTTGCGTTCCTACAGCTCTTTATGTGGCTAGATCCTTCGCATCATGCATTCTCAGCTCAAATGTTACTCCCTCAGAGAGGTCTTCTTGAATCTTCTGGTGATCCCCCACCACTCAATTACATCAGCCCATTTTCTTCCCTTCATATCCCTATTTAAAACCATCTTGTTTTTGTTTAACTAGTTTGCATTTTTTTTGCGTGTTTAGGTGTTCTTATTTATTTGCATTTGTTTTGTTTGTCTTCTTTATTGTCTGCCTTGCCTCCCTAGATATAAGTTCCATAAAGACAAGGGACTGCAACTTTCTCGTGTGTCTATTCCCAACGTCTAGTATAACGTCCTGCATTGAGTAGGCATTTAATAAATTTGTTGAATAATTAAAGAGTGAAAGATTCAATATGGATTACTAATTCAAATAAAATTTACTAGCCCTCAAAAATCTGGACTGGCCAACAGCCTGACTGTGAGCATATGTCATAAAGCCCCTAGAAACATTAGCTGGTTCTTCGCCAAGCCCTGGTGAGTGACTAGGAGACAATGGCAAAAGGAGACAAGACCAAGATGGAGAACTTGTAGGCTCTCAAAGTTGCAGAACTAGAAAATCTGCAAGCCTCTCGGGTAGCATCTTGCTCAAACTGTCCTTTCACAGGAGGATCAGGTGGGCTGACAAATGGTGATTACCAATGCACTGGGGCCAAAGGTTGGGTCTTGAAGGTCCAGCTAAGGCAGGGTACACCATATGAGGTACACTATATGAGGTAGTTTCAGTCCCAGCCAGGCAGAGTCCTCCTGGATAAGGAAGCAGTTGGGAGCCAAAGAGAAGATGTACATACTTAGTCTAAAAAAACTGGTGTGTGTGTGTGTGTGTGTGTGTGTGTTGGGAGAGGGAAATGAGAGATAGGGCCAAGGGCCAAGCACAAGACAGGAACTGGGCAGAGGCATGAACAGGTCAGGAACAAGCACACAGGGTCTCAGGTGATTGCTACAATTTAGACTTCATGGGCTAGTAGGTGTATGAATCTGTGTAAGACTAGCTTAAAGATATAGGATCAAGGCAATCAGACAGGTAAATGACTCCCCTCCAGAAAGATAAGAAATCATGAAAGAAAGGGGCACTCCACAGAAGGCCAGGTAAACCCCTATCTGTGAGTTCTAGTTTCTCCTAACAGACTCCTGAGTAGTGGGCAATAGCAATTGCTCAGGTGTTCTTCAGTCTCCAAGATGACAGTGATGGGTAAAAAGATGTTAGAGGAAATGCTAAATGGAAAATGAAGACAAGTTACACTAACATGACTACTAGCATCACGCGGACTTCAGTATCTAACAGAAGAGCCCCACAGTTTTACAGTTTATCCAAAGATGACCAAGAATCATTCATCCAACAACCTCAACTTTTCATGACACCATTAAAAGAAAGCAAAAAAGGCCCTAAATAAAACCCTATTAAACAATAACACTAAGGAGTGACAGCTGACACCAAAATGAAGCAAGAAAAACTGTAAGTAGGCACAAGAACTCAAAATCTAACACTCCAAAGTGTTTTAATGTAGGAGTAAAAGCTTTCCACCCCTCAAAAGGTCAGGAAAGAAATTGAACACAATTAACACGTGTTCATAATAACGAGCCTAAGACAACAGTGTGACCTACTGAGAAAGACAAGAATGTGTATGTTTTAGAAAAAACTCCATACAAAATGATGAAAAATTCAAGTTTTAAATATGTGAAGGAGGAGGGGACATAATCACGGAAAAAAGCACTTCTCTGAACCCCATTTTATCACCAAGTAGTTGAGATCCTGAGGCAAGTCACATTCCCTCTCTGTGCTCTGCTGTCCCCGTCCGTAAATAGAGGAGGTTGTGACAGATCATTTCTAGGTCCTTCTTTTCCAGCACTCTTGCTCTACTTCGAAACTTCAGTTATCTGGAAAGTCTGTTTATGAGGAACACCACATTCTCCAAAGACACTAGATAAAAGTTAGTGCAATTCAATGCAACCTGTATTTTCAAATAAGGAAACTCATTATGGGCTTCTTACAGCTCCAACCCTCAGTTCCTCAATGGCAATGTCTTTTTCTTGTCCTCTTTCGTTGCTGAGTTTCAGCATTCTGTTGATTCTTTAATTCTTTAGCATCGCCATCTTCCCCTACCCAATGAGTTACTCCTGTCAGAGCCCCCACTCCATGTTTCAGCTTCTCTGCCAATAATTATGTAACTGAAATGCTCAAGTTTCCCTTATTATTAATATGGGACACTATTAGCTGTTTCCTTGGAAGCATTAAAGTTCAAAGAGGACAGAAAAAGATAACACAGCAACTGTAGCTGCAATTCTTTTCCTTTTATCCAAAGCTGCAAAGAAAACAGCATTCCAAAATGACACACCAGCAGAGGGCTGATATACTATTAATGTTTAAGTCTGTTAATGATCCCAAAAGTAACTGCAAACTTAGTTACTCTTAACTGAGGGGGGTGGGTGTCAAATAAAAATGTAACTAATCTTCAATTTTATGTACTAACAGAATGAGCACATGAATAATGCCAAACAAAGTGTTCAATAATCAATCATACCTGCTTTGGGAATACAGTCAGACACAGTCAGAGAGAAGCCTCCTAACATTCTGTGCTTGATTTCAAATCCTTCTCAGTTCAGTCAATGGCTTTGGACAGTGCTGGGTAGTAGATAATCTGCCTACAGGCAACTGATACCCTAAAATGAGCTAAGAGAGGAAGATGCACTGTGGTAGTCTCACTAGATCTTTCACTGAACTCAGGATGAAGATAATCTAGTGTCTATTTACCAACCCACAATGGAGATGGGGTTCTAAAGTTAAACTTTAGGCCAATACATTTTCAGAAAAGTCACTCCTGGAACCCTGTGGAAAAGAAAATATTTTTGAACTATTCAGCTGAAATACTAGACTCAAATGACTGACCTTGGAGAAGGTAAGAGAATTTCTGCTGTACCTTCTCTGAATTCCATTTTCTCTACAGCTATTCAAGACTCAGACCAAAACCAACCATTTCTTCCTTCAGGAAACTTAAGGGAAAAAAGAAAAGAAAAAGAAAGGAGTAATTTGTAAATGAGATCCCTGGCACTAGAAAAGAGGAAAACTGAGATCTCTGGGTAATATTAAAGAGACCTGGGGAAAAGAATTACTGTGCTGGTGACATAATTTTTGATATCAGTGACTGCTAACTGCGGTAGAAGAGGGTTACACTTTAATCTACTGAGCACAGTTCTATGCTGTGGCATGTGTGGGTGACAAACTGTTCTCATTTCCTTTTATAGCATGCTAAACCTTAATCTCCAAGAGACCAGTGACCTTGGGAATACTAAGGCAGCTTTATAGAATTCGAGAAAAAACATTTTTTTTCTTTTGCTACACCATATGTGTTGTTTATAATTATACGATTAATAAAAATTCTCAGCTAACACTGACTGGGCACTTGTGTGTCAGGCACGGTAATACTTAGCCCTACCCACACTGTCTCATTTAACCCTCGGTAAAGTGGAGATTTTTTAAAAGATGGTGGGGCAGAGACAGACGCTGTTATATAATCTCCATTTTAAAGATGAAGACCTGAGGCTTAAACAGGTTAATTAACTGACCCAAGGTTACATAGCTACCAAGTAGCAGAGGTGGGATTCAAACACAGGCAGTCTGTCTGACCCAGAGTTAGTGTTCATCCACAACACTAAGCATTAAAAGGCACCTAAATGGGCACAGTAAGAGGGCATGTGCCTTAAATTATTTTCTCCAACAGTGCTGACAAGCTATTTTGAAACATCCTTATTCTCCAGTGTAGCCATTTTTACATATGAAAATTTTCTTATTGGGGTCTTAGAAATTCAACCCTCCAATTTTAACAGTAACTCCCCTAGGGAGAGACTGCAGAAAAGGTATGGCTGTCTTCCTCAAGTTCACCTCCAAAATTAGGCATCTCAACAAGACCTATCTCCAAGGAAGCTGAAACAGGTAGGACTGGAGTCTATGACCAGAGAAGAGTATTGGCACACAGAGGAAATAAACCCACATTCATCACGCCAATATGAGATCCACAAAGACAAAAGTAAGACAGACTACTTATCTGACAAAGTCTCAAGAGTCTAAACTAAGATGGTGGCAGCTGAATTAGAAAAGAAGGAGTAGCAAGAAGACTCAAGAAACAACTCCTCCTCTATGGAGCCTTTCCAACTTCCTGATGGCTGAGCCACTCCTACCTCTGCGCCATCAATATCTTGTTCATGCTTCTACGAACAGCAATGGCGCTCTGTACTGGATTATCAGTTTTCAGATCTGTGGGATGCTCCCCCTTAGACTGTAAGCTCCATGAGAGCAAGAACTGTGACTTACACATTTTCAGATCCTAACACCTTCCTGACTCCTGCGAGAGGAGTTAAACCTCTGCTCGTGAGCTTGTGTTTTCCATGAGGAAAAGAACCTTGTCTTTCATCTTTTGAGCCCCTTTATCTTTGAGAAATAACTCCAGGGCTTCTTTCAAGTCTGCTGAACAGCTACAGCCCTGACTAAAATGCAAAATCTTGGGTAGGTGATGAGCAGGCGGGTGGAGGGATGCAATATTTGATACTAGAACATCCAGCCAGAATGTTCAGTAAGTCAGGACTAGTGTGCTGTTTTTCTATATAAAGGTGCGGTGAAAGACAAAAGAATGGATGAGTTCCTCTAAGAAGATGAGGAACAGGGTTAAAGAATCAAATTCTAGTGAAGAATCAAGAATAATGAGGCTCAAGAAAATATCTGGCACAGAGGGCATTGGTAACCTTCAAGAATAGGTTTTAGACATTCTACAAATAACTGACCAATATTCTTTGAAAATGTCAAGACTGTAAAAAACAAGGAAAATAAATTTAAATGCAATGTGGGATCCTGGATAGGATCCTGGAACAGAAAAAGGACATTAGTGGAAAAACTGGTAACATTTGAATTAAGTCTATAGTTTAGTTACTAGTATATGAATGTTAATTTTCTAGTTTTGATCACTGTGCAATGGTTATATAAGATAACCTTAGGGGAAGCTAGGTGAGGAGCATATGGAAACTCTGCTGTTTTTACAAATGTTCTGTAAGTTTAAAATAAGGTCAAAATAAAAAGTTAAAAAAAGAATATAGGTTTTGCAGCAAGAGGAGCAAAATGTAACAAGGAAGAGTTACAGTTCGGTAACTGAAGTAACAAATTTGAATCAAACTTTCTTGAAGTCTTAACACTAAAGCAAAGAGATGCAAGTCAGCAAGCAAACAAGATATTAGAACAAAAGTTTATCCAGAAGAGCATATTTAAAGGCAGGTACTGGTTCATTCACTCAATCACTAAACAACCATTTATTAGGCATCAATTATGAGTGAGACATCCTGCTAGGTGCTGGTCCCTGTCTCTAAGTTCACTGCCTACTGTGCAAGGAGGCACATAAATAAAACGTATTTTGTGAGTATGAAAAGAACACACCAGGGGAAAGAGAGGATAGGAAGGTTGCAAAGTGAGGAAATGAACTTAAGAAAAAAATGTCACTCAGGAGATGAAAAAGAAAACACCCTGAAATGGGACTAACAATGAGAATAGCTCTTTATTTGTTATGTATAGTCCCCCAATAAATAGCAATAAGTAACTTCAAAAACCACTAGTCTCAACTATCATGCAAAAAGAGCCTATTTCACAATGCTATAAACTGACATCATGATTAGGATAATATTCTCAGGATTACAGGTAAAATGGGGGCACCACAGAATGAAAGATATATTTGAGCTCAAGTGTTCAAGCTTCCCATAACGTTTCTTATACACACACCATCAATAAAAAACACAACAGAAAACCTCAGTTACAAACTACAATACTACCTTAAGAAAAAGAAGCAGATAAGGGATACAAATGATGAACACATATAAGGGGGAAAAAAGCTTATTAAAGCAAATGAACTCTTTATATACCTACTAGATTAATGAGAAAAAAATTAAATTATGACAACTAGTAGTATCAAGATTGCAGTAGCATTGGAACACACACTGCTGTTAGCACTGTAAAGTGATAAAGAGTTAATCCTATATGAGCACAATGTATCGCCTGACATATCCGCAGCTGAGACAACCCCATCAGCTCCTGCCACTCCCGTTCATTTACTCCAATACATTTTACTCCTATGCTTTTGCTCTCACTAACCCTAGTCAAGAATGACTCTCAGCCTCCTTCACCACCCACAGAATTTCTGTTCATTCAAGGCTAGGATTCCAATGTCATCTCCTTTTCTCCAATGACCAAAGCATCCATTCCTATCAATACATCCCCTCTCCAAGCATATCCAATCATTCCTTCCATTGTGCTTTCATAACACTTAAAAATTATGAATTTTTTAAGGTCCAAGACCATGTCTTAATAATTTTAGTCCATGCAATCCTTAGCACAGGAGATGATGGCACATGATAATTACTAATGACAGGTGTGAGGGGGGAAATGACACATGAATAAAAAAGTTCACTGCAATATTATCTCCAAGAACAAAACCTGGAAACCACCTAAATATTCAATTATAGAGGAACAATTTAGAGAAAAATGGTTGGTCTATCACTCAAGTAAAAATATACAAACATTAAAAATAACATGAAGACTATGTAGAAACAAAATATTTCTGGCAGTGTTAAAACCTAGAACACAAAGCAGTATACATACAATGGTTTTAGACATGTAAAATACATAAAAACTGTGGGAATATAATAAAAATATTTATTGGATTAAGGTAGTAGCTTCCCTTTTCTCAGTACTTTCTTTTAATACTATTCCTGTCAGTTTACTGTCATTAAGATTTTTTATTTCAAAAGAAAGAAATAAGAAGGGGAAAGAAGAAAGACTATTGATTCCTACAAGCCCTTTCAGTCCAAGGAAATGCTATATTACTGACTGATAGGTGACAAGAGGAGTGGGTGTCTGCAGTATTGCCAAACCAAGGGTCCCTAACCCCAATCTGCCTCAAAGAGAATACTTCTCACGTCACAAAGCAAGTCATTCCCACTGAGCCAAACTGCACTGTGAATTCTTTCTTGCAAAACTTCGGAGGTAAGAACTTTTTCCAGACATCTGTGGAATTAGTATTAATGAGAATGCCCTGGAGTTCACATACACGCCTATGCAGCAGAAACTTCTCAGCCAAGGAACTGTTGGGCACACTTCTTGATGAGATGTCTAAGCCTGAAGGCATCAAAAAAAAGTACATTTCCATATTGGGAACATAACTGGTTTCCTTTTTAAGACTTTTTCCACCACCTCCTGTCCACATTGTAATTCTTCTGTCTTCTCAAATGAATAGTTAACATATGTCAAGGATATAAGTCATATACCAAGGCACTTGCTCCTTAATTCTATTACTAGAAGAACCAATCTCAGCAGAAAATTGGAATCTTCCCATGAAGTTGCCCCAAAAGTGAAATTTAGTAAGCACCCTCAAAAAGTTAAATACTTTTAATAAACATTTTTTGATATTATACATTTTCTCTGTTTACTTTAGTCTCTGAATTTTTGGAAGGAAAGAACCAAAAGTCATACAGCTCAATCTCTTCATTTTACAGATGATAAAAAAAGTGATGTACAGAGAGGGGAAGTGACTTGCCCTGAGTCACCCTGATAAATAATGATAAAGGTAGGATTAAAACTCAAATCTCCCAGATTTTCAGTTCATTCTACTACATCAAGCTTTTTTTATTCCTTGAAATCTCTGAAGCTCTTGGCCTAAATAATTAGTATCACAGAATTTTAAAGCTAGAAAGGACCTCAGAGAAACTTATCTAATCCCCTCATTAGGCATATGAGGAAACTGAGGCCCAGAAAGATTAAGCGATTTGCTCTCAATATCTAGACGGCAGGGGAAAAGTAAAACTTAAGCTCAAAAAATTGAAAACTAATGGCCATAAGAAGGGAGGAGAACGTCTCAGCCAGAGAATATTTTAAGAGGAATGTAGATCATTCTAGACCAGGGGGTCTCAAAGTATGGTCCCTGGACCAGCAGCTTCTGCACCACCTGAGATCTTATTAGAAATGCAAATTCTAAGGCCCCAAGGGAGACTTACTGAATCAAACTCTGGGGATGGGGATGTTCAAATCCGACCACTTTCTCCCTGAGAAATGAACTTCAGTGGTCACATCGAGCCTATTTTGTAAATGATAACTATAATCAACAGCACTTAAGATTTATCTATTCCTCTATGTGTGTATATTACTTAAATTTTAAATGTTCTTTAAAATCTGAAAACAAAGTGGAAAACTAGATTTGGGTACTCAGTTAGTTCCAGTTCTGGCTCTGCTCCTTACCGGCTGTTTGTCCTTGGGCAGGTAACTGACCTCTCTAGCTTGTGTTTCCTTTTCTATAAAATAGGCATGCCACCTACCTCAAAGGGCATGTTGAGAATTAAATGTAAGGACATATCTGAAAGCACTTTAGCTCAGCATCTGGCACAGAGCAGGCAGGCAGTACAGCGCCGTGGTTAGGAGCTGCAGCAACGAGGTAGGCATTTTTTGTACCTCAGTTCTCTCATCTGTACAACAGGGATTTAAAACAGTACCTTCCGCAGAGAGTTTTCACAAGGATTTAGAGAGATGATGCAGGTGAGCAATGCATCTTTCATATCTATAAAAAGTTACTGTTTTCAAAGAGCTTTTGCACCCATTAACTCAGGTGATCCTCACAACTTTCCATAAAAGGATGGGCACATGTGATTTATTACGGACTAGATTCCAGGCTGTACCGTCTTTTATGAACAGGAGGAGTGGACATTGACAGAAAGAAAATTGCATGAATAATACATGTGGGGAATGAACAGAGCTGGAAATAAGGAGACTGGGATTCTGGCCTCAACTCTGCCACTACCTTGGCCTACAACCTCAGGGAAGTCCCTTTAACAGAAAGGGGTTCACTTTTCATCTGTGAACAAGTAGGTTGAATGAGGTTATCTATAACATCTCTCAAAATAAAATTCAACTAACACAACACTGTAAATCAACTGAACTTCAATAAAAAATAAATAAAATAAAATAAAATTCAAAACTCCTTATCATAGACCACAGGAGGGCCTCTACACAGTCTGTCATCCGCCTACATCCCTGACATCACCTATCATTCCTCTGCTCACTCAGGAGTTCCAGTTACATCAGTTCTCCTTCTGATCCTCCAACGGCTGCACCAGCTTCTACCTCATAGCCTGTGTACTTGCTGTTCCCTCTAAGGCTGATCATTCTGTACTTTTCATCAGTCTTTTAAAGTCTATTCTTGAAAAATCCTTCACAGGCCATATTATCTAACACAGCAGGTTCTGTCTCCCACTCCCAGGGGTTATTTTCTTTAGCAGCACTGTCCAATAAAAATATATTCAGAGTCATATGCAAGCCACATACATAACTTTAAATTTTCTAGTAGCCACAGTTTAAAAGTTTTTAAGAAGATGATATTAATTTTAATAATTTTCTTTAAGCCAGCGTATCCCAAGTATTACCATTTCAACGTAGAACCAATATAAAACTTAATATATTTTACAATCATTTTTTATACTAAATCTTGGAAATCCAGTATACAGTTTACACATGTAGCAGATCACAATTTGAACTAGCCACATTTCAAACGTTCAACAATCACACATGCGCAGTGGCTACCACACCAAATAGCACAGTTCTGAAGGATACCCTGTGTATCCTTCAAAGCACTTATCACAATCTGAATTTCTCATTTGTTTACTCTCTTATTTTGTTACCTCCCCACCAGACTACAAGCTCCACAGGAGCAAGAACTTTGTTTTGCTCAGTGTTGTATACTTAATGCTTATAGTGCCTTGCACAGTACATATTCAATAAATATTTGTTGAGCAAATGAATGAACCTCTGCTAGCTTTAATATTCTATGAGTCAGTGGGCTCATGTGTATGCCAAACAGGCATACAACCACTCATTCAACAACCCCCCTATTTCCTTTCTTCTTTCACGGTCAAAGCTGTTTTAAAAAGTAAATCACTTGGCTATATATTTCCCATTGTTTACAAGTTCTTTCCCACTTGGAGATGTCTAGAGTCTCCAAAGTCAGTTCTATGTATACTGGCTGAGGGAATAAATGCATGAATAAAATTGTTAACATTTATTGAACGTTTACTCTTTGACAAGTATTGGTCTACACACTTTATATTTTACAACAGCTTCACAACAGACTTACCTGGTAGGTACCATCATTTCCCCCATTTACAAGATGAAACCAAGCCATAGAGAAGTTAAGTATTTTGTTCAACGTTACAGCAGCCAATTAGCAGCAAAATAGAGATTCCAAGCAACATGGGACTACAGACTGATGGCTCTTAGTCACCTATTCTCTACTGCAGACCTGTCCCATGGGAATGTAAGGCCAGCTATATATGTATGTTTAGTAGCCACAATAAAAGACCAATAGCTACAGGTAAAATTAACTTTAAACATATTCTGTTTCACCAATTTTACCCATATATGACCATTTAATCAATATGATCAACAATCAAAGTAACTGATAGGATCATGCAATCAATATAAAAATTTTACCTTTTATTCCATACTAAAATCCAGTGTGGTTTTATATTTTGATTACTTCTTTGTGGTTTTACATTTTGAGTACTTCTCAATTCAGACTAGTCCCATTTCAACTGCTCAACCTATGTGGCTAGTGGCTACCATACTGGACATTTAGGAAGTCAAAAGAGGGGGGCTAGGGAGGAGGGCATAGCTCAGAGGTAGAGTGCATGCCTAGTATGCACAAGGTTCTGGGTTCAATCCCTAGTACCTCCATTAAAAATAAATAAATAACCTCCCCCTCACCCCCAAAAAAGTAAAAAAATAAAATAAAGAAAAAGAGGGTGGTTAAACTTTGAGCTAACAGCCAGAAGACTTCAGCTCTGATCTCAGCTCTGACTTGTTGAGCGACTTTGGACAAGTCCTGTCTATCCTCTGGGCCACCACTGCCCCACAAGTACTCTGAGAAAGTGGGACAAGAAGATTCCTAGGGACCCTTTCCATGCTAAAATGTCAAACATCTCCCAACAGGATCCATCCCATGCTAGAATTTCAAACATCTCCCAACAACTGCAGTTAACATGGGTCCAGCTTGCTACACTTTAAAATCAGCTTTCAGGTCCATTAGTTGATACAGTCCTCAAACAACACTAACAGGTAGCTCTTACTGTCTCTGTTTTAAACATACAAAAGCTGAGGCCCAATGAGGGTGACATGACTTGTCCCAAAGCCACAAAGCCAGTCAGTGGAAAAGCAAGAAAAACCAGTGCTCTCCCACCACGACCACCAACTGGGGACAAGAGAGCAAAAGGGAGATGGTTGTGCAAATAGTCTGGGGCCTTCAGAAGAGTTGAAGGGAGCCAGGCCCTAGGGTAGGGTGAGAAGGGGCCCAGACTGGAGTTGAGAAGAAGGGGCTCGGGCCTTGGGAAGGAATGAGTTGAAAGGGCCCAGGAGAAATTCGAAGGAGTGACGTGAAATGAGAGGCTACGACCCGGGTGACATGAGAGGTGAGGGGACCAGGGCCTGTGGCTGAGGTGAGAGGAAGTGAGATGAAGGGACCCTGGTCCTGAGACTCCTGTCCGGGTAAGGACACGGTCCCCCAGCCCTCCTCGTCCCTCATACCTGGTAGCTCAGAAGTTCGCCCACGTCCATGGTTCCAGGTTCAGCCAACACCGGCTACTCCAATTCCCTCCACTCACCACCAAGCCGCGGACCCTTCAGCAGCGCCTCCAGCCACACTACCGCAAAGCGCTGTGAGCGGGGCCGCAGAGCCAATGAGGTAAAAGTGCGAACGACTCGCGAGTCAGCCACACTGCGGTAAAAAGGCAGCGCTACCGTAAAGCGCGCTGCATTTGACGCCACTACTTCCGCCCGGAGCCTGAAGGGGCGGGGAAGGGGGCGGAGACTTGAAGGAGGGCGGGGCTATAAGAAAAGACAAGAGGAGCTAAGATTTACTGCGCTCCCTCTATGTGCAGGGCGGAAAGGGTGTGCTCTCACAATCCATTCAGTGACTAGGGAATTTTATCATTTTTTCCTCACCTCACAGATAGGGAAACTGAGGCATAGAACTGTACTATCCGGTACGATACCCACTAACCACATGTGGTTACTGAGGGCTTGAAATACGGCAAGTCTGAAATGAAATGTACCTTAAGTGTAAATAAAATACCCATTGGATTTCTAAGACTTGATTACATGTCGAAATGATATTTTAGATATATTGAGTCAAATAAAATAAAAGATTAATGTCACCCATTTCTCTTTACTTTTTAAACGTGGTTAGAAGAAAATGTGAATTACACATGTGGCTCTCTTTGTGGCTTTCATTGTATTTCTATTGGACACTGCTGGCTCAGAAAGTGTATTGTCCAGGGCCATACAACTATTACTGGCTGCAAAACTGTTGGTGATCACATTGCCCTCTCTGGGCTTCTGTTTATTCATCTATGCAAGGTCCAATGAGAACTGGATGATCTTGTTCCTACCCAAATGAAGTAAAAAGATTTTCTGTAGGAAAAGTTGCCCATCCTTGAAAGAGAATCATTCAAAGAGTGCATTTGAGCTCCTGGGATTTAAACAAGGCTCTATCTTCAAAGGATGTTAAGCCTCTCTCTTAGTCCCCTTGGCCATTAGTCCCCTGCTCTTTGTGTTCATGATATTTGTCTTAGTCTGTTCAGGCTGCTATGAAAAATATATATACACTGGCCGGCTTATAAACAACAGAAATTTATTTCTCACAGTTCTGGAGGCTGAGAAGTCCTAGATCAAGGCACTGGCAGGTTCATTGTCTGGTGAGGGCCTGCTTTATGGTTCAGGGACAGTGTCTTCTCACTGTGTCCTCATGTGGCAGAATAGGGTTAGGGAGTTTTCTCCCACCTCTTTTATAAAAGCACTAACATAAGGCTCCACTGTTATGACCTAATCACCTCTCCAAAGCCTCACTTCCTAATACAATCATCTTGGGAGTTAGTATTTCAATTTGTAAATTTTGGGAAGACACAAACATTCAGACCATAGCAATATTTACAATCATTCACCCCATCTCATCTCCATGGTCTCCAGTTATACAGAAATTATTTTTATTCCTCAAAGCCAAATCCTCCCCTCTTCTGCCAAGCCACCAGCCCCTACACCTTAACCAACTCCTTCTCACCCTACAGGTCTCAAATGTCACTTTCTTAGAGTAACCTTCCTCAACTCACCTTTAGTCCAAGTAAGCAACTTCTCATTATTCTCTTTCCTAGCACCTTCTCTACTGCACATGTATCTCAATCTGTACTTAATGGTTGATTACTTGTTTACTGGCAGCTTCATCTACTGGACACAGGCTCCATGTGAATTGTATATGTCATGTTCACCATTATATTCTGGTACAAAAACTCCAATAATACAGTGCCTGGTGTAGGGGGAGGTTCCACAAATGGGCCTTGTGGGTCATGGTAAGTAGATTAGATTTTACACTAAGAGCGTTGGAAAGATCTTGAAAGGTTTTAAGCAGGGGGAGTTAGGTGATTGGGGTATAGTTTTTAAGAATCACCTGTGCAATCTGCTTTGAACTGAGATACTTGAATGTCTTTTCCGCTCCTACTCAGCTGTGAGTATAGACTGCCTCATTCAGAGAGAATAGTGGGAGTATACCCTTTGGAGCTGTCCACCCTTTATAACTATGTCCTAGCTCTTGGTAGCTGGAGCCGGCTTGTAAAGACAGGCTTGCAAGAGCCTATGATTAGATTTTCAGGAAATTGACAAGCCAATTGACATCAGGTTGGTTGCTTGAAATTGGCCCTGGTGGGAGTATTTACATCAAGGAACTCAACATATGGTACAAATCAGGGTTAGTGGTTTTTCAGAGAGCTGGTTGTTAAACATTTACCAACACACCACTAATTCTGGTTCTAGTCAAATTTCCACCACATCTACCTGTGTGCCCTTGGGCAAGCTACTTTCTAAGTTGCAGTCTCCCCATATGTAAAGTGACTTATTCATTCAGCAAGTATTTACTGAATGCCTACTCAGTGCCAGACACCATTCTAGGATCTGAGGATAAAGACATTTATAAAGAAAAAATTCCTGCCCTCTTGGAATCCATATTCTAGTTGGGGAGAAAATCTAATGAGGAAGATAATGTTATGATCCTCATTTTACAGATGTGGAAACAGAGGCAAACAACTTTATCTCTATGTGCCTGATTGCCTCACCAGCAAAGTGGAGATTCAACCAAATTTATATCAGAAGATTATGGGGAATTTATACAAGACGCTGTGTGCAAAGCTCTTAGCTTGGTGCCTGGCACAGAAAAGTACTCAATCAATGTTTGACGTTAATATTATGAGTTGAGAGGGAATTTGGGGAGAGGGAGCAGGGAGGTGGGAAAGATGAGATCATTCCTTATATCCTTTCCTTTGCAGGCATTCAATCACGTCTGTGTGTTTTTAGAAAATGCCTTAAAATATAGAATCATAAGGCAAAAGCCTATGAGAACCAGGTTTGGGGAGCACCCTGTAATGAGGATAATGTACCTGCCAGGGATGGTTTCCCACAGGAGGCACCATTTGGACTGGGGTTTAAAAGATGACAAGAGTTTGCCAAGAGGACATGGTGAAAGATTGGTGACCCAGGCAGAAGAAACGGCATGAGCAAAGATAAGGATGTTGGACAGGGCATAGGGTTTGTGGAGGGACTGGTGGGAAGTAAGGCAGGAGACGGTGGCTGGGGAAGATCTTGGATAGTGAGGCCAGATTTAGCACATAAAAAATGTAAGACACCCAGTTATGTCTGAATTTCAGTTAAACAACAAACAATTTTAGCATAAATATGTTCCATGCAAAATTTAGGAACATACTGAAAGCTTTTTGTCACTTCTCTGAAATGCAAATTTAGCTGGGCATCCTGTATTTTATCTGGCAATCCTCGTCATGGAGGAACTTGGAATACCACATTAAGATATTTCAATTTTACCTTGATGGGAAGGTCCATTAATAATTCCTTGGGAACCTCCCCAGAGATGAAGTTTGGAGCACTCATCCTCCTGGTCTCAGCTTAATGTTATCACATCAGAAGCATTTTCCTTGAGGATAAGGACTATGATAATCGCTCTCCTCTCCTCCCCTCAAAATTCTCCATCAACATTCTTGACTATTATATTCAGAGCACTTATGACTTGTGTTTCTATACTTATTTTCTTTTCACTCACTGGGGGTCTGTTTTCTCTTCCATATTCTAAGTTCCAGAAGGCCAGAGATCGCTGCATTGCTCACCAGGATAACCTTAGAACCTAACACAATACCTAGCACTTAACTGGCACTCCCTAAAGTTGTTGATTTAATACATGGTCCAATCAATCTACTAATTGATACATTCCTGGCAGTACTACTTTCAAATCCTTTCAAATCCCTACCCCAGATCCTAACTATATGCTATTCCAATTTTAAAGATGAGGAAATGGAAGTTTAGAAAAGCTGTGTGTATGTCAAGTGAAATAAATCAGACCAAAAAAGCTAAATACCATATGATCTCACTTGTATTTGGAATCTAAAATAAAACAGAACAAAAACAGGCTCATGGATGCAGAGAACAGATTGATGGTTGCCTGAGGCAGGGGTGGGGAGTGGGCAAAATGGGTGTGGGGAGCCAAAAGGTACAAATGTCCAGTTATAAAATGAATTAGTCACGGGTTTGTAATGTATAGCACAGTGGCTATAATTAATAATGCTGTATTGCATATTTTAAAATAGCTAAAAGAGTGGATCTTGAAAGTTCTCATCCCAAGAATAAATTTTTATAACTATATATGATGACGGATGTTACCTGGACTTAGTGTGGTGATCATTTTCCAACATATATAAATATTGAATCATTACATTGAGCACTAATATAATATAAATTTTCCTAAAAAAAAAAAAAACTAACAAGGGCGGGGGCGGTTCGGGGAGGAGAGCTATGTGCCATGCACCAAGCAGAACAAAAACATGTGCTAATGGTGATGATTTGAGAGTGGCATCCACCAGAGAGATGGGAGAAGGCCACCACCCAAGAGACCAGCTGCTGGGCTGTAACCTTTTTTTTAAAAAATGTAATGTGGAAGAATGATCCCTTCTAGAAAGTTCCAAATAGCAGTGGGCTGCCTAGATTCCTTAAACTTCAAGCTTTTGGTGCTCCGAGATGTAGTCAGAGTTGCTTCCTCCATCTTTCATTGCCCCAGTAAATTATTTGTTGGAACAGCCTTTAAGAAAATATCCTCAAAAAAACACTCATAAAGTATATTTATCACCAATATTGAGCTCCTACCCTGCAATCATGGGCTGATTGGAAACACATAACAGTGCCGAAGAAATCCAGGCTCCATTCAGGCACTAAATGAGTAGGGAAGAATTACAGGGTAGGGAGTGGAAAGGGGGTTATGTTTTCTGGGGAGCAGAATGCAATTTCTGGGGTTTGAGAGGAGTCCCTGTTCCTTCTGCCTCTCACTCCCAAAATCCAGGTCCCCGGATCCTCTCTACTTTAATATTTTTAAATGGTGAAAATGAAATATAGAGAGTTTAGTTACTTGCCCACAGTCATAGTATTAGTAATTGGTGATATTCCAATCCAAGCCTGTCTGACTATGCACCGAACAGTAAGGATTTGGGCTCAGTTAACCTTTCAAATGGCACTGACATTTATGATACAGGCACAGATGATTATTAAATGCTAAAGAGTAATTATCTCTTCCAGCAAGCACTGGTCTCTATTAGAGACAAGGGCAGTTTATGTTCTTAGATACACTGTGAGCCAAGTAAGAATTCAATAGTAGTGGATGGGCAATGAAAAGGAATTATTTGGAGGCTTTTTTTTTTAAGGCATGATAGTAGAATTGAATTATGTTGTTACGAGTCCTAATCTTTTAAAGATACATACTGAAATCTATGCATGAAATAATATGATGGCTGGCATTTGCTTCAAAATAATCCAAGGTGGGAGCAGGTGTGGGTGTGGGTGGAAGTGTGGATGAGAGGGTGATTGGTGAGTTGATAATTGTTGAAGCTGGGTGATGGATGCTTTGGAACTCATTATTCTTCCTGCAACAGAATGGCGGCAGCAGTTTTAGGCACAACATCAGGAAGAGTAAGAGAGATCGTCTTTTCCTGATGCTTTCTCTTAGAAAAAAGGGAGAAGGAAGAAAGGCTACAAGTAGGGACTAACTTTGTCCATTGCCCAAAAAAGGATTCTCCAGTCACTTACGTAGGACTGGAAAAACCATGAATATCAGTACTCACAATGGCTCATAAGAACGTAATGAATTTCATAAACCCCTAATTCTAATGGGTTTATCCCCTCATCAGTGCCCCACCCACAATGATCCTCATGAGTCAGACATTTCAGAGATGCTTTTATAATAAGGGATGGGGAGAATCATTAATGCAATCAGTATTTGGAGTCACTGAAAAAGGACATTGGTCAAGACCACGTCTAGCTTAGGAAGCAAGCAGGCTCCTTAACCAGTGAGCTGAAGGAGCTGTTTATTACCCAGGCTTAGTACTAAGGACGTGGATTCGTTATCTATTGCTGTGTAACAAATTACTTAAAAACGTAGTGGCTTAAAAAACAATGAACATTTATTATCTCACACAGTTTCTGTGGATCAGGAATTTGGAAGCAGCTTACCAGGACAGTTTTGGATCAAGGTGTCTCTGGAGATTGAAGTCAAGATGTCATTCACTCCCAAGATGGCTCGGTCACACGCCCAGCAGGCTGGTGCTGCCTGATGGCCAGAGACCCCAATTCCTCACTCTGTGGATCTATCTGGCCAACCAAGTGTTATCATAACATGATGTCTGGCTTCCCCCAAAGCAGGTGATCCAAGAGAGATCAGGGTGGAAGCCACAGTGTTTTTTGTGACCTAGTCTCAGAAGTCACGGTCCATCATTTCTGCAATATCCTATAGTTTGCACAGATCAGACCTATTCTTTGTGAGAAAGGACTATACACGACATGAATGCCAGGAAGCAAGAGTCACTATTCCATCTTGGAGTGGAGCCTCCATATTTCAGTTAAGCTCTCAGATGACTGCAACCCCACTGATATCTTGACTGCAACCTCATGAGACATGGGGTGCCAAGATCATCCATCTAAGCTGGTCCTTACTTCCTCATCCACAGAAACAGTGAGATAATAAATGCTTTGGTATTTTAACCTCCTGAGTTTTTAGGCAATTTGTTATGCAGCAATAGATATACAAAATCGAAGCAGGTTAGATGCCCAAGAGTGACATTCCCATTGTTGGCTGCCACTGTGACCTACTGATAAACTGAGCATCTGATTAATACCCATTAGACTCCCTGAACCATTCCTGGCAGATATCAATGAAGGCAGAGGATGGCCCTGCCCTCCAGGATGGCTGGAGGGAAAGCTGCTAAATTTACACCTTCTCTTAGAGAATTACAATGCATGTTAGTATATTAAAAGTTCCAAGCAGTCTTGTAGGCTTTCCAAGCCTATGTGACCACAAAAACCATTTTTTATGTAACATCTGTGGAAGTAGTGTTATAAGAAACACATTTTAAGAAAAACTGATCTATGTCAACCTCCTCAGAAGTTTCTGAAAACCTGCTACCCAGAGGGAAATCTCAAATTTTTGCTTAGAAAAAAAATCTATGCATATCCATGTATGTATTTTAAAGACCTAAATTCTTCACGCCTAACACCCTGAGCATACAAATGATGTCCCATCAACAAAATTAACATTCTCTGACTCAGAGCTTCCCCCTGCACCAGTATAAGCCCCTCGGCCCAGATCTCCTAAAAGACTGAGTTCTTTCTGGGCATGCGTATACCCATCTATACTCCTGGCTGACCCTCTCCAGATCCTCAGCTCTGACTTCTGCATTGGCACCTGCTGCCCCCAAGTCACTTGAAGGGAGCCTCGCTACTGCCACTGGTACCCTGCCGAGAACGCTGCTCTCTGGAGCTCTAGAAGCTGCAAGACCCCAGAGGTGCCACAGTCTCCTGACTGGGTCCTCACAGCGGCAGCGCCAGACCATGTCCTGTAGGGACATGGGGTATAGGCATCACTCCTCATTGCTAGGTGGCACCTGTCATCTGGGCCCTACAGCAGTTCTGCTTGTACCCCACATCTCATTCCCTCTGCCCACAGCATCTCTCCCTAAGAGGGTCAGACTTCATCCCTGAGTCAGACGAAGCAGCAGACACTACCCTGTTCTCCCAATTCCCCATTTACCCTCGGACACCCACATACAGAACCTCAAAGAATCTTTTCTTTCCTGTCGCTCCTCTCCCTCCTCTCATCCTCCTCTTCTTCCTCCTCTTTTCCTTCTTCCTCCTCATCTTCATCGCCCCCATCACCTAGCTGGGGTAGGAGGAGAATTCACTAGCTCATTAGTCTCTAAGCCCTATTGCTGGGACCCCTTCTCTGAATCTTACATGAAGAAGATACAAAGGCTCTGAGATGTTAGTGGTGATGATCTCTGAGTAGTGGGCTAAGAGTAGCTTTAATTTTCTTCTCTCTGCTTATTTGTATTTTCTCAATTTCTATCCTGAGAAAATACTACAGAAGTAAATAATAAAGAAAATATATATCTATAGAGGTAATAAAACAAAACCACTTTTAAAATTCATGCTATTTAAAGTTATTCGTAATGCCACATCTTGGGCTTTGTAAAATTACATAGATCTATTTCCCCTTGGATGCACACTGTTCCCCTCGCCCAATACACCTCTAATCCTCCTATTTCCCTCCATGAGAAATAACTACTGTTGGTATTTTAGGAATAGGTTTTTATAGAGCTTGTTACATTTTATATTTATATTTATGTTATATGTTTTTGTTTATACCACCACCTTATTCCAGAAAGGATTTAAGGTGGCTTATGAAGATACATAAAACACAGCAAGGCAGCATAAATTAAAAGAAGGTGTAAAAAAAAAAAAAAGGACACTATGAACTGATCTACAGAACAGAAACAGACTCGCAAACATAGTAAACAATTTTATGGTTACCGGAGAAATGGGGTGGGAAGGGATAAATTTGGGAGTTTGAGATTTACAAATATTAGCCACTATATAGAAAAATAGATTTGAAAAAAGTTTCTTCTGTATAACGCAGGGAACTATGTTCAATATCTTGTAATAATATTTAATGAAAAAAATATGAAAATGAATATATGTGTGTATATGCGTAACTGGGACATTGTGCTGTACACCAGAAACTGACACATTGTAATTGACTGTACTTCAATTTAAAAAAAGAAAGAAACATCACAAAAAAAAAAGGTGTAAGAATAAAAACATGGAGAAGGGCATAAAACAGAGATAGAAATGCAGCTAATACAAAAACACAGAGTCCTGCTGGCTTGCTCTGGAGAGGCCACTAGTTGGTTTTCAGCAGCTAGCTAGCAAATATGAAAACAGAAACTTGTCCATCAATTAACTGGCCCCTCCTACTCCAACCAGCTCATCTTTCCAAATTATGCTCCTATGGAACCCTTCCATGAACTGGACTTCCATGAACTTGTTCTAAAATTCAGTTGTGGAGATTGTAGGTCTATTCATTGAGGGAAGGGTTAATAGGCAGAACCGCCTTCATTTATGATTTTTCCCCAGTGCATGTCCCCCAAATTTACCACCTGCTCCCACTGTTCATGGCAGAGATTAGCACAAGATGGTATTTGATTTTTGCACAAAATTATATGTTTACTCATTTAAAAAATGAAAATGTCTTTATTCCATTGTATATTCTTGCCTCCTTTGTCGAAGATTAGTTGAAATGTCCATCAACAGATAACTGGATAAAGAAGATGTGGTATATTTATACAATGGAATACTATTCGGCCATAAAAACCAACAACATAACGCCATTTGCAGCAACATGGATGCTCCTGGAGAATGTCATTCTAAGTGAAGTAAGCCAGAAAGAGAAAGAAAAATACCATATGAGATTGCTCATATGTGGAATCTAAAAAAAACAAAACAAAAAAACCCCAAAAAACCAACCAAACAAAGCATAAATACAAAACAGAAACAGACTCATAGACATAGAATACAAACTTGTGGTTGCCAAGGGGGTGGGGTGGGGGGGAGGGATAGACTGGGATTTCAAAATGTAGAACAGATAAACAAGATTATACTGTATAGCACAGGGAAATATATACAAGATCTTATGGTAGTTCAGAGAAAAAATGTGACAATGAATATATATATGTTCATGTATAACTGAAAAACTGTGCTCTACATTGGAATTTGACACATTGTAAAATGATTATAAATCAATAAAAAATGTTAAAAAAATGAAAATGTGTCATTTTTTTCTTCTTTTTTTTTTTTTTTTTTGTTTTTGCTAGCAGAGAGACAGGGGAAAGAATGTGTCACTATTTCATGGCATTTTGCAAGGACAATGATTTCAAGGTATTTCTCGATACCCCCCAAAAAGTTGGGGAAGGCCCAGGTGGTGGTATCTGTAAGAATTCCATTAAACAGCCATGTCTGAGACCTACCAGGTACCTAGCACAGTGCTGGGCACAGGGAAAGATTTAAAAACAAGTATAATAAAGCATATGCCTTCCAGAAACTTACCATACAGTGGAGGAGACCTACGCATCTTGATATTTTTTTGTCACTCTGTGATTTATTTTTGAACTACCTTTTCCCTAGCTTCTTAATTTAAAGGCTAGAGAATCAGACTCTCAATTACATTTATTCAACAAATATTTATTGAAGGCCAATTAAGAGGGAAGCTTCATCAACTCTATTTTGTGTATGTTCTGGGGGCAGAATCCTGGCCCTGCCACATCTGGCTGTACAACCCTAGGGAAGTCACTTCACCTCCCTGAGCCTCTTTTCCATCATCTATAAAATGTGGGTAAAAATAGTATATTAATCAAAGTAGTCTAACTGCTGTAATAAACAACAAAATGGATGTTTATTTCTTGATCATATAATAGTCCAACGTGGATGTTTGGCACATGGCCTTCTACACATTGACTCAGGTATCCGGGTGCTTTCCATCGGTGGCTTCACCATCCCCTGGGGCCCTGAAGACCTTTGCTTCCAGTTGGTGGATGGGAAAAGAGAACATGGGGGGTTGTGAGAGATGCATATTGGGGCCTAGCCTGCCTCATCACACTGCCCAGAAAGCAGACACATGGATACTCCTAAGTACAAGAAAAGTCAGGAAATATAGTCTCTCCGTGAGCCCACGAAGAAGAGGGAGTGAGATTCAGTGAACTCTTAACTGCCTCAAACACCTACTCCACAGTGTTATCGAGGATTCTGTAACGATAAATATGCCTAGCATACAGTAGGTGCTCAATTAATGAAGTCATGTGCTATGTTTGTGCAATAATAGCATTATCTATTAAGCATCCAAACCATGTATCAGGTATTCGGCTTCTGTTTAGTCCCATAGCCTCCCAATAACCACACGAGGCCAGGCGATTAACCGTCTCTTTACAGATGAGAAAACTAAGACTCAGGGAGGTTAAGCAATCTGCCCAAGGCCACACAGCTAAAAAGAGCCTAACCAGGATTCAAACCCAAGTTAGTGTGACTCAAAAGCCTGTGACTTTTTCACCAAATCATGATACCAACGGAACACACAGAATACACAGATATGGGCCACAGGAAGTGAGCTGCCTGGGGCTAGTCTTCATAAAAGGTTACATGCAAAAGGAATACATACATACAAAAAAACAAACTTCAAAAAGTTCTTTGGCAAAACAGCAGAGGGGCATTATTGAATAACAAGCATGAAAATTTCCTAACAATCTTCCTCACCTATTTCTAGCCCCATTGTCTGGTCTATGTACTACCAGCCCAAATCTCTCTTCTCTTTTTGGTCTGCTTCTCTCTTATCTCCTTCCGCTAACTTGTGTCCTTCCTGTGTGAATCACTTTAGGCTCTTAGTTTCTTCTGAATTCATCTCTGTATCCAATATCCCAACTGCCACACAAAAAAAAGACTCTACACAATCCTCATTAATCCATTCATTCAGTCAATACAGTATTTATCAAGTTCTATACACCAGGCGGTATTCTGGGCTCTAGGATTCAGATTCTGGTAGAGAAGACTGATGCTAATCGTATAATAATCACACAAATAAAGACCCAAAAGAGAAGGAACCCAGTTCTCTGAGTGGAGAACAGAGGCAACATGACCCAGCCTGGGAGATGGTGCTGGGTTGCCCAGAGATCTGAAGGATGTATAAGAATTATCCAGGTGATATAGAAGGACCAGGCAGTGGGATTGGCATATACAAAGGTCCTGTGGTGGGAGAAAGCACATTTGAGGAACATACAGAAGAACAGGATGGCTGGGGCCCAGGGAATGAAGGGGAGAGTCGGGTAAGGTGAGGCAGCAGAGGTGGGCAGGGGCCACCCCAGTGAGACTTTGTAGGATGTAGAAAAAGAACTAGGTCTTTTCCACAAAGAGCAAAGGGAAGCCATGAAGGCTTTAAGTCAAGAAATGTGTCTGTATAGAAGATGTGTTGTCAGTGCCTCTCACCCATGTGCCCTGGTCCCTACACATTAGTGTACACTGGGCAGACTCCCAGCTCAAAATGCCAGCACTTGTGCTTTTTCACCTGAGGACTTGCTCTGACCACTGGAATATCAGAGGTGCCAGAGGATTAATAGTCCATCCCCACCCTCCCACTCCAGAGCAGCCCCTCTTCCTGATAGGACTTCATAGTTAAAGGCCTAGCTCCCTCACTCCTCAGTTGGGATAACTCTGAGCTATGATGTGTTGTTCACTGGCTCCCAGAGGTCCTGCCGGTGTTTCCTGGGATCACACCCCAAATAAACTCTGTACATCTGAATCCTTTTCTCAGGCTTTTGGGAGATCCCAAATAAGATAGTCTACCATAAGGACAATGGGTTTGAGCACAGCAGGGGAGGATGGATAGACCAGTTGTCAAGGCAGGAGATGCTTGGGGCTTGGACTGAGTGGCACTGAGCATGGGGAAAAGTGGAGGTAAAATTAGCAGGACTAAGATATACAGTGAATATGCAGGAAAAGGAAGAAGGCGATGTGAAGGCTGCTTCCTGGGCTTTGTCCTCCCTAGAAGGGGGGCAAGGGGAAAGGTCGAGAATACATATGTTAATATTTTTGTCCGTGTCACAGAACAGCTTGTAACCACCAGATTTTCTGGAACTCTCTGCTGTCTTCTCACCCTGCCTTGACTCCTCAGACTCTAGAACAACCTAGCTGCCATCATCGGGGGAAGCCTGCATTTTCTCCTGCAGGGCAGGATCCAATAACAGTGTTCTCATCCAATAAAGGAGGCTGACGCACAGGGACAAAATATTGAATTAAAAACAATACCGGAGCTACTGAGCTCGCGCCACCCCTGAACTGCCTGTGCGTGCCTTTGCTCTGCAAATTGGTAACAGAAGCCCCAGGGAAATACTGTCCAGGAGAGCAAGGAGGAGGGAAGGTGGAGGAATTGGGGAAGCAAAGTCAACTCTTAGCCACAGTTGGCTGAGCCAGCACCCAGGAGCAAGGAGTCAGCTGCCAGAAACCCAGCCCTAAGCTGGAGGCTCTGGCTTTGGTCCTGTCTCCATGAAGCTACCTTCAGGGAAGAATTCTGAGATCCTCTGAGATCAGGCATTCTTGGGTTTGCAGCCTGCAGGCTGCAAATCCACCATAAGAGTTGACTCTGTGACCTTGGATTAAGTCCTTAAGATACTCTGAACTTCAGTTTGTTGTTGGTGGTGTTTCAAGGCTCAGCACATGCCAGCATTGTGCTTAGCGCTCATTTAACCCTAACAATGACTCTAGTCCCATCTTACAGATGATGGAACCAATGCTCAGAGGAGTCAGTTACCTTGCCCAGGGTCACATTGCCAGGTGTAGCCAGATTTCAGATAAAGCAATATGAACCTTGCACACGACCTGTTAACCAAGCTATTCTCCTTCAGATAACACATCTCCTATTTTCAAGGTGTTGGGGGATCCCCATGCCACTAGAAGTGTTGGCGGGGGGCAGCACTCTCTCTCTTTCCTTAATACAGCATTTAGTCTCACACCTTGCTATGTTCTCTCTCTCCCTCCCCTGCTTCCCCTCACTCAACTCTTCCTTTCTTTCCTCCAACCGTTCGCCAGCCCAAATTACAAATTCCTCCCCTCGGCCCTTGGTCAGCAGCTTCCCACAACCATATCGTCTCCTTCTAGCTGCCTGAATTGACATCTTTGTGCTTGTCCACAGTCACGCTCTAAGGGGCCTCACCTGCCTCCAAGGAGGCTTCTCAGTGTATCCCCCCAGCCCCCAACCCAACCAGCTATCATCGTGAAGAATTCTGATGCCCACTGTTAAGGTGATCAACATGTCTCAGCCGTGTTTCAAAAGCCTGAAGCTGAGATGGGGTCCGGAGTGGAGCTGGGGGTTTGGACGTTATAAGTATCCTGGGGCTGTCGAGGCTGAGCCATGGAGGTAAATGAGGCCACCCAGGGAGAGTGAGTGTGGTAAAAAGGGCAGAAACCCTACCAGGACCTCGGGGATTTGTTCAGACTCCTGGACAAGGTTGGAAATGAAAATAGGGAGGTGGTTGCACAAATCCATCTTCAGGGCAGAGACCCTGAAATGGGGAGGGCCAGCCAGGTCCTGGGCAGCCCAGGAATTTGGGAGAGTGTCAGTCAAGAATCTTGTCACTGGGACAGAAATTCAACTTGAACTGGTCAAGGCGAAAAGGAGAATGTACTGGCTCCTGTGTCTAAGAAAGATTGACTACTCTAGGCTGAGGCCAGGCAGTGGTGCTCCTGGGCCTCAGCCAGTCAGGCACGTGGGCTCAGAGGCTGCCAGGACCATCTCACCGTCACTTGCTTCTGCTTTCCTTGTTCTCTCACACTGCATCCTGACTACTTTCACATAGTACCAAGCATGACTACCTGTAGCCTCCAGATCTAAATCCCATGGCTTGTAGCTTAGAAGCTTGGCTCTGCTGCTAGGTTTAAAGATCCCATGGAAGGTTTCTGATTGGTTTAGCTCTGGTCCAGTGTCCACCTCTGGCCCAATTAACTATGGCCCTCCCAAGCGTGAGCTTTGAAAATAATCGCTTGGCTTGCATTGTTCTTACATCAATCAGAATGCTTTGGGCTGCCAAAATGAAAACACCAACTTAGCTGATTAACAATGAGAAAAATGTATCAATTCAAAGATTAAGTTCCAAGGTTTGATGGCTATAGGAGTCATTCATTCAGCAGCTCAATGATGTCCAGTCCATCATCCCATCGCATTGTTGGTGTGTGGATACATCCACCTGGTCACAAGATGGCTGCCACAAATCCAGGCATCACAGACAAATGTGATCATACCCTGCGAAAGAGGAGGGACTTTCTCTTTCTGAGCAAGAAAACCTTTCCCAGAAGCTCTTGAAAAAAATGTTCCTTATATCTCATTGGCCGGAATTGTTCCCATTCCTGTTTCCAAACGAAACACTTACAAGGGAAATGTAAACTTCATGAACGGCTTGATAGAGCCCGTGGCCATTTGTAGGAGGATGGATTACCTGAAAAAAAAAAAAAATCAAGATTCTGTTAGAAAGGAAAAAGAGGGCAGTGACCAGTTTTGGCTAAACAAACAAAAATGCATGCTACTCCTCTCTTTCCTCTTCCCAATCCCCAATATCCTCTTTCTCTATCAGTTAACATTTTATTCACCCTTCAAGAATCAACTCAAGTATCATTTTTTCCCTTACTTTTCTCCATCAGATTAATTGCTTTCTACTGTGCGTCCAAGGAGCCTGGCGCATGCTACTTCCATGGTCTTTATTACATCCTTATAGAGAGAAGTCGGGCTTTGGAGTAACTGGACCCAAGTTCAAATCGCAGGTCTGCCACTTCCTTCACAAGGAACTTGGGCATATTGCTTCCTCTCTTCAAGCCTCGGTTTCCTCATCTGTAAAAGTATGCATTCCTTTTTAGGCAGTCTGGAGGATGGAGGCAGGTAACGTGTCTGGGAGTATTCCATAATCTCCTTGGAAGGAAGGAAGAAAGGGAGGAAGGAAAGAAACTATCAGGCTGGCCTAGGCAAAACTCAACTCTCAGCAGGAAAAGCAAAAGTCATTCCAAGGTGCCGACTCTATGGCCCCCTTCCCTTGAAGTTCCCCTCCCTCTGGGTCTCCCAAGAAAGTAATTTTTCATCCCCAAAGTCATTTGGCTTAGAGAGAAGGGGGAGATGTGGTGGCAGGGTCTGTATTGTGCCTGCCCTGCTGCCATCCATCACCCGGCTGACAGGAACTCACCTCCCACAAATAAAGTTATGACAAGCGTCCCCAACCCATTCTTTCAGCCATCACCTCCCTGCTTCCATCATCTCTGACATTATAAGCCATCAGCCAAGCTGTTTGTCACATCTCTGACAGAGTCTTAGCATAGCAGGGCTATGGTAAGGTATGGCTGGACTCAAAGATGGGTGTCCTGTCCGCACCCACCACTGGGGATCTCGAGCTATTTCACATGTGCTCTCAGGAAGGGTTTCTCCTCCAAGGGGCAGGGGTCCAGAGGTGAAGCAGAACTGGAGGGGAACTAAACATTCATTCATTTATCCATTCAGCAAACATTAGTGAATATCTCTACCGTCCTGAACCCATGTGAGGCACAGCTGCAGCCACAGAGAGAACTCACGCCCAGGCCCTGCCCTAGAGCAGTGCCTAGTCCAGCAGGGGGGGTAGAAACAAGCCATGTCAAGAGACAATGCCAGCACAACTGTGGCAGAGGCAGTATAGGGGACTAGTGGAGCACAGAGGAGGGTAGGTACATAGGGAAGCCTTCCTGGAGGAGGTGGCATTTGAACTGAGACATGCAGGATAAGGAGGAAAGATGTGTGAGGGGGCAATGTGAGCAACTCCTTGAAAGGTCTCCTTTCTTCTCAGCAGCTTTGTCTACTTATAATAAAGAGCAGAGTGGAGTGAGGTTTAGGGATAGGAAGAGAATCATATTCCAGACAAATGGAATGGTATGTGCAAAGGTCCTGTGGTAGTTTTCTAGGGCTAATTACCACGCATTTGGTGACTCCAAACAACAGCAATTTATTCTCTCATGGTTCCAGAGGCCAGAAGTCTAAAATAAAAGGAATGGCAGGGCTGGTACTTTCTGGAGGCTCTGAGAGAGAATCGATTTCCTGCATTTTTCCTAGCTGCTGGTGGTTGTAGGGAAGCCTTATTGTTCCTAGGCTTACAGATGCATCACTCCAGTCCCTGCCACTGCCCTCTGTATCCACATGGCCTCCCCTCTGGGTCCTGTCTCAAATCTCCTTCTCTTTTCTCTAAGGACACCCGTCATTGGATTTAGATAGAGCCTACCCTAAATCCAGCATGATCTTATCTTGAGATCCTTAATTATATCTGCAAAGATGCTATTTCCAAATAAGCTCCCCTTTGCAGGTACTTGGGGTTAGGACTTGGATATAGCTTTTTCAGAAGGACACCATTCAACCCAGGACAGACCCAGGGGCCAGAGAATATGGCATATGCAGCAGACAGAGAGTGGTTAAATGTGGCTGGAACATCTGAGACCGGGCCAATTCAGATCCCATCTCTGCCACTAATAAGCAGATGACCTTGACCAAGTCCCTTGACCTCTCCGAGCCTCCGTTTGCTCACCTGCAATGTGAGGTGCCCTCCGGACCTCTGAGGACTCTGGTGAGAGTGAAATGTAGTCATTCCATTAAAGGGCAGTACCTCAATGGGGGTATATCCAAAAGGGACTTTTTGGTTGCAAGAGACAGAAGCCAACCCACACTGGCCTATGTGAAAGAGGATTTATTCACTTATGGAGCTAAAGAGCCCAGGAGTAGAACTGCTTCAGGCTCTGCTGGATTCAGGAGCCCAGATGCTATATATTTAGGATCCAATGTCTTTCCACCTCTCTGTCTTGTGCTGCTCTGCTTCATTTCACATTCCCTGAGGCTGGCCCTTGGTGCTGGCTGTCTTCTGTGGACCCTGTAGATCTGCTCCCTACCCTGGTCCACTCTGCTCTGTGGAGTGGAGGCTGACCTGCATGGACCGCATCCACAAGCTCCCTTGTCTCTGGCTTCCAGTAGGGTTTAGCCAATGAAAAGCAATGGCCAGCGACCAGAGGGAGGGAGGAGATGAAGGTAGACTGTTTCTTTTTTCCGGTCCCTCCCTGTGAGTTCCCTCCACCAAAGCCCCCAGCTCCTGCCAGGAGAAGCCTCCTGGAGCCATAGCAGTTCTCCTTGTATTCTGTAACCACATGCTGCTCTTGCCCTTCAGACCTAGGGCTGCCAAAGACTCCCCACGATCTAGCCTGGATGAACTGCACCATCCTTTGTTGGATTCCCTAAATGCTGTTATAATTCCCTAAACGCCTTTGTTAATAACTCCTTTATTACACTCTCCTGAAATTTCAGTTTGAGTGTCTCTGTTTCCTTTAAGGATCTTACGTGGTGCACCCCTGCAGCTCATGCTCTGCTTGGCTCCACTCTCCTGGTGGTAAGTAAGCCCCATGTGGCAGACTGTGACACGTGTGGCCCTCCGTGAACCAGGTCTCCCAGTCTCTGTGCCCTTGTGAGTTCCCTCCTACAGTGAATGCTGGGCTTGACCACATGACTGGCTTTGGCTAATGGACCCAACTCTATTGTTCCCTGGCCTTTCCAGTCCAGCCACAGCTGAGTGCAGCCACCTGAGTGACCCCAGCCAACATCATGTGGACCAAATCACCACTGTCAATCTACAGAATCTTGGGAAATAATAAATCATTGTTGCTTTAAGCCACTAAGTTTTTGGGGTTTTTGTTACACAGCAAAGAATAACTAAAACATAGCAGCAGCTCCAGTTCTACATTGTTGCACGTTCAAGGGCAGCTCGAAAGAACAAAACTTTTTTGGCAGCTCCTGCGAGAGTCCTGGCATCACTTGGATTGGTTCCCTTGGGTCATGTGCCAACTACGAGCTAATTGCCTGGCCAGAGGAACGTGATGTACTGATTGGCTCAGTCTGGGTCACATGCTTTATCCTGGAGCTGTAGGTGGAGCCCCACTTAGATCACTGGACTGAGAGTTGGGGAGGGGATTCCTAAAGTAAGATGAAGGACAAGGGAGCTGGCTGCTAAGGACACTTTATGGGGGTAAAACTAAGGGAAGATTACCCTCTGTGCTCCCCATCCAACTACCATTTGTGCTTACAAGATATGGGTAAAAATAGATCCCCAGTATGAAAGACGTCCTAGGATGTGATAAGGACACCATAAAACTTTGGCCATGGACAGACCTAGCTTTTAACTCTCACTTCCTTTTTGGAAGCTGCCTTTGGCAAGCTGCTCAACTTCCGTGAACTCTTCTGTAAAATAAGTTAGTTAATTCCTGCACAGATGCGTGGGGTGGAGGGTTTAATTAGATCATGGCTGTTGTGGTGGACAAAGAGAGGGGCTGCCCAGACACCCCTTCAAGGAAGGGCTTGCTGCCCAGCGTGGGGAGTGTGGCAGCAAACAGCCTCCAGCTGTCAGCTCTTCCAGGTCTGCGTCAGCTGCAGAGAGCCACCTGGCCTCAGGTCACATCCTTCCCAGGACAGCCTGCATCTGGTCCCAGGGTGAGCCGGGGTTTCATGGCTTGGCCACTGTGGCCAGTGCAGACCCACCCTGCTGGGCAATGCTCATTCCAGAGCGCCCTGCTGGGTGGGCTGAGGCTTTGCAGAACCTGCCCTGTGGCCTTCTTGCTGTGCCCAGTCCTGCTTCATTCCTTTTGTGTCACAGTTGCTGATCCCTAATAAATATCCTGCACCCCAGACTCTGCTTCCAGAAATCCCAATCAGCTGCAAGTGCTTAACCCAGCACTCAGCACTTAGTGGTCTGTTGTAAAGGTCTGCAGAGTGAAAACCAGCTCCTTGCTCAGCAGGATGAGAACAGGGAAACAGAAGGGACAGGCGACAGAGGCTGGTGTGGGGACGGCCAGGCGTTAAGCAGCTGCTGTGGAGGAAGGGGCCGGCAGGCTGGCAGCGGCAGCTGCTTCCTCGGAGGGGAGAGGAGAGTCTCTCCAGGGGCACCTGCTCCACCCCCACACATCTGCAGCCCGCTGCCCGCCAAGCAAGTGGATCAATTATGAATGAGGCCTCACACGTCCTGGCAGGCCTGAAGACGGGGCAAGTCAGGGCTCTCCTCCAGGCTGGTCCTGGCCCCAAGTGGCCTGCCTAGGATCCTGAGGCCTGGCGGCCTTTGGAGAGGTGGCAGAGACCACTCAAGTCCTAAAGCAGAAGTCCCTTCCTCTTTTTGTAGAATCTTATAGAGTTCAAGACATGTGGAAGGGGAGAGTCAGCATTCCAGGACAACCATCACAGAACTGGAAACAACTCTATAGTCCTGGAACAAGGGAATCTCTGGTTTAAAGGATTCCAGTATTTTCAGGCCAGAAGGGGCCACACGGGCTCTTCACCTGAACATTTCTCTCTCCGAGAACTCTGAGACCAGACCCTAATCGTGTGGCCTGGAGGCACCTCTCACCTTCTTCTAGGTGCACAGGAGAAAAGAACAGACCCTACAGGAGGTGAGGGCTTAGATAGGAGGGAGGCTGTCACAGCTGGCAAGAGCATGGGATGGGATGGGATGGGATGCAGGAGTCACGTGGGAGGGGCTGTCTTCCTGAAAGTGAAGGCTTCAAATGATAAAATACACGTAAAGCACCTGACAGACACGCTGTAGAAAATATGCTACTTCACTTCCCTTTTCCTTCTGTTCACAATTCTCTGTTCCCTATATTTCAGCATTATCCATTCACCCTGAGGAGTTTTGGGAAAACACAAAGTTATCTGGAAGGGAGACACTGGACTGGCTCCCCTAACCCAGAAACAATCATCCATCACGACGTGTGGGGACATGTACTCAGTACAGGCCAGGACTCTCTGCTGTGGGACCAGGAGGATGGATGACTACTCATAGACAGAAACTCAGGAGGGGACTATTTGTACAGGGTTTTGAGAGTAAAAGAGGAGTTCACCAGGCAGAGAGGGTGGTGGTAGGAGGAGAGGAATTCCACATACTTTCTGTGCCTGTTAAGTGAATTGCAATTCTAATCCGTTTCTTAGAGATGAGTCCAAGCAGCCACCCTGATTTTACAAATGGCAAAATCGCCGGACATGGGCAAATCCAAGCAATCTTCACGTTTATTTCCTGTTTCTAAAATCCCCGAGCCAGGAATACAAAGGGAGCAACAATGTGTCCTGAGCCCAAATTAGACCTTGAGATGGAGAGACATTTTCAAGAGTTGGGGCCAAAATGAGGAAGTTTTTGACAAAGCTGAATTTATTCCACTCAAAGATCTGTCTTTATTCCCAAGATCATGTCCTTCCTACTTTGAAGGTGTTTTAAAAATGGCCTTTCATTAATGAAGTCATGGTGATAGTAAGTGATCGTTGTAGGCTGGATTTATTTTTTAGTGTTTTCACTTAGCAAAATAAGAAGTTAATAACCCTACATTGGTTCTCAAAATTTTTTTCTGTATCATACCATATCATCCTGAAAGCTCAGATTTTCAGAACCGCTGTTGGAAGCCATTGGTGGTAGAAGGTTCCTTCTCATCATTTGGACACTGCTCCCTGTCACCTCCCTAGAGTGACCCTCCCTGTTGATCTTGCCTAAAGTGGCATCTTTCCCCCTCCCCACGTGTTTTCTCTGTTTCATCTCCCTGTTTCTTCCATTGAGAACATTTACTTGCTGAAAGCATCTTGTTAATTTGCACAATTGCACACATGCTTATTTACTGCATCTTCTCTAGCAGAACGTAAGCAGCACATTTTGTAAGGTCAGGAACCAGGAACCATGTCTCTCACGCACTCTCCCCAGCACCTAGCACCAGTTCTGGATGCATAGGAGGTGCTGGAGAAGTGTTTGTGGAAGGAAGGAAGGAAGGAAGGAAGGAAGGAAGGAAGGAAGGAAGGAAGGAAGGAAGGAAGGAAGGGAGGGAGGGAGGGAGGGAGGGAGGGAGGGAGGGAGGGAGGAAGGAAGGAAGGAAGAAGGGAAGGAAGGGCGAAAGGAAGGACGGAAAGAAGAAAGGAAGGAAGGAAGGAAGGAAGGAAAGAAGGAAGGAAGGGCGGGCCATGGAGCTTGGGCACTCAGGCTGGAGAACATCAGGGGCAGTAGAGGGTGGAAGATGCTCCGGGTACCCCATCCTGTAGCTCCTCATCCCACCTTTCAGCCATTGCCATGGTACACAGCACCCACGCACACTGGCAGCATCCTCCTTCAAGTGTCTGCTCAATCTCAGCTTTTCCACCTCAAGGCTTTCTTACAAGTGCTGGTCTCTTGCTTAGCCCACTCATAGGCACAGCCCAGAGCTACAAGGGAGCTCATGCCCCCTGTGGCAATGCTTAACCCCTGGGGAATGGGAGTTGGTGGATAAGTGCCCCAGCCTCCCATCCTTTGTGTGAATGATTCCACATAGTTACTCAGAGGGTCCTCCCAGGACTGAGCCCCAGGAGTCCACAGCAGCGACCACCTCCTTCCCTGTCTCCCACTCCCTCACTCCTGCTTGCTGTGCTCACCTCCCAAGTAAATTCCAGGCACCAAGTCCTCAAGGCTGTGCCTTGGAAGACCCAATCTAAGACAGACTGGGTCACTCTACTCCCTTGCATCTCAAAAATTCCCTTTCCCTCATTCTCCCCTCTGAAGCCCAAGTTCCACCTGCCCTGCTGTTCCCAGGTGACTCCTAGAGAACTACCCTGCCTTGTCAGTCAGACAAGCTGGCAGGTCTTGACCATCTTCCAACCTGGCCCTCATTCTGAGAAATTTCAATGAAGGGACTTGGCACGGCACGTTGGGGTCCAGGTGCTTTGGAGACAAGAAAGAAGTAAGAGGCCTCGCTAAAGGAGTCTGTGATGATTAAATCATCTGCTGTACCTGGGCTCCTCCCGCCTTTTGTTCTTTGGCCAACACATTACCTCCAATCCATTATCTTCCCTTTCTTCTCTCGGCCTCCCTAGCCTGCAGCCACCTCGCAGGGTCGCCAACCTGGGCTGAAACCATAGGACAGCTCAGGATGGCTATAGAACTTTATAGTTTACAAAGGACTTTACAGGCTTTTCTACTCACAAGGCAATTCATTCATATTATCATCAATGTTGTTTTAATACAAACATTTATTAACCTCCGGGAGAAGTTTCCCTTATCTTGCTAAGTAAGAGAATAGCCTGGCTAGAAAAGTCATGTCATTAAAATTCATTCATTCATTCATTCTCCTTTTGGTAGCTTCTCTGCGTCCAGGTCCTAGGGATACAAGATGGAACCCTTCCCACCAGGAGCTTGTAGCCTGATAGGCAAGGGTATGAGTCTAGGTCTAACCAGGAAACACTTGAATATTTACAAAAGAGGAACTTTAATCTAGGAAATGGGAGGCAATGGAAGAGCCAAGAAGCCAACTGGACACCGTGAAGGAGCCCAAAGATGAGTAACAGCCGATAGCTGCCACCACCCCTGGACCTGAGGGACAGAAGGCAGATGGAGTGCCAACAAATATATGTTGAGCATCTCCTCTGTGCTGGCCATCGCTAGACTGTGGGGATACAAACATGACCAGGACAGCCATGGGACTTGCCCCCACAGAGTTGGCAGTCTACTGGGAGAAACAGACCTTGAAAAATGTATAAGAAATGATAGTGTGAACACCATAGCAAGCAACATGCTGTGACCAAGCTTATCCTGGCTGTAAAAGGAGGCGTGTAATAGAAGAACCTAACCTAGTCTGGGGGCCAGGGAAGGCTTCCTGGAGGAGGTGACAGTTAAGCTGAGAGTGAATGAGGAGGAGGCATTATATAGATCCCATGTCACAAACTCTCACCTCTACTGGGGCCAGTGATCAAATGCTTGGCCATATTGCATGCCCAGCTTGGGCTAATCCCCCAGCATCCCGCCGAGGACCCACCTCTGGCCAGCCACACATGGACACACTCTTGGCTGAGACAGTCCCTGGCCCACTACTAGGCCTGGTGATACTACCTAGGCCACTGGTGACGAGAGATTCCTGCCGGGGCTAGAGCACCTGGAATGCATTCAAGCCCAGCACACGCCACTGCCTTCAGGAACAGCCCAACCAGCACTGAGGCTTGTCCTCCAGGCCCTGCTGGCCGCCTGGAGCCTTGGCAGACAGTCAGGAGGAGGCGGCTGGGAGGGAAAGACAAAGAGAATTCGATTTCCCTTTTGCTCCTGGTTCCCTATGTTCAGTCCAGATGCCTCCAGATCTAATTCTGAATAAATAATTGTACTGAGTAACCCGGGTCCCTTGGTGATTAAGTAAACACGCCAAGGCGGTAGAAATTGAATTAGTGTGGTGTGCTCAGCCATTATTACCCACCCCTTCTCATGAATATTAATGAGGGGTTATTAAGAAATGTAAATGATGCCTCAGGGGGTGGGAAGGTGTGGGGGGTGGGTCAGGGTGAGAGGACAGACTGTTCAGAAGGCAGCGTGATTGAAGGCATTTAAAAAATTATGTCAGATCTTTCTCTTCTGCACCGTGGCAATGTTTCCGGATGCTTCATTTTTATTAAAATGAGGGTAAAGGAACAAATTTTAATTTGAGGATAAAATTAGCATTTTCCAAGCAGTGTTGGCGGCAGCAAGAACATATTTTGCCAGAAAATGGACATTCAGGGCCGGGTGGTGCCGGGTTGGGGGAGCCGTGGCTGATGGACGATTAATCCTCTCAGTTCATCTCCAGGCAAGGGAGTAAACAAATTAATCTCTGAATGAGGAGCAGCCTGGAAGATGATGGAAGCCTGGAGGACCCAGCAGTGTCTTTGGGAAGCCAGGAGGTGTCACCGAGGCCTAGGATCGCCTTTACTGCTGGTTCAAAGAGGTTCAGCACTTGTTTGAGGTCGCTCAGCAAGGTAGGGCACTCCGGCTGGGTTCTACAGGCAAGCTGGGAACCAGGCTATGATTCCTAGACAAACTTTGGGCCGAAAAGCAGCCTTTCCTCCCACCCTTCTCACTTGACCTCCAGGACCTAGTGGCTGTCTCACCTCTGTGGCTCCAGCTTCTACCCTCACCATTCCTTCCCAATCTGTGCTGCCAGATTCATCTCCCTACTTTCACTACATTTTGTTTCTGCTCCATCACCTTCAAGGGCTCACTATTGCCCTTAGGCTGAAGATTAAACTCCTTCTCCCAACATTTAATTCCCTCCCGATCTGACCACAAACCCACTTTTCCAATTTAAGTACCCACTGCCCCCTCTCAGCTGCAATCAGATGCATCTAGGAAGGTGAGAGGGTGAAAAGAAAGGAGAGAAAAGGAAGGTGGGAGGACAGGAAAGAAGGGAGAAAGGAAGAGAGGGAAAGAGGAAGAAAAAAGAAGTTAGTGTTAAGTATCAGAATATCCCTTTTTTGCTGAATGTGTTAGTTAATAATGCTGATGCTGCTGACGATGACTGTAGTAATTGCCATCATCTCTTGGGTGCCCCGTCTACGCCAGCCACTGGCTTAACACCATTTAATCCTCCCACTGTCACTGTGAGGTAGGCATTGTTACCTCCGTTTTACAGAGAAGGAAATAGACATCACACACGTTGTAAATGACAGAACCAGCCTACTGGACATAAAAAGCTGAATTCTTAACTACTGCACCTCCCACCTCACATGGCAGTCATTACTAGCCCCATTTTACAGATGAAGACAGGAGGTTCAGTGAAGTGAAGTAATTTGTCCTACAAATACCCGAAAGAGACAAACAAGCAGAAACAAGAGGAATCAAAATTCCCTAAGCCAGCCTTGGTCCATCTTCATAAGCACCATTCCTAAGAATAAATGCACTGAACAGCCTGGTCTCCCTGCTTTCCCCAGTCAGTGGCATCAGGCACTCCAGAGGAAACTCAAAGGCTCTCAAAGACCAAGCCAAGCCGTGCCCTCAACAATGTCCACCAGATGAAGCCTGCAGGTTGGCCCTGCAGGTTCCCAGAGGCATCCTCACCCAGGGCCACGAACCCCAGGCCTGTAGGACGAAGCCCAGATGTGGGGTCCTAGCACTCAGCCCCCTTTGCTCTGCTCTGCACAGGAAAGAGTGAATATGATCAGACTCATGCATTTTAACGACTTCCTCAGCATGTCTCGCTCCATGTGCTCTCAGGAATAAAGGCTGACAGGTGCAGCTGAGTTAATCAGAGTGGATAATAGAGGAAAAGACAGGAATCACTGGCCAAATTGCAGCAGAGAAAAATGAGGCAAAATCATGAGATGCAAGTCAAAAGTATCCAATTACAGAGTGATGATGTTTAAAGGGCAAGAACCACATTCTCAGTCCCCTGGAAGTTCTAATGCCACACTTACTGTGAGGATGTGTGGACAAGTAGTACATGAGATCATTTCAGGCAGTACACACATGAACATTTTTTAAAATTTGAATAGGTATGTTTGCTGTGTGTTAGGAAAAATATAACTAGCACATAAAATTTGATGTATATTATTGTCTGGAATGAATCATCTAAACCTCACCCAGAGAAGCCATTTCATTGCTAGTCAATTAAAAGAAAAAATATTTTTAAAAATATTATAGTAGGAAGAAAAATATGGTTAAAAAAATATTAAGTCGACACTTACGTGACTGAGTTTTGGGAAACAATATTTTGGTTCTTTATTATTCAAAGTGGGGTCCATGGATCAGCAACAACAGCATCGCCCAGGAGCTTGGAGGACATGCAGAATCTCAAGACCTTCCCTAGACCTACAGAAGGAGCGTCTGCATTGTAACAACATTCCCTGGTGACGTGTATACATGCTCATGTATACTTTGTTTTGAAAGCACTGATCTATCTTATGTATCAATGGGGGCAATGAAGACTGTTTCAGACTTAGTCCCAGGGAAAGAGACTGGACTGGGATTCCATTCCATCCATGAGACTCTCTGGTTCTAAAACATTTAAAATTTCATAATTACAGAAGAGGAGACTGAAATCCAGAGAAGGCAAATTCAAGATGGCACTGTGTGATTTTTGTCAACTTTGGGACCAGTCCAGGTCTCCAAACATCTTGGCTTGAGCGGGAGGAAATTGTTGACAACAAAATTGCTGTCAACAATGAGACGTGACTTTTTTTTAAAAAATGATTATTTTAAAGACATCACAAGGAAAGAAAACTATAGAACAATATATTTTATGAATGCAGATGTAAGAATCCTCAATAAAATACCAGCAAGGCAAATCTCGCAACATATAAAAAAGATTATACACTATGACCAGGTGGGATTTATCCCAGGAGTACAAGGTTGGGTTAATATATGAAAATAAATTAATGTAACACCCCACAGCAATAGAATAAAGGACAAAAACCACATGGTCATCTCAATAGATGCAGGAAAAGCATTTGACAAAATCCAACACTCTTTCATGATAAAAAACACTCAACAAACTAGGAATAGAAGATAACTTCCTCAATCTGTTTATCAAAAAAAAAAATACACCTAATATAGTCAATGTGACCAAATACATTTTCTTCCTAAGATCAGGAACAATCAAGGATGCCTGCTCTCATCGCTTCTATTCAGGATTATACTGGGGGTTCTAACCATGGCAATTAGGCAAGAAAAAGAAACAGAAAGCATCCAGACTAGAAAGGAAAAAGTAAAACTATCTCCATTTGCAGATGGCATAATCTTATATATAGAAAATCCTAGGGAATCTATATTAAGAAAAAACTCACTAGAACTAATAAATGGACTCAGCAAGGTCACAGGATACAAGATCAATTTTCAAAAGCTAATTGTATTTCTACACATTGGCAGTGAACAATCAAAAAATGAAATTTATAAAACAATTGCATTCATGATAGCAGCAAAAAGAATAAAATGGTTAGGAAAGCTTATAGGCTGAAAACTACAAAATACTGTTAAATTTAAAAAGATCTAAATAAATGGGAAGACATCTTCTGTTTATAGATCAGAAGACTTAATATTGTTCAGTTGGCAGTGCTCTCCAAACAGAAATACAGATTCAATGAAGTTTCTATCAGAATTCCAGCTGAGCTGGATTTGATTTTTTTTTTTTTCCAGAAAATGACAAGGTAATTCTAAAAATTATATGGGATTGCAAGGGCTTCAAATAGCCAAAGCAATCTTGGAAAAGAATAACAAAATCAGAGGAGTCACATTTTCTGATTTCAAAACTTACTACAAAGCTAAAGTAGTCAAGACAGTGTGGTCCAGGATAGACATGCAGATCAATGGAACATAACTGAGAGTCTGGAAACAAACCCTTACATTTATGGTCAATTGATTTTCAGCAAAGTTGCCAATGGGAAGGAATCATCTTTCCAACAAATGGTGCTGGAACAACTGGATATCTACATCCAAAAGAATGAAGTTGGGTCCCTACCTCACCCCATATGCAATAATTAACTCAAAATGGATTATAGCCCTAAGTGTAAGAGCTAAAAGTATAACACTTTTAGAATAAGTCAGTCATAGGAGCAAATCTTCATTGGTTGGTCTCTTAGAGCATCAAAAGCACAAGTGACATTCGTTCACACAAAAAATTGTTCACGAATGTTTATAGCAGCATTATTCCTAACAGTCAAAAAGTGGAAACAACCCATATGCCCATCATCTGATGAACGGATAAATAAGATGTGATATATACATACAATGGAATATTATTTGGCAATAAAAACGAATAAAATACTAATATATGTGCAATATCATGCTAAGTGAAAGAAGCCAGTCTCAAAGTACTGTATATTGTATGATTCAATTTATATGAAATGTTCAGGATTGGCAAATACATAGAGGCAGAAAGTAGACTAATGATGGACTAGGGCAGGGTCAGAGGAGGGTCTGTGTGGATTTGGGAGGAAATCAGAGTGACTGATAATGGGTACAGTATTTCTTTTGGGGGTGATGAAAATGTTCTAAAACTGAAGTGGTGATGGTTTCCAATTACCCTGTGAATATATTAAAAACCATTGAGTTGTACACCTTATATGGTGAATTGTATGCTGTGGTAGCCCCTCAAAGATGTCAAGGTCCTAATCCCTGGAACCTGTGAATATGTTAGGTTACATGGCAAAAAGAATTAAGAATGTAGGTGGGATTAAGATTGATGATCAGCTGAGTTTAAAACAGAATAGAATAAAAGTAGACCAGGAAGATTGTCCTGGATTATCCAATGGACCCAATGTTATGTCAAGGGGCCTTAAACATTGGAAGAAGAAATCTGAGGAGAGAACCAGAGACATGGCATCATGAGAAGGACTCATGTCAACATTGCCGGCTTTGAAGATGGAAAAAGTTAACTATGACCCAAGGACTGCAGGCACACTCCAGAAGCTGGAAAAGGCAAGGAAACAGATTCTCCCCTAGAGTCTTTGGAAACACAGTCCTGCTGACACGTTCATCTTATTAGCCCACTGAGATTGGTGCCAGAATTCTGATCTACAGAAGCACAGCACATTTTTGTAATTTTCAGCCACTAAATTTGTGGTAATTTGTTGCAACAGCAGTAGAAAACTAATACATATTGTATATTAGTTATATCTCAATAAAACTGTTTTTAGAATGATTATTGTCTTAGGCTACATAAATAGAAGCATGATGTCTAGAAGGAAGAGGGTGATGGTCTCTTGGCAATCTAAGTGAGGCAGACTCCATCTGGAGCTCAGCTGTCAATGCCACACTAGATGAGGAGTGTGAGAAAACCAAGGTGGGTCCAAAGAAAGGTCACCATGATGGTGAAAAGACTGGAGATGATGTTGGGTGACGAATCACCCACTGAGGTGGGGAGGAGTTTAGTGGGGTTGAGAAGACAGGTCCAGGGACAATAGAGTGTGTTATCTACAGACAGGGTTCAGCTTGAGATGAAGATTAATTTTCTTCTTCTTTGTTTTAAAAAATATTTTATTTAATCCAAAACACACGTTTACTTAGAAAAATTAGAAAATACAGTTAAGCAAGAAGAAGAAAAAACACCCCAAATATTCACATAACATTTTGCTGCAGGTTATTAATGCTTCTAGTTGGCCTGCTCTAGGAAGATAAAACCATGTTTGTCTTTTATTGTTATATTTCCAGGGTGTGGCTCAAGGTAGATGATCATGGAATGCTTGTTGAATGTATACATAATGCACACACACACACCTTTTTAACTTACAAAAGCAGGACCCTACTGTACATAATGCTTTATAACCTCCCCCCCCATTACCAGTATATTACAAGCTTCTTTCCAGTTCAACAAATACACATTTACATTAGAGATGTAATAGATACTGCCAGACTGCAAATGGAATTCAGGGGGTCTGTGAATTTGAATGGGAAAAAATTATATCCTTATTTTCACTAACCTCTAACTGAAATTTCTCATTTCCTTCAACCATAGTAGCATTAGCAGTATCCTTGCCATCGGTAATGATCACAGATGCTTCCACAGCAAATTACCATTGTTACTTGAAATACTGTTTACACTCATCACTCTTTTGAAGTGCCACTGGTTACTACACCTGTCACTAGATCTTGTTATTGAAAATAATAAAGAAGCACTAATAGTACCATAGCATAAATTTTTAAAGATTTAAATAAATGTATTTTAATATAGTCAGTCTTCTTGGAAAGCTTACACATCTTATTTTATACGTTTAAAATCATTATTCTGAGAAAAGGTCCATGAGCCTCAACTAAAAGGTCCGTGGCACAACAGAGGTTAAGAGACTCTGATCTACACTGTCGCTCTTTTTCTCAATTTTTATTCTGAAATAATTTTAAATTTACAGAAAAGTTGCAAGGATAGTGTATGTACTCGTCATCCAGCTTCCCCTCACGTCAACATGTTACATAATCATGTAACATAATTATTGAAGGCAGGAACTTAACATGGGTACAATGAAGATTAAATAATCTTCAAATTGACTTTAAATTTTGCCTGTTTTTCCACTAATGTCCTTTTTCTGTTCCAGGATCTAATCCAAGATCCTATATGGTATATAGTTGTCACGTCTCCTTGGTCTCCTCCAATCTGTCGTAATTTCTGTCTTTCCGTGTCTTTCATGATCTTGACACTTTTTAAAAAGTGTTGGTCAGTTAATTTGCAGACTGTCCATCAATTTGGATTTGTCTGATATCTTTTCACGATTAGATGAGGGTGTGCATTTTTGGTAGAAATAGCACAGGCGTGATGCTGTGTCCTTCTCCGGGCATCACATCAGGAGGACCTGATGTAGACGTGTTTTATTCCTGTACAGAACGGCTGCAGAGTATCCATTATATATTAATTGGATGTAACATATAATTTACTTAATTGGTCCCTTTCCAATAGACTTTTAGCTTATTTTCAATTTAGGGCTGTTACAAATAGTGCTACAGTGAAAAAAGAAGTATGATGGGCAGGGCTGCCTTTAGAAGCAACCAGCCGCAGCCAGGAGTGGTGATGAGGATTCTGTCCCTGGAGGCATGCAACAGCAGAGTGGCACCAGATGCCACTTCCACTTCCCCACCAAAGAGCATCTGGTGACCCAAAAGACTCACAAATGGCACAGAGGAAAAAGCAAAGGATGCTCTTCTCCCCTGGATCTCCACTCAGTCACCCCATTTCCACAAGGGGAGGCCTCAGCCCAGCTGAAGGGTAAAAAATGCTCCCCAGAACAGACCAGGTCTAGTTAGGATTCCAAACTTCTTGCTCCACTGACGGCTAATTGCTCCTAAGAGCTGAGATCATTGGAGGGGAAAATACAAAGCGACCTAACCTTTGCTGGGCTCAGGGAACCAGCCAGCCTCCCAGCGGAAAGGTCTGCACTGCCACTCAGCTCGACCCTCCTCTCTCTGCTGTGGATTGCTAGCGGAGCAGGGTGGCTCGGGGCCCCGCACCCAGCAGAGGAGGAGCTTTGTGACTTACCCAGTCTCAGGATGTTTGGGGGCTGCAAGGGAGACAGTGATAAACCTTCCAGCTGCTGGGTTCCTAAAATGTATGAGGTACAACCATTTCAGAAAACTGTTTGGCAGTATCTAGGAAAGCTAACCGCATACACATTCTGCTCCTAGGTGTACACCCAACAAAATAAGTGCTTTTGTCTACCAAAGAACATTCATATAAACTTTATTCACAATCACCAAAACCTGGAAATAACTAAAATGGGCATCAGCAGAATGAATAAACAAATTGTGATATACTCATACAATCGAATATTACTTGGCAACAAAGTAAAAAAACAAGCTAGTGCTACATGCAACGACATAAATGAACCCCCAGATATTGTGCTGAGTGAGACACAAGAGGTCATACTAAATGACTCCATTTACATGAAGTTCAAGAACAGGCAAACTATGATGACAGAAATGAGAATAATGGCTCCCCTTGGAGGGGAGGATGGTATTGACGGGGAAGGGACCCACTGTGAAGGGGCTTCTAGGATGCTGTTCTCCATCTCAGCCTGGGTGGGGATTCTGTGAATTATACATAGGTAAAAATTCATCAAACAGTATACTTAAGTTTTTATGGCACATAAATCATGCTTTAATTTAACAACATCAACAAAAAGATGAGTGAGAACCAGCGGCAGGCTCTGCTGGCCCCAGGAGGTGGGGAAGGGGGCAAAGAGGGGGTGACAGGCCCTAGCTCTGTCAGGATTTGCTATGGGACCGAGCAATCAGATCAAATTGAGCCAGGTTTTCCACTGGGGAGGGGTCGATGTCGCCTGCCGCCCTTGCCAAGTTACTGTGAGGAGAATTGGGGAGGTGAGTGAGAAACCAAATTCTAAATCGAAAACTGATTTGTGTATTGACTCCTCCAAGATGCATTAAGCACACGCACGTGCCAAGCCCTGGACTGGGCACCTAGGACGTGCAGGCAGGTTAGACCCAGGCCCTGCCCTGGCAGGACATCTCAGAACTAGGCAGGGATAAGGCAACCGTCTGCCAAACCACGATGAGGGGTATAGAGATGCCAGCAGGCATGCAGATGGTAAATAATCGAGAATTGGGGAAGGGACTCCATTGGGGTGGACGTATGGGGATGGCCTCTCGAAAGAGATGACTTGGAAGAAGAGAGTTGAAAGGCAGGAAGGAGCCAAGCCTGCAGAAGGACACTTCAGACAGAGGAATCCGCGAGGGCGGAGACCCTGCACCTGGAAAGAGTCGCACGTGCTCACAGAACTAAAGGGAGGCCTGTGTGGCCGGAGAGGGCAAGCCTGGGAGAGGGTTTCAAGGAGGGGCGGACCATGCACAGCCTGGTGGGCATGGGGAGGGTTTGGGGTTTTTTTTGAAGCTTACTGGAAAGACATAGGAGGGTTTTTAATCAAGAAATACGATCTGATTTGTGTTTTTAAAAGATGATTTCAGTACTAGCTAGAAGCCAAACACGAAAGATCATATACTTGATCACTCTATTTATGTGAGATCCAAAGATCTCACAAAACTAGCCAGTAGTGATGGAAATCAAAACAGTGGTTAAGTCTCAAGAGTTGTGGTCTTGCGGCTGAAGGGTTGGAAATGTCCCCTATCTTGGTGCAGATGGGATGTACAAAAACGGAAAAAGCTGTCACGATATACACATAAGACTGGTGCACTTCATGGTGTACTATATTATTTGTGTGCCGTATCTCAATAAAAATGTAAACTAAAATTTAAAATGGCTAACATTTTATTGGCTAACATTAGTTTTAAAAGTCAGTTTTATTGAGATATAATTTCCATGCAATAAAATCCCCCCTTTTAAAGTGTGCAGGTGGATGACTTTTGACAGACGTGTTACAGCAGTATAACCACTACCACAATCAAGATATAGAACATGTCCATGCCCTGCAAAAGTTGTCTTGTGTCTCTTTGCAGTTAACTCCCTCCTCCACCCTAGCTCCTGGCAACCACCGGTCTCATCTCTATGCTTAGAGTTTAGCCTTTTCCAGACTGTCATTAAATGGAATCATTTAGCATTTAACCTTTTGAGTCTGCTTCTTTCATGTAGCAGAATAGTTCTGAGACTCATCCACGCTGTTGTGGATATCAATAGTGTGTTTCTTTTTATTGCCAAGTAGGATGCCACGTATCGGTGTACCACAATTTATTTATCCGTTCACCCACCGGTCGTTGAACCTTTGGGTTGTTTCCAGTTTGGGGCGGTTAAGAACAGAGCACTTACAAACATTTGCAGATAGGTCTTTGGTAGAACTATATTTTCATCTCTCTTGAATAAATAAGTTCGTACTGGGGTTGCTGGGATATATGACAAGCACATGTTTAATGCTGTAAGACGCTGCTGCAGTGCTTTTCAAAGTGGTTTCCAGGTACTAAACACATGATCTTATTTTACTCTCACATAGGTGAGGGGAAAGTGAGGCTCAGAGATGCTAAGCGACTTGCCCAAGGTCCCACAGTAAGTAGGTGACAGTGCGGGGCGCCCAGAGGCCCTACAGTGAAACCCCACTATCAAGCTCCCCGAGGGTGGCCGCCCTCACGAGCAGGCCCAGCGGGTGAGGGCTGATTTGCCCAGAGCCAAGTTCAGACAAGTTCCAGACTAAAAATTAGGACCAAGACAGGAGAGACGGTGGTGGACCACGTAACCCCTCCAAGTAAGAAAATAATTAAAGAAGAAGAAAGAAGAACCAGGTAACATGAAAGCAGAGAAAATTGCCAGCTACGAGCCAAGTATTAAGTCATTTGAAGTCAGCCGTTTACCTCTGCTCCCAATATCCCTTGGTCTCTGGCAAGTTTTCAAATTAAAGTGCTGTAGACCCTCTCTCTCCCCAGACCCCCGGGTGATGGGGGTTGGCAGGGCTGGGGGCTGTGACAGAATATTGTCTGGAACCAGCAAACCCCCAGCCTACCCCCAGCCTCAGACAGACCTGGACCCTGGCTTGCTGGGAGGTGGCTTCCCCCAGCCCTAGACAGGTCTGACCCCCGCAGGGCCACAGGGGGAATGGAGGTTAATGAGATTTTGATGAACCTGCAGTTTCCATTTTGCAAGGGAAAAGGTTCAGACCCTCACTAATTAAAGGGAACTGACCTGTAAAATGAGTCTGGGGATGGATGGCAGGGCAGGAGGGCCAGCTGAGGGAGGAAGGCAGCAGCCTGTCAACACGATCTAGTCAGATGTGGGGAGGAGGCCCAGAGACTAGAAGGGACTTGCCCAAGGACACACAGCAAATCAGACCAGACCTGGGTCCTAAAAGAGGTAGGGAGAATGGAGGGGAAAAACTGAGAAACAGAAGGAGACAAAAAAAAAAAAAAGAATTCCACTGACTGCCTATTCAGTTAACATCTAACTTTCGCTGCAGGCCATGCTGAGAACCTCATCCCATTATCTCATTTAATCCTCACAACTTCAGGAGGTAGGTATTGTTACACCTATATGTGGAAACTGAGGTTCCAAGTAGTTAAGTGGCTTTCCCAAGGGCACTCAGCCAGCCAGGTCTGTTTGATCCCACACTCTTAGTCACCTTTCCCGATGCCTGAGGTGACCTTGGGTCTCAGTTTACACGTGCTGTCCTGGTTTAAGTATTAAAATGCCCCTTTCACTGTCCAAAATGACTCAGTTTAAGCAAAATATGACTACCCTACCTAGGCGGCACGCTTCCTGTGTGATATGCCTAGCCCAGGATCCAACACAAATTAGTCAAACCTAAATACAGACAACACAAATTAGTCAAACCTGAGACAGACTTCTGTCATGTCTCAGAAATGAAGCAGTAGAGTATCGTGGTAAGAAATTTTAGCTCTGGAGTTAACTAAACAGAGGCTCAAATCCAGCCGTATGACTTTGGATTAGTCACTTGACCTCTCTGGGCCTCATCTGGAAAGTGGGGATAACCATGGCTACTTCCCTGAGTTGTGAAGATGATATGAAAAGAGGGGTATAAAGTGCCAGCACATGGTTGCTACAATTGCATGGCCGATGTAGGATCTTAGCCTACGCCCTTTCTGCTGCACCCTGTGGATTTCCACAGTACGTACTGGGTTTATGTTTGCCCTGGGATAAAGCTTGTTTATAGACCTTTCTCCCATGACTCACTTTGCAGGTCCCTGCCCCAGGGCCTTTGCATATACTGAGGCTTTTGGTTTGCCTGTTTTGCTAAAAATCGCACACCAGGCATCATTCTAAGCATATTACATATGTTAACTTACTTAATCCTAATGTTTATAAATAAGGAGGCATGGAGAGATTAGTCAACTTGCCCAAGATCATACAAAGCTGAGATTTGAACCCAATTAGCCTACCTTAAGGGTCAACTCTGCACAGTACTTCCCTCTGTCCTGAAGGTGCTACCCTATTCCCACCACTGACCCCTCCTCTGCCTTTGTGTGAATAACTCCTACCCACTCTGCCTTTGCTGGAATATCACTTCCTCCAGAAGACCCTCCCTGACTGACCAGCCTAAACCACATTTCCCACCCACCCCAAGGAATAATCACTCATCCCACTCTTCATGTTCTCTCAGAGCTGAATTCAGTTTGTTATTCCCTATTTATTTATTTGCTCATTTGTCTTCTCCACTAGACAGTGCATCCAGGAAAACAAGGGCCATTTTTATATCTGAAGCATCTAGAACAGTGCCAGACACATGGTAGGTCTTCAATAAATACTCGTTGAAGGAAGGAATAAAGGAAAGGAGCAAGGGAGGGAGGAGAAGAATTAGAAGCCCCCTAAGGACAGGAGCTGCCTCTGATGGTGTTTTATGGTCCCAGGAGCCTGGCCTGGGGTCTCCAGGCACACAGGAGGGGTCTCAGTTATTGCTGACTGACTGTGCTGGCAGCCTGGCTGACCCACCTCCTTGGGCCCTGGGGCTGTGGGCAGCCAGATGGAGCAGGGCTGGGACCCCAGCCAGTGCCAGGCTCCAGACAGGTAGGGACTCAGCCCTCTATGGCCAGCAGCCTTTCCTCTCTGGCTACATCCGCCTCCTCCTACACCCGACCCCTCCCTTCTCCCTTCTCCTTTCTGAGATGAAGCCATGAAATGATTTTTCTACTTGAGCAGTTTTCAATTTAGATTAAGAAAAATGTGGTCTGCAGTCACTCAGCAAAAGGCCCTGGCAGCCTTGTCCCTTCAGAGACTGGGGGTTTCTCAACCGTTGACAGCAGAGCTGGTTCTGGAGTTGGGGGAGTGTGGAGGGAACTTCCCAGCCCCTCTGTGTAACCCCCATGCTCATCCTCATGATTTGGCCTCCTCCTGCCTTCTTGGCTAAGGGACCAGGATCTGGAATCAGATAGAATTGGATAGGTTCAGGCTCTAACCCATGCAACTGTGTGACCCAGGCAGGTTCTGTACCTCTCTGAGGCTTTTTGTTTCATAAAGTGGGTCAACGGTAAACTCTCTAATTTGGTCCCTGTCTCCCACTCCAATCAAAAGGCTCCTTCTTAACCTTCCAGACTGTGGATGAATAAATAGCAAGGACAACACTCGGACTTTTAGCTGGGATATGCCAAGAAACCCCAAGACCAGAGCAGAAAGCAGGAGAGACAGGCTGATGGTGAGGGAGGTCTGACCAGAACAAGAACAGATGGAAGCTTCCAAGGAGGCCCTCAGAGGGCAGAGGTTAACTAGGCCCAAAGACAAGGGCATCTCTGTGGGTCAGGGGGCAGAGCAGGGAGGAGGCAGAACTCTGGGGCCACTTCACTTCTTTCTAATTCTGAAATCTGTACATCTGTGATAGATTTTGTGCTGTTTGTTCATGCTGCCTTTCAAAACGGAAGTGCTTTTGTTCATGTGGGTAAATAAAAGGCATGTATTAATCATAGTTAATACCGCCAGTTCCAAAGTCAGGAATACCTGGCTGTCATTTCCTGTTCCTTCCCTCAGTAGCTGTGTGATCTCAGGCAAGTTACTGGACTTCTCTGAATCTCTCTAAAATAAAAATTTTCATACTGTTCTGTTTCTCTGGTTTTGTTTTCTGTAAATCAACCTTACAGAGGTATAATTTAGTATAAGTGATAAAATGTACCCATTTTAAGTGCACATTTCCACAAATTTTGACAAATTTATACACTCATGTAACCACCACCATGATCAAGAAAATAAACATCTTTCTTATCCTAAAAAGTTCTCTTGTGCCCCTTCTCAGTCCTGTTGCTTTTAGTATAAAAATAATAGGTCCTCCAGACCCCAAAACGACAAATCTTGGCATCAAAATAAGCATTCCAAGGAGCACAGTGCTGACGCTGTGACTCTGCTCCCCGCCCCCACCCTCACACACGTACCATCATGTAGACCCAGGGACACTCGTGTTCCTTGTTAGAAAACCCAGCACCACAGGACTCAAGGTGGATTCCCCAATGCCGACTGCCCGTGCTGAGCCACCAGACAGCCCGTCTCTCCCCACACAGACAACAACTCCAGCTGGCAGCTGGCCTCCTGAGCCATAGGCCACGTGTCTTTCTGTCTGATACCTCCAAGAGTCTGTGAGCTGCTCCAGGGAGGCCACGTGGCTGCTGCGTGTCATCCACCACTGTGTCTTCAGGGCCCTGAAGGGGCCTGGTGCACAGTAGGTGCTCGGTAACTCACTGTAGAATGAATGAGTAAGGAGGGGGGGCTGCCAGCCAGAGGACCCCGTGGCAAGGAGCGAGGAGCATCACACCTACCCAAGGGTTTCCCAAACGTCTATCCTTCAAGTCCCACTTTCACAGGTACCAGGCACTATTATTTAATATTCTTTAAATTGGCTCAGTTTTGATTCTCTCTGTGTTTGCCTTGCCTTAAGCAACCATGAAGTCATGGCTTCATCTCATATATATATTTTATATATAATATATAATATATATATATATAAATTTTATATATAAAACTTTTAATTTTAATATGGTTTCAAACTTTACAGAAAATTTGCAAAGAACATCCATATTCACCAGTACTATACATGCTACCCCACTTATCATTCTATTTTTCTAATATACCTTATACACCTTAATACAAACACTATACTAGATTGTGTTGCTATTAAAAAAAATACTTGTTGCCCTCCTTAGCAGGTGTCTCCCTGTAAAGGACTGTACTTCCTATCTCACTGTCATCAGGTTCGGCCACGTGGCTTGCTTGGCCTAATGAAAGGTAAGCAGAGCTGTGCAAGTCACCTTGGAACAGAAGCTTAAGGGCCACCACGTGGTTCTGCCATTGTTCTTTTCCTGCTGTCATGTAACCAGCAGCACTGTAGGCAGGGGCTGCCCCTTTAGCTTGATTCTCAGAATGATGATACAGAGTCGAATCAAAGCAGACCCACGACCGACGGTGTGAGCAAAAAACAAAACCTTATTGTTAAAAGCCATTGCGATTTGGGGGAGAATCATTTGTTACCACAGCATAATTCTATTTACACTGACTGATACAAATGCTTCACTATTAAAAGGAAAAATGTTTCTGTACCACCTAAAAATACACAGCACATTTGAAAAACTTGGTATTGGCCATGGTGACCCCAAGAGATATGGTTGAATAGCCCATGAAACAAAAGAGGAAACTGAGGCTCACAATGCTTAAGTTGTTTGCCCAACTAGGGAAGGCGGCAGAGAAGATTCTGGGTACTGCTGTCTGGGGGCTCAGTTAAGGGAGAGACAAAGGAATTGTCCTTTGTCAAAAAAGCCCTGTCAGGGATATCTCTCCTGGACAATCTCCTCTCCTTTCAGAGCCCAATCTCCTCTCCTTTCAGAGCCCCTTTCTTCTGTCCCTTGTGCCCCCAGTACCACCAGAAGCCCCTCCTGGCCCCATTCTGGAAGGTTTTTCTTGCAGCTGAAGGCCAGGTGATTCCCTCTGAGGAGATAGCTGCTAACTAAAGGTGTTAACTGCTACTGAAGTTGCCAGCACTAACTAAGGTATTAGCTAATAAGCATTAACACCTCTCAAGGTGTTGGTGTGTTGATAAGGAGCTTCAGGAAGATCCAAACAATTTCAAGAGTCAGAGGAACAGAACTCAAAGGTGGCAGAATTATTTGGTTCTACAGCCCTTCCTGCCCCTATGACGAGCCGGACCCTGAGCCAAGGCGTGCGGCTGACACTGCGCGTGTGCAGGGCTTTACAGTATTCACAGCGCTTGGCAGTCTGCAAAGCACTTAACAGTTTACAAAGCGCTTCCTTATCCATCATCTCCCTTGCTCTCCACATCAGCCCAGTGAGGTAAGCTTTGCTATCCCCAATTTGCCAATGAGTGAGCCGAGATTCAAAGACTGGGAGTGAGTTACTCAAGGTCACATGCTGGGGGTGGGGGGCAGACTGGGCTTGCTTCCAGAATTGTCCGACTCCCAGCCTGGTGCTCCTCCCACGGACCCCAAACCCCCAACATAAGTGAAAGAGTAACCAGCAGGGGCCAGAGCATTTCAGTTCACATCAGCCTTCCTCCTGGATTTAAGGTTGACTCTGACCCCAAAGAGTCAGGGCCAAGGCCAGGCTAGTTCTTGGAATACTCATGCCTATAGGGTCCCTCTTTTCTGCTAACTTCTATTCACCTTTCCAGGCTCAACTCAGACATCACCTCCTCCTGGAAGCCTTCCCAGATGGTCCTGGGCAGTCTTTCTTTGAGCTCCCAATATATAGGGCACATTGCATTAGAATGATCTCTTTACAGGCTGGAGAAATCTCTGTGTCCCTGGTGCCAGGTATGCAGCACAGAACAAAGGAAGCTGCCATGAATGCTTGTTGAATGAATGAATAACTCCCATTGTTGGTAGAGAGAACTCACTGAAGTGAATGCCATTGCCTGCCCTCCTAGGATGAGACTGACAAAAAAAATGTGGTCATTTTAAAGTAAAGTAAGAGATGAGCTATTCTCAATTCCTTAAAGCCCGATTAATATTTTACTATCCAGCAGAAGTAGTTTTTTGTATCTTTCTGTGTCTCTGTGTGTGAGTATGTGTACAGACTATAGGGGGAAGAAAGGGAGGTTTCAAGGCCAAATAAATTTAAAAAGCATTGGGTGTAAGAGGAGTCTGCTGCAGGAATTCTCAGCGCCTTTAAGGGTAATGTTTATTGAGCATTTACTATATGCCAGGCACTACGCACAGTGCTTTACATTCATTACCTAATTCATTTATATTCCAACCAATCCATTAGCTTATATTATACTAGACTGTAAGCTCTTTGAAGACAGGAGTTCACTAGTTAGTAAGTTAGCTAGTTAATTAATTAATTACTGTGTCCATTTGATAGATGAAGGAACTCTCTGACTACAGAGCCCAGGCTCCTGACCACTGTCTTGCTGCTAGTCTTCAATGTGGTAACTAATGGGCCTGGCAGATCTGCAGGACAGAGTTCTTGCACTTAGCATTTCCAATCTTGATTTGACTCTGGACCTTTTTTTTTTTTTTTCTTTTTTTAAGGAAATATCTGGAAGGACAGTATCTTGAAGGATATACTCTATGAAATAATGCTCTAGGCTCTGTAAGCCTTAAGGGCAGGCCCCATCTTCTCTGATTTGTCTCCCCAGATCATGGCACATAGAGATTGGAGAGCAAGAGGGAGGGAGAAGCCAGGATATTCCTTCTGATCTTTGTACTTTTTTCAGGGAAAGGGAAGAAAGGAAGGAAGGAAGGAAGGAAGGAAGGAAGGAAGGAAGGAAGGAAGGAAGGAAAGAAAAGAAAAGAAAAGAAAAGAAAGAAAGAAAGAAAGAAAGAAAGAAAGAAAGAAAGAAAGAAAGAAAGAAAGAAAGAAAGAAAGAAAGAAAGAAAGAAAGAAAGAAAGGAAGAAAGAAGGAAAGGAAGAAAGAAAGAAAGGAAGGAAGGAAGAAAGAAAGGAAGGAAGGAAGGAAGAAAGAAAGGAAGAAAGAAGGAAAGGAAGAAAAGAAAGAGAGAGAAAGGAAGGAAGGAAGGGAGGAAGGAAATAAATGGATGGGAGGGAGCAGGGGTGGGCATATGGATGGATGGATAAATGGGTGATGGGAATATGGATGGACTGGTGGATGAGAAGACAGATATATGGATGGATGGATGGGAGGACAGATGGGAGAATGGATGGGTAAATGAGTGAGGGGCTGGATGAATCGATGGGTGGGTAGACAGACAAACATATACATAGGGACTGTGAGGTGCTGTGCAATGGATGCTCAGTAACTTCTATGTGGGTGCAACAACGGAAGCAGGGCTTGATGCTGTACTTGCAGAACACTTCACACAAGATTGAGAAACTATCAATTGTCTGTGTATGTGAAAGAAAGGAGGAAGAAGTGGTGGAATTTATGGAGAGTTTAAAGCCCCACTAAGCCATCCCTTAGCACTCCCACTGCGGGTGTGACTGTAATAGACTATAATAGCGCAATTCTGAAAATCCATGTCCCTAAGAAGATTCAAAGGTTTTAAGGTTCTGTGTGTATAAGACTGAGAATTTAAGTCTCTGTGTCTTTAAGAGTGCTTTACCTCTGCTAATGTGAGATGTACTATGTCCTAGGCAATGTTCTAAGCACTTGACAAAGAGCAGCTCTTTTAATCCCCACAGCCACCCAGGGTGTAGACATTATCATCATCCTCATAATGAGGTACAGAAATATGAAGTAATTTGCCTTAGATCACATAGCTCATAAGAGGCAGCACTGGGATTTGAACCCAAGAAGCTAGGCAGGGTCCAGAGTTCATGTTTTCGATAACCACACAATCTGGCCTCAGGGAACTGAGGATTCATTCATCTAAGTTTCGAAGATTCAGTGCTCAAAGCTTGAAGAGTCTGCAGTTCTGTGGCTCTGAGTGTCTCCACACCCAAGAGGCCAAGGCTTCCTCATGAAGAAGGAGGAAGGAGCCTTCAAAGGCTGAGAGAGAAAGGGAGGGGGGCCCCGGCTGGATCCTGTAGACACCAGCCCTGCTGATGTCAGGTGCCTGGCCGTCACTCTTCCTGTTAACCTTGAGGGAAAAACACATTTGTGGCAGATAACAGGCACGAGGGTGTGCCAGCCCTCCGCCCACTCCTGGGCCTGATGGATGGGCTACACGGGCCCCCCCTGACCTGTGTGTGTACCGTTATCTGCTCGGCCAAGGGAGGCTGTTCATCATGCCGACAGCTCAGCAAGGCACACCTGCTGGGCCCGCATCAGCCAAAGCTGCCAGCATCCCAGGGGAAGGGAGGAGAGGTGATGAGAGGGGTGGGCAGGAGAGACAAAGAGGAGAACCAAGGACCCCATGACAGCAGCACCTCTAGGCCCAGGATTGGCCCATAGGGTGGCACTAACTGCTGGGCATGATGCTGTTTCTCATGGTACCATGGATGTGCTGTGTGACTGTGGGCTAGTCATTTGACCTCTCTGGGCTATAAACTGAGATTAAGCTTTGCCAGAAACCTGAGGGTCATCTTTTTTCTCTTTCTCCTCATGTTCCACAGCCAATTACTAGGTTTTGTCAGTTCTACCTCTGAGTGTGTCATGATCCTGTCCATTTCTCAACATCATCTCCACCAGGACCACCCTGTTTCAGGCCCGAACCTCTTGCCAGGGCTCACTGCTTCCTTTCCTGGTCCCTACACTCCATTCTCCACACAGAAGCCAGAAAGATCTTAATTGCAGAATCAGATCATAACACTCCCCTGCTTAAAATCCACCAATGGCTCCCCACCACACTTAGAAATAAATTCAGACTCTTTACCAGAGCTCTGCAAAATCTGGCTTCCCCATCCCTGCCCATCGTCACATCATACCTTCTTGTCCACCTGCTCACCAAATTCCAACTACACTGCCAAGTCCTCGCCCAGCTCAAGGCCTTTGCACCTGCTGCTCCATCTGATGGGAGAGCTGTTTCCCTAGTTCTTTGCAAGATCGGCCAGCTCCTTCTCATCCACAGACCTCAGCTCAGTTGTCACCTCCTCAGAGAGGTCTTCCCGGCTCTATGCTCACTCGATCATGGCACCAATGTACGCCCTTCTCAGCACTTACAACAACCCCAAATTATCGTGTTCACTTATTTTTGTATTTATTTATTGTCTGTCTTCCCCACTAGAAGGTAAGTTCTGCAAGGTCATGGATTTTTGTCTTATTCACCACTGCATCCCTGAATGCTTCTCCTGTACCAAGCCAGATATTCTCCTTCACTTCAGGGTCTTTGTACCAACTGTCCCTCTGCTTAGAACCCTCTTCTTCCCCTATTTAACTCCAACTCATCCTTTAGATGTACGGAAGACTGTGTTTTCCAAAGATGGTCACATCCTGTATGTTCTTTATAAAATGTAACCTTGATATTCTTCCCCTTGATGTAGGGTGGGCTTACGACTTGATTACAACCAATAGGATGCAACAGAAGTGATACTGGAACACTTCTAAGTCAAGGTCAAGGACACTGACTCTGGAACCCTGAGCCACTATGTCACCAGCATGACTGTCTGGAGGACACCATGCTACGAGGAGGCCCAAGCTAGCCATCCAGAGACCACATGGAGAAGCTCTGAGATTCCATGTAGAGAGAGAAAGAAATACCCGGCTGCTCCAGCCCCAGCCACCATCTGACTGAAACTTTCTGAGAGACCCTGAGCCTGAACTGCTCAGCAGAGCCCTTCTCAAATTTCTGATCCACAAAAACAATAAGCAACAACAAAATTATTGCTGCTGTTTTAGCCACTAGGTTTAGCTTTTAAGCAGCATAGGTAGACAGGACAAGATCTCAGCTTACGCGGTACCTCCTCAGGGAAGCCCTCTCTAAGAGCGCTACGTCAGATCCCCCAGTTCCATTTCACTTTTCTTCATGACACATATCACAGGTGGTAATTATGCAGTTATTTATGTGATGGTTGATTTTTGTCTTCCTTCCATTAAAATATGAGCTCTGTGAAGGGGGAAGGGATCACTGTCTTGTTCTGCCATGTCCCTAGGACCTTGAATAGCACCTGACACATAATAGGTGCTCAGTAAATACCACTGAATCGATGATTTCACTAAAATGTCACACCAGCCCTGAAAAGTGGGCTTTACTCTCTCCATTTCACAGGCAAAGAAACAGAGACTTGGAGATGTCTAGTCCCTGCCCGAGGCCACGCAGCAAAGCAGGAACCTAGCCTGATTCTCTCTGACCCCAGAACCAGGGTCCATCTCCTAATAGGTAGAGGGATGGGGTACAGGCTTGGGATCCTGGAAGTGGGAGCTAAGAGGGACCACAAACATCCTTTTGTCTTATACTTGGAGGAAGAGAGGCCCAGAGAAGAGAAGGGACTTTCCCAAGGTCACACAGCTCATCGATGTTCAGGTTGGGACAGGACCCAGAATCCACATTCCTGGCCTAGAGCTCCTCTGGGTACTTCCTCAGTGCTGTCCTGAAGACCTATCAGTCAAGGCCAAGTTCAGAGTCCAGGAGGGAAAGAGACAGGAAAATAAATTGTCCCTTTAGGGAGAGGAGGGCCCAAATTTCTATGTATAAAACAACAGGGACAAGAAAAGCAATTATTTATAGAACTCTACTGTGTGTCAGACAAGCCTAAAAGATATTTCTCTCAACACACCTATAAGGTATGATCACCGCCTATCACAAGAGGAAACTGAAGCTCAGAGTGGTCAGAGGACTTACCCAAGGTCACCAAGCTGGCAAGAGGCAGGGTCAGGATTTGAATCCAGATCTGTCTGTCACCAGGACTCCTTCCAGGATGCCATCCTGCCTCGACAAGAGCTAAGGGAGCCTTGAGGGCCCATAAGAATGGGGAATCAAGGAAGGCTGCATGGAGGAAGGAGGCCCTGAGTTGGGCTTTGAAGGACACAGTATGCTTTCTAAAGACTGAGCTGGTAAGAGTGTCCCAGGCGGAGAAGGGGAATGTGGGAAAGGCTGCAGGTGGGACCAGCAGGCAGGGGTGCTGGCTGAGGTTGGAGGGGTGGACTGCACTGAACCTCCACAGCCACGGCCAAGGCAGAATCCTGCTGCTCCTTCCCCTCTTCACCTCTGCGGCCCCCGGTCACCTTCCCCGGCACACACCCCCGGCACCCCACCTCAGCCAGAGCGCAGGCGGGAAAATAAATGAGTCTGTTTATGAAGCCCATAATGTTGCCAGCAAAACAAGGCACTCAGCAGAGCAGCTCGGCACCTCTAATGGGATATTATTTATGTCATTTTCCTCCCGGCGCTGGAGCCATTACCGCCCGGGATGGCGCTCCGTCACCCTCCACTCCCCCAGCGATGTTCCAATGTCACGCTGAAGGATGTGTGCTGCAGTCGTCATGGCTGGACCCGGGAGGGGCGGGGAGTGCTGAGCCGGGTGATGGGGCAGCCCTCTACTCGTGCCAGTGGAATCTAGCTTGTCCTTAGCTGCTCTTGGTGCCGGCCATCCTGCCAGGCATTAAGGATGCTCCCTTGGCTCCCCACTGCCTGCAGATCAAGTCCCATTTCTCCAGTCAGCCAACAAGGCTTCTGGGCTTTGGCCTCTGCCCACCTACCCAGCCTCAGCTCTGGCCATGTGTGCCTAAATTCCAGAACCAGACAGACCTGGTGCTCTAGACCCAGTTTATGCATCTTCTCTGACCGAATCTGTCCCAACTGCCCCCTCTTGCTTAATAGTGAGCCTAGCCTCTGCCTTTGCCTCATCTTCTGACCCAGCTGCTTCAGTGTCCTCGGCCTGAGGACCAGCCTTCACCACGGCCTCTGTCAAGCCCACTGGGATGCAGCAGCTGATGCTTGGGTCCAACCTAACCTGAGGGAAGCTCTGACTCTTTCATGTTCAGATAGAGCACCACATGCAGGGCATGGGATCTGGTTACCCCAGGGGCTTCCCAGAGATGCCAAGTAACAGCCCCCCACAGAGCAAATTAGGAATACTGGCAGTCAGGAGAGAGGACGGAGCCACAGACGACGGATTGCTCCAAGGAATGGAGGCTCACATGGCATGTGACCTGGCACCCCGCCGCACTGGCTCAGATGTGTGGCCTGCTCGGAAACATATCGCTGTGTATTTCCCGCCTTCTCTACCTCCCTTCCCTTTCCCCCTCATTCTTGCTGCTCCAGCATTACACCCCCATGAAGCAGGCAGGCTTTGCCTCAGCCTTTGGGTTCAACCACAACTTCATCATTTCTTGGTGAAGTATCTGGGGCTACTTAAGGAACCTGTCTGAGCCTCAGTTCTCTCAACTATAAATGGAGATAGTAATAGTCTGTACCTCACGGGGCTGTTGTAAGTACTCAGTGAATATCAGGAATGTTTGTTTTTCCTCCTAGGGTATAACTTGTCTTGTGTCAGGCACGGGTCTGTGCTATTTTCACTGCCAGGAACACTTATGACAACCCCATTTATCTTTCATGCTTACCTGAGCTATCATCTCCCCGGAGAACACTCCTTGCTCCCCGACCCTGAGCCCCTCTTCTGGACTCCCCTCCCCCAGCTCCTTTTGCTTCCTCCCTGATTTCGCTGAACATTGTACTGCATTTGCATCTTTCCTTAGACTGAAAACTCCCTGAGGGCAGGGCTGTGTGTTTACCTACCTTTGCTCCCCGAGTACTTAGCACAGTGCCTGGAATATAGTATGTGCTGGGCATACAGTGTGTGCAATGTGTTTTTCTTGAGTGAATGAATGAATGATCTTATTTAATTCTTGCCACAGCTCTACTTTGTAAGGGTTATTGTCTCCATCTCATTTCTGATTTGTCCATTTCTGCTTCCATCTTTTTAAATTCCTTCCTTCTATTTTCTTTGGATTTATTTTGTTATATTTCTACTATCTTGAATGGAGGGTTTAATTAATTTAATTTTTCAATCTTGCTGTCTAATAAATGCTTTAAAGGCTAAAAAGTTTCCTCTGAATATTATCCTGTCTGCCTGCCCCCAGTAGGGATATGACATACTCTCATTGCCTTTCAGTTCTAAATGGCTTGTGTTTTATCTCATTTTATAAATAAGGAAACAGAGTCAAAGGGGTGAAGGGACTTGCCCGAGGCTACAAAATGAGAGACAGGGGCAGAGCTAGAATTTCAGCTGAAGACTGAAATCTAGGCCCAATTCATTCATTTTATTCTCTCTCTCTCCCTCTCTTTCTCTGTTTTCAACTAAACATTTAAAGATAATTGTACATTCAAATGCTGTTGGAAGACATAATACAGAGAGATAACATGCATCCTTTACCAGTTTTCCTCAATGATGACATCTTGCAAAACTATCGTATAATATCCCAACCAAGATATGGACATATGATCCACTGACCTTATTCAGAGTCCCCCAGTTTTACTTGTATTCGTGTGTGTGTGTTTCTATACAATTTTACTAATGGACCAATGCTCCTTGCTCCTTGTATATCTGGTTTCTGAGCATCATTTCTGCCAAGCTAGAGTTCTCACACTCTGTTCCCAGAAACAAGCCAGATTCTGTTAACTGTGTCCTTTCTTTTTCCCTGGGCCTGAGCCTCAGCTTCCCTTCCCTTCAGGGCCCCAAGTTCTCTACAGTTGACTATACTTAAGAGCCCAGCCCTATGCTTGGGGCGCTAGTGGCTGACATCAGTGTCTCTGAAGTCCTTTCCTTGCTTACTTGTCCACCTCTCACCATCCCTTCCTGCAGACCACACCTAAGCCGTCCCCTCCCTTTGCAGGTCTCTGGCCCATGGAGGGATGAAGCTGGGAGCCTGCCCAGGGTGGTTTATGGACATCTGAACAGTCCCACCCACATCAACAGCTCTATGGGAGCTGAGGGTTGGACTTGACCCTCCAGTGAGAGACCTTCTGGTGCCACCTTTTTGTTTTACAGATGGAGAAAAAGTAGCTGGAGCTACTTTACTATGTACCTACTATGTACCTGGTACATTCACACTCATTACCATTTATTCTCATTGTTTTACAAAAATGCACAATTTACAGGTGAGGACTGAGGTTCAGAGAGGGAAAGTCACCTGTCCTGGACCACAAAACTAATACATTGTGAGGCTGAGATGAAAATACAGGCTGGTGCAGCTCCACAGGACACAAGGTTTCTACTACGCTTAGTTTTAAGACAGGAGTCAAGAGCATCTCAGACCTTGGAACCAGACTGCCTGGTTCCATCACTTCAATTCTTCTCTGAGCCTCAATATCTCAATCTGTAAAATGGGAATAAGAATTCCTTAGCAAGGATTAGCCCCCATAACAGCTGAATAGAAAATGAGGCCTCCAAAAATGGAACCCCCCTACACTGTTGGTGGGAACATAGTTTGGTGCAGTCATCAAGGAAAACAGTATGGAGATTCTTTAAAAAAACTAAAAATAGGCTTACCATATGATTCAGCAATCCCACTCCTGGGCATAAATCCGGAAGCTCTAATTAAAAAAGGTACATGTACCCCCATGTTCACAGCAGCACTATTTATAATAGCCAAGACATGGAAACAACCTAAATGTACATCAACAGATGACTGGATAAAGAAGGTGTGGTATATATATATATATATACGGAATATTACTCAGCCATAAAAATAATGAAATAATGCAATTTGCAAGAACATGGATGGACCTAGAGATTATCATACTAAGTGAAGTAAGTCAGACAGAGAAAGAAAAATACCACGTGATATCACTTATATGTGGAACCTAAAAAAATCAACACAAATGAACTTATTTACAAAACAGAAACAGACTCACAGACATAGAAAACAAACTTATGGTTACCAGGGGGGAAAAGGGGTGAGGAGGGATAAATTGGGAGTTCAAGATTTGCAGATACTAACTACTATATATAAAACAGATAAACAACAAGTTTCTACTTTATAACATAGGGAACTATATTCAATATCTTGTAATCTATAACAAAAAAGAATATGAAAAGGAATATATATATGTATGTATAACTAAGTCACTGTACTGTACACTGGAAACTGACACAACATTGTAAATTGACTATATTTCAGTTAAAAAAGAAAAAAGAAAATGAAGCCTCTGAGAGGTAAAATGTCTTCTCCAAAGATCTTCAGGAAGTGGGTGGTGAGGGTGGGATTTGAACTCCAATCTGCCTGAATCAGGAGCTGAGTAATTTGACCTCCCCGCCCCCTTGGCCCTTTAAGGAGTCAGTAGGGCCAAGTGTGCAGCACCAGGAGGTATGAGTCAGGACTGAGGGAAGCACTGGCTGGATCAGTGGCCACAGGACAGGGCCTGGCTCCTGAAAAGACTCTGCCCCCAAACCCCACTCCAGGTGCCTGGGAAGATCTTCAAAGTATACAGCAGGCACTTGTCGGCTGCCCAGAGGGCCTTCCTGTGCTTGGAGAAGTCAAAGGAAGACCAGTAAGGAAGCTTGTTGGAGAGCAGGCTTCAGGGACAGAGGGGAGAAGCCAGCGGGGAGAAGCCAGCTGGGAGAAGCCATGACCCAAGGACACTGGGCCAGGCTCGGCCCTGACCCCAGCCAGAGACCTAACCCAGACAAGGCCTGTGCGCACAGCTGTCCCTGCCCTGCTTCTCCTTCCTCACTGATGTGGCATCCCTGTTACCTGGACCACCAGTCTCCTGCCCATGGGGGAAGAACTTGGCCCAAGTATTCAGACAACCTGTGGGCTTAAATCACAGCTCTTCCCTACCTGGAGCTGGCACGTTCCTGAGCCTTAGTTTCTGCATCTGTAAATAGAAAAGAATAAGTTCCAGCTCATGGAGTCCACCATAAAGATGAGAGAGAAAGGAATGTAAGGAACATGGCACGTAGCAGGTTTTGAGGAATCCAGGGGCATCTTGTGAGACCTTCTGCATGTTCACATACATGCTTGGGGAAGATACTTTGGAGAATGGAGTCACAGCAGATGGGTCCTGTCTTCAGGAAATCCACATGCTGAGGTGGAGGCAAGACTGAAGGGGAAACACTTTGGGCTTGGACCAAACAGTCCTAGGTTTGAATCCTGTGTGAGCTTAGGAGGGTTGCGTAACTTCTCTGGACCTGTTTCCTCATCCATACAATGGAGCTCATAACTCCTCTAATATGGAGTATCCAGTGAGCTAATGGAGTTGAAGATGTTGTGTAAACTATAAAGTCCTGTCCAGATGATAATGCTCTCATGGGCCAGATATTCCAAAGCAGACAACTGAAAAGAGAAGATCTCCTTGGAGTGCTAAGGAAATAAGAGAAGAGGGGAGGAAGGGAGGATGCTGACTGAGCCCCCACTGAGTATCAGGCTTCTGGAGATTTCATGGGTAATTCTTATAACTGCCCAGGAGAAGAGGCACTTCCCCTGTGAGTGGCAGGCCTGATATAGAGTAGGGACTCATGGGTTATTCCCTTCTCAGACTTCTCCCATATTTCAGATAAAGGAGCAGACCCAGACGGGTGAAGTGACTTGCCCAAGGTCATGCCTCTGGTAGGTAGAGGAGGTGGGATTTCCAACCATCAAGCTGGGTGAATGACTCGGGTATCTGAGGGTCAGGGATATTTCAGGAGGGGACTGGGGACATAGGTCCCAGGTTTTTCCTCCTTTTTAATTCCCTGGTAATCTTTTGGGGATCAGGGGTGGGCATCCCAGGTGGCCTATGCCCATCAGCAGGGAACCTGGGTCTGGGTACCACTGCCAGCCCCCAGCTGCTCCCCTGAAATTCTAAGCTTTAGCATCTCCCACCTGGAATACCAGTCCTCTTCTGGCAGCCCTCTCTGCCTCCTGTCCCCCTAACCCATCCAGGCCACCTAAGAAGGACATTTTAAATCCCAGATTTGGTCACATCCCACCCCTGCTCATACCCCTTCAGTGGCTCCCACACCCCAGGACAGGATCCAAACTCCTCCTCTCAGCATTCAAGGATCCGTTGACCCCACCCCTTCCACCTCCTCTCCCTCCTCATCTCCCACCCTATGTGTGGGCGCTCACCCCAACCCCAGGAGCCCGAAGCTCCTCCCACACCTCTGTGCCTTTCCTCCTTAGGTTTCCTCCACCAGGAATGCTGGGCTCCTGGATGGCCTGATCACGTGCTGCTTCCTTGGAGACTGTACCCTTGACCTTCCACGTCAGGATCACTTGCTCCTTCTCAGCAGACTCTCAGTACATGGTTTCTTCCCCCATTAGAGCACACGTAATAGTAATCTTAGATCAATAGCCATTGTTCACCAAGCACTCCTAGCACCTGATACTATGCTAAGGCACATTTGAATGCATGCCCTCACTGACTCCTTACAGCACCTTTACCATCCCCATTTTACAGATGAGGATACTGAGGCTCAGAGGTACAGGAAACTCTCCCAAGGTCACACACTCCAGAGCCAGTAATCATAACGTCTCTGTTGTGCCACTTTGCTGTGATTCCCCCTACTGCAAGGGTGGGAGTGGCAGCTGTGTGGTCCATTTAGACTCCACCAGCACCGGACCCAGTGCCTGAAACTGGTAGGTTCATTTATTAGCATTAAGATGCTTTGAATGAAGTACGAGATAACGAAGAGTAGCCAAGTGCATAAGTACATTCTGCACTTTATTGAGCACCTACTAAGTGTCGGGCACTCTTCTAGGTGCTAGGAATACAGCAGTAAGCAAAACACAAAAATTCCTGCCCCCAGGGTGTCTGGTGAGAGGAGACAGTCTGCTGGAGAGCAACAGGCAACAACAACAAAAACTAAATATAGGATCAGTATGTCAGATGGTGAAAAGGGCTATGGAGACAAATAAAGTTGGGAGGAGGAGGATGCACAAAAATGAGTATGTCCACAGTGGAGGATAAAGGTCCCTCTTAGGAGGTCCACTGCGTGAAGTTGACCCAAGAGGAGACAGATCTCCATTTGGGGGTTGAGGAGCAGCATGGAGGGGTAGGGGAGTCGCTGGCAGCAGAGGTGGGGGTACCTGGGAGGGTCCGGATCCCTCCTCCCTGACTCGCCCTTGCCCTCACTCCCTTAACCTCCCTGCCTGGCATCTAACAGGCTCAGAAAAAATGGCCCATGGGAGGAGCCATCCAATCTCTCCTTGCAGCCTCGGCTGTGACGGTGGCAGCACTAAAAGAAGCAGCGTGACGGAAAATGGCCAGCCGAATTACTGCCTCCTCGTTGGCCTTATTTATGGCCCTTGCTGTCTTCGGTCCTGCCCTCTAGCATGGGGCTCGAGGGAGGGAGAAGGGTGCTGCACTCTGCCTGCCTGGTGCAAGATGACCTTGGGGACAATGTCCTCCAGGGTCCCAGAAGAGGGGTGGGTTTTGGAACCTGGGTCACCGCTTTTCGTGTAGCAGCCCCCATGCTAAGGTCACTTCCTCCAGGAAGCCTCAGACACCTCAGTTTTATTCAAGGTGGGGCATGAGAGGAGTCTGACCTTTATCAAGACCTCTGTGCCAGGCATTTTGGGCACACAGTTTCCTTCAACCCTCATGATCACCCTATTGCTCAATCTTAGAAGAGGAAACTGAGACTCAGGGAGGTTAATAGGGTGGGCTCAAGGTCACATAGCAAGTAAAAGGCAGATCAGGATTTGAACTCAGGTCGGTCTGATTCAAAGGCCTTCATTTTTCCCTCTAGAACTCTGGTCCTCAAGGTCACTTTTTATTTCTCTTGCAACTCCTGGCAAAGTCCAATACAAATCATTAGCAGGCTACAAACAGACTAGAATTGGGTCTCATAGCAGTGTGGACTATGAAACCAGAGAAGACCTAATTTCTAGTCCTGACAGTGCCTTTGTAACTTTGAGACTTCAGGCAAGTCTCTCTCCTTCTCCAAACCTCAGTTTCCCCATCTGTAAAGTGGGCATAATAATACCCTTCCTCTTGATCTGTTGTGGAGGGTGGATGAGATGCAAGGCAAGATCATTTTTGGAGAAGGAGCTGTTTGGAGACAGTGTAGTTATGCTGAGATCAAACTCCAGGAAAGGGTTAAGGAGAAAGGAGCTTTTAGTGTTCCAGCAGCAGTAGCAGCATCTTTGCAGCAAACTTCACCTGTTTACAGTCCATTAGAAGCCATTATTGCTGTGTCTGGGGCAGATGCACACCCCTGACCTTGATGCGTGTCTGACAGCCGCAGGCAGCAATCTGGGGAGCAGGAGTCACTTTGGCAGCATTTAAAGGGCCTCTTCCAGTGCCCTTATACCTCCCAAATCCTGGGCCACAACCTCTGAGAGCCAGAGGGCCCAGAAATGGGCCCAGCCTGGGCTCCAGGTGCTCAGGCATCCCCCAGCCTTCTTGGGGATCCCCAGATCACCACCTTGAGTCTGCAAGCTTAGTAGGATAATAGTGAGAAAGGAAGAAACAAATAGACAGCTAGGGCTGCAGGGACCTCAGAGAAATTGAGTTCAAGCCTTTTCCTGTGTGTAAGAAAGGAAAGGACATGCCCAAGGTTGGAAGAAGAGAGGGAGAATGAGAACCGAGCTTCTGGGACTAGCCTAGGCTTTGAGATGTTAATAGTGGGAATTTCAGGAAGTGACCGGTGACATGTTGGCAGTAGGATTGGGCAGAGAGGAGGTTTGGGCAATTTTCACCATGATGCACATGCAGCTGCCACCTCTGGCTTCAAGAAAGGCAGCTCCTGAGCACGGGTGGCTTCAAGCCCACCTTTACCCCCAAGTTGCCAAAGCTTGTGTGAGAGAGGACGAGAAGCCACGAGAAAAGGCGGGGCAGCTGCTACAAGAGGCAAAATCTAGTTTTTCTCAAAGTTCTGCTTTCCTTTTCTGCTCAACTCCCCTTTTCTGTTTTTAAACAACTTTTCTCCAAATATTTATTGCTCCCAGACTTTCTCTTCATTCCCCTTCAACAAGCTCTTTTCTCAGAAAAGAATTAAAATCTTATTCACACTCAAGTGTAAATGACTGACAACAGCTCTCAGTCAGCGACACTCCCTCCGATTTTAGCAGGACTGTGAAAAAATAAGTAGGAAGATAGTCACACACACCCTGCCTTCCTCACCTAATTACAACCCCTGGTAAATTCTTGTCCTTCAGACCTATCCTCAAAAGTCTCTCCTCCAGGAAGCCTTCCTTCAGCTCCAGGCTGACCTAGGTCCTTCTGTTATATACCCTCTCAGAACTGAGTTCCTTCTCTTCACAGAACTTTGTCTTTTGGTGTGACTACTTGATGACCATCTATCTGTCACTCACATTAGACTATGATGTCCCTAAGGGCACCTTTTTCTCTCCAGTGTATTCTCCAGAGCCTAATGAAGTCTCTGGAATACAGGAAATGCTCAATAAATACCTTTAGAGTAAACACATGTATTACTGAGTGAATGAAACCTGAGAAAGCTATAAAGTCTGGACTCTGCCTTCATTCCATGAAGAACAACCTCTTAGTCCCATGGAAGCAGTGACTCTCTCCTCTGACACTGTAGCAAGTCTTGTTGGCACCGCATCCAGACCCCCTTTCCCAAGCAGGCATACCCATCCCCGTTCTGCTGTAGGGTTGAATACCCCCTTCTCTGCAAAACTGCCCCCTTCTCTGCAAAACTGCCCCCGGCTGACTGGGGCCACCTCTTCTGGGAGGTTACACCCTTCATCTCCCACCCACGTGGGGCTCACAGACTCTGATGACTGATGATGAGGTACAATCCTATGGTGCAATGCATGCTCCAGAGCCCCCTGTGGATAACCTGACACACCATCTATGCTATTCCCCTTTCCTTTCCCTCTCCTGCTTCCCTCTCTCCTTTACTGGGTTTTCTTAAAAACACTTCCTCAGTAAATCCTATGTATCGAATCCCTCTCATGCTCTGTTTCTAGGATTCTGACCGGAGACAGGCACTTCCCAAGTCTTCCATGGGCTCTAGGTTAACAACATCTCCCTACTGGTGAATTAACATTTACTAAGCACCTACAGTGTGCCAGAGTCCATGCTAGATGCTTTACATTTATCATCTAATCCTCACAATCACCTGATGAGATGGGCCCTATTATTATCCCCATGTTACAGAGGAAAAAATTGAGGGTCAGAGAGAGTACATGACTTACTTGAGATCATACAGTTGATAAATAGTGGAAGAGGGGTTTGAACCCAACCTGTAATGCAGGGTGACTACAGTTGTAATAGCACAGAAAAAAAGAGAAATCAGCATTGTCAGGAGTTGGGGAAGATGGAAAAGTAGACTTGTCTATAGAGAAAACATTTGAGTCTTGAAGAATGAATAGGAGCCTTTCAGGTAGATAAAAGGGAGGAAGAGCATGTGAGACAGAGGGAATAGCATGTGTAAAGGCCAGGAGGCAGATATCTGCATGTATTTCATGTAGTTCCAGCAAAGAATGCGAGGTACATTGAGGGGTGTGCTGCAGATAAAGGCTAGGACCAGATCTTAAAAGGCTTTGGGTGCTAAGGAAACTAGACTTTTCCCTATAGGAAGTTAGATGACACTGTTGGGTTTTAAGCAAAGGAGTAACGTTTTCCATTTAGGAAAATTACTCAGGTCCAGGATGGAAGATGGATTGGAGAGAAAGACTGGAGCCCAGGAGGCTATTTAGGAGAAAGAGGGCAAGATTGTATTTTAAGGCTATGAGGATCTAGAAAAGTAGGTGAATTCAAGAGAGAGTGATTTGGGAGATAAAAATAGCAGGATGGGGGTGCTGGACATGGGAGGTAAGGAAGAAGGAGGAGTCTGGGATAATGTTGATGTGTCTATCATGGGTGGTGCCATTTGCCGAACGAAGTGAGAAAAAAGGGCATGTCTGGGTTGAAGGATGATGAGCTCAGTTTCAGACACGCCAATCTGAGATCTTCTCCAGGGGCACTGTCCAGGGGGTTCTAGGTAAATGGTCCATCTCTCCTGTAACTCAGGAGAGAGGTGGGAGTTGAAGTTCTGTATCAGAAACTCTGATTGGCTTTTTGTGACATCATAGAAATGAGGAGGGGTTAGTAAAAGAAGCCCTTGACCACAAAAACATTGAGAGTAACTGGTCTAACCGAGTCTTTTGTGTTGAACTTACTGTCCCAGGTGAGCTTGCCAAAATTGAATTCTTTCAACTAAGCTCTTTGGACTTTTTCAAATTCTTTAGGATCATGAGCTTCCTGCTGCCAGGCACCCTCCCCCTACATTGCCTTTCCAAAAAAAGAAAGGAAAAAAAAAGAGGTGGAATGGATGATTTGGGAGCTGAAAACCTCCAAATGGGGAGGTTATATCCTCGAGACAGCAGCATCAATCACCGCATTTTCATTATTAAGTAACATCGAGGTATGCTGGGCTGATTCTGCACCTTATCTGAACCTAGCAGCTGTGCCCTAAATTCCAACTGTGGCGCCTGTCTGCAGGAATTCAGTTGCCTGTGTTTAAAATGAGTGTTAGCATCTATCATTTCCCCACACCAAATGGTTTTGTGTCGGTGGTTGGCAGCACTAATCTGTCACCAGGGTACTCCACTGCCCGGCTCGATACCCTTTTTGTCACTGTTGGGGGGAGAGGAATGAGAGGCCCCCAGGATGGGGGAAATGTCACTGCGAGGACAATTGCAACATTTGAGACTCTTTCACAAAAAAGGGGAGGGAGAGGAAAAACTATCTGTGTCTATTGCAGGCTCTGACTTCCCAGCTCACTGATTCTGGGCAGTCAAGGGTCTTCCATCATCCAGTCTTTGGGTCAGTATAAAAGTTGGTGGGACCTTGCCACAAAAGGCTGTGGCTCTGTCCGTGGTGCTGAATGCCTTCAGTGTTGTGATACTTCCATTCTCAAGGATGCAGAATTGCAGCACATGTGAACTGAAGAGGACCTTAGACCATCAGATCTGGTATGGCTCAACCTCTTTGGAAGTTCAAAAACCTTTTAGGGCCCTCTACCCAGAAATATATACAAATCCAAAATTTTGCTCATACATACCAAAATTAGCCTATTATTTCATGGGGGTTTTGGACCCCTGGTTAAGAATCTCAGACACAGTTTAAACCCCTCATTTTATATACGGAGAGGCTGAGCCTCATGGAGAGGAGGCTATTTTTCAGAGTCTTCAGAGCAAATGGGTAGAATGGGGCAGTGGTGGTGAATGAATCTTAAGCCAGCTATGTGTAGTTGAAAAAGGAAGGGCTTAAGAGCCAAAAAAGACCTGGGTTTGAATCTGCTCCACAATTAGTAGTTACTAGTTGTGTGGTTGGGGAAAAGCACAGTAGATACACTCTCCAAAATTCAGCTTTCTCATCTGTGAAACTGGATGGTAGTATCTAGTTTGTAGGATTGCAATGAGGATTAGTGTTAACGGAAGCAGGTAGCATGCTGCTTTGGATGCTGCGATACACACCCAGTTCCTCCTTCAGAACTGAAAAATTTTTTCCACCAATGAGGGTGCCATCGTCAGAAAACCAACAGCTGTCTGTCAGTCCCCTACAGGGATTGCCTCAGCTGAAGAGAGTTGCTTCACTCAGAGTAACACCTTTTCCTGGGACAGGCTGCATCCAATAACTGATGTATATGGCAGTGTAAAGGCCCTCCCCAACTCCAGACAACTGAAATATCATCCCAGCTTTAGAACCATCCGTAGGGTTGGCTGAGGCCTCCGTGGAGGCTGTATCACAGCTGTACTTTCCCTCTGCTCAATTCCAATTACTTCCCTTCTCATCCTGCAGGTTTGGCCCTAAGAACATTCCCTAATAAGCACCCTGCATACAGACCCCTATCTCTGAGCCTGCCTTCCAGGAAATCCAGTCTGTGAGACAGGACCAGATCAGATCCTGTTGGTTAGCAGGCTCTTGGGTATTTTCCTGATGTTCTTGTTGTGATTTGAGTTTAGAAGCCAGGGCTCCTGACTCCCAGTCAAGTGCTTCACTGGGCCAAAAAGCTACTATTTCCCGTGTTTCCATTGTCCCAGCCCTCTTCTCTCAGTCCCCTGGGCTTGGTGCCTTTTGGAAGGAGATACTTGGCCTACTGTCATTCTTTAAATGCAACCCTCTGTTCTCCTGTTAACAAAATGCCTCAAACTGGTCAGAGATGCCTGGGCTACTTGACAGAGAATCATTCAGGTGCTCCTCACTTCCTGCTTGACCCCAGAGATGCCCCTCTTCCCTTCTCATATCCATTAGATCCTCAAGTACACCTGGGCAGTAAGAGCAAATCTGCAACCAAAAAACTCATATTCAGCATTCAGCCAATGGTTAATGAGCACATGCTGTGTGTAAGGCTCTGTGCTCTGGGGAAAATGGTGTCTAGTCTTATCTTAGGGGGCTCCAGGAATAGATACACTCACTCATTAAGTTGGTTGTTCAACAAATATTTATGGAGCCAAGCCCTCTGCTATCCCCTGGGGAGATACAATGAACAAGAAAGATGTGATCCCTGAACTAAAAAGATCACAGCCTAGTGCCTCCCATTCCAAAAGGGTTTTCCCAGGGTTTTATTCCCCCTTAGTTGTCAAGGACATTTCCTTCTGCAATCACAATCCTTCTGATTTTAATTTAAACTTGTCATGTGGTTATTTTCCCATTCACTGTGGCTCTTATCCCACCTTTGAGAAGACTCCTACTCACCAAGGCCTTACATATCTTTCAGCTTCTCCTTTTTCAAAAACCAGAATCATCTTCTCAGGATAACTCTAGGCTGAATCGGACTGACAATAAAGAGGCCAAGGTCAGAAGACCATTCACCACAGTGGTTCATTGGCATCACTTGGTGACCAGATGGTGTTTGCTCCTAATCTTTGCCCACCCTCCAGGCCTGAACCCAGAGGGTAGGTGAGACTGCCCATCACTGGTTGGAAGCATCATTTTCCTTTATAAAGGGCTGTCTTGCTATGCTTAGTGTCCCTCTGCAAGGAGTAATTATACTTCCTATTAGGAAGATTGGAAAACTGAAGCACAAAGCTGAAAAATGACTTCGCCAAGGTCATTCTACTCTCCTGAGGTTGAAATTCTGCCACTGAATTGAAAGTGAGAAACTGACATATGCAAACACACAGACAGGCAGAGTGAGTGACAGGTAAGAGGACAGGGGAAGACAGGGGCTAAAGAGAAACGTAGATGGGGGACAGAATGAGAGAGCAGCGGAGGAAATGAGAGAGAGAGAATTCAGCCCAAATGATGACTTCTTTGCTTTCCAGAGGCATTTATCTTTCATTTGACCTTATAAGAGTCTATTTGTGTTGATATTTTAAATTGAGGATTTTTTCTTTTTAAAAAACATCCCTCTGCAGTTAGTACGGTTCTATATTAATTTCTATTCATGCCAGTGGCTTCGGTATTTATTCTCCTCCGAAATCACTGAGTTGGAAGGGACATAGTGAAAGTCATTTGGCTTTGTGTTTGTTTGGATTCAAAGCCTGAGGCCCAAGGGGTGGGAATGGGGGGCGTGGGAGCTGAGGGTCAGTACATTGGGCTGGTAACTAGAAGGGGGTGCCTGGCAGCGCTGTCAGGCACCCAACTTCTGTCCAAACCATACTGTATCCTGCACTGTCAGCTGTGAGGTGTCCCCCTGAGCAAGGGAGCTGTCCCTCTGGGCGAGGGAGCCAGAGCCATGAATCCCCTGGGATTCCTGTATTCAACATCCTGGAGATGGTGTCTGAACTGGACCTTGAAGCTTATGGCAAATTAAGAGTCAGTGTGGCCAAGAGTTCAAGTTTGGGCTTGGGCATCTGACCGGGTGTGTGTCCCAACTTTACCTCATATGGGCTGCATGACCTTCACTTCACCTCTCTGGACCTCAGTTGTCTGCATCTGAAAAATGGGATCAGTAAGAAGGCTGTCTGCCTAAGGCTAGTGCAGTGATTAAGGAAATGACTGCTCTTGAAGAGATTTGCATAGTGCCTGGCACCCAGCAGGTGCTCAGTAAATGTCTGTGGGTTGAATGAATATAGTTCATGCACGTGCACAGGAATTCTGCAGGCAGAGGAGGCATGAAAAAGTGACTAAGTACATAGGCTGTTGAAACAAACAGAACTGGGTTCAGATCTGTCGTCTATTTCCCCGTTGACTAGGAGTCAAACTGCCTGGATTTGTGTCCTGGCTTCACCACTTAATAGCTGTGTAACATTGGACCAATGAATTTACTTCTCTGAGCCTGTTTATTCATGATGAAAATGGAGGTGAAAATAATACCTACTTCATCAAGTTGCTGGGGAGACTAAATTGGAACACACAAATAAAGGGCTCGGTGTGGTACCTGGCATATAGCAAGAGCTTGGGAAATGTTACTTAAAAACAAAACACCTCTTATAGATGGGCATTCACAAAGCAGAGAAATGCAGTGGAGGACTCTGAAAACAGATGGACTGTGGGTGCAAAGGCCCAGAGGTATGAAAAAACACAGTATGAATAGGAGGCTGACTGGGAACAATAAGGCATGCCTGGAGCAGAGTGAGTGGGCTGGAGACACGAGGAGAAGTAGCCATGCAGGCCAGTCTAGGGAGCTCTGACTTCTCCCTGAAGGCCACAGGGAGCCACTGAAGGATTTAAGCAGGAGAGGGACACGGATATATTTGGACAGAGTAAGCTCTTACTCCCTGTGGCTATAAGCTTTGAGGGCTTTCGCAATCAGGGTGAGATGTCTCATTATATGGATGAGAAAACCAAGGACCCACATGGGGAAGGGTGTGTCCAGTGCCTAGAGTGAGGCCTTGGCACTGTCACTCCACTATGCCAAGCTCTCTAGGTGCTTCCCCGCCTCAGGACCTTTGCCCATGCTGTTCCCTCTGTCAGACACATTCCTCTCTCTCCACCCCCATGCCTTCAGATCTCTGAGACAAGGGCACTGACCACTAGATCTGAGTCTCTGGTGACTATGTATCATGGAAGTTTGTTTTCTTCCTAGCTCTTATCATTGTTTGCAACTGTGTGATAATTTATTGGTCTGATGCATGTCTGTCTCTCTCAAGACTGTAAGCACCTTGAGGGACCTTATCAGCAGTACCTTGTACAGGACCTTCCACACAGCAGACATACAATGAAGGTATGTTGACAACAAGGCCCTACTGTATAGCACAGGTAACTATAGTCAATATTTTGTAATAGCCTATGGTGGAAAAGAATCTGAAAAAGAATATATATATATATATAGTTTCAGGTGAAACTAACACAACGTTGTAAATCAACTATATGTCAATAAAAAATAAATTTAAAAAAATTTTTAAAAATAAAAAATAAACATGTTGAAAGAAGGAGAGAGGCGGGGGGAGGAAAGAGAGAGATTATGAGGTAGGAGTTCTTTATGTCCATTTTACAGATCTAAAGAGGCTCAGATAAGTGAATCTCCTTGCCCACAGGCCCACAGCCGCACCACTAGGAAACTGACATACGCCCAGCCCCAGTAGACTCCCAAGTCTACTCTTTCCTCTGCACCACTGATGACCAACAAGGATCTTGACCTACAAAATATATAGTCAATTATGTAGCAAATGCCCCTGTGCCCAGCATGTAGCTTAAACAATAGAACATTATGGAGAACTTTGAGGTCCCCTGAGTTTTCCTCTTGAACTCCATCCCTCCCTCCCTGCCTCCCCAGAGGTAACCATTATGCAAAATAGGCTGTTTAGCATTTTTATGCATGTTTTTAACACTTTTACTCCAGTGTGTATGCTGAAACAGTGTTGTTTTATATGCTCTTAGATTTTATGTAAACAGCATCATCCTCTGAGTATCTTTCTGCAACTTCCTTTTTTTTGATCAATATTATGTGAACTTCATCTCGGTAGCTCTATTTCATTCATTTTCACTGCTGCATATCAGTCCCCTGTATGAATAATCCATGGTTTATTTATCTATCCTCTGCATTGAGGGACATTTAGGTTGTTCCCAGCTTTATGCAACATGTAAATCTTTTTTCAAAAGAAATATTTTGTGGAGGCTCAACATAAAAAGCAGATAAAAGCAGAATTGCCTTGTTTGGGTTGAGGAAGCAGCTATCTCAAGGGCCTAGGATGGGGTTCTGTTGCCAGGAGGTCTGCAAATATCCCTGGGGCCTCCCCCAGGCAGTGGGCAGGAGGGAAGGCAAGAGGAGGCAGGACAGTGAGAAAGAGGTTGACATTGCCTCTGATTTGAGTCCGCAGAGTCAGATGAGGGTTAGATGTTCCTTGTTGAGTCTTTTCCGGGTCAGTTCAACCTTCTCCCCAGAGGCAGGCACACACACACACAACTTTCCATGACCCCAGGTATGCACCGTGCCTACTTCTTCTCTGTGTCTTACTCATGGCACCTGGTGTGCCCCGACTCCCTTCTTCAAATCCAATCATTCAAGTCCCAGTTCCAGTCTCGACTCCTCCATAAAATCCTCCCTGACCGTCCCAGCCTAGGTCATCTCTCCCAGACAGCTCATCGCCATCTGAGTTGAGACAAGTAAAACGTAGGCTTATTTGGATGTTTGTTCCCAGTAAGTTGAGGCAGATGAACTCCAACCTGTACATCCAAAAGCTTACTATTCGTGCTGAGGCATACCTCTCGAAGTTCACAGAGATTGTGGAGGAAGACCTGGGTGGACTAGGATGCTGGTTGGATGGGGAGGGAGGAGGGAGGAAGAGAGGAAGGGATGGGCATCGACTCAGGCATCATGGACAACTTCATGCTTTTAGTAGGACCAAAGTTTGAATCCCACCCAGTCTTGCTACTTGCTGGGCGATCCTGGGAAAGTAACTTCATTTTTCTGGGCTTTAAAACAAAACTTTTAGTTGTCTGTGCCAGTGGTTCCCAAACAATCTGTGGTGAAGAATCAGATTTTATTTTTCAATCTGTGGTGGACGTTCTTTTGGTCTATTCTCTGATCACACACCTGGATGCTGCAGCAACATCAAATTGCGGTAAACATTTCTACACACCTGCTCTCACTGTCTGTATGCTCATCTCATATCATATCAAGAATAAATGGTTCTCAGATCAGCGCTGGTCTACAGACCACAATTCGAGTAGCACGGGTCTACACTTGCTGTTTCCAGTTCCTCCCCCACAACCATTCCCTCTCTCACTTTTTAAAATAATTTATTTAGAAGTAATTTCAAACTTATGAGAATAGTACAAAGAATTGCATCTCCTCTTAATCAAAATTCCCCAGTTGTCAACAGTTTACCACACTGCTCCATTTCTACACACATACACAAATTTTTTTTCAGAATTATTTAAGAGCAAGTTGAAGACATCATCTCTAAACATTTTAGTGTATACATCCCCCCAAAACAAAGCACTCTCTTATGTTACCTCATAACTAACATCCAAATCTGGACATCAATGCTGATTCAATATCACTGCCCAATCCACAGACCACTTTCTAATTTTGTCAGCGGTCCCAACAATGTCTCATTTTCTTTTCTTGTCTAAGATCCCACAAGAATCATGCATTGCATTTAGTTGTGATGGTGAATTTTACATGTCAGGTTGACTGGGCTAAGGGATGTCCAGATAGCTGCCGAAACATTACTTCTGGGCGTGTCCGTAAGAGTGTTTCTGGACGAGATTACCATTTCAATCAGTAGACTAACAAGAGCACGCTCCCTGATGTAGGTGGGCCTCATCCAGTGGATTGAGGGCCCAAACATAACAACGAGACGGAAGAATGGTGAATTTGCTCCCTTTGCCTCAGCTAGGACATCCATCTTCTCTCAGCCATCAGCGCTCCTGGTTCTCAAGCCTTCCGACTCAGACTGGGACATATACCTTTGTCTCCCCTGATTCTCAGTCTTTAGGCTTGGACTGGAACTACATCAGTCATTTCCTGAGCCTCCAGCTTGCTTACAAATGGCAGACTGTGGAGCTTCTCAGCCCCCATAATCATGTGAGCCAATCCCTTATAATAAATCTCTATCTATCAGTTCTGTTTCTCTGGGGGCCCCCGACTAATAAGTTGTCATGTTTCTCTTTAGCCTCCTTCAATCTGGAGCAGTTCCTCAGTCCTTTCCTAACTCTCACGACCCCTTTAAAAGAAACAGGCTTAGCTTCCATTATGACATCCACCTGAACCAGCCACCACCATGAAGGTTGCCCAGTGGAGATTCTCTATCTCTATCATTTCTTCCACAGGGATTAGTTATCATTCCACCATAAGGGAGAGCTTTCCCTTCTAGCCTACTTTTTTACTATTCACTTATTTGTTTGCATCAGCATGGACTCATGGATTCCTATTTTATTCGATGGATTACCATTTGTTACCATTGTTATACATTCCGAGGCTCAAATTGCCCCAGATTTGGCCAATGAGAAGCACTTCAAGCTGGATCCTGTGTGTATTTAGTGGAGGATGGTATTTAAAAAACAGTATGAGTGAGTGTCATTGTTTACAGGCCTCCTCAACAGAGCTACGAAATGTTATGCCACATCTGTACACACACCACACATACCCACACATGTAGACCTATACCTACATCTCTATTGATCTTCAGTTCACATCAATACCTCCAATTCCAATTTAATACCTCAAGTTTCTTTCTGGTTTGGGACACCCAGTTCCAATTATCCTCCATATATTTACTGGTTTGCTCAGTCCCCCTGTATATAAACAATGCCCCAACCGTGACAACCCTGTCCTTGGCCCTGCTGCCTCCTTGGTCCAGCGGCCTTTTTAGCTCCTGGCAACACTGTCACCTCCAAGAGAAGAGAAGGAAAGGGGAGGGAGGGAGAGGAGAGAAAGAAGAGGAAGAATCTTCCATTCTCTCTTCAGCCTGCTCCAATCAAGCTGAATCTCCCATCATTCTTCCAAATCTGCTTTAGTAAAAATCACCAATGATGGGGGCAGGAGCAGCAATAGCTCAGTGGTAGAGCGCATGCTTAACAAGCACGAGCCTGGGTTCAGTCTCCAGTACCTCCATTAAGAAAGTCACCATTGACACCCCTCAAGACTGCTAAATCCAGTGGTTAATTCTCAGTTCTCATCTTACTTGCTCTAAAAGTTGAAACAGATACAATTGATTATGGTCTCCTTCTGGAAACACTTTCTTCATTTGGCTTTGCCTGGGTTTTCCCAACTCACTGGCTGCTACTTCTCTGTACCCTTTTCTGGCCCCTCTTCAAATCCCCACCTACTCAGTCTGAGGACCTCAGGGCTCCATCCTCAGTCCTCTTCTCTTCCTCATCTACCTTCACATATCGTCTGTGCCCTGATGTCTCCCAAGTCACGTCTCTACCCAGAACCACGCCTCCCGACATCTACATCTGTGTTAGTTTCCTGTCATAACAAATCACCACCACCTGGGTTACTCTCTCACAGTTCTGGAGGCTAGAAGTCTGAGATCAAAGAGCTAGCAGAGTTGGTTTCTTCTAGGGGGTCCAAGGGAGAATCTGTTCCCCGCCTCTCTCCCAGCTTCTGGTGGTTGCCAGCAACCCCTGGCATTCCTTGGCTTGCAGATATATCGTTCCCATCTCTGCCTCCATCTTCACATGGTTTTCTCCCTACGTGTCTTCACATCATCTTCCCTCTGTGTGTTTCTCTGTATCCAAATTTCCCTCTTCTTTTAAAACACCAGTCATTAAAGTAAGGGCCCACTCCAATCCAGTATGACCTCATCTTAACTCGATTACATCTGCAAAGACCCATTTACAAATACAGTCACATTCACAGGTTCCAAGTAAACATGAATTTGGAGGAGGGGGGACACTATTCAATCCTGTACAATACACCACTCAACATCTCGCTAAGGGATGCCTCATTATACGTCAAACTTAAGACGTCCAGCCTGAACCCCTGATCTTCCCTTTCTGTCCCTAAACGTGCTTTTTCCTCAGCCTTCTCTATCTCAGCCAATGGCTACTTCACCCTTCCAGTCGCTCTGGCCAAAACCCTCTGGGTCATCTTTGACTCCTCTTTCTTTCACATCCCATGTTTAATCCAACAGGAAATCCTATTTGCTCTACTTGTGCCTAGAATCTGCCCCCTTCTCACCACCTTGCCTACTAAAACCCTGGTCCAAGCCTCCACCATCTCTCATGGGATCACTTGTAACAACCTCTTCATCAGGTTCCCAGCTTTCACCATCACTCCCTTTGGTCCGTGCTCCCCACACTAGCCAGAGTGATCCACTTGAAACACAAGTCAGACTGTGTCACTCCTCTGTGTGAAACTCTTCCATGCTGGGTTGCTAGATAAAACACAGGGTGCCCAATTAAATCTGCACTCCAGGTAAACAGCAAATAATTTTCATTATAAGTATGTCCCATGCACTAAGTTATAAAAAAGCTGTTCATTATCTGAAATTCAAATTTAACCAGGCATCCTGTATTTTTATTTAATAAATTCGACGGTCATGTTCCCACAGCTCCCACCTCATTCAGAGAAATACCCAGAGTTCTTACACTTACTGCCCCACAGGGCCCAGCATGATCTGGCCCCGCCACCTACCTTCATGACCTTCTACTTTGCTCTCCCTACCCTGCGCAGCCACACTGGCCTCCTTTCCAATCCTGGTATATGCCAACCCTTACTCCCACCTCAGGAAATTTACCTGGTAGGCACTTCCTCTGAATAGTCACATGGCTGGCTCCTCGCTTCCCTCAAATCTTTGCTCAAATGCCCCCCAGTACGGCCTTTTCTCTCTCTGTACTCCCCCCAGACCTTCTATGCCCTTTCCTGCTTTATTTTCCCCACAGCCCTTGTCATCGGCTGATGTATTTTACTTATTTCTCTTGTTTATCATCTCTGCCCTTGAATAGAATGTCAGCTCCACAAGGGTGGAGGTATTTGTCTGTCTCGCTCACTGCTCTACATGCAGAGCCTAGAACGGTGCCTGGCCCATAGGAAGAGCTCAATAAATATTTGTTGAATGAATGGCTTTCAGTTTCTTCATCTGTAAAATGGAAATATCTCCTAAATCGTGGAGTTATTATGAAGATCGCATGAGTTAACATAAGTAAAGTGGTGCTGAATAAACGCTCACCCTCCCCCTATCTAGGTTCCCTGCCAACTCAGAGATTCTACAAAGGTCTACAAAGGTCTGCTGAGAGTTGGCACTCCTCGGAGTTGCTTCTGTCCTTCTGGTGGCAACTGCTAGAATTACAGCCATCCTGCCCTGGAAGTCCTAACCTGTCTTTAGGGACCAAGTCTAGCAAATCCCCTTTTTAGGTTAGCAAACATGCCCAGAACTCCTGAGCAAGGCTCCCAGGAACAGAGCAGCCACCAAGTGCCTCAGAGACCCCTCCCACACCCCCAGGCCCATATCTTCCTGCTGCGGGCGCCCACTTTCCCCAGCACCTGCCTCTGCTCATTCCTGGGTCTGGTTTTTAATTCCATCTCGCCGTCTGCCTTTGCCTTCATTATCCTCTGCCTGCCACGGAGGGGTTAGTTAAAGTGTCGGAATGATGTCATTTACAGCCTCCTGTTGCTAAGCAACGGACCCAGGTGAGCCCTTGAACTTCTTTCTTAGCTGCTGCAATGTATCTGGTGGAGTGATGGGGGCCCTGACTGGACTATTTCATCACCTGGGACAAGCCTGGTGGCCTCGTCCTTCTTGGGGCTTGGACAGGACTGACCCAAGCCTCTGGGACCCACTTTCCTCAGCTTCCCCTAACTAACCAGTGCTGTTCAGGGATTCCTGCATGTCCAGCCCAGGATGCACATTCCCAGCAGAAATGCACCAGACTTGACCCTACTTTTGAGGGCCTCCGTGTCTCAATGCATAGAGAGTCCCAAGTAGGCCACTATAATCCAAGGTGCAGTATCACAGTCTAGGGTGAGTCAGACTCGCTCTGCCTGCCAAGGAAGCTCCAGAGACGGATGAACAGGAGATGGCCTGGGACAGATGAGGGGAAAGGGCTTTCCAGGGGAGGGCACAGGCTAGGCAGATGCCTAGAAGCAGGAAAAGCCCTGGGTCCTTTGGGCACCAGCTCATGCCCTAGAGTGGTGGCATCAGAGGGAGGGTCTGCACTCAGGTTCAGCACTCACCTTGTGTGACTTCAGCTGCATCCCTGCTCCTCTCTGGACCTCGATTTACATCCATCAGGATGCAGAGGGGCTGGGGTGGGGTGGGGTAAGGATTACATGAAATCAGTGTTTTGCAAAACACTATGTGCATGCTGCTAGGGGTATACACTAGGTTTTGGGGTGTTTCAGGTAACTATTTGAATAGTTTTAAATTTACTTCAAAGAGTGTTCGAATGATATACAACTAGTCATAGCAAACAAGTGATGTGACATATTCCTTTAAAATAGTTTTAGAAGTTTTTTACAAGCAAGTTATTTTAAAGAAAACTATTTACTAATAATACAGGTGGTACCTAAAGTGATCTGGGAATGTCCAAGATTTCAGAAACACTAAAGCAGCTTTCAAGGCTCTTTCTGCTCTGCTGGCCACACAAGAACTAATACTGCCCAGCACTCTGTGTCACTCCTAAGCCACAACCCCTGGGGTACACCAAGCGAGATTATCACCTTCATCTCACAGCTGGGTCACTTAGACCCCTGAGGGTTACTGAGCATGCCTGTGGCTTGGAGAGCTGGGCTCTGAAGCTGTGCCCATTCCCCACCACAATGACATCACTCACCAGTCTCTCCCAGCTCCCATCCCCAGCACGGGTGTAAACTGTGAATATTCACTGAAAGCATCCAGGAACACATCTGCAAAGTCAGACATGCTGGAGACAGCCCACCATGAGACGCTGGGCCAGTTATTTCCTGCCCCCATCCAGATTTTGGTTTTGCCATCTGTACAATGGGTGTGTGCCCTGTGAGGTTGGGTGAAGGTCAGGGTCTTTTCCAGCTATATATTCTCGGCGTCAGTTTCTGAGGGCCCCTAAATGTTCAGGAAAACTAGGGGAGGAGAGGGAAGGAGGCAGCTGCAGCATCTCAGGCCTTGTTACTCTGTAAATTGCTCTTAACTGCAAAGGGCTCGGAGCCCCACAAGGACACTTCCTAGCTTTGCCTTGGCCAAGACTCCTCCATTGTTCTGGAGGGTCTGGCTTGCTTGAGCCTGGTCTCTGGGGTCTTCTGAGGATACCCCTTCCTCCCTTAGGCCACATGCCTGATAGGGCGACCAACCATTCAGTCTGTCTGGGATAGAGGGGTTCCTGGGCGGCGAGACTTTAAGTTTTAAAACCAGGATGGTCCCAGGCAAAGGGGAATGAGTTACCTCCCTGCTTCCTCGTGCCAGGCCCTGTGCTGAGAGCTTTACTCTCACCTCTTCCTGGAGTCCTCAAAACAAGACAGAAGGTAGGGCTCATTGTTACTATCATGGTCTCACTTGCCAGATGAAAAGAGCAGTGGCTCAGGAAGGAACTGACGTGCCAGGGACAGAGCTGCTAGTGGTGGAGCTGATTTCCAAATCCAAGTCTGGGGGTCGCAGAAGTATAGGTACTTGACATAAACCCCTTCTGTGGCCCAAGAGTCTCAGCATTGGACGTGCCAAGGTGAAGTCAGGGAGGAGGTAGGCGACTGAGTCAGTATTAAGGTCCTGCTCTGGGGTGTTCTCTGTGTCCATATGACACTGTTCTCTTTTCCATGAAGACCAGAAACTTGGGCTGTGGTGCCAAACCCATTCCTAACTTATTGGGTAAACTTGAACAAATCACTTGATTCTCTGGGCCTGAGTTTAATTATAACTAGAAAATGGAAAAGTTATCCTGGATCCCCTTTAAGGCTGCAAAGCCATGAAGGAAGCTTAGAGATCATCAGATTGAACTGCCTCTTCATTTTATAGATGAGGGAAATTGAGGCCCAAAGAGAGATGAGATTAAGTCTTGTGATTGACTTGCCTAATGTCAAAACTCAGAAAGAAGCAAAGCCACTTGCACCTCTTGGGGAATGATGGAAATGTTAGGTTACCTTGATTGTGGTGGTGGTTTCATAGATGTATACATCTATCAAAATTCATCAAATTGTACATCTGAAACATGTGTGGTTTACTGTACGGGAATTATACCACAAGAAAGTTGTTAAATAAATAAATAGAAGCAGAATCAACATGAAGAGAAAGATACAGAAAGGAAGGGAAGGAGATAAGGAGAGGGAAAGGGTGGGAAGAGGGAGAGACAGATACAGAGAGGGGTGGAATAGGTGAGAATTAGCAGCAGATCTTATTTAGTTTCTGGATCCAGCCATGCCTGAAGTCCACTCAGGCATCCTAGTGATTAAGCCAATAAATCCTTTCTTTTACTTAAGCCAGCTTGAGATATACTTCTCACACTTACATCCCAAAGAGCCTTAAGTAATTTGTACCAGTTCCTTTATCCTTCCATTCAGGGATCTGGGAATATGTGTATTAAGTAATTAATTCATTCATCCATTCAAAAAACGTTTATTAGCACCCATTATGTAATAGGTACTGTGCAAGGGGCACAGTGTGGATATAGTTATAAACAAGTTACCTGGGAGGCCTCAGAGGACTCACAATCCAGTGGGGAGGCAGATAGGAAAATAAATGAGTGCAATGGGAGGGCAAAGGTGAGGCGCCGTGAAGGATGTGAGGGTGAAACAGGGCAGGCTAGAAGACAGAAACAATGGACTGACCCTGGGAAATGATGTAAAATGGTGCAGGAGAGGGATGGAAAGGAGTGAGAGAGGCAGTGGGAAGAAGAGGGATCTGAGTATGGAGCCACCCCTGATTTAAAGATGGATCAGTGCCTACTCCGTTTCTTAGTCCGGGTGGAGCAGGGGTTTCCAAGGTAAGTAAGACAGGACCCCTCCCAGGGTGGAAGGGGAGACAGAAGCCCACAAGCAAGAGCCTGGGGATAGTATAGAGCCTGGGAGAGAAGCCTGTCTGCCGAGACACTGAGAAGCGTGGCCAATTCTAATTGGGGAAGGCGATGTCAGACAAACTTATAAAAATCTATCTAAGTTGGGTCTTTTAAATGGAGGCGAGGTGATCAGGGATGGAGAGTGTATTGCAGGCAGGGTTTGGGGGACGGGGTAGACTAGGGCATGGAGCTGTGAAAGAGCCAGTGTGTCTGGACAGCAGAGCAGCCCAAGGCAGACAGAGAGTGCAAATCTCACTCTGATGCTGCTTCATGTGGGTTTTCCTCAACACAGATCCTGAGACACGAGTTTATATGCAGGCAGTATATCTGGGAGGTGGTCCCAGCACAGTGAGGATAAAAGGATGTGAGACCAGAAAGGGTAGGAAAGGAAGCCACTACAGGGTGTAGTTATGAGTGAGCAGCTGCTGTGGGCAACTGGAGCTCAGTCTGGCAGGGGACCCTGGAGAGAGTGCTCGGAAGAGGTGGCAAAACTGTCCCCAGAGGGGCAGAGCAAAGAAGCTAGAATCCTGCCTCCCCTAAAGAGGGCTGTCCCTGAGGTTTTTAACTCACTGCATGTCATGCTACCTCTGTGGGTTCAGCCATGCCCTTGCAGGCCAGAGATGCCCTTGGCATGCCCAGGATCTGTCTACAGGTGACCCCTGGGGCAGGTCGGCAGTGGGGCAGGGCACCAAAAGCATCTGCCTCCACCACTCGCCAACTGTGTGAACTTGGCCTCTATGTGCCTTGGTTTTCTCATCTATAAAATGGGGCCAATAATGGTACCTTCTGCACAGGAATCATGATGCAAAATTCTTAGAACAGGGCCTTGGAAGTGGCTCAGACAATGGTAATTATTATCATTTTTAGCAAACAGTAAGTAGCTCTCAGGGCTGGAAGGGAAGGTGGGGGGCAGAGGAGACAGCAAGAAATGAGTGTGAAGGGGGAAGCACAGGTGGTGAAGTCTGACTCAGAGATAAGGAGGGGAAGGAGCAGGACTTGGGGGCAGACAGGGAGAAGGGAGTTCAGGATGGCTCCCTGAACATGACCTGGGCCAGGTGTTTACTCACAAAAAATGACTTCACGACCTCTCTGTACCAAGCACTGTCCTGGAAGATAAACCCTGGCCTGCAAAGAGCTCTTAGTGCAGGCAGGGAGATAATATTTGAGTGGAAATAATGACAAGTTGGGTAAAAGACATCAGAAAGAGATACGCAGAGGGAGCTTGGGGGAGGGAAGCAATCCTTCTGGGAGGGGAGGTCAGGAGATGCTTCCTATGGGGAGGAGGGGTATATAGGATATGAGCTTTATGGGAAGGACAGAGATATGGACAGGTGATGTGAGGGGAAGGCCCAGCCTAGGAAAGGGCAGAGAGGTGGGAATTTACAGGGAATGGTGAAGGAAGGGCACACGATTCAGTGTGTCTGTACCTCTGACATGGAGACCGCACTGTGTAACCCTCTTTGGAATCAGAGTTATCTTGTCATGTCCAACTCCAGACTATATTTGAGTTTAAAAGTTTGATAGCACATGCTGTTGGTAGAGGCTCTGAGGAAACAGCCCCTCTCCCCTCCAAATGCCAGCAGCGTGTACTGTACAAACCCTATAGAGGTGGGTGAGTTGGTTTCCCAGAAGCAGACAAGGATTCCCATGCATATGATTTATTAAGGGAGTGCTTTATGGGAAGACTGCAAAGGGAAGCAGGACAGGGAAGGGAGGAAGCCAAGCAAGATGCATGTATTAGTCATCTATTGCTCTGTAACAAATTTGCCCAAATTAGAATATGATATCATCAACATTTATTATCTCATGGTTTCTGTGTGTCAGGAATCCAGGAATGGCTTAGCTGGATGGTCAGACTCAGGTTCTCTCAAAAGGATGTAGTCAAGGCATTGGCCAAGGCTACAGTCATTGCAAGGTATGACTAAGAGAGGATGCAGTTCGAACCTCACTCTTCTAAGTATGGACAGGCCTCAGGTCCTCACAGGATGCTGGCCAGAGACATCAGTTCTCAGGCACTGGATCATTCCACAGGGCTGCTCATAAGTCAGCAGCTTGCTTCTCCCAGAGTAAGAGATATAAAAGAGAGAGGGGACAAGAGAAAGCCCTCAAAACAGAAGTCACGGCCTTCTTACAACCTAATCTTGGAGGTGATGTCACATCATGGCCTGCACTCGAGGGCGAGGATTATGCAAAAGTATGACTACCAAGAGGTGAGTGTCTTGGTGCCAGCTTAGAGGTTGCCTGCCACAGTGAGATTTTAGGTAACGTCCCCACCTCAGCCTGGTCCCACAGGGAGCTCTGAAGTATAAATTAGAGCTCGTCCAGCCTCAAAGCCTGGGAACTGGGCTTTCATATTCCTGGGCCAGTCAGTCATTGACTAGCTCCCCCGCAGGGAGACTTAACATCCAGGCACGTTAGTTGTTTCACAGGCAAGGCAGCACCAGTAGCCTACGAAGAAGGTCACAGATGTGAATTATTAGAAACAAAGCACAGAGAAGGGGGGGCACTTACAACAAACCAGTAAAAAAGATCCAAGGAGATCATGGGGGAGTACTAATCGTGTCCCTAAGAGGGGATCATTTGTAAACACTTATCAACATAAAGAATGTCAGCACCCTTAAAATATGCATCTCATTTCCAGGAATTTCTCCTACAAACACACTGAAGAACCAGCCTAAATGTTTATCAGTATGCTCTGACTAAGTAAACGATGGTCCATTCACACATTGGATTATTATATAGTCATTAAAAGAACTAATATGAAGAGATCTCCCAGGCATGTCACTCTGTGAAAAAAGCAGGTGTAAAATATTGGCTGTGTTGGAGAGGAAGGAATTATTTGTACTTGCAAAGGGATGGACATTCTCAGGTAAAATAAACACTAAATTATTATCGGTGAGAGGGAGACTGGGAGCGTGGAGTAGGAGAGAGACTTTTTGATTCTGCGTCTTTGACAATAACTAAATATTTAACTATGTGCATATATTACTTTTGTAATAATTTTTAAACTATTTTCCCAAAAAAAGAGAGTGAATCTGGCAACTCAAGTCCCTGGAAACCACAGGTATGTTTCTGACTCTTTCAGTCACCTGAGCTGGATGTTCTGAGGACCCAGCAAAAGTTTTCACCCAACCCAGTGTCGTCACTGGGAACTGTCTGGTTTGGTTCCATGAGATTGTATCATCTATCTAATTTGTTTCTGTTTCGTGTTTTATAATTTACTCTGAAGATTAAATTGTATTTTATATTTCACTCTAAAATTTTTATAATAGCCGTTGGCCAAAAGCATGAGTGATCTGATTTTTGACAGCTTTGTAAATTACCAGCCTGCACCAGCCTGTTCTTGTCTTGTTCCGTCCAAGTCATCCTCCCCACAGCCAGCTCCAGAGCTCTAAGGGGCAAATTCAATTCTACAACTCCCACGGCTGCTGAAAGCTCCCCAGGACTCCTCACTGCCCTCAGCATAAGTCATAATAACTCGAGCATCCACTGACTGAGCACTGACTGCGGCCCAAAGTCCACTTTCCATTACCTGTCTCTGAGTTTTCACAAAGACCCAGGAGGCAGAAATCACCTAAACCATTTGAAAGCTGAGGAAATGGTGCCGCAGAGAGGTGACATCATTTTTTGGGTTCACACAGTCGGGATGTGGCTGAGCCCAAATCTGAAGTCCTGTTTGGCTTAAAGGGCTGGATCTGGGTTGAGAAAGCACAAACAGGGCTGGAGAGGTCAGTAGAACCAGATCAAGAAGTGCCTTCAATGGCAAGGCTGAGGATAATGGCAACCAAGGAAGGGTCTATCACAAGTCCCCAACTCTTTATTTAGAATGAGCTTAGGTGCCCCCGAAGGCCTTCACGGTCACTTCTTCCAAAGAGTGTTTCCTGGTTTTCTAGCCTATAGGTATTCATTCATTCATTCATTCATTCATTCATTCAACAAATTCATGTGCCAGAAACTGTGAAGGGACACAGACCCACATCAAATGTGGTCCTCCATCCAGGAGCTCAGTGTCACCCAGCAGTGACAATTCAGGGATCCATGTTTAGGACTGGAGGAAGCAGAGGGGGTTGTAGGAGCACAAAGGAAATAGCTCCACAGCCTGGGAGGCGGAGTCTGGGTCTAGGAAGATTTCTGAAGGAGGTGCTGCCTCAGCCGAGCTCTGAAAGCATCAGATAATGAGGGGAAATGAGGGGGTGTGGTAGAAAACTGCGGAGAAAGAGTGTTCAGCAAAAGGCATAGAGCATGCAAAAGCCTGGAGGAGACATGAAGGAAAACTCTGAATTGTTTGCTGCCCATCCTCCCATGCCTGGAACAGTATTAGGCACATAATAAGTGCCTAAAGTCAGGCACATAATATGTGCATAATAAGATCAATTGAGAAAATAGAGCATGGCGTGTTCAGAGAACCACGGGTGATTCAGGGCAGCTACATTATGACCTGCAAGGCAAGGAGAAGTCAGCCAGAGGCTGGAGAGGTCTGTAGGGGTCAGATCAGGAAAGGTCTTTAATGTCAAGTTAAAAATTGTGAGCATCAGAGAGACATTAAGAGGTTTTCATTTGGAGGGAGGGGTTTGCTTGGTTGGATGGATTTTTGAAAGGCCCTCTAGGTCATCACATGGAAAACAAACTGAAAGGGACAAGGCTCGAGGCACGCAGACCATGAGGAGGCTGGTGCTGCCATTCAGATAAGAAAAAATGACTTAGAATCTTATATCCTAACCAGCTACCACTGTCTACCTGTCTACTCAGGCTTACTGAGAACCCTAGAACCTTGTCCAGCTCAGTTCCATTCTCCAGTTTGGGCTTTAACCAGCAGAGAGGGATCCCAGATATCACCCTCTCAGTCCCAGGCACTATACCCCTAGTAATACAGCCAAAGATGGCGCTCGCATCCAGTTAAGCTTGAGGTCTTTTCCATGCATTTCTAGTTAACCGAGGCATAAACAGAAACTGCTGTAGATATTTCAAGCAGCGAGGAAACTGAAGGCATGAAATTTATAACAAAGGTGCTGGGATGGGGAAGCAGAGGAGCAAAAGGTAAAAAAAAAAAGGGTGATACTCAGTTATCCAGAAGCTGCTACCTCTCGGGGTTGAGCAGCCAGCCACTGCTGTGAGGCGGAAGCCACCCCCGTGATCACCACTGGGGCCACCGACACTGCTGGAGCTCACATCTGTCAGTGGTTGACTTAAGTTGTCTGCTGTCACCACTGCTGCATTTAATCTCCTGCTAGGACTTCCCAACAACACTACCTACCGACCCCAGCTGATGAGATCACCTGGGAAATGTAGTCTTCAGGCTTCCAGTATTAGCGACAAGAGAGTAGAGAGGGGTAAGGTGGCACTGAGACCCATCAGCAAACAACTGGCCCACAAGACCTCTTCAGCCAGCACAGCAAAAAAAAAAAAAAAAAAAAAAAAAACCCACAAAAGAATCCCTTTGACAACATCAAAGAGAAGTGGATGGGTTTGTGTCAGTTATAGCACCAAGGTGGGAGCCAGACAAATCTTTGGGATGGATGAGTCCTTAGCATCAGCGTTTTCTGAAGCTTAAGGGGCAGCAAAACTCTTTTCCCAGCTGTGGCAGCTGCATGTGTCCCAGAGAGCAGCTCGAGTTGAGGTGAGACCTGTCACACACACATCCAGCAACTGCCCCCCTTGCCAGAGTCCTCCTGCCAGCCCCTCAAGGGACTTCACACAACCACCTGACTCTGAGAAATCAACTCATGCCCAGGTTTTCATTTATAAAGATGACTGAATGACGGCATGCCACTGAAAGAAAAATTTATTACTTACGTTCCCGAGAGAAGGGAGCACACTACACCACACAGGGCCACACGAGGAAGCAGCAGGTTTGGTCAGGAGGCAGGAAAGAGGCGAAGGCATAGGCCACAGCCTTTATTGGAGTTTCTACAGAAAAGGCAGGCGGGCCAGAGCAGACAGCTTATGACTGGTTGGTCTGAATAATTCCAGTGGTCTTTGGGGCACCGGGACTGTGCCTGGTTGTCTGGTACCTGGCCCTGGGTTGATTTAGAGCAGGTGAAACACTGGCTTGGTGTGTGAAGGTTAGCTAAAGGAGGTAGTTCCGAGTATGGACTCTGGACCCCGGAGGAGATGTCAACAACTCCAGCCAAGAGTTTGACTCTGTGACTAACGCCAATGGACAAATTCAGAATCTGAGAAACCAGAGCTAGAATAAGAACGCTGTGGAAAGTAACTGATCTTGTCTTGTTCTCTTACATATACCCATTTTACAGATGGGAAAGGGGAAAGGACCTCCCCAAAGTTTTATAGAGTTTGATTCAAGATGGAGACTCGGGTCACCCATTGTCTCTCAGCCCAAACCCTTTCCCTGATTCCTTTAGGCTGGTGTTGGGGAGTATCTGCAAGAGGCAGCGGAAGGGAGAAACCGAGCGGGAAGAGGGAGGGGAGAGGGCCAGGCTGGGGCAGCCCGTGTGTCCTGAACTGGCTGAAACCGATCCTGGCTCCAGGCAAGCAGCTGCTGAGTCCCCTTCCCCTCCTAGCCACCTCCGAGCTCGAGTGACCTCTCTCATCACACAGCCCGCACATTTTTTGCCCTATCCTCTCCATGCCAGCTCTCTGCACTGAGCCTCCAGTCTCATCAGTTTCTAGCCCAAACTGGGCAGCAGATGAAAAATCACCTCTGCAGTGGTGGTGCTGTATCAATATGGCTCCATCTCAGGAACACGTGAGTCCAAGCAAGCTGCCGAGTGACATACACAACGTGGGACCACTATTCATCAGGTCTTTTCTACCTACCTCTCCTGGAGAGGAGGTCTTCCCTTGACCCCTTCACACACATGCACACACTCACACACACACACTGCCCACTCCCACTGTGTTCTCATCCCTCAGACCTCAGCTGTAATGCCCCTTCCACAAAAAGGCCTTTCCTTGCCCACCCCATATGAACGGTCTCCTACAGATAATGTCTCTCCCAGCACCTCTGCTTGTAATAATGTATATTTTGTTTGTCCATCTCCCCATTCCAGAGGATGGGACACTGCCTGTCTGGTTTCAGCGTCATCTCCAGTGCCTGAAACACATAAGGCACTTAATAAATGTGTTGACTGAATGAGTGAATGTAGTAATGAATGAATGAGTAAGTAAATTAATGATACTGGGGCTCAAAGCCGAGAAATTATTTGGCAAGGCCCCCAGCTGCTGGAAGAGGCAAAGGCAGATTCTGGGCTATTTCTCCTGCCCCTCCAGCCCCAGGAGCTCAGGCACCAGGGAAGGTCTTCAACGTGAGTTGGGGGCTTACTTTCTCCCACCGCCCCCTTGCCTGGAGTCTCCCATCCCGGTGAAGAGAGAAGGCCCGGGAGTCCCCCTCAGGAGTCCCAGCCACCCCCGCCCCCCTGCCGCAAAGGAAAAAGGAGGGGCGGGCCGCTCGCTCCCCCCGCCCCCACACCAGGCTCCGCGCGGGGAGGGAGCGCGCGCGGCCCCCGCGCTCCCCGCCTCCGCGAGGCCGCTGCAATTTGCAGCCCGACCTCAATTAGCCCGGTGCCTAAGCGCGCCAATTACCGCGTCAATCACTGCGCCAGAGGCAGCGGAGGGGAGAAACCGAGCGGGAAGAGGGAGGGGAGAGGGCCAGGCTGGAGCAGCCCGCGTGCCCTGAACTGGCTGAAACCGGTCCAGGCTCCTGGGAAGCAGCTGCTGAGTCCCCTTCCCCTCCGAGCCCACCTCCCGAGCCGAGTGACCTTTCTCATCACTATTTTCTACTCCTCCCAGATGGAGGTTGGAGAGCCTCCTCCTGCCAACTGCCACCCACCTCCCCATGCCCCGCTCCGCTCAGCCCCCGCCAGCCTCAGTTTCCCCATCCACTAGATTGTAAACTCCCTGAAAGAGAGCCCGTATCTTGCCTGTCTTGCACACCCTACACACTCAATAAACAGTGACATAAATACAAGAGCAAATCTGTTATATGGAAATCAAAACAATACCACAGAAGACACTTGTGAGGATAAAGCATGATGTCTAGAAAATTATGGAGAACTGGCATACGGGGAATGCTCGAGAAATGCTATTATCATCTCCATCCACTTAGTCAAACATCTGAAGGCTCCGCCTTTGTGCCAGGCTCTGGGCTGGATGCCTGGGACGCAGCGAGGAGGCTGGCCTGGTATACACATAAGTTCATGGTCCGCTAGTTTTGACTAGATTGTTAAGGTTTGTATTCTCCATAACATGCCTCATTTTTCAAGCCTCAAAGGTTTTTTTGGCTTTGAGAAAAATGAGGTAGAGGCACAAAGGGGGAAGAGGAGAATGAGACAGCTCGGTAAGACCACCAAGGAGGTGAAGGCATCCCAGGTCCCCTCCTTGAAGGATGTCCTGCCCCACAAAGCAGACAGACAACAGCACGCGAGGTCCCCTAGTTTCGTTTCCTCAGTATTATTTTCCAGCCTACCTTCTTCTGGCGCTTTGGGGGAACCTCTTCCCGTTTCAACTGTCTGCTTGTCGAGAGGCTGTAGTCACCACAGCTGCTCCAGCGGGCACTCAGGCTGGCCAAAGTTCTCCTTTAGCCTAGCCAGCGTGATTGGTCCAAGGATGATCATGTGATTCCAGCAAGGCCAGTCAGAGTTTGCCCCGGGATTGCTCTAAAGCCCTTGGATTGATCCCTGTTAGATAGGTTTCCCGAAAGAGGGGCTGGAGTCTAGGGTTGCAAGTAGCCGTTTTATGGGCTTGCATAAATGAAGCCACGCCTGGGAAATATGTGGAGAAAGAAACATTGTTCAACTTCTTACTTCTATTGTTCGGGTACATGAGCCAACAAACTGAATCTTGACCAAGCCAGTTGAAGTTGGGTTTCTGTCAGTTGCAACAAAAGGCCTTTCATTTTCCAAAATCTCCACAGTGGGCATGCCTAGTTATTACAATTTTAAAATATAGGGAGATGCTCTTAGAAGTACTTGAGCACAAGGGCGATGTCCACTGATCTCTATTCATTTGTATTTTATATCACTTAGGTGGTGACAAGTGTTACTTTTGTGGTAAGGAAGAAACAGTAACGACTCCTCAAGAACAAAATAATTCACTTCTGATATTGAAACATAATAATGAGTGAAAGAAGTCGGATCCAAAAGTTCATACTGTGTGATTCCATTCGTATAACGTTCTAGAACAAGCAAACTGTGTCTATGGTACTAGAAGGCTGGGGCGGGGGATGTGGACTGGAAGGGGCACAAGGGAGGCTTCTGGAGTGATGGAAACATCATCTCAATCTAGACAATGGTATACATATGTAAAAAGTCATTGAGCTGTGTACTTAAAGACTTGTGCATTTTACTGAGTGTGTTTTAGACCTCAATAAAAAAATTTTAAATAGAAAAATAACGTGTATTCATATCTCTCGGCACCTTAAAGCTCTACAAACCCCCTTCACTTAGCCTAATTTTATATGGAAAATAAGAACCCTTTTCTTCATTGGGATTCTGAAACACAATAACTGAAAACAATATAAGTTAAACATTAAAATAATCAAAGACAAGACCAGGGGGGGCCCAACCTTCTCCTTTCATCACCTCTGGAAAGCCTTTCTTCCCTGCTGAGCCCTCTGGGTATTCTCACCACCTCCAGGTACTATCTCAGAATAAGATGTGAATCAGAGGCTGGTAGATTCAGCAGAACTGCATCCTCTTAGAACAAAGAACAGCCTGGCATTTGGAACAGAAAAAGCCTTGCTTTCCCAGCAACTTTGCAAAAGTGATTTCTAGTATTAATGGGTGGAACCTTCTTCTGGATTGATCCCCTTTTCACAGGACTAATTATAGATTTATTAATATTTATGGACCTCTCATCACAGCCGATAGCTCTTGTTTGAGGACATAAAGCCTTATCTCACTACTTCCAGGAAGGGGCATTTGAAGCCAGCTCTAATTGGGTGACCCGCAATCAAGATAGAAGGGGAAAAAATGACAATAGCTCGCCTGTTGCCATATATTAAAATACCATCCGCCCAGCTTAATGATTATCTTAAGAATTAATAATCTTGCTAGCCCCAGTTGGGGCCCTAATAGCGGGGAAATCGTATTAAATGCTTTGCTAAGAGCAATCAGCTTTTTGATAAGGCTAATGGCCCTGCCCCTGGCTGTTTCTCATCTCTGAGCTCTCTGTTTTCCTTCCCCAGCAGAAGGCCACTTTGTCCACATCACTTCTCATCTAAAGTCAGCATCACCTGGTTCTGTCTCCTGATAGGGCTCCTGCTGCCTCTCTCACCCTCTTTCAATCCATCTTAGGTGCTGCAGTGAGATTTATCTTTGGAAGATGCAGCTTCAACCCTGCCATGCCCCTACTCTACAATCCTACAATCTTCAGTGGCTCCCCATTGCCTACCACATGAGCTGCATGAATAGGCATCTAGCCTTCCAGTCCAGCCCCACAGCTCCATACTTTGTTCCCTTCAAGGACCCACTGGACGATTACTTCTCTCTTCCCAAGGCACACCCCTGAAGTCAGAGAAATAACATGAGTTTGGGATTTGGACTACCTAGAGCTAGATCCCAATGCTATCACTTTCTAGTTTGATCTTATGTAAAATGCTCAACTACTTTGAGCCCCAGCTGCCATATCTGCAAAGGGAGATAAAATGTTGTCTACCTCACGTAGCTTGTTATGAAGATTGCACGTGATCAAGTAGGCAAAGTGCCTAGACTGGGGTCTGGCATACCTCCAGAACAGATGTACAGTGAATGTTTTGTACTCACCCTCTAATTTTGCAACTTTACATCCCTGTATCTGGAGTGCAGAAGAGTGTGGGGTGTCAGAGCTCAAGGAATTGAGAATTCAGATTCAGGCTTGAGTGATCTTGGCAGATGTCTCAATCTCTCTAAGACTCAGTTACTTCGTCCATGAAATGGGTAGGATAGTCCCTCCTAATTATTGCTCTTATGAGCTTTAAATCACAGAATGCAGGCAAAACACTTACAATACTATTGGCACATAGTAAGTGCTTGATAAACATTAATTACATTGTTGTTGCTTTCCCAGTCATCAAAGTACCAGTCAAAGGCCTTCTTTTCCAGAAAGCCCTCCCACACTTCATCTTTTTCTGCCTCTGTCTTATAATGTTTTGTACTTTCCACAGGTCATTTGGATGCTTCCATCTTTCCCCTCTGCCACCTCTTAACTGGACTCTGAGTCCACAGCATGAGACCAAATCATACCCAGTTCTGCACTCTCTCCCAAGACCCATGGTGCCTGACATGAAGTTTGTCACAGAGCAGGCACTCAAATGTTGACTCAATAATGACAGCAATTATAGCTGAGCACTCACTATGTGTCAGGCACTGTGATGGGTACTTTAAAGCAAAGAATTCTTACAGCAATTAATTTTTAACATTCATAGCAATTAACAAGCAATTCACTCCTATAACAATAACAATTCATTCTTACAAACAGGCTCTTTTTTTTTTTTTTTTTTGGTATTAGTAGTATCTCCAGTTTATAAGGCAGAAAACTGAGATGTGGAGAGGTCATACAGTTAGGAAGTAAAGGACTCAGGGTTCAAGTGCAGCCTAAGGGCTGTCCGGAGCCCTTGCCCACCAACAATAGGGAGCTAGAGTTGTCAGTGTTTCCCTAAGCTTTACTCAGGCAGCCCCAGTGGGCAGAGTTGTGGCTTTCTTCCCCCAAGGTGGATACCAGCACTTGCTAGGTGCCCATCTCATTGGGAGGCCTTCCCCGACATTATCTCCTTGTATTGAGCACTATTATCTTCATCTTATAATGGTAGCAACCAAGACTCAGAGAGGTGAAGCCACTTACCTAAGGTCACACAGCTGATAAGTGGAGGAGCTGGAATTTGAACCTAGGCCCAGTGGGCTCCAGTCTCCTTCATGACTGATGGGCTCAGTTAGAAGCATGAAGTTTTCCCTCCAGTTTTTGCTGGACTACAGCCCTGTCTTGACCCCTATGCCTCTTTCCTGGGACCCTGACACCCAGCTCTGTGGTGAGCAGCCCCTACTCTTGGTGGGCAGGAGGGCTCTGGGCTCTTCCCTGTGCCCTCTAAGCCCTCTCCTCCCCTCCAGCTGATGGTCTCATTTTAATACCAACGGAGTTGCCTTCCTCGGGTTCAGACCCTGCCTTGCCTCTGGCCCTTGTCCTTTTGGCCTAAGGGCACCTGAGCCACCTGATCCCCTCCTGAAGCCTCAAACAATGGGATTGGGAGTCAGAGGCAGGCATCCACTTGAATTATCCTTTCTGGCAACTAATCTATATAATTGCAGAAAAATGTGCTAAGAGCTTTGGGGGTCTAGGCAGGAAGCACCCACCTGGGTGAAGTAGGACGGGCTGTCTGAAAAAGATTGGCAGCTGGCCCTGGAAAGGGTGAGTTCACCAGGCAGAAGAGGGAAACCAAAGCCTTGAGGGATGTGGAGCAGAAAACACAGGGGGGCATGACATTAATGTTGTCCTCCAAAAAGACCTGGAGTAGAGACTGTGGGTGGCAGAGTGAGGTCAGTCCTTTGGGGACAGAGTGGGGAGGATGTCTGTGATTCCAGAAGATGTACAGGAACTGGGGCTTCCCTTTCCATATTGAGGGGTCGAGGAGCAGTGGAGCGAAGAGCACCCAGACCCCAAGAATAGCTGCCCATGTCACCTTTCTGCTCCCTTCCAGCAGCCGTCACCAGGACAGAGATTAGGTGCTGCCGACAGGTGCCAGGCAGGCTGCTTGCTATCACCAGCGAGGCCCCTGACAGCCGCTCCAGCTGTCTCCCATCAGAGAAAACACACATCTGAGACCAGACTGATGAGGTTGTCTCCAGACAGGCGGCTGCGGAGGAAGGGAGGGGCAGGAGACGGGCTGCTGTTGCAGTGCACACCCTGGCCGTCTCCCCAGAGCAACCTGCAAGAGGCTCTTAATCACCAGAGAGCCTCTGAGGGCCTTTCTCAGGCTCCTTTGACCTCACTGGCACATGCATGTGCACAAATATGCCCTTAAACAGGTCTGAGAGTCCATCTGTGCACCATGTGACAAATATATACACATGCACGGACACCAGTGTAGATGCATCTGCACTGGGGTGTAAGCGTGCACAAACATACATTCACACCAGTTCTTGGGCAGAAAAGCTGCCACAGGTGCACAGATACACCCATCCATGCCCCAATTCCTATGCGTTTGTGAATACAAACATGTGTGCATCCATGTTCACACATGTACACACAGAGTCTAAATCTGGGTTCTCTGAAGAAAAGACTCTAGGGATTTGGATGCTAATAGTTGATCTAAGACCACAGGAAGCACAACGCAGATGACAGGAGACGAGGAAGGTGTGTTAATAAATGATTTGTCAGTGGAGGTCCCCATGGTTCAGTCCTGCTGAACTGGACACACTCTGAGAGACTATATGGAACACACTTTGAAATTGTGCAAGGAAGTTGGAGTGTTTCTCTGAAACTGCTGCCCCTTATTGGCGGAGTGTTAATCCTGGGCATTAACTCTCCTCTCCTGAGTACACCCAGGAAAGGCCCTTAAATGGAGACACAGAAAGCCATAAGCCTAAGTAAGCTGTCCACAGGGGACCTACAAGATAAGGTCAGGACTGTGCGTAGGACGCTGAAAGTGTCCACTACACACAGGGTGTACCCCAGTACATGGGCTCTCAAAAACATGTAAGGAGGAGGGGTAAAAATACATTAAATAAACTGTATGCATTGATTCCAAGAGACACATTTTAAACATGCCAATATCCCTGAAATTGGCATATGCCCTACAATTAAAAGAAGCAGTGTTATTTTTGGTTTTGTTTTTTAGTACATAAAATGTACATAAAAATTATTATCATTAATAGAGTCAGATTTAGTGAAATATATCCACATATGTGCTGCCATGTGCCTGGAGTACCTCTGGAAGGAGACACAAGAAACCAGGGAAATGGTATGGCAGGGCTACTAAAGTTTGTTTTATAACAGTTTTATGTGCCTGGAGTACCTCTGGAAGGAGACAAGAAACCAGGGAAATGGCATGGCAGGGCTACTAAATTTTGTTTTATAACAGTTGTATTGAAATATAATTAACTTGCCATAAAATTCATCCTTTAAAAATATACATCCTGTGTTTTTAGTCTATCCACAAAGTTGTACCACCATTCACCACTGTCTTTTTCATACATTTTCATCACCCCTGAAAGAAATCCTATACAAATTAGCAGTCACTGTCTGTTCCCCACTGCTCCCAACCTTAGGTAACCAGCCATCTACTTCCTGCCTCCATGCATTTGCCTATTCTGGATATTTCATATAATGGAATGATACAATATGTGGCCTTTTGTGTCTGGCTTCTCACATTTAGCAGAATGTTTTTAAGGTTCATCCATGCTGGAATATGTTCTGTACTTCATTGCTTTTCATAACTTAATAATATTCCATTGTATGGATTTAACACATTTTGCCTAACCTTTCATCAGTTGATGGATAATTGTGTTGTTTCCACCTTTTGCTACTATGAATAATGTTGCTATAAACATGCATAAACAAGTTTTTGTGTGAATATATGTTTTTGTCTTGGATAGCCACCTAAGAGTGGAATTGCTGGGCCATACCGTAACTCTATATTCAATCTTTTGAGAAACTGCCAAACTATTTCCAAACAGGCTGTTGCCTATTCTGTTCCCAGCAACAATGTATGAAGGTTCCAATTTCACCAAATCCTTGCCAATATCTGTTATTGGCCTTTTATTATTGTTATTATTTATTATTCTCATCCTAATGAGTATAAAGTGATATCCCCTCCAAGCCACTGATTATTTAGTTCAATTTCTACATGTTTGTGATTTCCTAAAATTCTTCCATTGATAATCTTTAACTTCGTTCCATGTGTCCAGAAAACACATTTTGTATGATTTAAAATTTTTTTTAATGTACAGGGACTTGTTTTGTAACAATGTATTTTCTGTCCTATAGAATGTTCCATATGCACTTGAGGGAAGAATGCTGTTTTGGAGGGGAATGTTCTATAGATGTCTGTTAGATCAAGTTAGTTACAGTGTTGTTCGAACCTTTTATTTTCTTGCTCATCTTCTGCATAGGTGTCCTACCCATTATTGAAGGTAGAGTGCTGAAGCCTCCCTCTATTATTGTTGAACAGTTTTTGCTTCATATATTTGGGGCTTTACTGTCATTAACCTAACATAATTATGTGTTCCTGTGGACTGACCCTTTAATCATTTTTAAATGTCTTTCTTTGTCTATAGTAACAATATTTGTTTTAAAGTCTATTTTTTCTAATATTAGGATAGCCTCTCCAGCTCTCTTTTGGTTCCCATTTGGATGTTATAAATTTTTCTATCTTTTTATTGATAAAGTAGAATCTACGACTGTCATTCTGGCTCTGCTTTCTGTATGTCATGCCTCTTTGTTCCTCTGTTCTCTAATACTGCTTTATTTTATGTTAAATAGATCATTTCTGGCATATCATTTTTATTCTCTTGTTTTTTTTTATTATATTTTGAGTTATTTTATTAGTGGTTTCCCTGGTGATTACAATTAACAGATTAACTTAAAATAATCTAGTTTGGATCAATGCCAACCTAGTTTTCCATAGTACACAAAAACTTTGTTCCAGTATAGCTCCATTCCCTGCCTTCTTCTTTGTACTATTGTTGTCATATAAATTACATCTTCATACATTATAAGCTCATCAACATAGTTTTATAATTATTGCTTTATACAGTTGTCTTTTAAACAAAAGAAGAAAACAGTTACAAACAAAATTACATACACACTGTCATATTTGCCTGCATACTTATTTTTGCTCTTTATTTCTAAATTTTTTGTTTCTTCATGCAGCTTTGACTTACTGTCTAGGGTCCTTTCATTTCAGCCTAAAGGACCTCCTTTAATAATTCTTATAAAACAGGTCAGCTAGTGACACACTCTTTAATTTTTTTAAAAATCTGTGGAAATGTTCCTTTTTCTTTTTTGAAGGATGGTTTTGCCGGACAGAGAACTCAGGAAATCAGTTCCCCCTCTCCACGGTTTGTTGTTGCTGCTATTTTTTTCTTAGTGACTTTCCTGGACTAATTCTATAAAGTCTGAATTCTTTGTCATGTGTGGCCATTGAAGTCCCTGCTTATTTAACATGGTGGTCAACTAATATTTGTACAAAGGTTTTCTTAAATGCCCTGAACCAATTACTTTTATAGCCTTTGCCAAGAGGCTGTGTGTATGTGTTGGGGAATTTAAAACTTTGTCTGAGCCTTTACTTCCTGCTTACGCAGAGCCTCAGGTCAGCCACAGGTAAAAGATCATGGCATTCTCATGTCTTTCCATGTGTGCAGATAGATTCCTTCTAGATTCCTCCTCTTTCTGGATGCATCCTTCTAGATTCCCCAGAAAATGTTAGAGATTTTCAAAGTCCCTTTCTCGTTGCCCCAATTTTCTTTTAAGATTTTTGGTTAGTCTCTTCTTAGCTCCAATTGGGGTAAAACTGCCTCAGGCAGCTATGATGTTAAACAATGGCTTCTGATTGTTGCCACAAAAGCCCTTGGAGATAGACCTTTTGCACAGAGAGAGCTCTAATTCAGGTCAAAGACAAGTCCTGAAAATGAAGCTTTTGAGCAAGCTGCCAGACAGGTCAAACAATGACAGTTCTCTGGGAATGGGGCTTTTGGGGAGCTCCAAACCTGCTCTGTCTTTTCTAATGGCTGCTAGGCTACTGGTTTATACAGTTACTGCGGCTGTAAGACTGTTGATTTTCAAGGCTACCATGGAGCTGGGGAGAGAGGATGAGATTAAGGCAAATTAAAACATCGTAAAACTCACTGTTCTTCCGATTCAGCTATTTTTCCTGCATAAACACTCCTTGCATTGTTGTATGTCTTTAGTCAATTTCCAGCATTAAAAAAAAAAGTGTATTAGAGAATTTTTCCAATGTTTTCATTGCTTTTATGGAGGATTAGATTTTTGTAAGTCCTGCTTCCACCATTCCAGAAGTCAGCCACTAGGACATTCACTTTTCCTATGTATCTTCTGCATTATATGAAGTTTTCACCAAGTCCAAGATTACTAATCAAAAAATGAAATGTATAGAAAGTCAACAAATGGTATTTACACACATGTGCATGTGCACACACATTGTTGCAGGAACCCAGATGCATAAGCATATTAATCTGTCTGTGACACATATTTGTTCACCCACATGAGGAGTGGCAGGGTCAGCTCTGTGCTTCAGAAACATCTCCCCAACTCCTGGTTGCAATGTGGGTCGTAGAGAGCATGAGATGGTAGGCAGAGAAGCTAGGAAGAAGCTGGGAGTCATCCAGCAATAGTGATGATGTGGCCTGGACTTGAGGGGGCTGCACATGTCCACAGCTCATCACCTCCAGGGGCCCCATGTGTGCACCAGCCCAGGCATATACATATGTGCATGGTCCACGTGTTCAGGCACACATACGTCCTGGAACATACTGTTGAAGGTAGAGGGGGTTGCAGGTCTGGACTGTAAGCCATAAGGGAACTTAGTGAGAAAGACAGGGTTCTAGAGGGGAGGGTATGAGGGAGGTGTGGTTTTCCAGGCCCAATGCCCTGGGCCCACCAGCCTACCCTCTGTCAAGCTGGACCCATAGACCACATTCTGCTCTGGAACATCCTTTTCAAGCTATGCAGATCCCATCCTGGTTTTCCCAGCAACCTATCTCTAGGGCACAGCTTTAACAGCCACTGGGGGCCCCTCCTTTTGTCCCCCTGATATGTTATTAACTCTTCCTGTGTCACCCTAGGTCACTTCTTTTCCCTGTAAACAATTTCTACAGATGAGGGTTATGTTTGTTTCCTGACCTGATCCACCCCCAGAGTTCATCTCATCTTCAGCTCTGGGCCACTCCATGGCAGGGAGCACACAGACAGAGGCTCAAAGCTAGCTGGGTGAGACCCTGGCTGTTACACACTGGATCGTCTTGAATTCCTGCTGACACCAAAGATTACAGGTCTCCTAAGTCCAAGATACTACAATTTGGGATTTTTAAAAATACAATTTCTTTTTACTAAGAATTCTTTCAAACATCTAAAGAATATAGTAAAGACTAATGCATTTACTACCCAGTTTTAATTTATATCTAAATGATGCCTGACTTGCTTCAGTTCTTACCTTTTATTTTTTTCAAATTTATTTTGTCAGCAAACAGAACGCATTCATCCATTCTTGGGTTGGTGAGCAAAGTTTGGGCTGTTTCCAGGTTTTTTGCTATTATGGGCAGGAAGATTATGAGCATTCTCGTCATGTCTCCTGTTGTGTATGTGCAAGTTTCTCTCAGGTATGTACCTAGGAGTGGAATTGCTGAATATTCAGCTGCATGAGATACTGCCAGACTGTTTTTCCAAAGTATTTGTGTCAATCTGCACGCCACCAGCAGGGTCTGACAGGTCTTGCGGGTCCGCATCCTGTGGTACCCTCACAATGGAATGCTCTCCAGCAGTCAAAATGAATGAACAACAGCAACAAGCAACAATAAGTATGATCTTAGTAATACAATAGTGAGTGAAAGAAGGATGCATAAAAGCCACTCTTTAAAAAAATTTATAACAACTTACATACACAAACATACATCTGTATATTATATATACACATTTTATTAGTGATCATCCTTTAAAAGAAAGAAAACGCTGCAGCTACAATTGAAGATCTCTAGATATACCACGCCCCAGTTCCTTTCTCTTTCTCCCCAGCCCCAAAGGAAACACTCTCAGAGAATCGTGTTATATTTTAACTGCTTATAAATGTATCCATACTGTTGGTGAGGTTTTGATATTTACATAAATGATATTAAATCATACATAGCCTGCAGTGATTTGTTTTTTATTTTTCTCCACTCACTATTATAGCTTTGAGATTTATCCAGGTCACTACATGTGACTGAAGTTCATAACCTGTAACAGGTATATTCAGTTTACCAATTTGCCACATTTTATGCATCCATCCTCATATAGAAGGCAATTAAGTAATAATTTCATGATTTTGAAATTCCAAGATTCCAAAATGGTATCTTTCTAATATTTCAGTGTAATCGAGTGATCCTTTAAAAATATGAATCCATTTTCTTATTTCCAGTTGGTGTCCTCCGGGTCTTGTGTTTGCAAAGTCGCAGCCCTGATGAGAAGAGGACTTGGGGCACAGACAGCAGAGGTGGGAGAGAGTTCGATGGTCTGAGGAGGGCCAGGTCCTCAGTCACCCCTGAGACCCCAACACAGTCCCCTCAGCTGGGCTTCAGGCGAGGAATCAGAAGGAACCGAGAGCTCTGAAAGCCGCAGGCCCCTAAGAAAAGAGTCCCATCCCAGGTCCAAGGCTGAGGGTGTGAAAGAACCTGCAGCCAGGTCTGCAGGACCTAAGAGCAGGAGTGGCCTGTGTCATTCCAGGCTGAGCCCCAGAGACCTGGGAGTCTGGGTACACAGGTCTGAAATGGCCTTGCAGAGGCCCCTGCACCTGGCCTGGTGCAGGAGCATCAGGGACACTCCAGACCCAGAGGGACTTCGGGACAGCCGCCCGCCATGGTGACCAGCAACAGGGGCAGCCTGGCTTTTTTTTTTTTTTTCATTTTTCAGTTTTATTAGGCAGAATTGTTACAATTTGCACATATACAATGTATTTCATGTAAATACATATACAGAATATGCTGCATGTATTTTTTTAATTTACATATATGTACTGTTCATTGTTTCTAAGAATGTTTAGAGCTTTAGCTTTTTAAACTTACATAATTATCAAAGGAATAAAGCCAACCCCCAAATAAGAATTAATTCAAAAAGATACATACACTCTGCTGTTAACAGCAACATTATTTATAATTGGGGCAGCCTGTCTTGATGGTGGACAACAACCAAGTGTCAGTTGTCCTCCCCCATGACCTGTGTCAGTCCCCAAGATGTCTTCCAGTCCCGTGAAAGAAGGGAAACCTATCTTTCCGAGTTTCTCCCGCCGGGGCACAACAGGGTCCCCATACGGAAATGACATTGGGCTACAGAAAAGCAAAGCAAGCTACATTCCTTGTACACCTGGTGTGAGTGAAGAATTACACCTGTTGCACTCAGAGTTGAGGAATCTGGGTTTCCAGGACAAGTAGTGCTCCAGGCTCTAAGATTCCAAGCTCTCCAAACCTCAAGGTTTGAGGACAGTTTGGAAGGAGCGAAAGTCTATCTTTAGAGCTCCTGAAGCCTCTGCCAGAATTGTGTCCCTTTTCCTGACACTCCGGGCCCGTTTGGGACAGCTAAAGAATAAAGAGGTTGGAGGGGGAAGCCCCTGATCTCCTTGGCCCAAGACTCTGCCAGGCCTTGGCTAGGTGGGGCTCAGAGACCTGTAGTATCCTTGGTCCATTCACTGTGTCAGAGGGGAAACTGAGGCTTGGAGAGGAAATGCTTTGCCCTGGTCACCTGGCCACCACACACACACCCGCCCATCCCTCCCCTCTCCTCCTGACTTCTTCCCCGGTCCAGGCTGCCTCCCACCCTCTGCAGAGGATAGCAGCCTGCGGTGGGAGTCGGAGGTTGGCTAGGAATGTGTTCCCCACTGCTTGTGTTCCCACAGCCCCAGGGCCTCTCACTGCCGAAGGTTGCCATCCATTTTCTGTCCACCTCATTTGTCCACAAACCATGAAGAAAAATCACTCCCCGTCTCTCCGCCTCAGCTGCCACCATGATGTATGGCCTCCATCAGAGCCCCCTGCCCCAGCGGCACCCTCCTTCTCCCCCAAACCCCCCAAGGCTGGGGGTTGGGGGTTAGATTGCTCCTGAACCAGCTGCCGGGGTGCATTTTAAGAGATCATTCAGGAGACGATGTCCCTGCTTTGTCTTTATGGAGGGAAGACAGTGTAGATGTTACTGATCATTGCTGTGCCGCCCCGGGTAATTCATGTCACCTCTCTGTATAATAACTCTCCTCCCCCACTCCCTCCCTCAGAAGCCACACAAGGTCTGTTTACAGCTCTTACTTTATTTGTTCTTTCCATCATCTCTGATGAAAATAACCCTAGTTTCTATTTATCCTTTGCGCCAAGCCCCGCGCTGGGCACTGAGGACCTACAGCCCCCACCCTTGGTGAACGTTGGCATCTCGTGAGAGAGTCAGACATGCGAAAAAAAAAAAAAAAAGCAGCACCCTAGTGTAGAAGTGCAATAATCAACAACTTTCTGGATACATAGGTGCCTAAGGTGAGGACGGGGATCCCTCTGCTGGCAGGGGGGTGGGTGGAGAGTAGTGTGTGTACATAGTTGAGGTCTCTGAGCTGGGTTCTGAGCCTCAGGTTAGGAGCATGGGCTCCGGAGTTGGATTGGCTGCGCTGGTATCCTGCTGTGTGCCCCTGGGCAACTTGCTTGGCTTCTCTGAGCCTCTCCACTGAATTCTGGAGAGCTGGTAATGGGAATCACTCTGGGTGGGGGTATGGGGGGTACTATGAATACCAAGTGAGTACAGCATAAAGAGTGCTAAATATAAAGCTTGGTACAGAAGGTTAGCTGAGAGTCTCACAATTTGTGGAGTGCTAGAAGCTTGCCTAGAGGACAAGGTGAAGGCAAATGGTCGAGGCAGAGGGAAAAGCTTTGGCACAGATGTGGACCTTGGGAAATATGAGCCACTGGGAGATGCTGGTGTGTGGCAGGAAGTGCTAAGAGAGGAGGTTGGTGTGGACAGGGCTTGGAAGGCCAGGAACTTGTACCCAAACCTACAGGCAATGGGGAGCCACGGACGGGTCTTGAGCAGGAGAGTAGCAAAGTCAGATGAAGTTTTAGAAAGATACCACTGATGATGACTGGGGAAAAGAGGTTGGAAGGATCAACTTGGGGTTCAAACCTGGTCTTCCTTCTCAAATGTCCCTGTGCATTTCTAGTAGGAAAACCAGAGCCTGATTTTCCTAAAGGCCCCGGGTGCTGGTGAGGTTCTCATCTCAGATATGTGTATTTGGGTGGGGGGAGTTGAGGAGCCCAGCTCCCAAGCAAGGGGCCCATCAGGCAGATTCTGGCTGGTGGGGGGTGGGGTAGGTGGGAGGGGAGCAGGGCAGCCTCCAGCTCACCCCGCCCTTCAACTGTGGACTCAGTCAAGCGTTCCCAACTCCGAGGCACGGTGGCTGTCTGGCGTGTCCAAACTGCGCTCCTGGCTGCCTCAATTTCGCATCCCCCAGGCAGTGCAGACACCGTGAATGGCCCGGAAATTGAATGCAAAATCAAAATGCAGCAAACAAATGGATGCAAAAGTCATTTGGAGCCAGTAATAAGAACCACCTCTGGACTTTGAGGCCGGGAGAGTCCCTCAGAGGCTGAGCCGACTGGGCAACTCCTCCCCCAACCTCCGCTGGCCCTGGCTCTCTTTCCTCTGACCCACAATACTGGGTGATTTCCAAGGTCACCCCATTCAGCTCCTCAGCATATAGACGGGAAAACTGAGGCTTGGAAAGAGAGGACAGAGAATCAGGGTCCTTGAGTCAGACAGGTCCGAGTTTTGACCCAAGTCCTCCACTTTCTAAAGCCCATGACCTTGGGTGGGTGGCCTGATGCTATTTCTTCATCAGACAGATGAGGAGAAGACCCTCCTTCTGGTCCAGGTGGCCAGACTGAAGGTAATCCTAAGTGTAGAAGGGAGCCCAGTCCGAGAGGGTAGTGGCCATGCTGGGATTTTTCATGGCTTCTCCCAGCACCTGCACTGCGCCTGACACACAGCAGGCGCTCAGTGCTCAGTACATGTCTGCTGAATGCGTGCATGGCAGAATGAGGGCATGGGAAACAAGAAGCAGGCTTCTGCTTTCTTTGCTCACATAGCCCGAGTCTTGACCAGTGCCTGGCCCAAGGTAGGTGCTCAATAATTCACACATGAAAGACCTGAGTTTTACACTTTAACCCCCTTCTCCTCCCAATCCCCTCACTGAAGAGGCCCAGCACCCCAAGTCCCCTAGTCTGAGCTCCCTGGGGGGTTGCAAATTGGCTTTTCATCCCCTCAGCGTTCAGATATCAGAGGGAAATGTTGCGCTAACATCTGATGCTCACGGACACCAACAAGGCATTTTATGGTTTACAGAGCGTGGCTCCCATCAAATGTCTTTGTCACCCCTCCTCTTCCTCCGGCCCTGTCAACATCACAAACATAGAAAGAGAAACTCAGAGGCTGGACATGACTTGTCCAGGGTCACCTTGTGCCAAGCAGGATGGCAGGGATTGGAATGCCAAATCCCTTTCTCTTTGCATCACTCATTCCTTCAGCAAAAGCACAAAGAGCACCTGCTGACTGAGTCAGGCTTAGGACTTTGGGGCCTCATATGGTCCCTGGTCTCCACTCAGGGCTGCGAGGGTTCCAGGTCAGCAGGCTGAGGGCCAAGGCCCACCCTGGCCACCGCGACCAGGGGAAGTGAGGGACAGAATGAAGGACAAGAGGAGGAACCTCAGGCGGAGGCAAGTAGGCAGCCAAGGCACAGCAGAGAGAGGGACAGGAGCAGAGAGAAAGGCAATTACACCAAAAACATCTATTAAGCACCTCCTGTATACTGGGCACCCAGGATACAGCAGTGAGAAGGCAAAAGCAGATGTGAAACTTACCCTCTGGTGGGGAGGCAGATATTAAATAATCAACCTGATCTGTAGTCATTCATTACAAACAGAGGTAAGTGCTCTGAAGAAAAGGAACATGGTTCTAGGAATGTGTGACACAGGGACATAAGCTGGGAGTGGGGAGGAGTGGTCAGAGAGGGCTTCCTGGAGGTGATGGTGCTTGGGCTGAGATCTGGAAGATGAGGAGAGAGGGAGGGAGGAAGGGAGAGAGACAGAGACAAAAGGAGGAGGAGGGTGGAAGAGAGACAGAGGCAGAGAGGAGGAAAGACAGAGGAAGAGAGTCTGAAAGAAGATGATGGGCCAAGGGGAGGAGCTAGAAATGAGAGACAGTTGGAGAGCAAGGCAGAGAGAAGCAAGCCAGGATCGGGCAGCTGGACAGACTGACACACAGAGAGAGCTGGTTGGGGAAAGAGGGGCAAATGGAGACAAAAAGAGCCAGGGAGGAAGGGAGGGTAAGAGGCAAGAAAGAGACTGCAAAACTCCCAGCTCCCCACCCTCTGATGCCTGGACTTTCATCTTGGATACAGGAAGAATCTGAGCTCCCCTCAAGGGAAGAGGGAAGCGAGGGGCCTTTAGGCTGGAGCTGAATAATGCATTTCACGTTCCAGGGCTGTTTCATCTCTGCCTTTGTAAACCTGAATTCCAGAGTGGAGCTTGGCTGCAGCCAGTGAGGGTGTTGGGTGGGCAGGTAGGGTGCTGCTTGCTGCAGGAAGGCAGGGCTGGGCCTGGCTGGCCAGGCCTCCGGGCCAGAGCAAGGGCCTGAGCCTCCTCCCTCCCCCATATCCTCTGTGAGTACCTTATTCCGGTTTTCAGCTGGAACTGAGTTCCTCCCAAAGAATCAACTGTCAATTAAGGTGCTTCTTGTTGTGTGTTACCTGTTAATGAACAGTTAGTGTTGACTGTTAATGAGGATGTGTTCGCTGGAGACTAGCATGTTCAGTGTCAACCATGGTTTTTGTTAAGTAGCATGTTTGCAGTTTACTAGGGTGTTAACTGCTAATAAAGGTTTTGCTGTTAACTAGAATGAACACTGTATGTTCAACAATAAGAAGGTCTTCTGATCAGTAGGGTGTTTGCAGTTAAGTAAGGTGTTAATGGTTAATGAAGATGTCAGCTATTAACTAGGGTGTTCAATATCAACTAAGATTGTGTTAATAGGGTGTTTGCTCTGGCCCCAGCTTTCGTGCCTCGGTTTACATACTCCTCCCTCCTCCTTCTCCCAGCCTGATTCACTAGAGTGCCTCCTTTCTCCCAGTCTGGGGCTCCTTAGGACCAGAACAAGGACCTGGCTTGACCTCAGAACCCTCCCCTGCCACACCTTGAACTGGGTGCACAGGTGGTCCTACCCAGCTCCCCGGTCCTAATCTTACTTGACAACCAGGATGGAAAGTAGACCACTTCCTGACCAGACCTACTTTTATTAAAAGGAACATGTGAAATAGACACACAGCCAAATGACTGACTCAATAATGGAAAGATAGGAGGGGAGGTAGGAAAACTGTTTCTTGGCCCTGAAATCCTAGAGAATGGACAGGCTCTGAGCTACGGCAGTGGGATTCCTATGTCATTTCAGGCTTTGCAGGCAACCTGTGCTTCTGCCAGGATACGAGGGGCATCATCCATCAGCCCTGTCCCTTCAGGCTGAAGTGTTTGGTTGTGTGACACTTGGAGATCGGGAGCCCCAGTGCTGATGTTCCAGGATTCCTAAGAGGACCCTGACCCAGGAGGCAAAAGGAGGCCTGGGGTCTGACCTTCGAACAGTTACTGACTTGCTGGGCAACACTTACCAAGTCATTTCCCTCTCTGTGTACCCCCTCGGGTGTAAAGGGGGGTTTGAACCAGCAGATGTTGGAGGGTCTGGCCACTTTCATCTTTTGGGGCTGCTCATCAAGGCCCATTTCACAGACATAAAACAGAGGCCAGGGAGGTGTCCCAGGTGTGTACTCAGCCCCCTCCAGGCCCATCCAGCTCCACTCACCACCCTTGTCTCCTCCAGCCAGGCCCCGAGCTCCTCCCCCTTCCCAGGGTGATAGTGATGACAGTCACCAGTCCCCCTCCTTGGGCAGGGAACCAGCTGCCGTGAGTGGGGACTGGAGAGGATGCCAAGGCTGCCCCATCAGGCCTCTTCCCTGTGGCCTCCAGCCCCTCTGCCACCCTAGCCCACTGGGTTTGGGCCAGACACACTCTCATGTAAGTTTGCAAACACACCTTTGCTCTTAGGGCAAAGACCAAACCCCAAAAGACTGGCTGCCCACCTCAACTCACCCCACCCCACTCTCCAACCACACCGGCCTCCCTACAGAGCCTCCTGAGACCCACACTTCCCCAGGCCTCAGGGCCTTGGTACACACTGCTCTTGAGCTTGAATAAATGCCCCTCCCCTATTCCCCTCAATCCCACCCCAACTGCTGACTGACTCCTACTCAGCTCAAATGCCAGTTCTCTGGGAAGCCCTCCCTGAGCCCTAGTCTAGGTCAGATCTCACTGTTTTATGCTTTCCTTGGAAGCACTAGGCAGAGTTCAATGATCAGGTACGAGTGTGTGATCTTTTTCTCTCTGGTCTCCGTTAGGCTGGATGCTCCCTGAGACCATGTCAATCTTGGCCTCCTTCACATATATCTCCAGAGCCTGGCATAGGCATGGCACTGGGGAGCATTGCATATGCTTTTACTCAATGAAGGAATGAGTGAGTAGATAAAGGAATGAATGAGTAATGGTCAAGTATTCATATATACACACGCAGAGAGAGAAAGAGAGAAATACGCAAACACATATAGAGGACTTGGAATCAGGAGAACTGAAATTTGCTCCTCTTTGACTAGGTGACACAGAGAGGTAACTTGACCACTCTGAGTCTCAGTTTCCCCATTTGTAAGATCAGGATAAATAAATGATCCCTGGAGTGAATTGGGGAACTGCATGGGAAGTGCCCCCGAGCTGGCCCCACCGCAGGGATGCTGCCCAGTCTGTGCAAGTATACGCTTAGCTCAGGCATAGCCTCTCATCTCCAGGCCAGAGGCACAGCTCACATCTGGCCTCAGAGCTGGTGCCTCTTGGCCAGGCAGAGAGAATAGCATGGCTGTCAGTCCGCACAGTGGGCCACCCTGACCAAACACTTGACGGACACTTTCTTATTTAATTCTTTCAACAGCACCATGAGGGAATAGGTGCCTCTACTCATCGCATTTTACACATAAAAAGACCAAGGCTCTGAGAATTGGTTTAGGATATTTGTGGGAAGAAGATGGGGGCCCTGGGTGAGCCCCGTCTCTGCAACCCCATCCCCATAATTTTGTAGTTCCCTATCTCTCCCTTTCTTTCCCTATCTCTTTCATTTACCTTCCTTTCTGTCCAAACAGATGTCTTAAAGCTTTTTCTCTCTCACCTTCTTCCTACAGCTGCTGTAAGAAGCTCCTCCATCTCTGGCCATCCTTCTGGTCCCTTCGACCCCAGCTGCCTTCTTCCCTTCTTCCCAGAAGAGAAGGGGAGATGGCACAGGCCTCAGCTTGGCCTGGGCTCTACCCAGCTCTGCCATTCAGTAGCTGTGGGGTGCTGGCAAATTGTGCCTCATTTTCCCTATCTGCAAAGTGGGGTGATAATAATACCACCCAAGGTTATTGTGAGAAATAAATGAGCTAATACAAGCAGAGTGGACGCTGTGGATGCCCTAGGCCTGTATGTGTCCATAACTCCATCAGTTTTAGCTACTATCACTTTATTTTGTGGCAACTGGAAACAAATACCTTTGTCCCTCGAGGTCTTAATTTCCTCATCTGCAAAATGGGCACAATGATGTTTGCTCTTCATAAACCTCCATTGAGTAACCGAGTGAAGAAAAATAAACACATGCTCCACCATAGCTGAGGGGTGGCCCTGGGTGAAAAGACAGTTTCTGCCCTTCTTTGTCACCTCCACTCACAGCTGCCCTCCTAGTCCCAGCAGCTAGGTATCTCCGCCTCTGCCCCCACCATGCTTCCCTGGCCCAGAAGAGGAACCCTCTGATTCCCTCCCCTGTAAGCAGGAAGGCTTCCCATTAGACTCCAGATATTACATGGAGATCAGCAAGCCCTCATCCTATTTGAACAACTGTCCAGATAGTCACAACCTCCCCCCACTCCCCCGATCCTTCTAGGTGCAACTACAGAGGCCCGGGCAGCCCCCCTCCCCATCCGAAGATGTGCTAGAGCCAGCTTTTGCTGGCTCGAAAGAGGCAATTGGTAAATTTTAGAAATCTGGGGACTGGCTGTTAAACTGTTGGCATCTTGAAATCAGCCACAGTGGGACTATTTCCACCATGGAAATAGGCAAATGCCACAAGAGAGCTGGTTTACCAGCACACAATGAACTCCATGCCTTTTACCAGACCCTGACCTGAGTCCCAGTCCCGTCTGGACATATAAAAGAATTTGTATTTTTCTAAGTTAAAAAAGCTAAATGACTTGGCTTTCTGCATGTGGTCTTGTCACAGATTTCTCTTCTGTAGGTAGATGGTTCGCACTGGGAAACAAAAAAGATTTCATGTCCACCTCTTAGCACCTCCCATCCCAACATACGTTCCCTGTAGAAAGGCCCATCTTGACCTTCCAAAGATTTCTTGACTCAAAAGGTCTTAGAAATATTAACTCCCAGAAACTCCAAGGTATAGAAACTTTAGATTCTGGAATCCTGACACCTTTAACTCTTGGTCTTAGATTTGGAGTATCCCAATTTGGGGATTTGGTTCCAGAGTTAGCGGGTGAGCAAATAATCCAAACCAGAACAGTCAAACCACCCTCCCACCCACTGGAAATCCAAAATCCTTCAGGAGACCCCTCGCTGGAGCCATCCACCGCTCAGGGAGTCCAGGGGTGGAACAAATCCCTAGCTTTTCAGCTGAGCCACAGATCAAGTATTTGGTGTGAGTTTAGGGACTATGGTGTAGTAAGATACACACCTTTAAGCCCTGGAATTTCACGCAAGGTGGCAAGATGCCTACACCCACCATGAGAGGGACCTAGAAGGCAAAGCACATACCTGCTGTTGTACATTCTCCTAGTAAATACAGAACCCCCAAACTGTTCTTGCTCCTGCTCTCCCTCCCCAGTCATAGCTAAGTTCTGTAAAGCCTTCAATCAAAGGAAATTAAAATCATAGACATCTGGGGGTGGAAGGGACCTCCCAGCCAGGCCCTATCAAGTGCTGAAATCTCCCTTACAGCACCCCTCAAAAGAGTTCATTCAGCATCTGAATTCCTTTAGTGGCGGGGAGCTCACCACCTTGCAAGACAGCCCTTGGCACTTCGGATCACCTTTAATTATTATTGTTGGAACAAGATGTACACACTTTCCATAGCTCTCATCATTAATGAACAGCTCAAATTTCCTCCCCTGCAACCAAGGTGAGGGAATCAGGCCCGGCCTGGCTGGGGAGCCGTAAAGTGCCAGTGTTGAGATCAAAATGATGCTCTCACACTCGCACTCAGAGAAGGATCCATAGCTCTAATGAGCCCAAGGACCCCCTTGAAACTGCCCCCAATATTGTATGTAACTTCTGAATATTCATGGACCCCTGAAGTCCCATGAGCCAGTCCAAATCTCTTAAAATATAGATGAGAAAATTGCAGCCCAGAGATGGAAGACTTCCCAAGGTCAAGGTCACACAGCACCTAAGAGGCAGAATAAGGATCCAAACCTACATCTTCTGCCTCAAATCCTGCAGACTCCTCCCAGCCCTCTCCCACATCAGGTCCCTTTTCCCAGCCAAGCCTAGACAAGCCCAGAATCTGAGCTCTAAAGCAGAGCCTCCTCCTGCTCTACTCCCCACCGCCCGCACCCCACCCCCCACCCCACCCCCGCCCCTGCCATCACTGGGGTTGGGGAGGGGTTAGATCTTCCTGGCAACCCTCAACCACAGAAGCCACAGGAGACCTTGGTACGTACCCAGGCCACCGAAGGGGGCGGACAGCTGGGCCGGGTGATGGGTGGTTTTAATATTTAAACACAGTTTGCCGCTGCACAGCCGAAGGCAAAAGCAGCTGCCTCCTTTTTCTTCTCCTTCCTCTCCTTCCTTCCTTCCCTTTTTTTAAATCTTTAATGTCTCCCGCCAGCCGCCAGTGGGGGAGGTGTTGTTGGAGTGTCATATTTCAAAGGGTTGCCACAGCTGGAGGGATATTCAGAGCATTTCGAGGCAATCCATTGTGTATAAATATATAGATATATATATATAGGTTTCATTATCCCCTTCAGGGCTGCCAGAGAATATATTCTTTTAATATGTATAATATATTTGAGCTGCTACATGACTCGCAGAGGGGGAGGAAGGGAGGGTGGCACACAATTGACATTTCAGAGGCATTTCCAGGGAAGAGAAACAGCTGACTTTGGGAAAGGGGAGGGGTCCGTTCAGCTGAGGTTGGCCTCTGGGGTCCTGTCACTAGGAGGGAATGGGGTCTAACGCATGATGCCTACCTCGTGCCTGGGCCCAGCATGGATATTTATTCGGTCCTTTGAGATGGTTCATCTGATCCTTTTTGGGTATCCATAGCTTTCCACTCTTCGGTGCTGTTCAGCTACAACAAAGGATTTGGGGGCAACATTTCCTAGATTTGCTGCAGCCGCAGATGCTTGGGGCTGTAGGCTTGCTGTGTGACCTTGGACAAGCTGCTTAAACTCTCTGAACCCTAGTGCCTTCATCTGTAAAAGGAGAATGCAGGCCTGCCTCGCAGGGTGAAAGCAGATCATGTACGTGAACATGGAAAGATTGCCAAAGGATCACAGCTGGGGGTGTGGCCCAATTACAGGGGTGAGGGAGGGCTGCCCTGGAGAACTGATATTCCTACTGAGACCTAAGAGATGACCCAGACGAAGAGAGTAAGGAAGAGAGAATGTTCCATGTACTTCCCAAGCCAGCAGGCAAGGAACATTTTGGCCATTTGAGACCCACTCGTGGGATGAGTCCAGAAATGAACCAGGTTGCCCTTAGCTGGCAGGCTTAGCTTGGAGTGAGCCTGGGACCAGAGTGGCCCCCAAGACCTTAGCCTCCCTCACCTTCACCTCTTCAAGTGCGTGGTGCCAGGACTTGAGCCTCTGCGTCCCGTTTTACTTGCCAGTTCCTCTTGATGCTTCCCCCAACCACTACCCATGAAGCAAAATAATGCCTTCCTTGGGAGCTGGGATTATTTAGAAACAAGGTCAAAATAAGAAGGTAGCTTGTTTTTCCCTGGCATTTATCAGCATCTCTGAATCTCCAGCAGCCTCAGCCCATTTGTCTCTCTTGGGTCTCCCTCCTGACTCTCCTACCTGGGGTAGGGCCACCTGGAAGAGGAGGACAGAAGTCACCTGGGTCCCCATGGGAACAGAAACCCTGAGCTCTGGGGCAGGGCCTCCCACACACAGACCCAGGCCAGCTGAATCAGCACCACTTGGGAGCTTCTGAGTCAGTAGATTGGGGGCCCAGGAATCATACTGCCTAACTGCCAGAGTGATGCTGAGGCCAGGCCAAGTTTAGGAGCCTTAATCCTTGAGTTCAGAACCACAACCCACCCCCAGAGGCAGAGGAACACAGAGGGAGGGCTGGACTCCATTCTGGAATCCCTGAGTTCCTGCCAGCGGTTCTTAAATTCTGTGACCCTCTCCACCTGCTTTCCTCACACCCTTCCCCATCTCGGCAAAGGGCACTTCCAACCATCTAATTTTTTAAGGGATCACCTTGGATTTTCCCCTGTCCGCTACCTCTCATCTGACAGAAGACCCATCAGCCCTACTTTGAAATACCTGCAGAATCCACCACCTCCACGGCTACTGCCCAGATCAGAGGCACCAGCATCTCTCCCCTGAATTACTGCAACCAGCTTCCTCTTTGGTCTTCCGGTTTCCATTCACGCCGGGCCCCAGCCCACTCTCCACCCAGCAGCCAGAAGGACCTTTTGAAAATATGAATCTGATCATTTTTCTTGCCCTATTTCACCCTCTCCACTTGCCTTGCCTTTGCATGGCTGGCTCCATCTCATCTTTCAGCTCCTGGTTTAAACGCTGCCTCATTAGAGGCCCTCCCCTGACAACTCCAGCTAAGAGCAGCCTCCCCCGCCTCAGTTATTCTTTCTCTCTGCCCTTTCTTGATTTCCTTCACAGCGTGGATCCCAATTTGTAATTATTTGTTTGTTGTTTACTTCTTTGACAGTCTGTCTCCCCACTTGGGATGGCAAGGTCCCTGGGGCAGGGTCTCATTTTCCTGTTTACTGCTCTATCCCCAGGGCCCAGCAAAAAGCCTGCTGCCTGTGCAGTGGGGCCTTCATATAAATTCCTAGAAGAACAGATATTTGATTGACCCAATTCATCATTCTGAGTCAGGTTGTTTAGGTAATGAAAATGCACACTCTGGGGTCAGATGACTATTCCATTCTCCAAGTGGGAGGGGTCCAGAAAAGGGCAAGGTGGTCTTGTCTGGACATGGGTGTCTGGACATTTTCTCCAGGACACTGGTCCAGTCACCTCTTAAGCTTCCAACCTGAGCAAGGATGAAGCAGAAAGATCAGGAGAGAACTGGAGGTGTGGTTCCCTACATACCCATTTTACAGATGAGTAAAAAAGCCTTCAGCCTCTCCCTCAGATTGGGCAAACTCTAGAGGGGAAAGTCTCCCCAGCCTTGCCCTCCAGACCTTATTCCTGGGTTCACAGATTTCCCAGCAGCTGATGAAGGTCTCTAAGGAGACTGAGAGGTCGAGTCCATCCATCCCCCTGCCTTGAAGCAAGTCTGAGCGGTCCAGTTAAAGGACAGTTCCCCCATCCTATGCCCCAGAGACCACCCCTCCTCCCCACACTAAGTCCGGAGAGGGGTGTGATGCGGTGGGATTTGGGACTGGGATCTAGATCTGAGTAGCCTCCTTCCTCCTTTCTAGGCCTCAGTTTCCCTTTCTGGACACCAGGATGTATTTTGAGGCTACAGGAGTCTCACGCCCAGCTAAGCGCGGTCTCTCGAGGTCCCCAGTTCGCCCTCCGCCCGCTGCAGCCGAGCGTGGATGTGGCACTGCTTCTCCGCGGAGCGATGGCGCCCCCTGCTGGAAAAATGTGGAAGGGCAGCCCTGGGTCCGGCCGCCGTGGATGCTACCTGCAGGCGGAGCGGGTCTGCAGCGCCACCTGGCCAGCTGGCTAGAGATTCACAGACACACAGAGACACAGATGCATTCCAGGCCCATCCTAAAACATAGGTACAATACCCTAATTCTAGGAGCCCAGAAAAGCAAAGAGCGGCGGATGGCAGGTGTGGACAGAGCTTGGATACGTGGGCCATGGTAGCCACAGGTGCATGTGTCCCGGAGGCCCCTCGTGGTGTGTGGGGAAAGGGGAAGGGGCGGGCCCGCATAAACACCCCATGAGGGAAACGCACCCAGTCATCCAGCGGTGGGAAAAGTGCCACGTGCAGGGGGCAGGCTGAGTCGTACGGGATAGGAGGGGAGGCGAGAGGCTCCCCTGCCGCACCTCAGCGTTACAGGAGACCCTTAGGAACTTCTGAGTATGGGGTTCCAGGCTCCCGGCAGGACCATGTTATTATTTCTTTTTCCTTGTGGGTGTTCCCCTGCAGGGTTCAGAAAGTGTCAGGCTTCCCCAGGGACCAGAGCAGGCACCTGCATCTGGGGAGAAGGACCCAGAAACCCAGCAGATCTCTGGCTTGGAGCCTTTACATTTGGAACTCAGCTGTTCTGGCTTTTAATTTGTTCATTGTGGACATGCCACGTGCTTGCTGGGCACTATTCACATCCAGTGGTGAGCAAAGTCCCTGCTCTGATGATGATGCTTAGTGGGGAAGCAACTAAAGGTCTGTGAACCATGCACAAAAAGCAAGCAAAATAGGTGTTGTAATGCCAGTTGATTATCCAGAAGTTCTACTGCTCAGTCTACCCAAGAGAAGTGAAAGCATACACCCATATGTCCACACCAAAGACTTGAATGTAACTGTTTATAGCAGCTTCAGTTCTGATCGTTGAAAACTGTCCATCAACAGGAAAGCGAGTGAACCACCTGAGGTACATCCATACAATGGAATACAGCTCAGGAATGCAGAGCGGAGTGAACCACCCAAACACACTGCAGTGTCCTAAATCTGAAAAACATTATGCTGAACAAAATAAGTCAAATACAAAGGGTACATGTAGGATTATTTCATGAATGTGAAAGCCTAGAGAAGGGGAAGCTAAACTACAGTGACAGGAAGTGGGCCAGTGGAGCCTCAGGTGGGGAGAGAGCCATCTAACTGAACCTTTTGGGGTGATGAAAGTGTGGATTCCAGTGGTGGTTACGGGGACATATTTGTCAAAACTCATCAAACTGTCCAAGTTAAATGAGGGTCTTGTATTTGTTAAACTTCAATAAAGTTGATTTTTTAAAAGATACAATGCTGAGAGTGGTAAAGACAATAGGATGAAGGGAAAGGTGGTATGTTTAGGATAATGCGGTCAGAGATGCCTCTCTGAGGAGCTGATATTCGAACTGAGAACTTAAATAGGCAAACTGGATTTGGACATCAGGAGCAGGATCAGCAAGTGCAAAGGCCCTGAGGCAGGAAGACCCCCTCCTTTCATGCCCCAAATAATAAAACAAGCCTTATGCCATCATGTGCCTAAGGGCTGCCAATGGCTGTCTGAAATAAAACAATGGAAGGGGGGCTTGCTCCTCCCTCACCCCAGTGTTGGTTTCTGTTTGTGCCCACAGACTGCTTGCTATAAGTGGTGAGCCATTAGGGCCCACTCCAGCTCTGGGTTTCATCTGAATGAATGAAACCTGCAGCTCCAGGGGAGGAGGGAGATGTAGGGGTGTCCCTGGCATGAAAGCAGACCCTGAGGCAAAGATGAGGATGCAGGGGCTTTCTTTTGGAGGTGGTCCTGGGAAGGACAATTTGAGAGTGGGAAGGGAGGAAATGGAAGAAAGCCAATACAGGGTGGTTAATGAGGGGGTTCCTGTTCTGTGCATCTGGGGATGGATCCAACTGGGGGCCCCTGGGACACTGTGTGGAGCACATGGTTGAGGACCAGTCCTGGGGCATGAATTCCTTGGCCTATCCAGCTGCCTGGTGTGTGTGGGCTGAGCCAGTTCTGGCCAGACAATGCCCTTGGCAGTGAGATACAGAAAGATGCTAGTGAGAGCAGTACTATCTGCAGGCCACCTCCAAGATGGGCGAAGGGAGGGCTATGGGCAGGGCACCAACCACATCTGCTACAGCATCTGACTGGGGACACGTGGAAGGAGCTATATAGAGTTCTGCGAATTTTGTTTCATTCATAACCCGAGTCTTATCAAGAGAGGTGCAGCCGCTCTAACATGGCTGGCTCTGGCACCTCCGGTTAGAAGCAGCCTGGCTCCTTCAAGCCCAAAACCAGGGCTTCCCAGAACTCCTCACCTTCTCTACTCCCACATCCAGGAAGACTCCCCTACACCCCCTGCTGTGGATTCTCCCCTCCTCCCTGTCCTCTAGGCCCTGACCTCATGCCCTCCTGCTTACCAGTCCCCAGTCAATTCAGGTGACCAATGAGCCAACAAAGTGAGACTTCAAAGTTCCAGCCTTGCCATGCTCCTCCTTCTCTCATCCTTGCTATGGCTCCCAGTGGCCTCAGCTGCATTTATCAATCAACTATCCCAGATCCACCCGCATTTTTTACTTAATATTTTTCTTCAAGTTGACTTGCCTGTTTGATTTACGTACGTTATCTTCAAAAGGAAACTATTGAAACAATGTACTATTTTAAGATCCTTGTGAAATCATGAGTTTGAAAACCTACCTCAAATCATTTCAACCTCTTTCCTCTTTCCTTCCCTGGTACCCTCTTGGAGATCAGAGGTGGGCATCCCAGGTGGCCTATGCCCATCAACAGGGACCCTGTGTCTGGGTACCACTGCTAGCCCCCAGCTGCTCCCCTGACATTCTAAGCTTTGGCATCTCCCACTTGGAATATCAGTCCTCTTCTGGCAGTCCTCTCTGCCTCCTGGCTCACTAAGCCCAACCAGGCCAACTGAAAAGGACATTTTAAATCCCAGAGTTGGCCACACCCGACCCCTGCTCAAATGCATTCAGTGGCTCCCACACCCCTGGGACAGTATCCAAACTCCTCCCCCTGAGCACTCACAGATCCCTTGATCTCACCCCTTCTACCCCCCCCCACTCCTCATTTCCCACCCTGCACGTGCGCGTGCACATGCACACACACACACACACACACACATATACACACATAGCCAAAGCATCATCACTTGCCTGCTTGCAAACTTTTACCTATGCTGTTCCCTCTGCTTGCATTCTCTTCCCATGTTCTTCTGTACCTGATGCTCTCCTATTCATCCTTCAAAACCCATTTCAAGTAACATTTGCTATCTAGATTTTTTTCCTTCTCTGAGCTCCCAGAATTAATTTCTTCCTCATGTGGCTTCCCACATCCCTCTGCTCACCTGTTATAGTATGAACCACCTGGTGCCACAGATGCCTGTCCAGATGCCTCCCTTCCTATTTGGCTGGGAGTGTTTGTTTTGAGGAGAAGTGCCTGGAGTGTTTCTTATTCATAAAGCATCTGACAAACATTTATGCAGTACCTTCTGTATACTGGACACAGTGAAGGATATGGTAGATACAGCCAGCCATGAGCAAGACAGACAAAATTGCTCTCTCCTGAATCTTGCAGCCAGTTGGGGAAGATAGATGAAATACATAGACAAACAAATGAGTATATAATTTCCAAATTGTGGTAAGTGCTATGAAGAAAGGCACCCTGGGTGTTTGGAGAGAGAATAATGAAGAATCTATTTTGAGTAGGGCGGGAAGAAGATGAGGTGACATTTGAGCTGAGTCCTGAAGGATGGGAAAGAGCTAGCAAGAAGGAAGTCTGAGGTAGCAGAGAAAACAGCCATGCAATGCTCCTGAGGCAGGAAAGTGGTGTGTTGCCCGATGAGGATGGAGATCAAGGTGGCTGGAGCAGTGTGATAAGAGGGAGAGCAAGGAGGTGAGGTTACAGGGATGGTGGTGGCCCGGTGACACGGGGTGTAGGAGATATTGGCAGTGCTTCGGCCAACAGCACCCATACACCCTGGTGAATTTCTGTGTCTTTCTGCCTGAGGGAGTCACCTACCCACAGCCCTGAGCTTGGCTGGATGCAGAGGACAAGCCAGGAGACTTAAACCCCAAGGGTGACCATCAATCAATGAGGATCGGAGATGGAGGATAAATACTGCAACTTCCTTCAGGGCCAGGATGAGGCTGGGACGCACCCCCAGGAGGGGAGACACTTGGGCCACAACATTTGGGACACTCACTTTCAGGGTGAAGACCTTCTAAAATGTTTTTATAACAGTTTTATTGAGACATAATTCACATATTGTAAAGTTCATTCTCTTAAAGTGTACAATTCAGTGGTTTTGAGTATATTCACAAAATTGGGTAATCCTCAGCACTATCTAATTCCAGAACATTTTCATCACCCCCAAAGGAACCCTGTCCCCGTTAGTCACTTCCTGTCTCACCTCCCATCCCACCCCACCCCCAGCTCTAGGCAACCCCTCATCTTTCTGTCTTTCTGGATTTGTCTATTGTGGACATTTCATAGAAGTGGAATCATACAATATGTGACCCTTTATGACTGGCTTCTCTCACTCAGCATCGTGTTTCCGAGGTTCATTCATGGTGTCGCAGGTGTCAGTACTTCGCTTTTTATGGCTAAGTAATATTCCACTGTCTGAATAAACCACATTTTGTTTATTCTTTCCTCAGTTCGTGGACAGTTGGGGTGTTTCCACTTTGGGGCAATTATGGAAAATGTTGCGTGAACATTCAAGTGTAGTTTGTGAGGATGTGTGTTTTCATTTCTCTTGAGTGGAATTTCAGAGTTGTAGGGTAACTCTGCATTTAACCATCTGAGGAACTGCCAGACTGTTGTCTACAGCATCTGCCCCATTTTACATGCCTCCCAGCAGCACTGGAGGACCACAATTTCTCCACATTCTCACCAACACTTGTTCTTGTCCCTCTTTTTGATTAGAGCCATGCAGGGGGTATGAAGTGGTACCTCGTGGATTCTCTTTAGCTGTGGAAGCCTAGGGACCTCGTTTGCCTCACCCAAGTCCCTGCTCTGGATTCCTCACCTCTCCACAGGGCCTTTCTGATTCAGACACCTTTATCTCCGCATCGTCCCTCGCAAGGCCCCTGCAGGATTGAGCTGGTGGCCCACAGCAGTAACACATCCATTGCAGCCCCCTGTTGGCTCTCTCTCCTATCACTTCCCAACTCCTACATGTGCCTCTTGTGATTGCCGCCCATTTAAAGCCCTTGCACCCAAGTTCTTGTCTCAGCATCTGCTTGAGGGGAACCGGAGCTAAGACACATTGCCAGGAGGGTCACAGTGAGGAATTAAAATCAAAACCCTCTAAGGAGCGTTTTAAGCAGAGGGGTGATGAAGCATGATCTCTCTTTTAAAAGATCATGCTGGCTCCCTGAGGGGAACAGAGTGTGGGACATCTCAAGAGGAAGGGGGAGACCAGGGAGGCGCTGTTGCCATCATCCGGGCTGGACCAAGCAGGACTAGGAGGAGGAAATGGACCAGCACAGCGCCTGACAAGAACTCAGTGCTTGGTACCCATTTGTGGAGTTAAATGGATTTGGGAAGGGACAGGAAAACCTCCAGATCGCAGTGGGGTCTGGCATGGGATTCTAGGGCATGGTGGGATTTCAAGAGATGGAACCATGTGTGTGTGTGGCATACAGGTGAGGGCAAAGTGTCAACAAAGGCTAAGAGCCAGGATGCTAAAAGAACAGAAAGGAAGTGGGTTTGCCCAGATCCTACAGTACTTGAGAGGAACAGGGAGAGACAAGGTGAAATGGACATGAGAGGGTGTCCCTGCTTCGTGGAAGCTTCTTGGAAGCTGCAAAGTGTCAGACAGTTTTACTATTGGAAGGATATACAAGGCATGTGTGATGACTGACAAAGATCCTGAGGGGAAAGTCAGTGGTGTTCCCACTCAGCTGAGTCGTAGCACTAACCCCCATTCCCTGTCAGAACCTCAGCACAATTCTGCTCAACCAGCTTCAAGCTGTACCACCCTTTTGCCTGCTCCTGTGCTGAGGTCTTAGGACCAGCCCCTGCCAGACTGAGGCTTCTCCATCCGACTAGGTCCCAGGGTGAAACAATAAAGAGCAGAGCCACAGCTGAGCCACAGTGGACATGAAGCATAAATGAGAAATAAGCATGTGAGGTTATCAGCTACTGAGGTTTTTGATTGGTTTGTCCCTGAAGCAAAACCTCATCTATCACCCCCGTCCTAGGTTCTGGAAGTACAACAGGGATCAAGACAGACAGTTCTTGCCGAAACGGAGCTCACAGTCTGCTTGGAAAGACTGATACTAACCCAATGAATAATTATTTAGTCACAGTTATATAAGGGCCACAAAGGAGAAGCACTTGCTTTTGGGACAGCATCTCACAAGGCTACCTGACATCATCCGGAACACCAAAGAGAGCATCTGAGGAAGTAACAATAAAATCAAGACCTGAAGAATGAGTTTGAGTCAGCCAGGTGAAGAAAGGGAGGTGAGGTATTCCAGCAGAGGGAATGGCATGTGCAAAGGCCCTGGGGCAGGAAGGGAGCTGTGTATCTTCTTCAATTGCCTCTCAATTCTGTAAGCCCCAAGATTCTGCTGACCCATTTCCTTTTTACTTAAAATAGCTGAAATGTCACTGCTTTCCATCAAAAGAATATACATTTTGTATTTTAGGTGGGAATTTTTGGCCACAGTCTGCACCCTTTCTCCCTTTTAAACGTCTGCATTTATTCTCCTTAAAACAGTTATCAATTATATTTATGTTCTGTATTCAGGCAAGGATATGATTTTTTCATGTTTTCCCAGTATTCACCCAGGGGCCTGACATAGAGGGGTTACAAATGCAGACTTCAGGTCCACGTGGCCTAGATTCAAATCCAGCTCTGTCACCTATAGCTGTATAGGCAACTGACTTCATTTTCCTGAATCTTACTTTCTTCTTCTGTAAAATAAGGATAACATCAATCTATTCCTTATAGAATTACATTGAAAATTAACTAAGACAGTTTATGTAACACTCAGTGTCTAGCATAGGAAGAACTTAATATACCATTATTGTTCATATCATAAGTTGAAGACATTTTAATAAGAATGTCAGACATGTCCCAGTATTACCACTAGGTGTTGCCACAGACTTGATTAAAACAACAGCACCAGCCTCCCAAATGCAGAAACCCTAAGACGTCGGGAACAAAAGGACCTTAGAGAAACTGAAGACAGAGTAGGCAGGGATCTCTCCAGGTCATGAAAGCAGGTCCGAGATTTGAACCCACTTGTCCTGCTTCCTCAAGGATGGCAATCTTATGGCTCATGGTTGGGAGGAGCCCTCTGCACCAGGGTTTCCACAGCACACCCAGCCCCTGGGATAGCCTGATTTATGCATTTGCACTAATAGCTAGCTCTGAGTGCTAATTATGTGACAGGTGCTATTATAAGCACTCTAAAATGCAAACTTATTGAATTCCCAGAAACAAACATATGGGGTAGATTCTCATTATACACATGGGAAAAGTGAGGCACAGGGAAGTTAAGTAATTTTCTCAGGGACACACAGCTAGTAAATGCAGAGTGGGATTAAAACCCTGGCATTCCGGCATAATCTGTACTATCCCAGAATTTACTTCTTTGGTCAGTTTGATAATAATGTTTCTTACTACATTTTAAAAAATCGGAGTATAGTTGATTTACAGTATTATATTAGTTTCAGGTGTACAACATAGTGATTCAACATTTTTATAGATTATATTCCCCTTAAATGTATTACAAAATGATGGCTATATTTCCCTGTGCTGTACAAGATATCCTCTTGCTTATTTATTTCGTACCTAGAAGTTTCTATCTCTTAATCCCCTACCCCTACCTTGCTCCCCTCTTCCTTCTCCCCACTGGTAAACACTAGTTTGTTCTCTATATCTGTGGGTCTGTTTCTGTTTTGTTTTATTCATTGGTTTGTTTCTTATTACATTTTAAATCTTTTAATATCACATAGCTTCTTTGGTGGTTTAACAAATAACTATTGTTCTATTGCAGTTAAATTTCCTGCATCTAAGTCTTGACAAGGAAATAACGTGGATTTCCAAAAAACATAATTTTTCTGGTGATGATATAGGAAAGGAGGTATTGTGGTTTCACAAAACATTGTTCTATAACATAAGATTTTGCCAATTTGTTATCATTTAGCTCCAAATTTGCCATCCAGTTCCAACTGAATTCCATGGACCTAGCTACCAGCTAAATCGGAGACTTGGAGGAAAATGAGAAAGGGAGAAGCTTAGCCTGGCTTTTCATTCATTCATTCATTCATTCACTCACACTCATTCATTCATTCAACAGTTACTACCTCCTCCTCCCTTCCAGGCCCTATTCTGGGCTCCGAGGTCAAGAAATGACCCCAAAATGAACCCTGCCCTCAAGGGGCTCATAGCCTAGTGAGAGTTAACAGACACAGGAAGTGCATACACACTGGCTTTGCTTCACTGCCCGTCTCCCCAGATTGTCTATAGACAGCATTTGTCTTATTCACTCTCTATCCTCCATGCCTACCACAGTGCCTGGCACATTTTAGGTTCTCCATAAATGTTTGCTGAATGAATGCAAAGGCTTCATGGAGGAGATGGCATTGGATCTGGGGCTTTGGCAACTGGAGGGGCTATTGACCGTAAAGACAGGGGAGAGGGGACATGCTCTCAAGAGGAAGAGTGAGGGTCATTTTTGAAAGATCATCCTGGCTGCTGTGTGGAGGATGCTGGTTCTGGGTGAGATGGGGCTGGGGGAGGGGCAGGGAGACCAGTGAGGAGGCTGGTACAGGGTCCAGGAGAGAGAGGATGGTGGCCTGGACCAAGGCTTTGGCAGTGGGGACAGAAAAGGCCTGAAGAGGGATTCTGAAGGGGTGGATAGATAAGATGTGGGGAGTGTGGAGCAGGATAGAACAGGAGTCACGGGGAAGTTCAGGTGTCTTGTGGAGGCAGTAAGTTGGAGAAGCCTTGGCAGGAAGCTGAAGTCTGTTGAGCGAAATTTTAGGGCAGAAAGCCCTTCCACGTCTCTCAAGTCAGAGCCCAGCTTTGGTGTCATTCCTACCACCTGGAACTGAGCTGGGAGGGTGGAGAAGTCTTGTGGGTACAGAGGAAAGGAGCCAGCTGGACAGGAGCCAGCTCCCTGTGAGTAACAGGCCCTGCCTCACCCTCCCCTGTTTTCTGGGGCCCTAAGGGGGAGAGGGTTGGCCACTGCTTCGTCAATGCCCAGACCTGGCATGAAGTTTTCTGGAAGGTGGAGTCCTTTCAGAACGCGCCTTGGTTCTTACTCAGCAGCACACATCACATGCCATGGATGGGAAGGACCTCTTCTACTATATTTTATTTTTCTTGGGGTATAACTTACATAAAGTATCTAAAGTACCCTAATCTTAAGGTATAGTTTGATGAATATTTACCCATGTAATCACCACCATATAAAGATCTAGCCTTTTTCCAGCACTCCAGAAAAGCCCCTTGTGCTCTTCTCTCATCTCTACTCTCCCTCCAACACAGGTAACTACTATTCTGATTTCTATAACCATAGATTAATGGCAATTAAGCAGTGCCAAAATGTATGCACCTCCTGCCCTTGAACTTTACATGAATGGAATCATGCAATATGTACTGTTTTGGTGTCTAGACTCTTTTAGTCCACATACCATGTGTGAATAGAATCCATGGTGTCACGTGTCATTGTTTTGTACTTTTATATGTAAAACACAGTATTCCATTGGATGAACACATCATAATTTGTTTCTCCATTCTCCTGTTGATGAACATTGGGTCATATCCACTTTGAGCTATGAATAAATCTGCTATGAAAATTCTTGTACCAGCCTATTTGTAGACATGGGCACTCATTTCTCTTGGAATAAAAAGCTAAGAGTGGAAATTTTAGGTCATAGCATAGGATTATGTTTACATTTGGTAGAAACTGCCAGTTTTCTGAAGAGTTTGTACCAATTTACTCTGTCACCAGCAGTGTGCAAGAATTTCAGTTGCTCCACATCCTTGTCAACACTTAACTTTTCTCTTGTCTAAATGAAAGTTTCCACTATGAGACTTCTCTTTTCTTCCAGGGTTGAATATTGAGTGAGCCTGGAATGAGTGCACTGATCCCTCAACCCAGAAGCAGCAAAATAGTGAGAGGCCACGACCAGTTGGTTGTAACTGGATATTTACAACATATAAAACTGCCTATTGATCATCTTCTCCCAGACGTTTTCCAGGCTTTTCAAACTTACCTTCTCAAAGCCAAACTCTTGATCTTCTCCCTCAGTCTGAGCCTTCTTCAGGCTTTACCACTTTAGTCAAGGGCTTCTTCATTCCTTCATACTCAAGGCAAAGACCTAGGTGTCATTGCCGATGCCTCAGCACCACCCACATTCCATTTTACATCCTTTACTTCCCCACCTCCCCAAGCCACCACCCTGTCAGGGCCACCATCACTTTGCACCTGAAGACCTCCAACAGCCTTCTAACCTGGCTCCCCATAGCCACTCGAAAGTGCTTTCCAAGCCATGCAGCCAGGATGGCCTTTCAGAAACCGAAATCTGGTATCATTCCCCTGAAGAAATGGCTTCTTATTACTCTTCAGATAAAATCCAAAATCATTAGGTAGTACTGTCTCACTACTTGTTCATTTCTCACCCTGACCTGTTCCTTCCGGCCTCCCACATCCAGGACAAGTGGTTCTTTCTGCTTAGAACATTCTCCCTCTCACTGTTGCGCAGGACAACTCCTAATTGTCCTTCGGTTTCTCAGCCTAAATGCCAGCTTCCAAGGAGAGTCCACCCTCACCCTTCACCCTACATTAGGACTCCATTAATTTTTCATACACTGTTCACCTCCCCCCACAGCACTGCCCGTCATCCATAATTATATATTGATTTGATTAAAATTATTAAGAGTATTATTTGATAATTGTTTTCCTACCCCTCCCCCACTGTCCCCCAGTAGGCTGGCAGTGCCTTGAACAGTGCATATCACCCTCCATTCTATCCTCTTGCCTTTAGCACTGCACTTAAACACATGACAAACGTAAGCGCTCAAGGAATGTGCTTAACTAGCTAATAAACGGATATACTGATTCATTTAATCCCCAAAACAACCCCCTGTTGCTTTCAAGTTCATCAGACTTGGGGAAGCTAAGTCAGGGTGGGCAAGTGGCTCGCCCAAAGTGCAGGGCAAGGGGAAGATCCAAGTCAGATCTTCAGTTCTGAGTCGGAATATTTCCATTCCTGACCTTTGGCCCCTTAGTGAAGGGGCCAGGGAGGAGGCAGACTTTGAGCCACGAAAAGATTTTCCCAGAGTACACGGGTCACCAACAAGGGTCACGGAGAACGGACTGACGCTCACCTACAGAGACTAGGGTACGCCCCCTCCGCTCTCAAAGTGTAAAGCTCACAATCTGCTGCATATGCATAAAGGGACCAAGGTGGGGGGTGGGGCGTAATTCGGGGCTGCCCAAGTTGTGCCTGATCAAGAATTCTTCAGGCTTGAGACTTCAGAGGCCTCAGAGTTCTTCACACGGTCGCAGAATGTCTTAAAATGGTCTTCTGTGGCAAATGTTAGGGGAGTATCGGGCGACAGCGGCCCCACGTTAGGTCGTGTGGTCAGGCGTCTGCCGTAGGCAGCCCGATCCTAGTAGGGGTCCTCGGCCGGCTGGACTAGAAGACCAAGGGGGCGTCTCCCTGGCTTCCTGCGGCGTCTGTGGCGAGCTGAGGTGGAAGCAGGCTGCGGCAGCGAAGGCGACGGTGGTGTCGGCGGCGCCATGGCAGGGCTCACAGGTACCGTGGCGTCGGCCTCCTGGGGGCGGGATGAGAGGCCCTCAATGTGGCCGCGCCGCCATGTTGTCCCTTCGGGGTCACCTTAGGCGTCGTCTGTCCCTCTCTGGGGTTTTCCTTCCGCGCACCCTGGGGGCCGCCCCTGTCCGGTGTCACGTGATTGTCGTTTGGCCCCAGCCTGGGCCTTGGGGGTCCCTTCCCGGCCCTAGGGCGGGTCACCGGACTCATGAGTTCTCTTTCTGGCCTCCAAGGTCAGCGCTCGCCTGTCTGCCCCCAGGATGGGGCAGGCAGAGCTGGGGAGTGCGGGGCTGGAGGGTGCCACCACCTCTTCGGCCCCGGGACCCATGGCAGGGGCCCAGCTTCCGAGAAGGCTGTCACTCTATCCTCACCACTTAAGTTGCTTTTTTTTAAAATAAATCAGGAGGGACCTGGGGAGAGAAAAGGGTCTCTCGCCCCTCCTTGCTGTCTGGGATGATAGGTTGACGCTCTGCTTTGGGTCGGAGCTTCTTTCTAATTTTACATCGAGTCTGAATACCCGTTCCCTTTCCTCCAATATACGTGGGGAGTGGCCCTCAAGGGCAGCTGAAGGAATGGAATGCCTGGCACACTAATGGCCTGGAAAGAAGAATGGGGGATGGGAGACACTTGATTTTACTTTCCCTCTTCCAACCCTTGAATTTCCTTCCAGGCTTCCGTGTTTCTTTTAAACGCTAAATGTTGGGTCAGATTGGGGTCTGTCCTAGGAAAGAAATGGTCTTTCTGTTTATAGGTTTGGATCGTGTTTTATCCCTTTCAGGGAACTGGTGTGTTGGGGACAGCTTCTGTGTGCCCTGCCTGACATGATACAACCATTCCCTCAACCTTCTGGACGGCAACACCAAAGCCAGGACCAAAAAAAAAAAAAAAAAAAAGTTCCAACTTAAGTGCTAATGCAAATGCCAGGTGTTAGGTCTTGTTTATTTATTTGTCAGAGTAATTAATGTCAAGAAAAGCTGCTGAAAGATTGTGGAGCCCTGGTTGCTTTCCAGTGACCAGATCAATTCCATATCTGAAATTGGTCTTGTTAGAATTGCTGCTAAAAACAGTTTAACCTTTTATCTGTAATATGTTGTTTCGAAGCAGAATCTGAAAGTCTGGGTTTGGCTGTCTTTTTTGTTGTTGTTCTCTTATCTTTGAAACATGCATTCCATTTCAAGCCTGTCACTGTGTGATATACCAAGGACCATGTGTTGCCTGCCCCTCTGAATTCCCATTCGGAGAATGCTCAGGAATCTGGATCCTGCTGGGGAATGGGCCTTGTGGGAGGGAGAAGGGGAGTAGGGGAGGGTGAGCAAGATCATAACCAGGGAAGATGGTGACATGCATGTCTCTGGGACATATAGAGGAAATCACAGGTCACCAGGGAAAAAGAGACTGTTGTTAGACTAACGTTTTGTGTGTGTGTGCATGTTTAAATCTCTGGGGATAAAACTAACTGTAAATTCAGAATCTCGCTTTAGGGTACTAGCTCCTGAGTAGATACAAGTTTGAAAATAGATGTCTAACAAATGGCTCACGGCAAACTTGCTCCCTCATCCATCCCACATGTAATAAGCTATTGCTGTCCTGCAGCTTAAGCTCCAGAAACTTGTCCTTCAGTCACAATCCAAATATTCCACAGGTAGAGGTAACAGTGTCACATCTCTGACATGGTACCTAACCCCCAACCCAGGGTTTAACCTCAACTGGTTAGGCTAAGAAACTAACATCTTTTGGGGGCATTGGTGCCAAGAGTCTCGCCTGTTGCTAGAGTCCCACAGAGCCATTCCAACCTTCTCGCAACTTATCTGCTCTATCCTAGGCCTTGTGGGAGCAAAGTCTCATGGGTATGGTAGAGACAATTTAGGTGAAGGGGAGCCTTTGAGGGGCCTGTGGACTAAGGGCTTTGCAATAAAACTAGTCATTTTCAATTCCTCCAATTGCTCTCTGTCAGAATAAAATATTTTAATGGTATCGCTTCTGGAAAAAAATTTTATAAACAAGGTGTGTTTAGACCAGACTTCTAAGCATTGCATAGGAATGGAAAGTGAATACATTCCTTCTGTCTTCTCTGGTGGGTTGTTTCCTGCCATAACATGAGGGTTTGGATGGAGGCAAGAGTGGGGAGTGGATGTTGCACATTCAAGTGACCCATGCAGGTGCAGCCCACCAGGACAGCCCTTGGCTGGAAGTCTGTCATCTCACCATGCCACACTCAGAGCCCTGCTGATGGATGGATGGAGGAAGCCCCGCACCTGGGTTTTGCCAAGATCATCTGGAGAGCCCAGGGACTGCCAACAGCCTCCTACCTTTTAAAGTGGGGCACTGGAGGCTAAGGGGGACCAACTGTGTTGACAGCAGCCAGACACTTCCATGCTGCTGTGGCCTGTCTCCCCGAACCCAGCTACCTTATAACTGGGCTGAGGTTAGAGCATCTGGGGCAGTGGGGTTGTGGGCATACCCCTTGAAGGCTCTGAGGGGAGGGGCAACCTTCATTGAGAACACATGTTGAAATATGTTCATGGCTCTCTGGGTTTAGTGTGGAAAACCACGGAAACTCCATCTTGAGGCCTGCCAGGATGTGGACTTCAGAAGGGAGGTGTGGGCATTGCCTGCTGCTGAGTCACCCTGGGGCAAGAGGAGACCTGCCTTCCCACCGCCGCCCTTCAGGCTGTGGTAGGGGCTGGAAGCACCCAGCCTGAGGAAGATGGAGTCTCATCGCACAGCCTGACCCCAGTCCTGTTTGAGTCCTGATGGCCACTTTGATGGCAGAATGTTTCTAGTATGTCAGTTTCACTGGGATCTTAGCAGTGCTTTTACAGAAGGGAACTGAAGGGAAGGGCATAAGAGTGACCTGACCAGGTTCCCTGGGCTGATTGACGGCAAAGCCAATACCAGAACCAATACCTTCCACGGCCGTAATTCTCTGACATTGAGCTGAAGGTATAGATGCCCCAAAGGTGCTGGTAGTTGGGCTGAGAAACGCTACGGGCTGGCTTAGGGGTGGGAAACATCAGGCTCAAGGGGGCAAGGTACTTTGTGCTCCAGAAGTGTTTGTGACAGCTGTGACTAAGGGATTTGAGGAGATAGCAGAAAGATTTATGGCCCTCCAACTCACTCCCTGGATGTTGACCCGGGAACAGGTGTGTAGTGACAGTGATACATAAAGCCAGAGACAAGGCTGAACAGGCGGCAGGGACATTTGGTGAGGCAGTCAGCTGATCCCATGTAAGAGGAGCCTGGACTCACTGAGGAGGAGAGGGGAGAGAAAAGTAGGGAGCAGAGCAGCCAGCCCACCTGCCCACCCTAGCATGATGGCAGGGGAGAGCCCGGGGCCAGGGACCCGGTAAGCACCCTTAAGAATATGGAGGCCAAAGCTAGGAGAAGCAGAGAACTCAGTAGTTGGGAGAGTGAGCTGGAAAGAGGTTCCAGAGGGTGGGGTGGAGACCCTGGATAGTAGCAGGGCCAGGCAGAATGCCCTTGTACTGGTCCTGGTAGAGGTTATAGGGCCTGGAGGGATGAGCTGGTCGGGGGAGGTACCACACACTTTTTATCCCATGCTCATTGTCCAAGCCAGTGCCCACCCTGCCCAGTGCACATTTCCTTGGGGATCCAGGTTGGAGATAAGACTTCTTGTTCTGAATTCCTTACCACCCTCTTGGTCCCTAGTATCCCATTTTGGGTTATCCTCCCACCTTTCTTCTCCTCCCATCTCTCCCCTCCTCCCACCTTTTCCGCTGATTATTTGCCTCTTATCCCAGGAAAAATGAAGGTACCCACCTCTTTGGGGAGGGGTAAGTGGTCACTTATTCCGAGACCACAAGTGAAGATGTCCACCTTTCTCTTTGGGTGGTGGACGTGGTGTGGTCCTTTATCTCAGGAAAGGGTTGAGATGGTCTCAGTATATTCCCACTTTGCTACCTCTCCTCCTTTCCTCCCCACCTTCCTTCCACTCCCCTCTTCCTCCCCCTCTTTCCTCCCTCTCCCAAGTACTGTGCTCACCCCAAAATGGGTGCATCAGCCCAGTCTTAGAAGTTTGTGATGAAACCGCAAAAGAAGTCACAGGAGACAAAATTTTTGGTGCGCCTCCACCACCCCGCAGGGTCCTGGGACACTGTGCGAGATGGGGGAGGTACTTTTTTTATTTTTTGTAGAGGCGGTCCCTGTCCTCCAGGAGCTTACAATCTAGCCGGGGAGACACAACTAATGCACACTTATACAATCATTACAATTAGCGATTACCACAATATTGACCACAATTGCGTGAGACCTGGGGAAAGCAAGATCAGTGAAGGGCTGGGGGCTCGGAGAAGGTGTTTTTGTAAAGATGGGATTCATTTTCTTGTTGAATAGGTCCAAATTGAGTGACATTTCTTTTGGGTGGGAGTGAGGGGGAAAGAGGAATTGAGGGAGCAGAGGCAGAAAGGCTGGAATGCACGTGCTGTAGGCAAGGGACAGTGAGAGGGCCCCACTCAGCTTCTTAACCCTCCTCCCTCACCCTTGCCCTCCAGTCCCGCCACACGGGCACGCAGTTGTCGCCTTGTATGCTGCACCGAGATTCAGGGCTTCGGCTGGTGATGTTGGAATGTCCATTTTTGCTGGCTGGTGTGGTTGTCTGGATCTCTGTGGTGGGGCCTGCTGGCATGGCCTTCACTGCGGGGCTGGGATGGCGCTGTCCCGACTTGGTCCAGATCAGAATGCATTGCCTGTGGCCAGATCTCAGGGGTCTGCTCCCCCATCCCCCCCCTCAACGCCACCCGCAGTGGGACGGGTGCAAAGGGGTGGGGAAGGGATCTGGTATTGTCGTCATTGTCGGTGCTGCGTCTCCGGGGGCCTACCAGCCCCTCACTGACCTTGGCAAGTGCTCCTCTGGCGAGAGGGCAGAGGGGACCCCCCGTTCCTGTGCGGCATTGGCTCCCATGCTGGTGGAATTTCACAGGAGCACCTGGTGACACGGCCGCCCAGGGGTGGGGGCTGGAGCCTCAGTTGGGGGCCCGGTGGCGGCGCTCTCCCAGCACATGCCGCCCGGTTCTCGACACAGTGTACGCCAGCTTCTGCAGGGAGTACCTGAACACCTGTGGCGAGAGAGAGACCCGGGACCTGCCCTTAGAGGCGGGCACCCGCAGTGTGTCTGCAGCGCTGCCGTGCCCGCCCCCGCCCCGCCCCCTGCCCCGCCCGCCTGTCCAATGAGGAGAGGCGGGTGCGGGCGCAGCTTGTCCACGAGTCAGGGCAGCTGGAGCTTTTCCAACTGTGCTGAAGGCTGCATGGCCGCAAGCTGATTGGACCCACAACTTAGGTATACCTCACTTCTCGCAATGGGCTGTGTCCCTGGAGGATTTCGAAAAGCGAATCCTACCCAGTAAATGCAGCATTCCAGGAACACCTTGAAGGAAATATGCGATTCCTTTGGCAAAGGATTCCTTTTAGCAGGGAATTCTTCCTGCAAGGGGTGCTTTTAGGGTAGATGATTTTATAGGCAAAGCGCTTTCTTATTTCTTTTTACACAAAACGCTTTGCCCCTGATTTTTTTTTTTTAATAAAACGAAATATCCTTTTTCGGAAGCGCTTTTTCTGTTTTTCCTGCAAAATAGAACCTTTTCCTGTAATTTTTTAAAAAGCGCTTTTATCGATTCGTAATTTCTGTTAGCTCCTTTGTCTAATTTTTTCTGCAATGCGCTTTTTATCTAACGCATTTTTTTCTGCCAAGTGCTTTTGTCTGATATATTTTTCCTGCAATGCGCATTTTCACTAATTTCATTTTTTCCCGCGAATTATTTTTCTCTAATTTGTTGTATTCTTTTTTGTGAAGTGCTGGGGTTTTTCTTTTTCTGAGAAGTGCCTTTTCCTAACTTATTTTTCGTCCCACCCCCGCAAGTGCTACATTTTTTAAAGGAAAATTTCACCGCAGTGCGCAGTTTTTCTAAGGCGGAAAAATTTCGCTATGTGAGCTGTAAAGTCGCTTTTTGCAAAATAGAAGTGCCCCGCCTCCCTCCTGGGGTCGAGTCTGGGTGTAGCGGGATTTTCTTACCACGTTGGTCGCTAAGAGCCTCGGCGATCGTCCGCGGCTGGCGCCCGCCGCGCCCGAACTCTTTGTTCCCGGGCGGGCGCACTGGGAAGGGTCTAACGCGAGGAGGAGGGCGCAGGGGACGAGCAGGGGCATGCGGTGCCGGCCGCGGCACTTAGGCGGGTAGGGATCGCGGCAATCAGGACAAGTCAGGATGCGGCAATCGCGACGTGGGCTTTCCGGCTCAGGGGGTGCGCATCAGGACCCTCTCCCACTTAGAACCCGGGCACACTTACCTGCAGCAGCACACGGAAAATGTACCAGCCGATGATGAGCAGTTCCGCCGAGGCTGCCGCAACTGCCGCCATGGTTCCGAGAGTGGTGAGTGGGTGGTTGAGAGCGAGTGCTGCTGGTTCCGAGGGCCGCTGGTCTCTCGGAGTCCGCTGTTGGGCGCACTGCCGCAGCCGCGGTGGCCGCGTCTTAAGTATCCGCCCGCCACCCAAGTGCGCATGCGCGCTTTCTGGTGGGGGTCCGTGAGGAGGGGTGGCTGGGGGCGCTCCTTATTCGTCAGGAGAGGAAAAAAAATAATCCATCTGCTCTTTCCACACGGACCCCCGCCTCCTGAGTTCATCTTAGCCCCTTTCCAGAAGATTCCGTTGTGCCCGCTTTTGAATTTTAATGTAAAATAGTGGGGAAATGCAACGCTGAGTTTAGCGCATAGGGTGAGAGTAGGGATGCACGCCTCTTGGTAGCAGAACCCCTCTCTCGGAGCCCGGGCCTGCGAATTCGAGCCCAGTGTCCGGTGTAGCGCCAGATCGCACCTTGGGCATGGATGGAAAACCAGGGAGACCTAATTTAGAGAGGGATCATCTGCCCCACGGAGCAAAAACAGGTTCCCCTTCTAGAAGCCTTGGCTTCACAGGCCCCCCACCCAGCACCCTTCTTCACATATTGAATATGTTATAAGTCCACATCCTCTGCTTTGCGAGAATCCCTTAGCGTGGAACCTTTCCCCAGTTCGTCGCGTCCCGCTTCTTACGGCTGCTAGATGTACAGCGGTGGCGTTTGTAGCCAGGCATTGAGCCCTAGGCGCAAAGAGGGTAGTCACTGGGTGTCTACCCTGTGGGATGGATGCAGGAGGGACTGGCGCCTTTATATGCGGGGAAAGGATGGAACGAGCTTCCCAAGAGGTGGTTTGCGCACAAAGATAGTTTTCAGCTAGGCGGGTCATTTCAACCTGTGCTCCCCTACCCCCAGGCCCCAGCAGGCCTTTCTCAGCGAGCGAGGCTCTTGGTACCCGTTGCAATGGGCATCTGGAGCTTGGAGCGGGGTTTTGCTACTGCCACCAGAGGGTCGTGGCTGCCGCCGCTCGGATACAAAGCCCGGCGGAAAGACGGGAACGCGGTCTTCGAGCGCGGCCCTTGGCGTACCCGTTTCCCGCTGCTCGAGAGAACTTCTCTTCAGCAAAATGCCTGGCACAGAAGCCAACTGGCATTTGCCCCTATGTGGATAGACAATTAATTTTGATTAAAAACTCACAGAGGTCAAGTTCTGTACAGTGCCGGTAGCAGATGGAGAGCGTAAATGAACCAAGAGAGGTCAGTTTGGACGAAGTAGCAGGGTGATTTTTTTTTCTGCATTGACTTTGGAAGAAGTTGGCTGGTTTTGGCAAAGTGACGACAGACTGTTTGAAAAAGGCAAGCTTGTCCCAGGCTGCCATCTTAAAATACTCTGTGGTGCGGCCGTGGCAGCTTCCCGGAGCTTGCGAGGATCCTTTGCCGGCGACCTGCCGCCGGCAGCGCGCCGCTCACTACTTTAACTCTCCACTGAGCACCTGCTGTGAAGAGATACTAGATACAGAATCCTTTTCTTATTCCGCGGGAGCACAGCACGAAGCCCATGGCCTTCCGGTGGCAACCACAGGGCGGTATTGTGAGGTCTGGGCCCCTTGAGGACGGGCCGCAGCCCCAGGAGGCGATACATGATCTCTGCTGGGCAGGGCCCAGGCAAAGCCAGTCCACTGTGCCGGACCTGCCGTAGAGCCTTCTGGCCCAGCCCCCAAGAAGGGGAGACACCAGGAAGCTTGCCGAAAGAGTGACTTGGAGAGGAGTAGACTTTCATGGGTGGGCAGGGAGGAAAGGGCATTCACATTTACTGTTGTTAACCATGATCCATTTTCCCAAATAAGTATACATTCTGTTCCTGTTTTTTTTTTTTTTTTTTTTTTTTGTCTGTCTGTCTGTCTGTTTTGTGTCTGTCTGTTGTGTTGACTTTTCTCTTCAGGATCCCTGCTGCCTTGGTGATCCCGGGCTGACAGCCAGAGAGCACAGCGGCTCAGCTCCTGGAGAGCGAGGGTTGAAGAAAGCGGAGGGCAGCCGCCCGCGCCGGCTGGCTCCCATTAGGTCGGTTCCTGCAGCGGTGCCCGGTGGCCTTGGCGAAGGCCCTGTCCGGCAGAGATCATGTATTGCCTCCAGTGGCTGCTGCCCGTCCTCCTCATCCCCAAGCCCCTCAACCCCGCCCTGTGGTTCAGCCACTCCATGTTCATGGGCTTCTACCTGCTCAGCTTCCTCCTGGAACGGAAGCCTTGCACAATTTGTGCCTTGGTTTTCCTGGCAGCCCTGTTCCTCATCTGCTATAGCTGCTGGGGAAACTGCTTCCTGTACCACTGCTCCGATTCCCCGCTTCCAGAATCGGCGCACGACCCCGGCGTTGTGGGCACCTAACAGCCAGCCCAGTTAGCTTTCCAAGGAAGCAGAAGACGGGAGGGGAGGCATTGACGTAGGTCATAAAGCATTGGAGTTTCAAATCCCGCAGCCCCGCGGGTGCCACATTCCTGACAACGCCTTTTTGGCCTGTGATGTTTTATCCTTATAATGTGAATAATGGCACTGACCGGTGCTTTTATTGTAGAGTCCTGTAGTCGTGGGTGGTCTTGTGGTTGTGTGTGTTCTGTCCCCACCTTGGCCCCCAGCTGGCAGGATGGCCACCTCCCTTGCCTCATTCCTGCGAGGGGTCTGCACCCATCCTGGTCAACTGCCCCAGCATGACCCGGGCAGATAATATGCCAGTCTCATTGTCGCCTCTGTGACCCCTCCCTGTCAGGGGGTCCTCCCTTGTCAGAGTTACTGACTCCTCTGCCCCTCTCCTGGCTTCCTGTTAACTTCACTTCTACCCCTTTCCTTTTTTGGGGAGCACCTGTCTAAGACAGGGCTCATTTTTGCACTTATCTCGAATTTAAAGAGATTGCTGACGCCCGAGAGCCTCGCTTTTTCATCCTTCTTCCCTGGCCAGCAGGCTAGACAGAAATGTGTCTTGACCGCTGTCTACAAATCTTCAGTATTTTCTTCACTTCATTTTTAAGAAAGAAGTAACAGATACGTGTTGCTCTTTCACCTAGGGGCCTGGGCACCTCCTTGGCAGCCCAGCTTCACTTCCCTTGCCCTTCCTCCTGCCTCTCTCAGCCGTCGAGAGGAGTGGGGGGCCTCATTCTGTCTCCCATGCATGCTCTGCAGGATTGAAGTGTGGTGTGTTTACGTAGATCTAGCAGTCCCCAGCTGAGTGAATGGGAGAGTTCTTGTGTATTTCATAACAGCCATGATCCCCTCGATAGGTGTTTGGATATTTTTTGGTGTGCTGTGCGTGCGTGTGTGTATATGTACGTGTAGAAGTACATGTGTATATCCCTTTTAAAGAAGCTTTATCGAACGTGTTCTGATGTTGAGGTGTAGCAATAGCTAGCTATATAGTAGGTGCCGCTACAGTTTTTATTTAGCATGGGGATTGCAGAGTGACCAGCTCACTGGACTCCGAGGTGGTTCAGACAAGACAGAGGGGAGCAGTGGCCATCATCCTCATGCCAGGAGCTTCTCCGGTCCTGCACTTAGAGACTGTACATTCTGAAGAATACACAGGAAGACTTTGTGACTGTCACTTGCTTTTTTTCTTTTTCTGCGCTTCAGTAAAAGTGTTGGCGAACGAGACTGTCTCCTGGCCCCTGCCCACTGGGGATCAGCATGATTGTCCTTCAGTCTAAACCATCCATCTTCCTCTCGCCTGCAGGGCGGGGGAGGGAGGTGGGCCAGGCAGAGGGCAGAACTGGAGGCAGTCCATCTAGGGAATGGGACCGCAAGGCCACACTTGTGGAACATTTGGACTGCTATTCTGGAGCTTTTATTTCTGGTGTGTTCGTTGCACAGCTGTTTGAAATGTTTAATAAAGCTTTATAAACTTTACTCTGTGGTTTTATGTGGCTGCAGTCCATTTGGGTCGTGGTGTTGGATTTCTAAGTTGGTGGGGGGCAAAGGGGTAGCATGGAGGGGCTGAGTCCTTGGCGCCAGAGTACCTTAGCCCAAAAATTTGATCTGCTCTCTGGAGAGCAGATGGTGGGATTGGGGAGGGGGGGAGCAGGGGGCAGGCCAGGCGTTGAACAGGAGGGAGGCTGAAAGTTTTCAGGGATGAGACGTTTGTGTTTCTCAGCTCCCATGGCTTCTCGCCTGAAACTGTTTCCCTCCGTAGGAGATTTGAGTAACCGATCCCTTGACAAACAACTTAAGACAGCTGGAGCTCTAATCATCAAGGATTTTTATGGTGCTGCTTTTGAAGTAAAAATAAAGTGAAACCCCTTATGGCATTTCAAGTGGAAAAATAAATAAAGCTGTCCGTCCAGGCAGGGGGCTTTGGGCGATGGCTGGAAGCTCAGGAGTGCGCGGTTCTGTGCCGTCGGTGCACACGTGCTCCCATGGCTGTGACCTTGGGGACCAAGCCAGGGGGCTTGTCAGGGCCCTGTGCTGGTTGTCCACCTCTCGATCTTTTTTCCTTTTAGAAAACAGAACAGGAGCACTGCCTGCCCAAGGCACAAGGCTGTTTGTGAGGGTTTATTGAGATAACAGTGGTGAAAGGGTGATGGTCATTTCACAGAGTCATCCGTTTTACCTAGATTGCTAATTTATTGCTGTAAAGTTTTGCGTAGTTTTCTCCTGCTCTTTTCAATCTCTCCATTGTCAGTTTATCCCTTTCTTCATTTCTACCATTGCCTATCAGTGCTTTCCCTTTTCTTGGTCAAAACTTGCCAAAGATTTGTTCATTTTAAAGGTATTTTCTGAGAACCAAACTTTTATTGATTGTATCTGCTGGATATTTTTCCTGTCTGGTGCTTTTGTGTTTTTATTTCTGAATTCTTTTTTCTGGGTTTCTGAATATATTTCGTGGTTCAGCAAAGCCTCAACAAGCTGAGGAGTCGTGCATGTGGAAATGATGGTTTGTTCTGCAAACATTGAGCCCCTGTACTGGGCTTGTTGGGGATTTCAGGGGCAAGACGCAGGCCTGGCTCTCCAGGAGTGCCTGGTTCTAGCCTAGTGGGAAGACTTAAGAAAATAGACAACTGCAAATTCCAAAAACAAACAAACAAAAAAGGCTTTTGTGGCCATGCTCTCCCATGGAGGCACCTGGATGATAAATGAAGCCAAGATTATTGCTTATTTTGCTCTCCCTCAGAAAGCAGCTTTCTGTCATAGGTCAAGCTCACTAAAGAGTCACAAACAGGCCTCCCTCTGAAAGATTTGTATCCCTTTCCAGCAGGAAGCCTGCAGCCCACCCCCTCCCAAGGTGACTGCCAAATCAGCATTCTGCCTGCCCAGCATTGCTTTCCACCTTGCCAAGGCAGCACCGGCAGCACCCTGCCCCCTCTTCCTGAACTGCCTTTCAGGAAAATGAGAAGTAGATAGATACCTTTTCTGCGGGGCACCAGGCCTTAGAAAACCATGCCCTGCAATTCTGCCGGTCACTGGCTCCTAGTGTGAAAAGGTTGCTTACGTGGTACCTGGTAACACAAGGTCCTGTGAGGCCTAGGTCTGGGCTTCTTTAGCAACTGGTCTGTGTCCTGCTCTGGGCCTCAGTTTCCTTATAGCTAAAATGTCTTTGGAGCAAACACAGTCTTCCTAGCCCTAATATACTGGGAATCCTTTCTCCTGGGGTCTTTGGGACCTCCTGGATGCACTTGAGGAAGGTGACTGAGGTCTGGGAAGGTCGCAGTGCCCTTGCAGGACAGCCTGCATGTGCTTGATGCTTTAGTCATTGTGCCGTGTTTGCCCAGATATTCCTCTGTCAGGAAGCCTTCCTGGGCTTCTTCCCTCTCCCTAGAGATCCACTTGCCTAGATTACTTCACTCAGCCCTCTGTTGAGTGCTATAGTGCAGACTGTCTGGGCTCCCTCCACCTTCCTAAGGGGCTTGCATTGTTATTTAATCCAAGGGTACTTGTCAGAATCTTGTGCAGTACTAGGCCTTGGGGCTGCAGGGTAGGTGAGGTGGACAGTCTTTGCTGTCAGGAAGTCGTTGAGGCTAATGAGAAAGGGGGTGACACTGGGCAGATAATCCCACAGATAGATATAACTATGGACTATGGCAGGTGCCATAAGAGGAGTCTAGGAGGGGATCTGGTGTAGGCTGGGGAGGATTGATGTTCAGGCTGAGACTTGAGGACAACTATAAATGTTTGAGCAGTGAAATAATAAATGAGATGTTATTTCTCACCATCTAATCAAGCATCTGTGCTTTAATAAAGAGACTGGGCTAAAAGTAAAATGAAGGACCACCAGTATCGGCTGCTTTAGAGGGCTGCCTTGGGAGACATTGAGGGAGTCTAAGGTTGACATGTTGGTGGCAGGCCCCTAAACTCAGTCCTGAGTGAAAAATCTTCAGTTTCCACTTCCAGGAAGCATCACAGACAGGGATCTGATGAGAACAGGGGGTGCCCCAGTCAGAACAACATTTAATTGAAGGTGGAATTCTCCGAGGCGGGAGCAGGATAGCATTTGAGCAGTGAAAGCAGCAGGGCTTTGTGAAAGCCAAAGGCCATTGTCTTGTCGAGATCCTTGGAGGTGGGAGAGGTGGATCAGAGGAGCCATGGTGGTGAGGAGGGGAAGGCAGGAGAAGGAGTGGGTTAGGGAGGGAGGACAGAGAAAGATGATGGACGAAAGCTGGCTCTCGTTGAAGAGATACAGGAAATGGGGCCAGAGATGGGTCGTCACTTGCGTTCAGTCAGCTGGCAGGGCCAGAACCCAGCCTCCTGGCATCAAGTGGGAAGCTCAGCCCTCATCCCCCATAATGGGTGAAAGGGTCAGCGCTCTGAAAAGAGGGAGGAACCCAGCAGTGCTGTCCTCAGCAAGTGAAGGAAGGCGATTCTGACTAAAACCAGAAGAGGGGCTGAGCTTGGTCTGCCAGGCTTCGAGGGGGAGAATTTCATATCTTGAGAAAAACTGTTTATCAAGTGGACTCAAGGCAGGGGAAGCAGCTGGCTATGCAGCAGCTGAAGGCTTCAGGCAAAAGCCCTTGGTCTCCCTTCGGAGTGTCGGGACTCTGAGTAGGGGTGGACTTGGGTTACAGTTTAGGACCAGTGAGCCTGGAGAGGTGAGGTTTCAGGGCCCTGTGCCCCTGACTTTGTAACCATACCTCCCTGAGCCTCAGTTTCCTCACCGGTTAAATGGAGGTCTTAACATCCACTGGAGCCTGACTCGGTTATTTCTTCTCTTTTCTGCCCCCACCCCCCACCCCGACCTGTGGGGCTCAGGCCTCTTAGGGATGCAGGCAAATCATCCAACTCTCCCACTCATTCCTGCTAAGAGCCTTTGTCAGGCCCTGTGCCAAAGCTCTGAGAACCTGATGCAGAAGAAGACTACGCTTCTTGAGGAGCTCAGCTCGACAGGAGGGAGGGCACCGAGGCAGGCCCATAGGCAGATAATTACAATGCTGTTTCATCAGGGCTGGAGTGGAGTTAGGGAGAGACAACATTTGGGAGGCTGTATGTCAGCACCTGCCCCAAAATGACAGTATCCTAAAAGGGAGAGGAGCACCAAGACATAGCTCTTTCCTGAGAGGCCAGAATCTAACTTTGCATCCCTGCTTGGCCACCAGCTTGCCCAGGGCTATCCACAGATTTTTCTTCTCTTAGAGAGAAATAACTGCCTGTTCATCCTCCTCCTCATGAGGGAACCAGTGCAGGGCTGTGAGAGTGCTCTGTCAGATACAGGTTGAACCTGAATCTTCTCCAAAGACTAATCCCTTGAGTTGTTCTGGCCTCTCACCTCTTTCCCTGGGCAGCTTGTGGAGTCTACACTTGGACGCCTCACCACTTCTTCCAAAGCTGAACTCTGCCAATCCCCACCCTACACTGGTAGTGGCCACCCTCTAGGGCAGGGGCAGAGAGCTGAGGCCCTGGGCCTGATCCCCACCCACTTCTCTGTGGCCTTGCTCTCCTCTGCCCGCTCTTCTCCAGGCCCATTTTCCTGTCTGTACACCAAGGAAGGGCTGGACCAGAAAGTCTTTAACGTTTCCAAAGCCATTTTCTGTGAAATATCAGTGAACTTTATCCTTGTCGCTGCAGTCTTAGAGATACTGGTTGAACGAAAGTATGTTAAACAAGGGTTTCATCAAAGGATTTTTTGCATTGAAGAATAAACTTTACATCTTGTGGGTGCAGAACTGTCAAGAATCTTAGCTTAGAGTCAAAGTAGACTTGGGAGGGTCTCTGAGGAAAGAAGACAAGCATAGCTTTTCAGTGGTTCGCTGTTGCCTGTGGTCCCAGCTCTTTAGCTTGGCCATCAAGGCCTGCACAACCCTTGAGGCTGGGGGCTTGATCTTTGTCCCTTGATGAGACACACTACCTGCCTGACCAAGGCTGGCATAGAACCTGCTGGTTGGCTGGCCAAGGGGTGGTTGGATGACTAGATGGCTAGATGGCTCAATCAGTCTCTAGACTCCCTAAGGAATTAAATGGACCAGTCTTTCAGAAGTGAGGGAATTCAGTTTGTTCCCCAAGTCTCCTCTTGGCAACTCAGAAGTAACAATATTTTCCAGCCTCCAGACTAATATTTTACACACCAGTATCACAGACACTAATATGTCACAAAAGGTATATGAAAAGAGCCTCGTAAAAGGTTGACAGCTTGGCATCCTTCCTGTGGCAACAGGGGGCTGTGAGTCACCTCCCCTCACTGGGCCTCAGTTTCCCCATTTGTAAAAGGAGGCAATTGGACTACATAATTTTTGAGTTCCTTTCTAGCTCTAGCATCACCCTCAGATGCCCTGGTACCTAGAGCAGTAAATGGACAAGGGGCATTAGCCCCAGGATCTGGGTCAAGTCCACATCTTGGAGCATGGAGGAATTGCAGTGATGGCTGCAGCCCCCTGGAAGATGAACGTGGCAGGAACTGGCTGAGAGATTTTTCTGCTGATGGTGAAATGTCCTGCCAGAGTCTATGCAGGTAGGTTGATGCAGGTGAGGCATGGAATTGGACTCTCCCTCCCTTGTGATCCCTGAGCGATGTTTCCTTGCAGAATCAGAAGCTTTCAGCACCACTGGGTGCCAGCTAGATTCAGCCATTCATATTGGCAAAGTAGGTGAACCATCTTTCTGCACACTGTCCTGGCAGGGCTTCCAGAAAGGCTTTCTGCTCCTTCCCTTTAAATGCTTCCTTGTATTTCATTGTCACTGTGCCTGAACTCATACCTTCCCATAGCCTTTTGTTTCCCTGTCCAGCTGGCATGTTCTTTGAGGATGTTGTGGTCCTGATGCCATCATAATCAGCCAGGAATAGCTTAGCTCAACATCAGAGCCACAAGGGAAAGGCTTGACTATTGGAAGGAAAATAATAATCCATTTTGAACCTCACCCCAGAGCACACACCCAAATTCAAAACCTTTTGATCAGAAAGGAGACATAAACCCATTAAAAACTAGAGAGAAAAGTAATTGGATGTTTAACAAATACCTGAAAGGAGGAGCCCCTCTAAGCTAAAAAAACAACAAAAAAGTATCAAGAAGGCAAAGACCAGCCAATTTGACTACATCACAACTAAGTATTTCCAAAGTCAAACAATATCACAAACAGAACCAAAAAGCAGAGTGCGTAAACTATTTACAAATCCATAATTTGTAAAAGAACACACACAAAACCCTAACAGTAAAAATGCAACAGAGAGATATGTAATTCACCTAAACAAAGTTTACAGAAGAGGAAATAGAATTGACTAAAATTTTTTGGAAAAAATGTTCAATTTCACTATTAACAGAAGAGCAATAATAAAACAATAAAGACAAGTTTTCACCAAAAAATTAGGACAAAAATGTTTTAGAATCCTCCGTGCTGTTGAGGATACAGTGGAACTGGCACTATTATTCAGTGCTAAGGGGAACGTGAATTGATGTAAACTTTTCCAAAAGTAACATGACAGTTGAAGAGAAGAGAGGTGAAAGTTTCAAGAGAGGGCAAATGACCTATATATTTATACAACAATTTATTGAGTGTCTACTTTGCATTAGGTATTAAAATGCGAGGATAAATAAGCTATAGTGTCTGCTCTTGGACATACAATTAATGAGGTAGAAAGAAACAGAGATTCTCAAATGGTATGTAATCAGAAGAAGGCCAGAGATATGCATGGGGCACAGTCAAAGCTCGGAGCAGCTGGGGTGGGTGGTAAAAGTGTGAAGCTTTATGGGAGTTTCCAGGGAAGGTCCTAGAAGAGGTGCTGGGATGAGTAGCAGTTATTCAGGTAGAAGGCAGAGACAGAAGTGAGGAGCATCATGGATGAACTCAAGCAGTCAGGGTTGCCAAAGCCGGAAATAAGAGGCAGGGGATGGAGAAGGCAGGCCAGATCACCCAGTGCCATGTCTATCTAATTGAAGAGGTGGGTTTTTTTTCTTCTCGATAATAGGGAGTCACTGAAGCATTTTGAGCATGCAGTTTCCACAGTAAGATTTCTGTTTTAAGACGATTACTCCAGTTACTTGGAGACATTTGGAGATGTGAGGGCCAATGAGGAGATGATTGCCGTGGTCCAGGTAGAGAGGGCAAGGCCTGGACTAGGATTGGGGCCAAGAGGATGGAGAGAAGGTAAAATTAGGAGATGCTCCTGACTGACTGACTGCTGAGGTCAAAGAGAGTCAAGGAGATGCTTCTGACTGACTGACTGCTGAGGTTAAAGAGAGTCAAGGTTGCTTTACCTGTTTGTATCTTGGGGGATCGGGTGGATAGGAGAACACCCAGGAGAAAGAGCAGGTTGGGGGTGGGGCTAGAAGAGGATCGCTGGGCTCAGTTTTGGACAAGTTGAATGAAAGGTGGGCACCCAGGTGGAGATGGCCTGAGAGGAGCTAGGAGAGAGCTTGGATCTCAGCAGAGATTTGAACAAAAGATTTGGGTTGTGACTGATGGTGACTGAAGCCATGGGCTTAGGTGAGCTGGCCCTAGCATAAGATAGCAACTGAGGAGAGACAGGGGGCCTAGGACAGAGAACTTCTCCCCCATTCACCAGTAGGCAGAGAGAAAGAAGAGCCTACAAAGGCAAAAAAGTAATCAGAAAGAGGTGGAAACAGCACCTGGAGCCTGTGTTGGCATGGAAACCCAGGGATGTGGCATGTTTCCAAGAAAGGATAATCAGTAGACAAAAGAGAAAAGCCAGTGAGATAGGGACTGAGAGCCCACTGGTTGAGCAATTCGGGGCCCTATAGATCCTCACAAAGCAATTCCTATGAGAGATGGGGCAGAAGCCCCTGCTAGGTGGGCAGAGGAGAATGAAAGGGGAAGGGAAAGCTGGCAGCATGGCACCTGTCCTGGGAGTTTGGACTATGGGAGAGAAACAGTTAGAGTCCGTTTGGGTGAGGGAGAATTTCTGAGCTGGGCTGAGACGAAATACGGGTAGACATGATGGCAGAGAGGTTGAGAGGCCTGTCACCTAAAGTCCTCTTGTCTGTATAAATCAGGGGCAAGATCAAAGGACATGGGTGGTAAGGAGGGAAAATGGCCATTGGTGACCTCTACTAGAGCTGTTGTCAAGTAGGAAAGTGTATGTGCCAGCCTGGAGCTCACAGAGGAGGTGTGGGCATCTCCCATGGGGGATGGATGAACCAGGAGAGTTCACGGAGCAGGGCTGGACACTGCGCCATGACTGACACTTTAGGGATGGATGCAGGAAGAGGGTCCTGCTGAAGAGACTGAGCAGGAGGAACTGGAGGAGAGGACTGAAAAAGTGGGGTGTCTAGAAGCCCAGGGAGGAGAGACTTTCCAGAGGGCAGAGTGACCATGAATGGCAGATGCACAGAAGTCAGGGGAGGCGAGAGCATCCTGTAGACTGGTCTTTGGGGACCCCTGCCATAGCGACTTTGGAGGAATGGGCAAAGCCCAACTGCGTAGGGGGTGATCTGGAGACTGAGAAAACAAGAGGGAAAAGGAGGACCTGGGGGGAGGAACAGGTTTCTAGAAGGTGCTGTTTCTTACATACTGACATTTGGAAGGAGGAGGGCTGTGTGAGGCCAGAAGAGCCCAGCAGGTAGTCAACGGGGCCCCAGCGCAGTGGGATTAAGTGTATGGGGGAAGGGATTAGTTGTGTTGGTGGAAAGGGGCAAAATTAAATCATGTACATTTTACCAAGTAACCTGATCTCTGTGTTTTTCTGGAGGTTATTTTTCTGCCCTCTGAGTACTGACTACAGCTCTAATTAGCAATGGTTTCATCCTGCCTTGTGTCTGGGGCTGTGTCTTATTCATTTTTGTACCTTTCGGTACCTAGCAACAGGCAGCGAGCGAGGTAGAGGCAGGGTAATTATTTTCTGCTTGAAATCGAATGTCTGAAATGGAGGTTCAGAACTTTTTTTTTTTTTTTAACCACAAAGGTTTTGTGACAATTCCCAAGGAATCAACAAACAAGAAAATAAAAGTCAAGGTTGAAAATGTCTGTATGTAAGGCTGTCTGGGTCTTAGGAAATACACTCTGCACTCTAGTGTGGGCACAGCTCTTTATAGTTTTTATGGTGAGGTCGTGACCATTGTCTCTTCTAGTCATTGCAGACCTGTCCTCCTGCCCGTGGTGAGGCAGACAGCCACCATTAGCCCCATTTCACAGATTTAGAAAACTGAGACCCAGAAAGGCAGGATAGTGGGAAAGAAGGGCAATGAAGTTGGTAGGGACTCGGGCACAGTCTTGAATGCTACATTCAGGGTCTTGAGCACCACAGCCTGGTGGCATCTCCTAGACATCAAGTAATTCTATTTCTTCCATATTTGGATAGAAGTCAAAAGTCAATAGAGAGCTTTGGTCTAATTGACCAAGCTTGGGTCTCCTGCCATCCCCTGACAGGACCTGGTTGGTAAGAGGTGGGACCTGAAGGAGGGGCCCCTGTGGCTTCTGGGTGAGACAGCATCCCATGTCCCACCACAGCCATATGAAATAGGGAAAAGGAAATTTCCCCAAGTGTAGCAAGGGGCCTTAGGGAGGAATAATGGATGCAAGAAAGCCCAACCCCCCAGACATCCATTGTAAGAAGTAACCAGGCGGAGTCAGGGAGACCTGGTCCAGATAAGAGAAAGATAGGAGGGAGAGGCCTGAACTCGGCCAGTGGAGATGGGGAAAAATAGATCCAGAATTTGTAGGAGATAAGAACCAGAAATGGTAACTGATTAGCTATTAGGATGGGAGAGAGGGTGACGAAGAATATTCCCATGTGCCTTGGGTAGATGGTGGGGACCACAGCATGGGGAGCCAGTCTGAGGGGCAAGACAGTGGTCTCAGATACAGGAGTCAGGGGTCAGCATCATAGCTCTGTGGAACCCAGCAGGCACTTGGTTCAAGGGTCTGGGGCTCAGGAAGAGATTCTACTGGAAGTACTGGCCCAGGGCCGTGGCCACTTGAGTGATGGGAACCCTGAGAGTGAGTGAATCCCCGAGAGCAAGAGAATGGGATAGGCCCAGGGCCCTGTAACCATGAGTTACAGTGACATTTAAGGAACCAGTCAAGGTGTGGGCAGGCGACAAAGGAGAAAGAGAAGGAAGGGCCTGAGACATGCGACAAACAGCCAGGAGGGTGGGTTGCCATGGCAACCAAGGTAGTGAAGAGTTTCAAGGAGAAAGTAATCAACACTGTCAAATGCAGCAGAGAATTCCAATAAGATAAAGACAGGATTTTTTTTCTTTGGATTTGATGATTAGTAAGCTTTTGATGACCTTAATAAGAGCATTTTGGGGGAGTGATGGGACAGAAGCCTGAATAGTGTTGAGATGTGAGGAGGTGGTGAATCCATCACTAGAGTCCTTTGAGGAGTCTGGAAGGAAGACCGAGATGTGAAGGACGGGATGGGGAGGTTGAGCAAAGGAAAGACAGGAGCAAGTTCATAGGCAGATACCGACTCCCAAATGTGATAAGCATTGTTTAGTGACGAAAGTCCATTCATTCTACATATTCTAGTTTAGCACCTATTATGTGCCTGGCAGTGTGCCTAGCACTGTGGATTCTGTGCTAAATGGATTAAAATAGGCAGAATTCTTGTTCTCATGGAGCTAGTATGGTAGTAGGGAAGAAAGACGTGAATCTGATAATCACATATAAACGTATAATTTCCAACATTGGTAGGTGCTCTGAAAGAAAGGTACTAAGTGCTGGAGGGTGTACGACAAGGAGACCTGCCCTAGGCCAACTCCGGGAGGCTTCCCTGAGGAGGCGACATTTGAACCAAGTTGTTAAGAAGGAAAAGTAGTTAACTGGACAGAGCAAATTGGAGAACAGCACTCTGGGCAGAAGAAACAGCCTGTAAAAAGGGAGGGGAGGTGAGACCAGAGAGGCAGGCAGTGCTGGCTGTGCAGAGCTTTGGTGGCCAAGGCTGAGCGCCTGTGTCCTTCCATCCTGAGGAAGCAAGGAAAGTATGCTGGAGACCTGCCCTCGTGTGTTGCTATGATCTGAGGCTCTGGCTGGTCTATGGAAAAAGTGTTAGAGGAAGCACAGGTGAGTAGACTTTAGGGAGACCATTAGGATGCTTCTGTTCTCGTGGTAGATGGGGTCTGGACACACGTTCTGGTTAGTCCTGGTGCACGGTGGAAGGAAGAGGGGCAGGAGAGGAGGTGGTATTCAGGATGACCCCCGAGTTCCGGGCTTGCCTTGTTGGTGGCATGGCACTGCTTTTCTCAGAACTGGGGAGCCCTGGAAAAGAATAAGCTCTGTGAGGCAGACCCCAAGTCTGGTGGTAGACATCCAGCTGGGAAATGGGGAGGAAGTGGTTGAATGCATGGGCCTGGAACACAGCAAGAAATCCCAGAGACTGGTTCAGAACTTGTGAGGGATCCTGAGTGGAAATGTGAATTGAAGTGGTATGAGGTTTCTGGAGCATTCTGAAGGTCAGAGAGGCTGAGCAAGAAGCAGCCAGGCACCAACATTTGGGGCCTGTAAAAGGAAAGAAGACTCCTCCTAAGGTACTGAAAAGAAAGAGACAAAGAAGTCTTTTGACAGAAAGATGGAGTGGTCGGCAGTGGGTATGTGCGGAGGGCTGATCCGTGACCCCTCCAGTGTGCAACTGCACAATCACCATGGCACCCCTGGAGTTGGGCAGCGTGGTGTCCCTGCTGATTGGCACCCCTGGGCCCATAGGAGACTTCTGGGGACCTTAACAGAGGCAGCTTGTGGGGGGCTGATTGGGGAGAGAAAGGAGAGAGGGAACAAAGTCTAGGGTCTTTAACTCAGCCTTCAAGGAAAGAGCAGTGCTGGTATTTGAATCATCTGAGGGAAAGGAGCCTGAGTAATGGAGTGATTAAGAATGGAGACAATTAGTGAAATGAGTTCCCACAGGGGCTGGGATCAAGAGTGGTGGTGGATAAATTAGTTTGGGGCAATAATGTGTATTTGACTGAATGGGGCAAAATTTAATTATTTACCTTTTAGAAAGTAACTTGATCTCCATGTTCTTTTGGGAGGTTTTATCTGACCTGTGTACCAACTGCAGCTCTAATTAGCACCATTTTTATCCTGTCTCATGGCTGGGATCATGCCTTATTATTTTTTGTGTTTCTCAGCACCTAGCAACAGACAGTAAGCTCTTTGGGTGCCGAATCAATATTACCTGCCTTGAAAAGAAACATCTGAAGTCAACATTCAAACTTTTAAAGAATCGGTGACTGTTCTTCAAAAGTCAGGCATGATGCAGGAAAGAATTGGGGCATTAAGTCATGGTGGCAAGGGTTTGGGTGGGTGGAGAAAATGTAGAGGAATCGGCTCCTCTCATCCTTGTAAGCTCTGTGCCATTTATCCTTGTTCAGGTTCATTGTTTCATATGAACTTCACCTTCCCTCACAAGAAACAGAACATCACCCCATTTCACAGAGGAGGAACCAGAAGCCAGAGGAGGAAGTGCCTTGTTGGCATAGAGCACAAGTGGTAGGAGCTGGGTCAGACCTCAGTCCATAAGGGTCGCAGTCCTTCTTCCCAGAACCAGGTTGAACTGAAAGATGAGGGAGGGCTCTTTGAGGCCCAGGTGGGGGCGCTCTACAGGCATGCACGGAAGGTTGGAGGGACAGTCCAACTGGAGACCTGCCGGATATTAAAGCATCATATCAAACTGCGGTGATAACATTTGCAGTGCTAGCACTGGAGCAGGTAGCAAGCACTCTTGTTTAAAGAAGCCTCCTCACCACATGAGTGATATTTACATCGAAGTCTTCTGTATTTCTAAACAATGTTTGTCTTTAACCCATCTGTAATGTGTTTTTATATACGGTGTGACTTACAGATCTAATTTGATCTTTTTCTAAATGGACAACCAGTTTGCTAAGCACTGTTTATTGTCCCAACACCATCTTTCCTCCCAGTTCCCTATGTGTACACGCCGTTCAGATCTGTTGATCTGTTTACTTCTGGGCTAATACCAGCTTGTAATGAGCAAAGCTTTATCTTACTACCCGATAAGGTAAGCGCCCTTCCCTTCCTGGCCCTTTGTTCTTTTTTCAAATTACCTTGGTCATATTGTCATCATACTTTTTCACCTACGTTTTAGAATCAGCTTGTCAAAGTTTCTTGAAAAAAAAAAAAATCCTGTTGGAATTTTGAGTGGGATTGCATTGAAGGGAGAAATAACATCTTTAGGATATCAGTTCTTCTCATCTGTGAACATGGTGTCTGTCTCCATTTAATCAGTCTTATTTGTTTGGTTTGGTTTTTAATGCCTTTTAATAAAGGTTGGTCGCTTTTGTCATAAAGGTTTTTCACATTTCTCATTAGGTTTATTACCAAGTTCCTTATCAGTTTTGTTCCTTTTGTGAGTGGAAAAGGTTTTTCTTTTTCTTTCTTTTTGCTTTCCAAATTTTAATCAATCTACTAATCATGGTGCTTCATTCAGACACACACTCAGAGTAAATGTGCTTTGTCCCTGGGCACACAAATGAGAACACAGCACACATGTAAAGTAGAACTAATTGGCTGGAAATGAATTAGAATTTTTGAATTAAAATTTAATTATACAAGTAATACATGAATACATTTTCCCTTAAATAAAATTAGAGTGTTACAGATGAAGAAGTCTCTACTGAGGGCCCCCCATCCCCCGCCACCATAGGTCCCTCTCCCCCTACAGAAGTAGCTGCTCTTAGGCTTTTGCCGTTTATCCAAAATGTTTTCTTATGCCCATTGAAACATATCTTCTGTTCTCTGTTGTGTGTTTGCACAGACGTGGTGTGTACACACCGGAGGTGTTGCTCTCAGTGCGCCCTATGGGACTTCCAGTGTAGCTGGTGTGCCGCGGTGTTCCTTGCAGCTGATGACGGGTGGCGGCTGATTTGATTTCCTTGTTTCCTATTGACTGACTATTCAAATGTTTCCAGTGTCGTCCCATTAAGACAAACCTGTAAGAGCATCCTATAATTGCCCGTTTTGCAAATGTACAAGTATTTCTCTGGGACAGATACTTAGAAATGAAATTGATGGGTCATAGGGTATACATATCTTAAATTCTAATAGAAATTTCTGAAATGGTCTCCAGATTGCCTTCTAATGCAACCTCCTGCCAGTCATGTGTGTTCATTTCCCCAGACCATGTCTAAGTTTTCCATTTTTAACCAGTCTGATAAGTGAAATATCCTGCTTTAGTTGGCATTTTTCTAAATTACCTGCAAGACTGAAGTCTCCACGTGTTTACTGTCTTAAATATCTTTTTTCTGCAACATTTCTTTTTAATTAAAATACGTACATATTCAAAATGTGCACATTTGTTAGTTCTGCGATGTGGACACACAGAGCTGTTTCACCGTTCTCCGTGCTTTTCCTTCCTTCTTTGGATTACTTGTCTATATCCTTTGCCTATTTCTCTCTTTTTTTGGTGGGGGGAGATTTTTTTTTTTTTTTTTTTTTTTTTGTCTTTTTGCTCTTGCTTTTTAAGCATTCTTTGTGGATTTGAGTACTAATACTTTGTTTTGTGTATCACGGATGTTTTCTACATTGTGATTGGTATTATTTAATTGTATAGGGTTTTTTTTTGTCTTAGAGAAATTTTAATTTTAATACAATCAAATTTGTCAGTCTTACTTTTTACACTCTTATTTAAGAAAGTCTTCTTTATATGAAGGTCATAAGTATTTCCTGTATTTTCTTCTCTAAACTTGATAATTTCTATATAGATACATATTTAAGCCTTTATACCATATATAAAAAATAAATTCCATATGCATGAATCCTTGGATCTAACTTTAATCCCTTCCCATTCCCCCTAAATGGATAGGTAATTGTCCCAACACTATTTATGGAATAGTATTATCATTTGTCCACTGATTTAAAATCGTTGCCCTTGCCTGACACTGAATTCCAGTGTGGGTCTGTGTCAGAGCTCTTTCTGGTCCACTGATCTATTTGTCTACTCCTGAGCTTGATAATATGCTTTGCTAACTGGCGGGACAAATCCCACCTTCTTTGTTGTTTTTGTAAAATTGCTTTGGTCATCCTAGCATACTTGTTCCATCACATGAATTTTAAAACAGCCTGTCAGGTTTCAGGAAAAACTCTGCTAGGATTTTAATTGGGATCACATTGAGTTTATGGATAAGTTTGAAGAAAATTGGCACTTTATCATATTTAAGCCTTCCTACCAATGCACGATGCTGTCTCTCTCAGTTCCGGTCATCTTTTATGTCTTTCAGGGAAGTTTTATGGTTTGTCTAGTTAAAGTCTTGCATATTTCTTGATACGTTTATTCCTAGGTTTATTAGAGGTTTTGTTGTCAACTGTGAATACGATCTCATCTCCCCTTATTTGTTTGGCCTTTGTTTTTCCGTGTTTCATTTCAACCTGTTTACTAATCAGTGTATTTGATTTGCAGACACACACACAAAGCAAATGCTCTTCCTCCCTGGGCACAAACATACAAACACAGCCGATCACACAGAGCCAGCGTAATTGGCTGAAAACAAATTAGAATCTTTTCAGAATATACTTTAATGAAACAAGTAAAGCATGAATACATTTTCCTTTTAAAAGTAGAACAATATGAATGCAACTAAAGTTTCCTTGGGTCACCTGAGATCCTGGTCCTGTCCCCCTCCACAGTGGTGGCCACTGTTCAGAGTTAACTGCCTTCTACTGTAAATCTATAGATAGTATTGATGGAGATATTTTGAATAAATCATACCACGTCATAGGTGTTATACTGTGTCCTGCATTTTTCACTTAATCTTTGATTTTTGAGATCTACCCCTATTGGTGATACAGCATCTCTTATTAGTACTTTTTAACAGCTGTACAGTTTCATACTCTTTCACATATAGCATGTTTCCCCTCCTCCAGCATCCATAGATCTGAGGGGTCTCCCCTCTGCCCCCTAAAATGGAAAACGCTGCCAGGAATATCTTAGCACCTGCCTCCTCCTGAAATGTTTCTATAGGGTAGGTGCTGAGAGTGGAACTCTGACCTCTGTGGTGTCCACTGTTTTAGTTTTTTTAATAGACACAGCCCTAGGTGGCTTCTCAAGTGGCCCAGTTGGCTTCAGAAGCTGCTGTACCAATTTAAGCTCCTTCCACAAGTAAATGTAAATTTTCCTTTTTCCAGACCATTGCCAGCTTTTAAAGTTTATGGATCTGATGGATGAAAAAAGTGGTTTCTTTTGGGTTTCATTTGTGTTTTCCTGGCCACACTGTGGTCTCCGGGGTCTCCTGGCTATTTATATTTCCTCCCATTGGGATCATCTGTGCATGTCCTTTGTCCATTTTCTTCTGTGTTGTCTGTTTCTTACTAATCTGTGAGACTTCATTATATATTTTTTATATTAATTCTCTGTCTACTCTATACATTGAACACAATTCTCTACCACTCTGACCCTTGTCATTTAACTGTAATGTATCTTTTATTATGAATTTTTAATTTTTATGTCAAATTAAAATCCTATCTTGCCTTAAAAAAGCCCTCCCTATACACAACCATTTTTTGTGTATCTTTTCTAAAGCTTTCATAGTTTTCTTTCTTGCATATATATTTTACATTATTTTATTATTTTCACAGTTAAATCTTTACTATGTATGAAGCTAACTTTAAGTGTGATATCAGTGCTTAATTTTTTCTTGATGCTTAATTTTAATAAATTTCAAAATTGATAACCAATTTTTTCAATACTATTTATTGGATAATCTGTCATTTCTTCAGTAATTTAGAATTGCTGCCTCTACCTGACAATAAATTCCTATGTGAGTCTATGTCAAGCTCTTTCTGGTCCACTGATCTATTTGTCTACTCCTGAGCTTGATAATATGCTTTGCTAACTGGCGGGACAAATCCCACCTTCTTTGTTGTTTTTGTAAAATTGCCTTGGTCATCCTAGCATACTTGTCCCATCACATGAATTTTAAAATAGCCTGTCAGGTTTCAGGAAAAACTCTGCTAGGATTTTAATTGGGATCACATTGAGTTTATGGATAAGTTTGAAGAAAATTGGCACTTTATCATATTTAAGCCTTCCTACCAATGCACGATGCTGTCTCTCTCAGTTCCGGTCATCTTTTATGTCTTTCAGGGAAGTTTTATGGTTTGTCTAGTTAAAGTCTTGCATATTTCTTGATACGTTTATTCCTAGGTTTATTAGAGGTTTTGTTGTCAACTGTGAATACGATCTCATCTCCCCTTATTTGTTTGGCCTTTGTTTTTCCGTGTTTCATTTCAACCTGTTTACTAATCAGTGTATTTGATTTGCAGACACACACACAAAGCAAATGCTCTTCCTCCCTGGGCACAAACATACAAACACAGCCGATCACACAGAGCCAGCGTAATTGGCTGAAAACAAATTAGAATCTTTTCAGAATATACTTTAATGAAACAAGTAAAGCATGAATACATTTTCCTTTTAAAAGTAGAACAATATGAATGCAACTAAAGTTTCCTTTGGCCAGCCTCTGAAGTCCTAGTTCACCTCCCCTCCCCAGTTTTATGTGTCTCCTTCCATAGAAATGTATAGAATTGATGTAGGCATTTTGAGTGAATCATCCCACTTTATAGAGATTTTACTGTAAGCTGTGGTTTTTTTTTACTCAGTTTTCTATTTCTAAGATATGCTCATATTGATACAAATAGCTCTTGCTGTGTTGTGTTCATTCCCGTGAATGTGCCACATTTTTTCTTCCCTAAGATCCATGGACATTTAGTTGCATCCCGTTCGTTCCTCCATGATTGCAGCACTGCCGAGAGCAGCCTTACACGTGCCTCCTGGCGTGTTTCTCTAGGGTAGTGATTGAGAAGTGGAATTTTGGTTCTCAAAGTTTCCACATTTTTAGTTTTAGACATTTCCAAAGTGTCCTCCAGAATTCCTGTACCATTTAAACTTCTTGCCAGAGGGTGTAAGACTCCAATCCCCACACCATAAGCAGTTGTTTTAAATATTTGCCAATCTGCTGGGTGAAAAATTGAATCACTTAAAAAAATGTATACATACCTGTTTGCTAGTGAGATTTTCATGTGTATTAGGCATTTGTATTTTCTGTTTTCTGCATGATCTGTTTATTTTTGCTCATTTAAAAATTAGGTTGTTTGCCTTTATCTTATTTATTTATGAATTTCCTAATATAATCTTGATATTAATCTTTTGTCTTTTTTTGCTCTGAAATTAAGCTTCTTATGGTGATTTTTTGATGAGTTCTAATCGTGATATATTTGAATATATACCCTATTTATATTATAGACAAGCAATATCAGGCACAGTGAAAAATGACAAACAAATGTAAAGATTCAGTGTCACACAAAAGATTTCTTCCAGCTTCTCTGTTGCCTTCATATTTTTGTAGGAGCTTTTGTTAGACAGAAATTATCAATTTTGACATAATCAAATTTATCCATCTTTTCCTTTATTCCTTTTATTTATATATCATGTTTAGGCCTTTCTTACTCCAAAGGTATAAATATATTCTGTATTTCTTTCTAGTAATTTTGTTTTCATTTGGGTCTTTAATGCGGCTGGAATGTATGTTTATGATTGAAATGAGATATGATCTAACCTTTCTCCAAACGTGCAGCTGATGATTGCAACATGACGGACTGACTAGTTCATTTTTTTCTCCACGGATCTGAAGTGAAGCTCCCTCGTGCACTGAATCATGGTGTCTAGGTAGGTCTGAGGCCCTTGTTCTGTTTCACCGATCTGTATATTTCTGTCTGCACCAGGCTATTTTATCTGTTCTAGCTTTATACCACCTTTTGATATCTGTTAAGTACAATGCTCCATTTCATTGTACTTCCTTTTCAATTATCTGCGCTAACTCTTACTGCACATTAACTCCTCCACATGAATTTTAAAACCTGCTTGTCAAGTTCTGTGAATTTAAAGATTAAGTTGGGGGAAACTGACATCAGTACAATGCTGAGTCTTTCAAACCATGAGCACAGCGAAGGCCTACACGTACTCTGACCGTCTCGTATGCCCTTCAGCCGGGTATTGTGGTTTTCTCCATAAAGAACCTCCCCGTTTCCTAACAGCTTTATTCCTATAGTTTTTATTGTCGCTGTGAATGAGTTCTTTCTGCACTCCCTGTGTTGTTTTTCTTTTGCTTGCTACATTTTTTTTTTTGAATCCACTAATCACTATACTTCATTCATAGACACACACAAAGTAAACGTTCTTCCTCCCTGGACACAAACATACGAGCACTGCCAAACACACAGAGCCAGCATAATTGGCTGAAAATGAATGGGAACTTTTTCAAATTAAAGTTTAATGACACAAGCACAACATGAATACATTCTCTTTTTTAAAAAACAGAACATTGCAGATGAAGCTAAAGTCCCTTTTGGCCACCCACTGCTATCTCATTTCCTTCCCCTTCCCCAGAGGTTGCCACTGTGATGGGCTCCATGTGCACTTTTCTAAACTTTCTAAAAACTTGTAAATACATAGGTAGGTACCCACACGAATTTATAGGGTAGAGTTGTCTCAAATAATGAGAATGTTGTCTTCTCCTTTCCGCTTTTCACTGATAGTCAATTTTTGTATTGAGCTGGATTGTATTATGGTTACAGAACAGAATGTAAGTATTATCATCCATCACAATGTGAAGGTAAAGATACAGAAGCTGGTAGATAACAGTGGAGAGAAGTGGGTGGGAGGACTGACAGGGACCATAATGGGGATGCAAAGAGCTTCTGTGAACACACAGTGGAGTAAGGAGTGAATGGGCAAGTAGGTTTCCTGAAATTAAAAAAGTAACCAACAGAGGTACTTTAAAATTGTGTTGGGAGAAGCAGGGATAGAGGGGAATAGTTCCCAAGTGACCTGAAGCCTAATCTGCCACATGGGACATCAGTGGGTCTTATGAAGTAGAAATAAGGTGTAGTAGATGCTGTTCAGAGAACTCCCATGGCCCAGTTTTGACAAGGATCTTGTAGGAGAACATCATCAGGCAACTTCAAGGAAGCACTTTCCTCCCTGATTAAAGATGTTCATCTGGAGAGCGTTATTGGCCCTGCCCCTTCCTTTCTGCCTAGGTGCTGTTGGGTGAAAATGTGATGCTTGGAGCTCTGACAGCCATCTTGTGACCAGGAGGGGAAGGCCAGGAGATGCAGCTCTGTGCTGACTCAGCGTGGACACCTGGCACCATTGACTTCTGGACTTTCTTTGAAATAAATAAATGTTCTTACTGTTTAAGCCACTCTTGGGTGTTCTGTTAAATGCTAGTGAAAGCATCCTTCCTAATACAAGGGATCTAAGAACTTCTCAGAGCTGGGAGGTGGTTTCAAGGAGCAGGTCACATACTCTGGGGCGAGAGTTTGGACATAAGGAGAAGGCTGCTCTTTTATCCTCCTGGATTTTTTTTTAACTATATGTATTTCATGGAAAGAAACAGAAGACTGTTATTAAAACAGTTCTGATAAGAAGTGTGTCAAGATGTGAACAGTGGTTGCCTCTGGGTACTTCAGCTACTTAGCAATTTTCTAAGATGTCCACAAACTATTTTTGCAATTAAAAAAAATTCAAAGACCCAAGTTTTGAGGAGATGACACATGAGAGAGGTAAATTTTGATATAGGAAAAGGAAGGGCCCAGAGCTTAGAAGAGACTGCCCAAGTGAACTCCTAGATAAAGACTTGGATTCAAAGGACTTGAGAGCTGTGAGACCGGCAGAGGGGGAGGAGGGATCAGGCAGAGTGGGCATGGACCTCCTCTCTCACCTGGACCCTGGGAGGCCAGCAGCCTCCATGGGATATACCAGGGACAGCAAAGAGTCCAGCATGTGGGGCACACAGGTTTTGGGACATGGATGTGGCAGGAGGGAGAGCAGTGACCTGTGTGTCATGCCAAGGAGTTTGAGCTTAGATCCTTAGGGTAGTGAGGAATCAGTGAATGTGCTTAAGCCGAGAGACAGGTGCGATCACATGTTCGTTGAGTCCCGTTTCTTTGCCAATGAAAGAACTCAACGCAAACCATCTCAGGCAGAAAGAGAACTTGATTGGCTTCTATAACCAAACGACAGGCCAGGCTGGTTGGGCCTCCAGGTTCTGGAGCCAAGGACTTGACTGTCAGACCCTTCTCTCACCCCTATGCTTGCCAAGTGGCAGCCTCAATCTCTGAGGCCCGCGTCTTCTACGTACTGGCACTCATGGCTACCAGTGTTTCACGTCCTTCAGGTTCATGACCGAAAAAGAGCCCAAGGTGGGAGTGCAGGGTTTGGGTTAAGTGGCCAATCAGTGATGGCCAAAAGGTGGGTTATGTAATAAGAAGGTGGACTTCATTCAAAATAGGTCGGTGTGCAACTCCCAAGAGAGCTGGCACTGGTCTAGGTAAAGAAAACAGCAAATGTATCCTGTCGCCCCTCTGGCTGCCTGCAGAAGAGGCTTTGAAGGGGTCCCAGAAGCCAGAGTCCCTAGAGACCCCCATGGCTGTCCAGGTGAGAAGTGGTATAGGGCCGAGCTGAACGACAGGGCAGACGGAGAGGAGGTGGATTCAAGAGATGATCTGGAGGTAGAACTAGCAAGCCAACCAAGCATGAGAGAGGAGAGAAAAGGAAACGTTCTGGGCCTCAGTTTGCTGGCCCAGAAACTGCCATCAAGAGAGCCCCTGAAAAACATGGCGGCTTTATTTCTCCAGAACTCGAGTTCACTCTTACCACCACTCCCACCCCTTTCTGCTCAGTAGCACAAACTTCATCATCCTTGTCAGTTCAACGGAGATACAGTTGCATGTGGGCTTCTCCTAGTCTCTCTTAAGTAGATTCTTTGTCCACTTCCAGCTTCTCTGCTTTCCACAGCTCCTTCCCTTCTCCATAGAGTGGCCCGTGTTCTGGGATCTCCTGGTACCAGGGTGTACATCTGATCCTGGATCACCAAGATCTATCTACTGCCATCCTCTGAACCCAGGCATCCCCACTGAATCCTTGTACTGACCACAAAGCATTTCCAAGTCCACCAGCCACACTCACCCACTACCCTATACCCACATCACCACCTTGCCGTGGGGACACACAGGACCGTGGAGGACATGCCCAGGCCCATCTGTCAAACACCTCCTCCTATCAGGGCTCTCAGCCTCTCCAGCCCCTGCTGGGAGGTGTTGGTCTCCTGGGAAACACCATGAGGAACCAGTCAATATCCCCTTCTACTCTGGGATACCCCCAAATCTCTTTGAGGGGATCTAGCATCTGCTGTTCGTTATGTCTCCGTGTGATTCCTCTCCTCCCACAAGCTGGTCAAACTTTGATTTCCTTACATGCAGGAAGACAGCTTCTGTATTCTTCCCTATTTACTGTTCATGGCATCCGTTTCAAGTTCTGAATCCCTCAGGTTCTTTTCTCTTTACGAAAGGCAGGTGACCACAACCAAACACCCTGTTTCTGCTGTAGGTTTCAAAAGACTATTTGAAACCACTGACTGTCTTTCTCATTGCATTTGTGCCGTAACAACCTAAGCCTTCATCCAAAGCTCTGACTGAATCGAGAGAGAGTGATCATGTTAGCTAGTCTCCAAAGATGGCCATCATCCATTCCTGCCCCCCCTGTATACACATACTACTCCCATCTAGAGGCCGAGTCTACCTCCCCTCCCCGTGTATCTGGGCTGGACCTATGTTTACTTAACTGACAGAATATAGGGCCAATAGCAGAAAAGACATTCTCAGGCTTATGAGACTAGGTCATTAGGAGCCGTGTAGCTTCTGCACAGTCCTCTCTTAAAACACTTGATCTTGGGATATTCCCTCTTGCAACCCAGCTGCCATGTTGTGAGAAGTCCAACCTGGGTGGTGAATCCACATGTGAGCACTCCAGTTAGCAGCCTCGGCTGAGCTCCCAGCTGGCTGCCAGCTATGTGGTGAGCCATCCTGCACAGTAAGCCCAGCTGAGCCTTCAATCCCCAGCTGCCATCTGACCACAACTGCACGAGAGACTTTAAGAAAGAACCACCCAGCTGAGTCCTGTCAACCCCCAGAACCCTAAGAAATAGTAAATTGTGTTTTTAAGTCACTAAAGTTTGGGGTTGTTTCTTATGCATTGAAACAGTGACGGGCAAGGAAGTGGGGAAGGAAAAGCACATTGAGTAATATATAAAATAGTGTCCTACGAGAGAGCGTGTAAGCGGACCACTTTAATACAGCATGGTGAGTGCAATAATAGAACACAGATATGCACAGAACTTTCCAGAGGAGGTGGCCACTGGTCTGATTTCTTAAGGATGAGTAGGAATGAGCAAGGTAGAAGAAACTGGAAGGACATTCCAAGCAAAGGAAGCAGCACAAGCAAAGCCCCAGAAATGAGAAGTAGCAAGAGTGAGCTTGAGGGCATTTGGTGTTCCTGGGATAGGAGAGAAGAAAGAGGGAGTGGGAAGGGTAGATTGAAGAAGTGGGCAGAGCCCAGACCCTTCAGGGCCTTGGATACCGCCCCCCCCATCCCGCCCCCCACCCCATCAGGGAGTTTGGACAGCACCCTGCCATCAGTGGGTGCTATTTTCACGCCAGTGACATGTTCAGATTTGTGGCTTAGAAAAATCACTGTGGTAACCAATGTGGAGGCTAGATTTAGAAGGTGACATTCGCTAGGTTGGGAAATCAATTAAGAGACTATGGTTGTGGTCCAGGTAAGGTAGTATGAAGCCTGACCCAGAGCCATGGCAAAAGGGATGGACAGAACCTGGAAACTTTTAGAAAATAAAGTAAGAAATGCATGGTGATTTTTGGCTATTGGTGTGAAAGCAAGGGTAGAGCCAAGGATGATTCCCATGTGTCTTGAGTGGGGCCCTCAGTGGATGGCAGGGAGGTGCTTGGGATGGGATGCACAGCACGGGGACCAGTTGGAGGCGGGCAACAATGGGCCCAGTCTCAGACAGGTAGAGCTGTCTGGGGCTGGGAGCACAGCCATGTGGGGCCCAGCAGGCAGCTGGATCCCAGTCCAGGGAGAGGTTTGCCTGGAGGGGCCAACCCAGGGACAGAGCTTGCTATGAACCCCAGGAATGAGTAAGATCGCCAGGGAGAGTGTCGGGAGAGAATGGGAGAGGGCCCAGGGCAGAATCGTGAGTTACTGTGACATTTGAGAGGCTGATTGAGGTGTGGGCGGTCGACAAAGGAGAGGGAGAAGGAAGGACCTGAGGGATGAGACAAACAGCTAGGAGAAGGGGTTGCCAAGGCAACCAAGGTAGTGAAGAGTTTCAAGGAGAAAAGTAATCAACACTCTGATATGGCCCGAATCTCAGAAAAAATAAGAAGCCAAGCCCTTTGAATTTAGCAATCAGGGGGCTATTATGAACCTTAGCAAGTACTGTTTTGGGGGGTGAAGGGGTAAAAGCTAGTTTATGGGGGACAATGGAGTGAATGGTGGAGGAGATGCAGACCTCTCCTTAGAAAAGGTTGGATGACTAGGGGAGGAGTTGGGTGGCAGCAAGAAAAATATGAGTGATCAGTGGAGGATTTTTGAAAATGAGAGACCCTAGAATTTTCTCTTCTTGAAAAGGGGCATCAGCAGAGACGGTGAGGATGAAAAGAAGAATGATTGGTGAGCTAGGATCCATCTTCTGAACCTGGCTGAAAGGAAACAAGTGGGTATGATTGGAGATGTCTCGAGAGAGGAGGGCAAGATTTGGAGAAGACTTTCTGTGATGCCCTTTATAACGCTGAAAAACTTGGAGGCAAGTTTGTCTCTGCTGTCAAATTCTGCAGGGGGGTTCAGACTGATAAGAGAGGGGAAAGTTGCGTTGAATTGAGTAGCTAGGTCATTTGGTGACTGTTCTGGATAGTCTTCACTGGCTACTGCAGAGCCATTCTCTATCTTTTTGCATACTGTTCCGTGCCCTGGATGGCGACTTTGACAGCACCCAGGCTCCCTGCCCTCTGGCTGCTAGTTGAGTTTGACCAATGGAGGAACCAGTAGAAGAGTCGAGGGTGAAGGAGAGTGAGGTTCCCTGGCTGCCTTCCAATGGGCTGCAGGTTGGCAGTGACTACGATCCTTACTCCTGGCCACAGGTGCAATCCCTTTCTTAAAGCCACAGCTTTCTCTCCAGGTTCTGAAAACCCACACCCTCCTCTCATCTCTTTAGTCCTAGAAGTAGTGATGGCTTTCAACTGCTGTTCATCCCTGGGCCCTTTGTCATCTCTGGAAACCTTAGCCCTGCCATACTCTGAGAATAGTCCTTCCATTAAAATAATTTCAGTTAAATGCTTTCGAGGGCATCACCCGCTTTCCTATCAGGACCCTGACTGAATCAGTGAACTTGGTTCATCTAAGTGCCGGGACAGATGTGTGGGAGGGTACACAATGCTGAATGAATATAGACTTTGTGTCTCCCCACATACAGCTGCCAGTCCAGTAAGAGAGCCAGATATTAGTCAAGTAAATAAATAAATCCCTCATTTTGAACCCTGATAGGTGCCATGGAGAAATCTTAGATCAGAGAAGTAATATTTGATCAGAGGAGGGAAGTTAACTAGAAATAAGAGCTTTGCCCATAAGGATGGAGCATATAAAAGCTCTGTGCTGGGAGGGTGGTACATTCCAGAAACCAGAAGAACAATAAGAGATTTATTATCACACATAATAAGGAGACCCAAGGGTGGCATCTCTAATGTCACCAAGGACCCAGTTTCTGTCCATCTTTCAGTGGTCCCATCCTCCACATACGGGCTCTTGTCCCCATGGTCAAAAGATGGCTGCAGCCACTCCAGGCATTGTATCTACCATACCAATGTCCATAGATAGATGAAAGAAAGTGGTTCTTCCTTGTACTTCTTTTTGAGGACTAAGAAACCTTTCCCAGAAGACTTTATCACCACCTACTCTCATTGATCAGATTTGTGCCAAATGCCCACTCAGAATCCAGTCTCTGTCAAGAGAAGTGGGTCTGCCCTTTGTGACTCTCATAGATCAGTCTATGTCATATGGAATGGTTTCTGTTAGCAAGAACCCAAGAGAAATGACTGTTGGGTAGGAACCATGTCAGAGAGCGAGGGACCCTGGTGTATCAGGCTGGAGAAATCAAAGTCGATCTTTCTCTAAGAGCCATCAAATGATTTAAAGTAGGAGATGGGCATGAAAAAGATGTGTATTCTTAAAAGACCACTCTGGCTTCTCTGTAGAGAATGGATCATTAGAAGGAAGAGTGGATTTGAGGAGCCAATTAGCAGGTAAATGCAGTGGACCAAGCGAAAGGTAGATGATGGCTTGGACTAAGCTATTGTTGATCATGATGGAAACCTTTAGGCAGTAAGATCAACCAGCCTCATGATAGGATGTTACAGGTGAAGAAGGAGGAGATTCTAGGGTGACTGTCAAGTGTCTCCTACCATAGCAGTGGTGTCATTCCCCAAAATAGGAAACAGTAGGGTAATTTAGGGGAAGAAGGACTAGGAATTTGAATAAGAAAAGGATAATCAAGTGATTGAAAAGAAAAACAGACCAGGAGTTTTGTTTCAGTCACAGGGTTGAGATGCCTGAGACGTTGGTAGATGGTTGGCCATTGGGTTCTGGAGCTCAGGGTAGAGCTCTGGACTGTAAATGCAAGAGTGATTGTTAAAGAGGAAGATGGATGTGTTGGTCTAAAGCTCAAAGGAGGCTTAGACTGGATGGTGAGTTTGGCGAATCAGCTCCCAGGAGGTAGACGAAATGTTAGGGATGCTTGAGGTTGAGGGGAAAGGTACACAGTGAATGAGAAGACCAGGCTCAGGACAGCACTGACATTGGACCAGGCTGATCTGGACGTGGAAAGGAAGCATTAGAAAATGGAGAAGATAGAGTGGACTCAGAAGCACACGAAGGAGACTTTCCCAGACAGAGTGGCCACTGGTGGGCCAGGTATACAGACATCAGGGGAGGGGAGGGCATCCTCTGGACCTGATCTTTGGGGACCTCTGCCAAAGCAACTTTGGGAAAGGGGGCTAAACCCAACTGGGTGGAGGCTAATCTGGAGACTGGCTGAGAAAGCAGGAGGGAAAAGGAGGATCTGGGTGGGGACACATGGTTCTAGAAGGCTTTTCTTACAGGCTGACATTTGGAGGGAGGAGGGCTATGAGAACCCAAGTTTGGAAAGCAGGGACAGGTAGTGAAAGGGGCTCCAAAGCGGTGGGATTAAGTGTATAGGTGAAGGGTTTAGCTGTGTTGGTGGAAAGGGGCAAATCAACTCATGTACCTATTACCAAGTACCCTGATCTCCATGCTTTTCTGGAGGCTTTTCCTCTGCCCTCTGAGTACTGACTACAGCTCTAATTAGCAGTAGTTTCATCCTGCCTCGTGTCTGGGGCCAGGTCTTTGTTCGTTTCTTTGTACCTTTCGGTACCTAGCAACAGGCAGCGAGCGAGGTAGAGGCAGCATAATTATTTTCTGCTTGAAATCGAACGCCTGAAATGGAGGTTCAGAAATTTTTCTTTTTACCAAAGAGACGTCGTGAGAACTTCTGAGGGAGTGAGATTACAGGCAAAAGAAGCTGTTAAGGTGAGTGGGGATGGAAGGGTTGGGGGCTGGAAGTATCCCCAGGTTATTTCCGTAGCTGGGCCCTGGGAGATGTGCGTAGGAGGTGTGCACAGGAGGAAGCTGGGACTTCTCTCAACGTGGACCCAACTCTTCACAGGTGACAGCATTGCCCACTGGCCTGGAATCATCCCCACCTATTCTTTTCATCAACTCCCATTGCCCAAAATCCAGCTGAAGCTTTTTCGTCCTTAACTCATGAGGCCTCATGGCAGCATCTGACCCACTGACCCTCCTTCCTGAAAACACCTTCCCTTGTCCTCCCAGTTAACCTCCACCCTCACTGCCTCCTCCTTGGCCTCCTCCACCCACCATCTAAGTGTTGGGGTCCCTCAAGACCCACCTCTGAGCCCTTTCCATCCTCCTCAACGTTCTTACCATGTGTGGCCACGAATGACTCCAACTGTAGTCTCCCAGCCCTGCCCTCTCAAGACTGGCAGACCCACTGCCGGGCTGACAGCGCTACTTTGATGTCTTTCCCGGACACCCGAGACTTGCTGCAGTCAATCAGACTGCTAACTCCTTCTCCTCAAAACTTTCTTTCCCCACTCGCCTTCCCCTTCTCTGCAAAAGGCCCAGCCTTCAACCCGGTGTCCCAAACCCAGCCCTTAGATTCAGGCTTAAGTCTTCCCTGCCCTGCCCCCTCCCCATTGAATCCTAGTAAATCCCAGCACTTCTGTCTCCAGAACCATCCCCAGTCTGACCCTCCCCTCACCCCACTGTCACTGCCTGCTTCCAGCCACCTCCCATCTCCCATCTCCCAACCTTGTCGCTTCCTTCTCACCCATTTGCTTTTCACACAGAAGTAAAAGCAGCCTCTCCAAATGTAAATAAGACCATGTCATTTTCCTCCATATTGGCAGCCTTCAGTGACTTCCCATTGGCCTGAGAACAAAGTTCAGTCTCTTTCTTGAGGCCTGCAAGGCTCACTGGAGCTGCCCGTCCATCTCTTCAGTCTCCCTTGGATGTTCCAACTCGCTGTCCACTGGCCACAAGCGAATTCTTTCATGCATCGAGCCCGTTCCCCTCTGAGAGCCTCTGCTCATTTTGTTGCTCGTCCCAGGAAAGCACTCCCCTACCGGATCTTCTCAGCCTTTCGGGCTCCAATGTCCCCTCAGAGGAGGCCCTCCCCGGCCAGCTGTCCAGGGCAGGGTTCCTGCCCCATTTCTTTCCTCGACCTTCTGTTCATTTCCGTCATAGCCCTGGTAATCATTTCTTTGGCAGTTGACTTTTTCCTCTGTTTTGAAAGGCTCTCCCCTGCAAGAGTCCTTGCTCATACTCATTCTCCTAAAACTCCCCAAAGGCCTTTTCTTCAGAGACTCTTTATTCCCTGTCCCTCGCACACATTTACTGAGTGGAGAATAAGGCTGCATTGATGTTCTCTACCTCACTTGGTTATGGCAACCCCATTTTACAGAAAAGGAAACTGAGTTATCCCAGAGACACTGCGTAGCTGGTAGGGGGCAGTGCTAAACCCTATCTCCCGACCCATCTCCAGGTTTCAGGGCCATATCCACCACTGGCCCGCCCCAGTGCAGCACAGTGGTACAGTTTGACTTTCAGGGAGGAGAAACAGCTAGAAAAACATTTATATGTGTGAAAAGGTGGTGTTAAGGGAAACTCCAGGTGAGACAACCCAAAAGGAGGTTGGATGTAGGGGTAGAAGCTTGGTCTCCCCTTCCTTATGACCTTTAGAAACAGCTTAAGTTCCCATTAGAAAACCCTGGTGGGATTTTGATTAGGAAGTTATTGAATTTATACATTAATTCAGAGAAAATTGATATCTTCACAATATTGAGACTTCATGACCCTAATGTTTCAAGGATGGTGATAAGAAATAGAGATTTCAAAGGTTCTAATGCTAACCAATATTACAGTATAATAGAAAACAAAATAATTTTTTTTGCAAAAAAAAAAGAAAGTCTATTCTCAATGGAATAGACTAGGTAGCCCAGATGGAGACCCCTAGAATATCACTATGGCTTATGAGAAGCGCAGAGGCATCACAGATTAATGGAGAATGGAAGGATTTGTCACCAAGTAGGGCTGGAAAATTATTTTTCTCTATTTGGGAAACTAAAAGCAATTTTTACCTCTGTTTATATTAACCATCAAAGTCAATGTCATGTTTAAAGAGTTAAATACAAAAAAAAAATTGTACTACTAACTAGAAAAAAAGTGGAAATGATTCATTATCTGGACTATGATTGAGGGAGGCCATTGTAGCCTTCACAGCAATCAAGAGAATTAGAACGGAAAATACAAATATAATTGACTATGGGAAATGTAAGTTTCTCTGTGTTGAAAATGCGCATAAATAAAACATTCACAGAGCAGTAAGAATTTTCATAATGAAATGTTGGGGCAATAAAAGCCAGTAAGAGTCCATTTATGAAAGATGAAGTTCAAAAGGCAAATTCAGTTGAAAATGTTGAACTTAGTCATAATAAAATAAGTGTAAATTAGGATGGAGAGACACCACTTTGGGCCCATCGAAGGAGCACTACAAAACAAGAGGCTTGCAGTGCTGGCTCAGTCCTGGGGCATGGGACCTCTTGTGCACAGCTGGCCGGACTATGAAGTGGCAAAACCTTTCTAGAAGGCAATTTGCTTAAGATGTGTGAAGAACGTCAAACAGGTTCATACTGTTTGGCTCAGGAATTCTATTTACAGGAAGCTCATCCCAAGAAAATCATCTAAAGTAAAGAAAGACTGGTACAGAAAGATGTGCACTGTGGCTTTATTTATAAGAGAAAAAAAAAAAAGAAGAGGGGGAGAAAGGAAGCTATCAAAATCTCCAACCCCCGGGGAATGGTTAACCAAATTATGTTTCATTCATTAAATAGATTATTAGGCAACCATTAAACATAATAATTATAAAGAACGTTGACTAACACGGAGAAATGCTTAGCATATAATCAGTGTAAGAGGATGGTGCAAAATTATATATATAATAAAAGTATTTATTGTAAACAAATGCATAAAAAAGACTAGGAAGAGATGTGCTTTTCGGATGCATTTTCACATAACAAGACTGTGGGTGCTGGGATCCTTGTCAAGATTTTTCTAATCTTCCTCACGCTTTAGTTACTCCACAGATTTTCTGCAATGACCAAGTGGCACTGTTTCCTGATAACAGATTTCAAAAATACAGACAAGAAGACTAGTATAATGAGCACAGTATACTCACCATCCAAGATCGTATATTACTTTTACAATAGGAAAAACAAGAAAAAAGGGAATCAAAATCAACAGTAAAAAAAAGAAGGCTTGGTCTTAAGGGAATGGTACCTGCATCAGGCAAGTTTTAGAGGTAGGGAGGAGGGATGCTCAGAAAATGGTCCAGGGTGAGGGAGGCTGCCTGGGTGGGCCCCTTTCAAAGGAGCTGAGGAATAGGGAACTTTGTGCTCCTGGAGACCAATACCCATCATTTATTTGATCATTCGCCTGTCCTAAAATACGGTAAGAACTCTTCAGTTCTGTAGATCAGTGTGTCTATTCCTGGCAAGGCTGTTTAATCACTGCAGCTTTATCCTATGCTACCTAGTAGGGCAGATTCAATCCTTTTCCTCCTACTGTGTTCCCACCACTTGTTTTTCTTTCTCAAAATTATCTTGGCTATTCTTGCCCATCTCCTCTCCCGTATGACCTTTAGAATCAGCTTATTAAGTTCCCATTAAAAAACCCTGGTGGGATTTTGATTAGGAAGGCATTGAATTTGTACATTAATTTGGAGAAAATTGACATCTTCACAGTATCGAGTCTTCAGGACCCTAACATTTCAAGGGTGGTTGAGTCAGAGGCTCTGATTAATGAGACCGGGAAGGAAAAGTCGTCATAGAGACGGGTTAAAAACAAGGAGAGGGTGTTGTCATGGAAACCAAGAGAGCCGAGCGTTTCAAGAAGGCGAGGGTGATCAACAATTTCAGACCCTGCAGAGAATTCCAATAAGACAGGGATGGAAAAACACCCACTGAAGTTGGTAATTAGGAGGTTATCGGAGCCCTCGGCAAGCGAAGTTTCAGGGGTGAGATGGAGCAGAACCCTGACTGCAGCGCCTGAGGATCACAGATAGTCAGTGAAGACGCCCCCTTTTGCCAAAGTTTAGATAATTAAGTTTAGATAATTAGAAAAGTTTTGAGAAGAATTGTTTGGAAGCTAGAGAGTGAAGTACGGAGTCAGGAGAAAGTTTTCAACTCAAGTCAACAAATGTTTTTTGAGCTCCTCCTTGCTACTTGCTGGCTAGCTGTCCGGGAGGTTGTGTGAACAGGACAGACACACCTCTGCCCACACGGAGCTGATCGTCTGAAAGGGGAAACAGATGTGAATCAAGTAATCCTGTGAATAAATGATAGTCATGAAGGGGAGGTGTGTGGTGCCGAGAGCAGTGAGGGGGCCCAGAGTCAGGGATGGGAGGGTCTGCTGACATTTCCCAGAAGAGATCGGAAAGATGGGTGGGTATCAACCACCAAGAGGAATCTGAATGAGCATTCCAGGTGAAGGCCCTGCAGTGGGAGGGGCAGGACCCATGGGAAGGGAAGGGAAGGAAGGCCAATGCGTGATGGGGGAGCAAGGTGAGAAATCAGCTGGAGAGTTCGGCAGGCTGGGCAAGTTTGGGGCTTCAACCCAAGAATGATGGCGGGGATGGGGGGGCATCTTTGGAGGAATTTTAAAATAGCGATGGCATGTTCCCTCTTGCATGTTGAAGGTATCACGCTGGCTTCTAGTGAGGAAAGAATGGCAGGGATGCAGGAGGGATGCAGGGAAACCTAGGAGAGGGCAGCTTCCCATCTGTTATCCAGACCAGGGCTCAGGGCTTGGACTAGCACGTTGGCAGTGGAATTGAAGAGAACTGAAAGGATTCAGGAGTCATTGGGAGGTCAAGTCTCCAAAGCTTGAGGCTGGACTTTGGATGAGGGGGTGAGTGCAAAGGAGCTGGGGAGGAAGCCCCCAGGTGTGTGCCTGGAGGTGGCTTTCCATGAGATGCCGGACTCTGGTGAGGGACCAGATTGTGGACAGAGTTGTCTATCAAGTGTGCTGGGTATAAGGTGCCTTGGGACTCCTGGGTTCTGGAGAACTCAGGCTGGAGATGGGGACCAGGGGGGTTTCAGTCACAGGCAGGGGTGCAGGGGGTACTGAAGCAGCTTGTAGGGGGTGGGCAATATTGAGACTAGAGTATGGAGGAAATGAACAGAGGACAGAGGCTGAGCCTAGGCGAGCACCAGCATTTAGGGGCTGGATATGGAAAAAAGAGGACGAGAAAGAGAGGAAAGTAAGTTGGTGGGGAGAGTCCCCAGAAACCCAGGGAGGAGAGTTTCCAAAAGGACACAGTGGCTGCTGGTGGGCTGTGGGCTGGAGGGTCCAGGGAGGCGAAAGCTGATTGGCTACCCTGGACTTGACCTTTGGGGCCTTTTGCTAGATTCTTTTTTTTTTTTTTTTTTTGGCGGGGGCAGGGGAATAGGTCAGGAGGGAGGGTGATCCAGGGTCTACCTGTGAAGGGAGGAGGGTAGACAAATGTGTAGAACTTTTCCGTTGGCTTTGGTTTTAATAGAAGAGCAATATCTGCATATTAATTTTCCCAGAGGAAGGCACCTACGGGATGCGAGCCACTGCAGAACAGGGGCAGTTAGCTAAATGAGGCCTCTAAGGAAGTGAGGCCACGTGGGCCAAAGGGATCCACTCTGGGCCATTATGTGCATCCAACTCCCGAGAGAGAAGTCAGTACTTAGCCTTTTACCGAGTAACCTGTGCCCCACTTTCTTTCACGGAATTTGTATGTGACCTTTATGACTTAACCGTGTCTCCCATTAGCAGGAATTTCATCCTTCCCATGGCCGGAACTCTGTCTCATTCATTTTGGAATCATCCCCAGCCTGGGGCAGCCAACTGGGGACTGCTAAATAAATTGTTTTCTGCCTTGAAATCAAATGTCTGAAATGGAGGATCAAAATCTTTTAGCCAAAAAGAGTTTGTGATCAATGGAACCATCTGAAAAGCATTTCTGTGTGTGTAAAGTTCTGCATGAGAGAGTGAGTGAGGGATGAGGAGAGGTTTGTTTTTTGGACTGGGGAAGGGGTGGTGGATTCGACGGTTGATATCCTCACCAGGCAGGGCTGATGGGATATAGGGAAAGGAGGTCTGCTCATGAGGCAGAACCAGGACAAGCCATGCCAGCATGGGCACAGGTCTTTACAGTTTACACAGTGGGGTCATAGCCATTGTCTCTTGTGATCATTACAGACCCCGTGAGGCAGGTAGGGATGGGGAGCCCACTTTATAGACAAGCAGAGAAGGAAACTGAGACTAGTGTGGGGCATTGGCTGTGGAAGACCTCAGAGTGTGCTGGTGGCTGGTTGTCCTTACCTCTGACTCCAGCATCCCGGCCTTTCTCCATCCCAGGATGGGCTCCGACAGGACCTCCTGTTCAAAAGCTGACTGCTAGTAGAAATCAAGTCCAGAATCAGAAGTAAAAGTTAGGAGAGACGAAAGCAGTTTGTGGCTCATCAAGAGAAGACATTCATGGGAAAGCTTCCTGGAGCTCAAGGTTTGACCAGCCCTCCTGGACATCAAAACATAACTCAAGACTACATCAATGAGGCCGCAGTGAGGGGTGTGGGTCCAGGCCCCAGGCCTCAGGGAATGTCACATGGTCACAGGCAGGCTAAATGGGCTGCCCAGCGTTACCGGCAAGACCTCACCTCTCCCGGGCCTATCCGCACGTGCTGGCAGCCACAAGAATCATTTCCATGAGTTTTGCATCTTCTTCAACTTTCCCTGGCATCCTTGGGCTTGCCAGCTCACTCAGCACCCCCAGTCCCTTTGTGGGCACTCTCGACACTCCCAGACAGTCCCTAGCCCCTCTCAGTGCCCTGCCTGTGCTCTCTTTGTTGTAAGCACCAGGTTGGACTTGAAACTTCTGCTCTGGGTTCCCCCAGAGTTGCTTGGGACCCCATCGTATTCCTCCTTGGGACTCAACTTAGGGGCTAGGGTCTGAGCCTCTCCTGGGTGCCCAGGCAGGGCCAAAGTTCTAATTGGTCCCCTTGGATTTCTCTTCTGCCCACAGGTTGAACTCTTTGCCCAAGCACAGCATCGTGAACTGTCTTTTCAATCTATTGTCTATGCCTAAACTCTTTGCCTCTTCCATTAGCTCTGACTCCAAATCCTCTAAGCTTTGTGGGATCCGGAGTCTTTCCCTTCTCAAGCCCCAGGTCTCACCCTGAAAAGCTGTGGCTCTCAGCCTATAAGGCTCCCCAGTACACAAAACTCTGCACAACTGTTGTCTGTGCTATGGACTTACAAAAGCCCTCAACACAGAAGCTAAAGGCCATGCCAGAGGCTATAATGTCACCCAGGACCCCTAAGAGCAGTGCACCCAGGAAGCTTGGACAGTGGGGCGGGGACAGGGGTGAGTTAGAGGGAATTCCACCCCCACACTGTATAAGAGAAAAATGTTACAGTACCTCACACAGTTAAAAAGAGGCAAACTCGAAACAGTGAGAAAAGAAGGGCTTAGTCAACAGAAGGTGCTGGAATGATCACTAAGCTGTTTGGAAAAGTAAATCCACTTTATTCTTCACTTCATGTCATACAGCAACTTCGAGTTCAGTCGGATGAGAGATTTAAATGAAAAATCACACTAAAAAAAATCACACTTGAATAAAGTCAATGCGAATATTCACCGAAAACTCTGGGTAAGTGTTACCTTCCAAGCTTAAAAGCAAGGGAAGCATTCGCAAAGAAAAGAAAGATAAAACAGGTTTGAAATTTTGGACTCAACTCCACGAAAATTGAAAACAACTTTTAAAGATGTCACGCAGAGGGTTAATATCCTTGGTATTTAAGAATCCATACAAATTGAGTTTTAAAAATTCACATCACTGCTGGATAAATGTGGAAGGAGAGGAACACTCAATTAACAGAAGATTAATTTTTTATGGCTCATAGGTTGAACCTATTTTCCAATATCTAATTATTTTTTAAAAAGTAAATTAAAACAACAGTGAGATAACACTTTTTGCCCATCACAGAGGGAAGAAAAAAATTTTTAATGAGAATACCCCATGCTGACTAGGGTGTGATGAAACAGACAATACTGCTGATGGGAATGTAAATGACTACAGCCTTTGACCCAGTAATTACACTTACGGCACCCTATCAGAAGAAAACAATCTCAAACTGACAAAGACTTATGTGCAAAGAGATGTAGTATGGCCTTGTTTATAAGAAAAAAAAAATGAAACAACCGAAATAAACAACTCTTGGGGACATGTTAAGCAAATTATGTTATATCTACTCAACTGGACTATTATTCAATTAGTCGTGATTTTTAGCATTAGATCTGGAAAATTCTTGATATAAAAGTAGAGCAGTAGGTGAGAAACAGAGTGCAAAATGTATGCCAGATATTATCTCAGCTACAGAAACAAACAAATAATAACAAAAATTATTTTTAGAAAGACTGAAAGGAAATGTGCTGAGATCCTGACCCCAGGGCATGGGACTCAGGACTCTTGGATGGAAGACAGGGAAACAAAAAGGTCGAGCCCTTAAACATGCCAGAGTGGGGTCCTGGCTGTTGTCTCAAATTCAAAGAACTTTGTATCTGGAGAAGAGGGAGAGTGCAGTCTTATTTCAGTCTGGTTGTCTGTTTCAGCCTGCCCTAAAGCTCAAAGAAAGGATTGCCTTGGCCACTGAGCTCAAGAAATTGCCATTTGTTCTGCACATCCAGGGCAAAGAATGAGGGAGCGTGGTGGGAAATCACCACTGAGGCATACCAGGGGAGGGAGAGGGGTTAAGATATTATCCTAAGGGCCATGAGGAGCCATTGAAGATTTTTAAGCTTTTCCTTCTAGACAGATTACTTTAGCAGTGGCTCTCTTTTTCACAATACCAAAATCCAACTCAAACTAACTCAGGCATAAAAATAAAAGTAAAAAATTTAAAAGGTAAAATCTAAAACTATAAAACTTCTAGATAAAACATGTGAGAAAAGTTTTGTGACCTTGGGTTAGACAAAAGGTTTCTTAGCCATGATGCCAGAAGCCTCAATACAGAATAAATTGGATGAGTCTCAAAATAATTATCCAGAGTGAAAAAGCCAGACAAAACAAGTGTGTGTATCTTTCCATTTATATAAAATTCTGAAAATTGAAAATTAATATATAGTGACAGAAAGCAGATCAGTGGTTGCCTGAGGAAAGGAGGAAGAAGAGTATGTGGGAAGGGAAGGAGAAATCACAAAAGGACAGGAAATCTTTTGGGGTGATGAGTATGTTCATTGTCTTGACTGGTGATGATCTCACAGATGTATACATATGTCAGAACTTTCCAAACTGTACTCTTTAAATAGGTGTATTGTTTGAAAGTCAATTTTAGCTCAACAAAGCTATTAAATAAATAAATAAATACATACATACAAAAATAAATAAATAAGAAAATGGGAATTGTATTGGTGCAACTTCGTATCAGGGACTTTTCCCTAATCCTTTATCCCTACATTCAGTTTCCCTGGAACCCAGATAAACCCCTGCCCATCCTGAGCCAAAAAATTCCCCTTTTGTCTAAGCTGTTTCAAGCTTGGTTTCTGTTGCTGACAACCAAAGTATTCTGAGTGGCATGGAGATAATGCCTGGAGTGTTATAAGAACACAGATAGGGGACTGTAATCTCATCTTGGGGGCCCAGAATTGGTGTTGGGGGGATCAGGAAAAAAGATGCGTAGAGAAGGTGACACTTCAGTTGATTTCTCAAGGAATCAGGACCAGGGTCAGGTTCCTGGGTAGAAGGAGCAGAGGGAGCAGTGTGAACACCACCATGGAGGACAGGAACTATGAGGTGTGTGTCTGGAGGCAGTTGGATGTCCTTGGAGTTTGGGATGAGAGAGGAACTGGTGGGAAACTAGACTAGAAAATTCAGCAGGGAGCAGCTTGTGCCACGGACCAATTTACGTTTTATGGAGAGCTCACTGAGGCCTGGAGAAGCAGGTGGACCAGGGAGGAGTCATTGCCACAGTTCAGAGTTGACTTTGAGGAGCCTGTGGACAGCTGGGGGAAATGACCAACAGGGAGTCAGGGCTAGAAGTCTGGTGCTCAGGTGAACATCTCACCTGCAGGCACAGAGCTAAGGTGGTCACCATGCCAGTGGCCGTGGCTTGGGAAGACTGAGCGGTAAAGGGAGCCCACCAGAGTCTAAGGATCTCCAACCCACCATTTCAGGGGCTGGCAGAGCCCAGGGCGCCTACAAAAGCAGTGGAGAGAAGAAATGTCAGAGCCACGTGGCCACGTGAGCAGAGCCGAGAGCAGGTTGTCATGGAAACTGAGCTAGTGAAGCATTTCTAGGAGAGAGGCATCAGCAGGACCAAATGTAGCAGAAAATTCCAAACCGATGAAGGCTGAAAATTTTCTTTTGATTTGGCAATTAGTAGGACATTGATGAGCTTAATAAGAACAATTTCAGGGGATCCTGGACCAGTGGGGGTGGTGCATGGAAAGACATTTAGAAGGTAAACTGGACCAGAGTTGGTGATGGGGTGCATACTGGATGTTGGGGGGAAGTGTCAAGCAAGACCCCCCAGGATTCTGGCTTTCAGAAGGGACTCGACAGCAGTGGGGACGCTGTAAGAGGACAATCAAGAGTTCCATTTGAGACATTTTTATCTAACACATTTTAGCTTTGAAAATACGCTGGACATTGTCCTAAGAGCTTTACTTATACAAATTCATTTATGCTTGTAACTATCTATAAGGTAGCTACTAACTAACTCATTTTTCGCCGTTTACACATGAAGACGCAGACACAAAGAGGTTGAGAAAGTTGCCCAGAGCAAGGAAAGGCAGAGTCTGGGTTGGAAGCCAGGCAAACCAGACATGCTAGTGTGAGGCCCCCAAAATAAATAGGGGTGTCAAGGATGCGGCTGAATCTAGGCTCTGGTTGGGAGGCTTAGTGGGGAGGTTCTGGCTGGAGGTGTAAGAGCAGTGAAGGGCCCTGACGTGCCTCAAGCCCATGCTGGTGGGGGGTGCGCACTGGGGATCACTGGGTCCAGAAAGGGGTCAGAGCTTAAGGGATGGGTGATACTGTGGCCCAGACCACACCAGCATTTAGAGGGGCCTGCCGGGGTACTGAAAAGGTGGGGCAGAGTGCAGATGAACAGGGTCACTCCTGAAGGTCGAGTGGCCGACAGCGGGCCATGTCCTGAGAGGTAAAGGGAGGTGACTGGGTCATGGGGAGGCCTTTGGGGAGCTTTGCCAAGCAGCCTCAGGGGAAGGCATGAGAACCCCAAAAAGGGAGGCCATCAAGGGCTTGACTATGAAGGAAGGAGGGACGAGGGGCGCTAGGAAGAGAGGCAGAGTCCAGAAAAGTGTCATTTTTTTAATGGAAACTGTTTTAATTAAAAAAATTAATTAGAAAATGCATTCACATGATTCAAAATTCAAAACCTACCAAAGAAGGGCAGGTGAAAATTCTTCCTCGGGCCCCTCTCCCCTGGCCTCCAGGTCCTCTTGGTAAAAGCAACCAGCACATCCTTCCACAGACAGAAAATAAAGTCACCATGTGGAATTCTGTAATTCTGTAAATGTGCCGAAAATACATTTCAGAATATTGCAGCTCTGAGGGGAAGGACGCCTTGCAGAGTGAGTGATGGAACAGAGGGACACGAGCTGGGGGGTCCCGTGGGGTGGAGGGAAATTAGTTTTGGACAAGAACGCGGGTTTCATTGAATGGAACAAAATTAAATCGTTCTCCTGCCGCCGAGGACCGTGAGCTCGGCCTTCCTCTGGGCCCTCCGGGCGCCCGGGCCGGAGGTCGCGCCCGCTCCCCGGAGTCTGTGCTGCCCACAGCTGGACCGCCGCACCTGCCTTTGAGACTCACCACGCCTGGCCGCCGAATGAATCCTGCCAGCTGCTCAGGAAAGGCATTCGGACATGAAATAAAACGTCTGAAATGCAGCTCCATCTTCTTTTTTAATTCCTGAAACCAGCTGGAGTGTCAAGGGGATGTGAGTGGGACCGAGGGCTGAGGGAAGGAAGGCAGAGGCTGGGGGTGGGGCGAGGTAGGGAGAAGGGAGGCAGAGACCAGGCTGCCAGGCTGCCCACCCCACCGGGAAGGTCCCAGATCCCTGGCTCCCTGTGGCAGCAGACGTTTGCCCCCCTTGCCTCAGCAGCCCCCCACTTGGTGGAGGCAGGGGCTGGGCTGAGAGGAAGCCAAAGGGGTTATGAGATGGGCTTGGAGTCAGGGGTCACCGTATCCCCCAGGGCCTTCTTCCCCTGACCTCATTCTATGACTTCAGGCAGATGGCCTCCCTCTCTGGGCCTCAGTCCCTATGTTTTAGAAGCAGTGGGTGAGGTTTGGGGGAGAGCTTGCACTGGGTCACCTCTTCTTGCTTCCGCCCTTTTGGGCCCTGGGAGTCTTCCTTGAAGGCCATTCCATTTTCATAGCAAGTACCTGGTCTGTCTCCTTCATTCATAGCTTATTTTTTGTAAGATTTCTTATTAATAAGGGTCTTTTCCCCTGCGGGTTCTCTGTGAGGACATGGCACTATTCTGTTCCCCAGTGTAGATACTCACTAAGTATTTGCTGACCGGCCAAACGTATCCAACTGGAGATATTAGCCGACAGCGCCCATGTGCCAGGCAAAGATGCAGGAGATACAGGTGAAGATACCAGAAGTCCTTGACCGCATGGAGTTCATAAGCAAGTAGAGGAAACAGACAACGAACAGGGGTACAAATAACTACATCCTTGGCCTCCCGTGATCACAAATGTGATGGTGACGTGCAGGACGAAGGCAAAAGGCTGAGAATGACCAGATCCGTTCCCTGCTGGTGAAATGGGGGGCGAGTCCGGCTGTTCAGATGGAGTAGTCAGGGAAGGTCTCTCTGAGGAGGTGGCATTCTCCTCAGAGACCAAATGATGCAAGGGACTGAGTCACGCAAGGATCAGGGGGAGGAGGCTTGCCAGGCAGTTTGCTAAGGCTGCTGTAACAAGTACCACAAATTGAAAAATACAGAAATTTATTGGCTTACAATTCTGGGAGCTTGAAGTCCAAGATCAAGGTGTGGGCAAGGTTGGTTTCTTCTGAGGGCTGTGAGGGAGAATCTGTCCCACACCTTCCTCCTAGCTTCTGGAGGTTTGACAGCCATCTCTGGTGTTCCTTGGCTGGTAAACAGACACATCACCCCGTCCTCTGCTTTCATCTTCACAAGGTGTTCTCTCTGTGTGCATGTCTGTGTCCAAACTTTTTATAAGGATATCAGTTATATTGAGTTAGGGGCCAGCCCGACACCAGCCCTACACCAGCATGGTTGGCATCTGGGGGGCTTAGGTAGCCTGGTCTACAGCTCAGAGATCAAATCTAACCCAGAACTCCAGGTGGAGAAGGAGGAGACAGACCATGAAGCTGAGGACACACAGAAGAGAGGGATCCAGGGGCTGGAGGCAGGAAGAGAGGCCCAGCAAGGAGACTGAGGAAGGTCTAGATGGAGGTTGAGGGGGACACGAGAGGATGGTCTGCCAAGCAAGGGAGGAGGGCGTTTCTGGAAAGTGGGACCAGTGACCCATGGGCTGTAAGCAGAAAGGTTGGAATAAGAGGATGAGGAAGGAGTGATGCTCCTGGGCTTGGCAGCTGGGAAGCTTTAGGGGACCTCTGGGAGAGGAGCTGGGTAGGAGAGGGGGTGGGGGATAACTGGTTGGGACTCCCCTCGCCCCAAGAAGGGAAGGGCAGGAAAGGGAGAGTAGGAAAGCAGGGGCCAGTGGGCACTTGTTCTCTGGAAAGTGAAATTTGATATATTAATTTTCTGAGAAGACACGTCAGGGACATTGAGCAAGTAGGGATGCGACAACTAGGGGCCAGATGGGGCCAAAGGTGTAGGTAGGGAGATTATCATCTGACATGTGTTACATTCAACAGGACCTAATTAAACTGCCTCTCTTCCTGGAAAGGCTGATCTCTTCTATGTCCTTCTCCATGGTGATGAGGCCCCACGTAGGTACCAGTTCCATCTGGCATTGTGGCTGGGGTCATGTGTTCCCCACCTTCTAACACCCTTCCCCGTTTGCAATGGCCAGTAAAACTGATGAATACTGAATATATTTGGTTCTGTATTAAAGCCTGGTACCCAAGAAGTACAGCACACAAATCTCAAGTGTGTGGCTCAATGGTTTTTAAATTATGAACGCATCCACCACTCAGATCAAGACCAAAACAATCTCATCTCCTTAGAAGTCTCCCAGTTAGTACCCACTGTCCAGAAGTAACTACTCTCTTGACTTCTATCACCCAAGAGTGGTTCTGCTGTTCTTCAACTTCACATGAATATAACTGGTGTGTACGGTTTTGACAAATGCATATAGTTGCATAACCCCCACCACAACTAAGATATAAAACATTTCATCCAAAATTCCCTCAAGCACCACCAGCCAGTGGCCACCCCTGATCCCTTCCCTGTCCCTATACTTCTGCCTTTTCCAGAATGTCATATAAATGCAATCACAGCATATGTAGCTTTTGCGGTCTGGCTTCTTTCGCTTATCATAATGCATCGGAGATTCGTCCATGTGGTTGTGTGTTTCAGTATTTGTTCCTTTTTACTGCTGAGAACTGTTCCATTGGATTAAGGCACCACAGCTTTTTGTTGTTTTTTGTTTTTTAATCTCTTTACCAGTTGAAGGATATTTGGGTTGTTTCCAGTTTGGGACAATTGTGGATAAAATTGCTATAAACATATATGTAGATGTGTTTATGTGAACAAAAGTTTTTGTTTCTCTAGGGTAAATGCCAAGGAGGGGATTGCTGTGTTATATGGTAAAATGTATGTGTAACTTACAAGAAACTGTCAATGTTCAAAGTCTGTGCCATTTTCCATTGACACCAGGAATGTATGAGAGTTCTAGCTGCTCCTTATCCCTGATAGCACTTCATATCATTGGGTTTTAGTTGTGTTTGGGGGGGGGCTTTGTTTTCATTTTAGCCATTTTACTGAATATGTAGTGGTTCATGTCTTCTGCCCATGTTTTTGTTGGGTCAATGGGGAGAGTTCTGAGTGGAGGAAGGGCATGATCAGATGTCAGATGTATGTTGGAGGGCGGGCTGGAGGGGATCAGAATGGATGAACCAGTACCCTGGGATTGGGGAGGAGTTGGTGCATCGTCTGGGAGACAAGATCACACAGGGAGTGACCCTGAAGATCCAGGAAGTGAGAGGATCTGAATGGGGTTCCCAGGGTGTTCAGGAGGAGTTGGTGATCCTCAGGTGCTGTGATCACCACTGACCTAGGTCAAGGTCCCCAGAAGCAGAACATAGGACAAGAATTTAGGTACAAGTGATTTATTAAGGAAGTGACCCCAAGACATATTGGTAAGGGAATGGGGACGTGGGACAGGAAGGCCCAACAAGGCTGCCGTCTCAGATGAAGGGTACCCTCAGAGGGTCACCCCAGCCTGAACTCACGGGGAGCTCCAAGTTGTCCCTCCTGGAAGGAAGGGGGCTCCCACACTGGTCTGGCATCAGCTAAGGGATTTGGGGGTGCCTGGTGGGGTTGGAGGAGGGAAGCATAAATCCCCATGAACTTCTGGCTCCTGGTATCTGTAGGGGAAGGAGCTCCTGGCAGCTAAGAATAGTCGTCCCAAAAAACAACTGCAGGTGTTAGATGTGGGAAACCAAACACACTGGTTAGGGAGCACCGAAGACTGCACAAAAGGGATCTGGAAGGATCTAGACAGACCATCCATGTTACCCACTCCCAGTGTCACATCATAGTACCCAGAACAGCCCAGGCACCTAGGAGATGTGCAATGAATCCTGCTGACTGAGAGGGATGGAAGCCGCGGAGATGGGACACTCAGGAGGAAGAGCTGTTTCGGGAGGAAAGATGCAGAATTTGGTTTGGGGCCTGATGACCTTAGTAGGCAGTTCTAATTAAGGGTCTGGTTCTTGGGCTGTGAACCAGGAAGTGGAGTGGAGAGAGGAGGCAGGAGGAAGAAGACATGGAGGCTTGGAGCACAGGGAAGGGGGGCCACGATGGATGGGGAGAAAGTGGTCAGAGACAGTGGGGAGGAACCAGGAAACCAGGAGAGATGTTGGTGCTGAGGAAACCCAGGGGCAACACATTTGAGGAAGAAAAGGTGGTCGGCGATCTCAGGCACAGCCGAGCTAACGCTGCAGTCTGTGACCCCACAGAGCAGGCTGATGAAACTGGCCAGGAAGGTTTCAATTGCCCAGAGGACCTGCAGCAAGACCGGAAGGGGCAGCCAGAGAAGGAGAGGGACTGAGGGCAGAAGGGCTGGGACGAGAGAGGGTGGCTGTTGTAAAAGGGAAGAAATAGGCTGGGGGGGCCCCATGTTGATAGGATACAGGCCAGGTGGCAGGATTAATTTTACACAATACCTCAGTGTTAGGCTGAGCTGCCTGAGGTGAATTAATTAAGTCCTCCGCGGGTAACTTTATCCCTGTGTCCTGGGTGAACCTCCTGGGGTCCTGAATGCTCCCAGGGAGGGCAGGTTACATCCTGCCTGAGGCCCCCAATTGTTGTCCCACTTAACAACCGTGGCCAACATTGAAAGCTCCCAAGAAGGGGAGGGGGCAAGAGAGCCCCTGGGAGCCCTTTGGAATATCAACTAGGGGTGGAGGGTGAGGATGGGAGGCAGGGATGGAGGCAGCTTGATGGAGAACCTGGTGGAGGCAGAGGTGGTGGGATGAGAGCAGTTGAGAATGTTTATGGACAGAGAAAAGAGCTGGCAGAGGGAGAAATGAAGAAGAAGAAGAAGAAGAAGAAGAAGAAGAAGAAGAAGAAGAAGAAGAAGAAGAAGAAGAAGAAGAAGAAGAAGAAGAAGAAGAAGAAGAAGAAGAAGAAGAAGAAGAAGAAGAAGAAGAAGAAGAAGAAGAAGAAGAAGAAGAAGAAGAAGAAGAAGAAGAAGAAGAAGAAGAAGAAGAAGAAGAAGAAGAGGAGGAGGAGGAGGAGGAGGAGGAGGAGGAGGAGGAGGAGGAGGAGGAGGAGGAGGAGGAGGAGGAGGAGGAGGAGGAGGAGGAGGAGGAGGAGGAGGAGGAGGAGGAAGAGGAGGAAGAGGAGGAAGAGGAGGAAGAGGAAGAGGAAGGAGAAAGGGGGTGTGAGGCCCAGGAGGAGATGGGCAAGGGACAGCTGACCTTAGACAGAAGGTGCTGGCAGATTTCTCCAGAGACGACTGGGAGAGGAGTGGTGGGAGCCAGTGCCCCCACACAAAGGCCTGTGTTCTCCATAGAGCGGGAGCCCAGGTTGTCTGCTGGGCCTGGGGAAGCAGGTGGCCCCAGAGAGCTAGGTGGTACAGCTCCTTCAGGGTGGAAAGGGAAGGAGTTTGGGGACCACTTAAGTGGTTGCTGAGCTGCATTTAAGACTCAGCCGAGGTTGGAGAAAATTAATCTGTGTTGGTGCCAATCAGCGTGGTGATGTGATTTTTGCCTGCTGTACTTGGCAGCCCAGAGGTGGAATGGAGAAAACAGATGTTTTCTTAGCTCCTACTCATCTACCATCTAATTCAATCTGCCAGCAATGCTGGCTGCCTTTGATTTCCAAATGGGGAAACTAAGGCCCAGGGAGAGGAGACCACATGCCCAGAGTGTTGCAACAAGGAAGTAAGGTGGGTCCCAGCCCAGGGACATGGACCCCCTGATTGGGGCAGCCCCCATGACCCTGCAACCTTCTGCTGGTATGCAACTCCCTGCCCCCAATTCAAACACTCACTGAGCCCACTCCCTTATGAGCCCAGAACTGCTCAGCTCAGCTTTGCCTACTCACTAAATTACCTCTCTGTGAGGGACCAGGAGGAAACAGAGGCTCAGAGATGACACATGACTGCTCCAGGGTCACATGGCATGTGAATCAACATTGTTAAGAGGTCAGTTCTCCCCAACCTGGTGTATAGATTCAACACAATTGCAATCAAGATTCTAGTAGCCTTTTTGTAGAAATTGACAAACTGATTCTTCAAATGGATATAAAATGCATAGAACCTAGAATAATCTAAACAATTTTGAGGGAAAAAGAACAAAGGAGGGGACTTGCGCTACCTAGTTTCAAGCCTTACTGTAAACCTATAGTAATCAAGATAATGCGGTATTGGCCTATGGATATATGGAACATAACACAGAGTCAGAAATAGACCCACACATATATAGTCTACTGATGATTTGACAAGAGTGCTAAGGCAATTCAACGGGGAAAGGATGGTTTTTCTCAAATGGCCCAGGAATGGTTGGAAACCCAAAAAAATTAACCTCAACTCTTACCTCACACCATATCCAGAATATATAAAGAACTTTCACAACTTAATAGTAAGATACTCAAGCTGAACAGGTACTTCACCAAAGAAGATATATGAATGGCAGATAAGCACATGAAAAGATACTCAACATCATTAGTTATTCCAAAGATGCAAATTAAAACCACAATGAGATACCACTCCACACCCACTAGAATGGCTAAAATTAAAAAGACTGACACTATCAAATGTTGACAAGAACTCAATCCAAAAATGGGCAGAAGACCTAAACAAGCAATTCTCCAAGGAAGACATACAAATGATCAAAAGGCACATGAAAAAATGCTCAATATCACTAATTATCAGAGAAATGCAAATCAAAACTACAATGAGGTATCACCTCACACCAGTCAGAATGGCCATCATTCAAAAATCCACAAATGACAAATGCTGGAGAGGCTGTGGAGAAAGGGGAACCCTCCTACACTGCTGATGGGAATGCAGTTTGGTGCAGCCACTATGGGAAACAGTGTGGAGATTCCTCAAAAGACTAGGAATAGACTTACCATATGACCCAGGAATCCCACTCCTGGGCTTGTATCCAGAAGGAACCCTACTTCAGGATGACACCTGCACCCCAATGTCCATAGCAGCACTATTTACAATAGCCAAAACATGGAAACAGCCTAAATGTCCATCAACAGGTGACTGGATAAAGAAGATGTAGTATATTTATACAATGGAATACTACTCAGCCATAAAAACCGACAGCATAATGCCATTTGCAGCAACATGGATGCTCCTGGAGAATGTCATTCTAAGTGAAGTAAGCCGGAAAGAGAAAGAAAAATACCATATGAGATCGCTCATATGTGGAATCTAAAAAACAAAAACAAAAACAAACAAACAAAAACAAAGCGTAAATACAGGACAGAAATAGACTCATAGACAGAGAATACAGACTTGTGGTTGCCAGGGGCGTGGAGGGTGGGAAGGGATAGACTGGGATTTCAAAATTGTAGAATAGATAAACAAGATTACACTGTATAGCACAGGGAAATATACACAAAATGTTATGATAACTCACAGAGGAAAAAATGTGACAGTGAGTGTGTATATGTCCATGAATGACTGAAAAATTGTGCTGAACACTGGAATTTGACACAACATTGTAAAGTGATTATAAATCAATAAAAAATGTTAAAAAAATGTTGACAAGAAAGTGGAGCAAATAGAACTTTCAAACATAGCTAGTGGGAGTAATAATGTTTTGTGCAGTTTCTTATAAAATTAAACAAGCACTAACCATTCAATCCAGCAATTCCACTTCTATGTACTCACCCAAGAGAAATAAAAACATATATGAATAAAATGAAACACACGAAGACCAGCTCTCAAACATCCTAGCAGCTTTATTTATAATAGCCTAAAACAAGGGGGAAAAACCAAATGTTCATCAACATGCAAAAGGGTAAGTAAATTTCTATGTAGTTACAGAAAGGAATACTACTCATCAATTAAAAAAAAAAGTAAAACATGCAACAACATGGATAAAAATCTCAAAAAAAATATTATGCTGAGCAAAATCAGCCAGAAGCAAAATAGTACATACTACGATTCCATTTATGTGGAACTCAAGAAACTAATCTAAAATGATGGAAAAGTGATTACTTGGGGTGGAGAATGGTAGGAGACTGACTGGAAAGGGGCATTGAGGGGAATTTATCGGGGGATGGAAAATTCTATGTCTTGGTTTAGTAGTGGTTACATTACTGTAATAGTTTGTCAAAACTCATCAAAATGTACACTTAAAATGGATGCATTTCATTGTGAGTGAATTACACCTCAATAATTAAAAAATACTATTTAAATTGTCATCATGAGAAAAATTAGAACTCTGTGGACCTCCCTGATACTTACTTCATGGTTTATCAATTATTTTTATTTATTGTTGGGGTAGAAGAGCCATACTCTTGGGGCCTCTGAAGGCTTTAATCCAGCCCTGGAAGGCTCATTAGGGCCACATACAAGAGGGTATTGAATATCAACTGTAGTGTCTACAAATTATTTTACACCCTTCCCTTCAAGAGGCAGAGCCTAATTGCCCTCTCCTGAGTGTGGACTGGACTTAGTGACTTTCTTCTAACAATAGAATAAAGCAGAAGTGAATGTATAAGATTTCAAAGACTAAGTCATAAAAGGCACTGCAGCTTGCTCTCTCTCTCTCTCTCTTCACTTCCTCTGGCAGAAGCCAGCTGCCACACCCTGAGACCCTCCTGTAACCCCTCTGGAGAGCCCACGTGATGAGGCACTGAAGCCTCCTGCCAACAGCCGTGTCGGTGCGCCACCTTGGAATTAGAGCTTCCTGCCCCAGTCAAGCCTTCAGATCACCACAGCCCCAGCCATCAGCTTGGCCACACCTCCTGAGAGAACCTAAGACAGACCACTCAACCAGGCTGCTCCTGGGTTTCTGACCCTCAGAAACTGTGAGAGAATAAATGGTTGTTTTAGGCTGCTTAGTTTGGAGATTTGCATTTGTTATGTAGTAAAAGATAATACACCAAGTTTAGAAGTTTGGAATTTCTCCTAGGAGGACTGGGGAGTCCTAGAAGGTGTTAGAGAAAGAGAGTGACATGGGGAGGGCTAAGCTTAGGAAGAAGTCTCTTGGTCTCAGAGTGAAGGAACTAGACGCCACAGGGTCCAGAGAACACTGACCAGAGGCAGAAAGTTTGGAGCTGGGTCTCTGTGCTGGGTGATTGAGTCACAGATTGCACTCTGGGCAGAGGAAACAGGATGTGCTAAGGCAAGGAGGCTGGATGTTGCCTAGTGTCAGAGGTAATGGGTACAGATGAAAAGTGGGGTTATCAGCACAAGTGTGGATGGACAGTGAGATGCTCAGGGCCTGGCCAGGCCTTCCCATGTCTTCCCCACCCTAGCCTGGACCAGCACCAGCCATTGCTTCAAGATATACTAGACAGCTACAGAACCACAGCTCAACTTAACCCCCTCCATAGTTGTGCTGGTCCCTCCCCACTGGGGACGCAGTAGCAAACAAGCAGACAAAATCCCTGCCCTCATCACACTTTCATGTTAGTGGAAGGAGACAGGTGACAAGCAAACGAAAAAGTAAATATATCATGGAGAGAAATACACAAGATAATGAGGGTTGAGGTGGTTGTGACTCTAAGTAGGGGGCCATCTGCTTAGAATTAGCTGAGAAGGTAACATTGGAGCAAACACTGGTGAAGTGGGCAAGTTAGCCACATTGATATCGGGGAAGACGGTCTTCCAGGCAAAGCAGACAGCCAGTGCAAAAGCCCTGAGGTGAGACATGACTATCAGCGCCTCACTAGCCAATAAAGAGCCTGTATGCAAATTAGAAAAAGGACCACCTGGCATTCACTTCCAGCCCTGAATGAGGAATAAAGACCAGATTCACCCTTCTGCCATAACCTAGACAAAATTTTAGAAAAAAACAATTTTCAGACAACAGGTAGCATAAGACAGTGATCCCTGAGAAAAAGGTAAGCAAATAAGATGAACCTTTACAACTGACCCAGCCTCCTGCCTGGACGCATCTTGGATGTAGAGAAAGGAAACCCAAGTAAAGTCCAGTGGCGCTGCTGAGTTGGTCTTTGAGACAGAGATCAAGGTTCAAATAGGCTGAGTAATTTGTAAACTGAGAGGCAGAGTAAATGACTGGAGGAAACGCTGCAGAAAAATAGCTCCAAAAATCTACATAGGGCTCCCCTTGAGTTATTACTAAACGCAAGGTTGCGTATTTGTAAAGTGAAATTCCACATGGCCAGGCAAAGGAAGACTGGGGAGTTTTAAGCTGACCAGGACCCCGAGCTCACACAGGGTGGGGGGACCACCACACTTAAACTAGCCAGAACCTGAGTCCTCAGTGATCCGATGGGGCATTCAATCATGCCTTAGTAGAAGGGATAAACTATCCCATGAGTGAAGGCTACCATGGATCCACCCCAAAAGAGCTTAAAAATGAGCCTCAACATGGTCAAATTAGTTAGCAAGTAATTGCATGCCATTTCTTAAAGGAAGACAACAAAAATCCAGACCATCAACAGAGAAGCATTCACAGTATTCGGCATCCAATCAGAAATTCTCAGATGAGCCAAGAAACAGAAAAATGTGACCCATAACTAGGGGAAAATCAGTAAATAGAAACAGATCCAAAAATCACAGAGATGTTGGAACAAGCAGGCAAGGATGTTAAAGGGGCTTTTATATCTAGGTATTTACAAGAAAAAGGCGACCTTTCTTCTGAGCAAAGGCAACTCCAAACCAGAGCTCATGGCTTGGAGAAAGAACAAGGACTGGACACCCTCAGCCAGGTGCCTTCGTGCAGTGTGCCTCTTAACCGTGGGTGACAGCCCTGGTGTCTGTCTGTTCGAGGACCACCAAGGAGGCTGGCGTGGCTGGAGCAGCAGGAGCATGGGGAAGGGAGCAGGCGGTGAAGGCAGAGGTAACGGGGAGATGGACTGTGTAAGGCCCGTGGGCCACGGTGAGGATGTGAGCTTTTACTCTGAGTGCCATGGGAGCTATGGGAGAGTTTGAGCAAAGAAGAGTCACAATCTCTCTGGAAGTTAAGAGGATGAAGAGGGGAGAGTGAGAGTGGGTGCTGGAGGACCACGGAGGAGGCCTCTTCAATGATGCAGACACAAGATGCTGGGGACTGGCCAGAGGCTGAAGGCACTAGGAAGAGAGAGGTCTCAGAGCAGTCCCGAGGAGGGAGACTCTGCAGGAAGTGGGGACAAATGGCCGTGAGCAGCAAAAGTGGGAGGAGTCAGAGAAGGCGGAGGCCCACACGCTGGTGAGAAGGGGAAGAGAAGCACGTCCCGGGGGTGAAGAGGATGCAGTGGGTTTGAGGCACCTGTGCAGGGATCCAGCCGAAGTTGGCTCAAAGTCTATGGCTGGGGAGATAAGAAACAAAGGAGGGGGTTCTTGGCTGCAGGAGCAGTTGGGGGAGGTTAGTATAGAGGGCCAGGGCTGAGCTCATCCAGGAAGTATGTAGAGATGAGAGGAGGGGAAGGAAAGGAAGAGAGACAGGACAGACAGACAGACCAACAGATCCTACCCAAAGCTAACATGCATGCTGTCGGTGGATGGGTGGATGGGCAGACAGAAAAAGTGACCATGAGAGTGACAGCGAGGGTGGGAGCCCACCCCGACCAGACCTCGAAGAGAAATGACCCACTGGTTTGCACACACATGTAGACACACACAGACACACACACAGAGCAAAACTCCACAAACTCCAGGAAGAGAGAGTGAAGGAAGGGCCGCAGGTGCGCGCACACACACACACACACACACACACACACACACACAGCAGGGATGATGCGCAAACAGCAAATTCAATAAAGGCTCCTCTGGAGAGGGAGAGGGAGAGAGTGCGGCTGAGTGAGATGAAGCCAGAGGCAGCAAGAGGAGGAGGAAAAGGGGCTCAGAGAGGCAGACACACAGACAGGCGAGACACTGACACAGCACATGGGGAGGGACACACACATAGACCCACAGACTCAGGCTCCAACACCTGGAAGATGCTTGGTGTCCGAGGCAGGTGGATGAACTGACGGAAGGGTGAGTGGGTTGGAAAGCACACAGCAAACGAGAATGAGAAAAAGTGGTAAAGAGGAACCCACAAGTGTGACCTGTGGTGCGACACCCAGAAACAATGGTGACATGGCAAGAGGACCAAATCTAGAAGGATAATGTGACAATAAGAGAGAGAATGGGGAAGAAAGGAGACTTGGATTTAGAGATCCAGAGACGCAGATGTGTGTACACATTGGCAGACAGACAGACAGAAAAACAGGCGCCCCATGGCCTGACACTGGGGACCCCAGACAAGCGAGATGCAGAGAGAGGCTGCACATCTTCCTTCCCTCCCTCCCTCCCTCCCTCCCTCCTTCCTTCCTTCCTTCTGTTTACCAGACTAATTCATACCAATCTAATAATGTGGATCCATATGGGAAAATAAGTTAGAAACCAGGATTTAGAATAACTTTAGTCCTTCCTATAATGTTTTGAGTTTTTCAAGTTGAATATATTCATAGTGTCACTTGGATAATTAAAAATTAATTTTCCAAAGGACGAGAATGAAGAAGGAAACAGAAAAAGGGTTAAGAGACAGAGAGTAGGAGAAAGAGAAGATACCACAGACAGACATGTCTTATGTCTGTCTATCCATCCTCTCCTCCAGCTGCAAACATTCCTCAGCCCCTTCTCTGTGCTGAGACCCAGACAGAATTCAGGCTCAGACCGTGTCCTCCAGATGCTCTTGATCTGAAAAGAAAAACCCCTCCACACGTCCATGTGCCTTGCTGTTCCCAGAGGCTCCTGTGATACCACAGGGATGTTGGGGAGAGGGGCCACTAGGCTTCATCAGGAAGGATGAGATGCCTGAGCCAGAAGCAGCCTTGTTGTGTGTCTGGCAGACCAGAAGAACGGGCATTTGTGCAGAGGGCCGGCCTGGGCAAAGATGGGGAGGTAAGTAACAGCCCGTGCTTTCCTGCAACTGCAAGAAGTTCAATGTGGCTGGCGATGGGGCAGAAGGAGAAGTCATTGAGAGTGTGAGAGTTAGGTCTGATCCAGAAAAGCCTTGAAGCAGGACCAGTCATCTTGAGCTTGACCGGGAGGGCAGTGGGGTACCGGCCGAGCAGGGGTCAGGCCGATGAAGGGTGAGTTGTCAGATGGGAGATTTAGAAATGTGGCTTGGGTGGCTGCATGAGATGGGAAGGGCAAGACTGGAGGCTGGCATCCAGATAAGAGGGTGGTGGTCTGCTGGAGACAGAGGAGGATCCCTAGTTGTAATGGAGGGGATCTGAGAGCCCTATGGCAGACTGGGTGTGACCAGAAGGAGACTGTGACTTACATGGTAGTGAGGAGGTTGGTACCAGTGTGGACCAATGTGGGAATAGCTGGGAAGCATCTTCGGATGTTCATAGGGAGCCCCCATCCCCTACTCCCCTGCTGAGGTACGTGGATGTGCAGGTCTCAGTGCAGGAGGACTGAGCCCTGGAAAGCGTCAGCACTGGGGGGGGGGGGGCGGATGGAGGAGAAGCTGCAGAGGAGAAGTGGCCCAAGGGATGGGAGGAAATCTAGGAGCACCCAGTGTCCTGAGAGAGAAGAGAATGTCTGGAAGCAAAGATGGGCATCACAATCAAGGCCCCTGATGGGCCAGTGGAGGTGAGTAGGCAAAAGGGGCCATGGGATTTGGCAAGCAGAAGGTCAGTGGAGGGCTCATTTGAGAACCATGGTGGACTCAGGGCAGCTGTGGTCAAGGGCAAAGGGTCAGGTGGGGTGGGGCCAGGAATGGAGGCAATCAGATCCAAGGATTCCTTTCCCGGCTCTTGTGTAGATGCATAGAGAGGATGGGGCAAGAGGGAGAAACAATGGGCCACAGGATAACATCTCTCCTTATGCTGGAGGAAGGTGGACCCTGGCAGAGAGGAAAGGATGGCTGTTGCTACGGCAACCATACTGGCCACGGGAAGGAAGAGGAGCCAAGTAAATGATGAGAGATTTTGGAGGAAAAAGCAGTACACCCTTGAAGGATGGAGGCAGGGAGAGAGAGAAGCTTGGATTCTTGCTCCTGGAGATGGAGAGTGAGGAGCATGGATGAGAAGTGGAGAGGATAAGTTTTGGTCTAGCTTGGTGAGTCTGTGATGCTGGTCATCTGACTGAGTGGGGCTGAGCAGAGGACAGGAGATACACAGGGCTGGAGCTGAAGGATCTGGGAGATGGAAAGGCCAGCATAGAAACGAGGGGCATTTGTGTGGAGAGTGTCTCTGAAGTCCTGGACAGTGTGGCCATGAGAGCACATGGAGGGAGAGGAGCAAAGGGGGAGGTCACAGACCTGGGGAGCACTGCTAGGGAAGATCAAGAGGAGAGAGAGGGGCTAAGGCAGACCACACACTCACATGCCACACACACACATGCACACACAGTGATGCTGAGAGCAACTTAGAGACTTCAGAAGCCTCACCACCCCATCTTTTAGTGGGTGATAACTGGTCTTTCTTCACCCCCAGACTCCTTAGAACTCAGCCTTGGATTTTGGAACTTCCATCCTCAGCAGAGCACCCAGGTGTTTGACGGATGTCTGTTGGTGGATGGATGGATGGGTGGATGGATCAGTTATCCACTCACCCACCCACAGGACGCTGTAGCAGGGGCTGAGAGGATAGGGGGCTCTAGTAGCCCCTTAGAGGGAGAGTTGGCAGGGAGGGGAAACAGATGGGCTGTGGGTGGCTAAATAGGAGTGTTCAGAGACAACTCAGGGTTCCTGGCTGCGGGACGGCACCAGAGAAGCAGTGACATTCTCTGTTAATGAGAGAACAGGAAAGGGGCTGGTTGGAGGCGTGGAGATGATAAAATAAGTTATAGACACCTATGGAAGGGACCCGTCAATACTGGCTCCAATCTGTGGCTTGAGAGAGAATGGGGGTGGCATGGTTCTGAGGTGCAGGAGGAGATTGAGGTGTCCTCACAGAGGACACTAGGTAAGTTTGTGCAGAGAGCAGGTGGTATGAGAGGAGGGGTATCAGAGAGGGAGAGGAGGAGAGACAGGACAGACAGACAGACCCTGGTCCAGAGCTCACCAGACGTTCTGTGAACAGATGAATGGAGGAGCCACCAAAGGAAGAGTCTGTGAGCGTGATGGAGAGTGTGGGGACCAGCCCTGACTGTGCCCTGGAGAGATGTGGCTCACATACGTGTACACACACTCATGCACACACAGAGAGAAACAGAGAGAAAGAACAAAACTCTGCAAGTTTCCAGAAAGACAGAGGAGGAGCTGGAGGGGAAAGTAGCAGGCACACAGGCTCACACACAGGCACACATACACACCAAGCAGGAATGACGCACACACTCGAAGCAAAATTCAATAAGGCTCCTCAGGAGAGCGAAGCGAGCTTGGCGGAGCGAGATGAAGACAGAGGCGGGGGTGGGGGGGTACATCAATAATAAAGTCAAAAAATAAAATGAAGAGGGGGAGGTAGGACCCTCAGGGAGACAGAGGCAGGCAGATGCAGAGATACAGGCACACGTGCACACAAACACACACAAACACACAGAGGAGTGGGCGAGGAAGGGAGGGGGAGGACAAAACCTGCTATGGAGCCTCAGAGAGAGGGGCTTGCCGTGACCCCCACGTCCACACAGAAGCAGACTTCATCTGTGACCCTCAGGGCAAGGGCCAAATCTGGAGGGAAGGAGAAATGAGGCAGAACGGAGGATGGAAGGAGAGAGGCAGCCCACAGACCTCTGGACAGGCAGCCACATGAGTGCTCAGACAGACAGAGAAGAACACACATATGTAGGTCACACGGACACCTTCTGGAGGTCAACCTCGAACCTAGAAAAAGAGAAAAAAACCAGCAAGGGAGGTCTGAGCACGGAGGTTTGTGGCAACTCTATCTGTCATAGTGAGAAAGAGGAAGCAGCCTACATGACCATCCGCAGGAGGAGAGCTCAGCAAGCCCATGTAACCGTGTTCTGGATGTGCTCTGGAGCAGATTCTTCAAACAGGGTGCGTCCTTGTGCTGTGCTGGCGGACGGGCTCTCTGGGAGGAAAATTCCCGATTTGTAGCTTTCGTTGATTTCAGTGATGTAAATATCACCACCAAAGCCAATCTGAAGCTACCATCGGGCCATCACTGGACAGAGTTGGGAAGAGGCAGCTGCCGTTAGCTCTATTTTTTTTTTTTTTTTTCAGTGGAGGTCCTGGGGACTGAATCCAGGACCTTCCGCATGCTAAGCGTGCACCCTACCGCTGAGCCACACCCACCGTCTCCGCCGTTGGCTCTTGCAGCCAGAACGAGCCAGCTGCAGCACACAGGGGCCGTGCATCGACGTGTTCATGAAAGAGCTTGAAGTCTCACTGCTGGGCAAGTAAGCCTGTTGGCAAAACCCACACACAATAAAAAGCACTTACATTTTAAAACACACCACCCACCAAAAAACAACTCCATTTTATCTAGACAAGAAGGTGTGTATCTAGCGTAGGGACAGCCAGCCTCACACAGACTGGGTCCCAGTGGTTTCCCCCCAAAGAGTGGGGTTGGGATGAGGGTGGGGGAGGGGCAAAGAGACATCAGTCTTACCCATTGAGCTTTAAGGTTTTGCAAAGACGATGTCTTCATGTATCACATGCATAATTAAAAATGAAATTTTTTAAATCAGAAAAGGAAGAAAATTGGAGGCAAAAAGGGGAGAATGAGACTGAGGAGGAGGAGGAAGAGGTCTCCAGGTCTTTGGTCTATCAGTGCATCCATCCTCCACTCAGCACAAACGTTCTTCAGCCCCTTCTTCTGTGCCGAGACACAGAGAGAAATCAGATGCAGACCCTGCCCTGGAGGGGCTCACAGCCCAGGGAGGCAGGTGTAGGTTGGGGGAGATGTCCAGACACACATACTCCTGGTGCCCTGGGCATGGGAAATCCTCACCCAATAAGATGCCCCCCCCCCCCGCCATGGAGAAGCTGGCAAAGACTTCTTTGAGGAGGACGTGGACTTCCTGGAGAGCACACATGACTCTGCTCAGCAGAGCTCTAGTGGGGAGGGCGAGCGGTGCCAGATGTGGTCAGCATAAGGCTGGTTCCCTGGGCCCTCTGGGGAGACCACCCAGGGTAGCAGACAGAGAGGGAAGAGGGAGGATGGGGCCCTCAGAGAATGGGCACAGAGGAATGGGTGAAGCAGAGGAGGCTGTAAAGGAAATAGAAGAGGAATGACCCCAGAGGTGAGAGTCAAGGAAGTAAAGGAGGTCCAGGCACCAAGTCAACCCGCACTGTCAGAGGCCCAGGATGGATGAGGGAGGTGAGGGGAAATGGGCCGTGGGGTAAGGAAACCTCATCCAGCCACTCAAGTGGGCACGGAGTGGCTGCCATGGGACACTGAGGAGGGCCAAGGGTTGGGAAAGGAGTGGGTGGACATGGTCAGAGCGGAGAGTCCCTGCCCGGCTGTTCTGTGGATGAAGAGAAAGGACAAGAGGGAGTTGGGAACAAAATGTCAAGGGAGAACGTGACTCTTTAGGTAGGAGAGATGTAAGCATGTCCACCTGCTGAGAGAGCCCAGCGAAGGAAGAGAGAAGGGGACAGCTGTTGCCAGGGCAACCACATTTACTGGGAGGATGGAGAAGATGGGACTTTGGGGGAAGAATCAGCCATAGATTGTAAGTAAGAGGCAGGTAGAAGGGAAGGGGCTAACCTATGTTTTCCAGTCCTGGGTTTGGGACGTGAGGGCACACAGAGCTGTTAGTGGACTTGGTGAGCTATGAGGCTGGTGGGGTCCTCAGTGGGGTACATGGTGCCTCAGAAGAGGGGCCAAGAGTAGGATCAGAGATGTGGGAGCATCTCTCTCTTTCACATACAAAACCACACACACTGATGCTCAGAGTGATATAAAATCATGAGATGCACTTACCCCCATAGTCTCATTACAGGTAACTGCTTCCCTATGGACTCAGCTCCACCAGGATCTGGCTTGGGCTGTGGGGTCTGTGCCCTCAGCAGGGCATCCAGTAGGTGTTCAGTGCATGTTTGTTGGATGGATAGATGGGTGGATGATGGATGGATGAGAGGAAAGGAAGGAGGGAGGAAAGTTAAGAGAGGAAGGAAGGTAAAAAAGGAAGGAAGGAGGGAGGGAGAGAGGGAAGAAAACGGTTGGGTGGGTGGAAGAATGAGTGGAGTGGTTGATCCATGCCTGAGCCAAGACAGGGGCTAAGGAGTTGGGCTGGGGTCATGAACAGCCACTTGGAGGGAGATTCAGCAGGAAGGGGAGACAGATGGGTGTGGGCAGCAGGAAAGTGTGGAGTCAGAGAAGACTCCCAGCTTCTGAGCCTGAGGAGGGTAACGATTCAGTGCTACTGAGACCAGGAAGTGTCTGGTTGACCCTGGGAGGTGGTTACTTGGGGTGTGAAGATGCCTTGAGATTCTCTAGATCTGCATTGGTTTCAAATCTGAGGCTGCTTTTGGGGCAGAGTCCAGTCTACAGGAAAGAAGTGGGGTGTCAGCCAGAGAAACAGACCCAAGACAGGGATGGGGGGCCTCACCTGAGGGCAGGGGAAGGAGATGGCCAAGAGGGAGGGAAAAGGACAAGGACAGACCATGAGCACTGTGTGCAGACAGGAAGATGGAGGGATAGGTGGAGTTTACACTAGGGACCTTGACCGTGTCCTGGAGAAACATGTTCCAGACATGTATGTACACACACCATGTACACGTGATGAGACTGACATAAAGTTACAGGAAATGCCACAGATCCAGGAAGAGACCGCTGAGAGGGTGGGTGTCACAGGTGGACACTTACACAGCAGGGACGATGCATAGACTCAGAGCAAGGTTCATGAAGGTCCCTCTGCAGAGAAGGAGGGAGTCCGTCTGATAGAGCTGAAGATGGGGGCAGAGGAGGGATGGGAGGAGAATCCTTGGGGAGCAAAGAAAAAGGAGGAGGTGCAGATACACGAGCACACGGGGGTTCACACACGTGCATGGTGGCACCTAGGACGTGATGGTTGGAAGGGTGGGAGGGAGGGTGGAGGGAGGGATGGATGGATGGATGGACACTTGGGGTGACAGGTGACAGTGACTTAGAGACACCAGTGGCAGACATGTGGATGCTCAGACAGACAGACACATGTACAGACAAATCCTGAGAACCCTCTAGAATGATGCTGTCCAGTACAGGAGCCAGTAGCCACATGTGGTTCTTGAGCATTTGAAACATGGCTGAAACGTGACCAGTCCAAATAGAGATCTGATACAAGCGCAAAATACACAGATAACTTCAAAGACTTAGTACCTTAAAAAAAAGTAAAATAACTCCTTAATCAACATTTATATTGATTACATGTTGGATCAATGACGTTTGGGATATGTTAGATTAAATATCTTATTAAAGTTAATTTCACTTATTTCTTTTTTCTTTTTTAATAGCCACATAATGTGGCTATTAGAAAATGTAGAATTAGGTACGTAGCTCACGTTATATTCCTACTGGACAGGGCTCGGCCAGGACCTAGAAGAGGGCGCCAAAGAGGAGTCAGGGAGCCTGGAAGTTGTCAACATTGTATGTAATGGGAATAAAGTGAAAGAAGGTGGAAACAAGCTAAATATCCATCAACGAGGGATCAGCTAAGTAAAGGCTTGTGTTACGTCCTCTGGATACTACCCCTCAGATCAGAGAATGGCAGGGGTCTCCTGTGTGCTGCCAGAGAACGTATCCAAGACGGATCATTGCGGGAAAATCCATTACTGAACAATACACACTGACAGTAGCACTTAGATTTAGGAGGAAAAAAAGAATTCAAAACACTACATTTCTCTGAGCACCTAGGAAATGGGGTGCAGAGGACTCATCCCACCCGTCTCCCCTCAGTTCCCTCTGGGAAGGAGGGTTGTGAGGGGCTGGAATCGGGAGGGGATGTCAAAAGAAACTTTCTTGTCTGTAATGAGCTAATATGTAAAAAAAAAAAATTGTTCACGTATCATTTCTGTAAGGAAAAGTTAATTATTTTAGAAAAGGAGAGAGAAGGCAGAAGGAGCAGGGGAACTAACACAGGAAGATGGAGAGCCACTGACGACACATTTTCTGTGTGTCCATCCATCTGTTTATCCTTCCTTCTGCCCAGACATCCCACAGCCTGTTGATAGAAGCTGAGCATCCCTGCCCTCAAGAGCTCACAATCCAGTGGGGGAAGGTCTGCCCCACACAGGTATCTGGCCTCCCCTTGGGGGTGATCATGTGGACTGGGTGTGGTCCCTGGACGAAGGGGGTCAGAAAGGCTCCTTCAGGAAGACAGAGTGCTGGGTACCCAGAGAAGCTGGGCTGTGTGTCAGACCAGAGGGGAAGGCATTCCTGGCCAAGATCCAGCACCAGGAAAGGCCTGGAGATGGGAAACAGACTTTCTAAGAACTGCAGGTGGTTCAGGGGGCTGGGCTAGGGGAGGGGTGGCCCCAAGAGATAGAGGCTGGAGGAATTGGCAGCCTCTGGTCCAGAAAGACCTTGAAGTTGGGCCAAGGGCCTGGGTGCAGTAGAAGGTCAGCAGGTGACGGGCTGGGGTGAGGGTGGGGCAAGCTGGCCAGGCATAGGTTTTAGAAAGGGGTAGCCGGGGTGGGAGGGCATGACAGGAAGACGTAAGACTTGGATGCAGGAGGAGGCTGGAAATTGTGTTCAGGACTCAGCCTGGTGGCCTGGGAATGGAGGCAGCGGCCAGGCGGAGTGGGAAAGCTTGGAGTCACTAAGGAGGCAGAGGGGCCGGGCTGCCGTGGGCTGGTGCGAGGAGAGGGGTAGCCTGGGATTCAGCACTGAATAGGATAGTGTTCCCCCAAATCCACAACCTTCCCAGAACCTTGGAATCTGACCTTATCACAGAGGGCAGACAGCCATGTGAAGAGAGAGGCAGAGATTTGAGACTCGTAGCTGTAATCACCAGAAGCTAGCAGAGAGGCAGGGAACAGATTCTCCCTCTGAGCCCCCAGGGAAAAAACAACCCTGCCAAGATCTTGATCCTGGACTTCTAATCTCCAGAACTGCAAAAGGATAAATCTCTGTTGTTTTAAGTCACGCAGTTTGTGATACTCTGTTATCACAGCCCTACAAAACGAATATAGGTTCTGACCTGGGCAGGTGGGCAGGCGAGGGGCAGGAGGGCTCGGATTCGGAAGGAGGAAAGGATGAGGCCCGTGGTGGTCACACCGAGTGTGAGAAGGTACCTGTGGATGTCCACGGCGTTCTTCAGTGTGCCGCTGGGGCTCAGCAGAGCACCTGGGCCCAAGAGAGAGTGGGAGAGCTGGGAGGTGAGCCTGTGGACAGGTAGTGCCACCTAGGGGGCGGGGGTCTTCTCTAGGGGATCGGGCAATGCAGGAAGCAGAGAGAGAAAGGTCCAAGCCCTGGGGAGCAGCAGCACTGAAGTGGGGATGGAGGCAGAGGCGGAAGCAAAGGAAACTCAGAAGGCGCTGCCAGCACACAGTCAACTGATTGTCGACACGGGTGCCGAGTCAACTAACTGGGGAAAGAATAGGCTCTTCAGTGAACGGTGCTGGAACAACTGACATCCACAGACAACAGAAGGAAGTTGGACCCCTAAGCATACCATATGCAAAAATTAACTTAAAATGGATCATAGACCAGAGCTCATGAAAGAGCTGAAACTGTAAAACTTTCAGAAGGAAACATAGGCATAAATCGTCATGACCTTGGACCACGATGGTTTCTAAGCTATGACACCAAAACACAAGCAATGAACGAAAATACAGATAAACTGGATGCCATCAAAATGGATAACTTTTGTGCTTTAAAAGACACCATCAAAAGTTGAAAAGACAACCTACAGAATGGGAAAGTGTTTTGTAAATTATATATCTGATAAAGGACTTGCATCTAGAATATATAAAACACAGTTACAACTCAATGATAAAAAGACAAATAGCCCAATTTAAGAAATGGGCAAAGGATGTGAACAGACATTTCTCCAAAGAAGATACACAAAAGGTCAATAAGGACATTAAAAGGTGCTCAGCATCATTAGCCATCAGGAAAACGCAAATCAAAACCACAATGAGATATCACTTCACACCCACTAGAGTAGCTATAATCAAAAAGATATGTAACAGGGAGGGTATAGCGCAGTGGTAGAGCACATGCTTAGCATGCCCGAGGTCCTGGGTTCAATCCCCTGTACCTTCATTAAAAAAAAAAAGACAAAAGATATACAACAATAAGTGTTGGTGAGGCTATGGAGAAATAACAAGTATTGGGGAGGATGTTGGAACTCTCTCCACTAGAAGCAATGTAGAACAGTGTAGCTGCTTTGGAGACAGTCTGGTAATTCCTCAAAAGATCTGAGAGTTATCATATGGCCCAACAATTCAATTCCTGGACTGTTCTCAAGAGAAATGAAATACATGTCTATACAAAAATTGTACATGGATGTACAACATTATGCATAATAGCCAAGAAGTGAAAGCAACCAAAACGTCTTTCAACTGAGGAACGGATAAATACAACGTGGTCTAGCCATGCAATGGAATAGGATTTTGCAAGAAAAGGAATGAAGTCTTGATACAGGCTACATGGATGAGTCTTAAAAACATTATGCTACACGAAAGAAACCAGTCACAAAGGACCACATAGTGGATGATTCCATTTCTATGAAATGTCTAGAACAGGCAAATTCATAGAGACAGAAAGCAGATTAGGTGATTGCCTAGGGCTGGAGTGGGTGAGGAAGGAGTGGGTAATGAAAATGTCCTAAAAGTGATTGTGGTGACAGAGGGACAATTCTGTGAATATACCCAAAGCCATTAAATTGTATACCTTTGATAGGTATGTGAATTATATCTCAATAAAGTTGTTTAAAAAACAAAAAGAGGGAGTGCCTGAGAGGTGGGAGGAAATCCATGAGTAGAGGGTGTCCCAGGAGGAGAGGAGGAGGCAAGAAAGAGGGGGCACCGGAAGTGAGGACAGCCTTGATCAGAGGACCCCGATGGGCTGGGAGATGAATAGGGAAGTGGGGGCCTTGGGATCTGGAAAATAAAAGGCCAGTGGGGGGCCTCCTCCACACTGGGGTGGGCTCAGGACTGACTGGGTAGGAAGGCAGTGAGGGGCACATGCCCCACATGCCCCTTTCTCAGCTCCTTGAGGACGGGGGGGGGGGGGAGAGGAGGACAGGTGCTAGGCGGGAGCAGAGGGTCCTGGAAGAAAATGTGGTTTCTCTGGGAGAGAGATGAGTGTTCATCTGGATGCTGGATGTTGCCTTGGGGAAGGAGAGGAGTAAAAAGACTCTGGGAGAGGGAGTTGGGAGAGGGAGTTTAGAGAGGAATCAGCGGGAGCTGGTAGGAAGACTGGAGGTGGGAGGCCAAGATGTAGGGAGAGGGGTGCCTCTGGGCTTCTCACCCCAGAGATGGGGCCATGGGGAGCCTGAATAAGGGATGGGAAGGTCAGGATACTGACCTCGCGCGGGTTTGCTCCACTGGGGCTGAAGAAGTCACCGTGGATGTGTGGGTCTAGTGCTTCTTCAGCAGGGGCTACTGAACACAGAAGTGAGGCAGCCATCTACATGACGGGGTCTCTGAAGCCTTGGGCCCAGGCACAGAGGAGGGAGGAAGGCACAGCCCTGGGGAGCACTAATGCCAGTGGAATGGGAAGACAGGGAAGGATCCAGTGAAGAAGGTATCAAGGTAGGAAACAGATACGCAGATTCTCTGCCTTTTCTCTCTTTTTCTCTCTCCCCTTCCACACACACACACACACACACACACACACACACACACACACACCCCATAATGCTCAGAGTGACAAAAAGACTTGAAACTGCTCTGTCACTGTCTTCTCATGGTGTATTAACTTACCTGTCTCCCCGGGACTGTAAGGTCCTCAGCAAAGAGCCCAATGGATGCTCAACCAGATTAGAAGGATAGAATGGATGGATGGATGGTTGGATGGATGGACAGATGAATGGTTATGGTCCAAATACAAGATTCTTATATCTGAGCTGAAGCAGGGGCTCAGGGGATAGAGAGGGAGTCTTAACCTGTGCCTTGGAGGGAGACTTGGCAGGAAGTGGGGCGGGACAAGTGGGCCATGGTGGTAAGAATAGGAACAGTCAGAGCTGACCCGGGGCTCCTGGCTATGGAGCTGTGGGGGGTGGTGTTGCCAGGCGCTAATGAGAATGGAGAAAAAAAGACATGGGTTGGATACAGAAACAGTGCGATGGGGTTGAGGAGCTGGGAAACGGCTTCCTCAAGCTCAAGTCTGTGTTTGGAGAAAAAGAAAAAGAGGTCTGAGCTGCAGGAGGCACGGTGGGGGGATCAGCACAGAGGAAACTGGACAAGCGCGTCCAGGAATGTGTGTGTAGTGAGCAGAGAGCCTGAGAGGTATGAGAGCAGGAAGAGGAGGAGTTGGGGAAGGACAGGAGAGACAGGACAAACAGACACTGAACTAGTTAAACAGTTTATGAACATGCAGAGGAGCTGGCAAGGAAAAAGGCAAGGGAAGTGGCAGAGAGGGTAGCCAGCTCTGACCACGTCTCAGAGGAAAAGACGAGACTCACATGTGTTCACACACAGTGAAATGGAGCAAAGAAAGCATACGGGTCCCGGCACCTGGCAGCTGTGGTGTGTTTGTGGGTGATGGGTGGATGGATGGATGGATGAATGGATAGAGGAACTCAGGGAGTATGAACAAAATCAGATAATGGAACCAGAAAGAGAAAGACTCATGTGTGACCACTCTGCTGGTCACCTTCCTGATAACAGATTTCCTGTGGGGAAAGTGGGTGGGAACTGGGATCAGGGGAATCAAAGGGAATTTCAAGGCTTTAGAACAAAACTCTACAAGCCCCCAGAAAACAGAGAGAGCTGCGGGGGAAGGGCAGCCAGCCCGTGCATGCACACACATACACACAGCAGGAATGACGCACAGCCTCAGAGCAAAATTCAATAATTCTCCTCTGGAGAGAGGGAAAGAGCAGAGATGAGCAAGACACAGTCAGATACAGGAAGAGAAGGGGGATTAGACGTCAATAAGAAAGTTGAAAAGAAGCGGGGGCAGCAAGACACGCGGGAAGACAGATGGGGGCAGGCAGAGACCAAGGTGCAGGCTCACGTGTGCACACATGCACCCCACCAGACACCCCACCTTGCACAGGGCAGGGGGAGAGGCTCCGTGTGATGTTGCTGGCTGGCTGGCTGGCTGGCTGGATGTGTGGAGGGAAGTGGATTGATGGAAGGAGGGGGAGGATGGATAGATGGAAGGATGGCTATGTGGTGGGGGGGTGGGGGGTGATGGATGGATGGATAGATGGATGGAGCAACCCAGAGACTGGAAACAAAACTTGATAAGGGCCCAGGCCCAGACAGGGAAAGTTCCATGTGCTTCTTTTGGCTCCTTCAGTTCCCCCCTCCATCCTTCTCTGCTTCAGGAGGTCAACTGTACTGACTACCATCAGTGGGATCCCTGCCCTCCAGCTTCCAGTTAAGTTTGGCGCATGGGATGCCCTGGCAGAAGACAGACTGGGGAGGAGAGAAATTCCCTGGGTCACCTCAGGCAGGTGGTCCCTTGACTGAAGGTCACCGCCCATCTCAAGGTGGCCCCTCTCCATGACTGTTGCCTCCAGGTTCTGTTCATTACACCCACCCCCTCATCCCCGAAGTAGGACAGGTGGTCACAGCCTTACCGCTACCATCCCCAGGTTTCTGCAAAATCCTTCAGGGTTTTCCTACTACCGCACTTGGTGACCTAGTACCTTTGTAAATAAACTCTTCTCAAATGTTCCTAAATTTGAATGGTCCATCTCTTTCCCGTTGGGACCCTGACGCAAAGCCACGGTGAGAACGGACAACACATATATGTACATACCTGGATGTGGACACACACACGCACACGGGAACACAGAGTAACGATCACATCCAGAAAGAGCAGGGAGACTGGAGAAGCTGAGAGGGAGTGAGGAAAGCCAGGAGAAACAGAGTGACTCAGAGACCCGGGGAAACGATGGAGAAGGCACAGACGGGGGGAGCTCAGGGACCCGGATGTCCATGGCAACCTTGTCTTAACAGCAAAAAAGTAGAAATCATCTAAATGTCCATAACCAGAAGAAATAAACAAGGATGTTTCTCTTCTCTGAATACCACCCAGCCGATAAAGAGGCTGACCTACATCCTCATGTAGTGAGATGGGACGATGTCCCCAAAACCTGTTTAGTCAAAAATCCCACTGAACAATATTCATAGCTCAGTATAACTTCTATGGGGAGAAGCAACATACACCAAAACCTACCAAGAACACTGTATTTCCATAGGAAAAAAGCACATGCGTACATATATGAATATATGCATGTCTACATGAATGTGTGTATTATACGCAGGTGTGTATACAGGTCTAGTGTGGAATGATCCCTGATAAAGTAATAATTGGCTACCTCTGGGGGAAGTGGCTGGAGAACAGGGTGGGAGGAACGTCAAAGGGACCCCTTTAGTCTTGTCTGTGATACTTTACTATTCGTACAAAGATGATGGGTTCATGTGTCACTTGGGTAATTAAATACTACTTTAAACTAATTAAATACTAAATTTAATTTTAATTTAACTGATTTCTAGCAAAGGGAGAAAGAGAACAAGAAAGTCGAAGGAAGAGAAGAGACCCTGTAGAGAGGCACACCTATCATCCCTCTGCCCACCCATCCTCCCCTCCAGTCACAGCTGTCGGTCAGCCCTTCCCCTGGGCATGTGACTCAGACGTGCAGACTCTGTCCCAGAAAGCTCAAAGAAAGATATCCACACCCACACCTGTCTGGGTGTTCCAGACACCCCTGAGGGTGCTTCCTTCGGGGATGGGCCAGCAGGCGTTCCTTGGGTGGTGGTGGTGGGGTACATAGACCTTCTTCTGGACAGACAATGGGAGGGAAAGGGGGAGGTCTGTGGTGGCCATGCCAAGAGGAGGCACCCCTCAGGCCAGTGGATGTGGGGGTCCCAGCTCAGCAAGAAGAGGCTGGACCACAGACACAGTCGGATGTGGCCAAGGTGTGAATGGTCATCAGGTCCTGGGAAGGGTGGACGGATCTGGAGGAAGCAGGTGGAGTAAGTAGACGGCAGAGAATGGTCCTGGAGGGCACTGAGATGCTGAGGGAGCAAGAGAGCCCTCCAGAGGAGACGGAGGAGAGATGACCTGAGAGGTGGGAGGAAAACCAGGACCCTCGTCATCCCAGGAGCTAAGGGAGGAGCAGGGGTCCGAACGACAGTCTCCAGAGGCAGGGTTCCTATGCACCAAAGGAGAGAAAAGACCAGGTTCTGTCTGGAGGTCCGTGGAGGCCTCAGTTGAGCACCACAATGGGCTCAAGTTCAGCTGCAGGTGGTTGCGGAGGGGTGGGGGAAGATGAGGAGAAAGTCAGTCTTATGTTTCCTCCCAAGCTTTTCTGTGGACGGAGAGAGAGAGCAGACAGGAGGTACTGGGAACAAAAGGTCAGTGGAGGGAGGTGAATGTGTTTGTCTCGGAAAAACCCAGGAGAGGGTAAACATGGCGTTGCCAAGGCAACCACACTGACCAGGGGTGATGGAGAGACGCGGAGGGGAAGGTGGGGGTGGGGTTCAGAGGAAGAATCAGCCAAACGTAAAGGTGGGAGGCAGTCTAGGAGAAGGGGGCCTCGATTTCCATCCCTAGAGATGGGGAAAGGGGGGCACGGGATAAGGTATGGAAAGTCAAGGATTTCCTCCCAGACTCGGTGGGACACCGAGTGGGGTTGAAAAGCTATTTAGCTACATGGGCTTGCGGTGAAAACAGGAGGGCCTGGGTGAACAGAGGCATGAATGAAGGGGGTGTTGGTAGCCCCTGGTGTGGATGGCATGGACCAGGGAGAGTTTATGGGTGGAGAGGAGCAGAAAGAGGAGAGCGCAGCCTGGGGGCACTGACACTGGAGGGATGAGGAGGCAGACAGCCTGGAGACGCGGACAGAGAGAAGATCCCACACTCACCCTGAGGGTGAGGCTCAGAGACCACAACTCAGGGAGCCTTTATCACCCTCTGCATTTTCTCATAATGTAATAACTGATCTGTCTTCCCCTGGACCCTGAATTTCCTCAGGATACAGCTTGGGGCTTTGGGCTCTTTGCCCTTAGCAGAGCACACAGTTGGTGTTCCACTGGCATTTGTTGAATATCTACGGGAGGGTGGATGGGTGGGTGGATGGGTGGATAAGTGTCCTCCAGGGACAAGGCCTGGGTCCTTGCTGAGGCAGGGCTGAAGAATGAGGCAAGGGTCCTGAGCAATCTCTTGGAGGGTCACTTGACAGGAAGGGGGGCCATCTGGGTCACGAGTGATAGGCAGAAAGACAGATGACACAGGGCTCCAAGCAGAGGAGTGACATTCAGCGCTCATAAGAACAGAAAGTGATGCCCATCTGAGGTGTGGAGACTCTGTGGTGGTGTTGTGATGCTCTGGTTTAAGACACCTGGTGGGGGGGGGGGGTCCCCAGCCAGTGCTGGCTCAGAGAGGATCACATCTCTAGGAGCAGAGTGGGGGACAAATGCATGGAGGGCGTGGATAGGACGGTCTGGGGAACGTGTACCAAGTAGAGAGAGTGGGCACAGGAGGGGACCTGAGGCCCCCCCAGTGTACAGGTGGGTGGGGGAGGAACAGAAGTTAGGGAAGAACCTGAGACATGACAGATACACAGACCCTGGCCCAGACTCTCTAAGAACCCCCTGAATGGGTGGGTGGATGGATGGATGGATAGGATGATGGCCAGAGACAGATGAAACAGGACAGAAAAGGTGGGAGCCAACTTTGACCATGAACACACACGCACATACACACAATGAGACACAGAGAAAGAAAAACTCCATGAGCCTCAGAAACCAGAGAGAGAAAGCTGTGGGGGAAGGCAGCTGCTAAATACACACACACACACACACACACACACACATACACACACACACACACACACACAGAAACCCTGAGCCGAAATGACGCACAAACAGAGCCAAATTCAATAAAGCTCCTCTGGAGAGCTGAAGGAGATGAAGTTAGAGGCAGCAAGAGAGGGGGCGGCACGTCAAAGAAAAGTTTCAAAATCTAAAGAAGGGGAGCAGAACCCCCAGGGAGACAGGGAAGTGGAGGTGTGAGTCACACGCAGTTCAGCACAGACACGCCCCAGCCAGGGACCCTGGCCCCGAGGAGACGCTCACGTGCGTTGGCAGGTGGATAAGGGAGCCCAAAGGGGTGAAAACTAAGGCTGAGGAAGGCCCAAGAGAGAGGAGCCCAGGTGACACAAGGTGCAGATAACTGACTCTGCCCCCCCCCCCTCCTCCCTGCTCTCAGCCCCCAGGAGGCTGGGCTGCATGGACGGAGGTGGTGCCCCCAGCCTGAGCCCCCAGCTCCTGGCTGGGATTGGCCAGGGGGGCGATCTGAGTGGAGGTGGGGAGGTCAGGGTGTTCTGTCCCCTGGAGCCCATACTGTTGTGTTCCCCTTCTCTCCAGGCAGCCCTCTCTACACAATTCTGGAAGCTTCTCCCAGCAGTGATAACAATTCACTGCCACCATCCCTGGTAGTTCCCTAACCCACCCCTCGGTACCTTCTTCAACAGACCCTCCTCAACTGCCCCCATTTGTGGAGAGTCCTGTTGGGAACTGACCGAGGTTAGGATGGGAACGGGGTCAGAGGAGACCTCAGTCTTACATAGAAAGCCTTATTGTTTGTTTGTTTGTTTTTTTTGACAAATAGGTGCTTATATCAATGGTGGAATTTAAAAATTATTTTTGAAAAGGAAAGAATGAGAGTGAAAGAGAAGGGACCCACCAACACCTGTCCAGCCTCCCTCCAGGGCAGATCCCAAGAGGAGGCCGACCCAGACCCCAAGGAACCAGCCACCTGGCTAGGGTGGCGGGGAGACCACAGGCACAGAGCTTGGTGCTGCCAGGGGAGTGCTCGTGGGGTCCAGAGGGCCCCAAAGTTGGGGGTCAGCAAGGGCTTCCCTGGGGAGGACCCAGGACCTAAGGCCTTTTTCTCTTCATGCGGTGGGGGTCAGGAGAAGGGGAGGCGCCTGTGGCAGCCACTCCAAAGGGAGCCTCGTCGTGCCAACATGTGGGTGCAGGCTAGGCTGAGTGGCCTGAGTCAGGTAGAGCTCAGCATGGCCACAGAGAGGTGGGAGCTAGGACAGGACCCTGGGGAGCACTGAGACCCCATGGAGGCTGGCAGGGTAGGGGGGACCCTCCAAAGGAAACAGACGGAGCATGACCTGAGAGGTGAGGGGAAGCCGGAGTCCTCAGCATGCACGGCACTTGCCCCCAGCATCAGGGGTCCCTGGGAGGCAGAGGGAGTGAGGATGAGATGGGCTGGCTGGTCACGGAGCAGGTGGAGAAGACCTTGCGAGGGAGCTACAGGGGGCTCAGGCAGGGGGCCTCACTGCCGAGGATGGGAGGGAAATAACCAGTGCCTGATGTTCCCTCCCCAGCTCGTCTGTGGATAGAATGAGAGGGAAGAGAGGAGGGAGACAGAAAAGTCTCTCCTCAGGTGGGAATGAGGCGAACAAACCCACCTACCACTTACGGAGAGGACTCAGGAGGAGGGGGAGATGATAGCTGTTGCCAGGGCAACGACACTGGCCACAAGGATGGGGAAGGGCAAGGGGGAGGTGGGAGAAAGCCTCTGGGGAAAGAATCGTGAAGAATTGGGTGTCGATTAGAGGAGGGAGCAGGGAGAGGAGAAGGGTGGTCAGATCTCTGGCTCTGGAAATGGGGGCTGGCTCTGGCCAGAGGATTAAGAATTTCATCCTGGCTTGGTGAGTCTGTGATGCTGGTGGGACTTCCAAGTGGAACCAAGGAGGGAACCATGGATATTTGCAGTCCAGAGGTTGAGCCGAACAAAGAACCTGGGTTGAGGAGGATGTGAGGTGAGGCAGCATCTTGCAGAGGGGGTCCTTGAACCCCAGGAGTGGACAACAAGGCCAGGGAGACTAGCAGGGAGAGAAGGAGACGGTTCCAGCTTCGAGGAGCATCAGTGCTGGAAAACCAGGAGGAGGGAGAAGAGTCTGGAAAAGATCGACAGACAGACACACAGACACTGATGCTCCGAGTGACACAGAGTGGCGGGAAACCCCTAACACCCATCTTTTAATGCAGTGATAACTGGTTCCTGAGCCCCTGAAGGGTGTGGGCTTTAGGGCCTGGGTCCTCAGCAGAGACCCTGTGGGTGCTTGGAGCAAGTTTATTGGATGGAAGGATGGATGAATGGACAGTCCAGGCATTAAAGAGCTGATGACTGAGCTGTGGCAGAAGCTGAAGGGATTGGGGTGGGGAGGGAAGTGCTGAGCAGCCCCTCAGAGGGAGTCTCAACAGGAAGAAGTACAGGTGGAGGTGGATGGACGGCAGGAGTGGAGTCAGAGACGACTCTGACTCCCGGCTGTGAAGCCCTAGGTGGCGGTGGTGCTCAGCGCTAATGAGAGCTGGGAGAGCAGCACGTCTGGGGGCCTGGGAGATGATGTGCGTGCAGAACGACTAGGGTTGGGGCTGCAGGAGGACCCTGGGGTGTCGGTGCCAAGAAGGACTCTGAAATCATCCAGGAAGCAGGTGAAAAGTAGGAGAGGGAGGCTGGGGGCCCCACGAGGTGAGGGTGTTTGAAGCAGGAGGACTCAGGGAAGAAAGAGGGTCAGGACAGACAGACTCTAGTACATGGCTTGACAAGTATGTTGTGGCTGGATGGACAGGCAGACGGACAAAGAGCCATTGAGGTTGACAGAGAGGGTGGGATCCGATCGTGACCCTGCCTCAGAGAGAGGAGGTGACCCAATACATGTACACATGTGTGTTGCGCACCCATGGTAAGACATGGAGAAAGTAAAAACCTTTACAAGCTGGAGAAAAAGAGACGGCGCTGAGGGGGCAAGCGGTGTGCGCGCGCACACACACACACACACATACATACTCGCAGCAGGAATGACACACAAACTCAGAGCAAAATTGAGTAACACTTTCTCAGGAGAGTGGGAAAGAGCATGGCTGAGCGAGACAGAACAAGACAGAAGCAAGAAGAGCAAGGTGATGTGTAAATTAAAAAGTCAGAAAAAAAAAAAAAGGAGAAGGGCGATGGGGACTTTAGGGGACGTACAGGCAGGCAGGTGGAGACACAGCCACACACACTCTAACGCACACACACTCTCTTAGCTCTGCTCCTGGACCAGGCTCCGTGCGTCTTTGTTGGGGGATGAGAGGATGGGGTGGTCCAGGGGGAGAGAACCAAACCTGAGGAAGGTCCCAGAGAGAGGAAAGCTCCTCAGACTATCCTAATTTGACTGTGACATCCATTTCCTGATGGGAGCTTTCCTGATCCACATACAGAGTGGGGAACAGGCAACACAGAAACACACACTCCACAACTAGGGCCAATGTCAAAAAGAACTGGGGAAAATGGGGGAGAAACTAAGAGAGAATGCGCCAGGGCAGGAAACAGACAGAGCTCTCGGAGAGCCCAGGAGACGATGAATGCACAGACATGGTTTGCAGTGCCCTGCGGACCTGGAGAAGAGGGGACCGCAAGGAGACAGCGTGTGTGCAGCACCGCCCTCTCTGTAATGATGAGAAATTGAAAGCAAACACGATGTCCACCCTTGGCGGGGGGAAGAGCTGCACGATTTCTGGAATCCTGTGAGCAGAGGCAAAGAATCGACTGCAATATATGTTCTAATAGGGAAAAGGAGCCCCCAGAGAACGGCTGAGTGTACAAGCCCAAGCGAGACTAATGTCCACAGTACGGGGCAATTTCTTCTAAAAACAAGAACAATGATGTTTTGAATACTGTTTCCCAAACCATACTCTGCCTTTTCTGGAGGAATACATGTATGCTTCCATTTCCAATTGTTGACAGATTTTTCTGTTTTGACTTTGTATCTTGTGACCCTCACTCACCTAATAGTTCTGGGAATCCTTTTTGTAGATTCTTTAAAATTTCCTATGCGGACAATAATATCATCTGCTAATAGGACAGTTTTACTTCTTCCTTTCCCGTCTACTTTCTTTGACTTCTTTTTCTTGCCATATTGCACTGGCTAGGACCTCCAACATGACGTTGAATAAGAGTGATGGAAGCAAATGTCCTTGCCTTGTTCTGATCTTAGAGTAAAGCAGTCTTTCGCCACTGGGTATGATTTTAGCTGCTATTTAGAAGTGTGTGTGTGTGTGTGTGTGTGTGTGTGAGATTATTTTTTCCCACTAATTTGACAATGATAGTTTCCTCCTGGGAAAGAAATTGAGGACCAGGACGTAGGCTGAGGGGGACAGTGGAAGGGACTTTAGTGTCAAATGTAATGTTTTTATGTTTTAAGACAATGTATTTGTATATCATGAGTGAGACCAAAAAGTAATTTTTATTTTAAAAAAATAGAGTGAGGGGTGGCAGAAAGGGGAGAAAGAAACTTATACAGAACAAGAAGAAAGAGGAAGCCCACAGACACAATTTGCGTCTGTCCATCCCTCCTCCTGCCCTAAGCCCAAACATTCCCAGCTCCTCCTGTCAGGGGCTTCATCAAAGAGGACATGGTGCCTTATTCTTGAAAGATAACTTTGGAAGGGAAGGGAAATAGGCCATTGCATCCTTGCTGACAGTGAGGAGGAGCTCACAGGACAGGCACAGGGTCCTCTCCACTGGGCAGATGGACTCACAAAAGACATGAGACCACAGATCTAGCAAAGAGGAGGCTTTTAGAGGGATATGCCGAGCATTGTGGCAAGTCTGAAGGCACTGGGGGCAGCTGTGCTAAAGCGGAGGCTTCTGAAGATGGAAGGAGAGGGGGAACAGGAGCAAGACAGGACAAGATGGAATGTTTCTCCACAAGTGAGAAGGAAGTAAGCTGAGAGGAGCCTAGAGAGAAGGGAGAGCATGGCCGTCGCCAGGGCAACCGTATTGGCCGGGAGGATGGGCAGGAAGAAGGGGAAGACTGGAGAGAGGCATTGTAGGAAGAATCGGCAAGAAAAATTGGAACTAAATTGGAAATGGAGGGCAAAGGAGAAGAGAAGGTAATGTCTGGATTTCTGGTCTTGGAGATGGAGGGGTAGGAACAAAGAAGGAGGATGGGGATGATGAGGAGTTTGATCCTGTCTTGGTGAGTCTGTGATGTGGGGCTAAGGAAGGAGCAGTGGATATGCACGAGGGATCTTCTGCATCGAGCAGGGTCTCTGAAGCTCTCAGCATGGAGAGGTCATGGAAGGAGAGGAGCAGAAGCAGGAGGACACAGCCCCAGAGACCATCAATTCTGGAAGGTCGCAAGGAGGAGAAAGGTCTGAAAAAGTGGTCAAAGCAAATAAGACAGATGTAATCCCCCCAAACATACACAGTGTAGCAGCCAAAGTAACCTGAGATCTTGGGAAGCCCCAGACGCGTCTACAAGGGCCGTGGTGACTGGTCTGTCCTTCCTCCTGGACTCTGACGAGCTCCTGCAGGATGTGGGCTGGGGCTCTGGGGCCTGTGGTTTCTTGGGGCCAGTTTGTTGGTTGGATGGATGGATGGATGGATGGATGCAGTGGTCCAGTCTTCAATATTCTGATCCAGGCTGAGGGAAGGGCTGATAAGACAGTGGGGAGTGGGTGCTGAGCAGCTTTTGGAGGAAGATTCTACAGGAAAGAGAACAGATGGGCTGTGGGTGGCAGGAGAGTGAGGACTCAGAGATGACTCGGTGCTCCTGGCTATGGACCCAGGCAGGCAATGACACTCAGCGCTAATGAGAACAGGGAGAGAAACCCATTAGAGGTGCAGAAATGATGCGGTGAGCTTGTCATATGCTGGGTTTGAGGCACCAAAGCCAGCTGGGAACTGGATTTGAGTTTTCAACTTATGAGCAAAATAGGAGCCTGGCCTGCAGGGCTGTCAGCCCCGAGGGCAAGAGAGCATGTGCAGGGGACAGGGTGGGGCCCAGGACACACACTGTGGACCCTGGGGTGTGAAGGCAGGTGGAGGGACAGGAGAGGGGGAGGCACGGTGGTGGACAGTAGATAGCGCACGCGTGCGAGCGCGCGCACACACACACACCACGGACCAGCCCAGGTCCTGGCATGAAACAGGTGTTTAATAAACCTCTTGTGGATGAATCGACAAATAGTTGGACGAAGTGTGAATGACAGTGACCCCGAGACTGGGAAGTGCCTCAGCCCAAACCCCAGAGAGAAAGACGTGAGAGACTGACAGATGTTCACACACACACACACAATCCACGAACACAGAGACTCAGAGCAAAAATTCAACAAAGCTCCTCTGTAGAGAGAAAGGGAACATGACTTTGAAGGGAGATAAAAACAGAGGTAGTGAGGGAGGAGGAAAGGTCCCTCAGACAGCAGGGACACAGATACAGGCACATTGTGCACAAACACAGTCACATTCTCACTGACCTGTGCAGAATCTGGCACTTGTTAGATGAGGGATGGATGGATGGATGGATGGATGGATGGAGGAGTAATCCAGAGACGGAAAAAAATTTGATAAAGGGCCCAGAATATAAGTGACTCACATATGTCCATACACACATCACACACATAGACCATCTAGCACGTCTACCACAGATTATTTAAAGATGGAATAACTGAATGAAGTAATAAATTAACAATGGAGTGAATGAATGAAGCAAACCAGAAATTAGATCAAAACCCAGTAAGTGAGAGAGACAGAAATACAACCTACGGTGAGACAGACACAGATGTGCACACCCAAGCATGGGTGTGAGTTCACACACACACACACACACACACACACATGGATGATTATCCACTCTCAAAGGGAGGCCCGAAGCAGGGAGGGCTCAGGGGAGAGCGCAGAAGCCGGAAGGGATGCAGAGCACAGGAGAGCAAGGCAGAGAGGCGGCGTGAGCTGGAGTGAGGGGACAGAGGGAGCGCTGTTAAGGAACGGGCTTGACAGGATTTGGTCACCAATCGAATTCAGGCATGTAATCCATGAGTACTTATAGGGCACCTACTATATGCCAGACACTGGTAAACAAGCAAATTACAAAAGGGGCTTCTGCTGTAGGAGATTCAGCTCCTACTCTCCCAGAACCAATCTTCCAGCACACAAGACAAAGGCCAAGTAAGTTAGTGAGATATTTCTGATACTGATAAGAATTAAAAAGCGGATAAAGCAGGCTGGTGGGACAGAGGGAACAGTATAGCTCAAGTGGTAGAGAGCATGCTTAGCATGCATGAGGTCCTGGGTTCAATCCCCAGTACCTCCTCTAAAAAATAAATACCACCACCAACCAAAAAAAAAAACAAAAAACAAAAAAACCCAGAATGGTGGGATGGGACAGTGCCCCAGGAGAGGGGAGGGGACACTTTAGAAGGGATGATCCTCCCTGAGGAGATGTCATCTGAGCTGAGAACTAAATGACAGAAAGGAAGGAGGAAGCCTTATGAATTTCTGGGAGAAGAGCCTTCTAGGCTGAAAGAAATACAAGGGGCAAAGCCCTAAGATAAGAATGAGCTTGGCATGTCCGAGGGGCAGTAGGAGGTGGGTGGGGCTGGACTGAGTGAGTGAATGGAGAACGCAAGAGATGAAGCTGGCAAGGCGGTCAGGGCCAGGTCATGTTAGACTTTGTAGCGCATAGCACAAAACTTGGGTTTTACGCTCAACGCAATAAAAAATTACTAGACTGGATTAAGCAGGCAGTGGCCTGATCTGATTAACAAGATCCCTCTGGTTCTGGATACCAGAGTAGACGCAGGAAGCCCTGGGAGGAGGTTGGGCTATTGTCCCAGAGAAATGATGGGGGCTTGAGTTAGGAAGGGGAGGCTGGGATGAAGAAAACAGAACGATTGTGGGATCCTTTGGAAGTTGTCAGTGGGGCTTACCAGTGAATTGACCATGACTACGTATGAATGGTGAAGGGGCTCCTGGATAACTTTCTGGGTTTCAGGGCGGTGTCTTTTATCGATATGGGGGAAGGCTGGGAAAGGAGCAGGTTTTGGGGAGAGATAGAATGATTTCAGTTTTGGATGTAGTGAGTTTGAAATGCGTGTTGGACATCCCAGTAGAGAAGTCAGATGTGTAGAGGAATCTGGAGTTCAGGGAGAGGTAGCATTGGGAAGTCATCAGGAAAAAGAGAGTACGCCAAACTGCTGAACTAGGTGGGACTGTGTCAGTGAAGAAGAGAAGGGGGTCATTCAGAGGTTGAGGGAAGAAAGAGTATCCAGCAAAAGAGACTGAGAGGTAAAATCAGAAGATTGTCACATCACAAGAGTCAAGTGAATGTTCTGAGACTGAGGAAGTGTTCAGCTGCATCCAATATTGCTGATGGGACAAGGAAAGATGAGCACTGAGAACTGACAACTGGATCTGCCAAGATGAGGTCACTGGTGACCTTACCAAGAGCAGTGTCAGCAGTGAGGTGGGGGTGAAAGGTTTATTAGAGGCGGTTAGAGAAAGAGTGGTGGGGGCTGATTTCCAAGGCCTTGTTGAGACCCAGACGTGCTCAGGTATATGAGATGGAATGACAACAGGTGATGGCTTGGGAGTGGGGTGGTTGAAGCTGAGACTTTATAGAGTTGGAGCCGTTGTTGCAACATCAAAGATGCGACCACGGTTGAGGTCGAGTGGAGGACAAGGTTGTTGGCACTTCAGAGGTCAAGACCATAGTGTTGGCCACACCATTCACGTGGGTAGTGAAGTCATCAAGGATGCCACCAAGGATGGAGTAAGAATGGAGAGATCCAGGAAATACAGTCCTCCGTGATTGAGGGGGCACAATGGGAGACTGGAAAATGACCACTCCAGTGAGAAGTGCTGATGGAGTGAGCAAGGCAGTCAAGAGCGATATGGAGGTACCACCCTCTACAACAGGGCACATCATGGTCTTATTCCCCTATCCAGGGACCCCAGCAGGAGAAGTACATGTGGGGAGGATACCCAGTCCACATTGGGACACATGGAGTGGCAGGTGCCTTGAGGGACATCCAGGTGGAAGCATCTAGAAAACGGCTCATCATACAGATCTCAGGTTCAAAATAATGATTAGGCAGGAGGTAAATAGTAGTTGAGTGGTTATTGAGACAGTAGCCAGGGAAACAGGTGGAGAGAGACATAAGAAGGGCTGGGGACACACAGCATGCTGGGAGCGAGGCCCTGGTTTTAAGTTTGGATGGGTGGTGGTTGTGCCAGTTACTGAAATGAGGGAGGAGAGGCAGGGGCCGGGATAGGGGAGTGGAAGTTAAGGGTTCATCCAGAGCATGTTAAAGCTGAGTTGCCCGTAGCTTCCACAGGGAGATGTCCACGGAGCAGTGGGACGTAGGAGTCTGGGGCTCAGGCCCTGGCTGGGAGTCATCAGCATGAAGTCTGCCGGGGTTTTCAAGTCATAGGCCTGCATGAATCAAGACTCCCAAGGTGGTAAAGAGAGAGAGACAGAGACACAGAGACATTCAGAAAGAGAGAGAGAGACGATACCCCCAGAATGAGCCATAGACTCACCAATATTTCATCGACACTTACAAGGCGTTCTCCAGCTTTTCTCCGGCAGCAAGTCATGAAGGACAGATGAAGGAGAGATGACAGTGAATGTCCTGGAAACCGAGAACAGCACTGAAATGCTGCAAAGACTAAAATTAAAATGTCCATTAAATCAGGCAGCATGGAGGCCACACCAATGACCTTGATGGGGGCAAGAGCGGGATATTGATCACAGCAAGTGGAGGAGATGGGCTGGTTGGGGTCGGGCAACTCTTTCCCCAAGCTTTCCTGAAAAGGGAGGAGAGAGATGGAGCTGTAGTTGGGGGAGAGATGGGGTCAAAGGAGGGATCTTTTTCTAGGACGGGAGGGATTTGCATGCTGGCTGGAGGGATCCAAAATTTTTTTCAAAGGGTAGCCATCCTTCCAAAAGTACTATCTTTGAGACAAAGAGGTGGAAGGGGGAACTGAGAGGGGGACGAGGAAGAGACGAAGCGCACTCACTGGGTCATTCATTCGTTCGTTCAGAAAATCTCTAATAACAGCTATCCATTTAATCCTTAATAACAGCTACGGATCGTGAGCCCGGCCTGCCGGAACGGCTTTTCAGAATTCATCTAATCCTCGTGACACTCCATGAGGAACGTGCTGTCAGTGGCTTCATTTACAGACGGAGGGGACTTGGGAAGGTGACAGGTGTTTGAGCCAGAAGCGGAGGGGACGAGCGCAGAGGTGGGGTGCCGGGGAGGGGGCTGTGCTGCAGGAGGGGCTGAAGCGGGGGCTCTGGAGGAGCCCCCCCCCAGAGGGAGAATCGGCAGGAAATGGACAGATGGCTGTGGGCGGCGGGAACTGAGGAGTCAGAGATGACTCTGGGCTCCTGCTGCAGCCCCCCGGTTGGCGCTAATGAGAGCAGGAGAAAAACGCGTTTGGGGGCTGCGGAGACAAGGTGGCGAGTTGGAGGCATCCGTGGAGAGGCCCAGCCGGTGCTTGCACCGTACCTTTATACCTGTCGACTACAGGGGCAGGGGAGGCACTGCCCAGGGAGAAGGAGCAGAGTGAGGAGACAACAGGCTCAGGGCAGGACAGGAGAGGCAGAAAAGAGAAAGACTTCAGGGCCCTTTACACTTTGAGAGAAAAATGCTTAATGCATATCACCTTATATTATCACTTAGAGGATGACTTGAGCCAGACAGCCTGGTTCAAATCCCACCTCTACTACTCATTTGCTGTGTGAGCTGGAACAAATCACATAACCTCTCTGAGCCTTGGTTGCCCCATCTGTAAAACAGAGGTAATAATAGTATCAACAACCATGGTGTAAGGATTAAATGAAAAACACATGTAAGGAAGGCACTTAGGACAGTTTCAGCAGGTAGTAAGCACTATACAAGACTAGCTGTTGTTCTTGCTGCTGTGGATACACCGTCTCACTCTGCCCATGAACACCCACAGCCTGTAGGAAGGCAGACCTACAAAAAGAGGATAACGATGTTATCTGAGGTTTGATTTAACAGCCACATTTATGAGAGTGACCAAAGAGGAAGCCACTTACTAACAATGGGGGTCAGGAAAGACTTTAGTGAGGAAGGGTTATTTGAGCTGGGCTTTGAAGGATGTATATGAGTCAATGGGTGGAGAAGGAAGGTTTTTTTCAATCTTCCAGCCACTCTCTGGCATCCCCCGGGTGCCTTGCTCATGCCTGGCCCTGTGCTGGATGGGGGAGGCCAAAGCTCCAGAGAGGAACCAGCACTAGGGTGGCCCTCATGTCACTCCCATTCTGGTGGGGGAGGCAGGCTTGGAAGAAACGGATGGTAATAGGAGAACGTGGTAACAGCAGGGACAGGGAAGTGTTCAGGGGGTCATGGGAGCCTTAGGCAGGATGCCCACCTGGGGGTGATGGGAGGGGGACCATAAGGGAGCAGAGGAGGGAGCCAGGTCCAGGGAATGACAAGAGAAGGAGAATGCAAGCCAGGCCAGGCACAGCCATCACCAAAGCCTTCAAGGTGGGCACCTGTGTTGCTGAAGGTCACTCAGGTCCCCAGGCTTCCTTGTCAGCCTCCCCTCCCCACCTCTACAGCCCCCAGGCCTCCACGATTTCTCTTACTCCTAATTCCTTGAGTATCTAAGAGCCACCCAGGTGTGGACCCACCTCCTTCCTTCCTCCCTGACTGTTGCTCTGGCCTCTCAGTCCCTTCCCCATCCTTCCTGTTCACTGCTGCCAGAGGGCATGTTACCAAACTCCACGCTGTGACAGAGTCACTCCCTCCCTCTATAACCTTCCCTAGCTCCCTATGGCCCACAATGTAAAGCTCAGAATTTCTCTTGGCTGCTCTCACATCTGGGACCAGATTAGCTTGGGCCCATCTCTGGGTCCCCTACAGGATAGGCCCCATTTCACATCTGACTGACTGGAGGACTCCATGTCTCCATTTTGGAGTCAGGTGCAGTTCCAACCCCACCCACCCACCCACACACTGAACACACACACACTCCTCTCTCTGTTTCTGTCTTCTGTGTGTATGCCTTTCCCTTTCTCCCCTCCCCCCTAGTCCTTATCTCCCTGTCTCCCTCTGTCAGCCACTCCTCTCCCTCCTCTGTTTCTCTTTCTCTCTACATCTCGATGTCTCTCTGCTTCTCCCTGGGTCAGTGTGATGCCAGTTCTCTCCATCTCTTCCTCTGTCCCCTCTCTCTGGGTCTCTGCCACTCCTTCTCTCTGCCTCTGTCTCTCTGCAGGTCTCTCTCTGTCCTGGAGCCTCTGGGATCCGTTTTGCTCATCTCTGCAGCTGGCCCGCTCATCGCTGCAGATCCTGACCGCCCCTGCGGGGCCGGCTCTGTGCCAAGCCCAGTCTTTGTGTCCGGCTCCCAGGCTGCCACTGAGGGTCATTCTCCCACCCACTCTCCAACTTCTGTCTTCTTTTTCTCGAAGCCTGTCTCTGGAGTTGAATTCAGTTTCCCTCCAACCCCTGGGTCAGTCCTGCCAGGTTTGCTGTGTGCACGGTCACGTGTGCCTTCACACATCTGTCCATCTGTCCATCTGTCTTCCTGCCTCAGTCAGACCTGCTCTCCAAGTCACTCTGAGTCCGTCATTCAAATATTAGGCAGGGAGCACCCACTCTGCACCAGGAGAGGAGCCAGGATGCTGTTTTGGACACAGGAGCCTGGTCCCCTGAGGAGGGGAACAGCGATGAGGACAACCACGGTGCAACTGGAGCAAATGCCCACCACACACAAGCCCCGGGCCAGGCCCTCTTCTCAGCTCTCCACCCTCCTCCTTCCATCCTCTCCCCCAAACTATGAAAGAGGCACTACTGTCAGCTCCATCTCAGAGAGGGGGACACTGCGGCTCCCAGGGGAGGCCTAGCAGGACACAGTGGCACTGGAGGGGCAGTGAGGGGTGACTCCAACCTGCCCGGCTCTGGAATCCACGCTCGAAGCCCCTCCCTGATGCCCCCTCCCTGGAAAGGACAGATGGGCTGGTTCAGGTGGGTTTTTTTTTTTAATATTATTTAGTTAGTTAGTTTTTTTGTGTGTTTTTTTGTTTGTTGGTTTTGGTTTTGGAAAGGAGGTAATTTATTTATTTACATACTTATTTTAATGGAGGTACTGGGGATTGAACCCAGGATCTCGTGCATACTAAGCATGCACTCTAGCACTGAGCTACACCTTCCCCCTAGCTGGGAGCCTCAGGAGAGGGAGAGACACTCCTGGTCATCCCCTCCCTGGCTCACTGTCCCACCCCACCCCCTTTCAGGCCCCAGCCTGGCTCCCTCTGAGTCCTGGGAGCCTGGAAGTCAACCTCAGGAGGGTGGAAAGGGCCCAAAGCAAAGTCCAGGTCTGTACCAAGGCCAGGCCAGGGGGAGGGGGAGGAGGAGGAGGAGGGGCTTCAGGGAGATAATCTGGGTACAGAGTCTGCAGGAAGCAATGACAGCTCAAGAGTGGGTGTCAGAAGCCAGGAATCAAGCAGGGGCCCTGCCAGGGGCTGACAGCGTGGGATTGATGCCAGGAGCCCAGCAGGGGGCCGTGGGCAGGTGTCTGTGAGGACCTGGGGAGGCCCCAGATGGCTGCTCTGAAGGGAGCTGTGAAGCCCATGAAGCAGGGATGGCGGAGGGGAAGAGCTGGGGCACAGCTCAGCCACCGGACACACGCGTGTGCACACACTTGAGCCCAGCGCAGAGCTTGGAGCCAGGAAAGAAGGGGTGTATGGATGGAAGGAGAGGAGGGAGGGAGAGAAGGATGGAATGAGGGAGGGAAGGGAGGGGCAGCGCACCAACTGGCACGTAGCAGACGCCCGCTGCCTGCCCGCAGTGTGCTAAGCATTCTTGCCATGAGCCATCACATCAGATGAGCCTCAGAGCTCTTCTTACCCCCATTTTGCAGGCAGCGACACTTGGGCTCCAAGGAGAGTCACTTGCCTGAAGACCATAGTAAGACGTGAACAGGTGCTGGGCACCAAAGTCCAGAGGCTTCTCTACGGTGTCTGGTGAGAGGCAGGAGGCAGAGGCGGGACAAAATGGAAAGGAGACAGCTGCGTTCTCTGAGCAGGAGGCAGGCGACCTGGGCCACAGGGGGAGGCGAGGAGGGTCCAGACCACCCCACTCCTGCTCCCCATGGACCATGTCCCACTTCCCAGCCCCCAGGCCCTGTGAGGTTGAAACAAGAGCGAAGCCCCTCCATGCCCAGGCCCCTGGTCCCCTGCCAGCCTCATCTTCCGGGCTGACAAGGAAACCTTCCAGAAACACTGTCCAGTTTCCTGCCTACACTCGCTGGTGGGAGCCGTGCCCTCCACCTGCGTTATCCACACCCCCACCACCACCACCAGCGCCAGCTCTTCTTCATTCTTAAAAAAACGAAGAACAAAGAGACAGGGGCAGAAAAAGGATGCAGGACACAGGCAGGCACCCAGCATAGCTGGTCCCTGCACCCGAGGGAGGCAGAGAAAGAGAGGGAAGGGAGGGGATGGGAGATGGGGTCTCTGTCTCTGTCTCTCTCTCTCTTTCCAACCTCCCCCCCACTATTTTTTACTGCTGGGTTTCTCTGTCTAGTTTCCTCTCTCCTCTCTATCATCACAAAACACACACACACACACACACACACACACACACACACACATCTGATAAAGCCCCAGAAGGGGGGGAAGGAAGGAGGAGACTGTCCGACAGACAGACCTTCCCAAAGACATTCAGACCATTCAGACAGGCTGACAAAGATACGTGGGGGTGTCCCAAGTGGGGACCCCCAAACGCTTCTGAAGGAACGGATAAGTCAGAGCAGAGTGAAATCGAATCTGCAGAGCAAGACACACACAGACAGAACAGGTTCACAGATACAAGGAAGATTGCAAGAAGATTCCCGAACTGCTAACAGCGGCTCCTTCCTCTCCGGGAGATGGGATTACAGGGGATTTTTGTTTCATATTCTTCTGCACATTCTCTCTGGTATTTTCCACCTTGACTTCAGTGAACACATATTACTTCTGAAACCAAAGGAAAACGATAAATGTCATTTCCTGAAGAAAGAAAACGTCCACAGGGTGTTGAGGGTGGGGGTGGACCTGCCAAAGCTGCAGAGAAGCAGAGAGAGTGGGTACCACACTCACACACACACACACACACACACACACACGCTCCAACACACGAGCTCGCACACTCGCAGGCTCACACACTCACACACCCCTTCACGGTCACATGTCCTCCCACCCACAGGCACACACACGGTCCTGTTCTGTGGGCTCACAGTGTGAACAGCCAGAATGAAATTCCAGAAATCTCCAAGGAAGGAAAAGTGTGAAAAAGAGGAGAAAGGAGAGGCAGACAGAGAAGCCTAGAGATGGGTGGACACACACACACACCCCGCCCCCAGCCCAGGGCAGGACTCAGCTCACTGCTCACAATGTGCTCCTAATGCCCTCATTATTCTGATGGTTGTGGTTATAACTTTAAAAGGGCTTTTCTTATTATAAAGGTAATAATGCCATTTGTGTTCCTGGCAGACAATTTAGAAAAAATGATGCTCTATTTTTTGAATGAGCAAAAGAACTTATGAATGGGAGTGACCGTCGGAGACAGAGGGAGAGCAAACTGTGAGGAAACCACAGAAAGGAAGTGAGAAGGGAGAGCCTGTGGAGGGACACGCGCGCGCGCGCACGACAGGGCAAGAGCAAGATGGCGATTTTAAAAGGCTGCAGAGAGGAAGGTGGCAAGAAGACAGACAGGCAGATGGGTGTCCAGGGAGCCAGACACATGGACACAAGCCCCCTGGAGCTCACACAGAGTAGGGGCAAAATTCAGGGAGACCTGAGTGATGCAAGGGGTACGAGTCATCCCACAGACACACACTCCTGGAACAGGTGTCTTCAGGACGGGTTTGATGAATGAATGAACGTGCACGTGAATGGGAACCCTCGGGGGAGAGCAGAACCCATGCAGACAGAGACGGACACCCAGAGACAGAGGGACAGGCTGGGAGAGACACAGAGAAGGGCTCTGAGTCAGATGGGAGTCGGTGACAGAGACTGAGAGGGACAGAGAGTGCAAGGCAGAAGAGGGGCAGGAGAGGGGACATGAGGGGCACAGCAAGGTGGGGCCCAGGTCCCAGCCCAGCTTGGGGTCTACTCCCCAGCACGCTCCCAAGGCCCCCCTCTTCTGGGAAATGGGAGCAACATGAGACTTCTGCTCTTTTTTCTGTGCTTCTCCGTGTTTTCCAAACGATCTATCACAAAGATGGATGCATTACTTTTGGGATCAGGAGAAAAAAAAAACATGTGCCTTGAAAAAAAAGAAAAAAGAAAGAAAAATGGTGCAGAGATGGAATGGAGATGAAGCTGCGGAGAGCAAGCAGGGAAGTGATCAGACCCGTCCACGTGCGCACAGGCCCCAGGACTGAGGGTAGACCTGGGGAGGGGAGCGGGAAGAGTGAGGGGCAGGGGAAGTCAGCAAACAGGTTCCAATCCCCAGACCTCTAAACACATCTGCACTCACACAGGGAGAACAGCTCCCGGAGGGGCCTGCAGCTGCCCTTATTGATCACCTACTGTGTGCAAGCACCTCGGGGTTGGTCCCCTCAAGCCTACCGCCACCTTGGGTGACAAGTCTGGGCTGACCCAGAGGCCCAGGCAGGGGAGGGTCTCCCAGAGAAGGGTCCCAGAGCCCTAGAGCCCAAAGCAGGGCCCTGGGGGAGGAAGAGGAGTTTGTCAAACAGATGAAGCAGAAGGCATGGCCTTGCTTACCAGGCAGGGGGAAAGCTGAGCACAAGGACAAAGGCTTGGAGGAGCCGAAGTGCATGGTTAGAAAGAGAGGCAGAGACGGCGAGAAACAGGCAGAGGGAGAGGCAGAGACAGGGACACAGACAAGTGAGGGAGGCTGCAGGGACCGGCAGCCCAGGTGCAAGGACCTGGGAGACCTCAGCAGCTGCCTTTGCTCTTAGCACAATGAGAGCTAGGGATTTAGGATCTGGGATGGAGGTTGTTTCTGATCCCTCATGGGAGCAGAAGCAGGAAGACCAGAGAGGAAGCCAGTGGAGCCTTCCAGGGAGAGAGGAGGTGGTCTGACTAGGGAGAGGGGGTGGGGACAGAGAGCTGCTTAGGGGACAGCTTCTGCAGGATGCGTTACCTTGGGTGGGGGAGGGGAGGGCCGGGCTGACCTGGGCGACCAGAGAATGACAGGGATCCCCAACTCAACAAAGTCTCAGGAGGAGAGGGTGAGGTTAGACTTGTGACACCTGTCAGATATGGGGCTTTGATGCCCCAGGAGGGATGAAGTCACCGCTGGGAGGGTGCCATGGGGAGAGAAGCCCCCCACGCCCCCACGCAGTGCGCCCCGGGAGCCCCAGCAGACTAGGCGCAGGCAGAGGGAGCGGAAGGAGACCCGATGTGAAGACTTACAGTCACGACACACTTATGGACACACACAGATGCACCGGAAACCAGGAGGAAGGGGGACAAGACGGGGCCCGAGAGAGGAGGAGGGACTGAGGGGAATACGTGGAGTGAGACAGAGTCAGGTATGGGCACATCTGGAAAAATCGAGGAGCAAGGAGAGGGAGGCCAAGAGACAGAGAAGGAGGGCGAGTGTGGTGGAAGCCGAGAGACAGAGAGGGAGCCTGATGGGTAGAGAGGGAAAGAGGGACAAAGAGCCAGCGAGAGAGGACAGACCCAGAGTCAGAGAGGTGGCTGAGAGGGGAGAGTCGGGACAGGAAGACCAGAGAGGGAAGGGGAGCGGGGCGGGGGCACCCCCATCTCGCCTCCTCCCTCTCTCAGAGCCAGGGCAGATTTCAGTAACGCCTTAGAGACAGAGAGGGAACGGGCTGGAGTGAGGGGGAAGAGCAGAGAGTCACACACACACACACACACACACACACACACACACACACACACAGCCCAGCGCACTGGAGAGACTGGAGGGTGTTGATTGAATAGAGGGATGAATGCCTGAGACTCACAGAATGAGCACAAAAGCAAGAACCCTGCGGAGAGGGGGCCCAAGCAGGGGGCTCCTCTGTCTCTGTCTCTCCCTCTCTCACATTGGTGGGGGGGGGGGGCTCACACACACTCGAACAATGACAATGACCCCTGGGGCTGGAGCCGAGAGAAAGCAAGGAGCACAGTGTAGTGGACAGTCGGATGGGCAGACAGACAGACCAAGAGTGTGTGTGGCCCAGTAAGACACACACACAGACAAAGCATTTGATGCTCAAAAGGAGCGCAAAGCCACCTGATGCCCCAGAGAGGAAGCTGTGAGGAATCACCAAGCAGGCACGTGAAGAAGGGGAATTGCAGGTGCAGGGACCGGCATCTGCAGGGGTGTAGAGGCATGGAGGCCCCTGGTGGGAGTGCGAGGAGGGGTGGCGGGGGGGCTTGAAAGCAGAAGGAGAGGAGACTGGAGGGGGAGGCAGTGGGGGGCCCGAATGCTTCTTGGAGGTGGGAGCCTCCGGGAGCTATGAGGTGGGAGAGGATTGGGTCAGAGCTGCTTTGCAGAGCTGTGACTTGTCCCCACGTGGAGAATGGGTCCACAGGGTAAGCTCAGAGACCAGGAGACCAGGGAGGAGGCAGGTATTTGCCACTCAAGTTGGGGCTGGTGAGGTGTGAGCAGCGGGTGCTGGGATAGGGGGTTGACTCAGCCAAGGCTCCCAGGGCTGGGAACCAGATAGACTCAGGTGGGAACAGATGGGGTCACTGAGACTAGAGTTAGGGGCTGCCTCCCTGGGGACTGGGTGGGCAAGAAGAAGAGCTTTCCTGTATCCTGGTTAGGCAGGGCTTAGAAATTAGATTGTTTAGTCAGTCAGAGAACATGTGCTGTGTGCCTTCTACATGCCAGGCAGTGTCCTAGGAGCTGGAGACACTCCCTGCCCTCCTGGGGTCTACAGCACAGTGGCAAAGAGGATGGTGTGAAAAACAGAAAATAAAGCAATAAATCCATATAGAAGAAGACAGCTGGCAGTGAAAAGTGCTTTGAAGACAAATAGAGCAGGATACGGGTAAGGAGAGCTACAATGGTGGATGCTGTGTTAGACTAAGGAGTCAGGGAGACCTCTCCAAAGAGGGGACTGTGGGGCAGAGACCCGAGTGAGTGAGCGAGCACACAGATCTCAGGAGAGAGCACTCCAGGCAGAGGCAGCAGCATGTGCAAAGGCCCTGGGGTGGGAGCAGCAGGTCTTATTCAAGGATAGGCAAGTGCAGAGTGGCTGGAGCGCAGGAGTGGTGGATGAGGAAGGGGCAGCAGAGCCCTGCCTGGAGCCAAGGGCCTTTTGTGTGCGTGAAGGGGAGTACCTTGGTTCTGCAGCAGAGTGCCCCGCAGGGAGACAGATGACCCTAGTGTGGACAGGGAGATGGAGAGAAAGACCTGAGGGACCTGTCAGGCCTCAGTCCCGCTGGCCCTACCCACCGTGGGGTTGGTTGATGGAGACTTGATTAAACCCTGAAAGTTTCCCCAACAAACTCACTCAGCAGCAAGAAAGCAACAGGAGGGGCGAGAGCGAGGAGCTTTGGAAGGATGCACACAGACACAGGCCTGACGCACGAAGAAAGAAGAAAGCTCGAGAAAGGCTCCGAGGGAGAGCAGGAGGGGCGGGGAGAGAGCTGGAGCAGCGAGGCGAGACCCCCACGCCGCCAGGGGCTTGGGATGACGCACGCCCTCGGCCCACGCAGGGCGCGAGGTGTGACGCGCCCCCGCTAGCAGGCTGGTGAGGCCTCCAGGCACAGAAGGTGATGTGCGACCCGGACAAAGCCCCCAGGGGTGGGGGGTGCAGAGAAGGAAGAGGAGAAGGAGAGAGACACATGAGCTGGATCGCCAGGCAGCCAGGGGGATCTGTGGACAGACAGACAGACAGGGAGACCCCAGACAGAGAGGGAAGGACACACGGACAAAATCAGCCAGACAGACCCCTCCACTCAGGGTGATGCAGCCAGAGAGACACAGTGATTCTCACAACACGTGGAGACACAGCCAGGAGGGACCCTGCTTGAGATACACAGACAGACATCCCTCGCACACTCCATGCTGCACACAGACAGGAGACAGAGACAGACACACAGAAAGACATATAGAGAGACAGACAAGACACAGAGACCGGCAAACATTCCCATTCACATGGGCAGAAACAATAAAAAACCCAGGTCAGGACACACAGACCGTCAGATAAACGTACACACGTATCGACACAGAGAAACAGATACCTGCACACAAATACGGACACTAGGACGGCCAGAGAGTCAGATACACTCACAAATGCATCCCCGGACACACACATAGCAGGAACAGATACTTACACACACGGTACACAGGGACAGACAGACAGACCTGACGTGGACAGAGACACACAGACCCTCACTCTGAGTCAGACCGAAACACACACACAGACAGGTGGAGAGAGATGGGCCGGACACTCCCAAGGGCAAGACAGAGGGAAAGGGAAGTTGGCAGAAGTTAGAAGATAAAGATGAGGAAGAGGACGTGAGGCCAGGTGCCCACACCCCAGCCCACTGGCTCGGGGTGTCCCCTCCACACCAGGGGCCCGACCATGGATATACTTTTGACACTAAGGCCTGCCCCCGGCAAAGGGAACAGGGTGTGGGGGATGTCTGTCTCCCTCCTGCCCCACTCCCATGAGGCAGCAACAATGTTTGTTGACTGAACACATGACCAAACTTGCCTAATGTCAGAGGGTCACTCTGGGAGGCCAAGTACAGGCCAGAGCAATGCAGCAGGTGACAGGCCACAGGGATGCCAGTGCCAGGCAAGACATGAAGGACTGGTAGGGAGGCAGAGGGGTAGTCAAGGGATGTGGTGTCACTGAGGCTCTGGGAACAGACTTGTCTGCAGAGCCAGACCCAGGTTTGCTGGAAGGTGGGAGAGGCCATTTCAGGGGGTCGGGAACAACATGCAGGCAGACAGGGAGTGAGAGGGAGGTGCCGACATGAAGAGAGCCCTGGGATGGGGACGTGAAGACAGGTGGGGACATAGAGGGGGCTTCTGCAGCGAGAAGACGGACCAAGGTGGGTAGACGGGTCTGGGGCTCAGCTCGGCTAGAGACCCTGATGGCAACGGGCCATCTGCGGAGCAGACAGAGTTCTCTAAGGGGGCTGGGGAGATGCAAGGGGGCAGGAGGAGGAGGGCCAGGCCAGAGCTGCAGCAAGGGAAGAAAGGAAGAGAGAGAGAGGGAGAAATAGAACCAGGCTCACCTGGAAAATTCTAGATGGAGCCCCCAGGAGCGGGAGAGGAGAGAGAGGCAGAGGTGGGGGAAGCAGGAGCGAGGGGGAGGTGGTGGGCAAGCGGGACACACACAAACACACTCTCACGCACACATACACTCCTGCAGTGACGCACAGAATAGAAGCAGAATTCAATAATGACTTGGAGACGGAGCGGAGCGGAGAGAGCGGGAGCGAAGCGGCCGCGGGAGGGAGGGAGGGAGGGAGGGAAGGAGTTAGACACATAGCCCCGTCGTCTCAGGAGGAATTCAATAATTGTTGATCGAGTGAAGGAACAAAGATGAGGGGCTCTCAGAAGGGAAGCAGCGCGAGAGAAAGTTTCAAGACAGAGAGACAGAATGTCACACATATACACAACGAGAAAAAAACATCCCCATCAACTTTTGGATTTAAAACAATGCGAGTAAACAGCAATAGAGTCAGAATAGCAGTTCCCTTGGCGGGCGGGGGTGGTCACGAGTGAGAAGGGGGCTCTGGGGGTTGGGAAGGCCCGTTTCTTGCTCCCAGAGGTGGATCCACAGGTGTAGACACGTGTAAAATTTGTCGAGGTTTTTCACTAAAGATTTGTGCATTTTCTGGTATGTAAGTTATACCTTAATTTTTTTTTTAATGAGGGAAAGAGGATAAGAGAGAGAAGAAAAGATGACTGTCAGGCAGGGAGAGGAACAGATGCACATACACATACACACACACACACACACACACACACACACATCACAATATAACAATGTCCAGGTGCAAAAAACCCTGACAAAGTCTGACAAGATAAGAAGTACAAAGCTAACACTACCAAGAGAAAAAGACTGTCTCCTAGACCCTCATATGGAAAGGGAGGCCTTGGGGAGACCTGAATTGGGAAGGGGTCCACAGGACAGGAGAAACATCACCAACACAGGTCCCCCGAACTAGAGGCACCAGAGGATGGGGGCTCCCAGGGCAGGTGTCCACCACCGGCTGTGGACCCGCCCAGCTAGAGTGACCCGTTGGAGGTGCGGGTGAAGCAGGCATGAGGGAGAAGGCGAGAAGGCGGCCAGGAAGATGCAGAGTCGGCGGTGGGCTTGAGGGGTGCCAGGGCCGGGCTGGGTGAGGGGCCTGGGAGCAGCTGCGTGCTCGGGTCTGGAGCTCACAACACAGGGGCAGGGGGAGAGGGAGGCGGGCCCCGGCGCCAAGATGGCCCAGCAGCGGTGTGCACGGCGAGGACAACAGTGCACCCGGGAAGGCAGGGTAGGAAGAGAGCCCAGAAATAACCCTTGGACAGACAGGCAGATGGATAGATGGTTGGTAGGAGAGACAGGTCTTCTTGTGCGGTGGAGCAAAAGCAAACGCTGGACAGAAACTCAGAGATGGACGTGGAAGGAGAAAGAGAGACTCAGGGTGGAGTGGGGAGAGAACTAGACACCAGCGAGTGTGGGAAAATCACAATGGGGCTGGAGAAAGGAGAGGGCTCGGAGAGCAGGGGTGAGGGGAGATCTGAACTACATACACACAAAGACACACATACTCATCGAGACACGCACACACTCACGGGAGGTGTTCAGTGTGTGCGGACCAAAAGAAAATACAAAGGAACTGCCCCCAAGTGGGAGCAGAGGATTAGGTAAAGTGGCCGAGCTGACAGGGTGACAGACAGCTTATCATACCCGGATACACACACACACACACACACACACACACACACACACACAACTGCGCTCCGTGAATCCACACGCACGGGGCCAGGGCAGCTTTCGGAATTGCCTTAGAGACAGGGCAGCCACAGGCAGGCGGGAGGGAGAGTCACACACACTCACCCCCCAGCACAGGAGAGGCTTGGGGGTGCTGAGTGAACATGTTGGTGGGGGGACATATGCAGGTGATTCAAAGAATGGGCACAAAAGCCGAGAACTCCAAAGAGAGGGGTCCTGGGCTGTTAGTCACTCCGTGTCATCACACACACACACACACACACACACACATACATGTTCACGGCCGGGAAGGAGCAGATGCTTCCTGATGAGTGTTCTAGGAAGAGCCAGGGGCGTGAAAGGAAACAAAACCCCCAGCCAATGGCAGGGACCCCCGAAGTGGAGCCAGGGAGGAGCACAAACTGGGAATTCAACAAGCCACCAGGGACAGGAGGGCCGGAGGCTTGGGGGTCAGTCGAACCAGACCTCAGCTTGGACACACAGACACACGCACAAGTGCTGGGGTGAGGTAAGCGAATGGAAAGGCACATTATGGGACACAGTCACCCACACACACATACAACTGTGCAGTCACACTTGGCAGAAAAAACAAATTAATGCGGGTAACACAAAAAAACAAATTAAGGCAAGTTAACACATACAGTTAAGCTAAAATTGAGAGACAGAGACATAGAGAGAGACAAAAAAAAGAGCAAAACAAAAAGGAAGACAGAGACACAGACTCAGAGACAAAGACAGGAAAACAAAGAGAAAGGAAAGGAGAGAGACAGTGGGGGGGGGTGACAGACACCAATGCAAGAGGGACACAGACTGCCACAACCAAACGGAGGAGACACCCTGAGGGGAGAATATGGAAAGTGAAAACCTAGACAGAGGCCGAATGAAGGAGGACGGAGAGAAAAGATCGGCTGAGGAAGAGAGAGGGGCTCCCAGGCCACCCAGGGCTGCCTCTGAAGAACGGCTCGACTGGCTTTTTTTTTTTCAGAATGTCTCCATTTAATTTCTTTTTCTTCTTTTTTTTTTTTGTTCTAGAAAATCCTTTTTTTAAATTGAAGTATAGTCAGTTGCAATGTGTCAATTTCTGGTGTACAGCACAGTGTCAATTGGGATTTTAAGAGGATTTTAAGGGAACAAGTGAATGAATGAATGAAATGAATGAATGAAACATGCTTGAATGGATGGGAGGGACCCTCAGCACAGCCCGTGCTGGATTCAGGCAACAGCCAGGGGGTCAGCCAGGGACCATATACCACACACACTATACACACACCACACCACACCACACACACATCACACGCACCACACACATACACATGCTATACTACATACACACCATACACACACCACACACATGTACGCACACAGAAACAATTGCAGGAAGCCCAGAGAAAAGAAGAGGTTTCCTGAGCCCCAGAGAGAGGGGGGAGGAGAGCGATGGAGCCGCGGGGACAGCACAGCCTTCCGTGCGCCTCTCTCGCCCTCTCCCGGTATCTGTCTGTAAGTCTGTCTATCTCCCTCTTACTCACTGTCCTGCACACAATCTCACCCCTCAAGAAAAGTGGAGAACCAGGGGGCAGAGAAAAGAGGGGATGTGGTGACTTGGCAGCAGGCCCACTGGCTCGGCTCGGCTCCCCGCTCCCAGCTTTTGCAAAGCGGTCCTGCTGCCCCAGAAGCCTCCCTTCCCACTTCCCCACCCGTAACCCCTGCTGCCCTGGGCCTCACTCAGCCCACCTCCTCAGAGGAGCCCTCCCAGGCCCTCCAAGCTGTTCTGCTCATCTGTCCCTCTGGACAGTAAGTGCCTTGTCCAGGGCTACACCCCAGCAGATTTTTCTCACCCTGAACCCCTAACCCCCAACAGAGGTCAGGTAATACCATAGGTCACACCCCTGAGTGAAAGCAAAGCTGGAAGGTGATAAGGATGAATGTAGAGGGGGAAAGCTGAGGGTAAAAGAAGGGGGGTCAGGGAGAGCCCCGGGGCAGGCACATCTGGAATAATCAAGGTGGGTGGGGCAGAGCCCTGGGAGCCGGGAAGGGCCAGGAGGAGGGGGATGAAGCACTGAGCGGGTGTTTCACACACACGCACACATGTACACACTCATGCACGCCCACCACCGGGCAGGGGCAGTTGTTCCATGATGAGCGTTTTATGAAGAGCCCAGGGAATGAAATGAAACACCTACCCCCAGCCCACGGCAAGGGGAAGGGGCTGCGAGGAGAGAACCCACATTGGAAATTCAGTAAGCCCACAAGATCTGGGAGGGCAGAAGGCCTAGGGGACAGACAGGGACTCAGACCCCTGCTTCCTGGCAGACGCACAGACACCAGGGCTTGCGTGTTTGTTGAGGGAATGAATGAATGAACAGGAGGCCCCAGAGCAAGGGACAAACCTGTTAGGCTGAGAGAAATGGACAGAGAGAGACAGACGCAGAGACTCAGGGATGGGGGATACACACATCACGTGGCTTGGAGGCACTCACACAGAAGTCAGGGGCACACTGCAGGGGCAGAGTGGAGTCCAAGAAAGACAGAGAGGGTGGACTATGCAGAGGACACACAGCCTGCCAGCGACAGCATCTACCCAGGCCCAGCACAGAGAAGGTTGCTCAGTAAATCTACAGCCCGCAGTACATTTAGGGATCCATGAAAAATGTTCTAATTTCTTTCCAAATCAGAAGAAAAATGAACATTAGCTCAATGTTTTCATATGTAATGTTAATATATTCAACTTTATGCCAGTGTTGTCATAAAATAGAATTTAAAAAAATTTTTATAGAGTAAGGGGCCCATGAAAGCAAAGCTGACTAGCACCCACAAGAGTCTTAATAGGGCCCTGTTGGGGTGCCCATCCTGGAATGGGGTAACAAGAGGCCAAAGTTAGAGCAGACCCTCCTGCAGGGAGTGCTGGAGCCAAGGGAACCCAGGGAAGGGGCAATCAGGAGGCCTTCCCATGGGAGGTGGCTTATCCAGGCTGAAGGAAGGAAAGACATGTTAAGCAATCAGGGTGACTGGAGTCAGCCTGGCGAGGCCTGGAATGGCAGGTGAGGGAGATGGGGCTTCCTCCACCAGAGACAAAGGATTCAGAGCAGGGCCAGAGATGGGAGGAGGAGATGAAAGGCCACAGCAGAGTGAGGGTGAGTGATGGCTAAGCCACCCCAAGCCGGCGGCCCAGTGCCAGAGGCTGAATAGTGGGGCCTCTGCAGAGCAGGTGGGAGCAGACAGAAGGTGAGTCGAGTTTGGGGGGGTCAAAGATGAAGTGTCCGGGGGATGGTCGCCAGGGAAACTGTCCAGGAGAGAGGCCTTGAGGTGGAGGCTAGAGGGAGCATTGGGCTGAATCTGGGGCCAGGAAGGGTAGCAATCAGAAAGTGACCCCAGGGGCCATGTCTCAGGAGCCCCAGGGAAGAGGAAGGGGAGTGGGCGAGAGGTTCATTCCCAGACACACATATACACAGATGCACTCACACAGAAAGGGCGGCCAGAAAAGGAAGAAGAAAGGGAAGGGGGATATTTAATAAAACTGCAGGGTGGTGGAGGCAGGAGGTAGAGAAAGACAGACCCACTGGCACAGAGATCCAGACACAGAAACACAGACACACAGACACACAGACACACACACGACAATCAGAGAAAGAGATGGGCATTTAATTAGACCACAGCAAGGGGGAGGCGGGGCAGCAGAGGCAGACATACAGTCAGATGGACAGATGGACAGACAGGCAGAACCCTGGATCCCATGGGACACATGCTGAGAGGAGCAGAGGCAGGGCACTGGGAGACAAGAGCCCCAGGAAGGGAGGGCTGGGGAGAGTGGGATGGACAGACAGATGGACAGAGCTCCATCTCCCGGCCCGGTACCCCCACACCAAACCCCCGTCTCCATCCATGCCCCTTCCCCTGGCTGTTCCTGTCTGCAGCTCTGTGTTTCTGTGTGTCTCTGTCAGTCTTGCTCATTCTCTCGGCAAATCACAGCTTTTTGGAGCCCCAGGGAGAAAAATGGGAAAAGACAGATGAGAGAAAAAGACGAGGGACTGTGTGTGTGTGTGTGTGTGTGTGTGTGTGTGTGTGTGTCCCCGTGTCCAGCACAAGGTATGGATGGAATTTTAGGAGGGAGGAAGGGTGGGAGGGGATGAAAGGAACAGAAGATGATCGAAGAGACCAAAAGCAGTGTGGGGCCGCAGCCTGGAAGGAACAGGGAAATAGACATGCCTCGCACACCGTGCACTGGACACACAAACACACACACTGCACACATTGGAAATGCAATTGGTGGAAGGGACAGCAATGAAACTATGGAGAAAGGGAGGCAGGGAAGGGGCTGAGAAAGCCAGAGGCAGCCCAGGGAGACTGACACAGACACACAGGTAAGCATGTGCACTCACGCAGCCACGCAGGCCAGAGGCAGGATGGGGCCCGGGGTACATCTTTAATACAAGGTTTACATGAGTGTACGAAAGAATGACTAGGCCAGCAGCCCAGAGTGAGGGCCAGTAACCGTGGGCCAGAGGATGGAGAGACAGAGACAGGGAGACTCACTCCGAGATACAAGAGAGACAAGGAGACACTGAGGCCAGTGGGCAGACGATAGGACCAGACAGGCACATACCCAGAAACATGCCCCAAACTCTCTGGGGCGAGGGGCACAAATTACAGTCCTTTTTTTTTTTTTTTTTTGTGCTTTTTCTGTATCTTTCCTACTCTGCTATAAGGAGTATTTTTTCCCATGGAGGAAAACATCTTATTTTTCTAAAAAAAAAAAAAACTGCATACAGAATAAGAGAAAAGTCACTGAAACCAGGAAGGGAAGGCAGAGGGGACAAGGGGTTCCCAGGGTCCCCAGTCCCCTGAAGTGGGCTGGAAACTGAACAGGGCAGCAGAACGGGGAGCAGGCAGAGGGGCCATGAGATGGTGGTCCCAGTAGGGTGGGTGCCGCTCACCTCTTCTCCCCTCTCTCTCCCTCTCTCCCTCTCTCTTTCCCTCCCTCTCCCTCCCTCTCTCTCTCTCTCACTCTCTCTCTCTCTCTCTCACTCTCTCTCTCTCTTTCTCTCTCTCTCTTTCTCAGAGAGTTGAGCAAAAGCAAACTGAACAGAGGCCCAGAATGAGAGAATCAAAACCAGAGAAGGAGCCAAAGACAAGAGACTGGAGAGACAGAGCAAGGGACCCTGCCTCCCTTCCCGGAGCAGACATCACCCCTGCGGGCCAGATCTGGGTTCATCAGCCAGAATTTCCCCCAGCCTCTCAAGCTCTCGTTCTAGTGAGGGAGCTGTGTGAACCGCCATGACAGCCCTTACAAGTTCCAGGAGGTCAGGAAAAGCTCCCAGAGGTGGTCTGTGGTCTCTGAGGTGTTTTGAAGGATCAATAGGAGTTTGCCAGGTTGCAGAGAGGAAAGAAAGGGCATTCTCAGTAGTGGAAATAGCCCCGGCAAAGGTATGGAGGTATGGGAGGGTCTGGGGGAAGAATCAGAGGCGTAGAGCCATTGATAAGAAAATCAGAGAGAGGGAGATACAGAGAGAGACTAGAAACAGCAGTAGAGCACAGAGAAAAGGAGAAACAGATACAGGGAGAAACAGACAGAAAATCAGAAATCACACAGAGATACACAGGGGAAAACCAAGAAGTAGGGGTAAGGGGGTTTAGCGAAGGGAAAAGAAAGAAACACAAAAAATTGTCAAGACATAGAGCCAGGGTCAGGGAGCCAGAGAGAGAGTTGCAGGGGCACAGATCGACAAAGGGAGACACAGGCGGATAGAGGCACAGAAAGAGAGACACACGGATTGAATCACACAGCAAGACAGGCCGAGAGATGGAGAAAAAGGGGGCTGGGGGCCTCTCGCGGGCGCTCGACCCCGCCGCCCAGCGCCGCGCAGGCGCACTCCAGACCTGCCGCTGCAGCAACGCGGACGAGCGCTTTGTCCCCGCCGGGGCTGGGGCGCGTCCCCGGGCTGCTCGAGCTGCTCGAGCTGCTCGCGCGTGTCCCTGCACCCCCACCCCTGGGCATACGTGGGCCCCAGCGGGAGCGGCCGGCACTCTGTGCACTCCCTGAGCCCACATGGGTCCACGCGGGCACACGCTGCCCCGCGCTTGCCCGCAGAGCCCAGCCACGCACATCGGTGCCCATGCCCCTGAAGCCCGCAGGTTCAGGCAGAACCACCTGGATTGGTGTGCATGCATGCGTGGCCGGAAAAACAGGTGCACACAGCTGGGCGCACACCCCCAGGAGCCAAGACTCACAGACCACCCGGACATCTGTCCACACACCAACACAGATCCCCATCAGCAAACAAACCCACACATATACCCACGTGAAGACAAAGGCACACACTCCTTGGAGCACAAACTCACACCCATGCTCCTATGTCTGCTCCCAAGATACATGCACACCCACCGGGTCTCCGGGTGTCCATTCTGACCCAGACATGTGAAAATAATAGTGAACAGAGGAACATTCTGTTTTTGAAAGCTGTTTTTAATTAAACAGATTTAACAGTGTTATTACGACCAGAGGTGACTCACGTGGATATGTGTGTGATCTGACATAAAATCAGTTTCTTTGTACAGACTGTTGCAAATGAACTTCCCAGGCTGTGTGCCTTGGAGAAGAGAGGCGAGGAAGGGTCTTGGGGTTTTTCTTCAGAGTGCCTAGGGCTTTTGCTGATCCAGTCTCAGCCCCTACCCAGTCCAGCACTCCTAGGAAACACACAGCATGCACACAGCCACATCTCCCCATGAGCACATCCACAACTCCACCCGGGCATGACAGCCCCGCGGGAGCCCCCAGAGTGTCAACTGCCACCATCCACCCAGGGCATCTGAGTCCTCAACTGCTCACACTTCCAGAGTCTTGGGCTTCACCTGGTGCAGTTCAGACACAAGCAAGGTTTCTGCCAGGCACTCGCTTCCCAGACGCAGGTACAGATATGTACACAGAGCCACATCCTGGAGATCTCCAGTCTCAGTCCCTTCCTGGCCTGAAGTCCTCCAGCAACCAGTGCTGCCTGCACAAAAGCCCCTCTGACCACAATCTGTCCTCACATCCCACCCTCTTACTCCCCAGCACACAATAGATACTCAAGAAAGCACTGGCCACACTCTGAGGTCTGTTTGTGTTTAATCAGACAATATGCAAAGTATTTACAACGGATTCCAAATCCCCCCTCCCTACCCCCACAGGCCTGGGCCGTGGAATGTGGGACCCCAGGCCCTGCCCAGAGCCAGGGGTCCCCTAGGCCTCTGCATAGTCATCTGAAATCTACAAAACACTGTTTGCTTGTTTAAAAAAAAAAAAAAGACAGTATTAGGACACCTTATACAAAGGGCGTTGGGCAGTCAGAAGGGGATTTGAGAGCACACTGGGGTAAGTGAGCCCAGATTTGACTGGGACGGACGGGAGGAGACTTGGGTAATAAACATGTATGAAAAGAAAAGTTGAAATTTCATAGGCAGGCACCACTTGGCCTCCTTCCCCGCTGGCAGGGCCTGGCTGGCTCGAGAACCCCTGGCAGCGGGAATGTTATTGCTATGATGGGGGACTGTGGGTGAAATGTACATGTCTAGGGGACAAAGCAAGGGGCATTTTTACATGTTAAATATGGACGCACATGGAGGGATACACACGTGTACACGCGCACACACACATACACACACACAGGGGCCCTTAAGATGCCTACAAACTGTCAGCTGTCCCTTTTAAGAAGGGCACACTGAGGCCCAGGGAGAAGTCACCATTATTCCAAGGCTGAACAGCAGAACTAAGGCCAGTCTCCTGATGCCACCGGCTGGACTCACCATGTGATGCCAGCCACAGGGTCTGGTCAGGAGTGGGGCAGTTGCAGAGGCCCTGGCCACGTATCGAGGCAGACTTGCAGCCCAGAGAGGAAGCAGGGGCTGCCCACGGGCACACAGCCAGTCCTAGTGCGTGGCAACAGACACCCTTGTCCTATCTCACCACAACCTCGGCACTCCTTTCCCTCCTCATGAGTTAAGGGGTGCCAACTTGGGGAGGACAGCAGGGGCCAGGGGTTGAAATGACACAGGACAAACTGGGGGAAGTAGGACCTGGGGTTCTTTCCTGAGGCCAGGGCCTCCCAACCACTTGGATCTTCTACTTCTGCTTGATTGCCTCCAGAGCCTGGGAGCTCACTCCCTTTCACGGCCGGCTAGCTCCAAACATCAAAAACCACCCACATTCTGATTGAAATCTGCCTCCTACTTCTCTCCTCCTGAACTGCCCTCCTGAGTGAGCAGTGGCAGCACGACTCTCTCTGCTATCCGTAACCCATCCTCAGACCCCTTGTCCCCTGGGCTGCCCCAGTCTGTCCACAATGCCTCCAAGGACAATCTTGTTGGTTCCTGAGGAAGACAGAGGGAGCACCAGGTTCCAATCCTGCCTCATCCCTGAACTGCTCTGTGCCCTTGGGCAAGTCACACCCCCTTTCTGGACTCGGGTTTCCCCATGGGTAATATGGGGACAAGGAATTGATGATCTCTAAGGATCCCTCAGGTCTAAGAAGGGCAGGGCTTAAGGGGGGATGTCCACCCCACCCACCATCAAGTCAAGCTAGGCAGCCCGAGAGCCACGCAGAGGGGTCTGGACCCAGCGGCCTCCACCAACAGGTGTTTCAGAAATGGACGGCAAAGGGCAGGGTGGCAGGCAGGCCAAGGGCCCGGGCCCATCACTCCTCTTTGGAAAGGCTCTTCGGCCAGCTCCGTAGACAGACCTGGGATGGCATGGAAGTGGGAAGGAGCCAGTGCGTGGAGTAGGCCGAGGCTAAGGAAAGGGCGTCCTCAGCCCCACCCCTTCTTCCCAGTTCCTCCTGCTGAGAAACACAGGGCTCTGGGAGGGAACAAAGGGAGGAGGCATGTGGCTGGGATGGAGCCAGGACACGGTCACTGCACAGCCTTGGACCCTGGCCCCAGGGCTGTCTCAGGCCGCAGGCCCTGCCACAGAAGAGGGAGGGGCCTCATCACTGGCAATTCAGCCCCACAGAGGGGCTCAACGGTGGGCAGGCATAGAGAGGCCAGACCCCACATTAGGGGCCACCCAACCCAGGATCCAAGCCAAGAAGGCAGTCCGGCCTGTAGCCTGCGCCCTATAGGTTCTCTCCGGGCTGGTACTGGGGCTCAGTGGACGTGAAGTAGTCCTCCAGGAAGGCCTGCAGGTACTCGAAGGTGGGCCGTTCCTCCGGGTCCTTCCGCCAGCACTGGCACATGAGGTCATGCAGAGACTCGGGACACTCAGGCGGGCAGGGCATCCGGTAGCCCCGCTCCACCTGGTCCAGCACCTCGCGGTTCACCATCCCTGTGGGCAGAGAGAGGCAAGAGGCAGCTGGCTCCAGTGAAGGAAGTGGAGCAGGGGGAAGCTTATGGGGACAACAAACATGCCTTCCCACCTAGGACAGGGTGGCTGTGACCATGGGTAAGTCCCTTCCTAAGGCTGGGAACCCAGACCAAAGAGAGAGCCTAAGATCAGATGTTCAACCTCTTTGTTATACAGATGGGGAAACTGATGCCTGGGATGGGGTGTGACTTGCCCAAGGTCACCAGGATAGAGGGGTCACCAGAGCATGGGCAGAAGGACCAAAGGTGGGCTGTGGGGAACCCTCTTACCAGGGTAGGGCACCCGTCCCTTAGTTGTGAGCTCTGTCAGCAGGATCCCAAAGGACCACACATCGGACTTGATGGTGAACCGGCCGTAGAGCGCGGCTTCTGGAGCCGTCCACTTGATGGGGAATTTGGCACCTGCAGGAGCAAGAAGGGTCAGGGGAAGCTCAGGAGGACATGACTGCTCCGCCAGATAGGCACCATTCTCATCCCCACTTGACAGAGGAGGAAACTAAGGCTCAGAGAATGGGGGGTGACTCCCCACGGCCATACGGCATCGGTTGGGGCCCTGCCCACCTTGCCGGGCTGTGTATTCGTTGTCTTCAATGAGCCGGGCCAGCCCGAAGTCAGCCACTTTGCACACCAGGTTTTCTCCAACCAGGATGTTGGCAGCACGGAGGTCTCGGTGGACATAGTTCATCCGCTCCACATACGCCATGCCTGAGGCAATCTGTAGGCAGAACCCCAGGAGCCTGGCTCAGGGGCTGTCTGTGCCCTTCCCAGGCTGGGGTCACCCCCAGGAGTAAACAGCCAACCAAGTGCCCTGCCCTTCCCAGTTCTTTAGGTAATGACATCAGTTTACAATAAATACTGTTGGCATAAAAAGCAGGACCAACATCTGGCGGGAGGCAGGACTGCAGAGCAAAGGGCAGAGGGGAGGCACAAGATACATCCAGGGAAGTGGAATGACCATAAAAAAGAGGCCCCAGATGCCCCAAGACACAGATAAGTGCCAGGTCCTGTCTATAGTCCCAAGTCCCCTCTCTGAGAAGCCTCAGTTTCCTCATCCATCAAAAGGAATAATAACCATCTCTACCTCCCAGATTGTGATAAGAATTAAATTAAAAAGTGGTTGTTGAGCACCACCTACAGCAAGCACTAATGCATGTTTGTTGAGTGACTGAATGACTGAAGAAAACTGAGGCCTGAGGTCCCACAGCAAGTCAGTGACTCCTGATGCCCAGGTAAAGCCTCCTTCCTATGCCCAGAACCACCACTCGCGCGTTGGTGGTATAGTGGTGAGCACAGCTGCCTTCCAGAACCACCACTCGCAGCACCTGTAAGTGGTCCCAGTAATATATGTGCTGAAATCAGCAAGTGTGGGGGCAATCAAAGCAAGTTTCCTGGAGGGGGCACTCAAGAGATCAGCCAGGTGGGTCAGAGTGCTCAAGGCTAGGTGTGGGAGGCGAGAGGGGCTGACTCACCTGAGCAGCCATGTCCACCAGCTGGGGCAGCCGCAGGTACTTGCCTGTCTCTCCCTTGAGAAAGTCCAGCAAACTCCCTGGGCAGAGAGAAAGCAGCTCTAGCCCCCAGCCAGTCCTCCCTGAGCCAGGAGGAGGTGATTCCCAGATCTTGTCCACCAGGGCAGGCTGGCCTTGCTCTATCCACAAAGCAGATTTTTATGTAAACCCATCTCTGAATAAAGTCTTAGTGCTTCTCATTCAAAAGCCAAGCAGGATGGGAAACAAGAAAATGTCCACCTCCAGGTGGACAGAACTGCAATATAGCCACACTATGGAATACTATTCAGCAATAAAAAGGAACAAGCACACAACAAGAAAGAACCTCAGATATAAGAGATGATATATGTGAATTTCTAGAAGAAACAAATCTATGAAGGCAGAAAGCACATCAGTAGCTGTCTGGTTTTGGGGTTGGAGACTACTGTCTACAGAGGGGCACAAGGGGGCTTCCTAGGGTGATGGAGATCGACATCTTGATTGTGGTAAGAGATACACAGGGTATCCATTTATTAAAACTTATTGTGGGGAGGGTGTAGCTCAAGCAGTAGAGCACATGCTTAACATGCACAAGGTCCTGTTCAATCCCCAGTACCTCCTCTAAAAATAAATAAACCTAATTACCTCCTCCTCAAGTAAAATAAATAATACAATAATAAATAAATAAAATATAAAAAAAACCCTCACTGGACACTTAAAATGAGTATATTTTATCATATGTAAATTATACCTCTATAAAGTGGAATTGTGAAAAATAATTAATTTCAAAACTGAGTAAAGGAACTTGACCCAGATGTGGCTCAGCTTGGAGGATTGGGGGAGTTCTCCTTCCAGCCCCGGAATGACAAACAGCTCTAGAAAACCAGCAAACGGGGTTGGGGGACAGAAGATACATTGTGGGAAATTGTTAAAAACAAAATGCAAGGAGAAAGGCGACCTTTGGTTTAAATTTCCACTGACATGGGAAATTGATTCTATACCATTCCACCTTTAAAGATGTACACTCTAGATCTGGTGGGAAGGGAAGCGCCCCAGCACCCTGGCGAGGGGCTGCCCGTGTCTCCACGCCATCACCCAGGCCTCACCCTTGTTCATGTACTCCGTGACAATGTAGATGGGTTCCTCGGACACCACCGCGTACAGCTGCACCAGTTTCTCATGCCTCAGTTTCTTCATGACCTGGGCCTCCTGCAGGAAGGCCTCCGGAGACATTGTGCCGGGCTTCAGGGTTTTGATGGCCACCCTCGTGGTGCCGTTCCAGGTCCCTGTGTGGAAAGGGAGGCAGGCTGCCTCAGTGGAGGGCCCTCATTCCCACCCAACAGGGAACCGGGATCTGCCTGCCTGGGTATCAACTTCAGCTCTGGCCTCCCAAGCTATGTGACAAGCCCAGCCTCTTTCTGAGCCTCAGTGTCCCCGTCTGCAAAATGGGCACAAGGGCAGGCCGCTCCTCACAGGGCTGTTACAGGATTAAATGAGTATCAGGTACATGCTCAAGAAAGAGTAATGCTATTAGAATTCTGATTACAAGAAATGTCCCCCAAAGCAGCACATTGGCCTGAGAGCTGGGAGACCATGGTTCCAACACAACCACTCTCTCCGGGCAGTCACACTCCTTCTGGATAACTCATCGAAGGTGCTTCAGGTGTCGGCAAATGCAATGTGTATCGGGGGGCTGGGGCTGAGGCAGAGCTGGCCTCAAAACAAAGCCACCAGAACAAGGCTTGTCTCAAGCCACACTCCCCAAAAAGTAAGGCACCCCACTAAGAACGAGGGCTTAGAGGTCAGACCGACAGGAGTTTGGCTCCCACCTCCACTTCCCGCCAGGAGTGAGACCACAAGTGAGTCAGTTCCCCTCTCTGAGCCTCAGTTTTCTCGTCTGGAAAATGGGGATGCTACAGTATCCACCTGTGGGGCTGTTTGAAGATTAAATGAGATTTGAGCCACTGGGCCCAGCCCGTTGTGAAGACACAGTCAGTAATAGCTGCAGCTGTCATTTTATTATTACCTGGTTTTTAAATTGTGAGGCATTGGGGGAAGCTGAGTTCTAAACTGGTGTGTTTAATCTGAGTTTTCCTCCCAGCTGGGCCTGAGGCTCCTTTGATGAGCAGCCTTGGGTCCGTTCCTTCCCATCTCTGGGTCTCCATCAGACCCAGGTCTGTGGTGCTCCCGGCACAGGCCATCTGAGGATGTGTGCCTGGCACGTCATGAGTCCACCCGGATCACCCAGGGAGGAATGAAAGTGTCCCCCACTGACTCCACCGCACACACGGGCCAGGAACGAGTTTTGCAGCCACCAGAATAGCTGATGCTCTGGATTTACCAGGTTTTGTGTCTGTGCCTGGGAGCTGGCTTCTCATCCTCAGCTCAAAGCCAAGGCCGCCTTTTTCCTGACTTGGCCTGACCTCCAGCCTGCAGACCTTTGCCCCTGCAGTGCCTGCCACCCAGGAACTCCCTCCGCTCCCCTCCATCAACTCTCCCTCTAAAGGGAGGAAAGTGGAGACAGTGATACCAGGTAGTCACTGCGGCTCAGATGAAATAATCTTGAACACAGCACACGGCCATCCCCGCACTGGAAGCGCAGCCTCATGACCACCAGGCCTCCCTCACCCCGACCTCCACCATTCCTGCGTCAGCAGAAACCAGTCAGCTGGAGGGGGCCTGGTTTTGTCAGGGCTGCATGGCGTTTGTTTTCAAGGACGCTTTGGCCACTTCTCCAGTTAGACGGGAGATCGTAAACAGACCCTGCACCTCCCGGCGCTCCTTCTGTGGGCAACTCTTCCCACAGCTGAGACTAACGTGTGGACGCACGCGGGCCAGCCTTCTCTCAACCCCGCCGGTGGGGCCTAGTATCTCCAGCCCCATTTTACGGTTGGGAAGATCAAAGCTCAGAGTGAAGCCACCTCACCCATTCCACACAAGTCCCTGGGGAGTTGCGATGCCCAGCCCTAAGCAGCTCTTGGTAAACAGGTGCTACGGTCTGCAGAGGTGGGGGGTCCACACCCCAGCTTGCTGCCAGCCACCGCTGGGGAGTTCCGTGCTGACACAGGGCCCACTACTGAGCAGACGTGATGAGACTCATGGAGGCAAAGGCTGGGAGGACTAATGGAGCCTTGAGCTGCCACACAGGATAGACATCTGTCTGGTTCTCAGAGGGGTGACACTGAAGTCCCCCCAAGGGGCCCAGGGTCTCCTCCTAGGGGCAGGGCAAGGCCTTACCCATCCACACCTCTCCGAAGCAGCCCTGGCCCAGCTTGACCTCCAGCCGCAGAGACTCCCGGGGGATCTCCCAGGCATCCTTGGCCAGACCCTGAGTCTGTGGCTTGGATGTGGGGCACACGGTGGTGAGGCGGTGACACAGGCCATCAGCGTGTTCTGAGGACAGAGGCAGAGAGGTGGAGATCAAGCTGGGCATCCGCCCGGGGGCCTCCATGTCCCATGGTGTGCATGTGGAGACTTACACACCGTATGCACACAGCCCTCAGGGACATGCAAGATGGCCTCGAGGCCAGGTGTCCACACCTGTGCGTACACACCCTCCCCAACACAGGCCCATATTGCCTCAATGCATTTGCTCCCTGAATCATTCATTCATTCATCAGACTTTAAGGGGGGCTACCTATGTGGGTGCCAGGGACCCAGTCAGAGACAGACCAAGTGGAACCCTGTCCTCAGGGAGCTCACAGTCCAGGGGGCACCCAACTTCTCTTAATCAACTCCCAGGACCACGAGTGGGACAGAGGGGAGGTGTGCGAGCAATAGCAGGTGGGCTGGGTGGAGTTCTGGAAGGCTTCCTAAAGGAAGTGGTCCCTGCACTTGGATCTACAGGAGGGTGAGTGGTTGACGAAGGAACAGCCCTCCAGAAAGAGGGCACACTGCATCGTGTGTGTGCAAAGGCTCTGAAGGAGGAACAAGCCGCTGGGTTGGAGGAACGGTGGAGGCCAGGGGGACCACAGGGGCACAAATTGGGGGAGGGCCCCTGGTAAGGCAGGGAGGCCAGCTGAGGGTCTTTATCCTAAAATTCCAAGGTAACCCCAGAGGGTTTTGATCTGGGGGAACAGGGTGCAGAATGAACCCTACAGTGGTGGCCAAGGGGACAGGGACGGGTGGCAGATCCCAGAAGGAGTCGGGAGGCCCAGCTGACAGAGGAGGAGTAGTTGGTGCTCTCAGGAAAGGCCACACCTGCACATGGAGGCCACAGTCACATGCCACAGAGACACAGGCACCCACAGAGACCAGCCCACACGGGAGCACAACGGCCACAACACTTCAGTCCTCCAGGGCAGCCCTGGACATCCAGATGGGTCGGCCTCACTCTTGCTCTCATGACCTGTGCATGTGAGCTCCCAGGCCTGCTGCTCTCTCCCCCGCTCTCTCCCCCTCTTCGCTTCAATCGATGGAGCTGCCCCCTCCTTCCCAGTAACCGGTTCTAACCGGTTCTAGGGTTGCAGAGACAAATGACACTGGCCTATGCCCCCTCCTTCCCAGCTCACTCCTCCAGGCAGCCCCCTCCTTACCAGGCAGCCCCCTCCTTACCAGGCAGCTGTGGAGGAGAAAGGGGAGGGAGGGGCAGTGGGGGGCAGGGAAGAGGGGAAACAGGAAATAGACGCACAGGGAGGAAAGAAGGAAAAAAGAGGGGGAGGAAGGAGAGGGAGAGGAGGGAGAAAGGGGAAAGGAAGAAGGCAGAGGGGAATGGAAGCCCACATCCTCAGGGTGATAGACGTCCAGGCCCTTGTCAGCCCAAAGTCGCCCTCCTCAGGATCTGCAGCTCAGAGGACGGGCCGAGGCCCCCCATCCCAGGGGGCGTCCTCTCTGCCGCCCCGACACTCACTGGAGTAGTAGGCCACGAGCTGCTGCAGGCTGCTGAACTGGGTGCGGGAGGTGATGTAGAAGCCACCGCTGTCCAGCTTGCGGATCTTGTAGTGCTTCACATTGAGGCCCTTGGCGTTGTCGAAGTCGGACACTGAGAGGCAGTAGGCGCCTGCAGGGCAGGCCACAGGGGAGCCGTGACCACCATGCCGGCGCCCCCACAGCTGTAAGCACACCTACCCGACACAGCAGGGCGGAGCCAGGTCTGGTCCAACCCGTCTGAGCACCCAGCTCTGGGGCAGTCACCCGGGTAGGGCCAAGTGACAAAGGGGCACCTGACCGGAGAGCCTTTCCATGCACCCTTAGCCTGGCAAAACCTCTGAAGCCCAAGTGTGCATCCCAACTGTGTGACCTGAGCAAGTCGCTTGCCCTCTCTGGGCTTTGGTTTCCCCCTTTGCACAATGGGGTTACTTCCAGGGCTGCTGGAAAGATTGAATGAGACCACATGTAAGAGGGCCTGGCACACAGTAGGTGCTCAATAAATGTTCTCTGGGAGCCTCAGAATGGCCCCAAGTGCCTGTGTGTCCCTGGCCTAACTGCCTCCCCTCTCTGGGTCTGCCCACAGGAGCACTGTCTGTGCCCTGCCCCTTCCTGAAGACTCCAGGCTCAGGCAGGAGCCAGTGGTTGGCTGAAGGCTGCCAAGGCTAAGCTGGGCCAGCCCTGGTGGCCCGCTCCCTGTTCCCCTCGAGCCTGGAAAAGCTTTGGGCTGGAGAAGTTTCCTTCTGCCCAACAGGACTGACTAGCCCTGTTAAGAGACGCCTGGGGTGGCATCAGGGAGCAAGGCTGAGGCCCAGAGGTGGGGGGCAGAGACTTGAGCAGCCAGAGAAAGCCTTTCTCAGGAAGCAGCATACAGGGATCATCCTAAAAGCCCCCACAGCCCACAGAACCTCTGGACAGAGTTCAGGTAGGGGTTACAATCTCCAGTGTAAAGAAGGGAAAATGAGGCCCAGAGAGGGAAAGCAGCTAGCCTCAGGTCACCCAGCAAGTCAGGCACAGAGCTGGGACTTGAATCTATACCCAGGTCTCTAAAGCCCATACTGGACAACCATGATTTGCTGCAGATGGCCCAGGCCACGTGCATGTAGAAGCCACAGGCCCGAATTTAAGGCCAAGTCCTGACCACACGTGCACACAGGCAGGCATGCCCGTGTCGAGTGGCCACATGTTCACAAAGGCCCACATTCCCCAGGCCCCTGGGCACAAGGACAAACCCACAACAATTCACTCCCACACAGCAACACACAGACAAATCCATCCCCACGTGTGCACACACATGCCTGGACCCACACACAGCATGCACGGCCACATGACCGTTCATAAATGCACACGCAGGACATGGATGCCCTGCTTTCCCATCTCCTGCTGAGTCCTAGGCCCACAGGAAGCAGAAGCTGCGTTGCCATGGTGATGGGGAGTCTGCAACCCACTTGTGAAGGGGCTGGAGAGAAAGGGAGGCAATCAGTCTCTGGCAGAGGGGTGAGACTGGCGAGGAACAGAGGCCAGGACTGTTGGCGGAAGGGCAAGGCCAGGTCTCAGCACCCAGACCAGCCCCTGAGGCCCCTGGAGAAGGGGAAAGAGAGGGGCCCATTGCATGAGCACCCTCCCTGGGAATAGCCTTTTGCTATATGATTCTCAGACCTCCTGACAACCTGTGCCCATTCCTCACCTAAGGAACCTGAGGCCGGAGAAGCTAAGCATCAGCTCTTGATGTACCTCTGGCCACCCCAGAGAACTCAGTGTTCCTCAAATGTACTTCTCTGTCTTTGATCCTGTCTTTTTCTCCAGCTGCAGGGCTTTACCCACCCAACTTCATATACCAAACTCCTATTCATTCTACAATACCCAGCTTAAATAATCCACAAGACTCAGTTCCCACTGGCCAGCAAGAGGGCTCATACCTTTTGTGGTCTCGCTTTCTCGCACTAGGAAGGTCCCTCTGGGGTTCTCCGCATTGAGCAGTAACCGCTCTGACTCCCGTCTGGTGATCTTGCCAAAATACCACCTGGGGTGGGAGGGAGAAGGATGATGCTGGTGTCCAGGCTTCCACCCACCCACAGTGCCACCTCTTCCTCCTGGGATGTGGTTAGGGCCCTGGGTAGACAGACCTCCCGCTCCAGCCCAGGAGAGAAGTTCTGAACCGGCAGTGATGGTAGCCAAGCAAGAGGCCAGGGCTGATACTCACTCCTCGGCCTGGATGGAGTCAGAGGGCGCCACATAGTTGCTGGGGATGTAGCCCGTCTGTCCTGTGCTGAGCGAGTGAGCCAACCACCAGTCTCCCTCTCTGAGCAGGGGGAGGGGGAGGGAGCAAAGGAGAAGGAACCATCAGCAGTGGAGCCTGAGGTCTGCAGTCTTCATGAGTGCTGTGCTGGGGGATTGAGGCCGAGTGGGGTGCAGGGAACAGTGGGATCAGGCCCCTCACAGCCTGCAGGGCCAAGCTGGCCTGAACTCTTCCTCTCCCCACCCGAGAGGCCTCTTGGCAAAAGCTGACTCAGATGACAAGGTCTGAATTCACAGGGGCAGCATCCTGGGACGGGAAGTGATCTGCTCCCCTTCAGAGAGATCAAGCCATCCCAAGATGCCAAGAGCCACTGTGGAACTGGGGGAGGAAGTACCCTGTCTCTGGGGAGCAAGCAAGTTGTAATAGGAGAAGATTTCCGCCTGAGAAGGATATCAGATCAGACCTTCAAGGCCTCCCCAAGCCCTGAGATTTGGAAGCCCAGGCCTGGGAGCTGGTGAGACTTGAGGGGAGGCAAGGGTGGCCCTTTGGGGGCTTGGTGACAATCTAGGCACCAACCCTGCAAATTGGAGCAATGCTCGCCTTTGTCACAGATCGTGCGCCACACCTTCAGGGCTCCTAGGCCTCCTCCTGCAGTCTACCCAACTATGGGGGAACCTGAGGCCAGAGGGGGCTGGGACTTGCCCAAAGTCACACAGCGAGTCGTGTCAGAGAGAGCTGAGCTGGCAGAGCCCCAGTGCCCAGGGTACAGCTACACTAATTGCCCCATGAGGAGGAGGAGGAGGAGGAGGAGATGGGGACAGGGCAATGGGGGCAGGAGAAGGCCCTGGCAGGGCGGGTCCCCTGGGTCTGGGTGGGAGTGGGAGAGGGGCAGAAGTACCTTTGCAGCCATCTGAATGTGAACCAGGTCTGGCTGGAGCGGGGGTCCAGAGACACAGAGGAGGGAGGAGAAAGCGAGAGCCCAACAGGAAAGAAGAGGCAGAGATGGGGGTGGTGAGAGAGAGAGGCAGAAAGAGTGAGGGAGATAGCAGGAGAGCCAGGCAGTGCTGGGGACAGGGGGCCAGGCGGGGCAGCCACAGAGGCCTCGCATCCAAAGCAATCAGAGGAGACAGGGAGAGAGTCCATGGGGATTGAGGGGAGGCCCATTGGGCTGCCTGGGCAAATAGGGTCTAGCCCCCTCCCATTCCCACTGTGCAGATGGGAAGACTGAGGCCAGACAAGCAAAGGCCTCTGCTCAAGGTCACACAGCCAGGCCCAGGCTCCTGACTCCCAGATGAGAAGGAATCCTTCCCTACAGGGTGCAGTGGGGCTTGATGCCTTGCTGAGCTTCTCAATCCAAGGCTGCAGTGGACCTCACCACAACCCTCAGAAAATACACAGCAAGCAGGATGTGCTCCCCCATCTCCACCGCCGGGACCCAGAGAGAGAAAGGCCCTTGCCCACAGCCACAGTCTGGCCTTGAACCGGGATCCCAGGCTCCTGGGTTTTCTGAACTGCCCTTGACCTATACTCTTCATCCCATTTTGAAGATGGAGAAGTTGAGGCTGGGAAAGGGTAGGGCTGAGGGAGCTCTCCAAAAACAGGTTAGAACAGGTGAGCATCCCCAACCCAGGGGCTCAACCAGGTGGGCCAAGGCTCAACCAGAGTGTGGGTCTCTTCTGGATAGAGTGAGGCAAAGAGATCACCGTTGGGACAGTGAGAGCTGACTTGGCTGTGGGATCACTGCTAAGGCAGAGGGTCTCTGTGGGTGCGAGAGGGCCCTGGAGTAAGGGGACAGAGCCCACCTCAAGGAAAGAAGCCCTTAGATGCCCAGGACTTCCATCTACCTGCCTATGCGTACCCACACTGTGGGGTCCACACTTGCCCGTCCCATTTGACCCTCAAGGCCACCCTGCAAAGAAGGAAGGCAGGTCTCAGCTCCCAGATGGAGAAAACTGTGGCTCAGAAATGTCTAGGGACCAGCCCAAGGACACACAGCACTCAGGCTGGAGTAACCCAGCACTTTCTTCGTGGACTTGGGAAATCTGAGGCATGGAGCCGGGCAGAGACTTGCCCAAAGCTACACAGCAAGGACTCAAATCACAGGGAAGAGCTGAGATCTTCCAGTCCAAAGTCTTCATTTTACCAAAGGTGAAAATAAGGCACAGAGAAGGGCAGTGCTTTGCTCAAAGCCACACAGCGAATCAACGGCAGAGCAAGGGTGAGAACCACGGCCCCTGTGTGCCCACAGCCAGGCACAGCTGGCCTTCTGGACCCCTGCAGCCTCCTGAGGCCTCCCAGAGGCTCAGAGACCCTTGTGGAAACCAGAGAAAGATGGAGAAGGAGGCAGCAGGGCCAGGGGGTGCAGGGCAAGGGACTGGGTCTAGGGTCTAGGTCAGAGACTACAAAATGAGGCAGACTGACAGAGTTTACAAGCCAGCCAGCCTCTGGGAAGCCCCAGCCACCCACTCAAGAGTGGGAGGTCAGCAGGAGCACGTTCCCAGAGGCCAGCCACACAAGGCTCCAAAAGTAAAGCGGGTTCAGCTCTGCTGACATCACCTGGACTTCAGCTGGCAGAGCCTCCAGCTCCCTGCCATCAGCCCACATGCGAGTTCGGGCTCATGGTTCAGTTTGGGGGTTTCATTTCACAAGGGCAGGGATGGAGGTGCACTGCAATCTCACTAAAGGATCCAAGGTCCAACTTCAGCCTGGCCCCAGCTTGAGAGGTACCTAAGGGCTTGAGGGCCAGAGTCAGACCACTCTGGCGCCACCTCAGCTCACCACTTGCAGGCTGTGTTACCTGGGCTCTGCCTCGGTTTTCTTATCTGCAGGGTGGGCATACTCATGCTTCCTTCAGAGGATGTAAAGTACCAGCCCAGGGCCTGGCACACAGTAGGTGCTCAATGTGCATGAGCTCTTAGTATCTTAATTTAACTAAAAAAAAAGAAAAACAATTAAACTTGCAACTCTGTGGTACCCCTCCCCACTCCCCAAAACGTTTTTTTAAAACCGAAGCAACTCAGTTCCAGTCTCCAATAAGGATCTGCTGTGTGACCTTGGGCAAGTACCCTACCCTCTCTGGGTCTTAGTTTCCTAATCTATAGAAAAGAGGCAATGTTCACAAAATCTCCCTTGTGGGCAAAGTATGTAAACCAGTCAGCATCAAGCCAGGCTTTGGGGAAGCTAATTACTGTGATTAGCATCTGAGCCTCAGTTTTCCCACCTGTGAAATGGAGACATCAAGCCCCATCTTCTCATGCCAATGGTCTGTGAGGCTCAAACCTGCCTCAGGTGGCTGGGAGCTGACTCTGCCCTCACCGTGAGGGGCCCCATAGACCCCAGATCAGTCCAGTCTGGCGGGGATACCAATTTGATTATCCCTCAGTACTCAATGTCAGAAGTAACAGTGGCGTTAACCTAATAGGTTGAGCAGATTCATTGCATCCGGCACTTCCTTGGGGCCTGGTCCTCATCAGATGATAGGCAGGAAGAAGGGACAGCAGGGAATCACACACGTTCCTTGCCCAACCCTCACCTTCCCACATGTGGCCAGAGGAGAAAGCACTGGACCAGCAGTCCCTGAGCTATGATTTTCCATCCCCACTGCTGTCACTAGCTGTGTGACTTCAGGCTACTGACCTCACTTGTCTGAGCCTCAGGATCCTCTTTTTGGAGCCTAATCCTTGTGGCTAATCCAGGCTGGCATGTGGATCGGGAGAGTGGCAGCTCTGGAACCTAGGAAGTTGTGCCAGTTTGGGTCCTCCTATTTAACCCATTTGGGCTTTGGGGACTGGTCAGAGAAGCACTTTGGGGATTGCAGGCAAGCCAGGGCAGCTGGGCACGGCCCAGGCGGTCAAGTTCCTGAGACCTGAGGCCTGGATCCACGGTTGGTGGGGAGAGAGCAGGGTGAGGCCAAGGTAGGTCATGTGAGGAGGGCAGGAGGGAGTCCCTCACCCCAAGGGCGGGAAGTAGAACTGGAGAGCAAGGGCGCAGAGGCCAGTGCCCGCTGGGGAGCTCCCCCAGAGAAGCTGCTGGAATCCGGGTAGGAGGAAGGGCAGTTTAGGAAGCAACCCAGAGTCAGACTCAGAGGGGCTCCAACTTCTGGAGGGCGGGGGCTCAGGGCAGTCACACCTCAGACCCTAGTGGGCTTCCTCGGGCCCAAGGCCACACAGCTCCCAGGATTCCAGGACCAGAATCATTTGTCAGGAAGATCCAGGGAGCAGGGTCCCCAGGCCGCTACTGTGAGGACCCCAACCCAGCCAGCCCTAGCCAGACCGCAACAGACAGGCACATCCTTAAGCTCTCCTCCCCGACTCCCAGCCCAGCCACAGGCTAGATTCAGAAGGTCCTTCACCTGCACAGGCTGGGTGTTGGGCAGGGGGCAGGCGATTAATAATAATGGAACCTAAGCAATTATAGTAGAAGGACACACAGGGTGTCCCTGGATGAGGTACGAGACCTCAACACCTTAAACCTGGGTAAATCGTCCACTAAGGTCCTTCCCCCACCCCGATCTCATTACCCTTCCTCTTCCCCTACTGCCAGCCCCCAACTCTATGGTGCTGACTTCTCAGGCAAAGAGCAGCTGAGCGTTGCGATGTGAAGAAAGGCTTTGACCTACCCCCACCCTCCAACTGGGGTGCCTCACTGCCCCACCTACCCCAAGGGCTTCCCACGGATGGGGCTCCATCACTTCCAGCACCCCCTCCCCGGCGCCCCCAGGCCTGGCCACACGTCCCCCCGCCCATCCTGGGAGACAAGAAGAAGGAAGGGAAGGGGCTGGACAAAGGAGTGAGGGCTGCCCTCTAACTCTGGGTGAAAGAGGCAGAATCAAAGTTTCCAGAGCCTTCCCTCTGGCCACACCCCCGAGACACCTGTCCCATCGTTGCTCGTTGAGATCCTCTAGTACTTCAAAGCCTCCAAACTGAGGCTTCCTCTCTGCTTGGGCCCTTCCCTCCCATCTCCTCTGTGCCTCCAAGGAGCCCCTCCTCCAAGGACCTGGGGTCATACCTACCCCCCCACCTCTGCTCCACCTAGCTGTGTGACCTTGAGCAAGTTATTTCCCCTCTCTGGACCTCAGTTTCCTCATCTGTAAAATGGAGCAAATAAACATTTCCACCTCCCAGGGCCATGGTGATGTCTAAATAAAACAACGCAACTAAGAGGGCTCAGCACGAGACCAGGGCACAAGAAATGGTGGCTGTTTTATTACTGTTCACGCATCTCGTGCACCAGCACACACTGGGCAACCCCCAGTGTACTGAGCAACAGGTGATGGGGGACCCAGAAATGTGGCAGGTCCAAGAGCAGCCCTCAAGGATTTCTTAGTTTGGAGGGAGGCAGATGCAAATAGCTGGAAATCATAAGAGAACTGGGACTCGGACAGGGGGCGGGGGTTGGGGGGTGGGCAGGGAAAGCCCCCTTCCCCAGGGAGAGCATCTACCCAAGTTCCAATCCTGGCTTTGCTACTTGGTAGCTGTGTGACCTTGGGCAAGAGCCCTCACATCTCTGAGTCTCAGTTTCCTCATTTGCAAGATGGAGATGGCCCCTCCCCCATCACTACAGCCCTGGAGGAACTGCAGCAGAGTAAATACAAGGACATGGGTAAAAATGCCTGGTACCTCTTTCCCCTTTTGCCTCACAAAGAAGGCAGTCCTGAGCTGGATCTTGAGGGATGAATAGGAGTTTGCCAGACAGAGATGGGAGGAAGAGCTTTTCAGGCAGAGGGAACAACATGCACGAGGGCAGGGAGGCATGAACAAGCAAGACATGCTTGGAGATGGTGGAGATGTCCAATCTCCTTAGCCAGGCCTTTGAGGATGCTCACAGATCCTACTCTACCCTCTAGAATCTTCTCACCCTTCCACAGCCCTGAAGGCATCCAGCCCCCTCCAGCACTGCACCCTCCCGCAAGCTGCCCTGTGAGGGGGACTGCCTTCTACCACCCCCACCGGCCCTGAGACTTCACTGTGCTTCTTTCAAGTTCATGCTTGAACCTCCCAGCTCCTGTGGTTACACAGAAGGGGGTACACAACAGGGGCCCTAAAGCTTGAGCTGACTCTGGCCCCCAAGTCTGCCTGCCACTTGGTCTGCATTGGGGCTGGGTCCTGGCCACACTCTGGCTCCAGGAGGGCATGGCCTTCTCCACCCAGGCCTCACCAGGCCCACACTGGACTCCGCACACAGCTGCCACTCAGTGTGGGCTAAACGGGGAGGGGGTGAGCTAGCGGGAGGGGGAGGGGGAGGAGGTATGATGGGGAGTGACAGGGGCGATGCAAAGACCCTCCCCTTTCTCAGCCGGGGGTTAAGGTCAGGATCTGGTCAGACTACTAGGGGTGAGGACAGAAGCTGGGGAGGCTGAAGGGGGTGCAGCCAAGGGAGCCAGAGACCATATGGAAGCACATGCAGCCAGCAGCCCCACCCCCACCAGCAAAGCGCCCCCACCCAGCCCGCCGCCCCTGGAGTGTGTACACACCTGACATCCACCTTCCTCCTAAGGGCCAGCGAGAGAGAAGCAGAGAGAGGGAGAAGCTGAGAGAGAGCTGGAGGGAGCAGGTGCAGGCCAGGAATGGGGAGGGGGGTCCTCGAGGCTGCGGGGTGGGTAGGGGGTGGCAGAGAGGGGGCAGGAAGCCCTACAAGGGCAAGAATGCAGCAGGTGTGGAGCTGTACCCTGCCCTCTGTCAGCAGCTCCGTCCCCACTGTGATCACCCCCAGGCAAATGACCTAAAGCTTATACCGCCCACCCCCCAAGACAGGTCTTGCACCCCACCCACACTGCACCCTTGGCAGGGAAAGGAGAGGAGGAGGGGAGGAGGGGAAGGACCCCCATCCCTTGGCTAGAGCCCCACCCACCCCTCACCAGTTCATTATCCCCACTCACCGGGGCCCCAGGGCCTGGCAGGGGCCCCCATCTCCCCCATATGCCAGCTCGGCCCTGGGACGCCCCACCCTGAGGCTGGAGTCCCCGAACCAGAGACGCCCTACCGGGTGCCCTGCCCACCACGCCCTATCCCACCACCTCATCTCCATGCCGCATCCTGACCCCTCCCACACTGGGCCCCCAATATGGGTCCCCCAACCCCTGCCCAATGTAGGCCCCTCCCTCTACAGCTGGAGACTCTGGCTTTACTGGCTGTCCCAGAACCCCCAGCACCTGTGGACACAGCCCCCAGCTCCACAGGCCTGGCCTTCTGCAGTCCTGGGTCCCAGGCCGGTCCTGCCCTGACCACATGCCCCTCTGCGGGTTCTGGGATCTGGAGTGCTGCGCTCTCTTGACCAGTTACTGAACTCGGATCCCAGCCCCTGGAGCCCTCCCGGAGCCCCGCCCATGGGCGCCTGCCTCATCACTCCCTCAGGCCCCAGGACCATCCCTGGACCTTGGCTGCCTTGATGCTCAGCTCTGCCCGCTGCCCACCAAGCTGCCTCCTGGCTCGGTGATGCTCAGAAGTGGCTCTGGCCCCAGACTGGGCCCAGGGTCGGGGTCCTGAGGGGCAATGGGGAAGGGGGCCACTCACGTGTTGTTGACAATCTGGAGCCGCTCCCCTTTCTTGAAAGACAGGTCAGTCTCTGTCCGTGACTCGTAGTCATAGAGGGCCACAAAGGTGGTCACGCCACCTGCAGAGGGGGTAGGGCCTGTCAGACCACCAGGGCCATGGCTGGGGAGAGGGGTGGACAGGAGAGCCCTGTATCCTGGGGGGGGGGGCAATTGGTCTCCCATCTGGCACACAGTAGGAGCGCCACAACTATTTCTTGAACAAATGAATGGGCATTGTGTGTGGGTCTGTCTCACTTGGGGGTGTGTCTGCGTCTGTGTGTTCTTACTGCATGTATGTGCATCTGTAAGTCTGTGGGTCTCCGGGATGGCGTTTCTAGCTGAGCATGTGTGTCTTTGAAGGACTTCTGACTGCATGTGTCTGTATCTCCATCTGAGAGTATGAGGTTTTTTGTGTATGTGTATTTGTATTTGTGTACATTCACGCTGGGTGTGTGTCTGTGCCTGGAGGGGGCACATCCACACGTCCCTGAGTGTGTCTCCACGTGCATGGTTTCTGTTTACGATGGTGTCTCCAGCTCAGTACATGTACATGTCCTGTATGAATGTCTCTGAATGAGCTGCTGTGTGTGCACGTGGCTCTGTCTGAGTGTGTCCAGGTAAGAGTTCATGTGCTTTTGTGAGTGTCTCCAGGACCACATCTGCCTCTGTAAGCATCCCTTGCCTGGGGATGCTATACCCACAAAGTGCCAGCAGAGGGCGCAGGGGCGCATCTCGGCACTGGGCCAGCCCTCTAAGGACCGGAGCTCCCTTTCTCCCTCCTAATCCGCCCCACCCCTTTGCCACTCACCTCTCCGGTCCAGATCCATCTCTGGGCCGACCAGAGCAAAAAGCAAAGCCTCAGACCTGGTCCCCGTGTCACCCTGAGAACCCCCGGTTCTCTGGACCTCAGTTGCCCCCTACAGTCCTTTATATCCTAGGCCCCTTTACACTTTACATCAGATTCATCCCTCGAGGCCATGGAGTGTACTCTCCAGTTTATGAAGCCTCCAGGAAACTCCCAACAGTCCCCAAGGCCAAGGAACCCACAGATTCCTCCTTCAGTGACAGAAAGAAACAGCAGTCCAGAGAGGGGGTATCACTGCCCTAGGGCACACAGCCCTCCAGGCACGGCAGCCCAGGACCGACCAGGAGAGGGGCCAGGGCCACCCACACGGCACCCACACTCCCAGGCCCACTGACCAGCCAGGGGCCCCGCCCTCTGCGGGGAGGTGACTGTGTCCGAGGAGTTGAAGCCTCCAAACAGCTTGGGCTCGGCGGCCGCAGGCGCAAAGGCCGTGTTGGGGCCGCGGTGGCCATCAGCAGAGGCCGGCTTGCTGGGGGTCTGTGAGGTGGGGAAGGCACCCCCGCCACCGCTGTGGGTGTTCTCGGCAGGCTCCAGGCTGCGGCGCCGCTGGCTGGCATCCTTGGGCTTGCTCTTGTTGCTGCCCATGGTCCTGCTGGGGATGAGAGAGGACTCTGGGGTGAAGGACTCTGGGAGCAGGCAGGGCTGCCCAGGCTAACATCCACCCATTCTACAGATGGGGAAACAGGCCCAAAGAGGAGTACTAGCCCCATTAGGTTAAGTTAGTCTTTCACAACCTCAAGCTTCTTCACCTGTAAAATGGGAATAATGATGGCACCCCTTAACACGTTGATCGCCCACTGTGGATCAAGTGCCCCTGAGGAAACACAACTGTTACCCAAATTTGGGTGACGTGGCGATCAACACAAGGGCTTCCTTGGTACAGGGTGAAGCACAGAAGAAAGCCTCATAAGCAGAAGCCCTAATCTTCCCCACTTTCCCCTGCTTCCCACGTCCCCATCCACAGGTCCCGGCTCCCAATGAGCCTGGCCAGGGTCTTCTTAACCATCATGGCCACCTCTCCCCGTTCCCTCATCTTGGCAGCCCTGACAGGTCATCATCTCACCTGGTGGAAGACAGGGGCTATCCCAGAGGACCTGGGAAGCAGCCTGAGGCCTCAGCACGAACACCAGGTATGGAGTCAGGGGTCTTGGACTAGAGACCCTGCTCCACCTCTCCCCGCTGTGTGACCGTAGACAAGTCACTTCCCCTCTCTGGGCCTCAGCGTCCTCATCTGCAAAGCAAGGATAAAGCAGACTTCTCAGGGGTGTTGGGAGGGTATGATTAGAAAGAGAAATTGCCGTGGCTCTGATTCTTCGGTCACGATTTTTCGGGCTCTGACTCCGGCAGGCCTGATGTTAAGCTCTTCTCAGACCTGAAATATCGTTCGTTCTTCCCAAAGCAAGATCAAGAGTGAGGCTGGGTACGGCATGGCAGTTAAAAGTGGGCTCTGAAGCCAGGCTCCCCAGATTCAGATCCCGAATCTGTCCCTAATTGGCTGTGTGAACCTCAGGCAAGTGATTTAAGTTCTCTGTGTGCCCCGTTTCTTCATCTGGAAATGATGAGGTCATTGTGATAACTGAAGGAGGCAAGGCAGAGTGCTGAGAACATAGTAGGTCACTCTGCCACATCAGCTATTACTGACATTGTGTGATACTGGCCACACCGGCATGGTGAGTTCTAATTATTCTCTGGGGGATGCTGCAGGCCCTGGAATCAGTCCAGAACTTCCTCTGAGAACCTGTGAATGCGGAAAAGTCCCCGTGACCAGTGGGGGCCTCAGGCAAGACTGTCTGCTCTGAGTGCCAAGTCCAGCTCTGTAACACCCCCTCTCTGTGTGAACCTTAGCGAGTCCTTGTAACCCTCTGGGTCTCAGGCTGCCCATATGCACAATGGGGACCACCTGATTCAGAGAAAGTGGGGCTGGGAAGGCCCTGGGAGACCTACTCAAAGGATCACCAGGGCTTCCTGAGGGACATGCCAACAGGCCTGGGAAGGCCAGTTTCTATGGCAACCCAATCCCTTGGGGTCATGGTGCCCTGGTTTGGTGTTCACAGCACCGACTGCACAGCAAGCCCTCTGCTAGTCACCAAAGCAGGGCACAGAGATGAACTGGCCAGGTCCTGCCTCAAAGGGTGCATGCTTTAACAGGGAATTTATTTGCAGGACTCTGAGAGGAAGTAAAAATTATAAAAAACACATTAAAAATTTAAATGCTAATGAAGAACTAAGAGCCCAAACTTTCTTTAGAATGAAGTAAATGATGGAGAGTGAGCCACCTGTCACTGGAGGTAATCAAGGGCAGAAGAGCAGGTACTTGGTTAATGTACCATGGAGGGAGAGGGAGAGCTGGGGCTTGGACCTTGAAGGCCCTTCCAGCACCAAGAGGATGCATATGCCCTCCTGAGAAGGGGCAAGGAAAAAAAGGCAGCTCCTGGCCCTTCAGCTCTTACACTAAACAAGAAGACCACTCCCCACTGGGGCATTCAGAAAAAGCAGAAGAGGGCCTTCAAGACCAGGCTAAAGTGGCCCGGGGCCTCTGATTGCACTGTTTGTTGGTTTGTGGGGTTTGGATTTTTGTTTGGGGATTTTTTCTGGGTTTGGGGGAAGTTTTGTCCTTGTGGTTGGGTTCTGATTATATAAGTACCACATATTTGTGGAGAGTCAGGTGGGTCCAATTTAAGAGCCAGAGTCCTGCAGCAGACTACCTGTGTTTGAATCCCAGCCCTACAAGCCCATCGTGGGACCCTGTGCCTCAGTTTCCTCCTCTGTCAATTGAGAATAACAGTACCCACGTCATAGGGCTGCTGGGAGAATCCATGAGGACGTACATGAACCATGCTTGGGACATGCTTGGGACAGTGCAGCACACTGTTAACCCTGCCTCCAAGTCCCTGGGCATGGAGGTGCATTGCCTTCCAGCATCATATGAACGCAGGGCTGTAAACTGGGATCCATCTAGTAGATGTAAGCTCCTGTGACAGTAAGCTACCTGAAGGCAGAACCAGGTCAGCTCCATCTCCATATCCCTACTAGGTGCTCTAAAATACTTGCAAAACAGACAAAAGACTAAATGAGCATAGACACATGATTTGCCTCCTGCTTTGTTCCTGCAATGCTACATTGTAGAGACCAAATATCATTCTGCGATATTTAGATACTCCCAGAGCCTGGACCTTGCACTGGGGCCTGCTCTAAGCACTTTGCAAATATTGATTCACCAAATCCTCATGATAATCTAGCAGGTAGATACTAATAGTGTTTCTATTTCACTGATGAGGAAGCAAAGGCACAGAAAGGTTGAGGCATGTGCCTGAGGTCACACAGTGAGAGTGAGAATGAAAAGAAGTGGAGACAGGAAACCACACTGGGCAGGCGGGAATCAGCGGCTCGGCTGCTCACGGGTCCAGGGGAGGAACTCGTGGGCCCCATCTCCTGCCCCCTCTCTCACATGGAACAGCCAGATGCCCTTGACAGATGGGGCGTGAGTGGATAAGGCTGCCTAGCCCCGTTCCTAGAGAAAGCCCAAGATTTCAAGCTTCGACAAAGCAGGGTGTGCTCGAGGAGGGACAGCACATAGAGGGCGGGGTGTAGTCTCTGCAGGGCTGCCGCCAAGCTCTGTAACCTTGGGAGAGACAGCCCTCCCGGGCCTTGGTCTTCTTTCTTGAGACAGGACCCTTCTCAAGGCCCAAACGCCACGTCACCATGATCTGCCTGTTGGAGAAGGGCCAGCGCCCTACATCTCTTCCGCCACTGGCACATTCTGAGCAGAGATAGCTCCTTGGGGTCCAAGAGGAAGTGGTGGGGGTTCTGGACTGCGGGTGTCTGAGGTTCCCAGAGGAAGGTGGCCCCTTTCCTCTGGGCAGCTGCTCCCGACCACAGGCTCCGGACAGAGGGCCTGCGCCATCCGTACTGTGAGAGGTGGCGAGATGCCCACAGCACTCCCTCACCAGTGCCCCCAGTGCTTTGCGCTCAGGGCGTCCCAAACTGACTTGGCATCTCCCCCTAAGGCTGCCCCCCATCCCATGTCGCTGTCTCAGGGCTGGTTCTCCCATTCTCCCTACCACCTCGTCCTCATATGCATCCCTCTCCCGACCCTCTCTCCACTCCCTCACGCCCGCCCCTGTCATCCTGGCCTGGGACAGCAGTGGTGGCCCCTCCAGGGCGCCCTCCTCCGGCCACCAGAGGCATCTCTGTAATCCGCACAAACAGATGGGGTCTCCTCCACTCAACACTGTCCATGGAAAACCGGAAACGTGTTTATCAGAGGGAGCTGGACAAATAAATGACGGTCCGTTCATGGAGCAGTCAGCTGTGCAGCTGATTAAACAAAATGGGAGCTCAGCGTGGCCGGAGAAGATGCTCTCCACAAATTGTTAAATGAAAAGAGGAAGATGGCAGTGTAGACTGTCCTCTGGGCCACTCGGAGCCTCAGTTTCCTCACCTGGAAATGCAGCAGTAGTGCCACCTGCATCAGAGGGTTGGTGGGAGGATTAAATAGACGCACACATAACAGGCTTAGCGTGGGGCCTGGCATGTAGGACACATGAACTACCATTATTTCCATAAAGAAAATTAGCCTGTGCATGTGTACGTGTGCATCTGCAGACGTGTACACACATGTGCTGTAGAGGTTTACAGAAACTTCTGGAAAGAGCAAATTCTTCACAATATTTCATCTAAAAAGTGTGGAAGAGGGAAAGGAAAATCCCTTCTTCACATGTTGTATCACTTGACATTTGGAAATTACTTTGTCATGATTTCTTTTTCCGGGGAGACTTTAAAAAGCGGCCCTGTGGAGCTGGGGCTGTGGCCCTCCCCCATGGGCCCTCTCCGGGGAGGGCACCGCACTCTCTCGCCTCCTGGCCTTTGCAGAGGCTGGGCCCCTCCTCCAGGCTCACAGATGCTCACAACATCCAGAAGAATCCAGAAAAGACTATTATTCAGTCCAGACATACCCACTCCTTCCTTCCTGACATGGAAGAACATCACCTCCACCTCTTCTAAGGGTGGAGAGGAGGCCAGGAGCTTAGGAGTTGAGAGTGAGGACTCCAGTCAGACCTGGGTTCAAATCCTGGTTCCACTACTTACTAGCTAAATCTTCTTGGGCAAATCATTTCAAATCTCAGTTTCCTTATCTTTAAAATGGGGGTCATTATAAACCTAAAATCTGAGAGTTAAGTAAGAGAGTCCTTGTGCCAGGCAGAGAGTAAGTGCTGGATAAACAGCACTCACTGCTGTTTGTTTGCTGATGTTAATACCGGTACAGGTGACAGAGGGAAAATGCAGGAGGAAGACAGAGGAGGTAGCTGGGCCTTGAACGTCAAGCACAGAACTGAACTTTGAATGCAGCTGATACTCAACTGTCCTGACAGCGCTGCAAAGTAGGGACTATAGCTGCACCTACTTTACAGATGGGACCAAAGTTCAGAGAAGCCAGAACCTTGCCTGAGGCCACACAGCAAACAAGTGCAGCAAGTTGGGACGCTTGAGGTTCAGAAAGGTGCAGTCAGAAGGCACTTGTGGTGCGCTGTCCACTGTGCTGATGCCCCCACTGCTCCAAGCACCTCGACCACTCCACCATCCCCACCTCCCTAACACAGAGGCAACACAGGTCAGAGGCCAACCTCTAACATCACCATATGTATCTCTGGACCCTCCAGGAAAGAATAAGCATCATGGAAGGCCTGGAGCCAGAATGCCAGGTTCAGATGTCAGCTTGCCACTTCCTAGTCAAGTAGCCATTAGGGAGCCTCAGTTTACCCCTTATCAAAAATGGGAATCCACGTAATTGCTCCTATGTAATTGGGCTTGACAAGAAAACATGAGGTATTATTTATAAAGTGTCTGGCACACAGGAAGTGCTCTATAAATATTAGCTATTATTATTACTGTGGAAGGCCTCTTTTCAGATCCCTGCTCTCTTTTCTAACCACTTTTACAATTAAGCAAAGGCTTCCAAAATTCCATCTATGTGCCAATCCCTGTGCATGGCCCTGGAGAGATTGTCTGGTAGAGCTGACTGGAGCCACAGCCTACAAAAGCCACTTCACAGGGAAATGAGTGCAAAATAAAAAAGCATGTCTACTAGTTAACCTTGCTCTAAGATGCTTGCCAGTGCAATGAAAAAGAAATGAAAGGAATAAAATGGACTAAAAAAGAAGAGTATCATTATTTGCTGATGTAATCAATGTAGATGCGAGAAATCCAAGAGAATCTGCTATAAAACTATTAAACAAAAAGTGAATTAAGTAAAGTGGAAGGAAATGAAATGTTAAATCAATAATGTATATACCAACAGCAATCAGGAACTAAAATGGAAGAAAGCGTAGCATTACAAAAATATCAATTCTGCCTAAATAAATCTAAAAATTGAATGTGATCCCAATAAAAAAACCCAGCAGGATTTTTTTTAACTAGGCAAGTCAATTTTTAAGTTTGTAAGTAAATGTATAATAGCTAGGAAGTTCCTAAAAAGAAGAGTAATGAAGCCCAACTGGATAATAAGATTTATAATAAAGTCACAGAAATTAAAACTGTGTGATACACGAATCAATGGAGCAGAATAGAAGAAGGTCCAAAAATTATCCCCAAACATGTGGGAATTTAATATATTATGAAAGTGGCATTATACCAGTGAGAAAAACGTAGACTAGTTTGGGACCAATAATCTGCCATCAAGAAACAAAGCTGGATCTTGATCTCATTCCACATGCCTATACATTCCAGGTCAGTCATAATTAAACCACACAAAAATGAAATCATAAAGCTCTAAAAAGGGGAGGGAGAATAAGTTTTCTAATCTCAGAACGGGAAAAGTGTTTCTAAACATGACAAAAAAAAAATCTAAAAATCATTTTCAAAATAATAAATCAATCTACATAAAAATCTGAAATGTCTGCATGGCTCGATAAATATCATAAGCTCAAAAGGCAACCCACAAGCTAGGAAAAATATCTATAACTCATATATATATAAAATTAGTATATAATGAGTGCCCATAAAATAAGAAAAATAACCACAAATGAAAAGGCACTTAAACGTATGAGGTGATGCCCAATCTCACTTAGAAGATAAATCAAATTAAAACTACACAAGCCACCCAGCAACAGTGGAATATACATTCTTCTCAAGTACACAAGGAATATCCTCCAGGATAGACCATATGCGAAGCCATAAAACAAGCCTCAATAAAGAAATCATACAAAGTGTGTTTCTGACCACACTGGAATGAATTAAGAAATCATAACAGAAAGAAATTTGGGAAATTACAAATATGTGAAAATTAATACACTCCTCCATAACCAATGAGTCAAAGAAGAAACCACCAAAAAAAGTAGAAAATACTTTGAGATGAATGAAAATGAAGGCACAACATGTCAAAATATACAGGATGCAGTAAAGTAGAACTTAAAGGGAAATTTATAGCTGTAAATGTCTGTGTTAAAAAAAGATCTCAAATCAATAACCTAAACTTCCACCTTAAGACACTAGCAAAGAGAGAAAGAGACAAAGAAAGAAAGAAAGAAAGAAAGAAAGAGAAAGAAAGAAAGAAAGAAAGAAAGAAAGAAAGAAAGAAAGAAAGAAAGAAAGAAAGAAAGAAAGAAAGAAAAGAAAAAGAAAGAAAGAGCAAACTAACCCTAAAGCACATAAAAGGAAGGAAATAAACATTATAGCAGAAATTAATGAAATAGAAAGTAAAAAGTGGAGAAAATCAACAAAACCAAAAGTTTGTTCTTTGAAAAGATCAATAAAATTAACAAACCTTTAGCTCGACCAAACAAGAAAAAAAGAGAGAAGACTCAAATTATTCAGTCAGGAATGAAAGAGAGGACAATACTATGAACTTTACAGAAATAAAGCAGATTTTAAGGAAATGCTATGAACAACGCTATGCCAACAAATTAGATGGATGAAATGGACAAATTCCTAGAAAAACACGAACTATTGAAACTAAGAAGAAATTAAAAAATTCAATAAAGCTAAAACAAGTAAAGAGATTGAATTAGTAATTTCAAAACTTCTCACAAAGGAAAACTCAGACCCAAATGGCTTCACTGGTGAATTCCATCAAACATTTAAAGAATTAATACCAATTCTTCACTAGGGAACACTTCCCAGCTCATTCTATGAAGCCAGTATTACCCCAACACCAAAGCCAGACAAAGACATCATATGAAACTACAGACCATTATCTCTTATGAATATAAGATGTAAAAATATTCAACAAAATATTAGCAAACTGGATCCAGCAACATGTAAAAAGAATTATACATCATGACCAAGAGAGATTTACCCCAAGAATACAAGATGAGTTTAATCTCTGAAAATCAATCCATGTAATATACCATATCAATAAAGTAAAAAAAACCACATAATAATCTTAATAGATGCAGAAAAATTATGTAGCAAAATCCAACACCCTTTCATGATAAAAACACCCGACAAACTAGGAATAGAAGGGAATTTCTTCAACGTGATAAAGGGCTTTCTATGAAAAACCCATATCTAACACCATACTTAATGATGAAAGACTGAATGCCTTCCCCCTAAGATCAGGAGCAAGACAAGGATGTCCACTGTCACCACTGTACTGGAGGTTCCAACCAGGGCAATAAAGGAAGAAGATGAAATAAAAGGCATCCAGATTGGAAATGAAGAAATAAAGTTATCTCTATTTGTAGATGACATAATCTTGAATATAAAAATTCCTAAGGATTTCACTTAAAAATTATGAGAACTAATAAGCAAGTTCAGCAAGTTGCAAGGTATAAGATTAACATATAAAAATAAATTGTATTTCTATACACTATCAATAAACAATCCAAAGATAAAATTAAGAAAATAAGCCATAATATAAAAAGAAGACTTAGGAATAAGATTAACAAAAGAAGTACAAAACATACTCTGAAAACTACAAAAATTGTTGAAAGAAATTAAAGAACTAAATAAATGGAAAGATATCCCACGTGCATGGATTGGAAGACTACGCATTGTTAAGATGGCAACAGTCCCCAAATTGATCTATAGATTCAGCACAATCCCTAACAAAAGCCCAGCTAGCTTCTTTGCAAAAATTGACAAACTGATTCTAAAATTCAAATGGACAGTCAAGGAACCCAGAATAGCCAAAACAATCTTGAAAAAGAAAAACAAAGTTTAAGGACTTACACTTCTCAATCTCAAAACTTGCTGCAAAGCTCTGGTAATCAAGACAGTGTGGTACTGGTAAGAGGACAGACTTATAAATCAATGGGATAAAATTGAGGGTCCAGAAATAAACTCAAATTTACAGTCAACTGACTTTTGACAAGGGTGCCAATATAATTCAATGCAGGAACAGGAACAACTGGGTATACACGTGCAAAAGAAGGAAGCAGGGCACCTTCCTCAAATCCTACACAAAAATTAACTCAAAATGGATCACAAGCCTAAATATACAAGGTAAAACTAAAAAAACTTACAAGAAAATACAGACATAAATAAATTTGGTGACCTCAGATCACAATGGTTTCTTAGACATGACACCTACAGCATGAGTAACAAAAGAAAAAATAGACAAACTGGACTTCATCAAAATTAAAAACTTCTGTGTGCCAAAGGTCACCATCAAGAAAGTAAAAGAATATACCAAACGGGAGGAAATATTTGCAAACCATATATTGGATAAGGGACTTGTATCTAGAATATATAAAGAACTCTTACAACTCAACTTTAAACCCAACTTTAAAATGGGCAAAGGATTTGAACAGATACTTCTCCAAAGAATATATACAAATGGTCTAAAACTGCATGAAAAGATGCTCAACATCATTAGTCATCAAGAAGATGCAAATCAAAACCACAACAAGATACCACTTCACATGCACTAGTATGGTTGTAATTAAAAAGACAGACAACAATAAGCTGTTGGCAAGGATGTGGAGATATTGGAAACTTCATACATTGCTAGTGGGAATGTGAAATGGTGTAGCTGTTTTGGAAAACAGTCTGGCAGTTCCTCAAAGGGTAAACATAGACTTACCATATGATCTACAAGTCTCACTCCCAGGTATATACCCGAGAAAAAAGAAAACATAAAGACTTGACCATGAATGTTCACAGCAGCATTATTCACAATAGCCAAAAAGTGAAAACCATATGTCCATCAGCTGATGAATGGATAAATAACTCATTGTATATCCATATAATGGAATATTATTTGGCAATAAAAAAGGAATGAAGTACTGATACGTGGCTACAACATGAATGAACCTTGAGAATTTGCTAAGTGAAAGAAGCCAGACACAAAAGACCACATAGTGTATGATTCTATTCATATGAAAGGTCCAGGAAAAGCAAACCTATAGAAACATACAGTAGATTAGCTGTTGCTTGAGGCTGGGGGAGGAAGAGTTGAGGGGAAGAGGGACTAATGAAAATGTTCTAAAATTGATTGTGCTGATGGTTGAACAACTCTGTGACTAGACTAAAAATCATGAATTTGTACACTTTCAATAGCTGAATTGCATGGTATGTGAATTATATCTCAATACAGCTGTGATACTGAAAAAACAAAATGCTACACTGGAGGCCAATGTTCATCTATTAGATTGGCAGATCCCCAAATTCTAGAGCAACCTCGGGGAGGGGAGAACCAGAGGCTGTGATGCAAAGGTACATCAGTGCTACCTGCATGAAGGATAATGTGGCCAAATCTATCAAAATTACAAGCACATGCATTCTCCAGCCCTGCAATTTGGGATTAATCCTTCACACATGAACACTAAGCATACGATGGAAGACACACATCGCAGAATGGTCTGTAATAAGCAAAAGGCTGGAAACAACCAACGTATTCTTCATTAATTAAATTAAGCATGGTCTCCATCCACACAATGAATACTATGCAACCATGACAAAGAAAGAAATAGCACAAAATGATCTCCAAGGTACACTGCCAAGAGCAAACAGTCAGGTGTAGAACAGAGTATGTCATGCACGACCATTTGGTTTTTTTAAAAAAACTTTTCAGAGGGGAGGGTATAGCTCAGTGGGAATGTGTGCTTAGCATGCACAAGGTCCTGGGTTCAATCCCCAGTACCTCCATTAAGAAATAAGCAAGCAAACCTGATTACCTCCTCCCAAAACAAACCAAAACAGTGCAAAAAAAAAAAAAAAAATCAACTATACTTCATTAAAAAAATTAAATAAATAATATTTTTTTAAAAAGAAAAAGAAATTGACCCAAATGAGTTTAATATATATATATAACATACATGCTTATCTGTACCTGAACTCCCTGGAAGGACACACCACGAACTCCTCCGCGTGGCTGCCTCTGGCCAGGAGACCTGGGTACAAGAGAGGCTTACTTTTCTCTGACTTCTTTTGTACTGTTTGAATTATTTTTTTACCATGTATGTTAATGCTTTTTCTTCCTTTTTAAGGAAAAAAAAAAAAAAACAGGCTTACCTGGTTTCAGATCCTGGCGCTCTCTCTCATAGCTGGGCAAGTCACTTCACTTCTCTGAACCTCTGGATTCTGCAAAGGGAGGGATAATAATAGTATTTACCTTGCAAGATTGTTGTAAAGGATTAAATAAGACAATGCACCACAGCACATACACCACACCACGTGCACCACACGGCACGCACAGTGCTCCCCAACGTGTCTGGCTCCTAGTAGTAGGTGTGTAGTCCATGTTAGTTATTAGTATGTTACTGTGCACACCAGGTGGATTGTAATAGGTACCACCAGAGAGCCTCAGATCAAGTGTTCAGAGCATCATCAACCCCCTCCAACTGGGAGAAACTGGGAAAGTCTTGGGAGAGGCAGCCTTTGAGAAGGGCATTCACTCAATGATGCATTCACCGGCTTCTTCAACAAAGTCTAGCTGAGCACTGACTATACACCGGACACTACGGTGGGAAAGACAGACAGGCCAAGTAGCTGGACCGGCCAAGGGAGGAATTACAGAGAGGGCAGGGACAACGAGGGGCTGGGGTGGAGTCTCACCCAGGTCCAAGTGCTCATAGAGCAGACCAGGAAGAGGAGGTTCAGAGAGGGAGGGGAGCTGCCTAAGATCACACAGCACCTTCTCAACTTCTGGAAATAGCTTCTCCCTGCTGCGCCCTCCCCATGTCCCATAGGCCTGGAGAAGACAAAGTCCTGGAGAAGACAAAGTCCACAGGGGCCCATCCCAATGTGCACTCATCAGAAGGTGGATACTGATGCTGTTTAAACTGAAGGCCCCACAAAGGGGAGGGACAACTGGTTCTCAGATGACAACAGCTTCTGTTTGATGGGTAAAGAGACTCCTGTGTGCCCGGCACCATGCTGCAAGGTGCACTACCTCCACGACCCCAGGTGAACTCTCTGCAGCCCTAGGTGGTCAGCCCCATTTTGCAGATGAGGAAACTGAGGCACAGAAAGGTCAAGTTACTTGCCTAAGAGCATACAGCTTAGATAAGAGACAGCATCAGCAGACAGGCTTGGGCTGTCTGGGCTCCATAGCCTCGTGTCCCAGAGCCCATCCCCCAAGGGAGCCTCCGCCAGGGCAGATAGCAGCAATTGCACCCCCTCGCAAAACGGCCCTCGGTGGGAGCTGTTCTCAGCCAGTCCAAGAATGTGTCCTGATAACAGTGGCCCAACCAGGGGTGGGAGGAGTGGGTGGTAGAGGTTGTGTGGGGAATGTGTGGGGGTGGAGGAGGGAGGATGGAGGAGGTGGTGGGGAGGGACACGGCCCACTGGAGTTCAACTGTCCTGCTTCTGGAGGGGAGGGAGCAGAAAGGCCCCATCAGGCACCTGCCCGAGGCAGGTGAGGTGCGGCATCCTGGTTAAGGGGTGTCCTGCTGTGGCCCATGGAAGGATACTGGGCAAGTCAACCACAGCATCCTTCAGTACCATGAGACACCCATAATCATCCCGGGGCAGCTGCAAAGGCAAATGAGCTGACTATGTGTGCCTGGGCACGCCAGCGCGCTGGATGAATGGGGCCCTGACCTCTGCTGCTACGCTATTATTCCCATTGTGACTGTTTCACTCTCCAGTTCTCACCAGGACCCTGCTCCACAGGGACCATCAGCCCTGTCTCTCAGAGAAGGAAAGAGAGAGACGCTCAGAAAAGCCAAGTCAGGTGCTCAGGCCACCGTCCAAGACAGCAGAGGACCAGCTGGGAATCCTGGCTCCCCTGGCCCTGGGCCACTCTGGCCCCTCTCCCTAAGGCCACTGGTCCCAGCTGGGCCCTTGCAGGGCCCAAGAAGGGCCCTTGGACAGTTCGTTTTCCATAAGAGTGGAGCCATGGACAGGGAAAGTGGCTGGCCCAAAGCCACACAGCCCAAGAAGGGCCACTTATGGAGTGAACTTCCAAGGCTTGGTCCCCAGCTGATGCTCCCTCCCTCCTCCAAACAGCTCCTCCAAGCAGAGGGGCAGGGACCACCAGTACTGGCTGTGCCCACAGGGAAGGAAGCTGGGGCTGGAGGAACATGAAAGAGGGCACTGGCCCAACACACCCATCTCACAGGTGGGGTCTGAGTCCCCTTCCTGCCTCCCCTGTGGCCCCCACACTAGAACGGAGGCTCCGGGTGGGCAGGAATCTTCTCCTGATTCCCTTTTCCCTTCAGACTCTCAAAAGGATTACCTGTTCAACTGGGGTGCTTTTCTTAAAATGAGTTCAGAATGTAGAAAAGACTCTTGCTTCTGAGTTGGGGGAGTGTGAATAATGATGATGTGAATGGCAGTAGAAACAGCGAATATTTACTTAGCACATACTATGTGCCCCCATTATCATATATGCCCCCATTATCACCCCTTATTTTACATCATCCTTATTTCACAATGAGGAAATGGAAGCACAGACAGGTTAAATGATCAGATTAAAATCCTGCCCCCTTAGTAGCTAAGTGACAAGCCCCTCCCACTCTGAACTTCTCCCTGAAGCAGGGCAGCCACCCAGGGCCATCAGGAAGGGACCAAGAAAGGAACGTGCGGCTGGACTCTTCTTGGCAGGGCCAGGGCCAGCTCAGCCCCCTCCCAAGAACTCAACACCATCAGCTGCTCCAGTGTGGACTGATGGGGTGGAATGGGACATGCTGATGGGGGTGTGAAGACCTACTCCTTCTCCCCTCATGTTTTTCCACTTGACGTTCACACCACCTCTTCAGTGCTCCCAACAGTCCTGGAACGAGCTGTGGCCATACTCACTTTACATGTGAGTACACAGGGGCTCCAGGAAGCTGCCCCAGCCAGGAAGTGAAGAGCCAGGATGCCAACGCAGGTCCAAGTGATACCAAAGCCCATCCTCTCTCCACTGAAGCTGCAGGGAGGCATGGGAAGGGCAGCCCAGGAGGTGGGCACAGCACATGCAAAGGCCCTGAGGCAGGAAGGTCAGATGTGCAGGGAGTTACTGAGCGAGCGGTCTGGACTGAGTGGGTTCCAGGTTAATGAGGTCAATATAGGCCTTTAGCCCAAGCATGAGGAGGTCTGAGGGAGGCCCTCAGAGGGACCTGTCTAGCAATTAAGGACAGAAGGCCTGAAAAACTGAGAGGAAGGGCCATGAAGATTTTCTCAGGCTCTTGAGTGTGCTGGGAGGGGCGGGGCCAGGTTACTGAGCCTTCATTCGACAGCCATCTGTCAGAGCACAGTGATCTCCAGCTCCAGAGGGGGCATCCAAACCATGGTGGACTTCCCACAGGAGGGGACATCTCAGCTGAGGTCCAAAGGCTGAGCAGTTTGTGAAAAGTGTGACCTAGGCAGAAGGGATCGCTGTACCAAAGGCCCAGACACGGGACCATTTAGAGAAAGGCAAAGAGCCAGTCATGGAGCCTGTTTCCCCAGGAGCAAAATGGAGGGAAAGATGGGCACACAGTGGGTGCCTCCCTCTTCCCCATACCCATTTCCCACCATCTCCCTTCTCCAAGGCCCCTGCATTAGGGAGGGGGCTGCTGGGTGGTCCTGCCTCGGGAGCATCTTTGGGGCTGGTGAGGTTGGCAGGGCTGGGAGGCTTCACTGACCCCCACTCCCACCCCCCGCTGGTTTCTACCTGTCCAGGCCAGGCAGCCCGGCTGGTAGATGGGGAGGGCAGCTCACAGGCCAGGAGGCCACAGCCCCAGTCTCAGAGAACTTTCTGAGATATCCCCTTTCACAGATGAGGAAGGGAGGCTCAGAGAGGGGTGCACCCAGCACCCAGTCACACAGCAAGGTGGAGGCCAGCCCTCAAATGAGGGTGTGGGACTGGGACTCTGAAGATAAGATTCTTGGGGAATCAGGCCCAGGGGTGCTGGGCTGAGGAGGAGCTGGAAGAGGAGATGCGGGCCCGAAATGACCACAGACCAGGCAGGTCTCAGGGACCCACCTGATGAGGGCCAGCCACCATGTGGCTAAGCGGAAGGCCTCCATCAGAATCTCTGCATGATCTCGGCAAGTCACGCCCCTTCTTGGGCCTCAGCACTTGCAAGGGGACAAAGGCTCTGGTGTGCTGACGATTCCTTAACAGACCCCCAAGGACCAGGGCTGACCACAGGGAACACTGATGTGAGAAGCTTCGCTCTCTCCCAGCCTCTCCAAGGTCATGTCTCCCGGGTTCCCCAGGGGCCCCACCCCCGCTGGCTGATGGCTGCCAGCCGGCCCCTGCCCAAGGGGACCACTATTTCCTGCCAGCAACTCTGGCTGCTTCCCTGCTCCGGGAATGCACAGTGCCCCCTCCTCCCTGCCCACGCGCGCACAGGAACTCCCTCCAGGGACACTGGTGGGCAGGAGCACCTGGTGGCCAGGGCCCTCCACATAGTCAGCCCGGAGCTCAACCCCCACACTCAAACCCATAGGTGCCTACCCTGGACGTGCGACCTTGGGAAGGTCCAGCCCTCGCTTTACTCATCCATGAAATGGGGGCTCTGGCTGATCTCTGAGGGAGAGGGCACCCGAGCCTGACACTGAGGATGGTGGGCAGCAAGATGGTTGATACCCTTAAAGCTCTTACGTGCTGTTCACGGGATCAAGGCCAAGGGCAGAAGGGGACATGCTCCCTCCTCCCTTGCCCTTGACCCTCCCTTGGATGTAATTACCCTCTAGCCTCCAGACCTTTGCACATGCTATTTCTTCCCCTAAAGCCTCACCACCCGCCTCCCCTGTGCCACCTACAAACTCCCATGTACACTGCAGGCCTGACGACAGCCCATATTTTACCTTGCCTGCCCTCCAACTGGGAGAGGTAGCCCTCTTTTTCTGGGCTCACATAGCCCCCATCACATGGGGATTAAGAGCTATGCTTCTGGGGTTCAAAACCCAGCTCTGATCCTTCCTAGCTGTGTGACCAGGGAAAAGTTACTCTACCTCTCTGTGCCTCCATTTCCTCCCCTATAAAATAAGGACAAAAATAATAATTACCTCCCATGATTGTTGTGAGGATCAAATGAATTCATATTTGTGATGTGCTCAGAACAGAGCGCAGACCCTCACAAGCGTGCCACGAGTGTTCACCATCAACCAATCAGAGTCGCCGCTGATACTTACTGAGCACCTCCCATGCACCAGGCCCTGTCCTCAGTATTCTACCAGAATATTCTCACCACAGCCTGAGAGGAGGTCCACTATGAACTTCACCTTATGGCAAAGACAGGGAGGCCCAGAGGCATCAGCTTCTCCTCAAAATATAAGTGAGGAAGGAGAGATTTTTGCTGTTGTTAAGGAACTACTGTTCATTTCTTTTAGGTAGATTGTGGTTTTGCGGCTACTTTCTTACCATGAGTCCTTGTCTTTTAGAGAGGCAAACTGAAAGACTCACACCTGAAGTATGCCATGCAGGATTTGCTTTAAAATGATGGGTAAGAGGGTGGGACAGAAGTGGGGGGTTGGCTAGGACAGGCCAGGAGTTGGTGGTGCTTGGGGACCCACGACGAGGATGAGTTCGTGGGGTTCATTATACTTTTGTTTCCATAATAAAGAGTTCAAAAAAGAAGATGAAATAAAGTAATGCAAAAAAAACAAAAAAAGTTTGACTTCCCTTCCCCGCTCCCACCAGCTGCCCCCAGCCTGGGCCAACCATCATCATCCCCTCCACTCACTGGGCCGATGGCCTGCCTCCAGCCGCGGCCCCACAGTCTGCTCTTCACGCAGCAGCCGGATGTGCTCAAAAGCCTCCTGTAGTCCCTGTCTCACTGCGGGTTAAGAGACAATACCAAAAAAGTCCAGAGGCCATCCCCACCACCCACCTTTCTGCCCTTTCCTCCCTCTGTTCTCCCCCTCACTCGCTCATTGCTGTTCCTCCAACACTCCAGCACGCCCCTACCTGAGGGTCTTTGCACTGGCTGTTCCCTCTACCTGGATTCTCTTGCCCCAGGGAGCCTCAAGACTCCTCCCTCCCCTCCTGGGATGTGAGCTTCAGGGAGCGGTCTTCCCCCGCTAGTTAGTCATCTAATCACAGCCCCGTTCTCTCCGCCCCAGCCAGCCCTCCAACCCCTTCCCTGCTTTGACCAGGGCACTTATCATGTTCTTACAGACCACGTGCATAAAAAAATTTCCTTATTTGTTGTGTTTTTGTCTCCCCCACTAGAATGTCAGCTCTGTGAGCACAGATTTTTGTCTAGTTGTTTCTTTGCTGTATCTCAAGCCTCTAGAACATTGGCACATAGTAGTGCTCGGTAAATATTTGTGGGAGGGAGGGATGGAGGGAAAGAGGGAGGGAGGGAGGGAGGGAGGGAGGGGTGGAGGGAGAGTGAGAGGGATGGAGGGAGGGTTGGAAGGATGAAAGAATAAAGAGAGGGAGGGATGGAGGGAGGGAGGAATAGAGGGCAGGAGGAAGGGAGGGATGAATGAGTCCTACCCAGGGCCCCACAAGGTAAAGAGGGATAGGCCTCAGCCCGAGGTCCATCCTACCCCACAGTCTATGTCCCAACCACTGCGCTCTCCTGCCTGGCATGTCTCCGTGGCAGAGCCTCTGACCACCTTGATGACACAGGACAGTGTGCAAGTCTGAGACAGCTCTAGGCCCGGAGCTCTGCCCAGCATGGGCTCAGGCACAGCTCGGGTACCAGAGGATGTTTGCCGAGTGAGCCAGGAGTGAGTAAAGCATGAGCCAGGGGCCATCCGTGAGCCAGGGCAGCCGGAACATGTCTGGTCCTGTGTTCACGGCATGAACACACTCAGGGCTGGCAGGCCCCAAACCGGATCTGCCAGTGTGGCTGGGGTGGGGCGGGTGCTGCAGGCTCAGGCTGGCACGGCAGACAGACGGAGGGGTGCCGCCAGGGACAGGACCCGCAGCCCAGGGAGGGCGAAGGCTAAGCAAGTGGACCGTGGCGCTCCCACTCATCCCAGCCCGGCAGAGACAGAATTGTTCCAGCCCCTTTGGCTCTTGGCATTCTTCCTGGGCAGGAAGGAGACCCCTTTCCAGACCCTAGGCCCTGAGCTGCTCTGAAAAGGGCCAGATCCCTTCCTGCTAGGACCCGTCCACAGCCTGGAAGCCCTAGAGGGAAGGGTAAGGCTGGGAAGTGGGCGGCACCAGAGCAGGACAAGCAGCAGGCAACCTGGTGTGAAGCCCCACTCTGCCGCTGGTTGCTACAAAGCCTTGAGCCAGTCCTGGGCTCTTCAGGACCGTTTCCCCAGGTGGAAAGTGATGCTGGGCATACATTCCAGGGACCTTCAATTCCAAGGTGCTGAGTTATCTGGAAGAGGCCACCTCGGCAACTCCAGCCCTGCCCCTGAAGCCCAGCTCCGGGGTGGACATGGCTGGAGCCCAGACTTGCACGCACGTCCTTACTCCCCACAGAAACAACAATAATAAGAATACCTGCTGACCACGGAACACTTCCTGTATGCCTGGCATCAGGCTTTACAGTCACTGTTTCATCTGGTCATCCCCACAGCACTGCAAGGTTGGGACCATTACTGTGCCCATTTCCCAGCAGGGGAAACTGAGGCCCCGGTCACATGGTAAGTTGGAGTCCAAGCCCCTGACCCCACCCCTGAGGTCACACTGAGCAGCCTCCATCTCCCCAAGATAGTTCAGGGAAGGAAAGAAATCTCAGATACACTCTGAAATCTATAGCTGGAATTGGCGGGGCAGGGTCCATATTCCCCAAATCCAGAAACCCCTGAGTCCTGAGAGGCCAAGCCCCAACCTTGCCCCCACTATATAACTCAGGCCAGAGTATACCACTGGGAGCCTCAGGTTTCTCATATATAAAATGGGTAGGACTCTGCCAGGTTCACCTAAGGTATACTGCTATTTAAAGCCCAAGGAACTGGAGGACTCAGTCTAGCCCCCAGGACAAGGTGGAGAAGCTGGGTGTATGTGCCTCTTGATGGATTAGGGGGAAGGGGAGTGAACATGAACCTGAAGCCCACAGTGACTTCACAGAGGGCACTCAGCCCCTCATCAGCAGCCCAAGAGAGGAAGGCTGATTCCTCCCATGCCCCCTGAACCCATTTCCAAGCCCTGTCAGTCCCACCTCCAAACACATCCTGAATCTATGTCCTTCCCTCCTGCCTTAGTCACCCCCTAGTCCAGGCCCAGCCTCCTCCTCCAGGCTGGCCAACTGTGGGCAGAGAGCCTTTCTGAAATGTCACCCTGAATGTGTCCTACTTAACACCCCTCCCAGCCCACACCCCAAAAGAAAGGACAAAGTCCTCACAGGGACCTTCAAGGCCCTACAGTGGACTCTACTAGCCCCACCCCCTTCACTCCTTCTGCTCCACCCACACTGGCCACTTCCCCTTTCCCTGAGAACCCAGTGCACACCTGCCTCAGGGCCTTCGCACTTACTGTTCCCTCCACCCAGAGCATACTTCCCTTACACATATGCCTCACTCCCTCACTTCCTTCAGGCACTTTACTCCTGTCACCTGCTCAGAGAGGCCTTTCCTGACCACTGGTTTAAAGGGCAACACACTGAGCCAACTCTGCTCTCTGAGTCTCATTTCAAAAGCCACCTCCTCACAGGAGGCCTCTCTGACCTCCCTCAGCCCAAGGGAGAACCTTCAACTTCTCCTTCCCATCGTGGACCGTAGCTCTCATAACGTAACACACTGTATGAGTACATGTCTGATGAGGACAAGGGGCCACTTCTGTCTCACTCACGGCTGAACACTGCAGTGGGTATTAACATTCGAAACAGTTAACAGCTGAGATGCTAAGGTGCCATTCGGTCAGAATGGACACTAGCCAAAAGTGCAGGGTCTAACATGGAGTGGGTACTTGGTAATTACTGAATGAATGAACAAATGGATGGATGGATGGATGATGGATGGATGGATGGTTAAGTGAACAGGGCACACACTGTGGGCCTGGGACTTACCAGGGACGCCCGGGGCCCTGAGAAGGTGGCCCGGAGAAGGGAAGGGTCTCCCCAAGTTCACCAGCCAGGCTCTGCAGCTGCAGCCTCTCCTCCTGCACAACCTGACTTTCATTTCCCATCCTCTCAGTCTGAGGAAGTTCCTTCCCCCAGGGGAACTGGGCGAGGAGGAGGGGCAGACAGCCCCTTGGTCCCCGAAGGGGGGGCTCCCAGGCTCCATCTGTCCCACCACAAAGGGGCTTTGTCCTCGGTGCTGAGAGCCTGGGGCAGACCGGAAGCTGCCCCTCAGCCGCCCAGCAGGTCCCAGCACCCCCAGTCAGCTGCGCCAACAGCTCCAAAGCCAGATCCCAGGGGCTGGCATGGTATGGAGCACAGCCCACTAAAATCTCATTACTCTTCCTAGGAGCCCAAGGAGGGAGGGTCTAGGACGACCCCCATTTTCACAGATGGGGAAACTGAGGCAAAGCCACTTGGCCAAGGTCTCCCAGCCAGCAAAGACCAAAGCTGGGATTTGAAACCAGGCCCACCTGGCCCCCGAGTCTTCCACTGCTCTCAAGTCCCCCTGTCTGGAGGACAGGCCCTCTGGGTTCAGGAGGATGGAGGGGCCTTTCTGGAGGTACAAGTGGCCAACCATTCCCAGCCCTTACCCCAGCAGGAGACCACTGCCCTGGCATGGTCTACCCAACCATGGAGGGCGGTTGGACTCTGAACCCTGAGTTTGCCCCAGGCCCAGCCCATGCCCCAGGTGTCTTCGGAGTCTGCCGGCCAGGCCCTAGCACGTCTCCACCACTTCCTGCCAGGCAGGTGTCTGCAGGGAAGAGATGTGTGGGCAGGCAGACCAGGGGGCAGATGTCCCCTACCCTTCGCCGCTCCCCTGTCAATACCAGACCTGCCATCTGCCCGGCCAGTACCCAGCCTCTCTCCAGGCCCGTCTGTTCTTACGGCAGTCCCCAGGGCCACTGCACCAAAGCCACACTACCTCAGCTGGGCACTACTACCCCCAGCACCAGACAAATCAGTCCTGCCCCGTGGCCTCTCCTCACTGCCCCAAGGCCGCATGTAGGTACACCAGCCATTTCTCAGGGCAAAACTCTCCTGCTCCTCTGAGCTCCAACAAGAGCAGCTACTGACACTGCATCTTCTGGCCTTTCTCAAGCTCTACCTCCCCACCAGAGAACCACTTCATTCTTCCAGGTGTGTCATAGGTACTGCTTCCTCCAGGAGGTCTTCCCTGACTCACTCCAGGACTTCAGACCAGCCTCTAATTTGAGCCCCAGAAAGAATCCCCATCTTGAACCCCAGCCTCTGGGCTGCCTTCACTTGGCAACAGTAATTGAGCACTTGAGCCTGGCCTGATCCTTCCCTTCACACCTTCAGCAGGAAACCTGCCCTGCTCCCAAAAGCCCCAGGCTAAACTTTGCCTGACCAACCTAGTCACCGTCTAACTACCTTGTACATGATCTGCCACTCCTCACCTCCGCAGGCTACGCCGACACACACCAGGTTATTTCCCACCTCCAGATCTTTGCTCACGCTGTCCCTTCTTCCTGGGAGGCCCTCACCCTTCTTCTTCCCTCATGAGTTATCCTCTGCGAAGCCCTTCTGGCATCCTAATGGCTGCCACAGTCCATATGGCGCCCACCCCACGGTACTGCAATGATCAGGGTCTGTGTCTGGCTCCTCCAGGGCGCAGGCTGCTCCCAGAGGGCAGCTTTGAGGTCCCCAGCACAAGACTGGGTGACATCAGCAGCAGGTGAGCAAAAGTCCAGCTGCCAACTCCGGCCCAGAGAACACAGGGGCAGAGCCAGGAGCAACTCCCAAAGGCAGTGCTGAGTCCTCTTCTGCCCTCACTGCCCACAGATCTAAGGTATGGGTGGAGTGGGGGAGGGGGCTTTCACAAATGGCCAACTGGTAACCCAACCCACGTCGTTTCTAAAACTAGGGCACAGGAGAGAAACGGGAACAGCAGAATTGTCCCCAAATAGAACGGTGGCTCATCTGGTTCCAGGGCCTTCGGGAACACCTGGCAGGGGTGGGGGTGGGGAGGCAGGTGGCTGCTGTCCAGAGGCTTCAGAAGGAAATCTAAAGTTTAGGAGCAGGGAAGTAATATCACTGCTGTCAGTGCTGACACCCAACTGCCCACTTCCCTCAGGGTCAGTCCAAACCCTGGAAAGTGGGGAGTCCTCTCCCACTTAGCCCCATCTACCTACTGGGTGCTCCCCTAAACTGTCCCACCCCCAAGACTTTGCTCAAGCAGGTCCTCTGCCTGGAATGCTGTTCCTCTTGTTGCCAGTCAGAATCCTGCCTATCCTTATAACCATGGCCACTGACTGGGCACTTTCTATAAGCCTGACATGGGTGGGCATTTCAGGGGAACGAGCTTATCAGATCTTCCCAACATCCCTGCGAGGAAAAGACTCCTGCCCCCATCTCACAGATGAGGAAACTGAGGCTCAAAAAGAGAGGCCATTTGCCCAGGACACAAAGCAGAGGAAGCAAGTGGACCAGGTGATGTGGTAGGACCTGAGTGGCAGCAGCCAGAGGGCACCCAGATGGCCTGGCAGGGCCTGGTTCAGCCTCCTAGGCAGGCCCAGCCTTGGGGACTTGGCATAACTTAGGGACAAAGAACACAGGGCACAGCCCCCACCAGCCCAGGCAGAACTGGAGCCCCTACATCACTCTGACCCCCACCTAGGGTGGCTGAGGACTGAGGAGCCAGATTGGTACACTGTGATGGAACAGTCTGCCCCAAAATATGCACAGACCTACTGCACTGATAAGAAAACTGAGTCCTGAAAGGGGACAGTTTCCCCGTCTAGAAAGTGGGATGTGCCCCAGGACATCCTCCTGTGGTCTGGTGGACACTCCTTCCTTTCTCTGAGTCTCAGTTTTCCTATCTGGAGAATGGAGCTGTGGTTCCCTTCCTCCCCAGGTAGATATAAATGATAATAAAATAACAGCTAACATTTATTGAGCATTTACTATGTGTTAACGTTGCTCAGAGCATCATGCATAATGCCTCTCTTGATCCTTAGAACAAGTCTGTGATGTGGATACTGCCATCAGGCTTCTTTTTGAAATGTGGAAACTGAGGCTACAGAGAGGCAAACTGACTCACCAAAGTCACACAGCTAGTATGGAGGTAGAGGAGAAGCCTGTGGGGCTGGAGGCGGGGTGGCTTATAGACGTCTCCCAACCTTCACCCAGCCCTGAAAGGAACAGTGGGGAGGGGCTGGAGGAAGGGTCAGGCATCAGGCAGGAGGCAGGAGTAGGGCTCAGCCTAGAGGAGGCGGGGCAGGCGGGGCAGAGGTGCTGAGAAGGCCCTGGGTCCATATCCATGCACTGGTTGGCTCGGGCAAGTCCTTTCGCTTTTCTGAGCCTCGATTTCCTCCTTGGTGAAATGGGGCCAGAACTGCTGCCTCGCAGGGATGTCGTGGGGCTCAGACACAGCCATTGGCCTGGCACTGCGCAGGGCTCAACTATGCGCTCAAGAACAATGACTATTCAAGGAATCCTCAGAGCGGGACCACTGGGCTCGCTGTTCCTTCAGGATCTGGGTTCTGTCTGATTCTCCACTCCGAAGGGGTGGGAAGGTGGGCATGACCTGCCTCTTCCCTAATTCCTAGACGGGACCCTCCCAGCTCTGCTGGCTTTCCAGGCTGTGTGACCTCAGGCAAATCACTTCACCTCTCTGAACTTTCAGAGCCTTCTCTTGATAATGTATCACGGCTTCCATGGGACTGAGAGAGATGTTCCTCCCTGGGGGGACTGAGGGCTTATGGGGAGAGGGCGGTTCAGTTCCACCTGCCCAAGCAGAGTAGCACCTGGCATGACCCTGCCTTGAGGCCTCAGTTTCTTCATCGGCCAAATGAAGATTATTATGATGGTCTGTCTCCCTCCCAGCCCACTGGGGATGATCAGAGGTGATTGTGGAAAGTGCTTTGTAAACTGTAAAGTGCGGGACCCTTGGGAGTGATGACTACCACATTTAGAGGCAAAAAAGAATCCTATGACTTACCATCTAAGGCAGAATGTATTAGAGCCATGAGGGAGGGCAGAGAAGGAGCAGGGAGTGCAGAGGAGAGACGCATGGGAAGCACGGGCTCAGGCGGGGGCAGAGAGGGTGGGCAGTGAGAGCCTTCTGGAGGCAGAGGCATCTTAGCCACAAGATGAGTGTGGAGAGGGAGGGCACGCCAGGCAGCAGGATCTGCAGAGGCAGAGGCACGGATGCTGGACAACCCGGGGCAAGCAGGAAGACAGCTGATGGCTCAGGAAGGCTACCAGGTCACCTGAGTGAAAGGGAAACGTGGGAGGTGATGGAGTGAAGCAGAGGGAAGAGCTCGGCCCAGACCAACAGCACTGCCAGGAGCCCTTGCTGTGGAGCCCGGGTCCCTCCTGCCTCTCAGCCTCTGCTGCCTCTCCAAAAAAATAAGGGTAGTATGGCCGCTGCCTCCAGGCCTAGCAGGCGAAGATGCAAAGTACCCAATGCTCAAATGGCGGCCACCTTTGGAGAGATGGACCCATTCAGTGACGGGGGCCTGGAATGCCTGGGTAAGGGCGCCGTGAGGTCTTAACAAGCCACAGGAGGGTGAGGGCCAAGGCGGGAGCCAGGCTCTGGAGGCTACATGGAGGATGGAGCTGGCAGCTTCCAAAGGGTCCAGCCACCAAACTTGTCTGTCTCTTGTTAACCTCCCCCGCCAGCCCCGCCCCATAGGACCAAACCACCACGGGCACAGGCGTCCAGTGTCAGCCCTAGGGCTTCCGGGATCAGCTGGCCTGCAGAGGCCCAGAATTCCCGCCTCATCAGGGAATTACCTTCATAATCACAGGCACTCAGAAACCTTAAGCACTTATTGTGTGGGGGCCCTGCAGGCACGTATTAGTTCCTCTGATCCTCACAGCACCCTGTCCAGGATGTACTGGCACTGTCGTCCCCACTTCAGGGAGGTGCGACCCTCAGGCTCAGAGCAATCATTTTCCCACAGTCAGACACAGCAAACAAGTGGCAGAGCCAGGATTTGAACCCAGGACCAACTGGCTCCAAAGGTCTGGCTACTTCTACTCCCTTTAGTCCATAAGCATACATTGAGCACCCAGGATGTACCAGTGCTGGGAGGTGGGGGGATCCCTGCAAGATTCCAGGACTCCAGATCTGAGTGGAGATCCACCAGCCAGAGCTGGAAGCCCAGAGAGTCAGGATCACCTGCCCGCCCAGCAAGGCATCCTCCCCATACCCAGAGAAAAATTTCAGCCAAGCTGGCTGCAAACTCAGTGGGAATCAGATGCCACACATCAATCAGAAGCCAGAAGTCCGTGATCACATCTCACTCTGCTGGGTGACTGTGGCCCTAGCCTTTGGCCTCTGTGAGTCTCAGTTTCCTCTTCTGTGTAATAGGAACAAAACTTCCACCCACCCCCAGGAGGGGACAAAGGATGGAATGAGTCACCTCGCTATGACCTGGCTGGGGAGAGCACAATGTGAGGGCATCAATATCAGACAGAGTAAAAGTCAAGGCCACAAACTTGAATAAAGAAGCCGCAGAGAAGATAATCAGACCTTGACGGGGAGGCTGAGCTTTCCAATACCACCCCAACCCTGACTTCCATGCCCCAGCACCAGGATTCTGCCCGTGCGGGCCTCGCAGCCCAGCCGGTCTGAGGATTCAAAGGACCCATTCCCACAGTCTCTCAACAGCCCCACAGCCGGGCTGACATCCCCAGTCCCACATGGCACCAAAGAGGACTCAGCCCGGCCAGCCCCTGGAGAACCCCCTGGCTAGGATCCCAGTCGCAGTGCCTCAAGGAGGGAAGAGCCCTCAGCAAGAAGGCACTTGGTCAAGATCATCTAGTTTCTCCTCTCTGGCTTCTCATTTTATTCTGGAACTTCTCTGGGTAGTTCCAAGAGGAGGGGAGGTTCTGGGGCCCAGGTTGGAGGGGAAGTCACTTGCTCAAGGTCCCGTATCAAGGAGTGGGGAAATCGAGGTTTTGGCTTCCAGCTCTGGGATCTTCCCCAATCATCTACTCCTTGACTCAGCCCCTCCCAGCCCCCCAGGTTGTATTGTGGGAAGGGACAGGCTGGCTGGGTGGGGAGAGCCCTAGATGGAAAGACAAGAGATATGCACTTTTCTCCCTTCTTGGATAATATGTCCTGGATCTTGCTGGCCTCAATTCCCCCATCTGTGAAAAGAGAAGGTCAGAATAGATCAGGAATATCAAACTCATGGCACACATACAATGATGCCTAATCCTCTGCCCAGGACAGACATTACTAATCTATCACAGCACTCTTTCCCATGAAGCCAAGACTGGGCCTCAGAATATTTCTCAACACAGCAATCCAGGCCTGGGGGATTTGAGCCCTGGGCCATCCCTAGACCAGGTAATATCTGAGTCCCCTCAAGGGATGGGAAGGAAGAAAGACAGACATAACATTTACTGAGCATCCGGAAGTTTCAAGCCTCTGGGAGACATTCACTGATTTAATCCTCACAAGGGAGGTGTGCAGAAGCTGAGGTTCAGAGAGGCTCAGTGACTCGCCTTTAGACAGACAGATGGGAACAGGGCCTTGAATACAGGGGAGGTACCTACTGGATCACCCTCCCCAGGAACAGGGATGCAGAGCCAGCCACCAGGAGAGAGCCTAAGGGACAGCCTCACCGCATCCTCCTCTTGGCCCTACTAAGTGCAAGCCCCATGCTCATTTTACAGCTTCAGAAACAGTCGCAGGAAGGGGGCTTCAGCTGTTAGAAAACAAAGGATTTGAGCATGTGTCTGGTTCTTCCTCACCCCTATTTATCAAGCTAATGCATGCTAAACGCTTTACTTCAGTTCTTTTGGGATATCTTGGAAGCCATGACTCACTTCATACATGAGGATACTGAGGTGCCCCCAAAGGAAGGGCCCGCCACCCTGCTAGGGACTCAAGTGGAAACCAGAGTGGTTTACCATGGAGATAAGGGAGTGGGAGCAGTGGAGGGGAAGTAAAGGGCTGGGGGAACCCCAGGGAAGATAGAGGTTCAGAGACCACACAACTGAAGCAGGAAGTGAGGCTCTGGTCAAAAGGCCCAGGACAGGGAGGTAGGGGCCTCGGAAGGGGCTCTAAGGCCTGCAGAGACACAGGAGGCCCCTGGTGATGCCAGCCTGGCCCAGGAGTCCAGAGCCCCAAAGCCTAAACTCAGCAGACCCTGTCTACTGGCAACTGGGAAACCCTAACCAAGTGGTTTCTCCTCTCTGGGTCTTAGTATCTATATCTGGAAAATGGGGCTAATCTCACCTAAGGCAAGCTTTCAAGAAGCTGGGATGGGTTAGACCAATAGAGCTCTCCCCAGTTCAGCCTCCTTACACAGAGAGGGCAAGACAGAACTCAAGTCACCCAGTACATGGCTGCCAAAACCCCTCCATAGACCAGCACCTCCAGAATCAGTGAGATCATCCACTCAAAGCCTTCACCGGACAGCTGGGGAGTCCAGACCTGTTGGGCCCACTGACCCACCCAGTGTCACAGCACACAAGACAGGTCCCATTTCCTGAGTACCTACATCGGCACCAGGCACTGGGCATACAGCCCTCCTTTAACCCTCACCTGATAGGAAGATATTTACTGTTTCCATTTTTAAGGCAAGGAAGCTAAGTCTCAGAAAGGTAGAATGAATAACCCAAAGACACACAGCAAGCGGGCACAGTCAGAACTTGGATGCAGATCTTTCTGACTCCTGAGCCCTGACCATTCCTTTGGTCTCCATCTCTCCAGCCGACCTCACTCCCAGCCTCCAGCCATCCTGCATTGCACGGCCCCATCCCCTGGCTCTCACCCTCTCCTGCCTTTCTGCTAGTGAACTACTCTACTTTCAAAGCCCAGCCTCAAATGCCTCCTCCTCTTGACACCTGATCTAGGCACCCACAGAATACCTGGGGTCGAGCCCACAGGTCTATTTCTACCAGGTGACTTGGTCAACTCTGCACCCCTGGTCTCCAACATGGGGCTGTTCACACAGGGGACACCAACTAGCCTCCTGTGTGAAGATGAAGGCCAAACTCCTCCCCAAGGCCCATGTGGCCCAACATGGTCCAGCCGTCCTGATAACACCCCCTCATTTCACCTCTCACCCACTCCCCTTAATTTTCTGTGCCCAGATTCACAGGCTCTCCCATTGCTTCTCCATAATAGCACACACTCCCCCATCTCAGGACCTTTGCACCTGCAGTTCCCTCTGCCTGGTAAGCCCTTCCCCTAGCTCCATGCCTGACCAACTCTTACACGCTTCCTTTGAGATTCCTCTGCACCGCATGCCTCTCTCTCTGAGCCCTTATCTCATCTGTGATTATATATTAATTTATTTGGCAACTTGTTTGCTACTTGGCTCACCCTCTAGACAAATTTCTGGGTGGCCAAGGACCTGTTCACAATTCCCCAGCAAGGACCCACCCAGGCTGACCACACTCCCCACCAGCCCCGGGGCCCTGGGAAGTGTCTAAGCAGAAGGGTAGAAAGCGCACACCCTCTCCTTCTTTGCTGAGTGAACTGCTGCTCCCTCTCGTCACCACCTCCTGGAAGGCTCTGGATACCTTCAGAACTCCGACTGCTAACCCATCACCACACTATTTAGCCCAAGTTCAAAGCTCCTAGAACATAGCAGGTGCTCAACAGAGGGCCACAGATGTTTGTATCTAGGCAGGTTTGGGAAAAACGAGGTCAGTTGAGGACGACCTGTCAGCAGGCCACTGAGCCATCTCCTGCCTGGCTCCTGAGGCTTGAGGGTGCCAGACAACCCCCCGCCCCAGGTCACAATCAGGGAAGAAGCCAAATCAGGAACTGACTGTGAGCTGGGGATAATTCATGCTCCAGGAAGAGGCTAGGGGAGAGGAGAGAGCTGGAGGGACTTCCTGGGAGAGGTGGGCCTTAAGCTAAGCCTTAAAGAGCAAGAGCAGATAAACAACTGGTAGAGTTAGAGGGCACGCCTTCAGGAGCAAAGGCCCAGGAGCCACAAGGGAGAGCCCAGGCAGGCAGTCAGCTGAGACAGGTGACACATTGTAAATCATTTCCCTGGGTGGAAAGACCACATCACCAAGGCACACCACATCACCACATCACCAAAAGGGCCTCGTGGCTTCCACACAATCACTCATAAGTAGAGTCTTTCTGACACTGTCACGTGCCTGGTCCCATACTGGGAAACCGCTGCTCCCCCATCACTGGAAGGGTACAAGGGCACCCAGACTGAGGACTCAGATCTAGGCTCTCATTCCAACTTCAAATTATGTGGGCTTGGCCAAGTCATTTCCCCTCCATAAGCCTCAGTTTCCCCACCAGCAAAATGAGGATACACATGAGTCCCTACCTCATAGGAGCTGCTCAGTAGATGTTAGCAGCTCTCATTATCACTGGCCCATTTTATACTCAACAAAACTGAGGCCAGAGGGAGAAGTGAGTTGCCTAAGGTCACACAGCCACTGGGCAGTGAGACTGTGCTGGAGCTGTTTCTTCCTCAAGGGGTTATTCAGTGACTTTTTGAGTACCAATCCCCTTCTGGGGATGAGCCCCACGAGGCCTCCCACCCATCTGTTTTAGGCAATTCATCCAGGAAGCGCTCATTTATTGAACACCTACCACATGCCAAGCCCCTACATGCAGAAGTGCACAGATTCTTCCCCTGAGGATCCCCATTCCACACATGAGGACTCAGAGGGGCAGTCTTGTAGCCCAGATCACCTAGAAGTTTCTTGGGGAAGCCAGGAGGCCGAGAAGACGGTCAGCAACAGGACAAGGCTGGTCCATTCTTGAAAGCAAGTCTGATATCAGCTGCACTGTGGCTTGGCTTGGACTCACCTCAGGAGACCTAGAGACCACTGTCCCAGATGTACAGAGTCCCTGAAGCCCAAAAAGCCTCACCAAGGGCCACACATAAACTCCATGCACTCTCAAGCCTGCCTGAAGGCGCCAGAGGCTGAACTGATACCCCACAGGCGAGCCCCTTCTGTTCACCTCATCCTTCCACCAGCCCAGTAACCTCAGCCAGGCCCACAGCTGGTCCTTATGAGGACCCCTTAGCTCAGAGAGGGCAGGCAGTTGCCTGAGGACACACAGCAGGTAAAGTGTAACGCCTGTCAGGACTCAAACCCACCACCAACCCCAGCCCAGGCAGACAGATGGACCCGGCCTGGTGGTGAAATCCCAAAACTTTTGCCAACTTCTAAGCAGACAGGCGGCTGGGCCTGCACAGAGGCAAGGCTGGGGGCGGTGGGCAGCAGGGACAAAGCAGTTTGGCCCAGTCCCTTCCAGGCCGTTAGCACCAGGCCCTACCGGAGGCCCCATGAGGACAGGGAGGTCCTGGTGCCTAGGCCCTGCACCCTTCATCCAGCGCCCCCAGGCCCACCCTGCTCGCCCCTTCTCTAGCCCCCATCCCGGGCTGGGGGCGCCAGGCCGGGCAGCGGCGGCCAGAGGCGGCGCCGACTGGCTCAGATTTCAGATTTGGCCTAGACCTGGCCCGGGGGCTCAGGCCCAGCTAGCTGTTCTCAGGGGGCCCACAGAGGGAGGGTGAGCCGGAGGGAGTCCCCGCGCGAACAGGACCCCTAGGCACCCCCATCCAGCCCCCTCCCCCCGCGGCATCACAACAAAAGGCCGCGCCAGGCAAGTCCCCGTGTGCCCGCCCAGCGCTCCGGGATCGCCGCTCCGCCCGGAGGATGGGGGTTGCAGGGGTGGACAGGAGCTCCCACAGCCCGCGATCCGACGCCACAGTGGTCCCCGGGCGGGGGCTCCCTCACGCGGGCCGGGACTGAGGGCCGGCGGAGGGGTGGGGGGTGCTCACCTGGGCCGGCGGGCGGGCGGGCGCACCGGCAAACAGACGCACGGGAGGACAGCCGGCCGGACGGCCAGGGATTCGGGCACACGGCGGCCTGGCCGCTCCGGCTCCCGGGCCGGAATGGATTCCGGGCCGAGAGAGACAGATCGAGAGAGAAAGGGGGGGGGGGGGAGGAGGAGGAGGCGGCGGCCCGGGGAGGGGAAGAGGAGGGAGGGAGCGCGCGAGCAGGGAGGAGGGGCCCGGCAGGCCGCCGGGAGGAGGAGGAAAGAGGAAGCGCGCCAGGACAGATTCCCGCCGGTGACCCAGGAGAGACCCATGCGCGGGCCCCCACCACGCCAGGGGTCCGGGCGGGGAGGGAAGGGGGGCGGAGGCCTGGGGCACAGAAGCCCCGCCCACCACCCCCACCCGGAGACAGCTCCCTACCCCGCGGGACACCCATCGGCCCCCAAGCCAAAATGCCCTTCCTAACTCCCCCCACCTTATTTACCCCAAATCCACCCCTCCCGAAATTATTAGTAACAATAATAATAATAATAATAATAATAATAATAATAATAATAATAATAATAATAATAGCAGCACTAAAGGAGCGCTCAATTCTTGCCAGGTTATCATGCTACGTGGCTCAGATCAACTTTAGGATCTACTACCAACCAACTGGGCTGGGCAGGCCAAGGATTATCCCCATTTTATGGATGAAAAAACTGAGGCACAGAGAAGCGTGTCGCTGGACAAGAACCAGGGCTTTGACCCTGGCCTTGACCTGAGTTTCCCAAAGTGGAGACTGGGGCAGGAGGGACAGTGTGAGAAGGAGCAACATGTATTTTAATAGAAATTTGTTCATTGTAATGTGCATAAGAAAAAGAAAAGGAACTACAGCAGCCCATCAGAAGGCAGCAAGTTCCAGATATTCCTGCTTAGGAGGGGGCTGAAGCAGGTATTTAGTGACAGTCACACTTCCAATCAAACAAAGAGGCTGAGTGCATCTAGACACAGAGGGCAGGGAGTATTGCAGAGAAAGGGGATATTGAGGAAATGCTGTTTTCACCACAAAGCCTCCCCCACCCCCTCCCTATCTGACCCCACCTTACTCCCACCACCTCCTGGCCTAGGTTTCTGGACCGCCCTATTGGGGGCGGGTGCCCCACCCTTAGCTCCTCACATGTCCTCCTGCACAGGAGAAGGTGGGCCTGAATCCAGCTTTAAATACCACCATCTGCCTCCACATTCCTTCTCCAAAAGTTCTCCCATTTTACAGATGGGAAACTAAGGCCCAGCCAGGTCAAATGGTACCAGGCCTGGGCTTCTCCTGAGAGAAGTTGGGAGGGGAACCCTAGAATATGGGAGGCAAAGGCCTCAGGGTACAATATAGTATCCAGTAGTCCAGGAGCGAGCAAGGCCTTAAACCAGACTGATGTAGGTTCAAATTTAGGTTCATTGCCCACCTGCTGTACCTTGTACAAGTCCGTCAACGTCCCTAGCCCAGTCCCCTCTCCTATGAAACAGGAGTGAACGTGGCCACTGAGGACTCCAGGGAAGTTCAGAACTGACAAGGGTGAGGGTGGCTGAGGTTGTGCTCAATGGGAGCTAAATGGGAGCTCTTATGGTTGGTAAGCTGAGGCCAGAGGGGGAAGGGGCTGCTTGAAGTCCCACAGCAAGTGGGCAGCAGAGCCAGCACCAGAAGCCACCCTTGGCTGGTGAAATGGCTGCACTTATTTGCAAGGTTGGCTTAAAGATTAACGACAGCTTCCCAGGATACTGGGCGGGCCCCTGGCTGGAGGAGCAGGTTTCTCAGGCCTCATTCACTCCCCAGACAGGCCTGAAGGCCTTTCCTGCAGACCCAGGCATAGGGGTGGGAAGTTCAGCCAGCAGCGTGCCATGCTGGCGCTGGCTCGCACCACTTACAAGAGCAGATCGTGTTCATCTCTTCCCAACTTCAAGTTCAATGATGTCATGTTGGTAGCTTGGTATCTATCAGCCATGGTGGAAGTATTAACACCTTGGAAATCAGCAAACACTCCAAATCAAGGCTTTTTTTGTTCCTTCCAGAGAGCTATTTGTTTAATATTTACCAGCACATCACTAGATTCATCCCCAGGAGTTCAACTGAAAATTCCAAGCTTCTTCTAGAGCTAGGATGACAGAGGGTTTAAAAAGCACAGACTTTGGATCCACAGACCTGGGATCAAGTCCCATCTCTGTCCCTTCGTAAATATGTGACCTTGGACATATCATTTCTCTGAGCCTCACTATGCCAACCGGCAAAATGGGCTAAAGATAGTGCTTCCCTCAGAAGGTTCCTGTGAGGTTAAAGTGAAATAATGTATGCTCAGGGTATCTGAGCCCTCCTTCATACCCTAAATGCTTTCTTGGAGGTTTGAGGGCAACTGGGGCATATCTTGGCTCCGGGAGCACAGATGTAGCCTTCCACCTGGAGCCACCACCGGCCTGGCTCAGCAGCTGACGTTCTCAGGAGGCAGTGAATTCAGGAGGATGTGGCCAGCACAGTGGTTTCACAATTGAATGGTGGAAGAGTTCGTTATTTTCAAGCACTCCTCTGGGCCTCCTTTGCGCAGGCTGTAACACCTACCAGGAATCCTCGCCCCGTATCTCTAGCGTCCCAACCCTCTCCATCCATCAAGGTCCTGGATAAGTGCCACCTCCTCCAGGACACGCTTCCTGATAAACCCCTGAGGGAGGCACGCCCCAAAGCATTCAGGGTGTGTCTGTCCCCACCCAGAGAGCGGAGACAGCCTGGCCCATGCCTGGCACAGAGCAGGCATTGCCTACCCAGTTGGCTAGAGAGAGCACTTGGCCTCGGGATCCATATACAAGAGTTCCAACTCTCCCATTCATTGACTGTGTGGTCCCGCCCTCTCTGAGCCGCAATTTACTGATCAATAAAGTAGGGGCAACAACCAGACCAACTTCCAGGATTATGTAGATGCAAGAGTTGCTGGTCTGGCCAGGTGGATCAGTAAATGACTCTTTGGGCATTATTTGGCTTAAAACATTGTTAGTAAAACAGCAACTCATTGCTTAATATCTGCAAATCATTCATCATCGATCATGGACAGCAAACACTTATTGATCACTGATGGTGTACACAGCCCTGCGCCAGGCCTGGAATGCCAAGAAGGATAATTTCCCAATTCAATACACCCGGCAGAGGATAAATGTTATTGATATCAAGATTGTGGAGATGGTGGGCACCTGCTGTACACAATCCTCTATCTCTGGAAACCTCCTCTTCCCTCCTTCCCCACTGCCTGGGTCAACGGCACAAATGAGAGCAGGATGGAGCTTGTGGGGTAAGGCCTGACCCCCCCCAACAACTGGCAGCAGACCCAGGGTGAGAGCTTCCCCATGACATGGGGTCAGAGGCACTGCCTGCACCTCACCCAGGGCCCTGGTGGCCTGTCTGCCGTGTCCACCCTAAGCCCAGTTCATCCTTGGAAAACAACTAGGCACAGGCACTCAGTGGGAAGGTCCAGACCAGCCCTTTCATCCCTCAAATGGTTTTCTGGAGTTGTCTATTCAAAGAACCAGGCTCAGGGCTACAGGACAAGGTGGAAGAGTGGGCAGGCTCTGGCTTGAGGCTGTGGAATAGGCTTGGCACCTCTCATGGCATTGCATTTTACAGTTTACACAGAGATGCCCGGTACATCATTGCATCAGCTTGATCTGGCCCTGGCCAACTGCTCAGGCCTCACTTGCCAGCCCTGATCCTCTTCCTTCTTTGTCAAGCCTGCCTCCCTGCTGTCACTCCATCACAGTAGTGTATGCTGCCCTGAAGCCTCTACACTGGTCCCTCTGCCTGGAATGCTCTCCACCTGCTGGCCCCTGGGTAAGCCTTACTCTTTCTTTCTCTGGCCAGTCAATATTTCCTGAGCATCTACTAGGTGCTAGGCTCTGTGCCATGTGCTAGGGACACAGCAGTGAACAAACCAGGTCTGATCCCTGCCTTGGGGTTGCTTACAGCCTGGAGGAGCAGGAAAGAGTGAAAGTGTGCTAGTTACAGTGACGGGAAAGCACCAGGGGCTGGAGGGGCCCAGAGGAAGGGCCCCTAACTCAGCACGTATGTTGGAGTGGGGGGCTGATGAAAGAAGGAGGCCATCTATGGAGAGTGTAGAAGCCTAAGGAGGTAGTGGCAGGTGAAAATGGGACAGAGAAGGTGTTCCAGGCAGAGGGAACAGCAGGAGCAAAGACACAGAGGCAGAAAATACTGAAGTGTTTGGAAACACAACTGGCAGTAGAGCACAAGGTGATGGATGAACTGGGGTGAGAAAAGGGAGGCTAAGGGGAGCCCTGAAGATCCTTGACGGCCAGTCGTGGCTTCTGTCCTGGAGGCAGTGGGGAGCCATGTAGGGTTTTGTGCAGAGAAGGGCCTGGGAGATGTGCTGTCACTGTATGGGAGACAGACTGAAGGGCAGAGGGGAGCAGTCTGGAGGCCTCTGTGCTGACATCAACCAGCTGAGGACCAGCTGAGGTGGAGCCCCTGTCTTACATCAATGTGTGTACCTGGGCATATACCTATGTCCCAGGGAGCGAGGCCAAGCTGGTCCAAAGGCCTAAAACTCAGGATGCTAGGGAAGTACCCCCAGCCCTAGGAGAGTTGGAAGGACCCAGGAGCAGGTGGTCATGTTCCTCCTCAGAGGCCTGTCTCCGGGAGAGGTGATCCGCTGCCAGCAAGTTCCTCCAGCATCTGCCCACCTCCAGGGATGGAGACTGTGGGCACCTGAGCAGGTGGAGCCAAAGTGATGACACACAAATGACAGCGTTGGCTTCTGAGGTCTGCCCCACACATTAAAAATCCTCACGGCCTCACCTGCTGGGGCTGTATGGCCAATTCACAGATGGGAAACCTGCAGTTCAAACACTTCCCTTCTCAGCCCAGAGTTTGGAGACAAAACAAGTTATTTTACAAGCAGAAAAGCTCTGCCCATGTGAAAATGAGGGAGACATCTGACCCCACCAAGAAATACAGCCATTCATCACTTCACTCCCCTCAGGCCACGGTAGAGGCCCAGAGAGGGACAGACACTCACCTGAGGCCCCACAGAGAGTCACTGGCAAGCAGAGCCAGCCCCACTCCAGCCCAGGCCTCCTTCCGCCATATCTCAGAATGTTTGTGAGCAAAGATAAAAGGATCCAGGGCCCTTGATCTGCCTGGCTGGACAGGAGGGCAGAGGGCAGGGCGGAAATCTGCAGCCAGATCTGTGACCCCACAGATCAGAGGGGGTTAGAAACCTGCTGAGCAGAGAGGAGACAGTCTGCAACAGGAGGGCTTCAAAGAATGCTTGCAAAAATAACCCTCGTTGCAGCAGCTCACAGACACCGTGTGCGGAGCTTCCTGGCCAGTGTCCTGTTGTGGGGCTCCATGTGTAGCAACTTGTATGTTCTTTACTGCACTGTGAGGTAGGAGCTATTATTATCCCCATTGTACAGATAAGAAAACTGAGGCTCAGCCAGGCAACATGCCACAGCGAGGGCGGGCCAGACTTTGAATTTTAACCCAGGCAGAATGCAAGCTGTCCTGAGTCTAGAACTCAGGCTCTACAGTTCTGTCCTGCCCAGACCTTCTGTGAGCCTCGGCCTTCGCCTATTTCCCTTCCAATAGGGAGAGGTGGGATCCACAGAGCCACACCCAACCTCTGATCCCCACCACCCCAAACCTCTGCTTCTACCTCATGGAATGTCTCCATCTCCCACATTTCCCAGGCCTCTTCGGAAGATGGAATGCAGCAATGTTTTGTGGGAGTACTTTGAAAAGTAGATACTAAGGAAGAAAAAATGCTAATCCTACACTCCGCCCTCAGGGAGGAGCATATAACTGCCTGCTCCTTAGCTGTGGGCTGCTCACAGTGACTTTCTTCCTTCCAAAGAGGACAGTGTGGAAGGGGATTGGGGGTGGGCAGGAAGGCAACTTTACCCTGCAGAGACCTGATGAGCACTGCCTCGGCCAGGTGGTCAAGGTCGGCATTAACAAGGATAAAGTCATGATAATAATATGCACCCTCGGTATGATGCCATGAGCACAGCACTTCATCTCTGTGGTCTTCCTCCCCAGAACCCGTAATCTCAGCATAATCAGGAGAAAAACATTAGACGAATTCCAGTAGAGAGACATTCTACAAAATAGCTGACCAGTTCTCCTCGAAACTGGCAAGGTCATCAAGAACAAGGAAAGTCCGAGAAATTGTCACAGCCAAGAGGAGCCCAAGGAGACCTGATGACTAAGTGGAATGTGGCACCCTGGATGGGCTCCTGGAACGGAAAAGGGGCATGAGGGGGAAACTAGGGAACTCTGAATAAAATATGGACATTAGTTACCAATAATACATTGATACTGGTTCTTTAGTTGTAACAAAGGTGATTACTGATGTAAGATGTTAGTAATGAGGAAAACTGGTTGGGGCTATGCACCATGTCATGATCTAGAGCAAAGGACAGAGTGTTAGGACAGGCAGGAAGCCAGGAGAGCTTTCTCAAAACATTTCCCTCTAAAGCTTGGGAAACTGAGGACTGAGGAATGGAAGAGATTTGCCCGAGGTCATATGCAAGTTTATGACAGCCAGGACTAGGATCAAGGGTTCTTGAAGTCACAAGTATTTATCAAATGCCTACTGTGTACAAGACTCCAGCCTAGGTCGTCATCATGGTGAAAGCAGGTTGAGAAGTTCAAAGGTTCGTCCAAGAGTAGCACCTCCCCTGGGCCAGGTGTCCAGGGACACAGACGCTGCCTGTTGGGGCTCTCAAGCCAGAAGGGGAAACAGATGTTCAATCACCCTGAGTAGGAGAGGGAGAGAGCCGTGAGCTTCTGTGCCCAGAAGATTCAACCCCACCATCTGCGACACATGTTATCTTGCTGAACCTCACTGTGCTGCGAGGTGAAAGAAAGCTGGTGATGGAAAGAACCTTCCCTGGGTGATGCTGAGAGGATCTAATAAGGTATTGGGGCTTTGAGGTGTCTGGCACAACGCCTTGGGCATCACAAGCGCCCAATAAATAGTGATTCTTTTTATTTATTTTTAAGAGCAGTCTGAGTGCTGTCACCTTGTAGGGATTTCTCGTGTAGCTTCCCAGATGAGGGGTATTTGGGTTGGGTCTTGAAGGATGGGAAGGAGTTTGCCAGGCAGAGAGGATGTGGAAGCTGAAGCCCTGGCCTCCAGGGTTCACAGTCTGGTCTGGCAGAGAAGAAGACATGGAGTTTCTCTCCCAGGGCATTCCCACGCAACAGGACTTCCCTGTTTCTTGGCCTTGATGCCTCCTTCCCGGCCTCCCTGGGCTTTGGGGTTCATCACTGCCTGAGTCAAGAGCAGAGGCATCAGGGGATGGGCAAGGGTGGGGGCGGGCACCAGAGCCGAACAACTACAGGACTCAGTCATCTGGAAATGAAACCCAGCCCTGCCGCCCACTCACCAGCTGAGTGTCGCTTATACAGCTTCCTCCTTCTGTTCCTGTTCAGGAATTACCCAGGCAGGGCTCTGCAGTGGCTGGGGACTGCCCAAAGGCTGGGCCTGGAGCCTCCTTGGGTCTGCTCTGGTCACTCAGAGACTCACAGGCACTTTGTCTCCTGTCCCAGTCCTGCCTCCAGTGTACACTTTCTCCTTCCCACCACCGGACATCTGCCTGTGCAGTATCACCGCCTTCTCCTCTCGGCTTGTCCAAACCGCACATGCCCACCTCACACTCCTGGAAGCCTCTACAGAGACCTTCCCTCTACCGCCTCTGTATCCTCTCTATTCATGCCTCCTGCATGGCAGCCCCATGCAGGGTTGGGGACAGATGGGGCAGCAAGCAAGACCAGCACGGCCCCCATCCTTTTGAGCTCCGGCCTCTACCCGCTGTGTTCTCTGTATCCTACATCATTTGTCCACATCCTTTGGGTGGGGAATCAGAAGCCAGGGCCCTAGTTTGGTGCAGACTTAAAATGAACAATGTAGATCCATATATTCTGCCATGGAAATAGTTCCTGCTATGTTAGTCAATTTAAATGTTATCATATTAACAATATAATCTCATTTCTGGTTTTTTTTTTTAAAGTGGGAGTAGGAAAAATAAAAGGAATAAACACTACCAGGTTGCTAGCAGTTGTCCTGGGGATGGGGGAGGGGGGAAACTCACAGATGAGCTTACTAATTTTTTCTTTTGTGCTTGTCTTTATTTTTTAAGTTTTCTACAATGAGCTCACGCCACTGGGGCCAGAGAAAGTGATATAGATGACTTGTGAGGCTAATCTGCTCCCTAACTGGTCTGGATGCCCAATGCAAGGCCTGGTCACAGAGCTCCACAGCTCAGGGCTCCCGGGGACCAAAGTCCTCAAGGGGCAGCTGGTCATGCACTTGGCTTCTCCCCACCCACTCTGGGCTGGTCCCCAGTCCCCAGGTGCCTCTGCCAGGGATCTTGTGGCTCATTTTGCTCCTGGCCCCACCTGATGAGGAAGAGAGAGACCCCCAGGGGAAGTGCCCAGTTCTCTTCCATGATGTTCTGGGGCCCTGCTCTTCCCCTTTCCTGTGACCTTGGCCCACCTTGTCTACATCCACAAACCCCTCTAGGGCGGGGCAGAGGCAGGTATGAGGAGGGGGGCTCCTTGGCCCTGGGCCTGAGCTTGAGGCCGAGGACACAGCCAGTGTTGGCCCAGGAGGGGCCCAGAGTCTGGTGGTTCCCACTAGACTTTTATCTTAGTTGCGTTCTCCCGAAGCAGAGCCTGAGAGCAGGACTCATTTGAGAGGTGATCCTAGAAGCTGCAGGAAGGGGACGGGAAGAGATAGGGAAGAATAGAGGCCACTGTACTGAGTGTTATCCAGGCAGGTCACCCCTGGAGGCAACAGGAACTCCATCCCTCCGAGACCTCAAGTAAGTTTCAGCATGCCCCCCACCCTGCGGAGGGAGGCTGGAGCCTTTGTCCCCGACTCTGGACCCCCTTTGGCTTCAGGATGCCCTCAGGGCTGTTCGTTCCCTCACATTCCATAAGCAAGCCTGCTCCCTGCCTCCAGAGAGCCAGAGGGAGAAGATCTGAGAAAGGACACCCCGCCCCCAGCCTCACCCCCAACCCCCTCCCACGTCCTGGCTTCTTTCTAGAGCTCCAGACCCATCTGTCCATCACCCTCCAGACCTTTCCCCAGAACACTCTCCCAACCCCACTCTGGTATCCTGGATGTTCTGCTTATCTTAAGCAGAGCACATCCTCTGTTCCCTGAAACTGACCCCTCCCCCAGGGTCCCCAGCTTAGGAATAGCTGTTCCACCCTCTCAGGTAGGTCAGCCAGAAAGCCCGCACCCCCAGCCTTCCCCCGGCGCCCTGACACCTCTATCTCTACCACTCTAACTACTCCTCCTGTTGCCCCTTGCCCATGCTCAGGTGGGGCCTAGCACCTCCAGACACCATCCTGGCCTCCTCATGGTGTCCCGACCTCTGGTGTCCCCTCCCTGATTCATCCTCTGACACTCTCCGGTTCTTCTTTCCAGGACACAACTCTGGTTCTTCAGTGGCTCCCCTGTAGCCTCAGGCTGAAGCCCATTCAGGAGGCCACACAGGGCCAGACAGCCTCTCCAGTCCTATCTGCATCTTCCCCCAGGGCTGAATTTCTGGTCACTGGCCACCAGTGGCACTATCTCACCTTTGCTCTTTGCTCCACTTGGGAGGGACTTCTCCCAGCTTTTCCTCCCTGGTTAAGGCCATTCATTCTCTGGCCCCTTGTCTGACCCTCCAGCCTGGGTCAAAGTTACACGGACCCCATCTGCACGTCTCACAAGGAATGCTCATTTTACTCACCCATTTCCCCACCACAGGCCAAGAGCTCCAGGGGGTGCAGTTTGGGCCTGGGTCATCCTTGTGCCCCAGCACTACCCTGACCGGGGCTTGATGCTGAACAGGCCCCATGCTGGTGGAGACAGGAATCTCAGGCCTGGATTCCCCAGGTCCACCGGAACAGTGCCAGGCCTGTCCCAGCCCCTGCCTGAGGCTAACACATTAACTCAGGCTTCCAGGCCAAGCACTGAGCCAGCTACCCTGCCCCAGGTCACATCTTAAGTCTGGCCTCACCTTCTCCCCAAACCCCTGACTGCTCAGGGAGGGTCTCAGGGAGATGCAGATCCCAGCCGTAGCCAGGAAGGAACCCAGTCCCTGTGCTGGCCCAGGCCTCAGCTCCCTGGGGCCATGGTCCCTGGCTGAAACCTCTCCCATCCAGATGGGTGGCCCTGGGAGAGTCTCCTCCCCACAACCCCAATTTGAACCAGGCCTCTTGCCGCCTTTTGTGGTCTGTCCTTGACTTATACCACAGCTCCCTCCCAATAATTAAACATATTTAATCATCCAGTAGTTAAATGAGCTCCATGGGCCTTAAGCTAGCTCCCCTGCAGTCTTCTCATTCCTGGGGGTTCTGGCATCTGTGTTTCCAGGGCCTTGGGGCAGGGCTGTCTGATTCAGTTCAACTCAGCAAACACTGTAAAGCACCGTTTATGTCAACAAGAGGAAACGTGGGTGCAGAGTACACAGTAGGTGACTGGACCAGCCTGGGCTACTCGTCTCCCCCCTGCACCTCAGGCCAGGGCAAGGAGGAGTTCATCACCAGCCAGGCCCCTCTACCTACCAGGCACTGGAAACTCAAGGCCCAGAGAGGGTGAGAAACTTCCCCAAGGTCACAGAGCCCAGGTGTGGCGATATGGCTGGGTCCTAGGTAGTTGATGAAATATTTACCATCTGATGGGTGGACACTGGCTGATAAAACACACGCATCTCCTGCCTTTGGGAAGTTCACAGGTTGGTGTGAGGGGTGGTGGATAAACCAGAGAACAAATTTACTGATTGAGCATGTGCTACATGCTAGGATGGGAGTGAGCCTGGGGCGAGATAGGGAAGATGGGGGCGGGGGAGAACTGACAACAGGAGGTCAGGGAGGGCTTCTCAAAGGAGATGAATTTTGGCTGAAGTTTGAAGGATAAAAAGAGTGGCCCTACAAACATTTGAGAGGGGAGAGCACTCAGGTAAAGGCCCGGAGGTGAGAAGGGGTTTGAATTGGTCTCAGTGGAACAGCAGGTCTTGGGGGAGCAGTGGGAGATGAAGCTGGAGACTGCAGCCAGGTCTGGAGCCTCCTGGGCCCTGGGGAGAGCCTTGAACTTGACCTAAAGTCACTGCAAGGTCTCCGTAGAGGTTAAGCAGGAGTGGGTGGGGTGGTGACACAATTCAATGTATGATTTTGAAAGATCCCTCTGTCAGCTGCGTGGAGGGGGATTCGAGGGGGCAGGTAGAAGCAGGGAGGCCAGCAAGGAGGCTGGGACGCCCTCAGGGAGGGGGCGAAGGTGGCTCAGCCCGGGCAGGGGAGGTGGCGGGGAGAGCACGATTCAAGTGCACTTGGAGGAAGCACCCACAGCCCTTGCTCAGATTGGGAGCGTGGGCGCACAGAGAGGGCGGAATTGAGATGAATTCCCAGGCTTTTGGTTTGAGTGGATGGAGTTGCCATTTGCTGAGATGGGGAGGCCTGGGTAGGAGCCTGCTGAGGGCAAAAAGTCAAGAGTTCAGTTTTGGCCAAATTATGTTGGAGAAACCTTTTAGGTATCCATGGCAATGTTGAAAAAATTAATACTTCTGCCGACACTTACTGAACACACGCTGCATCGGGCACTCAGTGCCTTATACATGTTAACTCATTTAATCCCTTCATCAGCCCCTTGGAACAGACCTGCTGTTCCACTGAGACCAATTCAAACCCCTTCTCACTTCCGGGCCTTTACCTGAATGCTCTCCCCTCTCAAATGTTTGTAGGGCCACTCTTTTTATCCTTCAAACTTCAGCCATTATTATGCCCATTTCACTGATGAGGGAACTGAGGCGCAGGGTAGGATATTGTGTATAGGATAAGAAAGCCAGGCAGAGCTCCAAGGAGCCCTCACATCTAAAAGGCCACAGGAGGGCTTCCCGGAAGGGAGTTCTCCTGGGTCAGCCTAAGGTTGCCAGGGGTCACATGAAAGCAGGCAGGGATGACAAAGTGACCAGGGGATTGAGCTACAGAGCAGCTGGAGCTGTCCCCAGGCAGTGCATTTGCAGCAGGGGGGAGGGGGAGCTGGATAACAAGAGGTCCGGAAGGAATAGAAGGGGAGGAGGTGGACAGGACAAGTGGCCTCACACTTTCCAGAAGCTCCGTCTGGCTGTGAAGGGCAGGAGAGAGACAGGGACAGCTAACAGGGACTGAGGATCCTGGGACACTGCCCTGCCCACCTGGGGTCAGAGACTTCAGCCGTTTGCCAGAGACATGGACACTTCAGAATAACTTCCTTTTTGATATCGTCCGGCCGGCAGTGCACCTAAGTCCTTTGTTAGCACAGAGCTCTCTCCCACCTGCAGCCATTCTCCAGCGACCAAGGACAGGGTGCAGGGTCAGGGGAGGCAAGGGTGACTCACTCTCACCTCTCTCAGCTCAGGGTGTTTCCACACTAACTGGGACTTGGTCAGAGCCAAGAGATCTGTAGGGTGCCCTGACACTCCCTGGGGACTGTGGGTAGGAGACCAGGAGGGCCAAGTCCTCAACGGCCAGAACAAGGAGTCTCTCCCGGCTGCTGGACCAGACTCTCCATGCTCAGAAACTAACATCAACACTTTCCCCACCTCTGAAGTCCAGAGTAGGGAGACCCCAGCCCTCAGCTGAGTTAGCCATCCCCGCAAGGGCACTTTGGGGAGACTTAGGCCCAGAATGGGGAAGGGGCTTGCCTAAGACCTCATTCCACTGGTCACCCCTCCTTCATCAGTGCCACCAGATGCTAATCCTCTGGGACTGTCACCTCCCCCTGGAAGCCCTCCCTGACTCTCCTCCAGTCTGAGTTAGGGCCCTCCCCTGCATTCCCAAAGCCCCTCGGGCATAACATCACCATTCTTGCCACAGTCCATCATAAGTCCCTGTGCGTCTACCTGACTCCAGAGATTGAAGGCAGAGGCCACATCTGATCCACCAGTGTCTAGACAGAGCCGGGGCACAGGTATGTTTGTAAAACAGATCTCATCTGAACTGGAACCCATTGGTACCTTGTGAAGGGCCACAGGCCTTGAGCTTTCTCTGGCTCACAGGGCAGAGTACCACATTTCAGGGTCAGCATCTCTACCAAGCGACCATGCAGATGCCTAGGGCCCCTGGATGATAGGAAACCAAAAGGGGCATCAGGCATCCCACCCTCGTTTTCCAGAGGAGGAAGCTGAAGCTCAGAGCCGTGAAGGCACAATCCACGGGCCGATGATCAGAGGGGATGAATCACACTCAGATGGCCTTGGCCCTGTTCCAAGGCTCGCCTCCAGGAAGTGCTAAAGCCTAGGTTTCCTCATCTGCAAAACCGGGCTGGACGCAGCAGCCTCTAAAAGCCCAGCCACCGTTCTATGAACTCACAGGGCCCAGGCGCCACGGCTGGGGGAGGAGGGATCACTCAAGAGGCTATTTATCATCTGGCTGTACCCCCGTGAGCTCTTAGAGCAAAACACTCCCAAGAAGCAGGGTGATTCATTCACAGCACCATTTGCCATTTCCAGAGAAAAGGCAGACCACGAAATACATTCTGCAACTTTTAAAGCGGAGACAAAGAAGTTTTAAGATGAAGTTTCTCCTTAGTGGACAGAGGCCGAGGGAGGTGGGACACATATATTTTTCCTTCCAGAGATTCAAGGTTTTGGGCAAGGAAACTCTCACCATTTGAGACAAATTCCCCCAAAACACAAGGTGGTATCCTCCAAGAACACTAAAGACAACATTGCTTTTTAAACCACGTGATAGGCTGAAACTGACAACAGCCACTCTTAAGGTTGACTGATTGGGTGTGGGTTAAAAAACAAATTAGACTGGTTGTTTTTGTTGTTCTTGGCACTAATCTGTCCCAGAACTCTGACTGTCAAGGGGAAGATGAGAAACTCATGTTTGCTCCTCTTAAATGAAGCAGAAGGAAGCTTGCTGAATGTGTTGGAGGGTTTGGACATCTTGCAACCCAAGAAGACATGGAGGGAGGTAACAGGTGAGTCTGTTGAGGGGAACAAGGGGGTAGCATGGTTTAACTGCAGGGAGAGTGAATGGTGAGCTTCCATCACTCAGAAAACCACTGGAAACACTCTAGCAGTGCAAAGAGATGGAAATTTTAATCTCTCATTTTGAAGTCACAGGATATCTCTGCCCTGAATTTGGGTCTCTTAAAATATGAGTATTATACTCAACTTTTTAAAAATTGTACTTCTAGCTCTCAAGCCCCCACTGGGCAAAAGTGGGAGTGAACGTGATCTCTTTGCCCAAGTGAGGATGTGTGATATAGTAAGAAAGTTCCAGAGATCCTGATTGTAGTTTGACTCTGATGCCAAAGAGCTAAGTCTCCAGCCCTCTCTGGGACTCAGTTTCCCCATCTGTAAAATGATAGGAAAGAGAATGTGTAGAGGGAGAAGAGGAGACCCTTGAGGCATGGGCTTTGGAGTCATATTACCAGGGTTCTAAACTCATTTCTCTAGCTGTGTGTCCTGAGGCAAGTTACTTAACCTTTCTGAGCCTCAATTTTCTCATCTGTAAAACAGAGACAATAACATCTACCTATAGGATTTACTGACATAATGTGTATAAAGCACATAGCCTAGTGATTGGTCCACGTGAAATTTTTTTATTCAGGTGTAATTTACATGTAGTGAAACACTCAGACTTTACGCATTCAATTTTGATGACTGTGTATCAAGATACAGAACATTTCAATCACCCAGAAAGTTTTCTCATGTCCCTTCCTAATCAATACTTCTCCCAGGAACAACCACTGATCTGATTTCTATCACCACACGTTAGTTTTGTCTCTTTTAGAATTCCATATGAATAGAACCAGACCATGTATATTGTATTTGTGTGTCTGTGGGTACATTTGGCTTCTTTCCCTCGAAATAACAGTTTTGAGATTCATTCATATTATTGTGTGTATGTGTAGGATGACTCCTTTATGATGTGTGTGTATTTCATCATATAAATCTTATCCATTCTACTGTTGATGAGCATCTGGGCTATTTCCAGTTTTTGCCTATTATGATGAAAGCTGCTAGGAACATTCTAGCTAGAATTTAGTACAAGACTTCCATGGACAAATATTTTCATTTCTCTTGGGTAAATACCTAGGAGTGGAATGCTGGCTCAGAAGGTAGATGTGTGTTGAATTTTTAAAAGAAACTCACAAATGGCCTTTAAAGTGGTTGTACCATTTTACACCTCTACCAGTGATGTATGAGAGTTCCACTCACTCCCCAACATTTGGTGTGGTCAGTCTTTTCAATTTGAGTCATTCTGGTATCATACTGTGGTTTTAATTTGCATTTCCCCCATGTCTAAAGAACTCCTTTCATGTGCTAACTTGGAATGTTTTAAAGGTAATTCCTCTCCCCTTCGCTGCCATGTAGCTTTCAACCTCCATGATTTGAAAGACTGTTGAACAAATAAGGAAGGGAAAAACTGATGACAAAATCTACTGGAAATGTAAAGAGCCCTACAAATACAAAAGCAAGCATGAGCTCAGCCCTGGAACCCCTCTGCTGACTTTGGTTTCCCAGGACTCGGGGACTAAGGACGTGCTTGTTTTCCAAGGAAGCCAAGATCCTGGCTGACTTGAGGTCAGAATGTTTACATGATAAACTTGCCCCTGATTGAATAATCATGTTCACTGCTGCCATTAATACACTGCCTACTATGCTCTAGGCACCTTATATATATACACAGTATGTCTACTTCTTACAATAGCCCCGCAATCTCTATTTGGTGGACTCTGAACATCATAGACATGAATTCCTTTGCCTAATACCACATAGTTACATCTCCATGGGATCCAGATTCAAAATGTGACTGTCTGACTCTAAAAACTCATTCAAGCTGCCTTCCCCCCTCAAAAATACATACATGTGTGTGCGTGTGCATGTGTGGACACGCACACACACACACAACGGAATATTGTTCAGCCATAGAAAGGAATGAAGTGCTGATACAAGCTATAACATGGACGAACCTCAGAAACATCATGCCAAGTGAAAGAAGCCAGGTGTAAAAGGTCACATACTGTGTGATTCCATTTAGATGAAATATCCAGAATGGGTAAATCTACCTATAGAAAGAGAGTGAACTGGTAGTTGCCTGGGGCAGGGGGAAATAGGGAATGGGGAGAAACTGCTTACTCGGTATGTGGTTTTCTCTTGGGTGACAAAAATGGTCTGGAACTCGATGGAGATGGTGGTCGCACAACATTGTAAATGTAATAAATGCTACTGAACTGCACACTTTACAATGGTTAATTTTATGTTCTGTGCAGCTCACCTCAATAAGATTAAAAAAACAAAAAAACAAACAGCACTCCACCCTGAAGTCTCTTCCTCATTAATGAGCATAATTTTACCATCAGTGATTTAGGCCTTTGGGCACTAAAGCCTCCAGCACCTGGGCCCAAACTTTTCCTCCCAGAGGAGCCCCACCCCCACCCCCTGCCCTTGAGAATTCCAGGGCAGAAAGGGAGGAAACAGCAGCATGGCTCAGAGAGGGGGCACCGGAGTCAGCCTGCCTGAGTGCAACACCAGGCACCTCCATGCCCTTGTCTGTAAAATGGGGATGCTAACGCCACCGACCTCATGGGGCTGCTGTGAGGATGGACCAGTATCAGGCACATGAAGTGTCTGGGCACATGTAATGTTTAGTCACTAAGCTGCATGGTTAGCACAGGCCAGCTTCTCCAATCACCCAGGCTACCAATATCCACTGAGCACCTATTATGTACCTTGGGATTCATCTATAAGCAAGATTGACAATAAAATTCCTTTCTCCTTGGAGCTCACATTCCAAATGGGCTGTAAGACAATGAATCGACTAAGTAAAATGTCTAGTATGTTAAATGGTGGTATCTGCTAAGGAGAAAAATAAATAAGGGGTGAGAGATAGGAAGTTTCAGGGAAAGGTTAAAATTTTAAATTGGGTGGCCAGAGAAGGCCTCCCTGAGGAATGCACTGAGGAAGTGAGGTGTATTCATTTTCTACCGCTGCTATAGCGTTACCACAAACTTACTGGCTTAAAACAACACATATGTCATATTTTACAGTTCTTGAGGTCAGGAGTCCAGAAAGGGTCTCTGGGCTGAAATCAAGGAGTTGGCAGAGCTGCATCTTCCTGCAGCCTCTGCGGGAAATTCGTACCTTGCCGTTGCCAGCTTCCAGAAGCCGCCCACATTCCTTGGCTCATGGGCCCTCATCATTCCAATTTCTGCTTCTGTCATCACATCTCCTTCTCTTTGACTTTCCTCCCTCCCTCTTTTCCTTATAAAGACCCTTGTGGTTATCTTGGGCCCACCTGGATAATGCTAAGTAATCTCCCCATCTGAAAAATCCTTAATTAGACCTGCAAAGTATTTTGTCATGTAAGATGACCTAATCACAGGTCCTGGGGGTTAGGATGTGGACATATTTGAGGGACCCATTATTCTGTCCACTACATGAGGCACAGTGACTAAAGGACAGCAAGTTCAAAGGCCCTGACGCAGGGCTTGCCAGGCTCGTTTGAGGCAGATGGAGGCCAATGAGAATGCAGTACAGTGAGCAAAGGGGAGTGGTCTCTCACGAGGTCAGAGAGGTGAATAAGGTGGAGTGGCTCTTGCAGGCCCTTGTGGGTCCCAGTGAGGACTCTGACCTTTATCTGAGTGAGGTGGGAGCAGGTGAGGGACGTGATCTTATGGGTTTTAACAGGATGCCTCTGGCTGCTGTGTTGAGAACAGGCTCTCCACAAGTAGTAGGCTGCCGCAATATCCGTGAGACATCACCAGTGTGATGAGAGTGGCTGGACCATGGGAGCAGAGGGAAGTGGTGAGATAGGTCTCATTCTGGATTTTGAAGGTCAAGCACTTAAGGATCAAAAATGGAGCATCATAGAAAGAAGGGAGTCAAGGATGACGCCAAGGTTTTTGGCCTGAACAACTGAAAGAATGAAGATGCTGTTTAAGATAGAGATCACAAAAAGATCAGACTTGAGGCTGCTGGTGAGGTCAGGGCTTTGAGATGCTTGTTGGGGATCCAAGTGGAGATACCGAGTAGGAAGTCAGATATGAGTCTGGAGCAGCTTAGGAAAGGGGTCTGGAGGGATTTGTTTGGAGACATCAGCACAATGGTGGTATTTAAAGTCATGAGCCTGGAAATCTGTGAGGGAGTGTGGGCAGACAGGAGAGGATCAAGGACTGAGACTTGGGCCCCTTTGATGAGGAGGAGCTAGTGACGTAAGAGGAAAGTCTTCCAAGAGGGGTCCTGGAAGCCAAGAGCACCAAGTGCTACAAACTATCCACGTGGAGTCAGGGGCTGGTGGAGCAGAGGATGCCCACGCTTGCTTTCCTGGGGCTGTTCTCTGGCAAACAGCCTTAACGGGAGAGAATTTAAGGGAGCTGGACGCACCGAGGTGGCCCTGCTCCTGTGAGCCAGAGCCACCTCCCCTCCAAGAAGCTGGACAGGTCTGCTGTACAGGTCTGGCTCCTACTCTCCCAGCACAATTTCCCTCTGGTCTCACCTCCAGCTGGGCCTCTAAAACTCAGCTAAGTTCCCTTCCCTCTGGTGGGTGGCTGTGCAAGACTGAGCTGGGGGCCCCAATGCTCCCCCGCTGGACAGGTCTCCACATCAGGCCTGCTTACACATCTCATTCTCCCGCGGGCCAGGCATACTTTGGGCTTCTGGAAGCCACCTTTATTTCTGCATCCCCTATCCTAGTGTGGCATGAGGCATCTAAGAGACTCTCAGTAAATGTCTGTGAACAGAAATACTCCACAGAAGGCCCTCCTGCTAGGATCGGTGCCCGGCCCTTTGTTATGCAGTCGCTCCAGTCCCCAGACTCCTCCAGAAACCTAAGGTGCTGGAATTGCGCTGGCCCTAAGCAGCAGGGCAGGGCCTTCACACCGCCCGTCTGCTGGCACTGACTAAATACTTGTTAAATACTGAAAAAAGGGCCAAGGACTGGGTTCCAATCTGAGTTCTGCACTCCCAAGTCATCAGGCCTTCAGTCTCCCGTCTCTAAAAGGGAGGAGACACACGCTCACCCCTTAAGTTCCTCCTCATCGGTGTGACATTTGGGAAAGTGTTCGGCAAACTGCACACCAGCCGGGTGTTTGGAGGTAGCGTAGGTTGAGGTGCTTCCTTGGAGGCTGATTCAGGGCAGGTGACTGGACCTGTGTGACCCGCCCCATGCCACGTGAGGCCTTCGACCTGGTTTTCCTCAAGCCACTTTAAGGACAAGCAGCATCTTCCCTGGGCGGCAGGAGCCAGGGAACCAGTGGGGCCTGGCCCCAGTGGAAACTCTAACACACGCATGGACGTTTGTTCACAATGTTTCCAGTGACTAAGGCCACACAAAGCAGTTGGCTGGGCCCTTCCTGAAACTAGTCCCAGAGCTGCCCCCACTCTGGCCATCCTGTCCCACTTCTATGGGGGGCACCTTCCCTCACCCCCCAGGGCAGGGACCACGCTCCCCCTCTCCCTCGGCAGCAGGCAACACACAAGAGGTTCAGCGTGTGGGGTAGTTTATTGATGTTTTCTTCCCCAAATGACTTTTCCTCACTGGTGGGGGTTGAAAAGAATTGGGGGGTTTGGAGGGGATACAGATGGAAGCCAAATGGTATACCTTGAATGTGCTGTGATGGGTTGAAAAGAGGTTGGTCTGAGATTGACAAGCGTCCCCTTTCAGAGGCTGAGGAAGTTTGGGCCCACAAATACACACTCATTCAGCCAAATCCCTTCCATGTGACCCAGGAGAACCAGGCATCACCCTGGCCGCGTCTTCCGCTCGCTCTCACGCCAGGCATCTTTCAGGCCTGCCTGTTGTACTAGTGGGACCGGGGACTGCGAACATCGCAGTGACCTTGGGGTCTTGACCTAAACAAACAGGGGAGGCCTGGCCTGGCTCCATCTACACAAGCAGAGACAAGGGTGCCTGATTAGCAGGAGATCTGATCTGCGTGGCACAGGTAATGGGAGAGGGCAGTGCCTGTCATCATTAGATAATGACTCTAAAATGTAGTGTACATCTACAAGGTGTTGACTAAAGGCAGGACACAAGGATTAAGTAAGAAAATGTAACTTGCTGAGCTGACCCAACGTCCAAACAGACTTCCAAGACAGTCTGTGCACACAGGGGTTTCAGTCCCCTTGGCTCTAAACCATCACAGAAGCAGAAGGGAAGGGAAGTGGTGGTCTGCCTAGCTGGGGCCTGGAGGCTCTCATGACTGTCCAGGTCTCTGCGGTCAGAGGGCCCACCTCAGACCCTGAGCCCGGAGTGAAGCGAGGGTGTGGAGCCTGGCAGGGCTGCCCCCAAGGCCCTCACCCCGCCCGCTAGGCTCCGCAGGCCGCCTCTTCTACCGCTTCTTCTTGGCCTCCTTCTTGGGCCTCTTGTTCACAGAAGGAGCAGCAGTCTTGGGCTTCCTCGTCACCTCTGCACTTCGGGGCTCAGATGGTTCTGCCTCCTATGTGACGAGAGAAAGGAGAGTCCTCCTGAGACAAATCAAGCCTGACACCAGCAAAATGAGATCACGATGGAAGGGACTTTGCAAACGGAAACGTGCCACAGAAATACAAGGGATGGAAACTGTCATTGCTGGGACCCAGGGTCCACAGTATGCGGGACTGCCCCGGGGAACAGGGTGATTCTCCGTGTAGGATAAGAGAGGAGGCCCAAGGGGAGGGGGCCGCCTCTGGAGTCTCACAGGCCTGTGTGGAATCCAGGCTCCTCCACGTTCCAGCTAAGAGACCTTGTAGGCAACTCGCTTCCCCTTTCTGTGTCTTGGCTTACTCACCTGTGAAATGGAAACAGTGATGCACACCTCAGAGCACTGATGTGAGGAGGCAAAAGTGCATGAGAAGAGCTCAGTAAAATGCAAATGCAGCCGGTGGCTGGCTGGTCACCCTATGCAGGGACTGGGCAGAATGTGAGCAAGGAGCCGGCTGTGGGCAGACCTACTGTGGCTTGCTCTTCTGGCCCTGCTCGTCTCCTCCTCCCTTTCAAGCCACAGACTGCCAGGGCCGGGGAGGGTGGAGAGCGCCAGCCGGCAGACGGGCAGCCCCGACACTGTGTTCTGTGGCGCCTGGCAGAGGTGCCCCGCGGGAAAGGGCAGAGGGCAGCCTCGGGGCAGAACTGCAGACTCTCCCTACATCTGCGGCAGCTCTGGTTTTTATCTGTCATGTACACTGTGATTTGTTCCCTGTAAGATTTGGTTTAAACAAAGGTTTTACTGCTGAAAAAAGATTCAAAACCACAGATCTAGCTCAGCCTTTGCTGTGCTGATAAACAAAGTAGACTCTAGGGAAGGGACTTGGCCTGTCCCAGCCCCACAGGCTCACATCAGAGAAGAAACCGGAGTGGCCTCAGTCCTGTTGAGTGTCCCCTCCTCCCTGGGTGATAAGTCACACTGAGCCACAGTCAGGCAGGATGTGAGCGAGGCCCATCCAGCCCAGAGAACATGAACTATAGTCCACAGGCCTTGTCCGGCCCACAGGCAGACTTCACTTGGCCTGCAGCATTTATTTTTAAGAATTTGAGCCAAATGGGAGATTTCCCATTCAATCTGGATTCCTTGCTTTTCTTGAAAACCTTAAAACATCCTGTGACACTGGCCCTGAGTCCCTTCATGGAAGAAATGACTGAGCGGTGGCTGCATCTTTCTTCAGGTGCCCACCCCTCCATGGCCCCACTGCCCCCAGCACTATAGGAAGGAAATATTTCTCAGTACCTGTGATCTTTTATTAAAAATGGGAAAACAAAAAAACTAAGAATACTAGGAGGGACCACACTGTTTCTAGAAGAGAACAGTATTTCTTCGGGTTTAGTTGGCCAGCTCCCAGCTTGCTTTACTCTCTGTCCTTCCCTCCTCACTGTCGGCTCCCGGCCTAGGCCACCATCAGACAGAAGAGGCAGGACTACGGCTGTGGAGGGCAGTCCCCACCTAAGGCCCAGTCCAAAGGTCTGTCGGCTCTCTCTTATTGGCCATCATTGTCTGCTCTCCACCCTGCGAGCCTGCCAACCCTGTCCCAGGCAGCCCTGGGGGATCCTCCCAAGATAACAAGGGGGCTGGCCCCTCCTCAGCCAGGTCTCTGCTTGCGCCCTGGACTCCGCCAGCCTGGCCTCTGGTGCTGACACTATTTATGTAACCTGGCAAAAAAAAAAAAAGAAAAAGAAAAAGAAAAAAGCAAGCAAGAAAGAAAGAAAGAAAAGAAAAAATCTAGCCTGTTAGAAAAACAAACAAAACCAAACCTCAGAGGAGCCAGTGTGCCAAGTGCACAGGCTGACTGATGGCCGCAGAGCCCGGCAGGAAGGGCTACTGTTTAAGGCAAACTTCACACGACACAACGCCTCTGGAGACTTTCAGGGCTGGAAACCATCCCCAGCCCAGCACCTATGAGGCCAGTGGAAAGTGGTCAGTCCCTGCCTGCGTGCCCTGGGCAAACAGGGCCTTATGAGATGCATGGTCTATGCACAGGGAACTTGCCGAGGTCTGCCAAGATCTCCAGGGATGGAGCCCAAAGCTGAGTGCCTCCTCTGGTTTCACTTGGGCCTGGTTCAGAATTCAGAGATAAGGACACCCAGTTGTCCCCAGCACATTCCTTACTCCATAGACCTTCTCTCGGGCACTTCATCCTTTCTGTCACCTCCCAGACCTCTCTCCTGACCCAGCTGTCTGTCAGATGACAGGAACTGGCACCTCCCCGGCACCTCCAATTCAAGTGTCCTAGACAGAGCGTGGCCCCTTCTCCAGCTGGCCTGGCATCCTCCCTGCTGGTGGGCAGAGCAACCAGAGTCCCAATGACCCTACCTTCTCCCTCCTCCCCTCTGTTCAGTCAGACATCAAGTCCCGCTGATTCGACCTCCTCCACCTCTTGACATGGCCACTCTCTCTAGCATCCAAGTCCCCACTGAAGTTCCCCCACTGCCAACTGGCCTCCCTGTCCTCTCCAAGCCATTCCTCATGCACCTGCCAAAAGAATTTTTCTCAAATGCAGATACCCCGCCTTCAACCTTCCAGTGGTTTCCATCACCCACAGTCTCGTGTCCCACACCTGGGACGGCACCTAAGGAGGCCACTTCTCCAGCCTCCCCTAGCCTCTCCTCCAGCCCCACACTGGGTCAGGCCCCAGGGCTTTCTCTGCTCACCCCTAAACAAGAGGAGCATCCTTCTCTCCTTGGCCACCCAGCAAAGCCCTCCCATGGTTTGGCCCAGCCCAAGAACACACTGCTACTCACTGTCTAGCCTTCCTCCTCTGCCCCTCTACCTCCGGCAGGGTGCATGCCCTCCTCCCACCCCTACGCCCCAGGTACCCAGGAACCTTACGATGCCACTTTTATTTTACCAAAGTCACATGTTCTCGTATTGGTCTCCCCTACTGGCCTGTGAGCTCCTCCAGACAGCTTCAATTGTTCCTGAATGAATGAATGAATGAGTGAATGAAATGAAATGAAATGAAAGAACACACAAGATCTCCCCTAACCATGGGAACTTTGCTCTTGCTTATTATCATGAAAATGCACTTAAGTCTAGGCCTCGCTTTTTCCATGGGCACAGAGGACACAGATACCCTAAAGCATGGCTGGACACGGCCACCAATAACAATAGTAATAATAACAGCCACAACATCTGCTAATACTATTTACAATATGCCAGGCCCCAGGTCCATGGTCTGTACATATCTTACTTTTGCCTCAAAAAGTGCCATAATCAGCCCCATTTTATAGATGAAAGAGACACTCAAAGAGGTTATGTGACCCGGCTAAGGTCTCAGCTGGTGAGCAACAGAGACAGGATGAACCTAAGCTCTTAACTGCCGTGTGGTACAGCCCCCCCGGATTTCCTAGGGACCTCGGGGCTGATGGCAACCAAGAACCTGAGTCAACTGTGAAATCTACTTTCTCTCCATTGAGCAGCGCCTGGAAGCACAGGTGACTGTGGGATGACAAGAACGGCTTGTTCTAATTCCTGCCGCTGGGTCATTCAGGAAGCCCTTGCTTGTGACTGCAGTCCCTACAGGAGTCAGGGAAGTGGGTTAGCGCTCCTCGAGTCAGGCTTTGTTTTCTACAGTTGAGAGCAGCTCTCTGTGGGAGTGTGGACAGTGTATAGTCATCGAGTCATCTGAAGGCATTTTCTGTCTCCTCCTCACTCCAGACCTCCTCCTCTCTTCCCCAGTGCAGTTTCTGGCATTATCAGCCACACAGGTACCCAAGCTAGAAACCTCCAAGTCATTTATGAGTCCTCGTGCCCCCACATCCAATCTGTCCCCATGGCCTGTCCATTCTGCCTTCCACGGGGCTCTCAACTCTGCCTGGTCCCCTCTGGTCCCACACGACCGAGACAGTTCAGACCACACGTCTCCTGCCTGCCCCTCCCACAGGTTTTCCTCACCGTCTGCCACACTGCTTTCGGAGTCTATTCTCCTAAAACTGTCCTGACCACGTGTCTTCTGCTTTAAACATGTATAAGACACATTCCAAGAACCCCCGAGAGGCCTCCAGAGCCACTGCACTGCAGCCCTGGCCCTGTCTCCAGGCACACCCCCTTGTGCAGCCCACTCTGTCACTTCTGGGCTACTGGCCAGCCAGTATCCCCTAGAAGCTCTGTTCTCTTTCATGCTTTGCACATGTGCTCCGGAACCATCAACTATCTGTCTGCGCCCAGTGGATGCAGGTTCTGTGCTGGGCAGCACAGGATAATGAAGAAGAGGTGCACACTTAGTGATGTGCACCACGTGGGTACTTGACAACATCAGCTCACTAAGCCTCTCATCACCCACATGAGCCTGTCACTCTGAGCTCCATTTTGCAGGCAAGGAAACTGAGGTGCACCGAGACTTAGCGACTGGCCCAAGAGAGCACGGCTTCCTTCCACACAAGCTGCAGGGAAGCTGTTACACACATGATTCAGATGCTGGGGTCCTAGCCACACAGAGCTGTAGCTCCGAGTTCTTAGCTGGCAAGAATGACTGAATAAATGGCTGACTCTTAGCTTCTCTTCAAATGCACATTGCTGGTACAAGCCAGGTAGATGGCGGACACCAAACGCTGCAGCCCTACCCTTAAATCTGGGAACACCTTGCCTTCTCTGAAGCCAGTTTGCTGTTTCCCCAGCGATTCCACTTTGGAGAGTAAAAGAAAACCTCCCTCCACCGCAGGTGGTTCCTGGGTCTGCAGAGGCGTCCTCTGTGGACACAGGCCTCATCAACAATAAAGAAGCTCTGAGCCACTTACAAGGCCAGAAAATTGCTGCTATTCATCAGATTCAAATAATCGAATCTGTGCCACAGTACATCAAATCCCTTCCATCAGGGAAGGCACATGGCATTTTATGATTTCCACTCTACAGTTCAGTGTGGATTTAGTCCAATAAATCAGGACAAAATGTCATTTTACACAGACTGAAACTATTCTCTCCTCTAAAACGGTCCAGGGAAAGAAAACCACCATAGCCTCATGCTCAGGTAGGCCCACACACCTCTTCTCACTCCATCCTCAAGAACAGTGTGGGTCGGGCGTGAATGCCCTTTTTACAGCTGGGGACGTGGGCTCAGGGAGGTGGAGGCTGGCCTGCACTCAGCCCACGGCCCAGTGCTGAAGTCTGTCCTGCTGTGTGCTCTGGCCAGAGGCCTCAGGCAGATGGGGGCGGAGAAGACCTTGCAGGGCCGGAACTAGCACTGACCTTGAGGGGAGGATAGGACTAGCTGAAACAGAACGGGGAAGGCAATCCATGTGGGCTCCACAAGGCGAAAGGAGACACAGCGTCCGGGACGCACTTGGCAGGCGAGGAGAACCGTGATTAGAGAGCACAGCCTGGGAGCTCACTCCAGACACGACTCAGCATGGCTGCAGGCCCTGCCCACAGGCTGGTCTGTGGCTCCTTGTGTGTCCAGACGTCTCTCCCACAAGCCAGTACACATCTCGAGACCGTGTTTAAACCTTCGCCCTGCCCACCGCACAGCCCTCTCACAAGAACGGCTCATAAAGTAAAAACCACCCTCCCGCCCAGTTCAACTGAGAGCTCCTTCCAAGCTTAAAAAAGTACAGGGCAGACACGCAAAGTTGGTTCTGCGAGACTGTCCCCTGAGGTGCTGGGAACAGGTGTGCGCTTGCCTGGGTGAATTATTTACCACGGCAGCCGTCACTGGCAGTCAGGGGCCTAGTCTAAAATCAAGATCCCCAAGGAGAATTTTCCAACAGGGTCCTGAACTCCTAAGGCCACTGCCCCGCTGCCCCTGGGAAGGCTCCAACCCTTTCAGGGCTCCAAACACTGCAGGGCTTTCTGGTTGACAGTGAAGGTTCCATGGGCATCACATGGAAAGCTACCACCCTTGCCATCAATTCTGAGGGGCTCTCCTCCGCCAGATCACAGTGCTGGGCATCAGTTGTCTCTGTCTGCCCAGCACCCACTCTCTGTCAGGGCCCTGCCCTTTCCCTGTCCCATGTGGTTTGGCGGGGGGGGGGGGGGCGGTGCTCTCAGTCACTGTGGCCACACGAGTGGCCAGTTAAACATGGCCTGGCCAGAAATGGTACCCAAACCCCTTCCCACCAATGAGGCAGGATACAGACACGTGGCCAGGACAGAGCGAAGCAGAGGCCTTCCGTGAGATTTGGAAAGTGAGCATAGGCAGGGAAATGGCTTCTCTTACTTGTACATCATGAGCAATAAGGATGTAGACCGGGGCTGCTGCAACCATCCTCGAGACAGGTGGCAAGGGCCTAAGAATGAAGCCAGCACTTGCAGGAAAGCCAGGAAATGGAGAGACAGACAGAGCCCTGAAGACCTTTTGAGCCTCTGAACCCAGCTGTGCCTTGAAATTCCATTTTAAGAGCCAATACAGTCTTTCTAGGGAAACCGCCAGAGCTGAGTATCTGGGCTTTCAAAGAGAGGGCCCCCATTAATGCAAGAAAAGACTACAGCAATCACACAAAGATGGCAGGGTGGGAGTGAAGGCACCTGCCTAGGGGCTGGCAGCTGGCTGAGCAGATGTGACATAAAATATGAAAAGATGCGAATAGTCAGCACGTAAACTACTAGGAGAGTTGGAGACTAACTACCCAGTGAGCTACTACCACCTGCTCCATGAGTCACTGAACTAAAAGTCAACACCCGCTTGCTGAGGGTTGGTGGGATCAAATTCCAGATGAAAACAGATCCAGAGGAACCTCGGGAGTCCGCTCAGGCAGGCTTTTGGGAAGGAGGAGAGGATCTCCCGACCTTCACTTCCTCATTACCTACTCTTTCACTCCTGGAATTTGGCTCCCACCTCATTAAAACTACTGCTCTCCACTCTGAGAAAAGCTCTAGACTAACTTCCCAGAAGATGTGCCTAAGCATAAAAACATCACGTTTGCACACAACTGCAGGGAGCTCACAGACGTCTGAAGCCTTTATCTAGGGATGCCCTAGGGATCCAGGAACTTAGCTCTACTGAAACCAAGTTCTGAAGCAGGGCAGCCGAACAAGGCATCATCATCAAACTGAGCAGCCTTTCCTCCATCACTCAGTCGGTCTCGTTTTACATGGGAGACTGGGTTTCGCATGTGCCCTCCTTGAGCCACTTGTGGTTGTTTGGGGAGACCACAGTCTCCTAGTCCTCTGCCCGCTGCTCTGCCCATCTCCAAGAGAGCAAAAGGAATGGAGCCTCCAGCTTCATCTGCACAGCACTCCTGCTCCTTTGGGAACAGACCTTCCCCTCCACCCTATGAGGTCACTTCACAGGATGCTCCCCTCCCCCAAGCTGGGTCAGCTACAGTTCCTTCTCTAGGGAATTTGGAACTGGGACCAAGCAGGAAGGCAGACTCCAAACGCTGCAGCTCAAAGACGGTAAACTTTGGGAGCTGTTAGTGGCCACGTTTCATCTCATCACAGGGACAGCAAGCAGAGGAACCAGGGCCCTGGGAAGAGGAGTGAAAGACAGAAGATGGACAGGAGGGGAGGCGGAGAGATGCAGATGGTGAGTGAGGGGGTCCCCGGTGAACCCCCCACTTCCAGAGGCCCAGCTGCATCCCTGCTCTGGGGCAGCAGCCACATCTTTTCAGTATCTCTACACTGCACAGAAACTACCTCAGGCAGGTTGGGAGTGGCCGAAGTTCAGGCCTTCCCTGGATCCTCCTTTTCCTTGAAAAGCTTAGCAACTCATTGAAAGTTTCAAGAAATCATGCTATGTTGGTTAAAATAATTCCCAGGTCTCTATCCCAAACTTCTTGCTGGCTCTCCCTTTCCCACTTGGATGCGGTGCTACTATTTCAAACGTAACATATACAGAACTGAACACCTCCTGTCCTGCCTAAATCGGTTTGTGCTTCAGGGAAATGGTCTAAGGACTAGACCAGTGGCTACATAACAAAATCACCTGGGCACTTTAAGAAAATACTGATCCAAGGCTTCAAAGAACAACTGAATCTGAATCTCTATGGGTACAGCCCAGGGCTTTGAAAATCCCCCAGGTGGGTGCAGGCAGATGGAGAATCATGGATTCCAGCCAAAGGACAGGCAATTCGTGCTACCACTCCCCAGTCCCTTGCTCGTGGCAGACATGAATGAATAATTTCTTTCCTCTGGAGCCTAGAAGCAGCCCCAGAATCCTTTCCACCACAGCCACCATACAGTCAATCTGACTGGCATGAGACATGAAACACGGCTGCACCCTGGAATAGACAGAAACGGTATAAGGATTTACCTTCTTATATTTTAGAATCCAGCCTGCAAGAAAATGCTTGGATTAAGTGTGGACCAAGCCTCAATCAGGCTCAAACAAATGTTTGTTTTTTTCGGGTCTTAGTTTAATGAGGTGTCAATGAACAAATGTTCTCATTTGGCTTAGGATTCTAGGGACTTCGGTTTTGATTTTACGAACTAGTTCTTGCTCCTACTATGAAAAGAAAGGGGGTGGGGTGGGAAGCATTTCTATATGTTCCTTTTTTCTTCCCTGATTACCCCCAAAAAAGCTTTCAAATAATCTGGTATGTATTGAAGTGCTGAAGTCATAAACTAGTTGCAAAAAAATCGGCTTACTGGAACAACAGGAAAGACATTCTTTAGCTTTTCAAAGCCTTTCCCATCATCTGGAGCCAAAAATATTATCTTCTGACCCAAAAAGCCACTAATAAACCTTGCTTCTATAGGCCAAGCAAGAGGGACGATTTTGCCCTAAGGAAAGCAGCAGAGAGAACAAGATTATTCTCTGGGTCCTCCCATCCCCACTTCCACCCTCTCCCACCTCCTTGCCACCTTCCACTTCCAGCTACCTCCCTCCTGCCCTTGAGCTGCCTAGAGTCCCCATAGCTGTCCCCATTCCCACAGGCTCCCTTCCTCCCTACAAGCTCCCTAGCCCCAAGTTAAAAGCCCCTTCTTACCCCCTCCCCATCCAAATTCCAAATCCCAGCTAGCTGCTAAGCACAACCCCTAAGCACGGCCTCAGTACTCACCCTCTTTGTAAGGCTGTTTATACATACAGAATATTGTGTCTCCTTTCCATTTATTTAGGAGTTTGGGGAGTGAGAGAAGGCTGCCCTGTGGAGGCACACAAGAACCCTTGCACAACTGAGGACCACTTACTGGTGTGATGCATCAATAAAAAGTGAAATTAATGGTGCTGTATTTTTTGCCACTGATCCATTGAGAAACTAAAAACAAATAAACAAAAAAAGCTAACAGAGTAACCTTCAGTTATGAAGACATTCACTTGCATGAGCCTTATTTCCCTAAACGTCAAGATAAATGAAAATGAGATGTTCTGTACTATATTTACATTTTAAAAGATGAGACTATTGATACCAAAACCAAAGATATCACACACACAAAAAAAATTAAAGGGCAGTATCACTGATTTAAATCCTCAAAATATTAGCAAACCAAACCCAACAATACATTAAAAGGATTGAACACCATGATCAAGTGGGAATTATCCCAGGAATGCAAGGATTTTTCAGTATCTGCAAATCAATCAATGTGATACACCACATTAGCAAACTAAAGAATAAAAACCATACGATCATCTCCATAGATGCAGAGAAAGCTTTTGACAAAATTCAACAACAATTTTTGATAAAAACTCTCCAGAAAGTGGGCACAGAGGGAACATATCTGAATATAATAAAAGCCATATATGACAAACCCACAGCTAAGATCATACTCAACAGTGAAAAGCTGAAAGCATTTCCTCTAAGATCAGGAAGAAGACAAAGATGCTCAGATGCTCACTCTAGCCACTTTTATTTGACATATATTTGAAGTCCTAGTCACAGCAATCAGACAAGGGGGAAAAAAAGAATTCCAAATTGGAAAGGAAGAAGTAAAACTGTCACTGTTTGCAGATGACATGATACTATACATAGAAAATCCTAAAGATGCCACCAGAAAACTGCTAAAGCTCATCAATGAGTTTGGTAAAGCTGCAGGATACAAAATTAATATACAGAAATCTATTGTATTTTTATACACTAACAACGCATTATCAGAAAGAGAAATTAAGAAAATAACTCCATATACCATCACATCAAAAAGAGTAAAGTACCTAGGAATAAACCTACCTAAGGAGGTAAAAGATCTGTACTCAAAACTGTAAGACACTGATAAAAGACACTGAAAACAACACAAACAGATGGAAAGATAGCCCATGCTCTTAGATTAGAAGCATTAATGTTGTTAAAATGATCATGCTACCCAAGACAATCTATAGATTCAATAAAAGCCCTATCAAAATACCAAAGGCAATTCTCTCTCTTTCTTTCTTTCTTTCTTTCTTTTTTTTACAGGGGGTAGGTAATTAGGCTTGTTTATTTATTTATTTGATTTTTCAGCGGAGGCACTGGGGATTGAATCCAGGATCTCAGGCATGCTAGGCATGTGCTCTACCACTTGAGCTATACCCTCCCCCTTACCAAGGGCAATTTTCACAGAACTAGAATAAATAATTTTAAAATGTGTATGGAAATATAAATGGCCCAAATAGCCAAAGCAATCTTGAGCAAAAAGAACAGAGCTGGAGGAATCACACTCCCTGGCTTCTGACTATACTACAAAGATACAGGAATCAAAACAATATGGTAATGGCACAAAACAGACGTATAGATCAATGGAACAGAATAGAACCCAGATATAAACCCATACTCTTATGGTCAATTAATTTACAACAAAAGAGGCAAGGATATATAATGGAGGAAAGACAATCTTTTCAATAAGTGGTGCAGGGGAAACTGGATAGCTACATGTAAAAGAATGAAACTAGAACATTCTCTAACCCCATATACAAAAATTAACTCAAAATGAATTAAAGGCCTACATGCAACACCGGAAATCATAAAACTCCTAGAGGAAAACATAGGCAGAACACTCTTTGACATAAATTGTAGCAATATTTTTTTGGATATCTCCTAAAGCAAAGGAAATAAAAGCAAAAATAAACAAACAGGATCTAATTAAACTTAAAAGCTTTTGCATAGTAAAGGAAACCATCAAAATGAAAAGACAACCTACTGGATGGGAGAAATATTTGCAAATGATATGCCTGATAAGGGATTAGTATCCAACATACATAAGCAGCTCATTCAACTCAACGTCAAAAAAACAAATAACTCGATTTAAAAATGGGCAGAAGACCTGAATACACATTTTTCCAAAGAGGACTTGCAGATGGCCAATAGGCACATGAAAATATGCTCAACACTGCTAATTATCAGAGAAATGCAAATAAAAACCAGGAGCTATCACTTCATATCTGTCAGAATGGCTATCATCAAAAGAACACAAATAACAAATGCTGGCAAGGATGTGGAGAAAAGAAAACCCTCGTATACTGTTGGTGGGAATGTAAACTGGTGCAGCCACTGTGGAAAACAGTATGGAGGTCTCTCAAAACACTAAAAACAGAACTACGATATGACCCAGCAATTCCACTCCTGGCTGTATATCCAAAAAAACCAAAAACACTAATTTGAAAAGATACATGAACCCCAATGTTCATAGCAGCATTATTTACAATTGCCAAGATATGGAAGCAACCTCAGTGTCCATCAATAGATGAATGGATAAAGATGTGGTATATACGCATACAATAGAATATTACTCAGCCATAAAAAAAGAATGAAATGTTGCCATTTGCAACAACATGGGTGGACTTGGAGGATATTATGCTAAGTGAAATAAGTCAGACAGAAAGACAAATATTATATGATATCACTTATTTGTGGAATCTAAAAAATAAAACAAACTAGTGAAAATAACCAGAAAGAAAAATACTCACAGATATAGAGGACAAACTAGTGGTTACCAGTGGGGAGAGGGAAGCAGGCAAGGGCAAGATAGGGGTAGGGGATTAAGAGGTACAAACTATTATGTGTAAAATAAAAAAAGCTACAAGGATATATTGTACAACACAGAGACTATAGCCAATATTTTATAATAACTATAAATGGAGTATAACCTTTAAAAACTGTGAGTCACTATGTTGTACCCCTATAACATATAATATTGTACATCAACTATACTTCAAAAAAATAATAAAATAACAAAAAATAAACATGAAGTTGTTATCTCAAATTAACCTCTAAATGTCTAAATGCAGGGTGAGTTGAGGGGTGGTGGGGAGGCATACTGATGAGCCCTTTGTCAGTTCCCTGCCTCAAAAGACCTCAACCCAAGGTGCCACTAAAAACCTGAGCTCAATAAAGGACACCCCTTTTTCTGAAAGTTCCCTAAATGGATCTGGCCCTCTACAGCTAGTCTCGAAGGATTAAGAACACAACAGGAGCTGAGCGACAGCTCTCCAAAAGGCCACACAACTCTGACTCTACATCTCTGTCTGTAAAACAAGAACATTCATCACCTCCCTCCCTAAGGACTCTTAGCAGGCTTCATCAGTGGCCAACGACAATAAAAATGTTTGTTATTTTTAATACCCAATACTGTGTCGTGTCTGTAAGGACAGAGCCACAGAGCACAGGGATTATCTTTTTAGAGTATGATACAACTGTGGGCAGAAAAATTCCAATTATGACCTCCTTCTGAAAATACCAGAACAAGAAACAGAGATGGACAAAACAATCCAGAGGCCACATGCCTGTCCACATTCACCAAGGTTTTCCCCACCTTCGCTGGCTGCTCCAACCCGCCAGTTCCCTGCATGCTAGAGCTCCTCAAGGCTCCCCCCAAGGCCTACTCCTCATCTCACTCCATCTTCCATCCTTAAGAGACCACATCCCCTCTCGTGGCTCCAATTATATCTCATTGACTCTCAAATGTTGATCGACTCCTCCTGATACAGACCTATAGATCCAACTGCTTACATAACAGACAGAACCACCTGGACAACTTACAGACACCTGTTTAAAACTGAACCCAGGATGCTCCTTCCCTGTCCCCAACCCAAGCTTGCCCTTTTGCCAGGGTTCTTCCCAGTTACACCAGCAGGATCTCTGGGACACAATCATCTCCAAGATACGTATCTCCAGAATATACTGTATATTGTTAAGTGGGAAAAAAAGGTGAAACTGTGTTTACTAGGATACTATCTTTTATGTATCAAAGGGAGAATATAAATGAATAAATAAATATCACACACATATCCATTTGAGCATATTTTCAAAAAGAAACAAAGGAGGGATAAATGAAAATAAAAATGGTTGCATATGGAGGGAAGAAGGGGAAAGGGTGGAAGATAGATTAAAGGAAACTTCTGTGACTATCTTGTTATAGTTTTTTTTTATAGTTTTTATTTTTTTTTATTATTTAATTTTTTTTTTAATTTTGGTATAACAAGGGGGGGAGGTAACTAGGTTTATTTATTTTTAGAGGAGGTACTGGGGATTGAACCCAGGACCTCATGCATGCTAAGCAAGCGCTCTACCACTTGAGCTACACCCTCCCCCCCATTGTTATACAGTTTTGACTTTGGGAAATGTATCTATAAAAGTTTTATATAATTTTTAAATTAAATCAAAAGAAAAAATATCTAAAATTACAAACAAATTGAAGCAAATTAATATATGTCATGGTGGGAGTATACCTACATGAAGAAAAGGCTTACTAAACACAGTACTCTGACTATACATTCCCAACTGGGACCTATTTTGGGGTCCCAAAAGAACCACAAAGAAATCTTAAATTTCATTCTGAGTCTTATTGTTAGTAGAGAAAAACAATATAGTTATTTGAAAACTATAATAAGTATATTGGCAGTGTGCAAAATAGAGTTAACATTAAAAACAACTGTTATCCTTAGAAAAGCCAGCTTGCAAGGCTGGCCCTTGGCTGGCATCTGGGAAACTGGATTTGGGTGGTTCCCATAATTCCCAGAACTGATAAGAACAGCTCACTGTGCCTAACCTGTCTGTGCAAACAATATGGTTTAATCTGAATACCTGCTTTCTTTCTGGAAGTCTGGAATTTTGGTCCATACTAGGCAGAGGGTGCTTATGTGGCCTCTCCGCAATAAAAACCCTAGGCAATGAGTCTCTAATGGTTTCCCTGGTAGACAATAGTTCACACGACTTGATGTGGCTCCCACTAGAGACCATGTGAGCATTAAAAAAATTAAATTAAAACATCAAATATAAAAAAAATTTATTTTTAAAATGATATGAAAATCAAAGCTTTATTGGTCAAGATTGGAGGTTGCTAGAGCCCAAACTCACTACTCTGAAAACTAATAAAGGAAAAGCATCAAGCACTTACCTGCCTTTTACTATGAATAGCATTTGAGAGTAACCATATAGGCGATGAGGAAAAAGGTCTCCTTCACTGAAGAATTCCAGCTCATAAATGCAGAAGGAAATAATGGATCTAGCAATGATCAATGAATGCTAAGACCATTCAGATCAAAGACTGATGGAGATTTTATAACAGAGGGAGAAACCATTACCAACTAATATATTAGAATCTCTGTGTGACAACCAGACACCACGTGCCTGTTGATGACACAGAATAGGAAATACACAGGGGTTCTCACCAAATAACCTGATCTGCACTGAATCAAGCCTCTAGATCAAATTTCCTATCAATAAGAAATACGGGGAACAAGGGAACATGTCAGATGACACCACAGAGAAGCAATCAGCCAAATCCTGGATGTGGATACTATAGATGGTAATGACCTGCTTTCTTAAACAAATAAATGTCATGAGATAAGGGGAGATGGGGTGGTGGAATGAGGGTGCATAGCTATAGAATAAAAAGACGTATAGAACAAGAGTCAAAACAAGAAAGCCAATATGATCATGTCACCCTCTTCCTTAAAACCCTTTGGGCCCCACCCACTCCTCTGGCTGCACCTCTCAGGTCCCCTCTGTGCCCTGGCCACAGTCACCTGCATTCAGTTCCTAGCCCGTTCCTTCATTCCTCGGGTTCCCGGGGAGGGAGAAGAGCACAGCCCGTTTCAGTATAAGATCAGGTCCTCCTCCTTATTTTATACCCTCACAGTACTCTGCCTCCTCACGGAAACATGTGTCAGTACTTGTTTCATATCTGCCCTTCCCCGAAAGACTAGAAGCTCCTTGACGGCAGACACCACATCTTTCAGCAGTCTGACATTAGTAAACAATGTAGGCACTAAATAAAAATCTGCTTAACGCATATGTGAACAAAGAAGGTACTAACCATGTGGGTCAATGCCCCAGGTGGAAATCTGGGGATGCATTCAATCAGTAAAGCCCAGCATAGTCCCTGCTGGTCTTCACTGCTGTGACATCTATTTTTAGTACCTAGAACCCCGCCTGAGGAGCTGAGGCTCACAGGGAAGGACTCACCGCCTCGTGGGACTTGGGAACAGGGATGATGATGGCCAGCACACAGATGAGCTGGAAGATGGCCCCCAGGAAGAGTCCATACCGTAGCAGGTTCTCCAGGAACGTGGGCTCCGGCACCTCGGGAGGAGAGAAGTCCAGGTCGGAGGCCATGGCCCCAGCTGCCTGCTGCCTGAGGTCTCCTCCGACTCACCACTCTCCAGAGCCAATTTCTAAACAAAGAGTTAATGTCATGTTTCTACATCTGACGTTTATTTACATGGTTCCACTTACACAAATACACTCACCTACGTGCAAGAATATATAAAGCAACTGTAGTGAAACGTTAACAATTCTAAGTGGAGGATACACGGAGGTCAAATTGGACAATTTTTTCAACTTTTTTGTACATTTGAAATTTTTTCAAATATAAATATAAACTTACGAAAAATAAATAAATGCAAACACTTCAACAAAAATCGCAAATCAACATGTGCCTGTTGATGACATAGAACAGGAAGAATGTATTTATTGAAGGCCTGCTCTGTTACAGGTTTTGTTTATTCGTTCATTATCCATTCATTCAACAAATACTTACTGAACACTAAGCACTGAAGACTGAGCAAAATAGATAAATACCTGCTTTCTTGGGGCCTACATCTCAGGACAGATGCAGACAAATAGCGCACCCAGATGTGATATGCCAGACAGTAATAACTGTTTTGAAAAAAACTTCAGAAGGGCATCATCTTATTTTACGAAGGGTGACAAGAAGGGCCTCTCTGAAGAAGAGACAGGAATAAAGTGGCAGAGAGACGAAGTGTGAGAGTGAGCCGGTGGAACATCTCAGGGAAGTATATTCCAGGCAGACAGAAAAGCAAATATAGAGGCCCCAGGGCAGGGATGTGAGTCCAAAATGGCCAGAGAAGAGTGCAGGAGGGAGAGTGGAAGGAGGCAAGGTCAGAGGGGAATGGGAGCTGAACTTGTAGGACCCTGACACTTCCAATTTGATGGAGTAAAATGTAAAGCCACAGAAGGATTTTTGAGTAGAAAAGTGACATGATCTGATTTACATTTTAAATGGGGCGGGGGGCGCCGAGAGGGTGCAGAGTGGACAAAGGCAGACCAGTGAGGAGCTCCTACCAGTAACCCAAATAAGAGATGCTGGGGACAGGGGCGACAGCGGCAGTGGTGGCCAGAGGTGGCAGGTCTGGCCTCAGCCCACCCTGTAGCCTCTCCTTTCACCAGGGACCCCCTCTCCTAACCCCCGGCCATGCTGAAAGAACTGCCTGTGGCTCTCCAAGAGCATGGGGCTCTTTCACAATCCTGGGCCTCCACCCAAGCTGCACACTCTGCCAAGAATGCCCTTTCCCACTTTGACTGCTTGGCAAAGCCCCCACTCTACCTTCAAGGCCAAGCTCGTGTCTCCTCCCCAGCATGCCTTTCTTACTGCCCTCCTCCCACCCTGGTGTGACTGATCTGCTCTCCAGAGCACCCACGGGTGGCTTCCTTCTGCCTACCCCAATGAGAAAGGGGAAAACTTACTTTGGAACCAAGCCCATCTGACTCCAAAGCCCTTTGTGTTTTCAGGGATCTCTGTGACAAGACAATTTGCTGCTAAATCTGAGCTGTCCAATATGGTGGCCATGAGCCACATGTGGCTATTGAGAGTTGAAACACAGCTAGTCCAAATTAAGATCACTGTTAAGATAGGTACAACACTCAATTTAGAAAATAGTATGAACGTAAGAATTTAAAATAACTCATTAACAATGTTTTATTTGATTGCATATTGAAATGATGTATTGGATTACAGCCACACTAGTCACAATAGCCAGAAGATGGAAACAATCAAGAACCTATCAACAGATGAATGGATAAACAAGTGGTACAGACATACAAAGGAAATTTATTCAGCTATTAAAATGAATGAAATTCTGATACGTGCTACTACATAGATAAACCTTAAAAACATTATGCTACGTGAAGTAAGACAGACAGGAAAGAACAAATATTGTATGATTCCACTTATATGAAGTACCTAGAACAGGCAAATTCAGAGAGCTAGAAACTAGAATAGAGGTTACCAGGGGCTGGAGGAGGGGAAATGGGGAGTTACTGATTAATGGGTACAGAGTTTCAGTCTGGCATGATGAAAAAGTTCTGGATACAGTGGTGATAGTTATACACATCATGAACCACTGAATTGTACACTTAAAAATGGTTAAAATGGTAAATTTTGTTATGAATATTTTATCAAAAAAAAACTAATTATATGTTTCTTTTTACCTTTTAAACGTGGCTACTAGAAATTTTTAAATGACACACGTGGCCTGCATTACATTATGGATGGCTCTGGACTAAAGAGACTGTCCTAAAACCTTCCTCCACCTTGGCTCCGTGGCTTCACTGATTTGCAACATTTTTCCCACATGGAGGAGTGACTAAAGGATAATAAAGATGACCTTCTAAGTGAACAAACTGGGGTTTATGCAAATGTGCACTGTCTCCCTTTCTACCTGGTCACTTAGGAAGGTGTGTGCCTTCCCAATGGCCATTGTTTCACACCACTTCTGTCTTCTCTGGGAAAGGCCTTCAAAGCCTGGGGCCCTTTTTTTTTCCCCTCTAAACTCCTCAGAGCTGGCAGATCTTCATCCTCCCAGGAAGGATTTGACTTCTGGAAAAAACCCAACACGATCTGGATCCAAGTGTGGTGAATCAGGTGGGGCCTCAAGCGCAGGACCATTTTTGGTCAAATACAAGGTATGATGCTCAGAACCCAGGCTGATGGTTTACGGAGGCTCAGAAACTGGCCCTGAAGTGAATTCCAAGGCGGCTGCAATGACAGCTTCACTGGAGGAAACATACAGCCCCGAAAGGGCACTATATCCTTATGCCAAGTGAACAGCAAGGTGTGAAAAAGCTCTCTTATTTCTTCAGCTGTACCTCATTAATATATGTTTTCAAAAATGCCCCTGGCCCTAAGCTTCATATTTAAGACTGTGACAAGCCTCCTGGACTTACCAATACTTAGATTTATTACTGTTACAACAGCAACATTGTTAAGAATACTCGTAGTACAATAAAAACATGGGGCCAGGAGTCAGGGATGGGGAGTGAGGGGAGGGGAGGCGAGCACAAATCCTGCCTCCCTCAGCCATGAGCTATACTTTGGGCCAATTCCTTGACCACTTGATGTTCTCCTGACCCAAACAACAATATCTACCCAAAGCTATAATGCATTTAAGCTTTCTTTTCATTAATGGCAATTAGGCAATATATAACAAGAGTCATAAAAGTGATTATATCCTTTGACTGAAGAACTCACTTCCTAGAATTTACAGTAAGGAAACAATTCAAAAGAAGAAAAAGGCTTCGGGTACAAAAAAGCTCATGGCAATGTTATTCATAATACTGAAAAACAGGAAGCAACTGAAGTGTCCAACAATAAAGCAGTTAAGCCATTATGGTACATAGCATGGCATATGCCCCCTTCACTAAAATGGCAAATACAAATGTGTATCAGGCCAACAGAAAGAAAGCAATTACATAAACACTGTAACTATAACCATGTATAAACAGTGATTTCATTGGCTAAAGGTCAAGAGGCCATAAGAACATGTAAATAGTTACTGTTAAAGTGAAGGGGTCATAAGCTTTCATTTTGGGGGGAATATTACTGAAAAAAGAAATACAATTTAAAAGAAAAATCCATGCCCTATCTACTCCCTTCACAAGACTTTTATAAAGTCTAATGAAATGCTGCTCAAGAGAACTTTCTGCAATGATGGAAATGTTCTATATTTGCTCTACAATATGGTGGCCACCAGCCACATGTGGCTATTGAGCACTTAAGTGAGGCTACTAAGGAACTGAATTTTTCACTTCAATTTTACTTAACTTTAATTAATTTATAAATACTCATATTGAACAACAGGTATAACCAGAGGGTGGTTGTAATAAAGTTCTGGAAAACATAAAACGCTCTACACATCTTGCGTCTGCTCTACAACTCCCATTTAATTTTCTCTGCACCCTGTGCTTTACTTCCCAGCCTGTCTGCTGGGATTTCTGGGCTTTCCTTTCCTGATTATAGAAGTCACAAGAATCCTACTCATCCTTCCAGTTCTCAGCTAGGAGGCACTTAACCCTGACTCCGTGACAGGCTCTGCCCACCCTCCCGCCACTGTCAGAGCAGTTGCAGTAAGGGTGAGTGAATCACTTGCCAGATGTGCACCGCACTTTACAGTCAGCATCTCATGCAATTCACAACCACTCCAGCAGGTATTATACCAGTGGTCTGAGATACTCATTCACTGGACACACTTACTGAGCACCACTCTAGTTCCTGCCATGGAGTTTTCATCCAATTGGAGGCAAACACACACATATAGATATAATGTCACGTCAAGTGTGAATACTATGAGAAAATCTAATGAGAGAGATAAAAGGTGCTATTTTATATCAGGTGGTCAGGGAAAGGCCGCTCTGAGAAGTTGACACTTCAGCAGAGGCAAGAAGAAAGTAAAAGAACAAGTCATTTCAATATCAGATAGGTAACCCAGGAGGGAGAAACAGCCAGGGATAAGCTCCTGAGGCAGGAATGAACTTTAGGATCAAGGAGAAGAGTAGAGTGAGCAAGCTTGTAAAGCCAGTAGGGCTTTGGCTTTTCCTCTGAGTGAAAGGGGAGCCACTGGAAGGTTCTCAGCAAAGAAGTGCCGTGGTCTGACTCATTTGTAAATGGTCACTCTAGCTGCTGTGTTGAGAAGAGACTGCAGACAAGAGTGGAAGCAGGGAGACCAGTTAGGAGGCCACTATAATAGTCAAAAAGACACACTTGCAGCAGGAAGCAGGGGAGGTGGTGAATTCTCAGGTTATAGATATATTTTGGAGGGCCAACAGGATTGCTGAGGTGAAATCTGAAAGAAAGAAGTTAAAAATAATACCTGAAGGTGAAACTCTTCTGTACGATACTGTAATGGTAAATATAAGACATTAAGCATTTGTCAAAATCCATAGAACTTTACAGCACAAAGAGTAAACTTTAATGTATGCAAATGTTTTTTAAAAAATCATTTAGATATCCAGGATGGAATGCAGAATGTGATATTCTGAATCTAAATGTATTACAAATGGATTAAACAATTTCACTGAAAGGGTAGGGGAAATCAGGTGCTGACCTCCGTAACTCTGGAAATGAGTGGAGTCTGTAAGACTAATGGCAAAAGGAACTGTACGTATGCAGTCTACTCTAATTAATAAAGTTTTTCCCACATGGGATATAGGTTAACAATTCCGAAACTATACATGTACACCAGAACTGAACAATTAAGTAAATGGATGGTATTTGGTGGGAGCAAGGTTTGTCACAATTGGAGTAGGAGGTTACAGATAAGCCAGAGGAGGCTGGAATGATCCACTTGGAATGGATGAGTTGCAGACATAAATATGAACTCATATTTAGCTCAATATAGATACAAATGGCTACCTAAATATTTATAGATATGTGAGCATATAAGTAGGTTAGGATGTACACACGTATCTCTTGATGTGTGCTGAGAGGGCCTAGAAATGGGGGGGCATATCAGTGGCAATGAGCACATCTAGCACCCAGATCTTGGTGTCTAATATCATTCTCCAATAAAAGGAACCACGGCTCCTTGGAAAAATGGTTAATTCTACGTCCCAAGCAGGAAATATATAAGATGAGCCTGAAATAGAAAGTAAGAAAGTGTTAAAAAAAAAAAAAACCACATTGATTGCGGAATATCAAAGGGATACAGGAGCCACTTCAAAGAGCGCCCAACTCCCAAAGTCAGAACAATTTGCACAACAAAATATAGTAGTGGATTATAATTCAAGGTATGAAAATAAATATCCAAGGCACTGATATAAATGATTTAATAAGTGGACAAATTTCCCACAGAGAAGAATTACAAATTATTTATGTACATAATCTGCCTTTAAGCGTGAAGTATAATTCCACACTCCTTAAGCGTGGGCTGTGCATAAGGACTTTCTTCCAAGCGCAATATGGAAAAGCGAGGGAAGGAGAGTAACTGTACAGTGGAAAAGCTTGACTACCCCAAGCTAGTTATCTGGGTTAACAACAACTATGATAACTTACACTGATAATACATATTCCTGATGTGATGTGATGAGAATGGCACTTTACCTCTAGGGTTTTCCTCCCCCAAACCTATAACTCCAATCTCGTCATAAGGAAAACACCAGACAAATCCCAACTGAGGGTCATTTTACAAGACAACTGACTGGTACTCAAAAACTGTCAAGTTTCCCTAAAACGAGGGAAGTCTGAGAAATCATCACAGTCCTAGGAGCCTAAAGAGACACAACTAACTAAATGTAATGTGGGATCCTGGAACAGAAAAAGAACACTAGGAGAAAACTCAGCAAATCTGAATAAAGCATGGGGTTTAGTTAATCATAACTTACCAATGTTGGTTCACTAATTGTGACAAAAGTACTATACTAATGTAAGATGTTAATAGTAGGGGAAATTGGAGGGGTGCATGTGGGAACTGCAGTATCTTCACAATAATTTTGTAAATCTAAAATTGTTCTAAAGTAAAAAATTTACTGGGAAAAAAAACCCCAACACTTCAAAATAAATAAATAAGCCCTGAGACATGTATAGCTGTCCAGACCTAGCAAATAGAAACTAAAATTCTCTAAGACTGAAAAACCCAGATTTTAAGTATGTTGGTAGGGGATTCGTGGCTTCTAATGAAGTAGTTTTAAAATTCTGTTCTGAGAATTCCACTGAAACACACTGCGAAATAGAAAACCAGTGTCAGGAATTACTGTCTTACAGCCATGGACTGCATACCCAGACCCATCCCATTACAACAAATTCCCAAGAACTGCTCAAAACTGGGTTAGAATTTTGTCCTATGGAAAAGTAAGCCATCTCCCAGAGCAGTCAGAACCGGCAGCCAGTGGGCTGAAACTGGTGGGCAGATGTCCTGCAAAATATAATTACTAAATTCGAGTTTGTTGCCACCACTTAAAAGGTGTGGCGTTTCACATACTCATTTCCCACTTGTCTTAAAAGAAACTAATTCAGCAAACACTCTGTGCATTCACTAAGCGCTTTGCATTCACCATCTCATTTAATTCTTAGAACAAGCCTATGGGCCCATTTTACAGAAGAGGAAACAGAACCAAAGAGGCAACCAGAGATCGCCCACGGTTACACAGCAATACAGGCACACTCGGGGGTCGAACCCCAGCGAGACTGACTCAGGAGCTCTGGCTCCTCCTAATGCTCCGCCCGCGGGAAGAAAAGCCAGGTCACAGCTGTGAGGAGCACCGGGTTCTGGCCCCAGCTGCGAACTAAAGCTCTGGGCGGCAGCAAGAGAAGCCTTCCGCCTCCCTCAGACTCAAACTCCCCTCAGCAGTTAACTTCCGAACGAGCGCCCCAGGAAGTTATTTGAGCCGCTCGCCGAGCGCCACCCGAGCGGGCAGAGCAGCGCCGCCGTCACAGCCGGGCCGCGGCGCCTAAGCGCAACCCCTTTTCGGTTCCCGCAGCCTCTGCGACTCCGCCCCGCCCCGAAAACCCGACCCGGCAGCAGGCAGCACCGCACTCACCTCCCGCTTCGCCGCGCCGCGCCCCCGGAAGTGGTTCCCCGCGACCCTGGATCCCGGAAGTGACGTTCCTTAGTAACCGGCGGGCTCAGCTCCGCCCGCCCCGCGTTGCTAGGGTTTGTGGATCTTGGCCACTTGGCTTTGTCAGACTTTTGTCCCTATTCTGTGGGTTTGAGCAGGAGGGAGAGGCCGGCAGAAGCAAGATCCAGACCTCCTGGATTCTCCAATCCCCTTTATCACAGCCCATTTCAGCAAACGTTTATATACGTTTATAGAAGCCTTAATTCTATATCAGGCCCTGATCTAGGAGCCTATAATGCAGCGAGGAGACAAACAAGCAGTGTTGTAATTCAGACGGAAGAAAATTATCAGAATTCGTTGAAAACTTTCACCGAGTACCTACTCTATGCCTTATGCTGGTTGCTGAACCAGACAGATGCAGTCTCTGTACTCATGGGGCTTACAGTCTGAACATATTATCGTATGTGATAAATGTTTGGATGACAGTAAGAGCTCCTGACTGAGTATGGGTGGGGCAAGTAATGAGGGGAAAGGAGATCTAGTAGGACGTGGTAAGCAGCCTCCACTATGGACCCAGATGATTCTTGACTCTGCGATCCATGCCCTTGTGTAGTCCCTTCCCACACTGAATAGGGCTGACTGATATAGCCAATAGGATATTGTGGAAATCATGGATTATAAATTATGAGACTAAGACATAAAAGAGATTGTTCTTCCTCTTTGCTCTCTTTTGATCACTCATGAGGGATCCATATTGTGAGAACACTCAAGCAGCCCTGGGAGAGGTTTGCATGAGTAATAACTGAGCTTCTTGTCAGCAACCAACTCCCAACGTGGCAGCCACGTGTGTGAGCAGTCTTGGGAGTGGATCCTCCAGCCACAGTCAGGCTTCAGATGACTGCAGCCCTGGTCCAAATTTTTTTTAAATTCGGATATATGTATTTTTTTCATATTCTTTTCCATTATGGTTTATTATAGGATATTGAATATAGTTCCCTGTGCTATATAGTAGGACTCTGTTGCTTATCTATTTTATATATCTGATATATATTAGTATCTGCTAATCCAAAACTCCTAATTTACCCATCCTCCACCCTCTTTTCCCTTTGGTAACTATAAGTTTGTTTTTTATGTCTGTGAGTCTGTATCTGTTTTGTAAATAAGATCATTTGTGTCATATTTTAGATTCCACACATAAGTGATATCATACGATATTTGTCTTTCTCTTTCTGACTTACTTCACTTTGTATGATAATCTCTAGTTCCATCCACGTTGCTGCAAAAAATGGCATTATTCTTTTTTATGCCTGTAGTATGGCATTCATTTTTTATGGCTGAGTAGTATTCCAATGTGTATGTGTATGTGTATGTGTATGTGTATGTGTATCACATCTTCTTTATCCATTCATCTGTTGATGAACACTTAGGTTGCTTCCATGTCTTGGCTGTTGTAAATAGTGCTGCTATGAACACTGGGGTGCATGTGTCTTTTTGAATTAGAGTTTTCTCAAGATGTATGCCCAGGTGAGTTTGCTGGATCATATGGCAACTCAATTTTTAGTTCTTTGAAGAACCTCCACACTGTTTTCTATAGTGGTTGCACCAGTTTACATTCCCACCAACAGTGTAGGAGGGTTCCCTTTTCTCTACACCCTCCCCAGCATTAGTTACTTGTAGACTTTTTAATGATGGCCATTCTGACTGGTGTGAGGTGGTACCTCATTGTAGTTTTGATTTGCACTTTTCTAATAATTAATGATGTTGGGGAACTAACCCTGGTCCCTCAGAATGTGATCATATATGGAGACAGGGTCTTTACAGAGATAATCAAATTAAAATGAGGTTATTAGAATGGGCCCTTATCCAATATGACTGGGGTCCTTATTAAAGGGAAAGATTTGGGCACAGATGCACACATAGGGAGAAGGCCATGTGAAGATGAAAGCAAAGATCAGAGTGGTGCTTTTACAAGCCAAGGAATGCCAAAGATTGCCCTCAAACTACTGGAAGCTGGGGGAGAGACATGGAACAGATTCTTCCCCACAGCCCTCAGCCTTGATTTCTGATTCCTAGCCTCCAGAACTGTGAGAAAATATCTGTTGTTTAAGCCATGCAGTCTGTGGTACTGTGTTAAGGCAGCCCTAGCAAGCTAATACAGATGTGCAAGTGCTTTGAAACCTGTTACTATCTGTATCCAAATGTGAAAGATTCCCCAGCATGGCTGCTGCAAGCACGGCTACTTTCTCACTCTCTGGAAGCTTCTGGAGGGATCCAGCTGAGTCTTGCTCATCTCCGTGCCCTGCATGGCTTCATTAACACCACAGCACAGTGGAGAGCTCTGTGGCATGCTTGTTCCTATCCATAACATCTATGCAAGACACACTGCTTACATGATGAAAGAGAGAAAGTTGAAAAAGGCATGGTGTCTGCTCTAAAAAAATTTTTGAATAGTTTAACACGACGGGATGAACCAGTTTGAAATTATTAGTTGTAGCTGACATTCATTGAGTATTCACCAGGTGCCCAGCACTTCACATATATTAACATTCTCCCCCTAGCAACCCTATAAAGTAGGTATTATTATTCTCATCTACACGTGAACAAACATAGGGTTAGAGAAGTTAAGCAACTTCCCCAAGTCCTCACAGAGACTATGTGCATAACCACTGCTCTACCCAACCAACCTGTTCCAGCCAGAGAAGCGCTCCAGGCATGAGTGCTCTAGGAAGAGGGGAAGGATCAGCAGGGACTGATGTATCTGGGAAGGCTTCATGAGGGAGGTAGCTCGATGTGGGTCCCAGATGATGGGCTGGATTTGGATACGGGAAAAGGAAAGTAGGGGTACAAGACTCGCTTTTCCACCTCCCAGCCTTTGCCTTTGTTGGTGTCTTTGCCTGGAATGCTCTCTTCTCCCAGCTTTTTACAAGACAGGCTTGTTCTCATCCCTCAAGGATCAGCCTAGATACTACCTTTTTTAAAAGGGCTTTCCTGATCATCCTTTCTAGCTAATTACTTTTCTAGAGATGGCTCCAGCAGTATGGCCTAACCCACAAGCTATTCTGCCCCAGGACTGCTTTGACCAGTAGCATGCAATGGAAGAGATGCTATGTCCATTTCAGGCATGACACTTAATTGGCCTGGAATCAGCCACCATGTAAGAAGTGCGCCTAGCCTGAGACCACTGAGCTGTGAGAAGCCCAAGCCACATGGGGAGAAAGGGACTCCAAGGAGCATCAGATACCAGACCTGGGAGTGAGGAAGCCATCTTGGAGACAGGGAGAGAGGACAGATGTGTAATAAAGCAAAGATGGCAGGCAGAATGTGAAATGTAAAATCTAGGTGGCCGGTATAATGTGTGCTGTACAATTCTTTCAACTTTTTTTCTGTATATTTGAAATTTTTTACTACAAAATTGTGGGCAAAAGAGAAATGAACTTAGAAGTGGATTCTTCAGCCCCAGACACCTCAGCCAATGCTACATAGAGCAGAGGTGGACCTCCCAGCCCAGCCTCTCCAAAATTCCTGACCCACGAAATCATGAGATACATAAATGAGTATTTTAAGCCACTGAGTTTTGGGGTATAGGTTACAGAAATTCTCTTTCTAAGTAGACATTCCTTACTTTCTATCACAGCTCCCCACCCATGTCCTTTACAGCATTACCACAATCTGTAATTGTCTTATTTGCTTATTTATCATCAGTCTCTCCCCCAGTGGAATGTAAACTCTGTTTCCTTTGTTCATCGCTATCTCCCAGCACCAAGAGCCCTTCCTGGTACATATAGGTAGGTTCAAATGAGTATTTGTTGAGTGAGTGACTGGGACCAGGAGATGAGCCCTTCTGAAAAGCACACAAAGAGAATATGGAGTTCATAGAGTGGGGGAAGCTGATATTTGTCACACACCCAACATCTGAACCCCCATTTGTGGGAATCCCAAGAGGCAGGAAGAGGCAGCACCTCCCCCCCAACCCCGGTCATGGCAGATGGATAGGATGGACACACGCCCTCCTCCATCCCTGCTGGGGCAAGGATGCTATACCTAGCCATGACCTGTTTGAAGCCCCCACCCCAGACTTTGAACCTGGAGGCAGCAATGCCAGCTGCAAGGGTCAGCCAGAGACTGTGGTGAGTCTAGAGTCCAAGTTCAGAATAGATGGTTCTTGGGATAGGATCTTGGCCAAGTGCCTGACCTTCGGTGGTTCCTGCCTGAGCCCAGTTCTCCAGTGCTCCATCAGCCTTCTCCGCCCTTAGGTTCAGCTCCAGTATGAAACCAGGAATGCTCAGAGTGGCGCATCCTGACGAATTCAGAATGCAGGACCAAAATCAAGGGGCTGCTTTCCTCCAAATGGAAGGGACATCTCCTATGTGCCAGAAAAGCCAAGGACACATTTATTTGGAGCCAGCAGAGTCCAAGCATCAGTGAGGGCTCATCACATTCCTGACTCTTAGGGAAAAAAAGGCTCCAGGAGCCTTCCAGCAGATAACCAACTTTGATTGTTCAAGGCCTGTTCTCTTGCTTTCTACAAGGTGTGAACCAAGGGCTGGATTCCACACTTGGGTGTCTATAAACACTTGGTGCCCAAGTCCTATTCCTGTGCCCTAGGACTTTCCAGGAGCAGGTCTGCTACAAAGAAGGAGAGGTTCACATTTCAATGCTGGGCTCATCAGACAGAATCTATCAAAAGATAGATTACATGTCAACACCATAGAGGGTTTGCCCTTCCCAGGAGAATCCAAATGCCATAACTTTTTCCTGAGACCCAAGATCTCCCACAATTCTGAAATCTGAAAGGCTTCATTCAGCAGAAATTCATTGAATGCCAGCAGTATTTTGGGTAAACCCTGGGGACAAGATCTTGTGCTCCGGTGGGAGAAACAGACACAGAAACTAACACAATAGAATATTTTGAGTTCTACAAAGGAAGTGTGTGCAGAATGACATAAGAACACAGGAGAAGCATCAGACTCTGCTCTCGGCAATCATGGAAGGCTTCCCAGAGTAAGTGGCATTCAATCTCCAGGAGGAGGTTACAGTTGAAGCAAAGGCCCAGGCCAGGGATTGTACTTCCAGTTCCCTTTGAGGAAAGAGTCCAGAACTTCATCTCCCTGAAAATGCTTCAGTCATGAAAGCAGCACAGATTTCACACACATCCAGCATCTGAATGGTGTTAATGACCTCCACGTTTATCAAGTATTGCATTAAACTGGACTCTAACCAACAGCAGTTGGCTCCCTGGGTTAAATCCACACTAAATAGTCAATTACACACAGCCCCAGCAGAAGCATATTTGGTGGGGATCAGTTCATTTGTCCTGTGAAGGAGCTTTTCCCACTGAATAGTAATGATGCCATTTAATTGTGTGCTGTCTTCCTCCTGGGGGACATTAAGTAAGACCATCTCCCCAGAGGCAGCCAGAAACTAGGTGTCATCATCTCCATTTTGTAGTTGGATAGACTCAGCAGAAAGATCTGGATCCAGCCACAGAAACTGGAATCCTACTCCTCCCTCAGGACCCAGCTCAAATTACCTCATCTCAAAAGTTTTTTGTTTTTTGTTTTTTGGTTTTTTTGGTTCCCCCATCAGAACTTCCCGGCCATATATAACCCTGGAAGAAGCTGAGAGAAATGGCTGAGCCCTCACTGTGTACAAGGCTGTGATGGATATTTGACCTGCATTCATTCACTTGATCCTCCCAACAACCCCAAGGGTGTGTTCCCATTTCACAGCTGAGGAAACTGAGACACAGAAGGTGAGTGATGGATCTTGGATTACACAACTAATAAGTGTTAGAGTCAGGATTCAAACCCAGGCCTCCAACTCCATTTTCTTAACCACACACAATCCTGGCCCACTCATTCATTCAACAAGTATTTCTTGAGCACCTACTGTATACTGAGTGCTTGCTAAGATTATAGCACTCGCTAGGGATGCAGTAGGGAAGAAAACATGGTTCCTACCCTAACAAAGACTATCATCTCACAAGGAATACAGATTTGAAACACTTCCATAAACATTATTTAATTACATACCAGGCATCAGGCAATGTTAGCATACTTTAACTGAACTAGATAAGACACTAGATTCTGTAGCTAAGTAATTCCTACAGATGCCCACAATTGCTTTAGGAGTTTCCATATATCACTTCCCTCTCTGAATCACAGCTTTCCCAGCTGTAAAATGGGGATAAAAATAGCAAAAGAATGGAAGCAACCCAAATATCCATCAACAAGAGGCTGTCTAAATAAGTAATGGTACATCTACACTGTGGAATATGCAGCTATTAAAAAGCATAAGGCAACTCTAAATGCTGGAGAAGGATCACTGAAACCTGGACCCTGGGGGTCATGGGGTGACTTACTCTTAATGTGTGCCATTTTGTACCTTTTGAATTCTGCACTCCATGCATGTACCTGATCAAAAGATAAATTAATCAATTCAAGACAATTTTAATGCAATATTTTGATGGGGATAAAAATGTAATCAAATAGCCCTGCTCACATCAGCCCACCTCGTGGTGTTATTGTTAGTTTCAAAGGAGAGGTTAGATTTGGCAGCCCTTGGAAAATCTAAAACAATTAGAACACATGTTGCTCCTAATGAGATGAGGGAGAAATAAAGGCCAGAGAAGAAAGGAGGAGGAAAAGAGGAGAGAAACAGAGAGGCCAGGCATAGACTGGCAGAAGAAATCCACAATTACTTCAGTGCCGCTGAGACCCCAAGGCAGCTGTGCTTCCTGGTTCTTTCTAGCCAGCTGCCAGGTTGCCATGGTAATGTAATAGCCTGTGATAAGCTTATTTATAATTCTGAAAACATTTAAAAAAAAAAACCCACCAGCAAGCTGCAGATATGCAGCAATGAGCAGACAAGGTGCCCACATGAGAGGTGGCATTAAGGTGACCTTCCTGGAGCTTGAGGTCCCCCCTTGAAATCTGGTGGGGTCAGCCTAGAGCAGAGGGTTGCAAACCTGAGCTTGCAGCCAAATCACCTGGAGGGCTGGTTAAAACACAAACTGCTGCACCCATCCCCAGTGATTCTGATTCAGTAGGTCTGAGGTGGGACATTTCTGACAAGTTCCCAGGAGGTGCAGAAACTGCGGTTTGGGGACCGTATTTGGAGAACCATCGTCCTAATGATCTCTAATGGCCTTTCTGACTCAAGATTCCACAAGCTACTAGTTCCAGCTCCTGCTTGCCCTGAAATAGGAAATAATGCTTAACTATTTAGAGGTAAAGCACATCCATCCCCTCCATTGGCTCCTCTGTTAACTAAGTAGCTACAGCATCCTGACAGATGGCCCAGCACGGGTTGTAAGGTAGCCCAAAGCACCTGGTAGGCCAAGGGCTTAGAGGGAAGTTTCTGAAGCCAAGGTCAGCACCTCATACAAGCAGTTGCGTGGGAAGATTGGCCAGCACTCCAGCTGCCTTTGCCAGAACTCTCTCATGGGGCCAATTAACTGGGTGTGATGGCCAACAGGTGCCACTGGGCCAGAGGAAAGGTGGCTGCCAGTCAAAACTGTGGCTGAGCAAAAGACAGAGCTGGTGGGAGAGGATTTGAAAATCATAGAAGCCAAATCTTCAGGCACTATAATTTACCACAGTGGGATTCTGATTCCCCACAGAAATGGAGACAGGCAGACAAATCCAAACACCCAACCCTATCCAACACGCACAGCATCCTGAGTGAGAAAGCTCATGGCTGGGGCAGAATGCAACATTAGTGACAAGTTCCTCCAAATTCAGGATTTCTTGTACATTTGACAAATATTAATAGAGTACCAGCAATGTGCCAGATACTACGCTGGATGATGCACACCTGGGCTGTGGGCAAGAGTGGCCCCTGCCCTCATGGAGCCTACGTATAAGTAAAAGGAGACAGGCATTATTCAAAGAAACAGACAGTTTAATTGCGCTGTGGTTATGTAAGGGAATGATCTTGTTCTCAGGAAATAATGCTTAAGTATTTAAGGGTAAAGGGGCAAGATGTCTGCAAATTATTCTAAAGAAGTTCAAAACAAAATAACAATCAAGTAAAATATATTATCTATACATGTATGATCATTTATATAACCTATATAATCTATACTGTATATATACACATAGAAAGAGAGACAGAAAATGACAACGCAAATGTGATAAAATGTTAAAAATTGTGGAATCTGGGCAAAGAGTATATGGGAAGAAGTTCTTTGTATTATTCTTGTAATTTTTCTGAAAGCTTGAAGTTATTTCAAAATTAGAAATTTAAAAGAGGATCACATTCTGAAACTGCAACTTGTCCTTTTTCTTGGCATTACAGGTTTTGCCAAAAGAACTTTTCTGTATCAAATATTGAGTGATGTGTGAAAGTGAGGAGCTGGTCTGCTGAACCAGGAGCAGTCTGAGATACTGAGCTGTCATTTCTGTATATTTGAATACTTTTCAGGCTGGCTTTGTAGAAATATATCCTCTAATTTCCTATGTGTTGTAAATATTTAGGCCATAATTTCTTTATAAATAAATGTATAAATATTCAAAAAATTAGGGGGAAGATAATAGCTCAGTGGTAGAGCATATGCTTAGCATGCACCAGGTCCTGGGTTTCATCCCCAGTACTTCATTAAAAAAAAAAATTCAACCTTCAAAAAACTAAAAATAAAAAAGGATCACATAAATACATGACAAATTATAAACAGTGAAGAGTGCTTTTTTTTCAAGTTTGTAATGGTGTAAGGATCTGAAAATGGGGTGGTCTGTCCTATATAGGGAGGTCAAGGAGGGCTTCCTGGAGGCAGCAGTTTTGAGCTGAGGTCTGAGTGGAAGTTGACTAGAGGAAGAGAGCTGCTTTCTAGGCAGAGGACCCAGTGCCAGCAAAAGCCCTTGAAGAGCAGAGCACATTGGAAGAACTGAAGAAAAGAGATCCAGGGAGCTGGAGCTGAGCGCCATACATCTTCTCCTCCCCAGAATGTCAGTGAGGAGCTGGGTCAGGGTCAAGGTCTCTGGAAAGGGCTGCTCTTCTGGCCCAGGATGCCGTCTGTTTCTGTTTCTCCCTTCTCTTTCTGGCTCACGTTCTCAGGTATCTTCCTCTGGCTCCCCTCCGACCCCAGGTCTTAAGACTCTGCTCAAATGCCACTCCCCAGGCTAAGGTCGAGAATCCCAGCAACATATGGCAATGTGATCTGAGAGCTTCTCACAGGCCCCTTCCCTTTGGCTCCATCTCAGCCCCAAGTCCCTGGCTGCCATCCATCAACCCCTTTACCTGCCATAAAAAAAACATGGGGCTGTCATTTAAACTTATTTCTACAATTTGCTTCCTGGGCCTCAGGCAACCGGCTCCATCTGTAGATGGCTCTGTGCAGTTTCCATCTGGTCTCCATCCACCGCTGGGTTCCCGCGAGCTCATACGGAGCTGCCTTTTGGATTTCCTCCTGGGGCTCAGCCAAGTGCAACCCTGGGTGATTCTGGAGCACGAACCCGCGTGATAGACGCGTGGCATCTCCATGGCATCCTTCAGCTAGGTTAACCACGCATTTTACAGACGCAGGGTAACATCAAACCAAATCCTGGTAACACTTTCTAAACTCAAGGAGATGAGCACCATTTCATTAGGCGTTCATTGAATCCCAGAATTCAGAATTTAAAAGGAATTTTGAGAGCTTGGAGCCTAACAACCACATGTTGAAGATCAGCTCAGAGAGGTGAAGTAACTTGGCAAAAGTCACAGAGCAAGTTTGTAGAGGAACTGGGCATAGAAACCAGGTTTCCTGATGCCCAGAGTAAGGACAGAGTCCAGCTAATGCACCAGTTAATAAACAATATACAGGACCTCCTGGGAAGCTAACATACTACACAGCAGCAGTGTTCATAGTCCTTTTCTGTAAAGTGAGCATTCTGGAGAGACGTGGTGGAAAACCAGCCCCATGAATCTGTCTTGTTGCATTTAGCAACTACTCGTTGTGTTATGTTTATCTGTTTGGTTTCACTTTAGACCTGGTTCCTATTTCACATTTATGACGAAAGGTCCTTGGGTGAGGCAAAGGGAAGTCAGGAAGAAGATTCTTTTCTTTTGTACTCTGCAAAGCTTTCCAGAGTCTCTTTTTTTCTTCTTTATAACATTTCCTTGCCAGGGCCCCCAAAGCTTCCCAAACCTCCTGCATTTCCAATCCCCTGTTCAGCCTTCACTGTAATTATCTTGGGAAAATTTAAATTCCTTATCATGGCTTTATGACAATACTGGCTCAAGATAAGCACATTCTGAGGTCTTGTCAAATTGCCCTCAATCGGCTCGCTTAATAGGAATTACCGTTGGATTTTTCTTTAAGCGTGATAAAGGTATTGTGACTATGTTAAAGAAAGAGTCCCTATCTTTTTGAGATACATACTGAAATATTTATGGACGACACGATAGGAAGTCTGGGATGTGCTTCAAAATATTCTCATGGGGAGAGGTAAAGAAAAATATGCTCTCTTAGTACACTGCCTTCCCCTGCCTTTCTCTCGCAAGTTCTTTTCGCTGCATCTTCCCCACCCCCAATCTATGAATCTGTTTATTTCATATTTGTTGATGGGATTTGCCTCCCAGGGTCATATCAGAGAAGAGAGTATAGGTGCTGGAGCCAAAGAGGCTTAGGTTCAAAATCCCAGCTCTGCCCTGATGAGTGTGGTGACCAAGGACAAGCCATTTAAGTGTCTTAGTTCTAGTTTTTCATCTGCAGAGTGAAGATAATACGTTGACAACAAACAGGCTATTTTTCTAATTTGTTTTTTTCTCCTACTTTTTCTAATGCTGCCTCCACCTGCCCTGAAAATGTGTACTCTTTCTCGGATCCTACCCAAGCCCCTTGGCTCTTCAAAAGCTCTTCCCACCACCTCCACCGCCTTCTTTGCAATGGACCCTGACCCAGATGGAGCTCCAGACTGGATCCCAATGTCTGTTACCCACTTCCACCTGGAGGTGCTGTGAGTCCTAAAAACTCAACACATGTCAACTGGAACTCACTGCTCTTCCTTCCAGTCTGGCCCCCAAAGCATCCAATCACCCTGCAAGGCCCTCGGCACCTCCCCTCCTCCCCTCACTCATTCCATCTACCCCAGGCCCGTGGTCTCATCTTTCAGAGCCCTCTCGAATCCACCCCAGCTGCTTCCCACCACCTCCTTAGTGGGCCTTGGCTCAGGCCCTCAGGACCACAGGCCTGGCCAGCTGTAAAAGCTTCCTAACCCACTCCTTCCGTGGGGCCGCTCTGCTTTCCAGCCCCTGCTCCACTCTGCTCGCAAATATCTCCTTCCAAAACCGTCACTCTTGGGCTTGAAAGCCTCCCATGGGCTCTCTCCACAAAGGAGAGAAAAGGCCCAAATTCCTTAGCACAGTGTCTGACACCGTGCGCAGCCTGGTCTTCACATATTTTTCCAGAATCATCATCTTGCGTTCCCTGCCAAGGTATCCCTAGACCTGGGTTTCTCAGACTGCCCCCTCTCACATCTGCATCAGAATCACCTGGGGCTTGGTGAAAAATGCAGAACCCTGGGTACTACCACAGAAAACTGAATTTGGGGGTCTGGGGGTGACGCACATGACGGCTGAGGACCAGCACTCTAACCACACCAAACGACTTGCCATTCACTGACCATGCCTCCAGGCCTCTGTTCCTGCTGTATGGATGTTTCCCCTCTCTTCAAGGCTCAGCCTAAATGTCATCTCCTCTGCCAAGCCTCCTGCTCCTAGCAGAGCGAATTCCCCACCCGCTGCACTCCTGTAGCACCAGGCACACACCTCTATTGCAGACCCTGTGTATCACACTGTATGTAATTATCTGTTTGCCTGCCTGCCTGCCTTCCTAGCTAGAATGAAATCTCCAACAAAGCAAATGCACAGAATGCCTGGAGCCCCCAACACAGTGAACGGCACACAGCAGGCACTTGATAAATATTAATTAATTTGAATTGTACCTTACTATTTCTTGGCTCCTGGCAGGTTTTTATTGCATTGATGTCAGATGGATGAATTATCAAATGGTGGATGAGAGCCTGAATGAATGATGAAATATGCAAATAAACTAATGATGAATTTTCATTGTTGATTAAAATTCTAGAGTGCCTGAGACCATCTCCAGCCCGAAGAATGTGTGAATTGGGTCATATGTGAACCTGGGTAAAATCACCAGACCAAAGTTCTGATGTTAATCAGAAATGTCACTACCACCATGACGAGTTCATGTGCAAAGTACAGGTCCATCCTTCATCACAACTTCCTGGCATCAGCCATGGGAAATCCTCACTTGATGCATTTATCACTCCACTTCACAGGATCCACAGAGACCTACTGATACTGCTCAGAGGGAAATCTGATCTCTGTCGTGAAAAGCGGGCAGAAATCAGCCCAAAGATGCTGAAGCTGGGGTAGGAGGGAGACTGCTAGAGCGAGGGAAGTAAGGCTTGTCTGGAGGCAGACAAGTACCACTTCTAGGCGTGGTTTTTCCATTTACTGTCTGTGTGAGATTGGACCAGTTACCCAATGGCTCCAACACTCAGCTTCTTCCACCATAAAATGAGATCACTTTGTGCTCCTAACCTTTAAGGTTATTGAATGAGATCATGTATGTTATGTGACTAGCACATGGTAAGCATCAAGAGATGTTACTGCTACACTGCTATGATCCAGGATAATTAGATTCCTCTAAACGATTGGGTGGTGATGAGTGGGGCTAACCCAGGGGCTGGAGTGAGAAGGAGAAGGAAGCCAGGTCCCAGCCGTCTATCAGGGGTGGATTCTGAGATTAGAGGAGCGTTCCAGCTCCAAGGGTGGGGCTGGGCATGGAAGCTGATCTTTATTCTGCTCTGTAGCCTGGGTGTTCAGGGATCAAATGACACAGGGTCGGGGAAGGCCAGGAGGATGTGGCCAGACTGGGCAGCTTCCGCCCCAGACTGGAAACCCCAGTAACTCTGCTTTCGGTCTGGAGTAAGGGCTCTTTGGCCCTGACTCTGGAGCCCAGGTTTGCTGCATTCACGGCTAATGGAGCTCCTATAACTGCATTGTAACCACAAAGGGGAAGTGAAGCCATAACCCGGCCTCTGGCACTGGGCACCCATTTCAGATGGGAACCTGGAAATTAGAGTCCCAGGCGGGCCTTGGGTTTTTCCTGTAAACACTCAATTAATGGGCAGTTCCTCTCTCTGTGTCTGCAAGTCCTGTTGTCGCTAAGATACAACTCAGACCCCAAGTGAGAAGGGGCCTCCCAACAGATGCCTCCGTCCTCACTGGATCATGTTCTTGCCTGAGGAGCCGGGCTGGAGGGGGGCTCCGAGTGCTGGATTTTCTCCTTTGGGCTTTCTCCTGGAGATCCTGTGGCAGGGGCTGGGCTTGAGGGTCACACAGCCTCCCCTGACTGGAAACATAGCTGAGAACCCAGGGCAGGGACCGGGCAGAGAAAGATGCGGGGCCCAGGTGGCTGAGGAGGGGATGGCCTGATGGATGTAATTGACCTGGACCCCTTGGCGCTCCTGGGATTTCAGTGCAAACAAAGCCCTGGCTCTGGGGCCTCTGGCTTTCTTAGCAAAGCCCGGTATCACCAATGACTGGGGAACAGCGACATCTCCCGGCTGCCTGCGGCCACGGCTCTCCTCTGTGGTTGGAGACCGACAGGGCGTTCAGAGACCATCTTAGGGACTGGATGCCTTTAGAATCCTGGAACAAAGAAGATCAGTCGTCTGGGGTGAAGCTCAAGATTCTGCATTTCTAACAAGCTCTGGCCTAGGGATGGCGCTTTGATTAGAAAGCTTTGTATATGTCAATTATATCTCAATAAAGCTGGAGGAAAAAAAAAGAAAAAGCTTTAGGGGGCTCAAAGATGAGTCAGATCTGGTCCCAGACATCCCTAAGATCTCAGGGAGGGAGATGCTTTTCCACATATAAAATCGGTCAATCACAAGGCAAGATCAGGACGGAGGAGCAGGACGTGGGAATGCTTCTTGGAGAGGTGGAATCCAAAGGGTGCTTTGAAGGGTGGTCAGATAGACCTTCACTAGGGACAGCTTGTCTGAAGGACTGACTAGGGACAGCTTTCCTGTGCCCTGTGCCTGGTACTTGCACTGAGTCTACTAACCCAGAAAAGCAGCCCGGTTAATAGCTATAATAACTGACTTGGTCCAAAGATTCCAAACAAGGTGACTGTTGTGGTCACTTCGGCAGCACATATACAAACAGGGTGACAATTTAAAATACTCATGGGATGGGGGGAGGGTAGAGTGCATGCTTAGCATGCACGAGGTCCTGGGTTCAATCCCCAGTACCTCCTCTCGATACAAATAAGTTAACCCAATTACCTTACCCCCATAAAAAATAAATAAATAAATAAATAAATAAATAAATAAATAAATAAATAAATAAATAAAATTTTAAAAAATAAAATACTCATGGGAGTAACATTTCCAAGCAACCTAGTCACTTAATTGATTCGCTAAGTATAATCAACTTCACCTATGTAAAAGAGCTCTTCTAATGACCTTCTCAAATGCAGACTTTTCCAGAAAGAGATGAACTTCTAATGCTTATAGACCACCAACCAATCACAGGCCTTTCTGCTTGGGTAGGATGTGAAGTAGGAGAAAGGACCCCATTTCACAGAAGAGGAAACTGAGGCTCAGGTCAAATGACTTTGCCTGAAGCCACTTCGCAAGGGCAACCCTGGCCCCTCACTCTGACACAGCATTCATGAGCACTTCTGTGATATCTGCTGCTGCTGACTCCATAGAAACAGGCCTAGAAGGACAGAGTCAGGGGCAGGAAGTGTCAAGGGAATCTGGGAGTCTGGGGTCCAGGCCTCCCATCCCTACACGGTGGCCTCGGACTGGGAACACTGCCATCATCCAGGGAGGGCGATGAAAGCAGCTTTTACAAAGCAAGGTCTGAAGCCTTGGGACAGGCCCCCTTTGTGGACTTCCTCTGCCCTCCCCACCCCAACGCTCATGCCTTCAGCATCCCCCTCTGTGAATGGCTGGCTCCAGCATGCTAGAAATTTGCAACACAAATGCACGGCTTGTCTCTCGGTGGAGCCTCACTGCCCCAGCCTTTTGGAGTCTTTTAAAGCCGGCATTTCTCTGGGGTGCTTTCTTTCCACAGCTCAAGCCCCCAGCCCTTACACACAGGCATGATCACTAATTAGCACTGGGTTAAAACCCATCCTGGGAGAAGAGCCGGGTGGTGAGTGAGCCGTTCCCACCTATCCCAGAGGATAAGGATGAGGGAGCTGGCAGTGGGATTTGGTGGAGGGGACTGGGCTCTCACTTTCAAGGCTTCCTCCATCCACTTCTGTGATGGGTTTGAGAATTTACAGCAAATTAAGTTCATCACCCAGGATGGCTCCCAGCTCTCCCTGCCCTGCTTTCAGAGTTCAGCTCTGATCATAAGAACTACACTAATGGCTGCTAGTTCCAAAGTGTATCAGACACTTTACAAGTGCGTCTCTGATCCTCACAACAACCTGAGGAGGTAGGTATTATCACGCCCATTGTACAGATGTGGTAACTGAGGCTTGGGGAGATTAAACATTTTGCCTAGAATCACACAGCTTGCAAGTAGCAGATCTGATTTTTAAATCCAAATCCACTGGCCACACAAACTCGTGCACCCATTTTAGGCAGCTCTCTGCTCCTGTCTGACACTCTCCCAGCTTTACCATGACTGCTCCCTTTTCTTGATTCTTGGAACATTAATGGTGTGTCCCTCTCTGGGTCTACCTGAGGTGATGGTGGCACGATTGCATAAACTTACAAAAGCTCTTTGAACCATAGACTTCGAACAGGTGACTTTTATAGGATGTGAATTGTACTTCAATAAAACCATCCAAGTTCTTTTTTTAAAAAAAAGTTAAAGAATAAAAATTGGTGGGCCAAGGAACATTAGCTTCTTGTGGAGCCTTAATTTGCATGTCTTAATCCCTGGGAATCTGGCCTGACCTGACCACTTTGGGCATGCAGGGTGACATGCCACTCCGTCCCTGCTTCCCTGGGGGAAATGGCCCATGTTTGCTCTGTGTCAAGAACATGGCTCAGTGCAGGCTGAGACGCAGGATCACAAAGTTTCACTGCTGGGAGGTTCCTTCAGAGACGACTGGTTCTAACTGTGAACCATGAAGGCTTCCCAGGGGCAGGCAAAGAGAGTCTCCACTCTCTGATCTTCAACCAGAGCAGCCCCATTTTAAAAGTCTGTTGTATCTACTGCACTTCCATAGAAGATTTCCAAAGAAAGAGCTATGTTATTCATTTTTTTTTTGGTGGGGGGTGGTAATTAAGTTTATTTATTTCCCAGGAACTTGTGCATGCTAAACATGCACTCTACTGCTTGTACTGCATCTTATCCACTGTATTATTCTTTTAAAAGTTTGAAAGCAGCTGTTCTCTGCCAATTTTCGCTGGAGCTGGGTTGGGAGGAGGAACTGATGGTATAGAAACTGAGGCCTGGAGGGCAGAAGTAACTCGCTGAGGGTCACCGAGGTCATGATTGACAGACACAGGAGGGGTAGCAGGTCTCTGGACCTGGAGCTTAGAGCTATTTCCACTCCTCCGCAGCAGCCGCATGGGAAACCAGCACCTCTGCCTCACGCACTTTCTTGCCATTCTTGAGGATTCTTTAGCTATAGGCTAGAGAAATCCAGAAGCACAAGTCTCACAAGGTTTTCTGCCTCTTCCCTCTCACTTCACACACCTCCCAGGCAGCTATCCGTGTTTGGCTTTCCTGACGCGTGAGGACGATGCTCCCTGGGCTAGCTGCCTGCCCCCGGCCTGTGACCACAGCAGAAGTCAAGTAGAGGAAAATCTTGATAATTGGATGACAGGGGAAATAGCCAACAACTTTCCTCACTCAGGGGAGAAAACTAGTCTGTAATGTTGACTGCCCTAAAGTGAAATAAAGTTATACACGGACAAAACAAAATTATATGAACTTTTAAAATGGCACCGTTATCTCAGACAGTAAATGAACCCTTGGGGTTTCACAGTTACGGGTACTCCAATTATCAGAGTAGCAGTATTACACTCCCTGTTCCTCTTGGAATAATATTATAACTTTTAGCTCTGTCCATTCTCTCAAAGATAAAGGGGAAGTTCAACACGAGTCTTAATTTGCAAGGGGTGAAACCTCTTCCCCCATTAGGGTTTGTCAGTGTGATGCTAAAAATGGTCCTTTGGTGGACTTGTGAGTAATTGATTCTCTGACGCTGACAACACTTAGGAAAATGAAGGTATAAATGGTAGGAGCGCCTCGCGGCCGCTGGAACAAACACTGAGCCCGGGGCCTGTGGAGCGGGAGCAGCATCTCATAGCAGAGGGAGATCTGCCGCATCAGAGGTGAGAGCGGGTGGCCCTGGGGGCTGGGCTGGATGGGGGCAAGAAAGCTGACCTTCTCACCAACTCAGAGACACCACGTCAGAGAGGCCCACTGCCATCCTCTTTGTCCGTGGACTGGTGAGTACATTTTAGACCCCTCATTAGGGGCTCTGGAACATGCTTTTGATGGTTGGTGCCATTTTGAGGTTCTCTTGGATGTGTGGACCTCAATCCATGAAGATGTGACAGGCAAATACGTGCCAGGTGTCTGTTGGAGGCAGATGAGGTCTCAGGGCTCCTTCGAGGATGTGCAGGTAGGCTTCTGGGGCAAGACGTCAGCTGGCTAGATTCTCCTGTCAACAACAGGATTCTGCAGTGGACCAGAGGGAACCAAGTGGCTGTGCAAATCAATTCTGCTCACTGATCGCTCAATACCGATTCGACATAATTGCCTGGAAATTAATAACATTTTTGCTCAATTGCAGCCATGCTCCTTACTTTAGACACAATTATCTGCCATTGGAGCGCTCCATTGCCTCCCTGCTTGTCTCTTGACCCGTACTTTAATGGTCCTGAAGTATCTGTATCTTTTACCTTCCGTTTCTGGGAAGGAGGTGGGGTGTCACTCGTTTGAATGACCATTCAAGATGCCTCCTCATTAAAAACTTAGGTCTCCTTCGACTTGGCACACTATTGGCAAAACAACTTATAGACTGGATCAGGGTGTCAATGCTTTAGCGTTCTTAAATTACACAGCAGTATATTTACGAAAGGTGTAAGTTTTTTCCCCTAGGAGTTCAAAAATGGCCTTGTTGGTATGGCACTGGAGACCTGACCCCTGCTGTTAGCTGAAGGGTCATTGGTAAAATTCTTGTAGTGTTCCTGGCATGAAGGCTGGCAAAACGGTGCCAACGGATGTAGATCCAGTGCCCATTTATCCTGAATCCAGACGACCGCAAATATATTTCATCACAGAATCAGTTTGTAAGCCCTGCGGAGAGCTGATGCTCGTAATAATAGCTGCAAGCTCTAAAATGCCTTTGGAGCCACCAAGGGGTCATCGATGGTGCCGTCAGACTCGTGCTGGATTTAATTCAGTGACTTCCAGCTCCTTAGAGTGATCATGTGGAAGATGTCTACCAACGTCTCTTGTATCCTTAGTGACACACCCTCTATTCTTATACGTAAGCTGGATAATTCTCACTGTCTTCCCTCTTGGTCTAGTGGGATGTTGCAACCTCATGGATAAGGTTCTCATAGCCCGGAGGTTACAATGGTGCCTTGGTCCATCCCTGGGGCATGTGGCTTATGGCAAATGTTGTGCCTCTGGGTTGGCCAGGTTATAAGGTTGCCTAGCCTCATTCTGAATGACCAGGGTTTACTGGATTTACTATGACTTGCCCCACCTCAAAGTCTGCTGTCTTATCAGATTGTTTTCAACTCTCTAAAACCATTGGATGTGCACAGGGACGCACCAACCAAGCAGGTGTTTCTATTTGTTCCCCTTTTTTCTTCCCGAGACCCAGTAACAAAGAACAAAAGCTTTCAGTCTTCTCAGGACTGTTTCCCACGTGCAGGTGATGAATTCTCAAGCTCCCCATGAATAGGGAGTACTGTGAATAGGGGATTGTATGTGAGAGGCCGCTTCACGGAGCAGGAGGAAGTCTGCTGGCCTGGGAATGGCAAGGCCCATTCGGAAGTGCCCACTCCAAAACTAATTTGATGGAGGACCACGGATAAAGGCCCTTCTCCTCTGCAGATTCATTTCCTTGGCTGTAAAATGGAGATCATGATACCTGTTCCTGTGGGCGAGTGTGAGGGTGGGCTGTGCAGGGGAACATGGGGCCTGGGAATCACTTGTGCCAGCCCTGGGAGAAAGGGCAGCAGGTAGGGAGGCCACAGGGGAGCTTAGATCAGGAGCAGGGGTTTGGGCTTTACTCTGAAGAGGGTGGGGTACAAGTGCTTCCGAGAGGGGAGTGAGGTGACTGGGGGCCTGGATGTGCCCAGGTCATTAACGAGTCAGCAGGAAAGAAGGCAAGAAAGCCCAGGCTGCAGCTGGGAGACAGAAAAATCTGTGGTTGTGTCAGGGAGACCTCTTTGCCACCAAAGATCTTCCTGCTTAGGAAATTCCTCAGTGGAGCTGTTCGGGAAGAGGGGAGCCAGGTGGAATAGGGTGTGATGAGAAGAGAAGACTGAAAGCCCGTGGTCCCGGAAGCCAAGGCCTAAGTCAGAGGCAAAAGTCTAAGGGGCTTGTCATGCGGATGAAGGTGCAGAAGCTCTGGGAGGCACAGCAGGTGGATGTCAACAGGGAAGCCCTTGGAAGCAAATGCCATGTTCTCGTCTTTTCTCTAGCCCCAGTCCTTACCAGAATTGTAGAAGTTTAACAGGTGTCTTCAGGATAAGGGGACTTGGGCTTGACATGATGAGAAAAACTTCCTAACAAGAAGAGCTGCCTGGAAGCAGGACAGACTGGCTTGGAGGTAGTGAGCTCCCTGTCTCTCACCGGCAGCAAATGTCTGAGCTGAAACTGGAGGACTGTCTGTTGGGGGAGGGAGATGGAGGGATGCACATCCAAGAGGGTCTGGTGACGGAGGCTGGGCGGCTGCTCCCTCCAGCTCTGGAGGTACAGGGGTCTCGGGTAGCATTGAGTGGTCCCCATGGATGTTTCCTGAGGTCTCAGGACATTCCTGGGTGAGTTGAGACCCCAATGACTGGGAGAAGGTGGGGGTGTCCTGGGAGGGCACGTGAGCCCAGAAAAGGAAGTGGGTTCCACCAGGGCCAGCTCTGTCCCCTGGAAACCCCTCTTCAGCAGGACTGGCTGGAGACAGAGTGATGTGGGGAGATGGTGGAACCTGAGGGGTCCTGCCCTCTCTGGGGCTGTCTGAGCCTTGGAATGGGCCTGTACCCCATGGAGTGGACATCCTGCTGAGAGGGGGTGCCCATGGGAGAAGAGAGGACCCAGTTCTTAGGTGGCTGAGTCACCCGAGGCCAGCCATTCCCACATGGCCGCTGGGCTGACAGCAGAGTCACCTCCCAAGCCAAGGCAGGCTCTCTCCTCTGCTGACTGTTCTTCCCCTAATTGCCGAGCACGGTGTCAGCAGGCCCCAATTAAGGGTAATTAGTGAGCTACTAGATGATTTTGCCACATGGGCTCCCCAGGCTCCTTGGTCCTTTCCAGGGCTAAAACTCTGCTGAGAAATCTAAGGGCCTGGAACAAGATGTATGGCCAAGACAGCCTGCCCTCCGAGGGTCATCAGAGCAGAGGTTTGTGGAGAACTCCCCATGTGCCAAGCATTCACTTCTGGTGCCTCAACTCATCTACCGCTCACAAGGGCCCCATGCAGTGGGTAGAGTTATCAACTCCATTTTATGAATAAGGAAACTGAAGTCCAGAAAGGAGAAGTCCTGGGATACACAGCTAGTGATGGCAGTGCCCAGATGAGAACTCAGACTGCTCTGACTCAGAGCCTGAGCTGTTAGTCCCCCGTCCCCACTACTGTCAGTGCCACTCTGGGGGAGGGTGGGGGGGGTGCCTTTGGGGACGAAGGGAAGGAGCTTGCTCCTCCCCTATTCCTGGCTGAGGCCTGAATCCCATGTACAATGGGATTATAGGAAGGGGCAGTTTCACCATTATCCTTCATTCTGTGTTCAAGCCTGTGAGGTCAGCAGGGTAGCCTCACTGTGCCCATTTTACAGATGGAGAACCCGGCAGAGGCAGAACTTGAACCAGGTGTGTCTGACTTCCAGAGTCTGTGTTCTTTTTCCCACCCCACAGCTTCCAAAGGACAAGAACCAAAGCTTGCATGGAGCCAAGCCCAGGGCTGGGCCCAGCCAGCAAAGGGCGTCCCAGTGGCTATGGCCACCCCTGACCTTCTCCTCCTGTCTGTCACTTCCCAGGTGCCACCGCAGGGGTGAAGGATGCTGCTCTGGGTGTTCTTCCTCGTGACCCTCACCCTCAGCAGCGGCTCCCACGGTTCCCCACCCACCCAGCCCCTCAGGTAAGCAGTCCTGATAACAGGGCTGGGATTTCTGCCACCCCAAAGCCATCCCTGCCAGGGGTAGTGCTAGGGGATGCAGAGTTGAGCCAGCCCCTGGCCCCCAGCTATCTCCTCGGGCAGCCTCCACTGCTCATCTCTGGGAGGGAGGCAGACTGGAGGCCCAGAGAGGTCACCCAGCCTGGATTCCAACTCTCTCTGGGGATGAGCAGGACAAATGGCAGCAGAAGAATGTTACAAAGACCCAGTGAGCACAGCTACCTCTGCCCCTACCTGGGTCTCCCACTCCACCCTTTGACCTCTGACTCTTTCTACTAGGATGCCGCGGTACGCAGATGCTATCTTCACCAATAGCTACCGGAAGGTGCTGGGCCAGCTGTCTGCCCTCAAGCTGCTCCAGGGCATCATGAGCAAACAGCAGGGGTGAGCAGATGTTCTAGTGACTTCTCCCCTCTCTCCAAATGCATCACAGTTTGGAGGATCTCTTCCCTTGCATAGCGTCTGTCATTTCTGGACTTGCCTTAGCAGAAGGGCTCCAATGTCAAACCTCAGCTTACCTCTAACTAATAAATGATCACTGAACACCCACTATGTGCTCGTCCCTATGTTGGGCTCCAATAGTAACAACGCCAGTGGCAGTTACCACGTGTTTGTGACTCTGTGCCAGAAACAAAGACTTTGCACTGGGACATTTACATGTACTCAGCACAGTGCTAGGCACAGAGTAAGCCCTTGGTATTATTAGCCATGGTTCTCAGTTTCTTATGTGCTGTTTCTAACAACTCAACAAAGTAGGTACTCTTATCCCCATCATACAGAAGCTACAATAATAACTTCTAAATGACACACACGAAAGAATGGCAGAGTTAGCGTCCAAACAGCCTGACTCCACAGCCTGAACACTTTTTAGTTTTTATTTGGAATTTGAAAAAATTCCAAACTTACAGAGGAGTTGCAGCAATAGTAAAAATATTAAAAACAGCTTCCAATACCCTTCCCTATATTCAACAATTCCTAGTATTTGTATTGTATTTTCTTACTCTATGTCTATACCTAGATATAGATCTAGGCATACACACACAAACCATGAACACATTATTATTATTATTCTTTTGCTGAGCTATTTGAGAGTGAATTGCAGTCATCATAGACCCTTTACCCTTAAGCACTTCTGCGAGTGTCTCCTAAAAGCTAATCAAAGGATACTCTCTTACATAATCACGGTATAATCATCAATTAGAGTCTATATTCAGATTTCACCAGTTGTCCCAAAATGTCCTTTATAACAATTATTGACCTTCCTCATCCAGCATCCAATCCGTCATCACAGGCAGCATTTCATCGTTGTGTCTCTTTAGTGTCTTTTAATCTGGCCCATTCCTCAGTGTCTTTCATGACATTGCCATCTGTGATTCGTAAAGGCCAATTCTTTATAGAAAGTCCCTCGTATCAGACTTGCCTGGTGCTTCCTCATGATTAGATTCACGTTATGCACGGAACTGATGGTGCATCCTTCTCAGTGCAGCCTATCAGGAGGCACATGGTATCAGTGTGTCCCATTGGTGACAGTAACTTTGATCACTTAGCGTGGTATCTGCCAGGTTCCTCCTCTATGAAGTTAACATTTTCTCCTTTGTAACTAGTAAGTCATCTGTAGGAAGATATTTTGCAAGTGTGTATTTCACATCCTGTAGTCTTCCCTCCTATATACACTGCCTTCTTAAATGTTGCTGAGTCTAATTCATTTGGATGCAAGAGTGTATGCCAGATATTGGAATAGGTATAGGGACCCGTCTTGCTCTGCCCACCTTGCCCTGGCCTTTCCCAGGCCTCTCCGCGTCCTACCCAAATAGCAACCTCAGTTGTTTCTCTTTTTCAAATCAAATAGAGAGAGAAACCAGGAGCAAGGAGCAAGGGTACGGGCTGGCCGTCAGGTGGACGGTGTGTGGGCAGACCAAAAGCAGATGGAATTGGAGAGCACCCTGGTGGCCCTGCTGCAGCAGCACAGGTAGGAATGTGCGTGCGTGTGTGTGTGTGTGTGTGTGTGTGTGTGTGTGTGTATCTAGGGACCTCAGAAGCTTCCCTCCCAGGAGGTGACCAGGAGAAGGAAAGACCCTCCTCCTCTCCAAAGGTATGGGGCTCTGCCAAGCAAACAGGGAGTGAGGTCCCTCCTTCCACACGTCAAGAACCAGAAGAAGGGAAGAAAACGTGTGATGGAGACTCAGTCTTATTCACTGCTGTATCTCCAGTGTGGAGCAAGAGGGCAGGCTCAGTGTCTGTGTCCAGAAATGCTCCTTACTCAACAGTTCTGGGATGGGACCCAGGAACCTGAATTTTAACAAGTGTCTCAGGGGACTCGGATGCTGTTGGTCTGAGAGACAGGCCTTGGATCCATTGCCAAGTTCACAAAACCAGAAAGCCAAAGGGAGACCAGCCCCTCCCAACAGCCTCAGATGGACTAGGGTGAGCAGCACTCATGAGAGAGAGAGAGAGAGATGGAAATGAGAGTCATTCCCTTCTCACTGACCCTCACATTCCCATTGGAAGTCCCATTGGAGCAGGAATGAGTCTTCCCATTTTACAGAGGAGAAAAACCGAGGCCAAGAAGGGGCAGCATCTGGCCCCAGGTCAGGGACTAGGCAGGCCCTAGACCTTCCTTGTTTCCCTGAAGCTCCTTCAGCGAACTCCACTTCACAGACAAAATTTCCCCAAAATGATGTGACTTCTTTAGGGAAACTGCTGTATTTTAGAGCCCGACTTTGAACTGTGAGCACAAACATGCCCCAGTGTGCCTCTGACAGGCACTTCTGGACCAACCTATTAAGCAAATCCAGTTCCCAGCAGAGCTCTCCATGTGCTCCCTCACTTTCTTCTCAGCCTAATTAGACCCCAAGAGCTCAGAGATCACACCAAGTACAGTCCTGGGGAGATGCAAGTAGCAGCAGGCTGACAAGCAGAACGCAGGAGGGGCGAGAACCAGCCTGGCAGGCAGGATGGGTACCTGAGCCCCACATCTGGTTCCACAGCCAACAGATTGGCTTCCTATTTCCCTCCTCTGGAAGGAATGGGTTAGCTCAAACCTCTGTCAAGGTCCCTAAGGTTGGAATTCTAAAAACAATGCCCCAAAGAATAATGTCTCCCCAGTCATGCTGGGCCCCGGTCATGCTGGGATTCGGTAGTCATTCACCTGCTTTGTGGCTCCCACCAGGCCCCAGTGGGGCGGAGTGGCCCCAAGGAGGGCCAAGTCCTAAGAATGCAGGCTTTGTTCCTACAGGTTAAAAGCCAGAGGCTTCACAGGGCTCGAAGTCATGGAGCATTGGCAAGGGGCCTGAGGCTGCTCCAGCCATCCATCCCCCTGCAGCTCAACTGCTGCAAGTACCAGGACATGACTGGTGGGCCGGAGAGAACACAACATCCAAATGAGTTCTTATACCTTGAGAGTGCAGAGTACAGTGATTTGGCAGACAGCGTCCTTTTGCACCCACCACACTTTATGTCCATGTAACAACCCTATAAGGGAACACGTTCAGTTTTATCCATCTTCCCATCCCTTAAAAATTATCCAAAGACACCTATGTGCCAGGTGCTGGGGGGATGACAGGGACAGCAGTGGATGGGACAGCAGTGGTCTCTGCGTTCATGAGATTCATAATGCACTGAGGCAGGCGGACATGAAACAAGTGCCTGTCCGGTGGATTATTTAATTTGTAATAAGTAGTAAGAGATGTTAAGGGGTGGTGAATGTATGTGCTGGAAGGAATGACCTAATCTAACCCCATCTGGGGAGGAGAGGCGGCTTTTTCAAGGCGAAGTGGTGGGCCCAGGATCCCCCTGGGAGTGGGCTGGGGGAAGCTGGGGCGAGACTGAGGTTCTTCTGGAATTCAGTCAGTCCGTCCTGACACTGGAGTCCCCGGCACCCTAGTTCCAGGTGTCCTGTCCTATCTTGCCCTGACTTCCGTGCCCCCAGCTTTCTCTTTTTTTCTGCAACAGGAATTCCCAAGGGTGAAGATTCCGCCTGTGTTTTCTGCTAGCTGCAACTGAGACACCACCGCATCCAGTTAATCCTGCTTAATTTCTGACCTACTTTTCCTTAAGAAATACAATAAAATTCCCCCATACTGGTCTGCATTTCCATTTTGTTTTATCTTCAGCCTGATTTTTTCTATGTTTTACATAGTTACATTTCCCAAGGTGGTGTTACAAGGTAGAATTAAAAAAAAAAAAAGCTAACACATACCAAACCCTCGCGTGCCAGCCGGGCAGCTTCACGTGGGGTGTCCCGTGTGCTCATCACACAGCCTAATGGGAGATGTTGGCCTCCTTGTCATTTTGCAGACAAGGAACTGGGGCACAGAAGGGTTAACTGAATTGCCACAGTCACAGCTGACAAGGAAACAGCTGGGGTTCAAACCTAGGCGGTCCAGCCCAGAACTGGGCTCTTAACCCTATTCGTCTACTCTGAGCAGAAGGCATCCTTCATCCACTGGTGACTAGTTCATCTATGAGCAACACCATTTATTCATTCATCAAACGTATCTAGAGCTCCCACCATGTGCCAAGCACTGTTCCAGGCACTGGGAATTCAGTCGTGAGCAAAGCCTCTGACCTCGAAGAGCTCATATTCTAACAGAGGCAAGAATAATAAAAACAAGTAAATATATGTGAGATGGTGGTGATTGCAAAGGGAGAAAAATTAAGGGGATGGGGGTGCTGGAGAGCATTATTTTATCTATAAGGAACACGTATGCTGTGTAGTGGTTACAGAAGGCCTCACAGATGAGGGATGATTTGAGTAAAGTCCCTCAAGAGTTGGCCTTGAGAACATCCGGGTAAAGAACTGTCCTAGCAGAGTGGAAACCCAACACCAGGGCCCTGAGGCAAGAGCGTGGAAGGAGGAAGAGCATGAAGGTCAGGGTGGCTCGATGGCGCAGAGCGAGGGTGTGAGTGGGAGGGAAGGAGGCCGAGAGGGAACGGGAGACCAGCTCACAGGGACCCTTAGAGGCCACCGTAAGGACTTAAAAGATCTCACTTGGTGAGACGGGAGCCATCAGAAAGTTTAAGTAGAAAAATGACACGATCTGACTTGCATTTAATGTCACTCTAGAAAGGGTCAAATACTGGACACATTCTTAGGGTAAAACTTATCTCTGATGGATAGGGTGTGGGGACTGGAGAAGAGTCAAGAATGACTCCAGAGTTTTGGGCCTGAGCCACTGCAAGGATGGAGTTGCCATTTAGGAGCTTGGTCGGGGGAGAATTAGGAGTGTAGGTTTAGACATTTTGAGTCTGAGATGCCTTTTAAAGGTCCCAGTGGCAATGTTGGGTAGGCACCTGGCTGTACTTTCTTTTGAGAAGTTTTGCTGTAAAGGGAAGCAGAGAGCTGAAGCAACCAACCAGAGGTATCTATGTCAGTGATTACCCAATTTTTTCTATTCATGAACCATTTCACCTGGGCCAGGTGTCCCCACACATCACTTACATTTATCACACTCTCTGGGGAGGATCAAAATGGTCTGTATTTTGATTTGGGTAATGGTTACACTACTGTAGTTAGATGTAGAAATTCATCGAGCTGTTTACTTTAGATTTGTGCATCTGAAGATAAGTAAATTAAATCTAAAAAATAAAAAAAAAGTGAAGAGTCTGGATGATGGGATGTCTGTTTTGATTAAAAGTACGAGAAGATTCGCAGCATCTTAGCACTGATGAGGACTCAGAGGGGAGCGACCTCACTTCCGTCATTTTCCAGCCTGGGGCGCACAGCGCTGGACCTGTAGGCCTGCCTCCCACACTGGGGCTGTAGAGCCAGCTCAGGGCTTCACAGGGTTCAGACCACCTGCTCTCCCCGGGAGCCCCCAGTTTACCCTCCAGGAAAGAATGTGAAGCGTGGGAAAGGCTCTGCAGGGGGCCACCGAGGCTCGGTGGAGGAGACCATACTAACAATGGGGAACAAAAGCCCCTTCCAAAGGAGAAGGCTAGCCATTGAGGGCCGCAGTCCACTTCAACCAAAAATGAGCCTGCTGGCCGAGAACCTGCCAAGGAAGGAGAACAAAGGAGGAGGCTGCTGAATGGTGGCCTCGCCGGGCCAGCTTGGGTCCCCTCCTTCCCCCGGACCCACCTGCTCATCTCTTCCCTCAGCCTGTCCAGACAAAAGCAAAGACTGAGGGCTCTCTCAACTTCCAATTAGCTTTTCAAATGAAATAATGACCACTGGGACCCGCTGCTCCTTGTGGTTTTCGAGGTGAATGCAGTTACAAAGGAAAAGACTGTGACGACAACAATTCCGGTGCTTTATCTCCATTAACTACGACACTAAGTGTGGCTTAAAGGACTTAACCCCTCCCCACAGAGGTGCTGGGGGCTTTCCATTCCCTTGGAGGTCCCACTTATGATGGAGTACTATTTTTTTTCCCCCGAAAGAAATGCTCTAATCAATGGGGGACTTGCCACTTAACGATAATCCCTTATGTTTGTTATTAACTTGAAGTTCACAAAGTGGTTTTCCATCCATGCATTGCTTCACATGCTCCCTACCACAGTCCTTGGGGGCGGGCAGAGCAGAGGTAAGAGGCCGGGTCCTATAGCTCAGAGGGAGCGAAGCTGGGAACTGACTCCTGATTCCAGGACATGGCTCTCGTGCTGTTTCAAGACTCCAGGCCCCTCAGGTGGGGAAGCAATTGAATTCAACCAACCAATAAACCACCCAAGAAATGTGGACCTGGTACAAACTGCTTACTGGGCTCCTGCTCACAACCCACAGAAAGTAACAGTGGTAATATCTACATTAGTCAGAGCAAACCCTGAATCAATGCTAAATGCCAGGCACTATGGTATGTGTTTTAGGTGTGACCTCATTTAATCCTTACAAAGCCCTCAGAGGTATTATCCCACTTTTACAGATGGTAAACTAAGGACCAGGAGGGTGAAAAAAGGTAAGTTAGCCTCTGACCTGCTGTGCTTAGGACTCTTTAGAGAAGGCCAGGTCCAGGCACTACTGTGGTGTCCAATTAAAACCAGAGCTGCACAGGAGTTAAAGCAGTTAAATTCAGGATTATTTTAACAGGGGGAAAGAGACCTCAGTATAGAAGTGGGCTCCACTCAGAATAGCGCAGGGTATAGCAGGAACTTACAGCCAAGGAGCAAGGTGGGCATCAGTGGATGGAAACTTCCTAAGAGGAAACATCAGGGGTAAGGGGATTCTGGCTAAACCAACCTAACAGGATTCTTGCTGAAGACCGGCCAGGGAGACCAGATATCACCTAGGGGATGGTGGAAGAGGAGGAATCTGGTCAGCTGTCAGGGTGGGAGGTTCTGGTTAAATTGTTCAACAGGGTTCTTGCTAAAACTGGGCATTGGAGAAATGTCAGGAGCCTGACTAAAGCTTGGTCAAGCAAAGAATATTTGCCAGTGGTGATTAATTTGAGCAACAAACCCAGGTGATTTCATAAATCATAGGAGTTAGGTCTGTTCTCAACTGTAGCCTCCCCAGGCCCTCCATTAGCTATAAGCAAGTAGACTCTTTGCTGCAGCCTTCAAGAGGCTTCTCCTAGTGGGTAGGGCCAGAAAGACAGCACGTGAGCCATTCTGCCTCTGCATTGTCCCAGCGTAACATTCAAGTTCCCTAAAATTTGCTGTTGGTCCTAAAACAAAATCTACCCTCCTTACCAAGGCCCCTGAAAGCCGTATTTGTTCTGCTCCCGAGGGGACTCTCCTGCGCCCTAGATACACTGGCCTGCTTTCAGCTCACATGTGCCAAGTGCTTGCCTCAGAGCCTTCACTTACGTTGCTTCTCTGTCTAGAATCTTCCTCCCCAGCTCTGCAAAGACTCCTTTTTCTTCAATCATCAGCTTAGCCTTCCTAAACCTTCTAGATAAAAACTGCTTCTCACAAAATCACAATTTCCTCACTGTATCAAAGTCCAGCTAAGTTGGAAAGCAATCTGATTAAAATAATTTCTATCCCCCAAACTCAATAAATACTCTTATGATTACCTGTATTTCAAAAGTTATCTATTACTATGTTTCAATTAATAGAAGTAAAGGTAATGAGCCAAAGTATTAGGACAGATGCCAAGTATTCTAGAGGCATGAAGCTCCTTCAGCCATAGGAGGAGGTAGTTATTATCTCTCTTCTATGGAAGGAAAAAGGGAGGCTCAGAGACATTAAGCCACTTGCCCAAAGTCCTTCACCCTACAAGTGGTAAGAGCAGGCTCGCCCACCACTGAAGTCTGCACATGTAACCACACTGCGCAATATTACTTCTCTAAGTGACGCTGTATAACCTCCATGTAACGGTGGTCCTGGGCACAACTTCAAAGGGGCATTCCTGAGATGTGTGTGTCCCTCTAAGAACCTAAGATAACTCGTGAGGTCACTCTTTTTTCAAGATAGTCCCTTCCCTTCACCAATGCATATCAAGACTAAACTTTCGAGGCAAAAGCAGAGGGGCCTTCAGATATCAACAGGGCATAGTTGGCACCCACTGCCGGAGAAGAAAGGATGCTGGCTTTTCCACGCAATTCTCAGTTCTGTTAAGAAAGAGGTGAGACGGACCAATGTAACTGTTCCCGGAGAAACACCCTGGCCACCGTGCTAAGCACACTTCCCAAGTAAGGCCTCCTGTACGTGCCCTGGGGACCATCAGCCCCAGAGAACCAGCATAAACTCTCAGGTCTTCGTTCCTGTTATTCTCTTTATTCCGTAACAGGTTAATTACAGATTTCAACTTTTCAATGCAACGCGTGGGTATGTCAGAGTATTCACAGCATCTTGCTAGGGCGCCACGCCAAAGAAACAGGGCTCACAGGTATCTGCTCTGTGTTGGGGAAACAAACAAACAAAAGTACAACCACAATTTAGACTTTTTTCTCTTTAAATAAAGTTTTGTTTCATTCCTCTTTTCAAACTGAATTGTTCTTGACTCCTTTCCTTGATTTTTCACTTCAGCTTTCAGAATTTCCTTCCTTCTGCAGGAACTAGTGTGCTGTCCTGAAAGAAAATGGAGACAAACACAAAATTACTGAAGGTTTCAATTCACTATTACAGTTCCTAACTGGTGACAACAGAGAGACCAAGGTACTCTCCCACTATGAGATCCCAGTTATAAGGGAATAATATCATTTATCTATTAATTCCATTTACATATGCCCCATCTCATCTCACAAAAGAATGTAAGACAGCTAGCTCAAACTAAAGCTGACGACAACTTAAATAAAAATGAAACACACCTGATAACTAAGTAAGCGTGGAATGTGAAAACACAAGGAGATGCGGTAAGTCCAGGCACACCTCTCACAGTACAAGGCCAGGAAGACAGTGTACATTTCAACTAGATGAACAGTTTAATGAACGCTCATCTTCAATTGCCCAGACTCCAGGTCCGCCGAACAACACGCGGCCCTCATGTAGCTCGGAAGATGACATTCTGACCATTCGGTACAGAAATCTGCACCACATTACTGCCACGTGGTCATGTTCCTGTCAATGATCAGACTCGGTGTCTAAACTTAAGAAGGAATGATTCTCAAAAACTGGACTCAGCTCACAGAAAAATTTTAAAAGGGGATAAAAACACTAAATCTCTTTGTTCATTCTCTCTCCATGCCTGCCTTCCCCAGACCCCAAGAAGTGATAGGGAAACATGAGAAGGAAAATGACAATCTAGGCGGACACTGTGCAGCCAGGGGGTGACAGCAGCAAGTGAGGGACTTGAGCGTTTCCAGTGAGCAGAGGCCACATGCTGACACCCATGCCATCCTCAGCAGGCAGCTGTGCCCCATGCTAATGCGATGACAGGGCAGTTCTGTAGAATGGCAGCCCCAAACCAATTACTCAAGAGTTCCAAGGGGCACACACAGGCACAGAACCAATCCTGAGTGCTGAAGTGAGTGCCCCTAATTCTCTGCCAACACTGAGGGCTTCCCAGGTACGTTAAAATGTGTGTGTTCCAACACGCTCACACTGAGGGGACAGGGTAATTATGAAATAAGAACAGCAGAAAGGGTAGTGACTCACAAGCCTCCATCCTGGCTGAGAAGTATGTCCTCTCTCATGCCTGATCAAATCAACACCCATCCTCAGATCAAAAACCCTTAGCTACCAGGGCCTTTCCTTTAAAAGACTAGGTCCCAACCTCAGGAAGCCCCAAATGTCCAAATGATCAAGTGACTTTCCCCTCTCTCAAGCAGTATGAGTTGGGGGTAGCAGGGTGGGGACAGAGTATCTAAAAATCAAGAAAAACAAAATCAACCCAGAGTTAGTTTTAAAGAATGAAAGAGCTCAATATTTAGTAGAAAAGATTAGTTCTGAAAGCAAATCTCAGGCAGAGCAACTATCATTCAGGACAAAACCAAATGGGTAAGGCTAAGGAATGGGGGTGGGGAGAAGGGACGGACCACAAAGGCACACGGGAACTTGTTGGGGTGGGAAAATAGTCTGTATCTTGAGTGAAGTGGTGTTTACAAGATTGTGTAAATTTTTCAAGATTCACAGAATTAACACACCAAAAAGGTGAATTTTACTGTATGTGAATTATACCTGAAAAAAACAAAACCAAAACAAATATAGTTGTTTTCTGTGTTGAGAACTGGATGTTCCAGCTTATGCTCACACATGAGTGAAAAGGCTCTACTTTCTATGCTTTTGTTGATTTCTCCTATTTTTCAGAGGAGTGAAAATTAGATGGCTTTGTTGCTTTGGCAAGGAAAGCCATTTCCATGGCAAGGGACGAGAGAGAACGTGACTTGAAAATTCAAACACCTCCCTCCTCTTTGTTGGTCTAGTACAGGGGTCAACTAACTGTGCCCCACGGGCCAAATCCAGCCCACCACCTGTTTTTGTAAACAAAGTTCCACTGAAACACAGCCATGCTCGTTTGTTTACATTGTCCATGGCCGCTCTCAATTATAGGGCGGAGTTGAGTGGTTGTTCCAGAGATCGTACGGCCTGCAAAGCTTAAAGTACTATCCGGCTCTTCCTAGAATACTCTTGCCAATTCTTGGACTGGAGGAGCTGATTAATGAAGCACCAGACACCCTCTCCCCTTCCCTCCCTTCACCTCGCCTCCACTTCCGTCCTCATCCTAGGACTAATACGATGGAGAATGGGGGATAGTTCACCTGACATCTGAGTCACACAGGGAGCAGCCCTGAACCACATCCTGAGCTCCAGGAACTCGGGTTGTGATGCTGGCTTTGATCTGTGGCCATTAGTCTTCATGATTTAGTCTCACCAAACCACACTGTTTGGCCCAACCAGAGGTTAGTGTTACAAAAAAGCCTAGAACAGCGACAAGGTGTGCCAGGATTTGCCATTGGACCATCGTTTAATGAACTTAGACGGTCTGAATGGAGTCCCCTTTTAAGAAGTCCAAGGTTGAATCGGTCTCATCCTCAAGTCTGCTCTCCTATGAACACAGAGGGGCTGTGTCTATAAAGTACCTTGTGGGACACAAGGGAGGGGGGAGCCTTACAGCCAAAGCCAGGTCAAAGCTGCCTGCCGCAAAGGCACCCTGTTGGCTGGGCTAACTCACAGGGCTGTGGCTTTCACCCTGGTCCGGCGACAACCTGGGCCAGGAAGTGGGGAGACAGCCTCAGAATCGGGCCTCAGCTTAGGGAGGGATGGGGAAGAACCAATGAGCTGAAAATCAGATAAATAACTGACATGCATGAGGTGGGCAAGATGGCAAAGGGGCCCTGCTTCTGGGATGAGTCCGCCCTTCATCTTTACCGTAGTGTCCTATATTTTGCCAATCTACTGCTCTGCTCTGCAGCGATCCTGCCAAAGGAAAGAGGGTTTGAGAATCAAGAAAGGACAGTAAGAAGAGAAAAAAGCTGAGGAAAGAAATGGCAAACACCCGACCAGAGCTTCTGCCAGAGGCACTGTTTCCCCTAGTGGCAGAGTTTGTTCTACGACTCACGAAGACGCCAACAGAGAGGGGCTTTAACCTTCTATATGGAATGGGGGGCGGGATGAGAACCATGGTCTTCCTCCCCAGAAAATGGACACAATTTTAGCATTCCAGATTGGGAACTCCTGCTCAACAGGATCTCAATCAGATGGTTTCCACTCCTATCTCCCCTTGATTTTGTCTGTCTGTGCAGGTAACTTTCAGAAAAGAGCCGAGCACAGCCCTTGGGCTCCCTGGGCCAGGCCTGGCTGCTGTGCAGAAACAGGGCTCTGCTTAGAAAAAAACAGGAGAGTCCCTGGCCCTTTCTCAGCTGCAGTGCAGAACCACCAAGTTAAGGCTGCTGGAGGGGCAGAAAAGTGAACCAGCTGCCGCTGCTGGTACTCAGGGAAGCTCTGGGGGAATCTGCGTTACTACAGGGGGACAAGGAGCACGCCGGGGCCAGGTCTCCACTGCGAGGAACTCAGAAAGCTCACGATGCAGACGCGAGCAGGTATGAGACAGGCGGCTCTCCCGCCCACAGTGGTCTCTGAGAAAGCCTCTCTCTGATCTGACCAACTTAACTGGCAGCCACATTGGTGGGCGTACTAGTGAGTTACATTCTTCCAGCAAAAGTCCTGGAGAGGAGAAAGCAGGGCACGTTTAAAAATGTTAACTTCCAAAGGTGAAAGCAATTCTGACCTTTTCTTATTGACCTTTATGTGGCTGAAATCACCCACATTCTAATAAAGTCAAATCAATGAAAACACCTATGTGACATTTAAATTTGTTTCTAATCCAGGTTCGAAAGTCAAGCTGCCAGCAAGCTGCCATCACGTCGAGACCGACCATTTGTGTGAACCTAAGCTTGTCTGGATTTGGGGACGTGATGTGGGCCACTGAGCAGTGCTCCCTGAAAGCCAGACGCAGCTTCTGGGGGGAAGAGCATGGACTTCACACACAGGAGAAAAAGCTCTGGGGAGCTGCTGGGGTTACAGAGGACTAACTCTCTGGGGCACAGGAGGAGGGTGGGGCAGGACCCTCTGCGGCGGCAGAGGAGAAAATTGTTATACAGCCAGCACGTTAACAACAGTCTTCTGCCACACGTCCTAATCCATCTTAGTCTTAGCAAAGCAGTTATTTTCTTCTCTTGTTCTAATGTGTTGCAGCATAAACTGCTGTGGTTTTAATATATTTAAAACTGATCACCAAGGCTCTTTTCTGACTTAAAAGGCTTCTGTATCAGGCTGGATTAAGGTGTCATACTTGCCCCTAAGGATATGAATCACTTTGCCACATTCCGTTGTTCAAAGAGCTGGGTGAAGAGAGCTGACAAAACTATTCCTAATCCTGCTCTGGGTCCCTGGCCCATCCCCAGCCTTACCTCTTGATTGCCTGCTGGGCCAGCATCCGATTGCCAGCCAGAAACGTCACGCTGCCCAGAATGGCCAGGTACTTCAGGGTCTGGAACATGTTGAGTTGAGTCCAGTAGACATACATGAGCCCCAGCATAGCTACAGTAACAGGTGTCATGACAGCCAGTTAGGTGAGACAGTGACATCACCCTGGGGCAGGGGACAGTTAAAAGCCGACAACTGTAGGATCCTGAGAAGGTCTGTATTTATAGACCGGCTTGTTTTACTTATTCTTTTTATCTGATGCCAGAAAATAAATAACTCAATATACTTGCTTCTCAACTTTGGCTACCAGGAAATCCAGAGGCAGAAACCAGATCTCAGTTACTTTATCTTGTTCCACGTTCCAGCTCATATCTTTTCTCTTTAATGTTGGTTTTATTTTAAATTTTTTGTTTTAAAATTACTGTCATGTTATATTTGGGATTCAGTTGATTTTTCAAATTCTGAATGAAAGCCCATAGGATTAAAGAAATGAGTAATTTCCTTTTTATTAAAAAAATTTTTAAGGCTAAATTGCCAGTCTGACTAGGAAGGAAGCAAGGAGGACTGAGGAGGAAGGTTTAGTCAAAAGGGCTCAGAGCTGGGCAAGGAGAACCCTGGGTCCTGGTCCAAGCTCTGCCTTTGGCAGCCACTTAATTTCTCTGAGCCTGAATTCTCCCACCTATCAAACGGGGATCATCATTCCTGCCCTGGTCACCCCCATCAGGACTGTGATGAGAATCAAACGAGGGAATGTGCACAAAAAGCACTCTGGCAAGAAAAGTCATGGCTCTAAATAAATTTATATTCAGGTTTTATTTTCAGCCTGACCCGGGAGGGCTATCCCTCAAATCCAGAAACTGGGCTGGAGAGAAAGGTCATCCTGTCAATTTTGCCCCGAAGGATAATGGATGAACTACGGCAGGGGTTCTTGGTCATTTTTGAGGTCATGGACCACTGTGAGAATTTTGATCAAGGTTACAGAATCTCTCTTTCCCCAGAAAAACAAAGACACACATTTGCCTCGAGTTTCAAGGGATTCATCTGTGGACCCTTACAGAATCTGCACACTTTGGACACAGAGAGGGTGACTCCTGAAAGAGTCAAAGAAATCAGAAAGGAATATTGAAGTCTCAGTGAAATCCAAGGCGCCTCTGATCCAATAGTGTCGAAAGTTACTGAAATGCTTAACAGATTTGTGAATTTACTGTCTTGTAACATGTAGGTCCTAAGTTCTCAAGAGAACAATGCAGGACAGCATGTCTGACTGTGGAAGGGACTGTTTTCTATTACTGTCCAGACAAAGCCGCCAGCAAATGTGAAGATCGATACGGTGGGGGAAGATAACCTTTGGAAACTGCATTAATGCTCTCCATCCAGGAAGATGGCTCAACCTAAAGATACGATAAGTGAGTAATCTCTGGAAATGAACAGAGCTATTAAATGAGGTAAAATGGCCTGCCAACGGCAGCCTAGTACAGTGAAACCCGATATAATGACAGCTGTCCTAAGCTGATCGGCCAAACAGGTTTATCATCATATTAACTGTCGTAAAAGGCCAGGAGGAAGAGGGAAATGTTATGCTATTAAGTCATTATAGTTAATAGGTTGTGGGTCTACTTAACAGGGCTTGTGCGTGGGCAGGCTAAATGTCAAAGGAGGTTAAATGGAATTAGCAGCCTGGGGCGCTTACCAGCATGTCCCAGGTGAAAGATAATCGTGCTTGGAGCAAAAGTGAAGTTGGAGACATTGGCCCCAATCCGGATCCACTGAACGATGGGGAGAAATAAATTAAAAAGACATTAGAACATGAAAGGGAGGCAACCCGTGCCATGCCAACGCTAATCCAATAAACAGCCCTAAGGGCTTAAAAGTTCATGAATACTTGAAGGACAGGGAATTTTTCTAAGTGACAACCACCCTATTATAAGTCCTCAGGAAAAACTGTTTCCTTTTTTCTTTAGAAAAGCATTCCAACACCTGCTTTCAAATGTGCTTGGATAACTCAAACCTGAACATTATTATTTTTTTTAATTGAAGTGCAGTTGATTTACAATGTTGTGTTAGTTTCTAGTATACAGCATACTGATTCAGTTATACGTATATATGTTCCTTTTCATATTCTTTATCATTATAGGTTATTACAAGATATTGAATATAGTTTCCCATGCTGTACAATAGGACCTTGTTGTTTATTTTATACACAGTAGCTACCATCTGCAAATCCAAACTCCTAATGTATCCCTCCCCTCAACCCCCAAAGATCATGTTTAATGATAGCAAACTTTTCTATTTTAAAACAGATGAAACCATAAAGCTGAAAGGTTAGGAACTGTATTTATAATGAAGTAACTGGCACCCCTGCTAATGTCTCTAAGTATTGGTAAGAAAAACCCACTGGCAGCTGGTACAATGTATGCTCTTGCTGCGTGTTCTGTGCATTCTGAAATTCTGATCACTTGAAAGAACAGGTGCCCATACCCTAGGCCTGGTTTCTGAAAGCCTGTGGCATGCCTTCCAGATTTAGATTGACCAATAATTCTTCTATTAAAATCAATTAGTGAATTAGGAACACAGGCAACTTTCTAAAAGTAAGATCTAATGAGTTTTCCATACAGTTCTTAAAATTCTCTGAACTTCTGAGCATATGAATTTATGTTTATAATTTTTAAAAAGAGACAAGGGGAAAAAGTTGGTTAAAAAAAATTCAAACACTACATTAAAATATAAAAGGTAAAAATTTCCTTCCACTCTACTCCCTAAAAGGTCCTCTCTCCTTAGAGTTAACCGACAAAAATAGATAATGCCCTTTTAAGGTTTTTAAACAAAGCGGATTGTTCTAAACATAGAATTATCCCTTGCCTTCTTCATTTGATAGGACACTTTGGCAATCTTGTCACGTCAGTACATAAAGCTATCCATTCTTTTAATAAGCTGCACATTAGTCCATTGTATGGATATACTGTAAGTTAACATTTGCTTCTATGTAGACTTCAGGTTATTTACAGTTTTATGCTCCAAACAGTGCTGAAATGCACATCCTCTGTTCTCTCTTTTTCTACAGATATCAGCACTGGGCTGCTTTTTTCACACTTGACCTCATCTGAACATTCCTGCAGATCATCCCCGTCCATACACTTTTATCATTTTAAATGGCTATTAGGTACTTTCTCATGCCCCTTGTTAATGGATCTTTTTTTTTTTTTTTTTTTTTTTTTTGGCTGTTCCCCCACAGTGGGGAATTTTAGTTATCCTAAAATTTTTTGACCATTGGTTCAGGTCACAGCTGCTGGACCCCTTTGGAGCCACGCTGAGGCCGGAGCACAAAGCCTCCTTTGGAACAGCTACATCTGCTGAGTCTGGCGCCAGACACACGCTGCCCATGCTAATTACAGCTACTCACCAGAGCAAAGAGCAGGAGCAAGGGTGAGAGGATCAGGGCGGTGAATGTATTGGACACCACTGTGGGGGGCCTCTTCTCAGGCTCGCGGAACAGGTGCTGCCAAAAGAAGACATACCAAGAATATTTTAAAATGTGCTCTTCCCCGTAGAGGCTGCCATGTATACTAGGGACCAACATACCACTGACAGTCAGGAAAAGGAAATACCTCCGAAAGGCTAAAATCTCCTGGCCATGAGCGGCCTCTTGGCCTTCTGCCTCTAACACTAGCTTCTGATCCCAGTGGTCTCCTTCCAAAGACACCACACCAGTCCCACCCACCTCACTATTTGGCCAACCCTCTTTTTCCCTCCAAGATGCACTGCCATTCAGAGGTTGGAGAACGCAACCTATCAAGTGACATGTGCCTAGTATCAAAGAGGGTGCAATCTGGGTGGTGTGGGTGACACATCCATCCAAGGCAGGACTGGATTTCAGCATGCTTCTGGGCTCCTCGGGTGACATTATCATATTTTGCTAACCAACCTGAGTTAGCTAAGTGGTATATTGTAACAATTAAAAATTTTAAAGGGGGAGGGTATAACTCACTGGTAGAGAGCATGCTTAGCATGCCCGAGGTCCTGGGTTTAATCCCCAGTACCTCCATTAAAAATAATAATTAAAAATAAATAAATAAATAATAAACCTAATTCCCCACCTCCAAAAAAATTTTTTTTAAATAATTTTTTTTAAACTTTGCCTGCCAGCGTCCAGCCAACTTGGCTCCATGACAAGGTAGAGCCACCTGAGACTCCTGTTTCCAAATTTTTCCCTCAGCTCCTCTTTGCTGCCACTGCTGCTGAGGGACTTCTAACACTGCCTGCGGCAGCTGTTGCTGCCTCCCCCACCGATCCATCAGTCAGCACCCTCTGTCATCACGGTTATCTTCTACTCTTTAACTGCATTTTACATTCTTAAATGCCGCTATAGCAACACTAGGAGGATTTTTGAAAAAGAATACTATTACTCTACCTTTCGGGCCCTTGGCCTTCTTTTAACAGTGAAATGAGAGTAAGTGGTCTGCCTGGAACACTTCAACATTAATTCATACGTGGGTCTCCATGTTACTGCAGTATGCTCATTTCTCATGATTGCAAAATAGTCTACCGAGTGGATCCACCTCAGTTTCCTTAACCAGCAGTATTCAAATTGTTTAACAATTACTGTGTTTATTTTGTAAAATGCTTTAGAAACTTTTCAAAGTTCTTCTTTCCTTCTCTGTTAACTATTTTGATCCTCATAACAGTCCTATAGGCCAGGCTGGGTAGGGATTGCTAATATTTGTGTGCAAGGAAGGTGAATCCCAGGAGAGAGGAAAGGCTTGCCTCGGGGAGGAAAGCCCTATTCTCCAGTTGAGTTGTCCACCTGGAGGCCCCATCAGCCCTGATCTATGCAGGAGTGGAGAGGAAGAAAGCCAACTCATTTGGGCTGTAGTCCCAAGCAGTGATCTGAGGGCTGAACTTCCTGGATGTTTAAGAAAAACAGACCCAGGTTCTGATTTTGTCTCCAGCTCTCTGCTTTCTGGGAACTGGTCAGTGGGCAATTTGAGCCTGTTTTTTTCAGCTCTAGGATGGGACTGGTATTTGCCTGGCTGATTCAAAGGATGACAAAAACAAAACTATAAAATATCATATAAACAGGTTAAAGAAGGGACAAGAGCCACAGTCCAGGGGTTTGCTGCCCTCTTCCACTGTGCCCACCCCACACTTCTCCCCCGTGTTTAGAGAAAGAGTCGTCTGGGATGTACCTGAATTTCCTGTTTGGGGGTGAAAAGGTTCTTGGATAGGACAGTTGACGGAGCATCTTCTTCAGGGAACCTGATGACCACATCCGCCTAGAAAAATAAAGGCAGCCATTAAAGGCGCAGGGGCAGAGATGGGGGTGAGACTCATCAGCAGGAAAGCACTCCCAACTCATGTCCAGGACCATAACTGAGAAAGCTCCAAGCAGTCAAATCACTTCCGATCCACTAGTCGACAAATTGAGGCAGTAAAATTTTCAAGAACAAAATAAGTATTTATTGAAAATGCTTTTTAGAGCAAGAGTTCCAATTTTCTACTGGTCTGGTGAGCCCCACAGAGCTGTTTAATACAAAAATCCCAGCTGGTACTCAGGCTGTTACAGTTGCAATCAGAAACTACTCCCTGTCCCTGGGAAGTGTGATTTAGTCACAAAGACAAAGACAAAAAAAGGAAAAAGAAATGAAAATGTGCTTGCATACAAAAAGCAGCCCAAAGTCCAAGGGAAGAAAAGGAGCTTTGAATACAACATAAGAAAATGCAGCTGCCCCTTTGTCCAGCACAGGGAGCCAACCACCATTCAAGACCTACAGTTTGGCCTCTGCCACCTTTCCAACCTCAATGCCTACAGCTCTCGACCAGACTCAGGTGCTCCAGCAAAATGGACTCACTCATGCATGTCTCCCTGAAAGCACCTCAAGCTTTTCTGGAGCCCCCTCTACGCTGTGATCACCCCATAGCCTCCCAGATATTATTCTCATAAACACCTGCGATTCTACAACCCCTAGTTCAAATGCCATGTCCTTCAAGAAGCTTTCTCTCATCACATCAATCAAAGGTGAATTACGTAAGTGAAAAGCACTATTTAAAGGATAACACACCATGCAAATGTTAGTTATTAGTTTATTAGCATTTTGTACACCCTACGTATCACTATCCCCCACCATCCTGTATTATTATCAGAATTCAAATCTTAGCTCCCTCCCCGCCCACCCTGTGAGGCTATACCATATCTCGAAGACCAGAGCCTTTATCTTTTAATCTATGTATTCCCCCATAGTGCTTTGCTATAATATGAAAACCTCCTTCTAATACAACTTTTATAGAAATTTGCTAGAACCCACAAGGGCAAATTTATACTTCATTCACTCACTTCACTCAGTCACTGTTTAATTAAGCCCCTACTACATGCCAGGCCATGCACACACCCCTAAGACTACCAATGGGGACAGCACACAGCTCCTTACCTCACAATGTGTACTTACTGCCCCCTGGGTGCCAGGGCGAGGCTAAAAGGCTAGGGGAAGGAGCCCACCCCGTGGAAAGGAGCCATCTGTGTCTGACAACGGCACAGCCACTCTGGCCTGGGTCAGGGTATATGTAGGCACGTACCACATTCCAAAGGATTGGGTTCTTCAAAGTAGCATCTCCGATGATCAAGTAGAGAGTGTAGGTGCCGGATGCAGAGTCAAATTCGATCTTTCTCTCGGAGGTGTCCAGTTCAAACTTATATACATTCTTGCTGTCCGGCTCTGCAACAAACACCACTTCCTGGCCAGTCTTCTGGTTATGGAGTCGGACAAATGTCTGGATGGAACAATAACACAACCCTTCATCTGATCATTTCAAAACTCCCTCTGGGCCCAGCATGAAATCAACAAGGCAGCAGACTGTCAGTTCCTTCGTCCCAGTGGGAGCTCTGGGACCTGCCAGGCCTGCCCGAGAAAGCAGGAGGAATGGCCACCCCACCCTGCTAACTAGCCCAGAGACAAGAGATAACTTCTCGCTAGTATAAGAAATTTAACTTAGGGGTCCAGCCAATTCTCAGTGACTTGTAGGCCAAGTGCCCAGTTTGTGGATGATTTAAGCCCTTTGCTGTTGCTGTGATTTCTTCTTCCCGCCAGCCTTTTGGCCACTTTGCTGCCCAATTAACTTCTTCACCAGAGGGTGAAAAGAAGGGAAATGAGGTGGAACTGTAAGAGGCCCATTTTCAATTTCCTAGTGCCTCCAGCTAAAGATTTAGGAGAGGAGGCTTGGGGACTGATAGTAGGCAGAGTTCTCACCGAGGAGAGCAGCCTAGTGTCAGAAAGAGAGCTTAGACTCGAAGACAGATTTGGTTCCACTACTTATTAGCTGAGCAGGTTACTTAACCTCCTTGGGCCTTGATTTTGCCATCTTTGAGATAGGAAGATAGAACTTTTACAGATGTGGTATATCTGTATGAAGAGTCACAATAATGTATGCAAAGCATTTCTCGCAGGACCTGCTATATACGAGTTGGTTGACAAACATTTATCAATACGATGGTACAAGTCTAATCGCCTTACCCTCCCAGTGGCATAAGAAACTAAGGTTTCTGCACATTAGAACCGCAGCAGAACTTAATACCCACTTAGCTTTTCTCTGGAGTGTTTCAAAATAAAGAATTCAATAAGGCAGGTAGATTGGTTCCATTTTACAGATCAAAGGCACGAGGATTAAAAGAGTTGCCACAGTCAGACAGCTAGCACTGGATCCAGAAAAAATATAAATCTCATTTGTTACTCTACACCTGGGCAACAAAGAACAACCATCAAAGTATTTAGGGAAAGAGGCTCAGAGATGTGAAGCATCCTGACTACAGCAGTGCTGGCCAAGAATGGGATTTAGGAACCTGGATGCCTGATCTTCCTCCTGTCATAGGCAAGTGCAGGCAGCCGCCAGGCTCATCTGCAAAATGCCATCTCTACCTAGGAGGTCTGTAAGCCACAGTTTCTACAACAGAATCTTGGATGAGACAAGTATTCAGTTAAAGTTAAACTTCCTCACTAACTCTCCGGGCCCTACCCCTAATCCCACCAATTTAGTCTTGTAATCACTTCTCTTCACACTCTTTCTTCCGTTGTGCTGTTTGGCTGGTAAACTGCTGGGAAATGCTAAGGGGCCGAAGAGTTAGTCGTGGCTAAGCTTCCTGACCAAGCTCTCTGGAGCTCAGGTGTTAGGGGGAGAGAGAAGTGACAAGGGCTGGGCTGTGGAGCTAGGGCAGCTGCTCTGGGCCTGGGCACAAGTGAGCAGTGGCAGCTGTAAGAAACAGAAAGCAAATCCACCCACCTCAACGGTCTGCTCTGAAGCTGCCTCTGGGCACGGATGCAAGTCTGCTAGCTCTTACTAAAGCATGGCTGCAGAGACCCAAACCAAGGCCACTAGGTCCCAGGGTCTCTCCCGTCTTTCCACATTCAAAGTGTTTATCTGAATTTCCCTTCACGATACAACTGCGGACAGGGCGGGGATCAGGGCAGTCATCCTCAATCACGTGGGGTAACAGGGGTAGGAGAGGAGGTGTCTGAGAGGATAAGGGGCCATATCAGATTTTCTGGGGAGACGACATGGTTTGAAAAATCTTCTGAATAATCATCATTTTTTTATATACGAAAAACAAACATGAAGCCTACTGCTTTCATAATACAAAGTAGGCACAAGTTAAAAAGTGCTGTTTTTCAGATTCCTACAAAAAGAAAAATCTGCTTTGGCCAGAACAAAAATATACTTTGGGCTCACTGCCTGGGTTTTCCTTTTTTCAAAATTATTTCAATATATGTTTTTTTGGTCAGAAAGAAAAAAGCCACAATTAAGTGCTAATCAGCCTTAAATATGTCTTCTCAATACCAGCTAATCTCTTAAAAACAAGAGCGTATTCCAGGCTCAGCGTTATAACCAGTACGAGAGGCGGCAGGAGTGTCACATGGGAGAACCTGGCAGACCGTCAGGGTTTAGAGTGAAGATGTGAAAGCAGGAATTCGGGACTGTCTCCAGTCAGTGTTATAAACCATATTAACAACAATCGGGTACGTCAACGTTTCAGGCCAAGAGAACTGTCTGGGCTTTTTCCTGACCTGGTGAGGGGTGAGTTCAGCACCAGTGTTCATGTCTACCAGCTGGAAGAACAAAGCAAAGTTCTGGTGGCTATCTGCGATGAATGTGCCCTTGGCCTTGGCTGGGTAGGTCACCCTGAAAGAGACATTTATATAATAAGTCTTCAGAGAGGATCTGCAGCTCTCTGAGAAGAGAGGGAATACAAACATCACTTCACCGCCTGGCCCTCCCTCTCCCAACCGTATCTCCCAATTGTAACACTTTTCTGTTGTGGGCAGAGTGGAGAACTGTCTGTGGCCTGAAGCAAACTGGACTGATAAAGCCAGGACTGAGAAAAGCACAGCATGAACTTTCATCAGGGTCTAGGGAAAACGCTATGTGCAGTTGCTCCAGGCTTTCACTGCAAGGACCTAAGGATATCGACTCCACCAAGCCACGCACCAGTGGGGTTCACGTGTGCCCCTGCGGGCTCACAGGTGGACTGGCAAAATCACAAGGAGAAAAAAAAAAAAAATCACATGATCGATATTGGCAGCATCTGTGAGCAAGGTCAGGCGATGAGGGAGTAGGAGATGCAAAGGAAAGAAGGGTACTTACAGCTTTTTCTTTTTTTAATGCTGTATTTTTTTTCCTGGGCATTGTTTCAATTTATTTTTCTGCCTGAAACTGAGCTTTAAAAAGTCATTTTCTCAAAAAGCAGACTTGCTGAGAAAACTGTTCTTTTCACAGCTATCTCCTGGGATTTAAGGTGAAGATGGCCAGGGGATAAAACAAGCCAAATGGTTACAGGGCTCACAACCGGCCATATGTCATGCTTAGGCTTTTTGTTTACTTATGAGTAATAACAACTCTTCGTCTCTATAGAGCATTAAACTTTGCAAAGCACTCTCACAGACGTTAGTTATTTCAGTGGATTCTCAACAGTGCTCTCATTTCCAATGTCACTATAAAAATATCCGAGCCAGAGGCAGAAAACCTAGCCCTTTCACACAACTTGAAAGGAGTGATTGCTTGGCTCCTAGTCTCTGGCTAACATCCCATCTTCAAAATAGCCTTGAGGGTTCCCCTATTTCTTTGGCCTCTATAGCCACCCTCACTGAGTAAAACTGGGGTCTGAACTATATCCAGAAGTCTAGTTGGGCACCCTCTCCACCCATCCAATAAGAATGTGGGAGAGGCCTGAGAAATGGGCTTCATACAGTGTTCTGGCCCAACTCTGATCAATTGCTAATGGTTACCTAGAAGGTTGTGTTAAAAAAGATTCTGAGTTCAGCAGGAACAGTGCTGTGACTGACTAGTAATGCCTTCTGTGGACATGAAAAGGAATCACAGCCCTAGTTCTGGGTATCTGCCAACTCACTTCTAAGGACCTGTGAGACTTCCAACCAATTTCAGACCCACTGTGGACCAAAGGGAGTCGCCGTGAGGCCACTAAAAAGCAAGTTCAAGACTGAAGTTAAAGAGATGAATGTAAGTTAATGCATTGCTTCCTTCGTTGAGAAAGTCTTGTTTTTTAAAAAACTGTTGTCTGAACTAAATGTTGTGCTTGATGACATAGCTGGCTGACGCAGACTTACACTGAGGTAAGCTCTTCATCTCGTCGTGGACTGTTAATAAACAGTTTGCTCAGGGGCTGACCACTGATACAGACAACCCCCAGATTTGCTTGGATGCCAAGCAGCACCCCTGATTTAGTGCCAGCGGAATGGTCGCCTCCTTAATTTGGAGTACAAGCTGGATCACTGCTGACACAGAAATGACATATGGAGGGGCTCAGGGCCAAAGCGTGGTCCTCTTAGCTCAAGCCTGGGCTCTCCTTGTGCCCAGGAGGCATCCCATGTACCTTGTGGTTTTGGGTGCAATGCTCTGATCCTTATCCACAGTGGAGAGGTCAACATTTGTGATGCCAACTTCAGTGGAAATCTTGACTCTGAGCTAGAGTGAAACACAGAAGAAAATCATCAAGTTAACTGGTAAATATGCCAGGAATTAACGTACCTATCCAAATTTTTCTCTTACTGATGAGTAAAGGGATGAACAAAACCCCAGGACAGGAGTCTTCAATGATCTTAGTAAACTGACCCAGCCAGGTAGTACATCTACCTCTCCCATCCTGAGGCCTAAAAGTAACTCCTTGATTATTATTCCTTGTTCCTTTCTTTGGCTTTAGATGTATATTATTAAAAAAAAAGAAAGACAAGAAAAGAAAGTAGATCTCTTCCTGTGTACTTTAAAATAAATAAGGTGAAAAACCCTTATGCAGTAACCTTCAAACAATTTAAATCAAGTACTCAGTTCTAACGACAGCTAATGTTTATTGTTTACTACGTGAAAGACATTGACTTTATAACGATGATCTCATTTTATCCTCACAGTAACTCTGTAAGGTAGTGCTATTTCAGAAGAGGAAATTAAAGATTAGAGAGATGAAGCCATTTGCTCAAGTTCAGATAGCCGGTAAGACAGACCCAGCGTTCAAGATCCGGCATCCTGACAGAGTCCGTGTTCTTAGGCACTCTGCTGTCCACTTTCCCAGCCAACACTTACTTTGTGCCAAGCAGTACTGTAAGTTGGCCCATGAAGATCTAAGAAGCTATGGCAGTCATCTGCACGGTTCACCAAGTACTTCTGCTTTTCATTCTGAGCATGTGACAGAATTGTACTTCCCTGCCCTCCTGGAATCAGGTGTGGCCACGTGACTTGTTCTGGCCAGTGAAATGTGAGCAGAAGTGTGTGACTTCCAAGTGGAATCTTAAGAGTTCCATATGTGATTCTCTTTTCTTCTGATGTGGACATAGGCAGTGTGCAGAGAGGCTTGCTACTCAGCCTGGGTCCTAGAGTAAGGACTACACGAAGCAGAGCCCCCAGCATGACACATTAAAGATATCTCGTGTGGGCAAAAAAGAAACTTCTTGTTTTAAGCCACTGAGATTTGGAGTTTGTTACAAGCATAAAGCTGTCTGTCTCTTTTGACTCTTAACAGTGTTTAAAAATTCTATATGTTCCTTATAACACTTTCACAAAGAGGAGCTAGCCAAACCCAGTAGGTAAGAATTTTCAAAAATTAGATTAAAATAAATGTAAAATTCCGAAAGAGATAGAAAACACGCTAAAAATCTACTCGGGAAATTTTTTATTTAAAAACCTAAGTTTGAATATGGAAATTATGCAATCCCAAGGCACTTTTAAAATTTAAACATATCTGTGAGAATTCCAAATATTTGATAACCTTGAATCTAATGCTTAAGGAGATCCTTGTCAAATCTTTTGGTTTATAGTCCAAGTCAGGATCAAGGAATAGAGATAGAAGGTGGGCAAATAATTGAAGGACAGCTTCAGCATATTTCTAAAATGCACTATCAAGGTCTGACAGCCTCAAATCAAGGGCAAAGAAGAAAAATTAAAAGGGGATAAAGATAGCTATCAAGTAATTCCTTTTAACAGCCTCCATAATAACTATTTTGTGACAAGAGCCTCAATTATCAGGTTGAATAGGGGTGTTCTGTTGCTAAAACGAAAAAGAAAAAAAAAAAACCTAAATGTAAAAGATTTCTGGGGCTATAAGGATATTATTACCTCCTACTTTTGAATACACAGCCACCAATTGGCAGAATTAAATTTAGCATCATAGCTAGTCACTGAATCTAGGCAACTGAGTGAATTACTTTCGGGGGTGGGGGGTGGGAGGTCAGATGGCCTTCCAGTTGAATAAACCACCAAGGAGAGAGCTGGGATCCTCTTCTTTGGCTCTTTGGGCTCTTTGCTAAGCAAACAGCTTCATAACTCAAACAGGGCTCAAAACCAGAGCTAGTTTTGCTATACAAAGCTCAAGCCAGAGAGGCACTGACAGCACTTCTATTGAAGAAAAACTTAAGTGGAAGGCTCAAGCCAAGAAGTAGCCAAAGAGCTTTGATTAGCAAGACTTTTAGCAAGACACCCCACTGAGAGACCACTCCCCTATGTTCCCTCAGAGCATCTGGAGCACTAGGTGCCGGGGTACACAGACATGGCAAGGTGTACTTCCTATCCTAAAGGGAAACATAAAGGCAAAGCTAAATTGTAACAGACCAGGCTGCTGCTTCAATGGAGGGATGAACAAAGTGCTACAGAAGCACAGCAGAAGGAACTGTGACCCAAGTGGGCCTGGGGCAGCCCTTGGTGCGTGAGTGAGAAATGTGCAGCAGGAAGGCTTAGGCAGTCCTCCAGTTTCAGGAGAGGTAGGAGCTTAGTGATACTCCATGCTATAAAAATAGACTGTTTTCATAGGTAATTACTCTGGAGTCTTCATCAACATTAACTAGATAATTCCCTCTTCACTTCTGTGACTCATTCCCTTAAGGACTCCCTCACTTAATTTGTAAATGTGATCTTAAAATCATCATCCCACCTAAATGTCCATAAACAGGAGATTGGTTAAATAAACAATGGTATATATACATACACTTTGAATTACGGTGGAGCAATTAAAAAGAACAAAGTAGGTGTCTATGTACAGATATGGAGATACTAACTCCTACTTTTGAACACGTAGCCATCTACTGGCAAAATTGTATTTAACATCGCCTGCCAATGAGTCCAGGCAACTGTGTGAATTATGGCAGGGAAGCACTGGGGGCTCAGGGGAGGCCATCAAACTGAATAGACCCCTGAGGGGAAAGCTGGGAGCCTCTACTCTGTGACAAAAGCTAAGAATACAAATGTTTATAGAATGATTCCTTTTGTGTAAATAAGAAAAGATGTGCATACATTCAATGACGCATGCATCCTTTCTTTTCAAAGCACATACAGTTAACTGTTAATAATGGATTCCTCTAAGCAGAGACTAGACTGAAGGGATGAGAGAAGGCTCTTATATTTTATTATATACCTTTTTGTACTTTGAATTTTTTTTAACCATGTCCATTATTTTATTCCAATTTTTTAAAAATAGGCATTATCTGAGCAATGAGATTGTGTACCATATATTTTCCTCTTTATAAACATTTCTGTATTAAAAAGTACCATCCAATAAGTAGGATTTAAAAAACAATCACTCTCTCATTCAACAGATGGATAAACACAAACATGTTTAAAGACTTGTGTAAGGCTCCTCAACGTATCCTAATTATAGTGGTAAGGAAGCCATTGACTTGTTGGTTTTTACTTAGAATCCTAACTATAAAGTTTCACCAAGACCATGGTCACTAAGGCCTGCTAAACAAGATTCAACTGTGTGTTTTGTTCATTATAAGCATTCATGGTACAGACATGACGAAAGGGCAAATTGCAGTCAACTCAAGTCATTTGGGGTTTGCTCTCAGCCCTTATTTTAAAAGGCCCCCTAAGTTACAGTTTCTTTGTTGCACAGAAACACTGTAGGGCTGTTCTTGAATAGGAAACAGTTGAAAACAAGTCCTTCTGCTCCTAAAATCTTACTACAAATGGGTCTCTGAAAACATTTAAAAGAAAAGCATTTTTATGCTACTCTCTTAAAGGAAATTGAGAAATAAAATCATCGTAATTTTTTTCAAAGCATTGATGTAAAAAGTTCAGAGTAGGATCCCTGTTGGTTAGCTGCTTCTTCCTTCAAACTAACACTGCAGGATCAGTTTTTATAATAGGAAAGGGACTTGTTTAGCTACTTTAAATGCAGCTAAGTCTGCTTTACAGTGAATCAGCTAGTCCTTCCTTCGCCTGCACATATACCTCAAAAAACATTTTAATGCCAGGAAATGCAGTTTTTCTGCTGAGAGTAATAACCTCCCTGTTTAGCTCATTATTGTCAAAAATGATGGTGCATTAGGGGCAATTAATGCTAATAACAGCTTCTAAAACCCATGCTTCCCCTGTCAAGTCCAATGTCAATGAGTGCTATTACAGGCCTTCCACACCAAACCACCGTTAATGCACTCTGACCAATGTCAAGCATCTCTCAGAAGAGTAAACAGGACCTGCTGACCCACTCGGAGGCCCCAAGTGTGACTATTACTGAAATTACAAAGTAAAGTTGCGTATGTGACAGAGGTCAGAGCACACATGTGCACAAATACACACACGCATGCATACATAAAGCTTAACACAATGAAGAGGAAGACAGGAGATTTTTAATGCTTATTCCATCACCGGAAAGGAAAAGGACAGCAATGGCCTCAATGGGGGCTTCTTATCATTGTATGAGTAATAGCTATGAGCCATCTCTGCTATTTTGTACTTATTTAGTTTTTCCAATGACCACAGAAACACTTGTGCAAACACCAGATTTGATGTTACAAAAAGCCAAGCTGTTATGGTAATCAAGACAGCACAGTACTGATATAAATACACAAATACAGGTTAATTGAATAGAATTGCAAGTCTAGAAATTAACTTTATATTTATGGTCAACTAATTTTTGACAAGGATGCCAAGACAGCTCAATAGGGAAGGAACAGTCTTTTCAACAAATGGTGCTGGGACAACTGCACATCTATATGTAAAGGAAGGAAGCTGGACCCCTACCTCACACCACATACAATAATTAACTCAAAATGGATCAGAAACTTAAATGTCAGAGCTAAAACTATACACCTCTTATAAGAAAACATAGGAGTAAATTTTCATGATCTCAGATTAGGCAATAGTTTATTAGATACAACACAAATAACAATCAATGAAAGAAAAAATAAAGAAACTGGACTTTCTCAAAATTAAAACCTTCTGCATTTCAAAAGACAACATCAAGAAAGGGAAAAGACCACCTACAGACTGTGAGAAAATATCTGTAAAGTATGTATCTGATAAAGAATTTGTATCCAGAATACACATAGAAGTCTCATAACTCAAGAATATATAAAGACAAATAATGTAATAAGGAAGTAAAAAGTATACAGTTTGGAAAGGAAGAAAGAAAAATACAAATAAAATATTTTTAATAGGGAAAAGATCTGGATAGACATTTCTGCCAAGAAGATATATAAATGACCAACTAGCATATTAAAAAGATGCTCCACATCATTGGCCGTCAGAGGAATGCAAATCAAAATCACAATGAGGTACCACTTCACACCCATTAGGATGGACTAAATGAAAGAGACAGATAATAACAAGGCTTGATAAGGATGCAGAGAAATCAGAATCCTCATACATTGCTGGTGGGAATGTAAAATGGTGCAGCTTCTTTGACAATCAGTTTGTCAGTTCCTCACAAAGTTAAACACATTATCATATGATCCAACAATTCCATTCCTAGGCATAAACCTCAAAGAACTGAAAACAGGTGTTCAAACAAAAACTTGTACATGAATGTTCATAGCAGTATTATTTACAACAGCCAAAAAGTGAAAATACCCCAAATGTCCATCAACTGATGAATGGATAAACAACATGTGGTATGTCCACAAAACAGAACACTAAATTATTCAGCCATACAAATGAATAAAGTACTAATAAATGCTACAACATGAATAAACCTTAAAAATATTATGCTAAGTAAAAAATACAAAAGGCTACATATTGGATGATTCTAGTTATATGAAATGTCCCAAATAGGCAAACCATAGAAACAAAATGTAGATTAGCAGTTGGCAGAACTGGAAAGATGAATTCCACAGAATAAAGGCTGTCTACAAATAGACACAGGGTTGCTTTTTGGGGTGATAAAAATGCTCTGGATAATGGAAAAGAATCTGAAAAATATATCTATATATATACGTCTATGTATATGTATAACTGAATCACTTTGCTGTATACCTGCAACCAACATTATAAATCAACTACACTTCAATAAGAAAATCAAAGGAAAAAAATGCTCTGGAATTAGATGGTGGTGATGGTTGTACAACTCTGTGAATACACTAAAGACGCTGAATTGTATACTTTTAATGGCTAATTTCATGGTATGTGAATTACATATATCCTCCGTAAAGCTGTTATTTGAAAAGAAAAAAAGCTACTTTGTGTAGGGTAAAAGGCTTACTCTAAAAGATGAATTACCATAGTTCTAAGGGCCTTGGAATGTGGGAAAACATCTTTAGACCACTTCATCCTTTTCTTCTTTTAAGTGGTCTGAGATGGAAACTAAGCATTGAAAAAATAAGACTTGGCCTCCACCCACAGCGAGCTCTCAGCCCAATGAAAGAGCAATACATACAAGCAAACAACGGTAATACAATGCAATAAGAGCAATTACAGACAGGGTGCAAAACACTATAGCAGCAAAAATAAACCAAGTAGCCTGAAGCCCTCAATATAAGGGGAAAAAACTTAAAAACTGTTGAAAGAAAATATTAGAGAATATCTTTTTGATCCTGGAGCAGCGTAGGCTTTTTTAGAGAAGACACAAAAAGTACAAACAATCTAGGGAAAAGAAGACTTTAAAATTAGGCTTCACTGACATTCATTTCCGTGCATCGAAACAGCAACACTGAGGGACGCAATCTGATGCTTATAACTAAGGATCCAGAATACATACGGTTCCTAAAAATCTATAATAAAAAGACTAACAAACCAAAAGAAAAAGACAAAAGGTCCACAATTCACAAAAGAAACCTAAATGGCCAATAAACACAAGAAGAGATGCTCGATCTCACTAGTAACCAAAGAAAAACATTAACACAAGAAGATACCATTTCGTATCCATCCAGTAGATAATCAAAACTCCTAATACCAAATACTGGTAAGAATATGAAGAAAAGAACAATTTGGCAATACCTAATAAAGCTGGAAGATGAGCACACCCTACAACCCTGTAACTTCATTCTACATAAAGAAAATGTGCATAAGGAAATATGTACTAGAATGTTCACAGCACCACTGTTTACAATAGTGAAGATCTAAATGTCCAACAATAGGAAAATGAATAAGTCTGATTCATTTCTAAAAGGAAGACAATGTTATGAAAAATTATTCATATTTATGCATATAGCTCTAGTTCTACATGCATAAATATGGCTGTCATAAAATTAATATTGAATGAAAACAAGCAAATTGCAAGAGGCTACATACAGTATAACAGTGTATATATTTTGAGAAGATGCAACTCAATGTAATATATGTTTAAAAGTACATATGTAGCAGAAATATAAACGCTGACATGAGAACAATAAACCTCAAATCTGGGGAAAGAGGGAAGAAAAAGTGTTCAAGGAACATACAGAGTTTACATCCAACCTATAGGGTTTTATTTCTTACTAAAATAAAATAAAGGAAAAAAAATAGCAAAATGTTAGGATTTGAGGGAGCTGAGTGGCTGGTGGGTATATGATAATCATTGTATTATTCTCCATTCTTTTCTCTATATTCGAAATAGTCTATACTAAAAAAATAAAATAAAAATAAAACTCTATGGGAGCACAGATGAAGGAGCCACATTTGAACTAGACCTACAGGATGAAGAGTTCAACAAAGGAGGAGAAGAACATTCCCCATGGAAGAAACAAGAGAAGAAGTCCAAAGGCATGTGCATGTAAAGTGTATGTGAGGACCAGGATGCAGTCAAGAGCAGCTAGAGCTGAGGGGATGGGGATGCACCCACAATGAAGGATGTGCACGTGCCTTATAGAGGACCATCTAAGGCCACAAAAAGGAGTCTCGACCTCACTCATAGTCAAGAGGGGAACAAAGAAATGTTTAACCAGAGGAATAATGTGATTTTATCATGCTAGTGGTGCTTATGGAAAACTAACTGGAAGGGGCAGAGACTGAAGACAATGAAGCTAGTTAGATACAACCTACCTACCTACTTGGGATCCATCCAAGTGGGAAAACTGGGACCGGAGAACAAAGGACTCATGCAAAGGACATTCAAAGATGGAATCAACAGGACTTGGTGACTGACCAGAAGTCAGAAATGGAAAGGAAGGAAGAGGTTAAGAATGGCTGTGATGTTGGGTAAGGCACTTAAACTGGACATGTTGTTATCAAGATTGTACAGGTAGAAGGAAAGAGGTTTCACGCAAAACAAACAAACAAAAAGCAAACCTAAAATCAAAGTTTGCCATTCAAGGTGTTGAGTTGCAAATAAGGCCTCTTAATGAAAGAAACTAAAACAGAAAGAATCTAGATTTTAAAGATTCAAGATACACACTACAATAGTTTCTATCCAAATTTTGTGTTAATAAATGGACTAGGATCAGATGTCTCCTGCCCAAAAAGGTCAGACATGAAGTAGAGAAAAGGCAGAGAGACTCGAGTTCCAGAAAATAGCTTCCTTTCTGCCAAACTTTAAATTTAAGTGTTTAATATACCTGTGTTAAATAATGCCCCGCTTTTGAAAAGGTCAAACCTTCTAGCTGCCTTGTCTTTTCATTAAAAGAGAGTGTCATAGAAGCCAACCTGAGGAGCACTCCAAAGGCCAAATCTGGAATAACATGAGGGGAAAAAAGTGATGACAATAGCGGATTATGAACTATAGAGTAAAATAAATATCCATGAGTCCGAAGTGTTATAAATAATTGAATAAGTAAATGAAGGGGTGGGGGAGACAGCTTTTACTTACAGTAGAATTCCAATTAATAAACATAGAAGGAATAAAAGAGAAAAATCACCTTTTTTGCAAATTAACAATTCTTACAGGCAAGATCATCAGGGTTATTTGCAGAGTCTCAAAGCATTACTCTCCCGGACATTTAATTACAAAGCAGAAGAACAGCAACTTTACAATGGAGAAACCTAGCAGACGCCACCTTAACCAAGTGACCGAGTTTAACATCACTAGCAATGAGACATATCAACATCATTTACTTCCTAACAGGATGCACTGAGAAGGGCAGAGCATCACTTTTGGAGTATTCTTGCAAAAAAAAAAAAAAAAAATGCATGACGTGAATTTAATTATGAGGAAACATCAGACAAATCCAAAGTGAGGGACAATCTACAAACTAACTGGCCAGTACTCTTCAAAAGAATCAAGCTCACAGAAGACAAACTATTCTGAACTGGAGGAGGCTAAAGGCGCGTGACAACTAAAGGAATATGCAATCCCCAGGTTGAATCCTGGACCAGAAAAGGGACATCAGGAAGATAACTAGTGGAATTTGAATTAAGTCTATATAGATTAGTTAATCATACTGTATCATTGTTAACTGGCTCATATTGATAGTTGTATTAGAGTTATATGAGATGTTAACATTTGGGAAAGCTGGGTGAAGGGTATATAGGAATTCTTCACACTATTTTTGTAACTTAAGATTTAAATTATTTCAAAATGAAAAAGCTCCGTTAAAAAAGAAAAGTGAGTGGAAAATGACATCTGGATAGTGAAGACAATAGCTGTCACAAATAGCATGTATTTAATTATTCAGGAAAGGCACAGTACCACTTTAAGGTCCCCTGACCCAACAGAATGCATGACAGGGTGGTCACGTAGATGGAACAAAGACATGGTGGCAGAAATATTGAGAAATGACAGCCGAAAGGAGAAAGTAACATTATAAAAGGCCAGCGGCTGGAGCCGCACGCAGCTCTGCAGCCTCTAAGCAAGCTCAGTGTTCCCAGGGCACGCTGACTAAACTGGTGTTGTACAGGGGATCCACCCAAGCACAGATAGGCCGGATGATCTCAGACAAGTTACTCTACCCCTCCGAGCCTCATCTATGAAATGAAGAGAACTCCACACATCTGCTAAGGTTGCTGTAAGAATAAAATAAGCAAAAGCACACAGAACTGTAATTCTCATGTCATAGGCATTCAATAAAGGCTTCATACTGATGATCCTAAGCCAGAACAAGAAGAGGTTAAATCATATCCCATTGTTTAAGAAAGTGTAATTCATCTTAAATAAACTTCTACCCAAAAAGGTTAAAATGAAAACCACAGTGCCTGAAGGGGTAAACTTCAATTAGCCGGGAAAACCACTAATGTGAATTATCTCATTCCCACAAAGCATCAGATAAATGAGGCACAGCTTTCCATCCTGAAAACCACTTGGATCTTCAACACAACTAGAGTCAGCTACACATCTGAAACACAGTTCATTATGAAAGATTGCCAATTTTCTTTTGTACCTTACCCAGATAGCCTCACTGGTGCTATAGGTCACTTGATGCTTCTGGTCCCCTAACTAGCATCAAGCACTTTTCTAAATCTATCAAGGCCGACCACAGAAAACATCTTAAGAATATTTATACCTCAGTGGAATTATGGGTGGTTTTTATTTTTTCTACTTTTCAAAGTTTGTGTAAAATAGCGATGCTAAATTTTAATGGCAAATGAATAATTTACAAATAAAAGAAAACTCGCTACATTCAAGTTCTTGGCTAAGCCTGTCAAACAGCATAGCTCAAACCGACTATTCTCTTATCATAGTCACATTAACTTGGTTGTAAGTGAAGTCAATATCCCAGATGGTTAATGCTGTGTGCCTATTTGGTCATTTCCTTGGGTATATTAACATGGCAACGGGGATGATAAGAAAAGCACTAACCTCTACAGTATTTGCAATGTAACGGCTGTCACCTTCTACTTTGACAGAGAAGTCATAATAACCACTGGAAAACTTGACATTCACGAAGTTGAGCTCAAAAACATCCCTGTGAAGAATGACAACAGAGTTAGCAAGAATTCACATAGGAAAGTCACAGATGTAACTAAGTTACAGGCTACAAAGTGAGGCATTCCATGAGACAGTTCAGGGCTACACCACTTCACTTTTCCACTTCCCACTCACCTTGGGCCACCTCCTGCTCAATCACAGATTATAATGAGGGGCAAACTTCAAAACGATCTAAAATGACCTCCTCCTTTAAGTCTCCAAAATCTTCTTTATCATTTTCTCCCCACTCTCAGCTCCTAAAAACCCCACCTCCTTTGGGTAAGCCTTCCACAATTAAATGCAAATAGGTAAGTCTACAGTGTGATACCAATTATGTTAAAAAAAAAAAAAAAGAATAGAAATGTTCAAATTGGTGTAGAGTAGTACAATTGTAGGTAATTTTCTGTATTATTTCTACTTTGTGTGCTTTGTAAATTACATAAAAAAGGCATATCTCACTTTTAATTTAATTTTAAAATACTAATAATTTTTACTTTAAAGGGGAAAAAAGGTAGAGAATTCTTAACTCTAACTACATAGCAAAATCCCCAATGTCGTTTACCATTCCACTGATCATTCCTAAAAATGATTTTGCTTTTTAATTTCACATATTTCCTATGTATCTTTAAGACTATCTAACAAACACATTTTCTCTCTAAAACTCAAAAGTTCCCAATCTCATTAACTTACTAATTTAGTACTTACCAAAGTTCCACATAAAAATTGACCCTTAATTTTAAAAAAAAATTTACATAACCATAATATGCAGTCATTAAAGATAAGACTGTAGAAGAATATTAATCCTATGGGGGAAATTTTCCTGACATACTGTTACGGATAAAGCATAATCCTAAATTTAGGGAAATTTGATTTTATCATCTTGGTAATAACCACATTAATCTGGGTTATGCTGGCTGCAGGATAACTTCCCAATACAAATATATTGGTGCCCTGCAGAGCTCTGCTCAAAACTTACCCTACAGGGGTGAAAGACGTTTTCTGGAGGACGGTGGCTCTAGAAGCAACGGATTTAGCATGTTCTAGCTTAACAGTGGCCTGAGTCAGAGGCTGGGACAGAACGTTGGTGACCTGCAACTGGAAATACATTTTAAAATTATCTGTAGCAACAAAGGCTGAGGGAACACAAAATTTTGCTTCTAGGGTGCTTTCCCCACGGGGATCGTGCTCTGCAGGGGAAGAACCATCTCAGTTCAGGAAATCGTCGCTGACCTCTGGTCTACTATCCATCAGGGATCAAATACCGGAAAATACAGCTAGGCTGGGACTAGGGTAGGTTATGGGATGTTAGAGGTGGGGAAGATCTTAAAGGTGATTTTATTCAATGATTTCATTTTTCACATAAGCAAACCAGAGACCAGGGAAAGAAAATGACCGGCCCCAGATCACACAGCTAATGCTTCCTTCTTTCTGATCGCCTGAATGATCCACTCTACTAGTCGACTAATGTGTCTTAAAAAAAAAAAATTATTAGCAAGAAAATTACTTTAGGAAGGTATGGGCAATGGGAAATCTGAAGAAATGTAGATAATATTACTAACTTTTATTTGTTGAAAGTCAATTTTGCCAAATACCAGGCCAGGCCTTTTATATACATATATATATATATATATATATATATATATATATATATTCTCTCACCGACTGTCTGGGACAGAGAATAATCTTTCTTTTACAGATGAAGAAACTGAGGCCATGAGAGGTTACGGGACTGCCAAAGGCCACATGGTTAAGGACTCAAGCCCAGACCTACTTAGCTTCAAAAGGTAGTATTTTTCCCCTTACTCATGGTAAACTATGGTAATCAGGTTAGTTCTCCCCGCCAGTCTTTGCTGAGGGGATGTGACTTGTAAGTAGGGAGAGAAGAGGCAAATCTGGAGCACAGGGCACTTCTTCAGGAGAATATGTGTAGGGCCCTCCAAAATAGAACTGATGGGATGGATGGGGCTGTCCTGTGTGGAACCCGCATGTTTAGACATCAATAAAATGCTAACTTCTCATAAAGATTTTAACTTACCACTGGTTTCCAAACAATAGCAACAAATGCCTCATTTGAATGGAAAACTCTAAGCATGTGCATTTTGCTCTGTTCAAAGAGTTAACACACAAAAACAGTCTTGCTTACTGCTGAGTGAGAGGGAGGGCTATGCTCTGAAGAGGAAGAAAGGTACGCTGACAGTTCCAAGGAAGAAGAGATCTGACAATTGACTTTAACAACTGTAACTACCAGAATTTCTTGGGAATTTAAAAAGCTGTTTTAATGTATTTAGAAAGTTCAGGTACTGGAAAATACATTTTAGAATAAGACTTCTCTGTACCTCTGGACTTATGAATCCAGAGATGCAATTTTCTTGCACTTAATCTTTTGAAAGTCTTACTATTTAGATTACTCTAGAAAAAAAAGCGGGGGGAGGTTTGGGAGAGATTTGAAGGGTTCTGTGACTAGTTCCCCCAGTGGCCATCCCCATTTCCAGGCAAAAGGAAATGAGCCTTGCTCTTCATTTTAAGGGTCTGTTCTCATGGGGGTTACAACGGGCTGTGTACCAATCTTTGGATTTCCGGAAGCCTTACGCTGGAAATGGCAATCAGAACAGCACATCTGGGGCACGAGTGTCATACCCGAAGGATAGCCTGTTCGTGAGTGTCGGAAGGCGAACCTTCGGGCACAACCACAACGGGCACATGGTAGTGATTCTGGGACAGGGCGGCGGCGGCAGAGGCCACACTGAAGGCTTCTGAGAGTGACTCAAAGTTCTTCTTGCTAAAGATGGCATTCATTAGCTGGATGACCTGATCCTGAAAGAAAAGGGAAACGCAGCTCCGTCAGGAAGATGGGACAGCCACCCCTTCCTCCCTACCTGGCTCAGGTCATTCCTTATCTGTTTCCAGGTGTTCACATGGAAGGTCTTTGAACATTAATCCAAAATAGTAGGGTTGGGGGAAGCAAATAATCTGCATTTGAGCTTAAAACTGGACTGTGGTTGGTTTTTCCCCATTCTCTGGTACAAAGTGAAATTTATGCATTTATCTGTCAATGATTTATGGATGCTTACTATACAAATACAAAGTACTTCTAATTACTGAGATATGAAAGTATATTATAAAATACCTGTAACGCTACCCATCTGTTCAATGCCTATACATGGCAGGCACTGTGACAGGTACTTTACGTGCATTAACTCAAATCTTGACAGAAGTCCTGAAAAGACTGATATTTCAATCTTTTCCAAATAAAGAAACTGAGGCAAGGTTAAGTAACCCCTACAAGTTAAAACAGAAAGGGAAAAAAAAAAAAAAAAAGTAAGACCAAAACTTGTATGCAGGTCTGTCTGGCTCCAAAGTCCTTCCACAATAGAATATATCCTTTCCTGACTCCCCTTACCCTCCCAGCTAAGCTACTTTCCTTCCCAACCCACCACTAAGCAGCATGCTGGGCCTAAGTTGGTATTTACAAGACCAAACTTTATAGCCAAAATGTACATTAGAAAAAAACTAAAATAACTCTCCATTAGGAGGTAATGGGCTGCTTAAAGGAAAAAACTGAAAGCAATTTTTTAAAAAAGCAGAACCTAAAAGCATTATTAAAATTCTAGAGGCTGTTTGCTTAAGAGGAAACATTTTCCACTTCAGTTTTGTTTTTTAAAATCTACCATCTAACAAAAGAGCCCTCTTGTTCCCGACAGTGTTATTCACAGTCGACATGAAATAATTTTCTTTAATTGTACCAATTACATTTTCCAACACTAAGCTGTTGACATGTTAAAATGGATGACTGTTCACCAGAACGGTTATGTCAAAAGCAGTGACAGCAAAATTATTCCAGTTAAATACCTAGTTAGTAGAAGCTTGGGAATAAAGCAAGAAAAAGTTTAAGTTGTGCATGTAGAATGTCACCAATTCATCTACTGTACCATGTATAAGAGAATCCCTAAATGATTTGCATCATAAGACCCACATGCCTGCTCTTTGACCCATAACAGAAATTTAAATAGAGTGTGGTATCTCTAGACCTCCCACACTTAAGATAAAGGAACAGATAACATAAAAATGCCAATACGTGAATAAATTAGTAGATTGTATCCTCCAGGGAAAATAAGAAATTAATTCAAATTACTCAAGGCAGGTAATTATTTATAGTTTACGTGAAACTCAGCATAGAACTCACAATGCATTGATAATACATAAAAGAAGTGAAAGTTCTATTCTGGAACCCAAATCTCTCCTCCTAAAATTAAAACTGCAGCAGCTTGTATTTTAGATCAAAGGTTGGTAACCTTCTCCCAAACAAGGGGTATAAAGAGGGTCCTACTCAAAAGACTTCCCACACACATTTCAACTAAAAGTTCTTTCAGGTTAACAAGCTCCTCTTGAAAAGAAAAAGAAGAAAAGAATGAACTCTTGGTAGATGTCTGGTGGACACACATGCCTCTCAGTGAACTATGTCAGTCTGTACAGAGCAGCTCTGCTTTAGCCATTGCTGAGGATCGGGGAGAGAGGGGAGCACAGGCAATTGTGAAGTGCAGGGCACTTCTCAAGAGAAAAAGGATTTGCACGGGCCACCAACATGGAAAGCATTCATGAGACAAGCAGCAAGGAGAAGCAAGGAGAAAAGGGAGGTCAGCGAGAGTAATGCACCTGGCCTCAGACCACTACCTCACAGCCTGTCTCTACCTCATTTAAAGCAAGTGAAACAATTTGTTTACTTGCCCATCCCACTGACAGCCAGTTTTTCAAGAACAGGCTTTATATCTTTCTGTTTCTCATTCTCAGTGCCTAAGCCAAGACACCCTAAAGCTAACTGAACAACCCTCTCTGAAGAAAAGCTATCCCTGGCAGATAAAGTCAACTATGCCTTTGGGTTCCATGCCCAAGAACTGCAGCATAGACAGGCACCTCCTTAATGGACGGTTCAGTCCCCACGTGGTCCATGAGCTTGTAGGTGGCTGCCACAAATAACGCCGTTGTCTCCAGCCCTTCTTCAAACTGCAGGTACACACCTCCCAGTTCATCCAGGCGAGCAACAAGGTCCTGTCACAACAAAATGGAGGCAGGTTGGAAGTCAAGTGACAACAGAAATGAGACATACAAACCACTGTCATCCCAGTGCAGACACGGCTTTCAGAAATCTCCCTCCAAATCTGTGGACCACCTGAGTCACTTAGTACTTTCTCAAAAAAATGTGCTCAGGCAGACTACAGTGTATCACACAGGCATCTGAAGAGAACACATCTTCTGCAGCTCGGGGAGTGCTCCTCCCCTGACCCCTTGTACTCAAGTCCAAGCCCAGGAGTCGTGGCACCGAAGGCACCAACTGCTCTGGGCAGAAGGCCAGTGGGCCAGGCTGCGCTGCACCCAGGAAGCACCGTGACACAGATGAATGTTCTGGCGATCCATCTGGATACAGCCTAGAAAGCAGAGCACTTCTCTTTCTTACTCAGTGCTCTCAAGGATGAAGAGACATAAGCTCTCCCGGACAACGTGATATGGCAGCTCACCTGCCTGCAGGGCCACCCAGTGATGACAGCTGGGACTGCCCGTCATCACGGGCTACGTGGTCCTGGAGAGGAGTCTCTGAACAGCAGGAGGTCCAGGCAAAGGAAAGGACGGAGTAACAACAAAAACCACAGCGACCACTGCTGAGCACCTATTACATACTAGGCACTTTACTTCACTTGTTCCTAACCACCACAGGGCAAGGAAATGGAGGCTCAGAGATGAATAATTTGCTGGAGATTACACAGTAGTAAGAAGTAGAAAAAACTGTTTGAATTTCAGGTTTGTTAGGCTCTAAAACCAGTGGACTACAAGACTGTACCTACAAGAGGCTGAAGCAGTTTGCTGTCTAGTTGATGGTATAACTATACTAGCCTAACAAATATTCCCTAGGAAATGGTACAACACACCAAAGCGTGCCGTGGATGCGGAAAGAAATGTCACTGCCCGTAACAAACCACTCACACCCATCTGTGAGACTCCTCTAAAGGGTGTCAAAGACAAGAGCTGGGAAATTCACTTGGCAAAATAAATTCGCACCTCAATCTCCTCCACGATGCTCCTCAGGTCAGCCTGCTGGGACAGGTAGGACGCCGTCTGCAGAGCCTGGACCGTCCTGGAAGGGAGAGAGTAGGATCCCAGTGAATGGCAAGTCTCCTTTTCCTCTAGCTGTAGTCAACCTTCCTGCGTCAGGATGCCTTCCCAGATAGCCCGCTCTTGTTCTTTAGAAGTGTAAGACAGTCCTGGCCCTGAGGGAGCTTATTTATAATCTACCTGAGGAAGAGGCAACAAAGGCCACTATAGCTGGAGAGAAGGCATTCTGGACAACAGGATCCGAAAGACTAGGGGTGGAGAAGAGAGGGTGCACCTGTTCGCCCTCCTCTGAAATCTGTTTTGTTCCAATGGCATCACGTGCAGACCACTAGACTAAGACAAATTAGATTTAGAAGAGATATGCTCTTAGGAGAACAGGATTCAATGTGACCGAGGTGTATCTGGCATCCCCATGTTGTACGAGGCACTGTGCCAGGCAGAGGTTGGCGGCTTGTAAATTTTTAACTTTTCTTATTCCAAGACCAAAGAAATACTGTGGAATCTACATATGTAGATTGTTGGGTAGAATCTGGAGCAACCTTTCTGAAACCAGACTGATGCAGTATGAACAAGAAGCATTCGGTAAACGCATGTTGAGAGGCTAACGCTTGCGCTGTCGTCATCCTGCTGGGAGACCTGAAAGCCGCTCATCCTTTAGGCATTAAATAAGATGAAAGGAATAAAACATTTGGTTCTCAAACCAAAATCTATTCTCTTGTTCTTTTCCTACCATGTATTTCTGATTATAAAAATACATATTTGTTAAAAATTCAAATAATTACTAAAGAAGAAAGTTAAAATTCCTATAACACCCACTCCTAAAAGATAATCATTTTCCTATTTATTTTGAACTTAATAGATTGTATATATCTTTCCAAACGAGTACATATAAATGTATTTCATTCTTATTAACAATGACATACTATTGCACTGCTTAGATGAACCGTAATTTACTCATTTACTCTCTAAATGGAGAACATTTGTTTCACTAGGTCATACAATGCCATAAATCATAACCCTTATTCATAGTTGTACATGGATATACATTTTTTAACTTATTGAAGTGAAATTCACATAAAAATCACCATTTGGAAGGGAACAATTCAGTGGCATTTGTTGTATTTCACAATGTTATGCAATTACCACCCCTATCTAGTCCCAAAACATTCCTATCAGTTTAAAATAGAACCCCATACACATGAAGCAGTTTCTTTTCATTTCCCCCTCCCTCCACTGCTGGCAACCTGTGTTCTGTCTCTATGAATCTACCTATTCGGGATATTTTACATAAATGGAATCATATAAATGTGACCCTTTGTGTCTAGTTTCTTTCACTTAGCATAACGTTTCCAGGGCTCATTCATTTTGTAATATGTATCAGTACTTCATTTCTTTTTATGGTTTATTGATGTATTTTTACCCACTTATGACTGTATTTCTGTAAGATAAACTTTTTAAGGTGGAATATAATAGGTATGTCCACCTAAGAGTTTTTATTAGGTTCTATTCTCTTAAAGTGCATAACTTGGAAAATATAAATGGTGCTTTTCAGGGTGGAAGGGAAAAGGCTGAGGCCCCCTAGTGGTTAAGATGACGCTGCTCAACCCTGGAAAGGTTTGCTAATTCCCGAGATGACCAGGCCTTTGTGTAAAACCACCATTTATCAAGTCAACGTGTTGGGGAAGGTAGAGAATTTGTCTGCTTTCATCTCAATCATAATAATTTAGATTCCCTCTGTGGAAAACTAATTCCATTAAGATGGCAAGTGGAAAACAGAGGAGTCACAATTCACAGAGAGGCAAGCCTCAGAGTATTCAGTGACCCCTCTGGGATGCTCGTTGTTATAATGCAGTTGAGAAAATGAAACCTGAATTTTCAAATAAGATAAAAACCCCACATCTGTCCATGACAAATGCTGAGCCCAGGAAAGGCTGCTGAGACAGCCTAGAAAGAACTTTTCAATTGTGATATTATTCTTCTCTTCTTTGGAATGAGTGAGCGTCATGCTGGTAACAACCTCAGAAGTTTTTAGAATGAAGTTAATACACTTAGCTTTTGAAAAGTTTTGTCACTGGCTTTAATGACTTAGTCCCCAGTCAGCAATTTCCCCCGCTCTGGAGCACTATATTCAAACACTGATAAAGCAGATCCTGTCTTGCTGATTTATAGCAGATGATTCAAGGAAATTGGTTTATGAGAGACCACAAGAGCATCTTTTCAGACGGTTCATTCAAACCTACAAATTTTTTTTTTCCATTCTATACAAGTTTATGAACACTCATCTCCTAGAATAAGCCCAGTTAAATGTATAAGGCCCACTTAGAAGAGTTCTGACTTATATGAGATGTCCTTAAACAGTGCAAATTAGTAGTAATAATGTGTAGGGCATCCTGCCAGTTTGATCTTCACAATAATCCTGTGAGACAGATACCATTCTCCCTGTTTTACATATGGAAACACTAAGGTTTAGGGAGGTTAAACAGTCAGCTCATGGTCCCAGAGGTATTAAATAGCGTCTGGAACTGAACACAGTTCTCTCTGATCTCGAGCGTGTGCTCTTTCTACCTGAAACTTTTTCCAAGAGAATAGACTAGAAACACAAAAGTATAGTTGCAGGCTTTATTAACTCTTTCTTGGGCACCTACTATGTGCCAGGCTCTCTGGGCACTATAAATAAAGAAGCTTACAATCTAATACAGAAAAAACTACAATACAACCAAGGAAATAACCAGCTCCCTAAGAAAGGGACCTGAGAGGGAAATGCTCTAGAGGAGCAAGAACTCCCACTAAGAACCAGGCACTGCACTGGGCTCATTGCATGGATTATTTTAGTTAATCCTGACATTTGTTCCAGGATGTAAGGATTACCAGCCTCATTTTATAGATGAGGCTCAGAGAGGTTAGCAACTTGCCCAAAGCCCCACAGCAAAGAAGAGATGGAGTTCAAACCCAAGTCTAACTGACTCCAAAATAGGTGTACTTTCTTTGCACTTCTTCCTGTTCTAGGGTTTAGAGGAGGGAGATTTTCCTTTTTGCTTAGAGGGAAATGGAAAGATTTTTCTGTAGAAGGTGGCATCAGAGTGAGGCACTGACAGTGATTTCATGACATGAGATATGGTGATTAGAGAAGCATTCCACAAGGGATTATGAAAAGAGATCAAAGTAATGTGACCTGAAACCAGAAGACCACAAGGGCCAAACACTGGGTAAAGTGTGCATAAAATGTCCTTCCTGGGAAAAGCATCAGCCCCAAAGTCACTGATTACTGACCACGTGAATATGAGGAGGGTGTGAGAGTAACAGAGAGAACATTAAATGACTGTGAACCCTGCCCCTGACAAAGCTTCAAGTTTAGAAACATTCTGGTTCTCAGCAAAAACAAAAAGCAAACAAAACTGTGGGAAACCACTGAACTATTCTTCAGCAGGGAATCGGTGTCACTAATATCTTCCTGAAAAATGAACAGGAGTCCAGGTGCTCTGATTTCTTTCAGGGTTGCAGTTAAATGGGGGACACATAGAAAAGAAAGAATATATATACTAGGTTAAACAAGGAATTTCAGTATTAAAGAAAAAACTATAAACTACATATACTGTTACTTTTAAGTTTAGTAAACATCCTTAAGTCAGTTACAACATTTAAATTTGCAATAAATAGGAAAGTTGCTCAGCATTCCTTCCTATAGGGTGCTTCTCCTCCACCCGGGCCTTCTATAGAAAAGCAGGCTCTGAGTCCTTTAACAGGTTCCCCCTCTGAGCACCTCCTTCTCCCACCCGGTGCTGTCTCGCACACCTCCAAGGGGCCCCGGGAGCCCTCCTCCAGTGCAGAGCCTCCACTGCCAGCATCCCACTGGGGCCTGGCCAAGCCTCAGTAAGAGATGCACGTGGCTCCTGGGCCTCACTCTCCCTGGTGACTCCTACCCTGGCTTTAGTCCCTAACCTCAAAAGGCAACTGTGTCCCTACGTGGCAGTGTGTTTATGTTCTCACTCAGTCTTCACCTTGTGCCTGAGCAGCTTGAGGAAGACCATGTCTAGGTGAGCTGCACGGGACAGGGACCTTACCAGCCTTAGTACAAGATGACGTCTGCAGCGCCAGCAGAGCACCTGGCACAGAGCACGTGCCCAGAAAATACCTGCGGAACCGACGGCTGAAGCCTCTGAGGACAGCAGCCGAAGCAAACGAAGGCTGAGAAGCACTCGAGGTGGTGACTTACGCTAGCACAGTCTCCTCTTTGCTGAGGCGGGCGGTGAGGGCGCTGAGAGCTTCTTGGGAAGCCAAGGGAAGGCCAAAGCCACTCAGGGCTGCAACTGCATGGTAGATTTGGGCAACAGATGAGTCTTCACTGACAGCTGCCAGAAGCAGATCTTTGGTCTCATTTGAAACAGAGATCTAAGAAAGGATTGGCAGGCACAGAGTTCAGAACAGGTGCTAGCAGTCTGTGGCAGGCACGCCAAAGAGGGCATGAAGGGCGACTGCCAAAGTCACACCACCCACCTGGGACGTCATCACCACCACCCCTCCACCCCGCCCCTGACTCCTCAGACACCAGAATTAAATGTCTGTAAAACCCCAGCACTACACTTTCGGGAAGATTCTGGCAAGTCACTTGTCTACTGATATGGTTCCCCTATGTTCAAAAAAATGGATTTCTGGAAATCTCGTGTGGGGGCATCCTTTCTTTGCTTTAAACATTTTTAAATGTTAAAGGGAGACAGAAAGAAAAACCAAGAGAAGAGAAGGCAACTACAGGAAAAAGTTATCTAAAATCCACGAAAAGTGAAAACTTGGGAAAAAAAATGAACTCCATTTCCTTAAGAAAAGAAACAAAATCACAAGAATGGAGTTCTGACCTACACAAATGGATCCTCATTGTTAAAAAAATAATCATCTGACATGACCCTCTTTCTTTAAAAATACAGTTTACAGTTGAAAGCAAAAGTAAGTGTAAAAAGCCGGACTCACCTCGCACCCTGAGAGGGCCTGGCTGGACTGGGCAGCGTAGAAAAGGGAATCCACGTTGCTGGGATCAAGGTTTGACTTAATGAAGGTGCAAGCTTTCTAAATGGGGGAAAGTCCATGATAAGTGTTGATACACACAGTGATTGGGGAAAGTGTACATGGTTTTTGGATGACAAATAAAATACCAAGCAATCTATGATGGCTTAAAGTCTGAGCTACAAGAGATTTCATTTTTCAAGCAGTTATTTTCCACAGGACACTGTACTGCCCCAAATGTTAACTTCAGAGAAAGAGCACCAAACCTGAAGGCACTCTAGTCCTTCTGAACCTGGAAAGGAAGAAGAGACACCACTTCCACCAATCACCTTCTCTGGCCATGACCTGTGCGGGGTGTTTATGATGCTTTTCGTTTTAAAGAACACAAGGGCCCTGTGGTAGATATCATCATCCTCCTTTAACAGAGAAATTGAGGCTTGGAGTTTGTAAGTAACTTAATGAAAGTGAAAAAGCTAATAAATGGCAGTGTCTCCTCTGATGCTGTTTGTACTGAGGTCTCCTCTGAGATGTCTCCAAAGCTAAGTCAGGTTCAACACATCTACAATGAGCTAGAAACCTATTTCTTCACCTGGACTTTCCGGCTCACGTACGGGTATCACCGTGCACCTAACTACCTAGAAAAGAAACCTCAGTCATCTTTGACCTTTCCCTCATCCTCCAAGCCTATGGAGCTGATCTCCTTTTAGGTCCTCAAACCCAATCCCGGCCCCCTGGCTCCTCCCCTTGCTTATTTCAGGCCCCTGCTGTTTCTCAGGTAGATTGTTATACTCATCTCCTAAGCGGTCTCAAGCCCTGCAATCCATTCTGCGTCCTCCTTCAAGAGCAATCTCTATAAAATACAAATGTAACCATCTTACTCAGGTATTAACACCCTTGGGTGGTTCCTTATTTTCAGAACAAGATCCAAAGTTTCTGATCTGGCAAAAATGCCCCCATGACTGACCCTCACTTCTGTGCCAGCTTCATCATCACAGTCCCACCTCCAATTCCAAAATCTTACCCTCCAGCCCACTGCAACTCTCCAGATACACCACACTCTTGCCATTTATGTTTTTGACTCTGCCATCCCCCCTTCCAGGACCACCTTTCCCTCGTCCTTTTTGTCTGCTGAACCAAGTCCTATCTTCATCTCTGCTCAGATGTCACTTCCTCCAGAGAATCTTTGTTGACGTCCATCCCAGGATAGGCCAGCTGCCCTCCCTCCCAAAAGCGCTCCCTCAAAGCACTTACCACACTGCACTAACTACCTCCACCAGGGACTAGTTACTTGAGAGCACAGACTTGGATGAATTACCATCACAGTGCCTGGCACAGAGTGGGCACATAAGAAAATCCATGCTATTCTTACTATATCAAGAAATATCACTTAGTAGCTAGTTATATCACTAAATACTTTGGTTGAGGTAACACAGAATTCAGCTATTCAAGATTAGATGGTGGGGGGAGGGTATAGCTCAGTGATAGAGCGCGTGCTTAGCGTGCACAAGGTCCTGGGTTCAATCCCCAGTACCTCTGTTAAAAATAAATAAACCTAATTACCCCCCCTAAAACCCAAAGAATTCTTTAAATGTGCAAAATTAATAAGTCAGCTCAAAAAAATTACACAAATTACAAATCAGTTAATTAATTAAACAGTAACAATAACAGTTGAAAGTGGTACTTCCCAGTAGGACAAGGTGGCCATGGGATGGATTGTTGCTTCTCACTAATAGCTGTTCTGTATTACCTGATAATTTACCGTGTGCATATGCTACTTCAACCAAAAAACTTTTGTTTTTAATTTTATGAATAAAATTTAAGAGTCTGAAAATAAATGAGTTTCAACCAGAAGTCTGAAAGAAACCAAAGAGAGAAAGAAAAGAAACAAAACACTTCATAGGCACAAATCAGGGATCTGAAGGAAACAATCTACTCAGGAATCCTTCCAGCAGAATGTGGGTTACGTGTAAGACGTGTGCTCTGTCGCCATCTGGTGCCTTCACAACAGAACAACACACAAAGCCCCAAACGATTATGGTCACGGTTACATTTTGAGCACATAAACTGTCCAAATGATCCATATGCATTTCTCATGTAATAAGAGGATCTTTGCATTAGGTCCTCCTATTACCTTAAGTTTACAGACAAGAAAACTGGGGCATTAGAGAGGCAAAGTAACTTGTCCAAGGTCTCCCAGCTCTTCATGGAGGAGCTGCAATTCAAACCCCAGCAGCCTGGCTCGAGCCTGAGCTAGACAACTTCCATCTCTCAAGGCAATACTGAAAACGACCTGTTCTAGGGTAAAACCAGCATCATGCCTACCCTAATTCTTTGCACACACAGATCTAGGTAAACAGTACCAGCGGTCAGTGGCTTCAAAGCTCAAAATGTTGACAGCTTGGTTTTAGCAGCCAAAGTGAGGGACATCATGAAACACGCTCTGGCCTCTCAGGAAGCCCACCTGGTGCCGAGGCTCTGGCTGGCTGCTCGCAGGGAACCTGTAACTCTGACTCCCACCGCCCTTACTGCACATTCATCTATCCAAATGAAGGCTGAAATTCTCCCCTAAAGGTCCATGCTCCATCTGTTCCCCTCCAACTTTCTGTGCCCAATTATCTAAACATCCTTCTGAGTGAAGAACATCAGTGCTTTTCTCCATTCGTTCTTCCCTACAACTCCTGGAGCTGAATCAGGAACCAAGACAAGACAGTCAATCTCTCTCTCTCATCTGCCCCCTCCTCTCCATCAACAGCTCCCAACTCTTGTCTCCTCTCAGACTACACTTTGTAACCTTGCCAGACTATGTCACGCAGTCCACATCGAGGGCTGCCCCACCAGGTCCTTGGTACCTGGGCCCACTTTTTTCATGCGTTTCTTACCACATGTCCCCTCACACCTCTGCTCCAGATGCTGGACAACTGACTCACTGCCCCCAAAACACAATGAGCACTTTTAAGCCTCCAAACTTAGTAGAGGCTGTTCTCTCCACCTGGAAGCCCATTCACCTCATCAATTCAACTTCTCCCTCTCAAGTGCTAACTCCTAATGCACTAACAAAACTCAAGACTTATTTTAAAATAAACTCTCCTTGATCTTCTCTCCTCTCCAGCTGCTACCTCCTCTCTTCCCACCAGTGACCTTCAAATTATGGAAGCCAAAGGACATTTTCCAATGCTCGTGCCCTCAACGCTGGACAGAACCGATCATTCCCTTGTTCTGAGACAGTTGCTTCCCTTCACTTTCAGGACTCCCCTGCACTCCCCTGGCTCTCTTCCTCCTCAGCCACTCAAATTTCATCCTCTTCTGCCTGACCATTCAACACTGGAGTTTTTCAACTCCTAGGCCCACTTCCCTCCGTCCCCTCTCTCTCCCTAGGCAATCTCATTCATGCCCATGGCTCCATCCAGAACCTCTTCACAGATAATTCTCAGATTTGCACCCCTAGCTCAGACTTCTCTCAAAGGCCATTTATACGATGCATTTTAAGTTCAACATCTTTAAGATCGAATTTACAATCTTTCCTGCACAAACCTAATTCTCTTCCTGAGTTCCTATCTCAAGGAATGGCCCAACCATCCAACCATGTGGCAAAAGTCAGAAGTCCAGGTGTTATTTTTTGTACCTCTCCAGCATTTAATCCTGCCCCATGTTCTCCTGTCAAAGTCCCTCCTCCACTAGGCAGGAGAGAAATCTTTCCAAGATGAAAATTGGATCCTGGTACTTGCTGCTAAAAATCAACTGCTCTTCAGAGAAAAAGTACAATCTCCCCTGTGACCACCAAGGGACTGAGGCTTGGCCCCAACTGTCCTCTCTAGCTTTACTTCTCTCTCTCCCATTCTCCACTCGATGCACAGCCTCCTTTCAGTCTCTAAAATATAATCTGCTCCCTACCTGCACAGGTCCTTTGCACATGCTATTTCCTCTGCCTACAGTCCCTTCCCTCCCGTCTCCTGGTTAACTCCTACTTTCCCTTTAGAATTCAGATCAGTCAATACCTCCCCTCATTTAATAAACAGCTACTGAGTACTAGCATGTGCCAGGTGCTATCTAGGTACTGGAGATACACAACAAATAAAATGGACAAAGTTCCTGCCCTCAAGGAGCTGTAATTTAGGCAGATGAAGAGTGAGATTTAAGGTCAGAAACTTCTTTAGAAAAGTACCCCCTGACCAAGTCAAAGTCCCCTATTTTACACCTATAGAAGTCCCCTATTTACAACACCATACAACTCACCTTCATAAAACTTGCCATTGTTACAAATATTCATATATATATTTGATCACATGACTAGTGCTTGTCTCCACTATTAGAGGATACATTCCAAGAGGCAGAGGCTCTCTTTGCGGTCCAACATTGAATCCCCCATGCCTCACACCATGGTTGGTGCACAGTAGAAACTCACTAAATATCTAATGAATGACTAAACGAATCAGGCAGGTCAGCACAGTGGCGACTCCTCCGGTGTAAGGCTGAGGCTGAGACTAAGTATTCTTAGCGGACAGGGTGAGTGAGCAGCGCCCTCTGCTGGACTCCCCTGGCTCTTTCCATGCACTACACAAGTCTGTATTCACACTTGGTCTCCATCTGGTGCCTGTCTCACTGGATGAGCTCCGTAGTCTCCTTTGCACTTAGCATAATGCCTTACACATAGCAGTTGCTCCCTAAAATGATTACTGCCTGAAGGGATGCCTGATTCTCTACTATTCCCACCTATTAGCTGAGTGCCTGGCCTTCAACAAGTACTCAGAACCTATTGAATGGATACAGATATATACTTACCTATATTATATGCACTCCTGATGTGCCAGACACTGAGCTAAGCACTTTATCCATACTATCTCATTTAATTCTCACAACAATCCTAAAAGATAGGTTTTCTTATCACCTTTCAAAGATCAGGAAAGTGCTTGGTTGACTGACAACCTGTGAACACTGTCTAATGTATGCTGATTTCAGACATTCGAATCTAATCTATTATCACAATATTTGCATCGTATGCCTCCCATCTACTTAATATTTTTATTAAAATGAATACAAAATAACCCCCATTGTTCTTAACTCTTGTAAAAAGCTAAGCAAAATCTATAAAACTGCCATTCTCATGTGCTTAAGTTTTAAAAATATATACACACACTACCTGACTTTCAAAACAAAAGCTGTTCACTCTTCATAACACCTAAAATCTACTCTCATTCCACACTCTGCTGCTCCCGGAGCTGCTTTCTACCCTCACATTCTTATTAAACCCCATTTCTCTCAGATCTGTTGCTAAAATTAAAATCTCTTGTGACAGAGTAACCAAAATCTCCCCTAAGGATCCATCTTTGAGAGCAACCGACTCAGTGCCTCTAGCAGGCCTGAGCGAGCTCTCGCTACTCTCGGCAGAAAGCCACACCAGCTGAGCGGGACACGGCCCAGCACGCGGAAGTGGCAGTACAGGAGACCTCCTTTCAGTGGATTTACTGAGTGTGCACGTCTAATAAGGCAATGCAACCGCTCTGCGACGTCCATACACTCCCTTCCTTCCTCTGCTTACAATGCACACACCACATCAACACCACAGCACAGTTCAGAAGTGATCCGGAGAATGAAGTATGTGATTTACCCACTTATTTTCTGATTAAGAGGCACATTTAGAGAGCTTCTGTTTCTATTAAGCTAAAGTTTCCAAGCATTCATTTCATAAATATTTGTGGAACATCCTCTGTTTATTAGGCATTAAGCAATGAGGATGACAGTTTGAAAAAAATAAAACGTCAATCAATGTATATTTACTGCTACTACCATCTACCACTGAGAGACAGTACTGATTACACAGTACTGCCTGCCATCACATGCTAACTACCCTCCTTCCATTACCTGTGAGCTGAGTACTCTTACTATCTCCATCTTACAGATAAGAAAAAGATTCTGAAAGGTTCAGTAAGCTGCACAGATTACTCAGTGGTGCAGTTGTGAAGTCAAGATCTTAAAGCCAAGCAGTGTGACTTGAGAGTCTGTATTAGAAACAAAGCCACGGCTGGCCTAATCATGCAATTGCCCCCAAATCACACTGCACTGCCGCTGTCTGGATGGCTTCAGTCTACATCTTCAGTCCTGACCAATGTCCCCTCAAACTCATGACATCAGCAGAGAAGACTTGTAGGGGCATGAGTTCAACCTAAATCCATGTGCAACCCTAGTTCATGAGACAGTTGACAAAAAGGCATCATTTCAGTTAGAGTGACAGTGCCTCACTCCTCCAAGATGCCCCTTGCTGAATCCCATGGTTCCACAGAAATTGACCAGCAGAAATAGCTCATTTTGCATTCAAATCCACCAAAATTTAACATTAACCTACTATTCCAATTTTATCTCCTACACCTTAGGACATAAAACCTCTGCTGGCCCAGACTGCTCCAGTCTATGTCTCACAATTAGTCCTCTCTCTTCCCCAGGCCCTTTACAGAAACTGTGGGCCATCTATATACCTGTGCCAGCATTGTCTGAACTTGCCTGAATAAATTATAAATAGAAACAAAACTTTTAAAGTATTAATAACAATAATAGCTACCATTCGAGGGACCTTTCATGGGCCAGTCACTTACTAGGCATTATGTGATTTCACTTTATCTTTATAACGATCTAGTGAGGAAGGCATCTCAACTCCCATTGGACAGAGAGGTGGAGCCAGAATTTAAAGCTTCGGCAAGTTGACTCTGCTGCCTGTACTCTTTCTTTTGAGCAAAACTAATTTTATTAGGAGGTACATTCACCTAGAGGGTTTACAGCAGTGTGATCACGAGGAAAGTCTGTTTTGTCAACATGGTCACACACAGGGAGGAAGCCCCAGGCAGGAACAAGAGACAGCTGTCAGGGAAAGATGTGAGTGAGCACGGCTCTCCTACAGCAGGATACGCAAACCCTCTGCAAAGAGCCAGAGAGGAAATATTTTAGGCTTTTTGAACCAGACAAGTCTCTTTAGAAACTACTCAACTCTACTGTTAAAAGTGTACAGGCAGCCATGGGCAGTAAGTAAATGATGGGTGTGACTGTGTTCCAGTAAAACTTTATTTACAAAAACAGGCTTCAAGCTGGATTAAACCATGGAGGCCACAGTATCTGACTGGCAGATACTGGGCAAGTTTCTTAACTTCTCTGAGCTTCCATTTCCTCCTCTATTACATGACAGTAATCCTGACCATATAGAATTAAGACAACTCAAGATAACACATACAGTATACGTGGCACGTATGAGGCATTCAATACATAACAGCAATTACTGATTCTAGTCTCGGCCAGGAAATATAAAAGATAAGCCCAGGACATCAGAAACTCTTGTTTAGACCTTGATTCAAACCAACTAACAAACAAAACATTTTTTGCTAACTCAAGATAACTAAATATAGAATGGGAATTAAATGACATTGAAGAATTACTGTTAATCTTCCTAAGTAAAACAAAAGAATTGTCATTATGTTTTTAAAAAAAAAGTATAAATACAAGTCAAATGATTTGTCTGGTATTTGCTTTAAAACACTCCAGCAAAAAAATAAAATAAATAAGCAGAGATGAGTAAATGTAAGAAAAATGGCAAAATGTGAACACTTGTTCAAGCTGGCAAATGGTACAAAGAGGGCTCAATGCATGTTTACCACTTTTGTGAATGTTTGCAGACTTCCATAATGAAAGTTTGAAACAAAAAAAGTTGCTGTTCCTTTAACTCCCACTAGATTGTGAGCTCTATGAAGGCAGTGATGACTGGCTGGTACAGCACTGCACGCCTGGGGGCCCAGCCCAGGGCAGTAAACAACCTCAATGAATGAGGAGTTCATGCGAAAGTGGGCTAAACTGTCAATGCTTTTAGTCAGGTGCTCATCGCTCTCCTCAGAAGAGGAACCATTAGTCTTGAAGAAAGCAAAGGGCAGAAGCTCTGAGACCAGAGCCAGGGAGGGTCCCAGGAAAGCTCCAAAGCAAAGGGACTCAGGTGACTAACTGGACAAGTTACAATTCACTAAAATGTGCAGTCCTCTAAAGAAGGATTACACTTCCCTCATCTGTTGAACCCAGGCAAAGCAATGAGAAAGATAAAAGAAGTGAGCTTTCATCTCTACAGAGCATCTCTAGAGAGCAGAAGTTTTAAGAGCCATGCTTTCATTCACACAAGCCCCTTTAGAAACAGACTGCTCCATCAGGCTAAACTCTGGACTAAAGAAACAGAAAGAAGCCCTAGCTGACCCACGAAGACCATATAGTATGAGCAAGAAATAAACCAATCATAAGCCATTTGGACTTGAGGTCATTTCTATGCTAATACAAGAAAGGATGGACAGAATTCTGAAGATGCCATCTTTAGATTTGCATCCATAAATTATTTATTTCAACACGAATACGTAAACTAAAATAAAAAATGTGCAGTATACTGTATATATGTATTTACATGCAATATAATGTGTATGTGCAGTCAAACTGTAATAATTCTACATAATAAAACTGAAAAAGGAAAAAATAAAAAATAAACACAAATGGAGGAACTGCTATGAAGGGATTCTGCAGGTGTAATTAAAGCCCCAAATCAGCTGACTTTAACATTTGGAGATTATCCTGGAGGATCTGACCCAAACAGGTAAGTCCTTTAACATCGAAGTCTTCTCCAACTGGTAGCAGAAGAGGTCAGAGAGATTTGAAGAGAAAGAAGGACTCAACATGCTGTTATGGACTTAAATGCAGAGGGAGCAAGATGAGGAGAAATGCAGTGGCCTTGAGGAGCACAGTGTAATCCTTGGCTGACAGCCAGCAAGAAAATGGGGACCTCAGACCTACAACCACAAGGACGTGGATTCTGCCAGCAACCTGAAGGGGCCTGAAGCAGATTCTTCCCCAGAGCCTCCAGTAAGAGCCCTGCCTGGCCAACACCTTCATTGCCACCTTATGAGACACTAAGCAGAGAGCTCAGCCAAGCCTGCGTGGACTTCTGATCTACAGAACTATCTGCTCATAAATGAGCATTGTTTCAAATCACTACTTTTTATGGTAATAGGTTACACAGCCAAAGAAAACGCACAAAACTTACATGAGAAACCTGACCTTAATTCCTTACCCTAGCCACCCACGCTGCTGTGATGAATAAAATGTAAATTCATGTAAGACTGTTCCTAAATCCAGGAAAGGTTTCAGTCATGTTGCATTTTCCTCATCAAATGTCCAAAAAGTGTATCAAACTACCTGATGCTGTGACTGTCCCTGTTTCATAAAGGTGAGTGCTCCCCATCCTGAACTCCTTTATCATTTATTAGTCACATACACAGGGCACAGTCTCACTGTAAAAGTTTCAGTAAAAGCTACAGTAAAACTTTCTAAAGGATCTATGACTTGCTCTTCTTTATTCTCTACTGAAATACCTGGCGTGGACCTAACATACATTAAGCATTAAAAAAAAAAGTATCTGTCAATCGATATAAGTATTTATTTTATTGGATTAGCCAAAGTTACCTCAAAGGAGCAAGAAGTACAAGAAAGGAACATAGTGAAGGGATGAGGCCACCAAGACAAAAGTGGCTTACCTTGACATCTGGCACCTGGGCACCAAGGCTGCTGAGTCCCACGATGGAGTAGAAAGCCGCTTCCAAGCTTGTGAAAGGGCGGTCCAGTGAGGCTTTCAGTCTTTCCACGTCATGCTTGGTGAGGTAGTGAGTGGGCGTCAGAGCCTGGGTGCTGGCTATGATTGTCAGGGCCAACAGGAAGACAGTGCTTGAACCTTGGGGGGAAATGACCATTAAATAAATACACTCCACACCATTCCAAAGTTCTGTATATAGTTCTGATGATGAAGTGCACCAAGGTCTGGGAACCAAACCGTGAGGAAGGGTGAGGGAACCTGGAGGTTCAACCTGGAGAGATGCCTTGGGAAGTGGTGGGCACAGTCCTCAGCTCTCTGAAGGATGGTCCTCCCAGGAGCCTCCATGTATCTAAAGCACAGGACTCATCATACCGGTTTCAAGTACGTCTGTAACTCCTATACCTCTTAGGACAGATCCAATCTTGAATCCTCACCATGACCTTGCCCACCTCTCAAACGGATCTCTTCCCTCACTCTTCCATCCGTGGCTCCTTGTTTCTCTAAGGAGACGTGTTCTTTCCCACCCAGCTGTAATGCCATCCCCTACTTCAACTTTGCTTAATTTTTATTTTCAGATTTCAGTTCAAGTATCTCTTCCTTAAGAAGCCCCTTAACAGCCCTCCTTTGGAAAAGGTCCCCAGCAACTACAAAGTAGTGAAGGACGTGGCCTCTGGGGCCAGGTTTAAATCCTAGCTCTGTCACTTATTAGCGAGGTGGCTGTGGCAGTTCCAATGTGACCAGCCTGTGCTTCAGTTTCCCCAAGTTAACAACAGTATCTACCTCAGGGTTGTTATGAGGATCACGTGAGTTAATAAAGACTTTAGTGCCTGGCACATAAAGTGCTATAGAAACGTTAGCTGCTACTACTATTACCTTATTATTGTTGTCGTTCCTATATTCACTCACAGCAACCTGGACTTCTCCATGCAGTACTTGTCACAACTATAATTAATAGCGTAATGTCTGATTCCTCTGCTAAACTGTAAGCTCCCTGAGGAAAGACTATTGCTTTTATTCATCCCAGTATTTCCAAGTCTTGCACATTGCTTGACACATAGTGGTACTGAATTAATATTTGCTGAATAAATGGAAAGAAAAATTAATCCTCATCTATTATGCTCCAGGGGACAGAAAGAAATTATAGGAGTGGGCCATTCTTACTTTTCATTTGGAAAAAAAAAAAACACTTTCAAATGAGCAACTTCATGAACTGTCTGCTTTCCAAGTAACAGTAATCACAAGGCTAACATTAATGATTAATGGTCCTTTGCCTATAGTGTCAAATTTAGTTTGAACTAGAATTCCTTAAGAAAGGCATTTTGCAAATAAGAAAACTGAAGACCAGAACAGCTTGGACATAGCCAATCTTAGATTCAATCCCTGGTCTAGCTATAGAGTTCATGCTCCAGTTTTTTTGGAGAATGTTGCAGAAGGGATGCCTACTTTGGCATGAATGTTGGTGCTATTTAACTCTGTGTGTGTTAATAACCTAAAGAATGTAAACACTCTTTTAAAAAAAAAAACTAGAAAGAGATCTATAATGTGGATTATCATTCATCAAATATTTATTGAATGCCTACTACATATCAAGCACAATTTTTGGTGTTAAAAATGCAACAGAAAACAAAATCCCACTCATGGAGCTTACATTCTAGTGAGAAAAGACATTACATGAAACAGTTAAGAAACGTGATTTATCACATTAGAAGGTGAAAAGTGCTATGGAGAAAAATTAAGCACAGAAGGGGTATATGGAAAGAGCTACAATTTCACATACGGTAGCCTGTGAAGGCCTGATTAAGAAATAAAGACATTGTGTATAAACCTGAAGGAAAAGAAGGAGCAAGTCATGAAGATATTTGGAGGGAAACTAACCCAAGAAGACAAGCAACTGCAAAGACCCTGAATTAGGAGTGTAGCTGGTGTTTTTTTGTATGAGCAAGGACAACATGGCTAGAGAGGAGTAAGCAAGGGGTAGGTGTCAGACACAGCACAGGCCAAATCCAGAGGGCCTTAGAGGGACTTTGGCTTTTATCAAGTGAGATGGGAGCCACTGGAAAATTCTGAGCAGAAGAGTGATTTGACTTACATTTTAACAGGAACTTTGTATTGAGAATAAACAATACTGTGTTGGGACGACAGAGGAGCAAGGACAGAAAAAGGGACACCAGTTAGGAGACCACTGCCATAATTCAAGAAAAAAGATGTTGGTGGTCTAAGCCAAGGTGACAGCAACGGAGGTGGTGAGAAGTGGTCGGAGTCTAGCTAAAATTCAAAGTTAAAGTCAGAATTGCTAATGGGTAGAAAGATGTAAAAAGAGGAATCAAGATACTAATGCTGAATCCCCAGTGCCTTAAATGTATGTATGTACTCAATGCTTTAAGATCTAGTGAGTGACTATAATTAGCATTTTCCCAGCTAGACTGTAAGTCCACCTAACACAGCATCTGTGCCAGAATCCTGATCTTCCCACCTCATATTAATCATAAAAACTTTGGGGGCCAAAAATTGAGCATTTAACATGTGTTGGGTATACCCATACTATACTAAGTACTTTGCATACATTGTGTTGTTAAACCCCCAAAACATCCAAAAAGGTAGGGTTTACAGACCAAGAAACTGAGGCTCAGAAAGTGACCTGCCCTAAGGTAACTAGATGAGAATCTAAGTGCAGAAACTCTATTATCTTCAACTTCTCAAATAATGGAGCAGTGACCCACTGATACTGTTACCTTGGGCAAGTTACCTCCCTTTTCTGAGAGTCCATCTTTCCCATCTGTCAAATGGAAATTCTAACAATAGTACATATTCCCCAAGTTGTGGTCTGACTACATGAAATTTCATGGTGCACAGAACCTACGCAATAACTAGCAATATAGTTAACTTCACTGAGTGGTTACTTAGTGCCACGCACTGTTTTATGCCTCGCAGAAGATCATCTCATTCAATACTCACACTTATTTATGAGGCAGATAATGTGACTAACCTATTTTACAGATGAGAAACAGGTGCAGGGGAGTTAAGTAACTTGCGCAGGGTCACATAACGAATACGTGGCAGAGTGCAAGTTTGTACCAGAGACTCTAACTTCAGAACTTACGTTCTAAGCTCCCAAAGAGAAGTGAGTGATTTTCTTGCCCTTTCACTAAAGACGAAACTAAGGTGCAAAAAAGGATGATTTGGCCAAAAGCTCACTTAGGCCGACTGGCCCGGAAGCCCGCGAGAGTCAAATGAATGAGTGAAGCCAGACCTAGGGTGATCCGTAGCCGCGGTCCCCCGGCTGGGCCTCGGGGGGACCCGTAGCTTGGCGCCGCACCCACCCCCACCCCACCCCCTCCTCCGCTCGCCAGCAGTCCCACCCGCTGGATCCCACCCGCTGGATTCCCCCCCCCCCCGTCAGACCCTCGACCCCAAAAGAGCCCGAGCCCATGCCCCTGCCCCGCAGGGGAAGGGGATCCCGCCTGGCCGGCTCCCGAGTGGCCAGCACTAGCCTCCCGCGAGCGACGGCCCACTCGCCGAGGCGTGCCGGCCGCGGGACCCCGTGGTTGAGCCATGCGCAACGCCTCACCCGGCGGCGCCATTCCTCCGAGCAAGTCCCACCAGGGCCCGAGCAGCAGGCGGATTTCCGCTCGGGAAAGTGGCTCCAAGAGCGCGCCGGAGGGGACGCCAGGGACTCGCGGCAGACTCCGCGTGCTGTGATGGGCTCTAGGCACAGGTCAGTCCCTGCCGTCCAGCTGGGCCGGACCGCTCCCAGCAGCGCGGCCGGAATTCCAGTCCTCGCGCGCCCAGGGCGCCGCGGTCCTCGCGTACAGGCCCGCTTCTTCCCCCCCGCGTCCTGGTCTACTTGGAACAGACCGCCTCGCAACGGTCCCATTCGGGGAGCTGCCGGCGCGCGGTTGGGCGAGGGCTCTGGGTGGGCCCGAGACGGGGCCTCCTCTGATTGGCTCACTGCACTGTCACTCAATCGTCTCTCTGCAACCCGGCTGAGTTTAAAGAAATGGGAAGGGTCCCGTGGCGAGCAACTTTCCAGGGTTTTTGGTTTGGGGTTTTGGTTTTTCTCTTTTCATTAGAAAATTATGGCAATTTCCTCTAAAGGTTGTTTGGTAACTGACGTATGAGTGACGTTTTATCGGATTCGCAAAGCATTTGTGTGAGGAGCATATTAGCCTAATTTTGCATACTTGAAGTAACAGGCTCAAAAAGGGAAGTGATTCTTCTAAGAACTCAGTGATAGCTAACTGCAATTATTGAGCGTTTACAGAATAGCCCGACAGTGTTCTCAGCGCCCCAAGTGCGCTATTTCATTTACTCCTCATCACTAATCTGTGAGGTATGTATGTTAGTATTCCCATTTTAGAGAGAAGGAAACTAAAAGATTTGAACCTGAGCAGTCTGATTCCATAATCTGTGCTTTTTTAACTATTATGAACATATGAAGTATTCACAATGTGGTAACTCTTATGATCATTATTAGTGTCCCAGATATTATTATCCCAAATAGGACAGTCAGTTCTTTCTGTGTCTGGTACTGTGCTGTTGGCTATGGTATACTAGTTATATGTGTATGTTTAAATTTGAATTTAAATTAATCAAAATTTAAAAGTCAGTTCCTTGGTTGTACTAACCACATTTGAAGTATTTAATAGCCACATGTGGCTGGTGGAGGTCATATTGGACCGCACAGAATCAGAACATTTCACTATCACAGAAAGTTCTATTGGACAGTACTGATCTAGAATATATAACGAACTCTTCCAACTCAGTAATAAGACAACCAACGATGTACTGAAACCTCATACTGGCATGCAAAGGTCAGTTGTTAAATTTATTAGGAATTTTGCAACGCCTTCTTAACACAGTGGGCAGCACGTCAGTCTCATATCAGGAATTTTGCAAATTGGTTGTTAAATACAACTATTTAGAAAAATTAAATTATACAGACTTCCAATGAAATAAAGTATACTGAAAATGAAATTCATCATTTCCTAATTTAACATGGTCTTTGCTTTTGTGGTAGCTTGTATGTATTGTGTCTGAATGGTGGAAACATTGTATCATGGTGAGCTACCATACATCTCTTCCCAGAATAACATTGGCAGCTTGATTGTGGCTGCAATGGGAATATTTACACCATAGAATCAACAAATGCTACAAACCAGGGCTTGTCTTACTGCTTTGTTATTGTCTGAACTTAAATGTTGGAGAAAATGTTAATAGAAATTAAACTTAAAAGTATGTCACACCTATAGATTTTATGTTGTAAATAGCACAAAAACTTGAGGAAATAGTCTTCCCATGTTTGAAAACTATTATCCAATTCAGAAAAGAGGTCACTTCTAAAGTTTCAAATACACTTACTCATTAGTGAAAATGAAAATATTGAACTTAAGAACTACAGTTAGAAAGTCTGCTTTAAACATTTACCAGCATACCTTGCAAGCAACCCGATGAAAAACACGGGCAAAAGATTAGAGTAGACACTTCATCAGAGATATACAGATAGCAAATAAGCACATGAAAAGATGATCAACACCACTGCAAATTAAACCACGGTGAAATATTGCTACACGTTGACTGGCATGGTTAAGATAAAAAAGATAATACCAAATGTTCACAGGTATGTGGAGCACCTGAAACTCAAATACTGCTGATGGAAACACAAAGTGCTATAAACTCTTTGGAAAACAGGCTGGCAGCTTGCTTTTTCATTCACTCGTATGTGCTAAATATTCAGCAAATATAGATCTATTCAGTCATTCACTCTATCAGTTTTTATTGAGTATTACCATGTGTCAGGCACTATCCTAGTCTCTTAGAATACATTCATGAACAAAGCAGCCAAAGATCCTTGCCCTCATGGAGCTTACATTTTAGCAGGCGGAAAGAGGTGATAAACAATGTCACAGAGAAGTGAATGATATATTTGAAGATGTTGTGTGCTATAGAAAAGAGAAAAAAGTAGGAAAGGGTAAAGGGGGTTGGGGAGGTGGAGGTGGTGTTCTACCTGTTTCTTTAACAGCAGCATAGTATCTCTTGCATATCCATTCAGTCCCCAGGAGGCTGACAATATGATAGGTACTGGGGACACAACTGTGACCATGTAGACAAAGGTTTCTTCCCTTCCGGAGCTTATAGTGATGGAAGAGTCAGTAAACAAACACAAGTGAACTTGATAACTGTAGGTAATGGTTAAATACTCTGAAAAAAAAAAAAATGTGAGACTGAGGGGTGGGGCAGAGAAGCTACTTAACCTAGATTGGTGATCAATAAATGCCTGTCTAAGAAGGTGACATTTAAGCTTTCACTTGAATGATGAGACAGAAGCAGTCCTGAAAAACTAATTGTTCTCATCCCCTCTCATTCCTAGGATCTGTAGTCGGGAAGAAATAGTGATCCCTTGTGCTTCTGACACTGATTCAGGAAGTGTGGATTTGCAGATGAACAACTTAGAGGATATTAAAAAAGGCTCAAGTAGCCTTGAACTTACAGGTGAAAAGGGGAAAGGAGTAGAAGGGAGAGGAGGGAGCAAGGAAAAGGGACTCTCTGTTCACATTAAGTTACAGGATGACTAGCCCTTGACTAGACTTTGACAACAAATTTGGTCCCTGACTTTAAGACCTCTGAATACGATTGGCAAAAGGGGATAAGACACATTATCCTAGACATTTTGGAAACTAAACTTGGTCCTGAGACAGATAATACTGAAGACTTGCACAGTCTAAGTCCTGGAAGGATTCTGAGAAGGGAAAGGTAGGTGTGAGTGGAAGCTGGATTGTACTACAGAATAACTGTCTTTCGTTTATTCTACAAAAACACTGAGTACCAGCTGCTGGGCATACAATGAACAAGACCAACATGGTCCTTGTCCTCACAGAATTTACATTATAGTGCTGAAAAGGACCAAAAAAAGTAAACAGACAATAAGTAAATTACAGGTTGCAGCAAACACTATGAAAAAATTGAACAGGGGCTGAGACAAAAGATAAGGGTGATGGGAACCTGCTTTAAACCAGGGTTTTCAGAGAACACATGTCTGAGATGATGCTGTTTAAAGCTAAAAGAGGCCTCAAGGACCTGAAAGAGCAACTCGGGTAAAAAGTAGAGGGAAGAACATTCCAGGTAGGTGGAACAGCATGTACATGGGACCACAAAGACTGGTATGTTTGAGGAACTACATTTATTCACTTGTGCATTCAACAAATATTTATTGGAGTTCTAAGCACCGATCTAGCTGCAGAACAGATACAACGTACTTATAAGCAAGTGATTGGAACTCAGTATAATGTATGTGATTAGGGGTTAGGAGGATACTTAGCCAAAATGGGCAAAGAGGGGATTCAGGAAGGGCCTCCTGGAGCGGAGCCCTGTTGGATGAGTAGGAGTTAGCTAGGCAAAGAGAGGTAAGGGTGGGTAGGGGAGAAGGAGAAACATGCAGGCAGAAGGGAAGCCTGTGCAAAGCTCAGAGGTGAACAAGAACACAGCTTCTAGTGGATGACAGGAATGTGGCAGGAAAGGGGAAGAATCTCCAGGAGAGACTATTCAGGAAACCGAGAAGAGTACAAAAATAGAGTGATAGAAACCCTGAGACGACAGTTGTGTTAGGGAGAACTGGGAAGACTACTTGCCCAATAGGAATAAGGGGTTTGGAATTAGAAAACGGAGGAGGCAAGGATGTAAAGCTCCGTGAAAAGGAAGATGAGGCCACCATGATCACTGTCACTCAGTAAGCAAAGGAATAACATTTGCCAACACTTCATTGAAGCTGGCGCCGTATCAGCCAAATGAGGTAGGTTCTGTCGTCATTCCCATTTTGGAAACGTAGAAGTAGGCCCAGAGAAAGTAAGGTCTGCTCCAAACAGGCAGAACAAGGATCTGAGGCTAGGCAGACGCTGGAGCCTGGGCCCTTAACCAGAGTATACCCCAGGTCAGGACAGAGATAGCTCAGGTGCTTACTCCGCAGCCTGGTCCAGTGGGAGGAGATCAGCAATAGGGGCTGATAAATTTTCAGCTCTTGTCACCACAGGGTCATAGTGTGTTGAATTTGAATAATAGTATTTATCATTTAAGTGCTTACTGTGGGCCATGTACTGGGATAAGTCTTTTGTATGTATTATCCCACTTGATCCTCACAGTAATCCTGTTTTATAGATAAGGAATCTAAGGTTCCAAGAGACAAACTATGATCAAGGTCATATAACTAATAAACAGCAGAGCCAAGATTCAAATGAGTCTCAAACCGAGATACAAGGTCCACACTCTTTAACAGCCTACTACAGCTCAGTCTTAAAGGTTTTTGTAGCTTTGGAGGCCCTTAGAGAACACTGAATTTGTCATTGAAAAAAACTGAGCCTCAGGAGGGGACGGGACTTGCCCAAGGTCACAGAGCAAATAGTAAAGGAGCGAGCAGGACCTGTGTATCCTGATGTCCAGCTGTTCTCCCCACTAAACCTTGTGGTACAGAGACGTCATCCAGTGTCTTTCTTCCTGTGTTAGACTCGGACATCTTAGACATCCCTGGACTCCCTCAGGAATCCCTCACAGACACCTTCCAATGCGTGACCCACCAGGGCCCCCTTGGCCAGGCCATTGTTGAGAGTCTGATCCAGTCCATCCAGGAGTTTTTAAATGGTGAACTAAAGGTATGCACAAGCAATCTTACAAGTTACCTAACTTATTCTTCCATTCTAATAAATATTTTAAATTTTTATTATATGAATAATTGATACTATAGGTTACAAAATTTGTTTATATTTATACTGTTGACTGAAAAAAAAACACAACCTAAAAGTTGAGAATTATGGTTTTTTTCGGTGGCCTTACTGAGACCCATAGCCTGGGATGGCAGCCTCTCGGATTGCTCTAGGGGGCTGTCCCAAAGAGGTAAGGGAGGAGCCAGGAGAAAAAGGAGTTTTTCTGAAAAACAAAAAAAGATATATAGTGGAACATCAAAAGATTACTGCTAATCACAAAAACAGACATCTCAAGTTCATGATTTTAGTGCTTTCCTGTGTATGAGAAGGTGTGGGGTGGCTGCAGTGGCTGATGGCTTGATGGCCACAACATCCTTTGTTTACAGAAATGGCAGGAGACAGTCTGTGTCCACAATACTTTTATGTTTATTTTTATGTTTATAATAAGTATATTTATGTGTTCTTGTAAGTTATATTTATATTTGTAAAACTTATAAAATTCCTATAAAAACAAAATGATGATAAAAGTTAAAAGTTAATCTTCCTTAATCTCACTCTCCTAAGATAACTACCATTAACATTTTGGTATATATATTTTCACTTTTTTTCTGTGCATACAAAATGCATGTGATTACGGAAAAATACACATCAGAGATGATGGGAGAGAAAAAATTTTTCTAGGTCAATAACTATAGCTCTGTGTTGTCCTACTTAATGCAGTGTTCCATTGTTTAGGTGAAACGTCCGTCATTCTAGGAGAGCACGTAACAAGAGTTTGTCTTAACCTGGGGGTAAGGGAAGAGATTTCTGAGGAAGTACCCTTGAGCTCAAATCTAAGGAATGAGTAGGAGAAACTAAAAGTTAGAATTGGAGGGAGTGTGCCAGAGATAGGAAATGAAATGTTTAACAACCCTGTGGCAGAAAGGAGCGGCAGAGCATGTCTGAAGAACTTACAGAAGCCTGGTCTGTCTAAATCACAGTGTTGAAGGTGTCTGTCATTTGTCAACAGACACTTGGACTGTTTCCATGTTTTGGCTGTGAATAATGCTGCAGTGAACATGGGAGTGCAGATACCTCTTTGAGACTCAGATGTCATTTCCTTTGAATATATATATATGGATGTTTTTGATTTGTGAAAATTCAACAAGCTTTACATTTTCTCTATGTATAATACCAATAATTTAAAAAAACAAAAACACTTAAAGCCAAAATGTTGGTCTTTACTTTTGGCTTGGACTATTCTTTACACTTCATGTCAGCAAGACTTTATGAAGGATTTTTTTTTGTAATTAAAGGGCTTGGGTTGCTGCAGTGAACTGGAAAAAAAAATTCCATTCCCTGCCTTGACCTGAACCCACAGCCAGTCAGGGAAATAGATGAATAAGAAGGTAATTTTGTCAGAGTGTCACAAATGCCATGTTAGCAACATACACATGTGGTTTATGGATACACGTAGAAGTGTCCCTGACCCAGCGTCAGGAGAAAATACGTGCTCCAAGCCTTAAAGCATATATAGATTTCAGTCGGTAAACAAAAAGTGTAGAGAATTCAAAAGGCGGAAAGGCCCAGAAATAAGAAAGGGCAGCATGAAGCTTAACTGGGCTGAAGCTCAGAATGCTACAGGGCAAAACAAGAGGCGAATTTGAAGAGGTTAGCTGGGGTCACATTGGAAAGGGCCCTGACCTCCACAGGTGCTATTGAGAGAGTCTCAGCAGGGGAGTTACCTGATCAAGTTTGCATTTTATAAAGATGAATCTGGTGATAGCTGGGGGAATAGATTGGGAGGGGGCAAAGCTGGAGCAGAGCAACCCAGTGTTGGCCTGTTACACTAATCCAGGTGAGAGAGAACCAGGCTGTGAAGTCAGCTTCTTGCTCTATATTGCTACTTGCTGTCCAGAGAGCTTATACCAGTTTACACCATCTACACGCAACGGAGAAAAGACTGGAAAATTTTTTCTCAAGATTGTAGAGTTATTGGTGTCTTTTATTTTCTTCTTTATACTGTATTTTTTCAGGTTCTATGATAAATAGATATTGCTTTTATAATCAGAAAAAGAGAGTAATACAAAAAAGATTTTATTCTTCAAATCAGAACTTGCATTTTGATAGGAAACCTTAAAGACTCAAAATAATGAATCTTTAATGACATCGGGAGAGCTAGAAGTAACAGCATCACAGGACACCTTTAGGAAGCTTAATCAGACAGCAGTACACAGGGTGGGTAGGTGGAAGGAAAGACTAAAGGAGGGGAGAACCACCACGGAGCGCTTAGTAAAATCTAGCTGAGAGGGAAAGTGAGGTCCCAGACCGAGGCAGGACCAGTGGACAAGGAACTTTATTCCTCTATAACTTACTCATTCCTTATAATAAAAAACTAATATTGGACTGAATGAGATGTCAGATGTTTAAGACATTCCAGGAAACTTTTCAAAAGAGCTTTACTATTATCAAATGAGATTATAATGTATACTTGTGTTTTTATCATCTTTCCACAAACTCAGAGTGAACTTGAGAAGCTGAAATTCCTAAGATCTTTGTCTTCTCTCAGCCGAACTTTACCTTATGATGAAACCACAGAGTCATTCATTCGCAACCACATAGCAGACATTGTGCGTAAGCTAAATGTAAGTATTGTGACCTTATCACAAATTATCAGGACCGTATAAATTCAGTGACTTGGCTAACAAAATTTTTACTGACTTCACCTATGTTATCGGTTCCCTTAACCTTTTCTGTATCAGAATCTCTACATGGAGCAGAAATAGACTGGGTAATCTACAAATATAATCACCCTTGAAGACCAACTACAAGAAGAGTAGAAAGGAGAGGAACAGCATTTAAATTTCTCAGAAAAGACAGTGCTGCAAGCAGCAGCTTTGAGGCAGACTCTATAATCAAATGCCTAGGTCCTAGTGCCAGTTCTGCCTCTTTCTAGCCGAAAGTTACTACTTCTCCATGTCAAAGGATCCAGAAAGGCTTTTCACAGGAGGTGATGCATTTAAGCACGCAGTTAACTTCCTGATGCTTTAGTTTTCTCATCTGAGAAATGTTCCCTTCAGTTTCTCTAAAGCTCTCAAATTCTGAATCTAGGATTTCTTGTACACTTCAGAAAAATGAGCAGTTCGTTTTCAAACCACAGATCTATAAAGCTGATTAGATTGATGATTAGTTGTCAGAATTGAAGGCTAACCAGCTAACAAGTTTGTTAAGCAATGAACTATATCAAAGATCTTCTGTATCTAGAACACTATGGTGCTTTGAAAAGGATACAAATTTTCTAGAAGTGTTATTCCTTGCCCTCCAGGAGCTTACAATTAGTTTGGAAGTGAGTGCACCTCATAAGTAGGTTGAGAATGATTCCAAATAATACATCAAGAAGAACAGAATGATATAATGCACATTTCAGAATGAGTGCAGCTCTCTCCTTGGCTCCACTCTATAGAAAGAGGGTTCTACACAACCACAGGACCCAGCCAAAATGGCATGGTTCCAGAATCCTACTTCCACAAGAACTGGCAGCAGTGAACTGCCACATGGTTCAACCAGCCAGCTCAGAAGATGCACAAATGCAAGTCTCAAACAGCAAAAACACACTGAATTTCCCTATGCTCTGCATCTGGATCTGTCCAGTCAGTAGTAAAGTACCCACTGTCAGATGTCAACCAAAGTTTGGACTGGCAAGAGGTTCAGCCTAGAAGAATGAAAGGTAGCTCGCGTCCCTGAGAAAATTGCATGGATCAGTGCTTCATTGTTCAAATCTATAAAATTCCTGCAAGCCCATGTGTAGGGGCTTAAAGTGCTGCTCCCAACAACCAAGAGGAGAGACAGTTCTGCTGAGGAGAAATCCAGGTCAGCAATTCCATTCCTAGGTAAAATGAAGCATATGTCCACACAAGGACTTGTACACAAATGTTCATAGTAGCTCTGTTTCTAATAACTAAGCACTGAAAACAACCCAAAGGTCCATCAACAGATGAGTGAACAAACAAGTTTTAGTATATCCACTAAATGCAATACTACTCAGGAATAAAAGGAATGAACTATTGATACACTCTGCAACTTGGATGAATCTCCAAATAATTATGCTTAGTGAACGAGGCCAAATAAAAAGAAGATATGCTCTGTGATTCGATTTATATAGAATTCTAGAAAAGGCAGGCTTATATAGTGACATCACATCAGTGTTTTCCTGGAGGTAAGAGTAGAGTGGGGAGGGGCAGGAGGGAGAATTTACAAAGTAGCATAAGAAAACTCCTGGGAGTAATCCTTAAGTACAGTGTCTTGATTGTGCTTATGGTTTCATGCCTGTATACATATGTCAAACATAATCAAACTATACACTTTAGATATGTACAGTTTATTATGTGTTACCTCAAAATCAAAAAAGATGCAAAAAAATATGATGAGAACTTTAATAGAAAAGAGAAGAACTGGGATATAAAGTAAAGTAATGACAAGATTTGGGTGAAATTAATTCAGATAGATTTCCTGATGCAAGCCTCAGCAGATGCGATGGATAGGGTTGAGAGAAAGGACTAGTGGGTAGAGACTTTGGATAGTAAGTTACTAGCTGGTGATGCAAGGCCAGGGTTCTGCTTCCTGAAATATGGCAGAATGACCAAGAATATGGTTTTTAGAAACTGCTGTTGCCCAGCAGCAGACACAGGCACCAAGATATGCTGTAATAGAAATTTAACGTCGTCAGACTTGTCCTTAGTGCCTCCTACTTCTCCTCTGCCTGCTTGGGGCCCCACCCTAATTCTGCACTGTGGTCCTCAACAAATCCCTGCTGTTGTGTTGTTGTTTGGTAAATAGTTAAAGGGTGTACTCAGCGTCGAAGAGTAACTGTATTACTTGAGCTGTGATGCAAGAAATGGATGAGAATGATGTTTCAGGAAGACTCCTCAGTGGTCTGGAGAATAAATGCTGAAGGAATTCGGAGGACAGACAGTTCTGTCAGGCTGGAGGCAGAGTCTTATGCTTTGTCCCTTCCAGACTATAAAGTCATAAAACTAAGTAAGGTCCATGAAGAAATAAGGAAGAAGAACAAGCAGGCCACCTGTAAGATCCAACCAGAGTTGGAAAAATGAGAAGAAAAAGAAAGCTTAGAAAGGGGCACGAAAGAGAACCCAGTAATGTTTGTTGAGCGCTGCCCCCAGGCACTATCCTAAGCTCGGAGTGAGGTCTTTTTGGTGGCAGGTAAGCGAAATCTCCTAGAAGCAGCTGAAACATAAAAGGGGAGATTTGTTCCTAGGATAACTGAGTGTTCCCCGGAATCCTGTGACAGGAAGAGCAGCCTGCTCCAGGAAGAGAGTGAAACCCAGAAGAGCATTCTCGCACGCTCAGTGAGAACTTTCTCTCCATCTCTTATCCTCGCTCCTTGATACGCTTTTCCATTTCTCTCCCCTGCTCCCCCTCCTCTCTCCCTTCTAGCACTCTCTCACCGAAATTTGCTCTCTCAGTTACCCTGTCCATAGGGCAGTGCTCCCAAATTTAAAATTTTCTCCTTTTAATAGACCAGCCAAACTGAGATTGAGGCTCCTTGTCTCGGTTCCAGGTTCCTAAGAAGGAGAGGCTGGTTGACCGCAGTGTGTACTCCTGGACAGATGAGTTGTGCTTAGTGGGACAGAATGACTTAGCGGAAACAGAGCTGTGAGATGCCCACTCCCGATGGCCGAGGGAAGTTTCCAGAGAGGCTGGGTAGACAGTCCTCTAAGGCTGCCACCATAACCATTTACATTTGCTCTTCACATCAACTCCCTGAGATACAGCCCATCTCCTCCATATGGATAAGGAAACTCAAGCACAGGGAAGTTAAATACTACACACAGGCTCACACCGAATGAAAGGCAGAGCCACTGCTCACACCCAGGTATCTCTAGTTCCAAAGCCTCTGTTTTATCCTGTCACTCTGCAGGTTTATTCAGCAACGCAAAGCCAGTGTGGAATTTGGAAAGTTAGTCCTTTTCTAGGATAAGTAACTTAGAATAATCTGAGGCAGTATGGAAGAGATGACTGGTTTAGGAGAAAGAGGTGTTAGGATGCCTAAACTGGAAATAATCACTAGTAATAAGAATAATGAATAACAGACACTATCTAACAGTTACTGAGGTCGACTCGGTAATATGAATTAGCTCATTTAGTACTCTCAACCAACCCCTAAAGGTAAGTAGTACTGTTATCTCGTTTTGCAGATGAGGAAACTGAGTTACAGGGAAGTTACATGACATGTATCAGCTCAAGCAGCTAGTTAGAGGTAGAGCCAGGCCTCAGAGACTGAACTCTTAGAGTGTCCAGGGTCCTGGTACCAGTCCTGTGGAGCCCAGGAGCAGAGCTGTCAAAGGGCCTGCCATTGTTCTTGCAGGCCATCCACGTCTCTCATCATCTGGCCTAATGGTTTAGCACACTCTCAACGCTCTGTAAAGTTCTTCCCCTCTCACTGCAGATACTGGTGGAGGAGGAGCCGCTGCATTCTCTCTTCAGCCCTGTGCGCCAAGAGGTCTTCGTCACTGTCGCTGACTTCAGGTGACACCCACATGCCCCCTACACGTGCATCCAGGTTCCTGATTCAGGGCCAGTACCAGAGCCAACAGATGTGGTTTCATATTTTTAACCTCCGAAAACTATTTAGATAGGAAGGGGAAGCCAAATCCATGTTTTTATGTAAGAACTTTGATTTCATGTGTGCTACCATCTGTATCTCAAAGACCTACTGAAACCTCTTTGGAGTTCAGTTTTGTCCAGAGTATATTCAGTGGAAAATTATTCCCATATATGCTTCATGACAGTAGAGTTCCATGGCCTGAGACATTTGGAAGGGCCGCCTGCTGTTTACGTCTCTTGGAGATTTGTACTGCACATTAACTCATTAAAGATCTCAAGAAGTCCTGCAGTTAAAAGGATTTTAAACTTGGTTCAGCCCACCATTCCCCAAACTAACAAGCATTCAGCAGAACACACTTTGGAAAATCATGGTTTACTATATTAAACTGTAGCAGGCTTCCCTCTGAGGTTGAACGGTAGGAAAGTAAGAAGGATGTCACTCCAGTGGTGGTGATGTCTTGTGGATGGAGAGGGAGAGGGGAGAAGAATGGAAGCTCTGAGCCTGAAACTCTTCCTCTAACCTTTTGTGAGGTTTGTGTAGACAGCCTGACAAACGTACCATTTATCTCTTCCATCAGAGTGATACACCAGTCAGTGTGTCCTTCCCTTTTGGGTTACTTGGATTCCTGCTTATCAACATCAAATCAAACTCCTCCCAGCTGGCTGTTCCCAAACTGTCTTTTCTTAGCTACCAAGATGTCCATTTGCTGCTTGGCTCTGATGATCGAGCTGACCTGTTCAGTCTTATCACCAGAAGTATAATCACTCTACCCTCTGTAACGACTCTTACCCAGATGCAGGAAGTGATGCCTTTTGGATCCTACAACTCAGAGGTAACTCACACTTTGCTTTAGTAACTTGCCATCCACAGGGTCAGCTGATCTTGGCCTTTTGAAGGTGCACTTGAGTTTTTGGAATGAGCCAAAAACCATTTAAGCCAACTCTGGTGAATAAAATTGGTCGTTAAATTAAATGCTTTTCTTATTCCACTTTATTTTGTCTTCTTTCTTTTCCCGCTTTTGGCTTTAAAATAAGGTGGGAGTGTTCATGTGCTTAGCAGACCTTTAGGGTTATCATGATAGGCAGCAGAAACACAGCAGTGCACACGCTCATCCCAGGAGCTTACGTCTTAGTGCAGAGATACAAACCACTGAAAAATACATATACTATTAGGTGGCAATAAGTGCTATGAAAAAAAATAAAACAGAGAAAGAGGAGGATACATAGTACTGTGGTTGGCAGGTACAGGGGCTTTTTTTAACATAAGGGGGCCAGAGAAAGCCTTCCTGATAAGGTGACGGTTGACAAGAGAGAGTATGAATATCTCTGGAAAAGAAGCTTTCGGGCAGACAGGAGAGGAAGTACAAAGGCCTTGATTTCCTGGTGCAGCTGGTGAACTGATTTGGCAAGCTGACAGAAAGACTCACAAGTCAAACTTTAAAAGAATTTTGATGACTCAAAAGTAATTTCTCAGCTGTGGTTAGAATCAGTTAACTGTGCTCCCAGTAAGGCTGAGATGTCCATTTGAAATGACTTATTGTCTCACCTCAGGTCACACACTGCCTGCTAGTACTTCATTCAAAGGTCCTCCACCTCTGAGTAAGGTCTGAGATAACAAGGAAAGCCTTAAAGGTGTGCAGTGTTGGGGAACTCCACATGGGGCATTTCTCACTAATCCTGTGTCTTTTCAGTCTCTCTATAGGCAGACGTTCCAAGCATTCTCTGAGATGCTTCAGAGTTTGGTGATAAAAGACCCACATTTGGAAAATCTTGACACCATTTTTAAGGTATATCAGGAAAGATATAAACAGGATATCAGGAGAGAACCATGGTTGCTATGTCCTATTAGGGAAATGGTTCCTATTTACTGTGAAAGTGGAGCAGAAAATACGGAAGGGTTAAGTTGTAGGAGACAGCAGTTAAGAGTATCAGCTCTCAGTTTTGAGTCAGACTTGGGTTCAAATTCTGACTCCCTGCCATTCATTGGTTATACATTCAGCAAGTAATTTAATCTCTCAGTCTTTTCACCTTTAAATGGAGATAAGAATTACTGTGACTATTGAATAAACGGCTTTCAATAAATGGTTTAAGTGGTAGCTATAATTATTCCTTAAATTACTAGTGCTTACTACCATAGAAGGGTTTCAATCAGTGACCAAGAGAACAGAATCAGCCTCATGAGTGAGTGAATAGACAGCTGCCTACCAGGCGAGATTCAAAGGTCATTAATAACCACCTGCTCGCCCCTGTACCCATTCGAGTATATGCCATTCCGTCAGTGGGGGTTTATTCATTGAAGTGCATTTACTGCAGTTCAAGTATCTTGCTCTCTTACCCCTTTTTAAGTTGCAGAGATCCCAGAAACGGATAACCCTTTAAACTGTTATTAATGATTTGCACCTAAATACAGATGGACATTTATCTTAGCCACAACCAACCTTAACATTATTTTTCATTCCTCTTCTATTTATACGTCAATACTCCAGCCACATTGGGCTTCTCTCCTTTATCTGGTTGTGCCTGGTACTTTCCTGCCTTGTCAGCTTAATTCAAGCTGTTCTTCTGTCTGAGATGCCACCTTCTTGACGAAGTTCCTGCCCATAGATATTACTTTCTCCATGAATCCTTCCGTGACTGTCCCAGGCAGATGCAGCTTCCCATCCTCAGAGTTCTTTACTAGCACATCATTAGTTTTCTTTCTTTCCAAAGCAGATTTCAGAAGTCTAAAAACATGCAGATGAATAGAATAAATAATTGAAGAAAGTAGGATAAAGGAAAAACTAATCTAGAACATAAGCCCCTGTAGAAGCCTGGCCACCTAGTCCCCTAGATCTCTGTGCCTTGTTTGTCATCCCACTACCTTCATTTCCAACCAAAACTGGTTTATCATTTACAAAAACATTTTCAGACATAGTAGTGACATGTGGACATCTCCCTCCACATTTTCTTCCAAACAACCTAAGTGTTATCCCAGATCTTCCTTAATAAACCATTCAGGCTCCCTTTATTTTTCACAGTACATGGAGCCCTGGTTACAGTCACTCAAAGACCACGAGCGGGAACGGGCCGCAGCCAGCATGGCTCAAGTTCTGAAGTGCTTATCAAGAAATCTCAGCCTGAAGGTAAGCAGCCCTTCAGCTGAAGATGAAGGATCCAGAGCGGTCCTTTTACAACCTGTTTCCCCTCCCGTTTACGACTCCCCAAATTTGATGGGAGTCCTTGATGCTCACATGATGGCATTTAGTGTTATTCGTATGTCTGCTCCTCTCTTAAAATTTGAGCAGCTTTGAGGCCAGGTACCGTGTTTATTAATTTTGTATCCCCATTGCTTAGCACAAGAACTGGAACATAACAATACAGTAAATGTTTTTCAATGAATGAGTAAATAAATGTGACCTGAAAATATCTAAGGACCCACAGTGCAGTGGGTCTAATTTCTGTGCAGTGTTATATTTGAAGTAATAAAGTCCGGCTGGCAAATGTAAGTATGTAAATCAATTTAAATATCTCTCAGCATCTCAAAGGAAACGGTTCTATGGTACCTCTTCTCAAATCCCATTTTGCTCTTTCTCTCACTTCTCAGTTGTTCTGAGCCCTCTCCTGTAACTCCTAAACAGCATTCCCGCAGATGAGATCCTCCTTCCTGCTCTGTTCCTTTTTTCATCTGCAGTTCTGTCTTCTTCCCTGAGTAGATCTTCTAGGCACTGGCGCTTCTCCTGTTCATTCGTCATTTCTCCAATCTGGTTAAGTAAGGCCCAGGAATTGGAAGAGAAGTCGCTGGGTGGGGACGCTAGGTTTTTATGCTGGAATCCCTCAGAGAATTTGTCCTTGATACAGCTGTTTTTAACAGTCATGCTTAAAAAGGACAGCACTCTGCTAACTCTCTTATTTCTCAATTTGAAAATATATCCAAACTTTCTGTGTCCTCATTGGAGTTCAGTCCCTCAAACTATGCTGCTTTTTTCTTTCTTCAGTCAGTGAAAGCAGGTAACTTCCGGGTGTCAGTGACGACCTTACTATTCCGTCGTCACTGACGACCCTGTCGTTAACCACAATGCATCATTCTTCCTCAACCTCTAATTTTGGCAACAGCTTGAAGATGCAAGAGTTTCAGGTGACTCCTTTCTATCCATAATCTCTCTCGAGGCCCTGCAGATCTTCCTTAGCATTTCCTTCCTAGGGAAAACGTAGGTGCCACTGGAGTCTGTGAACACCTGCAAGGCTGTGCGCAGAATTCTGGGTGGTTCAGTCTCCTGGATTTTTCTGAGGAACTTCCATAGTTTTTCTTAAATCAACTTTCTTGAATTATAATTTATACAATGAAATCCACCCAGTTTAACTGTATAGTTTTGACAAATGTATATTCCTATTGTCCCTTACTTTTTTCATATTCTCAGATAAGTCTTAAAAGATAACGAGTTTAAAAAGAACATTAAAAAACTGGGGAGTTTGAGATTTACAAATGTTAGCCACTGTATATAAAAATAGATTTAAAATAAATAAATAAATACAAAAAAAGAGAACATTAAAGAACTACTTAGTGGTCAGACTAGGAACATAATTCTCCAGTAGCCTTTTTTGTCTTAATAAAGTTTGAGTTTTTTAATATTATGAATATAAATATGCTCATTAAAGAAAAATTTTTGTTAAAAATTTTAAGTAGAAGGAAGAAAAACTATCTCCTTGTCATCCAGAGATAGCCCCATTAACATTTTTTTTTTATTCCTCCTGCATACTTTTTTCTGCGTGAATGTGTTGGGGTGGAATCTTCCACTCAGTTCCTTCTAGTTTGTTCTCTACATGCAGCCAAGGTATTTTCTTAAAACCCAGCCACTCTTGACCCACTGATTTCCATCTGCTCTTAGGTGATCTAGCTCCTCCTGCCTCCCTGCACATCCTGACTTATTGCAGCCACACTGACCTCTCTTATCTTCTTTGCCATATAAAGCTCCTCTTGCCTCATGGCCTTTGTACTTAGTACTTCCCCTGCTTGAAATGACCTTCCCCGACCTTTCACATAGCTAATTCCCCCTCATTCTTTAGCACTCAGTTCAAATGTTCCACCTCAGAAAGGCCTCTGCTTACAAATAGATCTACTCTTGCTCTCTCTCTCAACTCTTTCCTTCCAGGAGCCTCTTAAGATCAGAGGTTATCTTGTTTGATTATTTCTTTGTTGATTTATTGCCTATTTCCCTCTGATAGAATGTAAATTTCATCAGTGATTCTTTGTCTTATTCACCACAGCATCCCCAATGCCTACCTAGCACAGAATATGCTACTCAGTAGATGCTCAATTTAATATTTATTGAATAAATGTCAATCAGCTCATGTCCCTTCTCTGCTCAAAACCTTCCAATGGCTAACCCTCCAGTGGCTTCCCATCTCACACAGAATAGAATCCAAAATCCTTACAATGTTTTATAGATTGCTATGTCATCTTGCCCCATCCTCATATGCCTCCTATTTTTTTTCACTCTTAATTACTTTGCTCCAGCCAACCAAGCCTCCTTTTCCTCAGAAGCACCAGACACAATCCCTTCTTTGTTCATGTGCTATTCTCTCTGCCAGAGTGCTTTTCACTCAGTCCCTCCTTACAGCCTGACTGTTCTAAAGTAGCATTCCCTATCCTTGTCCCCTGCATTTTTCTTCATCATAACATTTATCACCATTTAATATATAAAAAATATTACTTCTTTATTTTTTTATTTTATGTTTCTCCAATGAGAATGTCCCCTCCATGAACAGGAATGTTAGCTTTTGTTCACTGCTTATGTTCCCAGTGCCAGTCATAGTGCCTTATATAAGGGCCACAGTCATAACCAGTTTTGGGCTCAGCATTGGTACTCAGTGTTTGTTGATTGACTGAAGGAATGAACATTATTATCAGAGAATGAAAGATGTTACACAGCTTTGTGTATGTGTTGCTGCGTTTACTGTAAATAGGTTGTAGAAGCTATTGTTCATAGTATCTCAGTATATTTTTCTGAAGAGCCACAGAAGAAATTCTTTCTGCCTCAGTCCTAGGTATGGCTGTGCTTCCTTTGCACAACTGTTTGCTTCTTATCTTACGGGTATTGTGAATCGTATGTGTGCACCTCTGCATTAGCCCTGAGGAAGTTCAGAGCCTAGTTTTGTGACCTACTTTGAGCAAATGATGATTATGCATTCTGCATGCTAACAGAATTAAAATTCTTAATTTCATTATTCTTTTCTGCCTTCATTTTTTAATATGTCCCATTTTCTTCACTGTTTATTTTAAATTATGCTTCCTTTTCTGATACAGTTTTTACCAACTACCTTACTTTTTTCCCATAATAGGGCAAAATATCAATAAATACATTTTTTTTAATTGTATTAAGTGGTGTACCTCAACTTTGAGTCCAGCTTTTTCACTTAGCAGACTAGCACATTTTCCTACCTTATTATGAATTCCTAGGATACTTGATTCCTAATGGTTATATTCAGAGTTATCTTTACTGTTGGGCAATTATTTTCAATATGTGGTCTCTAAAAACAGTGTTAGAGTGAACATCTTTATATACAAAGCTTTTTCATTTTTCAGATTGCCTACTTAAGTTAAAATTTGCCCTGTTTAATACCATCCGCTGGATATATTAGATCTACACATGTTAAATGTTAACCTGAAGAGATCCAGGAGCTGGATGTGACCCCTGCACTTATCTTGAGTAGGGGATGGAAGTGGAATTACTTCTCAACAACTTAAATCTAAGGCACCAAATGCACCTGTGTTCTAATGGCATCTTTCTTTTGCTTCCTAACTAGCTTCCACTGCAATTCGAAAGACTTGGACATCTAGTGGCTCTGATGGCACTACTGTGTGGGGACCCGCTGGAGGAGGTGGCCGAGGAGGCTGCAGAGGGCACACACTACCTACTGCATATTACCCTAAGGATGAAATGTAAGGCGCTGCTGGTGGCAGCAAGACCCTGAATTAATTCTCCAAAACAACACGAGCACCAGCCTCCTTATGCACTCACTCCCCACATTCTAGAAAGATCTTTACAGTAGTTCATAAAGAGAAAGATACATAGTCCATAGGCAGAGACAGGACAACACTGACTTACTGATTAGAATCATAACACTGGATCAGACTCATTAGTGTCAGCTACCTGCATGGCCATGGAGTTGGAGTAGTAAACACTTGTCCCTGTGGACAAGCTGGAGTGATTAGTGTGGTTGAAAGTGGAGGAAGTTCTTGCCAGCATTTGGGCCTTCGTTTATTTATTTGTCCCATAAATGTTTACAGAGTACTTACTCAGGATCTAACAGTAAACAGAAAATAAGAGATCCAATCCTGAAGTACCACATAGTCTAGTGGGGGAGTCAGACAGTCAAAGAATCAACAAATAACTGTTACAGTATGCAAAGATAACTGCTATGAAGGGAAATTACAGAGGCCATGAGTAAGAATCAAATCTAGTTATGGGATTCAGAAGAGTCCACTCTGAAGATCACCTGAAAAATAAAGAACATTGGCCAGGTGGAGTGTCAGACGAGCATATTAGGCTGAAGGAATAGCATGAGCCAGGGCACTCAGCAGGTATGAGCTTGGGGTATTTGAAAAACAGAGCGGGGGCCACTGTGGTCAAGGAATCAATCATTGACGGCTCCTGCCCCCGCCTCCCCACTACGTCCTGCAATCAGAAGGAACTTCAGACAGTATCTAAGCCAGCTTCCCCGGAGGGTTTGAGTCTGTCTGCTCTGTTCCCACCAAGTAGTTGCCCTGCCTGGGCTTGCTCATATGGGCGATAAGAAAGCTCTGTGCTTCCCAAAGCAGCAGCCTCACCTCTGGGCAGCTGTGAGTATAAGCATTGGCTACCAGACATATAGCCACAGAAATACAGCTGATTGTTCATTCAACAAATATTTTATGAAGTACTTCTTGTTCGAGAGATGCACTGGTGAACAAGACAAACAAGGTCCCTTCCCTTGATCCATAAGGTCCCTTATGGTTAGAGAGACAGTATCCTCAACCAAGGGCTCAAAGACTTCCCATAGATAAATTTCCAACGAACATGAATCACAATAAGACATGAGAAAAACAAGGTACTGTGAGGGAGTCTTGGCAGACTCAGTAATCAGCCAAACCAGACACATTAAGAGTTCTTATAGCAGAATTATCAAACTCAGTACAAACTTGTGCAGTTTTTTGTGGGGACCTAAGCTTCATAAGGAGACCCCTCAAAAGTCCCCACCAATGGAGTAATGAGTGGTTTAGCTTGCTTTGGTTGTACTCCCAAGTCACTTAAAAGCTCTACTCTTACAAAAAGCTCTTTTCTTTTTCCTTCAGCTCTTTATAAAAGCTCTGTATTGCCCTACAACAGAGGGGAAACAAATTGGCCTAGCACACACTCCTTGCCCCAGGCATTTTTATTCAAGTGAAATAGAGAAGTGTGAGATCTTGGGATTCACTTCAACCTGGAGATCAACCAGACTTGCAAAATCAAGAAGAAAGAAGCCAGAAAGTATTAATATTTCACGTTTCCTTCTCAGATATCACTCACGACAAGAAAAATCGAAGCTTGAAAGAAGCAATGAAAAAATGTCGAGAACTCCTAGAACTCTACAGTATTCAACAGTTCTACAGTTGTCCCTTCAAAATTGCACAGGTAATCGGAATGGCTAAAATTATAAAGACAGACAGCTTGAAATGTTGGAGAGGATGGGAAGCAACCAGAAGTCTCATACATTTGTCCATGAGAATGTGAAATGGTAAAACCACTTCAGGAAAAGTTTAGCTAATTGCTTATAAAACTAAACATACAAGATTTCCCAGAGAATTTGCTCTCTAAACACTCCGTAGTCTGGAGACGAGGCGCTGTGGTCATGACTCTTACACTCCTTGTCCTAACCCTACCCAGCCTCTTGCAAATGTAAACTTTTGTCCCAAAAAGGACCTACAAGAGGATATGATTGACCCAACAAGCTGTATGCTTTTTAATTAATGTATTTATTCAATATTCAACAAAATATTTTAGCACCTACTAGGTACCAGGCACTATGTTAGGGGAAATGGAAAAAAAAAAAAACCTTATAGATCTTACTATAGGATCAAAAGTATGAGGTAATTTAAATTTTCTGAACATCAGTTTTCTCATCTGTATGATGAGGATCTATAAAAACTGGGATAATGCAGTTATTATAAGAGTTAAATGAGATGCTATATAGAAACACCGTTGCTTAGGGCCTGTCACAAAGTAAGTGCCCAGTAGATTATACATATCATAATTGTGTGAAGGACCTTATACACCATTAAATGCAATGAAAAGCAAAATAACACATCTTTTTACTGTATGATCTCCAGACAAGGTATTTTAGCTGTGCCTGCATCCCTGTCAGCTATATAGCATTAGGGCTTTTCCTTAATTCCTATCCGTATAAAAATGTGACTCTTTCTGAGGATCTCAGTAATCAAGCTTCTTTCTAAAAGTCAGAGCTGTAAAAGGCCATGCACAGACCCTAGCAGGGGACATTGGGTTGCTTCCAGTTTTTCACTATTGAGGTAAACAGCTTTATACCTCTTTGTATGCTTCTCTGATCATTAACCTAGAATCTATTCCTTGTTCAGGGCTCTTTCTGTCATATTATATATCTTCAAAGTTTACTTTCCCAAAATCGTCTCAGGTCTTCGAAGTTTTCCTCAATTCAAATGAGCTCTGCCAGTTTGTAATGACTACACTAGATGGCCTGAAAAACCTGAAACATCCCTGCACCCAGCAGTCAGCGGGAGAGTTGCTGATAACGTTGGTGAAGAGTGCAGAGTCCCGGTTTGAGAAGGTAAAGAGCCAGGTTTGGAATATTGGAAAGATCCCTCCCCTCCTGCCACTGATGAGCTCTCTTCTGCGGCTCCTGTCCAGCAGAGAACAACTGCTGAAGGGGACCAGGGTCCCTCCTTAGTCCATTTGGTCAATGTTGAACATTCATCCATTCAACGAGTGTGTATAAACAACCACTGTGTGTGCAACTACAGAGGGCAATTTAAAAGAATCTAAGACATGGTCCATATTTTCCAAAAGAGTGTAGTTTTTCTGGGAGAATATAACTAATACATATGAGAATGGTGACTCCAACAATTTAGATCCTCATTCAGGTTAGTTAGAGGTATCAAATTTTTAAAAAAATCAAGCCATCAGTGATCCTAGAAGGAGGCCAACTTAATAAACTTAAAATCAAGAGAATTTTATTTTTAAAGGGTAGGTACAGAATTTTAGATTAGTAGATATTTTCTTATAGAACACTGGATTTAAACCCTAATGATTATTGAAAAGTCAGCTGTTAATTTCTTTGAAGATAATCCCTTTTCTAGCTGATTTTTCATTAAGTTTGCTGATTGCTTGTTTTTTCCTAAAATATGTTTATTTGTCAGTAACTTCTGCTTTCAAATTTTAAGTGATTGAATTTTTCTAGTTAAACTTTTGAAACTGGTATGTCATGTTAGCATATTATGAATAAATATCATAGAAAAATCAAGAGAATTTATTTAAATATCTAAAATTGATACATGGAGAACTAACAATATAGTTATACTATCTAGAAATATGAAAGGACATACTGGAAGAGGTAAAAGGAATAAAAGTAGTTATCACTGGAGAGTGGACCTAAGGAATAGGCAAGAGAGAGCCTTGAAATACCACTGGACTTTTTAAATTGTGTGTGTGTTGCACTTGGATAAAAATAAAAAGTAATCTTTTAATGATGAAAACCCATTTTCTAATCTGTTAAAATAGCAAAGATGCAAAAAGAACAGTACTATTTTGAAAGATGGTGAAATGGGCACTTGTATCATTTGAGTGTTTTTGGCTGTAAAAAAACAATCAACTGTAAGAAGCTTAAACAAAGGTTTTATCATCTCATATAATAAGAAGTCTGGAAGTAGAGTATGTTTTCTAGGATTGGTTGGTTCAGTGACTTGACAGTGTTATCGAAGAACCAGGGGCTTTTCCATCTTTCCAACTTGGCTTGTTCATATAGTCATAATATAGTCACCACATTTTCAGACTTTATGAGCAGATAAGACAATACGATCCAGCAAAGAAGGGAGAAGTTGTCTTCCTTTAATCACAGAGAGAAATCTTTCCTATAAGCCCTGAGTAGATTTCCCCCCATATTTTATTGGCCAGAACTGCATCACTTGCCCATCCTCAAATCAATTTATGGTAACTGGCGATAATGATGGCCATTTTATCTGAGGCTGTTAAGGACTGCCTCTCTGAGAAGCTGACATTGCCACAGAGAGCCGCAGCCGTGAGTCTGTGAGTGGGAAGAGCAGTCTAAGCAGAGAAATGGACCAAAGCCCAGTGGCTGCTGCTCTCTTTACCCGAACATGATAAGCGTCTCCAGGAGGAAGGCGGGTATGACTCCTTTTCCATCCTCAGAGTCAGAGTGGTAAAAACACAACTTCCTTGCAACACTTTCATTAATCCATCTTATTATAAACCAATACATAATCTTTGAGGAAAAATTAGAAAACATAGATAAGCAAAAAATAAATATCCCATCACTCAAAGGCACATTAATATCTTTGTATATATGTTCTTCCAAATCCTCTTATATGCATATCCATTCATATATGTATATTTTAAGTAGTTTCAATAATAAACTTTTTAAAAATAATAAACATTATGCTTTAAAAGTTGCCCCCAGGACCGTATAGAAATAGCCACAATATTCTCAGTAACTACCACTGCTGACAGGATTGGGGTCTTAGTGATTTCTTTTTCCTCTTCAGGTGCCAGAAATTATGGGGGTTATCTGTGCCCAGCTATCCGTAATCAGCCAGCCTAGAGTCCGCCGACAAATCGTAAATACTGTGAGTTTGTTTATTTCCAGGCCCAAGTACACAGACACAGTGATCAGCCACCTTCTGTGTCATCCAGTTCCATATGACAGGTAACAGAATCTGGTACAGCCTCTGAAATAAATTGGGGTGTGTGACACAGCTCTGAGTATTGTAGAACGTGGTTGCCCTCAAAAGTCTAATGTTCTTATAGAAGAGGTAAGATATAGACAAATGCCTGCAATATAAATCAGAATATAATGCATAGAATAAAGAAACAATCCAGCAAGTCCAGAATGAAGAACATTTGTACAGAATAGTTGGACTGAGCTCTTCAAAAAAGTTATTCTATTGATTGTAACCATGAGTTCAGTTTTGAACATGCTGAATTTAACATGCCAGTGAGATACTCAAGTGGAAATGTCAACTAGGTAATTAAATGTGTGGATCTTTCTGACTGTTCCCACTATGCATAACATGCTGCCTCTCAAATTCAATGATCGGTTTAGAGATTGTTTTGACATCTTGTTTTGATTTTTGGTTTGTTGGCTTTAGAAAATAAAGTACTTCATACCAGCTTAAAAAAAAGTTAATGTCATGAAAGTAAAAATTGTGCTGAGGGTACTGTTCTAAATAAAAAGACACTAAAGAGACATAACCAAATGCAACATGCGACCTTGATTGGATCCAGAAAGAAAAACAAAAGCTATAAAAGAAAATTTTAAGAAGATTTAAATAGAGACTCTATACTAGATTATTAAATTAATGTAGTTTTCTTAGGTGTGAAATGACCACATAGTTATATAGAAGAATATCCTTATTTTTAGGAGATAAAATAATTTAGGAGATAGAGATTTAGGGGGAATGTCGTTATGTCTACAAAACACTTAAGAAAGATTTAGCCGAAAGATATATACATGAAAAGAAAGTATAAGTATATACATGGGAGTTACTGTTATGAAATCAGATAGTAAGTCTTGATATCCTGAAGAACTGAGCAGCTGAGCATCAGAGAGGAAAACCTCTTATAGACTGGGTTCCAGACAAACTCTAGGAAGCTTGTGGTCGGGGTAAGCTCTAGGATAAGCCATTCTCCTGAACCCTCTCACTCTGGGATTTCCAGGCATCTGGCCGAGTTGTGGAGAACTCTGGAGGTGGAGCTGCCCAGCACAACCTGGATCCTGTGGAGGCTCCTAAGGAAGCTGCAGAAATGCCATAACGTGCCCACCCAGGAGAAGATGGCCTACGTGGCTGTTGCTGTAAGCCACTGAGCTCTGCCCTCCACCCTCAGCCCGCATGCTCCCCTCCCGGGATGACTGGCCCAGTACCCTCCCTGGCTACTGTTCCTTTGGTTCCTCTCAAAGTTTGCTTCTGTCATCTTTTATAAATCTATAATGTCTCCACCAAGGGATTGACGTGGAGGGGGCTGGGATGAGTGAAGGAATCAGTATGGTTTAATTTGTTTTAAACATTCCTTCCCTCATCTTTTAAAAAATGTGTATCATCATAGTTAAGAGTAATACAAACTTGTGAAAAGAATTTCAAATAATACAGAAGAGTATAAGATAGAAACCAAAGGTCTTGCTTGAGCAGAGGTTGTCAAACTTATCCTGTAAAGGACCAGATGGTAAGTAAATATTTTAGGTTTTACAGATCACGTATAGTCTCCACTATATATTCTTTGGATATATTTTTAAACAATCCTCTAAAAGTCTAAAAACCATTCTTTGCTTATGGCTACACCGTCTCCTTGAAATCAATTTTCTAGAAGTGTTCACAATATATAAACTTTTTGTGTTTATACTTTTTTCCCCCATATTTTTCCTTTTAAATAAACTTTATTTTTTAGAGCAGTTTTAGGCTCACAGCAAAACTGAGCAGGAAGTACAGAGAGTTCCTATATATTCCTTGCCCCCTATATGCACAGCCTCCCCTCATCCATGTTTACTTTTTATTTTCTTCCCTACCAGTTTATGATTCAGCTTTCTCTGGCCTAAATTATTATCATACTTTTTTTTTTAGCTTTCAAACTTATTTTGATGTCTCTAGTCTGCTATTGTCTCCTCTGTTATTCTCTCTGTTCTTGTGGGTTTATGCCTTTTTAAAAATCCCTGTAATGTCATTTTAGTGCATTTTTAGGAGTTAGGGCAGGTAAAAGTATACACTTAATCACATAAGTCTATAAAATTATATTATGTATTAATAGGCTCATACTACATAGCGTTTGATGACATGCTGGTTTTCATTTAACAATATATGAACTACTTTCCATATCAATATACAGGGCTCTTTGTTCTCCTCTTCATGGCTGCGTTGTAGTTAATTTTTAATTACCTTTTAAAAATAGGTAATACTTGATACCGAACTATTTATTTCATTGTTTTCTGTTAGTGAACATTTTGACCATCTTCAAACTTCTGCCATTAAAACAGTGCTGTAGCAAACTTAATCATGCATACGTAAATTTTGTTATACATACTGAATTATTTTCTTAGGATAAAGTCCATTGAAGGGGAATTTCTGGGCTTATTTAAACTTTTGATGATGTTCCCAGCTGGCTGTCTAGAACACGGCCCTTCTGCAGTGGTGTCTGAGCACGCCCATTTACCTACTCCCTCACCACACTGAGCATTGGTGCCTAGCTGATAGGTGAAAAAGGAACAGTGTTTTAATTATAATTTCATCATTGATGAAGTTCAACATTTGCATATGGTTTTTAATTGGTCATTTATGTTTTTTCTTCTTTTGTGACTTGTCAGCTTATGTCTCATACCCCAGTGCTTTTCAATTTTAATATGCACACAAGCCATGATCATCTAGGGATCTAATTGGAATACAGATTCTGATGCAGAAGGTCTGGGTTGGGGCTTGCTGTTCTCCATTTCTAACCATCTTTCAGCGATGCCAGGGATGCTGGTGTATGGCCCACACTTTGAGTAGCGAGCTTTTCATTTTTCTTCCCTGATATGTAAGGGCATTTTATATATTAAGAATACCACATTGATGCAAATACTTTTTCAGATTATTTGTCATCCACCTTTGTTTATGATAAATGTCACCCTGGCTTTAAATTTGTGTGTGGTCAAACATGTTAATAATAGTTTCCTTATAGTTTACTTCTGGATTTCAGGACGCCTCTCTGGTAATCTTCAGTGACCACTTCACTCCTGTCCCTATCCTCCCTCACTTTCGTGTCCCTGCGCAGATTACCACTCCTGTTCTGCCTGTGGGAGAACCAGAAGGCATGTTCTGGCACAAGCAGAAGTGAAGTGAAAGTAAGGATTAGGGCCAGCAGCTGTTCTGCTCCTTTTCTTCCACAGGCGACAGATGCCCTTTATGAGGTGTTTGTGGGAAACAGGCTTCGAGAAGCTACATTCCGACTCTTTCCGCAGCTTCTCATGACACTGCTCATCCAGATTCACCACAGCATCGGCCTCACCATGTCTGATGTCGCCATCCCAAGTGGCCTGTACACAGACCAGGAAATGTCTTCAGAGGTCACCCCTTTGTGGTACTGCCCATTGTGATTTCGTTGACCTTAACTCTTAGCACTGGGGCACTGTGGCAGCTGCAAGGAGAGCCAAGATGTGGCCCCAGCTGTGGGAGAGCTTCAGTCTGTTACCCTCATGAGACATTAAGACGAAGAGCCCAGGAGTCATTCTGGGCTCTCATTGGCTGTCTTTGGTTTTATTGGTACCAAGGTCAACTTGGCTCTCTGGGTCCAGATGCTCTGCAAAATAATGTGAGATAGCGTGCCAGCCCTTTCTTTATAAATCAGAGACAGAGACCAGCAAAACAGCCTTAAACCCACCTCCCTAACCATACTGATTCACAGTCAACAGTTTCTCATTTCTGCTTCACTCCTTGGAGAGGTGTTTTTAGTTCCCCACTAGGATCTCCATAGAAATTTCTTAGTGTTGCTGTGGCACGTGGCTTTCTTTTAGACGAAGTGCTCTAATGCAGAACATTTAAGAACACCTGACTAAGAGACAGGAGATCTGAGTTCTAATTCTCATTCACTTAAATAGCTATGTACCTTGGGCAAATCCTTGTGTTGTTCTGTTCCTCAATTTCCTTATCTGTAAATGAGATCAGGCTAGGTGTTGTCCAAGAACCCTTCTAGCTTTAAGACTCTCTGATGTTATGTCCAGAATACTAGTTCAATAAGTAGTTTTACAAAGCAGTGGGGGTACATTTTATGGGGTACAAATTGTATCTAAATAAAGCTCTTTTTTTTCCCCCTTTTTTGCAGGGAGCATCAGTTTAGCATCCTATATCATTTGTTTTATCAGAGATTTCTTTCCATACTCCAGGGAAACAAAATCTAGTTAGAGTTCTTTCTGCTTAGAATTTGTATAAAGGACCTTTCAAGTTATTAGAGCAGTAAGAGTCTTTTGGGAAATCTGGAAAGAAGAGAATTACAGTCCAGCAGCAATTGATGCACGGCCCTTCTCAGTGAGAGCAGGGTGATTTTGTGCTGCTAAGCTGGAGAGACCGGTTCTGTTCACTTGTACTGTTTTTGTTTGATTTAGCTTTGCCATACAGGCTACAAAGACTCTCCTCCTCAGAACATTCTGCTGGCAGGAATTCAACATCATGGAAAAGAATAAAGGATGGGCGCTTCTGGAAGGAAAAGATTGCCATCTTCAGGGAGTGTCCCTCCTTGCCAAGTAAGGGTTCCCTGCCGTGCTCTCAATCAGCTTTATTCTAAGGTTTTGTGTGTGGAGGGGTGGGGTGGGATTGGGGGTTTTTTTGTTTGTTTTTTTTTCCTTTTAGTTGTCACAGCAACCAAGGTTGAATAACCTTCTCATCACAGGGTGGGCAAATACCCATCATGCCAGCCAAATTTTTCAGAGGTGCTGGCCCTGCCTTACCCTCCTCTGAACCTAAAGCTGGGCGTAAACTTCAGAGGCCCCCAGCCCTGGGCGCAGTGCTGTCTGAATAGGAGCACTGCTAAGAGTTGCTCTGTCGGTGTTCTGTTTTGCAGTGCATTGCTGGAAAGGAATCACTTCCTTGCACATAAGGTCATGTACCTTTTGGTCCCTCTTCTTAACCGAGGAAATGATAAACATAAACTCACATCTGCAGGCTTTTTTGTGGAGGTAAGACTCACTTTTTAGAAGCTGGATTCATGAAACCTATAAAGCAGCAGGACTTGCCTTCCTAGGCCCTATCCAACTTAGTGACAGGCTGGGATCCAGTTCAGACATGGGGCAGAAATAATTTCAGAATCAAGCCTATTGAAATTCTCCTGTCCATGTGTTCATTATTCAGTGTTCCTTATGTACCTACAGTGCAAGCATTACTTTGTAATGTATATGCTGTATAATAGAGGATTCAAAGAAAAATATGTATTTTGAAGTTGGTGGGAAGGTGGCTCCCTTCATGAAAAAAGGCTTAAAGTTACCTTCTTTGGCTGATTTCTGGGTTCTTTTAGCTTCTCCAGAGTCCAGTGGCTAGGAGACTGCCCAGCATATACTCTGTTGCCCGCTTGAAAGACTGGCTACTTCATGGAAATAAGCTTTTTAAAGTTCTTGCCCTGAGGGGACTACACTATCTTGTCAGACACCAGGAGACGGTAGGACCACTATCTTTTTTTAAATGTTTAAATTTTAATTTTTTTGGTAACATGTAGAAATCTTTAGGACTGATAATTCTTAAGTCACAAATAAAATATACCCCAGAAATATACCCAGGAAACTAATAACAGCTGAGGAGGTAAATGGAGTCACCTGGGAACAGGAGTACATCCTTTGTACATTGAATAGGGTAGTGTTCATTTGAATTCTGTGTCTACCGATTATTAGACATTTAATGAAATCAAAAAGGATAAAAAAGTCCAAGTCACTTGTATCCATAATTTTTGAATCCTGCAGTTTGTATAGGAGGTACCATCATTATCATCACAACCTGGGGAACATTCAGGTGTCCTTTTATGCATTGCATCATGTTGCCCTATGGAGTAAATTGGATAGGCCATTGTATCTGCTCCCAAGATGCTTATCATCTGAGGCAGAGATCACTGACATTCATATTGAAGCTCATTTTCCACAAGCCCAGCTAGAAACTAAAACTAGGTCAGAAGAGAAGAAGATTAACCCCTGAATTTTATCACTTGAGTTCTCTTTCTTTTATTTAAAAGATAGATACATAGATCGATCGATCGATCGATTGATCTGAAACAAAAATGGCAAATGTCAACATAAGTTCATTCTGGTTGATTGGATACATGAATATTTGTTGCGTTATTCTATTTAATTTTTAACATGTATGATTTAAACTTTAAAACCCTGAGACTCCTTTTGGGGGTTTCAGAAGAGCAGAATCCCAGTTTAGAATGGGAAGGACCCTTAAAGGCACTCAGTTAATTTCTGCTTGAATTCCTGCAAGGCATATTTTAGCCTCTGTTTGGATACCTTCTGTGGTAGGCAATCTCTGTGACCTCAGCTGGCCATTCCACTTTCTCTCATTGCTAAGAGAGAAATTTCTTGCATTAAGCCCAAATCCCTGTTGCCGGACCATCCCCACCTGGTCCCACTCCTGTCCTGTGAGGCAGCTCACAGCAGCTCTGCTTCCTTCTCTGTATGTCAGCCCTGCCAGTACTGAGAGAGGGCATCATGCCCTCTTTGCTTCTCCTGTGTTCTTGACTAGCCAGCACTACCACAAATTCAAAAGCACCAGGTACAGAGTACAGGTGGGAAGCCCTACTTTGGTACCAGATGAAGTGCTATCAGGATGAGTGTTGATATACTTCCTTTGGGCACACAGAGGGAAGACATCAAGAGCCTGTCTCCATGCATCTTAGACTTCTTACGTGAAACTGACGAGAAGGTTGTTTTGTTGACCATCCAGATACTCTTGCAGCTCGTCAGGACAATGGATTTCACCACCCTGACTGCCATGATGAGGACCTCGTTCTCCTTATTTGGTGATGTAAGACAAGGGGAGAGGAGAGACTGTCCTAGGGGGACGTAGCTAGCATAACAGCAAATAGAAGTTGGGATAGTAAAAAATACACTCTATTTTACATAGTAATTCTTATGTTCAGAGCACTTTCAGATCTCCTCTCTTAAGACCCTTCCACGTAACCCATGATGTTAGTAGGGCTGGTGTTACTGCTTTTCAGATGAAAAAAACTGAAACATAGAGACTTGCCAAGGTACTCCCCTGCTTCATGGGATGGGGAAGGAGTTTGAGAAAAGACATTGTCTTTACCTTCCAAGGAACAGTCAGGACTGGGTCAAGATGGTGGACTGTACATATGTCCCCATCCCAAATCCCAAAGATGTGTCAAAAAGACGAGGGATGGAGCACAATGAACCACATCCTTGGAAGAGTCAAATATGCCAAGGCTGGGATTCTGAATTTCAGCAAAGTAGCTTGTGTGAATGGTTGATACCAGCAGCAGGTATAAGCTGTGATGACTTCAGGTGGGACTGGGCCCATTTCTCATTCATGGAGTGAAAGAACAAGTCATGCAAAGCAGCAAATGTTGCCATCTCTAGTTGTATTTGGTTTCTCACCCTCAGCTGCCTACGGCTAAATGTCATCATGTTAGGACTGGTGTTTCAGCTGACCTCGAGCTCTTGTAAATAGAGCATGAACACTTTCAGTGAGTTGCTTCCCTTTGAACACTCCCTTCATAGGTAAGACCTGATGTTCATCGTCTGTCCATGACCCTCTTTGGAGCCTCTGTAAAGTCTGTGAAATACACAGATAAGAAGCGTGTAGAGAGCCAAGTTCTGGACAGCTTGGTCCCACTACTTCTGTATTCCCAGGATGAAAATGATGCAGTAGCTGAGGTAATGCCTACTCTCAACTTCTTTCAGCCCTGAATATGTCCAAATCCAGAGCCAAATCTGCAAATAGGTGTTCATATCTTTGAAGGCAGGGCTTTGTGCCATCTTTACTCCCCCATTTCCTCTGACACAGGCTTCCTTTCAATTATTTTGCCTAAGTGAATTGTGTGAAAAATCTTACTGTTTATTTCTGTATAGCAAATCATGGCCCTTTGTGGGTAAGAATGACATACTATATCTTTTTGTATCTCCACCTCAATATTCAACCTAGCACAGAGCCCATGTGTACATGTGTGAGAGTTTCTTGAGGGCATAAACCCAGAAATGGAATATCTGGGCATCTATAACTTTACTTAGCTATTTACAAATTGCTAAACAAAGTAGCTGAACTAATTTGTATTCCCATCAGTCCCCAAAGGAATTTTAATGGCCCCAAAATCTAGTGGACCTGGGACAAAATACTTGCTTGGAGACTCACCAGAGGTGTTGAATGGTGCATGAGAGGCATTCTGCGAGTGATGAGTAGTGAAGAGGCCCACTTGCTAAATTTTGCTCAAGTATCAGGATCAGGAAAGGACCAATACCCTGCAAAGTTTCTTCCAAGCTAGAGATTCCACAAGGACTGTGAGGAGGGCATGTATAGAGTGACAGGGAATGACATAGAAGTAGCAGGTGGGCATAGGAGCCCTACCTCTATGGAGCATGGGGTGGTGGAAAGTGGGAACTCCTGCCCAAATCTCTGGTCTGGGTATTACACTTAATAGCTCTTGCTTGCTTTTGCCTTACACCAGTGGTTTCTACCTCTTCCCCAGAACCCTGCAGATTTTATGGGTTCTCTTTAGGGACTGTTTGGTAAAGTTGGAGGAGGAGAGCAGAACTCTGGTTCCTTTCCACCCCTCCCCTCACTTCAACCAGGATGGTTCTGAGTTTATCAGCTTTTTATATTGGACTTCAGTGTCAGTTTTATTTGAAGAAAGGTAACCCCAACTAAAAAATGTTTGAAAATGCTGATCTCTCGTAACCCTTTTCACAGGAGAGCAGGCGAGTCCTAACCATATGTGCCCAGTTCCTGAAGTGGAAGCTTCCCCAAGAAGTGTACTGCAAAGATCCCTGGTACATCAACCCTAGTGACATTGGAATAATCTGCAAATTCTTTGTATGTGAGCAATAATGGCTTTGTTAACTCCTTAATATGCTGACATGCTTATTTTTTTCAAACATAGTTTTTAATGGAGGAATATGACATAAAGGAAATATTTCCCATCCCTTCTCATATCAGCAACTGATACCTATGAACTGGCTTGTACTGTGAATCCAATTTTCTATAGTTCCTCCCAAAGGAGTCAAAATTCACTTTCTATTACCACCCTTTCTCACATAAAAGACTAGTTAACCCTGTGTCAGAGGCTACAGAGTCAGACTGATAGTAGATGCTCAAAACACTCTTTATGGAGTGAACTGAAACGGGGTTGTGTATTGCCGTTATAGTGGGCTCTAATCTCTTCCTTGGATGAAGTGGATTGTTTTATCCTCCATCAGAGCATGGGCCCCAAGCAAGGACTGCCGTGCTCTTGGAGGCCATGCAGCATGATGGCAGTACGCCACTGGCTGTGCCAGGATGCAGATGGCATCCTTTCTCTTCACAAACTTGACAGAAGCTACTGAGGCTGATCTTAGATGCAGGCTTGAACCAGGGCAGGCCCAGGAGGCCCATCTATGGTTTGCTAGACAACTGACTCTGGAACCACTGGGATCCTACTGTGATGACACTTGGACTGACTGTTCCCAGGGATCTTCCATGTGTGTGGCCATTTAGAACCCAGTATGGGTTCCTCTGATCAGACTTACAGGGCTAGGAAGCCCCATAGTGCCCTCATGTCAGGCTTTCCACTGGGGATTCTCTCTCTGACCTGCAACCAAACCTATAGCTGATGCACTAAGAACAGTATTTGCAGCAAGAAATTCAGTGCTGTCAGTGGTTAAGACTACAGATTGTCCATCTTAAATTCTAAGTTCTATGAGAACAAATTCCTGTCCTCTTCCTCCTGTCCCTGAGGTGCTTCTCCTTGTAAGAAATCCACTGAGAGCTGAACTCATTCATCTAGTAAGCATAACACATCCAATGTGTAACAGGCCATGGAGAACCCAGAAACGTACCAAGGACTAATAAAACTTCCTAAAGGGAGTTTACAAGCTAGTGAGGGAACTTAAACCTCTGTGGAACACTGAACAGAAATTCAAGGTGGAAAATGGTATGTGCCAGGAGAGGAGGACCTATATGTTACTCAGAGAAGGGCTTGGTCAGGAAGGCAAGAGCTGTCAAGGAAGAGTTCATAGGGAGGCAAAACTCAAGGCAGAGCTTAGAGAACGGAGAAGACTTAGATAATGAGATACGGAGAAGTGAAGACATATTAGAGGCCTTACAGGCACAATACGCATGGATGTGAGCAAAGTGTACTGGCGGATTTAACAGTACCTAGGGGCTTGTTATTGTGGCATGATCGAGCAACTGTAGTTATTTTAACCACATACACTTTGTATGTGTATCTGATATAATCCCTGGCTCTAGAAACTGTGAGAGGCTGATAAAAATAGTGCTGCTACTTCACTCCTTTATACTCTTACTTTTTTTCCCCATTTAGGGAAAAAAATGCAAGGGGAAAGTTAACATCTTAGCCCAAACACTGATGTTCTCCAAGAATGCAAAACTTCCTATCAGAAGAGCAGCAGTCTTGTTTGTAGGTACAAAGAAAACCCTTCCACTTCTACAGTCACTTTTATCCTCTACTTTTTTCCCAAATTGTGTTTTTGAGTATCCCCATTCTTTATGAAGATGACTATGAAAATACTTCTCTGGAGAAAGGGCCTATGTTATCTGTAGGTAACTATTACCACTTAGAAGTTCAGTTTTTAGAATCTGTCTAATTATCAAAAGGCCAGTTCTGCCAGCTGCTTAAAACCAAACTTACATCACAGACTCCCTGACTTTATCCTGCATTTAGGGCTCTTACCAAGTTACACGGATCACAGTGAGCTGAGGATGAAGGGTACTGACTGGATAGAGGATGGTAAGTGATAAACACTTGGGTTTGGGGTACCCCATATTTTGGAAGGTGTCTGAGGCAGTGACCGTGGGCAGGTTCTGTGACAGAGCTGAGACTCTGAGAATCAAAAAGTCTGACTTTCATGGTAAAAAAAATCCTTGGAAACTTCAACCAAATGACAGTCTCATCCCAGTCCAATTCCTTCTTTAGGAAAGGACATGACACTCTTTGTCTAGAAACCAGCTTTGATGAATGTCTCAGGGATAATTCCTAAACTTTGTCTGTCAGGAAATTAGAAATTATGTAAAATACACTCTTAGTAAATTATGATGACCCCCTTATAAGTACCACAGAAATTGACTGCAGCACTATTTTCTGTAAGTGGTGATTGTCCCGTAAGGGCATAGGACTTGTAATGGAGAAGTTTTATACTCATGTAAGGCAACCATCATGCAAATGGTTTTCTGAATTGTCAATAAGTGAAATTTTTCTATGATTGTACACCTTTGAGGATTTGACATTCCAAGAATTATTTATTTCCTCTTAATAAGTAGTCCTACAATTAGAAAATGCCATGAAATGCTAAGTCTTACTGTCCAAAAGCATATACTTTGAGAACCAAATTAAAATCCTGAACAATTCACTGCTTTTAAAATAAAAATATGTAACTGGTAAAATAGCCAGAAGCTGAAACTTATTTAAGAAAGATCATACCACTTTTCTGTAAGATCTCCTACTTCCCCACAGATATCAGAAGCAAAAATAAATAGGAAAAGTCGCATAGATTATTTTATTCTAAGGGTAGGATTCTGCATGGTTGATTCTGGTCAATTCAAAGGAAATTTTTTTCTAATCCCAAAGACTGGGGAACCAAAGTATCTTTTCCATTGTAAAGTTATCGCTATAGAAGATTTAAGATATGCCTATAAATTATGTGCATGTATGTCAGGATGAACCATATTAAATTGCCATTTTGTAAGGCAAAAACGGTCAAGTATCAGCAACTTGTGTGGTTCAACCTAATGGAATAATCCCACCCGCTATCTTCCCTGAAGTGGCTGATCTGTCCTAGAGATGGGGTAGAAGATCCTAGCACTCTTTTTTGAAAAAGTTTATGTCACTTACCACAGGTAATTTTAAGCAAAATTTAAACAAAAGTAACAAAAATTTAAATATTTAAATCAATTTCATGACAAAATAGGTTTCAGTTCCTTTGGATTCCAAAATTGATGTCTGCTGTCTCAGATGTCCTGCAGAACATGTAGACAGATCTTCCTGTAAGAACTGAAAGAAACTAAAAGCTAGTCAAGTATTCCATTTTTGGAAATAAACGTGATGAATATAAAGGCTAAAATGCTACTTAAAGAAAAAGCTTGGAACTATGAAGAGGCTCTAGCATTTCTGCGAACTTGGAGAATTAGAAATTCAAAAGAGAGCTTTTTCTAATATAATACAAACACAGATCCATAAAGTGAAAGAATGATAAATATGTCTACATAAACATTTTTAAAACCAACTTTGAAGAAACAAAGAAACAGACAAAACCGAAAAATAAACAATAATATGGGGGTACATTTACATTATAATAAAGGGTTAATATCGTTAAAACAAATCAGTACATTCTCAAAAGAAACGTGGCAGATGATATGAATTAGTAGTTCATAGAAGACAAATGGCCAATAAATATATATGAAAAATATTCAGTATTACTAGTAATCAAAAGTCTGTAAAACCAAACAATGATGAGATACCAGTATGTGTTTTTCTTTCAAAATGGCAAAGATTACTAATTAATACTGAACAGTGATGTGTTAAAGGAAAACTAATATTGTCATGCACTGTGCTGGTATGAACATAAATTGATACAACATTTGTAGGGGGAAGTTTGGCAATATATATCAAAACCTTTAAATAAACATATACCTTGACTTATCAATCCCACTTCTAGGAATTTTAAACTATGAAAATAAGTAGAAATTGTTACAGGAATGTTCACTTTAATGTTATCCAAAATGGCAAAAATAGGAAACATCCAAGATTAGAAACAATAGGAAATTAGGTAAATAAATTAGAGCATATCCACACTGTAGAATCATATGTAGCCATGAAAAATATTGTAGAATACTGTTTAAATGATTTGGATAAATAATGATACAGTATTATTAAAGTAAGCAGTGATTAGATAATATATACAATGTGGTTCCATTTGGACAAAAAATAAAAGCATACCTATGTAAATGAATAAATAGAAAAAAAATAACAGTGATTTTTCTCTGATGGTAGATTATAAGTGACTTTGATTTTCCCCTAGTGCTTAGATGTATGTATTGTCTAATTTTTCTACACAATGAATATGTATTTCTTCTGCATTAAGAAAACATATATTAAAACTTCTAAAGAAAAATTAAAAGAGAATAATGATTTAAGACTAACCTCTAGGGCCAACGCAGGAACTCAGAAATTAACTGTATAATCCATAGCTTGGCAGATATAGATAATTTGACTCTAGACTACTTGGCAGTGTGATTATTGTAAAATAGTGAAATATCTGGCATCTCAGAAACAAGTTTTATAGGTCAGAATTGGAACTAATCTATAGATGTACAAACTTTCACACAGAGGCTTGGAAAAAGTTAGCCCTTCATCTCAGCTGCTATAGGCATATTGGCTGTTTTGTGTCTGGACCAGAGACCATTTCCATAGATGTTCATCTCCAACCTGGGTTTTCTTTCCCCTTAGATCTGAGAAAGCTGCTGCATGACCCCGAGCCCTCTCTGCGCATCATCACCACCCAGGCTCTGTTGCAAATCCACAAGTTCGGGGCTGAGCCAGATCCCAGGCAGACAGCTTGAGGATTGAGGAAGCTCATCGGTTGTCTTCCTACCTAGAAGTGCAAGGGAAGCAACATCAGGTGGAAACTAATCCCTTTGGAAACCACAGAAGCAGCTGGTGCTCCTTTTTTTTTTTTTTTCCAGGCATAAAGCAATGCCAGCATGAAGATACCTCCATCCATTTAATTACCTCAGAACATATTTTTTGCTGTCAAAACCTTTAAGAAATTACAGAGGTCTGGGAAAGGCTGAAAAGGCACTTAATGGTGATTATGCTGACAAGTCTCTTCATTCTAAACATCTCCATTACTTTTATAGAAGGCTCTCTTCAGAAATAGGTTGATGTTTTTATGGAATTTTTTAAAATACACAAAACAAGTATTTCTGGACATTTAACTTTGTGGTAATATGTTAAAATTAAAGTTCAATATAATTAAATATCATTTTGGCTTTATTTTCATCATATACTATTAAAATGTATTATTTGTTATCTATTACTGGCCCAACTGTGTGTTTATTATTTTAGACTTTGCCTTTTTTAGAAGTTTGAGTATTGCTTTTCCTTCTTATACTAAGATACCTATTTTATATGAATTTTTTTTCTTTTATTGAAAGATTAAACTATCACGTAGGTAACAGATGGGATTAGGGAAGGGGAGAATCTCATAGGCATCAGCTCTGGCAAGTAAAACTATAGTAGGTAAAATTGTGAAGTAGGTCAGATCTCTGCCCCTTCCAGCTCCCTCCTTCCTTCTCCCAGATTCTTGGCTCCATGTTCCTTTTTCTCTCCCTCTCAGGAAAGAGTCTGACGAACTGTGATGACGAACAGCACTGTACTCCCCCAATCCTTGAATCGTTTTCCCTTGAGTAAAGGATATCAAACTTGCTGCTAAATTGTGTTATTTTTGTCATTTGACAGTACCGAAGAATCTTTAATGAGGGGAATGTCACACCTCCCCCGCCACCTCTATTTTAGCAGTGTAGATGTAGAAAGGGAAATTTTATTTATTTTTATTTTTTTAATTGACATATAATCAGTTACAATGTGTCAATTTCTGGTGTACAGCATAATGTCCCAGTCATGCATATATATACATATATTTGTTTTCATATTCTTTTTCATTAAAGGTTATTACAAGATACTGAATATAGTTCCCTGTGCTGTACAGAAGAAATTTGTTTTTTTTAATCTATTTTTATATATAGTGGTTAACATTTACAAATCTCAAACACCCAAATTTATCCCTTCCCACTCCCTTTCCCCTGGTAACCTGTAAGATTGTTTAATATGTCTGCGAGTCTGTTTCTGTTTTGTAGACGAGTTCATTAGTGTCCTCTTTTTTCTGTTTTGTTTTTTTTTTTAGATTCCACATATGAGTGATATCATACGGTATTTTTCTTTCTCTTAGGGAAATTTTTAAAGGAAGCAGGGATATGGGAAGAGGTTTGAGGAAGATGGAGCTGGGAATCCAGAAAGGATGTCCACCTGTGAATGAGATAAAAAGGTAGAAGGTTTTGATACTATAGAAGATACATCAAAATACAGTCTAGCTTTATTGGCCCCTAGGACTTGTTTTCAGTAAAATCTTACTCCAGACCACTTCAGAAGACCACAGTTAGGAAGTGTAAAGACTGCTTCCCCGACCACTCATGGGTTTAAAAGGTTAGGTCACAGTTCTGCATATGCCATGTAAGGGTGCATCTCCCAAGCCTTTGTCTTTCAACCAACCAAACCCATCCTACTAAATCCTGCTGAATTTAAGCTCTGATTGCGTATCAGTTGATCTTAGGAAATCACTTTTGGGGCAAGAAGGGCACAATTTATAGGTAATTGAAGTGTTGTGACTTTAAAGAAGTTGACTTTTCCAAGAAAGACCTCAAACCTCTCCCCTACGATAGCCTTGATGATTTCTAAAGAGTTTTTGTGTTGTAGTAATGCCCAGATTATTGTTTCTGTCCAAGACCCGTTGGAATTACAAAGTCTGACCAACCAATCTACTGTATTTTAGTAACTTTATATGAAAAAATGTTTTTAAATAGGTTTTTAGCCAAACACATTTCCATAACTACTTCCTTTGTGGTAACCTGTTTTAGAGCTTTAAATAATCTTGTCAGGATTTTTTTTTTCCTTTTTTAGATTTCTAAGCCTAAAGTCCTCTGCAAAACCATTTCTATCAACTGCATCGTTAAAATAATTGAAAATTTTAAAAGTTACAAAAGGATTTTCTAATTCAAACTTTATAAGTTTTTTCTACTTAACAATTAATGAAATTGCTACAGCATCCTGGTTGCTAAAAGAAATCTTTTAAGATGTTTGAAATATTAATATCATAATACCACCCAGGTCTCATCTCTGCCAAAACGAAATAAAAGCATGAAATAAACATCAGTTAAGTGGTCTTGTTTTAAAATCAGTAAGTGACTGAATCTGAAAATAACCTCAATATACTTATATCTGCATCTGATTCCTTAAATGAAAGCCCTGACCTCAATGTACTGTTTTTCAATCAGAATAATTAAATCAGTCAGGGTCATGGAAACTAAAATACAGTATTTAAAAAGAGAAATTCAGAAAACATTTTTTCTTGACTTATTATAAATTTATCAAAGTGATAATGCATATATACATCCAAAATGCAAGTTACAAAATATTTCCATCTATCCACTTCACCTCCCTGAAGGCACCCAGTGTTACCAGTTTCTTGTATCTCCCTTAAGATATAATTATGCATTTATGAGCAAATATGTGTATTATCTTCCCTACTTTTTTCACAAACTATAGTATTCTACACATACTGTTCTACACCTTGCACTTTTTCTCCTTAATATCTGAAAATTTTCCATATCAGTCCAAAAAAGAATTTCTTCATTCTATATTCCTGCCCACTATTTCATTGTATTTATTATACTAATGGACATGTAGGTAACTTCCAATCTTTGGCACAAACAATAATATAGTAACTATGGCCATATGTATTTCATACATGGCCAAGTGTGTCTTTAGGATAAAATCAGAAAAGTGGAATTACCAAGTTAAAGGAAATGTCACTTGTAATTTCAAATTAAAATACTGACAAATGAGGTAGTTAACAGTTACACCCCAGCGATGTAAGAGTGTGCTTTTCTCCCCACATCCTTGCCAGCACAATGTGATACTCATTCACTCTACAAATACTGAACTTTTGCTATGGGCCAAGCACTGTTCTAGGTAATTAGGAAACACCAAGAAATAAAACAGAACAAAATTCCTGCCCTAGTGGGGTTTATATTCTAGTAGGAGGAGAGAAATAATGTAATGTATAATAACATATAAATAAACATAAAATCATACAGTACAGTGGAAGCTGGAATATGCTCTTGGAAAAAGATCAGAGTATGTGGAATCAGGAGTGTGGTGCTTGTGGGGAGGTGGGGCTGCAGTTTAAATAGAATGGTTAACACGAGGCTTCATTGAGAAGGTGATATTTGAGCAAAGACTTGAAGGAGGTAAGGGAGGTAGCTATGCAGACCTAGGGAAAGAACATTCTGGGCAGAGGAAGTAGACGTTTCAAAAGTCCTAAGGCACTAGGGTTGTCTAGGGTAGTCAAGGAACCACGGGAAGGCCGGTGTGACTAGGGTCAGGTGAGAAAGGAGAGAGTAGCAAGTGAAGGTAGAGGAAAATGAAGTGTTATAAGGGACCAGATCCAGATCCTTAGCGACTTATAAGGCCAGGACAAAGAGTTGGGCTTAACTCTGAAAGAAATGGGGAGTCACGGAAGCATTTTCAAACTTTTGGATTTTGCCAATTGAATAAATTTTTTAAAAAATGGCTTTTCAGTGGTTTAAGTTGTATTTTTTCTTCTTAGAAAGGTTGAGCATCTTTTCGTGTCTAAATGTCATCTACATTTCCTTTTCCTAGGCTGTATTCAAATCCTTTCCCCATTTTGAGGAGATTTGTTGGTCTTTTACATGTTGATTCATAGAAGCTTTTTCTATTGAGGAAATTAGCCTTTGGTCTGTTATTTTAGTTAGAATTCAGTTAACATCTGAAATGGTCTAACCACCAGGGTTTTGCTTCTGTTTGTTGCATTTCAAACTTAAGGACCTTAGCAATGACGTTGCAATTGTATATGGAAATTCATGATTCTCCACCCCGTGTCTTATTTTTTTTAATCACATATACAGAGAAAAATAATTTCTGAAGTGACAAAATGCTTAGAAGTTCTTAGGTGCAGTTTTTAATTAACTGAGCTTATCAATGAAAACAGGTAGTAAAAAAAGTTAAGTATCATAGATTACATATGTGATGGTCTATTTCCTTTTATTTTATAGCATACATTTTATTAAGTTAGCTTTGGGCATTAAGTAGGAAGTTCAAAAGATACAAAAAGAAACAGTAAAAGTAATTTTTTATTCTTATCTCACTGCTATCAAATTCCTCTTCCCTTAGGCAACACTGTTCCCAGTTTCTCATGTGTCTTTACCTATGTTTTATAGATACATGTGTATATATAATCCTCTGTTTGCTCTAGGTGAACCCATTCCTAACCTCAGTTATTCAGCTTAAATTCCTTCATTTAAGAGTCAGTTATATTGATTGAGATGATACACTTCAAGATGTAGAAATAAAGTAGATTAGAGTTGGTTCTACTATAATGATTAGAGTTGGTTGTACCTGTTTCCGGTGCAGTAAGGAAAACAATAGGGGAAATAGTAAGTTATAACTGTTCTTTGCATAGAACCTTCATGTTATTTTTTTTCACCTTGCATTAATTGTATAGATATTATTGTTATCGCCATTTTACAGATGAGGAAACAGGCTCAGAGGTTAAATCACTTGCAAAATCAGAAAGTAGAAGTGCTAGGACTTAGACTCATATCTCTTGATTCCAATCCTCTGTACTTTCTTCAGTAGCTCCAGAGGTAATAGCCTTAGCTGTTTCTAAGAAGAAAAGGAAAATACCAATTCTTTAAATCGAATGAGGAAATTAAAAGGAGGAAAAAAGCAACAGTGATTATCTCACTGATTGTTTGCCGTTGCTGTCTTTAGGTGTGACATTCATCCCTCTCATAGGTTTGACCTTTCCACCAAGACCTTCTGCTAAGAGGCTAATAATATCTGGGCTGGGTTTTAGCTAATGTGCAGATTTCCAGCTTCCCTGGGGATATCGGGGAGCAGGATTAACCTAAGTATGTATAGATTCAGGAAACAAAAGTGATCCTAAGTTTTCGTTCTGGGTAGAATGAGGTCTGTGTCAGGACAGTCTCTTAGAGGAAAACTTAAAAGAAAATGCTATTCTGAAATACCTTCTTGTGACCAAATTGAATGTCCTGGGCTTATATTTTGACAGATAAAGGCTTTAGAATTAACATCTTTAAGTTAAATTGGGCTTTTCGGTTTCTAATTTCCTTATCTGAAGTCTAAGCGAGGTACAAAAATCAATTGTCCTTGTAAGTAGGGCTGGCACTACTTTCTCTGTAGGGACCCAGCTTAAGGATCACCACTTTAGCTTTTCCTTGGAGAAACAAGCACAGTAAGAATGATTAGTCAGGTCTTGCCCCTCCCCCACAACTACTAACTGCTTTTTTTTGACAGTTAGGGGGTGAAGCAGTTTTTCCTAAGAGGTGCATGTGCAGACTAAGTACCTGCTTAGAGCAGAGCAAAGCTGGGGGACCCCCCCAATTTTTTTTTTCTTTTTTTGCAAAGAATTTCAAAATGAAATAGCCAGGTTGGGAAAAATAATCAGGACTCTATTGTACTTTCTCACACTTATTTTGTGGTTTGAATTGTTTATATTTTGAATTACAGTTGGGAAGAATCCACTAATCTTGGAGCTTCTAAAGGTATTAATCAGGCTTTGGACACAGGCTCTGGGGAACTATGAAATAGTAAACCACAACTGGGAAGCTAATGATAGAGGCGATCACACAATAGGATCAAAATAGAAACAACCTTCATGATGTATCTGGATCAGAAATAAAGGGCAGAGTAAATCTCTTTCACTACCCATATTTCACTTTCTATTCAAAAAAGCTCAGCTGAATGTTAAAACAGCAGGCCACTGGATACTAATGAAAAATAAAACCCAACACAATCCCTGAGAAAATGTAAGGAGAATATATTGATAAAAGAAAAAAAATAAAAAGCAGGCAGGTGATGCTGGAACTGACTGATGCATCATCACTGCTTAGTTGCCTGAATTTGATTCAACTGATAATAGTGAAGCCCTGAAGAGTCTGGAGAGACACGATACAAATGCTGCTTGAGAAAGACTAGATTAGTTAAGTAAATATAAGATGGATTGGAAGAGAAAATACAAAATGCTGAAAAACAACTAGAAACCTGGTGGAGGAAGAGTTGGGGATGAAGGAGCAGGGGGTCATTGATAACAAAGAGGACCCAGCATGGAGCTGGGTTGTTTTGCTGAACATGGAAGCACTGTTCACTGAAAACCAACGACACAATTGAGTTACAGACCAAAAGAAGTGGGGAGGGAGGAAGAGTACTGCTTAAATCTGCTTTAGTTCATAAGGGAAATAAGGGAACTCAAGAGTATTTTCCCTTTATCTTGGCCTCATTTCCCAGGCCTGCACTTCCAATAATTCAATTCAGGAAAGCCTGAGAATCACACCATGGCAAAAGGAAAAGTCATAGAAGTGAGTGACTAATTGGATGTAAAGGGTGACAGATCAGATGAATCAAAAGACAGGAGATGAAAATGGAAGGCTTTACACAGACACGATATGACTTACTAAAAATCCAAAGTTAGAGCCCAGATTCAGTTCCGAAGAGAAAAAAAAAAGCAAACATACAAATGTTTCTCAGTTTTTGTTTGGTGTATGACCTTGGAGAGTTGTTTCTTTTGTTCTTGGATCATTTTCAAGCCAGCAGTGCTCCTCAGTTCAAGTTTGGATGATCTGAAAATCACAGCAAAGGAAGAATCAGTATCTGGCACATAGCAGGCATTCAGTAAACATTTGTGGAATGAAGAAATGAAGGGTTTGCAGGACTTAGTATGCAGGAAGTGGGAAAAGAATCAAGAGAATCACATCCAGCAGAAAAGAAGAAATGGTTACAGTACATAGACTGCAACTCACTGAAAGCCAGACTACTTACTAAAGAGAGGAAAAATGGGGAAATGAATCTCTGGTTTTGTTCTGAGAGCTGTTTCCTTTTATCTTGGTTTCTTTTCAAGGCAAGAATGACCCATTGTGGTTCAGATCTGGATAAAAAAAGAATTGATTAGTTATGGCAAAGGCAAAAAACGTGAGGTTTCTCTGCTCTTGCGGTCTTGTCCAGGACTAGCTATGAATGCCAGGATCTTGTGGGGTAGACTGACTTTCACTCTATTTTTCCTCAAAAAATTCTGACCATGATGTTTGCATTTGATAGAGCCAGTGATATTTCTCAACAGTTGTTCCAAATCTTTACCACTCTCAACTCCCCACTGTATGTTGCTCTATTTTGCACTCACCAGAGTGTCTAGCAGGTCTGCATTAATCTGGGTGTAAGGTGATAGTCTCCCAGACAAGAGCTATGAAGAGGAGGACCAGACTCTGGATTCCTGGCTTGGCCACCTTTTATAGGGTCTGGCTAAGCTGATGATCTTTCTTTATCTTCAGTCTCTACCTCCTCCTGTCCCTAATTAATTCACGTGCTTGCATTTCCCAATCCTAGAAAATACACTTTCATTTGGCTCTCCTCCACCAAGCTACTTAAGAGGAGTTTTTACTTCCTACTTCAACTTTCTGATCTTCCTCCCACGAGCCCCTCAGTAATCTGGCTTCCACTCCCACTGTGTTAAAGAAAACTGCTTCTGGCAAAGACTAAAAACATATGAATGATAATATATGAAGTCTTTTTTGAATTCCTCATCCTATTTGAACTCTCTGCAGTGTTCGACTATGATGGCTTCTGAGATATTGCTCCTTGTTTTTATACCTCTCTGGACAGTTTGTGTTTTTTCTTTTCATTCATTCCTAAAATTCTTCCCACCCCTGAAACATTGGTGTTCTAGGGGTTTTGCTCTTGACTCTCTTCTCACAGCAACACATTCCTTGAGTGATACGAACCTGCTCCATTAGCCTCCGGTACTGCCTAAAAATTCCCACATCTTCATGTCTAGGCTGTCCCCACTCCTGGAGCTCTCTCTTAAATAAGCACAGTAGGTTAATTAGAAAACAAAGGAGCCACTACAGGAGGACATTCATCCATCTCACCTCCACTAATCCTGACGTTTCTTTGCTGACAGGAAAGGAAGTTAGGAGGTGGGATGATACGCCCTGTTAAAATCCCTTGGCACTGGACATAAGACTTCCTTAACTGCCCATAACCAATCCTCTAAGTTAAAACTCATGGGAGGCAAGTCTCTGTGCTGACACTACGTGCCACCATCCCTTTCAGAATATAATAAGATGGTCCTGAAGCCAGCTACAGTAGTAGCTTCTAGAAGGAAGCAGAGTTGGAAGTACCTCATGGGTGGTTCAGTTTGAGTTTTTTGGGGGGGAGTTTGAGTTGTTACTCACATTGAGACCCAGCTTGTGGCTGGTTCCCAAGTCCTACCCCTCTCTATGTGTGGAGAATGTAGAAGACTGGGAAGTTGCCCAAGAAAAAGGGTCACCTTCCAGGACCAACAGTCTCCTCTTAAACTTTCTGCAAGCATCCCACACATAACATTCCAGAACTGATCTCATCCCTGTGGTTGTACTCCCATTCTAGTTGACAGTCTCACCTTTCACCCTCTTGGCCCAGATGGAAACCTATTTTACTGGAGACTCCTCCCCTCAGCAGTGCCCCCTTCAGTTCTAGGACAGCAACATCTCTCCTTCCCATGATGGACCAGCCCCCTACAATCTCCATACCTCTAGTCTCTACCCCATTCAATCCATGTGTTTCACTGCAGCCAGAGGAACCTGTCCAAAACACATACCGATCATTCATCACCTCCTTTCATTAAACCCCCCACTGATAATGTCCAGGCTTATAGGGGGTCATATGAGGTCCTTCACAACCTAACTTGATGTGTCTCCCATTTTCATCTCTGGTGACTCCTTCACTCATCCAAGCAACAATAGGCTGTTTGTAATTTTTCAAAGACCACACTAAGTACTATGAGTCAGGCACTGATCTAAACTCTGGAATACAGTGAACATGAAAGGAAGGCCCCTGCTCTTATCAACTCACATTTTAGTAGAAAGAGCCAATGAATACACAAAATTTCAGATAGTGTTAAGGTGCTATGAAGATAACGAAATGAGGTGGTGAGGGGAATGGGGGTCAAGTATTTTAAATACAGTGCTCAGGGATGGCCTGACAAGGAGACTAAAACTAAAAAGTTGAATGACGAGGAAGAGCCAGACAAGCAAAGATCTGGCATAGAGTATTTGGGGCTGTTTGATCAGCATGTGAGAAAGGCCCTGAGTCAAGAACTAGTTTGGCAGCTTGGTGTTTCCAACGTTCCAAAACACAGCAGTGAGGCTGGATCTTCTTATATTCCTGAGGAGGGGGACAGTGCCCTAGATGAGGTGAGGCCAGATAACATGGGGCCTTATAGGCCACGGAAAGAAGTTTGGATATTATGTTAAGGGCAAAAGGAGTCTACTGAAGGATTCTTGACAAACTCTGATTTACCTTTTAAAAAGGATCACTCTAGCTCTTCCTATGAGAAGGGGTTTTGGTAGCAGAAGGGTACACTTCCACACCAGTTCTATACCTTCAGATGATGCTCAGGTCATTCCCAAGTTTGGAATGACTGTTTTAATTGGGTTCCAGGGTCACATTTCCCAGGGTCCGGGAAGCTGAGACAGGGCCCCCCTCCTGCAGTTCTTTCAGCCTAGGTCAAACCTCGTTTAGAGATCAAGAAGAGATGGATAGGTGTTCCCTTCGTCACTCAACAGACCACTCATTACGCGCTGGAGACGCTGAGGAAAGTCCGATGGGCCCCCCCTACTCCACCCCCTCCCCACTGTGGAGGGACCACTTTTTTCGGCTCCCTTCTCGGTCTCCTAACACAAGGAGCAAGTCTTGATCAGACTTTGGCGCCCTGGGGCAGTGACAAAACCAGGCCCGTGGGTTGGAGGGGCAGAGGAGGCTTCTCCCTAAGATGAATGATGCCACCTCGCAGCAGGCAGCCCAGCTCGGCCCAAACCAGAGTCACCAAGAAACGGAGGCGCCGCCGCTTCCAAGGCAGGATATGGACTACAATCCCCAGCAGACCCTGCGCGCTGGCTGCCGATCCCTCCGCTCCCAGTTTGCCCCGTCGGCTGTGTCCACCGCTACCTGTCAAGGGCTAAGCCAGGCCTTTCTTAGGCCCCGAGGTCCGTCTTCTTATCACATTTCCGGAGAGGGACGGCTGGGAGTCCAGGAGGAGAAGCGGACTTTTTTTGAGGAGAAACGCGGATGCAGACCATGGAAGAGAAGTCGTACTGCAACCCCCGATTTTCGCGCGCTTTGGGCGCGGGTGGTTGTGGGTAGCACAGCCAGGAGGGAGAAAGGAATCGGGGGGCTGTGGCCGCGCCGCCCGCCGGGCCTGGGGATGGATGAGGACGACCCCCACGCCGAGGGGGCGGCGGTGGTCACTGCGGCCGGGGAGGCGCTGCAGGCCCTGTGCCAGGAGCTGAACCTGGACGAGGGGAGCGCGGCCGAAGCCCTGGACGACTTCACCGCCATCCGGGGCAACTACAGCCTGGAGGTGAGAGGCGGCAGGTGGGGACCCGAACTCGCCAGGCCCCACCTCCCGCCCCGCCCCTACCCCACCCTATGGGGCGGTGGGAGTTCCCCCACCGGGAAGGGTCTCTGCCCAACCCCGCGCCGAGGCGTGCGAAGCTGGAAGGGCGGGTGTAGATTAATCTATCCATTTATTTTGAGGCGGGAAACTGAAGTCCGGAAAAGGAGTGGCTTGTCCAAGGTCACGTATCACTCAGGGGTCCCCTAGACTCCAGACTAGCGCCGCAGACGTCATGGGACTGCCCTTAGGTCTATTTTTTAAAGTGAATAATGGTAAAAGTTTAGATGAATTTTGTGCCTAGACGCCACTGCCCAGCGCTTTAAATATGTCATCTCGCTTAGTTCTCTCCACAACCCTCTGAACATGTTCTGTAGTCCCCATTACACAGATGAGGAAGCTGAGCCCTAAAGAGGCTAACCTACTTGTCCAAAGTCACACGGTTAGTAGTAGAGCCAGGTTAAGGAGTCTGAGCCATTTCACCTCTCCGCACTTCCGCCTGAAGGTGTCTGGGTTACTCGCTTTGCAGTCCTGCCACTGTACAGAAGTTTGGTCACAGCCAATGTGCACACAGCACTTGTCTCTTGGCGCCAGGTTTCTCCTCTCTCAGACGGGGATAATTAGATTGCCCTGATGCTAAGCACAGTATCTGTCTCTGAACAAAATAAATGTAGGCTATTTTTAGATTTTCCCCAACCATTCTTGCTTTTAGTCCTCACAACAGCCCTGTGAACGAGGCAGGGCAGTGAGTATTAAACCCACTTTTCCAGGTAATAATATCAAGGCCCAGAAGATTGTCTTGCCCAGGATCGTTCTGCTAATTATCATAGGAACCCAGACAAGCATAAGCCCAGTATAGAGACAGAATTGTGATGCCTTATGATCAAAGGTTTTCGTGATCCAGGAGGGCTGAACTCACAGAGTGCTCTACTGAGTCATCACCCGCTAAAATAATTGCTGGGTTCAAAGAGGTAGAGTTGGAACTTTGAAGTCGAGTGTGTGTGTTTATATGTGAGGGAGAAGGGGAGACACTTGTATGTCTCCAGAGTAGGACTCGATAGATTGTATAAAGGACCATGGTCTGCATCTGAGTGGCACGCCTGGAAATCTTGAGGAGGAAGAAGAAAGTAAGGGAAATTCTAAATTATGGCCTCTCAATTGAAAACAAACTTCTAAAAAAGTCTGAGAAAGCATTCTGACATCCCAAATCTTCATTTGGTCTCATTGAATAAGCATTGCTGAGTGCAGGCTGTGGTCAAGGCATTCATTAAACAAGGCATCTCTTTCAGATTCTTGAATATGTCAAGCTTGTTGCTACTTGTGTGCTTTCTCCATGCCATTCCCTCTGCCTGGAAGCTTTTCCCTCACTCCCTACTCCAAGGAAAATTGAAGAGCTAAATCTCCAGTTAGGTAGAATTGATCAGGATATCTTACATATTTGACTTAGCACAGTTGTGAAAGTTAAGAGTGTTCGTGTTTATTCTATCTACAATGCTTTATTTTCCTCTTTTTGTTTTGTTTTTAGTGAAAAGATTTTCATATATCTACTGCTTCCTAAGAATCTCTCTCCCTGGCTGGCCTCTACACTCTCTCAACTACCCGACAAGCTCCTGCCTATATTTTCCCCTTACCCACCCCTTTTCCCCCATATATTTTGGTGATTTACCACTTACCAGTTTTGTCTCCCTCTGTGAATCCTTCCCTGACTGCCCATCAAAATCAGTTACTCACTACACTATATTCTCCCTTAACACTTAATCTTTAATTCTTCTTATAGCATATATATCATCAATTATAGATAATAGAATCTGTTCCTCTTAGCTCTAGACTTGGAGTTCCATGAGATCAGAACATCTTTGTATTTCTAAGACCTATAATTAAGGAACTAGATTAAATACTATATGTGCTTTTTTTTTTAAGGAAAAAAAAATTAAAGCAGTACTTTTGGTTCTTCCCTATCTTAATGGTGTTTTCGTCTAGTAACCTGTATCCAAAAGCTCTGCAATAGTTGGATGCTATATCCAAATAATTTGTTAATCAAGACTTCTAAAAATATTCAACCTTAAGCTTATCTGCCTCACTTAATGCCTTGAGCAAATAAGAATTTTAGGGTAGGACCACTGGGTCTCAGTTTTATTGGTGGCTACCCATTTCTACCCACCCCTTTTGGATTCCTGCAAGAAATTTTTTTATCAGTCATCTTATTCTTCTAGAGTCTGATCTTAAAAAGGACCTGCAGAACAATGAATAGGAACAGTATCATATTGTGTAATGAGATTTGTGTCTAGTTCTTAATCCTTAAATTTTCAGGTAAAGCTCAGTAATGAAGTCATAAAGTAAGTCTAGCTTGGAGATATCTCAAGTCTAAAGCAGAGAATTAGATGTTGAATTCCCAAGTGTCACTTTTTTGTAGCATTGTAAATTGAAATATCTGCTAAGAGCCATACTTACTATTTTAAATTTTGGGGTAAATAATTCCCCAAATTTTTACCTCACAGAAATGATAGTCTCCTTTATGTTGTGCAAGATAGGTATTTATTTATGTGTGATACCTTTCTACTCTGTTCTTTCCTTTCTCTGCCAAACTAGTTAAAAAAGAAACAAAACTAAACTGATAGAAAGGAACTTCAGCACCATCAAGGCTGTGACTGGTGGTATAAAACTGAGAAAGCTAATGCTGAGAAATTTTGAGAGAACTCTTTTAATAATATTAGATTTGGGGTGTATTGAGAGATCTGTCTTTAGATTCATACTGATTTAGCATCTTACCCAGGACTGAGAGTAGTTTTATACCCATTACTGCAACTAACCAAGCTTTGTTACCTTGGGCAAATGTCTTCACCTCTCTGGCCTGTTAATACAGAAAGATAATTAGACCAGATAATTCTGAGATCTCTTTTCGTTCTAGAATTCAAGCATTTTAACATAATATATCTATTTTGTTGTTTGTCTTTTGTCTGCCAGGGAGAAGTTATACACTGGTTGGCATGTTCATTATACGTTGCGTGTCGCAAAAGCATTATCCCCACAGTTGGAAAGGGTATCATGGAAGGAAATTGTGTTTCACTTACCAGAATACTACGTTCGGCCAAATTAAGGTAAAGTACTTTGATTTTTCAAACATTGTTTTATAAGTCTTAAATTTAATTTTAGGATTTAATTTCTCTTTACTTTAAATCATTTAACTTCATTCCATTCTAAGTTTGTTATCATATAGGTATCTTTTCCTAATTCTCACATTCGTCCTTTGCCTCTCTTTCTTAAATTTTAACTTCAGTCAGAGGCCTCTGTACTACATCCTTTTTATCTATAAATTTTTCATTAGTATTTTAAACTTAAGAATATTATCAAGCTTTCAGAAAAGTTGCAAAAATAAGAAAAATACAAAGAACATCCATATACTCTTGACCTAGACTCACCTTTTATTGACATTTTACCCCATTTGCTTTGTCATTTTATCTTTTTCTCTTAGACAATATTTTTTGTCAACTGTTTCAATTTAAGTAGCGTCCATTATAGCCCTTTACCCCTAAATACTTCAGTGTATATGTCCTTAAATAACTACAGTACAGTTATTTATTTATTATTATTGATAGAACAATCTTACCTAATCTGTTATCTCTATTCTAGTTTTATTAGTTGATCCAGTAAAATTCTTTATGGCATTTTTTTTTCTCAAGTACCATCTCCATTATTGGATCAGGTATCGCATTCATTTCCCCTGTCTCCTTAGTCTCCTTTAATCGGGGACATTTCTACAGCCTTTGTCTCTTAGGACATTGACATTTTTGAAGAGTATAATTCACAACCACCCTACCTCCCACCCTTTTTTAATAGATTGTCCCTTATTTTGTATTTGTTTCATGTTTCCTTATGATTAGATGCAGGTTTTACATTCCCAGATGGAAAACTACTTAAGTGATTTTGTGTCTTCAGCATATCACATCTGAAGGCACATGATATCCATCTGCCTCTCATTGGTGATGTTAATTTTGATCATCTACTAAAGATATTATCCTGTTTCTCTACTGTATGGTTAATATTTTTTCCCTTACAAATACTAAGCAATTGGTAGGGTCTCAGCTATAGCTTTTACTTGCTCTAGTATCAACCATATGGAACTATTTGCATACAAAACAACAGAAATGGAGTGATCCACATTTGGATAGTTGCTAACGTTCTCTGTTTCTGCATTTTTTTTTAACCTGTGACAAAACTTTTTGAGGTCATTGTCTATTTGCTCTCCTGGGTTTCCAGAATAGAGGAGAAACAAACTGTAAAGCCCTATTCAGCAAGGGTTAGGTTTCAGTTCATGCTAAATTAAAGACGAAAAGAAAAATCCTCAGAACAATTTTGATTTCTATAAATGGAAAAATAATTAAGTCAAGACAATTTTAAAAACTTTAATAGATAAGATTTTTGTCATTCATGATAAAAACAAATGGAGGGGAGGGTGTAGCTCAGTGGTAGCGCACGTACTTAGCATGCACAGGATCCTGGGTTCAAATACTCAGTACTTCCATTAAAATAAATAAATAAATGAATAAATAAACAAACCTAATCACCTTCCCCCCTCCCAAAAAAAAAAAAAAGAGAAATGAAAGAATAACTAAGATGGATGGAGTTCAGGTAATTTTCTTAACTGAATAAAACCTTATTCGTTGTAGTATCATCTTTTTCTATCAATGTTTCTCATCACTGTATAAAATTTTTAAGTCAAACAAGATTATACTATATAGCACAGGGAAATACATACAAGATCTTATGGTAGCTCACAGAGAAAAAATGTGACAATGAATATATATATGTTCATGTATAACTGAAAAGTTGTGCTCTACACTGGAATTTGACACAACGTTGTAAAATGACTATAAATCAATAAAAAAGTTTAAAAAAATAAAAATTTTAAGTCTTTGAAATAATAAGTTGTTGAGGAAACTGAACAAAAGAGAAAAAACTTAAAATTTAGAGCAGTATAAGCTCATGATAAAAATTTCAAATAATGAAAAGAGTTCTGGAGGTACATGGTGGTAATGGTTAATGCCACTGAACTATACACTTAAAAATGGTTAAGTTTTACGTTGTATATACTTTTACTACAATTGAAAAAAAGGTTTAAAATTTTTCAAATGATACAGAGGGGTTGAAAGTAGAAAGATGTCTCTTCCTTTTTTCATTCTCCAGAATTTACCACTATTAGCATTTATTGTTATTAAATTGTTAAATAAGAAAAAAAATCCGTTTTTCAGATTTTTTGTTTTTTTGTTGTAAATGTAAATGAGATTATACTATATGTATGTTTCTGCACTTGCTTTTCTTACTTTAGATTCTGGAAATCCTTCTGTATTACTAGTTATGGCTCTACCTCATTAACTTTTTTAATGACTGTAGAATATTTTAAGATATAAGGATGCTTTATATATTTAGCCAGCCCCTTTATTGATGGACATGTAGATTATATCCAGTCATTTGTGATTATAGACAAGTGAACATTATTATAAATATGTATTTCAGATAAATTCCTTTAAGTGTAGAGATGGGTCAAAAGATATGTGTTTTTTAAATGTAAATTGGTTTAAAAATTTTTTTTTAAGTGTCAGATTCTTAATTACTGAAAGAGCAATCGGCCAACATCAACATGTTCATTTAGACAAATAAAAAAGAATCACAAGCTTATACCAGAAAGTAAGGAAGTGCTCAAAAAAATGTGGGGACATGTCTAAGGAACATAGGAGCTAGTTTGAAAAGGCTCTGATTCATAGCCATATCTGGGATAATCTGAAAATCAAAATGAATAGAGATAGTAATGGATTACAACTCACTTAGTAAAATCTAGTTTGATAATAAATAGGACAGAAGGGAAATCTCTTCCTTACATTAGAATGCCAAGTAATAAATGTAGAAAAAAATGAGTTAGAAAAAACACCCCACCATTTTGCAACCACTTTTAATAATTGACTGAGGCAAAAAATCACCAATGGATGCTAAAACTATAGAAGTTCAGTTTGATGGGGAGCAAAATATTTGCATAATTGCAGAGTATCTCTCTACAAGTCACTTATCAATTACAAAGGGAAAAATAGTAATTTTGAAGTGGAAAACCTGGCAGATACCATCTAAATCAGGTATAGGGTTATTGTCAATAATGGAACAAATGGATACACACCTCTGAGAAGGATATGACATCACTTATGTAGTACTGTGTCAAAAATACATAGCCTGAATCTAATAATGAGAAGCATGTAGGGACATACTACAAAATAACTGACCTGTCCTCTTCCAAAATGTTGGTGTCACAAAAGACAGTCTGAAGAACAGATCTTTTTTTTTTTTTAACATTTTTTATTTATAATCATTTTACAATGTTGTATCAGATTCCAGTGTAGAGCACAATTTTTCAGTTATACATGAACATATATATATTCATTGTCACATTTTTTTCTCTGTGAGATACCATTAGATCTTGTATATATTTTGCTGTGCTATACAGTGTAATCTTGTCTGAAGAACAGATCTTGACTGAAGATTGAAGGAAACTAAAAGGAAATAACACATAAATGCAATGCATGCTACTTGATTAGATCCTAGATTAGGAAATTTACAATTGCTATAGAGAACATTATTGCGACAGTTGGTAAATTTTAAATTTAAATATGTACTAATAGTATTTTATCAATACAAAATTTTCTGATTTTGATAACTATGCTTAGTCATGTAAGACCTCTTTCTCAGAAAATAGAAATGGAAGTATTTATGAGTAGAGAGGTATAAATAGCTATACTTCACTCTCAAATGGTTCAGAAGAAAATTATATGTATGTTATATTGGGGTTCACCAGAGAAACAAAACCAATAGAATGTGTATATATATAGAGAGAGAGAGAGTGCAAGCAAGTGCATTTGCATGTGTGCACATGCAGACATGCACAGGCTGGGAAGAAGAGAGTGGAGAGGGAATTATTTTAAGAAATTGACTCACGTGGTTGTGGAGGCTTGGAAAGTTCAAAATCTTGGGTAGGCCAGCAGATCGGTGACCCAGGGATGTTTTAATTTGAATCCAAAGGCAGTCTGCTGGCAAAATTCCTTCTTACTTGGGAGGAGGTCAGTGTATTTTCTGTTAAGACCTTCAACTGATTAGATGAGCCCACCCACATGATGGAGAGTAATCTGCTTTACTCAGAATCCACCAATCCAAATGTTAATTTCACTCCCTTCTTAGTTTATATTTGGTGATGGAACCACACGTTGAACACAAAACACGAATTTTATTCTCACTCTGTAACAATCTGGTGCTTTGTGATCACCTTCCAGAATCCAGTATTGAAAGATTCTCTTTCCTCAAACTAGTTTTGTGAACTCATCAGTCTCTTGACTAATATTTACTTAGATTTATATCCAGAGTATTATCTACGCGCTTCAGGGAATAAAAGAAATAGGTAGATGCTCCATGCATAGTAGAAGACATTTTATGTATTGACCACTAGTTCAAAATCTATATGCCTACAGTAATTCTGGGAACCAAAGTCATTTTGTAGCACATGAATTGAGGTTTTTGGGGTTTTTCTTCTCTTTTTGTCTTTTCTTTATAAAATTAGGCTTTTTAAAAAAGATTCTTAGGCATAGTTTCTTTTTCCATCTATTATATGGACTCATTTTAAGGTTGCTTTTTTTCTGTTTAGTTTAATACAGTTTTTTAGTAAAATGAAGAAGTGGATGGACATGTCAAACCTGCCACAAGAATTTCGTGAACGTGTAGAAAGGCTAGAAAGAAATTTTGAGGTGTCTACTGTAATTTTCAAAAAATTTGAGCCAATTTTTCTAGATATATTTCAAAATCCATATGAAGAGCCACCAAAGTTACCACGAAGCAGGAAGCAGAGGTGAGACACTTAATCCTTATGTAATTAACATAGAAATTGCAATACAAACTTATTAAGGGAATTTGCACTTTTTAAAAGCCTACATTTTAACTTCACTTAATAAACCATAGATTGTCCTTTGTGAATGAGATTTTATATGTAATTTGATTTTACTATTTGTTATTTATATTTACTGTTTCAATTTAAATGACAAATGTGAAATGATATTTAGCAAGTTAGATAAAAAGTACATTTCCCCCCTCCCCCTTTGTAGGAGGATTCCTTGCAGTGTTAAGGAGCTCTTTAATTTCTGTTGGACACTCTTTGTTTATACTAAGGGTAAGGTGACACTTTCAGTTGTTTTACTTATCTACTGTGGTAACTTGGTGCTATTTGATGTGAAAAGTTTCTGGGTTTTATGTCTTTTTTTTCTTATAAAGGTAATTTTCGTATGATTGGAGATGATTTAGTAAATTCCTATCATTTACTTCTGTGCTGCTTGGATCTGATTTTTGCCAACGCCATTATATGCCCAAATAGACGAGACTTGTTAAATCCATCATTTAAAGGTAAGACCTTATGTCTTTTTGAAAACCAATTATCAATTTTTAGAAAAAGTTTTAAAACTTGACCATATTCTTTTTTCCCTCATTGCTCTTCATACCCTGTCAAACTAGGTTTGCCGTCTGATTTCCATACTGCTGACTTTAGGGCTTCTGAAGACCCTCCCTGCATCATTGCTGTACTGTGTGAACTACATGACGGACTTCTAGTAGAAGCCAAAGGAATAAAGGAGCACTACTTTAAGCCATATATTTCAAAACTCTTTGACAGGAAGGTACTGTACTTGCAATTAAATTGCTCTAGTTTGGGATGGGGAGCAGCGGCAGCCTCAAAGGGAAAAACAGTGTTTTAAACAAGTTCTCTACATTATAGGACTCAGGGTCAAGATTCCCAGGTTTCAGTCTTTGTTGTGATGCAGAATTGTCCTATGATCTTCTGTGATGTGTGAAACTCAGTTGTTGAAGAATATGACCAACCATATATACTGTCAAGTAATACACTGTCAGACAATTGTAGGAGGTTCTGATAAAGAATTATGAAGAACAGAACATCAGAATAATTATGAAAAGCATAAGGTCAGAGTAAGCTAGTTTACTGCCACAATTAGAATAACTGCTATTTATTCAAAGTAGGATGATGTATAACAACTGTCCCTTTAATCCTATATGAATCAAGCAGAAAATCCCTTATAGTTTTGTAGCCACTTGTGGGCTACCTGCATGCATTCTGGATCTTTTTTTACCTAGCTATTTCTATATTTATGAATTGCCTTATTCCTTTGGGTCTTAGTTTCTTATTTCCCCAACGTTGAAGCATTTAATCCAGCTAGGCCTTGAGTTTTCTTTGGTTAAGAAAAAAGGAATTTGAATTAGGTTATCACTGTGGTTCCCCTCTCTGCAAATAATATTATGAGATTTTTCTTCAAGCATAATGTCTGCCCTAACTGAGTTCTTATATAAACTTTTGTATTTAGTCTTATCTTTCAACAAATATTTATATGTATACATACTATATACGTGTGTGTGTGTGTGTGTGTATATATATATGTATGTATATATATGTATATAGATATATTTTAAATGGCTCTTTGTCTGTAAAATTTTAATCTCCAACAAAGTAAACTTATAAAGGAGCTCAAGGATTATGTCTCTGTAAAGTAACACACTAGTGACCCCTGGGTACAATGACCATACTTTTTAGTTTGTCTGGATTATCTGATTTTGGGCTTTTGTCTTGGCGTAATTATTATAGTATCTCCTTTCACTCCAAAAGTATCCTGGTTTGGAAAGTGGTCCTCCTGCCCCTGGACCACAGATGTTTTGTTTGGCCTGCTAGGGTGTTTTCATTTTTATTTGCAGTCAAATGCTCTGCCCCTGAGCTATGCCCCCTTCCCTTCATTTTTATTTCATTTTAATTTTGTTCAATTGTTAATTTACATATAAAGAAAGACCTTTTATATGAAAATTTTTAAAATCAGAAGCTATGGCAATTTTGGACTGGAATTTCTACATGGGTAACTGTTATCGAGCTAAATGACAGCCACCTCTTTTAGGATGGGAAATGTGCTTTCTTCCCTCTTCATTTTATGTATGTTGAATCCTGACCCCTGAAAACATTTGAGTTTGCAGCCCCTGATGTATAGTAATCTAAGTATAGAGTGGATACACAGAAAATATTAATAACAATATAGTTTTTCTTTCTCACCAGCAATAGTACCTGTATTCCGTTTGAATCTTTTTCTTGCCTGACACACATCATCATTCAATAAATGTTAGTTTTCCTTCTCCATAGACCAGTGTTTAAAATTGGACAGCTTTCCTCAGAAGCACTTGGGGAATTTGTTTAAAATGCTGCTATAGTTCAGGCCTTGAGGTCCATCAATCTGCATTTTTAATAAGTTCCCCTGCATGATTGTTATGTCACTAAAATTTGGAAACCACTGCTATAGACTAACTTCAAAGTATTTTCAAAACTTGACTTTACATATTTTTTGATATTTTATTTGCATGCTACATAGAATTTACTGGTCTGAAAGAACTAATTCTATTTTGTGTGTGTTATTTATAACAAGTACCAATGTGAAAATTTAGATAAATGTCATGTTTTTGTGTGTATGTTAATATGTCTAATTATTCAGTGTCACAAAATTACTTTTTCTTCCCAGATTTTAAAGGGAGAATGCCTCCTGGACCTTTCCAGTTTTACTGATAATAGGTAAGTATCTACTACTTGTCGTATCTGGCAAAGCATAGCCTGTGGATGATCATTTGTTGCAATTTGTTAAGTGAAACTTTATATCAAGATAACTCCTCCAAATTCAGGTTCCTTCTGTGTTAGTGGCAGTGAGTGGGTGTTATCACTAAGCCTTGTTGTCTTTAAATTCATTTTAAGAAACTTTGGCACTTAAAACAGCTGCTTTCCTGAGCAGCTCATAAACAGACCCCATGACTTCTGTATTTGAGTTTACATTCTTTCATTAATCAAATGTTGGCAAATTCAGAATGTGCTTATATTTCAAAGCCACATGCAGTTATTTCCTCTCTGATCAGATCTTAATTAGGTTCAACTAGTTTTCAGATTCTCTTTTCACTCACATTTCAAAGTAACTTGTTGCTGTGTATGTGAATATGAAGAATGTCCGTGACCAGATAGAACCTCTTATATTGTTAGATGGGCAGAGTTAATAAAAACTAGAAATCATGAGCTTTTTCCAGGCTGTGGAGTTGAAATCTATCTTTAAGTCAAGATAAATCCACTGTGTAACTTAGTTTTACTCTGGCAGCTTAAAATAATTCTCTTTTCAGCAAAGCAGTGAACAAGGAGTATGAAGAATATGTTTTAACTGTTGGTGATTTCGATGAGAGGATCTTTTTGGGAGCAGATGCAGAAGAGGAAATTGGAACCCCTCGAAAGTTCACTGGTGACACCCCGTTAGGGAAACTGACAGCACAGGCCAATGTGGAGTGTAACCTTCAACAACACTTTGAAAAAGTAATATAACCTAGCCTGGCCTCAGTCTTGAATGATCTTTTTCTTTCTGTGTGTGATTCTACTAACAGCAGGAGCATCTTTCAAGTTAAATCTTGAGCTTCTTCTACTAATTCATATTTCCCATGAAAGCCTTAAAGGTAATTTTCAAAACTATGGCATTTAGTATTTTTACCTCATTTCTTGCTATTTCTAATATTCGGATATTTTCCCAGGATGCCTGGGTTTTCAGTAGAGTATGTGTCTTTAGACATGAAGAAGGATTTTTGCTTTCTTCCTGTTCTTTCTTTGCATCACTTTAGCCACTGTTCTCTTGCTTTAAAATTTAGTTTGCTTTCCTACCCATGACAGACTATGTGCTCTTCCCAAACTTCAGCTATATAACCCTGGATTTGATTGTTAATAACCAAGGATTAATTCTATATTTATCCCCCCAAAAAGTTAAAATTCTGTATTTATATGTAAGATGGGTTGGAGGATGAGGTCTACTAGAAAATTCACTGGTCTAGAAAATAGAAACCTGTTTTAGTCCTGGCTCTGCCATTAACTTTTTCAGCTTTAACAAGTTTTTTAACTTCTCTGTGCCTGTTCCCTCATATGTAAAATGAAAATGTGTATGTTATATTTCAAATGAACGTTATGAAGATAAGGTGAGATTATAGATAGAAAGCACTTTGAAAAAGTGTTACTCAAATGTAAGGTTGTTATTAGCATAATATTGTTAAAAATTTGGTGAGTAACCAGAAGAGGAGGAAAAAGCAACTTACTAAACTTGAATAGATAAGATAGTGTATGTACTGAATTAAATACATAATGAGGAAGAAGGTAACTTTTTAATCTCATATATTTTTCTTTTGTGACAGAAAACATCATTTGCACCTTCTACCCCACTGACAGGACGGCGATATTTAAGAGAAAAAGAAGCGGTCATTACTCCTGTTGCTTCAGCCACCCAAAGTGTCAGCCGGTTACAGAGCATTGTGGCCGGACTGAAAAATGCACCAAGTGAACAACTTATAAATATTTTTGAGTAAGTACAATACTATTATTTTTCTAAATGTCTCTTTTAGATTCTGTATTCCATTCTGTTTTCAGTATTTCAGAATTCTGGAGATAGAGGGTATGGCAAGTTTTACTATACCATTTCAGTCACAAAGTATGTTGACCTGAAGTGAGATAAACGTACCTGTTGAAAATTATATATAAATTTTGTTAGATATTACTATAGACTTTCAAGGTTAAATGCATCTTAAATGTTATTTAGCTCTTACATTTCACTCTGGTAACACTCCTAAGTTATGCATTATTGTTTTTCTTTTCACACTGACTTCTGATTGGTTCAGTCTAAATGTCCATCGAATGGAAGACTGGTTATATTTTGATGGTACAGCCATAAAGTGGAATTTTATGCACCTGTTTAAGAAAAAGAGACATATTTCCTGGTAAAGATGGTAAAGTGAAGCCAGATTAGAAAACCTGTTTTCCTAATACCTAAGGAAATAAGAGAATAGTAAAAATCAGTAAAATAATTACATTAGCAGCAACCAAATGAGGAGAGGGATAGGATTTCATGCTATAATTTTCTAAAGTGGTGGTCAAGAAAGGAAATGGATGATTCTGATATGCCCATCCCCAAGAAACATTACTGGAGAAAGAGAGTATGTTAACAGGACCTTGTGAATGCTCATTAATACCCCAGATGTGGAGAGAAACAAATGGACTGAGTAGGCAGAAGGATAAAAAGTCACAGAAACCTCCCCAACTGAAAGTCCCTATATACCATGAAGAAGATAGCAGCAAAAATAAGAAAAATTCCCATGACCTGCCATTTTCCAAGGTATCCAGCTGACTTGAGGAGAGATCCTCACACAATTAGAATATATCCCTGACCTAGGTATAATGAACCCTGTAATGAAGACATTTAACTAAATCTCAGAGGAGAATGCAAAGCCCTGGTCCTCCAACAAAAGCTAAACGTTGCACCATCTAAGCCTTCCTAGTCCTCAAACCTCAATCTATAGAAGAGTGGACGGAACAATCCCCAACTTCAACCATAGCTCAGAAGATAAGCAGAAGAAGATAAGGTAGGAGGACTCATGAGGTTCTACCCTCATAACATTTGTATAAATAGATTTGAACTGAACTACCCATCTAGCATGAATAAGTTATAAAGAAATGGCAAAGAACTATGCAAACATTTTATAGCAATAGAAAGGGAAGGAAGAAAACAGAATGCAAAAGATAAAGAACATAGAAACAAACAAAAAAAATGGTAAGACAGTCCATGTTCATGGATTGGGAAATATAATATTGTTAAAATGTCCATATTACTCAAAGCAAGCTATAAATTCAGTATAATCCCTATCAAAATCACAGTGGCAGTTTTTACAGGAATACCAAAAAAAAATCTAAAAATTATATGGAATTTCAAAGGACTTTTAGTAGCCAAAACAATCTTGAGGAGGAAGTACAAAGCTGGAGGCCTCACACTTTTGATTTCAAAACATATTAGAAAGCTACATTAATCAAAACAATATGGTAGTGGCATAAACGGATATGTAGACCAATGGAATAGACTAGAGAGTCCCAAAATACACCTTCTCGTATATGGTCAAATGATCTTTGACAGAGGCGCCAAGACCACACTAGAGGGGAACGGATAGTCTCTTTAACAAATGTTGGGAAAACTGGATGTCCATATGCAAAAGAATGAAGATGGACTCTATCTTATACCATATATGGAAGTTACTTTAGATACTGGCTATAGGTAATCATGCAGTACTTGCCTTTTCATGACTGGCTTAATTCACTTAGTATAATGTCTTCAAGATTTATCCATGTTGTAACATATGACAGGATTTCCCTCTTTTTAAGGCTGAATAATATCCCATTGTATGTGTATACCACATTTTCTTTATCCATTTATTAATCATTGGACATTTAGGTTGCTTCCACATCTTGGCTATTGTGAATGATACTGCAGTTAACTTGGGTGTGCAGATATGTCTGAGATATCCACATGCAGAAGAATGAAGATGGACTCTTATTTTATATCATAAACAAAAGTTAAGTTAAAATGGATTAAAGACCTAAACATGACACCTAAAACTATACAACTAGAAGAAAACATAGGGAAAAATCTTTATAATGTTGAAATGGGCAGTGACTTCTTGGATATGGCACCAAAAGTATAGGTAACAAAAGCAGAAATAGACAAATGTGACATACTTAAATATTCCTTTACAGCAATGGAAATAATCAATAGGGTAAAAAGGCAACCTACTAGAATAGGAGAAAATAATTGCAAACCCTATATCAGATAAGGGGTTAATAGCCAAAGTATTTGAAGAGCATACAACATAAAAAAAAAAAAAAATCACCTGATTAAAAATATGAGCAAGAGACTTGAATAGACATTTCTCCAAAGAAGACATACAAATGGCCAACAAGCATATGAAAAAATTCTCAACATCGTTAATCATCAGGTAAATACAAATTAAAACCACAGTGAGATATCACCTTCCCCCATTAGAATGGCCACTATTAAAAAACCAGAAAATAACAAGATTGGTGAGTATGTGAAGAAATCAGAATTGGCACACTGTTGGGATTGCAAAAAGATGTAGCTGATAGGGAAAACAGTATGGAGGTTTCCCAAATAATTAAAAATATAATTTTTATGACCTAACAATCCCACTTCTGGGCACATATCCCAAAGAGTTGAAAACAGGATCTCAAAGGGATATTTGCACACTAAAATTCATTGCAGTATTACAAGAGCCAACATGTAGAAGCAGCCTAAATGTCCACTGATGAATTAATGGATAAAGAAAATGTGGTATATATGACAGAATATTACTTACCCTTAAAAAGAAGGACATCTTGTTATATGCTATGACATAGATGAACCTTAAAGGCATTATACTAAGTGAGAAAAGCCAATCACAAAAAGGCAAATGCTGCATGATTCCACTTATATGACATATCTAAAGTAGTAAGACTGATAGAAACAAAGTAGAATGGTAGTTGGCAGGGTTAGGGGAGGGGGAAACAGGGAGTTATTCAGTGGGTATAGTTTTGTTTATGCAAGATGAAAAAGCTCTAGAGATCTACTGTACGATAATATGCACGTAGCTAATAATAATATACACTTGAAAATTAAGAGAGTAAATTTGTTATGTGATTTTACCACATAGTAAAATAAAGAAAACCTAACTGGAATAAAATATGACTCAAGATGTACAGTTTTGCATTAGAAAGATTTGATAAGAACAGAAAGTGTTTTGCCATGTATGCTGCCTACCCTCCCTTTCTGCACATGATGCTAGTCTGTTGGAACATGGGATTGGGGGTCCTAAAGCCTGCACTAGTTATTTGGCTTTGGGCAAATCACATTCTTTCTCACAGTCTTGGATTTGTTTGTCATTTTTAAATTAAGAACTGTATTCTGTGTTTGAATGATAGAAAGGTAACTGAGTTAATAACAGAAAAATGACAGGGTTAAATGCTTCTTGCCAAATATCTTCCTTTTCAGTGCTTTTTTTTTTTTTTTTAAAATGTGTTATTATTTTGGCTTTGATAAGAACTACATGCAGTTTGTTGTTCTGGCACAAAATATGCATAAACACTGCCACATCGTCTTTCTATTTGTCTTAAATCAAGTTTATTGAAGTATAATTTCTGTAAAAGCTTTATCCTTTTTACTCTCCAGTTGTATCAGATTTGACAAATGCATATAGTTGTATAACCATCACCACCACAATCAAGACAGAGAACAGTCCCGTTATCTCCCCCAAATTTATGCTCCTTTGTAGTCAATCTCTACTCCATCCCAAGCCTCTGGAAACCATTGCTTTGTTTTCTGTCATTATAGGTTTGCCTTTTCTAGAATTTCATATAAAGAGAAGCATTAATATAGAGGACATTGACTCCCCTATTGTTGAAATTCCAAAAAATATGCCAAATGATTTTATTTAAAGATTGTAGTCTGTTTTAAGATATGCTATGTTTACATATCTAGGCTACAATTGAGAATAGAACTTTGGTCATTAAAAACTAGACTAATTCTTGAAAGAAGTAGTGTTGGTAATCTCAATTTTTTCCCTGCTAAATAGGTTCCTTTTGTATTTTATAGATCTTGTATGCGTAATCCTATGGAAAACATTATGAAAATAGTGAAAGGAATAGGAGAGACTTTCTGCCAACATTATACTCAATCAACAGATGAACAGCCAGGATCTCACATAGGTAAGATGACAAAAATGAACTTGATACAGCATTGAAAGTAATTAGATTGTCCCAAGAAAAATAGAAATTCAAGTTTTTTCCTTCCCTGCTGTTTTTAATATATCAGATTTAAGGGTTCAATTCCCAGTACCTCCATTTAAATAAGTAAATAATTAAATAAATCTAATTACTTCCCCCCCAACAAAAAAGGAAAAAAAAAAGTCAGATTTAAGTTTATGTAAGTTTTGTTCTCTAGTTTTTAACAGCTCCATTTCATTAGCCTGTGTTTTCCCTTTGTTTCTCCTTGTAGATTTTGCTGTAAACAGACTAAAGCTTGCAGAAATTTTGTATTATAAAATACTAGAGACGGTAATGGTTCAGGAAACACGAAGACTTCACGGAATGGACATGTCAGTAAGTAAATCCACTCTCCCAGCCACTAGCAAGGTCCACCAATCCTAGGCCTGGAAATAGTATGTTGAGAGGCTCTGTAGTCATTGTGGAGGTCAGCAATTAATGACAAACTTAGCCATGATAGCATATTAATTGGCTGTACTTGTCTTTGGCTCACCCAGTGCTAGCCACTTCTAGGCAGAAATGTGAAATACGTAAAATTCGTCTTTGGTACACCATCATTATCCTTTCCCTTTGGGTCCTTTTTTTGTCCTTCATTCCTAGCTAACTAATAATGAAACCCCATCCCCACCACAATTAAGCCAACTGATAATTAGGATATGTGCCCATACCTCTCAGGGATTTTTGAGAAATAAAATGGAGGCTTTTTTTTTTAATTGCTTCATTTTCTTTGGACATCTGATCAAGTCTGATTACTCTCTTCAATAGCTGTGTAAAGGAATTTTTCTAAAAAGTCGTACTTATCATATGATCTTTGTTTCTTCTTCCTTTTCCTCCCTTGGAGAAACTCTTAGAGAAGTCTGATCTTCAATTCCAGTAGGAACAGGTTGATGTCTGGGAGTGCTGCATAACTCTTGAAATAAGACTTCTCTTCATTTACACCCTGAAAATTTTCATCTTTTCTCTGTTGGTTCCCCTTTTTTCCTGAATTCCATGTCTTTTCGTGATTTACTAATATTTAATATAAGATATGCTCTTATAGCTTCCTAAGAAAGAATTTCAATCTTTTATTTTGAAATAATTGTAGATTCACAGAAAGTTTCAAAATTAGCACAGAGGGATCCCATATATTCAGTTACCCCCAGTGGTTACATTTTACATAGTATAATATCAAAACCAGGAAATTGATGTTGCAACAAGGTGTGTGTCTCTCTTTACCATTGTATCACACAAAATCTAGATACAGAAGTATTCTGTCACCACAGAAATCTCCCTCATGCTGCCCCTTTATAAAGTGACTCTTACTCTCTTTAACTACTAATTAGTTTTTCATATCTATACTTTTATAATACACTCTTATGATTTCATTTCTTTTATATTTGTTAAGGTTTATTTTTATGACCCAGGGTATGGTTTATCTTGGTAAATGTTCTTGGCACTTGAAAAGGATGTATATTCTGCTGTTGTTTGGGTGAAGTGTTCTGTAAATGTCAATTTTATCCTATTGGTTAATGGTGTGTTGTTAAGTTCGTCTATATCCTTGCTAATTTTTGGTCTAGTTCTGTCAATTATTGAGAGGAGAGAAGGGTAGTGAAGTCTCCAGATATACTTGTGGATTTATCTGTTTCTCCTTTCAGTTCTATCAGATTTTCCTTTATTCATATATTTTGAAGCTCTGCTGTTTGATGCATGGACATTGAGGATTACTATGTCTTCTTGGTAAATTAATCATTTTATCATGACCGAATGTCCCTCTCTGAATCTGGTAATTGTCTTTATTTTGAAGTCTAGCTGATGTTCACATACAGCCACTCCTTCTTTCTTTTGATTAAAATTTGTATGACACAGGCATACCTAGTTTATTGTGCTTCATTTTATTGCACTTCGCAGATAGTGAGTTTTTTATTAAATTAAAGGTTTGTGTCAATCCTGCATCACTAAGTATTGGTGCCATTTTTCTAACAGCATTTTCTCATTTCCATTCTCTGTGTCACCTTTTGCTAATTCTCACAACACTGCAAACCCTTTTGTTATTGTTATGTTTGTTATGGTGATCTGTGATTAGTGATCTTTGATGTTACTGTCGCAAAAAGATTACAACTCACTGAAACCTCAGAGGATGGTTAGCATTTTTTAGCAATGAAGTATTTTTTTAATTAAGGGATTTTTTTAGACATAATGCTGCTGCACACTTAATAGACTGTAGTAGAATGTAAACACAACTTTTACATGCATTGGGAAACCAAAAAATTTGTGTGACTTGCTTTATTGTGATATTCGCTTTATTGCCATATTCACTTTATTGCAAGTGGTCTGGAACCAAACCCACACTCTCTTTGAGGTATGCCTGTATATCTTTTTCCGTTCTTTTACTTTCCATCTACCTGTATCATTACCTTTGAAGTGAGTTTCTTGTAGACAGCAAAAAATTCAGCTATGTTTTTTTTTTTAATCTACTATGTCAGTAGGTAAATTTAGATGGGTTACATTTAATTATTGATATGTTAAGGCATAAGTCTGCCATTTTTTTTTTTTTGTTTTCTGTTTGTTTTTTTGTTTCTCTGTTTTCTTATACTTACCTTCCCATGGGTTACTCTGAACATTTTTAGACTATATCTTTGTATAGATTCTTTTAGTGATTATTCTAGGTATTACATTATACATACATAACTTCAAAATCCATTAGTATAGACATTTCATTAGTAAAGTGTGGAAACATTACTTTGCCTTGTCTCTTTTTAAAAACTTTGCATAACTATCTTTATTTTATATTCACACTTGATTAATAGTTCTCTGTGTATAAAATTTCTAGATTGACAGTCATTTTCTTTTATGATTTTGAAGACATTGCTCCATTATCTTCTAGATTCCAATATTGCTAATTAGAAGTCCAGTGGCATTCTAATTTAGTATTGGTATGTGACCTGTTTTTACTTTCTGGAATCTTAGTATTTTCCTTTTATCATTAATGTTCTGAACCTTTTAATAAAGTGCCTTAATTGTGAGTGTTTTCACCTGTGTGTTGGGCATTCCAAGGGGTTGCCTTTGTTTTGGTCCAGAAATTTATGTCCTGCATTTCTGAGTCATTTTATTGTGTTATTTCTTAGATACTGTATTGTCCACTGATTTATCTTTCTGGAGCTTTTATTATTCAGATAAGAGACCTTCTAGATTAATCCTCTTATTTTCTTCTCTTATTTTCCATTTCTTTGTCCTTTTGTTCTACTTCTAAGGATATTTATTCAACTTTTCATCATCCAATTCTAAAGAATTTTTTATTTTAGCTGTATTTTCATATCTAAGATCTCTTTCTTACTCTCTGAGATTCATTTAGATTTCTTTTGAGGTTTTCTTCTGTTACCTGTATCGTCTCTGTTTCTTCTGAGTTTCTCTTCTGTTTGTTTTGATCTTTGTTTTTCAATTGGAGGCTTTCCTCAAATGTTCGCTTTTTGAATGAAGCACTGAAAATGAAATGCTAATTGATAAAACACTTTTGGTTCAAAGCTCTGTATGCAAGAATGGAAATAAAAGTCCAATAGACTCAAGTGATCGTATAGTATAGGGACCCTCAACTGTTGATATCTTTAGGGCTTATATGGAATATTTCAGTGTCTCTAGAGGAGTCTGCTAATCTCTTGCCTGGCTGTTGGTGTTAAAGGGCAGAATAAGGAAGGGAAACTTGGTCGCACAATTCAGGCTGCAGACTTTCACCTAAAACCAGTCTCTTCTATGCCAGGTCTTCTCAAGCTTTTGAGGAGCTGAGGAGTTCTAAATACCACAAACTTTCAAATCATCCACCTTTGTCAGCCCATGCCTAACCTCTGCTTTCCATTCTGCCTGTGCCTTCAGTTGCTGTTTTTCCCAGGTTGCACGGAGCAAATTCTTTTGTTTTAAGTGTCTCTCTTCAGGTCCTTATGTTTGACCACCCTGCTTTCTGCTAAGTAATTTGTCATCTTTCCATCCACTTTTCAGTTTTCATACATGATATGCAGTTACAGATAACTCTTTGTTTTATCAACATATTTTCTGTTTCTTGTTCTCTTTGTTGATTTGGAATGGTATTTGAAAGGATGGCAACAACCAACATTTATAAAACCGAAAACTTATGTTAAATCTTAAACTCAATGGTGAAACAGGACTTTATCTTCTTAGTAAAATGTTTTTCTCTGAACTTTTTAGAAATCTTAGCTGTGATACAGTAATACCTTTGATATTAGTATTATGATTAATAAACACTGCCCTCATGTTGATAAAACTGTCATTTAAATGCACCAGTTTTTATACTCTTCTTTTGATGGGAATATTAATTATTATTTGTTTCAATTTCAAAGTAGATTGTAGATCTGCTGAGCAAGATTGTATCTTATAAGGAAACTCTTTACCAGTTCAAGAATTGAAATTTTTATCTCCAATAATGTAGTATAATGTGTATAAGTTATTTTATCTAGTTTCTGTAGTATTCTTTATATAATGGCAGAGACTGAAATTGCTGAGAAACTTATTAGACTGTGGTCTTTCTCTTCCCCAAGGTTCTTTTAGAGCAGGATATATTTCATCATTCCTTGATGGCCTGTTGTTTGGAAATTGTGCTTTTTGCCTATAGCTCACCTCGTACTTTTCCCTGGATTATTGAAGTTCTTAATCTGAGACCATTTTATTTTTATAAGGTGAGATGAGAGCAAAGTTCTGTTACGTTGTTCCTCACATAAGCATTCTGTTTACCTTAGTGCTGAAAAAGTGAGCTGTAGTGATGTCTGGAAAATATTTCCAAAGGTATTCTGAAAACATACTCCTTTTGGGGTAGAATCAAGGACAAAAAGAGAAAGTGTCAGAAAATTATGCCAATCTTAACAGCTTCAGTTCTTCCATTACTGATTTGCAAATGTGACCAGGATCTAAGTAGTTAACTTTGAATTTTCCATGCTATGAATGAAAATCATAATCCTGTGAAAATATATGCATGATGAAGAACAAAAGCTCTTTCTCCTAGGAGAAAGTAAAAATTTAAAATTGATTGTTGTCATGGTCTAGCTAATGAAACTGTAATAACAGATTGTGCTCCTTCCCCAGATTTGAGCTAATTCATTGTGAATGAATCTTACTTACCTGTTTTTCCTGCTACAACCTTTTTCTTATAAAACACAGACATCACAGCTACAGGAACATTTGTAACCTAATGTCTGAATTTGAGACTGATGCTATGATTACATTTGTAGGCATGATTTAATTAGCATTTTGTCGTATGTGTGCATTTCAATCTATTGATTATAGAAAAGTTAGTTTAATGAGTTAAATTTTTATACCTAAAGTATGCCTAACGTTGTAGAAATGCAGGTCATTGAAAAGCTTATCCATCTGAATTGTTGACTAAGTGGAGTTAAATTTCTTTTTAGTTTCATAGGGAAAATTGCTTCTCCGTATTTACTTTAATGTTGATGTGTGTGTTTAGATTTTCCATTAGGAAATATATGTAGTTTTATTCAAGGAAAAAGTTTAGTTTTTGCCCTCAGCTAATAGCAATTCAATTTTATTTATAACATCCTTTTTTCATTCAAGAAGTTAAATGTATTTATTTTTTAACCACATAAATAATATATACTCTTTGAAGAAAAATGGAAAATACACATAAATGTAGATATTAAAATCACACATTATAATCCTAATTCTAAATAATAATAATCACTATTAATATTTTTGTATATATGCTTACAGAGTTTGTTCTGGATATTTACTCTTTTAAAATCAGAACTATAGTATACATAAGCAAAGTTCCTTTTAAATATGTTATTCATTCTGTTCTTTTGAGCTGTTGGGAAGTCTGAAAAGGGGCAGTCAATTCAAAAATAGCGCAGGACTAGGAACCCAAGACTTGACTTCTACCACTGTTGGGCTGCTGACCAGTTTTACCTATCATGGCCTCAGTTTTCCATGTACAAAATAAAACATGAAAAACAGAAATGTATGTAAAAGTATTTTGAAGATCTTAAAAACTCCTTTATAACTTAAAATACATTAATAAGCCATAGAATTATGGTTCAAAGGTACTCTTGGTTTTGTGTCATTAATAAGACCAGAGCTAGCCATACATGAAAGCCTAGTCTAGAACTTACTGCTTGAGACCACATTACTTTCTCAGTTTTCTCTTCTCCAGGTCATTGAGGTGGTGATCCGGTCAGAGGAGGGACTCTCTAGGGACATGGTGAAACACTTGAACAGCATTGAAGAACAGATTTTGGAGAGTTTAGCATGGAGTCATGATTCTGCACTATGGGAGGCTCTCCAGGCTTCTGCAAACAAAGTTCCTACCTGTGAAGAAGTGAGTTAGGGCAAGGCTAATAATAATTTTATAAAATAACAACTTTATTGGGATACAATTCCCGTACTGTATACAGTTCACCCATTAGTGTACAATTCACTGGTTTTTAGTATATTCATAGATAGGTATAATCATCACCACAGTCAATTTTGGAACATTACTACCTCAGTAAGAAACTTTAGCTATAACTTCCCTCATCCCTCATCTTCTTCCTAGCCCTTAGCAACCAGTAATCTGCTTTTGAGCTCTGTTGATTTGCCTATTCTGGACACTTCTTGTAAATGGAATCATACAATATGTGATCCTTTGTAACTGGTTTCTTTTATTAGCATGATATTTTCAAGGGTCATCCATATTGTTCTGTGTATCAGTACCTTATTTCTTTTTATGGCTTAATAATATTCTATTGCATAGATATACCACTGTTTATTCATTTATCAGTGGGTGAACTTGGTTTGTTTCTACCTTTTGACTATTACAAATAATGCTGCTGTGAACATTCATGAACACATTTTTGTGTAGATATGTGTTTTCACTTTTCTTGAGTATATGTCTAGAATTAGAATTGCTGGGTCATATAATAACTCATGTTTAAGCTTTGGGGAACTATCAGACTATTTTCCAAAGTGGCTGCACCATTTAACATTCATACCATCAGTACGTAAAGATTCTAGTTTGTCCACATCCTCTCCAATGCTTATTATCTGTCTTTTTTATTCTAGCTATCCTAGTAGGTATGAAGTGTTATCTCATTGTGGTTTTTATTTGCATTTCCCTGATGGCTAATGATATTCATTATCTTTTCATATGCTTATTGGCCATTTGTATATCATCTCTGGAGAAATCTTCAGATCCTTTGCCAATTTTTTATTTGGGCTATCTTTTTATTACTGTTACAGGAGTTCTTTATATATTTTAGATTCACTCCCTTATCTGACACATGATTGGTAAGACTTTTCTCCCATTCTGTGGGTTGTCTTTTTGCTTTCCTAATGATGCCCTTTGAAACACAAAAGTTTTTAACTTTGATGATGTCCAGTTTATCTTTTGTATTATTTTGTTGCTTATGCTTTTGGTGTCATAGCTAAGAAACCATTAATCTGATCATTAAAAATGTTTCTAGTGTCCATATAAAGCATTAAACAGTTTTTATTAGTAATATTTAGAATAAAGAGATCAAAACTTTATGAATAATACACACAAGTTGCACATTTAACAGTTTAGTATCATTTGAGAAATTGAGTTTTTCCCTCCATTTCTGTGTTATTCTTTTTTAAGTCTTGTCTATAGATCCTTCCTTTCTTCTCTGTCTCCTTATAATTCATTAATCTTGAATTTTTCCCTAATCTCAAACTACTGGAAAAACTGTTTAAGCCTAGGAAGAACTAAAGAGATGATTTCTTAAAACCTCTCTTCCATGCTTCTTTGGTCTTTTGCAGCAGACTATGTGATTAACTAGGCAATCTTCAGTATTCATCAATATTTCCATTATAGAATCTGTTAGGAAAGTGAAAAAAAAGCTATGAACTTGAAGGGAAAGGATTTGGGTTGAAACTCTTGCTCTATTCCTTAGAAGTGTGACCTTGTGCAGATTTTGCATTTTGAGCCTCAATTTTCTTATCCCTAAGTGAAGAACAGTAGGGCCTACATCATAGGTTTACTTCTAGTGGCCAATAAACTTAACCAGATATAAGACCGAGATGAACTTTTTACATTACATATCTTTCACATCATTAACTATTGAGCACTTTGTGCAAGTTGTTATATATTTTGTGAAGAAGAAAAAAGGAAAGGGAAATAAAACAGTTAAAACGTTAAGACTTTTTTCCCCATTTTTTCTGTTATGTTTTGATCAGTGGTTTTATCTATATGTAAAGCAAAGGTTTTTATTTTCTATAGGTTATATTCCCAAATAATTTTGAAACAGGAAATGGGGGAAATGTACAGGGACATCTTCCCATGATGCCAATGTCTCCTCTAATGCATCCAAGGGTCAAAGAAGTTCGGACGGACAGTGGGAGTCTTCGAAAGGGTGAGTTCAACATTGGTAAAACAATGAAAAAATAACAAAGATCTTTTGTTTTTCAGAAAAAATATCAGGTGTTGCCTAATATATTATTAAGAAGCGTAATTTTTTTAAATCAGGATTTGAAAAGGGGTTAATGTTTATGCCAACAACCTAGCTCATTGTATACTTTTTTTGTTTTTAGTAAGATTTCCACTCTGATTTCAAATATAATCTATTTTGTTTCATTGCAGTGTCAATTATTGTGGAAATTGTGTTTTGGCCTTCTCATAAATACACACAACTTTTCCTCAATGCTAATGGAAAATTATTTAAACTAAATACCTACTTTTTCAAATGTAACAAAAGTTACATCCTTTCGCTATGTTTGTCTCTATAGAAAAATAAATGTTTAAAGCAGAACAGAGAACTCTTTGGGATACTTAAATTCATCTAATAAATTAATTATCTCTCAAAATAGTTCATTTGCGCTTTCCTAATAGAAATACATTCTTCTTTATTTTCCCTTGTGATGTAGCAAATAGGTGTGCATCTTCTGGACTGTATAGCTTTTAATTTTTAAAAATTAGTTATAATCTTCTGACCACAGAATATACCTGAACAAACATCAGATGAACAAGTATTCAGGTTATGTAGTAGGATAGCTCTAAACCCATTTTTGGACTATAGTTGTGTGTGTGTCTTGCTTCACATGTAGTGCAAGATCATAAAAATGTGCAATCTGTGCATGCATAACAGTCTCCATTAAGCAACGGGATTAGGATTGTTTTATGACCTTTAAAAATCTTATCAAAACTAAAAACTGTCTTACTATCAGTTATTGATATTAATAAAAGGAAAAAATAGTAAAATTATTTACTTAGTACACTATAATTTAAAACATTGGAAACATTGAGAATGAAAGTGCTTTATTTAATTTTAAAAATTTAAGGTGGATAGTTAAAACAGTGCTTGCCAACTTGTTCTCATATAACTTATGACACTGAGAGAAGAATTTCTTTCCTGGACTTGGTGAACTGTCATGCTCCTTTCTCTTTGGATCAGCTTTTGACATTTATCCTTTGAACTCTCAGTGTTTTGAAATATCTCTGAGATATCCTTTATAAAGTGAAGTTTTTTTTGCCATCATAACTTCCTGTTGGACATATTCATTCTTTTCATTTTAGCAGCTTTTTGCATTTATATCAGTAAATTTCGTTTTCATACAGTTCTGGCTGTATATCTAATCTCTTGAACAGCAGCAGTGGCAACATTCCTAGGGTCAGTTATTTATTCTGCAACTTCATTTACAATTTTAATTTCACTTTCAGCATTATCACTTTTCAATTCTTTGCTGCACTTTCATTTTTTTTTAAACAATTCCCTCTTTCATTTGTCTGCTTTTGTAAAATGTTATGCGGGTTTATCACTGGGAAACAAGGAGGCACCATAACTATATGCTTTGCTGCATACATAAATTGAATAACAGACGTGCCCTGACCATTCACTGCCAGAAAGAAGTGATAGGATTGGTCACTGATCAAGGTGCACATCTATTATTTACATAATGATTCGTGGGAAAAGTTTATAGTTTTTGCAAACACTCAAAGTTACCACAGCAACTGAAATTTGAAATTTGAACTGTTTTGCCAAGGCTGTTGTACTTTAACTAAGCTATGGTAACTGAAATCCATGCAAATACTATAACTGAACAAAGTATGAACTCTGTGTGTGTATCTATGACTATAATTTATATATATATAAAGTATATATGTGTGTGTGTGTGTTTTTGCAGCCTAGCTAGAGATCTCAGAACCAAGATTACGAAGAATGGTCATTAAAATGTGATTCTCTCCAGGTGGTGGGATTTTGAGTGTTATCTTCTTCGTTATAGTTTTTTGGTATTTAAAAAAAATTTTATTGAAGGATAGTTGATTTACAATATTGTTAATTTCTGGTGTACAGAATAGTTATTTAGTTATACGTTTTTTGGTATTGTTTGAATTTTTCCAGTGAGCTTTTTTTAACTGAGGTATAATTCACATACCGTAAGTTTCACCCTTTTACAATTCATTGGTTTTTAGTATATTCACAAGACTATTACCATTATCTAATTCCAGAACATTTTTATCACCCCCAGAAGAAATCCTGTATCCAGTAGTAATCACTCTCTATTTTCCCCTCTCCCGAGACTCTGGAACTCCTAATTTACTCTTTTTCTCTATAGATTTGCTTATTCTGGACATTTCATATAAATGAAGTTATATAATATGTGACCTTTGTGATTAGCTTCTTTTACTTTTCATGTTTTCAATGTATATCTATGTTGTAGCATGTATCAGCACTTCATTAGCCTTTTGGCTGAGTAGAATTTCATTGTATAGATATGCCGCGTATATTTTATTCATTCACTAGTTGGTAGACATTTGGGTTATTTCCACTTGTTGGCTTTTATGAATAATGCTGCTGAGAACATTCAGGTGATATATTATTTTTATAATTAAAAGAAAAAGTTATTTTCTTGTAGGGGTTCAAGCAAGAGAATCAAATAATGGAAAATCCTTAGAAAATAATAATATTGAGCCTTGACTAAGGGGAAAAGACAGCTTATTAATTTATATGTTTATTAAATTTTTGTTGAGTTTCTACTGTAGCTTTTCCAGGACTGTGCTGGGCAAAGAATCATTTCAAGGGCTATAATGTGTTTTCCCTTGAAATGTCAGCTCTGAACATTCCTACTCAGATTCAAGTGCTGCGTTGGTTTTCTTATATATAAGGCATCCAGATAGACTCCTGTTAAAGGATAATGGGAGCTACAATAGAACTTTCTACTTGTTTAGTGAGACTAGAAGTCAGAGTTGCTTTCATAACCCCCAGAATTTATGGAGACATTTTTATTAAGCCATGACTATTTCCCCATTTACCTCAGTCATACAGAGAGCTGTCAAATTATTGCCAGAGGTAATTTTTATACCTTTTAAACATGTTTTGAAAATAGATGACATGGCTGTCTAATTATCTAGTGAATGTAAAAATAATTAGTGAACACTTTTACTTTAAAAGCATATTCTATACCTATAAAGAAATAATGGGTTGAGAGAAGTGGAGAAAAATTGTGGGAAAAGATTGGAAGGGGCTAGGAGAACCTTTGCACCTAGTGGAGAGGGAAAGGAGAGCAGCTCCTGCAGAAGAATAGCCCTAGATGAGAGGCATGATCCATGCCTTCCTTTCTTTTTGATTAACACACTAATGTCTCAGATGAAGGCAAGTTAAACAGAGCCATAACACTTTTACTCATTTTCATCTTCCAGTGGGCTTATAAAAGATGATTCTGTATCTACTAAATCAGGAAGCCACAACTACTGCCTTAAACTGTTTGAAGTGTGTGCATGTGGGAGGAGGCAGAACTGTGAACCAAATCACTGATTTTTCCTTCTTATCAGATGTTATTTTCTAGATAAGATTGGGAGACAGAGGCTAGCTGGACTACTTTTTAAGTAGTAGTCACCACATTCTACCTCTCAGCTTCACTTTACCCTTAATATTTTGCTTCTTTAATATAGACAGAGGTTCAAGAAACCAGGAAGGTGAGCTGTCATAATTTTATTGTAAGATTTATTTCATTCTTTTCTCTCCCACTAGACTCAATATTCCATAAGGACAGAGGCCATGTTATTAGCATAGTAACTCAATATCTATTTGTTGAATAAATGAATAAGCCTGATTTATTATTTTGGAATACATGTCAAACTGTTATACGTTTTTCTCTTTATTAGATATGCAGCCATTGTCTCCAATTTCTGTCCACGAACGCTACAGTTCTCCTACCGCCGGGAGTGCTAAGAGAAGACTTTTTGGGGATGACCCCCCAAAGGAAATGCTTATGGACAGGATCATAACAGAAGGAACAAAATTGAAAATTGCTCCTTCTTCAAGCATTACTGCTGAAAATATATCCATTTCACCTGGGCAGGGTCTTCTAACAATGGCCACAGCCATAGTAACAGGGACAACAGGACATAAAGTTACGATCCCATTGCACGGTAATTTTTTGATGCATTAATTTAATATTTTTTATAAGTTGGATAAAAATTTAAGAAATGTCTTATTGGATTAGATCACCTCATCTTTTTATCCCAGTAGTTTTCCTTGAACCTATACTTTTTTTTGAAAGACCAGTTTTAGGTTCAGAGCAAAATTGAGCCTTCCCTGCCATCACCATCCTGCACCACAGTGACACATGTGTTACAGTTGATGAAACCTACAGTTGACACATCATTGTCACCCCAAGTCCATAGTTTACATTAGGGTTCACTCTTGTTGTACATTCTTAGATTTTGACAACTGTCTAATGGCACATACTTACCATTATACTGTTACACAGATTAGTTTCACTTCTCTAAAGATCCTCTGTGCGCCACCGTTTTGTTTTGTTTTGTTTTGAAACTACAGAGATGTCCCTCATTTTGTTGTGCTTTGCTTTATTGTACTTTACAAATACAGACCTTTTTTTCCCCCAGATTGAAGGTTTGTGGTAACCCTTTTTGTCAGGAAATAGTTAGAATTTTTTAGCAACAAAGTTTTGTTTGTTTTTTTTTTTAAATGGACATACTGGGGATTGAACCTAGGACCTTGTGCATGCTAAGCACACGCTCTAATCCTGAGCCCCCAACAAAGTATTTTTTTTATTGAGGTATGTACATTTTTTTAAGACATACTACTATTGCACACTTAATAGACTACAGTGTAGTATAAACATAATTTTAATATGCACTAGGTAATCAGAAAAGAAATTCATGTTATTCTCTTTATCATAACATTCACTTCATTGTAGTGGTCTGGAACCATACCTGCAATGTCTGTGAGGTATGCCTGCACTGTTTTTTGATTTTTAGCATTTTATAACTTTACTACCCTCTTTGTTATTTTCTTATCTGAGTTTTACAAATGAATACATTGACCAAGAATTTTGTTTATTGATTAGAAGCATCTCCTTTGGAGCTCAAAACAAAACAATATTATTGTTTCACAGCAGAAATTAGAAACAAGAATATCATATCCTAGAATTACTATTTTTGTGGCTTTCTTCTCCTTTTCTAACATATTCCTATGCATAGATAGACAGGAGGGAAGGGAGAGGGAGGGAAACTTAACTTTTCTGAAACACATGCGGCTTATTTCTAAAACTGAGAACTCTTGTTTGTACATTCAGGTATTGCAAATGATGCTGGAGAGATCACACTGATACCAATTTCCATGAATACAACTCAGGAGTCCAAGGCTGAGAGTCCTGTATCACTTACGGCTCAGTCATTAATTGGTGCTTCTCCAAAACAGACTCATTTGACTAAAGTACAAGAGGTACATCCAATTGGAATAAGCAAACCAAAGAGAACTGGGTCCTTAGCACTGTTTTATAGAAAGGTACGTGTTTTTATAGCACCTAAAAAGATCTCATTTAATCGATGCCAGAAAAATTGAGTAACAGAGGGCAGCTTTAGCCTTTTTGTGTGTGTGTGGTAAAATATATGTAATAAAATGTACTACTTTAACCATTTTTAAGTGTACAGTTAAGTGTCATTAGTACATTCACATTGTTCAACTTCCATCACCACCCAAAGTCCAGAGCTTTTTAATCTTTCTAAACTGAAACTCTGTACCTATTAAACAATAACTCCTCATTTCTTCTCACTCCTAGCCCCTGGTAGCCATCATTCTACCTTCTGTCTTTATGAATTTGACTACTCTAGGTACCTCAAATAAGTGGAATGATACAATATTTGTCCCTTTATGGCAGTCTTATTTCAGTTAGCGTGATGTTTTCATGGTTTATCCATGTTGTAGCCTGTGTTAGAATTTCCTTCCTTTTTAAAGCTCAGTAATATTCCATTGTATGTGTGTACCATATCTTGTTTATCCATTCACCTATAGATGGACATATGGGTTATTTTACTTTTTGGTTACTATGAGTGAGTAATATTGCTATGAACATTGGTGTACAAGTATCCAAGTCTGCCTTCAGTTCTTTTCGGTATATACAGAAGTGGAATAGTAATTCTAAATTTAATTTTTGAGGAGTTGCCATACCATTTCCCACAGTGGCTACACCATTTGTATTCCTGCCAGCAATGCACAGGGTTCCAAGTCCTTCACATCCTTGCCAACAATGGTTATTTTTTATTTTTAGATAATAGTCTTCCTAATGAGTATAAAGTGGTGTCTTGTAGTTTTGATTTGTGTTTCCTTGATGATTAGTGATGTTGAGCATCTTTTCATGTGCTTATTGTCTATCTGTATAACTTCCTCAGAGAAATGTCTATTCAAGTCTTTTGCCCATTTTTTGAGTTTTTTGTTATTGTTATAGAAGTTCCTTATATATTCTGGATATTAACCTTTATCAGATATATGATTTGCAAATACTTTCTCCCATTCCATGGGTTGCCTTTTTACTATGTGTATATAGTGTCCTTTGATGCACAAAAGTTTTTAATTTTGATGAAGCCCAATTTATATGTTTTCTTTTGTTGTATTATTCTTTTGATGTTATATCCAAGAAACCATTGTGCATTCCAGTGTCATGAGGCTTTTCCCCTGTTTTCTTGTAGAAGTTTAATAGTTTTAGCAATTGTATTTAGGTCTTTGATCCATTTTGAGTTAATTTTTTATATGGTAAGGACCCAGTTTCGTTATTTTGCATGTGGATATCCAGTTTTCTCAACACCACTTGTTGACAAGACTGTCTTTCTCCATTGAATGGTCTTGACACCCTTGTCAGAAGTCATTCACCATCATATATGTGAGGATTTATTTCTGGGCTCTCTATTCTATTCATTGGTCTTTTCATGCTAGCACCACACAGTTTTGATTACTATAATTTGAATTAGTTTTGAAATTAGAAAATGTGAGCCCTCCAGTTTTGTTCTTTTTCAAGATTATTTTGGCTATCCAGAGTCTCTTGACATTCCACATGAGTTTTAGGATGGAATTTTTTTATATTTTGGCTAAAAAAATCATTGGGATTTTGATAGGGATTGTATTAAGTCTGTAGATTGCTTTGAGTAGTGTTGACGTCTTAACATTAAGTCTTCCAGTCTGTGAATATACATTGTATTTCCATTTATTTGTGTTTTCTTCAATTTCTTTCAGCAACATTTTAGTTTTCATTGTACAAATTTTTGCCTCCTTGGTTAAGTTTATTCCCAGGTATCGTATTCTTTTTTCATGCTATTGTAAATGAAATCATTTTCTTAATTTCATTTTTGGATTGTCCATTGTTAATAGTATAGGAATGAAAGTGATTTTTGTGTGTTGATTTTGTATCCTGCAACTTTGCTGAATTTGTTTTCTAGTTCTTTTTTTTATAAATGAACTCCAGGGTTTTCTGCTTTTCTTCACATAAAATCATGTCATCTGCAAACAGAGATCATTTGACTACTTTTCCAATTTGAATTCCCTTTATTTCTTTTTCTTGCCTAGTTGCTCTAGCTAGAACATCCAGTACTCTGTTGAATAGAAGTGCTAAAATTAGGCATCCTTATCTTTTTCCTGATCTTAGAGGAAAAGCTTTCATTGTTTCAATTTGAGTATAATGTTAGCTATGGATTTTTCATATATGGTTATTTATTATGTTGAAGTAGTTTCCTTCTGTTCTTAATTTGTTAAGTATTTTTATAACAAAAGGGTGTTGAATTTTGTCAGATGCTTTTTTCTGCATCAATCTTGAGATAATCATCATTTTTCCCTTCTTTCTGTTAAGGTAGTATATTACACTGGTTGATTTTCATATGTTAAGCTATCTTTTCATTCCAGGAATAAATCCTACTTGGTCGTGGTATATAATCCTTCTAGTGTATGCTGTTGCATTCAGTTAGTAGCATTCAGCTAGTATTTTTGGGAGGATTTTCACATCAATAAGAAATTCTGGTCTGTAGTTTTCTTTGCTTATAGTGTGTTTGTCTAGCTTTGGTGTCACGTAACATACCTTTAGCCTTTATAAAAAACATGTTTGGTCTCTTAAAGAACATTATGATCTTGATGAGCTATGTTTGGACTCGGGCTCATAGGATTTGATTCCATTTCCTGAAATAATTTATGTTTCCTGCCAGCTTGAATACATAACTTTGAGTAAGCAGTTGGCCATCTTGTGGCATTTACTGAAAACTCCATTGTGTTATGTTGCTTTAGATTGTAGTTCATTGTGTGTATCCTGGATCTTGTGGATAAGCTTAAATTACTGAAAATTCATTATAAAGATTGGTGGAACACTACAGGGAAGCTGTATAATTTTTATCATAAATCCAGTGTGTCACCTTTTAAGATTTGACTAGTTCTCATTATAATGCCCAAGCTATTTTAGTATTAATGCAATGGGACTAAAAGATTTAACATAGAAATAATGTCAACTTATACCTTTTACAAGTACCTTGAATGAATCACTGGTGGCTTTGGAGTCAACCCTTGTCTCTCTTCCATCACGTTAGTGTATTGGATAGCTAAAATTCATTTTTGAGCTCAAATTTGTGGATTTTTTCCTCTGCCAAAAGATACTTTTCTATAAAGGATGTATTTTTCATTTTTTTTCCCCCTGAACATTTAGATTTAAAGACTTTGTTCAAACAGTATAGATTGGTTTAGGAATACCACAGTAAGGTTACCAATTCATAAAATAATAAAGCATAATGCTTCTTGGATGATTAGAAATCATTTTAGATCTTGCAGGACGTTCGAGTCATTTGCATTAGTATCAGTTCATGTAAAGACTCTCTATGTAAAAGGTTCAGGACACTGAACTGAATTTACTCTGATGTACTTAAAAACAACAACTTGACAGAGAAAGACAAATACTGTATGATCTTATTTGTATGTGGACTGTAAAAAACAAAAAAAAAATCTCATAGGTCCAGAGAATAGGTTAGTGGTTGCCAGGGGCTGGGGGTGGGCGAAATGGGTGAAGGGAGTCAAAAGGTGCAAACTTCCAATTATAAAATAAATAAACCATGGAGAGGTAATGTATAACATGGTAGCTATAGTTAATAACACTGTATTGCATATTTGAAATTTGCGGAGAGATCTTAAGAGTTCTCATGACAAGGAAAAAAATTCTGTTAACTATGTATGGTGATAGATGTTAGCTAACTAGACTTACTGTGGTGATCTTTTCACAATATGTATAAATATCAAATCATTATATTGGACACCTGAAACTAATACAATGTTGTATGTCAGTTATACCTCAATAAAAAACAACAGCAACAACAACAGAATCTGGTATATCACTTATTTAACATTCCTTTTATGTGCTCATAAAAACAAGGTAAAACATAGGGGAAAGTTTTTAAACGGTTTTGCTTTGTGACTCATTTTTGGAGTCTAACATTTTAGTATGTTATGTGACATTTTAGGCCTTCCAGCCATTTTACCTGAACCAAAAAAAAAAAAAAAAAAAGAGAGAGAGAGACTTTTGAACACTTGAAAAAATTATGTATTCATAATGGCCATGATGCAGGTAGATCCTGCATTTTAATTTTAGTGTTTCTCACTTAACGTAGTTGGCAGCACAGAGTAGCACATAACATCTTTCCCCCCCAAAAAATGTTTAAGGTAGTTTTCCAAAGAGAATTTTGTTTTAATTGATACTCTTCTGCCATAGCAGTGAACTAGTACTGTAGAATAGAGATTTTATGTAATTTAATGTATCAACAGCCTAGGTGTTTGTTAATCTTGGTCTGAAAGGAAACATTCATGGTAAGACATAAATTTGAGAAATTATTTACTTGGTTTTTTTGCATCAATGCCCTATCTTCCATCCTAGGTCTATCATTTGGCAAGTGTACGCTTACGTGATTTATGTTTAAAACTGGATGTTTCAAATGAGTTAAGAAGGAAGATATGGACATGTTTTGAATTCACTTTAGTTCACTGCCCTGATCTGATGAAAGACAGACATTTGGATCAGCTCCTCCTTTGTGCATTTTACATCATGGCAAAGGTAACGTGTAAGTTGGGGGAAGCTCTTAGCCCTATTTGCTGTATTTGCAGCATGACATGAAAGTCTGTTCCACTTGACCATTAGTTTGCATTAAGTTCTGTAAGCCAACTATGCCCACCATTGCTAATTAAGTGATAAATTCCAGCTACTGTATCTATTCTTTGGACTCTCCATTTAGTTTTATAATAATCAGCCTTCTCACTTCATAAGAACATATTGGTTGTAAAGAAGTTGGAAAAGATCTTAGAGATCATTTGTAGTAGTGTTTCTCTACACTGCTAATGTGAACAGCACCATTTCCATTCCCACCCCATGACACCTCTAATTTTGTACTTTAAAGTAAAATGATCATTACATTTAAGATAACCAAGTCCCAGAGCTGAAAGTAACTTGGCTAGAGTTACACAGTAAGTGACAACTTGTCATCTCCTGATTCACAATCTTGTGTAAAACAGCTTCTGTACTATATTGCTTTCCAGTGATATATTACACCCACCTCAGAGGAGCATTTTACTTTCCAGTTATTACAACCTGTTTTAAGTCATAAAATAGCATATCTTACTTGTTTTTAAAAATTCTGTTTTATCTGAAACAATCATCTGTAACCTTGGGCTTAACCACATTAACCATGCTGGCAGTTCTAGCAGATGTACATGTTAGGACCTTATTTTTAAGCTTTTTGACGCAGAGGACATGTTTTCAAACTCCTTTGTGACTCCCCTCTCATGTTGCCTCTTTAAAATCTCTATACGAAATAGGTATTAATAAATATTACTAACTAGTTATTTGTTTTCTTGAAAACTGTCAGAGTTCAGCCTTTGCCATTTCTATGGAGAACATCATTATGAAGAATAGGTTTAGTACTAATGGACAGTGAAATAGAAGAAGAGAGTAATTTAAGTGAACTTTGTGACAACAAATAGACTATAGGGGATATTTTTATGGATCATTAATTTATCTTCTTTCATTTGGCCACCATTGTGACTTTTCGATCTAAGCATTAGAAACCCTACAGTCTGTCCTGAAATGTTAAACATCTAATCCTATAATAACTGCTCAGATTTATTGTGAATCACCACAAGAATTTTCTGTCCTTTAGTATGTGGTTAATTTACTTTTAAATAAGTACTTAAAAACTAATAAAACTGGAGACTGCAAGGGATTCAGCAGATCTGAGTTTTCTTATATCATTCTTTTTATAAAGAAGTGCATTTTCAGTAGTTATACCATGGCAATCTTAGTGCTTTTGATTAATGAAACTATTAGCTGAGTCCCCACAGGCCACAAAGCCTGAACTTTTAAGGTAGTAAAAGTCATAAATGGTAGTGAATTTTAGTCATGGAATGGCCTGGGGTTAATGGCTTTCTGCAAGACTGCTCTCAGTGCCAGCCTATAATTGAAGTTTTTCTTCAGAGCCATTTTTCTTTTAAAAACAGTTGATAAATGTAGTTTTTATTTTCCTTAGGTAACAAAAGAAGAAAGAACTTTTCAAGAAATAATGAAAAGTTATAGGAATCAGCCCCAGGCTAATAGTCACGTGAGTTACATTATTTTTCCTCCTGTCCAAAAATAGATTTGTACTATTTCTCTGCTGACAAGTCATATAAAAGGTAAACTTCTTGTATAGTTTTACTATAGATTTTTTGGTTTAATGGACACCATCAAACTCAAGACAGTTCCATTAAAGAACAGTTTTGGTAGAAGCCAGAAATCTTGCTGCCTCTGACTCATCCGTATATTTGCGTTTATTTCTCATACATTCTCTTATTCCATTTGTTCATTTGTTGAGTGGTGACATTTTCCACTAGAAAATCTAATAAAAAATATATGATAATCTTCAATTGTATGAGACTTGATTCTCTGATGATATTTAAATCCAGTGAAATTTGAGGACTTATTAACTTAAGTTGAGCTTCTTTTGCCATCTGCTAAGAACCTTAATATTTGCATCTTTGAATAGATATCAGGCATTTCTGATAATGCTATTAAAATAGCCATAGTGAGAATTCTGTACAGCCTTTCAGTCATGGAAATATAAAATGTTAGCATAGTGGCCTGGCACATGGTAAGCATTTAATAACTGTTAGCTCTATATTATTGTTATTATTGTACCTGAAAAGCAAAGGACCAGGTTATCTTAAGGCTTTGGCTGTGCAGGAGCCTGATTCCTCTGCTGTAAAGGAGCATAATGGCTTCTCTGGCCCTGGTGATCTGCCATCTTAGACAGGACAAAAGATGTGGTGGCTCATATATCCCTGGCCCTGGTACCAGTAGCTGTATGCTCTTCTAAGAGAGCCCTGCAAATAATTTCACTTGTTTACTCAAACCCCAAATACACTGATTGCAATATAGAGATATTAGAAGAGCCAAATATAGGCATTTGTTGTATCCTGTGACAGGCCAGAAGAGGCCTAATTTCTGGGCCTCATCAGAAAGATCCCTCCCTCAGGAACAGAGCTTTCAGAGGTTCAGAGTATCCCTAAAGATCATTAAGGTGAAGTTAGTGTGGGTCAAAAAGTGGGCCAAGCCACAGCTTCCTAAATATTCTCTCAATACCAATGTCCATAGGATGAGGGGAAATGGGTTGTGTCTTTCCACTATCTTGGAGGTGAAAAATAGTTTAGGGGCAGGGAGGCGGACAGATTTTCATGTGGCCATCTGAAAGGAGATGAGCATGGGATGGGAACAGGAAAATAAGCCCCAAAGAGACAGATGATTCTCATGTAAGGAATTAAAAGGAAGAAGGGACAGGGTCAGATCTTTGAAGTTGCTTTTATTTGATGAAACTTGCTCATGGTGTTTAGTTGGTACTTACTTAATTGTTCTATTTTGTAAACTCCTACAATGGCACATTTTAGGTGGTAGGCTTTTCTAAGATGTTGGCCGTAATCTACATTTGCCAGGCTGCTAACATCTTGCCCTTGAATCTCACCTGTACATAAAAAGACAAATCCTTTCCAACTGGCTTGATATCTTGCTCTTCTTATTTTGGCTTTGCTTAACTTGTGCCTCTTTGGGCCTCAGGAGTCTTTTTTTTTTCCTTTCTGACCTATAGGTCTATAGAAGTGTACTGTTGAAAATTATTCCAAGAGAAGTTGTGGCATACAATAAAAACGTGAATGCTGATTTTGAAATGACAGATTGTGGTAAGTTGCCCAACTTAACATTATGTAGTACACCTTTGATTACATTGTACATAATACAATGGATGTCAGACAACATGGAGTCAGTGATATAGGTGGGGTGGATAATGCATATGTGTTTTGGGAAAAAACAAATGAGTTTGAGATAAGGATGGGTCAAGTGCCTTCCTCCAAAGAGGTTGTGTATTGAAACCATTAATTTGTGCCTTGTTGATTGTGTTTTAAAAGTTTCCTAGTATACTTACACACATTAATAAAACATATATAAGACACTTAATAAAATTCAAAAATACATCAGAATTACAGGGAAAGTATGATAGCCATCAGTGATGTGCCTGGGGAGACAATTAAGGACGCATCCTGTTACTAATAAGTGTATTGGTATTCTGCCACCACCAGCAAGGTTACCACCTTGTTGCTACCATCATGCTAAGACTTCAGGCACTAGTGATTTTTTTTTTTTTTTTAAGAAAGGAGAATCATAAACTGACTATACTTCAATTAAAAAAAAAAGAAAGGAGAATCAAATGTTCAGTATTCATATGTTGTAAGTTGTGAAAATGCCTCTGCTGCCCATCTCCTTTTTCTTGTCTCATCTTTCCATTTCTTAGTGTGTATATATGTGTACAGGTGTGTATAAGTACCATGATTTATTTAATTCCATAATGTGGGACATTTAGGTTGTTTCCAATTATCCACAGCTTTGTGAGGAACAGTATTGTAGCTTGATCTTTGGTCTAGTTCTTAGAGAAAATTGACTGGGTCAAAGACTTTTTTTTTTTTTTTTTTTTTAATTAAGGAACTGCTAGCGAGTATCTGGGATACACGGAGCAATGAAGTTCAAAAGAGTAGAATTTGGGGGGAGGGTATATCTCAAGTGGTAGAGTGCATGCTTAGCATGCATGAGTTCCTGGGTTCAATCCCCAGCACCTCCTCTAAAAATAAACAAACACCACCCCAACCAAAACAAAGATAATTAAATAGTGCAAAAAGAGAGTAGAATATGGTACATTACCTGCCAAAAAATTTGAGGTAAGTGAGGGTTAGCTACTCTATCTACAACATAAAGATTTCAGATCCAATTCTGCTTTATATACATTTATTAACATTTCTGTTTTGAAATGAAAAAGTTCATAGCTAAATAAAATCATGTTTAGTTAGAATCCAGGGTCCTAGAGAATAACTGTTGGAATTGGAATAACACAGAATCATGAAGACTATAGTATCTACCTCCAGAAATTTCTAATCCAAGAAGGACATGAAATCGTTTTAGTTGATCCATATAACAAGAATAACCTACAAGATTGTCACTAAACCAGTATTTACTGCCTTGGGACAGTGTGTCTCAGGACGGTAATAGGGAAGAGGAACTATGCATAGAAAATTTGAGAAGTTTAGAATTAAAGTGAACATGTGTTTTTTTCTAACTGCAGAATTTCTCAGAGCCTGTAATATACTAACATGTATTCTGAGTTTCTAAGAGAAGGATATAATATGCAGCATTTCCTCAACTTATTTGGTTACATAGCTTTTTTCTGCTCTATTAAGATCCAGCAAAAGTAGCAAGAGTAAAAAAGACATCCAAACTGGGACTGAGAGTCCTCTGGTGATTCCCTGTGGCTGCTTGGCCCTTGGACCATGTTTGAGTTTTCTGATTTTCCTAAGGTGGAAGCATGCTTCAACCCATATTCTCACTGTTTGCAGGCCAGTGCATTGAGAATGAGAACTTTTTTTCACATGCTGAATTCTTTTTAATTGCCAGTAGTTTTCTTAGTTCCTGTATGTACAGATAGGAGATGGCTTGTAATACTCTTTCCCCACAAAAAGTAGGCTAGAGGTCTACCTGGTATTGTAAACTTTCCCAGAGTTACACCAATAAATAGGAAAGCACCTTGGAGCAAGCTGTCATTTTATAGCTAAGGACACCAGCTATAGGCTGAGCACAGAGGGTCCTGTTGTGCATGGGAGATTAAGGCTCTTTGAGCACCTGTCACCTGCCATGTATTCGCAGAAAAATAAACACAAGCACTTCATTTTGCTTCTTCCTTAATATATGAGGATACACGTTACCTTTTAGGGTCATTCCACCTTTCTCAAAGAGCCGGTATGAATATCTGCAGGCCCTGTTGTTATCTGAAGCTCAGGGTTTGCCACTGCTGCCCGTACTCTGAAGCTCAGTTTAGCTAAACTCCAGCCCAGAGCTGGTGCCTATCTCAGGGCCACCAGTGACAGTGAGCTCAACAGGTAAAGTTGTGAAAACAATCTTGCTGAAGTGGTATCTAGAAAATAGAGTATCACTTTAACTTTACATGTTTGCATTTCTCAAAACTCCAATGGAATTTACCCACAATATAGATGGATTTCTGAACCTTTTCTAAAAATACTGTCTTACATTAAGATCTAGGTTTATTTGATTTTTTTTCTTTTGTATTGTGGAGAGAGTTGTGATTCAAATCACTAATTTATAGATTAAAGTACACCTATCACAACACTGAATTCTTTTGACAGACTTGGAAGATGCTACAAAAACACCTGACTGTTCCGTTGGACCAGTGAAAGAGGAAAGAGGTGATCTTATCAAATTTTACAATACAATATATGTAGGAAGAGTGAAGTCATTTGCATTGAAATACGACTTGGCAAATCAGGACCATGTGGTATGTTTTATATTTTACTACTTTATTAATATCTGTACTCATAATTGAATTACTGTGAGTTTATTTTTCTAGATAAGTGTTTCATAGTTAAAGCCTTACTGATGCATTTTATAGGGGAAAACATACTAATAATTAATCAGAGAGTGATTAAGGCTATGATATGACAGAGACCAGAGGAAATCATGGAAATTTTATCCATACTGTGATCATGTTGCTAGAAATTGTATATGCACATGGGCAAGGACTAGATGGGAACATGGGAAAATGAAAACAATTCTGGTAATTTTTTTCTTGGTTTTGATTTCTGTTGTTATATTTCTAAGATAAGTGTTTTTCTCAAGATAAAAAAAAAGGAAATAAACAGGCTTGAATCAATAATAGAAGCCACACTACGAAATTTTTATGCAGACTCTAAACTTGGCAGTGCCAAGCAGATCTCTGAAAGTATTATCAGTGTATAAGCTGAAGTTGGTTCCCGGGACACCAGACTTCAGTTATAAGAAAATGGGACTCAGTAGAAGCTGCATCCAGCCAGGAGCCATATATGTGTGTCTGTGTCTCTCTCTACATTTCTGTCCTTCTGCATTTCAAGGAATATGTTCTGTGATTATCCTCAGAAGCCATGACTACTCATCCTACTCCCTCACTTCCACCTCCCCTGACCATGTGCAGTACTGTGAATATCTCTATCATTAGCCAGTTGAAAAAAAAAAACTAGTTTTATTAGCTTCAAGTGAAGATGATGAGTGAAGTATCAATTAAGGAGTCACCTCCATTTATTTTGGAATGGAATGGAAACACTGTATAGATTATTTTTAAAAAGTACAATCCTTTCTCAGGTAACTCTGTCCCTAAATCTTTTGCATTTTTGTATAAAGTCTTAACCATTTCGTTAAGAGATTTGTTCCATGTTGGATTCATCCTGCTGGCTCACAGAAATTCTCTGCTTCTCTTTTATTCTCTGTGCTGCTAATTTGCTTGTGGGTGTGTGTGTGGAGAAAGATTCTTATTGCAAGTGCTAGGACATAGATTACTCTTTGCTCCACTTTATGAGCATAGACATGGGGTTCCTATGCTCCTGGTTTACTGCTTTTTTGTCTTGCCCAGAATTCTTCAAGATTTCCTGAAAGATCCAGGAAAATAAATTTTAGTTTGTTAGTAATTGTTGAAAAATGAGAGTTAATAAACTATTTCCTTGATTGTTTCAGCCATAAATATAAGCTCTGACAGTGTAACTGACTCCTAACTAGAAGATACCAATAAGAATAAAAATACACTAAAGAAAAAAAAAAGAAAAGTTCCATGTTGACCCTTCACCCTTGCTGGGAAGGGACAGGTCAGAATAAAAATACGGTAGGATTAAAAAAAAGAAAACTTTTATCTTCAAAATACTTCCTCTTGTGTTATTTCAGATGGAAGCTCCACCGCTCTCTCCTTTTCCACATATTAAGCAACAGCCAGGCTCCCCACGCCGCATTTCCCAGCAGCATTCCATTTATGTTTCCCCACACAAGAATGGGTCAGGCCTTACGCCAAGGAGTGCTCTGCTGTATAAGTTCAATGGCAGCCCTTCTAAGGTAAGGTGCATGTGAACTCTACTGCAAAACAATTACGTACATGTGTTAAAAATTGGATTTCACATATCCAATTAGTAATCTTTAATCTTTTTTTTGCAAAGTTACTACTAATAAATATGCACTGTTACTGTGGCAAGTTTCCTGTGATCAAGAGCAGTGTATTCAGTTGAGGTAATTTAATCCACTGTGATTGATGTGGTATTGGGGGAGTTCACAGCCCATTGAATCCCTGCTCAAGTATGATCTTAAGAAGGACCAGTAAGGCAACACTTGCAAGTGGTCAGTCATGGGGAACAAGTATAAAGAAAGGTCTTAGAAGTGAAAGTTAATTTGGTACATGGCAACCAGCATAGTGAAAAGTCTGAAAGCAAAGGCCTCTTACTTACAAACAGCTCTGTGGTTATCTCCGTGTTTATTCCTGTATAGTGATGAAGATGTGACAGGGACATGATTGCTGTTTTCAGATATTTCAAGGGCTGTCAAGCAGATATGTTTAGAATCTCTCCAGAAGCCAGAATCGCTACCAACTGGAAGAAATTGTAGTGGGACAGATTATAACTCAGTCCAAATACATGGCAGCTCTTTAACTTACTAGTTTCTCATTTAGTTCGACAAATACCTATTGAGTTCCTACTATACTTAGCAAACAAACAAAGTTGACTGAGATATAATACCTCACAGATTTGCATTTCTTCTTCATCGAAGTTAGTTTCCTATAAAAATGTTTAGAAGAAATTCTTGCATAAAATCAGAAATGGGATCAGCTGACTTCTAAGGAAGTGATTCCAAAATCATAGGTGAGAATTGCCTGGGCAGCTTATTGAACACAGATACCTGACTGAATCACAAAGCTCTGGCAGGCAAGTTCCCTAGACAGTCGTGATGCACGGCTTTCAGGAACCACTCCTCTCAGGCTGGTTTATAGACTAGCAACATCAGCATCACCTGGAAGCATGTTGGAAATGCAGACACTCAGGCCTCACTCCGGCCCTGCTGAATTTGAATCTGCATCATTAACAAGGTCCCCCAGATGATTACTAAGCACGCTGAAGTTTGAAAAGCATTGTTTCAAGAGGAGGATCTCAAACTTTAGGGAGAATCAGAATTACCTGGAGAGTCTGATAAAATATAAGTTGTCGGGTCCCGCCTCCAGAATCTCTGATCTGATTCAGTGGATACAGGGTGAGATTTGACAATTTGTATTCCTAATAAATTCTTCAATGCTTCTGCTGCTTCTGGTCTAATGTCCACATTTTGAAAACTACCACTATAAGGTAAATTCAATTTTTAAAATCACCTGAAAAGATTTGTTCTAATCACCCTTATTAGACTGCCTAGATTCAAAAAATATTCTCTACCCCAGTGTTTGGCTTTGGATGGAGGATAGAGGGCAGGAAAAAGCAGTTAGCTTAGTTCTTTGCTACTGTTTCCCCTTTTTCACCTTTTACACACATGTCCTCTATTTTTGCACAGAGTTTGAAAGACATCAACAACATGATAAGGCAAGGTGAGCAGAGAACCAAGAAGCGAGCAATAGCCATCGATGGTGATGCAGAATCACCTGCCAAACACCTCTGTCAAGAAAATGATGATGTTTTACTTAAACGACTACAAGATGTTGTCAGTGAAAGAGCTCATCATTAGTGCCCTGCCCATTTCTATGATAAAAGCACTTGTAGGTTGTTTTGCAGAAAGTTGGGGCTCTATCTTTCCAAACATTCAGGTAGTAAGTATCACTGAGTTACAAGAAACATCACACCAAAATTAAGCATTTTGGTTCTTTTACATATATTCAAAACACAGTAGACAAAGATGTATTTTGAGTTGAATTGTAAAGGAATGTTTTAAGTGCCTTTTAAACATATTAATAGTCATAGAATTTTTAAAATATTTTCCTTGGGTTTTTCAGATGAAGTAAGGAGAAACCTCATAATTTTTTTAATATAATTTTTTAAATAATCAAATATCTTCCTCTGGGCTTTGTGATATGAGTGTGAATAATCTATTTTTGGTAAGTGTGCTTTGAAATGTTTGTACTCACAATTTAATATTAAGTAGTGGTTGGGTCCCGTGGCATCTAGGCCAGAGGATGTTACATCAGCCTGTGTCTGACCCAGTGTAGTAACTCCACATCCAGGCGCCACTACCATTCTGGGCTGTCCAGATCACTTCTCATGCCCTTCCTCTCCTTGAGCAGAAGCGGATTTGTACCTGAATCCATGCATTACCCCCACTCCTTGCTTTCCAACCCTAAGCCCTCTTAGCCTGGTGTCGCAACCTAATAAAGAGGTACTTTTTAAAACTATTATCATTTTGTTTTCCAAACCATTAACTTAATTATACATGATTATACTATGTCATACAATTCTCAAAATAAGCTGCTTCTCAGTCTAGTAGAGTAAAATACAGAAAAGAGTTGTTAGAAACTAAATTTCCTTAATGGGAAATTATATTACCATGATAATATGTGAGATACTATTTTTGAGGTCATCATAAGATCAGTTGTTCTCAGTGTCTGATTGATTCCCTAAGGACAGTTGAAACCTTTTTCAAAACCACATTAATATCACCTCACGCCTTATGGTTACACTATACATCAGTAAAACAGCTGCTTATCACTATCCCCTCTTTGTTCTCAGTATCACTGAAATGTGAGTTTCCCTTCAAGTTTGATCACTGGGGCCCCTTAAGGATGTTTTCCAGGGCTAGGGGTGCAGCTTTCCAAAGAATCAGCTGTTCAATATTCACTTTTTCTACTGTGTTTTCAGAATCTGGAAGGACATGGGTAAGTCATTGTTAATTAATTTTGAGAAGATGTTAACAAATGTATATTTTTTTAACCACAAAACTTTACTTTTTAAAATGCAAAATATTTACCCTGTGTCTAACCGTGGCTAATTTGAATTAGTCAAAGATTTGACTATGAATTAGTAATTACAATTATTAGGAATTTTATTTTTAAATTTTAAGAAGAAAAGTGATTTTGGTCACATTATACTTTTCTGAAAATTACATCCTCATTTTTTGTGTAGTATCTACACATGTTATAAGCCAAATAACATCGAGTCTGCCTTGAATCCTTGTATATATTTTTATGTAGCTATAACTATTGTGTCATTTTCATCATCGTTGTTAATGTGCAAAATGTTGTACGTTGTCTTTATAAGAAACTCTGGACATGTTTTTATCAGTTTTCAAGACTGGATATCAATGTACATAAAATGGTTAATAAAATATTGGAGTTTTTGAGATTATTGAAAAAATTCTACTTGTGCTCTTTTCAGTGTGATTAGATGCAATTGTGCAGCCATCTAGAACCTATATCTCTTTAAATTTCTACTTTATATCTTTTAAATATCTTAGTATAACTTAAAACATAATGTTCTTGGTGCTTTCCAGGAGCTAGGAAAAGAATGGGGAGTGGCTGATGACTACAGGCTTTCTCATGAGGTGATGAAAATAATTTTGAAACTTGATATAGGCAGTGATTGTATAACATTGTGAATTTATTAAATGACACTGAATTTTACACTTTATAATGGTTAATTTTAGGTGAATTTCACCTCAATTGAAAAAAGGCCTTAGACACATATAAAGAAACAATTATTTCAAGACCTTGAAATGGACCAAATCATGATACTAAATTAAGGAAAAGGGTTCTTCTTAGGAGTGCTTTCAGGTGTACTTCTCCATTTGAGACAGCTTAAAAGCTCATTTTTAATGACCATTTTTATGTGGTTAGATTATGTTAAATCAGATTTTTTTTAAAGGTAATATTCCTTATATGAAAAAGATTAAAGGTTTTGTATGCTTCCCTTTAAAACAAGCTTTATTGTCTGCTTCCAAGGACTTCAAATAGCTAACCATTAAAATTCATTTCTTTTACTCAAAAAAAAAAAAGATAAATAGGTTCTAGGGGTGTAAAGTACAACATGATAAATATTGTTGTATTTTATATATGAAAGTTAAGAGAGTAAATCCTGAGTTCTCATCCTTCCTCCAAATCTGTATTTCTTTAATTTTGTATTTATGTATAATGATGTTCACTGAACTTACTGTGACGATCATTTCATGATGTATGTGGGTCAGATCATTGTGCTATGCACCTTCAACTTATATACAGTGTTCTATCTCAATAAAACTCGAAGGAAAAAAAAAGGTAATATTCCTGCATGTTTTAATTTTATTCCTTTACAGTACTTTCACTAAGTCAACAAGCCTTATTGGCTGTTTACTATATGTGGCTCTTTGCTAGGTGCTAGGGATAGAAGGGTGAACTAGGCACAGTTCCTGTCCTCAAGGTATAATATTTGTAGCCCATTAATAAAATGAGATAAGTATAGTAATATAGCTCTACACAAAGAGGGATGGTGTTAGCACAGAGAAGGGAATGATTCACTCTGCCTGGACAAATGTGTCAGGGAAGTCTAAACTCACTCTAAAGTGGGGGCTAAGTGGTATTTTAGTCCTTAGGGATGAATAACTTTGCCAGGGCAGTAGAATATTCAAAGAACACAACTCAGTAGAAAGGCCCAGAGGCATGGAAGTACTACTATAGGTTTGGGAAGTGCAGAAGTTTGGTGAGACTGGGAGGTAGTGTCCGTATGCAAAAGTGCAGGGCTAGAAAGGGGCCTTCCATAGCTGAGCTCTAAGCTGGGTAAAGAGCTCAGGCTTGGTCATTTCCAGTGGTTCTTAGCATTGGCTGCAGCTAGGGAGTTTTGAAAAACACATCAGTGAGTGGGTTTCTCCCCAGAGATTTCTGATTGAGAACCACAGCTCTAGGCCATGAGGAGCCACTAAAGAGGTTTTAATTTTAAGTGGATAATGACAAAACCTGATGTTTATTTATTTTAGAGCAGCAGTTCCCTAACTTGCCCAAAGATGAGGATTACCTGAGACATGTTAACAATACAGATTCCTAGGCCCCATCCTTGATGGAAGGAAATCTCCAGGGAAAGGACTTAGGAATTTTGTCAACTTGTTCCAAGTGATATTTACCCTCAAGCAAGTTAGAGACCTCCTGACAGTACTTCTCGGACTTGCAGAGTTTAGGAATCACTAGGGATTGTTAATCTTGTTAAAAATGCAGAGTCTGGGATTGGGCCTGAGATTTTGCTTTTCTAACAAGCTCTCACATCACGCCAATGCTACTAGGCCAAGGACTACACTTGGTTTTTTTGTTTGTTTTAATTTTTTTTTATTGAGTTATAGTCAGTTTACAAAGTTGTGTCAATAGGACTACACTTTGAATAGCAAGTTCTAGAATCTGGAAGCTATGTGGAGGATAGACTATGTTAGACTGATATGAGAGACAAATTAGTAGTTCTTGGTATTTTTGCACTTCTGATTGTCACAACTGGGCATAGGGGTGGTGCTACTGGTATCTAGTGGGTAGAAGCCAGAGATGCTGCTAAACATCCCACAGTGCAGAGGACAGTCCCCCACAACAAAGAACTATCCAGCCCAAAGTGTCAGTAGTGCCAGTCTTTGAATTAATTAAACACCTGGGCAAGAAGAGCTGTAGGCTTTAGTTCATGTACTGGTGATGGGGATAGAAAAGGAACCACCGAGGGTCACCTAACTCTGGTCAGGTGTGAGGTGCCAGTCAGGGATGGCTTCAAAAGGAAGATGACTTTCCAGAAAGGATTAATGGTAACAGATTCCAGGTTGGGTAACTAATACCCACGTGGGGTTATTTGGCATCAATGACAGACTCTTAATATGTTAAGAGAAGAAAATATTCCTTAGGTTTCAGATTCTACGTGTAGCGCAGTGGTTCCATCAAATTTCCCAGTGGTAAGAATCACCTTTGAGGGCTTATTAACTATGCAAATAGTGTAGTACACAAACAGGTTTGTTAAGCATCCCAGGCTACTGTTTTCCAGGAAGTTCAGAAGTACCTGTCTAGAGTCCAACAGAAGAGTTTAATGGCCAAGAATATGGAGATCCTGGTTCAAGCATCCGCCTTGACACAATCCACACCAAACCAAGTCGGACTTAACTACTTACCTCAGGTAGGTCGTCATCACTTAAGGAACTAATTAATTATGGAAAATAACATTCATCATAGAAAAATTAGAATGTGTATAAGCAAAAAATGAAAATTCTATTCCCATCAACCCGAGATGACCTTTTCAAATTTTAAAAGGTTTTATTGTGGTTGCCAAGGGGGAGGGGGGTGGGAAGGGATAGACCGGGAGTTCAAAATTTGTAGATACTGACAGGCATATGTAGAATAGATAAACAAGATTATATTGTATAGCACAGGGAAATATATACAAGATCTTGTGGTAGCTCACAGCGAAAAAAAAATGTGACAATATATGTGTGTTCATGTATAACTGAAAAATTGGGCTTTACACTGAAATTTGACACAACATTGTAAAATGACTATAACTCGATAAAAAAAAGTTTTAAAAATGAAAAAAAAAGGTTTTATTGCAGTTATTTTTCACATGAAGGAAATTGTGTAAATCTTTTATACTATGATGAATTTTTCCCAGCTTTATTGAGGTATAATTTACATAGAACAAAATGTACCCGTTTTAAGTGTATAGTTTGAGGAATTTTAGTAATTACATATGATTCTATGACTACCACCACAATCCTCACTTAGTTGTGCTTTGCTTTATTGTGCTCCACAGATACTGTGGGGTTTTTTTTACCAAATTGAAAGTTCATGCATCAAGCAAGTCTATTGGTGCCATTTTTCCAACAGCATTTGCTCACTTCGTGTCTCTGTCACAATTTGGTAACTCTCCCAATATTGCAAACTTTTTCATTCCTATTATATTTATAGTAATCTGTGATCAGTGATCTTTGATGTATGATATTATAATTGTTTGGGGCGCCGCGAACCACACCCATGTAAGACAGTGAACGTAATCGATAAATGTTGTGTGCGTACTCACTGCTCCACCAACCTGTTGTTCTCCAGTCTCTACCCTTCTCGTTGGGCCTCCCTATTCCCTGAGACACAACAATATTGAAATAGGCCAATTAATAAGTCTACAGTAGCCTCTAAGTGTTCAAATGAAAGGAAGAGTCAATCGATGTGGCAAACTTCATTGTTGTCTTACTTCAAGAAATTGTCACAGCCACCCCAACTTTCAGCAACCACCACCTTGATCACTCAGCAGCCATCAACACTAAGACAAGACCCTCCACCAGCAAAAAGATTACAACTCACTGAAGGCTCAGATGATGGCTAGCATTTTTTGGCAATTAAGCATTTTTTAATTACAGTATGTACATTGTTGTTTCAGACATAAGGCTATTGCACACTTAATAGACTACAATATAGTGTACACATAACTTTTATATGCACTGCGAAGCCAAAAAAATCTGTGTGACTCTTTATTGAAATATTTGCTTTATTATAGTGGTCTAAAACTAACCCCACAATACCTCTGAGGTATGCCTGTATAGAACATTTCCATCACTTTAAGAAGTTTTCTTTTTTCCCTCTAATATTCCCTGCCCTTCCCACATCCTCCCCACCACATGCCCAGGCAACCAATGGTCTGCTTCTTGTCACCATAGTTTTGCCTTTTGTAGAGTTTCATATAAATGTATGTATGCACAGAATGTAATCTTTGGTATTTTTCTGTCACTTAGAATAATGCATTTGAGATTCGTTAACATTGTACGTATAAATGTTTCTTTTTATTGCCGAGCAATTTTCCATACCTTTGTTATACTATAATTTGTCTTATCTAATCACCAGTTCATGGACATTTGGGTTGTTTCCAGTTTGGGGCTATTAATAATTATAAACATATGCATGCAAGTCTTTGAACATATATTTTTATTTCTCTTTTATTCCCTTATGAGTTGGATTACTGGGCCAAATGGTAAGTACATGTTTAACTTCATAAGATATTGCCATGTGCTTTTTCAAAATGAACCATTTTGCATTCCCAACAGCAGTGTGTAAGAGTTCCATTTGCTCCACGTTGCATCTACCTTTTTTTTTTTTTTAATTGAAGTATAGCTGACAAACAACATTGTGTTAGTTTCAGGTGTAGAGCAAAGTGATTCATTCATATATATATATATATATATATATATATATATATATATATATATGAATATATATATATATACACTTCACCCTGGGGCTCCCACTGGGAGCGCCCCACTTGGCTGCTACAAGAAGCTGATGGAGTACTATAAGAATGGAGACCTGTCCTTCAAATATGTGAAGACTTTCAACATGGATAAGTATGTGGGCCTTCCTCAAGACCACTGAGAGAGCTACCACTCCTTCATGTGGAACAAATTCTTCAAGCACGTTGACATTTACCCAGAAAAAGCCACCTTCTGGATGGGAATGCAGCTGACCTGCAGGCTGAGGGTGATGGATGGGATTGAACTGTTTGTTGGAGGCATCAGCCCTGAGGGACTCATTGCCTTCAACAAGTTGGGTTCTGGTCTGGTGTCCAGGATTTGTGTGAAGACATTGGCATGGACACTACCCTGGCCAAGGCTAGGTTCTTCGGTGGAGATCTCACCATGGCTCTGACAGTAGGCATGGGCACTGTCTTCATCACAGGTGCTCGCAAGGCGTTTGCTCTGTACAAGGCCATCGAAAAGGGAATGAAAAATATGTGGACCATGTCTGCCTTCAAGTAGCATCCCCACACAATGTGTGTGACGAGGATGCCAGCCTGGAGTTGAAAGTGAAGACTTTCAAGTATTTCAGAGGTTTAATGCTTGTTCATAACAAGTTGGTGGACCCCTTGTACAGTATCAAAGAGAAAGAAACAGAAAAGCCAGGCTTCTAAGAAACCATAACATTGATTAGCCTTTGCTAATCCTAATGTCAAGTACCTCACTGGGACAGGTAGGTCTTTCTGGAATTGTTTTTAGGAGGACAGAATTTTATTTCTTTAATCTAGTGTGGTTACTCCAGATAAATGTGTGAATTTACTGTTCTTAGTATGCAGTATGGTATCTTGTATAGAGTTAAGCTATTTGTTCATAACTTAATCAGAAAAAAAATCACTCCATAATTTTGATGTCTGCCCCACACATTGAGGGGTTTTAGGTTTTTATTCTGCCTCTGAAACTGCTTCACATGTACAATACACTCCCGTCAGGAATTTCTATCATTCTGTGCACTGGTTCTCAATTGAGAGGGCATTAGGAGCTTATGTATATCGGGCAAAACCTCTTTGGAAAGTCTTGAGAGCCCCTCTTGAGGAGGCCTACCCCTTATTTGAGAATTGCTATTCCATATTAAGAAATAAGCTCTCTCAATGTGTAAAATCAGTCTAAGGAAGCATCCCCTCTGGTCAGTGACAAGTGCCGTGGGAAAAAAAACTAGCCCTTGCTTCCTTTCCCCAGTTTTTTCCTGCTCTCTCAGTTGGCCTTTCTGTGAACTCAGAGGACTCCTTAGGGAGGATTTGGATGGGTGAGGCTAAAGAGAAGGCTTTTGTTGACAGACTAAGAGCCTCAAGGGGCCCAGCCTTGTCAAACTCCCCTCCCTGACAGGCCCTCCCACACCAGGAGGAAGGCAGAAACCCTTTTCCCACATGAGCCCTGTGTTTTGTTTCAAGGTCTCACTGTGGCACCTCTTACACATTCATAAGGAGGCGATCCACTGGGCAACACAAACCGCCAAGATTCATGGTTGTGTTCAGCCAAGGCGATGGGGCCAGGGCAAACAGCTCAATTACGAGTTTAGAAACAACACTGGAGTGACATGTTTCCTGTGTCCCTAAGAGCTGAGCTCCAAGAAACATACCAAGTGCTTCTAAAGTTGCCTAATATCCTTTCCCCACTTTAAATACTCTGCCTTACTAAACCTCCCAAGTTCACGTGACATGGTCTGATGTTCCCAGAACATCAGGAAATATTCTCCCCCTTTATCCTTCACCCCTTGTTCACAAGATGAGTCAGTTGCTCTGCCTTCCTTTTACTCTTACGCCTTGATGGTTTGGTTGCTACCTCCTCCTTCTCCCTTTGAAGCTGCTGCTACCTCTGTTTCTGGGAAAGATCTTTCAGAGCCTGGCTCAGGCCTCTCTTTCACTGTTGTGTTTGGTCCCAGCATTTCATCTTTAGCTTTTATACATGATTGTGCCGTCATTCTGTTTCAAGCTAATGGATTGATGGACTTGTTTCCAATGTGATATTTTTCTATTAAATCTAGTGTTTTCAAGGAAAAAAAAAACAAGGAAGAATTAAAAGGGTTTTGGATTTTTTTCTGAATTTGTTTCAGATATTGGCATTTGGAATAAATTTTGTTTAGTGAGTCTAATGTTTGCAAACTTAGGAATCAGGCCTTATGTAATCTGTAAGATTATGGCACAAGGTTGTTAAAATACTAGGTATTCATCACATAGTGGAGTACCACACAGGCTTTCTGACTTCACTTGGTCAGGTGTCAGGACACAGCACCTCCCAGTCTTTCCTATACTTTTAGCGTGTTTTATTTTTCTTCCCAGAATTTATAATCTATTCATATACTACCTGAATCCATCACTTACAATTAAACTCCATGCAGGTAGTACATTTTTCTGTAGTTTTCCCAGAGTGTAGAATGATGCATTAAAGGAAGTATAGGCTTGACATTTGTTGAATTAATTAATTGAAGAAAAAGGCTTAGGAGTGCTTTTTATAACAATTACATCTCACAGGTATTAAGCATTTTCTGTGTGCCAGACTCAATTCTCATAAAACCCTATAATAAAACTGTTTTACAGAAGAGGGAATTAACGCTGAGACAGTTTTTACTTTAAATCTTTTTTACTTAAAATTTACTTAAAAGTTACTTCTTGCCCAGAATCACAAGATACAAACCCAAGCAATTTAGTTTGATAGCCCAGTGTTGTTTTTTTTTTTTTAATTCAATGAAGTTGTGGGTTTTTTGTGTGGTAAAATATGTATAACTTAAAACTTACCATTTAACCATTTTTAAGTATACAGTTTAGCGACATTAAGTACATTCACATTGTTGTGCAACCAAGCTCCAGAACTTTTTCATTGCAGAAGTGAAACCCTACACTCATCAAACAACAACTCCCTTTTTTCCCTTAACCCTGTCCCTGGCAACCAACATTCTACTTTCTGTTTCTATTGTTTTGACTATTTTAGATTTCTCATACAAGTGGAATCATAACAGTATTTGTTCTTTTGTGACTGGCTTATTTCACTTAGCATAATATCCTCAAAGTTCATGCATGCTGGAGCAAGCACGGTCAGAATTTCCTTCTTTTTAAGGATGAGTAATAATCCCTTGTGCGTATAGATCACATTTTGTTTATCCATTCATCCTTGGATGGACTGCAGCCCAATTTTAAACTGTAAGGTCTACAGTGTCTTTTAATATTAATCTCAAAGTGACAGATTTATATCCTCTGTATTCTGGAAAGTCCCAGGCTTTCGAGGGAAATTCCCTCTGTATTCTGACTTCCTTTGCCTGGGGAAACATTGTCATTTCTTTTTCGATTTTGCGGATTTTCTCACCCCCATCACACAGAGAGGAAACTCAGCTTATTGAAAGATTTCCATCCAAAAAGATGCTCATTTCAATTAAATATATATACATATATATATATATATATTTATGTATGTATATTATATACAAAATATATATTTTTAAATTTATAAAAATTTATAAATATATATATGTATATATATAATACAAAAAAATTGCTCACAACAAATATGTGGGGGTGGGGGGGAGGGGTCATTCATGTGTTCCAATGACAATCTTCTCCCTTCACTCAACTCTTCATTCCCAAACCCTCTCTCCCAGTTGCCTCCTGGGACCCCCAGATTCCTTGATTTACTGCATCTTCCCTAAACTTCCCACCTTAGAAGCCTTAGCACTAGCTTTCACCCATGTCCTGAAGATTCAGTGCCACCTTGAATCAGGGGTCTTTTCTCTAAGGAACACTGCTCTCCTCCTCAGAATCTAATGCCAGTTTATTCCCAGGTAGTCAGAGCACACTAGATAGGGGAAAGTTCAATTCCCTGCAGCCTCTCACATGTAAATTATACTTCTTGTTAGTACGGATAATTGAGGTCTTCTCAGTGTTATAAAGAATGTGAATAAGAATATACTACGTGTACTGGTGTACTTTAAGTCACAATATAGGGAAGTACAGTATATTTGTTATGCAAATGCAGCTCCAAAAATAGCCCTCTAGTCCCACCTAGTTTAGTGACTTTAAACCCCACCTTTATAGAAATTATGAAATTATTTTTCTTGTCAGTAACAGTGATTAACAAGTCCCTGTCGACTGAAAAAACAAACAAAAAAAAGCACAACATGAGATTTGTGAGCTAAGTTTTATTGGAGGCAAAATGAGGACCATAGACCGGGAGATGGTTTCTCAGTTCTGAGGAACTGCTCAGAAGAGGTAGGGGGACGTTGAGTATTATATATGCTTTTAGTGGAGGCAGCTATGTGCAGTCAAGGAACACATTTTGGCAGAGGCTTGCTGCTAGTAATGAGGAGGGTTGCTGAAAAACTAGCCACTGTACACTGATAGCCAAATTGAGACTCGGAGGCAGAGTTTTGGGAGAATTGGAAAAGAACAGCTTTATTACTTTGCCAGGCAGAGGGAGTCACAGCAGGCTAATGCCTTAAAGACTGTGAGCTCGCCTTGGGGTAAGGGTCCTGGGGTTTTATAGAAAAATGGGAACATGAGGACGAGAACAATCAGGCTGTGAGCAGGGGTTATATTCCTTTCATCCTGATAAGAATTGCTATTGTTATGAAGGAATTTAGGAGGGTCTGCCCATTTTCTTGAGGTTCAGTCCATGACCTTCTTTTAAGACCTCTAGGGTAAAAGGATAAGTTATTCTAAGAAAAGAATGCACAGGGAGGAGAGCATGTCATAGGATCAGTTTAGCTAGAAGTACAGGCCTAAACAACTCAGTAGCCGTCTTGTTAGTGTTCTATTCTTTCAAATCTGCATTTTTATGGAAAAAGGGAAATGGGCACTGATCTTCTCTGGCTGCTTCCTGCTGAATTGGGGCATTGTCCAGGGATTCTTCCAATGGAAGGAACAAAGATGATTATACCAATTCTTATGGGGTTTAGAAGAGTTTCAGTGGTCCTTTTACAGAGAAGAGGAATACAACAAAGTATAAGTCAAAAAAATAAATAGGCTCCTAGAACTATAAACTACAGGGAGAGAAGGAACTGAAATGTCCCTGAGAAAGTAGATCTTAGTTTCTGGGGAATCCAGGAAAACAGATTGGAGAACCAATTGGAGATTCTCAACCTGACTTCAGCACAGTAGGCATTGGAGTCACCTATGAATCTCACTTCTCATATCTCAGAGGAATGCTATGATACTGCCACTTTCATCTGGAATAAAAGTACAACATTCAGTGTGAATTATAGCACAAGTCCCTCCCTGGGAGTCAGTTGGAATATCCGAAGCCATTTGATTTTGTAACAAACAAGAAACAGGGGACACAGAAAGGATTTGTGCCAGGGAAGACTCCCCAGGATCCTGCTGTTTCAGGAGCAGATGTCTCTGTTAATGATTTTAGTGCTTTTTGCTAGATATGAGAAGATGCAAGAGTTTGGGCTTATAAAATCATCTCCTGAAAATATCTAACTATCTGAAAGCCTGTTCTGCCAGCTTTTCCCAGAGCATAGAGTGCCTCATTCCTGACCACCCTGAACTCCTTTCAGCATGTGTTGAAGGTCAGCAACTACAGTGGGTAGAAACTTAATCCTTGTAGAGGTGAAACACAAGGGAAGGGGACAGGGCACAACCTTTAGAAGAATGGCATAGCCATTGAGTATATAAACTGCTTAAAACCAACTAGCCCCAAAATGGTAGAAGATTCAACTTCCAGTAGACCTTGAGCCTTATTATACGCTCATTGTAATACATTAGCATGGTAAATGACACACCCACAGGCACCATGACAGTTCCAAGGCTAACCATAAAAGGCCAAAAAGTGGGAAGGACCTAATTCCTGGGAATCTCTGGCTCTTCCCCCAAATTGTTGGAATAATTCTCCCACTTGTTAGCATAGGAAATTAACCAGCCCATAAAACCCAAAAACCCTGCACCCTGGGGCCACCTCTCGCCTCCTGAGACTGCCCACACTCCTTCTATGGAGTGTGTATCTCCCCGAATAAATCTACTTTCACCTTGCCATAGCTCACTCTTGAATTCTTTTCTGCCCAAAGCCAAGGACCCTCACTTGGCAGGGTGTGTCCCAGGGACTTGCCTGAGACCTGAGAAATGACCATCCTCTCATGCCCTATTTTCCTGCAACAGAGGCAGATGGCAAGTGCCAATTTTTAGTTGACATTTCAAACACTAGAATTCCTTCAGATCTTTTCCTTGAGATAAGGGTCAAGTTTTTAGATGAGAAGGATTACTATGTAAGCAAGATATTTAACTTTGAGGAAGGAATGTAGAAAAATGATCAAAGTCTTCCTTAACACTTGAATCAATATCTATTTTGTTAATAGTGATCGCACACTTAGAGTGGAAAAATAGACAAGTATATATGAGACTTTATTTGGCATGATCTCCAATAGCAGAGGAGTTCTTGGTTATAACCAACGTTGACTGAAATAAATGTGCAGCCTAAAAATTGAGAGTTATGTTTTATTTGGCAGGAGGACTCGAGCTGGGATGACAGCCTCTCAGATGGCTCTGAGGGACTGCTCTGAAGAGGTAGGGGAAGAGCTAGGATATATAGGAGCTTTACAACAAAGACCAGGTAGTTGGAACAATAAAAGGTTACTTGTTAACCTAAAGAAAACCAGGGACCTCAAGTTAAGGAATTTAGGCCTTTTTATGTATGGGAGGAAACAAACATTTGGGCTTATTGAATTCATTCCTTTGACAAGCATCTAGCTATCTAGGGCCAGTATCTTGTCCTTTATTATTCTGAATCCCCTCAGAGTGCACCATTGTAAGTGGCTGCAGAGGCTGGGCTGCAGGATTGTCTTCACTGGTGGGTAGCAGCAGCAGCTGATGACTTGATGGCTTCAGCATTCTTTGTTTACTGATATGGTTTGCAGTATTTTTTGTTAACACCAACTCCATTGTCATCAGATGCCTGAGGCCTAACGACTGATAATCACTAAGTCAAAATATTCAACCTTAGGACATCAGGAGTGGATGTCACATAATACAAACATGTTGGCCATGTGTATCAACCTGCTAGGGCTGCCTTGATAGAAGACCACAGACTGGGTGGCTTAAACAACAGAAATTTAGTTTTTCACAGTTCTGGAGGCTGGAAGCCCAAGATCAAGGTGTTAGCACAGTTACTGTTACTGAACCAGGTCCATTTGCCTGACAAGCAACAAGCCAAACATGGAGATGACAAAATTTACAGCCAAGAAAGAGTTAATTCACAAGGCAGCTAAGCAAGGAGATGGGAGAACAAATCTCAGATCCACTTCCCTGAAGGTGAAAGGATTGGGGTATTTATGGGATAAGCAGGGTGTTCTTGAAACCAAGCAGCACACTACAGGGCCCTCCCAGGTACAAAAGCCCTTCCCTGTCCTCCATTTCTTGTTTGCAGGAAAAAGGCTTCAGTCTCCTAGACCTTCCCTGAGTTCCAAGTGCAAAGTCAGTTACTAATTAGAGAAGTGAGGGGATGCAGAAGCAAAGGAAAAGCAGTTAAATAAGAAAAGTAATGACAAGAGTACAGCAATAAAACAGTCTTAGTTCCTCCTCAATAGATACACGTAACAATCTGATACGTATCTCAAGTTGTCCTGTGGGAACTAAGGCTCCCACCCAGGTGCAGAATGGTGACCGAATGCAGAGCAAAAGATTTTTGGAACACCACCAGTTACCTTACCATCCACCAATCAGAAGAAAATCGTGCACCCTGCAGCCTCCATCCCAAAAGTTGCCTTTAAAAACTATTTCCTGAAAACCAGCAGAGGGTTTGGGTCTTTTGAGCATGAAATGCCTGTACTCCTTGTTTAGCGCCTGCAATAAATGCTGCACTTTCCTTCACCACAACCTGGTGTCAAAAAATTGGTTTTGCTACATAGCAGGTGAGTGGACCCAAATTCGGTTCTGTAACACTCTTAGGTGTGGAGAAAGGTGATTGGAGGTAGGGAAAAAGGTGAGGTAATCAGTGTTCTGCACAGGTGCTTCTGGGTTACATGCTTCTGCAAATTCAAAATGGAGACTTCTAGCATAATCTGAGTGTGGAGTTTTCCAGTCCTCTGATGTCAAAAGGCCATTCATTGAACAGCTGCTTAGGCCCAGATTTAGAGTTGGTGGCCCCAGCCAGCTCCCAGCTGGTTCATAGTGGACAGGAGCTGACTCCACATTCCTGTAAAACAATTGGTCTTCATGAATCTGGACAGGTATGTAATTAAAAAGAAGAAAAAGGAAATAAACTAAGGTGAATTTAATCAATGGAGACAGTTTACAAGCAAAAGGGTTTTAACAAGCTGTTCCATTATCTATTGTCCTGTCAGACAAGTTCAAAAATCTCTATTAGCTATCAGATTCTGTTAACTCTATGGGGCATGGTTTTGGGACCCCTAAATTAGGAGGCCCACCAAAGTGTGGGTTCTTGCTGCCAGCTGTGAAAGAATTTGCACAGCAGAGGCAGAGGGACAAAGTGAACAGCTGCTTTGTTGCTCAGAAGGGGGAATAGAAGGAAAGTGCTTGAGCAGGAAGGGAAGAAAAGCACTCGAGTGAGGAAGAGGTGCTCAAGCGAGGAGCTGTCAACCAAGATGGGTGGTAGGGATAGTTCCGCCCGGGTTGGGCCATGTGGACTTTTATGGGAAGCTTCTACCATCATGTCACCCTGGGTGTGATGGAGCCAATCAGTCCTTGTTCGAGTTTTTCAGCCCTTGTATGAGCGTTTCTGGTGGTTGTCATGGCAATTGTCAACTGTCGTGGCACTGGTGGGTGGGTCATTTAGCATGCTAATACATTACACTGAGCATATAACGAGGCTCAAGATCCACTAGAAGTCAACTCCTCCAACCATCTTTGATTCCACTGGGTTCTAACCAGTTCTTGTTTCTTCTATGCAGCTGCCTCCTGAGACTTAGATAAGAGTAATGGGTTTGTAGTCGAGGGAGTGGCAAGGGTATAATCCTGGGGGCAATAGCCTTGGTAACAAGAGGAAAGTTGCTTTTAATCAGAATGGCTGCAATCTAATGGACCCAGCATCCCCCCAAAAAAATCATCTCCAAAGATTCTGTTCAGACCTGAAAGTTCTAAAGGGAAATGGGGGAGTAATCTCAGTTAATCATTGAGATCAGTGGTCAGAGTCATTGCCATCTCCCAGTGCCTGCAGACTTGTCCTAATTTACTGCTTGAGCCCGCTCTTCTATGACTCAGGGAGGCCTGGAAGACTTCAGCTTTCCTATAAACAACAGTGGTGGGAGGGGAGGCACAGAGTCCTGCTCCCTTTCAGTTTCAATAGTTTCTGGTAAGACCTTTCCCTCTTCCTTACTTCCAAATAGTCGCCTTCTTGCTGTGTCCTCACATGGCATTTCCTCTGTGCACAATAGGAAAGAGAGATCTCTGGTATCTCCTCCTTTCTTATGACACCAGCCCTATTTATTGGATTATGGCCCCACCCATATGACTTCATTTGTCCTTAATTGCCTCCTTAAAGGCCCTGTCTCCAAATATAGTTCAACTGGGGGCTAGGACTTCAACATATAATTTTGGGGGACACAATTCAATCCATAACACCATGGGTCCACTCAGTGAGTGGCAAGGACTTTCTGAGAGAAAACAATCTTTGTGAGTTTGGTCTACAGCAGTGGTATTCACTAAGGACTATAAGGCATGAACACTGAGGAATCAAGACTAGATTGAACTGAATACAAGGGTTACTACAGGGAAAAAAATCATACAGATAACACTAGATATCAGAAATATTCCTGTTTGATGTTGAAGTTGTGAAGTTTATCAGGGATGCTTTCAGCCACAAATGAGAGAAAAATTCAAAAATTCAAAACACACACCCAAAAGAAAAAATCCAACTCAAACTGGCTTAAGAACTAAGGAAGTCTATTGGCTCATGTAGTTGGGAGTTGTCAAACAACAATCAGTGTCATGTCTGTAAAGAACAAAGACCTTTATTTGGGTTCTTAAGAATTGCAACTCAGGAGACACAGATTTGGGTAAAACCAAAAGAGTGCTCTGAGGGAGAGAGTGTGTCAGATTCTTGTAAAGACAAAGGCCGCAAGATTGTTAAAGTTGTCTGGTAAAAATTGTGATTGACTCTGATACCAGTAAGGAAACATTTGTCCTTTAAAAATAGGCTGTCACTAGTTATTTTAGGGTTACATCAATGAGGATCTTGAGTTTCTGGCAAATGTTCCTGATACCTGTGTTAAGATGATAAGTGATTAAAAGTTCAGATTCCTCAGGCTGAGATGTGTATAAGTCCCACTTTCTCAGTGACCTCCCGGCTCCATTTTAGAGCCCTCCCTTAGTAATACTTACACCATTTTGGTTTTTGTTTTATATTTCCCCCTTTTGATCAAGATCTTTCTCTGGGAGGCATCAGTGATCCACTATTTGGTAATTTGGCTTCAGCATCAGCTTCCTCAGTTTTGGGAAGGCTCATGACCAGCCAGTCATGTCCCACAGAGAAGGGAAAGAGGTGGCTGGGTAAAAGGTATTCTTTTGGAGAGTCTATGGCCATATCTGAGCAACAAGGAGCCATGTAGGAAATGAGTCTTCAGTGGCATTCAAAATAAGAGAAGTTCATTTATGTTTATTAGGAGGAATCTTATAGGAGTGGTCAATCATCTCCAGATGTCTAGCTATTATTATTCCTTTTAGTATTTCTCCAAGGCTGGGTATTAGGTCTTTCATAACAGTTATTTGCTTTTTCATATGACTTATTAAGTGGATGACATTAGATGATTCATCTGATTCTGAGTCTTGGGAAAGCTGTCCACAACAGATTTCATCTGCTTCATTATCCTGGCCTTTGTCTGGTTAATCTTAGTTTCAGTTCTCCAGACTGTTGTGACTTCCAGGAAGGAGGTGGTACCTTCTTTAAATAAGAAACATGAATCCATGAGTCAATGCATTTAAGTTTAGCAGCACAAGGGTTAGTTAACAATACCTGGTAAGGTCCCCTCCAATGAAGGTGTCATTTCCAACAGACAGAGTCACCAGTCCTTTTTTTTTTTTTTCCCCCTTGAGGAAGGAAATTCTGAGGGCAGGGATCTGAGATTAAGAAACACCAAAGGCAGTGCTTTGGGCCATGGTAGCTTAAATGATTAGTCTTCTATGTGCCATGGTGGGTGAAGGAATGTAAAAATCAAAAAATGGAGTTTGCCAGGGAGCCAGGAAGAACCAAAAGCTGTCTTGGGTTTCCCATAACCCCCACTGTTGATTTAATTTATAGCCATTGTTTACCCATCTTAATATCCCTGAGTCAGGAGCACACTGTTGCCATGTTACAGGACATCAGGATGGCAAAATTCTGGCAATGAGGGATCAATTTTCCTGCAGAAGCAGAATGGACTTTGTCCACATATGCCACAATATTTACAGATTCTATTGCTGCTGCCTTTGCATGAAAGTCAGCTAGGGCATTTCCCTTACATTCAGCCCTTTTAGTGTGAGCCTCAGTTTGATGACAGACAACATCCTATGCCAGGACATATCAGATTTCCAGGAATTTCACACAGTTTCTGGAACAGTTATAACATATTACCTATATAGACACAAAGAAGGCCTGACATTCTTTTTTTTTTTTAACATTTTATTTATTTATTTATTTATTTATTTATTTATTTATTTATTTATTTAACATTTTTTATTGATTTATAGTCATTTTACAATGTTGTGTCAAATTCCAGTGTAGAGCATAATTTTTCAGTTATACATGAACATATATATATTCATTGTCACATTTTTTCCTCTGTGAGCTACCATAAGATCCTGTATATTTTTCCCTGTGCTATACAGTATAATTTTGTTTATCTATTCTACAGTTTTGAAATCCCAGTCTATCACTTCCCACCCCCTGCCCCCTTGGCAACCACAAGTTTGTATTCTATGTCTATGAGTCTGTTTCTATTTTGTATTTATGCTTTGTGCTTTTTTTAGATTCCACACATGAGCGATCTCATATGGTATTTTTCTTTCTTTTTCTGGCTTACTTCACTTAGAATGACATTCTCCAGGAGCATCCATGTTGCTGCAAATGGCGTTATGTTGTCGGTTTTTATGGCTGAGTAGTATTCTATTGTATAAATATGCCACAGCTTCTTTATCCAGTCATCTGTTGATGGACATTTAGGCTGTCTCCATGTCTTGGCTATTGTAAATAGTGTTGCTATGAACATTGGGGTGCAGGTGTCATCCTGAAGTAGGGTTCCTTCTGGATATATGCCCAGGAGCGAGATTCCTGGGTCATACGGTAAGTCTATTCCTAGTCTTTTGAGGAAACTTCATACTGTTTTCCACAGTGGCTGTACCAAACTGCATTCCCACCAGCAGTGGAGGAGGGTTCCCCTTTTCTCTACAGCCTCTCCAGCATTTGTCATTTGTGGATTTTTGAAAAAAATATGGAATGCTTCATGAATTTGTGTGTCATCCTTGCGCAGGGGCCATGCTAATCTTCTCTGTATCGTTCCAATTTTAGTATATGTGCTGCCGAAGTGAGCATCATTATTTCTTATTTGACAATGCTTCTCATTTAATTTAACATATCAAATACACCTAATTAGTTTAATATCTCTTTATAAGGAGAGGGAACAAATCTTTGAGGTATTTCAGGGGCCCTCTGATATATCTCATATCTTGAAGTTAGTTCTAAGTCAAAATGAATTCATTTAGAATTTGATTTTGGGAACTTTGTCAAAAATATCAAAAAGGTTTTAAAACACAAATAGTCAAATAGGATCATAGGTCACTGTAAAACAATGCTTAGTTATCCATTTAACCAAAATAACACTTAAAGACTTCATAGGCAAATATGGAAGGTTACATAGTTCTAAGCAAAACTTAACATCAGGAAGACTAGGATTACTTAAGAAATCCTCTGATAAAGACAACGTAAAACATAAGTGATTCTTTTGATAAGACACACTATCTTCTTTTTTTTCCCCTAGGCACATTACTTAAAGGTAAAGAAAAACCTTCATTATCTCTTATTATCAAGAGCAGCCAGAAGATAAGTTTCACTGGGGAAGGGATTTTTATTTCTTTTGTTCATTGATGTGTCCCAGATGCCAGGTAAATTAGTAAGAACCAGTAAATATTAATATTTGTTGAATGAATGAATAAATGTACTTATAACCAAATAAATCCAACCAGTATAATATCTATCTAATGAGGTTGTTATGTAAGGATTAGAAATTATGGATATAAAGGAAAGCACAAGTGGAACATTTGACTCCTAATAGGTACTCAAGTGTGTTAGCTGTTGTCATTTTGCAAGGTCTCTTTTTTTCAAAGAATTTTCAGGGAGACCTGGAAATAAGTTTCTACATCTATAAACAGAAAAAGACATATGGGGCATATACCAAGGATGACCTTTGGATCTGTGTGTATATACACACTTTGTTTTCTAAGTTTTCTTTCTTAAATGTTATTTTTGTCAGATAAGAAGATCAATACTTAAGAAAAAAAGAATTTTGACTTCGTTTTGGGATTTGGGCAGATGGAAAAAAAAGAATGTCTTGAGGAGGTTAGGTTCAGTAAAGGATGAATAGGAAGTAAAAGAAAGATCCAGGAAGTGGTGGCAAGTGGCATTGAGAACCAGCAGTACTGGTTGAGGAGGAAGCTGTGGAGAGATGTAAAACCACAGGAATAATATTGCCAGGAATGAAAAATACTCAGTTCAGCTGAGTGGGTGGAAAGTAGCTTGGGAAGAGCAAGGAAGAATTGCTGGGGATATTCAGGGTCATCAAGCAACCGGCCTTAAATTAACTGAACTTAAGGAGTATTTTCTAGTCCTGACTATGATGAGATTGACATCCAAGGAGAGTTTGAACACCCATTTCTCTCAGTATGACCAGAGCAGAGGTCCTGTGTCTAGTAGGTATTTGTCCCCAGGTTGTGGAATGATTGGACTGCATAGGATCACCAGGACCAAGTGGAAGTAAAGTGAAGAGGCAGACTAGAAACCATCAAAGTTTTGGGGTCAGCTTTGAATCTTGATTCTGTCACTTAACAGCCATGTGACCTTGAACAAGAAACCAAACACTTTGTGCAAGATCTAGGGCCCCTATTAAGTAGGGGATTAGGGGAAACATAATAAATGTGGCATTAAATTATACTCTTTAACAAACAAAAATAAATAGAGAATTAAATTCTCAAAAGCAACTGCTCTGAACAAACCCAAATGATTAAACTAAAAGCCCTGCTCATATCACCTTCTACTGCCCAAGATACCTTGCTGTCAGGGCAGATTTTCCCACAAATCTTATAAGCACAATTTTCAAACCAGCCAGTTCCAAGCTGAAATATAAGTCTTCACACACATGCTATTTGTTGTCTAGTTGCCGCCTCCCTCACCACCCACTGCCTCACTTTGTTTTGGTTTCACAAGTCTTCACAACTGTCTGATCTTTTCTCAAATTATTCTGGGGTTTAAAGTTATGTTTTTCTGGGCCTGGCCCTTCTGTGCAGATGAAAGAGAAGGTCACCTCTCTATACCTTCCTCTATGGGACTATGGGACAAGGGAAGCAATTGAAAATTTTGGGTTAACTAACATAAAATAATTTTATATCAGAACTGCCATTAGCAAGCAATTGTTGGCAAGTGATAAGCAGCATGGTCTTTAGAGTCAGGCTAGATGGCCTGGGCTTGAATCCAGGCCTCATCACTCCCCCAGCTGTGTGACCTTGAGCGAATCACTTATTTCTCGGTACCTCAGTTCCTTACATCTTTAAGGTTACTGTCATCCTTAAATGAATTAATACTTGTAAAGTTCTTAGAACAGTGCCTGGTACACAGTAAGGCTTTAAGTGTCTACTAAGAATATTCTGCCCATCACTACACTAGTTCATGCTGCTTGATGATAATTGTCTTATTTGCCCTGTATCTCTTGATGGGTCTGTGGCTGGGTTGATGGGAAGCTGTCTGGCTTTCGCAGCTGTAGTAGTAGTCCTTTCACCAGTTAACTTCACACATCAGGAGTTAAAGGGAAGTTTGGGTCCTGCCCAGGATGGCAAAAATTAAGGAGAGATGCCTGCCATTTTCACAGGCTGTTCCCACCAGGTAGTAAAAGTCCTTGAAGATAAACTGTAACCAATCAGATAGGCCATTTCCTTTCCTCTGGGCAGGGAGTTGGGATGGAGAGAAGGGTTGAGGATTCTTTTGGAAAGAAGTTTAAAGTCTGCTCACATATGGAAACCTGAAGGTAGGCTTAGTCCCTGGACAGGTACACCCAGGTCACTCTAACTGCCTTGCAATTCCATAAAACTCAGGAAATGCAGGAAGACATCTTCACATTGGATCTGAATTCATTCCAGCGTCTTCCAGTTCAGTTTCCCGCCCATTTTTCTCTTAATGGTAAGATGGGGGTAACCTTTCAGGTTTCTTTTCAGTTTAGGGCATCTGAAACAAGGCCAAGGGTAAGCTCCCTTGAAGTTTGGCTCACCAGAAGAGCCCCAGCTCTTGCCTGTAGTAGGACTTCAACGAGTCCTAAGAAGTCTTTCCAGGCCCCCGCCCTTATTAACACCACCCTCAGTTCTGCTTCTACTCACTCCCTTTAGCATAAACGCCCGTCTGTGGTTTAGGGCCATTGGGCAGTCACTACGCCTGCGCAGGGACTGGGAGGTGGGTGAGGGGCTGAAGTGGGTGGCCTGCCTGGCCCAAAGGTCTGAACTGTCAGTGCGCCTGCGCGGGAGGCCTCGAAACTGGTAGTTCTAAGCCGACTCGCCGCGGCTGTCGGGCTGTCAGTGCGCCTGCGCGCGGGTCGGGCGCCGGGGTTCTTGACTGTGCTGCGCCCGGCGCTGAGTCTAGCCATGCAGAGTGCCGACTCGCAGCAGCCCTCCAAGCGGCCCCGGTGCGATAGCAGCCCAAGGACCCCGCCAAACACCCCTCCTGCAGCGGTAGAGAGGTCCCCGGGCCCTGACCTCCACCCCGACCACCGGACCTGGGGCCCGGAGCAGGTGTGCTGCTTCCTAGAGCGCGGTGGCTTCAGCGATCTCGGACTGCTGGAACGCTGCCGAGGTAGAAGGGCTGGAGGGCTGAGGGGCCAGGGGACGGCGACCTGAGGCGGGGCCAGCCGGGCCTGAGGAAAGGACGCCCTGAGGCAATGAGCGGGGGGCCTCAAAGAGGAGCCAGAGCGGCCGAGGGAGACCGGACGCGGGAGGCACCAGAAGGGGTGGACCTGAGGCGGGGGCGCCCAGGAGGGGATGACCTGAGGCGGATAACGGAAACCTGAGGCGGCGAGCCCTCGGAGAAGGGGGCCTGAGGCGGAGAAGGGAGACTTGAGGCGGGAGGCACCCGAAGGGGTGGACCTGAGCCGACGGTGTCCACGAGTATTGATACCCTGAGACGGAGGAAGGAGAAATGGGGCGTCTGGGGTTGGGGACCCGTAGGAAGAAAGCGGACTTTGGGGGTTGCGAACCTTGGGGGAGGGGAAATTTAACTTTGGTGGGCTTCTTCAGGAACCTGCCACCCCAACGCCAAACAGGCGGGACTCACGTCCTTTTTTTTTAAATTAGAAGAACTTTGGTAGGAGGGTGGCTGTCATTCAGGCTCACCAGGCCCCGGAGACCCTTCTGCTATTGCAGCTCCATGAACACTTGCCCCGTTAGAGTATATCTGGGTGCTTTAAAGTTTCTATTTCCTGCGCTCCCCTCCCAACTCGGGGCTTTTCTACGGGGAAGAACTTTTTTGTGAATCTCTGAATCCACATCGCCCAGCATCCCAGTGGGGCTCAATACATGTTTGATGACTGTACTTGCAGAGCTTGGTAATGATCATGTTTTGTTTTTCAAAAGCGGTTTCCCTCGCTAAATTTGAACCTTTGGGTGGTCCAGTTGACCACTGAACTCCCAGCAGCCCATAACGGGCCACATCACATTGGGAGATGTGTGGGTTGTGAGTTGTAAGCATCCACCTGAAACCTACCCGATTTCCCGTAAAGGGTGTGAAGCTTAACCTCTGCTTTACCCTCTGAAATGTTCAATAGGAAGGTGGTGTGATGTGCACATTCAGCAAACTTTTGTAAATGCGAGATGGAGCCCTGTTTAGGCTGGGGGACTAAGGTGGGAGGAACTTCAGTGGTTTAAGACTTAAAGACAGCTTGATGTGTGTAGGAAATTGTACTTCTCTTTTTTCCTTTTCCTCTTTTGTTTTACTTCACTTCTGCGATGGAATTTTTCTTTGAGTAGCAGTAAGTGGGGATTAAGTAGTTTTACATTTTGTGTCTTCAAAATGTGATTAGGTATATTGTTGGCTCCCTGTTTCATTGGTGTCCTGTAGATTAACTCATCAGTCTTCAGAGTGATGTTCTCTTGACCCAAAGTCTAATGCTAGCAGAAGACACTAGCTTTTAATTGGTAAAAACTGACCAAGTGTTCACAGTTGTTCATTTCTTACTGTCTACTTTGTCTTGATCAAATTTTAGTCAGGTTTCTCTATCCTACTGGCCCCTGAACTCTTGCTTGCCCTCAAACTTGAACAAGCACTAAAAAAGTAGAAATGCGCCCTGATCATCTTCTCCTAGGAACTGGCTGACCACAGCAGTACAATGTTTTATTGAACTCGCGTCATTTCCCCTCCATAGATTCTGCTTATCTCTGTTTGCCCTTCCTTTGATCTACTTAAAAAAAAAACAAAAACAAAAAACCACCTTTTCCTGTTTGATTTTGAGTCACTTACGGATTTCTGACATCAGAACATTCTACCTATTGCAGTAATTTTTTTCTGTGCGTCCCTATCTAAGTCCACCTTTGTTTTTATTTAACAAAACTAAGCATAAGGTGCTGGGTCCCTTTTCTCATTATGGAATACAAGTTAGAGGATATAATCCATATTTTTTAACAGATGATGTGTTTGAGGTTCAAAGCTCACACAGCTAGAAAAAGCAGAGCTGGATTTTAAGGTTAGGTCTTTGGACTCCAGAATGCATGCCAGCTATATCTTAACAAGTGTTCTCATCACAGTGTATTAGATACCCTCAACAATAAGAGAATAAACATATCAATAAGAAAAGAAAAAAATTGGAGAACATAACCAAAATTATAAAGTCAACTAAGAGCAAGAAAAAAAAACAGTAAAAAAATAAGCAAAATACAACGACAATTGACAACCAGCCAGTAAACACAGAAAAAGACATTAAGTCTCGGCAGTAATTTTTAAAACACTGATTTTAAAATTTAGATTGAAAAATATTTAAAGATTGATAATAGGAGAAACAGCTAATCCAATAAAGTTGATGGAAGTATCAGTTGACTTAACCCTGAATAGTCTGGCAATACCTTTTTACTTTCAGGAAATTTTACTTGTAGGAATTTACAGAAACAATTGTACAGTGTCCAGAAAGATATATTCAAGATTATTCTTCTAACCACCAGTTATAAATAGTAAAAAAGTAGCAATGATCTAAATACTCATTGATAATAGTAATAATTAATAGTGATGGCTAACAATTTATGGAGCATTTACTTTGCATGAAGTACTATTCTCTGCACTTCACATATTTTATCTTATGAAATCTTTACAGTAACTCTATGACATAGGTTCAGTTAGACTCATTTTAAGGAGCCTAAGGCTCAGAAAAAAATTGGTTAAATATGGTACATCTATATTGTGGAATACAAAATAACCATTAAAATGATGTAGTTTAATAATTGACAATAAAGATCTTTATGACCTATTGGGTGGGAAAAAATATAGATTGTAAACAACATAATTTCATTTGTATAAAACTGTGTAATTGCATAGGTGAATGTCTTGAATGATGTTATCCAAAATGTTGGTTATTGGGAGAATGTAAGTGAGTTGATATTTTATATGTTTACATTCTTTGGATTTTTTTACATTAAATATTTTTTATGATTGAAAAATACCCCCCCAAAAGTGCCATTTTCATTTAAACTTTTTTTTCTTTTTGGAAAATTACATCTTCATTTTCTCTTGTTACCTTTAGAAAAATTTTTGTCTGTTTGAAAACAGTCCAGTATTCTGGAATCTGACGTCAGGAAGGACAAGAATTTAAATTTACCTAATTTATCAAAAAAATCTTCTTGGGATAGTTACCTAACTAAATTAAGACTTTCCAAGTATCAGTCAAAAATGTGGTACTTGGCAATTCGTTGCTAAATGCTAGGTACTCAATAAATGTTGATAGGAGTAAATTCTGGTGGATCCAACTTGAAAGAAATCAGAAAGCCTCGGCTGTGAATATTAAAATCATTCATCTTTTTCTTCCCCCTTTTCTTCCATAGAGAAGAAAATCACAGGTTCAATACTGCCCTTTCTTGATGAGTCTCTTCTTGAAGATCTTGGAATAAGGTAAGAATGGTAAAATTCACATTGTAGTCAAGCACACTATGACATTTCTATTCACATTTGAAGGATAAAGCCCAAGATCACTGATATTAACTATCTTCATTTTAAATCTACAAAGTGTTTTAAAATAGGCCACACCTACTGTTTAACACAGTTGTTTCTGTCTGTTTTTGCTGTGCAAACTCTATGTTTAATGTTACTAATGATTCCTATTTTTAAAAATTTTGCTGACAAGCCTTCATTAAGTTTGTAGTGACCAACTTTTTATTCTCAAGTTCAGAACAATTGAATTATACACACTAGAAAAGAACTGATAGGGGAAAAAATGTTGGCAAGAAAAATCAAGACTACAACCGTATCTTGAACGTATTTCTGGGTCTTTCTAAAACTATCTTAAGACTGGAATGTTTCCCTGTTATTAGATTTAAAGACACTATCCAGAGTAGTTTGGCACTTTTTAGCTGTATGCTTTGGGACAATTTATTTAACCCTTCAGTTTCTGCACCTGTGAAATGGATAATAATGAGACAGTGTATGTTAAGTAATTAGCACCTGATAAGCCCTTCATAAATTATATATATAGGTTGAGATCCCTGTGTATGACTGGAGATTCTAGGGTCTAGATTAGTGTAGGTCCACTTTAAAGATCTCAGTTGAGGATCCAATATTTAGATATTCCTTAAAACAGAGACTTTGTTTCTGTTAGGGAACTGGCAGCAATGGTAAAATATGGTCTTTTTTTCTAGAATTCCACTTAGCTAAGTGTTGTTTGTGGAAACGGTAACCAAAGAATCAAAACAAAGGATTATACTGAATTACTTCATGCACTGTTGCTTAGTAATTGATAATGGAAGTAGCCTGAGGAAAAAGATCACTTTAGGACATTTAATTGACTTTTAATAAATGTTCTTTGGGATCAGACTCCTCAGGGACTTTAATCTCTTTCATAATTACATATCAGTCCCCTCAGTCCCCTCAAAATTCCCCTCACTACCTATTTCTTTTGTGTAGCAGTTGCTTACTGTTTGAACTGAATGAAATTTGTTCTAATAGAAATTTTCTTTTAAAGGGGACCATATACTTTGTGGACCCAAATACTATTGATTTATTCAGCAAATATTTATGGAGGGCTGACTATGTGTTAGGCATTCCTCCAGGGACATGGGACACATAAGTGAACAAAATAATCAAAATTCCAAAAGAAACACTACATGGCATGCCTTTTTGTGTCCGTCTCTTAACTCTGAGGTGGATTCTACAGGATTCTTTAGAGCTGTGTTTTCCTATACAGGAGGCAATAGCTACATGTTTAAATTAATTAAATGAAATTAAGTGAAAATTTCAGTTCCTCAGTAACACTAGCCATATTTCAAATGCTTAGTAGCCATGTATGGCTTGTGGTTACCTTGTTGGACAAAGCAGGTATAGAACATTTCCATCATGGCAAAGGTCTACTGGACAGAGAGCTCCCTTTGAAGATCCCAGTAGGATCAGCTGAAGTTGTTCATAGTGGTACCAATACAACCAGCCTATTAACGTACCCTTGAATTATTTTCTCCTCATTTCCTGTTTCACCTTTCCTAGTCCCCCACTCCTGTTCCCAGAATTTACATCCCGAAATAAATTACCTGTAATGCAAACCCTTGTTTGGGAATCCAGTTTAGACAAGTACTTCCTGTATTTCCTCAATTTTATGATCAACTGTTGATCATAAAAGTTTTTTCTGAAAAAATAAGAAACATTGTCACATTAAATGTATACATCAGTTATAAGAAACATTAGATTTCAAAAGTGATGAAGTCCAGAAATAAAATCTTATTATAGTCTAACTATCCCAGTCCGTGACTGTGGCCCAAATCTTTGTTTAAAGTATTTATTTTGCCATAGCCTTTGCCAAAACAAAACAAAAACACCTCCAGGGTTTAGGTGGCTATTTTTATATACTTTAATCAGTGATTTTTTAAAAACTTAGGTTTTTATGGAGGTATAATGGACATATAACCTCATTCTACTTGTTTCAGGTGTATAATGTAATGATTCGATATTTATAAATGTTGCAAAGTGATTACCATAATAAGTCTAGTTATCCTCTGTCACCATACAAAGGTACAAAGAAAACTTTTCTTGTGATAAGAAATTTTAAGATTTACTCACTTGGATTGATAAAAAATTAATCAATAGTCAATCTATATTATAAATCAACTATATAAAAATTTTTATTTTTCAATTTAAAAAAGTCGATCTAAATGAGAAATAGAAAAAAAAAAAAGAGAAGTAGAGAATTTTATTCAAGCCAATCTGAAGATTATAACCCAGGAGACAGTCTTTTAGAAAATTCTGAAGACTATTCTGCCTGTTAGGAGTTGAAGGCACAGTCATATACATTTTTGAGACAAAGGATCGTACATCAGAGTGACACACTGACATTTTACGTAAAGTTCACCAAAGATATATAGTCCGGATCTACAAGTACAAGGTGAGCAGTAGGTGACAATGACCCCTTACAGGATTAGGAAAGGAAAAATTATTCTTCTGAGGAGTCGGAAGAAGGGAAAAAACATTGATTTTTCAGTCAAGCAGGCATTCCCACCTTTGAGGAGGCCTGGTTAATGTATAATGCAGGTGCACATTGCATATAGGGAGGGCCCGGGACCAGCAGGGAACATGTTGTACTTAACTTTTCTTGCCCTGACTTAAAACATAAATTTTATTCCATCACTTGGCAACTTTCAAACATGCACTACAACATTACCATGGTCATCATGCTGTACATTATATCCCATGACTTACTTATTTTATAACTGAAAGTTTGTACCTCTTGAACCCCCTTCACCCATTTGCCCACCTCCACAGTGATTTCTTTATGAATACAGTAGTTTCTTTTAAAATTCTAATTAAGTGATGAACACTGAGTATCAGTTTAGGAAAAGACCAGGCAGTGAGGTTGGTTTAAGTTTGATATTAATTTATTTTATGACTCCCGGTTATGTTCATCTGTGCAACGATGCTTAACCTGTGTGGGTTATAGCTCTACCTGTAAGTACTTCCTGGAGCCTGGCCTTTCCTTGTGCTTGTTATATCAAACTAATGAGGATAGGGGAACAGCACAACACCAGGTATGCTGCTTTAAGATTTATCAGCTGTAATAATGCTTTTATCTATTCCAAGAAAATCATTCTTATTCTAGATTTTTGTAGTTACCAGAGGTCTTAGGGTATAACATAGAGGCCAGTTTTAGTGCTCTGACTCCAAGTCTATCTAGGACTTTTAGCAAAATATTTACTTTTCATTCTAATTATCTAGTAGATTGGTAAAGGCTAACCCTTTTCCTGCTGCTTCTGTTGACACTCAGCCAGGAATCAGGCTAACGTGCCTAGACCAACTAGTAAGTGTAAATGGAGCAGGAAAATGAATTACAGGATTTTGAGCTGTTTAATTCCTATTAAATTCTTTCTCAAGACTGGAACATTATGAGGAATTACTGACAGGAAGATGGGTATAAATAGAGCGAAAACCTTCATATATATTTGATTCATGCATATGTCATGTTTGGTGCTCATAAGTCCAACTTGGACCTTTGTAACTCATTGCTATAATGAATGTCAAAAATCTATTTATGGACTAACTACGTGACTGACAGTCACCCCTGCCAAGGAGTCTTGTATTGTCCTGCGTTTCCTTTCATTGTATCCTAGATGTTTGCATTTGATGTGACTATGTCTTAATGTAAGCAACAATCATTTCTCTTTAAAAGTTATTTTGATAGGACAGAGGCTCAGTTTGTCAAACAAATGTAGTCCTCCTGTATGTAACATCTTTGGCCAATTTAGTTAGATAACTTTGTTCACACACTCACCACTTGGTTACACAAATAAACTCTTAGATTCTTGTATTTAAAACACTGCTGATGGAATAAATATTGAATTTATAATCAGCAATAATTTCTATAACACCTGTGATCATAGTTAAAATTCTCCTATAGTTCTTGAGGGCGGGAACTGAGTCTGTTGTAACCCCACTGCTGAATACACTGTTTAATCCATCGCCAGCCCTTTGAGGGAGATAGTGTTATCTCTGTGCTATAGATGAGAAAGAACATCAGTGTACTAAAAAAGTTAAGTGACCAAGGTCGTATAGATTCCATGTGCAGATGTGAGCCATATCTGCCTGATTACAAAGACCTTTTTCATTATCACTATGCTCTATGTCAAAGAGTGCTATCTTGAGATTTCAGTTACAAGAGCCATGCAGATTTAAGATCATGAGGGAAGATGTTGACTTCAGTTAGGTCAAAATAAATTTAAAGTATAAATTGAGCATTCAGTGATATAGGATGGGAGGTGCTGAAGTCTGAATTTACCAAGAGCAGAAGCCTGAGGAAGAATCTGATGTCTTAGAAGCAAAGGAAGGAGAGGATTTCTAGGAGGAGTATTGTTTGAATTACTCATTGTTCCTTTTAATCTGCCTTCTCTTTCTATTAGTATAGATAATCTAAAGTTCATTATATACTATTATATACTCCAGGGATTATTGTTAAGCGAATAACGATAGATTTGCTCATCTTTTATCATTTTAGTTCCCATGTGAAGAGAACGAAGCTGCTTAGTTATATCCAATGCCTAGGTCAAACTCATGTCAATACAATGAAGGTAAGAGGAATCTGAGTTTATTGTGTTTTTTTGAGTATAAAGTGATATAACGCAATTATGCAGAATTCATTTTAAAAAGAATGGAGAAAAATCTCTTTACATAGTAGGATTGTGACTAATGGATTTTTACTTTTCTAAACTTTCTGCATTTTCTAAAATAAGCACAGAAAAAGTCAAGAAAGACTAAAATATTTTAAACATACAGAAAGCATAAAAGACTGCTGACCAGCTTGTCAAATCTTGACATTTGGCCTAATTTGCTTCAGATCTATTATTTTTAGAACAAAATATTAAGAGACAATAGTTCTCCTTTGTACCCCTCTTCAATCCTGTATCTTCTCTAAGAGTAAGCGCCATCTTGAATTTGATGTTTAATAATTTTCTTGAATTTGTAAAAAAATTTACTGCATATGTATGTATAGCCCTAAATAGTGAATAGTATTATCTTACATGTTTTTAAAACATTATATAAATGGTATTTCACTCACAGTAAATAACCTTCTAAACTTTAATTTAACGTTATTATTGGGAAATATATCACACACATAACCCTAGTACCCCTTAGTCATAGAATAAGTTTTAAAGTTGTACTAAATTTTCTTGTCAGTTTTGGTAAACTTTTTTGTCAAATAGTTGACCAAAGAGTGGACCTAATCATAAAATTTGATTTATCAATAATTGCTTATTTCTCATCCCCCAGCCCCTTCCAGAGATTTCAGAAGCCTTGTTTTTCAGACCCAGTGTCCCAAGAATCATTTTAACAAGCAATCAACTGCCTAGCTCCCATCCCAGAAATTCTGATTCTAGGAATTTATAATAGTGACCCAGGAATGAGCATTTTTCACAAGCTCTTCAGGGTGATTCTAACACCATAATTTAAGAAATATTTCTTGATTGGTTGGTGACAGGAAATGTACCTCATTGCTCACCCTTTTCACATCTTTGGGTTAAGAAAACTCAATTTCAGACCTGGAAGAGAGGGTAGGATCTCATTCCCCTTTTACACAATCATCATTTGTATTTTTCATCAAAGGTATTTTATGTACTTCATGTGCAGTATTTGAGTTATCTCATATCTTAGGAGAATATGTATTTCAACTTTACTTTTACAAGCTAGTCTGCTTATTTTCCATTGAAAATCACATTTGAAAATACTTAGTGAATGTGTTTGGTTCAATCCTACAATAATTTTCTTTTACAAAGTAGTGGTTCTTAGAGCAAATAGGTTATTTGAAGAATGATCAAATCCCAGCCCTTTTTGAAAAAGTTACCTAATATTAAAATACTTCATTTTCATGAAGAAGTAAATAGAAAAATCATTTACTAAATATTTCATCTTGCGGTTGGAAGAAAGTTGCTGTCCTGTGTTCTATTTTGTCCTTCCTCAGTAGCAGCAGCTTGGGTGTTCTTTTCAGGCAGGACACAGAAACGATGTGTTTTCTTCATTAGTTGAGATCATTTCAGATGATCTCTAAGGTCACATTTTCACAATTTTAATTTGCAATAAAAATATTTGTGAAATAATGTTCAAGGCAGTCAGTGGTTTCATTTGCCCCTTTTTCTTTGTTTTTTTCCTTCTATTTTTTCATTAAAAACAAAATTGTTTAACTTCATTTATCAACTATAGTTTATTGAAAATAGGTGTTAAACTACAGACTACTTGAGTCAGTGAGTCACTATCTAGTAATGAAATTGATACCTTTTTGACCGTAGCTTCATCAGCAATATAGGTAAACAGAGAATTGATTCCTACCCTAATTTGACATCTACCTTTTATTCTTTTTTTAATAAAAAATAGCTTTAGTGATCTATAATTCATATAGCTTACAATTCACTCATTTAAAATATACAAGTCAGTGTTTTTAGAAAAGTCACAAAGTTGTTCAGTCATTACCATAATCTAATTTAAATTGTAACATTTCTTTGTATATTCTAGATACAAATTCTTAATCATGATATGCAATTATTTTCTCCTATTTTCTGGATTGTCTTTTTACCTTTTTCTGGACTATTTTTACTTTTTTGATGGTGTTCTGTGGAGCACAAAGTTTTAAATGTTAATGTAGTCCAGTGTATCTATTTTTCTCTTTGTCTCTTACGCTTTTGGTGTCATATCTAAGAAATGATCCTAATCCAAGTTCATGACCTTTTATTCTTGACTCAGTTTTCTTCTTGCTAAATTTGGTTCTGTTGGCCTCTGAAGCCAGGAATTGTATAATGGTGAGGACAAAGTGCAGTGTTTAACATAATAAGCACTAATTTGTCAAATGTAGTGGTGAGTTTTAAGAGAGTGAAATGTCTGCTTTATGTACCTTCTCTTATCTAATATGTGTGAAATTATAGAATCACCACTGAATCTTTTTCTGATGGCTCCTTTCCCCCTTTCTTCTGGATAGAACTTACCACTCTATTTTGTTTCTTTTTTCCTGTTCTCTTTCCCCACTACTCTGCACATAGATTCTGTTATATTTCCTGGGGGCAGGAATAGTATTTTATTCATCTCTCATCTCCAGTGCTTGGCATATACAGAAGATACTTAATAGACAATAGAATTGTTTCATACTGCTTGGCTAGTAACACAGTAGAATATCATATACCTTTAAAAGTAGTAAGTAAGTGGACGATGTGACTGTATAAGGGGTAGGTTATATTAAATAATACCAGGAGATGTCAGATCTAAGACACCTTGGGTCCTTCAGCCAGCTGCCCAGGGATCTGACCCCACTCACCAGTAGGTTGACCCAAGCTTGAGGACAGCCCAGACCCCACAGCAAGCTGTGTCAGGAACCAGCCCCACCCACCAGCCGTCTGATACCAGCTCTGGGATCCATGGGACCTGCATTCAGAGACCCCAAGACCATGCTCTATCCACCAGTGGGCCAGCTCTAGCCCCAGGAGCCAGCTTTACCCGCTGGTGGGCAGACACCAGCCCTAGCATCTTCTAGACGCCAACTCCACCCACCAGAGGGCAGACACAGGAACCAGGGCCGCTGCAGCCCCACAGCCTGCTGTGTCAGGACCAAGCCAATACACCAGCAGGCCAGCAGCAGTCCTGGCACCGTATCCCCTGGCCCTGTCCACCAGCAGGCCAACTCCAGCTCTGGGACACCTTGGGCACCTCAGCCAGCAACCGCAGGGTCCAGCCGCACCCATCAGTAGGACCCCCAGGGACCTGCATCCAGAGACCTCAGAACCTGGCTCCACCCACCAGTGAGCCAGCACTAGCCTGGGACCCCCAGGACCCTCCAAGGCCCTGCACCCCTCATCAGTAGGCCAACACCAGCTCTGAGATACTTTGGACTCCTCAGCCAACTGCCCTGGAGTCCAGCCTCACCCAGCAGCAGGCCAGCACCAGCTTTGGGACACCCTGGAATCCACAGCCAGCAGTGTCAAGAACTGGCCCCAACCATCACAATGCCAACACTAGATTCAGGAATATCAACCCCACAACTATGTACCTCAGAACCCAGCTCTGCCCTGGGGTTCTGCAGACAGCTGGCTTGTAACTTGGCCCTGCCAACCAGCAGCTGGCAACCTCCACACAAGGTAGGGCCTGGCAATCAACCGAGTTGGGGGCCAGTAGTGCCTACCAGATTGCCCACAGTAGTCAGCCTGCCACAACAGAAGGACCATTGCAGCTCACATAGGGGGCACTCCTAGAGCATATAGCTCTGGTGACCAGAGGTGAGTGCACTGCTGGGACACATACGCTGACTCCAACAAAAGGCCACTTTTCCAAAGTTGGGAAATGTAACCAACCTACCAGATACATAGAAATAAAAACAGCAAATTAGGCAAAATAGGGCAACAGAGGAATATGTTCCAAATGAAGGAAGAAGTTGAAACTCCAAAAGAAGAACTAAGTGGAGCTAGGCAATCTACCCGGTAGAGTTCAAAGTAAAGATGTTCAAAGAACTCAGGAGAAGATTGGATGAACAAAGTGAGAAGTTAGAATTTTTAAACTAAAAATTAGAAAACATAGAGAAGAACCAAACAGAAATGAAGAATGCAATAGCTGAAATGAAAAGTACACTAGAAGGAATCAACAGTAGATTAATTTGATACAGAGGAAAGGATCAGTGAGTTGGAAGACAGAGTAGTGGAAATCAATGAAGCAGAATGGAAAAAAGAACAAAGAATAAAAAGAAATGAGGACAATTAAAGAGATCTCTGAGATAACATCAACCATATTAACATTCACATTATAGAGGTCCCAGAAGGACCTCTAATAATTATCTATATCTATAAATCTCATGGTAAGCACAAACTTAAAAAAATCTGTAATATATACACAAAAAAGAGACAGGGCTCCAAATGTAAAACTAACTATAGTCTTCAAATCACAGGGGAAGGGAACAATAGAAGAAAGGAACAAAAAAGAACTACAGAACAACCCTAAAACAATTAACAAAATGGCAATAAGTACCTACCTATCAATAATTATTTTAAATGTAAATGGACTAAATGCTCTAAACAAAAGACATGGAGTGGCTGAATGGATACAAAAACATGACCCATATATAGACTGCCTACAAGAGACTCACTTCAGACTTCAAGACACACACAGACAAAGTGAGAGGGTAGAAAAAGGAATTCCATGCAAATGAAATCAAAAGAAAACTGGGGTAGCAATAGTTATATCAGACAAAATAGACTTTAAGACTATTACAAGAGACAAAGAAGGGATCAATCCAAGAAGATATAATAATTGCAAATATATATACACCCAACATAGAAGCACCTAAATAACATAAAGCATATATTAACAGACATAAAGGGAGAAATTGACAGTAACACAATAACAATAGGGGACTTTAACAACCCACTTACATCAATGGACAGGTCATCCAGACAGAAAAATCAATTAGGAAACACTGGTCTTAAATGATACATTAGACCAAATGGATTTAATAGATATACATGTAGAACATTCCATGCCAAAGTGCACGTGATACACTCTCCAGGATAGGTCACATGAGGGAACCACAAAGCAAGTCTCAATAAATTTAAGAAAATTGAAATCATATCAAGAATCTTTTCTTGCAATACTATGAAACAAGAAATCAATTACAAGAAAAAAAAACTGCAAAAAAACACAGATGTGTGGAGGTAAGCAATAGGCTACTAAATAACCAATGGATCACTGAAAAAAATCAAAGAAGATATCAAAAAATACCTGGAGATGATGAAAGCAAAAACACAGTGATTCAAAACCTATGAGATGCAGCAAAAGCATTTCTAAGAGGGAAGTTTATAGCGACACAAGCCTACCTCAGGAAACAAGAAAAATCTCAAATAAATAACTAGCATTACACCTAAAGGAACTAGAAAAAGAAGAATAAATAAAACCCAAAATTAGTAGAAGGAAAATGGGCAGAAGACCTGAATAGTCATTTTTCCAAAGAAGACACACAGATGGCCAACAGGCACATGAGAAGAGGCTCAACATCACCAATGACCAGAGAAACACAAATCAGAACCACGATGAGATATCACCGCACATGTGTCAGAATGGCTATCATCAAAAAGACTACAAATAACAAATCCTGGTGAGGATGTGGAGAAAAGGGAATCCATGTACACAGTTGGTGGGAATGGAAATGGGTATAGCCATTGTGTGAAACAGTATGGAGGTTCCTCAAAAAACTGAAAATATAACTACCATATGATCCAGTAATTCCACTCCTGGGCATATATCTGAAGAAAATGAAAATACTAATTCGAAAAGATACATGCATCTCAACATTCATATCAGCATTATTTACAATAGCCAAGATATGGAAGCAACTTAAGTGTACATCAACAGATGAATAGATAAAGAAGATGTAGTATGTATATGCAATGGAATGTTACTCATCCATAAAAAGAGAAGGAAATGTTGCCATTTGCAGCAACATGAATGGATTTGGAGGGTATTATGCTTAGTGAAATAAGACAGAGAAAGACAACTGTATGTTATCACTTATGTGTGGAATCTAAAAAATGAATGAGTATAACAAAACAGAAACAGACTCACAGATAATAGAGAACAAACTAGGAGTCAGCAATGGGGAGAGGGAAGTGGGAAAGGGTAAGTAGGGGTAGGGGATTAAGAGGTACAAACTACTATGTATAAAATAAGCTAAAGGATATATTGTACAGCACAGGGAATATAGCCAATATAAAACTTGAAGTGAAGTATAATCTTTAAAAATTTTGAATCGCTGTGTTGTACACCTGAAATAAATATAATACTGTAAATCAACTATACCTCAATAAAAAAATACTGTGAGAAGAAAAATAACAGATCATAAACAATGATCAAAACACTTTAATGTCACATATACACACTAAGAGTTGGGAAGGGAAAATGAAATTGAGGAACTAGAATTTCCATAATTCAAAGCCCAACATTAGGGGAATGTTTTTAAAATGTTAGTTCATCAATGAAATTGAGCCATTAAAATGATAATTATTAAGATTTGTAAAAACATGAGAAAGTGTTCATGAGGCATTTTGACATGAAAAGAGTGTGTGTGTCATGATATTAAGTTAAAAATAATTTTCATTGAGTCGTTTTAAAAAGTTGTTACACTTGACATTGAATTTGACATTGAAGAATTTTAGATCTTTAAATGAATTAAAAGTAGATTGTGGAATTTTTCTTTGATAATTTTTAATAATAAAATGAATTCTCATTTGTGGTGGTCACATTGGTCTTGTGTAAGGGAGAAAGAATAGATCAGTATATGAATTTCATATAAGGATTTGGAACTTTGTCTTAGCTGATAAGGACATTCACAGGGTTGAATTACAACATCCTTCTATTCCTAATATACTCTGACATAATTCTTGGTGTATTATTAGAGGTATACTTGATGTACTTTAACTATAATAGCATGTTAACATATATTATTTTGCTATAGTGGTTCAATAGTAGGCATTCAAAACACAGCCGAGTTCCTGCTGTGTGCCAGGCACTGCACTGCATCATGGATTCTGAGACTATGACAATAAACAAAACAGACAAGGCCCCACACCTCCCAGAATTCCATTCATTTTAAAGGAACTTCATGGAACCATTTGAAGCAGCTTGAAAATCATGGATTAGATCACTTATCCTTTTTTATTCTGTAGCCTTCTCTTTAAAAGGCAGTTATGGACAGTTAAGAAAGATGTTATCTTTATTTGAAGAAAACATTAAATCTTCACCCATATTTAAGCCTCTTTTTAAGCCTACAGTAATGAATAATTGTGAAATTTATCTTTACTAAGTAAGTACTTTTGAGTGACATTAAGTACTATAGAATTTTTTTAGTACTTCCTGCCTATGATTTCTTATCTATTTGGTAGGAGGGTTTCTTTTTTTTCTTTTTCTTTTTCTTTTCTTTTCTTTTTTTTTTTTTTAAGGATTCTAGTGATGGGTACTGTATAAATACTTTTAGAAAAAAATTAGACACAGTGCCTGGAGTAAAATGGCTTATATGTTCTGAATGGGTTTTAAATGGGTATGTTTTACTTTGTTTAACAAGACTAACTTACTAGAGGCTAATGAGATCGTATACATAACAAAAAGATTGAAATCTTTACCTTTGTTTTATTAGAGTCCATTAGGAAGAAGTAAAACATACCCTGATCCAATATACTCTCTGGTAGTGATACCTAAATAAGATAATGATATTAATACCTTGTCATTTCCCTGAATATTATTCTTAACTTGAAAACAAATAGATTTGACTTTGCACTGTAGATAGGAATGACTGGACAAAAATTTTAGATGGTGTTACGTATTGTTACTCATATTAATTTTAAACATAATTTTCTAGGTGATTAATGATCCTATCCATGGCCACATTGAACTCCACCCTCTCCTCATCCGAATCATCGACACACCTCAATTTCAGCGCCTGCGATATATTAAACAGTTGGGAAGCGGTTACTATGTTTTTCCAGGAGCTTCACACAATCGATTTGAGCATAGTCTAGGGTAAGAAGGGAATTGGGGTAGGAAACTTACAGTTATTAAGTACCTTCTCTTATTGTATCTTCTAGAGAACAAATCGTTTTGCAGAATGGTAATAATATCCTTATTTTACTGAAGAGAAAGTTGAGGCTTAGATTTACCTTGCTCTATTTTACTTATGTTATATATTAGAAGCCACCTCAGATCCTTCCAGGAAAGATAAACGTGTCTGACAGATCATTTGGATGAAATATTTGTGTTTAAATATTATTTAAAAGCTAAGAGTTGGTTACTGAGTCAACTAACTGTAAGTTTATTTACTTTTCCTGCAATCTCTATTTAGTCTTGCATAGAATTGCTGTTTGAAACCACATCATTTTCTTACTGATCAGGACATGTGTAAAATAGAAAAGCAATCACAAGCTTAGAGAAGGTGGCCCTTCTGTTATATACAACATAGTTGAAACTTTGGTCTGCTTTTTCATTACAAAATGTAGAGACTGGAGGACATGGGCCTGGAAGACCTGAACAGTTTTCTAGGTTTTCATGAAGTACTCATAGTCAAAGTGGTCCCCACTTATCTGCAGGGGTTATTTTCTAAGACCCCCAGTGGATGCCTGAAACCACAGATACTATCAAAATTTATTTATACTGTGTTTTTTATTGTACATACACACCTATGATAAAGTTTAATTTAGAAATTAAGCACCGTAAGAGATTTACAACAACAATTAATAATAAAATAAACAGTTATAACAAGACACTGTAATAAAAGTTATGTGAATGTGGTTTTTGCCTCTCTTTCTCTGTCTCTCTCAGAATATTTTATTGTACAGATTTAATGCCTTTTTCCCATCTTAATTAAGCACTTATGCACTGTGGCTGTAACTGTATCATTTGAGTTAGCAAAACTAGCATGATTCCTTTTTTTCTTCTTCCCAATTTCACCAATACAAAATTGTTCGTATGGTAGATCTTAGCAACTTAAGCATACAATTTTTTTTCTGTCCTAATTAAGTCGAGAACTTTCACCTTTTCACTCACTTAAAGGAAACACTTTCTGGCTTCTCTTTGACATATCTGAATTGCCAGCATTACTATTGCACTTTGGGGCCATAGTTAAGCAAAATAAGGATTACATGAACACAGGCACTGTGAAACCTTGACAGTCAATCTGATCATTGTGCCAGCTACTAAGTGATTATTGTGGGGGTTATGCTGGACGAAGGATTGATTCACGAGCTGCTCATGATGGAGTGGGACAGTGCGAGATTTCATTATGCTACCCAGAATGGAGTGCAATTTAAAACTTATGAATTGTGTGTTTCTGGAATTTCCCATTTAATATTTTCAGACTGCGGTTACTTGCAGGCAACTGAAAGTGAGGAAAGTGAAACCAGTGGTAAGGGGGAATTACTGTATTACTTTGGAGGTTTTTTTTTGTTTGTTTGTTTGTTTAGAAGCATTTTAAATTATCCAGAACACATGCAAATGCAAATGTTCATTTATTCATCAACAAATATTTACTGAAAACTTATTAGGCCGTACGAAACCAACAAGATAGCAACTGTTTATCCTCATGGAGCTCAGAGTTTAGGGGGCAAGAAAGGTATTGTATTCGTTCAAGAATTACTTTGGGGGGGAATATTTAACATTTATTGGACACTTCAATCTATGTTGTAAACATCACAACACCAGAGTCTTGTATTTTTTTTTAAATTGTGATAAAATACACAGAATATAAAATTTACCATCTTAACCATTTTTAAGTCTCCAGTTCAGTAGTGTTGAATATATCCACAGTATTGCACAACTGGTCTCCAGAACTTTTTCATCTTGCAAAACTGAAACTCTGTAGACCCATTAAATAACAATTCCCCATTCATCCTTCCCCCAGCCCCTGGTAACCACCATTCTACTTTCTGTTCCTATGAATTTGACTATTCTAGGTACCTCATATAAGTGATATCATGGAGTATTTGTCTTTTTGTGACTGGCTTGTTTCACTTAGCGTAATTTCCCTAAGAGTCACCCTTGTGGGAGCATGTGTCAGAATATCATTACTTTTTAAGGCTGAATACTATTCCATTGTATGTATAGACTACATTTTGTTGATCCCTTCATTCATTGGTGGATGCCTGGGCTGCCTCCACCTCTATGGCTATAGTGACTAGTGCTGCTCTGAACATGGATGTGCAGATATCTCTTTAAGACCCTGCCTTTAATTCTTTTGGGTGTATATTCAGAAGTAGAATTGCTGGGTCGTATGGTAATTCTATTTTTAACATTTTGAGGAAATGCTCTACTGTTTTCTATAGCATCTGCACCATTTTACATTCCCATCAACAGTGTACAAGGGTCCCAGTTGCTCCACATTCTGGCCAAAATTTGTTAGCTTTTTTGTTTTATAATAACCTTCTTAATGGTTATGAGGTAGTATCTCATTGTGATTTTAATTTTGCATTTCCCTAAAGATAAGTGGTATTGAGTCAAGAGGCCCTGCTTTGGGGGATCTGTATGTTCCTGCCTAGTTCTGAAACAGACTATTCTGTTAAGTTGCCCTCAGGATACATTAGAACATTTGAGAATCCTACTAAATGTCTTGTGTGTTGACTGAAAGAAAAATGCACCATGTAAAAGTTGTGAGTTAAGTTTTATTTGGGGACCTTACTGAGGACTGTAGTCTGGGAGACAGCCTTTTAGATAGCTCTGAGGAACTGCTCCGAAGAGGAAAGGGAGAAGGGATAGAGATGAACATTTTTATTGGGAAAAACATGTAGTTGAGCATAAAAAATTACTGCTAATCACAAATGCAGACAAAAAATGTTGCCTGCCATTCTAGTAAGCAGTGGATGTTGCCTGCCATCAAGTCATAAGCCACTGCAGCTGCCCCCAGTGGTGCACCCTGAGGGGCATTCAGGATGGAGATGAATAGGATACTGGCCCTAGATAACATATATGTCAAAGGAATAATTTCAGTGACCTCATACTCTTGCATCTTCCCATTTATAGAAAACCACTAAAATATTAAATTGAGATGTCTGGTTTTTGTCATTTGCAGTAATCTTTTTGATATTTGGCTACTTTTTTTTCAGCATAAACTCCTATATATCCTGGCTCATCTTGTACCTCTTTGCAACAGTTCTCCAAGCTATCTGAGAGGTGTTTCCCAGGCTACAGTCCCCAAATAAAACATAACTTGCAACTTTTAGGTTGTGGTTTTCCTTCAGTCAACATAAAGAACAGATTTCTCAAGTCAGTTATTTTAGTGCTTTTCTATATAAGGGAAGATGCAAGAATATACAATTGTTAAAAAATTTTTCCTTAGGTATGTACATTAACTATCTAGGAGCCAGTATATCCAAAGCACAGAATGCTTCCTGTTTTTCTCTATCCTTCAAGGTGCACTGTCCATTGGTGACTGCACTGGCTACTGGCTTGATCCTTGTAGAACTGGAATGGAAGGCAACATTTTTTTCTTTACATGGGGACCAGAAGCATCACTCATCTTGATGCAGGAAAACACATGTAGGGCATGAGAAGGGCCATGTTCTAGGCTTCGGTTGAGACCCTGGGATGTGCCCCGCCAAGTGTGGGTCCTTGGCTTCTTGAAGGAAAGAATTCAAGAGCGAGCCACAGTTGAGTAAAGGTAGATTTATTTAGAGATACATCAAAAGGCAAGAGGAAGGCCATGAGGTGTGGGGATTGGGTGCTCAGATTAGAGTAAAAGTTAGGTACACACTCCATAGACCAAGGGAGAGAGAAGGGGCCCTGAGGGGCGGTGTAGCCAGTTTTTATGTAGCTTCATATGCTAATAAGTGGAAGGACCAGTCTAACTACCCTGGGAAAGGGGCTGGGATTTCCAGGAAGTTAGCCATTTCCCACTCTTTGACCTTTTGTGGCTAGCCTGGGACTGTCATGGTGCCTGTGGGCATGTTATTCTCCATGCTAATATGTTACAGTGAGCATATAATGAAGCTCTAGGAAGTCAAATCTCCCACCATCTTGAGCCTCAGGGCCTACTGGGAGATGAATCCTCAGCCATCCTGATGTTAATTGTGTTGTTCCTTGAATGGCTGTGCCTTTCCCCCTTCTTGTCTCAATCTTTCAAACAGAGGAGCAACATTTTTTTTTTCTTTCTTTTTTTTTTTTTTTGCCCTGCAGTGTGGGGTATCTAGCTGGATGTCTAGTTCGTGAACTGAGTGAAAAACAACCAGAGCTGCAGATAAGTGAACGAGATATGCTCTGTGTTCAGATTGCTGGGCTTTGTCATGATCTCGGTAAGCTATAAAGAGCCAGAGTTCTAATGTAAAACCACACGTTACCTCTTTTTGAAATTAAAAAATCCAACTAAGAAAAATATGAAAGTTGTGTTTTAATTCTTCAGTTAACATTAATGTAAATGTGCCATTGCTTCTTCCTAGAATGGTTCATAATCCAAAGCATTGCTATTTAATTTTTTTGTAGTCTAATGGTATTTTTCCCATGTTAAACATCTTTGCTGCAATTTATATGAAAGGACTTTCTGATAGTGATTTTTTTTTCTCACTACTGTGTGTTGGATGATGTAAATTTGATTTTTCCTTTGTCCTTGTTGAATGAAGTTGCCATTTTCCTTTAGTTAGTTTGTCAAATCTAGTCTTCTCATACCTAGAATACATAATCTGCTCTAGCAGCTTAACAAGAGGTTTAGAGAATTCCTCCACATGAGGTCTTGGGCCACTTAATCCAAGTAGAAGAATATCATCTTTTTCCTCGGACAAAGAAAGAGAAAAAAAAAGACTGTCCTCTTTTATCACAGGAGTTTTTACCCCTATCCTTGTAATTTATTCCTACCTATTGGAGGATCCTAAGATTGTGTGCCCTCAGGGCAGGGAAAGGGAGGTTTCTGTGTTTCAGTAACCAGACACTTAAAGGCGTAGGACACTCTCCTTAGCATGTCCCCTTGGAGGGACATGATCAGCCCTAGATCATAAATTTAACAGATTCTTGATATTTTGAGAGGGAATCATTAGGAAACTTTTGCCAGTCCCCAGGAGTCTGCACTGCAGTACCAAGCTTTTATGTACAGATTGCGACATGCAAAAAGGCCCGGGGTTGGGCCAGGTGGGCTCCCTCTTCTCTCTGCTGGGGAAAGGGCTGGGGGATTTGTTCCAGAACCCACTGTGGATACCAAACAAACAAAAAAATTGGATGCTCAAGCCCCTTACATAAAATTCGCATGTAACCCACACACATCCTCCCATGTACTTTAAATCAACTCTAAATTACTTATAATGCCAATGTAATAAATGATGTGTAAATAGCTGCCAGCAATGGTGGCAAACTCAAGTTTTGATTTTTGAAACTTTCTGGAATATTTTGTGTCTGAGGTTGATTGAATCCTTGGATGAAGAGGGCCAACTATAACTCCTTCAGAAATTCTGATAATTCCAGAGTTGTACCTCAGCAAAGTTTTGTATTACTAGATGTTGTGGAATGTTAAGATCACTTGTGAATAAGATAAACTAGTGATCTCCACTTTTGATTTCTCACATCATAAGTAAAAACCTAAGATAAGTCCTGATAGGTATATATTTATTATAAAAGATATTACATACATTATAAAATTTAGATAAAAGTAGATGTTTTTAAAGCTTGAGAGTAATAAAGTTCTAATATTTTCTTCCTGCACCCCAGTGGGTTGTCTTAAAACTGCTGTTCTAACAGTACAGATGTTTAACCTGAAGAAGCCAGAAGTTTTTGTCATTAACATTCCTTTAGTCACACAAAACTGTCCTTTCATCAGATTCATGTAAGCCCTGGTGACTCAGAGACCCCTCTATGGAGAGCTGACTTCCCTGTACTGTTCTTCCTGTTCTCTTGTTTTAGAAAATAGAGAGGAAGGATTCGTCCCTGTTTATGATGTATTTATAGATTATTAATTTCTGTTGATAGTCGAGCTAAACTGAAAAGATTTACTTTTTACCATTTTACAAGTTCTCTTTTTCTAAGGCTGCTTTTTTTTTTTTTAAGGTCATGGGCCGTTTTCTCACATGTTTGATGGAAGATTTATTCCACTTGCTCGCCCAGATGTGAAATGGACGGTATGTGTTTATATATTCAGGAGCCGGTGAAATAAAAACTATTTAAGCAACCACTGCTCTGTTATATAGTATGCTTCCCTTCGTAGTTTCATTTGATCCTCCAGTAGTCTGTAAGGTAAAAATCATTATCTCTATTTTTATAAGTGTAAAGGAAATTGAAGCTCACAGAGGTGTATGATGCACCAAAAACCACAGAATTGTTAAATGGTAGAGCCAGCACTAGAAAACCAGATTTCCTAGCTGCTAATTTAATGCTCTTTCTACTCCATCACACTAGTATAAAGTAAAAAATAAAAGGCTGGCTCTGGCTTTGACTCATTTTGTATGACCATGAAGTAACTGATACCAGCCAAGTGCTTGTGTAATTATGGATTTGCAGGTGGCTGATCCTCATTTTTGAAATCAATTTTTGAGAAGTAAAGTTAGGGTGACTCCCATTTTTGGCCACACTCTATTTGGAGTAGAAAAAGATATTAATATGTATTGAACACATCTTATATGTCAAGTACTATTTTTTCCCTCTTTAAATGTATAGTAAGTTGTACAGATTTCAGGTGTACAGTTTTGACAAGTACATACATCCACGTAACTACTATCTAAGTGGGGATAGAGAATATTTTCATTTTCTTGGAAAATTCCTTTGTACCCCTTTTCAGTCATTTCCTACTCTCCCCCTGACCATCACCTTCTGATTTTTATAGACATAGGTTAGTTTTGCCTGTTCTTAGACTAAAATAGATACTCTTTTGTGTCTTGCTTTTATTCACTCAACATGATTTTGAGAGTCATCCATGTTGCATGCATCAGTTATTGGTCCCTGCTTATTGCTAAGGTAGGGCTCCATTGCATGAGTAAGTCATGATTTGTTTATCCTTTCTCCTTTTGATAGAATTTGAGTTGTTTTCAGTTTTTCACTATTACAAATGAGGATGCTATATGTACATTACTGTACATCATTTTTGTGGAAAATCTTTTCATTTCTCTTAGGTTCATTTCTCTTTACCTAGGAGTAGAATTCCTGGGCCATCAAGTAGATGCATATTTAACTTTGTAAGAAGCCACCAAATCTTTCCCATGTGGTCGTACCATTTTACACTCCACCAGCAATGTATGCCAGTGCCTGCTGTTCCATAGCCTCACCAACATTTAGTTTTTTAAGTTATCTTTTCTAATGAGTGTGAAATAGTCTCTTGTAGGGACTTTTTTTTTTTTTTTGGCATTCTCTGTGGTATGTTGAGAACCACCTCCTGTACTTTGTCACTGAGAAATCATCTTTTGTGAAGTATTTTTCCATTTACCCATTTAAAAAACTTGAATGTTTGCCTTTTAATCACAGATTTGAGGAATTATATATAGTCAGATACATGTATTGTGAATATTTTTTCTCTGGTTTTCTGACTTGCCAATTCATTTCTTCAATGAAAGTGGCTTTTGAGAAACAAAAATGTTTAATTTTGATGAAGCACTCTGGCTCAAGATGGATAGTTTCTCTCCAGTTTGGCTGCCTTAGGGCCTCCCTCAGGCTAAAAGCCATAAAGGAACTGGAATACTGTCCACTGCCTTTCTCTTCCAAGTGTTGACTTCCCTCTACATCTGCCTGCTTTTGGTCATAATCCAGTACCTTCAGGAAGTTGTCCAGCGTTAATGTTGTTTTCTCCAGCAGGGTTGATCTAAATAGGATCTACTCAGCCATTCCCAAGTCTTGTTCTTTAAATATTTTGCCTTTCACACGTAAGTCCTTACCTCATGTGGAATTTATTGCTGTGCATGTATGTGGTAGAAATCTGATTTCTTTTTTAATATGGATAATTGTTTACTGAATTACCTTACTGATCTGTAATTTCAGCCCCAACATTTATTAACTTTCCATGTGTGACGAATCTTTCTGGATTCCGTTCCATTCCATACTTGCATAATTGTTATTGTTTTGTAATAAGTCTTGATAGTTGGAAGAACAGCTGTTCACACCTTGTTCTTTTATTAGGTATTCTTTAACCTTTTACTTATCTATTGTAAATATAATTTTCTTCAGAAAGGTCTTATACATCTTTTGTTATATTTACCCCTAATTTGCTTATAATTTTAGTTATTGTCTGTGCAGATTATATTTGTGGAATTTAAAGTTTTCTGTACATATAAATTTGTTTATGAACTATTTGAAAGTGTGTTGTAGACATTCCCCTTTATTCCTAAATACATCAATGAGTATTTCCTAAAAATAAGAACATTCTCTGACATAACCTCAGTACATTTATCAAAATCAGGAAATTAATACTGTTGCACTACTGTTACCTAATTTACAGGCTTTCTTTCAAATTGCACCAGCTGTCCATATAGAAAAAGGGAAAAAAAACCTCTTTTTGGTCCTGATCCATATGTACGTTGTACTTAATTACCATTTCCCTTTAGTCTCTTTTGATCTGGAACAGTTCTTCAGTCTTTATGTTTTAGACTATGTTTTTGTCATGTTTTGAAGTGTACAGGTGAGTCATTTTGTGGAATATCCCTCAAATTGAGTTTTGGTTTTCTGGTGTTTCCTCATAGCATCAAATTGTATATTTTTTTTTGGTAGAATGCCACATTGTGACCTTAGTGTATCCCATCAGAGGCACATAAAATCTATTTATGCCATTACTGGTGATATTAGCTTCAATCACTGGATTAAGGCAATGGCTGCTAAATTTCTCCACTGTAAACTTAAAGTTTTTCCTCTGTGTAATTAATATGTATCTTGATTCCTTTTTTTAAAAAATAGTTATAGGACCATTCAGCATTTTGTTTTCATCTTCAGTTCATTTTTGGTAAGACCTGTATTAGGGCGAAGATCATTTGATTTTTTAAAATTTTTTAATGGAGTTACTGGGGATTGAACCTGGGGCCTTGTGCATGCCAGGCACGCACTCTACCACTGAGCTATACCCTCCCCCAATGTTTATAATGATTATAAATGAGAGGACAGGGACAGATGAGTAAAATGAGGCTAATTTAATCATCCAGCCCAGATCTTGACTTCAGATCTCTGAAACACTATTTTAACTAGCAAGTTTGCAGTTTCCTCTTTTCACCACTAGATGGAAGAGATAACAGAACTTGTAACTTGACAAGTTCCAAAGCTGATGGAAAAATAAAACTAAATTTTATAGTGACATTCATTAAAAATGGACTCTATCTTTATGATTAGATAATATTCAACTGTACTGTATAATAATTATATATTATAAATTATTGTATCTCATTAAATATATGTATGAAGTAATGATGAACATGGTTTGTAAAGGTTTAGAGACTAGTAAAATATAGACAAATTTGGCAGAGTTTTTTAAAACATCCACAAGACTGTAGTGGAAAAGTAAATAACTAATATACAGTAGAACTTTATCTCTGAATTACCTGGAGCCAAGAATAATTTAAATAATTAGGGGTCCCTAACGGATTAAAGTCTATAACAGACCATACTGTGCTGACTTTTTCTAGCATGAACAGGGCTCAGTTATGATGTTTGAGCACCTAGTTAACTCTAATGGACTCAGAGATGTCATGCAGCACTATGGTCTCATCCCTGAAGAAGATATTTGTTTTATCAAGGAACAAATTACAGGACCACTTGAATCACCCATCAAAAGTCCTGTGGTAAGTTTGTGTACAACTGAATTTGAATTGGCTGGTGCTTTTCATCTAGTCTTTTCTTAATTCCTTCAGATCCATTTGAGGAGGGGACATTTGGCTATTTTAGAGAGACTAAATGATAAAATATGTGATATATTTCTACTGTTTAGTGCAAAAAATGAAAGGCTTATATATTTCTTCCAGCTCCTAAGTTCTTCTGAAGTTATCCCCCAAATTAAAATACATATATAAATATTTTTAAATGACTATATGCAGTATTTTATATAGAAGTCTAAAGTCACTTTGTTTAGAAAATGTAAAAGTATGTGTCTTGTTTATCCATTAAAAGTAACATATTTCAAATATTTAGATATATGAAGACCTATAAAAATGTTGAATTAGTTCAGAAGGCAATATGTTTTGTTTCCTTTTTGATCTTTTTTTAATTAAAAAAATAATTTCCCTTTGCAGTTTTTAAAGGTTTTTTTCCTTAAAATATACAAATCTACTTCTAAGGTGTAAGATAAAGAGGTAGATTTGTAGCAAATATCCTATTTCCAAAAAATGGAGCTTCAAAAATTCTTTGAATGGTGCATATCATTTAGATTAGATGTGTAGCTACTTTGAAAGACAGTACTATTTTCATGCCTGAAATCAACATTAAAATACAAGGAACAGTCATGAATTCATAGTCAGGTCTTATATTTTTAAAAAGCCTTTAAACCTTGTTTAAGCTTGTCGGTTATGGGAAGTGTAATAGAGTTAGGATCCTTCTGATACCACAGGAAGGTTTAATATTAACAAGACAAATACTTTAGCCTTTCTTTTCCCTTTTCTACTAATTTAGGAATTAAGCAGAAGAAGGAAAAAGTAGAACCTTATCACTTACCTCACATTTCCATTCAAGTATCTGTTTAGATAATCTTCAGATTAACACAGTTGCTTTGCTTTGCTTACAAATAGGTTTTTTTCCTATCCTAAAACTTTCCGTGGCTTTTCCTGTCTTCCAGTGGCCGTATAAAGGGCGTCCTCAAGAAAAAAGCTTCCTTTATGAGATAGTGGCCAATAAAAGAAATGGCATTGATGTGGACAAATGGGATTATTTTGCCAGGTATGCACTGAACACTTCAAAAAAGTTGGTTAAAATCCTCGTATACTTTAAGTATATACAATTTTTATTTAACTAAATGGACATACAGAAAAATAAAATCCTTATATAAATTTCGTGTTGATATTTAAGGTACAGTTTCATTTGTTGAAAAATTTCATCTCTCTGCTTTGGAATCTTTCTAGGGACTGCCATCATCTTGGAATCCAAAATAATTTTGATTACAAGCGCTTTATTAAGTTTGCCCGTGTCTGTGAGGTAGACAATAAGAAGCGTATTTGTACTAGAGAAAAGGTAAGCTTTGTCAGAGAACGACAAGGAAGGTGTAGTTCCTAGTTTGAAATAACCATTCAGTAATTTGGAAAAATCACTACCTGGTAAATTGTCAATCTCTTTACTTCATGCTTAGCATTTGTAAGTATCTTAAGGTTCTTTTCACTTCTACTGCATTGTTGCTAGGCTCTGTTTTAAGTGCTTTTGAGGGATTAACTGAATCCTCAGAACTGTATGAGATAGATGTTATCATTATCCTATTTAACAGATGAACAAATTGAAGCACAGAGGAGACATACAGTTAATACATGGCAGAACTGGAATTTCAACCCAGAAAGTCTGGCTTGAGTCTTATCCTTAATCACTGTATTAACTATGTTAAGTGTTTCATAGTAGTTAAAATCCTAAAATCAGTAGGTCCCTGCTACATTAGAGGCATGTAACTAAAGAGTGTTATAGTGTTATACTATAGAAAGTCTTTCTTTTGAGAATGAAGAATATAAGAATAATACCTAATTTCTAGAGTTACTGAGAAATTTTAAAAAGATATTCAAGGTGCCTAAAACAATGTGTCACAGAGTTAAAACACTCAATAGACTTTGGTTTACTAAGAACAAAAATTGCAAATTAATCCCCTTTTCTTGACTTATGTGATTGTCTATTAACAAGAGCAACACAGTCTGATCCTACATTAATATTTGTTTCATGTCCTGCAGGAGGTCGGAAACCTGTATGACATGTTCCACACACGCAACTGTTTGCACCGCAGAGCTTATCAACACAAAGTTGGCAACATCATTGATACGATGTAAGAAGTTCAACTGTTATTTCCCTATTAAAATTTTCCATGATGCTTTGCTAGAATATCATACTTGGTCAAGTTGAGATTCCTAGGTAAATTCAAGTGAATTTTAAGAGGGCAAATCTAAAATGGTTCCCTCAAACAAATGAAACCAAAACTAGCATAAAGTGAGCTTAATTTAGTTGGAGGTGAGGGGGAGAGTGGATGAAGGGGAGAGGTGAAGGCAGAAGAGCTGGCTTAGGTTAGGCAGCAAGAGGCCACGCTGGGATGGCTCAGACCTCCGCACAGGTAGTTGCTTATGTATCAGATGTTAGTCATCTAGGTGAGAGATGGGATGTGGATAATTGACATGCTGAAATTAATTAAAAAATCAGTTGTCTTTCCTTACTCTATCAAGTATTTATCAAAATTGTTGATAGCAAATAGTGAAACTGACAGGAATTTTACCTCTTCTCCCGGATCTAGTCAGAACCAAATCAGAAAAGTACAAATTTCTCTGTGACTCAAAAAGACTCCATGAGGAATTACCAAAAATTGGGTGTGAGTCAAGTTAATTCCATGTCTCTAAAATAGCTTTAAATTGATTTATTATAAGCCTTTCATGTTTACATTTGTGTTGAGAAAATTTATCTTCTTTTCTGTTTTTTTCCCCATCTTTTTTTATGAGCAGTCTAGTTAGAATACATTCTCCTATTTGTATGGTTGTACTTTGGTAAGAGGTTTTATTGTTTTGTTTGTTTTTAATGTGGAGAATCAGGGACATCTAAGTAAAAAACCTGGTACTGCTTCTTCCTAACCTGGTTACATGAAAATTACTTAATTTCTACATCTATAAAATTGAGGCTAATTACACCTATTTTATTGTGGGAAAATGGTGTATCTAAAAGCTCTATCGTAATGCCTGAAACACAGTAAACGTGTTCACAAATCACCATGGACTTATGATTGAAAAGCAGTTGTCTTTCTTTTTTTTTTCCTTTCAGTTGAAGTATAGTTGATGTGCAATATTATATGAGTAGTTGCAGGTGTACAATGTAGTGATTCACAATTTTAAAAGGTTATAGTCCATTTATAATTATTATAAAAATTGGCTATATATATTGGTTGTACAATATATCCTTGTAGCTTGTTTTTACTTAATAGTTTGTACCTCTTAATCCCCTACCTCTCTATTGCCCCTCCCTCTCCCCACCATATCCACTAGTTTGTTATCTATATCTGAGTCTGAGAAACAGTTGTCTTTAGAACATTTTATCTCAAGATGTTATTTCCCTAAAATAGAAAGATTTCCTTAACTTTAAGCAAAGTATAGAGCAAATATTCAAATTTTCTCATAAACATAAGTGTTTATAAAATGATCTTTAGGATTACAGATGCCTTCCTCAAAGCAGACCCTCACATACAGATAACAGGTTCCGAAGGAAAAAAGTATTGCATTTCTACAGCAATTGATGACATGGAAGCCTTTACTAAGCTGACAGGTAAGAACTAAAAGGTAACATCGACAGTCCATCTCAGATAAAGTATTAACTTTCCCTGGATTGCAGTGGGTTATTTTCCAAACATTCCAATGTATTTAGCTTCTAAAGTGATTGTACACTTTTGGATTTGAGTTTTGTCTCTGTTTTATATTAACGAGGTAACCTTGATAAGGTTATTTAATCTCTCTGCATCTTAGTTTCCTCATCTATAAAATGGAAGTGATGATACCTAGCATATAGTTTTGTTGTGATGCTTAAATGAGGCATATAGCACCTGGAATATACTTGGCACATAAGTACTCAATATTTTCTATTATTTTACTTTATAATACAGCTAGACTAATACAAGACTAATACCACAAACCTAGTTTGCCCTTTTAACATTATTTTTGGTTGCAAAACACAGAATGCCAGAAATATTTCTCAGTGTGTCAGCAGAAACAAAGTCTGCAATTTAGGGTGGGAAGGAAGAGAGGCGGGGTGCCGCAGCTGGTTCTTTAATGTGGGAAAGTGCAGACTGAGAAACAAAGATCAGTAAAGCAAAAGAAGTAGACCAAAAAGCATATACCAGTCAGAGTTTTTTGTTACAAATCATGAAACTGACTCAGCTTAACTAAAAACAAAATGACAGGATCAGTGGAGAGGCTGGAGGTTCTGAAACCAGCAAAAACAACAGAAGCTGAGTGGCTTCAGGCACAACCAAAGTGACTACATCAGCTTCCTGCTCCATCACTGCTAGATTTTATCTACATTGTTCTTTAAAAATATACATGTAGGCAGTCAATATAGAGTCCCCATTACACTTAGAACTTTTTAGTCATTTTCTAATCATAACTAAACAAAAGTTAGAAGTGAAATAGTGATTCCGCGTCACAAATGTCTTTGTGTACACTGAGAATGCTGTGTACATCAATAATAAAGGTTTATAATGTGACAGATGAGTTTGCTTCTTGCTTGTTAATTAGTCTAATTTGGATTCATAACAAAGTTACTTATGGGGGATAATGTATCTAAATTGTTTCTGTTTTTTTTTAAGAACGTCATAGCAGATACGCTAGTCCCCCATGGTTGTGTGGATACGAATGGAAGAAGAGATTATAAAACAATTTGAGCAAGCTGGGGACATTTATTTTTAACTTTTGCTCATAATAAAGCAGGTGATACTATATTTTAAAAAGTCATCTTCACTCTCCCCAATAAGCCAGTCCTAACAATTTATCCTGTAACATTATTAACACTTAAATTATCTTTTGGTGAAAAGAAATGAATTCTGGATTTTATACACTTTTGGGTAAGCTGACAAACAATAAAATAGCATACATTTTAATGAGGTCTTAATTGTACATGACTGTAATAGCTCTCACTCACTGTGAAGTTTCTGGAACACCAAACTGGATTTTACCCTGTTCAATGAGATGAGTCCACTGGTCACTCATTTGGATATTGTTAACAATGTCAAAAATCCCAGACAAGAATTTAGGTCACATTTTTTGTGCTTTATCTGACAGTGTATGGGAGAACACGCATATGGCCTTTCCAGCTTTCATCATTTGAGACATAGACCATCTTCCTTCTTGCATATTACCCTGAGCACTCATATAATCCTTATTGTCCTAAACTACAGGACCTTCAAGGGACAAGACCTTGTGAGTCCTCCTTGCCTTTGCTGCTTTTCCAAAAAGCAACTCACTTTATCTTTATTTTTAAACTCTCCACCACCTTTTTAAAAATTTTTTAGAATGTTTTCCCACATTTTGGGGAAAAGTGTTGAAAACTTACAACGATGTTGAAAGAAGTTTGCAGCTAAAACCTGTATACTGACCACTTAAATTCTAGCATTTTCTGGATTTGTTTTATCGTGTATTTATCACTGACCGTCATCCCTCTACACATCTGTTAATCCATCTAAATTTTGATTCATTTCAAAGTAAATTGCAGACATCATAATACTTTACCTCTAATTCCTTCAACATGCAGATTAACTAAAGTTCAGTAACTGTTTATAGATTTTTTTTTCTTTTGATGTAAAATTTACATGCAACTTGTGTAAATGTAAAAATTGTAAGGGCACATTTGCTAGACAAATGCAGGACACAGAATGTTATCTTCTCCCTAAACAGTTCCCTCATGCCCTCTCCCAGTCAATTCCTGTCCCTACCTCACCCCTAGAAACAACCACTGTTTGCCTGTCCAGACTTTAATATCAGTGGAATCATACAGTATGTACTCTTCTGTGTAAAGCTTCTTTCACTCAGCATTGTGTATTTGAGGTTTATCCAGATTGTATGTATCAGTAGTTCATTACTTTTTATTGCTGAGTGGTGCTCCATCACGTGATTATGCCACAGTTTGTTTATCTGTTCTCTCTGCTTCCTAAATTCCTATTTATGATGGATGGTTCTGCTTCTCTGGTTGTAGCTATCTTAAGCATTGCAAATGTTATGACCACTGCCCTACGTAACAATTTTCTTGCTGTGGTCTTTATCCCTCAATATTCCTAAGCAATGGGTGGATCTTACCCGTCCCATCCCTTCTCCTGCAAGACCCTAACCCCAAATCCCTTAATTAAATTGAGATCTTAGAATGTTAAATTCAAATGGACTATAGAGATCATCCACTTAAAACTCCTCAAATGAGGGAACTGAGACCAAAGGAGGGAAGTCAACTTATCTTAATAAATGGCAAAGGTGAGCTCAAACCAAGTCTTCTGACTCCCAAGTTGAATGTTGTTTACACTATTTTAGTGATAGTCTAGTCATTAAATTTAATAGACAAGCAGTTTCCTTTCTCTTGTATATAACTCTGTTCTGAAAACGTGTGTGGAACAGACAGAACTCTCATATATGGCCGGTGGGAATGCAGATGGTACAGCCACTTGGAAAAAGTTAAGCATTTTCTTTTAAACATACATGTATCCTGTGATCCAGTAACCCCTCTTCTACCCACTTAACCAACAAATGAAAATGTAGTTCCCCCTAAGAACCTGTACCTGGTGGAATAAGATGAAAGGCATTAAAAAGAGTATCAGTTGAGTTCTGTGGGGTTCAAAGGAAGGAGGAATTATGTCTCTGGTTTGGATGAATTAGGGCTGGTTTCACAGTTGGGTGCCTTTTGAGATGAATCTCAGGGATTAGATAGGTCTTCAAATAGTCAGATTCTGTCATGGGATAAAGCATTTCATTAATTCAGCTGGGAATAGGGTAGATAAAAGCATCAATTAGAAAAGTGTGGTCTTGTTATGTTAAGATAAAACTTCACTTTTTCAAACTGTGGGTAAGATATGTAAAGAAATAATGAAAACTGAAGATGGAGAGACGGTTTGCAGACAGCATCACTGAGCGGGTGAGGAATGTGGTAACCATGGATTAAGTAGGGAGGAACATACAAATACATGTAGGTGAGGTGAATGACATAGGTGCTAATATTTTGTTTTGCCAAGAAAAGATATTTTAATAAAACTTTTTGCAAAGTGCAGTGACTGATTCTGTCAAGAATTACCAATAAATGCTAAGCCATTGGATGAAAATTTATTGGGATAAGACCCTCTCAAAATATCACCCTGCAGGTTGTTAATTACAAAAGGAAAGACAGATTTATAACAAAGAAACCTGGGAATTATTGCCTAACCAACTGTTGGAATTTAACATACCCCATAAAGGTAACAAAGCTCATTATGTGACTCCTGACATGATACACTGAGCCAAGCATTTATACAGTGCTTATTATATTGTGTTCTTGGATCTTGTAACACTTACATAGAGTTCTTGACAATAGAGTTTAACTTGAATCTAATAGTAAGGAAACAGTCAGACAAGTTCAAAGTGTGGGACATTTTACAAAATGAATGTCTGAACTTTTCTAAAATGCCAACATTATGCAAGATTCGAAGTCAGAGGAATTATTCTAGTTCTAGGTGAAAGGAGATTGAAAAGCATGACAACTAATGTCGTCCCTAATAATTGATTGGCTTATCTATCTAGCAATAAAAATTCATAAATTGCATTATTGGAACATTTAAGCAAATTCAAAGGTAGACTGTAAGATATTTTTATATCAGAGTAAATTTCTTGGTATGATTGTGGTTATGTTGCGGAATGTTGTTGTCATTGGGAGGTACATGCTGAAGCATTTAGAGTGAAGGGTCTTGATATCTCTAATTTTCAAACATTTCCTCAAAAATTTGCATGCACACACACGGAGATAGTGTGTGCCTATGTAGAAAAATGCTAACAGTTGATAAATTTAGGCGAAGGGTGTTTCATTTTGAAAATTTTTTTAAATAAAAAGCTGAAGGGAAAAGAAAGAAGGAAAATAACTTACCTTCTATCATCATGGAATGAGACTTTTGAAAACTTTCTATTAAGGAAGTTTGCATCACTTAGCCTCATCATTTAGCTGCAATAGTTACCAACACAGGGCAGTTTTGCTTCATCCCTTCATCCCATCAGACCCTGGGCCATTTTGAAGCAGAACTCCAACTTAATTTTGTAATTCCTTAAGTATAATTCTCTTTGAAAAACAAAACAAAACATAACAATAGATTAATACACCCCTTTGTACCCAAAACCCAACCCCAACTCTGATGCAGTCATCAACTCTAATGCAGTCTTATTTTCTCTCTCTCCTTTCCCACTCACTGGATGACCTTGAAGCAAATCCAAGACATTGACTGGAACACTTTTACAAAGGTTTTTTTCACTTCAGGCTTTGAAAAAAAATTGTTTCCACATCGTTATAATCGTAGCGTGCTTACATTTGTAAACTTCTGCTTGAAGTCATTTCAAAAGTACAGCAATGTATGAATCTTTTTAAATCTTGGGTTTTTTTTTTGTTTTCCTTTTAATGTAACTGATATTTCATCAAATTGGCAGATAACATTTTTCTGGAGATTTTATACTCTACTGATCCCAAACTGGATGCCGCACGAGCAATTTTAAAAAAAATTGAATGTCGTCATCTATACAAGTATGTGGGTGAGACTCAGCCAGTAGGACAAGTAAAGATTAAAAAGGTAAGTTGAAAGGTCCTCTGTCCCCCAAGGGGAAACCATTAACCCATCACAATAGCATGACTCGGTTCTAAGACCTTTACGTTCATTCTCATTTCATCTTCACATCAGTCTTCTGCGGGCTGTCCTATAGGTGAAGAAACTGGCTTGGGGGAGATTAAATAACTTGCCTACAGTTAGTGAACCAGGATTCAAAGCCAAGTCTATCTTACTCCAAACCTTTACTCTCTCATCTTGGAGGGCAGGGGGCGGGGTCCTCAAATTTTGGCTAGATACAAAGGCAAGAAAATGAATGTAAGGGAGAAGGACCTCGAAATCTGCTTGAGTGTCTTTGAGATCCTAAGGACCTGCTTTTAACTCCTTCCTTCTTTCACAGTTTATCAGGCTCTCCCAGGTGGTACTTGCCTGCCTTCTTTAGTTCAGTTATCTGTTTTCCTCTCCTGCTTGATGAAGGGTTTTCCCTGCCAGAAAGCCCCTAACACAAGCCATACTGATAAGCACACCCTGCCTCATGACACTTCCTTGGGTCTCACTTTACTCCTTCTTGTTTTACTAATAGGTTACTGCCACATTTTTTTCAATGGAAAAATTCTGTTATGAAAATTGCGCTATTGTGATTTGATTAAAAGATGGCAAAGGCAGAAGCTCTGTGTTTGTTAGGGATATTGCTACCTGCTTTCCTTGGTAAAGTGCCGTTTTCAGGGAGGGAACCTCTTCGTGGCACAAACACTGTAGGATGAAGAACTGAGCTCTAACAGGAGTCTTGTCTTTTCTAGGAAAGATACAAATGCCTTCCAAAAGAGGTCGCCGATGCTAAACCCAGTAAGGTATTGCTAGAAGTTGAACTGAAGGCTGAAGATTTCATAGTGGATGTAAGTAGTTAGCCCAGTAACATACTCAGCAAAGAACTTTTTTAAGATAAAGCACCGCCCCAGTGAACACACTGAAAAAATTCTTGATATATTAATAGTAAAATGTTAACATTGTTTTCCACTTGAGTGGTGGAATTGCAGGTGATTTTTTTTTTGCAGTGAGTAATGTACAAGGGTTTCATAATCAGAAAAAACTTTCCATTTTAAGATGGGTAAAGCCCATCTATATTCTGAGAAAGCAAGTAAAATTGCTAGTTAAATGTCTTATCATGTATCAGCAGCTAGTTTTAATTTGACAGTGTAATATTTTTATTTGGTAACTTTAACCATATCTGGCTCCTTTTAGGACTTTATGTATATAAAAGTTACTACATAAACTATGATTATTTAGTGGGCTATAAAACATAATTTACTATTGGGAATTAGGGGAGGGGTTAGTTCAATGGTAGCGTGCCTGCCCAGCATGCACAAGTTCCTGGATTCAATCCCCAGTACCTCCCCTAAAAAATAAATAAATAACCAATTATGCATTATGGGGAAAATAGGGATTGCCTTTTATTCCTCTTCTAAATCCAAGGAAATAAATATGAAAGAGTAGTGGTACTTCTGAAAAGTGCTGAAAACTGGATTAGTGTTCATGCCTTACCATGATGGGTGAAAATGTCAAGGCTACATCAGGTCCCTCCCATGTGGGACAGCACCAGCTCTGCGACCTTGGGGAGGACTGAGCAGTTCCCCATCACAGGTTCAGGCTTGCAGCACACGCACCACAGCCGTCGAAGCCAGTACACCACACAGAATGGGAGGACCAGCCGTGTACTGCAGACCCCTGGCCTCACTTCTGGACCACAGCTGAATCTCAGATGTTCATCTTTCTCTCACAGGCCACTGGCAGCAAAGCCACCAAAATAGCCATCTTCTTCTGTCACCACTCACAAGATAGGCCCTTCTTGTCATCTGTCCTCTGCACTGTCATTACCGCATTGCTCTATTTTTACCCCCTAATTTGATTTCCAGTCTCTCCCCTTCTCCCAAAGCTGTCCATGAATCCCTTTGGAATTTCCACTCTGTAATTAACTAATCCCCTGTACCCTCAGCCTCTTCGCTGACTATCTCTTTGCTTTTGTGCGGCCCGGCTGTCCCCCGAGAACGTGATTCCCCGGCAGCTCTGTCAGGAAAAGCACATTCCTCAGGGTCAGCAGACCTTCCTGTTCATCAGTCCTCTTGTTCCCTAGTAGCACTTCAAGACCTGATGTGGGACCCCTATTCCTTCGAGACTGGCACCTTAAGCCATCCACTGTCCTCTTGGGTGAAGATTTGGGCTTGGTTTAGCACTTCCTCTCTGCTCATCCTCAGTGACCTTGTCCATTCCACCTCAGCCAGCACGCTCAGCAGATTACACTCTGAAACTTATCAACATTTGAAAATATCCTCCCTCTAAAAATCACTAATTTAAGCATCTCATCTTCATCCATGAACTCCTCTCTTCTTATTTGCTTGTTTCTAGCTCACCTGGACCTCCATGTGATTATCTCCTTACTTTCTTGCAGCTTGTCAATGACCTTCTGTCTTTATTTCTCTCCCAGTCTCACTCAGATCCTGTGATCCATTAATTCAGTCATTTTCTGCAGTTACTCTCAACTCACTCACCTTTCTTTGCATTTCCCTTGCAAAAGGCTGATTGACAACCTGTGGTCACCAACCTTTGCTGAACCTTCTGGACCTTCTGGCAGGCTTAGAGCAGCCCTTCCAGTCTCCCCAGTGACTATTTCCAACCATCTTCACTCTTCCCAAATCTTCAGCCCTGCTCCCCAACCCCAGCTGTATTCACTCTCACTAATCCCATTTTGGCTCTTATTTCTGAGATAAAATACAGATCTTTTGGTGGGAACCATCTCCGCCTACACAACCAAACAAGCAAACCTGCCTCCCTCTGCAGCTGTGCTTAGCCTTCCCCTCCTTGGCACAGTGGGAGAATGTCTCTTTTTATCAAAGACTAAGGGTAACCCTTCCACTTGTGTTCTAGGCCAGGGCTGTCCAATAGAGCTTTCTATGGTGAAGGAAATGTCCTGTATCTGTGCTTCCATTTTGGTAGCGACTAACCACATGTGTCTATTGAGCACTTGAAATGTGGCTGTTGGCAACTTTTGAAGAACAAACTTTAATTTGAAGAACAAATTTTATTCTTGTATTTAATGTTAATGACTTGACATGTACAAAGCCATATGTGGCCATTGGGCAGTGCAGCCAGAAAGCCATTTGTCTCAGCACATCTGCGGAACCTTACAGTATCCATTTTCTCCTCTCTTTCTCTGACTTTCCCATCGTCAGTTAAACAGACTTCTGTCATAAGAAAATAAGAAACACCACGCTCCTCTCCATCCCTCTCCTCTTCTTCAGAGTCAAACTCATTGAGAAGTTGTGTCCCCTTACCTTTCCTGGGTACCATGTTCCTCTGTATTTTCTTCCCTCTTGTAACTTCTTAACAGCCAAACTTATGAGTTGTCCTCTCTCTTTTACTTCTCATTTACTTCTGAATCTTTTTTCTGTCACCATCACTAAACAGGCATACCTTGTTTTTTTGTGGATCACTTTATTGCACTTTGCATATATTGCATTTTTTCAAATTGAAGGTTTGTGCCAACCCTTCATCGAGCAAGTCTATTGGCGCCTTTTTTCAGCAGCATTTGCTCACTTCATGTTTCTGTGTCATATATTGGCAATTCTCGCAAGATTGAAAACTTTCTCATTATTATTATATTTGTTATGGTGGTCTGTGATCAGTGATCTTTGACGTCACTATTGCAAAAAGATTATGACTCGCTGAAGGCTCAAATGATGGTTAGCAATTTCTAGCAATAAAGTATTTTTTAATTAAGGTATGTACATTGTTTTTTAAAACATTATGTTCTTACATACTTAAAAGACTACAGTATAGTGTAAACATAATTTTCATATGCACTGGGAGACAAAAAATTCATGGAATTTGCTTTGTTACAATATTTGCTTTATTGCAGTGATCTGAAACAGTACCTGTGATCTCTCTGAGGTCTGCCTGTATTAAAACTACTCTCATCAAGATCGCCAAAGACTCCAGTGTTACTAAACCCAGCAGACAGTTTCAGTCTTCTCTGTCTCAGAGCTGTTTCTTCTGCCTGGAATTCTTTTCTTTCCTACTTAGGCCTAGTTAATTTCTGCTCATTATTAGTAAATTCACTTTCCCAGGAAAACATTTCCAGTCATTCCCCAAGGAGCCACAGACTGCTAGGTTCCCTGGTTACAGAGTTTCACAGCACCATTTGCTTTTCCTTGGTAGCTCTTACAACAAATGTGGTTCAATGATTGCTTTCATAATCGTTTGTCCAGCCTCAGTCTAGGGCATGTGGCCTGTGGGGCTGGGATTGTATCAAGTGTCCTAATAGTATCTCTACACAGCAGTGCCTGCCATGTGTCTATCACATAGTGGGTGCTGACTTTATACCCTACTTATGTTGAAAGCACAGATGGTCCCCCCACCCCACCCAGATTTCAAAGACCAAATCCCTATGGCTCAGGCACCAGAGCTGTTTTGACTCCACTATAAGCCACCTTACCAGGGCTCCTACTTCTGAACCTCCAGAGGGCTCTGCTTCATTTCTTGTGATGCCCCCACACCCTGAGTTCAGTTCTCATTGCTATTATGTAAGTGATCACTTATTGTTTGTATTAAGGTTATCAACATGGATTATGGAATGGAAGACAAGAATCCTATTGATAATGTTCGCTTCTATTGTAAGAGTGACCCCAGCAAGGCAATCAAGATTACTAAAGATCAGGTAACTACTTAGGTAAAACAAATATATTGTAGTGGCATTTGGCAAATCTTTATAGTAAATTTGCATCTTGTATGAAGTTAGGTCCTAAAGTCAATGGCTACAGTTAAAAAAAAAAGAAAGAAAGAAAGAGAAGCATGTCTTTAAAGTATACGTGATTTTGTGTAGACTAGACCATCTTAACAGCCAGTTTTTCCTGTTCGCTGAACATAGATGAAAGCGCTGTTTTTTTGGTTTAGAGGCTAGGTTATAAAGCTGGTGGGAAGAGAGGGTTGTATGGTTGAAATCACATAAATTAAATGTGCTTATTTGTATATCTTCTGTGTGAGAGAGTCTGTGGTCTTTATGTAATTATCATACAAACAATGTATCTTCTATTAATTGACATGAAGTTGTGGGACATTTTGCAATAAAACAGCTACATTGAATTCTTTTCTTTGGAGTATCACCATTGGGATAAAATGGCAAAACAGCAAAACAGCGTGGTACTTTTAATGTAACATCAGGCTGATCTGTCTTAAGTGTGTGAACTCAGGGTGACAGCGACATCTTTTCTTCTTTAAAAAGGTTTCACAGCTTTTGCCAGAGAGATTTGCAGAGCAGCTAATCCGAGTTTACTGTAAGAAGACAGATGCAGAGAGTCTGTTTGCTGCCCGGCAGCACTTTGTTCATTGGTGCGTAATCAACAACTTCACCAAGCCGCAGGTGGGTGTTTGGCATACACAGCACACGCTTTTATTTCTAAGTAAAAACAGAAAGAGATCCTTACTTCCCTCTGAAAAGTTCTGATCTAAATAATGGTCATTTAGTTTTGGTTTGGGGGGGAAACGTTTTTCCACCTTAACCTTTCCTTTTAAAATGTCTGAATCTGTGTCAACCAGTGATTTCTTCCCACAGCAGCTATGACGGGGGTGCTCTGCTTGTCATTATTGTCTGTTAGGACAAATAGAAGTTTGAAGTGATGTACAGTAAGAGTGGAATCGTTGACCGTATTCGAGACTTACCATGCTGCTGTGATTACCTACATCTGTGTTTTTGTCTCCGGCTAGAGTGAGACTTGTGGGAGTAAGGAGGCCTGTCTGTCTCAGGTACGCTAGCTCCCAGTGAAGGAGTAATGTGGAGACACTGGAAGCAGAGAATCAAGAAGCTGTTAAGTTCACCCATGTGGCTGAACTGACCCTGAGACAGGCGTTTCCCACGGGTCTCGCTCTAGTTGGGGATAACAGACACGAGTAAATAACAGTTACAGGGACGTGGTAAGTGCTTTAGGGTGAGGGGCGGCGTGAACAATCTTAGGGGAGCAATAAGGAGAATGACTTAAGCCAGGCTTGGTTGGCTTATTTAAAGAAGGACTTGGAAGCTGAGACCTGAAGGATGGGTGAGGAGTTAGCTGGGTAAAGGGTGTTGGAGGGGAGGTCAGAAAATGAGAGAGAACGAGATGCATTTAGGCGAGGGATCTGGGGCATTGTGCACAGTCCCATAAGCCAAGAGCACCAGGAGCTATGGGAGTATTTTAAGCAAAAGAATGACATTTTCAAGTTGGCATTTATAAAATTCACTAGAGTTGAAATTAGAATGGGTAGAAATAAGGATGTGGTAAAAACAGAGATGACTCTGAAGACAAATAATGCTGACTTTGAGATGGACGGATCTTCCAAATACGAGTACATGGCAATTGAATGGCTGCTTTTAATAATAGCTCTAGCAAGTCAGGTCTAATGTAGTTCAACAGAAGAAATGAAATACGGGGCACGAGATACAAAAGCTTTAGCAGAGCTGAACGAGCTAACAGAGGACAGGGGGACAACAGCAGGGAGCTGCTGTCCCCTCCAGGTAGGAAATGTCAGCCAGGTCCTGGGCCACCTGCAAGCTAGAACCACAGCAGAGCCACAGCCACTGCTACCTGACCAGAGGGGCGAGAGGAGAAACACCCTGGCTTCTCACATCTCTTCCACTTTCTCACCCATGCCTCCCGTTGGCCAAACCCACCTGGAAGCCACTAGGCATAGGAGCCGGGAAGCGTAATTCAGCAGAGCAGCTCCTGTTACACAGAGCAGAGCAAAGGAGGGCGGAGTGGATCTGAGAGCAAACAGGCAAATGCGGGGCACAATAATCTGTCACCAGCATTCTCTTCCTTGTGCAGTAAACACAGATCCTGTGCCCTTATATAAATTAAGACAATCTACCCACAAGTTCAAGAACAGTTCAGAATAGAGTCAGATGTTAGTGGGCTCGCCTCTTACACTCTTTGCTTTCATGTCGTAGTGTCACTTCACTTTGAGGCCATCCGTTGTTTTAGGCGGAGTCTGTGTGGATGAGGCCAAAGTTACGGCTTTGATTACAGAGCAAAGTTCAAGTTCTGCAGTTACACTCAGTCCTTTCCTCGTTTTACCATCTTGTAGACCTGGGCCATCTTTTATGGGAGTGGGGCTAGGAAAGAGAGGAGCAAGGGTCCAGTGCAGCCCCTCTTCCTCCTGGCAATGCAGGACAGAGCGTGTTCCATGAAGGTGTGCAAAGGGAGAGGGTCATAGAACCAGGCAGTGTGCCGTTTCTGACCATCTTTGAAAAGAACAGGTCTGGTGGTTTTTGCTCTGAAGGCCCTTTCCTTCTTAGGAGTGTGGTGGTCCTCATTTGGCCCATGCACGGAGCATGTATATAATCTGGAGTTTCCCAGGAGTCAGTCTGTCTAGAAGCCATCTGTCTGCAGGGCAAGGATACATGTGCCTGAGATGTTCGCTCAAAGTCATGAAAACTGGCTCTTCTCTGCTCCTAGCTTTTCTCTCTTTGACAGGATGGTGATGTTGTAGCCCCACTCATAACACCTCTAAAAATGGAGTGGAATTGCACAGACTCAGCCCAGAGTCCAGCTCGCATCCAAGTCGTATGCAAATCCGGAGACCAGCTTTTTGCGGACAACTCGATGTGAATGTCTGCCATCAGGTGTTTACAAAAAGCCTCACCCCTGTTCCCCAACGCAATTAATTTAGGGAGTTCAAATCACGGAGCTCTACGAATTTAGTGACAATTCGTGCTTTTTATTTCACATTATGAATGTACGCACAGGCGAAGTCATTTTTATTCACAGTAACAGGTATTAGGCAAATCTTGTTACATGAGCTATGGAAGGCACTGCCTTGCCTATTTTTTAATATTAATCAAAGCCTTTCCTCTTTATCAGCCTATTTTCTTAGAATAACAGCTCTTTTATGTATTCTGAACTCTTATGACATACGATTGTTTTTTTAAAAAAATTGGATATATTATGACAAAGGTGCACACTGGAATTCGCATTTGGGATTGTCATGAACAGCTGTGGCTAAAAACAAAATGTAAAATCCTAGCCCCTTGAGGAGGTGCCCAGCACCCAGACTTTGAGGGCAGATCTCCCCGAGCGATCGGAGCATTGGTGAAAGGCACCTTCCCTCACCCGCTTGGCCCCCTGTAAGCTGCCAGGTTGGGGTGAACAGCAGATGAGGGCCAGGAGTGGGCTCCAGCCTTTCAGTGAAAGGCCTGATTGATCTGTTGAGAAGATCTGAGGGCTCTGGCCTCCTCTGAAGTGGGACATAAAACTACCTGATAGGAGACCCTTAGCCCCAGTGCAGAGGGAGCCCCCAAACCAGGCTGCCCTCTGGGTCGGTTGTGGCTCCAGCCTGTGCTGGTTTCTTTCTCTCCTGAGTACTTACTGCCCAAGCCATGACAGTTTTACCATGGCTCTGCCTGGAGAAGGCAGGTCCCCTCCCACCTGCCTTCTGCATCTCACTTGGGTGCTGATCAGAGGTCACCACAAGAACCATCCTCAGGGCTCCTCAGAGCTGGGACTTGGTTTTTGCCAGTTCAGTGCATGCTGTGGGTTTCAGAGCAAGCACTGAGCTGCCTGTGCTGAGATGAAGCGATTGCCTGGTGAATTCCAGATTCCCCTTTGTATCTCTACCTCCAGCAGCAGAGTCAGTACTGCTGTAGTTGAGCAGTGCTTCCGAGCTGAGGGCACCGTCCCAACCCATCCGTCCCCAGGGCTACAGAAATTCACCAAGAACAAAGTCTGGAGTTAGACCCAAAGCTGATGGCTGCCAGATGCAAGGCAGTGGGGAGTGTAGTCATGAGCCCCTAACATGTTATGCTTCTACACTCCCTTACAAAAGCTTCCCTGGCAGGCTGGGAGTCAGGGGGCTGGCCCTGGCTCTGGGCAGAAACAAGAGGGAGGGAGGGAGGAACTCAGACCACAGGCCAGCTGATTATCCACAGAGTCTCAGGAGTGCTGCCACCTTCCACTGTGCAACCAAGTTCTGTTGACACTAGGGTAACATGTGTTTGGAATGTCTGCCGTCCTGCCCTATCACCCCTCCCTTATCCCTCAGTAGATAATCAAGAGTTGACCCCTAATTCATGGAATAGTTAAAACCCTTCTCCTCTCCCACCACAATGCTGTGTGGTGGGTGTGTGGTCACATGTGGTCTCACAGAAGCACAAGGAGAGTGGTCCATGGTAGTGGTCATATCTGTTTTGGTCAAGGTGCCCCTTAAACTTTCAATAGGGAGAATTATCCGTCTCAGACCGAAGGTCAAGAATGTAATGTTTCTCCGCTAAGATTGTTTTATTTTTGTAACTCCTACTTTTAAATCATTGTATTTTACTGTGGAATGTTTTGGTCTCAATTGTATCATTATGCTATCTGAGAAACAACTTGAATCTATTTTGTTTGCATTTTTTGTTACATATAAGGCAGCTGCACTTTATGCTCTTTGCAACTGTTTTAATTATGGGAACCATGTGCCATTTACAAGGTTAAGTTTTTCTTGAGGAAGTCTTCACTATTTGTATGAAAAATGGAGACTTATAACAGCTTGGCCTCTAGAGTTACTGAGCATTGTCACCCTGAGAATGTAAATTGAATTGCAGGTCAGAGAGACTGGTCACTTCATCTGGGTGAGGGAAACAACTGCAATAAAGCTTCATGAATGTATCTCCATCCTGAAACCGTGTCTTCCTGATGGCTTTCTCTCACACTTGGGTGCTCAGTTTTGACCCCTTTGTGCAAAGGAACTGTGTTTTGTCCAGGAATGTGCCAGATATTTCTTTATACCTTGTGTTGGGCCTGCACGTGAGGGGATGGTATTAACAGGACCTCCATTACTTGGTTTTCCTCATTCAATAATGGCAAGTAATGACCTAATAAAGAATATTCTTCTGGCAGGAGACAGGCACTAACATGGGAAGGGATATGGATTGGTGGGGGGGAGTTCTGAGCTCTGAGTTCTGAGAACGTATCCTTCCTCCTTTTTAACCTACATGAGGTTCCCATCTACAGAATTTCAGCTTCATCCAAATATGCATATTGTTCATTTGCTGCTTTCATAGTTTCCTCGTGGAATTAAATAAGAGATTTGTAGGCACCCAGCACAATGGTGGCAGGCAGAAAGCCCTCAGTGTTCTAGGAAAAGAAGGATGCCACTGGAGTCTTTATTTATTTCAGTGGTTGAGTCCAGATGTCCGAGGTTTGACAGTATTTAAAGTTAAAATAATTTCCAAAACACATAGAGTAGAATCTCGTAAGATGTAGACATGCATCTCCTTGGAAGATTGTCCGGAAGAGTGTGCATGAAGATGTTAGTGTTTCGAGGAGTGGTTGAATTTTAGGCAATTTCTATTTTTTATATCTTCTGTTTTTCTATAATAAACATGTATTAGTTGTATAGTTTCTAAAAAGATCGTTTTCAGGAGGCACTTTGTGCTGCTTGGGTAAGGTGCACGTGTCTTTTCTTGGACTCCTTCAAAGTCCCCTCTCCAGGAGAACATTGCCTGTCTCCATGCCTATCTTGGTCCTCAGGCAATGAGAGGCTGGCTCACAACCACAGTCAGCACTAGGACACTTCACCATCTGCGTTTGGGACAGAATAAGCTGCCCTGTGAGAGGGAGGTGGCATCCATGGGCAGGTCCAAGCCTCAGGAAGCTGCCCTCCCCGAGGACATCAGCTCAGAACCCAGGCCTCCAGCTCCTTGATGCAGAACTGCTCCTGCCGGGCCAGCACCTCATTGTTGAAGGTCGCACAGGGGTGGCTGACCCCGTGATACAAGTCTCCATCCAACCACAGCCCAAAGTGGCCACTAAAGAGAAGAGGGAAGTCGGCATGGCTCACTGCTGGGTGTTGAGACCTTTGAGATCTGAACCAGCAGCCCTTGGCCACACCATGACCACAGCCCCATTTTTTCTTGGTTTGATCTCCCCTTAAATCAATTTATCCTGAACTGTTACAGACTCACATGTTGTTCCCCACAGGGTTTGGAGCATTTTTCTTTTTACAGTTCAACGATTTTGGTAGATGGAGTGGTACAACCATCCCCACAAGCCAGCTTTAGAACATTTGGGACGTTTTAAGATGACAACGCTTAACCAAAGGAGTGACTCTCACTAGCATGGACTCTGAGCACAAAACACGTCGGAGAGCATCCACTCTAATCCCCATGTTTGACAGCAGACCTAGACGAGCTGGGACCTGGGTTACCGCAGATCAGCAATGGCTGCTGCGTTCTGTGCCAGGCTGCCTCTCAGTGGAGGCTTTTCAGGCAGTTGGGAGAGCAGAGAATTTGCTTGGTACTAGTCAAACAATGCTTTCATCTCTGCCCTCAGGATAAGATTTATTCTGCCTGAATGTGCAGGTCACACCAGGGGTGAAACTAACCTTGTCTTCCTAACCCACTCCACCTCCCGACCCCAACACACACACACTGAGTGCCTGGACAGATGCCTCCCTGCCTCCACTGAGATGTTCCCTAGGATTACGGGGCTGACAGGTAAATTTGAGGTTTGCTTATCCCTTAACTCTAGACTCGTCCAACCATGGGAAATGCTATTCCCAAAGCTACAAAAATTCAGACTAAGCTGTCACCAACTGAACACTGGGGGAAAGCTCACACCATCCTCTCCTCCTGATTTTGACTTAGAGTGAAGTTGAGGGGGTTGGCTGGGGGACTGGGCAGCACCCCAGTGGGGTGTTGAAGGGATAATCTTCAGGGTTTACCAGCAGCCTCCCCAGTTTGTCTGGGGCAGCCTAGCCCAGCCTTTCCAGATAGGAAGAGGGACCAGAGCACAGAGCACTCCGAGATTCCAAACTTGAGGACTGAGACACGCACCTGCCACAGCCCATCATCAGTGAATCCAAGTCTCCTTTCACAAAGAAGGAGTTCCTTCCTGTCCACTTAAAGACCTGTGATGAGAAAAAGAAAAAAAAATTTTTTTTTAATTCAAAAACAAAGACCTGTGAAGACAAGAGAGCCTCCGGTTACCGAGTCCTGCCCTTGCTGTTAGACTTTACACCACTGGGTGGCAGTGTTGTGGAGGGAACAGAACATCCAGGCCCCAAATAAGCTGTAGGAAGTACTCTGGGCTCCTGCTTCTTGCAATGTCTTTCTAGTCTCCCTGGAGTTCACCTCCTCTTGCCCTCCAGTCTGAATTCCCACAGCCCCAAAGCCCCTCTGTTCTAGGAATAGACCAGAACCCTCTGAGGTTTCCTTCTTCCAAAGCTGGAGAGGGGAGGGGAAAAGTTCAGGTCAGGAGTTGGGCCCTGATTCTACTATTAACTGTTTCCTCATCTCACTGGAGTAACACCAAGCCTGCTCACCCTCCAGGGCTGCCTCACACCCAGTTCCTCAGCAAGTCTTGTGGGACTCACCCCAAAGAGCCCCCCCCCCCCCCGCCTCCACCGTATCTGTCCCATCCATCCCAACCAGTCTCTCCTCCCTGGATCACAGCCTCCTAATGGGTCTCTGCTTCCACTGTCTTCTGCCCACAGCCCATCTCTGCACTGCAGTCTGAGTGATCTATTCAGAATCTAATCAGATATTAGTCCTACTCTGCTAAAGCCCTCCAATGGCTTCCCCTGGCAATAGGACTAAAATCTGGCTCCTGATAACAGCCGAAAGCCCAGCCTGCTCTGCCCCTGATTTTCTCTCCTGCCTTTTCTCCCCTTTACTGACTACACTTCAGCTACACTGACCCTTGACCAGAGGACACTCGAAGCTATTGTTTCTTTAGGACCCTCACGTGTGCTCATCCCTCTGCCCGGAATGCTTTCCCCCTCAATCTTCAGATGGCCCACTTCCCATCTTTCAGCCCAAATGTCAACCCAGAGAAATTTCCTGGACCATGCTCTCTAAAGTAGCCCTTCCTCCCAGGCCCCGTTCATGTGCCAACGTGCCATTGCCCACCCTGCTAACTTGTAAGCATCTTTATTCTGGCAGTATTCCCAAGACACGGTATAGATGTTTGTTGAATGAACAAGTTATTCTAGAGTCAATTTAGCTAATAAAAAGATTTTTAAAGGGCCGCACAAGTATGGCATATTATTACCTGTAAATCAGTTGCAAAAAAATGCTCTGAGCAACCAAAATGTTTTTAGCAAGAAGATGGAAGAATAAAAGAAAGATAAGCCCTGGCTCAGAAGAGATGAGATAATATTAACAAGTGGCCAGGAGAAGACAGAAACATTCAACTCCTCTAGTTTCCTCAAGGAACATGACCTTCAAACTGGAAAAAAAGGAAGATAAATATTGTTACAGAAGAAAAGTAAGACCATGGTCTTGGTGCTTCTTGGAATAGTGGTCAAGGAACTGCTGGGAATTCATGAAGAATACAAGAGGTGCCAGAAGACCAAAGATAGGCAAAAACTTTTTATTAATTTTTTGAAAAGATGAGATTCCATAACAACAGCATGGGAAGACTATAGTGATCCCCTGAAAAGATTATTCCTTCCATTCAAGAATTTTTTCTTATTTTTTTATTTTTTAGCATTTAGTACCAGACACGTTTTAGGTGCCTGTTTAGAACAGTGAACATAACAGACAAAAATTCCTGCCTCATGGGACTCCCATTCTAGTAGCAGGAGGCAGGTAAGTAAAACAAATAGTATGTTAGGTGGTGACAACTGCAAAGGAGAAAAATACAGAGAAAGGTGATAAGGGTTTCCGGGGGCTGGAGTGTTGTAAATTTAAAGGGAGGGCCCTGCTGAGAGAGTGACGTCTGAGTCCTGAAGGAAATGAGAACTGATCCACATGGAAGTCCCATGAAGAGCACACAAGACAGAACAGTGTGTGCAAAGGCCCTGAGGTAGGAATAGGCCTGCATGTTTAAGGGCCAGTTCAGAGGTCAGTGTGGCTACAGCAGAGTGAGGGAAAGGGAAAGTAGCAAGAAATGACATCAGAAAGAGGCCAGAAGGCATAGGGACTTGTAGGTTATTGTAAAGGCTTTGATTTTTCTCTGAGGGAGAAAAAAGCCACTGGCAGCTTGAAGCCAATGAGTGATGTGGTCTGACTTACCTTTTAAAAGGATCACTTCAGATAATGTGATGACTGAAGGTAGAAGTGTTAGGAGGCTGTAGCAGAACACAGGCAAGTAATGATGGTGGCTTGAACTAGGGTGACAGCAAAGGTGGGAAGTGGTGGATTCTGGATAGAGACAGAAAAAGGAGGAGCCATCAGGATTCCTCGACATCTCAGATGTAGGGTGTGAAAGAAAGAAGAGCTAAGAAATTTTCCAAAATGTTTGGTCTTGAGGGCCAGAAAGACAGAAGTTTCATTAGCTTTGTCAGGGAAGGTGGCAGGAGGAACTGATTTTCGGGGGGGGGGGGGGGAATCAGGAGTGCAGCTTTGAACATGTGAGGCTCCCAATGCCATGTCTGAGATCCAGATGGAGACGCTGGGTAGTGATGGGGTGTGTGTGAGTCCAGACTCCAGAGGAAGAGGCCATCAGCACGTGGATGGCGTGGAAAGCTGTAAGGATGGATGAGACATCAAAGGAAAAGTGGGCAGTCAGAGAAGAGATGAGAACCAAAAACTGAGCTCTAGGACCCTCTGAAGGTAAAAAGTTGGAGAGATGAGGAGGAACCAGCACAGAATTCTGCCAAGGAGCTGTCAGCACTACTGCCCTGGGGAAGATTGTAGACCTTTAGAACCCTGCAAGGCCAGTGGTGATGACCAGTATCCAGCATGGGTTTACTGTAAACAATGGACCCCTTTCCTCTTTTCTGATAAGATTACCAGACTGGCTGATGGAGTAGATATGGTGTGTTTTGTCTTTAGCAAGGCAGTCAGTCCAAGCTCCTTGTGACTGCCTTGTCATGTGACCAGATGACTGTGTTGCTGGATGTATCTGTAGGTGTCTTGCTCTGTGCACTGGGGAGAAGGTCTCTAAGAGCAAACCAAGGCACCTGGAACTACTGCTTCCTCTATTTTGTATTTCTACTCCCTTCAACTTCCTTTTCCCTCTCTGTTAAATCAGCTCGGCAAAACCCTAGTAGTGGATGAACCCTCCCTGTGCCTGAATCTGCGATGCTGAATATTGCTAGAGAAAAGCACACACCAAACTAAATGGCCTTTGAATTCAACAGTTGGCACTGACAAACCTCCTCTCAAGCCAGTCACTGGTTGCCAGGGACTGAGGCCAAGGGGGATGCTCTGTGCTCTGCCTCCCACTGTCCGGCTGCACTCTGTCTGCAGAAGGATGGGAGGACACCAGGCACCCAGCACAGGGGTTGGAACTGGGGGCCACTGAGACCCTGGGTTCTTTGTCCTGCCATGGATCCCACTCCCTACCTGGAAGGTTAAGAACATCACCTTCAGCTGTGGAGAGAAGGAGAAGAGGAATGTCTCGCCAGTACCATAGAAGCCTTTGCTGAGTCGAATGGCCGAGGAGGAGAAGGCCCCAAACATCTAGAAAGCAGAAGAGCTTTCAGTTTGCAGCTGGAAGGGAGTTGGAGGTCCTCTGGCAACCCTGCACTCCAGACGTGGTAACGTAGGCTCGTCCTAGAGACGTGCCTGGGGAGCGTGGGGCAGAGCTGGGGCATGGAGAGCTCTGAGAGGCCCATCAGCATTCACCGTTCCATTAACCCTCCCTGGCACGGCTCACCTGCCCGTCCTGGTCCCTGAGCACCAGCAGCGCCGGCCCACTGTGGCCCTCCATCTGCCTGTACAGGCTCCGCAGACTGAAGCCATCCCTCGACGTGCAGAAGGCCAGGCTCCAGGAGCGTCCAGTGAGCCTCGGAGGGAGGTGAAGGCTGAGCTGGGGACAGGGCTGGAGGTGAGTGAGGGCTCCTGGTCCTCCCCACTCCTTGCTTCATATCCTTGGAGTCCCAGAAGGACTGAGGTTAAACAGCCGCCACTCACAGGCATGGTGCTTTACAGAGTAGCTTACTGTTTACAGGGGACTTGCACACCTGTTAGCAGTAGCCCTCAGAGAGAGATTATTATTCCCATTTTACAGATAAGGAAACTGAGGCTCAGGGATGTTGAAGCAACTTGTCTAAAGCCCACTGGGGAGTATGCGGCAGAGCCAGAATTTGAACCCAGGTCAGGGGGTTCACCTCGGCCTCTAGCAGCCAGAGAACAGATGAGATGCTGAATTCCTCTTCCTGATCCCCACACTTCATCCTCCCACCCCCTCCCCAGCTTTGGCATTAGTTCCCAAGGACTGGTTCTACTAAAGAATAAGATTATTTCACTATATCCTTAAACTCCTGGCCCAGTGAAGATGGTTGTGCTAGTATCACTGGATCATTTTACAAGGAAAGAAAGCCCAGAGGGGAGAAATGATTCACCCAAGGTGACACAGTGAGCTTAAGACAGAGCAGGAATGGCCCAGGTGTCCTTGGACCTGGCCAGGGTAGGGCAGGAGGGTGGGACCCTTAGGCTCAGGGCTGAAGTCCTTGTGCCATGATCTGTGCCCGAACCTGCCTAATCTCCGAGGCTCCCAGGACCTGACTGGCTTCTGCCAGCTGGGGCTCCGCGGGATCTTCAGGAACAGGAGCTGGGGCTGGGGCTGCCTCCTCCTCCTTCTCCTCTTCCCCTTTCTCTTCCTTACCCTCCTCCCCGGACAGAGCATCCTCCACCTGGCTGGGCTGTGAAGACACAAAGAGGCCTGGTGAGTCCAGGGACAAGGAGACACCAGTTTCCACATCTCCACAGCCTGAGAGCCTCGGCGGCCTCACCACCCCTGCCCAGGCCCCTGCAACTGCCAGCCCAGCCCAGGGAGCCTGGGAAGCGGCCACGACAGACCAGCCCCTGCCCCTGCCTCCAGCTGGCTCCCTCTAGGGCTCCTGCCAGCCACGCCCATCGGATGTGGCTGAGGGCCCCGCGGTTTGTCTGCCTGTCTGCTCTAGATCCAGAGTGGGGGTCAGGGATTGAGTGCTAAACTAGGGGGCAGGAGAGAAGGGCAGGTGGCAGCCCAGCCCTGGGAGCCGCAACTGTGTGCATTTGCACATGAAATAACGATAATAGTGATAATAATGAATAATATACAGCACACATCATACAGACCTGTGTGAAATGCTTGCTGTGTGTGAGCTCTCTGAATTTTCCCAAGAATCCTGAGAAGAATGTGCTCATTATCCTCATTTCACAGAGGAAGAAAACAAGGCCCAGAGGCTTCCCTGTCAGCCGGTGAAACGATGCGTGGTCACAGGTGAGACAACGGGCAGGTTTGTGTAAAGTACGCATTCGTCTGTGTGAATCTGTGTGTTGCTGAAGACAGAGTTGTGGAGGCAAATGAGTGTGAGCGGGTGTTGAATGCAGCTTTGTGTATTGCCTATCAATGTGTTTGTGAGTGTGAGTTGGGATCATGTAAATATGTGTCAGTGGGCACGGATGTTGGGCAGGGATGGTGATGTATTCATTCATTCATTCATTCATTCTCTCCACTGAGCTTCCACTCTGTACCAGAGTGTGTGCTTGAGTGTGTGTGGGTATGTGTGTGTGAGCACACACACGCCTGCACATGATGACCTCAGGGCTTTTCATGAGAAGGAGAGACTTCCTTGAGATTGAAGGGGTGGACAGGACACTGCTCTCCTGTTTCCCAGGTTCAGGCCTAAGGAGGGGGTCCTAGCTGTACGGGCTTCTAGACAGAGCCCCATCTGACACCCACTCCAGGGAGGAAGGGATGGAGACAGCAGTCTGCTCCCTGAGGATCTCAGGACCATGGAGCTGAGCACTAAGGTGGCAGGTTCCTGTGTCCTTGCTTTGAACCCTGGGCCAGCTGGGGAGGGGCTTAGAAGGGGGACCCACCTGAATCCGACCCTGGCCCAGGCCCCACCCTGCCAGAGATGTCACCTCCCTCTGCCTTTCCTGACCGCCCCCCAGCCCAAGCTGGGCCCCTTACCAGCCGAGTGTAACGCCAGCGGAGACCTTTCATCCTCTTGTCGGAGCCTGGGCCTCAGCCCTGCCAGGGGAGGAAGCACCGGTGGGTGAGGCCTAGAGATGAGAGGGAGAGGCCTGGGGCACACCCGGCTGGCTCCATGCCCATCCCGCTGCCCTTTGCTCCCTCTCACCTGTCACTCCCAGGCCAGCTTGTCATTGGGTGCGTCTGAGGTCAGCTATACTTGGCATTCAAAGCCGCAGTTGTAACACATGTTAGCTGTAAATTCTAGTTGTGATTCCTCCCACCTCCTTGCCCTTCTGGCAGCCTGGCCTATGCACTGTGGCCTTTAGGCAGCTGTCTGAACCCCCAGACCAGGGGTCTGGGGCCTCTAACTCCCTGTATGACCTCGCATAAGTCCTTGGGCCTCAGTTTCCCCACATGTAACATGTTGGGCTGGATCAGAGGCCATCACAGTACTGATGGCCTGCAATTCAGTTTCCTCTCAAAGCTGCTATAACATCAACTTGAAAGGGGCCAAGCTACACCAAAGGGTAGACCTTTAAAAAAAAATAAAATAAAAACAAACTTCGTTCTTCTAATTAAAAAGCAATACATGTTTACTATAGAAAATTTGAGGAATCTAGAAAGGAATAAAAAATATAAAGATAGTCATAATTCCATCTCTCAAAGATAAACTCTCAACCCCTAAAGAGTTTTCCCGCCTTTTATATTTATTTCACATATATGTGTATACACACATTTGTAAATAGATCATACCACGTATAGTGCTTTTTCCACTTAACAAATGAAAAATTTCCAACTACATTCAGTACCTTTTGAACCCATGATTTTTAATGGCTGCGTATGATTTCATCGTAGGATATACATCATTTATTTCTCAAAATGTTTGACATTTTGTTTGCTTCTAATTTTCTGTGATTATAAATAACATTGTAATGAGCTTCCTTGTTCATAAATCTGATATCTTTTATGATGAATTTCAAAAATTGAATAATGGCTCAAAGGGCATTCACACGTTCTTTTTTTCTTTTTTCATTCACACATTCTTGATAAATGTTTTCAACAAGACTTCCCAGCTGACTCATGTTCAGGTACCTTTAGGGAATTTCAGGATAATATCTTTCTGATCATCATGTCTCACACCCTTAAATTACAAATAAGGAGACTACCACTCAGAAAACAGAAGGGACTGACCTCAACCACATGAGAGTGTAACATGGTAGTTCAGAGCACAGGCTCTGGAGTCAGGGAGTTGAAATCCTAGTTTTGCCTTTTACTTGCTGTGTGACCTTGGGCAAGTTACTTAACATCTCTGTGCTTCAGTCTCCTTTTCTGTAGAAATACTAATACCTATCTATCTGATTGGGCTATTATAAGAGTTAAGGAATATAATGCCTGAGGAACTAGGGTGCTGAGCCAGGCCCCCATCCTTCTGTTCTTAGTTCAGTGAGATAACCCACAGTGCCTGGTGTTTGGTGAGAGCTGGATAAATGACAATGCTGATTGCTATCCTCTCACACTGCCCCTCTGAGACATTCAGGGCTCAAGTCCCTGACAAACGGCCACTCAGTCTCTACACCTGTGGGACAGACAGTCACTCAGTCACTCACAGGCTGAGTAGCTCACTGGGGAAGGGAAAGGCAGGAACCGTACAGAATGTACTCACCTTGCCAGGTCTCAGCTTCTGGTGACCTCCTCTAGCCTCTCCAGCCTATGCAGCCCGATGGCTCCCTTAGTGCATCTCCTGGATCCCACAGAGAAGGGGCCACTTCCAGAACTGACCCTGTCCACCTGGTGGTCTGAACAAAGCAGATTTAGCTCTGCACCCTGGTCTCCCAGCAGGCAGCTAGTACTTCTGCCCCAGCTGGGCCCCAGCCCTCCGTCCTGGCTCTTATACCTGCCCAGGGGGTGGCAGGTCCTGGCCCTGCGCCTGCTCTGGTTCCAGCTGGGAAGGCCTGACAGTGATTATCCTTCAGCAGAAACTCAAATCCCATAAACAAGCCTTGTCACCTCTGGCCCCCAGCTCTGCCCCTGCCAGCCTAAAGAGGTGGGGTTTACCGAACTCCTTGGCTCAAACCTGGAGCCTCTCCCCACAGCTACCAGGTGCCACCTGGTGCCTGAAGCCCACCACGGAATGCCCGTCCCTTAGGGGCACAAATGTTACAGGAAAGGGTCATGCTGTGCAGCTCCCCATCAATCTCCCGGTGCTGCAGCAGAGGCCCCAGCTGGTGGGGGAGGAGAGGCGGCCCTGCTCTGTCCCTGCTGGCTTCCCCTCTCTCGGATGGGCTGGGGATTCTTCCCTCACTGGGTGACAGCATGCCCAGGAAGCCCAGTGTCAGGCTCTCAGTGGGGTTATTTCTCTGTCCCTGCTCATCGTGGGACTTCAGTGAATGCTGTGCGTTTGAAATACAGAACCTCAAGGTTGGAAGGGGCTTCAGCAGTCCCAGAGCAAGCGGCCTCCACTCAGGGAAGGAGCACTTGGAAAAAATCTGCCCACCAAATGTCACCCTGCCTCTGGTGGAGCCACTCCCTTGAGGGCTCACTCTGTCTTCACACAGCTGAAAGAGACCCCACTTCTGCTGGCCATGGTGGAAAAGACTTGGGTCCCCAGATCCTCTCCCCACGGCCAGGTCTCCTGGGGCAAGGCCCCCTCCAGGAAGGGTGGGACACCACAAGGACTTGTATTATGGGGCAAACAGGCAAGTGTGGAGCCCTGTTGCCACCTCAAACATGGCTATTGCAATATGTGTTTGAACTATACACAGCTCAGGGGGTCACACATCTGGTCCTTGCTGCTTTTAGGGCCCCTCTCCCAAGTCTATTTTCTCCATGCTCATTTCCTGAACCTTAGGGCACTTTGAGGAACCAGTGAGATTCGCCCTGCTGTCCATTCCTTGTCCTTGTGTCCAGGAAAATTCAGAACGTGACCTGGCAGCAACGCCAATTGCCATGGAATTAGCCTCTAAAAAGCTTCCACGATGAGATTCTAGGAGCCAGAGTGATGAACTTCCCAGCTCTGCATTGCAGCCTGCCTTCTCCTTTCTCCCCCAGAACATACACCGCCTCTTTCAGAGCTGCAGAAGTCATTGCCAGGAAACAATTTCACTGTCCAATAAAAGGGGGAAAGGTTAAGTGACCCATGGAACATCCACTCTGAATACTTATTTCTAAGTATTAAAAGTGATGTTTGCTAAGAGCTTATAAATGCATGGGGAAATGCTTCTGCTACTAAAGTGGAGAAAAGCAGGATATAAAACTGGGTATGCGGTAAGGTTTCAGCTATGCGAAATAAACCTGAATTCGTTATGAGAAAATGACTAGACTACACCTGGTGTTTGCTGGGCTGTGGCTTCACTTTGGGTGGGTGCATCACGTACCCTCCTCACACACCCTGGGATGTCTGGTGTCCAGGCTCAGACCACTCTTACTGACAGGCTTTGCCCTCCTCACACAACTCCCACTTCTTCGTCTCCTCACTCTCAGCCAGAGACTTTATTCTTCATTGAGAAAGCAGAAGCCATTATCAGTCACTCCCTCAGCTTCCCGACAGACCCACCTGCCTCTCACCTATCTCTTCTGCCTTCCCTCCAGGATAATGGAAAGCCAGTCCTGCTCCCTGGATCAGTCCCTCTCTGCCTCTCCTGCCCTGTCTCTATCTCTGCCTCTTCTATCTCCCGCATGTCCCCCACCCCAACACAACAGTCCCCTCCACGACTGCTCCATCCTCTTCTCCCTACACTCCACTGCTACCTCCTGTTCACTCTTCAATCCGCCGCTTTTGGCATCTATCCCCCCACCCCTGCTCCTGTCAAGGTCCCCAGCAGCCTCCATGTCGCTCTGCAGGGAGCACTTTCCTGCTCTCATCTTCATCCAGCTTCTCCATTGCTTGACCCAGCAGCCCCCCCTCTTGGTACATTTACTCCTGACAACACGCTGTCTTGGTTTCCCTCCTCCCTCACTGGCCTCCCTCTTTGTCTTTTGTGGCTGGCTTCTCTTTCACCCACTCTCTAGAATGAGCAATTCTTTTTTCTTTCTTTTCTTTTTAATTTTCTCCTTTATTAAAGACATATTATGTGGCTATAGTATCATTTAATAAGATTCAAACAATTAATGATAGATGTTTTTGGAGTAATTATTGACAGCTCCCTTTATCTGTCTTCTCCCAATCTCATCCACTCTCGGAGGTAACAACTATTAATCTTTAAAATTTTTTTTAATTTAACTTTTTTAATTTTAAAAATTGAAGTACAGTTGATGTACAGTATTATGTAAGTTACAGGTGTACAATGTAGTGATTCACAATTTTTAAAGGTTGTGCTCCATTTATAGCTATTATAAAATAATGGCTATATTTCCCTGTGTTGTATAATGTATTTTTGTAGCTTATTTTATACAGAATAGTTTGTACTTCTTACTCCCCTACCCCTGTATTTCCCCTCTCCGCACTGGTAACCACTAGTTTGTGATAGACCCAGGAATTCTTAACTTCCTGGTTCTAGATCAGTTTTTCATCTCTCTTTAGACTCTCTCCCTGTGTGACCTCACCTGGACTCTGAATTTAAATATTGTCTAAATGCTGATGACTCTTCGTAACTCCAGACCAACTGCTTCCTTGGGCTCCACACTCATAGGTCAGTAGCCTAGATGGGTTCTTCATGTGGACTTCTATAGACATCTCAAACTGAACGTGTCCAGAGAGAGCTCTCCATTTCTCTCCAAGCCTGGTCTCTCTACCCTTGACCACCTCCAAGCTGTTTTCTTCAATGGTGCCATCATTTATCCGGTAACTAAAGCCAGAAACCTGGGAGCTGAACTTGACTTCATTTCTCTGATCCCTCACCTCCAGCCAAGGGTGTCTGGCTCTTCAAAGCTCTAGAGCAGATCTCAAGACTACGCTCTTCTTTCCCTCCCCACTGCCTCCACCCTCATCCAAGTCACTGTTATCTCTCTGAGTCTCATTCAATAGCCCCTTAATCCACCTTCTAGCATCCTCTTGCCATCAGGTAGAGTGATCTATTTAAAACATAAATTAGATTCTATCATGCCCCTCCTTGCAAAGTCCCAATGGCTTGTCACTGCATTGATAATAAAGCCCCTGCTGAGGGCATCCCTGGGCCCCGCTGACCACTCCAGTTCTGTCTTGTCCTTTCCCTTTTATCCCTCATCAAGGGCCAGTCACATTGACCTTCTCACTCCCTCGAACATTTATCAAGCTTGGTCCTCCTTCAGGGTCTTTGCCCTTGCTGTTCCCTCTGCCTAGAATTCTCTTACTCTGGCTCTTTGAAGAATTCAGTTTAAATGTCACCTCCTCAGAGAGGCCTCCTTGACTACCCTATTTAAAGTAGGTTCCCCTACTAATTTCTTTAATTCTCCTTCAGCCAGTGGTTCGTATAAGGAACAAAACTTCTAGTTTTTTTTTTTTTTAAATCACATCCTCTTTGGAGCTTTCCAGAATTTAGTCTCCATTCAGTTTCCATCATGTTGGTCAATTTAGCTGCTTGAAAGGGAGAATAAACCATTCTCCCACTGAGTAATCAGCATCTTCATTTCTTACAATCTGATACATAATTGTTACAATCATTTAATGTTTCATGCCTTTTTAAATTTTTTTATTTATTATTTTTTGGGTGTAATTAGGTATTTGTTTATTTATATGGTGGTACTGGGGAGTGAACCCAGAACCTTGTGCATGCTAAGCATGCACTCTACCACTGAGCTATACCCTCCCCTATTTCATTCCTTCTTGAGTAGAGCTTTATATAGCACACACTGTCTTCCTGAGCCAGATACCACTCAACAGGCTCTGAAATTGGATGACCCTGGGTTCACATCATTCCCAGCCCTGCCACTTGCAAGCTGTATGACCTGGGACAAGCATTCCACTTATCCATTGCTGCATAACAAACTACATAAAAAATTAGTGGCTTAAAACAACAACAATTTTTTGCAGTTTGAGACAGCTCATTTCTGCTCCACTTGGCATCAGCTGGGGCAGCTCCAAGGCTGGGGGCTGAATCATCTGAAGGTTCACTCTGTCACATATCAGGGGCCTGCTCGGGACCAGACTTGTTGGCTGGAACACCTTCACATGGCCTCTCCACGAGGCCTGGGCTTCCTCCTAATGTGGTGGCTGAGTTCCAAGGGAGAGTGGATTGAGAGAGAGAGACAGAGACAGAGAGACACAGAGAGACGGAGGCAGAGAGAGACTGAGCTGGTCAGAGTCATACTGCCTTTTATGACTTAGCTTTGGAAGTCACAGTGTCACTTCTGCCATTCTTCATTGGTTGAGGCAGTCACAGAAGTTTGCTCAGGTTCAAGGGGAGGGAACATAGACCCTATCATTTAATGCCGTACTGCAAGAAAGAATAATTGGGGTGAGCTATATATTGCTGTACCTATCTTTGGAAAATACAATCAGCCACAAGAAGTTCCTAACCTTTCTGAGATCCTCCACTAAGTGCTGAACACAGAGCCTGGTATAAGTGCCCAGGGATCAGGAAGCCCTAGACGGCCTCCCCACCTGCCTGGAGTCAATTCTGGACCCCTGTCAGAAAGGACCCTGTCATCTGTTACACTAGACTAGACCAAGTAGGGTCTTCTGAGGCCCGGGAAGCAGGAGAGTCTGCCCTGGTCCTTGCCCCTGTGCCATGCCATGCCACACTGTTTGTGATGAATCTTTGGTGGCTCATCTCTCCACCTCTCTATACTGTGTGTTCCACGAGGTCAGAAACTCACCACTGACAAGTCCACCACTGTGTCCCTCAGGGTCCTACTTGGTACCTGTGGATTGGGTGAGTGGACAGTGGAGGCAGGGAAGCTGGTGCCTTGCTAGGAGGAGGTGGAAATGCCCCTGAAGAAGTGTTTGCAGAGAACCTGCTGAGTGGCCCTGCTCTATATCTGGCTCCCTGCAGGGGTACCTGGAGGAGGGAGCTGAGGATGGAGGGGGCACTCACACACATAGACACACTTCCATGGGGTGAAGCCATGCCTCACGGGAGAGGGTGTACCCAGGAGTGTATTTGCTGTGGTGGGGGAAGTGGGATGGAAACAAAGTGGACCTGATGCCAACTGTGTGTCAAGAGCAGGAGGAGATGCAGCAACAGGACCGGGGGGAGGAGGAGGAGGAGGAAGGAGAAAATGGGCAGGAGGAGGGAAAGGGAGAAATGGAAAAAGAAGGGGGAAAGGGGCAGAAGGAAGAGGAAAAGGAAATGGAGGGGAACAGGTGGAGGAAGAAGAGGCTGCAGAGGGGTAAACAGAGCCCTGCTCCACCCCCCAGCCTGGCAAGGGGGTGCCACCCTGAGGGTTAGTGCCAGCCAGCGGGGCAGCCAAAGGGCTTCAAGTGGCTCTGCTCAGCGATGGCTCGGCGGTGACGCGGAGCAGCAGCGAGGAACGGGGGCGGGGAAGGTGTGGCAGACACATGGGAAAATCAACAACATAACAGCATAATTCTGGAAGGAAAGAAACGACTGCCTCCAGAGGGGGGCTCTGGGGTCTTCCAGAGTTGCTCTTGGGATGAGACGTGTGGGGATCAGGGCAACAGTGTCCAGTCCAGACGAGCCCCCATGGGAACCGAAACCTATTCCCAAAGCATCCGCTGGTCTGATTCCTCAGAAAGGGTCGCCTCCATTTTAGTCGTGCAGAGCTTGGGACCCCGGTCAGGGTAGGAGGGAGTATGCCTGAAATCACAGCCGGTCAAGGCGGGCAGAGCCGGGCATGCATCCAGGGCTCCACGCTCCCTACGGATGTAGGGAAGCAACGGTGGAAGAACCGAAGCACGCCCTGGAGGTGCGAGGTTTGGGTTCCATCCTGGCTCTGCCACTGACTAATCGCGTGTCTTCCGTAGGCTTCAGTTTATGCATCTGTACAATGGGATAATCGGTCTTGCTCTGCGAGGTTCGGGGGGCGGAGTTTGCGCACGCTCCGCGCAGCCGCGAGGGGCGAGGTACTCGGCGCGTATATGGATGCTGGCTCCCGCGATCTGAGGTCCGGCCGGCCTCTGCCGGGGAGTACCCCGTCTCGCCGCTCGCGCGACCCCTGCCTGGACGCGGGGAGCAGGGGCGCCTCCTCCGGGTGCGTTCCCCAGGCCGGCAGGGGAGGAGGCGGCGGCGGAGCGGAGAAGGAGGGATCTCGGGCCGCGGCAGCCCGGGCCTGCCTGACCCTCGAGGGGGTCGCTGTTGCCTCGCAGATCCCTCCCTCGCTCGCTGCCTGTGTCCCTCCCTGTCGCTCCCGCCGCGTCCGCCTTTTGTTCGCGGAGCCGCGCGCCCCCGAGCCGAGGCGGCGGGGCGGGGAGCTGGCGGGGCTGCGCGGGGGGCGGGCCGCGCCGGGCGGAGCCGGGGCCCGGGCCGCAGCCGGACTCGGATCCCGGGGGAGCGATCGGCGCGCAGGCAGCCGGGGCCCGGGCGCGCTCCGGGGGCGCGGCGAGGCCGGGGGGGCGGGCACCGGGCGGAGCCGGAGCCGGAGCCGGGGCGCCTGGAGGCGGTCGGGCCGTTCTCTCCGAGCCCAGAGCAGCGGAGAGACCGTGCGGCGGGGCTCGGGACCCGAGCGCAGCTCGGGGGCTGAGGTGGGCCGTGAGGATCCGCGGCCGGAGCGGCCAGAGCGGCGCCGGGAGACTCCCCCGGCGCGCGGAGTTCGGGCAGGCCCGGGCCATGCGCGCGGCTCGTTGAGGCCGAGGGAGGTCGCGATGGAGGTGCCGGTGGGGGAGGCCCCGGCTCGGGGCTGCGGCCCCCCGCCTGCGCCCGCCCCAGAGAGGAAGAAGAGCCACCGCGCGCCGTCACCGGCCCGGCCCAAGGACGTGGCCGGCTGGTCGCTGGCCAAGGGCCGCCGCGGCCCAGGCCCGGGAGCCGCAGCCGCCTGCAGCGCTGCGTCCTCGGCACGGCCCGACAAGAAGGGGCGTGCGGTGGCGCCCGGGGCGCGGGGCGCAGGGACGCGGGTGGCCGGGGTCCGCACCGGAGTCCGAGCCAAGGGCCGTCCGCGTCCAGGGACCGGGCCGCGACCGCCACCACCGCCGCCCAGTCTCACCGACAGCAGCTCGGAGGTGTCGGACTGCGCGTCGGAGGAGGCGCGCCTGCTGGGCCTGGAGCTGGCGCTGAGCAGCGACGCCGAGTCGGCGGCGGGGGGCCCGGCGGGGGCCCGCACCGGGCAGCCTCCCCAGCCTGCGCCGTCCGCACAGCAGCCTCCGCGGCCGCCCGTCTCCCCCGAGGAGCCGTCAGTGGCTGCGTCGTCGGTGGGCAGCAGCCGCCTGCCACTCAGTGCCTCGCTTGCCTTCTCCGACCTCACCGAGGAGATGCTGGACTGCGGGCCAGGCGGCTTCGTGCGAGAGCTGGAGGAGCTACGCTCGGAGAACGACTATCTCAAGGTGGGGGTGCCGATAGAGGAAAGGGAGGCCGCGGGGAGGCGCCGGGTGTCACAGCCTCATCGGCCTGAGACACCCAGCCGGCCCACTGTCCCACTCCATGAGCTGGGAAAGGGGCCCAAACCCTCAGGGGCATCCTGAGGTCCGTCTAGGGCTCCCTTACATCCCGGTCCCATTGTATCTGGGAAACCCTTTCCTGAGGGAGGGACCTGGAAGAGGAGACTGCCCAAAGGACCCTGATTTGAGAAGGGGGCTTGAGAAAAGTACTTTGAAAGATACCTCCGTGGGTACTTGGGATGGGGGTGGGTACTTAATGAGGGGCTGGACCTCTGATTCAGCTGCTCAGAGCCCCCACCTCCAGGCCAGACATCAGGCCTTTGGTTGACTCCTTTCTGGGACAGGCACTCATGTGCACTGCTGCCAGGAAGACCTGTGGCCATCCCCTGCCAAAGAGAGGCCAGAACACCATCCTGCGTCTTTACCCAGGGCTTTCCTGGCCCAGGCCTGTCCCAGCCTGCCTTTCAGGGCGGGTCCCGTTTGAAAGCATGACATCTGGGAACATCCCCTTGGCTGGAGTCCGACTTCCGCCCAGTCTAACGGTCCCACAGCCTGAGAGGATGATGTCGTGGGAGAACCGGTTCAGAGGCAGCTTCCTAAATCCCAGGATATTGTCTTCTGCCTTTTTTGGGACAGGCCCTGTGCACACAGCAGCCCCATCGGTGCCTGAGGGCCTGTGCCCACCTCCTTTCCATGTTCCCAGTGAGAGGAGGGAAGGACTGACATCTGAAAGGGGTACTCCCTCTGGTCGTGTGGGACCTGAGAGCAGGCTTTGCCTTCACACTTTCAGTGGATATGAGCACCTGCTGGGTGCAGACCAGGCTCTGTCTGCCCACTGCCTGGCACCCAGGCAGCTTCAGGGACAGCCCAGCCATTGTGTGTTGACATTGGCCTGGGAGACTGGAAGCTTCATGGGTTCTACTGCCTGGGCATGGTTTTGGAAGAGGCCAAAATGTTACCTACTCTTATTAGTTGATGTCCTGGCATGACATCCAGAGCAGCCCTGGCCAAGAGCCGCTGAGTTAACGGCAACTCTGCTGACTTACATCTGCCCAGCAACACTTAGCTTTGTGCTGTAGCTCTTCTGGCCAATAGGGTTTCTCTCTCAGTAGAGTTTTTGGGGTCTTGCTTAACTGTGTCTTTCCCTCCCCATTTCCTTCAGGATCTGCTCTCCGATGTGTGTTTAGTATCTGCTTGTAGAATAGAAAGACAAGGTCTGTCTGAATCAGGATAATCTACCCTTTTAGCCTCTAACCTTTCTTCAGGACAGGCCTCAGTTTCCTCTTCTATTAAATGGGAGGCCCCTCAAGAGCCCATTCAGTGCTGACAATCTGGGATTTGATCAGCTCCTGTAGTCTTCAGAAGCTAGTGGTGAGGAGAAGACAAGTGGAGGGTGGGTAGGAGGAGGGAGACAAGCCAGAAGGAGGCCTGGCCCTGCCCTCTCGGTCTCTGAGCTGCTTCCGTACTCGCTGCCTGAGCTGCTATAAACTCAAACACTGAGCTCCTCACTCCCGTCTCTTGGCCCCACTGCTTACTCTGGCAAAGGAAGGGGGGTGCCACTGAGCTTTGCTTCAAGGTCTTCTCATGGACCCACCCCCATGGGCTCCTGTTCATCCCAAGAAGTCACCAGGCAGAGCTCTGGAGGCCGCCTGAGCCACTCATGACGGATAAGATGGAAAGTAGTCCCAGAAGGCTGGGGATTGAGCCCAAGGTCTCACAGGGACTGGGACCTGGCTGGGGACCTCTCACTGCCTGGGACAGGGCTCAGCCTCAGTTTCCTCATTCATTCAGTGTTTCCAGCTTCATGAACAGGCCTCAGGCTACTGTTAGATCTAGGGTCTGTGCCTTCCTGGCTGTGTGATCTTGGGCAAGTTACTTAATGTCTCTGGACCTCAATTTCCTTGTTGTAAAAAGGTGCATCACACATCTTCCAACCTTAAGGGTTAAATGAGATGATATGTGCAGATACCACTAATGTGCCTGGCACGCTGTGAGCCTCAGTGAGGGCAGCTGTGATCACTCCTGTTCTCAAGTAGTACGTGACGCGTTTCCACCACACTTATCATGTCCCTTGTGGACTCTGTGGGGGCTTCAGAATAGATCCTCCTCCCCACCCAAAGTAGTCCTGACCCCTCATTCATTCATTCACCAACTATTTATTTAATGCCTACTGTGTACCAGGCACTAGTGCAGGTCTGAGGATACAGCCATGGACAAGGATGGCATGTCTGTTTTCATGGAAATGTTGGTCTAGTGGGGGAGACTGGGATTAAACAATAGTCCTACAATACATCCAGTACAGATTGTGATGAGGGTGGGGAGGGACACAGTATGCCGAGAGCATGTGAAGGTGGAGCTGGGGGTGCTCAGGGAGTCCAGGGGTGGCAGGATGAGGTGAAATCAGCTGAATGAGGAGCTGGAGTAGGAACATTCCAGGCTAAGGGAAGTAGGAAGAAGCTTGTGGATTTTGAAGAACAGCATGGAGGCTGGAGAGAGGAAAGAGATTGGATGGGAGAGCAGGACCAGATTGTGCTGTTACCACTGTATACACGTGGGTCAGTCCCTAAACTTCTCTAGAGCTTTGTTGAACCCAGCTGCCAACCTCACAGAGGCAAGGTGAGAATTTGGAGACAGTGGATGGGGGCCATAAATGTAGAGGCTGTTACAGGAGGTGTGGTTTTGTTCCTTCTACAGATGGATAAACTGGCCAGGGCAGGGAAGGGACTTGCTCCAGGTCCCAGAGCCAGTTCTCCAGGCAGCCGGGTGTGGAGTAAGAGTACATTGTACTCTTGACGTGTTTCCTGTCTCTCTGGGCCACTTTGCTTCCAAGGTGCAGGAACTGAGTTACCAAGAGAAGGACTGCAAATCCCCAGTGTATCCCTGACAGGCCTCGTGCTGCCTGGACTGAGTCCCAGGGAGTCTGGTGGGGCCCTGCTCAAGCTCATCTCCCAGCTGGTGCGGGGCACTGGGAACCGTCAACTGGGGAAGGCCTTGTGGGTAACGGCAGATCTCCTGTGGCATGAGGCTTGCACTGGGGGCCCAAGCAGGGAAAGTGTAAACGGGGCAGCTGTCTCCCAATGAGATGATAGAAGGAGCTGCTACAGAGAAGGGGGTGAGCTGGCTGTCACTTGAGTTATTCACAGTTAACGCTGGATGACTTTGCATGGTGGGTAAAGACATGGGGTTGAAAGCAGCTTGTAAACTGTACAGAATGATGCTAATTGTGATTACTTGAGGAGGATTTAGGGGGGCCTTTATGTGGTGGTTATAGTTAAGTTGCCTTTCCTCAGGGTCCTTTCCAGCCAAGGAAGTCTGAAGGTTACTAACTTGTAAGGTTCAGGATTCTAAGATGCAGCATTGGCTGCAGAGCAGACACATTGACAGTTTGATCTTGAAAACCCTGGTGGTCTGAGGCCTTCCAGCTCCCCATCTTCACTAACTGTTGCCCATGTACCATGTGAGGACATGCTGAGAACCCACTGGGTATGGATGGAGCAATCTGAGAGTTGGAGCCCAAAGACTGGCTTTGAGACCTGACTCTGCCATTTACTCTGTGGCCATGAGTAAGTCACTTGGCCTCTCTGAGCTACATTTTTTTTTTCATCTATGTAATGAAGATCATGGAATCTGCCTGGGCAACTTCATAGGATTGTTTTCAGGAATCAGGGAAGTGCGAGTAGACGAGAAAACATTTTGCAAGCAGTGAAATCGTGCATCTTTTAGGGAATGTTATTACTGTTAGCCAACAAGCAGACAGGATGTCCATGTCTTCATTCTTGAGGGAGCTGCAAGAAGCCAGGAGGGTGGATCCCCTTAGCTTTAGGATGTTAATAAATCAGGAGCTGCTCCTGGGAGGACAGGAAGGTGTGATCACATGCCATATTGTGTGGGTTCCATGAAGCAAGGCTGCCCCATGTCATTGGAGGTTCTACATGTGAATGTTTGAAGTGTATCCAATCTAGATGTCAGCCCAGAAGGGCCCAGAGGAAGCATCTAGTTCAGCCCTAGTCATCCCCTTGTACAGTTGGGTAAATGGAGGCTCCAGATCACATAGCCAGGATTCCAAACCTGGGTAGTATAATCCTGGGTCCTCTTCTTTCCACAGTCTGACTGCAGTGTGAGCTTGTGGTCGCTGACAGTGTGTCTAGTCTGGGACATAGGTTGGTGAGAGGAATCCTGTTATGTGCAAGACTCTGGGCTAATTAAGCCTTTTACTCCTCGCAGCAATCCTGTGTGGAGGATTCTGACATCCGACCCACTCAACAGAGAGGAAACTGAGAGGTTATGTCGTGTACCTGAGATTGCACAGCTAACGTACTTGGGAACCTCAATAGACAACCCCAGGAAGCTCCCTTCCCTCGTCACTGTTGCACCCTCAGGAGGCAACCTGTGCCTCCAAGCTTCACAGAGCAGGATTCTCACTGGTTTTGTCAGTTACAGGCTGTGTGACGCTGGGTAAGATACTCAGCCTTTCTGAGACTTTTTCTTCTCCCCAGGATCATGGGGACCCTTTTCCACGCGATGATGTCCATCAAGTACACATGTTAGTGCCTGTCCAAGTGGTCACCATTCCCTTACCTCCTTCTCCAGGCATTCATTCATTCATTCAGCACATATTTTCCAGGTGCCTCCTGGGTACCAGGCCCTGTGCCAGATGTCTGGGGCAGTAGCCAGCAAACTATGAGCTCTTCGCAGCTCCCAGCAGCTGCAGGGGGAGGACTGCAGTCTGTCTGTCACTGGGTGGGGAGAGGGTGGTCATCATGGTCAGCAAAGCTCCTGGCTGGTTCCTGCCCTGAGTCCCAGCCCTCCCTGAGGCAGCTGACAGGTGGCTTGGAAGAAGCTGCTCTGAGAACTGGGTCTTTAAGGATCCTCAGCCATTTGCCTGTCATGGGGGGAGCAGGGCAGCTCCAGCGAGATGGAGAATGAGATGGAAAATGTGAGGCAGCGGCTGCTGAGGCCTTAGGGGGACCACAGGGCTCCCAGCATTCCTTGCAGAGGGGCTGGGCCTGTGTCCCTGCACACACACTCTCTTGCACACACAATCACATGTACACGTATTCACAGCACATGCTCAGTGATCCACAGCCACTCACAAACGTCTCACATACACATCTGGTGACATCCTTATGCTGTCTGCTTCCAGAAGCACACCTCCAAACCCTGGAGAGGATACCCGCTCCGAGAAGTACACAGACCCATGCAGGATCCACCACCTCCTGTCCTATCACACCCACACGTTACCAAACAGACACAACAGAGACTCACACCATCTAGGAGACCGCCGGCTCAGAAACACACCCCCACACATCCTCAGACACGCTTGGCCATGTCCCAGAGGTGGACACACCCTGGAGACACCCTCAGACATATCGGAAGTACACATGCATACACAGGCACACACACAAACCCACGCAAACTCATTACACACGGGTGCTAGCACCTGTGGAAATCTGCAGATCCGCCCCTGCCAGGAGGGCACAGACACAGGCTCATCCCTGAGACACCCCCGCTGCTTCTTCCATGGTGGGAGCAAGGGCAGAGGCCCTTGCACACCCAGGGCTCACAGACACACACGCAGGAGACACACACGGCCAAGACCTGCTGCCACGTACACCTAAGCAGGACACAAGCACAGAGCACTCAAATGTCAGACCTGTAGCATTTGAGACCCACAAACCAGGAGCCAGAGACCCACAAACCAGGATACACACACACACAGTCACACTGGCTATGACATTTCAGCCACACAGAAACACAGGAAATCCTGGTCTGTGTCTCCCTGGAGCTAATGTGTACAAACTACTGTTTTCAGCTCCTTCGTGAGGCTTCCTTCCACGAGTGTGGCGGGGGCTGGATTTTGTAACCCCCTGGCTCTGGGGGTCCTAGGAGCCTGGCTGCGGCTAAGTGGTAGGGAGGTGGATAAGGGGCTGGCAGGTCCCCAAGGTGGAGAAGTTGGACCAAAGGCCCTCAGGCCTCTGATGCCCAGCCCTTGGGCCTGGGCCCAGTGGGCTGAGTGACAGGGAGCTTGCCAGGCCTGCCAGAAGGAGAAACACTGCCCAGGGGCAACTCCCTTCTAATCTCCTCGGAATTTCCTGCTTGCCCTCATCTTCCAGAGAGCTGGAGGGAGTGGTAGGTGGTAGGCAGTGGTGAGGGAGAGGCTGGGACAAGGAGTCAGGAAAGCATTGAATGTTGAGCTGAGGCATTGTGAGCACCTTGTTGGGAGGGGGCCATGGTTAAGAGCTGCCTCCTTTCCATGTGTCTGTAGCACTGGGCACAAAGCCAGGGGCCCAGGGAGGGAGGTGGACAAATTCCACATTGGGGGTCAGGTCTGAGGCCAAATCTTGCTTTGCCATCTCCTCCCTGTACATGATCCCCATGTGTAAGGCCCCTCAGCAAGCCTCAGTCTTCCTGTCTGTAAAATGGGAATTTAATCCCTTTCTTGCAGAGCACTTGGGAAGATGAGTGTTCAGGTATGTGGTATATCCAGCACCATCCTGGGCAGAGGGAGGGAGTCCCACGTCTTGTGTAACCTCTGGGGCTGAGGGAGCTCCCCAGAGAGGGGCCTGACCAGCAGCCAACGTTATTCCTAAGGTCATTTCCCCAGGTGCTGCATAGGCATGACCTCATCTGCAGTCACATTCTCTTCCTTCTGGTACCAGAAGGAACTTGGAGCTGAGGGGGAAAGAGCCAGAGACTCAGGTGTGCTGGGCCAGGTGGCCCTGACATTCACTGAGAAGCCCACAGGTCAGTGGATAGTGCTGGCCTCACTGAAGAATGTCAGGGGATCAGAGAAGTTGGAAACAGCAGGCCACCTTTCCCTTCTCCGGGGTCCAAGCTGGTGAAGAGCACTGTGGCTTAGGGCCAAGCCCACCTGGGCTTGAATTTTGGTTCTGTCTCTTCTTCTATGAGCGTCCCCTTTATGAGCCTCAGTCTTCTCACCTGTAAAATGGGGATGCTGATAGTGCTCACCCTGCAGGTTAGTGTGAGGATTAAATAAGAGAAAGCAGGTGTATAAGGATTAGCTAGGGCCTGGCTCATAGTAAGGACTCAACAGCTCCCTGCCCTCATCGCTTGTTATCTGCAGGCTCGGGTCTGACTGCCCATAAGCCCTGGATCCTTGACGACAGGGGTTGTATCTGGCTCTGGATGTAGGTCTTGAATGGAGCAGGGACCTGAGAGGTGTATGTGGAGCTGAAGTGCATTGTGGGTATCTCCCAGCTCATCCCTCCCACCCCAGGTCAGTCTTCTCTGAATGGCGAGGCCAGTGCTGCAGACTCTGTAACGTGGAGATACACCTTTGCTGATGGAGGTCACCTTTGGGGCCCCACGTTCTAAGACCGAGGTGAATAATCTCCCGTTGCCTGCACCACAAAGAGAAGCTCAGGCTCCAGCAGGAAAACAATTTGGGGTCCTGTGGTTAGACTGGACCAGCAAAACCTCTTTACCCTGGTTTTGCCCCAGATCCACATGGGATCTTCTGGGTCAGTTGCATCAGCCTCTCCTGTCCACACCCCTCCTTGGCCCTGCCCAAGTGCCTGGGTGGCCTGTGTGCTCGTGCCTTTCTCAGCGTCACCTCATCCCTGCTCCACCCAAGCTCCAAGCACTCCATGCACCCCAGGCCTCTGTCCCTGCGCTCTTCCCACTCCAGCACCCGGCCTTCGAACTGCAGTTTCCTACCTGCTCCCTTGGTTTTTTCCTTCACCTTCTTATATTCAGCTCCAGGCCAGGCTCCTGTGTTAGACACCCGGGAGCTTCCCTTGGGACATTTATCTCAACAGTAATTAGATTATTAATTTAGTAATTACAGGTTTCACACCAACCCCTCCCCCTATGTGTTCTGCATGAGAGCTGGGATCTTACGAGGCTGGTCCTTAACCCCTTCCTTTCACACAGGTGTAAACTGAGGCTCAGAGAGGTTAAGGGGCTTGCTAGAGGTCACACAGCCTGTAAGTGGCAAAAGGCAAAAGGACTAGGGTCTCATGGTACCCTTTGCAGGATGCCAAGCAGGGGGAGTGGCAGAGCAGAGGCTCAGAGGTTTGGAATGCTGGGGTGTGCTGGAGCTTCAGGCTGTGCGGCCCGGAGCCACACCCTTGACTCTCCAACCTCGATTTCCCTCCCTGTGGACCTCTGAGCCCTGTTCTCTCCTGGCTCAGAGATTTGGCTGCAGCCCAGAGCTGTTTGGGGGACATTTTAAACACATCCAGATCCAAATGCTGCCTTCAGCTTCCTTCCTGTCAACAGAGAAAGGACAGGAGGAACACTGTCAGTGCTCCTGCTGTGAACATCCCCCCTGAGGCATCTGGGGCTGCAGGGACTCCTTGCTGTGTTGGTTGAGGCCTGGAATGGGGCAGTGACAAGCCAGGTCTGGCCTTGGTGGGCAGCAGTCTCTGGACATTCCACACCCCCTCCCCCAATACACATGTGCACACACACACATGCACACACACACACAGCTCCCTACCAGAGGGAGTGTCTGTGGCTTTATGCCAGAGCTGTGCTGGATCTGGGAGGCTCACCCCTTATTGCCTTTGTCTCCTTCATCTTCCTGAGCCTCTGTTTGCTTATCTGTAAAATGAGCATAAAACAATAGCACTTGCCTCAAAAGGACCGTTACTGAGCATGAGGTCATGGACATTGGTTCAGAACTCAGCCCAGTGTCTGGCGCATGGTAAGCCCTTGTCAGTATTTGCTGTTATAATCGTCACTCTGGTCCCATCACAGAGACTGTCTAGTCTAGTTCACAAGAGCTCAAACTAGACTTAAATCCTGGCTGTGCCACTGAACATGTGACCTTGAGTTGACCTTTCTGACCTTAGTTCCTGCAGTCAGTAGGGATGGCTGGGGATACAGCGAGATGACATGTGCTACCTGGCACGGGGGGAGCGCTCATAGAGCTGTGTACCCGTAATTATTTATTGCTGTTGGAGAAGCAAGTCCAAGACTGTCTTCCCTTGTGACTCTCTGGGTCACTGGGACCAGGCAGCCTCCGTGCCAGCGGGAGTGGGGCATCGTGTGGCATGGCCATGCCTGGCTGGGGTCCTGACTCTTTCTCCAGGACCTTTGACCCTGACTCCCTTAAAACTAGAGCCCAGCCTCTACCCAAGGAGGCTAAGTTGGGCTGAGCTCTGGGCTGGGAGGCAGGAGCCCAAGGTCCCTCCCTGCTTGGCTCTGGATTGTCTGGAGGACTACGGGGTTGTCCCCAGTTCCTCTCTAGGCCTCAGTGTCCCTGCCTGCGAAGGGGTGGAGTCTTTGGGTTCCTCTTCCCCTGCTGCTACTCCCAGAGGCTTTGTTTTTGAGCTGGGAGGGACTTGGGGCTCTGCAGAGCCTTCTGTCCTCCTTGGGGTCCAAGTGTGATGATCTCATCTGGATCCTTGACAGACCCTGGAGGACAGGCAGAAGGGACAGCAGATGGCTGCCCTGGCCTCTCGGGGCACTGGCATGCTGCCCTTGTGGCCACTGCTGGCCCACCCTGCAGGTCAGCCCTTCCGGGCTGGGGTGAGTGGCCCGGGCCAGAGCCAGGGTGGCAGATGGGCAGGCAGCCTGGGCTGTGGCCGGCGGGAGGGACCGTGGTGGCCAGGGCCGTGTGGGAGAAGGGGGTCCAGGCAGAGGCTCCCGTTCCCCTTTGGAGTGGTTGGTGTCCTGCAGAGTGAAGGTTCTGGGTCCCTCAGCTCAGTTGCCATTCCTCCAGGGTCTGTCTGCCCATCGATGGGTTGGGTCTCTAGAACCTGGGGAGGAGGTGACATATTTGGGTAAGGTTTGGAGTCTGGCAGGGATGCACTTAGGCTGGGATTTGAGGCCCAAGCTGGGATCCAAAGCCACCATGGGCATTCGCTTCACAGAATCAGCTTTTAGACACAGCAGCACTGACCAGAAGTGGTTTTCTGCAGGGGAGTGGAACTGAGGTGGGGTAGTCTTCCCCATTTCGGATGCTGTTATTCATTCAGCAGCTACTTACTGAGCTGTTCCTTTTCATACCAGGCCCCAAGCTGGGCTCTGCCCTCCTGAAGCTCACATCCTAGTGGTAGAGACTAACATTCCACAAGCAAACAGAGCAACAAGTAAAATAATTAGTACCACAAATAAGCCTGGGATTTGCTCCATGTAAGAAACACAGGTTTGAGGTGGACACGATGGGCCTAGGGGGGTCTGGAAGGCTTCTCCGAGGAGGTGGCATTGAAGTGGAGGCTTTTAGCAGGAGGGGGTGCTGGTAGTGGGAGATGCAAGGGAGGAGAATCCAGGCAGAGGCCTAGAGGTGGGACAGGTGAGGTGTCTTCCACCCAAGTGGCTGGAGTGTGGCCAGTGAGAGGAGGAGTTGGGGGGAGATGAAGATGGACAGGTGGGCAGGGTCAGGCTTTTGTTTTGCTTTTAGGTCAGGTGATTTACATACCGTAAAATGAGTTTTGACAAATGCATACAGCTCTGTAACCACCACCACAATCAAGATACAGAACAGTTCCATCACCCCCCAGAATTCCCCCTGTGCCCCTTTGGAGTCATTTCCTTCCTCCTCCCCCAGCCCTTGACAACCACTGATCTGTTTTCTGTCCCTGTAGTCTTGCCTGTTCCAGAATGTCATAGAAATTGCATCATACAGTATGTAGCCTACTGAGTCTGACTTCCTTCCCTATAAAGCATTGGGGCTTCACCCTCGTGGTTATGGGTATCAGCAGTTCCTTGTTATTGCTAAGTAGTATTCCATTGTATGGATGTACCACCATTTAGCCATTCACCAGTTAAGGGGCGTTGTGCTGTTTCCAGATTTTGATGATCACTGGAAGATTTCAAATAGGAGAGTAATGGTTAGAAAGAAAATCACTCCGTGTAATGAGTGGAGAGCAAATTTGTGGGGAGCAGACTGACCATCATGGGGATTAAATCCAATGATTTGGTGATGAGTCTAGCCCACCAGAGATCCTCACTAATTGTTCATACAAAAGGGTTGTGCCCTGGGGTCGGTAGCCAGGGAGGCTTCTTGGTGGAGGTGGCATTTGAGGTGGAGAGGTGAGGAAGTGGGAGACAGATACCGAGTAGAAGGAGGCCCAGCAGTAGAGAGTCCCCGTGGGAGCTGGGAGGGCTGAGACACTCCCTGCTCCTGAACCAGCCTTGGCATATATACCAGGGTTTCTAGAATGTGGTCTGCAGGGCCCATATCAGAATTCCCTGGGGCAGCTGGCTGAACAGGCACCTCCTGGTTTCCACTCTAGCCCAAGAGACCTCTGCTCTGAAACAGTCTTTTCCTTGGTGGCTGGTACGAGGCTGCCTCCTCCTGCCTTCAGAACGTCCTGTCCCCTAGGTTCCCATCCTCTTTGGGCTGCTGGGAGCTGATGCCAGGGCTCATCCCCCCATTGCTACTTGCTGTGTTTCTGCAGAGGGGCTTCGTATTCAGTCACTTTCACTTCCAGCCCCACAGGTCGGGAGACCTCACCATCTCCTCTTCCAGACCAGTTCCATCAGACCTGTGCATCTGGAGTCACTGTGAGTGCTCCAGTAGCACCAGATCTAAACCCCAACTTCTGTCCTCAGTGTGCAAAGATTAATCCTCTTACATTGGTGTAGGTTTCCTGCAGAAAGCATTCTTTCCTGGAACATTTAAAATGTGGCTCGAAAGGGGAGCTCTGCTGCTCCAGCTTTATGCCCTGATGGTGGAGAGCGGGTTTGGAGTCTCCACCCAGACCCCACAGATGAGGCAGCTCCAGAGAAACATCCTCCATCTTATTTTGTGCCATGCACCCCATTAAGCTCTCTGCTGAGAGTAATTCTCAGAATAATGTTTTCAAATGTTAAAAACAAAATACAAAGGGCACCAAACATATTGAGATACCGTTATCAAAGTATATTTTTAAATTATGATATAATAATATTACATGTTTATTAACTTGTAAGATCTAGTAACAAGTCTATTAACCACTGTGATTTCAAAGTACTGATGAGTGTAAACAATATTTTGACATTTCTGTGACAACTGTTATGTGATATGAAAATATCTGTGGTTTCTTTTGGTGCCAAAGTCCTAAGCACTGCTGGTATAATCATGGCTTGTCCAGAATAGAAGGAAATGTTACTTTTTAGTTAGCATTAACGAAAGTAAAGATGTGGGTTTTTTTCCTTCCCATCCAAGTTCATGGACTTCCTACATTCTGGTGCAGACGAAAGAGCCTGAAGTCTACCACCTGAGTCCTGCTTGGAGGTGTCTCGGTGTGACCTTGGACACAGCCCAGTTTCCCCGTGCTCCTCTGCTTTTTCTCCTCTAGAACAGAGATGGTGATTCCTGTCCTGCCTGTTCGTGGGGCTTTTGTGAGGACCCATGAGATGATTCACATGGAATGTCTTTGTAAACTGTGAAGCCCCGTGCTGCCGCGCAAGGCCACACTATTATTAGCGGTAGTGTGAGCTCATGTTTGTCCCTCTGGCCCAGCATGGACCATTAGACTCTTCCTGGCCAATTCCCCCTGGATTTCTGGGAACCAGTCCATTTCGGGGAGGGGGTCTGCCCCCGAGAGGCTGTAGGCTGACCTCATGGGTCATTAGAAGGTATGAGGGGAGATGGACAGAGATGCACTTTGTGGGCAGGGAGTGGGTGACCAGAGGTTCTTTGGGTAGAAAGACCCTGCCTATCCTCCTCGGGTGGCATGGGGGTCTGAGGCCAGCCCTAGAGAATCCCAGGCTTTCCCTGACTCTTTGCAGCTGGCGTGGGGCTGGGATCAGGAGGGCCTGGGCAGAAGTCATACTCCTTTCATTTATTCATCTACCCACAGACAGCGATGGCTGCCTGCTCCATTCCAACGTCCCGTCCACGGCAATGCTGGAGGCAAGACAAGAGTCAGACCCAGTATCTACCCTTCCCCCCAGCTCTTGGGGAAGATAGACCTAAAAACAGGCAAATGCAACCTAAAGTTGTCAGCACAGGAGGAGAATGGAGTTCTGAGTATGGGGTTTTAATTAGACTGAGAGAGTAGGGAATACTCTGGAAGGATGAGAAAATGAGGAGTTAGCCTGGCAAAGGCCTTTCTAGTAGAGGGAATAGCCTGAGCAAACCTGGGAGTAGAACACACAGTTCAGATGCACTGGCCCAGGGTCACAGGGCCCATTTAGATTCCAACTCCACCCTTCCTTTGCTTGAGCAGCTCTGGGAGACTTCTGAGCCTCAGTCTCTTCATCCGCAAAGTGGGAACATTTTCACTACCTACCTGCCAGGATTGGTAAGGGATCAAACTATTGTGCATGTGCTGTGCTTAGGCCGGTAATTAGTGAGCCTCCCGATAGGGGGTAGCTATTGTTCGGTTGTGGCAGATCTGGACATGGGACAGGAGATGCAAGGGCCGAGGCAAGACAGGAGTGAGGAGGAGACCAGGGCCGGCTCAGATACCAGGATAAGAAATTTGGACCTGAGGCAGAAACCACTGGGAAGTAATGGAGGAGATAGAAACCTATCTGGTTTTTTTCTTTCAAGTTTTTTCCCCCAATAAATTGGTATTACCTCTTTAATCAGAGCAAAATAAACATTTCTACAAAGGGAAAGGCCAACTACCCTGGCAGCAGTGTGGATGCCCCTTACCTGTCCCCCCTCCACTCCCCGTGCTCAAGTCAGGGTTAAATAATTGGGTTAAGCTTCAATGGGAAGAGAGGTTGACTTGAAGGAGTGGCCAGAGGGGATGGTTTTGGAGGACCTGGCAGGCCGTGCCGAGTCTGGGCATCTTTCCTCAGCTTCTTTAGTCCAGCCTTTCTGACTGTGGGGTTGAGAATCGGGGGCCCCAGGCTCTGAGGTGGGCACTGCTGGGCAGTGTGGCCTGTTCCTGTCTGTGGTGGGGGATGAGGTTTAGGGGATCTCTGACGACCTTGACGACCTTGTTGTGTAGCCATGAGGCTGGCTGAGTCCCGTGGAGTTTGGCCCCACCCTCCCCACTTCCACCCGGTTGGGGTGAGAGGCTCAGCAAGGCCACTGAGCTGCCTTTGAAGGCAAGGCTGAGCTCCCCCCCCCCACCTGCTGATTCCCCACGACAGTCCCTGGATGGAGGAGTCCCTGGAGCCTGGGAGGCTCAATGAGGTCTAAGAACCTCCGGTGGAAAGCAGGGTCCTGCCCTCCTGGGCCCCTCCCAGTGTCCCAGCAGCCCCTTTCCCAGCCCCTGCCTCAGACCCTGAAAGCTCAGCCTCTGCCTAAGTCCTGCCTTCACCAGCAAATGCTGCCCACGTCCCAGCAGACCCGTTCAGGCCACAAGCTGGCCTTTGTGGACGCGCCCTCTCACATGGACCGTGCCAGGAGATGCTGACCGCATTCTGCCTGCAGCTGGGACAAGCCCCCAAGGGGCCTGTCCGGGCCCCTGTTGGCCACCGCAGAGAGCTGGAGCTGGCATGAAAGCAACATCCTGCATTTTCAAAAACTGACTGTGGTGAAGGGAGAGACAGCTGCTTATGTGAGAAAGATCATTCATTCATTCACCTATTCACTAGATGCTTACTGAGACCCTGCTCTGTGTCAGGCTCTGGGCTGGGACTTGTGTGCTGAGAAACATGACTCTTGCCCATGTAGGGAAAAAACTGGAAGGAAACACCCTGCATTAAAGGCAGTCGGGGGGCCCCATTTCCAAGATTTCTAATTCAGTGGGTCTCGGTTGGGACATGAAGATTTCTGACAATTTCCCCAGTGTTGCTAATGCTGCTGGTCCTGGGACCACACTTTTTAAGAACCACTGCAATTCAGGACCAGGTGGAGGAATTGAGTGCTTTATGTTTTCTATATTTTCAAAACTGTCTCTATGATCGTTGTTTACTTCTATATATAGAAAAATCAGTTATTTAAATGTTAAAAAAAATAAGTGGTGCCCCCAAATGACTCCAGTGCCCTGGATGTGGTCCTATGTTGAGGGATGTCACCTCCCATGATCTAAATGCTATACATCTTTTAATGTAGCCCAGCATCATTAGCTTGTGTATCTCCTGCATTTCCCCTTGGCTCATCCTGAGCTTTGGATCCATCCTCACATCCTCCCGATCACCAGGTTCTGTAAATAGTATGGTGAGGATTTGAACACAGGCCCATTTGGAGGCTAATTTAGCTTGGATTCAGCCAACTGGCCTGTACATCCTGAGTGCTGTTTCCTTTATGCTTCCTTAATCTGCCAGCTGAAATGGCATGTGGACCCCTCACTTCCTCATTTCTGTAACTGGTGTGATCATTGACTGTCCCACTTCCTCCTTCTCCACTTTTAGTTCTGTCCACTGGGCATGGTGTTGGGGAGGTGCGTCTGTGTGTATAACGCGGTAGAGGTGGTGAGGGGTCCTGGTAAGATAACCATTCCTCTGCAGCTGGTGCAGGCGGAATCATTCACTTTGGGAGGTGCTGCTGAACCCACCCCTGGGGCGAGGCTGTGGTGGCCAGTGGGGATCAGACCCTTTAGCTGATGATGGGAACGGGACAGTATCTGTTGGGAGTTGGGAGAAGCAGATACCTGTCCCCCCTGTCTTCCTCTTCTGAGTTCAGAACTATTTGAGAAGTGGTCCCAGGAGTAACTGGGTACAAACAGATGGATGTAAAAACCTCAGTGAGCCTTCATACTAAGAACCAGCCTGAAGGTACTGCTTCCTAACCCTAACCCTGGACCCACCCAGTCTCAGAGGGTGCTGGACAACCCCAGGCCATTCCCCTGTAGGGAGCCACCCATTTTCTTTGGGAAAAGAAGGGGCTCAGAGGCTGGTAAACACAGCTCTCCAGATTGTGTTCCCTCTCCAGGGCTTGCAGAGTGTGGGTTTTTTCTTCTTGGACCCACCCCACGTCCCACCAGCACTATCCTTGGGTGCTTTCTCTGGCTCCTCAGGGATGTTTTTGGCAAGTCATTCCTTTCTCTGTGACTCAGTTTCTCTTTTTAGTGTACAATCTTATTTAATCCATTCAGTCACACTAACAGTAGATAGTAGTATTTCCATTTGTGACTCAGCTTTCACATCTGCATTTGGACATAATAATCACCCATTTCTTCTGCTGGGTCTCCCCAACTCATCCCCTAACACTTTGTGTCTAATGATTGTTTCACGTTGGTGTGTCTTTTTGTGACTGTCTAACTAGCTAGACATGCCTTCATTCATGTCGTGAATATTGTTAGGAGCCTACAGAATGCTAGGCCCTGTGCTGGGTGTGGGGGATACAGCAGGGAGTAGACATGGGGCAGCCCCCGGGCACTCACAGTCTCTCTGAGAGACAAACTAGTAAATAAAAAACTGCAGACATGCTCATGGTGACAAAGGGGAAGTGAAGGACATCTGGGAGCTGGTGACAGAGGTGGTCAGGAGTGAGGTTCCCCCCCCCCAACTCCCTCCACTTAAAACCCAAACTCAGATTCTTTACTCAGCCCTTCATGGCCCTGGGTGGTTGGCCCTTTTCAATATCCCCAGCCTCAACTTACCCCCGTAGCTACCCTGGCCACCTTGCTGTATCTTGACACACTGAGCTCTTTCCTGCCTCTGGGCCTTTGCACACACTATTCTTTCTGCCTGGAATAATCACTTCCTGCCTCTTTCTCTGCATACCTGTTCTTCTTGCCTCAGCTCAAATGTCCCTTCTTTAGAGATGGCCTCCCTGACCATGTCCTCTAACATAACACCTTCCCCCATTACTCTAACATATTACCCAGGTGTTTTGTTTTGTTTTTTTTGGTTTCTTGTCTTCATAGCTCTTAAGCACATCTGAGGTTTTGTTTGTTTTTTTTTTTGTCGGTTTACTGTGTGTCTCGCCAGTGAGACTTGGGGCTCCACACAGATGATACAGAAAGGGCCACATTAGTCTTGGTCACCACTCTCCTTCCCCCTCCCCCATGTGCTTGTACAGAGCCTGGTACACAGTTGGTGCTCATAAATGCTTGTTGAATGAGCCTTTCCTGCTTCCCCAGTTTCCTATTTCTGCTATAATAAATCACCACAAATTTAGTGGCTTAAAACAATCCCAGATTATTATCTTAGAATTCTGGAGGTCAGAAGTCTGAAAACCAAGGTGTTGGCAAGGCTCCAGCCCTTGCATTCCCCTTTCCCACGTCTAAAGGCTGCTTGCACCCCCTGGCTCGTGGCCCTTTCTTCATCTTTAGCGTGTATCACCCTGGTCTCTGCCACGTCGCCTTCGCCGACTCTGATTCCCTTACTTCCCTCTTATACAGATGCTTGTGATTACACTGGGCTCACGCAGGTAATCCAGGAGGATCTCCCAGTCTGAAGATCCTTAATCACATTTGCAAAGTCCCTTTGCCATAAAAGGTAACATTCACAGATTCTGGGAATTAGGACATGGGCATCTTCAGAGGGCCATTATTCAGACTATCACACCCAGACCCCTGAGGCGTCTAGGACAGTGTTGGGTGTGGCCTGCACTCAAGCACCCTGGCCACTGCCACAGGGCCCAGCGACCTGGCCTTTCCTTCCCTCTGCAGGATGAGATTGAGGAGCTTCGGGCAGAGATGCTGGAGATGCGGGATGTCTATATGGAGGAGGATGTGTATCAGCTGCAGGAGCTGCGGCAGCAGCTGGACCAGGCCAGCAAGACCTGTCGCATTCTGCAGTACCGACTGCGAAAGGCGGAGCGCCGCAGCCTCCGTGCTGCCCAGACTGGCCAGGTGGACGGTGAGCTCATCCGCGGCTTGGAGCAAGACGTAAAGGTAAGCCTGGGCACCACCCCCCAACAACACTCACAAGTGCCCTTGTTGGGGGATAGGGTCACGAGCCTGAGTGGGTCCAGGTCAGCTCACTCCTTGTGTGTCCTTGGGCAATTTCTAATCTCTCTTTGGGCCTCAGCTTCCTTATCTGTAAAATGGGCATCCCTAGTGAACTGATGGGCCTTCTACCAGGGATGTCCCAAAGTGGCCTCATAATATGAATCCTACTTGCAGCAGCTGCTGTTTGAGTTTCAACCACACACCTGGTGCTGGACTCCAGGCTGTCCCTGCATAGTTCCATGGAGGTTTCTTTATCGTGCTAATGGAGTGTAGTGAAGGCCTGGAGTTGAATGGGGCTGGTTTAAATTTTGGCTTTAATATGCTCTAATTTTATCATTTTGAGCAAGTCACCTAAATTTCAATTTCCTCACCTGTAAAATGGTTGTGACAGCAGCCCTTGCCTCTCAGGGTTCTAGGAGGATCAAATGAGATAAGGTAGGTAAGAGGTCACTGTAAGCACTCAAAAATGTTAACTGTTATTATTATTCCCATTTTCTGAATAAGGAAAGTGAGGCTCAGAGAAAGGAAGTACCTGTCCAAGGTCACGTGACCCTCTGGGTTGCCTGCGGGGGACAGATGCATCAGCCTTCCAGGCCTTGCTGCTTCCCCTCGCTGCTCTCGGCCTTAGAGAGCAGGAAAGGGATGGGTCGGCGGCTGGCAGATGGGGCCTCTAGAAGAGAAGTCTGCCCTACCTATGTGTGAGCTCTGGTCTGGGGGCTGAGAACTCCGAGGTTCCTGGCCCCCCACGTCTCAGAACTCAGCCCAGTGTCATCGGGGATGTAGGAGCCGGGGATGGGGCATCTGGTGTAGACTTGGGGGGCCCATGGAGCCTTCCTGCGGTGATGACCTCTGAGCTGAGGCCTGAGGCAGAAGTAAGAGGAATGTTGGAGGAAGAGGGCCCCTGTTAGGGGAGGTAAACAGTGAGCACAGCCCCATGCAGCTCTTGCATCTCCCATTGTCCTGCACATGCCCTGCACACAGTGGAATTGTAGATCCATTGTACAGATGAGGAAACTGAGGTTGGAAAGATTATATCTCCAGGTTCAAAGTGTACCTCTATCTGAGGAGGCAGCTCCTGGGTTAAATCGTTACACAATTATTCAAATTCCAGGCACTGGATTGGGAGATGTGGGGTGAGGGGGAGCTCCAGGAGCTTAAACAAATCTGAGTTTTGATCCAGCTTTTGGGCAGGGACACAGAAAAGTCAGCCTTAGATGAGGAAAGAGTGGAAAAAGGCTGGGGCTGGGAGCAGGCTGGCTGGGTTGCTGGAGCCTCCATGGGAGGAGCTGAGAGCAGCTGGTGTGTGTGTGTGTGTGTGGTGTGTGTGTGTCTAGGGGAGAGGCTCTCTGGAGTCTGGGTGGAGGGGAGGGGCCCCTTCTGTTGGGATTTGAACTAGCCAATCAGCAACTGGCTTGCCCCCTTCCCTCCCGCCTCTCCCTGCGCCTGCAGCTGGAGCGCTGAGCTCATCCACTCTGGCCTGGGCTGGACAGCTTTCGTCACCTCACTCTGTCCCATGTGCTGGGGATGTTCTGGGGCATTTTTTGGAGGTTCTCAGAATACTGACTTCCCTGGCATCGCCTGGGAGGGCTTGATGGATCCAGGTGTGGAAGGGGACCTGTTGCAGCCTGGGAGAGTATCCCTGGGGATCCTCTGACTTGCTCTGCCAGCTCTTTGGCCCATCCCCCTACTGCCATGGGGCCACCCCCATGCCTTGGGACCTCAAGTTTCCCCTCCTGTTAAATGTGAGGCTTAGAGCAGGTGAATCTTCAGGGCTATTGCTGCTCCAGTGGTTTTATGGAGCTGGAGGTGGGGATGGGGTAGAAATTTTTGTGAGGATAAAATGAAACAGCTCAAGTAAAAAGCATGCTGAGCAAAGTCTGCCTCGGGACGCTCCCCCAGCAAAAGAGCAAATGTTGATTGGGGTGTTACTGTTCTTGTTCAGGAGAAGAACTTAAAGGGCACTAGTGGGACAGGTGGCTGGGGCCGGTGCAAGGAAGAGGGACCAGAATCTCCACCTCCCTGGGTGGATAAGTATCACCTGGAAGGTCTGTCACAGTGCAGATTCCCAGGCCCTCCTCTTAGGGCCTGGGATCCTGTGGGAGGGTGTCAGGTCTTAGGGATCTGGGATGAAAATTACCACCTGAATGGACTCTTGTCAAGGACACACCAGTAAAACATTTCTTAGAAGTAGATATTGCTGGAGAAAAAGTTCTGGCTTTGGATTTAATTCCTGCCTAACCTGAGCAGGTTATTTCCCCTCTTTGAGCCTCAGTTTCCTCCTCCACACAGTGGGGGTGACATTTCTGCCCTCCTGGGCTTCCAGAGAAGATTTAGCTACACAGAGCCCAGATGCTGCCTGGACGGGGAGTGCTCCTTAGTGAGAGTTCCCATCCCCCTCCCTGAGGAGTCACAGTGACAGGGACACCTGAAAGCCTTAGGCCCAGGAGCAGAGGGGCCCAATGAGGGAGGTGGCTGTGGCTTGGAGGCTGCTGGTTGCATTTGGCAGGAGCCAGGCCCCAGTGCTGTAAACAGTGACCTCATGGCTGAGAGCATTTGTTTGTGATTTGGGGATTTGCCCTGGTTTCCGGAAGCTGCAGCTGCTTCACCTCCTGCAGTATCTCAGCCCCCCTACCTTGGGGGTAGTTGAGAGGATCATGAGAGGATCAAATGAGACAGGTAAGTGGGGCCCTGTGAGTCCCTGACACAGTGAGCCCACTGTTGCACTTATGATTAATACTTTTACTATTGATATTAATATAATGTGTCTTCAAGTCAACAGCAGGGTCAGATTGAGAGCGAGACTCCAGAGCTGACCCCCTGATTTCAAATCTTGGTTCTTAGCTTCCTAGCTGCATGACCTTGGGCAAGTGACCTTTTCTTTCTGAAGATAATCATCACAGCACTTGCCGAAGGGATGAAAGGCGCGTGGTGGGTGCTTGGGAAGTGACAGCTGATTCTATGATCATCTGTAGAGCCAAGGGGCCCAGAGAGGGGAAGGGACAGGCCTAGGCAACAAGGCTCCTGCCCTCCAGGAGGCGTGCTTTTTGCTCCTGTGGGCCTCCATCAGGGGCGCAGGGCTCTGTGGGGATCTGAGATAAAGGGCTCTTTTGTCCACACTGGAATTCTGTGATCTGCCTGGGACTAGGTCTTCTTCATAAAGCATCACGTAGGGGTGGAGAGCAGATGGGGAAGGGGGGTCCCATGGAGAGTGGGGCAGAAGGCAACTGGGGACTTATGGAAGGGATAAAATCCAGTCACACATGAACCCAGGATGATCCAGGAGTCCACATGGGTCATGCCTTTTTGGTAAGGAGGGCTCACCTGTCCAGGTTGAGGCCATGGTGGGGATGGTGTGACCCCTCCAGACTGAGAGGAGCCCTGGGCCCCAGCAGCTGATCCCTCATCCCAGTCGGGCACACAGCCCTCTATAGACAATGCAGGGTGTGGGCAGTTAGGAGGAGCATCACCAGCCAAACTAGGGCAGGTTCATCTCCCATATTTCAGTCATTTACTCTTCCATTTCCCTTCCTTTTTGCTTGTTGAAATCTTGGATTTGTTTAATCATCCAATAAGCATTTATTGCGCACTTAGTATGTGCCAGACCCTGGCTGCTACTGGGACACAGAGGTGTTAGGAGCCCAGGCCTGGCTTGGGGCCTTGACCTCTGTGCCCCATCACTCCTGCCTCCAGGGGCTAAGCGGATGAATGAATGGATGGACACTAATCAGGACAGGGCCTCATTGAGTGACCTAACAGCCTGAAGCTTGGGACCACAGCCAGAAGCCTGAGGGCTGAACACCTCCAGCAAAACCCTGACACTAAACTCCAGAGTGAGGTGGGGTGTTGACCAAGTCAGATAAAATCAGTGCACAGAGGTGAAGCAGTAATCTGGACAATGCATTAAAAATCATTATATTTTTGAGCACCTGTTGTGTTTCAGCCAGCCCAAGCAGAGTCCTCATTCTGGTAGTAAGGGATTGCTACCCCACTATGTGGACAGGAAAGATTTGGTGGCTTAGAGAGACTGTGGGAGGAGCCTCCTGGGCCAGCTTCTGGCTGTCCTTGGAGATCTTCAGGGGCAGAGAGAGGTGGTGGGCAACAGAGAGAGGAGGGGAAGGCAGGGCTGAATTTCCTTTCTGGCCGTTGTTTTTCCTGGCTTGCCTCACACACTGCCAAGGGGTCTGTGCCAAGCTGGGCCTGGGCCCAGGCAGAAGGCAGAGCCAGGGAGGGCCCGCTTCCCTTCCGGCAGGGAGGAGGTGCCAGGGTCATTTCCGAGACTGGCAGGCACGAGGCGCTGGGCTGTCTGCCCTACGCAAACCTCTTGCTGGCAAAGCCCTCATACCCCTTTTGCAGCCCTGGCCATGCTGTCCTCTTAGCCAGAGCCTCTGAGCTGCCCCCAACTTGGCCCTCACTAGCTCTGTGTGACCTTGAGCAAGTCACTTGCATGCCAGTAAAATGGAAGCAGAAATGAGGTGAAGATGAGTGAATCTGGCACATAGTAGGTATTCAACAAATGGTAGTGCTTAATTCACTCAGGGATGGAGTCTTGTTGTGATTTACCAGCTCAGAAGGGCCTTCCTCATCCCCAGAGAAAAGATCCCCTTTCTTGGCCTTTCATCCCAGCCAGCAGGGGACAGGACAGAGGGGTCCTCGAGGAAACGGGGTGCTGTTGCAGCAGAATCCTGGAACCGGGATTGGAGTTTGCAGCTCTGTTAGCTTCTCTTTGTAGGGATGACTTGGACTTCTGCCTAGCCTTTGTCATTCAGGGCATGTTCTCTATCCCAGACAATTGGAAACAGACCTCAGGGTTTGTGTCACATTGTGACCCCTGACAAGTCATGCCCCCACTGGGCTCAGCTTCTCCCAGCAGCAGCCACCACTCACCCAGCGCTCACTGTGTCGGCACTGGGCCAAGGCTTTTGTGCAGTAGCTGATTCGGTCCTCCTGTTGGCCTGTGAAGTTGGTGCTATTATTATTATACCCATTTTGTGGTTAAAGAGACTGAGGCCCAGAATAAGGGAATGATTGGCCCAGGATCATATGCTGGTCACTGGCAGAGATGGGGTTCAGGTGGCTCTGGGACTGCCCATCTTGCTCTGGGTTTACCCTCTCTTTAAAATGAGTTCTGGTCTTGCCCTAGGCTCTTATGAGAATTAGGTAAGAGGGTGGCTGGGAGAGGCTTTTGGAAGCATTAAAAGCCCCAGATAAATGAAAAGGCATTGCTCAGAACAGGCAGGGCCTTTATAGCTTCCTGGGGGCTGAACCATGATGTGGCCATAGGGAGCATGGGGTGCCTGGGTTTGGGTTTTAGTTCTACCACTTCCTGGCTGTGTGACCCTTAGTAAGTTACTTGACCTCTCTGTGCCTCGGTTTCCTTTTCTGCTAAGTGGGGGTGAAGAGAGTACCTGCCTGCCCTGGGGTTGCTCTGCGGCCGAGGTGGGATGGCCCCTCGGCTCACTCATGCTCTGCTCATCACCTACCTTTAGGTCTCCAAGGACATCTCGGTGCGGCTGCATAAGGAGCTTGAGGTGGTGGAGAAGAAACGGGTTCGGCTGGAGGAGGAGAATGAAGAGCTTCGGCAGCGGCTCATCGAGACCGAGCTGGCCAAGCAGGTGCTGCAGACGGAGCTGGAGAGGCCGAGAGAGGTGAGGGCCCCATCGGCCCCGGGCAGGGCCAAGCCTGGGCCTGGTGGGCATGTGCCAGCCCCACCCAGCCAGTGTGTTCAAACCCTCTGGGCAGTCAGGCTGCTCACAAAGTATTCTATGATCGGACATTGTTCTGGGACACAATCCTCACCTTCCTGAGGCCACACACCACAGCCCTGAGGCCAGAACAGTCCTTCACCTGCCGTCCCCGCTGGGTGTGTTTGTGTGATGTGCCAAAAAAAGGCTTCTCAGTGTGGAGGTCGGAGGTGTTTGCTACCAAGGGCTGCTTCAGGGCTGGGGGAGGCCCCTCCTGCCCTCCATGGCCTGGCCCACAGCACAGGGCACCACCTTCATACATCTCATTGCTGCCACCCTTGATAGTGAAAAGGTGAGACTATTTCAGAAAATGCCTTGGAGGTCAGCCTGCTCCCATCGTAAGAGAGGCAACGGAGGCAGAGAGGGAGAGCTCGCCTGAGTTCACCCAGCCTCTCCTCAGCAAAGATGAGGCTGAGACCCTAAAGCCACCTCCCCTTTCTGAGTCTCACTTTCTTCATCTGTGACATCAGGGTAATAACACCCTGATGTGTTACTACAACCAGCTTACGAGGTTGTTTATGATCATTACTAGGATAGGGTAACCACAGAACTCCATGAAGAAGTTAAAAAGAGTAAGGTAGTATGGCAGTTCCTGAAATAGATTAAACATAGGATCACCAAACAAGCCAATTCCACTCCCGGGTAGATGTCCAAAGGAATTGAAAGCAGGGATGTGAACAGGTATTTGTAACCTCATGTCCATAGCAGCATTATTCCCAATAGTCAAAAGGCATAAGCAACCCAAATTTCCATCAATAAACAAATAAAAATGTAGTATCTACTTACAACGTATGTATAACTTTAAGAAAGATTAAAATTCTGACACGCGACACACATGTGGGTGAGCCTTGACAAGATTATGCTCAGTGAAATAAGCCAAACGCAACAAGAAAGTATTATGTGATTCCACTTAGGTGAGATACTTAGTCAAGTTCATAGATCCAGAAGGTAGATTAGAGGCTGCCAGGGACTGGAGGGAGGAGGGCACGGGGAGATGCTGTTTAATAGGTGAGGCATTTCAGTTTGGGATGATGAAAAAGTACTGGAGATGAATGGTAATGATGCCAACTGAATTGTACTCTTGAAAACGCCTAAAAATGGGAAATTTTGTGTTATGTATATTTTACTGCAGCAAAAAAGAAAAATGGTTAAAATGGAAAATTTTATATTAGGTAGACTTTCCCATGATTTTAAAAAACAGGGTAGCTACATATGCATTGACATGGAAGGATCTCTGAGGTATATCGTTAAGCAGGAAAAGAAAGTTATAGAAGCATATATGTTGTGCAATCCCAGTAATTATTTTAGAAAGCCATAGAGAACAAACTGGTTTTGAAGCATGTGTGTTTATGTGCAGATGCGTAGCCTGGAGAAAAGTCTAGGGGAAAACTTGCCAAACTGAGGCGTTAGAAATGGTGGGAATAGGGTAGGAAATGACTTCTGCTTTTTAGTCTATGATTGCTGTGGTTAAGTTTTTTGAGAGGGAGGGGTTGGTTATTATTAGTGACATTTTAAATGTAGTCAAGCATGTAAAGAGCCCTTCGTGGTGCGTGGCACACAGTAGGTGCTCATGAAACACTGGTTCACTTCCCCTTTGAAGGTGATGTCAGTGAGGCTGGTCTAGCATTCCCTGATGTGCCCCTTGGTGTCTTAGGATCTGGGCAAGGAGGCGTGGCCCTGTGTTTATTTGCTGATTGCCCTCTCCCTCCTCCCTCTCCTTCCTGATGTGGTTTCTATGGAGACGAGGGTCCCTTAGCAATTCTTCTGCCAGAGCTGCTCCAGTCCCATCAGTGAGATCTGCCTTTGCCATCCTGACAGGTTGCTGTGGCGATGCTGTCACCCGGCTGGGAATAGGAGCCCCTGGTCTGAGCTGATGTGGTTGCCATGGAGATGGCTCTTTGCTAGAGGAAAGGGAGGGTGGCCAGCCCCAGCCATGCGCTGCAGTGGCGCTGTTGCCAGCTGGGCTGCAGCTCAAAAATCATAATATCAGCCTTCCCCCAATCTAATATTATTCCCCCTCTTTATATTTTAGGCAGAAAGCCAGTATCAGTGTTGATGGGATTTATTATACCATAGTGGCTGTGTCTGAGTGCTTGCTCTGTACCAGGTGTTTTATGTCTTCACGTTGTGTAACCAGCAGCCTCCCGAGGTACAGTGATTTTTGTCCCCATTTTATAGGTGGCTCTTCTTGGCAGTTGTTTAATTGTGATGTAGTCCACATGCCATAAAATTTAACATTTTTGTTTGTTTGTTTTTATTTCTTATGGAGGTACTGGGGATTGAATCCAGGACCTCATGCATGCATTCTACTACTGAGCTATACCCCCCACCCCTAAACTTCACCATTTTGAAGTGTACAATTCACTGGTTTTTAATATATTCATAATGATGTACAAATATCACCATTATTGCTGTTGTTCTAGTCCCCAAAGAGTCTTCTGTGCAAAATCTTAAAATCAATAAAGATGGAAGGGAGAACTTGGAATGTTAAAAAAACAAAGCAAACACAAACATCACCGTTATCTAATTCCAGAACACTTCCATTGCCCCTAAAATAAACCCTGTACCTCTTAGCACTCACTCCCCATTCCCTTTTCCTTCCAGCCCCTGGCAACCCCTGATCTACTTTCTGCCTCTATGGATTTGCCTATTGTGGTTTTTTTATTTGTTTTATGAGGGGGAGGTAATTAGGTTTATTTATTTATTTCTATTTGGAGGAGGTACTAGGGATTGAACCGAGGACCTCGTGCATGCTAAGCATGGGCTCTACCACTGAGCTATACCCTCCCGCCCTAGGATTTGCCTATTGTGGATGAATCATGCAATATGTGATCTTTTGTGACTGGCTTCTTTCACTTAGCATCATGTTTTCAAGGTTTCTCTATGTTGAAACAGTTAGTCAGGACTTCACTCCTTTTTATGGCCAAATAATAATCCATTGTATGGATATACCACACATTGTCCGTTCATCAGTTGGTGGTCTTTTGGGTTGTTCCACTTTTTGGCTATTATGAATAATGCTGCTATAAACATTATTGTACAGGTTTTTGTGTGAGCATGTTTTCAGTTCTCTTGGGTGTATTTTTAGGAGTGGACTTGCTGCATATAGATGGGTTGGGGGAAAGACAAAGATGGGATTCTGACCCAGACTCTCCAACTCCCAAAGCCACACTGATGGTTAGGGTGGTGCCCCTACCCTCCTTGCCCCACTCAGGGGCCTTCCTGGGGCCCCACTGTGTTTCAGAACCTCCAAAGAGGCCACTCATTCTAGTAAGAACCTCCTCTGGCCCAGGCTTCTTGGCCTGATTCCCACTCTCATGGGGTAGGAAGGGCACTGACCACAGCATCAGTTCACCTGGGCTCTGATCTTGGTTCTGCTGATGTCATCATCTGATGCAGCCTAGCCATGGTCTGTGTGCTGCAAGGCAAACACGAACTTGGAGTCACACCAGCCTGAGTTTGACTCCTGGCTTTGCCACTTATTTGCAGATAACTCTAGCGTTGGGCCAATCATATCCCAAACATGAGCTCCAGTGCTTAGTTTGTTCATTTATAAAATGGGAATATTAATCCTTTGTCATAGGTGTTTGTGAGAATTAATCAAGACAAGCAGGTAAAATGATTAGTGGAGAGTAAGGGCTTGGTAAATGATTATCAGTGTTATCACTCTCACAATCTCTACAATAGCTGTGGGTCTGGAGAAGCAGTTAGTTAAATTGACATTTCTGCTGCTCCTAGCCAGGAGCTCTCCATATTGCGGCGCAGGTTACCCACGGAAGGAGCAGTTAGACGTTGCAAATCAATGCCTGTGGTTGGCAGCGTCTGTCCAGTGACTTGATTTGGGGCTCGTGTCAAACCACTCTTTGTTTCCTCCCTCCAACTGGTCTCCCCTAGCCCTGAGCCACACCACCTCTCTGTGTGGCTGCCTCAGCCGCTCTGCGGGAAGAAGGCCTCAGTCTTTGACCCCAGGTCCCCCGTAGAGTAAATTTTGTACACACACAGCAGTCTGTGTTTTCAGGGAGATCTTTCCAAACATCCCCTCCAAACTGGGTGAAAATCTGTCCAGCTGTTTTGGCAGAAGGTTCATTTTATTCCTTGAAGGTTGGTCTTTGTTTCCTAGAAGCATGGAAGGTGTTAGACGGCAGGGGCCCCTCCCCAGCTCTGCTCACGCAGCCTCTCTGTGCAGGCTGGAGGGGCAGGGACACCATCTACTAGTCTCCGGGAGAAGGGCAAGGGAGGACATAGCTCCAGGAGGAGCCATTAGACCAGAGATGCTCAGAGGCGCCACCATGGCTGCTCAAAGGCGGCCTTGTGAGTTGCTGGTGGGTGGGGAAGCCCCTGCTGCATGCCAGGCCAAAGAGAGTGCCCTCGGGGTCCAACGCTTGTGACTGGCATTCCTGTTGGTGCCCGGGTGCTGTCCCGCCCTGCCCTATCCTGCCCTCCCAAGGCCCAGGGCCAGAACATCTGCCCCTGGGGGCTCCACAAAGAGGCTCTGACAGGCCCTGGCTCCCTGGAGGGGCACCACAGCCCCCCAGGCCGCCTGGCCAGCTGCTGCCCTGCAGAGGGGAGGAAGGTCTTTGTGCTCTGTGAGCATGCCTTGTTTTCCCTCCAGAGCCGCAGAGCAGTGTGGGAGCCCAAATAGCTTAGATGAAGTGGGGGCAGGGTCAGTTCCACCCAGAAAAGGCTGGAACCACCCTAGTGCTGAAAAGCTTTGCTGCTTCAGCCCCTCTTCTCTGCCCGCTGCCCTCCCTTTCTGGTGGGCACTCAGAGCTCACCCTCTACCTGTTGGAAAGGCGTTTATGACTTTTCTTGGGGGAGGGTACATTTTTAAAACGTTATTCTGTAACTTTCCCCTTCCACCCTACACGTAATAATATATGTGTAATAAGGAAAGACTGGGAAATCCAAGTAACCCATAAGGAGAAAAGTTTTCACCTGTAATCCAGTATTCAGAGGGAATTCCTCTAAGTGATGACCAAGTTACTGTTTGGGGTGGGAGTACTTCCCAGTATGTTGTACCTCTAATACTTTTTTCTATTTATGTGCACACACATATTGAAATGTGTATATGCTTTTTTTTTTTTTTGCTGAAAAAGTAATGTAAGCTCAGTGAAGCAAAAATTTCGTTACAAAAGCACATAAATGCATGCCTAGCATACCTCAAAGGATGGATACATCAGATTCTGGTTGCATTGATTGCCTCGGGCGAGAGAACTGGTGACTGGGTTCATTGAATTCCTTTTAGAATTTTTTGAAGTTTGAACTATGTGAGTGCATTATCCAAAATGTAATAGAAATAATAATAACCATACATAAAAGAAGAAAGCTTCCCCTAACCATCTCCCTCAATCCTACATCTGATTCAGCCTAACCCATGATTTGGTTTGGTTTGTTTCTTTTTAGGCCTTTCTCTGTGCCTAAATGTATATTTTTCTCTCTCTTTTTTTTTAATAAAGATGGGATTATGTTTTATGTAACGTACATAATAATGTAGCATGAACACAGACCGTCTTTTTAAATGCTGGATGTTTGGGGGTTTTCTTCTACCCAAGGTACTTATTATAAAAATCAAAGATCACAGAGCCAAGTAAACATAGGAAAGAAAGAAAGTCCAAAAGAACACCATCTATTTCAGTATTTTAAGTATAGCTGAAGGTTTGGAAGGAGCTCCAGCTGACCTTCAGCTGTGGTCACCTTCAAGAGGAAAATGGGTGGGGGTGTAAACATAGGGACTTCTGCTTTGTCAGCACAGCATGGATTTACAGTGAGAATGTATTTTTATATTTAATTTTTTTTTAATGTTGTATAATTTTTTTAAAAGTTAAGAGAAAATGCTGGAAGACTGTATCCTCCCTCCACCCAAAAAATGTGAGAGAAGGAAAGTGCAAAGTGCAAGTTCCCTGAACTGTTACTATTAACAGCCTGGTGTGTATTCTTCAGACCATTCCCCCCATCCCATATGCATGGGTGCACGCGCGCACACACACACACATATACACTCGTGCATGTGAGTCTTATTTTTATAAAAATGGTAACATGTTCTTTTTTTTAAACTTTTTTAAAAATTGAAGTATGGTCAGTTTACAATGTGTCAATTTCTGATGTACAACATAATGTTTCAGTCACACATATATTCCTTTTCATATTTTTCATTATAGGTTACTATAAATTTTTTGTATTTTGGGGGAGGGCAGGGGAATCAGGTTTATTTATTTATTTGTTTGTTTGTTTTTTAATGGAGGTACTGGGGATTGAACCCATGACCTTGTGCATGCTAATCCCGAGCTCTACCGCTGAGATATACACCACCCTCCAGCCTGTTTTTTTTTTGTTTAATAACAGCTTTATTGAGATATAATTCACATACATAAAATTTGTCTTTTTAAATGATACAGTTCAGTGGTTTTTAGGATATACAGCGTTGTACAGCCTTCACGACTCTAATTTCAGAACATTTTCATCACCCCAGAAAGAAACCCAGAGCCCATCAACAGTTACTCCCCATTCCCTCTTCCTCCCTGGCAACCGCTCATCTACTTTCTGCCTTTGGGAATTTGCCTATTCTGGACATATCATGTAAATGGGATCAGGTGCTATGTGGCCTTTTGTGGCTGGCTTCTTTCACTCAGCCTGATGGGTTCAAGGGTGTTGTAGCATCTATCAAGACCGAATTCCTTTCTGTGGCTGAATAATATTCCCTTGTGTAGATATACTGCATTTTATTTATTCATTCATCAGTTGGTGGACATTTGGGCTGTAGGTTGTGTTCCGCAGTTTCCTTCTTTCCCTTACCGAGATGTCTCAGAGACTTTACCATGTCAGTGAATCTCACTCTCCCTCTGTCCTTTTGAATGGCTTTAGGCTTTATATTATCTTACTGCTTTATGTGTGATGATTAGGACCTCTCAGTGCCTTTGGAGACCCCTTCCTGTCACCCCAGTTCTCTTCTCCAGGAAGTCTGTGGTGCTTGAAGAAGCTGTGGTCACCTAATCCATGGCTCAGTTTTGTAGATGATGAAATGAAGTTTCAAGAAGAGGAAAGGGTTCACCCAGGATTACAAACTCAGTGTTGTGGGGGTCCCAGCTGAAGTCACAGCCCCTTCCACTCAACTTATGATAGGCATGCCCAGATCTGTAAACCTGACCTCCTGACTCCAGACACCCCTCCTCACCTCTCCAGGAGGGGGTCTCCCCCTGAGCATCCCCTTCACAGGCCCCATTTGTGGGAGGGGCTCTTTGTGGAAGGAGTTGTTCTGTGGTCCTCACCCCTCTTCCCTACACTTTCCTTGTTGCTTTTAAAAGATCCCCAGTCAGCCCTTCTCAAATTCTGGCTCCCTGCTCTTGGCATCCAGCGTCTGAAATATCAGCTTCTGCCTTCCTGCCTCATTTGCATCTCAAAAGGTCTCTTTAGGATTGGATTGGTCTTTCACGATATTCTTACCAGCCTTTCTGGGGTTCATCTCCCTGGCTCTGTGGCTCCAACCTTAGTTTCACAATAGAACACCTGGGAAGGTACTTAAAAATACTGATCCCTGGGACCTACCGGACCAGTTACATGAGAATCGCTGGGGTTGGACCTTGGGCATCTTTTTTTTACCCCCTAAGTCCCCCCCCCCCACCCCGTAACTCTGATGTGCACCAGGTTGAGAATCACAGTGCTGGCTCCACTCTGGCTCTTGTCAGAGAAGGCACATTTTCTCTTTCCAGGTCTTTGGAACTAGATCAAGAGCTCTGTCAAGAACTGGTCCCAGGTCAACTCTGGTTTAGCTGTGGGACCTCTCTCTTGCCTTCAGTAAAGTGGGGGCTTGGGATGGATCACTGGTTTTCACCTTCAGGGCTGGGGTGTGAGAGGTAGGGGGTGGGTATCACATGTATTCATTCAGACCTCCTGGGAGTGTGCTCAGAAATTACCTGCCCGACTTGAAAAGTCAAATGCAACTTAAGTATGGTTTTATGTACCACTGATGTGAATCACCTTTCTCATGGGAAGAAGTGTTGGATGGAATCAGGCATCTGAGTGACTTTTTTAAACACTGAGAAACTTTAGAAATGTTTATTATGACAATTCCTCAAATTCCCCTCCACAGGGCTTGTGCCATTTTGCATTCTTGCCAGTGATGTATAAGTGTTCTTGTTTCTCCATAGCTTCATCAGTAGAATGTGTTGTCAGATGTTTGGATTTTTGCCAATCTGATACGTGAGAAACCGCATCTCAGTGTAGTTTTAATTTGCATTTCTCGACTATGAATAGGGTTAAGCATCTTCCTATGGTTGGAGCCATTTACTTTTCTTGGCGTGTGAACTGGTTTTCATATCTCTAGCCCATTTTTCAATGGATTTGTTGGACTTTTTTCTCTATTTTGTGAATCTCTTTATGTATTTAGGATATTAACTTTTTGTCAGTGTCAAATGTTGCAAATATTTTTTTCCCAGTTAGTCATTAATATTTGTCCTTTCCTCGGGGTACTTTTTTTCCATGTAGAATTTGATTGTCTAATCAAATATATTGATTTCTTCCCCTATTGCTTCTGGATTTTTGAATTATGATGATTATTACAGGCTTATTTTACTTTAATCTGCAAGGAAACCTACAATTTAAGTTGTAAAAAATGATCAGTTCCTCATCATTCCTAAGCCTCCTGTGTAATTATAATTTGTTTTACCATATTCATTTTGTTTATTAGTATTCATTCTGAATTAAAGTTCTCACTAGAATGCCAGTTTCATGAGATCAGGATTCTGAGATGGAGTTTTGTATGCAGAGGCTTAGGGAAGAGTCCCTTGGAGTCACGGCATCAGGGATCAAGGCAGAAGGAGAAGTTGAGCTGCAGGACATTCATACCAGTGGCCTCAGCTGATCCCATGGGGAGCTCTGGAGCTGGGAGGCCCTTTCCAGTTGTCCCAAGCTGGGGAAGGGGACATGGACCAGTCACTGGATGTGGGCTTCCCCCACCCCCCAGAGAGGGCACATGACCTTGGATGAGGCGGTTGCCCTCAGCCAATGGCCATCGCTGGGAGGGGGACTCAGCTTTGAGGTCTTAGTTGGAGGAATGCCCCAGCTCTGAAGGGGAAATCTGGGTGTAACACTACAACATGCCCCTCAGATAGCCTGTCTGTTGTGGTCTCTGCTGTGTTCTCTGTACCTAACTATGCCTGGCACATGATAGGTGCTCAGGAAGTCTTTGGTGAACGGATGAAGGACAAACAAGAACAGAAACGCAGACTTCCATATCTTGGGCTCAGGCCAACTGGATCACAATTTCACGGTTGGGAGAGAGGGGAGGAACCCTGGGCAGATGTAATCAGAATCATTTTAAGTGTTTCTGGCCTGTTCCCTGTTTGCAGCCCACTGGGTGGTCTTGAGATTACTCGGGCTCAGTGGTTGATGTTGATCAAGGCCTAGACAAGGCTGGGCTGATGGGGGGGTCCCCACAGAACCCTAGAAGCCAGGACTGCTCTTTGGATTGTGCATCACCCCCATGAGCTTTCAGCTCAATTTTTCTTTTCTTTTTAACCTCTCTCCAGCATTCCTTGAAGAAAAGAGGAACCCGCTCCCTGGGGAAGACAGACAAGAAGCCTTCAGTGCAGGTACTTCCCATTAGCCTTCACAGCCCCTGTGCAGCCCCTAGACACCTTAGTCTGAAGGCCCCGAGTCTGACTCCAAGTGGCCCCAGGAGTCCCAGAGGTGCCCACCCCTCCCCAGTTACTACTCCATCCTCCCCTTGCTCATTTCCTTAGCTTCGCTGCCTACTTTACTTCCCAAAACTACACCCTGAGCTCATGGTTCTCATGCTCTCTGCTAGGTAAAGTGCCGTGTATATAGCACAGGTCAGGAATGGAATAGTCTCCAGTGGCCCTGGATTGTCAGGGTGTCAGGCACTTTTTATACATTGTGTCATTTAATTTTCTTAATGGTCTGCAAGGGAGCGAGTGTTATCGCTCCATTTTACAGATGAGGATAATGAAGTAGTAATGGTAGTAGTGGTAGCAGCAATAGTCACCTACTCCAGGAAGCCCTCCTGGACTCCCCAGGCTATACATGGTGCCCCGTCTTTGCTGCAATATCAACATCCTCCTCTCTGCTTCCCTTCTGGACCCTCAGCTCCTTGAAGGTCAGGGCTTTGTCCCCAGCACGTAGTTAGTGCTCCCTGAAATACTGCAGCTGAGCCTCCCAACACTAACCTTCCTGCGTCGTGCCTTCCCCATCGGGTCCCAGGAGGACAGTGCAGACCTGAAGTGCCAGCTGCACTTTGCAAAGGAGGAGTCCGCCCTCATGTGCAAGAAGCTCACCAAGCTGGCCAAGGAGAACGACGGCATGAAGGAGGAGCTGCTCAAGTACCGCTCGCTCTATGGAGACCTGGACAGCGCCCTGTCGGCGGAGGAGCTGGCCGACGCACCGCACTCACGGGAGACCGAGCTCAAGGTGCATCTGAAGCTGGTGGAGGAGGAAGCCAACCTGCTGAGCCGCCGCATCGTGGAGCTGGAGGTGGAAAACCGCGGCCTGCGGGCGGAGATGGACGACATGAAGGATCACGGCGGTGGCTGCGGGGGCCCCGAGGCCCGCCTGGCCTTCTCTGCGCTGGGTGGCGGCGGTGAGTGCGGGGAGAGCTTGGCGGAGCTGCGGCGACACCTGCAGTTCGTGGAGGAGGAGGCCGAGCTGCTACGGCGCTCCTCGGCTGAGTTGGAGGATCAGAACAAGCTGCTGCTGAGCGAGCTGGCCAAGTACCGCTCGGAGCATGAGCTGGACGTGACGCTGTCGGAGGACAGCTGCTCCGTGCTCAGCGAGCCCTCGCAGGAGGAGCTGGCAGCCGCCAAACTGCAGATCGGCGAGCTCAGCGGCAAGGTCAAGAAGCTCCAGTACGAGAACCGGGTGCTCCTCTCCAACCTCCAGCGCTGTGACCTCGCCTCCTGCCAGAGCACGCGGCCGATGCTGGAGACGGATGCCGAGGCCGGGGACTCTGCCCAGTGTGTGCCCGCTGCCCTTGGCGAGGCCCACGGGCCCCACACTGCCCGGCTCTGTAGAGTCAGGGAGGCCGAGGCGCTGCCTGGGCTGAGGGAGCAGGCCATCCTGGTCAGCAAGGCCATCGATGTCCTGGTGGCTGATGCCAACGGCTTCTCGGCGGGCCTCCGGCTGTACCTGGACAACGAATGTGCCGACTTCCGGCTGCATGAAGCCCCCGACAACAGCGAGGGCCCCAGGGACACCAAGCTGATCCACGCCCTCCTGGTGCGGCTGAGCTTGCTCCAGCAGGAGCTCAACGCCTTCACGCGGAAGGCGGACGCCGTCCTGGGGGGCTCCGCCAAGGAGCAGCCAGAGCCCTTCTCCTCCCTGCCCAGCTTGGGCTCCCAGGGGCCCTCCAAGGAGATTCTTCTGGCCAAAGACCTTGGCTCAGACTTCCAGGTAAGATGTCTCAGTCACAGGCCCTATTACTTTTTTCTTTTTCTTTTTTTTTTTTTTTTTTGATATAAACCTTTTACTGAACCATAACATATGGACTGAGAGTCCCACAAAGGACAAATGTACAGTTTAATGAATTTTCCCAAGGTGGGCACACTCGTGTAATCATCACCCAAAACAATAACTTGAATAACTTGACCGGCACCCCAGCAGCCCCTCCTCAGTTAACCACTATCCTCACTCTGTTTGTCTTTGAGTTTTGCATAAATGAAGTCACACAGTACGCACTCACCTGTGCCTGACTTCTTTCACTCACTTGTGTTTGTTGGCTCCTGTAGCAGTAGTTTCTTTATTTTTCTGGATATGAAGTCGTTGAGTCACCATACCACAGTTCACCTAGTCATTTACTATTAATAGATATAGGGGTTGATTCTGACTCACTATCTTTTGGCCAGGTCACCCTTTCTTCTTTTCTTGTTTCTTTGCAATTTTGTATTTTAAAACAAGTATTATTAAAACAAAACAAAACAAAACTTCGGTCAGATCCCGTGCAAAGCAAGAAACGCAGCTTGTAAAGGTAATGAACTTCCAGCCTTGATGTCTATAAACTACTACTTAGAAAAATTAAAATAGCAAATGCATTTGTCTCCAAAAAAAGCATTACTGCAAAAGTAATCCATAAATGTTCAAAGAGTTTCAGAAATGCCTTGGGTAAAAAGATGAAGCCCATCCCCACTGCTTCTTACCATTAAAGGTTCTGCTGTTCACCTTCTGGAGCAGTGCTGTCTGTTATGGTAGCCACATGTGGGCTACTTAAAATTAAGTTAATGGTGGGGAGGGTATAGACCTAATTACCTACCCCCCAAAAAAATTAAGTTAATAAAAATTATGTAGAATTGACAATTCAGTTCTTCAGTCATTTCAAGCACTCAGTAGCTATGTGCCAAGTGGTGCAGACCTGGAATACTTCATCGTCACAGCAGGCCCTCTCCTTCTCTGTGTGTATGCTCTCATATATTTGTTTTTTCCCCAAATTGTTTTGTTACACCCACTGCTACCCACCACAACTTATTTCACTTCTGTAATGTGTCTACTTGTTCATTTACTTAGGGTGCTGTATTGATTGTTCACATGCCATTTGTGATCAGTGCTGGAGGTGCCATGTTAAGCAAAAATAGTTATTCTTCTTACCCCCCAGCCTATATCATCCAGCGGGAAAGAGGGTTGTTAATCAAAATGTCATGCCAAAGAATGTGAAATTACAAACCGAGATGAAGGCTGTCAAAGAAAGGTACTTGGTCTGGGAACAAGGAGCTTGACCTAGACCCCGGGCCAAGGAGGACCTCTGATCTGAACTGAGATCAGGAGGATGGATTACCAGGGGAAGAGTGTTCTAAACAGAGGGAATAGCCTGTGTAAAGGCATCATGGCTAGAAGAAGTGTGATGTGTCCAAGGACTAAGAGAAGGAGTGAGTCTGGACTGCAGGAAGGTACGAGGGTACAGCTCAGTGGTAGAGTGCGTGCTTAGCATGTGTGAGGTCCTGGGTTCAATCCCAGTACCTCTTCTAAAAATCAATCAATAAATAAACCTGATTCCACCCCCTGCCAAAAAAAAAAAACAAAACCCTAAAAAATAAATGGACTGCAGAGAGCATCAGGGAGGTTTGATCTTCTTCCTAAAAGCAATGGGAGGGGTCTTCCCATTTATGTACAGAGAGATTTAACTCTTTGTTTTTGACAACAAATTTCGTTAATCTGTACCTTGTTGATCTGGCTCAATCTTGCTTTTTTAAGCAAGCAGAATGCCCCATATTGGGTCTCCCTCTTGGTTCTTCTTGGGGTAGGATGAGCTGGGACCGCACATGTGGTAGGACAGTTGAGGCTGGCTCAGGAGATTTGTGCGTAAGACAAACATTCATGGAATCTGTTTTCACTCACCACTAGTCATTCACCTTTTCGACAAACATTCGTTGAGTAGTTGCCATGCGGCAGCTGTGGCTCGGTCTGAGCTATGGAGGTGAGTCCACCTAGGCCCCTGCCCTTGAGTGGGCAGTTAGAGCCTCTTCTAGAGCCAGAGGCCTGGGGTGGGTGCTGTTTCTGGCACCCCCTTGTGCCCCTCCCCATGGTTACCTTTAGTCTCTTCTGCCTGTGCCTCTAGGTGCAGCCATCTGACTTCAGGGACCTTCCAGAATGGGAGCCCAGGATACGAGAGGCCTTCCGCACTGGGGACTTGGACTCCAAGCCTGACCCCAGCCGGAGCTTCAGGCCTTACCGAGCTGAAGACAATGACTCCTATGCCTCTGAGGTGGGCCTAGACCTGAGTAAGAGGCGGGATGGCTGGGTGGTGGGGTGGAGGATAGTGACTGAGGCCTCTCCAGCGCAGAGTGATCTGTGGACAGTCCTAGCTGGACATGATAGGGGGTTTGAGTATTCCATTTTGTTCCAAGCTTCCTGGCAGCAAGGGCTAAAAGGGAAACAAGGAAGTCTGGGCCATTCTCAGGGCCTGAGGAAAGGAAGCTTATAGACTCATCTGAAGAAACTACTCTTGTTTTCCTATACTGAATTCCACAGGGAACTTAATAATTTATGTCATTTAATGGAACCAGTCATGTCTTTAGCAAGAAGGCCACAGTCTCTCCAGTCAGGCTGACTGGGTTCAAACTGTAAATCTGTATATATATTGGCTGTGAAATTGTAGATGTCACTTTACTTCTCTGATCTTTAGTTTTCTTGCCTTTAAAATAAAGGTGATGTCTCACAGGGTTGTTGAAAGGATTAAATACATAAAAAGCCTTAGCTTAAGGCCTGGTCCCTGTGGGGTGAGGAGACGGAGGAGGAGGATGACCCATCACTGGGCTTCGAGGGACCTGCCTGCATGGCTGTGTGGCCTCGGGCATGTTCCCACTTTCTGGCTGCAGCTTCCCCACCTGTAATATGGGAGGGTTAGAGTGGATGGTGGCTGTCAAATTTCTGGATTTCCTGGTCCTTGAGGAATTCTGGGTGGTTCTGAGCTCCTCCCAAGCTTTCTGAACCTCTCCCCAGCACTTCATAATGAAGCTGAAGCAGGAAAAGGCTCCTATGGACTGGATGGGGCCTCCCTGAGATTCCTGAACCGTGGAGAGCCCTGTGTGTGCCCCAACCTGGGCACACTTTTCTACTGAGCATCACTGGGAAGGCAACTTTGTGGTCCCAGGAAGGCCAGTCTGCACCTGTGCAGGGGGAAGCTCCCTTGAAGCTGATGGATCAAATTCTCTAAGTGGTCTGAGTTTCCTAGCAGCCACGGCAAGGAGTGTGTATGTGTGTGTGTGGTGAGGGGGGGAATCATGAGGTATTCAGTTCTTATTTTTTCAGAAAAAGAGATAGGCCAGCTCACCTGCAGAGAAAGTAATTTGCTACATGCAGTCAGTTATTGTCTCATTAAACCACTCTTTATTGAGAAGTTACAGTTTGCCAGGCACCATGTTGAGCACTGAGTTTAAGGAGAATACCAGAGATAGCAGATAATATTTAGTCCTTTAAGGATTTTTAATACAAAACAGGTGAAAATATATACCTCAAGCCAGAGTGCCATCTATTGCCAAACTTCACGTTATTGGCCAGATAATAAATGTTTGGTTTTTTTCACAGCGGGACATCTTGCCATGCCTGGAAATCTATTATGTAGGAGTTGGAGCTGACATTTCTCCTTTTTGTTTTCCTGCTTAACATGACAGCATTAAAATTTCCTTTTTTCATTAAAAATACTTTTAGCAGCCTTAATTGAAGTATAATATTTAGGCAGTAAAGTGCCCATATTGTAAGTGACAGCTCTAATAATTTTCCCAAACTGAACACTTCTGTGTAATCAGCAAGCAGATCAATAAACAAAGCATGACCTGTCCCTGGAGGCCTCCCTTCCAGTCACCATCCTGACTTCTAACAAAATAGATTTGTGCTGCCTGTTTAGCTACATATCCTTATGAACACAATTTCCTCTGAAAATGTATAGTTTTATTGTCTTTTTTGTAAAATGTCATTACGTAGTCATCATAAACAACAAATAACTACAACAAAATCCCTAAGCAGCATTGCATAAGGATATAAAGAAGAAAGTCAAGATCACAAGATTATCACATAGTTCACCACTGTTAACTTTTAGTTTGTGTGTGTCCATGTCCTTCATGTTTTTCTATTGAGGTATATATATATATATATATATATATATATACTTTTAACTTTTTATTGAAGTATAACAGTATAATATACATATAATAGAGGACACTATCCTCCAGTGTACAGTTGAATGGATTTTTATAAGTGTAGACCCATTAAACACATGTTTGACCCCCATCGTTGATTATCTAAGTTGTTTGTAAATTACTACAATTATAAACAATGAGATGAACATCTTTATGAATTAAACTTAATTTTCACAGTGTATTTTCCTCAAATTTCAGGGAGAAATTATCAAGTTAAAATGATAATAATAGCTAGATTTGATGTGCACTGTTTCTTTTAATCACCGTGACAACGCACCGAGGTAGGGACAGCCGTTGTGCCTGTTTGGCACTGGAAGGACAGCTTGAGGCTGACTTACTGCTGTTGCTCCCCTACCACTCTCATTCTTTGACCACAGCTTCTGTCCTCCTCCTGCTCTCTCCCTCCTCATTATGTGTGTCTCTCATCTCAACCCCAGATCAAGGAGCTGCAGCTGGTGCTGGCCGAGGCCCACGACAGCCTCCGGGGCCTGCAAGAGCAGCTCTCCCAGGAGCGGCAGCTACGGAAGGAGGAGGCCGACAACTTCAACCAGAAAATGGTCCAGGTGGGTGGTGCCCAGTGCCCTCACTGCACCTACTCCAACCTCTCTTCCCTGAACCGAAGGCAAAAACCTTAGAGGTCCACGGGTCTTCAGAAGGCAAGAATGTCAGGGGAGACCGGTGTCTTCCAGCCCCATGCTCCTTTGGTGATTATGCATTAGCTGTGCTGGGCTGGAATCCTAGGCTTGTCATTGACTGTGTGACCTCAGGCCCATCCTGTCTCCTCTCTGAGCCTCAGTTTCCCACCTATGAAATATTGTCCCCATCAGAGCTGAAAACCTGTATTAGAAAGGCCACAGGCCTGGCTGATTATCAAGATGGTAGTCTTGCTTGTAGACGGCGTTTACTAAGCCCTTACTGTATGCCAGTTTTGCAATGCACTTTCCACACATCGTATCCTTTCAGCCTCATGTTTCCCCCTGTGAGGTGTCCTCATTTTGCAGATGGGGAAACTGACGCCCAGAGGGCTGAAGTGCTTTGCCTAGAGTTGTAGTTACAGGGCAAGGTGGGGCTGGGATTCGAATTCAGATAATGGGCTCCCTCTGAGCCGCGACACCGCGTTGTTTCCTTGGTATTGACATTCTCAGCCTTCCTCATTGCGAGCATGCCTTTGCTCTGCATGTGGGTCACCATCATTGCTTACCCTCCCAGGTTCCTCATTAAATGTGAGAGCACACCTGGTGTGTGCTTATTAGCTGATGTTATGGTTTTTATAATCAGACAGAGCCAGGTTCAAATCCCAGCTCTTTCACTGATTTCTAACTGATTGCTGCTGTTTTTATGAGTTTCCCATCCCTGGAGTAGCAGAGGGAAGTGTTTATTTCCAACAGAATGAGCTGCTAGCGGTGGAATCCCTGGCAGGGATCACCAACAGGCCTCTCCCGAATTTTCCTCTCTGCCCTTGTCTGAGGCCTGGAATGGGGTGGGTTTGTGGCCTGGAGACAGCTGGGGTGGCTCACGCTACTATCCCCCTCACAGCTGAAGGAGGACCAGCAGAGGGCGCTCCTGAGGCGTGAGTTTGAGCTGCAGAGCCTGAGCCTCCAGCGGAGGCTGGAGCAGAAATTCTGGAGCCAGGAGAAGAATATGTTGGTGCAGGAGTCCCAGCAGTTCAAGCACAACTTCCTCCTGCTCTTCATGAAGCTCAGGTGGTTCCTCAAGCGCTGGCGGCAGGGCAAGGTTTTGCCCAGCGAGGGGGATGACTTCCTTGAGGTACAGTTCCTCTGGGGTTCAGGCTGGGGCCGGGGTGGGGAAGATAGGACGGGAACGATACCCAGCTGGATAGACATAGCCCTGGGGCTCAGACAGTAGCCATCAGCTTGCAGCTTCCATCCCTGCTTTCCATCACTCATTCAGCATCTGTTTATTGAGAACCACCTCTTTACTGGGGACTGTGGCAGGTGCTGGGGATACCATGATGAGGACGACAGACTTGGTCCCAGCCTCGCCAAGAGGAAGGCTTTTGGGGGGCCAATAGGTCTTCAACACCTCTTTAGGTCTCTACTTGTTGGTTTCCTTTTTTAACAAACCTCAGAGTCTTCAGCAGGCAACAGTATCTAGGTAAATTAATAATCTAGTTTTGTTGTTTTTGCATTAGATGCAAACATGGTATATATTAATGTTTTTTACTCTTTTAAGGTATAACTTACATATAGTAAAGTGCACACATCGTAAGTGTACACCCCCCAGATACACAGTATAGCCCGACCCAGATCACGATGAGCACATTTGCAGTGCCCCAGGAGGCTCCCACGTGCCCCAGGCAACATGCCCACCCCCGCAGCCAGCTCTGTTCTGACTTCTCAAACCATTTACACCGGCGTTAATTTTGCCTATTCTAGAACTTCATATAAATCCATGTTGTCTTTTGTTTCTGGCATTAGCTTAATATAATTCTTTGAGATTCATCCATGTTTAGCGTGTGAAAATAGTTTATTGTTTTTTACTGCTATTTATTTTTCACTTATGCATATACTTATTTTATATTTAATGTTACCTTTGATTTATGACAATGAGCACTGGCTTTCCATTTTCAGTAATAATACAAACTTCCTTTTTTAGGTATACTTGTTTAAGTACAAAGAGTAGGTTGACTTAAAGGCATTACTGATAGTACAGGTAGTATTTGGGTGTGGCAGGAAACACGAGGAGTGGAGCTCTGGGAATGTGTGGAGTTTGGGAAGGACTCACATGGCCCATTTGTCCCTCAGCCTGTGCAGGACCCGTTGTCCTCAAAGCCCCTGCCTCCCATCAGCAGCAGCATGCTAACATTGCTAGGAGAAGGGGGGCGTGCAAGGACGTCATACCTCAGTCACATCCACCTGAGTTGGCATTCTCACCTTGGCTTTGGCTTTTTGGGTACAGGTACCTCTGGTCTAGCCCAGGCTTGGCCCTTCGCTGGTTCAAGCTACTCTTTGCCAAAGCCAGTGGGGACCAGTGGCAGTCCCAGTGTTCCCCTATGTAAGGCCCCCCAGAGTAGCCTGAATGTCCCAGGAGTGGAGGATGTTGGTTAGACCTGAATCTCTAGCAAGAGTTTCCTCCCCCAGCCCCAGTGGGGCTCATGGTTCTTCTCACAGGCCACCTGCCTCCTCCCCAAGGGCCTCTAGAGAGAGTCGCTGACCGTCATTTGATGGACATATTCCCTCCTGCTTTTTCCCTGGAATGTCGGACACAGAGGTGCCCCTATGAGAAGCAGTTCGAAAACCTAGCATGCCTGCCCCTTGAGCATCACTCTTTATGACACCTGGGGCCTCATGTTTGAAGCCACTCTCTGCTTTAGGACCACCCCTCCTGTTTGGAAATCCCACACAAGCCTCTGGATGAAGCCCAGTTTTTTTTTTTTTTAATAAATTTTTAAAATTTTACTTTAAAATTATACTAAAATATACATAACATAAAATTTACCTTGTTAACCGTTTTTAAGTGTACAGTTCAGTGGCATTAAGTACATTCACCTTGTCTTGCAACCATCACCACCATCCATCTCCAGAACTCTTTGTCTTGTAGAACTGAAACTCTTACCCATTAAATCCTTATTTATCCCCCCCCACCCCGCCTGCCCCTGGCAACCACTGTTCTACTCTCTGCTTGTATGAGTTTGACTTTTTTAGATTCCACATATAAGTGAGATATTGTAGTATTTGTCTTTCTGTGTCTGGCTTATTTCACTCAGCATAATGTCCTCCAGGTTCATCTATGGTGTCGCAAATGGTAGGATTTCCTTCTTTTTTAAGACTGAATAATGTTTGTATGTGTAGATCACATTTTCTTTATCCATTCATTCATAGATAGAGACTTAGGTTCTTTCAATGTCTTGGCTACTGTGGATAATGCCACAGAGAGATCCAGGTTTCATTTCCGCTGGATGTGTACCCCACAAGTGGTATACCCACAAATGGTAGTTCTAGTTTTAATTTTGGGGAGAAACCACTGTACTGTTTTCCATAGCTGAAGCCTAGTTTTGGCTGCTAGGGAAGATTCTTCCCCACACCCCCCAAAATGAATTGCCTGCAGGCCACATAGCTTATATTTTAAATCAGTTTGTCTCAGGCAAACTCCATATTTGGTGAAAATCTTTCTAGCCGTTTCAATGAACTGGAGTAACAGAAACAGAAACTTACTTGAAAAAAAAAAGTATAAGCATAGAAAATTAAATAATATCTGTGCCAGTAATAAATAGAAATATACATATTTCCTGAAGTAGGCATAATAAGATATAAAAATAACCACACATGTAAAATATATATGTACATATATGTATGTAATATGATATAAAGCACATGTATAAAAATACATATAAACAGATACACAATAAAATATGTATAACTATATAAGTAATAAACCTGATCTGTATGCATACTTTTAAAAAATGTATGTATCCACACATGCAGAATTAAAACTACACACGTGAATGATAACTCTCACATATTGAGTATTTTTAGTGCTCTGGGCATTGTGTTAAATGCTCTGAGTGGACAATTGCATTTCCCTTTTATACATGCCCTGGGATGTGGAAACACTTATCCCCATTCTACTACAGTTAAAGATCTTTGATTCCTCACCCTCAATTCTGAAATCCAGAAGCTTTGAGAACTGTTTTGTTGTGTCTAACTCAGTTGGAAAAAATTGACCTGACATTCGTTCAGCAGCAGAACCTTTATTTATCCCATGTCACGTTAATAGTCACATGTTTGAAGGGGCATTGTCGGTGCCCATGAGCACAGTTGTTAACACCAGTCTGGGCTGTTGTACAGTATACTGTGTAGGTGCCAGATTATCTTTCTAAATCCCGATTGATTCTGAATTTGAAGCACACCTGGCCCCAAAGAATTTCAGAGAAAGAATTGTGCACCTGTGTATATAGATAATCAAAAGTCTGTATGTTTAGATCTTCGTGACCAGGGGCAGAACTAGGTGTCTGTTCATGTACGCCCTGCTCCCTCAACATGCTTCCCAGCCTCAGAGCCTGCACTGATCCCAGAAATCCTTCTTCATTTGGTTTCTAGGACACCACACTCTCTTGGTTTTCCTTCCACCTCACTGGTTTCTCCTCAGTCTCCTTGGCTGGATCTTCATTTTCTCCCTGAACTGACCTCTTAACATCAGAGTCCCCAGGGCTCAGCCCTCAGATCGCATCTCTCCTTTACCTGCACTTACTGCCTCAGGGCACCTGTCCAGGCACTTGGCTTAAATGGCCTTTCTTGCACATTGCAAATCCAGAATCTACAGAATCTGACCCAGATGCACTGCCCACCCCTCCACTGCCCCCAACTGAGCCATCATCACTTCCTGCCTGGATTATCACCGTAGCCTCCTAACTGGTCTTCCTGCTTCTGCCCTAGCACCCCATCCTTCCACCAAGCATCTTGTGTTAACAAGGGTACCGGGAAGCCAGGCAGCAAGTACTCCATGTGGATGGTGCCACCTGGTGTTGTACCATTTGGAGCTCTGTTGCTATCCCGTAAAATATCTTAACACAGCAGCTAGAGTGATCTCATGAAACCGGAAGTCAAGCCAGTGTCTCTCCTTGGCACCATCCTCCTCTGGTTCCCATTTCACCCAGAGTAGAAGCCAAGGTCCCTGGTCAACCAGTCTTGGTCCTTGTATCCCTCACTTCCTCCTTGACTTTCTTGCTCTTCCTCAAACAGACATGTTCCCACCTCAGGACCTTTGCATTTGCTATGCCGTTTCCCTGGAATTCATGACCTGCAGATATTCCCATGCCTTACTATTTTACCTCCTTTAGGACTTTGCCCAGGTATCACCTTCTCTGTAAGGCCTTCCTTGGCCACACAGTGCAGCACATCTTAAGCCCCTTCCCGGCTCTCTTTCTCCATAGCACTTACTATTGTGGGACATGCCATCTTTAGTGACATTTCATGTATTTCACATATTTGTTTGTTTTCTTACTACTGGCATGGAAGCTCAGGGGGACCAAGGTTTTTGTCTGTCTTGCTCACTGATGTGTCTCCAGCTCTAAACACAGGGCTTGGCGCATGGTAGGTGTTCAATAAATATCAAATGAATGAATGAATGAATAATGAATGAGTGCTCCAGTCAGAAGGTGGCTTCTTCTGCTTCATTCTCATCCTGAACTAGACCCTGGTCCCCTGGGCTGGCTCCTGCCCAGAATCCATCATCAACAAACCCCTCCTCCCAGGAAGTCCCTTCTTTTCACCCAAACCTCTGGTTGACTTTATCTATAATTGTGAGGATGTCTGTGGCCCTTTTATTCCAACCATAGAGCCTACCTTGACAACGCAGCTGTTTATAAGTAGCTCTCAGGGATGTCTTATGGTCCTGGGGGCAGAAGAGATGGTGTGGGGGGCCAGCAGGGCCTGACTCGGCAGCTGTGCTCCTCCACCCAGATGGTGCCCAGGGATCAGAGTAAAAATTTGGGCGGTTGGTGCCTAGCTGGGGTGCCTTTGGTCCATAAACCTCCATTCTTTCTTTCTGCCTGGCTTTGCATCCCCCTTTCTATCTAGGCCACTGGCCTGTATCCCCTCCGCCTGAGGGTCAGACCCCAGGCATGATGCCCTCCTACCCTCTGTTGAGTGTGGTTTTTTTTTTTTTTAAATAGGTAAATAGCATGAAGGAGCTGTACCTGCTAATGGAGGAAGAGGAATTAAACGCCCAGCATTCTGATAACAAGACCTGTGCGGGGGACAGCTGGACCCAAAACACCGTGCGTTCTCTGCCTATTTCCAGTTCTGTCCTGTCCATCTGTTCCTTTGTCTGTCTAGTGATCACATCTTGCTGCTTTCCCTGACCCCAGTCCTACGCCGGGCACGGGAGCTGCAGTAAATTACTGCCTGGTCACTGGCCCCAGATGCCCAGTAAGTCACCCCAGGGCAGTGGTTGAGGGTCAAATGATGAAGTGTGGGGTCACAGGTGAGGGACCAGTTAATTCCGTTTGGAACGTAGAGGGGATGGTATTACAAAGAAGAGGGTCATAGGTGGTAGGGTTTGAAGGATGAACAGGAGCTTGATTAATAGAGAATAGCGAAAAGGCCATTCTGGACCAAGAGAACTGTATGTGCAGAGGTGTGGCAAGGTATTCCGAGACTGGCTGCAGCTTGGGATGTATACAGTGGGGGTAAGGACATTAGGCTGGAGTGAAGGATGGAAGGAGGAAGGGCTTTTGGCCTAGGATCAGGAACCCTTAAATCAAACCTTGGGGTAGTGAGAGCAGTGGGGTCAAGCTCCCAGGGTCACCCACAGTAAGCTGGGTTACAGGTGGGAAATGGGTCATGGGCCCAGGAGAGAAGATTGGGACCAAGTCAGGCAGTCAGGGAGGCTCCCTGTTTCAGACTCCCTGGCCTATGGTGGATCAGAGAAGACAGATCCCAGGCAAGAAGGACCCGGCTTAGACGCTGCAGAGCCTCAGAGAAGCTAGAGCTCAGCTCAGACTTAGGCTGAATAATTGTTGTAACAGCAGGATTTTGTGTTTATGTGAGGCTGGGGCACATGTCAGCCCAGGAAGGGGCCAGGGCTGGGCTTGTCATGCCTGTTTTATGGGGAGATGCCCCAGCAAGGTCGTGGGACTTGCCTGAGGCCTGGTAGAGTCCCAGGCTGGACTCTGGATGAGTGTTCCCAGCCCAGCCTCCCCTCCTCGCCAGTCCAAAAGCTCCTGACCCAGGCCTTGTCCCCGTCTGCAGCCCAATGAGTACATCAAGACCCTGGCCGACATGAAGGTGACGCTGAAGGAGCTATGCTGGCTGCTCCGGGATGAGCGCCGTGGTCTGACTGAGCTTCAGCAACAGTTTGCCAAGGCCAAGGCCACCTGGGAGACAGAGCGGGCAGAGCTCAAGAGCCATACTGCCCCGGTGAGTCTCCCATGTGTCAGAGACACCCCCCTGCTTGTTTCCCTCTCAGCCAGGGCCTCAGATCTGGGAGCAGGATGCCCAAGCTATGCTCTTAGAAGCATAGGAATCCCTTCACTTACCTTGTGGCCCAGAGACGGTGAGAGACTTGCCTAGAGTCAAGGGACCAGAAACAGTGGGGACTCGGGGGTCCCTGGTCCAGGGAAGGCAGGTGAGGGATTGACAGAGGAACACGGATTGCATCACAGGCCGCTCTGCTGCACCATGGGCTCACAGGCGAGGCCAGAACACTTAACTGCCTATCTGCACAGGGTGACATCCTTCTTGCTCAAGCCCAGATTTCTGATGCTTGCTGTCCTCATAAGGATCCCCTTAACGCCCTGCTACCTGGCTCTGTTTTGCTCCCTCCACCCGAACTGGGGGACTCCCTCCCTACAACCCAGATTATCAAAGGAGCCTTAACCAGGAGCCCCAGGTCTCTGCTGTGTGCCTGGAGGCAAGTTGCTACCTCCCACTCGCGTCTGAGAAGTGAGAGGGTGGGCCTCCTCCCACTTAGAGAGAATGCTCTCACCACCACTGCCCCGACCCCACGCCACAACTCTGCAGGGCCCAGCTGCCTCCATCCTGCCCCCGCTGCAGGCTGCCTTCCTGGGGATCACGGGCCCCTTGGAGGTGGGTACACTGATTATCTCTATTGGACAAGTGGCAAAACAGGCACAGAGGAGTTATGTTTCTTCCTCAAGGTCACCCAGCTAGTAAGGGGCAGACCTGACCCTGACTCCCCCAACCTCTGCCCTCCTGGCTCCCTATGACCATGATCCCATCTTCTCCCATGTTCAGACTTCTGGCTTCCTGGGGTCACCATTCTTTCCTCCCAATGCTCCCTGCAGATCTCATAGCTCCTGCCGCATCTGCACATCCACAGTGTCCACTGCTCCTGCTGCCCCCCAACCCCTGCCATTCCAGGCGCCCCTCCCCGCCAACCTGACCGCAGCCTGAGGGTGTGGGGTGCACTTATTCTTGAGATTGCACGTTTACCCTCTGCCCCTCAAGGTTTGGGGCCAAGAAAGCCATCAAGCTGGGATGATTCCTGTGCAGTCTTTATGTGACTGTGCATGCCCCCCACTAACTGTAAGCCCTGGTAAACACTGGTAAGAGCTGTTGAAATCCGTGAGAAGCAATAACTAGGAACCGCTGCCATTTTGTAGCTATGTGACCTGGGCCAAATAACCTCTTCGAACTTCTGTCTTCTCTGTAAAATATCGAAAATGGCAGTTATCTTGCTGAGTTTCTTGAGGACACTGAGATAATGCCTGAAAAGCCCTTAGCGTGGAGCTTAGTGGTAGAAACTGCTCCACACAAGCCTTGATTGTTAGGAAAGTTTAGTTCTAACTGAGGAGATCAGGGAAGGTTCCTGGGTGAGGGGTCCTCTGAGGAGCACTCCCTCCCCCTGCCCCCTGCGGGTGCCTGGGAGGGAAGGAGTGGGGAGGGCAGAGGGGAGGAGCCTCCTGGTGCCAGCTGTCCGGTTTGCTCTTCCTTCTGCAGATGGAGCTGAAGGCTGGGAAGGGGGTTGGGGAGCGGGCAGGGCCCGACTGGAAGGCAGCCCTGCAGAGGGAGCGGGAGGAGCAGCAGCACCTCCTGGCCGAGTCCTACAGCGCAGTCATGGAGCTGACGCGGCAGCTGCAGATCAGTGAGCACAACTGGGGCCAGGAGAAGCTGCAGCTGGTGGAGCGGCTTCAGGGTGAGAAGCAGCAGGTGGAGCAGCAGGTAAAGGAGCTGCAGAACCGCCTGAGCCAGGTAAGGCCTGCCCCAGCCTGAGCTGGCTTGAACCACTAGGGGGAGTCACTGTAGGCAAAAGGCCAGAGGGAGGACTCCTTCAGGTAAAGCTGGATCCGTGTGCTCAGAGACTGCCCTAGGGATGAGGTCTTTTTCTCCGTCAGTCTCGCAGAAAGGCTTGCTTTCCTCTGTGTTTTATTCTGAAGCCAGCTGTCCTTAAATAGGGCCTCTGTCAGTTTAGCAGTTACAGTGGAAAGAAGGTTTTCCTTTTCACAAGGCTCGATCAACCAGGTGGGAGTCATGTGCCCAAAACTAGAGCCTGCCAAAACCCCAGAACCAAGAAGGAAGAACCAAGGCTGGTTCCCCATGGAAAATTGGAATCCTCTGACCAAAAGGAGGGAGATAAGAAAAACAATCATTGACCATTAACACCGCAACTACAGTCAGCACGCACCCAGCTTACCAGACTGCTTTGCTCCACTGTGACTTTTTCCTTTGTTTCACCTTTTAATTTTAATTGTATAAGTCAGGACTTTATCTTTACATAGGACTCAAATATTGCAAAAGCATACTCCAACCCATTCTCTCCCTTTCTTGCTATTTAAATTTATATTCACAGAGTTTTTTTTATCATTAATTGAATCATAATATACGTATTGTTTATACTTTGCCTCTTTCATAGAGAGCTGTTCAGGACAGCGTGTAGAGGCCAGTCTCATTCAGTTTAATTGCAGTTTAACGTACCTAGTGTGGGAACACCACTTTGATGTCATTCAGCTGCCACTTAGCTGATATAGCTGTTCCAGGAATTGCAGCATGAATTAACATAATAATAACTATGACTATATTTGATATCATGACACTTGTCAGGATGCCTGTAAGTGGTTGGTTTCATGATCATTTTCCAAACCCACTTTGTTGGTGGCTCAGAGCTGCTACCCACTGGGAAGGTGGCTCCTAGTCCATGATCTGGGTCATCTGAGCTGAAGAGTGCAGCCTGGGGCGTGGCCCTGCACAGATCGGGACCCTGCTCACCAGCTTTGCCTGCCCCTGACTGCCCTCTTTACCCTTGCCCAGCTGCAGAAGGCTGCTGACCCCTGGGTCCTGAAGCACTCGGACCTGGAGAAGCAAGACAACAGCTGGAAAGAGGTGAGTGGGGTGATAGACTGTGTCACCTGGCTACACTGGGAATTCCTCATTTGTTGGGAATGTGACAAGGAGGATACTAATGCTGTCCCACAGGTCACACCCTCGCCCCTTAGGCTCCTCAATCCTGGGGTCTCTACTTCATGGTCCAGGCTGTGCTTTGGGACCTTAAAGGGCCCCTGCCAGCTCCACTGTTATGTGCCAGGAGAAAGGCTGAATGTCTCACTGTGTTTCAGCTGTGCCTTTCTCTAATGCAGGGCCTCTAAATAGCTGTGTGGTCTTGGGCAAGTCACTCTCCCTCTCTGGGCCCCAGTTGCTTCATTGGTAAAATGAGAATCACACTCAGCCCTGGTTGTGGAGATCAATTGGTGAAGTTTGCTTCTAAGCACCAGGTGCGCTGTCCATTTAGCAACACACTGAATAACCAAACAGTGAACATATGGGCCCTTGCTCATGACAGCTTGAGGAAGTGCTGTGTTAGGAGATTTGGTTGCAAGCAACGAAAACCAGTTCTGGGAAACTGTCTCAGGGGACCTGCTCTGGAACCAGGGTGGGACAAGCCCCGAGCAGGACCTCAGGTCACTGTTTTCACCTCCAGCTGAACAGAGGCCACTGGGTGCTTTGTTGCTGCCACTACATTCAGAGTAAGTTCTAAATGGACTCTCTCTCCTTGGGTTTTCCTTGGGTTCTGATTGGCCCAGCCTCAATCACATACCTGTGGAGAGGGGTCAGATGCAGTATAGCCAGGAACTGACCAACAGACATTCTAAATTGGTGCTGACATCACTCCTGCTCTCCAAGAGGAGACTCAGGCACGTGGTGTTGGGGCTCAGCTCCCACACTCACCTCCTGTTACCTTCCCTTCGTGTGCTAGTGGCCAGAACTGACCCTTTCCTGCCTTTCTTCCTTGACAGACACGCAGTGAGAAGATCCACGACAAGGAAGCTGTTTCTGAAGCTGAGCTTGGGGGAACCAGCCTAAAGAGGTGCAGGCAGCCACCCCCACCCCATGCTCCACTCTGCAGCGCCTCCCCTGCTCTGCCCCCTGCTCTGCCACTTTGCCTCCCCTATGTGCCCATGACTGTACCGCAGCTGAGCTGAGAGAACACTGGGATATGGTTTCTGTAGAACCCAAGCCACTTAGGAACTAGGAGATGGGATGATGGCAATTCTAGCCTATGATTTTTTTGGTTTGATTCAGGGCGTGGAAAACCGGGACCCCAGCATATCCCAGCAGGGAAAGAAACTGTTCAGCTCCTCTTAGCGGTCTTTCTTCCTCTATCTGAAGTTGGGAGAGTCCAGCCGGACATCTGTTCCTGGATTAGTGAACAGCATCCTCTGGGTTTAGCCAGGGAGACTTCCAGAACTATCAGGACCATCTCTCCACCATTAGGACACCCATGAAAAGAGTGAGGGCAACAGAATCCCACAGGGGCCATGCAAGCAGCCCAAACGAAGCCAGGCAGGCCCCAGGGTAGAAGGGAGCTCCAGAGTCATAGTGTGGGGTTTGAATTCCACCTCTGCCATTTCTGGCTCTGCCTTTGGGCTATACTTCCCATCTCTGCCTAGTGGGATAATAGGAACTGCCCCATAGAGTTGTCGGAGGACTGAATGGTCTGACATGGGCGATGCTGTCATGTATGCCTGGCACTTTCAGTCATCAGGCAGCACACGTGCCAGATCTGTGCCGGAGATTAAATGGTGTCCTAGTTTGGGTTCCCCCAAAAGCAAAGCCTGAGACAAGGATTTGAGTACAAATAGTTTATTCAAGAGGGGATTCCAGGAAAAGCCTGGAAGTGAGACAGGGAAGGGAAGGCATCATAAAGGGGGTGCCATCAAGCAGGTTATATGTGGGTGATTGGAGCTTAGTTTCCAATTTCGCTGAGGATCTCTGGGAGCCAGAGCAGAATGTGAGTTCTCCTACCCGGGGACAAGCCACCAAGTTTCACCCATTGTTTTTTGAGGGTTGTGTGTAGGGCCACAAACTGTGATATTTCTAGCTTCCTCTGGCTGGAGGCCAAGTGTGCTCCTGCAGATAGAAAAAAGCCCTCAGATGGAAAATGGCAGGTGCTCAGTGTGCTTTGTTGGGTGTGTAGGTGTGATGAGGGGCAGGGCACTGACAGCGTCTTCCAGGAGAGGTGAGCAGAACCTTTGTGGTCCCAGCCCTGGTGAAGCGCTGGGACCAGGGAGGAAGACCAGAGTGCCTGACCCGTGTAAGGCACCTTCCACTAACGCTGCTTTTCCTCCTCACTTTTCCCAGGACCAAATCTGTCTCCTCCATGTCGGAGTTTGAAAGTTTGCTGGACTGTTCCCCCTACCTCACCAGTGAAGCCGCCCGGGGCAAGAAGCTGCCCAACAATCCTGCCTTTGCCTTTGTGGGCGCTCAGCCAGTGGACCCGGAGAAGGCTGCCCCGGAACAGCCAGGGCTGTCGCCCCGGGACTGCAACCGTCTGGGTACCCTGGGCTGCCAGGAGCCGGCAGGGAGGCAGATGCAGCGCAGCTACACGGCTCCAGACAAGACAGGCATCCGCGTCTACTACAGCCCCCCGGTGGCCCGGCGCCTGGGCGTCCCTGTGGTCCATGACAGGGAGGGGAAGATCATCATCGAGCCTGGCTTCCTCTTCACCACGGCCAAGCCCAAAGAGTCGGCCGAGGCAGACCGACTGGCCGAGAGCTCTTACAGCCGCTGGCTCTGCAACTTCTCCCGGCAGCGCCTGGACGGAGGCTCGGGGGGCGGCCCCTCGCCGGCCGGGCCTGGCTTCCCAGCGGCTCTGCATGACTTCGAGATGTCCGGCAACATGAGCGACGACATGAAAGAGATCACCAACTGCGTGCGCCAGGCCATGCGCTCGGGCTCACTGGAGAGGAAGGTGAAGAGCACGTCCAGCCAGACGGTGGGCCTGGCCAGCGTGGGCACGCAGACCATCCGCACGGTCAGCGTGGGCCTGCAGACCGACCCGCCCCGCAGCAGCCTCCACGGCAAGAGCTGGTCACCCCGCAGTTCCTCGCTCGTGTCCGTGCGCAGCAAGCAGATCTCATCCTCCCTGGACAAGGTGCACTCGCGCATCGAGCGGCCATGCTGCTCGCCCAAGTACGGCTCGCCCAAGCTCCAGCGGCGGTCCGTGTCCAAGCTGGACGGGGCCAAGGACCGCAGCCTGTGGAACCTGCATCAGGGCAAGCAGAACGGCTCAGCCTGGGCACGCTCCACCACCACGCGGGACAGCCCCGTGCTGAGGAACATCAACGACGGGCTGTCCAGCCTCTTCAGTGTGGTGGAGCACTCGGGGAGCACTGAGTCCGTCTGGAAGCTGGGCATGTCTGAGGCCCGGGCCAAGCCAGAGCCCCCCAAGTACGGCATCGTGCAGGAGTTCTTCCGCAATGTGTGTGGCCGGGCGCCAAGCCCCACCTCCGCGGCGGGGGAGGAGGGCACCAAGAAACTGGAGCCCCTCTCCCCGGCCAGCTACCATCAGCCGGAGGGCATGGCCAGGATCCTGAACAAGAAGGCGGCCAAGTCAGGCAGCAGCGAGGAGACCAGGCTCTCCGTGCTCCCCCAAGTGGGGAAGGATGGTGTCCCCCGGGATGGAGATGGAGCCACGGTCCTTCCCAATGAGGTAGGTGGGTGGGGTCTGCCCTTTTTCTTGGGAGGTGAGGTTGGCTTATGAGGTTCAAACTCTTGGTTTTCAGACTGAGAAATGTGGTTGTGTGTTTCAAAAAGTCCTTGTGCTGATCTGGGATGGGGATTGGAAGGCCCCAGACCTGGAACAACAGACCTAATGGACACTCGGTCTGAATACAGCAAACTAGTGAGCATGACTTTCGTAGCTGCTTGTGCCACCACACACCAGAGACTGCCAGCATCCCCTCCAGGGGAGAGGCTTGCTATCCGCTCTCCCACCACCCAGCAGATGCTGGAGCCAGCTTGTTTGGTTTGGGAGAGCTGATCGTGTCCATCTGTGTTCAGTGACTTACTTCACCTTAGTACCTTGAGCTCAGCCACTGTGGGAGGCTTTTTCTGACACCATGAAAATTGGAAATGCTACAAATCAGGGCTTCTCCTCTCAATCCTGGAAAACTAGTTATTAAATATTTACCAGTACACCACTGCCCCCAGCCCACCAAGACTCCAGGCCTAAGTGCTTCCATATTCTCTGAGACTCCTTGGCTGCTCACTCCACTCCTGATATCAAGTTCAGATTTAGGTAGGGATTATGTGCGTGTTAGTAAAAGAATGCATATAAGTTAGCTTTGCAGAAAAGGAAATGACAGAGTATCTCATGGAACCCAAGGTTATATTCCACTTTTAATTATTATAAAATATTGAATGTGTTCCCTGTGTTGCACAATATATCCTTGTAGCTTATTTTATACCTGTAAACCCCCTACCCTTATATTGCCCCTTCCCCCTTCTCTCTCCCCACTGGTGACCACTAGTTTGTTCTCTGTATGTGTGGGTCTGCTTCTTTTTTTGTTATATTCCCTGGTTTGTTGTATTTTTTAGAGTTCACATATAAGTGATATCATACAGTATTTGTCTTTCTCTGTCTGACTTATTTCACTTAGCATAATGTCCTCCAAGTCCATCCATGTTGCTGCAAATGGCAAAATTTTATTCCTTTTTATAGCTGAGTAGTATTCCACCATGTGTATATACCACTTTTTCTTTATCCATTCATCTGTTGATACACACTTAGGTTTCCATATCTTGGCAATTGTAAATAATGTACAGCTGCACTGTTTTTGATTCAAGTATAATTGATTTACAATGTGTTAGTTTCAGGCGTACAGCAAAGTGATTTAGTCATATTTGGGTATATATATATTTTTTTCTTAAATTATTTTCCATTATAGGTTATTATAAAGTATTGAATATAGTTTCCTGTGCTTTACAGTAGGTCCTTGTTTATCTATTGTATATATAGTAGTGTGTACGTGTTAATCCCAAACTCCTAATTTTTCCCTCCTCCACCTTGTACAGCAGCCTTAGCCATTATCCCTGTGTGTTGGTAACATTAAAAAATTAGAAAATACCTCAAATGCACATAAAAGTGAATTGGATAAATAAATTAAGCTATTTTCACTCAGTGGAATAGTATGTGGCCATTAAAAAGAAGGAAATCTAGACATACATAACAACACAAAAGTGTTCATGTTTGCAATTACAAAACAGACTGTAGGGGGTGAGATCCTTCTGGTAAACGTATGTGTGTGCAATGTTTTGAGAATTTATCTTTCATGGACAACGTCCACTTTCTTCCCTGTATATTCCAGGATTTATTACATTCGGGAATATTATTTATGAACAGGCATTAATTCTCTAATGGGGGGAAATAATTTTTAAAAGTTGGTCGAGAGAGGGGCTACAAACCCCGGGAACTGATCCCTGGGCACAGCTGAGTCTAGATTCCTTGCCTGGCTGGCCACCCAGTCCATGGGTAGTCAAGGCCTCCTGGTTCTTCCTGACTTCTTCTTCCCTCCTCCTAGGATGCTGTTTGTGACTGTAACACCCAGTCTCTCACCTCCTGCTTCGCCCGGCCATCCCGCTCCGCCATCCGCCACTCTCCTTCCAAATGCAGGCTGCACCCTTCAGAGTCCAGCTGGGGTGGGGAGGAGAGGGCAGCCCCCCACAGCGAGTGACGGAGCAGCCAGGTTCCCCACCTCAACCAGCCCAAACCCTGGATAGCTGATGGGAACCAGCAGAGAGGAGACGAGGCGAGGGGCCCCGATCCCTGCATCCCTCGTCCTGGAGAGACAGCAGCTGCACCACTGCCAGAGAAGAGCTTTGCCCTCCAGGTAAAGCGGGGCCTCCTGCTGACTGCTGGGTGGTGATCTCTGACTTCCCAGGGGAAGGCAGTGAGAGGGAGAAAGACCAAAACTGGGCTTCAGAAGCGTCTCTAGAGAGATCCCTTAGGAGCTGATCCACTGAGAGCTTATCCCTGGGTTGTAAGGGAGAGCCTTGCCTGGTTCTACCCACACCCACTTCTCAGAAGAGCCAAGGAAAGCATACAGTTCCGGCCATGCCCCTCAGGGAAAAGGGCTCACAGAGATGTTCCCTGCCAACCACATCCCTCTTCATGGGGAGGAAACATTGATGAGAAGAACAGGCTTTGCTCTTGGGCTCAACTTGGGGGTCCTGGTGGAGCTGAGCTGGGCATCACCCCATCCCTTCCTTCCCTCCACCACCTCCTCCTCCCAGCCCTGCTGCTCTGGACTGCTGTGGCTCAAGGGGATATGATAGGGCAGTAGCCAGGGGTCAAGTATCTGCTTGGAGTCCTGGAGCCCTGGATCTCCCTGCCCAAAGCCTGGATGCAGCAGCAAGGACTGGAAGACAAGGTAGAAACGTGTGGGGCTCAGGGTCGGGGAGCCACTGGAACTGCCTTTCTTGCCAAGGTGACTTGGGGTCCCCAACCTTCCCAGGAGACTCCTTGAGGACAGAAATGGGTAGAGCAGTCTCAAGACCTGGTGCACATATACATGCCTAATTGCCCACTGCCTTGATTGCTGGGGCCTCTCTCCCTGGCACCCTGGAGGGGCTGTTGCATCTCCACTGTGTTTACATCCTATGGCCGGTGGAGGGTAAGGATATTCCCAGCAAGAGACTCCCAGTTGGCCGGGTCAGGCCAAGGAGCAATCCAAGAGGCTGGTGCCCCAGGACATGGCAATAGACTGGGGCCTGGAAACACATTTCTTGCCTAGGTTGTTTATTTGAATTTTTCTTACTATAAATATTTAAGGTGGTTTTACTTTATTTTAATAATTTAATTTACCCTAAAGTCCTTAAGGTAATTTATTGGAAGTTGAGACGTACTCTTGCCACTGGGACAATGTGAGGCTTCGAACGCAATGGACGGGTGTGGGGTCCCCCATGTGGATAAGGAACTTGCAGCTGAGCTCTGGTTTCCTGGTCAGGCTTGGCGGGTCCCCCAGCAGAGCCGGAGCCCTGCAGTTTTCTCCCCCGACGCCGCTGACCATTTGACCCCGGATTACTACTTTACACTCAGCACCCGGTACTTACCTGGCCCCCAGCCGTCAGTCTGTGAATGTTCACTGACAGGGTGGGGGACTGGACCAGTGTCACCACTTCCCAAACATTTTCTCTTTTCCTTCTCATTTTCCTCCCTCCCTCTAACACCTTTTTTTCAATGAGTCAAACATGGATTCCTAAGGCTTTATCAAGAGCAGGGAGAGCTCTCCAAGTTCCCTAAGTGAGAACTCGCAGGAAAACAGGACTGAATTCCGAGAATGTTGTTTATTGCAGCTTTGCACATGGATGTGAGAGTGTCTGCCAGCCTGCTTCAGTTCTCACCAGCCTGCCAGCCTTTTCACCAGCCTCTCTCTTTAGCCTTATGGCCTCTCCTGGCTCGTCTCCCAGCCCTAACTGTACTGCCCGCCCTTCCCCACATCCCATGTGAGCTGCATGAGCCATCGGATGGATTGCAGCATGGCTCATTGCAGTGTGGTGGTGGTTTTGGGGGGGTACTCAAGACGGCCTCCCCATTGGTGCCAATGAACCCATTTTGGATGTACATGTGCCCCCACATCTGTGTGTGATTGGCTGGAGGCCCAGATGGATAAAGCAGCTTATCTGTGAATTCCCTATGAGGAAAACCATAAACCAGCAGCTTTGGTAGTTTGCCCCCAGGACCCAGGAGATGCCTCTGCACTCCTACCCACCAGCTCCCAGTCTTACCCTTTCTGGGGCACCTGGACCAGTTACCCAAATCCCTTCATCTCCATTCCCCATCAGCAGAACTTTGGGGTCAGACACTTCCTCACACCATAGTGACCTGTGTGGGCAGAACAGGCAGGCCGATGGATACGTGGGCCAGCCCCCTCCGGGATGCCACTGCTCCCACCCAAGAGATCAGGGGGCCCCTCCAAGGTTGTCTCCAAGTGAGGGGATTCACACCAGGCCACAAGCCACCAGAGGCCTTCTCCCACCTTCCCAAGCTGCGAGGGCCAGGGAGGCTGTGCTTCTAGCCTTGGGGAGAAATCCTCGTGAGACCTGAGCCCTGCGGACCACTCAGCCTTACTGTCATCCTCGTCCAAGATTGTCCTTGCCATCCTTGGTGTCTTGGTACCTGGCCGCCCGGCCCCCAGCCAGTGTCAGAGGCCCCAGGTCATGGTTTTCAGTCAAGTCCCAGTTTCTATTTTCTGCATGCCACTGTGCGAGGTCACTCATCACTGTTCTGACAGAAGCCTCTGAACGTGGGGCTTGATGGGGTTCAACATGTTACCTGTAAATATTGGTTTGGTTTGATTTTTAGCATTTTAATTAGTAACAGTGTTTTCTTTTTTAGGGTAGGGGGTTGGTTTGTAAAAACTCTCTGCTCATTTGGAATGTAATTTCTAAGTTTGTTTCTTTAAATGCCTTTTAAGTCTTGGTAACATTCCCAAAGCAGAAAACTGCCTGGCCCGCAGCAGGGACTCCCCTGGAGCATCGGGTCCCAGGAAGGAACACTACCCTTTTCCCCTTTCTTCCCCTTCCTACCACCCCTTGCCTTTTTACTCCTAGCAACTTCCTCGTCCTTCCCTTCCTCCTTCTCTACCCATCTTTTTCCTTTCCCCCATCCCCATTTTCTTCAACCAAAGTCCCAAGGTACCCTGAAGTCCTATTCCCTACAGACCGCCAGGCTTAGATCCATTGTGTTGGCACGAATTGGTTGTGGGGAAATGGGAGAACAGTTGGCATGGTGACCCCAAAATGGACCATCTTGTGTTTCTTATGTCTGACTTCTTCCCAGAGCCAAATTAGACCCTCCTGGGGGCAATGATGTCTGTATTCTAAATGAAAATCAAACTACTTTGTCACATTAGTGGCTCCTAGATCCTGCATGCACATGGCATCAGTACGCAAGTTTCTGTCACCCTGGCAGCCCTTTGCCCCCAGTTCTTTCCCCACCAAAGGCTGACCAATTGAAAAATACCCTCCAAGAGGCCTTGCTCAAAATGGGCCCTTCCCCTTGGGCTCCCCCAGAACACTTCTCTACCGGCTGCTCTCCCAGGCGACAAAGTCAAGGGCCCAAGGACTTGAGCCTCTTCCACCCTGATTGCAACATGGCTCTGTCGTGCCTGACCCCATGCACCTTTCATGGTTTCATCATCCAGCCTGTTCTCTTGCTCACCCAACTTCCAGGCCCTTCCCAGTTACGAAGTGGGAGAATGTCCTTCTACCTTCTGCCTGATCACACTCCTTATCCCCAAGCCAACCCCCTAGTGCCCTGGCCCTGGAGGTGACACACCCTTCACTAGTGTTAGTGAATAGAAAGAGAGCCACAAGATAAACTGGACCAACCCCCTCACTTTTCTTTAAACTGTGACAAAACGTATATAATGTAAAACTTACTATTTTAGCCATCTTAAGTGGCTTTGAATACATTAATAATGTTGTACAACCATCACCACTATCCATTTCCAGAACTTTTTCATCTCCCCAAACTGAAACTCTACCCACTAAACAGTAACTCCCCACCCCTCCCCTCCTAGGCTCTGATGACCTCTATTCTACTTCCTGTCTTTATGACTTTGCCTATTCTAGGTTCCTCATATAAGTGAAATCATACAGTATTTGTCCTTTTGGATCCAACCCCCTCACATTTTTGGATGAGGAATCAGGCCCAGAGAAGGGAGTGGGTCATCTAAAGTCACACAGCAAACTAGAGACAGAGTTAAGACTCAGGTGTCCTGACTCCCAGCAGGCTCTGCATTCCCAGTGGTGAGTGAGACATCACCTACCATTCTGTGGTCTTGGTTGAACCCCTTGCTCTCTCTGGGCTCAGTCTGTTCGCTCCCCACCACCTATCCATCCTCTCTTTTATCATCTTCCTCCAAAGCTTCCCCTCCTCCTGCCTCCTCTTCAGCTGGTTCCCACCAGCAGATGAAGTGGCCCTGGCCCATGGCCAAGGTTTTTCCTCTTTTGAGCCTGGGGCTTACTTGTAGCACCCATCCCTCAGCCCTCCCAGAATTGCCTCCGCAGCTCTGCTCCCCTCCCTGTAACCTCAGCAACCCCCTCCCATCCCCTCAGGCTCACATTCCCATAATCCTGTGTCTGTGGTCTTCCATCTCCTGATGTTTGGTTTCAAATCTCGTTGTGTCTTCTGAGTTTTATTTTGTGTTTTTTCACACCAAAGGAGGCACCTTTCCCCAGTGCCTCAGGCTGTGACACTCCCACCAGCCCAGAAAGATGTCTGCTTCATCCCACCCCTAAGCCACATTGTCTTTGTCCACAGCTTCCTGGCAGGACCTTAGTACTTTCCACTGGGAATGAGGGGGGTACTTGGATCCCCACTTTGACCTCCTCTACCCTGCCCAGTCCTGCATGGTCTTTTTTGGAAAGCAGATGCAGCCTGGCTAGGTTCTTCTCTCCTTCTCCCTGGGACCATTCAACCATCTGTCCTTCTTGACGTCACCATCTTTTGCATTCTCCTCTGAAAAAGCTTGTCCTGGCAGAACCAGTAGCTCACCCTGGCACTACCCCTTACCCCTCCCAACAGTGTTTGCAGTTTGCAAAGTCCACAGACCCAAGAACCAAAGGGGACTGGGGACATGATGCTGGGCCTGAGTCCCCTGCCCAGGGCTCCTCCCAACCCCTCCCTGACCCTCCTTAGACCCTCCCTTGTCTATCCCACCAGCCCTACTTCCTTCCCTTCTGCCCTTCACCAGCCCTCTGGGCCCTAGGCTCTAAGGAAAGGAGCTTTGATTTCCTCTAAGCATCCTTGAAGGGCCAGAGTCGTCAGGGCCTGGCCACCTTGTTACTCTTCATTCTGATACCACTCAAACTGCTCCCATGAGAAGGAACCTCAGCCAGGAGTCTGGAGACCTGGCCCAGGTCTGGGCAGATGTCAACTTCTCTGCGTTTGGCTGGTGGTATGATTTTATGATGACCAGAAGGATGATCCTTAGGGCTTCGGAGCACCCCTCGTGTTTTCGGGTCCTATGTCATCACCCTCTTTCCACTGGGCCCTGCTATACTGGCTCCTCTCTCAGCTCTGTCACTGATCTCTGTGCCTTAGTTTACTTCTCCACAGAGGGGGGCTCACCACAGGTCTGTTCCTAGCTTTTTCCCAGACATTTTGGTACCTCTAATGCAGGGCCTTGCCAGCTGTCCCCAGCTCCCTGACACTGCCTTGGGGCACCAGGTTGCTGAGGATGAGATGCCTGGACATTCTCAAAGAAGCAGGAGCATAACCTGGGAACCTGATAGAAATGAAAAGTATTGGCCCCACCCAAGACCTACAGAAGTAGACCTCTTTTTTGGTGGGGTGCTCAGCAAGCTGGGGTGTAGTAAGCCCTCCAGATGATTCTGACATACATAGGAGTTTGCCAACTGTTGATCTAGGCTAACAATTAGTGCGGCCTGGTGAGGGACTGAGGCTGGCCCTGACCAGGAAGGGGTGGGAAACACCAGCCTCATCTGGACTCCTGATAGATTGGAAAACTCCCTCCACACCCTCCTCCTCCTCCCCCAGAGTAAAACAAAACTATGTTCTCCTCTTCCTGGAAACTGCAGGTCTGGGAGAAGGCATACATTTTTCATTTCCCTGCCCCTGGCTTGGTTCCACTTCTACCCACCTCTCCCACTTGTCTGGGTTTTACAAAAGGTTGTGTAGGGTTGTGCCAGTCAGGCAGTGGGTGGGAGTCCTGGGGGGTGTGGGAGACAAAAGACCCTGATGGTTTATCCCTTGGGGACCTCACCATAGGCTTATGGCCTCTCTTCAAATAGAAAGAAACTTAACTCCTCAAAGAAAGAACCCTAAATCCCCAGCCAGCTCCTCCTCCTTCTCCCACCTCCAGGGAGACCTTGTAGACAGTGCCAAAAACAGCTCCAACCCCCAGCAGCTGGGGAAGAGAGCCAGAAGCTGTCCCTCCTCATCCTGGCCCCCCTCCCCAACCCCCACCAATACTGTGAAGCCCCCTTCCTGCCCAGCCTGGCTTCCTGGTGTGGCCCCTACAGTCGTGGCCCCTAGGGGTCCTCCAGTGAAAGGCCTTTGGGAAGGAAGGGACCAAGGGCATCCTTGGGCCAAACTGTCCACCTCTCCTGTCCACTGTTCTCTCCTCCCCACTCCTGTCTTCAAAAGGCTCCTTCCCAGGATGGATTGGGTGCTAGGACAACCATGGTCCAATCCGCCAGCTCTCCTTGCCCCCGTGTCATTTCAGACATGAGAATACTGTACAGTGTAAACTTACAAAGGGTTTTTAATGGTTGTAGATTGAAAATAAAGTATGTCATATGAACAGTTTCCGTGGACTTGGCCTCCTCTCTGATTTCTCTTGTAAGGTGGGTGGGGTCCCCAGCAGATTTGAAACCTGACTCTACCCCACCCCCAGTTGCCTGGGAAGGAGGGAACCTGGGAATGCCACAGCCAGCTGGCTGGTATGGGGTCACTTGGGAGGAGCCTCCAGGGGTTCCTGGCCACTGACACCTCAGAGTCTTCCATGAAGGGTGGTATCACCACTGAGAAACAAATGCAGAGTACTCAAAAATGGAATTGAACCTTTCTGCAAAAGACTTCTAAAAATTTATCATAAAAAAGGACACTATAGACATGAGTTGATTATCTATTACAGTATAATTAATTATCCCTAAACATATCACAGATGCTGTGGATCAGGAATTCAGGAGCTGGGTACTTCTGACTCAGGGTCTCCTGAGGTTGCAGTTAAGTGTCGTATGCTGCAGTCATTAGAAGGCTTGAGTGGGGCTGGAAGATCCATTCACAAGGTAGCTCACTCATATGACTTGCTCCCAGGAGCAAGTCAGGGTTGGCAGGAGGCCTCATTCCCTCCTCATGTGGACCTCTCATTGGGCCGCTTGAGTGTCCTCACAGCATGGCAGCTGGCTTCCCCCAGAGCAAGTGATACACGAGAAAGTGGGGTCGAAGTTACAATGTCTTTTATGACCAAGCACACTATCATTTCTGCAATATCTTATTGGTTATATCGATCAGCCCTACTCCTTGTGGAAGAGGACTGACTATACAAGGGCATGAACACCAGGAATTGGGGATCCTTGGGGGCCATCTTGGAAGTCAGCTGCCACATGAAAATCATACAGATCTCCTCTTTTTTGAGGGCCTAACAACAGTCAGTCCTGTGCTAGGCATTGAGGACAACAGTACATGGGCCTGAAAAACAGGAAAGCGAATGTCAGGAAAGTGGGGTGCCCAGGGAGCCAAGAGGAATCAGGAAAGGCTGCAGAGGGACCTCTAAACCTAAGGTTGAGACATTGACCAGATGGAGATGGTAGGGTGTTGTAGGAAGGAGACTGAGAGGAGATGTTCCAGGGAAAGGGAACAGCATATATGAAAGCCTAGTAGAAAGCAAAGCAGAACTGGGGAAGTGAAAGAAGTCTCTAGTGTGGGGAGTGATGAAAGAGGCTGGGTCAGATCATACAGTACCTTATGAGGGAAGGAATGTGCATGTCCCGTGGACAATGGGGAGCCATGGGAGAACTGAAAGTAGGGACAGGACATAGTCAGAGGATGTACTGGGTCTGGATTCCATGAAGCAGTACACTCACTGTGCCCCAGGATGGCCAGTTCCGGCTGTGTTCTATTCTTGGGACATTGACAAATAAGTGGTTGAAGGAGTAGGGTGGGCATAGAAGGAACTGGGCCCCAGAAAGTGCTATTCAGGGAAAAAAGGAAATCTCTGCTTTCAGACGGCTGGTGGGAGCCAACATGCTTGGAACCACAGGGTGGAAACTTCAGGAAGGCAGATTTCTGCCTACCACCAGAAAGCTTTTCCAAGGACCACAGCTGCTATGGAAGGATTTCCACAGTCACATTCCAGCTGCTGCTCACCAACCCTTCTTTCAGATTTTGTGGACTGTTTGTAATTCAATACTTGGACAGCTCAGATCCGAAAGGATTGCACACGCAAGGAGACATTTTGATGGCATCATGCTGGGTGCCGAAGCAGCAGTCTGCTCTCTTGAGAGCCCCCAAGCCAGCAAGGGATAGTGGACCAGGCACAGGCTGGACTCCTGGGAGCAAAGAAGGAGCATCTGGTTTTCAGCCTGGGGCCTCAGAGAAGACTGAAGCTTAAAATTTGAGAGAATTTTGCCAAGAACAAGCAAGGAAGGGCTTCCCAGGCAGAAAGAACGGTATGAGTAAAGGAGCAGAAGCAATGAGGGGTGACCAGAGGAGCAGAAAGCAGTTTGGGGAGGGGGTGGCCTGGAATGAGGCTGCAAAGGAGACTTCTTAAACTTTGCCAAGTATTGAAGGGAACCACAAAAGGAGAAAAAGTGTTAGAATAGGACTGGAAAAAGTGTTCCTAGTCCGCCCTGGGACAGTAATGGTCCACATTTTTTAGAGTTAAGATAAAGGAGGGGGCGTGGCCTAGCAATGGGGCAGGGCATCATCACTGCCCGCCCGCTAATGCACTATCTTCCTTTGGAAGGTACCGCTCTGGGCCTTTGTTTCCCCATCTTAGAAAGGCTCTGGGTATGTGTGGCGCAAAGGACACGATGGTGTGACGGGACTCCGTTAGTGACTCCCTGGGCATGCCATAACTGGGAATGCTGCAACGTGGCCAAAACTGGGCTGCGAAGGACTTGGACAAAGGGGGCGGGGCTGGTAAGAGACTTGAACATCGGTTTGCGCATGCACCTTGAGGAAGCCGGCGTTCTGCGCGTGCGCGAGTCCGAGAGGCCGCCGGCCGCGCATGCGCCCTTGGCTGGCGGGAGTTTCGCGAGAGGCGGCAGTGGCGCGGGAGGCGAATGGCGCTGCCGGTTCATACCGGGAAGCAGCAGCCACCTTCGCGCCGGGCGCCCAGGGGTAACCCCGGGCCGTGGAGAAAGTGACCTGCGGCTTTGTGTTTCGAGGACGAAGGCTCCGGGCCGGACGGGCGTCGCCCTGAGGTCAGGAAGTCGCAGACTTGTCCCTGGACTCGGCCTCGCTCACCCCCGCGCCAGTCTTTTTGGAGTCGGAGCCCTCGGCCCCGCCCAGACCCGACCAGTCTCCACTCCCCGACAGCGGAGACTAGGGGGTCTCCGGGGCGCTGCAGCCTCCTCCTGGTGAGAGGAAACCCCAGGGCGGGCGTTTGTAGAGGCCGCTCAGGGCCTGTTTTATAGAGCCAGCGGTCTGGACTCCAGAAGCGGTTGAGGGCTGGAGATGGGTCACAGGCCAGGCAGGGTTCGAATTTCATCTTTGTTCCAGGCTGGCTGCATAAAAAGTTTGGGCCAGGCTTTTGCCCCTCTGAACCTCAATTCCCCTATTTGCAAGGTGAAATTAATGTTGATTAAGAGCTGTGGAAAGGATTGATGGGATAATGATGCAAACAGTGTTTACATGCATTCATTGGTCCTGGCATATAAATTGGTACCGTTGTTGCTGCTGTTATCCAGGCTTTCATCTATGGGATACAGCCATATAGCTGGCGATTTAGATCCTTGACCTCCCCCTTGTTCTCTTTTCCTCGTTGTCCCTCCACATAAATTCTTTCCCTTTACTAAGCACCCTCCACGTACGGATTTCTGCTGCTGGGGAGGGATAAGCACGGAAGATGTAGAGGTGCCTCCCTCATGTCCCTGCCCTCTTCCATTCAGTCGATTGTCTGTGACAGGCCCTAGGAATACAGTCTGGCCGGGAAGACAGACATGTAAACAGACTTTACAGCCAGTGCTAGAGAGACCTAGGGGTGGAGCAGCCAACTCTGCCAAAGAGAAGTGATGTGAATGCTTCATGTTTGAGCTAGATTGGGAAGGATGAATAAGTGTTACAAGCAACGTGTGCAGATTCAAAAGTGGTTCATGGAATGGAAGTGGCAGGAGAAAGCAGAAATGGGTAGTTGGGACTAGCTCCTGGAGGTGTTGAATATACTGGAAGAACCTCTGCTGCAGTCTAAAGAATGGACTGGAGAGGAGCAGTAGTGCATGGAGGAGAACTGGTGGAGAGGTTGTTAGATTCTTGAGGGGAGTGGGAGAGAGTGGTGGAAATTATGACACGTGAGCTAAATTGATAACTGGAAACGGAGAAGAGCTTTAGAGACTGTTGGAGGTAGAGAATTTTTTTTTTTTTAATGGAGGTGCTGGGATTGAGCCCAGGACCTTGTGCCTTCTATGCACTCTACCATTGAGCTACATGCCACCTCCAAGCTAGAGAATATTTCTAGCAATGAATTCTGTGGAAATTCAGAGAGTGATGATCTATGCTGATATTCTCTGGAGGAGGTGGGTGAGGTGGGATTGGGCTGGGCCTTGTTAGGCAGGTAGAATTTCATGGGGCAGAGATAGGCAGATCAGAGAGACTGGAAAGCACAAGGCCTAATCTGATGTAGTAAAGCCCCAGCAAGACTGGGACTGAAATGTGAAGGACAGATCACCTCATTTTCCTATTTTCAGGGTTCTCCACCCAGGATGACTTCAGTGACTAGATTGGAGATTGTAGAAGGTGAGTATTATAGTGAAATTCAGTACCTCATGCCTTGGGTTCCGGTTCCTGAGCTATACCTAAATACCTTCCTGGCTCCTGGTGGATTTGGAATCACTTGCTCATGTATTTGCAGATATGCTTCCTCAGTGTTTCCATGATCTCGGGCACATGTTTTCTTTTTCCACTTTTTTGCATACTTAGTTGTGATGGGTTTGATTCTGTATTTTGACTTTTTTATAACAAGTGCTAGAAGAAGAACCAGTGACATCCAAGACTTATGATCATCAATTGGAATCAGATCCCATCCCTGCAGAAGCGTGTAATAAATCGTCTGCCTCCCTGGAGATGACTGAAGGCGTTTCAAAGGAACGAATTCACCTGGGCGCTAGCCCCCGAAAAAGGGAAAATTGTGATCTCAGCCACCGGGAAGGACTTCAATCCAGGTCCCTTCATTTGTCCCCCCAAGAACAGTCTGCCCGTTGTCAAGACAGGAGGCAATCCTGGCGGCGAGCAAGTATGAAAGAAACGAACCGGCGGAAGTCACTGCCTCCCTTTCATCAGGGCATCACAGGTGGGGTGCTATGTGCATAAGACAGTGGAGTTCCAGCTCAGATAGGAGGCAGTGAGGTATGGCAGAAAGGTAGACTTGACTTTCCTGCTTACTTGCTATGTGGCTGAGCAGATCACTTCACCTCTCTGAGCTTCAGTTTCCTCAACTGTAAGAGGAATATTCTAAGATTATAAGTACTGATGTCAAACACCTAGTAAGTATTCAATATCACTGTTATTTGTATCATAGTATTAGCTGTCTATTGTAATCTATACCATGAGAGGAAAATGTGATTTACAGTTTTGTTCAGCATTCACCTCTGCTAAGTGAATGTTCAACATTCACTTCTGCTAGAAATAAAGATTTCTAACTGTGGCTTTCTGCTTTATATCCTAAAGTAGAACAGAAAGTGTATGGGTTGCTATCTGATTTTAGGCTTTATAACTGAAAATATCTCAGGGGGAAGAGCACATAAAAATAGAGTAAAAACCTAGTTTTTAGACATGCTGTATTTGAATGTGATTTTGTGTGAATCTTTAATAACATCTCAGTAAGCAGTGAAGTACAAGATTTGATTTGAAGCACAAGAGCACATTTCAAGAAGAACATAATAGCTGTGTGACCTTGAGCAGGTTACTTAACCTTTGCCTTATGGTCCTCATCAGTGAACAGGATGGAATAATACCAGTCTTCAGGGTTGTGTGAGGATTAAATGAATTGATATGTAACACACTAGTTGGAATGTCGTAAGTAAGTAGCACAAGTGTTAAGCTGTTGTGATTATGTTAAAGCTATTACCTCACTTCCAGATGGTCTGATGTCTGGAAGGAAACCTGGGTAAAAACAGCCATTTAGCATATCAGAAAATTGCTATCACAGTTATGCTCATACACCTTACTCCTTAGATGTGCCAAGAAACTTCAATTTCCTAAGATTACCCTTACCTTCATCTCTGTTCCAGAGCATGTGGACCTAAAATTCTGTGTAATAGAAAACACTGATGTAATAAGATTTGCTGTTTCCTGGTTATTTCTGGCCACTTGCCAGGTTTCTTTGGTTATAGGCAGAAGGTATCCTGTTTTTCATGACTAACAGCAAGGAGAAGTAATCAAGAGAGGATACAAAAGAACTTTAAAAACACAGCCAGCTAAATCTGGAGGGTAAAAAGACATGTATCTCTCATAATTCTCTAAACAGATTTCCTTTGCTGTATAAGAACTGATGTTTTGAAATGGATGTAATGCAAAAAACAGTGTCTACATCTTTTAGTTGCTTGAGAATTCTCTGGAATAATTATGTGAAATGCCCATCCAATTCAGGCTGACTCACTGTGTGATCTTGGGCAAATTACCTATTTCCTAACCTTTGCCAAATGGAATTGATAAGATAGTTGCCTGAGTTTTAATGAGGTGTGTATGGCATTTAGTAAAATGCCTTTTAGATAGCAAGTGTTCAACAGATTACTATTAATATTATTATTAGGTCATAGAGAGGCAGCATGGTATTAGTGGGAACAACACAGGTTTTGGTGACAGACTTGGGACTGAATTCTGGCTATACCAGTAACAAGCATCAAACAAGTCATCTCCCCTCTGGGCTTCAGTTTCCCCATCTGTAAAACGGACCTCATAGTTTATAAGAAGATTCTTAAGACAGTGGATTTAAAGCATACTGCAGTGCTTATCATAAAAATACTGAAATGTTCCCATCTCCTTTGAATGGTGAACATAAAACATAAAAAGAATTTAAATTTTTTTTAAATCTACCTTGTTTAGCAAGACAAGATTTTAATGTAATACATAAAAGGTTCTTCTAACTTTTTAAAGTTAGGATGCACAGACGAGTAAATTTCATTCTTTGGTGATCCTGAACAAATTAGATGTGATTGTATATGAATTCTCCCTTTAATTAGAGAAGGCTGCTTGGGTTTTCTTACCTTAAGTTGGACTGCATCAAGGGGGAGGAAATTTTTTAGGTTTTTTAAGCTTTGCTCACTATAAGTATCCAGCTACTTAAAGGTGGTGCTATTTTATGTTAGAGCTCTGCAGATCCATCAGTGTCAACATGGCAGAAAGTAAACGGCTGGGCTCTCTCCTGCTTTCCAGTTTCCAGGTAAGATTCTCGGGATTGGGAAATGCTTCTTCCCTCCCCTTCCCTTTTTTAAACCTCTTACTGTGATAGCCCCAGAGAGAGATCAATACTGTGTGATTTATTGCTTAAAATTAAAAGATGTTTCTTTCTAGTTGGGATTAATTTAAAAGTCAGATTTTATTCCAGCAGCTGATTTGTCTCTGGACTAGGCTCTACCAGTCCCATTGGTGCTGCTGCCACTAACTGAGCAGTTAACAGAGATTTCCCCAGTCTAGTCTCTCTTGCGCATTGGCAGCAAATGATGGGAATTTAAAGTGGGTGGGGGTCAAATCTAAGTTAAGGCAGATATTTGAGGTCTGACTACATTCTGAGTTGGTATTATATTGCTGCTTGGTGATCACATCAGTTTAGATAAGCAAGTCATTTGTGTGATTACGTGACTATTTTTTCCTGAATCAAAAATCAAATTGTATAGTCTGAGCAACAAAGAGTTTTTTCCCTTAACTTTTTCTGTTTAATTATATGAAAAATCTTAGGTTAAAAATTAAATCATGTTTACTTTCATATTCATTAAATATCATAAAATTACATGAACTCAGGACTGGCCTGGGAAATCTTGGTTGTTATACTGAAAATGCTTTTCTTTATTTAGTTCTCTGTTCAGAAACTTGAACCTTTCCTAAGGGGCACTGAGGGCTTCAATCTTGAAAGTTACAAAGCCAAAGGTAAGTTGCTAAGACTAGATGAGTGAGCTTTGACCTTGGGCTGCATCTTCTGTTAAGGTCAGTTGATCCACTCTCAGGATCCCAATTTCCATGAACTGCTGCCTCATAAAACCAGCGCCCTCCTTTTTTGGGGAATTGCATTTTAAAAAGATAAGAATATGTGCTTAAGAAGTTCAGAAGGTCTAAAAAGTGAAAAGTAAGCCTCCTTTCCACCCTGATCCCCAGTCTTATTTCCTCTCCCCAGAGGCAACCATAGCCACCAGCTTCTTGTGTATCCTTGCAGAGACATTACTGCATTTCCAAACATTTATAAGTTAAAATCTAATGGGTAATCCTGTCTGCACTGTTTTTTTACCTTGTCTTTTTCTAACTTAGTAATTTATCTTGCAGGTTGTTTCATGTCACACAAATAGAGCTATCTTGATATTTTAGTAGCTACATGGTATTCCATTTTATAAATGGAATATCTCTATTTGATGCCCACATTGATTCAATCATCTCTTTATTAATGGGCTTTTGGGATCGCTTTCAGTCTTTTGCTATTCCAATGAATAGGGCAATGAATACCTTTTTACACAAGCCTTTGGGCATGTATTCAAGTGAAAATAAGATAAATTCCTAGAACTGGAATTAGCTAGATAAAATGAAATTATAAAAATTACCAGGTTGCCTTCCTAGAAAGTTTATATCAATTTGTTCTCTCACCAGCAAAATATGTAAGTACCTGTTTTCTCATATTCACCACACAGTTTTATCCAGCTATAGATTTTTTACCAGTTCATAGTTGATAAAAGGTATTTTTGTAGTTCTATTCTGTTTTTCTTTTGAAGAGTGTAACCATTTTTTTTGTATTTTTTAAAGCCATTTGTACTTTATTTTCTGTGTGTTGTCTGTTTGTATCCTTTGCTCATTTAAAAAAATTGGAATATTGGCTCTTTCATACTGATTTTGTAGGAATTCTTTATATATTAAAGAAATTAGCTGTTTGTTTCTGACATAAGTTACAAATATTCTTTCACAGGAACCAATTTTAAACTTCCTAGAAAGTAGATATTCTCCTTACTTTATGATTACACAATCATCCAGGTCAGAAATACTAAAGTGCTACCCACTTAAAAGACCTAGAAGATACATGAACTCAGACTAACTTGCCAGTTAAAATTGTTTATTTCAGAATTGCACCATCACCATAATTAGAGTTGATGTGCCAAAGTTATTTTTCATAACTACTTAACATAACCTTTCCCCTCTGCATTCCTCACCTGAATGTAATTGTAGAACCTTCCAAGTCTAAGCAGAGCCCGTTTTTACCTTATGCCCATAATTCTTTGCTTCCAGCTATTTCTCATTACACTTTTGCCATTACCTGACTTCTCTAATATGTTCTTCCATCCAGTGCCAACGGTTCATATCTTGAAAAGAATGAAATGTCAGTGCAGATAAATCTTTTTAACTGCTTTTTCACCAGTCCAATGTAAAAGAAAAATAAATAAGTATCATAAAGAGGAATTGTCTTTCATTTTATCTTTATTTACCCAAAGGAAGAAGATAAAATCTTCCTGTATATTTGTAGCATTTTTTCAAATGGATGAGAGGGCCAGAGTATAACGGGTCCCTGGAGCTAAGACCACCTTAAGAATGTTATATCTTTGTCAGCAGCTCACTGAAAATTTATATTCTCTTTATTTTACAACATGTAATTTTGTTCTCCCTAGCATCTTCTCTTTCGGAAGAATTGAAACATTTTGCAGACAGTCTGGAAGGTAATGGAGCTCTACAAAAATGTTTTGAAGATCCAGAGGGGTAAGAGCAATTCCCCTTCTGTCCAAAATTGTAATTGAATGAAGACTTTAATTAGACAGTTGTACATTCACTCAGCAAACATTTATCCAACATCTCCTATGTATCAGGCTCTTAAGGTACAGTGATAAATAAGTCAAACAAGATCTCTCTTCTTATGTATTATAATAGGAGAGACAGTCAAACAAATACATAGAAAATAATGATTTCAGATACCGATAATCCCAGAAGTCAGTAAATGTGATAGTGACTTGAGAGGGTGGGCAACTTTAACTAGAATGTTCAGAGAAGTCCTCTAATGATTTGACCTTTGCACTGAGACCTGAATGGTGAGAAGGAGCCAGCAATGGAAGGCGAGGAAAAGCATTCTTCAGATCTTGGCAAGCCTTGCAAATTGGAGAGAAACTTATGTTCGTTAGCTGTTGGCAAGCAAGAATATTAGGAGAAATTTAAAATCCCACCTCCAAACTGGTAGTTCCTGTGCAGGGGTGCACATAACCCTCCACCCCTGCCTACAACAAATATTGTCACTTGGACTTACATCATGAACTCCTTAGTTTTGACTTCACAAAGGTCTACCTTTCCATGAATCCTTAGAATTAACATTGCTATTCAGGAAATAATGTCTATTGACAGATGACTGGATAAAGAAGCTGTGGTATATTTATATAATGGAATACTACTCAGCCATAAAAAATAATAAAATAATGCCATTTGCAGCAACATGGATGGACCTGGAGGTTGTCATTCTAAGTGAAGTAAGCTGGAAAAAGAAAGAAAGATACCATATGATATTACTTATATGTGGAATCTAAAAAAAAAAAGACAAATGAACTTATTTATAAAACAGAAATAGACTCACAGACATAGAAAACAAACTTATGGTTACCAGGAGGGGAAGGGGGTGGGAAGGCATAAATTGGAAGTTCAAGATTTGCAGATACTAACTAATATATATATATAAAATAGATAAACAGCAAGTTTATACTGTATAGCACAGGGAACTATATTCAATATCTTGTAGTAACTTACGGTGAAAAAGAATATGAAAACGAATATATATATGTTCATATATGACTGAAGCTTTTTGCTGTACACCAGAAATTGACACATTGTAAACTGACTATATGTCAATAAATATATATATATTTAAAAAAAAAATTTAGCTCAACATGGCTTCTCTTTTAATGCAGTGTATTTAAGCCACAGAGGCTGTCACAGGCCTTGGTAGAAAAACATGAAAGGTGGCACAACTGATTTGCCTTTGCCACACAGAGTACCAAATACATGTGCAAATTTATGGCATTTTCAGTGCTTCCTGCTTTTCCATTAGGGTTAAGTACCCTACTGAGCAGAGCCATTGGTTTAAGTAAAACATATCCCACTGATAGCTTCAATTTAAGTGGGAAGACAAGATGGTTGTATGAATAAGTATTGTTGGGCCTTAACAGAAGTTAAGGTTTTGAGTAATGAGAGGGGAAGAGGCTAAAAAATGGTGTGAACAAAAGTTTGGAGATTGAAACCCCCAGATACTTGAGGCTGAGTGGCATTATGTTGGACAGAACAAAGGGTAACAGTAGGAATCAAACTTAATGAGCTAGACAGAGCCAGAACACAGTGCCGGGTTAAGGTGTTTCGGCTTTTCTTCTGAATGCAGCAGAGGATCACAGAATTTTTAAGCAAGGAAAAAAAAATAAAGGAGTATTTTATGAAAGGTTAATCTGGCCATAGGTGAATTGGAATTGATGAGAAAAATAAATGATAAAGAGACCACTGAGAAAGCTGTTACTTAGTGCAAAAGTGAAATACAGTCCAAGAGTAAATATTTGTCCAGAGGTAAATTCTGAACGTGTTTTGTTGCCATTAAAATTGTGTAAGGTATCCATATTAAAAGCAAATGTTCTTGAAAGATTTGAGTTTATCTCATAATCTTATCTGTATTCCAGAAGAGCATCAGATTTGTCTCTGGAAACATCAGTGGCTGAGATGAAGGAATACATAACAAAGTAAGTGAAGATGAGTGACCTTTGTTGGAAAATCTAGATTCATCTAGGGAAAATAGCTAAACCTGGGAAAAATGAATAGTAAACATCCTGTTCAGTGTGTCAATACTAGTATATCAACACTGGAAGTTAGAAAGCTGCACCTAGGGATGTATGGGGTCTACTGATGGCCAATTTCATAGAATGAAGTCTAGAAACTAAGGATGTTAATTTGATTTTTAAGAACTCATGTTTGATTGATTGAATTAATATCCTCTGAATTGGTCATGCTCTCCAATCCTTTTATGACCTTTTTATTCACATCTTAGAACCAGAGTAGACACCTAATATACTTGTTGCTCTTAGTGATTCAGAATGAGATGATGAAAAATTAACTGAATTTTTTTCTGATTCTGTAGATTTTCTTTAGAACGTCAGAGTTGGGACCAGCTGTTGCTGCGCTACCAGGAGGAGGCTGATGAGATCATATCCAGGTTAGATCTATGACTAGAAATAGAAAGCTTTTACCTAGATTTGAATTGATTTCAGTTCTGTTAGCACAAATTGAATGATGAATCCATTCTTACAGGCCCATCAACTCAGCAAATCTCTGTAAAGTGTATATTAGCATTCTGACTATAAATGGAGAATAAAAGGGAAGGGAAGGGAGAGTTTCACTATTACTCAGCCAAAGAACAGAACTGCCCCTGTTCTTTGACCTTAGCTGCTGTTCCACATCCTGGGGAACACAGGCACATCTCTAATCTGGGGCTGGGCCAAGAACAATATCAAAAGTCTTCAGTGAGCACATAGCTTTTGAGTTGCAGCTGTGGGAGAGAACCCTGGCCTTGGAGATCCAGACATGAAAGAAGGGATGGAAGAGGGTGGAGAGAGAGGATCTTTGGGTCTTGAAGGCATAAGAAAGTGGGAAAGTGCTAGATTTTGGTTTGGTTTTAGTTTAGTGATTTTAAGCTTTATTTTCCAAACAGAATCTTAGCTAGAAATATCACTATAAAATATTAGCCAAAATCGTAATTGCAAAACTGGCCTCTTATTAGAGAGCCGCTTTGAGGAAGACAGTTTGAAAAACTTACTCAGTCTAGGCATTGATGGTTATCACTTTCTTCACCCTTTAAATGTTCTATTTATGAAGATAGATAATGTATAAAATGGCAGTTTCAGAATAAAAACTTGATGGAGCATAGCTTAATAGTTAAGAGGAATGCTTCTGGAAACAGACTGTCTCTATTCAGATTGTAACTACTCCTTAGTTCTGTGACCTTGAGCAAACCACTTAATGTGAAGTGCCTCATTTGAAAATGGGGATAATATTAATACATACCTCATTGGCTCATTATACTTGTTAAATGGAAAGTGCTTAGTGTTTGGCAACCAGTAAGCACTCAGTAAATTGTAGTAGTTGTTATAAAGAGTCATCTTAAATTTTCATGAACTCTCCATTATATTCAGTTATTTTAGATAATTGAAGTGAGCCAGCATCTTTTTGGTAAAAGATCATAGACATTGGCTTCAAGCTAGCAAGCTTTGGCTTTATCCCAAGTGTAGTCCTTTTTGTAAATGGACCTTACTGTTAGGTGGAGTCGGATAACTTGAAGCCTCTAGCATCTCCTGGAGTCCAGTGGTATAAAAACATTAATACTAGATAATTATTTCAGAATCCCCTGTTAATAAGAGAGCCTGTACTTAACAGTGGGGTAGAAGAATGTTGATTCAGGTTAATAAAGCCTTGTAGGGGGGGTTTTCCTAGGTAATCTTTACTGTTCTCCCCAGAAAATTACTATAAACTTACATGAAAGCTCTTTTTTTGTTTTATTTCTTTTTTAGAGGGTCAACTGAAACCAAAAATACTGAAGTTGAAGTGGGACCTACAACATATCTTAGGTCTTCCCAGAGTGAAGTCCTTAATACAAAGCCTGACTACCAAACAATATTACAGAACCAGAACAAAGTCTTTGATTGTATGGAGTTGGTGGTGAGTTGGGTCATGATTCTTTGGTTGAGTTATCCAGCTTTGCTACCTTGTCATCCTTGGAAATTAAAAGACCTGGAGAATATGTGTAATAAGATAAGCGTATTCAGCTCTACCTAGGAAAACATGGAGAGACAATAAAAAATAAACAAATAATGTTAAGTGCTAATAAATCAGGTGGAGGGAGAGAACGTACAGACAGCAGTTGCTGTATAGAGGGGTTGTTAAAAGCCCACTAAGGTGCCACTTTAATAGAGACTAGAAAGAAATGAGGAAATGAGCCATGAGGACATTTTGGAGAACAGTATTTTATCAACCCAAGTATTAACAGGAAGTAGATGGCATTTGATATAGGGGAATTCAAGGAGAGTCTAGTGACAAAGGGTCCTAAGTGTAAAGGTTTGGATATAAGGAAACCAAAAATGAAGTGAAGTGAACTGGGGCTTAGAGGCAGCTGAGCCATTACTACCCCTAGGCCTTGTTGGGGGAAGAACGGTTCCTGTAGCACCTGGCGGGGAGTCATATATAGTGGGCTCCCTTCAGAGAGTCATGACCTTCAGTCCAGGATGACCCTCCTGGGAGCTGGCCTGGGTAAAGATACCCTGACCTCATTCAGCTGCCTCCCACTTGGCTCCCTCTTGGCCAAGCCCACCCAGAAGCCATAGGACATGGGATCCTACTGGAGGTTATGCAGCTCAGCCTGCTGGTGTGTAGAGCAGGGTCATGAGTGCAGTCTGGGTGTGGAGGGGCAAATAATAGTGTCTGGCATAAGCATTCCAGGTTGAAATAACCACAAAAGCAAAGCTTCTTAGCAGGAGTGTGCCTGGTGTGTTTGATGAGCATCTAAGAAGTTGTGGACCCTTACATTTCACCACTGTCTTCTCTGCAGATGGATGAACTGCAAGGATCCGTGAAGCAGCTGCACACCTTTATGGACGAAAGTACCCAGTGCCTCCAGAAGGTGTCAGTACAGCTCGGTAAGCCTGTCTTAAAGGGACCAGAGCTCACAGGGTTCTGTATCTAATAGCACTTCAGATACAAACTGCCTTTCCCTGTATCAGATGATTTTTTTTCCCTCGCAATAACTGTTATGTTGTGGATATTCAAAATTGATTGGAAATTTGTAGATGTGAATTCCATAGAAGCACAGTAAACTGATACTCATATCTCTACAAACAGTTATTTTGGTAAATCCAAGAGTTAAGAAATACTCATTGCGTTTTATCCCTTTTCATTCTTCAGGAATCCACTAAGTGACACTGACATTGCTTCTCCATCACTTTTCCTGACCTCCTCCAGCCCTAAATTCTTTGCTAGCTCAATGGTAGAATGCATGCTTAGCATGCACTAGGGCCTGGGTTCAATCCCCAGTACCTGCATTAAAATGAATGAATAAATAAATAGCTATACATACCTTCATTTTATTATTCATTGGATTGTGCTGTGGTTGTAGTTGCAGCTGGTTTTCCTACCAGACTGCCATCACATTTGTACTTGGAATGCCCTTTGGTATATGGCACAGTGTCCAATATAGTAAGTTTTCAATAAATATTACTTGAATTAAATTGAATTTTTTTTTCGCTCCTTTTCTCTGCAGGGAAGAGAAGCACGCAACAATTAGATCCTTCACCAGCTCGAAAACTGCTCAAGCTTCAGCTGCAAAAACAACCTACCACACATTGCTCTAAATCTTGTCAGTGACCTTATGCAGCTTTTCTGCCACAAGGTGCTGCTGTAGGTGAAAGAAATGGGAAGAGTGCCCCAGTGCACGGCAGCTGCACGGCAGTCTGAGCTGTGATGTCTGCCCCGTTGCCTTTGAAGATAACTGGCTGACTGTATAGCACTTCAGTTTTTCTCTAAAAGTGATGGAATTTATGCATCTGAAAGGATGTTGTATAGACACTTTTTCCAAGAATGTTCAAAATGCTTGGCACTTCTGTTTTGGAATGACCTTCAGAACTAGTGGCCCATTCTTTTGAATATCCTTTGTGGTCAGGAACCTTTCTCTTGTGAAGATGTTTTGCAGGTTTTGAAACAACCCAAAGTCATTCAGGACCAAATCCATGAAACATTTTAGGGGTCATTCTGGTAGTAAAGGAATGAGACTGATCTTTTAGTGTGGCTTTGAAGGTGATTTTAGGTAGAGGAGAGGTGAGCATTGTTTGCATTGTGTTGACACATGTATCACTTCACAAGATGTCCAAATTGAAGGAAATACTACTCATTTTCTATATCCTGCTATCTATAGTGTGCTTTAGCTTTTGATAGTTGACATCCTAAGTTTTGGATTATTGGTAAGAAGGGGTTAAGAACCTCTTTTCATTATTTTCTGTATTTGCTAATAATCTGCATTATAAGATTGCACATACTAAAAAGCTTTCCCTTGTCCTTATGTTTATTTTGAGTGTATAAAAAAATTAAAAGACAGGGAAAGCTTAGCGGAAAATAGGATTCTTTGCCAGGATGCAGAAGTGAACAGTAGTGGAGAAACACCTCAGCATTAACTACAAATAAAACACCAACTACTTTGTTGTTAGTGTCTCTTATTCTCTGATCCTCCTATTAGGAGAAAACCCACTTCCTTTAAATACCTGGCCATAATCCTAAGTCTTAAGCCTTGGCCTAAGTACCAGTTAGTGAGAGGTGGTATCTCCTTGCTTTGACTTACGTTCCTCATTCTCTCATATTTACAGAGCCCCTGCTATATGCCACGCACAGTTCCAGGAACTGGGGAGAGAGCAAAGAACAAAAACAGACATGGGACCTCCTTTCATGATGCTCACAGTCTAGTGGGGACACAGGGAACGAGACCACTTCTCTGCAGAAGTGATGTTTTACTTGATTTGGGGAGAATAAAGGAATTAAATAGGGCAGTTATTTGAGGTAAAAGGAGCATCATTTTGAAAGGCCTGAGGGGAGAATGAAATATTCTGGGATACTAAAAAAAAAAAAAAAAAAAAAGAAGTAAAGCAGAAATGCTGAGTGCCAGTGTAAGAACCATGTGAGACAGAGAATTGAAAGTCACTGGTTTTAAGAGGGAGAGATGGGATTAGAACTTTTATTTTTTAAAGAGCACTCCAGTTGATGTTTGGAGACAAGATAGAAGCAAGAAGGTGTGGGTGTGAGAGACCAGTTGGGCTACTGCAACAATCGAGGTGGAGAATGACAGCCTATGCTGGGAGTTGGCAGTGGGTGAGTTGGGGGATTTGTTCATAGGTCTGGAACATAGGCATGTCGCTGTGTTAAAAGTCTAACTCTGCCACTTACTAACTGACTGAAAAAGGTTATTTAACCTCATTTGTAAGATTGGGGGAACAACAGTATCTGTATCACAGGGATGCTATAAGGATTAGACTAGATAACAGAAGTATAGAACAACAGTACCAATGTGATGGAGGTGGGTAAAAGCTCTAACAACTGGGTGGGTGGGTGACAGCAGTTAATGACATGGGAAAGTTAGAAGTTGAATTTGGGATGCCAAACAGAAGTCACCTAGACTGTTGGATATACAGGTGGAAAACCTGGACTAGAGATTAAAATCTGGAAGTTACTGATACCTAGTTATTAAAGCCTTAAGAATAGATAATATTGTCCGGAGTAGAGCAAGAAGGGAAACTGGACAGCCCTGGGGAAAGCTTTTAAGAATCAGAGGAATGGTGTTAATTGTCTATTCTTCCAGAAGCAGAGTACTAAAATGCAAAGAGTATAGAGATTGGAGTGAATCTTCATCCTTATCCTCAATTTCCTTATCTATAAAATGGGGAGAGACACCTCTCTCCAAAGGTGATTGTATCTCCCCTCATTTATTTATTACATTGTATTGCATTTTTTGTTGATAAGAATTTATTTAAACTCAAGGATAAGAAGTAATTTTGTGTCTGCAATAGCGATACAAGATAGAGCACAGATACATTGTAAATCAACTATACTTCAATAAAAATAAAATATTATATGCACTAAAAAAAGCACAGAGAAAGAAAAATAAGCTCTGAGCACTCTATAAGCATACAGACCACAACTTGATGAGATAACTTCTACTTTTTGTCATTATAGATGAAGAACTCAGGCATGGGAGGGGCTTAATAATCTAACCAAGGACATAGAGATAGGAGTGGGGTGTCGCCTGCAACCAATGTGGCACTCAGTAAATGTCAACAAACATAAATCATATGATAGTCTGTGTTCAAATTAATACTAATTTTCCCTCTTCCCAAATTTGGTTCAGGAATTGTGCTTGATAAATATAGACAATTGTTCTCCTTGAGATGTTTGGTAGTATTCGTTTCACTTGCCCTAATTTAGTTAAGAGAATATAAGTATTTAGTCAGTAATACTTAACACTAAAACAATAGATTAAATTATTAACTCTTTCAAGGAGTTCAAGGATTATGTCCTGTACATTTTGGTGTTACTGGATTTTGGGGTAATTAAGCTTAATGTGTATAATCATTCTGAAAAAAATTCCATTTCTCATGCTGCACTCAAGGAGATGTGGCTAGCAACTGTAAAAGGTGATACAATGGAGCACTGGGAATTAGGAGCCCTGCTTTGGATTCTAGTTCTTAAATTACTAGTTCACTCACCAAAAATTTACTAAGCCCTTTCTTTATGCCAAGCACTGTGCTAGGTACCGTGTGACCTTGGATGCATCTTTAGGCTCATGTGAAAATAAAAAAAGATGCCATTTCCTGTAAGGGTTCTTAGGGGATTCATAAAGATGTGACTCAGCAGAAAGGGAGAAGGCAGCCAGACACAACACGGAGCGCCTCTCTGAGCAGTTCTAGTTAAGATTCTCCAAGGCAAACCACCCCTTTAATCAGGGGGATACGTTCCAAGGCCCCTAGTGGATGCCTGAAACTGTGGACAGTACTGAACCCTATGTATGGTAAGATTTTTTCCTGTACATATATGTACCTACAATAAAATTTATAAAATAGGCACAGTAAGAGATTAACAACAACAAAATAGAACAATTAAATACAATAAGTTAGATGAATATGGTCTCACTGAAAATATCTCATTGTACTGTGCTCACTCTTAGGATAATAGGAGATGATACAATGCCTTTGTGAATGATTGGTTGGTGGTGAGTTAGGTTGGTGTTCCAGAAACAGCGCTTGGCCTGAAGTTACCATCCTCCACCTGGGTGTAGGGGTCTTAGCGCTTGTAGAAGAACTCAAATATACACTGTTATGTATATCCCTTGAGGAGGAACTAGGGACTCTTGGTGCACTATGTGCTTTTTCTCAGTTTCTGCATTCCCTCACATCCCTGAATAGTAACTGCTTGAATCTGCTCTTTGGAACACAGGGAAGGTCTAGGAGGCTGAAGCCTTTTCCCTGCAAACAAGAAACGGGGAACATAGAAAGGTTTTGTACCCAGGAGAGCCCCACAGGTTTTAGGTTTTGTTGGGCATCTTCTTCCAGAGGAGCCCAGTTTCATCACAGGAAGACCTGCTTTGGATGGTATCCCTTCTCTACAATCAGTTTCTTCAACTCTGCTGGAAATGTGGCAGCAGATTCTTTGTCAGCAGATGCAGCCTCTCCAATAATTTTTATATTTTTCAGTCCAAACTATTCCTGAATCCTTGTAATCCACTCCTTACTTGCAGTATATGGCTTGATGTCACTTGTTTCAGGGGTCTCTTGCTGAAGTCTTTGTAAAGGCTTGAAACTGAGCAGGACATAATGGGGCCCTCTTGGGTACAAAAGCCCCTCCATGTCCTCTGTTTCTTGTTTGTAGAAACAGGCTTTAGTCTCTCCTAGGCCTCCCTTGAGTTCCAAAGAGCAGATTCAGTTACTTAGGGAAGTGAGGGAATGTAGAAACAAAGGGAAGAAAGTCAAGAAACTATAGGGATAAAAGAATCCCAGTTCCTCTTCAAGGGATATACTTCACAATCTGACATTTATCTTTTGAGTCCTGTGCAGAGACTAAGACCCAGGTGGAGGATGATGCCTACGTGCTGACCACAAGCATGTTGACCTCAGACTGGTTGGAACCAGAAGGTTGATGATTAAGATTCCTTAATCACCACCCTGTTACCTCACCACCAACCAATTAGAAGAAAGTTATGCATCCTGCCACCCTCACCTCAAATGTTTCCTTTAAAGTCCCTTCCCTGAAAGCCATCAGGGAGTTCAGGTCTTTTGACCTCCTGTAGACCATTCCTTGCTTGGCTCTGCAAGAAAACTTTCTCTGCTCCAAACTCCAGTGTTCAGTTTTTTGGCCTCGCAGTGCATCAGACACATGCACCTGGATTCAACAACAGGTTCAGTGCTTCGGATGCAACACATTGTCAATCAGAATATGTAGTTTGTCCATGTCTTCTACCCACAAACTTAGTGCCTTTTCATTCTTAACTAAGCACCTTCTTAACTATGCACCATGACCCTAACTTTTGCAGTTTGAGGTGTAACAGCAAAACTAGCACAAATTTCTTCTTTCTTTTTCACAATTTCATGGATAGAAAATTCATTCTTGTAATAGAAAAAACCAAATCTGATTCCATATTAGATTTGTTCCTTTGGCTTTAACCCTGTTCTCTCTTTCCTATGTTTAGTCTTGCTGGTTCTGCACCTTTTATAAAAGAATGTTGCCTATAGCCTGAAATATACAGCACAGCCTATTCTCAAGGCTCTGACCTTAAAGATATTAACACTTTTCCATTCGTATAAAGATAACAAGTTGCAGAATAGAAAATAATATTTGTTTTGTTGGAGGTTTTACAGGGACACCATGATCTGACCTGCATGGACAGCTGCAAGAACAAAGGATTCCCAAGAACAAATAATTCCTACACCAAGAAGTTTGCAACAACCAAGCATATCCCCTCCCCTTTTAGTATAAAATGAGCCAGAATTCTGACTTGGGGAAGATGGTTCTCCAGGACATTAGTGTGCCATCTTCCCAGTCTGCTTGCTTTCTGAATAAAGTTGCTATTCCTTGCCCTAACACCTCGTCTCCAGATTTATTGGCCTGTCCTGCAATGAACAGAACAAGTCTGGACTCAGTAACACTCTTATTGTAGATCTTAGCAACCTCAGCATATAATTTTTTTTCTTTCCTCATTAAGTTGAGAACTTTAACCTTTTCACTTAAGGGAAGCCCTTTATGACCTATTTTTGGCTTATCCAAGTCACTGGCAATACTACTCTTGGCACTTTGGGGCCATTATTAAGTAAAATAGGGGGTTACTTGAACACAAACAGTGTAATACTCAGACAGCTGATCTGATAAGAGCCCACCAGTAAACGCTCAAGGGGCAGGAAGCACATACAGCCTGGGTATGCTGGACAAAGGGAAAACTCACTTCTCCATGTGGGAGAGAGCAGAACCAGAGATTTCATCACACTTCTCAGAACAGCACAGCAATTTGAAACTTAAGAATTATTCATTTTCCACTCAATACTTTCAGACTCAAGTTGGCCCTGGAGTTACTGAAACCACGAATAAGGGCAGAAACTGCTGTACATCAAAGATGGCGCCGGCTCAGCCACCATCTTCTCCGTAGTTCCCCAGGTGGGCACACGGCGCGCATGCGCCGCCAGGCGGCCACAGCGCGCCTGCGCGGATTTAGAGCCGCCTCCTCCTCCTTCCCACTCCGGCCGCAGCAGCTGCCGAGCTGAGGGCGGGTATCCAAGCCTCAGGTGAGTGAGCGCTTCAGTCGGGCTGGGGGGGCGGGGGGGGACGCGCCTTGCTGCCTGCAGGGTCGGTTGTCGCTACCCTTGCCTTCTCCTTCCTCGCTTCATCTCCCCGGCGTGGCCGGTCACGGTCTGCGCTGCCAGCCTCCGCCAGGTGCCTGGGCGCCCTCCGCTCTCCTCGCGTGGAGACCCAGGGCAGCCCGGTCTCTCACAGCCGCTGCTCACCTGGGCGGCGGGGCCCGCGGCAAACCCGCAGGCGACAGCGCATAGGCGGCAGCGGCTGAGCCTCTGGGTACCCAACCCCTTGGTCTTAGGGACCCACGCAAGCGCGACCCTCTTTCCCGCTCCTGCTCTGCAGGCGGCGGAGCTTGGTGGGCCTCGGGTACAGGCCCCATGTGCCCGGGAGCCAGGGGGCTTGGAAGATGGGCTGTGAGCTCGCCCTGCACCCGTGGGGTCTTCGCGCCTCAAAGAGTACCAACTGGCTGGACCCCACGATGCAAGGGAGGGGCTCTTAGCCCCACTGCACAGATGAAGAAACTGAGGCACAGAGAGGTGAAGTGCCCTGCCCAAGGTCACACGCCAGACAGGAGGCTGGAATGGCTCTTGAAGTCAGGGTCTGGGGCTCTCAGGCCAGTGCATTTGGAATTTGATCTTGCACTTTAAAGAAAATTTGAAATACACTTGCATCTCTGGAGTTGCTTCTTCAGCGTCATAACAGTGTGCTGCAAAAACAGTATTTTTTTGTTGTTGGAGTACAACTGAGGTGTTACTGCGATAATAGAGTAATGTTATTAATGAGAGCTCACGTTCATCCAACGCTTGCCAGGGAGCTTGCTAACCATTTTAAGATTATCTCCATACTTTAGCTCTTCCCAGTGTGATGCATCCTCCCTTTTCATGCAGCTTTTTTTTCCTGCAGAGCTGGCCTCCCTGTCACAGGTAAACTAGGAGCCTCATGGCTTAGGAGGCAGGGAAGCTCTCTCATGGTGGCTTACAGGCAGAAGAGGGGTAAGCCTTGTCTGCCTGCATCTAGATTTTGCCCCCAGAGGATATTAGCCTGCCTTTTCTGGCTGCCAGGACAGCAAGACTGGGATAGCTGGGCTGGTTGGATTTGGAGGTGACAGAGCAAATCTGGCAAGCACTCACCTTACCCTGGGGCTTTCTGGCTTTATCCCAATGCTGGGCTTGAACATCTCATTTAAGAGAAAGTAAAAAGAGAAAGAGAGCATTGACAAAGTAGTGCCTCACTGATTTAAAGTCTCAAAGGGACAGCTGTAAAAATATGTGAATGTTTCTTCCCAAAATTAACCAGCTCAGATCGTCTTTTTCTCCTCTCAGCAAATCCTTCTACACATTTCAAAGCTCCATTAACTTGCCACCTTTTCTGTGAAGCCTTCCTTGCTTGATTTTTGATTAGAATTATACACACACATACATACGTATATACACAGGATAGGGTAGAGGCTTCAGTCTTACCCTTAGGACTATTAGCCCCTTGAGGTCAGGGACCATCTTTGCAGCCCCAAGTGCTTGGCTTATAGTAGGTCCTAGGTAAAGACTCAATGAATTTCCATTGCTCCTTTTCGTTGCTCAAAGAGTGATGTTTTCCTGTTGCCCTTCTGTTCCTCTTTCTTGCCCTTCAGTTTCTCTTTGCTGTCCTCTTTAGATTCAACTTCTGGTCATCACCGGCCACTCTAGTCCACCTTGTTGTGTCTGAAAATTTGCAGAAAATGGTCCCAAATGAAGAAGCCTGTTTATCCCTAACAGTGGAGTTGGTATATGTCACTTAAGTATACAGGGCAGTTTTTATTTGCATGTTACACTAAGGTAGCCTGAGGCTTTTAGCTTCTTAGTCTATCCCTAAATACATGTAAGATTCATTTTTACATTCTTCTGCCTTACATGGCTAACTGCCCCAATGTTGTCAGAGTAATCCACATTTTTTTTTTTTACCATAAATCATTTCATAGTATTTATACCAATAAATGTTCAGAAGGGCCCTTTGAGAGACAGTAGATCTGTGCATAGGTCCTCTACATAAATGAAGCTTTTAAAAGAGTTTTTCCAAATAATTTTCTGCAAATAGATTGAGCTGTTATTATGCTAAGACATGTTGCTGGGTATGATGTGAGATTCTCATGGTTCTTGTTGAAAGCACTTTACTAGCTAACTGGGAAACACCATGTCTAACTGTAACCCAAGTCTAAAACTAGCCATGGTAGCATTACAAGCAAATCAACATGAGTATAATGGTATATTCAAGTATAGAGGAATAAGATATTCCAACATGGGACATTTCATAAAATCATACATTGCTCAGGGCTGAAAGGAAGTGCCAGGTCATTGAGTCCAACCGTCTTGCTTTTATAGACCTCATCCTGAGAAGCGAACTTGCCCAAGGTCGCAGAACTGGTGCTGCAACTTGAATCTAGACTTTTTATCCATTAAAGATTTATCAGTATTTCTCTCAGTGAATTCATCCTTAAAAGACCAGCAACTCTATTAAAATTTGTGCTTAGGACAGGGGTGAGGAAGGGATAACAAAAATATGATTCATGTCTTCAGGGAGCTTATGGTCTGTTGGGGAATAGTAGAGAACTCTTCTCTTTCATTGAAGATAGCATGTACCTAATTGTTAAATTGTGGTAGAGGGACTAGGTAATGTCATAAGTGTTGGAAGAGCAGCAAGAGGGATCAGTATGAGCTACTGATGAGTGGTACTGATACCACTTTGGCTAGGATCTAAGACTTTCTGGACTTTGACAGATTGGTACAGTCAGAAGTAATCAAAAGGACAAGGAATGCATATTGAAGTAGGGTAGCAAAACCAAGCAAGGTAACAATGCCTGACAATAAAATGTTAAAGGGACAGTTAAAAAAAAAACAACAACTGGCTTGACCAGGGTGGCTTGACTGTTAGAGCAGTGGTTGTCAGCCTTTAGTGTGCATCAGAATTACCTGAAGAGTTTATTAAAACCCAGATTTTGGAGAAACACCTTCAGAGTTTCTGGTTCAGTAAGGTCTGGAGCAGGGCCTGAGAATTTATTTCTAACAAGTTCCCAGGTGATGCTGGTGCTTCTGATCCAGGGACAGCACTTCGAGAACTTGAGCTGGATTAGAAAGTTGAGAAGCTAGAGTCAGAAACTGTCAAAGAACCTGTTCCAAAAGAGTGTGTGTGTGATACACCAGCATAGGAGAGTTCTGGAAAGAAACATTCCAAACTGTAATAATAGTCACTTCAGGAAGTGGGATTTAGGGAATTGGAGAATTCTCTTTTCACTCTGTATCTTTTTAAATTATTTTTGCATTGTACACATACTGCTTTAGTGTTTTAAAAAGGAAAGAAAAGTAAGAGTTCTTTTCGCAGGATATGTACTAAAATATTTATGGATTAAAAAAGAGCTTGCTAAAGTAATCTAGTGTCATACAACAAACATTTTTAGAGTGTCTGCTGTATGCCAGATGCTCCTGGTTCTGGAAATACAAAGCCTTTGCTAAAGCTTACAGTCTGGTGATCAAGATGGGCAGATAGCAGCTCTGCAGAGTATCATGTGAGCTTCCTAAGATCAAGGACAAGGGTCTAGCTCTGTGCGTGGCAGATAATAGGCACTTGGTACATGATGAATGAATGAGCAAATCCAGGCAAGAAGTGAGGACAGTCAGAAAGAAAAGGAAAGGGCAAATGGGAGATTCTGGAAGAAAAATTGATGAGCCTGTATAGGGATGATGAAAGGAAGGAGTGTGTCAAGGACTTTCAAGTCCAAAGATTGATAACATTTTGGGATGACTGTAGAACTTGGTGTCAAGTCATCTATTCTAAAAGATCTTTTTAAACCATCCCCCTAAGTCCCACTTTTTTTTTTCCAGAGACTGCTTGAAAATAGCACACAAAAACTTAACCTAAGGGGAGGGTATACCTCAGTGGTAGAGTGCATGCTTAGCATGTATAAGGCCCTGGGTTCAATCCCCATTGCTTCCATTAAAAACAAAGAAACAAATTTAATTACCTCCTTCCTCCCCAAAAAAGAACAAAACAAACAAACAAAAAACCCCCTAGATTTAGTATGAGTATTTACCAGGGCTTTCTTCATTAAATGAAAAAAAAAATTTTTTTTTAATCACAGTGTTAATTCTATTTGTAATATTGACCTACAAATTGCCTTTAATCGTTCTCTTATCTATTAGTGTGAAATTAACTGAGATGTATGGAGGACGAGATGTATGGAGGACGTTTTAAATGGATATTTGAATACAAAATGGGTATCCTGTCTTTTGATCTTATCTCTTCAGTGAAAGGATGGTGTAGTTGACTCAGAATTCTTTCATGTTCCCATAGTGCCTCACAGAGTTTGACACATTATCAGTCCTAAATAAATATTTGTGTTTGATAGCTGAACGGGGTGTACTTTGGAAGAAATATGGCTTCATTGCATTCTGAGTTGAATTCTGTACTAACACTAATTAAAACACTAACATGCCATGCTATTAAACTTGGTAGAGATCATGATGCAGAGCGGGCTTTCTCCCCAGCTTTTTGTTTGGAGGTGCTGCTTTTTTATATTCCTCAGAGATATGGAAATATGAAAATTAATTTCCCAGGGAGAGGGGTTTAGCTGTGTCTATTTGATTGTAATCCCTTCACCACATAAAAATGCCCACAGACTACAGTTTGAGTTCTCAGTTGGCGAAGTATAAATTTCTGATACAGCCACTCTTCATACTTGATTTTATTACTAATTATTTTAAGGGTTTTTTTTTTTTTGTGGTTTTTTTGGTTGTTGTTATAAGTTTTGCAGTATCTTTTTAAAGGTAACACTGCTTCAGATTTGGAGACAGTACTTTTGTTTGAGGAACTGTGAGTGTGATGGCCCCAAAACTCATAAATACAGTACATCAGGATAAGGAAAATTTAGCTCATGAAAACATACTTCCCATTTCTAATGATAAGATGAGAAGTCATATCAGCTTTTCATTTAACTGGTAATCGTCATATGGTAGTCTTTCCAGAAATACCATTTGCTTTCAAAACAGACGCAGTTATTTATTAAAAATGACAGATATTTCCTTACAATGCTTCTATGCTTTTAAGCCTGAACTTTCAACTTATGGATAAAAACTGAATGCTTTTTGAAATTGTGAGGGTTTTTTGGTTTTTTTTTTTCCAGCTTTGAAACCATTTTATGTGAAACCCTAATAATTGGCAGAGAAAGGAGAAGAGAGGAATCAGGCTGGCTATTATCTCTTTATCTCTGCAGTTGAGAGAGCTCTGGGGACCAGGCCCCTCCAGCCATTCTTCAACTTTTGAAGATGTTGATTCTTTTAAACCTTTGTGTTGGGACAAGATTTTAACCAGAGTGTTGACTAAAATGTAGCTTTGGGTAATTTAGACAGTTCACAGGGTAGTTGCTTTTCATATACCCCCAGATAGGTGCAGGTCTTTCCTATTCATTAAAGTAATAATGATGATCATAGTGATACCAAAACTTTGTATGTGCTTTTCAATTTTCAGAATTCTTTGATCATTAAGATCCTGGTAGACTCCAGTAGCCAAACCTGAAAAAAGTAAGAAAAATTAATGGCCAGTTGGCATCAAATGGGAAAAGTCATTTATAGAGAGCTGCCTAAGCTCTAGCTGCAGGCTGCTCAAGGTCAGATCCTTACTCTACCACTTGCCAGCTGTGTGACCTTCAGCATATTACAAAACCTCTTCAAGCCTTAGTTTCTTCATCTGTAAAACGGGAAGGATTATGGTACCTATATCTTATAGGTGTGTTGGGAAATAAAACGAAATAACGAATGGATAAATAAAGTGCATATTATTGTATCTGGCATAGGATAAGTGATCAATATATCATGAGCATCAAGGTAGTGTGAATATTAAGTACTGCCTCTTAGGGCTCTTGTTTGTCCCTTACCTCCACTCCAGCTATCTTAAAGAACAACTTGTTTTCTGTCTTATAGCTGGTGGGAACCTAGAACCCACCCCAAGAGCACGTACCAGAGCCTTGCCAACAGTAGCTTTCCTAGTGTCCTGAGCTGCATCCTTTAAGAGTTGAAGGCAGAAGGTAGTGCTTCTGCTTCTAGAGTTACTTTAATATGACCCCTTTTGTTAGAGCTTCAGGTGGTTGATGGGTGCTGGGATTAGCAAGAACGCCCCTTGATGTGTGTTGCTTTGTTCTAATAGTTATCTGTACCAGCACCCTGGAATGAATAGAATGGTTATACAAGCAGACTTAGATTCCCAGCTTGGCAGTCGCTGCAGACCTCCCGTTTACCACCTGCTGCCAGAATCCAGGAGTGACTCAATGGGAAGAGGGGCTTGTTGTAAGGGATACCACTTTTCCTTTCAGAAAAGCACAAGGTGTGTGGATGGCCCTTATCCAGGGCTGAGGACTGCTAGAGATATTTACTGGTAAAATGAGAGTCTGTGAGCATGTTTCAGCAGCTGCCTTTGGTCACTCCCTCTCGCCCCCACCTTTGCTTATGGGAGTAGCATCTCTGAGTATTTTTTGCTCATAAAGAGTAACCTAGACTTTCCTTTATGTAGTGCAAAAGCTCAGTTAGCTATATTTTTAGAAGTCATTGTTCCACGGAGCTGGATGGTTTGGCTTGTTTATCTGGCTTTCTGGGGAGTCTCCTGAGACGCTTTCCTTTCCTAAAGGCCCCCAGGAGGCAGCAATGAAACGAGCATCCATTACCCTAGACACTTGCTGGTATGCTTAAGTCAATCTTTTTATGTTAGATTAATTCAGGCTTTAACCCTGGCAAAACCTGAGAGCCAAGTAAGTCATCAGATTGTGCTTCTTATAGACCGAAGTATGGAATTTACCCCAGTGCTCTGCAATACCTTTCAGAGCCTGGAATAGGAGTCTAGATGCCATTCCCAGCCCCAAGCCCAGCCAGCTGTGTGAATTTAGGCAAATCAGTTATATCTGTAGGCCTCTTTTCTCATCTGAGACTGATGGTATGACTGTGGACCAGTGGTTCCCAGCCCTAGTTGTGTTTGAGAATCATCTGTGGAGCTTTAAAAACAATACCTGATTGGGAAGGGTATATAGCTCAGTGGTAGAGTGCTTGCTTAGCATGCACAAGTTCCTGGGTTCAATCCCCACTACCTCTCTTAAAAATAAATAAATGAGCCTAATTACCTCCTTTGCTCACAAAAAAATTTAAAAACAAACAAACAAGATACAATACCTGGGCCCTATCTTAACCGGATTAAATTGGACCTTTAGGGTCGGGGCCTGGGTATTGACATTTTTCAAAGCTCCCCAGGTCTTTCTAACATGTAGCTAAGAGAACTACTGGACAAGGTGCTACATTTTAAACAACTGTGTTATTTTGCTCCTCTGAAACCCTCATTGGTTGTCCACACAGTAAAGTCTGATTCATCTGCTCTGTGTTCCGACCAGCCTTGTCTTCTTTCCCAGCTACATTGTTCTTTTTGATGCCTCTTGGATATGTTGTGTACATTGATTTCTTTCCCAGCTTGGATGTCCTCACCTGGGATGTCCTCTCCTCCCTTCCGCTATCCAAAACACACCCATTCAAGGCCCATCACTCTCAACTCCTTTGGGAAACTCCTGACCATCCCAGTCCTTAGTTATTTCTCCCACCTCTGCACTGGTTCTGAGCTGCGTTTAACTCTGACTAAATGCAGTGAACACTAGATGTAAGACATGATACTCAGGCAACATTTTGTCCTTTTTGGGAAGTGGGATACATGGTTTGACTTGTGTATTGTTGAACATCTGTGTAGTATCATGTATTGTTGGCTGTTTCATTATGTGTGTATATATTGTAGCTATTAGTTGTTGGGTATCTATCCATGACATGTCTCCAGTGGGCATTTTTGGCTTAATCACCTGTTACCAGCAGCAATTTTCTGCTCTTGCCAAACTGGAACATTTTCCAGCAGACCTGTGTTCTCTCATCTTCTTGCTTTTATGTTTTCCCTTTCTGGAATTCTTTCTTTTAAAAATTCTTCTCTCATCCTCACCTACAGGAGTTTTATCTATTCTTCAAAGTCCAGTTCAAATATTATCTCCTCCATGAAACTTTTTCTCAGCTCCCACAGCATGCATTAACTGACCTTGACCCTAAACCACTGTAACCCTTAGAGCAGTGGTTCTTAACCAGGGGTGATTTTGTCCCCCACCACAGGATATTTGGAAATATCTGGAGACACTTCTGGTTGTCACAGCTGTTGGAGGAGGGTGCTACTGGCATCTAGTGGGTAGAGGCCAAGGATGCTGCTGAACATTCTACAGTGTGCAGGACAGCTCCCATAACAAAGAATTATCTGGCCCAAAATATCAGTGGTGCTGAGGTTGAGAAACTGCCTCACAGTTTGTCCAATTTATAGGCTTCTGTTTATCCTGCCTTGAACTGTAGTGATTTGTTTATAGACTTAATCTCCTCTACTCAAATGAATTAATGGGTGAAGGCAGACTCCAGTTCCAAATCTGGGCTTTCTTGTTATTAACTTCATATTAAGGTTTAATCCTAGAGCCTGTGACCTGATCCTAACTGCTCAGTGTAATTTAGGACCGGAGATCCTTAGTGTGTGGTGGGTGCAGGGAGGCAGTAGGCTGAATTTCTCTCCTTTCTACCTCCAGGTCTTTTCATCTGTGATAACCTGGGAGGAAGTGCAACACAGGGCATAGATAAGCATTTGGGAACAGAAGAAAATTGGGTTTCTGTTTCAGCTGTTGCATTTATGAGTTGTGTCATTTTGGTCAGTCCATTTTACCTCCGTAAGCCTCAGTTTCCTCATCTCTGTAATAGAAATGATGCAGTGCCCCAGTGTTTTACCTCACAGTGCCATTGTGATAAGCCAATGAGATGTAAAGGTGCTTTGTAAATTGTAAAGTGCTGTAATAGTCATTCAGCCAGCGGTTTATAGATAAAAGAGAGGATGTGAATCAACTTGCTGCAAGAGCACCCCGTCTACCCTCCCAGCCAGTCCTCTGGCCATTTCCTCCAGCTTTCCAGTCATACCTGCCTCGGCACCAGCTCCAGCTGACCCATTCCAGCTCAGTCTCCTTAGCAAGCCTCCTCTGTGTGCTGCCTTCATTCTGTGTTGGTTGTCTGTGTGCAATCTTGCCAAAACTAAAAATGACTGACTCTGCCCCTAGAATACAAACTAGTGGCCTGGTGTCACTACATCCTGGCAGAGCATGACAACGGCCAGGCAAATTACCTTGGTCATGGGCAAGAGCTACAAAATAAGACCGCTTGTAGTTTAGAAAGCCAATGCTGCATACAGTCCCTTACTGTCTTTTTAAAGTAACAAAAGCTGTGTTTTTAAGCGCTCAAAATCTCAGTGAGCTTTTTCTTAGTGAACTTCACGTAGGGTGTGATAAAAGCCTGAGACCCTCATGTCCCTGGAATCAGGCCAAGTGCACCCTCCCACTGATTTGCTGAGTGACCTTCAGCTAATCGTTGAACCTCATTAGGTTGATAACTGGGTGACCTCTTAGGATTATAGTAAGAGCCCTGTGCAGCAGAGGATAGGAGAGTGCTTATCCTGGGGAATAATGGAAAGTACCACATTGACAGGGAGCTCTTGAGTCACAGATTGTCGGTCCTGTCAGGGGCCTAAACTGTCATTCTGCCCAGGCTCTTCTCTTGACAGATGGGGAAGCTGAGGTCCAGAGAGGGAAAATGTTTCACTCAGTGCCACTCAACTAGGTGGGGGCCCACCTGGATCTAGAGTCCACATCTGATGTGCTTATGGGCTCTTTCCATGATTGAGCATCCATTTTTTGTGAGTGAACAAACAGGTTGCACTGTATCATTGGACTTCTCTAGGGTTCTCACCACCACATCAACCAGGGCCCTTGCACATTTTTCTGTTTTCTATTTCAGAGAGCACAAAAATTAAAAGTCAGTAATCTTGATGATCTTTAAAAGCCCTCTCAGTGTTGACCCTGAGTATCAAAGAACACTGGTGCCTTTCCTGGTCATTTTTGTTTGCACTTCAATTCACAAGTGTAATTTTCTAAATGTTTAGCAAGTCATAGTCATGGGCTTTTTAGCACAGAGAACTGAATCTTTTTTTCGCTGGATTTTAATGCCACTGACTTGCCCTGTCAGGAGAGTGTGGCTGTTTCTTGGCCTCCTCCTCCTCCTTCCCTCTTCAGCATTTGACAGTCTCCCTGCCCTTCCATGTAAATCTCTCTTCTCCCTTGACTTCTTTGACATTGTATTTCTGCTTTTCCCCTTGCATCTTTGATCTTTTTCCCCCTTTGTTTCTTACTGGATCTGCTTTCTTTTCCATCACTGAATTATCTTTCAGAAGAACCCAGGGCCTGCAGCTCCTCCTTGTCTCTGGTTTGGTGACAAGCCTACACATTTTCCTCACTGATTCTCACTCTTTGGTGCCAAAATTTTAGCTCTGATTCAAAAAGAAAATGTTTTTCACCAAATTCTCTGTTACTGTTTCTCGGTTCCCCCATTTCTGTTAATTGTGCCATTCTTCTTTTTTATCCCTAGAAACCTTGGCAAAATCTGACTCATCTGACCTCAATCTTTCTTTTTTTTAAACCAGATTTGTGCTCCTTAGATCCCTCTTTTTCTTTGTATCTGTGATTCCAGTAGCCTGGTCAGATTCTTGTCACCTTTCAGCTAGATTTCTGCAGTAATCTACTAAACTCTTCTCTCTTTCTCCAGTATATTCCCCCTCTAGTTGGTCTGGCCTATTGAATCTTTTTAAAATCCCATCTAGTTTACTGAAATCTTTTTGGAAGAAGACAGGATGAAGTTAGATTCATAGAGTTTGTTTCTACTCCATCCTCATCATCTCTGTTAAGCATTGTTGCTAATAATCAGGTCTTTAAATTCTTCACCTTCACCTCACATGATCCCATCTCCTCAGCTGATGAGGTCAGATGTTGGACTGTCATCGCTCAAAACTGATTATATCTGAGATCCTAAACAAGATCCCCAGGTGACTGTATATTAAGGTCTGAGGCTCACTGTTCTAACAACAAGCAAGAAATAGCCCTCGTTTCTGAAACTGGGTACCAAGTAATAGCTGGGATTTTGTTTCACTTTTCCCTACTCATCCCATGTTCTCCTCATCCTTAGCTAAATACTGAGATAATGAGGGTTCTTGTCCTGGTGTGATGACTCAAGCCTTCATTATAAGGCATCTCTGAGTCATTGGTGGTATAGGATTGCTCTGGGCTTCTATTACCTTTACTTCAGGGAGGTGCCTCTGTATGTAGAGTGGAAGAAACTTGCCCAGGGCCCTACAACCAGTAGATGGGGTCAAATATAGACATTATGGTATAGTGGGAAATGCGAAATTTTTAAGTCCTTGCCCCATTACTTACTTAGATGTGGATATTGGAAAAGTCACTTAACTTCTCTAAGCCTGTTTCTTGCCTATAAAGTAAGAGATGAAGATATCTAGCTGGGAGGATTGTTATGAGGACTAAACATAAGTTCCTTATATTATAATTCCAGGCACAGAGTAAGAATTATACTTGTCCCCTTTCCTTTTCTAGCCCTTTGATACCAGGCTCACTTCCTCAGTTTGAGGATGGCTGTTTTTTACTTGTCACTTTTCCCTCTATCTCATAAAACTGGGAAAGAGTTCTTATCTACTACAGTTTATAAAATCGCTACTAAATTTAAAAAATATTAAAAGCCCTTAGTACCAGGATGGGATCTGGCAACCATACCATTTGTGCAGATGAGGGCACTGCAGGCCTGAGATCCCCAGGAGGCGGCCAGTCTGTGTAGCTGAGGAATCTGGAGATGGAGTTTTCCACCATGTGATCCTAGTTTTCTTATGGGTGTTATAAAACTGCTCGTTGGCAAAGGTTCAGGATAATGAGACCTGAGCAAAAATTGAGTCTCTGGAAGAATGCCTCAGGTCCCCTGAGATGTGAAAGGTGAACATCTACTGTCTTGTTGCCAATTCCTAAGTCACGACGTCTGCACTGACTACAATGGGCCCAGCTAATAGGAACAGCCTTCTCATTTAATTTGTTTGTCCTGGCACAAACACTGAATTTTTCTTCATATTTAAAAAAATGCACGGGAACACTATGTGAAAGCGCGTCACTTGGACCTGAGGGCACCTCAGGCTTCCCTGTGTCCCTGAGGCTCCTTGACAAGCCTCCCCAGGTAAAGTCACATTTGAATGATTAACATCTTGCAGTGCCCTGCTTCCAAGTGAGTGAATTAAAATAGGGAATAAAGCAAGTGAGTTGAAAAAACAATTTCAGGAAGTCACCATTTTACATGGGGGAAAAAAAAATCAAGTGGAAATAGACTACAGTGTTAATAGTGATTGTCTTTAGATGGAAGGACTATGAGTATCTTCATTATTCTGTGATTTCCACATTTTCTTAAGTGAGCACATGTTGCTTTTTTAATAGGAAGAAGAACCTTAAAATTGCCATTTTAAGTTCTGATTCTTTTTTTTTTTTTAATTTTTGTTAGGGAGGAGGTAATTGGGTTTATTTAAATATTTAAATATTTATTTATTTATTTATTAATGGAGGTGCTGGGGATTGAACCCAGGACCTCGTACATGCTAGGCATATACTCTACCACTGAGCTATACCCTCCCCACAAAATTACCGTTTTAAATTACTGATAAATAGTGAAGTCCAAGTGAAAAGCAGCTACATTTTATAGTATGATTAATAAACACACAGTGAGTAGCTCTCACTTAGGCCAATATTTGGAGAGTTAACTGAATCGAAGTGGGGACTATAAAAGAGAGAATTTTAGATGCTGGCTGAAATTTGTGATAAAAGAGTCAAGCCATCTCATCCCCTTTTGAAATGTGACTTATAAAAAATAAATTTAAAAATTCAGTTTCTGAGCAGTCAGTAGCTCAACCAAATGTACAGGGTGCTGGGTTCTGAGAGAAGAGCCCCGTCCTGTAGGGAGGGAGATGTTGGGCTTATGCTCTCTAAATGGCATGAAGGTTTGGGATCCTCACAGTTAGCATGTGGGTCCGTAGTTTGAGCAGTGTTCCCAACTGGCATCCTCTGTGCTCTTCAAAGTAATGGTAGAAGAGCTTCTGTTAGTTGGCTTTAAGTTAGTCACTGTTGAGAGCAGGATTTATTTTGGTGTATTGGTCAGTGTGAATGAACAATGTTACCTGCCATAACAGCAAACAATGGGTGCTGCAGCCACCAAGCCCTCAGCCACTGCAGCGACCCCCCCAGAGGTGCACTCTGAGGGGACTCAGGATGGGGAAGAACAAGATACTGGCCCTAAATTGCTACGGTGCATATCAAAGGAATGATTTTAATGAGCCCAGACTCTTGCATCTTCCCATACATAAAAAAGCACTGAATTCATTAGTTTGATGCCTGGTTTTCTTTAATTAACAGTAATCTTTTGATGTTCTGACTACCTGGTCTTTGTTGCAAAAACCCCTATATATTCTGGCTCCTCCCTTACCTCTGAGCAGTCCCTCAGAGCCTGAGAGGCTCCCTCCCGGTCTTGAAGTCCTCAGAAAGTCTGCCAAATAAAACGTAATTCTCAGCTTTTAGGTTGCGCTTTTTTTTCAGTTGACATCCTGGAACACATACCCTCTCCATTGCTAACTAAGTCAGAAATATACAGTCCTATCACTGGAGGGAAAAACAGAAAAATATTGGCCTAACTAGGATCTACTCACTGTGTGTTTATTAATTACACTGTAAACTGTTGCTGCTTTTTATTTGGGCTTGACTATCACATATAGAAAACTAATATCTTTTAAAGGATTCCCACCAATTGGAAATATTTGCTCCTCCTTTGAACTCCTCTGGCCCGTCTTTTTAATTCTCATTTTGTAGCTTGCTGTCTCCTCTACTCTTTAGCAAGCTTCTGGAAGGCAAGGACCTTCTCTGTGTCTTCCATAATGCTTTCTTTGCACAGTGGGTACTCAATAAATGTTTGATGAATGTCCAAATTCCTAAGTTACTGAATTAGGATTTTTCCTGACTTTAATGAGTTCAGGGCCAAGACAGAGGAGATGAAGCCTACTGCTTCGGAGTCTGGGTGGGAATTGCTTGCATGCAACATCCAGGGTTTGCAGCCTCTCCCCATGGCTTCCTGTACTGTGGGATGGAGGCTCTGCCTGCCTACTCCAACTTCTCTCTTCTCCTAGAACTCTATTTCCCTAACTTCTCCCTCTCTGTTACCTACTTCTCTGTAACAAATCACTCCAAAACAAAATCATTTATTATGTCTCATGGTTTCTGTGGGTCAGGAATTTGGAGCAGGCTTGATAGGGCAGTTCCAGCTCCAAGATCTCTCATGTGTTTGCAGTCAGATGTCTCTGGGGCTGCAGGTCATCTGAAGTCTTTTTTTTTGAATAATTTTTTTAATATCTTTTTTTTTATTAGCAGGGGGAGGTAATCAGGTTTATTTATTTGCTTTTAGAGGAGTTACTGGGGAATTGAACCCAGGACCTTGTACATGCTAAGCACATGCTCTACCACTTGAGCTATACCTTCCCCCTCATTTGTAGTCTTGACTGGGGCTGGAGGATCCATTTGCATGGTGGCTCACTCACATGGCTGGTAGGTTAGTACTGACAAGGTGGTTCCTTTCCCCAGAGGGCTGTTTGAATGCCCTCACAATATGGTAGCTGGCTCTCCTCCCTCCCCTCCCTGCTCCAGAGCCTATCAATCAAGACTACAGCATCTTAAAGCAGAAACTATAATGCCTTTTATGATGTAGCTCCAGAAGTCACATACTGTTGCTTCTGGTATATTCTGTTATCTACCCAGGTGATCCGTGATTTATTTGGGTGGGAGATTACCCTGCCGTGATTCTCCAAGTGAAGGCTAGTGAGCTGAGCCTTGGTTCATCTCTCTCTTTATCCTAGCCTACAGCATTAACCTTCGATTTTTGTTCTCCCTTAACCCATCCTCCAATCTGTTGCTTTCTTTTCTTTTTCTTTTTTCTGGAGGGAGGAGGTAATTAGGTTTATGTATTTATTTTTAATGGAGGTACTGGGGATTGAGCCCAGGACCTCATGCTTGCTAAGCACACGCTCTACCCCTGACCTGTACCACCCCCCGCCCCAAACCGTTGCTTCCTGAAGTGTAGCTCTGAGCGTGTTGTTTCATTACTTATACATCTTCAGTAACTAAAATGGATTCTCCATGAGGGCAAAGACTATTGTATTATCTGTTGCTGCATAAAAATCTTACCATGAACTTAGTGGTTTAAAACAACACACATATGTTGTCTCAGTTTCAGGGGGTGGGAGTCCATCATGGGTTGACTGGGTCCTCTGCATGGCTGCAGTCAGGGTGCCAGTCAGGGCTAGCTTCTCATCCGAGGCTCGACATGGGAAGGATCCAATTCTAGGCCCTTCTGGTTGTTGGCAGCCCTCTCAATTCCTTGCAGGTGGTTGGATTGAGGGTCCCAGTTTCTTGCTCTTCTGACTAGAGGCTGTCCCTTGCCACAGGGCCCTCTCACAACATGCCAGCTTGCTTCTTGAAAGCTAGCAGGCGAAAGTGTGTCTCTGCAAGACAGATGTCAAAATTTTATGTAATGCAATTACGTACAGATACTCATGTACATTTCATCACTTTTGCCATATTCTAATGGCTGGAAGCAAGCCACGTGTCCCACCCACACACCCACACTCAATTTGGCGTGGGTGTGAATGCCAAGAGGGACAGGGATTACAGAGGACACTGTAGTGTCTGTTTGCCGTAAGTATCTACTTACTGTGTTTTCAGCACCCTGAGCAGTGCATGACACATACTAAGGTCTAATATTTGAATGAATGAATGGAGTGTGACTATTATGTTTCCAACTCCTTGTTTAAGCCTTTTGCTTCACTCCTCTTCTGTTTCAGAGATACTGATTTATTCTTGAGAATCCTCTACTCTCATCTGTCCTCATGGATGAACTTCAGGATGTTCAACTCACAGAGATCAAACCACTCCTGAATGATAAGGTAAAGACCGCTGATTTCACTAAAATATATGTAAGTCTTTTCTTCCGTGATTAGTTCATTCTCCATATTATCTGAATGGTAACTAACTCAAAACATATTTAGCTTGACTTTCTATGGAGAGAATACTTCCAAGAAATATATTTCTTAACCTTCTTCTTGATGTCTTTCCTCCCTTTTCTTTCTTCCTACTTTTGTTTCCACAGGCCAAATTCAATTAAGTTATCTTTGAAATTTTCCTGTTTTACAGATAGAGATGTGAAGCAGAAAGTGTGAGAGTAGGGGTTGACTTAGAACCCGAGTGTCTTGATTTCCAGTTTCTATAGGGAGAACTTCACAGCCATGGCTGGTGCTGTACGTGGCAGTACTCTCCCTAAAGTTTGTCAAGTCTGTGGTGTGACCTTTCTGTCCACGTGGAGGGATGCCTGGGGTGGGTAATACACCTCATTTTTACATTAGTGTCAGAGAGCTACACAACAGCCACCAGGATTCTGCAAGTAAAGAGTGCTGTGATGATAGGAGTTACCAGAAAGCTAAGCAAGGCTTATCCTCTCTCGCTCCCTCTCCGTTCAGTAAATGTGCCTGAAACCCCTTCTTTTCAGCTCTACTCTTTCGGTTTATTGTCATTGTCCCCTATTAAAATACTGTTCTAGCTTGGTGTGAATGAGCCCCTGGCATCCTTTCCTGAGGGGAGTGCTGATGGAGAGTAAGGATAAAGATAGGTGAGGTCAGGACGTTGGTGGGGAGGGTTCCAGAAGAAGATGCTGTTGCCTGTTACCTTTTTTGCTCAAAGCAAGACCATTCACCTGCAGCTTCTGGGGCTGATGACTCACTGTGTGTTCATTAATTTGCTATTGAATACCGTCAGCCCCATTTTCAGCCCCATTCTCATCGCTGTGACCCCATCTCCATCCTCACCCTCGCTCCCACCTTTATCTTTCACCAGGTTTCTTGCCCTCTCCCTTGGCAAGCTGCACAGTTTAAATTCCCATTTGGTTTCTCCTGCTGCTTCCCTTCATGTGTTCAGAAAACTCTCTCCATTAAGTACTGTCTTTTGGTGTGTGTGAAGGGCTCTCCCCAAAATGATGTGCCATGAAGAGGAGGAAGGAAGTAAAATCTGCTCCTGTAAAGCTTTAAAGCCCCAGAGATGAATAGTTACAAGGCATGTTGCAGTAGGCAGTTTAGCTTCAGGAAGGTAGTAACCTGTCCTAAACCTGACTGATCATCAGAGTCAGCTGGGGAATTACGTAAAAATACAGATTCGTGGGTCCCACTCTAGAACAACTAAATTGGAATCTGAGGGGAGGGGGATAGGACACACACACCGCTCTACAATCAGTGGTCCTCAGCCTTGGCTGCTTATTGGAGTTACTTGGGGGAGATTTTAAAATGCCCAATGCTTAGTTCATCCCTCCAGAGGTTCTAATTGAATTGATCCAGGGTAAACTTTTTGAAAAGCTTCCAAGATCTGAGGACTGGGCACAAGTAAGAGAAGGATCCTTCCCTGACCCTGGAGGTCCGCAGGATGCCTAAGGAGGCACCTACATGAAGTGTTGCAGGAGTTCATTGGCTATCTCACAGAGAAGGCAACTGGAAAAGAAAAGATTCGGTGACCGTGACCATGGAAAAGCATTGCTAATGTCTGGGTCCTCATGTCTGAGGCCACAGTGATGCTTTGGCTGTGTCTGATGTGTGCCCAAGTGCTATGAACAGAATTGTGCCCCTTTCCCTAAAATTCATATGGTGAAGCCCTAACCACCTTTCCCCCATGTGACTGTATTAGAGATAAGGCCTTTAAGGTGACTAAGGTTAAATGAGGTCATAGGGTAGAGCCCTAATCTGATAGAATTGGTGGCCTTATAAGAAGAATGAGGGAGAGAGAAAGAGAGTGACACCACCACCCCCTCCCCTGGCCCCGGCCAGGAGAGGACACTTAGATGGCTGCCACCTGCAAGTCAGAAAGGGAGCTCTCACCAGGGACTGAACCTTGATCTTGGACTTTGAGTCTCCAGAACAGTGAGAAGATAACTTTCTGTTGTTTAAGCCACTCAGGCAGCCTGAGCCATCTAAGACACCAAGCGCTGTCTCACTTCCTAACATCTGTTAGCTCTTCTTGATGTGCTTGTGCTGTTCCTACCCACGTCCCATGCTCTCTCTCTCTCCATCTTGTTCCCCTCCCTCCCCGGGAAGTGTTCCCAGTGCATCACTATTCATGAGCACCCCCTGGTCCAGCCAAGCTTTACAGAAGTAGAATCGGATGTTATCATTCCCAAACAAAGAACTCTACCCCGCTACCCCCACACACCCCCTCCAGTGTATCAGTGCTTCTACCTTAGCTCCGTAAGTGGGCGCTTTTGCATACGTTTTGAAAGGTATAATAATGACAGTGCTTCTCACCCATTATTTCATTTGATCCTCCCAATAGTCTGGTGATGTAGGACACACAAATCAATTTGTTCGCCTATTGCTGGTGAGGAAACCAGGGCTAGGAAAAGCGAAGCAGCTTACTCAGATTGCGAACCTAAGAATGCCAGCTGTAGGGCAGGGTTTCTCAGTCTTGGCACCGTCAGTGTTTGGGGCTGGATAGCTACTTGTTGTGGGAGACCGTCTCAGGTACCGCAGGGTGTTTAACAGCGTCCTTGGCCTCCACCTGCTAGATGTCAGTAGCACCCCTGAGTTATGACAACCCAAAATGTCTCCAGACATTGTCAGGTGTCTCCTGTTGAGAACCACTACCGTTAGGGTTTAAGGCTCCAGATTTGAATAGGAGGAAATGTCTTGAAATTTTTGTTTTTGGGAAGTTTTTTTTTTGGCCTGTTCTGCTATTACTTACTAAGCTCCTTTTGTGTGCCAGGTGCTTTACATCCCTTATCTCTTTTAATCATCAGAGTATCCCTTTGCCGTAGATGATACTATTCCTCGCTTAGCAAATGAGAATCTGACTGAAAGACTGCCTTGCCCAGTCAGTAAGTGGCAGAGCCAGGACTGATACCCACGCCTTTCCTGCTCCAAAACCTAGGGCCTTTGCGCTGTGTTCACTCTGTAGATGTTTTAGCATCCCCTCGGAGGCTTGCCCTCCCCCTTTAAGGGGAAGCCAGGAGATGCATATTATCTCACTTCATCTTTCTGTCCGTTCTCCTCATAGATGTACTCTTAGCCAAAGACATCAGTACCCTTCCCGGCTTTGGGAAGCTAAAGGAAGTCTAGGCCCAGCCTGTTAGGCAGAAATTTGCCCTGAGATGACTATAAGGCAACATTCTCAAAATAGCTTTAAGCAAGGCTTATGTTAACTTTCCTCTTGTCATTTGTTGGTACTTTTCCCATTTAATTTTAGTATGCCTGAGATTTTGTCTATGGCTCAGAATTGCAAAGAAGTGGGTAATTTTGCCATGCTTGTTTTGGCTCCAGTGATGAAAAGAACCACCTGCCAGCATTTCTGTTTGTTTTTTGGAGGCAGAAATTGCACAGGAATATGACATGATTTTTTTTAAATAGCATTTAACCGTTTTCAGAGCATTTTCACAAATACTATCTAATTTGAATCTCCTAACCTCTTGTGAAATAAGTAAGCTAAAGGTATTTTTAAGTCCATTATACTGATGAGGCTCAGAGAGATTATATGACTTATCCAGCGTTAGTGTCCAGTAAGGTGGTGAAGCCAGGAGTGGAACCCACCGCTGTTGACTGCAGCCTGATTCTGGGGGTCTAGGGCTCTTCCCACCATCTGTGGCCTCTCGTTAGCTGGTTGTTCCAGCCTTTTCAGCCAACAGACCTAGTACAAGCAGGAGAGAGCTGACTGGTTTGTGCTTTGTTATCCCTGCCCTCTTCTGCCTACTGTTGGTTCAGATACTGCTGAGCCCACAAAAGCCAAAGACCAGGCATGAGAGAATAAGCAGGTGGCCACAACTGGCTTCTGCAGAACTGAGGAAGTATCAAGAAGAAGAATAAATATTTAGTGGGGGGAACAGAAACAATGTATTTACTTTGTTTTGGTTGTTACAGTAGAAAGTGAGGTAGATCCTACTGCAGTTTAAGTTTTCTTTTTCTACTAGTGGTTGGAAACATAAGCAGGGGAGGAATGGAGGATGTTACAAGAAGCAGGGAGAACCCAGGGATAAGCCTTTTTTGTAACCTCCAGGGAAGCAGAGACAGGCAAAGGGTTTATGCCAAGGTCTCTTTAAAAAAAAAAAAAAGGAAAGAAACATTTATTGACATTTTCATTAAAGAGTATTTGTGAAGTGCTACATTGCATGGACTGTTCCCCATCTTTCTACTTTCTGATGGTAAGGATTATTGTCCTTTTTTAGTAGAAATGCCATATTTTATTCTCTTTGACAGTTTTTAATCAGCTTGCTTTTAAAACTTTTACTATTGTAACAGTTCCTCCTCCTCACTTTAGTTCCGATTACATCAGTTGCATGTAACCCTTTCTCTTTGGTACTCATTTCTTGCTCAAATTGAGTATCTCTGTTTTGAGATGCTCATAACCTCTTCCAAAATGGTATTTATTGAATTTTCTAAATGTTTGGGTAAGGACTGGGAAGAGAGTGGTCAGTCAGACACAGCCCCCCACATCAAGTTCACAGAACAGGTAGATTTGCTCCAAATATCTTCCTGTTGGTAGTTACTTCTAAGGTCTTACGTATTGTGTCTTTCTTTCCATTATATCTGTTGCCTTCTGTCCTTTGAAACTATATGTTCCTCTTGGCTAGATCTCATTTTGGGGAACTACATTTCTCTTTTCTCTAGCAGTTACAATTAAACTTTCCTCCCTGCCTTCCCCCCTTTTTTCATACTTCTCTTCATACTTTTGTGTTTTCTCAGTTGCTTTTTGCTTTTTCCCCAGGTTGAACTGAGAGAATTACTTGTTTTTAATTTGCTTTCTTGAGCTGCTTCATTTACCTTCTGTATTTGGCACTGAGCCTCCACCAGGAAACACTCCTCTTAGCTACTTCTATCTTGACTGCAACTTTCAGTAATGATTTCTCTTTTTCCTTGATTTTTTTTTTTTTTTTGAGTAAAGGTAGATTTATTCAGAGAGATACATACTCTGTAGATAGAGTGCAGGCTGTTTCAGAAGGCAGGAGAAAGGCCATGAGGTGTGGGGGTTGGGTGCTTAGTTTAAAGTAAAAGTAGTTACACACTCCATAGACAGAGTGCGATCTGGCTCACTCAGAAGGGGGGGCAGCCCTCCTTGATTTCTTTTTTTTTTTCTCTCTCTTCCTCCACATTATTCTTTTTTAATTTTTTTTCTTGAATCCCTTTCTGCTACTTAAGTCTGCTTAGCGCAAGAATCTCTCTGAACATGGAATTAATGGTATGTCCAAAATGGACAGAAAAATAAAAACACCCAGATCCTGAAATTTCTGGAAGTTTTGTTGGAGTGGAACCATGTACCACAAATATCAGAGGCAAATTCCTTCCAGAATGCACCTAGTGAGTAGTATTGAATTTTTAATGAGTTCAGAGAATTTGGCTACTGTTGACCACAGCCAAGTGGGGACCAGCTAATGCTCTCCATTCAGAAACTCTGGATGCCAAACATTGTCATAGCCTTTCTCCAGGATGATAGATCACTCATGAAGCCTGAAGCCATTCTCCAAGAAGATCTGGCATCCCTTTAAAAAAAAAAAAAAAAAAAAAAGACAGAAAAACAAGTGTTAGGTAGTGTTCCTCTGATTATTGGTACCTTTTCCCTGGGAGTCTGACTGTGTACATTGGATTAAGAACCCACAGTTGTTTTTCTGTGAGGTTCTCAACAAGGCAGAGATAACTTTGGTTTCTGGAGAGGATTGCCTCTTTCTGCTTTTGGCATTTCTTTTTGTGCTCATCTCTGAGGCTTCAGGGCCTCACAAAATGCTTCATGACTGTGATCACATGCTTGTGAGGAAGGGAATTCATTCATACAAGGACAGCTGCTTCTCAAATTGCTCATCAGAATTTGTGTCTCCTTAGGGAGGGTATAGCTCAAGTGGTAGAGCACATGCTTAGCATGCACAAGGTCCTGGGTTCAGTCCCTAGTACCCCCATTAAAAAAAAAATTAATAAATAAACCTAATTACCTCCTCCTACCCCTGCAAAAAATAAAAAATAAGAATGTGTGTCTCTATTCCATGACCAAGATTTTATTTTAGTTCAGACTAGAGTGATTTTCTCTATTCTTTCTAGATGATCTCTAAAGGAACCTTTGGGGACTCTGTAAGATTGAAGGTCTAATATGATCTGTTTTGACATCATTATAAATTATTACTCAAAAGATTAAGTGACTCTTTAAATCGTATATTACTAAATACTAAGTTACAAATATACTTTTTGTGCCATAACAAATCCCTTTTTTCTAGTTTTCTAATAATGAAAGGTGAAGCACATGCTTATTATAGAAAAATATAAAGAAAATTGCAATTGCCATAATCTCTCTATTCAGAAATAGCTGCTATTGCTAATGTTTTGATATTTTTCGTCTAGTCCTTTTTAGTGTGTATTTTAATATAGTTGAGGTCAAACTGTGAAGACCATTTTATAGCTTACTTTATTTTTATCTAATGACCATATCATGTCTTAAACTGGAATGCAGTGGAATTTTTGTTTGTCCTTGATCCAAAGTCTTAACAAAAATCTTTTAACATTTGATTTTGTTATATTGGCTTACTCATTTTATAAATACATATCAGGCACCTGATTTATACCAGGCCCTGTATTATATGTGGTGGAAGGTACAAATTGAATCAGGGACCAGGGACTCACTGGCTGGTCATTTTTATCCTTCTACAAATGATCTACCCTAGTCTGTGAGAGGGCCCTTCCTTCTGCCTCTCACAGTCTAACTAGAAATTAAGCACAATGGCTTCTCTGAAGGAGTTCTCCAGAATTTTATGGGGCTAATGGGACCCCGGGAGCACTATGATCCTTTTTGCCGGTGGCAGCATTCCTTGGAAATGTGCTACCCAGTCCCAGCTGCATGGCATCTTAGTTGTCTCTCCATGCTGTGACTGCATCAGGCTTTATTTTGTGAACTTGGTTTCATGCCAGGACTAACACTGCAGACTAGCTGCCCCTACCACTTTCTCATGTTCTCAGTGTCATCTACAGTCTCTCTGTGATTGGTAATCTATTGTGACCTTACTGCCACCTTTTAAAGACATACGGGCTGTTCATCCATAACCTTATTCCTTCAAAAGCTTTCTGTCTGGATCAGTGCTGTCCTGCAGAAGTTTCTGCAATTGGTGGAAATGCTCTGTATCTACACTGCACAATAATATAGTAGCCACTAGCCTCATGAGTCTACTGAGCATTTGAAATGTGGTTAATCTGACTGCGAGACTGAATTTTAAATTCAGGTTAAATTGGCACACGTGGCTAATGGCCACCGTATTGGAGAGTGGACAGTCTACATCGTCCCAACTGGCTCTGCTCGTTCCCTTCACAGGGAGGACAGTTTGTTTTTTTGGGTTTGTTTGTTTGTTTGTTTGTTTGTTTAACCACATTTGGCTGTGCTTTTAACCTCTCTGTTTTGTCCTGCCAGCAGTGTGGGTGGTAGGATACAGAACTGTTTCTAAGAGGATCTCCTTGAAGTGGGGTGGGATTGCTTAGTACTCCCTTGGCATCAGGTATCTCGATCTTCTCTGGAGGGGCAGCTTTTGGGAAGGTGTTTATTATTATTGCAGCTCCACACCTTCTGGGAACTTGTAGACAGATACATTATGATAACATAGTTTCTAAAAAATGAGAGGTTTTTTTTCACAGGAGGGGCTTTTATTTTAAGAAAAATGAAATCAGAAGGTTTTTTTTTTTTCTCCCAAACACATCACTCATCACCCTTTTTATACTCTTACATCATACTCTTGCAACTCTGGCATCTAAAATGCTACAAAAATGCCTCTGAGTCATTGCTACTGATTTTGTGTGTGTGTGTGCGCGCACAATCAAACATTACTATGATATAATCTCTTTTTAGAAGCTTGGTGAATTCTCCCTAGATCTTTTGACTGTGTTCTACTTTTTAAATGATTCAGTGATTTGTCCTTTTTCTTATCAGCAGTTTCATGGGATGCAACAGATATGCCAGTGTATTAAGAACCCTGTTTTAGCTTTCTTTCTTTCCTTCCTTCAGTGACGCTGTCTTTCTCCCTTGTTAAATTTCAGTCTCCCATTTCTGATCCATCTACATCTTTCTCTTCTTAATTCTTTCTTTGCTTCCTTGTCCTGGGCACTCTGGCTCCTGCCTGCCTTTGCACCTCTCAGGGTTGGCCTCCAGCTCCTTTCCTCCCAAGTAACCCCCCATGCGGGTTGTGAATGTGCTCTCAGACTCTGACCTATGTTTTACTCTTCCCACAAGCTCTCCTTGCTCTCCTTAGGTAAGGAGACAAGAAGTTACAGACTTTACTGGGAAACCGGGCTCCTTCCCTTCATCTTCATAGGAAACCCACCAAAGTGTAACCTCACCTCCAAAGACTCACCTTTTACTAAGACGTGTTAGGAACCCACCCAGCTGCCTCTGAAGCCTTTGGAAGGGAACCTTTTTGGTTTTAGGGCAACCCAGAGGCTGCACATGCACTGCTTTCACTGTGAACTGAATTTGCTGCACATTTGGGGAAGCCACATGGGGAAACTGACTGTGTTTTCTGCCTTCTGTTGACAGAATGGTACACGAAACTTCCAGGACTTTGACTGTCAGGTAAGGACTGTACAAGCACCGAGGAGGGCTGTGTACAGGACCTCTGCAGTGCTTCCCTCCCTGTGCTGGTGGTCTTGTAGAGGTGGAGCTCTCTTCATAGCTAATCATGACTCCTTCATGTTCTTTTGGTTATTGGATCTAGTTTGTTTAAAATGATTAGCTATTGTGTTCAAAAATTGCCTGCCCAGTACCTGTTCTGTGGTTGCAGGTTATTGGGTGGAGCTCTCTTTTTGAAATTAAGATCTTTCCTCAAATGATGTTGGATACCCTGGTCACAGACATCAAATAGACGGTTGTCACCTCACTGCAGAAAAGGTGGGGGAGGGGAATTTGAAGGGGAGACTCACCAACAACAAAATCTTTTCCTAAAAGAAAAGGCCAAATTAAGCTTTATTAATGCAAACTGCAGCCATCTCTTGGTTTTATCTTTGGAAACGCAAAATTCAGCCTGACTCATCAGTATTTTCTTAAAAGATAAACTGTTCTTCTTAGTCTGCTTTTGCCTGTAGCTCTGTTGCCACTTTGGAAATCAGTAAAGTGAACCAGCAGCTAGCCGTCTTCCTACTTTATCCCTTGACTGGCCCTGAAAGAAACGGGAAGGACTGAGTGCATGGAAATGGGAACCTTATAACCTGTCCGCAGCAACGTGAAGTAGACTAGGCAGGAAGGGAAGGTGCAGGGAAGCAAACTTCCTTGCGTTCAGGATTCAGCCAACTTGTACACCCCCAGGCAAGTGGATATTTTCAGGTATGCATTTTATGTTAAGCACAGTGAAATCTCTCCATATAGTATTAGCCTCAAAATGAAGAAGTAATATCTATCTCATAGGCAAACCAGTCATAGCATAATGACTTATTGGGTATCTACTGTAGATACTGAACATACATCATCTCCAGTCCTTGGAGCAGTATCACAAGGTGGTTTTTATTATAAATGAAGAAATTGAGAATCAGGTTCTGTAACTTTCCATTGGGTGGAATTAGGGTTAAGAAACCCCATTCGTCCTGAATCCATTGCCCGTTCTTTCTTACCTGGAAATGGCCAGAGCTGAGATGTGGCAAGGAGTTGAGTTGTATGTAAAGCTGAGGTTCCTTGGCAGGACTCACTTTGGAAGGGGAGGGCTCATAGCATTGTTACAGATTTTTGAATCTCATGCCAAACACCTCTTGGTGTGACTGTTTGGTGTACTTTACCTTTACAACATAATCAGCCTGGTGTTGTTAGGGAATCAGTTGCTATAGCCTCTGCTCAAAAACAAGAAAGTCATTATTTTTTGGTACGTGGTGGCAATCAAGTTTGGGTTTAGTTGTTTTTAATTTGATCTGACTTCAGTTGTGGTTTGGATCTGACTTCAGTTGTAGGTTGAACCAGTTGAACTTGATTGCTGTTAATATTTGATATAATTTACCTAGAAGGAGATCATTTGAGAGGTTGACAGTAACATTTAAGGTGAGGAATTCCAGAATTAGTATATATATACTCTCACCTAAAAGTGTGGAAGCATTTATTTCCATCAAATTGAGCATCCCCTCCCAACCCCAAATTGGACTATTTAAAAAAATGTGCTTATTGCAAAATAGATAAGAAAATACCAAAAAGTAAATAAATAAAAATCACCTGTTATCTCACCAGTGTTAATATTTTGGTATATATCCTTTAGGATTTTTTTCGCAGATAAATTTACTTAGATATAAATGAAATTGAGTTTTAGAAATATAATTATCAATCACTTTTTAATATTAAGGCTTAAAAATAGTCTGGCAAAAATTCTTGATATTTTGGATGAAGTTTTAATATAACATATTCTAGCCTCATTAAATATAACTTTCATTCAGTTCTGATACAAATAAAATGATGGCAAGTGTTTGTCACTATTTGTCACATGTCTGTCACTGGTTTTGAATGTACATGGTCTCTGTGTTCTAAAGAAGGAAAAAAATCATAGGCTCTCCTTTTTTTCTCCTCTCAGCACTCACGAATACTCTTCTGTTGCCTTTCTCATCTATCTCTTTGTTAAAGGTTTATGTGACGTTCTGGAGACTGGGTCAGGAGTCTAGTGACAGATGATAAAAGATCCAGGAGGTAGGAACTGTGACTTGAGAAGTCTAGAGTGGCCCAGTTTGCCTGAAGGCTTCCTGGAAACCACTGGGCATTCTTAGGAGACAAAGCAGAGCAAATCTAAATCCAGCATTGTCACTTAGGAAAGGCATTCAGCCGTGTCATTGGTTTTGTTTATTAGCATAACTATGGCACAGGGTTAACAGAAGCCAGTTAATCAGCGCTTTCTTCTGATCTGTCTTGACTCAGAAAAATCTTTAAAGAATCTTTGGTGATATCCTGGGAAGTTATTTTAGCATCACAACCAAGCTTATAAATTTAGTCTCAACTGCCTTCCCTGGCTCCCTGCCCCCTGCTCTGTTTTCTTTACTAATCAGCAACATGCTTTTTGTTTGTTTGTTTGAATAATTGAAAATATAGTTAAAATTGTACCATTTCTCTTGGTTCTTTGATTGTCCTAGTGACTTCATTGCTATATAGCTCCCCTGAGGCAAACAGCAGTTATATTTGGGTATAGAGTAATGAGGGAAGTTGTTAGAGGTTACATGCTTAGAATTGATGAGAAAGGAGAAGGCCTTCTGCCAGTTGAAACAATGAATCAGTAGGCTTATTGTCCATCAGTCTACTTCAGTGCTGCTTAATTTTCCTCTGCTTGTGAGACTGTTTGAAAATTTGGAATTAGAGCTGAGACAAATGGTATAGCTTCTCTGTGTATATGATATATTGCTTTAAAAAAGTAATTACAACTAGGGATTAAGAGGTACAAACTACTATGTATAAAATAAATAACCTACAAGGACATATTGTACAACACAGGAAATATAACCAATATTTCATAAAAACTTTAAATGGAGTGTAATCTATAAAAATTTTTGAACCACTGTGTTGTATACCTGAAACTAGTATAACATTGTAAATCAACAATACCGTAATTAAAAAAACATGGATTAGTAAGATGGGTTGAGGGGAATGACAGGTGTATGATAATCAAATATAGTAAAATATCAATGGCAGAATCCAGGCAGTACATATACAGGTGTTAAAATTATTTCAACTTGGCTGTATGTTTGAAAGTTTTCAAGATAAAATATTGGGCAGTTTGGGGAATCAATGTTTAACTTTACAAAAAAGTACACAAAGCTGCTTTTAATTTTCAAACAACTCTCCCCATAGACAATTCCAGTGCTTCTCTACATGGACACATACTGTTTTTTAAACATTTTTTATTGAGTTATAATCATTTTACAATGTTGTGTCAAATTCCAGTGAAGAGCACAATTTTTCAGTTATACATGAACATATATATATATTCACTGTCACATTTTTTTCCCTGTGAGCTACCATAAGATCTTGTATATATTTCCCTGTGCTATAGAGTATAATCTTATTTATCTGTTCTACATTTTGAAATCCCAATCTGTCCCTTCCCACCCCCCCACACGTACTTTTTATGAAGTTATAATCACCATGTTTGTATAAACGTCACCATTGTTATTTCTCACATATTTCTGAAACTTTATGTGTAATGTTTAATGTTTGCATATGACATAAATAAATATGCTGTATGTTGTGTATAATAAACAATTTATGAAATTCAGAAAAGTGTAAAAATAAAGGTTACCTATAATCCTGCTACCTAGAGATAGCCATGCTTTATTATACTTCTTTCTAGTTTTTACTTTTATATTCTGTCATCATAAGAGTACACGCTCATAGTTGAGTATTTAGAAAGCACAGAGAATTTTAAATAGCTAGAGAAAAGCTCATAATCCTAGAATCCAGGGACGACCATGTAAATATGTTTAATGTTGAGGTGTGTGTGTGTGTATAATTTTTATAAAAATAATTTTAAAATGTATATGGTTGGTCACACTGGATGTACAATTTTGGATTATTCCTTTTTGTTATTATTTTTTTAATTTATTATTTTATTTGGGAGGAAGATAATTGGGTTTTTATTTATTTATTTATTTTTAATGGCGGTACTGGGTATTGAACCCAGGACCTTGTGCTTGCTGGGCACATACTCTTCCACTGAGCTATCCTCTCCCCCTGGGTGTACAATTTTGTATCTCCATTTCTGACAATACTAGAACACAATCTCATTTCTATGTCATTTTAAAACTCTCATAAGAAACTAATCTCTAATGACTGCCTGTTATTTCATCAGATGGCTATACCATGACTTAACTATTCCATTATTTTTAGAAATTAGATTGCTTACAATATATTCAGTTCACTGAACACTTTCGTGCATAAATTTTATGTACACGTTGGATTATTTCCTTAGATGGATTCTTGTTGAGGGGGAGGCGATTAGGTGCATTGATTTATTTATTTTTTAACGGAGATATTGGGGATTGAACCCAGGACCTCTTGCATGCTAAGCATGCACCCTACCACTGAGCTATACCCTCCCCCCTTCCTTAGATGGATTCTTGGATTGAACATACTTAAGGCTCTGGACATATCTTGTCAAATTGCCTAACACTTTTACCAGAGGGGTAATAAATATTAATGGAGAGTGAAAAGCTGCTCTCTGCCAGGATATATCATTCCTGTAGAAGAGGCTGATAATGGAGTGAACTCACAAGAATGGCGTTCTTGCTCCTGTGGTAATCCAGGCCTGGCCAAGGGCTGAGTAATTTCATCCTGACTGTTTAAACTGCAGTAACTGTGTAGAGGACTGATTGATAGGACATTCCTGTGAGGATTGATCTTTAGTTTCACAGTTCAAATGTATGTATGCAACTGCCTCTTCCAAAGGGGTATAAATAGCTTTAAACCCTTGCAGATCACTTGGTGAATGAGCCCTGTCATGAAATAAGAATTAGGTGAAACAAATAACTGAAAGTTCCTTCCACAGAAAAGAGGTGTCTGGAAAGAGCTGAGATTCAACAACCTACTGCCTTCTGTTAGAGGGCTTGACCAGTTCCGCGCTCCTCCCCTTGGCTTGAAGGATGTGAACGTGGCCCCAGTCCCCCTTTCAGCCTTTCGTCCCACTGCTTCCCTTTGTGGACCCCACGCATACCCAGGAAAACTGGAATTATTGCTGACCTACCCACACTTCTGCTTTGTGCTTTTCCTTTCTGATGGCCTTTGTTCACAGGTTCTCCCCTTGAGATATGCACCTGTCCCCTTTTTGTTTGGTTTTGTTGTTTTATGGGGAGGAAGAGGGGGAGGTTGATTATTAAGTTCTGAGGGTATAGGTGACTTTATTCTCATTTGGGGAGAAAAAAAGCATCTTATAGAAAATATTAAGGCCCTTTTTATCACCAACTCCAATCTCAGTTCCCCTTTCCCCTGTCACTAGAGGATTTATTTCTCTGACAAGCTCTGTCTCACCGTGGGCATGATGGCTGCCAAATGCTCAAAATTTGTATCCTTCCAGCTTCACAGCCTCACTGCTGAGAGAAGATCTTTACCTGTAACTTGAAGGAAAAGGCCAGCGGAGGAGTCTTGTTGGCTTAGCATGGGTCTCATCGGGGGGCAGGGGTCACATGCACATCCCTGGACCACTCACTGGCCAGAGAATGGAGTGTTTGAATTGGCTAAACCCAGACCCCTTCCTACCTAGACTTTCCTAGAGAGTCCATGTTCTGAAGGTGTTTTGGGATGTTGAATGGGTTAAATAATCATTCACTCTTTTTCCTCTTCATTGTTAACTAAGGCTATGTGAAAAGATATTGGAGTTGGCTTTGAAGGAGGAAAAGATAGATTTTATGTTGACATATTGCAGAGGAAGCTTTCAAAAGAAGAGCATAATTAGTGAGAAGTCTGAGCGTGTGGGTAGTTGAACAGTAAAAGTAGGTGTCTGAAAGAGTGTTGATTGAACTAGACTGAAAGATATAATTGGTAAGAGAGGAGAGCTGAAGCTAGAGTCCGGAAAAGTGTATTATAGAACTTTAAAAAGGAGAATGATTTACTGATAGGCAGAAGGCTGAGTAATTGTGGAGGCAGATTCTTTCACTACGGGATTAAAAGAGATCATGCAAATGAATTTTATACAACTACACAGAGGTAAGGTAATGGGAGTATTATATTAAATTGTCCTATATGATAAATAACAAAAACTTTACCCAAGGCTCATACAGTAGCCTGCTTATTAGAAACAGAGTAAAATTCATACTAATAAGAATGTTTCCAAGAGTATATTGCCATACAAGTTTACCGAAACTCTTTCAGACTGGCCAGAGAGAGGAAGAAGCACTAACAGGCTTGACAAGATCAAAATTTAACGAAGTTCAGAGGAGATGGCAAGTCAGGTTGTATAACTCAGGTGATAGCACATTTAGCTGAAGAAAGGGGACTCAGAGCAAAGGTGAAAATTGATTATTGTCAATTAATGGTGATATCCTAAACTCTTAAATTCTTAAACTGACTCTTAAACTACACTTTTGATTAAGGGGGAGAGGCAGCCCAGGATGGAGAAGTGTGTTGGGGATCAATAGGATGTCAGGTTGCTTCGTAAGCCTGGAGAATAAGGGATCACATTCAGAGGTATGTAGCCTTGGAGGTGGTAGGCAATCAGAGTGCTGGGAAAGATCTATGACCAGAGCCCATTAGACACTCTGATTGTGCAGTCACACCCTCTGGAACACTGGGGCAAAGGGGGAGGTAACTGGAGAAGCAGCCAGTGAAGCAGAAGATAGTTGGCTAAAGCAGAAGGGTCCCCTGCAGTGGCCTGACCATTAAATCAGCTCCGTAGCCAGGGTCTCTGCACACTTCATCTCCAAATGGAGAGTTGTTCAAGCCATTCACACACGAGTTCACAAAGGATGTCTTTACAAGACCACATGGAGGTGAGTGTCTCCTTTCTTTTCATCTTCTTTATTCTAAGAACATTCACATACTTTGAAAATGAAGAGAAACTATATGAGGCACTGACGACTGAGGGTGGCTCCAAATAGGGCAACAGGATTGACGGGTAGGGCCCAGGACTCCTGGCCCTTTCATACTTTGGTCGTTATGCAGTTGAGGGCATTATGGGGAGGTAGGGGCTGAGAGACCCATAAAGAGCAGAAATTTTATAAGCCAATTTTAACTGTGAATTTCACCCAGATTGTGAAAGAACAAAGTAATTTGCCCTATTGCCTCATCTACTTTTAATGTCTTCCCTTTTGCCCCATTTGTTATATCTCCCTTTTCATCCTCCTCCTGAACTTCCCTGACGGCTCACTATCCCCCTCCACACTCCACCCCAACCAGCTGCCACCACACACACCATCCCCATCAATCACCAGGCCTTGGGAGGTCCTGCTAACCTTAGGGCCAAACTGTAAACTGGGTTTTTTCTTCAGTTCTCAGTAGTACAGCTGAGGCCAAGCCAGGGTATCTAAGCTGGACTGTGTGCTTGGATATGACAGAAGGAAGGCTCTAGTAACTAGACTGTAAAGATGACAGATCGTTGTGTATTACCTGCAATTTGAGTTCTCCTGTAGTGTCACTCATCTGGCAGCAGCTGGCTTCTCTCTCTCTCCCTCTTTATTTTTTCTCTCAAAAAATAAAACATGAGAGGGAAGCCTGCTTAAGTTCCCTTTCTGAATATATCACCTCCGAGGGAATCAAGTCCTAAAGATAGTGCATGTTCCTTCTCCTCCAAGTTTTCCTGCTTTAAATATACGTATGCAAACATGTACTATCTATATAGTGTTGCTTTTTAAAAAATCTACATACATAAGTCGTGTATCATACACATAAATTTCTGCATTTCTACTCAACATTGTGTTTTCAGGATTTTCTCTATGTATTAATGCTTACAGTTCTAGTTTGTTCATTTTTATCTGTATTTCATTATATGAATAGGTCATAATTTCTTTGTTTCCCTATTTGATGACTATTTAGGCTACTTCAGTTTTTTGACATTAAAAATAAGACTGCATGTACATCTCTGTGTATCTTTTTGTGCGTGTGTGCATGTTTGAGAATTTCTTTAGATTATACCTAAAAGTAAAACTTCTGTATGGTAGACACCTCTTAACTTCACTAGAAATTACCAAACTGTAATTGTAGTTGTTCCAGTCTACATGCCCACCAACAGCGTATGAGAATCTTTATTTCTCTACATCTTGGCCAACACTTGGCATTATCTGACTTTAAAGTTTTTGCCATTCTGGTATGTATGAAATCACATCTCATTGAGTTTAATTTGCACTTTCCTGACTACTAATAGAATAAATGTCTTCTTCCTCAATTTTCTACCATAGTATCCTATTTATTTCTTTCACGGCACTCTTCACAAGCTGTTATTATGAATTGGCTGATTTGTGTGTTTATTGTCTGCCTCCCTGTCTAGAACATAATCTCTGTGAGAGCAGGGATCACATCTCTTGTTTACTGTTTTGTCCTCAGAGCTCAGTCCAGGGTCTGGTAGTGGAGCTTCAATAAATACATAATTGTTTAATGAATGAGCCTGGTGATGGTGGAGGGGGTTCCTCAATAAGTCTGAGATTACTACACGGGAAATGTTCATTCAGCAACAGGAATTTATGTCTTTATATTCCTCCCATCCAAACCCTGTATTTTATTTCATAGCTAGTTCACAGTGCCCGATTCTCTCCTTCATTTCTTAACTTCTCTTTGAGTAGGCTCGAATAGAAGGCAGCAAGCAGTTAAGAGAATAGCAGAAACATTGAGTCACTGGTGGTTTGATCTGATAGAGAGATCAGCTCCAGCGTGAGGCCTATAATTTGAGATACACTGATGTTCAGTTAGCATAAAATTGTTCTGTGCTCCACAAGAACCAAGGCTCTGATGAGGTTCATTGTTCAATAGGAAATTAAGTTGGAAGTCCTTTCCTTTTTTTTTTTTTCAATTAAAAAAATTTTTTTAATGGAGGTACTGGGGATTGAACCAAAGACCTTGTGCATGCTAAACATGCACTCTACCACTGAGCTATGACTGCCCTTGAAGTCCTTTGCTTTTGCTGAGACTCTTACTGACAGAGTTAATCTTGTCTTTTCTAAGATAGGTACTGACTTTGTCAGCAAAAATTCACTAGACTAGGCATGATAGTTTTTTTATTTTTGAGAAATACAGATGTTGAAGAAGACTAGAATAAATCTCAGTTAACTTTTCTACAGTCTCTTTCTTTTCCACCCAGCCACTCTTAGTGCAGCTCCCAGCAGCTCTGACTATCTTACGACAGCTTTATTCAGTTCCTGAGGTCTGCTCTGACTACATCTTAAACTTTACTTTTGCTTTGGTGAGAATCCTTTGGGATGCAGAGAACAAACCCACCCAAATAGCTTAAAACAGAGGCAGTCCAGGGATGTTTCAGAACTTAAGAGCACACACAGCTGGAACCAGGAATTAGAGTGGTGGAAATACCTACTATAAGTTCCAAGTTTTCTTTTTGCAAGAGAACCAAGCTGAGGATGGAGTCTCTTACTGCCAGTTACAAATTCTCAGGGAAGGATGCTGACTTAGCATGGACCAAATGCCCACCTGAGTCCAGGAAGCCATGGCCATAAATTATAGTTGGCAAACAGGGTAGCCAAGGACCATTCCTGTAGTGTGTGGATGACACAGCAGGGCAGCTCCCAGGAAAGGGGAGAATCTTTAGATGTCTACTGAACTTCAGTAGCTGAACATGCATTTAGAGGCTCTGAAGCCTCTGCCTTTTTTACTCAGTAGCTTCTTCAGATCTTCTGCTTCCTTAACTTTCCTTTCCCCGGGTCCTACCTGGCTCATTACTCAACTTGCTGATCTCCTTGCCGTAACCATATTCTCAACAGATCCCTGACTTTGCCCACTTAAGAAAGTGAGCTTTGTAGATAAGATGTATTCTTCCCTCGTTTGTTTTCCTGTTCATGCAAAAGGAATTAGAAAGTAGGAATATTCTGTGTAATATAACGTCTCTCTGGTGGGCTTATAATTCAGTGATGTGAATAGTGGGAAAGAACGATGAATCAGGTGTTGTGACACTTCAGCAGCCTGGGAGGTCCATTCTGCCTTTGCTGAGACCTTTACATTCTCTTGTTACAGGAACATGATATAGAAACAACTCATGGTATGGTCCACGTCACTATCAGAGGCCTACCGAAGGGAAACAGACCAGTTATTCTGACATACCATGACATTGGCCTCAATCGTATGTATTTGATTTTATACCTTCCCTTTTTATTATGATTCGTAATCTTTGTCTATTTTTAAAAAGCACACAAGAAACCCCACTATTCTAATAGAGCATAGGTTTTCTCCTCTCTGCCTTAACCTTCCCTCCTCGTGCTACATGTGTTCATGGCAGAATTAAAGTTCCTGGGAAGTGTGCAGGGAAAATCCATTTGGGGAGAGGATACTGGAATTATCTGTCACTGTGTCTCATATGTGTCATATCTGTTAAAGGACTGAAGATTGTATGATGAACTGGTTAAGGAAGTAGAACTGAAATCAGTTGCTTTTTTTTTTTAATCTATACTTGGTTTTTTTCATACTTCAGGTTAGAAAATTATTTGAACTGAACTTTTTTGTGAGCTCTTCAGTGAATTAGTAAAAGTATTCTTGCTACAGCCTGTCATCAGTGACTTTAAGTGGATTTTTCTGGATGGCAGTGTAAGGTTGTGGCCCTAGCCCCAGGCACACAGAATCTGTGTACATGCCTTTTTTTCCACACTCCTCTGGCTTTCAGAGGTGACCTGCATTGGAGGCTACAGTCTAGTGTTGGAGCTTTTGTGGCCTCTTTAGCATGAAAAGGAATTTAAGCCGTTATACCAACAGGGTAGAAATTGAAGCAGCAACCCTCCCCTGCACCCCAGCAGTTTTGCCGAGAGACAGTCTTCCCCATGGTAAGTGTAAGCAGCCCAAGTTACTCACTGTAGCCAGGTTCTTGGGATATGGTCAGTGTCTCTGTGTTGGGTAGGGGCATAAGATACATGAAAAATGACAGTATTATGGGTGTAAGATTGTTTTGTGCAACACCAGGATTGGCTTGCACTCTAGACGTGTTGAATTGAGGATTAGTTGTTTTCAAGTAATTGAGACATCTGATATTTAGCTTTTAGGGCAGCTTGGATCGTGCAGATTGTTCGGACACCTCACTTTAGTGGGACAGTGATTCAAAGGGAGTAAAAGAGATGATGATGTGGAATTTATTGAGTAGGGGAAAACTGGGGAGAAATGAAGAGCCTGTGACTTACGAGTATTTTTGCTTTTGCAGATAAGTCCTGTTTCAATGCGTTCTTTAACTTTGAGGATATGCAGGAGATCACCCAGCATTTTGCTGTCTGTCATGTGGACGCTCCAGGCCAGCAGGAAGGTGCACCCCCTTTCCCAACTGGGTAAGACCACAAGCAAGACCTTCTGGAAGACATGCTCTCAGAGAGCGGGCAACTGAGCTCCAGTGAGCCAAGTAACGTGTGCTTCCCTCCCAGCTGATTGTAGCACAGCCTGCAGGTTATGCTCATCAACTGACCATCCACGTACTTTCTCTCCTCGCTCTGAGAGGACTGTTACACACAGTATGTTCAGGAAAACTGCATGTTTTCCTGTATCCAGGAATGACCCTCCGTGGATGGCCTTTATATAAGCACAAGGCACAAGGGTCTGGAACACCCAGTTCTCACTGTCTCTTATCTGTCCCCTTCCTCATCTATTTAAAATCTGTCATTTTTATGTCCCTCCCTGAAGCTCCCAACTACCTAGGCCCAAACGCAGATCCCTCCACGCTTCCTGGGTGCACCCTGCCCTTCCCTCCAGTCTGGTGACAGAATTTGAATGTTGGTGTAACCGTTTATTCCAATTTAGAGGTGCATTTTACTTGGACGTGGAGCTCTTAGCCTCATGCTAAGCCTGCTTTGCATGGCTTTTCCCCGGGCATTACAATTATTGAGAAGACCTTGGAGGAGTGAAAGCGCGGGCTGTGGAATGCTAATTCCTCCCCTCTCCCTTTACTCATCTGCGGAGCTGCCTTTGCCAGTGACTGCTGGGAAACAGACCCCGGCAGATGAGTAACAGCCAACACTTATATAGTTCTTAAATAATATCCTGACGGTGCCTTACATACTTTCTCCCTGCTTTTCCTGGATTCCTAGCCTGAGTCAGTTCCTGGGCTTGTTTGACTAGTAGTTTATATCATAAACCAAATTCAAAAGTAAATAATAAAGTAACCGTGTTATCCTAGGCCTAAGTAATACCAATCGGCATTTATGGTGCAGAGCCCAGGATTTGTGACCATGTGCTGAAGCCCAGTAAAGCTTTGTTTACTTGTGCATTTAGCTGCCTGACATAAGCAGCAGACCAAGAGCCACTTCCTCAGTTGACTCTTACCCCTGAAAGTTTACTAAACCTGAACCCCAACTGGAGTGATTATTAGGGGTTTGGAAATACCCTGGAGAGAGCCATGTTTCCTGTTTTTGCACATGACTTCCTCTGGTTCCAGAGATTGCTCTTTAGGATATAGAAAAATATAGGGTTTGTTTTTGTGTTTTTGTTTTTGTTTTTGTTTTTGTTTTTGTTTTGCTTTCTTCTTAATGTGGCAGTTGTAGAGAGTCGCACAATATGCCACAGTCATTTCCAGGTACCACATCACCTCCTTTGACAAACGGAGTGCTTTTACCTAGAACCCTGTGCTTTTCTAGCCGTTCTAGTGATTGGGAAGTGTGAGTGCATTCTAATTCAGGAGATATCCTTCTGGATTTCAGGTACCAGTACCCCACAATGGATGAGCTGGCTGAAATGCTGCTTTCTGTTCTCACCCACTTAAAGTGAGTTCATTCTGCAGTTCTCCCACGTGGTTTTTGGTTTTTTGTTTTTCACACTTTGTACTGTGTGTCTGATCTATAGGGGTATGATGGTGAGCAAAACAGTGTGGTCACTACCCTTGTGGAGTGTGAAGCTTACATTTTAGTGGGGAAATAATTAACAGGTAAGCAAACAAAATTCACAACTTAGGTGATAGAGCAGAAGTCAGTGGGGATGTTGCAGCAGGGAATGGGGGCAGGATCCGCACCAATAAGGCAAACTGAGGCATGCCTCTCTAAGAAGGAGTTATGTAGGTTGAGACCTGGAGGAGAAAAAGCTACCTAGAAAGAGCCAGGGCACGGGGATTCCAGACAGAAGGAATAAGTTGAAAAGGCCCGAGAGCAAGTGAGCAAGTGGGAGAAAGGCACAGGGTGAAATTCGAGAAGTAGACAAGGACCAGATAACATAGGTCTCACAGATCAGGTAAGAATTGTGATTTTATTCAAAAGACAAAGGGAAAAACACTGAAGGGTTTTAAGTAGGGGGGTGATATCCATTTTAGCCTTTCAGAATGGTCACTCTAGATACATAAATTGCACATCAGTAAAGCCATTTACATTTTTTAAAAGGATTACTGTAGCTGTGGAGAGAATGGTTTAGAGAGCAGTAAATGAGAAAAAACAGGGAGACCATTACAGCAATCTGGCAAGTAATAACGATGGCTTGGTACTGGCTGTTGCCCAGGGGAGGGAATGAAGTAGGTGGAGGCAGATGGAAATGTTTTGAAGGTGGACTCTATAGGACTTGCTGATGGGTTGGACATGGAGGTGATAGTGAACTGTCAAGGGTGACGCCCAGGTTTTAGTCATATTTCATTTAACCCTTAAAACCAACTTAGAAGTCCGTGGTCGTATCCTTGTTTTTTAGATAGGGAACTCAGGCTCAGGAAGTTAAAGAAACTTGACCACATTCTACATCCAGTAAGCATGAGAGCCAGATTTGAATCCAGTTGTATTCTTTCCATGATGCCACACTACCTCCAAATGAGTTAACCCTGTCCATGTTGGTGTGTCCCGTTCACAGTCTGAAAAGCATCATTGGGGTTGGAGTTGGAGCTGGAGCTTACATCCTCAGCAGATTTGCAGTAAGTACGTGGAAGATTAGTCTCAATGCCCTTGGGGCACAGCCTAGGTCACAGCTCTTACTGCTGTGTTAAATGACAAGGAACTGTTGTGTGTCTTAGGTCAGTTTTTCTGTAAATTCTGTCGACAACAGACACAGGTTTGTGTAAAGCCTTACTCTGTACTTGCAGCACCTGAAAAATCACAAGTGAGGGCCATACAGCATCAGTAAAGAGCAATTCTTAGGGAATACTTACGGTGGAGTTTCACACGGCCATTAAAATTTTGTAAGAAGAGCATATAATGGTATGCAATTTCACATACTTTATAACCTTAACAAAAAGTTTAGAATACAGATGCACATAAATAAGCATAAGAAAGGACTGGGAGAAAACATACCAAAATACTAACAGGGATTGTTGTTGTGTGTGTGGTAAGATACTGTGAGGTTTTATTTTCTGCTTTTTATAATTTATCTGTTAATCAGATTTTCTATATTGAGCATAATTGGCATAATCAAAGGGAAAATAGTAAGCTGAAGAGTTTTGAGTTTGCATAGAAATGTTCATATTGATTTTTATTTAAGGAACTCTCAGATGCCTTCATAAATAGGTGGTATCACCTATTTATGTGGTTTTAGGGAAAAAACTTAAGCCCCTAGTGTGTAAGTGTATAAGTACGAAATAGCCAGTCTAAGCTCAGCAGCCCCTGTGCCACGAAGTCCAAGGGCACTGCCCCAGCAGGGGAGATTCCCGCCCCACGCCCCCCCGCCCACCATGAGCGCAGCAACTATAGAGATACCAGGTGCCCTCCTCTGCTTTGGAAATAAAAAACCGTCTCCCCCATAGATCCTTGCAGGGCAGGATCCTCTGATAGCGATTTAAGAAGCTGATTTTCCAGACGCTGAGTTAGATTTAAAGAGCTGTTTTTCTAAATGTCCTCCCTGTCACCTCTCTGACCTTTCTTACGTTCAGATCTGAGGCACTGAGGCCTAGTAAGAGCTGATGAGCCAGGCTCCAGTATTTTCAGAAGAAGCTGGGGGAGGGGCTCTCATACAGTTGTCTTTGTCTCATTTCAGCTCAATTACCCGGAGCTTGTGGAAGGTCTCGTGCTCATTAACGTTGACCCTTGCGCCAAAGGCTGGATTGACTGGGCAGCTTCCAAAGTAAGACCAGATGGTGTCCATTGGCTCATCTCTTGGTCCCTTCTCAAAATGGCTTCTTACCTGTTTTTTATTTTTACTTTTTCATTGAGGTATATACAGTTAAGGGCAAGAAATTTTAAGTATACAGCTTAGTGAATGTTTACACAGGTAATCACCACCCAATCAATATACAGAATATTTCCAGCTCTGTACTGAATTAATACTTTCTCCCTTTCCCAGAAGTAACTGTTATTCTGAGTTCTTTCACAAAATAGATTGGTTTTATGTATTCCTAAATGTCATATAATTGGAGTATGTATTCTTTTGCATCTCCCTTCTTTTATTCACCATTGTCTATGAATCTCATTCATGAATGGAATAATAGGCGACCAAAAAAAGTCTTGTTTATTTAAGGAAATGAGAAAATTCTCATGTTTAAAAAACAGACAATAATGTTTTGTTAAATACATACATGCATAAGGGAAAATAATTTGTTACTAGTAGTTACATCTTTGGCTGGTAGCATTATAGATGATTCTTTTCTTTTTTTCTATATTTTTCTAATTTTCTATGATAAATATGTATTTCTTTTATGTTATTTTATTTTTAAAAAAATGTTGCCTATTCACTTTTTATTTATTAAAAAAAAATTTTTTTTAATGGAGGTACTGGGGATTGAACCCAGGACCTCATGCATGCTAAGCATGCATTCTACCACTAAGCTATACCCTCCCCCTGTATAATTATTTTAAAAGATTAAATTATTCCATCTACTAGCAGACCAGATTCTAAAAACTTTATCCATTCCTCCCCATGTTTAACTTCTAGAGGAATGATGCAAATCTTAGCTTTGGATGAAATATATTAACAATGCTATAGCCAAATGTTGTGGAAATTTTCTTACAACCTGACTTACTGAGAATTTGTTCTGATTCCTATCTAGTTTGTGAGTACATTAAAACTTACCTTAACATTCTCAATAATGTGAAACAGCTTAATAAAAATTCTTATAAAACTTCAGAATGACCTTATGAGTATTAAACATGAAATGAAATTGGTTATTAATTCTAATTTAATTTGTATCCTGTGGATCATTGGTAACCCATGTGGAGATTCCTGGACTTCTTCCTGAATCTTTCTGGGACCTTGTGGTCCTGCTCCTCCTTTATCCATGTCTGTCTCCCTTATCTCCTCTCCTCCATCTCCACCCCCAACTTGATACTTCACCTCTGATCCAAGTCAGCAGTAAGAATTGAGCATAAGTTCAACAAAGAAGCCATAAAGGGAATCAGCAACATAATTTGAGCTGGGAATTTTTTTGAAAATAGACTAACAGTCTGCAGATTGACACAGATTGATGCATTTATTAGACTGTGATATACATAGTTTTGAAATGGGAAAAATTAGGAGAAAAATATTCAAAACGCAAGAACATTCTGTAAACATGGCCATTTCCTCCCACTCCGTGAAATGAAGATAGCAAAAACTGGAGGAAAGGAGAAAAATGTATTTTTTTTCTTGTGGATGGCTTGGAAATGGTTGTGAGTCAATCCTTATTAGCCATAAATCCAGTGTAAGGCAGAAATATAGGCAGGAGTGAGGTAGCTAATAACCATGAGTTCCGTGTCTCAACTTTCCAAAGAAGTAATAGCCAGCATTTCGTGCAGCCACCTATTTTCAGAGCAGGCTATATCATTACCCTCGAAGGGAGACTTCATTTTTTTTCTGGTTTGTTTCTTGTTCTTGTGTTTCTTGGAACCACTGTCTCATGAAAATGTGTGACACTGAGTTATGTTTTTTTTTTTTTGTCAAAGGATAACATATATACTGTAAAGTGCACAGCTTAATAAATTTTTACCTATGCTTACTCCCTTGACACAACATTTTTTATCTTTTTAGCTCTCAGGCTTGACAACCAACGTTGTGGACATTATTTTGGCTCATCACTTTGGGCAGGTAAGTTCCCGTTCCAGCCAGGAGAGCTGTGTTTATTATTGGCTTGCCAGCAAAAAGTCTTATTCACCTCAGGGAAGAAGGGGTGCCTTAGAACTCACCTGAGCCCAGTGGGTAACACTTCCAGTGCCGTGTGAGATGCATGTGGCCCAGCAAAGGCCAGTCTTAGAGGAGAGGTATTTACTCAGTGCCACGTGGCTCCGGCATTTGGAGAGATGAGAGAAGGCATGCACCACCTGCCCCCCACCCCTACCCCACCCCAACCTGTTCCCTGTAAGCTGCATGCCATCTGTTCATGTTTGACAACATCACGTGCCTCACCAAACATCTTTAGAGCTATATTGAGGTCTGGGAAAGGCTTCACAGAAATAGAAATTTCAGAGAAAAAGGAACCAAGAAATGTTAGTGCTGAAAGAACCTTAAAGATGATCTTATTCAAACCCCATGTGTTACTGGTGAGGAGACTGAAGTCTACAGAAGTGACAATTATATGAATAACTGTAGGGTGAAAGAGGGGACCCTAGTTCTCTTTTCAGAGAGAAAGACGATTCTCACAGCAATCACCCTGTGTACTTTTTTTCCTACACTACCAAACAGTTCTCGGACACCAGTTGGGTGTCCTACAGTTTAGCTCCATTATGGCACTATCTGCCTGGAGATAGGTCTGGATCTCACGGGTTGGGGCTTGAGCCTGTGAGACTGCCGCCACCGCCACCACTCCCCCTCCCCCCATTTCAGCCACCAGTCACCACTCCAGGTTGTCACTTGAGCTTCTGACCAACCAGCTGTCCATCAGAGGTTCAAACCACTCCCTCTTTGGATTTAATTTGCTAGAGCAGCTCACAGAACTCAAAGAAACAGTATACGTACTAGATTACTGGACATAACCCAGGACAGCTAGATGAAAGAGATACATAGGGCAAGTCATGTGGGAAGGGGCGCCAAGCTTCCATGCCCTCTAGTGTTCCCCAGTCTCCCAGAACCTTCACACAGTCACCAACCCAGAAGCTCTCCCAAGCCCATCCTTTTGAATTTTTATGGCAGCTTCACTACCAAGACGTGATTCTGTGGCAGTCGATTCAACATCCACCCCCTCTCCCCTTCCCTGGGCAAGGGGTCGGGGTGGGGTGGGATTGAAAGTTCCAACCCTCTAATCACAGGGGCTGTTCCATCTAGAAGTTACTTAGGGGCTTTCCTAAAGTCCCTTCATTAACAAAACAAGATACATTTATCACTCTCATCACTTCAGAAATGCTAGGGGTTTTAGGAGCTCTGCACCAGGAATGGGATGAAGACCAAATATATATGTCTTAACATAAATCACAATATCACAGACGACCTGTGAAGGAGTGAGGGAATAAATGAGCAGTAAGTTTGGAGAGCTCTGAGGTGTCTGGAGTTGGGGAGATGAAAACAATATAAATAGGAGTAATGTGTGCTCAACTGTAGCCTGTGCATTGAAGGAAAATGGTAAGTGGGGAGAAAATTAGTATTTACTGAGTACTCATTATGTGTAAAGCACTTTGACAAGTACCTTAAGGCACAAACTCAGTTATTTTTCACATGGTTCTATTAGATTTATTTTAAACTGGAGAAACTGAGGGCCAAAGAGGCAACATAACTTGCCACCATTATCCAGATAGCAAGTGGTTTGAATCCAGATCAGGCAGCTCCAGAGTCCATAGTTTCTCCTTTTACTGAGATTAAGTTTTATCAAGGTTACAAATTCGCACATATTTTAGAGCAGAGAAGTTCTGCAGGGCTTATTACAAGAATCTGCCCCCCCCCCCCCGTTTTCCTGCTTCTTAAAGGTAACCACTTTAATTCTTTTAGCTGATTTTTGGGGGTTTTGCTTCATTAATTAAGGTATAACTTACGTATAGTAAAGGACACAAATCACAAGTGCGTCTCAGTGACCTTTTATATTATATGTATATACTCTTCATGTAACAACCACCAAATCAAGATACAGAACATTTCCATTATCCCCAAAAAATCATTCTGTGTAGCAGCCCCTTGTATTATATACCACAAATGTTCCTGTGAACATTTGGGTTATTACCAGTCTTTTGTTTTTGTTTTACTATTACAAATAAAGCTGCTATGAGCATTCTGATATATGTCTTTTTGGACATGTGTCCTAATTCTCTTCAATTCTCTTCGCTTCCATCTTTCTAAATGTGCCTGTGTTTCCACTTGTTGATTTTTCAGTTGTGGGCATTATCTGTTGGCATTCCATTATGAGAGATGATTTCCCTTCTATACACGTACACACCGACCCCATGACACACATTTGTGCTTTCCACCACTTCGTTCTCCCAATGTAGCATAATTTGGATTAGATCAATTTCCAGCATTTACACTAGCATGTGAATGTGTTTCAGAGCTGAGCTGTGTCAGCTTTCTTTTTCTGTACATTTCTTCTTTACCTAGTGACAGTGTTAAAATCTGTAAGTAAAGGACCCTGGAGGGACACTACAAGGTGATAGTGACAGGAAGGCTCTTCCTTTCCAGGTGCTGCCTTTTTAAACAATTTAGCACAAGAATCAAGGCTTGGCATACAGGCCTGGTGACCCTCGTCTCAGCAGCCTTCAGGTGACACTTCCTCCATCCTGTGGGCTGCTTCCAAGGGCCATTCAGGAGACAGAAACCACACACTTTGAGCATAGAAAATTTCATATAAAGTATTGTTAACTAGTAGAAGGTGGCTTACCTCTCAAAGAGGGCAAAGAGGATTCAGGGGTCCAAAAGTAGCAGGTGGAAAAATAGCAGCTACTCCCAGCTGAGGGGGTGTGGGCACTGAAGGAGCTGAGGGCTTAGCTGAGGCCCCCTCACCAAGTCTGAGAGTCAGGCCTCTTCAAAGAAGGCCCGGTTTCCACGGAAAGTATAGCCAGCCAACAGTGAAACAGTCTGCCAGGAGGTGAGGGCCTCAACTGGTCCATAGAGCCTCTCACCACACGGGGGAGACATTTGTCTAAAATAAGGTCTGAGCAGCTGCAGAAGCTGCAGTTGGAGGGGGAGAACATGGGCTGAGGGTGCAGCTACAGCAGGTCTGCGAGGATTCCTGACACACTGAGCCATTGGCTCCTGTGCTAAATTTTTTAAAAAGACTGGAAAATGATTATTTTGCAGTCTAGCTCCAGTATTACAAGGAACAGTGGCTCTGAGGCCAAGAATAACTGGCATGGGTGCTTTCCCCTAATGGCTAGTGATCCCTGTCTGTCTGTCCATATTTAATAAGGGTGGATCACTGAAAGGCCAGTGTGCACCAGGTGAGGCTTATCGCTTGGGTAGTTAAACCGGCCCATTTTTTCCTTGTGGATGCCCTGATGGCAACAGCTTTAGGTCTTTTCTCTGGGACTGTCAGATTCCCCAGATGAACTTTGAGGTTACACACCAGACACTGACATTAGGATTCTGGGACCCAAGTGCAGAAAAAGGTGGAGGGTCTCAACACTCCAGCTTTAAACTTGCACTTAAGCCTAATGTTTTCAATATGGTGTATCTACTACCACCTGGGCCTGTGGTCTCCCAGATCAAAGACATTGTGTTTTATCATTTCCAGATAATAGACCTTTTAGTCTTCTCCTAGGGTGGGAAAAGGGAAGTCCCGCCAGAATGCAGGGAAGGGATCTGGCACGCTGACTGCTTTTTTGCCTTGTTCCCATGGTCCACAGGTACAGATTGTTAGAAACATCACAGTCCTTGGTTTGTGATACACCCTCATCATTGGTTCATGCACATAGCCCACTGTTACTTACCTAATTAGCTACTTATTTTTTAAATGATTATTTTCATTTCTGGAAAGCTGATAGTGATGTCTCCGCTTTCATTCCTGTTTTTAGTAATTTTGAGTCTTGTCTCTGTTTTTCTTGGTTAGTCTAGCTGACCACTTTCTTGTTTCATTGATTTTTTTCCTATTCTTTCTCTATTCTCTATTTCATTTATTTCCATTCTAATCTTTATTATTTCCTTCCTTCTGCTTTCTCTAAGTTTCCTCTTCTTTTTATAGTTTCTTAAGGTAGAAGGCCAACTATGAACTTGGGATCTTTTTTTAATACAGGAATTTAAAGCTATACATTTCCTTCTAAATACTGCTTTAGCTGTATCCTATAAGGTATTTTCATTCATTTCAAAGTATTTTCTAATTTCCTTGTGATTTCTTTGATCTATTATTATTTAGGAGAATATTGTTTAATTTCCCAAATTTCCTACTGTTACTGATTTCTAATTCATTCCACTGTAGTCAGAGGATATTCTTAATATTTCATTACTTTTCAAATTGATTGAGAGTTGTTTCATGTCTTAACATGGTGTGTCCCAAAGAATGTTCCATGTACACATGAGAAGAACGTGTGTTCATTCTACTGCTATTAAGTAGACTGTTCTTAGATGTCTGTTAGGTCTGGTGGTTTATAGCATTATTCAGTTCTTCTATTTCCTTGTGACCTTCTGCCTCATTATTTTATCCAGAATTGAAAGTAGGACACTAAATTGCCAACCATCTTTTTTTTTTTATTAATAGGCTTTGTTTTTTTAGAGCAGTTTCAGATTCACAGCAGAATTGAGCAGAAAATACAGAGAGTTCGCACATAGCCCTCCCCACCCACACATATGTACTCCCCTACCCTCAACATCCCTCGTCAGTGTGAACTGCCAAGTGTTATTGTTGAATTTTCCATTTCTCTCTTCAATTCTGTTTCCTTTTGCTTCATGTGTTTTAATTGTTGTGTCTTCCTGACATTATGTCTTTATTAAACAGGACTTTCAATCAATCCTCCTTTGTACCATCTTTACCCTCTGCTTGCAGAGAGAACTGGTGCTGACAATTCTTGAGCCTTTTCAGGCTCCTTGGTACATGGTCACGAACTCTTGGCTTCTCCCCACCGCCAGCCTAGCAGCCTTGTTGAGTCTGGTAAATGAGTGATTACAGTCTTCCTTCTGCTTTCCCACTTTGTTTTTGCTGTTGTCAATTTTCCTTGTTGTCTCTGTCCTTATGTGTTTATGGCTTATAAACAAAAAAAAACCTTTGTTATTTTTATGATTTTTCTGGAAGGAGTAAATCTGTGCTTTAAGCCAGCATCTTTAATTGGAAGTCTCAAAGACCATGATCTTCCCATTACATAGTGCTGCGTAAAGTGGTTACTTTGCTGAAGACACAGGATGCTTGGTTTTGACTGTAGACCTTAAAAACCAGTTCACAAAATTTACAAAATTCCGTGCTATGTGCTCTGGGAGAGACAAAGGTATTTAAAATATGGCCCTTATTCTCCAGGAGCTCACTCTGTAGGGAGATGAGATGTACAGAAATACCACTATAGCACACGTAAAAAGGGACAAGTAAAGAACCACCTTTCACTGAACACCTACAGATTTCAGACAGACATGTTATATACATTAAACAATTCAGTCTAATAGTCTCTTAATGGGAATTGTATTATTCCCACTTTACAGGTGAAGAATGAATTGGTTTACACAAGGTCAGCAGCTATAATGTATCAAGGGAGATTTGAAACTAGATGGGCCCAGTTCTGAAGCTTTCTTTTCCTCTTTCTGCTGTGCCAGGGTATCTTAGGAGAGGCCCCGTGAGGGGCCTAGAGGAATTCAGAGGCAGAAGAGGTTTACTTCTAATTTAAGGGAATCAAGGAAGGCTTCAAGGTGGAGGTATCCCAGCTAGGCCTTGAAGGATAGATAAAATTCAACATTTTAGATTTGGGGAGGAAGGGGATCATTCCAGGAAGGGGGAATCGTTTGCTGCTCAAAAGCAAAGAGGAAGGAATTATAAGACGTATTTGGAGGTGTTAAGTAACCTGGGGCGAGACAGTGTAGGATGTTTGCGGGAGGTTGATTAGCAAAAGAAGCGCCTGACATAGAAGAATGAGGTGTTTGCTTTCAGATATGTTAGAAATACTACTTCAGCTGGGGAAAGCTCACATGAGAATTTTAATGATTTCTGTAAAGCAGGAACATCCTCACAACATATACATAATGTGTGTTTAATTAAAAACGTGTGTGGTCATAGACAATGGGTTGTCACAGGGCTGAAGAGTTCATTTCAAAGTTAAGCAAGCAAATGCTTGTATTGCTTTTATTGCTTTGAAATGGAAGCAAGTGAGGTTTCCAAACATTAATAATCTCATCTTCATTACTAAGAAAAAAACCCCACAGTGATATCCCCTTTTTTAATCTATCAGATTAGCAAAAATCAAAGAGTGGGCATCTGTACTAGCCAGGGTGTGAGAAAACAGGTGGCACAAATAAATGAGACAGCTGCATATGTCCTGACAAAGAATGATTCTACCATACTTTTAAGTGAAAAAGCATGATGTTGAACAGTATGTCTGTCAGACTGATTTGTGTTTCAAAAACAAAAAAAAAGGGGTGTTTGGGGGGCAATTTATACATAACAGCTTTTCCTAAAAAGTTCCATTAGCACTTAAGCCAGTTTTACCCCTTTTATACCAATACCATTTCTTCTCTTTTTTAAAGTTTTTTTTTTTTTAAATAGAGATACGGGGGAGTTTTTTAATAGAGCTACTGGGGGTTCAACCCAGGAGCTCATGCATACTAAACGTGCACTCTACTACTGAGCTGTACCCTCCCCCATTTCTTCCCTTTTTTAATCTCACACTTTGCTGCTCAAGTTCCTCTCCAGGCCTTCAAAGGGGAGCTGGATAGACCATTTCATCCCTAATTGCTGTGTGGTTCATTTGTTGTTCACTCTTCTTATATATAATGTCTTCAGCCTTTACCAAGTTTCCTTAGAGTGCCTCCAGTGCCCTGTAGTTTCAGTTTGACTCTGATCTCTTTGGTCAGTTTCCAACTGTATTCTTGGCTCACTTCACTTCATGAAGTAGTGAAAATGCCAACTCATGTCCCCCTTATCTGTTTCTCTACAAAGCCTGCTGGTGGTGACCTTTATACACTGCCTTAAATTGATTAACTGACTCTCTGACAATCCCTGATACATTTCTTTCCTCCAGTGCAGACGTGTGTGTGTGCGCGCGTGCGCACACACACGCGCACATATGCACGCACATATATATGTATATGCTTATATACAGAAAACCTGGCAACCGGTTCTGGTGGCCTCCAAGAAGACCAGCAAGAGAGGGACCATTAGACAGTGGGTAGTGGGAGGAGATTCTCTTTTTGCTGTATAGACCATTTTGTTTCTCTTGAATTTTATACAGGGAATATAGCCAGTATTTTGTAATAACTTTAAATGGTTTATAATCTATAAATTTTGAATCACTATGTTGTACACCTTAAATTAATATAATATTATAAATCAACACTACCTCAATTAAAAAACATATTATTGGTAATAAGATTAAATAAATGATAAATTGACTTAGTAAAATATCATAAATGGAATGTAATATATAGTTCTGTAATATATATTTTTAAACAATAGTATATAGATATTGTACCCATTATATTGATGAAGAAATAGGTAAGTTAATTATGCAGATTTATGGCTATTAAGAGAAATGTTACTTTCTATTTATTTTACACTTTACAGTTCATATAACTTTTCTTATTTAATCTTTAAAACAGCCCTGTCTTGACACAACATTGTAAAATGACTATAACTCAATAAAAAAAAATGTTAAAAAAAAAAAAAACCCAGCCCTGTCAGGTAGCTGGTTATTATCTTCATTTTACAGACACTCTCTATTTTTATGAGGATGGCAGAACATGAAAAAAACACAAATAAGGAAATTAGGATTCGGAATGGTTAGATGACCTGTCTAAATTTCAGAGCTAATACTTGAATCCAAGTTTAGTGAAGTTACTGCTGTGGTGCAGGTAAGGATATTCAGAATGTGTTTCCAAGTTTTTGTGCTTGACCTGGAGTTGATTAGCAACCTTTTCCATCACAGATTCTTTGGTGCCCTCATCCAACACAGAATAAGGCACTGAACCAGTCTGATGCAAATACAAAAAGATTTCAGCCATTCAGCCTACCAGTACATCATCAGTAGGCCCCAGGCTCTGTCCCATCTCCCATCATGGACAGGGAGCTTTGGCTTTGGGCATTGAGAATGCAAACCAAAGAAGACAGCCTTGAACTGTAGCTCAAAAGTTTACCTGGATCTTCTTTTGGTTGTTCTAGGAAGAGTTGCAGGCCAACCTGGATCTGATTCAAACCTACAGACTGCATATTGCCCAAGATATCAACCAAGAAAATCTACAGCTCTTCCTGGGTTCCTATAACGGGTACAGTTGTTTCCATTCTTTCACTTAAATGATGATGAGGCATCCTACCGAGTCCCTTTTTCCTGCTCTGTACCACCCAGGATGCCACTGACATGGCTACTTGTGAACAAAGTACACGGGGTGGGGGGGGAGGGTCCCCTCCCCTCATCAGGTGTGAAGGAAAGATAGTTTTCAAATTCCTTGATACATTTTGGCTTTCATAATCAGGAAGTAACCTGAGTTGCTATGATTTTACCTGAAAAGGGCCATTGCTTCCTTTGTTTCTGTAGACGCAGAGACCTGGAGATTGAAAGACCCATTCTGGGACAAAGTGAAAACAAATCAAAGACACTGAAGTAAGTCTCTCAGTCTCCCCACTAAGTTGCTAAATATCTTTGCCTTTGATAGACGAAGCCACTGTTCACTGGGGTGTACATGCTGCTTGCTGAGTGTCACGTCTTATTCTGCCTTTCCCCAGGTGTTCTACTTTATTGGTGGTGGGTGACAACTCACCTGCAGTCGAGGCTGTGGTAAGTCAGTCCTGATGTTGTGAAGACGAATGAGATGAAATGCAATAAGTTGCCTGTAACACACTGCTGACACACTAGAAACAGTTGGTAGATCCTAGTTTTTGTTATTTCTGATGACACCTACCAGGGTTTGCTCTTTGTTATCCAGTTTGGAAAACGAACTCCACTGATCACTCGGTTTCATCAGAAGGGATCAATACTACCCTTGATTGCTGCGCAGTTCACTTCGTGGCAAGGAGGACAACTAAACACTGTTTGCTTACTGTCCGATTTCTGGCAGCCTTGTCCTTCAGAAGCCACCAGAAATCTGGAACTGTATCAGCAGGCTGGAAGACTGCCGAGAGCCTGTGTGCTTTCCTCTACCTCTTTCTTGATCAAGCACATAGCACACTGGTAGAAATAATACATGCTTATTGTAGAAAATACAAGAAAATTGGCAAATAGGACAGGAGGAGAAATCATGATCCCATTGCCCAAAGACAAGCCACTGTCTTTAACATAGATTGGATGATATTAAATATATCCAGTTTTGTGATCTGATTACTTAAGACTATTAATAGCATTTTTCCATATTGTGAAGTCGTTATGTCTGTATAATATAAATGTCTTATAAATATACCCTCGTTTATTTAACCTCCTTCTACTGTTGATTATTTCTGATTTTGCACCATTAATAATGTTGCTGTTGAGCATCTTTACACAATCTTTGCCTGAATCTTTGATCAGTTCCCTAGGAAGGGGTGGAGTTAATGTGTCAAAAATCATAAACCTTCGTAAGGTTTTAATACATTTTCCTAGATTCCTTTTCAGAAAAGTCACAGTAGTGTGTTGCCACTGGCAATGTATGAGAGTGCCTGTTTCACAGCATGCTGTTCAGCACTGGACTTTGAAATTTTATTAGCAGTTAATTTGATTAAAAATCGTATCCCGCTGTTTTAATTTGCATTTCTTTAATTACTGATGAGGCTGACAGTTTTTCATAAGCCTGTTACCATTTGCTTGTCTTTCCTACAGGATATATAACTTAACTAAGTATCTGCATAAAAGTAACTGGTTTTCTTTGGCCACCTTCACTTCCACCCTATTTAGAGCAAAACGTTAGAGAGTAAAGCTTTTTGGAAACAGAATGTAATAATTAATCAGAGATGTAGATATAGATGGGAAGGTCGGTGGGCAAGGGGAGTGTTTGTAGGGTGAGATAGATGTGACAATAGAATATATTCACATTTCCCTGAATTACCCTGTAAAGCATCGAATGTCTAGTGTAAAATACATGGTGTGGCTTGAGCACAGAGGCAAATAACCCTCAGGTCAAAAAAAAAAAAAAAAAATCCCCAGAAGTAGTAAGTTTATAGCAATGATCCCAATTCATCAAGAAGGAGTTTTGTAAAAGTCAGTCTCTTCTGGCTAAAAAGGTGGAGCTACCTGCTACAAACATATCTATCAAAAACATTTTTTCATAAACGTGTACTTAAAACAGGAAAATAGTATTATTTTTAGAAAATACTTCCATCAGAAGTCTCTAATAATGATGAATTGTCTTTTTAAAATTGCATGGACTTACAGCAAGATTACCAAGACTAACATTGTTTTTCAAGACTATGTAAGTTGGCCAATACAGATAAGGTCTTTTTCTGATTCCACACCTTCAGTGTTCATAGAGAATTTCAGGAGCCCCTGTACCACAAACTAGATGCTCTTCTGTACTCATTCAAAACTAGCTCTCCTGCCAGAGCCTTTTATCCCATCGGTTGGTAGGGATAAGAGGGCTATTCTTGCATGGAAGAGCAGGAAGAAACTCCACAAGTTCTGGTAACTGTTGCTAGCTATTCTTGCTTACATATTCATTCAGCATCATTTTTTGACCATCTCCTGTTTGCTTGATGCTGTGGAGAATACAAAAGTCAGTAAGATGGAGTCTCTGCCTTTGGGGAGCTGTCGGAGAATAGACATGTCAAAAACCAGCCACTGTGCTTGGCCTGCCAGATACTGAGACTTCTTATAAAGTTACAGAAATTACAAAGTGATGAACTAAGGAAAGCATGATTTATTATATTAAATCTAGACTTGGGAGTTCATTCTTCCAAAAAATATTTACTGTATATCTACTGTGTTCTAAGGACTGTGCCTGGTAGTTAAGGATCCAGTTTTTACATTCCATCCTTTAGAGCACGTTCTATAATAAGTAAATGTGTATGTTTCTTTGTCACTGCCTGCATTGTCATCAGTATAGAGCAAAAACCTTACTTAAACCCAGCAGCAATCCCCAGAGTAAAAGTTCAGCTGGATTACTGGTTCTTGCCTAGGTAATTTTGGTAATTCCCTAACTGTGTCACTGCCTCTGCAGTTTGTCATACAGGCCACTGCTGGTTATTTTCCTAAAACAACTCAAATCCTGGCACCTCAGAAACCCTCCATGGCTTCTTGCCTTCCACAGTCAGCTCAAGTCTTCCCAGCCTCTCCCCGCAGCACATCCTCACACCATTCTTGTCTCTGTAGTCCCACACGTGCCCCGCACATTCACTTCACCCCCAACCCGGGGTCCTTCTGCTTTCCTCTTGACCCCGGAAGCCTTCGAATGCCTACCCCTTCTTTTTCTGTCTGTAGAAATACTTATTCCTCCTTCTATACTCACTCAGCTCAGAAGTAAAAATTTCAAGTGATCTCATTCTGCCTTGTATTACATTCTGCCCATTAGATTCCATACTCTTTAAGGCACAATGTTTTATATATGTGTGCTTGGGCAAGCATGTGCAAGGGAGAGATCCCGTTGATTGAGTTAACCGTAAAACATTGTTGAACCTAGACATTATCTCCCCAGAACATTTTCTTTGAGTTCCCTGTCTTTGTGGATGTGAAGGTACAAGATACCAAACATGTAAATATACAAGGTTGTAATTCTTAATTGTGCTGACTGCTGTAAAAGAAAAACCATTGAAGGATTCAGCTTAAATGGGGTAGCCAAAGATCCTGAGGCAGAATAGGGTCAAGGTGTAAGGAATGGCAAACCTGCTACCTTCAGGGCACAGGAAAGGGCTGAGAAATGGGCAGGGGAGGTGCAAAGGCTCTATCATTAGGGCCAGTTGTGCTGGGAAATCATTAAGATCCCAGCAGGTGACGCGGGCCACGGTCCAGTTCACTTTTTAAAGAAGTAGATAACTTGCTTCCATGTTATGTAGCCAGTAGGAGGAATTAGATTCAACATGTAGTTCTTTAAAGACTCTACTTATAACAGATTCAGAAAATGAACTTAGCCAGAATTTTTTAGATCTATTAAGTAATATCAGATATATTGGCAGGGAGGGGATGTAGGTGGGAAATAGCTCAGTGGTAGAGTGCATACTTAGCATGCACGAGGTCCTGGGTTCAATCCCCAATACCTCCCTTAAAAAAAAAAAAGCAAAGAAATATCAGATTATGAGTGCATCATATAAATATATCTCCCACTTTGTATTTTGGTAATTTCTTTGGCTGATCCAGCCATCTTCAGATGTTGATCTTGGAAGATAATTCTCATGCCAAGCTAGTTCTTATTTTTCTAACAGTTTGTACAATTGTTTTATTGTTTTCTCTCTCTTTTTTTTTTTAGGTTGAATGCAATTCTCGCCTGAATCCTGTAAATACAACTTTGCTAAAGGTAGTGTGTCGTCTTTCCTCATTGCCAACCATTAGTGAGTAAATTATACATGGTTTAAATTACTTTATTTCTGGAATAGTCGACCTTCTTTAAAAAAAAACTTTTTTTCCATATATTCTCATTGTAGAAGATCGGAGGAGGTGGGTATTATAGCTCAGTGGTATAGCACATGCTTAGCACACTTGAAGGCCTGGATTCAATCCCCAGTACCAACATTAAAAAAAAAGAAAAGAAAATCAAAAAATAGAGAAAAGAATGGAAATATAGAAAGAATAAAATAAATAAAAAGTACCCATGATCCTACCACCCAGAGGTAACCTTTGGTAAAAAAAATTAGTCTTTTTCCTATACATTTTTACATCACTAAGATTGTAGGCTGTTTATAGCCCTGTATCTGTTTTCCTCAACTTTTTGACGTATAAACATCTTCCCATGTCATTAAAAGCTTCATAAGCATTGTTTAATGTTGATATGAGAATTAAGATAATGGATGGAAATTCTTTACCTTTGAAATCCCCTTGTATTGACAAGGAAGCTTCCAGTAACATCTAATGATGAGGGTGGATGCATTTTCTTTATCTTAGGGCAGATGGAGAGCAACTCTTGTACTAGACTTCTAGGATTAGTATCAAGTTTCTCCCCCTTTTGAGTGTACCCCAGGCTCACATTTTTCTGAAGCTGCTAGCAAAATAATTTAATCAAACTTGACTTCATGGTTTTAATTTGGGTTAGTATAGATTTAAGTGCTGATCTTATGTTGCTTCCTGCTACTTTCTCAACCTGAAAGACCTCTGCTTTCTTCCTTTTCTCTTTGAAGTATAGTTAGAAGGGAAGTGCTGTCACCAGAAGCAGCCCCATAGTTCCTGGAAATATAGCATGAGGTTAATGCTCTGAGGTGACGAAACTCAGAGTGTTCTGGGGTCCAGGTGATTGATGAACTAGTCTAAAACATGAATGGTTTTTTTGAAAGTATGTGGTTTCAAAATAGCTTTTCACTGCAGATCTGAATCAGTTTTCCAAAAGCACAAAACTGAACTTTACAGTACCCATAGATGTGATTATTTCTGGGCAAAAATGCCCATCCACAACAGCATGATGGAACTGATTCTCTAACTGTTTGATAGGTATCCAGCTTGGAAATAGGCTTTCCCAATATTCTTTCTGCGTATGGGAACTATTTTATGGTTCTAATCAGATTTTGACTCCTAAAATGCCTAAAAATACAGCCTGGGCCAGTTAGTTCTGTTTTACACTTAAATCGGGTTAAATATTTGTTCCTGATCTTAGGCTTAGAATTTCAGGGGACTGACTATTCCTTGTTAACCTCAAATTCCTGTGCCTTCCGTGGCATTTCCATCTGTTGAATAACAGTCCACCCTCAAAGAAAGTTTTCATGCCAACGGAAGGAGACCATGGGGTTCATGTCTCTTTTTTTTAAAAAAAATCCCAGTCAGCCTGAATAGGCCACTGTCTGGGTATGGAATGCATAACAGCTGGAAGGAAGAGGGTGGCCTCATGGTTGGCCATCATGCCTTAGAGGCAGTGTTCTCTGCAGACTGGCAGAATCTGCATCACCTGGGAGTTTGTTAGAAATGCAAGTTCTTAAGCCCCAAACCTATTAAATCAGCATCTCTAGGGCGAGAAGTCAAGACTCTGAGTTTTAACAAGTCCTCCAGGTGATTCCAGTGCATGCTAACAAAACCCTACTCTAGAAGTCTTTGCAGAAGTGAGAAAAACGTACTGGAAAGATTTATGAAGTGAGAGACAGCCCCACAAATCCAGCTATGAAATGAAAGTGGCTGACCAAGCAGGTTGGCTGAATTTAGCAGCAGCATCTGACTGGAGACATCCCCTTAGTCGTGGAGTGAAGATAATACAAGAGTTGAGAGAGGAACTCTAAAAGCATGGTACCTTGAGAAGTTAGGATTGCACTGCTTGAGGACTCAGAAAGTAACATTCTCCAGTTGGAGGCCGAACCATGGTTGAAGGTAGTAGTTAACTTCACTATCACCCCAGTGGAAAATTCCTGACATGGGCCTGAAAGGCAGGCCCTGCACTACAGATTAATAAATATTGAATAATCTTCTCAGACCTACATCTAAGATTATATGCTAGGATTTAAATCTTTGCATAAGAGTGCATTGAGAGGGGAGGGTATAGCTCAGTAGTAGAGTGTGGGCTTAGCATGCCCAGCATGTAGAGGTCCTGGCTTCAATCCCCAGTACCTCTGTAAGTAAGTAAATAAATCTAAATTACCTACCCTCCCAGAGAAAAAAACTTGGAGGAAAAAAAAAAGAACTAGGCTCTTCGAATAAAAACAAAAACAAATAAAAAAGGAAAGAAAAAAATTAATGAGTGCATTGAGGAGATGGACACTTGGATGCAGTTAAACATTAAGTTAAGGAACTAAAATTTGATCTTGTCCTTTTGAAAGGACTCATGGATGTTCAGAGCACTTCCTGTAAGCGTAATTCTCAGCTGACTTACGTATTTTTCCTCTTCTAGATGGCAGACTGCGGTGGACTGCCCCAAGTAGTTCAGGTAAGGAGATTTTTTTGAAAACACCCATTTGATTCTAGCTCTCTGCCTGTGCAGAAATTGACTAATGCCTTCTTACTTTGTCCCCATAGCCTGGGAAACTCACCGAGGCCTTCAAGTACTTTCTGCAGGGAATGGGCTACAGTGAGTAGGACACAACTTTCTATTCTAGCAAAGACGTACTGATTATGGGGTCATTTTGATATCTGGGGAGCCCACAATTCTCAGGGCATAACCTCTGTGCTAGCCAGCCTGAAATCAAGTAGACACCAGGATGTTTATGGAACATTCATCTGTGCATATGTATAAAGATGAGCCGATGCTTATTCAGCACTTCACCTTGGGCCAGGCACTCTATAATCTTAACCCTAAGAGGTAAGTTCTGTTATTAGTCCCATTTTATGGAAGAGGAAACTGAGGCTCACAGAAGCTAAGCACCTTTCCCAGGGTAACAATTCAGCTGCAGAGCTGTGATTCAGACCCTGGCAGTCTGACTCTAGAGTTGATATTTTTCAATCACTGAAGCTTAGGCAGTCTTAGCTGTGAGTCTGAAGTTATTATTTACATTTAAACTCGGCTGGTTAATAACTCCTGGCCTAGAGAAACAAAATGGAAGCTCCAGAAGAAAATGGTAGTGTCCTCAGTTAAATCTCCTCCACCACAGGAGATGAACTTGCACAGTATTTGCGAGTGTATCCAAGGATGTGTCCGTATCGTGCTGCTGTCCTGGTCTCTTGTATTGTGAGACCCGTGAGCTTTCTCATTTGTCACAGAATATCCACATTTGCTCCTTTCTTGGAGTTGTGAAAAAAAGAAAACCCCTTTCACCCAGGTACAGAGCTCTTTACCCAGTAGGGTGATTTTTCTCCTGTCTTTGATATCAGTGTGGATAATGACCATTGAGCAGCTTCTCTGGGCAGCAGCTGGGCCCCTGGGTACAGCCCTCTACCTGGCAGGCAGACTGTGTATGTCTTGTCTAGAGTGGCTGTGTCATCCCTGTCTGTGAGCCACTACCAGCCAAGCCCACACCCATGTCTCTGGCTCGCTGGGAGGAGCAGAAGTCTGTCTCCTTTCCTAGGAAACAGCTGATCTTCCAGCCCATTTCTGATCCAAGCAGGTGGGCTGTTTATAGTGTGGGGGAAAACAGTTGCCTTTGACAATTTGAGTAAGTAACATCCAAATAGTTCCTGAAGCATCAATCAGCCTCACCTCTTTTCTGGGACCTTAAAATAAAAACTTTATCCCTGGCTTAGAGTGCTCTGTCAGTGTCTGCTAGGCAGCCAAGGTTGCCACTTGGCACTCTCGGGTCACTAACCTGCCTTTTCCTGTGTCCATCCTGCTTCCAGTCCCGTATGTGCAGCTCAGTCACCTGAGCACCGAGTCAGGTACCTTCCTTTGTGCCGGCCCCACCCCGCCTCCCAGCCATGCTCTCCCAGCTGCACTGGCTGCCCGCAGCATGTCCGCGGTTTTCCTGTGCAGTGAGAGCCCGATAGAACGTGGCTCGTTGTGCCCCGACACGGTCAGCCTGCAGGTCCAGGAGGCCCCCCAGGAGGAATGTAACAGGTAGAGTCACAGAAACAGCTGAACCTTTACAGGCAGAGCCCCTCTTGCATCACCACCTACTTACTGATCCTTGAGTTAACCCCCGGACACAGGATTCTAAGTCAGCCTGTGCCCAGAGAACTGTGGGTGATGGCATCTTTGGGCCCCAGCATTGAAGTGACAGCTGGGGAAGTGGCTTGTGCCTTGGAAAGATAGGCAGGGAGGTATTCCAGGTAAGGCCCTGTCCTGGCCAAGCTGGAAGGACATTATGGTCAGAGCAGTGGCAGAACAGGAGTCTGAGTTAAACACCCACCCCTGGAACTCTTTCTTGCAGGCAGCCTGTACCTCACTCTCTGTGCAGAAGCCAGCTCCAGGCCCACCTGCCTGCCCCTCCTACCCCTGCACCTTCCTACACGTCTTCTCCCCGGGTAGCAAGGGTAGCCTGTGGACACGGATGGTAGTCTCGTTGTATCGGGCTGGCACTGTGTTTGTGATACACCTTCATACTTGTGTGATTTGTTTTTCTTTTGGTTTAGTCTTGCATGCACTGCAGGTTTTGGTTACCTATTTGGGTTCCTTCCTAATCACTGTACAAATGGCGTGGGCATAGCTAAGAGGCTATACCCTGGACTTAGGTTTCCCCTTTTTCTGCTGTGGACAAATCAGCTGAGATTCCAGTCAGATCCAGAGGATTAAAGCAGCCTTGTCTAGAGCCCCTCACCCAGAGCCAATAATGCAAAGTCGGGGTGACGTGTCTTGTCCTGGTGTTCCCTTAAATGGGTTGGGAAACCACACACAAGGCCTTTGGTGAAATGTCTAGATTAGCTGAGCTTAACCAGGGCTCCATCCTATAGTCCTCTTGGTTCTTTCTTACAGTCCCGTCTGCCAGCATGACCCGGCTCGCCCGCTCACGGACCCACTCCACCTCGAGCAGCATGGGCTCTGGAGAAAGTGCCTTCAGCCGGTCGGTCACCAGCAGTCAGTCAGATGGGACTCAGGAGTCCTCTGAGTCCCCTGATGTTCCAGACAGACACCAGACCATGGAGGTGTCCTGCTGAGCAGATGCTCCTGCCCTGGACCATGCAAGTCCATCTTCCTTCCAACAACATGCCATAATTATATAACACTTCATCCAGCAAGCTGACATCTATCTTTAACTCCTGCATGGCCACTGACACTCTCTCTGATATCCTGGATCTGTCATCCTCTCTTGCCTGCCCACCCTCCTCTTTGTGTGTACCGAGAACCACTTCCATGCCATTACTGTCACATTCCAGCATCTTTAGCTGATCAGATCTCCATATCTTCTCTTGCCAGCTTTCCCCTCTACTTTCCCAACTATGTAGCTGAGAGTCTTTGATCCTGATGTATGTGTGTGAGCACGCGTGTCTGTGTTTGTGTGTGCATAGTTCTGTGGTTTTAGACATGCTTTCTTGTAGAGCTTCTGCAAAACACATACAAAAAAGGGACTTTTTTTTTTTTTTTTTTTTTTTTGCATTTTCAGTAGTGTTTTTAGGGGAAATACGCAGAACAGAGTTCTAGGTTGGCTAGGCCACTGCAGTCTCTTTCAGTTCGAAATCGGTCAACAAGATTTGCAGAGTGACTTCAGGAGAGAGCAGCTCTGAGGAATGCGGAAGATCATACTTACTGTTTGGACTATGGACGGACTGTGACCAATAGAGGAGAGCCTGTCTCATAGAGAAGCAGGCAGGGTGGCCAGCCACCTTCTCCTTCCAAATGAATTCACGTATACTGGTCTACAAATAAAGGGGAGGGGTATGTTCTGTTAGAAGCCCACGAACGATGAGGTTCTGATGCAGTGTGGAGTTTTTCCCAAGGAGTAAATGTGGCTTAACTACTGGGCTCTCTTAGCACAAGAAGGTGAAAAACAGAATTTCAGTCCTCTGCTCTTCTGTGCATAACTGTTGTCTCTGCAGCATCTGATACCGCATTCCAGATGTCCTCAGAGCCTCCTAGGGCTGAGATGAAGAATGTTTCTCCATCCCTCAATCCCCCCAAAGGGAGAGGTGTGGCCTGAAAATTAATGTAGATAATGAGGAAATGGTTGGGGAGAGAGGAACAGACGTTAACACAGTATCATGTTTGATAAGTTTAGCTTTGATTTTGGCAGACTTAATGGACAAAAAATGAAATTGAGATAGAACCCATTTCTCAGAAGGATTCTTAATCCTGTGAACTCCCTTTTGTAGGAGGGAAGGGGCCAATCTGTAAGGGCAGCCTGTCCAGGTTGAATTGTGTTCAGTCTGCTGCTGTGTGAGGGGGTCACAGCCACCCAGAGGGTTTCGCCCGGAGGAGAGTGAAAGCAACTGCCACACAGTAGAAGGCGCAGCTTTGAGGGCATCGAGACGTCAGCTCAGGGTTACACAGTTCTGATCTTAGGAAGGGGCTTTTCAGGCATAGCATTCGCTTTCTGCTCAGATAGGGAATGCATCACTCAGCCAGAGTACAACTTTTTACAGATTATGAAATAAAGCTGTATATGTCTCATTGTTACCCAGTGACTGGCGCGCTTCTCTCAAGCCACTTCCTGGGGCTCAGGGAGGGACGGAGTGACTGCGCCTGGGCTCCCTGCTGGGCATACTCACCTACCTGTTGATTATCCACCCGGCGACACCGTCCATTTAAAGTGAGGAAACCAAGACTTGGGATAAATAATTTGCCCGAAGCCCTACAAATAAATCAGCTGGGATTGAACCCTGAGTCCATCTGACACACCTGTATTCTGCTCAAATCAAAGCCTGTGAGAAGGCTGACTGTGTGGTTTGTGATGGAGGAGGAGAAACCCAGGTTTGGGAAGGCGTTCCTCATCTCAGTTCTGCTCTGTGTGTGCGGTTGCCGTGTCCCACCCCTCATGTAATCTGCAACCACCTGCCAGGGTTCCTCTAACAGACCGGGCTATATTTCCCCAGAAAGGTTTGTCTTTGTAGCCTCCAAGGATAATTTCAGCAGGCCACCATCTCAGGTCAGTTTTGAATGATCCCAGAGGCTACCAGTACATCCAGATTGCTGTGTCTGTGGGAGATGCTGTGTCGACCTGCCTATCCTGGTAGAGGAGAGAAAATGGATGCACCCAGGTAAATACAGGTCATCACGCTGAGTTCCTGACCAAACAGGCCAGTACAGAGCTGGGGGTGGTCTGATGGCCACAGTTGCTCAAAGAAACACCTTGCTCCAGCCTTCTTGGCTGCACATTAGCATGGATGGTTGCCTCTTTCCCCCTTAGCTTCGTGCCTGGAGTCAGGCCCCAACTGGCTACTCCTGACTGGTCCTTGCCATACTCATTCTTTTATTTCCTTTTCTCCTATTCAGTCCAAAAGGAAATTTGGGGTGCCTGCTTTGTAAGAGGCAAGGAAGTGGCTAGGTAGGTGCTACACAAGATGACTGTGTAAAGCTTTTCCGTATAAATTGTTACCCAGTTCTCATGGCAACTCTGCAAAGTGGGCAGTGCCTTTTACAGACAATAGCTGAGGACAGTTTAGTGATATGGCCAAGGAAACCTAGCTAGAAAAAGTTCCCAGTTCTTGCAAAATCAATGCATTTTCCTACTTTGCTAAACATTTTACTGAGCATTTCTGCAGGCAGGCCCTTCACCTTCCTATATGTTCCTCCTCCTGACCCAATAAGATAGACACTATTCTAATTTGATGGATGAGAAAACAGGCCCAGAGGTAACTAATCTACAAATGGTCACAAAACTAATAAAGCAGCAGATCTAGACTTTAAACTTTATAATTCTCAGGTGCCTCCCTGAGTGAAACGGGAGAGGATATGGTGGGATGTTTTCTAAGACCAGAGATGGCCATTTCCTACTTCCTTCCTCATTCACGGACCCCTCCTTGAGGACAGTCTGAAGTCGGCCTGTCAAATGAAAAGATGTACATCAGAGTGGTGTGAAGTCAGTAGCAGGAGGGTGGGCCTGTGATCAGTTCCCTTCCAGCCACAGGCCGCATCCTTGAGCGTCCATCACCCACTCTAACATACTGGTTAGAACTTCGTAAAGAGCTTACGCCTCCACTCTGGCTCCCTCAGCTCTCCACGCCAAGTGCTCAGGGAGTTCAACCTCAAACCAGCCCTCCCCTAGGGAAAGGGTGAACCTGAGCCCAGGTGTGCTCAAGCTGGCGAGGCCCCAGAAAAGGCTGCGTTGTCAGTGAAATCATGATTTTGTGTTAAAAGCATCTCTCTCCAGGATTGCTAAGCCCCCTAACAGGGAGACGGTGAGTGCGTGTGGTTATTTAGATTCTAATAAACTGAGGTTTTATTAATTTAAATTTTAATGACCAAAGTTAAACATACCAATTAAAGGCAGTTCTGTCAGAGATTCTTTATCCCAGCTGAGTGATTCTCAAGTTTAGGGTGTGCATCAGAATCACCTGGGGGGCTTGTGAAAACAGGTTGCTGGTCCTCCATCATGGAGTTTCTGATTCAGTAGGACTGAGATGGGGCCTGAGAATTTGCACATCTAATAAATTCCCAGAAGATGCTGGGGCTGCTGGCCTGGGGACCAGACTTGAAGAACCACTGTCCAGACCCTGCTGCACAAAGTGTGGTCCCCAGACCAGCAACATGGGCAGCACCTGGGAGTTATCAGCAATGCAGAATCTTGAACCCCACCCAGACCCACCAAACCAGAATCTGCTGTTTCACCAGATCCCCAGAGGATTCCTATACACATGAAATGTTGGGACACATCACCCCAAGGCAGTCCTTCCCATACTTGCCAATCAAAGGAATCTCTTGGCATGTTTAAGATTCAGATTCCTGGGCTGCTCCTCTGGTTACTTGGATTCAGAAGATGTGGGAGGATCCTAGACTAACAAGCTCCTCAGGTGGTTATTATTACCTGATCATATGGCAAGCATGGGGACCTCCTTCTCATTTATTTTGGTTCTATGTTCCTTGGATCAGACCAAGCCACAAAACCAGGATCATGACGAGGCAGCTGCTTCTCCCCCACAAACAGGAACTTGGGGAAGGTGGCTCCTCGATGGTCTGTGGTGCCGTCAGAGGAAACGAGTGGCTGTGAGAACCACAGAGCCTGCAGATGCGAGCCGGGAGCCGCAAGGACCCTGCAACAGAGCTCAGAGAACCCTGGGCCTGCTTCCCCACCTGGCCGTGCTTGGGAAAACTGCCTAGTTGGAGGTCTCTAAGGAGCACGGGGCTCCTGTCCCATCCCAGGGGTACAAACTGCTGACCACAGGCAGGAGCAGAGCTATCCAAAGCAATACTGAGAGCCTCTCCATGAAGATTCTTCCAGACTGAGAGAGTTCTGGATGGCCTAGGACTAAGAACTTCCAGCAGGATCCTCCCAAGGCCCTAACCTCTCCAGCTAAAGCATGCATCTTAGCCGAGCCCTCGCCCCAAGCCTCTGATGGCAGGAAACCAGTAAGTATGCTCGTTTGTGTTTTTCAGTGGCCTTGGGGCTGTGAGGAAGGATGGTCCCCTAAAGATGGGGAGTAGGCTTAATGGTTGGGAAACAAGCTCAAGAAGAGGGGAAACGGTTTCACTGAGGCTGTGAGAGGGGTGGTTTCTGAGGGTCCTCCTCTCCCCCTTTGCCTGTCCCCTGCGGAGTAACATTGTTCCCTCCGGCTTATCTTCATGCCCCTTCTGGTCCCATCTCAGTTACCAGCTTGCTGTGTGACTTTGGGACCCTCTCTGGGCTACAGCCTTACAATGTCAGTGGATAAGGTTGTATCTCTGAAGACACGTTCAGCCCTAGAGTCTAATAGTTCCTCTCAAAAAGATGATCGAAATTTCTCAGTTGAGAGGGAATTCTCCCTTTAGCTCAGCCCAATTTATCACTTACCTCCACCTCTGAGAAATTATCTTCAGAAGCACAAAAGACATGGATTGTAGATCCAGCTCTGCATTAACCAGCACAGGAAAGTGAGCACGAGGTTACCCACTCTGGGCCCTGGTCATTGTACTTGAAGGGGATTCAAACCTCTCAGAGGGTCAAGTGAGAAGATCAGAACAATGTGGGCCATGTGCTGACCTCAGCTGCCTTTAACCCTTTCCTTCCACCCATGCCTGGGTCCCCTAGAAAGTGCCTAACATATAGTTAAATTTTTCAAATACTTACATCATTATGATTAGTTCTTTCAAAAGTTTGGGCCAATACTCCTCCTAGCCCTGCCAGCCCATGGTTTTCATTTTGCCCCCAGGAGGCTTCCCAGCCTTGACCTGACCAGGTGAAGGCAGCTGGCAGAGTGCTAGGGGGCTGCCAGCCTCAGTGCAGGGCTCTCCTCCCTCCCTCAGGCCCAGCCCCCAGTTCCACCTGCAACGGGAAGAAGTCTCTGCATTAAGTGTGGTTGGTGACAGTGGTGACTTTGTCTTGCTGAAAGACGGGAAAGGAAACTGATCTTGTCAGAGAACACAGTCTGTGCCAGGCTTCTCGACTTCTCCTCACAACCCTGTGGAGTCTGTATTGTCCCCAGTTCACAGATGAGACTCAGAGAAGTTACATGCTTTGCCTGAGGGCCCATAGCTCGAGCTGGGTTGGTCTGAAGTAATCACTTGTGCTACCCAGGAACGATCTCTCCCAGGGATTTTCTGGACCCAGTGTCTGCACAGTTAAGCATATGGCCTGTACCTCCTTCCCAAGGGGGAAAGGAAAGGCTGGGGAGCAGCAGGGATGTTGATAACCTGACCTGAAGGAGTCCCTAACATGGAGGAAACCAGAGAGACCTTAGGAGGTGGCAGCACCGTCCCAGGCTGCCAAGGCTTCAGGATCCCAAAGTCTGAGCAGGAAGTGGCTGCCAGGAGCCCCCTCCTAATGGTGGGCCTGTTTTGTATTAAAGGGCTCCTGTTCCGTGAATACTGAACAGATACCTTTATCCCCGTGTTGATGACTCAAGACTGCAGATAGCTGTTCCCCGCTCTGAGGCAGGAAGGAGCTTTACTCCTCAGACACAATGGCCTGTGAGGCCATGGGAGTCACTCCATGATCATGACAGACATCCATCCTCAGCCAGGCAAGGGGAAAGGTTCAAAGGCAAGGACGGAACCTCCTGTGTCACCAAACTGGTGTTAATTGTGCCTTGTCTCTAGTGAAAAGACAAACTGTCTGAAAGAATGAAACCACCTCCTTGAAACATTTGAGTATGTACAGTGTTTGGAAAAATCGTCCTTTCCCGGGAAACCTGGGAATTTAGAATATACTAAGGGTAAAACACCTGTCTGAAGAGCTATAATTACTTTAGTTAATGTGCATCAAGTGCCTTCTGTGGGTGAAATGCTGAGGAAATGGGCAGAGAGGTCCTTGTCCTCAACAAGCCACAGAATGACGGCTGATTAAACAAGCACTCCAATATGCAAAAAATGACAACTTGGACAGGAGCACAGCGGGGAGCCGAGGGAGAAGAGGGAAAGCTCCCAGGAGTGGCCTCCGGTGAAGTGACATTCAGGGCGTGAAAAAGGAAAAGCAGGTCCTGGCCAGGCTCTTCACATACGTTATCTCTCAGACCCATATGGTGGGTACTGTTATCCCCATTTTTCAGACGAGGAAATGGAGGCAAAGAGAGAGGAAGTGGTTCAACAACCAATCCTGTAAAGCCTTGCAAGTCATCATGGTGTCATACAGTCTCCCTGGCATCTTACTTTGCTACGTGACACCAGTAACTGTGTGCTTAGTGTCACCTTCGCTTGTGAGACACCAGCTCCCAAGCCCTCTAGGATCCCCCTTGCCCACCTAGCTGTGGATCCTGGTTTGCCTGAAGTGAACTCTGTCTTGTCATTGGCCCCTGCAACCCAGGGGCAGAATGTGATCCCAGAGCCATAAGAATAATCAGCAAGGCCTGGAGGGGGGTTCAGAGAATGCTTCCTGGGGAAGTGTGGGATCCAGGTGGGCCCAAAAGGAGAAAAGAACATTCTAGCCAATGGGAGGGGGCTTCGAACATACAAAGGCCCAGAAACATTATGGAGGATGGCTACAGCATAGAAGAGATGGGATGCAGAGAAAACAGGGTCTGGTTTGCAGAGAGACTTCAGAGTCTGGTGGAGGGGGCTGGAGACTGGTCCTGATGGGAGGGATCTCATTCGCTGCGTCAGCAAGGAGGTCAGCAGGGCTGAGCTGGGGAGGGAGGGTGTCTGGGCACCAGGTTGGGAGCTATGGCTCTGTCCCCATTACAACATCTCTTTCAGATTTCTCTTGGCAATGTGCTTCTGAGTATTCTGCTGAAGAACGATGGGAAGTCAGCCCAGCAGGGGGAAAACCATGCTAAGCCCAAGCTCCAGCCCTTCTGTGGGAGGCCCGAGTCCTGAGCCCATGCAAGCAGGTAGGCTGTGGGCCTCGGGGCAGCCAGGCCCTTCCCAGGCACCGTGAGGCTGTGCAAATGCAGACATCGCTGCCTCTGTATACCAGGCCCTCCCTGTGAACCACACAGTCAGGCGCTCTGCTCTTGGGGAGCTTACATGTTAGTGTGAGAACACTGAACCAGATAAACTAGAAAATGTGAGAGACTGACAGAAGCTAACCAGCGTGGTGTGATGGTCCCCCTGGCATCTCCCCCGGCTTCCCTCCTCAACCAGTTTATTTGGAGACTGAGCTGCAGTTGTAAGACCAACCTACTTCCGTAGCTCTCCAAAGCTGCACTGTCTGTCGTGACAGCCACAAGCCATAAGCAGTTAATTTAAACCAAGATTAATTAAAATGAATTAAAGTTAAATAAATGTTCAGTTCCTCAGTCACTCCAGCTGTGTTTTAAGTGCTCAGTAGCCATGTGCAGCTAGTGGCTACCTTCTTGGACAGCACAATTAAAGAACATTTCCATCATCACAGAAAGTTCTGTTGGACAGTGATGCTCTGAAGTCTCCTCTTATCCTGAGAGGTGCTGTGAAATACTTGAAGCAAAGTTAGAGCTATGGTGGTTGGAAAAACTGAGTTCATACAATGCACAGGCTGAACCCATAACTGGGAACTTTCTAAGGTAGGCCTGACTAAAAATGCCAGTTTTTAAGGACATTTAGGCAATCAAAATATCTTGCAAATTCTAATATTTTGATGTCAAAACAGTCCACAAACCCTTTCTCAAATCACATTGTGATTTGGGGTTTTGATAATGTATTGATCAGGGTTCTCCAGAGAAACAGAACCAATAGGGTATGTGTGGGCGCGTGTATAGGAGAGAATTTAAGAAATTGGCCCATGCAATTGTGGGCAATGGCAAGTCTGAAATCTGCAGGGCATGCCAGCAGACTGGAGACCCAGAGAAGAGCTAATACTGTGAAATTCCAGAGCTGAGGCTGGAGGCGGGATTCCCTCTTCCTCAAAGGACCTCGGTCTTTTTCTCTTAAGGGTATCAACTAATGGATTGAGGTCCACCCACTTTATGGAGGGTCATCTGTCTTATTCAAGGACTACTGATTTAAATGTTAATCTCATCTAAAAAATAGTATTGCATTAACATCCAGACTGGTGTTTGACCAGATATCTGGGTACTGTGGGCTAGCCACGTTGACACGTAAAATTAACCATCACAGATAACAAGATTACTCTAAACCAAGCAGCACTTTTTAGGAGGAAGGACATGGCCACACACTTAAGCAGAACTAGAAGGCTGCAGAGCCAAATATCCTGATGTCTGTGTTTGGCAGGAGCTGTCCCCAGTCTGAAAACTCCTCTGCAATAGCTGGGGCTTCTTTCCCACTCAGCCCCCACCCTGGAAATCTGCATCTCCCAATACCAGCCTCTCCCAGGCCCCACTGTCATTGACACCCTCAGCCCCTGCTAGACTCCTGCTGGAGAGGCATCTGCCTCCTTTTAGCCACTCTGTTTGCACTGAGAGCCTGGGGCCCACCTGCAGGAAGAGATCTGGAAACCACACAGACCTCTACCTCATTTCCTCTAAATCTAGCCACAGGCAGCAGCCTGAGGCGGCTCTGAGTCATGCCCAGGCTGCTGAGAGGGATGACCCCACCCCCACCGCAGCAGGTGTCCTGGGGCCCTCCCTGCCTGTGGGAACTGAGGGGAATTGCGTTCCCCTCTGCCAGGGTCTCCATGGAAAGGATGGGGCTCTCTCAGTAGTTCTACCGCTGGTCCCAGCAGGGATATGGATTTGGGGCAGCTCCTTTGTCCATCAGCCTTGTACCCATCCATAATCTTCCAAAACTCTGCCTTGTGCCAGGACCAGGGGATACAGCAGTGGACAAGACAGGCACAGCCCCTGTCTTCAGGGACAATCAAGACCCAAAGACAGGTAGTTAATTACAACCAGTAGTCAATTAAAATTGTGTTAGATTTTGGTGATGGTGTTTAAAAGGACTGACCGAGAGTGTGTGCTGAGGGGCTCGTCACGGGAGGGACATTTCATCCAGGGAGTGAAGGATGAAGGTGACTCAGCCACCAGAGAGGACCAGTCAGAGGAGCACATATGCAGCTCAGTGGCTCCTAGGGGTGAAAGGCCAGGGCTTCCAGGAGGCGGACGGGCCCATCTGGCCACCTGGCTCCATTCTTGTTGGAGGACACCACGCCCCTTGACTTGCTTGTACCGTGTATTTGGGCATCAGGCATTTCCCTGCTCCATGGGATGGCTAGGCCCCGGGCTCTGAGGAGCTCCAGTCTAGGGTCACCACAGGGATCTCCACGTGTGTCTATGAGAACACTTAGGAACTGGTCCATTTCCAGGATCACAGTCGCATTCTGCCCATGTCCCACTAAAGCAGAGGCCCTCAGCCCACATAGTGTCCAGCTCTGTGTCTGCCCCACATATCCCCTAGGTCCTTGTCTGTCCACCTGCTCTCCCTCCCCAACCTCCTGGGGCCCCAGTGCTGTCTAGAGGGACTTGGGGAGGCCTCTTAGGCCCTGAGGAGCATTTATGAGACATACAAACCTTTCTTGCTGAGCTTGTATGCTTCTTGTAGCTTTATGCAGAGACCCCTACTGAGATGGGAAAGGAGGGTGCTGGGGTGTGGGTGACGTGCTCGCAGCCCGTGGAGGACAGGTTTTTCAGGACAAGTAGGCCTAGGCAGGCATCGGGAGGTCTGGTTAGGCTGGGCGAGCTGATTCTTGAGTAGGGGTGGGGCGTGAGCATCCTGTGCTGAGGGAGCCGCTTGCCGCCTGTTGGTCAACCTCAAAATTAGGCCTCATGCCCACCATGTTTTCAGGACCAGTCCTGGTGTGATGGTGCGGCTGGGGGGGGGGGGGAGGGGTACTTGGTGTCCTCTGTCTCAGTGACTCCCTCTCTGAACATCAGCCTCCTGGGGAGCCTGGGCCCTTTTGGAGATGTGCTGCTGTCCAGCCCAGTCCCCTCACCCTGGACCCCTGAGCAGCCATGATGGTCACCCACCCCAACAGTGCCCCGTGGTAGGAGAGGGACATGCTGATGTGTGTAGGAGCTGTGCCCTCCCTCCCCAGTGGAGTGCCCAGCTGAGCTTCGGTTGCTTTGCTGTGCAATGGGGCTGAATAGAGATGACGCATACAGCACCCAGTCAGGGCCTGACACACAGCAGGTGCTCAGGAAGAGATGGCATGTGTGTGACCAGGACACTTGACTGGGCCACACACTCCTGCTGGGCGTCTGCTCTGGGTCAGGCCTAGCACAGCGAGCCCTGGGGCTGCAGCTCTTCTTAGGGGGCAGCACAGACCTACACCTGCCGCTCTGGATGAAGGCCATGGGGGAGCCATTCTGCCCACGTGCACGGCACTCCAGAGTTACAAAGCCCATCCACGTCGGTGATTTCCTGGGCCCTCCAGGAGCCCTCCTCCCATGTCCTCCTCCCAGGTCCTCGAAGCTAGTTCATCTGGTACCCATCTCATCAGTGCCTTTCAGAAGTTGAGCTCAGAGATCTGGGCTGATTCCTGCTTAGAGTGGGCAGTTTTAAGTTTGCTGAACAACAGAATTCCTTTATCAAAATCTCCTGTGGAGATCTGTATATAAAAGGGGATTGTAGCGAGGATTCCCACTCTTGTCTCACCAACCCTTTCCCTGAGGAGACCCCAAGTGATGTCTGGGCACCCCAAGGGCTCTGCAGCATCCTGTGGAAAAGTGTCAGATTCCAGGTTGCCATCCCAGGATCCCAGCAGACATGCCCTAGGGCGCTTGTGGGAGGATTGATGGCAAAAGCCCAGACTGCACTGGAGCTCGCGTCTGGCCAGAGGGTGACCATCTCTGTCCTTCCATGCAGAGAGAAGCAAGGCCACCGCTGTGGCCTTGAGCAGTTTCCCGGTAGGCGAGCAGGCAGAGCTGTCGCTGAGGCTGGGGGAGCCACTGACCATCGTCTCTGAGTAAGTCTTCCAAGGGCACTCCGTGAGGTGCTCTGTTCCCTCCCCCGATACCTGAAGATGCATTAATGGGAGGAGGCCCCTTCCAGGAGAAAAGAACATGGCCTTTGGTGCCGAGCTCACACATGGCCCTAATGGTGGGATTTTAGGCAACCTGATACACTTGCAGGGAGAAGCAGTGAGTGGCAAGGCCTTGCAAGGGAGCCTTGAATCTTGCCATCCATTGCCCAGGAGGTGCCCAGACCACCTAGTGCAAGGGAACCTGGGAAATGCAAATGGGACAAGTGGGCACAGGACCCAGCCTGGTGGGTCCTTGTGAATCCTGAATGAGCAGTTCCCAGGGCTTTGGCCCTTCTGAGAGGGACCCCCTCGCCTTTCTCTTTCCAGGGATGGAGACTGGTTTACGGTGCTGTCAGAAGTCTCAGGCAGAGAGTTCAGCATCCCCAGCATCCACGTGGCCAAAATCTCCCACGGGTGAGTTCACACATCAGGCCCTGCCTGGGGAGAGCTTCTTGCCCTCTTCTCCCACAAGGTTGTCCTTTATGCCCAGTCCTGTGCTGAGCAAAGCTGAGGAAGGGAGAGACTCAGGCCCAGACCTGCCTTCTGGAGCAGACAACTCTCTCTCTCAAGATGACCCACGAGATGTGGGAGCCCAGAGGAGGGGGCTCAGGAAGGCCTTGTGGAGATGTGGTGCCTGGGCTTTGGAGGGTGGCCAGGAAGCTGGCTGGGGAGGAGGCTGACGGGGACTTGCTGGAAGTGGAAGCAGCCTGCAGAGTGTCCCGGGGAGCCTCCCTGGGCTGCCCTTCCAAGAGGCACCTCCCCCGGAGGGCTGGACGCTGGGACACAGGGTCTCTTACAAAGTGTGCATCATCTCTTGCCAAGAGTAAGTGACAAACTGACTCCAGAGCAAATTCTGTGTTGAGGGGGAAGGCCAGTGAATAACTCGGAGCCAGGAATGCGTCACTGTGTGTGCCGTGACAGCCACTTTTCCGTTCTGAGAAAAAGCACAGCTCCCACACTGGATGGCCTTTCTTTTCTGAGGCTCACGGTATGCCAGCTCTGATGGTCCTGACAGGATCCTGAGAAGTGTGGACAACTCGTAGAATCAGCTCGCAGAGGCTGTGTGAAGCCCACCTCGCCGTGCGTTTCCCGATGGCCTGGGCCCGCGGAGCAGAGTTCTTCATCCACAGCATGGCACTGGAGTTTATGCCAAGGACACACTGACCACCTCCAAGAGTCCCCTTTCCTTGCCACTGCTTCATTTATATCCTCAGCTTTCATAAGTCATATGAATGACATGCTTTATTTACTATAAAACTGGGCTAAGTTTGCCACTGGCATCAAGAGAGTCACAGCTTCTCTAATTTATTTACTTAGAATCAACTCAACCCTGATTCTGGCTTTGACTGTGGAATGTCACAAAATGACAGAGAGGCAGCCATTTCCATCAAATTGGCTTCTGGAGGCTTTGCCTGGGACCCCAGGGCATGCCTTGGGTACATTAGAAGGTTGATGGACTAGTAAGCCAAAAAATGATTTTTTTCTGAAATTTTAGAATGCCTTGAGCATTCTAGTTGCAAACTTTCCGCCATAAATAAGCCCAGGTGGGAATTAGATTTCAATGACAGTGAATAAATGTTTACCTGCATTCCTTTTGGCGACAAAGTTAAACTTTAAACTGTTGAAATAAAATATTTGCTAACATTAAAAAAAAATAGGGGCAATTCTTGGAGAGGTGACAGTTTGGAAAGGTAGTGGATAGCATATGGGTGCTGGAGGAACTGGCAGTGACAGGAGAGAGTCTGGGGTCACTTAACCTGCCCCCAGGCCCTGGCCACTTGGGAATGAGGTCTCCAATCAGAAAAGGCTGAGGCTGACCCCATGAGACTGTCCTCTGAGGCCCCTAGAGCCAAAACCGGGACAAAGGTGGGAGGCCTGACAGACCCCAAGGTCAGCTTCATGGGGCTGGAACTTTGAGGCCCAGAGAGGGGAGGAGATGTTCCTGTAGAGCTGTGGCCCACCCAGCCCCAGACTGACCCCATCCCTCCCTCTGCTCCTCCCCCAGGTGGCTGTATGAGGGCCTGAGCCGGGAGAAAGCAGAGGAACTGCTGCTGCTGCCTGGAAACCCCGGAGGGGCCTTCCTGATCCGGGAGAGCCAGACCAGGAGAGGTGGGTAAGCTCAGCCCAGCTCTGGGCTTGTCCCTTTAATGCCAAGAGCAGGGTGACCTAGGGAAAGGGATAGAAGGCCAAACGTGAAGGGCTGAAGACCTGGCCTTGGAGTCAGGCAGTCTGGCTGGCTGACTACCATGTTGCTGCCAGGAGGGCCCATCAACAACATGGCAATAACCTCCATTTCTAAAAGTGAGTGTGGATTGCTCACAAGAGGGGTAGGGACATCTACGTTGATTGCACATTCATGTGGGACTTCTCCCACCCCAGGAGCAGGGCCTTTGCAAACAAAACCTGAAGTTGAGAGAGTCTGTCTCTGATGCCCTTGCCTCCCTCTGAGCTGCCGCCCTGAGTCCCTTACAGCAGGGGCAGAGAAGGACGTTGAAGGAGTGGCAGTGCCCACATTTATGTTAGGTCCTTTAAATGCCTTCAAACAGTGCTTTGGGGATTGTACTTTCATGATCCCCATTTTACAGATGAGGAAACGATTTGCCTGGGGTTGGGGGGGGGACACAGATAATAAGTTCAGAGCTGGGATTCAAACCCAGGTGAGGTTTGTCCACTTCAGACACCCAAGAAAGGCCCACATGTGACAGTAATGGTGGAATTGCAAGCACAGTGGCAGGCTACGGAGGAGATATTCAGGAATGAGGATCGGCCTCCTGTGCTTGCCCTAAATTGAACATTGATGGATGGGTTGTCAGGGTCCTTTGCTCTCTGCTCAGTCTCCCTCCTGGAGCGCCTTCCAGTGCATCTTTCCTCTCCTTCCCTTCCTTCGGGAGTTCCCCGAGTTGACCTCTTCCCAGCCTCTCCTGCTATTTTCCAGGCAGCATCAGCATCCCAACCCTCTTATGCACCCATACACTGGCCGAGGTCGGTTGGGCTGACTCAATACAGCAGCTACAAACAGGAAACCATAGTGCTGCTGCTGGGGCCAGGGGTGCTGCAGACCGGCCCCAGTCAGCTTGAGAAGCTACAGGAAGTGCTCCATGCTCAACGGCCCCACCCCTGCCCCTTCTGGCCTGGTTCAACCCCAAGAACATAGTGACCAGAATTTGTGGCCACTGTTCCCTTTTCCTAAGAAGACACATATACAAGAGGAACTGACTGAGAAATAAAGGAGGGAGCAGATAACAATCCATAGGATCTTTTTTTCCCCCTCCAGTTTTATTGAGGTGTAATTGATACACAGCACTACATACATTTAAGGTATAAGGAATGCACAGGATCTTTAAGGAGCCACAAATTTACCAGGATTAAGGCTAGATTTGACTCTAAGCCTCCCCCCAGCAACACCAAAAGGAGATAGATCAGAATGCAGCTGTTTATCAAAAAATGAAGATATTTGCCAATTCTGCAGCAAAGGCAATGGTTTCCCAATACTAATATCTATAATCTCTCTGGTGCTTCCTTTTGGATAGTGTTTGTCAAGCTATAGGTCATGATCCATTTGTGGGCCAAGAAATCAGTTTATTTCAGCGGTAATAGACCAGTGAGTATCAAACCTGGGCAGGCATCAGAATGACTTTGAGGGCTTATTAAAACAAAGAGCTGGCCCAGCATTTCTGAGTTGTTAGGTCTGGGGCCTGAGAATTTACCGTTCCAACAGGTTCACAGGTGATGCTTGCTGCTGCTAATCTGGGGACCACACTTTAAGAACAGCTGATCTAGACCATAGCTGCATGTTGGAATCATCTGGGGGAGATTTATAAATTACTGATGCCTACACCCTACCTCCCAGAATTTCTGATTTAATTGGTCAGGGGTGTGGCCTGGGCCCTGGAAGCTATAAAAGCCCCTCAGGTGATTCTAATGTGTAGCTCAGGTTGGGACCCATTAATTTAGTGGGTCTGGACCAGTGAGTATTTAAAGTGAAATACAACAGGAAACATTAAGGTGCATCACTGGGGTTAAGGAAAATACTGCTTCATCAAACTTTTGTTTTAGATCACTTCAAATGCGTCCTGGGTCACAGTGTAAAATTTCATATTGTGGTTTGTGGTCAAAAAAAGCTTGACACTGAAGCGGTAGGGGCCTGAGTGACGCCACAGAATGGTGGTTCTCAGACTCAAGTGTACAGGAATTGTCAGTGGAACATCTCAACAATGCAGGCTCATGGACCCACCTCAGACCTACCAAATCAGACTACTGGGCACAGAGTCAGAAACCCGCTTCCTTCACAAGCTCTCTGGCTGGTTCTCATGTTAAGTTTGAAAATACAGTTCCAATGTGAGGAACACAAAATTAAGTAATGAGAGACTTTTCTCTGTTTACATAATGCATCTTGTCATATATAACAGTAATTAACTGTTGACTGAGTGATATAAGGATCAACTTTTCTTTGGTCAAAGATCCATACGTACCTCTGGAAAGGGAATCAGGGGCTTTGAGCTTATGTGTCCACCAAGGAGGAAGGCCTGGGGCCACTGAGCTCCCAAGCATGCTACTTAGAGTCTGGAGGGGAGGGGGAGGCCCCCATCTTCCACAGAATCCCTCTGGCATGCCTGGTTTTGTTCTAGGCCTGGGTGGGGAGCATGGAAGGGCCCAAGTCAGGCTGAAAACCTTGCCCTGTGATGGGGCATGAGGAGTTTGTGGAGTTCCCAGGACTGCTCTAGAGGTCAGTGCCAGGGCCAGACCCCAATAGCATCACTCCCTTGTTTTCCTGCTATCCTACTATGTGTCTGTTCTGTGTGGGGCACTGTAAGAGAGACTGATGAGCAAGACTGGCTTCCTGCCCCTGAGGGGCTCACCTCTGTCCATTCTGTCAGCTGAAAAACAGTTATTAAGCATCTCCTCTGATTCTGGCCTGCTAAGCTGTGGTTCCTGTCCTCAGGCTGCAGACAGTGGAGAGTCTTGAGTATCCTTGAGGCTATCAGCTTCTCAGAGGCCTCAGTAGAGGAAGTTCAGGAGGGTCCTATTAGGTCTACCTCCCATACATGGCTTTTAATCTGATCCCTCACACTACTGTGTACCCCACCTCTCCTCCTGGCATCATCATAACACCTGGGAAAACATGGTGCCTGACCCCATAGGTTACTGCAGGCCAGGATGTGCAATTGGCTAAGCCTGCTGGAGCTTTCTGGAATCTGGGACCTTGTACCTTTCCCAGTGGGTCTCCCTTCAGGCTTTGCACACAGCCATGGTTCCCACCACTCCCTCCCACAGCCTGCCTTCTGGCCCATTGCCCACCAGAACACTTGACGAATGAACACACCTTGTTCTTTCCACTGTTGCATCCTTGCACAAGAGCTTCCCTCAGCCTGGAAAGCCCTCTCCTCCATTCCTCCACCTGGCCAACTCACACTCATTCTTTATGACCCGTTGCAATGTTATCCCCCCAGGTTATTTGTCACTGTTTTGTTTGCTTTCAACTCCCATAGCATCTTGAAAATACCTCTTCTGTAGATGCAATAAACTTACTTCTTAAAGTCAAGGTATGTGAGCATAGGAATTAAATACCTGAAATGAGGACCATAAAGGAAAATTCTGGCTGAGGGATAGCACTTCTTTCCCCAGAGTATGAAGATCTGATTACCTGTGTCTGGGGTTTGTGCAGTGCCAGCTTGTAGTAAGTGCTCAAATGGTATTTCCTGTATCAGTGAACGAGCTCACTTGTACGTTGAGGGGAGGGACGAGGATGAAGAGCTGGGGTAGGGTTGACTGCTCTCCAGCACCATCTGTGCTCACGCTGGTAGAAGTGCAAATGGTGGCAAGGACTCCTGAAGACTGCTTGAAATCATGGCTCTATTCAGCGTTTATCACAGAGATTCATTAATTCACTCAACAAATAGATATTGCATGGCAACTCTGTGCCAGCACCCGTTCTAAGCACTGGAGATTCAACAGTGTAAAAAGCAAGATCTGTGACCACACTCTAGTTGGCAACATGGACAGTGAACAAATAGTAATTAAGCATCTGATGATGGCAAGTGCCACAAGGAAACAATAAAGCAGCATTAAGAGGAACAGAGTAAGCAGGTGCATCCTCAGCAGGAGGCAGATGTGCCTGGAGCAGATCCAAGGTCATCAGAAGTCAGGTCTGCAGGGCCTTTCCAGGGTGAGCTCTTGTGTCAGGGAGGGTTCTGAGTAGGGCAGTGACATGACTTGATCCCTCTGCTGTGCAAAGAGAGGATTTGGCAGGGGGTAAGGAGGAAGTGGGAAGCCACATGGGAAGTTGTTGCAGGGTGAGAAGTGGTCGGATTCCGGATATATTCTGAATGTAGCCAGTAGGGTTTTCTGTGGGGCTAGATGGGAGGTGGGAGAGAATGGGAAGCAGTCAGGGATGATTCTGGGGTTAGAAGCTTCTTAATGGATGAATTGTGCTGCTGTTTTCTGAGATGGAAAGATGGTAGACAGGTAAATTAGAACCATCCCTTGTGGGGCTCACAGTTGGCTATATGAGGGGTGGGGGGGGTAGTGTTGAGGAACAGACGATGGGAGAACAGGACCTTTGGTACTAGCACTTGTGTCTGGGCAAGCCTAGAGCTGGGGCTTCTCCAGGCAGAGAAAGTGCTCTGGAGAGGAGTTGTCTGAGCAGGACGGAGTTGTAAAAGGAAGGCTGGTGGTTACTCAGGCAGAAGAGTCTTCTACATAAAAGGAATAATGTTAGCAAAGGATCAGAGGCCCGATGAAGATTATTGAGTGCTTGCTCCATGCCAGACATGTTAAATGCGTTACCTGCTTCACCATCTGAATCATTGGGCACAATCTACTGAGACTGGGACAATGATGATCCCCCTTTACAGATGAAGAAACAGATCTGAGAAGTCAAATAACATGCCTTAGAGACACAGCTAGGGATACAGTATGTAAGGATGTCGTAGTATGTACTTTGCGTGTGATTTGAACCCAGGGAATCTGATTTTGAAAGGAGATGTCCTGGAACTGGAAGATAGCAGTAGATATTTGGGACTGGCTGGAGCATGTAGTGAGAAGGAACAGCAGGATACCAGTCACAGATGGCCTTGGTAGGTGACCTGTCCCCACAATAGGGTAGACAACCCCACATGGGGTTCACAGATCTGAGTCTAGCAGTCAGTACAGCTATGAGGACACTTCCTGGTTCTACTAACTACGGGGACTGTGGCCAGGATGTGGTGGCTGAAGAACCATGCAGAAGATAGAGGGACTCGGTCACTTTGTTTAGCTGGTTGGTTGGCCAAAAGGCCTATTTTCAGATATGTAGCCCTTTCTCAACCTCAGAGCTTTTTTTAGGGTCACAGCACAGCTCTAGAAGAGATTCTTAAAGGTACAGAGGTCAAGAGGTCTCCAGAGTTAGGCAGAAAACATGGAAAAGGAGGCAGGGACCTTGCCCTATATATACTTCTCAAAGTATTTTGACTTTGTATCCTGTAGCCTTGCTAAATTCACTTGTTCTAGCTTTTCTTGTAGATTCCTTAAGAATTTCTACATATATGATCACATTATCTATAAATATAGTTTAACTGCTTATTTTCCAATTCATATACCTTTTTTTCCCCTTGTCTTTGTACTCTGGCTAGGACCTCTAGTGTAACAAGTGAAGTGGTAAGAACATTCTTGCTTTGTTCTTAATTTTAGAAGGAAAAACTCAGTCTTTCCCATTAAGTATAATGTTACTTGTAGATTTTTCACAGATGCTCTATGTCAGGTTGAGAGGAAGGCTGTGGTTGGCTGAATAGCTCAATGATGTCCAGGTCCTAATCCCTGAAGCCTGTGATTATGAATTACCTTACATTGCAAAAGAGTTTCTATATGTGATTAAGGATTTTGAGATGGGGAGATTATGGTGGATTGTCCAGATGAGCTCAATGAAATCACAAGGGTCTCTACAAGAGAGAGGTAAGAGTAAGAATTTGAGAGAGACTGGAAAATATTATGCGCTGGCTTTGAAAATGGAGAAAGGGGCCATGAGCTAAGGAATGCAGATGGCTTCTAGAAACTAGAAAGGCAAAGAAATGGATTCTCCTCTAGAGCCTGCAAAAGAAATATAGACCTGCTGATACCTTGATTTTAGTTTAGTGAAACCCATTTCAGACTTACGACCTCCAGAATTATAATACATTTGCGTTGTTTTAAGCCATAAATTTGTGGTAATTTGTTATAGCAGCAATAGGAAACTACTACACCTTCTATTTGTAGTTTTTATTATTATTTTAAAAATAATGATGAGTGTTGAATTTTGTCAAATTATTTTTCTACATTTCTTCAGGTGATTGTGTTTTTTTTCCCTTTATTCTACTAATATAGTGAGTTACACTGATGTTCAATTTTTAAATCAGCCTGTATTCCTGGGATAAAGCCAATTTAGTTATAATGTATTATCTTTTTTTATATAGTGTTAGATTCAACTTGCTAATTGTGTGTTAAGTACTTTTTGTATTTATATATGAGGGATATTGGTCTATAGTTTTCTCATAGTTTTTGTTTGATTTTTATACCAGGTTAACGCAGGCCTCATACAATGGATGAGGAAATGTTCACTTCTCTTTTCTTAAAGAGTTTGTGTAAAATTGTATTATTTCTTCTTTAAATGTCTGATAGAACTCACTAGTGAATCCATCTGGACCCAGAGTCTTTTTTGTGGGAAGTTTAAAAGTTATTTATTTGATTTCTGCAGTAGACGTAGGGCTATTCAAATTTACTATTTCTTGTTTCAGTTTTGGTAATTTGTCTTTTAAGGGATTTGTCCATTTCACCCAAGTTGTAGAATTTATTGGCATAAAGTTGTCCACACTATGCTCTTACTATCCTTTTGATGTGTGCAGGATCCGTAATGATGTCCCCAGTTCATTCCTTATATTATTGTTTGTTCTTTTTTCTTTCTTGGTTAGTCTAATTTGAGGTTTATAAATTTTATCTATCCTTTTAAAGAATCAGTATTTGGTTTAATTGGTTTTTCTCTATTGTTTTATATTTCATTTATTTTTGCTTTATCTTTATTTTCTTCTTATTCTTCCAGCTTCTTAAAGTGGAAGCTTATTTTATTTTATGCTGTTATTTTCTTCAAATGTAAGACAAAGTTTTAAGTCCTGATTTAGCTGAGCTTACAAATTTTTATTATTTAGTTAAAAATATTTTCTAATTTTGCTTGTGCTTTCTGTTTCCTGGGTTATTTCCAAGTATTGGGTGATTTTTTCAGATATCTTTTTGTTATTAATTTATAATTTAATTCTGTTGTGGTCAGAAAATATACTTTTATTTCAACCCTTTAAAATTTGTTTTTATGGCCCAGTCTATAGTCTACCTTGAATATTCTACGTGTATTTATTGGGCACAATGTTTACACTAATTAAGTCAAGTTGGTTGATTGTGTTGTTCAGGTATTCTATGTCCCTAATGATTTTCTGTCCCATTAAGTACTGAGAGAGGAGTGTTGAAATCTCCAGTTATAATTATGGACAACTATTTCTTAATACTGTCGCTTCACTTCTGTATTTTGAATCTCTGTAATTAGATGCATGCAAGTTCAGGATATGCTCTTATCTCTGGTGATACTCTTAGTCTTGAATTCTACTTTTCTGATATTAATATAATCACCCCAGCTTTCCTATTAATGTTTGCATTATACATATTTTTCCATCTTTTTACTTTTAGCCTGTGTTTTAATATCCAAAGCATGTTTACTATGTCATTGGGTCTCACTTTTTCACATCCAGTTTGAAAGTCTTTGCTTGTTTGCTTTGGGAGGAGGTAGTTAGGTTCATTCATTTAAAGTAAGTACTGGGGACTGAACCGAGGACCTTGTGCATGCTAAGCTTGTCCTCTACCACTGAGCTATACCCTCCCCTGAAAATCCTTGCCTTTTAATTGGAGTGTTTAGACTGCTTCCTCAAAAGTAAAAGCTTCCTAAAACTGAGCAGTGCCTGTGGTTTGGGAAATTCACTCCTGCATTTTGTTGGCATTCCACAGGAAAAGGTTAAGTGACAGGGTCACTGCCTCTTCTCCCAGGTTCTCTGTGCAACAGTTTTCTCATCTGTAAAGTGGGGATAATTGTACCTACTTCATAGGTAATTCTCATTATGAGAATTAGATGAGATAATCCATACAAAAAAGCACATAGGAACACTCAGTAAATGAAAGCTACAGATAGCTCTACATCATTAGGTGATAGTAATAATCTATTATTACTATTATTTCACTAAGCACCCTCTTCCCATTTGGCTTTGATGAAGTGTTGACCTAAGAAACGAATCCCACTTTACAGCTAAAGAGTGCTCATATGCATTTCATCTGCCGAAAACTGCTATTGGAGGCCTGTTTATTATTTTATATAGTCTTTTTTTCTCTACTTTTCAACCATGTGCTTTTCCTCTTCTAGCTAGTTCTCTTTTTTAATTGAAATTTTTGTTGAAACCTGTCAAACTGTACACTTTAAACATGTGCATTATATATAAATTTTACCTCAATAAAGTTGACTAAACAAAAACAAAACTGGGGAAATTCACAAGCATCAGTTTTATAATACAAATGGATAGGTTAAAGACTAATAATAAAATCAACACCCATAAGCCCACTTACCGGCTTAAATTGTACAACAGTCCCTTTGAAGCCCCTTGTGTGCTTCACTCTGTTACCCAGTTATTTTTCTTCAGTTTTGCCATACACGCATCCCTATGCAATAATAGTCTTGGCTGCCTTTGGATCTCATTTAAATAGAATCATGCTGAATGTATGCTTCTGTGACTTGCTGTTTCTGCTTATTATTTTAAAGATTTATCTATTCTTACATGTGTTGTGGTTATTAACTTTTACTGCTGTATATAGTGCTATAGTCTAGAACCTACCAATCTTGAGTGCATATGGGTTGTTAGCAGTTTTAGGCTTTTCTTAACAATGCTGCTATGAATGTTTTTGTTTGTGTATTTGTAAGGTATCATGCTGGGACAGAACTGCTGGGTTGTGAGGCATGGGCACCTAACTCAACTAGTTAAGGCCAGTTGTTTCCACAGTGGCTTTTATTAATTTATCTTTCCATCTGCAGGGTACGAGTTCCTCTTTCTTCATGTCCTTACTGACATCTACTGACACAATTTCACATTCTAACACTTCCGTCAACTTGAGTCTTTGTAACAGCCAACACTTAATGTTCACTTAGACTGTGACAGGCCCTGTTCTGAGCACTCTGCATGCATGATCTCATTTCATCCTCACAAGAGCCCTATCTGTTATGATTGTGTTGTCATTTATGACCAAGAGACCAAGTCTCTGTCCCTCCCTGCCACTTTCCCTTCTGTCTAGGCCTAGTGACCACTCTCTGTGACCATCTCATGTCTTCCTTCTCCCATCCTGGGCTGGGCTGGGTCCCAGCAGGGCCTTAATTCCACCCTGGACTCTCTCCTCCTCAGGCTGTTACTCCCTGTCAGTCCGCCTCAGCCGCCCTGCATCCTGGGACCGCATCAGACACTACAGGATCCAGCGCCTTGACAATGGCTGGCTGTACATCTCACCGCGCCTCACTTTTCCCTCGCTCCAGGCCCTGGTGGACCACTACTCCGGTATGGTCATTCCCTGCCTCCATGAGAGTAGACCAGGATGTGGTGTCTCTGTGGGCAGTTAGTCATACCCTTGGACACTTTACCTGCTGGAGAATATCCAAATTATGAGAGACCTCCCCTTTCTTCATGCCAGTCCCTGTGCCAAGAAATGCAGCCTCGGAGCCCCAACATTACCTCATGCCAACAGAGCCACACAGATGTTCCATGTGACTGTATGCCAGTACTTCACCTACCACTGTGGTTCTGAGTTAAAGTCCCCAGTGGCTGGCACAGTTCTCTCCACAGGAACTAGGCCCAGAGCTGTTGCTGTTGTGGAATTCAGTTAACTCTTAGCATTCTCTGGTGCCTATCTGTAATGGGCCCTGGAGGATGTAGCCACGACAGCGATGTCAAAAGGCAGAGAGGAAAGACCACTACTCATCAGGGGTTTTCTGGACTGTCATTCCATACAGCAGATACTGACAGAACAAGTAGAGACCGGTCATGCCTTAGCTTTCTTCTTTCCAAAGCACCTTCCTAACCAGAAACTGGGGCTTAGAGAGGTCCATCAAAACTTACCCAAAATAACACAGTAAATTAAGTTTCCCCAAACCTAGCCGAGAATGACCTTTAACTGCATCTTAACCTCCAGATTAACAGCTTAGGGCTCACACTCCCACCTGCCAAGCGTGGAAAGCTGTTAGGGTAAGAGTGGGGTTGTTGGGCAGGAAAGCAGGGCTGGAGTCAGCCATGTCAAGGGTCTTGGTCTCTTCCACAGAGCTGGCAGATGACATCTGCTGCCTCCTCAAGGAGCCCTGTGCCCTGCGGAGGGCTGGCCCACTCCCTGGCAAGGCCATACCTCTACCTGTGACTGTGCAGAGGACACCACTCAACTGGGAAGAGCTGGACAGGTGAGGGGCCCCTGGAATGTGAAGATGGAACAAAGGAGAGTTAGAAGGACCCACCCCTGGGGACTCGGAATGGGCTTGTCACTTTCAGGGACATCTGGGAGCCAATGAGCACTCACTGAACTCATAAAGGCTAGCCCAGGCTCAGCAGGTCTGCAGGGGGGACTAGCAGGGAGGCAAAAGTGGGCATGGATATAGAGTATGCCTGGGCACCAAGGTGGCCAGGATGGAAGGAAGGTCAGACAAGATGGGGTACAACAGGGAGCACCAGTCCTGAGTGAAGTCAAGCAGGGGTTTGATCTCATAAGGAACAGGGAACCACTGAGTTTTTTCAGCAGGTTTTGAGAACACGGAACTGTGTGGTAAGTGCAGGGAGGAGCATGAGGCTCCCTGACCCAACTCTTTTCCCCTCTCCACAGCTCCCTCCTGTTTTCTGAAGCATCTGCCACAGGAGAGGAGTCCCTCCTCAGTGAGGGGCTCCGGGAGGCCCTTAGCTCCTACCTCAGCCTGACTGATGACATCTCCTTGGACGATGCCAAGGACCAAAGCAGAAGCCGAAAGGGGAACCAAGGCTGTAGCACCTAGAACCCTAACTCAGCCCAGCCTGACTGAGCACCCCAGAGGCAAGGCTGCACACTGAGTGAGGGGAGGGCTGGACATGGACACATCCCAGGTCCCACCTGTATCCTCTGTTCCTTGCTCTCTCAGCCATAAGAAATCACTTAACCTCCTCCCAGTGCCATGACCCTGCCTACAACCTCTAGTTCAAGTACAGACCAGTTAAGAACAGGGTCAGGGCTCCAAAAAGAGACTAAACCTCTGGGGTCTGACCCAGTCAGTTCCTGAGTTTGGGATTTCCAATACCATCTTCCACCCCTTGCCTGAGTCTCATTCTACATCCCCACACCCCTACCCACAAGGTAGAAAACCACCACTAGTATCAAGGAGGAAAAAAAAATCATTTAAAGAAAATTTACCAGTCTCACTCAGAATGCCACCACACCTCAAAAGGTAGGACTGCAGCCTAGAAGGGACAGGAAGCAGAGGGGATGGGTGACTTACCACAGCAGCAGGAACTGGGCTGTCCAGCTTCCACCTGACCACAGAGCAGGACCTCCTACAGTCCAGGTCCTCGATGTCCCCATTAAGCCCCTTTTCTGGACAGTCCTAGGTCTCAGAGCTTTCATTTTGTGGCTTATCATTGGAACCTGGCTAAGCTTTCCTGGCTACAACAGCCTTGCCACCTTGTGGCCAAATGCAAAATGACACCATTTGAGTCTAGCACTGCAGTGAGATCAGTCACATTTCTCAGTGCTGGGCAGGAGCATCAGGGCACCAGAAGGTGGTAAGCCTCTCTCCACAAAGATAAGGCCACAGCCTATAACAACTCCAGCCCTTGATTTCCTTGTTGCCCCTGAAGGGAAAGAGGCCTGGCTGGTGCTGGTTAAGGGAGCAGGGAGAGGAAGGAGAGGGAAGAAGGATGGGAGGCACCACCACTAGCGCGCCTACTTGGTTCTAAAGCTAGAGGTTAGGTGGGAAAGGCTTTACCATGCACCATCAACAGGGTCTCAATTAAAGATCTGATTTATTCAAGTATCTGAAAACATTCTACAATGAAAACTGTTATTAGAAGCTGCTTATACTGTGCTATGGACCACTCACATATTGCCATACTGTTTTCAGAAGACTTGAAATGCCAATGATAGTTTAAAAATTGTACACCTGATGGAGAAGGAAGACAATTTAATGTTTCATCCGGATCCAGAGGTGCATCAAATTAAAGGACAGCTCCAATCTGCAAACAACGTTTCATGATGGTATCCAAGAAGAAATGGTTGGTGATAGACAATTCAGAAATGCTTCCCCAAAAGGCGGATGGTTCTTTAAAAAGTTTCAGGTCACAACCTTTGCAGAAGATACCTGACGCCCAACACACTGATTCTCGGTCCAGGAAACATAGGTCTTCCAGGTTCCATGTGGCTGGGTGCCCTGGCAATCATGTTTCTGTGCTGTAACTAAGAGGCCCCTTTGGAGCAGCGGGGGCTGTACATCATCAGTCATAGTGGATGGCAGTGTAAAAGATGATCCAAATGACCTTGAGAGGAAACAAGCAATGTTCGTTAAGTCCCCTGACCAACAGGGTCAACACAGGCTTCATTCCACAGAACAAAAATGCTCTAAAAATGTGTGCATGGTGGGCTTCCCAGGGGCTATCCAATGCATAATCTGCTTGGGGGCTTACATAATTTCACCGAAATCAAGCTTTCTCTAATAGAGCCCAGGACTACCTTCCTGCTCCCAAAGCGACCCTGGACAAGTCTCTTCCCCTGCCAAAGAGCAACCAGAGTGTTATAGATGTGGAAATGATACAGGTAAAGCAAACTAAACTGCTAGTAAGTGTTAGGATTAGCAGCAAATGTGAAAACAAAACCACCATCCACACTGTCAGCTTCGTATCAAATAAAGCACAGGTTCTTAAACTGGCTAACCTCTGCAATCTCTGGGACCTTTAAAAACAGAGAGAGAGACGCCCAAGCACTACCTCCCAGAGATTTTGATTTTATTGGTTTGGGCTAGGGTCTATTAAGAAAATAAATTAATAAACAAAACTTTGCGATATATTCATATTCCATAAAGTTCATCCTTTTAAAGTATACAATTCAGAGGGTTTTAGTATATTCACAGAGTTGTGGAAACACTCTGGAGCACTTTCATTGCCCTCAAAACAAAACCTGTTCCTATTATCAGTTACTTCCCATTTCCCCTCCCACCCCCTGCCACTGGCAACCACTAATCTACTTTTTATCCATGTGGATTTGCCTATTCCGGACATTTCACATAAATGGACTCATTCCATACGTGGTCTTTTGTGTCTGGATTCTTTTACCCAGCATAATGTTTCCAAGGTTCATCCATGTGGTAGCCTGTACCAGTACTTCATTCCTCTTTATGGCCAAATAATACTCTATTGTATAGTATACAACATTTTACCTAGTCATTCATCAGGTGATAGTTGTCTGCATTTTTTGGCAATTATGAATAATGCTACAAATGTATTTGTAAAAGTTTCCCAGTTTCTAATGTGCAGCCAGAGCTGAAAGTCAGACATAGAAGCTGACAATGAGCCCTGGATTTGCATACCACAGGCAGACTACACAGTGTATCTATCACACCTCATCTTTTGGGACAACATTACTGGAGAAAGAACATGCCTTCCAGCTTTAGGAGTCTTAAAAAATGATACCCAAATCACACAGTGTAACTTAATCACGGGGCTCCCCTTGACTGACCTCTCATGAAATGACAAAACTTGCAGTAAAATTAGCTACACATACCATGAACAAGGCAAAAGATGTCATAAACCCTTCTTTGGTGAGCTCCCATGTGCCGCCATATTCTTCCTCATCTATCTGTAGGTAGTTGCTGAAGTACAGGTACAGGACTCCTGCATTGATCAGGCAGAATCTGGAGCAAGGGAGGACAAGTACCAAACACAAACTGTAAGCTTAGAAGACTCAATGCCCACCAACACAGTCCAGCCCTATCAGGGCACTTGCTGTTGCACAATTAACTGTATTCTGGGGGCAAGTGAAATAATACATGAAAACGCCTAGGCCCTCAATGGAGCTGCCCACTTGGTTGAGCTAGGGACTTGAAGAATGAGCAATTCTTTTTAGTTCACCTGCAAAACTAAATTTAAAAAATTTTAACTAGCATTCACTGAGCACTTATTAACCACATGCCAAGCTCTATGAGACAGGAGGAGCAGGAAGGGCTGAACAGAGGCCCTCTCCAATAATGCAAAACTTCAGCAGACAGAACACAACTATCACACTCAGTTCCCAGGCAAATTATAAATAATGAGACCTGAGGAAATGGTTTTACCTTAAGAGGCCCTAACTGGTGGCCATGCCAGAAACCAGGAGAAGCCAAGTTGGGGTCCAGATAGAGGGCAGTGAAGGCAGGAAGTGGGGAGGACACGATCACTAGAACTGAGCACCAGAGCAGTCCCGCCCTAAGCCCGGGCAGCTGGGTCAGACAGATGGAGTGAGGGAGTTTATGTGAAAAAATCAGTGTCCTTGGGCCCTTTCCAAGAGCAGGGGAAAAGGTGCCAACCAAAAGAGGGAAGGGATTTATTTGGAGTGAGAGAAACTGGCTCTGGTAGGACAGTGTGGGAATGAACTCTAGAAAACAAGCAGTCCTGAAAAAGTGGCATGATGGGTAAGCCACTCCAAGGTGAATTCACTCCAAACACCTCATTTCTTACATTTCTTGTCTATTGAGAAATAGTCATATTTTATCACTCTTTGTAAAGCTAATCATACAATTGCAGTGAACCCTGCATGGAGTACCTATGATGTACTAAGTACTATGTTTAGCAATTTATTTGCATTATCTCATCAAAGTCACACATCAATCTCACAAGGAAGGCACTTTTATTTCCCTGTTTTGATAAGGAAAATCAGCCTCAGAAAGTGAGCCCAAAATTATGTAGCTTCAAACTGGCAGAGCTGGAATTTGAATCCAGAGCTTTCTATAAAGTGAAAAGAAAAAAAGTCTCTGTGCAGCCTTACTCATCTGCCATAGTGGGAAAGGTACGAGACTAGCTCAAGTCTTTGCTGTATTATTCCCAGATTGGGCGACTTCAAAGAAATCTGTTAGGAATTCTGCAAGATGAGATAGGTGCAGGGCAGCTGAACCAGCGTCATCCTCTCCTAGAAAAGCGGCCTGGGGAAGACAAGAGGCCCCCTTTGCTTTTAGACTGCCTTCCCCTTTCTCCGGCATTTTCCTTTTCTCTGAGGTTTTTGTTTTTGTTTTTGTTTTTAAATAGAAAGCTCAAATGGGGTGACCAATTCTAAAAATGTACCTATATACCACTTCCAACCTGGGAGGACCTCTATGAACCCCAGGTCCTGCCTGTGTCTCATCACCCTCAATCAGTCCTCATCAAATGTTTGCTTTGTCAAAATCAGGCAGGGGATGAACCCTCACTGGCTTTCTTGGACAAATGTTTTGCTCAGCATCATAAATCAAAAACCTCTAGGAGAGTTTCCTTTCGGGTTATCTTCTGAGAGAATAGGCAACTCAAATGAGTTTGAAATAATTTCACCCCAAAGCAAGGGAATGATGAGATGTGATCACAATTAGAACAATCTACGTGATTTTCCATCGGTTTGACAGTTTGTATTCCCTGTGTGAAAAGAGAAAAGGCCAGAGGCCTGCCTGTCCACTTCCACCATAACTTCCCACAATTCCTATCTTAAGACAACTCCCACAAATACTTTTACTTCAATCTAGTGGGCATGCAGACTCACTTTCAGTGGCTTGTTAAAAAGCTGAGCCATGACCAGAGGCTGGTGTCAACTGTGCTGTCACTGGCCACAGGAGCACAGTAAAAGATGGAGACCAATTTCCTACTTTTTCACTGCCTATAAAATGCAGAGACCTAAGACAATTTCCGACAACACCAAGATTCAGGACATCCAACACAGTGCACAGGTGGTGGTCATTAAGTACAGAAGTTCTTCCACTTGCCAAACTTCCATAGACACAAAGGTCATGCCAGAGCTAGATGTCTGCTACCAACAGGCAATACGGCAACCTCTTGCATGAGGTCACTCTGGACCCATGAATGAATGAACTGGCCAAGATCTTTGGAACGGTGACATGCCTGACCTAAGATGCTCCCAGGCCTGCTGAACTGAGGAGTGATGCGCCAAACCTAGGAATGCCATCATGGGGCCAGCTTTTTGCTTGCGCGCGCACACACTCACACAAATCCTCCAGAGGAGCAATGGACTTTTCCAAAAAAAAAGGAAAATAAAATCTCTCTTTGAAAATAAATGATACCATGAACATGCAAGATACCCAAGACTTACCCTGCTATTCCCAAGAAACCTCGCAATGGTAACACTCCCCAAATGACACCTAGGACCACAGCAATGATCTGTCGGAACCAGTAGATTACATCTAAAAATTCATCCTGTAGAAAAGAGAGAATGCATGTATTATCTGGAGTGGGTGCCACAAGAGTGCCTTTTGTAATAGATGAAGAATAAAAAAGCTTTCTGCTAAACCCATCTTCCAGGGAAATTTTCCCCCAAAGCAGTGGTATATGGTTCTCTAATCTCCACAGCTTCTTATAATAAAATGAGATTTAAAAAAAAAGAGATATAATAGTTATCTTAAGGGATGACTTCCCTTCCAGGGCCTGTGCTCTAAATAAAACTTTTAGAAAAATCATTTTTTTTTCAGAAGCTGAAAAAATAAAATGGCTGTAATAGTAACTGTGCTTCCTGCTACAGGAAAATTCTTATCTGACCTGGGGAGACCCGGACAGACTGACCACAAGCAGAGAGGCTGACTGTTAACCAATTCAGCACCACCTACCTACACATTGAATTTTAAGTAAGTCAAAGGAGAGAAAGGATTAGAAACAAAAGTGCTGGAGGCAGGTGCCAACATATCTAATTTTCAAACAAGAACATGGAAGACTCAAGTTTCTGACCTGCCCTAGATTGCATAAACCAGTCCTTATACAAGGAAAGAAAGAAATGACACAGCAAATCAGAAAGGTTTTACAAGAGCTCGGCAGGACTCGGGGCAGGAGGAGGGCACCATCAGGAAGTGCCTCCCATCCCCCACCCCTTTACAGGAACTCCAGGAAAACCTATTTCATCAGTCCAAAAAAACAAGGGAAACACTGCAAATAGAACATTCTTTTCAAGCCAACTGTAATCAAGCTGCTTGTGATGATTCCTTCCACATCATGGAGCAGGGTTGGGGAAGTGCTTACACTCAGATCTTCTGAATGAGCGTGACCAGTAAGGGTATCTTGAAGCCCCCCGACCATTTCCTCACACACATTTGGTGGTTTCTCTCCATCCCTCCCCCCATGCGGAAGATGGTCTCAGTCTCTCCTCTCTGAATTACTGAGGTATTCAGTTTTCTCATTCTACAGTAAAGCCATGGCAGCTCACATGTAGTGAGCCTCGCTATGTGCTAAACGCTTTAACGCACCACGGCACCCTGCTTCAGAGTTGTTCTGAGCCTTGAGTGAAATGATACACAGGGAGCGCCTGACACGTAGCAAATATTTAGTGTAAGTCTGTTACCGTACTGTTCGTGCTAACGACAATGGCAAGTAGTTAATTCGGATAAAATAAGTCACTTATTCAAGATGCTACTGAGAGTAAAAGTCGGAGATCGAACAGAATTCAGCTCACACGCCGTTCAGTCACACGACCGGCCGGGTGGCAACTCTTCTGCCCACTCCTTGCTGCTGGCTTCACCCTTAGGCCACTCTGTGGTGAGCCTCAAGCCGGGCCGTTAGGCCCAGGCCCGCCAAGTTCGTCCCGACACCCTCGGGCCACCTGCCCCACCATCCCGAACACTCGGCCGCACCGGGACGGGGGCAGAGGCAGGCTCGGGCCTGTCCATTAGTCCCCGAGTCCCAGCCGGCTCCTCGAATGTGCGCCTTCGCCAGGTCCCACCGCACCTTGTCCTCCCAGGCCGCATCGCTCCGCAGCACTTTGCTCCAGACAGAGACTTTGAGGGCCCCGTTGGCCAGCTGCGGCTGAGGCGACTCCTCTTTCCGCCGCCCGCCGCTCATCCTCCCGTCGCGCCGCCCGGGCCGGGCCTGGGGCGCGCGGGCCGAGCTATAAGGGGTCGGGGTTTGGGGTCGTGGCGAGCTGGGCGGCGGCGGCGGCGGCGGCGGCGGCGGCGGCGACAGGATCAGCTGATGGGTTACGTGCTACGCCTGCGGCTGCCCTCACTTGGCCAAGCCGCCCAACTCTGCTCGCTGGGCCGAGACCGGGAGTTCGGAGGGCGGAGCAATGCAGCGCCGCACAACGTATTCACGCAGCCAATCGGCGGCCTCGCAGCCGTCGCTCCGGCGCAAACGCTCTACGAGCGGCGGAAGTGACGGCAAACTTCCGCCAGCCGCGCGGTAGGGTGAGAATGAAGGGACAATCTTGGTGGGGACGGCTACACAAGCGCGAGGAGGCGCTGTGGAGACTGACAAACGGTGTCTGAGGCGAAAGCGGAGGTTGGTTAGACATGAGCGTCGCCCAATCCGCCACAATTTGTCCCTTCGGGCAGCGGGGCAGAACACGGCTCTGTTTCCCCCGAGGCGTCCTTTCGAGCCCATCCTTGCTCCCCGGGAGCCCCAAGTTGCCCCTCAGAATTTAGCCTTTACTCGTTTTCTCCTCTAACCCAGCAAGTCCCGTAGGACCTCGTTCAGGAAGTTAATTCTTTTCTGTAATAGCTTAGTGTCTCCTCAAGCCTAGCACCCTCTTTTGGCAAATGTGAGCCCTGAGATTCAAAGAGGGGGAATGATTTTCTAAGGCTATGTACCATGTTGGAATCAACTGAGGAGTCCTCAGGGAAGTGAAGCGGAGAGAGTACTTTATTAGGTATCAGAATATTTGAGCATTTATCTATTTGTGTCTTCACTATGGGCTTGATTAGTGGGTCACAGAGTCTGTTTCTGGACCAGCAGCGGCTGCATCACTTGGGAACTTGATTAGAGATACAATTCTCAGACCCCACCGCAGACCCACTGAATAAGAAATTCTGGGGATGGTGCCCATAATCAGGGTGTCAGTAAGCTCTCCAGGTGGTGCCATGTGCACTGTGCTGTATAACTAGGCACATCAATCCTGTGTGGATGGGTTTATAGAGGCAAAGTAACTTGTCCAGAATCGGTCAGCTCGTACATGGGTCTGAATTCAATATCTGCACTCTTAATCTTAAAGTCTTAAAAACAAAAACAAAAACAAAACAAAACAGTTAAGATCAGAACATCCTCTGCATATCTGTCAAAATTCACGTGTAATTCTCCACTTTGGGTGAACAACAGAATCTCCTAGGAAGCTTTTCCAGAATACCATAACTGTTTTATCTCATTCAATACATTGAGTGGGTATGGGTCTCAAAAGTCCACACTGCGTAGGCGTTACTCTGTCTGGACCTAGTGGGACGGCCATATACCTGACATAGGTACACATTTTCAGTCCTAACTTCCACATGGATCTTGTTCTTATCAGAAATCCCTCCTCTGAACCAATTTTCCTCCCATAATCAAAAACTATGGTAAAGCCTAACCAGCTCACTCCAGCTTAGATGTGTACCATTGATAGAAAATCTGTTTTACAGATTCCCTGGTGGCATGCAACGATGGAGGCAGACTGATCATTCTGTCATAGAATGTTGGAAGAATACTTTGCCCATGGACAAAGACAGAAAAGGTACGGTTTTAGTCTGCTGAGTCTGGGGGCAAAGGTTTGTAATGGAGAGTCTGATCTAGGACAGTCAGAGAAGACTGAAGTCTGAGGGAAGAGTAGGAGTTAAGAAGGTGAAGAGGGAGGGGAAGGGAAGAGAGCATTCCAGGAGATGAAACCAGTTGGCTAAAGAATAAAGCCACAAATTGGGGAAGGATGGGGAGAATCAGCCTGAATAATTTTTTTCCAGTTTTACTGAAGAATAATTGACCTACATCACTGTGTAAGTTTAAGGTGTACAGCATGATGGATGGTTTGATTTACATATACTGTGAAATGATTGCCAGAGTAGGATGAGCTAACATCCATCTTCTCAGATAGATAAAATACAAAGAAAAGAATATGAAAAAGGAAAAAAAAACTCTTCTGTGATGAGAACTCTTAGGATTTACTCTCTTAACAACTTTCCTGTATATTGTGTGGCAGTGTTAGGTATAGTACACATGCTGTATGTTACATCTCTAGTACTTATTTATTTTATAAGTGGAAGTTTGTATCTTTTGACCACCTTCTTCCATTTCCTCTCCCTTCTCCCTCTGCCTCTCACAACCACAAGTATGATCTCTTTTTCTATGAGTTTTAAATTTTTTTATTGTTTTAAAAATATTCCACATATAAGTGAGATCGTAAAGTATTTTTTTCTGTCTGACTTATTTCACTTAACATAATGCTTTCAATATCCATCCATGATGTTGCAAATGGTAGGATTTTTCTGGTTTTTATGCCTGAATAATATTTGTGTGTGTGTGTTTCTGTATATATCTCACAATTTCTTTATGCATTCATTTATCAATGGACATTTAAGTTGTTTTCATGTCTTGGCTGTTGTACATAATACTAGTATGAACATGGGGGTGCAGATATCTTTTTGAGTTGGTGTTTTCATTTCCTTTGGATATATTCTCATAAGTATTCAAGGTTCATCCATGTTGTATCATGTCAGAATTTCCTTCCTTTTTAAGGCTGAATAATAACTTTGTTAAATGCTTGTTAAAGTTCCACAGTATATACATTTTGTTTATGCATTCATCTATTGAGGAACACTTGGGCTGCTTCCACCTTTTTGCTATTGTGAATAATGCTGCGATGAATATGAGTGTACCAGTATCTGTTCATGTCTCTGCTTTCAGTTCTTTTGGATATATACCTAGAGTGAAATTGCTGGATCATATGATAATATCTGTTTTAATTTTTTGAGGAATAGCCATACTGTTGTCCATTGCGGCTGCACCACTTTACATTCTCACCAACAGTGTACAGAATTCCAGTTTCTCCACATCCTCATCAACACTTGTTTTCTCATTTTTTCACAGCCAACCTAATGGGTGTGAAGTGGTATCTCATCGTGTTTTTCATTTGCATTTCCCTAATGATTAGTAACGTTGAGCGTCTTTTCATGTGTTTGTTGATTATTTGTATATCTCCTTTGGAGAAATATCTATACCAGACCTTTGCCCATTTTTGAGTCTAGTCTTTTGTTTTTTTGTTGTTGAGTTTTCGGAGTTCTGTGTATATTCTGGATATTAATCCCTTATCATATATATAATTTGCAAATGTTTTCTCCCATTCTGTAGGTTGCCTTTTAACTCTGTTGATAGTATTCTTTGATACACAAAAGTTTTAAAATTTTTGGGAGGTTGGGGAGGTAATTAGGTTTGTTTGTTTGCTTATTTTTAATGGAGGTACTGGCGATTGACCCGAGGACCTCATGTGTGCTAGGCATGCGCTCTACCACTGAGCTATACCCTCCCCTAAAAGTTTTAAATTTTAATGAAGAGCAATTTGTCTAATTTTTTGTTGTTGTTGCCTGTGACTTTTGTGTCATATGCAAGAAATCACTGCCAAATCCGGTGTCATCAAGTTTTTCCGTTTTCTTCCTAGTGTTTTATATTGTTGGCTCTTACGTTTAGGTCTTTCATCCGTTTTGAGTTAATTTTTTTATATGGTGTTAGGTAAGGGTCCAACTTCATTCTTTTACATGTGGATATCCAGTTTTCCCAGCATCACTTGTTAAGGACTGTCCTTTCCCCATTGAATGGTTTTGGCACCCTTGTTGAAAATCGTTTGACCATGTATGTGAGGGTTTATTTCAGGACTATTTTATTCCATTCGTCTATTTGTCTCTTTATGCCAATACCACTCTGTTTTAATTTCTGTAGCTTTGAAATCAGGAAGTGTGAATCTTCCAAGTTTGTTCTTATTTTTCAAGATTGTTTTGATTATTGAGGGTCCCTGAAGATTCAATATGAATTTTAGGATGAGTTTTTCTATACCTGCAAAAAAAAAAAAGTCATTGGGACTTTTATATCGATTGCAGTGAATGTATAGATTGCTTTGGTAGTATTGACTTCTTAATAATATCATGTCTTCCAATCCATGAACATGAGATGTTTTTCCATTTATTTGTATTTTCTTTAATTTCATTCAGTAATGTTTTGTAATTTTTGACATATGTCTTTAACTTCCTTGGTTAAGTTAATTCCTAAGTATTTTACTCTTTTTGATGGTATTATAAGTGGAATTGTTTTCTTTTTTGAGGGGGCTTGGGGGGAGGTAATTAGGTTTATTTATTTATATTAAATTTTTTTTTTTTTTTTTTTTTTTTTTTTTTTTTTAGTGGCGGTACTGGGAATTGAACCCAGGACCTCGTATATGCTAAGCATGTGCTCTACCACTGAGCTATACCCTCCCCCCAGAGTTGTTTTCTTAATTTCCTTTTTGGATTGTAGAAACACAGCTGATTTTTGTATCCTGCAGCTTTGCTGAATTCATTTATTAATTCAAATGTTTTTGTGTGAAATCTTTAGGGTTTTCTACATATCCGATCATATCATCTGCAAAGAGAGATAACTTAATTTCTTCCCCCTAAAAAGAGTTAACTCTTTTTATGTCTTATGTATTATATTTTGAAGCTCTGACCCTAACTCTGAGATTCATTAAGTTTGTGTTTATATGGAGGAGAGGGGTGTGTCAGAAAGTTATATTTGGGAGGGGCCTTAGATCTACATTCCAACCCAAGGTCACATAGCAAAATTAGAGGTTCAACAGGCATCTGAAACATCATCTGTGTCTCTCCTCTTAGCCTTCTAGGAGCAGACAAAGCCAAGCTAGAAGCATAGGAAGCCCATGCCTGGAAGATTTTAAGGGACTGAGACGTGTTCCCTTTCTGCTTTCATCCAAAGCTTTCTTTATCGTAGGAAGTGGGGAATTTGGCTGAAACCCAGTGCATCCATCTGGTTAAAATAAACGTCCTGGGTGGTCTAAGATGGAAAAGAACTTGATGAAGAGTCAGATTTGGAAGTGGGAGAGACAGATTTGGAAGTAGGAGAAATTTAGCCTTTGTGGGGTTGGGGCTTTTTAGCACCAGTTAAACACATGGTCTCAGCCTTGGGGCTGAGTATGTCTTCCTAGTTGAATGCCTTTATACCACTGCCAGCTGCTTGTAGCAGAGTTTGAAGAGGAAGGTATGCTCTGAGGGGTGAGATTGTGGCCTCAGACAGACATAGATGGAATCACAGAAATCAGGAGCCATGAGGGGAGAACCAGGAGCTGTGGAAAAAGCACCTGTTAAGTAGAGGTCTGAGTTTGTATCCTGGTCCTCTTTTCTTTTTTGCCTACAAGGAATATTTTACTAGCACTTATTGAGTCCTTACCAGGTGCCAGCTTTGCTAAGTGTTTGATATAATTTGTTTTTCTCTAAAAATTGGCTGGGCTCTTAGCCACTACACTGAACTCTCCTTTTTTAGTAGTTCCTCCTTTATCCACAGGGTATATGTTTCAAGACCCCAGTGGATGCCTGAAACCCTGGATAGTACCAAACCCTATATATACTGTGTTTGTTCCTACGTATACATACCTTTGATAAAGTTTAATTTATAAATTAGGCAGGCACAGTAAGAGAATATCTGAATTGCCAGCATCACTACTCTTGCACTTTGGGACCATTATTAAGTAAAACAAGGGTTACTTGAACACAAGCACTGAAGTACAGCAACAGTTGATCTGATAACAGAGCAGGCTCCTAAGTGACTAGGGGCGGGGCAGGTGTCATATACAGCGCCAATGTGCTGAACAAAGGGATGGTTCACATCCCTGGCTGGGAGGGCAGGAGATTTCATTAATGCTACTCAGGACGGCACTTATAAAACTTATGAATTGTTTATTTCTGCAATTTCCTAGTTAATATTTTCAGACGGAGGTTGACCTTGGATAACTAAAACTGCGGAAAGTGAGACTGGGGGGGCGGGGGGACTACTGTACCTTATTTAAAAGTTTCCTACAGTGAATGTGGACTACTTATGTAATTAAAACGACAATCTCAGGAAGGCTACACTTGACCTTCAGGCTACCACAGACTCCTAGGGGCTGAGGGAAGTCATAGCTTTGGGGGACTACTTGTTGGTACCCTTCTTCCTCTCATCTTGTAACTTTGAAAGATGAGATGCTGTCTTCCCAACCCAGTAGTTTCCTGAGGTTAAGTCAGTGTCCTGATTATAAATGATGAGGTCCCTGGAGCAGTAGCATGAGAATCTCCTGTGGCATCAGTGAAGAGCAGATTCCCAGATCTCTGGGGGTGAGGTCTGGGAATTCGCAATTTTGTAAGCTCTCCTGATGCTTAAGAACTACTTCGCTGGGTAATTAGTCCCAGTTCTGCCACTTTAAAGCTGTGTGACATTGGGCAAGTTATTTTAACTGTTCTGCTTTACTCTCAACACTGTGCTGAGAGGCCAGATAATAATAGGTGATAACAGTAACATATGGATGATCCTATCTCATCCTCCTAAGAGGTGAATAGTACTATTCCCATTTTATTGATGAGGAAACTGAAATTTGGAATGGTGAATTGACTTGCCTCTGGTCACAACAGCTAATTAACGGGAAGAGCCAGAATTTGTACCCAAGCTTAGATCATAGAGAAGTGCTTTGGAAACCAGTTACATTGACAGCAGTGATGATTATTATTTCCACATCTTCCCTGAGTTCCAGACCTTATTCTCTGTAGCTCCAGTGGCTAACATAGTAAAGTTACAGCCACACCAAGGCATATTTGGCCCCTTCCCTCTGGAAGCTTTCACATTAGCAGCTTCCAAACTAGTGTACTTTTAAAATCTAGAGTCCTGAGTCTTACCCTAGAGATTCTTACTCATGGGCCTGGGTTGGGGAAGAGTTTCCCAGTGGGGTCCATGAGGCTGGGAGTCCATGGAGAAATCACTACTTTCAAAAACAGTGGAAAAGAAGAGCCATCCTTGACCATCAGTCTAAAGGCAAGCCCCTCCTCCATCATTACCACTTTTTCTTTTTTTTCTTTACTGTTGAACACAGGGTCTAAGTTTACATTGATACCCAAGAACTTGAAGCATCATCATGGCCCCCTTGTGAAGAACAGGGCCATAGGCAGTTAGGTAATACATAGCCAACCCAACAGCAGGTACTCAAGACTAGGAAGCAAAAGTGCATTTAAACGCTATGTCCTAAATGAGACTGCTACAGGAAAGGTAGATGTCCTTATGCAACATTCCTAGCTTTAGAGGAGAGGGGCCATAGCCTCATTATCCCTGTTAGCTTTTGTTACCTAGAATGCTTGCTCACTCCATGGCTCATCAATCTGAAGTTTGATTCAGAAGGCACTTTTGAGAAGTATTTTTGTAAGAATACTGAGGCAGCTGAACCATCCAAATCACTCTCCCTTTTAGGGGAATATTAGTATTCATTTTCCAGATGTAAAATGAGTAGTAAACTTACTTTTGAAGAATCCTTCCAGCATGTTCCTATTCTGCCAAACCTCAGGCCAAGTGTGCAGCTTGAGGGATACTGACAGAGGGAAGTGGAAAAACCAGGACCTTGAGTGAATGGCTAAGGGAGTTGGGATGCTTTAATCTGGGGAACTTGGGCGGGGCGGCTCCGTCTCCGAATTCCTGAAGGAGAGTGGCCTATGGGAGAGATTTGATAGCCACCAACCAGGTGTACTAGGGAGAAATCGGGAAGAAGCTGGTTTGGTTCAATAGAAGAAACTTCTAGTGCTTATCCCATACCGTATTAGACAGCTGGATGCCAGTAGGTGGTGAACTGCCCATCACTAGTATAAGGGCTGGGCAGACCTTAGGGTGACCTTCAAGCGAAAGACTTCAGTTCATATCCTAGTTCCACTTAGTACTAGCTAAGTTCAGGCAAACAACAAATCCCTTTTCTTCACCTACGAGAAGGGTATCTCATTTCTTTTGTGGACATTTGTTGTATTCAAAAATTAAGAGATAATGTTTGGGCTGCAATTACAATGTATAGTCATTTCATTATGACAGAAATACAACCCACAGCAAGCTTAAACAAAAAGGGGAATTAAATGACTATAACTCAAAAAAAATTTTTTCAATAAATAAAAGACTAGAATAAAAAAAATAAGCTCAAACATCATAATCCCATTGAAGCTCACTATATATGAGTAGACATTGTTATTGGCAATTAGTAAACTGCAGTAATGATATGAAAATTAAAGAGGATTTTGTCACTTTAAAAAAAAAGGGGAATTTACTAGCTTATATAATAGGGAAGTCCAGAGACGGTACTGGTTTCAGACATGACTCAAGTATCCATATATCACATCTCTGCTGCTTTCTGTGCTGACTTCATACTGTGGTCACGCTCCTTCCTCATTGAGAAAGGGGGAGGACAAAGTTGCAAGCTCCCTAAGTTCCCTTACCACTTAGGAGCCCCAAAGCATGACCGTTGATTCCAGGGAAGATTGGCCCAGCTTGGGATGCATATACCCCCTGCACACACTGATGAAGAGGATGTGGAATGGGGTTGAGGCCAAGGAAATAAGGGCACAGAGTACACAACACTTAAAAGCAGCTACTGGAGGAAGGGTGAGTGAGGCAGAGTAAGAACTCAGCAACTGTCCCATCTCCAGGCTGAGCCCAGAGTCACAGTGGATCAATCTTTCTCATTTAAAAAAACAAATCAAAACAAAAACCAAAAACAACTTTATTTGACAAAAGACAAAAACAAAAGTTATTTACAGTAGTTTTTTGCTCAAATAATTCAACGGGATAACTGTGCTTCTCCTCCAGGTTTATCTCACAACCAAATCAAGCAGACGCTGCCCTACCCCCAGCCTCCTCATCTTGTACAAGGCAGGAATGCCAACCAGAATTCAGCAGCATGGCTCCCTCACCCCTTACCACCTCCACTGCTCAGTGCACTGTGGGAAGGGAAAAATCCCACCCTAGCCCAATGTATTTGTAGAGTCCCCTGCTGCAAGTGTCTTGCAACAGTCATACCAGACTTGGGCTCACAGACACAGGTGGGGTGGAGGAGGCTGGGCAAACAGCAGCTTCAACTAATCTTGAAGCTGCCATGTTCATTCTTCCCCAGCTGGGCCTCAGGAGGGTGAGGATCCCTGATCCCCCCAGGGCATGTGAGGAGAGGCACAGGGAGCGGGGGAAGCAAAAGAGTGAGCCTAGAAAACTTGCCCATCATCAGAGAGCAAAGCTCCCTCTCCTTAAATAACCAATCCCCACTCCCACAGCAATGGGTGGGCCAAGCCATTCAGAAATGGGGGAGCCTCCCTGAAGTCTTCAGGGATCATCCCAGAAAGGACAAAAAGTATGTTGCTGCCTTTCTCCCGGCCAGGCCCACCCAAATCAGCCAACACCCAGAAACTCTCCCCCAGTGCCCAACCTGGCAACCTCAGGAAACTACAGGCTGGGGTTCCTGATGGGTCGTTTGGCCCAGTAACAATGTTATTCAGAACAAAAATATTTTAGCTAATAACCTAGGATTAGTGTTTCTTAGGATATACTAGAAAGGTGGGGTATATTGCTGTCAGCAATGAAACAGCACAAAAAAAAAGGAGGGAGGAGAGTAAGACTAACTGTGATCTGTTTCACTGTGAAGTTCAGGGCAGAGGCTTCTGCGACTCCAATGTAAAGAAAGGTGCAACACAAGGACTCACAGTGAATAGTATTGGTAACTGACTTCCAGCCCCAGCCTCCTCTGAAGGCAGTTCCACAGGCAGCTGAGGGCACTATTCCATGCTTCCTCAGGAATAGTTTCCTGCCACCATGGTGGGAAAAACTGCCCATCTGAGTCAGCTAAAAGGGCTTCCTGACCAGTAGATGGCTCACTTCTCTCCAAATAGGAGCTATAGGGAGCTTTTGACATTCTGGCCCCACTAATCCAAGTTCCTAAAAGGAATTCAAGACTTAGGCTGCAGGGTGAAGCTTTCAAGGATAGAGAAGGGGAAAACATTAAAGAGAAAACAAAACAAAACAAAACATCCCACTGCCTCAGTCTAGCTTACCTCCCCCTCCCCCACCCCCACAATACAGTAAAAACAAAAACAAACCAAAAAATACACCTCTCTGTTTATCATCCTTCTCTGCTCCACACCTAGAAGGTTTGGTCAGATTCTTCGTTGGACCCTCTTACTGGCTGTGGCTTTATCCCCTTCTATGCATGATGCAGAGAAGCCAAAGCCCATAATAGTTTTGTTTTGTTTTTTTGTAAACCAAACCAACAATAAAACAACCATTTGGAATTTCACAGATTTAGCTGGTCCCCCAAATGAAAATACTCCTTCCTTGTAAAACAATCACCAATCGCAGTGGTGGATTATTCCCAGTTCATCAGACTCCATCACGAAAAGCACTCTCATTCCCCACACCTGGGCTAACTACTCCCATTAATGCAAACCACAGCAAAGAGGGGAAAATAAACACAAAGTTTAGCAAAAACCTAAACATTCAGGTGGAGTCGGTTCTGTTACATCTTCTGGGTTCCTCTTTTGTTCACTTATGAACTTGGAATGTCCACACTTGGCTTAACAAAAAGAGGCCCTGTCTGGGGCAACTTGGACCCAGCATAGATCTGGTCTGAACTTGGCAGGGTTCCTGTGCCCAGCCCAGGAAAGCAGGCTGGAACAAAGGTGTCCTGGGGATTCTCTGAAGAAGCAGCAGCAGCACCATGCCTGTCTCCGATCTCTTGGTCTCATCACTGAGGAGGCCTGGAGAAATGGCAGAGTCAGCAGAGGAGAGGTCCCATCACAGCGCAGGGACACCAGTTGGCGTCTTCCTGCTGAAGACCTCTGGACAGAGGAGATGATCCGATGTTTGGCAGTGATCCAAAGAAAACCCTCTGTAAGAAAGGGAACCAAAACGGAAACCCAGGACAGCTGGCTCGAGCCTCGAGCACCCTTGTTGGCAAATGCCTACTTGGGGTTTTCAGAGACTAGGGAAATGGGAGTACGCAGTAATGGGGGCGATGGGTCCTGCTGCTTCTGGAGCTCCATCTCAGCAGCCCTCTGTAGCGCCACCTCCACCAGCAGCTGAAAGCTGCTGAAGTCCTCCTTGTCCTGCTCAGGGGGTGTGGGTGGTGGTGTGTTGAAGAGTCCACCTGTGGGGCTTCCAGCTTCAGCCCTGGTCAGCAGGGTGAGTGTGCTACCAGGGGTCACCAGAGGCTTGGAGGGCTCTAGCTCGCCTTGTGGGAAGGCGGCTGCTGGCTTCTCTCCCTGGCCTGAGTGGAGCGGCACTGAGCACACTGATAAGGAGAGCACATTGGTGGGGGCTGGTACAGACACAGCCAGCACTGAGGGGCTGCCGCCACGGGGGAGGGCCACATCTGAGGCCTTACCCCCTCGGCGGGAGATGGTGTACTGGTTAGGGTCTTTGCCATCCTTCCGAAGCATGTCTGGGAGAAGCCGCCGCCGGGCGTTGATGAACCAGTTACATATCTGGAATGAGTATAAGGGACTGTGATCAGTTTATTTGATCAAAATCAGCCACAAAGCACCTACGTTCCAGGCACTAGGAACACAGCAGCAAACAGTTTAGGCACAATCCCAGCCCTCAGAGATTCATGATGGGAAGAGAGAGTTGAAGAAGAGATCATATAAATGAAAATAAAATTGCAACTGTGATCCAGCTAAAGAAGGGAAGGTATGTTGGTGCCGCTGAAGACAATAATGGGAAGACCCCGTCTAGTCTTTGTAGACTCAGGGTAGTAGTCTCTGAGGAAATGGCTTGCAAATTGAGAGCTGAAGGATAAGCAGTAGGTTAGGTGGGAGTCGAGAAGGGAGAAGAGTGTTCCATTTGGAGGGAATCTCTGAAAAGACCTGGTGGCAGGTGGCAGCAAAGTGCCTGTGAGCTCAGAGAAGGAAGACCTGTCTACATGGAGCTCGGAGTGGTAACTAGAGGTTACCTCTGATGATGGGGATTTGGTTCTTTATTCTAAGGGCGATGGGGAGCTGAAGGAGGTTTTTAGCAAAGAAGTGACCTGCTATGTGGAAAACAGTAAAAGGAGGGAGAAAGGTTCGTAGTTCAAGTTAGGTTAAGGGAGATAACAAATATTTTATCTGTTGGGAAACTGGAAAGGACAGGACCTGGTGCCCAGTTGGATATGAGTATATGAAAGAAGAGAGGGGATGGTGCCAAGGGTGATTCACTTCTAAGTTTCTGGAGTAGTCTTGAGTATGCCAGAGAAAGAGCCACAAAGACACCACGGGACTGTCAGAAGAAAACTAGGATCAGTGGTTCCAGATGAATTCGGCCAACATCCTCAAGTCTTATCTCCCTAACATGCTGCTGAGAAAGCTGCCATTTACCTTGACCCCATTCCTGTCTAGCTGATTGTTTAGGTCAATCCTTTTGGATCTATACATGAGGCATGACATTTCTTGTTGTTCAGTGGTATGCTGCAAAGCCGGGACATAACTAGCACCCTGTCCCCTATCTGTCTGGACTCTTTTTAATAGCCCACAGCGTTACAGCTCTCCAATCCAGCCTCTTCACCAGTGGTCACTCACTCCTCTTTCTAAAATGTGAAGACTCTTATTCCTGTTCTAGAAAACTGTCATTTGTCTCCTACTGCCTACAGAATCAAGTCCAGACTCCTGGGCCCAGGTGTTAAAACCCTCCCCTATCATGGCCTATCTTCCCAGCCCTTGTATTCTTCTTCATGTGAAATTGCTCACCAGCCCTTATTCAGGCCCTGTGCTTAAAAAAAAAGGAAAGGAAAGAAAATAGCTCCATGCCTTTGCACATTACATTCCTTCTTTCTGGAATACCCTCTTCGCTACCTGGAGAATGCCTACTCCTCTAAGTATTGACTGATCTAAGATGTTAGAGACAGGGCCAGAGCAGAGAAATGGACTCAAAACACATCTCTCTTCTGCTGCAGCTGCTGTAGGGCCTGGCGGTTTCTTTTCATACTTGAATGAATCACACCAAGAAGAGAGATTACTGTTCAGGAAGAGTGTGAATAGTTTCTGCATACCTGAGAGGAGCAGGTACCTAATCATGGCATCATTCCTGATCATCTAAAAGATCAGCCACTCAAACCCTCTTTCCTCTCATTTACTCCTAACAGCCTGGAGATGTGACAAGACTGATTCTGTAACACCTCACCTGGGTATTATTTAAACAGTTATGGATTAGGCTAGGAAACAGTTTCTTAGCTGCATGGCTGGTGTACATGCATAAATATAAAACATGTTCTTCCTTAAATAGGCAAATGTAACCCCTTATTTTCTCCAAGTCCTTCTCCCTCTCTTGCCCTCCACTTGAGGAGCTGCCACAGGGAAAAAGCTGCCCAGTCACTTTCTTGCTAACACAAAAGTAGCTAGAGAGAAACACTAGTGACTGGGGGAGAGGCTTTGGTGTGGCCTGGTAGGTCACACATCTAGGGATCTTTCTGGGAGCCTTTGCTGAGAGTTTACCAATACCTGCCTTTACTGAGCACTATACATCTGTGCAATTTTCTTCCAACAGTTGTATCAGTCCTATGAGTTTGATCAACTCCCATTTTCCTGATGAACATATGTAAAGCTCAGCCTGCAGAAGTCAGGCAGGATTCTACCTCCAGCCAGGGATACCCAGCCTGGGCCTTTGGGTCTAGGGGAATGGGAGTTTCTACTCTCTGAATCTTTCTCTCAGGACCCTGGAGCCCAGCTTATTTTATGCACTGAAACAGTCAGGTTAGAACTTCTCACTTTCCTGTTTTCCTTTTCAAGGTTTTGCACTCACTCAAATAATATTCACTGAGTGCTTACAATGTGCCAGGCCCAGTTCTTGGTGCTTTTGTTAATTAAAATGACATACATTCTGCCCTGTGGAGCTTACGTCTAGTTCCATCTAGTTTCTATCTAGTTGCAGAGACTGGCAATGAACAAACATAATGAATAGCCACAAATAAGGAAACAGACAAGAATAAAGCGGTAGTATATAAAGATAAGAAAGACTTCTGTAGATAAGAAGTCTGGGAAGGTTGAGACCTAACGGATAAGAAAGAACCAGCCCTATAGAAAGCTGAGGGAACAATGTTCTAGACAGAGGGAACAGCAAATGCCTAGGTCCTGAGGCAAGAAAGGGTTTGGTTTAAGGAACAGAGCAGCAGGCTGGGCTGATTCCACTAGGTCAGAACACCATGGTAAAACCATCAAAAGGGCCTAAACAATGGCTTGACCTAGTTTTCATACTGTAGGTCCTTCTCCTGGTCCTGTATTTTCTCTCCTCTCAGTTTATCAACAGATACTTACAGAGCACGTAGCAGCTGCTGTAGTGGGGAGAAAAGACAGGAACCCTTCCCCCTCACCTCCCCTGTGCTGAGATGTTGGGAACTTCGTGGGCTGCAGCAATGCCTAACATTCTTCTAACGTTTGCTGAATGGATCAAACCCCAGCTCTCCTCAGGACTCCTGTACCAGTTTCTACCCCTGCCTATCATCTTTCTTGGCTTGTACCTGGGCAAGCCCTTGGGTACCATCTTTCTGTGGACTCTATCTGTCTCTACCCAGCCAAAGGGATAGCCACCTATGACAAGCGCTGGTGCCTTGAGTTGACATGGCTCCTTGCCCAGCAGCCTGCAGCTGTACTTATTCCACAGGTGACTCAAATATAGCACTAAGCTCTAGGTCCTGTGAGGCTGGAGAGTTCCTGGGCAAGGCAGAGCCAGAGGCTTCTTGTGGTTTCTCTCCCTCTCCATTCCAGCCTGAAAAAGACTTGCCTCTGGGGTTCTCATTTACCCCTCTTTTATCTGTATGGTTCTCTCAGTACAACCAAGCACAAACACAACAGCAGGCATCAGCAGACACTGGTTGAATTGCTCACCCCTATCCTGGCTAGAGTTGCAGGGGAGCCCCGAGGGAGAAGCAAGGCTGAACAGTTGGGTGGATGAAGGAACTAAGGACTTTTGATACCAGCTATCATGCCAACCATCTCACTTGCATGTTTAATCTACTTGAAAGCCTGGAAAGTAGTAAACAGTATCCCCAAAGTACTACATGGGGACCTGGAACTCAGAGATGAAAGAACTTGCCCAAAGTCACAGAGCCTCTGAGTGCAGAGCTGGCATCCAAACCCAGGTCTTCTGGCTTTACGGCCCATACTGCTATTCTCATTATGCTTTGCTGTGTTTTACCAAACAGGAACAAAATGGATAGCTGAAAACCATTATAATCCTAAAAACAAACACTTGTTGAACACAAAACATACCAGGTGCTGTTCTGAACATTTCCCATCTAACAACTCATTTAATTTTCAACAGCCTATGAGACAGGTTCTGTAATGATCTCCATTTTATTTGAACCGTTGAAGAAAACAGAGGCCATAATCAGAGAGGTTCAGTAACTTGCTCAAGGTCACAAGTGCAAAGGCTGGGATCTGATCCAGACAGCCTGGTTCCAGGCAACTACCACTGCCAAGTAAAGATAAAAGACTGAAGAATCAGCCTGAGGCCTTTTCTTCTTGCTCAGATGCTTCCGTCTCCCCATCCTGCAGCTGCCTCCTTAGCTATCTGTGCTATAGGAGAGCGCTGCACCTCTCCACCTAACCCCAGTATGCAGGGGAAACATGACTTGGGTCAAATGGAGTAGGGACCAGTGTTTTTGTTGAGAGCAGTCTTGGGGAGGGGAGCCTGGTGTTTATTAGCATATGTGTGGGCACCTAGCCTCTAGCTGTACCTCCCATTTTGGCTTATAATTCTGAGACGAGAACAGGAGAAAAACATCTATACACACACTCCCCCACATGCTCACTCTGGTCCGCAGAAAACTTGGCAGCTTACTTACTGTTTTGTCTTCTCATCCGATAGAAATGCACAGCTGAGGGGGGCCAGGCAAAGGCAGGAGGCCTGAGTGCACCACCAGTGCCAGCTGTGATAACAGGCTGTGCAGATTTTCTATAGTCCCTTCCAGCTGCCTGACCCATGCCTAAGTCAGGAAAAAAGCATGTGACTTGCCCCAACTCAAGGTCCTTGGGGAAGTGGTAGGAGAATGCCAAGGTGAATTCTGTGATTGATATGGCAAAACACAGGCTAGGTCCAGAAAGCCTGTCTCTACCATAAAACAGGGCGCTATCCGAAAGGCTGCTATCCTGTCAGTATTTTTTTTTTAAATCAGAGGCCAAGATGAAGGACACAGGAGGAATCACTGTGGCAAATGGGAGTGGGAAGGGCACCAGGGAGCTGATGAAGGCCACAAGGACCAGAGCAGGGCGTTTGAAGGCTACACAAGTGCTTTAATTTTAATGTCTTTTCAACCCTGAAAGACAAAAGCAAAAGAGGGGAGAGAAGTGAGGGCATGGAGATAGCTTTCCGAAACACCATGGTCCCTCCATTTGTGTGGTGACCGCCCATATCCAGGTGCTCCTAAAGGCAGCTGGCTGTATTAGAATCACCTTGAAGGAGATTTTTTTTTTCAAAAACACTTTCTCATCTGCTTTATAGATCGGGGGTTGGGAGGAGGGGTGAAATCAGAAACGTGTGTTTTTAAACAAGCTACCCAGAGTTCTGTCACCCAAGCTTAGGAACCAATGGTAACCCACTGGTTTAACTTGTCCTTGCGGGCCAAACCCTTTATTTAAGCAAAAAAGCTTATACAGAAACTCAAAAAATATATGTAGATGGAAGGCCTTGAGGTGGGGAGACAGACATTGCCACCAGGAGGAAACTGGGGCAGCTAGCTTGGGAGCCAGAGTAAGGAGAGCGGCTTTGAACAGTAAAAGTTCACTGAGGACAGGGCCAGGCCACCCCTCACCTCACAGCAGGCCACTACAGCTTCTGCACCAGCCTCTTTTCTCACCCTGTACTAGTATCAGAGGGACAACCTCCCCGTTCCTTCAAGCCGGTCAGGACTCCATTCATATGCAGCTTCCTGAGAGAACCCTTGCCTACCAGGGCAGCTCAGCTGACACCACACTGGTAATTAATCACATTGAATTCCTAGTCCTTTAAATAATGTGCCCTCCCCACCCACCCCATGCCAGAAGCTACCCAAAGGCAGGAATAGTGCCTGTTCCACTGCTGGGTTTCCAGCACACAGCACTAAGTCTGGCACAGAGCACACCCCCAATCAATATTACACTGAAGGAATGGGCATGAATCCTCCCTGCCAGGCTTACCTTCCCTCCCCAACAGGCAGCCCCTTAGAACAGTTAGAAACCACAGTGATAAAGTGGGCTTAGAGGGTATCACTGGGACCTGTGAAAATCCTTCACAAATGACTTTTTTTGTTTTACCCTCTCAACTGCCTAGCCCCAGGCAACTACCACCAGTCCAGTTAGTTAAATGACTCATTGACTTGCTAATGAGATCACTCCTGGGCTGTTAGGAGGAGACAATCAAAAGAGATGTCCCTAGGGAGAGAGAAAACAAGCTTAGCAAAATGTTGATGCTTGTTGCAGCCAGGTGATTGGTGCCAGAGGTGCATTATAATATTCTCTTCCTTTTGTGGATATTTGCAAATGTTAATAAACAATGAAAATTTTAAAAATTAAATACAGGGAAAAGAGATGCCTCCAGGGACTTAAACTAACTTTTCCAGATTGAGGAGCCACTACATTTCCTTACTTCTGAGATCCTGCCTATTGGTATTTCCAGCACTGTTATCTTCATTTTCTGTCACTTCAGCAATTATTTATTTACTGAACACCTACCAGATGCCAGGCACTGAACTAAATACTTGGGATACAGTGATAAATAAGACTAGCCTCTGGAGTTTAGTGTGTTCTAAAAAGCAGTCAAGTCCAATGCTAACTTAGTCCCAGTGCTGTGGGAGCATACAGCTCCTCTAGGGGTGAGGTCAGGGGTGAGAACAAAATGGTCTGGGGTATATCCATCAGTGTGGCAGGAATGTGGAGGGCCAGGGATGAGGCCCGCTATGAGTCAGGGACAGCTGATGTCAACAGGTTGGCAAAAATCATTGAAGGGTATTAGGTAGGGGAGTGACACATGATCAGATAATGATAGGTTAAACCAGGGTAGAAAAAAGTCATATTCCAGAAATATTTAAGGGGTAAATGTATACGAACTAGTGAGACCAAACAAGCTGAGAGAGAGCTATCAAGGGGATCCCCTTAGGAAGGGAAGGAGCCAGCTTAGAGAAGTTATTAGTCAGGAAATCTGAGGTGCCTGTGAGACTTTCAAGCAGAGATGTACAGCTGGTGTTGTTTGGGATTCATGGTACAGTTTCCATCAAGGAGTGCCCAGAGGGTCCTCACTGCTCCTTAACTCTCAGCATGACTCTAGAGCAGGGTAGCCACCATTGGAACCCCTCCTACTGGGGGATGCCAGGATGCAGCTGGCCCTTTTTCAGAAGTCTCCAGCAGCCCAAGACTTACATTTCTGTAAGTGGGATCTGGGAATATGCCATCCTAGGGGCGTACTAGTTCTCCACAAGAATGTTTTGGTTTTGTGTTTCCATTTTGATCGTAAGTAGGAGCACTGTGGCCTCTAGCAACCCAGACTTGCTCAGCTCCGGAGTCAACGCCTCTGTCATACTATACACCATAGTGCAGTCGGCAAAACACCACCCACCATGTTACATTAATGCAGTTAGATGGAACTGCATTGGTTTTAACATTTATTTACCCTGGAAAACTGGTTATTTTATAGTTGTATATGACAGCAAAAGCAAGAAGGTTTTTTTTTTTAACCTAATTTTATGTTTGTACATGCTTAAGTGATGTGATAAAAATTATTCAAGTCAACATGCTGAGGGGAGGCAGGGCCATGAAAAATATTTTCTTTAAAAGGAGTCAGTACATTACTCAGATGAGAGAAACAGTGTCCTTGACAAAAAGCAATTTCAATGGTGTGACAAGTGGTTTGACAGCACAGGTACGAGGCACACTAGAACACAAAGCAGTGGCCTCAACCCTAGGCTGGGGGAGTCACAGAATGCTTTCATGAGAAAATGCTTACATGGAATGAGCCAGGTTCAGAAAGGTCAAGAAGAAGCCAAGGGAGAAGGCCCAGAGGCCTGAGGGTTCAAGAGCCCCAGAGACAGGAAGAACTAGGCTGCAGGCGGGAAGACTAGCAGAGAGGCTATGTAGGTAATCCAGGCTCTTAGGCGCCAGTCTTCGCCTGTGCTGTCCTACATCCTGTGAGTTCAAGTCCACCTCTTCTGGGAGGCCTTTTGAGGCTCAGGCCTGCTCAGACGCCCTGCCCTGGATCTCTGCTGCCATCTGTCCCAGCAGTGATCACTTTTTGCAAACATCAGTGGCCAAGTCTTCCCTCGCTATCCCATCCAGACTAGACACTCCTTGAGGGTAGGAATGTGTCTGGATCCTCTCTGGGATCCCAACTCTACCCAGCATGGAGCTGGCATAGTGCAGCGCTCAACAGTACACTGTGAGATACCAGGAACTGCTAGGCCAGACCTATCATCTAGGAGGGACGAGGAGGAAAAGGAGAGTAGAAGCACCCACCCTGTGCCAAACACTTCACAGTGAGCCCTGAATTCTTCTTCTTAGTCCCCCTGCCCCCCACCCCCCCCACTGGCTATGAAAATGCTACAATCACCTCCCTTTTTCAGATGAGGAAACACGAGGCTGAGAGAGGAGGCAGTGCCTTGGCCAAGGTCCAGGCTTCCTCTTGTGGAGAAGAAGGGATCTGAGTCAGGGTCTGTAATTCTAGAGCCTTTCTCATAGACTCCAATTAACCACTGCCCAGCAAGTATCAAGTCAGGTGATGCGAGTTCTGAGGGCTGAACACTCACCGCGAGGCTTCATGGAAGAGGGACAGAAGCTGGCAGATGTGGGAGGTTCAGAGTAGGGTAAGGGAAGGAGGGACAGACAGCACTATGGATTGGAGTAACGGGCCAGAAAAGAGGAGATAATACCTTACACTCTGACAAAAAGTGGATAACATGATTTTTTGAGTGTTTGTGGTTTACAAAGCACTTTCACATTCAGTTCTGAATCTGTTCCTCGCAACTGTTCAGTCAGGCAATCTAACCCCACTTTACAGATGGGAAATCAAGACATGGTTCATAACTCCTATGTGGCAGAACGGGGTTTTGAACCCATACCATTTCTGCCCTCTCCATACCATGATTCCAGTTTCTGCCCTCTCCATACCATGATTCCAGTTTCTGCCCTCTCCCTACCATGATTCCAATTAATTTTTTAACCATATTGAAGATCACTAGCTGCCCCCTGAAACCAAGTTGCCACCAAGCACCGATCTGTCTTCTCACCCTCTCACAGCCTCCAATGTTAACAGTGACACCTAGACATTAACAACAATTCCTTGCCTCTTCAGAATGCTCCAAAATCTGAAATCTAGCTCACGCAATTGTCTTCCCTTGAGGCAGAGAGGGTGGGTATTCTCATTTGACCCAAGAAGAAACTGAGGCCCAGAGAAGGGAGGTAACTGGCCTAAGGCCACACAATTGAGTCAGAGACAAGGCTGGGAGAGGACTAGAACCCAGGTCTCCTGCTACCCCCTCCTTACCTGCAGCACTGACAGGTTGGTCTGTCCAGAAAGGCTCAGCTTCTCCTGCTCTGAGGGGTAGGCGTTGTAGCGGTGCAAGTACAGCCAGTCCCGGAGGATCTTCACTGACTCCTTGGGCAGGTTCCCTCTGCGCTTCCTCTTGCCTGCCAGGGAGAGGAGGCCTTCATCCTCACCCAGGTCACTGTCTGACATGGTGTCTCGGGAAGGCCTGAAACAGATGACAAAGGGGATGGGGACACTATTACCATGCACTGCGTGTGACACTTCTCCTAGTCTCCCGCATCATTTCTAGAGCCTGTGACACCAGAAACATTCAGTTCAAAGTCTCAGGCTATACCAAAGCCGAGCAAGTTAGAAGGATGAGTCCAAAATGTCTCTATTTCAAGAGGCCAGTAACTACTGAAATATATGGCAGATCAGATCGTTAATAAGCAGTACCAGACTAGAGGTCTGTTTTCCATGCTCTGTACTGAGCACTTCACATTTATTATCTCATTCAGCCCTCGAAATGTCCTTGTAAGGGAGACACTATTATCATCATCATTTTATAGATGAGAAAAACCAAGGCCCAGAGAGATTAAGAAAGTCACCCAAGATGGCTGTTAAACAGAGTTACCATGTGACCCAGTAATTTCACTTCTAAGGTAGCTAGCTACCCAAGAGAAATGAAAACTTACGTCCACACAAAACTTTGTACAAAAATGTTAATAGTAACATTATTCATAATAGCCAAAAGGGAAACAACCCAAGTGTCCTCCAACAGATGAATGGGCTAAACAAAGTGTGGTGTATCCATAACACAGTGGAGTATTATTCGACCATAAAAAGGAAGTCCGACCCATGCTACAATATAGATGAACCTTGCAAATATTATGCTAAGTGAAAGAAGCAAATCACAAAAAAATCCCACACATTATATGATTCTACTTTTATGAAACGTCCAGAATGAGGTGGAGGGTGATAGAAGACTGAAAGCTAAAGGGTATGGAGTTTCTTTTCCAGTGATAAAAATGTTCTAAAATTGATTGTGGGGATGGTTGCATAGTTGTGAATATACTAAAAACCATTGTTTTGTTTGTTTTAAATGGGTAAGTTCTATGGTATGTGAATTATATCTCAATAAAGCTGTTACGAAAAAAAAAATCTCACCTCCAAGATAATTGTATGGAAGTAGGATTTGGACCAAGATAGCTTGCCCCTCCCCCATACCATCTTGCCTACCAGGTCTCCCAAGACACAGTGAGGCATCTGGAAAAGCTAGCCTCCATGGTCTTACAGCAATCCATATTAACATTTACTGTGTATCTACTATGTACCCTGCAGAGATGTTGAGTCATCCCTACTGGTTGTCTCTCAGACATTCTTTGTCATCTGGCCCCTGCCTGGTCCAGGAATCAGTTCCTCAAAAATCCAGACAAATGAGCAAGGCTGGGCTCTGGTCCCTCCAATTTGGCTGTGTGACCTTGAGCAAGCATCCTCCCCTCTGGGCTCGAGCTTCCGCTTCATCTGTCAACTGAAGGAAGGTGTTTCCCTAGACCATCCAACTCAGTTGCTCATCCCCTGACAAACTTCTTGTTTGTACATGCAAAAGAGATTTACATTTTAAAACCAAAAGTTCCAGGACCTGCTGATGCCAGAATCTCAAGGCTCCTCCCTCCTCGGCCTTTTAACAGCTCCCTAGCAGGCTGGGCCAACAGACTCTGGCATCTCCCAGGTTTTGTTTCCTCGACTTGGGCCTGAGCCCAGATATCTGGGCTGGCTAGGCCAGGCTTTCGAGGGAAGGGTCTACCCTCCCAGCGAGGCCAGATGGGGGTGAGACAGTCATTGGTTAGAGGTGCCACTCCTCAGAGAGCACCAACAGCAGGCTGCTTTCTGAGGTCAGGTTTCCGAGGTTTAGCTTGCCAAGGCAGTTGGGATCTAGGCTCAAGCAGGGATGCAGCCCTGGCAACTTGTGGGAAGTTTACTCAAGGTTATCTGTACAAATTCCACCTTGGCTGCCAGTCAGGTCCCGGTCTGCGGAGTTCCAGGGGTGGCCCGTGGAGATGACCTCTCAGTCTACACAGACCTCTTCACCAGTGTCCTGTACCCCAGCCATGATTTTCACAGACAAATAGAGCAGACACACAGTTTACAAATCCCAGTCCGGGAGGCTTTCCACATACACACTTCACACTCACATCCAGACTCACCCACACCAGGCAACTCTCTTAACAGCACTCAGATAACTGGCACCAACCCATCGCTCAGTCCCTGGAACCCCCAAGATTTTCACAAATACAGCGGACACACAGTTTACAAATCCCACGTCTAGCACGAACAACTGGTAACACGCAACCAATTTCTGGATATTCGCCCACCCAATAACTCCAGTCGACCCACCCACCCACGATCTCTCGGACTGGGAAAACTCCAAAAGACATCAATGATCAGTTCTTACCCTAACTGGCCTGCGGCAGCACCCTCTCAACACACCACTCGGAGCACCCTGCTACACACTGGACGGCGCCGACCTGCAGCCACTCCCGCACGAACTTTCTGACAACTCCCACAGCTCGGCCGGACACTCCCCCGGGCGAGCGCTCACGCTGCATTCCCAGCAGTTCACACAAAGCGCGCAGCCTCCCCCGCGGCCCAGACCGGAGTCGGAGCACATGGCTCCCTGGGCGGCGGGGAATCGGCCTGCGCTCGGGGCGCTTGCACCCCTCAGCACCCCCAGCCCGCGTCAGACTGGGTGCTTCAGTTACCCCGCGGGCCCGCAATCCCGGTGGGGCGGGTGCTCTGGAAGAAAGAAAACTCACGTGTCTGTCCCTGGGCAGGAAAAAGTTTGGTTCCCACCCCCTTCCCCCGCCGCTCGACGCTGGCTGACTCTTCGGGGCGCGGGGCAGGCCGAGCCTGCGCGCTCGGCTTTGTGCTCCGAACTCGGCCCGGAGGGGGAGGGGAGGGGGCTGGGCTCCCACCTCCGCACCGCCCCCCCCAACTCTGCGCCCAGACTCCATGTTGGCCGCCCCCTGCCCCGGAGACTGCGCGCTTCCCCCGCGGGAGTCTCGGCTCACGCTCTGCCTGCCCGAGGGTCCCAGCGCGCACAAACTTTCTTCGGGTCGCCGGCCCCACGCGCCCCGCTTCCTTGGCCCGCCTGGGAGTGACAGATGCCTCAGAGACAGACTTTCCTTTGTTCCAAAGGAAAAGGGAACTCGCGCGGGCTCCCGGGCCCCCCCCCCCAGCTGCCCAGCGGGACCTTTCCGCTGCCCCCACCCGCAGCTGTCACTCTCGGGGGGCCCCTCCCCGGCTCCGCCGCGGCTGGGGGTTGGGGGGGCTGCCGGCGGTTAGCAACGTGCACTTTTGAAACCAAACAAACCCGCCCCCCGCGCGCTCACCCCGGCCCGAGGCAGGGGCGGCCCTCTACCAGGGTGGGATCGTAGGGAGCTGGGGTCTCCCAAAACGGCCCCAAGCGAACTTCCTCCGTGGGGGTGGGGCAGCCCCCCTCACCAGCCCCCGCCATCATCCCGCAGTCGGGACTCAAACATACTGGAGCTCACACACCCACAATCGCACGGGCTAGGACGACGCCCCCTCCCCCGCCGGGCCGAGAAAAAGAAACTTTCCAAGTTGTCCGCGCGCATCCCCCGTCCCCATCTGCCCCCCTTCTGCGCCTCACACTGACTTTTCCGAGCGGCTTTTCCGTCCACGCGGCCTTGGGCTCGGTCGCGGGCGTCCTGGCAGGGGGCGGGGGACGCCGGGGGAGCGCGCCGTGTACCTGCCGGGCCTGACACTCGGCCTGACAGCTCGCGGCTGGAAAGCACCTCGCGGCCTGACGTCAGATCCCCTCTCCTCCCCTCCGCTCTCTCCTCGCCCTCCCCCACCCGCCCTGAGGGAGAAAACAAACTTTGTGAGGAGCGCGGCGAGCTACGCCCACCCCCCGCGGGGCGGGCCAGCAGCGGCTAGGGGCTTCGCCCCGCCCACCGCCCCCGGAGGGGGCGGGGCCGGGAGGGCACCTTCTTCCTGCGCCCACCCCCACCCTCAGGAATGCCACATAGCCTCCGAAGAGGAGTGGTGGGAACCCAGATCGGGATTGTCCGCTTGGGGGCAGGAAGTGGCCTGTTCCTTCTTTTGGAGAGCGTTTCCGGAGCGCCTACTGTGTGCTCCACGCTGAGGGTGGGGGCCGTTACCCAGAGGAGAAATAATGCAAATCATGATGTTCGTTAGTCCGCTCACTCCACCAGGATCTCCCGCCAGCGGTTTGATGTTCCCCTTGCAACAAGAGGAAACTGAGGCCCAGTTAGTCCGGGTATTTACCCCAGCTGGTAAGAGAATGCGACGCCTCTTTTGCCCTCAGGGGTCCGTAGAGTTGGGTAAAAGGCTTCCTCGAACACCACCCCAAAGCACGTAGCCCCAGGGTCTATCACACAAGTGGCGACCAGAGATACAAACAGCCAATGCTTAAAGAGTGTTTATAACACAAGGACGCTAAGCGAGGCACTGCGTGTGTATCACCCTCGCTTATGGGGTAGGTGCTGTTATATGTCAGTCCTTGGTTTGCCCATGAGCTGCTTTGACTTTGCTTCCTGTCACACGGTCAACCAGTCATTCAGCTTAGGTGGGTCCCATAGCGAAGGCGAGCCTTTACCCCATTGAGACGGGCCCTTGAAGGAGGCAGGCCTGTCTGATTTCTTTTTCCTCTGCCCACAACATCCAACTCCAGGACATTTTCCTTGGTCTTTCTCAACCTTGCCAACACACTCTACCCTGCTCTTTGTCCTCTGTTCACGTACTGTTAAGCACTTGTTGACCACCCTGTTAGCCTCTCCGAGAGACTTTATGCCCCGTAGAGCCTAGCACAGAGTCAGCGCAAAAGTGAGCAAGGCCTTTTCTGAGCCTCTGGTTCTTCATCTGTTCTCAGATATCCAGACCCTTGAGCTTGGAAATCGGCAGCCTTGAAATGGCTTTTGGTTTTAATTGCACCTTAGCTATAGAACCCTGAGAACAGAAATCTAGTTTGCTCCCTGGCCCTAAGCCAATCAGAATGCTGATTAAATGACTGTTAAGGTGCACCTGGACTCCCCGTTGGTGCTAGACTAACCTGCAAATGCTTAGAACCTAGTTGGCCACACTACTCTCCTCACAGCAGTACGCATTGTTAGTGTCCCTGCTCAATGCTCTCCGTTTCACAGATGGGGTAACTGAGGCCCATAGTGGAGGCCCCAAACAATTTCTTGGGGATGTGGTCCTCTGTCCACAGCATTCTGAGAGAAAAAGGAAGGCTTGGGGAGTCTCAGGTACGAAAGTAAAACCTCTGGGTCCTGCTCACAAGGATCTCAGAGCATGTGTGGGATGGGAGCCTATATAAGGGGGGGCCTGGAAGGGAAAATGAGTGTAGCCAGGTGAGCCTGGGGATGTGACTGTCCCTGGCACTTGGTGACAGGCATTGTGCTCAAGGGCGTGAGAGCCAGACTGCCCATTTAGGGGAAGCCACTGGGGACTTGGGCTGGAGCCCAGAGACATCCCTGCAAATCTGGCCAGTGGCAAGCCCTCTAGGCCGGTGTTTCCCAAGTCCTATGCTAGATGAGGTGCACTGGGGCAAATGGAAGGGAGCAGCTCCTTCTTTTAGTCTGCAGCAGAGACACCTGGGAGCTGGATAACAAAGCAGCTTCAGGAGCCCCTCCCCAAACTTCCTGGAGGGGGAAGGGAAGAGTTGGGAGGTAGAGGGAGGCTGGTAGTGTCAAGATTGTGCATTGTAAACAAGTTCCCCAGGTAAAACCTAAATACTAGGAGAATTTGAGAATGACCGTGGAAAGTTTCTCAACTGGTGTCAGAATTTAAAATGTCTACCTCTAGGAATCTATCCTGAGAAATACCTGCAGAACAAAGATGAAATTCTTAAATAAGATTGTTCTTTGCAGCACTATTTATTTTGGTGGAAAATTTCAAATGACTACATGCACCTCACCTGGAGCTGACTGCTTACAAGTCATTCTGGTACCTCTGCACAGCGGGATCTTATAATGAGGTAAGTCTGTGAGCACCCACCTAGAGGATGGCCAAGGTATATATATTATGACAGTTTCCAGTGTCCTAGCAAGAAGGGGCTTTGGATATACTTGGTGAGAACTTTAATGGGAAAATTTTTTACAACTGGGAAGTTATTTTTTTGGTCATTTTTCTCTCATCCAATTTTGCCACCCCACTCTGGCTTTTTCACATATGAAAAAACTGGGTCCCTGAGAGAAGGGACTTGCCCCATAATGAACCTGGGGTCCTGACTCCTAGAACAGATCTGTGGTGGGGCTCAGAGGGGGAGGGGACGTAGATATGGCATAAGAGCCCAGGCTAACCTGGTGGCCCCCCAGGAGGCCATTTTAGGCAGAGTCTCAGGAGCTCAAGGTCCCTCAAGTGGGAAGAGGGACTGGATAGGTTGCATGAGGTGATTCTGCCTCAGTACCTGACAACCTAAATTAAAGTCTGCGGATGATGGGGCTTTCTCTTGATTGCGTCTGTTTCTTGTGAACTTGGTTATTGCATAGGTTCAAATGAATGTCATGCAAATCTATTTTCATTATTGAAAAAGAAAAAAGCTAGCCACTATCCTTTTCACCTGGACTTGATCGAAATGGGGAAAGGGACCAATATTCACTGGAAGCCAACAGGAGCCAAGGCTAGATCTGGTAGCATAAAGGAGATGGGGTTCTGTGGAGTAGAGGGGAAGAGTCCAGCAAAGGCCAAGGTCAGTGAGTAATTCAGCTGGATCAGCTGGTATGGCCTTGGAGGCCAGGGTGAGGAATTTGGATTTGGCAGTATGGGTAGCAGAGAGTCCTGCAGGTTCCTGAGACAGTGGCTGAGGAGAGGTGGGAAGAGATTGGCGGTAGGGTGATCAGGTGAGGCAGCTCTGGGTAACTGAGACCAAACAGATGGAAGACCTGTCTCTGAGGTCCAGGAGATTTGTGGCTCTCTTATGTGAGGTTCTGCATTTTCATCTAATGTGGATTTCAGTTTATCAACATCTTCTTAAAAGCCTTGTAGTATTTTGTTGGTCAACCACAATTTGCTTAGCTTTCTCCTAGTTGTTGAGATTCACTTATTCATCTAATTTTTGAGTGCCCAGTGCTTGACAGGTTGTGTGCTTGAAGCTGGGGAACCCACCCACCTAGGCTGTCGTGATGGGTTTGGACTACAGTGCCCAGTGGTGGGAAGGGTATGGGATCTGGGATTTGGGGCTACTAGCCATGTGATAGAGGCAAGTCATCCAAACCCATTGAACCTCAGTTTTCTTATCTGTGGAAACATCTGCCTTTGGTGAGGGTCAAAGAAAATAATGACTGTGTAAAAACCCTTTGTGAATAGCATTCAGAGTTTACAGCAGAGCATATACTGTTATCACGGTGTCTTAGCTCTGCTTCTAATAGATGTGTGGCATTTGACAATCTGAATTCCCTGTTTCCTTCTCATCTGAGAAATGGGAGGGTTGGACATGATAATCCTAAAGTTCTCTTCCTTTTTTGACATTCTACCATGTAAGGCTTTAATGTTTTTGAAAGCAACATATTGTATATATAGATTCTTGTTTGCCCACAGCTTAGGCAATACTGGGGTTTATCTTTCTAAATTTTATCTTTGCTGGGTTAAGTGGTAAGGAGTGTTACTTAAAAGTTGTTTATGTCTGCATGGCTTTCTTAAATAGCTTTCTAGTTATATTTGATTATCTGATTTTCTTCCTGTGCTGTTTGCATCAAAGGGATATTTCAGATGGGCCCCAAGGTATTGCATTTTAACTTGGGGATGTCGATAAGGCAGGGAGGTGGTTATGTCCTGCAGGTAGAGATGCCACAGTCTCTTTTCTTGATGCCCTCTGGCTTCTAGACAGATTAATTAGTGCGCATTGTGCTTTTAATTTGGGGATTTTTTAAAAATCCCTTTTGAAAGGGAATATATGTACGTATATATATGACTGAAACATTAAGCTGTACACCAGAAATTGACACATTGTAATGTAAACTGACTATATACACGAAGTTCACATACACACTCGCACACACACACGCATAAATCCCTTTTGATTTTTCTGATAGTCTGCTCTCCAACCTGCACTGCCAATCACAGCCATAGAAATCGGCCATCAGAGTTGGCCACTGTGGGGCTTGGGAGACTTAATGACTATACTTTTCTTCATTCTTTTTATTAGGTTCCCAGGTGATAGGGTAGATAGAGTTCCAATTCTATTTGGCATGGTTTCTAGAATAGAGTTCTGATTCTATTTGGCATGGTTTCATCTCTTTTATATGTGGGAATTTTCTTACCTCCTGGAGTACTTTTTAAATTACAAAAGCAAATACCCTGTTAATTATGGCAAGTTAAACATTGCAAAAACATATAAAGACAAAGTGAATAACCTCCCCCAGCATTCCCACCTTCCAGCATTAGTAGTGAGAGCAGGTATGTATTCTTCACCTTTCTCCATGTTCATGTAAACACATGCAAATATATACACGCATCCCGAGAGGTGTCTCTCCTCCCTCTTACTTACATTTTCCCCCCAGTTTTCAACAATTGCAGTTAACATTTTCTACATAAATATTTTTGCAATTCTGAGAATTTCCTGAAATGGAGTCTCTGAAGTGGAATTACTAGGATAAAGAGTAACAATATTTGTTAGGCGTGTTACCGAAGTGCACTCCATGACAGCATTTGTGGTGTATGAGTGCTAGTCTCACCCAGTCCTTAGCCACATCAAGTGTTCGCAGTTTTCTGTTAATCTTTGCTCATTTCATGGCTGAAGAGTAGCCATTGGTTCTTTTAATCTGCATTTTTTTATTATTAGTGAGATTGAATATCTTAAAATTCCATAATTATTGGACATTTGTCACCTGTGAATTATCTCCACATCTTTTCAGGTCATTCTGAGTTTCTTTCTGACTTGCAAGTCCTTTTAAATAGTAACCCTTGTTCGTCATACTTGTTGCAGGTAGCTTTTTGCCCCAAGATTACTGTTTGCTTTTTTTTCTAACATTTTTCTAAGCTGGTTTGTTTGTTTGTTTTTTAACTTTTCACTTAGTCAAATGTTAATCTTTGTGATATTGTCCATTGCTTTTAGGCTCAGGAGGAATATCAGTGATCAAAAGATGTTCACTTAGACTTTCTTGATTTTGTTTCTTTTTTTTTTTTTTTGTGGGAAGAGGTAATTAGGTCTATTTATTTATTTATTTATTTTTAGAGAAGGTACCAGGGATTGAACCCAGGACTTCATGCACGCTAAGCACGCGCTCTACCACTTGAGCTATACCCTCCCCCGATTTTGTTTCTTAATGGCTTGATTTTTAACATTCAACCCTTTGCTACATCTGGAATTTATTTTGTTTTACAGTGTGAGGTAAGAATCCCAATACATTTTTTTTCTGAATGATATACCATTTTTTATCATCTTTCCTGTCTTCATGGCTGTGTGATGTCACTTCTTCCAAGGCATTGAGTTCTTACACTATTTTTCATGGTATATTCCAAGGAGGGAGTATTCTGAGACTACTGCTTTACTGGAGGAAAAGACAGATTTTTGGCCAAGGAAGGAAAGCCTTGAATTTCTGTAGTGGAGACAGATTCTCCTCCATGAAACTAATGATGTTTGTGTTTTAAGAATCCTTACTTGCCCCTGTCTCTTCCAAAGCCTTGGAAGAGGTCATATGTTTTCATAAAATTTACAAATTAAGAAATTATCATTGTAATCAGTTAAGCCCCTGTCTTATTCCACTGAGTCTTCCCTCTTCACTGTTCCCCTCCTGCTAAGTGGCGTTTTGTTGGCTCTGGACATTTTTTTGAATCTGGCTAAAGGTTGAGTTAGAATATATTTAGGCTGAGTTTTTGTGGTTTGCAGTCACTTCTACCAGCGGTTCAAATACTGACAACTATCTTGGTATGGGAAAGGCTGTCATGACACAAAGTTGCAGGAACAGATAGTATCACCATATAAAGGTGTCCTGTAGCATCCATACCAGAAGTACATGGGTAAAGGGGGATAAACAAGGTTTGAATTATCTGGAGTCAGAAGTTGGAATGGAAAACTCTTCCAATCATGAAGACTATAAAGATGGAAGCAGAGGACTCAGTTTGTACAACACTTATCAAAAATGGAAGTTTTCTTTTGCCAGGAATGAACTTGATAATGCAGAATACACAATTATAAACGTACATGTCAGAAGAAAGACTGAGTCATCTTTATTTTCTATTAAATCATATTATAAAACTATTATCATATAAGATCAAAGCATATGCCCCCAAAAGTAGGAAAAAGACTTATAGAGGTGTTTCAGGCAATTAATAAAAATACTATGTTATTCTTCTGGATTTTGTGATGTTTATGACATTTATTTTTTAAAAATTTGTAGTTTGCTAGCTTTTTTTCTCATTTTGAATACATAGTTACATTTGTGCCAAATTTTGTATATTTAATTTTACATTTTTATCCTCAATGAAGGCCCCCCAAATTCATGTAATGAATTTGTGGGTCAGTTCCCCCAAAACCTGGATCTGCCTTCAGTGCTTAGGATGAATAGCTTGACAAAGATTAAGTCTTACCCTTTAAGAAGATCTGGTTGTAATTTATCCCCTCTGGCCCTTTGGAAATGAAATTTCTTGCCCTTTACCCTGATTTTGACACAGAAATAAAATTTTTAAAGTGGTCATTAAGTGAATACTTTTTGCACTTTGTTCTTCACCTTGCCTTTTTCACTTAACAATACATCTTAGAGACCTTTCTCCATACATGAAGAGCTTCCTTGTTTTTTTTTTTGTTTGTTTGTTTTTTTTTGGTGGAGGTACTGAGGATTGAACCCAGGATCTTATGCATGCTAAGCATGTGCTCTATCACTGAACTATACCCACCCCTGCTTTCTTGTTCTTTCTAGCAATTACCTCTTACTCCCTTATATGGATATACCATATTTATCTTTGCTGTCTCGTGGATTGTCATTTGGATTGACTCCAGTATTATTATCACAAACAATGGTGCAGTGAGTAACCTTACACATATATCATTTCAAAGAGTGCAGTCATAGGATAAATTTTCAGGATTTGCACTTCCCTGTGTATGAGAAAAGTTTAGGTTGGAAATGACTTTTCTTGGGATCTTTTTATTTTGGGGAAAATATGCATAACATAAAATTTACCGTGTTAACCATTTTCAAGTATACAGTTTGGTGGTATTAAAGTACCTTCATACTGTTGTGCAGCCATTACCACCGTCCATCTCCAGAACTTCTTCACCTTCTCAAACTGAAACTCTGTACCCATTAAACAGTAACTCCCTATACACCTTCCCCACCCCCTGGCAACCACCACTTTACTTTTAATGTCTATAAATTTGACTACTCTAGGTACTTCATAAAAGAGGAGTCATACAGTAGTTGTCCTTTTGTGTCTGGCTTATTTCACTGAGCATAGTGTCCTCAAGGTTCATCCAGGGCAAGCCTGTGTCAGAATGTCCTTCCTTTTTGAGGCTGAACAATATTCTGCTGTATATGTATACCACGTTTTGCTTATCCATTCATCCGTCCACGGATGCTTGGGTTGTTTCCACCTTTTGGCTGTTGTGAATAATGTTGCTGTGAACAGAGGTGTACAAAAACCTGTTTGAGTTCCTGTTTTCAATTCTTCTGGGTACATACCCAGAAGTTTCATCAGATTTTGAAGGCATTACTCTGTTCTCTCAGCTTTCAGTATTGCAGTTGGGAAATTCCAAGTCATTCTGAATACTGATACTTTGTTTATGACCTCCTTTTTCTTCTCTAGAAATTTCTAGAATGTCCTCTCATCCTTGGTGAACTGGAATTTCTTGATGATGTGCCCTAATATGAGTCTGTTTTTCCCGTTGTGCTGAGAGTTCTGGGAGACAAGTGGGGGATGAAAGCTGAGGGGTGGGTGAGTCACACCATATAGCATTATGAGCTCTATGCCTCGCTGGCAGTGTTCCCAGAGCTGAATGGAGGAAGAGAGTTGAAGGTCTGGACAGCTTCAACAGTACATGAACTTCTGTATAACCCCTCTGTTGTTGGTATCTTCTGTCTCCTGTGCCTGATATCTACCTGTCCAGGGACCTTCTTCTCCCTTCTCCTAAAAATAAATTCTGATCTGCCAGGGTCTGGGTTGCAGCCGTGGTGCATGGGGAGTAGCATAGGGAAAGGATGTAGGTGTCTGCTACGTTTATTTTTTAGGCTGCTTTAAACTCTCTTCTACCAATCTTCCTTCCTGTAGCAGCCCCTCTCCCAGCTCACCTTTATGCCCCCTTCTAGAGGTGTCAATTTCTAGGTCTTGAGGATTCTGTGGTATAAATCAGGTTAAATTTTCTCCTTTTCTTATTGCATTCTTGGTTTACAATCTGATAATATTTGTCCATTTACTTTCTACCCTCAAAATTGTTGTTGTGGTCCCCTCTCCCTTTCTCCTCTTTCTTATGGGTTTATGCATTTTGAAAGTAGTTTCAGGAAGAAGCCAAGTTATATACCTGTGAGAAATCCACCATCTCCAACCTGATTTTTTCCCCACATGGCTTCCCAATGGTCCCAACACCCTATGTTGACTAGTCTACCTTTTTTCCTCTGGTTTGAGATGCCACCTTTATCCTTCACCAAATAGAAAGCCCATTTGGCTGGGGGCCCTATTACTGAGCTTTCTTTTCTGTTTCAACAGATATTTATTGAGTACATTCTATGTGCCAGTTTCTGATCTAGGCAATGGAGGTAAAAGCAGTGTAAAGGTATAGCCTCCTCCTCCTGGAGATCATGTTCTAGTGAAGGGAGTCAGGCAATAAATAGATGATATCAGATAGCAATGAATACTAGGAAGAAAATAGAGTAAGGCATAGAGAGTGTGAGGTTGAGCTACTGTAGATATGTTGGTCAGAGGAGAGCCATCTCAGGAGGTGACATTGAGTAGAATCCTTAATAAACTGGAAACTCCATCTATGTATAGTTCTTTAGAGAGGGGGTGTTGTGGGCAGAGGAGATACCAGGAGTAAAACCCTGAGACAGAAATAAGCTGTGTGAGTTTGAGGGATAACAAGAACAAGTGTGGCTGGAGCCCTGCAGACTAAGGGGAGAGTGGTTCCTGGGGCCAGATGATGCAGGCCCTGGTAGCCATGGTAAAAAGTACGTGTTTTATTCCACACACAATGGGAAGCCTTTGGAGAGGTGAGAGCAGAAGAATGGAGACATAGCATCATTACGTTTTAAAAGCATGGCTGTTGTGGTTGTGTAGAGAACAGACTATGAGTGGAGGCAGGAGTAGCAGCAGTTAGAAGGCTGTTGCCCTAACTCAGGGAGAGAGAATGATGACTTGGACCAACTAAGGGTGGGTGGACATGGTCCCATATACTTGGAAAAAGCAACCAGAAACTGGCCTGTGGAGGATGGATGAGAGGCAGGTCAGGGTAGAATCAGGAAGGCCAGTTAAGAGGCTAGTGCAGTTCATGGAGCTGTATGCTTAAAATGTGTGCATTTTTCTATATAGAAATTATACTTCAGTTTTTAAAAATGAGAACAAAAGACTGTCACAGTAGGCCACATGAAGTTCACAGGGCAGAGAAAGGGGGCTCCAGGCCAGTCTGAGAGCAGTGGGACAAGTCTAGGGACTTGAGTAGGATTCTGGTAGAACTGACAGGGTTTGAGGAGAGGTTGGGAAACTGAGAGGAGGCACTGGGGCAGGAACGGGGGGCCAATAGAGGGAGAAAGTCAAGTCATATTTGAGCTTCAAGAGCACTGAAGATGAGCATTTCTGAGTGGGGTTCAGGGGTCCTGGCTGAGTGAATACACTTACTTTATAGCTCTGGGATTCTGCTAGGATGGGGAGCCAAGAAAAGACCTAGACCCCATCCTCAAGTGTCAAGGCTTATTGGGGGGAGGTGACAGCCTTCTTGGATCAGTTGGGGAAGGTATGGAGGGACTTCGGGGCAGAAATAGACATCCCTTCATGACCCCTCCTTCATACACTCTCCCTACCTGTTTGTTTCTCCTCCCAGATAGGAGGGTGGGGGGTTAGTAACCAAGTGACAAGGGTCTGACCCACTGAGTATGAATTCTGGTTCTGAAGTTCCCTAGCTGTATGACCCTGGACAGGTTGAGCCTTTTTGAGCCTCAATTTCCTCACTTGTAAAATGATGATAATATCCTATTTGCTCACATATGACTTTTGTCCCCTTTCCACCTTCCTAAAAAATGTAACTTGCAATTTTCCTGCTGTCTTGTGATGTGTCTATGTTGTAGATGGACAGGGATGGTGCAAAGGGTGGCTCTTGGGTACCTAGGCTGAAGAATTCCTTTATTTAAGCTCTTGAGGGCTCCATGGGCCTGGGGCCACCAGTTCCTTGAGAATCTTAGAACAGAAGGCACCTAGCTCTAGGGGAGGCAGCTGGCATGCAGGAAAGCAGACCACACTGGAAATTGAATTCTGAATTGGGATTCTCTGGGTGATCTTGGGCGACCCCTAGTGGGGAAATGTGACAATACACAACACGCCTGCAAGGATGGGTTTTGCAGCTTTGTGCTAGATTTTGCTGCTATATGTGCTTTGCTGCACGTACCGGGTAGAAATTCTGTCAGTATATTTTTGCATTGTGGCTGGCTTTTTATTCGCCTGGATTCAGCCTTGGTGTTTTCATTTACACTGTTGTGTGTATGGAAGGGGGCTTCATTTACCAGCAAATCTAGTGTATCCTGTTACTGATGTCATTTTTCTTAGCTTTTGGAGTTTTTGTCCTTTCCAGAGTTTGTAAATTCCTACTAGAACTCTCTGAACTGTACTTACATAACAAGTGTTTTCTCTTAGAAAACCACTTTAAGATCACATTCAATGCATGTATTTTAAAATCCATTTTATGTAATAACTTAAAAAAAAACTAGCACTTTCTATACACCAGGCACTGTTCTGTGTACTTTATAACTATAAATTTATTTAATCCTCATCACAGCTGTATGAGGTGAATGTTATCCCTATTTTACAGTTGAGAAACGGAGCTTCAGAGAGGTTAAATAATGTGCTCAAGTTCATGCTGCTAATAAACGGCAGAACTAGGATTGCAGCCTAACTTTGTTCTCTTAATTACTCCACTGTGTTACCTCTGACCTCGCAATTATTTCCCCCAAACTTTACATGTAAAATTGAGACGCATCTATGTACTCGTGTATCTTATAAGCCAATAAATACGGTACTAATACCTGGACTTAACCCAACTTAACCTCAGGTCTGAATGCCAGTTCCTCTTCAGGGTGACCTTGGGTCCCCTAAGCTTCATCTGTAAAATGGGGTGGACATGTGAAGAATTTATATAAGTTGTTTTAAGATTTGATTTATTTACATCCACATTTCCTTCCTCAGATTTATTTTGATGCATAAAAAAGGTCTGGCATATACCTCCGTGCAGCCTAGCACAGGATTTTACACTCTGTGGTCCTCCCGTAAATGTCCTGGGGATGAAGGGAAGACCAGCTCTAGTGAACACCCACCTTAACCTCTTGTAGGCAGTTAATTTCTAGCCAGGGGAGAATTGCTGGTGGTGGGTTTGTAAGAGTTAGGTCCTACGTAGTAATTCCCAACTTCACAATGACTGATGAAGCTGGTTCTCGTTTTCTTTTATTTAGCAGATGTAGAGGAAGTGGGGGTCAGTGGTTTGCCCCAGGTGACTCAGTGGATGAGACTGGGGACCAGGCCAGGGTATGGGTGGCAGGGACTCTAGTCCCTGTGATGTCCTTTTTGGTTGCTGCTGCGGTCATTGCCTGTGGCTATTGCTGCCCCACCCTGAGTACTAGCTTTGAAGAAAGGGACTCTTCAGCCTGGGTACCTAAGAGCCAGCTAGAGGCTCTTGAGGGCTCTGTGGCTCTGGGCTGCTGGCCCCTTGAGGTGGGATCCTAACATCTTAGAACTGGAGGGACCTTGGAGGTCCTTTAGAGGCAGCTAGCATCAGGACAGCAGACTAGGCTGAGAATCCAAATCCCTTGTCACAGATTGTCAGGGCAACCTGGGATACTGGAGGTCCATTTAGCTACAGTGTTCCATGATACAGGTCCAGTTTTTCCATTTTATATGTGAGGAAGCAGAGAGGGACAGAGATTTGCTCATGTAGTTTTACAGCCAGAGAAATTCTTAAAAAGATCCCTTTCTCCTCTGAAATCAGACTGTCTGTCATGTAATAATTGCTCATTAAATGTGGGCCGTTATTTTATTAAGCAACATCTAGTTGACTCGAGTCGGTCATTTAACTTTTTCCTGCCTCAGTTTTCTCAGGTATTAATTGTGTTAGTAACAGCCTGTCTTTATGGATAAGTTGTACAAAATAAAATGTGATCAGCCATGTAAAATGTAAAGTTTGGCACCTAACCCATAGTAAGTGCCCAGTAAAAATGAAGTGCCCTGTTTCAAACTTTCCAGTGGTTCCCACGGCACTAATAGTCCTATCCAAACTCCCCCATGGTCCCAGAAGCCTCTGGATTTATCACTTGGCCCCTGCAAACTTCTCTCATCTCACACCATCCGTAGCCCCGCTTACTTCACTTCATGCCAAGTTCATATCCATTCAGTGTTGTTTTTTTTTTTTTAAAACTCTTGTGGTTTCCCCTATTTTACCTTAAATGTCACCTCCTCAGGAAGGCTGTCCCTGACCACTCAGGACTGGTCTCCCTTCTCCCTGTTAATCTGCTTCCTACATCATGCTTAACCTATTTTGTAATGATTAGTTTTATTGTTTGATGTCTCTCTCTCCCCTGCTCTACGGTGAACTGTGTGGTTCACTATGGAATCTCCCAACACCTGAAACCTCCCCTAATAGGCTCTAAATAGATGCTTGTTGGTACCTGGTACCCAGTCTCCAGTAGAGTCCCCTCACCTACATCTACATTACTCTTTCATGGGCAAATGTGACCAAGCTCTTTTGCTTCAGATGCTTCAAAGACTCCTTTGTGCTCGGGGTGCGGGCAGGAGGAAAAATCAAACACTCTCACCTGTTATTCAAGTCCTTTCAGGATCTGGCTTTGCACTTTCTCCCTACCCTGCCCCATACTCTAGCACCGAGAATGTAGGCAGAGACCTTTCCGCTGTTTGGTTTTCTTTATTTATCAGTTAAGTTGACCAGGGTTCCTTCTGAACTTCAGAAGGAAGTGATAAACCTCACTTGTTTCTTGTGTACCTACTAACCGCATACCTATCCTTGTGGAGATTTATCATTTATCCATCTGGCAGGACCCTGTTAATTTCAGGTACTCTTCTTTGTTTCACTCCTTTTCTTTTCCCCATCCAGGTGGCCCCCACCTCCTTATCCTCCCTGTCCCTATCATGACACTGCCATCAGCCATCCATGTGTTTCTAGTCTCCACTCCTGTGACCCTCCCCCACCCTTCGAATCCACTCTAAAATGTTTTCTTTGGGTCCTTGGGTAATATCCCAACAGTCCCTTGAACAACCCTATGCTGGTTTTAAAATCCTATACGTGTTTTAAAATTACATTTAAGTTACTGGGCGATAGCTCTTACTCTGTCGCCCCCGCCCCCAACACGTATTGTTTTTAATATCTGTCTGTGTTGATGGGTGAACATTGAGTTCGTTGCATCAGAGTGCCACATGGTATTCCACAGCATGTATCCGTCACATTTCACTTATTCATTCTTCTCATGACAGACACGTGGGTTCCCTCCAACGCCCTGCTGCTATCCATGCTGGCAGTGAACACGTTGTCCTGCCCGCTCTGGGCCTGTGCACAGTTTCTCTGGGCTGTGGAGCTGCTGAGCCAGAAGGGCTTTACTTGTTCACAAGTACTGGCGGGCGCTCTCCTGCTGGGGTGAGCAGTCTGTCCCCGATCACCCATCGTATGAGGATTCCCCTTTCTCTCTGTCTTTGCCTGTGTTTGGTATTATCCACCTCTGTGATTGGCAGTCTGATGAGTATAAAGTGGTCTCTTGTTTTTGCTCTCTGAACACCAGTGAGGTTGAAATAGTGTCCTTGTTAGTGGAAATTTCCCTTTTGTGAATCTCCTGTTTATATTCTTTTCTCATTTGCCTATTAGATTCTATAACTTTTTCTTATCATATTTTAGATGTTATTTCCTTGTTTCATTTTAATACAGTAAAAATTCGCCCTTTCTAAAAAATGAGTTTTAACAAACATATACAATCATGTGATCACTGCCATATTCAAGATAATAGAACAGTTACGTCACCCCCCAGAATCCACTCATGTCCTCTTTTACAGTCTTTCTTCCCACCCTTGGCTTGTGGCAGTTCCTAAGCTGTTTTTGACCTATAGTTTTGCCATATTCAGACTGTCATACAAGTGGAATCCGAAAGTACACAGCTTTTGAATCTGCTTCTTTCTCTGAGTGTAATGCATCTGAGATTCACCCCTGTTGTGTGTGTATCAGGCAGTTGTTTCCTTCTTATTGTGGAATAGCATTCCGTTGGATGAACGAACCACATTTTGTTTATCCAGCTATCTTTGGAAGGGTATTTGGATTGTTTCCAAGTGTGTCAGTTTGATTTTGATGACCTTGACAGTTTTGAGGAGTTCTGGTTAGGTATTCTGTACAGTGTCTAACTTCTTGAACATTATGCTTTGTGTTTTGGAGAGCATCCTGCTGTGATGCTCAGTGGACTTAGCTTACCTGCCAGAGCCAGTTAAACTGTTGTCTGTGAAAGGGGTCTTATGAGTTGTTTAAGGCACATCTTCTTCTGTCCCCTGGAGTGAATTTTAAGCATCAGTAATCTCTGTTTCTCTTCTCAGGCCATCTCTGCTTTTTTCTTTCTTTCTTTTTTCTTTGTTTGTTTTCTGACTTGGTGTTTTGGTTTTAGTTCTTGGCCAAGCTATTTCTTGTTGTGGTCAGCAACGACTGACAGTTGGTTTTATGTCTATTTGCCGATCTCTATCAGACAGTGGGGGTCTGTTCTCTATCTAGTGGGAAATGAGGGAGAATCTTATTTGTTAGTCTTTTTTTTTTTTAATTTTGATAGTTTTCTTACCTTTGTGAGCGCAAATCAATTAAGAAAATATTGAGAGAAATAGAAAGTGTTGAAAGGAGACAGCCCTTTGAGATACGGGCCAGTCAGTTTTTGTGTTTTTTAGTTTATTTTGGCACATGGCTGAGGTTGGTGAACTGAAGCTGAAAGTTTTAGGTGTTTCTATATGAGTCTGAAACATTCTCCTACCTCCATAGTATGTTAATTAGTAAGTTATAAATGATATCTCTTAAATTTAAGGTTTGTTTTGATTGGTTTATCAGAGCTAATGGGGTTTACATAAATATAAGGAAATAACAATTTCAAGAAAATAAAGAAATGAAAGTTAACTGTTTAAATGTGGTAACCTTTGAAGAGAAAAAAAACCAAGCCTTACGAAAATGTTAGCTTAGGGTTTTTTTTTTCTTATTGACTATTTACTATTTGCTTTAACAGCTTTATTGCTATATAAATTACATATTATAAAATTCACCCATTTAAAGTATACAGTTCAATTAATTTTAGGAGATTTAAAGAGTTGTGCAACCATCAACGTAATCTAATTTCACTACCCCTTCTGCACCCTCCCCACCCCAGCCCTAGGCCACACTAATTATTCTCTGTAGATTTGCCTACTTTGGACATTTCATACAAATAGAGTCATGGACTTGTTTCACTTAGCATACTGCTTTTGAGGTGTATCCATGTTGTAGCATGAATCAGTACTGCGTTCTTTTTGTTGCTGAATAATATCCCAGTGCGTGGGTATACCACATTTATTTATCCATTCACCTCTCAATGGACATCTGGGCTGTTTCTGTTTTTATAACTATTTGGAATAATGCTGCTATGAACATTTGCTTTCAGGTTTTTTGTGTGGATGTATGTTTTCAGTTTCTTGGGTATATACCTAGGAGTAGAATTGCTGGGTCATCTGGTAACTGTGTGTTTAACCTTTTGAGGACCCACCAGCCTGTTTTCTAAAGCAGCTGCACTATTTTACATTTCCTACAGGAATGTATGAAGGTTTTAATTTCTCCACATCCTCCCCGACACTTGTTTTTTTTTTTTTTATTATGATTATGATTATTATTACTAATACTACTACTGTAGTCCATTTCTTTAATGATGTTGAGCATCTTTGTTTATTGACTGCATGCGTTCTTTGGAGAAATGTCTTTTCATATATGTTGCCCATTTTTAAATTGGGTTGTTTATATTATTAAGTTGTGAGAATTCTTTATATACAAATCTCTTATCAGATATATGATTTGCAGGTATTTTCTCTGTTTTACTTTCATTTTCTTGATGTGAATCACTCTATTCAAATTTTCTGTTGTTTCTTGTACTTCTTCAGAAGAAAATTCCACCCATGTTTTCAAATTTCTTGAGTTCTCTTTTTAACCTTTCAGTTACTTAATTAAAACTTAATACCTAGTTAACAATTATTTATATTAAATAATCTGTCAAAATAATTAGTGTGATTTCTGTCCCTCAATCAAATCTTGACTGATACAGATGTGTACTTCTTTGTGTCTGTATTTTGGTATTTTTTTTTTTGGTGGGGGGCTTGACTTTATGTTTGTGAGATTTATCCATGTTGATGCATGTGGCTGTAATTCACTGTCATTCTTTGTCCATTCTGTTGGTGGGCAGATTGGGTTGCTTCTAGTGTGGGGCTGTTAATAGTCGTGCTGCTGTGAGCATGCTTGAGTCTGTCTTTTGGTGAACAGGTACCCACATTTCTGTTGCATGTGAACACACCTAGGAGTAGAATTGCTGAGTCATGGGGTAGATAATATGTTCAGTTTTAGTAGATACTGCCAGTTTTCCAAAGTGATTATACCTGTACATGTCCAGCTGTAGTTTGTGAGAATTTTAGTTGCTCCCCATTCTTACCCTCTTCAGTACTTGGAATTGAGAGCTTTTTCTTTGTATCCCCTTTGGTGGGTGTCAACTCCATTTGTTGAATCCCCTCTTTCCCCACTGATCTACACGTTCCTTTGTCAGATAACAGGTTCCACAAATGTGTGGGTCTGTTCCTGGAGTCTCTGTTCCATTCCTTTAATCCATTTGTCTGTCCTTCCATGACAGTATCACACTGTCATGTTTACTACAGCTTCATATTAAGCCCTGAAATCTGGAAGGCGCAACTTCCTTCCCTCTTCTTTGTCACAGTTGTCTGGCAACGCATGGCCCTTTACTCTTCCATATACATTTTAGAATCATCTTGACAGTTTCATGAAAAACGTTCTTGGAATTTTTGAATATCATTGCATTGAATATGTAAATCTGTTCTGAGGAAATTGATATCTTTGCTTTCTATGGATATGCTTTATTTTCCCACTTATTTAGGTCTTCCTTAGTGTTACTTAATCAAGCTTTATTCTTTAACTTTAGGTCTTGCACAGGTTTTTACACATCTTTTGTTCAGTTTATTCCTAGATGCTTGATATTTTCTTATACTGTTTGCAGTGAGGTCATTTTTTTTCCCTTTTAAATTACATTATTTATTTATTTATTTATTTATTATTTTTGCTGTTTGCTGCTGGTACATAGGAATATCTTATACCCACACACCTGACTAAATATTATTTCTAATTATTCCTAGATTCTTTATAAACAATCATATCTGCAAATAATGGCAGTTTTATTCTTCCTTTCCAATTCTTAGGCTTCTCAGTTTTTCCCTCATCTCTTTTTGTTGTCTGGGACTTCCAATATACTGTTGAATTAACATGGTGATAGTGGGCACTCTTGTCTCATTCCTGATTATAAAGGGTGTGCCTGTATGTAACTTTCGTCTCTTTAGGATGCTATTTGGTCCAGCTTTTTTCTTTAGATATTCTTAATCTGGTTAAGGATATTTCTCTATATTCTAATTTACTAAGTTTTTTTTTTTTTTATCATGAATAGGAGTTGTTTTTTAAAAAATTATTTAAAATTGCTTTTTTTGCATCTATTAATACAATCATATGTGTTTTTATTTTCCTCTAATCTGTTAATGTGATGAATTACATTTATGACTTTTCTAATATTAAACCATCCTTGAATACCTGGAATAAATTCAACTAGGTCATTAGTTATTATCTTTTTAAAAACACATTGTTAGATTTGGTTTACTAATATTTTATATGAGAGTTTTGCATGTATTTTTTTTTTACTTTATTTATATTTGGTTATTTTATTTTGGCAGGGGAGGGGTAATTAGGTTTATTTATTTTAGAGGAGGTAGTGGGGATTGAACCCAGGACCTCATGCATGCTAAGCATGCACCCTACCACTTGAGCTGTACCCTCCCCCCTGCATTTATATTCATGAATGAAACTGGCTTGTTATTTTCTTTTCTGATAATATTTTTGTCTGCTTTTGGTATCATAGTTATGCTAGAACAGTCTGTGTAAAATCAGGATGACCTGTTCCTTGAAAGTTTGGTGGAGCATGCCTATGAAACTGTCTGGGCCCAGTATTGTCTTTGTGGGAAGATTTTTAACCACTGCTTCAATTTTGCTAATACTTAAGAAAAGTCAAGCTTTTTTTTTGCTTTTTTCCCCCTATTTTAAAATGTTTTATTGTATCTTTTATTACTTTCTGAGCTGCTTCTAAGGCTCTATTACTCTAGGAATTTGTTCATTTGTTAACATTTCAAAATTGTTGGCATATAGTTGTTAACAGTTGTTGGGTAAATTCTTGGTTCATCAATTGTTTTTTTGTCTCTGTGTTAATCTTAGCTCCACCCTGGCACAGTTCTTTCTCAATTGCTGTCTCCTTCATGGGTATAGGAGGAATGCCTAGGGGCCTGCATGGTCTCCAACCTTTGTCCCAAGGTTACCCTGATGCTCCAGATAAATGGCGGGAGCAAAAAAAATCACAGCCCAGGGACTTCCACCCTTCCTGGAACCACCGTTCTACTTTGGGCTGCTGTTTCTCCCTCCTCCTCTTTACACATCCCCACCTCATCCATTGGGGGCCCAACCATGGCTTCAGAGGATTCTTTGTTTTTCGGTGATGTTGACAGTTCCCTTAACCTCTCTGGCTTCCTTGGAGTCTCTGGGTTGATGGTGAAGGGAGTCACAGCTCAGGCTCTTTCTCCTGTTGGGACCTAGAGGCCCTTTAGCTGTGACCTCAGGGTTCTGTACCAGTGGTTTCCTCTGCGTGAGGGAACCTGGCCTGATTTATGCCTCCCTTTGCACTTTCTCCTGGGGCCAGGGTCAGGGTGTGGTGTGGTTAGGACTGAGTCTGGGAAGTATTTGGACCTAGCTGGAACTTGTTTGGGCTGGCTCCATCTGAAATCAAGGACTTGTTGGGCTCAATCTGGGGGCAAGAGGAGGGATTTCATGGGGCTTTGACCAGGGCTTAGCTAGTAGGGGCAGAGACCTGTGGAAGGTTAGGGCCTCCCGGGTCACTGCAGTGTCCCTTAGTGCTCAGCACTCCCTTGGCTTGTATCTTGGACCTTTGCCATGTGCTGTGGCTGGCTGGCTCTGGGTGACCCTTAGGGAAGGCAGCAGGACCAAGCTGGCCCAGCACCTGCTCCCTGCTGGGGTCAGATGGGATGTGTCCAGCCCTGGCCTGAGCCCCATGGAAGGTCCAGAGGCCAGGGTCCAGCTTTCCCTTCGCCCCAGACCCACTGGGTGACCTCAGGCGGTCCCTGTCCCTATTGACTCTCTGTGCATTCAGCCAGTATTTCTACTCCTCTTATGCCCCAGGCACTGATGTCAGTGTCCCCATCATTCACTCAGAGGCTCAGAGCCCCCAACTGGCATTTGCTATGGTGATTCCTGAGGGTCTTCCCCACTCTGTCCTGTCTCTCCCAGGAGAGCTTTTCCCCTCAGCACGTTGGTCCGCTGCCCACTGTTGATCTGGTTTCAGCTGAGCCTTCCCTGGCCCAGGGGGTAGGATGAGGGCAGCCACTGTGGATGGGAGGAGAGAGTGAGACAGTGTTTGGGGCCTACAGGCTCCTTTATTTCACCCCAACCACAGACACACAGACCTGAAGCAGTGCTCAGCCTTCTATTAGAAATTCTGCCTCTTGGGGACAAATGTCCACTCTACATGCATCTTCTGGAGCATGCTGTGAGGGGTGGTGTCCTGGTGGCTGGGCAGGGTGCAGGGGAGGGGTCTGGCATCCTGTCCTCTGAGAAGGGACCTTAGTGAGGTTGGTGTGTTTGTGACAGTGGCTGGGGAAGGGCTTTCATGCCCTGCATGGGGGTGCACATGACGTGGCTTCCCAGACCAGGATGCAGGGCCCTTCCTGTGGGGAGCAGCCTGGGAGTGGGCAGGCAACACCTGAGGCCTGGGCTCTCTTGAGGGGCTGTCTGTTGGTGCCTCCAGGTCCAGCCCTCTGGCCTAGCTCCCAAGAAGATGGTGTTTCCTTGGAGGGTCACGGTGGGAACACCTGCCTTACACTGGCGATGTGCCCCTTGCCTGGCACTGTGTGCTCTCGGCCTGTTTCCTCCCCTGTGAGCTGGGCTCCTAACCCCTAAGAGGGAGGAGCCCCTGAGAGGGTCCTGTGGGCTCGTGGGCATAGAGCCGGTGCAGACAGTGTACGGGGCAGCACGTGACTGGGACAGGGGCCAGGCGTGGGGGACTGGGGTGTCCTAGTCGTCTTTGTCCTTGGCACCATGTTTGAGAATGCGGGTGAACTCCACATAGTTGAAGTTGCCTTTCTTATCAATGGGTGCTTCGCGGTACATCTCGTCCACCTCCTCGTCTGTGAAGCGGTCACCCATGGTAGTCAGTAGCTCCCGAAGGTGGTCCTCGTGGATGAAACCTGGGGGCAGGGCCAGGGCCATGAGACAGGCACTTGGGCTGGGACACACCTAACACCCCCTACCTCTAGGCCCCCCACCAGTCCTTGTAGGGGAGGGGCCAGGAAAAACCACAGCCCTGGTCTTTGTTCAGTTTGAGTTCGCCGGGGCTCCAGAGGGAAGAGTTCTGCAGTGGGACTGTCTGCAGCGTGTTCCTGAGGGGGACCTGGGGCTGTCGGGGGCAGAGGTGCCGACTATGTCTTGCTTTAGGAGTGTGAGCCCCGGAGTTCTACTGCCTGAGTTTGAGTGCTCATCCCCCTTCTTTCTAGCTATGTGACCTTGGGCAAGTTACTTAACCTCTCTTTGCCTGTTTGATCTGGAAAATGGGGATGAAAATATGCCAACCTGGTAGGGGACTGTGATGGAAGTCAGGAAAATGAACTGAATATGCTCAGGTCTGTGGTGCACCTGTTGCCCTTGAGAAACTACTGAAATGACTACTGCTGGCGTCACTCTGGCCCGTTCCTGGGAAAAACAAGCTGTGGGATAGAAAGTCCTTTGGAAGATCTGAAGATGGGGGCTGACTTCTGTACCTTGTTGGCCAGAAGGGCCTGAAATGGTTTGGTTTCTGGAAAGGTCAAAAGCAGAGGCCAAGTGTGTTGGGCCAACAGGCGAACTAAGTGGAAAGGCTTGGTGGATGTGGGCTGTTTTAGTTTAGCATTTGGGAGAGAGACCAGGAAAGCAGCATGGCTTTTATAGTTCTAGTGACAGAAACCAGCAGACAGATGATTTCTGTCCTGGCCTTTGACGGCAAGGGGCCCTGAAGTCCCAGCATGCCCAGTCCCACTTGCATATGCCGGTGGAGGGGGGCCTGGGGGAGGTGCTCAGCCCCAGCTCTGTCCAGGCCTCCATCCAGAGGCTGCTGACCTGAGGCCTCCTCGTCGAAGCAGGCAAAGGCGTTGCGGATCACGTCCTCGGGGTCCGTGCCATTCAGCTTCTCCCCGAACATGGTGAGGAACATGGTGAAGTTGATGGGCCCCGGGGCCTCGCTCATCATGCCCTCCAGGTACTCGTCCGTGGGGTTCTTCCCTGTGGCGGGAGGGGCGTTCGTGCCTGCTGTCACCTCCCATCCCCTCCTTGTCCCCTTCCTTCATGCCCCCACAGTAAGTTTTCTAAACTGTAAAGCATCTTTCTGGGACGGCTGGCTTTCTGATGGCTTCCTCCCCAACCCTGCTCTCCTGGCTGCCTTGACCAGTTTCCTCCTCTGGTCTGGGTATCCGCCATCCATAATGCTCTCTGAAGTGTAAGAGCCCACACCTGCTGACTGCTCTCTGCGTCTGGTGCTCCGTGTGCCTTATCGCATTAACTTCACCACCTGGGAGGTCAGCGCTCTTACCCTCCTGTGAGATCTGAGGCACAGAGATGGGGTGACTAGTCCTTGGTCACACAGCAAGTCAGCAGTGGAGCCAGCATCTGAACCTAGGCAGCCAGATCCCAGGCATGGTTTCAAAAGTAGTTAAACTGGTGAGCTTTGGTGTCACACAGGCTAGGGTTTGAATCCCAGCTCTATGCTTATTTCCCCTGCCTTTTAGAATTGTGAAGATGAAGAAGGCAATGGCTATAAAATGCACATAATAATGATTGGCACGGCCTCATGGACGTGAATCAACTGTGGGGTTCAAATCCTAGCTTTACCACTTAATAGCTGTGTGACGTTGGGCAGATTACTTAACCTCTCTGAGCCTCCGTTTCCTCATTTATAAAGTGGGAAGGATAATCACACCTACCTAATAGGATTGCTTTAGATTTGAGATAGTATCTGCAGAGCTGCTTCCTGTTATTTTATCTATTATTTGCTGCTCTTGTTTTCAACCCGAGGATAATGTTCCTAACCATAAGACTATGACTGATCTGTGGACCACTGAAATGAGCTACTAATGGAGTGTGGATTTTTCAGGGTAACTCCCCCCCCCCAGCCATTGTCTGGCCCAGATGTTCTCACTGGATGAAGGGGTGCCAGGATCTGGGGCTGAGGGTAGTTGTCTGTGGCCAGCACATGGGGAGGGATATGGAAGTAGGGCCACAAGTGGGTGCTGGTGTCTGGAGGCTTGGCCTCTGGGCCTCAGTGTCCCCATCTGAGCAATGATGAAATGTACTAGATTTCTGAGTCTGTTCAGCTCTAAGGTTCTGATTCTGGGGAAGTCACTGGAGTTAGTCTCTCAGAGCCTGACACAGGTAACCTCTGAAGGAGTGGGGAGGTGTTCTGGCCTCCCCCTCTAGGCCTCAGTTTTCCCATCTGTACAGTGGGAAGTCTATGCAATTCAAAATTTCTTTTAGTCACTGATCCCTTTCTTTAAATGAAATGGTACCAGGCAGCACAATCTACAGTCTGCCTGAGGTAGTTCTGTCCTGGAGTGGGCTTATCTGAGTTCAAGTCCAGTGCCCAACTGCTCTGTGCCACAGTTTCCCTATCTACTAAATGTTGAAAGTGATGGCAGCTATTCTCCAGGTGGGTGCCTCATGTCAGTGCACAGGAAGTGTTCCTTAGGGATGAGCAGCCCTTGCTGGGCCCACTTAGAGCCCCCTGCCTCTGCTCACCCATTGATGCCAGCATGTCATGCAAGTCCTCCTTGTCAATAAAGCCATCTCGGTTCTGGTCGATCATGTTGAAGGCCTCCTTAAACTCCTGGATCTGGGACTGGTCAAACATCGCAAAGACGTTGGATGTGGCCCGCTGTGGTCGCTTCTTGGTGGTCTTGGCCTTGGCCCGTTTACTGGACATCTTGGCTGCACGTGTGTGGGGCTTTCCTGCAGGCAGTGGGTGTTGGGGAAGAGACTGTGACCACAGGCCAGAGAACCTTCTGGCCTACCCCAGCTCAGCTGTTAGTGCCTGGGCCTGGCATTCATGCTCCCACAGGTTTGGGACTCCCGCCACACAGCTCATCACAGAAGCAGACAGCGTGGGCACTGTGTGATCTTAAGCAACTTCCTCAACCTCTCTGAGGTTCCACATCTGGGAATGGGACAGGAGTGCCCAGCTGGAGGGATTAATTGACTTATTGCCCGAGAAGCCCCTGGAATGGTGCCAGGCACAGCGTAAGCTATTTTTGCTGTGGCTGTTTGGGTGAGACACTTAGGATTGGGTTCAGTGCCAACCATTTTGGTGCTTTATCTCCTTTAATCCTTAATAGCATTTACACACTGTCCATCTCCCTCCAGGCGACAAGGTGGGTTGACTTGTGGGAGGCCCCAAGGCTCCCTGCCCCCACCAGCAGGAAGGAGCTGGGTCAGCGGGCCCCACATTCCTGACATTCCTCATCCTCTCTTCTCCTCCTCCTCATCCTTCTGCCCTCCCTGCTCTGGAGGTTCTGGAAGGCCAGTGTGCTGGGCAGTTTCCTTTCCCCGAACCTGCCACACTTGACCAGCCCCTCAGGCTGGGTGACAGGTCTGATTTGGGCCCTACTCCTTATTCTCACTCCTCAGTGAGAACTCTCCCAGAACCCCAGCTTCCTGTCACCCTTGTTTAGACCTGGCCTCCGAGCCTCCAGCCAGCCTTTCCCATTGCAGACAGACCCAGACCTGCACCTGTCACTTCACCTTGAAGCCCTTGAAGGTTCCTGCCACTCCCTCCCACCTGCAGTAAGTCTGGGCCCCTCAGCGTGGCATTCAGGGCCCTGTGGGAACCCTCCTGCCCTTCTCTCTGACTGGCCATAGCATCCCTCCTGCCACCTGTGATCCTGCCAAGGTGGGCCACTGGCTGCTCCCCAGACACCCCCAGACTTTCCTTCTTGGTCCTTCTCCTTGGAACGCCCTTCTTTCTCCAGCCCAGTCTTCAGACATCCTTTGGGGAGCAATCCCGCCGCCCCCCAGCTTTCACAATAAGCACTTAAAGGTATCTCTCCTTCACAGTCAATCAGGGCAGGTGTAAACCCCGATTTGCACATAAAACCATGGTAGGCTAATAGATGCTTGTTTAATGAATGACTGTGAGGGCAACTGTGGCCATTCTACTGGCCCCACTGTACAGATGGGGAAACTGAGGCCCAGCAAGGGGCTCTTTCCCTGAACCCATGTCATGGCTTGTGAGGACTGTGAGCCTGAAGACCTAGGGCTGTGTATCCCTGCGCTGGGGGTGGTTGTGGGCCTGGCTGAGGCCCCAGGGCTGCTGCCCCTCCTTTTCCTCTGCCCTGAGTTCCTTGGTGGAGGATCTCCAGGAAGACTTCCCTACCTGTTTTTCACCCCAAATTATATGGTTATGAGTGTCCCTTGCTCTGTCTCCAGGCCGTTATCCCATGACCCTATTCAAATAATTTTTAGTCTTTTGTCTTTGAAATCTTAAACCCTGAACTGGGATGCTGGCCAGCCCCAGCCCTTCCCCAGGGCCACAGCTGCCTATAGTCCTGAGATGCTGGCTGCTGTATCCCCCGGAACTGACACACCTGGCCCTCGATGTTTCTCACATGGTTCAGAGAAGGTAGACAAAAGCCTCTCTCACCCATGACCTGGGTGGCAGTGGGATGGTGCCATTGGTATGGAGTGCCATCCTCTCCTGTGGTTCGTGCTTCGAAGGGCCCAATCCTTCCCTGAACTGGGTGTTCTCTGGGAACTTTGACTCATGGCACCCACAGAAGGCAGCTGAGGAAGAGTCCACTGTGCCCAGCAGAGGCTGTGATGGTCATCATCACTGTCACTACCACCGTCTGTAAAGTTGTAGGGCAGACATGGCAGGAGGAGAGAGAAAGCCAGGACCAGGGGCAGGAGTGGCCAAGAGCTTGCCCCCTGTTCTAATCCTGGCTTAACCCCTCGGTCTCCATGACCACCCCCACCCTCTTCTGTACAGGGGCCATGACAGAGCTTAGAGCACTGAACTTTACAATTTGTCCATCCCACCAATCTTAGGAAGCAGGGTGCACAGAGTGTGGTGCCCCCTAGCTGTGCCATTAAAAAAACTGAGGCCCAAGAAATGGCACCCATGAGAGGGAAAGAGTCCACTTGGAAGCCAGGACCCCTGGCTGGGCTTGGGTCAGGGGGTGGCAAATGGTCTTTCATGGTGGGCCTCTGGCAGCTGAGGGGCTGAGGACTCTTTGTGACCAGATACAGTTTCTAGTCTTGGTTGAGGGACTGGGGTCAGAGACAGGCTAGGCTCTTAGCCCTGGGGCCATCGCGTCCTCCTCCTAGGGGTCCTAGACACCAGGAATCAGATACAGTTGGTACGTGGTCTGGCTACAACTGGGTGCCACCTCCCCGCTCTGGTGCCTGAAATCCTTCTGTATCAGCAAAGGCAAGGCTTGTATTCCCCCTTACCTCATGGTCCCTATGGCCAGCAGTGCCAGATGCCTCGCTGATAAACTCACCTCATCTGAGGCAGAGTTAATTGAATCTTTCCTGAGAGTTTCAGGAGCAGCTGGAGGGCTAGAAAGGAGCTGGGGACCAGTTCCTGCAGCCTAGGTCCTTGTGCGACCCCCGGAGTCGGAGTCGGGGGTAAGCCCACAGGGCAGACATTCCCCACCGGACAGGCCCGGATGGTCAGTCTTGGTGTGTATGGGCAGAGGTTACCCCAGTCTCCATCCCTCTTTCCTGCCCCAGGGAGATGGATGAGGGGACACTGATGCTCTGGAGGGGACTTGAGGAGCCCGACAGGGCTCAGTTTCCTGTCTGTGACACACATGGGTCCACTAGGGCAGGGAACACCGGTGACCACAGCCCCCTCCCGACCTCCCAGGCACCGCGAGCTCTGGGCTTGGCATCTCTAACTTCACAGTAAAGGGGCAGGACCTGACAGTCTTCCCTTGCCACAAGCCCACTGGTTCTCAGAGCCCAGAACAGTCTCCCTGCTGTCCAGCCCCACCTCGCAGCCCTGCCCCACGAGCCCAGAGACCCTCCGACAACCCCCTGCGTCCCCAAGTTCCAGCCATGGCCATCCCACCGCCTACTTTAAACCACCCGGGCGGCCGGGCTCCCACCTGGTGCGGAGAAGGCGCTGGCTCGGTGCGCTGAGCGGAGCGGGTGCGGAGCTGGGGCTGTCGCGTCGGTCGGTGGGGTATGGGCTGGGCGCGGTGGGGGCGCGGGGCGGGGCGTAGCGCCCGGCCTTACAAGGCAGAAGAATGTGCGCTGCGGGGCGGGGGCGGGGCCGCGGCAGCCCGGCCTTATTTGGCTTCCACCCACGCACGGGGAGGTGGGGGTGCTCCTGGGTGAACCCCCAGGCTGTGAGGGGCTTCCCCATCGTGGGCCCGGGAGATGATGGGGGTGAAGGAAGGGGATTTATCTGGGTTGGCCCCTCCTCTCCAGCGAGGCGGGCAGAACATCCAGGGGTCTCCAGACCTCAGACCCTATCCCCACCTTCCCCCCCACGCCCCAAGGCCAGTTGTCCGGCCCATTCCCGTGGGAAGGCTTCCTTACACCAGACCAAGTATGGCTTTTTTCCAGTCCCAGAGAAGAGGCGTGTCAGAGAGGACCCATTGTCCTCAGGCAGAAGCACCAGTCAGGCCCTGCGGGTGTGGGACGATCGATCGTGGGGGTTGGGTAGGACCATGCTGGGGACAGCCCACCTCAGCCAAATCACTCTCCTTTTCAGCTGCCCTGTTTCCTCACCTGTAAAATGGGAGGGTGCTGGTGAGGATTCAGCTAAAGAGTCACCAGAAAGAGCCACGTGGCCCCTGGGGAGCCAGCGAGAGGAGCAGGGGCTGGGGGTCCCCGGGTTCAGTCTTGCTGGAGAGCACACCCCCTCCTCTCCTCTTGTTGACCTGAGTTGGAGGATGGAGTCTGGGAGGACAGACTCATCCCCTCTGCAATCGGGCATCAGGCCCTGTCCATCTTGACCCGCAAAGGATTCCTTACCCATCAGCCCCTACCTGGGCTCCCTCACTGCTCTCTCCTGGCTCCCTTTGATCCAACACAGACTTTCTCAAGGAGCTTTTCTAACGCCCAGTTACTTACTCTATAAATATTACCTGGCACCTGCTACCTGCCAGGAACTGTGCTGAGTGCTGGGGAAATAGCTGTGAACTAAAGTTATCTGACTCAGGAAGCATTTGTTCTTGTGGAGGGAAATACTATGAGCTACATGGCTTGGAGGGTAGAAATAAGTGCCTTGAAGGAGAATAAAACAGGATGAGGAGAGAGAGTAACAGGAGGTGGGGGTTGCTTCCCCGGAGATGACATGTGGGCAGATCTGAAGTAGGTGAGGGACTGAATGCCGCCCAGTGGGCATCTGAGGCAGAAACCCAGCAGGGGGAGCTTGCCCAGCTCACCGGCAGGGAGCAGCAGGAGGTGAGTGTGACTGAGGGGAGGCGGGTGGGAGATGAGCCCTGAGAAGCAGTAGGGACCTAGCCCGGGGCTCCCTGTAGGCCACTGTTAGACGTCAGAGAGTTCTGAGCAGAAAGGTGGCAGATCTGGTTTGTTTTAACTGAATCGCTCTGGGGTGGGGGACGGGGGAGGGAGACCAGTGAGGAGCTGTTCAGCAGGATGATGTGTCCAAACTAGTGTGATGAAGTGAAGAAGGGGAGGGGTTCTAGACAGATTTTGAAGTTGCACCCAGTAGGATTTTTGCATGGACTGGAATGTGTGTGAGAGTCGAGGAAGACTCCAAGGGTTGTGGTGTGAGCAGCTGGAGAGAAAGCTGCTATTTTCTAAGATGAGTTGATTATGGAAGGAGCAGTTTTGGTGAGACGTCAGAAGTTCTGTTTTGGACATACTAGCTTTTAAAACTTTCATTTTGAAATAGTTTCAAGCTTAAAATAAAGTTATAAGAACTGTATAAAGAGCTACTTCATCAAGATTCTCCAGTTGTTAACATTTGGCTTTATTATATTCTCTTGTGTGTGTGTGTGTGTCCCTCAATCATTTGAGAGTGACTTGCACACATCAAGCCCTTTTACCTTGGAATACTTCAGTATCTCCTAAAAAGGAGATTCTATTACATGTCCATAATACAATGACTAAAATCAGGAAAAATTTTTATTGAAGTATAGTTGATGTACAGTATTATATGTTACAGGTGTGCTTATCTAATACAATCCATATTCACATTTTGCCAATTATCCCGATAATGTCCTTTACAAATTTTTTTTTCCTGATCCAGGAGCCAGTCCAGGATTATCATATTTCTTTGATTTCCCTTTGTGTGTGTGTGTATGTGTGTGTGTGTAGTAAAATAACAAAGTTTACGAATTTAACCATTTTTAAGTATACAGCTATGTGGCATTAAGTACAATCACATTGTTGCACAACCGTCACCACCACCCATCTCCAGAACTACTTCATCTTCCCCAGCTTAAATTCTGTAGCCATTAAACTCCCCATTCTCTTCCCTCAACTGCTGAGCAACCATCATTCTACTTTCTGTCTCTATGAATTTGACGACTCTAGGTACCTTGTGTAAGTGGAATCATACAGTATTTGTCCTTTTGTGACTGGCTTATTTCACTTAGCATAATTTCTTCAAGATTCATCCATCTTATAGCATATGTCAGAATTTTCTTCTTTTTTAAGGCTGAATAATATTCCATCGTATGGAGAGACCACATTTTGCTTATCCATTCATCTGTCCATGGACATTTGGGTTATTTCCATCTTTTGGCTATTTGTGAATACTGCTGCTGTTAATATGGGTGTGGTACAATATCTTTTCAGGCCCTTGCTTTTGATTCTTTGGGGTATATACCCAGGAATAAAGTTGCTGAATTATATGGTAATTCTGTTTTAATTTTTTTTTTGAGGAACCGCCATACTGTTTTTCGTAGAAGCTGTACCATTTTACATTCCCACCAACAGTGCACAAGGGTTCTAATTTCTTACATCCTCACTAATGTCTTTTGATTTTCTGTTCTTTTTTAATAGTCATCTTATTGGGTATGAAGTGATAACTCATTGTGGTTTTGATTTGTTCCATAATAATGTTAAGCATCTTTTCATATGCTTATTGACCAATTGTGTATGTTCTTTGGAGAAATATCTATTCAAATTCTTTACCGTTTAAAAATCAGGCTGTTTTTTGTTTTTGAGTTGTCAGAGTTCTTTAAGTATTCTAGATATTAACCCCTTATCAGATATATGATTTGCAAAAATTTTCTCCCATTCCGTGGACTTATCTGTTTAAATATTTTTAATTTATATAATTTATAAACCATAAAACCCACCCTTTTCAAGTATATAATTAGGTAGCTTTATAACATTTACAAAGTTATACAACCATCGCCACTGTAATTTCAGAACATTTCATCACCCTCAAAGAAACTCCATATTCATCAGCAGTCATTCCCCATCTCCCCTGCCCCCTCATGCCTTGGCAAACGCCAGTTTGCCTTCGGTCTCTGGGTTTGTTTACTTTGGAAATTTAATGTAGATGGAATCATATTATGTGGCCTTTGGTGACTGGCTTCTTTCAGTTAGCCTAATGTTTTCCAGGTTCATGCATGTTATACCATGTATCAGTACTTCACTCTTTTTATTGCTGAATAGTATTCTGTTGATACCCCACATTTTGTTTACGCATTCATCAGTTGATTGATATTTGGGTTGTTTACAGTTTTTAGCTATTATGAATAATACTGCTATGAACACTGGGGTGTAAGTTTTTGTGTGGATGTATATTTTCACTTTTTCGATGGATATCTAAGAGTAGAATTGTTGGGTCATTTGGTATCTTAAATGTTTAAATTTTTGAGGGACTTCTAAACTCTATTCCTCAGTACTGCATCATTTTGCATTGCCACCAAAAATGTGTGAGGGTTCCAGTTTCTCCACAGCCTCACCAACACTAGCCTTCTAGTCATCCTTCTGGGTGTGAAGTGGTATCTCATTGTGGCTTTGATTAGCGTTTCTAATGACTAGTTATGTTGAACATCTTTTCATGCTTATTGGACATTTGTATATCTTCTTGTTTTTTTGTTTGTTTGTTTTTGGAGTAGAGGAAATTAGGGTTTTTTTTTTGTTTGTTTTTTTTAATGAAGGCACTGGGGATTGAACCCAGGACCTTGGGCATGCTAAGCACACGCTCTACCACTGAGCTATGCCTCTGCCCCCATGGACATTTGTGTATCTTCTTTGGAGAAATAATTATTCAGACATTTACCCCATTTTAAAATTTCTTTCTTTTTTTGTTGTTGGGTTGCAAAGGTGCTTTATATATTCTAGCTACTACACTCTTACCAGATACATGATTTTCAAATATTCTCTCCCATTCTGTGAATTATCTTTTAATTTTGCTTGTTGCAAGAAGTATAAATGTTTTGAACTTTGATGAAATTTTTTTTTTCCTTTGGTTTCTCGTGCTTTTTGTTGTCATATCCAAGAAACCATTGCCTATTCCAAGGTCGTGAAGATTTACACCTATGTTTTATTCTAAGAATTTTATAGTTTTAGCTCTGAAATTTAAGTCTCAAATCACTATAAGTTAATATTGTATCTGGTGTGAGGTAAGGGTCCAACTTCCTTCCTTTACATGTCATCCCAGCACCATTTGTTAAGACTGTTCTTTCCCCACTGAATTTTCTTGACATCCTTGTTGAAAACCAGTTGTCCATAAATGTGTGGGTTATTTCTAGACTCTCAATTCTACTTCATAGACATATACGTCTACCCTTAAGTCAGTGTCACACAATCTTGATTGCTTTAGTTTTGTAATCAGTAAGTGTGTCATCCAGCTTTGTTCTTTTTTCTAGGTGGTTTGATTGTTTACTCTCTTGCATTTTCATATGAATTGAGATCAGCTTGTCAATTTCTGCAGAAAAGGCAGCTGGGATTTTGACAGAGATTGTGTTGAATCTGAAGATTAATTTTGGGGAGTATTGCCATTTTAACATTAAGTTTTCTGATCCATGAACATGAAATGCCTTTCCTTTTACTTAGATCTTTTAAAATTTAATTATGTTTTGTAATTTTCAGTGTACAAGTCTTCTACTTTTTTTGTTAAATGTATTCCTAAATATTTTATTCTTTTTGATTCTATTATAAATAGAATTATTTTCCTAAATTCATTTTCAGAGTGTTTGTTGGTAGTTGAACTGTCTTTACTCACAACACTTCTGACGCAAAATATATAGGTTTTTCCTTCACACCAACTAACTCTCCAACTCTCTGGACACCAACTGGCCTACAATTCAGTTTAATTCTGACCCTTACTACCTGGAGTTAGCGTCAGACTCCACAGGTTTCGGGGCTCAATCCCACAAGATTGCCCTCACATCAGGCACCAGGTGCAAGTATTGGGTCACCAGGTTACCCACACTTTTGTCCTACTTGACTGTAGATTCGGGGTTGCTACAAATCCCTCCCTCCCCACCAGGATAAATAATTTCCTAGAACTTCTCCCAGACCTCAGGAAAACAGTTTAGTTACTATTATCACATTATTATAAATTATACAGCTCAGGAAGAGCCAAGTGGAAGAGATGCACAGGGCCAGGTTGGGGCACTGGGTGGCGAGAGCTTCCATGCCCTCTCCAGGGGTGCCATCTTCCCAGCACCTTGGAGTGTTCACCAGCCTAGAAGTCCTCCAAACTCTGTTGTTTAGAGTTTTTTTAAATGGAGGTTTCATTACAGAAGCATCATTAAATCTTTGGCCATTGATGATTGACTTAAATCCTGCCCCTCTTCCCTCTCTGGAGGCTGGGGAGTGAGGCTGAAAGTTCCAACCCTCTAAATATACCTTGGTCTTTCTGGCAACCAGCCCTTATCCTGAAGCTATCAAGGGACCCCAGTTGCTAGTCCTCTCATTAGCGTACAAAAGACACTCATCACACCAGAGATTCTAAGGATTTTAGGAGCTATTTGCCAGGAATCAAAGACAAAGACCAAATATTTATTTTTTATTAGATAACAGTAGAAATACAATTGATTTTTGTATTTTGATCTTGTTTCCAGGAACATTGCTGAACTCATTTTTTAACTCTTAATAGTTTTTTTTTGTGGATACTTTAGGATTTTCTATATGAAAGATCATGTTATCTGCAGATAGAGATAATTTAACTTCTTTCTTTCCAACTTGGATGCCATCCATTCATTTATTCAGTCTAAATTCATTCTTGCCTAAATGCCCTGGCTGGAACCTCCAGTACAATGTTGAATAGAAATGGCAAGAACGGACCTCTTTGTCTTGTTTCTGATCTTGGGGGGAAAGCTTTCAATCTTTCACCATTAAATATGTTGTTAACGATGGATTTTTTTATTTTGGATATCCATTATCAGCTCTTTTACCCTAATTTGTTGAGTGTTTTATCATGAAAAGGTGTTTGGTTTTATCAAAGGTTTTTTCTGCTTCTATTCACATGTTCTTAATCTGGAACTTTTCCTTAGCTTTTTTATGTCTTTCATGCACTGACATTTTTGGAGAGTCTAGGCCAGTTACTTGGTGCTCCCTCAAGATTAGCTTCAGCTTATGGATTTTTGGCAGGAGTATCATGGAAGTGATGCTGTGCCCTTCTCAGTGCATCTTATTAGGAGATGTATGATTTAAATTTTTCCCATAACTGGTAATAATAACTTTGGCCATCTAATGTCTGGCAAATTCATTCATCAGAAAATTACTATTTTTCCCTTTTGTAATTAATATGTTCATTAATATGTAATTTGTGGGGTGCTCTTTTGAGACTAAATATTCTGTTCATCAAACTTTTACCCATGACTTTCAACACGCACTGATGATTCAGTTGTTCCTATGGTGGTTGTCAAATGGTGATTTTTCTAACCTTTCTCGCATCCTTTTACTTTTACTAGATGGTGGACATGTTAATTTGGAGATTACCTGTTAGACATCTAAGTGGAGATGGTGACTGGGAAGTGTAAAGTTCAAGGAAAGGTACAGGTTGTAGATTGAGATGTAGGAGTTGTCAAGGTATAGAAGGTTAAAGCCATTAGCAGTTGAGGGTCTTCAAGGGCCCATGTCCCCTGTTGGTCACCTGGGCTTCACCAGGCCTGGGGTCTAATGACATGTTTTGGAGATAAACCCTGGTGTTGACTGGGTCATCAGGGTACCATGGCTCCATGGAGGCTGGGACTGGGGGGCTCCTGTCTTATGGGAAGCTGGGTTCTGTGAAAAGAAATGCCCTTGCTCTGTTCAAAGCTGATAAAAGCTCTCTACTTAATCTGGCATTCAAGGCCTGGCTAGCACCAGCCTGCTCCCTGAGCAGCAATGGTCTCCACTTCTGCCTGTGTTTGCCGTGCTCTTCCCTGCCACAGATTGGAGAACTCCTGCTCATCCTTCAAAGCCCAGCTCAAATATTACCTTCTCTGTGAAGTTACATCCTGCCTTACCTCCAACAAGGGCATTCATTTAGGGAATAGTTCTTGAGTCTCTCCTCTGTGCCAGGCACTGAGACTGGTGAAAAAAACTTTATTTCTGCCCCTAGGGAGCCCATTGTCTCCTGGTGGAGACAGATATTCACATGTAATCTCACAGATCTAAGTATCATTGCATCAGTGGCAGCAACAAAGACAAGTGGAGTGACTCTCATGCTCTGAGGGTAGGGCAGGGGGTTCGCACCAGCTTGGCCTGGCTGAGGTGCTTTGGGAGGGCTTCCCTGCAGAAATGCCAGCTGGCCTGAGAGCTGAGGAAGGAGTAGACGCATTGGTGGGGGAGCCATGGCTCCCTCGCAAGGCCTGAGGTGAGGCTGGAAGGCAGGGAGCAGGGGATGGGCTCCTGTGGGAAGTTCACCTAGAAACATGGGCAGGGGCCTCGAGGGCCAAGGTGAAGAGGCCAGATTTTCTCCTGCTGGTACTGGGAAGGCTATGAAGAGCCCTGAGCAGAGGGGACTTTTGAGGAGTCACTCTGGCTGCCATAAGGAAGGGCTGTGTGGACCACATTGATTTTTCAGATCAGCCAGGAGATACAACTTCATTTTAGATTTCTCTTATAAACCCCGCTTCATCGCAGGCGGTCTGGGGGTCCTCTGCAGCACTTGCTCATGCTGGCGTCCACATGGTCTTGGTCTCCGGCTCTCAGACCACTGGTGGCAGTGACTTTGCTGTCCTGGCCATAAGGCCCAAGTCCAGTGCTGCTCCTGGCTGCGGCCAAGCCTTCTTTCTCTGTTCTCAGCTATGGGGTGGGGACTCTGCAAGGCTTGGGGACCCACAAACCCTGGGGGCAGCAGGGGTTCTGAAGGGGAACCTGGGCCTCTCTGCTCTTTGACCTGCCTCCCCTGGGTGGCTTCCAGGGACCCAGGGATGGCGTCCAGTCTTTGCTCCGCTCTCTTCCTCTTCCCCAGCACCCTGCAGTATTCAGGAGGGTGTGTCCTGTCCTGTCTCTGGCCTTCTCTGTTCCCTCAAGGATTGTGCTTTGGAAACATAGAAACCAAGGACTCACTCCCAGCTTCTCTGGGAAGCTGCTGTTGGCCTTTCCCTGAAGTGACAAATGCCTCCCTGACAGAACAGAGTACAGGAGATGGGGCATCATCTAAGTCATGAGAAGATATAAATCCAAATTATGTAACATTCTCTAAGATGCTTGGACACTTAAAAAAATGCCAGTGTTAAGAAAAAAACAAAAAAAGTAGGGAAACTGTTTTTGATTCAATGAGACTAAAGAAACATGATAACTGAAAGCAGTGAGTGATGGTTCAGGATGGATACAAAGGAAAAGCCGTGGAGGACACTGCTGGGCCCTCTGAGTATGGCCGTGCCCTAGTGGGTGCTGATGTCTGGGCAGTGCCCTCCTGAGTAAGAAAGGTGCTTGAGGGCTGCTCGTTTGTTAAATAGGAGGGTAACAGTGGTATCGTGGTCACGCAGGAATGTCCTTATTCTTAGGCATTGCATGAAGTGTTCGGGTTGAAGCAGCATGGTGTATGCAACTTACTTTTAAATGGCTTGGGAGGAACGTCTGTGTCCTTTGCTGAAAGGGACAATGCAAATATGGCAAGGTCTTGACAGCTGGCGATTCTGGGTAAAGGACATTAAACTCTTCTTTTAACTCGGGGAGGGGGTCCTCTCTGCTGCTGCACCAGTAGGGCTGGGAGTGGGGGCCCAGATTCTGCACCTCAGACACATCCCTCTTCCTCGTGTTCTGACATGGGGTATAGGAGCCCTCCAAGACCCTGAGCTAACTCTCACGGCCCCGCCCCTGCTGCAGCAGGGGTGCTCAGGCTCTGGAGGGGTTAGGATCCACCCAGTCCCCCGAGGCATGTCAGGGGTAGAGCTGGGCTGCTAGCTGGACAGCGGCCTTCAAGTCCAGCCTGGCCACCCTATGTTCACTGACACCTCTGAGTACCTGGCTCAGTGCCCAGGCAACCTGAAACCTGTTCACTTACCTTTGAGTCACTCAGCCCTGTCTTAGGGCAGAGGTAGGTCCAGGAAGGCACCAACCCTAGGAGTTGATCAGAGCCACCCATGGTCACTGGACACTCAGCCACCACTACCAGGATCCAGAGATGAGGGCATGCTGCTCCTAGCACAGGGGGTCTGGCCCACAGGGTTTGGAGGGGCAGATGAGTGGCCTCATCAGGGAGGGCAGGGCAGCCTGAACGAAGTTCCTGGGAAGGAGGCTCCCCTGGGCCTGCCGTCACCAGCATCTCAGCTGGGTTGGGCCAAGGGAGACCAGGTGTCTACAGCTCAGCCGGGCTCAGGAACTTTCTAAAAGGCATGTTCTTACCACCAGACACTGGTACCTACTGTTCCTTCTGTCTAGAACATACTTCCCCAGGCTCTCCCCTGCCTGCCTTCCCCATCCCTCAAAGCTGGTTAACACCCACTGGCCTCCCCAGCTTGACCAGATGCTCCTGCGCAGGCCAGTTGGGCAGTGCTGTCGGGTTCCCACATCCTCACTGTGCTGTCTCTTCTTTTCCACCACCTGCTGTAGACAGGAACTCACCTATGACATGTTCTGTGTCTCCCCCACTGGGGTGTGAGCTCTGTGAGTGACCTGTGGGCACTGGGCCTGGCACGGTAGGTGCTCAGGAAGTGCATCCAGTGCATAGAACCATCGGGGAGGGGCAGCTGCTGGGGGCAGCGAGTGCCCTATCCTGGGAGAGGTGCAGGCAGAGTCGGGGTCTATGGAGAGGGCACATCATCAGCGAAGGCAGCCCATCCTGGCTCCCATATGGCAACTGTTGATTAAACATTTCTCACTCCAAGGAAGCCAGGCAAGCAGATGTTGCACACTCATCTTCCAGATGAGGGGACTGAGAGCATAGTTTTCTTGCCCAGGGTCACAGGGCTGGTGTGTGATAGAGCTGGAATTAGAGTTTGCATTCCAGTCAACCTGTCTCCAAAGGGCTGCCATGGGGGAGGGGGTATGGCTAGGTCTCCTGGGGCATCCATTCCACCCGCCTCATCCCAGCCTGGCCCGTCTCGCTGCAATAACACCATGAGCCCTTGGTACACGTTACCTCATTTATTCTCACAACATGCCTGTGAGGTAGGGAGGGGCGGGGACTGTCCCCATTTTACAGAGGAGGAAGTTGAGGCACACAGAGGTCAAGTGACTTGCCCAAGGTCACAGACGGCGGCCAAGCTGGAATGGGCCCTAGAGCAGGCCCTCAGGTCACCTGGGGCCCCTGTGGCAGGTGCTGGATGTGAGGACGTCTCCAATGCCGTAGTCGCGGACACAGGAGAGAGCAGCCCTCGTGCACTGAGCTCACTGCGGGCCGGGCCTCACCCTCTTCCTGCCCCCCACCTCACCCTGCAGGCCTGGGCCATTGCAGCTCAGGGCTCATGACACCCTGGGAGTGGGGGTTTGGGGCAGGGGAGAGAGAAGGATGACTGGGGTAAAAAAAAAAAAAAAAAAAGAACAGAAAACTCAGAGACTGGAGAGATGGGCCCATGACCGGATGGGGGGTAGGTGGGAGGCCAGAAAAAAAGGGGGGCTGCTTACACACAAGGTATATATTTTTACACACACTGGTACACACACCTAGATATAGTACATGTAAAAATATATGCTATTCACACACCTGCCTCCTGCCAGGTGCCCCGAGAGCCAGCGGTGGCGCTGGTGGGCATGGGTGAGCAGATGGGCGTTTGTTAAATATACACTCTAAGGTCTATGTGCATATGTACACATACATACAGACACAGCCGCCCGCCCCTCGGGTACTGTACACAGGCTCGGCCAGGGACAGACAACCCCTGGAAAATGGGGTCCCGCTCTTGAGTGGCCCCAGCTAGTCACTCCGAGTCATACATTTTGCTGAAGGAAGAGGATTCTGGAAAGAAGAAAAAGGCGGGAGTCTGGAGTGTGGTAACTATGGTTTTTATCTCATTCCCCTCCTCCCCCGCAAAGACTTCAACCCTCCTCATCTTCTCACAGGCGAGTCACCCGCCTGACGCTGCCCAGGGCTGGCGGAGCACAGTGGGAGGGCTGCTTCTGCTGAGAGGAACCTACATCTGCGTGCGCGCGTGTGTGACTGTGTGTGAGCACTTGGTGGGGGAGGAGGAGGGGATGCGTGTCCATCTCTCTGTCCTCTGGGCTCAACCACGAAAAGGGCTGAGAGCCAGAAAGCCGATAATCAGGATGGTGACCCCTGTGTGAGCTTTGAAGGGAAAAGAGAAAAACGTAAGAATGAAAACTCCAGGGTCAGAGCTGGGGTAGCAGGAAAAGAAGGAAGGACATGGCAGGTGCCCAAGGCTGCCCTTGGGCTGTCATCATCTTGTAAACAAGCTAGTTTAAGTTCTCATTAGATAGAACAAGTAAAAAGACCGTAGTCTGGAGGCTGGGCCGGGGAGCTGCCCAAAGAAGTCCATCTATCTAGTCCACCACGGCCAGCAAGAAGAAAAAAAGTTCTATAGTTTTGTGTTTTTGATTTTTTTGTGTGAAGTCTTCATAACCTAAAGCTGGAAGGGACCCAAAAAAGCCAAATCGTGAGCCCTTTTATGCATCAATTGGAAAGTTGGCTCAGGGTCTCTAGACAGAATAACCATACTAAAGGTTGAGAAAATTTTGTTCCATTCGCATTTAGTTTGTGTTTTGTTTTGTTTTGAAATGACTGAAAATTTCTTCCTGCTTCCCGGTCTCAGAGCCGGGTCTGGGCCTCAGGGACATAAATCTCGATGCTGTCTGCGCTCTCCGTGGCCGAGTTCTGCCTCACGGAAGCTGCCCGCTTGGCAGCCAGGAGTCTCTTGCGGGCCTCCTGACGCTGCTTGTCCCCAGCGTCAGAAGCCTTGTCGCGGCTCACTGCCGGCTTGGATTTAGCTGGCTTCTTTGGGACCGGAGGGGGTGGTTTCTTCTCTTCCTTTAGTGAGACAGTGAGGAGGAAGAAAAATAAAATAAAGGTGCCACCTTCTGTGTGGCGCTACCACCCACCGTATGCTGGCAGCTGGAGTCTCCACCCCAGCTTCCCCGCATCAGGCACAAGCAACACACATCTGGAACCAGGAAGCCACAAGCAGCGATGACGGCGGGAAGAGCACACGGCACAGGAGCAAAAAGCAAGCTTGGAATCCTAGAATATTCTAGTAGGGAAGTAAGACAGATCACCTATTCCCACCCCTGCCTTGAACCATTCAGAGTCTGAAACTCACACAGGAACCCCATAGCCAGAGATGGGATTTAACTTCAGGACTTTTGACTCCCAGGTCACATTTCACATGCTTTTCTAGGGGATCAGAACTCAACAAGGATCATAGTCCAGTAATCAATAACCAAAGGGGTCATTGGGCACCACTGTTTTACAGCTGGAAGCCTCAGGGAAGAGGCTGGCCCAGGAGGGAGAACTGGGTCCAGACCCCTGTCCTCCTGGCAGCGTGGGCCTAGGAGGAGGGACATTTTTCTGCCTCCGAAGTTCCAACAGCTATGTCTACCCTAGTGCTCCAGGCTGTGGGCATGTGTCTCTCAGGAACCCCATTTTCTGAACATGCAGGGCAGGGAGGCATGCTTCGGTTGGGCAGCCTCAACTACACAGAGCGAACGGCATGCTGGACGAGCGCCGAGCATGGACCCCGCGCACTGATGGACGTGAGCCCCCAGCTCAAAGACGACACACGGAGAAGGGAGCCAAGCAGCACTGACCGATGTGGGCAGCGTTATTGCCGACCAGGAATTTGTCCCTGGACTTCCCCTCCGCACTGCTCCATGCTCACCTTCCTCTTCTCGGGGGTCTCCACCAGCTGCCAGCTGTTGGCCTTGAGGTGGTAGAGTTCATCAAACTTCATGCTGATGTCCTCAATGGACAGCTGAAGCAGGTCCCAGAACCCTGCCAGGTCCTGGGCTGTTGGACGTGGGTTGGCGTCGGGGTTCTGTGGGACAGAGGGGGATCAGTGGGGCAAGCAGGGCAGAGGCCTGTCCTGTACCCCATCCCAAGTGTGGTCTCCTAGCCCTGCCCACCCTGGTCGAGGGGCTCTTGAGGCCTAGTCCTGCTCTCCTGTTCCCAAGGTCAGGTCAGTATCTGAGTGAATGAAGCCAGTTCCTGATCACTGATGGCCCTGACGATGGAGCTCTCAGGGAGAAAGACGCAGTCCCACCATGAGAGCGGGTCCTGCACACACGGGGACTGAGGCCTTCACCACCACTGCAGGGCTACAGTGAGAAAGGCCCTCATGTCCTTAACGTATGCCAGGCAGGCAACTGTTCTCATTTTACAGGGAGGAGGCAGAAGTTCCTGGCCACGGTCACACTAGGAGGCAGGGAGAAGCCAGGATCACTCCCAGGTGCCTATGATTACAGAATTCGTGGGGTTTCCCTCCCATCATTCTGTTCTCTGACAGCACGTTCCTCATCATGACTACCCCAGCCAACCCCCACACCCCCAAAAGGTCCTGGTGATGAACACTCGCCACTGTCTTCCACCCTGAGGAGTACACCACCCCTGGTCAGATGGACAGAGGCTTCCACAGGAAGAGCTGCCTGCCTAACAGGTAAGGGTAAAGGAGAGGGGAAACCCACCAAGCCTAATATTGGTGGCATTTCTTTAGTTCTTACCTTACGTACAGAGTATGTTGTATATAAACAAATCATTGCTGACTGATTTTTAACTTTCATGTGGCCGCTTTTACAGAGGTCACTTTTCTATTTCAGAAGGTATTAGAGATCTGAAAGGACCATTCCTGGCCCTTTTCTCATGCTGGGCACTGACATGTGCCACTGTCATCTTTCCAACGAGGAAGCAGCACCTTCTCCATGTTAGGAGGTCACAGAGGCTTAGAGGCTAACAGCCCTGCTGTGGAAGAAGAAGAACCACACTCACCAAGTTTTGCTCACAGAGGCCTCGGAATTGCTGGAATTTCTGCGACATCAGTAGCTGGGCACTGCCCACAGCACTGAGGACTTTTCCTAAGACTGAGAAAGAGAAAGCAGAAAAACACTGAGCAGAGCACAAGGTTTGCTGGGGTGGAAGGTAGGATCAGGGTCATGGCTTTCACCTCCCCACCTGAGGATGCCAGCTGCTACCTGGTGATGGCACTTGGTCTTCATTTTATTTACACATGAATCCACTCTCATTGTAAAAAAATGCAAACCACACACATAAAGTGAACCTCATCCCCTAGTTGCTAAGGACATTTTATGGCAATAAATTACTCTCATAGATAGACTCAAGAAGAAATATCTGATTAGAACAATAACTTTTAAAAAACTGAAGCAGAAGTTAAAAAATCTTTCCTAGAAAAAAGAACCAGGCCTATGTGTTTTGCAGGTGAGATTTTTACAAAACCTTTAAGGAACAGATCATCCCTGTCTTATATATTTAAATTCTTTCAGAAAGTAATTACACAACTAATTTCAGGAGTCCCGAGAGAAGACAGGACATGCCAAGAACAGGCCACTTTCATCATGAACATAAATATAAATGTCTTAAATGAAAGCTAATAGACTCCAACAGGAGAGTGAAGTGTTTAGCCGAGGAATGTAAGGCTGAAATCTTTAGTGTGAGTTCCAGTTTTAAAGTGGAGGGAGACAAATGATACTATTCCCCCCGCCCACCCTGCTCCTAATCACTGAAACGCAAAACAGTGAACAAGAAATCGAAGTGCAACTGTCTCTTGGCAGAAGTCTAGAGCACAGTGCCTGAGGGAGGCTGCCATGTGCAGTGATAGCCACACAAGGATTATTCTTGGGGTTGAAGGGCTCAGATAAAGGTGGCAGTTTTGAGTTTTCAAAAGAAGCATACCTTGAAAGAAACCAATAATCTCTTACTTGAAATAAAAAGAGGGTGTGGCTCTCAGCAGAGCGTCCCTGAACCTGGCTTAGCACCATGGTGGGTGGGGATGGGGGGATGAAGACATACTTTGCGTGGTGAGCAGCCCTGTAGTTGTCCGAGAAGACAAGGCCGAAGGACGAATGCGCCCTGTGACCATCACTGTGCCTGAGGAGTTCCTGCCAGCCTGGGTCACAGTCCTGGCTCCGCTCCCACAATGGCCTACTTACAACAGCTCATCAAGGGAGAATTTCACCCCCTAAGAAACTAGGTATTAAAAAGGAACCAACACAGGAGCTAAACGAATATTACAGGAGCAGCAAATGGCAGGTGAACATTTACCAGAAAGTTGCTGCCAGAGAATAGATGAAAAGTGTGACATTTAGCCAAATATTTAAACAGAAGTTCAAAGCAGAGATAGAGGTGCTCTGAAAAGAGGTGCAAGACAATGGAAGGAGAGAAAACATGAGCTCTGGAACTTGTGCAAGAAAAAAAATCAGGCTGTCACAGAAACAAGGGCCACGCTGGAAGCAGCACAAAGAGTAAACCCTGCTGAAAACCGGTAAGGACAAGCAGAATAGGTGTGAAACAGCTGCTGGGGCAAAACCCTTCAGCTGCTTGATTAACAAGACAGCTTAAATGAATAGCTAAACTGCTGGGAATAAAATGACCACCCCCTCCCCACCCAGTAGGAAGTTGGGTATATGTGCCTGGCTTGGTCTAAAGTAGAATGGAAACAAAGGGCAAAGTCTCTCCTGAGAATTCCTAACCGTAAGACTGCACTTAGGTACCTTATTTTTTTAAGAAATGAAAGAAGCAATTAGATGTATTAAAAAGAGACTATTTAAAAGAAAATGACTGAGAGACATGGGAGGGAGAGGGAGACAATATATATCTATCAGAGTTCTAAAAGGACAGAGAGAATGGAAGAAATTTATTCAAAGAGATGACTTAGAATATGAATAGAAGAACCCCACCCCAAACTCATTTTAGGAAGCTAGATCGCCCTAATACTAAGCCAGGACAAGGATGAGAAAGAATTATCAGCCAATTTCCCATGAACAAAGGCAAAATTATTAAATCGGGTATAAACAAAAGTCCAACGATGTACTAAAATATATCACAGTCTAGCTGGGTTTATTCTGGTAATACAAGACTGATTCAACACTAGAAAACTCTAATGACTTCTGAGTCTGGCTTTGAAAAATCAGTTCCTATCAGACAAACTGAACCCTTCCACCCAGAAAAGTTAAAAAAACTAAATAAAATACCCAAAACAACAACAACAAAATCTCTTTTAAGGCATTAAAAAACGACCAAGGCAATCAGTTTGAAAGGCTAAGATTTCAGTGAGAAGGGAAACTATACTCAGGCGTTACCCCAAGGCTGCGTGGCTAAGCAGCCAGGCAGAAAGCCCTGGTTAAGAGGCTGAGAAGCTGAGCAGAGCCTGCGGCAGTTTTATGGGGACAGGGAGACCAAAACTGGAATCCAGAGCTACCAAGGCAGACAGGACTTGGGGGAGAGCGCATCAAGCCGAGCAGAGCTTCCAGCAATCTTAAGATGCAGGAGGGACAAAACTGGAGCTCAGTGTCTGCCAAGGAGGAAAGACTTGGTAAATACTACAGCCTGTCACAAAACCCAGCTCTGAATTAGTTCAATCCCATATTGGATTAAGTTGGTCTGGCCCTACTCTGATTGTTCGCAAGAAGCAAAAGTAAATCCTTTCTTGAAGAATAGAAAATTGTCCTGGGCCTTAAGTTATCTCTGTAGGTCTCATATAGTTTCTGGCATTGAATAAAAATTACCAAGCACACCAGGAGACAGGCCCAAATGACTGCCCACCAAAAGAGAAAAACCTGAAAAGAGTAAAAGACCTACAGGGATACAGGTATGAGAGTTATTGGACAAGAGCTTTAAAATGACTGTGAACAAGTCCAAGAAAATATATGACATGACGAGGAATTTCAGCAAAGAACCAGAATCTTATCAGAAAGAATCAAATGGAAATTCTAGAATTAAAAAGATACAGTAAGTGAAATTAAGACTGCAGTAGGTAAGTTTAATAGATTAGTTACAGCTGAGCTATAAAATAATCCAGTAGAAAATAACCAGACGGAGGTCTAGAGGAGGAAGAAAAGAAAGGAAAATACAGAATAGAATGCAGAAACGTATGACATGGCAGTCTAAAACATGTGGAATCGGAATCCTCAAGGAGAGAAAAAATTAAATGGAGAAGAAATTTGAGGAAATAATGGCCAAAACTTTTCTGAAACTGATGAAAGCTGTTAAAGCCAAAGAGTCAAGAAACCCTGTGAGCATCAAGCTGGGAAAATACAAAGAAAACCATACCTAGGCATCACAGTAAAACGGGTAAAACTCAAACAAAGGGGAAAATCTTAAAAGCAGGCAGAGGGAGAAAATAAATTATTCTTAAAGGAGCAGCAGGAAGACTGACATTTGACTTTTCGATACAAAGGCTGGCACCAGAACATGATCAAAGACATTTAAAAAGTGTTGAAAGAAGATCAATACCAACCTAGAATTCTATAGTTGACAAAAATACTATTCAAAAAAAGAGGGAAAAATACATTTTAAGACAAATGCTGCATTAAAATAAGTACTTAAGCGAGTTCTTCGCAAGGAAAGTGATCCTAACTAGAAGCACAGAAACAGAGTGAAGAGTAACAGAAAGAGCACCCGGGTGAGGGTGAACGCGGACTGTACGAAACAGTGTCTTGTGGCAGTTAGAGCACAGACACAGAACTGAAATACTTCCCAGCAATAGCTCACGTGTCAGGAGGGGGATAAAAGTAACCTAAGGCCCTTGTGTCATCTGTGAAGTGGTAAAGGTACTAATTTAATCTTCACAAAGTTAAGGATGCAGGTTGTAATCTTTAGAGTAATTGCTAAAAGAATAATAAGCTAATATGAGAAAAGTAGAAATAAATATTTGATTAATCCAAAAAGAAGGCAAGGAAGGAGAAAAATCTGTTAATAGAATTTACCACATTACAGATTAAAAAAGAGAAACCACATGATTATCTAAATAGATATAGTAAAAAATTCCATTAAATTCAAGTTTTCTTAACCAGAATAAAAGTATCAACAGGCCTGTAATAAACTCATCATACTCAATGGTACAATGTTAAAAGCAATTCCTTATTTACCAATAAAGTAAGAATATAGCAAGACTTCCAGATATAAGATCAGTATAAAGGTCACGTGCATTTCATAAACAATAAACAGAAAATACAGTAACAAAAAATACCACTCACATCCCTCCAAAATTAAAATACTAATCTAACAAATGTTTTAAAAATATATAAAACTTTTATGTGGAGAATATAAAATTTAAATGAAAGACACTAAAGAAGAGCTAGATAAATGGAGAGACATAATCATGTTCTTGGATAGAAAAGACTCAATAACAGGTCAATTTCCCACCAAACTGGTCTATAGCTTTAATATAATTCTTTTTTATTTTTAACTTTTTTTATTGAGTTATAGTCATTTTACCATATTGTGTCAAATTTCAATATAATTCTAATCAAAACTTGAACATGGAACTTGAAAAGCTGAGTATGAAATTTATGTGGGAAAGCAAAGAAACAGTATTAGCCAAGACATACTTAAAGAAGAATAAGGTTGGGGGAACTTGTCTTTCCAATTATCAAGATTCATTGTATAGTTCTAACAATGAAGAAAGCTGGATTTGGGATAGACTCAAGAACAGACTAGAAAGCTCAGAAATGTATCGACTCAAATATGAAACCTGATGTTTGTCAGGGCTGTACTGCATATCAACAGGATAAGGACGAACATTTTAATACGTTATTATCCAGTAAGAAAAAACTAGCAGAGCCTTACCTCACTTCATGCGGACAAATGAATTTGAAGGCATCAAGGACTTAAACGTGTAACACAACTTGAAAACCGTTACAAGTAAACAACTTGAAAACTGTTACAAGTAAAGTGTCTTTCTGACATTGGGAGAAGGATGGATTTCTTAAAATACATAAACCATAAACCAACCAAACCAAAAAAACATAAACCATAAAGGAAAAGACTGGTAAGTTTACATTAAAATTTAAAATATCCATTCATTCAAAAGATACTATAAAGAAAATGAAAAGTCAAGCTGCAAACTGGGAGAAGGTAGTTACACTACATATAATGACAAAGGTTCCAGAATCTAGATATGTAAAGATCACCTTGAGGCAATAAGAAGACAGACAATTTAATAGAAAAATGAGCAAAAAAAATGAACAGGCATTTCACAGAGGACATAAACATAAATGGCTAATAAGTGAAAAGATGCTCAATGTCACTCATAACCAATGAAATGTTATAACTACTATTTCTTATCTGTAGATTGGGGGAGGGGAAAAACCTCTTACATACTAAGTGTAAGCAAAGATGTAGAGCAATGGGTACTTTCACACAGTACTGAGGGAATAAACTGGTATAATCACTTTGGAGAACAATTTGGCATTTCTTATAAATCTGAACACATACATACCCTATGACCCAAGCATTTTCCAGTATATACCTTAGAGAACATGTGTAAGATCAGGAATCAAGACAAACTGCAGCATTCAAAACTCTCCAAGGAGTTCCCTTCTGGGAGTAAAAGCCAAGCCTTTAGTAATACCTCTGAGGCCCATCTCCCTGCTGCTCGCTGGCTGCCTCCCCCAGGCCCGGAACGTGTCAGGCACTTGCCCACCACTGGAGTTCTCTGATCTCTGGTTTGCTAGCACCTCTTCTCTCTCCCTTCCTTTCAGTTTCTGCTCAAGGTCACCTTACCAGGGAGGCCTTCCCTGTCCACACTGTGCGGGACAGCAACACTGCCCCCAGCCATGCAGCACTTGCCATCCTGCTCTTGCTGTGCTTTGTATTCTCTGTTGCATGTCTAACCGTCTTGCATATTATATGTTTAGTTGGTTATTTTCTGTCTCTCCCCACGAGAATGTAAGCTCCACAAGGGCAGGGACTTTGTATTGCTCTGCTACATCTCCAGAAGCTAAAACTGTGCCTAGCATATGGTGGGTACCTACTCAGCACATATTCACTGAACGAATGAAGGTCAGGATGGAGCGGGGGATGCTGCTCTCTTCCTGCTATCCCACAATGTCCTGACATGCTCGCAGTTAGATAAGATACACATGAGACACAGTAAGATTAATAACAGAGACACAAAATTGCCATTAGAGCCAACAATATGATTATTTATGCTGCAAATCCAAGAGAACTAAGAGTTACACAAAGTTGCTGGACACAAGATCAACATAGAAGTCTCAACATAGTTATGTTAAGAGTTATGCAAAAAAAAAAAAGAGTTATGCAAATACAAAATAGATTCATTTTACTATCAAAACAAAAACTAGAAAGTACCAAGGAATAAACCTAATAAAAATGCATGACCTTCATAGATATATTAATCAAACTTGAAGGATATAAAAGGGAGATCTGAATAAATGAAGAGATAAAATTTATTCATAGCTAAAAAGACAATATTTTTCAGGTATCAGTTTTTCCCAAAGTAATCTATAAACCCCATTTCCAGTCAACATCCCAGCAAAATTTTTCTGAGGAACTTGATGTACTAATTCTAAATTAGTATTAGAAGAGTGAAGATGTAAGTAGACTTTTTCTTTCTGAACAGAAACAGTAAGGAAAGGGATTCACCCTATCAGATACCAAGGCATGTTAAAAAGCTATGGCAATTAAAAAGCTGTATTAACACAGAAAGAGACAGAAGAGCAGCAGAACAGAATAGCACCCAGAAACACATCCCTGCGTGTGTAGAAATCTGGTAGAGGTTATGACTGACTGATAACCATTAATCAGGAAGGCAGGGGCTTCAATTATTAGTGTTGTGACCACTGGCTCACCATATGAAAAATGAGATCCTAGAATGCACAAATATAAACTGCACATGGATTAAACACCTACATAGGAAAAAACAAAACCCCCAAACTTTTAAAACCATGAAAAAAATCATCAGAACACAGAAGGTATTCTTAAGAAACAATGGTGCATTCAATACAGCGAAAAGATGTAATAATTATAAACATTTACACACCTAATGGCAGACCATCAAAATATATGAAGCAAGATCTGACAGAATTAAAGGGAGAAATAGACAGTTCCACAGTAATACCTGGAGGTTTCAATACCTCACTCACAATAATAGAACAACCAGACAGAAGTAAGGAAAACAGGATTTAAACAACACAATAAACCAACTACATCTAACAGACAATACAGAACATTTCACACAACAATAGAATACACATTCTTCTCGAGTATACAAGGGACCATGTGTTAGGCCATAAATTAAGTCTCAATAAGTTTGTTTAAAAGGTAGATTATTATACAAAGTATCTTCTCTGACCAGAACAGGATGAAATTAGAAATAAGTAACAAAAGGAAAACTGGAAAATTCACAAAATTGTGGAAATTAATACACTTTTAAACAACCAATAGATCAAAGAAGAAACACAAGGGAAGTCAGAAAATAGTCTGAGACAAATGAAAACAGAGACACAATATACCAAAACTAATGGGACACAGAAAAAATGATGCTAAGGGGAAATTTACAGCTATAAACACTTACATTAAAAAACTTAGAAAGATCTCAAATCAACAACCTAACTTTGCAACCTAGAGAACTAGAAAAAGAGCAAACTAAACCCAAAGCTAGCAGAAGGAAGGAAATAATAAAGATTAGAGCAGAGATAAATAAAATAGAGGAACAACAGAGAAAGTCAAAACCAAAAGTTGGTTCTTCGAAAAGATCAACAAAACTGACAAAACTTTAGCTTGATGGATTAAGAAAAAAATAGGACTCAAACACTAAAATCAGAAATGAAAGTGGGGACATTGTTACCAATTCTACAGAAATAAAAAGGATGATAAGAGAGTACTAGAACAATTGTACACTAACAAATTAGACTACCTAGATGAAATGGAAAAATTCATAGAAACACAATAACTACCAAGACTAAATCATGAAAATAGAAAGTCTGGAAGACCTACAAATAGTAAGGAGAATGAATCAGAAATCAAAAATTTCCCAACAAAGGAAAACTCTGAACCTGGTGGCTTCACTGCTGAATTCTACTGAACATTTAAAAGATGACTAACACCACTCTTTCTCAAACTTTTCTAAAAAACTGAACAAAAGGAAACACTTCCTAACTTATTTTATGACACCAGCATTACTCTGATACCAAAGCCAGAGACACTACAAGAAAGCTACAGACTATTATCCCTTATGTACATTGATGCAGAAATTCTCAACAAAATAACAGCAAACAGAATTCAGCAGCATACTAAAAGGATTATACGTATGACCAAGTGGGATTTATATCTGGGATGCAAAGATGGTTCAACATACATAGAAAACCCTGATAGAACAAATGAATTCAGCAAAGTTAGCAGGATACAAAACCAACACACAAAAATCAGTTGCATTTGTATATACTAACAAACAACCTAAAAAGGAAATTACAAAACAATTCCATTTACAGTAGCATCAAAAAGAATAAAATATTTAGGAATTAACTAACCAAGGAGGTGATCAAGGTTTGCACAATGAAAACTACAAAACACTGCTGAAGGAAATTAAAGGAGACATGACAACAGAAACACAGACCATGTTCATGAATTGGAAGACTTAATATTCAAAGCAATCTTCAGATTCAATACAATTTCTATCAAAATTCCAATCATGTTTTTTGCAGAAATAGAAAAATCCATCTTAAAATTCATATGAAATCAGAGGACCCTGAACACACAAAACAATTTTAAAAAAGAGTAAAATTGGAGACTCAAACCTCCTGATTTCAAAAGTTACTACAAAGCCACAGTAATCAAAACAGTATGGTATTAGCCTAAAGACAGACATACAGATCAATGGAATAGAATAGACAGCCCTGAAATAAACCATTGTGTACATGATTAAGTGGTTTTTGACAAGAGTATCAAGCCCATTCAATGGGGAAAGAACAATCTTTTCAACAAATGATGCAGGGAAAACTGGATATCCACATGTAAAAAAATGAAGTTAGATCCTTATGTGTATACAAAAATTAACTCAAAATGGATCATGAACCTAAATTTAAAACTTAAAACAATAAAATTCTTAGGATAAAACATAAGACAAGAGTTTTAGGACACTGGATTTGGCAATGATTTATTGGCTTTAACACCAAAGCACAGGTAACCAAAGAAAAAAATAGAAAAGTTTAAAACTTTTGTACATTAAAAGTCATCATGCACAGAGAGAAAAGGTAACCCACAGAATGGGAGAAAATATTTGAAAATCATATATCTGGATGAGGGATTAATATTCAGAATATATGGAGAACTCCTAAAACTTAAACAACAAAAAAAACAACTAACCTGATTCAAAAATGGGCAAAGGGGGGCAAGGCCAATACGGCAAAGTAGAAGGACCTTGAGCTCACCTCCTCTCACGAGCCAAAATCCCAACTAACTGCTAAACAACCATCGATAAAAAAAGAATGGAACCTATCAAAAAAAAAAAAATCTTCTACATCTGAAAAAGGAATCACAACAAGATGGTAGGAGGGGCAGACTCGCAATATAATCACATCCCATACCCTCTGGGGAGCGGCCCCCAAACTGGAGAATAATTATACTGCAGAGGTTCTCTCACAGGAGTGACAGTTCTGAGCCCCATGTCAGGCTCTTCAGCCCAGGGTTCCAGCATCAGGAAGGAGCCCCCAGAGCGTTTGGCTTTGAAGGCCAATGAGGCTTAATTGCAGGAGCTCCACAGGACTGAGGTGCACACTCCAGCGTGCACGCTTAAAGGGTGCACACAAAATCTCACGTGCAATGGGACCAAGGGCAAAAGCAGTAACTTCATGGGAGCCTGAGCCAGACCTACCTGCTGGTCTTAGAGGGTCTCCTGGGGAGGCAGAGGGGCAGCTGTGGCTCACTATGGGAAATAAACACTGGTGACAAACATGGGGGAGTATTCAACTGCATGAACCCTTCTGGAGGCTGACACCTTGCTCAGGTCATTAGCACCAAGACCTGTGGCTCCAGTGCTCGGACACCTCCAGCCAAACAGTAACCAGGTGGGAACACAGCCCCACCCATCATCAGACAGGCTGCATAAAGACTTTCTGAGCCCATAGCTGCCTCAAGACACACCCCTAGACATGGCCCTGCCCACCAGAGGCCCAGGACCTGCCTATACCCACCAGTGGGCAGACATCAGAAGGAAGAAAACTACAGTCTTGCAGCCTGGGGAACCAAGCCTGCAAACACAGGCTAGACCCTGCCCTGGGGCCAGCTGATCCCTGGACCTCAGGTGACAAGAGGAGAGTGTACTACTGAGACATACAGGACATCCCCTACCCAGGGCCATTTCTTCAAGGTGAAGAAATGTAACTAACCCACAACACAATAAAAATACAAATAGAAATTTAGACAAATTAGGTGGCAGAGGAATATGTTGCAGACAAAGGAACAAGATAAAATCCTATGTAGAAGAACAATTAAGTGAAGTGGAGATAGGCAGTCAACCCAAAAAAAGAGCTCAGAGTAATGATAGTAAGATGACCCAAGAACTCAGGAGAAGGATGGATGCACAGAGCAAGAAGTCAGAAGTTCTTAACAAGGAGTTAGAAAATATAAAGAACAATAAGTGTTGAAGAATACAATAACTGCAATGAAAAATACACTAGAATGAATCAACAGCAGAATAAATGAGGCAGAAGAATAGATAAGTGAGCTGGAAGACAGAGCAGTGGAAGTCACTTCCACAGGCCAGAACAAAGAAAAAGAATGAAAAGAAACGAGGACAGTTTAAGAGGCCTCTGACACTTGTGCGGAGCCAGCTGGTGCTTCTCTGGGAATGTGGAGAGCACCAACCGGCTCCACAACGTCCATTTATAATAAAAACTTCCAGAAAGTGGGCACAGAGGGAATACACATCAACATAATAAAGGCCATATATGACAAACCCACAGCTAATGTCGATACTCAACAGTAAAAGGCTGAAAGCATTTCTTCTAAGTTCAGGAATAAGATAAGGATGCCCACTCTCGCCACTTTTATTCAATATGGTCTTGGAAGTCCTCGCCACAAAAATCAGAGAAGAAAAAGAAATCCAAACAGGAAAAGTAGTAGTAAAACTGTCATTGTTTGCAGATGACAAGATATTATATATAGAAAATCCTAAAGATGCTACTACTAGAAAAGTACTATATCTCATCAATGAATTCAGTGAAGTTGCAGGATACAACACTAAAACACAGAAATCTGTTGCATTTCTATTCACTAAAAATGAAATATCAGAAAGAAAGTGAGGAAAGAATCCCATTTATCATCACATCAAAAAGAACAAAATACCTAGGAATAAATGTACCTAAGCAGGCAAAAGACCTATACTCCAAAAACTGTAAGATGCTGATGAAAGAAATTGAAGACGACACAAAAAGTTGGAAAGACATACCGTGTTCTTGGACTGGAAGAATCGATATTGTTAAGATGGACAAGCAACACAAGGCAGTCTGCAGATTCAGTGCAATCCATATCAAATTACCAATGGCACTTTTCACAGAACTAGAACAAAAATTTTTAAATTTGTGTAGAAACAGAAAAGACCATGAATAGCCAAAAAAAAACTTGAGAATGAACAATTATCCCATTTTTATGAGTCAAAAATCATAAAGAAAAAGTATAATGGTGGTTTCCAGGGGCTGAGGGGAGGGAAGAATAGGGAGTTCTAGTGTAATGGGTAATGAGTGCCAGTTTTACAAGATGGAAAGTGTTATGGGGATGGATGGTGATGATGGCTGCAAAACAATGTGAATGTATTTAGTACCACTGAACTATACACTTAAAAATGGTTAAGACAGTAAATATTAATTGTATTTTACCACAACAAAAATCAAAGATGCAAAAGATTAATAGATACAAACTTAAAATTAAAAATAAGAGTGATAAAAACACCACTAAGAGAGAAGCAACAGTATGGAAGACACTGTTGGTCACATATATATAAAGTAGAACATGTATGTATGACATAGTATAAGTATCCACATATATAAAGAACACAAATCAATTTTAAAAACACTGATAATACAATAGAAAGTAAACTGAATATGTGCGTAACTCACAGGAGAAAAAGTTCAAAGAGCCAATAAACAAAAACATGCACAGTTTCATTAATAACTAAGTAAATACAAAATAAATCAACTGGATATAATTTTCCACTTACTAATCAATTTAAAGTTTGACAGGATCAAGTGTCAGTGAGCATATTAGAGAAATGGAAATTCCAAACACTGCTGGTGTAAGGATAAATTGGTACAACCTTTTTGGAGAGCAGTCAGGCAGAACTGATTAAAATATAAAATATGTGTTTCCATCCAGCAATTCTGTCCAAGGTAAGTATCCCATAGAGATTCTCTTACACGTGATGCCCAGAAAGATGGGTGCCAAGATACTAAAAAAAACCCTGAAAACACCTAAATGCCTACCATCAGGAAAGTGGACAAAGAAAATGCAGTACTGTATGCATATAACTGAACACGTTACAGAATTTAACAAAAATGAATTAGATCTCTTTATATCAGACTAGACAGAACCTCAAAACAGTGTCCAATAATGAAAGCACTCTCACCGCTGCACGTTAGCAGATCACACTGGTTCTGTGTTGCGGCAGGCTGTACTTTCCAAAGATGACCCCAGCAATATCTCCCTGTCTTTCATGTTCTTCTAGAGCCTTGACGCTCCCCTATTAAGAGGTGGGGTGTTGTGGGGAGGGTATAGCTCAATCGGTAGAGTGCGTGCTTAGCATGCATGAGGTCCTAGGTTCAGTCCCCAGTACCTCCTCTAAAAATAAACAAATAAGCCTAATTACCACCCCACCAAGAGGTGGGGTGTCAATTCTCTCCTCCTTGAATCTGGATGGGCTTGTGATTAGGTCCTTGCCAACAGCTTCATGTTTCTAATCTCATGTACTACACAGCCCTATGGGGGTTGGATTGGGGTTGGACTGGTCCTCCCAATTCACAGGTGAGAAAGTGGAAGCCCGGAGAAATGATGTGACTTGCCCAAGGTCTCCCACAGTTTCCTTCTTCGCTACAGCTGGGGAAATGGGATAGCAGGCCCCCTCCCTCAGGCTGCTAGCCCTGTGATTACCCCTGTTCACCTCTGATCTCCCAGCACTAAGGCTAAAGGCTTGGCCCCTTCAGCTCCCTCCCTGGCCTGTATTTATCCAGAAGTTAGGGCGATGGCAATGGCAGCTGCAGCAGGCTCAGATGCTGCTATCCCCCCACCACCACTCAGGACAAGCACCCCACATACACCCCAACTATAGGCTGAGGGGTGGGGAGGGTCACTATCCCCACTGAACAGACGGGGAGAAGTAGGTTCAGATGTGCCCAAGGTCACACAGGTGTTGAGCAGTAAAGCACTTCACCCCCATATGTTTTTTCTTCTTCAAGACTGGATTTTAATAGCTCTGACCTCAAGATGATGGGAGTAAACAAGATGATGAATGCCAGGTGCTGGCTCATGGTAAGCCATCTAGTGTTCAAGGCTCCCTGATTCTCCACTCACTCTGGAATGGTTCTGATCAACCCCCAGGCCACAGGAGTTTCCATAGACTATGTTTGAGCCTTCACTTCATCCGCACTTCCTTCAATGGCAAGGACATTGGCACAACCTCTACAATCTTGCTTCTCCAAAAGCCCCTCCTTATCCAACCAAGCAAGCCTGCCTCTGCCTTCCACTTTTGAGTTAATGACCTCTCCATCCACCTGTGGCTCAAATCAAGAAAGTTGGAGCTATCTGCCTGACGCCAACCCTGTGTCCCTTTAGCTGATCCATTCAGAATATTCAGAAACATTTCTTTTGTTTATCCATTCCTTCCTCCTCCACTCCACCACCCCAGTCTCCCTATGTCCAGTTCTTTTTCAACACTGCAGTGAAGGCGATCCTTGTAAAAAGAAAATCTGACCATCTCACTGTGGCTTCAGATCCCCCAACCACTCTTCCCTGCCTACAGGGTAATGACCCAATACCCTGATCTGATGTTTGAGGCCCTTCACAGTCAGATTCCTGCCCTTTTGACCCACCACCCCCCTCCCCTTCCCACTCCTTTCTTTTCCATTGTGGTTCCCGGAGCTTGCCATGCCCTTCCTGCTTCTGGGCCTTTGCACATGCTGCTCCCTTCATCTGGAAGGCCTGTCCTCTCCCCCTGCCTTTAGACATCCTCCAAGGTTCTGCATGGTATGCAGGTATCATTGTCTCCTTGAGGCACCTCCTTGGTGAATCTCTTCCACAGATCTAAGAAGAGTGACCTTAAAACTTGTGGCCATAAGTCAGACAGGGCCTTGATGGATATACACAATTTGAAAAGAAAGCATGGTGGTGTCAACGAAGAGCTGTGTCCTAACAGATAGGATGTGTCATTTGCAATAGACAAAAGATGGAAGCAACCCAAGCATCCAATGACAGATGAATGGATAAGCAAAATGTGGTCTCTCCATACAACAGAATATCATTCAGCCTTAAAAAAGAAAGGACATGCTGACACATGCTATAATGTGAATGAATCTCGAGGACTTTATGCTAAGTAAAATAAGCCAGTCACAAAAGGACAAAAACTGTATGATTCCACTTATGTGAAGTACCTAGAGTAGTCGAATTCATAGAGACAGAAAGCAGAATGGTGGTTGCCAGGGGGTGAGGGAAGGGGAATGGAGAGTTATGTTTAATAGCTACAGAGTGTCAGTTGGGGGAGATGAAAAAGTTCTGGAGATGGATGGTGGTATAACACAAAATTCATTCAAGACAGGCTGCCACCTACGTGGTTTTACTGATTTCCCTGAGCAGTCAGAATATTTATCTTGGATCTAAGGGACAGAGCAATGCGGTAACATCTGTCTTTAAGTTATAGTCACTGATAGGGCTGTGAAAAGGGCTCCTTCCAGAGGTCAGGTTCAACAGCAGTGGTTGGAGTCAGCAGGGGCTGGTTATTAAGAAATGTCATCATGCAGAAAGCGCATCCCCATCCCCAACACAGTAATGCATGACAATCTCCTTAGCAGATAAGCATCTTCTCAATCAAGAATTAGAATTGAGTATAGAACAGAAAAGTTTAACCTGCTGTACCAACATTTTGGCATTCAGGTATCCATGCACCCCACCCTAGGCTTGTCCTCATCTGCGTCATCCAGTATGACAGCCCCTGGCCACATGTGGAGAGCGAGCACCTGAAATGTGGTTTCTCTGGATTAAGGTGAACAATAAAGTAAAACATGCACTGGATTTTAAATACTTAGGATGAAAAGGAATGTAACATCTCAGTAATTTTCTACATTGCATACATGCTGAAACATTACTATTTTGGACATATGGAGAAAGATAACTTATTAAAATTAATTTCATCTATTTTTTCTTTTTAAATGCAGCTCCTAAAGCACATGGCTCACATTATATTTTCACTAAACAGCCACTAAACAGACCAAGGCTACTAGTGCAGACAGTGTGGACTTAATGACAGTCTGCAAGCTCCCTTCCATTGCCCTGCAACTGGGATGCCAGCAACCAGACACATGCCCCCCTAGAGAAACTAGAGGGTTCTTTTCTGAAGAAGATTCTGGAGTGTTCTAGAAAAAAGACTGACATTTCAAGATTTTTAAAAAAGGCCAGTTTATCAATCACCTAGACCAGGATGCCCTTAAACTTAGATGGGCAACAAACCACCTTAGTTTAATGCCAGCAGCACCTATCACATTGTCACCAATAGATATAATTACAGTTGTCACAGTTATCTTGAAATAATGTTTGCTGTCATCATTACTTTAAAATTATAGTCATCAAACTAACTGTTAGATCGTATTATTGAATGCTCTAACAAAGAAGTACATATTTTACCATATCACAAATTTATTTACTATTTTAGTAACTGTATATTAATGTAGTTGGTTTCCTTTGTTATCTTAATTTTTACTGTGTGTTATTTAAAACCAATATTCTCAGAAGGTATCTATAAGCCTACCTTTCAACAGGCCCTGCTCACACAGAACTGCCAGTTAGCCTCTCAGTGCCTCAATCGTCTTCTGTCCTAATTTTAATTTTTATTAAATTAATATATATTTGTAATTTTAAAAATAAGTAGAAGCAAAGCAATAAAGGAAAAATAAACCAGACTTTATCAAAATTAAAAACTTTTGTGCATCAAAGGTCACTATCAAGAAAGTAAAAAGACAACCTACAGAATGGGAGAAGATATTTACAAATCATATCTGACAAGGGCCTATTATCTAAAATATATAAAGGACTCAAACTCAGCAACAAAAACACAAACAACTCAATTAAATAGATTGAACAGATATTTCTCCAAAGAAGATACACAAATGACCAATAAGAACATGCAAGGATGCTCAACATTAGTAATTAGGGAAATGCAAATCAAAATGACAATAAACTACCACTTACACCTACTAGGATGGCTATTAATTTTTAAAATGATGGAAAATATCAGGTATTAGCAAAGATTTAGAGAAACTGGAACCTTTATACATTGCTGGTGGGAATGTAAATAGTGCAGCTGCTGTGGAAAAGAGTTTGGTCATTCCTTAAAAAGCTAGACACAAAGTTACCATAAGACCCAGCAATTCAACCCCTAGGTATATACCCAAAAGAACTGTATACAGGACTGAAACAGATTCTTGTATCCAGTGTTCACTGTAGCATTATTCACAGTAGCTGAAAGGTGGAAATAACCCAAGTGTCCGTCAACAGATGAATGGACAAAAAAATGTGGTATCTACATACATGGAATATTATTCAGCCAAAGAAAGGAATGAAGTTCTGATATGCTACAACATGGATGAATCCTGAAAACATGCCAAACACAAAAGGACAAAAGGACTGTATCATCCCACTCACACGAAATATCTAGAAAAGGCAAATTCATGGGGACAGACAGTAGACAAAAGGTTACCAGGGACTGGATGGAGAGGGGAAGGAGGAATTATAACTTAATGGGTACAGAATCTCTATTTGGGTGATGAAAAAGTTTTGGAAATAGATACTGGTGATGCACAACAATGTGAATATAAGTAATGCCACTGCATTATATACCTAAAAGTGGTTAAAATGGCAAATTTTATTATATATCCTTTACCACAATAAAAATATTTCAAAAATTAGCCATAGAATTACCATATGATCCAGCAATTCCACTCCTATGTGTACTCAAAAGACCTGAACATAGGTATTCAAACAAGATCTTATGCATGAATGTTCATAGTATCATTATTCATAATAGCTTTTATCTTGCTGTTATGAGTTTTATCCTGTTATTGAAGAGTTTTTATCCCGATGCTTAAATAATTATTTCTTCATCTTTGATGTTATTACGATATATTACCAATCTAACAGTATACTACCATGACTTTTACTATTTTTACTGTTTTATCTAGTTTGCTTTTGCTAAAACTTAATTCTCTAAAATTAAGTTTTATTTTAAATCAAATCATAAAATTAAAACACAGTAAGTGGAACAACTAGGCTTACAACAAAACCAGCAATCTTCTGCTGCATCTCTTCCTACTCATGAGTTAGTGCCTCACTTTTAATAGGAATAAACAATCAAAGATCACTGGATATTTTTGGAAAGACGCCAATCCAAAAAGTCAAATAGAAAATAAACCTAAAGGAAACAGAGACAACATAGTGACACATGAAAAGTAAGTATGTACATAGGTAAAAATAAGAATGTATGTAAGTCTCAGAAAGGTAGGACACTCAATCCATAAAAACAAGGACAAGATATTATGCAAAAGGACCAGAGTAAGAATGAGCTCTGATTCAGATGGCCACAGTAAACATGATGGACAGAGTCTGGAGATAAAGTCAAGAAAACCTCCCAATCTCAACAGATTTATCCAAAAAAGATATACAAACAGCACATGCAAAGATGCTAGACTTTATTAGCCACCACGAAAATGCAAATGAAAACCACAATGAGATACTACTACACCCACTACAATGGTTATAATGAAAAAGGGAGATAATTACAAGAGCTGGTGCGGGTATGGAGAAATTACAACCTTCATGTACTGCTGGTGGGCATGTTAAGTGGTACAGCCACTAAGGAAAACAGTCTGGCAGGTTCTTCAAAAAGTTAGACACAGAATTACCATGTGACCCAGCAATTCCACTCCTCATTATATACCAAAAGGAATGAACACAGAGCCACACAAAAACTTGCACACAAATGTGCACAGCAGCATTATTCACACTAGCGAAAAACTGGAAACAACTCAAATGTCCATCAACAGATGAAAGTATAAATAAAACGTAGTATATCCATAAAATGGGATACTATTCACTGATAAGGAATGAAGTACTGATATTTGCTACAACGTGGATGAACCTTAAAAACATGCAGCAAAAGAAGGCAGACACAAAAGAACTATACATTGTACGCTCCATTTACATCAATGTCCAGAATAGGCAAATCCACAGAGACAGAATTAGTGGTTGCTAAGAGCTGGTGGGGAGGAGGGACTGAGGAGTGACTGCTTACAGCCACGGGTTCTTTCTGGATTGGTAGAAATGTTCTGGGTTTAGAGTACAGTTATGGCTGCACAACATGATGAGTGTAGTAACTGAACTATACACCTAAAAAGGGTAAATTTTATGGCATGTGAACTATATCACAATAAAGTTGTTATAGTGTGGGGGAAAAAAAAAGACAAGAAAAAGAAAGCCTTCCAGAAAGACAACAAAAATATAAAAGGAAGAAAAGATCAGAGACTGAGGATCACTGCAGCAGATCTGGTATCTGAGTGACAGGAACCTCAGGGAGAGAAAACAGAACAAACAGAAGTAAGGAAATCATTTTTAAAGATTAATGCAAGACTATTTCTCAGAAACAAAAGACCCAAATCTCCACACAGAAGTGGCCTATTAACTACTGGCACAAAGACTCATTCCACGGGCACATCGTTGAGAAATTTCTTAAGAGAGATAAAGTGAAGATCCTAACAGCTTCCAGGGATAAAATAACACAAAGAACCGAGAGGTGGAACGACATCAAACTTTTCAGCACAAGTAATGGAAGCTGAACACAATACAGCCTCTAAGATTCTGAGGGAAAATTACTTCCAAATTTAATATTTATATATAAGCTATATAAACATTTATATATAAAAATAATCTGTATTTATTATTACCAACTTTACACCCAGCCAAACTGTGTGGGGTCTGAATAAAGATATGCAGTTTCCAAAAATTTATCTCCAGTTGAAGGTGTGTTCCAGTAAAGTGAGGGACTAAAACCAAGACAGCAGAAGACCATGTGGTCCATAAAGCAGAGTGTCCACCACAGGAAAGTAGCCAAGGGCAGTCCCAGGTGACAAAAAGGGAAGTCTCTGGACAGCAGCTAGGCAGTGGGCCCTCTGATCTGGCAACTTGGCCAGATCAGAGAAGAGGACAGAGGCACCAGGAAAAATATGAGATCATGAGATTCTCTGATATGTTCGCACACTTGCCTGATTGGTGGATCTGATGTAGCATGTGAAAAAAATTACAAATAAGAGCTTAGAAAATAAAGGTATAAAAAAGATAAGGCAACCGTTCATTCTAGGAAAAACAAAATGTGTAAGAAAATGAATACGACTAGGCTCTCCAGTGAACAATATTTACATGCTCATAGTAAACAGAAATATAGGTTGTTATTTAACCCCAAACAGATGTAATATATGGAGGGTGGGGCACAGGAAGTGGAGGCGAACGGAGCTAAATCCTAAACTATTATAGCAGGAAAGCAATACATAATGATTAATTTAAGAAAAAAAGTAAAAGGTAATCACATTAAAAAAAAAAAAAAGAAACATGAAGGTAAACAGCAGAATATACAGCTGGTAAGAGCTGAAAGCGGGGAAGGCTGAGGTAGAGCAGAGGGCTGGATGGTTCCTGTCAGAAGCTATTCCGTGCTCTCTCCAACCTTTGCCTCTGCTGTGATTTTGTGAATACTATTATTGTAAGCAGTTAGGAGGTGTACACCTCACATGCATGTTCGCTGCATGCCAGTGGGTATAACATCAAAGCTGGGAACTGGTCTAGAGAGGGCAGTGAAAACAGTGGCTCTGAATCATCAAGGGGTGCTTTCCTCAGGCTCCACCCCACTAGGTGTTGGTGGGATGCTGGCTCCATCCCATCTGGACCTGTCCTTCCTGCAAGTCCTGTGGACGAGGAGCAAGCTGGGGGCTAGAGCCCTGGCTGAACCAGGACAGTGCAGGGTGTGGCTCCTGGGGCCAGGGCCGGGAGCTTCCCAAAGGCCCGCCTCCAAACCACCCTCTCCTGCATCAACCATCTGTGAATTTAGGCTCCCTACATATTTCTAGCTCTTTCCTGAATTAATTTCTTGGAGGAATTTTTGGAAATAGGCCTGGTATAGGCAGAAACCTAAGTGAACCTTCTGTTCACTCATTCTTAGTTCCTCACACCCTGCTGAGGCCCACAGTTAGACCCATGGTGCTTGGCATATAGTAGGTGCTCAATAAGGAGCCACTGAAGGCATGATTATGGTGCCTACTTTCTGCGTCCGGCACTTTGTTGGGCTCTGTATGTGCACCGCCATGTTCAATCCTCACAACATGCTTATGCAGTTTGAGGATAGGATTATCTACACATTACAGGTAAGGAAATTGAGGCTTAGAGTAACTTGACCAAGGGCACTTCACCAGTAATAGAAGAGCCAGGATTCAAACCTGAGGGTGGCTGATCTTGTGGCCTGTACAATTATGCTGCCATGTCCTTTTTAGAAAAAGGTTTGGTTAGGTGTGTGGAAGGATGGAAGAAAGGAAAGAATGAAAGTAAGAGGCGGGTTCATGACTGACCCAAGAAGAGAACCTAAGAGACCAACCCCACCTTGGAGGCTTGAGGCTGGCCCGCCAGAAGCTGGAGAACTCACGGGGCAACCCCCCCACCGCCCAGGGGGCCATCCTCGCAGCACCTACCTTCTTCAGAGAGGTTGTTCTCTTTGGTCTCCTTGTCCATCTGGCAGCACCAGCCTTCCAGCCGCTCTGTTTCCGCTTGAAGTAGCTTCAAGAACCAGTAGCCGTCTCGGCGGCAGGCCCCTGGCTGTGCTGGCTCTGCCGGGGAGCTGGAGGAGGTCTCCAGCCAGGGGTCGGGTGGGGGCAGCGAGGATGCCTCCAAGGCAGGGTCGTTGTTGTCTCCATAGGAGAGGTTGCGCTTGATCTGGGCAATCTTGGGGGCCTGCCGGGGGCCGGCATCAATGCTGATGGAGTTGGGGTGTGGGGTACAGTCCGGGAGGCTCCTCTCAGATGACTTACAGCTCGAGTCGTTAGCATCCTGGGTATCTGAGTCGGTGTCCCGTCGGGAGGACATGCTGTGAGAGGGGGCGCTGCTTCTGTGGGTCAGGGGGTGGAGTGGGGTGAGGTAGGGACAGGAAGGGGTGAGTCACCAAGAGGGCCAGAGACCAGAGGCCATCCCGACCCGGACACAAGGGAGACAGAGAAACGGATGCATCGTCTGCTCACCATGCGCCTGAAGCGGGTCCCACAGCCCCTGTCTCATTCTCTGCTCAGCCCCTGCCCCAGCCCACCCACGCCCACACGCACACACGCACACATGGACAAGGTCATAAGGTTGCCTGTTTACTGCAGTGGGGCCAGGAAGACCACCAACATCAGGGTGCCGGGCCACGTCTCAGCCCAGCCTTGGCCCCCTGTGAGCTGATTTCATCTCACAGAGCAAGAGCTCATCTGCCCGCCCACCCGCCTGCCCAGCCTCCCATGCCTGGGCCACCGCCCGCACCCCAAACCCAGCTTGGTTATTAGAAATCCAGCAAGGAGAAGTGGGTTAGGGAGAGCAAGAGGAGAAGGCGCAGGAGAGGTGAGAGCAGAGGGAGGGAGAGGAGAGGGGAGAGGCAGCCACCACCTCTGTGCGACTTACCGCCAGTCGTCCTCTACCTGAACCCCGATGGACTGGAATTTGGTAGCGGGACTGGGCTCCTCTTTTGGCACTGGCTGAATGCAGTCAACCTTATTGAAGGACAACGACAGCAACGGCACGGAGACAAAGACAAAAATAAAAAACAAACACCACACTTGCTGCTGAAATTCACATTAGTGGGACGACGCAAACGGACGTGTGGACAGACGGACACGAGGCATGCGGACACTGCACATGGGCCCGAGGCCGGACCAGGATAAGCCGGGCACTGCTCATTCGCGCGGAGGCGGGCGGGCAGGTGGGTGGGAGGTGGGAGGGGTGGAGATGACTGGCTTTCCCTACTCTGAGGAGGGTGCCATCACATCGATCGCTTTGGGTCCGTTGTCCTCCGAGAGGTGGGAACCGTTCCTTCTAGTCCTCTCCTTTACACGCATCAGAGAGAGAAAAAAGGACAACGAAAGAGAAAGAAAACACACACACACAAAGCCACAGCCGTTATCTGGTGTAGTGGAAGTGGGGCTGTCTTGAGGCAAAGGTCACTCCCCCAACCCTGCAGCTGAAGGGCAGGCCGGGGTGCCTGCACTAGGGGCAAGCCTCAGACAGCAGTTCTGGATTTGAAAGCTGCCACCAAGGCAATAGCTGGCCAAGTCCCTGGGCGCTGTGGGGTGCCATCCCTGGGTCTTGTCACACTTGGCTGAAGCTACTTTCAGCACTGGGTGGGCCTGAGGAGCGGTAGAAAAGACCAGGGCCAGGGCCAAGTGCAAAGCTAGCACTCTTTCTTTATATTTCAGTGATGCCCTGGGCCGACCTTTCTTTTCTGGGACAGAGGTATGTGGCCATGGAGCAGCCAGGCCAGCCCCTCCACCATCCTTCACAAATGAGGAAGAACCCACACTTGACCCAGGGCTTGAGGCACCAAGGGGTGGGACGAGGGTTGGTGGAACATCCTTGGGAACTGAAGACTCTCCAGTCTCTTGGCTTCACAGGGGCCAGGAGGCTTTCTGGGACAGAGGGCTGAGCGCCAGGCTCCTCCTCGCCATGGGGATGTAGCCGCATTTCCCCCTTAGTAAGAGCCAGCTCAGGGGATGTGGCATTGCTGGATCTCTAGAAGCTGCTTGGAGAGCGTGGAGTAGGGGTGGAGTGAACTCAGGGAGGGGAAGCCCCATGGGCCCAAAACTGGAGTCCTCATTCTGGTGTGAACTTCTGAGTAACAGGAATCAGGGTGAGCCTAACTCTCTCTCAGGTCTTCTGGAAAGATAAGAGCATCTGGTTTGGCCAAAGAGAGGGTGGGGCTGTCCAAAGACCCCAAGACTAGGCTACTTTCTATATTCCTCAGAATGCCTCCTGAGCACTGTACAGGGCAGGGGCTGGACCCCTTATGAAAGAGCCTAGAAAACAGGAGAGATCCCTGGCCAACTTTTTTCTTGTGTATATGGGGAAACTGAAGCCTGGAGCAGCCTCTTGGGTGACATTTAGGCAAGTGAGAGAAAATGGCCTGTGAGCCTTCTCTGGTCCATTTAGTCCCCTTTAAGTTCCACCTTCCTTCTGCAATTCTGGTGCTTTGTCATCTACTTGGCCACGTCCAACTGCTCAGGGGTGGCTGTGGAAATGGAGATCCATCCAACCTAAGCTGCAATGCACACCACCCTGATGTCCTTGATTGCCCCCTGGGTTTGGGGGGCTCTGCCTCCCGCAGGCTCTAAGTCCACTGCAGCTGCCCTGCTCCCCTGCCCTGAGTGTGCTCCACTTTAGTCTGGAGGTCCAGCCAGGGCAGGGAGAGTCCTCTCCTGAATTTAGAGCAAGTCTTAAAAGCTGCAAGGCAGGGCCCAAGTTTTCCCAGCCAGCTAACAGCAGACAGATTATTGATGTCAGGTGCATGCAGGAGGGGCAATGAAGCAGTGGAAGGGAAGCTGGTGCACCCTGCCCTGCTGTGTGCCACCGCCGTGGGTGCACTGTGAGCCTGGCATCCCAAAGGGTCTGCTGGCTTTGGCCCCTTGGTCCTGGGAAACTATCCGCCTGGATCCTTTCCCATGGAGGGAAGCATTAGGACCGATGTCCCACTTCTCAGTTTGACTTGGGCCTGGCACCTCAAGCCACCTACCTGTCCCCAAGGCCCGAGAGGGCTCTGGGCAAAGTTCCCCTCGAGCAATCCCCGAGGCTCAAGAGCCCTGGGTCCTGGGCCCCTGGCCCTCGGTGTCTATGCTCCACGCTGCTCCCACCGCCAGGCGGGGCTGTGGCCTCCGCACCCGAGCTGACCTTGGATCAGAGAACTGTTAGGCCAGTCCCGCCTCCCACGCGTCGGCTGGCAGGGCAAAGGGTGGAGTGAACAGACAGACAGTGGACAGGCAAACAGTGGACAGGAGATGGCTGGCTGAGTGTAACTACATTCACTGGGACAACCCATTGTTGGGGCAGGGACACGTCCCATAGCTGCAGACCCCGAAGCACGTTCGGGCGAACGTGAGGAAGGCGTGCCTATGGGTGGAATTTGGCTCGGCCATTTGGGGCCAACCCCCCAACACAGACAGACAAACCACCTTTGACCAGGAGACCTAGTGGGCCTCCGCCAGATGTAATTACACGCAGGCAGGTGCACGGCGCCAGCCGAGGACAGAGTGTGAAAGGGGCCCCTACTTGTATTCCTATAGATGACAGTTTCCTTTTGGGGACGGCTTCAGGGTGGGATTCGGAGCTGGTCAGCGTCCCCTGTTCGCTCTTCAGAGCTGCATGTTTTGGGGGTGGCTCAGGGGCCTCGGGGGCTGGGGTGACTCCGCCCCGTGTCACGCTGGGCGGTCGGGTACTGCTGTCCAGGCTGTCCGATGAGTTGCTCAGGCCAGACTGGCTCGTCACTTCGCTCTTGTGGTCCTGGCTGTCCAGGTAGGTGTCCTGGGCAGACTCAGTACTGCTCTGGACTGTGACGGAGATGAACGGCTTCGACGTGGTGCGTGGAGGGACCGGTGGCGGGGTCTTCTTATACGCCACAAGGCATGATGAACCTGCAGGTGGGTGAGAGGAGGGAAGGGGAGAAGGTGAGGCCCCCAGACCCCTTTCAGCCCTCTCGAGTCTAGCTCTGGCCTCAGTGAGGATTTCTGGAGCAGGAGACTGGGGATCAGACACAGCAATGACCAAGACAGACAGACCCAGGCCCTGCCCACCCTCATGCTGAGCCAAGGCAAGTCTAGTAGGGGCTGCCAACGTGGGCCAAACACACCCTCCTCCTCTGGGTCCCACACAAAGGTACTATCCAGCTGGGGCATGGGCTGGATGGTGACAGCAGAGTGGTGGTTAGGACAGCCAAGGAACAGTTAACCTCACTTGTCCTCAAGCTCCCTGAGAGACCTACTACTCCTCTTCTCTGGTCTTTTTCTCCTACTCTACCTTCCCTCCACCCCGTTCCCTCTGCCTGGATGGCCCCCTCCGTTTGGTCAAAGACCAACACATCCTCTGGGGCCCAGCTACCCTGCTCCCATCTTGCCATTCCCACCCCTCCCCCCTCGTTGTTATGTGAAAACCAACACACCAGTCTGCCTCCGTCAGGACTCCCTGTTCTATACCAAGATTCAGGGAACCAGGATCTGCCATGGGTGAGACCTGGGGTCTCAAGAGTCCCATTCCGAGCCTGGCCCAGGGCTGGCCCCCAGCAGGGGCATGGAACACCAAAGGCCCCCAGCTAGCTTTGTAAATGCTGAACTTCTGGTCTGAAACAGAAGGTCCTTTTCAAATAGCAGTAGCTACTTGCTGTGAGAGACTGGTTCCTATCCCACAGCTTCTCTCAGCATCTTAACTCCAACTGCCCTTTCCCTGGTGAGGACTGAAAGGAGCCTCTACTGGGTGGGGCCCAGGCTCGAAGTGGGAGCCAGAGGAGTGACTTGAAGCCCTCCCTTCAAAGGGACTGCCAATCACAGTGATGGTGATGGCCCAATGGAAACCCCAGAATAAGGCTCAGTGCCACAGGGGCCATGGACAAGACCCAGCAGAATCCATTCATCTGCCACTATGAGATGTCACTAAACAAACCTATCAGAACAGCTAAAATAAAAAATGGTAACACCACCAAATGTTGCTGAGGATGTGCACAAATGGAATCACTCATACTTTGCTGGGGGGAATGTAAAATGATACAACCACTCTGGAAAACAGTTTGGCAGTTTCTTTTAAAACTAAACACACAATTACCATACAACTCAGAAACTGCACCCCTGGGCATATCTCCCATAAAAATGATAACAAGTTCACAAAAAACTTATACATGAATGTTCATAGCAGCTTTATGTGCAATATGCCAAAACTGGAAACAACTTAGATGTCCTCAATGGATGAATGGCTGAGGTCCACTCAGACCATGGAACACTACTCAGCAACAACGACAAAAAATGAACCACTGATTCAAGCAATAACTTGGGTGAATCTCAAGTAAATTATGCCAACTGGAAAAGCAATCTCGAAAAGTTATATGCAACATGATTCTATTTATGAAACATTCCTGAAATGACCTCATTATAGAGATGGGAACAGATTAGTGGTTGGTGGGGAGACTAGCGGGAGGGGGTGACGGGGAGGCTGGAGGGACTTGGTTATAAAAGGGCGACAGGTAGGATCATGACGGGTGTGAGTTGATGGAAGTTCTGTAGCTTGACTGTGGTGGCGACCCTTTGAACCTGTACGTGATGAAACTGCATCGGACTAAATACACACACAGGTGACACGAGTGAAACCAGTGAAATCTGAGTAACACTAGTGGGTTGTATCTATGTCAATATCCTAGTTATGATGTTATACTACAGTTTTGCAAGATTTTACCATTGAGGGAAACTGAGGGTGGAGGGTACACAGAATCCCTCTGTATCATTTCTTACAACTATATGTAAATTACAATTACCTAAAAATAAAAAACCCATCTACCTGTTCATCTGATAAACATCTATTAAGCTGGGTTCCAGGAAAGCAAGGAGCCCTCACCAGCAGAGAAACAGCTGTGACGCAAATGCTTCAACAGCAGCAAAAGCCACAATGGAAAAGCCCAGGACCCAGAGCCACATTTTGTGCTCAGCAGTCTATGTGACTAAGTGCTCTGGGAGCTCAGAGCCAACAGCATTTGATTCCTACTCTGCTTAAAACTTTCCAGTCCAGCTCGGGGATCCCCCCGGACAGACACACCCACAATCTCTGACTCCCTAGTCTGAGAAGGGTGAGGCACAGGCAGGAGAACAAAGGCAGCAGGGCAGGCAGGAGGCGGGGCTTCAGTCCACGGGAGAATGACCCTCTAGGCCGCACCCCATGGGAAAGGGACAGTCCTGCTTGGGAAGACGACCTCCTGTGTTCAGCTGGCCGAGAAGCGCAGGCTGACAGCCAGAGTTGGGCCATCTACTGACTATGCTTAGCAGCTTTATGATTTTGTACTTTACTCCTCACAGTGACTCTGTGAGGTGGGGATACAACTGTGACTGCTTTATAGATGGGGCACATGAGGCACAGAAAGGTTGGATAACTCTCCTAGAGTTGCCAACAGTAAGTGGCAACCACATGGTTCAGCTGCACAGCCCACCTCACTCTGCTCCCTAGGCCCTGGGCCCCTCCCTGCTGGACTGGAGCTTCAGGTGTCTGGGGCCTTCACTGACCACTGTGACCCCCAGCATCCTGCTGACCCTGGAGCCAGTCTGCAGGTTCATGTCCAAGCTGAGCCCTGACTGTTGGGGGAGGAAGGGCCTAGACTAAAGGCAGAGGCCTGGTTTCCAGAGCCCAACAACGACTCATGCAAGTCCCTGCTGCCTGCTGAACTATTCATTGCCCTTAGCTGTTCAGTGGGGGAGGAGTTCTAACCAGGTGACAGCACAGCATATTCACACAGCCCTTGACTAACTCAAAGTGTTTTCCCATTTATGCTCTCATCTCATCTCCCCTCATTGTGACAGAAAGAAAGATTCCTGCTCTGAATCCCTTCTCCTCACTGCTTGAAATTCTACTATTTGAGAGTCATTCCTTTGGTGGTGAGGATCCAGAAGCCAGAGGGCAGCAGAGAACCAGACAAGCCTGAGTTCAGATCTCAGCTTTGTCATGCAGCAGCTGCGCAGCCACAGGGAGTGATAACATAGGCTGCAACACAAAGGTGAAGGTTCACACAGCCCAGGGTCGGCAGGGCTCTGACCCGTCTCTAGTACAGGAGAGGCCTGGGCAGCGAGGGGGAGTGGTGAGCCAAAATTTTATCACTCCCCAGCCGCTGATGGGGAGGCTGGACTTGTTCTCTGACCAGCTCAGGGGCAGTTTCCCCCAAGAGCTGGACACGCAGAGCAGCCTGTTGAAGCCAGTGGCCACCAGAGCCCAGCAGAGACAGGACTCACTGGGGATTTTAGGATTCATTTGTTTGGTTGGCCTAAATATCCTAAAGAAGTAGGGCTTCTGTGGAGTTTTCTGCCCCAGATCAGAAGAGTGAGGCCCCAGTCTGCTCAACATGTTTAGGTGGGGAATATCCCCCTAAAGGGGGTGACAGTGAGCTTGAAGACCTAGAACTGAGCCCTAAGCCTGGCTGAGTCTGTGGGCCCCCAGTCAAGGTCCTTGTTCCCACCTGTGGTGGGGCTGACGCTGGCCTGGAGGAGTCCAGTCTGTGCGGGGACCCACCCTGCCCCGCCCGGGAGATAATGGGACTGCCCAGATCCAGGGGTCTGGACAGAGGACTCACCCTTCAGCCTCTCTCTCAGGGTTGCTTAGGCTGGGGTCCTGCTGACGCACACTCAGAGGCCCTGAGCCCTGGCTGAGGCAACCCCTCAGTGCAGAGAAAGTGAACTAGAGAGAAGCCAGGCCAGATGGCCAGATATGATAAGAGGAAAAGTGAACTTATCCTGGATTCTCTATGTCTCTGAGGGCACAGGTCACAGCCAGACAAGTGGTGTGACTAACAGAGAAGACTGAGTGGCCGACATCCCTCAGCTCTGAGCACTGTCCCCCCAGAGCAGGGGATGGGGCCCAACTACACGGGTCAGCTCTCCTTTCAAACATGTGAAATGCCAAGAAATACAGGCCAACACCTTCCCCTGCGCCTTCGGACATCACAATCTAGCCACTTAGTGTTCCTTACACCAACCACACTTCCTCCCACCTTGGGGCCTTTATACAGGCTAGTCTCTCTACCTAGAAAGGTTCTCTCAGCTCCTTACATGTTTCAAATGTCACTTCCTCCAGGAGGCCTCCCCTGACTGCCCCCTCCCCTCCATCACCCAGTACCTCCATCAGAACACCTGTCACATTTGTCAGCAGCTCATCTAAGCATTTACTTGCTGATGGTTACAGCCCTGGGGTGGTTGGGGAACTCTGTCTGTCTTGGCACAGCAGGTCGCATCCCAGGCCCAGGGTAACATCTCAAGCATAGAAAGCTCTCAATAAACTTTTGCTGAATTAAGAAAATGAACCTCATCATTGCTACAAAAACCCCTCAGTTGCCAAAAATCAAGATTTAACCACAGTGAAGGCTCCCAACACTTTAGTACCCAAGGTTATAGCCCCCTCCCAAATGAGAAGCCCTCTCTGCTTGGTCCCACCCGTCCATCCCTACAGCTTCATCTCCCACCCTTCCACACCCTTAGCATGCTCTTTCCAGCTCCAGAGAACAACGCACCCTTTCCCAAACACACCACACTCTTCATGCGCCAAAGCCATTGCACATGCACTGTTTCTCCAGAACCCCTTTTCTCATCCTCCATGCTTCTCATTCTCTGGTCAGTCCCTCCCTCTCCAGCTTTTTCTGGCCCAGGCAGAGTCTGACCCTCTCCTTTCTCTGTGGGCAGCTAGAGCACTTGGGGCTGTGGCCACATCTCCAACTGAGAGTGTATCCCCCGAGCGTCAGCAGCCAGTGTCCGGCCCAGAGGGTGCACAACCATCATTTGCCAATTAAACTTTAGAGGGAGGCAAGCACCTCTGAGACTCAAGATGTTGGACCTAGTCAGGGTGTGACTGCAGCCCTCCCTGCCCTTGGGAGACATTCTATGTGCCACAGTTCACATCAATACAACATGTGGGTCCAACTCTTTGTCCAGATACTCTGGAAAACTTTCAGATTTGCCCAGGAAACTTAGGGCTGAATGGCACTCCAATGTGACTGTCTCCTCCAGCTGGTCCTTGTGCATATTTTCAAAGATCCTGAGTGAGGCATCGGCTGAGCCCCAGCAGTGTGTGCACACTGAGCTGCCGCCCTGGGGCCACATGCTTCCCTGCCCTGGTCTTGGCCATGTCGGTCCCTCACGCCAAGGCTCAGACAGGATACAGTTGTGTTATGCCATCGGCCCCCGGCCCCCGGCCCCAGACATCCAGCCCAGCCTCCCTGCTCCACAGTGCACAAATCCTTGCTTCTTCTAACTAGAAGCTCCCTTTGTCTCATTTCTGCCTTCTGCCCAAGATTTTATCCAGCAAATTCTATTTACCAGATCAGAGTTAATTTGCTTCCACACTGTTTTTTTAATGTCAGGGTATATAAGTTGGCCAATCAGAGCTTAGATGCTGAGAGGAGTGGCTGTGGCTTCAACTCCCCAGAGATCTGGAGGACACAGAGTAACCTGTCAAACCATGCAGCTAAATTGGGCAGCTCACTTGTGCGCTATGGTAAAAACAGAACTCAAGGCTCCCGCCCACCCAGCCTCAAATTCCTTCCTCCTTCCCTGCTTCTTCCCCCAAGGCAGAGGAAGCTGGGAGAGAATTCCAAGCAACTAGGTCAGGATTGAGAACAGACTGCCCTCTCAGAGCCACTTTCCTGTTGATGGCCCATGTGCCCCCCACCCCGGGTCAGCCTGGAAGTCACCTCCCTTACTGTGACTTAAGAGTTAGCAGCATCAAACTTTAATTTCAAACTCCAGCAAGAGGGACTGGTAGCACCTCTCACCCCAACGCCCTCCTGGGGATCCTCCCCACTGCCTACAACCTGGGGCTTCCTAAATGCCTCTCCCATCCCTCCCTTCTCCCTCATCTAGAGCCAGTCTCCCCTAGACTCCCCACACTGCTGCTCCCTGGCCCCCAACCTCCTGTCTTGCCTTTCCTGTCCTTCTTCCACTCTGGTCAGTGGGACACCTGAGGAGTCCAACCATACCACTGCCTCGTTTAAATGGTGCCACCACCTACCCAGAGGCACTGGAATAAACACTTCAGTGGGGGAACTCAGGACTGCTAGAAACTGCACCTGCCTCAGAGCCGAAAGTCCACAGGAGCCAAGAGGATACAAAGGTGATACCCTGGGGAAGACAAAACCGCAAAGCTCAGGGAGTCATGGCTCCGCCCTTAGAGCCCTGTCCAGAAGCCAGGATTCACTCCTGTTGGTAAGGATTCCAACGCTAACCTTACTGAGCAAGCACTCCATGTACAGTCGGTCCTTATTATTATCCACGATTCTGTATCTGTAACCTCCAAATCAATACTCTTGGGGCTCTCGCTTGCAGACATGCACAGAGCTTGAAAATCTGAGTTGTCCAATGCACAGGTTCCCAGCTGAACAAGGTAACATTACCTTTTTCGTTTCAGCTTGTACTGTAAACGAGTATCCTTTTCCTGGTCTGTTTAGTGTTGTGTTTTCACATTTTTCTCGGTTTTTTTTGGTTATTGTTGGTGGTAGTGATTTCTGTCTGAAATGGCCCCCAATCATAGAGCTGAAGTGCTATCCTGCGTTCCTAAGTGCAAGAAGGTTGTGGTGTGCCTTATGGAGAAAACACACGTGCCAGACGACCTTTGTTCAGGTGTGAGTTACGGTGCTGTTGGCCAAGTTCCATGTTGATTAAGTCAACAATATATTAAATAAGGTGTCTTTAACAAAAACCTTGGTGGTTTCTGTTGGTGGTTGGTGGAGATGCAGGGACTCTGTATGTCCCACAGGAGCAATGGTTCAGTATTTGCTAAGTCAGAGTTTGAGAGACATTATGAACATAACAATTGTGAATAACAAAAATGGACTGTACTGTGGCCAAATGAATCCTCAGAACAGGCATGTGAGGTAGGTCTGCCAGTATCCTGTTTTCCAGATGAGGCTCACAATCCTTTGAGCAAAGGAGTAGGGAAGGACAGCCCAAGGCATGGGAAGACAGATGCCAGTAGGGCCCAGCCTGGCAAAGTGGAATTTAGATAATTTAGCTGGTGAAGAAAAGACAAGGGGGCCCGAGAGAGGGCTGCCTCTTCTCAGATAGGGTCCTTGGTTTCCTGGGGCTGCTTGGACAGTGGTGACAGTGGTAACAGTGGTATCTTCTTCCTGCCCGCAGCAGAGCTCACGAGGTCCCTTCAAACCGGCCTGCAGTCAGAAGGTTTTACCACAAGCAGACCTGATGGCAGTGGGAGGGTGTATCACTTTCTATCTCAGTAGCCCAGCACACTAGGCAGCTCTGCATAAGGTGCCAAGGCCATCTCAAGCTGAGTGTGTCCAGAATGAATCTGAACCTCTCCTCCCCCACGTCAGCCTTGCTCTCCTAGAGAAGGGACCCCATGCAGTCAGTCACACTCCAGAGGCCTGGGGATCCTCACCCCACCTCTTCTTATGCCTCTCCCATCTGCAAGGCCTTGTCCCTCCCGCACACAAAAGCACATGTCACAGAGCTGGGTTTCTTCTTCTTCTGGAGAGAAGGCCTGGTCTAGGCTGCACTTTCTACCCCCTGGCCTCCCTGCTTTGTTAGTGGCCCAACTCACCCAAGATCACTCTCCAGACAGGAGCCTGAGGAGTTTTTTAAAAGTACAAATTGGATTACTGCCTCCCTTTTCTAAAGCTTTTCAAAGGTTCCCCACTCCATGAAGTTGCCTACCTTGGCCTACAACAGGAACTGGCCCACTCCCTTCTCCAGCCTCAGTGCCTGCACTTTTCCCTCGCTCATTCCATTCCAGCCACACCATCCTCTTTGCTATTTCTCAAATGCTCCAAGCATGTGCCCACCTCAGGGCCTTTGAGCCTGCTGTTCTCTTTCTGGGATGATCCCCACCACATTTCTGCACACCTACTTCCTCCCACCCTGCTCTCATCTCAGCTTCCCATTCAGGCCTTGGCTCAGGGGTCACGTTCTCAATGAGGGCCCCCCCCCCCCCCCCCCCCCGCCGACTGCCCTGCCTAAAGCTGTTATTCCTTCTTTGAGGGCCTTGTTTGTTTCATCAAGCACTGATCAACTTACTGCTTCACTTGTCTTTTGTCTCTCTCCCCTGGCAAATAGAGATTCTGAGTATCTAATATAGATTTCCGAAGAGTAGGGACCCTGAATACCTTATAAAACCATAATGCTTTCCCTGTACCAGGCTCAATATATGGCTGGGCTCAGTAACTATTTGTTGAATGAACAAACAAATCCCTACTTAACAGTTGGGCAGACTGAGGCTCAGGAAAGCAGAATGATTTACCCCTGACTCTTGAGTTAGAATCTAATGTCCAGTGTGAGCACTATGATCTCCCTGCAGGTCAGCCCCCAACACACACACACACACACACACACACACACTACAGGAACACAATCTGGTGAGAGGTAAGGCTTCGAGCAACTCTACTTGAAGTTTGGCAATGAGGCCATAGGGACAAGAGCTCAACAAATCCTAAGCACTGGGCATCAGGAACAGTTTGAAAAATAACCATTTCTGAAAGGTGGCAGAGAAAGCAAGCAAGCAGTGCTTCCAGCAACATCTTCCAGGCACAGAGTATCATATGTACAGATTTAAAAGAATCATGACCGAGTGAGCCCTGGGCCAGGTACTGCTTTACTCCAGACACAGGCCTGGGAGGGGAGATAATTATCACCGATGTTTTATAGATGAGAGAACAGGCTTTTAGTTTTTAAGAGTGGCAGTGTAGAAAAGCCTGCTTTGGGAGGCCATGGTGGGCTTTGTACCTTGCACAGGGTCTAGTCCTTCCTGGGCCTCAGTTTCCCCAGCTAAGTGGGTTGACCCTGAATGGGCGTCACAAGTTTAAACAACTACAGGAGACCAGGCATCTAACTCCTCTGGCCCACAGCTGTCATATGGAGACCTGGGTGACAGAAGCCAGAAATCTGGACTGAAGAATAAATAAAACCTCTAAATTTAAAAATGAAGTTAGTTAATTCAAAGTTTTAAAAACACTGCATAGGTATGTGTCTGCCTGCCAGCATGGCCTGGGGCACACAGGTCTGTGACTGCTCAACAGCTGCCCTCAGACCTCCAAGCTCCCTGAGCTCCAGACCTTCTCCCCCTGCTCCCTAGGAAGCCTGTCCAAAAGAGCTGCCCCCTCGGAAACCTTGAAATCAAGGCAGCAGGAGGCCCTTCTGGTGGTGTCTCAGGTCTGCCCTGAGAAAGAAGAGAAGCCCCTTCTGGTCGTCACGCCAGGTCTGGTCGCAGGCTCTTGGCACCAGGGCGAGGTGTTGGGGGGGCCCCATCCAGAGCACAGATGGCTGCCTCCCTTCATGGGCCTGACGCAGCTGCTTGAGAGGGACCTGCTTGGTTGCTGGGGCAACACCCTTTGCCCCCTTCCAGAGACAGCTGCTCCTTAGAAGCCCTGCTCACACCCCAGTTGGGGACAAAGATATGAGGAGATTCTGTCCTGGTATGTTCAGGCCAGAGGGGCTGGAGGATGGGTTAGGCAATGCCCTCCAGATGGACCCACAGTTCAGGTCAGCTGGTTCTCTGAGGACAGGAAGCTGCAGGGCAGGGGACTTCACAAGCTCCAGGGCATCTCCCCTGACCGAGGGCCAGCTATGAGCCAGCCTAGCATGAAGAGCTTTAACTGTATCAACTCTTTCCCAGGCCTAGCAGTCCCACTTCAAAGAGGGAAAAACTGAGGCTCAGGGAGCAGTGAACAGCCCAAGGTCACACAGCCAGGATCTGAGCTCAGGCTTTCTGATTCCAGAGCCAGCCTTGTGGCTACTGCTTCACCACACTGCCCAGGGCTGGAGTTAGGTGCCACCTAGCAGGGCCTGGCTGAAATCCTGGCCAGGCCAGTTCCCAGTCAGGACCCTATTCCTGGGTCCTCAAGCAGGGTTTGGCAATTTCCTCTGAATGGGTTAGATGGTGGCAGCCTCTGGCTCTGCTGGCCATGAGGGCAGAGGCCTGGGGCTCCAGACCAGAGCCCCACCACTTGAAGAAAAAGGCGCTCTACCTGCCTGTGACTACTGCCACCCACTGCTGCCCTTCCCCTCCAGACATGTGGTCCCAGATACTGCGACCCTCTCACCAGAAACACCAGAACCTCTGAAATGGGTGTCTGACAGCTTCAGAGCAGAGCCCAGAGAGGTGAGGCCACTTGTCCTAGGTCACACAGCTGGGACTGGAACGAGGATGTGGGGAGCCTCCAAATTCTAGGGTCCAAATAGGTAGCTATTCCAGTGATTTTCAAACCAGCTTCTGGGGGCCCGGGGAAAACTTTCTGATTCCCTCCCCAGGCCAGGTCCCTCAGAGCAGCTCTGTTTTCCTTTTTTTTCCTCCATGTGGAATTCTCACATGGTATTTTGAGACCCACTAGACCAATTCAACTCCCTCATAGTACAAATGAGGAAACTGAGGCTCAGAAAGGCAAATGTACTCCCTGAGGAGCAGGTGGCAGAGCAGGGACCTTGCCCAGGGCTCTGAATGTGGGTGTGTTCCCTGTCCCCCTGCAACCTCCCTGCCTCTCAGCCTGGAGACCACCAGCTCCAGGCATTCAGGGAGGTACCCATCTGTGGCTGAGCCCCATCTCAAGTCCCTGACCAGGGGACCCCAAATAGCATGCTGTTTTCTCAAGAAACATTTCCACCATTACTGCAACCATATCCAGTGAGCAACCTGTCAGGCAACATTCACCCTCACGTCCGTCCTGTGTTGGAATCTGCCGCAAACGTCCTTTTATGTATCCCCAGAGACCTGCCGCAGGGTTAGCCCTGCCAGCAGCTGTGCTGAGGCCCCTGCCCTACCCCCCAGGACACCTTATTACCACCACCCCTGGGAGTCCAAGCTTTAAAGAGATGCCAGCTTCCAAGCAGCAGTTACTGAATCATGATTTTCTTGTTGTATATTAAAGCTATAAACACTAGAAGGGGGTGTTGACACAAGTAGGAGAAAGTAGCCAGAGTTACAGGGCTGTATGGCTCCAGTGCAACACAAAAACTTGATGGGTACAGCCCCGCTTGGCCTTGTGGGGGAATGGGGTGGGGTGGAGAATCTAATATTTGTCTTTTCAAATACTATTTGGCTTTTCAAATACTGGCTCCAGCGTGTGAACCTCACTGCTGTCTTTCCAAAGCCCTAGGATCCCAGGAGCCCAGCCTGGGAAGTACTACTTAGAAGAAAGAGCCTCAAAAAGCCACCTTCACTTCTGGAGAGCTGACGTCAAACCCTGGTGACGGGTCACAAAAACCTGGGTTTTTACAAGCTGTCACAGGCCCCTGCGTCCAGTATGCAAAGCCAGATGCTGCCAGGCCCCGTGCACCTCGACTGCTGGCCTCTTTCATCGTTCTGAATGACCAAGCGGATCCCAGAATAGAAAGATGGTGCTAACAGGCTCATTCACTGTGCCTGGAGTGACAGGTGGCATATCGGGTGACAGAGCCAGGAGCCAAGAACCCTGGGCGGCTAAGAGATGGGACAAAATGAACGGTGCAGAAGTGAATGGGGAAAACCGTGAGTTCAGCTCAGGTCAGCCCAGGCCAGGCCGCCTGCCTCGATGCCAGGCCTGCGGAAAGGGACACAGGAAGGGAGAGGGCCCAGTCCTCAGAGCTTATATTAAGATCCTGAGTTCAGGATCCCAAGTTGCACAATTACACAGGAAAGCAGACATGTAGAAAAATGCCTAAGTGACTCCAGCTGACTGTAGACAAGGTCTAGGCTGCACTAACAGAGGAAGGCGCAGGACCAGGGAGGGGGCAGCCCCACTGGACTCTGGACAATGCTGTTGGTACTGTTGGCGATTATGGACAAGGGACAGCGCCAGACTGAAGCCTGATGAGAAGGGGGCAATCTGCACAGGGAGAAGTCTCAAATCCACCCACCCCTATCCCATTACAATAAGTGCTGATTTACAGAAGGGAAGCCACACACTGGGCCCTGGGTGTGCGGGTGGGCACTGGGGACCCAGGAGAAGTCCTTGTCAAGAAACTCACAATAAAAACTACTGACTGGGCGGAGCCACGTGCAGTACTGCAGGAGAAAGCCTGGAACTGACTGAAAGTGTTGTGATTGATAGTGAGGGCCGTCACACACTTGCCACAGATGGGGTGTGACATGTGCACCATGAGCCGTGTCTAGTCCAACACGAAGGAGGGCTTGGAGAGAATGGAACAGAGGCAACTCAGAAGGGCACGGCTACTATCTTCAGAAACCTAGAAGACTGACACATAGACACTTGGTCCAGGTTGTCACAGTACAACCAGAGGGGCGACAAAAGGGGTGTTCAGGGGGAGCAGATTTTGCCTCATTATAAGGAGGCACTTCCTAAGGGGCAGAGCTGCTGGGAAGGCGGCCAGCTCGGCCGGACACAGGCACAATGGATGCAGGGAGGGACTCAAGCCCCCACAGGTGCGCCTTTTAAAAAGACTCCTTCCAGGCATGAGATGTTCTTTCTTTGTCTGCCTACTTCACACCCAGTTCTGGACGTGACTTTAGACTTCGTTTTGGTGTGTGACATTCATAGTTCAAAATTTTTTTGCCTCCAGAGAATCGTCATGAACAAGTGAGAGAGAGAGGAATGTTCAGACAGCCTAGCTACAGGGGAAATGACATGAGGACTAACTCCAGGGCCTCAGACAGCACGGTCAGGGCTTAAAACTCCTTCCTCTGGGAAGTCTGGGCAGGACAGAGTCCCTACCTGAGATGATAAACCTGTCTTCAGAATATGAGACCAGCTGACACTTGCTAACCCTGCTGTCCACCCACCCTCCTAATACCTACTGCTGGGTTACAGACGTGGCCTTGTAGGTCAGGAGGCCCTGCGTCTGAGCACTGTTACTGCACTCACTGTATGATAAAGGCTCCGATGATCTCACTCTCACTCATCTGTAAAATGGGAACAATTCTGGCTTGCCCTGTCCACTGCCCTAGGGCTGCTGTGAGAGTTTCTTGGGAAGACAGGTGGGAAAGGGCTTGGTAGGTGAGGAGTTGTCATTACAATTGCTTGAAGGGCCCTTGTGAGCAAGGGGCCTTCAGAGCAGACACCCAGTCCCAGGCCCTCTGAGAACTCTGTGGGCCAGAAGCTGGGGGTTCCCGGCCTGGGGCAGAAGTGAGGAGCCATGTCCCTCCAGGGACATGTCCCTCCAGGTGGGCAGCTGGGGTCCTCAGACAGGGCACTGAGGACCCCAGCTGCCCACCCACTCCATGCCATGCTTGCATCACCATTCTAGTATTTTAGGGTAGTGTCCTCTGGTGTCTCTGCCTTGCCAAGCACCCCTCTTAACTTCTCTCTGCCACCCTCTTCACACCAACACCTCCTGTTCTCAGAGTCCAGGCCTTTGCACCTGCTGCTCCCTGCCTGCAACACCCCTTCTTCTCCCTGATTTTGCCTCCTCCTTCAGGTTTCCATTCCAGTGGTACTCCCTCCACGGCATCCTGACTGTCCAGGACTGTCCCCCTGCACCCACCTGGTGCCTCTCACTGGGTCAGCCCCCCAGGTTTAGATGTGCTAGAGGCCTTGGCCATCACACTGCTTTATAGGTCTGTTTACTTTTCTTCTCCCCTTAGACCCTGAACCCTCTGAAGGCAGGGACCACATGGTTCCCATACCTGGGGCACCCAGAAGGGGTGCCAGGCGAATGCCTGTTGACACTTATAAGGTAGGACCCTATCCCTGATTTCACCCCAAAAGTGGTACATGCCTGCAGGAAGACCTTGAGGACACAGCAGCAGGGGAGAGTCTCTGAGGGGTGACTTGGCAAGCAGAAGACAGAGGCGCTGGGACAAGCTGTGACTACAGGTTTCCCCACTCATGCCCCCATGTCCCTCCCTACTCGATTTTTCTCTCCCAACCACTTCTAAAAGCTCATGTTGACATCTGGGAAGATCTCTTTGAAAGAACACCTATACAAGGGAAGGTCACCAACCCCGCAACCTGTCCACAGAACCCTGCCCCAACAATGGCAGTGTGAGACACACTGTAAGGACTGGCTGAACATTAGTGGCTAACCATCACAGTTAATGGTGTTTATCATCTGCTCAGGAATTGGTGGCTATGGCAGTGGCCCAGCCACTGTCTGAGGTCCTCACCCCTGCATCTTATATTTGATCCCCACAAGATGTTTTCACCATCTCCCCTTGTGCTGCTGAAGCAGAGGCTCAGAGAGGTTGAGGGATTTGCTCAGTGTCACACAGCAAGTCATGTTCTATCTGCTAAACAAGAGCAAACCCTCCAGGTTTCAATCTCCAGAATACAATCTTCACAGCACCCAGTCTCACAACAAAAATACAAGTTCGCTGACAAGGAGACTGACACAGACATTCCCACAAAGCTTAGAAGTCACCGTAGAAAGACAAGTTTGATCTCTCCCTTCTGCTGGCAGAATCTGAGTACACTTTTACACTTCTAGAGTACACTTTTACAAAGACCCCAAGCCCAAGCCAGCATCCCGAAAAACACTTGAAGAAAGCAGACTTCACCTTGACAACTTCTAACCTCTGGGAGCTGCTCTGCTCGGATGTTTCTGTAAGCATACTAATCACCTCCCCAGGTTTCGGGCTGTCCTGACAGGCCCTTTTCTGCTCTCACAAAGAGATCTGTGACATCACTTGCGCCTCAAGTGGTCCCTTCCCCTCCCAGGACACCCATCTGTAAAAGCTGGGCACTGCACCAGGTTGGGGATGGCACAGGTTCCACTGGGTGTGCTACTTCTGGTTGACTGGCAGTACCTGCCTGTGTTCAGAAGGATCCTGAAGTTGTGGCCAGGCTCCACACAGCCACCACGGGCACTGGAACCAAGGCTGCCTCTGTAGGAAAAGCCCTCCCAGGAGATGAGCAGCCTTTCAAAAACTCTCCTGTAACACAGCCACATAGAGCTTGGAGTTGCAGTGTTCATTAACTTGGAGAGTTAACTACAACAGTTCATTATTCAGAGATACCACCCACTTCCCCTTTCAAATATACCTCCTTAAAATGTGCTAGTGAATGAGGAACCTGGAATAGTCAAATTCACATAGACAGAAAGTAGAAGGATTGTTTCCAGGGCTGGGGGCAGGAGGGAATGGGAGTTTTTGTTTAATGGGTATAGAGTTTCAGTTTTGCGAGATGAAAAGAATTCTGGAGATGGAGGATGGTGATAGCTATAGAACAATGTGAATGTACTTAATACCACTGAACTGTGCAGTTAATATAGTTTAAGTGGTATATTTTTGTTATATGTATTTTAACATAATTTTTAAAAATGGGCTAGTGAAGAGTCCACTGAGGAATTCTCTATAAACAAGCCCTAGCTATCATATTGCTTTGATCTTTTTCACCCCAAATCCATGAGTCACAAAATAAAATATTTAAAGCTACTTTAAGCATGAATTTTTTTAAAATTTCTTATTTGAGTTAAATGTATTTGTGAGCAGGGGCTGATTTATAATCTGCCTACAATCTCTTTCCTGATATTCAGGAAACAGAAATAAAACAAATAGAAAAAAATTCAAATAGAAAATTAAAAAGACTGGAGGTCTACAAGGGCAGTGATGGATGTGTAAGTATCATAGATCCTTGGAAAGAAGCTGGATGGGAGACTGTGTGGAAATTTAAAAAAATTAAAAACTTTAAAAAAAACTCTAAATACACTGTATAACATTACAGAAAATAGTTAAAAAGTCATTTTAATCTCATTGCCTTAACGCAATTACTATTATACCATTCTACACCAAAACTTTTAAACCGATCTATTCTGGAACGGCAACCTGGCTAAAAAAGGAATAAAAACTTCTGCTTTGGCCTTAGTAACTAACAAAGCAGCTGGTAGAACAGAAAGAGCAGTGAATCAGGACTTCAAATCTTGATTAAGCTGTGTGACTCTGGACAAATCATTTCACCTCTCTGTTCCATCATTTCTAAAAACAGCAGTAACTCCAACTGGCCTCCCTCAGCAACAGAGGCAACAGGCAGGGCTTTGTGAACTGTGAAGCAGCAGCAATAAACAGGGTGTGCTAAAGACACCTTTTCTCGATGACTAATGATCAGTATGAGAACCAATTTAATAAAGGTAAGTACTTGGAAGTTTTGATGTTAATTTTAAAACAAAATCACTTGTACTACTTTCATTATCATACCTCTGGCTCCTGGCTGGGTGAGCAGACCCCTCCAGACATAACCCATACCTCTCCCAGTTCCCTCAACACTCCACACCCTCTCCACCTCACGGTCTTGCCCCCTGCTGTTCCCCATCTGCCTCCTTCCCATCCTCCACCTCACCTTCCCTGAGATGCCTCTCCCATTCTCTCTGAATAGGTGCCTCTCAGCAACTATTTGTTTCCCTCAGGGCTCTTACCTCACTTAGACAGTACCTTGTGTATCCTGCTTGGATGGGGTCTCCAAGCTGGACAGAAGCTCCATGAGGAAACAGACCAAGTTTGTCTTGTTCCCTCTCCTCCCCTGGCTCAGCACCTGGCATGAATGGCTGATTGTTTGGAAAGAAGTGGAGGTGGGTGAGGAGGAGCTGGCTGGGATGGACCCAAGACCTCGTCCCCTGGACTGTTCCCACGCGGTGCTGCGCATGCCCCATTTGAGGAAACTGCTGGGGCAGCAGTAGCACTGGCAGCCCTGCCTTGATAGTGCCCGCTCCTCCAACCCCCGCAGGCAGACACCTCCTGACTGCTACCATGCCCCGTGCAGGGCAACAGCCACGTCATGAAGCGTGGGAAGCTTGGGAAGGCAAGGAAGTTCCAGGAGAGGCTGGAACTAGTAAATGTATTCACAACACACTCAATAGCGGACTCCTCATCATGGCCCCTGGTAGGAAAGTGCCCCAGTGGGGTGATGACCCTGCAGAGATAAACCCTGGCTCTGTGTGCCTGGTGAACTCTGACAGCTCTGGGGAGACTTTTCTAGCCTGATCTCAGCTCCCCAGACTCCTGGACGGCTCACCTCTGCCTCCCCTCCCCCACCCTAGGTAGCCTCTCCTCAAAATCTCTATCCACTTGGAGCCTACCCAGTCCCTGAGGTCCTGAAGGTCACCTCCTCTCTAAAGCCTGCCTTAATTCACTCCATATTCCCCATCAGAGCCCCACATTCAAAGAGCCATCAAATGACTGACTCCTCCAAACACCCCACTTAGTCCACTGACATCTTTCCAGGCATGGGACATGGACAGTCTTTAAATATTTCCAGTCTTCCCTCTCCCCTTGGATATCAGTAAGAGCAGGAGCTAACATTTCTTAAGTGCTTCCTCTATAGCAGGCATTGTGCTGAGTGCTTTACACACATTCTCCTGTCCTCATGCTGTAACTTGTGTCAGGTAATATTATCACCTCTATTCTACAGGTAAAGAAACTGAGACCCGAGAGATTAAGCAACTTGCCAAAGCCTCACAGCTCCAGGTGGCAGCCCAGGATCTGAACTCCGGCAGTGTCACTCCAGAGCTATGCTCTTAACTACGAGGCTGCAAGGCCTTTGGTATGTGGGCTTCCATACACAGTTGGGCTTTATGAATGCTTGTTTCTGCATTGTGTGGGAGCAGCATGACCAGGTGTGGACCATCGATGCAGTCACTCAACAACAACTTGCAGATCACCGTGTGCTCAGTGTGTGCCCTCAGGGAGTGGACTTGAACCAACATAGCTCTGTGCCTGGGGAGTTTAGGATTGTGCAGAGAAGAGGAGAGGTAGACAAAAATCCTATTTGTTGAAGCAACGAAATTGTTACCATATCTACTTTGGCAAGGCTGAGGATTTCCTCAGAAAAAGCACAAAGAAACAGGAACTTGAGACCCCAGTCAGTTAGACAACAGCTAATCTTTGAAATACACAAGTCAACCAACCAGCGTGTTAACGATACTTTCTTGGTAGCTTCTGAGGGACCAAATCGATCTGACTAAATAGCAGAGCTTGAAGGAACTGGCTCCTGCCGAGAAACAAATGGGGAATCCGAGGTCCAGAGCTGGGAAGGGTCTTGTTGGCAGCCACCTATCAACTCAGCAAGAAGCATGGCTCCTGCTCCCCCATACCCAGTCCTTTCCAAGTCCCTGGATCTGGGAAAGGAACCAGGACAAAAGGCTTTTAGGTCATCTGGGTCCTTAAGAAGAAACCACCAGGGGTTGAGGTAAGTGCCCACAGTGGCTGAAAGATTAAAAGTTTTCTTGTTGGAGACAGGGCCCTAGCTCTTACCTTCAGGGAGGCTGGAAATGTTCTGTGAAAGCTGAATTCGGGAGGCCAGGATTGATTTCCCAGGCCAACACAGGCCCAGCTCCAGCTCAGCCCTGTCCCGGAAGGACGGGAGTTTAAAAGGCTGCAGCTCCCCACCTGGGGCCACACCCGAGTGAGGCTTACTTTACTAGGGAACCTGTCGAACTGGCCGTCTCCCAGACAGTGGCTGGCTGGGCCAGAAGGCCACCGCCCGTCTACAGCCTGGCGCCTCTCCCCGCGGGGCCCCACCCGGCCCCCACCCCAGCCAGGCCTCCAGAACAAGGGTGGGAACTGGTGTGGAAGAGGTCTGCTTCCCTCCTAGTGAGGTAAGCTCGGCCTGGGTCCCCCAGGGCCAGGCCCAGCCTGGGCTGGGTCTGAAGCGGCCGCTTCCGGCTTTACCTTTTTCTTTCACTTTGGTTTTTTTTTTTTTTTAACCCCAAAGTGAAACTAAAGACTGGAACGATGTGAGAAAGATGGTGAGAGTTAAGGCCTGGGAGGGCTGAATATCTGGCTTCTAATCCTGGTGAGGCTGTTGACTCACTGGGAAACTCAGGGGAGGAGGCCCTCAACCACAGGCCTTGGTTTCCCCAATGATAAAACAGAAGAGAGGAGCTAAGCGAGTGATTTAAAGTGTCATTTTAAACTAGAAAAAATGATAGAACTTCTCCTTCCTCATCCCTTCCACCAACGAGGACTGAAAAGAAGCTGCAGAAATGACTGGTAGGGGACCCTAAAGGGCCTTACTGTTGGCTTCTGGGAGAAGGCAAAATTCTGGCTGCTGTGTGGAGACCCTGCTCGTCTCCCTGACTACCTCTTCCCAACCTGTCAACTGAATTCCTTTATCCGAGCAGGCCTTGGGACAAAGCAAATTCAGGAAGACCCTAGGCACGAGCCTGACCCTGTCTTGGCATACAAGAGGTGACACTCACCAACAGCTGCCCCAAAACTCATAGGCTACCCAGGACTGGTCCAAACTTCACTCTGCTGACCCCAGGGTGCCTAGCAGTGTCTAGCTGAGACCACTGTAATCTGCTTTATGGTGTTTCCCCACTAGCTGATTTACCAACGCTTCCTACTAGGCCTGGTAACATGAGAAAGGCAGGGATGAGTCTCCCTACCCCTCAGATGAGAAAAACCAAGGCTCAGAAAAGTACAGGGACATAGTGGCAAAGCCAGCACTGGATTCAGGAGCTCAGTAAACATTTCCTGGATGAATGAGCTCACTAGCCCAGCTGCTGCCAAGCAGGTGCAGCATGCACAGAGAAGCGCAGGAAGGTGGACACAGTAGGGGGAGGGTGTGAGGGAGACTGACATCTCTCCCTGGAGATCAAGTCACAAACAGGTCCTAAGGTACCTATTAACAGAACCCCTTCCCCCTCAGCCCTGGCTCCACTTCTGACGTCCCTCCAGCCCATTTCTTCCCTTCATTCTTCACTTTCTCCCATCTGCACCTTTCTCTGGAGACATCTCATTGGCTGAGGATTTTTGTATGACACTGGCCAACCCCCTTTCCCTCTCTGGGCTGGATTAGAATACTCAGGTTCTTAACCAAGGAAATGAACTTGAATCCAGAGACAGGGACAGGGTGCTTTAAAAAATACATAGATTTTCAGAATGCAGAAGAAGGCAATTCGAAAATACCTGACAGAATTTTAGGTGCGTAAATTCTACTTGCAGGAATGGCTCCTAAAGCGACACATGTACACGGACAGGTGGGGAAGGGTGCTCGCTGCTGCACTGCTCCTAGTAGTAAGGCTGGGAACAACCTAACATTCTTGAGTAGAGGACTGTCGGGTGGTATCTCTGTCAATGGAGTGCCATGCGGCCATGGAAAAGGAGGCCATTGATCATGTGTGCCCATGGGAATAAGCTATAACAGAGACAGCCTTGTGTGAAGACAAGGTACAGAACAGCAGACAGTAGGTAGAGAACATACCACTATTTGTGTAATAAAAAGGATGTACTACCATAGCTGCCCGCACATGCAGAGTATTTCTGGGAGGAAACATCTAGACTGTTCACAGTGATTATCCAGGAGCCTAGGTGGGAAAGACACTAATTTTTTCACCACTTTTTTTTCCTACAAAGTTTGAAATGTTTAACCACATACATGTATTGCTTTCTCAATAAAAGTACAATTTTTGCACATAAAAAAATAACTCCAGCAAAATGTAAAGAAGCTTCCCTCTAGGTCTTAGGCATCAGACTCCCTGGAAGCAGGGCACAGACACCTTGATTTTGAAGTCTCCTCAAGGGCTGCTGGGTTAGGCTTGTGGAACAGGCAGTCAGCCTCAGAGTAGATGGAGGCAGCCTGGACACCACCGGGCTCCATGCAGGGGAGAAAGCATCAGGGAAGACTCAGGAAAAATTTGGCCTAAAGGCACAGGAAAGATTTGAAGAGGGATTTGAATGTTGAACAGGTACAGCTGTGAGGGGAGAGTTTCTACAGGAAGGAAGGCTGGTAAGACAGGGGAAGGGGAAGAAATGTCTCTCTCTGCATGGGATCCTGGCAAATTTCTTCCTCTCTGCGCTTGGTTTCCACTCATGAGATGTGAGGAGGCAGAGCCAGAGTCCTTTCCAGACTGATATCCTAAGATCTGCCTTTATTTCATCTCATTTAATATTAAAGGAGGCAGGGAGGGTCCCCAGCTTAGCACATGGCCACAGGGCTCTACACCTGTGCAGACTGTAATCAAATATTTGGAAGCTGCAGAAAATTCAGGCCAGGATCTTAGATACAGCAGTCTTTGGGCGACTTCCTCCCCTCTGGGGAGGAGCAGATGGTCTTCTGATGAGATGCCCTCCCTCACTTTCTTGTTAATAATTAAGTCATTCTTGAAGACCTCTTTTGTCACTTTTGAAGTTCAGTTTGCAGAGACTTCTGCCTTGGCTTGTTTTACTATGATGCTCCAGGCTGAAGGCTCATAGGCTACAATAGTCTAGATCTAAGCCACAGGCAAAGATTACAGGGGCTGCAGTGGAAAGAGCCCAGGAGCGCTAGGGTGGATTCTGGCTAGACCTGATGATTCTGTGGACTTGGACAGGTGAGAAGCTAAGCCTCTAAGACTGCTCTGCTTGCCACTGTATCCCCAGGGCCAGCTCACCACCTGGCACACAGCAGGCACTTAGTAAATATTCACTGAATAAACGAACAGCTCAGCCAGTGAATCCCAGAGTGATCGTGGTCAAATCACTTTCTGGAAAACGAGGGTGACAAGCTCCCAAGGTTGTATATGGGTCTCCCGAGATAAGGTGGATGAAAATGCTTTGCAAATATAGGCTACTCAAACATTAAGGACCCAGAACCAATGTGCTGAAAACAAAGTAAAAGGCTGAATATACACGGGAGTGATAAAATTTACAAGAAAGTACCTGGCGAATGGTAAGGTGTTAGTAGAATGAATTACTTCAATTGAGAGAGACAGCACAGGTTGCTCTAGTTCACTGTTCCAATGTCTAAATGATATTTCTCAGGCTGTGTCTGTTCCAAAACCCCAAATCCTTCATCAAAACCTCTGTCCTGATTTTGGTATGAAAAACATCAGTGCAGTTACAACTGTACCCTGCACATAGCTGGGCTCAGAGTGTATTTGCCAAAGAGACTGGCATATGGATTGTGAGGGGTTTTACTGGAGAAAAGAGGGGAGTGGTGTGAGCAGAGCATGGAGGCTGTGCCTGCCATGTGGTTTGCTCTGCCTCATGATCCCAGGCCAAGGCCCTGCTCAAGGGGGCACAGAGAGGAGAATGACTGGCCATCAGTTTCCTAGCTGTACACTGCGACCAACCACTGCTGCTTCCCCAGGGTAGCCACTTAGTAAGTACCAGTCCCCTTCCCCTTCTCTCTGCCCATTGGGTATCCCTGGCTGCAGCCTGGGATACGGGAACTGGGCTCCATCACCTGGCTCTCCTGTGCCAAGAGCACCTTGGACAAGTTCCTTCCTGCCTTTGTGGGTGACTGATTCCTCTGACTGGGCCAGGAAACACCCTATGTGGTGGGGGCTGGCTGAGAATCCCAGTGGGCCCAGTCATGGACGTGCCCACTGCTGGACTAGACACACACCAGACCCAGCTCCAGAGGCTGCTCTCAGCCTGGCGAGTAAAACTGCTGATGTGAAGGCCCTTCAATTCACTGACTCTCCCACCTTGAAGAAATTCTGAGTTGGCATCCAGTCCCAACCTTCCAGGTCTTCAGAAAGCAGGGGTTTGTGGGCTTTAGGGCATGTATTTCATGTCCTCAGTTCAAGGGGCAAGGAGGCTCAGATTCCTGGGACCCTAACAGTAGAAGATTCCTTCCCAAGAAGCAAAGCTAAATTGTGGGAAGAGCCAGCATTCAGTCAGCCTTGGGCCTGAGTCACGTGTTCTTTATCTGTAAAGTGGGGATGGTAAGTCCTCCTGCCTTGGGCTTGTTGTAAGGATTTCATGACAGCGCCCATGGAGGCCCTGGCACAGAGCCAGGCATAGAGCAGGTGTACAAGCAATGTGCTGACTGTTATTTCCTGCTTAAAGCAGCAATACCCAACATCTTTCCTGCTGGCCCACCAGGCCCCTGGCTGGGCTTTCCTCAGGGAGCACAACATCCTCGCTACCCCAACTGGCCCTTCCCACTCCCACAGGCTCCACCCGAACCTTGCCCTCTCCTTTCTTCTGGATGCTTGCAAAGCTTCCTCCCTGTTGTCATTTTCATTCATTCCAATTCACCCAGCCTGACCCATCTTGGAAAAAATCCCCTCAGTTGTGCTACCCCTGCTCTAAAACCTTCTGTGGCTCCCCTATGCCTCTGCTTTCCAGCCCATGTTCAACGCTGCCTATAACCTCCGGGCTCCTCCCAGGTTTCTCATCCAGAGCCCTGATGCATCAGCAAAACTAGTTTACTCACTGTTTCCACAAATATGTGCTTACCTTGTCCAGCCCTCCACCTCTGCTTTAGCAGAACCCATTCCCAAGAATGTCAGCCTTAAGGTTGGTCTCTGCAAATCCAGCCCTCCTCACAAGGGCTCTTGTTTCCTCTGGCTCACGCTCACTTCTTCCTTCTCAGACAATGCTTTTCTTCAGTAAATGCTTAATTACAGACTGTCACACAGTCTCTCATAATTGTAGGCCTTGTTTCCCTTGTCAGACCGTAAGTTCCTGGGGCAGAGGCCCTGTCTGTCTGGTCCTTCCCATTCTTTCGGAGCCTGGCCCAGGGCTGAGAGGGCAGGTCTCTGGTCAGAAAGTGTTTTCCAAGCCCAATTCAGCTCCAGGCTGAGACGAGTCTAGCTCCAAACACTAGGGACCACTTCTCTTGTCCTTGTCCTAGTCACTGGCCAAACTATCCTCCGTGACGCAGCTCTCCCCAGGGCGATTCAGGCCAGGGATAGAGAAACGAGGGAGACCTGGGTAGGGAGGCAGGGCTATGGTTCTCACCTGGCCCTGACACGGTCTTGTTCTGGGATCCTAGGCATGTCCCTGCCCCTTCCCCTCCCTGGGCCTGCTTCTTGCAGTGAAACAAGAAACAGTAACGTTCAAGCTCTACAACATGGATTTCATTTGTCTTTAAGGTAGCCTTGTTTCCAGGAGTTCCAGGTGGGTGAGGAACCAGCTGATTCCAACACAGGTGGAGGGAGGGGAGGCAGCCACAGCCAGGACAGGGAAATTTGGGAATCTGAGAAGCATTCACACCCTGTACACCTCGTTAAACTCATTAAGTTCCTGTTGTTGACTGGACTGCATTCCTGCCCAGGTGTTCCATTCCATAGCCCTTTACCCTGGCCAGGTCCAACAGTGTCTGCTGAGGGCTGAGCAGGGGAAGGGTAACCTGCTTCTGGAAACCACCAATCCTGCCTGAAACAATGACCATGACAAGCGGCGAGTCTCCTCACCTGTAAAATAGGGATAATACTGGGACCCATATCAGGATTGTTGCAATAATGCAGTGCGATAATGCCATACACCACTTAGCACGGTCCCGGCCACCTGTGGATGGCAGTGCAGCAGACACATTCCCACTTCCTGAGGGGCCTTTACGACATAAATTCTCATCCTCAGAGCAACCTGCGAGGAAGGTACTTCCATCCCAATCTGACAAGGCAGAAAACTAACGCACAGAAAGTCGATCAATCCCAGGTCACACAGCAGGGACAAGCCAAACTGTAATACCAACCCAGGAAACTCTCAGTTCAGCTTTCCCTGGTGTGCAGCCCACAAGCTCTCAGCGTCAGACTCCTCCAGAGGGCTGTTTTAAAAAGCTGATTCCTGCCCCTAGACCTGACAAATGAGAATCCCTGGGGAGAGAGAAACCCTGGTGAGGAACCTGAACTTTATAAAGATGAGGAACCTAAATTTTACATTTGAGGAAACTGAGGCAAAGAGAGGTAAAGTGACCTCTGAGGTCACACTTCCAGCAAGTACAGACCTGGGACTGAATCCACAGTCTGACGCCAGAGGAAGCAATCAGAGACTTCCTAGAGGAGGTAGCATTTGACAATGTGGGCCTCAAAGGGAGAGGGGCACCACCTCGGGGGAGGGTACAGCACAAAGGCTTGGAGCAGGAGAGGCCAGGCAACAAGTGCTCAATGCGGCTTGTGCTTCCAGATCCCTGAGCATGAAGAAATATGTATGGAGCCACCTCTACAGCCTTCCCCTGAGAGCCCAGAGAGGGACACTCCTGAGCCCATCGGAGCTTCTGGGAGGAAAGCCTGCTGTGTGTGGGGTCTACAACCAGCAGGTCTATGGCAGTGGCCCTCTGGGTGTGTCTGGCAGCTGCTCAGGATGAGAAAGCCAGGGAAGGTGGTGACTCAGTCCCTACCCAACTTCAAGATAGTTCCATTTAAATTTGAGATGAGCTCAGAAGCCAGGGAAATGTCAAGCAAACCATCCTTGCAGAACAGATGCCAGATACAGAGAAGGCGGCCTGAGGCGTAGGCTACCAGGCAGCAGCAATCAATTTGGAGCAATGCTGCAGGTTGTGCGAGGAAGAAAAGTCAAAAGGCCTGGGTACAAGCCCACTCTGGGCCCCCTATTCTTCATTCACCTGTGAAACAGGGAGAACTCCACAGGCTTCTGACTTCCCCCTAGGACTGTTGTGAGGAACAATGGTAAGGAAAGAGCCTGGCAGATTACACAACATCTCCCACAGCAAGTGAGAGATTAGGGGATTACTGCTATGATTTACTAGAACAGCCAGAAGGTGCTTTCCTTGCTACCTGAACCCCAACCACAGCAGGTGAAGGGAAAGGCTGGACCTCAGTCTTGTTTCCACAAAGAGAAAAGGGACCCAGATATTGGGAAGTGAAAGTTTACATTCATTAAGTACCTACTGTGTACTAGGTGTTTTTTTCTATAGAATCTCAATCCTCATTAGAATCCTGCAGTGTAAATATGATTATCTTGAGTCCAGATGAGGAAATACAAGCTCAAAGAAAGTAACGTGCTCAAGATTACAAAGGAGTGACTGACTGATGGAGACCAATTAAAACCAGGTGTTTGTGGCCCGAAAACCCACACTAACTCTATTCCCTGGAACAGTTTGTTTAAGATGCTGAACATGTCTGGTATAGAGGCCCAGCTCAAGCACTGCCTCCTTCTGGAAGCCTTTCGGATCCCTTTACCTAGACAAGATCTCTCTGATGAAACCCCAGAGCACACCATCAGGATACATCTGGCAGCACTCAAAACATTCTTCTTCTTATTTTATGATCAAGCACACTTTTAGCAGGATGAGATTAGGTACAAAATACATTTCAAGTTCATTACTCAAATACTTTCGAGTTTCATTAAAATCCTCAAATGTCAGGGCTGGAAGCATCTAAAAGACCATGACATCCAACTTCCTCATTTTTTAGGAGAAATACAGACAGAAGAAGACACTTGTCTGAAGTCACACAGCATCTCAGCACCAGAGCCAAGAACAGAAACTTGGCATTCTGCCTCACAGAATTTCTTTACGGATTCCATGATTTCCGATTCAGGCTTAGGACAAGGATTACTATTCTCACTTTACAGATAAGGAAGCTGAAATCCAGGGGAAAGTAGTTTCTCTGAGAGTGGGTGAGATGTGGGGACACAACTCTGATCCCCTCACTTCCAGCCCAGGGACCAAGCCCATTCTCCTCTCCACTGCAAGTAGTCTGTAGAGCTGTCAAGCTCAGGGCCCATGGTAAAAGGTCAACGGATGTTAGAAATTGTCATTATAAACCAGTGGGAAGGTGACACCAGAATGATATTGACCTCCTCAGAGGCAGTGCTCTGGAAGAGGACACAGGAGTCCTGGCTCGACCCTCTGTGGGTCCCTGGCCTCTCTGGGTCTCATCTAAAGACAAGGGGGCTACACCATGATCTCTCTGGGACATCCCAGCATCCTTGACAGCAGACCCTAGCTGCCTGTCAAGCACCTCTCAGCTGGGGCCTTTGTTCCTCCACTCTGTGGGAAGCCAGAAAAGCAGCTGGGGCTCATAACCACAAACTGACTTTATTTCCAAGCGCCACCGGCCAAGCAGGGCCCACCCTTAAACAACAATGGTATGGAACATGGAAAATCCAACTGTCTCCCAGCACAGACATGCAGCTGGGCACACCCACCTACCTTCACAAACTCACAAAGACCAACCAGGAATCGGGGTATAAATAAGGGATAGCTGGCTCCCTGGCCTATTGGAAGGGTAGGTGTATTTCTGAATAATCAGATGGCAATGGAGTACGTGGTAAAGAACTCTAGACTGAGGAGTCCCGGGCCTGGATCCTTGTTCCAATTCTACCATGAATTAGCTTGTGTGCCCCACGCAAGCTTCTTTCCCTCTGTGGGGCTCAGTTTAGACAGGCTGACAGTTTCCAAAGTGTCTTTACAGATGTTCCATCTGATCTTCATGACAACCCTGTGAAGTTGGCTATTATTACCTTTTTACAGATGGAGAAAAGGAGGGTTGGAGAGCTCAGGCGTCTCACTCAAGGTGACACAACTTTAGGTTGGTAGAACCATGGCCCCAGAGATCTCAGACCACCAAACCCAATCCTCAGGAGTGGTCAGGTTAAGAACAACTCCTCTTTCCTCTCACTGTGATTGACAGTCTCAGCAAGACCAAGGCAGCAACAGACCCTGGTTCACCTGCCCACTCTGGTGGCCTGCAAAGCTCTGGCTGCAAACCTCACAGCCCAGCTGCCTAGGAGGCCGCACCCCCCTGCAAAATTTCATTACTCAAGTTGGCAAGAACGCAGCCCCCACCCCCAGCCGGGTCTAAATAAACGCCCAAGTGATATCACATCCTGCTAGCTCCAAAATAGCCCAGGCCTGCCCACAAGCGATCACAAAGTGCCAGGCCATGCAGGGCCAAGCGGGCAGGGATACCCAGTCCGTGGCACCATCCACACACTCAAGCAACTAAAGCAGAAGCCTCAGAGCAGGAAGGCCCCCCACTCCCACCTCTGCCAGACAGTCTGGCCCCTCCCTCCTTGCCCCCTTCTGTGGGGAGGCCCCAGAGCCTCCTGCCCCAGCGCCAGCCCTCGCCCCAGCGCCAACCCCGGGAGCCTCGGCCGCGGCCAGCCTGCGGGTGGACTCCGGCCCGACCCACACACCCCACCACTCACATTGCTTCAAGAGCTCCAGACACAAAGCCATGAGGGCCGGATGGGGGTCTGAGACCCAGAGACCGGCAAAGACAGAAAAGGGGAGAGGGAGAGACACAGGAGCAGAGAGAAGGGGAGGCAGGGGGCCGGGGCAGAGAAAGCAAGGGGGGCCAAGAGTCCTGGGCAAAGGAGCAGCTTCAAAAGTGGGTCTTCAGCGCAAGAGACACTGGGCGGTGACACCAGCAAGACATATGTGGGCACAGAGAGGCAGGGAAAGCAAAGCAGGGGACTCCGATCCGGAGGAACGGGGCGGGGGTGCAGAGGCCCGAGAGAGAACAAGGAGAGACAGCGACAGGGGACAAACCAAGGGAAGGCAGGGAGGGGCTGTGAAGTCAGGGAGCTGGGGAGCTTTGGGGGGATCCCAAGGAGACAGACCCCAAGGAATCCCGGAGGTCCCAGCGTATACGGGGGACACCAAAAGAGGGAAAACCCTGAAGAAATGAGGGCCAAGAGGAGGCAAGACTTCGGGATTTGGGGGGGGGGGTCAGATGGAAGGGAGGACTCCCCCAGAGAACGTGCAGGAAGCTCAGAGGAGAGCCCTGGGGAGTGTGGAAGGTGTTCTGGGGAAAAGGCCCGCAAAGATAAGGAGGCGCTCAGAGAGGGAGTCTCTGAGGAATGAGACGAGCGCTTTGAGGGGACCCGAGATCCAGGAGCGAGGGAGGGGCTGGGAGGCAGCGCGAGAGCAGAGACAAAGAGACAGCGAGCCAGGGAGAGACAAAGCGGGCGGAGCGGGGAGACGGGCCCGAGGGCTGGCGGCCGGACAGAAGGACGGAAGCGCGAGCGGGCGGGGGGGACGGACGGACGGACAGACGGGGAGGAGGGCGGGGGCAGGGCCGGGCGGGGGCGGCGCCCGTCTCCTCGCGGGGCCGCGGCTGCTCCGGGCGGCGCTGGGCGGGCCCCGGGCGTCCGGGCTGAGGAGGCGGCGGCGACGACGTGGACCGGACAGACCGACGAAGTGACGGACGGGCTGGCGGCAGCTGCGGCCAGCGGCGGGCACTCACCCTCCTCCCTCACGCGGCCCGGCCCGAGGCTCCGTTTTGTACGCCCGAGGGGCGGGGCCTCTGGGTTAAAGCCCCACGCCGGCCCCGCCCCGCCCCGCCCCCAGCGTCAGACGCGCGCGCGCGTCGCTTGGGACTCCCGGGGCGGGCGGGGGCGCGCGCAGCCCGGTCGGCACGTGGCCCGTCGCGCGCGCGCGCGCGCGCGCGCGGCTGAGCCGGTGCGCAAGCATGCGGGGCGCTCAGTCCGCCCACGCCCAGGCCATCAGACACTGAGAGGGAGCGCGCGCCCACGTCGGCACGCGCATGCCTGAGCTCGGGGGACTCCGCCCCTCGAGCCGCCCCGCCAAACCGGTTCCAGCTGGAACGAGACGCATGCTCCGTGCGGGAGAAGGACCGGGAGAGTTCGGTACCAGTGTACTGGGGCGAAACCTGTGTTGCTTGGGGAAACAGGCTCAGAGCAAGCAGCCTAAGATGGTCTTCTCACCCCTGTATGGTCAAATTAGCCCCCAAGCACTATCGGCTTTACGTCCTGTTTTTAGTTGCCGCCTCTGCTCCATGCTCGCTTTGCCGTGCTCATCTGGGGTCCTCCAGGTTGAGTTCGAATCCTCGCCCCCCACCCCCGCCCCAGCTCGGCCTTTGGAGAGCTGTGTGACCTTGGACAAGATGCTCATTCAACCTCTTGAGCCTTCGTTTCCTCCAGTAAAACAAAACCATCACATCCCCGATGCCTTGGAGGGCTAAGTGTAGTAGGAGCTGCCTAAATTCAGAAGGCACTTCCTCACGCCTAATGGCCCTCCCAGTTTCCCCCTTCTCCCCTGCGAGTCCGTCTCCTTACAGTCCTGGTCCTTGGGGTCTCATCCCTCTAGGCTGCACCTGCGGTAGGTCTGTCTGCCATCTGCAGTTCCAGCTTCTGCTCCCTGACCTGCCTTGCTGGGTGACCTAGGCAAGTCCCTTCCCTTCGCATCTCGTTTCCAAATGTAAAATGGAGACAAGAATCTTACTAAAGAAGATGATACAGTCTTTCCAATACCACTTTCAGGATTTTTGCATAAAGGTAAAATGATAGCAAAAGCAACTGAGGGGCTATTGAGCCTTTCTGATGCCAGGCACTGTACTAAGCACGTCAAAAATACTAGGTTACTTTGCCCTTCTCACAGTCACTATGCTACACCTATACTGTTCCCTTAGGGTTTATCTTTAGATTGACTTAGGAAAACTCAGGATGCCCCAAAGCATCAGCCTGACTCTGTCTTGCTCTGTCCCAACCACATCTACCCTTGCTCCTCCAACACACTAGGCACCCACCTGCCTCAGGGCCTTTGTACTACTCTTCCCCCTGCCTGGAGTAGCTCCCAAGCACTACTCCTTCCCTCACTTCCTTCAAGTGTTTGCTCAAACGTCTTTCTCAGTGAATTCTACTCTAGTACCCTGTTTATGCTGCAACACCCCTCCCCTCCCCCTGCTCGCACTCCCAGTACCCCTTGCCTTACACTACTTCCAATAAACCATATACTTATTTGTGTTATTTATGCTTATTGTTTTGCCTGCCTTTCCCTCCCTACCCCCTAAAAAGAATGTACTCTCTATGAAGGCCGGGGGTTCCATTTTGTTCACTGATGTGTCCCTGGTGCCTAGAGCACAGCCTGGTCCATTGTGGGTGAGCAGTAAACATCTATTCAATGAAATGGCTGCCTGATTGCAAGTCTCCTGTCCTTAACCACCGCCATAGGGCCCCCAAGGCTCAATTTAAGCACCTTAGCTTCTCCTCCTTTGGCCTGACCTCTCTCCACCTGAGGGTGTAAGGAATGCTTCTGTCTTGTTCCAGAGTCTAAATCCTGGAGTTCCTGGCCTGCCCACCAGCCCTTAAGCCCAATTGCTATGTCCCCTAGAAAGCTCAATGGGTCTGCCTAAAAACAGGACTTAGGAGAGTGACTCAATTAACCAGGAACTTCCCGGTCCAAGGCTTGGTGCACTCAGGGAAGAAGCCTGCTTTCTGCCCAGTGCCCTCTGAGGAGAGGTCCTATTTCAGGAGGAGGTAATTCTAGCTCCTCATCACTCACTCTATGAAGGCCTCATGGGCCCTCCCATTACTCTCAGACTCTATGGCCGCTGCCCAGGCCCCACTGTGCTTTGCCTGGACCACTGCACAACCTCCAATCCATCCTGTCGATTTTGCCAGATAATACTACTGCATCTCTTTACCAGGACCTTGGATGGCTCCCCTATACACAGGATAATGGGGAACTCAAGTTAGACAGACCCAGCTTCTTGACCTACTAACTGGGTGATCTTGACTTGACACTCATCTCTAGGCTGCAGTTCCTTTGTAAAATATCTATAAACGTGTGTGTGTGTGTGTGTGTGTGTGTGTGTGTGTGTGTGTGTGTGTGTGTGTATGTGATGTTAACTGGGCTAAATCAGGAATGTCAGATAAGGGCAACTCTCCTGGCCATAGCAGACATCACTAATCGACGGTGGCACACTTCTCTGCTTAACTCAATCTCAGTCCTGAACTCCAGGGTTTAGATGGTACATGAATTGAAGTTATTTGCATCTCTGGACATGATGGTCTTTGAGTTTCCTCTCAGCTCTGACACTGAGGATTGGAGTATCCAATCTGACAGGAGCTTGTCGTGTAATTACCAGAGATTGTGGAGGGTTAGGCCTGGTAGAGGGCTTGGGGGACAAGGCTTAAGGTTGGCTGCTTACTGGAATTCTGTCAGCCTCCCTTCCTGTGTCTGTGGGGGAGAGAGTGAATCAGAGAAGAAACTTGGAGAGTTCTGGGGGAGGAGGGAAGGGACAAAGAAGAGAGGACAGAGCATTCTGTGACTTGGATAGGAAGTGTATGGGAGTCCCCAAACCCAAGCCTCACAACATAGATGGAGAATTTGAGGCACAACAAGGGGCCAGGACCCACCCAGAGTGACATAGCGGAGCAGAAACTAGAACTCATGGCCCCTGAGCAAGGAGCAAGGGTGTTTCCAGGCCAGGAACCTATCCTAGCTCAGCCTAGAGCCTCAGGCACTGCCAGGGAGTGACCCCAAGTGTGTGTACCTCTGTGTGTGCACACACTTGTACTCATGTGCAGGTGTAGAGAATGTAATTGACAGGAGCCAGGTGCCACCTAGCAGCCCTCCATCACCACTGCCCCCGGGTGATGTCACAGCCTCCCTTGTGATTCAGAGGGAGTGGGAGACACACAGAAAGGGAGGCTGGGGAGACAGAAGGGCAGAAATTGAGAAGAAAGAAAGGGGGTGGGGGACAGGGCTGAGGGAGACAAACAAAAGGCTAAGATGGTGGAAAATGGGGAAGCTGGAAGAAAGGGATGGAGGAAGGGAGGGAGGAGAGGAAAATGAGCACTAATGGGAGGTGGGCAGAGTCAGAAGAGAAGAGTGGGAGGGAGTGCATTCTCAGTTCTTTTCTTTCTCAGAAGCAGAGAGAAAGGAGGCAGGATGGGGCAGACTGAGGGGTAATGGCACCCCGTGGGCCCTTCCAGGTAGGTCCTTTGGCTGGGGAGGGGCATGTGTGTGCAGCCAAGCTGCTGCTTCCCCCGCCATCCCAGCTGGAGCTGGCCCGCCTGCCAGTCACCTGCCAGAGCTATTTCTGGAATGTGGAATCTGGGTCAGAAAGGGGGAGGGAGAAAGCGGGTGGCTGCAGAGGCAGCACTGGCAGGTGGGAAGCTGGCCAGCTCCGAGCGGGTGGATAGGCAGGTCCATGCCCTGCCCCCGCCCACTCCAGAGGGGCCCGCCCCTTTCAGGCTCTCACTGTCTCAATAATTGCCCCCCATAATAACCCACCTGCCTACACATGGCCGGAGAGCATATGTGCCGGTGTGAGAGTGACAAAGAGCTTTCATGCCTCTCAGCAACTTGGGGGCTCAGAACAGCCCTAGGTGGGGGACAGGGCCCAGACAGCTCACTTCCTGGAGACGTATGCTGAGGAGAGGGGGCAGCCTTCTGAGCAGTGGTGACCCATGTGGGGAGACAGTGGCCGAAGGAGGGTGTGCCTGTGGCTGTTGGTGTGTCTCTGATTACGGGCAGTATTGCCATGTGTGGTGATGCAAGTTTGACACTGATTAAGGATGCCACGTATTACGAGGTGCTGTTCACAACACAGACATCATTGAATTCTATACATCTTATGACACATTTGTGGCAGATGGCAATAAAGAACCTTATTCTAACAAAAACTGTGCATCATAACTTTTCAACAGATGACAATTAAGTGTCTTTCCTAACTCAGCACTAAGATACTGTAGGGACCAGTTGCAGCTCTGGGCACAGGTCTGAAAATCTAGTGGCTTTGTTTTTCCTTGCAAGGCAGGTGAGTTTACCCGCTGAGCATGAGGGGATCAGAGGCTAGAGGAGAGAGAAGCAAGTATGTAGTGGTCACTACAGAGATGTGGAGGGAGGGCTGGGTGGGGACACGTCAGGGGTGAACTTTTTTGGTGGCTCCAACCTGTTAGGGGCACGATTTCCTCACAGGTGTGGAGGTGGCATGAGCCTTAAAGGAGACATATTTGTATGTGAGAGCGTGTGCAACTGTATGCAGAGGTTAGGTGTACGTGTGTGCATGTGAGGAGATCAGGGTAATGTGTTTCTATATGTTTTCACACACATAGGTCTAAGGCTACAGAACTTTATATATGTCTGTAAGTAGGTGCATATGTGCACGCATGTCTGGGTAGGTGTCAGATGTTGCAACCAATACTTTCTTGAGTGTCTTGGTTTGGGCTTAAGCCCCCAGACTGAGAATAATTGGAGCCCCACATCCCTACATTTAAAGCCATGATGCTGGATAATTCGTATGGGATACACTGAAGGGGCTATAGTTGAATTTTTTGGCCTGAATTCTCAACCCTTCCCTGTATTCATGCCCTTTGCTATGTAGCTGTAGTTTCTCCCACAAGTGGTGGAATGTACTTCCCTGGCCCTTGGCTTTGGACTCATGTCACTTGCTTTGACCAAGCAGATATCTGCAGATGTGGCACAGGGACTTGAACTGTGCTTGTACAGTGGGCTTTGCCCTCTTATACTTCTGCCACCACTGCCAGAGGCACCTGCCCTGGCTAGGGCACTGATTCCAGGAGTACACTTTGACCCCATAAGGAGGACACAGGACATGCAGAGTAGAACCAGCTGACATGAAAACTCACGAATGAGAACAAATGCGTGTTACTGTGTGCCACTGAAATGAGATATGCCTGCTTGTTACACAGCCTTATTGTAAGAATAGTTGATAGAGACAGAAATGGGTGCCAAGGGTGGGGTGTATTAGCAACAAAACCAAAAATATCATTGGCTCTGGGACCAAATGTTGAGCAGTTAGCAAACTGTTGTAGGAGGCTTGAAAAAAGGTGACCCATGCTAAGCAGAGACAAAAAACACTGGGTAAAACAGTTGATCCACAGTAACTCAAAGAGAACAAATGGATTTGGGCAAGAGAGTTTCCAGGTGAAATGCTGAAAGCAAGAGCTGGCTCCTTTGGGCTGCATTTGATAAGGACTTACAAGAAAGAGAGAAATTCATAAAAGAAATTAGGGGGTGTAGCAGGGAGTGTATAGAGGGAATACAGAGAGCTCAGAACTTGCTAAGTTGGAAGATCAATCAGTCAACTCCAGCCTCTCCAGCCAGTAAATCAGTCTCAAATTAATATACAGCCTGGAGACAAAGATCAAATCAAGGTCATGGCCAGTTAAGGTACAGCATGTAAGCCAGATCAAATCAAGGGTGTGGTTATAACATCTTTTATTAATACTCTAAAATAATAAGGTACCATTTAGTAGATGCTCTCAGCTGCTCAAAAGGGCTTCCAGAAAGCTTAAGGGCATAGCCCCACAGAAGCCTGATGTACCCAAAGTGATCATAATTGAGTTGAGAGAGACTCAAAAACAATTGTGGGTGTGGTTTTTGGCACGTGGAGTTAAGTGGAATCAAATACATAGAAAACCTATAAAGTATCTGAGAGAGGTATGCAGCCAAAACTATGATGCGCTTAGGCTAAAAGGACTGAGACCATTCGAGATGTAAAAAGACATCTGGGTCCCTAACTCTATTTAGGCAGGAGGCAGGCAAAGAAAGCTGTTTAGCTGCCCAAAGGCATAATCTCCAATGCTTTCCATAGATGTGGCTAAAAAAGCTAACGGAGAAGGAAGGGCCTTCAGAGAGAACTATGGCTTAGGAATCAACCCCAGGGAGCAGACCTTGGGCCTAATCAAGGGACATTCCCTGTCCCCAAGTATTTGCCCAGCGTTTGCCCAGAAGGACTTCAGAATTGCCATGGGTCAGAAGTCTCTGAATCCCTTTTCCCTCTTTCTGAACAGAATTGTGAACTGCAGTCATCCTGCCCCTGTTTCACCAATGTAGGCTGGGTGTGCAGGGGAGCTGGGGGTGGGAGACTTTTTAAAAAAGATTTTAGGTTGCTTGATCAAGAGGAGCCACATCCAGATCTGATACAGATCAAGAGATCTTTTCCCCTCCTTTTAAAAAAAAGTTTTGTACTTGTTATTTTTTAATTGAAGTGTAGTTGATTTACAATATTATATTAGTCTCAGGTGTACCCTAAACTCTTGATGTTATGTTTGGATGAGGCTTTTTGGGGTCTTGGGGTGTATTTTCTGTGAGAGGGACATGAATAAATGTGGCCAAGAGAGTGGACCACAGTAGATTGAATTATTTACCCCGATTCTTTACCCCTTCTTCTATCCATACCCTTTACCATATAAATACAGTTTCTTACACAAAGGTGGGAGGGTACTTCACCATCCCTTGTCTTTGAGCTCAGTCATATGACTTGCTCTAACCAATAGGATTTCAGCAGATATTATGGAAGCAGGGGCCTTGAAATGCACCTGTGTAGTCAGGCTTGCTCTCCTAAGCTTCTGCAATCACCATGAGAACATGCCCTGCCAAAGCCACTGATACCAGGACCCCCACTTTGGTCCCAGGAGGAGGATGAGAAACACGTGGAGCAGAGCTGTTCCAGCTGACCCACAAACTTGGGAGGGAGAAATAAATGTTAATAGTTGTATTACACTGATTTTGTGGTTGTTTGTTGTACAGCACTATTGTAGCAACAGCTGACCAATACAGGGACCCAAACAGTTCTGGGACATGTAGTCCATCACCCATTCTCAGCCCATTCATGAGTGATTGGGGTCAGGGGGAATTGGTGAGGGAGGGTTTATTTGGATAAAATTGCTTAGGTGATATCTATTCCCCTAGGCCCACCTCATATTTAGAGAATTTCCCTTGGGCCTGATGATATGGGGAATCTGATCCTTTACCAAGGCTCCTACGGGACCGTAGTGGAGTGCCTGGGGGAGCCTGGTAGGGATGCCCTAGATTTGGAGGCCACAGAATCTGAGCCTCAATATCTGCTTGGAGATTTCTAAAATGGAGAGGCTGGCAGGGTTAGCTGTGACAGCAGGTCTAGAAGGAAGGCTGCAGTAGACCAGCCTTGCAGAGTTCTGCAAGGCACAGGCCTCCTTTTCACATGGGTAAAGTGGAAGCTGAAGGAGACAGTAGGGCTGGAGCTGTTATCAGAGGATTCTGCCCAAGGTGCCTGCCTTGCTAGGTCAGGTCCCCTGGCAAAAAGAGGCTGAATGGGGAGGAGGGGGATCACTGGATGGAGAAGCAGCAGCAATCGCCTAGAGGGGGATTGCGCATGCCAGGAAAGAAGGCACCATGAGGGCCCTGCGGGATAGTAGAAACCCTAAAAGCACCACCACCTGGGAGAAGAGCCGGCAGGTGGCATCTGTCATACAGGAAGCCCTGATGCCAGGCACCACCTGCACTTGCGACCTTCTACTCCCAGCTGGAGGAACCAGAAATGGCCACTGGTGAACAAGGAACAGAGAAGATGCTGACCACCATGCCAGCTCCCCAATGTGGGCTCCCCAGCCCAGCCAGGCCCCTAATGCAGGTGCATGAGATCCGAGGTGGATGAAACTGAAATTTTGAAATGAGACCAGACTAGACTCTTAATATCTGAAAATGGGACTGTTCCTTAACGTCTAAAAGTGACTGGAAAAACTCAGGGATCTGCCCAGATATCACCCAGGTTTGGAGAGGCAATGGTGAAACAAAGTGGTTTCTTGCTCTGCTTCCTACAAAGACCAGTCCATTCAGTTAATAAGCTGGTTTCCTGTGTATAGAATATCCATGGGATTCAGGCTCATTTGTTTACATCAAACACCAATGAAGCACTTGAAACATGTGTCTCTTCCTACGGCAATCCAACCCCAAATGCTTTTGATTGTCAGGAGACTCGTAGTCAAGTCTGAGAACCAGTAATAACAGCTACACCTGTCAGCTCCCACAATGTGCAAGGCCCCGCCTGAACGCTCCCCAGGCACAGCCTTATTTCATCTGCCCAAGAGCTCCCTGGGGTCTGGCTTATGCCTCAATTTACATATGAGGAAACTGAGATTCAGGGAGCCAAACTAGCTAGCCAGACTGAGATCAAAGCTCTAAGTCAGAAATTGTGCTATGATTTTCCTTGGTCTTGATGTACCTGGCTTGCTCTGGGACACAGGGCCCCCTTTCCTCTGATCATGCCTGGGTTATTGTCAGAGGGCTTAGAACAAGTACCAGGAAGGATAGTTTGTCCCTGATTGTGAAGTACAGAAACCTGCAAACCCATCCCTTTGAGAAGGCTCAATACAGATCTCATCCCCTTCCCTGAATGTTCCCTCCCACCCTCCCCACAGGTTTAGCCCACCTGAACTAACCCAAATAGGTAAGTAGGATTTCAGTGAGCCCTGCCCACCAGCAGGTGGCTGCTCTGAGCCAGGGTCTGGAGAGTCAGGGGCAACCAAGTATCCCACAAGCTCCAGACCTCTGACCCCCTCACCTCACCCCAGTGGTGACATCTGTCTCTATGACACCCCCTCCCACAACTGAGCTCCAGCTCACCAGTTGGTGGGAAGTTCAACCCAAGGCCTCCTGCTTTTGCTAACCATCCCTCCAATCCCGCTAGCCCACCATGGATGCCTTCCCAGCATTTTCCACCTCTGATCCACCAGGTACCGGGTCCCCTTGCAAAACAAATTTGCAAGCCCCGCCCCCATCTTGGTACTCACTCGGAAGCGTGCGACTATTGCTGAGGCTGCCGGTGCTGGGCGGTGGGGAAAGGGACTGCAGGGAGACACTGTCTTCCTCCTGCGAGCAGCCTGCCTGGATGGCGCGCAGGTAGCTGTGGCTGCGGGAGCGGAAGTAGCTGGGCAGCGGCAAATCTAGAGCCTCCGCCGCAGTTGACTCCGCCTCACTGCAGGCCGACTCGCAGGCCGCCTCATACTGGTCGCTCAGATCTGCCTCCCGTACCTGTCCGGGCAAAAGCAGGCATCAGGGGCCAGCTTTGCCCATTCTGGAGGGATGGGGTGCTTGGTGGTCAGCCCAACTGCAAGGCTGGAGAGCAAGTGGGGCCTCAGCTCAGCCCACCCTCTGGCTCCCATCTCACTCAGGGTACAGGATGGGCAGATGGAGCCCTTCAGAAATATACAACCCCTCTCATCTCTCTGGGCCTCAACTTTCCCATCTCTACAATGGAGAAACTATTAAACATAGAAATTAACTAGGTTATATTTTGTATGAGATTTTGAGGTTACATCTGAATTCACCCAGAAAGAAGGCTACACTCAATAATGTCTGCCTTGAATGCTGGATGGGGAGATGCTAGATATTTACCATCTAATGGTCCAATTCCTTTGTTTTTACAAAGAAACTGAGGGCCAGTGAGGGGAAGATACTTGCCAGGTGTACTCAGTGAGGAAGTGGCAGAAGCAATACTCCAAATGGATATTTAAGGAAGATAAATCTAGCCCTGGTGTACAGAATGGCTGTTGGATAGTGGGGTCTGGAATGGAGGCAGAAGCCAGAGATGAAGCTGATGCAATAGTCTGGTCAGAGAAGATAAGACTGGAATGAGGGTAGTGGCAGTGAGGATTGATTAGTAATGTCTGCCATGGGCAGTGTGGAGAATGGCAGCATGTGTGTTATTTGCCATCTCACATTTAGTTCAGCCTCATCTGGATGGTTTCTAAGTGTCCCTCTAGAGATAACTGGTCAAGATCCTACAAATCTGTGGCCAGGGGTGTGAGTATAGAGGGGTCTCACCATACATACACTCTCCAAGGGTTCTGGAAAGATCTGTCTGACCCATGTCTCAGGCCATGTTGATAACTGGGGATCACAGGGTATAAGCTGAGGAGTCAGCTGGCCAAAGACAGACACTGGGTGGAAATCCTGGGAGATGCCTGGACTAGAGGGAGAGGCCAAAAATTGACTGAGCACCATGTAGAGGAAAAGATGAAGCTGGACCTAGGGCCAGCTCTGCCCTGGACCTGGCTATGTGACCTCAGGCCAGCACTATCCTCTGGGTCAGTGTTTCCTCACCTAAATGAAATGGAATGCCTGTGTACTCATCTGACACTGCCATCAGGTAAAATGACTAGATGGATTATTACCCAATTTGGAGTTTATGTTTGGAAAGGTCTAAATTTGTGCTGTCCAATATGGCAGCGACTAACCATGTGCAGCTATTTAGGTTTAAATTGATTAAAAATTTTAAAAATTCAGTTCCTTAGTCACACGAGCCATGCTTCACTTGCTCCTGCTACCGTATTGGACAGCGGAGATTATAGAACATTTCCATCATCACAGAAAGTTCTATCAGGCAGCACTGATAAATGGAAATGTAGGTCATGTAGCACACTCAGAATTCACCTGGAGGGGTTATTAAAGGGATAGGTGTTTATCATCCAAAGCTGCAGCCTGAGGTATATTGAGAGGCCCTTGTGGTTGCCAAGGGTGACAAGGTCTTGCCTTTGGTCTGCATGATCATGGCCCCACTCTAGCGCTAGACTGCCAGAGCTTCATCCCTGGGTCCATCGTTTTCTCACAATATGAATGTGGGCAAGTCACTAAACTGCTCTTGCCTCAGTTTCCCCATCTATAAAATGGGGCCTAATTAGAGACCATATTTCATAGGATTGTGGTCAAGAGTAAATGAGATCATTCATATTACATGTTTCAAATAGTGTCCGGGAAAGTAAGCACCTGATAACCTGTACCTGTTATTACAAGCAGCTCTTTAACATGAGTGCAGGGATTTGTCAATGTTGGTTAAGATGCTCCCAAGCTCTCCGGGAGAGGGCCAGCTGGTCAGTTCTTTTGGTATGTGTATCACTGAGCACACACTGTGTGCAGGGAACTACCCTGGGGGTTTTATATGAACACATTACATCCTTATCATAAGGCTGCTGAAGGAAGGAAGAGGTCACCTGGCCCACTAAGGGCTCCCCAAAGACCCTCTGCAACAATATGCTGAAGAGGAACTAGACATGGAGGCAAGAGGCACGCAAGGCATCCATGGCTGGAATCGGCAGACGTGGGGCCAGTCCTAGCTCTGCCCTAAAGGCTGTGTGGCCTTGGACAAGTCCCTTGCCCACTCCTGGCTACAATGAGGACCTGAGCTCGGGGCACCTTCCCTGCCTCTCTTTCTGACCTTGGGGCTGGGGCCTGGGAGGGAGGAGAGAGCCACTGCCCGGAGCAGGATGGCTGTGCGTGGGAGGGGGTACCCTTAGGACAGCCAGACAGTTCCAGGACTGGCACTGTCTTCACCAACTTTTGCACACTTGAAAAGTCTCTGTATTCACTCCAGAACCCTAACATCCTTAAAGTCTTGTCAGAGCCCAAGAAAGGAGAAAAGTCAGGGGATCTGGGGGCTGGGATGTGGAGGCCAATGACCCCAGCCCCTGATCTGTCCAAACGAAACAGTCTGCCCAGGCCTTTCATAGGCTGTGGGGGAGGAGAGAGGAGAGGAGGGAGGGAGCTAGAAACTCTCAGGTCTGCCTTCCCTCAGCCTTTGGTTATTTCCTGACCCATCTGCAGAACCTGGCCCATTCTTTCCCATTTTTGACAAGAGGAAACAGCACAGAAAAGTGAACCGATAGAGCCAGGGAGTGGGAGGTCAGGGTGCCAATATGAACCCTGACTCCATCCTCGCCGGAGGTGGTTTTCCCGGTGCTGGCTCTGCTTCCTCCTATGCAGGCCAGCGGCTGGGACCCCTGAGGTGCCAGGCCTGAGTCCCAGCCCTCCTCTAGGATTGGAAGACGAGAGAATGGCAAACATACTGACCTGCTGCTCGTGGCCAAACAACTGGGGGATCAGGGAGGCCTGTCCAAAAATCTGCAGGAAAGAGACGGGGAGGGTTACGGGGAGACCAAGGCTGGGGGCTGGGGTGGGGTATTCAGGCTTGGCTGGTAGAGAACTTGGGGCTGGTTGGTGTAACCTCCTCCTCAGGCTGGCTGAGGCCCAGCTGCTGGGACGTCTTGGCTTCCTCCAGGGATGGGAGGCTCAGTCCTTCTGGGGCTAGGTGTTGCTGAGGATTGTAATCTGCTGTTTGTAAGTCTTTCTCCTGGGCTGGTCCCTGGGACCATGGATGTTCTGTCTGCTGCCTCTCACCTGGGCAGGCAGCCACCCCCTACCCCAGGATCTACAGATTAGGGACAGAGCCCATAGGCTTCTCTTCCCTGGTCAGGGCCTGCACAGTCCAGTGCCTGGTGGGAGAGGGGCTTCTTCTGGTAGGAGCTGAGGCCTCAGAGACACAGCCAGAACTGGGCATCTCTGACTTTGGGGCCATATGTGTGGCTCAGGTCACTCAAACTTCTGAGGGTGAGGGTTTGGGGGTTCAGAGGAGCCTGGGCCAGGAGAGAGCTAGGGCTGGGGAGGTGTAGTGGGAGAGACCTGCTGGGGTCCCCAGCCTGATTCCATATACCTTTTTGTGTAGCCAAAGGACAAAAGTGTTCCAGGTGCCAGGGCCAGGCAGGGGATGGAGATGGTGCATGTGAGAGAGACAGACAGACCCAGAGAGAAACATGGAGATAAGACACACTGGAGAGAATCAGAGAAAAATGTGAATGAGAGGAGAGAAAAACAGACAGGAAGACTGAGGGATGAGAGAACAGGCAGGATGGGAGAGACGGCGAGGGAAGTCGTCCATTCAGCCAACATCTACATGCCGTGTGCCATGTGCTGGGGATGTTGTGGGGAAAAGACAGCAGGGTCCCTGCCTGCAGGGGGCTCCCAGTCTTAAGAGTAGACACACATCAAGTACATAAGCAAACAAATATAATTCCAGAGAGTGATAATTGCTGTCAAGAAAATTAAGCAGGGTAAGGGAACAGGGCCCTGGGGAGCCCCTGAGACGAGCCATAGGGCAGGCCCCTCCGAGCTGACATTTGAGCCAAGACTGGAAACACAGAGAAGAGCCAGCTGTGCAAAGATTTGAGAGAAGAATGCTCTCGGGAGAGGGAGGAGCAAATGCTGGGAGCCTGGGGCAGGAATAAGGTGTGTGGAGAGCAAAAGGAGGCCAGTGTGGCTGGAGTAAGTCAGAGATCACATCTGAGAGGGAGGTGGGGCCTCACAGGGCTGACTTTCACCAGGTGAGGCGGGAGCCATGGAGGGTTAGGCGCAGGGGTGTGACAGGACCTGACTTACATCTTTTACAAGCTCCCTCTGGCCTGAGAATAGCCTGGAGGTGGCAGGCCTGGAGGCCAGTACAACTGTTCAGGTGAGACCATGGGGCCTGGATGGCAGGGGCAGAGGGTCCCCTGGCTGGGGGGGGGGGGCTCTACCTCTCCCCATGTCTGAGGTCAGTCTCCTTGTGTGAGAATGACAGTGCTGAGGGCAGGGGGCTGGGGAGGGCATGGCCAGGCCAGGAATAGTGGTGAGGTGAGGAGCTGGGATCCAAAAGCCTTCCAGTTCTAAGCAGTCTCTTAGCCAGGGCCATGGGGCTGCACACAGGGGGACCTGGGGCCTGTGCCCACCCAGAGAGGAGGCTGGGACTGCACCTGGCTGCCTCCACTGCCTCACTGTGCTACTACTGGCAAGTGTCTGCCTTCTCTGGGCCTCATTTCCTCATCCACACCATGGGGGAGCCCTCAAGCCTTGGCTGGTCCTCCCTTTGCACACGGTAGCACCTGAGGATCCCTGCCCAGCTTTGCCTCCTCCTAGCTGTGTGGCCTCCCCTAGCTGAGCCTCAGTTTCCTCATCTGTGAAATGGTGGTAAGGATGATAAGGCCCCACTGGGGGTGGCTGTGAGGGTTCAAGGACCTGATGGCTGAGAGAAAAGTACAGCACAGTGTGCTTACTGCTATTAATGGCAGTAAGCTGGCTGGGCCATGGAAGTCCAACTTTCCACTGAATAGGTGAGACATGGAGGTCCAGAGTGGATAAGCAACTTGCCTGAGGTCACACAGCAAAATGACAACAATCACCATCAAGGTAGCTACCCTTTGCTGAGCACATTATGTTTATTATCTCATTGACTCCTCACAACTCTTTGAAATAGGAATGATCACCCTCCTGTGATAAATCAGGAAACTGAGGCTCAGGGAGGCAGTGACTTGTCCTGTGTTCACACTGTCAGTGACAAGACTGGGACTCAAACCCAGGCCTCCAGCTCCCTCTCCTCAGGGCTCCTGGGCCTACAGCAGTGGTGTGGCCCCTCCTTCAGGGCCTGTAGCTTAGGCCCTGTGACTGCTCTCCAGTCACAGGACAGTCAGTAGGTTAGAGACGCACACAAGGCAGCTTCAGGAACAAAGACCAAACAGAAGCACTGGTAGACATTTGGGGACCATTCAACAGAGGCTGGGCCTGGATGTCTGTCTTCCTGGATGGGAGTCAGGGCTCTCCCAAGCCCACTGAACAACTGGCTGCCCACCATCCTCACCTGGCTGATGCAGCTGGAGTCGTTGAGGCTGTCGCTGACCGGGTTGTAGTCCTCCTCCCAGCTTGGACACTTGGAGGGCAGCAGCATGTCCACTGAATCTAGGCGGTCCAGACTCCTGGTGGGGGGAGGAGCAGACCGGGCTCAGCCCACCCACTACTGAGCCTGGGAAACTGAGGCCCCAAGGTGGAAAAGCTGGTGAAGGTCATCCAGTGGTAGAGGGAAAAATGGAAGCCACTGCCAGCCCAGGTCATGTGGGGAGTGGTGAACAAGGAGAGAGTTCCCAGCTTTTGGAGGCTTTGTGAGCCTGGAGAGTGCAGGCAGCCCTCACCTGCCATGTCCACTGCAGCCACGAGGTGGCAGCACAAGCTTGCATTTGATTGTTTCAAACTCAAGGTGTTCCATACCAGATCAATTTTATAGCTCCCTCCTCTGCAGGCCTAGGGCAATTCCAAGGGGTGGACAGAGGAGGTAGATAAAGGCCCACAGCCTTGACTCCGGCCAAAGCTGCCCAAAGGTCATAAGTTTTGATACAATGTCCAGGTGGTCTCCACCAGGCCCCTGAAGATTCACCACTTCTCCCCATGGCCCTGGCTCTTCAATCTTTCTCACATCTACCCCACCCTGGGCCTCCCCCGCCACTGCTCAGGAAATAAGGTCCAAGCAGTCAACAACTCAGGCCCTCAACACAGACGAACTTGGATTAGAATTTAGCTTCCTCACTGGGTCATCCTAGGCAAGGAGTCACCCCTTAAGTCTCAGTTTCCTCACCTATAAAGTGGGGATGACACTGTGACTGCCTGGTGGGGCTGTGAGGAGTGATGCAGATTAAAGGGCACTGGGGCAGGCATAGAGCCCAGAGTGCAGCAAGTACAACAGATGGCGCCCGTTACTATTCCAACAGGCAGACCTCATTTTATTGTGCTTCACTTTACTGTGTTCTGCAGATACATTTTTTTAAAACACAAATTGAAGGTTTGTGGTAACCCTGTGTTATCAGGTGATGACTAGTATTTTTTAGCAATAAAGCATTTTAACACTAAAGTATTTACTTTTTTAAGACCTAATGCTATTGCACACTTAATTGAACTACAGTGGAAGCATACATTTTATATGCACTGGGAAACAAAAGTTCACGTGACTTGCTTTATTGCGATATCCACTTTATTGCAGTGGTCCCAGGTATGTCTGTACTAGTATTATCAATTCCCTCTCATTCAAGGCCTGTGCCCTGGTCCTGCCCACCTCTCCCACCTCCATGCCCACTGGTCATTCATAGAATTGTCGGATCTCAGAACTAGCAGGGTCTTTTAGAGATCATCCAGCTCAGCTCCCCTTCACTTAAAGATGGGGAAACTGAGGCTCAGAGAGAGTGAGACCTAGGAATGGCCAGCAGTGCTCTGAATTCCCCCCTGGAGGCCATCCCCTGCCTTCTGTCCCAGTCAATGAGACTGCCAGCTTCTCCAAGTGCATTGCCCTTCTCTGCTTCAGTGCTACTGTCACCTGCCCTGCTCTCTTCCCTCTGCTGCCGTTCTCCCAGGCTACCTCCTCCAGGAGGCCTTGGCTCCTGCCCCCAGGAGTTGAAGAACTAGAACTAAGCTTGTTTCATTTAACTCTTTCTGGTCTTTTGTTTGTTTCTGACTTGCTTTTGATTCTCTTCCTCAGTGGATTCTGAACCCCCTATACCAAGATTCATCTGTTTCATACTCATTCTTTTCGGTTCAAATCCCCAGGGTGACTTCTGCTTATGAAAGGCTCACTACTCTCTCTTAACAGGTTAATTGTTGCTTTCTGTGTGCACACATTTCATTTGTTCACATTTTCACTAACTCTTTCAAGTTTTAAAGCAACAACGGTGCTCCATTGATGAAATTCCAGGCAAGGTGATGGGCCAGGTGAAGGCTTGCTATCTCCTTTTGACTTCTAGATTCCCCCTCATCCCCAGTCTTGGAGTGCAACACAGGGATCAATTACAGGGGCACTGATAGAGGGGGCTCTGGCCTTCCCTAAACAGTGCTGGCACAAGGGGTAGGCTCACTAAGGGCAGGGTTCTCTTAACCTGAAGAAGAGGGTCTCCTGGGGGCAGTTCCCCTGTGGGACTGGAAATCAGCTGGGGATGTGGCTCCTATGGGCAGGATGTACCTGGGCCAGTCACTCTAGAGAGTCTCCCCTTATGGTTTACCAAAGGGCTAATGGACTTAACTGTGGGGGACTTATGGGGTGGTTCAGCAAACGGCGGGGCTCTCTGGAGTCAACTCATCAAACTGCAAGGGCCAACCTAAGGACAAAGATCTCAGGAAGGGGGCTAACCTGAAGGCGGGTTCACTTCGTGGGCCTGGATCATTGTGGGCGCGGGTTCACCTGGGTCTGAGGCTAGAAGGCAGGATTCACCTGTGGGACTGGGCTCTCGGCCCCCAGAAGAGGAGGAAGGCGAGGTCCCTAGGGGCGGGGCATACCTGTGAAGGGTTCACCTAGAGGCCAAGGACTGCCTATGCGCAGGATTGTGTGTGTGGAAAGAGGCTTTCCCAGGGGAGAGCTCACACGCGGGCAGGGTCCCAGTGGGGCAGAGGGAGCCTGGGGGCGTGGCTCACTTTAAGGGAGCGGTCCATCTAGGGAGCAGAACTCACAAGTGGCCTGGGCTTCTGGTCCGGGGCTCCCAGGAGGCAGGACTCACTTCTGAGCAGAGACCTCCTGGGGCGGGACTTGGATTTCCGAGAGGCTATTCTAGGGGCGGGGCTTCCTGGGGCAGGGCCGGCCTGTGGGCGGGACTCAAGGGGGCGGGACTGTGCGCTTACCTGCGAGGGTTGCTTTGCTCTCCCAGCGACTGCTGCGTGGCCCTCAGGTAGCTCTGGCGCCGCGCCGCTGTCTTCGGGGAGGGCTTAGGGCTGCCACCGGACTCGTCGCTGTCCTCGTCGCCCATGGCCTTGATGTAGCTGCCGCTGCGCATGCGCCGGCACGGGATGGGACCTTCCGCCGCGGCGTCCGCTTCGCGCGGGGACAGCAACGCGGTGCTCCACTCGCCGCCGCCGCCGGGCACCTGGGGATGTGTGGACAGACCTCAGCGTGGGTGGCGAGGGGTCAGCGCACACCCCCAGCGCGCTGCTGGCCGCCCAGTCCCCGGATCATCACCAGGGGAATGAGATGAGGGCTAGGCACCCCCATTTCCAGAATCTTGAAGTTCCCTCGCTCCCCACCTCGGAGAATTCGGCCTTGACCTCGGTGCTGAGTACTGACATTGAAGGCACCCAGCAGCAGGCCAGAGCCCGAGCTGGGAAGGATACCTGGGTTCCAGAGCTGGCTCTGCCACAGCTTCACTATGTGTCCTTAAGCAAGTCCTTGCCCTTCTCCGACCTCAGATTTCCCCATGGATCTCAGGCTGGGTGTGCCCCAGCAAAACTGCCCAGGTGGTCTGATCACAACCGTACTTCCACTGCAGCTACCCTTCTGAGCATCCACTGTGTTCCCATCACTTCCCCTGCTCTCTCAGTGGATGGCTTACGATCCCACTGCACAGGTGAGAACAGCAGGCCTGAGAGAGGCCCCCAGACCCAGTACCAAGACCCTGGCCCTAGGATGGCAAGGGAGGAGGAGTCAGGGGACCCTACCACATCCGTGTAGGGGGGAGGTCTTTGGGGCCAATCAACATTCCTTGTTCTGTAGGTGGGTACAGAGAGCAGAGGCGCTTTCCAAACTCAGGCAGCCAAGTGGTGAGCAGTAAAAAGGGCTCAATTTTCCCATCTGAACCCCAGGGGTCCCATCTAAGGAAAGGGGCTGTGATAAGGGTAAATGAGGTCACAGCTGTGAGGGCAGCCCTGGTTTCCATTGGTTACAGTGGCAGAAACCAACTGAGGGGACCTCCCCTGCCCTTCTGAGGCCAGGCTCTGCCAGCTGCTCCAAGCAGCACACACAGGCTACACCCTCGTTCCCCTGATACCCAGTGACATGTACACACAATTGATTTTCACCTCATGATAAAAGAGTACACACATCTCAGCACTCATATGTACTTAAACCCAAGCAGAGTGAACACGTGGTGCCATGTACACACACCTCAGAGAACAAGCGTATCTTTCCCACACACACCCCTCTCCCCAAGGACACACACCAGGAGCCACTTCATCATATGTGCGCCCCTCAATGAATGAGCAACGTGAACACAGAGCATACACACCTTCTCTGGTACACACTAGCCACCACTGCACCGTGGACACAGCTCAACATGTCATCGCCTCTCCATATCCCCATCTCAACCCATACAGAGTGCACACTCTCACTGGGTCTATATGTCACCATGGACGCTCAGGCACACACATTTCTCAGTGTACACAGCACAGCCTTTCTTTACCATGCCCACAAATGCACACTCCCCAAACCACCACACCTGCACAGAGACCACGTTCTTCTCAGTACTCTCATTGCCACTGGCTGATTTCTGGCTGATTCCCAGGATTCCCAGGGCAGGGGCCCCCGCCTGCAGCCTTCTCATTAACAACCTCCTCCCCAGCTGACTGCCCAGCCAGTCGCCAGGGCCTGCACATTCCACCCCAAGCCATTTGCTAGTCCATCCTTCCTACCTGCTCCGTCCCATGGGAAGGCGGCTTTGTATATCCCTGCTCAACACCTGTTGCCTCTCCAGTCCCTGCCCACCTACCTCCTGTCAAGAAAGCAGGCAGCACAACCCCAGGGCCTGCAGGGCCACCATTTCATGATGTTTCTGAAGTGTTTTCACATGATCAAACCATATCATTTGAAAAGGAGCTAGGTCACATGCCTCCCTCTCTGATGTTTCTAAACTAAGAGAGTAGACTGAGAGCTGCAAAGGCCTTCAATATGTAAAATACTGCCTAGATTTCATTTTCTTCCTATTGAAAAAAAAATAGCCTTTCTCCTCACAGTCTCACTGTCTTTGGAATTTTATATAGAATGACAAGAACTCAGGGCTCTGTCAGACTTTGATGTTCATCCAGTTCAAAATGCATCTAATGTGTTCCCAAAGGCTGGCCAGGTCTGTGCTGGCACACGCCCCCAGGAGGAGGTGCTCAATACCCACTGAAGCAGCCCAGTCCATCTGCACATGAACTGAAATCTACTTCCTGTAATTTTCTTCACCCACAGCTTGGGCTCCGCCCCTCCAGGAGTCACCCGTCCTGCCCTTGAGAGACACAGGGGATATGTAGCAGCAGAGATGTCTCTGAGCCTACTGTCACTTCCCAGGAATGTGGCTTTGATGTCTCAATAAACATTAATGTTTGAAAGAAAAAAGCTAGTCCCCCAAATTGGTTGGGGCATCTGGGCTCCTGCAGCCCCCTGTACTCAGCTCCATCACATTCTGCTCACACTGCCTGGATTGTCTGTTCATGTGTCTTTTTCTCCCAGCATCCCGATAATCGGGGCTGTGGCTTATTTATTTCTCACTCTGTTCATTTAAGTGTCCATCTGTTCATCTACCCCCTCCCCTCTCATGTTTCTTGAGCACTTCCTCTATGCCAGACCCTGACTTGGGTCCTGGGGACACAGAGCTGCATATGATTCCTGTCCTCAAGAAGCCCCCAGTCTGGTGGCTATCAGGCAGGAGCCTGGCAATCAGAATGCCATGTATTGGTCCTAGGAGGAGAGAGATGGCACAGCTTCCAAGATTTTTCTTTCAAAGGGCAAGGACATGTTTTAGTCCCTACTCAGGGACTGGTCTCAGAAGGGTCTCAGGGCTGGTCTCAGAAGGGTCCCAATCAGTATCTGCTGAGTGCATGACCAGTGGAAGGAATCCTTTCATTAGCAAGATACCACCAGCTACCCATTTCACAGGTGAGCAAACAGAGGCCTGAGTGAAACAACTTTCCAAGTCAATCTGTGGTACAGCTGGGTCTCAAAACTGGCAACTTGCCCACAACCCCTCACTCTACCCTGACCCTGACCGGGACCCACCTGCAGATAATGGTAGGCTAAACCTTGGTGGCAGGATTTGGACTTCAGCAGACTCTTATCCAAGGTGGCTGAGGTCTTCTGGCAGACCTCGTGGGCGTGGCTGAGGGTCAGAGTGGACCAGGAGCCCCGCTTGACATAGTTGGTGTCAGTGCCCACCCCAAGGCTGGGGCAGGTGGCCGGGGGTGCAGGCGGCGGTGGCGGGGCGGTCAGCTCAGTGGTGTTGTTCTTGGCGGCTTTCAGCATGTGCCCACTGATGGTGTTGTAGGCGTGCATGAAGTAGCGTGGCTGGGTGCGTTCCGCCTGGCGGCCTAGTGTCATCAGGCCAGAGGCTGGGCCACTGCTGCGGAAGGCGCCACCCTCACCATCCAAGTTGTCATCGGAGCTCCACCAGCCTGAGATGTTGGAGCGGCTACGCCGTTTGGGCTCCCCAGCCTTGGCCCGTTCCTTGCTCTTGGCCCTCCGGCCCTTGCCGTCCTCCATGCCGCCTTTCTTGCCGCCATTGCCACCAATCTTGCCTGCTGTGCCCTCCAGTGAGGGCGCCTTGGTGAAGAAGAGCCGCTGGACTGAGTGGACCAGGTGGCGGATGCGGCCAGGACTCTCACCACGGGCCTTGGCCTCCCCACGGGGAAACTGGAGTGTGCTGAAGCCGTCGCGGTGGATGGGCAGCTGCTTTTCAAACTGGTCCAGGAGGTTGGCAGGCAGCCGATTGATCTTGGTGGCCTGGGCATGGCTGGGGAAGGGGCTCTCCTCTGGCACCTCGAAGTGGGAGTTGTAGTGGATGCGGGGGAAGGTGCTGCTCGGTGGCGGCAGCTGGTTGTTGAGTGGGAAGAGACCATCCCCTGGCAGAGCATTCTGCCCAGGGAAGCGAGCCTCGCGGGCAAAGGCCTCCGTGGGCGATAGCAGGTAGGGGTTGCGGTCAGGCCCTGTGAACAGGGGCTCGTGTGGTGGGTCCAGGCTGTCGGAGAGGTGGCGGGGGCGACTGTCACCTAGGCCTTTCATGATCCTGGCCCTTGGGGCAGGGGCCGTTGCCCTAGCGGGGTGCCCGGGTCGCCTCTCCCGGGCAGCAGCTAACCTGGGGAGAGAAGACAGAGAGGGGTCAGCTGGACGCAAAGGGGTAGGATGCCAGGAAGGTCATCCAAACCCCCTCAGATCTCAAGGTTGGGAAGACTCCCAAAGACTCCTGGTTTGCACTTAACATCGGGGGGCCAAGGTCATGAGTACAAATGGAGGCCCACATATCATATGGATAAAAAAAAGCTACATCTCAGGTTCTCAAACTGTTAAACAAAATAGGTTCTACTCTCCTACCTTGACAAATATATTTGCACAGTAACCTGCAAAGCCGAGTTCAAACTCAGACTTCTTGGTCTCCTCGGAATTCCATGGCGGCACATGGTGGCCACCGTCTCCCATCCCTGACTCTGTTCCTTGCCACAAGGGGCCCCACACATGCGTGCACCCCAAGCTCACTCCACATGTCCCCAAAACAGCCACCTCTTGGGCCTAGGGCTGTCCTCCTGGCAGTGTTGGCCTCCCATAGGAAGATCTGTACTGGCCCTAGGAGCAGGCCTGGGGTCTTTGGGGCAGGGAATTCCAGACTGGGGTCTGCCCAGTATCCAGAGTGTGGTTGAAAGAGTTTATGTAGGCTCTAGGTGGGCATGTTCACTTGGCCCCTGAGCATTCCTTGTCTCATGGGGAAGAACATGGTTGAAAGAGAGCCAGAGAGGCCTTCCAAAGAGTGGAGCCCAGGGCCAGGGCCCCTCTTACTCACATCTGAGGGCAGTACTGTCCGACTCTATTTTAGGAGAAGGTCCTTACATCAAATGTAAACACTCCGTAAAAACCCACTCCATCCTCAACAAATGCCTACAGAGTGACCCCTGGGCTAAAAGCTGGGCCCTGCAGACATCAGAGAGGCCAACAAGCCCATCAGACCATTATTTCCAACTGGGATGAATCAGTGACACCCGGCCCAGAACAGAGTTCTCAGCAAGTCGATAGCAGGAGCATGTCCTCAGGCCAGGGTGACAGGGCAAAGCCTCAGGAGAGGATGGCAGGGAGGTGGAACCACAGTGCCATAGTTTCTCTACTGTAAAATGAGGCAATTGGACTAGCTGGGTCTTCCAGCCAGGACTATCCTGGAAATAGCAGCCTCAAACTTAGGCAAGTCCCTTTCCTTTCTGGGCCTTAGTCTTCCCATCTGTACTACGGAGCAGAGAGGAGGGCAGGGAGGTTTCTTAGCCCTGGACCCCACCAGTCCTGCTTCGAGGAGTCCCCAGGCTTGGTCTGGCCTGTGTGCCTGGTGTACTAAGGATCTACAAGGAGTTGGTGTGGCTAGAACAGAACAGGTGAGGCCATGGACACTGGGGACAGGAAGTGTCTCAGAGGGGCTGGGCCAGCACAGACAGTCTCTGGCAGAAGCCAAGTGTGGTAGGCAGGATGACAGCCCCAAAGAAGCCCAGTCCTAATCCCCTGAACCTGTGATTATGACACTTTACATGTTAAAAGGGATTTTGCAGATATGGTTAAGGATCTTGAGATGGGAAGATTATTCTGGATTATCTTGGGAGGCACAACCTAATCACATGGGTCTTTGTGAGAGGGAGGCACGAGGGTCAGTCAGAGGGGGAGATATGATGACGGAAGCCGAGGGCAGAGTGACTCAGGGTCACAAGATGAGGAATGCAGGCAGCGTTTAGAAGCTGGAAGAGGGAAGGGGTCAGATTGCCCACTAGAGCCTCCAGAAAGAACGTAGCTCTGCGACCTGTTTCAGACTTCTGACCTCTAGAACTATAGGGTAATAAATTGTGTTGCTTTACGCCACTAAGTTTGTGGTAATGTGTTACAGCAGAAATAGGAAACTAATACACCAAGCATGAGTTCGGGGGTCCAAGACACCCTCCCATCCCTCAGGGGCCAGACCCCACTAAACACTGCATGAAAAACAGTGGCCTAGGTGAAATCCCTGTCTTATAGATGGGGAAACGGAGGCCCTCAGAGGAGAACTTTCCTAAGATGACAAAGTGGGTCCCATAGTGAGGCAGGGCTGAGACCCACAGCTCTTCCTATTCCTCTGCACAGCTGCCTTGCAACGGTCACCCTGAACTTGCTGGCAGCAAGACCCTGAAGGAGCTGAGAATTACTTTTTTGAGCCTAGCCATTTTCATGACCAGCAGTGCCCCCAAGCCTTCCTGAGCCCCGAGTCTTTGGCAGAATCCACTGGCTTAAATTCTCCCCCTTCTCTGCCTCTAGGAGCCTGATGGACCCCACTCCTGGAGTCCAGAGCACTTTCTTGATGGTCTTTGTGGCTGAATGGCCTCCTCAGAAGCATCTCTGCTTCCACCAGGAGACTTGTCAGAGCATTTATCTCCTGCCTGGAAAGGAAGTCGGCTGACTCACATCTTCATCTTCATTATACCACATCTTCACAACAGCCACAGCGGGTGGGGGACCATTGTCTCCATTTTACATATGAGGAAACTGAGGCTGTGGTAGGCAGTTCTAGCCAAGGAGAAATAGGTAACTCAGACTTTAGCCACACCATCAGTGTCCCAGACAGTCAAGTATCCCCCTCCACTCTAGCCAGCAGCAGCTCCATCTGGGCAAACATCTTCTTGAAGACAATTTCAGGCAAATGCAAAACTGCCTCCTTATCCTTCCTGCTCCCAGTCTTTTCTTGGCCTCCTTGCATCCCCTTAGGCTGTAGTGATCCCTGGGCTCAGGGGCCAGACTCCTTGGCTCTCCGCTGGAGAACTATATGTGAAGTAATATGTGTTTGATGCCCATTCAAGGCCAATGATACCGAAAACTAGAAGAGTTTGTGAACACAGTCCGCTGGCTCACTGGCTCAACAGAATACTGATTCCCTACAAATGCCAGAGGTAGAGAGGGCTGGTCACCAGGAATGGAGGCCAGCTGCCCCAGAAGTGCACACTGCACTCTACACTCATTCTTCCCAGCCCAGGGCATCTTCTCCAGCCTTTCCAGGGAGAAGCTCGCTTCAATTTCACATCACAGGTATTCCTGACCCCAAGAATCCAGGGTTGCCCCAGGAGGAGAGAGGGGGGACTTGGACCCAAGGCCTGGCCAATTATAGCCCTGCATCTCAAAGTACTGATTGGCTTAAAGATGGAAACAGGATCCTTGCTAGCCAGTGAGAGCTGGCCCTGGGATTATGGCTAAACTCTTGGGAAAGAGGCACCCTTCCTTCTGTTAGGGCTGCTGTCTTGGGTGGAGTGTCAGCCTGGAGTCCTCCATCAAGATCTTGCCTGACGTCTCAGATACGAGAATCAAGAGACTTTTTGCTTAAGTCTGGGTTGGGTTTCTGTATCTTTCAACAAGAGCCTGATATTGACCTCATGTGCAACTGGTCACTACAGCAGTGGCTGTGGGTACACAACCCATATCTCTTATGGCCTTATCACTGTGGGGCCCAAAAGGCTGACTTTCAACTGTCAGCATCTGCATCCCTGCCGGAGTTGTGGGGAAGGGCTTTCTCTAGCAGCTGGAGCCTGCTCTGCTCACATGTGGCTGGCAGGAGCTGCCAGAGAATTAACAACTCCATCACACCATGCCTTCAGGCTGCGGCCTCAGCACCCCTTCAGGACTGAGGCATTCACTACTCGAGCTGCCAAGGGCACTGGCTGCTGACAGGTCACAGCCAGGTACCTTTTAGGACATGCTCTCAGTCAAAGGGAGATGCCTCATCCAAGGTTACACTCCTTCCCCAGGGGCAGCCTGTGTCCAGCAGCTGATCGATGTGCTGCACCAAGGTCTGGCCCCCTTGCTCAATTCAGAACAAATGGGCCATCCCAGCTCCTGAGCTCCCCATGGGACTAGCTGAGGCCTTTGTTGTAACCGCATCTCTCTATTCAGCTCCTCCCTCTGCCAAATCCTGTGCCCCTCACCTGTCACAGGTGTTGCCAAGAGACTTCCCATGCAAGCCTCAGAGTCTGCTTACTGGGGAACTTGGCCCTAAGACAGGGCGTAACTGGGTTCTTCTTCTTTTTCTCTTTACCGCAGGACATTTGGTGATTTAATCACTTCTCCCAAGCCTCAGTTTCCTCTTGTGTAACATGGGTAGGAGGATCTTTACTTTTCAAGATTACGATGAGGATTAATTGTAATGTCATATAGAAAGCCTCTAGGTGCTTGATAAATATCAGTCATGCTCTCTGCCTCACCTCATTGTGCTTTTTGGGGACAAGCCAAGGCTTTCAGTGTAGGCTGCTACCTAGCTTAGTAGAAAGTGCAGGCAGCTGCACCCAGATTCAAATCCTGGCTCTCCTCTTTACTTGCTGTGACCTTGGACTGGTCCCTCTCTCTGGTCCCTCTCAGCTTCCACCTCTAGGTGGTAGAGGGTTTTAGCAAGGGTGGTCTGGGCATCGGGTCACACTAATTCCCTCTGAGTTCTCTTGGTCTGGATTCCTGGAATACTGGGTGTCAACCCCTCAGTCACCCAACACCCAGGGGTGGTTGGAGCCTCACCTTAGGGAAGTCTTAAAATAGGCAGGCCTCAGCCTTGCAGGGGAAGCAGCTGGCTGCCTTGCGCTGCCTTTGTCTCTGAGCTATACTTAGGCCCATCCGGGTGCCCATAATTACCTCTCATTAATATAAGCCTCATTGCCCTCATGGAAACGTGGAGGAACCAGCAGAGCTGCTGCCTCCCTGGGAGCCCTCCCTGCTCCATGGTGCCTGTGCGTCTGCAGCCGCTACCCCCATCTGCTCAGAGTGGGGCCTCCCTGCTCTACCCCAGCTCATCCTGGAGCCAGAGTCGGCCAGTTAGCATGGGAGACCTAATTAGGGACCAGACCAAGAGCAGAACCCAGAATGGTCCTTCCTGAAGCAACACTCACCTGAGTTATTTCTCTAATCCAGAACTTTCTCTGGATCCTCTTCCCTTCTCATTCCAAACTCCTCAGTATGGCAGTCAAGACCCTTGCTGATCTAACCCCAAACCTTTTTTCAGATATTAGCAATCCCATTTCCCTTCTTCATGGTCCCTCCCTTTAACCAGCCCAGGTCCCTTACTATTTTCTACCTGTATCTTCTGAATTTGGCGCTACCTGAAAGGCTGGTTTTGTCTAAGCTCTCATTAACAGAGATAGAAAGTCTAAATGAGTGGAGGGGATAGTCTGCTCAATGCTGAGCCCTGTTATTAAGAGAGAGACAGACAGCTCCAGTGAGATTTGGAAGAATGAGTTGAGAGAGGAAAGGCTGGAAATAATGTAAGTGGAATGGCTGAGCATTCTGTGGATATTCACAGAAGTCCACAGAGGATGCAGCCACTGTCTTAGGCCTCTGAAGGGATGACGTGTGGAACAGGAAGGATGGGCTCTATGGGGCCTCCAGGGGTAGGGGTGGAGGTAGAGAGAGGCAGGCTGTGTTACCCTGTGACTTCATCTCTGGGTACCCCTCCCAACCTGCTCTGACATCTCTTGCCACACCTGCTCTATCTCTTGCTGGCTTCCCCCACTCTGAATTCTAAATGCTAGAGGACCTGGGTGCTCTCTGCTTTCCTCCACACTCCCTCTCCTGCTGATCTCATCCAGACTAGTGGCTTTAAACACCACCTATATCTGACAACTCCTAAATTTACATCTTCCGCCCAGTCTCTCTCTCAAACACCAGACTCATACCTGTAACTGCCTCCTTGACATCTCACCCTGGATGTCTGACAGGTCCAAAATCAAATGCCTGATCTCCCACCCACCCTGACCCATTCCTCCCACAGTCTGCCCCAGTTCAGCTCATGACAACTCCATCCTTCTGCTTGCTCAGGTCAGAAATCTTAGAATCATCCTTGACACCTCTTTCTTTCTCTCACCCCGCCTCATCTTATTCAACAGCAAATCCTTCAAAAACAAATCCACCTTCAAGATATCCCAGGACCCTACCACTTCTCCCATCTCCACAGTCCTGCCCGGGGCCAGGCCCCCATTGTCTCTCACCTAGATGAGTTAAACTCCCACGGCCCTTAGACTCAAAGCCAATCTTCTTACTCTTCGTACTTCTTACTTTCCCGACCTCATTTCCTGCCCCTACTCCCTTGGGCTTCCATTCTGTTCCTTCAACACAAATCGTTAACTCCCATCTTGGGGCTTTTGCCCTTAATGGTGCATCTGCCTGAAATGCTTGGCACCCCCTGACAATGTAACTACACCTTCATTCAGATCTCAGCCCCCAGGCTACCTCTGCAGAGAGGCTCGCCCTGCCTACTGTCCGAAGCAGCCCTTACCTGCCAAGCTTTTCTTCTGTATCACCCAGATTTATGTCCGATGGAGCCTGAAACAGCAGAGACAGGGTCTGTCTTTGTCGCTGCTGCTTCACTAGCACCCAGCACAGGGCCTGGACTCAGCAGAGACTCATAAAGCTTTTGCAAAATGAAAGAGTGGCAGAAGGTCTTGAAGGATGCCCAGAAATGATGCAGAAAGTGAGGCAGGGGAGAAGGGGTATAGCTCAGTGGTAGAGCGCATGTTTAGCATGCGCAAGGTCCTGGGTTCAATCCCTAGTATCTCCATTAAAAACAAACAAACAAACAAACCTAATTGCCTTCCCCTCCAAGAAAAAAAGTTTTAAAAAAAGAAAGTGAGGCAGCTACAGGATGGTAAGTTTTTAGCTCAAGCTAATCATAGTGATCCTTTGTTGAGCACTTACTGTATACCAGGTGCTTCCTATTTGTGAGCTCATTTAATCCTCACTGCAGCTCTTCCTGGTGGGGCTGATGAGCCCTCTGTGGTAGCAAGCCCCCAACATGCACCCCCATGATCCCCACCTCCTGGTATTCATGTTCTTGGGTATAACCCACCCCAACACAAACAGGGGCCTGTATAGCCAATAGGATATCGTGGAAATGACCAGTGTGACCTCTGAGGTAGGTCAGAACAGATGTTGCAGCAACTACCTTGCTCTCTTGGTCACCAACCCTGGGGGAAGTCAGCTGCCATGTTGTGAGGACACTCAAGCAGCCCTGGAGAGATGTCCATGTGGGGAGAAACTGAGGAAGCCTGCCGACGGCCAGCACTCATTTACCAGCCTTATGAGTGAGCCACCTCGGAAGCAGGTCCTCCAGCCCCAGGTAGGACTTCGATGGCTGCAGTCCTGGCTGACAACTTGACTGCACTCTCATGAGAGACTTTGGGTCAGAACGGCCCACTGAGGCTATTACTGGGTTCCTGACTCTCAGAAAGTGTGTGAGATAATATATGGTTGTTGTTTTAAGCCACTGCCAAGTTTTAGAGAACAGCCGAGTTAGAGAAGAGCTCAGATGGCTAGAGTCACGTGCTCTGGGCCCCACAGCTGATAGGGATCGGAGCCTGGCGTGAATCAGCCTGACTCCTGAGCCCATGCTCCACGGCCTTGCCCACCAGGCTGAGGTTCCAGGATCCTTCTCATCTATGACAGCTCCATTATCCTGATGGATTCAAGGTCCAAATTATTTCCAGCCTAAGTCTGTGTCTATAGCAACTGTTTGAAAAGCATGACATTCAATCAACTGGTTGTTTGTCAACAAGATAGCAGGCAACGGCTCCTGGATCAGGCCGCTCGGGACATGTGGCCAACACCGTCCCCACCTTGGGCCCCCTCTGCTCAAAGCCTAATTCCTGTGCTGCCCATCCTGTCGGTGAACTCTGAACACAGGGCCTGGGATGTGGGTGCTGCAGCTCCTCTGAAGGAAGGGGTACAGGTTTGGGGCTGAGAGGCTCTGTCGGGACAGGGCTGCTTACCTTGCCTCTCTGAGACCACACCCCATTTGAACTTGCCTGTCCTCAGCAGGGGCTTTGGAGGTCACAGGCACATTCCCTACTCAGCTCTCATCTTTGTGTGGTAGACACAGAAAAGGTAGAAGGAAACAGACCTAGACCCTCGAAACAAAGAGACTACATGGGCAGAATCACAGAGTCATCCTTTAAAAAACCCAAATAGAATAAGATAGCTTCACTCAGTTCCTTAAACCCCTTCAAGGTCTCCCCTTGCCCTCAGGCAAAACTCGATCCTCCTCATCCTGACTCAGCCACACTGGCCTACACATTTGTCATGTCTCCAGCACCCCCAGCTCTTTCCTGCCACAGGGCCTTTACCCATGCTGTTCCCTCTGCCCGAACATCCTCTTAGTTCTTCACATATGCAGCTACTTCTGCTGATTTGAATTTTTGCTCAAACATCACCTTTCAAAGGCCTCCCCTGATCCCTGTCTCTAAGTCAGTTCCTCCATCCCATCCTCCTCCCTCTCTCTCTGGACTCTTCTTGATTTCCTTCAAAGCACTTATCAGGGCTTCTAGTTATCCTGCTTGGTTCTTTGTGTACTTGAATAATATCTGTCTCTCCATTCTCTGTGAGCTCTGAGAGTGGTTGGGGGGACCACGCCTGTTTCATTTGCAACCGTATCCCCAGTGCTAAGAACAGAGTCATCATATAGTATGTGTACAATAAGCAGTTGCTAAATGAATAAGGTAGTGGGATAGAGCCTCAGAAGAAGAGCAGCCGGAGAGAGCTGGAGCTGCCCAGTGGGAGAGAAGGGGGTTGATTGTTGGGCTGACCCATTCCCCTTTCTTGCTTCTTCTCCATGTCTGGGTCCCAGATGGCTGGTCTGGTGTTTCTGCTGCCCAGAACCTTCCTGAAAAATGCTCAGTCCCTAGCTTCTTTCCCTATTTAATATCCTTGAAGCTCAGAAGAGACATCTCCTTGCAGGCAAGGGTGAGGCCTTCATTGGGTTCCCCAGTAATGGGAGCCACCACCCTAAGGAATCACAGACAGTCCTGAGTGTTCCTCTGTATCAGAAGCAGAATCCCACAGAGCTGGCTCAAAAATATTTATGCATGAAGAGGATGACATACATCCTGATTTACTCGGATTCTTGCTGTTGTCCTGAATCCCTGATGGTTGGTCCCTATTTCATTCTCGTAAGTGTCATAGTTTAAATGATGAATCATATTCAAGGAGAAACATGGGGCTGCAGGCAAAGGAAGGGGTGTCTGTGGCTGAGATGGAGTAAATGAAGTCTAATCTGAGCTTCTGCCCCAAGTTCCAAAGCTAGGACCCCTTCAGTCCTAGGGGAATCAGGGTTACCCCACCCTCATCTAGGAAAATCCTGAGTTGGGGAGATAAAAGGGTGATGATCATGACTGCCCCCTCCCCTCCACTTCCAGGCCTCACAGAGAAGCTATCACCTGATACTGCAGGCTTCATTTCCCTGCTCCAGTCACTACCTGCAGTGGCCCTCGGGAGGACTGAGTATAGCCCCCTGCCGGCAGGCAGTGCAATATGGAGGCTGATAATGTGGGCTCTGGAAGCAGTCTTCTCAAGTTTGAATCCCGGTGCTTGAACTGGTTACTGACGCTCCCTGAGTCCAGTGTCCTCAAAGGGTTAATACAGTCAGATGGCTTGACACAGCACCTGGCATGCTGAGTGTCCTACAAGTATTCACTGCTGCTATCCTTATCAGCAAGACCCACCCACAGGCAGACAGGGCTGGACACCATCCCTATTTAGCTACTCAGAAGCTAGGAGAGGGAATGGGATTTGGCCTGGATCACAAAGCATGTTGGTGGCAGCTGTGACCTGAACACAGGCCTCTGGACTCCTAGCCCTCTGGGGCACTCTGGAAATCACAAACCAAAAAGAGCTGGGTCTGTTCTGGGCTGTGGGCACTTTCTGAGTGGCCCTCACCCTTCCTCATGTTTTCAGAGCCCAACTGTCTAGGCCAGCTCTAGACATTTAATTAAACTTAAATAGAATTAAATAAAAATGAAAATTCAATTTTTCAGTCTCACTAGCTACATTTCCACTGCCCAATGGCCACATTTGACTACTGGCTACTATATTCACACTGCAGATAGAGACCATTTCCATCAGCACAGGAAGCTGGGACAGCGCTGCCTAGAACTTGGCCACTGAAGGTGGTTGTTGCCCATGATGCTTACACGGGGCTGGAGCAGGGTAGGGATGGGATCTTGCCCTCTCAGCCTCATCCCCATAGAAGCCTTTCTAAAGCCTACTAATTGTGGAATGTTCAGCACTTAATCTGTCATATCTTGTCTAACCTCCTCAAGATACACTTTGCTGACAGGGGCTGGGACTTGCCTAAGGTCACATGGCAGAGGCTGAGAGGGGTTCGGGTCTCCTGCCCGTGTTTGCTGTGCCCCAGCACCCCACTGCTCAGGCGGACACTCAGCAGTCAGCCCACACTTGGTGGAGATGCTGGTCAATAGAAATGTTTCTTTCTTTCTTTCTTTCTTTTTGGCAGATGAAAAAAAGCCAAAAATCACTCTGGGATGGATGGAGGGGACTGCTGGCGACAGCTACAGAGTGGCACCCATCAGCACCACGGACAGCTCCCGGGTCACACTGGGACGACAATTTGGCTAACAAGGGGGCAAAGGCGGGGCTCATCTTCTCCCCTTCCCATTCCAGCAGGATCTGGAGGGACTTCAATAACCCCCTTGGCTGCCGTGTCAAAGCAGTATTTTTTGTTGTGCTCATGGGGCTGGGACCCTCAGTTCTGGCTGATTCACTATGGCCTCGGGAAAGTCACCTTCCCTGCCCCAACCCCATTTTCTAACTTGGAAAATGAAGATGATATACCCTTTGTGAAGGGCCAAATGGGACTAACTGAATAGAAGTGTCTGTCCACCAGGAGGTGCTGTGGGAGGAGGAGAACAGGTGCTGAATCCCACTGACTTGGGTTTGAACCTGGCTCCACCTCATCCCAGCAGTATGATTTCATGCAGGTCAGCTGGCCTCTTTAAGCCTCAATTTCTTCATCTGGGAAGTATGGATAAGATACTTCACTTGCTATGCAATGGAATATTATCCAGCCATAAAAGGAATGAAGTGCTGATATGTGCTCCAGCACGGATGAACCTTGAAAACATTACACTAGGTGAAAGGAGCCAGAAACAAAAGCCCACATATTATATGGCTCCACTTATACAAAATAGCCAGAAAAGGTAAATTAACAGAGACAGAGAGTAGATTAGTGGTTGCCAGGGGCTGGGAGGAGAGGGGAGTGAGGAGTGACTGTTACATGGGTACAAGATTTTTCTTAGAGGTGATGAATTTTAGAAACAGCTATTGGTGATGACTGTACAACATGGTGGCTGTACTTAATGCCACTAAATTTCACACTTTTAAATGGTTAAAATGGTAAATTTTATGTTATCCTACCACAACTTAAACAATTAAGATACTTCAGACTGGATAAAGAAGATGTGGTATATTTATATGATGGAATACTATTCAGCCATAAAACCCAACAGCATAACGCCATTTGTAGCAACATGGATGTTCCTGGAGAATGTCATTCTAAGTGAAGTAAGCCAGAAAGAGAAGGAAAAATACCATATGAGATCACTCGTATATGGAATCTAAAACAACAACAAAAAAAAACCCCATAAATACAAAACAGAAACAGACTCATAGACATAGAATACAAATTTATTGTTGCCAAGGGGGTAGGGGGTGGGAAAGAGCAGACTGGGATTTCAAAATGTAGAATAGATAAACAAGATTATACTGTATAGCACAGGGAAATATATACAAGATCTTGTGGTAGCTCACAGCAAAAAAAATGACAATGAACATATGTATGTTCATGTATAACTGAAAAAATTGTGTTCTACACTGGAATTTGACACAACATTGTAAAATGACTATTACTCAATAAAAAATGTTAAAAAGAAAAAAATTAAGATACTTCACTCGGAGGGTATTTGTGAGCTTTAGCAAGAGCACGCCTGCAGAGTACCCAGTAAAGTTTCTGGTAGGTGCTTGTTACGAGGACCTCATCCCAAAGCCTTTCAAGACCATTCCGAAGCTTATTTATCAAGTGCTTCCTACATACACGTAAGCATTTTATATGAATTGTCTCAATGAATCTTCAGATAAGCCCTATGAAGCACATCATTCGCCACCAGTGGGATGGCTAGTCTCACTTTACAGAGGGCACAGAAAGAAGTGACTTGTCCAAAGTCACACAGGTAGGATGTGATGGAGCTGGGATTTGAGCCCAGGCAGTTTGGATCCAGGGCTGGGCTTCCAGTCACCTCCCTAAGCTACCTCTCAGCTTTCAGGTAACAATGTCCTGTCTGCCACCAGCTCACCGAGCCCCAAGCTTGGAACAGGGGGCACAACCTGCTCACTGCCTGCTCACCATGACACCCCTGGGAGAAGACTATTAGGGGAAGGTCATCCAGGGGACACACTTTCCTGCTCTGCAGCCTCACAGGTCTGACTGTGAGGCAGGTAGGCCCCAGAGGCCACCTGTCTCAGCCTGTTTCATTTTGGACCCCGCTGAGGGACCATCCTGCAAGGTCACGTTGGCAAACAGCAGAACAAAATGGTCAGAATGCAGCAACTGCCAGCACATTTAATTTAATTCCTCCAACATTTATGGAGCCTGCTCTGTGACTCAGACAGTTCCAGTCCTTCAAGAGCATGTGGCCAAGTGCAGGAGGCAGAAATGCACATGGCAATTAGAGAGCACATAAAAATAAATTCCAGGAAGTCGTCAAAGCCAGAGTGTGCAGCCCAGTGAAAGGGCTCACTCGCTGGGGCACTGGAAGGCTCTCTGGAAGAGGTGGAATTTCAGCCAGATCTCTGAGGACAAGATAGATTTCAACAGACGAAAGTGTAGACAATGTTCTCCTGGCAGTCTACCCAGGCAATAAACACAAAAGCAAAAATAAACAAATGGGACTTAATTAAACGTACAAGCTTTTGCACAGCAAAGAAAATTATAAACAAAACAAAAAGACAACCTACAGAATGGGAGAAAATATCTGCAAATGATATGATTGACAAGGGCTTAATTTCTAGAATATACAAAGAGCTCACACAACTTAATAACAAAAAACCAAACAATCTGAAAATGGGTAAGACCTAAACAGTCATTTCTCCAATGAAGACATACAAATGGCCATTAGGCATATGAAAAAATGTTCAATGTCACCTACTATTAGAGAAATGCAAATCAAAACTACAGTGAGGTATCACCTCACACCAGTCAGAATGGCCATCATTAAAAAGTCCACAAATGATAAATGCTGGAGAGGGTGTGGAGAAAAGGGAATCCTCCTACACTGTTGGTGGGAATGTAGTTTGGTGCAGTCACTATGGAAAACACTATGGAGATGCCTCAAAAAACCAACAATAGACTTATCATATGATCCAGCAATCCCACTCCTGGGCATATACCTGGAGGGAACTCTAATTTGAAAAGATACCTGCACCCCAATGTTCATAGCAGCACTATTTAAAATAGCCAAGACATGGAAACAACCTAAATGTCCATTGACAGATGACTTGATAAAGAAGTTGTGGTATATTTATACAATGGAATACTACTCAGCCATAAAAAGAATAAAATAATGCAACTTACAGCAACATGGGTGGACATGGATATGGTCATACTAAGTGAAGTAAGCCAGAAAGAGAAAGAAAAATACCATATGATATCACTTTTATGTGGAATCTAAAAAATGACACAAATGAACTTATTCAAAAAACAGAGACAGACTCACAGACATAGAAAATGAGCTTATGGTTACCTGGGGGAAAAGGTGTGTGAAGGGATAAACTGAGAGTTCAAGATTTGCAGATACCATATATAAAACAAGTTTATACTGTATAGCACAGGGAACTATATTCAATATCTTATAGTAATCTATAACAAAAAAGAATATGAAAAGAAATATATGTATGTACATGTATGACTGAAACCTTACGCTGTACACCAGAAACTGACATAACACTGTAAAGTGACTATACTTCAATTTAAAAAAATAAAGAGGAAAATGTGGGGAAAAAAAGAAACTGCAGGAAAGAGCATTTCATAGAAGGGAAAGTTGTAGGCAAATCATGATCAGAGGTGAGAGATGCAGGCAGTTGTTGGAAACACCAAGTTGTCCGTGTGTTGGAGGTGGGTTTTGAGGGGGAGGGGAAGGCAGATGCCTGGGGTCAGATCATGGAGGGCCGTGGTGAACCCCAGAGACTCCAGATTTAGATTGTAGGCCATCTGCCATCCAAATAGAGCAGTGCCCAAAAGGTCACTGCTACCAGCAATTCCACTTCCAGGAATTATCCAGCAGCCCTGCCTTATGCATGGGAAATTGGGGTGCACAGGGTTATTCTTGAAAAGTTGTTTATACTAGCAAAAGCCTGAAAACAATCCAAATGCCTGTTAGGAGACTGGATAAGCAAATTATGATCCAGCACACTGTGGAATACTACATAGCTGTGAAAAAGAATGTGGCAGCTCTAGGCACTGCATGGAAAGCTTTCCAAAAAACATTGTTAAGTGAAAACAGCAAGGAGCTGTCTTAGTTTGGATTCTCGCAGAAGCAGACCCTTAGCCAAGGATCTCAGTCTATTTGGGACGTGATTCCAGGAAGGACAGTGAGGGAGTGGGAAGCGAGGAAAGGCAATAAAGGATGCATTCCTGAGCTGCGGGCAACTGAGTTCAGGCCCACAGGGGAACTCTGTGTGGCAGGGAGAACACACGTCTCAGAGTCTCCCCCCGACCCCGAGGGCGGAGGGAGCAGGGGTGTTTATTCTCCACCTCCTTCTCCACAAGCTGAGGGCTGCCTGGGGACACTCACTTCCAGCATTTCCATCCTTCCTGTGGAAGCTAAAAGAAATCCCTCAGCTGGAGAGTTGCAGGTATTTCCAGGAGGAAAGCAGTCGACGTGAACCAGACGGTGAGGTTAGAGAGCAGGGGCAGGGCCCCCACAGTGTCTGCTACAGAAGGATATCAATCATCTGCAAAGGGGGCAAAAAAATATTATTCATCTCTGCTTATCTGTGGAAGGGTACCCAAAACTCTAGGAACAGCGTGGATGGAAGAAAGGGTACAAGGGGGACCTTTCTACTATGTTTCTTTAGAATTAAAAAAAATAAGCCTTTTATTTTGGAAATAATTTTAGATTATTCCAGGTTGCAGAGAGAGTACAGAGAGTTCCTGTATAACTTCCATCCAGTTTTCCCTAATGTTAACGTTTTACATAACAATAGTACATTTGTCAAAACTAAGAAATTAACATAGGTACATTACTAGTAACGAAATTCTAGACTTTATCTGGAGTCCCCCAATTCCATTAAAGTCCTTTCTCTGTTTCAGGATCCAATCCAGGATATCACACTGCATTTAGTCTTTAGAATTTTGATCCATGCAAATGTATTATCTATTCCAAAAATTTTATTAAAAAATGATAAACTGCAGGCTCTCAGCAGTCATCTGAAGACTTCTGAGCAGGCATGACCCAACCCAGGGTAACTGGACAGAGCCTCAGCACTGGATGCCTGTGGGAAGGTGAGCCTGGGCTGTGCAAGCAGCACACAGGTGCTGAGTTTCTTGGCACAGGAGTTTGCTGGTCCCTTTTCCCCAAAAGACAATGGAAGGATGAAACCTGTAGCAGGTTTCCCTTCCTTCCCTCCTCCACTCCCCAGGGAAGCTTTCCCGAGATCACTCTCTCAAAAGACCTCCCTGCAATCTTTGTCTCTCTGGATCTGTAGGAAAACACCAACCGAGATAAAACCAAGCCTCTTGGCCTGATTCCTAGGCTGTCCATATCCGAATCCCTGCCTCCCACCTAGAAGCCACACACACACAAAGGGCCCTTTGGGGCTCCCCAAACATGGTAGTTTCAGATGCCCATGACTTTGCACCTGCTGTTTCCTCAGCCTCTCCCTGATTGCCCAGGAAACTTCTGCTCATCCCAATGGTCCAGCCTGAGTGCCATCTTCTCTGGGAATATTTCTCTGACCCTTAAGGGGGCACACGGTACTTTAGTAAGCCCTCCAGCAAATCTGGACTCCTCTCTCCTACACCCTGTGAGGGTACCCTTTGAGGGCAAAGATGCTCCTGAGTCTGATATACCTCACAGAGCCTGGTATATAGAAGGTGCTTAATAAAATCCTGGTAAATGAATGAATGGATGACTGAAACAATGCAGGAAGAAGTGCACAACCATTTAGGACCACATGTTAAGCCTTGCATGCGCTGGAATGAGCTGTCAGGATCCCCACTGGACTGGGGGCTCTCCACAAGCTGAGATGGCAGCATACTCATGTTTGTATCTCATTCATTCAACAAACATTTGTAAACACCTCCTATGATCTAGGCCAGTGCTCATCAGCAGAGCTGTCTTGTGGGGAGACCCACATCACACACCAAGTACCATCTATGCCTGCCGATTCCCTCAGCTCCCCTCACTCCACTCCACCCCCTCACACACTATCTCTCTGGAAAAGCTTTCAGAAAAAGCTCACTGGAAGAGTAGATGGATGATAAAGGATCTGATCTATGAGTGAGTTTTTGGGGAGCGTCAGTTGTAGCCTACCTGCCCCCTATGACTCCCACTTTGCCACATAAGATGTGTCCTGGTGCCTAGAGATGGCACCCTCTGGGAGAACATCCTGCAGCCTACCTTGGTGCCCCTCAGGGACTCTGGGGTAACCAGGAGTCACAAGGAGGAGTAAATGAGTTAATATAATGATAAGGACAACATAACACCAATTATTTCATTCACTGGGCACATACGATCCACCATACAATTGACATACATTAGCCCATGTAACAGTCCTGCAAGGGAGTTGAGATCATGCCTCATTTCAGAGGAGGAAACTAAGCCCAGAGAAAGTGAAGTAACTGGTAAGTGGTGGAGCTGAGATCTGAACCCCAAACAACTGCCCAGGTTGAGAGATATCCTATGTCAAGGGGAGTTCCTTTCTGCCAGCCTGCTCTCATCAGTAGAACTCCAGCAGGGAACCTGGACCCAAAACGCACTGACTCAGTGCTCTTCCCACTGGGGTGATGTGCGTCTTCCTGGCCCTGCTCATTTGCGGTTGTGACTGGTCTCACAGTTCCTCTGTTGAACAGAGATGCAGTGTAACCCCGACATCTACTCGGCCCTGCTGCTGTCTCCAGCTTCCTCTCATGTCCCTCTCCCCACTGCTCACTCAGCTCCAGCCACACTGGTTTTCCTGATCCCCAAACTCACCAAGGAATTTCCCACCCCAGGGCCTTTGCACTTGTTGAGCCCTCTGTTGGGAATACTTTCCCCAGTTCAGATCTTGGCCTCCAGGAGACCTGCCCTGATCCTTCGGGCTATAGTAGGTGCTCCCTGTTTTTCTCTAATATAGCAGCCTGTGTTCGTTGCAAAACTAATCTCTGTCAAAAGCGGTCTTTGTTTACATGTTGATTTCTGCCCCTTCCTCCCAGAGCATCAGCTCTGCAAGGGTGGGGATTGGCCTGTCTTGTTCACGGCTATGTCCCCTACACCAACCATGATGCTGGCCACAGCAGCTACTCAGTGACTACTTGTCTAATGATGAACATGAGCTTCCAGCGTGCCCAGAACCTTGCTTAGCACCATGTGGGGAGGAGACAAGCAGGACAGGAGCTGTTGCCAACCTATTTTGCAAGTGAGGCCATACAATTCCCAGGAAGGAAAAATGACCTGCCCAAGGTCACTTGAGGGCCAAAGCAGCAGCACACAGCACAGACTTAGGGCTCTGTCTCTCTGCTCAGAAGCCCCTCCTTGGCCAGGTCTGTCTGAACCCATCAGGGAGGAGGTTAGATGCTACTTGATATTCTGCCTGGGACTGCTTGGAATGGAATAAAATATTTATCTGTGGCTGGAGGTTTGCAGAGGACATTTGAGATGGATTGCGTTTTCATGTGTCTATGAAATCTAATTGGATTCATTGTAGGATATTTGGTTTCTCGGAACAGACACATCATTTTCCCAGGGAACAGAAGCCTCTGCCACCCAGGATTGGGCGGGAGCTGGTTTGGCCTCAGGCTGCCTGATTGGCTGGGCCCAGTTTGGGTCTCTGGTTGCTGTGGGGGCGGGTAGCAGGAGGACATCTGTTTCACCTCTCTGTGGGGTGGCCTCATTTCCTCCGAGGTTCCCAGCCGGAGATGACCAGCTCTTCCAGCGAAGGGAGGAATTCCTCAAGATAAAACTAAAGGTACATGTCCCCTCCGCACCCCAGCCTGGTGCCCTGTGACACACACCTGCCTGGCCCCTAAATCATCTCTCAACTCTGCACTGTCTTCTTCATCCCCATTGCCACCACCAATCCCTCCTCTCACTTCCATTTTTCTGCCTCAGGCACTTCACTGACCTCTCACCTCCATGTTCCCCTCACTCTAAAGTGAGACAAATCTTCCTTAAAGCATAAGCTTCAAGTTCTGAGTCCCACATATGAACAAAGTCTAGCCTCTTCCCTCCCTGGACCTCAGTTTCCCCACAAAACAAAGGGGTTGGGCTCCACCCTACCCAAAACCATCAGACCCCAATTCCCATTCTTCTAGCAAATATTTGGTCATATCCCTCGTTACTATCCTAAAGTGAAATTCATAGATAATATTACCTATCTACACACATAACTTTAAAAAAATACAATGAATGCCCTAACTGAAATATAATGGAGAAGGGAAAGAAGAATAATTTATAATAGAGTACATTATAAAGCATAAATGCTGGGCCGCAACTCCGCTAGAAGGCATAATGAAGGAATCAGACGCTGGCGCCTCCACATACATAATCAGTGACAACTCTGAATGCAGACAGAGAGATGTGCTGTTAAATCAGTTACTCACATACCACAAGGACCACAGGTGAGAAAGGGTGTGATTTTTCTAAAATGGCGACCAACTCTTGGTAAAGTTCTGAACAAACAGCAAAGCATATCATTTCTTTTGTATACATGGTAGTTCCTTCCTGGAAAATTCAGGGTATGTTCTAACTGTGCAGAAAATACTTCATGCATGTATATGAACTATAGTGAGGGGACAGAGTCAGGGAATTAGAAATAGATTTTTTTTTTTTTTTTTGCCTGCTAGAATGGCTGGTAGGGCATTTGAAAGTCACGTGGGATGCAGGTGACACAATTCTTTATTGTGAGGGGCTGGCCAGAGCATTTCCAGTTCTCTGCTCTCTAAATGCTAGCAGTGCCTGCCCAATTACTGTGATAACAAAAAGTAGTCCCTGGGGGGCAGTGCTGTAGCCTTGAGAGCCTCGGGGCTAGAGCCTGAATGACATATATAGATCTTGCCACCACTGCTGTTTTCTGCACCCATGGCAGACATGGCTAATCGAAGGCTCACTTCCTCACTGAATCCTCAGTTTGACACTCTATATAACCTACTGGAATTGGCTCATGAGCAGAAACTTGGCTCAGCATAGAAACACATTCAACTCTTATAAATATTTACTGAATTTGACAGAATTGAGTGAAGTATCTGCAAAGTTCTTTACAGCTCCAGGGTCAGGATTCCCTGTCCCTTCTCAGCTCAAATCCCACCACGGCTTTCCACCACTAACAGAAGACAGCCCCACTCCCTTGGCCTGATATTCCAAGCTCTCCCTGAGTCGGTCTGTCACTGACACATGTGTGCAGAGCACTTCAGAGACTGCAAAACAAGCATATTCTTATCTGATCCTTACACAGCACTGTGAGGCAGGCAGGGCAGGAGGGCAGGCCCATTTTATAGATAAGGAAACCAAGGCTATTTGAGCAGAAGTGACTTGCTCAAGGTCACAGAGTTGTGAAGTAGTCAGCAATGGAACCTGGTCCTCATGAGTGTAAAACTCTCATCTTGTCCAGCCAGTGCTTTTCAGCTCTATCTGGTCTCTGGTAACCCATGCCCAGTGACTGCAGGCCACAGGTCATTCCCCAACAGCCCCATCATCCTAGGAAACAGCAGTGTGGTGGCTAACTACCTCAAAAGGAGGTCAAACCTCCTCATCTCTATCCCTCACGGGGTCTTGTGGTGTGTGTGTGTGAGAGTGAGTGAGTGAGTGTATGAGTGTGTGTGTGTGTGTATGTGCTGGGGGAGGGTTAGGGCTCGGAAGCCCCTGGTCCCACACTTTCTGGTCATTCTCTTAGATGTGAAAGAGGTCCCGAGCTGGCTGAGTGACCGTACTCACTGCACTCCTGGGTACTGAGGGGCAGGTGCTGGCCCAAGGTCACCTGGCAGAGGAGGTCAATCTGGGATTGGAGCTTGGGGCTCCAGTTTCTGAGGCCCAGCCTTTCTCCTTGGCATGGAGATGCCTACTTCCTTAGCTGGGCAGGCCTGGTCTCCTCCATCAGCCTGGCCGGCCTCAGGGAGCCCTGGAAACTCATGAAGCCTCATACCTTCTTCTAGAAAGTGGAAATAATATCTGTGCTTCCCTCATGGGACCGACTGTGAGGTGCGTGGAAGTGCCCAGCACACAGCAGACTAACATCTGTCAGAGGGGAGAACCAAGGCAACTGTGAGCTACAGTCCCGAGGCTGGGCTCTGGCCTAAGGGCTGTAGGTTCATTCAGAGGATCCTTTGACAGATATTTGCTGAGCACCTACTACACGCCAGGCAATCAAGGCTCTGGGGCACAGCAGCACGGAGCAAGTTCCTGTCCTCATAGAGCCTACATTCTGGGGGAAGGGACAAACAACAGAGAAATGCACACAATGTAATGCCAGGTAATGCTATTTTCTTGGAAGCAAATTAGAGCAGGTGAAGAAAAATGGGTATGATGGGTGGTCAGGACAAGCTTCCTAGAAAAGCAGTGTTTGGGTAGCAGTGAAGGGGTGAGACCTGTGGGTACTTGGGGAAAGAATATTCCAATAGAGGAAAGGCAGGTGCCTAGTAGGCATGCAGTTGGTGTTGTAAATGTGTGAGCAAATGAGACCCTGAGTATGTGGGAGCGTGTCAGAGCGTAAGTGTATAAGGGAGTGAGTGTCAGAGTGTGTGTGTGTGTGTGGAGTGTGTGTCAGCGTGTGTCTGACTGTGTGTTGGGTGAGGGGCTCACTGCAAGGTGACCAGCGAGGCTGGAGAAGAAGGAGCGAGGCGGAGTGTACAGAGGAGGGCAGATCACATGGGGTCGCAGGGGCCACAGCAAAGACTGGATGCCCCAAATGAGCCGTCATTATCCCCCAGCTGCACACCAGGGTACAGGAACCGGGTTCCAACCCAGGCAGTGGCACGCCAGCACCCACTCTTTCCACGTGGCCTCGACAAGCATGGCTGGAGCCTGGAGCTGGTCCTGAATGAGAGGTGTGTCTGGGGAGAGGCCCCCAATCCCCGAGCTTTCAGAAGTCAGAGCCCTGGGGATGTGGGAGGTGAGGCAGGTCGAATCTGGGTCATGGAGAAGCCAGGAGGGGAGCTGGCAGGGGTGGCCGAGGCAAGCCATCCGGGGTCGGGGCAGTGGGGGCGGCCTCTCCATGGAGACAGCATTTGGAAGCACCGCTGGAATGACTCACGGAGGCCCGTGTGCACACGTGTGTACCCAGGGCCACGTGCACACTCACGCATCCCAGAGCCCACGCAATCCCAGCTCATCTCAGGAGCCACTTAATAATTGATGTCAAACCCCAGAGGAAGTGGGGACTGTGGAGTATGCCTCCAGAGGATCCTCAGGGCAGGGCTCCTCTGTGCCCCCTGCAGCCTCAGAGCCCCAGGGCAGAGGTCCAGGGCAGCTCCCCCAGTCAGAATTACATTGGCCCTATTCTGCATTAGGCACTGTGGAAACCACGAGAAACGTGGTCCCTGCCCTTAGGACAACGAGTCTCAGGGGAGACAGATCATGAACCACCACACAGATGGATGAAAGTGACAGCAGTGACCAGAGCTCAGGAGGAGAGCATCTCCAGAGCTGGGCCAAGGAGAGAATTTAAGGAGAGAAAGTGAGACAAAGCTCTCTGGAGAAAGTGAGTTTTGATCTCAGGTCTGAGGGATGAGTAGGAATTGACAGGATAAGGGGGTGTGTGTGTGTGTGTGTGTGTGTGTGAGATGTGTGTTGTGTGTGTGATCTGTGTTGTGTGTTTCCGGCAGGGGACAGTGTGTGCAAAGTTCCTGAGGCTGGAAAAAGATTCTCAGGTTTAGCGAAACAGTGTGGCATGGGTGAAGAGGTGTGCCTCAGGAGCCAGCCTTCCCGTATGTGCAGCACAGCCCAGGACCAAGTCCCTGAGCCCCCTTGCAGCTGCCTCGGGCCTGGCAGAGAGACAGGCTAGGGCTGGAATGCACTCATTCACAGTGTAACTCTGGGCAAGTCACGTCTCTCTCTGAGCCTTGGTTCCTCTCTGAATAATGAAGACTCCAACCAGTGCCTAATTTCAATACAGCATGTTTAAAGTGCCACAAAGGGTGCAGGCACATGGTAGCTACTGGATAAATGGAGCCTCCTTCCTGCTCCCTTCTCTCTCCTGTGCTGGCTTCCACCTTGGTCTCTCACTTTGCTCACCAGCTCCTTTAAAGGGACTGGGGTCTCGTCTGAGGCTGGGGCTGGGGCAAGCTCTAGCCCGAGCAGTGCTCACAGCAGCCAGCCCACCCAGATTTGCCTCACCAGTCACACCAAGCTGGGCTCTCTCGCCAGTGCTCTCCGGGGACTCCACCTCTGGAGACCTCGGTGTGGGGGTGGGGGTGGGGAGAGAACAAGTCTAGAAGTCCAGGCCAGCCCTGCCCTTCTCTGCTCAGCCAAAGGGGTTGGAGTTCCAGGTCACCGCGGTGCCTTCCAAACGCACAGCCTTTCAGAGCTCAACAGCCCTTTCTCTGGGGACAGGGATCAGCATTACCATTCAACAGATGAGGCAGCTCAGCGAAGGGGTCCAGCCCAGGCCAGGGGTCAGAGGTCTAACTCAGGTCCCTGACCCCAGGACCCAGGGGGCACCTCTAGGCCTCTTCAGGCTCTTGGCCAGGCCAGGGTTTCCCATTCACCCCCCCTCTCTCTGGTACACCTGGTCTCCCTGGGATTTTAACCACCCGTTCTGCCCTGATGACTCCCAGGTCCCCAGTTCCACCAGACCCATGCCCCTGAGTTCTTGACCAAAACTAAACTCTTCACAGAGGCCACACAACTCCTTTCAGTCCATCCCTGCTCATCCCCAGCCCTCTGCACTCTCTGTTCCCTCCACCAGGAGTGCTCTGCCCCCATCCTCACACAGTTGCTTCCTCCCCTCCTTCAGGCCCAAATGTCATATCCTCAGAGAGGCCTCCTTGCCTCCCTCCCCAACTCCCATGCCACCCAGTTTATTCTCCTCAGAGCATTTGTTCATTTATTTTGTTTATCGTCTGTTTCCTCCAATTAGAGAAACCCTAGGAGAGCTGGGGCTGGGCCCTGTCCATTGCAATATCCTGATACAGTGCCTGGAACGTAGGCGGTGCTTAATAAGTGTAAGCTGAGTGGATGAACGCATAAATGAATGAGTGAATGAATGAATGAATGAATGAACGACCAGTAACCCTGAGGATCCCTCACCTCCTGACCCCCTCCTCCTACATGTCAACCAGGCATCTGAGACTCTACCCATTTGAACTGAATTCCAGATCTCCTCTGGCAGAACTGCTCCTTCCATGTCCCCATCCTATCGGCAGCCCCCAGTACCTGAGATGGGCTGAGGTGCCCCTGCTTCCCTTCTCTTGCTCCAATAGCCCCTCTCCCCTCTAGCCCGCTGGCCAGATCTGGTGGTTCCACCTCTGAGTCAGTTCTCAAATCTGCCTGTTTCTTTCCATCCCTACTGCCTCAGCCCTGGACCTGGCCACCATCACCGGTCAGGAGGGCACAGCAGTCCAACCCCTTCAATCCACATCCCCTGACCATGCCTCCTAACCCCTCACTGCCTCCATGGCGACCACAGGCTGCAGCCCAAAGTCCGTGGCCCAATAACAAGGGTCTTTTGTGACATGACTCAGGTTTCTCCAACCTCAGCTGCCACCACACACCCAGGCTTCTGTCACCACGACAGCCTGAGGGCATCAAGCCTCCAGATCTCTATTCAGCAGTGCCCACTGCCAGGACAGCCTTCCCCTTTGTCTGCCTGGCTGATCACATTCTGGCTTTGCCCTGCCTTCTCGGAGCTGCTCTCCTGACCGAGCGTGGGCTGATATTCCCTCCCCTGGGCAAGTGTCTCTTCCAGCCTGGGCCACGCTGCCTTCTGCCTGCATCCTTCAACCCAACAATTTATCACTTTCCAACCACATGTCTGACCCTGTCCTTGGAGCCTCACATCCTCCTATCATCTGCATGGCAACCCATTTTACAGATGAGGACACAGGTTAAGTGATCTGCCCAAGGTCACACAGCAAGTAACAAGGATGAGGATACAGGTCTATCTGGTTCTAAAAGTGGATTGTGAAGGAGTCACGTCAGGTTTTCTTCCCACGGCTCTTCAGAGCCCAGCACACAGGGCTGGGCTCAACAAACAATGTTCCGAGCACAAGCATCTGGATAAGAGGGCAAAAATTACCAGGAGAAAGATTTTGGCACAGTCTAAGAGAAATCCCAACAGTGCCAGGAGCTGCCCCAGAGACAATGAACTTGAATGCAAGCAGGAATGCTGGCAGCATTTGAGGAGGGGGTTCTGCCCTGGGAAAAGATGGCCCAGAAGACCTCTGAGGTCTCACCGCTAGATAGTGGTGAATGTGGTGTTGTGACAGGGGCAGTGGAGGGGCATGTCCCCAAGCCACGCCCTATCACCCAGGCCCTGAGGCCTCCCATGTGAAGTCAGGAGGCCTTGCCACTCATCAGAAGGACAGCCTTAAGCTGCTTCCCTCCCAGGGTGATCTGTATTTTAACTAAGATTTCTAGACAGCCCAAATGGTGCACATGTAAGGCCCTGTAACATTCTGTGGGAAAGGGATAGGAGGGCCTGCCCATTTGCTCAACTGGCACTGGTTGTGGTAGGAACAGTTCTAACACCGAGCAGATCCTCTCTGCCAGGCCTGTGCTGAGCACTTTGTCCCTCATTGAATCTCACTCCCCAGCCCATGGACTCAGGGGTCACTGTTTCATTTCCAAGACAAAGAGACGGGCACTTAGAGATGGGTAGTGACTCACAGGCAGGTGCACCCAGCCTGAAGAGGAGTTGCTGACTGCTTGCAGTGCCTGGCCCTTTCCACTCAGCCAGGGTTGGTAGCAGCTGGCAACAATGTTCTAAGTCTGGTAGGGCACAAGAGAGGGGGTAGCTCCAAAATGCAGGAGCTGTGGCTTCAGGTTGACTGGGATGAGAGCCCTCCACGGCGGTTGTGGTTTGAAGTTTTTGGGGCTTTAGAGGATGAATAGAGTGGCTCTGGCCTTGGTCCCTGGGGCTGGCTTTATCATGAAGGACAGAGATTTTATAAATATCTCAGCCCTCACCATAGATCACATGGCATGGGGAATTAGCTAGGAGGCAAATTAGGAGGAGGGGGAGGAAGGGTTTCAGCTGCGTTGGCAGCCCGTTTGCGGATGCAGAGTTCATGGTCGGAGTGGGCGGGACTGAACAGCTTGTCCATTACCCATGCCTACTGGTGCCCAGGCTACTGAGACCAAGGCCAGGGTGTCGGGGGCAGGTGTTTGAGACAGGACCCTCAGGACACAATCCGAGTCAGGAACCACTGGTCTTTATTGGGGTGGGGGTCTTCAGTTGAGTTTCCAGCAGTTATAGGGGTAAGGGTTGGCACCAACTATTCATATCCCCAACTGCCAACCATCTGGGCCAAGGTCAGAACTCAATCTGGGGCCAGGATCAAGGCTCAGTCTGGAGAAGGGATCAGAGTTCAGTCTTGGAGCAAGGTCAGGGCTCAGCCTGGGGTTAGGGCCAAGATTTAGACTGGAATCAAAGTTGGGGCTCAGTGTGTATCCAGGACTCCCCAGATGGGTATTTCACCCCTCATACCTGAGTCTTACTTAGGGACAAGCCAGTTCTCTTGCAATGTCACAGAGGCCCAGGATCCAGGACTCTGCTCTGTCTTAAGGAGCATGACCATGAGAAATTCAGCTAGACTAGAGGGGAGGGCTGTGGAGGCATGCACCCCCACCCCCACTGGGGCTGCTATTCTGGGGCTCTGTAAGTCACAACGTGGGAGTTAAATATAAGGGGACACCACATGACAGGCAGTAGGTGGTTAATGACCCTGCAGGAGGCAAGTCAGAACCCAGAGAAGGAGCCATGGTGGGTGGGGGAGAACTAGCCTTGGACAGGGAGGGAGGAGGCTTGGGTTTGAGGTCTGCTATGTCCCTGCCTCTGTGTGACTTCAGGTTCATCCCCGCCTTCTCTGGGTCTCGGTTTTCCCTTCATGGGGAATAGTAGAGCTCAGCTCTCTAAGTTCCCTTTATCTGTGAGATGCCATGAACGGATGCTCTTTCCCCAGGCAGGACCTGGAGGGGATCTCATGAGCTCCACCTTCATCTCCAGTGGTCAAAGTCTTACCTGGCCTTTGAGGCCCCAGGGTAAATACCACTTCCTCCATGAAAACTTCCCCTTCTGAAACTCACAGCCCCTTGGTCCAGTTTGTACACTTCTGAGCCGCCATTTCAGCCTGGAGCCCACTCTGCCATGCAGTAGGGTCGGTGTGGTCCTGGGTGTCTCCCCCACCAAATAGGGAGGCTAAGAGCTCAGGCTACACCACCCACCCCTTGGTATCCCGGCTTTCAGAGTCCCACCCCTCAACCTCAGATCTTTTGGAGACCAGAACTATAGCAGCCCCTACCATCACTATACTTATTGTATGATGCCATTTTAGACTTGGTCACTCTGCACACACCTGAGCAATTAATTGCCTTCTTTCCCTTTCAAGGGCACTATGAGTCATGCTACTTCTTGTATTTCTCTTTTTCTGTGTCTATTAAGGAGCTCAGAGGCAAATTTATAGTCTACCTTTAGCAAAGTATAACCTGGAATGATCTCAGTTCTGTCCCTATTTACTCTTCTTCTGATCTGTTATTTATTTATTTATTTATTTGTTTGTTTATTTATTTATTACTTACACAAGAGTATTTTTTAAAAAGGAGAGAAGAAGAAAAGGAACAAAGGAATGAATTGGGAAATCACAGTTTAGATTCATAGTTGCAAATGATAAACACCAGAGTTCATATAGAGAGGGTGCTTAGCTGTGACAGGCCTTAGCTAAGCCCATGACTTGGCATGCATTATCTCCTGTAATCCCCACCACTTGCATAAAGGAGAGGTGTGCATTCTTATTATGTCTGCGTTGTAAATGGGAAAGCAGAGGCATGGAGAAGGGAAGTAACTTGCCCCAGGACACATGGTGAGAAAGAGCCAGAGCTGGGACTAGAACCTTCTGACTCCCAAACCAGTCTACTTAACCAATTAGTTTTCTTATCTCATCAGCCACACAACACTGGGATCTCTAGGCTGAAGGAAGGCATCCTCAGGTGTGACCACAGCCGTGAACTCAGGCCTAGTTCAAGGTCTGACTCAATAAATATTTGCTTTCAAACTTGCCAAAGAAACTTCAAAAATAAACCCTTGGGTAGAGGACAAATATTAAAAATGGATAAGCCCAGAGCTGCCATCAGCAGCTCCCCAGCCCTGAGGCCACCCAGAGGCCTCCACCTACCTGCACAAGGAGACCTCTGTGAGGTTACAGTGAGTGAGAGAAGAAGGCAAGAAAGAACCAGTGTCTAACAGTAGGAGACTGGGGATATAACTTCCACCAAGCCACACTGTGGAATATTATGCAGCCATGAAAAAGAATGAAGTCCATTTCTATGTACTGACCTGAGAAGAAATCTCCAAGCCATAGGATTCATGAGAAAAAAAAAGTTTAATATGGATCAACTAGAGTATGGTTTCATTCATGAGAAAATCACACAAAATAAAACAACATCTATGCAACTGCTGAGAAAAAGACCTAGAAAAGTCTGATGACTCCCACATTTACACCTCTAGCCTGGATCCCTCCTCTGAACTCTGGATTCATGTTTCCAATTGTCTACTCAACATCTCCTCTTGGACGTCTAACAGGCATCTCTGTTGACATGTCCAAACTTGAGCTCCTGACCCTGCAAACCTGCTCTCCTCACAGTCTCCCCATCCCAGTTGATGGTAGCTCCACCCTCCTAACTGACCTGACCCAAACCTTGGATTTAGCCTTGATTCCTCTTTGTCACCCTCACAACCAGTCCAGCAGCAAATCCTGCCATCTCAGCTTCTCAGACAGAGGAGGTAACAATGGTCTTTTCCCTGGCCAGAGTCTACCAAGGTACTCCTTTCAGTTCTGGGCACCTCTCCTGATGGGTGGGCATGGGACAATGACCACTACGAGAATCATGGAGGAGTAATAATCACAGGAACAATGTTAACAGCTATCACTTCTTCAGCAATCCCACCAAGCCCAGGACTTGTCATGCTCTGAACCACTGACATCTCTCTTGACCCTGTGAGGTGGAGGACCTATTATCTCCATTTAACAAATGAGGCACAGAGAGGTTAACCAACTTTCCCACAATCACACAGCTAACAGGTAAGAGAGCAGGAATTCTAACCCAGTGTGTCCAACTCAAACTCCAGAGGAGCCTGACAGGGTATCTGTCATGTTATGGATTCCATTCCTGGCAGCAAAGTAGAGTGGAAAGAGATCGTGAAAAAGAAGAATCAAGAAGCAGGGGAAGGACTTGTCCTATCAGATATCATACCACAGTAGACAGCTATTTGTGGTGGTTCTCAACAGCGGGTGGGACTACCCTCCTAGGGGATATTTGGAAATGATTGGGGCATTTTTGTTTGTAACAATGACTGCGGGGCAAGGGGGAAGTTCTACTGGCACTGAGTACCAAGAATTGGATCAAAGATCCTCAAGAGCCTATAATGAGTAGAACAGTCCAGCCCAAAAAAGCTTTGTCCTACCCCAAATGCTAATAAGTCCCTGTTGAAAAAACAATGAGAAATAGTAATTAGTGTAGAATTAAAATAGACAAAGGGATAGACAAGGAGATCAATGAGAAAGAACAGAGCTCCCAGAAATAGATCCATAAATACATGGGCACTTAAACATAAAACAGAGGTGGTATGTCAAGTTAGCAGGAAAAGGATGGAGTTTTCCACTAATGTTGCTGGGACAACAGGCTATCCATATAAAAATGAAATTAGATTCCCTACTTCCTACCACATGCAAAGATAAAATTCCAGATGGATTAAAGACCTGAACTGAAACTTTTAAAAGAAAAACAAAACTTCAAAATTATTAGAAGGAAATATAGCATATCTACATGACCTTGGGTGGAGAAGTTGTAAATCAAAGCAAATAAAGGGGAAAATGATATTTTACTACACCAAAAATGTAAATGTCTGGATGAAAAAGACACAAAGTTAAAAGAAAAGCAACACACTGGGAGAAAATAATTGCAACAAATATAACAAGGACTAATATCCACATAATAAACCTCTTTAACAAATTAACAGGAAGAAGATAAGTGACCCATAAAAAACTGGGCAAAGTATATGAACAGGTATTTTGCAGGAGAGGAAATTCAGATGACCATTAAACATATAATGAAGCTAAGTCTCTCTGATAGTTGGGTAATGCTAATGAAGATGAGATGTTTTCTCTGGCAGATTGGCAAAATTTAAGAGTGATAAATCAACTGATGGGGAGGTGCTGAGGAAATGGGAACTCAGATATATCACTAACAGGAGTGCAAAGTGTCACAACCACCTTGGAGGGCAACTTGGCAGTGTTTGTTAAAACAGAAAATCCTGCTTCCAGAGAAACATTAACACACGTCCACAAGGAAGTTCATGGCAACACTGCTTAAGGTGAAGAACTGAAAACATCAAAACGTCCACCAGCAGGAGGACAGACAAAATGTGGTATCAACATACAATGGAATATTGCTGAGCAGAAGAAATGACTGAATTGTAAATACACTTGTACTTGGATATATGTCAAAACATGGTAAGTGAAAAAAGCAAAATGCAAAGGTAATTCACTTATTATGATATAATTTATGAAAGAAAACCATTCAAATCACACCCATGAGCTTGGGTTTGTGAAAGCTCCCTTTACCTGGAAAAACTTCCAGCATTTCCTTCCTTTCTTCCTTCCTCCCTCCCTGCTTTCCTTCCCTTGACATGCTTGCTCTGTGCTGACAGTGCTGGAGATGAGGCCAAGATCCTAGGTTGTATACTTGCCATGAAAAGCATCCCACTACAACTCCGGAGCTAGAGTGACCCCAGACTAGGCCCTCACCTCAGACCCCATGTCACATTATCTATGTCTCTGTGACATAGACATGATCCTGCAACCTGCTGGCTTTCCAGGCTGTTGAGAGCTTCATAGGAGAGTGTAGATGAGGTGGGCTTGTGTCTCATCAAGGGTACCAGCTAACATCAATGTCAGCCTGGAGGATGACTGGTGGCACTAAGTTTCTTGCCCTCCTTTCCCCACTGTTCTCCTCTGTCATCTCTGCATCTTCCCCTTCTTTTCTTCTTCATCTTGCTTTAGTACCAGGCCTTGGAGACAAGATAGGGTGTAGGGGGAGGGTGCAGCCAAATCTCTGGGTGCAGGAGCTAATCCCTCCTAGGCTAGGCTGGGGGATTAGATCCCTAAGGCCATAGGTGGCTGAAAGATGAGGTAGCTGTCTCTTCCCAAATGCCAAACATGTGTCAAGGGAAGCAGCCATGATCACATCCAGGACCTCAGATGGCCACAACAAGGCCCTGGAGAGAGGGTGGAGAAAGACAGACTAATTGGGCATGACGGCAGCCCTGTGAGGCATATTAAGCTTGGAGCTGTTAGGGTGGCTGGTGGAAGAACAGACAGAGCTGGCCCAGCCATTGACCCCCCACAGGGACACTTGGCTCTGGGGCTCGAGTCTGCCTGCCTAAAGGAATGTCTATCAGTTGGGGCTGCCAGGTGCTGCCCCAGCCTGGCTGCCAGTCCTGCTGGGTAGTGGCACTGGTGGTTCAGGGTGGCAGTTCTAGGCCCTTCTCTGTAAGTATCTTCTGATATTTGCTGTGCCACCTTAGGGGGCTTCCCTCCCTTCTCTGGATCTTATTTCTACTAACAATTAACCTGTCAGCCCTTTCCCACCCATTGACTCTTCTGTTCCTCAAAACCAGCCTGCAGGGCAGTGATTACAGTGCTATTCTGCTCTGCTAAAAATGAGGAAATAGGGCCAGAGAGGGTAAGTGACTTATCTGAAGCCACACAGCTCACAGATGGCAGATCCAGGACTTGAATTCCGGGCCTCTTTGACATCTAGCCCCTGTTTGTGACACAATGCCAATTTCTCATCTTCCTGGAGCCTAGGCCAGTGGACTCTGTATGTCCCCAGAAGGTCACATCCCTAATCTTAGCCAGACCAGATGACACCCAGTATCCTTTCTAGCCTTGATGTTCAGGTTTGTGGTTTCTAGTCTTCAAGGCTTTTCTAAGCTCCATCACTTTCTAGCTAAGGAAACTAGGGAAGTCTCTCTTCTCTACTTATATATCTGTAAAATAGAACCAGTCACTCCTCCCCAGTGTGCTTGTTGGTGGGATGGGTAGAGTAATCAGGTTTGTCAAGTGCCCAGCACAGGGTCTGGCACATAGTAGGTTGTCAGTAAATGGGCATCCCCTTCTTTTCCACACAATCCCTGAGCCTCACACCAGCCCCCTTCAGATCTGGCTGAAATCTCACATCTTTCAGGAAACCCCAGGATATTCTAAGAGCATATATTTAACAATTCCTTCATGCCTTCCTCTGTGTGTAAGACTAATGTCACCCCATCCATGCAGCAGTTTACAAAGCCTAGCCCCACCCATTAGTATTTGTGTAGTGCTACCAACAATCTTCCTATTACGACTGAGGAAACGGAGGCTGGAGAGAGGTAGAGTCCTTAGGTCATTTATATATTCTAAGCTTCAGTTAGCTCACATCTAAAATGGGGATACATATTAGTACCTTTCCTGTAGTTTGATTTTTAGAAATAATGCAGCATAGTACATTAAAAGTTCTTAAAAGAATGCTTGGTAAACAATAACATGGATCCAAATCTTACTTCAGATATTGCTTGGATTTTCTCAAAGCCAAGGCCAAAGCCTCTGTCTGACCTCCCAACTGGGTTCCCAGAAAACCAGTCCTAGAAATGATTCATGAGAACTCTCTGAAGACAGAACCATGGACAGCACCCCCAAATGCTGGGACAGGGACAAGTGCTCTCTTCAGCACCATGGACAACACCCCTGCCAGCTGCACCAGGGACAAGGCAACCACATCATGTGTACCCCAAACAGCCCAATGCCAAGGTCAGTGTCAAAATCCCCTCCTCCCATGTTGGGGAGGCACTGAAAGCCTCTATTTTCCATTTTCCCGCTAGTTACCTGATTGGCTATTTTGTAAGGCCCAGAAAGGGCTACTTCTATTTCTATTTCCATTTGCAGTCATTTATGCCAGTGGCCTGTTCTCCTGTTTCTCACCCAGTGATTAGGGTACCTCAGGAAGGCTTTCTGGGCATATATAGTGGGGAAAACCCATCTCCCTAGGCCAGGAGAGCCTCCCAAGCTTTCTTCTTTTTTCACTCTTGGCCTCATTTCAGACACAAGTAGTGATGGCCACCAGGCAGAGTGTCACAGCCAAGAGTGGCAGCAAGGGCCAGGCCCATTGCCACTTCATCTCAAGGGCTGGGCTCACTGCCCTGTTCTCAAGACACTGAATAAAGAGGAAAGGCATTTCTGAGTGGGATGGATCCCACTCCATCACTCAACCCTGAGGCCATCTTTTATTGGCTTCTTGCCCATTTGTTGAGGGCTAGATTCCTGCCCTGCCCAGCTCCATCTCTGACTTCACAGGACACCTGCATGGTCTCAGAGCAAGCATCTTGAGTTGCTGCAGACCCTCCCTCAAGGATCCACAGGACTTCAGTTCAGCAGGGACCCCAGAAAAGCCAGCAACCCAGTCCTTCGAGACAGCAGAAGGGGAAGATGAGGCCACAAAAGAATCCCAGTGTCCTCCTCTGATAAACAAGAAGAAGACCACATCCTCAGGGTTGTGATAAATGAAATGGTAAGTCCAACACTGAGCCTGGCATATAATAGGGGCTCAGTAAATGTCTGTTTCCCCTTCCCAAAAAGGAAAATATAATCACGGCAATGATGATCACTACCAATACTGAGTGCCTACTACATGCCAGGTGCTGGGTCAAGGTCTTCAGGGGTAGGGAAGGCAAAGATTATTATGACTATTTTGTTGATAAGGAAACCAAGGCTCAAAGGGGTCAAGAAATCTGTGAAAGGTCACACAGTCCAGCAAATGACATAATCAGATCTTCATCCTCAAATTCCAGGCTCTTTCCCCATCTCCAGGAAGTCTCTAACTACAATCATCCTTACTTCTCACCTGGGGGACCCAGCACAGCTTATTCACTACTTTCCCCACTTCTGTGGGGAAGGGGGTGTTGTGTCACCCACTTTCTCTATCCAACCCAAAGAGCCTTGTACACAGTAGGCCCCTAATGACTATTTCTTAAATTATTTCATTCACTCAATAACTCTTTATTGAGTGCTTAATGTGTGCCAGGCACTGTTCTAGGTGGTGGGACCACAGCAGTAAGAAAAAACAGACATAAATAAATGGACATTCCAATCCTCCTATGACATTGATAGGAGTGGAATGAATCTGCCTATTTCCTTGCCTGTTTTCCCTACTCACTCTGAGTGCCAAAAAGGCAGGGACTGTGGCTGTCCTCTCTCCAGGACTGTATACAGTGCCCAGAATACAATATATGCTTGTTGAATCAATGAATAAGTGAATGAATGCAGTAGAGCAGAGCAGAGCAGAGCAGTATAATAAAGACAGCCACCACTTATTGAGAGGTTGCTCTATTCCAGGTGCTAAATATTTTATGCACATTAATAATCTCATAGACTCTTCCCAACAGCTGTCCACTGAGAAGTGGACACTTTAAAGTGGATCCTGCTAGCTAGCCTGCTAGCCATTCTTTCCTTTTGCCTAATTAGAAGAAGTGCCCACTTAGAAATATTCACTTCACCAGCTCCTCCTGCATCAAGGGTGGCCATGTGATCACATCTGATAAATGAGATGTAGGCGAAAGTCTACTGAGTGGGGCTTCTAGGAAATCTATTGTTTTTCTGATAAGGACAGATTCAGAAAGCATGCAGTCTTTACTTCCTTGGTTCTGCCTGGAATTCAGACACAACATCTGGAGGTGGAGCAGCCATTGTGTAGCCATGAGAACAAAAGGCACATGCTAAGGATAGCAGTAGCCTGGGCCCTTGACCCCTTGCTTGAAGTGTTTCACTGGCCCTGGCCTGCCTCTGGGACCCTTGTTACATAAGAATAATCTTCTGGGTGTTTGTATCACTGTTATTTTCCTTTTTTCTTCTGTTAAATGCAGCCAAATGCAATTCCAATTGATTCAGTACTGTTATAACAAGTAAGGCTCAGAGTAAAGTCAAATGACTTTCCTAAAGTCACACAGCAGGGAAACAGATCTGGAATTGGCCTCTAGGTCTAGTGCAGGTAAATGCATCAGCCTGGGCCCACTCCCTCACCTGAGTGCTGTCAGTCCCAGGCCTGCTGCCTTACACTCAGCACTCGGCTCTCCTCTAAGACTCTTCCTGACCATTCTGGTGTTTGGATTTAAGTTCCCTGATGTCAACTCTCTTATCTGACTTCACCTCAGCTAAACACAGGTCCAGATCCTCCCTTCAAAGCTTACCTGTCTCAAGTCCCAGGATTCTGCTGAGATACTGACCCCAGTGAAGTGCTCTCTCTCTCTCCTCTCTGCTCATCCACCTCTACCTGGTCCAGAATTACCCTGCTGACTGCCTCCAACAGTGCACATATGAGGCTGTCAACCAATCTTTGTAGAAGGGTCTTCTGGTTTCTGTCTCTTCCTCACCAGGGTCCTGCACCCACCACCAGAAGGACCTTCCTCAAGAGTACTTTTGATTGGACCTGGCATTCAAGGCCTCCAGGCTCTGGCTCCTGCCTAACATTTGCTCTTGCTGTTCCCTCTTCCCCTGTCCTTTTACCCTGACCAGGGTCAGCTCCAGCTTTAGTTCACAGAGAGGACCTCTCTGACCATCCTTTCTCAAGTAGGTACCCACCATGACAAGCCCTTGCCCTCTCTTCTCTCAGCCCCTCAGTCAATTTGACCATATTCTAGAATCTTACTAATTCACTGTTTGCCATTTGCACCCCTCACCCCCAACCAGAACCAGAGCTTCTTGAGGGCAGGAAGCAGGCCCATCTTCCCCACCAGTTTCCCAGTGCCTGGCTTGAGGCCCGGTACTCAGGCTCAATCAGGAGGTGCTGAATGAAGCTCAGACTTGCTTCCCACACCTTCCCACCACCCACTTTCTACTCCAGCTGAATAGCTACTCAGGTTTCCTGAGCCCTCCTATGCCACTGATGCCCAGAACCTCCCCCCAACTCTGCCTCCAGTCAGGCCTTCCTCTCCCTTCCGTCCATCAAAATCAAGCTGTTCTGTGTCTCGTGCCCTCAGGATGTTGCTTACATCTCAGCACCAAAACAATTCGAGCAGATGGGCATTCCAGACTCTGGCGGGGGTGAATGAAACATTGGGACGGAGAGTGTGTGTGTGTATGTGTGTGTGTACACGTGCACACGCACATGTGCTGGAGTGTCCACCTACACTCTGCCCTAGATGTGGCCTCTGTTTGTTCCTATTCTTGCATTTCTGCTTCTGGTCACCTAATTTGGAAATGTTCCAGTATTTCCTATGTAGCTGCAGCTATAAGAAAAGAGAATAGAAAACCGCTAATATTTACTAAGCCTCTATTATGTGCCAGGCATTGTTCTGGGCCAAATAATAATGACGAAGATGATGACGACAGCAGCTAGGATTTGTTGAGCACTTAGCATGTGACTGACACCATCCTAAGGGCGTTTACTTAGACAGAGCCTCTTATCAACCTTATTTCACAGATGAAGAAAGAGAGGTTCAAGGGGAGGGTACAGTTCAGTGGTAGAGTGCATGCTTAGCATGTGTGAGGTCCTGGCTTTAATCCCCAGTACCTCCACTAAAAAAGGAAAGAAAGAAAAAGAGGTTCAGAGAAGTGAAGCCATCTGCCCAAGGTCACAGAGATATAAGAAGTCTTGAGTTCAGGTCTGTCTAATCCAAAACCTGCTCCTCTGCGAGGCTAAGCTGGGCGACACCCAGGGTTCTTGGTGAGGGAGGAGGAGGCACTGCTTCTTCTTTCAAACTCTTCTGCCTCTGAATGCAAAGCTGGAAGCCACACTTCCTGACCAGGGGCTCTCTTGAGGGAAAGCTGGGCTGCTAGGACTTACCCTAATCTGCACGGCCGTAGAACAGTGCTCCAGGCCCCCAGGGGACCAGACCCGAGGAGTTGTGGGCTGGGAGGAAGTCAGTGAGCCTGGGCTCTGCTTCCCTAGTCAGGCTGAAGATTTTCCCAACAGCCAGGGCCAAATTTATCTGCCAATCCCCCGAAGAGCTGATTCCAGCGTCTGTCTAGAAATGTCAGCCCGTGTGGTTGGAGGAACGCAGGGAGAGTTTTCCTCTAAATAGCAGGAAGCATATGGGAGGCGGATGGTGCCCGCCGCCCCAGCCTGCCAACTCCTGCTCAAGCGGGAGCTAAAAGGGGCCCAGAAGGGTCTGGAATTCCTACCACCTCTAGGGAAGTACGGGGAGGGGAGGAGCTGGAGACAGAGACAGTGACAATGGGAAGGCCAGAGAAGGTCTTGAAGGGTGGACCGGCAAGAGCGGCCGACAGACATACAGCAAGGCCCTCAGATGGAAGTGACATAGTTAGGAATTTAGCTTAACATCAGCGATGATGAAAACCACTCACGGAGCACTTGCTCTACGCCAAATCTGGGTCAGGCACTTTATTTGGATGATTTCACTTAAACTTTACAATCAACTCTAAGATAGGGGCTGCTACCTCCCCCATATTATAGATGAGGAAACGGAGGCTCAGAGAAGGAAAAAAACATGAAATCAAAGATTCTGTGGGCTAGAAAGGACCTTCTGAATCCTAAGCAGAATAACAAATACTCTACAGACTTTTCAGTCAAGTTGCGATGCAGCTGATGCTTGAATAATCCCAATGGTGGGGAGCTCATTATCACCCAAGTTAGCCCATCTGCAGAGAGCTCTTTGTATCCAAAAGATTTTCCTAGCTTAAGCTGGAATCTCCTTCCCAGGAGTTTTCCCCTGTCTGAGTGCCAGACCCAGACCCTGCCTTCCCTCACAGAGACAGCTGGCAGGGAGCAAGGCTCCCCTCAGTGTCTCTGGTTTCCCCTTTGTGGGTGACACACCCAAGTCCCCTTGCCTGTCTTTGCACCCCTGACCATGATAACCAGAGCAGCCTCCAGTCACCAGCACTTAATGTGTACTGTGCAAAGCCTGCCTCCCTTACACCCTCCCCACAATTCCTGGGGAGATACTGTCATTGCCTCATTTTACAGAGCAGAAGATTGAGGCTCCATGAGGGGAAGAGACTCGCCCCAATCATTCGGTGGAGACATGGGGACCATGGGGACCCTGTAGTCCTCACTGAGCTGCTACTCGAAGTCTCATGAAAGCTAAAACCTCTGCTGGACCCACCTGGAGCTCCTCTCACTGATACTGACAAAGGCCTTGCCAGGATTCCCCTCGACACTGATCCACAGGATCCCCAAGCCCATACCACCCCTCTCCCAGGATCGAACTCAACCCTTCCTCTCCCTTCTGCAGCACCCACTAAGTCCCCAAGTCCTCTTCAGTCTCTCTGCTAAATGTCCCTCTGAACCATTCCCATGGCCCTGCCCTGCCCACTGTCACCCCCACTGTCACCAGCCCAACGTGCCAGTCTTTCTGATACCCAGACTTGACCTGCTCTTGGCTGCCTTCTACTCCAAGGATCAAATGCAAACTCTCTGGCCCAACAGTTGAGCCCTTCCAAGCTTGGGCCTGGGCCAGCCTCTCCAGCCCCCTCTCCACCACCACCCCTCATGCCCTGTGGCCTAAGAGCTTAGCAGGAGGCAAGTGAGATCTCTGCACAGTCCAGCTGCTCTACCTGATTCACTTTTCCCAGCTGTTTCTCCAGAAGAAGACCTATTCATCCTTCAAGACTCTGCTCAGAGGAACAGAATCAATTGTTCTGGTTCCAGAGAGCCCAAGTGACCAGCACCTCCCTCTGATCTGCCATTTGTCACCTGAGGTGCCTCTCTCCTCGGCTGAACCATGAACCTCCCCAGGAAGGGGCTCCTCTGATGTATCTTTGTAGCCTGGTGTCTAGCACGGTGCCTGGCACACAGGAATTTGTAGAGCGTGAGAATGAAGAATTAAACGGGTACCGTGGGACACAATCAGCTGACCCAAAATCATGGCTTGTGTGTGTCACAGCTTTGATGTCTCAGAAACAAAAAATGCTGTTGTCAAAATAAAGACACAAAAATTTTGATTAATAAAGATTTTGCTGGCTGTTTTGAATTCAAAAGGGTATCAGGGGATGATCTGGGATAGTTGGAGATTCCAAGGAAAAAGCTGTCCAAGCCCGGGTAGATGAAGTAACCAGGGCTCACCTGAAGGATGGGAGGAGGGCCATGGAGGGAGCAAAGGTGCAAGAGACTGGGTCCATGCCCCTGACCTGCCTCTACCTTGCTCTGTGTTGTTGTATAGGTGGCTTGGCCTCTCTAAGCCTCAGTTTCTTGTTTGTAAATTGCAAAGGGGATTTGGAGAACTGCTTAAGGTAGACATGTGTCCAAAGGACTAAACATTCCTCTGCTGATGGGTTGATGTGATGCTCTCTGCCTCCCCTCTCCATTCAAGCTCCCAGCAGGGTGTGCAGACACCCAGAGCTCCCTGGCTTTGGAAAACACAGGCCTTCCTAGCAGCTCATTTGGGAGAAAGACCTCAGTGGCAGGTGGGTGGTGTTCCGGGTATGCCCCAGGCAACATCAGGATTGTGGGCTTGATCCTGTGCAGGAGCTTTATAACTAGAGGCGGATGGAACAGAGAGTAGATGGAACAGAGAGTGAGCCTCCTCATCTGTGGGGGTATGCAAGCATGGCTGGGTACCTCAGGGCAGGAATTCTGACTCAGGGTGGAAAGGAATTTAGACCAGTAGATATCTAAGGCCTCCTTGAGGTCACCGGGTCTCCTCTCCTTCCCTCCATGGGGCCTTGACCTGACCCCTACAAGGCTGTACTCTCAGCACCAGCCAGACTGAGTTTGCTGACACTTCCCTCCTCCCATGACATCCCTTAGAGTCTCTCCACTGCCTTCAGGATTAAGTCCAAGCTCTTATCCTGGCATTCAAGGCCCCTGTGATCTGGGCCTGCCACCGCTCATCCACTGGTTGTTCCCACAGCATACTTGCCTCGGGGCCTTTGACACACAGCTTCTTCCACCTACAGTGTTCTTCCCTGGACTCTCGGCTACTCAGCTTAGGTGTCACCTCCTCTAGGAAGACTTCCTTGCTCTGGTGCTGGTTGTTGTGTTCCCTCAGCCCCTGTGTGCACACCCTCATTCCAGATGGATCATCTGTGGGCTCCTCTCGCTCCTCCAAAGACTGCAAGACCCTTGGAGGCCAGGATGGCTCCCCTGTAGGCCGACTGTGGCATCTGACACAGAGAGAGCTGATGTCTCTTGAGCTGAAATGGCACTTCAGAGATTCGGACGTTCTGATTCCAAGGGAGTCTAAAGTTGCCTCAGGGGGCTTCTGCCTGTAAGACCTGGGATCAGGACTCCTTCCAATAATCATATTGGTTTTTTTTTTCTGATTATGAAAGTCACACATTTTAGGAAATTCAGATAAGTACAGAGGGGGAATTTGCTGCGTTTGGTGCTGTTGGGTCTACTTTAGGCCACAGCCCTGCATTTTCATTTGGGAAAGCTACCCTTTCCCATTCTCCACTGGTAAAGTTCTGGGTGTTGATTCTACCTCCAGCTGGGGCCTGGTGCATAGGCCCATGATGCCAATCAGAGCACTTAATTTAGAAATGGGCAAATGTACAAATTTGACCAGTCAATGCCAAGACTCAGTCCTGGGACTTTGTGTCTGAGCTATCTGAGAGGAAGTCTTGCATGTTCCTCTGGACAGGCATCTTATCACCTGTACAAGAGGGCCCTATAAGAACATAGGAACAACCCAGAGGAAGCAGAGTTGAGAAATGGTGACTGAAAAAATCTGGTCTTAGTGACAAGGTCTGAGCCCCTGGATCCAGCTGAGCCTGAAGCCAGTTACCTCTGGACTTTACAGTCACAGACCAATACATTCCACTTTGGTTTAAACTAGTTTGAGCTGGGTTTTCTGTCACTTGTACCTAGAAAGTACCTGAATAATATAAGCTAAAATAAAAATAGAGCTTATCCATATCTCACCATCCAGAGGAAACTGCTATGAACAGTTTAACGGTGGTCCTTCTGGGAGTTTCTCTGGGTAGGAGCATGCATATATTTATATACATTTTTCCTAACAAAAATGAGATCATACAACGTACACCATTTTATAACCTCCCATTTCCCCCTCAACAAAGCACTGCGGGCATGTTTCCATGTCAACAAGTATACATCTACAGCATTGTCTCGATTGCCACTGAGAATGCCATTGTCTGGCTGGACCGTAATTTATTTAACCATCTCTTGCTGATACATAATTGGGTAGTTTCTAATTTATCACTGTCTTCAGGAAAGGTGCAGTGGACTTACTTGTGAAATGCATATGTTTGCTCTTGCTGGATTATTTATGACTAAGATTCTGTGATTCCAAGAGTTTGACTTCACCAGTGCAAGTTTCTCTGCCTGAGATTTAAGATTCTCTGAGTGTCTGTAAGGTAGCATCTGTCTTCCTAGGCAGCGTTAGTGGTTATAAAAAAAAAATAAAGCAAATCCAGGGCCAGGGCGTCCCCATAACAGTGTCTCTGATGAGAGAGCTTATCGGCAGATCCAAGTGACTTGGTGGGGTCGTAGCTGGGGCTTGGGGATGGGAGGTGGTACTGGCCTGGAGTTCAGCCAGCCATGTGTACCCAGGTAAGCTGCCCACCTCCCTGGGTCTCATCCCCTAACTGGGTATGACTCTCAGTAACCAAGGGAAGAGGCGAGCCTTGGGGACCAGTCCGCACTGAGAGTCATGGCAGGACGTGATGAGCACACAGTAGGTAGGTGTCACCTCTGGCGATCACAGTGGTAAAAGTAGCAGCCACCAGTGATCCAGCAATGGATTGTTCTAGTCCTCTACATGCTTTAACTCACGAGAGCCCCACAACCACCCTCTGATGCTGTTCGGTGTCATGAAGGCCCCCTACTCTGTTCATCTTTATAATGTCACCATTAATTTCCTTCACTGCACTGATGGAGTCTCTGCTTATTCAGTTTATTTGTTTGGCTGTTTGTATATCTGTCCCTCCCAAAGGCTGTGTGTTCTGCAAGGGACACAGACCAGCAGGGACTAGCACTCTATTGTCCTGGGATTGCAGGAATGCCTTTGGGGCTGCTGTCCTGTCTGCAGAGCAGGTGCCCCTGCTTCAGGGCTTGGAGACATCCTCTGCCATGTTCTGCTCCAGGCCATGTCCCCAGCTCCAGTTTGGGGACCCACAGCTCTGAATTAGAACTTGATCCTAGTCATGGGCTGCTCAGAGCTTCCATGCCAGGTGCCTGCCCTCTTGGGACCCCAGCACCGAGCAATGCTTGCTGCACACCCAGGACACAGGGCCCTGGAGGCTGGCAGAGCTGGTAGAGCAGCTCCACCCCTCACTGGCTGTGTGGACTTGGGCCAGTCATTTCCTCTCTGGAAGCCTAACCCTCTCATATGTAAAATGGGGCCAATACTCTCTTGGAGTTGTTCTAAAGATTCAGGAAGATAATGGATGTGCTGAGCACATAATGGGTCCTCAGGAAATGGCAGTTCAGCCCCACATGCAGTTAGTTCAGAGGTTGAGTCTGACCCTGTCTCACCTGGATGACCACTTTTTACCTTGAATGATTCCTGGGTAAGCCCTGGCCTCCTCCCCTGGCCTGTCCCTAGGGCTGGCCCAGCCCTATCCATCAACGCTTATTAAATGGCTAAATGCTCTCGCTCTGACCCCTTGTCAGACTCCCAGATGTCTCATCTGTCCTCTGTTGCCAGACACCTGCCTGGCCTCCTGAGCCTTAAGAATGCAATGGCATTGATAGTATGTCCAAGGGACAAATGGAGGAACCCCTGCCCTTGGGGGCACTTTCTGACTCCTGATCTCAAACATGGGACAGTGATGTTGGCCTGAGTCAGTCTGTCCAGTTTCTCATCCCATCTCTCTCATCTGAGTGCTCTTTGACCACATGACAAATAACTTCACCTCTTGAAGCCTCACTTCCCTCCTCTGTAAAATGGGTAGAATAATAGAATCTGTGAAACTTCAATGAAATAAGGTAAGATGCTTTGCAAGGAGCCTGGCATTTAGTAAGTGCTCAACAAATATTAACTATTATTGTTATAATTGCTTTTTAGCCCTTTTACTGTGAAATCTAATACACAGAGAAAAGCACACAAAGCAAAAATATTTACCACAATAAATGATCACAAAACCACCTGGGTCAATGTATAGAATGCTGCTTGCCCCTCAGAAACCCCTTCTGCCCTACTTATATCCTCTTTTCTCCACAAAGGAAATGCTTTCCCAGATTTTTATGGTGCTGGGTTACCATATTAATAATAATAAGCAAGTGAAAAAAAGAACGTGTGGTTACCCTGTCCCTACCCAGCCAGGCTCCCAGAGCCCTGGCTGCCTCTGCCCTGGGCATGGAGACTCCCCGTCCCACTTCCCAACTTCGGCTTTGGCTGTTCTTTAAATAACCAGCTTGTCAGCAAAATAACAGCAGTAACACCTCCCTCGCTGCCGCCCGGGCCTCCATCTTTCGGCGCAGTGCTGACGGCTGTGTTCCCTGCTTGTGCCAAGGAATCCCGTTCTCCGTCACTGGGCCACACGTGCCGGGGGCTGCCAGCTACACTGTTTTCAGTGGCCACGATCCTGCCCTTCTGACTGAGCCTGGCCTGGGGGCGTGGAGGTGGGCACAGAGTGGCAGTAATTTTGGAGAAGGATTAAAATGTGGCCAGGTCCATGCCTCAGTCTCCCCATCCACCTCCCATAGGGACGTTGGGGGCTTCACTGAGATGATGAAGAAAATGAAGCACTTAGCACAATGCCAGGCACACAGTAATTTGCTCAAGAAATGCCTGCTGTTACTCAGGCTGCTCCTGTCACATATTTAGTCCCTGGGGAGGGCACGCAGGGCCCAGGGCCCCACCCGGAGTGTCTGCAAATAATTAAATCCCACAGACACAGCTCACAGACCAGGCAGCCTTACCACTTCTTTTCCTGCAACAGCTTCTCAGCCAAATGCAACAGCTGTCTGTGGCTACTACAACAGCCCTGGGGCAGATCGAGGGATCTGAGGTGGGGGGAGCTAATTAATAGGGCCCTTTTCACAGTTATTAGTAATAAGGGGGGCACCGCACAAGGGTGCAGCTCTTGTTCTTGAAGAAGCACTTCTACAGACATTATCTACAGCAAACTTCACGGGTTTTTTATTATCCTGTGACATTTGCATATTTCCATATTTACAAGTCTTTTCTCTTCTCATAACCATCCCATTAGGGAGGCTGGTCAGCTGTTGGCAGATGAGAGAATCTAGACCAGAGGGGCTGGCTGCCTTGCTGAAGGCCTGAGCTGACCACAAGCTCACTGGGGTCAGTGGGGACCGTGACTTGCCAAAGGCCAATGGACTCCTGGGTCCTGCCGGTGTCTGGGTGGAGGGAGATGACAGTACCTTCCCTCCTCTCCCTCTTTCCTTCCTGCCACAACTATTTACTGTGTACCCACCATGTGCCAGGCACAGGGCCAGTGGCTGGCTGTCCAGTGGGGAACGAAGCAATTGTTCCTGACCCTTGGGTTGCTGAAGCCAGACAAGGAGATAGATCATAAACCAAAGGCCCTACATAGTGCTGAGTGGTGACTGGGTGACTCTGGGTGAGCCCCTTGAGCTCCTTTGAGCCTCGGTTTCCTCCTCTGTGATCTAGACTAGTCACACCTGCACAGCCTTGGGATGTGGCAGGAGGACGAGATGCAGGAATGCGGCGTCAGCGCTGTGGCCAGCACCAAGTAGGGGTGCTGTTGGGATCACTGCTGTGGGAAGGATGATGGTATCAGGTGTGGATGGCAGCAGCATCCTCAGATAGATGGTCAGAGATGCTGCAGGGCTGGGCCCCTCATCCCGTGTTGGGGTTAGGCAAGGTGGGACTGGAGAAGTGCCAGTGGCACAGGCTAGAGGGCAGGAATGATGGGGTTCCCCAAGATTTAGAGCTCTGATGGCCTCACCTCAGCATCCCCAGGGGTCCCAGAGGTTCCATGGCTCCCAGCAGCACTCACTGTTCTCCTTCTCTTCCTGAGCCCGTGTCACCAACCCATCAACCCCTTGTGTGTGGCAAGAGCTGGCCTTTGAGGTGGATAGAGCTGGGCTTACTGTGCATCCTCAGACAAGTGGCTTCTCCTCTCTAGGGCCGTTTCCTCTGTAAAATGGGTGCACTCACTGCGACCAACTTCCTGGTTGTTGGGAGGACTGGATGAGACAAACAGTCAAACTATAAATTGAGCCCAGACATAGAAAAGCTCTCACTGAGGTCACTTCACCAGCATGTGCGTGCCGCTGGGTGAGAAGGCTGGGCATTTCCCAACTATGCCAAGTATGGGTGGGTGCGACAACAGCCCTGATTTATGTGCCCAGGTTGCAGACATAGTTACTTACCAACCAGGGAGCTACGTGCAGAGGGAAAATGGGAACCAGTCGGGAAGCAGCAGGCGTCACTTTGGGAGTGGGCGTTGGACAGAGGGCTGGCACACACATCCCTCCGGGCACTCGATCAGAGGTGCTGGTGGGAAGCAACGTGGGACGAGGCCCTCCAGTGCCCAGAGTGACCAGGTTCTGGCTACCAGGCACCTGGCAGAGGAGGAGGCACGGGTGCCTGCAGGAATGAGGGAGAACACCGATTAGAAGATGGTTGGGGATAATTCCCTCCACCCTGAGACCCCTGGACTGGTCCTGGGGATGCTGGGGAGGGAGATACCATGGAGCATAGGAACCCAAGTGTTTGTACAACACTATATTTTCCAAAGCACCCTGGCATCCCGGCTTACGTGGGCCCCCACATTGTTTTTCAGAGGCAGATTTGCATGTCATGCATATTTATGATGCTTTTCCCACCACCCACAGAATCCCCACAGCAGCTGGGAAGCTGGGTTCCAAAGGCTCTGATCCTCCCCTTTTTGCTTCTCCCTCTCTTTCCCTGGATGGGGGTAGTCAAGAAAGGGGCCAGAGTCACCCAGTCTTAAGTTCAAATCCCAGCTGAGCCCTCACTTGCCAGGAGGCACTGAGAAGGCAGCTGCCCCTTTCTGAGACTCAGTTTCCCCACTTGTCAAATGGAAATAAGAGTGCCTCCTTTGAGGGCTCTTATGAGGATTAAGAAGATAATGCAGGTAGAACACGGGGCACAAAGGATGTGCCTGACAAAGACCCTTCAAAGAAGCTCTGTCGCTGTCCCCTGCACTCAGAGCTGGAGGTACTGCATCAGCATTTCCCATGTAACATGTCTTGTGTGAGAGGCACAGGAAAGCCAGGTGTTCCTCTCCAACCACCTCTGTTGAGCAGGTGCCGCTACTCCTGCTTGGATCTTTAAATCAGGCCCTCCTGGGAGAAGAAAGAGTCCCCTCCACTCTGCAGCCCTGCTCCCAGGAGTCTCTTGGTTGCTTTGGAGGGCTCAGTGGAAGCCCCCCGCCCTCTGCTTTCTTATTCTACAGGTGGAGAAACTGAGACACAGAGCTCACCAAGCTGATGTGGGGACAGAGAATCCAAGTGGTTGGGCTGGGATCTGAACTCGGGCTTTCCCCCTCAGCCCCAGGAGGGGAGGTACAGGGGTCAGTTCACAGTAGGAATACGGAGAAAGTGAACGGTGGGGGAGATTCATCTTTTTCTCCTGGTCACACCAGGGCCCAGGAAAGGCCTCACAATCTCTGACCTTCCTATATATATCTGCACTCCTTTGACCTCATTTCCTCCTCACAGCCCTACAATGTCATCTCTGTTTTTCAAAGAAGAGAAACAGGCTCAGAGAGCTTCAGTAATTACCCACGGGCACACACTGAGGAAGAGGCAGGGCATCTGATTCTAAGACCTCACTGAACCCCAATGTGGCTCTGCCACCCCAAGTGGGAAAATCACCAACCCAGAAAAACAGGCATAATCGTCTGGATGAAAAGTATATAAACAGCAGGACAAGAAAAAACCGAACTCCAAAACATTCTGAATTAGTGGACACAAATTCTTAAAAGATTTCAAGATGCACCATGGGGCATGAAAATTGCCAGTACATGAAAATCCAGTGCCTGAGAGGATGTGTTCCTGACCAAATTGTCACTTTTATCCAAAACAGCCAGAGCTGAAAGCTAAAGGTCCTATACAGAGCAGTGGCGCAGGGGGTCCTGAGACCCACCTTGGAGTCCCCCCAACTTCCTTGCTGAGGGACCAGAGCAAGTCTCCTCCCAACTCCCCACTCTACAACAGGTGGGAGAAGCACAGAAGACAGTCTCCCAGGTTCTTGCCAGCTCAGATGGTGATTATGATCCTGGGACCTCCAACAGGGATGAACCTTGAGAACATTATGTTAAGTGAAAGAAGCCAGTCACAAAGGACCGCATAATGTATGACTTCACTTATATGAAATGTCCAGAACAGGCAACTCTGTGGGGACAGAAAGCGGATTAGTGGTTGCTGGTGGGGGGACTGGGAGGGGGTGACAGCTAATGGGTTTGTGATTTCTTTTGGGGATAATAAAAATGTTTTAAAATGGATTGTGGTGATAGATGCACAGCTCTGTGAAAATACTAAAAGCCATTGAATTGTGCATTTGAAATGGGTGAATTGTACAGTCAGTGAATTCTATCTCAATAAAGCTCTTAGAATAATCCAACACTAAAAGAAGACCCAGCAACTTTGCAATGGAAAGCTGTCCTCTGGGAGCCTCTGGTTCCCTTGGAGTTCTTCCATTACGGCCTGGGAAGCCAAAGTGTATTTTCACAAGAACTCTCCAATGCCTCCACAGACCCTCTATCCCAAAGGCCTTTGCATTTGACAGTCACCTCCTCCAGGAAGCCCTCCCTGATTTCCTAGCCAGGCCAAGTCTCCAGTTATTGGCTCCTAGGGCTCTCTCAGTTTCTCCTTCTCACCACTTATCATGCTGATGTGAGGGAATCATTTCCATGATCATTGGTTGACACTGCCTCCTCCATCAGACTGGGAGCTCCATGAGGGCAGGGCCATTGTCATTGGTCATCATTGTCAGTGCTTCATGCAGCTCCTGGCACAACAGTAAGTGCTCCAGAAATGTTTTCTGATTGAATGAATGGATCAAAATTCCAACCCCTATAATGCACACTTGGCTTCCTGTCCTGGCTTCACCACATTCCAGCTAAGTGATGCTGAGCAAATCATGTAAACTCCCAGAGTTTTAGCATCTACCACAGGAGAGTAGCCAGGGGATTAAAAGGGATAAAGGACATGGAAGTACTTCATGGAGTGGCTCCCCCACTGCTGCCCCTAACGCAGTCTGTGGAACACCCTTCTTCCAGCCATTCAGGCTCAAGCCCTAGAGTCACCGTTGATGCCTCTCTTTCCTTCACCCTCCCCGTCCAGGCCATCAGCAACTCCTAGTGAATCCACTTGCACGATGTATCAAGATGCTGATGCACCACCTGCACTGTCACCACCACCGTGGACTGAGCCATCATCATCTCCTGTCAGGATTACACATGTCCTCTCTTGTCTCCTGCTTCTGTCCTTGCTCCTGACACAGAAGCCAGAGGAATCAGGCTGGAACACAAGTCAGATCCTGCCCCTCCTCTGCTCTAAACCCTCTATGGCCTCACTTCACCTCAAGTAAAAGCTGACAGCCCTAGCGATGCCATAGGTGGCCCCCCACCACCCCTGATTTTCCCCTTTACTCTCTACTCACTCCCTTTGCCCCGGCTACCCTGGCCTCTGCACTATTGCAAATATACCAGGCATGCTCCAGCCTCGGGGCCTTTGCACTTGCTCCTCCTCTGCCTGGATTGTTGGTTGCCCAATGTCCATGTGCCTTACCGCCTCACTTCCTTCAGATCTTTGTTGAGACCTCACCTTGTCAACAAGAGGCAGTTCAGCATAATAGTTAAGTCTTAACTAAAGAGCACGGGCTTGAGATAAAAATCCAGGCTCTGCTAAGTTACATAGCTGAGTGACTGTGGGCAAATTTCTTAACTTCTCTGTGACTCAATTGCTCATTTATGAGATGGGAATAACTGCAGCACCTTCCTTGTAAGGTTGTGAGGCTTAAATGAATTCAGTGAGCACAAACTTTGTGTCTGCTGGTATCATTACTGTCCAGCCACTCCACCTAACAGTCCCAGTACCCGTCCCTCCCTGCCTTATTGCTCTCCTAGGCACGTAGCACTATATTACAGGGTATGTAAATGAGTAACTCACCTTTATTACTACCTACCCCTCCCTCTAACATGTTGGCCCCATGAGGCCAAGAGTTTGTCTATTCCGTTTATTGCCAGATCCCCAGTGCCTACCACGGCACCTGGCACATGGGGGTGCTCAGGGAAGGCGTCGCTCAACAAATGTTTTCAATGCTGAATAACTATTTATTGGCTTATTATCACGAGCTCTCTTCCTTTCCTATCACAGACATTTATTTTTCTTTCCAGCCCAGCTTGCCCCTCGGAACACCAAATTCGCACAGAAAAATTCCCCCTGGCAGCTCTACCTGCCGCCTTGTGGACACCTCACACACCACGTGGCCTGGAAGTTTGGGACCTTCCCCAGAGACCCTGTCCTCTCACAGCATCATCTAACCTGGTCCCTGGAATCAGCTCACTCTTTCTGGTAACCAAGAAGCCAGGGGGCTTCCATGGCCCTTCCTCCTCTCCCAACATCTCCAACTGCCTTCTGTTTATCCCCAGAGTCACCCCCTGTCCAGCCACTGCACCAGCCTCCTCCCGGGGCACCATGCTGTCTCCCTCGGTCCATCTTCTGTACAGCAACTGGGAGGATTGTTTCAAAACATACATGGAACAAATGAAACCCTCCCTCTGCGAGCCTGAAAAGTCAAAATCCTCGGTGACAAAAAACAAACCAACCGGAGCTTTTCAAAAGAATTCGACTCAGGGCTCTTCAAAGAATGGACGGCCTAGCCAAATTTGCCACCCCAGGCCCAGGTAAAATGGTATTTGCTGTACAAAAATCTAATTCACAAAATGGATTTACACAGAACTTTTTAGCTCAATAAGTATTTGTGGAGTTGAACTGAAATGAAAAAAAAATTGTTTTTAAAAATAGCATTTATGGCGCTTCCTCACGTAACTGGGGGCTTCTCACACCCCCACGTGTCATTTATTCCTCCCAGAAAACCAGGCAGGTGGTGTTGGTTTCAATTTCCAGATGAGGCAACTGAGGCTCAGAGAGGGGAGGTGACTTGCCCCAAGCAGTACAGCTCCCAGATTACCCTGGAGTCCTCCCAGACCCTGGAGGCTGTGGCCACAGGGTACCAGCAAAGGCAGAGGGACCGGGGTGTTGAGCCTCCTGTTCCCCAGTTGACTGATGGCCAGTGGCCCCAAGGCCCTGGGAGCACATGGATACAATTTGCTCATTTCTACTCCCTGCCTTAGCCTGAGAGGTCTCCCTGCTCAGGGTAACCACTCCCTGGGCTGGTTAAAACCTTGCCACCCTTCATGGCCCATTTCCAGCACCAAGTCTCCTGCCTGCACCCCCTAGGCTTTGGCTGCCCCCAGCATACCCCCTGATGATTTATGGATGTTTGTGACATGGCAGTGCCCTCCCCAGTGGTGCTGTGTTCCTCCTGATGCTTCCACTTTAGGGACTATGGTTCCTCCTCCCCTGTGACAGCTTGTCCTCCCAGCCCTCAGTCCTAAGTCCACACTGACCTCCCAAGACTCTGTGAAAACCTCTTTGTCCCTGAATCTGACTGAGGCTCATGTCCCCAGTTGCCTCCCAGACCTTCCCTCCATGGGCCCCTCCCTCTCCCACACCCAAAACAGACCTCATCACCTTCTCTCCCAAACCTGCTCCTCCCTGGTACCACCACGATCCTCCCAAGTCCCGAGGCTAGAAACTTGGTCATTGCTCTGGACCCCTCTCTGCCCCTCAGTCCTCTGCAAGCCCTGTGGATTCACCCTTAAATGTCTTCAAACCACCACTGCTCTCCAAACCACTGCCCTGTGTTTAGGTCAGGCCTCATCCTCCCTCGGCATTTGAGGGCAAACCACCCATCCACCCACACTCTGTCCACCCATCCAGTTTCCCAACCATACACCAACTTCTACTTGCTCCTTGACTTACCATCTACCCGCCCCACCCATCGCTCCATCTATTCATTCATCCACCCTTCAATCCATCACCCTTAATTTGCCAAGACCTCCAATGCTCCAAGCCACGTGCTGGACATTGTGACACAAAAATGACCTAAGCCCAGTTCTTGGCCTCAAAATGCTTACACCAGAACTGGGTCCTGAGGGATGAACAGGACTCTGTGGAGGGTGGAGGGGAGGAGAGGAGGGCATCTAGGTCAAGGGATAAACAAGGGCACAGGCATAGGAAGGGGACACCTGGGGTATCCGAGGAACTTGACTGGATAGGAGGACCAACCCGAGGTGAAGGTGGAAGGGTCGACTGAGGCCAGCTTTGCAGGACCCTTTAAGACCAGGTAGGGAGTTTGTACTTTATTCAAAGCATAGACTCTGGAGCTAGACAGCCTGGGGTCAGAGCCCTGCTCCACCACCTTGTAGCTGTGTGATTTTGAAGAAATAACCTCAGTGTTGCCCATTTGTAAAATGGTAATAACAATGTATCTATTACAAAGAGCTGTTGTAAGGACGAAATGAGTTAGTGCATAGGCGTATTATGTCTCTTAGCACAGTGCCTGGTATGCAGAAAATGCTCAGCAAACTTAGTTGCTATTATGCTCATATTATTATTAATTAATATCCTCCAGTCAGCTGGTGGACAGAGGAGAGTTTTATGCAGAAGAAGCACATGAGAACCCGGACTGCAAAGCCCCCTCCTCAGCAGCTAGGGTCTCAGAAGCAAGCTTCACTGCGTCTGCCCAGGATTTCCCAGGCTCTGGCCAGCCTCAGGCCCACTGGCTCCAGCCTTGCTCTCAACTACTGACTGTCCCCAGCCAGGCACACCCACTGGCCACTGCCTCAGACATGCCCCCAGTGTCCAGATGAGCTCCAGCGTGCCTTGACCCCTGTTTTGAGAGCCATGGGCAGTTGCCAAGCTCCAGGGTCCTGGAGGTTCCCCTTCTGAGAGCTCCTGGACACGTGTAGCCTGTTCACTCTCTCCTGCACAGGGCACCGAGAAGCCCTTTAGAAGCTTTCTCCTCTAACCCCCAGAGCTCTGTGCAAGCAAATGAGGTCGCCCATTTGCAGATGAGGACACTGAGCCTCAGGGAGGAGGCGGAAGTTCCTCTGCTTCAGGCTGCGCAAATCAGTGGCTGAGCAGGGATCCAAACTCTGGGTGGCCAGGCTCCAGGGCCTCCAGCTCTCCTCCAGAAATGTCAGAAGCCCCCCCCGCCACCCCGCCCCTGACAAATGATCAGGGCCTAAGATAACACAGAGACATGAATTTTCAAGGCACTGGGGAGTGCTGTGCTCAACAACTCTTGGCAGTGATGGAAATGCTGTCACCTGCACTGTCCAATAGTGGCCACGAGCCACATGCAGCTACCGAGCACCTAAAATGTGACGAGTGCAACTAAAGAACTGAATTTTAAATTTAATTTTAATTTAACTAGCTACACATCCTTTGTGGCTACCCTATTGGACAGCACAAGATCAGACAGTGTTTAGCATTCTCAACCCTGAGACTGCATTTCCAGATGCTCACACTTCTTGAGCCGCAACTTAGGAAATGTTTTATCATTTCATTAGAAGGATTTCCACCATGTACCACCTGGTCCCTGTTTTTATAAATGGAGGTTACCCAGCACCCTCAAGTTAATTGCTTCTTTACGACTCAAGGTCATTCAAGAACTAGTTGCCAAATTCTGGCTCCAGGCCAGATATGGAGGAATGATGTGTTCGTCCCTGCCCCCAAGGAGCTCAGTCTGGCGGAGGGACATGTCCTACCTTAGGGTCTGTGGCAGAGTGGATAGGTGCAAGAATGAGGTTTATACACAGCCTGGGGAGCCATAAGGACAAGGTAACAAATTCAGCTGGGGGAGTCTGGGAAGGCTGCATTGAGGAGAGACATTGACAGGGTGTGACAGCACTTTACAGTTTGCAAGGCACATTGACATCCATTGTTGCATTTGCTCCTCACTAGAGTCCCATGAGGGAGTTCAGGCATGGCCTGGTTTCTGATTTCTGCGCACTGGACTCACATTGGCACACACTTCCGGAAGGAGCAATGAGTTAGGCCACAGCCCTAAGCCCTGGAATGGGGAAGCCAAGACCCCCCCAGTGGGTGAATCCTCCACAGTAGCTTCTTGGACTCAGACAGCTGGTGCCCAGGTGTGTTTTCAGTCGAGAACTTGGAAATCAGATGTTTCCTACACCCTCCGAAGGGTCAGTCTTGTAAATCCCTAAACTTTCTGGCAGCTTTGACAGGACCCAGCAGCCCTCTCACGGGCCATCTGGCCTCCTCTTGGCCCTCTGACTTTCAGAGGCCACGGAAGATCTTTATTTTAATGACATTTCCTTGTAATCCCTTCATTTCTCTTCTGCACTCCCCAGGGCCGCCGCAGTGGCCTGCTCTTGCCTGCCCTACTTTCCTTTCTCTGAATCCCGGGAGGTATTTCTCTGCACTTTCTGAAGGTGCTCCTGCCAGGGCAGCGGGGGGTGGGGTGGGGAGGTAGGCAGTTCCAATCCTTCCATCTCTCCTGTCAACACTGAGCCCACCTGGTCCCTAATTCAAAGCCTTGTCTGGCCTGGAGTCCCTCTGATTACTCACAGTGGCTTTGGAGCAGAAAGCAGGGAACACTGTGCTTACAAACAAACTTTTCTTGAGCCCCTAGTCTGTGTGTGACCCCCAGCTGGGTCAAGCTGAGAGCAAGGAGATGATTTAGTCAGTGGGGGTGGAAAACGTGTAAACAGATATGACGGGCTGATGTGACCGAGCTGCCTGGGAAGAAAGCCGGGGACCCATGTGAGCTCTGACCAGCCTTGGAGGATTAGAAGAATATCAAAAAGCAGGTGAGGCTCTGGCTGGGCCTTGGAGGATGCACAGGAGTCCAAAGGTGGACAAAGTAGGGAAGGGTGCTGGAGGCAGGGGAAGAGGGACAAAGCACACCACGTTTGGGGAACTGTGAGGAATTATGCACAGGTGGGGAGCTGGTCTGTGTGCTCTGGGGGAGAGGGGAGCTGAAAGAGGGGAGAGGGGAGGTGATGGGGGGGAGACAGGGCTGGAAACACAGGTGGGGACTTGATCATGAGGGTCCTGCAGTGCCAGTCCAGGGGGTGTGGCCTTTATCTGGGGAGCAGTGGAGAGCCCAAGGGCTCCTCAAGTTTGGGTTGGAGAAAGATCACCCAGCAGCTTGGTGGGGTAGCCTGGAGGTGGGCACTGTGATCCACGTGATTGCTGACAGCGGCCTACCTGGAGCAGGGGCACTGGGGCTGGGGGACGGCAGGCAGATTCAGGAGATATTTAGACTATAAAGTCAATCAGACTTGGGGCTGATTAGATGTAGAGGATAAGGCAGAGGGAGGAGTCAGGGAGTCCTATGTTTCTGTCCTGAGTGACTGGGGTACAAACTGAATACTAGGCTTTGGGCTATAACAGGGGTCAGCAAATTTTTTCTTAAAAGGCCAATGGTAAATACTTTTGGTTTGTGGACAACTTGGTGCTCCAAAGCTGTCACAGACAATGAATGAATGAGCACGGCTGTGTTCTAACAAAAATTCTTTTACAAGAGTTGGCCATGGCTATAGTTTGCCAACCCCTGAGCTATAAACAACAACAACAACAACAACAACAAAACCCACTTCCAGCTGGCTTTAACAAGAGAGTAAACTGATTAGCCCATAATTGAAAAAGTCCAGAACTTTGGTTTACTTCAAGCACAGTTCAGTCAGAGTGCCAGTTCTGTTTTGTTGACATTTTCTCAACTCAATTCTTCTTCACGTGTGAGCTCTATCCTAAGGCTGGCTTCCCTCATGTGTTAGAAATGGCTGCAGCTGTTTCAGACAAATCACATCATCAGGGGCATAAGGAAGGATTAATCTTCCAGCCAAGTCCTAAGAGTCACTCTGATTGGACTTGCTTATATCACATGCCCATCCAGGAACCAATCATTGTGTCTGGGGGATGGGACACACTGATTGGCTTGGCCTGGGTCATGTGTTCTATCCCTGGGTTGGGGAGGTAGAGTCAGTTTCTCTGGAACCACATGGCTTCCCAGTGAAAATCAGGGTCTGGTGGGATAGTGGGAAAAAGGGAGGAATGCAAAACAAAAGTATATATCCTGCCTACTTAATGCAAGCATGTTATTAAAACTGTTGGTTAAATCTTTTTTTTCAAAAAAGTATATATCCCTAAAAAGTATATATCCTTAAAAAGTAGATATCTATATCAAGACTTGTATGTGTTCACATACATATTCATATGTTCATAGCACCATTTTTCATAACAGCTCCAAATCCAAATTCCCATCAATCAGTGAACAGATAAACAAAATGTCATATACCATAAAATGGAATATTACTCTGCATTAAAAAGGAATGAAATACTGATATGTGCAACAATGTAGATGAACATAAAAAACAATATGCTGAGTGGAGGAAGCGAGACACAATGATGACCTATTGTACATTTCCATTTATAAGAACTTTCTAGAAAAGGTAAAACTCTAAGACAGATCAGTGATTGCCTGGAGCCTGGGATGGGAGTGGAGATTGTGTACAAGGAAACTTTTAGGTTGTGGTAATGGTTGCACACTATAAAGCTATTAGTACTCATCAAAATGAATAATTAAAATAAGTAAAGTGTATGTAAGGTGTGTAAATTATACCTCAATAAAGCTGTGTTTTAAAAAGGCTGATGGGGGCTGAGGGGGTGCTATGGTGACACGACCCATGCAGAGGAAGACGGTGCCACTCACTAGTCAGGGGACAGAGAGCAAGGGCAGGCTTAAGAGCAAATGCTGATGTCACTCTGGACATGCTGAGCAGGAAGTGCTTCTGGGACATTGGGGGTACCATCCAGAAGAGCTCCAGGGAAAGGCCAGGGATGGAGCTGGGGGTTTGGGGACTGTGGGTGTGCAGGACTCCGAAGTGGTGATAGTTGATAAGTCCCCTGGAGAAGGTGTGGCCTGAGAAGAGAAGGTGGCTGGGACAGAGCCCTGAGAAGTAGAAACATTTAGGGGACCAACGGAGGAAGGGAAGCCGGCAAAGGCATGAGATGAGGCAGCAAGAGAGGCTATTAGAGGTCCAGCTTGCCATGGAGGAGGCAGTCAGGGCGTGTGTCCATGCCCAGAGTCTGGGGGCGGTGAGGACTGAGGTGAACCACAGGAGGTCCTGGTGGCCTTGGTGAGAACCATGCCCACGGAAGGGTGAGATATGACTCAGGCTGCAGTGAGTGGGAAATAAAAAAGATCAGTGACCATAATCAACACCACTGAGAAGCTCAGCTGGGGAGGGAAGGAGGCGGCAAGGCAGCTGGGGCAGGGCAGAAACCCAAGGCAGAAGCAGTGGGCATGGTCTGCTCTTGATAGGTGTAGCTGGGAAGAGGAGGAGACGGGGTGTGGGGGCAGCTGCAGCCACTCCAAGCTCCATCACACTCCTGGAACTGGGCAGCCTGCTTGTCGCCCGTGTAGCCACACCCCAGCGAGCCACACCAGCTACTCACACCAGAGAGAGACAGGGCTCTTGCTGGGGCTGGCTCCCCACCTGCCCTGGCCTCTGATGGTATGGCTGCATCTCAAGGTCCCAGAACCCAGGGCCAGTATGGACACGGAGGAGGTGGCACTGAATGGAGCAGAGGACCCCAGGCACTGTTGTTCTGGCTTTTTCTCCAGATTCCACCCAGCGGAGGCTGGCCCTCTGAGACAAATTCTGGGCGTGCTGTGTGTGACAGCTTTGTGTGAAATGTCAAGTGGGAGTACCTGCTTGGCACGACCTCTACTTTAGCTCTGGGCAGCTCCTCCTCCCACAGGATAACCCCGACGCCCATGAACCCAGGGGCATGAGACTGGCACCCGTCAGCTTCCTATTTTTCCAATTCTACAGTGTTTAGTTGGCTCCTCCCCACAGTCCTGACAGGTTGTAATCATTACATCCATTTGGCTGACAAGGCAAATGAGACTCAGAGAGGTTGAGTGGCTCAACTAAGGTCACACAGCAAGTGAGAAGCAGAAGTGGGTTTGGCTCTCAGGTCAACTTGCCTCAAGAGCCTGCCCATTTTCCCTTCACTGACCCTTGATAAAGGGGGTGGAAGACAAAAGAGGAGAGCTGGAGGATGGGGGAGGGGACGACGGAGTTCTGAATGGCAAAGTTGGGGGATCTGGGTTGGAGCCCCAGTGCCTGTGCCCAGGGCGAGTCACTCTCCCACACAAAGCCTCAGTTCCCCCAGCTGTACAACTCTAGGCCCCTTGTGGCTGCCACATGCTGAGTTCTGCGACCAGATGCTTATTGGAGAAGCTTCTGCCCTTTACGGTAGAAAGAAAAAAATGCTCCTGGGAAGGTTAGCAGCAGAGAAAGGCCGTGGTGCAGGGGAAAGGGGCCTCCTCTATTATGCTGGGCCCTGGAGGAGCTGTACCTAGGGAATATGGCCAGGACTGGCCTATAAGCTGGCTCAGCACTTTGCTGGGACAAAGGCCCAGCCTGAGGTCACTGTGCCTCTTGTAGGAGCTGCCCCCATCTCAGTCATCCCAGAAGGACCTGCCATGGCTCTGCATGAGTCTCTCCTCTTTCTCAGCTGTAGCTGCTCTGTCTGCAAGCCCCCTCCAGGGAAGCGGCTCTTTGGGTCAGCTTTCTCCCCACCCTCAGCTCCCCTGCCCACCCCTCCTCCCCAGGCCCATTGGAGCTTCACAGCTGCCCCAGCATCACCATGGGAGATGGCCCACTAGTCCGAGAGTCAAGACCTTCCAAAAGGAATCAGAGGCCCAGAGAAGGTAAGTGCCTACGCAAGGTCACACAGCTGACATGGGGCCAGCAAGGAACCTAGGCCTCCTGACTATCCAGCTCATTTCTGTGGCCCCTTCCAATGGTTTATATGGCAGAGAAGATTTCATTCTTCATTGCCTTCATATTATAACTCACACCCATATCCTAATGTTCAGTTCACCTGAGACATTTCCAGTCACTCAAATGTTATTTCCTGAAGCGACCATGGATCAGTCCCCTTTTTGGCAACACAGGTGACCTCACCCAGCCTTGTGGCTTTTAATACCATCTCTCTCTCTCTCTGCCCCTCCTTCTTCCTCTGTCCTCCTTCCTGTTCTCTCTCTCCCCACATTCAATCCATCAGGAAGATCTGTTGTTTCTACCTCCAAAATATCTCCAGAATCCAATCACCCCTCACCACCTCCACCTCTGCCACCGGGTCCCAGCCACCATCATCTCTCTTCTGGAGTACAGCAGTGGCCTCCCCAGGCCTTCCTGCCTCCACTCTTGATGCCTTCAGTCTGGTCTCCACACAGCAGCCAGAGGGTCCTATTAAGATGCAAGTCTCTGCTCAAATCCCAAAGGGCTCTCACCTCATAGGGAGTGAAAAGCCAAAGGAATTGCCTTGGCTAATAGGGCCAAACATGTCTGGCCTCCAGGTGCCCCTCTGACCTCACCTCCCAACCACTCTCCCTGTCAAGCTCTCTGTTCCCTTCACACTAGCCTCCCAGTTCTCACAACCCACTCCCACCCCAGGCCCTCTGCACTTGCTGTTTCCACCACCAGGAGCGCTCCTCCCTGGATATCCACATGGCTCCCGCCCTCCCTCATTTCTCAGACGTCTCTGCCAAACGTCACCTCCTTAGAGAGGCCATCCTGGAACCGGACTCGGACACCTTGTCTCACCCTGCTCTCACTCTCTATTCCTCTGCTCTGCTTCATAGCATGCAACGCCATCTGGATCGCAGTACATCGTACCTACTGGTTGGTTCAATGAGTCCCAACCCTAACGTAAGCCCAGAAGGGAAGACACTATCACTTTTCCCTACCAGTGTATCCAGAGCCCCCAGCCCAGTGACTGGGACACAGAAGATGCTCAATAAATATTTACTGAGCAAATGAAAGAATGGGACCTAGTACCTGTCCTACAGTCTTGTAGGGCATATACCAATTTACAGCATCATTACAACGACATGCCAGGTCCTGCCAGCTGTCAGAGTTGGCATGAAGATAAGGGAAATCCCAGCAGCAGCAGGTGCTACTCACTCCTCTGTGCCACACAGTTGGGTCCCCCGACCCTGTGAACCCTCTACTATTATCCCCATTTTACACAGGAAGAAAACGGAAGCTCTGAGAGGTGGAATGACTTGCCTGAGGTCAGAAAGCCAGCACTCATTAGACTAGGGATTAAAATTTAGATCTGTTGGGCCCACAGACACCCACCCCCCAACTCTAGTTGTCCTTGCCTGGCATCTGAGTCCTCAGGTCTTCAGGGTTCCTGAGTTAGTGGCTCATGGTGCTGCCGGGTGACAGGCAGGGTGATGTCACCCTGGTGGTGGGGACAGTGCCCCCACCCCCCAACTCATGACCAGTCTCTGGGGGCAGCGGAGGCCTCAAGGCCAAAGTAGGAGGAGTCAGGCAGTGAGCGACTGCATTCCTCTCTGGTTTCTGCAAAGGGGAGACAGAGCCCCTGAGCACACATCACCTCCCTGCCATCTGCTGATGGGACACACTGAGTAATCACCTACTGTGTGCAGAGGGTTGTGCTGGCACATGTGGGAACAAAGGGATATCACTACCACTCCCTCCCCACCTGCTGGTAGCCCCTTGTCAGCCATCATGTCATCCGATTTGCCCCACAGAAATAAAATGTGAGGAATAGCAGGGCTATTTTATGTGCCAGGAAAGTGAGGCACACATTTTTATCAGGCACCTGCAAATCCAGGTATTTGAGGAATCTGAATTCTGAGTCTCAGGAGGGTCAGGATGGGGCAGGTGCTGGCACGAGGAGGGACTGTCTCCAGGTCCAGGAGGATGAATGAGATCACAGGAGTCTCCCTCTCCCACTACCCTGCCCAGAAGGAATTGTCCTCACCACGACCCAGGCACTTGCTCAGGTCCCACAGCCCCGAGAGACTCATCCACTACCTCGTTTGTGCCCCCACCTCCACAAGGGGACTGTCTCTCCAGCACACAAGAAACTGGTGCCAAGAGTGGGACGGAGCCAGCCAGGCCCAAGGTCAAGTTGAATAACAGGGATGAATCAGGCTGGGCACATGCCAGCCTCCTGCCTTCTTGTGCAGATCACTTCCCTGTCCGCAGGTACCTCCTCCAGAGACACATCTGGGGAAATCACGAAGCCACCCAGGACCCAAATGCTGAAAATGTGACAACTATGAGATGCTGGCCCTCTTGTTCACTTGCAGATGATGGGCTGGCACAAGCACCACTGCGCCCAGTGGGGCTGCTCCTCCAAGGGCAGAAAATGGGCTACGATGGGGAGGATGTCAGTATGAGGAAGGTGGCCTATCTCCCGAGGATGCTGGAGATGTGGGGGATGCTGCTCTCTCAGAAGCACCTTAGGAAGTTAAGCTTCCCAAGAAATAGCTATTATTTATTGATGCAATGACCATGTACTTTACTATTCAAACCAGGACATTTATAAGATTAAAAAGGAAGCTGTTACTAATTACTCCAGAACTGACCCGGGAAAATCATGACATGGGCACATTATTTACTGAACACCTACTGTGTACCAAGATGAATGCTAGATACTTCTCATGCATCATCACTTTTTATCCTCACCGTGACCCATGAAAAGGTACTGCTGCTGCACTGGCCTCCTCCCTGTTCCTCTATCATGTTTGAGTTCCCACCACAGGAGTCCCTTTCTCGGGCTAAGGTACTGAAAGAGCCTGTTACAAGACACACACCCCTCACCACCAGGACCCCATTCCCACCATAATCAACCCATTTTTACCACTGAGACTTCAGCATGGATTCATTTTATAGGGAACAGATTTCATTTCATAGGGAACATATCTCAAGGTCACTGTATCAATGAGAAAGAGAGAGTGAATGGGGAAGAACTGGAACTGGGAAGGGGAATAACCAGGGTCAAGTGTGGAACAGAGAGGTCCTATGACCTTGTAGTGATGGAAGGAAAACAGAGAAAGAAAGTGAAGGGGCCTGTATAAGATAAAGCACTTAAGGTCCTTGACAATCCACACAAACCCCACCCATTTCTCCGAATATATCATCTACTAGCTCATCCCACACCACACTCCAGGCACAACCTGTTTTTCCTGCCTCCACCACTTTGTGTGTGCTGCTCCCCCATCCGAGATACCATCTGCCAATCTCAGCTGGGCAACATCCTGCCCACCCCTCAAAGCCTGATTGAAACACCACTGCCTCCAGGAGGCCTTCCCTGATGGCTCCTCTCTAGGGTTTACTCCACCCTCCCCTGGGCCCAGGACCTTGTTCCAGCTTCCAGTGCCTGTGGAGCAAGGCCTGAGGTCCTGCCGAGGGTGCTGAGGCCTCAGGAGCCCGTCAGCTCTATGCTGGCAGGGCAGTTCATCACTGCCCCTCGAGGCAGCCACAATAGCATCCTGCCACGGACAACAAGCATGGGGTGCTCATAACAATGCAGACCCTGGACTCTGCCCACAGAGGCTTGGAACCCAGGAGTCATGAAGGGGCCGGGAATATGCAGTGTCAAGTCTCTCTAAGGCATTCCAATGTATGTGCTAAATTTCAAGGCCCTCTGACAAGGCAGGTGAGGAGTAAACATCTGCTGGAATAAAAAATGTAATAGAATCAGGAGGCAGCAGCCCCTAACGTCGTGAAGGAAAGCCCTCATGATGGGGCTGGCAGGTGGATTCTACTCATTCATTCACCACTTATCAAGTGCCCACAAACCAGTAACAAAGACAACAGATGATACTGGCTGGCACTTGCCACCCTCAAGTCTCAGTGCTCCTAACATCTGAGCAAACCTGCAAAGCAACCCTGTGAGGTGGGTGCCATGTTCTCCTCATCTCACAGATGAAGAAACTGAGGCTCAGTGGAGAAGTGATCTGCCTGAGGTCTCACAGCAGGTAAGTGGTAGAGCTGGGATCTGAACCCAGGCCAGCTGGCCCCAGGACCCACAGTGTGGTGACCACCATGGTGTGCACTGGCCTTGGGACATGGCCATGAACAAATGGCCCCAGTTTGTCTCCCAGCAGGGAAGAGACACCAAACACACAAAAACACATACTTTAAATTATGGCACATGTTATGGCACATGGAAGGAAAAGAAGTGATGCTTCCAGAAGACAAGTGCAGGGGGATGTACTGCAGATCCTTCTGAAGATAGTCCCTTTGCCTCAGTTTTCTCATCTATACAGTGGAGCAGTGGGGTCAGTTGAACATTGAGAACTTTCCATCTAGCACATCCCAGGAAGCCACCTTCCTTCCTCTGGGCCTTGGTTTCCCCAGTGGTCTGGAGGGAGAGCAGAGTCAGTGCTGATCCCTTCAAACTCAGCCTCTGGGATTTCCAAGGCCAAGTCAGCCAGGGGTTCCTGGAACAGGGTCTTGAGGGGTGCATCTGATATCTGTTGCCATGTTGACACTAGAGCCCAGGATGGATGTGGTGATGCTGGGACCTGGAAGTGGCGCCCTCGCTCCTCCTCTTCCAGGAAGAAGGGCCTCTATGTCCATCAGACTCATTGAGCCAGAAGGGGTGGACCCTTGGCTTTGTTGGCTCATCAGAGCTCTGATGTTTCCACATGATGAGGATAAGGTGGAAGGTTCCACCCCCTGAAAAGGACCTGCCATCCAGGGCCCCAAGCACAGCTGAAAGCCAGTTCTTTCCCTTCAGGCCCTCAGCCTCAGCCTGACGGCTGCTGAGCCTTATCCATGGTGCTGAAATCCCAGCAGCTCTCCTAAGACAGGGTTCCCCTTGGCAAACATTTCCAGGAGCTGCCTCTGCTGGGGTTTGGGACCCTTCCCAGCAGTGTGATCTCAGGATGACCCTTCACCTATCTGTGCCTCAGTTCCCTCAATGTAAAATGGGGACAATAAGCATACTGACCTCATGGGTCTGCAATGAAGAGTGAATGCAGATGAAGTATGTGGTTTGAGGAGGAGTCCAATGAATGCTAGCTATTACTGTTAGATTGTGTACTTATTAATTTGTGAGGCTAACTTTGACTGGGTGCCTGCTGTGTGCCTCGTCTTCCAAGAATTTTACCCACTTCTACTCACAGAAGTCTTGCAAAGTAAGTACTAAATTGAGGATAAGAATACAGACAAATATTCTGAAGCTCAGAGAGGTTAAGTTAGTTGCCTAAGACCACACAGCTAGGGAAGTGGGGAGCAGAGATTCAGGTCAGTGAGTTTTAAATCACTGAATCTATCCCATGCCACTTCCACTGTCCAGATGGAAAAATTTTGGACCAGGACCAGAGAGGGACCTGACTTATCACAAGTCCCCAGGCAACCCAGGGTCCCAGCGCAGACCTCTCCCACTGCTCCAAGCTAGGTTCCCCTTGGCAAGGTGAACAGGGTTCCCCCACACCCACAGCATCCAGAACTGCAGGCAGGCAGCTCCCTCCATGGTGATCCCTCTGTCCTGCTGGAGGGTCCTCTGTCAAAGGCAGAGACGTGAAGCGGCCCAGAGACAATGTGTCAGCTGCAGCCATGGGCCAGAGGCAACTCAGTACCGGCCAGTGCCCTTGCCAGCAGGCATCTAAGTACCACGGAGAGGGCGGGGCCAGGACAGCACTGCTAGGGCCCCTCCAGCTCTGGCCTGGTTTCCCAGCAAAGAGGAGTCCCAGACATGCACCCGAGCTGCTCCCGTCCCAAATTTCCTGAGTGGAGTGTGCGCATACACACATGCACATACAGATATAGTTCAAATCCACCCAACAGGGGGCTCCCAGCAGCCTCAAAACCTTAATTCTTTCTCCCTTAGGAGGTGCAGCCTTGATCTCTGGTAGGGGATAAGGGGCAGGGGAGGCATTAAAGAGTGGTAGAATCCAAAAGGTTGGCTTCCTATCCCAGCTCTGCTCTTTCCAAACTGAGTGACCTTGAGCAAGTCAAAATTGTCTGATGTGGTATTGCCTCTATAAAATGGGGTTCCTGGGTCCTAGGGTGGGGCATCAAGGGCATCATGGATTGGAAAGGGTTTTGAGGCATTAGAATCGGTCACTGCCCACAGGGTGGTAAGAGGCTTAAAGTAGAATCCCAGGGACAAATCCCAGCTCTGGGGTTGGGTCCTCCTTGGTCACCTTTGCCCCAAAGTCAGCAGCAACCACCATCCCAGGCTCCCCATTTCCCCGTGTGCCCCTCCAATTCACTTTCCACCTAGAGGCAGGAGGGGTCTTTGGAAAATGTAAAGCAGAGCTGTTCACACACCCACAGAGCCTTCTCAGTGCACTTAGGATGAGGCCCAAACCTCTGGCTGGAGCTTGGAAGAGCCCTCAGGGTTTGATCAGCCCCTCTCCCTTCACCAGCCTCACTAACCTGCCCTTTCCCCTCAGTCAGCCACCTGCAGCCAACCTGCCCTCCTGGCTCTTCCCTGCATGCACCAGACTGTCTCACCTTTGAGATCATGCCCCTGCTGGTCCCCCACCGAGCTTACTCACTCTCTTCCTGCCTTTACACAACTGGCTCCCTCTCACCCCTCAGGGCTTAGCACAAATGTCACCACCTCTGAGAGGCTTTCTCGAGCCACCCTCCAGTCTAAAGTACCTCCCAGCACTGCACACTAGCTCTGGTTTTTGGTTTCTGCTACCAGTTAGAGTAAGAAGTCTCTCTGCTAGCAAACGACAGGGGTACAAAACGTGTGCCAGGCAGCTTGGGGTGTGCAAGTGGTGGAGTAACAAGTCCTGACACTGAGAAGTCCCTCTGCTGAGTGGCCCTGGGCATGTCACCTGCCCTCCGTGGGCCTCAGCTTCCCCACCAGGACTATGGGTCAGAGGAGTCAGTCTCTGAGCCCCTTCTAGTTGGCCGCAGTTGCCTCCATCCAGGCCCCACCCTGCTTGACCCATTTTTCTGAGGCATCTCTGAGCTCAGACAGTTGCTCCCTGCGGGCCCCAATCCCATAAATCACAGTTAATTCCACTGAGTGGGGCAGCTGCTGGCGCCCAGGCATTTTGCAGCCATTAATCAACTTCGGTGGGACCGAGGCTGTTGCAAGGCAGCTTTGGTGGGAGCAGGCCTGGCTGTCAAGGTTGGGGAATTTGCCAGGCTAAGGCCCCAGCCCCTCACAGACTCCCCTTGTCCTGACAGGTCCCCACCCCACCTGCCTACCCTGCCTATCCCCTCCCTATTCAGTCAACAAAAATGTTCTCATTACCCCCTCTGGAGGTACCCCCTCAGCTTCCCAGGTCCTCACAGTATAAGAGGAGATTGGAGCCATCTTGCACCCCCACTTTATCAAAAAGGAGCCTGAGGCACAGAGAAGAGGAGAGACTTGCCCAAGGTCACACAGCAAGTGTATGGAGGCTGCTGACTGTAAGTTTCTGTTTTTGCCCCTTTCACCAGGGAGACCTCAGCCCAGGGAGAAGGAGTGGGGAGCCACTGCCCCACTCCATCCAACCTGGGAAGACCCCAACCAACTGTTGTGCCTGTGGTCACAGTCCCCTCTCCCAACCTCAGGGTCTGCTCCTGGGAAATTAAACCTCTGTTCCTGACACCTTGATCCAATAGGCTGTCTCTGTTCCCACTCTTTAATCTGCTCAAAGAAATGAGAAGAAAATCGAATGAGGTGTCCCTGGGGAGCCAAGCCTATACTGCCAGTAGGCAGGAAGTGGGGAAGAGGTCATGGTGCCCACTGGGTGTTGAGGACGATGCCCTGGTAGCATCCAAAGACACTGGGAGGCTGAAGTTGGGGTGACAGGCCGGCTCTTCCCTCAATGTCTGGGTGACCCTGGGAGACACCTGCCTTCCCATCTGTTCACCAAGACAATATCTACCAAGCACCTACTGTGTGCATTAGAGCAGAGAAAGTGACGGGGGGAGAGCCCAGTGGCCTATATGGCAGTGCAGGCTCTGGGGAGACTGCCCAAGATCAAATCCTGTCGCCTTCTTATAGAAGGGGTTCATCTCTAAAATGGGAGTAATGGCAACTGTGCCTCTTTCAAAGGGTTACTGAGGAACTGAAGGCCTCTGCAGGTGTCTGCCTTGTGTCTGGCACAGAGTATGTGCTCACTAAGTGCCTAGAATCTCTACTGCCACTGTTCTATGCCAGGTGCTGGGTTAGAGCACTAATGAGATGGATCTGGACTTGGAGCTCAGAGAGCTTACCTCTTAGCAAAGGCGATAAAGAAAACCGGTAACAACTATTATAAGTCATAGAAAGTGTCCCAAAGGCATGGGGCAGAGAAAACCAGGGGGCCAAGTGAAGGTTACAGAAGGCCCCTCCAAAAAGAACAGCAAGTTGAGAACCTCATGGATAAGGAGTGGGGAAGTGTTCTGGGCAGAGGAAACAGCCAAGCAAGAGCCCCAGGGTAGGGCTTGGTATAGTTTCCAAGGACTTGAAAAGAGAACGGTATAGGCAGAGGACTGAGCAAGGGTGTGTGTGTCCCCTCTCTGGGCCTCAGTTTCCCTCTCAACACAAGGAGAGCAATGGAAGTGACTGGGCTCTCCTTGGAGCCACCACAGAACAGGCCAATTGCTCCAGGAGGAGCCTGGGGGAGCAGTGGGAGGTGCTCATGGAGTTCTGGCCCAAATTGCTTGAATGTGACCTTGGCCGTGTCCCCTTCCCATTCACCCCCTGGGGCTGACTCAAAGCTGCGAGTGGTGCCTGACTCACTACTTCGGTGACAGCTAATTATGCCACCCCCTCCACCTACTTGATCGCAGCACCTGCATGGAAGCACTTTGGCTCCTGACCCACCTCACCCACCCAGCCTCCTGACAGCCCCCCAAGGCGCCAGGCCTAGCTGGGAGGATCCCCCGGGGTCTGGCCGAATCCTGGAGCAGGGCTCTGTCTGGGAAGCAGCTTCTCTTCCCTCTTTTCACATTTCTCAGCCCTGCTCCCTGGGGACTCACAGTCGGCAAGGGGGGGGGGCACAACAAACACCTCTGAACTGTGGTCCCTTCGGTGGGACCAAAGTGCCACCAGATCAGTGGAGAGCCCTGACCTAAGCTGGGCATGTGTCCAGGGGCCCTGGGCATGGGTCTGGTGATGTACGAAGCCCCTGGCTTCCTCCCTGAGCTTCCCACCCACCCCACCCTATGCCCTGGGAGGTGAGCCACTGAAGTGAAGCCAGCCACATGCAGGCGAATCACAAGATGGGGCTCAGCCCCCAGCATGTGTGTGTGTAGGTGTCCTAGGGACACCCCTCTTCTGTACCATCCCCACTTCCGGAACAGCCGGAATTTCCTGAGAGAGGGAGGGTGTGCAGGGACTGGCGGGCAGCCAGGAGAAGGGAGGAACTAACAGTGGGAACGTGGGGGACCTCCCCACCCCTACTTGGGGCTCCATTTCCAGAAGGAGAATATGTCAGGATCTTAGGTCTCTTTTCACAGAGAGAAGACACCACCCTTACCCTCATGGTTGATTAGCATATTCAAGAGGGTTGGCATGATCATGAATATGCTAATCAGACACCACGGGCTACTCTACGTTCCTTTGCCTTCCCTGCTGTAGCCTCCCTCTTAAGCTTCCTCCCTGTCGCTCTCACTCCCTCGGCTCACCATGGGCCAGCCTTCCAGCCTTTCCCTGGCCTTCGAGCTTGCCCAGCTTCCTCCTGCCTCGGCATCTTTGCCTTACTATTCCCCTGCCCTTTCCACTGTCTTCACCTGGGTAGCTGTCACTCCTCCTTCAAAGCTTAGCTCAAGCAACACTTCCCTAGAGATGCCTTTCCAACCCCCGACTAGGTGGGGACCCTGCACATCACTGCACAGTTGCATTTATTTATTTTGTGCTAATCTAATGGCTGGACTGGCTCCCTGAGGGCAGTCTGTTTGGGGACTGGCACACAGGTGGTGCTCAATACAAGTTTACTAAATGGGTGATTTCACTATCATTCCAGCAGACTCCAGATGGGCCTCCCTGCCTCCCCCCTTGCACTTGTGGCTGATTCTCCGCCAGCACCCAGTTCTGAGAAAATGTTTCCCACTCGTGTCCAACACGTCACACACAGTCTGTGGAGCATCCCCCTCACTCCTCTGACCTTCCCACTTCCTGAACAGCTGAGGACCACAAGACTCAGAGGCACAAAACGCTGACCTACATGATGCAGACCATGGAGGTCAGCGCAGGAGCTCAGGCCTGCATGACTCCCTCTTGGGGCCTCAGCTTCTTCATCCTGGAACAGGCCAATCCCATCCCCTGCTGGCCTAGTGATAAGGATGAAGGGAGACTGGGTAGGTGTAAAGGCCTCTGGGAGCCCAATAGGGTCACCAGCTCCCCTCACTTCCTGGCCCAGGTGAAGGCAACAACCAGCCTGGGCCTTCTTCCACTGGGAGAGGCCAGAAGAGGCACAGAGTGGAGGACTGGGCCTACCTGTGGGTCCTCACAGGGACACAGTGGGGAAGGGAAGTCCTGGCCTAAGACATCCTGGGCAGGGAAGCTCCTCCTTCAGAGGGGAGGGGTTATCATTACAACTCCAACCTCTGCTACCACAATCAATCTTTAGAATCCCAGAGCCAGGAAACGAGAGAGGAGTCCAAATCTCACCCTCCAGCCATTGTAGCCCAGAACAGAAGGGGCTGCTGACCCACCTTCCCCTCAGTTGGACATCTCTGTTCAGTGCTGACTGGCTCAGGCCTTCCTTTCACCTGGATTTCCCTTTCCTCCTTCCTCAGCTACTGGAGGATGCCTGCTCATCTTTCAAGCCCCCAACCCGGATTGCCTTCTTGGACCCCACCCCCAGCAGTCCCAGCCACCTTCACCATCCCTACAACTGCCCTCCCATCCCCACACAAAGCATAGTACTAGACACAAAGATGTCATTTGAAGGAATTCTTGGGTGACCAGGCAGTAACCTCTAAAGCACTCTGTGGGCTCTAGCTTTGCTCTCAGGGCTGGAACAAGTCTGACCTCCCATGGGCATGTGAATAAAAGTTCAATCTGGGCTCTGTCCATTGGGCAAGTAACTTAACCTTTCTGGGCCTCAGTTTCTAATCTGCAAAATGAGTTTAGTCATCCCAATCCAGAATAGGGGAAATGTTGCAGCTGCTAAGCCTTACCCACCTTTTTTCCCCCATGTTCGCAGCTCCCCAGGGTGTATCTTCCTTTTTCCCCACCCAAGTCCAAAAGCTTCCAATGGATTAGCTTTTGGGGGAGTTTGTGGGGGTGGGCACAGCAGGGAGAGGGCAGAGACAGAAACTAGGTGCTGGTGGGAGGTCCAGCAGCTCTGGAAGGTCCAGCAGGTAAGAGCAAAGCTGGACTGATGCCCACTCTGGTTAGACTCAGGGCCTTAGTCAGGTCAAGGCATGTGGAGGGATCAAAGGACACCACAGCAGTGGGGAGAGGTTAATGGTAGGGCCTCCTGTGGGGCACAGCAGTTCCCCTTCCCCTAGGATTGCTGAACCCAATGCCCCCCCTCAGTCTTACCCACATGGAGAGTCTGTAAACTAGGAGAGTCACTCAGCCACAACACCTATTGGTACTGTATGCCAGCCACCATTCTGGGGACTGGAGATAAAAGGTGAGCAAAATGAGTAAGGCTGCTGACCTTGAAGTCCAGTGAGAGAGATGGAAATTAAACATACAATTGTATAATATTTTAGAGTGTGACCTCTGTCATAAGGCAAAATAAAGCAGGATAAAAAGTGGAACAGAGGGCTCTTTGAGGAGGTAACATTTAAACTCAAGCTTGAATGAAGTGAGAGGAAAGCTCTGCAGGTATCTGGGGGCAGAAAGTTCCAGGCAGAAGGAACAGCAAGTGCAAAGGCCCTGGGGCAGATATGCCAACATTGGACAAGAGAGTGAGCAACCAGATGGAGCGTCAACAGTAATCAACTGGGTGACCTTGGTGGTGAAAAACTTCAGCTCTGTAGCTTTTGTCTCTTTATCAGTCAAATGGGCATGGGAAGATGTCATAAGTGGTTACAAGGATGAAAATGGAGGAAGTCAGTGGATGAAGTACCCTGTAGCTCAGGGCAATACACAATAGATGTTCAATAAGTGTGGGCTGGATTGGCAAAGGGAACTGGGGAGGTGGAGGGATGGCCACAGGATGAGAGCAGCTCTTAGAAACAAGAGTCTTATGAAAGGGTTGTAGTCCTTCCCTCCACAACATTCCTCTTAACCTGATCTTCTGGGTCCTGCAGGTGCCTGAGTTTGCAACTCCTGGGAGTAATTCAGCAGTTAAAGGCAGAAGACCAGACCCCTAAGAGGGGATGCTTAGGCAGCTCCGAGAACCCAGGTCCCAGAGAGGAGGTAGGGAAGGCTTCGCAGGGAAGGCACCTCCACACCTGGGTCCAAAGGGATGCCAGGTGGGCAAGGGTGGAAGGAGGCACCACAGATGGGGAAACAGCATGTGCAAAAGTGAAGAGCAGGTCTGGTCTCCTACATGTTCCAGAACAAAAGGGGGAGAGGGGAGGGAAGGAGAAAACAGTGACATCAGTGATAAGGGCAGCTTATGTTCACAGAGCACCTGCTAGGTGACCCTCACTTGATCCTCACAGTCTTGACAGTCACAACAACATAACCTCCATTCAGAAGGCCACATGCTTAGATCTTCTCTGTATTCTTATGAGGCAGGAACTCAGCATTCCCGTTCTGCAGATGAGTAAACTGAGGCTATGGGCCATTAAGCAATTTGCCCAAGGTCCTGCAGCCAGTAAGTGGCAAAGACAAGACTCAAACCCAGATGTGTCTCCCAAGCTCTACACCACCAGGCCCACAGCCTCCTGCAGGAGAGGGCACTGGGGAGCCACAGAAGGTTTTGAACAGGAAATGAATATCATGTGACCTGTTCTGGGAAAATCTTCTGGTTGCACAACAGGAGGGCTGAAGCCCCACAGTGGCTGCTGTCATGGTCTCAATGGCAGGGCCTCCTGCCTTAGTCTTCCTGCAGAAGGGACCACAGACCCCAGTGCAGAAGACCCCAGCTCTGTAAGGCAGGGAGTAAGCTCTTGGTACAGCCTCCTCCCACCCACCCCAGGGGCTTAGACGCCAGCTCCAACCTGCAGCTGTAATTAAAAGGCCTTTTCAAACCATTAGCAGCAATAATAATAAAACCCTAAATAGGAACAATAAAACAGTATGACTGTTGGAGAATTAAAATGGGCACCTGGTGTTCTGCCACCCCCAGGGGGCAATTTGGGGCACAGGCAGGTGGCACAATTTTCACCTCCAATAGACATGTCAGTTCCAGACACAGGCTGGGAGGGGCTGGCTTCAGAGAAAGGGAGCACCCTGTGCCAGTGACCCAGCAGCCCCTGGGCCACCTTGGGGATCCTCGCAAGGAAGGCTTCAGCTGCGCGTCCCAGCCCCTGTCTTGGGAGTCAGTGTCCCCCGCCTCTCCCCACGCCCAGCCCAGCACAAAGCCAACAGGCCCTGCCACTAAAGCCAAATTGGCCCCTCACCTCCACATCCCTAGCCCCTGTCCTGATTCAGTCCATTTTTATCTCCCCTGAAAACCGCACAGGTCTGTGTGTTCATCTGGGCCACAGCAAGCTGAGTTCAAACCGAATACTGCCTCTCTGCCACCCACCTCACCTCAGATCTCACCAATGGCTCTCTACCTCCTCTAGCATCCCTCCCTCTGGTCCTCAGGGACACCTCCCTCTCATTTGTCCCTCAGTAAGCCCAGACTTTCTTCACCCCAGGGCCTTTGCACAGTTTGCCTGGGAGACTCTGCAGCCCACACCTCCCTGATCAGCTCCCTCACCCAGTAGAGCTCAGCTTCAACACCACCTCCTGAACTTGCCCCCCAGGCCCCTCCCATCACTTTTTTCAAAATTGTAGCATTTCCATCCATTTCTTGTCTGGCCACTCTCCGCCTCTCGCACAAGAGCCTCATGAGGACACAGACAGGGTCTGGCTTGCTTGCGGCTGTGCTCCCAGAGCCAAGCACTGTGCCTGGCACACAGTAAGTGCTCAATCAGTGCATGCAGAATGATCCAGCAACCAAGACCTCCTTGCTGTCCACTGAGCCCTGCTCTCCCTCCCTGTAATCCAAGAAGACACTGCTCCCCAAACATCTGGTCATCCCTGTGGGTAGGTGGGGTAGTAGATTTCTAGCCTCCCTGGGTTTCTTGCTCCTGAGGCCTCTACAGGTAGTTCTATGAGACTTCCAAGCCTCTGTCTTCACTCATAATGGCATAATGGCAGGGACCAGGGAAAATGGTCTCCAAGATTTCGGATCTAGGTTTTTGCTCATTTGAAAAGTACTTATTGGCCCCTTTTCAGTGCCAGCCCTGGACTGGTACACAGGATCTAGAGCCCGGGACCCATCCTTGGGGAGCTCCCAGGCCAGCAGGGGAGACTAAGCCAGAAGGACCTGTAACACGTGATATTCAGGGCAAAGCAGGGAGTGGTTTGCAGGGGTGGGGTGGGGACACATAGCCACACACTCCTTTGGATTCTCACCTTACCCCTCACTTGCTGTGTGACTTTGGGCAAGTGGCTTCACATCTCTGAGCCTCAGTTTCCTCATGAACACGTGGGAACACCCCATGAGAAATCAAAGCCACTCCCTGGGTAGAGAACAGAGCATAGCACCTAGAGCATTGTTTGTGTACTTGTGGGGGCTGCTGGTGAGGGAAGATGAACCAGGGGCTCTGAGAGAGGCAGCTGTGACTGCCTGAAGGAATCAGGGAAGGCTTTGGAGAGGAGGTGACACGAGAAATAAGTCTTAAAAAATCAACAGGAGTGTGTGAGGCCTGAGGGGAAAGCACATGCAAAGGGCAGAGTGAAGAGTTGGGGGAGGAGGGGCAGGGAACAGGCAGCTGCTGTAGCCACAGCACTAGACGCCTGACTATGAGGGCCTGGGCTGTCGTGCCAGAAGTGGGTGGCCCTCACCCCAAAGGACACCAGCCTGCAGAGCAGTTTTTTTCGCTTGTTTTTAGTGTTTTTAAAAAACTCCTTTATTAACTTCTTAGGAAAAATTTCAAACACACACAAATGCAGGGAAAAGAGCCACATTTATGTGGTGCATTTTAAGCAGGGTAGTAGGCAGCTCCGGTGTGCACAGGCCTCCTCTAAACTCTGGACCCTGCTCTCTGGGACTCCAAAGTGAGGCCAGATGGCCTCGGAGGATGGAGGACACTACTCAGCCAGCAGTTCTGAAGTCCTTCCACCTTCTAGAACCAACTAGGCAGAGTCTAAACCAACCATGTTCAGAAGTCAGATCCAGAGGTAGCACTTTTCTTTTACCAACTGGTAAAAAAAAGAGAAAGATATAAAGTCTTTTCCCAGCCAGACTACATTTCCTGCATCTGAGAGGGTGAGAATTTGCTCTTGGAAGGAAAGAAAGTCTCCTGTCTGGAGCTTGCTCTTTGAAGCTCCATGAATATACATGGTGGCAGGCAGAGGGTTCTTTGAGATGCTAACAAGCTGCTTTACCTTGGGAAATTGAAGTCATGGGCTTTGAGGGGACCTTGACTGGTGGGTGGCTGGGGTGGGAGAGCAGGTGCTGGAGACCCAGGTGGCCCAGTTCTGACCTTGGGCAACTCCTTGCCCTTCTGAGCCTCCATCTTCTCACTTGTCACATGGAGACACTCCCTCCTGGGGCTGGCAGGGACAGACGATGCAAGTGACACATCCAACATGGGACCTGGTATACAGCAGGCATCCAATACTTGCTGGTGCTTATTTCACAGAACCCAGAGCTGGGAGGGACCACTGGAACAGTTAGTAGTGGAGAAAGATGGGCTTGGCCATCCACCTGACCTGAGTTCAAATCCTTGCTCTGCTTGCCACTAGCTCTGTGCCCTTGGGCAAGAAACATCACCTCTTTGTGCCTCAGTTTCCTCATCAGTAAAATGGGAAGATTTCTGTTTATACCACAGGTGCAATGGGGATGAAATGAACTAAGCTGTATGCAAATCTCTGATCAACACTAACATACAAAGTCAATTTTGGTCCTTGAGTTTCATGATCATGTTGGCTGTGACTCCTCGCCATAGCCGAGGCCTGGGGTGGGTGGGAAAAGGAACGGGTAGGGCCGAGGAAAGGCTGCAGGCTGACAGGAAGGGGCCTTGGAGATCAGCCCACTTCTTGGAGAAGATGAGGCTCAAAGGCTAGGAAGGACTCACTGGAAGGACATGAACCCTTTGCCCTGCCCAGCTCCCTGATCTGTCCCTCACGCCCAAGCCAACCACACTCCTCAACTCCCAGTGCCTCTCAGGCCAGTCTCCACAGCCCTGGGATGACCAGCTCCGCCAACCTCCTCGTGGCGCCCCTTCTCCAGATGAAAAGTCTCATGAAAGTCAGATCTGATCAAGTCTGCGTCTCGCTCCAAGCTCTCCAGTGACTCTGGCTTGACTCAGGGAAAAGCCCAAGTCCTTCCTACAGCTACATGCCCCCTTATTTCTAGGACCTCATCTCCTGCTACTTGCCCCCTACTCTTCCCATCCACACTTAAACACAGCAGGTACCGTCCTCTTGGCACACAGTAGGTGCTGGATAAACATCCTGTGAATGACTGTGAGTCAATAAGTGAAAAGAAGCCAAGGCTTCCATTTCTGCATCTGTCTTTAGTGATGTAAGGAACTCTGTTGCCGGAGAAACCCCTTTCTCAGGCCCCTCCTCCCAGGGACAGAGTGAGTACCCGGCAGAGGCTGGGCAGGCAGGGGCTAGCAGTCTGGGTAGCTCCTGCCTGGCTCCGACTGCTGCCCAGAACGGATGCAAGGCTAATTCCTACAACTCTAGAGCAAAGTGAGTTAATGAGGCGGATTAATGTTCCCATGTTGCTCCTGTCCCCTCCACAGCCATCTGGGGCTCAGGGCACTGGCCTTGGGGTGGCTGGGGTGCCTGACCCCACCTCACCTGGCCACATGGGCTCTCCTGTGCTTCTCCCTGACACATGGGTCATCCACAAAGGGAAGGGAACAAATATGAGGAGTCTCTGGTGTGTGGGCAATGAACATGGGGGCCCGTTTATTCTTCACAAGGTGGAAATGAGTGTCCCCACTGGTGAGAGGGGGAACCAGAGGCCCAGAGAGATGGGCTGGCCTGCTCAAGGGCCTCCAGCTGGGATGAGCTGTCTCTCTCACATCATGCTTCATCTTGTGAGGGAGATGGAGCCCCGTTTAGGACTGGCCAGTCGCCTCTCCTCACTACCTGCATTGGAGGCAATGGTGAATGACTAGAATAAGAATACAACAGTGGCAACAGTTGACATTTACTGTCCCCTGGGCACTGTGCTAAAAACTAAACAGCCACTGAAACCTCAACAGCCCTATGAGACAGAGCCTCTTATATGCCCATTTTACAGATGAGGAAACTGAGGCACAGAGCAGTGACAGTACTTAGCTAAGGTCACATGGCAAGTTAGTGGACCTAGAATTCTATATTCTCCACCACCTCCCTCCACGGCCTCCTTTTGGATTTCAACCCCAGGTTCTGGCCTTAGAGGTGGAAGACAAGTCACTTGGCCTTTCTCCAGCCTTGCCACCCCCATCTCTGGCCTGGCCCATTGGGCTCCTCACCCACTTCAAAGGTAGGTTCTGGAAGAAAGACACACACTGTTTTTACTGCCATAGTATTTGATTTCATTACAAAAGCAATATATGTTCACTGTGGAAAACTGGAAGAAAACAGAAAGGCATTCAGAAAATAAAATGATTCCTCTCCCCGACATGACCATTTTCGATGTTTTGGGCATGTCCTTCTACTCTTTTTATTTTCCATATACAATCATCATCAAGCATCACCCAGCAGCACAAGATTTGCTCTGTGCTTGGCCCTGTGCTGAGTATGTTGCACACATCATCTCAATTAACCCTCACATGATCTCATTTCACCCTCACCATAACCAGATGTTACAATGATTAAAATCCTTATTTTACAGACAAGCAAATGGAGGTTCAGAGAGGTAAAGTAATTTGTCTAAGGTCACATAGCTGGCCACTGGTCCAGCCAGGTTCAAACTCATATCTTTTGGCTCTAATAATCCGAACTCTTTTCTTATGATAACTTTCTGGAGCTGGAATTGCCAGGTCAAGTATATGTAAAATTCTAAGCTTTTAAACTTCTAATTAAAAAAAATTCTGTACCAACCTGCCCTTTAAAAAAGGGGGGGGCACCTCATTTTCTCAATTTACATTTTTGCCAATAGGGTCTAGGAAGGCCTATTTCCCTACACTCTTGTCCATGCTGAACTTTATGTTTTAAAAACCTGCCAGTTTAATATACAAACAAGATGTACCATCTCTTTTTCTAATAGTGTTTCTTTAATTTCACCGTGTGTTGTTAGTCTGTGTGTGTCCAGAGCCTAACGTCCTCCCAGCTGGAGGCCCCATATCATAACGTAGAAGAAACCAGAAGAGAAGCTGAGTCATCAAGTTAAGAGTCACACCCAGTTATCTGACACTCTGGCCACTCTGTCATTGTGTACATTGACCTTAGAAGCAAGTTCTACCTGGAAAACAGAATGTCCTGAAATGCAGGTAGCCCCCAGCCTACCTGACAGATAGGGAAACTGAGTCGGGAGTGGCTTCCACCAAGATTTTGGCCCTGACACTTCCTATCTGTCCCTGAATCTCACTCTATCATGTGAAAAAGTACAAGCCTTCAGATTCAAGAAATTCAGTGAATCCAAGGACAAGAAATATGAAGAAAACTACACCAAGTTAAATCATAATCAAATTGTTCAAAGCCAGTGATAAAGAGAAAATCCTAAAAGCAGTCAGGTTAAAAAAAAAAAAAAAGACAGGTTATATACCAAGGAAGGGAGATGAGAATGACAGCAGATTTCTTGCTGAAAACAACACAAGGCAGGGGACAACATCTTTAAAGTAGTAAAATTAAAAAAATCTGTCAACTTAGGATTCTATGTCCAGCAATGATAACTTTCAAAAATGAAAGTTAAAAATAGGGATTTTTTTCAGACAGAGAAGCTGAAAGAAATCATCATTAGCAAACCCACACTAAAAGAAAAGTTAAAGTCTTTTAGGCTAAAGAAAATGGTACCAGAGAGAAATATGGATCTACAAAAAGTAATGAAGAGTATTGGAAATGGTAACTACATGAATAAATACACAGGATTATTTTTCTTACTATTTAAATCTCTTTAAAAGATAACTGGCTGTTTAGACAGTAACAATGTAGTGTTGTATTTAAAACATGTAAAAGTGGAGTGCATAATAGTAACAGAATGAGACTGTAACATTCTTGTATTATACATGAAGTGATATAATATCACTTGAAAGTAGACTGTCATAAGTTAAAGATGCGTATTATAAACCATACAAGAATCACTAAAATAACAGCATTATAGCTAATAACCAACAAGAGTTAAATAGAATCATAAAAACATTTAATTAATCCTAAAAAAAAGGCAGAAAAAGAGGAAATGGGAACAAAAAACAGACAGGATAAGTAGAAAACAAATAGCAAGATAAAAGATCTAACCACATTAATAATCACATTAAATGTAAGTTGTCTAAATATTCTAACTAAAAGACAGAGATTTTCAGATTGGATACTAAACAGACCCAACTCTATGCTGCCTATAAGAAATGCACCTCAAATATAAAAACACAAGTGGGTTAAAAGTAAAAGGATTGAAATGTACAGACCATTTTAACACCAATTGAAAGAAAACTGGAAGCTAAATTTACATTAGAAAAAGCATGTTTAAGGGTATAAAGAAAGTCATTCTATAATGATTAAGAGATCAGTCCACTGAGAGGAAATAATAATCCTAAATATTTATACATTTAATAACAAAACTTCAAAATACATGAAGCAAAAAGTGATAAAAATACAAGGAGAAACAGACAATACCCAATTGCAGTCAAGGATTTCCATACTCTTCTCTCAATAATTTATAGAACAACAGAAAATACATAAGGGTACAGAAGATTTGAATACCACTATCAACCAATTTATAGAACACTCTACCCAATAACAGCAGAATACATATTCTTTTCATTGACCATTTATCAAAACAGACCATATTCTGGGCCATTAAACAAGTCTCAATTTTAAAATATTCAAGTCATACAAAATACGTTCTACGATCACTCTATCATGTGAAAAATTATAAACCTTCACGTTCAAGAAATTCATTGAATTCAAGGACAAGAAATATGGAATTAAAGTGAAAATCAGTAACAGAAAAATCCCTGGAAAATTCACAAATATTTGGAAGCAAAATAACACACTTCTAAATAACCCATGGGTCAAAGGGAAATCAACAGAGAAATTAGAAGATATTTTGAACTGAATGAAAATGCAAATACCACATATCAAAATTTCTGGGCTGCTGCTAAAGCAGTACTTAGGGGAAACTATAGCACCAATGCCTGTATGAGTGAAAAATAAAGGTTTTGAATCAATGACCTCTGCTTTCACCTTAAAAAAGCTAGAAGAACGAATTAGACCAAACTAAGTAGGAAAAAGGAAATAATAAAGATTAGATTAAAAAAAAAAAAAAGCAATAGAGAAACATCAGACACCAGAAACTGGCTCTTTGAAAAGATCCATAAAATTGATAAATCTCTAGCCAGATGGACCAAAGAAATAAAACAGAAAAAGAGAGGGAAGAGAAGACACAGATTACCAATATCAAGAATGAAAGAGGTGATATCACTACAGATTACACAGATATTAAAAAGATAATAAGATTCAAAAGTTATTACAAAGCAACAGGAATCAAGTCAATGTGGAATTGTCATAAGGATAGATCAATGAAACAGAATTGGGAGTTCAGAACAAAGTTACCTTCACATTTATGATTACTTGATTTCCAGCAAAGATGCCAAGACTATTCAATGAGGGAAAAACAGCCTTTTCAAAATATGGTGATTTCACAACTGAATATTCACATGAAGAAAAGGAGGAGGAGAAGAAGAAAAAGTAGTAGTAGTGCTGGACTACCTCACACCATGTACAAAAAAAAACCCTCAAAATGGATCAAACACTTAAATGTAAGAGCTAAAACTATAATGCGCTTAGAAGAAAACACAGGTATAAAACTTTATAACTTTGAGCTAGGCAGTGGTTTCTTACATATGACATTAAAAGCAAATGCACCAAAAGCAAAATTAGATAAACCGGATTTCCTCAGAAGTAAAAAGAACTACAAAGGACACTATCCAGAATGTGAAAAGACAACATGGAATAGGATCTTTGAAAATCACATATCTGATAGCATATTTGTAATCCAAAGTATATAAAAAAATCACAACTTAATTAGGTAAGTAGCCCAATTTTTAACATGGGCAAAGGATCTGAACAGACATTTCTCGAAAGAAGATGTACAAATGGTCAATAAACACATGTTCAACATCAGTAGTCATCAAAGTAACACAAACCAAAACCACAATGAGATACCACTTCACATCCACTAGGATGGTTATCATTAAAAAGACAGACATCTTCTGGAAAAATTGAACCCTCATTCACAACTGTGGAAATGTGAAATGGTATAGCCACTTTGGAAAACAGCCTGGAAGTTGCTTAAAATCTTAATTAAACACAGATCATATGAACCAATGATTCCAGTTCTAATTATATGTACCCCCAAAATGAAAACACATGTCCACACAAAACCCTGTATGCAATGTTCCCAGCAGTATTATTCGTAATGGCTAAAATGTGGATACAACACAAATGTATATACATTGATGAGTGAATTGAGAAAACGTAATATATCCACACAGTGGTATTACCATTCAGCATCAAAAAGGAATGAAATACTGTTACATGCTACAATGTGTATGAATCTTGAAAACATTATGATAACCAAAAAAAGGCAGTCACAAAAGGCCATATATTGTATGATTCTATTTACGTGAAATGTTCAGAGTAAGCAAATCTATAGAGACAGAAAGTAGATTAGTGGTTGCCCAGGACTGAGGGTAGGGGAGTGGGTAGTGGGAAAGGGGAGTGGCTGATACTAGGTATACAGTTTCTCTTCAAGGTGATGAAATGTTCTAAAATTGATATGGTGATGGGTGTACAATTCTGTGTACAATAGTATTAAAGTCATTGATTTGTACACTTTAAATAGGTGAATTGTATGGTATAAAAATTATATCTCAGTAAAGCTCTTTTTTTTTAAGGGATAATAAAGGGATATGATGAACAACTTTATGCCAATAAATTTGACAACCTAGGAAACAAGGAAATGGACAAATTTCCTTGAAGATACAAATGACCAAAGCTCATGCAAGAAGATACAGGTAATCTAAACAGTCCTGTAATTCTTAAAGAAATTGAATTTGTAAATAAAGCTTTCCCACAAAGAAAACTCATGGTTCAGATGGTTTCACTGGTGATTCTAAACAAACACTAGTGTGCTAATTCTATACAAACTCTTGTAAAAGAGGGAAGAGAAGGAAATAATTTTCACTTCACTTTATGGGGCCCTAATATTAAAACCAGACAATCAATATGACAGATGAAAACTACAGACCAACAGCCCTCATAAACATAGATGCCAGAATCCTATGTGAAGTTTTAGTAAATCTAATTCAACAATATATTAAAAGGCCAAGTATGGCTCATCCTGGGAGTGCAGAGTTGGCTCAACATTTGAAAATCAATCAATGCTCTTCGTAACAGACTGAATGAGAAAAACCATGTGATCATCTCAAAAGACACAGAAAAAGCATTTCACTAAATCTAGTATCAATCCCTGATTTTAAAAATTCTCAGCAAACAGAATAGAAGGGAAATTCTTCAACCTCATACGAGCATCTACAAAAACCCCACAGCTAACATCAGATTTAACAGTGAAAGTGTCCTTCTAAGATCAGGAACAAGACAGGTATGTCCACTCTCACCACTCCTACTCGACATTGCATTGGAGTTTCCAGCCAGGGCAATTAGACAAGAAAACAAAATAAAAGGCATCCACACTAGAAAGAAAGAAAGAAATCTATCTTTATGTGCAGTGGACACGCTCACCTATATAGAAAATCCAATAGAAGGCACACAGAAAAAAGCTATTACAACTAATAAGTAAGCTTACCAAGGTGTAGGATACAAGACCAATATACAAAAATCAACTTTCTTCAACATACTACTACAAACAAACAGAAATTAAAAATTTTCAATACCATATATAATAGCATCAGAAAAGTGAAATAGTTGGGAATAAATATGTCAAAAGATGCGAAAGACCTGGATATGGGAAATTAAATTATTGCTGAGGTTAAGTTTTCTAAAAAAACACCAAAATAAATTGAGATTCCTTGCTATGGATTAGAAGGTTCAATATTGTTAAGATGTTCATTCTCCTCAAATTGACCTACGTATTCAAATCAATCTCAGTCAAAATTGCAACAGGCATTTTTGTAGAAATTGATAAACTAACTGTAAATTTCATGTGGAAATGCAAAGGACTTAAAATAGCCAAAACAGCTTTGAAGAAAAAGAGCAAAGCTGTAGGGCCTGATTTCAAAATATTGTGATATGGATATAAAGACAGACAAATAGATTAATGGAACAGAAGAGAGAGTCCAGAAATACAGATAACTGACTTCTGACAAAGGAGCACAGACAAGCAGCAGAGCCAGGAGAGTTTTTTCAACAAACGGTGCTGGAATAAATGGGTACTTAAGAGCAAAAAGTGAAATTCAACCCACACCTCACACTATAAACGAAAACTAACTCAAAATGGATCATAGTTATAAACATAAATCCTAAAAGTATAAAACTTCAAGAACAAAACATAGAGTAAACCTTTTGTAATCTTGGGTTAAGTAACGATTTCTTAGATATGACAATAACAAACACAATCCACAAAAGAACAAGTTGATAAACTAGACTTAATCAAAATTAAAAATGCCTGTGCTTTGAAAAGACAATCCATAGACTGGAGGAAAATATATGCAAAACACATATCCTTTACAGGATTTGTATCTAGAATACAAAAAGCCTCAAAACTCAACAGTAAGAAAACAACCCAATTTTCAAATGGGCAAAAGATATACAGAGACACTTCACCAAAGAAGATATACAGATGGCAAATAAGCACACAACAAGATGCTTGGCATCACTGGTCATTAGGAATTACAAATTAACACCACAACGAGTTATTACAACTATTAGAAGGCTTAAAATTGGAAAGACTGACTCTGCAAAGTGTTGGTGAGGATGTGGAGGAACTGAAACTTTCACACACTGTTAGTGGGAATGGTGCACCCACTTTGGAAAACACCTTGACGGCTTTCTTTAAAAATTAAACCTATACCTACCATACTGTCCAATCATTTCTCTCCTAGGTATTTCTTCAAGAGAAATGAAAGCATATGTTTATACAAAGACCTGTACACACAAATTCATAGAAGCTTTTCTGTAATAGCCCCAAGCTGGAAATAACCCCAAATGTCCATCAACAAGTAAATGAATAAATAAACTGTGGCATACCCACACAGTGGAACAGTCCTCTGCAATAAAAAAGAGCAAACGATCGATACATGCTACAACATGGGTGAATACCCAAGTAATTATGCTGAGTGAAAGAAGCCAAACAAAAAGAGGATGGATGATTCCATTTATATAGAATTCTAGGGAACACAAATGGACGCCCACCTGGGGATGGGGAGGGTGAGAGTAGAGTGGGAGGATGGGAAGGGGTGGAAGAGGAGCAAGAGGGAGGCTTACCTAGGGCATGAGGAAACTTTGGGTTTGATGGATATGTTCATTATCTTGATTATGGTGATGGTTTTACGGATGTATACATTTGTCAAAACCTATCAATCTGAACATTTTAAACATGTGTGATTTATTGTATGTCAGGTATACCTCAATAAAAGCTGTTGTTTTTTTTTTAAAAGGAAGATAAATCAAAGTTATACTGGAAGGGGGAAAAATGATTAAACTAGAATACTTTGACTGATTTTTTAAACTTAGAGGTTCTAACATTTTCTGAGTCTTGAAATGTTGTCTCATCTGTTCAAAGATTCATAATCATTTACTTCCAGTGTATAAACATACCTCATTCTGTCATTTGAAGATAACTGTAGCAAGATTCTGAGATGCACTGGTACCAAGTAAGAGGCTGTGACTCTAAATCATTTCTCCTAAAATGTAACACCCATACCTGAGATCCCATGATTTCATCACTTTATCAATTGCCACTCTTCTCTCTAAACACGAATGGACAAATAGAATGGCTCCTATTCCATTAGAATTTAAATCCCCTCCCACTTTAGGGAGCCACTAAACATGATGTTCAGGACAAGTTTTAAGTAATATGAGGATGTGCTTTCTTCACAAGAATGAGCAGGGAGAGAGGGAGCAGAAACAAAACACAGAAGTGTTCTGGAGGGTCATCCCCACCATGAAAAAAAACCTCCCCAGACTGAACAACCAGTGGAACATCTCCAGCACAACAGCAGACATCCCTAGTGATTTCTGTTTTCATCTTTTTCCTTTTAAGTTTTTTTTACATTTTAATTTAATTTTTAAATTAATATGCTTAATTTTTTAGAGCAATTTTAGGTTGAGCAGAAAGTACAGAGTTCTCATATATTCTTTCTCCTTCCCCCTTATTCTCCTATTAGGAACACCTTGCACTAGTGTGGTACGTGTGTTACAACTGATGAGCCAATGTTGATATCATATTATCAACTAAAGTCATAGTTTCAATTGGGGTCGACTCTTTGTATTGTAAAGTTCTATGGGTTTTGACAAACATATGTCATGTATCCACCATGTCAGCATCAAACAGAATAGTCTCACTGCCCTCAAATCCTCTGTGTTCCACCCACTCAGCCCTCCCTTCCTCCCCTGAGTCCTTGGCAATCACTGATCTTTTTACTGTGTCTATAGTTTTACCTTTTGCAGAATGTCATACAGTTGGAATCAGACAGTATGTAATCTTGTCAAACTGGCTTCTTCTACTAGTATTGTGTTTAAAGCTCCTCCATGTCTTTTTCTGTTTGATAGCTCATTTCTTTTTATTGCTGAATAATATTCCACTAAATAGATGTCCCACAATTTCTTTATCCATTCATCCACTGAAGGACATCTTGGTTGCTTCCATTATTTTCCATTACACACACACACACACATGAATCAAGCCATACTATACATTAAGGTTAGTGTACTCTACAACACAATATTATACCTCACTACAAAAGTTTTAAATATAATAATACTCTGTAGTCATTGACTCAGAAAGATGGCCAGCATCAAGGGGAAAGGTAGCTATAGACAAACAGGACTAATATGACCCTTGTTATGCAAAATCACCTACACATATGCACTTCATCTACAGACGACTTCAAAACTATATGGGCTACAACTTATGAGTGTACTTTGTGCATGCCAAGCACCATCTTAAGCACTTTTTAAATATCAATTCATCCTTACAACTGTTTTAAGAGGTAGGGACCATTCCTGGCCCCACTTTACAGATGAGAAGATGGAGGCACAGAGAGGTTAGGTAACTTGCTTGAAGTCAACCAGCTAAGTGGCAGAATTGGGTTTGAACTTAGGTCTCATGGCACCAGCACCTATGGTCTTATGTAATTCCCCAAACCCTGATCACAGCCCCGGAGGCTGAACAGGCTGGTCCTTGCCACCCCCTCATGCTTCACCTCATCCTCCCTCCTCACCTCAACACTCCGGCCTCCCCCTCTTCCCTTTATTCCCTGAAGACACCGCTGCCCTTATACTACAGGATTTGCATATTTGCTGTTCTCTCCACCAAGAATGTTATCTCCTCATCCCTCAGGTCTTAGCCCAAGTGTCACCTCGAGGGAGCCTTCCAGACCCCCAACCTGGGCTGGGACCTCCCACTTGTGTTCATAGTTCCCATGACCCTCCCTGTGGGCCTCATCATTGTTTTATCTGCTTTTTGAGTCCCCTAAGAGCAAGGAAGTGTCCATTTCACTCAGAGCCATGTCCCCTCCACCCACAGGAGGGGCTGGCATGGACTGGACATTCAAATATTTGATGAATGAATGAATGAATGAATGAATCCATCTGCCAGGGAAGATCGACTTGGAGAGGCATCTGGAAGGCTGACATGAAAACATTCAAATGATAGTCACCACAGAGAGGTGGATTCCAGAGAACTTTAACTCTTATTTTTGTACTTTGGGGTTTATCTGACTGGGCAGCGTTCTGGTGGATAGGTATCATCTTCCAACCCTTCAGCATCTCCCCCGTCTGGGGGACCCCTGTCTGCCACTCTTCCTGCCCCTACAACATTCTCCCAGCCCTGAATTTAGCCCCAGTGGGTGGTGTATTAATAAGCGAAGGGAGAAGGTCACCCAGTTCGCAAGCACTGAGCCGTCCTTGACTCGGGTGCAGATGAAATGTACTGAGGCGGAGGGGGAGCCGCTTTACCAAGCGCTGAGCATGTGTGAGCTATTTCTGATTCCCACCTGGCCAGGCATAGCGCATCTGCTATGGGAGCCAGAGCCAGCCTGGCGGGCGGAACCACTGACCAGCTGCCCTGCCCAGCCCACACCAGACCTGGCCACTGACCTGCTGAAAACTCTCCCTCTTAGCTCTCCAGTGCTTGGGGCAGGGGGAAAAGAGGGCAAGACCCTCCGCTTGGCATTCGAGGCTCAGCAAGGTCTGGTCCCTGCCCACCTGCCTGCTCTCCACTCTCCCAAGTGCAGCCAGGCCCTTGCTCAAGTCCTGGCCTTTGTACATGCTGTTCTTTCTACCAGGAATGCCTACTTGGTTTCTAGTAGTCGGCTCACTCTCACTTAGGTCTCAGCTTGAAAAACTCCAAGAAATCTTCCTTGATCATCACCCCGGCCCTTGTCCCAGGGCTTCCTGCTGTTACAGCACAGATCCCGATGTCCTGGTGGCCTGTGATCCCTCTTGCAGCCTGTGATGTGGCCACCTGGTGGGCCCTCCTAGTCATCTCCATGTCCTAAGGTTCAGCAAGGGCTTGGCCCATAGCAGACACGAATCCATGTTTGCCAACTGACTACACGAGGGAGAAAGTGCTTCTGGTGCCTAGAGGGACAGAGGAAGTAGGGGGCAGGGGAGCAGGAGGAGAGCAAGTGACTGAGTCTGGCTGTGACTTAGAGGCTAAGGGAAGAGAGATATGGTCCTAGGGGGCAGGGCAGTGGAGAGGAAGCCAGTTGACCCAGAGTTCCAGGTATCAGGTGCGGCTGCCTGCACAGCCCCAGTAGGCGCAGTGGATGCGGAATCTGTACAGAACAGAGCATTCCGTCTAAATATATCTGCTTCCAACACAGGACACACAGGGAGGGAGTTGGGGGCACGGTGGGCCTGAGTGCTGGGAGAGCCTTTACAGGAGCACCTGCCGGGCCCATGGCCGCCTGCACTGGCAGGGAGAGTCTACCCTGGGGCCCAGGGTCAGGGGTGGGCCTGGGTGGGCCTTTCCAGGCAGGGTTCCCAATGCCTGACCTCCTACCCAAAAGCTGCTGCCTTGAATGTGGGCCATGCACAAACCAGGCCAGCAGAGGAGGGAGGGGACACAGAGCTGGGCCTGGGGGAGGGGGACACAGAAGTGGGCCTGGGGGAAGGGGACACAGAGGTGGGGCCTGGGGGAGGGGGCCTTGGTCCCAGGCAGTCCAGAGTCCAGGTTCTCCCTACCACCTTGTAACAAAGGCACAGAGAGGGAGGCAACTCTCACAGGATCAAACAGGAGTCTGGAGGCAGTGAGGGGTGGAGAACTCAAGTGTCTTGGCTCCCAGGCACCATGAGGGCTTCTAGAATTCTCTTCAGTTTCTTGAGGTTCTCCCAAGAATCTTTCAGAGTTGGGTAGAGAAAAAGCACTAGATCCAGAGTCTAGAGTCCACCTGGTTCCGTCCCATCTCTACCACTGGTGCCCTCAGGCAAGTCATCCCTGGGCCTCTGCTTCCCTCTCTGTAAAATGGGGATAAGCATGACTCCCTCTGTGTGCAGGCATGTTGCACACAAGGGTGTCTGCTTCTTGGCCCTCCCTGCCAGGGTGCTTTCCCCGGGAGCCCAGGAGCCCACATGGACTGGAGTATGGGGAGGGAGTGCCAGAGGCCTCCAGGGTGCGTGTGTACTGGGGTTCAGGGGCGGTCATAAGAGAACACAGCAACATCAGCTGCTTTTTCTTGAGTACCTACTATGTGCCAGGCCCTGTTCTGGGTACTTTAACACCAGAATGTCACCTCACCCTCACACCAGCCCCTATGGCAGGCAGTGATGCTGTTATCCCATGGGGAACAGATGGGGAAACTGAGGCCTAGAGAGGTTTCTGAAAGTCACACAGCTGGTGAGCAGAGCTGGACTCAAACTTGGGCCAACCCTCAGAGTCAGCTCGCTTCCTACTATGGGTGGATGAGCCTGCTGGTGGCCACCCAGGGAGGTCAGCCTGTGGCTCCAGAAAGCCTCCCAGGGTCCTTGGGGCTGAGGAGTCACCACCTTTCCATTCAGTTTTGCTCTTTTAATTAAGAACAAAATCAGGGGGGAAAAACTGTTTATTAAAACAGCTGGACATAAATACTCGCCACTATTAACATTTCATTTTTAAATAGGCACTAAGGCCGCACACAGCCGGAGCCCCCCTCCCCACCCTTGGCCACCCTCCCCCTAGGTGGACTGGTGCAGAGCCTGGGCCCTGAGGACAGCCAGTCTGGGTTCAAATGCTGGGTGGCCTTCAGAGTGTTACTCTCCCTCTCTGTGTCTTATTTCACCACCTGTGAGAGGGAAGTGGCCCCTCGACCCAGAGTCACTGGGTGTATTGGAGAGATGGCTGAGGTCAAGTTCTGGCCCAGGTCCCATGGGAAACAGCCAACACCTCTCCTGTTTAACCTAGGTTAAGGTTTCCTTAAAATAAAGGTCCCCAGATTTAGAATGTCTGTGTGCATATTAGAAAGAGATAATAAATGTTTATTTTCATTTTAAACCACTACATTTTGGCATAACTTGTTACACAGGACCAGACAACTAATACAGAATGCCGGCCTTGAGATGGGAAAGAGGAGAGGGCAGAGAACAACCTGGGGTCTCAAAGGGTGCGATTTACGTGCTCCCAGGCTGGGCGTGCAGGGGCTCCTTCCTCTCACACCTCAGTCTTCCTTGTATGGCTGCTTCTCAAGACTGTTTACACACACAAGAACAGATCTGAAATAACTCCTCTAGCCCACAGAGCCTACTATGCACCAGCACAAAGCTAAAGGTTTTCACATATCAATTTTCATTAAATTCATCCAATATCTCTTTGGGGGTGAAGAGTATTATGCCCAGTGCCTAGAATAATGTCTGGCACATAGTAGGTGCTTGTATTAGTCTGTGTGGACTGGGCTGTAGTGATAAATAGACCCCAAATTTCAGGGGCTTAAAGAACAAGAACCATATTCCTTTCAAACAGTTGGTCTCCTCCCAGGTTGGCAAGAAACAGTCCTGGTGGGTCCACAAACTAAAAGAGGGGACAAACCAGCCAACCTCCCACTTGCTCAACCCCTGGGTACCCCCATGGCATGCCAGATGGGCTCACATAACCATCATCCCTACTCCTGATTGGAGAGAAGGAGTGAGGGGCCACAGTGGGAGGTGTGGGCCACGCTCTGGTCTAAGGCACCTGCCTCATGACCAGGCCCCTCTGTGGGACAAGAGCCTGAGGGGGCACAGGCTGTACTCTGGCCACCAGGCTCAACAGTGCTCAGCTGACACCCATGAGCTGTACACCCACTGTGTGCCAGGCCCCAGGCTGGGCACCACTGGAGGCACCAAGAGGCACCAGCCTGGCTCCTGCCTGGAGGGGCCTCCGTCTGGTGGAACAGGCAGACACATGCATGGGCATGTCTCTGGAGTCCAGGCAGGAGTGACCCATGTGGGACAAGGAGGCCGGTGCCCTGGAAGGACAGGGCCTGAGCTGAGTGGTAAATGACAAATAGGAGTTACTGAGCAAAGACTTTGGGGAAGGGTTTTCAAGACTGAGGGAACAGTAAATGCAGAGGCTGGGCCAGGGGGCATGGCGTGCTCTGGGAGTCCCAAGTCCTTCAGCTGAGCCATAGGTGAGGACACGATGGGGGCAGAAGGGGACTGCAGGAGTGCACAGAGGCAGGTGACAGAGGCATGGACTGCTCAGGGCTCTGGGCTGTGATAGGGTGTAATGGGCTGGGTGTGGTTCTGGATCAATCTCTGCCTGTGTGTGGTGGGTACACAGGCAGGAGACCCAGGAGGGCGTCAGGACAGTCATCTTGGCCAGAGGCCATGAAGGCTAGAATCAAAAGATGCTTGACAAGGGGACATGGCGCAGGGAAAGAGCCCAACTTCTGCTTCCTAGCTGAACCCCTAGTCCCACCCCAAGGGCTCTAGGCCTAAGGCTGCCTCCCATCCCCCAGACTCCAGGAATGGCCTTGTGATTTATCAAACCCAGGCTGGCAAATGGTTCCTGGAAGCCTTGGGGCTGCTGGCAGTGGGGCCCCTGCCCACCACCACCCCCCTCCAGGCTGCCACTGCCTTTGCCCCTGCCCCATCCAGTGTCAGTAGAGGGTGGTGACACACTGGGTCAGCAGAGTCAGTCAGCTTTGGCCTTAGCCTCAGCCTCAGCAGGCAGGCAGACGTCCAACACTCCATACCAGAGCTGGGAAGGCCTGGGCGTGGCTGGCCAGGAGAGCACTGTGGGTCTGCCCTGCTCCAGAACCTTCTGTGGCTCCCCAGTTTCTTTCAGTGGGAAGCACCTTTGCAGGGGGAGGCTAAGAGGCCAGAAAGAGGGGCCCAGCTCCACTCTACCTTGCTGCGGGACCTCTGGCAAGTCACTCAAACATCCTGCGTTGGACTCAGTGAGAGCCAAGGGCTTCCCTCCAGGAACCCTTCAGGGATCCAAACCACATCTGGCCAAGTTTCCAGCCCCACCTGGACAGACTGCTTCAGCTTTCCGAGCCTCAGTTTCCCCACAGTCAGCAGTGCACCGTGTGGCTTCCAGGCCCTGATTCCCTCATATGAGCTCCTCTTCATTCCTTCCAGGCTTGAGACACTCACACTTCCCATGCTACCCACACCACAGGGCCTTTGCACCAGCTAACTCCTCACTTGCAGGTCTCAGCTCCAGTGTCTCCTCCCTGGGGCAGCCCTCCCTGAACCCCCAGACTAGATCAGGTCTCTCGTACTTCTCTGCGGTAGCAATGCCCGTCGTTGATGTGAGTTTACATTTGTCTGGGAGGTTAGGTTATGACTGCTGGCCTGCCAAGAGGATCCACAGGGCAGGCACGTAACGTGTGTTGTTGAATGAATACTTAGAAGCAGGAAGGGAGGGAGGGAAGGGAAGTCCAGAGAGATGATAATATCTACCTCTCAGTGTTAAGAGGATCTGACAATACACAGAAGGCCTGGCCTTAGTTGGGGCAACATACGCACCCTACATACACACACACCCCTGCACAGGGATCAAAAGGGGCCCAAGGGTGGCCCTACCTCCTTGTTCATGCCCACATTTTCCCCGAGTTCCCTGATGAACCAGACAATGGTCAAATGCGCAGACAGGCAAAGGTGGGCCTGGCCCCATGACTAGCGGAGACCTCCAGGCTGCCCGGAGCCAACCAGCCTCTGTCCCTGCTCACATGGTCCCTGGAAGGCCTTGCACATTCCCAGTCCTCCAGGAAACTCTCACACCCCAAAGGTGGCAGGTCCCCTGGAGGAGAGGCGTGAGATGTTGACACCTCCTCTCTGCCATCACACCTCGGCTTCAGGGACCAGAGCTGGAGGTCGGTGAGGAGCCTCAGAAAATTCCTAGCAGTGCTGGGGTGGGGGGATGGGCTCAGGCAGCCCCAAACCCACAACCATGTCCCACTCCTACTGCACAGGTGGAGAAACTGAGGCCCAGAGAAGGCGGCAGGAGAGGGGGGCGCTCACAGTCACCAAGCTGGCCTCTTGCCTGGGGTTTGCCTGACTTCACCTGGATGCAAGTCACAGACCTGGGTTCAAATCCTTGCTCTACCATCCACCGGCTGCACAGCCTCAGTTTCCTCGGATGTAAGATGGGGATGATCACAGCACCTTGCCCCCTCCACTGCGGGGTGCACACATGGAGAACACAGGTGGCAGAGGGCCCTGTTCCCTCAGCAGCAGGCCAAATCCAGCCAGGACTCCTCCTGAGTCACAGGTGCCCCTCAGAGCCATCACTGCAAAGCTGCCTGGTCAGCCTCAGAATCCCCTCACAGTACGTCAGCCCAGAAAAGGAAGGCAACCACACCAGGGTCACACAGCAAGGCCCTGGCATGCAGAGACTTGAACCTGTTCAGTTGAACCTTCAGCCTCAAACCTCCCACCCCAAAGTGGATCTGGCAGAGCCAAGGAGGTGCCAGGGCTTGGCGGCAGCCAGGGGAGGGAGGGAGGCAGGCAGGCAGGCAGCTGGGGGTGGTGGGAAGAACCTTTTTTTCCCCTGTCTTTAGCAAACCCAGATCCCCGTTTCCAAGCTGCACTCTAGAGCCCTCAGCTGCTGCGTCACTGCGCGCAGTCAGCCCACGGTGGGTGGAAAGAAGGCTCCCTCCCTCTGGCAGGAGCTGGGGGACAGGGGGCTCGGGGGAAGCCAGGCAGAGGTCAGGGCTGAGAACAGTGAGGACTTCCTGACACCTCCCAGAGGGAAGCCCAGCTGGGTTCACCCCTGGAATCACAGAGAGCTGAGCTGGAAGAGCCTCAGAAACTTAACCCCCAGCACCCCACAAACAGATGGAGACCATGAGGCTCAGAGAGGTGCTGGGACTCAGTCGGCAACACACAGCAGCAGACCAGCTCCAAGCCCCCATCTCCTAGCAGTTGTCAAGCAAAAGCCTCCTGGACCCACCTCTAACTCCCTGCAGGCTCATCTGTCACCACAGAAAGAAAAAATCTGAACCAGAGGCCTAGTTCTCACTCCCTCGCCCCAGCACTTGGGAGCACAGAGACCCCTGCCTGCACAATCACAAGCCCCTCTTCAGGGTGTGGTTCTGAGCCCCTGTCATGGGGCCCAGCAGGTGCTCAATCAGTGTCTTATGCTCCATTTATATGCCAGGATGCCTGCCCCATTTCTACATTGTCAAAGACAGAACCCGCCCACATCATATGTTTTCTAAAGATGACCCTCTCATGTACCAAATGTCACTTTAGCCATTTTTGAAGCAAACTCCGGGAGATGGATTACCTGCACAGGCCGTCTTACACTGAAGAGAGGAATGCAAACGCTGTGTTTGCTCTGCTGCCTTCTCAGGAAGGCACCCTGCACCCCTGTGGGCCCTGGGGGCTGCTGTGGTGGGGGCTGGGTCTGCCCCTTCATTGGATGGCCCCAGGAACAGAGCACTTTGTTCTCCCTCTGTTCTGCAGTCATGGTCACTTCTCAGCACCCATGTCACCTCTCCTTCCCCCAGAAGCCAGGGAGATGGGGGAGATGGGCTGCCTACCAAACTGTGTGTCAGTGACAGTAAAGGAGCATGCTTCCCTTGGGGCCTCTGGCAGGCTGGGGAGGTGAGGCGCTGCTGAGTGGCCAGTGACATCCACAGGCACTCTGATGTCACTGTCTCAGACCAGCCTGAGCTCCGCCTCCAGCGTGTGTCCAGGTTCCCTCAAACCATGATCTGGTCGGCTCCATTTGATTCCCATGGCCTAACACCCACCTTCCATGCTCCCTACCTATCACTTCTGTCAAACAAATGGGAACTGCAGAATTTCCAGAACATGGGGCTGAGACCAGACTCTAAACTCTAACTGACATGGATTCAAATCCTGGTGCCACCACTTCACCAGCTGTGTGGCCCTGGCCAACTTTCTACAGCTCTCCGTGTCCCAGTTTCCTCACCTGTAAAACAGGAAGAGTAGCCATAGGGTGTGATGGGATTAAAGGAGAGGCTGGATTTAAGATGCCCAGAGCTGGTGCTCACTGAACAGAGGGCCCAGCGCTATACCTGGGTCCTGGGAAGTGGTCACTGATGTTCTGTGGAATGAATGGATATTAGCCAATGACCACTGTTATTATCACCACCATCAGCAGCAGCAGCAGCAGCAGCAAGGATCCCCAAGCCTGGTTTTGCAACCAGCCCTGGTAAAGGGTGTAGCAAAATTCTCCAAACAAAATTTGCTTCCATTCATTTTGGGTTTTTGAAAAGGCCACGTCAGACAGCTCGGTGGGGAGGAGGCGGCGTTGCAAAACCCAGCACAGAGGGATCCGATCCCCACTCCTCGGCTTGGGAAAAGATGTGCCATCCATGAGTGCAAGGGGTCCTGGACTGTGGGTTAATCCCTACCCTCTGAGTGACCTTGGGCAGCCACCCAACTGCTCTGAGCCTCAGTTTCCTCCTCTGTCAAATAGAGACAACATCTCTTCTCATTCGTACCCCTCCCTGGGGGTGACTGGAAGATGTGGGGATTAAATGTGTTCTGCAAACTGTAAAGTGCTGCACACACCCTACGGCCCTCAGTCCTGGCCTGGGGCAACCACCAGGGGACACTGTGGAGGGCTGTGGGCAGTGCAGGCACCTCCTCCAACCCCCAGCACTGGCCACAATAAAAGAATGTCTAGTCATGTGAGCCTTAAAGGGCTTCCCCCACAAGAGTTTGATGAAGTGGAGAATGGGCTTGTCTTTGGTCCAACACAGGAAGCCCCTCCTTAGTGACAGCCTTTCCCAAAGAGGGTGCCATGAGAGTCTTCATGGCAGGGCACTCCCTCCCAGCCCAGCTGGCCGCCACACCCCATTCATCGACAAGGTCCTCCGTTAGAAGAAACTGCTGAGCCGCACACTCGGCCCTCCAAAGCCACCACACCCCATCGTGTGACAGCCCTCCTCATGCCCAAAGAAGAAGCAGGGCCCTGAGGAGTCCCTTCCTGGGCTGTCAGAATCAGAGTCCAGACTATGGGCAGATGCAAGGCCCCTCCGAGATCACCAGGCCCAAGATTTCACTTTACCATGGGAGCCCAGAGAGGGGACATATCTCATCCAAGGGTACATAGCAAGGAAGCAGCAGGGCTCCTGGTACCCTGGCTGGACACTCACCATGACAGCACACTGCCCACCTCCAGGGCCAGCCTCCCTGTAGCCCGCTCAGGAAGGCCACATCTTCCTAGCAGGACACATACCGCCACTAACACCGAGCCTGCCCCATACTTGGCTGCCTCCCTGCCTCTATCTGTGCAGTTCTCTCAGCCAGCAGTGCCCTTCCCCGCCATTCTCTAGCAACTCAAATCCCTCTAATCCTCCAAAATCCACCCCAGATCTAGTGTATGTCCTCCAGGAAGCACCTCCTGCAGGTCCAAACTAGTGGCCCCTTCCCAGCACTTGGACAGCACCAGCCTCCATTGGGAGGGGCCTGGCAGGATGACCACAGTTCCCAGAGTAAGGTCCCTCGGGTTTGACTCTGTGTCCCCCGGCCTGGCACAGAGCTGGCACTCAGCAGGCCTCAGGACGCACTGGGGGCCCAAAGACAGAGTGAAGGATTAGGAAAGGGAGAGGTGAAGAAGCTGGTGACCCAGTGAGAGAAAGAAGAGATGAACCAGTAAATAACTGATGATGTGAGTAGATGAACTGATTCAGGAATAAATGCCTGACCAGATGGGTACAGACACCCCTCCAAAGATGGGTCTTGCCCAAGCGTGGCCCCTCACCCTCCTGCAGAGCTTCTGGGGGCCCCGAGATGTACTGGGATTTCAGAGGCCATGGGCCTATCATTCCTGCAGAGCCCAGCACAACGCCTGGGTTTACAGACCCAGCTGGAGGCCAGGAACCCACAAGGATGATAAAGGCGGCAACTGGGTCTGGCCAAGGGCCCCCCCCCCATGCCCTATCACCCAGCCCTTGACTGAGAATGGCCCAGACCATGCTCATCCATTCATCTGGCCAGAAGAAATGGACTGAGGGCCCAGGATGAGCCAAGAGTTGTCCTCAGCAGCAAGGGAACAGCGTAAAGAGGCAGGCATAACCTTGGTCCTCCCCACACCAACCACACCAAGAAACAATAAGGAATAATAATAATAAGGAACAGTGATTGGGGCAGGGAAGGCAGAGGCCCATGGGGCTGTCAAGGAGGTGACAGGGATACAACCTGGCCTGGGCATCAGGGAAGGGTCTCCTCTGGAAGTGATGCCTAAGTTGAGACTGGGATGATGAGTAGTAGTTAAGCAGGCAAACAGGGGAAGGAGGGTGGGATGTTCAGCAGAGGAACCAGCACGTGCAAAGACCCTGAGGCTGGAGGGGACCTGCCCTGTTCCAGGAACTGAAAGCAGGCCAGGGGGACCGGAGCCAAGGAGGGAGGCAGGTGGCAGTGTAAGATGTGGCTAGAGGAGTAGCTAGCTACGGGAGGAGGCTGGGCTTCATCCCAGAGCTGTAGGCATTTACTAAGTATCTACTGTGTGTTTAAAAAAAATCTGCATTCAAGATTTTAAGAATTCACATTCCAGAATATATATATAAGTGGAAGTGTTTAAATGCCCTGTAATCAGACAATGCCACTTTTTAATGCTTTTTTTGAATGAATCAATCAACCAACCAATCACTCATGGGTGTATGGGAAGGATAGAGATCACCTGCTCTCTGTTACACAGAGTGTCCAACACAATTCCTCAGAGCCTCCCCATCATGAAGAAGCACTGGCATTTTTGAAGCCAGTGGCCCATAAACCATGCAAGAATCTAGCGAGATGCCAGTGGATGCTCCTGGTACATCCAATACATCACTGAGTCTTCTGAAAACTCCAAAGTACACAGTCTATCCTTAGTTTCCAAGCGCTGCAGCCTCTCTTCAAAAACACCAAACACTCAGCTACCAGATAGCCTCGAGCTCAGGGCACACAGCCCTCAAACCTGCAGCTCCATCCAAGGCTGGCACTAGCCGGATGCTGCCCTGGGTCCCATATACCTCAGCCATCCATTTGCCTGCTCCACCCCACACTTTTCTCTCCCATCTGGGCCTCGCACTTCGTCCCTAGTGCCCAGTACAGATCATCTCCCCCCAACAAACAGGGGCTCCTTGAGGGTGGGGACCACATTAGGCCATCGCATGTTCCCAGTGTCTCGCACAGGCCTAGTCTGGCCTCTGACGGATGAATGAGGGGCGGGTGCCATGGACACCACACACAGGCACACTCTCAAGCTGCTGTCTCTTGGTTCCAGAAGGACCTAGGAGCCCTGGTGCACCCCTGCCACAGCACAGGCACAAGCACACACGCCTGCCCCACGTGCAGTCAGTGTCTCCAGGTGCTGCTGGGAATACAATCGGCATCTGCCTCTGACTCGCCGCCAACAGCCGGCTTCAGGGCCTGGTGGTGGCTCCCAACAGTCCAGGTACCAACGGGCCACTCCGCTCTGCGGCCCCACCCAGTCCTGCTGCCACAGGAGTCTGGCTCAGGTCCCTCAGGCCACCCTGGAACCAGGCGGCCCACAGTCCCCTCTGTGGGACAGAAACTGGGCTTCTCCAACAGCCACTCTCTGAGATGGTCCTGTACAATCTCACTCCACCACCTCCAGCCTGGCAGAAAACACAGCCTCCTTCCTTAAGTGAAGGCACAGAGGTAGCGATAGCTAGGATCCCAGGGAATTGGGCTGAGGGGAGGTGCAATGAGGATAGAGGCAGGCCAGTCCAGCTTCCCTTGAGGCTGGGGACTGCACCCCCTCCCCCTCTGTCATTTCCACTTCCAGGCTGGTGGGGGTGCAGGAACTCTCCCCTGCATTAGCGCTGCCCTCCAAGCTTGAGGCTACCTATCCTGGGGCACCTCCTCCATGCCCCCACCCCCCACCCCCACAACTGGCCTTCACCAACTCATATCCCCTTCCCAAACCCATTACCCCTTCCCCTATTTCATTTTTCCCCCACAACATCAGCAGTCTCTGGCAGCCCCTCTGCAACATAGGCAGCACGGGGGAAGAAGGGGAGAAGGGAGAGGGATGAAGGGATAGAGGAATGGAAAGATAGAGGGGGATTGGAGGCGATAGGTTCCGACGAAAGAGGCCCGGGGCCACAACATGTCCAGGTAACACACGTCCACTCCCAGCAGGCCCAGCACATCTGGACCCAACTGGTCTCTCCGGCCACCTGGTCCACCTGTCACCCGCCCTGAACGCGAACCCCTTTCACCGCGGGGCGCCGCACGTGGGGGCCTCCCGTAGCCATGTGAGCGCCCCCCCAGCCCAGGTGCCCAGGTCAGCCCGGCCCCTCCCGGGTACGCAAACAGGAGAGGGCGAGATGCAGCCTTGGGGAGTGGGGTTGCCCTCGCCCCCTCCCCAGATGCCAGGTCCGGGGTACGAGCTCGGGAAGGGGGAAGCCGGCCCGGCAGGCTGTCGGGGCTACTGAGGAGGGATTGGAGGCAGCTGGGTGGTGAATGGAGGAATGCCCGGGCCGACTGGCCGGCAGAGCCCTCCCTCTCCTTAGCTCTAAGATTGGTGGGCAGGGGAGGGGTCTGCCTGAACCCCCGGCTACCTTGAGGATGGAGGGTCGGGCTAGAGAAGGGGCTTCCCAGCTTTGGCAGCCCATTGACATGGGGGAGTCCGCGGGAAAAAAAGCTGGAATGGGGGCCCGGCCCTGGATAGGGGGTTCCGGGCCTCAGCGCCGCCGCCCCCCGGCTTGAGGGTCGGGGGAGACTTAGACTGGGGTATGCCACCCAGAGAAGGGGGATTCCCAGTCGCAGAGCCGCCCCTCGGATTGGGGTCTCAGAAGACAGGACTGGCAGGGGGAGGGGGCTTTTCTGCCCCACCGCTGCCCCTCGGTTTAGGGAGGTCTGTCCCGCAGGAGACCTGGATTTGGGGGTCTTGCCGAGGGACGGGGCACACTGGCCCCGGTAAGGGGGTCGGGGCCGCCGCGCACCACCCCCGCGCCCTCACCTGAGCCCGGCGTCCTGGCCGCCTCCGGCCCGCTCGGCCGCTGCGCTGCGCTGCGCCGCGTCGCCGCCGCCGCCGCCGCCGCTCGGGTCTGCTCGCAGGTCCTCCTGCCTAGGCCCCGGCCCGGGCCCCGGCCCGCGGGCGCCCCATGCCTCTCCTCCGGCCGGCGCGGCGCCCCAGATGCGGCTGCGGGAGGAGGAGCCGCGCGGCCCCGGCTCCCTGAGAGCGGCGGGGAGGGGGCGGGGGGGCGGAGAGATGAGCGCGGGGGAGGGGGCCGCGCGGCTGCGCCCAAAACCAGGCGCGGATCCGGCCACCAGCCCGGGGCTGGGGGTGGGGTGGGGGGGGGCGCCGTTTCTAGCACTCACCCCCACCCACGCCTCCGCAACCCCGGAGGGAGAGGGAGGGTCTCCGTGGCTAGCGACGCTCGGTCTCGAGCCGGAAGGGCGCTTAGAGATCCCTGGTTGGCCGCCCAGAGAGTGCAGGCTCCTGGCACAAGGTCACACAGCGCGGGCTGCGGTAGGGCGGGAACCCGGAACCCCAGGCTACAGGGACGGTCAGTAAGAACCTAGGTTGACGAGCGCCGGACCCTTGGAGGAGAGAAACGGAGGCCCACACAGGACGAGATCGGCTCGGGTCATACATACCGTGCGAGTCAAGAGGCCCCTGGGATTCGAACTTAGGGCTCCTGCAGCTGGGAGCGTGTGCCCCCTCCTGGTGATCCGTTTCCTGCAGGACCTTCTCCCTGGTGTCTTGCCTATGGCAGCCTGGGAGTTAAAAACAATCCCTGAAGTCGAATGGACCCGGACTGAGTACCCATCCTGACTTTCTTGGGGCTCTGTGATCAGAGACAAGAGACTGCTCTTTCTGAGCCCCAGTTTCTCCACCTGTAAAACGGGGACAACACTAGTATGGCATCCCCAACTGGGATTAAGGAAGCAAAGAGATAATGAATGTAAGCTCCTTGCAGGTGCCTGGCATTCAGTAGGTGTCAAGTGTATGTGCTCCTTCTCCCTGGCTCCCACATCTCCCAAAAATGCCAGTTGAGTGCAAATAGAGTAAAAACAGTGTTAAAGGGGGGACATTCAAGCCTTCCCCCAGCTCTTTTTCCAGCCTCATCCACTACCCGCTCACCCTGCCCACATCCTCAACCCAGAAACGTCTGTTCCAGTGCTTCTCTGCCTTTCCATGTGCCTGCAATGCCTTCCTACTGGCTCTACCCAACAAACTCCTATTCATCCATCAAAGCCCAAAGCAATCAGTGACATATCCCAGCTTCTCACACTCCCTACCAGTCCATCCATGACTCCCTTTGCCATTCCCACTGTCTAGTCTAGGTTTGTCTCTGTCTTCATTGGTCCCGACAACTGTGGTGTGAGGATGTCACTCAGAGGGGATGACACCATGAGGTCATGCTCAAGAGTGCTCCCTAGAGGAGGCAGCTTCAGCAGGGCCTGGAAGGAGAGATGAGTTTGGAGTTGCCGGTAAGGGGATGGGGGGTAGGCGAGGAGAGAATGTTGCAGGCAAAGCGATGGTTTATGTTTGGGCAGAGTGTCAGTAGGGCAACAGAGAATGAGCTGCCTGGAGCAGCTGGGAAGACCTTATTGTCTGAGCTGGGAGCCAGCCAGGGTCAAGGACTGGACTGGCAACATGTGGTCAGGTTGGAGATGAGCAGGCTTTGCCCTAAAGAACACCTCACACAGGGGTCCCAGGAGACTTGTACAAGGCTGTTCATAGCAGTATCATGTATAATAGTGGAGAGCTGAACACTGCCTAACTGTCCTTCAAGCAGAGACTGGATAAACAGTGATAAATTCAGACAACGGAAAACTCTCCATGCCATGATCTTCACAATAGGTGAATGCAAGCCAAATGCATCCATGAGGATAAATACACTGCTGATTCAGTTTGTGTAAATTCAGAGTTGTACACTTATGATTTATGTACTCTTTGTATGAATTTTATACTTTAATACAATTTTTAAAAATAAAAAATATATATCATTGGATGAAAAAAGCAAGTTGCAGACAGAAAAACATAGTTCGACACCAGATATATAAAGTTTGAAAACCTGCAACGTAATACTATATATTGTATAGGGACACACGCATATGTAATACAAGTGTATTACATAAAAACATACATGGCAGTGATAGTAGCAAATTCAAGACAGTAGTGACCCTGAGGGAGAAAGGGAAGGAAATGTAATAGGGGCTTCAAATGTACTTGAAATGGCTTATTTCTTAAGCTGGATGGTGGGTACCTGGGTATTTGTTATGCTGTTCTCTAGACTTCTTTCGTGAACATGAAATAGTCGTAATATAATAATGCTTTTTTAAAAACAGAGAGTCAGGAGATGCCTGGGAAGGCGACAAGAAGCCACTGCTGGTTCTTGAGTGGCTATGTGACATGGTCAGTGGACCAGAAGGGGCAAAACTAGAAAAGCAAGGTAGGGGGAGGCTGGTGTGACAGTCCAGGGGACAAATGCAAAGGCCTGAACAGGGACAGGGACGGAGTTGGGAGAGGAGGGAAAGGATGGGAGAGATTTAGAAGAATAAATAACTGGTGTATTTAGGCAAGTGTCACAAACAAATGCCCATGGGGCCCAGGAAGGTCATGTAAGCAGGTGGTGAGCATGGAGGTGTGGGGACTGGGACACATGGTCTGGCAGAGGCAGCGCCTACTCAGTGCTAGCTGATTGTGGCCATGTAGGAACGGAGGCCCAGTAGGGTGACATCTCATTTTTTTTTTCAAGAGAAATCAGCAATTCAGATCTTTTAAAATGCAAAATCTTCCAAATTCTAAATTATGGCAACTAAACTGAAAAATAAATACATAAAACTCTGTAGGGGCCAAGCCGTAAGGTTTGCATTCTCTTTAATGAGAAAGAAAGAGCTTCCAGGAGATGAAATAAAGGGACAGTGACACCAAATTTTCCTGCCAGTGAGACTGAAGAGGCTCACAACCTGAGCAGCAGTCAGGGAGGGCTTCCTGAAGAACTGACACTGTGTAGTGAAGAGGGAAGGCTGAGAGAATTGCAAGTGCAAAGGGCAGGGGTTGAGCTGAGTGAGCCCTGAAGAGCAAAAAACACCAACAGAGCATTTCACAGAGGGAACACATGGCTGATAAAAGTGAGGAGGTGCCTGAAGTCATTAATCATCCGGGAGAGAGAAGTCAAGATCAGGATGAGCTCCCACTTCACACCCATTTGACCGGCAAAAAAGGAGAAAGTCAGACAATACCAAGTGTGGGTGAAGATGTAGATCGGTGCAGCTCTCTGTACTGCTGAGGGGAGGGTGCAACACTGCTGTGACCCAGCAAATCTGCTCCTGGATATGTGTGCCCAAGAAAGCCCTGCACATGCAGACTGGGTCAGCGCTTCTCAAACTTTAATGTTCATAGGAATCCCCCAGGGATCCTGTTCAAAGGCAGGTTCTGATTAGGCAGGTCTAGAGCAGGGCTGGAGAGTCTACATTTCTAACAAGTTTCCAGGTGATGCCAAGGCTGTTGGTCCCCAGACCACATTTTGAAGAGCATTAGGAGAAATGCACACAAATATCCATGGCAGCACTGTTCATAAGAGCAGAACACCTGAAAACAATCCAATTATCAACTGATGGGAGAATGAACAACTAAATAAATAAATAGTAGTATAGCCACACACAGCCCTCACAACGAATGAATCACGACTGCGCACAACAGCATAGATGAATTCTCACCAACACGGCGTTGAGTTTAAAAAAAAAAAAGACAACACTACATACATTATATCTTTTAAAATAAGAAACTACTGAAAACAAATAACAAATTGTTTAGGCATTCATAGGTGTAATAAAACTGAAAATGAAGAACCTAGGGATGGATAACCTCAAAACTCAGAATACTAGTGACCTCTGGCAGAGAGCCTGGGGGGTGGGATGGGGTGGAGCACAGAAGTGAAGGTCAGATTTTGTTTCTGTTTTAGTTCTTGGACAGTGGTTACAGATGCATATGTTATGTTGTGTTTTATAGTAAATTATATTATATCATATACATAAGGCCATGCATGGACCAATGCTGAGATCGTGTTATGAGCCAAGGATGCCCTTAACTCAATTATGTGAATCTAAGGTCCATGTTTAAAAAGAGAAACTCAGAGAGACAGAGACTCAAAAAGAGATTGAGAGGCTGAGACAGATGAGGGCAAGCATGGTCCATTTGGGAGGGGTGTTCAAACATAAGCACAGCATGGAGTGGTCAGGGCTTTGAAAGGAACAGAAGTTGTGGGGCTGTGGGATGTTTGCCTGACCAAGCCCAGGGGCTGGAAGAGAGCCAATGTGGTGGAGAAGAGGCTGTGGCCCCTGGCTGTCAGGTTCTCTTCTGACCACTGCCATCAGCCCACCAGCTCAGACCATGCAGAGCTGTAGGCTTCAGGAAGGACCCTGGAAGAGGACAGAATGACTCAAACCAAGTGAGAAGAGTCCACTTGGTAGCAGGTAACCTCCAGGTTTGGGTAATGACCAGCTCCGGTGATGACATGATCTGGGTAGTGACCACATCTAGCTAATGATGAGACTTGGCTTGTGACCAAACCAGATAATGTCCAAATCCGTCAAGACCAGATCTGGGGATGCCTGGCCCCAGCACCGTTCTCCAGGTCAACCAGACATCTGGTCAGACTGGACCAGCCCCACAGAGAAATGGAGAGGGAGGAAGCTGCCAGGGCTCCTGCAGGCAGGGAGGGCTGGTTGGCCTCTTTCTCCTCACCCTATGGCACAAGATGAAATTTCTCTCTCCTACACAACCCTTGGGTCTGACCCCTCCTCCCCAACACTCTGTCCCTCCCCTGACTGGACCACTGCTCCAGCCTCCTCCCAGGACTGCTGCTCTAGTCTCCCCCTTTCCATTCCATCCTCCACACCAGCCCCAGATAGATCTTTCTGTAAAAGATCCCTTCTCTGCTCAGAACTCTGCATTGACTCCTTCACATCTGTGGTGAAAGTTTAAACTTGTTTTAGAGTTAGCCTGGTATTCAAAACTCTTCACCATTTGGCCTTTGCACCCTCTCCTAATTCAATTCTGGTCAAAGCCCATGACCAGAGTACAGGAACAGGCTCTGCATTCTCTTCCCAAAGACAAGATGTTTCACCTCTTAGCCCCTGCAGGGCCTTCTACCTGGAATGCCTCTTCCCCCTTTGGATGCTCATCTTTCAAAATTCAGCTCAGGTGTCACCTACTTTGGGGAAACCCTGCCTGACTCTAGCCCTACTCCCCATTCACAGCTTATCACCCCTCAAATACTTAATTTTTTCCCTTTGGTATTGCCAAGCATTTCTTTTTTCTTCAGCCTTATTGAGGTATAATCGACAAATACAAATTGTACATATTTAAGATGTATAACTCGATGTTTTGATATGTGCATACATTGTGGAATGATCACCACAATCAAGTTTATTAATATGTCCATCACCTCACATAGTTACCTTTTTTTTTCCTTGTAGTGAGAACACTTAAGATTTACTCTCTTAGCAAATTTCGGGTATACAATACAGTATTGTTAACTGTAGACTCCCCAAATGCTGTGGTGACAAAGACACACTGTGTCTCAAACACCTTATAGCAAATGCTTTTGGCGCCCATCTTGGATTCCAGCAGCAGCCTGTGGACAGCTCTGCCAACGACACTCACCAGCTCTTTCTGCTCTTCTGCCTGATGTCTTTTTTTTAAAAACTGAAGTATAGTTGATTTACAATATTGTGTCAGTTTCATGTGTACAACAAAGTGATTCAGATATGTATCTATACTTTTTCAGATTCTTTTCCATTATAGGTTATTACAAGATACTGACTATAGTCCCCTGTACATTTATACAGTAAATCCTTGTTATCTGTTTTATACATAGTAGTGTGTATCTGTTAATCCCATACTCTTAATTTAGCCCTTCCACTCCCCTTTTCCCCTTTCCTCTTTGTATTTCCACTTGATAGGTTGATCTCCAGGTCCAACCACTTTGCTGCAAAAGGCAAAAAAATGGCAATAGTTCATTCTTTTTTATGGCTGAGTAATATTCTATTCTATATACATGTAGAATAGAATATTTAGATAGTCACAACCTACCCGCAAAGTAGGCGTTCATGCTTGTGTCCATTGTGTCTCAGTCTCTCCATCTCTGGAGCCAGCAATCCCCAGATCTGATCTTGACAGATTTGGACATTATCTGGTTTGGTCATAACCCAAGTCTCATTTGTGTGTATATGTATATATGTATATACATCTCACATCTTCATTATCCAATCATCTGCTGATGGCCACTTAGGTTGCTTCCACGTCTTGGCTATTGTAAACTAATGGCATTTTGTGAAGTCACAAGAGCTTGCCAAGCACAGGACAACCTGGAAACACAGGACAGTGAATGCCCTCAGGAGTAACCTTCAGTCATGGGGTATGGGAATCAGTGGGTAAGTGCCCAGACTCCTCTCCTTCAGGGAGACAGATCTGAGGTGTCTTCTCGGCTCTTCCTTGGAAGTTCCCCAGCGGGATGGAGTTGCAGTGGCCACTTGCTAATGCACATTTAATTGACTCTCCTGTCTCACTCTCCAGACTCTTTCCCTCCTGCTTCTTAAGATCACTTCCCAAATAAACTACCTGTGCTTGAGTCACTGTCTCGGGGGCAGCTGCTTTTAGGGGAACCCAAACTAAAATATACCAGTTTACTTCCATTGCTCCCATAAGACTGGAATTGGCTCTTTGAGGCCCGAGGCCATGTTGAATTCGCCTCAAGTTGTGGCCAACAGTCTGGATTCGCATCCTGAACATGCTATTTGCGTTGTGTGACCGTGGCCAAGTCACTTCTTTATACCCATAAGCTCAGCCGAAATAAGTAGCAGATTCCCAGACTGTTCACAGACAAATTATATCCCAGGGTAGGGGTGGAGGGAGGAGTTGTAGGACTTCCCCTTTCCTTCTCTTTTCCTGTGCTTTCCAAATTTTTTGAGTGCTCATATATTCCTTTGCTTTGTTTTGATGGTGTAAAAGGAGTGTGGGCTCTGGCGTAAGAAGGCCTGGGTTCAAATCTTGGCTCTGTTACATACTGGCTGTGATCAGGCAAGTCATCCAAACTCACTGGGCCTCAGTGTCCACATCTGGAAAATGGACACAAACATGAACAGCTACTTTGCAGGTTGGTTGTGACTTCTATGATGGAAGCTCGTTATAAACCACAGAGTGAATTGGAAGCCAGGGTTATTGTCATTTTTGGAGCTGGCATCAGGCCTGGCATGGAGGAGGTGCCTGGGAAATGTCTTGAGAGCAAAAGGAGTGTTAGCTAGTAGTGGGAACTCCAGGGCATTCTTTATCTCATTTATTCATTCACTCCATGTTCACTGATACCCACCTGGGCCAAGCCTTGTGCTGGGCACCAGGGAGGCACAGTTGCAGGAGGAACATCTATGGCCTCAGGAGGCTTGCCAGCTCCAGGGGAGACCCAAGAAAACACATCACCCAGAGGAGCCCTGACCAAATGTTGGGGAAGTGCAGGAAGCTGTGCAGGACATAGTCTGATAAGCAAAGGAGGACAGAGTGGACAGTCCAGCAAGAGGGGACAGTGTGCTCCAAGGCCTGGAGACCAGGATGGGCCCTTGCAAGCCACTTTGGGCAGCTCATTGCGGCTGAAGCCTCAGAGTTCAAAGGTGAAGCCAGAATCCAGCAGGGGCTGGATCATCATGGCCTTGAAGTCCTCTGAGGAGTCAGGATTTTCAGTTGAAGGTGGTGGGGATCTATGGAGAAAGAGGACAAGACTGGGAAAGAATCTTTGACTTTCTTTGTGAACCAGGGCAAATCATTTTGCCTCTCAGAGCCTCAGTTTCCTCATCTGTACAGTGGGGGCAAAACTATCACAACCCGGATGTTCTGAGGACGGCTTGAAGTGAAGTGTGCTTGTGGCCTGGCAGAGGAAGGCGCTCAGTGGATATGAATGGAATGAATGGATGGGTGAGGGAAAAAAATAAATGAGTTTCTGCCAGGCTCAAGAGCACCCTGGTACCTTCTCTCACACTATCCTAAGCCTGGAACTCAGCCCCCTCCCCCGACCTCTACCTTGTCTCTGCCCCACCCCTTGCAGGAAGGCCTCCTACTCACCCACAGGTCAACAGACTGGAGGGCTAGGACATTTCTAGGATCACCAACTGAGTCAAAAGCACAGCCAGGTCCAGTGCTCTGTCCCTGCTCTGTAATGCCAGAAGTGTTTTTTCTCTGCTCCTCAACGTGGATTCACCTCTGGGCCCAGCCCTGGTGCTTTCTGGGATGGGGAGGTGCTTGAGTTCCACTGTCTCCTTGAAGGGCCAGAGCTGCCTGCCTCTGCCTCCCAGATGCCCGAGCCACCATCTGCTCCCACCAGAGCCCTCGGCTCTTTTCTTAAAATAATTCCTCCCGTTTCCTTGGAGACATCTCTCCAAGGAGGAGAGGAAGGGAGGGAAGGAGGGACAGAGGAGGGGGACAGGTTGGGTCCCATTTCCTGAGTACCTACTGTGTGTTGGGCCTAACCTTCATCACTACTCCGTGACCTGGGGGTCCCCCAACCCCTTTTCAGATGAGGAACTGAGGCTTGGAGACCAGTGATCACATGTGCCAGATCTCAGAGCAAGTAAGAGCATAGTCAGGATTTGAACCCGGGTTTGTAGGGTTCTAAAGCTAAAGTCTGTGTGACATAAGGGGAAGGTGCATTTGGGGCTGCCCTTACCCCAGGTCTGAATGCCCTGGCTGGGGCACTGCCCAGCCCCCTCAAGTCATCCTTCCTTACTTAACCAATTCAGAAACACTTACGGGCACCTGTTGAATGTTCGGCCCTGAGCCACAATGGAGTGGGAGGAGTATCTCAGATATGAATTGGACAAAGTCTTCTGCCTTGAAATAGAGTACAGGGGGAATGGGAGGGACAGAAGGACAATTTATTTCTTGTGCATCCACTGAAGTCTTCAGAGGGGCTATTTCAGCTGGTGCTCCGAATACCACAGTTGGTAGGATTTAAGAGCCCATTTTTCAGAGAGGAAACTGAGGCCTGAAGAAGTAAATTCACTACGCAAGAATACACAGGGAGAAAATGGTGGAACCAGGATAAATTTCCAGATTCTACTACAACTGGGTAGAACTGCCCCCAGAGACCTGCACAAAGTGCTGCTGCAAGGCTGAGAGGGAGTGGTGGCTGGCAGCTCAAGGACCCTTGAGTGGAGGGGGAGAAGTGAAAGGATGTGGACAGATGGGTCTCAGCCCCTTTCTAGCCTCAGCCTTCTTGAGCCAGCTCCGAGGTTGACATCCTCAGGCTATGTGACACCACCAGCCCAACCAAATCCCACCTGTTTTAGTATCTAGGAAATCCGACTCGAAGCAACTCATAAACATGCCTCACCCAGTGGACATCTGGTCAGCCCTAAACCTTTGTGTCCTCTGGTTGACCTTACCCAAGCAGCCCACCTGGTTGACCACACTAGCCCAGGTCTTGTGTATAGAGATAGTTCTCATAGCTAATGGCTAAGCCTAAAGGAAGAGATGCTGTTTCCAAAGATTTCTGGCAAAAGTGGGATCATTGTCATACCAAAATGCCTGTGTGCTGTGTGTGAACCTTTCATTCTCTCACTCTGCAGTGCACTTCTTACTACAGGGGCTGTGACAACCCTGCAGCAGACAGGCGAAGGAGGGAGGAAATTTTGGGTGGAGAGACTGGCATGAACAAAAGGCAGGAGGTACGGGGGATTCAAGGAAAAGCAAACAGGTGAGTGCAGGTGCCTGTGAAGAGCAGCAGAGCTGAAGCCGGAAAAGGGGTTTGATCAGGAAAGACTTTGAGTGCCAGGTGAATAGCTCAGCCATCATCTTGGAGGCAAACAAGTGCTACCGCAGGGTTTAGAGGACAGGGAAGATATGACCTGATGTTTTTAATGGTGGCCAATATAAAGGATGGTTGTCAAGACGGTGTGAGACTGGAGGCAGGGGGCCAATAAGGAGGCCACTGCAACTGTCCAGGGGAGAGATGATGGGCCTGGACTAGACTGGAGCTGGGGAAATGGAGAAGAAGGGGATAGTTGGGAGAGAAGTCAAAGAGGCAGAATCAAGACTTGTTTCTGATGGAGCCTGATGTGGGGCAACAGGAGGGGAAGAAGCAAAAATGAGGCGCAGTTTTCTGCTGTGGGCGGCTGGGAGGACTGCCTTGAGATGGGAGGACTAGGCAAAAGGGAAGAAGTCTCACCTGCAAACTTGAGTCATATGAAGTATCTCTGGACACGTGATGCTGCTCCATGTTCTACAGTTTACAAAGAGTTGTCAACCCACTGATTCCCTGGAATTCCCCAACAGCCTGTGAGGCCAGCACCATTTTTCTCAGAGAGAAAATTCAAGGCTCAGAGAGCAGCAAAACTGATCCACGAAAGACAATGCCAGGAGGGTAGAAAGACAAGCCTCAGGCTGGAAGAAAATATTTGCAAAAGATATCTGATAAATGACTGTTATTCAAAACTCAATAGTAAGAAAAGAAAAAGCTCAATTAAAAATGGGCAAAAGACTTGAACAGACACCTCACCAAAAAGACATACAGGCGGCAAGTAAGCATATGAAAAAATCACAGGGTTCTAAAGGAAGAAAAAGACTTAAGAAACAGATCTGAGATAGCTCACAGAGGCGGATTTCGAACTCTGGGTAGGGGGAGGCCTGGGATGGGATATTTCTCAGGTAAGCACAGGATTTCCTGAGGGAGGGGTTGGCCTGAGCACCACTGACCATGCAGCTTCCTGAACCAGCCACTTGGGCACAGACTATTCAGATGGAAAGATCAAGAAACACCCCGGGAACCAAGGGTGGGCAATGTAGGTCCTCTTGTTGCCAGTGCAGACTCTACACTACTCCCACCAACACTGACTGGTCCAAGACACTTGATGCAACCTGGGGTCTCAGGTATGAGGAAGCCCCAAGAAGGCAGCTCAGAGATAGTCCCCAGGAATTCCACTTCTTTGTAACCTCAGTTTCCATGATCAGATGAGGAAATGGAGGGACAGAGGGATTTAACATGATCTGCTCAAAATCAATGAGAAAGTAAGTGGTAGAGTCCAGATTCTAATCTAGGCAGTCTGACTCCAGAACCTTCTGTGGGAAGAGCTATGTGGTCTCTAAGTTCACTAAGTCATGTTTTGAAAGACTCTATTCCACAGCAATGCTAAAACAGAAATAAAGCCAAGTGAATAATTAGTGGAATGTTTCTTGAATCTTTAGCTGTAGACTTCCAGGACTAGAAGGGACCTTGGAAGTCAGTTAGCTCAAAATCATTGTTTACTGCTATGCACACAAGTCCAAGAGGATTTCCTGATGTGCCCCAACAGCACCAGAAAATCTTCAAATAGTGGACTAGAAGCAGATACAGATCCACAATCTTTTACATGCAATGTAAAAATCCAGTGAGTTCTGTAAACCGAAAGTTCTTCTTTTACAGTTAATTGGTGGTTGACTCACTTGCAGGCAGAAAAACTGACCTCAAGTGATGTGAGCCTGTTTTATACCAATTAGTGTGACTATTTACGTATTTTGCTGTAGAAATATCATTTAGTTTCATTAGAGGTTCTACCCTAGACTTAGTGGTGTCCCAGAGCTAATCATACTGGCTCATGGGAGATGCTTGTTAAATATTCAGGAACTTTGTAAGCCACTCAGTTGGTAGTTTGAAATTGACTGTGGTTGGAGTATTTACACCACGGAAATCAGAAACTGCTACAAATCAGGCTATTTTTATTTCCAAGAGCCAGTGCCAGTGCACTACTGCCCTACACTCTGCTGGAGGCGTTATATAATGTGGAATACACACCACTTTTACTTTTCCAGTGGATTCTAATTAATTCTAAGTTCAAAAAAAGAGGGCAACAGATTTGAACACACATCAAATAGGGTATCAAAATAGCCAATAAACATAAAAGGTGTTCTACATTATTAATCATCAGGAAAATACAAATGAAAGCCACAGTGAAATACTACTACGTTCCCACCAGAATGGCAAACATTAAATACACAATGCCAAGTGCTGGTGAAGATGTAGAGCACTTGGAACTCTCAAAGGTGGCTCGTGGGAGAGAAAATTGGCACAACCATTTTGGGAAACTGTTTGGCAGTATCTACTAAAACCAAACATCCATATACTCCATAACAAATAATTTCACTCTTGGGTATTTATCCAATAAAAATAAGTGTTTATTCACCAAAAGTATTATACAAGAATGTGCTTAGCAGCTTCATTCATAATAGTACCAGGCTGGAAACAACTGAAATATCCATTATCAGGGCAATAGAAAAATGAATTGTGGTGTATTCATACACTAGAATATGACACAAATTGTCACCATATACAAGAGCATAAATGAATGACATCAATATTACATCAAGATAAGGAATCCTGCATTATTCCATTTGTATAAAGTTATCACAACCAATCAGTGATGGTAGAATTTAGATTAGTGGTTCCATCGAAAGTCTTGTGGACTTTACTTTTTGTAGGAAATAGCTCTTTATTTATTTATTTTTTTTAGTGGAGGTGCTGGGGATTGAACCTAAGACCTTATGCATGCTAAGCATGCGCTCTACCACTGAGCTTTACCCACTCCCTGGAAATAGCTCAATTTTTGAAAGCATAAAAAAATATAAAAATACAGAGGGATAAATTAGGAATTTGGGATTAGCAGATATAAACTAATCTATAAAAAACAGGTAAACAACAAGGACCTACTCTATAGCACAGGGAACTATATTCAATAGTTTGTAATAACCTGCTATGAAAAAGAATAATAAAAAGTATATATATGTGTGTGTATATCTGAATCACTATGCTGTACACCAGAAACTAACACAACATTGTAAATCAACTATACTTCAATAAAAATATTCTTTAAATGTGATATAGCTAAATGTATGGGTAGATAAAGGAGGAGAAATCTGTGCAGTGTTCAAGGGACTTATGATGTATCTTCAACAGTGGAGACAGCCTAGAAAATATCTAAAGTACAAAATGAATAAATAGTAGAATAAACGTGTTCATTAGAAAGCTGCAAAAAAAAAAAAAACAAACCCAAAATAAATTCTGTGGTGATCTCAGGTGCTCAACAGAAGCAAAAGCAAATCCTCCCTGGAAAAAAAATCCTCAATCTAGCTGTCAGTGAATCCCCACAGATACAGGTCCAACTGACAATTAGAAAGTTTCAAAGCATTCGGGAAACACGCCACCCACAGCAAGGCAGAAGAAACAGCGAAAACCAGAAGCAGGTCCCCAAAGACTTCAAATATCTGTCTTATGGGGTTGAAAATACAACATAAACACACTTCATGTGTTTAGAGAAGTAATAGAGCCAGTTGAAAACATGAATAAGAAGCAAGAGACTCCCCTAAAAGAACAAGTGGATTTGAAAGAGAACCAAGTGAAACTTCCCGAAATGAAAAATATAATAATCGGGATTTTAAAACTCTTGGAGAAGTTCAACCACAGGGTAGCCTCACATGAAGAGAAGAAAATGTGACCTGGAATCTGAAGAAATTATCCGGAACATAGCAGAGATAGGAGAGAGGAGAGGAAGAGGGAAGTAGCGACATAAGAGACTTAGAGTTTCCATCAAGAAGGTGTAACAAATGTCTACATAGAGTTCCAAGAAGAGAAGATGGAAGGGGGGTATTCAAAGAATTTTCCAGAATCCTCAGATTCTGGAGTCACAATTAGCCCAGGATAACTGTAAACAAACAACAACAAACAGCCAACATGTACCAGGGTCGAACAGCAAACCACCCAAGACAATAGAAGAGCTTAACAACTATATGTCCCACGAGGAGCTCTTTGCAGCACTGGGCAAGCTTCACAGGACCTTGAACCCAAGCCCTCCAGCTGACTTAGAGAGAGGCTTGTGAGGGAATCTACTTGGGCTCTCAAACCCAAAGTGGGAGATTTGCCTGATCACTGGGCCCTCACCTGGAGGGGAAAGGGATTCACTCGGTTCGCTCTGCAGGGCCACTTATTACAAAGCCTCTTCCATGGCAGCCACGCCTTCTGGAACTCACGGGAAGATGGGTGGGGCTCAGCCTTCTCCATTGGTCTCCCTGCTTCTAGACGCCTCCTCTTCTGTCTACTTTTTGTGCAGGAGCCAGAGAGAAACTAATCAAAACACAACTCTGACCCTTGTGCTCCTCTGCCTAACCTTCTGCCCCACCCCTACCCTCCGCAGGGAAACGTCCAATCTCCCTTAGCCGGCACTCAGGGCCCTTGGCTTCCAGCCCCAGAAACGGATGCAGACTCATCCCCCTCCACTGCCGCCTACCCAACCTACTCTACGTTTCCTCAACACCATGTGTTCTTGAGTATCTCTGAATAATATGCTGTTCCCTCCACCGGCAGGCCCTTCTCCCTCTTGAGTAGCTTGAAAATTTAAGCTCATCCTTTAAGATTTTGTTCAAATGTCATACACTTACCAAGGCCCCCCCTGAGGCTTCTTCCTATCCCATCACCAGCGGTCGTTTGCCCCTTGATGCTTCTCCGATTTTATACAGACTTATATTTGAATAAAGTCATGGTATTTTTCATATTGCACTGGGATGGTATGTTCATGTGCCTGTCCCATTGCACTTGCCATAGACTGTGAGCATACTGAGGCCAGGGACCAGGTTTTACCATACCTGTGCCACCAGGGACCAGCCCATCACAGACAGGTGGGTCCTATCCCATACATACGGCAGGAAAGTCAGTGTGAAAGGTGAAATATGAAGTTAAAATTGCCCTATGGGATCCAATAAATCACCCCTCACTGTGGCGTTTGTGGCTTTGCTTTCACCAAACTCTTTAGTAACACGTTCCTGTATAATGATCTGGAAAGTGCTGTGGCTCAGCTCACCTGCTCTCTGGGGCACACACCAAGTGGACCGGCAGGTAGAGTCAATCGTGCTTTTCAAATTAGTTTTCCTTCTCCGTTTTGCTAAAAATATGGTTGAATTTATGTAAGTTAAATGTGCATATGATCTAAATGTGCTGTTGAATAAATGAAGGGACAGATGGATAGAAGAGTGACTAGATAAAAGGATAAAAGAATGGACGGATGGATGGATGGTTGGATGAAAGGGTGAGAGGATGGGTGGACTGACGGAGGGGTGGCAGATAGACAAATAAAATAATCTCTCTTCCTCTGTGCCAGATCAAGCCCTGACTTGTTACCTCCAGCCTTGTCACCTAGACCTCAAAGGTCAACCTCAATCCAAGCTACTTGCTCTCTGACCCACTCAAACCACCCCCCATTCTAGCACTCACAATGCTGCTCCATCTCCACCCAGGGCAGCCACTCACTCAAACCTGTCTAATAGTTCTGACAGCTGGCATGAACCTACTGCCTGCAGTAGCAAATTATGTTTATGTAGCCAATTATGTGGCAGAGATGGCCACAATAACACCTCTCATTCCCCATGCTGTCCCACCGAGAGGGAGGGGCTTTGTTCCTTTCCTTTGAAACTGGGTGGGCTTGTGATTATTGCGGAAGTGATGCAAGGCTATGTGATTTCCAGGGTTAGGTCATAAAAGGTGCTACAATTTCACCTGGCCCTTTTGGGATCTTTGCTCTTAGAATCCAGAAGCCATGCTGGGAGTCAGCCTGATCTAGTCCAGGGCGAGGGCCATGGAAAGGCGACATGGAATTCTTCTGGCTGACAGCCCCACTGAGGTCCCAGCTGACAGCCAGCATCAACTGCCAGACCTGTGAATGAAGGTATTCCAGATGATTCCAGCCTCCAGCTGACAAGTCAGCCCTAGCTACTGAGTCTTCCCACAGGAGGCCCCTGACATCGTGAAGCCCCACTGTGCCCTGTCCATATTCTTGGCCTACAGAATTTGTGAGCATAATAAAATGGTCAGTTTGTGCCTCCAAGTCGTAGAGTGGTTTGTTGTACCGTAACTGGAAAATCCTCCCCTCACCAGCCAGGCTTTGCCTTGACTACACTTGGGGAGGTGAGGGCAAGGGTCTGAGCCCTGCGCTGGCCTGAATCCTGTGTCAGTCACACCTGAGGCCCAGTGGGCACGGGGAGTGGGCCTCTGCCAAGCTCTCCTTCCCTGACTCTTCGTGGAATGAGGTCAGCTTCCAGGTGTCCTGGATTCCCTACAGACAGGGGTCAGGACCAGGCTGGGGCCCCTGTTGATGAGACAGGGCTTTGGAGCAAGAGGTTGACCCCAGCAAAAGCGTGTTCTGGCTCCATCTGAGCCTGGCCTGGTTTGCTTCCAGGTTTTGTTCTTTTTAAAACTGGTTCACTCAGTGGGTATTTAAGACAAAAACCACGGTCTGATTCGAGGGGAAAAAATAGTATTGGGGTCTAGGAATCCAACAGATCTAGGTTGAATCCCAGCCCTGCCACTTCCCAGCCGTGTGGTCTAAGTTACATCATCTTTCTGAGCCTCTTCTGCGTAGTGGGGATAAGAATAGCTACTTCCGCATGGGTTTGTTGTGAGAAGAAATGAGATGAAGTTTGGAAGGCAACCTACTCAGTGCTGGGCACACAGTAGGAGCTCAAAAAATGTCAGTTACCTTTCCTCCCTTCTGAGTGGAGTACAGCTGTAACCTGTCTCTCTTCCATCCACAAGACCTAACACAGTGCCTTGTATACCCTAAGTGCTCAATAAATATATCTTAAGTCAATGGATGAATCTCTTGAAGTCCTCTCTCAAGTCTTCTCAGAGCCTCTCTACCCTCAATCCACACATTGACATCTCTTCCCCAGCTGACGCTGACATTCCCAGGGGCAAGGACAGGCTCTTATTCACCTTTCTTGTCCTTTTGTAGCCCCAGCATACAGTAGGTGCTTAATTGGTTATTACCAAAAGCAAGTGCCTCCCTGGTCCAGCACATTGTTCAGGATCTTCCCTGGGCTCCTGATGGGGGTTTGAGGTGAAGCTGAAACAATACAGAGCTCTTGGCTCCTGACTTTCTGTTTACCATCTCCTTCTCTTTACCAGAACCACCTACTGACCAACACGTCCCCACTGAGAGCCGCAGGCCTCCACAGTTTTGTCACCACAAGCCCTTGACATCTCTCAAACAATTTTGTAGGTCAGGAAAGCACAAACAATTTTGGAGGGTCTCTTAGGCTGGGTTCCCCCAGTGCAGATCCTGGATGAGAACTGGAGTACAATAGTTTAGTTGCAATGAGGGAAATGAGCCAGGTCAGGGACAGACCGCTAAGAATGGGGCTAATACTCGAGATACCACTGTAGGCAAATGTGCCCTTGATGGGCCAGGAAGTCTTTCTCCACTCCGCCCACTCCCTTGGTTGAAGTTGGCTCCTGAGGCATTAGCCCCTGGCACTTTTGGCTGAGTGTGCTCCCACAGCAGAGAACCTTTGGGCACAGAGGCAGAGAGGCCATCAGCAGGTACCTCCAGGAATGTGGGCAGAGCACACCAGCCGCTGCCACAAAGCCATGTTCATACCAGCATTTGTGTCACAGGTGAGTGACTGTTAACAGGCATCAGTGACTCACGGCTTGAGGTATAGGTGGAGGCTCGGGGAGGGGGGGGATTCAAAGTCAGAGATAACTTTGAATCCACCCAGATTGATCAAACTTAAAGTAAATCATTTGGAGAATGTAGGACTTTAACAGTTATTTGTGTAACAAACCTCAGATTGCAGTGGAGAGATTGGAAACCACTGCCCCACAGGACAGAGATAATAACCATCCTCAAGTACCCTCTGATTCACCAAAGGCAGATTCCCTCAGATCCAGTCTGCTCTAAGCGGGCTGCAGGCTCCAGCCCCTCTGATCTCTCTGCAAGTCCAAAGTCCCCCAGATGACAAGAGGAAGGGGCTTTTCCAGGCTGTGGCTTGCTGGGTAGCCCAGAAGTTCCTGTAACAGTCCCCAGGTGTCTCCTCCAACCTGCTCCCTTACCTCTTCGCAGCCACCTGTGGATCGAGATGCCTTGCATTTTTCTAGATGTTTCCCAAACCCATTTCAAGAAGGACCAGCTCTGAATAGAAGACTTGGGACATGACAGTGATGATAACAAAGATAACAATAATAACACTCGTCTCCTTGAATTCTTTTTAGAGCAAAGCAGAACATGGAGAAAATAGTATCTAACATTTATTTAGCATTTTGCAGCCCACCAAATGCTGTCTCGGACACGAATAATTTACCTACCAAGTGACAATTGCTGGGGTCACATAAATGAACAAGAAGGACATAGTCCCTGTCCTCACGGAGCCCACATTCTAGTAAGAAGGATGGACCAGAAACAAGCAAATAGACAAATTGTGATAGTAAGTAGCAGCATTTGATGAGCACTTGCGAAAGCGCCGAACACCGTGCTAATTTCTTTGCGTGGTTTCATTGAGCCCTTACAATGGTACCACTTTGAGTGTTTTGTCCTCAATATACAGATGAAGAAACTAAGGAACAGAGATGGTAAGCAATCTGCCTGAGACCAAACAGCTGGCAAGAGGCACACCTGGGAAGTCTGAATCCAAGATTTTGATTCCAAAACCCTTGTACTTAACCAGGCTGTCTCACTCTTTTGCTCTCTGCACCTCAGTTTCTCTACCTGTAAAATGGGAGCAAATAATAGTATCCATCTTGTGGCATTGTCATGATTAACCAAGGTAGTGATGGGAACAATCTATAAGCGACCAAGTGTAAACTGCTGGTTTTCTTATTCCTGGCTGAAGCTGTGGCCTCCCGTGCCTGCCCCTCACCCCTGATGGCTGCCTGTGCAGCCACCTGGCAGGGCTCTAGGTTCGCAGAGAAATCACTGTTTGCCCTCACCAGCCCGCTAATGACAACATGGCTCTGTGGCGTCTGTGCTGATTTAATTATAGATAATCAGGAGAGTAAGGGCGGGAGCTCTCGTCTTTTCTCCTGCGAGCTGGAACGTGACCCCTGAGTGCACACATGCATGTGAGGGACAGAAGTGAGCCCCTTCTGCCTCCTGGCCACAGGGGAGAACTGAAGTAAGCCAGGACTCTTCTGCCTGGGGCTCATGGTTCTCCCAGCCTCCATCTGACCAACACCTCCCAAGCTGAGTTCCCACACCAGGCCTTTGCTGTCCCTTAGAAACCAAATGTCCTACTTATTCCATCCTCTCGCTTTACAAGTTTCAACCTAAATGCTGCCTCCTGCAGGAAGCCTTCCCTGATGCCTCAGCTGGGATGACATCTTCCACTCCTCTTCTGAACTTCCATAGGAGTTGATCTGGCTTCACCTGAAGGCCCTGACTATTCCTTACCCTGAACTCACTTCCCTTAAGCAGTGAGATATCCTTGAGGACAAGTGTGTCTCCAGCACCCAGTACGGGCTGGCATCAGTAAACTGGCAAAGTGAATAGTGAACAGAATAAATCTACATAGAAATTTCCACAGGCTTGAAGAACCTGAGCCAAGAGCTCAGCCTCCTTCCAGAGCCCCAGCCTCCCTAAGGACCCACTGGCCCCTAGAAGGGCTCACACAACCAAGTGATCCCTGAGGCCCTTCTTCAGAGACTGGATGGCTTCCTTGGGCTTCTCCTGCCTTCCTGGGATGTGGCCTCACAATGCTCACTCAAAGGGAGCTCACTCAGCAGGCAGGCACAGGCTGGGGAGAAATACCTCCTGCCCGCATCCTTCCCTTACAGAACAGACCTAGGCACCACCCTGCTGCCTTATTTCTCTCTGGATAACCAGTCCAGATGAACCGCTGCTCAGCTGGGACCCTAATGATGATGTTGGAATGTGTTGATCACTCGCACTGGCTCCTACCCCGTCTCACCCGACCCCAGTGATCATTTACGTGTATTTTCTCTTTCAGTCCTTCCAGTGACCCAGGGCAGTACCATGATTGGCCCCTTTCACAGGTGAGTAAACTGGGAGGTGAAGCCACTTCATTAGCAACCGCAGAGGAGTTAAAGCCAGTTTGGCTCCAGAGCCTGTGCCCAGGGTCTCCCCGCACCTGCCTGGCTCCAGCCTGGGCCCTTGATACCTGACCCTGGATCACCCTTGTCGTGGGTGGGATCCGTGGACCCAGGCCGCTGCCCAAAGCGCCTTGCACCTGGCATCCTCTCTGGTGGCATGAATGAACCGGCTCATGAATATGCAGGCTGGCCGGCGCGCGCAGAGCGCTCTCGGCTAAATCTGATCACAATGCGGGATAAATTAAGCACCAGGATAAATGCATTAAAAATCACGGGCGGAGGAACACGCTGTTCAGGGAGGGGTCTAGAAATGGGGGAGAGGAGCAGTGAGAGAATCTCCGCCAGGCGCTGCCAGCCGATCCCAAACAGCCCCAAATGAAGTTCCCTTCCGTGGGGGAGGACCCTCCCCTCATCTCCACCTCCCCCTACCCCGTTCCTATGGAAACAGAGAGAGTTTAGGAGGGAAAATGCCTGGCGATGAGCGATATGGGGAGGGACCAAGAATAGCAGCTGGGGCTAGGAACAGGTGTCACCAGGGTCTCTTTCCTGACTTGGGGTGAAGGTGAGGGCCTGGCCAGCCCGGCAGCACCCTCTCAAGCCCCTGGCAGCATCCAGAGACTGGGTGTGGGACGAGAATCACCACGTTTGGCCAGACCCAGGGCCCAACACTTGTGGATGCCCTCAGGTAATAACATAATAATAGTAGCTAGATATCCCCAGAACTGTGCAGTGGCCCCACAAATGGGAGGAAGGCACTATGACATCTCTCTTTTACAGGTGAGGAAAGCAAAGCTCAGGGCTGTGGAGTGACTCATCCAATGTCACACAGGTAGGAATGGACCAGGCAGGCTGGCCCCAGCCTCTCTCTTAACTGCACCACATGTCTGAGATGACACCACTCCATCATAGTAGTGCCTCTTCTCCGGGAAATCTTGTTCATTCATTCAGCGAAGATTTAATGAGCAGCTACTGCGTTGCAAGCACTTATTCTAGGCACTAGAAATGCAAGGGGGCCAGACAGACAAAGCTGCTGCCTTTACGGAGCATACGGTATTGGATGGAGATGCCCAGAAGCTCTGGGCAGAGGCCCCTCAGCTCTCTCAGCTTGTTCTACCCCATTGTCCAGTGCTGCCTCCTGGCCCTTCCTGCTCTGAGCATCTCAGCTACGCAGTGTCACCTCCCTTCTGCGTTGGCCACCCCCATTCTCTCCTCTACCCAGATTGACCTTCAGCTTCTGGTAAAGCTCAGCCCCCTTTATACACCTCTCAAGCCTGCAGCCAGGGCCCCCATGTCCTGCAAGGCCAGCGGCTCACACCTGCCCTAGAGTCTCTAAGTACCAATTGCTGACTGGCAGGGTCCTGGCTGCATCTTTCCCCTCCTTAGAACAATGGTGACATGTCACACTTATTCTCCACTGTCTCAGGCGAGTGGGGAGCTGTAGAGAGGGCATGTGACCTGCCCAGGGCATTCAGGAAGAGGGCTGGGGAGAGCGAGCAGCAACTGGATGGTGAACTCAGGGCTCCTGCGAGCCTAGTTTTGGGCCTAGCTTCCTGAGGGAAGCAAAGGTGAGCTTTCCTGGGCAAAGGCCCTATTCAAGCAACGAGCCTGGAGAGCAGGAGACAGAGAACAACCTTCCTGCCTGGTTCTACAGATTGCAAGGCCTTCCCTGTAGCCAACAGCAGAGCATGGTGGAGCCTCTGTGCCAGCTTGGTGTTTAGACTTATGGTCAGAAATGATGCAATATTAAGGACAAAAAGCCCTTGACCCAGCAAGTCCACGACGAGAAACAAAGCATGTTCATTACAGAACTGTTCATCCGTGAGCAAAAGCAGAAATCTGCTCCCCAACAATAGGAGCGTGGTTATGCCCAGGTACATACACACAGCGAAACACTATGTGGCTGATAAAGGTGATGCTGTGACTGTAAATTTACTGATATGAGCAAATAGTCAAAATTTTACAAAACAGCATGTACAGTGGAATCCCATTATTATATATGCACATACACACGTGCACGCATGTGCATATTTGGAAAAGTCTAGTGTTTTACAGCAAAATTCTTATTCACGGCGTGGTGGTAAGAATCAGGGGAATTTAAGGAGACTTTTCCTTACCTGTATTTTCTAATTTTTCTTTATTATATGTTCACTGTGGAAATAGAGAATAGAGTTATAATTTTGCCTTTCTCTTTTAAAAAAAAAAGTGTAAACCCTTTGACCAGTCATTCCAATTCCAGAAAGTTGTCCTAAGGAAATAATTAGGATAAGCACAAAGATTTAACTACAAGAATCAATGATTCGTTGTTTCTCCTGGGGAAACAGACATAAGCTAAAATTTTCAGCAGTAGGGATTGGTTGAGTAAAGTGCGGTGTAGTTCTGTGCAGGATGCTATGCAGCCACTAAAAATCATGTTTAGAGGTGCAACAGTTGACTAGGACAGATGTTTGTGAATATATGATCAGAAGGAAAAAACAAGTTTTAGAACATTATGTACTGAATCAGCCCTACTTTCTATAGTATGTGCTTGATCCAAAGTCTGGAAGGATATATGTTTAGATATTAATAGTTGTTTCATTTAGGGAAGTTGATTACAGGTTATCTTAATTTTCTTCCTTACACTTTCCTGATTACTTTATGATAAATATGTATTATTACGTAGTTTTAAAAAATAATTTTTTAAGAAGGAAAAATAAATAGCCTAATTCTGAGAGGTCAGGCAGTGAGGAGGCAGTGAGTGGTAGGAGCTGGACCCCATCCATATGCCCCTCCAGGGTGGGCAGGGGCTGAAGCTGGGGCAGGAGGGTGGGGAGAGGGATGGGTAGCCAGCTCTGCGCCTGCGCTAGCTAAGGAAGCACAACGCCCACCCCGCCCCCCACCCTCACCCCCACCCCCAGCCCTGCTCTCTGCCATTCACCCTCTGGAATTAGCTTGCAGAGACCGTTTTGGGAAGCCCGTGGGCGGTTGGAAGCAGCTTGTGAGCAGAGCTGGGGGCCGGCTGAGAGCTGCTGAGAATGAGAGCCCAGAGGAAGACAAGGCAGAAAATAAAGGGAAGCCAGCACCCTTTCCCATTTTTCTTTTTGGTTTGATTTTTCAAAAACAGTCTCTGGAAAATCCTTGCTGTGGTCCAAATGTTTCCTCCTCTGCCTTCCCCCATCTCCTCCAGGCCTCCAATGATGGGCCAAGTCTAAACCTGTGAGGCTGGGACCAGGGTTCTGGTCTCAGCGCTTCCACTAACTTGCTGTGCAACTTTGCACCAGTTGCTTACCCTCTCTGGGACTCAGTTTTTGCTTTTGTCAAATTGAACAAGAATAAACTTGACCTTCTCCTCCCTCTCTGAGGCTCCATGTTTCTGGGATTCCATCCCAGGAGCAAGGCAGCTGGACTAGATATCTCCAAAACCTCTTTATAGCTCCAAGATTCTGAGATTTGTGCTTTGAGATCCTTGAGAGTCTAAAATATGCTAGCAAAGCCTCTGGATGTTGCAGTCCATGGTTTTAAATTGCTAAGATTCTAGTTCAGGTTCTAGCTGAGGGGCTGATCACTGTTCAATATCAAAGAGTCCTTCTGGGGACATCCTAGCCCAGCCCCCCAGGCTGAGTCTGGCCTTCACCAGGGGGTTGGGAGCTGTTTTCACCAGCCTAGGCACAGACAATTGCAGTCTTGCCCCTGCAGGTGACACATGTGGGTTCAGATCAGAGGTAGACTCCTGAAGTAGGCGTGGAAATAATAGCTCATAAATATGGGGCCCACACTGCACACTGGGCTGCAAGGAATGGGTGGCTGTTTGATAACTGAGCCTCTGCCCTGAGCCAGCAGCAATGATCTCCATATACTCCACACCCACTATGTGCCAGGCCCAGGGGCTACAGAGATTATTGGAGCTATATACCCACTTTCCAGATGAGTAAGCTGAGGCCCAGAGAGGTCTAATGACTTGCCAACGTCACAGAGCTAGAAGGTGGTAGAGCTAAAACCTGAACCCAGATTAGCTGACTTGAGAGCCTGCTGAATTGCTCCGCCACCCTCCAGCTGACCCCAGCCCTGCTGGCCCCAGATGGGGAGTGTCAGTTGCAGGGAGAGACAGGAAATGGCTTCCACCCAATCAGGCTTCCAGTACAAGGACCCAGCACACACCCCTCAGCGTGCCCACCTTCCCCAGACAGGGAGGCTGAGCAGGGGCTTCACAGAGGGTTGGGCTGGCATTTGTGTCTGCTTGGCTCAGGAGGGTGTGTCTCTGTGTGGGTGTCCCTGTGCACGACGTGAGTGTGCATCTGATGTGTGTGAGTGGTTTGGATGTGGGTGCTGCTATGTCTGTCCTGGAGCAGAGCAGGTGAGAGAGACAGAAAGTGTGAACTCTGTGGAGCATGTGAGAGGGGAGTAGGTGCTGAGTGCCAGGGCATGCTCCCTCCCATCCACAAATAGGGTTGGGCGTACAGACCTTCAGAGGTCCATGGCCTTGGGCCCCTATAAAAGCTGCCTGTCCCCCACGTATCCCTACATTTGGCCAATCTGAACCCAGAGCCCCTAATCCCCACACCCATTGCTTCCCCTGGCTCCCACACCCTCCTGGTGGCTGGACCCACCACCCAGTACCATCATGGGAACCTCTTAGACCAGATTAGGGTCTTGTATCAGCCTTGGCCTTGATCCAGGGAGGACTAGTGAAGCCTCTGCAAAAAGGCAGCTGGGTTCCAGGATCCCCGGTCCTGAGCCCAGCTGTGTGCTCACAAACAACTCTCCTTCAGCCTCTGCACTCCCCCTTCCTCTGCCCTGAACTGGGTCTGCTATGGCTTGTGTCTGTCTTAGGGGGTGGTTTGAGGAGAAAGTCCTAGAAAAAAAGGACATCTGTGGTATAAGAACTGGAAGGAAACTTCACAACTGCCTAGTAAAGCTACTCTTCTGGTGGATGTCTCTGTTAACCTCATTAAGCTGCCTAGGTTTTACTTGCATACCTCTAGAAACAGGGAACTCACTACTCCCAAAGTGCTTATTCCATTCTGGGCAGCTTTAATTGTAAGTTCTTCCTCATACTGAGGTTTTAGATCTGCCTCCCATAGCTTCACCTCATTTGCTCTCAGCCCTGCCCTCTGAGGCCCATGAGGCTCAACCTTGATCATTCCTGCTGAGGTGGAAGGAAGTCAGTACAAAGCCATGTGGAGACCGAAAGGCTGTTTTTGAGGCCAGGTGAAAGGTTAAGAACCCTCAAAGACACGCCCAGCTGAGCGGATGTGGGGAGGCCAAGGTCTGATCATTCTGCTAGGGGCTGATTTAATGACTGGGGAGATGAGAGTCCCTGGTCCTACTAGACCAAGGATGTGAGGGGAAGCCACTAATGCCTGAGAGAAGCTTGGAGGTGGCTGCCTTGGCCAGGCCTGGCTCAGGGTCTCAAGAACAGCCATGGATTCTGGGGAGGTCTGGAAACGGCAACTGGGAGAGAAGCGTGTGTGCACATAGTGAACAGATGACGGGGAGGGGGTGTGGCTCCCTCCACAGCACAAGGCAGCCGCCAGGATGAGCGATGACATGTGCAGGGAGCTTGGCACACAGACGGGGCTGGACGAGCCCTGCTGTTAGGATATTATTCATCCATCCACCCATTCATTCACTCACTCTCCTCCTCTGTGTCAGGCCCAGGGCTGAGGGCTGGTGACCCAGAGATGAAGCAGGCGCAGTCCCACCCCTGCCCCCAGGACCAGACAGGAGGGGACAGACTGCTCCGGTGTGACAGGTCCTGACTCCAGACACAGCACCCAGTGGGGCTGTGAGCATCTTCAGCTCAGTGCCCTGCCCCGGGAGATGGGGAGCACGCAGCCCCCTACCCTTCAGGGACTAGGTGCTGAGGCTTCACAGAAGCCTGGGGCAGAGCCAGTTGCCTCTATGACAGAGGAGAAAACTGAGCCCCAGGGACGCTAAGGGACTCATCCAAAGATTACGTCAGGGTCAAGACTCCCGACACTGCAGGGCTGTGGCTTCTTGGTGGGGAATGCAGGTGAGAATGCAGCTCTTGAGCCTGGGGCAGGTAGATAAGGTGGCAGGACACCTGTCCTGCTGAGCCTCCTTGTCCCCCAGAACCCATGCACCAGACTGCACACAGGACAGCTGGGATACTCACCCTGTTGTGAACGTGCTGGGTGATCTTGAACAAAACCTCTGACCTCTCTGGGCCTGTCTCCACACTGCTCTAAGATGAGGGCACTTCAGCTGGATCAGGAAAGACAAGCAGCTCTCCCCTCATGTGCCAGCTTCCTGCATTGGCTGAGGGTGTCTGGGGCATCACATTGGGAAGGGAAAGGCGTCATGTTCCCCTGGGGTGAGGGACTGGAGCGGCAGCATGTGTGCGGGCGCACACCCTTCCTGGATCACAGAATCACTAGGATGCCCACACCTCCGGCCGGTGTGAGTCCATGGGCCTGAAGCCCCTTTGAATGCCCCCCAAGGACCCCCCTGCGCCCTTTCTGAGGAGCACCCAGGCCATCATGCGCTGTGGCCCTGCCCCACCTTGCCCCCAGAGGCCACTGAGTCCAGCTCTTCACAGTGACACAGCCCTGCTGCCCAGCCGGCTCCCCACCACCTCCTGTCTAATCGATTCCGACAGACGACCAAGCCCGGATTCAGTGTGGACTGAATAAGAGTGAAGAGTCTCAGTGAAGGCAGGAAGGACTGTACCAAGAGTAAAGGGCATGAGCGAGGCCATCCCCCTGCCTTCCTGGTTCTTGGTTGAGTCCTGGACAGATGGGGAAGAAAAAGACTTACCATGTGCCAGGCTCTTCCACGTCTGTACTTCATTTGCTCTTCATTCTTTTTCTGAGAGGTGGTTACCACCCCCATTTTACAGATGAGGAATCTGTATCCCAGAAAGATTCAGTGACTTTCCTAGTATTCCCACCATGGGCAAGGCTGGGAGTCTCTGCTTTCCAGAATCTAGGTGTTTTCTTTCCAGCCTAATGGCCATCAGCTGGATGATCCCGTGACAAGAGCATCACACCTGTGGCTCAGAAGAAGCCAGATCTAGTTCCAGAGGCTCTTCCCCTGAGTTACGGGGCTGTCGACCATTTACTTGTCCTTACCTGTAAAACTGAATAGTAAGTCTCCATCTGCTCTCTTGGCTCCCACACAACCCCCACGCTGCCCTACTCCTGGTGCCTTGCCTTTGAGGCACATTCTAGAATGAATGAGGTTGGGGTCTGGGCCTGGTCCGGGTCTAACAACATCAGTTCTCCCACCAAGGGACGGGCAGAGACCCCTGTGGATTAGAACACTGTCCTCCAGCCACACAGGAGTAGAGTAAAGCAGAAAAGTTGCAATCCACAGGCTTGCAAATGTGCTTTTGGTTGGCTTGCACAGTGTTTTTTTAAAATCCAAATTTGTTGCCAACACTTAAAAATAGAAAAGTTTCATGTAAAAATCCAGATTTCCGGCTTCTCTTGAAAAACTGGAAGCTTTGAAAAGGCTGCCTTGAATTGGCTGCCCTGGGCCAGAGCTGGGGAGCAGAGACATACTTCCGGGCCCTCAGCCATGGGCCTGCCTGACCCCTGTCAGCATTCGAGTTCACCTAGACTGATGCAAAGGGGCTTTGGGCTCTGGAGTCAGGCTGGCCTGGGTTAGTCCAAGCACGTGGCTCAGTTGCAGTGTGACTCTCAGAAAGTTCCCTAACTTCTCTGGGCCTGTTTTCCTCACTGGTAAAACGGGGATCCTATGGTACTTCCTTCATACGGATGCTGCAAGATTCCATGAGAAGGCCCGTGTATGTAAAGCTACTGTTATAGTTGAAGATGCTGCCTGGCACATAGTGAGCACTCAGTAAACGGCAGCCCTGGTTTCGACCACCACACACACTCCCCACAGGGTCCATGGAGTCCGGATGCTCCAGTGATTACCTCCGTTAAATTAAAAAAAAAAATCTGGAGAGGAAAATTGAGAACAGATGTGAAGTATGAAAGGTAGGAGTGGGGATGGATTAAGTGGAGCTGAGGAAACATGGTTTTGACTGTCGGAAAATACAAAAAAAATAAAAACCCATAACACTGAGAAACACTAGAATAAAATACAGGTTAATATATATTTCATCTTGATATGGGAATGGACTCTTCAGCATTGAGACAGTGGGAAAATTAAAAAGAATAAGCTCGACATTTGACATAAAGAAGTAAAGTACACATTTCAAAACATAAAATTAAAAGTAAAACTGGGGGAAATATTCTAATATTAAGATATATTATGATAAGAGAAGTGCATATTTAAAAAGAACAAAAAATGAGAGAATGAGAAAATGTTTATAAACAATTTCCAAAAGAGAAATGAACGATGGTTCAGCCTTCTCCACTCAAACCATGGAGATACCCTCCAGGCCCTCACATCCTTTTCTCCACATTCCGGCTACTGGACTCAGGATAAAACACCTTATCAATGCACAGGGGGTGTCCAGGAATTGAATCAGCCCCTCAGAGGCCCCACATCTGACAGGATCTGTCCCTAAAGCAAATACCTTTTGCAAACTCATTAGCAACTCTGGTAGGAGAGGGTGAAAGAGTGCTGCTCAGGTGCACCCTCAGTGGTCTGTAAGGAGGGCAGAAGCAGCCTTCTTCTGGACTACATGCTGCTCCCCCTCCTCCCACAGCCAGGTGCCACCTCACTCAAGCCAGGTTGGTTCATTGTGCCCAAGACCAGGGACAGACACTAAGAGCCTGGGCGGAAACATTAGCAAGAGGACAGTGGAGGCTGCCCACCACATTTGTAAGAGTCTGACACTGCTAGTTATCAGGCTGGCAGCCTTGGATCCACTGGTAATTATCACAGATTATGTAACCGACCTTATTAAGGAGAGCAGCGCAGTGGTAGGGCCGTGCTGGACGCAGACAGGCTGGAATTCTGACTCTGAGACTCGCTAGCCTGTGCTTCACCTCTCTGAGCCTTGTTTCACTGTCTGTATGATGAAGAATGGTCAGACCTTCCTTGAAGACCCGGGGCTCTGCCTGAACATGGCAAAGGACCCAGCACATGCTCAGCAGCAAGGAGGGAGGCCCCAATCCATGCAGCCTCATATGATTCACCTCAAAGTCCATGGACATTCCCTGGTAGAGGTGGGTGTGTGAATGATTCCTGACCAGGACAAATTAGTACCAACAGCCCTCAACTCTCTGTTGGTCACCAGAACCCTGAACAGCAAGTATGCCATCCTCACTGCCCACTGGCAGCAAGAACAGCCACATGGGTGCTGACGGTGTGACCACAGTCTACATGGCCCTGACTCACTGCTTCTCAGCACAGCTGTGGAGTCCCCTGCCTCCCTGACACTGTCCAGAACTCCTGTGACAGCCCTCCTGAGTCCTTCATCACTGCCCCACCTACCTGAATGTACTAGGGACATTTGCGAACAGACAGGGATGGCAGATTCCTGATGGGACCGCAGACAGGGGGCTCGTGGGTAGGGGTGGAGTAAGGGGATACAAATCAGTATTCTGCCAAGATTCTGAGACTTCAGAGAAGGAGGGGTTATCAGGCTAGAAGACCCTTGAAAGGCATCCAGTCCATCCCTGATCTGAGTCATGAATCTAGCCTTGGCATGCATACCTGATACCACTCCAATCCGAGTCTGCACCAGCCCTCACCTAGGTTATTGTACTCGCCTGCTTACTGGTCTCCTTGCTTCCACCCATCCCCATGCAGTCTGTGTGCAACACAGCAGCTAGTGATCCTGTTAAAACAAAAGTCAGACCATGTCACTCTTCTGCTTAAAACCCTTTAATGGGTCCCCATTTCACTGAGTAAAATGCAACATTCTTACAATAGCCCCTAAGCTCTGGACAATCTGATCCCTCTGTAAGCTTCCAGATGTTCTCTCCTTCTATTCTATCCTTTGATCACTCCACTCACCCCATGCTGACCCCGTGGTGTTCCTCTAACACAGCAGATATGCTCCTGCCTCATGGCCTTTGCACTCACTGTTCATTCTGCCTGGAACACTCTTCCCCTGGATACCCACAGGGCTCACTTGCTCACCTCCTCCAAATCTCTGCTCAAATGTCACCTCATTTAAATTGCAATATATCTTCTTACCTTGCTGGGACTCTCAATTTTTCTTATCCTCCTCTATTTTTTTCCAAAGCATTTCTCAGAACTAACACACTCTAACAATCTACTTATTAAGATTATTGCCTTCCCCTGCCCCACTAAGCTCACAGGGGCAGGTACTTAGAAAGTATTAACTGGGTGAAGGAGGAACACGGTCAACCTCTGCCCCCTGCAATTTGTCCCATGGGTCACAGCTTTGCATTCTGAAGGATGAGAGACCTCCTCCTTCAAGACAGCTCTCCCAGCCTCTCTGCTTTTTAGTGAAGGTCCCACATTTTTCTCTGACTGCTTCTCATGTAATGGCTCCCTCTCCTCAAGATGTAACTCCATCTGTCGGCATCCTCTTAGATGTGTAGAGTCCAGACTTGAGCCCGGTAAAAACGTCTGGAGGCGGACAGAGGGAAAATGGAGAAATCTGGGGAGGGAAGAAGCAAGGCAGAGAGACCCAAGGAAGAGACACCTGTGGAGCTGCTTTCGAACAGGCCTCCTGACATTGGACTGGGAAGCCTCCTACACCTCCTGCCTTCCTCCCGCCTTCCTCCCGCCTTCCTCCCACCAAGCATTTTAACTGACAGCCTGAGGACCCTGAGGATCCCTATTTTCCAGAGAAATCTACTGAGTCTACCCAGGTAAGCATCAGATTGAGGACAAAGGACAGAGGCCTAGCAGGTGGGGGAGGGGCTGGACACGCTCCTCCCCTCCCCCTAGCAGAGAGCAGCTGACATTATATTTGGCGCTCAACCCATCTCAGCAGGGAGTCCGGTCCACGCAAGAGCCCAGGGTTTGGAGGGAGAATGAGCCAGCACCGGAGATGTTGGATACTGCAGAAACAGAAGGATCTAGAAGGGTCTAATGAAAACAAAGCCTGCCTGGGCCAGATGTGAATTCCCTGAGGAAAGGAAGTGCCATGGTCAGCAAGGGTGGTTCTGCGGACTCACAGGACCACGTAGCCCCCAGTATGAGCAGGTAGCTCAGGTGAGCTTCTCGAGTCTGTCCTGCTTTAAACCTGGAGGACGTGACTCAGTGATGGCTTTGCCACAGCATTCTCTCTGTATTTCCACCCCCCGTTCCAGCAGGGGATGGCATCTTGGTCAAGCTGAAGTCTGATTAGTTGGAGAAACCAACATGTCACAGCGCCCTGAGAATATTAAATAGTATTTACAAGGGGATGACGTTGGGAAAATAATTACCGATGGTAAGAGGCAAACAGCGGCGGGGACTCCTCCACTGCTCAAGTGGTGAGAAATTAGACGGAACGGGCTCAGAGCAGCGAGGGTTTGTCACAGGGACAGCGGAAGGGGTTGGAAAGTCGCTACCTCTGCTGATTCTGTTAATAGGATAAAGCAGCCTTGCAAATAAGAGCCAGACCCCAGGAGGCCTGTGTTTGAGGGGATTTTAAAATCAGGCCAGGTCCTGCCAATAGCTTCACTTTTAGATGTGCTGGAACTAAAAGGGAGCTTAGAGATCAGCAATGCCACTGGTTCTCAGTGTGGAAGGCTTCTGCCTTCCAAAAATACTGCAAGTGTTAAGTAATAATTAATTTATTTTCACATTTCTTATTCATCAAAGACACATAGAGGACTGCCAGCTGGGACAAGCAGGAAAAGACACAGAGTCGATGTCACTCTAGCCCCAAACAAGAGATCTATTGTTTTTTTTCTTGTCAGCCCAGCCATATTATCTTGTGTAAATGTAGTTTCCCTTTTGAAAACATTTAAAATAACACAAGGGTCCATTTTTTGGGTGGAGGGAGCCGGAGGGAGCCTGGAGTTATCTATGCCAGAAACCCCCAATTCAAGCAAACTCTCTTATTTTATACACAAGTACACTGAGACCCAGAGAATGTTAAGTGGCTTGCTCAAGGTCACACAGCTGGCTGTCAAGAGGGCCAAGGCTAGATCTCAGGAATCAGGAAGAGGGGAAGGCTGTCCTGGACACGCAGGGGTCGGAAAGTACATCACAGCAGTGAATGCAGTGCTGAGCACATGCTATGGACACCGCGGGCTGGGCTTAACTCGTCCTCAGTCCTTACTAGCTGGGGGGCCTAGCAAAATGATTGACGCTCTCTGAGCCCATTTTCCTATCAGTGAAATGGGGATAATAATAGCACCTACCACCTAGTGCGAGGATTAAGTGAAGTAACAGAGCACTTAGTAAATAGTAGCTACTTTTCTTCGACACACTTGTGTGGGTGCACGGAGAGGGAGTGTCTGTGTAGACATAAGACCAACAGGCTTAGAGAGCAAGGTCACATGATGCAACTTCCAGGTGCCGCCCTGACAAAGCCAGTGGGAGACAAGTTCTGTCCCAGTGGAGCTCCAGGTACTAAATTGCAGAGCTGTTACTTCCAGGTAGTAACTCAAAACCGAGCATGCCACATCCAGATTCACTGCCTTTGAATTCCAGTAGAGACTTGGGAGTCTGAACTTTCATAAATTATTATTGAGATATAATTTACACACCACAGAAGTCACCATTTTTAAGTGTACACTTTTGGTGGTTTTTACTATATTTATAAGGTTAGGCAACCGTCAACATCTACTTCCAGAATCTTTCATCACCTCAAAAAGAAACCTGGTATCCATTAGCAGTCAATCCCCATTTCCCACTCTCCCATCCCGTGGTAATCCTCTCTATGAATTTGTAAACTCTGGGCGATTCATATGAATGGATTCATATAACATGTGGTCTCTGCATCTGGCTTCTTTCAGTCAGCACAGTATTTTCAAGGTTTGTCTATGTTGCTGCATGGATCAGGGCTTTACTCCCTTGGAATCTGCACATTTAACAAGCTCCCCAGGTGGTTCTGAGTGGGCTTTGGGAAGAAAAACTTCTGGTTACTCTATGGATACAAGGCCTCGATACTTCCTTCAGGTGTGCCCATCTCGGAAGCCCGACTGGTGAGAGGAGACATGGCTGGCCGCTTGCCTCCTCCAGAGCCTGCAGAGGGTGAGCAGGGTCTCCTGGTGCTTGGGAGGGAGGACATGTGCATTTAGGGACAGTGTCTAGCTGTGCTGGGAACTGGGAAGATTAACTGCAGGACTCACACAAGGGGATTTAGTCTCAACTCAAAGACTTTAATGTACATTATGCTCTTGGAAAAACAACTCCAAGGAAACAAGTGGAACCAAAGTCTTAACCAGCAGGGATTCTCATTCAGAAACCTGGTGTGAGCTACAGTCCTGGAAAAGAATGGCACAGGGACTCTGACCATAACACAACAGTTTGAGGTCAGGGTGCCAGGGCTGGTGTGCGTGCAGGCACATCCTCAGGACCCCCGGGAAACAGAGCATCATCATGCCCGTGGCTGACAGCACCACAGCACAACTGGGAAGATCTAGGCCGACCAGGTCATCTCTGGAGCTCTGAATGAAGGCACAGAACTTCAACAGGGCTAAAGAAGCCCATGCAGAGCAAGAATCTTCCTCTTGCTGTTGAATCCCAGGTCATCAATCAGTCATGGTGGCGCTGGTGAGTAATGGGGCCATCCAGAAGGGTTGTTGCCAAGTTCCACTTGTGGGTCTGAGGCCGCAGAAGGGAGCAGATAGGAGGGGTGTGAGACTAGCAAGGCCCCTGAGGTCAGGGACCACAATAATCTTGAATGACTACTCACTGAGGCCTCTGGATAGGAGAAAGGTACTTAGATGGAGAAAGCAAAGGCTGACCACTCATCAGAACCCAACTGTCTTCTGTTATGCCCTCTCCAATCTGGGCCTCCAGAGAGGTCACATGCCCATGTTTGGTGTGATGTATTTCTGCTCAGTGAGATGCAGGCAGAAATTCTGGCCCATCTCCCTATCACCCTCTGTTTAACTTTGAAAAAAAGTCACCAACTGACATCTCAGACTCCTGGGTAGCCCAAGGTTTCCTGTTTTCTAACCATTCTATGGAATAAGCTCAACTTCTTCCCTTTTGGAAGAAGTAGGCTGCTGCTGAGGCAGGTCTCTCCCAAGAGCCCAACTGGAATTCAGTTAGGTTAGCACCAAGGCCAGGCTGATGGGGAACCCACAAATGTGCCTTCAGGATGGGGTACAGCCTCTCTGGCACTGAAGGAACTTATTTATTCGTGAAGGAGGGAATTCTGGCTCTATTTCTGCAGATCCTGGTGGGGCTACTGCCCCGGCAGGTCTCAACAGAACGGATGAATGGAGAAGCCAGGACTGCAGCCGTGTGGAAAGGGGCCTCCCCTGGCCCAGAGCATTCCTAGTTAGCCAGTCCCCACACCCTCGGGGAGCTCCACCACCACCGGGGCGCAGTCCTCAGGCTCCGCCTCAAAGTCCCACCGAAACTTCTTGGTCAGGTGAGCTTGGAACTTTTCAGCTTTCTGCCTCAGGGTGGCATCCACGGCAACACTGCAGGCGGAGGAAAAGAAAACCTACAGAGAACAGAGGATAAGTCACTCCTGAGAACACAGAGGGGCCGAAAAAGCTGTGGAAATTTCCTCATGGTGTTCAGCTCTCTGGGGCAGGTGGATCAGCTGCTGCTGGCACAGGCCCAGGACACCTGCTGTGCTCCCCCTTAACCAAAAAAGAAGGTCCAAGCCCAGTTGAGAAGCTGGGACAGGACTAGAATGGAAAATTACTATCCTGGGCAGAAATGCCCCACTGAGAGTAAGGCCAGTGGGGCCATCACCTTGGCCCTGCCCTCTAAGATCTATTGGGCCCTGGGCAATAACTTAGAGGAAGAGGTAGTAGCTACACCAGCAGGTACTAAGAAAGGTATGGGAGGCTTATAAACCCCTGGATCCTATAAAGTCCCAGGCCTAAGCCAATGAAGCTGAAATGCTAAATGTCTAATCCAAACGGGCCACCGGCTGCCAATTTGAGGTTTCTATTCCTCTTAAAATTCTGATATTTTAAAAAATTGTGGTAATATATACATAACACAAAATCTACCATTTTAACCATTTTTAAAATTATTTTTTAAATTGCACTAAATATACATAATATTTACCATTTTAACCATTTTAATAGTGGCATTAAGTATATTTACACTGTTATGCAACCATCACCACCAACCATCTCCAGAACTTTTTTCTCTTCCTCACCTGAAACTTTATATCCATTAACTCCCCATTCCCCCTCCTCTGGCCTCTGGTAACCACCATTCTACTTTCTGTCTCTATGAATCTGACTACTCTAGGTACATCATGTAAGTACTTGCTCTTCTGTGCCTGGTTTATTTTACTTAGCATAATGTCCTTAAGGTTCACTCATGTAGCATGGGTCAGAATTTCCTTCCTTTTAAAGGTTGAATGATATTCCATTGTATGTATAAACCACATTTTATTTTCCATTCCTCTGTCACTGGTCATTTGAGTTGTTTCTACCTTTTGGCTATTATAAATAATGCTGCTATGAACAACGGTGTAAAAATATCTCTTATAGAGTCCCTGCTTTCAATTCTGTGGAGTATATACCCAGAAGTGGGGGTTTTAGATCATAAGGTAATTCTGTTTAATGTTCTGAGGAACCACCATACTGTTTTCCACAGTGGCTGTGCCATTTTACAATCAGCAATGAACAAAGGTTCTAATTTCTCCACATCCTCTCCCACATCTGTTATTGTCTGTGTTTGTTTGTTTATTTACAATAGCTACCCAAATAGGTGTGAAGTGGTATCTCACTGTGGTTTTGATTTGTATTTCCCTAATGATTAGCGATGTCGAATAACTTTCCATGTATTCATTGGCCATCTGTATATCTTCTTTGGAGAACAGTCTGTTCAAGCTCTTTGCCCATTTTTGACCAGGTGATTTGTTTCTTTGTTTTTGAGTCATCAGAGTTCTTTATATATTCTGATATTAATCCCTTGTTCTGATGTCCTTTTACATTCAGTTTCATCTAATATAAACATGGGCAGGGACAGAACAGTAACTTTCTCTACAACTGAAACTGCATTCCAGACTTCCTTGGATCCCAACCTCTTCTAAGAATGACAGCAAACCCATTACTCCTTCTCACACTATTTTACTGTTTTCAAAGAAGTTTCACAGAGTATTCCAATGCATCCTCAACAAGGCCCTGGGAAGACATACTAGGATGCTGGTTTTTACAGAAGTGGAGGCTGAGTGGAGTTAAATGGCTGGGTCAAAACTACCAGAAAGGAAGGAGTAGTTTTTCCCAGACTTCTCGTCGGCTCCCTGCAGGACCACCCCACAGATACAGGGGCATGAGCAGCTCTTTGATCCACATCACCCTTGTGCCACAGCTGGCCTGCAGACCACTACAGAAGGAATCTGGGCTCCAGGGGCTTTGACCTGAAAAGGTAACAGGTGTACTCTGTGGCTGATTTCAGGAACAACCTCCCTCCACCCACTTCTCCACCATCTTTCTGTTAGCAAGAGCGAGGCACATTGTCAGTGGTCTTTGGTTAGAGCCACTGTGTGGGGTGGTAGTAGGAACAGAAGTAACAGGGAGGAGGGTGCAGAAACAGAAGGCAGGGGGCTTACAGAATTTGGTTTCATTACTTGGGAATCAACTAAATACAGGATCAGGAAGCATAGCCACAACAAAATACCAGATCGATAACTAATTAGAGGGCAGTGTGAGCTGGGCAGCAAGAGGGCAGTGGGGAAGCCGGCGGCCTGTCTGTATGCAGCTAATGGAGCTTGCTCTGGAGCGTTGAATGTGGAGCTGGCTGAACTCTGCGGGGGTGCCTGGTACAGGAAGCAGAGAAGCCTTATTTCACACAGCATCAGCGCTGGAGGCCCTGCACACCCATGGGTCTGTCCCCAGAGGTTCTGGGGAGACTGCCGCTGAATCGGCCTCTTCCTGTCCTCCCTTCTTACATAGTAAATTGTACTGCTCTCTACATAGCCCCTTCCTCTCCAGCCACGTCGAGCAGCTGCCTAGACATGCTCTACTGCTTCTTCTATGCCTCTCTGCACACGTGCTTTTCCCTCTGCTTATAACACTCTTCCATCCTTGCTTTCTCCTCCTTCACCTACTGATTTCTACTAGTGGCTCAGGCTTAGCTCAGCCACCACCTTCTTTGGGATGGCTTCCCAGGCCAGACGGAGCAGGTGCTCCTCTGTGCTCCCCTGGCACCCAAGGTTATGTGGAACAGGGCCTCACCCTCAGTCAGGGGAAGTCCACTTACTATCGAGCTCTCCCAAGAGACGAGAGGCCAAGTCCAAAGCAGAGACTCCTTTTCATACCTGCATCCCACCCCTAGTACAATGTTTGACATATAAAAAGGATGTTTAATTAATGAAAGGATGAAGAAAACCATAGGTTCTATGAAAATCCATTTCTGGTCCCCTTTTGCACAGTGCTTGAACCAAATGATTGTGATAATTATATGATGGTGCTAGACAGAATAAGGGACTTGTCCTGGGGAGGAGGTGGCTTATTTACCAGGCTCCTGAACGCTACCGGCTCACGAGCCAGCTCCTTGTGACATGCCTCTTATAAAAGCCCAAGCTGAATGGAACTGCTCTAACCTCTGTCCCCCAGAACTGTGCCTGAGCTTCCTTTATGGCATTTCTCACACTCTGCTTGCATCACAGTGATCCGTACCCCTTCAGAGTAGGGGTCACTTCCTAATTATCAATGTGACCCACACAGCAGATAGCCCAGGGCCTGGCACAGAGTAAGGGCCCACAGGATGCTCACTGAACAGATATGAATGAGTCGGAGGGATTGCCCTGCACGTGGCCATGGCCATCAGTGAGAGGCTGGAATGGCTGGGCTCATTCTCATCACTCATCCTTCCAACCCACCCCTCAAACACTGTCTGGGGGTAAATCAGCTAGAGGCAGGTTTCACACAAGACTTCAGTCTGAAAAATTAGGCTTCTAATTTTTGAAAAGTGCTATGTCCTTTTTAAAGAACTTGTCAGTCTAATGTTTACTACAAACATGGAGGTAGGACAGGAAATTACTATTCCCATTGTACAGATGAGAATGGTGATAAATGTCAAGCAGGATCGAGTCCAAGTAGGGAAATCGAAATCTTTCTTCCCTACCAAGACCTTCTTTTAGTCTTGACATAGACTTAATACATCCTTGATATTTTCAGCAATGCCCTGTGGGGAGCCAAGGGGCTAGGAGACCAGGTGGTTCTGGAATTGTCCCCTCTGCAGGCCTCTAGGACCCAGGGCACAGCCAGTTGACTTTTTAAAAAATCAACTTTATTGAGGAACAATTTACATACAATTAAATTCATCCATTTTAAGTGTTTGATTCATTTTGATAAGTATATACACTCATGAAACCACTATATAATCAAGATAGATATATGCTTGCTTTTTCTCTTGGCATCCCGTTCTGTGAGTTTGAAGGCCCACATGCTATCACAACCAGGATACTGAACAGTTTCACCACCCCCAAAAACATTCCCTCACAATGCCCCTTAGTGATCAAATCCTCCCATTGTCCCCAGACCGTGGCATCCACTGATCTATTTTTGTCTCTATAGTTTATAAACTTGGTATTTTTAAAACTCACAATTCAGAAGAAATGTTTAGACAGTATTTGGTTTTCAAACAATAATTTACTTTGATTCTCTTGTTTTTAGATTAATTTTATGCCTTCTTCAGAAAATTTAGTAATGATCTGGTTATTTTATTTACTAAAATGAAATCAAGTAAACACTTTTTAAAATCACTGAGAAATGAACCATCTTAATATTGTAAGGTTAATCCAGGATATTTAAAAAATACTATTGAAATAGGATAATACTTCATAAACAACTGCATTTATCTAAAACTAAAAGCACACCTATCAGATATTTTTCTTCAAATGTAAAAAAGGTATTAATACTTTTATCGTTTAGTATATATTGTAAAACTGTAAATTACTTTAGTCAGAAATGTGAAAGCTTTCTCTTAAACTCAAGTTAAGTAAATTGAGTTCAGTCAGGTCACCTTGAGAAATTCAAAATACCACCGTAGGTAGCTGAGTCATTTCTTATCCTATTTTTTGGCTAGACCAAAAAGATGAAATTTCCTAATTTTTTCAATTCCCAAATGATTATTCAATTTAGAATAAAACTAGCCAGAGGTAGTACATTTTAGAAAAAAGTGGTATTAAAAGCAAGACTATCACTCCACAATGATTTCCACAAAGGCAAAGAGGAGGAATCATGTCTTGAGGTCAGTTTAAAGATTTTGGTCTGTTTCATCAAGGGCTGTAATCATATATGGGAGCCCACCGCAGTGGGCTTTAGAATCAAACTTCAGTCTTGCCATCCACTTGCTCTGGCAACCTTGGGCAAAATTATGTGACCTCCCTGTTCCTGTTTCCTCACCTGTAAAATAGGATTATATACTTAACTTCCAGCATTGTTGTGAAGGCTAAATAAAATAACGCACAGTAAATGTGCAGAAGTGATAGCTGACGGCAGGAGGTGTAGGAGTAGGTAGGTGAAATTTATCATAGCTGGTGTTATGATAAAAATACAGGCATATGTTGTTTTATTGCACTTCACAGATACTGCTTTTTTTTTTTTTAAATTGAAGGTCTGTGGCAACCCTGCATCGAGCAAGTCTATCAGTGCCATTTTCCCAGGAGCATTTGCTCACTTGGCATCTGTGTCCTATTCTGGTAATTCTCGCAATATTTCAAACCCTTCGCCACCAAAAAGACTACAAGTCGCTGAAGTCTCAAATGATGGTTAGCATTTTTTAGCAACGACGTATTTCTTAAAGTATTTTTTTAGACATAATGCTATTATTGCACTTATCATACTATACAGCATAGTATAAACATGGCTTTTATATGTACTGGGAAACCAAAAAGCTTGTGTGACTCACTCTTGGTGATACACACTTTATTGTGGTGGTCTGGAACCGAACCCACAGTATCTCCAAGGTATGCCTGTACTATAGACATCATTGTCAGAGCTAGTGTTTTCCCTCAAGACTTAAAGATGGACACTAGCATTTAGAATACTGGCAAGAAATGAAGCTGGAAAGCCTATAAGGCCTATGTGACTAAAAGTATTAAAAAAAAAACAGGGTATGTGACTACGCCTAAATGCTATGCAATCAGCAATAAGAATCTTTATTTTGCAAATAACTCACTTTATAACATACTATTAAATTCAGATTATCCTTTCATTGGTTTTAAACAAATAATGATGACTCAAGTTGCTTTAAATAAAAGGAAAAACTGTATCTATTTTTGTAAAACAAATAATTTTTATTCAAACTAAATCCACGGGATTTTTAAAAACCAGTGGCATCTATTCAAAAAGGCCTCTAATGGCAGAGGGCATTATGTAGTTGATTTTATACAAACTAATGTGGCTGTCTTTAAGTGCTCACACACACAAACACCAGTCCCTCTCCATGGGTAGTAGCCATTTAAACTGCTAAGTAAGAAAGCCAGTTCCACGTACTTGACTACCTGCGGGGAGAGAGCAGGCGGCTGGCTGAGGAAGACTTTTATGGGCTGATTCATTCACTCACAAACACCTGAAGTGAGTGCCTGCGTGCAAGCGGATTGGATCTCACTGCCAAGATGGCATCAATGTAACTCTCCATCAGAAAAAATAGAAAAAAGTTTTGTAATATCCCTTCCACATTTTGCCTGTTGAAATCTGTGTCATCCTTCAAGCTCATGGTCAAATGCCCCCTTCACAAAAAAGCCATTTCTCTGTCTCCTCAAACCTCAACCTCAGTCTGAATGAACCAATCCCCTTCTGGTGCTCCTAATACCCTTTGATCAGACTTCACTGTTTACACCTATCATATTAGGGTCATCTATTTACACTGCCACAGGAATTATGCACTCTGTCCATTTAAAAACACCCAGGTTAGGATCCAGATCAGAATGACCTATGTTTGGGCTTTTAACTTTTTAGGTAACAAGGACCACAGAAATAGGATCAGAGGTGCATTTTGGTGGTGGCATGGGAGACAGATGGGCTGACGGGGGTAAACATGGAAGCTGATAAACTCTGACGCAGTCTAGATGAGATGAAAAGGGCTGGGTTAGGGAAATGATACCGGAGCAGGGCTGCCTTCTAAAACACTGAGTGCTATCTGGACTTATCTGATTAATTCGTTTGTTTATTTTCCCACCAAAATATGAACTACAAGTCAGGGCCTCTGTCTTATTCACAGCTATATTTCCCATCCTAGAACAGGGCCTTGAATGCAGCAGGTGTTCAGCAAATACCTGTTAAATCAATGAAGAGATGCCTTGAGGGCAGGAACCCTGGCTAACTCATATATGTATTCCTCAACACTTTCAGGAGAGTGTTGTATATAAAGAAAGGATGCTCAAAAACACGTGTTGATATATTGTTTTAAAGGCACACGTCCCAGATTTCTCCAAATAATGACATCAAATTTTTTTGGTGAGAAGTCCCAAGACAGAATTCTTCTAACCATCAGCTTTGCACACCCCACCTGGACATCAAGAAATCCAGCTGGGCCCTTTCTGCTTCGTAAATCATTGCTGGCGACGAAGCTGCGGCAATTAAGAGCTCAGCTGTTGGCTGTGCTGACAATGGCTGGGACAGCCAACAACGCAGTGTGACCCTCCTACGTTTGCACAGCAGCATTAACGCACATCACAAGGGTAGCACATATTCCCAGGGGCCACAGCCACTGCCAGAGGCGAGTTAGCAGGCTGATGCATCCTACTGCTCTGCAACCCATAACCCAGTAACTGTGGGGCGGATTTCCCCTGCAGAGGAAGGATAAAGGGATTTAATTTTTCTGTTATATCAAGAACCAATGAAAGGGCAGTTTTATAACTCTTCTGAAGTGGAATACACCAAGCTCAAACCATCAGCTTGACTGACTCATCTCTGTGTTCCGCACAAGTCCTTCAACTCCCAGAGTTTTATGTCAGCTGCCTGATCACAGGGACTCTTCCAACAGTATGTCTGTTTTAGAAGAGCTCTGTACCTGTGATCCTTGATAGTGTCTCCCCTAATGTCAGTCAAGAATCTTTTGCGGGGATCTACATTGTATTCAGTACTCAGGGGCATAAGCACAGGTCTTAAATCAAGACTCAGGCCTGGGTACAAATCCTGACTCTATTACTTACTAGCTGTGTGACCATGCATAAATGACTTAACCTTTTTGAGTCTCAGTGTTCTCACTTATAAAATGGGAATAATCCTCCCTGCCTTACAGTGCTGCAGAGAGGTTAAATGAGGGTACCTATATAAAGAGATAACCATGGTGCCTACTAAATGCCAACAGGCACCTAGTAAGTTCATTCCTTTCCTTACCCTGGGTGGGAGTGGGAGGTTAGTGAATCGCCACTTTTTAAGGAGCAGGCCCTGTGGGGTTCTCATGTACAGGGAGAAGAAAGCAGTCATGGAGCAGAACGTATGGAAACAGCTTGCAGCTTCTGCCTCTTCCATACTTGAAAAAGTTACAAAATGTGAGTGACAGAGGTTGTCTCAAGAACATAAAGGAAGCTAATCTGTTTGCAAAGGGAGGAAATAGCACAGGATGAAGATTGTAAGTTGTTTGAAGCTTCTTCCCTAATTACCACTCATAATGAAAATTTAATTGCTGAGTTAAAAGCAAATTTCACTTTTTTCTGTCAGAGAATCTCTGCAGAAACTGGCACATTTTGTTTGAAAAGGAAATCAAAGTTACTTTAATGCTTAAATGAGATCTAAGGAGCTGCAGATGTTTCCCTGGGAATAACTAGCTTCAAAACTCTGTCCTACTGGGTTGCAGCAACTTATGGTTACAGAGAGAGAGAAAGAAAAACTGTTTTGAGCTAAGTAACTCAAGTGGTGGGACTGATTCAAATTCCAAGTACCCCAGGGCTAGGCACTCCGGAGGAGAGTTGGGGAGAAGGTGGCACAGAGAGAGGGGCTCTGGCATTAAGGAGCTCACAACCAAGGAGAGACAGAACCAAAAAACAGCCTAAGATTAGGAAACTGAAATGAAGAAAACTTGGTTCAGGAAAGAATAGCAAGAAACAAAAAAGTAAGCTTCCGAGGGTACTTTCTCAGACCCTGGCCTTAATTCTGACCCACTGGGGTATCAGCTGAAAGACTGCTCACCTGTAAGGTGCTGGTGAGGAAGTTGTCCTGGGACACAATGTCCACAAAGAAGTCGGCGGGGATCTCACCGAGCTGGTGGTACAGGATGGAGATGAGGTTGATGTAGAGTATGTGGTGTTTCACCATGGCTTCTTCTGACCGGCACAGAAGGTTCAGGAGCCGCTTCCAGTGCTCAAATGCGTCGTACACGTTCCCCAGCAGGAAGCACACAAAGGCAAACTGGAGCTCACCTGAAAGGAGCAGAGAGGAGAAATGAACTTTAGGGAGAGGAGTAGCAGCTGACTCTCCTAGGCCATCAATTGCACTGGGCCTTGGCAATGGGGCTTTCTGTCCTTGTGACTCCTCCAGGACCTGGAAAGGGGTTTTGTACCTAGAAGCTACTCAATAAAACCTGCAGAAATGCAAGGAGAAACCAAATCAGTTTTGGGTTTCTATAAAATCAGACTGCAACAGCAGAGGTACATCTAGTATTTGCCTGGCATTTAAAAAGTTGACAAAATGAGTCCATGGATATTATGCCAAGTGAATCCCAAAACTGGCTGCCCATTTGAGTTACTAGGAGAACCTGTGAAAACTAAAGCTGCCCAAGCTTCACCGCCAGAGATCCTGGATGAGGACCGATGATGGGGCCTCAGTATCTGAAGCTCTAACAAGCTCCTCGGGTGTTTCTGATACAGATAGTCAGCTTCAGGGTTGGGGAAATGTGTCATTACACCATGTAATCCTCAGCCCAACTCTACAAGGTGGTCAGAGAAGATGGTATTTGCCTCATTTTATACATGAGGTCAGTAGACTTGCCCAAGGTCACATATCTAATGCTCGGCAATTGAACAGAGGAAAGATAAACCAGATTTCCTATTGGGTGGGAACAGTCCTAGAGCCTCCTAGAACAGGAAAATTCAAGAGTACTTTTCCAGGGTTAGACTGCCAGCCAAATTATTTTTGTTTGTTTGATCACAGGGCTCTGTGATTTAATCTCTATGAGTAGCTTGTGGCTCTGGAGCCAAACTGCCTGGGTTCAAATCTCAGCTCCACCACTTCACAGCTGTGTGACCTTGGGCAAGTTACTTAATCTGTTTATGCTTCAATTTCCTTATTTGAGCTTTGCAGTGAAGATTAAATGAATCAATATAGCACATATAAAGCATTTAGCATAATGCCTGGCACAAAGTAGCACTCAAGGAATCTTAGTTATTATCCCACATTTCCACCAGATGCCTGTCTCAAACAAAGAGACCTAATAATCCAGAAGCCATTGTTTTTGGGCAAGCAGCTGGGTGTCTGCCAAATTTGGTTGCCAAAACATACTGTTACTGATCAGAGACATTCTCTCTGACTTCAAATTTAAGGAGGGCTTCTGTGGCATACCTACATGTGGGCCATAAAAAGAACAACAGTAAATACCTCTTCAAACACATGGTGTCTGATCTCTGTCACCTCCAGAGACCTGGAAAAACTAGTTTCCTGTTCCAAGCCTTGTGGAACTAAGTTTGCTTTCTGTGAATAGTTACCTGGTCTAGGTAGTCTGGATATTTGATGAATATTTTCAAAATACAGTAAAATTTTCTTTGTATGATAGAGGTTAATGATTTGCTTCTTCAATTGGCTTTACCTGGTTAGTTTGAGAAAATACAAGCTTATTCTCTGAATTTAGGGCATTTATTTAAATTAATACATTTCTGGCCTACTCAAAAATTAAATTATGAGATCAGAAATAATTTCAAAGAGCTGTCATGAAGATACAGTGATCCCTGCAACAGACTTTTTCACAAGATTACTCTGAAGAACTGAAATGTTTCAGAAGTAGAAAACAGGATTTCTGTCCATTTTTAAGCCAGAATTTTAAGTGTTACTTATTAAATAAGAAAAGATACACCCTTTAAAATGTCCCTTTTTATCAGCTGAGCCAATTTCTATAAAAGGCCCTATATTCAAAATTCTCACTGATCTTCCAATAGAAAAATATGCAAATACTGGACAACTTGTAAAAGAAAAAATATTAATAGCTATTAAAGCTGTGACAAATGTTTGCTGTTACTAGTAACTGAAGAAATATAAACTGAAATAAGATGTCATTCTTCAACCATTCACTTGGAAGAGGCCTTGGCTAAATTGCCAGGTCAAATGTCAAAGTGATGAGCAACAGCTTATCATCAACCAGCTGATGAGGAAGCACAACCTCCTCCGGAAACACGCACACTCTGTTCCAATAATTCCCACCCTAAACATAGGCAAAAGGACACATGAGCAGGATCATTAGACAATAGTTATAATAGGGAAAATAGGAACATCTTAAAGATCCACCAACGGATTCAATAACTATGGTTCATACAGGCTGGTTTAATAACTATGGAACCTAAGTAGCCACTAAAGAGAAGTGAGTTTCAGTGACATGGAAAAACGTTTATATTAAAGCAAATTACAACATAATATATTGTAATCTTGTCTTTTGTGAAAATATCATACGCATACACCAACATATAACTGAATTTAAAAGGACTACAAGGAAACACAGAAATATATTTAAAAACTGAAGAGGAGGGTGTAGCTCAGCAGTAGAGCCCAAGCTTAGCATGCACGAGGTTCTGAGTTCAATTCCCAGTACCTCCACTAAACAAACGAACACAATTACCTCCCCAAACCAAAAAAAATAAAATAAAAAAGGTAAATGTTATTTTTAAAAAACCACCTGAAAAATACATATCTAAAAGATGGAAAGTAAATACAACAAAATATTAAAAAATGGTTATTTCTTAGTAGTGGAATTTGGAATTTTATTTTTGTTTTTCTTCTAGGATGAACATGTTATTTTTGTAATAAGGGGGAAAAACAACAATAAAAACTGTAACAATTAAAAAAAAAATCACTGTTCTGGCTGAACCCTTAAGAGAGTCAGGAGCTTAACTGAGGGGACAGATAAAAGGCCCCCAGGGACATGGCTGGGACTGGGAACCAGGAGTCCTGGGCTCTGGTCTCATTTCAACCACAACACTGAGTCAGCCATGTCCTTTCCCTCCATAGACCTTAATCTGTAAAATGCAGTAGTGTGGAGGCTGGGCCACACCACTGGTTCCGAAGCACAGGATTGCCTATATCAGCTTCACCTACAGTGCTTGTCTGTTACGTAGACAGACAAACTGTTGGGACCCCACTCTAGACCTTCTGAACCACCCTCCAGAGGTAAGGCTTGGGAATCTGTATCTTTAACAAGCGTACTGGGTAAGACTGCCTACTCGTCAGATTTAGGAATCACTGGACCAGATAACCCAAGATGTACTCCCTGTTCTAAAGCCCCCCTTTTTATACCCTTCCTTTGGCCCACTCTCAAAGAGCCTCACTCCTCCTCACCTAGCACATCCTGGGGGCTGCTGGGGAACTGCTTGCTGAGCACAGACTCCAGGGCATAGCTCAGGTCCATGCTGTGTCTGGTTATCTCTGCCGGTGTGGCACCTGCCGGGAACATCTGTGTGGGCAGCTCTGAGAAGCGGATCTCTGTGCCAGCTCTGGGCTTCATCTCAGGTAGCCGGGCCAGGCCCTCCTGGTAGCTTTTGCACTCAGTGCCGCAGAGGGGGAGATTCTGCCCCAACCGGTCCTTGGTGTGCTTCATGGACAGTACGGGCAGCACCTCTGAGAAGGCACAGATCTGCCGAGTCTCAGGCTGCAGCTTCTCCACTGTGGCCTCGCTGATGAAGTTGGTGAGTGAGATCCACTTCTTAAGTGTGGCATATGGATAAGGTCCCAGGAACTGGTCCAGCTCCTGGAGGTTGGCCCTCATGGCCTCCACCTCAGCCTCTGGGGCTGGGGACAGGTCTACCTCTTCCCGGACTGCATTCCAGCGCAGGACCATCAGCCCCCGCTGCTGAAGACTAAGAAAGAAGCCCATACGAGGGCCCACCTCCCTAGGATTGGCCTTGTCCACAGAGCTGTAGTAGAGGAAGTGGATGCCTGGCGGGATCATCTTCACGCCTCGGAACTTGGGCCCCACCTCCCAGGAGTTGTAGTCAATGCCAAATTCTGTCCCCTTGGGCATATTCAGAATAACCACAGTGGCCCCTTCAAAGAACAGGCGCTTGGCAAGCTCAGGATCCATCTGCATGGCAGCCATGGGACCAGTGGTCGGTGATCCAGAAAAAAAACTTTTCTAGTCTTCCAGAATAGCTGAAAAAAAATAAATCAGAGTTAATCAGAACCTAGGGAAGAATGCTTCATTTGCTGAACATTCTCTATGTGCCAGATATTGAATTAGACCCCTGACATAGTTATCTCCCTTCATCTTCACCACAACCCTGCATCATTTTTACAGATGAAGAAAATGGGACTTAAAAGAGAGTTTCTGTGTTTTGGTTTAATGAACAAGAACACTCACTTCACAGCTAGAAAGACATCAGTTAAAGAAAAGTGACACGCTTAAGGTCACACAAGGACCCAATTAGAACCTGGGTACCCTGCCCTTCTGGTTCTTTCCACTGTTCACTCAAGATCTATTCTCAGATCTCTCTCTCACAACAGAGGAGGAAGGTGGAGAAAGCCTCCTATAACAAAACTATACTAAAATTTCTAACCCATTCTAAACTCTAACACTGTCTAAACTGTCTTAAACTATAACTCTGTCTAAAGCCTATTGCTGGAAAGTCCCAGAAGAGTTGAGAAGCACCCACCCAGTTTTCTGTAAGCCCCAGGGAAAGCCCAGAAATGGACAGAAGGTGGAAAGTGTGTACCTAGCATCCAAAATTCACAGGTTTGGCAAGTGGAGACCTTTTCAACCACAACCACAACCACACCCACCTCCTCCTCTTACTTGTCAAAACACTAAAGTCCAGGGAGTGAAACAACCTCCCAAACAGTCCACAGGCAGTGGCAGCTCTGGACTACTCACTCAGAGTGGATTCAACTGGCATGGCTGGCCTCGGATCAGTATTTATAAGAGAAAGAGCTTAGAACATTTATTTTATCTACCTCTGAACAACCCATGAAGACATATTGGTAAAACTTCTGTAAGCAAATAGGCATTGCCTCTATATTTATTAGAATAGTTCCAACGTGAACTAATTTAAACCAAACAATTATCTAACCTTCTAGTCCCAAGACAGCTACCTATTCAATTCAGCCAAATAATCCCGGAGTGCCTGCACTGTGACAGGATCTTCGCTGGGCACTGAAAGAAACATTCACAGAGTAAGACAGTTACCACCCTCTAGGCACTTCCAGTCTAGCCAGATGTAAAAACAATACCCCAAATCTTCACAAAGAACCAGATGCCTCTTTAATCCTTTTTATTCATTTTATTTTAAACAAACAAAACAAAATAAAACCATAAGGAAAGGAAGGCCAGCACTTTTTCAAAAATCTTAAGGCCATATTTTATTGCCTTAATCCCAAAACCACCACAAATGACTCTCACTCTAAATCAGAATTTTTCTCAAACTGCGAGTCACAACCCATTAGTGGGTTAAGAAATCAATTTAGAGGATCTCGAACAGCATTAATTTTTTAAAATAAAAGGACAGAATTTTAAAAAATCAGAGCACATCATGCTCTGTATTGTTTTCTGTAAAGCTAAGTATTGTTTTCTGAAGTTTTGTGTGTTGTGAGGATTCTTGGTCACAACCTATAATGTATTTGTTACTGTAGTTCACAATCGTCAAAGTCTGAAAGCCACTGATCTGAATAATTTAGATCATCTTCCTATTCCCAACCTTCGACTCAGAAGGTACTTAATAAGTATTTACTAAATAAACAGCAGTTGCATTTAAAATAACTGCTCATCAATTAGCCATTTTCCCTGTGGCATCTGTGTGCTCCTCCTTGATATCGACATTCCTTTCATTCTAATCCACCAGACAGTAATTCTCTTCACTGTATCTTTAGCAGCTGGCACATGGCCTGGCACAAAGAAGATGCCCTGGAATGCAAAAAGTCATATCCATCCACTTCTCTCCACCACCTTACTCTAAACTACCATGTCCCTCACTCAGGGAGCAATCACCCCTCCAATCCCTTCTCCATCCAACAGCTCAAGTAACCTTCTCAAAGTGCCAATCTAAACACTTCACCATTCACATTTAATACCCTCTGAGTGGCTCTTAGAAAACTGAAATTTTTACTATGACCTATAAGGCCTGCATGGTCTGGGCCCTGGCAACTCCTCAAGCTTGTAGCATACCATGCTTCCCCTACAAGCATTCTGTTCCAGACATTAGCCTCTTTCAGATCCTCGAACAGGAAGCTCCCCGGGATAGAAAAGTCTTCCCTCCCCTCTTTTTCAAATCATTTTTCTGATCTCTGCTCAATAGTCACCTCTTCAGTAAAACTTCCTTGACCTGGGGGATAGGTCTGGTATCCTGTCATATACCCTCATGGCACGGTGAATCCTTCCATTTTACTCATCACAGCCGCAATTTTGCAAATGTTAATAGAGGGCTGTCACCTCCGAAAGACGGGAGTCTTTTGTATCTCTAGCACACATTAGACGCTTGGTAAGCATTCACTTAATAAAAGCATGATATCCATTTTGTAGACATGAAACAAAGGGAAAAGACCTTATCTGAAGTTACAGAGAGTAGGACAGAACTACTTCAAACGGAGCCAAGGTCTCCGGGGCCACAAGTTCTAAAGTTAGGAAAAAAGCAAGTTACCCCGGGCGTCCCAAGAAGTCCTGGCCACGGTGTGTCGGGCGACGGTTTCTCAGGAAGAAAGGCCTACAGAGACAAATGGGTCCCACCTCCGGCCCATAGAGAGGGACCCCGCAGACCTGGCTAGTTCAGGGCCCTCCGCGATCCCGAGCCGGGAAAAGGGGTGGCCGGGGCCACACAGACAACGAAAGCAGAGCAGTTAAAAGAGGACAAGAGGCCGCACTCACCGACTTCGGCCTTGCCCCAAGCTCAGGAACCAGGGAAGCGCACCGGAAGTTCTCCCGCTCTGGCGCCGCACGGGAGCAACGGCGAAAGGGGCCGGGCAGATCCCTCAGTCGCGGAAGGACTGGCCCGCGCCTGCAAGTTCCGCCCTATTAAAAGTTGCCTTTTGCTACTTTCAGTAACTGATTTTAGCTCCCGAACCGCGGATAATAACTTTCATCAAACGATGCATTTTATATCCTGCTCCAGAAACACATCCACCAGCCATGGTTTTTCGGTCTCAATTATTCATGGTTTCAGAAGCTGAGATCAAGGTCGTGACTGCCAGATAGCCACAGTCAGAGGTTCCGTCATGATCCTGGTCAGCCAATCACTATCAGAGTAACAGTATCACAGCTGGCCATTTATCACCGGGTCTCAGCCTCCAACCACTCTCAGCCCTAGGGCAGAGCCTCAGAAACCCAGCCCAGAGGGAACCAGTCTCAGCAACAGTAGTCACCACATCGATGCCTCCAGCCATAATCACCCAGTGTCCTCTGGCAGTGCAGGCCTATATATCTCAGTCAGGCTGTAAACTTGAGGAAGGGAAACTGTCTGGCTTGTTCTCCACTGTTTCCCTGGAATCTAGCACAAAGCCAGGCACAAAGTCTCAGCTCAGTACATATAGTATGCATTTAATTAATGATAGTAGTTTGTTATTAACTAATGGCTTCTATTTTGGGGCCTAGCCCTGTGCTGGGTGGTTGTATCAGTCAGGGTTCAGCCAAGAAGTAGAGCCAACAGGAGGTATATAACAGCTTCACTGCAAGGAATTGGCTTACGTGATTGTGAGGGCTGGCTAGGTAAATTCAAATCCAAAGGGCAGGCCACTTGGTATATGATTTCTAATCCTTGCAATGACCCTAGTTAAGCAGAGTTAGTATTCCCAATATGCAGAAGAGAAAACTGAAGCTCAGAGAGGTTACACAGCCAGAAAGTGGCAGGGCTAGGGTGCAAACCAAGGTCTGACTGGCTATTCTTGTCCCCAGGCTGCTGCTCCTTAGCTTGTCTGTCACACTTCCTCAGTGACAGCTGGACATACCAATCTGTCTCAGTCAAAATTCATCTTTTAGGGAACTGCAGACTAGACCGGGCCCTGCAGTCATGGTTAATCACAATGAGCTGCTGCAATATTAACCAGAGATGGCCTCCATCAGTCACAGTCATGCATGTCAATCTCAGCCTGTCATGTCAGTTCCATTTCCTGCATGAAGAAGCTCAGCTCCCTCTCCACCCCTCCTCATTCCCAGTCTTATGCTGAGCTCTGCAGTCTGTTTTCAAAATGCCCTGTTCCAGCTGGGTTCACCCCTTTCCGAAATTTCAGGGCACTGAACTCTAGACACAGAAGCTGTGATGGTAGCCCAGGAATCCTACCTTGTAGATTGCATGTCTATCCAGATCGGGTTTCTTAACCTTGGTACTATTGAGGTCAGATAATTCTTTGTTGTAGGGCCATTAACCTCTGCATTGTAGGGTGTTTAGCAGCTTCCCTGGCCTCTGCCCACTAGATGCCAGTAACACCCCTCAGCTGTGACAACCAAAACTATCTCTAGACATTGCTAAATGTTCTCCTGTCAGAGGAAATCATACGCACCTCCCACGTTAAAAATCACTGATCTAAATGAACCAGCCAGGTTATTCCTAAGCAGTTCGGAGGCTGACCCTATATTTATGTGAGACAGAGATACAGATCCAGGGTGTGGGTGTACCCAATGTTTGCAAAACAAGTCCTATTCCAGGACTCCAGGGGTGACAGCTAGCTAAAAGAAAACTACAGGGAAAATTCAGGGAAGGATTCACAAAACTCCTGGAAGCAACTGCCTCTGACAATGGACAAGAGTCTGGAGAGGGTTGAAGAATTGCTTTTCACTGCACAGCATTTTGTATCATTTAATGAGTTACCTTGAAAGAGAAAAGACATAGTATTTAGTATTTGAAATTATAGGGAAATGCTCAGGATTTAAGTTTTTAAAAGTATTTAGAATGGCATGTATAGGTGACTTCAACTCTGATAAAAATACATATGTATGAGAGAAGACTGGAACAAAATGCACCAAATAGTTAGCAGTGGTTCTTGCTTGTGAGATTTTGGGCAATAAAGAAAGGTGGTTGAGGTGAGTTGTTTAGTAGAATAAAAGGCAAGTGCTGGTACCTGCACCTCCAGGGGCTCAAGGGACAAATTTAAGTTTTACATGGATTGTGGTTTTTAAATTTCAATATTTCTGTATTTATTTTTATGAAGACCTTTCTTTGCAAGGGACAAGGGATACTAGTTTTTCATTTGCATAAGTAATATAGTTTCCTTTTTAAATAAGAGAGTCAATATAGAGAAAAATGTTGTCAACAGGGGGACAGGTGGCCCACACAGGGATACGGCAACATACATGAAGGTGATGAGCCAAGGCTGAAGTTGGGGTTTGCTGTATACATTATCCATTTGGTCCCCATGGAGAGGGATGCAGAAAAGACCCCAATGTAGATGTCCTTTCAAGTGTGCATCTACACAGCAAACCCCTCTGTGTCCTGGGCCTGCATACTTACTGTTTCTGCTGCCTGGAATGCTCTCATGCAAGTTCTTCACCTTACTGGATCTTTCTCTTCATTCAGCTCAAAAACTGTGTCCTCAAGGGAGGCCGTAACTGGCCACCTTATTTAAAGTGGTCTCCTTTGATGACCATCCGTCTCCCCTAGTGCTGATCACTCTGGAATTGTCTGGGAGAGCCTGCCTGTTCTGTTGTCAGTTTCCTAGACTATGAGTTACTGGAGAGCAGGGACTTGGCCTTGTTTGTTGTTCCTGTAAAGCCTACCCCTAGGCCTGGACCACCCTGGGGTCTACAAACATTTGAATGAAAGTGTGGTAGGTTGAATGAAAGTGTTCTAGTTGGGATCTCTTTTCCCCAGTTTTAGCCCTTCCCACAATGCCAACTTGTACTGGTATCCAAGGTCAGAGAGAGATGCCAAGGCAGTTTGTGGTTCAGCATCAAACACATTTATTTCACTTTTATTGAGTATACAAGAACAGAGAGCACACGCATACAGCACGGAGCACTGAGGTGGGGGAGCGCGGGGACAAGAGAGGAGAGAGGGGTGTGAGTAAAAAGGACCAGGACAGCATCGCAGTTGGTTGGGAAGGTGCTTTTGAAAAAAAATATATATATTTAGAGTGATGTTGCTCATGCAGTTTCAGGCCAGTCTTGGAATGTGCTTGCAGGATTCAAAAACTGAAACAGGTCCTGGCATTTCCTGTACCCTCAGATGGAAAAGATCCCAAGAAAGGAAAAGAAGAGAAAACAAAGATTTGTAGGCTGGCCGAGTGGAAAAAGGCCATGAAGAGCATCTGCTTTATCCTGTTCATTTTGCAAGTGGGGACACTGAGGCCCCAAGGTGGGGTGGGACTAACCCAATGGCACGTGATGAGTTACGGGCTGAGCCAGGATGGCCACCCAGAACTTCTGACGGCCCTCCCAGGACTTCTTCCACTATGCTACATGGTCTCCTGGGCAGAGAGGCGGCACGGAAAGGATGAGAAATGTAAAAAGGCAAAAAGGAAAAGTAGGTTGAAGACAGACAAGACAAACGTCTATATTCTCTACGAAGAGGAGGATGGGGAGGAAACAGTGCCCTAGATTTCAGCTTCACAGCTCCCCTCCTCCCTGGTGGCACTGCCTGCCTCTCTGTGGAAGGAAGGTCAGAGCATTGGTGGGATGGAGATCTCCACAAACCCTGGCTGGCCCACAAACTAGGCCTGGTCACATTGTCCCTGCCCTGAAGCCACACACCTAGAGTCTGCAGGTGCAGAACCAAGAACAAATATTCCCCCTCTGAGGTCTGTCCAGGGCACTCAGGACACCTGGTTCCTACAAAGACAGAGAGGGTGCAGCGACTCCAGCTCTTGGCCTAGAAAGACTGGGGGCTCTCAGGTTGAAGAGGACAGGAAGGAGGTCCTGTGGCTTCTCTCCCAGGATTGTAAAAAGAACCTGGTGCATTCAAAGTGTGCTGTTGCTCTCGGGGGGAGCTGGAGTGGGCCACCCGCCTGCTCCAGGGGGATGGGGTTGGCTGGGCCATTTGAGCCCCTGCTGCAGGGCTCTCTCTGCCCTCTCTCCGTCCCATTTTTGCCCACAGAGGCAAACACTATTCTGGATTCTTGTCCTGCCTCGGGTCAGCACCAGTTAAGCAGCTAAGCATATGGGTCACTGGGCTAACTGATGAGCGAGCCCAAGCCCTCTGCAGGGAACCTCCAGGCCATGTCTGATCACTGGAGAGAAGGCAGAAATGCTCGCAGAGGGGTTGGAGATGTGAGGCTGGCCTAGGGGGCTTCCCAGGTCCCACTGCTCCCCTCACACTTTCTCCATGAGCCTAACAGTAGTGCCGGCACAAGTAAGTACTCGATAAATATTTGTGGAATGAATTCATTGACTGCTTTAGAAGCAGGAAGGGGGAAGTGAAATGGGGCTGAGAAATTAAGGGGCAGTAGAGACATCCTCCCTCAGAAGGAGCTTCAGTGAGCTCAGGGAAGCAGCTTGTGTCAGGAAAGCCTGGGAAATCCCACATTTGCCAGAGGGCAATGCCAGGCTCTTCTCTGAGGGCTTCTGTGGTCTCAAGGCCATTTCTGGGGCGCCAAGGGCACAGGCTCAGAGCGCAGGCACTGACTGAAGGAAAGGTCTCCAAAGCCAGGGTCTTATACATAGATGGAGCCTCAGCCACACAGCCTTTCCTCCTCAGCTCATTCTGGGGCAGGCAAAGCCTTTGGGAATGCAGTTTTGACCTCTCAGGGCCTGCCCTGTGTTCAGTCTCTACCATGGCTGCTTTGGCCCAGGAAGAAGAGAATGATTTGGACAGAATACAGGAGTGGTAAAGGGAAAGGCTGAGCTGGGAATCTTCAGACAGCCGGATGAAAGCCGCCATCCTCTGCGGCAGCCAGAGGTGTCACCTCTCTGGATGGGAGTTAGCTGTTACAATGCGGTCAGGGAAACGCAAGCCAGGTGGCAAAAAAGAGATAACTAAGAACCGAGGCCAGCCTCTAGAGAGGTAGGGGAACTAAGCCAGGGGACCTGTGTGGCAGAATCCTAACTCTGGACACCACGCCTGAGCACAGACCAGGCCCTGGCTGCTACTGCCCCGGTGGGGAGAAGGCGTTGAGCCTGCTTCCTTCTTGCCAAACCCCTGCCTCTCCATTTGGAGACTCCGCCCCTCCCCATCAATCAACCAAATTACAAACACCACACACTGTATTTCTACACTGAACCGTCAGCTCCTACCATGAGCGACCTACAGCCAGGGTCCAGGTCTCCTTGGCTGGGCCGATTCAGTGAGATCTAGGAACCTTGGGATATATCAATCACAGTCAGATAATTATAATTTTAAAATGTCAGCTTCATACTTACCAGCACGGTTTATTGTAGTATTTGTTTCCTGTTATACGTAATATACATCACTTAAAAGCACATCCGTACAAACCTCCTACAAGCTGCACCTCCATAGTGAGAACCCATAAACATACAATGTCTACCTCCCTGTGGCTGGTTTTACGTTCTTGCTTTTCTTTTCTTTTTCTTGTTTCCAATGAGAGTCATTGCAGTGGCCCTCAGCAGGACCAGGACACTGGAGGATGAGGGACGTGGGGTGGGGGAGAGAGGGGAGGGACCCGAGACAGAAAATGACAAGACGTGTGAGAGTCAAGGGGGAAGGGAGGTGGAAGAAAGGAAGGTGGATTTTTGCAGCCCAGTGTCAAGACCCGAAAGATAACAATCCAGTGTTCCTCCTCCTCCCTTCCGAGTGGGGATCTTTCGCTCTTTCTCGGAAAATGGTTGATGGGGCGTGTCTTGCTGCTGCAGCTTCTCTTGCTTGGCTGCAAAAGTGTTTTCCTTTGCATTCGAGTGGGCAACGGACGCGGGAGAAGAACAAACAGAACGCTCGTCCACTAAATGTAACGTGCAGAACCAGGGTCGACTTGAACTCCTACAATCAGCGAGGTCTGACTTGCCCTGGTTGTTCTGCAGGGCTCCAAGGGAGGAGGGGAAAGCAAGGGGTTATTGTTATCTTTTTTTTTCCTGAAAAATCCCACCGAGTCTTGAATTTGTCTGCAAAGGAAATGTAGGCGTTCGGATGTTGGTTGCTGTCGGCCGAATGCTCGGCCAGCCCCGGCAGCAGTGCAAGGACGTGGTGTTTCCTGTATATATATCTATATCTATATATATCTATATATATGCTTTTCCTTTCCCAGTCTCTCATCAGGGACAGTACGTCGCAGCTGGGACGTCGGTGTTGCGTCGGAGAATCCAGAATGAAGGCCCCTTCTTTGCGGTTCTCTGGCTTGGGTTGGACCAGAAACGCGAGCATCTCTTCACAGAGGTCAGGATTCCTGAGGCCAGAGGCATCGGGAGAAGGGCACGCAAAGGAAGGAGGACAAGAAAAGTTAGTAACTTTTGTCACCCATCTTTAAAATACACGGCAAGAGGTGGTTTCTGCTACTTTTACCATGCGCCCTTCGTTATGGCTCAGGAAGATAGAGGAGCTTGTCTGAGGCCACAGAGCTTGTGAGAAAGGGGCCTGCTGAGACCTGAACCCACCTCTGTCTGATTCCAAAGCCCATGCACGTTTTGCTGGGTTATCCCCAGGGAGGTGGGATCTTTTACTTTGGCTGGAAAATTTGTCCAAGTTTCCTTGAACACTGAAAGCTGAGACCCATGTGTTTCCTTTTCTTCCCGTCTGCTCTCAGTTCTAAGAAATGTTTAGTTGTGATTGCAGATGTTTTCTTGGTTTTCTTTCCTGGTCTCCAGGCCTGCTGCGTCCTGGGGGTTAAACCCCAGAGGATAGTGTTTAAGTAAAAGAAACTGAAGTCTGGATTCTGACTCAGGTTGGACTCCAAAACTTAGTGGCTAAGGGGCATGGGCTCCGATATCAGACGACCCGAGTTCAAATCCCATTCTGTGGTCAACTAGCTCTGTCATCTTGGGTAAGTTTCTTAACCTCTTTTGACCTCAGTTGCTCCCTCTGTAAAATGGGTCCTGCCTCATGCAGTTGTCGGGAGGATTCAAGACAAGGATCAGCATACGGATGGGTGCTGAGTAAATACTGGCTGTTCTTGCTATGACTCTTGTTGTTGATTTAACCACATGCTATTCTGATCTCACTGAAGGCAAGGACTGTCTTTTCCTTATTGTTGTCTTTCCAGTGCCCAACACCGTGCCCAACACATAGAATCTACCTGAACCATTCAACAGGTGGCATAGCATCCCTGCACTTTACCACTGACATATGGGCAAGTACTAATGGAGTTGCAGAAATCTGATCCTTCTTGGCTCATTTGACAGATGGGAAAACCGAGGCCCAGAGGGTTCAATGACTTAGCAAGTTGGTGGCAGAAACCAGACCGAGGACCTGCTCCTGCTTTACAATAGGTCAGTTATTATTTTTTCCCCATTTAATTAACATTTTGAAAGTGAGAAAGGTCTGGGTGCTACCAGAAGCAGGTGGGCCAGTGGGCAAAGATGGAGCAGAAGCCACACATCTAGCCTGTGAGTTGCTGGGAGAGAAGAGAAGATGGTGTGTGAGGTGGGCGTGATTTCCACACTCACAGCAGGAACTTCGAGGAGGAAGAACTTCCGTAAGGAAGGCTACTGGAGCAGGGGCAGATGTTCCTGGAGGACTTGGGGAACGGGGAGAAGATGAAGACGGGCAAGACGGATGTGCACATGGAAACAGGGCACCAGGCTGGTGGTAGAAGTTTAGGGTCTGCCTTGCTCAGGGCTCTCACTGACCCCTTGACGTGGCAAAACCTCAAGGGACAAGGAAGCAGGCCACATCGCCGAGCACCTTCTGCACGTGAGACACACCTGGTCCGTCACTGCTAGGGACTGAATGCTGTGTCCCCCTCAAATTCACATGTTGAAGCCCCAACCCTCAAGGTGATGGTATTTAGAAGTGGAGCCTTTAGGAGGGGCTCATCAATGGGGTGCGTGTCCCTCTAAGAAGAGACGTGGGACAGACGATTTCTCTCCCTGCTCTGCGCCATGTGGGAACACAGAGAAGCCACTGTCGGCAAACCAAAAGAGGGTCTCACCAGGAGCCAGACTGACTGGCACTTCGATCTTGGACTTCCCAGCCCCTACACTGTGAGGAATAAAGTGTGTGTTGTTTAAGCCACACAGTACGTTCTAGGAGCCCGAGCTTACTCCGACACTCACAGATGCTGTTTAATTATTGCAGAAGCTCCAATTCATAGATTAACTCCATTTTGTAGGTGAGGAAACTGAGGCCCAGAGAGGTTCCTCTGGGCATACTGCTGGTAAGGTACTTCTGGGTCCAAGCTGGGTATGTTCTTTCTACTCGATTCTGCTCCTTTCTGGGGATTTTTTTTTCTTACAGTGCCAGCTTCACCTTCAGTTCGCTCATTGATGAATAAAGTGCCTGCCCTAGAACTCAGTGTCGACCTCATCCTGAGTTGGTGGGGTATCTTTAAAAGCCCATAGTCACTTCAGAAGTACCAGGGACATCTAAACAATACTGAATGATAATTTTTTCTTCTCAGTTTATTACAGCAGAGTCCTAGTGGGCAGCCTTTTGTTAGCCTACTCTGTGTTAATAATAGTAATATTATCAATAATAGTAATAATATTAATAATAATAGTAATACGTAATCACAGTCATAATTAACTTTGATCAAGCACTTCCTATGTGCCAGGCCCAGTGCTCACTACTGTAGATGGATGATCTCAGTAACCCTGTGAGTAGGTACTATGAACAGTCACTGTGGTGAGGAGGTTAAGACCACAGGGCAGCTTTGGAACCTAACAGATGAGATTTGAGTCTCTAACCAATATCTGTGAGCAAATCAACAAAAGCCTCTGAGCTTCAGTTTCCTTATTTATTAAAATGAACGAGCAGATGACAGTACTCATGGTGAGTGCATAGCCTGGTGCCTGGAACAGTGTAAGCACTCCATAAATTACAGCAATCGTTACTACAAGGTTCAAAAACTTGCTCAAAGTTGCACAACTAATAATGGGCAGGACTGAGATTCGAATCCAGGTCGGCAGAACTATTATCCTGGGTACCAAGATGCATCCATTCATCAAACCAACATTTCCAAGCACTTTAAAAAAGAGCTTTCTAACTCAGAGAGGACCTCTGCTCCAGAATTAGTGAGTCTGACTATATTAAGAGTCAGAGTTGGTTCCTACTTGGTGATAACTAATGGCAAAGCAGGTGGGCAGAAAAGGCAAGGGAGAAACTTCTGCCTCTCCAGGGCAACATAACAAGGGGAACTTTACAGAAGGATCCAAAAGAGACAGAGTGTGCACGGTGATGCGTGGTACAATGGTAGCAAAGAAAGAACTAAAAGAAGGACAAGGAGGAGGGAATGAGATGGCAAAGGGAGTAGTGAGGTGGGCAGATGTGAAAGACTGCGTGGGGTGGGCAGGAGGCTGGAATGAGAGCTCCGAATGGTCAGGAAACATGGGAAGGCAGGAGCCGGGGGTGCTGGCTGGGATGCCCTGGGAGAGACGAGGAGGAGTGAGACAGGGAATGAAGATGTGAGAAGCACACAACAGACGCTCTAGGAAAGCAAATAAACAGCCAGATGACTATATATAACTGGAAGGGGGCTTGTCCCATCTCTTCATTTTGCAAATGAGGAAACTGAGACCCCAGTGGCCACACAGCTGGTCAGCAGGAAGATTGGGTTTGGAGTCAGGTCCCGATACCCAGCACAGAGTTCTTCGCATCACTGGCTTCTACGCCTGGCTGCACATGGATTTCCTAAGGACCAAGGTATAAATGAAGATCCCCAGGGCCCGCCCAGCGCTTCTAAGTCAGACTTTATGGCAATAGCTCTCTAGTATCTGTATTCCCCAGGTGACACTGCCGGCTTAGCCCCAGCTTGGCAAGTGATCTGCACTCTACCACTCTGAGATCTGGGCAGCAAAAAGCAAGAATAATTGGACTGGACAACTGAGGGGACAGGAGTGCAAGTGTGAGGAAGGCTGGGAAGTATGCTCTGTCCATGATCAGCTTACACATCTTCTAGACCAGTGCTGTCCAACAGAAACAGAAAGTGAGCCACAGTTGGAATTTAAAGTGTTTTAGATCACAGATTTTCTAGACACATAGATTTTCTAAATTTTCAAGGTATTTCTAGTTTTCTAAAATTTTCCAGATAAACAGAAAATTTTAACTCTAAATTAAAATTCTAACTTTTTAATTTACATTAAAAACACTAAAAAGAAACAGGTGAAATTAATTTTAATAATGTATTTTTAACCTAATATATCCAAACATCGTCATTTAACATGTAATCAATATAAAAATTACTGAGCTATTTTATACTCTTTTTTCCATACATGGCCTTCAAAGTCCAGCACATATTTTACCCTTAAGGCACATCTCATTTCAGATTAGCCAATTTCAAATACTCAACAGCCACGTGGGGCCAGCGGCCCCTATGTTGCACAGCACAGAAAACCACTTCCATCATTGCAGAAAGTTCTACTGGACAGCGCTGGTCTAGACCTGGGGTTGGCAGCCTTTCAAAGTGGCAGGAAAATGTTTCAGTGCTTTTTCTTTTGACTCAAAGTGGGAGGTGATCAGAGGATGAGAAAGAAACATTCTTGTAGCTTTCTAGAAAACATTTGTTTCACTCATCAAGGAAGAGGGCAGACCTACACTGCTGGTGGGAGTACAGTTCAGTGCAGTCACTGTGGAAAACATTATGAAGATTCCTCAAAAGACTAGTAATAGACTTACTATATGACCCAGTAATCAAGCTCCTGGGCATATATCCAGAAGGAACCCTACTTCAAAAAGACACCTGCACCCCAATGTTCATAGCAGCACTATTTACAATAACCAAGACATGGAAACAGCCTAAATGTCCATAAACAGACGACTGGATAAAGAAGATGTGGTATATTTATACAACGGAATACTATTCAGCCATAAAAACTGACAACATAACACCATTTACAGCAACATGGATATTCCTGGAGAATGTCATTCTAAGCGAAGTAAGCCAGAAAGAGAAAGAAAAATACCATAGGAGATCGCTCAAATGTGGAAACTTAAAAAAAAAAAAAGGAACATAAATACAAAACAGAAACAGACTCATAGACACAGAATACAAACTTGTGGTTGCCAAGGGGGCAGGGGGTGGGAAGGGACAGAATGGGATTTCAAAATTTGTAGATACTGACAGGCATATGTAGAATAGATAAACAAGATTATACTGTATAGCACAGGGAAATATATACAAGATCTTGTGGTAGCTCACAGCAAAAAAGAAAGTGACAATGAATATATGTATGTTCACGTATAACTGAAAAATTGTGCTCTACACCGGAATTTCACACAACATTGTAAAATGACTATAACTCAATAAAAAAGCGTTTGAAAAAAAAGGAAGAGGGCAGAAAGGGGGTCTTTGAAATGGATTTACCTTTCACTGAAGTATAACGTGCGAAGCACATAAAGTACACAAATCTAAGTGTGGGGCCTGACACTTTTTTATACACGTACAGACCCATGTAACCCTCCCAGGTCAAGATGCTGACACATCTAGCCCTGTGGAATGTTCCCTTGTGACTCTTTCCTGTCAGTGCCACACCCCAGAAGTAACCAATATTTAGATGTTGATTGTTGCTGATTAGTTTTGCCTGTTTCTGAACTTCCTATGAATGGACTCACACTGTATGTACTTTTTGTGTCTGACTTATTTCACTCAACTCAATGTCTGTGAAATTTTATTATTATAGGTTGGGGAGGGGGTCAAAGCCATGCTGGGGACCAAGACTCTTGGTGGGTCCTCAGATGGAAATGACCCTGGGAGGACCTTGCCACTGCTCTCTCCTCCCTCTCACGGCTGCTGAGCTCCATGGGCCTTACCTGTGGCTTCTTGTCCCTCTCCTCCGGGGATGGGTCTGTTTCTCTGTATACAACAGCTTTGGTTACCAGCATGTCAGGATGCTGAAGTTTGGCCTCCTTGATGGCCAAAGCCAGGGCCTAGAGAAGAGGAACAGCAAAGTGAGAACCAGAGCACACTGACTGCGGGAGCGGCCCCGGAGACCTACAAGCCTGTCAGCGCACAGCTCAGGAAGCTGGGGCCCGGGAAGGGGCAGTGGTCAAGGAGTTAAAGGGTGAGGCTAGGGTTCAGGTCTTCTGGCTCCTGCTGGCTCCCATTCAGTGTCCCTTCCTTGGGGGTTTCTCCGCTGCACAGGGTTGGCAGGAAGTAGACACCTTCTCTGCTCTTGAATGAAGCTGCCCATGAGTAACCCAATTTTGGAGGGTCTGGGGACTGGGCAGTGCCACTGGGCACTAGGGTCCCCATCCTCATACCTGGTCTTGATCGACATCTTCGTCCCCAGTAATGATGATCCGCTTCTCGATCCTCGTCTCAGAAAACCCTCCTTTCACAGTCTGCAGAGGGAGAGGGAGAGGGAGATGGGGTCAGCCTTGGGTCCTGCTGGGGCAGCAGCCTCGACACGGGGCCTGTGCCAAGCCTCCCTCCGGGGCGAAGCTGGAGCCAGCAGTTGTCTTCTCTCCAGGCTCCCTCAGTTTTCTCCTTTTCTGGTTTTGGGATTTCAGACTGTACATCTTGCCTGGCTGCCACCCTTCCCCCAACTACCAAGCCGCCCCCTCTAGGTCTTTCAAGCCCGGCTCAAATGCTGTCGCCCTGACCCTGGTGAGCAGTCCCTCTGTCTTCCTGCCTCGGTACTCTCCAAGCGGCAAGTTCGTATCTCGCACCGTTTTGGGCCTCTCTGCCTTGAGCTGACCTTGTGTGTGTGACCTTGTGTGTGGCCTTGCTCCCTCGGCTGGGGCAAGGGCAGGGGCTGTAATCCATGCACCTCTGGATCCCCTCCTCCCCAACTCCCCTGTCCAACCTGATCAGGACAGGTGCTAAACGCAGATTTGTTGAATGAACACATGAATGGAATGTGAATGGTGACAAAGTTCTACTTTAAATGATTTCAAACAATACTAGAAGAGAAAATTGCATTGCTGAGTCTTATAAATATACTTATAACCATCATGTTTTCCAAAGGGGTGGGGCTTGGGTGTGAGTTTAGAAGTAGAAGATGGGGCAGGACCTAATGACTTGGTATATTAAAGGAGGATGGTGGCTGAGGGAAACCCCAGATGGAGTCGCGAGTGGACAGAAAAAAGAGGGGGGGCTCCCAGTTGGCAGGGCTGGGAGGGACTTTGGGAAGAAGAGTTATCTGTGTGATAGAAAACCTGCCCATAAAGCTTTCAGTGGAGTCATCATTGCTCACTGATGCCTTTGGTGGGAGTGAGTGCTTTCTGGGGAACGTGCTGCAGGGGAGTGGGCAGGGCTGGGACAGTCTGTGTGCTGCCTACCAGACTCCTCCTTTGATGCTTGAGTAAAAGCTCCAATTTATCCTGGCTCCCTGGCCTCTCTCCTCTAGGCCTCCATCCCCGCCCTGGGCCCCCTCCTGCCTGCCTCCTGGCCACTCAGGCATGGACACGCTGGCCAGCCTGTCCTCAGTCCTCTGTCCTCATTGGCTAAGTTACAGCTGACCGTCAGGAATGCCTCCCTCCTCTGGCCTGGACTCTTCCTCACCGCCCCCTGCTGCAGGTCCTCCATCCTTAGTCTCTTGGTAACTTTCTTCTTTCTCCCATCTGCACATTCTGGTGGACCTAACCTCCTCTCTTTAAACCCCTTTTAGCTGGGTCGCTCCCCATTTTAAAAACCTTGATGGCTTTCCAATGGCCTTCAGACTCAGATCCTCTGTTTGTCCTGGGATTTGTCTCATTTGTCTCTATTCTGCTTTCCTGCCTCCGGTCCAACCTAATTTCCCACAGTTCCGTCCCCTACCTGCTGCTTGTCCTGTTTCCCCACATGCGTTGTTTACAGCGCCCCCGCCCGGCCACCCTTAGCACAGAGGCCAGCATAAAGTTGCTAATATTCGCTCAGTGAAAGAAGTGAACACACACAGTTTCTGCTCCCATCTTCCACGCTGCTTAGAACGTCTGCGTCTGTCTTCTCCTTCACAAGCCCTCCCCTGGCTTTCCAAGAACCTATACATTCCCACTTTTTCTAGAAGACCCTTCCTCATTCTTTGAACCTTCCTTAAATCGCCCCCTTCTAAATCCCTCCAGCACTTAAGATCTATAAGACACAAACACCAGGGTTCACAACTATATCCCAGGAGATGGTCTTGTCCCCAAGCCTGGCTATCAATGTTGAAGGGCAGGTCAGTGCCTTAGGATGACCCATAGCACAGAACAAAGCACTCCAGAAACTGGGAACACCACAGGTCTTCTCTGTCCACGCATCCAAGACAGAGCCACGGCAATGACCTTCCCGAGCCCCACAGCCAGGCTGGGGGCATATGGTGCCCTGCTGCTACTCACTTTGGTAACATGGGTGGTGGTGGAGGTGGAGAGGGTTTCCGCAGTGGCGCCGTAGGTGCTGGTGAGGACATCTTTCCCGATGATCTGCAGAATATAACCACCCCCCACCCCGGGGTCAGGTGAGGACGCTGGGCTCTGCACGATGGGGGTGGGGGGGGATGATGGGGGCTCCCATGAAGGCAAAGTTTGGAAACCAAGATGCTTTGAACCACTGAGTCTAAGAATTCAGGAATATTGGAACCTTCAGAATACAAGACCCATGAAATTCTCAAACCATGGAATCCAAGATTCCTAGGACCTGAGATTCCTGAGGTCCAGAATCCTAACAAGACTATAGAATTTAAGAATCCTGGCATCTTAGAAGGATGAATAGAGGGATCCAGGTGGAAACGGAGCCCTCCTGATCTCCCACCCTGTCAGGGCCGGGAACACGCTCTCTCTGAGGTTAGATGATAAGCAGGACAGATTGGGAGCTGCAGGAGCTGCAGGAGACCTCACAGTGACAGGTCGGTGAGGCAGCCACTGACAGAGCCAGGTCCAGAATCCAAGCCTCTGGACTACGAGTCCATTGCTCCTCCTGGTCAGCAAGGAGAGCAGGTGCAAAAGAGCTGTCACACCACAGGCACCACCAAAGCGAGGAGCCACTTCACCCCACACTGCCATGGCTCTGCTTGTGTGTGTACGTGGGGAGGGTACGGAGGGCAATGGAAGAGACTCTGGTGGGGACCAGGGAGTCCCGTGGGCATCCGAATCTGATGCTATTTCCTGCTGCTGCATTTAAAGGGGTGGTTTTAGGCTCCCTGCCACACCTGCTGTGAGCTACCTGTGGACCCGCGTCCACATTCTCTGTGTGGAATCCCCTAGCCTGAGCTGGCCCTGCCCACTTACCGGAGAAAGAGAATGGATTTCCGTGGCCACCGTCTGTGGGCCTGGGATCATGGCAGCTGCCCCCTTCCCGGACTTGAGACTGTTCTCCTGGGGAAACAATAGTGCTCAGATGGCCAGGTCTCAGGTGGGCGGGCCCCCAGGATGACCAGAGCCTGTGGCCACATAGCTCTCGTGGCCACAAGGTTGAATAGCAATGCTAGAAGCAGAGAACTGAAGGCATCATTCAGTTTGGTCTTCTCTGGTTCATCACTCGCCCACTTGCTCGTTCACACACGCACTTACACACTTAGTCATACACCCATTCATTCAACACATGTTTACCGACTGCCTGGTGTTAGAGACACTGTGGTGAACAAGACATGGTGTTGCTCCCTGGAAGCACTAACAAAGAAGGTGAGACGGGTCCTCGTCCTGGCCCTGCCACGTTCCAGTCACGTGACCCGGGGCAGAGCCACTTCCACTCTATGGGCCTCGTGGATCCACCCACACAAAGGGGCCCCTGCAGGGCACAGGGGTAACAAATGTCCCACTCTGGTGGGGGGTGTTGATAACAGTGGGGCAGGGGCGATGTGTGTGAGGAGGGGGGCAGGGAATGTATGGGAAATCTCTGTGCCCTCCTCTTAATTTTGCTGTAAACTTAAAACTTCTCTGAAAAAATAAAGTCTTAAAGAATTTTTTTAAAGGGGAACCCCTGTCACTCTCACAGAGACTTTATAAGGCTAACGGAGGAGAAAGGGCTTTGTAGATATCTGCAGAGCAAATACAGGAATACAGGCTGGCTACTAACAACATCACAACTACTGTTTTCTGAGTACTTGCTATGTGCTAGGTATTATGCTAAGGATGCATGATCTCATTTATGCCTCTGAACGACCACAGGAAATTGGTTTAATCTTTCTCTTTCACAGCTGAAAAAGTGGAGGGCGAGAGGATGTTAAGTGGCTTGTCCAAGTCCCCCTGCAAATTAGTGATAGAGCCTGGATTTAGACCCAAGTTCATCAGACCCCCAAATTCAACACACTCTTTCTGTAACCACTCCTTCTGCAACGCCACTCTGCCCTTGGAACTCTCATCCTTGAGCCAGCTCTCCTGGTGTGATCTTGGAGTTTAACCGCTAGAAGTTCCTGGAATTGACCCTGGAGTTACTGGACCACAGCCTCCTGCCTCCTCCTCCCATTTCCTGTACCATCTGAGGGCTCAGCCTTGACCAGGGGCCCAGAGCTGTGTCCATTCTGCAGCTCCCCAGCGGGCTGAACCCTGTCTTGGCCTGTACTTGGTACTAGATCTGGGCCTCTGCCCGCCAGGGACGGGTGAGGACAGAGGCCCTCTGCCTTCACCCCATTCCCCTGGACATCTGCTCCAGCTGAGGCTGTCAGTGACCTGTTACCTGGCACTCCAACCACAAGGCACTTTCTCGGAGGAAGTCCCAGGATGTGGCCCGGCAGCGGCCTCTAAAGAGCAGCCTTCTGAGCTCAATGCTTTCTCTCTCCCAGCTTCGAAAACAGCCACTAGCCCCTCTGAACTCTACTGTCATTTCAGGCCTCTTCTTCTCCCACTGATCCCTCTTTCCCAGGCAAAGCCTTACCTCCACCTTCACACTGAAAACAGAGGCCACAGGTTGTTCAAAACAAGGTCCCAGCTGCTCGGCCTGCCTCTCCTGTACCTTCCAGTCCCCTCTCCCACCTCAAGGAGGAGCGGCCCCCATCCCTGGCCAAGGCCACACCACCATCTCTGCTTCGGACCCTTCCTCCACCAACTAAGGGCTCTCCTCGCCACCCTCTCTCGGGGCCTCCTTAGCCACCCAAGGCTTCCACTGCCTCATCAAGGCCACTGTCCTTTACATGTAGCTCAGATCTCTCTTGAACTCTAGACCTTTCAGACCATTTGCATCCTAGACATTTTCCCTTGGAGATGTTCCATGGGCGCCTCAGACTCATCAGATCCAAAGTGGAGTTTGCTGCCTCCCCTGACCCCTGACACATACGTGCCACTAAAAAGCGCCCTCCTCGGTGCTTGTCAGTGCTTCTCCCACCAGAGAGGTGTCACCTGGAGGGCTTGTGGAAACAGAGCCACTGGGCCCCGCCCCAGGGCTTTTGAGTCAATAGGTCTGGGGTGGGGCCTGACAATTTCTGTTTGAACAGGCTCCCAGGACCGCACTCTGAGAACAGCGGGGCTGGTGAGCAGAGTCCCTGGCCACCTCTTGTCCTATTACCTGAACATTCTATCAATAACCAAATCCCGTACTTTCCTCCTCCAGGCACCCTTCAACACTGTTGCCCTCATGGGCATCCACCTCCTCGTGCTCCAGCCCTGTCCCAGCCCCTAAACTAGTTCCCTGCCTTCTCTTTTGGTCTCTCCCAATGGAGTGTGGGCTCAGGGATGCTGTCTGTCTCCCTCAGTGCTGGATTCACAGTGTCTGGCACAGCGCTTCACACACTGTGGGTGTTCGATAAATATTTACTGAAGGAAGGAGAAAAGAAGGACAAGAAGGAGAGGAAAGAGGGACTTATGCCTCCAAGTGAAGGAAGTTTTGCTCCAGTCATGTTCCACACAGGTTGCTAGAGTAATCTCTCTAAAACACAGAAACACATATTTGATAACATCATGCCCCTACTGAAAACACTGAAGTGATTCTCTACGGTCTCCAGGATGAAGTTTGAACTTTGTATACGACATTGGTGGCCCTTCAAGCCGTGGCTCAGCCTTCCTTTCCAGCGTCTTCTCCCCTGGCTCCCCCTCCACACACCTGCCATCACTGACCACTTCCTTTCCCCAAACGCAACCTCTTTTGCATCCTCGCCCTTACACCCGCTGTTCCCAAGGCTTAGAAGACCTCCTCCCATGACTGTACCTTCACTGATCCTTCAAGCACAGCTCAGATGTCACTGCCTAGATAAAGCCTTCCCCGGCTCCTACAAGGCTGCCTCACACCCTGTGCTCCCTAGGAAAGCATCATTACACTGTTTCATGAAGGCAGGAAAAACTCACGGCAGCTCATTTACAGACCACTTACTGTGTACCGGGCACTTTTCTAAGGGCTTTGCATAGATAACCTGAGTTCAGCCTCACATCAGCCCTTTGAGGGATATGCTATTATAGCCCCTCACCCCATTTGACAGAGGTGGAAACTGAGGTCTGGAGAGTTTCGGATAACTTGCCCAAGGTCATCCAGCCAGGAAGTGGGAGAGCTGGGCCTTGTTCACCACCGTGTGCCCAGGACCTGAACACAAGGGCACAGCACATTAGATGTGCCCATGATTATTATTTAGACGAATGAATTCTAACAAGCAGTATCTTTCCTTCAAATCTATACCCCCGTACTTGGCAGTACGGAGACACATAAATGTTTTTGGAACAAATGGATGGATGGATGGATGGATGGATGGATGGATGGATGGATGGATGAGTAAATGAATGATGTAACTGCCTGCTCACCATGGTACGAATTTACATTTAGCCCAATAAGCATCCTGATGCCACGCGGTGATGGGTTGAGGGCAGAGGAGGAACTGAGTGATCGAGGGCAAGTGTGTAAGCTAGTAACTGGTTTGGGTTTACTTATCTTAAAATCTTTGTTTACTCAAAACCTTCCTGCTGGGTAGTCTAAATTAACGTAATTTTCTTCCTATGTGCATATCAGGGGTTTGGCAAGAGAAAGCATTTGAAAACAATCTCCCCCAGCTCAAGACAGATTCGGCCCAGGCACTGATAGCTGCCCAGCCCCACCCCCAGGCCCAGCCCCATGCAGCTGCTGTTCACAATGGTCAGGATGAGGGAGCAGAGAAGAGCGGTGGAGGCAGACAGTGGGGCTTCTGGAGTCAGAATGCCTGGGTTTGACCTGGCTCTACCACGTATTGGTTGTGTGGCCTTGGGTAAGTCCCTTTACCTCTCTGAACTTCATTTTCCTCATCTGTAAAGGGTGGAGAAAAAAGAGCATCCACCTCCCAGTTCTCGTTCTACTCCTTGAGCTCACACCTTCTAGGTTCTCAGCGCCTCGCTGGGTGCCACAACCCGTGTGCTGAGCACTAGCTGTGGTGCGTCATTGTTCAAGAATCTGATGTTACTGGACTCTCTCAAGAGCCCGTGAACCAGGCAGAATGGGGTGTATTCCCATTTTACAGATAGGATGCCTAAGGCCAAGGACCTTCCTTCATGGGTCAAACAACAAATAGGCAGCAGAACCACAAGGTCCCTCAGGAGACAAGCCCAAATCTGAGCTTCCAATTTAGGTTCACCGCACGCCATCTACTGGCCAAGGCAAGGAAATGGCCTGGGACACGAGAAAATGCACAGCTGCCCAGAGGATGGACCTCATTCAGGAAGGACTTTCAGGCACAGTCTTCCTGTGCTGCCAATAATCAGATAATCAAAGGGTATCATTCTCTCTTTATCCCTGCCATAGCTGAGATGGTCCAGGTAACTGAGACTCAAGGACACCACCTCCCACATTTTTCAGTTTGGAAAACTGAGGTCTGACTATGTGCCAGGCAATGAATGTGTGACTGTATGCCCCATGCCCCATGCAGCAAAGGCAGATGAGGACTTCCCGCAACAGCTGGCGGTGTTGGCTTGCTATCTGGCTGTTTCAAGGGCAAGGGGGCTGGTCAGAGAGGGAAGTCTTTTGGGTCCTACTTACCATGGTGGTTGATATGGTCTCTGTGGTGATGGAGGGAGTAGTTGTTATGAACTCCTTCCCACCTAGGGCAGTCCCATCAACCTGTGGCCAGAGGAGGAGTTGTTAGAGAGGGAGAGAGTGCCGGGTACACCTGCAGCATCTCTCGCCTGGGCTCTGGGCATTCCCAGTTACAAAGTGACAGGTGGTGTGAGCAGACATGCACCTGGGGAGGGGGGATGTCCACACACAGACCAAACTACAAAGGGGCCTCACAGGTCCTCCAGTTCATTTCAATCACCTCATTCGACAAAGGAAAAATAATCCCAGATAATTTGATAAACTCTATGCAAAGCTCAATACATGTATTCTTTGACCTAGTGATCCCATTACTAGGAATACACCCTTTGGAGACAGACTTTGAACACTTTGCCAAGAAGTCAGAACAAAAAAGTTCACTGGAGCACTCAATATTAACTGCAAAAGACAAAAACATTCCCATTGATGGGAGATAAATGTGTGATAAATTAGGATCCACTCCTATGTGGGAATAAGAAGAGGAAAATGGGACCAAGAAGAGGAAAATGGGACCATATATGCCAACAAGGAGACAAAACGATCTCTTTTGGTAAAAAATTTAAATATCTAGAGATGTAAGTACATATGTTAATATACACATACATGTTTTTCTGGGAGGAATCACAAGAAAGTTTTCATTTTGTTCTGTTTGAATTTCATAACTGTGAATATTTTGTTATTTTGTTTTGATGTCAATAAGGGTAACTGAGCTGTAGAATTTGGGGCCATTTTTAGTTTTCTTTATATTTCTTTGTATAAAAACAAAACCAATACACATTACTAAAACAAAGCAGGCCAGAAAGGGAGCAGGTGGCCCGGGGTTACACAGCTTCTCAGAACTCAAGAGTCTTGATGGCTGCGTTCGCTGCCTCGTAAACCTCTATGCACATTATAAAAGTAGGAGAAAAAATTCTGGAAATGACAGAGTTGCTCACGTTGTGTAGGTTTACATCTTACTTTAGTTCTTGAGACAACGACTGTTCTCCAGGGCAAGAGAGCCCCTCGAACTGCAGTTCCTCTGGCCAGAAAGAACCATGAGGGCATCTATCAAACCCTCAGCCTCGATTTTCAAAGCTTAAAAACCACAAAAGGAACTTACAAAATGCACTGTAAGTAATCCACCTGTCTCTATTTATGACTGCTTTCTCTGGGGTACTGAGTCTATTTCGTCTCGCTAAGACAAATGACTTTTTATTTTTTTTTCTTCTAGTTTGTTCATTTTGTCAATCTGATGTGGAACCACCATGCACAAAAAAACTGGCCCAACATAAGTTGTTTTGACTAAAGCTGAATTGGGATCTCTCTCCTCTCCCAAAGCAGCCCCTGGGATAGCTCAAGAAATCTCTCCAACTCTTTCAAGCAATCTGAAAGCCATGGTCTAATCCACTAACTGCTAGTCTTTATAACACTCCCAGGAGGATGAGGGAGACGTGATCATCCCCATTTCATAGATGGGAAAACTGAGGCTTTAAGAACTGTAGTCTGCCCAGGACAAGAACCGTCCCATCACCTGACCCCAGAGTTCAGGGAGGACAATTAAGCTCAGAAGAGCATCAGGGTTAAAATGGTGGCTCTTGGGGAGCCAAGGTAGCAAGGGTTGGCTAAGGGGCTTGGCCATGGTGGGAACTCCACCCTCAAATGCCCAATACCTATGCTCAGAGCACGTTGGAAGGCCCAGGTTACCTGGGTGGTGTCCACAGTGGTGACTCTAGTCTGTAGTACAGCCTCTGGCTCGATCTTCTTCCTGATGGCCAGGCTGCTGACAGTCATGGTTTCTGTTTTCACCGGCTGTAGGGAAATGAGGGAAGAACACTCTGTATCTCAAGCCCTGGCATGACTCCTGCCCACAGGCGACGGTGATGTAGGGTCAGCAGGTTATCTTCCACCCCTGCAGCTGGCCAAGTCTCTGGAGGAGAACACAGGCCAGGGCAAAAGAGGCATGATGTGATGTCACAGACAACAGCCTAAGAGGACAGCCAGAACCATCCATGACCCGGCAACCATGCAACCTGCATGCTGGTTTTCAGGCTACCATTAGGAGAACGTGTACCACTCAGTCAAATATGCTCTGTGCCGGGCCCGACACCAGGCCTTTTCCTATGTACGTAATCCTGAATGACTTCAGTGGTCATGCCACCACCTCCCAGCTGCTATATTTGAATTGTTCTTTAGAACAGGAGTCACACACCTGGAGGCCCAGGGGGCCAGGAAGGAGATGTAAACAAGTGAAGTGGGTGTGCTGAGGTCTGAGGTGAACTGGAGAGCACAGACGGTCCACACAGGTTTGGTGAACTGTGGCCATGGCCTCTGAGTGACTGATCATCTGATTTTTTTAATGATATAAAAAAATCCCTGGATTTTATATTCAATGCCCTGATTTTTAAATCAAGCTCAAAGAAAACACATTCCTAGCCAGATGTGGCCCAGGGCCACCAGTTTACAACCTCTATTCCAGAAGTCTGAAGTTAAATGATCAGTTTCTTCTGAGTCTTCCATCAGACCTAGTTCATGGCTATACACACAGCAGGTAATTAACATATGTGAATGAATGAACGAAAGCCAGCTTGTCATCTGCTGGGGAGGGTGGTAAGAGGGGATTCTTCCAGATGGTTTTAATCCTGAGATCTAGCCATTCATTCAAGTAATCATTATTAGCGCCTGGTACGTGCAGGCTTAGTGGAGCTGCCATGGGGTAGGACAGCAGAGCCATCAGCCACTAACCTGACTACTTGTGACAATGCTGGGAGCAGAAGCATCGCAGAGCAAGAAGGCTGAGCAGGGAGCAATACTTGTGCCCCCGGGGGGCAGGAAAGCATTTGCTAGTTAAGTGCTATCTGAACTTGGTCCTGGACCATGACAAGTTTCCAAGGCAAAGAAGTTTGCAAGGCCGAGGAAGGAAGGAAAAACCTTCTCCAGAGGGTACAACATGGTGTGAAAGCCCACAGTGAATGAGCTCGTACGTCAATGCCTGGAACATGGGGGAAAGGAGAGGTGGTGGGAGGGAGCTGGGGCTGGAGATGAAACAGCAAAGGAGTAACGCGAACAGAGATCCTCTGAGGGAAGGACCCAGAGCAGAGAGGCCAGGACACAGTCTATCCCTGAGTCCCTCTCAGCGATGATGTTTTCTCTTCTCTAAGAGTTTCCACTGCTACCTCGAGACCCCAGGCCCCCTGGGAGAGGAGCCCCTGTTGAGGATTAGGAAAAACCATCTGACTTTCAGGGCAGGCCTTGGGCGCCCCCTTGAGTTCACACGCACATGGTCCCTGCAGGTGCCATGCAACATGGGTGGGGGAGGAGTCGAGTAGCACCAGACTGCCTGTCATCACCCGACCTCAGGCAAGCGAAGGGGTCACGGGGTTAAAGTGACAGGAGCGCAGGTTAGGGGTAAACCGAGCTGCCAAACATGCGAGCACAGAACCATGCTGTTCTGCGGAGGGGCGGTCATGCAACATGAAATAAAGCTTCGGGCTGGCGGCTCAAATCTTCTCACACGTGGCCCAGGGCCCTCTGAACATGCAGCGCCCGGTGGGCCCGCGTCCCGATGATGCTCCACTGTACCTCGAACTGGGGCATATCCGGGGTGGAGCAGGCCCCTCGATCCAGGCTGTCCTCGAATCCCCCAGACTCGTCATCCTGGCTGGGGCCCCCTTTGTTGAGATCCCGGGAGAACACCAGGCCCTCGGTTTCTGAGTCGCTTTTGTCTCGGTCGAGCTCAGGCAGGCTGCGGGAGAAGTCGTCGAAGGCGCTGCCGTGGTAGTCACCAATGACCGTGAAGTCGACCTCGGCCTCCAGGCTGGACGTGGAGCTGACCGTGATGCTGGAGCACTTACGCTCAATGGCCAGGTGGTTGTCCTTCAGGAACACCGCGTCCCTCTCCTGGTCCTGGTCCTCGTCTCCCGTGTCACTCTCTGGGGCCCTGGGACGTGGTGGTTTGATTTTCTCCTCGGAGCCCTCCCTCAGCCCTGCTCTCTATGGCCAGATAAAATCAAAGGAATAGGGGTATGGGGTGGGGAAGAGGAGAGAGAGAGAGAGAGAAATCAAGATGGTGAATGACAGAAGAAATCTTGGGGCCCTTCGATGCCCCAAATGGAAGAGCAGGTCAGGAAAAGAAAAACACCCCCGGAAATGTTCCTTGACATCATTAAAAGCTTTAAAAAAAAAAAAGAAAGAAAGAAAGAAAACTACTTAAGAGTGAGAACGCTCCTTTCCAAGGGTCTCCCGCTGATGGCAAAAGCAAGTACAAAGCAAACATCCTGCCAGTTGGTCCTGGACAGGAAGCCCCATCCAAGGTTTGGATCTGGGAGCTTATCAGAAGCGGCACTGTGCACAAGGCAGGGATGGGACCCCAAGCCCATCCGTGCAGGGGGATATTGAGAGACAAAAACCAAGGAGGGAGACCCAGGGATGCAGGGACATCCAGGATGGGGAGGCAGAGAGGCTGGAGCCAAGAGCTTTGAGGAACAAAGAGAAAGCCAACACAGTTTGTCAATTCCACTGAGTCTCTGTAGGGGGTGTCAGCATCGTCTAGAGAGGGGGACCATGTGCAGTAATTCCTGGGAGCTGGGTGCTACATTGCTTCAACCCTGAGCCCCATGAGTGGACCGGCGGGCAGGCCACAGACTGGAGGTTCTGGTCCCATCAGTGTAATTGACAACAGCAGGCCAAGGATGTGCTGGAGGGGAACCAGCAACTCTTGTCCGACATACATACCTCTCAACTGGCCTGTCAGGGATTAAACATCACACACATTTTTGGCTGTTTGATGACACTCTTTTTAAGACCAATCTAACACCCATCAAATATTTTTAAAGTACTTGGCTTCAGGTTCTAGAGACTCAGAGTGCTTGGAGATTTCACTTGCTAGCGAAGCCTCCAGTCAGCCAGTTTCTGGGAGGTTGAGGGGTGTGAGGACACATTCCAGACAAGCCAGAGTTGAGCTGTCACAAGAGGCGCTGCCAGAGCAGGTGGGAACGAAGGCAGCGATGCACCCTGGCCAGGCGAGGATGACCGGGTCATCAGGGCACCGAGGGGCTGCAGAGACCTGAGGGCCTGAGGGGCTGGCGAATCTCAGGTGTGCCCCCTTTCCCGGGGGGTTGGCTGCTAAGCTGGTGACGTGCTTCTCTTGCCTGACCGCATCTCCAGGTGTATTCTGGATTAGAGAAGATAGTTAGTCTTAAGGAGGCAGGAAGGAACTTGGCACTGGGACCAAGAGGGAACCAGAAGTGAAGGATGGAAATCTCTGGACTGTCAGCTTCCCCAGGGCAGGAGCACCAGGGAAGGGAAAGGATGAAGGAAGATCGTCGGACAAGCCAAGCAAAACGGTAGGAACCCAGCAGGTGGGGGCAGCAAGGCAAAGCAAGTGTGTAGTTTGCTGGCGGTGGTGCCACCTTCTCCACCGGGGCTGTGTGACCCTCCGGGCACCAGGTCACATGGAAAGCCGAGGGTCTTTGTGGCTAAGCTAACATGGGTCAAGCAGATGAACCCTTCATTCTGCCTGGGCTACACTCAGGCTTGTTTAGGGAAAAGAACTCATAGGGATGGACAAGCAGCCTCTGATCGCAGAAATGACGAGGGCCACGGAAACATGCTTCTAAAGAGCTACGCGGCATGCGGTCAGCTCCCCCGGCTGGGGGGCAGCGGTGGGGGTGGGGGCTCACGTGGCCAGTTCCCCCAGTAGCTTCCTCCAGTGGAGCTTCGCAGCCTGTACTGGCAGACACGAGCTCGACGTCCAGGCATCCTTCCCGGGGGGCTGTGGTAGAAATGCCCTCCCTGAAGTGTTTGGTAGCTGGCAGCATCACTGAGGAATGTGTGGCTTTGAGGACAGCAAAGTCCCCTGGGGGCTGGAACTGGACAAATCCCAGGTCTAAAAGCTTATTCCGCTGCTGCTCGACCTGCCCCGCGGAGGCTTCTGAAGACAACTCATTTGCAAAGGCTCTGGTTTCACCCTGACTTGCCCTGCGAGTTTCTGCTCCATGGGTCTCAAAGATACGAATTTTGTTGGCCACTGAGGTCTTGCTAATATCTTCCAGGGAGCCCTCTTGACCCCCATGCTGGAAAGAGGTCATCTCTTTTTGCTTCCCTGAAGGAAACACTAACCCCTCGACTTCTTCAGGGACAACTCTGGGCTTTCTGCTGGCGACAGGAGGGGCCCTGCGCTCACCTCCGTCCGATGTCACAACCAGCTCTACTCGGTCCTTAGGCTCCGGGCTCTCTTTAGAAGGATGGGTATGTTTGAGAAATAGAGGAGCCTGTTCTCCAAAGGAGTCCCTGAGCTGCAAAGGCTCCCCTGACCCATGAGGGGCTGGGCTTGGAGAAGCTTCCTCTGGAGACATCTGAGCCGCAAAGGGACAAGGGGACGCTGGGAGGGGGGTGATCACCTCCATCTGAAGAAATGCTGGGGCCTTGCTGTCTTCCATTGCAGATTCTACTGTTTGGGGGTGAACTGGTCCCCTCTCTTTGGACAGGAAATTGCCTCTGTCTGGCTTCGCTGGCTTCCTGACATCGTTAGGAGGGATGGCCCACGGAAGGGCACAGGCTTGGGGGTTCGGACACATGCCCCCTCCTCTGTGAGGTGAGTGGTTCTTCCATCCTCCTGGAGGACTTTTCTCAGCCTTTCCCATCAAGTCTCCACTCCTGTGGGCCTCTCCCTCTGCAGTTACTGAGGGGGCTGGGTGGGTAAATTCTCCCTCCACCCTGCACTGGGCTTCTTCCCAGTCCCCAGCCGACATCAGTGCTGGAGAAGGGCCCTTTCCAAGCTGCTTGACAAAGGCCTCCAGGTCATCTGGTCTCCCGCGGTCCCCTGCCCCTTCCTCTGCAGCAGCTGAGGGGGCCTCACCCTCTGGGTCCTTGTCCCTGTCAGCAGCGGCTGCAGAGCCCAGTAGGCCGGAGGAGCTGGGCTCTGGGCTCTCTGTGAGCTCCTCCCAGAGCTTCAGGCTGGGCTCACGTCCAGGTGGGGCATCCAGGTGCTCTTCTCTCTCCTCCAGGGGTGGAAGGAGGACTTGGTCTTCAGAATCTTTCTCCTCGTTGTTTAAATAGAAGCTCCTCTCCACAAAGGAAGTATCGGTTTCATCGCTCGAGTCGGCTCTGGCCTCGGTGTGAGCTGGGTCCAACAGAAATGACCGGAGTCCTCCTGTGTCAGAGGCCGGAGAAGGGACATCCGTCTCCGCTGGTCTGGTCCCTGGGGCAGCGGGTCTCCCGCAAGTCTGGGACTCCTCCAGCTCCTGCCTCTGCTCCGTCTGGCCCTCCAGCTGACCACTGGAGACCCGGTGCTTCCTGATGGTCGCCTCCCCAGGGTTCGCCCTGAACTGGAAGCCTTCCAAGAGCTTTTCGGCCAGCGTGCTGCCTGCAGCCAGAGAAGCCCCTCCTGGGCCTTCCCTGACCCAGGTGCCTTCCTCCCACACTGACTCGAAGTCCTCCGGGCTTGCGATCATTCTTCCTTGTCGCTGGGTGTTTGCTCTTCTGGCTCCTACTATCTCTTCTGTGGCCACTTCAACTCTGAACTTGTCCACCAGGATGTCTACCTTGGAGAGTCTGCCATCAGCAAGGATGTCTGCGAGGCCTGCCTCACCTTCTTCCTGCTGCGTGGTGGTCACTTTTAGGAGACTGAGTTCTTCTGGCCTAATGTACTCTCTTTCTATCAATACCCAATGCTCTGAACCCTGTGTTTCAATTGGAGCAAGAAAAGTTAACATGAAATGTCAGGCACCTGAAGAATGGGTCACTTTTTCCCTCTGCAAGAAGGGACCAATTTACCACCAAAGGTCAACTTGTCCCCAGAACCAGCTGGAGAGAGGAAGGCATGACAATGCTGGTCAGCCTCATCAAGGCTACTCTTCCCATCAAGGGACCCAACAAATTATCTACTGACTCCCCTCAATCACCACCCTAACGTGGTAAAGTGGGATGGGGGGTCCCATGCCCTCCCCATGTTAAGCATGGGGACTTGGAGATGCAGGGATGGTCCAGGACTCCTCCTCTTCCTCTCTTAATAATAAAACTGCCAGAGTCAGAGAGGAAAGTAGCTTACATCACATGGAATCTTTGACTGCTAGAGACAAAAGAACTCCTAAGGCATCCTCCAGTCCATTCTCCTCATTGTGCAAATGGGTAGACTGAGGCCAACAGAAGTCAGTATCTTACCCAAGGTCACAGTCAGTTGATGGTTGAGTCAGGAAAAGAATGCCTGACATCCCTGCTGACCTACCTCACTACCTATGGAATATGGGTCCCAACTGTGATCTAATGTCAAGTTGAGGGGAAGCACTGAGTTAAGTTACACAGGCCACAGCCTGAAACTGGACCTTTCTGCAAGAGCTAATTGGAAGGAAAGAGATTAGAACAAAAATACCAAGCAGTGAGGTTAGGGCCAGTCACCAAATGGTTTAACAGCTTCAACTCTGCAGGGTTCATTCCCAAAGAAACAAATGCCAAGGCCTGTCCTTGGAGAATTCTAACAAAATCCACAGGAAGAGTGGAAAAGAACTGGCCATAACACATTATGGAAGGAAAAGATCTAAAGATCCAAGCATCCTCATTGGTCAAAAGCACCAACAGTACAGCACTGTCAAACCATCGACAAAACAGCCCTCCACCTCCCCTAGAGTCCTCCAAACGGCACTTAGGAGGAAAGGATGGGCTTCTAGAATCATTAGAAAAGCAAGAAGGCCATTGGGATTTTAATCTTCTTGCAACCACAGAACACTTTCTTCCCACAAAGTCTTAATAGAATTCCAATAAGTAACACAAATACAGGGCTGCCCTGTTGAATTTGGAGGCCTGGGCTGCCCTAGTGCCCTGAAGTGCCTCCCTCCTTTGAAACCAAGGCTCTGACTCCTGGTACAGATGTGGAAACTGAGGCCTGGGGAAGGTAAGCACCAAGGTCAGAGAGCGAACCAGCCGCAAAGGCAGGCCTAGAACTCAGTCTCGACTCCAAGTACTGGGAAAAACTCCACACTTAAGATGGGCTAAAATTGCCCCCGACAACAGGAGAGGGCAGGTTTCCATAATCTTGGGCTTCAATTCAGGCTATGACTTGGTGAGGAGTCTGTCAGATCCCAGAAGATCTGAAGGATTCTGAAGGATCAAGGGAGCGTAAACCCCCTGACCTCTACTCCCCCCGCTCCATTTTAGCAAAATCGCCATGACTGTCAGGGAATCAAACCGCATTAAGAGAATCTTGCCAACAGGAAAGAGAGCTAAAAGGAAACGGGAGGGCACAGACAAAGTCTGGGCTTCTGAGATTTTACTTCAGGTTGTTAAGCCTTTGGGACAATAGCACTTGAACCACCCCAGGTAGAAGAGCTTCAAGAGCCGGAAAACCCTCTTTTCTCCTCTTCTCAGGAAGCAGGTGCCTTTAGCCACACCCATATCAGCCTGGACTGACATCATCAGCCTGGCAATGATGGCCAAATACAGTCCATGAGACCCCTTCTGGAACATTCCTGCCGCAAGTCTAACTAGAAACTAGTTTCTAGAAACTAGAAGCGTAAAACTAGGTTGAGTGGGGTGGGAGCTGGCACAGAACAGAAAGATTCTACAGGGAGGAAAAAAGAACATGTACTTATATTTAGTTACTACTTGCCAGGCAATGCCAGCCCTTTGTCTAAGTTACTAAATGTAAGCCAAATGGCGACCTGTGAAGGTGGTCCTGTTACCCGTATTTCAGAAGGGGAAACTGAGGCTCCCAGAGAGAAGAGGCTCTGCTTTTAACAAGCAAAAATCCTGAAGAGAAAAAAGGAGTGAACAAAAAGAGGAAAGCTCTGGCCCTCTGACCTGATTCACAGGGTGGATGATGTCAGGGTAGCCCCTGCCCGGCCATTCTTGAGCCCCCTGCTGTCAGCTGGGGCCATCGCAACAAGACAGGCCACAAAACAGAGAAGCTAGGAGCAGGAGAGGAGCTAATTCTATTCCTACACAAGCTGACAGGAAGAAAATCTCCAGCCAGGAAGTTCTGCTGACTATGAGCTGTTCAGGGACCACTTGGAGCTCTGGGTCACATTTGGGGGCCTGCTCTTTACAGGAGACCCCCAAAGGTGGGGGGTCCAGGATGAGGAGCCCTCTAGAAACAGTGCCCTGGGAGGTGCTGAAGAAAGTGGGAGTGGTGGGATGGGGGGATGCTCAACTCTGAAGGGCCTTCCTGAAGAAGGATGCAGTGTAGATCCGCGGGCGCCAGGTTGGGGAGAGAGTCCCACAGGTAGGTGACTCTGAAGGGCAGGCTATAATTCAATATGGAAACGTCCCAATGGATGACTGAAGACAAAATGGGCTGCTGTTAAAAACAGCGAGAGCCCCCCTGTGGAAGGGGCTGGATGGACAATTTTCAGGGATGCTGGTGAGGGGCGCATGTTGAGCCCTACCTCATCCCTCAAGTAGGGCCCCCCCACCCTCAAGGACAAGATAACCTGTCCTTGGCTCTATGAGCACGTCTGTGCTCCAAGGCACCACAGCTTCCCTAACCTCGTGATGCTGTTGACTTCTGTCCAACTTCTCTTGGAGAGAGTGCTCCTAGTTTTGTTTTTATTTTTACATTAAGGAAAACTTCAGAGCAGAAATGGGATTTATGTTTTACCACTTATGTAGCTGACTCACGTCTCTCTTATAGTTTCAGCACATTTCTAGCAGCTACAGAATCTTTCTCCAGGAACAGAGAAAGGTATACACCCTCACACACCCTATGCCAACAGACGAGGGTCAGACATCAGGGAGAAGGAAGTTTCACCCAGATGATCAGTCAGTCTCTTCCAACCCTGAAGTCCCAGAAGACAGGGAGGATGCAGCCCCCACCCCTGGGCTTGGATTCCACCTGGCACCCAGGGCAGGGCCAGCACAGGGAGTTCCGAGAGCCCTCGACCTGCTGCAGTCCTAGGCACAGAAGCAATGTCCTCCTCATTTAGAATGCTTGCCTGACCAGCATCTCTATAACCCCAAGGATGCTCCTTGGAGAAAGACGCCCACTTCTGCCTGCCTGGAGACCCAGAGAGACCCAAGCTCCAAGGGGAGTTTATAGAAGATGGAGGCAGGGGGTGGATGGGTGGCCATCCCCCAGTGAGCAACTGCTAGACCTCACTCAGACTTCTGAATAGAGACAAGACCTCAGGGCAGAAGGCATCTAGGAGCCATGACCACTGATCCCAAGTCAGAGCCTGCCTCTAGGTCACCTGCCTCATTGTGGCCTGAGGGGAGATCATTTCTGCCTCTCCTTTTTAAACCAGAAACAACTCGAGCTGTCCTGTCTTCCTTGAATGGTTTCAGTTCTGTCCTTCCTGAGAAAACACGTATGAGGGAGGGGCTGGCCCTTTATGGATCCCTGGGACAGGGGACGCTGACTTGTGGACAGCCCAATGGACAACATGGGCTACCCCCTGGTTCCATCTGCATGGCAGAGTCTCGTCCACCCGCCTCAGCCCAGAGAAAGGGTTTTCTAAAGACTATTAGGATAGTTCTGGTGGGCAGGGAGGTGACGACAGTAACCTCAGGAGATGCTGCGAGGCTTTTCTGAGTGAACACTTCCAAGCCTGTGGCCGTCCCAGGCTCAGGCGCCAAGTCCTGCTGAGAGGTGTCCTGGGTCCTCTGGGACTGCAGGGGAAGCCCAGGGCCAGAGGAGATGGGAAGAGGGAGGAAGGGAAGGAGAGACAGAAAGGGAGAGAGAGCAAGCAGGAGAGACACAGACACACAGAGTCCGTAAACAGCCCAGCTTTGTAAATCCCGCGTCCTTGGGTTTGTGGATCAGGTCAAGAAGGAGCCACGCAGCGGGGGCTGTGGGGCGAGACGGAAAGGGACTTCCCCACAGAGCCATTCAGGGAGGTCAGCCAGCACCTGACCTTGGGCCTTTCCTCAGCACCTGCCCACTCTTATTCAAGAAGTGTGTAGCTGTATCACTTGGACTCTGAGTCCCAGTCTTCCCCGGGTGTCTTTGGTTTAGGCAATGGTTTAATCCTGAGGTTTGGGTCTCAGCCCCTTTTTAAAATGAAAACCTGGGTATGGCAAATGGAAACTCTTCCTTATAGTTTGGGTTCCCCATTCTACCACCTTCTCCTTGGCCCAGATGAGGCCCAGCAATGTATGAAAAGCTACGAGGAATTCTGACACCCTTGCAGGATCTCCCCCAAGGGCCCATATTTGGATCAAGGATTCTAGTTACCATCAGCAATGGCGCCATGACTGTTCAGCACCTCCCAGTTCAGAAAGTGCTTTTATACATTGTTTCACTCGACCTTCCCAACAACGCCCTGGAGTGGCAATCTTAGTCCCCTTTAAGACAGGCTGACTAGGCAAGTAAGGCTCAGAGAGGTGTCCAGTCCTTGGCTATGGCTCTTCCTCATCGCCCAAATCTTCAAGGGCCTCTAAATGCCAGTGGGACCTGTAAGCCAGTTAAATGGTCCAGCGCTCCATGATGAGCTCCTGGCCAGACTTCTCTCCAGTAATGGACTACACGTCTTCAGGGGCAGTGAGAGGATGAGAGGTGGAACAGTGGCCACCTTTGACAAAACTCATCTTCTAGCAGTCCCAGCTATCACCAGCAGGTGGGGCAGCCCCAAGCCGGGCCATTCTGGGCACCTCAACTCTCCAGAGCCTGCCCAGCTCTCCAGGGCTCAGCATTCCCTTCTCAGCTGGAGTCCCACCCTTTCCAAAGCCTCTGCATCCACCTCACCCACTTTAGGACTGAAGAGAGGCCACTCTGGTCAAGCGTCTCTCTGGGCAGGAGGAGGGGGATGTGTAACTGAATCTCTAGATCAGCCCCTATGGCCCGGTCCAGGGTCTTCAGGGTCTTGATTGTGCCAGGGATTAACCACAGAAGCCCTCAGTGGGTGAAGGATTTGCCCTCCTTCCATGGCACCAGCCTTAAAGGCCCCCCAAAAGCATCCCTCACTTTGTGAATCACCAGCCTGGGAGCTACCACAGCAGCCTCGCATGTCGAGGCCACGGGAGTGCTGACTCTCAAATGCTCGCTTACTAGATCACGGCTGCATCACCAAGTTTCAAAGCTTTAGAGGGCAGCACACGCACAACTGACTCTTCGCATGATTTAGTCTTGCTCCCAGGCAGCTGTGATTTAATAGCAAATATGACGACCTGGGACATAAGAAAATCAGGTTCGGGCCCCTCTTCTATCAGCCAGGACACTGATCAAGTCCTTCCCCTTCCTAAGCTTCTGTGCCATATCTGTAAAATGATGACCTTGAACCAAGTGGGTTCCCAAGGTCCTTCCAACTTTATAAAGGATTCTGATTTGAAATTAACCTTCTGTGTGAGAGTCCCAAGACTCTCAAACTGAGGCAAGAAGTAACTCATATTGAGCATCTAGGCCCTCAGCCCCTCCATGCTGTATCTCATTGGGCACTCATAACATTCCTAGGAGTAGACACTTTTATCATCTCTACCTAATGGAGGCCCAGACAGGATTAGTAATACGCTCGAGGCATCCAGCTAGCAGGCAGAGGAGCCAGAACTCAGAGCCAGGCACTGAAGTCTAGACCTCAAACGGGTTTGAGACCAGTAAGCAGCAGCACTAGAGAGAAAACACCTGAGTATAAACAGGGTAAACAGTGCCAAGATTTAGCAGTGCTAAAATTAGCAGCTTGGCATTACAAATACAGGAATACTCAAGATCCTATCTTTCTCTTTTTCAACTGAGAAAACACCCCATGCTTTCCACTCTGAAAGGTCATGTGGGATCCTTTTCGGAAGAAACAGGAGCAGCTCTGACTTCCCTGGAGGGTCTCTTCACCTCCTGTGGGCTCTGAGGACCCTTCCAGGAAGGAACACTCCTCCCTTCTCTGTTTTCACAATAGGCACGAAATGTTCTTGTCACTGAACAAAACTACCAGGATTCTTAAAATTTAGTGTGTGTGAGAATCACCTGGGGCAATTGTTTAAAATGCTGGTTCCAGGGCTCAGTAAGTCTGATCTGGGTGGGGCCCCGGAACCTGCTTTTCTAACCAGCGCCCCATCCCCAATATAGTCTGGCTGATGGAAGGGGAATACACCAAGCTACCATGATTCTTTAGAGTTTTCAAGGTGATCCCTGGGGCCTAGGATTCCAAGACTGAGTGATTTCAGCTTACCCCACCGCCCCCTCCCCATCACCACCTTATGCAGCAAGTGGGAGGTGGGGAGCATGTAGGTGTGGAGAGTAAAAGTAAGTCGGTACCTAGCAACCTTCCCCGCTGTCTTTACTCGAGACCCCAGTTGAGGGGTTCAGGGTGAGACCTACCTCGTTGGCTTTCTCAGGGGTGCCTTTGGGGGAGGGGGAGGCGGGCGAGGAGGGCAGCCTGCGCTCCCGCTCCCAGTCTCGATCCCGGTGGATCAGTTTGCTGTTGGGTTCCTTCAAGGTCCTCTTGAGCTCATTGATGCTCGCCTGATGCTTCAGCAAGACGTCCTCTGGCTTGTCTAAGAACTAGGGGTACATAGAGAGGACAGTCAGGTGTCACAGGAACAGCTCCATAAAGGGGATGCAAAGTGTGGTGAAGATGGTAATGCTCCCCATCCCTTGCCAAGCTCCTGGACTTAGAATACCTAAGTTAACCCAAATCCCACAGGTCTGGGTAAGTTCCCTTCGGTGCTGTGAGCCCCATCTTTGTCAGGCACAGAGGTGATGTCCCTCTGATTACAACCGAGACACAGGGAGAACTCACCAATCCTGTTTACTGGGCTGCTCTCGCCCACCCCCTGGTTTCTACCTCTAGTCAAGACTTGGACCACTGTGCTTAGCAGGGTCCCCAGTTTAGACCCTCCTAGCCCAACAGGTGCCATTGCTCAGGCCCTGCAGGGCCCTTCTAAAGCCAGGGACATCCAGGAAAATGTGCTCTGCCTCCACACCCGGGGCCAGGGAAAGATTACATTCAGCCTTCTCTGCTGTGAGCCACTACTTTCTTAATCACCCAGCATCTTCCAGATCCCTTGTGGGTACAAACTCCTGAAGGGCAGGCAGGGTGAGACACAGCCAGACAGAAAAACCAGGATTCTATGGGGTGTTCAGGAAGATTAGAATTAGAGACCAGGAAGAAGAGGGGTAAGTCCCAAGGCTGGGCACAAGAACTGAGCCAGGTATAGCTGTAGTCATAGGTGTGACCCCCATTAAACCACCAAGTCTGAGCTCTGGTGGGTACAGTATGAGAGTAATCTGCCCTTAGGTCAAGTGAGGACCAGCCTTTGCACAGGAGCCAGCAGTGGTGGGCCTACTTTGGGGGCAGGGCAGGTGGGCCGGCAGCCCAAGGACCCTGATCCACAAGGCTGTTTGAGGATTCATGTCCTCAAATTGAGGACAAAAAATAGACAATCTCTGTTCGTTATAAAGTCAGATCAGTGATTCTGGAACAACTACCTGGAAGGCAAGCTTGCCCTTGGACAAGGCTAGAATCTTCCTCTGGGCTCATGTCTGGCATCCAAAGATCAACCATGCTTGACTCCTAAGTTACCTCGGGAAGGACCCCGATGCCACTGAACTCTTCTTTCCCTCTGGACACCTGTCTGTGTCTCCTGCATCCCTTCCTGAGTGGAGCTGCCGCAGGACAACGTCTGTCTGAGAAGTCAACCCTGATAGAATTTGCATGGGGGGGGGGTGGGTTTGGGCTGCCATGGACCCAAGACGTGGCTGGTGACCTTCCCTCCAGAACGTGCCGCACTGGCTCTGTGGGCACCGTGTTCCCGAAGGCTGGAGGGAGCCGTGGAGCCCTGGGACCCTTGAAGGTTAAGGGCCTGGGGGAAACCTAGTCCAGCTGCCTTGCTGTGCAGACAGGGGTCTGGGGCCTGAGGGAGCCTTCCCAAGACTCAAAGAGTTAGTGGAAGAACTGGGGTTGAAACCCACATCTCGAGACTCCAAGGCCAGGCCCGTTTTACACCCCAGCCCCTGGCCTTGCCCTCAGCAGCCCAAGAATAGACCCACTTCTCTTGCAGTTAAGGTTCAAAAGAAGAGTTGGAGACTATGTGAAGGGAAGAAGTGGTTAACACAGGAGGCAGAAGCTGAGAGAAGCAACAGATGGGAGGAGGAAAAGGAGGAGGGGAAAGAAAGAGAGGAGGCTTTCCTGACAGAGCTGGAGACACAGAGGCCCCACCCAAGGGAGGTGCACCAGGAGTCTGAGAATCCAGCCGTGCTCTGGGGCTCCTCCCTCCCCACACCACCCTCCCCACATCTGGTTGCCAATAGATACAAAGAAGCTTAAGTGGGACACAGGTGACACAGATGAGGTGGAGACATGGCCAGACAGTGGTATGGGGAGGAGAGGAGTCTAAGGAAGGGTTTGGGGTGGAGGGGGTGGGGTGGGAATGAGCTCAATGAAAACACAGAATGGCCTGGAAGAACTGGGGAACACAGGTGGGATGGTCAGCAGGTGGGAAGCAAGCATGGAGTGGAGGGGAGAGGTGGAGTATGAAGCTGGGTGGAGGAAGGGAAGGGTGTGGAGGGAGGGGCAAATGGATGGTTGTGAGTGTGGAATCCACTGATGAACTGAACATGGGGAGGGGTGATGGTGGGTGGGATTGGGTGAGGGAGGAGTATGGCTAGGAAGCTGAGATGGTGCTGGGATATGACCCTGGGATGGACGGCAGGGTGGTGACAGTGAGCTGGGGAATGAACAGGGGGGTGGGCAGGGACGGGCCCCATGCAGTACCTCCTGCTTGTGTCGCGGCGTGGTTTCCTGCTCCGGCTAGCGGGATGTGGGAGGAGGAAAAGGAACCAGCAGGGTCAGTAGAGCAAACGGATTAGAGATACAGCAACTGGCCTGCTCCAGCAGGTAGCCCAGAGCACTCTGGGAAGCTGGGTGGGCCACCAGCAGGGCAGCGAGGTAGTCAGAAGGTGCGGGGCGTGAAGCCAGGAGCCCAGGAAGGCGAAGAAGGGGGCGGGAGGGCTGGAGGCAAAGCGGGCAGTCACACTCAGCAGATGGGACCCAAGCGTCTGGAGAGTCGTGCAGTCAGCGTGTGTGTTCAGGGGCCTGTGCTCCTGAGGTGGGACTGCACCATGGAAACACCCATGTGTGCATGTGCAGGCTGTTTGCACGTCTAGGCGCATCACCCCAGGGGAGAGCGGAGCATACCTCAGTAAGTGTGCATCTGAGGCCGTGCGGGCCTGTGTGAGCACGTGCACAGGTACGTGGGAAGTGGTGGGGGGCAGCAGCAGGGGACACACTTGAACATCACCTTTGTGAGGGCCTGCAAGGACACTATCATACTCTGGGGACAAAGGGGGCTGTGCAGATCCAGATCATAGCCAAAGGGGCAAATTAGGAGTGAGCAAGAGGAGGCCAGAGTCCACCAACGGATGGAGTGACCTTCGAGGAAAGCAAAAGGAGGGGAAAGGAACAGGGTGGCAGCATGCCCCACCCCCACCTGGGGAGTCCAGGTTCTGAGCATGGCCCAAGGGCAAGGCCCTGTCCACAGTGCACTGCACAGCAGAGTGCTTGGCCACAGCTGGGGGCACCTGAAGGCCAAGGCTGAGCCTAGATCCAGGATCAGCCTCCTGACCCCCAGGTCAGAGGGTACAAGAAAACCAGGCTCGTACCTTTAGATCCTTGATCTTGGTGGGGGTCCTGACTTCTCCCTCCTCAGCCTCTGACCGCCGCCCCCCAGACTCGCCATCCTCCTCCCGCTTGTCACTGTCAGGTCCTGCGTCGTGGTTCTCACTGACAGAGGCTGGGCGGGAGAACTCTGCTGGAGTGGGCAGAGATGGCCGGGCAGCCATGTGAGTCATCTCCCAGGCGCAGGGAAAGGGAGCCAGCCCACTATCTGCCCAACCATGCCTGGAGTGGAGCAGACACTTCCACAACCCTGACACGTTGGGGATAAGGCACCAGTCCCCAGAAGAAGGAAGTGGCCTTCCCCTCGTCACTCGGATGGTGAGAGGCAGAGTTGCCACCAGCCCCAAGCCCCGTCCTAATTTCTACAGCACTAGAGCCTGGGTTCAAATCTCAAATCCATCTCTTCTTGGCTGTGTGACCTTGGGTAGATTACACAACCTCTCTGGGCCTCAGCTGCCTCATCTACAAACAGTACCTACTTCAGACAATTGAGAGAAGGAACAAATAAGCTAATGTGTCTAAGAGAAGAAGTGGCGGGCACAGAGTGAGCCAATTCCACCAGTGCTGGCTCACAAATGTTGCTGGTTTTGTGGTGGTGGTTGTAGCAGGTACTTGCCTGACCATTATTTTGCAATACATGGATATTATAAGATTAGCTTTCATTACTGAGAGCTAAAGTCTTAAGGTTTGCAAATGATTTGCATTTTTTATAAATAGAATTCAAAGGGATCCCTGCAATGACATCTTTCTCACTCCCTGGCATTCCAGAGCCCTTTTCTGAGTAGGAAGGAAAGGGATGGAATTATATAGACTTTACATCAGACACTGGGCAAAACCCAGACTATGCCCATGGATTGTGTCTCAGTGGAAAAAAATGGCTGGAAAATACTGACTTAAAATGACCAGAGCACAGATTTTTTTTTAAAGAATAATTATCCTTTTACTCATATACATTCACTTGGCAAACTGCCCATTTATGCATATAATTTCATTCGCTACACACAATACTCCATGTCGATGGCTGGGATGGGAATTACTATCCCCATTTTACAAAGGATAAATTGAGACCTCGAGGGGGAAAGGCCCCAGTGGTAACGTTTCCGTGAATCAGGACAAGGACTCAGGCCTCCTGGACGATGAGCTTCGCCTGCTCTGGGCCCATCTTTGCTGCCCTGCACAATGTGGGCCTCGTTTAGCCCCTGGAATAATTATGGAAGCTGCAGGGTGGACAGAGGGACAGGTTCTCCTTCCCCTTTGCTTAAATCTCAGCTCTCAGCCCTTTGCCTACTCAGGGGGAATAGGGAGCCTCTTCGCCCCAAATGGATCCCTGCAAAACTGCCTGCCCTCAGAACACAGCGAGGGAGTCCTGGGACAGGTCTCAGCTCCTTACTATAGGAAAAGCATCAGACTCTCCTGATCACTTGGCAAACTCCTAGGTATCCTTCAAGATCCTGTCAGTTGTTACCCTCTCTGCAAAGCCCTTTTTGTCCCTCCTAGACAGAATTAAACCCTCTTTCCTCAGGGCTGCTCTGTATTCTGTACACAATTCTCCCATTGCTTGAATCACACTGAATGCTGACAAAACCTACTATTCGGTGAGCTTCTCAAAGGAAAGGGCCATACTCACTCTAAAAACCATACTCAGAACCTAACACAAGGCCTGGCACATGTCTGACACTCAGAAAGTATTTGTTGCTTTGCCTGGAGGCTGGCCCCAATGTGTTCTGGGAGCATCCACTGGTCCCCTACTCAAGGCCCTTCCGCCTACCTTCAAGCTACCATCTACAAACCTAAAAGCAATAATAACTTATTATTGGTCCTACAATTTATTAAAGTCCTACTATGTGCCAGGAACTGTTTTGGGTATTGCAGAGGCATTACTTGTTGCGTTCTCCCTGTAACACCATGAAGTAGGTATTATTTATTTTGCAGAAGAGGAAATAGGCACAGGGGACTTAAGTTGCCCAAGGCCTCCCATTCTTCAGGTATTTATGAACCACTTCCCGTGTTCCCATGGGGAGCACCTGGTAAGTGTCAACAGGTTGAGATCTGAACTCAGATCTGCCTAACTCTGAATCTCCCCTCTGCCCCATGTAGCTTCTGAACGTCTCCTATAAACTCGTGTGCACATCCTGGTTCTGACGCAGGTGGTCTGCAAACCACATTTTGAGAAGCCCTGGTCTGTTTGATACAGGGCTACGCAGGGCCAATTCTCATTGATAGCAAGAGCACCTGTCAACTCAGCAGAAATGGGGACAGGGGAGAGTGCCACGGGGTGAGATGTCAATCAGCCCAGAGCCCAGTGGAAGCCCAAAATGGACTAAGGACAACTCCTCCGCCTCCGGTCAGGGAAGGCATCACCAGCTCCACACTGCAGTCACAATCGACCACTCTCCAGTATGGTGACAAGCTGTGAATTGCTAAGCTTCTTGGGCAGGGGGCCCAGAAAACCATATGGCTGAACCTGGGACCCCAAAAAGTCACAACTCAGGAAGGTTGTGAGAAGTCCAGAGAGTGACAGTGTCACATCCCAGGGGGAGTGATGCTGTAGGTTGGACCAACCTGAGAGTCACCAGGTGCAGCAGTGGTCTCAGCCACCATGACTGGTGCAAATCAATTGTGATGTGTCCACACATTCAGTGCTCATTCTACATTGCCCAGCATGCCCCTACTTCCCTCTAAACAACACTCGTCCCTCCACCTCCAGTTTGGGGCGTACCTCCATCAAGGCTGCGGGACATGGTGTACCGTTTGCTGGAGGAACGCTCAAAGAAGGGCGCGGGCCGGTCGATGAGGGCGCTGGCCTGGCGGGTCTGTGCCTGGGTCCTCCCACTATACCGGAACTTGGAGCCCATCACCAAGAAGCCCTTGGGTGGGGGCTCAGGGGACACCAGCCTGCAGTGGAGGGATGGAGTGAGGAAGGAGGATCAGACCTGGAATGCCAGGTCCAAGGCTGGGCCACAGCTGGCTTTTCCATCCCGCTGTCCCACCAGCTACAACAACTCTAAGGAGTCCAGAAGGGGAGAGACCTGGGGGAAAAGGAGGGGGAGGGCCTTCCTAGAGTTCCTACTAGCTCCTCCTACCGACAAAACCCAGACATCACTCACATCCACCCATAGCTTCTGCCCTAGCCCCAGTCACCCCACCCCAGCAACAGGCTCACCGGAAGAACGTGTGGTGCTCGATGCAGACCTTCCACAGTCTCTTGGCCGACCGGTGATTTGGGAGCTTAAAGCCAATCGTGCTCTCAAACTGCTCGTACTGCAAAACCAGGCAGGGTTGGTTAGAAGCAAGGCCTAGACTCACTCTCGCCACCAGTCCATCCTTTCTGAACCTCTTCTTAGGCCTGTGTGACTCTGGCCTGTTTGATCATTTATTCATGTATTTAGTCAACCAGGTGTATTAAGCCCTCACTCTGTGACAGACACACTGTGGTGACCAAGATAGAAGATTCAGTGGGGAAGTGGGGGCTCTGATAATAAATGAGTAAACAAGCTCATCTCAGATACTGATAAGGGCACGAAGGGAATAAACAAAGATGTGTGATGTGGCAGAGAATGCCTGAGCAGGCGCCGGGGTCATCAGGGGATGCCCTCTGAACAGGTGATCTTTGAGCAGACTGCTGAAGGATGGGAAAGGAATCAAAGCTACATAAGAAGGCAGGGCAGAGGATTTCAGGTTGAGGGAACATCAAATGCAAAGGGCTTAGGGCAGGAAGGAGCTTGTTTATTCAAGGATCTCAGAGAAGGCCAAAGGAGCTGGAGCACATGCATGTGGGGCAGAGACGTAGGGGTGAGGCGGGTGGCCAGAGTTAGGACTTGAGCCCAAGAGCTAAAGAGAGCTCCTGAAAGGTTTAAATGAAGAGTGGGAGTTGGGTGGTTTGACGTGATCTGATGGAAGGACATAGAAGCTCTTTTTAGCAGCTAGGGTGCCTGGGATGACAATGGAGGCAGGGAGACCAGCAAGAAGGACATTATAGGGACGCAGGGGAGAGATGGAGGCTGGTGCTGTGGTCAGAGGGACAGAAGCAGATGGGTTCCTATTTATTCCAGCGGTAGAACCAAATGGACATTTTGATGGGTGGGATGTGGAGGGTGGATGTATTCATGTTTGCATGTGTGTGTAGTCGTGTGTCCGTGTGTATCTCTGTATGTGCACACACCTGAGTACTACATGTAATCAAATACAGGGACATGGACAAGAATTCACTGATCTGTGTAATATATGTGGTTATCTATATACATACACTCTAGTGTGTGTAAGTGTGTGCATATGCACAGGCACGTACCTAAAGTGTGAAGTCTACGCAGAGAACCCCAGCAAAAGAGGGCTGTCTCCCCACCCAGCACTCAGCTCTCCATCCATGTAGCCTGGGTCAGAAGAAACCCCAGGCCCAGCTGCCAGGGTCTGCTCCAGTCTAGTCCATTCCAGTGAGGAGGAGGGGTCCCCAAGGCAGGCTCACCTCCCCAGGCCGGATCTTGATGTAGAAGTTACTCCTCTTGTACGAGATCTTGAGAATCTTCGGCCATGCGAAGCGGTTGATTCTCAGCCGGTCCCGGTAGATAAGCAGGCCGTTGGCACAGACTCCTAACATGATGTCGATGCCCTCAGAGTCCTGTGTGAAAAGGGGCCATGGAATGATGGCCTGAGGTCCATGCCCGGGGGGCAGCCTGCCACCCACCCTGAGACCTGTCTCTGAGCTCTGCGTGTAATGAGCCCTCGGGAGCAGGGTTTGAGCGTCCATGCTGGAGGCCCTCTGACTGTTCCCTCACAGAGCCAGCCAGCCATTCATTCTCTTTGTCATTTATTCACCCTCACTTGTCTGCTTATTGTCTCGTTGTCAATCACTCGATCATTTGTTCCCCCTGCAAACAGTCAGTGGTACATATGCAGCACTAGGCCATGTGCGAGGGCCTAGTCAGAAGTAAGTTAGGGCCTAGGCCTTTCCCTAGTGATGCTCCCAATCTAGTTGCGGCACAGGCAGGTTCAGAAATAAATACAAGGAGAAAAGAATAAAGGTCATGGGAAAATAAAGGGTTATGGAACTTCAAAGAATAAGAAATGAGACGAGAAATGGCTTCAGGTTGGAGGTAACAGAGGGTCTGGCACACTGAGGCCTCAGGGGCACCCCCGCCCCAGACACTAGGGGAACTCTGGCCCCAGTGGTACCTTGGCATGGTGCAGGTCTACTCCGTACATAGAAAGCTTCTTGGCATTCTCCAGGAAATGGATTTCTGCTTCTCCTGGGGTCATGCCCCTAAGGGAAAGAAAGGGATTACTGATGTCTGTGGAAAAGGCCCAGGCCTGAGTCTTGCCAGTGGAAGGTGGCCGCGATTGGAACCTGTGATCCTAGGGAGGCAAGCATTCTGGAGTGGGCCTGCGGCCGGGCCTCACCAGTCCCTTCCCACTGGTCTCAGTGCAGGACGGTGCACCCCCAGCCCCTCTTCGGTCCACTGCACCCTCATCTCCTGCCAAAGCTCAGGTCCAGTCTTACTTCCTCCAGGAAGCATTCAAGGGCTCAGCTGGGAGTCAGGATTTTTGCCTCATTCTGCTACTGGGTTAAGTGTGAGCTATAAATTGTTTCTCCAAGACAGTGAAATCACTGTGGGTAACATGGCTCATTATAATCACCCAGGGGCTCCTAAATTATTACCCACATGAGATATTTTCCCCAGACTTTTGTATCAGAAACCTCTTAATCTCCCTTGAGGAGCAGGTGCACATTCTGCTTTCTGAAAAATATAAGAGTTACATATTTCATCAAGTTTCTTCTTTGCCTCGGCTGCCAGGAAACCGTATACTACACTTAGTCACAGCTGACATTTATTGAGTACTACATACAAGCACTTTACAGGTACTAACTCATTTGAATCTTCATAACAAGTCTAGAAGGTAGATATCACTCTTCCCATTTTATAGATGAGGAAACTGTGGCACAGAAAGGTTGAGTAACTTCCCTAAGGGCACACACCTTTGCTATTAAATAGCAAAGTCAGGATTTGAATCCAGACAATGCGGCTCCATGGTTTGTGTCTCTAACCACTTCATTTATGTCTGTCTCATATCCTCCGGACCTCAGTTTCCTGTGCTGCTGTGCGGGATACCCGGACGCTAGATGTCAATGTGCTTTAAGTCCCAAAGAGATATTACAGTTGAAGGGATGGCCATAGGATTTCTCCAGCCCCTACTGACCCGAACTTCCTTCTCTGAATTACTGTAACTCTTGTGAATCCCTAGTCTATGTTGCTACCTACAACAAGGATGACAAAGAGCCCAGGCAGACACAGCTAGCGGGTTGTACAGTTTCAGTATCCCACTCAACACAACACGAGAGCAGCCGTTAATAAGCAATCAGAGTTGGTGTGCAAGTCTCTGAGACACATCTGCCAATGGACCCAGTGTCCCATCACACCCCAGCAAGCTTTCTTCCCCACGTACAGGATCTCTCCACATCTGGCCCTGGGTCTCTCTCCAGATGCAGCTCCCAGGATACAACCCTCCTCATTCCTTCCGTCCTCATTAGCAGTGAGACAGTATCACCACACCCTCTCCCATGTGCACTGCACGTTACAGTTCACATTGCACTTCACATCACTTATTACATTGAGTTCCCCTAACAAGCCTGGACTTAGAGCCCAAAGCACTTCTAGCTTAAAAGGACCATTTAGTTCCAGAGGTCCCCCCAAGGAGGGGGTATCACCCTCACAGCAGGCATTTGGAAACAGGGGATGCATTCTGGTTCTGACAACAACTACAAGGGTGTTACGGGCATTTAATGCCTGGAGCCTAAGGATGCCAAACATCCTGCACAATGAATTCTCCTGCCCCAAAAACCAGGAGTTGAGAAACACGGATAATCTAAGTACTTACAAATACAGGTGGGAAATGGGGCTGATTGGTTACATAGCCAGCCCATAATCACACAACTAGTTAATTACTTCTATCTCCTGGAAAGATGTGCTTTCCATCGCACAATCAACTACTTAACTTCTCAAACCGAAGAACAACAATAATTGTCAACATGCGGTGTGTCTCTAATATGTGCTATCAGTCCCCTCAGGAACCCTGTGCCACAGGTTTCATTAGTGCCCACATTGAACAGATCAGGAAACTAAAACACAGTAAAGTGAAATATCCAGCCCGAGAGCACCTGCTTAGAAAACGGCAGAGTCAAAAGGTGAACCCAGGCTGTCTGACTTTAGAGTGTAAACTCTTGAACTTTATGCCAAGATTGAGACATCAGGACACTTACCCAGGGACACACAATAGTCATAATTATCTCCAGTTGGCAAATAAAGAGACTGATTCTCAGAGGCCAAGGACAGGGAATCATCACACCCATATAGGAGCTCAAGAACCTGAGGTCCCAAGAAGACATTTAGGGCCACATAGCTAGTCAGCATCACATGCATTTGAGGAGACGATTTGCTCTCAGACACACCTCATGTTAGCGGCAGAGGTGGGGCACTTACTACAACACAGCAGCTGGGGGTCTAGCCAGATAGGTTCTGGCCAACGGGGCGGGGCGGAGGAGCCAGGGAAGGCCTGGGTGGGGCCCTCTCACCTGTATGTCTTGTGCAGTTCCATGATCCTCTCTTCCAGCTCCCGGGTCTGGTTGGGGGCGAAGCGGAGCTCACTGACGTAGTTGCCCACGTGCTCCTCGGCGTCATAGTCGCCCAGCTCAGCCTGCACGGCGTAGGAGCCCAGCAGGGCGTGTGTGACGAAGGAGCAGGGCAGGCGGCCTGTGATGATGTCTGCCCGCAGCTGCAGGCACAGGTAGTATCTGGAGAGAGTGGGGAGCGGGCATGGGCGTGGGCCCCACTCCCTCCCTAGACGCCCCCAAGCACCAAGCTGATCAGCACCTGGCGCAGTAGAAGAGGCATATTTCTGGACACCAGCATGTCACGTGTTAATAATCTGGGTATAGCCCTTAAGACGGTTTTGCAACATTTCACTTGACTTTAAGTGTTTCTGTTCATTTCTAAGTTTGAGGGATTTTTCCTACTGTGGGAACATTTTTCAATTGCTAACTCATTTTCAAGCTAAATTACAACTATTTTGCTGGTTTGATCATTTTCTTTTTAATGCTTGTACTTTCTAATTTAAAAATATTTTTTGGAGGTCTGGGGATTGAACCTAGGACCTTGTGCATGCTAAGCATGCACTCTACCACTGTGCTATATCTTCCCCCATCAAATGTCACATATTTTTAATTACACAATAAATACACACTTACTGTGAAAAAAGGTAAACTTTAGAGGTTATGATCCTCTCAATGTCCATTCTCAGTCCTCATCCCCTCTCCTCAGAGGTCACTCCTGTTACCCCTGTGATGTTTAGACCTTTTCCCTCCACGGACACACAGAAATGCATATGGTTTGGTTCATGGGTGTTTTGACCATGGAAATGTTATCAGATGCTCCATCTGACTACACAGCTCGCTTGCTTTTTCACACCCAACTACAGAGCCCTTCCCATGTCAGCACATGTGACCCGACCTTATTCATTTTAACCTCTGCACTGTATTACACGGCCCAGACAAACCTGTTCACCAATATTTTCTCAAAACTTTATCTGGTTCCAGCTCTAAATTGTCTAAAACCAAACTGGTTTAAAAGAAATATATCCAACCACTAGGCCATGATTTTTTAAAACTTTAATGCACACTTGGATGATTTTACAATTTTTAAACCATTTCAAACCATGTTTTATTGTTTTTTCAGTTATTGTGTATTTTTTTTAAAGTGTTTCAGTTCATTCTCAGCTGGCAATACGTCTTTGCCCACTTTGCTATGTTTCACCATTTTTTTCAATTACTTATTTCTCTGCCTTTTAAGTGGCTTTTACTTAGTATAATTTTTACTCCTCTACAACATTATTTTGCTGTCAGAACTGAAGCTCTGGCAAAAAGCATGTGCAGCCTCAGTGCATGCTCAGAGCCAAGGCAGAGCCAAGAATCAGCAGTAGCTCCAACATCCCAGGCATCAAGTGTGGGCTCACAGGCATCTTATTCAAGGGTCTCCAAATTCAGAAACTGTTGCCAAACACACTGGCCAGTCTTTCATTTCAGTCACTCTGTCATTTTGACCAGTTTCTTTGGAGTCTAAATATTTTTGACTAAATTAGCTGCACCTACCACCCCATCCCCTGAGGCCATCCATACTGGGCAAGGCTAACTCCCTGCCTGGTGTCCCTGGAGGCCCGATGTCCAGGGACCCACACAAAGAGGAGAGGCACCAGTGGGCACCACCAGAGAGATGGGGGCTGTATGGGTCTAAAGCTCTCAGAACCTTGTGGGAATGAAGTTTAGACCTTGCTGTTGCCCCAAGCTGACCTCAGGGATTAGAGCAATGCCTCAGGTCTGATCTATTCCAGGGATATCTGTTTTATCTCCCAAGGCCAGAGTCGGTATCTTGACCATGGTCCATGGTCTGGTAAACACACAGACACTAAGGAGGGACCCAGTGGGAGACAGAGGCTGGCTTAGCAGCTCCCTCTCCTGCTGTTGGAATAACTCCAAGCCCACATCTTACTGTTGGTGGGCATGTAGGGCCCAGCACATGGATGACAGGGCCATAGAATATCATCAAGTAAGACTACCTTTTTGGAAGGGGCTTTGATAAATAGAAAGGCCCCTCTCTGTTTTGGATTTCAGAAGAAGGTTGAGCCTCATGGAAGCTCTCTTCCTGAGGGATGCTTCCCACCCCATTCTAATCTTCAAGCCTCCTCATCCTCCAGCCCTGAGGCACAACGAGACTGCACAAACGATCCATGTTCACCCCAGCAGCCTGGGCTTGCTCCCACGGGGCAGTCACACGCCTCCTCTGACCCCCACATGCCTGACGTGTGCACAGCCTGGATGCAGAACCAAACTCCCACTTGCAAAGGCATCTACGTTCTAATCCCTCCTTATCCCCAAAGTCAAAACCTAGTGGTTTACCCAGCACATCGGCTGTCAGATGTGTTTGGCTTATCCTACCCAGAGATGGCCCGCATTATGTTTTTTTTAAAGTTTAAGTTAGTTGCCAGCATTTGAGAACTGTGGTTTTTCTACAGATCTCTAGCTTCACTCCAACAATCGGGCCTGATTCCCACCTGGCAGCAATTGCCCAAGTAGAATAGCTGCTTCAGATGGCATCTGTCCTTGTGGACTCACAGCGAGCCCCACTGCTCCCTGTGACACCTCCCCCTCTGAAGTCAAGGGCCAGTCCACATTGACCACCGTGTTTGCATCACTTTCTCTCGCACTGAGTGGGCTTCCGTTGTGGATGCTGTCTGCCTGGCCTCCGTAGGCATCTGGGTTTACAACTGGCATCGTATACCTACATACCACCTCATGTCTCCCAGGGCCAGGGACCTGTCCCTCTCCCCCTGCACCCTTCCCAGCCCTCACCTTGTGATGTCTTCTGTCAGCTGGGCAGGGTCAGGTGGGTAGAACTTGACTGTGAAGGCAAAATTCCAGGGGCTGCCTGAAAGAAGATCGGGGAAAGATCAGAGAGGCCCCAGCACCCCAGTGGGTAGCCCAGATGCACCATCCTATGGACAATTTTTCAAAGTCTTCCCATAACTATAATCTTCAGACAATCTAATCAGAGATCCTGGAACATTATTCCCACTTGACAGATGAGAAGACTGAGGCCCAGGTTAAAAGACTTGTGAACTAGCCATAGGAAGGAAGGCAGAAAGAAAGAAAACCAATGGTGCATGCCTGGCATGCTGTTAATTACTTTACAAACATCACATAATTAAACCTCACAACAGCCATAGACGTCCTATGATTATCCCCATTTTGCACATGAGGACAATGAGGCCAAGGCAGTAAAGTGGCCATTACAAGGCCACCAGCTAAAAAGTGGCAATGCTGGGGTTCACACCCAGGTCACCAGCTCCAGAGCCCATGATCTTTCCTCTTCACCAAAGTCTGTGCCACAGGACATTAATGGGAAGATAATTAATCTGGAAAGCACTGCATTAAACAGGTTTCCTAACTTTGGGCTTCTCAGAGCCCTCACTCTGCAGTGCACCTCTCAGAGGGGGACTGGCATTCAGGAGTTTCCAAAACCCATTTGACCTGCTGCATCCATTTTCACAGGGCATCCTTCCGGATTAATGTTTCTCGGAACACACTTTGGAAAAAAATGCTGCCCTATATGATGCTGACTCTGTCTCAGATGGCAGAACTGGACTATAAACAAGACCTAAAAGGCAAATATAATGGGCTAAAAGTAACAAAGAACATTTCACAGGGATAATGTTAACCTCCACATTCAGATATGAAAAATCAATGGTACACATTTAAAAGGTAGAGAAAAATAAAGGCCAAGGTTTTAGCTGGAAACAGGCTCTGCCAGCCAAGAGAAAGGATAACCACTTAAGAAAGGGAAGGAGGCGGGGGCGGGGGGCAGGCCGTGATGAAAGGCCATAATCCAGAACAAGGCTCTGTGCTCTAAAAGAGCCCCCAGCAAAGTGAGAAAAAGAGGCCCATCCAGGGCAGGGCTGTGGACACCAAGGGCTGGAGGCCATGCCATCACCTGTCCTGGGGTCCCCACCACCCTCACCACATAGCTGTCATGTCTCCAACACTTACCAAGTGCTGGTCCCTTGGCTTGCTAAGAATTTTACATGCATTTCTGGGATTTAATCTTCATAGTGATCCTGAGGTAGACTTTCTTTCTTATAGATGAAGGTTTGGGGAGGTTAAATCATTCTCCCAAGGTCACCCAGCTAGTCGGCAGTAGAAAACAGAGATCTAGCCTCTGGTCACATGACCCCACAACTTAGGCTCCTGACCACAGCTGACTCCTTGGGAAAAGCAGCCTTGAGGGGAAACACTCCCTGTCTCAAGAATAATGGTATTAATGAACAATAATAATAATGGCTACTATAAACTGGGTCCTACTGTGTGCAGGCACCCTTTAAGTGTTGTACACATAACAGCGCATGTAATCTTCTTAAGTACCCTGAAGATGAGTGTTACCCCCACTTTACAGATGATGAGGCACAGAACAACTAAATATCACAAGAAGCAGTGATGGAGTCAGGACTCAAATCCAGGCAGCCTGACTCCAGTGTCTGTCCTTTTAACTGTCACACCAGATTTCCTCCTACTATGTGAAGCACCTACTATGTGCTGGCTGTTGTCCACACCCTCGTCATTGAACTTTCATTCCCACCTTGTGAGGCAGGAATCACTAATCCACTTGCTAAGGGGATACAGGAATCCAGAGAGGTGGAGGCATTGCCCCCAGCACCTTAGATGATGGGCACCGAGATCTGGGAGGAAATACACCCAACTCTGAAGCCCAGGACATAAGGACTTGTGGTGTCACCTTCAGAAGGCTGGGGGCTGTCATAAATAAAGAAAGGGGGCAAAAAATTGCTCCATGGGGTCCCCAGAAGACAGAACCAGGATGAATGGATGCACATTACAGGGGTAGAAACAGAAGCTGTGACTCTGCTGAGGGAGGTAGCCCTGCTCCTTGATAACAAGAAGGACCGACTCCCTGCCTGGGGTCATGAAGGGCTGGAGGCAGCTTCTCTTTTCCAAAGTCCTGGTCCTTCTCCAACACTCTCAGCCATGTGTAGGTGTTCTGATTATTTCAGGCCTCCCAGCTGGCCTGGGGCCCCTGGGGACAGCCTGAAGCCCAGGCCTATGACCTGACTGGCCCCAGAGGAGGGGGCTCTGTCTGTCAGCCTGCCTCTTCATTTCCAACTGACAGGAAGCCACAGGAAGAATCTCTCAAGCCCCCTCCTGCAGAGTCAGCTGGCTTCCCTAGGCCCAGCTGCCTGCTGTCATGGCAACAGGCTCGCTTTCCAGCCAGGGGACCAGGGAGCGCAAGCACAGCCAAGGGGGAGGAGCCCCTGCATGGAGGCATCTCTGCCTCTAGGCTCCAAGTCCCGGCCCATTTCATGCCCCCTAGCTGAGGCCACCTACTTTCCCCTTCTGCCATTCGAAGGCTGCCCCATCCCTCCCAACATGCCTTTTTCCTCTGGGCCAGAAAAGACAGGCTGTTGGCCTGCTCACCTGTCTTCACTCCAGGGCTTGAAAAGAGTGCAGGATGGTGTTGGGAGGCCAGGGCTCAAGACTTGGCTTAGCCAATACCTCGCTCTGTGACTTTGGATGAATAACTGCCTCTCTCTGGGCCTCAGTCACCCATCATCAAATACAGGAGATAGTCAAGATCAGGGATGGGCCGAGCTCTCTCCTGACATGTTAACTCCCACCAGTTGGCAGCGGCTGAGAGTGCTCTGCAGACAAGGATTCTGCGCTGAGTCAAGGGTCTCTGATTTCACTGAAGCCTGCACCAGCCCTGGACTGGAGGGTGGCTGTTCTGAGGCCATCAGTTTGTCCCCTTGCCCTAGATGACTCCGTAGGTCCCTTCTAGGCTGACATCCTGAACATGTCTGTGATTCCTCTACTAACCTGCTAAGTGACTCTAGACAGTCATTCCTCTTGTCCAGGCCTCAGGCTCCTCATCTATAAGACAATACCCTGCCTTCCCCCAAGATCTGCCACGCAGAGCGAATGAACTCATGGGTCTGAATGCACTTCCCAAAGTAGGGATTGCAGCACAAACCGGGGCCCTGGAGGCCTGGAGCCCCCGCCCACCCTTCCACCACGTTCCAACCGCGGCAGGCCACTCACTCCGGATCTGCTTCTTGATTTCCTTGGAGGGGTCCAGCCAGTTCTGTAGGAGAAGATAGGGTTCTTTAGAAGGAGGAGGAGGGGATTTGGGTAGGGCTAGGAGAGAGAAACCTCCTGAAATGGCCTATCAACAGCCCCCTAGCAGGGAGCACCCTTCCCTGGCTGAGCCTTCTGAGCCCTTTCCCTTGGGACTGGGTGGTGAAGGAATGAGGGCTGGATTCACACAGGGTTTGGGAGCCGGGTCCCTGGACTCAGCATTGTTGAGGCCACACAGAGAACAGGAAATGCAGCTGAGTGGGTCTGGTGGGAACAAGGAAACTCAGACAGGAGCCTCCCAAGGCGCTGGGGACAAGGGCCTCAGGTCCCTCAGGAAGCCATGTACTGGCTCTCCAGACACCCATCTGGGGGTGATCTCAGGTCCCCAAGAGAGGACTGTCATGACAGAGAAAGAGAACTGGAGATGAACAGGGCTGGCTGAACCTTGGTGGTGTGCAAACACAAACACAGGTGCCTAATGAAGACGTGAGGACTGATGGAGGCCATGGGGTATGGCAGGCCAACAGGGGCCTCAGGGACGAGATCTCTCCAGCCAGCCCCACTCCCCAGCCCAGGTACCTTCTGGCTGTCGGCATCACAGAAGGTCAGGCCAAAGTAGTCCTTCTCCAGGAGGTTGAGGTGCTCACAGACCAGGTCAAACAGCACCTGGCCCCGGCCATGTTTCTGAAGAGAAGAGCAGAGCTGCTGTGAGGCCGGAACACACCTCAGGGTGGGGCGAGGAGGTGGCCCAGGCCCCACCAGGACCACGTGAAAACCCACAAGAGCCTTCCAGTGTCTGGAGGGGTTCTTTGCACTCCTGCCACCTGCCTGGCTCTCTAGGTCCTAAGGGATCCTGGGGTGACACTAAGGCCCAGCTCATCAATTGTCTTCTTCCAAGCCCTACTGGGGTCCTCTTAGAACTCAGACCTGCTTCAGGGGAAACGGGACTGGAGTAGGGAAGTGACTGATTTCTCCTTCCCGTAGAGTGATTAAGAGAAACAGGCTAAGCTGGACCCAAGTAGCAGAAAACTGAAAGTTTAAGCTTCAGGGAGAATAATAGAATGCATGCTTAGCATGCATGAAGTCCTGGGTTAAATTCCCAGTACCTCCACTATAAACAAACAAACAAGCAAACAAACAAACAAACCTAGCCCCCCCCCCATACACAAAAAGAACTCTAACCTCTGAGTGTGAGAGGAAGAGAAGAGTCGCCTGAAATATGGGGGGCGTGGGCAGGGCAGAAGGCAAGGACCTGGGACTCCGGTCACAGTGCGACTCTCCTCCCCGGCCCCTCCCCTTACACTAAGGGATGTCACCCTACCCAGGCAGCATGTGCAGTCCCACAGGGGCTCACGGAGCCGAAACCAGCCACAGCTGGGAGGAGCACTGCCCCAGCTACCTCCTCCCCAGGCACAGTACCTCTCCGAACACCATCTGGGCCTGAGGATTCAGAAAGACAAAGCCCCGGACCTGGCTGGGCACCCAAGGGTGTGAAGATGGGCACCAATAAAGGGATCACAGGGCAGGGGAGTGTGAAGCAGTCATGCCCAAAGAGGCAGGGGACTCTGGAGAGAGGGTGAGGTCCCTGCAAGGTCTGGCTAGGTCACCAGGGGCTGGGGCCTGACTGTGGAGAGCAGCTGGGAAACCAAGGGATTCCTGAGCTTGGAGGAGCCCTTCAGAGAGAGTGGCCTCAGCCAAACCCTCACACTCTTCTAGGGCAGCTGGAACAGTGTCTTGGGGCCAGTGTGGGTAGGAGAGAAGGGGTAGAAGATATCCCTTCCTTTCACCCAGGAGCAGGCAAGGAGAAGGCAACCCTTCTATGGATGAAATAAACATTTTTAAAAAGCCAACCCTGCAAAAAAAGAGGGACCCTGTTTCCCAGGGCTCAGAAGTCAGTCAGTCCATTAAGACCAGGGCTTGGGGGAGAAAGGGAGGTGGCTCCTGCAACTCTCAGCAGTAAGGTCACCTTCTGGACTCCTCCATTCACGTGGACAGGGCCAGGAATGGTGCCTAGACTAGGGGAGAGCCTCTAAGGGGGTGAATGAGAGTTCAGAAGTAGGGTGGGAGTTCTAGCCTGTACCAGAAAGGGAGACACTAAATGTGGGGCCAGGAGGGCTCACCCCAGAGGGGAGGCATCTGCCCTGCCATCCACTGTGGGACAGAACCATGCCACGGGGTTTCTCCACGGCCTTCCAATGGGCCACCTCCCTATAACTGGGGGACACCTTGCCAGGGAACTTTCATGGGACCAGTTTGTCCTGATGCCCTGGACAGGGTGGTTCACAAGGGAGATCCCTCTTCATGTGAAAATGATTCTAGCTGAAACATCAGTGTCTGCTGGGTGAGATCAAAGAGCCCAGGCCTACAGATCAGCCTTGAGACGGTGGCTGCTCACCAAGGTACAGCCACCCTGAGAAACCTTTTCCTGGCGCCAGCCCCATGCCTAATTCTATCTGCAGTCTTAAGAGCCCTCTCCCGGCCTTGGTGCCACCATCTGTGCACAGGAGGGCTGGCCAGGTCATCTCCCCAGGATGCAGCAGTCAGTCCTGGACTCCATGAAGAATGGACGCCCTCTGGCTTGGCTCAGGCTGCGTGCACACAAGGCCTGTCCCCGTGCTGCAGCCAGTCAGCCAGGGACGGGGCCTATGGCGCTGGGTGCTCCTTACCTCCACCTCACACTCGTACTCAGAGGCATCGAGCAGAGTGACTCGGCAGATGGAACTCTTGTACTTCTTGGCAATCTTCTGGGGCGATTTCTGGGCCTTGCTGGGTGTGGTCCTCTCTGACAGGCCATCAGCCTCCCCATAGTCCTTCTCCTCCATGTCTAGGCTCTGTAGGGCCAACCAAGGGAAGGGTTCGGTCAGTGAGCTTGAAACTGTAGCCTCTCATCCAAGTGAGACGCAATTAGGAAGCAGCTAGGGCTAAGACAGACCTCCAAATGAGAGCCCTCTAAGACCCCCAGGGGACCAGGATCTACGGTGGGTGTGCACAGGAGGAGAGCCAGAGCTCCTGTGTATGATGGGTGAGCTCGTGAAAGGGGTTCACTGCTTCCCTGCAGGTGGGAGCATCCCAGAAAAACCTAACCCAGCAGCCAGAGCTGTCCCGTCTCCCTAGAACAGTGCATGAGTTCCCAGGGCACAGTCTCCTTCTCAGTCTGTTACTGGGTTCAGCCCAAGGCTGGGACAGATCTGATGGAGGGGAGGGAGGTCAGAGCCCCGCCTGCTAGTCCTATCTCTGCCACGAACGCCCTCAATGACCTCAGCCAAGTCCCTGCCCTCTCTGGGCCTGTTGTGAATTAAGCAAGGTGTGAATTCCATAGTTTGATGACCCCTGAGTCCCTTGTCTCTCTTTTTTTTTTCAGTGGAGGTACTGGGGACTGAACCCGGGACCTTGTGCATGCTAACCTAAGCACGCGCTCTACCAATGAGCTATACCCATCCGGCCCTTGTCTCTTTAGGGAGACGAATTTTGCTCTAGAGTCACACTGGGCTCACCAAGCTAGAATGGACAGGCCTGGGGGACAGGAAAATAAGGTTGGAGGAACACAGATGTTCAAAATCAGATCTAGATCTGACCTGCACTTCTGTCACTTTATAGCAATGTGACTTCGGATAACTCACTTCATCTGGCTGAGGCTTGGTTTCCCCAAAATGTCAAATGGGAAGATTAACAGTTACCCTCTCAGCTCTTGGAGAATTAAATATAAAAATGAACATGATGCCTCAAGCAGAGTGCTTGGCATGTAATGGGGCAGTGATGAATCTCAGTTCTCTTCTCTCCTCCCTCCTGGAGGACTGGCTGGGTAAGAGGAGAGATGCCCATGCTCTCGGGCACATACCTGTTCGGCAGGCTGAGTGTCCTGCTGGGGTGGATGTTTCTCATTGGAGTTGGCCTCGGGATGGCCGTGGCCGGCGGGGGTCACGGGGGTGGCTGCTGTGGCGGCTGCCTCGGGCTGCTGCGGGGCCTCCTCCTGAGCCTTCTTCACCTCAGAGTCAGGCCCTGTCTCTGTTGTCATGGTGACCAGCACGCCTGCATTGGCAGGAAGGAGAGAGCATGTGATGGGGGAGAGGGGCAGCGATGGTGTGACAGAACAGAGCAAGGGGGAACAGGAACCACACACGGAGAGGGACAGATGGAGACAAATGGACAAAGAGCCACAGAGAGGAGGAGGAGGGAGGGAGAGACAGAGGAAGTGAGGGTGGGGAGAGAGTCATGAGAAGTGAGGGGTTAGTGGCAGCAGCCAAGGTCAACAGACCCCCACCCACCCTTGTGCCCAGAGAGCTCCTCAGGGACTCTAATCTCTTGCCCTGGGTCTGGAATCACGGACTTCCTAGGGGCAGGGAGAGTCTCTCCAGGGAGCCCTACTCTGCCAAGAGCACAAGGGACAGTCGGTGACCACCTCCAGGCAGGCCCTTGGCCAGGCTGTCTCTCCAACCACAGCACCTGGCACACAGTAGCCCCTCAATAAATGCTGGATAAACTGAACTCAACCAAAAAGAGCCTTGGGCTCCCAGCCCTTCCAATAGGTACTGACTTTGGGCAAGGCTCTTCATGCCCCAGGCCTCAATAACTCCTGCCCCGCTACTTCCTGGGGATGTTGTCAGGATGGATCCAAACGGATAAGAAAGGAAGAGATTCTTAAAAAACACACAGCCCCAATAATGTAAAAGTCAGGAGACCTGGGCTCAGGCCCCAGGTCAGCTACAAATGTGCAGCCAGTTCATCTCACTAGGACTTAACCAAAAAGCACAAGACTTAGACAGAAATTATCTCTGCAGCAGACTGCTCTTATCATTTCCCCCTTGGAGCAGGAAATGAAGAGATTTCAGAGAATCTGGACCTATTGCCCAGCTGTTCTGTTGGAATAAGCAAATTGCAAAGAGAGAAGAGGAGAGAGAGAGAGAGAGAATGGCATGGTCCCATTTTTATATTAACAAAAAAACACCAATAACCTCAACAATACATCTTTGTGTTTGCACACATGTAGTATAAGATCCGAAAGGACACTCACCAAACTGTTTAGAGAGGTGAAAAATTCAGAAGTAGAGAGGAAAATAAGAGCGTTCCACAGGTTAAGAAAGGGAACTTCATTTTTAACTTTATACACTTTGTAAATTGCTTGTATAATTTTGAAAATACGTATCTATTTTTTAACCCACAAGTTGTTTGCTTGTTTCCACTGATGGGGGTTCAGTAATGGGCCAAAACCCCTCAAAAACAAGTTTGAAGCTAAAACCAGGGAACAGAGAAATGAACAGGAACCCTCACCTCTGAGTTGAGAGGCTTCCTCCATCATATTACATGAGAAAAACCCAATTGAGACCTGGCAGGTCCCTCTGCCACCCCACCCACCATGGGGGCCTCCGATGGGCAGAAAAACAGACAGACACTGGATGCACGATGGGCTGTGCACATGCTTCAAGCCTTGGCCCCAGGCTCCCTTTTATTTCCCAGTTTCTGCCCCTGCATTCCAGGGACCACTGGCCTCGCCCAAAGCAAGAGGCACTGGACAGAAAGTCAGGGGCCCTGAATACCCGACTCAGTCACCCAAGAACTGTAGGGCCATTGACAGGTCACGAGCAACCTAAATCCCCACTGAGTTGGATACTGAGTGGAACACTTTGTAAGCTGGAGCTCGCAGTGCAAACCAGACGGTATGTTGTTACTGACGCTGCTTTAAACAGCAAGATGAGGAGGAAGGGAAGGCCTTGGTCCACGTGGTCTCATCCCCACCCAGAAATGCTTTCCACTCATGTCATTACCCTGGGCTTTACGGTATAACTGAAAGCCATAGTTAAACAGAGCCTCTCCGTCGCTTATATGACACTAAGTGACGACTGTGCCAGAGCACAAAGCAACAGGAGCTGCTCCAGGGAAGCTCACAGCCTCGTGGGCTCAGGTGGAGATGTAGCTGCCTGGCTCCAGATTTCTTCTAAGCCTGCACTGGAGGGTAGAAGCCATTATGCTAGATAAGGCCTCAAGGGGAAGAACCCTTAAATAAATGCCTGCTTAATTTTGCTTCCAAAAAAAAAAAAAAATCCACAGACTAATCTGTATGTTTTGTGCTGTGAGAAGCAGAATCCACATGACCCTCCTGGGCCCTGACGCGCCAGCACATCTACGCCTCCCCTCGGCCTCTGTCTGATGTCAGCCCCTGCTCTCTAGACCTTCCCCAGGTCTGCAGCTTCTTGAAAATAGCCAGAAGAGTTATTTTAAATAAATATCCCAGTGTGTCCCTGCCCGAGTCTCCAGCAGAGCCTGCTGGCAGGGACAGCCTGGTGCTGGCAGAACCACAGATGAGAGAAGCTAGAAGATTTTAGAGATAATTCAATCTCCTCCTCTTCATTTACAGGTGAGACCCAGAGAGCAAAAGAGACTTGAGTAACAGTCATTTCCTCAGACAGGTTTTCCCCGGTCCCTCCCGCCCACTCTCCTCCCCATCCAGCCTCCTGACTCCCCATATCCCAGCTCCGGGTCCATTATTCTTTCCACCGCATTTTGCTGCCTCAAGTAAACCCCAACAGCATCTCCTCGGAAGAGAAAGCACTCAGGCCCAGGCTGGAAGCCAAGGAGGTGGCATGAGCCACCCACAGACCCCATGGCCAGGGGCTGGTTAGATAAACAATGGTTTATCGAGAGTGAAAAAGATGATGTAAAAAATCCTGGAAAATATCCGAGTGAAAAAAGCATGACATACAACAGTTTGTACAGATTGACCCTATTTTGATTAATGCATGCTTACAGCTACAGAAAATTCAGCAAAGTACCGACTATGGTTATTCCTAGCTGGCAGGAATACAAATTATTTTTTCTTCTTTCTGTTCAAATGTTATTTTTTCTACTACAGCTGGAGATTTCTTGAATGATTAAAAAAAATTAGAAGTTAAAAAATACATTTTTCAATTCACATGGCCCAGGATGACAAGAGATAAATAAAAGCTGTTTAAACTTAAAAAAAATACGAATTAAAAAGAAAAATAACATTATTATTTTGTAAACCTATGATGAGCTCCTTCTTTATTGCACAAGTCCAGGGATAACGGCATGCTTCTCTCACTAGGGCACAGCAAGGGAGCCAAGAACGTGGCCTGGCTTCTGCCACAGCCAGTCACGTGGGCACAGTTCCGCCCTGGTCCAGGTCAGCATGCTCTGATGAAGCCTGCTGGGTGGCCAGGCCAGCCAGGCACTGTAGGGGACCTGAGGAACACGTGCTCGTTCCTACAGAGCTCATTGCAATGTGGGAGGATGATGGTCATCCAGGAGACTGTTACAGACCAGGATGTGACTTAGATCTGCCAGTGTATGCTTCAGCCTCTAGGAGACTTTGAGGACCTGGTGATCAGGAGTATGGGCTGGAAAAGAAGACTTACAGGATAGGGAGTAGAGGGTAAGGAGTAAGGTTTTGAAAAAAGGGAGGATCTAGACAGGTGATGGCAGGGAGGACACTTGGGCTGAGTCACCATGTGGGCAATCACCCAAGACATGGGAACAGGTAGGCCTGTGCAGAGGACAGGGAGGAGGCCTTGACATCTTCACTTATTCGAACAAGAAGCCCATAAAGGTGAGCTCCAAACAGCCTGGTGGGAGGGACAGGTTGGAGTCAGGGAGACGTGAGGGAGCTGGGGGTGGTGCAGGCAGCCTTGCAAAAGTCAGAAGGGTTCCTCTGCTGGAAAGGGCAGGGCTCGCGTCGCTGAGCGAGCACCACTGCGGGCCAGGCCCGGGGTCAGGAATTTCACACACAGGCAGCCCATGGGCCCCTCCATGCAGGGCAGCAAGGCAGGGGGGAGACCCAAAGCCCAGCTCTACCACTAGCTCATTCTGTGACCCTGGGCAAGTGACTTCACTTCTCTGAGCCTACGTCACCCGATCTATAAAACAGAAACACTCCCCCTTCCCTCTCAGGGTGGTGATGGAGCGTCAGGAAAATAACACTGAGAGGGTACCTAATAAAACAACCGTGAGAGGGCCTGGAATTACAAGCAAGGATTACAATTAATGGGAAGCTGCCGTAGGCAGTGGTCTGGGAACCAGGAGTTCCGAAGTGCCCACCCAGAGCAGATGGAGAGAGACTTCTGAAGAGACAGAGGCCAGCAGAGCCTGACTGATGACACTCACATATGAAAACCCCAATGCACAGGATTTACAAAAGGGAAAGGTCAGCCAGAGAAGTAAATGCTGACGAGGCCCGCGCCAGCCCTGTCTGGAGGAGAGGGGCCTGGGAAGGCCCAGGCCTGCTTGCCTGGCCCAGTCTGGGGCCAGCTCAGCAGGCTGTCAGCATCTGATGCTCTTCAACGCTGCAACCACTGGCTGGCTCCCCCAGCTCGCCTTCTGGGGTCAGTAAGCAGCCTTCAGATGCCATGGCTTGCCATCTGGGTGGCCTGCAGGAAGAGGGTGTCTGAGCCCAGGAGAGTCAATATCCACTTAGCCTACGATTGTATTGCTCATTAAAAATGCATTGACTGGTTTATACATCAAGCTCTCCCACCAGGGTTAGCGTGAATCAGCATCTCTGAGTCCGGCAAATTGAATTTGTTCTTTTCCTCCATCCCCACATCTAGCCAGGTCCAAGCCACTCTCAGCTCATGCCTGCATGGCTGCCCCAGCCTCTTCCAGGGTCTCCCTGTAGCCACCTCGGCCTTCCTAGGATTTATTCTCCACAGAGCAACCACACAGATATCTTCAAAACTCCCACTGGGTGCCCTCTTTAAAACCACCAATGACTTCCCATCAAAACAGAACACAAACTCCTTATCAAAGCTACAGTCTGGCCCCGGCATCACCTCCCACCACTGCCCTCCCCCATTGCCACCATCACTGTGATGCAGCAGTCACATTGGCTTTCTGTCTGCACCTCAGCCATGTCAGGCTGGCCCCTGTCTTGGGCTTTGCCCTTAATGGTCCCTCTGCGTGGACGGTGGGCTTGTCTCTGACTCTTGGCAGCGATCACCCCTCAGACCTCAATCTAGGTGCTCCTTAACCACTCTGTCTCAAGTGGGTCCCTCCCTCTGTTCTTTTTGGTTACAGCTGGGTTTCTTGGTTTTGCTTTATTTTGTTTTTGCCATTATAACCACTTTTGAGTGTAACAATCCAAGGGCAGCAATTACCTTCACCATGTTGTACAACAATCACCACTATCTATTTCCAAAATTTTTCATCACCCCTCAAACAGAAACTCTGTTCCCATGAAGCAAGCATGCTGGGTTTGGTTTTTTCATAAGTTCACAAACAGAACTTTTATATTGATCGATTGATTTACTTATTTGTTTCCATTCCTCTTCTAGAATATAAACTCCAAAAAGACAAAACCTTATCTGTCTCATTTGCCATTATCCCCAGAGCTTAGTGCAATTCTTGGTAAATAACAACAACAAAGCTAACATTTACAGAGTTTGCTATTTGCCAGGCACTGATCTAAGCACTTTATGTCAATTAACTGATTTAATCTTCATAATAAACTGTAATACGTACTCTTAATATCTCCATGTTCCAAAAGAAGAAACTAAAGCACCCAGAAGTGACGTGACTTGCCCAAGAGCACGCAGCTAGTAAATGGCAGGGCCAGAATTCAAACCCAGGGAGCCTGGGGTCAGATGGTTGTGTAGATGGAGAACTGGACAAATAAATGGGTGATGGGGGGATGGAACACCAACAAGACAATTGTTAAGTCCAGAGGCCTGGGCTGCATTCACCTCGGGAGCCCTTCTGGCCACCGGCCAGCCAGCCTGTCCTGACAACTTATCAGACCTTGAGCACCTGACCTTCCATCCAAACTCCTGATATTATCATCCTTATTCTACTGATGAGGACACACAGGCCCAAAGAGGCCTACCGATTTGCCCAAGGTCATAAGGCTGTGCCAGATCTCTCTGACTCCAAAGTCCGTCCTACTACATGGCATTTCAGCAGCTTCAGGGTGGTCGTCCTGTGCGAAGTTCTTCCAGGGGTGAAGCTGGCTAAGGGAAAATTTCTGGAGACTGAAAGGCAAGTATAGAGGGAAGAGCTGAATTCAGAATCAGGACCACTGTTTCTTGTTTTGGTTCTGTCACTTCCCATGTGATGGGCCTTGGGCAGGTCACTTTCCCCTTCTGATCCTCAGTTTCCCTATCTGTCAAACAGGGATGAGAGCCCCTGTCCTCTCACTTCAGAGAGGGGCCCTGTGGATAAAGGATGTTTCAGAGAAAGAAAGGACTTTAAAATACAAAAGTTACAGTCATGCTAAAGACAAGGGAGCCTACGTCACAGATGTTTATGACATGCGTACCCAAACCATGCCTTTCCACACACATGCACACAGTGGGACAGCAAGAGGGCACACACAGCCCCAAGCATCCATAGTGGGGAGCAATTACTCCCTAGCCAGTAAGGCTCTCCTCTAAATCTGAGACACTGACGATTTTTGCCCAGGCATTTGTGGGAATTCTGAACCAGGTAGGAACTAGTGGTAGGAAGGAGCGGAGAGAGAAAGAAAAATGGACAGCATGTGGAAGACACCAAAACATCAAAAAAAAAAAAAAAAAAAAAAAAATGCTACGCGGAAAGTGAGATTCATCTGTTCTGAATGATGTCCTCAGTCATCACAGCTACCAAGATCATTCTTTCTTTTGGGGAAGTTAGGAAGCACATCTTCCTCCACCCCCTACAACCATCTTCTGGGCTGTTAGTCCCCATTTGCACCCCCAGAACCAGTCCTGCTCAAAGAAGCAGGAGGCTGAGCCTGTGGACTGTCCTTTGAATTCCCTTGCCTGCAGACTTCTGGTTGCCTTTGGCCAATGGGAGGCACTGGCGGGAGGTCTGAGGGTGGAAGAAGAGAGGGGTGGGGGTATATCTTCCCGAATGCCTTCCCTGTAGTGTTGGCAGTGGCTGAACCCCTCTGTGACAGCTCCTTGCACAGGCCCAGCCATCACTGAATTCCGGTGACACCAGTCCCTCCGTCTGCTCATTCAGGCCTAAGGGAGGTAACAGCCTCTGTCACTGCTAGTTTGTGGGTACCCTTAACCCTGCCTGAAGCTTTACTAACATCTCCAAGTTGCAGCATCTGAGTGGAATTCTGTTTTCTGCCAGAATCTGATTGATACACCACCTGACCCTAAACAGATATATGTATTAGAGAGGGAGGGAAAGAGAAATTGGGAAGAAGCAGTACAGTCTAGCAGTTAAGGATAAAACAGGAGACCAGGAGACTTGAACACCCCCTTAACCTCTCTGAGCATCAGTGTCTTCATTTGTAAAATCATAGTAATTTTATCTGCTTCACAGGTTTACTATGAAAACTGAATCAGATCATGCCCATAAAGCACTTAACACACGGCAAAACCCACAGTTAGGGCTCCAGAAATACTAGATATTCTCATCTTTAGTATTGAGTCTAAAGGCTCAAATGTTAACAATAGCATTCCCTTGGAGCAAGAATTACAGACTTTTTTGGGGGCTTTTTGGGGGTTCTCTGCGTTACACAATTTTTCTACTCTGAGCATGGGTTACTTTTGGAGTAAGAAAAGAATTAAAAGAAAAGACACAGTAAGCAAGAGAGAGCCTATTAAGACTTATTCTTCCCCTCTTGGGGATGAGGTTACTTCCCACCAGGATTTCCCCAGTACAGAGCATTCACTTCCTCGGTGACAATCTCCAGGTGGACATGAACGCAATGACTGCCTGTGATGAGGGAGGAGGGGGACCCTGTGCCACCCTCCCAGCCAGGCCCCTGATGGAGTCAGAGGGGTGGAAACAGGAGCTGGGCCCACAGCCACTCTTACTACTGCCCAGGTCTGTACACGGCAGTGGGGAGATGACAATTTGTCAGAGGCCTGTGGTACTCATGGGCACCGCGTTAAATAAAACCAAGCAGTGTGAAGAGGCTGCCACCCGTCAGCACTGGCTTCTTGCCCAAAGGTTTCACGTGCCACCGCGGAGCCACAGACTAATGTGCAGTTGTAGGCTGGGGACCACATGACATGCCCAGATCTGCAGAATAACAGCATCAGAAAGGAGAAGTGCCTCCTGCCTGGACCACACCGATGACTGCAGAGGCAGACAGAGACCTCCCTGTAGCGGGACATCCTCTGAGTCAGACAACGAACAGGCTGTCTTCCGGGCTTTGTCTCCTTTGAGCTCCACGAGGGCCACGTGAGATAGGTGGGTCCATCCCCCAGACAGGCTTGGCTGGCCAAGGTCACACAGCCAGCCAGTTGGAGTAGAGCCCCAGTCTGCTGGTTCCCAGTCCCATGCCCTTCCCACTCCCTCCTGCTATGTCCCACCACCTCCAACTTGCTGTCAACCATGTAACCAAAGCTACCGTTGCTCTGGATGTAGAAATAATAACAGCAGTATCAGCCCCTCCCATGTGCAGGGCGCTTTACAAGCTAAAGGATCCTTTTATAATCATCATTTCACTTGGACCTCACTGATCGGCAGTTGGTGAGAGGGAACATGAAACAACAGTTACAAACTCGGGCTTTGGAGCAGCCAATCCTGGCTCCACTGGCTTAGGGACCTGAGGCAAGTGATGTAACCTCTCTGAGAGACAGCAGGAGCACGTAGAATGAGACTAATACCCCCTCCACTGCAAAGGCATTTAGCAAGAATGAAATGAGACCATGCAAGTGGAGTGCCCTCGGCACCACGTTTGCCAAAGAGTAGACACTCAAGTCACGGCAATGGCTCTCATCAGGAATGCTGCCACTACCATACAGGTGGACAAACTGAGGTCCAGAGAAGGTCAAGAACTTGTCCAAGGACACTCAGGGTATAAGCAGCAGTATGGCCCAGGCAGCAGCTTACAGCATCCAAAGAAAATATGAAGTTATGGTGTACACACACACACACACACACACACACACACACACACACACAATGGAGTACTATTCAGCCACGAAAAGAAAAATAATGCCATCTGCTGCAATATGGATGGACCTGGCGACTGTCATAATAAGTGAAGTAAGCCAGACCAAGAAAGACAAATATCATATGATATCTTTATGTGTGGAATCTAAAAAAATGACACAAATGAACTGATTTACAAAACAGAAACAGACTCACAGACAAAGAAAACAAACTTACGGTTATCAAGGGGGAAGTGGGGAGTGGAGGGATAAATTGAGAGTTTAGGATTTGCAGATACTAACTACTATATATAAAATAAACAACAAGGTCCTACTGTAATAGCATAGGGAACTATATTCAATACCTTGTAATAGCCTATAACTAAAAAGAATAGGAAAAGGATTACATATATATCTATATCTATATCTATATATATCGATAGCTGAATCACTATGCTGTACACAAGAAATTAACACAACATTGTAAACCGACTATACTTCAATTTAAAAAAAAGCAAAGAGAATTTCAAAATTTCACAGGAGAGCTCCATACTGGGTGAGTGAAGGAAGGGGTTTCCCTAGGACATCCCCGTCCTTCGGGGGTGACAGAGACAGGGCCTCCTCCAAGCAACCCAGCCCTCAGAGTCCTTGCCCCCTCGGGCTCCCCTGAGAAGGCAGGAGAAGCGGGGAAGGGAGGAGGGAGAAGCAGACCCTCCCAGGCAGCACTTCGTGGTCTCACAGTTTCTGAATCTCTCTCATTTGATTTTCTTTGTTTAAACACTAGCTGGGTTCATTGTCAGCATTATTTAGAATAGAGTAAAATTGGAAACAACTTTGAATGTCATCAACAGCAGGCTGGTCAAACGAACTAGGATTTATCCATTGAAAAATGGATTACGAAAGTATTACATATCTATTGTGTAGATTTTTTAGATGGATTTCACATACACTGACATGGAAGGTTGTCAGTACACATAATGAAAAATGTAGATTGTAAAACAATAATGCAATAATACAAATCAGTCCCATTCTGATTTGTATGCTTATGTAGGCATAGAAAATACCCCGGAAGGATACACGCCACAGTTATTATCGGCTACTTCTGGCAAGAAGGATTTGGTTGGGGAACCAAGAAGAGAATATGCTTCTGAATTAATGGGATTTTTCACATAATTCTTTTGTATTAAAACTAAAGAAAAATAAATAAAATATTCAAAAAAGACCTTTTTTGGTCAGCCTTATTTACTTCCCATAGTACCTGCTGGAACGCCATTTCTGCCTGTTCTCTTCCAATCTGTATCTATGGTCAGACCTAATTTTACACCACTTGAATCTGAGTGCTCATACTTTTATGGGTTTTTTTTTTTCCCATTTAACATTAATTGTATCAGAAATATTTCCACATTATTTTATCATCATGATCATCGCAGCTAATGTTCATAGGTGTGTCACAATGCGCTAGTTCCTGTGCTAAGAATTTTATATGACTTAAATCTTTTATTCTTGATGACAAGCCTAAAAGCAGGTACTTGGACTATCCACATTATAGATGGGGAAACTGAGGCTTAAAAAGATAAAGTGACTTGCCAAGACTCACAGCCAGTAAGGACAGAAACTAGACGTAAGCCTGGATCTGTGTGCATCCCCAGTTCCCTCTGGGAACCTCTCCATCCTACTCCCTTCCCTGATACTGAGTGATGAGTGAGAAGAATGTGGCAAGTAGGGATGAGGAGGCGCAGGTCCCGGGCCTTCCTACAGTGTATGACCTTGGACAAGTCACCTCCCTTCTGCTTTGTTCACTCAATCAATTCTTCCACCAGACAAGCATTTGCAAATCATTCAGCCACACGCTGAGGATAGAACAATGAATAAAACATGAACCCTGCCCTCAGATTAGAGCCTAGCCTGAATCTCTTCATGTACCGGAAGGCTCTAACCCCTGTGCCACCTCTGTCACATGGACAAGAAATGAAACGAAGAAAGGGTGCAAAAGAGCTTCACAAGTGCACAGCTCCAGACACTGCAAGGATAAGTATTTCTGTGGCTGTTCATGGCTGCATATTATTTTATCCACTGGATGTTCCAAAACGTTCTCAATCATCTTCCTATTGTCAGGCACTTAGTTCCAATTTGCTGCTATTATGGAAGAAGCTCTGATGGGGATTCATCCAAAGGAAATTATGCAAAAGAGGGGGGAAAAAAAGCCAGATGCACAAAGAAGATGCTGCGCAACCTTCGGAGCAACTGAAGGGAGCCAGTCTTTCATCTGAAACACTTAAGGCCGCAAATCGAATTCATGCCCCCTCCCCCCCACCATGGCCTTCCCGGCCCCAAGCCGCTCCTCCCCCAACCACCCGAGGGGACATCTTGGTGTGCTTTCAACATTCCTTCCTCCCCAGCCCGGCAGGTCCACAGGGCTGTTGTTTTTCCTGCCACAGTCCAGCCCCTCCCTGTGGTTCTTACAGTTGCCAAAGGGACCTTCCCAGACACGGTTCTTTCACGCCCCAGTGCATGCCCCGTGCAGACCAAACACCTGCAGAGGTTCCCGGAACCTCCAGACTCCTGTCAAGTGGAAACATCTTAGCCTGACATCTGAGAGAGACCAAAGTAGGAGAGAACTAACGTTCACTGAGTCCCTGTGACGTGCCAGCACTGCACTAGGTCCTTTACATAACAACCGTGACATGGTCTCATGAGATAGGTGTGTTTGTCCACCTTTTACAGATGAGGAGACTGAGGCTTAGATCAGCTAGGTGATATGCCCGAGGGCACATGGCTAGCACAAAGGGGAGCTGTGATGAGAGCTCAGGTCTGGCAGATTTCAGAACTTTGCCAAAGACTTAAACACAAGCTGACTTTCTGAGTCACCCTCAGGCCCCTGCACCATCTGCTGCACGCACCCCAGGCCGCCCAGTCTTCTCCAAAGACATCCCTACTTCCTTCTCCTCTGACTAGTGGACTGGGTACACTTTCCCCAAAACTACTGAAATGTCACTTGGCCTTTGGCGCCCAGTGCAAAGGCCTCAATCTTGAAGCCTTCCCTGATGACCAGAATAGGAATCCATGCTTACTTATGCCATTACCTCCCCTGTGTCATATCCGCGCCTCTCCAGGGGAGACTGGGAGTCCCCTGAGAAGAGGGATGTTTCCCCAGAGGCCACACGGGACCTGCAGGAGGTATTCAGGGAATAGTTTCCAAATTGAACAAAACTGAGTATGACCTCTGAGAAAAAGCCGCGGGCTGCCAGCATGACCATCAGAAACGTGGCCCTGACTCACACCGCCTGGATTTGAATCCTGGCTCCTGTGCTACCTAGCTGTGTGACCTTGAGCAACTATCTTTCCCTGGCTAAGCCTCTTCCCTCAGTCTGTAAAATGGGAAGAAGAACTCCCACCCACCTCAAAGGCTTTTGTGACGATTTTATGAGTTGTACAGTCAAGTCCTTAAAACAGTGCCTGGCATGTAGTAAGTGTTCAGTAAGTGCTGGCTGCTACTATTCATACCCACAAGCCTCCCGCCCACAAAGGAAGCAGTGCCTGCCCACTCCCACCCCAACCTGTCCACCCAGGCTCAGGTCTCCACCCCAAAGGGCCCCCTCTTCACCGTCCCAGCTGGTCCCTGCCTTCCCTTCCATTCCCTCCCTTGTATTTTCTGGTCACTAGGTTCTTATCAAATGTGGCAGGGGCGAGTGGCAAGGCCAACCAGTCTTAGAGCCAACCAGTTGTCCCTGGTAGCCAGTAGGAGCAGGGAGGCCAGAGCATCCCCACTCTTGGGGGACCCTGGCCAAGAAGCAGAAGGCCAAGACCAACCCCTCTCTCAGGCTTCCAGCCACTACCTCTCTGCCCCGATCCCTCAGGACCACAGGAGCATTCGGGTCACAGAGCCATCCTGGATCATGAGATGCAACACGTAGACCTCTCCACCTGGACCAGCCCTGGCACATTAGTTGTCCAGCTCTGCCAGACACCAACCTGGTACTCTGAGACAGGGCCCCAGGTATAATGCTATGGTAGAGAGAGGAACTCTGGACTCAGTCAGCCACACACCTTCCAGCTGTGTAACCTCAGGCATGTGACACAATCTCTCTGAGCCTTACCTTCTCATCTGTAAGAAGTGAGCATCTACCTACCTGTCAGGATTGCTGAGATAATGCAAAGCACTTACTGCCCCAGGGCATGGCATACAGTAAGTGCTCAATAAATGTCCTCTATCTGATTGTGTAATCATTGGTATTACTCCAGATAGAGATTATTACCCTCTTTTGACAAATGGGGACACAGAGGCCCTGAGAGGCTCACAAGGACATCCACACTGGAGCTAACACAGAGGTACCTCCCACCTCAGCCTGTCTAGTTGGGAGACCCTCTCTCCTGCCCCGAGAGGCTCAGGCCCAGAATGTGCCTGAGCACCAAGCATCCTGTTGGCTCTGCACACTCCCAACAGAGACCAGGGCTACCCCCTGCCTGTTGCCTCAGCCCTGGCCCATTATCTGTGAGGCAGCCTGGCCTTTCCTCCTCACCTTTTGGGAACAAGGGCTAGGAGACCAAAGTAAGGCCCCTCCTAAGGGGCAGCCTCAGGCTCCAGGCTATAATGCCCAGCCTGTCAGAGTCCTGTGTACCAGACTGCTGTGGCAACAGGGAAGCAGGCATTTGGGCTGCAAGAACCCCAAACCGAGAGAGAAAATCTGGTACATTAGTGCTGGCTCTCTCACCCAACTGCCGTGTGAACTTGGACAAGTCATTCTTCCTCTTGAGGCCTCATTCAACCTTTCCATGTTTACTGAGTGAGGACCATGGGACCAAACACTGCTCTCATGCGGGCTCTGTGGAAGCAGCCCTCTATCAAGCTCACGGAACTGGGCCCAGGGAACCACCATGCGGCCCAGGAAGGGTTCCAATAGGAATAATGCACCCTGCACTGATCTCCTCCAGGACTGCCTTAAGGTGCCCCTCAAGGGACCATGCTCTGCACACCACATGGGGTTGCCAGGCAGGCCTGACCTCAGACGGGCCAGCAGAAGCCAGCTTCATCCCTGCTTAGAGCTGGCAGAGCCTCCCTGGGCCACAGTGGCTCAGAGGAGGCTGGCACAGGCTGCCTCTGCCGCAGGCTCCATCTGGAGGGATGGGTGGGCAGGCGGGCACACAGTCGCTTCTATTCTCCACACCCTTGCCCAGGACAGGCAGCATCAAGTCTTCCAGGAGCTTCTGAGGGCACCATTCGTATCCCTAGCTATCAACCTGGCCCAGCTGTGACGGATTCTGGAAGACTCTTAAGAATGGGTGGTGGGGAGAGATGAAGCAGCTGAACCCCACACGGCTCCAGAGAGGTTCTAAACCAGTCCTCTTACACTCCCACCTTTGGGTGCAGAGGAGGTGGTATGCAGATCCAGAAGTGAAGGCAGGAAGACACAGTAGTGTCTCTCCCCCACCAATGCATTCTCAGAGCTGAGGGGCGGGGGCAGGCGTGGGGGTGGGGAGCAAGGACCATGGCCGGCAGCCACAAAAATGGAGACCGGTATCCTCAGAACTCCTTCCTAGTCCTTGTCCAGCCCCGCAAGGTCCCCGTGTACCAGACTGGGCCTTGGCTCTGCTAGACAGTGGTCTCAGCACCTGGTAAGTACCCCAATGGCTGTAGTCACCCCCCCCCATGCCTGTCCCCAATACCCAGCCTCTTGGGCCCTTGGATATCCCCACATGTGAAGGTGTCAGACAAAACTGTGACCCACAAATCCTCCCCCTCTAACAGGAAGGGGCAGCCTTTGGCCAGGACAATGCCAGGCCAGAACCACGGAGGTCTTAGGGCCAAGTTCTAATCCCCCACCCCACCCCACCCCCACTTTGGGAGACTTGGAAGGGAGGTGGGATGGGAAGTGAGACGGCAGTGGGGAAAGATCTGTAACCAGAGGGAGAGGATGAGGGCAAGAGCTCCCCAGCATCCCAGCCTCCAGCCAAGAGACTGTCCTGCAGCATCTGAAGCCTGGACAGAGATATCCAGAGAGCTCCCGGCCTCCAGAGGCAGCAGGAAGAGTCTGGGAGAACATAGTGGGCCAGCCCGGCACCCAGCAACCGTTCATCCCTACAGCAAGCACCAGCCACCGCCTGACCACTTCTTTCTCCAGGCCTGGGGAGGCTGCAGACCTGGGAGGTGGGGAGGAACAGCAAGGACCTTCCCCACACTGGTCAGAGGACCAACAGCCCGCAAACTCAGTTCCTCCCGATCTGTCCCCAGTCCTCCCCCAGGACTGGAGGCTGGGCCTCCACGTACCGAGCCCCCAGCCTTCCCTGCCACCTGATCCCCTGCTCCACGTGCCTACCTGGGCCTGGGGGTCCCCATCTCGGGCAGGTTGGGCAGGGGGGGCGCCCCCTCGGCTCCTGCGGGCCGGCAGGCCGCGGGGCGGGGCGGGCGCGCGGGGCCGCGGCGGGCTCTGCGGAGCAGCCTGTTCCGCGACACCCCCGCCCGCTGATGGATGCCGACTGCAGCAGCGGCGGCGGCGGCGGCTCGGCGTGCGCCGGGGGCTGGGCACCGTGCCCACAGCCCCGGGCCTGGCGCCCGACGCGCGGCCAGCCCCCGCCCCCGCCCGGCCTCCGCGCCCAGCCCGGGGGCAGCCGCGCGCGCCGGCCTGCTCCCTCGCGGCGGCCCTGCCCCTGCCTCCGCCTCCTCCCTGCCCGTCTCCCTCTTCCTCTCTCCCTCTCCCTCCCTCTCAGGCTCCCAGGCCACCTCCTCCCGGGAGCTGCCACACCGGCAGTTCCCGGACCACAGCAGGACCGCGCATCAGGGGCCAAGTCCTGCGCCTCCGCTGCCCCCACCCTGGCCGCGACACCCACGGCCCTCCCCGCTCAGGCCAACCCCTCTTGGGGGCTCAACGGAGAGAGAGCAGGAGGCGGGGAGAAGAAGAAGAGAGGATCCCTGACTCAGAAGGGGTGACTCAGCCTCAGTGGGCCTCCCAGCCCACCAAGCCCAGCCGCCCAGCTCGATACCCTCACCTCCCGGGCAGCTCAGCGTGAGGCAGAACTTCCCTGGGACTCAGGGCTCCTCCCCCACCAGGGAGGAGGTATTGCAAATGTCTCCCGGGATGCCATGTGTCTCTGTGTGTATGTGTGCATTTGTCCATATGTGCTTCCGTGACAGTGAACATAAGTGTAACAGTGGGCTTGTGTTTCTGGATGTGCCAGGTGTGCATCCAGGCTCCAGGAAGGTGGGGGTGGTTGCTGGCCAAGGGGCCAGTGGCACTGAGGTCATGGATCAAAACCAAGTGAAGCCTTGTCCTTCCCCTCCAGCAGCACTGTTAGAACTCAGAAAGCGTCCAGACCACCTTATGAGGTTCACAGGCGAGGACCTCCAAAGACCTGGGTTGGAGTCCAGCTCTACCACGGGTCAGCCAATACCTGTGGGCATATTGCTCTCCCGCTCTGGGCCTTGCTTGGCCAACAATGAAAGAAAGGTTTGGATGTACCTGTGTCTAGGGGTCCCAGTTTGTGGGGAAGACCTGGAAAAGATGGTTTGTAACCCACAACATGATCCCCAAAGATTTCTGCCCATGGGTCCACATGACCCCTACTCCCTAACCACCACCGCCACCACCATCCCAGGCATACACCTCTGTTCTTTCATTCTTCAAGGAATTCCTGAGGACCTACTCTGTGCCAGCCACTGTCATAGGCACTGCAAAATCCACCACACTGGAAATCACAGAGGTCCAAAGCTGGGAAGCCACCCAGATGTGAACCAAACCATCAACCCCCCCATGCTGCAGTTCCTTCAGTGTCAACCTCACAGGTAGGCTGTGTTACTCAGTGCCCACCTCTCCAGTGTCCATCTCTACTCTCACACTCCAGGGACAGGCAACTCCCTCCCTCCATTCCTCTCCCCCAAGGTGGCTGCTCCACCATGGCGACCTTCCACCCCAGGTCCTAGTACCAGCCCTAGGGCCTCCACAGAACAAGGCTATGCCCTCTCCCCAGCACCCCTCAGAGAACCCAAGATAGCAACCATGCCCCTTTTCCCCACCCCCAAACCAAGCCTTCTCTTCTCCAAGTGAAACATGACAAACTCCTTCACCAGATGTTTCCAAGACACAGTTTCCGGTCCCTTCACTCTCTCTGCTGCCCACTCAGCTCAGGCGTGGTAAGAGAGCAGAGAGCGGAAGAAGACCAGCTCCTCCCAGTCCTAGAGAACACATCCTCCCTCCAGACAGGAGACCGGAAGATGGACAGACCAGCACAGGGCCAGTTCACAGAAGGACGCGAGTCCTGCTGAGCAGACTTCCCTACTGATTTCCTTCTTTGCCTTCAGACTATTCCTTCCCCTGCCTCCCAAATTCAGTTCATCCCAGGAACTCCCCAGGAGGCTCTCAGGGGTGTGGCCTTCGGCAAGCCACTTGGTCACTCTGGGGTGCTCTGCTGGAATTCAATTCACTACACATTTATTCAAATGAATGAGTGAAAGGATCAGTAACTTAGGAGTTACACCAGATGAACTTATTGTTTCATATACACATCTGCTAAGAGATTTTCGACTGACTGCTTCAAGGATTTTTATTCCAAATGGACTCTCAGCCTCCTCTGCTTGTTGGCCTTCCCATCTCCTTCCCTCCCTCCTCCTCCCCTTCCTTCTCCCCACCCCCTTACCCCCGCAGGAGCCTTCCTCTCTCCTCCCCTGGGGCTCCGCCACTTTCCCACCATCCTCAGCTAGATGGAGCCTCTCACTTTCCCAGAAGAATCCAGGCTACATTCCAAAGACCAAGGCAGAACATTCCCAGACATCATTCTGGGTTTATACCCAAAGGCCCCAATTCCCTTCAGGTCAGTGGGACCACACAGAAAATTGGGCTTCTTCTACTGTTATCGTTATGTCTCTTTCTATTGTTATTATTGACGAACATTTCTAGTAGCACTTTCCAGTTTGCAAAGTACTTTCATGTGCCATCTTCACATCTTGCGACATATGATCACCACCACCCCCATTTTATAAACAGGCAATCTGAGGCCCAGAGTGGTGAGTGACTTGTCCAAGGTCACATGTGCATAGTAACACGGTCTCTCTAGACCAGACACTTCCACTTCACCCCACAATTTCCAGAGAAATCTGATTGGCGTAGGGGCGGGGTGAGAGGGGCATTCTCTGAAGAACACATGGCCCCCTACAGGCATCAGTTGAAATCACTACCCCAGTTCCTTGGCTGCCTTCATTCCCCAGGCAGGAAAACTGAGGCACAGGACCAGGACCCAACCCAGAACTATTTCTCATTAAAGCCTCAATGAAGAAATGCTAGGAGCCCCGGTGGAGGAAGTGGAACCTACTCAATAATGAGGGGCTCTTCCATTCCCTTAGTTCTAAATTCTGCTTCCAGCCCTGTTCTGCCGCTTCTGTGTTACTTGGGCAGATGATTTGACCTCTCTGAGCTTCTGTTTTCTCTCCTAGAAAGTGGGAGAAATTCTTCCCGCCCTACTTCTGTCACTGAATTGCTGTGATGGAAGATCAGCAGACGCTGGCAGAAGAGAAGGGACAGGACCCCTCGTCCCCTCTCTGGTCTGCTTGGGAAGTAGGAGAAAATCTTTCTTAACTTTTAACTGGAGGGAACTTGATGGTGCCAAAGTGCCAGGATACAGGAAAGCCAGGAACAAGATGGAAGTGATTGGCTCCACCAGCTGGGAAGGCAAAGCACATGGTGTCAACCACAGTCCTGCATGGCCACTGGTAGGGCAGAGACAAAACCAAACACCCAGGCAGGGCCCCTCCCACTCCTCCCTCATTTTATCTTTCAAATGAGAAAACCAAGACCCTGAGTAAAGCAGCAACTTATCAAGGTCACCCCAGGTAGTTGGTGGTCCCTGCCAAGGTCACCCCAAGTACTCAATGGTCCCATGACTCCCAGCCACCAGGGGACCCTTGATTCTTGAGCAGGCTGAATAAGGTGGCGAGCACTGCCAGCACAAGGATTTAATCTTCCATTCGGCAAGCAGTAATGTTCACACCGAGCCTGGGGAAGGCAAGAGGAATTGGGTAGTCTCTGTCCTTGAACTCATGATCAGTCCAGGAGGGAAGAATGGCACATAAACCAGTACATCAGAGGGATCTGTAAGATGAATCACCACCACTTTCTAAATACTTGCCCTGTGCCTGGCACTAGTCACACACTCATTGGTTTAATCCTTACAACAATTCTCTGGCATTGAAATTAGTTAACTCCTTTCACAGCTGAAGTCACTGAGGCTCAGAGGGTTAACGACTTCGCCAAGTTCACCCAACTCATAAATGGCAGGGCGAGGATGTGACTGCTGGGTCTGCCTGCTGCCAAGTCCTGAGCTTCAACCCTTAGGCTCTTTTTCCTGCATTGAGGGCTGAGCTGACCAATCAGGTAGCCACTACTCAGGTACTGCTACTGAGCACTTGAACTGTGACTCGTGCACATTGAGACATGCTGGAAGTATAAAATTCACTCTAGATTTCAAAGATTTAATAAAAGAAATGTAACATATTGCATTCACAATTTTTGTATTGAAATGACAGTATTTTGGATGTATTGGGTTAAACAAAACTTATCCTTAGAATAATTTCATCTGTTTATTTTAGCTTTTTTTCTTTCCATGAGGCTACTAGAAACTTTAAAATCATATGCGTGGCTCGCAGGTATGGCTCACATATTTCTTTTGGCCTGCACAAGTTCAGATTCTCTGAGGCCCCATGGGGCTTAGAAAAGGGGTCCTGGAGGTGGGGGGGACAGCTAAACTGAACTGAATTAAGGGCAAGGTCATGGAGCAGAAGGTATTCCAGGGCAAGAGAGCCGCGGGGCATCTGGCTTCAGCCCCAGAGGGCAGCCGGACCTGGGTGGGCTGAGCTGCAGCCCTGGACACCTGAGAACGGGGCCAGCTTGTGGAGGAAGCTACCAGAGCCAAACTTTCCAGAGCAGCGTGACCCACAGGCCTGGGAAGTTCTGCCTGACGAGGCTGTTCTCACTGATCCTCGCTGCTCTCTGGAAGGCACTGCAGGGCAGCTGTGTCAGCCGTGTCTGGGTGTAGGGAGCAGGCAGGGTGGACAGACAACAATGCCCACCTGGTGGGGCCCTCCCAGCTCCAGTGGCCCCTAACGCCTCTCCGTCAGTCTCCTCCCCGAGGCCTCTCAAAGCACTGCAGTCCCCAGGGAATGTCTTCGTTCCAGCCAGCCCAGAACCTTCCAGCCCAGACCACGGGAAGCACACGCTCCCGCATGAGGTCATACTCTAGCGTGGAACGATGACGGAGCCGCACACAGTGCGAAACACTGTTCCTTGCTTAGTGTGGGGCGCTGAAGAGCCTGAGGGCAATGGTTACCTCTGGGGAGAGAGCCAGGGGCAGGGATGGGGGAGGTTCACTAATAGTACGTACAGGAGCTGTGTGACCTTGGGCAGGGCTTAAACCTCTCTGAGCCGCAGCTTCCATCTCTGTACAGTAGGGATAATATCAGCACCAGCTCCTCAAGCCCCTACGACAGGAGAGAATGCCCATGAAGGGCTTAGCAGGCCCCTGCAGCACCTTCAGTCTCTCCAAAGCCTCCAAAGGTCACCTCCCCTCCAGAAAGTTCACTCTCCCTGACTCCTTCACCCAGCCTGTCCCTCCTCTGGCCTGCTGCTGGACCACACATCTCATCTCCACTTCTGAATTTGGAGTTAAGTTGCCATAAGGTTCTCTGGCCTTTCCAATAAGACTGCAGTTTGTTAAAGGTGGGAACCTGGCCTTTCCCTTCCTTTCCCCCACTCCTCCCCCTCCCCCTCTCCTTGCCCCTTCCCCCACTTCTGTATGCACAGCCAGGCGCTTGCACAGGTCTGGGCATCCCAGAGGCTCTCACAGCCCACTCTAGTGGCTTAGACACTCGGCCACCATCTTTGACCAACAATAATATGGATTTGGATGACCGCGCACATGCTAGTCTCCACTGAGCACATCTTGAGGAGGTGGTCCTGCTCTGCTCCCTCACTGGAAGAGCCTTCAGTGGCCCCCCATTCTCTGATGAAGCAACTCAAACTCCTCAGCCTGATTCCACAGACCTGTCACAGCCTGGTCTCACCTGCCTCTTCAGCATCATCTTCAGGGTCTGTATGGGGAGCTCTGTCAAACCAAATGGTTCTGGGCCTCCAGGGCACAGCCAAGCAGAAGGGGGCCTTCCTCTCTGCCTTTGCACGTGTTCTCTCCGCTGCCTGGGAGGCCTGCTTTCCCTTTGCCATGGTCATTCTTCCAGCCATCCTCCAGCAAGTCCTTTCTGATCCCATTCTGTTTGCAACAAACCCTCCCAGCTAGAAGGAACCTTTTGGCCTCTCCCCTCCCTCCTGCACTCTGCCCTCCAGCCCTGGGATGTGTGAATTGCCTGCTTAGTGCCCAACTCAAAATATGTGCATGGTGTATGTCCCTTGGGACCCTTCAGCACCCCCAGAGCCAGAGGCCAGGGAGCAAGTCTGAGGCAGGAGTTCTGCTGACCTAAACTCCACCTTGGCTATATTTCTCAATGGAGGTCCACAGTCCAGCTGCCCCTGGGAAATCAGCCTTCCCCTAGGAGGTCTGGGAGCCATACTCCTGGGGCCTGCACTTAAAAGATCTGGCCACATTCCCACTGGATATAGATGTCCACCCAGCCTCCCATCAGGCGCCTGAAGTGTCAGCTGAGGTTTGCATCATCCCAGCATCACAGATTCCCTGCAGTCAGAAGAGACCTTGAAGAGGATCACACTGAGGCCGGGAGCAGCGAGAGGCAATGGGAGAAGGGCTGTGTGTGTGTGTCTGTGGTCCCCTGTGCCAGAAGATGCTGCAGTGACACTGTCAATCAGCATCATCACTGCGGAGAGCATCTGAGACCCCACTATGTGCTGGCGCTGTGCCTAGCAGTACGCATACATTTTCAGCTTTTAATTTCTTACTTCTCTGTAAGGCGGGGATTATATATTCCACCTTGATTTCATGGGGGAGGAAACTGAAGCTCAGAGCAGAGAAGCCATCAGTCCAAGGTCACACTGCTAGTGGGTACAGGGCCAGGATTCAGTCCTAGGTGTGCCTGACTCCAGAGCCTGTTTGTCCACCGTTAATCCAACATACATTTGACTTAACATAAATTTACTGTAGAGATGCTGGCCATGTTTTAGTTCCTGTCTGCAGGGTAGTTACACAAATATGTGAAAATTTATGATATGTGTATTCTTCTATGTTTATATTATAACTTCAATATTGTGGGTTTTTTTAAATGTTTTTGTCCCAGAGATAAATCTATGCTAGAGATATTTTGGAAGTGAAATGCTTAGAATGGTCTGAAGCTAGAAAGCTATTTTTTTCTTTTCAACCATCTTTCTAGCTCAATAGGGACTGTTCTAAAGAACTCATTAACCCCCAAGCAGACCCTGCTCTATCCACTGTTCAGACCACAAATATTTTCTTGCACTTACATCCCCAGTCCAGGTGCCACCTAGCCAACACTCCACTTGCAGAAGCTGGCTTTGCAACCCTCTCCTCATCCACCCATCTGCCCCAGATGGCTAGACCAGCCGCTGCATCACCAGCTAAGCCCCAGCTTCGTGAGGTGGCCAGGCAGCCTTGTTTGGATGTTCCCATCTCCTTGCACCAGGCCAGGCTGGGCAGAGAAGCCGTCTGTGTGTGTAAACACAGCCTTCTGCTTAGTCGGCTCTTGCTGGACTCTCCTCACCAACTGGGCCGTCTGTGACTTTTATCTTCCTGCCCAAAATAACCACTGGCTTCAGTGGTTCTCTGGGCATGAATCAGACTCTCATGAGATCCTGCGGCAGCCTGAAGACAGGAAGGGCATGATATCCATCTCTGTTTCCTCAACGCGCCAGGGCAAAAGTTTGTGAGATTGATCGAGCGTCTGTGTGTGCCTGGAGGGACCTGAGTTAGGGGTTGAGGGCTCGCTAAAAAACACAGGCACGCTCTCAGGAAGCTAAAATTTTATGGAAAGAGCAAAAACATCAACATCAGCAACAGAAGGCTAAAATTCTAAAGGTTGAAAGAAAGGGAAAAAGTGTTTTGGGAGCTCATGGGAGTAAGAGATGAGACGGGCAGTGGGTGTCAAAGAAGGTTTCCAGGCAGAGGAAGCACTGAGGTTGAGAAAGCCTGGAGGGAGGAGACAGCATAAAGCAAGGCAGAGGATTGGACAGTACAGGGTAGCCTTGAATGGCCCGGAGCCAAGGATGCTGAGGGCTGAGGATGGGGCTGGAATGGCATATGGTGCCAATGGGAACCTCAAATGGCATACAACAGGGTTTCCCACACTGTTCAGCAACTACATGACTATTTAAATTAATTAAAATGGGGAAGATGTACAATTCATAGCCAGTTGTGGTTAGTGGTTACCATACTGGACAGTGCAGAGGCAGAACATCTTTATCATCAAAGACAGTCCTGCTGGACGGTGCTAGGACACACAGCAGAGAATCCAGAAGAATTTCAGCAGAAGTGCGATGTGATCAGAGCTGGGCTTTAGGAAGATTAATTTGTCCCCAGTGAAGGATAGGTGACTGGAGGTAAGAGAGGCCTGGACCCAGGACAGGCATTGCAATCATCCAGGTGAGATCAGTGACCACTTCTATTGCCTATGTTCATCTCTTCCTATGAGGACGAGGAAAGCAGAGAGCAATGGTTCTCAAAGTGTGGTCTCTGAAGGAGCAGCACCACCTGGGAACTTCTTGGTGTGCAAATCCTCGGGTCCCAGCCCAGACCTACTGAGTCAGAACCTGGGGCTTCAGAGCAGCCACCTGTGCTTTTATCAGCTCCCCCTGATTCTGACGCATGCTCACATGTGAGATCCACCAGCACAGAGACTAGGAGCCCACTCATTCCAGATTCGGCACCTTTCCACTCTGGAGTCAGAAGATGTGGCTCTATGTCCTGGCTCAGATGTTTACTAGCTGTGTTTAATCCCTTTGTGCCTCAGTTTTATAGGGATTAAAGGACATACATGTACTTTCCTTAGAAGAGTACCTGGCATACAGTAAATGCTCAATGAATGTCAATTACCATTTTTAATTCTCATGTGCCACTTCATCTAAACTCCTATGGTACAAAGTTGAATTCCTCCCACAGACAGTGGACCAGCATCCCACTCCCCCATTGCACCATTTACTTTTTCCCAGGCCCAAGGTGTCAGTTCTCCCAGGAGACAGAGGTGCTTCTTGTGTCAAGGGGGCATTCCCACCAGGGGAGAATGTCAAGGCACAAGAGGTGGATTTAAGTCTTGCGCTAAGATGCCCTGTAAGGAGATGCCCCAGGAGTCTTCTCCTACAAGACCACCTGGGATTAGGAATGTCTGGAGGTGAGCACACAGCTGCCCAGCACCACTGAAAGCCTCAAGCCTGTTCATTCAGATCCATGCTAGCCAAAAGGTGTGGGAAACGGTACCTAGGGTTCCGTCTAGTGCAGGTAGCGCAATTCCGATTTGGGGAACCAGCCAGGGAAGGATGGTGTCAAGAAATCTGGGTTCTGATCTTGGCTGTGAGATCTCGGGCAGTCATTTAGCTCTCTGGATTCAATTTCCTCACTTCTAATACGAGGGGGTTGGACTACTGTGGCTCTTAACCTTTTATGGGTCATGGTTTCCTTGGAAAATGTGATAAAAACTGCAGAGCCTCTCCCAGAAAAATGCACATGGGCACATGTCCAGATACACACACACACACACACACACACACACACACACACACACACACACACACACACACATCCCTATTATACTTCTTTCAGGCATCAAGAAACCTCATGAGACCCAAGCATAGCTCACCCCTTGGGTCCATGGACACTTGGTTAAGAAACCTTGGCTGGAGGGTCTCCAGTAATCCACGATGGGAAGTCAGCTATATTTGTATCTAAAGAAACTCTATATTAAAACTTTCACCAACAAGATGAGATTTGAAATGGGCTTTCCTAAGATTCAACTGTTGATCGACCAAATGTTAGGCATCCCTCCCAGAGCCTGCCCCCCACCCTTCTCATATTGCCTTGGTGGTCTCCCTTCCCTTCCTGCTCCCCGCCACTCAGCGAGAGTGAGCACATAGCCCTGAAAGACATCCCTGCCCCCACCAGCTGTCTCTGGCACTTCCCAAAGAGTAGACAGATTGTCCGCAGCCACGAGAAGGTAGAAGAGGAGGAGCCTGGCCTGCCCCTTGTTCCCCCACCCCAAATCTCTGGGTCAGATGTGAATCATTAAAGAGGCATCCAGATGCCACCCCCTACCCCTGACACACACACACACACACACACACACCCCCACGCGAGTGCCCTCCCTCACATAGTCACAGCCAAGGGACTGCACCTCCAGACACTTGGTGGTGCGGTCACTTGTAACAGGCAAGAGTTATTTATAGAGGCCAAGTGACAGGGCGGGTGAGAACAGTTCCACTCTGTCAGAGCTCCTGCTGCCACCACCGGCTCTGATGAATCACTACCCACTACGTGAATGCACACGTGTCAGCATGGCCAGAGAGGCTGCACTAGCTTCTGGAATGAATGTCTTGGGTTGGTGACCATGGTGATCACACCAACATGAGCCCATGATCACACCAGGGGCAAGACCACCTGGCCTGAGCCAGTGCAGCCGACCCGGACCAATGGCCCAGCCCAGCCTCCACCAGCAACACAGCCCAGCCCAGCCCAGCCTCCCCTGAGCAGCACAGCCCAGTCCAGCACAGCTGGTACCTCCAGGCCACCAGGGGCCTCTCTCTGCAAAGTCCCTGCAGAGTGTCTATTGATCTCTCTCCAGTCTATCTGAGTAAGTCACCCACCACCACCCCCAACACCACTGCAATCTGGTTATTAAGGTAATGAGCACCCAGTTAATCAGGCAGACTTGGACAGTGTCAATGTCATTAACTGGTTTCATCTTTCTGGAGGGCGCTTTAAAAGTGTGCACACATTTTAACCCAGAAATTTCTCTTCTATGAATTTTTCCCATGGGACCAATGGATATACACAAATATGTGGCTATAAGAACATCTATCTGTTGTATACAAGAGTCTTGTCTTGCATACCATTCCAAGTGGAAAACTGGAATCAGTATAAATGTCCAAAAATAGTGGATACTTTATATAAAGTGATACATACATACCTTGAAATATTATGTAGCGGTTAAAATACAATGTCATGGATCTATATGATTCTATGTAATAATGTTCATAACACAATACAGGTTTTTAAAAATATGTAATATGTGACCCAATTTCTATAAAATATGTATGTGCATGCATAGGAAAAAGAAAATGGAAGGAAATAAACAAAAAATAATGTTCTCAGAGTCTGTTTTATGATAGTGGAATTTCTTTCGTGCTTATTTGGGTTTGGTTTGGTTTGGTTTGCTTGCTTGCTTATTTTCTGCTGTGTGCATGTGTGTGAACATATATTATTTATGTTAGGAAAGCAACAAGAAAGGCCCATTACCCTCACCTCACTCACAGCTGCTGGCCTGAACCATCAAAGCCCTTCCTGGAATCTCATCAGAGCCTCTACCCCTTCAGCCACCACTCTTACCAAGTCTCCCTCTGGCTTTGAACTTTGCTGCCCTCCTCAGTTGTCCCGTGGGGTTTCACTAATTGGGGACCCCATCCAGCCATTCCCCAGAGCCCGCTGACAAAGGCCTCCAAGGTAGAAGTCCCCTCCTCCAGGGCCCCAGTCAATGAATCTCATCCAAACGGAAAAAGTCCAATCCCAGAGAGTCTGTATCTCATTTTATCATAAGAGAAATAATAATTATTATAACAAAAATAAAAGTGGTAGTGAACCTTTACATTTATACTTTGTCTTCCTTTTCATAGAGCACTTCATTGTACACACTTCACTTAACTCTCACAATGGTTTGTGAACAGGCGTTATTATACCCACTGTACAGATAAGGAAACTGAGGCCCAATCAGCAAGCGTAGCAGCACCTTTGCCAAAGGTCACACGATGAGTCAGGATTTAAGTGCAGGTCTGAGTTCAACACAGAAGGAGTTAAATGGAAGAACTGAACAGCTCACCCCCGAACCCATGTTCTAAGGAACTGTATTCTCCAGAGCCACTCCTCCCAGCCTAGCTCACAGTTGCTACACCACCATCCCCTGCCCAGAACCCCATAAAAGCCCATCTGGGGCCACGTACCCTGCATCTTCACACCAGTCTATCATTCTCTCCCAGCTCTGGCAACAGGTCCTTGCTGCCTCCTCAGGTCTCCTAGCAACAAGAAATCCTGTAGTTCCTCTCTCTCCACCTTTGGGCTCTCCAGCTCTGGCCCGTCTCACTAAGGGAGGGGACAGCCAGTAGGCTCCTCTCCTGGGGGTCGTGGCACCCATGTGTGGTCGGGGGAGGGAGAGGAGGATTGCATCACCCTGCATGACCCCCACTCCGGGCCTGCTCCAGCTCCACATTTGGGGCACTGGCTTTGGTCACATTGCCCTTTTTTGAGCTTCTGACTATCTGCTGACTGGGACAAAAAAAAGAAGTTGAACCCTATGACTTGAATCTGGTCAAATTCCACTTACTTTTGCATTTTTGAAATACCAGAATCTTCCTACCATAATATTAATTTTTAAAACAGCCACAATAAAAGTCCTAGCAATAAAACAGCTACTTTATCTTTATTCAGTGCTTAAAACCATCCCTGAGAAGCAGGAGCTCGTGTACACATTTTACAGATGAGGAAACTGAGAGGTAACTTGCCTAAAGACATTCATCTAAGGAACGGCAGCAGAAGGATTTGAACAAGTGTGTCTGACACCAAAGTGTACACTCTGACTACTGCACCACACCACCTCTCTTAGAAATCATCTGGTCCCACCCTCTAACCGAACACACAGGGAGACAGAGATCCAGAGAGCGGAAAGGATCTGTAATCAGCTGGCATTTATTTATTTACTGAGCAGTTAGTATGTGTGACGCACGGAGCTAGGAATGCGAATGATAAGCTGTTTCAGTTCCACATTGTTGGATAGATGGACTGTGACTATTTATTGGAAATTGCCAAAACTGAGCAATGGGTTCATGGAAGTTCGCTTTATTATTCTCTCTAGTACCTTTCTGCACATTTGAAATTTTTTCATAAAAAAGAAAGTTCAAAAAAAGAAAAACAGAAAGATGACTGATAAGCATGTAAATGTTGAGTCTGGCTTAAATAGAAGATCATCGGTAAAATAACCCAAACTTGAGGATATTTTGCTCTGATTATTTCAAAGTTCAGGAAAAGGTAAGTGTACTGGCACCCACTTAGTAGCCTCTCTTTCTCCATCCTTCTATAAAATATTCTGCCTCTGTGTGGTTACTAGGAAACCGGTGAGCCAGGAGAATCCCTGTCTGGCTGGCTGGGCCTGGGCCCTCTCCCTTCCCACATGCAGCTTTGGGGTCCTCAGCGCCCCTGCCCCTGGGGAGCTGACCCTATTGGGTGGGCTCTCCATGGATCCACCAGCCACATGACGCAGAAGGAGATCCTATCAGCCCCTGGGAGACAGGCAACTATAAATCCAGTGAACTATGATTAGAAAGCAAATTACAGGCCTCTCTCTGTAGGTTTCCAACTCACACAAACTTCCCAGCCATCAGAAGGCCTTTACTCAAGTTGCTCAAAATTTCTAGAGAGGCAAATGCAGTCACCAGAGGAAGTGAACACACACGGAGCAGAAGAGAGAATGACAATGTGAGCATGAATGAGAGAAACTACACAGCAGAGGCAGAAAAATGTGACAGACGGGTGGAGAGAGAGAGGCCACTGGGAGGCAGTACAGCGCAACTGTCAAGGACTGGCAGCAGGTCAGAGCTCCAGCCCGGCTCCAGCACTTCCTCGCTGGGAGACTGAGCAGATAACCTCAACTCTCTCAGCCTTTATTTTCTCAGCTGCAAATTGGGGATAATTCTACCTACAATACAGAGTGGATGTAGGGCTGAATGAGGCAACACATGTCAAGTGCTGAACCCAATGGCACAGAGTAGGCACACTCTAAACAGTGGCTTAAAAAAAAAAAAAAGGTAAGTGCTAACCATGTGAGCCAGCAAGTCCACTTCTGGGTATAGACCCAGAAAGACTGAAAGCAGGGTCTCGAGAGATATTTGTACATCTGTGTTCATAGCATCATTCACAATAGCCAAGAGGTGGAAGCAACACAAGTGTCCAACAAACAGATGAATGGATAAAAAATGTGATATGTACGTACAATGCTACATACATAATACAATATTTGACCTTAAAAAAGGAGATTATTAAAAAAAGAAGAAGAAGGGGATTCTGACATATGCTACAACATGGATGAACCTTGAGGACATTATGCTGATTGAAATAAGCCAATTACAAAGGACAAATACTGTATAATTCTACTTATATGCTCTATCTAAAGCAGTCAAAATCAGAGAGGTGGAAAGTAGAACAGTGGTTGCTAGGAGCTGGGAGGAGAGAAGAGTGGAGAGTTATTATTTAATGGGATAGAGTTTCAGTTTTTGCAAGACCAAAAATTCTGGAGATAGATGTGCTGATGATGGCTGTACAACAATGTGAATGTACCCAACATGACTGAACTCTACTCTTGAAAATGGTTACGATGGTAAATTTTATGAGTATTTTATCACAGTAAAAAAAAAAAAAGTGCTTAATTAAAAGTGCCAAGCAGAAAACCAAGGGAAAAAGAAAAAGAATGAGATGAAGCTAGAGAAATCGAAAAACTGAAAAAATGAGGGCATTATAATACGGAAATGGGGTGATTCAAAGAAGGGAGACACTTTGCATGCACACCCTTTCAAAGCCATCAAGCACAAATGGAGGAATTGTCAACACGCTGAACATTTCCAGGGTCTGCTCTCTACCCTCAATTCTATCCCCATCGAGGTGCTGTTCCGATCATCACCGAAGCACGAGCCTGTGGGAGAATCTGGCTTCATTCCTCTACCGCTTACCGGAATCCTCAGGGAAAGAGGGAAGGATTAAAGCCCAGAGGAAATGAAAGAAGGAATAACAGGTAGAGACGGCAACTTCTAGGCAGTAGCGCTGCACATGCAAAGGCCCCGAGCTGTGTGCTACTGTGGGGAGCACTCGAGGGCGGCAGGAGCTTCTGGTATGTAGAGGGAAGTGGGAAGGAGAGATGGGGGCAAATGGTAAAAAGCCTTTATTGACCACCTACCATATGCTGGACGTGGTCCTACGTCATCATTTCAGCAAGATTTAAAGCAATCTTAACAGGCAAGTATCAATGTACCCATTTTATGGAGAAAGAAATGAAAATTTAGGTAGATAAAGTAACTTACCCAAGGAAACACACATGGTAAACAGAGAGTAGGGATTTCAAAACCAGCTGATTCCTAACCTCATGCTTATTCCTTCAGCCCATGGACTATCAGTGCAGAAGGCCAAGATCCTGGGCTCTGGAGTCAGAATCCCAAACCCACTCTATCGCTCACTAGCTGTGTGATGTGTAAAAAAATAATTTATCCTTCTGAGTGTCCGTTTCCTCGACTGTTAAGTGGGAATGACCATAGCATCTACGTCTATGGTTTTAAGAGCGTTAAATGTAACACTGAAAGAAAGTGCATTGCATGCGGTCATGCTTGGAAACGTAAAGTAGCTTTTATGATTCATTATGCGTAGGCCTCTAGGCACCCCTGACAGACCCCACAGACACACTTGTAGCCATTGCTTGTCCCTGGCTGAGTCTAGTGCAGTCTTTGGAGGAAGGCAGAGGCCAGACCCAGACCCTGGAGAGAGCTCAGAGCCCAGGCTGGGCACGAGCCTTGCAGGAGCAACAGAAACACCCTGGAAATGACCCTCTCCACTCTGTTCTTGACTCCATTGCCCACCTAAGAGGTTCCGCAGACACTCAGTGGGATGCATTCTGAGCCGTCTCCATTCTCAGGGGGCTGAACAACCAGGGCCGCCAACTCACCCACACACCAGCCTCCACCGTGGGCGGACTCCCACCCCACAGCAGCTTTCTGAGACCAGGTGACCTACATAGTCGCAGAGCCTCAACACCAGGAAGGCCTTCAGAGACCACTTATTTCCGCCCTCGTCATAGAGATGGGAACCCTGAGGACTGGAGACAAGTGGGGACCTGCTTGAGGTCACAATGTGAGCCAGTGGCAAAGCTAGAACACAGCCCTGAGCCACCAGCTCCCTGGTCCCTGGAGTTTCCTATTTCGCCTTCCCTATTTTCTGTTGTGTCAACTTTAAGTTTACAAATTCAAATTTCAAGAGGTTTAGTCACCCCTAGGAGCCTAACTGTGGGATGCTGGCCTTACAGGAAAGGCAAGAACTTTGGGGACAGACAAACCCCTGCTCACTCCACCACTTCCTAAGGGAATGGCCCTTCATTTGTTTATATATTAGAAGACAATGAAAGGCAGCTGCTCAGTCCTAGCTCTGCCGCTTCCTGGTGGGCAAGTCACTTTCCCAGTCATCGCTTCAGTTTCCTCTTCTATAAAGCCATTTGAGGAGAGAATGAGAAAAATATTAATAAAGGACCTGGCACAGTGCTTGCTCAATCAATGATGTCTATTGTCAGCACTATTACCCTCCATGCTGTGCCTCGAGCACGTTGCCAGCAGGTAACAAGAAGGTACCTCAGTCACATCAGCTCCCCTCATGGAATCATGGGGTGTTAAAGCTGGCAAGGACCCCATTTTACAGACAAATCGAGACCCAGAGGGAAATGACTTGCTCAAGGTCATAGAGCAAGTTAATGAGAGAGCTGAATCAAAACCCAGATCTCCTGACACGCACGGACTTAATTCCACAAGCATGAGCTTTTATTCTCTAGCCAGCTGTTTGTGCATGGATTTGGGGGGAAGGTGGAGGGGTGGTCTTTCAGACCCCAAAGACCAGAGTGTAGCTGGCTTCAGCCAGAATGGCACTGGAGCAGCAACCTTGCCTCCTGGCAGGCCCGGGTCAGAAGCAGGGTGGGGCCCCACGCTGGCAGACCAGGCCAGCTGGGCCGGCAGCCAAAGTGGCACTATAGGCACAGCTCGGAGCCCTCTCACCAGCTACATAATAAAGTAATTACGGGATTAGGGATAAAATTAGTCACTTGTGTAATTATTTTGCTTAGAACAAGAACAGAAAGGGCCTTTTTAAAGAGTTGTTCCTTGGCCCCTCCCAAGAGCATTGCTGCAGAGACACAGATGAGTGAACACACACACAAACACATATACACATGACAGTGATGGCGGCGGACTGACGGGGCTGCCTGGCATCCTGTGGCAGTGCCCCCAGCGGGCCCATGCCTATCCGTCCTCACTTTGAAGGCCTGGGGCTACATTCTCTGGTGCTGGCCTTGTGAGACTCCTATGTCACGCCATCATCAGGTACACTGCCTCCTCTCAGGGCCCTCTCCCACAGAGAACCTGGCAATACGGTCTCCTAGGACCCTCCCCAACCACAGCAGAATTAGATCTGGGTTCCCCTGGCCCTTCCCCCATTGTGGAGGTTGTTTGTACAATTCCAGCAGTACCTGGGGGTCCTATAACCCAGAGAGACCCCTGGTCTTGGCTGCTGTGGTGGGCAGGATAACAGCCACCCAGTGATGACCACATCCTAACAGAATCTGTGAATACATTACCTCACATAACAGAAGGGACTTTGTCCATGGGATGAGGTTAAGAATTTGGGGACAGGTAGATTATCCTGGATTATCCAAGTGGGTCCAGTGTAACCACAGGGTCCTCGTAAGTAAAAGAAGGAAGCAGTGGAGTGAGTGTCAGAGAAAGAGGTGTGACAGTGGAGGCAGAGGTTAGAGTGATGCCATTGCTAGGAGGGGACCACAAGCCAACGGATGTGGGCGGCTTCTGGAAGCTGGAAAGACCAAGGTACCGATTCTTCTCCAGCTTCTAGAAGAAACACAACCCTATCAACACCTTGATTTTAGCCCCATAAGGCCCATTTTCAGACTTCTGACCTCCAGGACCATAAGGTAATAAATTTAGGTCGTTTTAAGCCACTAAGTGTGTGGTAATTTGTTGTAACAGAAATAGAAAACCAACACAGTCCTGGAGCCCACCTCTCCTTCCAGGACTGAAGTCTTCAATGGAACTCTCACCAAGGGCCAGCCAGGGAGATTCCTCAGGCCAGAACATATCCTGAATCACCTCTGGGGAATAGGCTTGTACTGGGGGTCCAAACTCTAACCCAGAGAGACACCTTTTGGGGAGACAGCACCCCAGAAAAAGGGATGGCTGTGGGAGGAAGGGAGAGGCTACCTTATGGCTTCACTCCAGGGACTCAGCCAGCCCCTATACCACGTTCTCCAACACAGGGACATCAACCCTCATAAACCAGACCTCCGGAGGTAGGTTGGCTTCAGGGAAAGAGGCTGCCCAGAAGCCTGCGTGCTGGCCTCAGCTTAGCCTGAATCACTTCCTCTCTCTGAGCCACTGTCACCACGGCTCAGCCTCTGTCAAGTGTCAGGCTGTATGCTGCCCTCCTTCACATGGATGACGAAGCCCCTCGATGACCTGTGAGGCAGTCACTCTCATCACGCCCATTTTACAGCCAAGGAAGCAGACTCAAGCAGGTAGAGAGAGGAGTGCGGTTTGAACCTAGGCAGCCTCACCCCACAGCCCTGCTCTGCCACCAGCTTAAGAGTGAATGAGGGGCTGGACATGGGTGTTCTGGAGCAGCCCCTACACACCAGGGACAGGCTCTTCTGACCCAAAAGGAATCGAAAGCAGTTCCTGCCTCTTCACCTTGGACGCTGGGGCCCTACAGCGGCACAGCAGTTGGGCAAGATTTACTGAGCGCCTAGAAGGCATCCACAGCCTTTGACCCAGAATTCCTCAGCTGGGACCCCACCCTGAGAGACATCATCTGACACACAGAAAAAAAACACTTTATGTAATGTTCACTGCAGTGGCATTTATAAGACCAAAAACTGGAAACAACCTGACTGTCCATCAACAGGAAAAGGCCTATGTTGATCATGTATTTAACGGAATTCTCTGCAACTCCCCAGAAGGTGTCTCGGCATATACGGTGAGTGAAAAACCCAGGATGATGTGTTACGGAGGATGACGGCTGTGCAAGAAAAGAGCAGAGGAAAGGAGTTGGAAGGACATGTGCCAAACTCTCTACAATACTCAGGAATCATTTCTTTTCCTCTTTCTATTTTCCAAAATCTCTGTACTGTATTATTACTTTCATAATTTAAAAAAAAAGGATTATTAAAAAAACCCAACAATAACCACAGTGGAGCCGTGAGGAACCCACACATGGAGCACTCAAGGAGAGAAGGGGAACAGGCAAATGGGGGCCAGCCAGAGAGGTAGTGGGGAAGCTGGAAAGAAGGGTGTGGTGTCACAGAGACAAGGAAGAGAAGGAAGTGGGGATCCCTGGGGTCAGGGTGGCCTGGGAGGAGCTAGTGACTCGATGCTTGCTGCATTATGTCTCCAGCTGCATTTACAAAGCAACCCAGGCACCAAGAAGAATCAGTCATCAACCCCACATACTGCCCGCTGAGGAGTCTCAGTGTCCACTGTCCCCAGGAGCAACACTTCCAACATAAACTGGGCACCCATGAGAGGCAGTGACGCATCCCCACCATGGCCATCCACTCCCAGCCCAGCCCCAGCAGAGCAGAGGAGGCCTCTGGCAGAAGAGCCCGGTCAGGATTTTCTCAGGACAAGGCTCTCCTGGTCCACAGCCACTCACCAATTCTGCCATCTGTTTCCTCAGGGACCACATTCTACACACCCACACACATGGGTACACATGTGCACACACACACACTTGCTTCTTGGGCCTTTCCTCAGCCTCTTTTAGACACGCCCCTTAGGTTCTGGGCATCCTTGGTGTCAGCAGACACACAGCACGCTCAGAGTCACACCACCAGCTGGCTTTCTTCTCCTGGGACCCCCCTTCCTCTGTCCAGCAACCTCAGCGCAGACCCCGGGCAAACCTGGGTGGAGCCGGGAAGGGCCCCCCAGCAATTCACACCCCACTTCACTGCCCCATCCCCGCCTCCTACCACACCCAGAGCAGGTAATGGCCAAATCCACACTGCTGCTTCCCCAGCGCAGAGAAGAAGGGAGGCTGGGTCACAGAGCTAAGAGCTAAACCCGGCTCTGAAGGCCAATGACCTAAGAAGCCACCTCTGACCCTCCATCTAGTGAGTCAACAAGAAGCAGGGATGAGTCACTGCCAGATGTCCCCCCACTGCACCCTCTTTCTGAGGAAACTGACGCTCCTTACTTCACCCACAGCCCAGATGTGGGGCCACCCTCCCTGTCGGCCTGCAGGGAAGAGGAGGGCCAGGCCACGGCAAGGCCAGTACCAATGTGGCTGCCCCCTTTCCTGCCAGGGAGCTCAGCTTTACGACTCTGCTCCATTTTCAGCTCATCTGATCTTCAGCAAATCCTCATCTGAGGTCCCAGGAGGATCTTAAAAGGGTTATTCAGACATTAGCTCTGACACACAGCCTCCCCGACTCAGACATCACCCGCCCAAGGCAACACTTTGCTCCCTGCTTTTTGGCGCTGCCTGGAAAGAGCAGCAGCGACAGTCTGCCACGTGGCACCACAGGCCCTGCCACCTCCAGCCTTCCTCAATCGGGACTTTCCCCAGCTCCCGGCCTTTTGTAGGGGAGAGACCAGGGAAGGGGAGTCGGTGCCTCCTATATGGCAGGCCTGTCATCATGTTCAACCTGTGCAACATACCCAAGTGTGGCATCATTATTCCTGTGTCACAGACGCAGAATCTGAAGCTGAGCAGCCCTGCCAAGGTCGCTGAGCCAGCACCAAGTTAGCCCTGGAACCCAGGACTGCTGAGCCCCAGGGTTCCTCCAACCACCCTCCCCCACCCAAGCACACTCCCGCCTGCCTGCTGCTCAGCCTCGCCCTGAGCAGAGATGGGCATCCATCATTAGCTACTCCTGGGCATATCGCCCCAAGCCTGCATCCAAGCAGACTGAAGGAGACAAGAGGAGCTGCAGGATTTGGGGCTTCTGGGAGAGGCTTTGGAGAACACAACTTTCCTAGGGGTAAATAATAAATAAATGAAACAAAACTAAGAGCTGGCTGCATCTCCCTATTCTGCCCTGCATCTTTCAGGGACACCTGCAAAAAAGAACATGGTCAGAGCTCAACAAGAGGCTGGATGGGAGGATGTGAGGTCAAAAAGGAGAGGCAATGGGCTGCGTGGTCAGGGAAGTGGCAGCTGGAGGGACCGGAGAGTTTAGCCCAATGCCTTTGTCTTTACAGGTAGGGAGTCTGAGGCCCAGGGAGGGGAAGGGGGCTGCCCAAGGCCAGGAGTGAGTCTGTGGCTGTGCCTGGACTTGAATGCAAAATCCTCTGACTCATAGGTTAGTTTTCTGAGACAGGGAAGAATGAAGGGCCTGCAGCAGACAACACCTGAGATAAATGAATGAGAGAATGAACAAGGGGACACATCACCCCTAGAGCTGAGGGAGCGGAGCACAGAATCCCACACAGTACTTCCATGGGGACCCCAGCCTCGTTCCAGTCTCTCACCCCCAAGGAAGACGTAGGCAAGAGGGAGGCCCCTCCATTCACCAAAGCTCGAGCTCTGCCAGGAGCCAATCACAGCCCAGGAAGGAGGCAGAAACTTTGGTTCCCCTGGCAACACAGACAAAGGCCTCTCCTCAGCACAGCAAATTGGCTGGAGTAGGGATGCTGACTGTATTCCACCCCATTCAGAAGGAGCTCTCCTCTCCTTTTCTCACAAGGAGGGACCCAGCCCAATCTTTCTGGTTTTAGCCCTCAGCCTCCAGCCACTGGTCCCATCTCAGATGGGAAGGAAGGGTATGGATGGGCCTCTGAGTTGGGGGCATAGGACAATAGTCGATTCCTGCTCAAGCTGCAGGGGTCCCCTCTCACCAGGTGTGTGCCTCTGGGCTGGGACGGGGCCTGTGTGGATGTTTCTCAGCTTATCACCCCCACGCTCCTCTAAGGGGCAGTGCCAGCTGCAGACCCACAAGAGAGCCTGGAGCTGGAAGGGTGGTGCCTGGCCCAGGCCCAGTTCTGGCGTTAATGCACAACTGGACCTGAGCAAGTTGCATCCCCTTCCTCTTGGGGACTCATTTTCTCCATCTGTAAAGTGTAAAATTTAAGACCTACGGTTCTTGGGAATAACAGTTCCCAGTCCACACTCACCAAAAAGCTACTGAGGAGAGGGCACGGGCAGGAGCTCACCTCACACCGTTTTTGAAAGGTTGCCTCACCCCTGCTCCGGAGCCTTGGAAAACACATAACATTCTGCTAACTGGAATTGCCTCTTTGTACACATTTTGAGAAGAAGGAAGAAAATCACAAGAAAACTGATGGATTCTGGAAAACAGCTTCCAAATAAAACCTCCAGCTTTGGCCACCTACAGGCCAAGCCAGCACCCACTCCCTTGCCCAGTCTCTAGCCCAGCAGAAATGAGGTGTGTGCGCAGTGTCCCCTGAGAAGGCTCTCGTCACTCAGGGAGGTGTCAATCATTCAGAAATTTTAGAAAGATTTTCCATATCGAGAGTCGGAACAAAAAGAGAGGTTTTTCATGAAGCTTCTCGATTCCCAGAAAAGTCACACTATTGACATCTGAACCCATGTGCATTCACCATGCTTTCAGCTCTATGGCCCCTCAGCCACCTGTCAAGCCACTGGCAGCCATCCAGGATACGGTTGCTTTCCCTGCCCCAGGGCCCGATACCCATCAGGCTCCATCCATTCTCCCTCTTGACCGTCCTCTGATCCGTCCACATGCCTGGGTTTAGGCCATCATCTCCCACCAGGCCCACACCAACAGCTTGCCCACAGTTCTCCAGGCCTCCAGGCTTGCCCTCCCTACCCGTCCTCCGGCTGCCAGAAATCAGGTCACATCTTTCCCAACCTACAGCCGGCAGTGGCCCTCATCACCCTCCAAAGTTCCAGCTCCTGGCCCAGTACACATGTGCTGCAGGACCCAGGCCTGCCCGTGCCTGGCTTTTCTTTCCTCGTCAAAATCCCGCCTCTCCAAAACGCCCTCCTGTTTCATGCCTCTGCACTTTTTTCTTTATACTTGTGGTTCCCTCTGCCAGGAGCGTCCTTTCAGAACACCCACTGTTGGCTGAAGATAACAGCTCACCTTTACTGAGTGCTCAGTATGTACCAGGCTCTCGGTGAAGCCCTTTGCAGGCACTACTTCATTTATCTTCACCAAGACCCTATGAGGCAGGTACTTAACTCTGACTGTTTACAGGTGAAGATACGGAATCAGAGATGTGAATGAAGCAGGAGTCATATGGCTGATAAGGGGCGGAGTCACGATAGAAATCCAAGCATCTGACTCTTAGGTGGCCGGGACCTCTGCCCTCCAGGAACAATGCAGTGGCAACGTGGAATCAGAAAACACAGTTTGTTCCGGCAGCGCCCCTTCCTTCTGGGCCTTTGGTAACATTCCTGCCTCAGAGTACCTCCAGAGAGGGCCTGTTCTGTTCCTCTCTGAGTTCGCCTCCAGCCCTGCACTCCCCTCAACCACACAGCGACCTTTTCAAGTTGACAAAGTGTCTGAGCCCACACTTCTGAAGTTAGAGCTCTACAGTTACAAGTAATGGCCCAGCAAAGACTCCCAGCAGTGTCTTTCAGGAAGCCTGAACTCTCTGGCCTTGCATCAAGGGACCACCAGGATCCAGTGCCAGTCCATCTTTTCAACTTTAACTCCCCAGGGCATCCCCTGCCCGCATGCATGCATGCTCTAGCCACAAGAAATGGGTGAGTATTTACCATCCCTGCCATGTTGGTTCTCACTAAAAGCTGCCATTTACTGAGCACCTACTAAGAGCCGTGCCCTGAGCCAGGCACTTAACTAGCGTTCTCATCTCCCTACAACTCATTCATTCATTCATTCATTCATCCAACAACTACTTACTGAGTATCTACTATGTGCCATGCAATGTGGAGTGAACATGACATTAAAAATAAAAGACAAATTGAGGGGTGGGTATAGCTCAGTGGTAGAGCACATGCTTAGCATGCACATTCTAGGTTCAATCTCCAGTACCTCTATTAAAAAAAGAAAAAAAGACAAATGGTTACAAATTGTGATAAGCATTGGGAGGAATCAAGAGGCAGAGAGCCGTGCAGTGGAGCTGGAGAGGGAGGTGTCTAAGTAAGTTGAATTGTAAAGGATAAGAAGGATCCCAGACTGCAAAGAGCCAAGGAAAGAGAATTCCAAGCAGAAAGGCACAGCATATGTAAAGGTCCTGAGGTAAGGAAGCATTTGTTATGTAAACAGAGAGAAGAAATAAATGACCAATGAGGAGATACATGACTGGAAAAGGGACCGGATCATTCAGGGCCCTGCAGGCTACGGTAGGGAGTTGAGAGTTTATTCTAGAAGGAGAGGAAAGACACTAAGTGACATGGTCTGATTTGTGTTTTACAAAGATCACTCCGGCTGCCACTCGGAAAGGAGACTTGGGAATATAAATAATGTATGTGATGTCTGCAAAGTCACTGCTCAGTACATGTTAATCCCCTTTTCCTCCTCTCTTTACTCCCTTCCCAGGCTGGGAATGGCCTCTTTAACTCCTATCCCTTCTTCTGGCTTAGACATTGTCATAATCTGAATTTTCTGAGGATATGTGATCTGTGTATGCTTGACCATTAGATGTGGTCCCGCAAGAGGATGCAATTTGCCCAAGTGTCACACAGAAGGGCTGCAGCAGTGCTGGAATTTTCCTGCTTTCCTTCCTTCCCCTGACCAGACCCTGGGTTGATGGGAAAATCAGGAGGAAGAGAAGGTAGCGAGTGCTAAGGGCTTCTTCCCACTGGGTTCTCGGTCTCCCCTCAGCTCTTCATGGAGAAGCTCAGACAGCCTGGTTCTCAGGCAATTACAGGCTCAGGGTGCAGGTGGGGGGACTGGAGTCAGCTCCTCCTCCAGGTACACCCTCTCCTGCTTGAGCCAGATAAGAGTGGGCCAGACTATACAAAGAAAAAGCTTCTGATGGAGACTTGCTAGGATGTTAGCTGACCCTCTCCCCATCCTCAGAAGCAAGCAAGAGTTGTGGCCCTCATCCTGCCCATTCAGAAGCTGAGCCCTCAGTGTGCTGTGACTTGCCTAAGGATAGAGAGGACATGGCAGAGCTTGAACTAAAATCATAGCATGTGGCTGTTTGAGGCTTACTGAGCTGAAAACCTGTTGCACAGATGAAGACGCTGAGATCCAAGAAGGGAGAAGGACTTGCCCACAGTCACACGCTGAGTAAGTGATGGAGCCAGGGCTAGGAGTCTGGGTGACTTCCGCTTCCCAGCTCCCCACATGGCCTCCCTTGACGGGAAGGGGGCAGTGGGGAGGCTGGCCTTGGGGGTGGGCAAGGAGGCAAGGACAGAACAGCACTGCCTCCTCCGCCCCGCCTGCTCCAGCTCCCAGCCCTCCCACTGCTTATGGGTGCGGCAAAACCTGCCAAACCAGTGCCAGTGCCCGGCCAAGTGGCAGAGCCCAGAGCTGCAGGGGCATGGGCAGGCTGCACACACCAAGAGCTGGGGGGGCAGGGAGGACACAGAGGCTCCTCCTTGGCCTACCAGCCAGGCCACACGGGCACTGCCCCAGAGCCAGGGTGCCTGCTCACAGCTGAACTCCGTCACCCAGAATCAGGCACAGCCAGGACTCACGAGGCCTCCCGTTCCTATCTCGCACAAGGGCCTGCCCTCCACTTCCCCTCCTCCTCTGGACACTCAGCATGTCACCTGTCAGTGCCACCCGGGCAAGAGACCCAGGAACTTATCTGGGAAACATGGCAAGAGGCAGGGAAACATGACAAAAATGACACATAAATAACTCTCCCCTCCCAATCACAGCCACCAGGACGAAGTCCTGCCACCCTGTCCCCTGTCGGGGACACATATGCTCTACCTCTTGCTCTCCCCTCCCCTCAGTGACCAAGACCCAGGGAATGGCTGAGCGCAGGATGTGAATGTAGGGGGCGGAGGGCAGGGGATCTGCATTGCTAGGAAGCTCTGTAGCTCTGTGACACTTGGTGTAGACTTGGGAAAACCTGCCCTCTGGGTCTTCAGACTCTCAAAGGACATGTGATTGCCCTTCCTATGGAAGAGCTAGGTCACCTCCAGAGCTTTAGGGAGCCTTGAAGTGTTGCTCTCACCCACCACCACCCCATCTCTCACCACCTCCTGCCCAAAGGAAGGCATGAGAGGTTATATCCACCAGTGTGCAGGGCCCCTGCTGGACAGGGCTGGCGTCTGCATCAGGCGTGGCCTTGCTGGAACCTGTTTAGTCAGCACTGGTGCCAGCCGGGGAAGCCAGGCCTTCTCAGGCCAGACTACAGGGGAGCTGGTGAGCCCACCAACTTTTCCCAAGTACTTGGAACCTAGTTCAGAAACCACTCCCAAGGCCTGCAAATCCCAGAAGCCGAGTGCTGGGCAGGAAGGGACCTTGGCATCAGCCTGGGCTCTTGTGAGCCTGGGACACGTGGGCCAGGCAGGTGCCACACAAATGTCCAGGACTATCCTCATATCTCAACCAATCTACCCCCGTGGTAGACAGGGAGGAGGCAGCCCTGAGAGAGGCGGGGACTGGCCCAAGGTCATACTGCAAGGCCATAGCAGAGGTGGAAGTGCCACCCAGTTCTGACCCCAGCTCAGGGTTTCCAGCACCTGCCACTGCCTGCAGCAGAGATGTTTCTCCAAATTCAAAATCACGCATCCCACGGAGGAACCGAGACACCTTCCTCACCACTGCTCGGAAACTAACAGAGACAGTACAAAGTTCTGCCTTCAGTACCGATCACATGTGTACCTGCTGCGTTCACCTGTGTCTCGGCATGGGGGGCAGTGCCTGGTGTGTGGCAGGATCTCAGTGCAAGCCGGTTGACTATATCAAGACTTGCTGGAGGAATGACCGGAGGCAGAATTCACTTCTAGGCCTAAGCACTGGGGTTGTGGGTTGGGGAAACGGAAGCAGAAGAGAGAAACAGAAGGAGCTCTTGATCCAGGCAGGCTGCGGATAACAGGCAGGCGCACCGTTGACCTACAGCTTCAGAAATCTCGAACCCAAAAGTGAGAGACGGGTTGTCCCCAATCACCTTGAATGCATGGACTTTAAGACTCGTGTGTGTGTTTCTGTGACTTGGCAAGGCCACCAAGCCAGCCGCTCTGTCGTTTACGCAGTCAACCGCTGCCTCACTCTCCAAAACATATGGTTTAAAGGTCAAGGTCAGTTCCAGTCATCCTCCACTTCCCTGTCAGTGCTGCCACACCCTGAGGCTGAGCCCTGCCGCCCCTTCAGCCAGGAGTTGAGCTCCCAAAGTGTGAAGACCTGAGCTGAAACCATGGGCAAGTCTCTTCCCCTAAGACTCTCATTTGTAAAATGGAGATGGTGACACCTTCCTGCCTCCTGTAAGAAGTGTTCTGAAGGCCACATACAGTAATGGATGGGAACATGCTTTGTAAATTATAAAGTGCCAAAGAGAAGAAATTATTAATAACAATAACATTGTCAGCACCAGCCTAGCTGGCCCCCAGAGAATTCCAATCTCTAGATGTCACTGATCATCATCACTAAGGCCGCACCAGCAAGGTAACACCTACCAGTTACTCAGCACTCAGCAGTGTCCCAGGCACAGTGCTATGCACACCACGCATTGCCTGCATTCTCTCATTTGGGCTCTGTGACCTCTGCAGTAAAAACTATTAATGTGTCAATTTTACAGATGGTCAAACTGAGGCATGGAGAAATGAAGTATCTCATTCAAATTCACACAGTAGGTGCTGGAGCAGGGGTCTACACCCAAGTCTATCTGAGTCTGGAGCTCAAGTTCTTTTCAGCGCATTCTACTACCCTGCAAGGGTATCACCTTGCTAAGGCATTCCCCATCTGCCACAGCCTGACGTGGCCCAGCGTGATGTGGTCACTTCCCAGACCCTTGCAGCGGTAACCTTGAGATGGGTAGGAATGGCTGATTTTGTAGTCCCTGTTTGACAAATGACATGGCAACTGAGCCAGGAGGAAAACTTGGCAACCATGTATCTCAACTCACGGATCATAGAACAGCAGGAACACAAAGGACCATAGAGAGTGGATCCGGAGGGGGGACCTGAGGCCGGAGAGGGAAAGGGACCTGCCCAGGTCATTCATTCAGACCTTTCCCAGGACCTTCTTTCACGTGCGTGTCTCAGTGAGAAAGCAGTGTCTATTCCTCTACTTTTATAACTGCCCCCACTCCGCCGCTAGCTGCCCCGCCCCCTGTGCGTCCAGAGCCGGCGACCGCTGGCCACTGCCGCCCAGTCCTAGTTCCCAGCGTACCAAGTGAGGAAACTAACTTGCTCAGCAACGAGCTCTAGAGGCCAACGTGGCTTCCACAGCCCACATAAGGCCCCCAGGCCAGTCTCGGTGCCTTTGCTTCCTGCTGCTCCCGACGCAGGTAAAGAACATGCCAACACTATATCCACAGAGCTGGGCAACTATCACTGCTATCGAATTCTAGAATCCCAGTTATTCTTAGCAAGCGCTGAGAGGCAGCCCCCATGCCCCTTAGGAATGCAGGGCTCCTCCCTGGTTTGGCCCAGATGCCACTTTTCTGGGAAAGGCCAGGGTGCCCCTAGGAAGAATTTCTCTAGGGCAGAAGTGGAGCAAAATGTAAACACTCAGTGGACACTGTGTTCCACCAAGTGAAACAAAGTTGTAGATTTTTCTGGGAAAGGGACCTGAGCCTGTCCCAGCCTTGCCTCTCCAGCTGCCCTGATGCAACGATTGTGCTGAGTTGACCGTGCCTCAGTCTCCCCATCTTGTCCCTGGGCAGCAGGCTGAAACTCATGCCTCCAGCCTCCCACAGAAGGCTCCCCTACCAAATGGCTAATCTTGTCCACCTTGTTGGAAGAAAAAGGCCACCCTCTTAGGTCAGTCGAGATTGGCAAGAACAGTAGGATGGGGCTGGGTTGAGGAACCCTCAGATTCAGAACTGGTGATGAAGCTTTATTCTGCAGGCCTTAGAAAGCTTGGGAAAATCTGAAATGGGGACACAACCCCTACATACTGGGCTGGACCAAAAAGGAAGCCCCAGAGGCTGCCCTTATAGCCATTAGCACTGAACAACTGATCTGAAGGAAGATCAGGATTCCGGACACTGGTTTCTATCCTCTAGCTCCACTCTGCCCCTCATCAACTGTGTGACCTTGGAGGAGTCACTTACCTCCTCTGAGCCTCAATTAACCCACCCACAAAACGGGGATAATTATATCCTCCCTGCCTCACTTCTCAGGATTATGGGGGAAATCTGATGAGATGATGAATAGAAGATCCCTTTGTAGGAAAAATATAAGGGACTTCGGTTATAGTCCAGATGATAAGAGCCACGAGGATGAAGAACCCACAATGAAAGAACTCCCCTGCTCTTCACCACCTCTTTTCTCCCTATGGAAATGCTGGAATCCCCCCAAGAAGGGTCAGAGAAATCCAGTGATCCCAGAGATAAGAGGGGTCACAGAAGGAATGCTGGCCATCTGGGCCTTGTCGGGATGACATCTGTGAAGCCTGGGCCCCCCCGAGCAGCCCCTCTAGCTCTCAGGCAGGCAGCCAGCCAGGGGCAACGGGCTGTCTCCACAGCCTGGGGCAGAGGTGGGGGAGCAGACAGGGTAGCCAGAGTTCGCATTTCAGAGACACTGCTCTAGGAGGGTTCCGTGGGCAAGAGCAGCAGGGAGGGGCTGGGGGTGTTCTCCTGCTGAGTCTCCCACACCTCCAACCCTCCTGCAAGGGACAATGATGCAGCCACCTTTCATGTGACAATGGTACCTGTGTCATTCTCCTCCTCTAGAAAACAGGGGCGATAAAGCTCTGACACACTGCCAGTCCAGTTCAATAAACATGACTGCCATTCTTCCACCCTTTAGACCTGGGAGGCCCCCTGGGCTAACATGCTCTCCCCTCAGTGTTCCACCTGAGTTGTTTGAAGAAAAATCTGAAGGCACTTTCAGGACAGAGCCTAAGCTCGGAGGGCATTATCCACCTCCTGACAAGGCGGATGAGATGAGGCGTGTGTGGAGGGGGAAGGGGAAGGAAAGGGGGTCTCTCTGGGGTCGGAGGTACATGCTTCAGCCTGCTGCCTGTGGAGAGGAGGGGGATCCCACCATTCACGGAGGCTCTCAGAAACTATTCTGGTCCCTTGAGCTTGTGCCGCCTGGAGGAAGGGCTGATCCTGGGGCAATGAAGGACTGATAACCTGTTGGTGCCCAGGTGCCCTTGTTCACCATCCATGTGCGGCCTGCCCTCCCTACGTCTGGGAGAAATGGTGAAGGCCTGGGCACCCGGGTGCAGCTGGAGACCATCAAACCTATTCGCATCACTGAAGAGAACAGTGTGGAAAGAGGGGGCCCTTCTGTGCAGCCTGAGAGATGGCTGCCCACCCCTCTCCACCTTGGCTCCTTAGTTCTGGTCGAACTAAACCACTCCTGCTTCTCTCTTCCCTGCCTTTTCTCAAGCAGCTCCCTCCTCCTGGAGTGCCCTCTCCAAACCCAACATCCAGATCCATCCCTTCCAAGGACTCAATCAAATGTGCTCTCCTCCAGGAAGCACATTTTGACTGCTGCCCCCCTTTCCCCAAGCATCAGTTGCACTTTTCCTATCCCTCTCCAACGGTAATTTGCACTGTTGGCTGTGTCCCAGCCACACATGCACACATCTGTTTATGTCCCCTCTGGGGGATGGGTGATTGCAGTGGTCTCTAGCACAGATCTGAACTCAACACCAGCTTTGCTATCTGTTAGCCATCTGACCATGGGAGAGTCACTTATCCTCTCTGAGCCTCAGTTTCCTCTGGAAAATGGGGACACTAATAGTACCTACTCCATAGAGTTGTTACAACTAAATGAGACCAACGTATATTAAGTGCTCAGCAGAGAGCCTGGCAGAGTGAGAGCTCAATAACGTGACTTATTGGCTGTGGTGACCTTTCAGACAGGTTCACGGATGATCTTTACAGCTCCTGAATCGCCTACCACAGAGCCACACACTGGATGGATTGAGTTCTACGGAGGTGGACCTGAGTGCAACATGAGGAGATCCTTCCCAATGGCAGAGCAGTGCAGCCAGGGCCTGGGGCTGCCTCACAGGTCATGAGCTCTGTGTCACAGAGCAGGCGTAGGACCCGCTTGCATGGCTGACCAGAGGCAGTAGACATCGTGATCACAGCATGGGCTCTGAAGCCAGACTCCTTGGGCTTGAACCTCAGCTTCTCCTCTTACTCAATTTGTGACCTTCACTAGCTGTGACTCAATTTTCCCATCTGTAAAATGGGCAGAGTATTAGTACCTACTCAAAGGACTGTCATGAGGATTAGATGAAATAATACATGAAAAACAACAGAATGTGCTAGCATAAGGAGAGTAACTCCATAAACATTACCTGTTGTTATTATCATTGTTGATATCTATATTTCCTATTACTGAGGTGGGGAGTTACAGGCCCTTGTAGGCCTATAAGCTGTTCATTCTCCTATAACCCAAGTCTCTGCTGACATCCTAGTTCCCCTCATGGCTCTGTCCGGCCGGGAGCCCTCTACTGCCCCTTCTTCCAGCAACAGCCCCACTCTTCCATTAGCTACACCAGGAGGCACTTGACTTAGGCCTGGCCACTCTATGGAAGGTCCCTATCCCCCAGCATCAATGGTTGAACCAACCAGAGTCCGTCCTTTGGGTTGCCATACAGATCCTAGAAGAAAAATCTCCCCCTCTTACTGTTTGGGTTGCTCAGCTGGAGCAGTGGACAGCCAGTTCCTCACTAAGGCAGAGAGGAGAGACAAGCTGCGACAGGAGAGAGATGGAGAGTCTACCTGATTCCTCATCCTTCAATTCCACGAACTGCTCCAGGATCCCTTAAAGACCTTTTCTGGTTTAAGCCACTTTGAATAGAGTTTTTGTCACTTGGTTCTGAAAAAGCCAGGCCCAATTAAACAGGTCCTAACCAAGATACAGGCTGTGCCGGCCATGGGTGGGCAGGGCAGAGGCAGCATTATGACTGTCCTGTGCATTCCAGCACCATCCCTGTCATCTGGGCTGCAAAGGACCGTCCACAAAGCATGTTATCAGGAACCATCCTGACTCAGTGGTCTTCAGACCCTGCTTCCTGGAGCACTGGGAAACTGCAGAGGCAGCTCCAAAAACATCCACGGAATAAAGGGCAGGAAGGAAGGCAACGAGATTCTGGGTAAATTGCTGCCAATTCAACCACAGGAATTCTGTTGCAAATGCTTATATATTGGGATTCTGCTGTCCCAAAAGATTTGAAATACCCTATTCTAATTGACACTCACAAGAGCATTAAGAAGTAACAAGGCTGATGTGTCTACCCTCATTCTCCAGGAAAGGAAACTGAGGCCCAGAAAGGGAAAGCAATGAGGCTGATGCCACAGAGCGAGTCAGTGTCAGAGTAAGGACCTGAATGCAGAACTCTGGACTTGCAGGCCCAGTGACTGTGAAAATCTATCCTCTCTCACGTTTCCTGTCTCCTCCGGTAAACTCCAGAGTCTCACCTTTCTTACCTCTGATCCCTACAGAGTTGCCTGTCTCTGAGCCTGGCTCCTTGGAAGGCTTCCTGAAGCTCAAGGAACTTGTGGAATAAATGTCTGAACCAACCCCTACCTTCCCCCAACCATGCACATGTACACTTACTTCCCCTTCTCCCCACCCATTTGCCCAAATGTCAGGGAAAGACCGGCAGGCCCCCTCCTGGGAACTCCTAATCCACCTCCTCTGTCCTGGCTATGCTGTGGCTGTGGACAGAGGATTCCTTGTTCCCAGTGCTTCCTGCTCAGAGATCTCCGTGGGGCCCATGTGCTGGCAGGAAAGAGCCAAATCACTCCTTTTAACTGGAGCTAAAGCCACCCCATCCCTGCCACCCCCAAGGAACAACATACTCCCAGCTCTGTTTGGCATTTATTCTACCTGCCCCAGCCTGGCTCAGTCCCATAAACACACACACACACACACACACACACACACACACACACACACACACACACACACACACACACACACACACACACACACACACACGATAGTTCCCCTAGGGTACAGAGGGGCCTCACACCTAATCAAAAATAAAAACCAGAGGGTTCTAGAATGACAACAGCACAGTCCTGGCAGTGGTACCTTACTAATAACCCCACAATGATATCTGCATATAACTTCACAATTTCCCAATGGGTATAACTTCATTGGCTTGGTTGCCTCCCCACACCCTCATACCACCAGAGTCACCAAACTCAGGAGGTGGAAGGGGCTTTGACGTGCCCCAGGCCAGTGGTTTGCAAAGCATCTTGTACAGAGCCAAGGATGGGTTCCGAGTTGTTGTCTGGGGGCTGCCGAGGGCTGAGGAATTAGCCAATTAGAGTCCCCTGAGCCCAGGCCAACTTTGACCACAGCTGCAACCCCTTTAGCTGTTTTGAACATTGAGATTCTTTGGGGGGGGGGGTGCAGAATTCAAAAAGGGGATTTCCCTGCAGGAAAGTCTGACAACAACTCATTGACTCTGACCCCACTTTCTTCCACCCCTGGCTCTGACAAGGTATAAATGACCCGGAGGCCAACAGAGAGGAAGGTGGCTGCCCAAGGTCACGTAGGAGTCAGTGGCAGGACCAGAATGAAACACCCTCTTTGGAATCTAGTCTACTACCTCAGAGTGGTTAAGCAAAAGAAAACAAGGGCTGCAGCTCAGCAGATCTGGCTTCCAGGTCCAAGGCCACCCGTCCTCAGCCATGGAGGCGTGGATAAGCAATACAGGCAAAGCCCGCTACCTAGCACAGAGGTGCTTAACAAACATCCATGTCGGCCCCTTCCTCAAAATAAGCCAAAACCAGAGGAGACCTTGGCGCTGCGCCCTTTTCTCAAACCGACCAGAAATCTGGGACCCAGACAAACCCTCACGCCTCCCCAGCAGTAAAATATATTAAAATAGCCTGAGGGCCTGAAAGACCAATTTGTCCACACCAAGCAGAAGAAGCAGAATGAGGTTGTGCTTTGGTAACACTCACCCCTCCTCCGACCACACCAGCTCCCCGCGGGGGAAGGACGTCAGTCAGGCACCTGGAAGGAGGAAACAGTGTTAGCGCCTCTAGGCTGAGTTCGTGGACCCAGGTGGAGCTGGGAATTGAGAGGCTGGCATTTGACTCTCAGGAACTTTAGGGAAGTTGCTGAACCTGTTAAACAGAAAGGCCCAGTGACTATGCTGAGCCAAAGGGAAAGTAACAAACATGAAACTGAAGCGGCCAGCAGGGGCCAGGCCGTGAAGGGCCTTGGAGGCCAAAGTAAAGAGTTTAGCTTTGATTCTAAGAGTAATGGGAAACCATTGACTGGCAGGGTAAAGGCTGGACTGGAGACCAGCAACCGTAGCTTCAGGTTGTATGAGTTAGGGCCTGTTGTGGCTGAACGGGGTGAGGCGGGGGGGGGGGGGGGTGACAAGGGCCCAGACTGGGGTGGTTGCAGTAGAGCTGGAAGATGCATGGATTCCCCAGAGCTATTTGAGCAGTGGTGTCCGCAGAACTTGGTAATGGGCTGGCTCTGAGGGGATGAGGGAGAGCAGAGGCCCGCCCACCCCTCAGGCTATTTTTCCATGTCAGTCCAGTGGTTCCCAGCACCCAGGACAAGACACACCCATTGTTCTCTCAAATCGGCCTATCCTTATCTCAGTCTCCCCATCTGTAAAGCAAACATGGTTGGACTCAGCGGTCACTAAGGTTCTTCTTAGCATTAGTATTTTGTTGTGGTCGAATTCACTCACAGAGTATTTAAGCCCCCTTCAATCATCAACTGCAGGCCTGGCCTGGTACACAACGGGCAGGATTGTTGGAGGGAGAAACCTCAGGTCCCCTGAATTCACACACTAAGAACAGTAATCTCCAGGTGGGACAAAGTTCACAAAGAACCCAAGAATCAAGCAAATAGGAAGATTAGCCAGGCTGAGGCTGGAGCAGGAGCAGCAGGAGCTGCGCACCCAAGCGCCTCGCTCCGGCGGCCAGCATGGGCCTCAGGACACTGCCACTCCAGCTGTCACATCAGCCACCCAGCAGCTCACCCTGGGAGGCCAGGTTGCGAGGTACCCGGGAGGCAGTGTAGGGTAGTGGGCTCTGCAGTCACACAGACCTGGCTGGAATTTGGGCTCCACTACCCTCTAGCAACATGGCCTGGGATCAGTCACTTCCTCTCTCTGAGCTTTGGTTTCCTCACTGGGAAAACAGAAGTCAAAGTGTCTGATTCCAAGATGAAAGGGAGAATTAAATTAGATGTTGCATGTGGAGAATTCAGCACAGTTCCTTATCACATCAATCCGGGAGGGAGTGGCTGCCGTTTACAGATCCAGGAAGATGAAATGACTCCCTGACAATCATTAGACAATCAATGCAGGGGTAAGACCCCAAGCTCAGGTTCTTAACCGCCAGGTTACATGCTCACCATGTGGGTTCCTGAGTTTTTAGACAAAGACAGATGTTGAGACTAAAAAATTACAAATGACTTAACTAAAGCCATGTAGGGAGTGAAATGGTAGAAGAGGGATCTGAATCCAGGCCCTGGATGAAAAAGCCCATGGTCTCCCCCAGGGGTATCCAGAAGGTAGATGTGTGTGGAGAAGCTTCAGATTTCAGGGCCCTTTAAACCTGGAACAGGGACAAAGATGAATCTGTGCAGATGGAGTGAGGGTGGTGGTGAAGCTACCTTGAGAGGAAACCAGAAGAAGCTGGTGAAACAAAAGCCTCTTTCTCAGAGGCCCGCTCCAGGGACTGGGCAGGAGGGGAGGGGGCTGACAAGCAGGCCACCCGTCCTGCCAGGGCTGAGCTGAGAGTTCAGCTGAGCTAAACAAACAGAAACAGTTCCAGCTTGGCCACCAACTTGCTGTGTGATCCGAGGGAGGTCCCACACACACATGCATACACTCAGGTCTCTGTCTCTTCAACTCAAGAATAAGACGATTGTACGGAATGGTGTCAAGATCCCTTCCAGTTATAGAAGACTAATAATAAGGATTCCTCACAAGCGCCAGACCCCTGGTCAGGCCCTGCTCTCACAGCCCCCAAAGCTGGCCTCCTACTGCTGGCTCCAGTATTACAATAGGAGTGGGAATTCCTGCATTCAGATTCTGGCTATATAGCCAGGTCACTTCTCCTCCACAGGCCTCACCTTCTTCATCTGTAAAATGGGCACATATCTTTGCCTGATCACCTATGGAACAGGAAGATCCAAGGACTTCCCCCAAAGGCAAGCAATCACCTGAGGTATTCAACAAAGCATCCCTGAGTCCCCATCCCAACTCCCACCCTCAAGCTCTTTGAACTCCTTTCCCTCTGGCCCATCTTCCATTTGGACAAATGGAATAACTGAATCCAAGCTGATGGATGCAACAGCAGTAGCAATGACCCCCACAACCAGCAGTAGTAGTAACAACCACTAGCACAGCTCAGTTGTGACTGCACGGATGAGCCAGGCACTGGGCGAAGGGCTGCACCTGGACCACATCTCAGGTAGTCCCCTCCATCAATGAGGCAAATCCCACCGTTAGTCTAGATTTACAGATGATGGACTAAGGTTCAGCAAAGTCAAGTGACCAGTCCAAGGTCACACACACAGCAAGTAAGTAGCCTGGCCATCCAGACACGGGCTCTTCACTTGATACCAGAAGTCCTAATCTTATCCTCAAGGCTATGGGGAACATTAGCCAGGGGAACATTCCATCATGCGGAGTGGCCCAGATATTGGGCCACCCCTCACCCTCACCGCCAAACCTCCCCAAATAACTAGTTTTTATATTCTTGTATTATTATTCAAATGTGTCCAGCTCAACTCTGTGGCTAAAACAGCACCATCCAATCAAAATATAATGATGGCCAAATATATAATTTACAACTTTCCTGTAGCCACATTTTAAAAAGTATAAAGGAATGGGTGAAATTGATTTTAATAGTATATTTATTTAACATGAAATCACTACAAAAATATTACTGACATATTTTACATTCTTTTCTTTTTTCCATCCTGTCTCCTAAATCCAGTGGACAGACACCTTACACTGAGAGCACATCTCAATTCTGACACTGAATTTTCATTAGGTATTTAGATCCTCTTAGACTTTACCATTGAAGAAGTGTTTTCACAAAGCTAAGTTCACAAACATACATAGAAGTCTTCCAGTAACTGAATGAAGAATTCTTTCCATTTTTAAATTAATTAAAATTAAGTAAGATTACAAGTTCTATTCCTTGGTGGCACTAGCCACATTTCACATGCTCAGTAGCCACATGTGGCTAGTGGCTACTGTATGGGGCAGCATAGCTCTAACAGTCAAGTTCTTAGAGCCCTAAGCCAAAGCCAGCCTCCCAAAGTAAAGCTGAATGTCAATAGGATGGGATCTACTCATTCCAACCCCCTACTATGCCTAATATTAATATCCGTCTCTTGTGCCTTTATACTCACAGTGCTGGGGACAAAGGGATCAGAGGACCCATTGCTCAGAGGATGCCAAGATGGCTCAGAGAGGTGGGCCACCTCCCCAAGGTCACCCAGTTTTGACCCACAGCCTATCTGACTTGGAAGTTTAAGCTCTGTCCCTAAAGCTTGGCAGGTGACTGGTCAGGGGCTCAACCTTCTAGGGGAATAAGTAAGCCTTTGCCACTAGTCCCTCCTCCCCGAGACTAGTGGCAGAGAATGGCCCCTAAGAGGACACCCAGTGAAGAGGGTAAAAGGGAAGCAAACGGCATGGACTGCACTGGGTGGCGGTCCTGTCCAGAGGGCTTAGGCCGCTGCGGTATGTTCCTACCTCCCCCCTCCCCCCTACCCGAAAGGAGGCAAAGCCAGCAAGGTCCTCTGGCTGCCTGCCCTCTGGGTGGGTCCCTGAGGCTTGGCGCCGTGCCCTCCCCCACATCTCGCCCAAGAACATTCACCCAAGGCCCTTGGACTAGGGCCAGAGCCTGTACTCACATCTCAGGGTCACCTCAGCTGGAGTCAAGGGAAAGGGTCCAAGAGGCAGTCCACCCCCCACCCCCTAGAGGAGGGGAGGAGCAGGCCCTGGAGGCAGATTCCAGAGTAGGGAAAAGGTGGCAGGTACCCGGCCAGAAGAACCTGGGTGGCTCCACCCCTCTCCTCAGGTCCTCAGAGCACGGCTAGCTCTCAGCCCCCTCCCACCAGCCTAGCAGGGTGAAACTCTCTCCAGCTATTAGGTTTAACAATTAACTCTGATTGGTTTCCATTTCAGGAGAAGGCAATTCCAGCCAAAAGTCCCATCTAGGGGTAAGGGGACTTGGAAGGAGATAGAGGGGAAGGGGTTGGTGTGAAGGGAGAAAGGGGGTGTTAGTGAAGGCCCCTACCTCCTACTTCCGGTCCCAACCTACCAGTGTGGGACAGCTAAGGGGTGATGGCCTAAGTTTCAGAGGGCAGGGGAAGTGCCTGGCACACAGTAGGTGCTCAATAGATATTTGTAATTAATGAATAAGGGGTTGGGGTGAACTGGAATTAAATGGTCCAGACAGATGCGCAGACTGATGGAAGAGAAGTGAAGGCAAAAGTTGACTTGTCCTGGGTCCTTGCTGAGACCAAGCTGGGCTAAGGACAGGGAGGGCAGCCACCCAGGACATGCCATGAAAAGGCTTTGAAGTCCCCCAGCCCTGGGGCTGCTCTTCCTTGCTGTGACCACTGTAGCCCTCATTATCCCCATAAACAAGGGGTGACAGATAACACTATGGTATCATGTACCGGGCTGTACATGGCCAGGCCCAAGATGCTGGGATGTTCTGTGCCACTGTAATACAGTCATGTCTCTTGCTGCTTGGCAACAGCCTCCTCTTCTCAGGCCACCCCCTGAACTCCCCCACATCCCAATATTCCCCTGGATCCCACCTATGTGGCCCTTTTTCCTTTCCGGGAAGGAAAGCCCAGAATGATGACAACTCCAGCCCACTCACGTCCCACTCACCTGGGATCACGCACACACCCTGGTAACAGACTGCTCCTAATTTGGCATTTGCTTGTCATTTACACCCCTCCTTGGGCCCGCTCCTCACCCTCATCCCCCAGCTCCTCACACAAGCCTAGGACCACAGCCCACCCCAGGCTGGCTCTGAACTCACTGCGGCCAGTTCACTCGGCGTTCTTGGGTGGGGGCTCACCCTTCTGGACCTCTGCTTCACACTTGTGTAGTGTACGGGTGAGGGGTGGATTAATAGAGCACTTCATCTGACATTTAGAGATTCTGACATTTCTGAGATCAAGCTGTGTTTTAAGTTCAGACAGACCAGAGTTCAGATGTTGGCCCAGTAAACAGGCAGCCTTGATATGTGATGGGATAGACTTCAAGACAAGCCTGCAGAGGCCTGGAGCTGCAGCTAACCAGGACCATTCTCAGCTCAAGCCTGGGCAGAGGGACAAAGGCCCTCCATGTTCACAGGTCCCTACTTCCTCTGCCAGAAAACCCCAATTTCTGTTTCTGCCCTACCTTTCCAGTCTTCTCTCTGTCTTTCTCAGTAGCGGCAGTGTGAGCTACCACACCCTTAAATTTTTCTTGGCAAAACAAAGCTTGAAGCTCCCCCTCCCTCTGGGGTGTTGACCCTAAGGCCCTCCTAAGTGGAGATACTCAAGCAGCCTCTGCTTCCACTCTGCTCTTCCCTGCATCCTTTCTGCAACTCTCCAAGCATGCACCCAACTCTCCCATCTCCGGTTGGGTGCTCTACTCCTTTACCTCAGAGGGAAATACCTGTCTTTCTGCCTCCCCCCAACCCTGCCTCGCCCCCTCCTGCTTCCTGCACATCCTGCTCAAATATTTTCTCCAGCACAGAGTTGACATTGATCACTAACTCTTCAACTCACTCTTCAACTCACTCAGCCATGTCTCCACCAGACCACTCCTCATAGTACAGTCTTACCAGCCCTACTTGACCTTAAGACTCTGCAGACCAAGGAACTCCTACAATGATTTTTCTCTGTCCCTCACCCCTGCTCCCTAGCACGATGAGAACACAGTAGGTGTCTGCTGAAACAACGATAATAACCATTAACTGAAAAATAATTAATTATAATTGTTTATTGACCATTTATTCTTTACAATGCTGAGATCTCAGCATTTTACATGTATCATTTCAGTAAATCCTGCCTAGTCTCCAATAGACTTGTCATTCCTACCCTGTTGTCTTAAACTGAGGAAACTGAGGCTCAGAGAGATGAAGTGATTTGCCCAAGGTCACACAGCCAAGAAGTGGTAGAGTCAAGACTGGGATTTAAGTTCTTACCTACTGCCCTACTTGGCCTCCTCCAATCTACAAATAAAGGAGGGGCTGTGTGAGGAGTTGTGACTTGCCAGTGAAAGGGCCACGGGGGCTCCAGAGAAACCAGCCCAGAGCCAGAGGCAGATTTGACAAATAAAACTTAATAACCTTCTACTAAGTATTGGTTCTATGCAAAGCTCTATGCTAGGTGCTGGGGAGCACAAAATGACACAGAAGACATCTGGTGCTCACAATCTAGCAAGAGAGGCAAGCCACATCCCAGGATAAAGCAGAAGACCAAGCAGAACTTGTCCCCAGAGGGGAACAGATAAGCTGCTAAGGGAATGCAGAGAAGGGAAAGACAAATCTCATTGTGGGGGAGGGAGAGGAGGGCTCACAAGGCTTTGGAGGACAGAGGTTGGCATCTGAGCTGAGCTTTGACAAGGCAGGCAGGATTTCAACAGTGACTGGGGAAGGCAAGGTGGGGGGTGGCATTCCTGGCAGAAATGAACCCAGGAAGCTGGGGCAAAGACACAGGTAAGCACTGGGTGTGTCCCAGGAACCACAGCAAGCACATTCTGCAAGCCCCTCCCTTGGCACTGGTCCAGGTGCCTGGCCCTGAAGAGCAGCCACCATGAGTGTCCCCAGACTCACAGGCACCTGGTTCATTTTGGTGAATGGGCGTGGAAAGGGAGAAAGGGCCGAGTGCCTGGGCACATGGCTTGACAGGAGGGTCTCAAGGGGCCAGAATCCAAGCTCTGTATAGAATCTCTGAAGATGGGAGACACTAGAGAGAAGAAGTGGTCTCATCAGAAGTGGGTGAAGCTGGGGAGGCAGTGTGGAAAGGGGCGAAGAATGTGAACTGGGCAGCAGGAGACCTGGCTTCCAGAACTACAGATCAAAGCTGCCGGGACCTTGGGCTTATCCTGTCCCACCTCATTTTACAGCTGGAAAACATGAGGCTCAGACAAGGGAAGAGACTGGTTCCCAGTACCTCAGCATCCTCATAGCAAAACCAGTAATGTGCTGAAAGGTGGGAGAGATCTGCCTTCAAAGCCTGACTCTGCCATTACCTCCCAGCGACCTTTCTCCAGTCATGAGGCTCCCACTCAATAAAACAGCCCTGAAGCCGGCAGCTCTCAACTTTTGTGGCTTGTGACTCAAAGACTCAGAGGGTGCCTATGAATCCTCCCCTGAGGACAGGGAACACTCTGAAGATTGTGTGTGTCATTTCAGAAGTTCACAAACATCTAAGACCAGCGATCCCCAGGGTAATCTGAGAGTCCTGTGTCCAGTCACCTCAACAGGCACCTATTAAGACAGGCTGATTCCAGGCTGCTGAGCCGCTCTCCTATTAGCTGGTTCACATATTGAATGTAGAGAGGGCTCCGTGGCTAGAAGTTTTAAAGCCACTGCTCATTAATCAAGGTCCCTCCTGGTTAAGACACCTGCTCACCTGACCATGGTCACGGTCATGGTGGGGGTGCGAGGAGGCTCAGCAAACCGACTGCAGCCAGTCACATTCTGAAACGACACTCAGATTAGCAGCCCTGCCTGGGAGGGTGTCTGGACTCCTGGGCTGAACTTGGGGTGAGGGTTCCTATCAACTCCAGCCTAAAGGCTTTTCCTCCCTCCAGACTGTCTTGCTCTGGCCCTCCACCACGTCTGGCTCCTTCCTTTTCCTTACCAGCACAAGTACGCTCCCAAACCCAGATTTCCTGGTTCCAGCCTCTGCCTCCCTCCCCTCCACCCATCACTGAGCCTGACAGAGGACCTCCAAGCCCCCAAGCACCCTTTTGAAGAGATAAAACTATCACTCTTTGCAGATGATCAGGTTATTTAAATGGGAGACTCAAGACTATCAGTGAAAAACTAAGTTGGCCAGTGACATTTGGGAAAAAAGCCAAGTGCCTTCAGTCCTGTCCTGTCACTTGCCCCTTATGCTGCATCTCTCCCATAGTTGGGCAGCTGCCTGGAGCCAGACGGGCTCAGAGCCCTGTCCTTCCCTGTAGGAAGGCCAGTCCCTGAGGGGATGGCAGCACAGGCTTGAGAAGCAGGAGACCTGGACTGGAGACCCTCCTCTCCGAGCTAGAACTGGTTCTCCAGATTTGAGCACAGGTGCATCCTTCCATGGACCCTAAACCTTCTTGCAGGCTCCATTTGGGGTCGTACACGAAAGACTCAAGAGCACCAGTGGGCTTTGGAGAGATCCGGATTTAAGTCCCAGCTGTAGCTCTTGCTGGCTGAGGACGTGGTGGGCCTTGGGGAAGTTATTTAGCGTCCTTTAATAAAACGGGGGTCATAATCTCTGCCTCGCGGGGTAGCTGCAAGGATTAAAAGACATAAGGAGTGTAAAGCGCTTAGCACGGGGCCTGGCACATAGTAAGCCAATAAACGTAAGCAGTGGTTTCTCGGTCACCAGAGGGAGCCTCCGAAGAAGACTCCAGGCTGTCTAATTCTTAGGTGGCCTCAAGTAACCCTCAAACCCCCCACCTGCACTGGGTCTGGAGGCTTTATCTTTAGACCTTTAATCTGGAGAGATGATGGGGAGACAGAGGAGGGGAAGACAGGAGAAGGGAGTGAGAGAGAACTGAGCTGAGGAGGCAGGAAGGGAAAGGAAAACCGAAGGGTGAGGAGGGGGCTGGCTCCCCAGCCTGAGGGAAAGGAAGACGGCTTCAGGGAAACTGCCAAGATAGGATAAGCCTTCTCTCCTTTCCAGAACCTTCCCTAGGCCCACCAAGGGAAGACATAGAGGGACACAGCCTGCTGAGAATCACCGCCCCAGCTGTCAGCAGGGACATTGAAGCCTTGGGTTACCTCCAGGCTCTGGCTCCCACTCGGCTGCAGCCCGCCCATGGCGGCCTCCTCCCACTGGGGCAGGCAGGGGTGGCCAGAGCAAGGCTGAGGACAAAATGAGCTGCCCATTCAGCCTGTGGAGACACTGCTCTCTCACTCAGGGCTCAGGGACCCCCTTACTTGAGATTCTGATCCTGACTCAGCAGGGCTCTCTCCTCTGGATCCCCACCTCCCGCCCCCCGCCAGGCCTCTACCTGTCCCAAGGCCCTGCTTCTGGGGCTCCAGTTGCCAGTAGGAAAAAAGTACCATTCTGACGGTAAACGGGAACCACAAACAAGATGTTCCAATTGCCACCTGCCAGCTATGTGACCTTCGGGGTGTCACTTCTCTCAGAGCAAGTTTCCCTCCTCTGCCTAATGGGGCCGATGGAGGGCAAGGGCCACCTCTAAGGTTCTCCCAACTCTGACAGCAGCTACCCTGCTGGTAGGATACCTCCCTTGATAGGATATCTTCAAGCGCAAAGAGGCAAAGAGGACTTGCCTCAGAAGAGGAGTGGGCCGGGCTGGGCTCTGCTGGGAAGGCAGCGGATGTGGCAATGGCCAAGGGTTATTATGATGATGACGATTATAATTAAAAATCACAGCAACAAACTCTAAAGCAATTTACAAAGAGCTTTCTCATTATTCCCCGGGATTCACAATCTGGTGAAGTAGGTAGAACTGGATGATAATTATTCATATTTGGCAGATAAGGAAAGTGAAGCAAGATTTAAGTGCCTGGTCTGGACTACTAAGTGCAGAGAAGGGGGAGTCAAAGAGGAAGTAATCATTATTGGGGGCCTGCTGTGTGCCACGTCACCGGGCTCACTCACATCTGCTCTCTTGACCAAGTCTCACCACCCCAACACAGCACTGCAGGTGCTACAATCCCCATTTCAGAGACGAGGACACTGAGACTGAGAAAAAGCAACTGATTTACCCTAAGCCTCATGGCTCTTCCACTGCAAAAGCTTGGATTGGGACCTGGGCTTGTGGGATCCCAAGGCTTGCAGTCTTTTACACCTTCTTGTATGTACCAGTTGAATAGTGTCCCCCACTCCCCAAAATTCACGTCTACACAGAAGCTCAGAATGTGACCTTATTTGGAAATAGAGTCTTTGCAGAACAATTAGTAAAAATAAAGGAGGTCATACTGGGTATGGATGGGTCTTAAACTCAATATGACTGGTGTCCTTATAAGAAAAGGAGATGACATAGACAGACAGGGAGGAAGCGGAGACAGCCACGTGGCAACAGAGGCAGAGACAGCTGGAGGCAGAGACAACTGTAAGTCAAGGAGCTCCAAGGATTGCTAGCCTCCCCCAGAAGCTAGGATTGGGCTGTGGAACAGACTTCCCTCTCAGAGCCCTCAGAAGGACCCAACTTTGCCGACATCCTGATTTCTGACTTCTCGCTTCAGGCTGCGAGAGAATAAATTTCTGCCTTTTTTTCAGCCACCCAGATTGTGGTATTTCATCAAGCAGCCCTAGAAAATTAATACACTGTGAGTCCATTGAGCAGCAGACCTGGGACTCTTAAATTCCAATGTTCAGATTCCCACTCATTAGGCAGCCTTGGAGGTTAATAAGATCTTGGGGCCCAGGGAGAAGTCATTCTCATCTCTCCTTCACTTCCCTAGCCCAGACTGGCCTGAAGTTCATCATCTGTGCTTCTTTCATGTTCCAGGTCTCGCTCCACCCTACTGGGTCCTCCCATTATGCAAATAAGTACCCTCTGAGCCGGTCTCCAGGTCAACAGGATCCTCCCCTACCACCCAGGCCAACCTCTACCACCACCTGGAGAGCTGTGTTTTTGAAATGCAAATCTGATCCTTCCAGGCTGGCTTAATCTTCTTCCCTAGCACCCTACCACCTGCAGGACTCAAACTCTTCGGCCTGTGCCAGATCTGACCTCATACTTCTTTTTCATCTCCAGCCACTCACCCCACCTCTTCCTGCAACCACATGGAACCATGTGGATTTCCCCTAACAAGCCATGGTGCCTTTGCTCATGCTGCTCCAACTACCTGGAAAATAAAATCCAGCCCAACACCATCTGTCTCCTCCATGAAGCCTTTTCCTCCATGAACAGCCACACCCTGGCACCTTGTACATTGTACATCTTTACACGTCTGCCCCCACCGCCCAGCCCGTGAACACTGCCGTATTCATTTCTGCCTCTGTAGGCCTAGGGCCCGGTACAAAGGCCTTCAAGAATGAACTGTGGAGTAGCCATAACAGTAATAATTGCCAACATTTACCAAACATTTACACTGTGCGAAGCATTCCATGTTTGTTACCTCATTTCATTCTCAAAACAACCCTTTGGAACAGATACTATTATTGGTCTTGTTTTACAAGCGAGGAAATGAAGAGACGAAGTCACTTGCCCAAGTCCACCCAACTCGTTTGTGGCAAAGCCAGTGCTACATACTCTGGAGCCAGCACTAGTAACCAATGTTAGGTACACCAGCCACCCTAATACTCTCCTTGTACAGAAGAAGAAACAAGCAAGAAAGGAAAAGTGACTCACCCACAGGAATCTATCAAGGCATCTAATAAGATTCCTTATTCATTGTTCTTCCTCATCTCATTCTCGCAGGATCTTAAATCCAGGAGGACAGGGAAAACAAGGCAGGTTGTATTTCCTGAAGAGCTTTTTCCTGCCTCCCCTAGAGCAGAGCCCAGCATGGGCCTGGGCACACAGTTGGGGCTCAAATCTATGGCTAGGCGATGTAGCAGTAAAAAAGAGAAAGAAATCTGCTTCAAAAGGTCTGAGGTTTGCTTAAATATTACAGTGTCAAGTCTTTAGAGGACACTTTGGGTATCATTTAATCTCTCACTTTATAAAGACATCCATTCAACAAATTTATGGAACACCAATCATAAGCCAGACCCTGTGTGGGGACACAAGGAAGCCTGATTAGCAAGTGCCTGCCCAGATGGCATTTGCAATCCAGTGAGGGGAAACAGACAAACAACTGACAAGTTCATGTATGATTATAAATTTTCATAAGTGCCATGAAATATGGGGAGCTATAAGAATGTATAGGAAAAATTGACTTATCCTAAGGAGTTGTTGGCAAAGGCTCCTCTAAGAAAGTGATTCTTGAGCTGAAATCTGAACAGTGGGCATTAACCAAGATAAGAAGCACGAGAAGAGTGTGGTAGACAGAAGGAACAGCATGTGCAAAATCCCAGAGGCAAAAGAGCTCATGGTGCTTGGATGAACTAAAAGAAGGCAAGAGTGACCAGTTTTGAGAGAGGCAGGCAGGGACTCAATCTTGCGGGTCTTGTAGATCAACGTAAGAAGTGGAGAAACTAAGACAAGCAGGGAGATCCCTTGCTCAGAACCTGGCCCAGAGCAGACACTGTCAACAAGTCATTGCATTATTCAGTGGAGGAGTGATCTGTCCAAGATCACAAGGAAGACCTGGGACTTGAAGCCAGAACCTCTACTTGCCAGGTCAGGGCTGTCAGCTACTTCAAGTATGTGTGTAGAAGGGGACAGGAGACACTTTCCAGGTGTTTCATCCTATAGGAGGTTCCAGCTCCCTGTTGTCACCTCTCTTGAGCTCTAGAGCACATTAGAATCACCTGTGTTTGTTAAAACATGGGCTACTGGGCTCCACCCCAAGAGGTGTTGATTCAGTAGATCCAGCGAGAAGCCCAAGAATTTGCATTTCTAACAAGATCCCAGGTGACCCTGCTGCTGCTGGTGGGGTAACCATACTTTGAGAACCACTGCTCCAGAATAGACTATATAGGGACAAGGAGGAGTGGTGAATGGGGACCATGGCCAGGATCTTTGGGGGCTAGAAGGGTAGATTCCTAAATCTGGGTAACAACAAGACAAACAATAGCACTCTGAGAACAGGAGGGGGCCTCAAAATCCCAGAATCCAGCCTACCAGCTGCTCAGCCAGGGGAACTGAGGCTTAGAGGGTTTAGACTCTTGCATAAGAGAAACTCCATAATAATGTGTTGAGTGAACAGGTAAACACATGAAAGGTTTAACCAAAGTGAAAAGGAGACCCCTGGATCAAATTCCCAGGGCTCCTGAGCTCCAGACCAGGAAAGGGATTTAGGGAAGGGGACATCAAGCTCAGCTTTCCCCAGCTTCTGCTGCCTTCAGCAAGGAAACAATTTTTTAAATTGCAGAAATCTGCTGTTGGCCCCCAATCCTATCACCCATCCACCCTCCTTCCTTTCACACTCCCAGCTCCCTCCCTTTACACTGTTGTGCACTGATCCTGGCAGGCTGGGCAGTGGGAGGGGGGGTGAAGTTCTAGGAAAGAAGAACTGGAAGTGGAGGGTGAATTCTTACACTTGGACCGCCTTCTTCCAGAACACTTCCTTCCTCTTGTAAGAGTCTCAGTCTCTATCCTCATATCCAGTATAATTCCAATCTATCTACATTTCAGTACCAGCATCTGAAACCCACAAAGCCAGGGCTAAATTTCCAAACTACCTTTTCACCTAGTTTTTCTAAAATAGGGTGGCCCTGGACAGAATTGTTTTGTCTTATTCCAATTGGCAGCAAAATGCCGCTTCTCTTGCAAACCCACATGCACAGACTCACTAATATACAAACAGCTATGTGTACATAAAAACAAATATACCCAAATTTATAAAAGACACATACACATAGGCTGATAAAATACACCTCTGCCCCCAAATGTACAAGAAACACAGAGAGAACACACACACGCACACAGACTATACATCTCGTAATGCATGCACCGCACCAATACACGGGGGAAGGGGTAAGACACACCCAGGGACCTCTCTCAAAGTAGAGGTCTCCTGAGGGGGGTGGATTCCTTGGAGCAGAGGCACTGGCCCTTTAAGAGAGTGGTTCTCCCTCCCCCTTTCTGGGCACCTAAGGTGCAGCTCTACCCATGGGAGCAGGCAGGGGTGAGGGTGGGAGTGCGGCTGACCTGGCCAGGCCCGGTCTGGCTTTGGGCGACGGTCCCTGCGCCACGACAGGAAATGGATCCCTGAACCGACTGGGTCACCAGCCTGGGGACGTCTGTGGTCGCCACCACCACCCACACCCATACGCTCCTCCACACCACCACACACACCACGGCTCCAGGCAGGACACGCCCTCCGCTCCGGCTCCGCCGGGTACTCGGGCTCCGCTGTCAGCCCGCCTCCCTCTGGCCCCCCGGGGTGTGGCCGCCCACCTGCCGGTAGGGAGTCTAGGCCCAGCGGGGACGCTCCCGCCGCCACCGCCGCCACCCTCCGTCCCGGCCAGGTGCCCGGCTCCCGGCGACGGCAGCGCCTCGGCCGCCGCCGCCACCCCTTCCTCCCGGCAGTGCAGAGACAAAGCCGCGCACACGCACACGGGGGCTCCTAGGGGCTCCGCGGATGCACACTCGCCCTCACACGCGCACACACGAGTCACACTAGCGCTCACAAGCCACACACCCACACCCACACCCACCCACCCACCCACACACACACACACACACACACACACACACTGCCAGAGGATCCAGTCACCAGAGAAGCCACCAGCACACACCCTCATCCAAATGTACACATACTCAGCTACACATTCGGACACACCCTCTCATAGATACATTCACGCATAGACACACGCGAACACACACACACACCAACCAGTCCAGAGGCGCGGAGACATACAGGACACACTCCCCCCCACACACACTGCACACCAGGCGCACAGATGCACGCGCGCACACATCGATCATCCACTTGCACAGAGCCACGGGCACACGCGCGCTCACACCCAACACACACGGCGACGTGGGCCCCGACACACATACAGTCTAAGACTCAAGAACCAAGGCCTGGGGCTCCCGGCTCGGGCGCCCGCCTCCCGCCCCGGTGGTGTCCAGCCCCCTGGAGCCTACCCGCCGGCCTGTCAGTGCTCGAGGACAGGGGACCGAGCCCGGAGCCCTCAGCGATCACCCTCCCCACACACAGGCTCAGACGCAGCGGGATCCCGGGGGCCCGGAGGAGGGCGGCTGGGGCGGCTAACCTGGCGGCGGCGGCGCTGCTTCCGGCGCTGTCTGTCCTCGGTCCGTGCGTCCGGCAGCCGCCCGGCGGGCTCCGAGGCGTACTCGAGCTGCGCACAAATGCCCCGCTCGCTCGCTCGCTCGCTCCCTCGCTCGCTCCCTCTCTCTCTTCCGCGGAGCAGCCCCCTCCTCGCCCGCCCTCCTCACCCGGTCTCCCCCTTCCGCCCCGCCCCGGCCGGCTCCCCACGAGGAGGAGGCGGCGATCCCGGCCACCCCAGCAGCCACGGGTGAGCAAGCGAGCGAGCAGCGGCCGCGAGCAGCCGGAGGAGCGCCGCCGCTGCCGGAGCCGCCGGAGCCGCCCGAGCCGCCCGAGCCGGGGCCGCGCGTCGGGAGGAGCCGCGCCAGCCCCCGGGGAGGGGAGGAGAGGAGGGGGCTGAGCCCCGCGAGCCCGCCTGGCGCTCAGGGCCCGCCGTCCGCTTCCCCACGTGGGCCGGGCGCCTACCTGAGCCGCCGCGGAGCTCCGAGACCGAGCGAGCGGCGGGGCGAAAAAGAGGAGATCGCACCCCAGGCCCCCTCGCCCTCCCCGTCCCAGCCGGGTGGGTTCGGGCCCCGCCCCCGCCTCCTCCCGGGTCCCTGCCGGCACCGACCTCGGTTTTCACTGGCTAGGACGCCTCAGCTCCCGGCCCGGTGCCCCGGGCTAACCCCAGGGCCCGGCGCTCAGCTTGCCGGCCTTCTCCACCTCCAGCCCGAACCCGGTCGACGCCCACCCGCCTCCCCGCCGCCCTCCCATTGTTCCCGCGGCGGGAGCTCGCTGAAGATCGAGCCGCGCATTCCAGCTCTCTCTCGGGTGGCAATACCTTTGGACCCTCGGGGGGTGGCGGGGGTGCTCTCCAAGGGCTGGCCCCTGGCGCCGGAGCCCCGACGCCCACCCTCCACAGGCACAGGCACGATATAAGTAAAGAGCTTGTCTAAATTAGGGTCATAACTACTCTGGCCCTTACAGGCGCTCCTTTAAGGTCCTACTTTGAGTATAGACTGAAGTTCTATACTTCAGTATAGAGAAGGAGGAACTAATCCAAGTTCAGCAAGCCCGAGATAGCAGCGAGGAGAAGGTGCGGAACCGATCAGGCATTCACATTACATAGAAGAAACGGAGGGAATTCCTGACCAGGGCTCCTGGGACAGGAACAGGCTCTCCAGAAATGCAGGGAATAATGATCCTGGCCTCCTTTGTTAGACACTAAGTAAAGCACAGAGACGTGGAGGAAGAAGGAAGGGTCTTGCACTTTCAGAGGTTTTACTGGATGAAAAGGCCTACTAAGTGCAGGAACTCTCACCTTAGTCTGACTTAGCCATGACCGGCGTCCTATATGGCAGTTGTGATTAGCCCCATTTTATAGAGGAACGCTTTTCCTAGGTCTCTCCAGCAGACAGCACAGAGCCAGCAATAAAGCCCAGCAATTATTCAAGTCCTTCTCTTTGGTCGCTCTCCAGTATAGGACACTAAGTGCCAGGTGAGCAGCTGAGAACATAAATTACGGAGGGGAGGCCTAGTTTGGGCCTGGAAGGACTTCCACAAACTAAGAGAGGGCAGAAGTGAGGGAGCTGAGACCCCGAAGCAGGACTGAGCATGGCTTGTCCAGGGAGGAAAGTTATAGTTAATCAGGAAAATTAATAAGAACTAGCATATCCGGAGTGCTTACTATATTCCATGCACTGTTCTAAGAGCTTCACTGGCACTAACTCATTTAATCCCATGACAGCACTGTGGGATAGAGGTTATTCTCATCCCCACCTTCTACATAGGAAACTGAAACATGAAGACATTACATAGTTTATAAAGTGGCAGAGCCAGGATCCAAACCCAGGAAGCTGATTTCCAAGCCTGCACTCAACGACCACGACCGTGGGCCACACAGAAGCTGCGCTGAACGTGGGCAAGGGCATTTGAATTGCTAGAGCCTCCAGCACAGCAGGCCACTTTACTTGCCTTCCACTGTCTCCCTGTGTGTACCCGTTGCTGGTACACAGGGCCTGATCTGTAGGCCTCATCTGTTAAACTACTGCATGACTGCCACGTGAGGCTGCAGTGCCCAGGACCACACGCCGGGCTTGGCGGCTGCCCTCTCTGCTCTGCTGGGCATTTTTATCAGTGGTTTTAGATAAAGCAGAGGAAGGCATGAAACTCTAATCAAATCTACAGCTGTCATGAAGTTGGGAGGGCCTGCAAACACTCCGGAAACGAATATGAGTTTCCAAAAGATCGCAGCAGCCTGGGGGCTGAGCTGGAACTAACAAGATGAGGTGTCACATGGGATTAATGTAAACTCCTGCCCTTCAGTCCAAACCAGAGCAGTCCCGTGGAACTTTCCACGAAGATGGAAGTGTCCTAAATCTGCATTGTCTGATACAGTCGCCACTAGCCACCTGTGGCTGTTGAGCACTTAAAATGTGGTTCATACAACTGAGAAACTAAAATTTTCATTTTAATTAATTTTAAGTACTTTATATGTCTATTGTCACATGGGGCTAGTGGCTGCCATGTTGGACAAGTGCCTAAAATATAGGCTAGAAAGAACCTAGATTCAGAGCAGTTTCAATGAAAATGACTTAAAGGCTTGAGTTGACCTCAAGCTCAACAATGCAATGAGCCTGCAGAAAAAATAAAGAAAAGAAGGAAGGGAAGGAAGGAAGAAAGAAAAAAAGAACGAAGCTGGGCAGAGTGAACATGATATGCTGTATCAACAGAAACAAGCCTCTGCAGTTCTAACTCAGTTAGAGGCTTTGTGCTGCCCCAGGCTGATCACAATTGGACCATGAGGCTCAGCTCTGGGGGGGCCCCGTGCTCTGAGCGGTACATCCACTCACACTGGAGCCAGTCTAGAGGAGACCAGGATGCTGAAGACCTTGATGCCACGTTGTGTGGTGAGTGATTTAAATATCCTGGAGAAGAGAAAGCACAAGGAGGATCTATTTAGTGGCTGTCTCCAAACATCCAAAGGGCTGTCATACAGAAAGGGGATTTGATTTTCTCCTTATTATTTAGGTCTAAAAAAACCAAACACTGCGAACCCCTAATCCCTACTCTCTGAGGAAGGATCCATGTCTAACTCCTCTTTCTGTTTCCCTCAGCCCCTAATCCACCCAGGACCTGGCTCACATTAAACATTAACTACAAATTTGCTGAACAATGAATGTGAAAGAATTCTACTCAGCTCTTGTGGGTGGACATCCAGGAGGAGAATTTCAGCTTATTGTAAAGAACTCTAACAGTCGACACGATCCAAGAATGGAACGGACCACCTTGGGAGTGATGAACTCCCGGCCAATACATGTATCCAAAGAAAGATTCGGTCTTCAATTCGAGGCTGAACCAGTAATCAGATGACCCTTCGAGTTGAAAAATGAGCAAGTTCTATTAGGAGAGCAAGACAAAGGCAAGGCCATGCTTCCAGACAATTACCTGGCTGTATGTATAGAATAAATTGATCTGAAGGGATGAGAGGCAGGGAGGCCCAGTTAGGAAGCACTAAAGTGGTCCTGAAGATAAGAGAACAGGTTGGATAGCAGTGGGAATGGAAAGGAAGGACAGGTGTGTGGTGACAGGAACACTGGCCCTGGGCTGGAAGTCCGGAGCTGCGGGTTCTAGTCCTGCCTCTGCTGGTAACTTATTGTGGGGTCTTGGGTAAATCCTTTCCCTTCTCTGGATTTCAGTTTCCCCATCTGTGAAATGCAGAATAATCTCCAAGTTCCTTCTGATTCTGGATTCTGTTTATAGGAAAGAGATTATGCAGGATAGCTGGGCCAGTGTATTAGACAGCCTTTGTAAGCTTCAAACAATATCACTGGTCTCATATTATCATTATTATTACAGAGGCCACCTCCCCAGGACTTGGTGACTGGATTGGAAGGGACAAGAAGGATTCAATTAACTACAACCACAGGGCTTGGGGTAGGAGTCAAGGACCTCTGGGCCTTGGGGAGGGTCAGCTAACCTCTCTACTCCTCCCTCAAAATCAGTGTTCTGTGTGCTGTCACCTCCTGAATTGCTTCCTCATTCCTTTGAGCCACACCTCATATTTGGCTAAAGGAAGCAATTGGTTCTAGGAAAAGTCAGACTCTGTCCCTTTCCTTTTAATGTTCCCAGGTGACACCAGGTGTGGTCCTTTCCTTAAATAATAAGTATCATCGACTTATACGGAAATAGCCAAGACTATAGAGCACTATGTGCTAAGCACTTTACTTACATAATTTTCTCACCCTGAGAGGTAGCTATGATTAGTATCTTCATTTTATGGACAAGGACACCATGGTTCACTGAGATTCGCAATTTTCCCACAGTCACATAGTTTATGAGAGGGATTGCAATACAAGTCTGTGATGTCAAGGCTGCAATCCTAAAGGCTTCCAGTATTTTACTATGTATTTTTACCACAACTTAGGAAAGTGGGCAAGGTCAGTATGGTCTCCAGTTCACAGCCAGGAAAACTGAAGCTCAGAGAGGTTAGATTAAATCACTTGGACAAGTCAGTGAAGTCTTTCCATGCGCAGTTCAGTCTTCCCTGCACTCTCTCCCTCTCCTCTGACCCAGCAGTGCTTTCCTCCTTCTCCTGAACTTTCCAAGGCCTCCCCAGTCCTCCTAGGCCTGATGGGTAGGGACTTGCCCAGATCACTTAAGAAAAGGACTTAAGTGGGGAAAGGAAAGAAGTTCTGAAAGGCAAAAGTTAGTTCCCACCTCCTCCCTCATCACCACCAGCACACACCCATCCCAGCCCAGGGCCTCGAGGTGCTGGTGCAAAGGCTTCCAGAGTGAGTCACACAAAGCTGACCTGACAGTCACCTGAGCACCAGGTGCTAAGCTTAGGTTAGAGCTGTGGAAAAGTAGGCCGAGTGTTCTCATCCCCAGGAGAACAGCCTGACTGCAGCTCCGACCCCCCACTCATCTCATCCCCAAATATTGCAAATCTTTAGAGAACACTGGGCAAGGCCTGGGGGCAGAGGGGACACATGACATGTAAGAATGCATTCCACCCTTCAGAGGGAATAAAACAGTGAGCAAGAAATACTTGTAAAGAGTGAGTGGGGCACATGGTGATTAATTCCGAGGAGAGAAGCTCACAGCGGAGTTGAGATCGGAGTGGAGCATTAAAGGGTGACTTGAACACACAGAGGTAGAGGGGCACTCCAGGCTGCAGGAGCCCTAAAGCTTAGATGTATCTGCACGCCATCTAGCAGGCAATAGGGAGGCATGGGGTACACTCTGGCTTTGGAGAAAGACTGTCTTGAGTTTGAATCCTGATTCTACCCCTTCTCAGCTGTTTCACCTTGGGCAAGTTACTTAACCTCTGTGGGAGAGAGAGTTTGTCTCCTCTTATTTGCTCTCCCCCTTCCCAGTAAGATTACACATTCTAGCCAGTTGCCATGAGACTACAGAGGAAGGAGCACACTTCCCCAGCCCTAAGTCAGGCCTGACCACATGACTTCCTGCGGCCGATGGAATTGGAGCTGGAGAGATGTGTGCCAGTTCTAGGTAGAAACTTGGAGAGCCATTGCATGTTGCAGTCTAAAATCAATCTCTTTTTATTTCTGCCACTGGAATGGTGTGACCTGGATGGGGTCTTCAGCCTGGATCTTGGAATGAAAAGACACGAGAGCAGAGCTGCAGGCAACCCACAACTGCCCCACAGCACTGATGTGGAACGTGAGGGAGAAAATTTGGTGACGCAAGCCACTGAGATTTGGGGGTGGTTTGTTATCACATCATAACTGCATAACTTTGTGATTTTAGTAGTACTTACCTTCATAGAACTGTTGTGAGGATTAAATAAGGATGATCTTGTAAAAACTGTGTAACCATTTCATCAGAAATTTGCATTATAAAATGATCACTCTGCCCACACATATATGGACATTTGCTACACAACAGAAATGATATTTGCAAAAGAATAGCGGAGGATGGTGTCATGGGTTGAATAGCATCCCTCCCAATATTCATTTCCACCTAGAATCTCAGATTATGAGATTATGGGAAATAAGGTCTTTATAGATATAATTAGTCAAAGATCTCAAAATTAGCTCACCCTGGATTTAGAGTCAGCCCTAAGTACAGTGCCTGGTGTCCGTATAAGAAAAAAGACACACAGAGACACAGAGAAGAAAACAACGTGAAGATGGAGGCAGAGACTGGAGTGATGTGTCTACAAACCAAGGAACACCAAGGATGGCTGCCACCACCCAAAGCCAAGAGAGAGGCACTGGGTGTTTTTTCTCTCAGAGTCTCCAAAAGGAACCAATTCTGCCGACACACTGATTTTGTACTTCTGACCTCCTGAACTGTGAGAGAATAAATTTCTGTTGTTTTAAGCCACCTAGTTTGTGGTAATTTGTTACGACAGCCCTGGAAAATTAATTCAGATGGATTACTTTTAAAATGATACTGAACAATTGGTTATTCATTTGGAAAAAAATAAAATTGGATTCCTACCTCATCGCATATACAAAAATAACCTTCGGTAGGATTAAAGACCTAAATTCGAAAAGCAAAAACTGAAAATCTTTAGAAGTAATTAAAGACGATCATCTTTAAAACCTCAGGGTAGAGAAGAATTTCTTAAACAAGACATAAAAATCATAAATTGTATTACTCTGAGTTCTCCATGGAAATAGAGCCAATAGGATATATATCCTGTGTATCTATGTCCATATCCATAGACAGACAGGCAGATAGACAGATAGGTTTAGTATAAGGAATTGACTCATGTGGTTGTGGAAGCTGATAAGTCCCAGGACCTGCGATTTGTAAGCTGGAGACCCAGAGAGCCAACAGTATAAATTCCAATCCAAGTCTCAGTCCAAAGGCAGGAGGAGAAGGCCAGTGTCCCAGCTTGAAGATGGTTAGGCATTATATATAATGGAATACTACTCAGCCATAAAAAAGAGTAAAATAATGCCATTTGCAGCAACATGGATGGACCTAGAGATCGTCATTCTAAGTGAATTAAGCCAGAAAGAGAGAGAAAAATGCCATATGATATCACTTCAGACATGGAATCTAAAAAAAAAGACACAGATGAACTTACCCACAAAACAGAAACAGACTCACAGACATAGAGAACAAACTTATGGTTGGTTACCAGTGGGTAAAGTGGGTAGGAAGGGATAAATTGGAAATCCTTTAGGGAGTGAAAGCATTTTAGCTCTCTTGATTGTGGGAATGGTTTCATTGGTGTATACATCTATCAAAATTCATCAAATTGTACATTTGAAATATGTGTAGTTTACTGTACAGGAACCATACCACAATGAAGATGTTTTTTAAAAAAAGGAATGAAATTCTGATACATGCTACAACATGGATAAACCTTGAAAACATTATGCTAAGTGAGAGAAGCCAGATACATAGTGTGTGCTTCCACTTATATGAGTTCTCTAAAAATAGGCAAATTAATGGAGACAGAAAGTAGAACTAAACACTACATATAAAATAGATAAACAGAGGGTGGGGAGGGTATAGCCCAAGCAGTAGAGTGCATACTTAGCATGCACAAGGTCCTGGGTTCAATCCCCCTTACCTCTGTTTAGAAAAATAAATAAATAAACCTCAAATTACCTCCCCCTATTAAAATTTTTTTAAATGTTTGTTTAACGGGTACAGAATTTCTATTTGGGATGAATAAGTTCTGGAAATAATGGTGACAGCTGCACAACAATTCTGAATGTACTTAATGTCAGAATTGTATAACTAAAAATAGTTAAAATAGTAAATTTCACATTATATTTTGCCACAATAAAGATAACAACTTGTATTCCTAAAAAAACGAACCAGAGTGAAAAAAAAAAAAAACACAAGTAATTGTATTTATTTCTTAGCTTATCCAAGAATAATTATGACCAGCATCCTTCAGATATTCCAGGCTTGCTGGATTTGTTTAGGATTCGTCTACCGTGTTGCTAGGACAATCCTCCCACTTTGAATATGGTGCGTTGATCGATCACACCTTTGGCGGAGCAAAGAGCAAATGATAGGCAAATGTTCTTGGGAAAAAGGAGTCAAATTATCCTTTTATGGGCAGGTATAGAGCTCGTATAGGATTGTGTAGGAGGGACATCAGTTTTCTGCTTCTAGTGAAGACAGCCTCAGCAGATATTGCAACAGGAAAGACTTAGATTAGACGTCAGGGGTCCTCTCACCACTGTAGGATGAGAGGATTGGACCAGTAATTTCTAAGACCCCTCTAGCTCTAGTAGTAAGTACAAATCTCTGTTACTAAAAAATGAATAGGCATTCACACGTGCCCGGCACCTGTGGCTTGTGTGGCACTGTGCCAAGTGCTGTTTAGCATCAGCTTATTCAACCCTCACAACGACTGTGGTTGGGATTACTACCCCCATTTTACATGCAGGGAAAGAAGGGCTCAGATAACCTACATAACTCACCCCAAGTCCCAGAGCTAGAAGGGAGCAGAGCTGAGAGCCAAGGCCAGGGATGTCTGACTCCAAAACCTTACGCTCCCCACTAGGCCATGAACGGGGTCTTCTTTTGTGGAGATACTTAGGACAAGGCAATGGCAGACTCTGGGCCACAGACCTACTCAAAAGTACCTGGTGAGATTCCTCAGAGCTGCTTCTCTCATCATGACGTCAGGTTCCCGGAGACGGGGGCTGCTGATCCTGCCGCTCTCCAGAAGTTTGGTTGGAAACCGCTCATGATCTTCAAAGAGCAAACACTTGGTGAGTGTTCACCTGCCCCTGTAAATTTCTGGAGCATCCACTTCCCAGGTAAAGTGGTTGTGGCCCCGGGCGAAGGAAGGGGCAGTCCTGTTTGGCAGAGGGGTGACCCTCTGTCCTTTTGAGCTCTCTATCCTAGAATGGGCAGAACAAAAAACAAACAAAGTTACAGGGTAAAGCACATTGATGTGGGTGACAGATCTTGCACATGGATTTTATCAGAGAACATGCTGGAATAATTTCCCATCTGTGCCTGGCCTTCTGGCCTCCAATCCATTCAATACCTTGGTGGCCTGATTAATTCTTCCAAAGCACAGCTCCAACAAGGACCCTCTCTGGCTCAAGAGACAAAGCCAAGCTCCTTGGCTTGTTATCTGAGGCCCTGCATGATGTGTCTCACCCTCTACCTCCACTTCCTACCAATCTCGTGCCGATCTCTACCTTAATCCCTGCTCCCCTCCATGTGTCACCTTTTCCCACTAGAGCAGGCTGTGACAGCCACACCCGGTTCTAATCTCCCTTCTTCTGTAATAATCTCCCCCTTTTCTTTAGAGAACTTTTGGCTCTTCACTCAGATAGAGAACTCTGTATCCTTCAATGGGATCTATCTTCCTGGCCACATGGGTTAATTCAAAGCTGGGTATGTGACCTAAACTGGCCCCTTCCAACCTTCCCTGCTACTTCCTGCTGTTGGTAACAGGAAGGGCTGTCTCATTTCTCTCTGATCTCCCATAACTCTTATGTGGACCTTTCTTGGGGTGCCTAGCGCTTTCCAGCTTACTCCATGGTTATTCTTCTACTCTTCTGTGAGATGGTCTCCACTCCAGCTTTCTCCAAGTGCTCTGCTTTTTGTACAAGTGCTTAATTTTTCCAGGCATTTCCTGACTACCTCTTACATGCAGATATTGTGTTAGGTTGTGTGGGGATACAGAGTGGGGATACATAGTCCCTTGTTGAATGGATGGATGAATGAAAAGGCTTCTCTGGGCCTCACGCAGCTTATCACAGGGGATTTGAGCAGCAGAAAATAGTAAAGTCCAAAGTTGTTAGCCTGGCATTCAAAACCTTCTACAGTCTGGTTCTAATTTTGTCTTCCCTACACACACTCAGCCGTGCCAGCCAAACTGAACTGTTGGTAGTCCTAGAAAACCTGGAGATGCTCCCACCTGTGTGCATTTAGCCCAGCCGCCATCTTCTCCGACAGTCCCTCTTCCTGTGTTTCTCTTTCATTCATACCTTCCTCTTTCCCCCACCCCATTTCACCCTTTTTCTCTCCCTCCTACCTCCTCCCCCTTCTACTTTCCCTCTTCACCATCTACCCCTTCCCTTTTCCTTTCTCTTATCTCTCCCTGAGGCCTCTTTCAACACTTCCCTCCATTCCACTCCTACCTCTTCAGTTTCCTCTCTCTTTTATTTCCTGATCTCCTTCCTGCTCTGTGCACAGTCCCCTCTCCCTGGGGGCAAAATATAGAAGACAAATCTAAATTAAACAGCTTCTAGATCTCATCCCAAGAAGCCCTCAAGTTGGGTGGGAAGAAGATGGGGAGAAATGGAGGAGAGAGGGGATCCTGGAGGCAGAGAAGAGGCTGCCTAGTGACTGCTGGCAGAGAGCATTGTGTCAGTTACCTACCTCCAACCCACCCCCAGCTCTTCCTTCCTTCCTGTGATCACAGAATTTTGAAAAGTCAGAACTGCAAGAATCCTTGACATTCATCTACTCTGCCTCCATAATTTTGCAGCTGGGAAAGTAAGGCACAGCTCGAAAAACAGGAGCACAGAAATGGAAAGCAATTAGCTCTAGTCACCCAGCAAGTCAGTGGCTCAGCAGGAACAAGTTCAAGGCCTCCTGCCCCCACCCCAGACCAGTGAGTGCCCTTTCACCTGTACCGTCCTTTAGTCACTAGCCCTTCCCCTACCCACCAGGTTCGGGATTACATCTAAGGATTCCCAATCTGCCTTCCCACCCTTTTCCTCACCCACAAGTGTTAGGTCCAATGAAATAGGGGCAGAAGGGACAAACCACATCAGGAGGTCCAGCCCTAAATCTTAGGGGGTATTTGGCAATGGTGGGATGGTGAACATGTCCCTCTGGCCTGTAGGGGACAAGTCTCCTCTTTGGAGAGCTCCATTATAAGCAAGCAGCCTCTGTGGAGTTAAGGGATGGACTGCTGTTTTGTCCTGGCAGGACCCCTCCTCACCCTCCCAGCCTAGCTGGCTGCCTGGAGGACCTACCTCACTCTGCCAGCGCCAGCCATGGACTTGAACAGAGGCCACCCAGGCACAGGATGGTCCAAGACAGACGGTGGAGGCCGCTGGAGACAGGGGGGAGGGCAGAGTTTCCAGCAGCTCCACTTTCAGTCCTGCGCCTCTGCTCCACAAAAGGCCACTGTCTGAGGACAGAGGGACCCTGGAGGGAGGCCTCCCAAGGTGCTGAGAAACAGGGCCAGGTTTCATCACACTGGGCCTCCAGGCCAAGTAAACATCAGGGTAGGAACAGGCCCAGCAGTTTCTGCAGACAGGATCCTGGCTCTGGGCGGGCTCAGTGGCATCCTCACCCAGGGCTTCCCCGAGACAATAAGGAGGGCCAAGTTCATTTGCCCAATTTTCTCCAGAAATGGAGTGTTGGGATGAGGAACTGACTCTATCCTGGTCCATTTCCCATTGTTCAAGGAGCAGAGATCCATCCTACTCCCCTCTGAAGAAGCAGAAGTTTTACAAGAAATTTTTAAATTAGTTGAGGAAAAAGAGAGCTCTGTGAGCTTGAGTAATCAGGGAAGACTTCCTAAAGGAAGTGTGATTTAGGTGTGATTCTGCCTCTGGGTGTAGGTAGACTCTCCAGAAATGAACAGGAAGGAGAAAGGTATTTCATACAGACAGCACAGAACTGGCAAGTTGTGGTGTCTAGAAAGCAGGAGCATTTGGGGTTAATGAAGAGACCTATTTAGCTAGGGTAGAGAATTCATATATGAGAAGGTAGGAAATAAGACTGGAAAGTTTCATTAGGAATTAAACCACAACTGGTCTTCACAGCCAGATTGAGGAGTCCTTATAGTTTCTGAGCAGAGCAGTGATGGGGTGAAACCAGAACTTTTGAAAGCTTAATCTTAAGATGTTATGAGAGAGGCCCTAGGTTGAGCCCCAGTCCTCTAGATAACCCTGGGCTGGTTATGGCCTCTCTCTCTGGTGCTTGGTTTCTTCATCTTTAAAATAAAAGGGTTATACTGAGAATCCTGAAGCCCCTTCCATCTCTAAAATGCATGGATTCTCTAATAGGGCAACATGGACTATAGAAAATGAAGGGAGGAGAGGCTGTGGCCACATCCTGGACACCTCTGGGCTGCATTTCGGCAATGAGTCATCTGCTTAGAGCTGTGGAATGGCCACCACCACTGCTTGCAGGCACTGTGCTAAGTAGTCCACTTTTTTAAAAACTTCATTTTTGTGACTAGGAAATGCATGCACATACTGCAGCTTTTAAGACATAAAGAGATTCATGTATGGTAAAAATAAGTTTCTCTCTTTCCAGCCACCTATTTCTTCTCCCACTGTATCCTGAGTATCCTTTCAGAGATACCCCATGCATTTATAAAGATTCCATAGAATATTTTTCATAATTGGTATTGTAAAGGTTATTTTGGATTTTAGCCTTAATAAGTATATACTGATATTTCACTGACATTTTAATTTGCTTTTTTTCTAATCTCAGATGATGTTGAGCATCTTTTCTTATGCTTATTTGCCATTTATGTATCTTTTTGGTGAGGTGTCTGTTCAGATATTTTGTCCTTTTAAATTTGGGGGGTGTAATTTGTTGCATCTGAAGAGTTTTTTGGTGTGTATTCTGGATACAAGTCCTTTATCTGATATGTGATTTACAAATATTTTCTCCAGTGGGTAATTTGTGTTTTCATTCTTTTAACAGTGTTATTCACAGAGCAAAGTTTTAAATTTGAATAAAGTCCAATTTATTTTAAAAAAAGATTCTATAGAATATTTTTCTTTACACAAATGGGAGCCTACTATATACACTGTTCTGCATCTTGCTTTGCTTTTTTAACTCGAAAATTCTGGAGATCTTTTCATATGTGTATATAAAGAGCTGCATCATTCTTTGTATGGCAGGACCATGATTTATTAAACTGGTCCCCTATGGATAGATATTTTGGGTGTTCCTTTTCTATTGTAAACTATGCATCAATGAATATCCTGAATGTACATCATTCAGCATATGCTGGGATAGGTCTAGCGAACACATTCCTAGAATTGAAATTATGCGCTAAGCTCTTTACATGACTTAATACTCACAACAAGCATTTAAAGTAGTCATAATTACACTGATCATGCAAATGAGAAAATCGAGGAACAGAAAGATTCATTGACTTGCACAAAGTCACAAAGCTCCTGTGTAATAGAGTTGAGATTCCAATATGGACAGTCTGACACCAGAGATAACACATGCAATCATTCCACTAGCGGTTCTCAAACTTTAGCACACATCAATGTCACTGAGGGCCTGTTAAAACCTAGGTTACTGAGTCCTACCGTAAGAGTTTTTGATTCCTCTCCATACTACTCAGACAGGGCTCCATATAGCATTGTTCCAGATTCCCACAGTAACCTAAAGAGAAACTTTCACAATGTCTGGAGCCCTTGATGTCCTGCAAATGAAGGAGGAGGATGTCCTCAAATTCCTTGCAGCAGGAACCCACTTAGGCAGCACCAACCTCTACCTCCAAATGGAGCGGTACATCTACAAAAGGAAAAGTCATGGCATCTACATCATAAATCTGAAGAGAACCTGGGAGAAGCTTCTGTTGGCAGCTTGTGCCATTGTTGCCATTGAAAACCCAGCTGATGTCAGAGTCATAGCCTCCAGGAATACTGGCCAGCAAGCTGTGCTGAAGTTTGCTGCTGCCACTGGAGCCACTCCTACTGTTGGCCTCTTCACTCCTGGAACCCTCACTAACCAGATCCAGGCTCCCTTCCACGAGTTGAGACTTCTGGTGGTTACCGATCCCAGGGCTGACCACCAGCCTCTCACAGAGGCATCTTATGTTAACCTGCTTACCATTGTGCCGTGTCACACAGACCAACCCCCCACCCCAGCACTATGTGGACATCGCCATCCCATGCAACAACAAGGGAGCTCACTCAGCGGGTCTGGTATGGTGGATGCTGGCCCAGGAGGTTCTGAGCATGTGCTACACCCTCTCCCGTGAACACCCACGGGAGGTCATGCCTGATCTCTACTTCTACAGAGATACTGAAGAGATTGAAAAGTAAGAACAGGCTGCAGCTGAAAAGGCTGTGACCAAGGAGGAATTGCAGGATTTGAATGGACCACTCCAGCTCCTGAGTTCACTGCTACTCAACCTGAGGTGGCAGACCAGTCTGAAGGCGTGCAGGTGCCCTCTGTGGCTGTCCAGCAGTTCCCTACTGGTACGTATCATGATCCACGTGCATCAGGCTGGTGGCTTAGAACTTCTATGTTTTAAATCCATCTTTAATGACCTCTATGGCTGTACGTGTGTGTGTGTGTATACACACATACATATATACATGCATACACATATATATATACATAGTGTATGTGTATACACACACACACACACACACACACACACACACATACACACTAGCATTAAAAGGTTTCATCCCAGGGTGCTATAACTGTGCTAATAACATGACAGATTGATTTCAGGTGCTTTTGAAATGATCTGTCCTTAGTCGTTGTCCTTTGAAATCTGTTGGAACACAAGGCAGATTGCTGATGGAGTGGAGTGACAAATATTATGGGAATGGGGCTGATAGCTTTTTTCCTTTTGTATTTTCCTAACAGAAGACTGGAACACTCAGCCCGCCACTGAGGACTGGTCCACAGCTCCCACTGCTCAGGTCACTGAATGGGTCAGAACAACCATTGAGTGGTCTGAAGCTGTTCTTCCATAAACTCTTAAAACCGAAATAGATTGATGGAAAAATAAACAGTTTCTTTAAAAGAGAGAGTTTCTGATTCGGTTCATCTATGGTGGGGCCCAGGAGTGTACATTTCTAATAAGTCCCTGTGTGATCACTCTTTGAGAACCACTGTACTCTTCCCCCTTCAGCTATGCAGATTGTCCAGAAAGAAAGCAGTTGGCACTCAGTACCTGGCCTTGACAAGAGCTGAGAGAGACAGGAAAGGCTTCCTGGAGACAATATGTCTAAGCTCCATGAGGGCCCCGCACAGTGCCTGCTACAGAGTAATTAATAAATACTTGGTGAACGAATGAATAAGTAAATGAGGTACAAGGGCTCCAAGCCACATGTTGCTGCCTCTTTTCCCAGCCCCTGGGAGCCCCTGCCCTGGGGAAGCTCCACTGCCCACACTGGCTGAGACCCAGCTTCATGCTGTGAGAACTGCTATGGACTGAATGTGTCCTCCTAAAATTCACATGTTGAAGCCCTAACCCCCAATGTGATGGTATGTGGAGTGAGGGCCTTTGGGAGGTGATTAGGTTTAGAGATGGTTTTACAAGTGGAGCCCTCGTGATGGGATTAGTGTCCTTATGAGAAGTGGAAGAGACCAGAGCTCACTCTCTCCACCATGTGAGGACACCATGAGTAGGCGGCTGTCTGCAGGCCAGGAGAAGGGCCTCACCAGGAACCAAATCCACCTGCACCTTGATCTTGAACTTTCTAACCTTCAGAACTTTGAGAAATAAATGTCTGTTGTTTAAGACCTCAGTCTACAGCAGGCTAAGCTAAGAGCCCTTGGGAGCAGAGCTATTTATTTCCTCCCATTCCTCCCTTGGCTTATAATGAAATCAATGAGGCGGCTAGGTCTCTGTGATTAATGGAAAGGCAGCATCTCAGAATGCTAGAGCTCGATTGAGATAAGCTAGTCCACTGCTCTCATTTATTACTACTAATGGCAATAGCTATAATTCATAGCACACCCATGCACTTGACATGCTTACATTTTTTAATTCCCTCTAATTCCCTGTATTTCCTTTCTCTTTATTCTGGCACACAACCTCCTTCCATTCCATGCAGTTGATGTGGCCAACACACACACATACACACACAGACAACACACACACATAAACCATGGGAAAGATTTAAATCCGGGAGGAGATCTGAGATCGGGATGCCCCTGTGCAGAGCAGCGAGGAACTGACAGAGACATCCCTCATACATGGAGGAACAGTTTTCAGCATCTTGCATTGTGGCACCCACACCAGCCCACCTCTTCAAGGTGCTGACTCTGTTACAGAATTAGATGCCTGAGCTCGGGGCCATGAGGACCTCCACAGCTTCCTCCTAGGTGGCCTCAGATCCTGCTCCTGCTGCCTCCCTCCCCACAGGCTTCTGTCCTGGGCTCCCCTCCCTGTTGGTGCCTGAGCTATGGATGCTCCAAGGCCAGACTTAGAGCTGAAAATGTCTAGGCCCCAGGCCCCCGCACAAGCAACACATCAGAAGCCATTTATTGGGCAGCTGGAGTGAAGGAGGTCATTTGGGAGAGAATTTCAGGGGCCAGACTCAATTGGTCAGCTGTACTTCAGGCAGCAATCTGACTCAACTGACATGATTGAAGGCAAAAGAGGCAGCTATCAGGTGTCAGGAAGGTGTAGCCAGACCCTGACACTGTCTGTGAAACTGAGTCAGACAGAAGTGGTCATGGAGGGACAGTCAGGCAGACTCGGTCATTTAAACCCCATCCCTTAGATACGGTTAGAATCAGCCAGTGAGCAAACTCAGCCATACAGTCTGGCAGATGTGGTCAGTCCACACATCAGGTGGGCTGATCCTACCTGTCAGATGCCCAGTCAGGCAGACCCCACCAGGCCCTGAGGCTGTAGTGAGGCCAATGCAGTCAGGGTAGCCAGTCAGCTTGTCGGCCAGCCAGTCCGAAGACTGGGGCAGATGCGCAGGCCTGTGTGTAGTCAGAATCAGCTGGTCAGGCTCAGTCCGCTTGGCCCCTTCAGCAGAGCTGGGGTCAAAAGGCCCTCACAGAGGAATCTGTAAACTGGTCAGCCAGTCACAAAGGGCTTCGGTCAGTCAGATACAGCTTGTCTAGCACAGATGGAGTCTGGTCAGTCAGATGCAGTTATATCGACTCAGTCAGACACGCCCCATCAGGCCCAGATGCCATCAGCCAGATAGGGGCAGTCAGTCAACTGGTCAGGCAGACAGATCACGCGGCCTTGGTCCGTCAGGCACCCATGAAATCTGTGTTCAGTCAGACACAGCCAGACAGACGCGGATTATCAGGCGGTGATGGCGTCTGTGGTTGGTCAGACACAGTCAGTCGGTCGGATGCAGTTGGCCAGGCACTGACTGAATCAGTCGGAGCCCCCAGGATGCCGTGGATTCCCGGGACTGAGGCCCGGGGCCCTCCTTCTGGGCGGAGCCTAGCTTGGAGGCGGGGGCTCGTTCTGGGCGGGGCCTCGTTCTCGCACAGGGCCGCCCCGCCTCTCCCCACCCGGCAGCTTCTGGGCGTTGCTATGGCAGCTGCGAACCCAGCTGCGGTCGCTTGGTCCCCTGCCTGCGGAGTGGAGGTCCCGGCCCTGTGATGGTAGTGTGGTGAAGATTGACAGGCCGCGCTCCGCACAGCGGCAGAGGCTGCGGCTGGGCGCTTTTGTCATCCCCTTGTACAGATGGGGATGATTGGGAGACTGGGAGTGACGCACGTCAGGCGACACAGCTACACAGTGACAGAGACTCAGAACGTCTGCATCCTGTGCGCCTCGCCATAACCCTGCACTGCCCCTCAGGAGGAATCAGACTTCCCTAGGCAAAGGGGGCGCGTCAAGAAGGGAAAACAGTTCAGACAAAGGGGTGTTTAGGGTTCTCTGGGCTTAATAATGACTAGGGCAAACACTTACCTTGAACCAAGCGCTATAATAACAGCACCATGTACAGTAATTCACTTGAACCTCACAATTTTCCTCTGAGGAAATAATAATGATTTCCATTTTACATATGAGGAAACTGAAGCATAGTAGGGTTGGTGACTCGACCAGAGTAAGGGGATTGTGAGGTGGGGGAATCAGGATTGGAACTCAGGCAGTCTAACTCCTAACATTGGATCCTGGGCCCTCAACCTACCTTCTGGCCCTTTCCTTGTGACCTCCGAGGGCAGAGCATGAGCCCCCTTCAGCAGGACCCAACCCTGTCCTGAGCCCTGCAGCATGAGGGTCCTCTTTGAACCTCTGCTTCAAGGATTCACAATAAGGAGCCATCAGAACCAGGAACCTAGCCAAACTAGAGGACAAACTATGTGTCTGTCTCATTGAGTTCAGAGAAGGGAAAGACTGTGAGATCAAAGAAGCCAGGACCCAGAAGCCACTGAAAGCTGTTGCTGGGAAACCCTATGAGCACAGCCTCAGGGCTTCAAGTTTAAAGATCTTTGAACAAATTCCAGCAATGTCAGCCAGGAGTTTGAAACACATCATGGGTCATAAATTCAAATGCCTACAAAGGCCAGAAAGATAATGAAAGTCAGGAAAATGAGTCAAGGGACCAGACTGGCAAACCTTCCCCATCTAAAAGAGACACTGCCTCTCAGCTCCTGCTCACCATATCCTCAGGCACCTGCTGTCTCTAGTCCTCTAGTTGGGTGATGTAGGCTAAGTCAATTAACAGTCTCAGTTTCTCAGTCTGTATAATGGGAAGAAAAATTTGGCTTTATCTCACAGGGTGAAGTTTTATGGCAATTAAACACGTTTTTGTGTATAGAAAATATTTTGTGAGCTGTCACGTACTCTATAAAGTGGAGGGGGAATGAAGAGGAGGTTGACTGAACATCTGTTGAACATCTGCTATGTAGTCTGTGGGTGCTGACAGCATTCCTCTAGGCAGGGCTTAGCAACACTCTTATACAGAAGATGTGAATGCCTCCCCAAAAATATGCTGATTTACCCAAGGTCACAAGCTTGTGTGTAATGGAGTCAGATTTAGAATTTAGGTCTGTTCAACCTCTAAGACCAGTCTCTTGCACCAGATGTTTTGCAAAATGTTGCTTGGGTCCTACTAGTTGCATCAAGATGATTTTAGATGGAACACAAATGAACATTAAAATTTAAAAAAAAATTTTATTAAAGTATAGTTACTCACAATGTGTTAGTTTCAGCTGTACAGCAAAGTGATTCAGTCATACGTGTGTGTGTATATATATATACTTTTTCAGTTTCTTTTCCATTTAGATTATTACAAGCTATTGAATATAGTTCCCCATGCTATACAGTAGGTCCTTGTTGTTTATCTATTTTATATATAGTAGTGTGCATATGTTAATCCCAAACTCCTAATTTATCCCTTCTCACCACCCCTTTCCCCTTTGGTAACCATTGTTTGTTTTCTATGTCTGTGAGTCTCTTTCTGGTTTGTATATAAGTTCACTTGTATCATTTTTGAGATTCCATATATAAATGATATATATCTGTCTTTCTCTTTCCGACTTAACTTCACCTAGTATGATAATCTCCAGGTCCATCCATGTTGCTGCAAATGGCAATATTTCATTCATTTTTATGACTGAGTAATAATATTCCATTTTATATATATATATATATATATATATACATATACACCACATCATCTTAAAGCAATCGTCTGTCAATGGACATTTGGGTTGCTTCCATGTCTTGGCTGTTGTAAATAGTGCTGCTGTGAACACTGGGGTGCATGTATCTTTTTCAGTTGGAGTTTTCTCTGGATATATGCCCAGGAGTGGGATTGCTGATCATATTTTTAGTTTTTTAAGGAACCTCCATACTGTTCTCCATAGTGGCTGCACCAATTTACATTCCCACCAATAGTGTAGGAGGGTTCCCTTTTCCCCATACCCTCTCCAGCACTTATATTTGTAGACTTCTGATGATAGCCCTTCTGACTAGTGTGAGGCAATACCTCATTGTGGTTTTGATTTGCATTTCTTTGATGATTAAAGACATTGAGCATCTTTTCATGTGCCTGTTGGCCTGTATGTATTCTTTGGAGAAATGTCTATTTAGGTCTTCTGCCCATTTTTTGATTGAGTTGTTTGCTTTTTTGATATTAAGCTGATATTTTTTGTATGAGCTGTTTGCATATTTTGGAATTAACTACAGGAGGCTGTTTAAATTGTAATTAATTAAAATGACCTGAAATTAAAGTTCAATTCCTCAGCTGCACTAGCCACATTCCAAGTGCTCAAGAGCCACAGATGCCTAGGGGTCACTGTATGAGCACAGATGTAGAACATTTCCACCATCCCAGAAAGTCATAGGACAGTGCTAATCTATAACCTAGGCCAAGTCAGTAATATCTCTAATCTGGATGACTCTAACAGCCTCTTAATTGTTGTTCTGACTATTTCTACTACTCTTCCCTTCTAATCCATTTTCCCTACAGAAGCCAGAGTTAACTTTTAATCAGAAATCAGATCTTGTTATTCTCTTGTTTCATCCTTCAGTGGCTTTTTATTGCACTTTGAACAAAATCCAAACTTCCTACCATGGCCTGCTGCCCTCTGTCATTACATCCCAGCCACAGTGGCCTCCTTGTTATTCTTTCCACTCTTCAAGCTCTTCTCAACCTCAGGGACCTTACACATGCTGCTTCCTCTACCTGGAAGGCCATTCACCTGGCTCTTGGCAAAGTTTCTTCTCATCTCATAGGTCTCAGTTCCAATATTATTTCTTTAGAGGACGTTTCCTAACCTCCCTGTCTCAAGAAGGTTTCTTCCAGTTATCATCGCATCACCCTACTTATTTCCTTTATTCATCCATCACAATATCTCATTATTTTACTAAAAATTAACATTTTGTGTACTTCCTATGTGCAAGGCACTGTACACAGGATTTGGCTTTATATACTTTACCTTATTTATTAATTTGCCAGTTTATTTTTTCTTTCTTGTTTTCACCTGTTTCCCTGGCACCCAGTACTATGCCTAGCATATAGCAGACACCAGTAATTGTTAAACAAATGGATGAATTTATTGAGCATGGGCCAGCCACTGTGCTAAACACTTTATGTATATTGTCTCATTTAATTTGCACAGGGATTTTGTGAAGCAAGTATCATTATTTTCTTCCTTTTATAGATGAGAGGCTGTGCAACTTACCTAGCTCTCAGGAAGGATATGATTCTAACCCAGGTCATGTGACTCCAGAGCTCCCTGAGAAGGCACAATAGAGGGTCTAGAGGCCTGAGCACACACCAGCCTGCAGCCACCCACAGCTCACATTAGAAGCAGGGAAATTAAAAGACTTCTTTCTTGAAGGGCTTTCTATTTCAGATCAGGCCGGAGATTCTGGGGTATGGCTGCTCAACCAGGAGACAGATTCAGAGCCTGGGTTAGGGCTCAGGATCGTGCAGGGTGAGGCAAGCTAAATGCTCCAATTCAGTGCTGAGCATCCTCAGTGGGGCTGGAGGACTGGCCTGGAGACCCCAGACAAGACCCTGAGCCAGGGGTGTACCAGATATGACCGCTGACTCTGCCACGTCTTTCTGCCTGTCTCAGATCAAGGATGAAACAAGGAAAAAAAGTAAAAAAAACAAGCTTTCCTGGCACTTCTCCTTGGGAAACATCACATGTCAGGCCTGTGACATGGAACGTGTTTGTTAGGCCAAAGGCTCCAAGCTCATTAGCGGGAATGGTGCTGAGCTGCAAGCCACCCACGCAGCTCATTTGGGAAACAGATGCTGTGCAGCATCCCTCCCGGGCCTGGGCACGCGCAGTTCCACCCTTATCAACATCAGCATGCATCTGCACTGAGGCAGGTCTGGTTGACAGCACAGCCCTGGGATTGGATTGTTGCGGGGTGTGGGGGCGGTCCCCAGAGAGGCTGCTCATAATCCTCATCGTTCTCATCATTGCCTGAATTTGGGACTTGATTCTGCTTTAGCACAGAGTTTCTCAAGCTTGAATCATTCTCTAATAAGCTTAACAACTTCCTCCATACCTATGTACCATCCATACCAGTTTTCACTTACTGCCTCTGTGAATTGGCTCATTCATCACATCACTACATTAGTCTTGTCCTAAGTGGTATTTGTGAAGTCACCAATTTGACTGCAGATTATGTTTTCCTACCATCTATTAAAGTAAATATACAACTCTTTAAAAAATGTTCATCTGAGTTCCACTTGAAATCATCTTAGTGTAACCAAGATGCAAAACTATGGGTGTCAAAAGGACACAAAAAACATCTTGAAAGAGCTCCCAGTAATCAAAACTGGAACAATTTGAACAACAAAAGAAATAATACAGTACCAGATCATAGACCAAAATATAAACTAAAATATCTGTGAGTACATACTGACATGAATAAATGATTGAATAAATTTTAAAAAATGGGGGAGAAGAGACAAATCTTCCTAACAGAAGAATTCCAAATAATTTATTCCCTCCAAGATGTGGCGCTTAATTCACCCCTTGAGTGTGGGCTATAGTTGGTGACTTGCTTTCAATGAGTAGAAAGAGAGGAAAAGCAAGTAACTTCATGGGAGAGAAACTTGGCAAACACTACCATGGCCAGGTACTCAAGGTGATAAAGTCGTATTGATCACATGTACCCCTGACATCATGAAATGGAAAGGACACTTCCCCTTTATGGTATCCTTCACTGAAACCCATGACTCCAATCTAACCATGAGAAAAACAGACAAACTTAAATTGAGAGAGATTCTACAAAATACCTAACCAGTAATCCTCAAAGCTGTCAAGGTCGTGAAAAACAAGGGAAGTCTAAGAAACTGCCCTAGCACAGAGGAGACTAACGGAACATGATGACTAAATGTAACGTAGTATCTTGGATGGGACCCTGGGACAGAAAATGGATGTTAGTGGAAAAGCTAGTGAAATCCAAATAAAGTGTAGAGTACAGTTAACAGGAAAGTACTGAGGATGGTTTCTTAGTTGTGACAAATGCACCATAGTCATGTAAGATGCAAGCTATATGGGAAACTGGAGGAGGAGTACATGGGAAGTCTCTGTGCTATGCGAAATCTCCGTACTCTGTAAATCAAAGATTTACATTTATTTTCTGTAAATATAAAGTTATTTTAAAATAATAGGTTAATTTTTTTAAAAAGAGAAGAGTTTTTTTTATATACTAGTGGTTTGGAGCATAAACTTTGAAAGCATGTAGATCTGTGTATTTGTTTCCTGTGCCTGATGTAGCAAATTACCACAAAGCTGAAAGCTTAAAACAGAAATATATCTTCTTATAGTTCTAGATGCCAGAAGTTCAACATTAGTTTTACTGGGATGAAATCAAGGTGTTGAGAGGTCTATGTTTTCTCCAAAGTCTGTAAGGAAGAATCCATCCTCAGCTCTTCCAGTTTGCGGCGCCTGCAGTCCTTGCTTTGTGGCCACATCACTCTGATCTCTGCCTCTGTGGTCACACTGTCTCCTCCTGTTTTCTGTGTGTCTGTCTGCTTCTCTCTCATAAGGGTATTTGTGATGGGATTCAGTGCCCACTTGGATAATCTTGGATTATCTTCTTACGTCAACATCCTGGACTTAATCACATCTACAAAGATCTTCTTCTCAAAAAGGTTCCAGGGATTAGGTCTCTATATCTTTGGGTGGCCATTATTGAGCCTACTACAGTCTGGCTATGTGAAAGTTAGGACTTTTGTAGTATCAATAAGCCTCCTCCAAAATCAAAAATAACAAAAACTATATAACTATTTTTAAAATGTTCATTTGCCCAGAAATAAACCCATGTACTTATGAGTAGTTAATCTATGACAAAAGAGGTAGGACTACACAATGGAGAAAAGACAGTCTCTTCAATAAGTGGCGCTGGGAAAACTGGACAACTACATGTAAAAGAATAAAATTAGAACATTCTCTAACATCATATACAAAAATAAACTCAAGATGGATTAAAGACCTAATGTAACACCAGATACTCAAACTCCTAGAGGAAAACATAAGCAAAATACCCTTTGATATAAATTTCAGCAATATTTTTTTCAATCCATATTGTAGAGTAATGGAAATAAAAGCAAAAATAAGCAAATGGGACCTAATTAAACTTAAAAGCTTTTGCACAGCAAAGGAAACTATAAACAAAACAAAAAGACAACCTACGGAATGGGAGAAAATATTTGCAAATGATGAGACTGACAAGGGACTAATTTCTAAAATATACAAACAGCTCACACAGCTTCATAACAAAAAAATAAACAATCCAATCAAAAAATGGGCAGAAGACCTAAACAGACTTTTCTCCAAAGACAACATACAGACAGCCAAAAGGCACATGAAAAGATTCTCAATATTGCTAATTATTAGAGAAATGCAAATTAAAACTACAATGAGGTAGTAGTTTAGTAGAATATCATACTAAGTGAAGTAAGTCAGACAAAGATAAATATTGTATGATATCACTTACATGTGGAATCTAAAAAATAATACAAGTGAATCTATATACAAAACAGAAACAGACTCACAGACATAGAAAACAAACCTATGGTTACCAAATGGGAAAGTGGGGAGGGATAAATTAAGAATGTGGGATTAGCAGATACAAACTACTATACATAAAATAGATAAGCAGCAAGGATTTACTGTATAACACAACAATAGTCAGTATCCTGAAATAACCTAATAGTGAAAAATAATCTGAAAAAACTTATGTACATATATAACTGAATCACTTTGCTGTGTATCTGAAACAAACACAACATTGTAAATCAACTATACTTCAATTTTTTTAAAAAATGGCTTCTTGTAGCTAGTGGCTATTATATCGGACAGCACAGGAAACTCGCTGTATCAAGTATATTTAGGAGGAAGATAAAACTTGTGATGGTTAGGTGATTTGGAATGAGAGAAAGAGTGGAATCAATGAAGATGCTTAGTCATTTATTTGGGGACTGGGTAGATGATACTACCATTTACTGACTTGGAGAACAGCAGGCTCCAGGGAGATATCAGGAGTTCGGTTTTGTGCAAGAGGAGTTTAAGACAGAACATTCCTGTAGAGATACCAAGTAGAACACAGGATGTGTACCTGTTTGTCATCATCATCATCTCTTGGCTCCAGGGATATAAGCCTGTTGGCTGCTTAGAAGGAGGGAGATCGGAAAGGGAACCAGGAACTCCACATTGAGACTCCTTCTCCTTGCCTTGGTTATTGTGCCGACCACCTACCTAGCCAGCCAGCCCTTGTTTGAAACCCTGGAATGATCCATGACTTCTCTTTCCCCTCGTCCCATTTCTCTCCAGGTACTGAGCCCAGTGGCTTCTTCCTTTGCAAAGCTAGAACTGCTCACCTCACCTGTGTTCTACTCCTGTAACCACTTTCATGGCATAGGCCTTGTCATTTCATTGTGGACTAGAGCCCCGTTGCCCAGAGCCCCTGGCCTTCTCACCTCCTTTCCGCTTTCTAGCAGAGGGGTCTTTCTGACTGTAGGATTTTCCTCCTGGGAATCCTGGCTGGGTCTGCATCAAGAGTCTTAAACCTGAACCAACCCTTTGATCTTTCTTTACATTTCTAGAATTGTAATCCAAAGGAAATCAGAAGCCTCCACCAAGTTTCAAGATCCACAAGAATATTCCTCACGGCATTAATTATAAAAGCTAGCAGTATAATTCTCAACCATTTTATTCCCACGTGACCTATCAGCAATGTTTGACACTGTTGATGAAACACTTCTCCCCTGAAACACTTTCTTCATTTACTTCCAGGACATTACATTCTTGTGGTTGTTCTCCTACCTCTCTGTTCACTCTGCAGTCTCCTTTGCTGGTTCCTTCTCATCAGCCTGATCTCTACACAGCAGAGTACCCCAGGGTCAGGCCTCAGATGTCTCTGTCTCTCTCTGTGTACTCCCTTGGTTCTTTCAAGCAGCCTCATAGCTTTAAAGATATCTATATGCTGATGATTCTCCCAAAGGGAGAGCTCACACTTTCTCCTGAATGCCAGACTCATAAATCCAACCGTTGACTTGACATATTCACTTGAATGTCAAATAGGCATTTCAAACTTACCGTGTCCAAAACGGAACCCCTGATATTCCCCCCCAGAACCCCATCCTCCCACAGTTTTTCCCATCTCACTTAATGGCAATTCCTGCCATCAACTGCTCAGGCCAAAAGCCTTGGAGACATCCCTGATTCCTCTCTTTCCCACTTCACATCTGGTCTGTCAACAAATCCTGCAGGCTGGATCTTATATTTATCCTGAATTTGACCACTTCTTGTCATCTTTGCTGCCATCATCCTGGTAGAAGCCATTATACCATTTCATCCCGTTGACTGCAATGGTCTACTAGCTGGTCTCCCTGCTGCTACCTCTGACCCCACTCAGCTATCCTCCATGCCACAGGCCATAGCCCTCCAACGGCTCCCATTTCACTCAGAAAAAAAACACCAAATTCCCTTTTCCGTCTTTCACATTATGTAACTGCTTTAACTTCTACACGCTTGTTTGCTCACTCAGCTCCAGCCTCTTTGCTGTTCCTGGATCAGGCCAGCGCCAACGCTTTTGCTTAAGGGCCTGTGCACTGGCTGCTCCCTCTGCCAGAAGGGCTCTTCCATCTGACATCCCTTTGGATGGCTCATTCCCTCACCTGCAGATGTCTGCTCAAAAGTCACCTGGCCACCATCTAAAACATCCCACGCTCACTTTTTTTTTCTGTAGCACTTTCACTTTTATGCATTTTAAGGATTGTCTGTTTTCCCTACTATAATGTAAATTTCAATAGGGTATAAATTATCGTGCGGGGTGGGGGGGTTCGTTTGTTTTCCTTCACTGCTGCCTTCCCCAGTGCTTGTGAGGTACATAGTAGGTGCTCAGTAAATAGCTGGTAAATACGCGAACGAATGAAAGATTGTAAACAGCCTCCTAGTCCAACAGTGTGGGTGTGAGGGAGTGGAGAAATACGCATGCTCAGGGAATTCTGAAAAATTACCGTTTCGAAGGGCAAGCCAGGAGGCTGTCCTGATCTCACGCGACACCTCCTTCGTCCTTCCTCCCGCCGGAACGTTTCAGTCCCGGAACCTTGGCTCGCGGGTCCCAGCGCGAGGGCACTTCCGGTACCCCTCCTCTCTGACTAGCGAAGAGAACTGCCAAGTCAGTTCCGGCAGAGCGCGGTGAGAAACAGACTGCGGCTTTCTCTCCCGGGGCCCTCCAGGCCCTCCGGCCTCAGGCCGGAGGGTGAGCTGGGGGGCCCGGGGACAGGCTGCGAGCTGTGTCCTGCAGAGCCCCAGAGCCCTCGCTGCGGCCGCCCACGGGCGGGGTTCAGCCCTTGAAGCAGCAGCGACCCTCTCCCCCACCCCCACCTCCGAGACCTAATGGCGGCGGCCCCTTGGAGCCCGGACCTCGCCGACCGCGCGGTCTCTTGGCTGAACGCTGCAGAGCTTAGGCGAAGCCTCCGCCAAGCTGCCGAGGACGTGGCGCCTTTGGGCGTCGGGCGTGGCAGGGCGAGAAGAATGGCGGCCACTGGAACGCTGCGGAGGGCCGTTAGATCCTCGAGGGCCCAAGAAGGCGGTTCTCCATGGACACCAGCTTGGCCAGCCTTAGGCCTTGGGGCTGCGCAGATCCGGGACCTGGGGTGACCGCTCAGTCCCAGGCGGACGAGACCTCACCTCGTCTGGTCAACGACGGACAAAGGCCTTAACGGGCCCGGAAGGTGAGCGGAACCCTCGTCCACCACGGGTGGAACGGTTAGTGGGCCATCGGGCGGTTGGTCGTCGTTCTACCAAGACCTTGATCTCGGAAGATAGAAATGGTAGAATAAAGTACCACGTTTGGCTAATCGGAAGTGCCACCACCCTTTGGGAAGATCTGCCGGCCGTTTATAGAAGGCCTGTGTATATAATATGAAAAAGCTGCTCTCAACTTTCCCCTCAACCTTTCAAAAGAAAACTTTTGCCACATCTAGACCTACTAGATGTAAAGAGGTTGCCGACGTATGATAAAGTAGAGTTAGAAAATCACATGTCTTGTAATTGCCTATTTGTTTTTTTTAAAAATCATAGAAATGTCTTCAGGAAATGACTTTTTTGAAATGGAATTGTTTGACCTCCTCTAGAAGCGACATCAGGAGCGACACAGGTCCACGTTTGTTCAGTGAGTTAGAGGACATGGAGTGGAAAACCGTGCGTGAAGAGGAAGAAAAGAAGGTTCCATGCCAGACTGGTCATACTTAGAAGACACTTCCATATGATAACCATTGTCTTGTGTCTGCATTTTATTCCTCACTACTGTATATATAGTTGACAATGCTAAGTACTTTTTTGAAATATCTAGTCTTCCTAGATGTTCTGAAGTGCCTGATATATATTAAAAGTAGAGGTAGTAAAAACATTTTGTAAATATCTTTTTGTTAAAATTCATATGAAATATTGTTTATTTTGTGGGGGATTGGCCACACCACCTCTTTGAACAGTACACACTGCGTTTGTGCACTGGTTCAAGGTAGGGGGAAGGAGAAGGAAGTGCAAAGAGCTCTGTGCCAGTGTGTTAATAGTGACACAAGGTTAACCATTGTCCTTTTTATATTCATGCATTTTGTTTCACTTTGCTGTGTATATAGTGTATATAATGGACAAATGAGTCCTAATTTACAACATCTAGTCTTTCTAGATGTTAAAGAGGTTGCCAGTGTATGACAAAAATAGAGTTAGTAAACTAATACATTTTTGTACATTTTGTGATAAAATTTCTAGGAAAGACTGTCTTCTGAAAATTTGAGCATTATAGTCCTCTGAGTTGGTGGAGGAGAGAGGGAGGGAAGGGGGTTGGTCTTAGGCTATAATGCTCATGTTTCAAAGACACTTGCAGATTATAACTATTACATGTGTGCAGTTTATTCAGGACTGCTCTGTATATAGTGGACAAATTAAGTCCTTATTTGAAACATCTAGTCCATCTAGATGTTTAGAAGTGCCCGACGTATGTTAAATGTAGAGGTAGTAAAATATCGCTTTGTAAATATCTTTTTGCTAAAATTTATAAGAAATTCTGTCTTTTGGGAATGGAATAGTTAAACCACCTCTGTGAGCAGTATATTATTGTCTATACTTGTTCAGTGGTTCAGAGGTGGTGGGAGGGAGGGAAAGAATTACAAAAGGTAATATGCTAGTTTGTACCTGGACTTTTACAGATAAAATCATTTTTTGTATGTTATGTGCATTTTGTTTTGCTGTGTAAATAGTGTATATAATGGACATATGAGTCCTAATTTTGCAACATCTAGTCTCTAGATGTTAAAGAGGTTGTCAGTGTATGAAAAGTAGTAAAATTAGCACATTTTGTACGCTTTGTGTTGAAATTCATAGGAAAGCTCATCTTCTGTAAATGACTTTTGGGTGTGAATTTGTTCAGCTACCTGTAAGCATTACACATGCCTGTACTTGTCCACTGCATGGTGGTGGAGAGAAGGAAGTGAGGGAGGAACTGGTTCAGGCCAAAATGGTCATATTTAGAAAATACCTCAGCTTATAACCATTGTTAGGTGTGTGCAATTTTATTTAACAGTGCTGTGTACATAGTGGATATAAGTTCTTATATGAAATATCTAGTCTTTCTAGATATTTAGAAGTTCTTGATGTATTTAAAAAGTAGTATTAGTAGAATAGTGCTTCTTGTACATAGCTTTTAAAAACTTGGGAAATACTGTCTTTGGAAGTGGAATTGTTAAACCTCTCTGAACAGCATACTCTGCTTGTTCACTGGCTTGAGGGAGGTGGAAGGGAAGATTGCAAAAGATGTTTTGCTAGTGTGTACTAGAAATTTTGAACTTACCTATTGCTTTATTTGTTACATGCATTGCATTTAACTTTACTGTATATATTATGTATATACTGGACAAATGGGTCCCAATTTTATAATATCTAGTCTCTAGATATTAAAGAGGTTGACAATGTATGACAAAAGTAGAGTTAGTAAACTAACACATTTTGTACACTTTGTGTTAAAATTCATCGAAAGGCTGTCTTCTGAAAAGGACTTTTGAAAATGAAGTTGTAAATTGCATCTAAGTGACACATGTGCCTGTACTAGCCCATTGTTGGATGAGTGATGGAAGGAGTTGGGAGAAATGAAGGGTTCTAGACTAGAATGTTCCTACAGAGAAGACACTTTAAGATAAAACCATTGTTACATGTGTGTAGTTTATTCAACACTACTGTGTATATAGTGGACAAACTCAAGTCCTTATTTGAAACATCTAGTCTTTCTAGATGTTTAGAAGTGCACAAAGTATGTTAAAAGTAGAGGTAGTGAAATAACATTTTGTAGATATCCTTTTGTTAAAATTCATATAAAATACTGTCTTTTAGAAATGGAATGATCAAATGATCACCTCTCTGAGCAGTACACGTTATTTTATTTGTGCTGGTTTGAGGAGGAAGAAGTGCAAAGGGCTTTATACCAGTACGTTTGTAGTTAGGCAAGATTAACCATTGTCCCATACGTACGTCTGCATTTTGTTTTACTTAGCTGTGTATATAGTGTACATAAAGGACAAACGTCCCAACTTACATCTAGTCTTCCTAGATGTTAAAGAGGTTTCCAGTGTATGACAGAAGTAGAGTTAGTAAACAAATACATTGTGCATACTTTGTGTTCAAATTCATAGGAAAGGCTGTTCTGAAGATTTGAAATTGTTAACATCCCCTCTGAGCATTACAGATGCTTATTACACTTGCCCGCTGGGTTGATAGACATGAGAAGGGGAAGGGTTCTAGGCCAGAGTGTCCTGTTTAGACGACACTGAGATTATAGCCTTTATAGCCTTTGTTTGCTACTATGTGTATGTATAGCAGACAAACTTAAATCCTTATCTAAAATACTTGTTCTCTCTAGATGTTTAAAAGTGCACAACATAAGTTAAAAGTAGAGTTAAGGTAACGCCTTTAAGTATTTTTTTCCTGTTAATCCATAGGAATGGTTGTATTTGGGGAATGGAATTGTTAAACCTGAGTCTTGGAGAGTATGCTGACTGTTCACTTGGGGGGGGGGGCAGGGAAGGAAGTGCAGAGAGAAGGGTTCTGTGCCCATGAGTCTTTAGACAAGTTGAGATTGTCTAATGTTCTGTCTGTGTTTTAGTTAATATTGCTGTATATTAAAGAATAAACACATCCTAATGCCTGAAGTATATTAAAGTAGAGATAGTAAAATAATCCCTTTATAAATGCCCTTTTGTTGTTTTTTAGGAAGGGCTATATCTTCTGGGAGTGTCTGTTAATCCACCTCTTGGAGCTAAATGTAGTCCTGTACTTAGTCGCTGAAATGCTGGAGGAGGGTAAGAGGAAGGGTGAAGGGAAGGGCTCTTGGCTGATACCTCCAAATCTAGAAAACAGTTTTAGGTTATAACCATAGGTCTATGTGTGTGCATTTTTGTAAAGTACCTATGTGTATTGTGGATAAGGTTCATTCTTTACTTTGCAACATCTAAGCTTTTTAGATGTTATGAGGTGACAACGTATGATAAAAAGTAGAGCTAGTGAATTAACCAATTTGTAAATATCTTTGATGTAACTGATAAAAAAGCAGCATCTTGGACATGGAACTTAAACTGTCTCTGAGAAATGTATGTGAGAACTTGTTAGGTTGGCAGCAGGGGGGCAGAAAGAGTATTAAAGGGAGGGGTGTATGCAGATGTGTCCATATTTGGATGATAACCGTTGATTTGTGTGCATCTCTTTGGGCTGTACTATAAGAATACATTGTTAAGCAATTCAATGGAAACATACCTCCTTGCTAATATTTTAATAGTATAGGTTGGGTAATGAACCCTCTTAGAAGCATTATACTTCATGTACTCTGTTGCTTTATGTCTCATTTTTAATTGCATTAAGGGAATATAGTACTTTAATCATAACTGCCAATATCTTTATCTAGAGGCCTGTTGCCATTTCTTATTTTTATGAAATTTTTGTTGCCAAGAAAGGATTACACTTTTCCTTCCAGATTGAGTTGGTGTAGTGTATTGGTTATCAAAATATTCATAGTTTTGGGACTCTGGAATGGTAAATATTCATGATATATGAAAAAGCATGATGCCTAATTGTATGATCTTAATTACATAAAAATGGATGCTTAGTTATGTAGATACACAAATGAGACCTAGGAGGACACATCAAACTGTAAACTGCTTGTGATTATGGATTACTCTGTTTTTTGCTTATTGTGTTTTTTGGTTTCCTATTATGCACATGTTAGCTTTCAAGAAATAAATGTTATTTTAAAAGCCATGAAGTCTCCATTGCTTGCAGAGTTAAGTGCATACTCCACAGAAGCACAGTGTTAACACCCTTCATGCTTGGGCTTTAAGGTATCTGAAGTTTCTCCATTGCTTAGATGTCAGCTCCCCTGACTTGCCTTACTGGTTCAAGGTAGCTTCACACTTTGGTGATTCCAGCCTTGCTCAAGCTATTCCTTCTGCTTGTACTGCCCTTTCCACACTTTTCACCCAGCAAAATCGTTCTTCATTGCCCTCTCAAATTTTAGTTTTAACAGCCTTACCTATGAGAATCTGACACCCCAAGATGAAAGTGCCAGAAACAAGTGTCAAGTTACGCCCCTTCCCTTGCAGCCCCTACTTGTGCCGCTTGTGCAAGGAACCCACTTGTACTGTCATTGTTACTTGAAGTCTACTGGATTGAGCTCAGGCTTAAATCGTCTCTAACACAGGGAGCTACACGATGCCTGACACATAGTGGGTGCTGAGGAAATGTCTTGAATACAAAGGAGACTAAAGCTTAGCTTTTTGGACTGACCGTACAGCACAGCTGCTACAGGCTCTAGTTTAACAGTCAGGGCTCCCCAGGCTGGCAGTTCCTGTCACAGCTGACCCAAGGTGGGGGGCCAACGCAGCACCACCCACCCCAAAATTAGGCACAGAAAACATTCTTTAGTAGAATATGAAAGGGGTTCTTACTCCCAACTTTGAGGGTAAAGGTCACTGGCCTCCGGATGTGGAGAGGCAGTATTTTGAGTGTTTCCCTGGGTGGGCTGGGAGCTGGTGAGGGCAGGTAGAAGAGGCCCTTTCCACTCAGGATCAGGCCTTCTCTAGCACTGAAGCCCCTCTGACAGGTGTTAGCTGACTGAGACAGGCTTCAGGGAGGCACACATACCTTGAACCCCTGGCCTGGAGGCGGAGAATCAGGTGCATTCGGACAACTCATCCCCAGACTAGAGCCAGTCTGCCACCCCAAAATCCACCAGAACTGGAGATAAAAGCTGAAGTTCTCCTCTGTAATTTAAGGTGAATTCACCCACAAAGGTTGGGGGTGGGGGTAAGGCTCATAAAGAGCTAAAGAGACTACGAAGTTAGCTTTGAGAAAGGCAGTCCTGGAACTGGAGGGCAAAGTTAACCTTCAGTGGACAGAAAAGGAAAGTGAAGTCCAGGGAGGGGATAGGCCCCACTGGGATTACATCTCATCGCTAACAACATATCTTGCCAGGGAAAGAGCACTGGAAGGGAGTCAGGCCTCAGCTCTTGGCTAAATTCTCTCAACTAATTGGGGAACACTGGCCAACTGATCCCATCTGGGCCTCAGTCTCGTCATCTGTAAATGAGGGGTTTGTTCTGGCTGGCTGATGTATGTATGCCTCTCCAGATCAGATGCTGGGCCTTTCAAAGCCACAAATTTCATCAGTGGCAGGGTCTGGGCCAGAAGCTTCTAAATACCATTCTCTACTATAAGGAACCAGGGTCCCTGGAGAAATGGCTAATTCCAGGTCCGCAACAGAAAGTACAAGATCATCCTGGAATATCCTGTTGTGGCAGAAAATAAGAAAGTACCTCAGAGAATGTGAGGAACGTGTCAAAAGGGCCGCAGAAGCCAGCTTGAAGTGGTTTCCATTGGCCTAATCTGTTGCCATTTGTGCATCAAAATATAAAATGATAATAACAGATTATATAAAGCAGGAAGCCATAAGTCCAATGCTGATATAAATAAATGAATAAATAAATGAAAAGTATGCTAAGGAAGGGGATATTTACATGGTTTCAAAGCATCTCCTCATAAAATACCTATTTTTAATAAATACGGAATAAGACACACTCAGTGAAAAGGCAACCTACGGAATGGGAGAAAATATTTGCACATCTGATATACCCAGAATATATAAAGAACTCTAGCAACAGTAATAAATATCAACCCAATTAAAAAATAGACAAAGGACTTTAATAGACATTCTTCCAAAGATGATATACAAATGGCCATCAAGCATATGAAAAAATGCTCAACCTCACTAATAATTAGAGACATGCAAATCAAAACCACAATGAGATATCATCTCACACTAACAAAAAACAGAGAATAACAAAGTGTTGCCAAAGAAGGATGTGAAGAAGTCGGAACCCTTGTTCACTGTTGGTGGGACTGTAAAATGGTGCAACTGCTGTTAAAAACAGGATGACAGTTTCTCAAAAATCAAAACTAGAACTACAGTGTGATCCAGCAGTCCCACTTCTGGATATATATCCAAGAAAATTAAAAGCAGATCTCAAAGAGATATTTGCATATCCATGTTCATAGCAGCACTATTCACTAAAGCCAAGAGGTGGAAGCAACCCAAATTTCCATCAACAGATGAATGGATAAACAAAATGTGGTATATACACGCCATAGAATATTATTCGGCTTTAGAAAGGAAAGAAATTCTGTCACCTGCTACAACTTGGATGAGCCTTGAGGACATTGTGAAGTGAAACAAACCAGTCACAAAAAGATAAATACTGTATGATTCCACTCATATGATGTATCTAAAAGTAGTGAAATTCATAGAGACAAAGTAGAATGGTAGCTACCAGGGACAGGGGGGAGGGGAGAAAGGGGGGTTGTTTTAATGGGTATAGAGTTTCAGATTTGCAAGATGAAAAAGTTCTTTCACAACAATGTGAATATACTCAACATACCTGAACGATAAACCTAAAAATGAAAATGGTTAAGATGGTAAATTTCATGTTATGTGAGTTTTTTTTAATATAACGTGTATATATATACACACATACATACACATAAATTTTAAAATGAAAAAGGACTAAGTAACAACAGTAACAGTGGAGACACTATTTTAATCCAATAATCTAAGTTACCACCAGTAACAGGACAAACTGAAATCCTGTACCACCTGATAGCATCCAATGGGAAGAACACAGCATCACTTCTGTGATTTTCTTCCTGCCAAAGATGCATAACCTAAATCTAACCATGAGAATATTCTACAAAGTAACTGGTCTATAATCTTCAGAAGTTCCAAGGTTATGAGTGTCAAAGAAAGGCTGAGAACTGTATCAGACAGAAGGAAACCAACAGGAATGCCAACTAAGTGTACTGCACAATTATGAACTGGATCCTTTGCTATAAAGGACATTATTGGGACAACTGGCAAAATGTGGATGGGTTCTGAGGATTTGATAGCTGTAATGTGCCAATGACAGTTTCCTGATTTTGATGGTTGTAGCTATGTAAGAGAATGTCTTTGTCTGAAGGAAATAAACACCAAATTATTTGGGTGTGCTGATGCATCCAGTCCTCACTCTCAAACGGCTCAGGGGACAAACTTTTTTGTACTGTAACTGCAACTTTTCTGTGAGATGATTTCAAAATGTATAAAATTACACACAAAAAAGAAATATCCATGATACTCTAAGTAAAAAACCAAAATTTCTGACATGAGCTGTTCATTGTAGTAGCCACTACCTACCTATAGCTATTAAAATACTTAAAATTAAGAATTCAGTCCTCAGTCACATTAGCCACATTTCAAGTGCTCAGTAGCCATATGTGGCTGGTAGACATGCTTTCATTGCAGAAAATTCTATTGGACACTGCTGTATAGCATTTTCCTTTTGTCATTGTTAAAATAATAAATACAGAAATGGGTATAAGTATGTGAACTCTTAAGGTTATGTACCAAATTGTTAATCGGGTTATCCTTGGGAGATGAAATTAGGTGGGTGAAGTAGTGGAAATGTTTTCAGTTCTCGTTAAATTCATTTAAAATTGGGGATTATGAAAGATTAAAATATTTTTAGAACTTTTCAAATATCTGTATCTATATATATAGATATCTACCCTACCTACCTATCTACTACTTGTTTGTCTACATTTTTAAAATCATGTTTTAGGAATTATGTGATATCAGGGAAGTTTTGAATGACCTTTCTGGTGATGAAGACCTTTGAAAAGGGAATTTAAATCCTGTGGTAGCTCACAGCGAAAAAAAAAGTGACAATGAATCTATGTATATTAACGTATAACTGAAAAATTGTGCTCTACACTGGAATTTGATACAACATTGTAAAATGACTATAACTCAATAAAAAAAAGTTAAAAAATTAAAATCCTCAAGAAAAAAAAGGGCATTTAAATTTCATGGCTCTATCAGTAATGCTTGAAGAGGCAGACAGCTCGTGGGCTGCCACCTGCTTCACCCATCTTCACTCACTCGCCTCACCTGACATAAGCCAAGAGTCCCAAACAAAGACTCGGGCTCTATTACACCAGGTTAGCCTGCTATTAAACATGAGGAAGAACTTTCCAATAGTATCACCAAGAAACCTTAAGGACAAGGGATCATGGAATACTGAGGACATTTAAAAAGAGAAACAAACCCAAGTTTGGAGCCAAACAGACCCAGGTTTGAATCCTGGTTTTTCTACTGAATCAGCAGTGGGACAGTGGATGAGTAACTTAACCCTCAGAGCTTCACCTGCTTGTTTTAAAAATGGGGATAATAGTAACCTTGCACGAGTGTGCATGCAGTGCCTGTGGTGTCCTAACTGCTTTATGTATTGTTGCTTCTTCCTTAAGTCCTTTTTTTTCCTAACTGTTAAAACCATACTCCTGATATTCATCCTCCAATGTGCTTCTTCTACAGTCTTTATCTCAGGAAAGGGCTACTCCATCCTCTCACTTGCTCAGACCAAAAGCTCTGTAATAATCCTTAGTTTCTCTCTCTCTCTCCTCACATTCAGTTCATTAGGAAACCCTGATCAGTTTTACCATCGAAGTATGTCCATGATCAGCCCCATCGAGACACTTCCACCACAGTCACTCTGACCTAAGCCACCATAATCTCCTACTTGGATTATGGCACTGGCTTCCCAACTGTCCCACACTGCCCGCCTCTTCATTCCACCCTCGTGCCTAAACTCCGAGTCTGTAGCCAGATCATGTTACTCCTCTGCTCAGAACTTTCCAAAGGCTCCCTTCACACGATCATGAGCTGGGCCCCAGTCTCCCTCTGCCCTTGCCTCCTTTCAATTTCTCTCTCCTTTGACTTTATTCCAGCCACACCAGCAGGCTTCTTGCTGTTATTTAGTTGTGCTGAGGATGCTCTCTCTGCGTGGAACATTCTTCCCCCAGATATCTGCATAGCTCATTCCCTCACTCCCTGAACTCACCAACGTTACAGTCTTGCAGAAGCCTTCTCTGACTACCCTCTACAAAGCAGTGATCCCTAATCCACCTCCATCCCCCATCTACCCTGATTTTTCCTGGGCATTTTTATGTGTGTGTGTGTGTTCTTTAACCACCAACCCAGAAGGTCAGCCCTTTGATGCCAGGGGCTTTGGTTTGGTTTGGTCTGGTGCTGTATCTCCAAACCCTGAGCAACTCCCTCTCCCTACAGCATGTCTGCTGATTGGAGATACACTGGTTGAATTCACCTAGATTTCAGTTCAGTGCTACCAGCTCCCATATGCCTCCCTATCCAGTGGAGATGCCAGGAGCCTGGTAGCTAAGGGACAGAAGACAAACCCTGGCATAAGAGGAGGAGGAGGCTGTCAGCCAACAGGCTCTGGGGCTCCTCTCAAAGAGGATCCCAGGAGCTGGTAATCATCGAAGCTGATAAGGATGTGTATGATAATAGAGCCATGGGCAAATGCAGAACAACTCCGTGGTAAGAGCTTTTTACACGTGCACATCCCCCAGCCGCTGTGATCTGTTAAATGGAGAAATGCCCGCATGCGGGACTCTTCTATTTCATCTCTGTGGGCAGGGCTGGCCTCTGTTGGTCTACAGGGCTCACAGACCTACTTACCTGTTCCATTTTGTCCCTGGGTGCCCCTTTTCCTCCCACCCCAGCCATCTGCTTTCTGAGAGTCCAACTCTGAATTTAGTGTTTCACATGGACTGCTTAAGTTAATCTTCATGACTTTATGAAACAGATGCTTTTATTATTCCTACGTTACAGAAGGGGAAACTGAGGCAAAATAAAAAACAACAGTCACTTGCCTAATGTCACATAGCTGGTCAGGAGCTGAGAAGCCTAAATCCAGAACTCCTGCTCATAATCCTGCTCCTTCTGCTCTGTGATGTCAATAAAATCACACAAAAGAACAGGAAAAGGGCTGGTATTACTGGAAGGAGGCTTCCAGAAGAGTAATGAGTAGTTCCTCCTTATCTCCACCTCACACAAAATAAGAAAAAGTCTTGACCAGTAGCATGAGCTTTAAGTTATGACAGGAAGAAGGACTTTCTGACAGTGTCTTCTAAGATTAAAAACCTACTCAGGAAAAGATAGTCTCAGTTTTTAACCCTTAAAGTCACAGATAATCAGTGTTGTTAGGGCTTAAAGACCATTGAATCCACTGCCTTCTTCCATGTGATAAGCCTTCAATAAGGGAGCAAGGTGGGGTGGACAGCCCTCACCTGCAGGCAACCATTCTAGGCACTAACTTTGTGGTGTCAGAAGGGGCCTGACACAGAGGGGACCTGTGGTGTCAGAGGCCAAGGAGTCTAGACACAAGGAGAAACAGGCAGGCCCCTAATTTAAGGTATCCTCAAAGAAAGGAGAACACAGTAAATTGAGTAGGAAGCACCTATGAAAGAAAGGAGTAAGGACCAACTTCCCCAGCCTCCTTGGATGAGAAAAAATTTTGTTACTCTCCTTGAGGGACTGAGCAGATTCTTCCTTTCAAACATGTTTGTTTGTTTTTGTTTTTGCCTTGGCTGTCAGGGAGCTCAACGCCAGGTTTTCATAATCATCATGGCCAATGCTTATATAAATCCATATTGATTTCCTCCATTTTCTTCTTGGCCTTAATTGTCTAATTTCTTTTCTTTTCTTTTCTTTTCTTTTCTTTTCTTTTTTAAGTGTAAAGGGTTTTTTTTTAATTGTGTAGCATAATTTAAGTCAATAAATTTTTTAAGAATTTCACACATGTTCTGATTCTTTCCACTGCCAATCAACCCTTAGTTCCTCCAATGTCTGAGTCATATAATCTTCAAGACAGACCTTTCAATAATTTTTGCTCAATCAACAATTGTCAGTCAGTCCATAATTCTTTTAGTTGGGCTTCTCTGACTTCCAGTGGAACATGAGCACACTTCAAAAACTCCTCACCTATAATCTTTGGGGTCCAATTTTCTCAAGCAGTTTACTTTAGGACTATTACATATTTGGAGTCAGGGAAGATTGATCTGCCTGGTTCTGAATTTCAGACACCCTGTAAATATACATTAAGTTCAAATCATTTACTCCTAAGCTTATCACACCCTAGAACAGTACTGATCGTTGCCAATGCCTTGTTTTAAAAGTCCAGACACTGTTCAAGATAAAAGCCTAAAAAAAGAAGCCATGTTTGTTTCATGTGAACATTATAAAGTCAGAGTACTAAATCAACATAACTGATCATTTCTCATCTTATGCTTTTAAATTACCGTTTCTATAGTCCCAGAAGCTATCTTTATGTTTATCAATACTCGTCACTTGAATCTGTTTTAGGTATCCTGTTCCGTCTTGCCTATATCAAAACTCATACTGAACAATGAGTTCTGGGTTGCAAAAGAGGATTTATTTTTGCACCTGTCTACAACTCTTTGTCCGCAAATAAAACAAAAACAAACACAAGTGCTATTAATTGTCTAATTTCTAGTGAAATAGCATATTTCCCTTTTTGCTCTAGATATCAGGGATCTTATCACCAGATTTTAAAAGCAATTAATCATCTAATTACAAAGACAGAGTTGTAATATTTATTTTGAAATAATTTCACACTAAAATTGTAAGAATGGTGTGGCCACTGTGGAAAACACTATGACAGTTCCTCAAAAAATTAAAAATGGAATTACCATATGATTCAGCAATTCCATTTCTGAGTATATACCAAAAGCATTGAAAGCACGGTCTCAAAGATATTTGTACACTCATGTCCGTAGCATTATTCACGATAGCCAAAAGGTGGAAGCAGCCCAAGTGCCCATCAGCAGATGAATGGATAAACAAAATGTGATACATACACACAATTGAATCTTATTTAGCCTTAAAAAGAAGGAAATTCTGACACATGGCACAACATGGATGATCCGTGAGAGCGTTATACTATGTGAAATAAGACATTTACAAAATGACAAATATTGTATAATTCTTCTTATTTAAGGTATGTAAAGTAGTCAGATTCATAGACAAAATAGAATGATGGCTGCTAAGAGCTGGGAGAGGGGACTGGGGAATGGAAGCTGTTGTTTAATGGGTGCAGAGGTTCAGTTTGGCAAGATAACAAGAAATCTGGAAATGGATGTGGTGATGTACTTAATACAATGAACTTCAAAATGGATACTTAAAAATGGTTAAGAGGGTATATTTTCTGTATATTATACAATTAAAAATAATTTCTTTAAAAATTACAGTTCAAAGAAGTCCTATGTATCCTTCATCCAGATTCGCCAGCTGTTACCATTTTGCTATATATGCTTTGCCATTCTAAATATACACACAGTATCTTTCTAAATCACTTGAAAGTAAGTTGAAATCATCTTCCTTAATGGCCAAGTACCTCAGTGTGTATTTCCTAAGAACCAGGAGATTCTAACCACAGTACAATTAACCAAAAGCAGGACATTTAACACTAATACTATTATCTCATAGTATTATTATTTTTTACTATTTCGTTTTCATATGTCACCAAGGGTCTCAATAATCCATTTTATTCTTTTTTCTAACATTTTTTATTGATTTGTAATCATTTTCCATTTTCTTCTTGATTCTGATTTTCTGTTGGGGGCTAGGGAGGCTTTGAAAGTAGGAGAATGGGGGTGGGGAGAAACAAAAGACAGGGTCAGGCGCCCTGCAGAGCCTGGACTTGTGGGGAGGCTTAAGAACACCTACTGGACCCTGCAAATTTTAGAAATGATAGTAGTGAAGCTCCAGAAAAGGAAGGAGACTGGCTGAAAGTCACACAGCACTCATCCAAATCTTCCCAATGCCCCCAGGCTCTGTCCCCAGGGCTAGAGCCTACAGCCTTTAGCAGCCTGAATACACCTTTTTCCATCTTTGGTGCTGCTTCTTGGCCACCTAGAAACTACTCGTCTTCACTGTCAGCTCTGAACCAGTGATTACAAATTCTGCAACTCAGCACCCTTGTGGTTAAACCCCTTAAATCCCCAAATGACAGGAAAACATCACGGCAAAATGGCCCCTAGTGGTGCTATGGGAGTTGCAAAGTGACCCATCTCACCCGTTAGACTTTCCATAAGTGGAAGGTAAGATTTTCCACCAGTTACATAAAAGGAATAGAGGATTTAAAGAATGTTTTTTGCTTCCAACCCCAAAAAGGAATCTTAAATACCTCCTATAACAAATGCTGGCAATATCTCCTGTGCTTCTCAAATGCGTTTTTTCATTTTCCCCAAACAGTGGAAGCTATTAGTCCCTGAGGGTATATTTTTGGCTTGAGTGGCCTGGGTGTGCCTCTCTAAGAATGACTGCACTTATTTACATATGGAAAATCATCCCTGAGGGCATATATAGTCTCTCCAGCACAGTTCCAAGGTTGTGTATACAGAATTTCTGTTTTGAAAACAGGTGGCTCATTCGGGAAGATGAGTAATGGTGGTGTCACAGTACACACACCGCAGCACTGCCTGCCTAGGAGGGCCCTGGGGTGCAGTGAAAACACACAGATTTCCCAAAACCACCACCTGGCAGTCGAGTGAGCTTAAACAAGGCCTTTCTTTGCTTCTCTGGGCCTCGGGCTCCTCATCTGTCCTATGGGGACAGTGCCGCCTAGTTAGCTGCCAGGAAGTATCTTCAGGGTAAGTGATAGCCTCTGTAGAGTGCCTCACACAATGCAGGCTCACACTAGGTACTCAGTACCTGAGCCCAGGCCCTTCTCTCTGAGGGCAGATCCACTGAGGGCTTCCTGAGCCTTGGATCTGTGCCAGGTGGGCAGTGAAAACCTCTGTAGCACTGAAAACAAGTTTGTTCTCTGACACTTGTGCCAAGCAGTGTTGGCACAACTGGCTCCTTCTGAACTGAGTTTCTCTCCCAAATAAATCCTAATTTGTCTTCCCTGCTGCATGCTGCAGAGCAGATGGGCCAGGGTGGGAGGGGGTTGGGGTTTGGATTCTGACGCTCACAGCCCGGAGGCTAGGAGGCTCTCACACACTTAAAGCCAGAAGCCCTCTCCTCACCGTCCCACCCATCCTTCCTTCAAATAGCACCCTCACCCACAGTGTATGTCAGTGCTTTGGTGATCTACCTCTGCTCTCCCCAAGGCTGCCCCTTAATATTGACATGAACTGTTTCAGTTAGTGTGGAGGTTGGGTGACATGACAGCCAGGACCCTCCCATCTCAAATCTCTGGGGGATGGCCTTTATCATTGATTATGAAGGCCCAGCCTTTCAAAGCCTCAGTTTCCTATTCCATTGAAAGGGGAAGAGAGTCTTTGCATGGCCACATTGATCTTGGTCAAAAAGGTACTAATGCCATCGAATGTATACTGAGCATTTACCAGGGACATTACACGTATAACCCAACACAGCTAGGGCCTCGTGCTGCCCACTCTCTGCTTGGTTATAAATTCAAAGAAATGGCAGTACTGCATAAAACCATGAATAAGAGCTATTCAAATGTTTACCCGGTTTCTCAAGAAAATGCCAAAGGAAAAACACATTCTCAGTGCAGAAAAAGCTCTTGCCTCTGTGCCTCCCACCTATCTCATCAAGTAAGACCCTGAGACCAGCCCCAGTGATTAACCCATCCACACCCAGTCTCCTGAACATAGCTTACTCAGCCCCACAAGGGTCAAGGGAGATGGTGCCCCACTTACTGCCCCCAAACATCTCTCTGGACCCATAGCTCAGTCCTCAGGGTTCCCAACCGTAAGCCCCGCAACTCCCATGGTGGTCACTCAGGAAACATGGTGGTCAATCCAACACCTTTTATTGATTCTAAACAAGGACCCCAGCATTCTTATACTGAGGCAGGAGTTCCTGGATTTTGTATCGGGGTGCCAAAATGGTTTGGACTATCCTCAATGGGGGGAGATATTTCTGGGGTGCCATAAATACAGGATGACGAGGTTTAGTCTTCTTGCCTAAGCTATACAAATCCAGCATCACAGGCTTAGGGCTGTAGATCCCTTTCTTCTTGGGCTGGATTGGGGTGAACTGGGGACACTGGCGAGGTTCTACCAGCAGCCGCAGCAGGTCCTTCCGAAAGATATTCCAGCTGTTCTCCTTGAGGAACTTCTGGCACATATCTTCATCGCTGAAGGTAAGGCACAGATGCTGGAGTTCCCATGCCAGCCGCTCCCAGACCCCTGCTACCCCCGGCCTTGCCTCCTGCCACTCTGGCCAGTCCCTAAACACGCTGTGCTCTGTCCCACCTCTGTGCCTTTCCCCAGACTCTTCTCTCTGCCTCCTCTACCCTTCCACACCTTCTTCCCCTAGACCTGCACTATTCCATGTGGTGGCCACGAGCCACATGTGGCTACTGAGTAGCTGAAGTGTGGTCTATCTGAATTAGAGATGTGTTCTAAGTGTAAAATACACACCAGATTTCAAAGACTTAGAACAGCAACAAAAAAGTAGACTATCTTAGTAATTTTTATGTTGATTACATGTTGAAATGATAATATTTTAGGTATACTGAATTCAATAAAATATACTTTTAAAATTAATTTCACACACTTTTTTTTATTCCTTTTTTCTTTCTTTTTACTTCTTGTAATGCAGCTACTGAAAATTTTAAATTACATTAGCCATCAGGTAAATTTAAGTCAAAGCCACACAAGGTATCACTTATGCCCACTAGGATAATAATAATTAAAATGCAAACAATAGTAAGTGTTAATGAGCATGTGGAGATATTGGAACAAGGGTTCCAATACATCGCTGACAGCAATGTAAAATGGTGCAGTCACTTTGAAAAACAGTCTGGCAGTTCCTCAAAAGGTTAAAGAGTTAACTTGTGACCCAGCAACTCCATTCCTAGATAGATACCCAAGAGAAATGAAACCATATGTCCACACAAAAACTTGCACAAGAATGTTCATAACAGCATTATTTATAATAGCCAAAACACAGAAACAACCCAAATGTCCATCAACTGATGAATGGATAAATAAAGTGTAGTATTTACATGCACTGGAATATTATTTGACAATAAAAAGGAATGAAGTACTAATTCCTGCTACAACATAAACGAACCTTGAAAACATTATGCTAAGAAGCCACTCACAAAAGACCACATATTACATGATTCCATTTATCTGAAATGTCCAGAACAGGCAAATCTATAGAGATAGAATGTCGATTGGTAGCTACCTTGGACTTGTCTTGGTGCCCTGGGTCTACTCCGCCCCCTTCCCTCATCACATGTGAGGGAAAGTGGGGGAGAATGGACTGGGCTCAGCTCTCATTGGCTTATTTCCTTCTGAGACCACCACAAGGGTAAGGCATGTTCAGCCTCCACTGACTCACCTGTACCCTCCCCTAAGGAGGAAAGCCTGATAAACCACTGATACATTAGAGCATTCTTCTGGGTAGAATATATTGACCAGGACAAAATCAACTTTGATTCATAGAGGTCAACTTAATAAAAAAATCCAGAGGTCAGAATGGGCTACAAGTTAGTCCTTGTTGGTCTCCAAGGTACCAAAGGCAGCTCCTACCAGCTCACAAGAACAAGTCCATGCTAAGTAACATTAGGCTGGTAGCTCAAAACTGGCCATGATGGGAGTATGTAAACCACAGAAACTGGCAAACACTTCAAGTCAGGGTTACCTTCCACCTCCCGGACAGTTGCTTGCTGAACATTTGCCAGCACAGCACTGCAGTCTCCACTTAAGAAGTTCCACTAACTCCCAATTTCTTACGTAATAAATAACAACATCCAACCCTGACGGCGTATTTCCCATGTGCCAAGCACTTTACACTTGTTAACTCTGACCCTCACAACCACCCTATTTCACAAACATGAAAACTAAGGTTCAGTGAGGCTAAGGAACTCACCAAACCTGTGAGGGACAAGCATGTGACTACACATTCCTAAGGGATTTTTTTTTTTTTTGGATCCAGAGTTCAAGTTAAGACAGACAAGATTCCATATCACCTCCTGATGCTGATGGTCACATTGATTTCTAGTCTAATCTTTCACTAAAGTGGGTAGCTCTTCTAAAGGCCTCAGCCTCGTGCAGCTCCAATCTCTGCCTCACTTGAACTGAGAGCTTCGTCAGTCCTTGCAGGCTGCAAAACTTCAGCCCATCATGCCCTCGACTGCCACCCCCACCCGATGCCCACTGGGCCATCCAGCACTAGAGCACGCTCTGTGCTTTGGTGTTAGGCTGCTCTTCCTCTGGGCTCTTGGAGGTTTCCCTTCTTTCTTGTGACCTCAGCTGTTTATATTCTACGTGAACTCGCTGTGTTTTATAGGGGTAGAGGCTTCTGCATATCCAGCCCATGGGATCCACAGGACAGGTGTCTCACCCACTGACCATGTGATCTCCAGGATGTCATGTCCCCTTTCCTGGGCCCCACAGTCCTCAATTAAACATGGAGGATTTGAGCTAGATAATGGATATGTTTTCTGCCTGCTTTAGCAGTCTAGAAAACCATGAGTTCAACAATTAATGAATAAGCCAGAACTCTGTCAGCATTACAGCTGATTGCAGCCAAGTGCTGACTGCGCAGCACAGACGCTGAGCACCCAGACATCTGCCACCCTCAAGTCTAAGCAAACCTTCTCTGAATATCAATTCAACAGACTTTAACCGATACCCATCATGTACTAGACATTATGTGAGAAGCTAAGACTCTTTAAATACTTTTTTGAGTAGGTGGCTCTAAATAGCTATTTTCTGTATTGATAGTACCCAGGAATCAGAGAACTGGGGCACTGGTGAACTGCAAGGAACCACCAATGTTTCCCAACTTTTTTTTTTCCACAAAACTGTCCCAATTTGGGCCATAGCTGCATAACATCTGTTCTTTTAATTTGCTAATAATTTTTCTTAATTCTATTTAGTTTCTTCTACTTAAATATTTACCTTGGCTTTGTTCTAAGCAGCAAGATGGTCAAATCATGAGTTTAGCGAGCTTGTCATGTCTAATACGAGGCTGCTTACAATCCGTGTACCACCAAAAGTCATTTTGTAAGCCTTCTGTGAATATGCTCTATACTTGGGGAAACACTGATCTAGTCTAATTTTCTGTTTTGCAGATTGGGGTCTGAAGCCTAGAAGAGGGGAAATGATTTATCCAAAGTCATACAAATCCCATGTCAAATTCTTTCATGTGCCTATTGGACATGGCTGAAGGAACTCTACAGATCTGCCTTCAGGCTTCCTCTTTCTTGACCACAGGAATCACATGCTCCCCACATCTGCCCACAAAAACCATGTCTGACCACAACATCACCACAAGAAAAGAAAAAGAGAGGGGGATGTCAAATTGCATAATTGGTATGATCTCCGTTATTAAACTTTGTGTGCCTGAATGGTAAATGTATATTTGGCACATATACCCCCAAAATACTAAGATACATAAAATGCTAACTGGGATTGCTGGAGGAATGCAAACGGCTTTGGTCTTCACCTTCTTAAATGTTCAGCATTTTCCAGTTTCCCACAATGAGTATGTCCCCTTCAATCATTCACTTATCCAACCTCCACTGAGCACCTACCACATACCACATACTGTACAGGAACCAGGGATGAGAGGGGAACAAAGCCCAATCCCTGCCTTCATGAAGCAATCAGTCAAGTGGTAGGGGAAGAACTGTGCAAAAACTACACAGCTCTCAACAGCTGTAATACCACGTGGTATGGCCACTGACAGAGCTGCATGGGGAGTATTGTGAGGGTACAAAAGGGGCACTTAACCCACCCAGCCTGAGGTCAGCCATGAAGGGTTTTCTGGAGAAGCTGAATCTTAAAGAATGAGTAGGAATTTTCAAAAAAAAAAAAAAAAAAAGAGGGGCAGATTGACTAAAGGAAAAAATCCACTTTTGGAGAGTCACTACCCTGACAATGACTTTTAAAAAGTTTATCTTTTTTTCCCTCATTATAAAAGAAATGCATACTCATTGCAAAAACAAACATGAGAAGAATATATAACTATAACCAGAAAGTCCCTTTTAGTCCTACTTTTCAGAGAGAATGACTATTATAAATTGTGCAATACTACAGGTATTATCATTTTTGCTCATTTTCCTTCTAGATTTTTCTCATGTAAGTGTTCTACAAAGGCATAGTCATAGTATATATACAATTCTGTACCCTGTCCTTTTCATGTAGCATTTTATTTCCTGTTTACTTACGATTTTTTAAATAAAACTGTTACATTCTATCAAGGGAATGTATCACAGTTTTCTAAACTATCCCTTGATGTGACACCTGTGGGTGGGGGTGGTTGTTTTTCCATTATGAATATGGTGGCTACAAACATCTTAATGTATGTAGCTTTCTGTGTAATTTAGTTATATAAAGATAAATTCATAGGTAGACCACTGCTTCAAAGGATAAGAACAGTTTTGTGGCCCTTGAAACATAATGCCAACATTGTTATCAAAAGGATTGAGCCAATTTAAAGTGTACCAACAATTGCCAACTTCATTCAACCCTCGTCAGCATTAGGTATTATCATTTTTTCCTTTCTTATACTAAAACAAGAGGTAAAAAATTGTTCATTGAATCTGGTGGGATGTACACACATGTCCAGCACCTACCTGGGGTACTTGATCTTGAACTTCGACAACTTTTCTATTGTCTTACTGTCAAGCAGGTCACAAAATTTCTCTTCCCTCACCCGTATCACCTCAGCTCCCAGGCTGATGAGGATCAAGGGCCGCATGTCATGTTGGGTCTCTGGGAGGAGGATCTGGTGGAGGCCCTAGGGAAAAGAAGTCCCAGAAAGGTTGCCCTCAGAGACCCTCCACTTCTCCAGGCTCCACTCCCCAGGATGGGAAAATAAGGCTCCAAACAAGAGGTGAATCCACCTGGGGTCATTCAGCAGAGTATGGGGAGAAGTCCGGGGCTCCCTTTGCTACCTGACTCGAAATCTTCGGGCTTGTGGAATTAAAAGAGCCCTCAAGGCCCTCTGTCCACTGTCCTCCATCCAGGTAGCAGGCTCTGCAAGCACTGGCCTCAAGCAGTCACCTGCCAGATGGAGGCATTTTACAAGCATTCCCTATTATCCAATATCTCAATTCCTCCTTGTGCCAGGTAAGCCCATCCTCTCCTCCTTACGACTACAACCAAAATCAAACAGCTAGTCCTCCTCTTCCATCTTCCTTTTTACAGCCACCACACCCTCCCCCCACACTTTTCTGAGGGTCTTCGCTCATAAGCATGTGTCCCCACCAAGCCTGAGTTTTCTCTGTCCCTCACAGGCTCTGTGCAGCACATGTGTTCCTCTGGCTCCCTGGCATGGACTCCTGCTCACTTCTATCTAGAAGGGAGATGGAGATCAACAGGAATACATGCTTGTTTTACAGAGAGTGTAACCCTCTTCTAAGGAGACACTCTGAGGGGGGCAGAGCCCAGACTAGAATCCTTACGGCTGAATCCCCACTCACTCTCAGCCTCTCCGCCATTCAGACTCAGGCAGGGAGAAAAGGGGAGGTCAGCAGTCCAGAGCCTACGATGCCCAGCTGTCTTGGGCTCAAGAAGATGTGAAAGGAGCCATAAACCAAGAGGTCTGCTCTATGGAGGCCATGAGAGACTAGGAATAATCCTGGCTTCAGAAGGAAGATGCATATGTTTACTTGTTATGTGATTTTGGGCAGTTATACCTCCTGGGCCATTGTTTGCTCACCTGTGAGACAGAGGTGAGACTACCTGCCCCATACGTCTCTGAAAGACTCTGAATTTGAAAGGAGATGTGAAGTGGGATTTGGACCAGCCCCCCCCCCAATCCATTTGGGTTCTAGACCTGGAAGAATGACCATCTGAAGACTATTCAGTACTCTAAGCCATGGCCTTGTCTCTTCTTGTTATCTTTCTTATGAAGCTATTGAGGTCCAAACAAGATGACATGTGTGAGGACATTGTGGGAGATGTGAAGCACCTCACATGTTAGCTGTGCTCAGTACGATGGGCATGAAGGCCTTTCCAACCAGCACCAGGCCTTGCACAGAAACCCGAGCGGCTGCTCCTACTGCGTGGCAAAAATACTACATAAACATAACCCTCACCACCGCCCGAGGATATAGGATTACCATCTTCAGACTGGAAAACAAGGTTCCGAAAAGGAAATTTCCTCATCAAAGGTCATGTACCCTATAATTACAATAACAATGATGATGACGATGACGATGGTGATGACAGCACCAGCTAATGTTTAAGGAGCATTTATTACATTGCAGGCGCTCTGGTAGCTTTCTTGTACACTAACTAACGTAACCCTCACAAGAACCCCAGGAGGTGAGCTCTATCATCATCATCACTACAGAGACGCTGCTGAGGTTAAGAAACTTGGCCAACATCACACAGCGTGGAAGCAACAAAGCTAGGATATGAAGCCAGCTGAGTCTGTCTTTAGAGGCCGTGCTTTTAATCTCACACTTTGAGGAAACTGAGGCACAAAGAGGTTAACTCGCCCAAGGTTAACAAGACAGACAGCGGTGGAGCCAGGGTTTGAACCAGCAATCTGTCCAGGGCCTCACTGCCAGCAGGCACTGTTAACCACCTCCCATCCACCCTACACATCCCAGGCAGCCTCACGTCCTTTCTCTGCCTACACACTTCAAATAGCTTCCCAAAGCACCAACGATAAAATAAACTCCTCACTGTGGCCACCAAGGCTTCAGCCATTTCAACCTCATGAAGCTCCCTGCCTTTTTACTCTGTTCCAGCCATGCTGCCCTCTCTTCCCATCCGCTCAACATGCCAAGCTCCTTCCAGCCTCAGGCTTGACCTGCTGTTCCTGTCTGGAACACTCTTCCCCCAGGCTGTCTGTAGCTTATTCTTTTTGTCATTCAGGTCTCAGCTGAAACAGCACCTCCTTAGAGCAGCCTTCTTTGACCACTCGTTTGAGAAGCCTACCCTGCCCCAACCCAGCTTTCTATTCCATTCCAAACAGCAATTTAAAATTTGCTGTTTGTTTGCTACGTTATCTGTTTACTTCCCCAGACTAGATCACAAGACCCACAAGAGCAGGAATGATGTCAGTGTTCTTGCCCACACTGGCACCTTGGACCCTGCTTGGAGTATGATAGATGTTCAAGAAAGACCTGCTGAGTGAATGTTCAAACAGAGACACACAACATTAGAGCTGGCAGTTCCCCAGGTGAATGTCCTCATCTTCTGATGAAGGCACAGATTCAGAGAGAGAAAGTGATTTGCCCAAGGCCACACAGAGAGCTAATTAGAAGCAAAAATTAAAAGATGGGAGGGGTCTATCTGCCATGTCCCTGCTCCTCTGCCTAGTCTTGGCCATTTCTGAGGTCTCAGCCTGCCTGTTCCCTGGAGAAGCTGCTTCCGCCACACCTCCTGGCTCCAAACATGGGTCTCTTTACTCCCAGCCCCAAACTCTGCTGTTTCTAGCACTGACCCAGCTCTACACTCCTGCTTCCAAAGGCAAGAAGAATGACTCCTACATCCTGGCAAGTGAATACAGTCATAGCTATTACCATTCATTCTCCTGCAAGTGAAGCCAGGGCCTTCAAAGCAGGGAGAACAGAACTTTACCAGAAGCACACTGTAGGCATTTTCCCACAGAATCATGTTAATGAATATTTGGGCAGCTGTGGGGGGCGGTCTATGCCCTGGGCCCTGTTTGGTGAATGAGGCAGTCAGGACCTTGCTCTGAGCCCCCACCCAGAGTCTTACAGGATTGCCAAGAGAATCAAGTCCAAAGTCCTTGTTGTTCTTGTTCCATCTTACACAGCTTCCCACTCCTGTCACCCTCTCCAGACCAGGCAACATCTCTCCTACCCTGTAGTGCCTCCATTCTACCCGGGAGGCCAACCATCCCAGCTCCTCCATGGGCGGGCAGCACACGAGGCTGCATTCACAGCTGGGGCCTGGCCTCAGGTGGCCTGTGTTCAGTCCTGAGCATCTCACTCTGAACACTGAAACCGCAGTGAAGCGGAAGTGAGAAGGCTGGAAACTACATCCCGTGAAGGCGGAAGGAATGGAGGAATGTCTTCCCAGAATAGGAAAATAATTAATGGGGCATTGGCACTGTGCCTGGCTCCATAAATGTTGAATGAAAAACAAAACAGCATTCTTTGAATATCTAAGGGGCCATCATGTGGCAAGGAAGCTGGTTTCTGTTTGTTTTTAGGGGGGGGTGGGTAGGGTGGAGGGGGTATTGGGGGGAGCCAGTTAAAAGTTGTAGGAGGCAGAGTTTTACTGAGCAAAAGGAAGAGCAAAAGGAAGGCTGGGAAATATTCAGTCAGCATGGACAGAGGGCTGGGGTAGGGCCTGGGGCTCCCGGACAGTACTGGGCTGACCTCCCTGCCTCCGAAGATGCACAGCCCAGCAGAGCAGGTGCGCTAAGGGCCCATCATAACATGGTGTGGGGGGTGCGAAGAGGACCCTGGAGATTCATGGTGACAATGATGACCATACACAGGACGTCAGAAGACGGCACCTCCCCAGGAAGACTGAGGCACATCCCCTCCCCATGCTGCCCACCCTGCCACCCAGCTCCAGCACAGTGGTCAACTCATGGCCAAACCTGCTTCACCCATACATCCCACTCCACTATTGGATAATTATTTTTTTAATAGACTCTGTTTTTTCTAGAACAGTTTTAGACTCAGAGAAAAATTGAGAAGATAGTACAGGCACTCAATTTCCTGTTAACATCTTGCATTAGTGTGATACCTTTGTTACAATTAATGAACCAATAGGGACACATTATCAATAACTGAAGCCAATGGGTTGTTTAGATTTCCTGCCTTTACCTAATGTCCTTTTTCTCTTCCACTATCCTATCCAGGACACAATATTACATTTAATGATCATGTCTCCTTGCGCTCTTCCTGGCTTTGGCAGTTTCCCAGAATTACCTTGTTTATAATGATCTTGACAGTTTTGAGGAGTACTGCTCAGGTGTTTCATAGGATGACCCACTATTAGAACGTCTGACTTTTTTCTCATGATTAAACTGGGGTTATGGGTTATTGGGAAGAGGACCAGAGAGGCAGAATGCCATTTCCTCACATGACATCCCACTTTTGTCGTCTTCTATTAAGGGGACATACAGCAACACGATTTCTACTGTCGATCTTGGCCTTGATCACCTGACTGAGGAAGCACTTCTCATTCAGTGGGTTTTCCATTGAAGATTACTCTTTTTTCTTCCTTTCTATACTGTACTCTTCGGAAGGAAGTCACTATGTGCAGCCCACACCTAAGGTTAGAGTTATACACCATCTCCTTTAGGGCAGAGTACCTACATAAATTATCTAGAATTCTTCTGCATGGGAGATTTGTGTCTACTCCCATTTATTCATTATTTATGCATTATATCAGTGTATACTCATGGATGTTTATGTTACACTTTGGGTTATAATCCAGTACTACTTCATTTGCTCAGACTGTTCAAACTGTTTCAGCTTTGGCAATTGGGAACTCTTTCAAGTTGGTCCCTGTGTTCCTTGGATTTGCCTGTCCCCATAAATGTAAGGTTTTTTCCCCAACACGTCCTTACTTCGTGCTACTACAAAATGCATCAGGGTCATCTAGTATACTTCTTGCTGTGGTCCTAGAATTAACCATTCCCCAGGGAACCCTTGTTTCTTTGACCGAAGAATGGTATTAGGAACTAAGATCTGGGCTCTAGGTGTGCTCTCTGCTACTGGTGTGCCATTTCTTTTAGGCCCTGTCAGCTAACAGAGCAAAAGATATATGTTTATACATATGTCTATAAGTGTTTCTATATGTGACCATCTGTATCTATATTAAGCTAAACATGAGTACATCCTGATGTCTGCAACTCTAATCTATCACCGTCATTCTAGCCTCCTCCCCTCGCATATCTGTACATCTCCACTCCAGTAGTGAAAAACCTGGCTCCTACCTTCTGCCACTCATTACTTAATTGATCCATTTCAGTGTACATGTATAGCAGTGTCAGAATTGTTAATCCACACACTCATGGAAAAAAATTTGTCACAGAGTACGATGCTCATGTGTAGCTCCTCTTGCTTTTAGTCTTAGAGGTTCCACTCATCTCAGAAGTTACTTAGGTCAGCAACTTTTTCTCCCATCCTCTTCACTGAGGTTGTTTCATTGCTAGATTCTCTTGTCAGTCTGCATTCCTTCCTAGTATTCCTCTCCCCATCTCCTGATTTTTTTGTTGTTGTTACAAATTGCATACATTAAGGTTCACTCTATGCTGTAAAGTTCTATGGGTTCTGACAAATACTTAGCGCTCTGTATCCACCATTACTGTCTCATACAGAGTAATTTTATTGCCCTAAAAATCCACTGTGCTTTGCTTACTTATCCCTCCCCTGAACTCCAAACCTCTGGCGACCATTTTATTATCTCCACATTTTTGCCTTTTCCAGAATATTATATAATTGGAATCATATAATACTTAATATTGGCTTTATTCTCTTAGAAATGTTCATCTAATTTTGCCATGTCTTTTCATGGCTTGCTAGCCAATTTTTTACTGACAAATAATATTTCATTGTATGGATTTACCAGTTTGTTTATATTGAACTTTACATATAAATTTTAGCATCAGTTTGTCAATATCCACAAAATAACTTGCTAGAATTTTGATTGGGATTGCACAGAATCTATACATCAAGTTGGAACAAACTAACATGTTAACAATTTTTTTGAGTCTTCCAATCCATAAACATAGGATATTTCTCCATTTAAATCTTCTTTTAATTCTTTCATTATAGGTACATAAGTTTTCTGCATATAGCTCCTGAACATATTTTGTTAGATTTATACTAAGTATTTCATTTTTTGGTGTCATTGTAAATGGCACTGTGTGTTTTATTTCAACTTTCAAAGGTTCATTGCTTTATACCCTGTGACCTTGCTATAATCCTCTATTAGCTTCAGGAGGTTTTATTTGTTCTTTGTTATTGTTGTTTTTGATTCCTTGGAATTTCTATAGAGACATCATGTCACCGGCAAACAAAAAGAGCTACCTTTTTTCCTTCCTAATCTTATGTATTTTATTTCCTTTTCTTGTCTTAATGCACTAGCTAGGGCTCCCAAAACAATGTTAAATAGGAGTGGTCAGAGGGGACATCTTTGCCTTGTTCTTGGACTATTTTAAAGCAAGTCCCAGATGTCATAATCATTTTATCTGTAAATATTTTGCTATGTATCTCCCGAGAAAAAGGACTCTCAAAAAACATAACCACAATATCATTATCATATCTTTAAAAATCAACAATATTCCTCAATATCACCAACTCTAGAGTAAGATGTTTTTAAATCTTTACTTTCATTACCTAGCACCCCAGCCCATGGTGGTACACACTCTATCGTGAACAAGGCTCTCTGCACACCTACCAAGATTTCTCCTTGCTCCACAGTATGGATCTTCATGTAGGCCCCTACTGCAGCCTCCTTGGGGAGATCGCCATACTTGGTATTGATCATGGAACAGTCGATGAAATGAGGACACCTGGATCTGAAATTTGACAACTTGTTAGAACTCGTTTGTACCACAGCCAGTTCATGAGGCCCTGGATAATCAGCCCCCACTTTACTGCATACTGATATCAGCCCTCTTTTCTCCCAGGTAATGAGAAAACTCAAAATCAAGCCCTGGGAGACTGTCAGGAATTGGAGAGGTTTAACTGGGAGAAGCCTTGCGAGAGGACACAGAACCCCTTTAAACAATAGAAGGCTGTCATACAGAAGGAGCTGAGGATCTTATGTACCTGAGCCAGGCCTGACGGGTAAGTTCAGGCTGGCTGACTTACTGCTCAACACGAGGAAGGGATTTCTAAGTCAGAGTTGTCTGAAAGTGGAACAGACTACTTTGAGAAAGAGTAAGCTCTGTGCCCCTGGGGCCACAGCAGAGGCTGGGGCTCTTCTTGACAGGAAGGTAGAGAACTGATGGCTTTGTTTGTTTATTCATTTGTTTACAAAAACAGGTTTCCCTGGGAGGTCAGTAGACTCTGTGCTCTGTTCATGCTGGAGTGCATTTTACACAGGCAAGCCTATTGTGCTTTCTTTGGTCTCAGGCTAGGTGGAAGGAAGACATGGTATGCTATCTGGATTAGAGGCAGGGAAAAGATTATTTATCAGCTGAATCATAGCTGAATTCACCTAACAGATACACAAGGCAGGCTTTCATTCTCATCCCCAAGGACATGCCAAGCATATGTCCTTTATTTTTTCTACAGTGGGACCAAACTGTCCCCTTTTTCCTTACTGATTAACAGCAGAGAAACTAAGTCTGTTCCATCTCTACTTTCAGAAGAACAGGGACTGGAATTTCAAGCACTGGATCCCTTGGAAAGAATATCCATCAGAGGGAAAAACAGCAAAGCAATCATGGGGTGCTCATCATGGCGACAAGCAGGCTGGAAATAGTACTAAGCAAAGGATTCCAGTGAAGCGGTCCTTGGGGCACCATGGAGACTGATGTCATTATTAGCATTGCTGTGATTTTTTTTATTTCATATTTAATGGTGGGGGCAGTGCAGGTTATGCTGCTCTGGGCCCAGCACTGAGCTGACTCTAGGCCAGTGCCTGCTAAGTGTCCCTTCCTCTCCAGGAAAGGCAGAGTGCAGCCTTCACTGTGAACCCACTTTGTTCCTGTCATGACGATAGTACCAGATAACAAGACTGAGTACTAACAAGCTGCTCAGGTTTGAATCCTGGCTCTGCCACTTCCTACCTGTGTGACCTGGAACAAGTAACTTAATCTGTCTCTGTACCTTGGTTTTCTCACCAGGAAAATAGGAGTGATAATAGCAGCGCTTACCCCATAGGGTTGTTGTGAGGATTTCATCAGATCACCCAGTACCAGGCACAGAGTATTCCAACAGTGTTAGCTATAATTATCATTATCTCATTTAATTGCTGGTTTACAACAAACTCGAGACTTAGATACTGTTACCTACAGATCAGGAAACTAAGGCTTAGAGAGGTCAAGTCCCTTGCCCAGGGACACACAGCTAAACAGTGGCCAAGCCTGGATTTGAACCTGGCTTGAATTGACTCCAAAGCTCTTACCTACTGCTTCCCTTAGATGAGCAGAAGTTTCTGAAGAAGCTCAGAGTCAAAAAGGCCCAGTGATACAGGCAGAATGTCATCACCAAAAGATGTGTCCTGCTCCTTCTTCCTCAAATGGGTTCCCTGAGAAAGGAAGTAGCTGACCATCTAATGTGGCCCCAAGCTGGAGGCAGAGAAGGCAGCCCCTGGGTATCAAACCTAGGACCTCTCTAGGCTGCCTTCTGCACATACCCCAACCTTTGGGGTCAAGCCGATTGCTACCTCTCCTCCCTTCACGGCATGCCTGACATTCTGCCCTGAATGTCGTTTTATATTTCTTTTCAGCGAGAATCTGGACATCTTCTATCTGTCAAGAGTAAAACTTACTTGATCTTTGAGCCCAAGGTCTTTGGGAGAGTATTTCCTGAAGTTTTAATTTTCCTACTGAAGCTGGATCCCTGTTGCCCCTGGGCTTTCTGGAGATGCAGAAGTTTCAGAAAACTAAAGTCCTGTACAGGGTATGATCTGATCTGGAATTCCTTAAATCTCTCCACAGGAGACAGATCTGTTAGAGAAAGCATAAGAAAACACATTAATGGGTCTTTGCATATATGAGGATTGCAGTCGTGGTGCTCGGAGGTATATCATAGTTTCCTGCCTGGCTAACTTGATGCATGTGGAAATTAAGAAAAATAGAAAAGAAAAACAGTGTGGCATCCAAGTATTGTCCTTCTGTGCCAGGCCCTGAGCTAGAGCTTTTATATCCATTACATGCAGACAAATGTCATTAGCCTCATTTAAGAAACAAAATGAGAAGCAGAGTTTAAGTCACCCAGGAAAGGGCTGAAGCCTGGATTTGAATCAGGCCTATCCAATTCAAAGCTCATGTTTTTCCACTAACAGATCACATTTATGTGGGTTTCCAAACTGGGATTGGGGGCAGGTGCAGCAATGAAAGATAAATGGAAGACCAGCCATGGAACCTTGGACAAGTCCCATAGTCTTGTGACACCCTCCTAGGACTACTGTAAGAATTATAGATAAAATGTGCTATGCCTAGCACAATATCTAGCACATAATAGGCCCCCTTTGAGAGCTGCCAAAAAGAACTCCAAGAGAATACTACTCAGAAATACTATGCAGAGTGAAAGGAGCCAGAGGAATCATATGAGGACACATATGAGGTTCCATTCACATGAAACCATAGGAAAGACAAATGTAACCTAGAGTGACAGAAGGCAGAGCAGTGATTGCCTAGGGCCAGGGGTGAAGGATAGAGATTGACTGGGAAGGGGTAGAAGAGAACTTTTGGGGGTGATAGAAATGTTCTATAACTTGACTGTGGTAGTTACAACAGATTTAAATTTGTTAAAATTCATTGAACTACACATTTTAAATGTGTGCATTTTATTGTATGAAAATTAAACCTCAATACCAATGATTTCTATAATAGATCTCCAGTGTTAGAATCAACTATTAAAATTAATGTTAACAGAAATAAATTCAAACTACACAAGGAGTAGGCCTCAATGAACAGAGCACATACAAAAAACCATGAGTACAACCTACTTGGAAGGCATTTTAGCAATATTTGTTAACATTTTAAAAGTGCATAGTCAGTACAGACTGGACCAATTACTTGATCTAGTAATTGTAAGAATTTATCTGATATGTTTTCTTGCAGAAGTATGCAAAGATAAGCACATCAGGAAATTCACCATAGTGAGGTAACAGTGAAAAACTGGAAATAACCCACAATATCCATAAAAGGTTATTGGTTTAATTACGGTACATCCGTACAAAAAAAAAAAAAAAACCCTCATCTATTAAGAAACATAGATCATAAACAAAATGAAAAAACAACCTATGGACTGTGAGAAAATATTTGCAAATGATGTGACTGGCAGGGCTTACTTTCCAGAATATGCAAATAGCTCATATAACTCAATCAAAAAATGGGCAGAAGACCTAAATAGACATTTCTCCAAAGAAGACATATAGATGGCCAATAGACACATGACAAGATGCTCAATATTGCTAATTATCAGAGAAATGCAAATCAAAACTACAATGAGGTATCACCTCACACCAGTCAGAATGGCCATCATTAAAAAGTCTACAAATGATAAATGCTGGAGAGGGTGTGAAGAAAAGGGAACCCTCTTACACTGTTGGTGGAAATGTAATTTTGTGCAGCCAATATGGAAAACAGTATGGCGATTCCTTAAAAAACAAAAAGTAGAGTTACCATATTATCCAGCAATCCTACTCCTGGGCATATTTCTGGAGAAAACTCTAATTTGAAAAAATACATTCACCCCAATATTCATAGCAACACTACTTACAATTATAGCCAAGACATGTAAGCAACCTAAATGTCCATCAACAGATGGAACTGGACAAAGAAGATTGTGTGTATGTCTACATATATACATACAATGGAATACTATTCGGCCATAAAAAAGAATGAAATAATGCCATTTGCAGCAACAAGGATGGACCTAGAGATTATCACACTAAGTGAAGTCAGAAAGAAAAAGACAAGTATCGTATTGTATCACTTATGTATGGAATATAAAAAAATTATTAAAATTTGAGCCTGTTAATATAAAAACAGAAACATACTCACAGACAGAAAACAAACTTATGGTCACCAAAGGGAAAAAGGTGGGGGAGGGATAAATTAAGAGTTTAGGATTAGCAGATACAAACTACTATATATAAAATGAATAAACAACAAGGTCTTACTGTATAGCAGAGAGAACTATATTCAATATCTTATAATAACCTATATAGTGAAAAAGAATATGAAAAAGAACATATATATGTATATACATGTATATGTATATGCTATACACCAGAAACTAACACAACATTGTAAATCAATTACACTTCAATAAAAAAAAGAAAGAAACATAGATCTAGACTTCTGCTTCTTGCCAAATGGAATAACAGGGCCTAGATTTACTCTTCCACCTGAAAGTAATAAAATACTAGTATAAATATGTGAAAAAATGGTTTTCAAGACATTGGGCATCAGGCCACGAAGAACACTTATCCCTGCAGGACAGAAAACAAATGGGGTGAGCCCTGTCACTGCCCCAGCCCACTGCCTAGACACTTTCTGGGCAGTAGTGCAAGAAATGGGAACCCAGGAGGAGCCCAGCAATCTCTCTGAATTAATGACAGAACTGAGTGTCCAGGGAGGACAAGGAAGCTAGGGTTCACAGAGCTGCACACAGAGAGAACTCTGAAGATCTGATGGACTGCTTTCATCTCAGCTGAGTACTGAGCAGCATAGGTATGATGTTAGGGAACCACCAGTGGTAGGCAGCCCTAAGATGGCCCTCGGTGATCCCCACCACCTGATGGCCACACATTTGTGAACTATCCTCCCATTAAATGTGGGTTGGACTTGATTCTAACAAATAGAATATAGCAGAAGTGATGGATGTCACTTTTGAGATTAGGTTAAAAAGACGGTGGCTTCTGCCCGGGGTATACTCTGTGTTGCTCTCTCTCACTGCTGGGGAAGCAAGCTGCCATGTCATAAAACAGCCCTGAAGAGACACCCACAAGGTGAGGGACTAAGGTTTGCAAATAGCCATGCAAGTGAGCTTGGAAGTGGCTTCCTCTCAGCTGAGTCTTCAGATGAAACCACATTCCTGGCAGACAGCTGCAACCTCATGAAAGAACTTGAGCCAGAGGCACCTGGCTAAGCCAGGCTCAAATTTCTGACCCCCAACAGAAACTGAGAGATAATATGTACTGTTTAAGTCACTAAAGTCTGGGATAATTTGTTACACAGTAATAGAGACTAAAATACTACCCATGGCCAGGGGAAGAACCACCCAAAATGATTAGAGGGATAAATCATCAGAGCTCACACAGGACCAGAAATAGTTCCTATTCCCAACAGCTAGAATGGAAAGCCTCACAAGCCATGGGGCACTGTGGAATACTCAAAATGATTTTGTCTCATGAGTGGGGCAAAACTAGCTCTAGGTTAAACACTGCTCTGATCTCACCTAACAAAGCCTATAAGCTAGTCTTCAAAAGATTAAAACATTTCCAAGTAACTTAACTGCATCTTAGAATAAATCTCAGAAATATTAACAGGAATTTAAAAATATGCAACACCCAAGACTCAGTTTCTAGCATTCTGTGAAAAATTACCAACCATGTAAAGAAGTAGGAAAATATGAACCATATAAAGAGAAAAAAACAATGAGTTGCACTGACCCAAAAATGACACAGATGACATAATTAGTGTATAAGGACATTAAAATAGTTATTATAATTGTATTCCAAAGAGGAAATTTTGTATATATTAAGCAGAGACATGGAAATTACAAAAAAGACCCAAATCAAACTTCTAGATATGAAAACTGCAGGGTCTGAAATGAAAAATACACTAGATGGGATTAATAGCAGATTAAAAAATGCAGAAGACTAGTGAACCTAAAGACACAGCAATAAAAATTATCCAAAAAGACAGAGAGAAGAAAGATTAAAAAAAAATTAATAGAGCATCAGTGAAACAATCTCAAGCAGTCCAATTTACAGTGATTGCGTCCCCAAAGTGGAGGAGAAAGAAGGAAAGATAGAAAAAGTCTTGAAAAAGTGGTCAAAAAATTCCAAATCTGATGAAAAATATAAATCCAAAGATCCAAGAAACTCAATGAACCCCAACAGAAACATGATGAAAAATCTACCAAAGCCCAATGTAATCAAATTGCTTATAACTACTGAAAAAAATTAAACCAGCTAGGGCAGAGTAGTGGTGATCACTGTATAATGTATAGAAATAGTGAATCACTGTGATGTGTACTAGGAAACAACATAGTGTTGTAAATCAATCATACTTCAAAAACAAACAAATTCATAAATATATTTAAAAGCAAAAGTGATAACGATGCATTCTAAGGTGTTTAACACAGGGTCGAATATATAACAATAGCACAAAATCTGAGGGGAGAAATGGAAGTATATCGTAAGGTTCTGATTCTATATGTGAAGTGACATAATATCACGTGAAGGGAGACTGTGGAGAGTTAAAGGTATATACAACAAACCATAAAACAACCACTAAAATAATATGATAAAGAATTATAGCTAATAAGCCAACAAAAAAATAAAATGGAATCATACAAAATAATCCAAAAGAAGGCAGGGGAAAAAAAGAATGTATTTAATATCACTGAAATGTGTGCTTAAAAATGGTTAAGATAGTAAACTTTATGTTATGTATATTTTGCCACAATAAAAGTAAATTGGGGGAAAATTGTGTGGGATGCAGCTTTTTCCTCTGGTAGATTGGCAGTAAAAAAGAGAAAACAAAAGAACTGACATGGGAAGAGAAGTGAAATTTACTGAGCACCCACCAGGCCCTGTGCACATACGACCTCAGTCAGCCTTCCTAGTAACCTGCGTGGTAACGACAGTGAACAGCTACTATACACTAAGGCAGCTAGGTAGTGTTCTAAGAGCTTTATATACTCATTTGCTTAATTTTGTGACAAGCCAGTGAGGTAAGGACCATGAGTCACATTTTGTAGTCTCTGAGGGCATCGGTGTGCAGGGACACAGAGTCATTTGCACAGTACCACACAGGTACGAAGAAAGGACCCTGGTTTCAAACATAGTTTGGCCCCTGGGCCTACGCTCTTAACCACGACACACAGCTACAGATCCTACGAAACCAGGCCCAGAGGCCTGCCTACTCACCAGCCTCCCTGATAATTAGTGGGATTCAAACCCGCTCTATCTAGCTCCAAGCTTTCTTCCACCCCCCTCCCTAGAAGAACCTGAAGCAAAGGGGAACGGCTGGAAAGAGCTGCAGAGGTGGGCAGGTGCCTCACCTGGCAGGGCCGCGTGGACCTGGTTTCCACAGCTGGTACAGGAAGGGATGGAACCAGACAACTTTCCAGGCCTTTCTAGCTCAAGGTGTCTAAGATTCTGTGAGCTGGACACTGGGGACTGATGGGACCAGGTGCCCCCTGCCGTGCTGCCAGCTGCCCCCTGCCAGGTGTAGACGTCTGCTTACCCTTGAGGTGGGTGTTGGAAGGCCTGTCGTCCACCAGCTGCAGGTGCTGCCAGATCCACTTGTGGTAGAAAGGCGAAGTCTCAAGGTTTATCAGCCGCAGGACTTCACAGCTGCCCTGGATGCATCAAGGGACACGAGCAGAAGGATTAACCCCAGCTCCAAGCATGCCAGTTTTAGAAGATAAGCTCTCTTTTGTTTTACTTGCTTAATGCAAGTGGCTTTTTTAAAATGAAAATGTTATTTACTCATCATAAAAAATTCAAATAGCTAAAGAGGCATGAGAACTAAAAAAAAAAAAACAACACATCATTGAGGATGTTATTGGGACAAATGGTGAAAGTGATTATGGATTGTAGATTACATATTATAATATCAATGTTAAATTCTTGGATTTCAATAATTATTCTGTGGTTAATTTCTGATCTTAGAAAATAATCCCTTAAGTATACAGGGGTAAATGGGTATGATGAATGACACAACTCTCAAATGATTCAGGCAGGAAAAAATTGAAAACATGTATTAAAGCAAATGTGGCACAATGCTGCCAATTGTTGAATCCAGGTTAAGGTTATATAGAAGTTCTTTGTACTGTTCTTGCAAATTCTCTATAAATTTAAAATCATTCCAAAATTAAAAGTTTAAAGAATATTCAAGCCAAGAAGAACATACAGAAAGTTAAAACTATGTTAATCCTAACACCCAGAAATAACAAGTAGTAACGTTTTGGTGAACATTATTTCAAACATTTCTCTATAAGCATATACGATGTATATACACAATTTTTCACAAATGAGTCCTTTTATGTAAAACAGACTCTTGTAACTTTTAGAAAAGCTCAATAATATATCAAGGACATCTTTTTATGCCAAGCAGTATGGTTCTATGGTTTTTTTTTAACAGTTTTACTTCTTTTTTTTTTAACTTTTTTTTATTGAGTTATAGTCATTTTACAATGTTGTGTCAAATTCCAGTGTAGAGCACAATTTTTCAATTATACATGAACATACATATATTCATTGTCACATTTTTTTTTGCTGTGAGCTACCATAAGATCTTGTATATATTTCTCTGTGCTATACAGTATAATCTTGTTTATCTATTATGTAATTGTTTTAATGACTATATTATTCTATGCATGCCATAATTTATATAAAATTTTAAAAAATATTCAGTTGAGCAAAGAAGTCAGACACAAAGAGCACATACTGTATGATTCCATTTACATGAAGTTAAAGAATAGGCAAAGGTAATCTGTGATGACAGAAGTCAGAAGAGTGGTTACTTTGGCGGGGGATTCTGCCTGGAAAAGGATATAAGGGAGCCTTCTGAGGTGCTGAAAATGTTCTCTATCTTGATTTGGGTGATGCTTATACAGGGGTACACATATGTAAAAATTCATCAAGCTGTAACGTTTAGATTTGAGGTCTTCGTTGCATACATGTTACACCTCAAGAAAACACTTCTAAAGATTAATATTTGGTTGTTTCTAATTTGCCAGTATTACATATAACTCTGGTTTTGTTCATGACAGCAAAATCCTCAGTTAAAAACACTCACCACCTTCCCAAACTTTCCTACAATGGGGGTGGCAGTGACCCAATTCTGGCCAGTGAGATCTAAGTGGAAGACTGATGGATAAAGCTCCCAGGAAAGCTATGGCTGTCCTTCCCCCTACCCTCTGCTTGAAACTAAGATGTGAAGACTAGAGTTGGAACAGCCATATTGTGATCATTAAGATGAAGGCCATAACTGTGGATGATGAAAGGAGAAGCTAGAAGGGGTTCGGGTTCTTGATAACATCCTAGGACAGCTGTTCTGGCCCTGGATTGCTTAATTTGAGACTATTACTTAATACTGTGAGCTGCAGTGGACAGCAACTTAACTGATAACCTTGTACCTACATCTTAATGCCCACAATGGTCATTAAGGCAGTTCACAAGTACTAGAGTTTTCCTCCCAGGCACACGGCAGGCTTCTACTTGTCCACCCTTTCAATTAGGCATGGCCTTCTTACTTTGGCCAATTTCCTCAGCAAAGTGAATTGTAATATTCTGGGTGGAAACCTTAAAAGCCAGTACTTGACTCTCAGTATTACCTTCTTCTGTCTATTTGATCATGGAATCATGGGTCAAGAGTGGCCCATGCCTTCATGTGACCTAAGTCCCTGAGTGATCATAAGGAGTAAGTCCTCCTGCTGACCTGCTATGACCAGGCAGTGGGAGGAAGGAATAAATCTTTGTTAATCCACTGAGATTTTTAAAATAATTGCAGCATAATCCAGTTTATCCTAATGTAATACCTATGCTTGATTATCTCCTTGTGATTAATTTCTAAAGGTATTATACATGTTTTAAGTTTTGATACATATTGCCAAATGGCCCTCCAGAAATGTTAGACCAGTTTACAGTCTCTCCAACAGTGCATAATAGAACATGTTGAAATACATCTTTGTTATTACACTGACAATCGGGTTTTCACAATCCTTTTAATATTTCCTAGTCTGAGAGGCAAGAAAGACATGTCATTTTTCTTATTATTTCATATCCTTATAAAATCTTACCCTTTTTCAGTAGGAAATCTAAGAGACATGTTATAAAGGGCTAAGGTTCAAGATAGATTACACTTGAAGGGGAAGGAGAAGAGATCATTTAATAAGCCCTTATTATATTCTAGGCATCATGCTAGGAGCTTTAGTCAATATTCATTCAACAAACATTTATCCACCAGGAACTAAAGGTTCTAGAGAAATACATGTGAACAGTTTTCTCTGCCCCTCATGGGTCTTTAATCACATCTGTATCTGTGGAGAAAGCAATTTCACCATGTGTCCTCAAATGATAACCTGTTCAAAACGAGTTGATTATGGGCATTAATTATGTCTGCAATGCCAGCGAGAAATCATGTTCTCCAATTTTCCTGGGTCCCAAGGACACCCAGCCACCTGCTGCTGATTTCTCCCTCTAGTGGCAATATGAGTAAACTACAGGAGTGGGGACAACTGCTTTTAAGATGAATGTTTTAGCAGCTGGCCTGGTGAGGAATAAAAATGAGAAAAAACAGCAGTCCCTTTAGAAGTGGCAGGTGCTAATGCCAGCCAGAGGGGGCCACACCAGAATATGGCCTGGTATTGCCAGAAATTAGAATTTTTATATAGAATCTTCACATTAATGATTAAATATGCTTTTAACAAAACACTAGAAGGGACAAACCAAATTCAGCTGCTAGTGAGGAGGCCCTCTACCTGCACACAAAGCGACACTTTGTGACATCTGTATTATTTTTCTCAGAATGAAGTTCAAACATTAGAATTCACCTATGATGCTTATTCAAATGCAGATTTCCAGAGTTAATGAAGCAGAATCTCTGGGGCAAGGAAGAAATCTGCCTTTTTAAGAAGCACCCTAGGTGTTCTTACCAAGATTTGAAACCTCTTCCCTTAGATCAGGGTTCTCCAACGTCAGTGCACATCAGAATCACCTGGAAGCAGAAGTCAGAACTGTCAGAACACAGATTACTAAGCCCCCTCCTCCCAGAGTTTTGGGTGTAACAGTTCTTAGATTTGAGAATTTCGCAGTTTTGGGGGGGAGGAGGGTTAGGGTTATTTATTTTTAATGGAGGTACTGGGGATCGAACACAGGACCTCACGCATTTTACCACTGAACTATACCCTCCCCCCAAGAACATGCATTTTTAATAAGCTCCCAGGTGATGCTGATGCTGCTGGTCCAGCGACCACCTCTGAGAACCACTGGATTAGAGGATGACTGAATTGAGGAAGTATGTGCTAAACTAAATCTCATCCTCACAGACTTTATGAGGTAAGTACACAGTTCCATTTTACAGATGAAGAAATGAAGGTTAAACCAGATTAAGCACTTTCCACTAGTCAGGATGTAATTGGTATGTTGATTAAAGGAAATCTTGAATGTATACCCCTCACCATTCACCTTCCCAATCTTTTCTGGTTATATACTATCAAAAGAGCTTAGAGTTAAATTTGCAGACACATGGCATTCTTGGTTTTGGATGTGATCACCCCAAAATTCTAGGAAAGAGGAAGCAGATGTCAGAAAGAAGAAGGAACTGCAAATTATTCAGGTTGGCCTTCAGGACTCTCCACTACCAGTTCCTCTTCTGGGCTCTCTCCCGCCCCTCCTCACATGGACATCAGGATTCTCTAACTCTATCAAAGTATTCCCCTCCGTCAGCAAAGTACTCCCCTCCTCATCTCCACCCTCCTCAGGGTCAGATCCTATATGTTCAATCCCCTTCAAGTGTTAATGTGTAGACACTGGAAGCCAAACACTACATTTCCCAAGCTCCTTTGCAGCTAAGGCTCTGGATGTAATTTGGGTTCCAGCAATCCGATGCACTTGGGCAAGGCTTGGTTTTGGAACTGAAGGACATTCACTTTGTCAGCAGAGACAGTGGCTGGAGAATTGGCTTACTGAAGTTGGCAGGAGCAGCATCAACTGTGACAGTCTAGTTCTGGACTCTGATTTGGAGTCATCTGGGAGTCATTTTCAGTCTAGAGTCTGTGTCTTCAAGCCTCTTCATCACCAGTAAGTCTGTAAGCCATTTAACATCCTGCAGTAAATCCCTTTCTGCTTATATTAGCTGGACTTGACTGTTCTCTAGGACTGAACCCAAAATAACAACACAAACATACCCCTGGTGATGCTGAAACTGACTCTTGGGTAAAATGTATGCATGTCTAAATAGTTTACTGTTATGAAGGATGTGTTACACGTAATTTATAAATGATGATAAAATATACCATACTCTTATTGGAAATTCCATATAGCCAATCGATTCTCACAGAATGCTTTTGCTGACTTTGGCTGAGCTCTTGTATCTGTGACCAATTTATAGTCACAATTCAACCATGATTTGACAAATGAAGTTGCATCTCAATCCACTCTTTTCCCATTAAATTTAATATTATTAAATCTGATTTGTAATCTACTGGGAAACCATTTCTTATCTCATATAAATTATATTCATTTAATTGAAATCCATTTTGACTTCAACACTATGTATGTCGGAACTACACCTGTTCATCAATGATGCAACTTCTATGATGAATCTATGATGCATCATTTTTAAATACTGTAAAAACGTTTGCTTAATTTGCTTCTCTTTACAATGTAATGGTTACAGACCCAGCCCACTTTCAAATTTAATCTGCATTATAAACATTTTCTCTATAGCCTTCTTAAGACAAACAGCAAAGCCATAAATCAAGACCTGACTTACAGTGTCTGCTGATTTCCATTGTATACATACTCCCACTATAGCTGATTTAAGCTGCCAATGAGAAGTTACTGAACATGGCACTGAGAAGAGATGTGCACAATGGTACCAATTTCTACCGCACAGATACAACAAACAAAAGTAACCTCAAAAGCATAGATAACAATAAAATACAGTAACACCATTAGGAAATGATAAGTTTTTCAGTTTTTATTACCCTTGCTTTCAAGATAATGTATTTAATTGCAGGTGTATATAATTTAATTTTTAATAATTATTGTGTTTATTGACTTGAAAAATCTTTGAAAACTTAACAATCAGCTCTCTCAGGACAGGAAGAGCCAGTTTCAGCACAAAACCAATCCTGCTCGCTCCTTTTGTCTAAGGGGCCAATACTTCAAGGTTCATTTCCCACGTTACCTCCTCCAGGAAGATTTCCTTAAAGCCTTCAGCCTTTAGAAAGTTCCCTGCCTGAATTCTTGTAATTTGCAGAGTTTGCACTAGTCACTTGTTAGTTAGCATTGGCAACGTTGTTTATCTATGCTTGGAATCTAGTGGAGAAGATATACAAGGAAAGAGAACCAGTCTTTTCTATCTCTGTATCCCTCCAGAGCCTGAACCAATGTGTCATGACCTTGGCAAATACTCGGCAAATGTCTCTGGTGGCTTAACATGTAAGCAACAGGTACATGGGAGATGCTAAGTTTGGGGATAGAATTCTGGCTCTGCCACTTACGAGATGGGTGCCCTTTCTCTTAAGGTATCTTAGCTTCAACGTCCTCATCTGTAAACTTGGAATATCTTCCTGGTAGAGCTAGGGTGAAGATTTATGGTGGAATGGTACTACGTACAGTTATTCATCGAAATAGTGTTTGAAATAGCAAAAGAGTGAGACAACCTAAATATCCATCAATTATGGAGCTGGTTAGATAAATTAAGTACAATCATACAGTAAAATACTACACAAATAGTCAAAAAAAAAAAAAAAGAAAGAAAAGTTGAATGAGTTCTTTATGTACTGATAGGGAATAATCTACACAGATATTCTTAAATGAAACAGCAAAGTGCAGAACAGTCTGTATAAGGTGACACTATTTATGAAAAAAAGGGAAAAAACATATTCACATGCATTTGCCTACATAAACAAAGAATATGTAAAGGACAGTAACACAAGAAACTGGTGATGGTGGTTGTCTCCGGGGAGGAAACTCTGGGGGAAAGGGGTGAGAGGGAGCCTCATCACTCTTGTGAACCTTTTGAATTTTGAACCAGATGAAGTACTACCTATTCCAAAATAAATTTTAAAAGATTAGTGATGCTAGTGGAACTCCTAGCACAAGAGCAAAGGGCCTCAAAAAAATGGTAGCTCTTTGATGAGGAGGAGGAGGAAGAAAGATGGAGGGGGGGAGGAAGAGGAGAAGGAGAAGAAGGAGGAGGGGGAGGAGGAGGAGAAGAAGAAGAGGAAGAGGAGGAAGGAGAAGAAGAGGAGGAAGAAGAGGAAGAAGAAGAGGAGGAAGAGGAGAAGGAAGAGGAAGAAGAGGAAGAGGAAGTACTCAGGGTCTGAGCAGAGTCAACAATGGACAGAAAGGTCAATTCAAATCCCCAGTCCCACCTCCTGGGAAGAAGAGCTCTGGAGTCAGACAGACCTGGGTTGAACTATGCCTCTGCCCCTTGGACAGTCCACTTAACCTTCCTTTCCACCTCTGTAAAAAAGGAATAATCACAATACCAGTCTCCTTTGGGTACACAGTAAGCACTCAATAAATGCTAAATTTTCTTTTCATTATCAACCAACAGAGAAGTTGGCAAAGGACATAAAGCAATTCTCAAAACACAAAATTTAGATAGTAAACAAACAGGATTAATCTCACTAGTAATCAGGAAAAAAAAATCCTCAATGAGGTATTCATTGCCACCTATTAAATTTTAGAACTGTTGAAAGAATGAGTGGCAGGCCTCGTAGAGGTTGGTGGCACCAGCAAAGCTGTATGTTTCTGGGAGCTAGATACAGTGGATCGCTTCTTCTGGAAAGCAATCTGTGCCAAGAGTCACAAAGACGATGATTCCAAGCAATTCTACTTTTGAAAATCTATTCTGAGGTGATAAGTTTATGGGTGATTTTCCCCTCTTCTTGGAAAGTCTGTAATCTGGTCATATCACTTTTACAATTTAAAGATTATAATTTTGAAAAGTGATCTGGCATTATTAAAATTCAAAAGCCAAATGAATAATTGAAAAATATGTATCTGTTTATAAATAAACATGTATATGAGCTCAAGGATGGGGCACCCACCACGGCCTTCTTTCTAATATAACAGCTCTTTATCTTAAAGTTCACAGCAACCTTGTGAGAGAGGTGGCCTTTTATAAGTAGGACAAAGACGCTCAGAAAAGGACATGTGCAGACCAGGGCTCAGTCTGGTCATCTGGCCACAGGACGTTAGATTAGGATGCTCTTCCCAGCTTCACTGCCCCCACCCCAGACCTCCTACCTGACAGACAAACATGATGGAGGACGACTCGAAAAAGTCCTTTGAGATCACCTGCCCGTACGAGAATTTCTCTACCTTTCCCAGCATGACAAGCTTCCAGAGCTTCTCGTCAGACCAGGAGTGAAACAGATCCATCTTCCTGAGAGGAAAAGCCTGTTAGACTTCATTGCCCTCCATCCCCAGGAGGTGCCCAGCACTTAGCCATTTCCAAAAAGGGAATGTGTGCTTGCTCTTGCAAAGGCCTGAGGTGGAAGATCTGACACACCCTCTGATCGCTGGCCTCCTGTCACTTGTCACCTTTGCTCCCCTGCCCTCTTCTCCCCTCCAGCTGCTCCCCTCTGCTCACCTCAAATACACCTGGGGCTGCACTTCTCTCACCTCTGCTCCTCACTCGGGAGCCTTCCCGGCTGACTCCCCTGCCAGCCTTGCTATCACTAAGCTATTCCCATTACAAGGAAGTTCCTCACTTCATCTCTCTGGCTACTCTGGCCCTCAGGCCAGCAATCCTGGCCACCTTTGGTTTGGACAGCTCATTCCAACCCCTGTCTCCTCCAGCCTATTGGCTTCAAAGATGCAGGCCTGGGTCTGGGAATCAGGGAAGCCTGGCCTTTCCCCTTTTTGCATGTTTGTGTCTTGTGGTGGAAGGCCTAGCCTCAGTAACCACCCCCTCCCTGACCTCGAACATAATACACCACCAATCGTGGGCTAGGCTTCCCTCATATGTGGCCCCATGGGGCTGCTAATATCATCTTAGGCCCTCTTAGCTCCAATAGAGTATGAGCTCAGAACTCAGGTGACTCAGACTTCAACCTGGGTTGGGTCAGAAGGCACTGAGTTCTGTCCAGGGCATCAAAGGGGAACAGGGCTGGTGCCAGGTCCAAAGAGAAGAGTTTTAAGACACAGGAGGAGAGCAAGGCCCCCACAGAAGGAAAACCTACTGGGCCAAGACTGGGCCACACACTTCCCATGATCATCTCATTCAATCCTTACAATGACCTCAGGAGAGAGGGAGCACTATCTCCATTTTACAGGGCAGGAGACCAAAGCCCAGTGCAATGAGGTGACCTATCTAGGGTCCCATGGCTGATAAACCTAACAGCTGAGATTAGAACACAGTCCTATTTTTTCCCACTGTATAAAAAGATGAACTGTCCCTCCCTTCAGGACTCAGTCCCCCCTTTTTGGGCTGCAGTCCCTTCACACTGATCACTCTCCCCCAGCTCCAGCCCATGGGGACCTGATTCCTCGGATCATCGGGCTTCTCTAAGGCCATGCAGCCCTACAACCTTGTATTTTCAGTGCCAGTGCAGATACTCCACTTGATTTTCACTCTCTTCCTAAAGGCGAGTAACTAAAGATAATTACATGAGCACCTGCCTGTGCCTGACACTGTGACAACATGGGGATTATGATGGTGAAACAGGCAGATCTGTGCTGGCCACCATATTGCTTACTGTCTGATGGCGCAGATAACCTGTAAAGGAAGAATTATGTTATCAAGAATGACAGTTTGGACGGGGCTTTAAGGAAACACAGAGGGTGGCAGAAGCATTGAGGGGACACCTCTCTCTTGAGTGGTGAGGGTAGGTAGACTTGGTTAGTGAGATGAGGGCCAGGAACTTCTGAATCATTCTGGGCACATCACCATCCTGAACCTTGGTCCCCTCACTATAAACTGAGGGAATAAGAAAAACAACATCATGGGATTGAATGTAAGATTAAATAAATGGGTGGTACAAGGGTTTAGCACCCTGCATGGCCCAGCAAGTACTCAGTGCATGTTAGCTATTCTATAGTTACTATCCCACACAGAAGGGGTATTTGAGCTGAGATCTGAAGGTACAGTAGGATTTTGCTAGACAGAGAAGTTGGGTGGGAGGTGGGTACAGAAGAGCATTCCAGGCAGAGAGAACAGCACTGAGCGTTTCCCACCAGCACCAAAAAAACACACAGAGGGGCGATGCTGGCTGATGTAGTTACCTAAAAAACTCAAACCGATGCTGAGCATCCTTTTTAACTTCTTGGTCCAGTTTATTAGCAAGGAAATCTTCTCTGTCAACAACCAAAAACTCTGTTTCTTCCATACAGACCATGGTGGCCCTCCTTACTGAAGTTAGAAGGCCCATTTCCTGTTGGGTGGACAGGGGCAAAGGCAAGTGAGAGGCCAACTCGAGCTTTCTGCCTGCAGCTTTGAACACCTCTTCCCTGCTTCCATCTCACCCCGGAAATCACTCCTCCTGGGACTGCAGGTTCCCTGGCCCATCCTATGTCCCTGCTCATTCCCCGCTTCCGTGGGCCCACTCTCCTCCCTCCTAACAAGCTGCATGTGGACAAAGAGGCAACAGGCTTGACCAGGCCGGAGAGAGGACACTGGAGAGGCCTCGCTGGGGAGTCGCTGTATCTCTAAGGGGTTAGAGAGGGAATGTACTCCTTAAACATCACCGATGAAGCAGCCAGACATGGACATCACCAGGTCAAACGCAATCAGCATTTGACAGGTAAGGGCGCTGGGCCCTACAACAGGGCAGTGACTTGCAGAGAGAAAAAGGCAGGACTGGGCCTGGCCTAGAGGTTCCAGCAGGAGTCCTGTCATACCCCTACCCCGACCCCAGGAAGGCGGACCCTTCCTCACTGCTTACCCCAAAATAGCTGCCCTTTTGCAGCAACTTCGGGTTGGGGTCCAGGAAGGCGCTGCTGCCATCCTCATCCTCAGTCACTGCGACTGTGCCCAAGTAGATAAAATAAAAGCTGCTGCCCCTCTGGCCCTTCTTGACGATCACACGCCTGCGACCAAACCTGGGAAAAGACCACGGCCAGCTGACCTGGTAGCAGACAGAGCCTGGGCCCTGCTGGGAGGAGATACGGATGGCTGTGCTCTTTGCTCTGGAGTATTAAAGTACAGACCAGGACTAGAAGGAACCTCAGAACAGCGTGGCTACAGCCCCATCAAGCTTGACCTCTTCACTAAGATTTATACAGTTTCCTGTCTCCGTTAGACTGAAGCTTCTGGAGAGCAGAGCCTTTGTCAGTTTGCGTAGGCATGTAAGTAAATGCTCAATAAAAGGTCATTGAATAAGTGAATGAACAAATGCTGATGACTGAATGAGTAGTTAATATTAAGAGCACTGGCTTTAGAGTCACCAGGATCCAAATCCTAGTTCTGCCCCTAGCTGTGTGACACTGGGTAACTCATATCCCCTCTCTGGGCTAGTTCTCTTATCTGTAAAATGCAGATGAATATACCTAGAAAGAGATGGATAAATGGTTTTATTTGATCCCCAACAGCTCACTACCCAACTGGGAACCTTTAAGGCAGAAGTGCCCAGGTTCATAGCAAATTGAGAGTTGATTCTTAAGCTCAGAGGAGGATAGTTTCTATATTTCAAATGCAAGTTCAAATCTCACTTCTTTTAATATTTGTTCATTTCCTTCATTCATTCAATAAAAACAAATACCAACTGTGTCTATCAGACACAGTGATAAAGGATACAAATTTTGTTCTCAAAATAATGGTTAAGTACAGGAAGTAAATAAGGTTTAGAAATGCTTTAAGAGAAGTAAAGCATAGGCTCATTCAGAAGCATGGAGAAAGGGCATTTAGCCCAACTTAGGAAGGCCAGAGAGGGCTCTAGGATGGTGGCTGGGGTCATCCAGGTGGACAGAGATATGGAAGAGCATCCCAGGCAGAGGGTCCGCCATGTCCAAAGGCAGAGAAGTGGCTGGAAGCCTAGTGCATCCCAAGAAGTAACAGTAAGCTCCATTAGAGAGGGCAGTGTACAAACCAGAGGCTTCATCAAGGTGAGAAAAAGGAGATGGCCCAGATGACAATGACCAGATGGGATAAGGCAGGCATACTCAGCCAGGAAGTTAGACTTTGGGGACAAGAAAACACAAGTCAGCCTTCATTCCAGGGTAGACTCTCAGAGACCATCTAATTCAACCTACATTTTGAGGGGTGAGGAAAGAGGGTCCCAGGGAACCCAAGGCTTGCTGAAGGCCACAAGTGACTCACACTTGAGATAGCACTAGAACCCAAATCTTCTACAGCAGATATCTGTTGCTGTCCCTGCCAAGCATCTGGTCATCTTTTTCCATCAACTGCACCCTGATTTTACTTTGGGGGAAACACCTTTTCTTGAATAACCAGAACATCACTTGCTCAGTGGTGATTCAAGTGAGGTCAATCTGGTTCAGAAAGAACTAATCCAAGGCTCTGACTTGACTGGAAAAAGGCAGTTTCTCTTTCCCAATGGACTGAATGGTGAAAAATGGAAGTCTGGAGCTGTGGTTGTCGCAGTCATCTCACCACCATGAAAGGAGTCTCAGCCAGACACTCTTCTTATATTTGCATAAGCTTCCTTATGCAAATGAAGTGCCAAGAGATGGAAAGAAATAGACACAGATGCAGAGTCCTGGTGACACTGAGCCCCTGAATCCAGCTGAACCTAAAGCTGGAGAACTATTCCAGGACTTTTCAGATACATGGGCCACCAATGCATTTCCTTAGGCTGAGTTTTCTGTCACTTGTGAGTGGAAGAATCCTATCAAATCTGCTAATTCCCAGTCCCAGAAATAATCAGCAGCTAGCAGAAGGCTTTAACAATCACCTCCTGATGTTCACAAAACACCTATAAAACACATATTATTATCCTCATTTCACTCATGAAGATACTAGGCTCAGAAAGGTTAAGTGGCTTTGTCACACCAGGGCAGACAGGGCAGTAAATTCCAGAGTGTCTAGACCTGTGGTTTTTTTTCTTGCAGTGACACCATTCTGCCTGCTACAGAACTTACTTTAAGACAGCAGTGATTCCCTCTCTTCTTCACAGGGCTAGAACAAAGCAGATGGTTCCTTCTGCCTGGAATGCCCTGTCTACACTTTTACCTGCCAAATCTACCTGTTCAAATGCCACCTCTTCTGTGAAATTCCCTTGGCCAAGCCAGCTGGAATGTTACCTCCTCCCCTACCCTGGCTTATTATCTGTGAAATGGACCCTGCATGGGTCATAAAGGGCCATAATCTGTAATTCGTTGCGATTATGTTCTAGACTGTGACCTCTATAAGGAAGGCTTCAGGACACAAGACCTTATATCTTGAATTTTCAAGACAGGTCTTACCTCAAATATTACACTAGGCTGCTCACCTCAGGCCACTGAAATGTCCTGGAAATAACTATTTCCACATGCACCCTGTAGAATTCTCTACTACAAAGTATTTACATAATTCTTTTTTTTTTTTGTGTGCCATGGACCAATTGACAACCTGGTGAAGCCTTCACAGAACAATGTTTTAAGTACATAAAATAAAATACAGCAAAATTATAGTTAACAAAAACCCAAGTTTGTAATAAGTTTTTTTAAAAACCCAAGCTTGTGATATAGCAGTATCTGTGCCTCCTTATTAAGGTGCTGAAAACAAGATCCAGCAGCAGATCTAATAACTTCCATAATCTCAAAGAGGTGATAAATATAAATTATTTTTTGAGAAATTTGCAACAACTTGAATATGTGAAAATATCTGTAATTTCTTTTGGTAAAAAAAGTCATAGGAATGGCTAATACTAGATGGTTCGTTAGCTACATTCATGACTAAAGGAAATGATAAATTTCAGAGATAATGAAAATGAAGATAGAATTTTTTTTTTCATCCAAATTCAAAGACCTTTGCCCTAGTTGTTCCTACCTGAATGTAGTACATCATCTGTGATCCCTTCTGGAATTTAGGGCCAGGCCTTGAGTCTTAGCCCTCCCACTTATCTTCTGGGTGAACTAGGAGGGGTCATTCATCACCCCCACCACCCAAGCCTCAATCTCATCTGAAAAATGAGGGACTTAGACTAGATCTTTTCCAAGGTTCTAACCAGATCCTCTTCAGATTCAGTGACTCCTTAATTCTGGGTGGATTCTCAACAAATGGATGAGGTAAAGTGTACAGCAGTCATAAAGGTGAGCATGACAGTGAAGTGACAAGACAGTTTCTCATGGCTGACACCCTACGGAGGGGCTGGCCGACCTGTATGGCCTTCTCAGCCGGGTCCTTCCTCCCAGCCCAGCCAAGCCCAGCCCAGGTGCCAGGGGGTGCCCCATACTGACCGTTCAAAGCGCATGACCTTGGCCAGGAGCAGTTGCAGGGGCTCCGAATAGCTCCGGTAACTATCTAGAACCTGCAAGATGTTGCAGAGAGCCTGGATCTCATGCTCTGTCCTCCAAGCAGGCTTCTTCTGCGTGATCTGAATGGCCTTTGGAGGAAAATGACCCTGGGGAGAAAGAGCCAAAATGAAACAGGACCCAGCAGTTTCCCTCAGGGGCTAGTAGGCAGCTCCCCACACTCCTGCTTTTACACTTTCCCACTCCCTGTACAATAGTGGCTGGCATGTACTGAGTGCTTACTGTGTGCCAGGCATTGGGATCAGCATCTTACACACACACTGTCTCACTGCATCTTTGCCCAAAGAATCAAGGCACAATTATTATCCCCATTTGACCAATGAAGATACTCAGGCGGGATCTTAACCTAGAACTGCGACATGCCAAGGCCTGATCCCCAACTACTGATCACACTGCCTCTGCCGTACACTGACACCCCTCAGTCAATAATGGGGCTCTCTGGGCTCGAGGGCCCACCGCCCATGCACCCTGCAGTCAAGGGAGACCTCCTCTGCCTCAGCCCATACCTCAGCATGCTCCAGGAGACCAAGGAAAAAAGAGAACCTATAGAGACTGTTAGCTAACCCTCATGAACCCGGACTCTCAGACCAATAGGCAGGCAGACCCATCTGCTCACTCACTACTCCCACCTGCTGGGGAAATGGCACTGTGAGTGGTTAACACCCACTACTGGCCGCACACTGCACTTAGGATAAAATCTTAACTCCTGCCACAGTCTAGGGACCCCACGTCTGACTCCCTCCCTCCCTCCAGCCCTCCAACTTCCCTGCCTGCCTCCCCCTTCATTCTCTCATCTCTAGCCTCCTTCCCACCTCTGGCACATGCCAAGCTCACTTCTGTCTTCAGTTCTCTGCTTGGGCTATTTCCGCTGCCTGGAACATTCTTCTCCTGGATTTTCACAGGAAATGGCTGCTGCCTCCTCCTCACTCTGCTCTCAGCTCATATGGAGCCACAGCCTCAGGGAGAACCTTCTAGATTATCTGAGCTAAAATAGCAGGCCCCCTTCTCAGCACTCTGTAAGCTCTGAATCATTTTTTTCAAAGCATTTAATTCTTTCTTAAATGATCTTATTCCTTCTTGTTAATGTCTATACTATCTGTCATTTCCCCACCCTAAACACACACACACACACACACACACACACACACACAATCTAGAACTGCACTGTCCAATATGTCCAACAGCCACATGTGGCTATTTAAGTTAAATTAGATTAAAAAGTAAGTCCCTCATTCACACTAGACATAAATGCTCAATAGCTACACAAGTCTGCTGGCTACTGTATTGGATAATGCAGACTGTGAAACATTTTCATTGTCACAGAAAGTTTGATTAGACAAAGGTGCTCTAGAATATAAGCCCCAATATAAACAGGATTGTGGCCTCGTCTACATTGTCTACCACTCTAGAATAACATCTCACCTGTAGCGGACACTTAACAAAATAAACATTTATGGAAGGAATGAATGGATGCCAGCAGTCTTAAATATAGTAATTGTCCCAGAAGCAAAAGGAAAGTACGACATGATGCAGGATTCTGGACATCTCAACAGCAGATCTGATGCCTTGCATATTCACCGGGAAAGGCAGTGTAGCATAGTGATAAAAAAAAAACACACAGGCTCTGGTGCCAGGTGCCTGGGTTTGAACTTTGTCCTGCTGCTTCCTAGCTGTGTCCTGGGACCAGTCACTTCTCCCCAAGCCTCAGTTTCCCTACCTCGCAATCACAGAAACTACATGTACAAACAGCAGAGTTAATATGTGTCAAGGGCTTAAAATGCCCCCGGAACAGAGCAAGGGCTATGGAAGCGTTGGCCTTTTTTTAATGGTCTGAATCTAGTCTTTCTCCTTTCTCTCTCTTACTATCAATAACCCACTGGGATTTCTACCACAGGGTCTATTTATGGCAAAACATAGATGCCTTTGGCTTCTATGAACCAAATTGATTCTTTGGGCCCACTTGGGGCCCTTGTTCCTTCAGGAAATCTTTCTTACCACCCCCAACGCTTGAGACTCCTTTCTGTGGATTCCTACAAACTGACAGTCTGTTATTTAACTTCCTGGGTAAGTTTCCTCACCTTAGCTCCTAAGTAGCTCCTTAAGGGCAGATGCAAATGTTACATAACCTAGTAGTCATTCTTGTCCCTCAGTATCTACAAGGGGTTGGGGGATTGGTTCCAGGACTCCTGCGGATCCCCAAATCCACAGATGCTTAAGTCCCTTATATAAAACGGTGTAGTATTTGCATACAACCTACGCAATTCTCCTGTATACTTGAAATCATCTCTATATTACTTACAATATCTAATGAAATATAATAGTTGTAAATGTAGTATAAATGCTCTACACATTGTTGCCAATTGCTACTGTTTATTCAAGTTTGGTTTTTGGAACTTTCTGGAATTTTTTTTCCTGAATATTTTCTGTTTGTGGTTGGTTGAATCCATGGATGTGGAACCTGCAGATACAGAGAGCTGACTGTATTCCCCATAACCAGACACAGATCTAGGCCTACCTCAGGAGCTCAAAAAAATACCTGGAATGGGGAAAGGGGCATATTATTCAAACAGAGCCTGGAAGATGTGACCCCTGCCTCCTTCTCAAACACCATTTCTCAGTGCTGTCACCCTCACTGGCTCCAGGCCAGCTACCCCCTCATTGTGTTCCTGAGAGGGGCTGCCCATAATGCCACCACGCAGAATTAGCCATTAACATGACACATACTTGTTTCCTGCCTTTTTCTTATGTATAACATTTTTGAAAACAACCCAAGTAATACATGACTGTATTTTCCATCAAAAATCAGAGCAATACAGATGGTAAAAGCTCCCTGTACCATGTCACCCTGAATCCCGATCCGCCCTCCACCGCCAGAGTTAACTATTTACATATATTATTATATACTCATACATGTACCCACAGAATATGTACAGAATTGCTTTGTTTTTATTTATGTAAATGTAAGACTGCAGGCACTGTTTATGCAACTTGCTTTTCTTTCACTCGATGTTTTTTCCGTAAACTGTGTTAGCAATGTACCCGTTGCTTCCAATGTCCTAGAAATGCTATGATAAATGAGTTTATGATTCTAAGCCTCTATAATCCTTCAGGTTCTTTTTGAGAGGCTTAGCATTTGTACAGTCCTAATTCAGAGTATATCAAAGTTTAGTTTTCAAGTGTTGTCCTGAGGGACAGCTTATATATGTATAAATATGTGTATCAACTTGATTGAGATATAATTCACATAACATATGATTCCCCATTTAAATTCAATGATTCCCCAATTCAATGATTTTTAGTATAGTCACAGAGTTGTGCAACCATCACCACAATGGATTTTAGAACCTTTTCATCGCCCTAAAAAGGAACCTGGTACCCATTAGCAGACACTCAAAGGGCAGATTTTTAAATTGGGTCTTTACTCTCTATCTCCTTGGTGGAGCCAAAGCCAGTTATAACTCATTCAAGAGGCAGAGAGGCCTTGCCTATATGATGGATTTTTCCTTCATGCTGTCTTTTCTCCCTCTACTGTTGTGCACAGAATTGCCTTCATCTTTAGAGTTCTGTGGCTCTCAGGGAGACCCCGAGTTTCTCCTTCCGAAGGGCAAAACTTGGGTAACCTTCAGTGTCAGACATTGGCTGGTCTTGAAAACTGAAGAAACTCAAAATTTGGATGACTTCACTGTACTTAATACATCATGGGGCATGAAAAATTAGATTATGCCCAGGAGAGGCAGGCAACAGAAGCCACACCTTGGCTTCAAGGGAGGAGAGGGTAGCAGGATAGCACAGGTGGTCCTGGTACCCCTTATAAAGCTCTGTTCTCTCTGCTTTTCATGAGGGAAAAAGCATGGCTGCTCCAGGCCAGGGTCGGATCAGGTCTATGTTGATAAGTACTTCAGGTCTTACCTATAAATAGGTGAGCCTCTTTAAAATTTAAATTAAATTTTAAATTTTAATTTAATATCCAAGATTTGGTGGGGAAAAGCCGGGAAGATAATAATTCTTGAAATTCAGAGAAAAAGTCACACAATCCAAATGACACAAAGGCATTTCCTCATCAGAATGGCCACCCAAGCCCAGGTTGGGAACGGGTATGCCCAGCAGCTCTCAGAAAGTTTGGGGCAGAGCCAGAATTCACACACAGGCCAGGGCTTTTCCCACCACACCAATTATTCCTCCTCTGTCTGGGGCTCTCACATTCTCTGCTTTGCCTTCCACTGTTTTCCCACTGGTCGAAGAGCAGGAGATCTCCCCTGCCAGTTCTGCTCAGCTATCAAGCAACAGTGGGCTCCAGCAGGCAGGGGGAAGTCAGGTGTGTGGCTACCAGTCTTGGAATGTCAGAACTGAAAGGGGTCACGGGGATCAGCTATTTTATAGATGAGGAAACTAAGTGGCTAGCTCAAGGTGGAACACTGGGTTAGTGGCAGAATCAGGACTAAACCCAGCTGTCCTGATACCCAGCCCAGTGCTTCCTTCAAACCATGACGCAAAACAAACAAAATTCCCAGCAGCAAGGTCAGAGCTATCTATACATACCGACTCTGCTACAAAGTCCATGGTATCAAATGTGATTCGGCCTTGCTTCTTCTTCTCGACAAAAAAAAAAAAAAAAAAAAAAAAAAAAAAAAAAAAAATGGAGTCAGGGAGAGGAAGGAGAATCAGCAAGACTGCTTCTAGAATTTTGCATTGAAATGCTTCTGCACACCTGGCTCACCATCGTAGGCGGGAACCCACGGGAAAACTCCTACCAGATGAGCCTCTCATGTCCACCTCTGCCATCTGCTCAAAAGCCCCAACTCTGCACAAGACTTGGGCCCAGAATTGACAACATATTATTTAATGGAGGCAGAGAGAGATGGGGTGGGGAGAAGGAAAGGAGGATAGAGAGAGTAAGGATGGAGAAAGAAAAAGAAGAGGGGAAAAAAAGCAAAAAGAAAAAGAGAGAGAGAAAATAGAGAGAAAAAAAAGAACAAAAAGGAAGGATAAAAAAAGAGCAAATGAAGTGGATATGCATCATCAGGTCATCAGGACAAAGCAGGTTTTATTAAGCAGCCCCACTTAGGATTTGAAGTGGGTGAAGGAAGTTACCCAAGGATCACATAGCCTCTAAAGGATGGCCAGAAGGAAGAGATGTAGGAGGTCTTAGGGATGAACTAAGCCAACCCTGTTTCCTAACAGAAGCAAAGAAGATGGGGAAAGAGTAGAGAAGAGAAGGGGGCACAGAGAGAGGAAAAAGCTATGCAGGGGGAAGTAGGGGGGAAGGAAAGGGACAAACAAGGCTCTGACCACCATTGTGGGCCAAACCAGGACCCCCCCCACTCATATCTCTAGGCACATCTCGTGTCCTTCCCTAGAGTCCACTCAGATCCCTGTCTTTTCCCTCCACTTACAGTCTGTGCACCTGTGTGGTATTTCTCAGGGAGGCCAATGAAAGAAAAAGGTGGTGTCAGAAAGATCTGGATTCACATACCCCACTGAAAACCAGTCTACAGTTCTCTCTGCTATCATAACACCCCTGCCCCCCAGCCCTCTACCCAGAAGACGTGTGACCCCCATAGGCTGTCCCTGAGAAGCTTCTGCTCTGTGCAAGGCCATCCTGACTGTGCAGTGTTGTCAGGATTAGCCTCACACTCCCCTGATAACAAACCTGACTCTGGTCTTCACCTTCCAACTGCCTGGGCATCAGCCCAAGTCTCCTGGGAACCAAACACTCCTGGTCTCCAGGGCCTTTTGCTTCACCACCGCATGACACCTTGAGTCAGAATGCCCTTCCTGAGGTTACCACACTCCTACTCCACCCTTTCTCATCTCATGGCCCAACAACAGGGCAGAATCTGGCTGTGGATGTTGTTTGGTTTGGCAAGCACAGTGTCTCCATAACATATGAATCTGAATATCTTCAGATGGGGCAAGCCCTTCCTCTCCAGCTGCACCACAGTTGCCTACTCCCTGATGCATCTTAAACTCAGCTACACACACCCAGTTACATTACATGCTGGCCCCTGAGAAACCAATTTGAGACCACCTTCCATTCCTCCATCACCACCATCCCTCCCAAACCCCTCTCCTTGGCTGCTAGCCTTCAGGAACCATTCTGGGAAATATCTTGGAGTGAATCCTTGGATGAGGTGGAGGCAGGGGCTGGATCTAGTCACTCTTGGAATAATAGGAATATGGGCAGGGTTTGTCCAGGTATTAACTGGGGAAACTTTGGAGCTCTAGATAGTAATGAAGACACCTTTGGGAAACCAGAACCAGTTAATGGAATAATGATCAACTTGTTAGAACCAAAAAGGTGCTCATGATCTATCACTGGGATACAATATTTGAAACTGGAACCTTCTAGTAAATCTAGAAAGCATGGTCACCAAAGTGGCCCTGCAAATGTCCCCTTCTTGTCTAAATGAAGGGGCAGGAAAGAATTATGGGGTTTAATATTAGGTAACCCTCTCACTTGATGATACCAGTCACCTTCTCCAATATAAGTCTTATCATTAATAAAAGTGACAGCTGGGTCTCCTATCTGTTTTACCCTTTGTCTTCTCTCTCAACTGATTCAGAACTTGGGCTGGGAAGTGAAGTGTTACTTATTGGGCTCCTTTAAAGCCTCATAAACCTGCGAACCCCAGCAGCTTACATCCCAGAAAGAGAAGACAGGGTTCTTTCTGTGAGCAGTCTCAATGATCTGATATTCCCGAAATCCCCTGAGGCCTTGGCGAAACATTTTACACACTCGGATCATCTTAATGATATCCATAGTGAGCTGGTACAGCCCCTGCGGAAACAAAACAAACAAGATCAGTGGAAACCAACAGTCAATAGCAGCCTAGATAGTGCTGAACTGGGCGAAATGCAATAGGATTAAGTGCTGTGGTGTTGCTGGTTATATCTTCAGGAATTTTTCAAGCCTGTTGAAATCATGTTGGTGGCTTTAAACTGACTAGGACAGGAGTATTTATGCCACAGAAACTGGCAAGTACAACAAATGGGGGCATCTCCCTCCCCAGGATCCAACTGCTAAAACATTCACCAGTCCAGCTCTAGTTAACTGTCAAATCCTTCACTTTGGTCCAGAAAATAATGTGCAAGAGTAACGGCTGGCAGTGAGGGGTGATGCGAAGAGCCTGCATTTTGGAATCAGATGGATCTGAGGGAAGAACGGTCAGGAGATGCAACACTGCTGGCTTTGAAGGCAGAGGAATGAGGGTGGTCTCTAGAAGACAGAAAGTCAAGGGAATAGATTCTTCCTTCCAACCTCAAGAAAGAAACACAGGCCTGCTAACACTTGGATTTTAACCTGTGCCAGACTTCTAGCCTACAGAAGATAATAAATGTATGTTGTTTCAAGCCACTAAATTGTGGTATAGCAGCCAAGAGAAAACTAATATAATTTGTGATCCAAGACAGGCCATCCTAGCTTTTCCCTGAGAATTTAGAACTGAGAACAAATCAGTTTCTCCATCCCAAGTAAATACAGAGGGCAGGGAAACAAGTTCAACATCAAAGAGACAAATCTAGAATGCGAAACAATCTACTAATTAACCCAGTTTCTTCAAAAAGTCAACTTCATGAGGAAAAAACCAAGTGCGGGGGCTGTTCTAGATTAATACTCAAGATACATACAAACAAATGCAAAATATGAACCTGGACTGGCTCCTGATTTATAACAACAAGCTGTAAAAGACATTTTAGGGATAAATAAGGAAACTGAATATGACTAGATATTATATATTAGGGAATTAGTGTTAATTTTCTTAGTATTATAGTGATATTGTGGTCATGTCCTTATTTTTAAGAAAGAAGTATTATAAAGTATACAATTTATTTTGAAAGGGTTCAGCAAACACACCTGTGCCCACACACACATGCCAATACATAAAGCTAATATATGGCAAAATGTTGATTGTTGGATCTAAGGGTCGTGATCATTATATATATTTCAACTTTTATGTTTAAAAATTTCCATAATTAAAAAAAGGCAAAAGCTGAAAACTTTTGTTTATTAACTTCTGTTAATAAGAACATCATCAACAGAAGGAAAAGACAAACTGCAGACTAGAAGAATATATTCGCCATCATATAATTCACAAAGGATTACTATTCAGAATTATAAAGAATTACCATCAGAAAGGGTTACTATCCAAATTTTTTTTAATTTTAAAAGTTCTACAAATTAAAAGAAAAATGCAAATAACCCAAAAGAAAAATGAACAAAGGATATAAGCAGGTAATTCAAAAGGAAACTCAAACCACCTATAAACAATGAAAAGATTCTGAACATCACCAAAAATAATGGAAATGTAATGAAAGTACCAAGATACCATTTTACACTTATCAGAGTGGGGAAATGAGAAATATGGCACGACTACATTGGAGAGCAATTTGGCAACATTTTGAAAAGCTGAGGATGTGTGCACTTTACAATCAAGGAATTGTTTGCACTTTATGTATACACTTCAGAGAAACTCACACACGTGCACACGGAGATAGCCATGGGGATGACCAGGGCATGCTGGAACAGTGAAGAGCTAAAGACACTGAAGTGTCCACCAGTAGAGGACATATCCAGGACAGTCACAGGACCGGACACGGCACTAGAGCAGTGTGTGTCAATGTGGGCAATGCTCGCACATGATTTTGGGTGGAAAAAAGGTGAAATGAGATGTGCCATTTATAACACCATTCTTTAAATTGTGCCGCACACTGTAGTTGCTTATGGGTACATACATACGTATGTAACAAAATGTTTAAATACCGATAGGAAGGGTACACATCAACCTCAGGAAAGTGGTTGCCAGTGAGGAGAAAGGGAGTGGGATGCGGAGGCACTTCACCTGTAACTGTAATTTATTCTTAAATTACAGATCCAAAGGAAATGTGGGGCAAGGCTTTCTTAATAAAATTAATATTTACTGAATACAATTTGCCATTGTCAGGCACTATTCTAAGCCCTTTCTATGTATTGATTCATTTAATCCTCAACAATAAAGCAACGCAGCAGGCACTGATGTTATCACCCTTCATAGAGGAGAAAACAGGCACAGCAAATCATGTAACTTGCCTAATACTAATATCAGTCACAGGACTAATAGGTGATAGAGATTTGAGCCCAGGACGCCTGGCTCCAGAGTCCATAAGTTTAGCCTACTACTACTCTACCCTGAGGCCTGGCCTTATTCTCTCTGGATCTCCTAACAGCGTGAAGGGTGGGTCCAGAACAGTTCTCAGGGGCTTCTGACCTGCCCAGTGTCGAGGGCAGAGTAGGCTACAAGGCAGGGGTCAGAATTCAGTCTTTCTGAAGCCTAACCTGGAATGCTTTCCTTTGTGACTCCAAAAGGTACAGGGCGGCCACATTCACCCAAGGCCCCCTCCTACACCTGCCTCTCCCTTCCTCAAAACACCTGTCAGTTCAATCTTCCACTCTTCCCTCCCAGGGGCCCTGACACTCCTCACCAATTCCTTCTTCAGGATCTGCCAGGAATGGGGCACACTGTATCTCCTCATGGTTCCTGAGGTGGCAAATGGCACAACAGCCCCTTTGCCTTTCAAGGGTAGGACCATAAATCTTCCCCGAAGAATCCTGTTATACTAGAAACAGCTTCCCTCAGTGGCAACGTAAGAGCTCCTCTCTGTTCCTCAGATCCTACCAACAGCAGCTGGAAGCCCTGTTCTGACAAATCTCATTCTCAGAATCTCATGTCACAGTGGAGGATTCTAGAAGGAAGAGAGGGCAGTGGGAAATAACTGGAAACTGGGAATCTAACACTTATTGAGCACTCATAGGCATTATCTGAGTTAATCCTCACAACTACCACAAGGTGAGGGACTTCACAGCCACTCCTTCCAAGAGGCTGAGGCTCAAAGTAGCTAAATGACCGCCGGAGTCACTAGGCCATCTTGAAAGCAGGAGACTTCTGGACTGGGGATGGGGCATCTGACACCTCAGCCTGGGGACCACTCTGAGGCTTAGAAACTGGAGAACCTGGAGTGTAGGTGTGTGGCACTATCCTATAAATCTTGTAAAATCAGCAAATCAGGAACAGTGAGCAAATCAGAAGTCCTCGACCAAATGGGATGCCAAATGTTAAAAAGAATTTGGTGATGAGAACTCAATGACTCTGAGGTCCTTCCAAAAGGGAAGCATAAGGGTCCCAGAGTACTTTTTTCTACTAGATCAAAGACAGCAGTTGATAATCCCAACCTGCTTTTGTACAAGAATCTTTAGTGAAAAACTATGACTTCAAGTATTGCCTGATGTGCCCCTCCTATCCAGCTAAGCCGCCCCCAACTGGATGGGTACTGAATTCAGTGAGGACAGCTGGACAGCTGAAAAGACAGACTGAGGCTCTAAATGACTAAATTCAAAGGCCACCACTCTGGTGAAACATTAATCACTTACAGAGGTGAGAAAAGGTAGAACTATTTTTTTCCCCTTATCTGAAGAAAAGATGTAAAAAACTCCGAGAAAGACAGAGGAAGAGGAAGTTTCAGAAAAAGAGAAAAGCAGTGTTGTGTCTCCCTACCCCCATCACAAACCTAGGCTTGAGGAAGGAAATATAAGAAGATCCCCTAGAAGAGTTTAGAGGATTTCTGAGAGAAACTATTAGACATGGGGAAAGCAAGAGAGATGGTTGGAGGTGGCTATGGACAGGGGGTGTCCCATCAGTCCTCTGAGTTGTCTCAGGATCCAGGTGACATGGAGAGGATCCAGGTTAAGGGGGTCATCAGAGGATGCCAGTAAGTAAAACCAAGAATCTGATGAAACCTCAAAAGGAGACACTCCCAACCTCACCTCTTGCCAGTTGTGGTTGTATAATTTCCCCTGGAAATTGGATCAGTGCAGTAAGGAAGAGGCAGGAAGTTTGGAGAGCTCTGAAGATGGGTCAATAAGCCTGAAATTACATCCCCTCAAAATCACTAGACTGGATCTCAATTTACCTGAAGACATCTAAATTAAGTTGTCTGCAAGGAAGCAAGCTGGGGACTCGGTGTCAGACACTGAATTCAGTTCTAGAAAATAAGAAAGCTCTGTTTCTATCCCAGTTCCTAATCTTATAACTGAATAGCTATAGGGCTGAATGTCAGAAAGAACACTGGTCCTATTCCTCTTGATCTTGGATAAGTTGACTATGTTGGGCCTCATCTTCCTCATAAAATGGAGTTAGAGTCATTTCCACAAATAATTTATTTTCAAGATAAAAATATCCTTATTATTTTGCATATAGAGACCTCCAACTACGTACAAAACATGAATATACAACTATATACAAAGATGAATAAAATATGGCCCCTGCTTATTAGGAGCTCACAATATGGTAGGAAAGGAATATGCCTCTATAGCCATAAGAGAAAGTCCGACTAGAATAAAGCTACAAAGTTATACGAAGAAAGGGCAAGGCCTGTTCAGAAAGCATGAGATGCGGCTGGAAAGTGAGATGCCCAGGAGGTGTAGGAGGAAGTGAGGCTGGGCTGGCAGAGGCCACAAACCAGCCAGCCACCCATGAGCTACACTGAGCTTGCAGACTGCTTTATCTGGCCCACATGGTGTTTTGGTTAAAATACTGTGAAAACTTAACTTGCTTAACTTTAGCTGGGGAATGGGCTCTCCAGTTCACCTAAGTCTTTCACCTCATACAACCTGTGTTACCTGTTCCCTGTTCATTACTGCCAGGACAGGATCTATATGGCCTCTTTCAGGTCTAAAATTTTTTGACTATAATCAGTGGCTGCAAAATGGTGGTCCACAGGCCATATCTGCTATCATGTTATGATGAAGTTTTTTTTTTAATTTTGAATAAATTATCAACACTTAAATACTGGGATTTTATGGGTAATATTCTAAGAAAATATAATTTGCCAAAGTGACCCCAAAAGAAACTATCTAATAGAAAGAATAGGAGAATAGGTGAAATAGAGAAAGTTGTAGAAGAGCTCTCTCACCACCACCCCCAAAAAAGAAAAAAGTACCAGGTCTTAAGTTTTCACAGGCAACTTCAGATAATCTTAATAATTCTCAAAAGTGTTCCAGAGCATAAAAAGAAGGAAAACTACCAAATTCTTTTTATGAAATAAGGAGAATACTTACACTAAAACCTGATAAAAGTTGCATAAAACGGGAAAGCTAGAGATTCATCCCATTTACAAATACTATTTAAATTATTAAAATACGTAATATTTTAATAATTTAATAAATATTAAAGTATTAAGCAAACAGAATTCAATACCACATTTTAAAATAACATCATTTCAGGAATACAAGGATGGTCAACAGAGAATCTATGAATATAATTTGTTAAGTTAGCATGACTAAGGAGAAAAATCACACGATCTTCATATATCAAAAACAATTTTTGACAAAAACAGGTTAATGTCACTCTTGTTGGCATCTGGGGCTCTGACGTACTGGGGACCTTATTTAGTAAGACTGTACAGACCATGCCTCTGTCAGGAAGGAAGAAATGTTCCTCTACCCTTCTAGGTTCTTCCGGCTGGTATAAGAATTAAACTGACAGGAGACAGATTAACAGGAGAAAATCAAACAAAAGTTTAATAACATGTATACTTGGGAGAGACCCAGGAAAACTGAGTAATTCGCCAAAATGGCCAAAATCCTCACCTTAACTTTCAGCTTCTTCAGCTAAAGACAAAAGAGGATGTTGAGGGTAGTGATTTGAGACTTCAAGGCTATTTCACATATGGAGATGGAAAAAATAAATATTTGGTACACAGATGTTCGCTGAGCCATATAGAGACAATGGGTCATAGAAAGGACTGGGTCAGAGTCCTGCGGAGTATCCCCTACCCCTGCCCACACCAACCCCCACCCCACCCAAGCTCAGATTCTCTGCAGATGTCTCTGGTATTAGCTCTATTCAGGAATAGGACTTTTATCTAAATTCTTTAGGCAGCTAAGGGGGAGGTAAAAAGAAAGACTGCCTGAGGTTTCTGTTTCTTAAAAATAATCAGCTTAAATTAATCTTTATGCCAAAGAGACACATTTTGGGGTGGCAAATTTTGCTCCCCTACACCTCAGAACTGTCACATTGGTTGAGGGCTGCTCTTAGAAGCATTCATTTGCCAGCATTTCTGGGATGAGCAATTCAGTGGCAGAAAAGGCCCTCTGGCAAAGGTGCTCAGACCAGGAACCCACCATGTTAATGCAGAAATGGCAAGTGCCCAGAAGACACAGAGGGTTAAAGCCAAAAGAGGATGCTTGGGGCTGAGGTCCCACTTAGGGAGAGCTGGCAGAGGCTGGAGTCCTCCAGAGAAGGTCAGAGAAGGTCGTGCACCTTGAAGGCAGAACCAACAGCATATTCTGTTGAACACTGGGATGTGATGTAAGGGCTGGCTCTGGGAGCTTCCCTGGCATGTAGGCTGACCAGGGAAACACACAGACGTGTCATTTTTGCAAGCCTGCAGCTGCCAAGCTCCATCTGCTACGAAGAGGAAGAACTGAATTCACTCACACAAAACCCTTATCAAAAGGAGCTTCGCTAATGACCCTAAAAGACTTCCTACCAGCCTGGAATTCTACTCTAGTCCCTTTCCCACTCAACTGCAACAGACAGCTGGTCCAGGAAGACCTCACTTCATTTAAAGGGGGAGTTAGAATAAAAAAATAAATAGCCCAGACCTATATAAATATATTACAGAAAAGTGGAAGAGGGAGGCAGGGAACAAGAAAAACAAATGTTAGATGAAAGGCACTCACCAGAAAAAAATTAACATGAAAAAGATGACAATCATGAACAACAAAGGATTCAAAGGGCTTAATGAATTTTAAAACAAGAGATCAAAGCAAAGATGCAATAGTTCAAAGAAGAGATGATGAAGCAACTGGAGGAGATGGCACTGGCAGCTCAGGAAAGAAAGTACTTTAAAAAAAAAAAAACTCTGAAGTGAAGGTCATTTCAGAAACATCAAAAAGGAAGCTAGCCTTGCTGAATACAGAGAATGTGATTGCAAAAAGCAAGTGAAGGAGCTGGAAATGAACAATTAAAAAGGAACCAAGAATAATATGGCTAACAAGTATGGAGATATACAGAGATGGAAAAGTGGGAGGGTTGAGGGGGTAGGTATAGCTCAGTGATAGAGCACATGCTTAGCATGCACGAGGTCCTGGGTTCAATCCCCAGTACCTCCATTAAATAAATAAATAAGCCCAATTACCTCTCTCCCCAAAAATAAATAAATAAATTTAAACAAAGCAAGTGGGAGGGTTGAGTATATGGGTTTCTTGAACTTTCATAACTGTAAATCTTAAGAGAGCTTTTAAACTTGATAAACCTAGAAACAGATGTATAAACATATTTAAAGATATAAAGGGAACTGAAAATAACAAACTGAATAGGAAAGGATGAAGAAAAGCAGAAGTATAATAATTACTCTTTTCTGACTTCTGATTTTTGTATTAGATATATATGTATCATCTATTCAAATGAATGAATCAGTTTTTAATTAACAAAACCAATGCAGTACAATCAGGAACACAGAGCCACTGGTAGAACACCACAGTAAAAAGAGGTTCACTGAAACTGGGAACTAAGAGGGTCACAATCACTGAATAGAAATCAGTGAAAGGAGGAAAACTCAAAAGGATTAGGAAATATCTAGGCTTCTGAACTGACACTGTCTTATCAGGAATGAGAATTACTAAAAACCAAGTTAATTACAAACATAATCCAGTTAGATTAAGCACCTTAGACCAGTTACCTATGGCTCATCAAAACATCAAAAGATAAAATATACCTTCATCCCAAGATCAAACATACATGATGAAAAAGGTTATCAAAAAGAGGTTAATAGCCAGTAGAAAGACCAGAGCAAGCCTCATAGATTTTGTAATAAAAATTTTAAAAAAAATACACACACATACAAATGGAATGTCCTGGGGGCTTTTTATCCAAATCACTCATTAGCTGAACCGGCTTCCTCTTCACCATGATCACAGCTGGCCCCCTGGATGATGTATGTAGTATGTGATGTGTGTAAGTGAAATTATAGGATTACTAAGTCTGTTAAAATCTCAATTTCTTGTCCATTAGTAATTTATCTTAAAATTTTCTATTTAATACCTCATATTTAAAAAAATGCAAAATAACGAGTGTTGGCAAGGATGAGGAGAAATTGAAACCCTTGTGCATTGCTGGTGGGAATGTATGATGGGGGAGCTGCTGTGGAAGACATAGATAGTTCCTCAAAAAGCCAAATAAAGAATTACCATGTGGCCCAGCAATTCCACTTCTGGGTATGTACTCAAAGGAATTAACAGCAGGGACTCAGATGTCAGTACACCAATGTTCACAGCAGCTTTATTCACAATAGTCAAAAGAGAGAAGTAACTCAAATGTCTATTGAGAAATGAATGGATAAATAAAATGTGTTATACATGGAGACGTATCGAAAGGACGCATAAGTCAGCCTGAAGGGCTCCTGCTAGTCAAATCTGAGATAATTTGATTGTCAGAATAAATAATGAATTCCAGGGGCTACGAAGATGGAATAACCCTATTACGGCCTCTCTCCCCAGTCTGTTACAACTAAAAACTCTGGACAAAATAGAAACAACAACTAACTTGAGATTCTGAAAAACAAATGATGTCAAGTGGATTTGGGGGTGGGAGGGTAGTAAAAACTTGAGGAAACAACCCAATGGGGCTGAGTTTCCAGATTAATGAAGGACACAAGTTACTAAATAAAAATTCAATTACATTTTATACAGTATCAAACAATTAAAAATCAAAAAATTTTAAACAATACTATTTATAGCAGCACCAAAAGCATGAAATATTATATATAACAAAATATGTGCAGGTTCTTATACTGAAAACTATAAAACATTGATGTAAAAAGTTAAAGAACATCCAAATAATACCAGACCTGGTACCATGTCTTTTACATGTCTTTACTCATTGACTTCAGAGCCATTCTGTGTGGTAGTTATCTCCAGGCTCAGAAAGAGTCTATGATTTTCCTAAGGCCATATTATAAAAGAATTTATAGCAGCTTTATTTGTAATAGGCCCAAATTGTAAATAACTCACAGGTCCTTCAGTGAGTGACTGGTTAAACACATCATCGCACATCCACACCATGGATTATGACTCAGCAATAAAAATGGACAAACTACTGATACACACAACAACCTGGGTGAATCTCCAGGGAATTATTTGAATAAAATAAAGCCAATCCCCAAAAGTTACCTACTGCATGATTCCATTTATATAACATTTTTGAAATGAGAAAATTATAGAGATGGAGAAGAGATTAGTATCAGTGTTAGGTTAGGGATGGGGGTAGGGGAGTGGAATGGGTGTAATTATAAAGCAGTAGAACAAGGGATCTTGGTGGCGATCAAACATTTCTAGGTACTGATGGCGGTATAGTTGCACGAATCTATGCATGTGACAAAACTGCACAATCCTACACACATACACAAATGACTGCATATAAAACTTGTGAAATCTGAATAAACTATATGGATTATGTAAAGTCAATTCCCTGGTTTTGCTATTGTTTTACAGTTATGCAAGATGTTACCATTGGTGAAAACTGGGGAAAGTGTGCAGGAGACCTCTCTGCACTATTTTGTAATTTTCTATAAATCTATAACTATTTCCAATAAAGAGTTGTGTTTTGGGTTTGTTTGTTTTTTTTTTAAGTATCCAGCTTCTGATCCACAACTCCCAACAATGTGCCATCAAAAGACAGTAAAGTCTCTGTCTCAAAGAGTCTGTAAATCATACTGGAGCTCTCCCTTCATAGGGATGGTCTGCAATCTACCGATTGCCCTCTCTAATAAACATTTACTGGGAGTCAGGCTTTGTGTTGGAAGCTAAGTGATAGGAGATGAATGATTTATGATCCATTCCCACGTGAGCTCCCAACCTAGTGCTAATAAAAATGCCTAATATGGTAAGAGCATTAGACTAGGAGTCAAAAGAATTCTGTCCTCCTGGGAATAGCTTTTTGATTTTGGACCAATCCGTTGCTGTTTGGAATCTTGACTTCTTAACCTGCAAAATTCAGAATGGAATACATACAAATATATATCTTACACTTAACTGGGGCCCTCTGGGTGGGTTCAAGGCTATCTGAAATTACCTGAAATTGTATGCCGATGTATGTAAATGCATCCCTTTTCTAGGAAGAGGTATTATAACTAAAAAAAAAAAAAAAAAAATTAGATTTGGGGAGTTTATTGACCCATAAAGAGTTTAGAATAACTGAATCTGATTTTTGGATTTACTCTCTAAGGTCCTTTCCATTCTAATATTCTACAATCCTAATAGATCTCTAAGATCTCTCCTTCTATCTCTAATATTTTGTGATTCCAACAGGGATGGAAGAAATGGACTAGAGATCTAATGTTCACGATTCCAAGTACCACAAAAGTTCATTCCCTTTCACAAGAGAACAAGGTTCAATTTTGCAATGTGGAATTCTAGGCTCTTTATGATTTAACCTCCAATTGACATTCCAACTCCAGCTCTCATCCCTTCCCCATACCCCAACCACATTCCTGTCCAGCCTGCAGTTTCCACAAAGTTTTGCTCCCATTCACTCCATGCCTTGGGACAGGCAATGCTTTTCCATTTGGAATGCCCTTAACTCCACCCTTTTTCTCCTTGAGTCTAGACTTAAAGGTCCCCTCCCCAGTGAAGCTTTCCACGACCTCTCATCCTTTGTAGCAGGGTTTGGTGTGCTTCCTTAGCCCTGGATGTCCACAGGAAATAGGACTGTTAGTTCTCAGAGCGGCAAACCTAAATGTCAAGAGGCCAGGCAGAGGAAGTAAAAGTTTGAAGCAGGTAGGTATAACAAACTCTAGGCCCCTGTTTTCCCACCTCTAAAGAAAAATATCAGCGCGAAGGAAAACTACCACCTGAGAGCAATAATAAGTGCAAACAACATCTCTGGCCTAAGGCAAATAAACCCTGCAATGCGGATGCCGCCAAGGCAGCCTGACTCCAACAGGCTAGCACAGTTTTACCATCCAGCAGAAATACAATGAAAACCCTATTTGTAATTTAAAATTTTCTAGCAGCCACATTTAAAAAGCAAAATTACACACGTGAAATTAATTTTAATGATATAATCTATTGACCCAATATATGTAAAATATTATCAATCCAATATGTAACCAATATAAAAAATCATTGAGATACTTAACATCATTTTTTTCGTACTAAGTTTTGTGTGCATTTTACATTACAGCACATCCCAATTCCGGCTAGCCACATTTCAAGGGCTCAGTAAACACACGTGGCTAGTGGCCACTATATGAAACTACGCATTTGGTTTAATAATCCTAAAGCGCAAAACAGAACCCACAGAGCAACCTGTTTCTTGGTTTCAGAGGACACGCCAAAAAAAAGGAAAAAAAAGTAATGGAAAAGAGTTCTTGAGCATAATTACTTTGTTTCACGAGAAGGGCAAGTTTTATACGTGTTGAGGATCTTACACTCGTTACCTTGTGTCATCCTCGCAACAAGGCGAGCACTAATGCCCTTCTCTTGACTCCAGAGGGAACTTTCCCCAGTCGAGCCCTCCCCCAGCGACCGACAGCCACGCCTCTGTCCCGCTCCCGCCACTCGCCGGGCGCCAGCCCCCTCGAGCCCTTGGCTCGCCATCATCCTAATCAACGTCAAGTAAGGAGGCCGCACGCAGGAGCAAGCGCAGGTCACCTGCAAGCGTTCAAAGTGGACAAGGCCCCTTTTGGGGCCCTCCTCCTTGGGCTTGAGCCGCGGCTCCGGCACCGACTCCTCCCCGGATTTCTCCTCAGGCTCCCCCTCCGACTCCTCCTCCGACTCCGCTTCCTCCCCCTCCTCCTCTCCCTCCTCTGACTTCTCCTCCTCCTCGAACTAGTGCTCGAAGGCGCCACCATCCGGAGCCAGCCATTGCACGCTTCGACTGGCCTGCCCCTCAGCGCTCGCCGCCACCTCCTGACTGGATTCGCGAACGCGAGGGGGCGCCTCTTCCTGCAGCTGGGACTCGGCTTCCGGACACTCGCGCGCCGAGCTCATCATAGAGGAGCCAGCAGGGACGTCCACTTCCGGTTGCCCCAGATGCTTCGCCGGCACTGATGAGCTCGGCGCGCCCTCGGCTTCCCTCCTTCGGGGTCGCGCAGGCTTCGCCCTCTAGCGGAAACGTCTTCCTCTTCACCCCTCCCTCGCGCAGACGCAGTGCCGCGCCCACGGCTGCCGGACAAAGCGTGACGTCCAGAGCCGGAGACATGGAGGCGACTGACCCGGGCTTGGTGGCAACTGGGAGCCTAGCGCCGCCGTCGGGGGAAGAGGAAAGGGCCGGCCCGAACTCAGGCCCTGAGCGTGACTCTGCGGGCTTCTCGTCGACTCCTGAAGCCCCGCTACCTGCTCCTGAGACCTCCAGCCCCAACGCCGCGGTCCCCGAAGCAAATCCTACGCCTCCTGCGGCGGCCTCCGCGGCCCTGGAGCTGCCCCTCGTGCCCGCACCGCTGGGCTCCGCGCCACTTGCCGAAGCCGCTCCACGTTCCCCCCCAGGTCCTGGCAGCTCCCGGCCCGGCCCAGAGACGTTCCGCCAGCGATTCCGGCAGTTCCGCTACCAGGACGCGGCAGGCCCGAGGGAGGCATTCCGGCAGCTGCGGGAGCTCTCCCGCCAGTGGCTGAGGCCCGACATCCGCACGAAGGAGCAGATCGTGGAGATGTTGGTGCAGGAGCAGCTGCTCGCCATCCTACCCGAGGCGGCGCGAGCCCGGCGGCTTCGCCGCCGCACCGACGTGCGCATCACCGGCTGAGCTGTGGGCGGCCCGGGCCTCTCTGGACTGGAGCCATGATCGAGTCTCTCTTCACAACGCATTAATGAAAAACGAGTTTTGGCAGCTCGTGTGTCCTTTTCGTTCGTCCTTTACCGTGTTTATTTTCCCGAGCCTGTTTCAACCTCCTTTCTGGCTGGTGGCGAAACTAAGTTGAGAGCCCATGAGAATAAAGCCTTTGTTTCTTACTCACTTGGACTTTGTTGGCTTTTGTGGGATCACTACGTGTTGTTAGGGCCTGGGCTTCCATATCTGGGACGTTTTCTTCTGAGGTTCCCCAGGACCCCACTTGGGTTTCCTTTGTCTAGCTGGAGTCTGAGGGCCCCAGCAGCTTGGGTTCTATATTGACCCTTACCTCACTAGCTAAAATGTGAGGTTGTTTTCCTCCCTGAGAGAATAGTGATACTCTGTCTTATAGGTGGCTTTGGGATCACTCAGGCAAACTGCTGGCTCCACTAAGTGCTTATTTAACTGGCTACTGCTGTACCAATTCTGCTGCTGACTTGCTTCACCAGTCTGGCCTTTGGGCACAGGCTTCCCCCAAAACCTAAGTTATAGGGCTATTTTATTGTTTTAGTGTGGGTCCTTACAGAAATACGCTAGTTCTTGTTTGTGAGCTCTGGTTTAAGGCTCCAGACTCACCTTCCTTACCCAATTTTAGGCCTCAAGATTTAAGCAGCAGCTCTGGTGTGAACTAATAGATTATTTACATTGCTAGAGCTACTCATTTTAATGTCTCTCCAATTGCCTTCCTTAACTTTTTTTTTAATAAGCATAATTGTGCAGGAAGGGAAGAAAGAATTTGGCAAGTAATAAGGAAGCTCTGCTATGAAATCTTAAAGCCTACTCTGTTCTTTGAGGCTTTTGTCCACCTAGGAAAGAGCTCTTTGGGGTCGGCACCATAGGCCGCTTAGATTGGTTTCACAAGGGTCCTATATGCAGTTGAGAGCAATCTCAATAAAGAAGGCCCAACCTGTCTTCCCTGCACTGCTTTCAACAATCAATCTAATAAGCCTGCAGTTCATCACAATGCATGAGCCAGACTGGGCTAGAGGCTGTGTGGGGCATTTTACTTTTGAATATTAAAGACCCTTAAATGAATTCAGAAGTATTTTGCATACCTTCCTGGGATTTTGGATATTGAGCTTGCATCTGCCTCCCTGCAGAAGTCTGCAAAAGCAGACTTTCTTTAAAAGGTAATGTTCAGAGAAAATTAAATAATGCATATTAAAAATTGGGTAGAGAACTCTATAATAACAAATGACTGAAACATAGCAACAAAAACCTGTTTTATTTTTTCCAAATACAGATACAGACATTTGCATGTTTTGCAAATATTGCTTCAAAGCAACATTTCTATATACAGCGCCTTCTGTTCTAATAGCGCGTAAACATAGATATGTGTCCACAGTGCAATGCTGGCTCATCAAGGGTCCACCTTGCATACACTCATCACTTAAAGAAACAAAATGATTAGTCAAACCAGAACTGTTTTTGTCAAGGCTATTTTTTTTTATAGGTGGATAGTTTTTCTCAAAAGAAAACTTAGGTAGTGTACATATTTCTAAATAGTAACAGTAATATTTGCAAATAACAGTTTCCAGTGCTCCAACTTGGGGTTAACTGAACTTGACCCAGGAACTGGGGATGGAGTCCCTCAACATGGCTTTAAATTAGGGAAGCCCACTGAGGTTATCAGAACTTGGAGTCATCCCTGCTTCCCTAAGGACAAAAGTCACAATGAGTAAAATGGGATTATTTCTTTTACAAAAAGCATACAATAAACCCAATAATGAACACTTGGCAAAACTAGGGTAATTCAGTTTCTGCTTCTATCTTGAAAAAGACATGAGATTAACTACCTTAAAGTTACAGCTTCCCCAGAGGTGATGTTCAAATGTTTTTTCAAAAAAGAAAAATCAGTAATGTAATAATACATGTCACCATACCTCACAGTTGTGGCTACAGAAAATCATCTGGTTTCTTCCCTTTTCAGACAAACATCACACAGTTCTTATAATGTGGCTGTCTGATAAATTATGCAAAACAGATGCCATGCACACTCCTTGAGCTTTTCTTCCCACACCAGAAACACCAATGTTAGCAATGGGAAACAGCCTCTTGTAGAGGAATTGTGTCTGCTTAATTATGGATATCACAGCCACATGTATTCCCTCTGATGGATAAGCTACAGCAGGTCAACTTGCCCTAAATCCATTTTCTATCAAATGGTGAATTAAATCACTAGACAGAGCATTCCCTGAAACAGATCTTGGTACAGAGGCCTTCATGACTGCAATGACCTGTGTCTTAAAGCCTAACCATCCCAAATCATCCCCGTTGCTGGAGATACTGTCACTGCTATTGAGATCTTGGCTACTTCACGTTTACATAGTAAATATTTGCAGCATATAACATTACAGATTCATAAACCCATAATTAACTTGTGACTGTTAATGGACAGCTGTGCTTTGATTTTTGCCTTTAGTGATAAGAAAACTAAATGGTGATATGGGTCACTCCTCAAAGCATGGAACATTTTCTTAACTTTGCCTAGTAAGGAAAAACAAAACAATTACACGTGGAACCGTAACCTGCGAGAGTAACAAATATTGTCTTAAAAGGTACAAATTGTACCTGGACTTTAAGCAGCATGATCACCTTGATCTCACAAAATAATACAAACAGGAAATTTAAAGTGTTGAAGTATATTAAAACAATTCTGAAAATGCTGACTATTGAACATACACCCTTCAGGGAAGGAGAAAAGCGCACATGTAGAATCTGAAGTTTGTTTACAACAATATAAAATAAGGTTAATTCCCCAAACCACATTCTTTGTAACAAATCTTTACAGTGAAAGAGTTCAAAATTTTGGGAATAGTTTTCTGAACATTAAATAGAACTGGTAAGCTGTTGATATTAAGAATTGGGTAGAAAATGCTGTCCTTTGGGTTCCAGACCCTGCCTGCTTCAGTTTGGAATTCCTCCTGGATTCTTTTACAATGAGATTCTAGTTGCTCCACAGGCTGCATGGGCTCTGCTACAAAGACACGACCCGGCCGGCTAGGGGTGAAAGCATACGGCACTCGCCCCCAGGGCCACGAAGTCATGCAAGGGACGTGCGGAGAAAAGTGAAGAGTCCTGAGAAGAAGGCAGGGCAGCTAAGGCCCCTGCTCCTTCCCAACCTCCACAGAATGGTGAAGTCACGGCATTCCCACGAATCTAGAAAAATGAAAATGATGCCTGCTGCCTAAGTCCATGCCAGGCAGAAAACCAGAAGGCTTGGCATGTGCCCCAACCTGACAGAAAAGTCAATTAAATAAGCTGCAAGTTGAATTTACAACTGTTTCCAACTAAACTTTTTTGGCTCTCATTCCATTTATCATCAGTGGCACGATTTCAAGTGAAGTTTGTGCAAAAAGACTCACTCTCCATTCAACAATGTGCACAGAAGGGAATCCCAAGAGTCTATTTGCTACCTTCTTGGTAGGCTTTGAGATCAGAATGCCCTCCCTTCCTGCAGCCAAAATGGCCTCTTTGTCCAATGTCCAATGTCCACCCCCTGCCCAGATCCCTGAAGTCAGTCGGTGTCACGTGCATTCGGCATGCTAGGTTTATTTATTTAAATATGCAAAGCTCCTCCTGCAGGTGCCCCAGGGTTATGCCCCCATCAGCTTTGGGTGCCCAGTTTCATGTTGAGCAGCAGAGTGCGATCTGCTGCACCTTGCCCAGGTCCGTCAGCAGCTGCTTGATGCAATGCTTGAGCTGCGGAAGCCTGGCCAGAGGCTCCGGGGGCTCCAGTTCCCCAGTATAGTCCAGCCAGCTCTCCAACACTGTAGGCAAAATAGAGAGAAGATCCAGTGAGTTCCCAACACTCTATTTGCAAGACTCTCAGCAAGAATTTCAGCACTTAATTCTATCTGGCCACTCATGGCGGATGGGGAGGGAGGCCATTTCAGGCAGTATTGACTCATCACCTTCTGCAAAGTATTACTCCTAGTACAAAGCTCAAATGCTGTAGAGCAGTGCGTCCAACAGAACTTTCTGCAATGATAAAAAGTGGCTATGTCTATGTTGTCTAATACCGCCACTAGCCATATGTAGCTACTGAGCACTTATGAGGTGGCTAGTGCAACTGAAGAACTGAATTTAAATTTTATTCCATTTTAATTAACTTAAATAGCCACACATAGCTAGCAACTACTGCATATTTGCAGCTCTAGAGTCTAGAAGGCTTTGAAGGACCCACCTTTCTCAGTGTTACTGCCCCATCCTGATAAGGCTTTCCCATGTTGAAAATCAGCCTGGAGTTTTAGCCTTCTGTTAAGAAAAATGAAAATCTAAAGGGATTTGAAAAGGTCTATTTCTATTACCATAAATCCTGATTTGCTTCAAATTAATTCCTATCATCAGTAACACAGAAAATTCTGATTTTATTCTCTCCAAGTATTTAATGTAAGAAGACCATGTACTAACACTCTTGATTATAATTAGTTCAATAATTAAAAAGCTGTCTTGCTCCTGAGAGTAGGGATTTCTCTACTAAAAGATATCTGTTCTTCCCCAAGCTACTCCCTTAAGCTCTGGCATTTGGGAAGAGGCCATCGTTGATAAGAGCCAGCTCCTCCAGGTAGGCCCTGTGCTTACCCCAGCCCACCTGTAGCCTTTCTAGTCTGTGCACCAAACCATACTGAGCACCTTCCGGACCCTGGAGCCAGAGGTGCAAAAAAGAGGGAGGCCACACAGTACCTGTTCCCCAAGCAGCTTGCAGCCTCACACGCAATCCTCTGCTCTCCTCAGACCAGCCCTCCACCTTCCTTCCCATCTTTCTAAATCCTCTGTTCCCTATAAGTTACTTCTCAGGGAAGCCTTCCCCAACTATACAGCCTGAATCTGGTCCCTGTGTCACAGGTGCTATGCTATCACTTGCTCTCCTTTGGAGCACCTACCCTGGTTCATAATTATATATAATAGGATGATTTAATTAACGTCTGTCTTGACCATAAGATCAAGCTCCATAAGGGCAGAGGCTGAGTCTGCCCTGCTCACCATTATATCCCTACCACTCAACTATGCCTGGAACATAATAGGTTCTCAACAAAGGCAGTGAGAGAATGCCGGAATGGCCTAGCAATGTGCCCCACTGAACACTCAGGCTCCACAGAGCTCACCTTCCTCCCTCGATCAGATTTCTTGGTACTTGGGAGTTCCAAGGAGGAGGAATCTTCCCTCCTCCTGATCCCAACAAGTACAAGGACTTGAAAATAAGAAAAATAAGGCTGCATTCTCAGACCTGAACTTGAAAACCAAGAGTAAAGGATCAAAGTTACATGAGAGTGACTAGTGATCTCCTGAGCAAGAAAAACTCCATGGTGACCAGTTTCAATACCTCAGTAAGTCTTATTTAAAAAAAAAAAAAGAAGAAGAAGAGGAAGAAAAAAAAAAGAAAACCCACAAACTAAAAGAAGACAAGGAAATAGGAACTGCTCAGCAAAAGAGCACAAAAGTAAATGGAAAAAAGACCCAAAGTCAGTGCTGGAAAAGCCCATCTGGGTGAGCCTAAAGGGGCAGTCAGGGCTGGCTGGGTTGATTCCAAGAGAAAATGTCAGTCAGTCTGTCCTTGGCAAGATGATCCTACAATTGCTGAGAGGCCCCCCTTAAAGCCACTGTAACTACCTCAGATCTGGTTCTGAGACATCCCCAACACTGTGGTGACCCAGCAGGCACACACAGGGAGGATGAGCAACAGTGTGCAGACTAGAAGGGTCTAGGCCACTCAACAGTCTCTGAACTTGGTTAAGAGAAACGTTTGAGCCCCTAAGGTGGAAGCCTTCTCTCTAGATCTACAGGGTGGAAGAGCAGACTCAGAACTGTGGGAGCCAATAGCACCTCCCCTGGACCTCAGCATCTAGCAGGCCAGCCTTTTCTCCACACCATGTGCTGGACCATCACTCTAAGTTTCTCTTTTAAGGAAGCTCTTTTAAGGAAGTATAATGACTGCAAGCGAGGCAGAAGGTTACAAAGGTAAAGTTTCATTTCAAATACACTCCCCCAGACCATCTGGATAGAGGCCAATGTTCACTAAAGCAACATTAAAAACAATAATAATAATCTTTCTATTTCATGGTCATTAAATATCTTTTATCTATTAGTTTTACATGACTGTTCACACAACTGCATAAGTTATTAAATAATCGTTAGTGTTAAAACAATACACTTTTTAAAGTATGTATCAGCCAATATAATAGCTTATTAGGCTTTTTAAAAAGGATATTGTAACCAAATTCCTATAAAAGCTCAGTTTATCTTGATGATATTTAGATGAAATGAAGAGTACACTCCCCACTACAGTAGAAATAAAATGGGATTCTGATGAATCTTAATTAAATATAATGCAAAAGTCTATCTGCCTGAATAAAATCTTTAAACTTTGTAACTGACTTTCATTAAAGTTGGCTTCCAGGACCTCTTAGGGCCTGGCATATAAGAACAGGAAGAGTATGTGGCTCCAAATCAGTGGGACACATAAGAGGTCCAGAGAAGGGAGCCCAGGCTATTATCATCCTGGCCACATTGCCCACTCAGTGAGCTCTGGGCCGGAGCAGCCCAAGCTGGGTGGGAGGGGTCAGTCAGTGATTAAGAAGTAGATGGGCTTTGACTTCTCCCCTAGGGGCAGGTTCCTTTGGCAGCAACAGAACATTCACCCTTTTTCTATGGTGCTAAGCCTTCTCTCAGGGACCCAGAGCCAATTCTATTGCAGTTCTCTCAAAATCTACAATTTTCAGGCTGGTATTTCACCCTCTTTCAGCTTTCAAATAGCAGAGTTTTCACAGACCTGGCACCAGTTACAGTTCTAAGGAGCACAAGGAAATCTTTAAGGAGTAAGAGAGACAAACACTCCCCGTTCCAGAAATGCTCTCACGATGGACACTGGATTAGCCTCCCATTCCCGGTTCCGCAGGTTTGCCTCAGGGGCAGGACAGAAGCATGAGGGGGTATAGGTCTCTTTCTCTCACTGTCCTCCAGGGGGGCACCCCATTCCAGTCAGCCAGCCCTCAGTCACCCCTTCTCTAGCACAAACATCACTCTCTTCAAGGCCCCGCTCTGTCCCAGGAATTCCAGGAAGCCCTCCTATTTTCGCTTCCCTCACAATAGTTCTTCCCAGCATCTCCTGGCCACAACTCGTGACCCTAGTTTATGTAACATATGGCATTCTTCTGAGTTATTTCATATAAGTATGTTTTATATCCCTAATTACAGTAATAACAGCCTGGCTGTACTCAGAATCCTCAAATGCAACATTTATTTCTTAATCTGGCTCCTTTCTGTGGATGAAAACAAATAAATAGGAAGCAAGTGAACAATCAAAAATGAATTTTTATCTTCAAAAACCAAACTGACAACTTCTTGCAGATCAAGAGTTCAGTCCTCCAAGCACATCTGTTACCATTAACACCTGGGAGAAACACCCGGGGGCTATACAAATGACTCAGTAAAATTCTTAAATCTCTACTGATAAAGGGGAGAAGGCTTCATTTTAGATTTTTATCAAAGGCTGAAAAAAAAGGTGTTTTCAGATCAATCCTCTCAACATCCTAAAAACTCAATTAAGTCAAGGTTTCAATTCCCCACAGAACTGGGTTAGTAAAGAACTGCTCAGATCACACACTGCCTGCAGGCAGCATCCAGCTGCTCTTCTGCACCCTCTCCTTTGCAGAAGGGACTGGGTAAGTGAGGCAGGACCCTGACACCACACACACCTCAGAAGTGCCTGATAAATGCTAAAAGTAAAGCTTGGCCATCTTGAGGAGAGAATGGAGGCTTGTGAGACTGACAGGAGGCAAGAACACAACTGTCCCTGGAGAGCCAGATTAGGGGCTTCAGAAAGCAGCTCATCTCGAGGGGCCCACAGTGCCTGTCAACGGCAGGGAGCCAAGGAAGGAGCCCTACCATCCAGCTCCTTCTCAATGGAGTCCATCCTATGCGTGACTTCGTCCTGAAGAGATTCCACATGGGTCAGCAGGTTAAACTGCCACTGGTGGTGGGAGCTCAGCAACCCCTCTCCGCCTCTGTCCAGCAGCTTCCGAGCGGGGGCTTCCTCTGGCAAGACCTTTTTGGAGACATATTCCCTCACCTGGGGATCCAATAGCATTTAAGTTACTGCATGGAGATAGCTCCCAGCCCCTTTGCAAACCAGCCAGTGTTTGCAACCATTTGAAAAGCCAGCTGCAGTCTGAATATTCCAGATCTCTATCTCCCTACCCGCCTCCTTCTCTCTCGGGCACTGGGCAGAAGTGTGTCTGCTATACCAACCACCACCTCAGGGCAGCACAGACATCCAGCTCAGAGGACCCCACAGCTGCTTCCTAGTGAATGGGACAACGCCCTAGGCCTGAAGTAGGCCTCACAGAAGGGCTTCCAGAGCCCTGAGACCAGAGTAGACAGAGCAGGCTGAGGGGAGACAAGGGTCAGTATGTGGGTGTCAGACAAACTAGCTTTAAGTCCTAGCTCCGTGTCTTGCTGAATGCATAAACCTGGAGAGTTACTTCACATCTCTGGGCCTCTGTGCTCTCATGGGAAAGAAGAAAGTAGTAAAACCTATGTTAAAGGTTCATGAGGATGAAATAGGGTGACATTTATAAAACATAGTGCTGGGTCTATGGTCAGCCTGCCATCAATGAAAGAGATTTTTAACCCTGGCTGGTTTAGGCCCAGTATGTCCTGATTTTTCACCACGTGCCAGATGCCTCTAGGAAATTTGCCCAGTCTTCAGGATCACAAATCTTTTCTGGGGTTTGTGATTGCAATCTTTCATTCATTCATTTGAAATAAAATAGATTGTAGTCAACATATATTTAGAGCTTAGTATGTGCAAAGCCACATGCTGAGAGATTTTCAGATAAATGCTGTACAATAACTGAGGGGGCACTGTCACAGCTCCATTCTATAAGTGGGTAAGGAGACATGTCTGAGGAGGTGAAATGACCTACTCAGAATCACACAGCTAGTGGCTGAGCCCAGACTTGAAACTGGGTCTGTCTCCAAAGACTGTGTCCTCACCAGCCTTACCCAGCTGTTCAGACCCTAACAAGGGCACAGGCTGAATGAGGGACAATGCCTACCCTTGACGGGCTTCTAACCTGGGATGCTCCCTCTCGGCAAGTTGTAGCAATGTACTTACACTGGTGAGACTAAAGCACAGGGTACAGTCTGTGAAAGTAGAAAAGACAGGGTGGAAAAGCTCTCAAATCAAAGTCTCACTGACAACTGAGGACAGTGCAGAATGGGACCAATGAGCACTGGCAAGAGAATGACACAGGGGGCTCCAGAAGAGAATGACTTGAATTTTTTTTAAAAAGGGGTGGGGAGATAGAGATTTAGAATATTCAAACTGCAACTGGTATTTGAAATGGTTGCAAACACTGGCTGGTTGGAGCAAATCGCTTGGGAAAACTGATGAAGCCAGCAAGTATTTTGAAAACATGGACTGTTCTTATGTCAGGACTGTGAAGCTAAAAGTAAAGCTATCATAGAATTGTACTGAAAAACTTATGCCTAACAAAACACTTGACTCATTCTTTGCTTATGCCAAGGATTAGCACCTAGATGCAATTACAGTGTAAACCGCATTGAAAAAAAAAAAACTCATTTTCCTAACTTGGTTCTATTTATCAACTTCCAAACAACCCTTTTCTCCTTGGTACTTCCCATCTCTCCACCCCTAACCCCATTGACTCTGCCACCTTGTGGACATTTCCCAGAACCAATGATCTTTGGGGTTTAAGAGGGCTCTCTTGATTATTGTCTCATTTTGATAAATCAAAAAACACCTATACTAAGAAAATTTAAATACAATTTTACAATAAATACAACTTTAACATCTACAGAACACTCAACCCTCAAGGAGGAGAATGTACAAGCTCTCAAACACCAAATTAAGAACAAGTACAAGTGAGCCACATACCTTTGGGGAGCCAGGTTTGGGGTCACTGTTTCCTCTGCTCCTATCTTGGTCTAGAGGCCAGCCCAGGCGCGGAGAGAGGGAATCGTCACCGTTCTCATGGAGGGGGTTGACTGCATCGTCAAGGGCAGAGCGCCGGGTCTCCACCACCAGCTTCTGTTCCACAGCAGGGTAATAGGTGCGGGGTTTTTGGTAGCAGTGCTCGCTGGTGATATATGACTCCTCCACAGACCGGGGCAAGGGCAGGGGCAGGGGCTTCTCCACCGCCCCGTTCAAAGTTCTATAGCTTGGGGCTTCCTCCTTGCTCTTGGCTTCAGTGACATGGATGTGTCTGGAATGAGATCTCCCCTCCGCTAGATGCTGTTTCCAAGGCTGACACCACAGCTGCAGATCAGGATGCTCCCGGCTTCTGCTGAGAGGCAAACACGGGAAGGGCTCTGGAGTACCTGGACCACTGCAGGGGCCTCCCAGTGGGGAAAAGAGCTCCCACCAGGGCCATCTGGCCACAAGCCACATTTTAACGAGAATGAGTATAAATCCACAGTCTCTGAGGAGACCACTTCCAGGCAAGCTCCTGCTGTATCACACACAGTGAGTAGGACTGGACTTGGAGTCAGAAGACCTGACTGCATTTCAGCTCAGCCGCTGATGAGCAGCACAGCTGGGCCGAGTCACTCAGCCAGCCTCATTCCCATTTCCTCCTCTGCAAAACTGTCTTAGCATCTGTCTGCCAGCAACCAGAGTCTGATAAAGATTAAGTGAGTTAATTTGAATGGAAGTACAGTATCTTGTTGGCAGCAAAGTGCTCTTCAAGTGTGACTTACTAAAAATAACCTTAACTTCTTAACAAGCAGTTGCGATAGTCCTGGCATGCAATGGTACTCAATTACACAAACTTGACGATGACCCGAGAGAGGGGTGGTCATCAAAAGTCTTCTCCATGTAGGCCATTAATAATAAGGTTTTTAAACATTCTTCCAAAATCTTCTGTTCTCACCATTCCAAAGAGGAAAATTTGTTATTAAAGAACAGGATTCTGATCTTTTTTTGGAGTCACGGACACCTTTGAGAACCTGAAAGCTCTGCCTACATGTATGTGCACATAAAACGCTGTGTATGACTTTAGGGTTTCCCACTATCATTCACTGTTTGAGTTTAGACCCAACAGAGGGTCATTAAATTAATTTATTCGATTATAATCAATTGTAAAAAAAGAAAATATAGAAAATATCAGAGTGTACCATTCTAAGTAGCAGTAGGTGTTCTGCAAATTTTAGTTTCAGTTTTGTACATGTGAGTGATATAAAATGTACTTCTGGGGGTGGGGAGGGTATAGCTCAATGGTAGAGTGCATGCTGAGCATGCACAAGGTCCTGGGTTCAATCTTTAGTACCTCCATTAAAAAAAATAATAAACCTAACTACTCTCTCCAAAAAATAAAACAATTAATTAATTAATTAAAATTTAAAAACCAACGTATTTCTTGCTATGGGTTATATATTTTTTAAAGTTTAAAAGCTACTACTCTAGATAAACCTCACCTTTTAACTCATTTACCACTCAGAACTTCCAGTATAATTTTTTATCATTAAATGAAGGAAGAAAGGAAAGGAGAAAAGGACAGAGGAAGAAAAACTGGGCTTCTCCAGTAAGGCCCACCAGCTACCAGCAGTTCCTAGCTGGGGGGGAGCAGTGCCCTCCAGGGGGCACTTAGAAACACATGGGAGGATAGACAGGTGTTACACTTGGTTCATGGATGTGCAGAAACACAGGGGAGCCTTTCTAGCCTTCCTGATTATCACAATGACTACTGATTGTCACAAATGTACTATTGGCATTCAGTTCATAGAATCCATGCTAAATACCCTGTAATTCTCAGTACAATCCCAAACACACAAAGAATTATCCTATGGTGTAACTGTAAACATTACCTTCCCAGTCCCAACTGACAAACACTGAAACCAGGTCAGCAGGAACTCACCAGAACTCCCACATATGGGTACCCCTCTGCCACTAACACACACACTTTTCTGAAGCCTTCCTGCAGAAATGGAATAGGACATAAATATGAAGGCATGGAGTGATCTCACAGAATCTAAAATTCTGCTGTGAGGGGCTGCCACCATCCCATCTCATCTCTCCACTCCAGCAATCCCCAATACCACTCCCATCCACTGGGGAAGGAGAGGAAACCACAAGCAACAAGGCAGCCTGGGTCCCTGGGCTACGTCTCACATGGTACTGCAGCCTGTACCAGGAACCCAAGATCCCAGACACACCCCCAAAATCATAACTGCATCAGATGACATGGGAGTCATTGTTAACTTTCAGGTCTATGCTAGTCTGAAATCTGTTAACTTGGAGAATATAAGTCACAGTATGGATCTGTTCTTGCTTAAAAACCAAAAAAGTCTGTTTCCTTCCTCCTACAATTTTCACTCTCCCAGCTAATATCTGAAGCCCTAGCTACTACATAAGGATGACACCTGACTTTCTTTGTAAGCCCTGTCAATCATGAAGAAGGTATGCACAGCCAAGCATGTTACTTTTTAAATGACAACAGATGCTCTGAAATCACTCCCAGTTTTATTGTTTGCTCTTGAAAATGAATCCACTAGGTCACTTAGGAACAAAGTTTGGGAGAATGAAGACCCCAGAGCCTGTGAGAGAAGAGACTATCCAGGGGTACACAGACATATTATACTGGGGCCACCCCCCACCCCCATGACTAATAAGATCTCCCTATACCCTCTCCTGAATTGCTCAGAGAAGTCAGGTTTAATTCCAGTACAAAGTTATTGCTATAAAGATGAAGGAACTAATAAACGGGGATTTGAAAGGAACAAGGTTCTAGAGCATGGGACAGGGCCAGGAGCACTGGCATTTGCTGTTGTGAGAAGAAAGAGAATACCATCTGACTGAATCCTCAAATGAAAAGAAATATAGCAGCATTTACAATCAGGAGCATCATCTGAGGTTCTTCCAGGCCCTCGCCTTCCATGTGTCTGGGTCAATTTCTGGTATCTCACTAAGAAGAAATTAATTTGGTTTATGTGGAGCAAAGTTTTCTGATTGTAAAAAAGGGAAGAGCTAGTCTCTGACACCCTAAACAGGGGCTGTCACTCGATTCAGTTCACCTCCATAGATACTGTCACAGTAATGGCTAATTTCCCCCTTTCCTTCTCTTATACCCACCTCCACCTTCACTCCTGAGTTAGCAGGCCACATGACCACCTGGCCACCTGGCTAGCTAGCTTCCTGTAGTTAGGTGTGTCCATGAAACTGTTTGCCCTCCTTTTTCTCTTTTCCCCCTCTTGGGAGTTAGAGCAAAGTTGAGGTATTGGCGAGACTGCTTGGACCATGCGGATGAGATTAACCCCAGTGGAATGCCAGGGCAACAAGACAGAAGGAAACCAAGTCCCAGATCCATAGATGGAGTCCTGGAGAAAAGCCACCTGCCTGGCCTGGAATCCTGCCTACCTCTGGACCATGCTATATGTGACAAAGAAAATTCCATTTTGCTTTAGCCTCTATTTTTTGGTCTTTGCTATAGCAGTTGGGCTTTTACCCAGATCAATACATACCTTTGCTGAATGTGCCCTGCTCAACCACTCCTTGTCATCCAGTACTCGAAGCCAGGACTGTGCATTAGAAAGCAAGCGAAAGCAGACTCCCAGTCTGTCATCTCATTCTACTCTGCCTGACACCAAGAGACCTCCAGGACTAATCAGCACAAAGGAAACCTTGACAGGGAGTGGCTCATCAGGTCCAATTCCTCTGTAGCACTAGTTTGTCACTGTTGATGACTTCATTAAAATGGCACCCTACAGGCAGGCTGATGGGAGAACTTAAGGAGAGAAGCTATCTCTGCCACAGACTGTGCTAATATGAAAAGAAAATTTATACAGCCACTGAGGAGGCAGTTAGAAAGATTAGGACAAGTACTTGACGGGAGCCAGGACTTGAGCTCTAGTCCTGACTCTGCCCCTGGAAACCATGGGAGAGTAGTTGCCCCACTCAAGGCCCAATGCTCTGTTTGGTAAAGTAGGTGCAGATTACAAAAGCCAACAGACCCCAATAAGGGCCACATTCTTTCTCAGAACTTATATGAACTTAGGTCATCTGACACACAGAATGCAATCACAGAAGGAAATTTATACTCAATTTGACTCCAAATTCTGGCCACTAAAAGCCAGAAGTCCAGCTCCAAAAGAACAAAACTTTTTTGTATGAACAAACCATAAAGAGACATTCACTGAGCAACCACTATGCTAGAGAGTGGGCCCACCAACGTCTCTTCCCGCAGCTTTCATTTTACTTTGCTTACCAATCAAGAATCTTTAGGATGGATGCATAAACAAAATGTGTTATTATATACAATGGGATATTATTTAGCCTTAAAAAGGGAAGAAATTCTGATAGAGGTAACATAGATAAACCTTAAGGACGTATACTAAGTGAAATGAGCCAGTCGCAAAAAGACAAATACTGTAGAATCCCATTTATATGAAGTACCTAGAGCAGTCAAATACAGAGACACAGAAAGTAGAATGGTGGTTGCCAGGGGCTGTGGGAGGGGAAATGGAGAAGAGTTGCTTAATGGGTAGTTTCAGTTTTGCAAGATGAAAAGAGTTCTAGAGATTGGTGGCAACAACAGAGTGAATGTACTTAATACTGAACTGTACGCTTAAAAGTGGTTAAGGTGGCGAATTCTGTATTATGTATATCTTACTACAATTTAAAAAACAACAACAAAAAACTCAGAACGGTACACCAAAACAAAAAACAATCTATAAATACATACACCATATCTTGATTATAGTGGTGTTTGAAAGGGTATGTATACACTTGTCAAAACTCAAGGAACATTTAAAATGGGTGAACCTAATTATATGTAAATTATTCCTCAAGAGAGTTAATTTTTTTCTAAAAAAAGAACTTTATCATGTAACTGAGAATTTTTAGTAAAGATCTTAAACTCATCTGTCTTATCACTGATTTTGTGGTTTTGCAGTTTCTCATATTAATCCTGCTCTCTGCCCATGACAAATCAGACTCCTCCAAAGCGGCAGGTGAGACACTTACTGTAAGATGCTCATCTTGAGCTGCAGGCCGTGCAGAACCTCGATCACTCTCTGCACATCGCCGAGAAGCTGGTGGGTGGCCACAATCTTCTTGGCATTCTGGTGGGAGTAGTTCTCTTCCAAAAATGCCAAGCCATGCATATGTCCCCTGCTCAGCCACTCCTTGTCATACCAGTACTTGAAGCCAGGCCTCTGACCTAAAGCAGTGACAATAAGAGAGTTAATCCCTGGTCTGAAGGAAGCCCAGGCCATTTCACCACCACACAATTATCACACAAACTAATGGAAGGGTGGACTGGCGTGTTCGTTTTGTTCATTCATTCATCTAATATACATCCACTTGGCTACACCTACTACATGCTGGAGTCTCTACTAGGTGCTGGGGACAAAGCAATAAGTAAGGCATGTAAATTTCCTGATCTCTGCAACTGACCAGAGGTAGAATGGGAACATGGATATCTTGTTAAATTTACATCACATCATTCCCTAACTAACTAAATGGATGGTCAGGCCCCTTCTCCCTTCTCTGGACCTCCATTTCCCATCTGTTACAATGACAGATGAACTAAACAGCTCTGGTGGTCTTGTTCAATAAAGGGATCCTTAGGAAGGACTGAAAACACAACCACATGTGATTTCACAGTGTTTCCTGCTCCAACAGCCCAGGGAACAGCTTCCAACCAGAATGTTGTTCACCTCCCAACAGCTATAAAAATCCTAAAATAACCCGGGTAATCCTTATCAAGGTCCCTGGGCTCTTTCTGGCTTTATTAAGATACATGGTGGGGATGCACCTCCATCCTGTTAACAATATCTTTAAGCAGTCTTTAAAGAATAGATCTGATAGGTTAAATTCTGACCCAACACACTGCAGAGTCAAATGTGGTCAATAAATATGATAGACACCAAGTATTCAATTCGAGGAATCTATTCACAGTCTTGGCAATTTAGTTTTAAAAGTTTAGAAAGTGCATAGGAATTGATGAATATGGTGTATATGATTCATACAAAAGGAAAAGTGGAGGGAAAGAGTGAGAAATAATAAAGTGGACAGAGAGACTTTTCAGTGGTGCCCTAATGGTGCCCTCGGGATTGTACGTGGAATCTCAGGGGCAGCTGCTGCAGAGGCTGCCTGAGCAGCAGGGTTCAGAGCAGCACTACCTGTTTTACAAGACAAAGGGCAGAGACACCGGCTGTCATCTCCTATCTAGCACTAACTGTCTGAGTCATCTTAGGCCAATCATGTCTTTTCTGGGCCTGTTGCTTGCCTGTTAAATGTCAAGGCTGGACTAAGCAGTCTCTGAGATCCTGCCCATCAATAATATTCTATGACTCAAAGACTAATCTTCTGACCATATTCTTTCTTTGGGATAAACAGGAGAAACTGAGGCAGGCTGCTCTCTGTCTATGGGCTAAGCTAGCATAAGAAGACACAGTATCACAACAGAAATTATCAGGACCCAAGGGGACCCACTTGATTGAAAATGAACTCTGGTGGCCCAGTCCCTCCCTATACAACCAAAAAAATTAAGAGACTTGGTCTCTCAAGCCAGTTCTAATTCCAATTTGCCTTACGAGATTAGAAAAGTCATTCGTATTCCCGGGCATCAATTTTTCCCTCATAAGAAAAAATAGGATTAGGAGCTCCTATCAGGCCCACCTCATAGGACTAAAAAGAATAACAGAAGCAGAGGCTCTCAAGCATTGTCTAGCTGTAAGGGGATCACGGCACTGGAGCCAAGGGGACAGACCTTACAGGTGATGAATGGAGAAGATGTCACCATCTCACTGACAGCAAGACAAGAACCATAGTTTAATATCTACCCAGATTTCTGGAAGGGGGCACCCAACAGCCATAAGCAAGCCCTGTGGCCATGAAGCAATGAAACTAGCTGATCCTAAGGAATTAATTCACTGCTCTGAGCGGCAGACAGGCTCTTTGCAAACACACCTTTCCCTTTTTCCCCATCCCCTCAAAAGGGCGTATCTCTTGTCCAGGTGGCAATGATGCAATGGAAGGCAGATGCCCCCAGAGGGAGCAGAGGCCAGTTCCTAATTCTCCAACAGCCCTGGAAAGTCAAAGACAGAGCTCACATCCTCATGAACTCCCAAGAAAAGAAAAAGGTGCTCGCTCTGGCAGCACATATTCTAAAACTGGAACAGTGGAGAAAAGGTTAGCGTAGCTTTTACACAAGGATGATGTGCAAATCTGTAAAGTGTTCCATAGTTTATGCAGAGTTTTAGTCATGCAAGATAAAAAAGTTCTAGAAATCTTCCATATAACATTTTGCTTATAGTTTATACACAATACTGTACTTGTACACTTAAAAATTTGTTAAGAGGGTAGTCTCATGTTATATAATTTTTACCACACACAAAAAAATTCTGGCTCAAGGCCAGGCCTTCCACCAGGTGAGCCTCTTCAGGTATGTTCTCTTACTGCCAAGTTCAGGACAGCTGGCCACCAGGTAAGCTAGCAACAAAGGCGAGGAGGAGTCAGAGTACAGCCAATGCTGAAGAAATGAGCCTCAAGACCACAGACACTTAGGCTGCTTCACCGTCAGCTGTGCTAAGGAAAGGCCACATATTGTTAATATCACTGACTCCAGAAATCTCTACCTGGAGGGTCTTGGCAAACATAACAGGTGTATTTCTCAGGCACATTTTCTTCCAGTAATCCCATGCAGACCCCATGCTGCCAGCACTGGCACTCTTCACACTGTTAGAATTAAAGAAGCAATAAAAATTAAACTCAGAAGGAATCCTCCATCCAAAAATAGGACTCACCTGTGGGGTAAAGGGCACTGAGAGGTGGAAAGAGGAGGGAGGGAGAGCACTTCTCACTGACTTCCACAAGAGCTGCGCTGCAGCCACTCTTCTAGAACTGCGCTGGCCAATACTGCAGCCACTAGCCACCTGTGCTTTCAAAATTCAGATTAACCATCTAAGCTAAAAATTATTTCCTTAGTCCCACTAGCCACATCTTAAGGGCTCAATAGTCAACTGAGGCTAGTGGCTACTGTACTGGACAGCACAGATGAAGAACACTTAACTAATGAATCGGAGCTATATTCAATACCTTGTAGTAACTTATGGTGGAAAAGAATATGAAAACGAATATACGTATGTTCCTACATGACTGAAGCATTGTGCTGTACACCAGAAACTGACACATTGGAAACCGACTATACTTCAATAACAATATATTAAAACAAAAAAAAAAGTTTGCCAAAACCTGCCATAGAGCAATTAAAATAATTTAAATAGTAAATGAGTTTCCTGATGTTCCTTTTTTATGTGGTACCCAGATTTCTCAAACATTCATTATTAATTAGGATTTTAACCTCCCAGTGATTTAAATTAACACCAGTAAATAAAATCAAATAATAATATATATGAGCAATATTGATACCAAATAATGAAAACAATCAAAGAAAACTGTTTTTCTAAAGTAATGTATGCATCTTCTAGATAACAAACACTAAGTGTAACCTAGGGTTGTGCAAATTATCAAAGTAAGTTAAAATTTTCTTTTAATAAAAATTTATTTGAACCTTTCTAGATGATAAATACATTTAAAACTAGGCAATGAATACATTTATAAAGTTTAAATTGTATTTGTTCCAGTTAGCTCCCTCTAAATATATGCCTTTTGCTAAAGTTACTGAGTGGAAAAGGGACGCTGCTTACAATGACATGGAAAGTCAGCCACTGTCCCTCTATAACACAAAGCCAACTGGACAGCAAATGGACAGCAGAGAAAAGTCTTCAACAAAACCCAAGGTGTTCTCAAATGAGCTCACTACCACCACGATGTGAGCAGGAAGCCACAGTGCTGAGATGAGCTGAGCTGAGCTAAGGGGATGACTACGTGGAGCCTGGGAAGTAGAAGATGGAATTCAGTTCCTGACTCTGCCAGGTAACAGATGGTGTGGCCTCAATTTTTCTAAACTTAGTTTCTTCATATAGCACAAAAGGGCACTTCAAGCTCTACCTCCGAAGCACCCCATGATCCTTGCTACTTAAAGAAAAGTCAATGCAGGAAGTACCGTGGTGGATTGGAACTAGTTCTCTTAAACTGGTAAGTCAAAAGAGCCTTGCCAGGAGGGGCCTTCATTACTCAGTCACTAATGATTTCTATGAACAAATGAGGACCAAATCAGGCTCCTAAGGCCCAGAACTGAGCACATGCCCAGAGAGATGGGATAAAAACCAAGAATTTTCAACATACTTTTAAAAGCAAATGTTAAAAAAAAAATTCTACTAGAAAAAAAAAGACTTTCACATTACATAAGGTTTTGAATTATATTCCACTAAGCTTCAGAGATTCTACAAACGGGTGCATTTTGTGAGACTATTTAAAACAAAATGAAAAATGCACACTCATACATGTTCCAAGCTTAATGTTAAGAAAACAGTCCACCAGTACATGTAATTCTGTACTGCTAGGCTAGCTTAGTGTTATACTGTCTTCAGAACAAAGCTCTTCCTCCCATCTCTGATTAATCAAACAACACAGTATGCTGCTTAGGAAAAGTAGTCCATACAAGGCCATGTGTATTAGGCTTGTCTCATAAAAAGAGGTAAACAACTGAGCCACTGAAGCGCTCCAAGTTGGCAATCATCACTCACAACCCTGAATGCATATTAGACCTCAGGGGAAGAGGCCTGCCCATTCACATTTCTGAACTTAAAAGTGAAAACTACTCATCCTGAACTTTGAAAACTGCTGCTTTTATGTCACACATTTTGGGGTTCCATGAAAGTCCATTAGAAAAGGGGTTCTGAGGTTGAAAAAGCTTGAAAACCACTGACCTAATGCATACTAAAGGTTATATATATCAGGGGCTATTCAAGACCATTCATATACTTTGAATTCCCAGAGGTTGCCATGAAGGCTATTCAAAAAGAAACTCCCAAAAGAATTCTAACCAACATAAACATGACTTACTTCAAAAACTCTGGCTCCCTGGACAGGCCAGGCAGCTGCCAAGACACACAGGGTATTTACGACAGCCCTTGGAGTCAGCCAGGCAGCAGCCACCTCCACCAGAACTGTGATTAAGAAGCAAGAGAAGGGCAAGTAGGTGCTGGCCAGTGATGGTCTCCCCAAGTGGACAGGGAGGACCCCCCAACAGGCACATCCCAGAGACGGAGATAACAAATACAAGTGTCAGGAAAACAAAAGAATAAGAAACAGACAAGTTATAAAACTGGTCTCAATTTCTTTATGCCACAAAGAAAATTTACCTCAGAGAGAAGATATGGGCCCACAGTAAGATCAAACTGCCACTCCAGAGATTTGGGTCCCTACTGTTCAACTCCTCACTGTGTGACCACAGCAAAGATCCTTCTCATTTGTGGGTCCAGCTGCCCCAAGCAGAGTATGAGAGGTTTAGACTAAATGATCCCTCAAGTCCTCTCGTATTCTGTTAACAAGCTATTTATACCAGCCTGAGATTCGCACGAAGCTGAACCAACAAGCAAAGCTCAATCTGCTGCCGGTAATACTGCCTACCTGGGGCTTCTGACAGGACTTGTTATTTTTGCTGCCCTCAAATTGTACTTCCTCAGAATTCCCTCCAAGGACCAGTTTGTGCTTCTTTACACCTGTGTCTCCTGGAAGCTCTACCTACCTGAATCATGAAGTCATTTTCCTCCTGAACTTCACAGATGCAGCGGACCACTTCAAAATCATAATGGTCATTCCCATCAAGCTCCTCATCTGGGTTGGTGGTCACATCCACATCTTGGCCATACTCCTCGTCGCTCCAAAGAAAGCTCTCGGAAGAGGACTCACTCAAATTTTCCTCTTCTGAAAGGAAACGGAAAGCAACAGTCACTATTTTAAACTTAGTTATAAAATTTTAGAAACCCTAGATTGTCAAGAGTGGAAATTACCTTACATACCCATTCCTCTATGAACTTTCAGAGTTGGGAAATGCAATCTGTTCCTCAGCCCTGTCATCTACCAACAGCCCAAACAACACATGCTGCCTGGCAGTGAACTGAACTCCTTCCTCATTTTCCTGACAGTGGAGCCCAAGGTAAGCCATTGCTCAAGGTCACAGCTCACTGGAAGAGAAGCTGCAACTCCCCATGAAGCATACAGATCATCAGCCCTAATGATTCAAATGTGTCTTCAACCTCATTCAGCCAGAACCTGGCTTACAGTCAAAGTCTGTAACCATAGTCACGCTTAAAACAGTGGGGAATGATTAAAGGGCAGATTTCAGGGATAAGCAGAACCAGAATCACTAGGTCTTGGTGCCTGATTAGTGATCATTACAGCTAACCTTTACTGATCACTTATTCTGTACCAGACACTGTTCTAAATACTTTGCATATACTTACTACTTTTAAACTCACAGTCACCATGTAAGTTGCTGAAGAAGGGGAAGCTTCCAGGCTGACTTAAATTTCCCCAATCAACCAGGTCAGATGCAGAGGCCACCAACAAGAAATGGAGGAATGAGAGGGGCAAGTACGAAGAGAATGGGGGATAATGGATTTGGTTATAGACACACTGGTTTGGAGGTACTTAAGAGACATTCAACTAAGACCAAAGTTGGAGAAATCAGAAGCTCAGGAAAAGTATAGCTAATGGTCTATTTTGATATACTTCTTATTTAAAAGATCTGACGGATTATTTGCAGAAGGCATGGGAATAGATTACAATATCAACAAAAATCCAGCCACCTCAGGCTATAGTGCTGTACAAATGATTGAGCCAGCAGAGAGCCTCCTTACCAGACATTTTTACTTTCCCTTTGTGGTTTCCAGATTCTGAGCCATGGAGCTGCGGGCTCATATGGGCCCCAGGCTTGTGTGAGGACCCACATCTAGTAACAGCAAATGCCTTGGGTGGAGAAGGTTCCTGGGAGGTGTCACTGATTTCCTCACTGCAGGGGCATTCTGGAAGAACAAGACCAGGAAGGAATTAGCACCCCCAGACATCATCATAACATTCGATAATCAATCCCATCCAACCATCAGCTCTGCTACTCAGATAGCTGAAAGGCTCAGAAGCAATTCAGCTAGAACAGATTTAGGCATTAATACTTCTAGTTACCTCCAATAACCTCAAAACCAAAAGCTTCCTCCTCACTATCATCCCTCTCTCCTTTCTCTGTTGAGATTGGTTTTCTAAGCTGGAAGACACTCAGAATAAAACACAGCATCCCTTTAGCTCCCAAGATTGGAACACTGATTTTCTTAAAAATCAGCATTTTTGTTGGGGCTAGCCTCACCCTTTTCAAAAAGTGAACTTTTTCTTGAAAGGGTTCAGAAATGTGTGTTTAAGAGTTCTCTGTGCAAATACAGTCATTCACCTGCATGTCCTCTGCTACAATGATGCTTTCACTGCATCAGGGCACACTGGCCAACAAAGCAAGAGAGAGGGCTTTCCTAAATGCCAATGTGGCCTTGTTAACACCTAGGGTGAGTGGGCTCTTCCCCTGCCAAGGCCCATGCTAGGTTGAGCCCACAAGCTCCATTAAAGGTCAGCCTTTCCTCTCCTCAGTGCAGGCTCAGAGGCCAGGACTCAGGAGAAAGCAACCTTCCCCACCTACAGTAAGGAAACCCAAGTGAAACAACCCCGGAGAAAAATTACCAGGTTTGGTTTTCTTTTTCTTTTTCTTTTTCTTCTTTGGCTTTACCCTCACAAACTCTTTGAATTTCTTCTCTTTATTCTTTTCCTTGTCTTTTGCAGCTGGAATTAAATACAGGTATAAGTACTGGCATTCTAACATTTTTGTTTTCAATTCTGGGATGTTTACTCTTAAGTAAGTAAGCAGGTGCAATGTGAAGAACTAAAATGGCCAGCAGAACAGAGTCCTGGGTCTGGTTCTGCCTGGGAGGTCACCTTCCACCTTTCTCTGAGCTCTGCAGCCCCTTCTCCAACACTGAGCCTTTAGAGCAGGGTTTGGCAAACTCTGGCCCACCACCTGTTACTGTAAATAAGTTTTACTGAAACACACCAGGCTCGTTACGTGTTGACCACGGCTGCTGCCATACTTCAATGGCAGAGTTGAGTAGTAAAGACCTTATGGCCCTCCAGGCTGGAAAAATTTGTCTGGCTCTTTACAGAAAAAGTTTGCCAGCCCGACTTAGATCACTACTCCTCAACACTGGCTACATACTGCCATCACTAAGGAAGATTTTTTGAAAGTTAATGCCCAGGTCCCACCCACAAAGATTCTGATTTAACTGGCTTGAGGTATGACCTGAGCCATCAGGATTTAGTTTATTTGATTTCTTCTCCTTCTTCTTTTTTTCTTAAATAATTGAAGTACAAGTCACATAATCTAAAATTACTCATTTAAAAATGAATAATTCACACCTTCCAAAAACCACAACATCATTCTCTGCTACTTTTCACAGCAAAACTCCTTAAGTTATCAATACTCCCTGTCCGAACTTCTCTCAGTTTTCCTAATTCCATTCTTTTTTTTTTTCATTGAAGTATATAGAGTTCATTTACAATGTTGTGTTAGTTTCTGGTATACACATAGTGATTCAGTTATACACACACACAATATATATATATATTATTTTTCATATTCTTTTTCATTATAGGTTATTCACTGTGGTAATAGTTTGGTACGTACATATGTCAAATTTCATTGAATTATACAACTTAAATATGTGCAGTGCACTACTAAGATTCAATAAAGCTGTAGAAAGGAAATAAGAAGGGAAAAAGGGGAAAGGAGACAGGAGGGGAGGGCAAAGAAGAGGAGATAGGAAAAAAGAAAGAACGATCCATTCACAATGCTGTGCAACCAGCTCTACCCTAGTTTCAAACATTCTCATCACTCCGAAGTAAAACCACTTACCATTAAGCAGATTCTCCCCAACTCTTAAACCCTTGGCAACCAACAATCAACCATCTGTCTCTATGGATTTATCCATTTTGGACATTCCATATACATGCAATCATACAATATGTGACTTTTTGTGGCTTCTTTCACTTAACATAATGTTTTCAACGGCATGAGGAGTTTTAAAACCACTCTCCATGTGTGATTCAGATGTGGAATCAAGACAGATCACAAAGCAAGCGTGGGGCAGGGCAAGCAATTACACTCAGCTGATTTTAACCAAGCACTTGTGTGCGAATATCATAAACACCTCATTTACCCCCAACCCGTGTCTATCATTCCAGTTTTACAGATGAGGAAACTGAAGCTTGGTGAGGTGAAGGCACTTGCTTGACATCAACAGATATTTAAAAACAGGTTCGTGTGGCTCTCCAGCAGCACTATGTCAGTGAAGCTGCCCAGGCCCCTCTCCCGAATAGGCATCCAGGAACTGTCAGAGAAGACACTGGGCTGCATCCACAAGCTGACAAACCTGGGCTCCACAGGCAGAAGTTAATCTCCTGGCTAAAGAACACAGGGCTTAAGGGTCTCTAAGCTCCTTTCCTGTTAAAACAGTCTGGAACTGGGCAAAAAAGTTCAAAGAACAAGAACTACAGGAAAGACCTTAGTCTAATTTCCAAAAACTCATTTTAAGATTAAGAAACCAGGGCCCAAAGAAATAAAATGACTTAGCCAAAGTCATACAATTGATTAGCAAACATGGTTAAACTTCATAAAAACTATTAACTATATTTACTTTTCCTCTGACCCAGGAACAGTCTTCTTCAGTAACAGAAACAGAACAACTTCTTTCTGCACATTCTCTTGGCTACAACCACATTATGAATCATGGTTTAAGTTCACTTATTTAACAAATATTTTAGCATCTACCACCTTCCAAGTACCATTCCAGGGGAGGAGAGATAAGGCAATGAACAGAAAAAGACAAAAACTCCTGCCCTCACAGAGCTACATTCAAGTGGGTGGGGACAGAAAGCAAGTAAGTTATATAGCATTTTGGGAGATGATTAGTGCTATGGAAAAAATAAAGCAGGGAAGGGGGATAGTGGAGATAAGACGGGGAGATTTGCGATTTTAATAGTCTGTGGTCAGAGAACGTGGCATCGAGAAAAGGACATCTGAGCAAAGACCTGAAAGGAGGGACAGAACAAAACATGCAGAAATCTGGGAGAAGAGTCTCCCAGGCAGCAGGACAGCAGACGCAAAGATTCTAAGGGCAGGCCTCCAGTGTTCAAGAGGCACAGGGAACATTTCCTAACTCACTCTATGCGGCCAGCATTACTCTAACACCAAAATCAGATAAAGACATTACCAGAAAGAAAAACTGCAGACCATTATCTCTCATGAACACAAATGCAAAAATATTAGCAAACTGAATCCAATAATGCATAAAAAGAATTATACACCATGACCAAGTGGGATTTATTCCAGATATACAAGGCTGGTTCAACATCTGATAATCAATTAATGTAATCTACCATCATCAACAGGCTAAACAAGAAAAATAATATATCAACTGATGCAGAAAAAGCACTTGACAAAATCCAACACTCATTCATGATAAAAATTCTCAGAAAACTAGGAATAGAGGGAAACTTATTCAACCTGGTAAAGGATATCTACAAAAACCCTACAACTAACTTCATATTTAATGGTGAAAATTGGATGCTTTCTCCTTAAGATCAAGAAGAAGGCAGGGATGTACCCTCTCAACACTCCTATCCAACACTGTACTACTAGACATTCTAGCTAGGATCACAAGACAAGAAAAGGAAATAAAATATAGACTGAAACAGAAGAAACAGAACTGTCTGTTTGCAGAGACAGGATTGTCTGTGTAGAAAATTCCAAAGAACTGACGAAAAAACAAAAACAAAAACTTGAACTAATAGTGATTATAGTAACGTTGCAAGATACAAGGTTAATAAACAGAAGACCACTGTCTTCCCATATATTAGCAATGAACAATTGGAATTTGAAATCAATAAATAGCAAGGAGGCCTGTTTGTCTCCATTGGAACTGAAATTAGAATTAAGCTGAGGGAGAGATGATGATGTAGGCAGAAGCCGATCATGCCTTACAAGAAAACTGGCCTTCACTATGAGTGACTCAGGGAGCCATGGACGGATATGAGCAAAGGAGTGATGGGATTTGATGTACCTTCACCCACATACATATAGAAACTGATGTCCAATCTAGTTTTTGATTTTTAAATTTGGGTTTCAATGACCTCCAAACTAAAGTAACTGTATCCATTAGTTTAATAAAATGCTAATAGCATTAACCCAACCACTAGTAGAATTGGCTGAAGAAGGAAAACAACTTAGGTCCTGGATCCTTGAGACAGAAAGGTCAAGACATAGATTATAAACTGCTGAATGCCAGGGCATACCCAGTTATCACCTCAGTATGGGAGTTCTTTGGACTTCTCTAAGAACGATCTTTTTCTGCATTTCACATTTTATAAAACAGCATCACATCCTTTAGGGAGCCCAATAGGCAGTGAGAGAAGGATGGAGAAGTTCATTCCATACAAAAGATTCCTGAAGATCCCACATTATTCAAACTGATGTAACTGATGACTAATATTCTCAGAAATAAAGGCACAATAAACACATTTTAATTGGCCTACCAGCTTTGAAATCATGTGGTTGGTTGATTTTCTTAAATTTGTAGGATTTGCATGAATTCAAATTTTACACATAAAACTTTTATATCACACAGTTTCAAACTGATAAACTTCATTTGGCATAAATATATATATACTTTAACATGATTATCACCTTACAGAGGAGGAAGTAAAATTCAGAGAAGCGCCAAGATCACATAAATTGATATATAGAAAAGATGAACTCAAACCTACTAGAGGACTTGGCTCAAAGCTTCGGCCCTGTGCACTGTCCTGAAATAGGAAACAAGCACAGGGCATGGATCTACTCCACAGCTTAACACAATACTACCCCTACCCTGGCTGTGCAGACTGTTGGGTGTACGTGCTGGGTGTAGCAGACATTGTGGGTATCTCCCAGAATCCTTTCTACCCCTCATTCACTGGGCAGCATCTAAGAGGTTTAGACAGGACTGAACTTCACACTCACTTAAACCAGTAAGAGTAATCTCATGTCCCTTGTCACAGTGATTAAAAGGTTTAGACAAATATGAGCCTGAGCCAACTGGTTTATAAGGTAGGGACAGGAATGGACCAATCCAACGCAATCTTAGGACTCTGGTCCAACGTTTATAGATAGGGCATGCTCTTACTCTCTTGTTAGGTATGAATGAAGCAGCATGGAGCCTTTAATGATATTGGCTTCCATCCTCTGACTGCAAGCGTTAACCCTGAAAATAGCACTGAGAGGCAAGATGATAAAAGACACTGGGTCCTCAACCAACAGTCCTAGAGCAGTACATCTCCCCTGGACTTCCCTAGTACATGAGTTAACACATCCCCTTTAATGTGAAAGCAATTTGAAGTGGGGTTTCCTGTTATTTGTAGCTAAAAGCATCCCCAGAGTTACAGCTGGTCAAAAATATGGGCATATAAAGCATCAAAGAGTCCCCTCCTGAGGACTCAATTAGAGGAGTAAACAATGAGGATAAAAAGAAGAAATATTCTAGGAAGTTGTTCTATAGAAGCCTGTGTTCTCTGAACACAGAGAAGAGAAAAAGCCTTCAGAGGCTCACCCTGGGTTCTGGATGAAGACTGTAAAGTTACATGTGACCTTAGGTGACAAAGCTCATAGGGAGAACTGTCCAGCAGGGACTAAGCTAACCCAAGTGACTCCCTGAGGAACAGGGGCAGATAAGGTGACAACAAGCAGAAATCATTTGGACCACCCATGTGCACAGGAAGTCTCCTGCAGGGAAGCACTCCTATTCTCCACTCTAGGGCCCAGGAGCAGGGCATCCTTCCCTGGAATTCTCAAAGACACCAGAGCCTAGAGATGAGGTATGGACTCTGTAACTAGATTCAAATTATGGCTCCACCACCTGTTAGGTGTGTAGATATACTGGTTTAAGTTATTAATCCATCTCATCAACACCTCAGTTTCTAATCTATAAAGTGGGCACAATAGTACCCACCTTTGTTTTGACGATTAAATAAGACAATACACAAGTAAAGAACCTGCAACAGTGCCCAGCAAGTGACAAGTACTCCAACATTAGCTGTTATTATCTTGCTTGCGATACTCTATTCCTGGAAAGTGGTGCTGGTCTGCCGTCAGCTCTCTCTTTGAGTAGCTTGACCAATTGTTCCATGACCCCCAGAACAGGTACCTGGCTGCAGAGCTTCTTTCCAAATGCCCCAACTTGGATGGACAAAGAGTGACTTACTGCCAGTGTTGTTTCAGAGAGTAGTTTGTCACCTGAAGAGAGAGAGAGGCTTCTCTGGGGTGGCCACCTGCCCTCTCCCAGGCTGCAGGTGCCTATCAAGAGAAATACCAGAGCCCTTCTTGTTCCCACCATACAGCCTGCTCCCTACTTCTTCTATTTCTCCTACTTCTCATCACTGAGTCTTGAGAGCAGAAGGACATCAAACTATTGTTTCCAGGAGGGAAAAGGAAAAAGATAACATCACCCATCCCTATGGGAGAACTGTTTGGATGCCACAGAGCACGGCCACACAGCAGGGATGAACAGTGACCAGAGAGTGTCACTGACCTGCATGAGGAGATAGCAGCTCAAGGGTAGAGCAGAAGTGGGTATGCTCTTTGAGAAAGCATCAGGCCTAAAAGCCTCATTTCACCTTGTCTACTTTTCCAGCCTCCTCTCCCATCAGTCCCCCACCATGGATCCCATCCAGACCCTGGCCCAAAGGGACCTAATAAACCCCTCCCTCAAGCCCTGCCTTTTTCTATCCTTAGTTCATATGGCAGAGATTGCTAAGTATCTCCAATACCCACTTCTCCACTTTTTCCATACCAAAAAAATACACTTTCCAACTTCCCCTGAGTGAGGCGTGGCCAGATACGATGTTCTGGCCTATTGGATATGAATAGAAATGTGTGGTACTTCTGGGCTGTGCTCTTAGAAGAAAGAGATATGCCCCATCCGTCTCTTCCCAGCAGTTGAACGACAGGCAAGGTGGTGAGTTATTCTGGACCAACACCTTAGACCTGGTGGAACAATGAGAAAGCTGGCCCTGGACAACTTCATAGAGCCACAGCAGAGCCAATGTGGGGTTTGCAGTTTGCAAGCTTGCAGTTTGACCTGAGACAGAAATAAACCTCTGTCTTAAGCCAGCTACTTTGGGTCTCTCATTAAGGCATCATAACCTATATCCTAATTAAGCTCGTATTGCTCCCTTCCCTTTAAGGGGAGAAACGACATGCTCCTGTGAGAAGGGCAAGCCAGCACCATAAGAAAAGGCACAAAGAAGTACCCACTCTTGTGTCCCAAGGCACCTTTTGGCCTAAAGCCAAGGTTTACCCAGAGGGAGAATATGAACGAAATGGATGTAACAACAGATAATAACAGGTGAGGTTCCCTTTGATCTTTGAATATCCTTTCTGGGCCAAACCTCTAATCAGGACTGAACTCACCTACACAGAATAAAATCCAAACACTAAGGAAGCCTGAACTCACCCCAGAAGAGACTTTATTAAATGGATTCTGGTATTCTAAGAAAAGAATTTGCTTTTTGGAAAAGCAAATCTAACCTGACCTTCCAAATTAATTTATGTGACTAAAGTCCTGGCTGAAGGAACAGGATACATCTGACAGCCAGAACCAGAAGGGGTACCTTAGGGACAAGCATGACAGTTTGTTCCTCTCAATGCCTATAAATTTTGCCCTGCTGGTTCCCAGCATAGGAATGCCTTTCCTATTCCCCTGCCTGCCTTCTGGTCCAGCCCCTACCTATCCTCACTCTTTAAGGCCTAATTCATATGTCACCTCTTCCTCTCGACATCCCAGCCCCTGTTCTACAGGCAAAATCTGAATTTGTGTTCCCACAGCACTTTATACATTCCTTATACAGAACTTAGCAGTTTTCACTGTATTTGTTTATGTGCTCTTTTTCCACACATGAAAGAGCCCTGTCTCATTCATACCTAGTCCTACATCATCACTTTGGAAAGAAGGAAGTCAGATCCATGAAGCGCTCAGATCATAAGTGGACAGTAGCAGGACTAAGAGTCAGTCTATAGAGTCACAGACCAGAACTGCTACTCCTGCCTAACCTTACTGGCAGGGTAACTGGAAACAAAAAAAAATCTCTGCTGAGCATTTTCTGGTCCTGCTGGACCAGAAGCCCCAGGAATCTCCATCTAGAAGTCTCCTAGAACTCAAGTTCTAGGAGAACTGTCATAATCAGAGCACTCAGCATAAAGGGGATACTGTTTTATAGTAACCATCCTCAAGCAACACAAATTCTGTAAAATTCTGTTTTTCACTTAAGCATAAACGTCAGGTTCAACTGCCTGTGAACTAGGACAAGGGCTGCCTGGTGTGTCTCACCCTGAAACATCTCCCCAACCGAACTCTCCACAACATCTGAAATTCCACCCCTAAAGATAAGAGCTTTCTTACAAGTGTGAGGTGAAATCTAGAAATGTGAGAGAACAGGTGAACTACTGAGCTATCATTCATTCTCAACGAAAAAAACAAGGAGATAACCACTTAAAATTCATAAGACTGAGCAAAATTACGTAAGATAATACCAAAAGCTGGTGAGGATACAGATAAATCACACAGCTGGTAGGAGTGTAGAAGTCAGAACTACCACTTTCAAATACATTCTGGTACACTAACTAAAACCCTTCCATCTAGCAATTCCTCTTCTAGGGAGAGCGTTTCTAAAGAAATGGTCATGCCACAGGGGACATGTACAAAGGTAGCCCCCAAAGCATCATCTATAAAAGCAAGAAACTAGAAACCTCAATGACCCTTAAGCAGGAAGGACTTAAAGAAACAACGGCATATTTAATGATTGTTTATTTGGGGAGGGGGTAATTAGGCTTATTATTAATGGAGGTAGTGGGGATTGAACCCAGAACATCATGCATGCCAGGCATGCACTCTACCACTGAGCTATAACTTCCCCTCTATTTAACGATTGTTTAAAAAAAAAAAAAACTAACAAAAACAAACAAACAAAACAGTTATACCTGCAAAGGGAGGGTGGGAATGCCAAAAAACCCACAATATACCAGCTAAAGAATCAATGAGGTCCACTTACAGATTTCAACCTGGACAAAGCTGAACATAATGCTGAACAAAAAGCAGCAATTTCAAGAGTACGTGTGACATGATACCACTTATACATATTTTTAAAACACACAAGATACTCTAATCTATTTACCAATATAAATGTTAGCAACACTCAAAAGTACCATATATTACTTCTCAACATATATGCACATATTTGGGAAAGCGTAAGGGAAAGAAAGGAAAAGCAATTTACGGGGTTTCTACTTCATCCTAGTGTTTTGCTTGCCTTAAAAAAAAAATCTGAAGGAAATACGGCAAAATGTTAACATTTGTTAAGTCTGGGTAGGTGATGGATTCGTGCATGTTTGCGATATAATCTGTATACTTTTCTATATGTTTAAAATAGTCCAGAATTTTTTAAATAAAAGACTAAAAATCACTGAAATGTTTTTTACCTATCAGATTAGCAATAGTTTAAAATTTGAATAACATTGATAAGGTTGTAAAGAAACTGACATGTATAACCCAGTTGGTGGGAGACATACACACTGGAGAAAACTTTTTGAGGGGTGATTTGGCACCATCCATCAGAAATTTAAATATGCATACCTTCTGCCCAATCAAATCCTGCCTCCAGGAATCTATCCCATGAATTCATTTGTAGACAAGAGCAAATTAATCTTTGGGAAGGTTTTACTTTATTTATCACTTGATAAGAGTGAAAAAATTCATAAATTATAATTTTTCATAGGAAAATGTTTAAATATAGTGTCCCATACATGAAATAATGGCCACTGTCAAAATGAGGTAGAGCCATGTATCTCCTCAGACACAGGAGGGCCAAGATACCTTTAATGAAAAAAGCAAGTTGCATATGATACCAACTGTGTAAAAGATATTTTCTTTTTAGACAAAATAGATATGTGCAGTTTGAATACGCCCAGAAAATATCTTATAAAGAGTTTATTAAAAATAGTTACATCTGCAAGGGAGGTGGGAGTGCCAATGTGAGGGAGACCTTTTCCCTTAGTGTTCTCTTGTATTGAATTTACAGCAATCATGTCACTCTTATATGAGGGTGAAGCAGGGGAGGCCTAGCACAAAAATTACAAATTTTAAACTTAGAGCCGCTGAATTGGAATGTCTAGAAGGTAGGATCCAATAAACCTGTGTTTTTAACAAGTCACTCAGTGACTCCCAGGCAGCTGAGTTGGCCATGGCTCCAGGTGAGACCTGAGCCAGCTGGCATATTAGGGGAAGGAAAGGATCTCAGTGACAGGTCCCTCAAGTTCTAGGAAATAAGCTTGTCTCCAGAATTAACAAGTTATTCAATGGCAGAGAAATATAAACTCATGTAAAAGACACAGAATGGGCACCAAAGTCAGTAGGACGGGCCAATAAGACATTATTAACATCCCTAAGGACTCAGTGTTTGGCCCTATAACACAAGCATTGCCCAGGCTAGAGGATGCTCCTATTTGAGAACTGAGCCAGTTCTTTCTTCTTTGTGCCAGAAATATCCACAATCAAGAGCATCAGGCCCATGGGACTTAAGTCTCCTTTTTAGTACCCAGAACAGAGGTTGGCACATAAAAGGTATTCGAGAAATAGTTGTTGGATAAACACGTCAATCTACCTTATCCTGAGGCATTTCTAACTCCAGTGTCCCTATCCAATGTTCAGTATGACACTTTCCATTCCCACACAAGGTCTGAACTAGACAGAGGAAAGTTCTGACAGCTGTTGGCTTCGTTTTAAGTAAATAACTGGCACCTGGATTTCAGCATCAGTCTATTGCTGATTCATACTTGCCAGCTCTGAGAGACATCCACCCGCTGGAGGGCACCTGAGCAGGACTCTGGTGAAGTTACTAAGGTGGTAAGTGCTGCCATGCCCTGCAGCCCACATGGGGAGTCCTCTCCTGGGTTAGGGTTAGCTGGCCTTCCTCAGGCAGCTCCGTTTAGGTCAATGCTTGGGCTCGCCGCATGTACAGCTAGACTGCCTACAGCTGAGGGTAATACTGCTGTGTGGGCCAATTCTGTGGCCACTAACCCTATGCAGCTACTGAGGACCTGAAATGTGGTTAGTCCAAATTGAAATGCTCAGTAAGTGTAAAACACTGGATTTTAAAGACTTAATACAAAAAAAAATACATAATAGCTTATTAAATAGTCATTTTTATACTGGTTCCATGCTGAATGATAGTATTTTGGGGTATTCTGAATTAACAAAGTATATTAAAAGTGATTTCACCTGTTTCTTTTTATGTTTTAAAACGTGGCTACCAGAAAAAGTTATATGCTGACTCACATATTTCTAAAGGATAATGCACCTATGACTAAGAAACTACACCTTGACACATTATGTCTTCACAGCATGGCTAAGGACTGACCTCTCACAGGGTCAGAGATCACCTTAGCCTGCATGACCCTGCCCTACTGTCCTGAATCCAGACTTTATACTTCCTTGGAAACCCTGTCAGCTGTCCTAGGAGTTCCATATACCATCGAACACCTATGTATTTTAAAGGAGAGGTTACAAGTCAAAGATATATAATGATGTTACAATTTCAGGTAAAAAGAAGCTGGGAACCTTGTAGAATTTACTGGAAACTCATTAATTCTGAAATTCCCCCAGAAATGTAATTTTTCAATTTCTGTAAGTTTTAGAAGAAATCTCCCCAAAGGTTCTCTTGTAATAAGACATGAACATGAGATTTTATGATAACTCTTACTACTACCATTGTAATTTCTACTCAAAATAAACAGTGTTGTTAGAAATATCTTCAGTTGCAATTAAGATGAAATTTGGACTCAAAACTGGACCCAGCAAGAATCATACACCATCTCTTAGTTCTTTTATTCTCTTAGCAGGGATGGGGTATAGGTTTAGGGGATGGGATGACTGCACCGTGCTGTCTTTTTTTTTTTTTTTTTTTTTTAATGGAGGTACTGGGGATTGAACCCACGACCTTGTGCATGCTAAGCATGTACCCTACCACTGAGCTATACCCTCCCCACATGCTGGCTTCTAAAGGAGCTCCTTTTCCTTGATTGTCCCCACTGTATACTAGGAGCACCAAGGACTTCAGAGGTGAAGTGACTTTCTCAATGTAACCTGAGCAGCAAGAAGTGGTGTAAGAATGAAAGTTATATATTTCTACCTCCTCCAGGAGGGCCACAAATCCATGATGCAATTCCTGAGGATACTCATCATTTTCAATCTTCTGCAATTCAACTGGACCAGACCAACCTAACACCTGCTTTCTGTGTCAGCCCTTCATGATACAGATACAACTCAGAACCAAAATGCTTACTTGGGGAACTGGCAGAGACCCGCTTCCTGGTCAGGCTCTCCTGGCTGGCCTTGTCTGAAGCTGAAGAGCCCCTCGTCTGGACATGCCTCTTTCCTGGGTTCTCCTCTGGCTCTGGTGACTTCTCCATTCCATGGAAATACTTCATGTGATAGTGCAACAGTTTGGCTTTGCGGAAAAATTTTAAACAATCCACAACCTTGCACCTAAACTTGTGATCTAGGTCGACAGCTGGTGCTTTAGACGTCACAAAATCATCTGTTCTCTTAAAAGTATTTGTTACTGAAAAAAAAAAACAAAAAAAAAAAACAAAGATCCCTCGTGTTTATTCTAGTTACTACAATACATGCATTAACACAACACATGGCAACAGAGAGTGAAAGAGCAGCAATGTACATGTAACTGGAGACATCAACAGCTATTGCTGTTTGAAAGAATGGCTGTAACTTCAGGGTAAATAATAGAGACTCAACTGTGATTCATCTTTTGAAAGAAGAGACTAACTTTTTTTTTTTTCCTCTTTTAAAGCAACCACACAAATTCTCAAGATTTCAGAAGAACAAGGGAAAATCCTTAAAAAAGATCAGGGATCCAATCCAGGACTGTTACTCATGAGTTGGACCAGGTTCAGACTTACCACCATCCCGATACCTCTCTGTAGACAGAACTAAAGGATATTCTGGAGGATCTCTTTATGAAACCAAAAGGATCTTACAATGGTTTTTGCACAAGGAGTGTATCTATTACAAAGCTTTTAGCATTGAGCTTTTGCGATTTTACTGCAATGAATTCTGTTTGATCAAGAGGACTCAAGAGTATAAGAAGAATGAAAAAGACAACCAACTGAATGGACCTGGGAGGCATGGGGAGAACTCTGAGGACTCAATGATCAAATTCAAAGAGAAAAAAAAGCTTGACAACCCCCTGCCCTGCCCCAAAACCAAACAGAAAGCAATGGTCTATCACGCATCAAAGACAAAAAGTAAAGCTGTCACAAGAAATTCATGAGTGGTGCTCGTTTCAGCCGCATATATACTAAAATTGGAATGATACAGAGAAGATTAGCATGGCCCCTGCGCAAGGATGACACTCAAAATTCGTGAAGCGTTCCATATTTTTACAAACTTGTGGTTGCCAGGGGACTGGAGGGTAGGAAGGGACAGACTGGGATTTCAAAATGTAGAATAGATAAACAAGATTGTACTGTGTGGCACGGGGAAATATATACAGGATCTTGTGGTGGCTCACAGCAAAAGAGAATGTGACAATGAATGTATGTATGTTCATGTACAACTGAAAAATTGTGCTCTACAATGGAATTTGACACAACATTGTAGAATGACTATAACTCAATTTTAAAAAATGTTTTTAAAAAAAGGAAGGAAATTCATGAGTGTTAGAAACTCAGTTTACTGAAGACCCCCTTCACAATGCCCTCACCCCAATGAGAGCAATCACCTTAAACTCAAATCACTCCTACTCTACAGATTAAGTCACCCAGGAATATCCTGAATGGACAGAACTTTCTTGAAAGAATCAAATTGTTCCTAAATGCAATGATACAATTTCCATTAGAAGCAAATAATGTATTGAACTTTTGGTAAATATTATGATTACTTTTTCAAGTACCATTCCATAATCAGAAGGAATAAAAAAATTCTTAAACTCAATCTAAGTCATACTTTACATTTCAAAATCAGCACTAGGTAATGATTATGAAATTGGTAAATTCGATGATCTGATGGGTTCTGTTACATGGGCAATTTAAACAAGTAAAAAATCACACACATACACATACACATTCCAAAGCAGAATGCCTTAAATCACTCTCTATCCATGACAAGAGACACAAGAAGAAGGTTCAAATCAGTCAGATGCAGTTAAGAGAAGAAAAAGTAACATGAAATGAAATGGAATACATAGTTCTCAAATAGTTATACAGAGAAAGAATGTCAGTGAAGAAACTCAAAACTCAAACCTCCAATACATCCTAAAATTCTTTCTTAGAGCAAAATACAGTTTCTCTGGAATTTCCACCCCTTAAGCCTATTTAAGTTGAATTATATGAATCTCCCATTTTTGTAGGTTAAGAAAGGTTAAATATTGGCCATTCCATACGGTTCAACCTAGTAATTCCTTTTCCAAATGACAGGCAGTCTTTCAAAAATCACTGCAGAAAACTCTGTGTACTACTGTGTGAACAAAGCTGTGTCTGAGGAGGTCAGAGAGCATCAACACTGTCTTTTACCATCTGAGGCCCACAGCAGTCAAGTTCAGCTACAGTAAACTCAGTCCCCCTCTGGCTTATGTTTGATGTCTCGTTTGTGATAAAACGTATTTATAATAGAAAAGAAGAATGTCAAAATACAAATATCTTTGAGTTTTTCTTTTCTAAATTAAGAGTTAAAAATAATGAGAACTTTGAATCAATTCCATGAAGAATTATCATTCTCTCTATTCAAAACCTTTGCACCCTCGTGTTCACACAGTGGTCATGTGCATAAGGCAAAGACAGGACAGTGGTTAAAAGCATGGGTTCTGCAGCTGGACAGCTGGTTCAAATCCTGGCTCCTCCAATTACTTTTCCTGCCTCCTCAGTTTCCTCATATGCAGAATGGAGATAAGAATGGTAACTACTTCACTGAGTTGTAAAAATTAAATGAATTACATGCAAAGATCCTAGAAAAGTATCTGGCACATAATAAGTGTGCAATAAATATTGGCTTTTAATAACTATACATTATCATTTTGGACCTAAGAACAAATGGGATATATGAACAGCCTTTCAGGAATTAACCTGCTTATAAGCAAAAGGGCAAACATCCCCACACTCCCAGCCTCACTGCATGCTCAATCCAGAGGCAGTATGGTATGACAGAAACAGTCCAACTTTAAATCCCAACTCTACCCTTCATTAGCTGCATAAATAAGCTGTGCATGATTTTTTAAATAATCTGATTATTCAGTTTACCATCATCTATAGAAGGGAATAATGCCACCTATTTCAAAAGAGTTGGAGAGAGGGCTATAATATATATATACTTGGCACAAAGTAGACCATTTCAAATATAAAATATATCCTGGTAAATAGGCTTATGTCATTTATGGAACATGGCTAGCGACAGCTATTATAATTATCAACCAGACTGAAACATTCCTTTGACCAGCCCTCATAAGTTCTGCCTGGGAGACACATCACTCTGTAAACATTCAATTTGGTCTACATCTCTCTAAAAATGTGAAATCCAAAACCAACCACAAGATTCCTAGTATGACCATTCAGTGGGATTATTACCCCCACCTTTCAGGACATCTTATTTTTACTAACGTAGTCCCCTCCAATTTTTTTAAATAATCACATTATATGGTGGTGGACAGTACCAAGCTTGATCCATCAAAATCCTGAACTTTGTGTTTGTCTTTTTAAAACATGAATTAAAGTGCATTTCCATTTTCCTTAAAGAGTTTTATCAAATTACATGTTGGAAGTTACATTTATCCCTAGTAAACTCCATCATATTACTTTAGTCCAAGAATTTTATAACTCTTGCTTCTGTAATCCTGTATGTTCTTAGGTCTTTATCCAAGTTATTGATAAAGATCCAGTAGGATAGAGCTGATGACAGCCTTCAGAATAACCTTCAGGCTAACATCAATCTACACTCTCTGGGTAAGTTGCTTGAGCGAATTGAACTTTATCTATGCAGATTACCAATGCACTTATATAGGTTGTCGATAGATAGATTTTAAGAGTGATGTGGACAAACTATCTGCTGAAATTAAGATATGCCTGGTCTGACAGTGCTATACTAGACCCCTAAAATTTACAAGTTGAAACTTAATTCCCAATGCAATGGCATTTGGAGGTGGAGTGTTGGGAAAGTGATTAGGTCATGAAGGCAGAGCCCTCATGAATGGGATTAGTGACCTTATAAAAGAGACCCCAGAGAGCTCTCTTGCCTATTCCACCATGTGAGGTTACTGTGAGAAGACAGCTGTTTATGAACTAGGAAGCTGGCCCTCACCAGACACTAAATCTGTTGGCACCTTGATCTTGAACTTTCCAGACACCAGAACTGTGAGAAATAAATTTCTGTTGTTTATAAGCCACCCAGTTTATGGTATTCTGTTACAGCAGCCCAAAATGGACAGAGACAGATAAGCCTCTCAAAAGGAAATAAGTTTAGTCTGACAGGATAAAAACTTTTCCCCCAAAAGTAAAACCCTTGATTCCTCACAGCTAAGCAGAAGGTAGGAACAGCCGGACCTCCAAAGGTAAACAAGCTTGGCACTCAGGTGGGCCACCTACCTCTGAGAGGTGATACCAGGATCACAGAGAAGTTCCAAAAGTAAGACTCCCTCATAAACTCAACTCATTGATATAAAAGCCCTTCTGATTATAAGCCTACCTTGCAATATGTGGAAAACACAATGAACACAAGCATCAGGGTGAGACAAGCAGCAAAGAGGGTATAAATTAATTATGGACAACAGTCTGTGACAAAACCTGATAAACTATATAATTAACTATAATTACAGAGCCACAAGTGAAGTAGCTCAAACACTGCAAGACTTAAGTAACTGCTCCTTTTTCATGAAGGTCCTGCAAGTGGGACTATTTTATTTTTGAACCCAACAAAGTTTTGGAGATACAAAAAATTGTATTTTCCAGGCTTCACAATTTTATCCTAATTTTCCCATATGGCAGCCAAAGGAGCCCTCTGTATACACAATGAAGGCTGCCAGTTCAGCCAGTGCAGACTACACATTCCCTCTGGCATATCCCTCCCATGTGCAAACCAAGCCCTGCTCAAGGCCACTTACTCGCACAATGCTTTTTCCTTGGTCTCTGAGCAAAAAAGATTCTGTCCTACCTTCTCTGAATTCCCAAAACTACTTCAGGGAAAATAAACCTTGTATCTGTCCTCTTCTATTTGTATTACAGCCAGGTCTGTTCATTCCTTATGCTAAAATGTTGACATGGAGAATGTGCTCCATTCTCTACTTCTCCTACAGGACTCATCTCAGTGTATTATTACATCAAACAAGAGAGTTACTTTTTCCAGATGGTTTCCTTAGCATTAAATGGGAATAAAAATACTTACTTCATAAGACTTCTACATACTTCCATGAGGTAATAGAAGAGATAACTTACTGCTAACTACAACAGGTTACTTGAACATTAGTTGTCATCTGGGTCGTCACTGACCTCACGGTTGTTTGCTTAAAACAATCAAAGTTATGCATAATCTCAGTCAGGGATCTACGTACCAGGGCACAACCTGCAAAATTTTAACATCTAATTGCCTCACTGTAACAATCAAACACTGAAGTGTTAACGGTAATTAATAAAAGCACAATAGGAACAACCAAATGATGCAATCAACCAGCAAAAATGTTTTGCATTTTAAAATAATATGCACAGCATAATTATGCTAAAGAAAACCCACAAAAGAAATATAAGCAAAACATAAAATTATATATAAGAATACTATATAAAATATGATAGTGTACACTTTTTAGAATTGTAAGAATGTATGCAATGGCAATATTTTCTTACCACATTTCAAGTTAAAAAAAGAGAGATTTTCCTACTCTTCCATGTTTCTAATGTTATAATACCCATATTATTTTCACAGTAGAAAAAAACACAATTCTTTTATATATTATATTATATTATATTATATTATATTATATTATATTCCTCCCCAGAACAGTGTTCCTGTGACAAAAGGAGTATGGTGATAGAAGCATGATCAAGAAGCTAGGAGAGCCATTGGTTGCCAAAACAGCCTGGTGGGCAACAGTCTACATAAATCCCAAGTCTCACAAATGTGTATTTCCCAAAGGGATAACAGGTCATTTGGAACATATGTCCCCAATGGCACCAGCTAACTGACATCATCCACTCTTGGGATACTATGGTCATTGTCAATATGGGAGCAGTCACTAGGAGACAAAAGGCAGAAATATGTAATAAATCTTCCAGGAAGCTTGGTTCAAATGCTTGGCGTAGAGAATAAACTACTCAAACCAATTTATTCCTGTTTCAGAAAACAGTATAGAAATCAGTATCTCCAAGAAGTCATTGGCATTACCATTTAAAAGCTCAGTGCCCTTCCTCATGTTTAACATATTTTTGTTTGGAAGAATTGAGGCAAAACATAGAGCTTTCTCCCAGGCTCCCAGGAGCAAAATCCCAAGTCACCCTTAACTCTTGCCTCTCCCAAATTACTAATATGACTTGGTATATGAGGAGAAAAATCCACAGAACTTGAATTTGTTTTTAGTAATGGTATAATTCTACAGAATGCCTTTTTTTTTGGGGGGGGGGTAGAAATAAACTATAAAATGTCTCCTAATAATCCCTGCCTCCTAGTATTCACACTCATGTGATCCTCTCCCCTTGATTCTGGGCAGGACCTATAACTTGCCTCTAACAGAACAGGCAAAGATGACAGTATGTCACTTTCATGAATATGTTATGTATAATAATCATGTAACATCCATCTTACTAACAGCCACTCTCCCTTGCTGGCTAGATGAAACAAGCTGTTATGCTGTGTGTGAGCTACTCTTTGGACAAGCCTTGTGGCAGGGAGCTGACAGTGCCCCCCAAAAGCCTGTAGCCCTCAGTCTGACAGCCTGAAAGGAACTGAATGCTGCCAACAACCATGTAAGCATGTAAGCAGACCATTCCCCAGTAGAGTTTTCAGATGAGAACACAGCCCTGGCCAACCCCTTGACTGAAGTCTTACAGAAGAACCAGTTAAGCTGTGCCTGGACTTCTCACACACAGAAACTGTGAGAAAATAATTGTGTTATTTTCAGCTACTATGTTTGTGGTAATTTAGTCACATAGCAATAGTTAATACAGAGTAGGATCAGAAGCCCTCTCATTTTCTATTTGGTTGGGTAATGCTTTATTCTTCCCCTTTTATGATAAGCATATATTACTTTTATACTAAAAAGGGTTTTTAAATTATGTTTTCTCAGACTTGACTTAGAAATAACATCTTATTTAACCTTTTTTTTTTTTTTTTTTTTTGCATACAGATTGCCAGCACCTCAAAACCTCACAGTTGGAGAACTATGATGATGAAACTCATTCTGGCTGGCAATACTCAGTCTGGCATTCTAAGCCTATGTCAATCTAAGTACCGTCTTGCTTTCTAAACTCAATTTCCATTAATTAATGCACAGTGAGGCCTCAGCAGGGGCCTCAGCAACTGCTTCATGCTCTCATAGCTAGCAGCTCTGCATACTGTACATACTGTATTACCCCATGTATGGTTACAGATGGGGAAAAAAAAGTATTATAAAAATGTAGAGAAAAAAGGAAACCGGGGAGGAAGGGGTATAGCTCAAGTGGTAGAGCACATGCTTAGCATGCATGACGTCCTGGGTTCATTCCCAAGTACCCCCTCTAAACATAAATAAACCTAATTATCCCCCCCACCAAAAAAAAAAAAAAAAAAGAGTCAAAAAAAAAAAAAAAAAAAAAAGGAAACCAGAAGGATAGATATCAAACTGTTGACAACTCTCAAGAGGAGATTGGGCTAGGAAGGCAAGTGGTAAAGAGGAACTTTCACATTTTCTCTGTATGCCCCAGGAGCAACGAGTATGCTTAGCACTGAGCTCTTGGTTTCTAAATACAAGTCTCCATTTAAAAGAAATCAGGGCTTCTTGGAGAAATGGCTAAATCCAGGGTTGGGTAAGTACAAGATGAGCTTGGAACATCTTGTTACGCCAGAAAGTAAAGAAATGTGCAAAGAATAATGAAGACACAGAAACTAGCTTGAAGGGCTCCCACTGGCCAAATTTGAGACAATATGGGTAATTAAAATAAATAATGTTAGAAACAGATTATAACTCCAGAACAAAAGAATCAATAAGTCCATGTGGATATAAAAGAAAGAGAGAGAAAAAGAAAAAAGAGAGAGGGAGAGAGGAAGGGAGGGAGAGAGGGAGGCAGGCTCTTCCTTACAATTGAATACAAATTAACAAATGTAGAAGGAATGATGAGAGTTAGAAATCACTGTTTGGTCATCAGAGTAAAAACTGTTTCAGGCAAGAAATATCAGCGGATACTTAAATGGGTGAACGTTTGATGAAGAAACAAGATATTTACATAGTCTCAAAGAATCTTCTCACAAGAAACTTATTAATTATAAAGGGGAAAATAATAGCTTTACAGTAGAGAAATCTGGTGGGTACTTACTACCTTAGACAAGTGACCAAAGTTAACTCCACCAATAAATGGGACAAACAAATTGGTAAGTACACATCACTTACGTGGTACTTCTGCTAAAAGTGAATAGCCTAAATCTAATTATGTGGATACACCAGAAAACCAAAATTGAAAGACATGGTATTCTTCAGAAATGTCAAGGTCACGAAAGACAAAGAAAGACTGAAAAATTGTATTCGATGAAAGGAGACAAATGAAACATGACAACTAAATCCAATGTGTCATCCTGAATTGGATCCTGACCAGAAAAAATGTTTTCCCCACTTTTGCTATAAAGGACATCATTAGAACAACTAATGAAGTCTGAATAAGGTCCTGACTTTGATAACTATATTGTGGTAATGTAAGAGAATGTCCTTGTTTTCAGGAACCACACACTGATGAATTTAGGGGTAAAGTTCTGCAACTTTTTTGCACACAATTCAGAAAATAGAATAATAAAGCAAACATGGTAAATTGCTAACAAGTAGGGTATTTGGTTGCAGGTCTATAGGAACTCTTTCTACTATTTTTGCAACTTTTTATAAGTCTTAAATTATTTCAAAATAAAAACATCTTTAAAATATATGCAAGGAAAAGAAATATATATGTGCAAGAAAACTACTCTGAGGTCACAGAACAGCTAAGTGGGAGGAAAGCAACCCTGCCAAGGCTATTCCCTGGAATGCAAGTCTCCACATTCTGCCCTTAACAAAAATCACTGAACACTTATTCCACAAGATGGCAGAGCTGCCTCAAATGCCAGAGCTGGGTATGGAGCAGCTAACTCCCCTCTTCTGCTCTGGGCTAGATGTGTCGCCTTCCCAGCTCTTCCTCCTGCTGCCTAAGAGCCTCCCTCACACTAGTTTCTCAGATCACGACTCCAAGTTAGAAATTCCAAGGCTGGCACCAGCTCAGGGCAGCAATCTCTAAGCAATGACTAACACAGAAGCATCCTCCAGGGGCCTTGCTGGAGGTTTCTGAAGATGATACAGCCCTCCCTCCTGCTTACTTACGTAACACATTCCTGGTGAATGAGTTCTCAACAACCCCCCTCTCCCAGCTATCTTTCTGGATCATCCTGTACTCACCACTAAGCCCGCATTCCAAAAGAAACACCAGGAACACCATTTAGTTCCCAGATCAACACATCCTCCCCCTTAAAATTAAAGAATTCCAAAGGCACCACCCTGTCTGGAGTATTGATATCACTTGTACCACACACTGCTCTCCAAACCTGGCCACCCTACTAAGCCTGGCCATCTGACTCAGAGTGTACACACTGCTTTACGAAGTTCCCTCAAGAGCAGTGGGAGTTTTGCATCACATGCTGTGCATCCTCTCTAAAGGCAGGGACCGCTTCACTTGATTTATTTAGCACCCAGTATCTCATCCAATGGCATTAGGCACTCAGAAGACAGGAGTCACAATGACCCAGCCATTAGGAAGTGTGCAACTCTGGCTACATTATTTCTTCTTGCCAAGTACTAGGCTCTTCTATAAAACAGAAAGAATTAATACTGAAAAATTAGAAATAAATGTCTTTCAGCAGTAGATAGTTAAATACATTATAGAATATCCATCGAGTGAAATAAATTATATGTAACTGTGAAAGGAGCTATGAACTGAGATGGAAAAATATCATAAATGAAAATGACAAGCCATTGATTAATATAAGAATATGATTCCATTGTTGTGTTTTTTAAAAGCTATATGGGTATATGTATGTTTGTATATGCAACAGAACCACGTGTGGAAGGCTGGAAGACCACACACCAAACCACCAAGGTTCTTTCAAGAGTGAGAAGAGTAAGGGAAGACTTCTTTTTTTCTTTTTTCTTTTTTTTGAAGTTTTAATTTTTCCTAGCACATATTGATTTTGAAATTTACAGGGGTGGAAAAAATGGCAAAAGGACTCTTTACATAATAATTTTTTAAATAGGGGTCCCAGCTGCCTTTGCTTTAGAAAGTAGTTGTGAAAATTCACCAAGAACTAATACTAAACTAAAGATTAGTATTCCTTTGTGTTCTAATTATGAAAAATCAAATTTAAATTTTAAATATCAACATTAAATAAAACTTTTCATTGCTGTCTCTTTATGACTCAAAAATAATGACCACACTAAGTGCACACAGTCTGGTATAATCTTAAGTTCCCACTATGTTGTTTTTCAATAAAGAAAACTAATGGTCAACTGATGTGATTTAACTTTTAATAGCTTAGAAAACATTAAAATACCTTCCCTAATTTTCAAGACAGATTATCTGATCATATACATTGACTTTTTAAAATATTTTATTTATTTATTGTATTATTTTATTAGTTTTGGCGGGGTCAGGGAGAGTAATTAGGTTTATTTACTTTTAATGGAGGTACTGGCAATTGAACCCAGGACCAGTTGAGCTATACCCTCCCCCCACCCACACCGATTTTTTTAAATCCCCATATCCAACAGGAATCTTGGGGAAAAAAGAACAGGCATCAAAAAATAGGACTTACTTGAAATTTTGTTTGGAAAAAGAGTTGTCAACACTATGGCAGATCTAGAAATGTTTAAGCTGGGCAATGATCAATCAGTAATACCATTCACCATTTGTCAACTGGAAGTATCCAGAACAATCCATTCTTATAAGTTGTGCCTTTCTGAGGTCAAGGAGATAAGTTACTCATCTTTCTGTGTTTTTATACACCTCTCAAGCTTTCCTCTCTCCCCCTCAAAGTTTTGGTACCTAAGAAATGCTCAAGTAATGTTGGATGAATGACCCAATAGCAAATATTACCCACTACTTGACTGATGAAATAAGCTTTCCAATGGATCCATTTGCTCTGGCTGGGAATAGAAAGTATTCAATAAAAATGTGTAGAATGAAAGCCCAGAGGTGAGAGTATACCTGCTGTGCTTGCAGATTAGCAAGGAGGCCATGTGCCTGGAGCAGAGGCATCAGGAAGGAGAGAGACTAAGGAAAGATGAAGCTGGAGGTTACAGGTGGCCAGAAGAAGCAGGGCCGCTGTAGGCCAGAGTAAGGACCTGAGGTTCTCATGACCAAATACTAATAGTTCTGGGTGGTGGGAGACATGAATGCCAGTTTTACTATTCTTATGTTTTTCTGGATTTATTTTTAAATTTATGAATATAAAAAGGCAAGTTACCAAAAAAGAATATACTGAATGGAGACAAGATCCCTTCTACAAAATGAGGTAAAAGATACCAACAAAATCCCTGGTGGAGCCTGGATAAGGTCTTGATTTTGATAATTATTTTGCGGTAATGGAAGAGAATGCCCTCATTTTTTAAGAAATATACATCAAAATATTCATGGGTTAAAGCCTGCAATTTATTGTCAAACAATTCATAAAAAAAAAAATACTTTAAAATACTTTGAGGCCACAGAATAGCTAAAAGAGGAAGAAAGCAATCTGACCAAAACAGAGATCCAGGTGAACATTTGAGAGCTACTTCCCTATCCTGCAAACGAAGCATTTTCAGTAGCTCCATAAACAAAGCAACTCAAAGCAACTGACCTCAGTTTGGCAACAACTTACCCGCTCGGCCTTAACTCACTTCACGAAGCCTGTAATTAAGTCAGAAAGCACACCTAAGTCTCAGAAAAGACCCTATGATTATGCTGTTGATGCTGCTCTGCCTCCACGTCCAAATGCCTAACTGCTACTCATCTTTCAAGGCCCTATGCAAGTCCTATATTCTTCCATCCCTGCCCCTAAACCACCAAACTAAATAACACCTCTCTCCAGGGGTCAGATCCAAGGAGCATTTTATCAACGCTAAGAACAAGCGCTCCTTTCATCTTTGTGTACTTGACAGTTAGCAGAGCTCCCAGGCATATAGTAAGGGCTCCACAAGCGAATCCTGAGTTCAACTTCCATGTGGCAGGCACACATGATCATTGTCAGTCTTCTCTCCTGTAGTTTTATTTTAAGTATTTCTCATGATATCACCTTACTTTCTCTCTTGTAATACAGGTACCTGCAGTCTTATTCCTCTGGACAGAAAGATCTAGAAAGGCAATGACCAAACGTCTCATTCATTTCTCTAACCCCTAGGACAATGTATTAATTCTCAGCCAATGTTCTACCAGTACATGTCTGATGACAGATCACAGACACTCCCAACTTCCCTAACTACAATGGCTATCTCTATGACTCTCCTACTCAAGAAAACACAAGTACCTGAAACCTCAACTATTGTAGGCATTACACTTAATTGGACCAAGTTAATTTTTTCTTTAAATCTTTTGCAAAAACTATTATAGGCATTACCCTGAAACTAACCTGGTTAATATAATCATCTGTAAACTTTGAATACTTCAGTGACAAATAGCTTGCTATTCATTTTATAACTGGCAACACATCAATGGGACACTAGACCACATGACAGTATCCCATCTCTAAAAGGTACTTAGTTTTAAAAAAAAAAAATTAGCTGAATAAGCCTGTCCCTCTATTAGGTCTTCTCTCTTGTTTATTCTGTGGTTCATGTAGAATATTCACAAGTGATACAGCTTAGAATAGAGTCTAGCACTTGGTAGGCATTTGTAAAACATTCATTGATTAACATGAATGAATGGACTGCAGCCCATTTTCAAATAGCCCTGGTTATCTGTGTATGGCTAAATAAGCTGGGCCCAGATTTAGAGAATCATCTGAGATCTCTGGACTTCTAAGGGCATCTATTTAATTTCTGCTTTACAAAATAAACAAATGCTTATTCAAATAGAACAATTCCAATTGCATTCCTCTTTAGCATTTAAGTCATGAAAGCAAACAGCTTAGAGCCTATTTCAAAAGAATACAATAATGGGTTCCATGCTGCATTTATTCCTCCTAGTTCAAGCTTGAGATAATCTAACTATCACTATAGACTCTCTTGGAAAATAGGCAACTGCTTCAGTCAGCTGCAGTGGTTTCAAAATTATTCTCCAAAAAATTCTCTGTGCAACCTAAAGAAGCAGAAGACAACTTGGAATCTTCCCATCATCCTTTCCCAAGACTCACCTATCCCACCCTCACTTTACTTTATTACCATCCTCTCCACAATCCAGAGACACAGCTAAATTAACTGACACAAGACGAACTATGTATATGTAGTTTTAAAATAGGCATTGGCTTTTAGCCTCTAACCTAGTCTCCTTACTCATCTCATCTGCACAGCATATTTCCTAGTGGTGTAGGAATAATTCACTGTCAATTTCAACTCATGTCTAACATGACACCACCCTTAAGACAACATAATGAAGACCTCAGTTTGCTGAGTTTTAAGGGCTGAGGTTGTCATATAGAGTTCTCCATGCCAAAACAGACTACTAAATTCTGAGACTAAATTTCCACCTCATTTGTACATCAAGTCTAATAATTTCCTCCACATGACAGAAATCAGGCTGCGAGGAGAGGAGCCTTGTCACTGAGAGGACGTTCAGCAAGAAAAGAGAGATCCCTTGTTTCCATGAGCCCACAAGGCTAAGGCACAACATTCTGAGCCCAGTGGATGAAAGGACCAACCTAAAGGCACCAGGGATGAGCCAGGAGTGATTACTTTAGTACCTTCAGTTTACTATTTTCAAAGAGCTGCTCTTCCACTGCATTTATGTTAACTATGTGGCATCTGGTGGAGACCCTTCCCCCAAAAGAGAAAGAAAATCTGTCCCCCTCCCCCTTAAATTTAAATTAACCAAATAAATAAGTATAACCTAATTACCTCCCCCAACCAAAAAAGTCTTATAAATGACCACATTAAAAAACAAAACTATTTAAATGTTATTAACCTTTTAACAGTGTAAAGTTTTCTATTTATAATTTAAATTACTTTTAATGTTTGGAATTTGCATTTCCAGAAGAAAGGCAAAGAATTTCAGATCTTACATTCATTGTTAAATATATAAATTAGATTTATATTTAGTATAACACAAATGAGGATGTAAGTATACAGATTTCATGATAGCTTATATTAAATAAAGGCACAAGTACCTAATGTCAAAATACAGAATCACTAAATACTCAACTGACTACCTTCTCTCCATTTGAAATAGCCTAAAAAGAGATGTGCTACACCTCTGCTCACATTGTGCCCTCTGCTGGAATACCTAGCCCCATCTCTTACTCATGGGACAGTGCTATACATCCATCAAGATTCAGCTTAAATGTCCTGTCTCCTAAATTAAGATGGTCTTCAGGCAGGCACTAAGTCTGACTGATCTTACATCTGCACAGCGTTTGGTACTTAGCAGGTTCACAGGACACTCTAACCAAACCGAGCAAAAAAAGATATGCAACCAGAGCTTCCATCCATGTTTGCAGCATCTCTTCTCACCTTTCATGCCCTAACTGCAGGAAGATAATTTCATTTAATCTTCACTATTTCCCTGAGTCTCTCACTAAAAAATTCTCAGCACCTTCTTCTTCAGAGAAGAATGGGCAACTCACAAATCTCCACAAGATTCTTCATTCTTCCCCTGGGCTCATACACCCCAAGAAGCTCTGCTTTGAGAACTACAGAGCCCTTTCTTATGGAAAGAAAGTTACAGACCACTCAGGTTTACCAAAGGAACACTTCCCAGGTCCAGAACCACGCCATCAATAGAATCTCATGGGAATTGAGTCCATAACTTGTTTCTGGCTAAATTCTCCTATAGGGCCATGTCTTTCCCCTGTTAAATCTGCCTTAGTTTAGAATACAGCCGAATCCAGAAGAGGGTTATCCCTTAGGCCTTAATGAATATTTAAGAAACACCAGAATTTACCTACACTAATTTCCTTCTCCCCTATTCTACCCTTTTCAATTCATATTAAGTCAAACTTTACAAAACAATTTTTTTAAGGTGAATGCTGATCAAGAACCTTGGCACATGAGCTATGGGTAGAAGACATTTTGATTTCATCAAGATTTTATAAGGCTGGCTTACACTATAATCAAAATGACTTTTTTAAATTTGGAGTTTACAATTTGGGAATATGCATATATAATAATATCAATTGTACACAAATTATGATCATAACTATATTTTTAAATACTGAGAAAAAAGAATGTAGATTTAAAATTTTTAATTTCAGTATTATGAAATACAATAAATAAAAGTAAAAGACAAGTGACAGACCAAGAGAAAATACAATACAATGTATATAAAAAACAAAGGATCAGTATCAATAGTATACAAAGGAAATTTGGCAAATCAATAATTAAACAATCCAACAGGAAGTGGGAAAAGAATATGAAAAGACAATTCATAGAAAAACAGATCAAAATTTCAATAAACATGAAAAACTGTTCAACCTCATTAAAAAAAACAGAACTTAAAAAAATAAAATCTTGTTTCCAGTGTTAACATAAATTAGAGAAAATTTAAAAGATGAATAGTATCCATAGATGGCAAAGATATAGGGAAAACATTTCACCATACGTTAGGTCATAATATAAAGTAGAATGGATTTTTTGGAGGGTTATTTGTTGATGCAATTTAAAACGTGCATTCCCTTGAATCTAACAATTACACTCATAAAAACATATCCTATGGGGCTATTCATCAAGTAGTCAAAAACACATATTCAAGGAATACCACCACATTATTGTTTGAAATACTTGCTGCTTGGAAATAATCTAAATGTCCATCAAAAGAGAAATAGTTAAATGTATGATGGAACATTCTTACTAAACACTAATAATCAAACATTAAAAAGAATGAGGTAAGTGTGCTGACATGAACAGATCTCAAGAGATACTGTAAAAATAAATCAGAGAACAATAAGCCTAAGTTAGTTCAATTACATTTAAAAATAATAAAATCTTAATTGTTTCCCTATCAATGTAAATATATAGAAAAGGATCTGGGGAAAAAAATCACGAAGTAGTAACAGAGGTTTATCCAAGGAGAAAGGAGCAAAAAAGATGAGGCTTTTCTTTTTTACTCCTAATAGCTCTATATTGTTTGGCTTTCTAAAGATCATTCTACATTATTTTTATACCGCTTTTTAGAAAGGAAAATAAAAAAATACATACTTACACATATACACAAAAAAAAAGTGGCTTAAATGTTCTTCACTTTAAAGGCAAACATCAAGATTTATTCATGGTCAGCAACATCCTGGACTCTGACCATTTACCAGATACATAAAATTACCAAAAATAAGAGTCTGCACTACCAATAACATCCAAATAGCTATTAATGCAATAAGCAATCACTACTTGAGAGGAAAAAAAAACCCATTATGTAGTCATGAATATGTACAACTTCCTAAACTGTCTATTAACATGAGGTAGCGTTTCCTCTTTCAGAGCGTGTACTGAAATAACCCTTTTGCATACAACCATTATAAACTCTGGGAAAAAACATTAAAAATTAAGTATATAAAGGCACTGAAGAGCAACCACAAACGTCAGAAACAGAAGTCAGACATTTGGAATAAAAGAAGGGCACTAGGTGACTTCCCCATTTTTCAAGGCTTTTCACCTAAAGGCAGGCTCCAGTCAGTAGCATGGGGTAGCTAAAACTGAAATAGATAGCTTTAGTTTTACTAGCTGAAGAAACAGAAGACAAAGTTCAGTGCAACTAGAGCAGCTAGAAATGAAGGGGGAAATCCTAAAAAGAAGACAACTACGAAAGATGGCCTCACTTTTCTACATACAAATTCCGCCTAAATCTCTGGTTGAGTTCTGAATGTACAGCATTCCAAGGAGCCCAATTAAGGCTCAAAGAACTGAAAAGAGGTTTCAGATGTTGCCCATTGCAGAGGAAAAGAATCTGAAGTTTGAGGTCAGCCAAATTAGTTGCCCTTTAAAACAAAGAAATCATTATGCTTCAAAGGAACATAAGGCAATCCAAACTACAACCTATCAGTCACAACGCACAATCCAAAACATTATATATAAAAAGAAAAGGGAAAGTATGATCTGTAGTCAAGAAAAAAGTCAATCAATGGAGATTAACTTTAGGATAATCTAGATGTTGCACTTGGCAGACAAGGATTTTAAAGCAACTATAAAAACTATGCTCACAATGAATAAATAGACTGAAAATCTCGACAGACAATCTAGGGAAAAAAGGGTATTCCAGAACTAAAAATTATCAGAAATTAAAAATTCACTAGATGGGCTTAACAACAGATTAAAGTTGAGAGAATAATTTGAAAACAGATTAAAAGTTATTCAATCTGAAAAAAAAATTATTCAATCTGAAAATGGTGGAGGGGGGGACTGAAAAATCAAAAAAGGAAACAGAGCCCCAGTGACCTGTGGGACAGTATCTAAAGATCTAACATAAATTTGATGAAATAAATCAATTTTTGTATTCAAGCTCAGTGGACTGATTCACTCAATCTCAAGTAGGTCAAATATAAAGTTAAAACAAACTTAAACACATCATAGTTCAAACTGCTAAAAACCAAAGATAAAGAGAAAAATCTTGAAAGTAGTCAGAAAGAAAACAACACATTACAACCAGGGAAACAATATGAATGATCACTAACTTCCCTTCAGAAACAACAGAGGACTGTGAATAACATCTTTAAAGTTCTTGAAGAAAAAAAAACTGTAAATTCCACAAGTTTATATCCAGTGAAAATATCCTTCAAGAATGAAAGTTAAATAAAGTCATGTTCAAATAAACAAAGACCAAGAGAATCTGTCACCACCAGGAAAACTGTACTGCAAAAAAAAAAAAAAAAAAAAAAAGAAATGAAGAATACTGGTTATGGTAAATATGTATGTAAATCAGACTATCTCTTTTATATTATCTACTTTAAAATACGTACTCGTTCACAGCAACAATTATAACTATATTGTGGATTTTATAGTGTATGTAGATATAATTCACGTGACAACTAGAGCATAAAAAGGGGATGTTAATTGATTACATAACATTTTACACAGAGTGGTTCAATATTAACTCTACTTAAGTAAACTGAAAAGTTAAGGATATATATCAAAATGCCTAGAGTAACCTCTAAAACAAATGCTAAGAAGTATAGCTAAAAGCAAATAGATGAATTAAAGTGGAATTTTAAAAAATTATTCAATTAACCTGAAAAAAAAAAAAACAGGAAAGGAGGAAAAGAGCAAAACACAGATAGGATAAACAAAAAACAACAAGCAAAATAGTAGACCTAAAAGCAACTATATCAAACAATTACATTTAACGTAACTAGACTAAACATGGCAGTTAAAAGTCAAACCTGACTATATGCCATTTATAAAAGACACACTTTGAATTTAAAGACACAATTATGTTCAAAGAAAAGTGACAGAAATAGATATACCATGGATAGAGAATGCAAAAGAAAGCTGGAGTACCTGTACTAATATCAAATAAAGCAGACTTCAAGTAAAAGACTATCACCAAAGATTGATGTTCCACATTAAAAAGAAGGCAATTCATTAGGAGGACATAAAAGTTATAAATGTGTATGCACGTAACACAACTTCAAAATACATGACGCAAGACTAACAATTAAAGTGAGAAACAGATAAACCCACAATCAAGGTTAGAGATTTTTAACAGCCCTCTCTTGGCAACTGGTAGAATGAGACCAAAATAAACAAACAAAAAAAACAATGGCGATATATAGCAGAAAAACACCATCAACTACCTCGACCTAACTGACAGGTACTGAACAGATATACAACAATGGCAGAACACACAATTTTTACAAGTGCATATGGAATAGTCACCAAGACAGATCATATACTGGACCATAAAATGAGGCTCAACAAATTAAAAAAGACTGAAATCCTACAGAGTATGTTCTCTGACTACAATGGAATTATATTAGAAATCAGTAACAATAAGGTATCTATAAAAACTTCAGTACTTGGAAATGGAAACAAAACTCTCCTAAGTAACCAATGATCAACAAATAAATCATACATATTTTGAATTAGATGAAAATGAAAATACAAAATATCAAAATTTGTGGGATGTAGATAAAGCAGTGCTTAATGGGAAAACTATATATAACTTTAAATGCTCATATTGGAAAAGGAGATCTAAAATCAATGACCTAAGTTTCTAGAAACATTTAAAGAAGAAAACAATTAAAATCAAAACAGAAATCAATGACATTAAAAAAAAGACAGAGAAAATTAAAGTAAAAGGTTGGTTCTTTGGAACTATCAACAAAATTGATAAATCCTTAGCTATACTAATCAAGAAGAGAGAAGAATCACAAATTAGCAATATCAGAAATAACAAGCATATAACATTTTTTAAAAGTATATAGTATTTAAGAAATATTATTAATAAAAGTGAAAAAATCCATTTTTTTAAAATTTACAATCAAAGCAGAAGCAAAAGTATATATTAGAAGAGGATTATGTTAACTAAGTATGAACCTGCTACAGTAGAAATCTCTTGTAACTCAGCAAGGGGAGAAGCCGGTTCCGTTTTCATAGTGTTTTCTCCCATTGACTTGCAGTTCAACTCCAAGCCTGTAGGCCTCAATCCATCCCCAATGGAGTGGCAAGTTAGTGCAGATGAGACCTGGCCAGCTTCCAAAGGAGATTTCAACTGACCTAGAAGAAAAAAAAGAAAAATTGGGGAACATATACATGTTTATAATCTGAGAATCAAAAGTTCCACATAGGCTGATAAAGCCAGGATCTTTTTAGAAGAAGCCATTCATTTCACAGAATACAAGAATACATTCACAGTTTCCAGTATATATAGCAAGGGTTGTGAGCATATCAAAGAAACAAGCTAGTAAGAAATTAAAGTGAAGGGAGAATTTGCTGGAAATGTTAACACAAAGGCAGAGGCACTGGAGTGAGATGGCATCAGAAAGAGAAAAAGGAACAGGACTCTTCAAAGCACTGTATCTTCAACCCAATGTTCAGACATATATTAGCAAAACCAATCACAAATGTACACAAAAGTTTGTCTATTGAATGTTCAGTGAAGAATAATATAAGAAACACTACAGCTAATTCAGTAACTTGATTTCAAGACCATCTAAAACTTGTGTAACACAGTACACAGTGATTTAGATTGGTTCTCACTAGACAGGGATCAGGTTGGCAAGACCATTCCAGAACAGACTCTGACTCACCTTCTTCAGATTCCTTGGTACTAGATGATGTGTTTTGCAAAGGATCAGTATTAACTGTATCAACCAAATTTGATACAACCAAGTCAGGATCTAGGATCTCATGGGTCCCATTAGTGGACAGCCTGGAGGACCGTCTCCTTGATAAGTCTTTGTCAGTGTTTTCCGAGTAGTTTTTTGACTTTTCCTGGGCTATAAATCATTAAGAGAGTTGTAGTCAAGAGACCAAAAGAAATAACTTGGCTATTACAGATTTCTGGACTGGCTGTCTCTATATAGGCTTGCTTTACAGAGACTTCTGGAATATTAGTTCAATGATAAAAGGAAATACACTATTCTGGTTTATAGTTTTAAGTAAAGGCACAGTCCCTCTGTCAGGATATAATTTTCCTAATTTAAGGATTCATGGTCTGAAAATATGGGCTAAGGTCATGTCCCAATCTTGACAAATTCCATTTTGGGGCTTCCCAACATAAAAGTCTATGTACTAATTTCCCAAGTCAATAAGGTTTACAGAGCCTTAGAGCCATCACAAATTCTTTTTGGAGCCAACAAAGTAAATTTTTTTTTAATCAATAAACAGCAGTACTCTTTCAAAATTTCACTCAACATATTAAATCCATCCTATCTTAAGCCATTACATTTCCAGTGGAATCCAAATCAAATGTAGTGTATGGGTATGAAGATGAAACCACTAAATCCAACATTAATACAGCTTGTACTTTGCTATTTATATCTCTTCTAGCAAAACTCCTCTGATCCAACCACATCCCGCTTACATTAGCTCCTGTAATCAGGGACAAGCATTAGAGCCTATAAGGATAAGGGACAACATGGATATAGGGGAGCTAACCCAATTGACGTCAAGTTCTAGCCACACATACACAAACCAAAGACTCACATGAATTTTTGTCAAGCCGAGGACGTTTTAACGGGACTTCACTTCCTTTTGAAATTTTCCGTCTTCTCAATTCCAATGTTATTGGTTGCAAAGTTAGAGAGTTTGAATCCACAGCTACATGTATATAAAACCAATAAATGTATATAAAACCAATTAGTGACCAATCCTCATATTATATATAAATAAAACATATATATATATACACACATACCCTTGCAGGATAATAAGCCCTCAAAGGGCATTCTTACTTAAGCTAAAAGGGAAAAAAAAAAGTGAGATGGGCGAAAAAATACTTCCTTATAAGAAATCCTGACAATACCTTGTAGACTGACTTTCTGAATCTCTTTTTGATCTCTCCTATGACCCAGCTTTAGTCATACATTTGTCTCCTGAAACCTCTTTAAATACCCCAACATGGCTGTTTTAAAATATGAGGATGCAAGGGCTATAGAAAAGTCACTTTTTATCACCATTTAATCTTCTCATCAAAATCAGGCTTATCCAATACTCAGGAAACCTACCATATTGCCTAATTCTTAAAATGTGTACCCTGAGACTATGGCTTGATTATTTTCAACTTCTACTTGCTAAACTGGTCAGCCTGGCATTGATCCTAGTTTTGAGGGACCATAAAGAATGTCAACATTTATAATCTCTTAAAAACAGTTCCAGAAACATCTCAGGAAGCTATGCTATTTGATAGTCACTGTTTTAGGCAAGGCTGCTTATCACTAGCAAATCCAGCCCTGACACAATTTAGCAAAGCAGAAGCTAAACTCTTAGATAGTACTCACTCTTTATTTTTAAACCTAACGCTTAAGAAGCTCTCCCCCATCAGCAAAGATGAGACTACAAAAGGCAGACAGAAGGAAAAACAAAAGAAAAGAAATTGGGAAGCTTGACAGAAAAGTAGGACTGGGGATATGATGAAGGATGAAAGGAGAGAGAAGAAAGAAGAGGGAGGAAGGGAAGGAAATGGGAGGGGCAGTGGGAGGAGAGATTCATCTAAGACCAGCAGCTTCAGATCTGCCATGTCAAATGGCCAAAGGACACAGAGTTGAGCTCTGAGGAGGCAAACCCAACGAGAGTGCTAAACTCTTTTTGGCTCTTCCTGTGTTCAGTCTTCCTAATGTGCCAACATTATTTTGTTCTAAGGGTGGGAACTTGGAGGTCATACATATTGCAAATTAAATACAAACAACTCTCCCTAAATAGCTCAAATCCTGTTCCAATAAGGTCTGGTTTGTACAATCTAGAGAGCTCAAGACCACTGTGTCAAGGAACTTATTCCAAGTAATTTTTAAAGGGGATGTGAACTATAGATAGATATTGGCAAACCTTCTTCACTTTGATACCATACATAAACTGGGGCGGACCACACAGAACTTCAATGCTTCCCAAACTCTTCTTACACTAAATAAGAATCATCTGCAAAGGCTGTTAACAATTAGCACTCCCAGATTCTGCTCCAGAGATTCTGATTGGGGAGGAATGCCTCAGGCAAGTATTAACTTGGAAAACACCAGTTCTCCATGAAATCGATTCTATCTGGTGTGAAATCTTACACTTATAAAAGCAATAAACTGAAAGCCCCATTTTTTATATGAGTGACGTAATGTGGCTTCATAGGAGCAATCTGCAAACTGGAGGGCAACTACCCCCATCCACACTTTCCAGAGGGTACAAGTCATAGCATAAGTAACTAAAGGGTCTTCTGTTTCAGAACACTCAATTTCCACGTACACTCTTCGCTAAACTAAGATGAGGACACATCATATTTCTGCCAGTTCACATTTTCTACCTTTCCTTGCATAAGTGCCCTTCTCCTACTTGCACAAAAAATCCTGCTTATCACATCCTACATCTTAACATGGTACACTGCCCAGAGGTTTAAAACCCCCAGACTTTCTCAGCTGGGGTTCCTCATTTGAAAACAGAACACAGAAGTTATTTTCTCAATTCTCCCAAGAGTGGTTTATAACTAGGACCACTCTCAGTGCACAGAAGTCAATTCATTACACATCACGGATGCCTTGGGTATTAGGGTTTAATTAATTCTCTCCTGGAACCCTGCTGAGAAAGCCAGTGAATTTAGGCCAGTGCTGTCCAATATAAATATAACGAGGGCCACAAATACAAGCCACATGTGTAATTCTAAATTTTAAATTAAAGTTAAAAAAGTGAAATTAATTTTAAGAATATATTTTATTTAGCATCATTTCAACATGTAATCAACAGTAAAAAATTATTAATGGGATATTTCACATTCTTGGGGGTTTTCTTGTACTGAGTATTTGAAATCCAGTGTGTATTTTACACTTACAGTCCTTCTCAATTCAGTGTGGCCAATTTCAAGTGCTTAATGGTCACATGTGGCTAGCAGCTACCATACTGGACAGTGCAGGTCTGGGCTCTAGTTAGGCATAGGGACAATTCCAGTATGCTCAGTTCTTGAAGATGAAACCCAGTTACAACTGCTGTAAGAGGAAGTGCCTTATTTCATCTGGGAAGAAATCAATCTCCTATCTAATCTCGTATCTTAAAATTAGAACTCAGATGTAAGAAGGCTGACTACTGGGAACAAGTACTAATACATTTTTTTGAAGTAAATAAAGGTAGAGTTTGTTCCACAGAAATTAAGTCTGGTGTAGCTGTCTGGATTGATAGAACCGGCTTCGCATTTTCCATCACAATGAAACAATGAATGGGCTAATTCCACAGTTCCACAGTTTTGATGAAAATATATTCTTGCCATATTTTATATTTTAAATTTATCTTTGGCTGCTATTTAAACTTGTGAGAAAAAAACAGGTATCACTTAAAATGTGCTAGAGGATTCACAGTTCCAACATTCATGTAGAGAATATGCAAGCAAGAATGTCTGAAGGCCACTGCCAGATAATCACAGTCAGAGTGCAGTCTGGAGACCCTGGGGGCTCCTCACGCCACTCCATCAATCTAGAGAAGGAATGTGTGGTTTAGGAAGAAACTGAGGGTTTGTTTCACTCTTGGCTATTCTAGAAGCATTCCAAATCTCAACTTTTTAAAATAATTGGGTATACTTCCCTAAATCTGTATCCTCTAACCTTGACTCTTACCAATTAGCCATCTCAGCTTTTCATTTAGACTGAAAATTTCCAACCCATAACCACTCTCCAGAGGGCTCAGTTTCAAATGTACCCACACCTTCCTGGGTCCAGTGTTCTTTGTTCCCACCTCCTCCAGATGCCCACACCCACTTACTTCTCCTTTTCTCTTTCATGTCTCTCATGAAAATGAGATGTCCTGATCCCAAGTTCTGTTAAGCTTACTTAAAGTGAAATCATTTGAGTTGGCACAAGCAAAAGGCCTTAGCTTATTAGGTTTTATCATATTAGCTTAAGTATCTAGTGAGCAGTTATTTACCACTCCAGAAGCCCAGTCAAGAACATGTTTCTCAACTTGTGTTCACCCAGATATAGGCCTCCCTTAAAATTCAGCTCCACAGACATGAAATGTTTGCAGATCACAGGATGATTCAAAGTCAGTCACAAAAACAAAGGGTGGACGTACAGAAATTATAAAGAACCACAAAGGCCACAGAAGAGCACTCTAGCATTGCCCACTTGGGACACTCACCAGTAGGAGCTATGGAAGGGGGTCTGCCTCGTTTTCTTTTTGGCTCCCTCAAGTTTTCTTGTGAACTCTTCACAAGGTCATTTTCAGGTTTCTTGTCCACTTGAGCATCTCCAGAATACTCTCTGTCATTTTCTGAAATGTTCTCCTTATCTTCCTTCTCGTTCTCAGGAAGGCTCTTCTCTGACACTTTCCCCTTTTCAGAACAGATTAACTTTCCTTCTTTATCAGGCTGCTTGGGTCGCTTTTCTGTCTTTAAGGCTTTGTCCTCTTTGTCTTTCTTCACATTGACCGTGGCTTTTCTCTGCTCTTTAAACTTCTCTCGTTTATCAGGAGATGATGAAAGACTTTTGTGCTCTGTTTCTTTAGGCCTAGCATTACCCACAATATTCTAAAATGAGCAAAATAGCAATGAAATATTTTGTGGTTACTTGTAAATATAAAATCAGATGATTTTTTGTAAACTTATGAAGACAAAGAAACTAAAAGAGGACATATATCAGGTCACATAATGGAAAGCACCACTGAGAATATCCACCCATAGTCTGAGGTTTGAGAATCAGTCTTAAGTTTAAAGAAAATAACAGTCATGTTCAACGCCTTCTTAGACAATGCCATCTCCCTTATGATTAATAAGTCACCAGAAAGTAATTAAAGGGACAGACCACTACCCCAGGGACCTCTTCTGGAAAGCAATCTTTCTGACAGAGGTCTTCTTAGCAAATGCCTTCACACCCGTCCTTCTCATCCCAAGCATGACTACATTGCCCCAGGGTCTTTCAGAGGCCTGGCTCACTCTGCCAATAGATGCTGATGCCCTGTGTAGAGAACTGAAGGCTGAACAGGAAAGCTTTAAAGATACTCCAACCCAGAAACAGAGTCCTTGCTTCCCCTATTGGGTAAAAGCTGTGCCCAGTCCAACAAGCCCCCTACTGTGTTCCTGAGTCACTGAATTTGTGTCCATCAGGAGGAAGTAGTGCTTTTTTATTACTTTCCTCCAAAATTACTTTCTTTAAAATTCATCCTGAAAATCTTGTGTCCTAGTATACTGCCTCATAATAAAACCAGCCCTGAGAGCTCTGGAGTCTCCAAAACTACAATTAAGTTCATCTGTGTATGTATCTTCCTTCATATCATGTTCGTATGGGATTCGCAGCACATAGCACACACTAGGCACACAGATCTTTGCCAGAAGTAGGAAGGAGTGCCTAAATACTTAGTGAGTGAAAGTTTAATTTGTTCCATAGGGAAAAATAATAAACAAGGAGAATTCCTGTGGTTAGTGCATAAAAGGCAAAAGTTTTAAGTCCTCAAAATTTTCTGAAAGCAATGAGGCTGATAACAAGCACTCCTCAGTAATTGCTGGAGAAATATAACCAGCAACCACCAGGAAGGGGGGTTGGCAATTTGGGTCAAAAGACTTACAAATTTATACTTCTGAACTCAAATGAATTCCTAGAAATGGAATCTGCTAACAGAATAATCAGACTTGTACACCCAGGTTTGCAAATGACCAAGTTTAAATGACCCTAGGGAACTGGTTCCACAAAGTAGGGTCTATACATATTACAAAGTACTACATTGCTATTAAAAGCTGTATTCCCGTATGGTACTCAGGAACTTGGAGGAACTTTATTTTGTTAAAACAGCAAGTTATAGAAGATTAATGTATGACTCTAATTTTGAAAATAAATACATATATATATATAAATATCTTTTTTAGAAAACATAGAAATCTATACATCAAAATTTTAAGAGCAATTATATTTAGATGATACAATTTTAGCTTTTACATTCATTGTGCTTTTCTGTATTTTCCAAATTTTCTACAGCAAACGTGTATTATTTTTTAAACATGTATTATTTTTATACCTCCAAAAGAAAGCTAAATTCTTCAAATAAAGATTATCAAACCATTTAAGGTAGTACAATCCTATTAAAAAACAAACAAACAAAAAAACCACCCTTGATCTACTCTAATACTACATGAAAAAAGCTTTTAAAATTGTCTGACAGATATTTTAAGCAGTTTCGCTTTGCAAGTGGCCATTACAGGACCCTAGACTCTTAGGGTCGAAGAGAGTTGAGAAGTCATTTATTCAAACCACTATGTCCTCTCAGAAAACAAAAACCAACAGGAGCCATGAGCCTGTGCTCAAACACTTGCCAGGTCTGAGATGAGGTGAGACACTCGTAGGCAGCTGGGAACTGAGGACTGAAGCACCCACAAATCCACACAGGGTGAGATGCCCATCTCTGAGCCAAAGCACCATGAGTACGATCAGAGTAAACAGTTTAACGTTTGTTACCTGGAGCCCCAGACTTCCATTTGGGGAGGCTCTATATACAATCTGATAATTCTGTACAAGTTCTTAATACAGTCCTCTGTATTAACTCATTCCACAAACTTAATACAAAAATTGCCAAATTTAAGGCTAAAATAATGTTTTAGAGTGCTGTGTAGCACCTTAGATGCCTCACAGGCAAATAATCAAAGAGAGAACATCTTCAGGGCTAAAGTTTACAATTCTGCCAATTTTCTGAAGAGGAAAAGCAGCAAAAGGCAAAAACGTTCTTAACGCTTTCTATAATAATATCATGTATCATGATGCTTTGAAAATGCTAAACATACGTACCCAGAGTAAGTTATTAAAATTTGTGATAAGTAGAAGCATTTGATCATCGTAAGAAAAGACAACAGGTTTCAGCATTACCAAATACTGTCACATCAACAACCACACAAAGAGGTAAATAACAGTTAGTAACAGTCAGAATCTTCCCCCTTAGTTATTCATTAAGACATAAATATGAAAAAGACTAAAGGGGAAAAATCATGAAGAAAGTAGGCCTAGATGGCCTTCTAGGTGGCCAGTGTCTGTGTGCACCATATTTCCAGTATCAAAACTCAGGTCTGGTGCTCAGGCAAATACATAGATGGTGACAGGGACAACAGGAAACAACATTTTCAACCCAGGCACAGCTAGCACAAGGGATTACCAATCTACACCAAACAGTAGCTCTGTAACCACCACACCATTGTCCTGAGCTGAAGGACAAAGTGGGATCAGTAGAAAACATCTCTAGATCTCCTCAAGCACTCAGCAAGTTCCCTGTGAGGGGAAACAGCTCTAGGGGCAGGGCACAGAGAGAGAGAAAAAGGAGTAACAACCAGACACTTTGGAGAAAAGATGTTTTCTCAAAAGAGGTAACAGGTAATGATATTAAAGTACTGGTACTTCTGAAAAGAAGAATTTGCATTAAAAGCAAATGGCAGAAAGACAAATATTTACAATTTCTGAAAATTTCTGTATTGCTTTCTGGTGAAATCATGTCAGATGGAAGAAATAAAGACTTAACTATCATAAACAAATGTAACATCATTATTAGAGAAACAAAACTACAATGTTAGCATCATTGATACCACAAAGCACAAAACCACATTTCTCACCTGATCTTTGGAAAAAGCTTTGACATGAATATGTTTGACAGTTTGAACTACTCCATCATAAAATTTCACAGTGTAAGTACCTAAAATTCAAAAAGATATGATGATTTTAACTTGCAGTTTCATGAAAGCAACAAAACTTTTCCAAGCATAAACACAAGGGAGCTCCAACAAAAATAATAAACTTACAGGAATTAAAACATCATTTAAAAATCACATTCAGTCTTACTTATGTCCAAGATAATAGTATGCTTGCCTTTTTTAATCTTTATAGATCTGTTTATCTACACAGATCAAAATCCATCAAATAACTCATTTTTATGATGCTTCATTAAAATTTTAAAAATTTGTACTGAATTTAGACCAAGAACAAAGAGCAATATAATAATTAAGAATGTAAGGAAATACCAACAATAAACTATGAGAAAGAGAAATTAAGGAAACAGTCCTATTTACCATCCCATCAAAAAGAATAAGATAGGTAGGAACCTAGCTAAGGAGGTAAAAGACCTGCACTCAGAACACTGTAAGACACTGATGAAAGAAACTGAAGACAGCACAAACAGATGGAAAGATACACAGTGTTACACTGCTGATGGGAATGTAAACTGGTGCAGCCACTGTGGAAAACAGTATGAAGGTTTCTTAAAACACTAAAAACAGAACTACTAAATGACCCAGCAATTCCACTCCTGGATATATATCTGAAAAAAAAAAAGAAAAAAAAAACACCAAAAAACAAGAACACCTAATTCAAAAAGATATATGTATCCCAATGTTCATAGCACCATTATTTACAATTACCAACATATAGAAGCAACCTAAGTGTCCATCAACAGATGAATGTATTAAAAAGATGTGGTATATACATATATAATGGAATACTATTCTCCCATAAAAAGAATGAAATTTTGCAGCAACATGGATGGACTTGGAGGGCATTATGCTAAATGAAGTAAGTCCGACAGAGAGACAAATACTATATGAGATCACTTATATGTGGAATCTAAAGAATATAACAAACTAGAGAATATAACAAAAAAAGAAACAGACTCACAGATATAGAGAACAAACTACTGGTTACCAGTGGGGAGAGGGGCAATACAAGGGTAGGGGATTAAGAGATACAAACAATTATGTATAAAATAAGCTACCAGGATATATTATACAACACAGGGAATATAGCCAATATTTTATAATAACTATGAAGTATATAACCTTTAAAAATTGTGAATCACTATATTGTACACCTGTAACTTACCTGTACTGTACCTCACCTATACTTCAATTTTTAAAAAAAGAATGTAAGGAAAATACAGATTTACTTATTGCTTGGTGAATTATCTATTTTCTGGGCTTAGGGGTAGTAATATCTTTTAAACTTTGAAAGAAATATGACCATCTGCTAAAGGTATTATGTTTTTAGAAGTCACATTAATCTCAAAATCCATATAAATTACCTCCATGTTACAATATTTAAAAATAGAGACTAGGCCAAAGCACTAAATGGTGTCTGCTATGTTGTCAGTTTTATTCCATTCTTTTTTAAAAGTTCAACAAAAATCACTCTGCTAAAAAAACTGAAGCTGGAAATCCAAATAATTTCATCTTCCCAAATAAGATATTCAACTACAGAAGTTCTCATTAGTTGCACCCAAACCAACAACCTCAAACTTTTGCATCTTAGAACCCACCCGTGTATGTCTGTCTCTCTCTCCCTCTCCTTCTTTCCCTCCGTCTCCCTCTCCCCTCCTTTTTACCCCCTAGGGATTTAAAAACAAAACAAACAAACAAACAAAAAAAAACCCACCAGAGTTAATCTTGTCGAGATTACCAGTGAACCACTGTTAAACATAGTCCAGTTTTCAGGACCAACTCCCACTCAACACAGAAGGGAAAAAATAAATCCGAAGGGTTGGGGCAGAAGAATGTAACAAGGAAGTTAAGATCTTCTGGCTGGTTACTTCCTTCTCATACATTCTCTCCTGACTCCACCTCACGCCACCTCTCCTCCAGTCCTAAACAGGGCCCTGTCAATGGCTAGCCATCTCTGTTGAAAGCCTCCCCGTTTAGTGTTCAAAGTCCAATGCAATCTGAGCCCAGTTATTTTCCAAACTTTATTTTGAATCACCAGCATACAATACCCACCCACTCAAAGTGACTAGCTACTTACCACCCACTGAAACTGCCTTGTGACATTTCCACTCCACATCTTTATCAAAGTGCTTCCCTGCCTGGAATGTGCCACTCATTGATCCTTAAGCACTTAGCTCAAATGATCACAATGGTTCTGTAAAAAGCTTCCTGACTTCTTAGCTACTGGAGATTTCTCACTGCTCCGAACTTTCAGACTCCTTTGGAACCTGGCCTGCAGAGCCGCCCACTTAGGTGCCTTCATATAAAAAGCAGATGCCAAATCGAAGGCAAGCTCTCCAAGGCCAGAGACCACATCTTACACCAGTTTCTCTCACACAGCACCTGGCTCACTGTAGACGAGTGTTTCTCAAAGTGTGGTCCCCAGACCAGCAGCATCAACAACCCTTGTGAACTTGTCGGAAATGCAAGTTATCAGCCCCACCCCTGATATACTGAATCAAAAATCCTGGGAGTGCAACACAGAAATGTATGTTTTTGGTGCATACTAAGTCTGAGAACCACTGTCATAAACAATTAGTAATTATCTACTGATTTTTATTCCTGGTAAATATAAAATAAAAGTGATTGTTTCAAGGATCACCAACACAGAAACAACATGGCTAGCAAACAAGATAGATATAAGGATATATAGTTGGTTATATGTATACCTAATCATATATATAGTTGGTTGGTTGGTTAAAACAAGCAATGAGATGACAGGCTATGATAAAGGATTCTACATAAGGCAAATAAGTCAGCAACAACTCATGAGAACTTACAACAAAGGCCTAGGTTCCTGCCTTCCTGCCTCTATTGTGAGGGTGTTGTCAAGCAAAGGAGCAATGATAAGCAAGGCTGTGGCACTCTAAACAAACCCTTTCCAAGCAACCATGGCAAGCACTAGCCAGCCTGAAGTTGGGGGCGGGGCTGGGGCCGGGGACATTAGGAACTCATTTCTCAAGAAATCTTAAATATTAAGTGTGCCAACACGCCACCCAAGCCTATACTTTCAACTATTTTATTAACAAAGTTTGGCACCAGTTGTATCAAAATGAAAACTGTCTATTTTTACAGACATTTCAAACATCCAGAAGGACAACATAAAAAATGCTATCCAACAGTCCAACATTTTCAGCTACTTGAAGACAATCTGAAGCTAACTCCTGATGGCAGGCTCAAAAAGGATGCCTTAGATGAAAGGATGTGCCCCAAGTTACATATAAGTCTAAAACAGAGCTAGAATCACAACCCAAACCTGTCTGCTAACCTCTAATTCTCCTCCCACCACCCCACACTGCCTATTCTCCAAGTCCCTCAACCCAAGTTCCAAACCACTGACCCAGAGCACCACTGGCCACTGTGAAATGATCCAAACTGTGGCCAAAGGTGCTCAGGAACCACTGTCCTCAGATAACAACATCCCAGCCCTGACCCTCTTTACTTCCAAAAAACTACAAGGGATTATCTTGAAACTTTCTCCCGCGATCATGCACACAGCCTGATTTAGGCTTCAATAAATCAGAGGGAACAAAACAACACATCCCAAAGGCAACAGCGGCCTAGACCCAAATCTACTTTACTGGTTTCATGTATAACTAAAAGATCATCTTCCCACAGAATTCTCCCATGGGTGGCTGGCAATAGAGTTCTCTTATGGCCACAAAAATACATCTAACAAAAAACATATTTAATGATAGAATTCAAAATAAGAGCATTCCTGACACAAAGGCCACCTGCCTCAGGCTCCCTTAAGTAGCTCCTATCTTTACCAGATAAAACAAAGCTTCCTGGCCTTACTCCTCTGGGGGTTAAGAACTCAGCATATCAAATAACCTTAGGGAAATCAGCAGAAGGGATGTAAGAACAAAACTAGAGATGCTAGTAAGATCATCTCCTCCAGGACCAAGGAAATAGGGATACACTGGTGACTTGGATAGGACAGATTTCTGTTGCTCCTGCAATCTATCATAACTGTGACTCTAGGGCCCTTCTGCTATCTTGTTCATTCTCCAGGAGTCAGAGAATTCCATAATACCATGGATAGAGACTCAAGTTTTCAAACATGGTTTCTCAAAGTCCTGAGGTTCTCATAGATGTACCTCAGGGGGTGGGCAGAGGGATGGGATAAGCAAGCACACGTTTGCAGGCAAAGCTTCCCCTCCCACTAAGTCTTTTTTTCTTAGCAATTTTACATAACAGGCTTAAGTTCTGTGGCCAACAATTTCCAAAAATACTCATCTATTCCAATTCCTTCTTCAATTTCTAACTGCTCAAATGAGTCCAGAGCAAGAAGAGTGAACTGCCTATAATCATCAAGCAGGAACTGGGACAAAGCCTGTCTCCAATCAGGGCTCTCAAGACACCACTAGACTCAGAAAGTACAGACCATCTACACCCACCCTACCATATCAGGTGCATACTCTCCACTCCCCCTCCCCCACCGCCACCCCTCCATGAGCACCTAGACCTGACAACTCCTGCTGTTTTAGGAAAACCCTGCTCCAGAGAAGCAAGCTGGTACTATGGGTACTCCAGTTTCAGGAACTTTGGAGCCCTTACAGACCCATTTAAATCTGAGCACTAACATTTATGTATGTGCTCTGTAACCTCAAGCAGTTTCTCCTGTGAGCTTAGTTCCTCATCTGTAAAATGAGGATAGCGTTGCCGGCAACAACCTTTCCCTATTTGCGTGAAGACTAAATGAGATCAGATATGGAAATCGTTTAGCAAACAGACTATCACAGAGCAAGGGATCAATAAGTGGTTCTAATTATCATCATCCACCAAGTCACTTTAAAAGGGAACTCCATCTTTCACATAGAAGATTAAGAGCTGAGCTAGCACCTGCATATATGGGCCTAAACTGTCCTTTTATCTCTATTCAAAGCTACTCACGTAGTCCCAGCCTCCCCAAATTTCAAATGTAGGATCACTTATAGCCATGAAGAAAACAAAAAATAGTAACTGCTTCAACCAGAGACCCTAGAAATAAGACCATTTCCATAGAACCTCCCAGTAAAAATGCAGACTTTAAGCACTGAACAAAGAGACTGAACTGGGGCACAAGGGTGGCATATGACCTAAGAATATGCATAATTTTAAGGACGAGGGACCTGATTATGGAAGAGGGCCTAAGCACTCAAGTTAAAGAACCACAGATCAACAGGAAGGAACGATTCCTCATTTTGTTGTAAATATGAACATACTTTCAGTTTCCCCCAGAGAGGATGCCTTGCAGAGCAGGGGACACAAAGCCCTGACAGACAAGTGACTCTGACATCCCCAGTGTAAAAGAGGAGAACTGAGCAGCCCCAGCAAAGAGCTGAGGTCAACTTACCAGAGAAGGCTTCCAAACAAAGATTCCCTGGAAGCAGAATCCCTTTGACTCCAACACAGACCAAGGCTCTAACAAGGCTACCAGGTGTGGTTGCCTTCAAGCAAACTGATGCTTAATTGCCATTGCCAAAGAACCATTCCAGGTGAAAAGGGCTAAATAACATGGCACTGATTTCCCCAGTTGGCAAGTGCTAAATAACTCTCTTAGGAAACTCTAAAAGTTGCTGTTTAGTTGTGATTCAATCATGCCAGATTCCCATCCAGCGGCCAGTGCTTTCCACTCTGGCTAGAACCCCCACCCACCAGCCTGCTCAGTCAATGCTCAGCCTCAGCAAAACCACCAAGGAAGTTAAGAGTGGCAGAAAAATCAGACCAAGCCTTCCCAAGATGAGCCTACAGAGAGTGGCTTCACTATATCCCCAGCCTCCTCCCAGCAGCACCAACAAGAAGTATAACTTTTACAGAAAATAAAGGGGGCGCCTTTCCTGCAGAGGTCTTCCTTGTAGCACCCTTAAGCTGTGAGGGCCTCTGCTACACATGCTCAGAGCAGAAAATACCATGGCAAGGATGAAAAGAGAGTCTAGCATTGTCCCTCCCAATCTGCAATTACTAGAATAAATCATAAACTAGAAACTCTGCCAGCTCCCCTGGATTAAATCTAACCCAAAGGCAACACCTAAGAGTCATTATTTCACCTCAAAATCAGGCACAGATCTGAGCTCCCACAAAGGCTAGCTTTCCTTCATAATCCACGATGTAGTAATAATGTCACCCAGCTAGTTCCATTACCTTTCAGGATTTTCTCTACCCCATGTCCTTTCTCTCCTTCCCCTTCCAATTAGTCTCAAGAACCAGTAAGGATAGCATAATATAGGACTTCAGACCCAAGAACTCTGGGGAAATCAGGTTTTTTAAAAAATATTCACTCATTTTCAATGTCCTCCAGTTAACTAAAATTGACTGAACAGAATGTGAAGCTTATAGAACTAATACATTAGAGTGGCAAATGACCACTGCAGGAACAATCATTACCTCGTGACTCTCCCTCCAATAATTTTAGCTAATAGAGGAAATAAACTGAAAAGATATTTTAAAACAACTTGCAAAGCTCTGATTGCCCAAGTTTAAAAACCATTTAATAACCTTAATTAACTATGGCCAATAATGCGGCCAATGACTTTTAGTCCTTAAATGATTATTTCAAAAGATTTCAGACCCAACCGACACAAAAACTCCAATAATTGCAGGGAAGGATCCCTCCCCCACTCTCTCCTTATGATTTGTCTGCCCCAGCCATATCTTCTCCTGGTTGCCCTATCTCAACATCTACTTCATTCTGACTTGAATTAGCTCTTCTTAATTTTTTAAATCTATGATCCCAAGGCCTGGGCTCTACAGATATTAGATGCAAACAACAGGTTCCTAAGCCTTAACTGTTTCCACCAAGACCCTACCCCCACCCCTCTATGAGACCACTCCCAGGGCTCCCCAAACCCTTCCTCAATCTGCCTCTCCTTTGCCACTCCCTTATCTAATCCACTTCACCTCATTTCTGTCCTCTATGTGACTCTGGGATATCACTGGAACAAAAAAGAAATGTTGGAGGGAGGATACAGCGCAAGTAGTAGAGTGCATGCTCAGCAAGCACAAGGTCCTGGGTTCAATTCCCAGTACCTCCATTAAAAAATAAATAAATAATTGACCCTGAATCTAGGCCAGCACCTTGCTGGCTTAAAAAAGAGTCTTAAAAAAAAAAAAAGAAAGAAATGTTGCTTCCTTTCTGCTACCTCCTTTATCTACAGTTACCCATTTTATTACCCACAACTCTAATTTGCTCTAAAGGGCCACCATTTCCCCCAAGGGAGCACAGCTCCAATGGATATATTCAGGGGAAAACATCAGCAAAAATCACCCTAACAGACTTTCAGGAACACATCTATGTACACTAAGAAACAACTATACTTCATATCATGTAATTTAAATCTAGTAAGAGCAGAAAAAATTACTAATCTTGAAAATAAGATTCTGAAAAAAAAATTACACTTTTTTTGTGACTTCTTTTTTGAGGTATAGTTGCTTTACAATATTATATTAGTTTCAAGTGTACAACATAGTAATTCAAAATTTTTATAAATTATACTCCATTTAAGGTTATAAAACATTTGCTGTATTCCTCGTGCTATACAATAGATCTCTGTAGCTTTTTTTCCTGTAAGTTTGACTTTATTTTCCCCATTTCAGTGAGATCATACAGTCCTCATTTTAATAAAAAATGGATCTGTAAATTGTATTTAATGAGTGTTTGATATAATAAACTGCATCTTTTACTAAAAGAATTTGAAGTTTAGCAATATGTAAGCTTTCCTTTAAAATAAATTTTCAGGTTAATGTGATACATATGAAAAGTAATAAAAAGGATTAAGTAATAAAAAGGATTTTATTTTGAACACAGGCTTATAAAAGTAACTTAGGGAAACAAGGAACTATCCAAAAAGACTTAATCAATCATGAACAGGAGGATCAGTAACTGCTTAGACAACTTAGAAAATATAACCCTGCTTTAGGGGCCTGCAGAAAAAGAACTGTGATTTCAGGATAACATACATCTGTTAACCCACACTGGTCTAACAGCTGGCTGGACTGGGGGTGGGGTGCATGTAACAACAGAGAAACTAAAATTTCTGCTATATGCAAATGTATGTTCATTTTTGACCATTTCAACCCACACTCAGACAAAACTTCCTGGTCACTCCAAGGTCTAGCATTTAGCAGAGTGCTGAGTAAACAGTTGAATAACTTTGCTGAATGAAAAGTCAATATTCACCCCTAACAGTGGTACTAAGCAGTCTGTTTGCCCTAAACATTCACTGCAGAGATCATGGACATACCATAAACATCTTGGCGGAAAATGCTTAAAAAAAAAAAAGGTATCACTTGAACCCTGAGTCTGTTCTCTGAGTGTCAGGATGCTGACCACACGTATTACCTTCATAACCCTCCTCTTGCCTTTGTATTAGCAAAATGAACCTCTTTAGGTCATGTTCCCTGTCCTGACCCCTCACATGTTCTAAACTCTGGCAAAAGCATCCCAACCCAGTTCTCTAAATCCCAGTTCCTCAATTTCAACTAGCAACTCTGATGTTACAGATCACTCTCAATCACCTTGCATTTACAAAGAACATTTTTAAGAAATGTTTGTAGTCAGCTTCATTTCAAGGCTGATCACAAATACCTAAAAGGAACATTAGGAGTTTATTTCATCAATTATTAGGAACCCCTAGACAGCAAGAACCTGCATACTTCCCAGTAAAGTGATGGATGAACCATGACTGTTTTAGAAAACAATGACTAAAATTTAGGAGGCAAAGAATCAAACTCTCTCTTTTTAACTTAGCTTTCTCTCCATTTGTAATTTCTTCCTAACACCCAACAGAGTAATTAACTTGAAGAGAGACAATTCCTAGGCAATAAATACTACTGAAAATACACTATTAAACTCCAATATTACAAATTCACCTTCAAATCAAGAGTAAAAACAATTACAACTCAAATGCCTTACCATCCTTGTTAACTGCAGTGACTTTGGCTGGGTAAAAACGACAATCAGACCAGCAAGCAAGGACCTGCTCATTTATTTGAAATTCCTAAAAAATATTAAAGAAAACAAAAAACAAAAAGATCCTGTTACCAATCTAATTTCATAAGATGTACACAGTAACCAAATTCATAAAAGAGACTGGAATTGCCAAGAGTGGGAAGGGGAGATGACTACTGGGATGGAGAAAGATATTTCTTCTATTCAGCATTGGGCATCAAAGCAAAAGGGCTGGACACAAGACTTTTCTCATTTTAGGAAGTTTGGGCAGGCACAGCACAGCACTGATGACAAGCCCATCCTATCCCTGAAAGTGAGTCTAGGAGCCCAGGACCACACCAAGTATACAAGCTGGAAGGGCAGAGGCTACCTCATCTTGAGGGAAGCAGCATCCACGCCATCTAATGCCACCCATACTTTGCCAAGGGAGGCACTCATTCACTATTTTCCCAGCACAGTTTGCACTGATACATTTTGTAGAATAAATAAATCGGACAATGGTGAACAAACCTAAATTCGGGGGTGGGGAGAGGGGGAGGCTAGCAAGAATTCAAGTTCCCTAGTCAGGTTAAAATGGAAAACAGGATCCAGGGCAGAATCAGATCAAAAGACTGTAGGATTTCTACAGATGTTTCAATGCTTGTTTAAAAAACTGAAAACAAGCGGGGAGGGTATAGCTCAGTGGTAGAGCGTGTGCTTATCATGCACGAGGTCCTGGGTTCAATCCCCAGTACCTCCATTAAAATATATAAATCAATAAATCTAATCATTTCCCCCAGCAAAAAAGAAAAAAAAAACTGAAAACAAATAATTTGCCCTTCATTCTGAGATCAGTAAAAGTTCCGGGCATAGTGATGAAATTTAGAAAACAGGAACACAGTCTAATCAATTTCAAGTTTTTCAAAGGCTTATAAAAGACCTTAAAATGAGGCTAGCACAGTGCTCCATATGGAATGACTGCTTAATAAATGATCAGACAACAGATCAGCTTAATAAATGATCTAAAGGGATACAGTGGTGTAAGAGAGAGATAAAGTCCCCAGTTCATTATCAATGCAATCTCAACCAAGTTAGTTTATGAGCTATCGCGTCAATCACATCATACAGATGACAACTGAGATTCTTCAAGAGCCCCAGGTGCTTTGGAGAACTCAACATTGCACTACAAGCCCAAATAAGGATCTGTCCCCAGCTGCTACTGACTTTCACACCAAAAACATCAAAGACAGGAACATAAAGTACCCAATGGCTGACCCAGCTCATTACCAAACTACCCAGACTTGTTACTCACAGAAGATCCTTCTTCTTCATGTAAGCCCTCTTTCCTCAGCTGTATTTTCTCTAAAGGGCGTAAATAAGGACTGTCCCAACAAAACCACTCATCATAACGATGGTTCCAACGCTTGAAATGGATGAGTACTTTTCCTTCTTCGTAGTCAATATCTTCTATGTGAGCTGGATACCTGAGGCAGAAAAAAAATATTTTGAAATGCCTTTAATACCCACCCAAATATTCGAAACAATACCCTTCCAAACCTGTTCCCAAAGTAGTCGGTCACCAAATACTAAATAAAGCCTACTACTTAGAGGCTCTGTGTCACTGTGTCAAATCAGAAATTATGGAAGCTAACAGATGGGTTCAAATCCCACCCTGGATATTCCTTAGTCTGTGATTAAATCAACATCTCACAGCGTGAGTGCCCTCACATAAACTGGAGGAAGGATACCAAACACTGCATTGTAGTGTAAGTTAAACAAGATGATATTTACCCATGACCTGAGCACAAAGGAAGCAGGAAGCAAACATTTAACAACTAGACTGTATTTCACATGTGCCAAAAAATTATAATGACCATGCAGCCCAGATTGTGTTAGCCTCAATTTAAAGAATTTTGTAATCTATATATTGGAATACCACACAGTTGTTAAAAAGAACAAAATGGTTCTATGTCATGATATCAAAAGTTCCCCCAAGATGAATTAACAAATGAAAAGAGCAAGGTGGAGAACATTGTGTGTGGTAAGTTACTGCTTGTTTTTTTTTAACAAGATGAAAAATAATATATATTCACATATGCTTGAATATACACAAAACATTTGGAAGAAAACATAAACTAACAGTGGTTCCTTGTAGAAGTATGGTCAGTTCAACAGATGGGATCTTTCAATCTCCATTCCACCCTTCTTCTAGACTGAGCTGGGAAAACCAGTAACTACATTTTCCTGACTCCTTTACAATTGCCAATCCAGGTCATGGAGACATGTGGATTTGTAAGCAACCAGACCAGTGCTCCAGTGCAGGATTTCTCAAACTTTCATGTAATACAAATCATCAGGGGGCTTTTATAAAATGCAGATTCTGACTCAGTAGGTGGAGCTAAGGCCTTAGAGGTTTAAACAAGCTGATACTGACATACTGATACTGGTTTGCAGTAACAAGGGTCTAAAGTCTAGTCACCAGCTTCCTGAAGTATCAAGCAGCAATGGTGGAGGTGGCATTAGCAGTAGAGACTTCTTGAACTCCAGATCACGGTTCCAGTGGTGGGTTCTCCTAAGAAGGGCAGCCCTCTTGAATTCCACTCCTCCAACCCTTGCAACAAATTTTTAAGTAACCAATTTCTTGTTTTCCTTTTGTGGTTAAAGTACCCAGAGTGGTTTCAGTCTCTAGCATTTAAACCTGACTGATACAAGAGGGGAACTGGGTATTGGGGCAGGGAGGGGCAAAAGTGGGAGGGAGGCCTTTACAATATATCTTTTAATGCTTTTTCATTTTTCAACCATATGAATGTATTGTTCATTCCAAAAATAAGTGGTTAAAAACAAAGAAAAATATATACAGTGTATAAATATATGGATATTTGAATACTATTTATAATTTAAACAAGTACTAAACATGGAGTAGATATTTTCACTGAATGTTTAAGAACATAGCATATTTGCAATAGCATTCATTGTGTATCATAACCATGTACTGCAAGTAAAATTCATATAATAAAAAAAGAAAAAGAAATATAACATGCAGTTGTTCTCTTAAATATACTTGGATCAATCAGATTGCTATTCTAGATTGAGAAAGTTTAGATTCAACCTACACGTATTTTCTCCCTATGACTTGGATTTGTACCATCTCTTTCCTTTCTTATATCTAGCACCTAATGTCCTGCTGTCCTAATAAATATGTGCTACCTAAATAAACAGGCCTGCTTCCCTGTGTCGTCTGTATACTGTGTCCTCTTCAAACCAACACTAGTGTCCTCCAAGGCAGTTTGCTTAGAGTTAACCAATCAGAGTAGACTGCAGATACTGGGCATTCAATAAACATTCAGCAAATGAATCCCATTCTCCCTATTCTTTCCAAAGGTCATGTGAACTGTCAATTCTTCAATCCCAAGGCTCTCAGACTCCAGCTACCCATTCCAATTTCAGTCACTCTCCAAGTTCAGGCTCCAAACACTTCACGTGAGTATTTCTCACACAGGACTGACAGAGTATGCTTTTTAAAATTTCTAGTGGTACTATGCATACATTCATTGCTAAAAAATATTAGCATATAGAATAAAAGACCTGAAACTAGTCTCCCCACTCCAATCCAACTGACACACAGCTGTGGTAAACACAAGATAGCTTGAAAAAAGACTGGTTAATTGTGCGACCTGATGAACTGAGTAGTACAATATGTAGGACATAAAAGAAGATTCCCTAAGTCTATTCCTCCCTGTAAAATGGGGAAAAGGATGTGGATACGCAGTTGCATTCCTGTGGCCCTCTCATTCATTCAGCCTACCAGAGACTAGTAAGCGTCCCTTACTTACTTATAGGTTTACTATCTCTAGCAATAGTTTTCAAACACAGGTCTTTGGACCAACACACAATTAATTTTTCACAGAACTAAATTTATTTAACTTACAGAACTTTTCTTTATACTAAAATCATTCTTTCTCTTTGTGCTTAAATACACTTTTTAAATTAAAACAATGGCAACTGCTTGTTTTTTAATCCTTCCTAATATTACACCACCATTAAAAACACTGAGGCAGCTCGCTATGTACTGATTTTTAAAGACCCCTAAGAAAAGTGGGGAGAAAAACAACTCAAGATGCAAAATGGTATTAAATGCACTATCATTTATTTGGGGGAGGGGAGGGAGCCAATACATTCATACCTGTTTTTAAATGCGAGGGCTATCTCTGGAAGGATGATCAAGCAACCCGGTTTGCCTCTTTGGAGGGGAACTGGATAGTTAAGGAACTGGAGAGGAAGTATGAGACTTATTTTATTCAATGTATATCCTTTTATTTGTTTTGAATGTTGTACCACGAGCACGTATTAAATATTAACAAATATAAGTATTTATTTTAAATATTCTTATTTGGCAAAATAAGAAGTTGGCAACTTCAGGACAAACCCCAAATTCTTTTTAATTTGCACTTGATAAGTGCCTTCTAAAAGTCTGGTAAGTCTGAATCCATAGAATCAACTTCAAAATCCTAGGCTAGCAACTCGGCTACACACAATCAGAGTGTGAAGGACCTCTGGGCCCTTGGCTAGCCTAAAACTACTTCCTTGCTCAAAAAACTTCACAGGGCACAGGCATCCCACTGTCTGCAGACTATAGAAATCTCTCCAGGAGGATCAAGAGCAACCAAGGGGTCAGCAAGTTTTCCTAAAGAGAAGGTGGTTCTCCCACAAATCTCTAAATTGTGACAAGGATACAAGTCACTCATGGTGGATGGGGAAACCCAACTGCATTCCAGAGAAGAGAGAGGCAGCTGATCTTAGATATCAACCCAGAAAAACTTGATGGATCACAACTGCTGGTTGCCTTGGGGACAGTCAGCTTCATCAGTCAACAGAACTTTATTAAGTGACTCTGACTTGGAAGAAATTATAAAATCTATGTGCTTCTGGCCCCTGCCCTTGAGAAGAACCAGACACATAAACCAGCTAAGCTCTAAAACCATAAGGTGGAACCACATGAAACAGCTGATAATCAACTGATTTTACCAAAAAAATAGTAATTTTAACTGGTTCAACCTAAATATCTAACAACCATAGGTATGCTGGAGAAGATGTGGGAAGGTTAACAAGAGAGGAGATGTAAATGGAATCTGTATAGACAGAAAAGGGGAGAGAGAATTTCCAGCTTCATCATGTAACTAACAGCCACTGATGAGACTCTAGTTTCCAAACACTGCAGCTGGCAGTCACATTTCTAATGGAAATATTAGCCACAGAGGGGCAGATATTGAAAACCAAACTGAAACAAAACTTAACTCTAGGGAGAGAAGAACTAGGAATAGCCAGTAGACTTGTCCTTGTACTTTTAATTTTTACAAGCATTTAGTCACATTGTACCGGTGTAAACAAAAATAAATACTTTTAAATTTAAAGTTTTGAAAAATATTTAATGGGCAGATATCAACCAATAGCTTCAGGGTTATTGGGTTTATATACTGCTTGGCACATAGACAAAGTAGAGCATTATGCAGCTAGAAAAAGAGAGAGAACACTATGAATTGACAAAGATATCCAAGTTTTAAAAAAGGAAAGCTACAAAATCATACATATCTTATGATACCTTTTGTCTTACAAAAGAGGAAAATAAGAATATATATTTGGCTTTGCTTGTATTTAAATAAAGAAACACTGGTAGGATGAACAGAAACTAATAAAACTGGTTATCTTAGGGAGTAGAGTGGGTATAGGATAAAGAAGCAGAAGCAGTCATTCTCATTGTACACCTTGTTACAATGCTCTGATTTTCTGAATTTGTTCAAACTCTGTCCAATGGATTATCAATTAAATCCCTTGAATTTCCCAGGTAGACTATCATATCATATTCAAATTATGATTATACTGTCTCACTTTCAATACTGATAACTGCCATTTATATCTCTCATGTTATCACATTGATTAGTGCTTCTAAATGATGTTCAAAATTAGCAGAGAAGGCTAGCATCCTTCTCTTTAGTGAAGAATCTCCAGTGTTTCATCATTAAGTGTGAAGTTTGTAAAGGTTTCTAATTAATGGCTTTAATCAAGTTCATGATGCTTTCCTCTATACCTGACTGAGGGTTCACCAAGAATAAATTTTGAGGATTTTCAACCTTTGCCAAAGTGATTATACAGCTCTTCTCTTTCATTCTATGAATATAATGAAATAATACATTTCCTAAGTTTAAGTTGTCATAACCCTACTTAAATAAGGCATATTTGGTTGTATGTGTCATTCATTTGATAAATGTCTCTGTAGTGTTCTAGCATTTTATTGACAAGTTTTATGTCTCTTTTACAAGTAGAATTTGTCCAAGTTTCCTTGTATTATGCCCTTCCTGTCCAGTTTCAGTATTAGGCTATGCTACCCTCACAGAATGGACTACAAAATTTTATTTAGTTTCCTATGAAACAGCCTACTGTGGGGAATTTTTATAAGACAGTTCTTCATCTTTTCCATTACTTTTAGTTACTAGAATGGTCAAGTTTTCTACCTCTTCTTGAGTTTATTTTGCCTAAACTAATAAGAGTTTGAAATGATCATCAGATACAATTTAGGTATTCAAAATCAATAGTTTTCCTTTGAAGAAAAAAGCTCAAGACTCAGTTAAAATACTTCAAACCCATGTCACAAACAGGATTTTTAAATGGCGAATACAAGCACTAGATTGCTAAGCACTTTATAAGGACAAAATCTATGCTCTACTGATTACGTTATTCAAACATTTCTTAATTTGTATTCTGAGACAAACAAACTGCTAGGTCCTGAAGATACAAAATAAATGACCAAACATCAGGGCTTCCAGGGTGGCAAGGGCCCAAAGAGAAGTTTTGGCGGGGTCCTTGGAATTCCCCACCCCTCCTCAAGCAAACAGACCAAAAGCATTCTTGATCTCTGGAGAGAAAAGAGTAAAGGAGTACAGACCTAGAATTACCTGGCCTGCCTATACATCATAACCAGGAACAGACGGAAGACAGGCAATGTCTCTTTATGGAATGCCTGGGCTGGAGAGTCTGAGTTTCTGCACACTCTCCCCCATCTCCCTCTAAAGCACCTAAATGGACCTTTCTCTTTCTAAAGTACATTTCCTACTAGTCACCTCATAATCTCTTCCTTAGCCAAATCTACTTCCTCTGCTCACCTTCCCCAGAAGCAGCAGTGGAGCCCACCGTAAACTTTTTCATCAGGGACTGAAGGGGCTGGGAAAGTGGCTTTAGAAAAGAAGACTCAGCACTTGGGCTGAACCATAAAAGATGAAGAGAGGCATTTCCTAAATGTTTACATTTCCTCCACAGTATTCTGCATATATTAGGCATTCAATAAATGTTCATCAAATGTACTTTTTAAAAAGATTTGATTATGAATACCTAGAGTCACAAAACAACAACAGGAATATACACACATAAACCAAGATGAATCACCAAAATAAACAAATATATCCATGCTGTAGATGTCAACAAGACAAACAGATCCCAGTACAAGAACTATCAAATTGGAGGGGATATATGCACAGGTGCTGTGGTCATCATGACAAAATTAAATTAGTCACCACAAAGCTTTCTTCCAAAGGCCAAAAAGCATCAAAATCTCATTGAACCAAAATTCAACTTGGAAAGGTCGAATAACCTAAACTTCATAGCAAATTAGGTTACTATGGTAACCTTATCTTAAGCAAGTAGTGTAATTGGTTACTAAACTAAGAAGTCACAGAAGGCCACTGTGGACAATCAAACATAGAGACACAAAGAGAATGACAAAAATTAGAGACAGAGAAATTCATCAATTCCACTGACATTTTTCTGAATACCTAATCTGGGGCAGGAAGTTGCCAGGGTTTGGAAATACAGAGCCAAATCTATAAGGATGTGTGATCACAACAGCTGGAAGAGGGAGAAAGATTCTATGTTACAAGACATACTGGGCCTTTCATTTCCTCAGACATATACATACCTCCCCATACCTGGTCTGCTCCCTTTACCTGAATCACGATCCCCTGCCCACTCTTCCTAGGCAGCAGCCTGACCTTTCTGCAGCCTCAGAATCCCTGACTACACTATCTCAAGTAGCCCCCATCTCCTTCCAACCTGTGTCCAACCTTCCTTCCTTGCTTCCTTCACAACATTTGCGCCAATATGCAATTATTTCATTTGTTTCTTGTTTATACTTATGGCCTGCTTCCTAGGAGAATATAGATACCCCCTAAAGACATCTATCTCTTATTCACTGCAGTATCCTCAGGGGAAATAAATATCTATACACAAAAATAATTGTAATAAAGTATCACAGGTGCAACTACAGAAGATTATTTAATGTAGAATATGCTAGTTCTAGGGCAGAGAGGAAGGAGGCCGAGGAAGAAGGGGCCAAAACAACTCTAGTAAGAAAGGAGGCACTTGTTTCAATTCTGAAAGACAAATGGGCATTTTTCAGGAGGCAGTGAGGCTGAAGAGTATTTTGAGGAGAGGATGCAATATGAGAAAATCGGCGTAAGTACAGAAGAAGGGAAGCACAAAAGATGACGAGGAAGTACAGGGAACTGAAGGTGAGAAAGGAAATAGCAACTCTGTATAAAGAGCTGTGCAGGAACCTCATGGATTTCATACATACTGTACGGATGTGCAGCTGGACCCTAAATGACTGTATTCCAATAGCAATCCATGGGCGGCTGGGTGTTAGTGAATACAGAGCTGGTGGGCCACAAGGTCTCCATAAGGAATGTTTTATTGTGCTATTCCATAATCTGGACCATCTTTATCAGACGTTTCCAGCTGAGATGCCACAAATGGATTATAAGTCAGCAATAATAAGAAAAAGGCTGAGATGTACTGGTCAAGATGACTACCATATAATCAAGCACTAATAAAGAATGTTAGTGTGGGGGAGGGGAGGGTATAGCTCAAGTGGTAGAGCACATGCTTAGCATGCAGAGGTCCTGGGTTCAATCCCTAGTACCGCCTCTAAAAGTAAATAAATAAACCTAAATACCCTTTCCCCCCACCAAAAAAATAATGTTAGTGTATGTGTTTGCAATTAACCTGGCACTATATGATCACTCTCAAAAAACAGTTGTACTGGTTTTAAAATATGTCCTTCCCTCAAAAGGTGGAGATTAATTATCCTCCCCTTGAATGTGGCCCCATTTCTAACAAATAGAATGTGGTAGAAGCGATGGTTTAGGACTTCAATGTTGGGTCATAAAAAGCACTACTGCAATTCCACTTCTGGGTAAACACCCCAAAGTACTGAAAACAGGGACTCAAACGAACACCTGTATATAATTTTCATAGCAACATTATCCACAATAGCCAAAAAGTGGAAGCAATCCAAGTGTCCATCAATTGATGAATAGATAAACAAAATGTGATATAGCCACACAATGGCATATTATTCAACCTTTAAAAAGAATAAAATTCTAAGAAAAGAAAACAGCAACAGCAAAAATCTAATATACCCTACAACATAAATCAACTTGAAAACATTATACTACTGAAATAACTCAATCACAAAAGGACAAATACCTTATAACCTGGAGTAGTCACATTCATAGAAACAAAAAGTAGGATGGTGGTTGCTAAGGGCAAGTGTGGGGAGAGAATGGAGAGTTACTGTTTAATAGGTACAGAGTTTCAGTCTGAGAAGATGAAAAAGTTCTGACAATCCAGGGAATACAGCCAATATGTTATAACTATAAATGGAGCATAACCTTAAAAAATTGTGAATCACTATACTGCACACCTGTAACTTACCTAATATTGTACATCAACTATACTTCAACTAATTAAAATTTTAAAAGTTCTGGAGATGGGTGGTGGTGATGGTTGCATAACAATATGAATGAACTTAATGTCACTGAACTATATACTTAAAACAGTTACAATGGTAAACTTTATGTCATGTGTATTTTAACACACTATACACAAACACACACACAAAACACTGCTGCTTCTTGGGTTCCCCTTTCTAGGGGAAGCCAGGTGTTAAGTCGTTCTAGATGCCCTATGGAGAGGCCCACATGGCAAGAAACTGAAGTCTCCTGCCAGCAACCAGCACCAATTTGCCAGGAATGAGGTTCACCTTGGACCACAACCTCATAAGATGTCAACCCAGAACCCTCCATTATGCTACTCCTGAATTCCTGACCCACAGACATTGAAAGGATAAAAAATGTTCAGTGTTGCTTTCAGCCACTAAATTTTGAGAAAATTTGTTAACATAGCAATAAATAACTAACATAATAGCATTTTGCTCCAAAGCTACTAAAAGTGGGATTCACAGATAGTATATAGGTTGGAAGTGCCAGTCCCCATGCTTTTGAGTTTGAGAAACACTGCTCTAAGCTACCAGATAAGTCTACCTACCCGAGGGCTCCATCAGGGAAAAGAGAGGATTGTGGGAAAGCGCACACAAAATGAAAGGGAATAACTCCACACGCATGTCTAGAAAGGCAGAGAACAGTCCAGGTCTAACAAAGGGACGCAATGCTGGCTTGTCCACAGTATATGACCTCAAGTCCCAGGAAGGCTTGCTGCTCAGAATCTCGGCTGCTTCTGAGTAAAATTAAGCTGCTCAACACTGCACACTGTGCACATGCTTAAATTAGAGCAGCTAAACAGAGCTTGGCAGAAATCTGTTTGGTGTCCCTACATACACATCAAAAATACAAACTGAAGAAATGTTACAGGGGTTAAAAAAAGAGGAACCAGAAAGGATAACAATTTCCCTCTGATTTCCCACTCCAGCCAGTCAGTATTTACTCACATGGCTATTAATAATCAATGTGTGTAGCTTCCTCTAGAGGTTATAAACTGACCCTCCATAAGGTATCTCATGGGATCTTTACCACAATCCCATGATGACTTAAGGAATTGTTATTACCATTGCACCCATTTTACACTTGCAGAAATAAAGGCTCAAAGAGAGTGAATAGGAAGAGGTATAACCAAGATCAATATCCAAAAATTCTGACTCTAAACCCAGTGTAGGGCCTTCTGCTCTTAATTTGACTTCACATGCAAATATCCTTAGAGTGACACAGGTCCACGGTGGTGTCTTTTGCATTAGCCAGCTAATGGTCTACCTGGTGGTAGCCCAGAATTTGCCCAAACTTTCCCCCAGGAGCTGGACATTCAGGCTGCTTCCAGATTCTTCCTTATATAAACAGCCTCTCTACAAACCTAACAGCACTCATTCACTTCAAGAATCAGAGTGTGCCTCCATTCCTGGCTCAGGGCACACACCAGAAGCCAATGACTTCTGTGCACAAAGGTAACATTCTAAGCCATCTCTAGCCTTTGCTGGAGAGGGGATGGGGATGGAAATTGTATTTAGCGAAAAACAAAGGGCTGACTATTAAGCTGCAAAAAACTGTGCTGCTTTGGATGCTTTAACTCTATCCCTACCCCATACAACTTCCATTAATCAGTATCTGACACTTCTAACTCAGGAAATGTCTTCAGTTCATCTCTCTTCTCTACGCTGATCATTTCTCTTAAGTGAACAGTCAGTACATCCAGGTAATCCCTATACCCCTCTATCAGTAGTAGCAAAGGTCCTGATTGATACAGAGACACTCAATAAATGTTTGGTGACTGAATGAACACTACTTTTCTATCCCTACAAGGGATCTGACTATGCTCTCTTCTTCTCTTAAGGACCAATCTCTCACCACACCTGATCTGCTTCCTCTTCAGACATAGAGAACACACCATGTTCTTTGAACCCTCAATATTTTTGCTCACGCCGTTCCTTCCGCCTGCTTTCTGGCTTCACTCTTATCCTGGAAATCTTATCCTTTAATCTCACTTCTTTACATATAACCTCAACTCCCTGGCCTCTCCCTCCATTATACCTGCCTGAATAAACCTCAACCCTAGGTAAATCAGATTCTCCATATCCTCCATTCCTGCACCCAGACAGCTGATAATGCTGGAGAATACACAGTCACACACTGATGTGTCTCACTTTAAATGTGTGACCACAAATAGTGGTTCCCCTGGGAGGGAGGGGACTGTGTGACTAGGTATGGGAAAAAAGGTCTTCTGAGGCACCCAAAATGTCTATATCTTGATCTGGGTGGTGGTTACACAGGTGTATATATGTATAAAAGTTTATCAAGCTACACACTTGAAATCTGTATACTCTAATATAAATTATACCTCAATAAAAATTTTTTCAAAAATAAAAAATTTTAAAGAGTACCATCTTTGCTCTCTTCTTAATTCAATGTCTTACAACTGTAAACTGCCATAAAAATTAATATCAAAAAAGCTTTTTTTTTTAAATCCAGGGTGTACCACACATTGCTGAGTGGAAAAGAGCCTAAGGAGGAGGAGGAGTCCGGAAGGATGAAGGAGACCAAATTCGTAACTACTGCCAGGGTTCATAGGATCCATGATGGTAGCTTAGACCACATGGCCTAAGTGTGGAGGTAGTGTGGAGGAGCAGCCAGTGTCAGAGTCAGGATAGACTCTGCAGGTGATCTGACAAGACAAGATGATAGACTAGACGACGGAGTGGGAGCGAGGAGCTGAGGAGGCTCCAAGGGGCCTCTAAAGGTAATGCCTGTTGTGTTCTGTGTCACTTGACTATTTTTATCTTTTACTCAAAATCATCATCATCACCATCATCCAAAACCCAGAAGCAGTGATGCCTCAGTAGCAAGGGGCACACCTAGAATCCAGACCTTCGCATCTAATACCATTTCCCAATAAAAGAAATCAGGGCTCCTTGGAGAAATGACTGATTCTAGGGCCAAGGCAGGAAATACACACAAGATGAGCCTAGGATATTTTGTAATGCCAGAAATAAGGAAGTGTTAAACACACAATTATGACAAGAGGATGTCAAAAGGACACACGAGCCAAATGAAAGAGCTCCCAATGAAACAACAGAGCAACTAAATGAATAAAACAGTATTGAATTATATCCAAAGTCTAAAGTAAATGTTTGAGGCTATACTGATATTAATAAAAGCATCAAAAACATGGAAAATCTAGAAGCTGATAAAGCCAAAAGCAATCTAAGGAGAACAGGTTAATGGGTAAACTATACATCCACACAATGTAATTCTACTCAGCAATAAAAGGATCTACTGATTCACACAAAAATATGGATGAATTCCAAATGCATTATAAATGATAGAAGCCAAACTTAAAAGGCTACATGTTGTATCATCACATTTATATGAGATTCTGGAAAATACAAAACTATACAGACAAAGAATAGATCAGTAGGTGACAAGATCTGCAACAAAAGGGGGCTGACTACAAAGGGACATAAGGAAATTTTGCAGGGTGTTAAAAATGCTACATTTTAACTGTGGTGGTACATGCATGTCTGTATGAGTTTGGCAAACCTCATGAAACAGTACACTGAAAAGAGTGAATTTTTACTGTTTGTAAAGTATACCTCAAATTTAAAAATATAAAAATCACATGCTCCCATCACCAAGACTACAAGTAAACCTTTATCTCTACCTACATACCCAGGTTCTCCCTCCCCCTTCCCCTTTAAATAAATGAACTATCTGCTCCCATCAATAGCCAATCCTTCCCCTGTGCACCACACCACAGTTCCTTCTCTCCTTTCCCTTGAACTCATGCCAATCAGGGCTTTTGTCCCCACTGCTCCACTAAAACAATCCTGTCAAGGTCATCCATAACTTTGATGTAACCAAATCAACAGTCACTCAATCCTAATCTTACTTGACCCACCAGCATCAGGAATGAGGTGACTACTCCCTGCTCCTTGAAACACTTTTTCCACCTGGCCTCTAGACATCTCCTCATGGATTTCTTCCTGCCTAAATGGTCATTTCTTCCCAGTCTCTTTTGCTGATTCCTCTTCATCTGCTAACATCTAGACACTGGAAGGCAAAGGAGTTCAGTGGTAGAGTACATTCTTAGCATGCACAAGGTCCTGGGTTCAATCCCCAGTACCACCATTAAAAAATCAATAAGAAAGGAAGAAAGGAAGAAAGGAAGAAAGGAAAGGAAGAAAGGAAGAAAGGAAGAAAGGAAGAAAGGAAGAAAGGAAGAAAGGAAGAAAGGAAGAAAGGAAGAAAGAAAGAAAGAAAGAAAGAAAGAAAGAAAGAAAGAAAGAAAGACAGACAGACAAATAGACAGACAAATAGACAGACAGACAGAAAGACAAACAGACAGACAGACAGACACTGAAAGGCACCAGGAGCTCAGTCTTCCTTTTTATCTGTATTTACTCCCTAGATCAGTGCTGTTAATGGAAACTTCTCAGTGGAAACTTTCTATATCTCTGCTCTCCACTATGGCAGCCACCAGCCACTGAGCACTGGAAATATGCCCAGTGTAACTGAGGAACTGAATTTTTAATTTTATGTAAATAGTAACTTATAGTTAGTGGCTACTTTTTTGGACAGTGCAACCCTAAATGAACTTATTCAGTCTCATGGCCTTAAATCCCATATACTTACAAAAGACATAGCTGATAAAGAACTGTTATCCAAAATACACAAAAAATTCTTAAAACTCAACAATAAGAAAACAACAATAACAACAACAAAAAAAGAACCAACAGCCAACCAATTAAAAAACAGGGAAAAGACACCTTACCAAAGAAAATATACAGATGGCAAACAGGCATATGAAAATATATTTGTCACATTTCATTAGAGAATCACAACTTTAAATAACAATGAGATACCACTATACACCTATTATAATGGCCAAAATCCAAAACACTGACAACACCAAATACTGGCAAGGATGTGGAGCAACAGGAACTCACATTCATAGGTGGCAGGAATGCAAAATGGCACAGCCATTTTGAAAGACAGTTTGGTAGTTTCTTACAGAATTAAATATACTCTCATTATATGATTCAGCAGTCACATTCTTAGTATTTACCCAAATGAGTTAAAAACTTATGTCCACACAAAAATCTGCACACAGATGTTTTTAGCACCTTAACCGAAAATTGCCAAAACCAAGTACGTGAATAAACTGTGGAACATCCAGGCAATGGAATTTTATTTAACAGTAAAAATAAATGAGCTATCAAGCCATGAAAAGACATGAAGAAATCTTAAATGCACACTACTAAGTGAAAGAAGCCAACCTGAAAACACTACATACTATATGTACGTCCAACTATATGAAATTACAGACAAGGTAAAACTATGAAAACAGTAAAATGATCAGTGATTGCCAGGGGTTAGGGGACAGGGACAGATGAAGAGGCAAAGCACAGAGGATTTTTAGGGCAGTGAAATTATTCTGTATAATACTATAATAGTGGGTACATGCCATTATACATTTGCCAAAACCAAAGAATGTACAACACTAAAAGTGAACCCTAACGTAAACTATGGACTTTAGGTGATTTTGGGTGACTATGATGTTTCAACGTAAGCTCATCAATTATAACGAATGTACTACTCTGGTGCAGGATGTTGATAGTGGGGAAGATTATGTAGGCGTGCGGGGACAATGGATAGGAACTCTCTGTACTTTCTGCTCAATTTTGCTATGAACCTGAAACTGTTCTAAAAAATAGAACCTTTTTTAAAAATCTCATTGCTAACTCCCAAATTTCTATCTCTAACCCAGGGCTTACACCAAAATGCTTGACTGTTATTCAACCATCTGCTCAACATCTCCACTTGGTTATCTAAAAGGAATCCCACATTTTAACCATCCAAAACCAAACTGTTGATTTCCCCCCATTTCAGCAAGTAGTAATTCTATCAGAACTTAGACCAAAAGCCCTTGGAGTCATCCTTGACTCTTCTCTGTCTCTCATGATATCATCAGCAAATCTATCAGCTGTACCTCTGAAAAATACCCAGATCCTGATCATCATCATCTCCACCACTGCTTTTATTTAGTTCAAGTATCCCCTTTAATCTGACTGCTACAAACGACTCCTTACTGTTCTCCCTGTTTCTGCCCATGCCCGCCTACAACATATTCTACACATGTAACCACAGCCACTTTTAATAACTGAAATCAGATAATGTCACTTTCTTGTTTAAAATCTTTCAATGGCTTCCTATTACATTTAGAATAAAGTCCACAGATTCTGGCAATCTGGCTCATGCTGACATTTGTGGACTCGTCTCCTACCTCTGGCCCCTTACTCTTTACCCTCCCTCTATTGTTTGAACATGCCCAGCATGTTGTGTCTTGGCTGCCTCTGCCTGGAGCTCTCTCCCCTGAATATCCACCTGGCTCAATCCCTCACTCATTTCAGATCTCTACTCAAACTTCTTATCAGACAGACCTTCCCTGAGCACCTTCTACATAAAAAAGTACCCCTCCTACACACACAGCATCACTCTCTGTTCACTTAACCAGCACTTATTCCTCTTCCTAGTATTTATCATCACCTAAACTTACAGGTATCAGTCTGTTTATTTATGGTCTAGCTACCTCCACTGGAATGTCAGTTCCTAAAGATCTGTCTCTCCTAACCACCACTCTCTCTCCAGCATCTAGCATTGAATAAATGACTTGACATCAAGTCATCTTTGTGAAGCCTTCTGAAATTCCTACACGTGAAATTAATTGTTCTCCTCCAGGGGTTTGTACATGAACTCTGTACAGATAAACATCACCTCATGATATAATTAATTTCAGGGGGTTTACTCTCCGTCCTATGTATAGGACACAGTATGGGGATCAAAGTCATACCTTATCACGCTCAGAAGCCAGACTACCTGGATTCAAATCTCAAATCAATCACTTAATAGTCGTGCAACTTTGGGCAACTTACTTAACTGCCCTGTGCCTCTGTTTTCTCATGTATAAAATGGGAATAATAAAAATATCCAAAGTAAGTCACTCAATAAATGTGAACTACTAGCGAAGACATAAGCATGAGATGATATAATGAACAATCTTTGGTTAACAACACTAAAAGTCAAGGCCAAATACCTCATTGGCCTCTAAACTTCTTGAGGGACCTAAGTGATTGTTCTTCACCCCATAGTGCCAGACATAATGCCTGACTCTCAGCAGACACTCAATACACATATGTGGAAAGCTCAAAAATGAAAATTACTTTCTTAAAAAGATGGGTACAATAAGTGAAGAGGCACAAATCAGGAACACAGACATGATGAGTGGAAATAATCCTAATGAAAAAGAAATAGAAAAGCAAGAGAGCTAAGAGCATTCTGAAACTCAGATTTTAGTATCCTTTGTACAAGAAATTGAAGGACACCATAATCAACTTAAATGGAAACAAAGTGGTGGAAACATGCCAAAGAGTCAGGAAAGCAATAGACAGAAGGAGCTTTTTTTGTGTTCAGAGCAGGAACAGGGAAGGCCAAGCCTACTGTTCAGGGCAGATGGTGCGCTCCTGACAGATGACAGGAAGAATGAGGAAGGCGTCAGAAAAAGCAGTTTCCATTCTATCCACCAAGCATCATTACTAGGAAACTACAGCCTCTTATAATGTTAGACAGTCAACTCATCGACATGAGCCTGGAGGTAAGGAGGGCAGGCAGGATTACTTCATCCAGAGTAGGAAATGGATATGTGGAAAGTTCACTCCAAAGTGGTAGGTCCAAAATTAGAACATGGATTCTTATCAATATTCTATAGTCTGTCTGGTGAGATAAACTGCTTTGGGAACTGATGATCTTCATGGAAAATCTAAATCTGTATTTTATAAATATCCCTCTCAAGGAAAACAGAAATCCTAACTCCATGATTTTGGAAGGGGATCCTATAATTTAAGAAACGCCGGCTTGGATGACTTATAAATAAATTCTGATAAGGTACACAAAACACTGTCATCAAACAGAACTAGGTTAAGTCTCAGATTCAGCAGTAATTAACTTGCGACCCCGGGCAAGTCATTTTACCTCTGAGCTTCAGTTCCAAATGAGCCTGCTACGGGAGATTAAACGAGATAACCACGTAAAGTAATTACAGCAAATAGCATCCCACCCGACACATAGCAAATTCTTGATAAATGTTAGCTGTCATTTCTATTGTTGAGAGTATAACAGAAGTATAATATGTGCAGTATACAAAGGTGAGAGAAAAAAAGGCTTCTGTTTAAGCAATACAGACAAAATCAATCAAAGATAGAAACCTTTTATAAATATGAAGGCATTAATCTAGAAAGACTCACTATAGGTCACATTTTCTTCTCCATGCACTTCTACTGTCACATGAGTTTTGAAAAATGCTTTAACCCTTTCATGCTTTTTTCTTTTTTTGCAACCAGCAGCAAAACCAGAAAATATGGAAGAGCACCGGGAAAAATAACACCAGGGAAAGGAATCATCTGGGAGGCATGGCCAGCCTTTGGAGTCATCAGATCAACAGGGGTTCAAATCCCAGCTCTACCACTCACCAGCTCTAAATTTGGGACAAAGGACTTTTGCTTCTATGGGCCTCGATTTCTTCCCTCATTGATAAAATCAAAACAATAAACAACTACACAGCTTGTTGAGAAAATGTAATGGAGAAGCTGCATACGGAGAGCCTGGCAGAGTCAGTCCTTTACATGTTATCTAATTCTGCAATATTTAAAAAAAAATTTTCTCAAGGGCATCCTCATAAAGTACTGGTGGGAATATAAACTGGTGCAGCCACTATGGAAAACAGTATGAAGGTTCCTTAAAAAAATAAAACCATATGATTCAGGAATCCCACTCTTGGGCATATATAACCAGAGGGAACTCTAATTCAAAAAGATACATGCATCTCAATGTTCACAGCAGCACTATTTACAATAGCTGAGACATGGAAACAACCTAAATGTCCATCGACAGATGACTGGATAAAGAAACTTTGGTATGTTTATACAATGGAATATTACTCAGCCATAAAAAATAAAATAATGCCATCTGCAGCAACATGAATGGACGTGGAGATTGTCATTCTAAGAGAAGCAAGCCAGAAAGAGAAAGAAAAATACCATACGATATCACTCATATGTGGGCTCTAAAAAAAAAGACACTAATGAACTCACCTACAAAACAGAAAGACTCAGACATAGTAAACAATCTTATGGTTACCAGGGACAAAAGGGATGGGAAGGGATAAATTGGGAGTTTGAGATTTGTAAATATTAGCTACTGTAAATAAAATAGATAAAAAACAAATTTCTTCTGTCTAGCACAGGGAAATATATTCAATATCTTGTAGTAACCTATCATGGAAAGAATATGAAAATTAAAATTACTTAATTAACTAACATAAATAAATAATGTCATGAAAGGGGGAAGAGTGAGGAGGGGAGAAGGATTACCGTGGATCAAAGGCAACTACAGAGACATAAATGTGACTATATTCCGGATATTAGTAATATGAAATTGTCACTAATTATGATTAATTACATTACAGTAAGTATATAAAGCAAATTGGGTTAAGTATCTTAACAATTAGTGAATACAGGTGGAAGGTATAGCATTCATTGTACTATTCTCTCAACTTGTTATGTTTGAACATTTTCGTACTAAAAAGCTGAAACTCATTCACTTTACAGTCCCTAAAATAAGAACAAATAATCCAAAGATTCAGAGGTAAAAAGTCAAAAGGAAATAAGGATGAAGTGTTGGATCCTAAAACCCACAACTGCATCTTATCTAAATGGACTAAAACCACATACACACAATATGTGGCTCTACAAACGAATCACTTATCAGGGTGAAGACAACCATTTTTAATCTAATGATAATAAAACAAATCCTCCATTATTTCAAAAGTATTCAAAATCAAAGACTGTTATTCTGGTTATTTCAGAGAGGCTATGAACTCAGTCTGTCTGGGTTCAAACCTCAGTCTTATCCCAGTGTGATCCTGGGCAACTGACTTCATCTCCCTAAGCCTTCTTTTTCTTACTGGTAAAATGAGGCAAATAATAGTACTCATACTTCAGGGGACTATTAATTGGAAGATTAAGCAAGATGATCCATGAAGCAGGACAACAACCACAGATAATCAGCAAATGTTAAGTTATTATTAATTTTCTGGCCCAGGGATTCTCTTTTAAATGTTAACTTTAGATTCTTAGTCCTAAAACTTTTTTCACACTGGCCATGTTTTCATTTTTACAGTAGATATGATTAAGAAGAAAATTAGTGGTTGTATTTTCCTGGAAGTATTTAATATACAATGCTTCCATGGGAATGATCCTACCTATCCACATAATCCAGTTACAATTCCCCATTTTGCCTTCATGGAAACTGAGGATAGAAGAGGTAAAGTAACTTGACCAAATAAATTCAACTAGTAATTAGAGTATATAAGACTCTAATTCAGAACTCCTCATTCTAAATTATAAGCCTCTGTCAGCACACCGAATAATGGTTAAAAGATATTTGTGGACATGCTTACAGTCCGAAGTTCACAGGCTGGGCTGTTTATTGGCTGTATTTCCATTTGGAAAGGCATTTCAAGGCAGCAAACTTATCTGGAGATAAGTTTTGTGACTCAGGACAATAGCTTTCTCTTGTAGTCATCTGCACTCTAAGGGACCTAGCCATCTAATCTTTAGAACTGATCCTAAGGCACTGACAGCCCATCCAGCTTGTGCCCAAATGTTCACTGCAGCTTTACTCATAGTTTCAGCCTCACGCTTCCTGAGAAGCCTTTCCCACCTCCCCAAGCGGAACAGGGCTCATTCTTCTCTGGGCTGCTGCCTTGGCCCCATACACATTCCTCTAGGACCTGACCACTCCAGGCATCAGCTGACAAGAATAGAAGGAGGAAGGGTAGCATTCTATTCACTGCCTGACGTAAAATTCGCTAAATAAACACATAAGTAAAGGAGTAAATACATATTGAAAATCGGAAGCAAAAAGTTCTACAAAGGTAGGAGGATGATCTGAAACACAATTTACCCACTTAAGAGATATAGTATAACTCCATTATACAATCATATTGACTGAAAAAAGAGTATATAAAAATCTTATGTACACCCTGATCATGACTATTTTACATATAAACAATTAGAAAAAAGACTACCTTATTAGGTTGGTGGAATTATAAATAACTTTTTCCTATTTTACTTACTATTTACTATACAAATAATGTTATATCACCAGCAAACTTGAAAAAAAAATGACATAAGCAAAAATAAATTCAAGATAATTCACTCAAAAGGTACAAATTTCCAGTTATAAGATAAATAAGTACTAGAGATATAACATACAACATTATAAATATAATTAACACTGTGGTATGTTATATGTAAAGGTTGTTAAGAGAGTAAATCCTAAGAGCTCTCAGCACAAGAAAAAAATCTTTTTCTATTTCTTTAGTTTTGTATCTATGAGATGATGAATATTTACTAAACTTATTGTAATAATCACTTCATCATGTCTGTAAATCAAATCATACTGTATACCTTAAACTTATACAGTGCTGTATGTCAAGTAAATCTCAATAAAACTGGAAGAAAACTGACTCAAAAAAGAAAAAAATATTAGCAGAACAATAACTATTAAAATATTTGACTTGGGAGTTTAAAATTTATTTTTTCAAAAAGGAGTACAGGCAAGATTTAGCAAAGTTTCAAGAAACTGTCCAGAGCATAAAGAAAAAAATTACCTCAGTTTCTAAGACTAGTATAATAGCCTGAAATTAGACAAAGATAGTACAAGAAAAGGCAATCAAAACCAAAACTCCTAGTGAACATGGATATCAAAATCCAAATAAAATATTAGCAAAGTGAATCCTTTAATTCACTTATTATATAAATGACCTAATAAAGTTTATCCAGGTATGCAGCAGAATTGTTCAACATTAGAAAGAAAATAAAAAAAAAAAAAATTCAACTGCATGCAACTACACACGACCAATTACCAAAGAGAAAATGTAATATAAATAGATCCATTTACAGAAGCAACAAAAACTAGAAGGTACTTGGAAATAAATCTAATAGACAATATGCAAACTCTTTATGGAGGTGACAAAACATTACTGAAGTCATAAAGGAAAATGTAAATAAATGCAAATACATAATATTTTCATAGAAGAAAACTCTATCATAAAGATGTCAATTCCCCCTAAATTAACCATAAATTCAATAAAATTTATCTCAAAATTCAATAGCATTTTCAAGAAACATCACAAATAAAAAAATTCACATTAAAAAGTAAAGGTCTAAGAATACAATAAATAAAACACAAAGGGGCAAAACCCTTCTTAACAGATATCAAGACTTATTTTAAAGCAGCATCAATTAAGAGGGAGGACATAGCTCAGCAGTAGAGTGTGTGCTTAGCATGTACAAGGTCCCTGGGTTTGATTCCCAGTACCTACATTAAATAAACAAACAAACAAACCTAGTTACCTCCCCCTCCAAAAATAAAACAAACAAACAAAAAACTCAGAAAGCAATGATCAATTAGATAATAGGTTATTAGCACAAGAGTAAACACAATTAATGGAAGAGAATAAAGAGCTCAGAACAGATCCGTATTATGGGTCTTGATATATAGAAGAGGTATTGCAGATCAGTTAAAGAAAGGAAAAACTGGCCTATAAATGATGCTGGGGTAACTGGCTATTCATATGGTGAATTTAAAAAACAATAATCAAATACCCAGTTCATTCCATACGTAAAATCAATTCTAGGTAGATTAAAGATCTAAATGTGAAAAGCAAAACTTAAAAACTTTTAAAAGAGTTTAGGAGAATATTTTTTAAACTAACTGATAGATAAGAATTTTGTAAGTCACAAAAAGCCAAAATCATTTTTCTTTCATTTAAAATTTCAAATTTACATGCCATGAAAGATACCATAAATAAGCTGAAAAGACAAGCTACAGACTGGTGGGAGATTTCTGCAACACAAACTGACAAAGAATTGGAATCCATAATATATTATTAAAACATTTATAAATCACTAAAAAACAGACAAAGCCAGTAGGAATATAGTCAAGAGCAAGTTACAAAACACACATTAAAAGATGTTCAACCTCACTAGGAACAGGGCAACACAGAATAAAATAATAAAGTTTTATAACAGATTGGCAAAACCAAAAAGTCTGTCAAAGGCAAGGGCAGGTAGAGATGTGGGAAAACAGGAAGTTTTATTTACTACTGGTGGGAGTTAAGATTTAGAAGTGTTTTGGAGATAAACTTGGCAACTTCCAAAAAACCTGAAAATGTGTATATCGTATTACTCAACCAAATTCACTGGAGTAGGCCTTATCAAACTGCAGCTCACGACCCATTAGTAGATTGTAAATGGTTCTTGACCAGCATTTTTGTGTGTATGTTAAGGAAACATCAGAGTATAATGCATGTGTTAAGATGAAGGACTGTTTCATAAAGTTTTTGCTTCAGTTATATTTATGTATATATATGTGTGAGTACTACACTGGATTTAAGATGCATTTCTACTACAGATTATGGTCAAAAAACTTTAAAAGCCACTGCCCAAGAAATATTCTTGCATGTGTGCACAGAGATTCACAGAGATGTTCACAGTAGCACTGTGTATAAAGTGAAAAATTGAAATCTAAATGTCCATCAGCAAGACTGGATAAACAAAACATGGTATATTCATACAAGGGAACTTTATATAGAAATCAGGATGAATATCTTATGTATCAATATGGGTAAATCAAAAAACATGAAATGCAGAAAAGAAACAAACAGTATACCATTTACATGAATTTTTTAAAACACCCAAAATGATTCTAACTAGTATTATTTATGGATACATATAGCAAAAATGTAAAACATGAACAGAAAGGATACAACCAACTTCAGGATGCTGGTTGTCTCTAAGGAATGTGGCAGGGGAACTGAATTGGGAAGGGTATAAAGGTACTTCCATTATATCAGAAGTGTTTTATGTCCTTTATTTTTAAGACTATAAATAAAATTAACCAAAAATGTTAACATTAAGTAATTCTGAGTGATAAGTACACAGATTATTTTATGGTTAGCTGTATTTTTTAACTTCTATATTTTAATTTTTTCCCCAAATTTAAAAATAATTCTTTCCCTTGATTAAGCTGCCTTACTGAGGGATACCAAAAAGGAGAAACAATTATAGAAATACAAACAACCTAAAAACAACTAGGTGTTCAAAGTGTCTCTGATTCTTATGTCAAATCTCCCAGCCCCAAAAGACAGCAGAGGCATTTTCTATGCCAGCCATTTCCCCTGCGTTTCCCATCTTCTCTTCCTACACACTCCAGGAACTGGTCAGCCTATTTTGAGATAACCCTCAAAAGCACTACACTCTTCCTTATGAAAACTCAGAAAGGTTTGAGTTCTGAAACTCCCACCTTTACCTCAATAACAACCATCATTTTACAGTTTATAAGGCCTTTCCCCACGTATTCTATTATTTGATCCTCAGAAAAATGCTATGAGGCCGACATTACAAGTACCCACATAGATGAAGCTGATGCTCAGAGTGGCTAATCACCAGCTAGAGGTCACAAGTCAATGACAAAGGCAGGACTACAACCCCTCAGCTTCTGAGTCTTCTGAACCTATACAATGTGATCACTAAGTTTCAACCATACAACAACACACCCAGAAAATAGGAGCGGTTGTTCACGATACACAAGCTGTTCCGATCTAACCCCTATCCTTCATTCTTCCATCCCGGATCTTTCTCCCATCTCTTCATCCAGACAGGCAGCCAAAAGCAAGAGAGCTGCCACTATTAACTCTTCCCTTTCCTGTAGTCACTCCTGCTTCTTTTTCCCGTAACTCCTTCAGATGAACAGGCAGAAATATAACAGGATGGTTCCCTTGACACAGGGATCCCAGCACCAAAGAGAAAGGACATTCCCACAGCTCTAGACTTAAGTCTCCTTCCACCTTCCAACAGTCAGGGAGCAGCAAAACACTACAGAAAAGCCCAGGCTACCCACTCTTTATTGGTGCTGGCAAAAGTCCTTTACTGAAGGGATTTAATTAACAGAAAAATGTAAAAGTACCAGTTTTTTAATCGGTCCCGGGCTTCCAACTGGGCTCCCACTTCAAAGCTGATTCCTCGTCTGTTAGGTGGATGCTTTGTCATTTTCAGTCATCAGCGGGGCTGCTTTTATTCTCCTGAAAAAGCCAATTAAATATTTATGAAACTTAGGCAAAGTCTGCCCAGAGTGGAGTATCACTCACTACACATAAAAGACAAACAGGCATTATTCAAAGCACAAGGCTCCAGGATACCCTGTCAGCACCCTCTTTTACTCTTGCCCTCACCCTAATACAGGTGTGCCACCACTGGTTCCTCCTTCTCTATTATGCAGCATCCTGTAGTCTCTGGAACTGGGAGGAGACTCTCCCTCAACACTGTGTTTACCAAGGATTCACCTAAAAGGGGCATCCCTTAGAACTCCCAAAAAACTGCTCTCAGAGTTAACTTAGCCATTTGCTGATACATTCAACAAATATCTGCTGAAAGGCTATTTAGGAAAACAGTCATCAAGACCAAAAGAGACAGTTCCTGCCCTCATGAAGCCTCCAGTCTACTGGGTGGAAACAAAAATGTAGCTGGTAAACAGACAAATGACCTAACTGCAAGTTGTAACTGCTATGAATTTTAAGTGTTCGTACAAAGGCAGCAAACAAAGGCTGAGACACTGATTTCTGGCCCTACTTTTGGAAGCTTAGACAAGAAAAGTCTATTTATACATTCTTTAAATCCACTTATATTTTCAACCTCTTCTTGAGTCCATCCTGACAATTTGTATTTTCCTAATTCTTTATCAAGCCTTTTGGTCCTGGACTGGTCATTTTTTTTTTAACTGAAGTATAATCAGTTTACAATGTTGCATCAATTTCTGGTGTACAGCAGGTGGTCATTTTCTACAAAAGTAAAAGTTATCTTTAGGGACTAGTGGTGGTTCTGATGGAGATGTAGACATTCTGAGCTCTTGAGGCACTTCAGCAGGCCACCTCCATACAGCAGGCTATCCTTGAGCAAATTCTCTCCCACTAAACTCTGAATCTCAAAAGCCTACACTGCCCAAGCAATGCCAGAGCACTGCTAGGGCAATATCTGCCTCCTATCAGAGGGACAATCTTTGCAATGGACGAATAAGTAATAATCACAGAAGTAGGTGCTCATATCTAATGTGTAATACTATCACATTTAAGGATGAATTTCCTTGCAATATACTACTTGAAAAGGTAGGATGCAAAATTATACCCCTTTGAGCTCACGTTAAAACTCATGTGCTTACAAACTACTATATATATAAAGTAGATGAATAAGAAGGTCCCAATATATAGCACAAGGAACTACATTCAATACCCTGTAATAACCTATAATGGAAAAGGATACGAAAAAGGATATATATATATAACTGAATCACTATGTTGTATACCAGAAACTAACACAACATTATAAATCAACTAAACTTCAATTTAAAAATAAGTAAATAAAACTTAAAAAATAATAAAACTTACATGCATTTTAGGGGAAAAAAGTACTCTGGGGGAAAAAACTCAAGTGCATTTAAAAAAAAAGACGAAGAAGAAAAAACAGGTTGTTCTTTTCCTTTTAAACAGTTTCCTAAATTTATAAAGTTTTTGACAATGGAAATTTTCCATAAAAAAGAAAAAAATGTAATGCAAAGGACGAGCTATCCATTACAACAAACAATCCATTTTGCAGGGCTGATATTGGGGAACAACATACAAAGCAAATTAAACTAAGAAAGGAATGGCTGACAGTTACAATTAAGGAAGCTGAAACATAATAAACTGAAAAGCTCTGTTAAGCTAGAGTGCTTCAATTATATGGAACCTAGGAAAGGGAAAGCCAGAGGTTTGACTGACTTTACTTACATCATCCAAGAAAATGAGACATCAAATCTGATATAAATAAATCCAATCAGTAGAAAAGCCTTCACTGTGACTTCCCTGAAATACCACCTCAAATTATCTATATTTTTATTTTTGACTTCATGCATACCAAGCAGTTCTCAGATTAATAGTTTTGTCTCTCAGATTATATGAAAAGGTGATTCCAGACAATAAGAAATGCAGAGTGACACTGAAAACTCACTGAGCAGCTATTTGACAGATTTTATGCAAAGGACAGCTCCCCTTTGCAGATGTCACGTAAAGTAATACAATGTAATGGGATGAAACGTTTGGCCTTTAATCCTCAGCCCCACCCCCTTATTCGCTGAACAAACTAACTTAAAAATGGGCAAAGTATAAGAACTAGTGGATTACCAGGGGAAGGAGGACAATACAAAGGTCTAATAAGCATGTGATATCATATCCACATAAGGAAATGCAAATCAAAATAATAATTTTCCACTTCTTAAGCTAAAAGTTTCAAGGTAAAAAAAATCCAGTGTTTTCAGAGATAAGGAAAAAAGATCATGCTTATTACACTGTTGGTAGAAGCATAAACTAGAAAAGACTTTCTAGAGACAAGTTGGCTCTATCTACAAAAACGCACATAACTGCAACCCAGCAGTCCCATCACCAGTAACTTTTCCCACAGATACATCCCCCAAAGTTTCTGCCAAATTACCTGTAAGGATGAACAGTATAGCTTTGCAATTTCTGCAGCTAAAATGTCCATCAAAAGAGGCCTAGTTACATGAATTATGGTCATCTATACAATACAATGCCATACAGCTATTAAAGGAATAATCTGTAGATTCTGATGTGGAGCCATCTTCAAGATACACTGTCAAGTAAAATAGGCATGGTGTAGATGCATGTGTATGGTATTATCTCTTTAATGTAAACAGGCAACAGACATAAATGCAGACAGATCTATTTGGTATATGCCTAAAATTATTTCTTGGGAGGAACAAGAAACTATTTAAGTAGCTCCCTTAATGAGAGGAATAGAGCATGAAAATTTAACTTTTCATTTTTTACCTTTCTGTATTATTAGAATTTTCTAACCCTAAGAATGTACTTCTTTGTTTTTATTTTAATTGTTGGTAGGAATTACCTTGTTGGTAAGATCTTAATTTTGAATTACTTCATCACAGGTAACAGGATTTTCCCAGAAGTAGACAAATCACTCCTCAAAGGCCCTTGCTCTTTCCCTACCAAAATCAATGCTATGCTTACACTCATGCCTTTAGATATAAACATAATTTGAATATAGGAAGATGAAGCAATTGGGTGCTTTTCAAACGCTGTGTCAGACTTATCACACCATTATATAACAAGCAGAAATATTTAATTTTTCAGGAAGGACAAAACCTAAGACTGGCCTAGCTGTGGGAAGACTAGAATACTTGAACTGCCTGGGGCCCTAACCATGGTCATATTTTTATATCTCAATCTGGAAGCAAGGAACAGTTATAAAACTGCTTATACACTTGGACTCAGTAATTTCAATCTGAATAATACAGCCCAGCACAAAAATGGACCATTTGTGAAATGAGAAAAAAGGCAGTAGCTCTTAGTATACAATTTTGGGGAAACTAGATATAATTCACTTTAAGAACAAGAGAATATTTAAACAAAATCTAATGTAGTAGGACTACAAGGACCACACTATAAGCTCCATTAGGGAAAGGAATGACTGAAGCTCAACAGATGCCTAATAAATGAAATAAAGAATGCTACTCAGCTACTAAAATGATGAAGACATAAGAACCGACCTTACAAAAGAAGAGTAGATATAAGACACCCTTAGGCAAACTAACAAGACCTCCATAAGAAACACAGATAATAGAAATAATAGCTAACTCTACATACATGAAGTCCTGTAATCCTTAAACAACAGCAGAGATAAGCACTATTACTAATTCTCACTTTAGAGAAAACAGAGTAATGAGGAAAAGTTAGGGACACCCTTGACACCCATATAGAAAGGGGCTGAGCCAGGATTTGAAGTTATACCCTGTGGCTCCAGATTCTTAACCACTAACTACCACATGTTTGCTCATGAGCTAATCTTTCAATTATCTTTCTTAACACAACCTATGAGGATTAATGGCCCCTATCATGGGTGCTGTAAAGGTTAGATGAGAAAAGATTTGCTAGTTAACTTATGATGAAAAAGAATATGAAAACGAATATATGTATATTCATGTATGACTGAAGCACTGTGCTGTACACCAGAAACTGACACACTGTAAACTGACTATAATTCAATAAATATGTATATATATACACAAAAAAGAAGATTTGCAAGGCCCCTATATGTCTACCACAAAGTAGGTATTCAAAAAATGGCAGCAGAATTTTCTGAATTCATAACATATTTACTGACGTGGTGTACTGACATGGACTCTGGATTTTATTTTAGGAGACATTTAAAAGTACTGTAGCCATAGTAACTGGAGGTCCTGCCCTCAGCAACCCCATTGTACTCTGGGAAAAGGAACTGAGGGCTCAAACTAATAAAGAATTAAAACGATAGGTGGGTATGGAATAAGATCGTTCAACAAGTCAGCTCTAGACAGGGTTAGGTTAAAATAAACTCTGGAAATAATGTCAACTACCAGAAACTACAGAACAGGCTTTACAATAACCTAATAGTGCTTCCACCGGGCTTGCATTCAACCTCCATTAAAGTGATGATGCCTTTTAAACTTAATGCAACCCCCTTCCAAATCAAGGAACACTTCAAGTGAAAGACCAGTTTAAATCTTTATGCCTTCTTCATTCAACAAGTATTTACTGAGTGCCTGCTATGTGCTGGAGATAGACGCAGGGAGGATGAGACACCACTGACCCTGTTCTCCTGTATGGAAGGCAGGAACATGATAAACACATATATGAAGAAGATAATTTCTGGGAGGATGATGAATACTGTGAGGAAAACCCAACAAAATAATGTGAGCCAGTGACATGGGAGGACCACTTTAGATAAGGCTGCCTGAAAGAATTCTGAAGAGTTGAGGTCTGAGCAGAGATCTAAATCACAAGGAGACAACCAAGTAAAGATCTGAGGGAAGAGAATTCTAGGTAGAGGGAAAGTTCTAGAGGCAAGGCCCCTCAGGCAAGAATGAGCTCCCTTCCCCCCAACAGCCCTGAACCTAGGAGGTGGAGACGCTCCCCATAGCCTTCACAGCTGTCCCAGAAAAGCATCAAGATCAGCATGTCCAGTGACACCTAGGTCTCACAGGAGGAAACTTCCAAGGGGACTCTGCCAAAGTTCTGTCTTGGAGGAAGGCCAGGGAATACTTAAGGATGGAAGCACTGACAGGTTTCAGACTCAGATTCTGGCCAATTCTGGCTCCACTCACTATTGGCTAAGTGAAGACGAGAAAATACTGAGCCTCCCTGTTTACCATCTATAAAAGGGGATTAATAACCCCTACCTCCTGGGGTTGTGAAGAATAAATAAGCTAATAGATGTCAAGTGCTTAGCACAGTACACACTAAATATTCAGCATTGGTGATAAAATGGTTGTGTGATAGGAGGAGCACTAGCAAAAAGGACATCAGACCCAAAGGATCACAGTCAATATTATTATGCAATATTAACAAATAGTATGCAATATAAAAAACATAAAAGAGCACATCCTTAATCCTAGGGAGTGAAGAGTTGGTTCCAGTAGGGGCAAGGGCCCCACCACCACTATCCTCACATTTCCTCAACGACACAGAAGGAAGACTGGGTCTAAAGCCAATGATTACCATTTCTTCAGGCCCTTGCCCAACTCACACAAAAAGAGCTGATCAGCCTCTTTTACTCGGGAGGGTAAGGAAATAAACAAAGCAGGGGCGCAAGGAAAGGAGGAAGGAAGAAAAGAAATGGGCCAAAAAAATTCTCTTACCCTCTTCCCAGATATTTGAAATGCTTTCTCCAAGAGCCAAGCTTTTTCTTCTACAATTAAAATTCAGACAGACAGCAAACAGGTTGAGTTTACTCATTCTGAATTACTGAGAATGAATTGGTTAAACCCATGGATCTTTCCAGAAACAGTGGAAAGGGCCTAGTGCCCAGGCTTGGCTCCAGAATATATTTGCTTGAATGACCTTTGGCACATTACTCAACCTCACTGAGCTAATCATCTTACCCTCACAAGTTCCTTCTCCTTTTCTCCCCACCACAGTTTAAGGCCCCAAGACTGCCAACGTGCCAAGTCAGAAACATGGGCATCGCCCTTGCCTCCTGGTCTCAGTCACCATTTTATAACACATATTTCCAGGTTTCTCCCATTGCCCAGTGGTTGCCCAGTTCAGGCCCGCATCAGTTCTAATCCAATTACTGCAACAGCACTCAATGCATCTCAAAACCTCCAGGCACACCCTCCCTAGATCCAAATCAAAATTGTCTTATAAACTTACTTCTGAGTGCCTATTTTATGACAGACAAAATTCTCAGTGCTTTATATATATACATCTCATTTTAGTATCTACATCATAGGTTTGTTATGAGGATTACTACTATTCCTGTTTTATAGATGAAAAAAACTAAGGTTCAGAAAGTAGCCCAAATGACAAAGCTACCAAGGATTAGGACAGGGACTTGAACCCAGGTAGTCTGACGAGTCAACTACTACACCGTTGCTAATCTGCATCAATGCTACTACAGTAGTATTTCTAAAGCATAAATCTATTGTAAGACTCCTTTGTTTAAAACACTTCAGGTTATAAGTCAATTGTATTTCAACTTAAAAAAAGAGCTCAGTAACTCCCCAACAGAACAGTGTTCAAGCTACTCGGTGCGGTATCAAGGCCATCAGTGAGTTAGCCATTATGGCCAAACCACACCAGGAGTTATTAAAGGGAGCTTAAAGGAGAGGACCAGTGGGGAGGGTATAGCTCAAGTGGTAGAGCGCATGCTTAGCATGCACAAGGTCCTGGGTTCAGTCCCCAGCACTGCATCCAAAAATAAATAAATAAACCTAATTACCTGCCCCCCCCCAAAAAAAAACTAAAAAAATAAAGTCACCTAGAAAATGTAATGATAACAAAAAGAGAGAGAGAGAGAGAGAAAAGCACACAAGCTCAGCAGAGGGACAGTGGCACATAGGGGTTATAAGCCAGAACTCTTAACTGACACTGTCTGGGTTTGGATACCAGCCCCATCACTTTCCAGATAACCCTTGCACAAGTCATTTCTTTTCGGGCCTCATCCCTTCTTCATATCTTCATTCAGGTGTTGTGAAGATAAAAATTACTTAGCACAGAGCCTGGCAAACAATAAACACTCTTACTTAAGTTATTACTGCTCGTGTAGCCTGCACACACAGATTCCTTGTAGTTCCCACCTCCAGACCTTTGCTCAAGCTGCTTCCTCTGCCTCGTCCTTCAAACTAGGCTCAGCCATCAGCACCTCCCCAAACGGCTGCTGGGTCAGGGCTCACTCCATTTTTCTCCCAAGGCAGCCTTGCCTGCCCTCTGGACTCCACACTGTAACTGCCCATTTCTGAGCCGATCTCTCCTGAGGCATTTAACTTCTCACAGGCACCCCCAGCATCTAACACACATGCCCTAAATGGCAGTCAGACGCTTGTTAAATGAGATAACCTCAGCTTCCTCATTGGCAAATGGGAATAAAAACAGGAAAGAGACCAGTATTACCCCTCTCCAGGGATGTAGGGATTCAAGGAGACAATCATGTGGAGGCTCTTTGAAAAGTTCTCTCCACAGGTAAATACAGGAACTGTTGTTACTACTCCTTGGGGGAAGGGGGAGGAAAGCAAAGCACAGGGAATGAGGCACCTAAAGAAAGACCACAATTTCACCCCTAGAGTCTAAGGAAAGCTTTTTCAGTCACAGGGAGGGCTCCAGTCTATAAACGATGGTAGGCAGCTCTGGAGTGGGTTTATGTGCATTCCCTTTAAGGAAGGGAATCTTTTTTTAAACATACCTGACTAAGCTGTTCTTACAGGATTCCTTAATTGAGGTATCACCACATTACAAAGGAAAACAATTTGGAGATGGAGTCATTACCCCATGGGACCTCCAAAGACATTTTCCTAAATTACAACCATTTCACTGCACATGGGGTTTTAAAGATAAATAAAAATCATTCAATAGTCAACTAATTAATTACTTTAAGTATTAATTTTCATTCCTGGTCTTTATTATTAATACCAGGAAATGGCTAACAAAGTTTTCAGCACAGGCTAAATCATTGACAAATAATCTCATTCCCAATAATGCAGAGAAGTTGGAAGTATTACCCCATTTTACAGAGGAAGGAAAGGAGGATTAGAGCAAATAACTTGCCCATGGTCACCTGGCTAGGAGGGAGAGGTAGGATTTGAGAAGCAGTACCTCCTCCAAACCCCACTGTACTTGTACTGCTTCTAAAAATACGACCTTTGTAATAGCTGGACACTAATAATATTAAGGGTTTACTGTGAAGTTGCTGTGTGAAAATGAGAAAAAAAAATGTGTCTTTCTCTCCTACAGACTACTAACGTAGTTACCAATGAAATACAAACTAACAAATAAGGTCCTTGAGAGGATTTTACAGACATTTTCAGAGGAATAAAACAAAATAATGGTAACTATACTCAACTCTTCACAGTTCACCAAGCTTTGATAACTTTATAAATGAGGTTTTCTTATTCCCCTTTTACAGATTAAGAAATGGAGAAAAAGGGTAACATTTACTGATACTTCCAATGATCGATGAGCGGTAGTTATGACGATACTTAAGAGAGGAAATAGAAGTCCAGGTGGGTTAGTGACTTGCCATGCTGGAAGTCTGCCTCCAGTGTCTGTCCCACAGGGAGAGCCCCAAGAGTTTGGAGCCCCATACCCAAGTTACATGTAGCCTCAAAAGAGTGGCAGATGCTAGAATTCAAACTCAGGCATTCTGCCTCCAAATCCTGGTCCTTTACCACAATGGTATGTGCAGCCTGGACATGAAAGTTGGCCTCTTTAACTACCCTGCCTTTCTGAATTGCAGATGTATAATTCTCATATAGCTCACAGCATGACCAACTTCCTACTCATCAAAGCACACTAGACAATGTTCACCACTCTATGAGACCAAGGGACAGTCAAGCAGCCCAAACCAGCCATGCCCGGGAGCCTCAAGAAGAGGAGAAAGGTAACCTCAGCTGAGAAAGTTTGGCTTCTACAATTAAAGGATGTTTACATGGTCAGGAAAACAATCTGGGATGAGGTGGCAAGACCACCTTTTCTGTCAGCAGTGCCTCAGTCCTGGGCTCCAGGCTGCCATCTGTTTGATAGTGACTAAAGTGACTTATTCAAACCTTAGGGGGAAGGTAAAAGGTAAGGCAACTGTAAAGAGGAGGATGTAACAGCACAAGACTTACAGGCAAAGAAACCTGGGTCATTAGCCAAATGACCCTGGACAAATAAGTTACTTAATCTGTTTTCTTATCTATTAGTAAGAAGATAATATAACAATATATAATATATAAAAATATATTAAAAATATAATAACATAATAGATAAACTGTAAAGATTCAGTAAGAGCCAGTAAGAGTGCTCCAAAAAAATGCTAACTTAAATGCCCGTATTTCTAGGCCAGATTTCCACAACCTAGAAATCCCAACACCTGCAGAAGCAAGGAAGGCATGCCAACCCACCTGGCTGTGCATCTTTTCCACAGGAGAAAGAGATCTCTTGAAAACTAGGTCTCTACTAGGAAAAAGAGAACCCAAAGACTCCTTTAAGATGCCTGGGGAGTCAGCCTTTAAAATCCTAGGATTATGTTCCTGACATGGGATAAGCTCTTATCAAATAAAACCATCATTTAAAATCTTTCCCCAGGCCCCTCCTCTTCCTCCTTCCCCTAAATTCACTGATTCAGGCACCATCTCCCTTTCATACAGCTGCCCTCTTTAAGCTCAGTGACTCATATTCAGCTCCTAAAATTTAATGGGATTTCTACAAGCTCATTAATTCCATTATTTGGCCAAAGAAAACAAAGGACAGCTGAATATCTAGCCCAAGATCCAGCAAAGTTGCCACAGCATCATTACAAATCAGGGGGAAGGGGGGGGGGTTCAATTTTCAATAGGTTATCCCAAGGTTAGTCAACAACATGTAAAGGGTAGTTGCTGAGATGAGTGAGACAGGGACAGCATCCTCCCTTTCTCCAAGCTTACAATTTAACCAAGGAGGCTCTGACTAAGCACACGTTTTGGTTTAAAGAATGCTTAATCAAGAAAAATGTAAATTCCCCCCTCATTACTTCCTAGAAAGATGAGGACATAAGATTAAGAGGTTATATACACCTTTGAGCCTTGATTTCCAGGCAACATCTGCAACTGCCTTTGAGGATAATCAGGTGTTCTCAAAGAACTGTTACCTTTACTTGCTGATGAAGTTATTTGAAATCTAGATTTCTTATCACTGTCCTTAGCAATTTCTTGCCAGATTTTGTGACTTAGTGTGTTACTAGAAGGAAGAGCACTTGGAATTAATTTTCAAATGAAGTTTGAACTTAAGATACACTTCCAAATTTCAGATAGGATGTTTAAGCACCTTTAAAATCCAGGAAGAAGTACCAGCTAGCTTCTCCCAGTCTCCCATCCCCACAGATATGGACACCTTGGGAGAAGAGGGCTAAAAGCATTACATCTCACTTTCCCCAAACTCCAGCCAAAGGCAAACCACCTGCTTCATTTTTAAATGTCACTCTACCTACTAATTCAAAGAGAAAAAGAAAGCTGGGGTGGGGAGGAGAAAACATTTTTAAAATACACTTCAGATAAAAGAACTTACAAATAAACATAGTTGTATGTAAACTATGGAATCCCTCTTAGGGATTCAAGGAAGTAGCTAACATTGAATGGAGGATTCAAGACAGACTTCTCTGAGAAGTTTAGACAGTTTTGAATTAAATAAAGCATGGAAATGGCAGAGGACATGGAGGCAAGAAGAATGCTGAAGTTGGGTGTGAGGACAAGCTGGGTGCCTTGGCTAGAAAAGAGGCAGTGACAGAAGTGACTTGTACAAGGGAATGACTGGCAGCCCGCCCAGTAGAACACGTGAAGGAAATCAGATCTGCTACAACAAGCTCCCACAGACACTGGGTTTCTAAGCAAGATTCGGACACAGGCTGAGAGCAGGGTAGATCTTGGAGATAATCATAATCAGCCCCTAATTTTACAAATGGGGAGAATGAGGCCCGGTAGCATTAAGTGATTTGCCTGAGGTCTCACAGTGAGCGGAAGAGCTGGGACAAGAGCCAAATCCAGATCAAATCCATTACCAAAAAGATCTATCTGACATTCATGTGAGGGATGGTGGGGAGGGGAGAGGACCAGGATACAAAATAGTCTAGTCATTCAGGTTTGTCCTGATTAGAATAGGATTATGCAGAAAAGGCCATGACAGGTGACAGCCAGGGAAATAGGTACAGATGACCTAAGACATTTAGAAAGGGAAAACCCACTAAGACTTAGAAACAGATATGGATACAAAAGGAGAGAGCACCATAAGCCAAGATCCCCACCAATGTTATCCTCCAAACTGCATTCGCCTTTGTGAAGCTCCCACAAAGAGACAAGCGAGTAGCTTCCATTCAAGGTCCAGGCACCTGCCTTTCCAGGGCCCATTTTTCCAAAACTTAGAAAACCAAGGACTCTTTGGAAATTCCAACACCTGTGACCCTGGTGACTTGGGGTATGTCAGACTCACTATCCCTGGTAAAATGACAGGTGAAGGACCAGAGAGACAAGCTGGCTGATTACTACATTGGCTATGCAATATTTACTAGAATGATTTTCTGACAAGAATTATGTTCACCTTTAAGCAAGAAATATTTAAGGATTTAAATTGAATAAAATATATAGAAATCAAACTCCTGAAGAAGTTCTAGTCATGATTTTAAAAGCTAAATGCTAGAATAACTGTAACTGAGTATAAATAATAGTCCTCCAAAGGGGACCACAGCCTTGTACAAACTTTAAGCACTGTGCACCAAGGTAAACAGAAAATGGAAAATAATGCTCCAGCATAAGGCTAACCACCACCTTATTATTTTCACAGAGAAATCTATGGCTTTGTGCATAGAAGCTAACTACTCAAATTGTAATAACGTTAACATCATCTGGGAATTAGAAAAGCAGATACTTAGGCCCCACACTAAACCTACTGGATTAATCACCCTAAACCTACTGGATCAGAATCAGCACCCCAGGTGACTTATTGCACATTCAAGTTTGAGAAGCACTGGTGTAGAATACTTTAAGGGTGGACTACATATAGCAGTATACATATAAAGTATCAAACAGACAAATAAAACACAAAGTACCGCTTGCCTTCTGTATACCGTATTTTATTAGGTACTGCCCAGAAAGACCTCCAATGTTTTTTAATAAATTTGGTACTTACTAATGACCTTATGATCTAAATGTGGGATCTACTTCACTTCCTGAAATAACACAGCTCTAGGGCTTTCATGCACATGAAATATAAAACAGCTTAGTTGTTCTGAAAATACAATTATGGTTAATTTTATTCAAGTTCCAATACTGAGTTCAGAGCACTTCTCCACAAGACCCATTAATTCCTACAGGTTCCTGGGAGTATCATTAAATCCCACAGCATCCCTAAGAAGCAGGTGCTTGGCAAACATCCAATCTTCAAATGAGATTCAGAAGGACGTGGTCCTGAAAAGCAGTATTTTCCTGCCACATCCTGCCAGTGTACCTTCTCAGGTCCAAACGCTCTCCCCACTGAGGCCTCATACAGCTGCACACTCAAGTACTTCCCAAAAGGGAGAAAGGTCAGAGGTGTCATTATCCTATAAGCACTTGAGATTCCAGCTGTGGAGAAATTAATCTGGTTAAGGTTCTGGCTGAGAAGCCCAGAGTAAGATCTGGAAAGACAGAGGGAAACACAAAAGAAAGAGCCTACAGAGAGGCTTTTAAGAGAAATTTCAGGCATTTGCAGATTTTAAGGTGGGGGTTGGGAGCAAGATTTGGCAGCGAGGGGATTACAGGGAGAGAGAAATATCCATCCCCCACCTGTACCCCAGGAACAAGAACAAAAAGAGTGACCAAGAGATTCCTTCAAATGACCTCTTTCCTTGATAAAAGGAAGAAAGCCAGTGAAGGGAGGAAGTTTATGAGCTAGAAGCAAGACTAAAAGAATCTCGTGAGGTTTTGCTGGGGTTTTTTTTTCCAATGAAGGGAAATAAAGAAAACAAGAAAAACAATACCCATCTAACTTGAATCTTATCGGAAGCAAACCACCAGGAGGATTATGAGCCCTGTGAAAAAACAAAGAAATGCAAGAGGATTCCTTTCCAGTTTAAATCCAGTGCTTGGGAGTCAGGCAGTCCTGAACTTGAGGCCATTTCCAGAGCATGAGGAAGAATGAAGAAAATCTCTGCAGCCAACAGTAAGCAGGGTAGTGTCCAAAGGAAGAAAGAAACCAGAAAAATGCCTGGGGATAAGGCAAGCCGAAAGAGTTCCTGTTAGCAGAATGATAAAAGATAAAGTAGCCCTAGAAAGACAACATGCAGGCACACTTTTGCGGGGGCAGGGGGAATCCTCCCCTAGGAGGAGGGGAATTCAGGAGGTAGGACTGACTATAGGAAGTGTGCTGAGAAAAAAGGCCACAGAGCAGAGAAAGTGCTGCACTGAAGAAAGATATGCATTCACTAGAGGAAGGAAGAGGAAATGGGTGCACTGACCAGACAGTGAGAGCACCTAAAGAGAAATGGGGTTCCAAAGAGGGAAGGAAACAGAATAAAGAAAATATCATGGATGGCAGAAAAGCTCAAGAACCATGGACCATCACCCGGGAATGAGAGGACTCAGAAAAAAGGTGTGCCCTCCTAGATTTAAGAAGCACCAGGAAGGTGGGTACACCACAAGAACTGTGTAACCAAAATAAGGGCACGCTGTAAATTTGAGGGGCACAGGAAATAAACACACCTAGGAAATAAGGTGGTCCGATTTAGATAACTCATGAAAAAGGGTGAAACCCCAAGAATACAGTGACTGGAAAAAGCAGTGAATTCCCTTCTGTTAATACAAATATGTATCCTAAAACTTCAGGATTTGGATCTCATGTTCGATAGACTCTGTAACTAAGGTGCACCCCTAGATTTGAAGGGTTGGAGAAAAGAAGCAGCCCCGAAATTTCAGAAATTCTGGAAAGCATGTTGCCAGATTTGGGGCCTGGAAAAGGGGATTCTTCTTTGGATCTGTGGGAACAGGAGTACCCCAAAACTTTGGTTATTGGATCCCAGGTATGAAACTTGCTAATGGGGAGAACCCCCAAATTTGAAAGGAAGTGCTTACTCAGACTGGAGGCTCGAAAAGGGAGTGTCCTCCCAGTTTGGGGGTCGTGGGTAAGGGGGTACATCCTCAGGTGGGGAGGCTTTGGAAAATGAGGTAAAATCCCAGGTCTGGAACTTAAGAAAGGGGGTACATCGACCACATTTTCTAAGAATTATAGAGAAAGGGGACACTCCCATATCGGGGGCTTGAGAAAGGGGTGTGCTCCCCATAATAGGATAAGAGTCAATAAAAGAAAACGCGTTCCCAAAGCACAAGGCGACAGCTGGGGTTGGTGAGCTCTCAGGGGCCACACAGCTCAGACTCTAGCCGTAGAGCTTACCCCCCACCCCCAACACCGCCCGCTCCGCGCCCCGGGCCCGCACCCAGCGGCCCAGCCCCCTCGGGTGGCGCTCATTGGCCCTGGCCTCCGTCACTCCAGCGGGCAGCCCTGGGGATTGGGCGCCGCTCGCACGCCCGCCACGCTCTCAGCAGCGGTCCCCGGGCCTCCCTCCGGGCTGGGCAAGCGGGGCCAGGCGGGGAGCGGGGCCGGGCAGGGGACCAGAGCAGCAGGGCGTCCGTCACCGTCCCCGCCCGCACGGCGCGCGCGCGCGCGCGCGGCGCAGGCCCGGCCCGACCCGGCCTCAGGCGGCCGGCTTCGCCTCGCCGCGCCTCGCCGCGAGCTCACCTCACAGCCCCGCTCCAGCTGCGCCGCTCCAGGACCAACCGACAGAAGGACTCTGCGTGCTGCGCACCACGTGACCCCCGGGACGCGCCCAGCGTATCCCCCTCCCCCCACACACACGCACCATCGCCACCACCAAGTGACGCAGCGCCTCATCTGCCCCGCCCTCGGCCCCTCCCCGCCAGATTACCGTGGCGACAGTTCGGGCGAGCCACGCCCACCGCCTTGACGCGCGGGAACACGCCTGCGGCTGGATCCCGAGCACGAAGTCCCCATTCACCCACATCCACAGTGATCATACGAAGCCCGGAACTGGACACTGTCCATCACCTCTTAATTTTGCCTCCTAAATGCATCTCGAAGCCTCTTACTTCTCTCTGTCCCGCTGCCAACACTCCAGTCTAGGCCACCATCACCTCTTTCCTAGATGATGATTGCCCTCTCCACCCCATTACTCTTTCGCCTTACAATCCATTCTTCACACTCAGACTGTGGGAGCTTTTCACAGCCTCCCCAGCTCAAAGCCCATTTCCCACTGTTCTTCGGATTGAGATCTAAATCTTTACTGTAGCCTATCTGCCAGGCTCTTCAATCCGTACCTAACCTGCCTCTCTCACATTCTCACAGAATCAGCTCCCCCATGTACTCAGTGTCTTTCAAGTACTCTAACAAGCCAGATTCCTCCCCGCCTCAAGGCCTTTGCACTCATCCCTCCTCTACTTTCCCTTACTAACTCCTAAGAAAGGACTCCAATTGGTAGTGCGGAGAGGAGCTGTACTTTGCCTCCGTTGCGGGGGGTGGGGGCCAAGGTCGGAGTTCCAGCCACCCCAGAAGGGTCTAAGGTGTTTTTCCAATGGGACTTGGGGAGTCCCAAAGAGAAATGCTAAACATTTGTTATTTAGGAAGACAATAACGACTTTATTTTACATTGGAAAAAAGGGCAGCCGGATTGCACTTCTTAAAATGTAAATCTTGTCACTGCCCTGCAACAACCAATCAATCATCTCTCCATCGAATCCTCCACCCTTGCTAATCCTCTGGCCACGCTGATTTTCTGTCCGTTTCTATGGCTCTTCACAAGCTCTTTCCAAGCGCTGGGCCTTTGACTAGACTGTTGCTTTTTACAAAGCTGACTCTTTGACGGGTCTCCTCGGTGAAGTCCTCTTTGACTACGTTATCCAGAAGTGCTCCCCTCAATCTCATGCCTCCCACACAGCAATTACTCTCTACCTTACCACTGCTCATTTTCAGCAGAGCACTTGACACAGTTTGTAATTATTTAACTTGTTTGTTCTCCTGGTTTTGTCTTTGGCCCAAATTAGATTTAGGGTCTATCTTGTACCTAGGGAATTGTCAGAACCTGACAGATAGTAGACGTTCATTGTGCATTTGTGGAAGGAATGAAATAAAGGGAATGATATTTGAAAAAAAAAAAGTGATAATTGAAAATAACGAGTAGATTCTTCTTCAATGACCTGACTCAATAGGAGAAGTGCTTCTCAAGTCCTGTCTGGAGACTGAAGAGGGCATTTCCTAAGCTGAGGTAGTCAGAGCAGAGCGCAGTTCTTAGGGAGAGGTCCTGGGAAGACAGGGACAAAAAGTCCTATACACACTTTGACAACACATATACAAAAATTGTAACCATACAGAGAAAATTGGTGTGGCCCCTGACCAAGGATAACTTGCAAATTTGTGAACTGTTCCATATTTTAAAAAAACAAACAACTTCTGGGTTGAGAACCAAAACTACCTGCATGAACTCAGCCAAGTGCTAAAATACAGGAAGAAAGGACCTTCCCAGGATCCTCTGGGTATATGTTTATTAACATTAAATTGCTCAGATTTTGGTGGCTGTTGTAGCATATAGAGAATTTTTTGCTCTGTAACGACGGTAATGCCAAGGATCCATTGCCCCATACAAATATAACATGTTTCTTTTCTTATTCAACCTGCACATATTGAGACACAGGGTTGAGCTGGGCATCAAAGACACAGAGCAGAATGAGATTTAGGCCCTGCTCTCTGAGTTTACCACCTGGTAAAGAAAGCATGACAATCTGTAAGTTAAAATTCTTTTTGTCTGTTGCAAGTATAAACACTGACACTGTTACAAGTACAAGCAAAAGAAAAATATATTGGGAGGATACTGGGGCCCCAGAGCATGGACAGGAGAGCAGGATCAGAAAACAAGCCTCACAAAAGCAGCTCCACCAAGAAGCAAGAAGCAGCAGCTGTTGCTGCCAGCAGCACCACATGCCACAGCTGGGATTCAATCCTAATATCCCTTTGTCTTTGAGTCTTGCACTCAAGAGGCAAAGTCTTGGCCAGGAGCCGATGTTGATTGGTCAATCTCAGGTCACATGGATTAGTCCAGGCTGCCAGAGGAAGAAGAGAGGAACAATTTGCCTCTAAGGATAGCACCCCCCCAAATGAGAAGAGAGGGAAGGACTGATGCTGGCCAGGCAAAAATAACTTGATAAAATACGAATAAAATACATTGAGAGTTAAGCTTTTCCTGATTAAAAAACCTGCGGAAACTTGCCTTGCTAACTTCTGAGCTGGATGTCTGGCTGGCTGCTAGACACAGAACTCCGGTTTGCAAAAGTTCTGGTCTAAAGTCCAGGTTTCACTACTGCCTCTTTAGCAGCATCTATCTACCCTTCTGCCTTAAGGTCTTCCCCAGCATCTCACTAAGTAATTGGTCTCAACCTTCCAATTCTTTCTTAGATAGAACCTTTCTTTGTCAGATGGCATTCAATTAATAGTTGTGGTTGACTGAATGAGTGAAAGAATGAATGTACAGCAGCCTCAACTCCAGCGAGTAGATTCTCTCCTGCTAAGTTTCCAATCACTTCAGAACTGTGGTCCCAGCACATAAGACAACAGCTCCACAATGAAGCCTTGCATACACACCAGCTGTACAGTAGCACAAGAGTCATTCAATACCTGCACAGAAGTGTCCTTTCTCTCCCTAAGCATCACTTTTCTTCAACTGTAAAATGGGATGATATTTACCCTCACTCACAGAATTGTCACATTTAAGTTAAATAACACATGAGAAAATGTATTGTAAACTGCAAAGTTCTATATAAATGATTTTCTGATTGCTTTTTACTAGATTCATTATCTGGAGTATTCAAAATGTCCCTAGCTAAAGAGAAGCAGAAGTAAAGATCTGAGATAGAATATTCAACTAGAAAACTGATCTTTCTCAACCTCCATCCAGCAAGCCTTTAAACTCTATCCTTCTACAACCCCACAGCACTTACAATGAGTCTGTCAAGGAGAAAAGGAAAAACTAAAACAGAAAAGCAAGCCCCTTAGCTCTGACTCACACTCACAGACCCCATGCACTCAAAGTATCACCAAGCCTGAGCATGTCGGTCTCCAAAGCAGGAACTGGAGTGTGATGTCTGCAGCACCAAGCTCAGTGTGAGAACTCAGGAAGCCGGAAACCACAGTCATAGCAGCATCTGAGAGTCCACGAACATCCACAAGGCAGCAGGGGCCCAAGGGAAGTGTGTTGAGTCTTCGTTCTGGTCTAAGGTCTCACCAATCTGGGCCTGATGGAAAGTTCCTGAGCTCCTCAAGCCTTAGCTGCTCTCCAAGTGAGGGGGAGGAGTATTAAGTAGGAATTCCAATATATTTCCAGCATTTTGTAAGACTGTAAGGAGGGAAGGAGAAGGGGGAGGAGAGAGGAGACCATTTTTCATTCTCGTGGCGAGGGCCACTAAAGAGACTGATAAAATCCACCTGGACCACTTCAAGGGCAGAGACTATGTGTCCTGGTCTTTTTTGTCCCTTGGGAGCTCCAGTACCTAGCACTGTTCCTTGTAATTTAAGCATACATGTTTCTTGTGGGTTGAAACTCACGCCAGCTTAGAGATAAAGAGAAAAGGGGAGGAGTTTAGCCCCAGGGACTAAGGGAATGGAAGTTATAAAGACGAAAGTTAAAGAAACGGTCTAAAAAAAAAAGAGAGAGAGAAAGAAAAAAAAGAAACAGTCTATAAATCTGCTAGATTCCACTTGGCTCTCCAAACTTACTTTTTAATTTTAATTTTTTAAATAGTCGTGCTGTCCCATGATTCAAATGCCAGAAATTATATAAAAGGTAAACAATATAAAGTCTCTCTTAAATTCTTGTCCCTCATTGGTCCTGTTTCCATTGGTAACCACTACTCTTACTTTCTTATGAATCTTTTCAGTATTCCCTTGTGAGTACAAGCAAATTTGAATATAAGTTCAAACATAGTTTGAAACTTCTGCATAAAGGGAAGCATTATTCATGTTGTTCTCCACCCTATTTTTTTCACTAAACAACACATTTTGGACACTTTATAATACATTTCGTAAGTGGTATAAAAATGACCTTCACATTATCTTATTTTATTTTACTGCTGCACTGTATTCCTTGTGTGGATATACTATAACTTGCTTAATCAGTCCCCTGTTTAAGGACATTTGGGTTGTTTCCAACCTCTGGCAATTTAAAAACTATGTTCCATTTACAAAGAGTACAACACACATCTGCAGACAGAACTGTAGTCTAAGTTCTCTGAAATGGAAGATCTGAACCACAGGGATATGTGCATTTATAATTTTGATAAATATTGCTTGTTACCCTCTACAGATTTCCCAGAAAATAACTACACAGTTGCAAAATGTGCCACAAGTAATCTGTTACTTGTAACATTTAAAATCTAGCAATTTATTTATAGTTTAAGAAATAAAAATGATTTCAAGATTATTCCCATAATGTTATTCTCACTTGCATTCCTGATAGAGAGAAAAGTGAGTAATGGTCCAGTTACCCTGCTGAGAATGTGTATAACCCACTGCCACAACCATGTACATCACACATGTCATCACCACTTGCCTTTAAAAGAGACGTATTGGAAATCATCTTGATGATCTTGATGTAGGGGGAAATATCCATCAAACATGCAAAGGACAAGCCGTTAAGAAAAATATTATAAATTAAACAACATAAAAAAATTCTATTCTATCCAGGGTTGTATGTATATACATGGATAATCTCAGGGCTCTAGAGAAATGAGACAGGGAATGGAAGCTAAGGAAAAATCACCCAGAGGGACCATTCACTTTGTTTTCAATGTTTATAAACAATGTTGCAATAAATAATTCCCTTACCAATGATCATTTACAATGTTTCCAGTTGCTACAGATAGTGCTTCAATAAACAGCCTTGTACATTCAAAAAAGGAAAAAGAGAGGAAAAATTGGAGCTATGTCTCACTTAATGGAAATTGTACACCAAGAAACAAATGTATGATTGAGTGTATCAGTACAATTATTTGCATTTCAGGTTAAAACAAGAGGAGGGTATGTGAAGAACATTGATAAATGATGCTCTGCACCTCAGACCCTTCTGAACTTCTTGCCTGCTTACTGACTCACCAAAAGCTCTCTCTCCCCCTTTTCTGTTGTCCCGTACTTGTGGGTTTGAAATCTCACCTCCTTGACATAACCCTACCCAGCCCAGCCCACAGTTCCCCTGGGCCTAAAAAAAACTATCTGAAGCCCAATCTAGATTCCAAATTCCAGGCTCTAAGTAGTACCAGCAAAGAAAATATTTGGATGACAGTTATGGAAAAACAGGTAATCACAGGTCTGTTCACACTTTATTCTACTTCCCCTACTTTCCTTGCCTATATCATTCTTTTTTTTTCCCCTTGCTACTTCATAAGCATTTTTAAGGCCTTCGTGATTTTCAAAGGTTTATTTAACCTACTTGCTAAATCATCACCCCTTCTCCTCCCACTCATCTTCTTTTATTTTCAGGGCAGCCTTTTTTATTGCAGGAGGTAAAATCGAGGCAGAAACCTGGCTAAAGGAGAATTTAAAGGTCCCATTAAGTCCCAAATGATGAAACCATATGAATATGTAGAGAACTGGCTCCTGCCTCAGACGGCCTCTGTCTTCCCACCACATAATTTGGGGTAAGATCTCTGGCTCTTCAGAAGCCAGATGAGAAATAAGTTACATTTAGATTCCCTATAGATTTTCCAAATTTTCCTTTTACCCTGCACACTCACCGTTGCCTCTTCCCTTCCTATTCTACCTCAAATTTTTAGCCCTTTTGGGGAAAAAAATGACAATATTTGTTGAACATTCACTGTTTGCCAGGCTCTGTGCTAAGCACTTTACATGAATTATTTCATTTAATATTCACAATGACCCTTGAAGAGAGGTCCTATTATTATCATTTTGCAGTTGAAGCAATGGAGGCCCAGAGAAGTGAAGTTGCTCATCTAAGGTCATATTCCTTAGAATAATTTAAGCAGACAGTTTAACTCCAGATCTCATGCTTATTCATCCAAAACTAATCAAATTCTCAGTAGAGCCTCCCCTAGTTCCTCTGTCCTCAAACACTCTCCAATGTGGCTTATTCTCCAAAATATTCAAGTTACCATTCTAACATCCTAGTAATAATAAGCAAAATGACCCTTTTAAAACATGTCAAATCATCCATTCCTCTGCACAAAACCATCTAAAATTGTCCCCTCTCTAATTAAAAATAAATCCAAAATCTTTACCTACCAGGCTTTCTTGATCTGCCTTTTATGTTCCCCAGTACTCTGATCTCAAATTCTCTTCTCTTTGCTTTGTTCACTCCAGCTACACTGGTATCCTTCTCTTTTCTTGAACACACTAAATACACTTCTACCTGAGGTTTTGTCCTTGCTGTCCCCTCTGCCTGAAAAAATGTACCCCTAGATGCCCATAAGACTGAGCACTTATTTTCCTACTGGTCTCTGTTCAGGTGTCAATTTATCACAGAGGCTTTCCCTGCTACCCTAAATAAGACAGTGTCCTGTCTTTTTCTCTCTCAACTTCATTTATTTTTCTTCAGAGCACTTCCCACCACCTGGTATATTACATATTTATTTTTCTGTAATAATCTATTTCATAGCTTTAGAATTTACAATTTATGAGGGCAGGGACTTTGTTTTGTTTACTGCTGTGTCCCCAATACATGGAATGATGCCCAGCAAAAAATAGGTGCTTAGTATTTTGCATGAATGGTAATATCAAACAATAATTTTGGGGCCTTCCATTACACCAGGCACTCTAAGTACTTACATACATAGTTTCTCACTTAACCCTTATAACAATTTTATGAGATTTAACAACCTTTTTAATGTGACATCCAAAACTCTTTCATGACCTATCAGCAGCTAGCTCTCTGAGAAAAACAAAAGAAAAGGTTGATTTGTAGCATTTGTGAATATCTGTGCTGCAAATACATTGTGGCTGATTTCAGACTACTAATATGAGATCCACTGGCTCACAAAATTCCTGGACACTTATCAGTTGGCTCACAAGTTGGTACAAGCCTGCTCCAGCACACCACTGCCACCATTCTTAGGAGAGCACGGAAACCCTTCACATGTTGGCCCTTGTATATCTTTCCAATGGAATCTCTTGTTACTTTCCAACTCGCCCACACAGTCCACTCTCAAATCATGCAAAATTTCTGTCTGTGTGAGAACATGCCCTGCTTGTCTATCCTTAATTGTCACTGGGCAATGTGCTTTATTTCTGAGAAGTTCTTTCATCCTCCCTCAGTCTGGCTCTGTACTGATGCATCTTCAAAGCAACACCAACCAATTCAACAAACAGTAGTTAAACAACCAGCACATTCCAGGCAGGATGTTAGGAGCTGGGGGAGTAGAGATAAAGGAGAAGCAGTTGATATTCCCAGAGTAGCTCACAATCTGGTAATGAATGCAAATGGATAAGAAACAAAGTAGAATTACATTTTAATGAGAAAAGTAATGAGGGATTGATTGAGTCTAACAACAGTGAGCAGAATCAATGCCAACTTCCCAGAGGAAGTGAAAACAAATACTTTTATAGTTGGATATTTTCAAGGCAGGCAGATTCAGGCAATTTGAGAGTTCTGGAAAAGATTGAGGAAGTGGGGTAAGACAGATGGTAAGGTTTCCTGGACTCCTCTTTGCTCCCCAAACCTTCAGTAGGAAACTCTATTTCACTCCATTATAGCAGAATTGCCAAAAGGCAAGTGGTCAGAAATCAATGAATAGTCATGAACACAGGAGGAAGTACAATAAGTCAACATCTTGAGAAATGATTGCCAAAATTTTATGCTTGTTGGTTATCAGTAAATCATGACCAACAAACTAGTTATTTTGTTGGTGGATCAAAGAATGTCACAGAACTTGATAGACCTGTTCAATCAGTACAGACTTTGGAAAAAATAGCAAAAATCATTGGAAATGACAAATCAATGTTGGTGGAATGTGGAGAAAAGTAAAAATATAAATGTATAATTATAATAAAAATAATAGGGGTTGAGTATAGCTTAGTGGTAGAGTGCATTCTCAGCATGCACAAGGTCCCTGAGTTCAATCTCCAGCACCTCCATTAAAAAATAATAATAATAAAATTAACACTGTGTCAACCACTGATTTATGTGCTTTACTTGTATTAACTCATTTAACTTTGCCTACTTTTATAAAGTAGGTTCTATTATTATCCCAAAGATATTTCACTGAGAAAACTGACACTTAAGAAAGGCTGAGTAACCCACTCAATGTCACAGACATACAGTGGAGTATGGGAGCCAGCCTGTACTGACTGGTTTGCAAGAGCTGATTATTAAATATTCAGTTGGTAGCTTAAAACAGGCCATAGTGGGAGTATTTACACTATGGATGATGGCAAACACTATACTTATCAGCACACCATATAATAATGAACAAATAAACAGAAAAATCTCTGCCTTCATGGAGTTTACAGTCTCATGGTGGGAGATGGACAGTGAACAAATAAATAAATAAGTAAAATACATGGTATGTCGATGATAAGTGCTATGGAGAAAAATAATTAGGAAAGGGGAATAGGTAGTTAAGGGGTGCTACACTTTTAAATAGAAAAATCTGGGAAGGCCTCACTGAGAAGGTAATATCTGGTTATGACCATAAGGAGACAGAAAGGAGTAAGACCTGCATTTGTCTTGGAGAAGAGTGTCCTAGGCAAATCTTCAGCAAATGCCAAGGCTCTAAGAAGCACAAACATACCTTGGGCATTTAAGGAACAGCAAAGAGGCCAGTTGACTGAAAGAGATAGAGTAAGGGGGAATCTCCAAGGGAGAGTGTGATGAGTGTACTTAAGAATTATTTTTTGTACTAAAAAAAAGAGGTCTTAGTACATATAGCTGGATAAATCATAAGCTAATAGCAAAAATCACAGTTTACGTTTATTGAATGTTTACTGTAAGGCACTGTGCTATATGCTGCACACACATTACCTTACTTAATCTTCTCTATGTTATTTTACTGAATCCTCAGCAGTCTGTGAGGCTGGTAAAATTGAAACTTAACTGAGAGTTTAAGTAAATCGCACAGAATTATAATGAGAGTCCATATTTGTTCCAGCCTGCCCTATACCTACCTTTCTCTATTAGAACTGGTAGATGAACTTGTTGGATCCTCATAATTAATTTGTGTGAAGGAGTTTCAGTGTCATTGTAGAGCAAAAGAGGAGTGTTATTAGCCAAAAGGGTGTGATTTGGCATATGATTATGAAAACAAAAATCTATAGGCCTTAAGAAAGACAGTAAGAATTTACTGGAGCAATCATTTGAACTGAGAGTAATGGGAAAAGACACACATAGAAGGTACCATTTGAACTGGACCTTGAAAAGTAAATATCACTGTACACTGGAAATTGACACAAGATTATAAAAACTGACTACACTTTAATTTAAAAAAATATATATATATAAAGAGTAAATATCAGATCCTTATATATCAGTCAAGGTCATGTAGAGAGGTTATTTGAAGGGAGACAGTTTGATATAATGGGTTGTTAACTGCATAACTGAAGAGGTAAGAGGAGAAATCTAAGGTATCACGTAGGTAGTTATTGCAGAGACAGCTACAATCCTTAGGGCTGAGGGAACAAAGGGAAGAGGTTGGATTTATCAAAACACAGAAACTTAGAGGAGGTGCCAAACAGAATTGAAACTCAGACCTCTGAAGAGGAGGCATTGCTTGGTAGGTGCTTGTGTCTCTGAGGGGTTGGGACCAAGACCTGTGTGTAGGAGGCACTGGGCAGTGCTAATGAGGCTGATTTTTTGTGTTAGAAAAATTACAAATTAATTCAGCTGTTGTAATGGGAGGGAACTGCCACTGCTGGAATTAAGAAGCCTTGCTGGGATGCCACTGATAGAAACAGGAAGCAAATAGGAAGGAGGCTTCCATCCTTCTTCCTCCACCCTTGCAGTATCCCTCTAGTAGTCTCTAACAGAAGAGCTTAACAGCCAGCCAGCATGCAAAGGAGAAATATTGTTTGCAGAGTCTCAACCCTGAAATCATAAAGCAGAAAGGGTGAATTTGAAGCTGAGACAATAGCTAAAAACACACCTACCCGGTTTAGAAGGATTTGAACAGGAAAACTGGACAGCTATATGCAAAAGAATCAAACTGGACTACTCTCCCACATCATGCAAAAAAATTCAAAATTTATTATGTATATTTAAAGACTTAAATATAAGACCTGAAACCATAAAAGTTCTAGAAAAAAACTTAGGCATTATGCCTTTTGACATTGGTCTTAGTAATGTTTTTTGGCTATTTTTTGTTTGTTTTGGGGGGGAAGTAGTTAGGTTTATTTATGTATTTTTAATGACAGCACTGGGGACTGAACCCAGGACCTTGTACATACTAGGCATGCACTCTACCACTGAGCTATACCCTCCCTCAATGTTTTTTGGGGTATGTATCCTCAGGCAAGGGAAACAAAACCAAAAACAAACAAGTGGGACTACATCAACCTAAAACGCTTTTTGCCCTGCAAAGGAAGCTATTAACAAAACGAAAAGGCTCCCAGAAGACCTAAACAGACATTTCTCTGAAGAAGACATACACAATAGCATAATAAAAGATGCTGAATAGCGCTAATTATCAGAGAAAAGCAAATCAGAACTACAATGAGGTGTTACCTCACACTGGTTAGAGTGGCCATCATTAAAAAGTCCACAGATGATAAATGCTGAGGGAGTGGAGCAAAAGGAATCGTCTTACACTGTTGGCGGGAACATAACTATGGAAAACAGTATGGAGATTCTTTAAAAACCTAAAAATATTCTGAGGATTTAATGCATAGCATGGCAATTTTAGTTAACAATACTGTATTGTATATTTGAAAATTGCCAAGACAGTAATCTTAAATGGTCTCACCATGCACACACACACACAAAAATGGTAACTATGTGAGGTGATAGAGATTTTAAAAACTCTTATTATGGTAATCATTTCAAAATATATATGTATATCAAGTCACACGGTATGTTTTAAACTTCTACAATGCCATATGTCAATTACATCTCAATAAAACAGGAAAAAAGAAAGAAAAAATAAAACTAAGCAGTAAGTAGCAAAAAAAAAAAAAACAAACCACCTAAAAATAAAGTTACCATATGATCCAGGAATCCCACTCCTGGGCATATATTCAGAGAAAACTCTAATTCAAAAAGATATATGCACCCCAATATTCATAGCAGCAATATTTACAATAGTCAAGACATGGAAACAACCTAAATGTCCATCGATAGATAAATGGATAAAGAAGATGTAGTACATGTGTGTGTGTGTGAGTGTGTGTGTGTGTGTGTGTGTGTATAGTAATACTTCTTGGCCATAAAAACAAAATAAAATAATGCCATTTGCAGCAACATGAATGGACCTAGAGATTATCATACTAAGTGAAGTAAGTCAAAAGGGAAAGACAAATATCATATGATATCATATATGGAATCTAAAAAAAAAGTGATATAAATGAACTTATTTACAAAACAGACTCACAGACATAGAAGACAAACTTACGGTTACCAAAGGGGAAAGGGGGGGAGGGGTAAGTTAGGAATTTCGAATTAGCAGATACAAACTATTATATATAAAATAAACAACAAGGTCCTACTGTATCACACAGGGAAATATATTCAATATCTTGTAGTAACCTATAATGAAAAAAATATGTGTATAACTGAATCACTATGTTGTGCACCAGAAACTGACACAACATTGTAAATCAAATGTACTTCAAAAAAAAAATGAAAATTAGAAAATAGGAGACAGACAGGAATCACAGAAAGTTAAAAAAATAAAAGACTGCCTACTGAATGGGAGAAGATATTTGCAAATGATATATCCAATAAGGGGTCGAGATGAAAAAGATACAAAGAATTCATACAACTCAACAACAAAAACAAACAACTCTATTAAAAAATGGGCAGAGGATCTGAATAGACATTTTTCCAAAGAAGACATACAGAGGGCCAATAGGCACATGAAAAGATGTTCAACAACATTAACCATCAGGGAAATGGAAATCAAAACCATAATAAGATATCACCTCAAATCTGTCAGAATGGCTGATATCAAAAAGACAACAAATAAGTGTGGGCAAGGATATGGAGAAAAGGTAACCCTCGTGCACTGTTGGTGGGACTATAAATTAGTGCAGTCACTATGGAAAACAGTATGGAGATTCCTTTAAAAATTAAAAATAGAACTACCAGATCCAGCAATTCCACTCCTAGGCATTTACCCAAAGAAAATGAAAATACTAATTCAAAAATATATGTGCACTCCTATGTCCATTGTAGCATATTTACAATAGCCAAGGTATGTGGAAGAAACCTAAATGCCCATCAATAGATGAATGCATAAAGAAGATGTGAGATATCTATATATAGATATAGATATATTCACAATGGAATATTACTCAACCATTAAAAAGAACGAAATCTTGCCCTTTGTGACAACATGGATGGACCCAGAGGGTGTTACGTTAAGTGAAACAAGTCAGACAGAGAAAGACAAATACTGTATGATTTCATTTATATGTGGAATCTAAAAAACAAATGAACAAACATAACAAAACAGAAACAGAGTCATAGATCCAGAGAACAAACGGGTGGTTGCCAGAGGGGAGGGAGGTCAGGGAGGAGAGAAATAAGTGAGGGAGGTTAAGAGGAACAAATTTTCACTTGCAAAATAAATGAGTCACAGGTATGAAATACACAGTGTGGAGAATACAGCCAATAATTATGTAATATCTTTGTATGGTAACAAATAGTAACTAGACTTATTGTGGTGAACATTTTATATACAGAAATATCGAATCACTATGTTGTGTAACAGGAACTAACAGTGTTATAGGTCAATTATACTTTAAAAACAAACAAGCAAACTAACTCATAGAAAAACAGATCAGATTTGTGGCTACCAGAGGTGAGAGGTGAGGGGAGGGGGAATTGGATGAAGGGAGTCAAAAGGTACAAACTTCCAGTTGTAAGATAAATAAGTACTTAGGTACTTATGGAGGTAATGTACAACAAGATAAATATAATTAATACTGCTGTGTGTTATATATGAAAGGTGTTAAGAGAGTAAATTCTAAGAGTTCTTATCACAAGGAAAAACATTTTTTCCTATTTCTTTAATTTTGTATCTATATGAGATGATAGATGTTTACTAAATTTATGGTGGGCATCATTTCACAATGTATGTTTAAGTCAAATCACTATGTTGTACACCTTAAACTTATACAGTGTGTGTGTCAGTTATATCTCAATAAAACTGAAAGGGAAAAAAAGAAGGCAGCTTTATATGGTCTGGATCTTTGAAAAGCTTCTTTGCTGCAGTGACATGGCCTTCTGCCAGCTCCTTAAAGACACCATACTTTCTTTTGCTACAAGGCCTTTTTTCAAGATTCTATTACTTGACTAGAATGTTCTTCACCTGTTAACTGCTCTTCCTCACACTAAATTTCCCTTCTATATACTTTCATAACACCATAAACTTCTCTTGTAGCCCTTGTCACAGTTGTACATCTTCATTTATTGTTATGATCTTTTGAGCAAAGCCTGCCTCCTCCAGCTAGATTGTAAGGTTCAGGGAGACAGGGACCATGACAGCTTTTGCACTCCATTGTTTGTTCTCCCAGTGCCTAGTTTAGTGAGTGCCACAGAGTAGAAATTCAGTACATATCTATTTACAAAATAATTTCAATATCCTGAAAATAGGGAAACATGAGATGTAAAGTGTACTAGAAAGCAGGGATTTGGGGGACTTTTCATTTATCACCTTGCAGCATCTTGCTCTAGATTCTGGAAGTCCTTAGATGATCTTGTTTCTTTCTTTCTTCTTTTTTAATTGAGGTAAAATTCATGTAAGATTAAAAAAAAATAACCATTAGCCCTGCTAAAATGTCTTATTTTGGGCATTTCCTACATTCATATGTTTTGCAACCAGCATCACTATCTAGTTCCAAAACGTTTTAATCACCTCAAAAGGAAATCTCATACTCATTAAGTAGTCACTCCCCATTCCTCTGTCCCCTCTACCCTTGGAAACCACTAGATTGCTGTCTCTATGGACTTACCTATTCTGAATGTTTCATATAAATGTAATTATGTGATATGTGACCTTTTGCGTCTGGCTTCTTTCACTTAGCATAATGCTTTTGAGGTTCATTTACTTTGTAGCATGTATCAGTACTTCAGTCCTTTTTCTGGTTGAATAATATTCTATTTTATGGATATACCACTTCAGTTTATATATTTATCCTGTGATGGACAATGGGGTTGTGTTCATTTTTGGCTATTATGACTAGTACTGCTATGAACATTTGTGTACAGGTGTTTGTTTGAAAAACATGTTTTCAATTCTGCTGTGTAATTCGACCTAGGAGTAGAATGTTTGGGTCATATGGTAATTCTATACTTAACTTTTGGAGGAACTGCCAGAATTTTCCACAACAGTTGTACCATTTTACATTCACACAAGTCACATCTGAGGGTTCCACTTTCTCCACATTACCAAAATCTTGTTTCTTTTACAACCACTGCATACTAGTCATGTACATTCTGCACTTATTCCAACTCTGATGCTTCACTTCTGTATTGAGTTAGGACTTGGTTATTTAGAGATGTTTGTGCAAGTCATGTCTCTTTGGGTCTCCTCCAGAAAATGATTCTTATGGACCTTTTTTTTTCCCCAGCTCCTCCTCCCTCCCCAAAAGGAGTTTATTAGATACATCCTTTCAGAGACGTTGTCTTTCTGGACTATTCATTGTCATTCACTCATATCAGACAATCACCTGCTTTTGATTCAAAATCACTGTGGGTTGATGCTTCTTTTGTTTTTCATCCATGATTTTCAAGGTATATCTCCATCTTGTGATGTCTTGTCAGCAGGATCTCCCTCTCCATTGCTAGATTTGCTTAAATTCCAAATTTTTGCAATGTTATTTTTGATTGCATTTCTTTTTGCTTTTGTTAGCAGATGTTTTTAAACTATACTCTGCCTCCTAATTTGCAATGTTTTATCCATTTCTCTGGTTGTCAAATCAGGATATTTTGGAATAAAATATATTGCCTTCACTGGCCCTCTAAGCTTGCTTCCAAACTCCTTCACTTTAAATAAAATTAATATTACTCAATTTGCATGCATTTGTCAAACTCATATATTGGTATAATTAAGATTTGTGCATTTTACTGTATGTAAAATTTACCTCATTTTAAAAAAAGATGTGTGAACAACTACTAAACTCTAGTTAAGAATATGCAATACTGAAGAGTTAAGGGATGATGTGTACTGATGCCTGCAACTTTAAAAAACATTAAAAAATTGAGCTGGATAGATGGATGGAAAGAGGAATAGGTAGATAACTAGATATGTGGTAAAACAAATACCAAAAAATGTTAAATTTGATAGGCATATATTCTATTCTCTTAACCTCTCTGTTTGATAATTTTCATACTAAAATGTTAAACAAAACAACTCCTTAACTGTCCTGATGATCTACAGCAATGAGTTTTTTGCAGAAGATTCTGCGATCACTTCCATCATAGTTTGATTCCATCAATTTATTTCATTCAATTCAAGTAAACAAATAAGATTTAGAGGAATAAATGGGATAATGTATATAAAATGGTTTATAAACTGTGAAGTGCTATATAAATAAGCTATTATTAATTTTATGAAGGTCAAGGCATTGAGTGTCTGTAAAAATCTTAATACAAAACAGTCTCAAACATAATTTTTGTTCCTTAAAGTGTTCTCTAAACTGGAAACTCTTGAAGCAAAGAGACTGTGTTAATTTATTTGGTACTCACAAACTGTCCCTGGAGTGCCAAAAATTCAGAAGGTACTAAATAACACTTACTGAGTGGATCAGTAAATGGCACACTTTTAAAAGAAGAGGGGAGGGGCAGAATAGGGGTAGGGTAGTAAGAAGTATAAACTGCTATGTATAAAACAAATAAGCTACAAGGATATATTGCACAGCACAGGGAATATGGCCAATATTTTATAATAACTACAAATGGAATATAATCCATAACAATTTTGAATCAATGTGTTTACACTTAGAAATAATATAATATTGTAAATCAGCTATACTCAGTCAAGACTCTTCAAAAGAGTGTTCTAAATTTTAAGTTACAGTTTATTGCATTTTTTCATTTTTATTTTCAATCTAAAATAGTGTTTTGGGCAATCCTTTTGCTCATGGGATGGACAGATGGGCTATATTATCAACTTATTCATGAATGCCCCTTAATTTTCTTAACTGCTTTAACTATGGAGAGTTTCAAACAGTCTACTTTTTTCAACCAAAGATTAAACTGATAAAAACATCAGTTGTTGCTTCCTTATCTCATTCACACAGGATTTCAAGAAACTATATCTTGAGTTTGAGCAACAAGATTCTTTGACAGTGATCCCAAGAAAAGTTATATCCCTTGATATCAGCCTCAAATAAGTGGCTAATGATGTATGCTGAAACACCTCTTCTTTTAAGTACTAAGCATTCACAAATTTATGCAAATTCATTTTGGAGTTGTCACTGCAACACCCTTGACATTATGACATTATGACCACTAGAAACCAAGTATTTGAAATGAATGCAAAATCCAATCTTTAAGTAGATTGATTAGACAGACAAAAAAGAATCAAGGGGACAAGGGAAGTCAGAGGGTGGGGAGGGTGGAGGATGATAATTTGATCCACTCAAATCAGACAAAAGTCATACAGGTGGCAAAATTAACTCCATCAGAATGAAACGGAATTGAGTTTCTCATTGTTATAGTGATTTAGAAAAAAAAAATCTCACTGTGCTCTCAGTAGCTCAAGAATTGCTAGAATTTGTCAGGTAAACTATCTTTGGTCCAAGTCAGAAACTCTGGCACATCAGGAATCTTAGCTCTCTGAGACAGAATCAGAATTCTCTTGGAATGTTAATCTCAAGCTTTTTGAGACACTTCTGCTATAAGAGTCTTTTTACATAGGGAGGTTAAAATTTAAAGTCTTAAAACTTTCATATTAAGATTAAGAATACTTTGTATAAGCTGTATTTAGATTTTAATGTTCAAGGGAATTTGGCATACTAGAAATTCTAGTAAAAAATGTGATTGAGTAATTGACTTGAAATTTGTGATTTTAATTGAAAGGTGTAAGAGACTACATCAGAATATTTTAAGAAATTTTAAAATTCACTATATTTGTGATTTTAATTTTTTAGATTTAGAAGAATTATATATGTACTTGGGAGTTTTAAATACATCATGTGAAATTGATAAAAGCATACTAAATTTGAGAAAACTTGTCTAACATAAATGGGACTGATTTTTTTTGAAGGGAGTTTATTCTGTTCAAATTGCAGTTTTTTGTTTTTTTTTAATGGAGGTACTGGGGATTGAACACAGGACCTCGTGCCTGTTTAACTTGAATTTAATAAGGTGATTCTAAAATTTTAGTTAGATCTCTAAATAAAACAAATTTTGTAAGTCAGTCTGAAAGTCTTAAGGAAAACTGGATTAAAATGCACTTACTTTATAATTTGAATAGTAATTTTTAAAATGCAAGTATGAATTATCAGAGAAATGCTAATCAAAACTATAATGAAGTGTCACCTCACACCAGTCAGAATGGCTATCATTCAAAAGTCCATGAAAGATAAATGCTGGAGAGGCTGTGGAGAAGAGGGAACCCTCTTACACTGCTGGTGGGAATGTAGTTTGGTGCAGCCATTACAGAAAATAGTATGGAGATTCTTCAAAAAACTAAAAATAAACTTACTATATGATCCAGCAATCCCACTTCTGGGTATATATCCAGAGGGAACTCTAATTTGAAAAGATACATGCACCCCTATGTTCACAGCAGCACTATATACAATAGCCAAGACATGGAAGCAACCTAAATGTCCATCAATGGATGACTGGATAAAGAAGTTGTAGTTTATTTATACAATGGAATACTACTCAGCCATAAAAAATAATAAAATACCATTTGCAGCAATATGGGTGGACCTAGAGATTGTCATTCTAAGCGAAGTAAGCCAGAAAGAGAAAGAAAAATAGCATATGATATCACTCATATGTGAAATCTAAAAGAAAGAAAGAAAGAAAGAGGACACTATGAACTCATCTGCAAAACAGAAACAGGCTGGCAGACATAGTAAACAATCTTATGGTCACCAGGGAAAGGTGGTGGGAAAGGATACCTTTGGGAGTTTGAGATTTACAAATGTTAGCCACCATATATAAAAACAGATTAAAAAAAAGTTTCTGCTGTATAGCACAGGGAACTATGTTCAATATCTTGTAATAACCTTTGATGAAAAAGAATATGAAAACAAATATATGTGTGTATATGTGTGACTAGGACATTGTGTTATACACCAGAAATTGACACATTGTAACTGACTGTACTTCAATTTAAAACAATAATAAAATGCAAGTATGAAAAATATCATTTCCTTTACATAAAAGATATATATGGACATCAAAAAACTCACACTGGCAAATATATTTAATTTTCAACCAAATTCTCTAAGCATAATATCTGTTACCTCTTTTATCCCAAGCTCTCAGTTATACTGTGGACTCCTTTCTGTAAGTTTTAAGGTAGAATATTCTTGGTGGTGGTGATGATATAACTCAATGACCTTTTGCTGCAAATGACTTGAGAACAAAATGATCATAGGGGAATGAGCCCATGAGCCAGACAGACAGAAGTTTTGCAAAGTGAATGAAAAGCATATTACACTTGTAATATTTTCTTTTAAATATAAAAAATAAATCTGTTTTAGAGACTGAGTTTTCCAGCTGGTGTTTCTGGATTGTGTGCTAAATTGTCAGTCACTCTGATAGTCCTTGAACAGAAAACAATTTAAGCGATATTCAATAATGAAATGACTTAGAGCTTAAAATCTTTCTCTTCTTAAATAAGAAGCCTGGAGGTTTAAGGTCAAATTCTGTCCTGTCATGTTCCCAAACAAATTAAGAAGGGGCCACCACCTATGCTTTAATATTTGCACAGTTCACAAGTCACAACACTGGAGTTACAGGGGAAAAGAGAAGGCAATGGTTAGCTTGTCTTTTCCGACATATTGCACTTCAATATAATGTGATGATTTTCAACAATTAAAAAATAAGAAGAGGATTTGAATTTTCAGGAAAAGAAGGGAATAACTATGCAAAATCGATTAACCCTCGAGAAGAAACACGTGCGTGGAAAGTTAACTCGAAATTGAAAGCCTCTTTATACCTACATTGCCTCTAAATAATTTTGTATAGCAATAAAAGATGTTAACTTTTTTGAGGATTAAATATACGCCAGGCATTTTTCATGTATCATCTCATTTAATCCTCACTCTACTCCTATTAGGCCTTCATTCTTTCATTTATTGAGTGTCCACCTGGCTGGGAATCCGGTTAAATGCTAAGAATTAACTAGTGAGCATTATTGGCGTAGGTCAGTATCAAGAAGTGTAGCCTAGTAATTATATTGGCCTTTTTTTCACAGGAAGAAATAAATAGACTGACAGGTTAATTCACTTGTCCAAGGTTACACAGTGTTGGAGCAGTTACACGAACTCATTTCAGATCTTGGCCTTCAATCATTAAGCTGTTAACAGATTTCTGGATTTTCTTCAAGATTTTTTGCTTGTAAGTTATCTAATTTTATCAAACATTTTTATCTTAGAGGGAAAAGCCTTATATTATAATTAATGACCTCTCAGCTCCCTCTCTCTCCCACCCACCTGCGCCCCCCGTTCTTTTTCACTGGTTAGATCAAAGAACAAGTAGTGAACGTATACCCTAACTGCCAGGCATCTAGGAGCCTTAAGGGGCGGAGCCAAGCCCCAGGGGAATGGGGGACATTTCTGAAGAAACAATAGCAACCCTGACACAAGGCCAGGCTGTCAATTTGGGGGGCATAAAACTGATCCACTGCCAAGGGGAGCAGTTTGTTTTTTCACCTTCTCTTTGCCATTCTCCAGTACTTCAAGGGTCTTTTGAAGCTTAACAGTCGACGCAGTGCCCTAGTCCATTGGCTCCAAAAGGCCAGAAAATCTAATTTTTATTTCACACCCTTAGTCCCCAGCCTTGTACGTCTCTTTTCGCCTTCCCTCTTACATGCTTCTCGCTTCGTCTTCACTCCGGACGGATTATGTACATACGACCGTTTTCATTTTATTCTACCGCCGTATGGACTAGGTAGCTTTATGGCGACCTTGAGAGACATCTGGGTGGGAGGCCCGGGGGAGGGGAGAAACCATCAGCTCTGAGGGAGAAACCTTCAGATAGCTCTGAGGAGGCGCCACGAGGCGGTGGCGACCAACAAACTCCACTCAGCGTTGAGTTTTCTAAAAGATTGACAGGAAGTTTACCAACCGCCTTTACGCTAGCAATTTGTGCAGTCTCGCGAGATGTAGACGCCTTCTGGTAAGGGGTAGTCAAAGGCGCCTCTCTGCGTGGGGGATGGGATTATCTGTGGTGCAATCATTGCGCGAGATTGGGCCATGGTCGCTGGGGCAATGCCTAGATCTCGCGATGTTTCGGCCTCTCCGGACTGGAACTAGAGGCAGCTTCTCGCGAGAGCCCGTGCTGAGGGCTCTGTGAGGCCCCGTGTGTTTGTGTGTGTATGTGTGTTGGTGAATGTGAGTACGGGGAAGCAGCGGCCGCCATTTCAGAGAGCTTGCCGACGCTGTCGCAGGGGTGGATCCTGAGCTGCCGAAGCCGCCGTCCTGAACTCCCGCGCGGGCTCCTCTAATCCCATTGTTTCTTTTAGATTCGCTCGGGCCTATCCGCCCTCGGAGCCCGAAATTCGGGCTGGGCGGTACCGCGGCCTGGGCCTAGCGGCTTAACAGTAGCAACAGCGGCGGCGGCAGCAGCCCCCTTCGTTCCGAATACAAGCACCGCAGGGCCCCGAAAGCCCGCACAGGTAAGGAGGTGTCTCAGGCTTGCGTATTGTCAGAGCTTTTGAGAGGTTGGGTTCTTTTCTGGGTTGAGGGGCACTCCTTAGATGGTCTTAAGCGGCGGGGTTGTGGGGCAGGCAGGAGAAATCGGCCCAATTTCGGCGACCGCGCCCTTCTTTTCCGGTTCGGTAAATTTCAGGGTTTTGGGGCGGCAAGGACTCCATAGAGGCCTCGGGCAGATGGCGACCTGTCCCTTCGAGGCCTGGGCCGGCCGCGACCTCCCAACATGGCGCCAGCCGAACGCTGCCATGGCACACAACCCCTCCCTACTGAGGGAGTTTCCCTTTGCCCCTAAAATGGCAGCGCGGGTTTTGCGCGGAAAGAGGCGCTTTTCGCTCGAGGCTCTCGGCTTCTGTTTTTTTTGAGCCACTGCAGGCTTTTGAAAAATCGGATATTTAATCTACTTTAGTGTTTTCCGTCTTGAGGACATTTCAGACTCAATGATCAAGCCTGCTTAAGTGCGTCGTTCCACGTTAGTCATTTTGTGGGGTTAAATTTCGGAGTACGTCGGATAAGAAGGAAAATTTAGCAGAGTTTAAACGTGTTTACTGAGTTATTCTTATTTTTTATCTAGGCGTTTAGAGAAAATGGCAGACGATATTGATATTGAAGCAATGCTTGAAGCTCCTTACAAGAAGGTGAGAAAAAACATGTCAGTGAGGTGTATATATTTCTTAATTTAGCATTATTCACGAAACTACTGCTGAAATGTAAACTAACCTCCCCGGAGCCCTCTTGATTTATCTTATCAGAGATGCATTACATGTAACTTACAAAAGTAAATATATGCTATTGATGTAATAATATTGTGCAGTAGTTTCACTTCAGCGTGATGAATAAATGCCCATCTATCTCTCTTTGTAGACTTGCCTAACGATATCTCACCTCTACTCCCATGAATTCACCTTTGATTCCAGTGTGAACTGTCAATCATAAGGTAGTAATTGAGTGACTTATCGCTGTACCGTGGTCCCCTAGGTAAAATGACTCAACTAAGAATTACCAGCTCCAGTTTGGTATAGCAAAAAGGTGAATGTAGTGGTTTGGGAAAACAGCAGGGGTCCAAGAATAACAAAGCATAACCAGTCTGTGGCAAGCAAATCTCTAAATAAGACAAGTCTTACAAGAAGAAATGGGTGAGATTTAAAATTTATCCTATGTATAAGACTGGTGATAGTAAATATTAAAACAGGCAGGTGATGATCTGCTGCTCAGTTAAAAAGCTATTAAAATTCTTGGATCCCTGAATAGAAAAAAATTTCTTAAAGCAACAGAGGCAGTATCACAACTTAGAGTCACTTGGTGACTATTTTAATGTTCTCCATATTGTTTTACTTTTCATTAGTCCCTGCCATAATATTTCACACTAAAAATGACAAAGGAGTTATTTTGGCTAATAATAGGTTTTGACCCTTTTCAGTATCACAGTAAAAGTGTCTTTTCATTCTTTCACCAGTTGGTGGTGAAAATAGCAGTATGCATGCATTATCTCTGATGTCGCAAACTAGCTTTGTGAGTTAGCACTTTTACTCCTATAACTGATGTGATCAAACTTTTAAAATAAACATTGCGCTAAACCTTTTAAAATAATACATTTGTTTTGGAGTGTATAGCTCGACCATGTGGTACCAATTTGGATGAATTCTTAAAAGCTGTGAATAGTGTATGTAGTTTTGTAATGCTTAGACTCTTGAAGAGCTGCTTTCTATTTTAATGTTAAGATTCTGTGTCTTAGTTTAACATGGATGTAATTCCATGGAAACAGGTATGGAAGTAGGAAATGTTTAGGCTGGACTGGTGGATTATTAATTGACTTTCTTGGGTTCTTGGGAGTCAACATTACTAAAGCAGTGTGAATCCCTGTTTGCTTCAGGGCGAGATGTGTGACAGAGGTGGCATCAAGCTCTTACAGTCCCAACCCTCCAACGGAAATGGGCGAAGATCTCAGGAATGGCATCGGTCACAGGAAATCGATAGTGGCTGGCTGCTAGCATGGCCACTTGGGGCTTAGGCAGAAATAGAGCCATGGTACTGACCAAATGGGCCATAGCACATGGAGTAAAACTCAAAACAGGACTTCATTCATGTTTTATAGAAATTCTATTTAACCACTTCAACACTGTAAATCTGGATAACTTTATATCTAACTATATGAGAAAATAAAGTTTAACATGTTAATATGCATTTTTACTTTTGTACCTTGATGACTTAATTGTAAGCAAGAAAGTGGTTAAACATATACCCATCTAAATTTTTTTATAGCCTTCCATGTTAAACTATAAATAAGTAATTAGTTTTAAAATTGTTTTGTATTTTCTTATTCCTGTTCCCTTTACCCTTTGACAACTTGAAATGTTACCACTTCGTCCTCATGATGTTCTTCTATCAACCCTGCTTAGGATGAGAACAAGTTGAGCAGTGCTAACGGCCATGAAGAACGTAGCAAAAAGTAAGTTTCAAGAAGGGATCTGGGTTGGGGGGAGCTTTATGTGATTGAGATCCTAAGTTGTATTCCTGTGGCTAAAGCATAAACGTAAGGTTCTCTCCTGAAGCTTTTCTTTGCCTTTTTTAGAAAAATGGTTCTTTACCTTTGGGAATGAGATGCTATTTGAGGATGTAAAACTATGGACTCTTTCCCTAGATTTCAGGAAACTTTTGGACACCTTTCCCTCCAAGTCCATCCATGACAACCTGGATAAGAGTTCTTGAATTAGAGCTTGTCTTCTGTCTTAAATTTATTAACTTTGGCTTAATATTTTTTAGTGATGTTATCAGTAAAACTATTATATCCACTGAGGATGGGTTAGGAAGAAGATAATAATCAGGCTATGGAAAAGAATTGTTTGCTCTAAATTGCTGGAGTCAGAGCTGTGAATTATTTGTACTCTTTGCTGCTTTAAAGGCTCGTTTTGTAGTAATGTTATAACATTTAAGTACTTCTTAATGTTCCTCTTACATGGCTCTCATTTTCTCAAGCTTTTTACACTCTGATAGCCTTAATAGTGAGAATAAAGTTTAAAAAAACTATGAATATTTATGCGAGTTACTTGGGTTAAATGAGTAACCCTTAACAGGAACTCAGTGCTAGAGAGTAATATAGAAAACAGTATACAATAAGTCTAAGTAACAGTATAAACATATCCACTTTATAGGATTGGATCCTGTTAATTCTTGGATTCTTCATTCAGCTCTAAAATTCTTAATATCATGGGTCTGTATTACAAGCATTAAGCTGTTTTAATAGCCTTTTTTGTGATGTCATATTCAAACATTTGTCATGTTCATGACCCCATAATACACAATGAAAAATGATGGTAAAATAAGCGACTTGGTTCTTTTGGGCTCTTTTAAGAGCTGAAAATGCTTATTAATATACTACTTCAGTATCCTCACAACAACTATGTTAGGTAGGTTAATACGATTTCTTAAAGTGAGAAATTTATGACAGTGAAGATTGTCAGACCAGATTGTTCAGGTTTACTTTTATAATACCCCTAAAATAATGTAGTAATGAATCAAAATGATACAATTTGTGGGACATGACCTACATTTTTTCTACTTGGGTGTGAGTCTTAAGTTTCACTAATCATAGCACTTCGTGGATATTGGGTTGGGTGTAGTCTTGAATTGTTATGGTTTGAGGCAGTCAACCAATCGTTGCATGGTTTAATGTCCTCTGGTTTTAGACCTTTTAACAAAGTAAGTTTCCTAATTAATGGTTCTGATTTGTAATTCTGTGATTGAAAGAAAACCTAGGAAAGGGTATCCATATAAATTGAAATTACCCAGTCTCTAGGTATCAGACCTAGTAGGTGGATAAAGATCTCACCCTTAGTGCCAAAAGAGTAAGGACACCAACTATTGGGCTCATGCCTTCTTTGTTGTACCATTCTTAGATGTCATTCCTTGCTACTAACACCATCTCCAGTTCATACTTGCTTTCATCCTGCATCTAAGCTCGTTAAGACTATCAAGCTTTTAAAAGGAAAATCAGCATCATACTTTCAATGACTGGTACTTAGTGGCTTTTATATGTCTAATGTAAAGAGTCTTATGGGACTATATAGAAGAATGGGCGATTTTCTTTAATTGGCCTATAGGATTCTTTGTTTAAGAGAAGAACCTTTTCAAAACTTCAACTATCATCTAGTATCTTTTTAAATGTATAAATTATTTGTCGGACTTTTCATTCTCATTTAAAGCTGATTAAATAAATGGCTCCTTTGCTCAGTCAGGAACTATTCACCCATTTTTTTCCTGAAGGGAATTAATCTTTCAAATTAATTTGAAAGTTATCTAGAAGAAAGTTTTTCTACTTAGTGATATATTATAAAACATGCAAAATATTCTGTGCTCTAGTCTTTAGTATAAAGTCTCTTAATCAAAGGAAGGCGCCATGTTGCATTTTTCATCCGAAAACTTCATTGTTTTCTAAAAGCCATTGAGTGTTGGGATGTAGTTTTAAAACAGTACGAAAATGTGTGTTCTGAGAAATTGAGAGTTGACTGACTAGTAAATGTTTTCTTTTAAAAAATAGTAATTCTAAATACATACACTCAGTCATATTCAGGTAATAGTAAAAGAAACTAAGTTTAATAAATAACACAAGTTAGTTTATCTTATTAGCCTTCTTACTGAAGAGCTATACCCCTGAGCTTGGCAAGACCTCAAAGTATACCTTTTTAAGTACCTGAGCTTGCCTTCATGGGAACGTTACATGTTAGTATAAACAGTTTTACAAAGTCTAAACCAGCATCCATTCAGTTAAGCTCTTTAGGAATTACTCAAAAAAGGCTAAAAAAAAAACATTAAATGACACAGTTGAAATATATTGGCTACTGTGGTGTGGATTATCTATAAATTTTGGAATAAATGACTTTTCTATTTTTTTTCTTATTTTCCAGAGTACTTTGCATTTAAAATTTAGATCTTCTTACATGGAAGAGGTCAAATCCAGTTATAGCAAAACACCTTTACAGCAGAGGCCATATAACCAAAAAGTCCAAAGGCCCAGCCCAGTGGACCATTTACTTCAATGATGTTCAGTACAAAATTCCACTGCCACTAAAGACTTTGGAAAGTCCCTTTTAAGTTGTAACAGGATTTGACTATTAGTGTGGATTTTGATAACCTTCTTAGTTAACCTAATAAATGTTCTTTGAATCTTCATTTTGTTATGAGAAGTATACTGCTTTCTTGCACCCTTAAATTTTTGGGCTTTTATGAAGAGGATTATATTTCTGAATGTCTTAGTATGTTGCTGTCTTTTTACCTGTCTGGGGTTGCCTTCAGATGTGGGTGGGGACTCAGTCCTAGGAAGACCTTAAGTTGAAATTATCTCTCCAATTTTCGAGTCCTTTCCTTTGATGGAATAAGTTTTGGGCCTAAAGAGAGGTGAATTGGGAGATTGGCTACCTCTCTGCAATGGGCCATCTGTGAGCAGTGCATAACTTATTTGTCTGTCCTTTTTCTGGGGGATGGAGTTAATTTTTACTTTGTCCCCTGATTGATAATACTTAGGACTTTTGATTATAGCTATCTCACAGAATTCTTTAGTCTAAAAGATAGTGTCAGGGTTTTTTATGCAATATAGTTGGAATGTTACCTGTTGCCCTTCTGGGCATTGCTTTGATGACTTCTATATAAGTAATGAGTGTAGCCTAATTTTCTGTCATGTGCTACCTAGCATATACATTTCTGACAGTCAGGTGGATTATCTTGAAATTTTAGACAAAGTTTCTGCCTCCTTGGAAAGCTCTACATCTCCTTGTGATTGGAGTGTGGGTTTCAAGATTCCAGAAGGTGGGTGTCTTCATTTTCTATTTTCAATGCACTCTAAGATGACCTGCTTACAGGTTCTCTGAGGCAGACTTCAGTTGCTCTTGTGCTAACTTTGTTTTGATAAGGGCTAAACAGTTACTTAAATTTCCAAATGATGTAGAGTTGTCAAAATGTTTAATAATCTTTGCCACTACAAAATGACATTTTAGTGGATAAGTTTATATTGAAATGTCTTTCAATTTATATTGAAATATCTGAAGGCACCTCTAAAATTTGGGTGATGACAGAGGTACAGATTGTAAGATTTAATTATAAAATGAATGGGTGGTACGCTGTGAAGAATACAGAAATGAACAGAAAGATGTGACTGACTGGCTTTTTTACCTTTCAGAGCTTGAGGTTTTTTATAAAGATTTATAAAAGTGTTGATTCTTGTTTTTATTGTACCCTGCAGGCTTGTATAAACTGGCATAAAAATGGCATACTCCGTTTTTCTGGTGAACTCATAACATTAAAAAGAAAGTATTTGAAATGGTCACATTAAAGTCTAGGAGTGTCGGAATGCATTTTACTGTATTTGTTTTATTGTCCTTTTCATTGTAATTTTGCCAATGAAAACCAAAATAGTGATGCTTGTATGGCCCTTTGAAATAAAATACTCATATGTGCAAGTTGGGTCAAAATTGGCTTAAGAGAACTTAGTGTATTTAATGAGAATTTTTATATATTGACCCAGCACTAATATTTTCTAAAAATATTTTATTATAACTTTGATTTTATTACTGTCTCTTCTGGATTGTAGTAATACTTGTTGACCAGTTATATGATGGTCAAACTTTTATTTTAAAAGTTTAGGTTTTGATCTATGCCTACCAATGAGTCCTTTCCTTCTTAAAGCTGTAGCTGACTCTCAAGAAAGGTCGTTGTACATTTTAGTCCTCTCAAATGATTCATTGTCAACTGCTGATTTTCAGAGATAGACGGCAAAGGTGGTGTGTTATTTACCTTACCTAGGAATTATTTTTCCATAAGTATGATTATGTATCATTGTATGATAATAAAAATAGCAAAGTAAATTTATAAAAAAAGATAAACTTTTGACCATAAAAGGAAATATATTTTGGCAGATTTTTAAACCAGCAAGATAATTGTGACATTTTTCTTCTCAGGAGGAAAAAAAGCAAGAGCAGAAGTCGTAGTCATGAACGAAAAAGAAGCAAAAGTAAGGAACGGAAGCGAAGTAGAGACAGAGAAAGGAAAAAGAGCAAAAGCCGAGAAAGGAAGCGAAGTAGAAGCAAAGAAAGGAGACGGAGTCGTTCAAGAAGTCGAGATCGCAGATTCAGAGGCCGCTACAGAAGTCCTTAGTATGTAACTGTAATTATGATGATAACTGGTTTGAGAGATTTCTGTGGGTATCCAGATAGCACTGTAACCTGAGTTGATCTGAATTGTAGGACTTTATTTTTCAATATGATTAGTTTGAAAGTATTAAATAAAGATACTGGCATTGAAAAGTCCAGTAGAAATACAGTGTGCGGACAAATACATAACATTCATTTTACTGGGCATACAGAGCACTTTCTGTTAATTCTATCTAAAAATACTAACTGTATGCCAATCCAAACTAGGCTAAAGCACTAAAGTGCTTTTGAGAAAAGATTTGGTACTGTAATGCCAAATATGTGAAAGCTTAAGGGTGTGTGAACTATTACAGTATTCTTTACTGTGCATAAATTATTTGAAATTTTAAAGCTCAGATGGATACAAATTACAGCTGTGTATAATTAGTCAAATATGTAATCAGTTAACAAATCTTGTCTGTGTGGCTGTTACCAGCTGAAATGACAGACCAGTTGTGAATTTAGTGTATGGTTCTTGATGATTATTTTGGGACTCATCACACATCTTTGTATTTAAGATTTTTTAATAGTAAAAATGCACCAGAAGTGCTTTGATGGTTAAGTCACTATGGAAATTCAGGTGTTATTTAAACAAGTTGGAAATGTTTCATTGCAGTCATTTTTTAAAAGCTAATTTACATTAATGACTTCGGGAAGGCCTACTTAGAACTCTTTAAGCGGGGATTGAATCTAACAGTCCCTAGTACTTTATGATGTTTTTTTCCTGTTAATAAATATGCTGTTGTAAACTGGGATATATTAAAATTAACAGCTTTAACTTTAAAACTTTAATGGTTTAAGATTAAATTCAAAGACAGCAGGAATCTTACCTGAATAAGAGCCTTGGCTCTTTCAGTTGGTTAAGTACTTGATTAAAGTTAAACACTCTAAATAAACTTTAGTTTCCTCTTTTAAAAAGGGGGTAACCATGACAGATAAGCTATTGAGTCTTGAATGAGAAGGGAATGTAAGTTAAAGCACCCACAATACTTACTGCTGTTGATGAAATGTTTTGGTATTATTTAAAGCTGATAAAGTTAGTAACACTTTGAGTCCTGATCTAGCTCTTCAATTAAAAAGGATTCCATTCCTTGTTCTCTAAGGTCCTCCTAGATGGTTATTTCATTATGTTTTTAACAGTTTATAAAGGACCACAATGTTATTGTAATTATGAGTGCTTAATTAGAAAATACTTGCTTTTTGTCTAATTAATCAAAAGTTACTGCATTCTTTTTTACTAGAATGAATTAAATTTGGGGAAAATAATTACTTTAATAAATTCTAAATACTATTACCTCTGATGAGTGACGAATACTTGAAGTCAGCCTGTGGTCCTGGTCTGACTTAAAAATGATTTGGTTCTTATGTTTGATTTCAGGTGATTTTTTAAACTACCCAAGGCGGTAACTGAGACTTTTATAATTAAAGAGGAAAGAAAATAGTTTATCGATTCTTTTTTTATACAGTAAATGTGTATTGTTTATCATTACTACTTACTATTGCATCATCATCATCATATTATTATTATTATCTTTATTATTATTATTACAAAGGACCCATATAATACAATTTTACTTGGAACCACTTGATGTTATAGGTACATGTAGAGTCTGAAAATAAATCCAAATGTTGAGCGAAGACCACCAGATACTTTCATTTTGCTACCCTTCTGGTAAAGGACAGCAGGATGAGCACTGAGGGACATCTGACCTGTCCTTTTAAGTTAGTTTGGCCTTTAAAAATAAAAGACCCATAAATTACTGGGCCTTTTCAGAATTTTTTTAGACTATAGAATAAAGCTTTTTTTTAAAGTTACTTTTGTGATCTTTTTTGAAAACATTCCTTTAATATGTCAAATCCTCAAAAAAGAACTTTACTGAAGAATTGATGAACTTCCTTCACATCTTTACTATGGACTGTTTTGTCACAAGAACTGAAATGTATGACATGCTGAATATGCTAATACAGTCTCTTAAGATTTAATGTTAATGGAAAAGTTTGAGTTCCTTTATGTAAAAATTTAGTCCCTTAGTTTTTAAAAGAAGTTCCTCAAGAAAACATGAATATTATATATGTGCATATTTGTAAACACGTATATTCCTGAGGAAGAATCTGCAAAGATACACACAGTATTGTTATAGTTACTCCTGGTGTGAGGGAAGTTCAGGATAATTTTCACTTTGTATGTGTGTGGTTCCCCCCCCCCCAAACCTCAGGAATATATTCATAAATATGTATTCTAAACTAGAATGAAAATTGAACATTTTCAGAATATTGAAAATTTTGAGGCTGTAACCTTTGGTCTTGGCAACTCTCAGTGGTCCAGGATGGATAACTATAAGAGCAGTTTGCCTGGGATACAGTTAAGACAAGAAAAAGTCTGTTTATTTCCTCTTCATAATTGAGGTGGAAAACAAGCAGCCTAAAAACAATGTTAAACTTGCTGGAGAGCGCATGAACGCGATCTTAGCAAGACCCTAACCCTGTAACTAGTGTAATTTTGTGTTTCCTTTTTAGCTCCGGACCAAAATTTAACAGTGCCATCCGAGGAAAGATTGGGTTGCCTCATAGCATCAAATTAAGGTTTTTAAACATACTTCTGAATTGTTTAAATTGTTTTTCAAGGAACTAATGTGGTGTACTTTTTTGGGTAACTTTTGAAACTTTTTAACTTTGCAGCAGACGACGTTCCCGAAGCAAAAGTCCATTCAGAAAAGACAAGAGCCCTGTGAGGTATTTGTTGTCTATTTCTTTTCTTTGGAGTTTTTAGCTTTTATAAAGTTTTTACAATTTATGCTACTGCTAAAATTAATGACATTTATTAATTTGTATCACATAAAATCTTGAATTTTGCAGTTAGAGTGCTGTTAATGTGAATTTCTTAAGTTTTCAATAAATTGCATATAAGAAAGTAGTGCAATAATTACCTAATTTTAACATGTAGATACTACATATGCGTTTATTTATATTTTATACTAACTAAATTTTTTAATGACAGCTATAGAAAACTTGAGAGACTTTACTCACTTAACTTTGGAATCAATAAACTTTGCATTATTGAAATAACTTCTTGTGGGAAACTAGTTGAAATAATCATGAGTTTTATTATTTTGTTCCCTTATTTGAGAAAAGTATTTAATTTCCAAAGTCTTAACTGAATTGACTTGTTCATAAGTTGTACTATTACTTTTTTTTTTTTTTTTGTACTCCTATAAGTCTTCTTGAGGTTTGTTCTGTGATGTATAGTTAGGTTATAGGGAAAAGTTTGATACTTTGGGGTCTTGCTTTGGAGACTTTTTTTTTTTTTTAACATTTTTTATTGATTTATAATCATTTTACAATGTTGTATCGAATACTATTACATTCTTGAATGTTTTTGTGAGGTATTTTCCTCTTAAACATAAGACTTATTTGTCCATTCTACCATTTTGGTTCAAGAAACATTTTGTTACGTAGTAGCATTGTTCTTTACTACTTTCTTAAAGGGTTCCCTTAAAAGGAACCTTTTATCTTACTATTTGATATGTTGTAATTCTAAGATTTGATGAAAGCCTTAATTTTAAAAGCTCTCTTTGTAACAGATACTGAGGTTTTTACTCTTCTAATGTTTAGTTTTCTCTCATAAGAAAATCCTCTTAGTTCTCAGTCTCTGGATCTAGTCTAGCTTTGTACCTCTGTTTTACAGTAATAGGTTTAAAATTACCTGCTGATTTCTCAAGGGGATGTACCTGAGTTTGTAGGCAGAGTATTTCAGAGGTGATTTTGAGACTGTCCAGAACATGGTTAAGAAAGAAGCATGTTTATGCCTACATTTTTAAGGATTCACTTAGAACATTAACCTTAGTGATAATATAACAGATAATGGTGTTTTAGACACTTACTTTTCTTTGAAATCCATGGAATTAAATTTAATCTATTCTGTTCTTTTATTTTTCTCACTTATTTGGGCATTTAGCTTCCTCTAAATTCAGAAGTATACTACATCTGTTGGTAAAAATGAGTAAATTGAATCCCACTATTAGTATTTGTCTAGATAATCTGTTTTTCATTTTCGATTTGCTGATTGTTACTCTTGTGTTCTATAACCATCAAGAAACATTTTTTCAGACACTGAACTTTTAGAATCTTAGACTGATCTGATTCTAATGAACAACTCCCTCATTATTCCTTGTATCTATCTCAGTTTGTGAAATGAAGTTCTAAAGAGCCCAGTAGTTTTTGTCATTTGGGTTTTACTTTCCAGTTTATCATTTGTGATTATAAAACAATTTCACTTTATGATTTCCTTGTAGGGAGTCATCCTTTCCACTAATTTTGGACCAGTCCGACATTTGTGGCTAGTCAGGGGTTATTACTTCTGACTGTCATTAAATTCTCAGGCTTTTGATTGGCCATTACCTTGGAGAAAGTACCATGTAAGATTGAGAGACCAATGGACTTTGGTCCTGATAATGTAGATAATATCAGAAGTAACTGTCATCCTGTTGAAGGAATTGGGTCATGTTGAATTACTTTATGGACATTTTGTAGTGAAAAATGGGCTTGGGAATAATGACAAACTAACATCTGTTAAGTTTATTCTGTTTACTGAAAATGTATGTTAAACGTTAACTTTAAAATAATAAAGTTAATTCTATGTTCTTCACTCCTGTTAGGGAACCGATTGATAACCTAACTCCTGAGGAAAGAGATGCAAGGACTGTTTTCTGCATGCAGCTGGCAGCAAGAATTCGCCCAAGGGATTTGGAAGAGTTTTTCTCTACAGTAGGAAAGGTAATCTTAGCCTATTTAGGGAGAAACATATAAATATATAATAGTCCATATACTTAGAAATGTATATAATTTATAATTATATATTTCTTATAAATATGTAAGAAACAAATTTGACGTAAGTTAGAAATTGCAAACATTTTAATAATTCTCAGTGTGACAATTTTCAGTATAACCATCAAAATGAGAAAACATCTAAATAACAAATTTTTTGCTTTATTGGAATTTAGTTAGGGAATTTAGGGGTGTAATTAGGTGGATTGATTGATGGGAGGTACTGGGGATTGAACCTAGGACCTTGTGCATGCTAAGTACACACTCTACCACTGAGCTACACCCTTCCACGGGAATTTATTTTTGATATCATTTCTCTTCTTGCCTCATTTGGAAGTTTAATAGTGTTGGAATTGGTCAATGTTGGTAAATGAATTGAGCTTACAAGTTTACCTATTTAAAAAGTTTTTTTAATGGCTTGTTATACTATATCATTAACACCCCTCTTGTCTCTTGGAATTGTTCCTATTGTTAGGTTCGAGATGTGAGGATGATTTCTGACAGAAATTCAAGACGGTCTAAAGGAATTGCTTATGTGGAATTTGTTGATGTTAGCTCAGTGCCTCTAGCAATAGGATTAACTGGCCAGCGTGTTTTAGGAGTGCCAATCATTGTACAGGCATCACAGGTAACTTTTTCCTTGATTAAGAATTGGATCATTCATAGTGCTAGAATCCTGCTGTTTGTGAACTGTAGTGCTTGTGCCTTACGTAGTCACCGCATATTATCCTGAGTCAGGTGTTCTCAGGATAGCTTTAGAAAAAAGACAGCTTTGTCCTGATTTCTTAGATAAATATGTATTTTCAATACTATTCCGTTCGATTTTAATGTAACTTGGAAATATCTATCTCATGCAGAAGAAGACTTGAGAACTTGATCTAGAATTTTACTGGTTTGTGATGACATTTGGGGGATAAAAGCATCTAAGAACATGTTTTCCCTTTCCTGTATTTCAAATGGAATGATTTTGACATGTTTAAGAAATTTAATATTTTTAAAATACACACTTGTGTAAAATTTTATAATGTTAAGAGTAGTTTGAATAGTTGTCAGCTCTAGCATTTCTTGAAGGTGAGATGTTTCAAACTAATTTTGAGAATATCTTTTAAGATAATCCAAATTATGATTTAATTTCTCCTTGCTGATGCTCCACAATAATTGTTGCCTTTGGAAAAATGAAATTAGCATTAATATTTAAGTTCATTTAAGTGTGAGAAAACTGGGGTGTATTACTCTAATGAGTATATAATATGAAAGTATTTTTAGGATTTTTCACCAGTACTTATTTGTACTGAGAAGAAACAAAATTGATTTCTGTTACTACTTCATAACTCACTTTTAAAATGGAGAGACTAGGGTTTAAGGAATATTTTTGAGCAATACAAGATACAATAGTCTTGTTGATTGCTTTTCAAACCACTGAAGTAAATACTACATAACTCCTAAATAATCTGGTTACTTCATCCAGGTTACGTAATTTTATTGTTATGTACAAGATTTGTAACCAAATCTGAAGTGAAATTCTAGTTTACTGCTAAATAGCTCTTCTAAAAACTATGGTCAAATTATTTACTAAGTCCTGTCATCTCAAAGGTGATGATGGGTCCTACTTAATGTTTTAGGAGTATATAATACTGGGTATTTATCACTTAATTTCACGTAAGCAACAAGAAAATAATTGTTAGAAAACAGACTGGGAGGGATCATTGCTCAACTCATTCCTATGATGGAGGAGGACAAACTAACTGTACATTGATTGGCCTGGCAAAAGGTTGAGATACATCAAAGTCATAAATGAGGTTTTGGATTCATTTAACTTTAACCTCTTGTACTCCAGTTTGTTAAAACAAAAGGAGCTCGTGGTATAATGTAAATTGAGAGCTGTTTCCTTTGAGGAGGCCTTGGTATGAGAAAAATAACAGCTGAATTGAATGATTTATTTGGTTTGATTTATATTGACATAAATCCTTTTAAGACAGGCAGCTGTTTGATATACTATACATTGAGTAACTGATCATTAGAGTTCATTGATTTAAATGAATAATGAATGTATTTAACAATTCTAGGAAATGATCTTACTGGCATATCACATTTATGAAATGCATTGTGTAATTGCTTTGTATATGAGTTTTGTATGCTTTTAAAACTTAATCCAAAAATTTTTTATTCAGGGAAAATGTCATATATTTAGTAAAAATCTAAAATTTTTATTTCAAAATTTGGCATTTGAACCATTCAATGCCATTATAATTGTAGTCACATGTAAGCAGAATCAGACAATATTTGTCCTTTTATTATGTATGACTTACACTTAGCAAAATTTGACATCATTTGTCATTAAGCAGACCTGAAATGTGAATAGGATTTACTACTTTGTTCAGAATGAGTTTTATTCGTACCAAATGGATGTGTGTGATGTGCATTTTGTTTTATCTAACTCGTAGGCGGAGAAGAACAGAGCTGCAGCAATGGCAAACAATCTACAAAAGGGAAGTGCTGGACCTATGAGGCTTTATGTGGGCTCATTACATTTTAACATAACTGAAGATATGCTTCGGGGGATCTTTGAGCCTTTTGGAAGGGTAAGTCCTAAGTTTTTCAGAGGATCCTAAATAGGTTCTTGATACTTAATACAACTGCATAAAAATTTGTTTACTTTGTCATGTTTATATGAGATTAATGTTAAGATGAGAGGGGGTGATTCAGTGAAGTTTTTGTGACAACTTAGTTTAAAATAGATTCCCTGAAGGATATTATTTGAAGACAGAATCTGTAAAAATGTTATTTCTAACATTACAGTGAAATACATAGTATTAGATTCACTCATTAAAAAAATAAACCTGAATGATGAAGGTATACTGTACTGTGCATTTGGAGCAAGAGATTTTTTTTCTTGGTTTGTGGTTTTTTTTGGATACTTCTTTTCTTACTGAAAATTTTAGGTGTATATAGAGAAGCTTTTCTGCTAAATAAGGAATTAGACTGTTTCTGCCCAGTGGTCCTCTTTTTTTCCTTCCCTCTTTATTGAAGTGTAATTGACATACAGCAGTGTGTAAGTTTAAGGTGTACAACATAATGGTTTGACTTCCTTACATCATGAAATTATTAACCCTAGTAAGTTTAGTGAACATCCATCATCTTACAGACACAACATTAAAGAAATAAATTTTTTTCCCTTGTGATGAGAACTCTTAGGATTTATTCTTGAAATTTAACATATAACATTCAGCAGTGTTAATTATCATGTTATATATTACATCCCTAGTTCCCTAATACTTTAAAGTTATCTTATACCGTTTGACTACCTGGATCTAACTCCTCCCCACTCCCACACTTCTGGTAGCCAGAAATACGATCTCTTTTTCTGTGAGTTTATTTTTGAAGTATAACTGATGTGTATCACTGCATTAGTTCCTGGTACACAACATACTAATTTGATACTTCTGTACATTTAAAAATGATCATGGAGAGGTGGGAGGGCTCAGTGGTAGAGTCTTGCTTACCATACGTGAGGTCCTCGGTTCAATGCCTAGTACCTCCATTAAATAAATAAATCAACCTAATTAACCCCCACCCCACCCCTTTTTTTTTAATTTTTAAAAAAGTGCAACCCCCCATTTTTTTTTAATGATGAGGATAAATTTGCTTGTCTTGATTTTAGAATAGAATAAATGTTACTAGTAGGTTGTGCTCTGGTTTAAAAGATTCATTGTGTGACCATGAATAAAAATCTTTGTTCTTGTACGTCATCCACTGCTTAATCTTTATTGCCCTTTTCTCTCACTATCCTCCACCCCGATTTGACCATTTGTTAAACTGTTTTCAGTTGTCAGTATTGATAACAGTTTTGGTGCTGATTTTTGTGGGTGCTTTATTGGGCATAAATGCATACTAATGGTGCAAAACCATAATTGTATGAGTTGGTCAGTCATTACAAAATGAATACTATTTTGAAATAACCAGAATAGGAAGAAGTACAACGTATGGGTGCTGTATTTTAATTTTTCATGCTTTTTATGTGTGGCCTACTTTATTGGAGTGCTATGGTGTAATTGATAAAATTCATTCATTTACGGTGAACAGTCATTGCTTTGTATCATATTCACAGGGTTGTGCAGCCATCAAGCACATCCTATGTTATTTTTAGTTACTCCATCATTTTAGGCAATTTATCATGTCTGGCATAATTGAGAATTAACATTTGCTGGGTTTTTTGTTTGGTGGTTTTTTTTTTTTTTTCTTTAGCATAATGGGAAGGAAACACGTTGATTTCATTTCTAGCTGATTGTATTTTACAAGGGATTTCAGATTTTTAGTGGTTTTTGGTGCAAAAGACTTAGGATTGTCTAATATTTCCCAGTGTATAACTTGTTTAGGAAGTTTCTAGGCCTGTAGAAGATATTTTGGGTATGAGGGATTGTGATAGACTTTTAATTATTTTTTAGGAGGAGACATTTTTTTAGTCATGTTTCAAGGAATAAAATACTTTTGCCCCTTTTTACTTAAATGATAATTGTAATTTTCATGTTTAGATTGAAAGTATCCAGCTCATGATGGATAGTGAAACAGGTCGATCCAAGGGATATGGATTTATTACGGTAAGCAGTTAGCATGAATAACATAATGTAAAAGTTTTTGACCCAAGTAGTGTAGTGTAAAATTTCATTAGGTATTGATAATGAGCAGGAGGTATGGTTAATATTTTCAAGTGATTTGAATCAGTTTACTGTTAGTAGCCAATTCTTTGTAGCTGTAAGTGTCCACCAAATGTGAAACATTAAGCAGTTTACTGTCCTGTATATGATCAGTCTGTTTAGTCAGCTCTTCATATAACTAAAGTCAATCACTCCTTTATGAATTCTTCAGTTTAACTCTTGTGACACATTCCTGTCAGTTGCATGAAGGTCTCTTGTAATCATATTTTACTTAAAATTGTTTTATATGGACATAACGCACAGCAGTGACCAGAATTGCTTTATTATAAGTGTTTGTGGCTGTCCTTGAAGTCCAGTCCCTGAATAGAGTATAAGGTGGCAGCTTGAATAATTGTGAATGGAGGTGCCCATTTAAAAATAAACTTTTATGTATTATTTCATGATGCAATCTAGTTACATGATAGCAGTTTTTCAAATTATTTTCTAACCTTGGAAAATGCTGTAAACACATTTTCACTTAGCATGCCCAAGGTCCTGGGTTCAATCCCCAAGACCACCATTAAAGTAAGTAAATAAACCTAATGACCTCCCTGCCCTAAAACTGAAACAAAAAAACACAAAACATTTTCAGTTTAAAATACAGATGGTTGTCGCGAATGCTGCTATTATAGACAAGTTTTTTTTTTAAATGTCCCAGTTTTTATGAAGAAATAACAATTGTTAGGGGTGAGGGTATATATACCTCAGTGGTAGAGTGTGTGTGCTTAGCATACAGGAGATCCTGGGTTAAATCCCTAGTTACCTGTATTATAAAATTTAATAAACAAACCTATTTTACCCCTCCCCCCCAAAAACCCCAAACAAAAAGAAATAACAATTGTGTATTATATCCAAATTTAAATAAAGTGTAAACCTATTCTGTAGTGATGAGAACCTGTTTCATTGGTCAGTGAAATTTTATCTACCTCAGTGTGTATTGGTGAAAGAAGAGAAGTTATTTATGAAACACCCAACATATTATTTTGTTTCTAGTAACATTAGCATGGTCAGGGGATTTATATTATGAATATTTCATTCTTATTATCTTAAGTATTTAGTGTTATATATAACAGGCTTAGTGCTTGAATTATCTGCACAGTGGGCATATTTTCACTAGAACACTACTAAATGTTAAGTAAACAAGGCATATTTTGCAAAGCATTTTACTTCAATTTTTAACACAAACTAAATGTAAACTGTTAACTATGATTTACTGTTTACTATGTATGCAAAGCTAGATTATGTAAGTTTACATGGTCCTGTGTGTTTGTGAATGTTACATTTTTAACTACTGTTTGTTCCTATCTCAGTTAATGGAAGCAGAATTATTTTTAAACAATTAAATATTCTGATGAAAGATGAAGCTGTGAAATTAGTGACAGTATAGCCCTTTCTTCCATTAAAATAAAACCAGATTGTGTGAATTAAAGTTTCATTTTGTCTGCATCCTGAAACAAAGAATAGTATCTGTTTAATTGGCAATAAAACTTGATCCAGGATTTTGTATTAAAAATCAAATTTTATATTAAAAATCTGAGTGAACTTTTAATTTTTCTGAGTAGTTCACTCTTAATCACCATTTTACTTCATCCCAGCATATTAAAAAGGGTTTTGAAGTTTGAAAAATTACTTCTCACATTTTGTTGCTAAGATTCTATATTCCCAAAGACAAGCATCATTAGTTGATGATACCTTGCCATTTACACCATATCAATAAATCTAATATGCATGAGCTTTTGTGGTCTGATCATTGAGGTTATATTACTTATAGGTTAGAATTTCTACTTTATCTATAATCTTTCCAGATGTAATTATTGAGTATACTAGATTTAATAAGTAAGTGTTTCTTTACCTTATGTATATAACTAACCTAATACACTGGGCTTTTTTATCCCCCTCTCAATTATATAGTTTTCTGATTCAGAATGTGCCAAGAAAGCTTTGGAACAACTAAATGGATTTGAGCTAGCAGGAAGGCCAATGAAGGTTGGTCATGTTACTGAACGTACTGATGCTTCCAGTGCTAGCTCGTTTTTGGACAGTGATGAACTAGAAAGGACTGGAATTGACTTGGGAACAACTGGTCGTCTCCAATTAATGGCAAGACTCGCAGAGGGTATGTTTTTCCTAGTGTTGTGAATTGTTCTGAGTATATTAATGAGAAAGGTAACCATGCAGACTAATAATAGAAAATGATTTTTCTTATTTTGGGGTTAACTTTATTTTTCTTGGGCAGCATATGTGGTTTTGTAGGTGAAATTCCTTGCTTTGAAGTTTTAATGGAACTTTTATGATAGTGCTGTTTGAGTACCACACCGTATGTTACAGGATTCTTTTTCTGTAATAATTATATCATCATACTTGAGAATAAATTTCATTACAGTGCTTATACAATGTCCTGCTTGTACTATATTGGCCCTCGTTATCTGCGGGTTCTGCATCTGTGAATACAGAGGGCAGACTACACCACACCATTTTACATAAGGGCCTTAAGCATTTGTGGATTTTTATATCGGGGAGTGGGTCCTGGAAACAATCTCACCCTCACAGCTACCGACAGAGCACTGTAATTTGTTTAACTTTGGAGGTGACTTTGATATTAAGTACCCAGAAAACTAGAATTTTCCTGCTCTTAACAAAGCAGGGACTTTTTTTAAGACCTATTCTTTTACAGGTACAGGTTTGCAGATCCCACCGGCAGCACAGCAAGCTTTGCAAATGAGTGGCTCTTTGGCATTTGGTGCTGTGGCAGGTAGGAATTGAATCTTTTCTATTTGAAATCATTGTTTTTTCACCTAATTCGAAAATTTGCCAAATTTTTGCATTTAAAAGGACTTACTGAGAATTCAATTCATCAAGTACTTTTAGTCTAAATTTCAAGAGTTCAGGTAAGAGGAGTAAAGATACAGGACATAATTATCCACTGATCATAATAAACTGTCAGGGTAGTTTTGAACCCTGCATACCAACTTTTAGTTGAAATTACTATAAGTAAAATCTTTTTAGATAAATCATTTTTTGAAGACTCAGTTCATATTGTTTCAAAGGAAAAATGTGGTGTTTTTAATGTTTTGAATTTAGAAACCTACAAGATGCCTTTAAATAAAGCTTTATTTAAAATAATTACAATATTAAAGAGTACAGAAAAAACTACTTTCCTAACTAGTATATACTATATAGTTGACCCTTGAACAGCATGGGTTTGAATGGCAAGGATTCACTTATAGGCGGAGTTTTTCAATAGTAAATAACTACGGCACTATGTGATCTATGGCTGGCTTAATCCGTGAATGCAAAATGACCAAGGATATGGAGGGCCGACTATTAAGTTACCTGAGAATTTTCAACTGCTCAGATGGTCCGTGTCCCTAACCCCCAGTTGTTGAGAGGTCTTTTGAGATTTTGAGTTAGGGAATGAAGTTCCTGGAGAGGGCAGTAGAAGGAGAGAATTGACAATTTATTACAATTATGTAACAATGGGTTCAGTTAATGAAACTTACTGTTTTCTTTTGTGGCTCAGTAACCTGAAATTTGCTTTTCTAAACTTTGATAATCCAAATGGATGAGCTAGAATAGCATTAAATTTTGAGATGTTAAGGACAGGAGTTAGCCAAGAAAGTATGGCAATTTTCTATTATAAATTAGTCCTTTGTTCTTATCTATAAAGTGAGACTGTCAGTATGTAAAATGTATAAGATCATTAGTACTGCAACTGCTTATACAAAAAATTCCATGAGTTTGCTTCATGATTTCCTTTTAAATTGAAAAGCCATTAATTAAAGGAGAAGATGATTTCTGCTTTTATATTATTCTTTACTATTCAGAGGTAGTGGGCTCTTTCCTCCTTTAGTGGGTGGCTTCCTTTTTTTCAGTGGATATCTGAGAGTTTAAGTATTTTAGAATATTTGCCTTTAGGGTCTTGTGCTTCCTGTCAAACTGTATGATTTATTTTGAAATCTTACAGGTAGTTCTTTAAAATTACTGATAAAACCATCTAGTGTATCACTATGAGAAGACACATTATAACTATTAGTGCATTTCTGTATTTATGAGTCATTTGGTGACTCCATTTCCCTGAATTGTTTTCTTTATTTTGACTTTTAAACAAGTATTAGACGTTTAATTTCTTTACAGTGAACAAGTATTCATAGAATGCTACTTGCTGTAATTGAAGATACTAAAGGAAACCCATCACTTCCAGAAATACATCCTAGTCTGGTTTGAAAGTTACTATTTTATCTGAAAACTTTATCCCTGTATTGCTTCCCATTGTTCAGGTCATTCTTTCAATAATTTTGAGAAATGCTTGATTGTTTACTGTATTCTAGGTATTTCACTAGCAGCTAGTGAACAAGATTTGTTCCCTGCCTTTAGGGATTTAATGCAAAGAAATGATTTTGGAGGTAGGGGTATAGCTCAGTTGATAGAGCAAGTGCTTAGGATGCATGGGGTCAAATAAAATTTTTTAAAAAGACCTATGATTTCATTTCTAAACAATTCTATGTTATATCTTGGATGCTGTATCAAATATGTTGATTGATTCGTAAATAGTATCTTCGCCTAATTGAAGATTTTCAGTGTCAGACATTGTTATTTCCCTCAGCCATTATTCTATGATGAATAAAGAATGGCCACATTTCCCTAGGCACACTCACTGTGTAGTTCATAGTATTAAGGCTGAAAATTCTAAATGTCCATACGGATTATTCTTAAAATAGCCATTTATTTATGTATTTTGTTATATTCCCCTTTTTTTAGTGTTTATTGATAGAGGGTTTTAACAGTTTGTTTTCTTAAAATTGTAATTACTACTGAGTTATTAATTGCAATTACTACCAAATTAATCAAAACTTAATTTTTAGGTAAATATTTATATAACTGGGTATTTTTTTCCATTGAGTCTTCATTAAAACCTTATACATTCCTTGTTGAGATTCAATAAACCACTGACTGTTGTCCCCCAAGTCCTTTAAAGTTGTTTTTTGAAACCAAGAGTGGCTCATCACTATATCCACGTCCTTATTCTGGAAGTTTAACAGGTCTTTCTAAAATAAGTTAGTTCTTACCTTTATGAAACCCATGCTTTGTTTCCTAACTTGTCACAAATGACCTGAAGAGTCCTTTTTTAAATTTTGCTAGGGATTTATATACACTTCGTATAGCATGGATTTCTGATGTCTATACATTTTTTCCCATTTTAGGAAAAAAAAAGACACTGTTATAATTTAAAGTTTATTGACAGTGTTCCTATGGTCATATCTTCAAGTTCCTTCAGTATACATCAGTTACATTTCTTCAGCTCCCTGAGATGCCAATTTTGAGCACCTAGGACCCAGGTATTCTTACATCCCCATATAACTTGGGCTGCAGGTCCCTTTTCATTTTTGCCCATGTTTTATGATTTTTCTGTACTCGGAAAGAAACCGAAATCATAGTAGAGTACTGCAATTGAATCACATGTTACTTCTTTAAAATTAGGTTACTGAGTCTAAATAGTTTCTATGTTGTATACTTCAAGATAACTTCACCAATATATGACATTTTCTTTATATTCAGACTTGGTGTTTTCACTTGCTGGCGGCTATTTGCTCTCTAATACAAAATGTTAATGAGAAGTGAAAATATATTGGTAGAAATCACCATTCTGTTTTAGTACAGATTAGATGCTTAAAATTTTTTATATTTCATAAATTATAGTAAATCTCATTAAATTTAATTCCTGCCTCTTTAAATTTCCAGAATAGACCAGGAAACTAGACCTAATAAAACTGCCACCTTTCCAGGCTGGACTTGACAACTTAAAATTTAAAAGAATTTTAAAAATAATATATACATATGGTTACAATGGTGTCTTTCTCACTGGTAATATTCTTGCTACTTAGTTGGTAGATTATTGAAAGTGTTTATAGGTATTGGATGTATGCTGTTCCAGTATTTACTGTTTTATTATAAACTTCTAAAGTTTAAAATGCTTACTGCTACTAGTAGAAAAATACATAGTTGAATATCCCAAGTACTTGGAATTGAATTCTCAAGATCAGGGTTTTCATGCATTTTCTGACCGGTGTGCTTCCCTTTCCCCATTTCCCATTATTCCCAAGTAAAGAGTAGTATAGTGGAATGAATTTGAGATGTGGAAGAGTACTAGGAATAGGAAGAGAGAGGCATTAGTTTCTTAGGATAGGAGGAAAGAAAAAGGCCCCAAAGCCTTGTCAATGAGGAATGGGGAAGGAGGTTTGGCTGCCAGGTTTTACTATAAGTTCATTTTTATAAACCCTGCTACTATAGTCCTCTTTTATTAATGCTTTCCTGACATTTACCCTGTTAGTTGAGGCTCTTCATTGTTCCTGCACTGAGCTGTAGAATTCTCTTTTGTTATAGATTTGCAAACAAGACTTTCCCAACAGACTGAAGGTGAGTTAAGTTTTTTATTTGTTTTTGAAGTGGATGTGAATATAGCAAGACATACTTGTATACATTTATTATATGATTATTGTTGTAGTTTGTATTTTGGGCCCAACTTTGTCAAAATGACATACAGTGTCACTACCAGTAAGCTATCTGGTAATTCATATTTAGAAGGCCTAATCCCAAATCATTACTAAGAATTACATGGATAAAGATGATAAATATCCATGCTTTTTTTTTTTGCTTTAGCTTGCTCACAGTTATTTTCAGCTTTCTTTGTTATCTTTGTGTTCTGATTGTAAGTTTTATATAGATGTCAGAAAATGAAATTTGTCATTTTAGTAGACAAATCTTTCAGAATATGGAGTCTGTAAAATTAATACAAGGTTAGGAAAAACTGGTTCTAACTCCAGTGATTTGTATAAGCAGTACCAAGTAATGAGAAGATTATCCTGAACTAAATTGCATGCAGATTTCAGATTGAAATAATTGATAAAATATGCTAGTTTTTAATAAAATTGCTGTTACTTAATGGAGCAAATTTAGTATCTTATAGGATATAGTTAATATTGGTTACGAAAACGATTTTGCATTATAAAGGTCTGTCCTTGTTCTTTGATTGGAATTCAATGTATATTTTAATTTTTCCAGCATATAAGACAATTGTGCTCAATCCTTTTTTTCCTAACAGATTTTTAAAAATAAAAGTGGTGGATTTTCCTAGTAGTTATATTTCTGTTCTGAATTAATTGTGTTCTGCATTCATCTACGTTGAGTTGGAATATTTCCATCATACATTTTCTAATACATTTCAGTATTCATACCATATAATGACCTCTGAAATTTTTTCCCAAGCATACTTTAATTTGTTTATGATAAGATACACAGTAGGCTTCATTTTACCTTAATTGTCATACAAGCACAGTTGGATATTTTTCTCCAGTAGAGTTTGGCATGTTAGTTATTTTAGCATTTTTGTTACAAAGTTTCATGAAAGATACTTATTTATTGAAGTAAAGTTAAAGAAGCAAAAAGCACTTACTCTATGAGAAACGATCAGTTTTTTATGATGTATTTCATGCGCAGCCCTAATTTTTATTCAGTGGAATATTTCTGATACTTCTCAGGTGATCATCCATTTTAATTACCATAATTTCTAATGCATTGTTTTATCCTTAGCTTTGGTTATTGTTATGTATTGGAATGAACTTTGGTCAAATATTATGATTACGGTGAGTTTTGTAAGAAACATCGACTGGTAATGTTTTCTAAATCACATTAAAGCAGTGGAGCAACTATCTTAAAAAATGGCCTCACTTCAAACTTAAAACCAATAGAGGTTTAAGTTTCCTCCTAAATATTAGTGTCCAGTAGTTTTTAAAAAATTTTTAACAATGACTGTTACTGGTATATACATGTTGCTCTTCGTAGTGTTTAGTCCTGCTAAAACAAACCCAGTCATTTCAACATTTGATTTTGTAATAGGTTTTACAGTCCTAGAATGTCTTGAATGCTTGAATTATTTTATGTATATTATTTTTAAAACTACATCCTTTTATAATGTTTATATATTTAGAAGGAAATATGAGGGGGGAGGGAAATAAAATAACTCAGTGGTAGAGCATAGGCTTAGCATGCCCGAGGTCTTGTGTTCGATCCACAGTACCTCTATTTAAAAATGAAAAGAAAATATGTAACTATTAATGGGCAGAAACCTAAGAAATACAACAGAGTATAGATTTAGTTGCAATTTTAAAGAATGTCTTTTCGCCATCCCTGCTTCTCAGATTATAACTCTAGCAGTCTTACAAAATCAATCTTTACTTTTCTGGATTGATTTGTATTGATATTTGTGTAATGGAAAGAATTTTCATTACATTTAAGGATTTCCCTTCTAAAAATAAAGTGCCCACTTGAAGTTCAAGATCAGCTATTTCAAATATTGTGTGGCCTCAGTTTTCTGGCAACTTAAATGGGGCATTGTTACATACATTGATATTTGATAGCATTGTAAATATGGTAAGTTAGTGAAGGGACTGACGACCTTAGTGTCGCACTTTGGGTCAAGTGGTTATACTTGGCCTTGTTTTATTTATCAGGGATATTCCTGTGCGCTTTCCATGAAACTGATTCTCTCTCTCTCATTTTTTTTAGCTTCAGCATTAGCTGCAGCTGCCTCTGTTCAACCTCTTGCAACACAGTGTTTCCAGCTGTCTAACATGTTTAACCCTCAAACGTAAGTAATTTACTTCGGGGCGGGGGAATAGCTCTGTGGTAGAGTGCATGCCTAGCATGTATGAGGTCCCGGCTTCAATTCCCGGTATCTCCATTACATAAACAAACAAAAAACAAACTTAATTACCTCCCCCCATTAAAAGAAAAAAACTCTAATAAAGAAGTAATTTACTTCCATCAAGTTCAAGAGGGTATGTTGTGAAAGCAATAATGTTTAAATTGTCTGAGTTAACGTTTAGATTGTTTTAACACGTTTGATAGTATTGATCCTTTTGTGTAGTAATTTTATGCATATAATTATTTCCTTTGTGTTTGTAAGGTTGGAATTGAATTAAAGCTATGCAGATTTTGCTTTCAACTTATAGCTAGTAGTTTTCTGTGAAGTTTGTTTCTGTTTGTGTCCCCATTATACTTTTCTCAGGCCTATGAAATGGTGATAAGCTTGGTATAAGTGTCTTGTAGATGCCAGTAAATCACTGCTTTGTAAATGTTAAACAGCAATGATTTTCTTTAAATTAAAAGAACACATGTAAGATTTTTAAATACAAATTAGAATATATAAGGGAGGTGGGTATAGCTTAGTGGTAGAATGAATGCATTTTAACATGCATGAAGTCCTGGGTTCAATCCCCAGTACCTCCGTTTAAAAATAAAAGAATATATATGTAACATTTTCTGAGTTTGAGTAGTTTCTAATAGACTTAATACTTTTCTTACTACAGAGAAGAAGAAGTTGGATGGGATACGGAGATTAAAGATGATGTGATTGAAGAATGTAATAAACATGGAGGAGTTATTCATATTTATGTTGACAAAAATTCAGCTCAGGTATTTTAATCTTAATAGACTGACTTCTCTTTTGTCTTGATTTTCACACGTACTTGGGGGTATTTTATGATCACTGTATTTCCTTAGAGGGTGTTTCTGTTTTTTGCTGAAGGAAGCTTTACCATACTGACTAAATAACACCCCCTCCGTAATAAAGACACTTCGAAAACAGTTAAATTATATCAGATCATCATGTAGCAATGTTGCTGGTAACATGAAAATTCTGGTACCATGATTTCATTCTTAAGCAGCATTCAAATTATAAAACATAGTAGCAAGGTTAGTTTTTGGGTGGATAAAACTCAACAAAATTCTAGGTGTATATAGTAGCTTGTGAAACAGTTGTGTTTATAGAGCAGTTAATTTTTGTACAGGCATCTTGAATAAATCTGTTGGAATCCATGTGGTATATCACAACACCCTTAACCTTTTTTGTTGTATTTTAGGGCAATGTGTATGTGAAGTGCCCATCAATTGCTGCAGCTATTGCTGCTGTCAATGCATTGCATGGCAGGTGGTTTGCTGGTGAGTTCAACCTTTTTTCTGAGTAATTGTTATTAAGGGTCTTATCTGAGTGATTAATTTGAGATACTAAACCATTGTATCTGTTTCTTTCAACAGGTAAAATGATAACAGCAGCATATGTACCTCTTCCAACTTATCACAACCTCTTTCCTGACTCTATGACAGCAACACAACTACTGGTTCCAAGTAGACGATGAAGGAAAATACAGTCCTTTATGTACATAGCTTTTTTTTTCTTGAGAATTCATCTTGAGTTATCTTTTATTTAGATAAAAATAAAGAGGCAAGGGTCTACTGTCATTTGTATACAATTCCTGTTACACTGAAAAAATAAAAATGTTAACAGGAATGCAGTGTGCTCATTCTCCCTAACTAGCAAATCCCACTGTATACAAAGCTGTTCTCTTGTTCTGCCTTTTAAGTGTACATGTAGAAAATTACATTAAGGATATAGGAATAGCTCTAGGGGAACAAATGTGCTTAACATAAAAAGGCAGACAGGGATGTAATGATGTTTTTAATGTTTCAGAAGCCTAACTTTTTACACAGCAGTTACATTTCACTAATGTTGATATTTGGTTAATGGTTTAGCAGAGTTTTCTGGAAGACAGTTTATGGAAATTTAAGACAGCTAAAAGGGCTGTTTGACTAACATCTCATCTTGCATTCTGATCAACTGGCAAGAAAAGGAGATTCCAAAATTACATTTCTGGATGGTATCGTTTCAGTTAATGTATCTGTAAAAGTTTCTTTGTAAATATTATGTGTTCTGGTGTGTCTAAGATTCCAAACAAAATGATCCCTGCATTTCCTCAAGATGTTCAGTGACAGTCTGGTGAGCAAAGCAGTCTGAGTAAGAAATAGGAAATGCAGAAATAGGTTTTGTCTGGTTGCATATATAATCTTTGCTCTTTTTAAGCTCTGTGAGCTCTGAAATATATTTTTGGGTTACTTCAGTGTGTTTGACAAGACAGCTTGATATTTCTATCAAACAAATGACTTTCATATTGCAACAATCTTTGTAAGAACCACTCAAATAAAATTCTCTTTAAAAGGCTGCAAGAAATCTTCATTTTTGAAATGTTTTAAAGTCATAGGAACTTGAAGATAGAATATTAGTTTGACTTTTTAGTTGTTACCTCTTTGGGAAAAATCTTAGTGACACTGTTGACCGCAAGTTGTCCTTGTACGTTCTGTATATTAGTCTAAGTACCAGACTCCTTATTTAGGGTAATGTGTAAAACCAAGGAATTTACCAAAAAGATTTGCCCAGGTCTCAAACCTGGACATTCTTAAATCTCTCCCACATTGTCTGGGAATCTTTGTGGAAAAAAATGCTTTGCTATTTAAAAAATACTGAACAAAATGGTTTAAGTTCAAACTGGTGTCCCCATTTAACTGCATTTGTTGAGCTTTACTATACTTGGACTGTAAGCTTTCAGTTATACTCTATAAACTTCGCTTCAGGTTTTTGTATCTAGTTAGTGTTGCTCCTAATGGAATGATTACCTTCCAGTATTGATTTCCTCACCTGGGTATTTGTTTCTACTGTATTGGGTTTTTTAGAGTTGAGGCACAGAGTAATACACGTTTATTCATATGTGAAGATTAGTTTGAATTTGTAGGCATCAGTTTTCTACCAAGCATTTTGAAGGATGTTTGTAATTCCCTTAACTTGCTTCAGTTACTCAACCTGGAGAAAAAATTAAAAGATTCAAGTTAATTTTTGACCACTGGGCAACAGTGTTCTTGGGGCAAAGACTTAAGCCAACTTTCTTTCCAAACTATCTTCTGTTATGTTCATAAGTAAAAGTTTTAGTCTCAAATCAAGTACTGTCAGGTTTTGTTCTGTCGTTCTTTTCTAGGGAACTGGGCCAGCAAAGGTGCCCTCGGGTATTTAATCTTACCTGTTAAAAAAACTTTACCAACAGCAAAGAATGAAATTTGGACTGTAAATGTTAAAAGCAAATTTGATAAGTGTTACGTAACTTAAAGTAGAAAATGGTTCATATGGCCATTCTGAGTGTGATCTTTTAGGTGATCAATTCCTGAGACAACTTACCACTTGTGGTTGTGACATCTGTCGCTGCTGTAGGTATTGTAGTGTCCTTGATTCTAGTTGGACCTAGTGTCTTTATGTCCCCCAAATATTCCAGTTTAGTTTCTTTTACCTTTATTACAACATTTACCATTAACAAATACTCAAGGGACATTTAAGTTTAGAGCAATACCAAGGGATGTGTGTGTGTACAGGTGAGGGGCACATCTCATGACTTGAGAAACTAACTTTAAATAGGATGGGAGTGGAGTCAGTTGATAGAGTTTACATCCTTATTGATGGCTGGTTAGAAAATCATCAGGGATTCTTGCAGTTGAGAAGCTACAAAAGTGATGGTTTAAATTTGTTTCAATGTGAATGATTAGTTTTTCTGGTCAAGTCATTTGAAGGACAAAATTTGAGATGAACAACATAACAGCACTGGAAATAAGACTTACAGGTTAACCTTGCAGTGTAACCTTGGAATCTGCACTTAACAGCATTTTAAAGCTGAAAAACTAGTCTAATAGCATCAACCTTTAAAGTTTAATAATAAGGGTTTACTGGCATCTATGGAGAACTCCAAGCATGCAACATTTTTTAAACTTTGGATTAACAGAAACAGGTCTTGTGAAGCAAGATGCCAAACTATTAGCCCACCTCCAAACATCTATAACCAAACTGGGTAATAGGCTGAGAGTGAGAAGAAAAAAATGCCTCTAACAAACTCAGAATACTTAAAGGCTTGTTTTATTATAGTACATGGGATGGGAGGGGGTGGATGTAGTGGGCAAACACTGCCCTCATTAGCATCGGATGCCCATCCCGATGGCCATGAATGTACCAAAGGTGCCGCCACTCTGCATCATGGTTTTCCCGATGCCGCCCATCAGCTCCCGACCCCGCATTCCGATCCTGAGAGAGGAGGAAACCAAGATGGCGCCAATTGTGAACAAAAATACAGGGAGGGGCATTAACTGCCCTTTTCTAATTTGTGGTAATGCTGAATTAGGCACTGCTGAAGTCTGGCAGGACATTATCTCGTCTTACATGGGGTAGTACTGACAAAGAAAATGATCCATCAGGGTCTCTAGGTGGATTCTTCTGATTAATGTATCAACTGTCTTCAGATTGGGGGAGGCAGCAGCAGCTGTGCGGAAACCATTTGGGGGGAGGCGTGGCTGGTTTTTACCACCAGAGTATATATAATCCAATAAAGACACCTTTTACACGATTTCTTAGTGTTAATGACTGGAGTCTGACCTGGGTTCAAGAACTAGCTATGCAATTTACAGGCTGTCAAGTGTAAAATGGGGATAACGTTCACAAGATTGTTGTGATAACAGCACTTTACATCAATGACACTCAGTAAGTGCTCAGTTAATGGTAACTTACACTCTGGAAAAAAATGGGAATAATACTCTTACGTGTGAAAATAACATTTAAGGTATAGAATTTATCTACCTTAGCTTGTTCCCAGTACAGTAAAATTAGTCAACAAGTTTGTTTTGGTACGCGCAATTGTAAATATAACAGCAGTAAGACGGTAGGAATAAACACTTATTGGGCACTTAATATGTGCCAGATTCTGTGCTAAGTGTGGTCTGATTTGATCCTTACAAGTCTATGAGGTAAAGGTTACTAACCTCATTTTACACTTGAAACCCAGGCTCCAAACTGCCTAAGATTACAGGAGTAAGGGCCAGAGAGCTGTTTGAATCAGAGCTCGTATTTTCAACGACTGAGGTTTCCAACCTGTCCTCCCAGACTGAAGATGGTTAGGATATCAGTCTCGCTTGGACAGCGAGGGAATTGGAACGATGTAGACTCTATCCTGGCTGCAGGCCGAGTGGTGTGGAGCGGGAAAGTCTGGTAGTCCAGCCCAGAGATCACTGCCCACGCCCCTCACCTGAGGCAGGAAAACGTGCCGAAGAGCGCCCCGGCCGCCATGCCCACGGCGCAACCCATCACAAAGCCCATCTTCACGCGGTCGAAGCAGCTAGGCTGGGACTGTCCGTAGGGACCCACGGCCACCGGCATCTGCGGGGTTCGAAGGTTAGGGAAGTACAGGCCTAGCCGCCAGCCCGAGAGTATGGCAGGGGCCGGAGCTGGTGGGCTGGGAAGGGGCCCAAGGGTTCGGGGGAGTCTGGGAAGGAAAATAAGGGCGTAGCCCGGCTCTACCGCCCTCTGAGAGTTCGAGTCCCCGGGCCGCGGCGCCCCCACCTCACCTCGTTCGTGGCCTCCGTCGCTCAGTTCTACGTCTCGCACAGAACGCGACGCAGAGCGCACTCACGGCTCGAGGAATCGCTTCCGGGGCGTGGATTAGTACTTCCGGGAGCCTGTATCTGAGGGCTGCGGCTGTTGCGGGTCGGGGGCTCTGCTTTCTGGACCATGCTGCTGCGAACCGCTTGGAGGCGGGCAGCCGCGGCCTTGCCCATCGCTCAGGGGCTGAGGGTCAAGGCGCCCACTCGGGGACTGCGCCTGCGCGGTACGCTCCGGAGCCCGCTCGCTGCCACCTCCCTAGGGGTGCGGAGCTTTCTTCCGGGAGCGGCGACGCACCTGAATTTTACCGAGCCTCCCTCTTCTACGCGCTCCCCAGACCCTCTGACCCTTCCTCTTGACGGCATCCCTCAAACTTTCTCAGGCTGGTCCCCCGAACGGTTTACTTCGCTGCGCGCACTCCTTTTCCACTTTCAGACCCTGCCCCGCAGGCCCTCAGAACCGTTGAGGCTCGGCCTTCGGACGTCACCAACTTTTAGAGCTGCTGCTCGTGTAGTAACCTTTGAAGGAGGTCTTACATACCGTCTCCACATTCCTCAATGGTTTTGCCCTTTCAGAGGCCACCCCCCACCCCCAATGCCAAGGACGCAATTCGAATATTGTCTAAACATCCCCCTCCAAGAACCCTGTCTCTATCGCTTACTTTCTTTTACAGTTTGCTCATGTTTTCTGATGTTTTGTTTCCTTTTCCACTGAGATTTGACCTCGGCACCCTTTAAACTTATCTCACCTACATCCGGTTTTGTCTTCTGCTATCTTGGATGCCCTGTGTGCATAGTTAGTTGCATCTTCTCTCACTTAGCCACTCCATTTCATTTTTTGTCAGTTGTAGGCCATGCTCCCCAGTCTGCTGTTCCCTTAGATGCAGCCACTGCTCCAGAGGCAGAGTCAATGCTGCGACCTCTGTATATGGATGTGCAAGCTACAACTCCTCTGGTAAGGCTAGACGGGCAGCTTTCCCCAAGGCTGTTTATAGGCATTTTATTATAGAATTGGCAGTGCACAGAAATGGCTGAAGCCTTGTAGAAGTGCAAGCCATTGAGAAGTGTGTGCTGGGAAAAGCAACGAGTCAGGAGGCTTAATTTGTAATCCACTTGAAGTAACTTTACTACTTAACTGGCTGTTGACTTGGGTCATATCACTTTGTTGCAGGCCCTATGGTAGTAGTTAAAAGCATAGGCTCTGAAATTAGCTGGACTGCTACTTAACTGTGAATTTGGACAAGTATTAAATAGGTTAAAAGATATAAAGCAACCTTTAGAACAGAGCCTGGCACATGATAAGAACTTGAATAGTCATGCAAGGTTTCATCAACATGTGGATTATCATGTTCTGGCCCCTCATAGATCACATTGCTTGGCAGGGGTGGAAACACCTGCAGACACAGCTGTCAGGGCAAGGCAGTGTTTGTAGATTATCTGAGGAAATGGTAGTATAATCCGTTTTAAGATGAATTGGTAGGGAAGTATGTTAGGCTAACATCTGGTTAAAATTTGAGGGGTTGGAAGAGTGTTTGAGGCCTAATCTAGACAGGGTCTGAAGGGTTGGGACTGTGTTGAGGCAGGTTGGGCTGGTCTGAGGGGGTCAAGTGGGGCCTGAGTTAACAATAGGCTCAAAAACATTGATTTTTTTCTGTTGTGCTCAGGACCCTCGGGTGCTTGATGCCATGCTCCCTTACCTAGTCAACTACTATGGGAACCCACACTCCCGGACACATGCTTATGGCTGGGAGAGTGAGGCAGCCATGGAACGTGCTCGCCAGGTTAGTTCAGAAGGTTCTGATGTTAGCGGTTCAGTGGCCTGTGGGAGATATTTCCTTCTTGGTAACTGTGGGTGAAGATAGAAATGGTTTGGCGTGCTCTCTCAGGAAGAGATTCAAAGAGCAGGCCTTTGGAGTTCCTCTGAAGGCATTTGATTATTTCCCACATTTCCTAGCTAAATGACCTTTAGCAAGTTATCTAATTTCTAGAAGCCTCCATTTCCTCATATTGAAAATGGAGATTGTAGTAGTTCCTACTCCTTTGGGTTTTGGGATAGATTAAATGAGACAATGCTGGTGATGTGTTTATTAACATGATGCCTATACATACTAAGAGCTCAGTAAGTTCTTTTTAAAAACACTAAAGTTGTTATTATTATTATTATTCTGTATAGGGCTGGAAAAGAGCCTGGGCTCTGGGATATAGCTGTATCTATCCCTTGTCTGACCCTAATGGGTGCAGAGCTGCTTCTTGGGCAGTTGATAGAGTACAGTGGAGTTCTTGCTCCCGACCTCTTAGTTATGTCTGCAGCTGCATTCCTGCCTGCGGAACTAATGATACCTGTTTCCTGCAGCAAGTAGCATCTTTGATTGGGGCTGATCCTCGAGAGATCATTTTTACTAGCGGAGCCACTGAATCTAACAACATAGCAATTAAGGTAAGACAATGGAATGAGAGGGCATATCTGAGCTTTCCTGACGTGGGAAATGGTGTCTTGCCATCATTTGGGCTCATATATGTGTTTCATAGTTACCTACTTTTACACTGTTATGATGAAAACACACAGACACACACTCTTTCAGATTTGTTGCTTCCTTCAGCCCCTTGGAATCTACTCTGTCTTAAGTCTTTGCTCCTGTTGAACTGAGTTCAGTGAGGTAGTTGGATAGAGAAGGAGGTGGCTCTTAGACCATTAACCATTTGGTTTTCTGGATGACAGCTACTTCAGAGATTAAATAATAATGACTCAACCCTTTTCCCCATTCTTTTGATCTCATCACAGTGATGTCCAGCATACGCTTGTAATTGGGCATGTTTCCCTGCTTCTTGTTACCAACTTCACCCTTGTGTCTGTGATTTCAGGGCTCCCTTCCTCTCAGCCTTCCCTTTCTTTCTGGTTAGATCTGTTTGCAGCAAGTTCCTCCTGTTTCTTTAGATGTCCCCATTTTGAAGTCCTGGCTACTGTGATACCTTCTGTCTGCATTCATTTGATCACCCATTCTGAGATTAGTCACTCTATCCTTGGGGCATACAGATCTTTGGTGCTAACAAAAGTAAAATTCCACTCTCCGTAGTCTTGTTGATGTTTCATAGAACATAATCACATTTGACTGGGTCTAGTTACCAGGGTCACTTAGGTAAATACCAAGGCTCTGATAAATTGTAGGCTGCTGTAGATTCAACTTTGGCTCTACCCCTTCTCACCATTGTCTCTCAATTCTGCTGCCAGTATTAGTTTTTCTGACCTTGGACTGAGTGAGGAAGCCTAGACCAGGGCCAGGCTCCAGAGTCGCCAGCACTTTGCTTGATCCCAAGAGCAGGAAGGCATCCTTTCTTTGAACTGCAGAGACCACAGAGCCAGGGGTGTAGGTCTCTCCAAAGATGAGGATGATTTCTGGAATGGGGAGCATTTTCAAAACTTTGAAAATATTTGCTTTGAAAGTCTCCACAGTTTCCCAAACCTAGAGGTCAAGGATTGCTAAGGATAACTGTGACAGCTTTCCCCTTAGTCTCCTGGATGGGTAGAGTACTGCTGTTAGAGGATTCAACACTGTGGGTAACTGAGATAGGAGGTGGGGAAGGGAACTTTTAAATGTTTTCATTTTTATGCTCTTTGTCCTCAAGAACATACAGTTTTCATATAGTTATAATTTTGGCCTAATTAGTTTTATATGCTGCTTTTAAAGTAGTACTCTTATAAGCTCTGAGAGGGACATGGTTGCACATTTTATTTAAGTTTTTTAAAAGTTATTCATGATATGTGGTGAGGTTTTTTTTTTTTAATCCTATGGAGAGGTTTAAAATAAAATGTAGGTCTTCTACTTCTTCCTCCTTTATTTTGACCCTGACTCCTGCTTGGCAAAGTTAATTTTGAACTGATTCTGTTTAGTATTGTTCCAGAAAACAAATTATTCATAAAAATAAATTTGCTTTTAATATTTTCACACATTGTAGCATGCCACATTTATTCTTCTATAACCATTAATAATATGTCCTATGTTTTTCCATTTCAAACTCCATAATTTTTACTATAACTACATTCTTTTTCATGGAGTTGTGTTATTGCAATTTACTGTTTATTTCTCTCTTATTGGATGTGTTTAATCTTTCCATTTTTTTTAAGGATTGTAAATATAACTAAAGCATTTTGTCTCTATAGCTTCATCTATCTTTTGAAATATTTCCCTAAGGTAAATTCCCCAAGGAGGAATCACAGTAAAGAGTGTGAATACAGCTTATAAAACATCTTTACAAATGATTCTCTGAAGAGATTATAATGTGAATATGGCCATCAGCAAGGAATGAATGTATGAGTTTCACTTCCACATTGCCAGCTTTGGGTATCAGTATCACCACATTTGCAGGTTTTGTTGTTTAAATAGAAATAAAAGAGAAAGGCTTTTCCTGGGATGCAAGGGTAGGAATTTTCCCTTTTCTCCACCTAAGGGATAGTAAAAAAGCATGTTTGGTCTTTGTCCTCTGTTCTGGCACAGGGCTTCAAAAACCCTTGGAGTTTCCTGAATGATAGGAATATCTTTTGTTATTTATAACAAATCCCTTTGGACCATACCTGAGTTTCTGGCAATGAAGTGACTCATGGTGGCCCTTAGATAGTTTCCAGGGACTGGCCCAAGTGATTAGAGGGTTGAAACTTTGGTCTGGGGAGGAGGAGTCTCGAGATTGAGCCCAGTCACATGGCCAGTGATTTAATCAGTCATGCATATGTAATGAAACCTGGCTAAAAACTCTGGGCAATGAGAGTGAGAGGAGCTTCCAGGTTGGTGAACTCATGGATGTACTGAGAAGTGGCGTGCTTAGATTCATGGGGAGAGGGCTTGGAAGCTCTGTGTCCCTCCCTGCCCCAGACCTCGCCCTGTGCGTCTCTTCCGCTTAGCTGTTTCTGAGTTGTATCCTTTATGTAAAAGCTATTACAGTAAGTTTAGTGTTTTCAGTGAGTTCTGTGAGTCATAGAGAATTATTGAACCTTAGGGGGCTGTGAGAAGCCCTGTATTTGTAGCCAGCGGGGGAAGTTTGGAGGGTGGCTTGTGACACCTGGGCTTTGTAGCTAGCATCTGGAGTGGAGGCAGTCCTGTGGGACTAAGCCCCTTAACCTGTGGGATTTGCACTAATTTGGGATAGTGTCAGAATTAAATGGAATTATAGGACATGCAGTTGCTGTCAGAGAATTGATGTTGGAGCATACTGCCCTTGTCCACTTACTCCTTACAACTGAGATAGAAGTCACTACTGTCTCTGATTATATTCTTCTTCCTTCCACCACCACCAATATCCAGGGGGTGGCCAGGTTCTACAGGTCACGGAAAAAGCATTTGATCACCACACAGACGGAACACAAATGTGTCTTGGACTCCTGCCGTTCACTGGAAGCTGAGGGCTTTCAGGTCACCTACCTCCCAGTGAAGAAGAGTGGAATCATTGACCTGAAGGTAGGAGGGACATAATAGGAGGACCTTGGCTTCAGTCTATAAATCTGTCTCTTCAGCCTCAGCTGGAGCTTGAAGGATTAGATCTAATGGTGCGGGTAGGTGAAGTTTAGAGAAATAGGCCTCACAGTGAAACTGAGAGTATGCTCCCCTTGAGTGTGTACCATCTTCCTTTTCTCTGGAGGATTTGTTTCTCAGCTTTGTTGGTGCTTCCTGGTTTGTGTGAGAGCCCCTGGGTATATGTGCAGGATGCCAGAGGCTCACTCTCACGTTGGGTAAGCTCTGGCCTCCTCTTCCTGCACTCATCCTTCTAAAGAGGACGTATAGTTCTTGTGAAGAGTATTTCCCTTTTTGGCGCATATCTTTATATGTCCATTTTTGGGTAGTGAGTCCACCAGATTTTGGATACCAGCATCCCTAGACAAATCCTAAAATATAGTTTGTGGACAGAGTCATGTGCAAATAGAGAGAGTTTTACTGTTTCCTTTCCAACAAAGTGGCCTTTTATTCCTTTTTCTTGCCCAGTTGCCCTGGCAAGAACTTCTAGTACAAAGTTGAACAAAAGTGATGAGTGCAGGTACTCTTGTTCCTGATCTTGAACCATTATATGAACTTAGCTGTGGATTTTTCATGGCTATTCTTGCGTCAATGTCCTTTATCAGGTTGAGGAAATTCTCTTCCCTTCCTAGTTTGTTGAATTTTTTTTTTTTTTGCATGAATATGTGTTGGATTTTTTATGGGTAGGGGGTAATTAGGTTTATTTATTTATTTATTTATTTATTTACTTAATGGAGGTACTGGGGATTGAACCCAGGACCATGTGCATGCTAAGCATACACTCTACTATTGAGCTATACCCTCCCCGCTGGATGTTGGATTTTATCAATTGTTTTTTGTGTCTGTTGAGGTGATCATGTTGTTTTGCTCTCTGGTCTGTTAATATGGTGTATATGTTAATTGATTTTTTTTTGTATGTTGAACTTGTATTCCTGGATTAAATCCCACTTGGTCATGTGTGTGTGATCCTTTGTTTATGTTGCTGGATTTGGTTTGCTAGTATTTTGTTAAGGATTTTTGCATCTATATTCATTAAGCCTATTTTTTTAATATATATTCAATAATTATGTTTCATTAAGGTTGTTGATTTGTAGTTTTCTTGTGACATCTTTGTGTGTTTTGATATCAGGGTAATACTGGTCTCAGAATGGGCATGTTGGTTGTAACCTACTGTTTTAGTCTTTCTAACCACTGTGTCCCTTCATGAAACTGTCCATTTCAGACACACTGTCTTCACCTCTCCCTAATGTGTCCTAACCAGTCTTACTTTGGGCCTGTCCTCACATATATCCTTACCTTTGGTCTATTCTTCTTTTTCTTCCTGCAATTACCTAATCTTCTGTCTCTTTTAAAAACTTAGTTCAAATCCCAGCTCTTTCATGAAATCTCTTTGGCTGCTCTAACCCCTTTTAACCTCTTTCTGTAAATCCCCTCAATTACTTAATGGCTTTTTTTTTTTTTGAGATATAGTTGATGTACAGTATTTTGTAAGTTACAGGCACATACAGCATAGGGATTTGCAATTTTTAAAGTTTATACTCCGTTCAGTATATATGTGTGGGTGGGGAGGGCTATGTGTGAATTCTCTGTATTTTCTGCTCAGTTCTGCTGTGAACCTGAAACTGCTCTAAAAAAATACAGTCCATTAATTTAAAAAAAGATTATACTCCATTTATAGTTATTATAAAATATTGACCATATTCCCTGTGTTGTACAATGTATCGTTGTGGTTTATTTATTTTATATAGTTATTTAATGTCTTTTTACGTGCTTTGTTGTAGCATATGTCTATCTCTCCACTAGTCTAAGTTTCTTGAATGCTGGGAGCGCATATTTTCTGTTTTTTTTTTCTCATATTACTTAACATAGTGCCTTTCTTTCACTTCATACTATTTATTGTGTCATAGTGCACCAGGGACAGGGGGATGAACAAGACAAGCCTAGTTTCTGCCTTCAAGGAACTTAACATTCTAGTGAATCAGGCAGTTAATGTGTAAATGAACCAATAAATGAAGTAATTATGAATTGGAATAAATGCTATAAAGGAAGCAAATAAGAAGCTGAGAGAAGCATAACATTGATAACCTACCTTAGACCAGTGTTAGGGAAATTATAATAGATGTTGGGAGGTTGATTAATAGTTTCTTTAAGATAAATGTTTTAGTCAGATGGTCCCTACCTCAGTGTTGTTAATATTAACCTTGTTTCTTTTTTACTACTTACTTTGTTCTTTGCTGCTTACTCTGACAACCTTTTTTTTTAAATTAAACTTTTAATTTTTAAATAATTGTAGATTCACATGCAGCTGTGAGAAATAATACAGAGAGTTCTCATGTACCCTTTATCCAGTTTCCCTTAAAGAGAACATCTTGCAAAAGTACAGTGCAATATCATAAGCAGGATATTGATGTTGATAACAGTCTACCAATCTTGTTCTGATTTCCCCAGTTTTGCCTGTACTCACTCGTGTGTGTGTTTAGTTCTATGCAGTTTCATTACATATGTGGGTTCATGTAACTGTCACCACAAGGATGCTTCATGTTGTTCTTTTAAAACCACTAATTTGATCTCCATTTCTTTAATTGTGTAATTTCAATAATGTTATATAAATGGAATAATATAGTATGTAATTTGGGATTGGCTTTTATCACTTAGCATAAGTCTTTGGCGAGTCATTTAAGTTGTTGCATGTCTTAGTAGCCTGTTCATTTTTATTGCTGAATAGTAGTCTAGGTAATGGAAATACCAGTTTGTTTAACCATTTACTATTGAAGGACATCTGGGTTGTTTCTTGGTTTTGGCTATTATGAATAGCCAAATGAACATATGAATAGCTACTGTAAACATTTATGTATTGTTTTTTGTGTGTGTGAATTTAAGTTTACATTTCCCTGAGGTAAATGCCCAAGAGTGTGATTATTGGGTCATATGGTAATTTCATGTTTAGCTTTATAAGAAACAAAAACTACCAAACTTTTTTTCAGTGTAGCTGCACCATTTTATGTTCCCACCAGTACTGTATGAATGATCCAGCTTCTTTGCATCCTCCAGCATTTTGTGTTGTCACTATTTTAATTTTACCTGTTTTGATAGGTATGTAGGGAAAAGCCCCTTTTCAAGACTAAGTTTGCCTACATTCCGAGTTAGGGAGGACTTTGTTGGTACTATACAGTCTTACTTCTGATATTCTTAGGAACTAGAGGCTGCCATCCAGCCAGATACCAGCCTGGTCTCAGTCATGACTGTGAACAATGAGATTGGAGTGAAGCAGCCCATTGCAGAAATAGGTGAGTATCGTGGGTGGACCTGATTCTTGCCCACCACTGGGATCCATCTGAGGGGCAGGACTGGACCAGGAGCTGTGACGCTTTATAGAATACAGTAAGGAAATCAAGGGAAAGAGAACTTCAGTTCCTTGTTCAAGGACATATTGTAAATGGCATAGCTAGTATTTGAATCCAGGTCTAGTACCTGTTATGTTTTCATTTTCCTGCAGTTGGTGCTGAAAACAAAACAAAAAACCTCCACCTTTTTTCTCTACCTCATTCACTTTTTTCATTGTAGAACATCTCTTTATTATGCTCACCTAGAGCCAGAGACACTCACCCTGTAACCTCTTAGCCACATTAGCAAATAGATCTGTTAATCTTTGTGCCTTTTAAATCAAAAAGCCTCTAAAAGGTAATTTAATATATTGAAAGACAAGTGTTAATGAGGTAGAAAGATTCTTAAGAATCAAAATATCAGGAGTTTTTGATTTGGTGCTTTGCACTTGCTCTTACTTATTCTAGTTAAGGAGCTGAGAATGAGACAGAGACAGAAAGAGAAAAAGAAAGAGAGGATTGATTTACTTTATGGCTAGAGGCCAATGCCAGAGGCAGTTTTGCCTTAGAACTCTTAGTACATTGTGGGACAACTGCCAGGTGACTTCCTGACATTGAGCTCTGGTCCTTCCCCTCTGTTGTTTCCTCAGGGCGGATTTGCAGTTCCAGAAAGGTATATTTTCATACCGATGCAGCCCAGGCTGTTGGAAAAATCCCACTTGACGTCAATGACATGAAAATTGATCTCATGAGCATCAGTGGTCACAAAATCTATGGTCCCAAAGGTACTGCCCCTCCTAGAGTTCCTCCTCTCTGTGCCTCCCAGCAAACCCTTTGACAGATGTTCCTGGAATTCATTTGGGACTATCATTGCTCTCAGAGGAAGTTAGTGCTCTGCAGAATCCAAATGTTGTTTAGCAGTAGCAAAGAACACTTGCCTACTTGTAGACTCTAGTGGTTACTATATATAGCAGACCGTTCTTCCCTGGTCTCTTTAGAAAATCCTTAGAGAACATGTAGATGTTAATTTGGTTGAGGAGCAAAGGGTTTTGTCATATCAAATTAGCTAGGTAAGTCCAGTTATCTTGTCAGCTGTGATATGCAGAGCAATATTCTTTGAGTCCTTCATCCCCCTGTGTCTTATTTTAGCCTTAGGGGAAGATTGGGTGGGCTTTTATGTCTGTTGGTATTTGTTCCTAGATTTAGTTGTCTCTGCTCAGGTTAGTCTCTCAAGGATACTTGTCTGTCTCCTATGGTCCTGTTGGCCTAGGAATGTTTTCTAGGTGGAGTTCTGCCTCTTCACCCCAACCTTTGGCAAGAGTCTATTATCCTCTATTTTGTGGAGGTAGCCTTCAAAAGCAAACAACTCCTCCTCTGTCTTTTGGGTGAGGGCCTGTGGTGGCTGGCTATGCCTCCACACTTTAAGCTGTGTCTGCAGGGTGGATGTGGGAAAAGGTGTGATAGTGCCTGGAAGTATGCAAGCTGGCTTCTAAAGGCTTCCAGAGGTTATAAAGAGTGTTTTTGGCAGCTGCTGTTTTTAAAAGGCATTCTATCTTTAAAATGTTGCCATTATTGGCATTTATTATAGATAAATCTATTTTGATAAAACCAGTTAACTCATATTGAGCAGAAGCTCTGATCAGCACTTACATATGGGTATCCCTCACTCCAAACTCTTGCTTTTCGAACTTAGAATCTAATCTAAATAGATCTAGCTACTATCCAGAGCTGGTTATCTGAGCAGCTACTCTCTGAACTTGAGAACTGTAGAGGTTCAGCTAGTGAATTTGAGTTTGACTTTATTTTTTAATGGGGATGTGAAATATTTCTTAATAAATGCAGTTTAGGACATAAAATTATTTTAAAACTAAGGTCCTTCATAGTATAGTTAGGTACCACTGCCTTAGTTTTTATAGTATCTGCAGTCTCTGCCTCAACAGTTGTTCTGTGTGGGAGAAGATGACCTTCAGCAAGTGTTCACTCCATTCAAAACCCTTGACTAGTTAGTGAATACCTTTATACATTCATGCTCATATTTTGGTGTGAAATTCCTGTAAATGGATTTGCTGAGTCATAAATTATACACATTTTTAAATTTTGATAGATTCTAGGAGATTGTGCTAATTTTTACTTCCATTCTGATCTACCCACCCCTTTTTCCCTTAAGGTTTTAAATTTTCATTCTATTTAGACAAGGTAATATGGTTCAAAACTCAAAAGCTACAAAAAGTACACTGGAAAGTCTCACATCCCAGCTCCCAGCCATGTTGTTCCCCAACTGGGGAGGCAGTTTCTTGAGTATTTTTCTAGAATTATTCTATGCATTTACAAGCACGTATATACTTCCCTCACCTCCCCTATTTTACTCAAACAGTAGCATACTATACTCATTGTTCTGCATCTTGCTTTTTTCATCTAACAATGTATCCTTTTTTTAACTGGTGTACAGGCATTATTCATATTTCACAGTTTTCTACCAATGTATCTCAGAGATTTTATAGTGACAGTATAGAAGGAGCTTCCTCATTCTTTAATACACCTACTTTGTATTTTGGGCACAGATATACCATGATTTGCCCATGTTCCTGCTGATGGACATCTAAGTTGTTTCTAATTTTTGCTTTTATGAATAATGCTGCATTGTATGATGTCATTTTATACATGCATAGGAAGCTACTTTAAACCATTTTGGTCATCACTCCTTCTGGTAGTAACCTTCCTGATGTTAAATAATTTTGATAAATATTATGCTTTTGCTGGTATTTCTCCTTTTCCTCCAACATTTTTTATTTTGAAAAATTACAAGCTTACAGAAGAGTTGAAAGAATGTTTCAACCCCTTTGAAAAGTGATACTTTGTTTCATCTACCTTTTCCTTTTTCTCTTTTTTGTAACAAATTTTGTTTCCCAGGGGTTGGTGCCATCTACATTCGCCGCCGGCCCCGTGTGCGTGTGGAGGCCCTCCAGAGTGGAGGGGGCCAGGAGCGGGGTATGCGGTCTGGGACAGTACCCACACCTTTGGTGGTGGGGCTGGGGGCTGCGTGTGAGGTGGCACAGAAAGAGATGGAGGTATGGGGAGAGTAGTTCTGTCCCACAAATTCTTCCCCTGTGCTGGGTCTCCTATTTAGAGGCTTCTTGGCATGACTGAGTCAGATCTTTGCCAGAAGAGGAGGTTTAAGAAAACCATCTTTGTCCCAGTGCTGCTGGCATCTTGTTCTGAGGGAGGTGTAATGGGCTCCAAAATCCAGGGCCCTTCAGTAGTTATCAGTTCATTTAGTCTGGGTTATTGGAACCATGTGTCCAGTTATTGAACCCCTTTGCACACCAGGTGCTATGCTCAGTGCTGGGGATACAGTGGTTTCCATGAGTAACACAGGATGATAGGTGGGTCAGAAGCACTGGTACTTCTGGACACAGGGAAGGGCTCCCTGTCCTGTGTGTTTCTGAGGTGTTAATGGTCACTATTCATAGTCTTCCCTTGCCTGCTCCTCAGTATGACCACAAGCGGATCTCAAAGTTAGCAGAGCGACTGACACAGAAGATAATGAAGAGCCTTTCAGATGTGGTGATGAATGGAGACCCTGAGCACCATTACCCAGGTATGGACATGCCCATTCTGTCCCTATCTGGAAGAGCCTGAGACTCTGAAACTTCTCCCAATGCAGTTCTTTCTTCCAGGTTGCATCAACCTATCCTTTGCATATGTGGAAGGGGAGAGTCTGCTGATGGCACTTAAGGATGTCGCCTTATCCTCGGGGAGGTGAGTTGGACTGGATAGACAGGGACTGTGGCAGGATCAATTAGCCTGGCTTCTAAGTGGTAGGTTAGTACCATCTAGCATAGAGATGACAGGCACAACAGCTACAGCTGTTGGCTAAGAGTAATAGTCATTTTGTAAGTACCTTTTTTTTTTTTAAACAGAGGTACTTGGGATTGAACCCAGGACCTTGTGTATGCTAAGCCTGCACTATACCACTGAGCTACACCCACTACCCCCTGTAAGCAACTGTTTTTAGCTGGCTGGGCACAGGTTAAAGTTTGTTACCCTAGGAGGGCTTCCTGGGGTAGAATTTTGTGCCTTTTGTGGTCCCAGGAGATACATGTATCTGTTCTAGCATTCTGGCAGTTCTGTTACAGGCTTCCAGAATTCAAGGATGCTCCAGAGGCCATCAAGGGTTTAACTGCTGTCTAGGCTGATATAGATGGTGTATTTGGTTGTAGGGGAGTAAGCACATAGTCCCCTGCTGCCTCTTGTTGGCAGACTCAGATCATGTGGTATCACGTTCTGTCATGCTTTGGCAGTGCCCTTATTCAAAGAGCCTATCCTCAACAGCAGCCAGAGGAGCTAATTTCACATCCCAGAAAGTGCCAGCAGTATCCAAACCTTTACGCCTGTCAGATTAGAATGTCTCCTTTGTCTCCATAGCATGACTCCAGGGGCCTGGGGGTGGAAACAAGACTAGAGGTTTGGGCCAAAAGCAGATTTGATGATGAACCAAGCAATGCAATATGTCTTTCTCCTCAGTGCCTGCACCTCTGCATCCCTGGAGCCCTCTTATGTCCTTCGAGCAATTGGTACTGATGAAGATTTAGCTCACTCTTCTATCAGGTCAGTCAGTTGAGCTGCAACCGTTAATGATAGGCATCCTCTTGTATTGTTCATCTCCTGTTAGAGTCTTCCTCAGTCTAGTTTTCCTTGCCCCTTCTTCATTCTTCATGAAAGTTCCTAGAGCAGTGGTTCTTGGACTTCACTGACTGTCACCTGGGACATTTGTGAAAGATGAAGTGGTCTGAGTGCCACACTCAGAGATTCTGGTTCACTAGGTTTGGAGAACAAGTAGGAAGCTTCTTTTCAGGTGGTCCACAGACCATGTTCTGATAAACTCTGACCTACAAGGGAAGAACGGTGTTCTCTCCATGTCTTTTGTGTATTTGCTGAATGAATTTACCCCAGTGCCACAAGTCTGATGCAGTGCTCCTCTCTGTGCCTTTCCCAGGTTTGGTATCGGCCGTTTCACTACAGAGGAGGAAGTGGACTACACAGTGGAGAAATGCATTCACCATGTGAAGCGTCTTCGAGAAATGAGGTGTGCACTATTGTACCAGAGACCCTGTGGAAGAAATTGCAGTGCTGGCTCCTCTCTTTCCTCTGGCTGTGTATTAGCACTGCCAGAAACCAAAGCTTGAGAATTCTTGGATTTTAGGATTTAGAGGTTCCACAAAGCAAGAAAGTGGATCTCCCTGACTACTTGTTTTCAGAATATGAAGAAGTGTTTTCACTTTTAGTTTTTAACTAAAGAACTATATAAATTCAGATTTTTCATTATTTTATTGATAGTATTAATAGTTGTCATTGCAGCAATGTCAGTACAAAATTTGTTATTTGTAGACTAAGTATAGGAAAACTCTTTAAGATAGGGATTCTTAATTTGGGTTCTGTGGCTGGACTTCAGGAGGTACATGATAGCCCTGAAATTGTATGCTAAATGTTGTGCAGTTATGCATTTTCTTTGGAAGAAAGTCCATAGTTTTCATCAGATACTCAAAAGGTTAAAAACCATTATTCAGACTTTTCTTTATTAAGATCTCTACAAAAGTCAAGAGACCCTTTACCAGCCAGCTACCACCAGGGGTTCTGCTGGTAGCCATGGAGCTCTGCTTCCTCATGGGAACCCTGGGACCTCTGGACTTTTTTCAGAGCCTGGCTCTGTCCTGGTTCAATTTGACTTTCAAGATTCTCTTGATTTAGTTGGTGAGTGTGAGGAAGTTAGGTATATACCTACTTCCCTTTGTGAGTTCTTCCAGGCCTTTCTGGGCTCTGGATTTTCATTGCCAGACTCTAGTTGTATTACTCTAATATCTATAGCTTACTTAACTTTCTTAGGCTCAGGATTCCTCCTTGGCTTGACTTTCTGGTACTCTCTGTTATACTCAAAGGGCATTTCTACTAACTATGCTGCCAGGAAAGACTTATTCTTCCTCTTTGTGTGGTTTCAGCATCTTCACCCTATTCCTTCTGACCCTTTATAAACTGAATTCAACCTGGTCTCCTTAGCCCTCAGCCAGAGTTTTATTTTGTGGTCTATGTGATAAGTGACCTTGCTTAATGAGAAGAGACAGGAAGGAGATGGCTAACTTTAAGGATCCTTGGAAAATGTCATAAATGGAAAGGCATGCTGGGGATGCATAGTGTAAGGAGAGAGATAAACCAAGAATAGAATGAAATTGGTTAGAAGAAAATTAACTGGGGAAATCCAAACCACAAATCCCATGGTCATAATACATTGAAGTAATATCTGGTGAGGAACACTATCTAAGGTGTTTAAGCTGTAGGGGATCAGAGTTTAGGAGAGATTTCTCAGCAGTAGTTCTCATGTGAGATGGGATGCCCAGGTCTAAGATCCAAGAGAGCCTTTTGAATTGGAGCCAGGGATGTTGAAAGCATAGTCCCATTCTGGGGAGATGAAGCTGGTGGGAATTGGGTAAGAGTGCTACATACCCAGGTGATTAGAGCTAAGCTGTATCTCTGAGAACTAGAGCAAAACCCAGGAACAAGTGCTGAAGAGTCCATTTGTGGTGGGGATTAGTAGAGAGGATGAAACTTGCTACTTATACAGGTCCCAAGGGTCTTGGTTCCCCCAGGAAGATTATGTCCATAGCCTCTCAGGAGTGGGATGAGAGCTTTATAAATATAACCACACCTGATACTGTTGGCTTGGCCCCGTTGGAGCCAAGTCTGGGGTACCTGGTTATTAATGTTGGCAGCTGGAGAGAGGTTAGAGCTGAAAAAGACTTACATATAGCTGAAAAAGACTTGCTAATTTCTTATTTGGGGTCTGTCAGGGCAAGAAGATGGAGGAGAGATAATAACAGATGGACTCAAGTCAGGGTTCGGGGCCTATGAGCCAGTGTTGACTGCTTCCTAAGCCTTTACTCATCCAAATACCTCTTCTCTTTGGCAGCCCTCTCTGGGAAATGGTGCAGGATGGCATTGACCTCAAGAGCATCAAGTGGACCCAACACTAGAAGAGTGGGCCTCTGTCTTTGTGCTGGCCTGGCTCCTCTTGTTTCATCAACCTGTGTACAGCCAGACACTTTGTTACACCTAGTGGGTGCTCCGTGTTCAAACCAGAATTGGTATAGCCCAGTTGACTTCAGCATTGGCCTGCCTCCAAGAGGGAAACACAAGAAAACTATCTTCCTCCAGCCTCAGCTCCTTTGGTGGGGAACACTCCCCATTTCTCTCCAGGAGTCCTTCTCTGGTCATATAGTGAGTTGATGTTCTCATCCTGAAACAGGAAGGACATTTGCTACAATATTGCTGCTGGACATGTCTGTATCCTTGGTGGGGAAAGACAAAGGAACTGGAAGAAGGCTCTTTGTTCAGGGACCCTGATGCTGTATGTGGACATTTGAGTTGTTGCTTACTGCTGCTTAGAGACCAGCTCCTTCAGAAACAAGCATAATCAACTATGATTTAATCTTTTTGTGGCTCCAAAGGCTACCTTGTCATATTGGCTATATACTGAACAGCAAGTTTGCTTGTCTCCTTTGTGTTCTTGTCCTCCTTTCTTTCTTTTGACTTAATGGAGCCAGAAATATGTATCACCTATTACTCTAGTAATTTATGTTCCTTTTTAAACATTTGTTAATTTGCAGATTAGAGAAATAAAATCACCTTCCTCTATTTATTCTGTGACTTTATGAGAGGCTCAGGGGGAATTCCAAGCAGTGCTTGGGAATTGTGGCACAGACTACCACGCCACTTGATTTCCATAGAAAAGTCGGCTTGCCTATCTCTTCATTTAGCAAGTATTTGAGTGTCTGTCAGGTGCCTGACATTATGTTATTGGGGGTACACTGGTTAACAGGACCTAAAAGGACCTGCATTTCATTCTAGTAGAGACAGAAAATAAGAATTAAACAAATAAGGCTATTATAGGTTGAGATGAGTGCTATGGCAGAAGTAGAGTAGTGAGAGGAAGTAGCAGGGAGCGATCCTACCATGCTGGGTGTTACTAGGAAAGCTTTTTTGAGGAGGTGTAACTTAAGCAAAAACATGATTTCTAAGCCATCTAGGGATGAGTGAGAAATGAGAAGGAGTATCAAGAGCAAAGGGCCTGAGGTATAGAAAAGCGTGGTGTATTTGAGAAACTGATAGAAGGCCAAAACAGCCAGAGTAGTTTTGCCATTTGTGGGTCTGAAACCATAGGTGGGAAGTTAACAGCACTAAAAAGAGTGAGAGAAAAAAATTAATTAGTACATCACACATGCTTTATTTTGGTTATATATTTGAATGTGTATAAAGGCTACAAATGTATTTCTTATGTGAGCGATAGTCAAAAAAGTTTGAAAACCACTAGGCTAAAGTATGATGAATGCAGATACATAAGGGAAGGAGGAGATGGAATTAGAAGTTTTTTGAATAAAATCTTTTATTTTAAAAAATTTTAAATTTAGAGAAAGTTTGCAAAGATCATAGAGTTGCATATCCATCACCCAATTTCTCTGATTTTAACATCTTACATAAAACTTGTACATTGTCAAAACTAAAAGATTAACATCTGTACATTAGTATTAAACTTCAGATTTTACTCAGACTTCACCAGTTTTCTCGCTAATGCCCTTTTTCTGCTTCAGGATCCAATTCTGGATACCACATTGTATTCAGTAGGTTTTGTTTTTATATTATACCTACAAAGATAATATATAATACAGATTTGGTTCAAGAGTGTTGCCTGGTTTTTTAAAGCTGTACAGGGCTAGCACCAGGGTAGTCTACGACACAAACCTTTCCCAAACTCGTTGGGGGTTGTGGGAACTTAGTTCCTGATTTTGTTAGTTGACTCATTTTCTGACTTGGAAGATTAGTTCAGTTATGGTAACATTAAGGGATTAGGGTATTGGCAGCGGTGGTGGAGTCTGAGTTGCTAGGATCAAAACAGCACGAGAATAATTTTTTTATTTAATAAAGTACTACAGTGCAGCTGTGGAGGGCTTCATGAGGACTGATGGGTAAGTTTCCCGGGACTGAAAATTTTAAATGGAGAAAAAATGAATCAGCTTTTGATTATTTTGTCAGGGAATCATCAATAGAACTAGTCACCACTTTATAGTCTAGTTAATCCTCAAAAATCCTGGGAGGTAGAAATCCCTTCCCCTCCCTTCCCCTCTAGTCCCCTGTTGTAGAGGCTCGAAGAAGTGACGCAACTACAGGAAGTCGGAGCCAAATACTAGTGCGGATCCCACCGCGCAATCTCTCCCCCAAGGCGGAGCTAGTGCACAAAAGTCGCACGCAGGGACTCAAAGCTTCCCTTCCCGCAAACACCGGCAACTTCCGGGAGCTTGTCCTAGAAGCTCACTGCGCTTGTGCCGCCCCGCCTCGTGACGTAAACCACTCCGCCCCGCCCTTTCTGGAACGCGGAGCTGCTGAGCGGGCCGGCGGCCATTTTGTGAAGCGGCGAAGGAGGTGACGGCTGCTGTGGGCTCCGGGAAGCCGTTCAGGCTGGGGCTGTCGGCCTCAGGGCAGAGGCACTCGCGCGGGGGGTAACTCGGGTCTGGGTACGGGTGCCGCGCAGCTCTCCCCGGTAAGACTCCCGCAGCCCCGGAACGGGCGGGGCTGTGCGGGGCTCGAGCCGCCCCTTGGTGGCCCGGGGCGGGGCCTTCGGAGGCCTCGGAGCCCGCCGCAGTGAGCGCCCCACACAAAAGGGTCGGGGCATGACTGCGGGTAGGCCCGGGGCGCCACTTGCGCCTCTCAGGCCGGAGAGGATGCGAGGAGGATACAAGAGGATGAGCCTGCCTACCGAAGAGGGGACGAGACCATAGCAAGGACGCCCCCTTGGTCGGAGAGGGAGGAGGCCAGAGCTGGGTGGCCCAGCGGCCTGTGAACTAACGGGAACTGCAGTGAAAACACAGTACATCCCTATAGATCGAGAGTCTCTCTGCCCTCAAGTGCCGCAGAGATTATAACTGTTCCCCGAAGTGAGGACACTCCCTCCACCCGAGTGGAAAGGAGGCCCCTATAGCCTACCAGAAAAAGGGGACTACAGTCAGGACACACCTGTGGGGAGGAAGCTGTAGTCGGTATACGCCCGTGAGTCTAGGGCGGAAGTTTCGAAACTGGCCGTTTTCGTGGCCTGAAGGTGGAGGGGGTTGCAGCGAAAAGCTTCTAAGGCCCAGCTTTGGGGCGGGGCTTACCCTCGGGGGTGTCGGCAGTTTGAGAAGCCGGCCCCTGTAGCGTGGGTGTGAGTCCGCCTCTCGAGCCTCTGAGAATTGTAAGATGTCAGGCCCTTGGTCCCCGAGTAGGGAAGGGGCTGCTATGAGCACCACCTTTAGATTTCCCTTAGAAGAGAACCTCCAGCAGGAGGAGATCCAATGTGATGTGGAGGGTGGGTGATTTTGATGGAGAGTGGATTGATTTTCTCTGTTGAAGACTAGAGGTGCTAGGTTGCAGCCACGTGAAATGGGTGGGAGGGGCATTGAGAATCTACAGGTTAGTGACGGGGTTGCACACTTGTGCGTGAGGTTTAGCTACTAGATTGTAAGTGTTTGGACGTTATGTGTGCTTCTTATGTATACTTCATAGTGAAAAATCTGAGGAGCTCCGGTGAGAGTTAACTCTGGGTTATTCAGTACTAAATGTACTGAGTTGTATCCTGAGAATTGCAGGCTCGGTTAAGATCTCTGGACCCTAAAATCCTCCTTGGCTCCGGATTCCCGGAGATGACCTAAGGTAAATTGGGCAGTTGGCAGAAATCATTAAAGATTAGGGTAATGCCAGTCAGTATAACCTGTTGAAAAAAATGATTGCATTTGAAAGTTTTGTTGAAGCAGAGACTTGTGACTGGAGTATTTCTCTTAGAGCTTCCTGCTTGAATGTTTTTAAATGGTGTGCTTTTTGTAAAATGCAGTACTAGCAACATGAATTGCTTTGGACTTTGTTATCTAGTTTACGTTGTTAATGTATTTCAGCATCGGCCGTTTAAAATCTAGAAGTCTGGACACATAGGCGGTTCTTGTTTTGCTTTGGTTTTTAATTATAGAAATGTGATACAAGACTTTGTTTTCGAAATTTAGTAGTTTTATAGTGTGGAGGATTTCTGGATTTAGTGGACGGAAATTGTGTTCAGGCATTTTCCAAGAATATTAAGAAGTTGAGAAGAACTGTTACAAGTGGTGAAAATAATTTTGCGGTAAATCTTTGAAATGAAATGTTTGGTGTGTTAATATAAAAATTCAGGATGCGTTTAGTATTATGACTAGAAAACAATTTTTTAAATGAGACAGGGAATGCGTTTTTATATCACCTTTATGCTTGATTAAATACTGATTATTTTGCATATTGATTGACTGTAATGCATAATTTCAATTTTTCTTATGTTCATATCTGTTAGGTGAAAAATGTGAAGCTTTGTTTTAGAAACCATTGTGGTAGTTACTTTGAACATATTGTGTGCTAATACCCGAAAACTTCAGGTTTCCTTCACTTTCTTTGACGTGCCGAATGACTTGATTTTTGCATAATAAGTTTGGGGGTTGTTGGTACAATTTTTAGACGTGAAACTTAATTTTGTGGGCTAGTGTGTTCCAGATGCTAGAATCCAGTGACAATGTTTATGCTGTCATGCTGTTTTTATTCCGTTTTGTAGATAGTCACTCCATCATTTCAGTTTAGATGAATATTTTCTTCTGTAGATGTTATAGGAAGAACTTCTAAGTCATTAATGGTTTCACAAAAGATGGTTTTAGCTATCCCTCCCTAAAATGCTGTTGTTCATTTCTGTAATCTCCTGCCTGGTCTACAAGTGCTTGATAAATGTTTGTGGAATAAATGAATGTTGTTAAGTGTTTTAGGTCAACGAAGCAGAAAAATATGTTCGTTTAATTTGTAATTTTGTCAAATTTTACTACCACTACATATATACCTTTCGGTTTGCATGGAGTTAAGTTCGTTAAGTTTAAAGCCAGCTTTTAAGTCTTAAAACCAATAGTGAGGATGAGTGCGGTTTGCTAGAATAGAAGAAATACTGTTTCTCTGAAGTTTAAATCAAGTAAAATAATGAACATTTTTGTTAGCATTTGGGGGGATTAAAAAATAATATTTTAGTTTTTTTGGCAAGAGGAATAAGTATCTTACTTAGAAATGTCTTGATTTGTTGCCTTGAGTACTGACTGGAGGTTAATTAGAAAGTTGAGTAATAATGCTATCAAAGGTTTATATATCCTTCAGTGTCAGAAGAATGCTTCAGTTTTATTAAGAATGATCCCAGAATCTGAAATGTGATCCACATGGGGATGGGGACAAAATCAAGTTGATGAAGCTGATTTTTTTCTTGTAATGCCTACCTACCATAATGTCATTATGCTGCTTGTAGCTTGTGCCCATTATGATTGGTTCTCTGTTGCCCATTGCTGAGGTGAACATTTGAACGGTGCTGATTTTTTGTTTCCTTTGAATCTGAAGAACTTAGGTCTGCTGTACCCTGGTTTTTGTTGATTAAAGACTGATTATTGAACAAAGTTAAAATTCACTTTTGGACATTTATTATCAGATGAGGAGTGGAAATGATCAAGTTCTGGTTTGTGCCTTGGCTTCTTGATAAAGGATTATTGTCAGACATTTTATCTTGAAATTCCAAGTGATTGGAATGGCTAGTAAATAAGAAATCTGTCTTGTCATAATAATATGCTATATTTTTATAGCAGGTATTTGTAATTGTGCATGTAACTGCTATTTGTAAAGTGGAAGCAAACCCACTATGTGGATTAATTTCCAAGATAGAGTGGAAAAATACACTAAAGCAAGCTTCTTGTTTTTAGATCTTCTGAAATATATCAGTAGATTTAATGGCAAATCAAGTCCATTTTGTGCTTCCCTTATGCTCTATGAATAGGTAAAACATGTATTTTAGATATTTTGTTGCTTAGAATTGTTTCAGTCTTATCCTTCTAAAATTCACCACAGTTTAAGGTGATTGGAGTGCATTTTTCATTTTGGTATCCTGCATTCAGTTGCTAGATGACATTTAGAACCCAGGAATGAGTAGGTTCCTGGAAAACAGAAATGCCTCTATTAAATTATTGTGCTTTTTAGAAAATGAGGTGTTGAAAACAAAAAGTACTTTTGTTCTCAATTTCTATTTGATGGAAGAGGTGTAACACCAAAAGTTGTGAAGTTCTGGCTTCTAGTCCGAGCTTCCTGTGTTCTTTTCTTTGGTATGGGGTGAGATGGAGCTTTCCTTTTGTTGAAATAGAAAAGATTTGCAAAGTTATGTCTAGATGGATTTTTGTACCTTAAATTGAACATGTTATACCTGAACTAGGGATTTGCTAAAATCAGCTGGGCCTTTCAACTTTTCTCCTTGTACAGTATTTCTGGCAACCCTGTAGACATTTTTCAGAGAAGACCAAGCATGTTCCCTTTGGGCTTAACTGACTGACCCTGAACTTGTTCCTCTCTAAGTGGACATACAGTACCTTCTTCAGTCTAGAAGGAACCTGTTTTCCCTTATGTTCGGGACACATGTCCTAGCCCCACACCAAACCTTTTGAATTAGGATCTCCAGTAGGGATCATCTGTTTATCACTAATACTTAACTAGAAAATTACCCTGGTTCTGAGGCTTGTAGAGTCAAACCTATAGGTTTAGAAATAAATACTCATTCATGTAGTAATTCATGCTCTTCCTTGTTGGGCATAAACTTTATGTAAAGCAAACTTTTTTTCTGTTTCACATTTCCCTTTGTGACCCGTTAGATCAGCTACGAGATGTGGCTTTTAAATGAAGAGTTTTAAATTTTTATACTTAATTAGAATCAATTGTACGACGTATAAGAGATTAACAGAATGCTCTGGGCTTTTGAAAGTATTGTTTATGACATATTTGCATAACTTTGTGGCAAAACGGTCTCACTGTTCTTTAGTAATTTGAGTGGTTGTCTAGAGGATGTTTAGCGTGTTCTTCAGATAAGCTTGGAGTAACAAAAACTTTTGAGTATGTCTTTCTGGTGATGAATATTAAGCTCACTGGTGGTATCTTGAAAGATAGTTAAAAATCAGCATCGTCATTCTACGTAGGCGTCTATTGGTAACTTCAATACTTAACAGTGACAGTTTTCTTCTACTCTTTTGAAGATAGTTGTCTGATCATTTGGTCATATAAAGTGCTTGTGAATTGTTCATTGTAACTTCACCAGTCTGGGAGAAATTCCAGTGAAAGATGAGTGGCCTGTTTTTGCTTTGGGAGCTACTTTTAATATGCTAGACTTTAGGAATTTTTTTTTTAACAAGTCTCTTGGAACCATTTTAGTGTTAAAAGAAAAAGCTCTTTTCTTAATATTTTGAATTTCAGTGGCTTTAACTAGAAATTAGTCCTTATACCCAGAACTTCCACTTCATTTATGTTTTTTGATGTTTGATGCTATTTTGGTGCAAAGGAAAATATATTGGAAGAGTAATTGCAGTAATTTCCATGGATACCCTTGAATTGATGACTTAATCTGTCCAGGAACTGTTACTGTGTGAACTTGTGCTTTTTCATCAAAAATTTAGTGGGAACCTGAGGAAATAGGTGGCAGTTGGATTTGTGTTAATGGAATTTTCTGGACTGGTTTAATCATCAGTGATTAAAGCAGTTACCCAAGCTTTATGACTGCTTTAGTTTTTGATTGATTCATTCTTGGGCTAATGTATGACACATTCTTGATGTATATAAATATATGTTTTCAGAGATATATTTGAAAGCAATACCAAGTAATAAACATGTGAGATTTTTTATACATTCTAATGAAGTACTCTGGTGGTTTCAGACTCGCCTTCATAATATACAGTTCAGCGTGGCCTGTGAGTGTTTTGTGTTTCCTGCATTGATTTTTGCCTCCATTTATTCTCTATTGCAGTCTAAAAGTTGGTTTTAATTGGTTGCCCACAGGATTGACTTGGCCTCTACTTCTTGTTAAGAAAATACATCTCTTGTTTTATCAGGTAAGAGATTTTGAATAGAGGGTTTGTTTCTATACAAGATAAGATGAGATTATTAAGTAACATGAAAATATGTGTAATGACTAAATTGGTTTTTTATTTGTTTTTAACAAGCTTATTTGAGGGATGGGGCTGGGGTGGACTGGGTGTCTTGAACAGTTGTTGCTTCCTTTAGGGGTCAGTTTTCTGTGGATGCATTTCTTCTGCTGAATTCCTGATTATTAGGCAGTATGTAGCTGTTTTTTCCCTCAGTAGCATTCTAGTCTAACTACAAATACAGGTGCTTGTTATTGGTATGGTTTTTTAATATTTTTTAGAAGTATAGGTATAGATAATGGGTCATTTGTCTTAGGGTACAGATTTTGATATTAGGTGTAACTTTAGTGGTTGGAATCTAACCCTCTTGTTAATAACTAAGATAGGCTCAAGCAGGATAGGTTGAAATGACTCATCTGTCAAAAGGTACTTAGTAGCAGAATAGCAGATCTTAGTTTATTTTACATTTTTCAGAACCCTAAAAACTCTTCTTCTTAGATGGCTTTATAATACATCTTGTGCTGCTCTACTTTGGTTTACTCCTCAGCCCTTTTTAGATGGTAATCTGGGCAGATTTTCAATATTACGTTTTCATGTGTACCTTGTACAGACTTTGGCTAAATTCCTTCTGTTAGCAGCACATGGTTTGAAGACTTACTGTATATGCGCTTAAGCCCTGTGTTTAATTCTGGGAACTATATCAAATCCCCATTTTATTGTCCTGATGCAAACTAACATCTCTCAAGTTTTAGGGAATCTAGATTACCCATGATATTTCCCCCAATTAGTGATCAAGTGTGTTTTGAAGTTGAATGGCATGCTATATGCTACTTGTATATAGGCAGTATTCTAGAGCTAGTAAGGAATGAGAATTTGATTTAATTAATCAGAACCTTCTTGATGAACTTTTTATAGACTGCTAAATGGTAAATAAGGGCAAAAGAGTCTATTAGTGTGATGTTTTTAGTATTAATTTTTCTTATTGACTCTTGCAGACCAGAAATGAGAATCTTCCCTCTGCCTTTTCCCGAATTTTTATAGTCCCAAACTTCCCTAGTGTTTTTCATATGGTCTTGTTTTCTATTTGCCAGTCCATCTTTCTGGATTAAATCTGAAGATGGCTTTTAGTTTTTTGTGTATGTGTGTGTGAGGAAACTGTCAAAGCCAAATGCATCTTTTGTATACAGCAATCGTAATATTGAGATACATTTGCAGATTTTGTTGCTTCAAATTAGCATTCATATAGTGTTTGACTTTGAAAAACTGCTTTCATGGAGTTACAGAATTCTTAGAGCTTGTAGCAGGGAACTTTGTCTGATGTTCTTGTTTGAGAATTGATGAAACCAAAGCTCAAATAATTTATAATTTCCCAAAGGTCACAGATAGTTTAATAGGTTTATATTTAAAAGTTGATTTTTTAAATGACTTGGAAAACATCATATGCTGTTGGCCACATAAATTAAAAATTCTTTTTTCTAGTCACAAGAATTTGTTTTGGATTACTTTACAAAGGGCTACCCTTGCATTTATTCTTAGAAGCCATATGAACTGAAGTACTAAAGTCAAATTCCACAGGAGTTATGTTGGGTCACAACCAACTGAATAAAGTGTATATACTAGTTCAAAAACAAAAAATACCTCTTTTTCATTATCCGTCCTCCCCTGTGGGTTAAACACGGCGGTTTGTTTGTTTGTTTGAATGGAGAGTTAGAGAATGAGACAATGAATATGAGTTAATTAAAACAGCCATGGTGAATGGCACTATAACCACTTTTTGGAGTTATGACTACAGGTAACTAATATTTTGGCTATTTTATTCAGTATTTCTTTTGGATACGTAGTATGTATTAACCTTATGTAAAAATTATATGTTGTTTTCTTTAATAAATAAAGCTATAAAGCAGATACAAGAGTTTTAGGATGAAATATGGAATCAGTCTCATTTGAGACTTGGATCTGCTTTAGTATTAAGTATTATTTGAAATTCATTAGTTTTCCAGTTTTGTTTCTGTTGGATTTTGAGATTGAGCCATATAAAATGATATATGATAATCCCATAAGTTGTCACGTTTGTAAGGAAGATGCTGAGCCAGTTTTAAATATTAACTGTGATATATCCTTTGTATGTTTTTCCCTGTAGATTGTTAAACTTTGTTTCCTGATTTGACTTACACATTTCTTTTAAATCTTATTGAATAATTAGTGGTCTGAATGATGGTATAATTGGTGATTTGATCGTCCTATGGTTGTTTTACTGAAACTTTTGAGTCTTGGGGCTGAACTTCTAATTGTTTCCAGAATTAATCCCTTTTGGAAGTTGAAATTGGGTTTTACATTGTAAATGGCATATAATTTTCAGCTTTCAGAATTTCCATATTTAAAAAATGACATTGCTTGTGATAGTTTGAGGGAATATTTGAGGGCCTAATATGGTAGCTGATCATTCTTGTAGCTAAAACTTGGTGTGATAAACAGGAGTCTGACCTGGCCGTTGCCTTTTCTCATCTGCAGGTGTGTGTGGTTTCAGCGCAGCATGGCTGTGGTCATCCGTTTGCAAGGTCTCCCAATTGTGGCGGGGACCATGGACATTCGCCACTTCTTCTCTGGATTGACCATCCCTGATGGGGGCGTGCATATTGTAGGGGGTGAACTGGGTGAGGCTTTCATCGTTTTTGCCACTGATGAAGATGCAAGGCTTGGTATGATGCGCACAGGTGGTACAATTAAAGGGTCAAAAGTAACACTATTGTTGAGTAGTAAAACGGAAATGCAGAATATGATTGAACTGAGTCGTAGGCGTTTTGAAACTGCCAACTTAGATATACCACCAGCAAATGCTAGTAGATCAGGACCGCCACCTAGCTCAGGAATGAGTGGCAGGGTAAACTTGCCTACAACAGTACCCAACTTTAATAATCCCTCACCCAGTGTAGTTACTGCTGCCACTTCTGTTCATGAAAGCAACAAAAACATACAGACATTTTCCACAGCCAGCATAGGAACGGCTCCTCCAAATATGGGGGCTTCCTTTGGGAGCCCAACATTTAGCTCAACCATTCCGAGCACAGCTTCTCCAATGAACACAGTCCCACCGCCACCAATTCCTCCAATCCCAGCGATGCCATCTTTGCCACCATTGCCATCCATTCCCCCAATACCAGTTCCTCCTCCGGTACCTACGTTGCCTCCCGTGCCTCCTGTGCCCCCAATCCCCCCAGTCCCTTCTGTGCCACCCATGACCCCGCTGCCACCCATATCAGGCATGCCACCCTTGAACCCGCCACCTGTGGCACCTCTACCTGCTGGAATGAATGGCTCTGGAGCACCTGTGAATCTGAACAATAACCTGAACCCTGTGTTTTTGGGTCCATTGAATCCTGTTAACCCTATCCAGATGAACTCTCAAAGCAGTGTGAAACCACTTCCCATCAACCCTGATGATCTGTATGTCAGTGTGCATGGAATGCCCTTTTCTGCAATGGAAAATGATGTCAGAGATTTTTTCCATGGGCTCCGTGTTGATGCAGTGCATTTGTTGAAAGATCATGTAGGTCGAAATAATGGGAATGGATTGGTTAAGTTTCTCTCCCCTCAAGATACATTTGAAGCTTTGAAACGAAACAGAATGCTGATGATTCAACGCTATGTGGAAGTTAGTCCTGCCACAGAGAGACAGTGGGTAGCTGCTGGAGGCCATATCACTTTTAAGCAAAGTATAGGGCCTCCTGGACAAACCCATGCCCCTCCTCAGACACTTCCCAGGTCAAAATCGCCCAGTGGGCAGAAAAGGTCAAGGTCAAGATCACCACATGAGGCTGGTTTTTGTGTTTACTTGAAAGGACTACCATTTGAAGCGGAAAACAAACATGTCATTGATTTTTTTAAAAAGTTGGATATTGTGGAAGATAGTATTTATATCGCTTATGGACCCAATGGGAAAGCAACTGGTGAAGGCTTCGTAGAATTCAGGAACGAGGCTGACTATAAGGCTGCTCTGTGTCGTCATAAACAATACATGGGCAATCGCTTTATTCAAGTTCATCCAATTACTAAAAAAGGTATGCTAGAAAAGATAGACATGATTCGAAAAAGACTGCAGAACTTCAGCTATGACCAGAGGGAAATGATGTTAAATCCGGAGGGAGATGTCACCTCTGCCAAAGTCTGTGCCCACATAACAAATATTCCCTTCAGCATTACCAAGATGGATGTTCTTCAGTTCCTAGAAGGAATTCCAGTGGATGAAAATGCAGTACATGTTCTTGTTGATAACAATGGGCAAGGTCTAGGACAGGCATTGGTTCAGTTTAAAAATGAAGATGACGCACGTAAGTCTGAACGCTTACACCGTAAAAAACTTAATGGGAGAGAAGCTTTTGTTCATGTAGTTACTCTAGAAGATATGAGAGAGATTGAGAAAAATCCCCCTGCCCAAGGAAAAAAAGGGTTAAAGATGCCTGTGCCAGGTAATCCTGCAGTTCCAGGAATTCCCAGTGTGGGAATGCCCAATGCGGGAATGCCTAGTGCGGGGATGCCTGGTGCGGGGATGCCTGGTGCCGGGATGCCCGGTGCTGGAATGCCTAGTGCAGGAGGTGAAGAGCATGCCTTCCTCGCTGTAGGGTCTAAGGAGACCAACAATGGGCCTCCATTTAACTTTCCTGGTAATTTTGGTGGATCAAATGCCTTTGGGCCACCACTCCCTCCTCCAGGATTAGGAGGGGCCTTTGGTGATGCTAGGCCTGGAATGCCTTCAGTTGGAAATAGTGGTTTGCCTGGTCTAGGACTGGATGTTCCAGGTTTTGGAGGTGGACCAAATAATTTAAGTGGGCCAGGATTTGGAGGGGGCCCTCAGAATTTTGGAAATGGCCCTGGTAGCTTAGGTGGCCCCCCTGGCTTTGGAAGCGGCCCTCCTGGCCTTGGAAATGCCCCTGGGCATCTAAGTGGGCCTCCAGCCTTTGGGCCTGGCCCTGGTCCTGGTCCTGGCGCAATCCACATTGGTGGTCCTCCTGGCTTTGGATCTAGTTCTGGAAAACCAGGACCAACAGTAATTAAAGTACAGAATATGCCCTTCACTGTGTCTATTGATGAGATTTTAGATTTCTTTTATGGCTATCAAGTGATCCCAGGCTCAGTGTGTTTAAAATACAATGAAAAAGGTATGCCCACAGGCGAAGCTATGGTGGCTTTCGAATCTCGGGATGAAGCCACAGCTGCTGTCATTGACTTAAATGACAGACCTATTGGCTCTAGAAAAGTAAAACTTGTATTAGGGTAGCTAGCTGTTCACATCAATTCTTCATAGGGTAGATATAGTCTTCATAGTGCCGTGATTAATGCATCCAGATTGTTTTCCTAGTGTTTCCAGGTTAGAACCTGTGGATTGTTTCAATTGCATATAGATTGGTTTCCATACATAGAGCATTGGTTGACTGTTTACAGAAGACTCACTACCAGGATAAACATTGCTGTATGTTACAGTAAAGCTGTCTGGAGAGAACACAAAAATGATTTTGGCATACCGTTAGAGAAACCATTTGTAAAATGCAAATGACCACATAAAGCTTATCAAGGAGTCTAGATCGGTTTTGTTTTATACCATTTGGGATGAAGAAAATAGAAATGTCAATAGAGCTCATTAAGGGTGCTCTTGCCAGCTGCTGAAAAATAGAAGCTGGCTACTCTTGGAATTTGGTTTAAAGCTGGACAGATTTGCTTTGTTATAGGGTCAAAGCTTTGTCTAAAGTCCTCATTTTCTTTTAAAATTGAATAAAATCTCTGTATACAGATTCACTGTATGTACCTTTATTGCTTCTTGAGGGTTCTTGCTGTATAGACAGTCTTGCTTCTGAAGTTGCTGCTTTGTTTGCCTAATTGACTCATTTGTAAATGAGCAGAACTGTTTTGTTGTTGTTTTTTAATATAAAACTCCATACTTGGTTTGTGCTATAACCTTGAACTTTATTTCTGATGTCACACTTTAAACTGTGGAATAAGACATTTGCCACAAAAATAAAATACGGAGTCCTCTACCTACCAGAGCCTTTTTGGTTTGACCGCCAAGTTTTAGTTTAGTCAGTTTAAAAATTGTTCATGTTGTTTGGGTGGCATCAAAAACCAGAAACCACCTTTAATAGTCATTGTTTAAGATACTTGATTTGAAGTCCTGCCCAAGATGAGTTCTGGCAATATTCTGGCAACTTCTGTCCCAAATTTATGTGAAAATTTGACCTGTAACTAAACAGAAGGTCCATTCATAAAGCATTATTATATCTAGGTTTTAAAAATTGAAGTTGAAGTTCTTAGCTTTGTTAGCAATAGTGTTACAGAATCAAAGATCTGTAAGCTGGTCCATAGATTGATACGCATTTAATCCTGTTACTTGGAGGCTTTTTGGTCTAGTTGTTTGATCAGGAGCCTGTTTACAAAAATTCTTTATACAGAGTACAAGTGCCAGAGGTGAGAGAATTGAGACTCCTTGCCCTTTCATACTCTTTTCTTTGACATTCAGGACACTAAGGCAGAAGGACCACATGGGTTCTGGTTGGTGAGTGTCCTTGTCATGAAAACTTGCCTTACAACGTCCTGCTCACTGCCACAAAAGGCTCTACTTTTGGTTACTTTCCTTCTTAGTTAAAATGCTCTAAAGATGTGTCACATATTATAAACATGGAATGGGAGATCGGTGAGATATCATGAAAAACAAATTTTGTCTTTTACATGGGCCTCTGTCTTGGTTTGAAACATCCCCAACATTTCCTACAAATCAATGTACTTAAAAAGGGGTCAGCCTTTTTAAAGTATTTCCTACTTTAAAATTTAAATAGTGCCTTTTTGGTGTTGCAATTCAGTGGAACACTGAAATACAGCGTCGTGTAATTTAGAGTTAAGAGTGGCAACAGTTTCATTTGTGTGATAAGATTTGGAAAGTGTTGTCATCACTACAATCTTAGAGGATTGACAGAACGGGACTTTTTGTTTAGGGACAGGATTTATTTAGACTTTAAAAGAAGAAATGGCTGTGTTGTGGGTCCTTTAGTAATTCATGAATATAAATTTGCTTTGACAGATCACTAGCTATTGCCTCCTCAGCTACAAAAGCAATATGATGTTTGTATATGCTGTTCAATTTAAGTTTTCTGTTCAGTAATCATTTCTCATTCCAAAGACAGAGTGCAGAAAACTTCAGCGCTGCTTGGGAGTCTTATTTCAACTGCAGATTATTTTCCCCATTGGAAAGCTGACTATTTTCATTTTAGAAAAATGGGTTGTTTGAAGATGAAGTCTTTTATCTTTTTCCACAATTTATTTTGATTATATGTTCGTACATTCTTATTAAATATTTCATATACTTTATTTCAACTACTTTGTTATTTACTACATTTTAGACAAATACTGAAAAGGAAAACTTGATTTCATTGTTCATCAAATTAAATAAATTAAGAAAATAGTGGTTTGTGTAGAAATTGGAGAGAATTGTGTTTCATATTTGGTTGGATCACAACAGTACTTCTCTTGTTGTGAAATGTAATTAAATGCTTTGCCCTCTGGAACTTGATTTTTGTGTATCTGAGACTTATTAACATAGTGCTAACTTTAAGCGTACTGTTCATCTTGTTCTGGGCATTGGAGTTTGAGTTTTTTTTTAATTCTTGAAAATATGTTCTGTGAAACTATACCTCTCTTCCTGCCAATTTTCTCATAAGAACTAGGTGTGGGGTGAAAATGAATTTACATTATTTTCTCATTTGCTTTGTATGGTATGAAGGATTTGTAAAGCTTTGCTCAAAGTTGTGTGCATTTGTAAACACATATTTTCAATCTTATGTGTAAATTTTATTGCCTGATTTTGGTCATTCTTACATTAATGGAAGAGAATCTTTTCCATTAGATTTAGAACCCTCCCGCCCCTTTTTTTTAGTTTAAAGGGTTAGAAAAATCAACAAAATGTATTTTATAAATAAGCAAATTTGTAAACTTTTTCTGAACTTGAGTGAAACATTTAGTTCACAAGCAAAATTTGGAGGTGTGTTCTGTGTTTACACTATAGTTTGGATGTATAATTATTAGTGGCTTTTTTTTAATGTGCACTAAGTGAAATGTCGTTTCTAGCTTTGTGCTGCAAGTTGTCAAAGCATTGACGGTGGAAATTTCATTAGGATTTTTATTCAGAATTTCAGAGAGTAACATTCAGTGTAATTAGGTCAGTCTTAACCCACTGGATGAGAATCTAGGGCTGTGTATGGAAGTAAGTAAACATACATTCTGGGTGGAAATACCTTGGATAAAAAGAAGGGTACATGAAAGCCTTAATCAAACTCAAAGTCCCTTTTTTTTTGGATTCTGTCATTGTGTACAGGTGTGGGTCAAGTGTTTAAAAAATAAATCCACTCATCAAGAACACTTTTAAAATGAGTAAAGAAAATGTAAAATTGCTGCCAGTCAAATCTTCTGGAAAGAATTTCTGGCAGTGATCACATTTAAAAACTATTTCCCACTCTTGGAAACTTTTAAATTGTTTTACTGGCAGTTCTACAGTAGTCCAAACTTTAGAAACCAAACACAATAAAATGACTCATTGCCAATATGGCCCAACATTGCCAGCAAATACTGCCTTGGCTTTATTCAGCAGAGGTTTTTGTTTATATAGATGAAGTCTTGAATACTGTTCAATAAACTTGTCACGAAATAAAACAGGCTGATGCTTTTAATGCTTTAACTGCAGTAGAGTATTCTACTGAGCTGTACTATCAGGTTTTTTTTTTTTTTTTTAACTCCTAAAAATTTGTGTCTTTGGAAAGGTGGATTTGGTGATCTTGGAGGTAACAATTGTTGCTTATCCTTGTCCTCTAATGCTGAAGTGTGGAAAGAAGATGATACCTGAAATGGCAGGGAGGAATCTTGATTCTAGATCAAATCTATGGTATCCACTTTTTCAGGTTTATTTTATTATGTGTTTTTGCTAGCAAGCTCCTTTGTTATGTGGACTCAGACCTTGAAACCAGATGCTCCTTTTCACAAAAGGAGTCTAAAAGGGGGCTGTGAACTGTCTTTTAAAAACTGATTACTTGAGGAAATGGGAAAAGAAATCTTCAGTATACATGGTCAGTTGCACATACCTCTAAAGCTTTGTTTTTCTTTTTTGTTTGCTCATTTGTTTTTGCATTAGTATGTGAAGTATTTGATGTGGGGAAGAGGGAAGAGGAATCAAAAATAACTGCTTCTTTCTGACAGTGATGCTCTGGTTTTGTCCCTTCCACTTCAACTTCTACTGAAAAATAGTAGCAAATAAATAGTTTCCATAAACTCCACATAATCTTTAAAAAAAAAATCTGGATTGGAGTTGCAGAGAAATCAGTGGGCTGTTCCTTTTAACCAACGCTCTTGAAAAATGTTTATGACTTATCTTTATCATGAAAGAGTTTTAGCCTGTATTTGAGTTTGAGTACCCAACTTGTTTTAGAGAGGTGTAGACTAGACATACTTAATTCCAGGTAGTTGCTAAGCTGTTCTTAAAATTATGACTGTTTGACTAAGCATTTGAAAAATTGAAGAGTGAAATGAGCAGCCTAAGGACATCCAGAATCGCCTTTACCATCTTAAGAAAGGGGTGGACTGGTTGCTAATATGTCTCCTTTTCTTGCTCAGGAGAGATCATTCAACTTCTATAATTCACTGTTGTCAGCTTTCTGTTGTTTTACAGCAAGAAGTAGTCTATCAGTTACGTGCATCGCCACTGTTCTCTTTACCTCCTCCCCAAAAGTAGAGCTTTTATGGGCCGTGGTAGAATTCAACTTATGGCTATCCATTTTTGATTAAACAATTGCTTGATTTCAGTTTTGTCTTTTTAGTATAAAATCTGATAGATCACATTGACTTATTGTAAAATATTCTGGAAAGAGTGTACCATGGTGGTGGCACAGTTCTCTGATGCTTTAGTGACTTTTCTGGGGAAACTTCTGTTCAACAACATAAGCGAGTTCATCTCTTATTGGTGCCTGCTCATGTAAATCTTAATTCTTTGCTGTGCTATTGCTGGATTTATTCTTGGTGCCTTGTGCCAGAGGATTTCACAAGTGTCCTAGATGGCTTTTCTGGATCAACAATAGCAACGAGCAACTAAGGTGGCACTGCTTTTCTACATATTGCTCTACTACTGAAGGGGCAAAAAGCCACCTGATGTAAACATTCCAGCCTCAAGGACAGAAGAGCAGCACTCTGAAACTGGGGGCAGGAAAGTAGTGCTCATTAACCATATTCCTTGAATTCTGTCAGGAGTGCCAGGGACACTAAAACTACACTCCTTCTCCCCCACCCCAGTGAAAATGTTGATCATTAGGTCATAGAGACTAAGCAAACAGTAATTGTAGAGAAGTGGCTAAATAGCACAGCAGAGCGTCGGAGTTGGCACTCTAATGTTTCCGACATCTGGACTCTGACTTCAGTAACTTAATGGTTTCATGTCAGTTTCCCTAGCCAACTGATGGCTTGCCATTTCATGTTGAGAGGAGGAGGTGACTATTTGGGGGAAATAGAGCCATGACCAGCAGGAGAACATAATTCAGTGTGGACAAAGATGTTGACAAGCATAACACATCCCAATGTTATAGTATAGTGAGCTATGCTGTAGGCTGCCCCTTGGTGTTCATTTCCTTTTTATCTGGATGCTGTGAGTTTTCCCTTTTTACCTGCTTTATATAGTAAGCCTGCTGGTAAACACAACTATGAGTTTTACTTAGACTGAAGCCCCCGACTGCTGTCTCTGTAGCCCTAAACTCCTAATTGGGATGGGGGAGGGGAGTGAGTTCACTCACATCTCTTGATTAGTGAAATAAGATTTGTCACTTATGCATTTGTGCTATATATCAAATGTAACAACCACATTGTACTACAAGTCATCTGTTAATCCTCACAGAGTGTGAAAGTCTTAAGGAGGGTAAAGAAGTCAGCCGCTTGAGGGGTCTTAAATCATGTTAACTGGTGCTATTGTGGATTTCTTTTTCTTTTGTTCCATGTGAAAGTGAGTTAATGCCACCTGCCACTACACTTCCCCACATATTGGGTCACAATGCAGAGAGTGTCATGTCCTTTATACATAACTCCTTTCTGTGGTGTGGTCCTGTGGGCCCATTAGGATCCCTCTGCTGTGTGTGAATCTGGCTTAAGTGGTAGAAAGACTGATGCAACTCTTAATGAAGTAGATACTGCTGATTACCTTTGCTTCTAGACCATTGAATTGACAGGTTGGAATTGGAAGTGTCTGTTGCCTCCAAGCTTTTAAGACAATTTCACATGAATATACAGCCTAGCCATAGCTGTAACCCATGTGAACTTAAATGTTTTGAGCAGTGTTGTGCACCTAGCACTTACACACTGGTGGAGAAGGAAGTAAAATAAGATGCCTGTTCTTCAAGACATTAAAGTCTTAAGTGACACAAGTAAGTGCTTGTTTGTACTTGTACATGTACAAGGTACACTCACGTCCCACGGGAACTGGATAGAGTTTCCTGGCCAGTTGTTAAAAGGTCAGACAGAAACAAATAAAATGGAAGCCTTGGGTATAAGCTGAAGGAAGGTGTGATCTCTAACCAAAGTTCTTGGGGACATAATATGTTAGTTTAGTAGAAACGAAATTATTGTGTCAGGGAGCACAGTGGTAGTATGTAAAATTGTGCTTATCCTGTCAGCTCTTAAAAGTTGTCCCATAACGTCATAGCTTGGGGTTCTGGCAGCCTGAGTGGCATGACTGAGCTGAGTGGTCAGCAGGGCAAGCAGGCAAGGGTTGGTTGGTTCTAGGGCTTTCCTGGCCTAGCAGAGGGATAGAAACTTTTATCTTTTTAATAACCTTTTGACTAGCTGCCAGATACCACTTTTTATAAACAAATACTTTAATAAGACACTCAAACACCCCAGAATGAAGTGAATTTCTCCATCAGTTTAACCACTTACATGCATTGTTGTCTACCTGAAATTCATTCTTTGTAGTTTGAGGTCAATTTGATAAAGTTTTAGCTTTTCTGTATGAAATGTCCACCTCTTGGTTCTTGTTCTAGACTAGCACTGTCTAGAATTTTCTCCAGTGGAAATGTTCTCATCTGCACTAATACGGTAATTAATCTTGAATAGTCACATGTGGTTAGTGGCTACTGTATTGAACAGAACAACTCTGAATTCACAAATCAGCGGAAAATTTCCTCTTAACATGTATGATGATCTTTGGAGAACTTGTTAAACAGCACTGTCAATTGAAATAAGAATTACTTGATGTTATTTAAAATTTTCTAGTAGCCACATTTAAAAGGTTAAAAGAAATAAGTGAAATTTAATAAAATATTTAACCCAGTGGATCTTAAATATTACAGCTTCAGTATATACTCAATATAAGATTATTGAGCTTATCTTACTTTTTTTTGTACTAAGTTTTCAAAATCCACTGTATATTTTACAGCACATTGTAATTTGAACTAAGTTTCAAGTGCTCAATAGTCTCATGTGGTTAGGGGCTGCACTTTTGGACAGCACATAGTTATTCCTTATCATTTCTCTTTTAATTCTGCCTCTTTCAGCTGTTTCTTTACTTTTGGGTGTTCAAATTTTATTGCAGTCCACCTAACCTTTCCCCCTTCTCCTATGTTTGCAGTTTTTTTGGAGAACTTGCCTCAGTTACCTTTTCTATATGCCACACTGGAGATTAACTGACAGTTTTATACTGTAAAATTACTAACCCTGCACCAGGTTAGTTGCTGTGGCTGTGAAGGAGCCACAGAACTAGAGTCTCTCCCCTCTGTTCTGCACCCCATCCATATTGGCACATGGGCAAGTCACTGTATGTCTGTAATGTAGTTTTCTTATTGCTGAATTCCTCCCTTTCTTCATTTCTCAAATTCCCTAACGTACAAATTTTGAAGAGTAACCTATCTTAAGATTGCCCATGTATCCCAAGTGAATTTATTCCATTGAGGGAGCTTGCCTTAACAGTAGTTAATTTTCTTTTCCAGGGTTCCAGGTTTCCTTTTAATTGTCTCATTAAAAAGATGTAGATTAAAAAAGATAGGTTCCAGCAGGGCAGGTTCCAGGTGGCAGAAGTGGTGTTCTTTGAAAATTTTGGTATTATTCGTATTTCCCTGAGGCAAATTCTACTTTATTTGCAGTATTCATGCTTGTTATTTAAAGTTTAACCCGTTGATAAAATCTTACAAATGTGGAGTCCCACAATTTCTCCATTCCTGCCCTGGCAGAAAAATAGGGAGAATGTGTGGTGGATGCAGAATTATTTTCCATTAGTGTGCAAGGTTAGTTGGTGTAGGTCATGGGAAGAGGCCACATGAACTTCACTGTTCTTTCTGTGGCCAAGTGGACTCCAGATTGAACTGGATTATAAGGTGTGAGCTGTTGGTAAAATGGGTGGAAATAATATCCTCAGGGAATCGAGTTGTGGTTCATCCAAGTTACTGTGTGTCCTAGAACTAGTCTGTCCTTCCTCTGTCTTCAGTGGGATTAAGTAACAAAATAGGATTGAGCTAGATAATATCATTATATCCAGTTTTAAACTTAAGTGATTCTGTGAACCCAGCCATTTCATTTCTTTCTGGAAATCTATTTGAGCCTTAAACGAAAGGCCAGTGGAACTCAAAATTGTGGTCTGGCTACTTGCCCTACCACTTTTTCTGTGTGTAATAGCAGTTCCACCCTTCAGCTTGAGAATTTCATTAGGAGAGAAAAGGGGGAAGGGTTGTCATTTCTCTTTTTTGGGGGCTGTCATTTTCCTGCCAGTTAGGTCCATGGAGCAGGTAGACTGGAGGTATTCCTCTTGGGTGTATCATGAGCCAGCAGGTAGATAATGATACCACAAAAAGATCCATTTAGGAGCACTGAAGAGAGGAGCAGTTAACAAACGTTGGACACTTACACTGGCTCAGGTACGGGGCACTTTCCATGGTTGGCCTCATTTAATCTTCACAATAACCCTAAAGTTGGTATTACTATCCTCACTTTACCAATGAGGAAATCCAGGCAAAGAGAAGCAAAATAACTTGCCCAAGTTCTCACTAATAGATAGGAGTGGACAGAGATTATTCAGACATTGTCTGCCTGCATGACTCCAGAGGCAGAGCTCCTCCCTCCAACTGTTTCCTTCCTCTCCCTGACTTTTGGGGGAGGCCACTGACAACACTCTTGTCATGGGTCCTGAGCCTGCTGGGAAAGGGGCTCTAGCCTTGTACCAATGCTTCAAATGCTTGTTTTGAAGTAGGAAGGTTGATGTGTTGTGTAAGCACATAGTCATAAGTAAGAGAGAAACTTCTATTCCCATATAGTTCTATCTTGCTTGGAGACCATGTGTTCCTTCTTGGTTTGCTTCCTTCCCCAGATCCGATTCTCTTCTCAAACTAGTTTCTCTTTGGAATGTTGGACACAGATTAGTCCATTTTTGGATAAGTCTTTTGGGAATGTTGGAGTTGGATCAGTAGCTTCCAAACTTTTTGACGTTTACAGAATATAGCAGGTGGGAAACCCTGTGACCATTTACTGTACTATATTTTCCCATTTTTCACTTTTTGTGTGAACATACATATTTAAGCTTTATATTACCAAATACTGTATGGCAGCCAGACTTCTTAGCGTTACATGGATCTAAATCAAATTATTGGTTAAAATTTTAGTTTATAAACACAACGTTAGGAGCTCTTAGTCTTATATATGAGTTAAGACTGTGTAATTTTCTAATGAGGATTTGCATATTTGGTTTGGTTCATGACCAAAGAGGATTGTCATTGAGGCTGCTGATATAAATTGGGGAATCCCTGAGTTATAGAGGGAAAAGCAGGGGTAGAAATATTGTGTACCTTCTTCATGTGCCTTGAGGCAGAGAAAGGAGGAAGAGTGGTGGTGATGGGCGTAATTTGTCTTTTCAGTCTTATGGGAGAAAAGTATTCTATGTGTGATGTTATGCCCATTGGGAGCCTATGGAGAATTTCCTGATTGGCTTTCAAGATTTGATCCCTGATCTGAGCTGCTCCAGCATGCCAAGGTAGGCTTTGGTTTGTTGAAGGAGTGATTCTGCCATCCAGATGGGTGCTCTACTACTCCTTGAAGCCTGGAAATGGGATTGAAACCTGGTGCCTTTCCTTGTTATGCTTTTGGGAATGGAGGAAGGCAGTGTAACTCCTGGGCATGGAGAACTGATGGGTCTCAGCTCAATTGGCATTGAACTGGATCCAAGAGGAAAGATCTGTTCTTGAATTTATGAAGAGCCGAGTTAGAATCTCCTAAAGCAGGGGAGGAGAAGCCAGAGAAAATGATGAGTGAATTAATGTTAATAAGGTTTTGTTGCATGGTAGGAAAATAATATAATAATTTTGAAAAACTTGTTTCTATTGGCAAATAGTGGGATTCCCTGTGTATGCTGGTAAACTGACTAGCTGGAAGAAGGGAATCCCTGATTTTTAGCATTTGTTCAATTTCTGTGGTTTAAAACTTACCAAGGCCACCTGCTTACAAAATTCCTTTACAATTCTGTCTTGCAAACCATACAAGCATGCTCCAGCATGCTGTTGCAAACCTCTCTGAGGTGTTTTGAATTCACATTGTGTGCTCAGGGCTGTGCTATGTGACAGAGGAGTTGCTGAAGAACCGTTTTTTCTAAAGCTTATTTTGTTAACAGACAAGGAGCTGGAAACATGGACAGGGTACAGTTGTGTGGATTGAGTATAGGAGTCTGAGAAGCTGTTGAGTGCTAGAAAGATCATGAAAAGAGCATATGAGACCTAGGCTTCAAGGATAATGATAATAGTATTGGTAATAATAGCATCAGGCTCTGTAGTAAGCACCTTGCTTATGTTTTGTGTGTGTGTGTGTGTGTGTGTGTGTGTGTGTTGACGGGGAGGTAATTAGGTTTATTTTATTTTTTAGAGGAGATACTGGGGATTGACCCAGGACCTCATGCATGCTAAGCACTTGCTCTACCACTTGAGCTGTATCTCCTCCCCCTTGCGTACATTATTTATGTAAATCTCTAGAAATAGATATTATCCCACACTTTTCACCTGAGGAACCTGAGGCTTAGTAATTGTTTTGCCCAAATTACATAGGTAAGACATCATTCTGGTGGGTGTCTAATAGTATCTCATTGTGGCTAGAAAGGCATAAGGCCAGTACTTGGAGCCTAGTCACTTTACTGCAGAATGAATACTCTTGCCCACCAAATCAGATTGCTATTGAATATAAGAAGGAAGGTTCTTTCAGTAGAGAGGGGTGTAACTACAGTCCAAAGTCTTAGACTAGGTGGGAGTCAGGATATTTATGTTCTAGTCCTCATTTTACTTAACCATATGTGTCTCCTTAGCCAAATCACATCTCCCCTCTCTGCCTTGGATTGAGGAACTTGGATAAGATAATCACTCAGTCCCTTTTTATTTCTGACATTTTGTGAATTTTAAGTTAAAAAAAAAATGAGAGTGAGTATAGCTTCCTTAAGGAACAATGGGGAATGTACCCTGTCAGGGTATGAGGCTTGGGAAGCAACAAGATTGGTGATGGGAGTATGCAGAGGAAAGCAACCTACAGAGGGGAGTGAAGGAAATAGTCTCCAAGTGGTAGAAAGCAAGAGCAGAAAAGGTTGGTGCTGTATCTATACTTAGTTGTTTCCATTTGCAATTCCCAACTAGCACCAGATGGAAAGGTGAGGATTATGGGGGCACATCGACATAACAAGCTAGTCTTTTGCATTGGGTGTTCCTAGAAAGCTCACTTCTCCCTTGATGGCTTCAGCAGCAGGCCAGGGCTAGATTTGGGTTATTTCTGAGAATCCTTGAATTATCACCTTTTTCTTAGCATTATTTCAGCAGTTATTTATAAAGCACCTGCTATGTGTGAGTCGCTGGAACGGAAACAAGACAGATCTGGTCCCTCCCCTGTTGAATTTATAGTCTCGTAGGGGAAATAGGTAACAAGCTAGTAAATGTTAAACATATTGATAGGTTTATGAGAAGCTGGGCTTTGTTGGGTTGGAGTTGGAGAAGATTTCTGACTTCAACATGGAAAACTGATCAGAGGGGACTGAGAGTGGAAATGGGGAGATCAGTTAGGAGACTATTACAGACATCCAGGCAGAATATACTGATTCAGAAGAGAGTGCACAAAGACCTGGCGAGTATTAGCCAGATCTCTCTTACAAAAATAGACAGCAAAATTTCTAAGTCTTCTCTTTATTGACTCACTTAAATGTGATATTTAATAAAGTTTTATAAAATACAGAAGACTTCCAAACCAGAGGTAGGCTTGGAGGTAGATTTTAAAGGAGATATACAGGATTTGGGAGAGATTAATAATCCCATGCATTAGATAATTTAAAGGAAATATGACTCAAAGGATAGAAAACTGCGCATTATAAAAATTCACTTATAAGAGATGCTAATTCCAATGATAAAGTAAAAGAGTCAGATTTGTGAAAAAACAAAACTAGTTACCCAGGAACCTCTGACTACTCAGAAAGGAATCCAGCTCCACGTGCTACTGAGGCACACATGGGCCCATAGCATTCTGGTTGGGATTTTAGTCTTGGTAGAGAAGCTGAAAAAAGAGAATAAGACCAGCTGTGAAGAAGGTGGTAGAAATGATAACAGATTAGGAAAAAATGTTCTAGTTTACCAGAAACTGAGGCCTAGCACAGGAGGAAGCTCCTGGCCCTCTACATGTGTTTGGCCCAGATCAAAAGCATTTCTTTCTGGGATCTTTGAGAAATTATGGAGTGAAGGGAAAGGCAGCAGCTCCAGTTATTGCCTGTAGTCTTAGCACCATGGATAATTACTGCTAATGCTCTTATAGTTCACAAAAAAGTCTTTATCAGGGATAAACCTGTAGTCCTCCATTAAAATTTTACCCCAACATTTTATTATGAAAACTTTTAACATACCGAAATGTTGAAAAAAATTATACAGTGAGTTCCCATATATCTACCATTTAGATTCTACAATTTAAATTTTCCTATATTTATTTTACCACATCTGTCCATTCATCAAACCATTTTAATTTTGGGTGCATTTCAAAGAAGTTGTGAGCATCAGCACATTTCACCCATAAACATTTCAGTGTGCCTTATCTTGAGTTCAATATTTGTTTATCGGTTTGGGGGAGGGGGAGGTTGATAAAAATTTGCATACAATAAGATTTATATACCTTAAGTGTGTGATTAGACAAAAGTGACAGATTCACCTGTGACTCACACTCCTATCTAAGTAAAGGACTTTTATGTTCTCCCTAGAGTTCTCTTCTGTCTCTTCTCAGCTAATACCTGCCCTTCCCCTGGGGGACAGAGGAAGAACAACCATTGTTCTGAATTTTTTTCACCTTAGATTACTTTTACCTACTCTAAAACTTCATAAGTGTAACTATATATTTTATGCTTCAGATTCATCCAGTGTTGTAGATATTAATAGTTTGTTTATTTTATCGTAGAGTAGTTTTCTATTGTATATACTAACATATTACAGTTTGTTTATCCATTCTCATATTGATGGACACTTGGGCTATTTCAGATTTTGGGCTATTGTGAATAAATCTGCCATGAACATTCATGTACAAATATTTTTGTGGACATAATCTTTTTATTTCATTTGGATAAAACTCTAGAGTGTAATTGCTCTCGGATTAGGTATATGTTTGGTTTTCTAATAAGCTGTTGGACCGTCAAAGTGGTACATTTAATGCTTTCACTAACAGTGTATGAGAATTCCACATCCTTGCCAACATTTGGCATTGTTGGTTTTTTACTTTTAGCCATTGTGATGGGTATGTAATAGTATCTCATTCTGGTTTTAATTTGCATTTCCCTGATGATTAGTCCTATTGATCATGTCTTCCTTTGCCTATTTCCAATTCATATATTTTCCTTTATGAAGTTATCAGATCAACTTTTTTGCCCATTTTTTAATTGACTGTCATTTAATATTGAGTTCTGAGTCCTGCATTTAAATTTTAAAGCTCAGTTGTAGAAGAGTACAACTTCTACATTACTGCTGGACATTGATTCAAATGGAAAGGGCATGAAGATTTGAGTTGAGCAGAAGCACATTTGCCATTTATTCAGCAAACAGTTATGAGTACAAACTAAGCACTAGTATTAGGGATACAGAAATAATACCTAGCCCTAGTTCCAAGGAGCCCAGATGATTAGGGTAGACAGACAAAAGTAAAAATTCTCATGTAGTGGTTTCAGCGTTAAGTTACTAAACATTTCCTGAGTGCCTACTGTAGGGTAAGTACTGTTGCAGATATTGTAGATGTAGAGATAGGCAAACTGGACATAGTTCCTACTTTAACACAGCATATTTTCTGGAGTGTATATGGGGGAAGACAGTGCAGAGGCCCTGAGATGGAGAATGAGATTGATGTTGAGTGTATGTGGATCAGAAGTGAAATCTGGCTGGAATGTACTTGCATGACTAGATTAGTTAGGTGAGGGTCAGGTTTTGCAGGGCCTTGTAGACCCGTGGTAAGAACTTTGGATTTTATTTTGAGTGTTTAGGGGAGTCATTTGGGAGTTTTAAAGAGAGAAATAGTTGAGCTGGTTTGTCTAATAAACAGCATGTGTATGAGTGTGTCTGTGTGCACGTGCATGCACTGGTGAAGAAACCATCGCAGTCATCCAGGGAAGATAATAAATCCTACCTGGGGAAGGTAGGTAAGACTTCATAAAGGAATAATGTCACAACAGAATCTTGGATGACAAGGCATTTGCTAGGCAGGAAAATCAGAGGTATCAGCAAGTACGTACATTTGAGGAACCAGAAATAGCTTTGGATGGCTAGTTGGGTGGGTGATGGAATGGCAGGAGGTAGAGCAGTCTTAAGAATAGCTTTGAAAGTTGAATTACAGTCACAGGGTCATCATGTTACACAATTACTTAATTCCTTATAGATGTGCCCTCTGGATTTGTGCCACAAGGTGGCCATGCTAGGGAGTTTAGCTTTGAACCTAAGGGCCATTGGCGGCTATACAGACAGAGCTTCTAGTTAGAGACTTTATGGGAGCTGGCATCAAGACTGACTAGGTAAGGCAGTGATAAAGACAAAAAACAAGGGAGGAGGCAAGAAACAGTGAGGCCTGAAATTATGGAGAAGTTGAACTGAAAGTATGAAGCTTAAAAAAAAAAAAGAGAGAAAGTGTGAGGCTTTGGGCTTAGAATGAATAGTCAAGAGGACTTGAGGTATATAGATTGTGGAGAAAAGCTAATGAGTCCCTTTAAAAAATACAAAACAAACAGTATAAAATATTGAAATGATACAGAAGTGTATAGAGTATGTAGAATTCTCACCTTCATTCCACTCCTCTGAGGTGTACCTAAAAGTTGTATTTATGTGCTGTGTCTTCCATTTTTTATGTGTGTATTTATTTTGTGTATGTATTTAAAGCTATTGTATATACACATACAACTGAAGTTTAAAATGGAGTTACTCTTATCATTTTTTGCAGCTTTATTTTTTTATGCTACCAATATAATACAGTTCTGCCTTAATTGTTTAATTACCTGATACCTTAGCATTTCATTGTTTGAAAGTGCCATAATTTACTTAGTCACCACCTAACTGATAGACCTTTAAGCTGTCTCAGGTTTTTCACTGTTCTCAGCAATAGTGAATTGAGCATTCTTACTCATTTGTCTCCATACCGTGTAAACACTGCCTGAGAGAATATGTGAGGTGAGAAGCATGGAGTCAGATTGTGTCTTGGGGGAAGTTGTGGTCCCACTCCCTTGGGAGTATGTGTTGTCCTCTGGATCTGTCCTTGGGGAACTTCCAAAGCGATGATCAGGCTGGTTAGAAGTCTAAAAGCCACATTCTAGTGGCAATATGCAAAAGACCTGAGGCTGTTTCTCCATATTTTAGCTTGGGGTTCACTGCTTCCAGGTATCAGATGGTTCTCAGAGGGAGATGGAATAAGGCTTTCCTGTGGAACTTTAGACTGGGGAAGAAATAGGACCAATGTTTAGAAATGAGAATTCAACAAACTTGAGTTAGTTTGGGTAGGACTTTATGGAGCAAGACTTTCTGATGGTTGGATTTATAAGAGTGGTGGGTTTTCCATCAATGGATACATTCAAGCAGAGGCTGAGGTGCTATGGAGGGACAGTATGTGAAGCAAGTTGAACCCTAAGAATCATTCTAATTTTGGTAGATAACAGCATTTGAGATAGAGACCATAAGGCACCAAGATGGGAACAGCATTAACTGGGCTTGGTCAGGGGAAGAACTGTCTGAGGGCCAGCTTAGGGGAGGTTGAGTCTGGAGGCATCCTGGGGTATAGTTCTGGGAAACCTGGAATGCTGAGTGAAGCTAGGGGAGAGTTCTGACCTTGTCAGCACTCTTGGTGTAGATGGTCTGCAGGTGTATTGGTCAGGAGGGATGGGACATAGAGTTAGTGAGGAGTCTGAGGATAATTATTATCACGACTTAGGAGGAGGGATTTACATGGGAGTCATTGTGCTCTATGCAAGAAGATAGTGTTTGTAGCAGAGGAAATGGATGAATTAGAGATGCTTGGTGCTGGTTTGATTGCCAGTTTGGAGATGGCTGAGCTGGGAGAGGCTGGAGATGGCTTTTTGGTTTTCACTTAGCAAATATTTATTATCTAGGTGCTTGAGATAGAGCAGTGAACAGAGCAGGCAAATATCCCTTCCCTCATGGAGTTTACATTCTAGTAGGGAAGACAAATTATATATAAATATATGTAGTATATTAAACAGGGATAAATGCCAAAGGAATAAAACAGGAAATAGGTATGTGATGTATCAGTGGTAGTAGGGTTCAAATTCTAGAGTGGCCAGAAAAGGAGAGCCTCTTCCTTTGAAATGGAGAAGATGATTTTGAACAGAGAGAACTAGAGAGAGTGTGAGGGAACAGCAAGCCATGTGGGTTATATGAGGGAAGAACATTCTAGATATTGAGGTAGAAACAGGCTTATCTGAGGAATGACAAGCAGACCTGTGTGGCCAGAATGAAGTGAGCAAGAGAGGTGTTAGGAGATCAAGTCAGAGAGATCTAGATCATTCAAGACCTCGTAAGCATGGTGGAGTTTGGATTTTTTCTAAGCAATGGGAAATCATTATTGGGTTTTGGTAGAGGTGTGACATGACCTAACTTATGTCTTAACAGGAGCACCCTGGTTGCTGTATTGAGATAGCCTGTTGGTGTAAGGATTAAGAGAGTAGAGGTGAGAGGATGGCATAGGATAAAGGAGAGTTATTAAAGAGGGTAATGCAAAAATCCTGGTGAGAAATGATGGCTTGGACTGGATAGTGCGAATAATGAGGAATTGGATGTAAGCAGCTGATTAGAGGCTAGAAGAATAAGTGTGGGGATCATAACTGTACCTCAAGATGTCAGGCCTCAGGGTTAGCAGGAAATCATTGGAAGAAGAAACTTTGGGGAGCAGAATCTGGATTGTGGTTGTGTCTGGGGCAATGTTGGGCTGATAAGGGTCTGATCTGGGGCCAGTAAGGGTATCGGTATGAGATTCATTGGTCTGAGAAGATCAGGGTTGGAGTCTTCGGTCTGGAGAGCATTATTAGGATTAGGACCAATTTTGGGAAGAGGACTCGTTTGGGGTCAAAGTTGTTGCTAGAGGCCAGTACCCTTTGTCAGCATCTTCCTATCATACTCTTAGACCGGGGTTTGTTGTAACTACTGTCTCCTGTCCCATTGAGCTTAGTCAAGGGGGTTGGAGGAGCATAGAGGCTATGGGCCTGCTCCTCCTTGGATATCATGGGGGTAGACGCAGGCTCAGCCCAGTGTGCTTTCCAAGTTGGGGCCCACAGTCACGGAAGTGTAGAGAAGGGTCCTCAGTTCTTGATTCGGGTCCTTTTTTCCCAGATGGCCCGCTGCGTGACCTTGGTTCAGCTGTCCATTTCCTGTGGCCACCTCATTGACAAGGACATCGGCTCCAAGTCTGACCCACTCTGCGTCCTTTTTCAGGATGTGGGAGGGGGCAACTGGGCTGAGGTGAGAAGGACCATGGCGGCTAAAGTTGTGGAGGGAGGCTAGAAGTGTTTTGGGGTGGAGGGTACATGACTGTGATGCTTCCTGGCTTTTGCCCACAGCTTGGCCGGACTGAGCGAGTACGGAACTGCTCGAGCCCTGAGTTTTCCAAGACTCTGAAGCTTGAGTACCACTTTGAAACAGTCCAAAAGCTCCGATTTGGCATCTATGATATAGACAACAAGACACCTGAGCTGGGGGATGATGACTTCCTAGGAGGGGCCGAGTGTTCCCTAGGACAGGTATGCAGGGCCAAGGATTAAAATCCTTCAGACACAGGTTCAGTAAGAGCCCTGTCAGATAACTCAGCCTGCTTGGAACTTGGAGGTGGGGGTCAAACAGGACCTAAACTTGCCTGAGATCTTGATACCCCACCCACCCCTGCTCTGCCTCAGATTGTGTCCAGCCGGATACTAACTCTACCCTTGATGCTGAAGCCTGGAAAACCTGCTGGGCGGGGGACCATCACGGTAAGCAAGAACTCGGCTGAAGTGTGGGGGATGCTTATTACATCAATGAGGAATTCATGAGATGATACAGTCTCCTGCCTCCCCTACCTAGGTCTCAGCTCAGGAGTTGAAGGATAGTCGTGTAGTGACCATGGAGGTGGAGGCCAGAAACCTAGATAAGAAGGTATGTGTGGGAAGAGGCCTTGGGGATTCAAGAATTAAGCAGACAAGGATGGTATGTTGGTGAGGTGGGGGAATGACAGAGGTCTTTCATAGTGGCTGTTTCTGCCTGAGTCTTATAACTGGGGTCTCTGTGACATTGACAGGACTTCCTGGGAAAATCGGATCCATTCTTGGAGTTCTTCCGCCAGGGTGATGGGAAATGGCACCTGGCATACAGATCTGAGGTGTGAGATCCCAGGGATTAGGTGTGGTGGGTAGGAGAGAATCTTTTGGCGCTTGTAACTACCAAGATTTGGAAAACAGGGAGAAAAAATATACATATGGGTAGAGAGGGATAGCAGCTCTCCATATGCCAACCCAGAGGTCACTGGAGGCCTTGCGCTCCACCTTCAGGTCATCAAGAACAACCTGAACCCAACTTGGAAGCGCTTCTCTGTTCCCCTTCAGCATTTCTGTGGGGGAGACCCCAGCACCCCAATCCAGGTGAGGAGCTTGCCTCCGGAGTGGACTGAGCAGGGGCAGAGAGCCTAGGGAGGGATTAATTCTTACCTGCCACTTGCCTCCTCGTCTTTATGTATACATACACCCCCTCTTAGGTGCGATGCTCAGATTATGACAGTGATGGTTCACATGATCTCATTGGTATCTTCCATACCAGCTTGGCCCAGCTACAAGCAGTCCCGGTGAGTACTGGCCCTGCTCAGGGGTGTTGAGGTGGGCCTAGAGGGCTGCAACCCCAAGAAGAGAGGGAGGGCAGGGCAGCTCCACTCTTGGCTGCTGCTGTGTAAGTTTACTACCCTAATTTTTCTTTCCTTACCAGGCTGAGTTTGAATGCATCCACCCTGAGAAACAGCAGAAAAAGAAAAGCTACAAGAACTCTGGAACTATTTGTGTCAAGATTTGTCAGGTGAGACAGTAGCCCATGTGACCCAGTCTTTGACTCCTATGCCCCATAACCCCAACCCCTTAACCCCAGATATGACCTTGGTTTCATCTGCAGGTGGAAACAGAATATTCATTCCTGGACTACGTGATGGGGGGCTGTCAAATCAACTTCACTGTAAGTTGCTTTCTCAGGGGCAGGAGAGCAAGCAGATGATCTGGGACTCAAGGTGGCTTTGAGCTCCTCTCTTCCCTTCCTCCCAGGTGGGCGTGGACTTCACAGGCTCCAATGGAGACCCTTCCTCACCCAATTCCCTGCACTACCTGAGCCCAACAGGGGTCAATGAGTACCTGACAGCACTGTGGAGTGTAGGCAGTGTGGTTCAGGACTATGACTCGTAAGTAACTTTGTCTTTCCCATCCCCACACCCGGCAGATGCTTTAAGCCTCAGGGCTCATAGTCTTCTCACTGTCTTTTCCCCAACTCACTGTCTTCCCACAGGGACAAGCTGTTCCCAGCATTTGGATTTGGGGCCCAAGTACCCCCTGACTGGCAGGTGAGTGTTCTCTTCCCCTCCCTTACTCCTTAGCTTCAGGGTCCTGATTTTTGGGGATGTAGTAAACTTGCTGCTTGGCACCCAGCCTTATGAGGAGTTGTGGGGATGCATCCTTACAGGCCTGTGTATAACAAATGTGCTCAGGACTAAATAGCTCCTATAAAATGCTTGGTATATACCATAGTACCCTTTTTCTTAGCACAAAAATTGTCATGGGGAAAGAACATCATTTTCATTCTTGTCTTCAGGTCTCCCATGAATTTGCCTTGAACTTCAACCCTAGTAACCCCTACTGTGCAGGTAAGTCCCTCATCCTCCAGCATAAGGCGTATCTGTCCACACTAGAAGACCAAGCCTATGCAGGCAAGGGAGAATGGGGGTGGGGAGATAGACACCTGACGCCATCGTCCAGAGGAATGGATTTTAGAGTTAGGCTTCTGAAGTCAAATCATCCTGCCACTTGCTAATCATGTGACTTGGGGCCAGTTGCCTAGTCTCTGTGTGCTTTGGTTTTATAATAAGGCTAAATGTTGTAAGATACTGAATATTTAAGGTAGCTGTTATATTAGCATCTTTGTCTTGAAGCTCACAGGTACTTATCTGGGCATCAGTGGAAGTCTTGGTGCCGCCCTATTGGTACCCAGCTCTATTCAGGGTACTTTTTGCCCCAAGCTATTTTGTCTAGAGAAGGCCAAACCCCATGTCTCCCTAGTACCCACATATGAGTAATAAGCTGAAGTGGAAAAGTTGACCTGACCTGATCGGACATGGGTTTTTATTATGATGTAAGTTCAGACTTAGAGAAAAGTTACAAAAATAGTTACAGGGATTCAGGGCATTGGAGATAGTGGTCAGGGCCTGGATCACAGGATCTGTTGTTTTCCTTCATCCAGATTCCTCAAACATGAACATTTTACCACATTTGCTTTGTCATCCTCTCTTACGCAAATTTTCTCTCTTCCCCTCTTTCTCTCTCTCTCTCTACATCCCCCAACCCTGAAATGTTTGAGAATGGTAGCGATATTAAGCCTTGCTCCAAGTTTTCTCTATGACCCCACCAACTTTGCACCCACCATCATCCACATGGCCCTTTATCCCTAAATACTTAAGTGTTCTTAAAATCAAAGACATTCTCTTACATAACAGTACAATTCTCAAAATCAGGAAATTAACATCAATACAATACTATTACCCAGTCTATAAAATTTATTCAAAATTTTCCAATTGTCCTGTCTTTTATAGCAAAGAAAATCTTGGATCACACATTGCATTCAGTTGCCCTCCATGATATTGACATTTTTTAAGATGACAGGCCAGATAATTTGTAGAATATCCCTCAGTTTGGGTTTACCTGGTATTTTCCTCATAATTAGATTCAGATTATGCATTTTGGCAGGAATGCCACAGAAGCGATGCTGTGTGTCCTCAGTGCACCATATCAGGAGGCACCAATTCAGGAGGCACATGATGTTGGTTTATCTTCTTACCAGTCATATTGACTTTGTTTGGTTATGTAATCTGCCAGGTTTCTCTACTGTACAAGTACTGTTTTTTTCTTTTACTTAATAAGTAATAAGTATCTTTTGGGAGGGTACTTTAAGATGATATTAAATATCCAGTCACTCATCAATTTTCACCCTCTAGTTTTAGCATCCATTGATGATCTTTGCCTGAATCAATTGTCTCTGTCAAGTGATTCTATCATTTCCTACATTTATTAAGGAAGAGCGTTCCCTTCTCTCTCATTATTTATTTAATATCTCTGGATTCTTTTGTTAAATGGGTTATAATTCATTATTAAGTGAGTTATAATCTGATGCTCAACTCTCCTGAACAAACCCTAATCTGGGGTTTAATTCAGCCTGTGATTTAGGGCAAGTGCCCTTCCTCTCATTGGCCTCAATTTTCTCATCTGCATGATAAGGTTAAGAACTTTCGATTACAGGCATGATTGAATGAAATGCACCCTGATTCCCAAATCTCCTCATCCAGGATAGAGTGATGTCAGGACTGTCTCAACCCTAAGAGGCCCAGTATTTTACGGCATTTTTTGCCTTTCTTCTCTAGGCATCCAGGGCATTGTGGATGCTTACCGCCAGGCCCTGCCCCAAGTTCGGCTCTATGGCCCCACCAACTTTGCACCCATCATCAACCATGTGGCCAGGTTTGCAGCTCAGGCTGCACATCAGAGGACTGCCTCGGTGAGGGTCATGGGAGGTAGTGGTGGGAGGGGGTCTTGATCAAGAGCTCTCTTGAGGGCTATGTAACAAGAGACTTTTTGTCAGTGTGGGAATGTGTGGCTGGGATGTTTAGAGGGTCTGTCTGCCTTAGTATATGTATGGACTTGCCCTTAGCAATACTTCGTGCTGTTGCTGCTGACCGATGGTGCTGTGACAGATGTGGAGGCCACACGTGAGGCTGTTGTTCGTGCCTCCTACCTGCCCATGTCAGTGATCATCGTAGGTGTGGGTGGTGCTGACTTTGAGGCCATGGAGCAGCTGGACGCTGATGGTGGACCCTTGTGTACACGCTCTGGGGAGGCAGCTGCTCGTGACATAGTGCAGTTTGTGCCCTACCGCCGCTTCCAGAATGTGAGTAAAGACAAGCTTTGTTGCAGAACAGATCTGGGAGTTTATCCTTCCACCTCTCCCTGATGTTGAGTTGGGAATACTTACCCTTTCATCTAACCCTGGGGCAGGGTCGGGTGTTAGATTTTGAATTATTTTTTGGGTATGAAATGTAGACCTTGGGACGACGTTATGAGCCATCACTGAACTTGCCCTTCTCTTGGCAGGCCCCTCGAGAGGCACTGGCGCAGACTGTACTTGCAGAAGTACCTGCACAACTGGTCTCCTACTTCAAGGCCCAAGGTTGGGCCCCATTCAAGCCACTTCCACCCCCAGCCAAGGGCCCTGCACAGTCCCCTCAGGCCTAGATTTCCTTGGAGGGTACACTGTGGCAGTCCTCAGTGCTGTGTCCCCAAGTTCCTCCAACCCTGAACACACATTCCCCAATGCTAGCACTTTTATACTTTTATACTTACTCCTGCTGTAGCTTCTCTTGATTCCACCTGCTTGCCCCTGAAGCCCATCATTCAATAAAGATCAATGAAGACCACCGTTTTGCTACCACTCTGTTTTTGGGTGGGAGTCTGCTGTTAGCCATGTTTACTTCTCTCTGAGCCTCTTTGTTGACCTTAGGAGTTGTTGAGTGAAGGATTCCTCTGACATAATATCCTCACTCAAAGAAGTTGGGTATTCCTGGCCAGATATCTAGAGACACTGACTCTGTTTTTTAAAATGCAAAGACTGAATGTAAGTCAAGCACCCAGCCTGCTCTGCCTCAGAGCAGAGCTGAGCTGGGAACACAGACAAGGTGGAAAGTGCTAGGGGAGGGATAAGTTTTAAGATGGAGCAAGAGCAAGGGCTATGCTAGACTTCCTGGAGGATGGAGCAGTGGTGGCCTAGTCCACAAAATAGGCTACAAGCCTGAACTTTTTAATAGATAATTTTTTTCTTACTAGGAAATTCATATGTACATTCATTACAGGAAGAAATGTCACCCAAACGCCATGTTCCAATAAAATATTTGGTGCATATTTAAAATTTTTATGCATATTTACAGTGGCACATGTTTTTTATTTTACAAAATCAGGATCATATTGTACATAATATTTCAGCATTCTTTGAAGTGTTTTTAAAATGTATGCTACTTAGTACAAAATTATTTCAAATATAAACATTGTATAAAATAGATAATGGAGCAGGGTGTAGTTCCTAGGGTTCCTAGGTCTGACAAATTCTTTCCTGTAGATAGATATTACAGTGTTTGTTGCTGACCTCGTTCTTCTTAATGCCTATATATTACTCTGTATGTGACTGCTGTAGCTTATTTCCCCAGTCTCTTACTTATCAAGATTTGGGTCCCTTTCAGTTTTCTTCTGTTATAACAAACAGTGCTATAAGGAATATCTTTGTACATTTTTCTGTGCATATTTATTGGGATGTTTCTGAAGGATTTATTCCTAGAAATGAAAATGCTAGATCAAAGGGTCTGACTATTTAACATTTTAATAGTATTGTAAATTGCCCATCATAACAATTTTTTACCCATTTTGTTAATCTGACAGACAAAAAAGAAATCTCATTTTTAGTTTGAATTTAATTAATTATGAAGGCTAGGTATCATTTCACATGTTTATTTGTGAATTGTATCTCTTCTGAATAGCTTTTTTATAGGTGGTTGTCTTTATAACCTTTATTCTGTTAGGGTATTCAGTTACTAACACTTTGTCTCTTATACATGTTGAAAATATTTTCCACTGAGCTATTATCATTTCATTTATGGTATCTTTTGGTCTATATAACTTTTTAAAAATATAACTCTTTTAATATGGAAATTTAAAAATTTTATGTATACCAGTCTAGCTTGCTTTTTAAGAAGTCATCTATATATTATTATATTACTTTCCATGATACTGAATGTTCCCTTATATTACCATTTCTATTGGCTGCATATTATTTTTGTAGTATACTTCTTAGATGCTATTTCCAGTTTTTGTTTAAATAAACAGCAGTGTGATGAACATCCTTCAAAGTATTAACTTTGATTATATCTATGTATCCTTTGGATCCATTCTTAGAAATGGAATTGCTGTAATTAAAGAGTATAAAAATTTTTAAGGCTTTGTTCCTATTGTGATTTTAAAACCTTAAAAATTTTAAGGTTTTAAGTTCCTATTATGAAACTGCCATCCAGAAAAGCTGTACTAGTTCATTAGTTAGAAAACCTTAAGCTTTAAAGAGCACTCAATAGAATTTTTTCTTTTGTCTTCAAATTACAAAATAACCCCCAAATTTAAATAGATGGATACATGTTCCACCCCCACACATACTCATGCATTCTACTTCTTAGAGGTGTAACCACTATTAATAGTCTGGATATTCTTCTAAAACAGGAGCAGTGAAAAGAATCCTAACGGCCAAGATGTTGCATGTTTCTTTGTTCACACTGGCCCCCTTTTCTACTCTGCCCAGGTAGATCTCAATCCTTTGATGCTCATCTCCTTCCCTTAGAGTGAAGAGTTCTTGGATCAGCAGATGAATTGTCCTGTTTTCTGTAGCATTCTCTCTCCCCTGTCAGGCTCCTTGAGGGTAGGGACTGGTAAACAAGACACTGTATTGTACCTAGCGTAGAGTCGGGCACTCAGGTCTTAGTGAAGACAACCTGAGTACGGGCTAGTGGGCCTGTATCGACTCTGACTCAGATGCTTCCTAGAGGTTCTCAAGTCTCTAGTTTTTACTGAAGAAAAGGGGTAGCTCCCCCTGCACCTGCACCTGCACTTAACAGAGTTGGGGAACTCTCCCAGAGATTGGGGGTGGAATTGAGGTGCACAAGCATGGCTTCATGCTGACTAGCAGCTCTGCAATTAGAGGATGGCCTCTGGAGGAAGGTAGGCTTGGGGTCCCATTGTGGCATGGCTCTTCACTCACTGTGTGACCTTGAGCAACTTTCCTGATCTGGGTGGCTTCCCCCTCTGTGGTTGTGAGGATTAGTTAGGTAATGTGTACAACATCCAGAGTACTGTCTTGTGCACATGGTAAGCACTCCATAAATATGAGCTGCTGCTGCTACTGTATTGATCTGACTTCTAGAAGAGGGTGCTTTGCTAGACCGCTCACCATATTTATATACCAAAGGCAACCAGAGCCCCAGCAGACCTCCCAGCACTGATCCAGGTCCTTTCAGCACAGACCTGCACTCCAACAATAAGCATGTTTAATGGGGTCCCTCTGTGGCACTGTCCCCTGCCCTCTCTGAGGTTCGAATGCCATGGGCTCGGACTCGATACAAGCACGTGAAATGGGGGTGGCCCCAGTTGCTTAGAATCTGGATCTTCACCTTGGGAAAGGCAGCTGGGGGCTCATTCTGGGGAGACAAATGGATCATGCCAAGGGCCTGCTCTCCCATGGACTGCCTTCCTCCCGTCTTCCCTCACTGTCCTGTTCCCTTAGCACCCTCAGCCCCCAGAGACAAACACACCTGTAGGTGGAAAGTCTGAATCTCAGATTTCTCCACGTCGAAGGTGAATTTCCCCAAGAAAACTTCAGTCTCGTCATCAACCTGGAGGCCCTGGTAGGTGAAAAGTGAGTGGAAGAATAGTGAGGCACAGGTGGAGGAGGGAGAGAGAAACTTTGTTGAGGAACTACTATGTGTTCATTAGCTTTATGCATACTCTCATTTTTTGGTGTTAGGATATTATAGTGTTGAATGTGGGCTTAAAGAAATCAGGTTGCAAATTTTAGTCTGGCCTCTTGTTACCTGTGTGACCTTGGGCAAGTTACCTCCCCTATCTGAGAATTACCTTCCTCATCTATGAAGAGGGTGGGATAATAGCACTTCATAGGTTGCTGTGCAGATGCAAGGAGATACAATCCAGGTAAAGTACCCGACACAGAGTAAGCACTCAATAAGCCATAACTAATATTTGGATATGGTTATAATTATTTATAACCTACAGCAGCCCTGAGAGGCAAGTGGTAGTATCTCCATTTTATAGACTCAGATAGTGGCAACAGTTTTCATGACCTGGTACTTTCTAGGCAAAATCCCCCACCTCCTTGGCCTCAGCCCTACTCACGTAGACTGCGAAGTCACGGGGGGCACTGTTGGCTCCCCGAGTGTGCGCCACGCTGGGTGGTGGATGCTGCAGAGTGATGTCGCTCAGCTGCACACGACCTGGCATCCGGATCACCACCTGGCCCTGGTCACCCTCGAAAGCCCAGCAATTCCCAGGGAACACATCTGGCTGCAGTAGGCGGATAGAACATCAGAACCACAGGGCTGAGCGACTGCGACCCTTCCCCAGCCTGGGCTTTGGTTTGGGTAGGCCCCACCCTCAGCTTGACTCCATCATGGGCCCCACCCAGTCCTCCACCCTTAGCTAGAGTCCCTGCCCAGGGCCCTGTCCCTAGCACTGCCAGGTCTCTCCAGTATTACACTGTCCTCTGCTTCGTCCAGAGCTTCATCACAGCCAAGCCAGGCTCCACCTCCAGGGAGCTGTGGTGTCCATTCCCCCGAGTCCCACCCCAGTCCCATTCTGGGATCTAAGTTCCAGAAGTTCCAGGCCCACCTCCAGGATAACCGTGGGTGGTCTGGCGTAGTTCCAGAAACTGAAGCGATTCCAGAAGTAGGCAGTGTTCGTGTCCTCATAGTCGTGGGATGTCTTCTCTAGGTCTATAGAGGCTCCTGGAGCAGGGAGAAGCAACCTCTCAGGGGCTTCCAGGCCTGACCAGCAGCTGGGGCAGGGTCTGTCTGAGGTCAGTCTCCTTGGGCTGGTCATGTGCATAGGTCTGTCAGTGTCTATGGGTCTTACCCACAGAGCTCAGTGCATAGTCAGGTTTCTGCACAAAGTCCTCATTCAGCCTCTGGAATACGAGTTTGGCCACTCTCTGAAAAGACAGAGGGCGCGGCCTGGAGGTGCTGGGCTTGCGGGTCAGTATTGTGGGGCAGAGTTCTCTGGGATAGATAGACTTCGTGGGCCCCAGAAGAAATTCTGAAGTCGGGGCTCTGGGCGGGGCCTTAAGGCTCAGGACTCAGGGATCCGGGTTCCAAGGTGGGCTAGGACTGTACAGTGGGCGGAGACACGGGGGCCGGGCTCCCGGGGCGGAGCTTCTGGACACCTAAGGGGCCTGGTTCTAGAGCAGGATGTGGCTGCCAGGCTCACCTCGCTGTTAGCTGCACGAAAGCTGGACACTTCCTTGTGGAGTTTAACCAGCTCAGCCTGGAGCTGCTGCAGCTGCTCCCCCTGGGAGCGCACGCGCTCCTGGTACTCGCTGCAGGCAGGAGGTTGGCACGGTGCAGTTGGCTCCCTGTCCCCCTGGACACTTCCCGTAGGGACCCCCACAGAAGCACCTTTGAGCCCCCCAACTCCCTACCCCAGGTGCCCTCTTTCACCTTAGAGTCAGCATCTCCTTAGGTTCCTATTGGAGGGAGAGGGACAAAATACAGCACTGCTCAGCTCCCACCCACCTCCTTCTCCTAACTCAGTGTGGGACCTGCCAGACTCAAAGGGCCTTCTTTTTTGAGGACTGCCTACCGTTTCCCTGACCTTTCAGGACCTCTCAGAGACCCTTAAGCACATCTGGGCACATTCCCTCAGAAATCTCCTGTTTATTTTCAGCCTTTCCTTAGGGTTGTAGCCTCCAGCACTGCTCCCCCTCCCAGTGGCCCAGGGGACTCCCCACAACCTCTAGCTTCATAGATTGCCAATCACCCACCCCAGGACAGTCTCCCCAACTCACATTCTCCAAAGGAGGGGCCAGGTACAGGAGCCCCCAACAGAGTGCTGGAGAAAGAGGCGGGGGTGGTATCAGGGGAAGGGAAAGGAGAAGGTTTCCCCCAGCATAAAAGGACAGTGAGGAGAGAAGAGGCTTGAGGGGGCTGAGTCTGAGGGGGAACTAGAAGGCTCTGAAGGGGACTGTGAAGAGCTGTGAGCCTCTGAAGAGACTGAGTGGGCTGAAGGATATAGGAGAAAATGTGCCAGCTTTGGCTCCAAAGCATTCAGGGCTGGGGTCAGGGAATTCACCACCCTCTCACCTGCCAGAAAGAGGCTCAGCAGTGACACAGCCGTGAGCAGGAAGCGGATGGAACAGACCTCCCTGAAGAATCGGAGAGAGGCTAAGGCCCCAGGGCCCTAGTGAACCCCGCAGCCCCCACCCCAGGGTCTTAGACCCAGCTCCTGTGAACACGACTCAACCAGGTGTGAACTGGCTCAAGGCTCAGTTGGTTAGGCCCTGCTCCCTCCCTCCAAAGAGCAGCCCGTGAGGCTCCCCCTTTCCTCCCTCTGACCTGTACACACTGACCAGCATGTCTCCTACCAGGGATAACAACACGCTCAGCACCTGGAAGAGTAGGCCTGAGGGGAGGAGAGGGGGCTCAGAGAAGGGACTAGGCTTAGAGAAGGGGAGAGATGAGGAGGGGATCACAGAGTGGGGTGTTCGAGGTTCAGAAGGGGCTTAGGAAGGGGGCTCAGGGAAGGGCCTAAGGCTCAGGAAGAGAAGGGTAGGCTAGGAGAATTAGATGGGCAAGGATAATGAGTTGGATTTTCATTCTCAGAGAAGGTGAATCGGGCTTAGGGAAGGGGCTGTAGAATCAGACATGAGCCCGGGGCTCAGAACTGAGACAAGGGTCTCAGAGGTGAGAAATGGAGTTCGGAGAGGGGAGCCAGCAGGTCAGAGGGGATCTGGGCTGGCCGGCCCGTACTTAAGAAGCTCTTGGACACACGCGGAGGAGGCATCTCCTGCCTCAGTTCCAGCGTCGAGAGAAGATCGAGCTGTTCCTCAGAGACTATGGGAGAGCCAGCCGGTTCTGCGGGAGCCCAAGGGCTCCATTGGGGCCTTGCGCACCGCAGGCCCGCTGTTTCCCCAGGACCAGGCTGCAAGTTCCCCAGCCCAGAAGCTGGGCAGCCTCACAGGCTTTGGTCCCTCCGCACCCGCATCCCGGGTCTCTCTCAGCACTTTGAAGCCCCGCCCCGCCCGGGTGCTCCGCCCAGCCGTTATCCCACCCCCAAATAGAGGCCACGCCCCCAGCCTTAGGTCTAGATACGGCCGTTTCCCTGGTAGGCATTCAGGCTAACACCGAGGCTGCGCCTCCTCAGTAGTGCCGAGTCACAGGATTTCCCCCGCCGCTTCCCAGGACCGTCTGCCACTCCGAGGCTCCCCTTGGTCCCTCCCCTGTCACACTATAGGCCCCGCCCCTTAGGAGGTGCCTAGGTATCCCGCGCACAAGCCAGGCCCCGCCCATTGGCCCCGCCCCTCCCTTGACTCACCCGGGGTCGACCCCGCCCGCACCCGAGGCCCCGCCCCTCACGGTTGCCGCGCCACAGGCGGTCTGCCCATTGTGGCTCCGAGGCGCTGGCTTCAGCCGAGAGCTTCCAGCCCATGTGGTTCCTCCGGGCACTCCGGCGCTCAAGGCGGGCTCACCGCAGCTCGAGCCCCGGGCTCTTCTGCCCTCGGGCTCCCCGGGCCCCGGCCCAGCTGACCGGTGCCCGCTGCTGTCCCCCGAGGTGACGCTCACTGAGCTGTTGCTGTTGTCGCTGTAGAAGTTGGGCGTGTGCTTGTGCTGGGACGCGGCCGAGCCCGGGCGGGGGCTCCGCCGCATCCTGACCCCAAGCTGCGCCCTCACGGACGCCAAAGTCGCCGCCTCAGCTGCCAAGGCCCTCGGCCCTCCCCTCAGCCAGTGCGCGCCGCCAGGATCCGACAGACCCTGCGTGCAGCCTGCCGGCCCCGCGGCCCTATCCCACCCTCTCCCCTGTATCCGGGCCTGGCTGCTGACATCATAGAGAGACTACGCCTCCGCGGTTCCCCCTGACGCCGCGTCACAGAGCCAGTCGTGACGTCACTGGTAGCCTTAGCAGTCTCTTATTCTTTCCCATGTTAAAGCAAGCAATGACATCACAGCACTTCCCAGAACACCCTATCTAAAACTACACTCGGAGTAAAAGAATTTCTGTCCCCTTCTGGCTGTGCTTTCCTCCTCAGCACTAAAATGCTGTGGGGTTTATTTATTTATTTCAGCATTACCTGTCGCTCCTACTAGAACAGTAAAGTTTATGAAGGCAGGGATTTTTGTTCACTACTGTATCCTCCAGCACCTACATGAATCTAGCATGTGGTAGGTGCTCAAATATTTGTGAACATATGAATGTTAAGAAGGGGCAAGGGATCACCCGGGGGCACTTCTAAATAAAGTCTTTTTCGTCTCCTAGTCTCTCTTGTTCTACAAAACCTTCAGGCCTCTCCTCTCATCCTAGTCATCTCTGTGGTCAGAGTTCTCCTGCCTAATGACTAGGAGTTTGGGATTAACATATACACACTACTATATATAAAATAAACAACAAGGTCCTACTGTATAGCACAGGGAACTATATTCAGTATCTTATAATAACCTATAATGAAAAAAGAATATGAAAAGAAACATGTAGTTTTATATATATATAATAGGTAACTGAATCATCAATAGGTAACTATATTCAGTATCTTATAATAACCTATAATGAAAAAAGAATATGAAAAGAAACTGTAGTTTTATATATATATAATAGGTAACTGAATCACCTGAAACTAACACAACACTGTAAATCAACTATACTTCAATTTAAAAAAAGAAGTGTTTTGAACACCTGCTATGTGAAAGCTAGGGACACACACCCAATCACTCATTAATTTAATAAATATGTTGATTGATAATGCCAGGGGCTAGAGGATTCACTTATTAATCCATCCATTCAGACAGTGTTTTGAGGGTCTACAAAGTAGCAGATCCTGAGCTGGGCACTGAGGACAGAGAGATGAACAAGGAACAACATGAAGCCACATGGCCTTGATGCCTCATAGGCTAGCAGAGACCAGACTGGTCCTGTCCTCTCCCCTTGCCTCCATCCCCACACTGTCCCAGCTCCCACCACACAAGGATGCAGGATGGAGGCTGAAGCTGGTGCATGTAGGACTGAGCTGACCACAGGAACCTTACCCCCATCTCTCTATCCTCCCACACCCTCCCCACCCATGACCCCCAGGCCTGTGGATTTCGTGTTTGTCTAAAGGGCAGGGATTGCTGAACCTGCTGGGTGAGTCCAGTGAGTCAGAGGCGATTCAGGTGGGTGGGCAGGTGGGCAGGTGGGCAGGAGGGCAGGCGGGCAGAGGTAGCACCAGTGGCCCTGGGACAATGGCTCTGACCATGTGTGTGCGACGACTGACAGGGCTACCAGGAACCCATGACCGACAAGTGAGGCTCAGCTTTCGAGGTGAGGTTTGCAGGCGTGCGCTAAGAATTTTTGTAACTGGGGAGCTCCAATTCCTCCATCCCTCAGGCCCCCAACCCCATCCCTAGGCACTTCTACAGCCTGTCCCCCTTTTCCCCAAGCCCAGGGTCTCCAACTCTCTGCCTCCTTCCCACCCTGTCTTCTACCTCTCTTTAAGGGTGAGCCGAGGGTGACTGGACCCTGGGCCACGGGTGGGTGGCGGAATAATTTTTTTTTGTGGGGAGGAGTTGATAAATGACTAGATTAAATTCTGAGCAGGTTTTACTCAGAGGAGAATTCACTGTGGTCGGGAAGCAGATATCGGTGAGGTCAGTGGGGTTGGGTCCTGGATTGGGAGAAGCTGATCTGTGACCCATCTGAGTCCATCCTGGGTTTGGGGGGTTTATTCCTGGGTTCTGAAAGAGAAAGATATAGTCTCAGGAGGTAGGGTTGGTCTCAAGCTTGAGACATTAGACTCAGTCTGGGACAAGTCAGAATCAAGACTAGGGGGATTAGCTCCTGATTGGTAGTCAGCACCAGATCAGCCCTAGTTTGGAGTCAACCCCAGGTTGGGGCGGTTGCTTCTAGGTTTAGGAGATCAGTCATAGAGTTAGCTCCAAGTTTGGAGAGTTGGCTTCTGTTTTAGGGTTGGGAATAGGCTCTGGATTAGGAATCAGGGTCGGGAATAGGGTCTGAATTAGGAATCAGGGTCAGACCAGCACTTGGTGTCACAAGGTTCCTCCTATTCCCAGCTGTTCCGTTGGCCACACTATGGGGCTCCGCTGGCTGGGGAGCGTTTGTCTGTACAGGTTGTCAACTGCAGCAGTGTGTTCAGCCCCAGGTGAGTAGGCTTGGGGAGTCAAGGATGCAGGTGGGGGTAGGGGATGGCTTGGGGCCATTCTCCTGAGTCATTCTTTTGATCCATGCCCCGCCCCCTAGGTCTCTGGGGACCCTAGTGATCTCCCTGCAGCAGCTACAGAGTGCTGGGCACTTGGTGCTGCGGGAGGTCCTAGTGGATAAGAATCTGCAAGTAACCCCGGTGAGTTCTGCCAGCACTCAGCCTGCCACCCCAGGCTTGAGAGTCTCTCTAGATAAGGTTCCCATTTCTCAAAGGGGAAAATCTAGACCCAGGCAGGAGTGGTAACAAGGCCCGCAGCCTGGGCTCCTTTCATTATAGCCCCTAGGCCAAGAACCAGGTTCAGCTCTGAGGGCCAGGGGTGTGGCAAGGCAGGAAGATAAGGAGTTCTGTGCTGCTCCCGACCCAGCACTAGGCCCAGGTTTTGTGGGAGACAGATGAAACTGGCTGGATTTTCCTGGTATTTGGTGGAGGGTCAGCAGTGCCTGGTAGAAATGGAACTGGGTTCAAATCTCAAGACCACCACTTCTCAGCAAAGAACTTGGGCAAATTATTTAGCTTCTCTCAGCTGTTTCCTCACTTACCTTCTATGGAATCATACAAACTGTTTAGCTCTTCATTCAATCTGTTGTCATTTGTTGAGCACTGATTATAAGCCAAGTGCAGTGCTGAGCAGTGAGGATTGAGTGGTGAGCAAAACCAGATAAAGACTTGCCTTCTTAGAGCTCCACATCTAAAGAGAGAGGCAAACATTAAACAAATATTCACACAAATAAATGTAAAATTGTCTCCGATGGTGTTACAAAAGATTTGGGAGAATGTATAACAGAGGGGCATGACCTGTTTGGGGGTCAGAAAAGGTTCCCTGAGGAAGTAGTGCTTAGGTTTAGAATTGAAGGATGATAGGAGTTAACTAAGTTAACAGGCAGAAGAAGCAGCATATGCAAAAGCCCAGTGCCCTGAGACAGCATAACTGGGGTGCAGGGCCGGAGAAAGCTGGTAGGGGCCAGACCCTGCAGAACTGTGGATTTCCAAGAATGGTGAGAGAATTTTGGAGATCTGTTTGGCCCCTTGAAGAGGATACTTGCACATGGAAGTTCTTACTAGACTATGAGTAGTCACTATTTTTTTAATTTTTAAAATATACACATATTTTAAAATGGAGGTACAAGGGATTGAACCCAGGACCTTGTGCATACACTCTACCACTGAGCTATATCCTTCCCTCATGAGTAGTCACTATTATTAACGATCATGCAGGAACCACAAGTCACCAGAGATGCGGGCCAAGAGGATCTCTGTTTACAGATGAAGTAAAAGGCATTTTGTAGCCTCAGGGCAGTTTGAGAGGCCCAAGGCACACTGTGTATCTGGTTTTAGATCCAGGTGGAACTTGACCTGAAGTACCAGCCCCCAGAGGGTGCAACTGGAGCCTGGGCAGAAGAGGACTTTGGAGCACCATCTGGGACAGGTAACCTTCCCACCCACCTAACCAAGGCCTAGGCAGGCCTCAGGAAGGGAGAAGTGGTACCCAATCCCACCCTGGATTTGCTGGATGTGGTAACCCTTGGACCCGTGCTGCCCAGGTTGTAGCTCTGTGGTTCAGCTCTCCTTTCATTTCTCCTTCTCCCAGCTCAGAGCTGATTATTCACAATGTGGGCTTCCAGGAGCTGGAGTAAGTATGTGGGGCTGACATAGGGTTATAGAGACAGTTTTAGGATTAGGAGTCAGTGATGTGGAGTCAGTCCCTGGGTCTGGGATCAGTACTGGACCAATTCCAGGGTGAGAAGTGAGTCCTAGAATCAGGGGTCAATTCTGGAATTAGAGGGCTCCCAGGTTAGGGGTCAGTCCTGGTATCAGTGGCATCAGACTAAGGTTCAGGGGTTGGTCCTAGAGTCAGGGAAGTCAGAGATGGGTGCCCAGAGATGGGTAATAGGTCCCAGACATGCCCTTTGGGGGCCTTTCCTATAAGGCCTGGAGAGGCCCGGCTGAAGCGGCGGGCAGTGGCATTGGGCCGCAGGCTAGCTCGAAGCCTAGGTCAGCAGGACGATGAGGACAATGAGCTGGAGCTGGAGCTGGACCTGGAGGATGAGCCTGATGTGGAGCTTTCTGGCGTCGTGTTCAGCCCCCTCAAGAGGTAACTTGTACCCACTGCACACCTGCTCCAACACCCTACTAGTGTGTCAACCTAATTCACTTATATATGAAGGCCCAGCCCATCCACCCTTACAAACACATGGTCCCAGTGTATGGTGAGGAGTGGATATACTGGGGTCAAGGGTCGTTCACTTTAGGCAAAGACACTGCCACATCTACACATACACAGTTACACTGGCTCACACATGGCTTCTGGAACCCATGTTGGTGATGAAAGCTTGATGAAGACAAGGAATTTTGTCTCTTTTGTTCACTGCACTGCAGTGTTCCAGGGCCTAGAACAGTGTTGGCACATAGTAGGTGCTCACTCAATCTTTGTTGAATGAATGAATGGTTTTAGGGCTCTAGGAATGAGTTAAATTCTGGGTGTAGGGTTGAGATGGAAGCAAGACAAGACCGGAAGGACTCAGAATCCAAAAGTTCAGAGGGAGAGGAGATCTTATCTTCAGCACTAGGCAGGAATGTGTGTGTGTGTGTGTGTGTGTGTGTGTGTGTGTGTGTGTTTGTGTGTAATGGGGAGGAAGTGAAGTGAGAGCTGACCTTAACCGTCTCTCAGCCGAGCTCGGTGCCTGTCCCGCGGAGATCCCTTCCAGGTGTCCAGGGCCCAGGACTTCCAGGTACTGCTCTCCCTCCAGGCCATAACCCTTGGGGAATACCATTCACCCTCCACACAGATTTTTACCCTCCTACCTTTCAAGAAGTCAGTCTTGGCTTCCTTTTCTCTTCCTTCTGCACCCTTCAGGTCGGGGTCACAGTGCTTGAGGCCCAGAAGCTGGTTGGAGTCAACATTAACCCCTATGTGGCTGTGTGTGTTGGGGAGCAATGCCGAATGACTGCCATGCAGCGTGGGACCAATTGCCCCTTCTTCAATGAGGTGGGTGTGATCCAGGAAGGGGGAGCCTGACAGAATGCACGGGACCCAGGATAACAACAGTCTATAAGAGGGAGCTTGGCCTGGGTGGAAGTGAGTGAACCAGTGGGCCTGAGGCTAAGGGCTCTTTGAGGGAAAGGATGCAGAGAGGCACAGTCTTGGAGTTGGGGGTAGGGGGAAAAGGGAAGGAGAGCGTTCTCTTTGCAAGAGGCTGGGGCCAGCTGGTGTGACTCCTTCATGTGTAACCTCTTACCTCCCTTGCTTCCCCACTTCAACACAGTACTTCTTGTTTGAATTTCATGAGACCCGCCTTCACCTCCAGGACTTGCTGCTGGAGATCACAGTGAGGGGGTAGGGGTGAGGGGTTTCCGTTAGAGAAGGGGGATGCTGAAGCTCCCTGGGACTAACGCCACCTTCCCCCAGGCCTTCCATTCGCAGACCCTCCCCTTTATGGCCACTCGGATAAGTACCTTCAGGATGGACTTGGGCATTATCTTCGACCAACCAGGTACTGAACCCTCCCCTCACTGAGACTCCTCTGCATAGGCAAGGGAAACTGACCCTCTGGGCACTGAGCCCTGTATACTAACTTGTGAGACAGCAATCTCTTCCGAAGGCTGACCTCCACGCACTCCCACCCTCCCTACTAAGCCGGACTTGAATCCCGGTGATAGTCCAACACTCCGATCGCTGCCCCACGACTGTCCCGCGCATCCTGCTGGTATTCCCTGACCCCCGGCCCGCCCTTTCACCCCCAGATGGCCACTTCTATCAGAAATGGGCTCCGCTGCACGACCCCCGGGACACCCGCGCTGGGACCAAAGGCTTTGTCAAGGTCACTTTGTCCGTGAGGGCGCGCGGGGACCTGCCCCCTCAGCTGCCATCCCCAGGCCCAGGCCACAGTTCCGACATCGAGAAGTGAGCTGGGGCGAAGTGGGGAGCGGAGAGCAGGACGGGGCGTGGCCTCCGGGACGGCGGAGAGCAGGAGGGGCCTAGACTCCGGCTTCTGGGCCCCTCAGCGCCGGTCTTCTCTAGGAACCTGCTGCTGCCGCGCCGGGTGCCTGCGGAGAGGCCGTGGGCGCGGCTGCGCGTGCGCGTGTTCCGCGCGGAGGGGCTTCCGGCGCTGCGCCCCGGGCTGCTGGGCAGCCTGGCCCGCGCCCTGCACGACCAGCGCGTCCTCGTGGACCCCTATGTGCGGGTGTCTTTTCTGGGGCAGCAGGTAAGTCCCTCCCGTCCCCACTTGTTGGAGGCCCAGGCTCTGATTCCGCGCTGACCCTTCTCCGCCCATCCTCGCCACCACGCTCAGGGCGAGACGTCGGTGCGCAGCGAGACGGCGGCGCCGGAGTGGAACGAGCAGCTGAGCTTCGTGGAGCTCTTCCCGCCGCTGACGCGCGGCATTCGTCTGCAGCTGCGGGACGACGCGCCCCTGGTGGATGCGGCCCTCGCCACGCACGTGCTGGACCTGAAGTGGATCTCGCACCCGGGCCGCGCAGGTGAGCGCTTCTGGCCGACGCGCGCTGCCTCTGCCTGGGCCCTGTCTGTCTCGGGCCCCGCCCCCGACGACAAACCCCAAACTCGAGACCCAGCTCCGCTTAGAAAGTCAGGCCCACCCCACATAACAACCTTGCTCTAAACCGGCTTCTCCCTTCAGAGCCTCACCTGTTGCCCCCAGGCTACAAACCCTTACCCTCGGTTTGGCTAATTGACAAAATCCTAACTACAGCTGCATATCCGTTAATCACTGTAGCCCTGCTCTCCCTACAAATTTACACGCACAAGAAAACAAGCCCCGTCTACATTATCCATTTTCTCGGGACCCTAATTTGTAGTTCCTGACTCCACCTCCAGGGCTCTGGCTCCGCCCCTAGAGCCTCTCCCTACGTCCGCAGCATCTTTGGAGGGAGAGCTGGTTTAGAAGTGCTTCCAGGTCTTGGTCCACAGCTGTTCGTCGTAGCAGTTGGCAGGCTTCCCTTCCGGAGCGGCTAAGGCCCAGTATAACACTCCTCCCCCTTTGCCCTTGCAGGAAATAATTATGGATGTGGTGCGTAGACTGACCTATTACCCACCTGCACCATGCTCCCCTCCAAAACACTTTTTTTTTGTCTCCTCACAGCCGGGTTTAACCCCACCTTCGGCCCAGCCTGGGTACCTCTCTATGGCTCGCCTTCCAGCGAGGGGCTCCGGGACGGTCTTCAAAGTCTCAATGAAGGCCTTGGCCAAGGCATTTGGTTCCGCGGCCGCCTGCTGGTGGCTGTGTCCATGGAAGTGATGGAAGGGAGAGCTGAATCCGAGCCTCCCCAGCCCCCCCAGGGGTCCAGGTTGTCCCGGCTCAAGGGAAAGAAGAAGAAAGCTAGGCGTGGCCAGACTCCAACCGGGATTCAGCAGCACCTAGATGCCAGCTCCAGTGCTGATGCACCTGAGATTCCTAGTGCCATGGAGGTGGAGGTGGAGGAGTTGCTGCCGCTGCCAGAGGTGGGGGCTGGGGTTTAGTAAAGGGGCAGGGTCACTCTCAGCTCTGGAGTGTGTAATCGGCTCCCAGGCATAAACGCAGGAGGGAGGGTGTCTCAATTTGGGGGCCTGGGTGAAGATTGCAATGTGTGTACACATGTGCGCCTGTGTATATACACATGTGGGAGAAGGAGGGCTGACAAATCAGAAGTGAGCCAGAGAGGACTAAACTCCTGGTCCAGTGGGTTGGGACAGCAAGGGGCAGAAAAGGAAGCAGGACACCAGCAGTGAATCTTCTAGGCCTTGGCTGCAGTGTCTTTCCGTAGGCACTGTGGCCAGGCATCGTCCCCAGCTGCAAACTGGGAGGGTGGGGTTGATTCCAGCCTGATCCGCCTTTCCCAGAACGCCTTAGCACCCTGCGAAGATTTCCTGCTCTTTGCTGTGCTCTTCGAGGCCACCATGATTGACCCCGCCATGGCCTCTCAGCCTATCAGATTCGAGATCTCCATTGGTGCGTGGCCTAGCCAGAACCCTGAGTGTCATGAGTTTGAGGGGGTTGTTCCAGACTTAGGTCCCTGGAGGGGACAGTTGACCTTCAGTAAGGGGTGGGCTCTGACTTCTATTGAGGCAGAATAGCTTGAGGGAGGGGTCAGCCCCTCACCTTGGTGCCAGCCTGCTGACCCTTGCTGATCTGGACAGGTCAAGCAGGTCGCCAGGAGGAGCAGTTGGGCCGAATTTCCAGAGTCAGGGAAGGAGCAGAGGATGCTGCAGGAGAGGCACAGCCTCTACTGCAGTCAGAGGCGGGAGTCCGGCCAGTGGAGGAGGAGGAACTGGGGATTCCTGCTCAGCGGCCTGAGCCCGTGGATGGCAGCGGGTGAGTGCTCCTAGTGTCTGGAAGGAGGATGTTGGGAGATCCGCAGCGGCGCAGGACTGCCCCTCTGAGACTCTGCTCCTCTTCATCCTTCCAGGCCGTACTTCTGCTTGCCCCTGCGTCACCACAAGCCTTGCGTGCAAGTGTGGAGCCGCTGGGAGGATCACTCGTGGCGCCTGCAGAGCAGTAACTGCGTGCAGAAAGTGGCCAAGAGGCTGGTGAGAGCGAGACGGGCACCCACAGGGAGAGGCTGGGATATAGAGGCATCCGGAAGATGGCTGCCTGTGAAGGGAGCGCTGGAGGAGAGCTAATGGGTAAAGCACCAGGTTACCCAGCACCTCATTGGTGCAAGGCCAGAGGGCCAAGGAGCACAGCTCCAGGGAGAACTGAGGAGGCCAGAAATTGTGGGAGGGCCAGAGTTCAGAATTGTTGGACCCAGGAAGGGGCCAGGTGAAGAATGTGAGTAGGGCTACTGGGGACCTGGCCTCCCAGGCGGGAGTTTGAAAAAGAAGGGCAAGGCAAGAGGTGCAGTTGTGAGTGGGCTGGAACCTGGGATGAGGGTGTGGTCTAAAAGAAGTCAGAGTCTGGGACCGTTATGACTCTGACCTTCTCCCCTGGTGGTGCAGGACCAGGGACTGCAGGAGGCTGAGACTCTGCAGCGCAGGCCGGGGCCTGAGGCGTGCACAAGGCTGAAGCAGACGCTGGAAGAGCTCATGGCTGGGAGCAGGTAAGCTGAGAGCCCCTGCCTCCCTGCTGCCTGTTTCCAGGCATCTCTAGGGTGAGGGAGACTCATGATAGGTATTTGGACCCAAGGGCCCCTGGAAGGTGAGCACTTTACAGAAGAATGAGAAGGAGATGGGAGCTTGATGAAATTATTGGGTTAAATCACTCCCCTCCAGTAAACTCCCTTTCCTGAACTCCTGTAGGCTTATGCATTTCCCCCTCTTCTCAAATCTCCCCTATTCCTTTCCTCTACACTTGTTCCAGCTAATGACTTCCTTTCCTACTTCCTGGGGAAAATAGAAGCCTCACCTTCCTCCATCTAGTCTACCACCTTGCCAGCTTCTGCATCCATCTGATCTCCTTCCTTCCTGCCATAGCAGAGGAAGTGTCCTGCTCCCGAAGCCATAGCTGTGATCTTGATTTCGTCTCCTCTCATCTGCTGGAAAAATTGTCTCTGCAATTATCCACTTTCTCTCCTGCAACATCAACTGGTCCCTAGTTACCAGGTCATTACTGTAACCACATATACTTGTTCTAGTCACATCCATCTTTGATCTTCACTGCCCTGGATTCCATAACCTGCTCCAGATACTTCAGTGTTTTTCTGACCCTCTTCTCAAAAGAGCTATTTATCCACTTATTCAATGAATATTTATGGTATAAATATTTGGTAAATAAATGGTAAATAAATATTTACCCCAGACACTGTTTTAGGCACAGGAATAACAGTGAAAAAGCATTCTTGTCTACAAAAACTTCTGAAATGTACATTCTAGTGGGGGTAAGTAGACAGATAATAAAGATGTAAAGCACAAGGCAGAAATATAAGAAATATGGTAAGGATGTGTTAGGGAGAAAATAAAGCAAGGAAGTTTTACAGAGAGGTGTTGCAATTTTAGAGAAGGTGGAGAGGAGAGACCACAATGATGTTGACATAAAGAAGATGAAGTAGTAAGCCATGTCTGTAAGGATGTTTCAGACAGAAGGGACCACATGTGCAAGGCCCTGAGGTGAAGCATGCTTGGTGTGTTTGAGGAAGAGGAAGGGAATCAGTGTCATTGCAGCAGAGTGAGCAGAGACGATGAGGCTGGAGGGTGTAGGGGGAAGGAAGAGAGAGACATGTGGGGTCTCGTAAGCCATTGTAACGGCCTTGGTTGCTTCTCTGTATGAGATGAGGAACCACTGACAGTTTTGAAAAGAGAAGGGATATGCTCTAACTTATCCTTAAAAAGCATCAGTCGAGGGATGATATGAGAGGAAGCAGAGAGATCACTCAGGAGGGCATTGTAATGATTCACGTGACTGATAACAATGACTTGAATCTAGGGTGGTCGCAGTGGACATAGAGTGACAGGAAGGGATTTGAGAGTAGTTTGGGATTTTGGAAGTGGCACCTCGGGACTTGCCAGGGGATAAGCTTAGGGGATGAGGAAAATGTGAAAGAAGAGTCAGGCATGACTCCCCAAATTTTGGCTTGCACAGCTGTGTAGATGGTGCTATTTACAGAGCTGTGGAAAACAAGAGAAGGAGACGGTCTGATGGGAGCAGAGGGAATATCAGAAGTTAACATTTTTGGACATGTTAACTTTGAGATAGATGTCTGTTAGACTTCAAAGTGGCCATCTCTGCTAAGCTGCTAGCTATATGAAGGGAGCTCTGGGGAGAGTTCTAGGCTGGAAATGTAAAATTAAGGGGTGTCAGTACGTAGATAGGATTGGCTAAGATTATCTAGGGAACAGAGTAAAGAGAAATCTGAGGACCTGAGAAGCTCCAGCATTTAGAGGTAGGACGGAAGAGGAGGACCCAGGTAAGGACCTGGTTATAAGTGGTCACTTTTCTGCCCTCATCTTACTCAACCTTTCCGCATCAGAGGACGCAGTTGACCCCAACCCTCCTTCTCGAAAAACTCTGTGAAATGGTCTGGAAAAGCATTGAAAAGCTCATTCTGGATGCTGTATTGAGAATATTCTGTAGGAGAGAGGGTAAGAGTGAAGGTGGTGAGAGCAGCTGGGAGGCTGTTGCAGTAATCCTAGGTGAGAAGTGATGGTGACTTGCAGGGGTAAAGAGGGTGGGAAGGGATAAATTGGGAATTTGAAAATTGTACCTCTTGGGAAGTGATGGAAATGTTAGCTGTCTTGATTATGGTAGTGTTTCTATTGGTGTATGCATCTATCAATATTCATCAAATTGTACATTTGAAATATGTGTAGTTTACTGTACAGGAACCATACTACAATAAAGGTATTAATTAATTAATTAATTTTAAAAAAGAAGTGATGGTGACTTGGACTAGGGTGGTCCTGGAAAGGGAGAAAACTGGTCAGATTCTAAATATATTTTGAAGGTAGAGCCTAAATGATGTGCTGATGGACTGAGGTGGAATGTGAGTGAAAGAAAGAGCAGTGAAGGATGACTATGAAGTAAAGTAAAGCAGGGTTTTTTGTGGGGAGAAGGGAGTGGTGGTGGTCACTGGAACTCATGCACTTGGTTTGAGCTATCTTTAGTCAATGTTGGAATTGTCAGGTACAGCCCATCTGAGCCTTTAATGTGTGTTTGAATCCTCCAGGGTATAAACATGCGGATTTCTGACACAAGTCTGGGTTGGGGCTGAGACTGCATTTTTAATGAGGGAATACCAGTGCTGTTGGTCCTGGGCCACACTTTGAGTAGCCAGGGCAGTGAATAGTTGAATACTGGTACATTTTGGGGCTCCACAATGAGGCTAACTCGATGAACTGGGAAGGGGTCCAAGCACAGAGGTCGTCCTGGCTAAGGAAGGGTGCCTCTTTGAGAACAAGACCAAGAGGATCTGTGAAGGAGTCTGGGTGTGGGGGGCCTGCTCTGAGGGAGGGTCAGAGCAGGCCCCCTAAGGGTCAGTGTTCCTCCTTTGCTCCCACCTGCCACACCCACCCCGCTCCTGCAGACAGTTTTGCCACGGTGCTGAGCGCAGGACAGTGACCCGGCCCAATGCCCTGGATCGATGCCGACAGAGACTGCTGGTGCATAGCCTGGTATGGTCTGGGGAAGGGGGATCAGAGGCACCCAGCAGAGGCCCTCCACTCATGTTCTCTTCCTGCCATTCCAGAACCTCTTGGCAAAGCAAGGACTATGGCTCCTACAGGGCCTGAGACAGGGCAACGTGCAAGGGAAGGTTGCACTGGCCAAGAAGCTTCTGGCGAAACTGCGCTTCCTGGCCCAGGAGGTAATGCCTCACTCACCCATTTCCCAACCCTGAATACCTGTCCCTCAAGCTTTCCAGTGGCCTCTGTGCAGGGGTGACCCAACATTTATCCTGTGGATTGATGCCAGGACCAAGCTCTGTTTGGAGCAGCCAAGGATGAAGATGCGTGTTCTAAGGCCCAGCAGGGATGCAGGGAACATGCAGGATCTCGCTGGATGAAGATTTGAGAGTATTTTTCCTTGGCATGACTTCCCTGGTCTGAAGCTCTGAGCACAACATGTGTGAAGGGTAAAGGAAGTTCTCATTTTTTGATTACTTCCTCTCTTCTACTTCGTGTCTGGCTGTGTTATCTTGTGTAATTCAACAACCTTGGGAAGACGTTATCCCATTTGACAGGGGCAGAAATTGAGGCTTAGAGAGAAAAAGTAACTGACCCACCATGTCATAGCTGGTTAAGTGGCAGAGCTAGAATTTGAAACCAATTCTGCCCCACTCTGATCAGTCTTTCCCAAAAGCAAAGAAGTTTTGACCCCTGGGGCCAGTGTGTCCTCAGGTTCAGACAGTGAGGAGTTGGATATTGGTCTCAGATCTTGAAGGACAAGTTGGAATTTGGCAAGTGTGAACGAATGAAGAGCATGTGCAAAGGCATAGAGTCAGGAAGGCCTGGGCAGCTGGAAGGCAGAGTAATGGAAAGAGAGACAGGATAGAGACTTTATTATAGTGAATTTTAGTGCAAAATTGCTTTATTTATTTGTAATGAAAACTTCCTTATGTCAGCTGACATTTTAAAACATTTTTTTACTTAAGTATGCATCCTGAAATAATATAGGTTAGTTTTACCTTATTTCAAACTTTATATAGTACTGTTTATATTGTTTTCTTTTTTACTCAATATTATTTCTTGTGAGATTTTTCTGTATTGTTGCATATAGCTATAACTTGTCCATTTTCATTGTTGTATAATATTCCACTGTATGACTCTAATTTACTTATCCATTCCATTGTTGATGGATATGTGTGTTGATCCTAATGGATGGTGATTAGAAGCAGTTTCAAAGACCATTTTTGTACACATCCTGGGGATTAAGTGCAAGAGTTTCTCTAAGACAGTGGTTCTTAAACTTTTTTGATCTCAGGACTCCTTTACACCCTTAATAAATAGTAGGGACCCCCAAAAGTTTTTGTTTATGTAGATTGTATCTACTGATATTTACTATTATATAAATTAAAACTGAAAAAGATTTAAACCTGAGAAATAAAAAATAATTATTAATTCATTTAAAATAACAATAGTAGGGGGGAGGGTATAGCTCAAGTGGTAGAGTGCATGCTTTGCATGCATGAGGTCCCAGGTTCAATCCCCAGTACTTCCTCCAAGAATAAGTAATATAAGTAAACCTAATTACCTCCCCCCACCAAAACAAACAAACAACCGCCCCCCAAATAAAAATAAAATAACAATAGTAAACCTATGGCATGGTAGCACAAATAATATATTTTTGGAAAAATAACTATATTCTCCAAAACAAAAAATTTAGTGAGAACAGTGGCATTGCTTTACATGTTTTTGCAAATATCTGGCAAAAAATTTTTATTCTCTGTTATATTAAAGTCCATTGGTCTATGTTGTACTTTGAATGGATCTGTTATCCTTGCATGATTTTGAATCATCATACATAGGTCATTTGGAAATTTGGTTCCCTGAATTATGTATACCTTCCAAATGGTGATGCATTTCATTATATAGTAGTAAAATATCACATTTATTACTATCACCACCAACTCATTGGAAAGATCTTTGAGTGTTGGGAATCTGTTAAGCTCACAATGGCTGATACAAAAGATACATTTTTTCTAAGAATGTAATTTTTCATTTTGTTTTATTACTGATCTTAGAGAAAAAGTTTTCATTCTTTTACTATTAGTATGATGTCAGCTGTGAGTTTTTCATAAATACCTTTACCAGGTTGAGGAAGTTTTGTTCTTTGTTTTCTGAGTATTTTTTTAATCATTAAAGGATGTTGGATTTTGTCAGATGCCTTCTCTGCATCAATTGAGATAAATATTTTTTTAAAAATTTGTCCTGTTATTGTGGTGTATTGTATTGATTGATATTCTTAGGTTGAACCACCCTGGCATTCCTGAGATAAATCCCACTTGATCACAGTATATAATCCTTCTTATATGCTTTTGGATTTGTTGGTTTGCTAATATTTTGTTCAGAACTTACTCATGAGGGGTATATCTGTATTCATAAGAAAGATTATTCTGTTATTTTCTTTTCTTATGATGTCTTTATCTTTCTTTGATATTAGGGTAATGCTGGCCTCATAGAATGAGTTGGGAAGCGTTCCTTCCTTTTCTGTTTTTAGGAGGAGTTTGAGAAGGATTGGTGTTAATTCTTTAAATGTTTGGTAGAATTCACCAGTGAAGCCATTTGGTTCTAGGCTTTTCTTTGTTGGGAGGTTTTTGATCACTCATTCAGTCTCTTTACTTTTTATTGGTCTGTTGAGATTTCTGTTTCTTCGTGAGTCAGTTTAGATAATTTGTAAGTTTCTAGGAATGTTCTCACTTTAATTTCTGATTTTAGTTATTTACGTCTTCTCTCTTTTATTCTTTGTCAGTCTACCTAAAGATTTGTTAATTTTGTTGATTTTTCCAAAGAACTAACTTTTGGTTTCATTGATTCTATTGTCTTTCTGTTCTCTAGTTTATTTTTCTTCACTCTGATCTTTATTTACTTCCTTCTGCTAGCTTTGGGTTTAGTTTTCTCTTCTTTTTCTAATTCTTCAAGGTATAAAGTTAGGTTATTATTTGAGATCTTTCTTCTTTTTAAATGTAGGCATTTACAGCTATTTATTTTCCTCTGAGCCCTATCTTTGCTGCATATCATAAATTTTGGTATGTTATCATTTTCATTCATCTCTAAATATTTTCTAATTTCTTTGTAATTTCTTCTTTGTTGTAGTATTTAAGAATGTGTTGTTTAATTTCCACACATTTGTAAAATTTTCCAGTTTTCTTTCTATTATTGACCTGGGGTTTCATTCCAGTTTGGTCAGAAAAAGATACTTTGTGTCATTTCAGTCTTTTAAAATTTATTGACACTTGTGACCTACCATATGGTTTATCCTGGAGAATGTTCTGTACACACTTGAGACGAACTGAGTTGTTGTTGGATGGAATGTTCTATATGTGTCTGCTAGATCTAGTTGGTTTGTAATGTTGTTCAAGTCGTCGGGTTTCTTAATGATCTTCTGTATAGATGTTCCATCCACTACTAAAAGTGGTATATTGAAATCTCCAATTATTAATATAGAACTGTCAACTTGATATCACATTTTTTTAGTTCTATTAGTTCCATTTGGCTCCAGTTTTCGTATGTTTGTTGAAATTACCCATTTTTAAACTCTGTATTTTTCCCACTGGGTCCTGTAGAATTTTCATCACAGTTGTTTTAACATCCTGTCTAATAATTCCAACATTTGGATTTTCTGTGGGTCTACTTCTAGTAATTACTTCCTCTCTTGACCATGGGTCACATTTTCTGCTTTTCCTATGTCTTGTAATTTTTTATTATGTGCCTGGATTTTTGTATAAAAGAACAATAGAGGCTAAAATAAATAATATGTATCTCTAGAGAGTTTTGATGAAGTCTACTTTATCTAATTTTTCTTTTATGTTTATTGCTTTCTGTTACCCATGTAAGGAAACTTTGCTATTTCCAAGCCACAGAGATATTCTCCTATGCTTTTAGGAGAATAAAGATAGTTTCCTAAAACCTTTATGGTTTTAGATTTTACATTTAGGTCTCTGACCGTTCTCAAGTTAATTTTTTTGTGACATATATGGGTCAAAATTCTGTTTTTAAAATATGAACTTTGAGATATTGTAGCACCATATGTTGAGAAGATTTATTTTTCCCATTGAGTTGCTTTGGCTTTTTAATTGAAAATCAGGAGACTGTATAAGTGCCTCTGTTGAATTTTTCATTTCAATCATTGCAATTTTCATTTCTGTAAATTCTATTTTTTTTCAAATTCACTGTGTTATTTTTCAGTTTCTTATTCCCAGTAAATATTTGTCAGGTTTATCTTTTGTTTCATTTAAACATAGTAAGCCGAATTGTTTTTATAATGTCAGATGATTTCAATAGTCGATTTTAGGGGGCTTATTTCTGCTCTCTGTTCCTCCTGTTTGTTTCCTTCTGTGTTTAGCTGCTTTAAACTGTGAGCTATTCATTATAGTTTCCAAACATTATTTGTGGGACTTCTTTTAGTCTTGGAATAAAGGTATATTCTTCTAGAAAACATATGACCTTGCTTCTGCCCTTGATCACCTTAAACTAAAATTTGATGTTTAGCAACACCCAGGCATTGTGAAAAAATCAGCTTGTGGTTATTCTTTTCAGGAACAGTTTCCAGCTCCACTACTTCACTCAGCCAGACAACTCTCTTTGTAGATTCCTGGGGGTGAGAAAGTGGGGCAGGTTCAGTTAGGGTTTATCTTTATCTTGAAGGCATGATTCTTTGGGGTCGTAGCTTTTAGGGAGGGGAGAGATCGCCTATTAGACTCCTGTCTTGATAAACTCCTGTCTTGATTGCTATCTGAGCTCTTTATATTGTTTTTACTCACTATCAGGTCATGAAAAGCTCATATTTGCCAGATTTGGCAAATGCCCCTGTGGCAAAAAATTGTTGAAATTCTCTGTTAACTTCTCTGGTTTCCTATTTTCATTTAGAGCTTCATTTAGAGATAATTCTTTATTCTTATTATCTCACCACTGCCTTTAATGAATATTTAAACAAATATTTTACCAAGTAGTTTTAGTTGTTTTTAGAGAGAAGTAGGTCTTAATTCCTAGCTCATGATATTACTGGAGATACAAGTCTGGCGTGATGATTTCGCACAGGGAAAGGAGAGGGTCAACTCTGGGATGATCAGTTCTAGCCATTGTTTGTTTGCTTACTCAGTGATATTTAAAGTCTTCCTCGTGCCAGGCTATGTATGAGGCCCTGGAGATCCACCTCTGCCATGTTTCTTGCCCTTTTGGGGCTTAGTGTGGGAGACTGACTATGCACGTTAAATGAATAAGAAAAACTGATGATTTGTAGGAATTGCTAAGGAAGATGTTACAGAGGCTAAGGGGGCTGAGGAGAGATGCTTACGTAAGGTGGTCAGGGAAGATTTCTCTGCCGGGACAACATTTAAACTGAGACCCAGAAGGTGGGAGCAAGCCAGCCATTCATGGTAAAGAATGAGTTGGAAGGGAAGACTGAAGGCAGGAAGACTTCCCAGTTGTCTGGACAAGAGTGGGTGGTCTTAATCTCAGGCAGTGAGGAAGGGAGAGAAGGGAACGTTGGCAGGATTGGGTGATGAGCTGTCAGAGGAGACTGTTTGGCTGATGTGAATGGGCACACTGTGGGAATCACCGGGGAAAATCAGGTTGGGAGAAGGGAAGAGTAAGGAAATCAGGCTGACACTTGCTCCAGCTTGGTGACCTTGAAGACTTTATGCTGAGTGAAAAAAGCCAGGCACAAAAGGACAAATACTATATAATTCCACTCATCTAAGGTACCTAGAGTAGTCAAATTCTTAGAGTCAGAAAGTAGAATGGTGATTGTCAGGGCAGGGAGGGGAAATGGGAAATTAGTGTTTAATGGATACAGAGTGGCAGTTTTGCAAGATGAAAAAAGTTCTGAGAGTGGACAGTAGTGATGGTTGCACAACAGTGTGAATGTACTACTGAACTGTACACTTTCAAATGGTTGATATAGTAAATTTTATGCTATGTGTATTTTACCACAGTTAAAAAAAAAAGACCAGGATAAAAAAGTTGGGTGGGACTTTGAGTCTGAGGTTGCCTGTGGGGCATCCAGGGGAGAGATGTCCAGGAGGCAGGTGGCTTCATGGGCCTGGGGTTCAGGGGGAGGTCAGGGCTGGAGATGGACATTTGGTCCATCCATCCAGGGGAAGCTGTGGGAGCAAGGGGCTCTCCACTCCAGATCCGCCTCTGCAACCCAGTTCTCTGCCGGCAGCCCCAGCCTCCCCTCCCGGATGTGCTGGTCTGGATGCTCAGTGGACGGCGCCGTGTGGCCTGGGCCCGCATCCCTGCCCAGGATGTGCTGTTCTCTGTGGTCGAGGAGGAACGGGGCCAGGACTGTGGGAAGATCCAGAGTCTGCTGCTCACAGTGAGGGGTCCTAGGGGTGAGGGTGCTGGGGACTGGAGTGGGGTGAGGCTCAGAGGATGGCACAGTCCTCGGGGTGGAGGTGTGTAGATTCCAATAAGGGGTCCTGAGACTTAAATATTTTTTAATTAAAAAATTCAAATTTATTTTTATTTCAAAATTTTTTTTCTATTAACTTTAAAAACTTAAACATGTTTTAATTTTAAAAAATTAAACATTTAGTATTGTTTTAAAATTATTACTGTTTTAAAAAGTGTACTGAGCCCTTTAATTATCCAGAATGCCAATGGGAGATTGTGCCTTTACCCAGGTGAGTCTTGTTGTGAAATAAACACCAAATTTTGTCATCTCTGGACCTGCACTGGCCCTTTTATTGACTAAACTTTGACAGATGGGCAGGGTTATGAAAATGGGACTGTGATGAACTAGTTCCTTATAGGCATAGCCAATTTGTGGGCAGACTGTTTCTAAATGAGGTGTTCCTGTGATGGACACCAGCAGGAGTCCCTAGTGGTGAGAAGCTGTGACCACTGGGGCAGGGGACAGGGAACTAAATGTGTTGGGGATGAGAGGACAGAGGGGTGAGATGAGTGTGGGGTGTGGGAGTGCAGAGTTCAGAGGGTAGGTGTGGGGTTTGGGGTGTAGGAAGTGGCAGTGTTGGGGCAGGATGAATAGGGAATGGGAGTTATAGGGTAATGGGGTGTCAGGTGGGCATGAAGGGGCTGCAGGGTGAGGTATAGGGGGCTGGGGTGAGGTTTAGTGATACAGAGAGAATGGACCTACCTTGGGGGAGCAGGACTGCTGGTCAAGGTCGGGTAACAAGGGGTGGGCCCTAACATGCCTCTTCCCCACAACAGGCACCTGGGGCAGCCCCTGGTGAGGTCTGTGCCAAACTGGAGCTCTTCCTGTGGCTGGGGCTGGGCAAGCAAGCCAAGGCCTGCACCTCAGAGCTCCCCCCGGACCTGCTGCCTGAGCCCTCTGCTGGGCTGCCTTACAGCCTGTGTCGGGACGGTGAGTGCAGGGCATGGGGCAGGTGGCCCAGGGGGCCCGGGGCCCCACTTTCCGTTTGCCCTAGGTGTGGGGCTAGATGCCCAGCTGAGGGCTCAGAGGGTCTGGGCTCAGGGACTCCAGTGGTCGCTCTTCCTTCCCTCCACCCCAGACTTCAGCTACTTCCAGCTCCGGGCTCACTTGTACCAGGCCCGAGGTGTGTTGGCAGCAGATGACAGTGGGCTCTCAGACCCCTTTGCTCGAGTCCTCATCTCTACACAGTGCCAGACCACACAGGTGAGATCTGGGCTGGGATGTGGGCGGAGGGGCGCTGGAGACAAGGTGGGTGGGGGCTGAGCTTTTCCAAGGCCCTAATCGGACTGCCCTGATTTAGGGGGTGGTGTTGAACTAGAGGGTCTTAAGGGTGAGAGGTTCTTCTGATGCCTGCGGTTGCCTCCTTCCCTGCGTGGCCCCCAAGGTCCTGGAGCAGATGCTGAGCCCCCTGTGGGACGAGCTCTTAGTGTTTGATCAGTTGATTGTGGATGGGAGGAGGGAGCATCTGCAGGAGGAGCCTCCGCTAGTGGTCGTCAACATCTTTGACCACAATAAGTTTGTGAGTGTGGCCTGGGCCCCACCTGGGTTCCCACCAAAGGGCCCCCTCCCTTGTCTTGATGCTCCCTCGCCTGGCTCCTGAACCTCTTCCACATTTGTCCTCAATGCTGCGCTCCCTGCAGGGCCCCCCTGTGTTCCTGGGCAGGGCGCTGGCCGCCCTGAGGGTAAAGCTGATGGAGGACCCTTACCAACGCCCCGAGCTGCAGTTCTTCCCCGTGAGGAAGGGGCCCCGGGCAGCCGGGGAGCTCATCGCCACCTTTGAACTCATTGAACTGGACTACAGTAGCCAGCTTGAGGTCAGAGTGCTGTGGTGCAGCTGGCACAGGCTGTGGACCCCTCCTGCTATTCCTTTAGACTATCCAGCTCCAGGGATGTGGGCATGTCCCAGGGTTACCCCTCCAACTCCCTCACCCCCAGAGAATGCAGGCGACAGATCTGTCCTGGGGACACCTCACTGGACCTCCTGACTCCAGGGAACACTTAAAGTAGACCTATCTTAGGTTCACCTTGCCAGGCCTCCAACTCCAGAGAACCCAGGCTGCAGGTTGATCCTCATGCCTCAGATACCCACACTCCCTTTTTGTACATGGCTGTTTCCTTAGATACCCCTATCCCACCTGTCCAGCCTTGCCAGGTGTCTCTGGATTTATATTTCATTGGTAGCTCTCCGCTTCTCTTCCCTGAGCCCAGGATTTCCCTCCTTTGGCCTGATTCCTCTTTGACCTCTGATCTCTGGCTCCCTGTAGCCCTCAGTGCCCAGTGATGTGGAGCCCCAGGACCTGACACCCCTGGTCGAGCCCATCTCCGGACGCCTATCCCTGCCGCCCCATGTGCGCCCAGTTCTCAGGGATTTCCGTGTTGAGGTAGCACTAGGCACTCATCCTCCTTCCTTCTGCACACCTCGGTGCCCCTCAACCGGGTGCAGATCCCTGACTCTCCCACTTCCCAACCCCAGGTACTGTTCTGGGGTCTGAGGGGCCTTGGCCGTGTGCACCTGTTCGAGGTGGAGCAGCCCCAGGTTGTGCTGGAGGTGGCTGGGCGACGTGTGGAGTCCGAGATCCTGGCCAGTTACCGTGAGAACCCCAATTTCACCGAGCTCATCAGGCATCTGACAGTGGTGAGGGCACGGGCAGCGGGCAAGAAATGGAAGAGGGCAGTGGGCTGGTGAATTCCCGGCTGGTTATATTGGCTTAACCCACCAAGTTTCCATAAAGGGCCAGATAGTAAATATTTTAGGCTTTGTGGGTCATATGGTTTCATTTGCAGTTAGTCAAATCTGCCATTGTAGTGTGTAAACATCCACAGGGAACAAGGAAATGAATGGGTATGACTGTGTTCCAATAAAACTTTATTTGCAAAAACTAGCAGCAGGCCAGATTTTGTTTACAGGCTATAGTTTGCTGCTCCCTGGATTAATCCATGAACTGGTAATGCTGTGTCAGCTCTACTGGATGTGTGGATTAGCCAAATGTCATGAAGTAGGAATCTGAAGGAATCTGTCTAGTTTCTGAAACACCAGGGGCTGAGAAGAAAAATACATTTCTCATTTAATTTGTATTTACTGTACTGTGGTATAGACTTTGGAGTCAAATTTTGGCAGTGTCACTTAGGAATTTGTCAGATTACTCGTCTGATTTGAGCTTTAGTTTTTCTATTTGCTTGCTTGTTTATTTGTTTGTTTCTTTATAAAAGGGAGTAACAGATACAAAAGAGTGCTATGAGGAGCCAATGAGAGAAAGGATCTTGGTGAAAGGGCTCTGTAAACTGAAGAGTGCCGTGCCTGGGTGAGGGGGTGACTGGGACAAAGCATGGTGGCCTCCAGATTGCAAGGGGGCAAACAACAACCCGACACTGTTTCATGACTCTGCTTGCCATGCAGGAGTTTGCAGTTTGAAAACTTTATTGTGCTGTAAGATGATGAAACTGAAATCAGTTTGCTCACTGAACTTCCGGGGGATGCTTCCTCTCATTTCCCATTTCATAGTGCAACTTGAGGAAAACACATCCCTCTCTCCATTGTGCATGTGAAAAGAATGTGCATTCTTCTGTGGCTGGGTGGAATGTTCTATAGATATCACTTAGGTCTAGTTGAGTTGATAGTATTATTCAAGCTTTCCTAAAAAAAAAGCCTCCTTGGTGATTTTATGTCTAGTTGTTCTATTCGTTACTGAGAATATGGTATTGAGATCTCCAACTATTGTTGAATTGTTTGTTTCTCCCTTTATTTTGGGTCATTTTTTTCACTTCTTGTATTTTGAGTTTGTTATTAGGTGCATATATGTTTATAATTGTTACAGCTTCCTATAAATTGATCTGTTTATCATTATAAAATGTCCCTCTGTCTCCAGTAAAATTTTTTGTCTTAAAGTCTGTTTTGTCTGATAATATAGCTATACCAGTTCTCCAGTTCTCTCTGGTTAATGTTTGCATGACATGTTTCCTTATCATTTTACTTTCAGCCTATATGTGTCTTACTCAAGAGGGTCTTTTAAGCCACATGTAGTTGCATCTCTTTTTTTTTACCCAGTTGACAACCTCTGTCTTTGATTAAAATACAGTCATATTTGATGTTATTATTAATATGGTTGGATTTACATCTGACATTTTGCTATTTGTTTTCTGTAGGTCTCATACTTTTGTTCTTCCTTTAGAGCCTTCTTTTGTATTAAATAAATATTTATTACTGTACAACTTTAATTCCTTTGTTGATTTTTATTTAGCAGTTGCTCTAGGGATTACAGTATGCATACTGATTTTTCACAGTCTGCTTCAGACTAATACTAATTTAGTTCCGGTAAAATAGAGAAACTTTTCTCTATTATAGCTCCATTCATTCCTCCCTCCTTTTTCCTGTAATTGTCACATGTACATAGAATAAACTCAGCAATACAGTATTACAGCCTTTGTTCTCCCCACCCACCTCCTGCCGCCTTAGGACCCATTGATAGGTAGAGAATTCCTGGGCTAAAGAGCGTACATATCGTTATGGTTCTAAATCCACATTAGCAAACTGAGCATTGGTCCTTCACATAATAACAGCAACAACAGCAGCCTTGTGTTTCTGATAGCACTTTGTAGGCTTCAGAATACTTTTGTGTCTATTATGTTATTTAATACAATTGTCTTTCCAATCCAGGATTGTGTCCCCTTTTTAGCTGGGAAGTGGGTTCAGAAGGCAGTGACTTACCAGAGATGACACAATGAGGCTGTGGGCTCCGAATGCAGATTTAGCTGTATTGTTTTCCTATCTGTCTCTGCTACTGCCTCTCCCTCCTCCCCTAGTCTGAGAGACATGGGTCCTCTCTCCCCCAGGACTTGCCGGAGCAGCCTTACCTGCAGCCCCCACTCAGCATCCTGGTGATTGAGCGCCAGGCCTTTGGCCACACAGTGCTTGTGGGTTCCCACATTGTCCCCCATATGCTGCGATTCACACTCCAGGCTCATGAGGATCCCCCTGAGGAGGAAGAAGAGGAGGAGACAGGGGACCTAGTTCCCAAGGGACCTCAAGGTATGGGTTGTCCCCTTTAGGGACCACCAGACAGAAGTCGCTCTTGGCTGAGGTGGCTCCAGGGGATCTTCCAGTGGGGCATGGAGTCTGACTTCTACTTGCCTGACCTCCTCTGGGTGTCATTTACCCCCTCTTAGGACAGAGGTCCCTGGATCCCTTCTTGGCTGAGGTGGGGATGCCCAGACGGCTCCTGAAGGTGATGGACTATGGAGGATAGGTGGAGGAGGGGCTAGCAGTGCTTGGGATGGTGCTGGCTTAGGGGCACTGAGTTCTTCTCCCTCAGGCTCCTCTGAAGAAGCTCCCTCTGGGAGGCCTCCTGAATCAAGGCCCAGAGCTGGAGGAGGACATCCCAGATCCCGAAGAGCTTGACTGGTGGTCCAAGTACTATGCGTCGCTGCAGGAGCTCCAGGGGCAGGTAGGGACAGAGGAGAGAGTCCCAGGGGTTGGGGGGCTGGAGGCTGAGGAGAGCCAATGGCAAGAAGAAGGATCTCATCACACGTGGAGCGCTACAGTTTTTCAGAGCTCTTTGTTATAGCCATCGTTTGTCTTCTTCACAACAATTCTAGAAGCTGAGGATTATTAATTCCATTATCTAGAGCTTGTTGTCCAACAGAAATATCATGTGAGGCACAGACGTAATTTTAACTTTTGTAGTAGCCACATTAAAAAAAGTAAAAGGAAGCAGGTGAAATTGATCTTAATGATATATTTTATTTAACCTAATATATCTAAAATATCATTTTAAGAAGTAACCATTATAAGCAATTAATAATGAGATATTTTTCATTCTTATTTTATACTAGTCTTTAAAATCCGGTGTGTAGTTTACACTTCCAGCATACCTCAGTTGGGACCAGCCACATTTTAAGTACTCAGTAGCCACGTGTAGCTGGTGGTTGCTGTCTTGGTCAGCGCAGGACTAGATGATAAACTAAGGCTTTGAAAATGCAAGTGGCTTACCCAGCTGGAACTTAAAGTTTCCCAACTCCCTATCCTGGAAAAGAGGTAGATTAAGGAGGTGAATTGTGGGGAATAATCTCTGACCTGCCCTTTGATTTCAGACCAACTTTGATGAGGATGAAATGGATGACTCTGGGGATTCAGGTGAGAGATTTGGCTTTCTTACTTTTTTCCTTTCAGTCTCCCTCCCTCCCTGCACACCAGTATTTCTAACGAGGCATTTCTGCTGCTCCCAGATGGGGTCAACATCATTTCTGTGGATGGGGAAGCCCAAGACCAGGGTGAGGCTGAAGTAAAAGACTCTGTGTTCCAGAAAAAAGCAGTTGCTACTCTGAAGGTGACTGGTGTCGGGAGAGGGGATTCTGCTTGGATTCTGGACATCGGGCTGTCACTGAGGCCCTTGCCTTTCAGATTTACAACAGCTCCCTGGAGGAAGAGTTTAACCACTTTGAAGACTGGTTGAATGTGTTTGCCCTGTACCGAGGGCAAGGGGGTCAGGATGGAGATGGAGATGGAGAGGAAGAAGGGTCTGGAAACCTTGTGGGCAAGTTCAAGGTATGTTTGGGGAAAGAAGGTGGGGGACCAGGGAGCACAAGTGGGGTTGCAGGAGGAAGACTCTCTTACCAGTGTCCCATCCATCCCACCCAGGGCTCCTTCCTCATTTATCCTGAATCAGATGCAATGTCCTTCTCTGAGCCTCAGATCTCCCGGGGGATCCCACAGAACCGGCCAATCAAGCTCCTGGTCAGAGTATATGTTGTAAAGGTGAGCATCCACCGGCCCAGCACGCCTCTAACTCCAGCAAAGGTAATGTACATGAAACCTACAGACTAAAGGGATCAGGGTCCAGCTTCTTCATTTTTCAGGTGGGAAATCTTAGGCATAAAATTAAGAGACTCCCCAGGGTTACACAGCTTGCTTGCTGCAGAACCTGAATTTATAGGATATAAAATAACTATATATGAAATGTTTAAATAAATAAAAGAATGAACTTAAAATGAGCAAGGAACAATAGACTATTCAAAGTAAATAGCAAGTTTGAAGGGCCAGTTAGAATTTTTAGAAATTAGAAGTATAATATTTAAAACTAAAAACTCAGTCAGTGGTGGAGCAAAAGATTTGAACAGTCACTTCACAAAAGAAAATATATATAGGGCCAATAAGCACATGCAAAAATGCTCAGCATGCTTTGTCATCAGGGAAATGCAAATTAAAACCATAGTGAGCTGTAATTTCACATGTGCTAGAATGACTAAAATAAAAAAGACTGACAATACCAAGTGTTGGTAAAGATGTGGAGCAACTGGGACTTTCATTCATTGCAGGCAGGAGTGTAGAAAGACTAAAAATATATTACTGTGTATAAATTGTACTTCAGTAATTTATGCATAAATTATGTGTTTATAAAATTACATAGTTAGCAAAAACAATAAGTTTAATACATATAGTTTAAAACCATGCAAAGTAGTGCTATACATTGCTTAGGGATGCATGTATATGTAGTAAAAGCATTTTTACTTTTTTGTGTGAGTGAGAAACCCCAAATAAAGGGTTCTGGCTACTTCAGGGGTGGAAAGGGAATGAAATCAGATAAGGGGACTCAGGGAACAATTGTCAGTAGTGTTCTATTTATTAAGCTGGGTACACACATGCTCATTGCATTATTCTTTTATTTAGTTAAAATATTCTTAATTTAAAAGGTAAAATGTGCCCCTATAATAAATGGAAGTTAAATGATATGGAAAGTTATAAATCAAATAGTTAAGTCCCTTATGCATCTTTCTACATATTTTCTGTTTCATATTTTTGATTATACCTATTTAAGTATTTCAATATTTAATTTAAAAGTAAATAAAAGTTATCTTGTCCAGCCTCTCAGCTAACTCCTTGCTGTGGGAGGTCTCTCCTTGGTAGCTTCCTGTTTATGCTTAATTGGAGATTAGGTTCAGCAAGGGCAACCCTAGGTTATGACAATGATATTTCTCGCAGTTCCATCCCATCCCATCTCCCTAGGCTACCAGCTTGGCTCCGGCAGACCCCAATGGCAAAGCTGACCTCTATGTGGTGGTGAGCGCTGGCCGGGAGCGGCTAGACACCAAGGAGCGCTACATCCCCAAGCAGCTGAATCCCATCTTTGGAGAGTGAGGCTGGGCCCTGGGTTTGGGAATGGAGAGCACTTTGCCATCTGGCCCTGTGGCTGTCACTCAGGCAGCTGGCATGGTGCTAGGAGGGGAATGCACGGAGGCTTCTGGAACCCTTGACACCCCTACCCCCGCAAGACCACCTCCTAGGGCATGGAGGTGTCCTGAGCCATGCTCTCTCCTGGCCAGAGTCCTGGAGCTCAGCATCTCTCTCCCTGCTGAGCCAGAGCTGACTGTGGCTGTGTTTGATCACGACCTCGTGGGTTCTGACAACCTCATCGGGGAGAGACCCACATTGACCTGGAAAACCGATTCTATAGCCACCACAGGGCGAACTGTGGGCTGGCCTCCCAGTATGATGTGTGAGTCCAGCAGGGCCCTCAGGAGTCATTCTAAGTCCGACCAAAGACAGTCAAGTTCACCCACCTGTGTCCAGATCCTTTGATTTCATAGAAGGGACCTCCCCTGTGACTAAGACATTATGGCTTAGTGTCAAGACCTGGCCTTGGGAGTTGGGATTGTAACAAGTCACTTGACCTCCCTGAATTTCAGTTTACTCATCTGCAAAATGGAGGTAATAATAATAGTATCTCCTTCGTAGAAACACCTGGCATACATCTTTTGTTTTTCACAGTTTCTGGAAGCAAGGACTAACCTGTCCCCTAGTGGAGTTATGAACCTGGATCTCATGTTTTCAAGGCTCTCCACCCCTTCCCCTGTGCCCAACTATGTCCATATGCTGGCCCCTACTGAGGCACCTTCCTTTTATGCCTGCAGGGGTGGGTACAATGCCTGGCGTGATGCATTCCGGCCTTCACAGATCCTGGCAGGGCTGTGCCAACGCTGTGGCCTCCCTGCCCCTGAATACCGAGCCAGAGCTGTCAAGGTGGGCAGCAAAGTCTTTCTGACACCGCCAGAGACCCTGCCTCCAGGTACCAGCCCCTCTCTGCTGAGCAGTCCAGATGGTAGAGCAAGATGGTAGAACAAGATACTGGGGGCCCCTGGTGCCCAGTCTAGTGTGCACCCCAAAGAGCCCACCTCCTTCTGCAGGCAGAGAAGGTGAGTTTGAGTAAGGATAACAGTGGAGAGAAAATGGTCTTTGTTGGTGAGTGTGAGATGCCCAAAGAGTGTTACTGTCCCCTCAGAGCCATAGCTGAGAACACAGGGTGGCCCATAGGGGATCCCATACAACATACAACGTGGCTGCAGAATTGAGCTCATGCTTCATAAATGGCTCGTGGTCTCTTCCGTAAAGAGAGCCTGCACAAAGGCCACAGCCCCTCCAACCGCACTGTCCCCCTGACTGCTGGCTTTTCACTGGCAAAAGCTGTTATAGCAGCACTCCCTACCTTCTGAGCGCTGTGGCCTTGCCCTCCCAGTGCAGCAGCTGCCTCAGCCTGGAGCATCTATTGAAGGGCAGGGGAGGAAGGGAGGAGAGCTGGGAACCCAAGCTCACACACTTCTTGTTGCAGGTGGTGGGGAATCCAAGGTGGTAAGTGAGGTCCCCGAGGAGGCCCAGGCATTGCAGGTGCTGCGGCACTGGCAGGAGATGCCGGGCCTTGGGATCCAGCTGGTACCTGAGCACGTAGAAACACGGCCCCTCTACCATCCCCGCAACCCGGGGCTGCTACAGGTGAAGGAGGGCTCAGCACCCAACCCCAGAATCCCAGGACTCCCACCTGATCCTGGACTTGGGTCCCCAGGGTGCCCTTTCCCCAACACCTCCACCCGGGCATCACATTGCCACTTCTGACTCTGGCTTCTGATTCTGGTCCCCTGCATCCCCACTGCAGTCTTGGACTTCCATCCTGGACCCCATATTCCTACTCCAGACTCTGGTTCTGAAAGATCCCCTGGGCCACCAAGGCTCAGACTTGGCATTTCCAACCTGTCCTCTATTCTAGATTCCTAAGATCTGGGCCCTGGGAATACCAGATCTTACTTTTGATCTCAACCTTCCACTTTTGGGGGCTCATCTCTGAATCCCCAGGATAGCCTCAACCCTGGAATCCCTTCAGTCTTGCCTGAAGTCCCCTAGCATCTGCCAGACTGTGCCCTTTTGACCCCAGCTCTTCTCTCCACCTGGGGAAAGGCAAAACCTCTGGCCACAGGGCTGTTAGGGGAAGTGGGACCCCAACAAGACCCTTTAGCTTGGTCCTGTGCCCCCAGGGATCCCTTCACATGTGGATTGACATCTTCCCCCGAGATGTGCCTGCCCCACCCCCAGTTGACATCAAGCCTCGGCAGCCAATCAGGTGAGTCCTGGCCCCTCCTCCCTTGGGGCAGGCACATCTTGGACAACCTGTACAAGGGTCTTCTGAAAACCTGGGACCCCCCAGTGAAGCAGGCAGAGGCTGCTGACCCAGACTTCAGGTAGGTGAGCCATTAATTTCCCTTTTTTCATAAGCCATTGTGAGTTGGGTGTTTGTCACTTGCAACCGAGAGTCCAAATACCAGTAAATCCCCTTCCTACCTGAGCTAGTCTGAGTGGATGGTGTATGTACTTCAGATGTTGTCAGCAATCTGTCAGTTTCTACCTCTGGGCTTTGCTTTCCTTGGTCTCACACTCAGGGACGCTTTTGCAGTCTACGGGCAGAGCGGCTTTTAATGGTGCCAGGCTTACATCTTGTCCAACTAGACTACTTGAGCAGAAAAATAATACCTCTTTCCCAGTTAGAGCAAAAGTCTCAGGGCTGACTCTCATTGGACCAACTTGGGTCAAATGCTGATTCCTGAACTAATCACTGTGATCAAGGGGCTGTAATACACTGATTGGCCAGTCCTGGGTGATGTCCTAGGTGATATACCCACCTCTGGAGCCAGGTAGGGGTTGGTCTGCCCCACCAGGATCACACAGACTGACAGGTGGGGGTGCAGGTAACCAACAGAAACTCAAGGTGCTGTCAGCAAATGAGGAGAAATTGATACTGGGCAAGAGAAAACAACAGATACCCAGGAAATCTCATGACAGCCAAGGACAAGGCTGTTTGGGGTAGAATCAGGAACGTCACAGCCCCTCCTTCTGTCCCTCTGGGGTTGCCTGCTGTCATCCCTGTTCTGTCATTCTCCCACTTTTCTCTGCAGGCTGGCTTTCTCTGCTCACCTGCCACTCCTTTGTACTGCAAAACTTCAGCTTGCACTAGACTGGCTTGCGGTGGCTCCAGCTCTGCATCTGATGCTACATGACTCAACCTTTCAGGGTCTTGATTCCAGACTAATGGGAGGGAGAACCTCATTGGCCCTGCTTGGGTCAGCAGACCATTCCTGGTGCCATCCTTGGTGGCTGGGGTGGTCAGTGATACCTGGGGCTCCTTTAAGGGAACACAGACATCCTGCTCACCCAGCTAGGCACACGTCAGTGCTCAATGAATGTCAGCGGCCCTGGCCCAGGTCCTTTCTGCTTCCTGCAGCCCTTCCCAGGACCCCTCCCAAGTCTGAAAACCCTCCCCCAATACATCCCTCAGCTATGAGCTCAGAGTCATCATCTGGAACACGGAGGACGTGGTTCTGGATGATGTGAACCCGCTCACTGGAGAGACATCAAGTGACATCTACGTGAAAAGGTAGGCCTGCAGGCTGGGCCAGGCACGTGGCTGTGCACTGAGGTGAGATTGCAAACAGGGGCTTGGGCCCTGGGCTGGCCTGTCCCCTAGGCCCTTGATGGTGCCTGGAGCTGGGTGGTGAGTGGAGGGGCAGGCTGGGTGAGGAGCTGGGTTCTGGGCTTGGGGGCAGCATGGATGCCCACCCCCTCGGCCTGCACTTTTCCCCTGGCTCCAGCTGGATGAAAGGGCTGGAGCATGACAAGCAGGAGACAGACGTGCACTTCAACTCTCTGACGGGAGAGGGGAACTTCAACTGGCGCTTTGTGTTCCACTTTGACTACCTGCCCACGGAGCGTGAGGTGAGCGTCCGGCGCCGGTCAGGACCCTTCGCCCTGGAGGAAGCTGAGTTCCGGCAGCCGGCTGTGCTGGTCCTGCAGGTCTGGGACTACGACCGCATCTCCGCCAACGACTTCCTTGGTACTGCTTAGCTGTTCTCCTCCCTCAACTCCTAGCCCATTTCTGCCCTCACTGCCCTGGCCCCCAGCCCCTGGGTTCCCTACTCTAACCCAGCCCTGAAGCCTGGGTTTCAGACCGTAGGTCATGAGCCTTTGCTTTCTGGCATTACTGAATGTATTCAGCCCTGAGCACCATAACCTCCATTCCTACCCAAAGTCTCCGACTCAATCTTCTAATTTGACCTGAGCTCAGGCCACTCTGGACTCGGAGTCCATGGCCTTTGGTCCCTGCTTAGGCAGTCTGGTCCCATCCTTGGCTGTTTCATCAGGGTCTGACAACTTGCTGACATCTGGGCTGTGGTGTGTGGTCCATAGGTGTGGCCTGACCACCATGTTCTGACTTCCTAGTCTGGACTTAGAATCCTCCGGCACTGCCTCCTCCTCCAGGATGTTGTCAGCAATCTGTCACTTCCTACCTCTGGGCTCCACTTTCCTTGGTGTCACTCTCAGGGAGGGGAGGTGGGCCCAGATAGATTTGGATCTCCTGCCTAACCCAGAGAGCTCTGACTTGTAGGCTCCCTGGAGTTGCAGCTACCGGACATGGTGCGAGGGACCCGGGGCCCTGAGCTCTGCTCTGTGCAGCTGGCCCAGGACAGGGCTGGGCCAAGGTGTAACCTGTTTCGCTGCCGCCGCTTGCGGGGCTGGTGGCCTGTAGTGAAGCTGCGGGAGCCTGAGGACGAGGAGCGGGAGCAGCGGGAGGCTCAGGCTGGCAAGAAGAGGAGGAAGAGGAGGAGGAAGGGTCGGGAAGAAGACTTAGAGTTCACAGACCCAGGAGGCAACATCTACATCCTCACGGTGGGTGCGGCCAGGGCAGGAACCAGGCCAGGTGGGTGCCAGCCCTGAGCCTGCCTGAGAGCTTGGTCTCTATTTCCCCTTTTTCTAGGGGAAGGTGGAGGCAGAGTTTGAGCTGACTGTGGAGGAGGCTGAGAAACGGCCAGTGGGGAAGGGGCGCAAGGAGCCTGAGCCCTTGGAGAAGCCCAAGTGAGTGGGCGGCCCAGGAGGTCTGGCCAGAGCCTGGAGGAGGGAGGAGTGGGTGCCCAGGGGCTTCCTAATCTTCCTGACACCACCTTCCCCCCGCAACAGCCGCCCCAAAACCTCCTTTAACTGGTTTGTGAACCCGCTGAAGACCTTCGTCTTCTTCATCTGGCGCCGGTACTGGCGTATCCTGGTGCTGCTGCTGCTGCTGCTGGCACTGATCACTGTCTTCCTCCTCCTCGTCTTCTACACCATGCCCGGCCAGATCAGCCAGGCCATCTTCCGCCCCCTCCACCAACCCTAACGGACCTGGGAAGCTCATCCATAATGCCAGCTCCTCAACTCCTGCTCCTGGCAGTCCTTCCCACCAGTAGGAGCCATCCTGGCAGAGTGGAAACCTTATCAGGCATCCACTCTGATGCTTGAACACATGCTGTGTATAATAAATAATAAGTAATACAGGGGGCAGAGAACAGAGATGTTCTTGGGTAACCCGGGCGCTGGGATTCACTGGACAAATGAATACACAGGATGGGAGGCTGCCCACATGGCCCCTCTGCCAGGAAGACTGGGACCCAGCCAAAGGTTCACAGCCGCGGAGCCCTGGACACTGGTCCTGCTGCTCCGTGCGCTCCTTCCCCACCTGCTGCTCCTGCTGCTGACAACGGCTGGGTCCCTCTCACCTAATCTGTCATGGCTCCTGCTGTTCCATGACAGCCAAACACTATACATGCTTCATGAACTTGCACCAACCCTGAGAGTAGGCAGATCACTTAGGACACTTTTGTTTGCAGGTGACAGAAATCACAACCCAATCATTCAAAAAGTCCATAAACGATAAATGTTGGAGCGGGTTTGGAGAAAAGGGAACCCTCCTGCACCGTTGGTGGGAATGTAAATTGGTGCAGTCACTATGGAAAACAGTATTGCGATTCCTTAAAAAACTAAAAATAGACTTACCATGTGATCCAGCAATCTCATTCTGGACATATAACCGGAGGAAACTAATTTGAAAGCACCCCAATGTTCACAGCAGCTCTATACGATAGCCAAGACATGGAAGGACCTACATGGCCACTGACAGATGACTGAATAAAGAAGTTGTGATTTTTATATACAATGGAATACTACTTAGCCATAAAAAGAATGAAATAATGTCATTTACAGCAACATAGATAGACCTAAAGATTATCATACTAAGTGAAGTAAGTCAAAGACAAATACCATATGGTATCACTTATATGTGGAATCTAAAAAAATGACACAAATGAAGTTATTTACAAACAGAAACAGTCTCACAGATATAGAAAATTTGTTTACCAAACAGGAAAGGGGAGGAAGGATAAATTAGGAGCTTGGGATTAACAGATACATACCACTATATACAAAACAGATAAATAACAGGGTCCTACTGTATAGCACAGGGAACTACATTCAATAGCTTATAATAACTGAAAAATGTAATATATATAACTGAATCACTATGCTACACATCAGAAAGTAACACAACATTGTAAATCAACTATGCTTCAATTGAAAGAAAAAGAAAAAAAAAAAAAAAAAGAAACCCAACCCAAACTGACTTAAGCAAAAAGGGAATTTATTGGCTTATAAAACTGTAAGTTTGGCTGGTTGGCTTCAGGTGCCATTTGTCACAGGGTTCAAACAATGTCACCAAGACTGGTTCTCTGCCTCTGAGCTCAGCGTTGCTGTCCTCACGGGAAGCTCATTCACAGAGAGGGTCTCCCCTCAAACGTGCAGGATGGCTGCAGCAACCCCACATCTCCCCATACTCACATCCAGAAGAAAAGAAAGCTTTCCTAGTCCTGGTGGAGCCTGGCTCACTCTGGGTCACCAGGGCCAGGCAAATGAGATGTGCTGACTGGGGCCATCCCCTGCAGCTTAGAGTGGGAGATCAACCCTCTTTCCAAATCACATAAGCTGACAGGGTGGGCAGGGAGGCTCCCAGAGGAAATCCAGGATACTGTTAACAAGGAGGAATGGTTCCTGAGTGACCAAAAAAACAAGGCTCACTATAGCTGGTAATGTCACCTGCAATTTATAGAAGAGACGGGTGCCTATTGAGTGGTTAAATAACATGTCCAAGGTCACAGCTCACAAGTGATCACATCAGAGCTGGCTCTCAGGTCTGTCTGCCTCCAGAGGTGTTACTGTCACTGCCCTACTTTGCTTCTACCCTACTAGTTGGTTCTCCCCCAACTAGTGTCTTACACTGAAACTCTCTGAAAAATGACTGGATGAACTGACCAGCTATTAACGTCTCTTGTTGCCTGGGTTGTACGGTGGAGAGGTCTCGGGGCTGGTTCTCTACATGTCTTAAGGGCTACAATGGGAAGCCCTAACTAGGCCCAGAGCTGGGGATTTGAAGCTAGCCCTGCTCTAGAATGCCCACCACTATCTTCCTTTCCCATTCCTCAGTTCTGCTTCCACCTCAGAGGATCAAAGGACCTGGCTGGACCCTGATGGGCACCAGGAGCCAGGAAGGGCTTGGCATGGAGTAAGGTTAGTGAGCAGGAGGGGATCAAGTGACTGAGACCAGGGTGGCAGGCAGGGGCACCAGCTTTAGCCATCACTGAAGAAGTGGTAAGCTCCAGCCTGCACCCAGGGCCCTATTACCACTGGGGTTGGAAACTCACCAGCCAGGGGGCCATAGTGGCTCCAGGAAGCTCATTCTTGAAATGTCCATTCTAACCCTGGGGCTGAACCCAAAAGGCCCGGTGACCACAGTGGAGAAGGGAATGACGACAGGGCTGTGGGGTGGACATCAGTCAGGTTTGAATAAAGCCCTATTTTAAGCAGGGAATGTCCATGGGGGGCTCCCAGAGGCATCTGGCTCCGATCTGTCAGTCCTCACTGCCTTCAACAAGTGGCTGTGATGAGTGAAGGGTTGTTCCCAGGCTCCTGCCAGACCCAAGAACCACAAGGGGACCAATGAATACTATCACCATCAACAGATTTACCAACCTGGGGCTGTGACTGACTCTTCCAATAGAGGGTGGGGTTGGGGTAGGGGAAGAGGCTGAGAAGATGAACACAAGGCCAAAGAGAAACAGGAGAGAGAGGAGACAGAGTGGGGAAGGAAAAACTATGTTGTCTTTCCTAGATCAATTTTCTTCTGGATGGCTCGAGCCGAGTGGTAGATGAGAGAGTCGATGAGTCCAGCCACTGGGGAGAGAGACAAGGGCTGGCACTGGCCCAGTTGGGCCCTTGCCTTGGGCCTTAGCACCCAAGCGGCCAGGCCAGCATCTCCCCTTGGCCTTTGAAGTGCCCCTCCTCCCCCAACCAAAACTCAGGGGTGAGGACAAGCTTTCCACTCCCCACCATACCCCCAACCCCAGACGCCCTCCAGCTTCTAACCTGTGAACATGCCCCCGATGATAGCGCACACGCCCGTCAGGAAGTGCGTGAAGGACCTGGTAGAGGGGCGGGGGGAGGGTCAGCAGGCACCCCTGCTCCCCACGGGCCCGGGCCCCTCCCTTTCCTCACCCTCACCTGTGCTTCTCTGTCAACTTCACCATCATGGGCGAGAGCTCGTACAGCACGAAGACTCCGGGAAGCCCCTGGTCGCCCATCAGTCCATTGGCAACCTTCTCATGTCTGGTCACTGAGAACTGATTTGTCCTCAGCACCTGGGACAAGAGGGGAGCCTGGGACAGGGCCAGGTCTATGACCTGGTTCCCATCCCCACCAGCCCTACCATTGCTCCTACCCCTTGCCTTGTACCGTCTTGATTGTGTGGAGGAGAAAATGAAGCCCCATGTAGGTAACAAACATTGCAAGGCCTGGGGACCACCCAGATGCCCTCTCTCAGCCTTTCCATCCCAGGTTCCCCTCCAGCCACTCTTTACAGGTTACCAGTCCCAGCTACATTTGGTGGATCCTCTCAGTGGGGGTCCAGGGATGAGAAGCAACTCTCCAAGGCTGCACCACAAGCTCCTGACAAGGCTGGGCCTGACTTCCTCTGCCTCTAGGTCCCAAGCATTCCACTGAGATGCTGCTCCACAGGCCAGAGCAGAGAGGGGAGCGGGGGCCTGGAAGGGTTGGCCTGGCTACCCTCAGCCCAGGGCCGACCACAGGGGACAGTGAGGCAGACAGAGTAGACACTGGAGGAATGGATGGAGGCAGTTTGGGCAAGTAGAAAAAGCGCTCTGAATCTGACAGCCTGGGGCCTGAGCTCTGGCTGTGAGGGCAAATCACCTACCCTCTTTGAGTCTCAGCTCATATGGGGACAAGGGCAGGACTTCACTTGCCAGGTTGAAGGAACTCAAGTTCTTGGCACCAAGAAGAGACTCTGAAGTCTGAGCACCTTCAAACTTACCTCCCCATCTACCTTCATGTACACCGTGGGTACCACCTTCACAAAGTACTGGAACATCATGGAGGCTGCAGGGAGAAGAGAGTACTGGGAGTGGGTGTGGGCAGGGCTTTGGTAGATGGGGGCTACCTCCCAGGCTGGTACCTTGGGGTGCAATGACGTTGGTGCGGTCCAGGGGGTTCACAATGCCTGGGTAGTCCTCCCCAAATGACAGATGCTGGATGTAGTGGGTCATGTTGATCTGCAAGCAACACCAGTGTCTGGGCCTCAGAGCACTCGGGGCCCCAGTAGGCCCCACCCCATCAAAGGCTCTTCAGTACAGGAGCAGACAGGGGTGCCTGAGTGGACGTGTGGAGACAGGTGGAGGGAAGGAGGGCCCTGCCCAGAAGAACCTGCCTGAGACAGGGACGCCCAATTCCCACCTAGGAACTCTTTTCTCAACGTCTGCGGGCTCCTGGGGCTCCAGAGTTTGAGGTGCTGGCTGCACCCACATATCAGACAAACACAGACTGAGCACAGGCCCTGTGTGATAGCCCTTGGCTTTGCCTCAAGTCCTAGGCTGGAGGGGCCCCAGATCTCCCAACTCCCACTCCTGTCCTGCTCCCATGTAGGTCAAACTTAGCCATTAGAGGGATCTTTAAAAAAAAAAAAATCTGATTACATCATGCCCCTGCTTAAAGTAAGCCAACAGTCCCCAGCGGCTCTCCGGAGAAAGACCAGCCTCCTGGCATGGCCTGGCCCATGTGGTGCGGCCTGTCACACTCCCTCGTGACCTCTCCCGAGGCTCCCTCTGCCCAGAGGCTCTTGTCCAACCCCATCCCCCACTTAAGCCTACGCAGATCTCAGTTCAAAAGTCACTCCCAGTACCCTCAAACTGCATCCCCTGTCAGAATATGGTTTATTTCTCTGTATCTTGCTCCCCCGTCCCAGGATGTCTCTATGAAGAAATGAAGGCAGTAATCACGTCTCCACCTCTATCCACCCTCCATGGTTTCCACCCGGTACATACGTTGTCAAGGCCGAAGCTCTGCAGGTCATGGACTAGGAGAGAAGGGAGACATGTCACCAGGTGGAGCAGGACTGGCCTCCTGGCTCCCCAGACCCTCACTCGGGCCCCTTCACTCCTCCCTCTGGACTGCGACCTGCCTGGCTCTTCTTCCCCACTCATTCACTCACCAGTCTGGCCCTGTTTGGGGGCCACCAGAGAGGGCCTGCCGTGGGCCTGTGTGATGGTCCATGGCCCCTACAGACCCCACTTCTTGCCTGAAGTATAGAGGGAACCCTTCATGGGCATCAGTCCAGGCCTTTGGTTCCCACCAAGGCCCTGCCTGCATCTCAGGAAATAAAACCCACTCACTCATTAACTAGAGCTGATGGCCAATCACTGAACCCCAAAGTGAGATGGGACCTGAGAATGTGGGCCAAGTTCTTTCCCTGCCTCTTCAGCCCACACCCTCAACCCACTAAAGGAAATCCCACAGGCACCCTGCACTGTCTGTTCCAGAGCCAGTTCCTCCTGCCCTCTAGCCCTGATCTCTCTGGCTACAAGGAATCCCACTTCAAAGACACGTCCCACTGCTTTTTACAGTCAGTTAGCAACCAGGCCCATCCAAACCACCCCCCCCCCATCCTGGGAGGGTAGGCTGCCCCAGAAGTGGGGGCTCGGCTTCCCTCGGGGGGCAGGGCCACTTACTCTCCACAGCATGTACTGCAGCATGGGTAAGGGAAGGAGAGAGAAGGGAGGAAGAGAAAAAGGATTCAGAGCTTCACAGTGAGAACTACGGAGCAAGATACATGGTCGAGAGTAAGACCGAATACTCCTGCAAACAGCGGGGTCTGAACCTAGCTAACAAGCCTCCTCCTGGTTCCCTCCCCAAAAAGTCTTTCCCTGGCCAGAAACAAGTACAAGGGGGCTTGGGGCAGAAGTATGGTGGCCTAGGAAGAACAAAAGACCTAGAGCCCAAAGAGTCACTTTCCTAGCTGTGACCTTGGGGAAATCACTTGTCCTCTCTGAGCCTTGGTGTTCTCTGCACAGGACTGTCCTGAGAATCAGGTAGGATCTAAGATGGGAAAGTACCTGGTAAATTTTATAATCTTCCCCTTTCCTCCCGTAAATCAACATGTCAGAAACTAGCTCCCAGACCTTCAGTTCAGCCTCTGGCCTTGGGCTACTTAGCTTTGTGTTTTAAACATCCTTCTAAGGTTCGGAGCACTGTTTGCCCTGGGCTTCCTGACTCCAACAGCCCAGGTGGAGCAGCTGAGATGCACCAGCTCCTACTGAGTGCCTGCAGGCCCTGTGCCGACAGTGCCACAGTGATCTTTCTACAATCCCAGTGAGACCACCCTGCCCCGACCTCCTCCAGATCCACCTCCCTGCCCCTCCCCAACACTCAGTCCCATCCCCTCAGACAGCCTTAAAGCCCAGCAGGGCCATCTCCATCAGGCCTGTTACTCCTGCTGACCTTCCTCACTGGGCAGCTCAATACTGCTGGATCATCTCTCACCCATCTGGACTTTTGCCATCATGTGGCTCTGGACATCCCCTAGGATGATCCCAACTCCCAACTCTCTGAGACCCTTCCCTGGGCCCTATTACTCGTCAGCAACACCCCTACATCTTCAACTTCCAAACGTTCCCCTCCCTTTCTTGCTCTGACCACAGCCTGGCTCGCCTGTGAAGGCACTATTTCCCTGTAGTACCCCAAGTAGTGACGACTTGTCTCCCACACCTGTCTTCCTCCTTGGCCTTAAGAGAGGTCCTCCTTGCTCCTTAATGCCTTTTCCAGATCACTGTCCCTTGATCTTCCCTAAAAATCCTCAGTTTTGCAGCTCATGGCAAACTACAGCACCAACTATCCCCATTTGTCTGAACTGCCTGGAGATCCACATAGAGCCCGGTCAGTCCTCCCACACCAGTTCTCAAGGGTTTTAGCCACTGGCTGTCACGCTTTCCTATAAGATGACCCTGTCATAATCCCGGGTGATTTCCATGTCACTCAGCTGCCAACCTACCGGTACCTACACAGACTGCCTTTCCTCTTACTGCCAAGCTGGGGCTTTCTTCATCTCTTAGGCACTATTTTCTACCTTCCTTTTCCTTCTCAAGGATTTCACCCCAGTAAATGTCCCTCTCATCTTTGGAGCACCACTTCTGCTCTCTTCAGTAGGTAACTTCTGGCAGCATAGAAACATACTGCTATATTATTAACATCTTACAAAACCTCTCCCTTGACTCCGCATTTCCCTTCAGCCATTCCCACTCTCTTTTCCTTCAGAACAGTCCTCACAAAAGAGCTGTCTCTACTTACTGGCTCCAGCTCCTTTCCCATCCCCTCCTGAACCCATTCAGTGGGTGCTCCCTAGCCTTCCACCCAAACTGCTCTGTTAAAGTCACAATGACCACTGCCATGTTATACACCCAATGGTCATTCTACTAGATGTCCAGAAGCATCTGACATGGTTTTGGAAACACTTCTATCTCTTGGCCTTCAAGACACCACTCTCCTGGTTCACGTTCTCATCTCGCCAGTCTTCTCTGCCGCTTCCTCCCAATGCCCTGTCCTCTGATACTGGGGTCCCGGCACTCAGCCCTCTGAGCTCCCCTCTTCTCTGTGTACCCTCACCTCCACCTAGAAGGCGATTCAGCCAGTCCTGTGGTTTTAAATACACTGACGACACCAGTGTTTGTATCTCTAGGCCAGACCTCCCCTGAACTCCACACTTAAATAGCCAACTGCTTACTTAACATCTGGGGTGTCTAAAGGACACCCAAATCTCACTGGTCTGAACATGTCCAAAGCAGCTTTATGCCCCCAACTCCACCATCTAAATCTGCTCCTCTGAGTCCTCCCTCCACACTAAATGGCAACATCATCCTTCTTGCTACTCAAGTATAAAACTTTGGAGTCATGCTAGACTCTTCTTTCCCTTACTTTCACATCCATCAGCAACTCCTCAGCTCTACCTTCAAAACACACACAACTGGGAGGGAGGGTATAGCTCAGTGGTAGAGGGTGTGCTTAGCATGCACAACATCCTGGGTTCAAGCCCCAGTACCTCCATTAAAAAAAATGAATAAACCTGGGAAAAAAAACACACACAATCACTTCTCACCACTTCTACTGCCACTCTGGCCCAGCCCCCACCATTCGGTGCCCGGACTGATCACAGCAACAGCCTCCTAACTGGCCTCTCCGCTTCTGCCCTCCCGCTAGTCTTCTCCACAGAACAGAGTGCTGCCTATCTTTTCAAAGGTAAGTCAGATCACGCATCACTTCTCCAGAGCCCTGTAACAGCTTCCCATCTCACACAGAGGAACAGCCTGAGTCCCTGCAATGCCCCTCCGGACCTGTTACCTCTCTCACCTGATTCCAAACCACGCAGCTCTGCTCACCAAGCCCTGGCCACCCTAACTTTCTCACCATCTCTTGAGCTCACCAGGCACATTTCTGCCTCAGGGATTTGCATCTGCTGTTCTCTCTGCTTGAAACACTTCCCCCTAGACATCCATCTAGGAGGCCAGTCCCTTCCCTCCCTTCAGGTCTTTACTCAAATATTACCCCTCAGAGAGTCCTGCCCTGACCACCTGATATGAAACAGTACACACGTACCATCTCTCCCAAGCCTCTCACCCCTATCATCTTTATCCTGCCTTTCCTGGGTTTGTGTTACTTAATAGCAGCTGATATACCATATATTTTACATACTTGTTTACTGTCTATTCCTTTACCAGAACATTCTGAGGGCAGGGACTTTGTTTGGATCACTGCTGTATCCTCAGCACCTAGATTAGCACATGGCACACAGCAGGTGATTACTACATTTCTAGTGACTATAAGAATGAGTAAATAAATGAGAATAAATCTCAGTCTTGTAAACAACTCTTTAAAGTAGGTACTATTTCAGGTTCATTTTACAGAAGAAGAAACTGAGTAGGGCTCAATACTTCCCAAATACAACACAGCTCAGGAGAGGCAGAAACTGGGTTCCAAACCAGCTCTGCTTCCCCAAAGCCTCACATGCACCCGCAGGTCATCTGACACTGTGGGCTACCATTTAAACACGCGCCTACCACACGCTGGGCTCTGAGCTGTCATCTTTAACCTGCCCAAACAGCCTCAGAGGTAAGTACTGTCATCACCATTTTATAGAGGAGGAAGCTGAAGATCAAAATGTTAAGAAACTGCTGCCCTGAGATGGGGGCCTGCTCTGGGCCAAAGACATCAGGCAAGTGAAGGCGCACCCAAAGTTGCCGGTGTCCAGGGTCTAAAGCTCCCGGCTGATAGAGGATCACTCACCGTGCACGTGGGACTGCTGGAAGCTCTTCCCGGGGGCAAAGTGGAAGTTTCCGGCCACCTGTAGGGAAGATCTCCTCTCATTCTCCAGCCACTTTCCCCCTTCCTTCCCATCTCCTGAGGGCAAGTGGGCCCCTGATTCACAGTAGAGTGGACCCAACCCACAGCCCAGCTAGCCCTGCCCCACCTCTGTCCCTCCTGTACCTTGTTGACTTCCAAGAAGCCATACACTTGGCAGCCTTCATTCTTCTGCTCCTGCATCTTTTGGCTGAAGCCCTCTCGCCGGCACTGCTCAATAGTGTCTGGGTTCTTGAAGGCCCAGCCTCGACGGCGATACGCCTCTCGTACATCCTCACAGGTGTTACAGCACCTGCAGGAGAGGGGGTGCGGGGTGGGAGTGTCAAAGAGGCACAAAAATGGTGCTGGTACCTTGTGAAACAAAGCAGTTCTGCCTGCTAATGAATCCTCCACCAGCCTTATGCCTGACCACCCCATGTTCTCAAAGTATGTTTCCTCAGCGGCAGCAGGACTCTTAAAAATTCATATTCCCATTCTGTTTTGGGTAATGAAAAGTTCTGGATCAGATAGTGGTGATGGTTGCACAATGCTATGAATGTAGTTAATGCCACTGAATTGCACATACGAAAATGGTTAAAATGGTAAACTGTGTCACATATATTTTACTGAAATAAAAAAATAAAATAAAATACATATTCCCAGCCCCTACCCTATACCTACTGCATCAGCCTCTCAGGGGTCAGGGCCTGAGAAACAAAACAGCAGCTGCCATAGATCGAGGACTTAACCTGGGCTGGGCCGGGCCTTCCATCTCAGTGCTTTACATGCAGACTACATTTATTTCTTAAGTGACTCTTATGAGAAAGGTGTTATTATCATCCCCCTTCACAAGAGAAGGTTATGTAGCTTGGCCCAAGGAGACACGGGTGGAACTCAGGCAGCTGGACTCCAGAGACTACCTCTGAACCAGGGCAAGGGCCACTTTAACCTCATCCCCAACTCTGCAGCGTCCAGGCAGGGCCTGGCCACAGAGCCTCACTTGGCCAGTGACCAAGGCACACACCCCATCCCGTCTAAATTCTCAGTCTGACTTCCTCACTCACAGAGTCTAACGGAGGCTGAGGATAAGTAACAAACATCGCCTTATGTGGGCCCTGCTCCCCTAACCCAAACCCTGAGTCCGCTCACTTGATGTCTTCCGTCTCAGCACCATAGCAGCTCTCACAGCGATCAGGGTCCAGGGAGTTAGGGTCAAACACCTTCATCTCGACTTTCCCAAGCTCTAAGGGGAGGGCAGAGGCAGGGGCATCAGCTGGGGGCAGGCACAGTGATATCTGTACTCTCAACCCCTGCATGGGCCCTGTGGCCTGTGGCTTAGGAATATTAAACTAATAAAGGAATAATAAACTAATAATAAACTAAAATAATAGCTAATACTTACATAGTGCATACTGTGTGTCAGGCACTAAGCATTTCTACACATATGTTATTTCTTTTAATAAAGGTAATAGTAATAAAACAGTAACAATGAATACTAAATATCAGCTGAGTACATTCAGTGTACTTTACATATATTGTCTCTTTTCAACCCCACAATGACTCTGTGAAGGTTCTTGTACTTGAGAAGGTGATGAACTCAGAGATGAAAAGTGACTTTGCCCAATGCAATACAGTAAGAGTAAGCCCTTAACCACGTCACCAGCTGCTTCTCCTCAGACCTTTCCGCACCTGGCTCCTTGCCTTTAACTTCCTCATAACTGTCGATTTCAGTATTCAATGCCCTGACCTCCTGTCCCCCAATAATCTTTTTGTCATCCAACCTCAACCACTCATTTCCATACTCATACCGAGAGTTATTACCAATTACTGCAAACCCTCCAAAATTCAATTTCAAGTATCCCAATCTTCAATTCTCAGCTCACTCTCTCTGGTCCCTACAATTCACCAATTCTTTGACATCACTGACATCATCACTCCTTCATGTCCTCACTTTCCTCCTTATTTAAATTACATGGTCCGAATGGGGAATGAAAGTCTCTTCAATAATTGGTGCTATGAAAACTGGATCACATGCAAAAGAATGAAATTAACACCCCTATTTTATACCACTCACAAAAATTAACTCAAAATGGATTAAAGACTGAAATGTAAGACATGATACTATAAAATCCCTAGAAGAAAGACATAGGGAAAGCGCTCATTGATATTGATCTTGGCAATGAGCTTTTGGATATGACACCAAAAGCACAGGTAACAAAAGCAAAAATAAATAAGTGCAACTATGTCAAAATAAAAAGCTTCTGCACAGCAAAGAAACAATTAACAAAATGAAAAGGAAACCTATGTTATGGGAGAAATATTTGCAAATGATCTATCGGATAAGGGGCTAATATCCAAAACATTTAAGGAACTCATATAACTGAATAGCAAAAAAATCAATTAATTCAATCAAAAATGGGCAAAGGACTTGAATAGATACGTTTCAAAAGAAGACATGATATGGCCAACAGGAACATGAAAAAGTGTTCAACATCATTAATCATCAGAAAAATGCAAATCAAAACCAAGAGGTATCACCTTACACCTATTAGAATGGCTATTATTAGAAAAAACAAAAACAAAAAATGAAATAACAAGTACTGAGGAAGTGCAGAAAAGGGAACCCTCGTGCACTGTTGGTGGGAACGTAAATTGGTACAGCCATTGTGGAAAACAATATGGAGGTTCCTCAAAAAAATTAAGAATAGAATTACCATATGTTCCAGAAATTCCATTTCTAGTATACAGACACCCACACAAAAGAAATCAGTATCTTGAAGAGACATCTGTGGTCCCATGTTTACTGCAGCATTACTCACAACAACTGAGATATGGAAACAACCTGAGTGTCCATCAACAGATGAATGAATAAGAAAAATGTGGTAAATATGTAAAATGGGATATTGTTCAAGCATTAAAAAGAAGGAAATCCTCCACTGCAAAAACATGAATAAACCTTGAGGACCTTATGTTAAGTGAAATAAGTCAGATAGAAAAAGACAAATACTGTATGATCTCATTTATATGCAGAATCTAAAAAAACCAAATTCATAGGAATAGAGAGTAGACTGGTGGTTGCCGGGTTGTGGGGTGAAGGAAATGGGGAAATGTTGGTCAAAGGGTACAGACTTTCTGTTTTATAAGATGAATAAATTCTGGGGATCTAAGGTACAGCATGGTGACTACAGTTAACAATAATTTACTGTATACGTGAAAGTTGCTAAGATAGTGGCCCTTCAATGTTCTCTCCACGTACACAGAAAAGGTAACTATGAGAGGTGATGGATGTGTTAGCTAACCCTATTGTGGTACCCTATTGTGGTAATCATCTTAACAATATATATGTATGTTAAATTATCATATTGTATACCTTAGATTTATATAATGTTATATTTAAATTATATCTCTGCAGAGCTGGAAAATACATTCTCTGGTCCACTGCTGTGATTTTTCTCTTGCACGTAACCATAAATCATTTGTTCCTGTCTCCCTTCACTGTATAGGCCCAGCAAAACCCAAATCCTAGTTGAGTTCAACTCTCTGTGCCTACTTCTTGCCTGTGCCTCCCTTAAGACTGCCTGGCAATCCTACCTCATTTCACTAATCAGTTCACTCTCCCATTCTCCAAGATGACTAATTTGTATCTTTTCTTCACTCCTTAGGCTTCCAAAATTCTTCCCCTTTCTTCACTCTTAGCTAATGACCTTGCTTTCAAAAGCCACTAAAAAAAAAGAGAAGCAACAGAACCAAATCTCACCACCAAACCCACCAATCCACACACAGTCTCTTCCAGCCTCCATCCCACTTCCCTGCTCTCTCTTATAGCAAAACACCTGGAAGGGTCATCTATACTTGATGTTTCCACTTCTTTTTCTGCTGTTTGATTAGATTTCATCCCCAACAGTAGGAAAACTATTCCTTTCAGTCTCCAGTGTCCTCCATGTTGCCAACTGCAATGATCAGAAGAACCTAACCAAGCCACTCCTGAATTCCTGACCCACAGAAACTGAAAAAAACATGTTTGTTGTATTAAGTCACTAACTTTGGGGTAATCTGTTATACAGTAGTGGATATGTAATATTCCCTCCTCTCCAAACACACACACACATCCTCCTCTCTGGTCATTAAATCATTCATTTGCTCAGATCAAAGCCCTGGAATCAACCCTGACCCTGCTCTTACATCCCACATCCAATCCTACAGCAATTTCTACTGGTTTTACTTGTGTTCAACATATATTTGTTGAATGAACAAATGATAAAGTTCACCAACACGGTAATCCCTAAGGTATGAAAAATCATAGCTTTCAGGAAGGTTTCGTTATGGTGGGAAACTGAGTTAATGGAGGCATTTAGGAGGCCACCTAGAAAGAGGAAAGGAAGCTAAAAGTGAACAGCCACCTTATATGAGGTATTGTACACATATTACTTTATTTGATCCTACAAGTCCACACGGTGGGTACTACTATTTATCACCACTCAATAGCTGAAGTGACAAGAGACAAAGTTACATCTGAACTCAGGCAATCTAATTCAAGAATAAGCACTTAACCTTAAGTCACCCTGCATTCTAAAACGGAAGAGCATTAAAATGCTGAATTCAGTCTGTGGGGAAGCAAACACCCAGAGAAGCTTGGATCCACATAGAGGAATTCTGCCAAGGCAATAGCACATGGTACCCATCCTCAAATTTCTGTTAATCAAACCACGATAGGCAGGGATTGGGGACCTCTGAGAAGGAAAGCCATGTGGAGTACTCTTCTCAACATACAGAGGCTAGAAGCCTGGATTTCAGCCCACTCTGATTCTTGGTAGCTGGGGGCCCCTAGGCAAGCCACTTGACTTCTCTGAGCCCTAGTTGCTTCATCTGTCACTGGGCCAGTCACAGCCCACTTGCCAGAAGGTAGGGCTTGGACATTTCCAGTTCTGGGATTTGAGATCTGGCCTCTTCCCCCCAGTTACCATGACGCTCCGCCTCTGTGCTCACAGGGACGCCATCCTTATCTAGCCGTTGCTTGAACAGGTTGTGTTCCACATCTAGCTGCTGTTCCCCAGCCACATCCATGGCATCGATGCTCAGATCTGGAAGCAAGAAGTCAGGGTAAGGTACTGGCTCCTAAGGACAAGGGAATCTGGGTTTTGGAGGGTAAGGGAATGATGGGCTTGTCTTGGGACAGCAGTGGACTAGAGGAAGGAGACTGTCCTGAGGACCAGTCCAGAACCTAAGGCTGGAGGTGTGAACGTGGAAGCCCACCTGAGAACTCTGGGACTTGCAACTCCCACCGATGGTGAGGTACTCACAGGCACAAGGCATGTGCGGAAAAAGCACATCGATGTTGATCTTCAGTTTATCTCCCCGTGACTTGTCCACGTAGAGTTCAGGATGCACCTGGGGCAGCATTGTCTCATTAAGATTTGGCTCCAAATCTCTCCTTCCCCATTCCCATCCCTAAAGTTCCTATTCCTAGAATGCCAAGTCCTGCCCATGTACTAGGTCCCGCCCCTTACCTCGGTGGTGAGGTAATACTGCAGCTCGGACAGGAACAGTAATAGCATGAGAAGGCCACTGACAATGGTCACTGCAGGACAGAGAGCGAGTGTCAGAAGGGCCTCTGCTCCCTCAGCCCCGGGCAGGCCGGGCAGATTCCAGGCGCCCCGACCAAGCTCTAGGACACCATTCTCCCTGAGACCCCGACCCCGCCAAGGCCTACCCGTGGCGCCCCCGCAGGTCTTGACCCGGAAGTCCTCTAGAGTCTTGGGGTAGGCATCGAACTGCTTCAGCTTCCCCAGCGCCTCCATGGGGACCAGCCGGAAAGGAGACGCCAGTGGCTCCGCCCCTGCAGCCTCCCGCTTCCGGCCGGGAGCTGGAGTCACACCCCATCCCTTTCCGCACGCAGGCGCAGCAATGCGCACGCTTGGCCCCACCCTTCGCTTGCGTTCTCACTCCGGCCGCCCCGCCCACCGGTGCTGGGCACCAGTGTCTAACGCCTCGCGCAGGGGAGGGCTTTCGCAGTCAGCGGCTGCGGGGGCGTGGGGGGGGTGGGGGTGGAGGCGGGTGTCCTCTGTGGACCGGGGTGCCTGGAGGCGGTCTTTGCCGGGTAGACACAGGAATAGCTGCGTTCGTTTGCCTCGTGCCAGGAAATGTGTCTCAGCTTTCACATCAGACTCTTGGAACAACTTGGAACTTCCTAGAACAGTGGTTTTTAAAGTGTCCCTAACCTCATTATCATCACTTGGAACTGGTTCGAAATGCAAGTTGTAGAGTGGGTGTGACTTTTATATCCATTTTCTGAAGGAGAAACTGCGGCCTGGAGAAGCTAAGTAACTTGCCTAGATCACAGCCAATTAATGGCAGTGCCTGATTCCAACACATTTCTTCTGGATCTCGAAGTAGTCCGGTAGCCATTGGGCTGATTTTACCAAAACATGCTCTCAGTGGTTCTCCTGAGCATGGCTGGTGGAGGTGCATGGCTCAAATCATTTCAGAGGCATAAGACCAGAACTTTGGTAAGAGGTGGTACAGAGTCCATAGGGGAGAGTGACTGACACATTGGGTTAAGGGAGGTCTAGGAAGAGGAGGAGGGACACTGGAGCTGGGTGTCTGACTCCAGAGAAGTTGAGTCTTCTTTCTGCCCTTGGGTTGCAGTTTGCTAGGAAGGGGAGAAGGAAAGGACTAATTCCTAATTCAAAACTGACAACATGCCAACTTCTAAGATCCATCCTATGTCAAAACAGCTCTGGGGATTAGGTGCCATTTCAAACCCCATTTCATAAAGGAGGAAGCCAAGAACTGAACTGACTTTTCCCAAGGTTGCAGGGGTAGTTAATGGGGCAAAGCTGGGGATCAAGCCCTGGTTTTCCTGGCTCTGGAGCCACAGTCTCTTCCACACGTTAGCTCCCACCACCAACTGCAGGAGAAGTCTATTCTCAGATGGATGCCCAGAGACAATGTTAATAAAATTGTCCTCTCCTCTCTTGATGTACATTCATTCTGTGCCCATTCATGTTTGACTTCCAAGCCCTCCCTCCTCAGGGGGCTCCATGCTAAATGACTCACACCTTTACTCCTTCAACACATACTTACCAAGCTCTTCCTATTTCCCAGGTCTCCCCTGGGCTATGGAATACCATGGTGAGTAAGACGTGGTTTATACCTGCCCTCAAGGAGCTTTCAGCATAGGATAGGGAGAGGTAAACAAACAAAACACATATATAAACCACTGAACTGTACACTTAAAAATGGTTAAAATGGTAAATTTTATGTTATGTGTATTTTGCCACAATAAAATTTTTTTGAAAAAAAATAAAGTAAATAATTAATTAATAATAAACTACCTAAATAAAGCAGAATGTGCCTTGTGCTGTGAAGGAAAACAGGGAGCTGTAAGAGGGGCAACAAGGGTAGGAGACTTTCTGTTTTAGGAATTCCAGAATTACGAAGTCCTTCTCTTTGGGGAATTTTTTTAGGTGGCCATGACACATTATTCACAGGAGACCAAGGTACTGACAAGTTAGGAACTTCATTCCTCACAACATCAGGCTTCACCCTAATGCTTCAGCCCTCTCCCTCAAGGTGGATCCTTTGGCCTTGGGAGCATTTGAGGCCTGCACAGGAGTGGCCCACCCTACACACGGGGCTGGAGGCAGAGGGTCACCTGTAGCTGAAGCCTATAAGCCTGCCTAGAGAGGGGAGGGTTTCAGTCCCCTTCATTGGTTCATTCTGCCCAGTCACAGCCTTCTTTCACCTTATTTGGAACACTGATAAATGAAATTTTCCTAAATCATTAAAGAAATGAATATATATATAGGTGTTACATGTTTTCTTTCTCTTGGGAGAAATACAGAGATTTCAACATATCTGGATTGAAAACACTAGTCATTTCCCCTGAGAACAAAGAGTCATAGCACAGCCATGTCAGGGGGTCTCAGGGCCTAATTAGGAGAGCTTCTTAGGGACCTCCGTAACACAGGGGTCAGGGAAGGAGCCCCCAAATGAATGACATTTTAAATGGGACTGGAAGAAATGGAAGGAACCAGGGAGGTTAAGTGCTGAGGTAGGAGCATGAGGGAGTCATGTGTTCTGGGAAGAGAAACTGCAAGTGCAAAGGTCCTGGGGCAAGATGGAACATGCAAAGTTTTAGGAACAGGAGAAAGCCAGAATGGCTGGAAACTGTATAAGATGGACTGAGGATTTTGCATTTTATTCTGAGTGCAGTGGAATGCCATTTTAAGGATTCAAGCAGGAAATTAAATTAAGATCATGCCAGTCACTGGGTGAAGAATAGATGATGGATAAATAGAACAGAAACAGATATACCAGTTAGGAAGATATTGCAGGCTGTGGAAGGAGAACATTATAAGCCCTTCTTTAGAAAGCAGAAACGTACTTAGAATATGAGCTTCCGTTTTAGTAAAGGAATCAGTTTTTCTCTGTAAAAGACTTTCCTGGCTGTATATGCTAAGCTAAGGCAGTGGTTCTCAAAGTGTGGTCCCTGGACCAAAAGCACTGGCATCACCTGGGAACTTGCGAGAAATGCCAATTCTTAGGCCCCACCCCAGATAAACTGAATCAGAAATTCTGGAGATGAAGCTCAGCATTTTTAATTTTTATTAGCCTTCCAGGTGATTCTGATGCATATGCAAGTTTGTGGAGCAGTGGGCTAGGAAGAGTCTTGGGCAAATACTTTTTATTTGCACTCTGGTACAATCCATTCAGGGAGGAACCTTCTTTCAGTATTTGTGGAATATCATTTAAACCATTATGTAAGTCATAAAACAATGACCAGGGAGAAAATTAATTGTACTGGCTCTAGTTCCAGCAACATACAGGCTCAATCCTGGAAACCATTGTGCTGTAAAACATCTTGAAATACTGAATAACAAGTATCCCTTTGAATGTATAGCTGAGTGGTGACAAAGTAGGAGAAATTCCTAGGGGCTGAAAGTAAAAGAGTTGAGAAAAAGTAGTAAACTTATGAGCTGACTTTGTGGCTCTGGCAGTGGGGCAGGGAGTGGTGTCTAATGAAACTTTGTGTCAGTAATCTACAGGCTTGGCTTTTCTTTCCTTTCTTTCTTTAGCACATAATAACAGACATTTACAGTTTACAGAGCACTTTCATTTCAATGATCTTTTACATTGGAGAGTAATATGTGTTAGGAGCTATAATTTGGTAAGATGCTACATTAGTTTTAGGAAAGCTTTTGGAAAGAAGTGGCTTATTGGAGTCAAATAGATGGGAAGAAAATGGTTTCACAAAGTATTTTTTAATCAATGTAGCCTGAACTTCCCCATGACCATATTGTACTTACCTTATAATCATGGTCAAAAGAGATAGGGGTTGGGGGGCCTTCTTTGGGTATCAGATATTGATGCCTATATAGGAAGAGGAGATTATGCTTTGAGGCCTCAATAAAAAGATGGAGTCTTGAAAAGGCTAGAGCTGTAGGAAAGTGTAGGTTGGAAAAAAAAAATTACCCACTTACATTGGAGGACAAGGAAAATACTTGAGATTGTCTCCACTTGTGTCCTGGATGGGAAGACAAAAACATAAAAATTAAACATTGGTGGGACATCATAATCACAGGCTTGTCCTCACATTTGGGATTTGGATTTAGATTCTCTACTTAGTCTGAAAGCTCTGAAGTGGAGAAATTAGCATTAAATTGAGGGTACCTGGAAGAAGCAAACATGAAACTGCTCTGAGGGAACACAATTTAAGCCACATAGCATCCTCAAGGATAAAACCCTGCTAAAAATGAGCACTTGATCTAATGTCACAAACACATGAGGACACAATCCATCATGAGCAAGGGTCATAGACACCATCATCAGCATGATTAGTTGCTCATCAACTTGAGATTATGGAACTTTCAGATAAACTATAAACAAGTAAGTTTAGATGGTTAAAGACATTTAAAAAACAATAAAAATGTGAAGATATCTCACAAGGAAGACTTGAAAATAACTTTAAAAGAATTTCTAGAAACGAAAAATATAGTAATTTCAGTTAAAAAATCAGTGGAAGGGCTAAGTAGCCAACTAGACACAGTTAAAAAGAGAAATATTAAACTGAAAGAGCTGGAAAGATTACCCAGCATGTAGTATAAAAAAAAATCACAGATATTTTTGAACTTCAGTTACTATATTTTTCATTTCTAGAAATTCTTTTGAAGTTATATTCAAGTCTTACTGGTGTGATATCTTTACATTTTTTAAAAAGTAAAATGATTTCTGGCCACTCCCCCCCCTTTTTTCTGAAACCTTAAAACAAGTCAAAGTTTTTCATTTTGTTTTTTAACATCTCCCACAGGCTAAGACAATTAAGGGGGTGGCACTGGAGATAAAGAGAAAGAGGAGGTTTGGAGATAGAAATAAGTGGATTAAAACAGATTTGGAAATCATCATTGGAGAGGGAGAATTCGAGGAGAACCCCTGGCTTCAGAAACAGGGTGAATGGAGGAACATTTGCTGAGATAGAGGAGTCTTGGGAAGGGATTGGTTTAAAGGGAACATCGTGAGTTCAGTCTCAGGCTTGCTCAGGGTGAGAGGTCCCTGAGACACCTAAGTCGAGGTACAATAGGCTGCTGGATATGGGGGTCTAAAGAATAGAAGATATATCTGGGCCAAAAAATGCAACTGGAGAGGGGGGCATCACACATAGTATTTAAAATTCCCTCTCCGCTCTGTTCATGTATCCCGTAAGTATTTATTAAATGATTCTGTCTTATGGATTCAGAGACAAGGTCAGTCCCTGTCCTTGTGCATCTTACACTCAGTGTAGGCAGCTTTATGTGTGACAGACAGGATAACATGGTGGCTTTGTCCAGATAGCCAAAAGGAGGGAGTCACAATGTGTACTTTGTGATGAGATCTATGGTATATATAACCAGTGGCACAGAGGACCTCACTGAGAGCAAAGCCTTCCTCCTGCAGAGGAGAGTAGACACACCATATGTTATTTCTCTGCCCTTGCACCTTCCATCCCAGGCACAGCCAGAAATCTCTTTGGAGGTGAGCCAAGAGATAGGGAGGTGGGATATTAAGGGTTGGGATGGGGTGTGGTGAGGAGGGTTGGGAGTCATGGAGGCCAACAGGACAGAGGGTTGTGGGGCTGTCTGTGGCCTCAGTTCCTCATCCCTCCCAGTCCCAGGTGGAGGAGCCAGTCTGCTGCCTGCTGCTGCAGCCATCGTCTGGACCAGACATGAAGTGCTTGTGGCAGATTTTTGTCCTGTGGGTCTTCTGGGTGCTCATCTTGTGGCTGATGGTCCCCTGCCTGGATCTGAAACCTGAATCAGCACCCCAGGAAAAGCTGATGAACGTGGCACCATGGTGGTGTAGCTGCCCTTGGTTCAAATTCAGGAAATGTGGCTGCCCACCTGGGACCCTCAACTGCTCTCTCTGCCACCACACAGTCAGGGGGAACTGGTTTGATGCATGCTACGAGAAGACGATGGGGTACCTGACGGGAGCAACAGAGTCCACAAGCCCTGACGCTGTCCTACGGAGGTCGGTCAGTGGCCAACACTGGGCCATCCCATCCCATCTTTCCCAGGCCTGGCCCAGCTCCCACCTTCTGGCCCAAACCCCTGCCCTCAGCCCTGGCTTAGGGCACCTCCCATCTTCACAGCCTCAACCAGATGGAGGTCTCACCCACTCAGGTCTGCTTTCCTTCCACTGGGAGATGCTCCCTGGGTCCCAGCCCCCAGTCTCCTCCCTCCTGCTGTTTTCAGGGCAGGAACTCAGCATATGAGCTAGGCAAAGTGTGGAAGAAGCTGTCCAAGGTGATTCCCAGACTCTCAGTGAGCCATTTTGATCTCTTCTGTGGGACTTGTGCATTGGTGAGGAACTCGAAGATCCTGTGGGCTGCCAGCCCCGGCAACAATGTCTACCAACACACCATGATCTCCAGGTGGATTCTGAGGAGAGGGCAGGGGGCACGTGAGTCAGGCCCGCTCCCAGAGAGTTCTGTCAGTTTCTGCTCTCCTTCCCAGGCTGAACCAGGTCCCCCCTGAGGGCTTCAAGACGCTGAAGAACCAAACCACAGGACACTCCACCTCCTGCAGGAGTGACAGAGACCAGGGTTCCTGGAGACAGCTGGCGCTGCTGTTGCTGAAGCTTTTTGATCTGGCATGGACTTCAGATGCTCTGAGTGAGGAGGTGATGGTCTAGGAACCCAGACATTCTTCATATGGGGAGCAAGGAGGGGTCACTGCCGGGGATGACAGAAGGGCTCCAAGAAGACCCTCTGCTGACTTACTGGGGGCACCTGCAGGACCTTCCCTGGCCTCAGGGGCTGCTGAAACTCCCCTACCTCCTAATTCTTCCTTAGATTTTGGAAGATGGTCCAGTTCTCTAGTAGAATTGAAGATAGAAAAGACCAGGTAAGGGGATGGAAGGCGTGAAGACGTGGCTGTGGGTTGCTGTGGGAAAGACCCCAGCTTGCCCCCTCCCCCTACTTACTCAGGTCCTGGGGATCAGCCCCACCCACCTTCCTCAGGTACGACCAGGGCGACAGGCTGGAAAACAGGCTCAGTATCCACCCCTGGGGCTCATGGCTGTGTTCTGTGCCTTGCACACCGGTGACCCAGTTAAAGAGTCTTGTTCTTTCCTCACGTGAAACTTTTCCCTGCTATGCCTTCAGCATAGAGTCTAAAACCTTCTGTCTGGCTTTCAAGACCTTGATCCCCACTCCCCTCCTCTCTCTCAGGTTCACCCGGTGGGTTTCTTGGCGTTCCCCAAACACACCGTCTGCCTCATGCCTTTTCACACACTGCTCCTTCTGGAATGCCCTCCTCTTTCTTGTCTCCCTGAGGAATTTTCTCTTCCTCTGATATGATGAGAAACAGCTAGTTGATGCTCTCTTTTCTGGGCTCTGGGGTCACTCTGTGTGGTTCAGAGTCTGTCTTCCCTGGAGAAGGTGAGCTCCGTTCTCCTCCCAGCCCCAGGGAGCAGCCTGTCACATTCGACGTTAAGTGAGTGAGTGCTGAAGGAATGGTAGGTGGGCATGGAGGGAGGGCAGGACCAGCCTGCTACCCCACAGCCCTCTCCTGTCTTACCCCATCTCCTAGGTATCCATGTTTGGTTTGGGGACAGATTAGCTCATGAAATTGTCCCATTACTGGGATGGTGATTATTGGTTTGAGAGCAACATGCACAGTTATGAAGAAGAGCAACAGGTCATCCTTAAGCTGCAGTATGAGGGGAAGGTTGTTATTTAAACTGAGATGGTCCCCAGTCTGTTCAGCCCACTGGAGGCCCCAGGAGGCTGACAGGTAGTCAAGGGGACCTTGGAGTGTCGGAGAGGGACTGGGGCTTCAAACGCACCCTGGGTGAAGATCACTCTGCTACTGAGTGAAACCCAATATTGTGACGTTAAAGGGCTACATCCTCTTCCGGATTCTCAACAGCAAACATTTCATCATCTGATCATATATATATTTACCTTATCAAAAAATAAAATTAAATGAAAAAGAGGAAAAAGCAAACCCTACAGTTGAAAACACATCAAACGGATCTAACTGTTTATCAGATTTATAATGCAACCACTAGGGAAAGAATTATTTCAAGTTCCTTTATAATTCAGTATACTGTACATCCTTTGTAGGATACAGTCTGTGGGCAAAAAGAACCACAAAGAAATTTTAAACTTCAGTCAGATTTATTATTAATATTGGCATTGTTTTTTTTAACTGTATAATCTATATCACAGAATAAAGTAAGTAAATAATTATATTATTAAGAACAAAATACAAAATCAGACAGGTATAGTAAAAACTCTGTGACATTAAATTTGAAATGGAAACTTCATTATAAACTCAATTTTCAAGTTATTTTTATTGTGGTAAAATATACATAAAATTTACCATTTGAAGATGTATGGTTCAGTGGCATTAAGTACATTCACATTGTTGTGCAGCCATCCCCACCTTGAACTCTCAATGTTCAAAGTACATCTTATGCTCTGTCATCTGAACAGTCTAAAAGCCATAACATCCCAGAAGCAATGATCAACCCTGGAATGAATGCAGATTTCATTTTCTAAATATTGTTTCCCACTAAAAGATTCCAGATCTGGACGACAAAAGTACAAGGAAAACCTGGACATCACATTTGGGACAATCTGAGCATCAAAAATAGCAACTGTCACGATTCACAGTGAATATATAAATATCCTTGAGTCCATAATAATAAAGAGAAATAAAAACAATCATTGGAGGAGACTATTATATCAAATGGGGACAAGGGGGAGCGTTTATCTTGCCTTTTTAGTAGAAACAGTGGTTCAAGGTAAGCAGAGCTTCCGTTAATGAGTTTTCAGCTGCTAAACAAAATCCTCTATGTGTTTACTGCAGCCGCCCAACAACCACACATAACCTGACAACATGTAAATATCCTGAGAGCCCATTCACCTGCCTCCCTAGGGGCATGTTAAATAAATGAAAAGAAAATCGACTCCTAGAAAGTTTGGCTGGATAGAAATTTACTTTTAACCACGTTACAAAGTTTTCCTGTTGGTCCTTTTCTCAAGAGGGGCCAAAAGGCTCTTCCATTCCCCTCTCTGCCACCCGCTTAGCTACTACGTTGGGAATAGACGGCCACCCTCTGAGAGATGCACCACCCCAGCCTTGGCACGTACTCTTGCCCTTTGCATTCCCATCCCCATCATACTTGATTTCCAAGCCCTCCCTCACCAGCTGGAGCCCGGGTTGAACGCCAAGGTGAAGGCAGTCTTACTCACAAAGCCTCCATGCAGAAACTTATGGTGTAACTTGTGTGGTGAGGTCCTTGATACAACTGGGCTGGCACAAAAGACCCCACTGGGCACCAACCCCTTCTCCTCTAGGGCAGCCACAGTACACACCAGAAGGCACCTCTCCCCTCCCGCCTCAGCATCCAGCAGAGCACCCTGCAGGGCTTGCAGGTGGCTGGAGAGGTGAATTGAAGTGTTATAGGGAGGTGTGGTGAGGAGGGCTGAGAAAGTGATGGAGGCCACTAGGGCAGTGGGAGGCTGTGAGTCTGCGACCACAGCTTTCTACTTTCCCAGCAGCTGGTGTCTGACTCAGCATGCCACTTGCCCTGTGCATTGTCCCATGGGACAGGAATGAGGCTTTAATAGTGGGTTTCTGCTAGTGGGCTGCCTTGATGCTCGCCTGGGGCCGATGTTTCCGCTCCTTGGTCAGAAAGGTCTCACCTGAACAGGCTAGCTGGGACAACTCCAAGGCCTGCCATCACTCCCGGGACCCGCTAGTGCAGCCCTTGACGCCATGCACCCAGTGTACACAGTCGGCTTGAGGAACTCTTTGAAAGGGACCTCGAGCCCTCTCTTACTCCAAGATGTTCTGGGACATTTTCCCTGGCCTCAGCACAAGCAGCCAGTGTCTTCTTGGCACCCAGGTCATTCTGTGAGCATTTACCTACATCTAGGCTCCATCTACCCTGGAGACGAGCTCCTCCTTTCAGTGCGTATCGTGGAGCTTTGGGACTCATCACAGGTTTGATGAGTATTTGCCAAATGAATGTAAGCAGGATTAGGAGCTGGGGGCAGCAATCAGCCCACCTAATCTCATCCACAAGGTTTCTCGATCTGGGGTTGGGCGGACAAGCTGGAGAGGCGGCCTTTATATAGGGAAGAGAGTTATATCCAAAGTCTCCAGCATGACTTGCCAAGCATCATGCAGCAGCAAAAGGCGAGGGAATCAGCCGGCTCCAATGTGGGACTCCTCTTGGCCAGTAACAAGCCTTAGACTCCCAGTAGGGCTGGAAAATTCAGAGACAGGAGAATTACAGGAAACCAAGACAGGACGTGCAGGAGCAATGTACGTGTTATCAGGCACTGAATAAAAGCCTTCCCTGATTCCCACATCTTAACTAGTAGTAGTTCAGGAAGAACCAAATTTGATACTAATTCTCATCCCCTCCTGCCTCCCCATAAATGACCATGTGCTGGCAATAGAGAGGACCCACTCTCAGACAGGCAAGCCACACAGCCTTAGCCGAGACTCTTCTCTCCTCTGACCCCTGACCCACTCAACTTTTTACATCCAAGCCCTCTCACCTGTGCCAAGCTTCAGGCCTTATGAAGGCATATGAAGAGTTGGTGTCATTAATAACAAAGGACTAGGGAAAAAGAGGTCATAATGTCCACTCTGTGACAGGACACTGAATGTAAGTGAGTCGGGTAAGATGGGTGGGACCAGGGAACACAGTCCTTTCTTCTCTGGAGAAGCCTCACTCCTCACCTTCATCTCCATCAGGGTCTAGACAAACTGGTCCCGGGAAGGCAGAGGAATAAACTGCAGGGTCCCAGGGCCTTGAGACCCCTTGTTCTTGTCCATCCTTCTCCCCTGCCTACTTTCTAAGTGTGGTGAGCAGGGAGAGCTAAGCCTGCATGGCCCCCCGCCCTGCCCCAGGATCGAAGAGAGGGATCTCACTGCTTGGAGTGCCTGCTCCTTCCTCATCCTTGCCTCGCCTCACCGTTTCCCTGGCTCTTCAGGGCCTAGCGTTTTCATAGAGCTCAGCTACTTCCTTCCTCAGCCCTGGGAGTGAGCAGGGGTAGTGGGACAGGAGTTAGGAGGTGAGGTATTGCGAGGGGAACAGCTAGAGGTGTCATCTGTCCTAAGACCAAACAACTAAACAGACCAGCTGCCGAAGCACCATGGGCTGAGATGAAGCCTGCATGCAGTCTTAGGCTGGGAGTTGCCTTGCTGCTTTTGTGGATGAGGTATCCCCACCACCACAGGTGCTTCTGGAAGTTTGGCTGCTGGCCCCAGATTTGCGGATGCTCTTGAGGCTGCTCACACGGCACCAGATCTACATAGCCTGCTTCCACCAGCAGGGTGTCTGCCTGCTTTGCCTGGAGCTTCAGAGGGGCCCTGAAGACCCAGATGGAGTTGGGGACCACCCTGTCTCCAGAGGCCCTGGGGTCTGGGCTGCGTCCTCTCCCTGGACCCTTTCTCTACATCAATAGGGCCCAGCCTCCTCTCTGTGCTAGAACATGGGGTGAAGTGGTAAGTGGTCTGTCTCTTCTCCATAGGCACAAATGCTAGGAAAACTAACCCAATTCCGGCTGGCCAAGGAGCTATTCCAGCTGATACCCAGGCCACAGCCAGACCTTGAGTCCATGCCAATCCTGTGCTGTTCAGTGGAGAACTCGGGAATGGGAAGTCTTCAGAATACAGGATAACCATTGACCAGCTCCACACTGTGTTCTGGGAGGGCAGGAGGGTGAGGGTGGTGACCTCTGCGAGGCTAAGCCCCAATGCCTTCCTGATTCCCTTTCCTATCTCTGCACTTCTAGGCTCTAAGAACAATGTAGGCAATGGAACCTCCCTGCACATAAAGCACCTGAGAATGCCCACGACCTAGCAAGAACACCCACATTCTCCTGCTGCTGAAGTCTCCGGATCTAGCGTGGGCTGCCGTGGTCCTGAGTCAAGCCGGAAAAGGGCATCCTTCCTCGGTCAGTGTGACTGGTGGAGGCCCCAGGCTGGAGACAGCTCTCACTTCTTGGTCTAAGTGTTGCTCTTGCCCTCTCTCTGCAGTCTGATCGTACTCTCCCCACTGCCCTCACCCCCAACACATACCACCAGCTTTTCCTTCTCTACTTTGGGCCAGGCAGCTTTTCTGCCTTCAAGCTGCTGCGAGTCTTGAGTGGGGAGGCAAATGAGCAAGGGTAATTAGGTTGCGATGTGACTGTTGCTCTATCAAGCAAAGCATGGAGGCTGTTGAGAACAAGGTGCCACACTGACCAGACCCAGCACTGCCCAGGAACAGGAACGCTGCCTGGACTGTGACTCCGCTCTTGGGACTTCGGGGCCTGTACTAACCTCTACCAAAGAGAAGGCTGGGGCAGGGTGGAGGGAATCTGGATGGAGAAGACCTCCGTGCTCAGCTCTGACCTTTCCCCCAGGTTCTGGAGATCAATCACACCATCCACAAGGGCATCCATGAGGACTGGCGCAGTTCCCATCTGCTGGATTCACTGCTCTGGGTATGGCCTGTTGCATGCGGCAAGGAGAAGGAAAGGAATCTCTGGCCTGACGCCCTAAGGAAAGGTCGGGTCCTGCCTGGGAGACCCATATTCTTTCCTTCCCACTTCTCCCATTCAGGTCTCTCCCTTTGATGAGAGCTGATTCAAGAGGAGCAACTGGCTCCATTACTGGTGGGACCCTCTGTACAGATGAGCTTACTCTTGGTCGAAGAAAGTGTATGTTAGGCAGTTTGAGCAGAAAATCATCCACGAGCTAGAGAGTGAGAGCAAGACTGTGGTCTACACTTGAACTGAAGCCAATCTTGAGCTGAATATCTGGTGGGGAGAGGAGACCCTAGCCTGAGGTCTCAAGTCAGGGTGAGGGGCTTTTGAGGGTTGGATGGGGGAGGAGGAGCAAATATGGATTAGTTTTATTACTGAATGAAGACCTTGCTTGGCTGCCTCCAAAATGCCTTTCATCTGCTGGAAGCTCCTGCCCTTGCTCCCAGAAGGTATGTGGGGCTTACGGCCTTGGCTTAGGACCTACAGATAATGGTACTGAGAAGAAACTCCAAGGTAAAAAACAAGGTCCCTCTGTCAGCCTCTAAGCTAGAGAACCAGAAAAAGTAAGAAACTCAGAGATACCTTGTTTATCCCTGAGAACTCTTAGCATAGAAAAGGCCAGGTAAGGATTCTGAGCCACAGGGAATCCGACTAGAGGCAGGGACTGGCCAGGACCTCTGGGCCCGATTTAGCTCTGGAGGGTTTTCCACTGTAACTTTTTACAAAGCATCTGTGCCGAGTCCCATGTGGGTTTTGGGAACAAAGCTCCAGCAGTTGTGGACAGAGCCCCATTCCCACTGTGTGGTGCGATGGGATACCATGGGGCCTGAGCCCCGGGGAAGCAGGTCTGGGGGACTGTGGTGCTGCTCTCAAACCCCCTCATTCTTAGCTGGGCCACAGCTCCATCCCCAGGCTTACTAAGAGGAATTCCAGATTGTGGTTAGAGGGCCAGAGGAAGTTCATGCCCTGCTCCTTCAAAGAAAACTGTTGTCTCTTAGGCTTTGAGGAAGTTGCCAGCAATAGGTCTGAAGCTTGTGAACCACGTCCACCAAGGGCCAGGCCACAAGTGACGAGTCCTGCCATAGTCAATTCTCCTTACTGCCTTGACACATGGCTGGACTTAGGGGACCAGAGTCAGTTCCAGCTGATATGCCCAGGAAGGGACACCACAAGGGCATTAACCCCCAAGCAGAAGAGGAATGAAGCCAGACAGAGCTTCTGAACTCAAGAGACTGACTTTAGCCAAAGGTTCAACTTGGTGTTTTTGGGGCCCCAGAACATGTTTTAAGTCAAGAACATATGATGGCTCCTCATTATCCATGAGTTCAAATCTAGATCCCAAGGCCCTCCATGATCTCCCTCTCTCCCCGTCCAACCTCAGTCTGAACACACAGGCAGACCAGTCTTCTCACCAGTATGCTTAGCAACCCCTCCCAACTCCTCCCCATCCTTCAAGGGCCAGTGGGTGTCTTCCTTCCTCGGTCCCTGGAATCTCTGCAGCGTTTCTAGTTGGCATGCAGAGCTGTCTCTGACTCAACAATGAGCATGTCTGTTTTTGTCAATTGGACTCAAGCTTCCTGTGGAAGGGCCTTTGTCTTGTGTGCCTTCTGTGACCCTCCTCTGTCAGAATGCAGGCAGATGCTAAATTCATGCCATCTGGCGGGAATCTTCAGCAGTCTTCCTTGACAGATGCCTTTGATGTGCTGCCGCTGCTCAGCTACACAGTGGAGAACAAACGGAGACTCAGGGTTTATTGCTGAAGAGGAAGGTGACAGAGGGCGAAGTGCTGGGATAACGGGTTCTAGATGAGAGGCAGCAGACGCTGCCTGGCCAGGGCAAGGCCCCTCTGGGCGACCTCAGGCCAGCAGCAAGTGGGGTTTGCCTCATTACCACGGGAGTCGGGGCCTTCCTGCAGACTTGTGGTTTCCTCGCCCGTCCTGGAATGCCATCTGACCTGGTGCTCCAGGTTGGGCAATGGAGCCAGAACTTTCTTTGGCAAACCTGCAGCTGTGTGGGGGGCCACGACCCGCTCTACAGACATCTGTCTGTCTGTGTGCTCCCAGGCCGGCCCATGTCCTGCCCTGGCAGTGGCTGCTATCTGGAGGCAGCTTGAGCAGCACTGGGGCTGGGGCCCAGCAGGACTGGCCCTGGGGATGTCAGACTTTGAGTCAGGGACTCATCCAGCTTGCGGGTCTCGGCCTCCAGGACAGTGGCCTCAGGGGTCTGGGCGACGGCGAGAAGGGAGTGAGAAAGGCTGTGGTGCAGGCCTGCCAGCTCACGGCTCGTCTGTACCGAGCGGGCGATGTAGTCCTGCTTCTGCTTCCGCTCCAAGGCCAGCTGGGCTCGCAGGACGGCAACCTGGGGGAGAGAGCAGTTGAGGGCCTTGAAGTTGCCCCAACCCTGCCCACTCTGCCCCTGTGGCTCTTGTCAGACCAGGAGTTGAATCAACTCCACCACACCCATGAATCTCAGGCTTTACAACGTTTGGGGCAAGGGCCCCTGGAAATCAGAATCCAGTGATTGTCAACCCTGGCTGCACAGGAGGCTCAAAGAGGGAGCTTAAAAACAACAACAAAACTATTCACCAACTTTTTGGAGGGGTAATTTACATGTAATAAAACGCACAGATTTTAAGTGTACATCTTGATGAATTTGATAATGTACAGACCCATGTGTAATCACCATTTCAATCAAGATACAGAGTATTTTAATCACTGCAGAAGTGCCCCTTCTGGAAGCTTTTAAGAAATATTCTGACCTAATTAGACTGAGCTGAGGTCTGAAAATCTGCATTTTCTCAAAAGTTTCTGAGGGGGTTCTAACGTGCAGCCTGGACTGAAAATCATTGATAGCTCCTTCCATTTCTCAGATGGGTATGCCGAGGCTACCAGGAGGAGAAGTTATTGGGAGCTTAGGGCAGGTCCAGGACTAGGGTGAGGCAAGAGAGGCCCCTAGGGTGCAAAGTTTAAGGAGGCGCTTCAGGTCAGTTGTGAGGGCCTCCTTAAATCCTACACCCACGCTGCCTCTCTTGCCTCACCCTAGTCCAGGCCTGGTCTCAGCGATTGCTTTGTATGAACTTAAAAGAATTCAAAGTAATGGCTTTGGTCTAGCTATATAGTTAGGTGCTGCCAGTAGTGATTATTGATTTCTGACACAGGTTCAGAAATAAAATTTCCACAGTTCTAATTACTCCTGGGCCTTGAAAGACAGGGTGAACCTTTATATGAGGCCTAACCTAAGAGGCAAGAAGGCACTTTATGCAGTTTCCTTGAGCTTGACCTGAGCCCTGGGGTGTGAATCCCTGGGGCTGGTGCCAGCCTTCTCTGCCTGGAGTGACGGCACCTGCCTGCAAGGGTGCATGTGAGGGCAGAAGAGGTCAGGATGCTTTTGCTTGTTTGTCTATCTTCCTAGAATCTTCTGTTTCCCCCTCAGCCCTGTTCCTTTTCCTTTCTCTTCCTAAGTAGGAACCCAGAGGTCTGGGGCCTGGTACGTGCTTTCTTCCCCACTCCCACCCTAAGCACATGGGAGGTTAAGTCCACTCAATATGGGAGGCTGAGCTGGGACTGGGTTCTTCTTGCCTCCCACATGGACTGAAGTTCTCTGGGGCAGGAACTATTTCCCATCTCCCTGCTGGGGGTACACAAAGGGCCAAGCAGATAGCAGATACCAAAGCCTTGCTGCCTGAGGGCACGGGAGGGGAAAGGCGCTTAGAAAGTAGATCCTTCCAGAACATACCTCCTTCTGCAGTTCAACCATCTGCTTGGCATCTGAGGAACACTTCTGCCCTCCTCTTCCATCCTGTGGGAGACAAATACCATTCCTATTGAACAGGCCTTCCACTGAGGTTTGTGCAGGCCTCCTCACAAACCTGGGGACCAGGGCAAGGGCTGTGGGCCAGAACTACCTAAATCCAGATTGAACTCTATGGGGCACCACGGCCCTGGGGCAAGGAGACGCCCCAGAGGGACCAAACCATCCCACTGGGTGATGCCTGTGGAGACCTGATACTGAAAGTCCCAAAGCTTTGCTGGCACTGGCTTCTTTGAGGCACCTCTTCATTTAAAGTACACCACATACCTACTTCGTGCTAGCCCTGGGTGTGAGCTAACGATGCAGAGAGGAAGGAAGACAAGGGGCCTGCCCTCGGGAAGCTTTCCTTAAATGAAGAGGGATGGGAGCTGGGAGATGCTCAGCCACCAGAAACAGTCTCTTCCTGCCAGGCCCCAGGGCTGTCTAGTGATGGGCGTAACAGCTAAAAGAGTGTTGGTTTGGGGAGTCTTGCCCCAAACCCTTACCCCAAAAAAGGACTCTGGCCCTAGGAAATACTATGGACCCATATCTTGTAAATTCAGTACTGCAAGGGGCAAGGAAGTCTAAGAGGTCCACAAAGCTGCTATCAAGCTCTTAGGCACACTGAGGTCTGGCAAACACCACGCAACACCATGCGCAGGTGACCAGAAGCCCCATGAGCACTGCTCCAGGGAGCCTGAAGCACTGGTCTGGGGGCAGGTAGACTGGACATCAGTGAAGGGTTCCTCAGGATGCAGGGCTGCCAGCCTTGGATCCATCCCTACCCATTGAAGTTGGGCCTCCTTCCTGGGTCAGGGACAGACTGAGCAGAGCTGGGTGGGGCAGAACCCCGCCAGGAGGGGCTCCGTGGACTAGCTGAAGTGGCTTCTCCCCTGGCAAGGGTAGCCTGGGATATGCACTGCAGAGGCCGTTTCTAGTAGCTGGGCTTAGGCTCCCCTGAGGCTGCAGTTGGTGAAAACAGATAAACCTGCTGTGTGGGTGATGGCGCCATGGCTTCACTGCTCTCAGGGACCCTCGTTCGCAATGCACGCATGGAATCCCTCTTCAGTTTCCTCCGCTCTCGCTCCACCTGCCAAAACATGAGTGAGAAATCAGGGCTTGGCTTGGCTGCCGGGCTGGAGCAGAGCAGCCTTTTTTGAGAGAAGACCAGCGTGAGTGCGGTGTCTGGGAAGGGCCAACAGTCAACACATGGGCTGAGGAGAGCACGTGCAGGGGCAGCCTTGAGGGCAAAGAAGGCTGATAGGGCAGAGGAGGCAGGGCCAGCCACTCAGGCCTTGGAAGCGGACATGCACACCCACCAGACCCAAAGAGGGAGCTGAGGACAGGAGGACAGGAGTTGCCAACCTGCTCCAGGGTGGTCCGCAGCTGGATGTTGTGGTGCTGCAGCCGGCTCCGGTCAATCTCCAGCCGCGCCACTGCTTCCTGCAGGTGTTCAAGCCTCTGTCCCCATAGCTGCTTCTCCTCCATCTCAGCACTAGGCTCAGTCTTTACTCCAGAGACCTGTGGGAGAGACCTGTCAATCTCACCTGGACAGCCCCTAAGACAGGTGGGAACAGAGAGAGGGCAAAGGACTAATCTGGCAGGTCTAGGCTTCAGGGACCCAATTCTCAGGGGAAGGGGGACAAGTCCCTGGACAGGAGCTCCCTCCTGGGCCATCTTTTCCCACCAGGCCCCCAGCTCACCTCTCCCGGCTGTACGCCTGGCTCTTCTCTGGGCCCCCATTCTGCTCTGCTGGTTGGGCCTGGGCTGTGGAGTCGCTCCTTCTCCAGAGCCTGTCTGGTGAACTCCAACTCATCCTGGGTATCAAAGTGTAGAGCAAAGTCACACCATGACAACCTCATATCCAGACCCACTCCACCTTCCATCCTCAGAAATAAACAGTCTGATGGTCTCATCAGGTTGTTTTATTTTTCCTGGCAACTCTGAGCTATTCCAGTGCAGAACCTTCATTGTCACAGATAGATAAAACAAAGGAGCAGAGAGGGATCTTCCTAAAGCACACGTGGTGGGCTAGTACTAAAACCTGTCTCATTTTAGATCTCCTGTAAGCTAAGCGACAACTTGGAGCAGTAGGTGTTGTGGAAAAAGCATGGGCTCAGGAGTCACATAGAGCCAGTTACTATGTCACTACTTACTGGCTTTGATACTTTGGTCAAGATACGAGCTCTCTCCAAACCCTAACCGCCTCATTTGTAAAATGACTACATGGAGCACAGATCAAGTCCCCTTTAGAGAAACGGGGAAACTAGTGCTGGATAGTTTCTAGGTGCCCTCTGGTTCATAAACGGCAGTGGTCACACGAGAGACAGAGAAGAGGAACGGACGGTACACGTGTGGGTGGAGGCCGTCTGGGAGAGGCGCTCAGCAGTACGAGGCCACACTCCAGAATCAGCCTGCTGAGATCTAGTCCTAGTTCTGCCCTTTACTAGCTGGGTGACCTAGGACAAGTCACTTAACCTCTCTTATCTGCTTTTCCTCAACTATAAAATGAAGATAATAATGATTCCTATTTCTTGGGATTGTTGTGGAGGAAAGCAAGAGTAACAGTACCTAGCATTAAAATAAAAAATGATGCTACTATGATGAAGGGCTGTTTCTGAAAGATGTCCTTGAGTATTTTGGGAAGAGGGGGACCCTGCCCTGAGCTACATTACTGAGTAAATACTGCTCAGTAACCCAGAAGTGTGGGCAGGAAGCTCCGGCCCAGCTATGTATCTGACTTTTTCTGTGCCTGTACGAACAGGCCTGGAAACAGGAAAAGGGTTCCACATATTGTATGCCTTTTTCCTGTGCATTTTACTCATATTATCTCCTTTTGTACTCAAAATGGCTCTATGGGGCTGGTACTATCACTCTGTATTTATCAATGAGAAAACCAAGAGTCAGAGAACTAAAGGCACTTACCTCCGGTCACACAGCTAATAAACTGCAAAACTGTATTTCAAATCCAAGAACTTGGCTCCAAAGTTCATAAATGTAACCCCTTCTCAGCATATTGCCTTTTAACCAGAGCAGAGCTTTTGGGCTTCCCAGAAGGCAAGTCCCTGCAGGGCTGTGTGTCTGAGATGAGGGAAGTGGTTCTCTGGGGCTCGGCCCAGGTCAAGGGGCCAGAATAGAGTCAACTTCCCAGGAAAAATCAGCTGGGTTCCTCTTGGCAAAAGAGACAATGTCCCTCTTTGTCCTATAGTCAGCCCAGCTTTCCTGATTGTCCACTGTGTGCTGACCTTGTGCTCAGTGCTGGGTGTACAGATAACCAAGACATGGCCCTGACCTAAGGTTAAATGCTACACCCTAATGTCCACTTCCTTTGTCAATCAACATTCTACCTGGAGGAGCCCACTTTTCCTAACTGCTAATAACTCCAAAGTCTCTAACTCTAGCCCCAGTGTTATCCTTTAACTTCAGATCGCTTTGCAGACCTGCCCACTGGACAGGGCCCCTTGCATGTCCTACAGGTGCCTCATTCCATTTCCAAAATGAATTCACCATTCTGCTCCTCTGGACAAACCTGCCTTTATCCCACTGAGCAGAAACCTGGGTGTTGTCTTTGATTTCTATCTTTTCTTTACTCCCCTCACCTCTTAGCCAATCAACTTCCAGAAGTCTATGAACCTCTAGGTCCACCCACATGTCTCCACTCACATTTCCTATCTCAGGTCACCATCTCCTCACTGAATTCCATTACAGCCTCCTAGTTGGTCTCCCCAGATCTACAGCTGTTCCACACAGCAGCCTGAGTGACCTTTCTGAATTATATATATCTGACAGTGTCACTCCCCTGCCCCAAATCCTTCATCCACTTCCCACTGCTCAACCAGCTCCTTAGCGTGCTGACAAGCCCTAAATGATGGGCCCCTTGCTGTCTTCTCTTCTCTTGCCAACGCCCCGCCCTATGTCCCAAGCAGCCTGAATTCCCTCACAGATTCCCTCCATGCTCTCTCCTTTCTTTTCCTCTTTCTCCTCCCTCACATGTGCTTGGCTACTTCCTTACTGGTCCCTTCAGATCTAATCTCAAACACCACTTTTACCAGAAGCCTCTTGGGACCCACCCCCAGGAAAGGTCAGGTGTCCCTCTAGTATGCTCAGAGCACACTAAACTTCCCCTATTCAGCACCAATAGTAACTAGGCACTGCATTGTAAGTGCTTTTCCACAAGACTGTGAGCTCCATGAGGACCAAGACTGTGGGTGTCTTACTCTGTTTGAACCCCTCTACACTTGCCCAGTAACCTGGGTCCCACTATGTTGAGGTGCTCATGACCTCAGCTTTCTCACACCCTGAGGTGTAGACAGCCACGAGCCCAGGCAGACCAGGCTCTACCCCCGCACTACCCGCGGAGTGACTCACCCGCAGCCTCTGCTTTTCTGAGTCCCGCTCCAGGACAGAGGCTTGCAGGCACAGGGCTACCTCCTGCAGGCTGCTGACACTGGCCTTGCTCTGGGCCAAGGACAGCGCCAGGTCCTGGGCCTTCTCCCTCCACTCGATCTCCCTGGCCTCCGTCTGCCTCAGGGCTGCCTCGAGACGCTCCAGCTCCCGCTGCAGCCTGGGCCCTGAGGAATCAACTGTTGTAGATGGCTCCTCCGCTGAGGAGGCTTTGTGGCTGTGGGGCGAGTCCTCCAGACTCTTCCTTTGCTGGACCTCCCTCAGCTCCAAGATCTCCTCCTCCTTTTGGGCTAGAGTCTGCTGGAGCTTCCTCAGGCTCTCATGAAGGTCCCTAATCTCTTCCTCTTCTCTCTTGTGCCATGGCTCCTGCTTCTCTGGGGTCACATCCTCTTGGCCCCTCTGGGCCAGAGACTTCTCCAGCAGCTGCCCCTGCTTCCTCTGACGTCTCAGCTCTTCATCCCTCTGGACAAGTGCCTGCTGGAGCTGCTGCACAGCCTCCTGGTGCCGAAGGTCCCGGTCCTGGATCTCACCTTCCTGCTTCCTCAGGGCCTCCTCCAGCTGCCGGGCTTGTGCCTGGCAGGAGTCCAGGGCAGCCTGCAAGGTGGCTGTGCTGGCCTCCAGGTTGCGGCTCAGTTCCGCCTGCCCAAGGAGATGCTGCTCTTTCTCCTGCAGGGCAGCCTGAGCCTTGCTGAGGGCCTCCTGCAGAGCCTCAGCCTGGCCCCGCGCAGCCTCCTCCCGATGCTGGGCGGACTGGCCATCTGCCCGCAGGGCCTCTAGCTCCTGGTCCCGTTCCTTGAGCACCGCCTCTGCTTGCAGCCAGCTGTCCTGCAGGGCCCTGGCCTCCGCCTCGTGCTCCTGGGCCTGCTCAGCACACTGCTGCTGTAGGGCCAGCAGAGCCTTCTCCTGCTCCCGAGACTCAGCCCTTAGGTCACCCAACACCTCTTCCAGGGCCTGTACTCGCTGCCCCTCCATAGCCAGCTCCTCCTGGAGCCTTCGTGCATGTTCCTTGTGGTCCTCAAGCTCTGCCTGGTGCTCTTGCAGTGTCGCATGGGCCTGCTCCAGAGCTCTCTGCAGTGCACCTGCCTTTTCCTTCACCGTCTCCTCCTGCCCCTGGGCCTGCTGCTGCTGCTGCTGAAGAGCCTCGAGCTGCTGGGCCCTCTGGGCCAGGGCCCTCTGGGCCTCTTCCAGCTGACCCTGAAGTGACTGCTCTTTCAGCTCCCCCTGTTCCCTGGCTTCTTGCAGGTGCTGCTGCAGGACCTCAATCTCCTGCTCCCGCTGGGTCAGGAGTAGGCTGGTCTCACCCACCTTCCTGTGTAGGCCCTGGAGCTGCTGCTCCAGCTGGTCCCTGTGCTCCTGAAGCTCCTGGATATGCTCCTGCTGGCATTCCACCTCCTTCTCCTTATCACGCAAGATCAGCTTCATGTGCTCCAGGCTCCCACGCTGAGCCTTACTCTGGCCCTTCCCCTCCTCTGCCCGCTCCTGCATCAGCTGCTTCTGAGAGGCCAGCTCCCGGCCTCGCTCTCTCAAGGCCAGCTTGATCTGTTCCAGGTCCTCCTCTAGGATCTTGGTCTGCAGGGTCCTCTGATCTTCTAGGACCTGGATCCTCTCCTTCAGCAGCACCATCTCCTGATCCCTCCTCTCAAGGTCCTGAGTCAGACGCTCTTTCTGCCTCTGCAGCTCCTCGATCTGGTCTCGCTGGGATGTCACCTCCTGGTCCTTCTCCTGGAGCTCTCTTGCCAGGAGGGTGCTGTGGCTCTCCAGCTCATGGATCTGGCTGCCCTGCACCTGCAGCTCCTGGCTCCTTTCCTCCAGGTCCAGTGTAAGGTGGGTCAGAGCCACCCTCTGCATTTCCCTCTGGCCGTCCAGCTCTTCAATAGTCTTCTGCTGGCACTCCATTTTGTGATGGTTTTCCTCTAGTTCCAGGGCCAGGCATTCCAGGGTAACCAGCTGCTTCTTCAGATCCTGAATCTGTTCCTTCTGGGACTCAATCACTTGGGCCTTCTTCTCAAGTTCTAGAAGCTGATGCTCTAAGATGTTCCTCTGTGTCTCTTGATCCTTTTCGAGCTCTTTGATCTGCTCCCTCTGCAGAGTCAGCTTCTGCTCTCGCTCCTGGACGGCCAAGGGGAGATGCTCTAAAACCGACCTACACTCCTCCAGTTCCTGAATCTGTTCTTGCTGCAGATCCACCTCTTGGTTCCTCTTCTTTAGGTCTAGAGATAGCACTTCCAAAGCAGCCTTTTGCATTTCCCGCTGCTTCTCCAGTTCCTGGATTTTCCCCTGTAGAGTCTCCACCTCCTGTTCTCTTTCAGACAAGGTCTGGGCCAAGAGAGCCAAATTCTCCTGCAGAGCCTTCCCCTGAGCCACCCTCAGCTCGCCCTGCTCCTGCAAGGCTTGGGCTCGCTTGCGCTCACTCTCCACCTCCTCGTTTTTCAGTTTCAGGGCTGAGCGTGCAATCCTCAGGTCTTCCTCCAGGATCCCGGCGGCACTCGCTTGCGCCCTGGCTTCTGCAACAGATGCTTGGAGATGTTCCACCTGGGCAGTCAGGCTCTCCTTGGCTGCCTGCAGTAACTCTCGCTCATTCTGGAAAACAAGATGCAAAACCACCTTAGACGACACTTTCCTGAATCTGTCACTCCAGCACAGGTCCTTCCTCTCCTTCCTCTGTGGCACCAGCACTGTCAAAGATTTGGGCAAAAGGAACTGAGCATTCCACCTAGCCTGATACTATAAAAGAACACCCCTACCACAACCTAGGCTCTGCTGTGCTCAGAAGGGAAGGCCTGGTGCAAACGAGCCATCCCAGACTCTAGTCCTTCAGGGCAAGGGACAAAAATCTCAACCTCAATTCAGAAAAAAGTAATTGAAGGAGGATTCACTGAGGCCTTAATAATGGCCCTCTGGGACGTGGAGAGAGCCAGAGAAACTGAGACACTTGCTGAAGAAAGTTGGGCACTACCTATGGATGGAGTATGAGCATGGGCCAACACGGGCCTGGGAGCTAGAGCCTGGGCCCTGAGACACTTCCTGAAGCAACCCCGTCCCCTAAACAAGTACCATCTTACCTGGGCTTCTATTCCCTGCAGCTCTGCTTGCTGTAGGCGACTCTGTAAGGATGCCACAGTTTCACGCAGTTCCATCAGCTCAGACTCTAGGGAGTTCTGTTTTACTTCCCACTTGGATTTCTCTTTGGGAAGAAGAGAGATAGCGGAGCAAGGCCCATGATTGGGGGTGGAGGAAAGGAGGGATGTAGAGGCAGATGGAAGATGGGGAACAGAGTCAAAGGGGGAAAAGGCCAAGAAGGAGAGGATTACATCTAATTTCACAGAGACATCACCCATCTGCCAGCTGCTCCTGTTTGTCTAGGCTCCCTGCTTCTTCCAAACACATGTGTCTGCTGCCCAGCTCCAGCCCAACACTTCCTCATTATGATCACAGAGATGCTCAACCCTGGATTCCAGACAGGGCTGAGAGCGATGGCATCGGAGGTCCTTGCCAGGCCCCAATTCTATGATTTTGCAGAGGTTCCTAGAGACCAAGGTTGGCTGGGTGCCCTCCATTTCTGCAGCTCTATGTGTGTGGCTCTCAGGCAGCGCTTTTGGATACTTTCAAGACCCAGACCCACTCCCCAAGTTGTCCTCTTCTTCTCTGTAGTAGAGCCTTGACCCTCAAGACCCTCCCTTCTCCTTTCCTTTCCAAATAGTCACCACCCTTTCTAGCCCATGGCTGGCAGATTCCTCCTCCTTCCCATCTTTCAAACAAGCTCATAATCCTTCTGCTGTCAAAGGTCAATCATTTTGAGAACACAGTTGGGGATGACAAAATAATGTTGATAAATAATAAAAGATACAGAAGTTTCATAGTGTTCTCATAAGCCTCGCCTTAGGATGCCAGTTTTTTAATCTGTAGACAGAAAAACAACAACAACAACAAAAAAAACAAAAGCCTAGCCAGCAACTTCCTTCAGTTCATCAAATCTGTTCCTCCTAATCCCTTCATCCAGGATGGCCCTCAAAGGCCAAGGAAAGCAGAAAAATAGTTTATTGGGGTCAACACCCCTCTAAAGATGCCTCTGGGTATTGTCTCACAGTTGTGGGTAAGCAGTAAAGAGCGGCTGCTAGGCCTGATCCTGCCCTTCTGGGCTTCCTGCCTTTCCTCTCTCCTCCCCACAAATCCCCATCTTGCCCTGAGCTTCTCACCTTCCTGGTTCTGGGAGAGCTGTCTCTGCAGAGCCTGCAACTCTGTGTGGACCTGGCTCTTCTCAGCCTCTGTATCAGTGAGACGCTGTTCCAGCTTCTGGGCCTGATCCCTCAGATCATCCTGGGAAAGGATTGGAATTCAAGTTCCTCATCTTCCACAAAGCTACCTAGGTCCAGGGCCTGAGCCCTCTCCTCCCTCTCAGTACCTCTGTCGGGGTCTGCCATTGTGGACCTACTCCCAGATTGCTGGATTATTTACCTCCGAACTCATGTGCATTTGGCTCCTGGAAGTGATGACAGGCTCTGCTCCAAGTAACTGGAGCCTAGGTTCCCCTTCTGACCTGCCTGTCTTTTGAGATGGACTTCCTGCTGAAGTCTTAGCCCAGGGCTGCCTCTCCTCTCCCTTAACTCTTACTTCAAACCTTAGTTCAAAGGTCACTGCTTCCTCCCTCTGACCCTCCCCAAGTCAAAATGTATTGTCCCTTCCTCTTGTTACCATGATTTGCATCTGTTATTGATCCAATTAATTCTATCAGTTCTGATTTATTTTAGGATGCAGTTTGGTTGCTCAGCCACGTCACGAGCCTTCTTAAGGACAGACAGCAGCTCTTTCTCCCTTTTGCCTCCCTAGCTCAGAGGGGCTGGCATATAGGTGGCGCTCAGTTTCTACTGATTGATAGGTCCACTGTGAGGTGGAATTTGCCGGACACTTAGTTCAGTCTTGGGCCTAGAATGTTCTTATAAATGGTAACCTCAGTGATCCCAAACTTGTTGTTTTTTTCTTGGAGGTCTTGGCACCAAGAATAATTCACGGCTGAGAGGAAAATGATGCAAAACAATACCATACACCTGTACAGGGTGTCATGGTTTACAGGGCTCACTTAAGACCCTCACTCATTTAATCTTCACAGCCCTGTGAGGCAGTCATGATTTGCCTACTTTATGAGTGAAACCAAGACCTAGGAAACCAGATTCTTTATCCGTGGTTGCCAAGTAGTAAGTGACAGAGGTGGAACTCATCCCAACTTGATGTCAGGAATAAAACAGGTCAAACTGCTTCACGAGCCTCTCTCGGGGAAAGTGAAGAGTTCGAGGAGGGAGAGTAGAGACACGTACCCGGGCCTGTTGAGTCTTCCGCAGGTCTTGGTGAAGCTTGTGGAGGGCAGATGCCACTGCCTCAGCTGAGAGAGCCGTCAGGAGGGGCCCTCTCTTAAAGAGGATCCTGGCTCCATTCTGGTCTGAAAAAATTGAGGAAATACCTCGTGACCTGGCTGCACTATGAAAAGAAAGAGCCATACCTCCCAGACATGGCCTTGGCCTTCCCACCCATCCCATCTCTCCTTAAAGAACCCCTTCTCAGCAGTTCACTCGTCGTACACTGTCTGCGTACCTGTGTGCCAGGCACTGTGATGGGCTCTAGGTAATGCCAGCTATCATCTGTTAGGCATTTAATAAGTGCAAGGAACTGTATGAGTGATTTTATGTCTATCCTCTCATCAACTCCTTAGAAAAATCCTGAGAGGTAGGTACTTTTATCACCCTCATTTTATAGTTGAGAAAATCAAGCTCAGAGAGGAGAGGTGACTTGCTCAAGAACATACCTCTAGCTAATGGCAGAGCTGGGGTTCAAACTCTGATTGAATTAACTCCAGAGTCTGTGAGCTTAGCCTTGATGCAGTATTGCCTAAGGAACTGCAGTCCCCCTCCTTCTCCCCTGGGAGCTGGGCCTGGCTTTGACCATAGTTCCTGAGTGGCTGCCTCACCTGGCTCAGGGCCCCAGAGGGAGGGAGCAGAGTCTCCCCCGCCACTCAGATCTGGCCTGCTCTCACAAGCAGACCCCAGGGCCTGCTGCAGGACAGAACAGAGGCTGGCCAGCTGGGCCTGGGCCTGGTGCCCAGGCTGCTGCTCTGCAGCCAGCGCCTCCAGCTGGCTCTCCAGGCTGCGCAGTCGCAGCTGGAGTTGGGCTGCCTTGGCTTCCTGGGCCCACAAGGAAGCCCGTAGCTGCTGCTCTGTTACTTGAGATGCCTCGAGCTCCTCCAGCAGCTGTGCTTCCTGGGCCAGAAAGTCAGCCTCCTTTTCCTTCACCTCCTGCTTCAGTAAGTCCACCTGCCAGGGAGGAAGTGTGGTCACTCTGAGCAGGAAGTGAATACCCTCTCCTTGGACCCTCCCAGGCCTCACCCCACTCAATCCCAGTGCAAACCTTGACTGGGGCTGGAAAGGTTTCAGTAGGCTCAGCTCTCCAGCAGGTAGAGAGATCTCTGGAATGAATGTTACCCTAGGTTGGACCTGCATACCTACCTACTGACTCCTAACACGTGGACCTAGGCTATGCACATGGGCTCTGGCCCTGGTCCCCCTGACAACTCTGCCAGCTCCCTGCCATGATTAGAACTCTGCCTGAAACCCTGACACTGAGCCTAATAAGACCATAATAATGACCTAAGAAGACAATAATAATGGATTTATTAAACCATTTATTGGATGCTTACTGTGTTCCTGATGGTTAAGAATTATCATCCTTGTTTTATGGATGAATAAAGTGATGTTCACACAACCAGGAAGGAGGAGAGTTGGGAGTCACACCAGGATGGTTTAACACCCAGACCTGGGTCCTCATCTGTAAGTCTACTGTCCAGCTCCTACCCCCTCATTCTTCCCCTCCTGGTTTCAACTCTCCTCTGTACACAAGGTCTGGGGTTCTGCTGTGCGCAGACCGAATCCCTGGAAATTCTCTTACTGCCACCTACACGATGTGGAGTAATACTTGTCCCCATGCTGAATCCTGCCAAGCAGCCCAGGCACACCTGGCAGTGGCCGTGCTTGAACCAGGCCTGCATGAGCTCTGTCCCTGTGGGCACTATGTTCTGGGTTATTCTCAACTCTGGGTCAGGTTCCCAAGCGCCACCCCGCCAAGTCCTGGCTTCTCCTCCTGCTGGGGCTGCTGATGTCCCAGCATAACTGAGCAATCACCTCCCCCAAATCCAGGAGCAGGCTTCCATCAAGGAAGAGGGCTCCTAGTGGAGTGGAAATACCTGGGTACTGAGCTCTTTCTGCCCTGCCTGGGCCTCCTGCATGTCCTGGCGCAGGGAGCTCAGCTCTTGTTGTCGAACAGAGTCAGCTTCTTGTAAAACAAGGAGTCTCTGTTCTTTCTCCACCAGCGACAGTGTCAGGCTGAAAAGAGAGAGGTCAGAGGGCTATGCATTCTCTCAGGGAATGAAGAACTACCTTTTCTCATCTGACTGCTCTGACATAGCATTAATAATTAAAATAGAAAGAGTAACAATAATGATTACAGTGTAACAATAAAAGCCTCCATTTATTGAGCACCTACTAAGTGCTCCCAGATCCTTCACACAGATGATATCTTATTTCAACTTCAGTATATTCTTCTCTGGCAAATTCCGGAAATATCTATATAATACCTCGAATTCAACATGTCCAATTCTGCCCATTCCCTCTGTACCTCCCTCTCCACAGTCATCCCTACTATGTTTCCTAACTCAGTGAATGGCACCTCTATCCACCCAGGGCCTCAGTTTAGAAGCCTTGACCTTGTCACAGCGGTCTCCCTCCATCCCACTTATATTTACTCTAACAGTACATATAACAGATTCCAGCTCCCCTGATGACCCTTAAACCCCTTCCCTCCCTGCCTTCCCCACTACCCAACTTCCGTCCAGTTTTAGTATCTCTTATCTGGACAACTGTCTACCTCCTACCTTGTCTTCCTGCCTCTAGTTTCATCAACACAAGGATTTCTCCTCCTCAGACTCTGAAAGCACCAAGAAGAGACGCTGCCCTGCATTTTGAGTGGTCTCATCTCATGCCTGAGTTTTCATGTCATGACGATCTCTTCTAATTCTCCATAAATTGGCTTGTGTCGATTTCCCTACTGAAAACCCTCCAATGGTTTCCTACTAAACCTAAAATAGACAAGCTCCTGGCCGTGGCCTGAAAGTCCTGAATGATACAGGCTCGTCTGGCTCCAGTCACATAGCACGTTCAGTTTCACCAAACACCCCCAGCTTTGATTCACCTCTGAGCCTTTCCACACAATTCCTATTCCCACTGCTTGAACTCCCCCACCCCTTTGCATGGCTGGCTCCATTTCATCTTCCAGTGGTCAGTCTAAAAGTAACCTCCTGAGAAATACCTTCCCTAACATCCTACCTAAAATAGATTTCCACCCCTGTCTTGTTTCTTTCTTCTATACCAGGTAACATAGTCTCCAATAATTTACTTTGGTGATTATTTAATTAATGTCTTCCCCACAAAACTATAGCTTCTATTGAGGCAGAGAACGTACTGTCTTTTTTATCGCTATATCCCCAACCCCTGGCATAGTGTCTGGTGTATGATGTGTGTTCTCTAAATATTTACTAAATGAATGAAGTGTGAGTTTTAAAGACAGGGACCACGCCCTCTCCACACAGCTGCCTGTACAGCCCAGAGCTGGAGACATGAGAGGCTAGGTGATCTGAGCAAAGAATTGTCAACCTCACCATGACCCCTGGATCCAGAAAGGCAAAAGCCGACTTCATAGCCTGTCTAGCTTACCTGGCTTTCTCTCTCTCCAGCTCCTTCTGAATTCGGCTACACTCCTGGGCCTCTCTCAGCTTCTTTTGAACCTCCTGGTCCACCAGCCTCTGGGAGTCATCCTTGGAAATCAGCTGAGACTTCAAGTCTTCCACCTGGAAAGTCAAGGGCATGAGGACCAAGAGCAGGAGGCTGGTGCGAGGATGCTTGTCACCTAGGGCTTTAGGATCCTTCTAGGTTTACCATAATGGTCACCAGCCCATTTCCAAAGCTCTAGAGGTTCTGCCAACCCTTACATGCTGTTCTTAACCACCACCCTCCCTCAATACCATTCAGTCTAGACACCTGTCTCTCCAACCTCACATATGCTGTATAAAGGCAGGTACAAATAAAAATCTTGGCTGAATACAGCTCTGCCCAAGGGCCAAGTGACAGACAAGGGTATATATTTTTTGAAATAAGCAATTCGCACACCATCTGATACAGGATTCTGAGGAGGAAAAGCAATTAGAGTAAGAAAATAAATCTGTCATATAAAAATATTGGCTCTACGAGGAGGAATAACAACTGACACTCGGCTGCCCAGGGAAATCTGAGGTCTGTGGTCACTACTGATAGAGGTTACTAACTATTCCAGGGCTCTGGGAAGCATGTGCTCAGAGCACGCCTCACTCTTCCACTCAGTACTGGGGCCTCCCCCCAAGCTCAAGGCTCCCCTCATCCTGTAGGAGGGAGTGGGAAAGCCTGGCTGTGCGAGGACAGGGCTGCGGGGTGGGAGAGGGGAGGAGAGACCTGCTTCAGCAGGTCTATCTTATCCTGCAGCAAGATGTGGCCCTCTTCCTGGAGGGCAGCGAGGCGGTCCCGGTGCTGCTGGGCTGCCTGCTCCAGCTCCTGCTGAGCCTCCCGGAGCTGGGTCTGCAGCATCCCAGTGGTCTCCTGTGGAGGGAGAAGACAGCAGGGAGTAGAGGAAAGCTTCCACTGGGGCTTTGGTCTTGAAATCCATGTTGCAGAAACTCATGTTGCATAAATACTAGTTTTTCAGTTGCGTTGGCAAAAGCTGAGGCAGGGCCTAGCTATCCATGTTGTTTTCATGATGCCCTACCACCTGGACTCCTCACTTCCTGTTAGCTCTCTTCCCTCATCAAGGGCACTGGCCCACCCAGGCTTTCTCAGTCAGGGTCCCTTACCTAGACCACGGCTACAGCCTCCTGCTGGTTGCCCCTACTTTCACTTCACGCCACCACGCCCACATGCACAATTCTCCACTCAGAAACTAACTATTAAAAATATATATATATATATTTCCCTCTGCCCTTAGAACAAAATCCAAGCTCCTACCATGGCTGACAAAGGGCTCCTGCCTCCTATCTGTTCTACACTGTCCCAGGCCCTTTCTGCTCATCCCAGGCCCTTATGACATGAGCTTGTCCTATTTCCTCTGCCTAAGCTGTTCTTCAAATGTCTGGCTTCTTTTCTTTTTAACAGTTTTATTGAGATTCAAGTTCACAGACCCTACAATTTACCCATTTAAAACATACAATTCAATGGTTTTTAGTTATTCACAGAGTTGTGACCACGATCAATTTTAAAACACTGTCATCACCCTAGAAAGAAACCTTGTTCCCTCCCCATACGCCACCCTCACTCCCAACCCCTCACCTACTGTCTTCTTTCTAGATTTGCCTGTTATGGATATTTCCTATAAGTGGGATCATACACTGTGTGGTCTCTTTAACTGGCTTCTTTCACTTAGCATATGCTTTCAAGGTTCATCTCTATTGTTCTATGGGCCTGGCTCTTTTTAACCTTAATGGCTCAGCTCAAATGTCACTTTCTCAGTGAGGCCCTCCCTGATCACCTTATCCAGAGTGGCCTCCTTTGAATCACTCTCGGTTATATCATCCTATTCATTTCTTTCACAGCACTTATCACAACCTGTAATTATCTCACTTATTTTGTGTCTGCTCTGTCGCTAAAACAGAAGCTCTGGGAAGGCACAGACCCTGACTGTCACGTTCACTGTTGTGCCACACCTTTCTGTTGGTCAAGTGTCAGCACCTAGCCCAGGGCCTGGTGCAAAGAAGTGCCAAAGAACAGATAAATGTTGACTGAGTAAATCGATGCTCCCTTTTCCTCCTTGCCCAGGACCACCCTCCATACCTGCTCCTTTAACTTCTGAACCTTCATGTCCTGCCTCAGCCGCTCCAGTTGTTGGCTGGCATCTGCCAGCTCCTTCTGGGTCTGCAGCAGTGTCTCCAGGAGGGACACCCTCTCCTTCTCTGTTTCGAGGTGCATCTGTGGAGGGGCAGGAGGGCAAGGGCTTGTTGAGTCAGGGGTCACCATGTTCACCCACTAGGCTGCAAGCACACACCCGCTGCTCTAGGGCTTTTCTGGCAAATGGGGTGGGGGCTGTGGGCAAAGGAAGGTCTGGACCCACTGACTGAGAACCAGGAAGTGCGAAGATTGCCACCGGTTTGCAAGCTGACAGGATGTGGTAAAAAAGTCAGCCCTCCCTCAGGAAGTACGACATACAGCTGGCCCTGAAGCTAACGGTGCTGATCACCTGCTCACAGGCAGCAAAGTGGGTGGCTACATTGTCTTCCAAAAGCTCCTGCAGCACCACTCTTGGGAGTGGAAAAGGAAGTGGTCAAATGTGGCAGGGGCATGGGTTTGATGTGCAGCCCAGTCGGTCCAGCTTCCCACCTGGGACAGGGCACTCTCGGCCTCGGCCCGTTCTTGTTCCCTCTGCATCCGCACGGCCTCTGTTTCTGCCTGCTGCTCCCTCAGCCTCGTTTCCAGCTCCGTTTTCTCCCTCTCCAGGTTCTCCAGGGCCTTACCCAGTTCCTGCTGGTGCCAGGAGCGCTCACTGTCCTGGTTACGTGAAGGGAACACTGTGAGAGCCAAGCAGGCGAGGAGAGGAGGCAGAGGAGGCAGAAGGAGCACTGGGATCTTGTGAGAAGTCTACTGCTCACCAGCTGTGCGACCCTGGGGTCTTGCTAAGCCTGCTTCCTCATCTGCGAGGTGAGGCTGATAATCCCTGCCTTGCCTACCTCATTAAATTTTATGAGAATCAAATGAGATTTATAAAAAAAAAAGATACAATACATGTGTAAGTGTTTTCTAAAGTGCAACTGTCCCTAATGTAAGGTACCAGTATCTGTTATTTTAAAGCAACCACATCACGGTTGGTGGTTTTAACAGTGAACCGAGGTGGCAGACTTGCTCTTCACTGCCCACTGTCCCCTGCACAGGGCAGTAGGCTCAGCCTCCTGAAAAACCAGGCCAAGCCTGGCTAGCATGTCTCCTGTACTAGACAAGAGCATTAGGATGGGGCATCCTGGTACTCCCAGAGGTCCACCAGTGACCAAAGCCTTCCCTGACCTCCCAGACTAATCCAGCCCCTATATTAGGATCTCAGGATAGTGGCGCCAGGCTCTGGAGCCAGGCTGCCTGGGTTATAGCCTTTAATCTAACACTACCCATGTGACCTCAGTTAATTTCTATCACATCTCCATGTCTCAGTTTCCCCATCTATAAAAATGGGGATAACAACACTGTCCTCTTAGGGATGCATGGAGGAGTGAAGCAAAGCATGTAAAGCCCTTTGAGTGGTGCTCAGCACACAGAAAGCATTCAGTACGTAACAGCTATCTCATCATCACCTTTCCTTTAACGTGTTTACGAGTCTGTAGTTACGGGCTCACGGAGTGGGGATGCCGCTAGTGTTTCACCCGCTGCCAGCATCTTCTTGTGCAGTTTCCCATCCCTCGCTACACTCTGGCTGCACTGGCCTCCTTCAGGTCCTTGAGAACACCGCACATCTCCAGACCTTAAGGCCTTTACTCATGCTTTCCTTCTCCCTGGACCGCTCTTCCCACCCACCGTCTCTCATAGCTTAATGACACATCGTCAGAGACGCCTTCCCAGACCTTACACTCAAAACGGTCCCCCTTGTTACTCTTCTTCTCACACCTAGTTCTTTTTCTTCATAGAACTTCCACAATCACTTACTCATTTATGTATTAACTTGTTTAATACCTACCTTCCCCCAAGACTTTAAGCTTCCCCCAGGACTTCAGACTTTACAACACAGAGAACTGTGTCTCCTTTGCTCTCTGCTGTATCCTCAACACTCAGCAGTGTGCCAGGCACACAGTAAGTACTAAACGGTGCTTGAATCAATCACATTTCAGCTACTGGACTGTTAAGGTACTTAAAAACAGCAATCTACAATGTCACAGTCATAGAACAGTTGGAAACATCAAATTGTACACTCTGGTTCAAAAATCCAACTGTGAGAATATGGGAAAGATGGATTTCTATAGTAGTAAGTGGTGAAAGAAAACTGACCTATTAGCTCAATATGAGTTAGAAGTGTGTTATGGCTACCAGAAGAGCTAATTCTGTGATGTCCAGGAAGTAACAGTCAAGGGTTGCTGGTTAGACTGTGGACACTGGTTCATGAGTGATGTGTAACATGACTAGAGGTTTACACCATATACAAAAATCAACTCAAAATGGATTAAAGACTTAAACATAAGACAAGATACAATAAACCTCCTAGAGGAAAACATAGGCAAAACATTATCTGACATACATTTAAAAAATTTTCTCCTAGAAGAAATAAAAGCAATAATAAACAAATGGGACCTAGTGAAACTTACAAGCTTCTGCACAGCAAAGGAAACCAGAAATAAAACAAGAAGAAAACCTACGGAATGGGAGAAAATTTTTGCAAGTGAAACCGACAAAGGCTTGATCTCCAGAATATATAAGCAGCTCATACGACTCAATAAGAAAAAAATAAACAACCCAATCCAAAAATGGGCAGAAGACCTAAACAAGCAATTCTCCAAGGAAGACATACAAATGATCAAAAAGCACATGAAAAAATGCTCAATATCACTAATTATCAGAGAAATGCAAATCAAAACTACAATGAGGTATCACCTCACACCAGTCAGAATGGCCGTCATTCAAAAATCCACAAATGACAAATGCTGGAGAGGCTGTGGAGAAAGGGGAACCCTCCTACACTGCTGGTGGGAATGCAGTTTGGTGCAGCCACTATGGAAAACAGTGTGGAGATTCCTCAAAAGACTAGGAATAGACTTACCATATGACCCAGGAATCCCACTCCTGGGCTTGTATCCAGAAGGAAATCTACTTCAGGATGACACCTGCACCCCAATGTTCACAGCAGCACTATTTACAATGGCCAAAACATGGAAACAGCCTAAATGTCCATCAACAGGTGACTGGATAAAGAAGATGTGGTATATTTATACAATGGAATACTACTCAGCCATAAAAACCGACAACATAATGCCATTTGCAGCAACATGGATGCTCCTGGAGAATGTCATTCTAAGTGAAGTAAGCCAGAGAGAGAAAGAAAAATACCATATGAGATCGCTCATATGTGGAATCTAAAAAACAAAAACAAAAACAAACAAACAAAAACAAAGCGTAAATACAGGACAGAAATAGACTCACAGACAGAGAATACAGACTTGTGGTTACCGGGGGTGGGGTGGGGGGGTGGAGGGTGGGAAGGGATAGACTGGGATTTCAAAATTGTAGAATAGACTACACTGTATAGCACAGGGAAATATACACAAAATGTTATGATAACTCACAGAGAAAAAAATGTGACAATGAGTGTGTATATGTCCATGAATAACTGAAAAATTGTGCTGAACACTGGAATTTGACACAACAATGTAAAATGATTATAAATCAATAAAAAATGTTAAAAAAAAAACATGACTAGAGGAAAGTAGCCACATTGGTGAGGTATTTCAAGCAAATCTAAGGCTGATTTGTTTCAGCCTTTGTTTCAGGTAATAGATTTTGGCTCAACCAAGGAATAATTTTCTAAAAACTAGATTTATCTAAAAATAAGTGGCAGCCTTGATGGACTACAGCAGAAGCTTAAGTAACCCTTAGAAGGGATGCTGTAGAAGTGGACATAGCATAGATGTTGAGAAATGGTTAATCCCTGCTCTACCACTTATTAGCCAGGTACCCTGAGTGACTTCTTTAAGTCTCAGTTTCCTAACTAGGTGGTGGTGTAGGCTATCTGAAATAATGTGAATAGCACTTGGCATGGGGAAAAACTCAGTAAGTATCCACTATCACTGCTGTTAAAGGGGATTCAGGCACTAGATGGAAGAATGGAGAATCTGACTCCTAAGAGTTTATCTAATTCCTAGGATTCTAGAAGGCAGTCACTGTTAAAACAGACGGACTCTCTCCTACATTTACTCATATAGAGGGGGTAAAGGAAGAGAATAAAGGAGATTTCTATTCATATAAAAAAAAGAAAACTAACAGACTCTCAAGTGTTATGAGGGAGATCAGTAGGGAGATCACAAAGTCAGACAATCAGAAGTCGGGGGATTGAGAAGAAAAGAAAAGAGAGCAGAGGCCCTCTCATGACTCAGGTGTGGCCATGAGATGGTCAGTTCTCCCACAGAAACCAAGGCTACGTCAGTGGTAACTCATCATTCAGAAGTTGTATAGCTTCTTTTACCTGTGGGGTTTTCAGTGGGTGGTATGCCTGATTCTTGCTGGAAAACTGAACTCCTCTGGACACAGGTCATTCAATAAATATTTTCAAGTACCTACTATAATTTCAAGCACATAATTCTAAAAAGAAGCAAGTTTCCGGCTACCATCTTGCCAAACAAGTCTGCCTTGTAATAATCAAATCACAAATACATACAAGACAGGTCAACTTCCATTTCCAGAAATATGACAAACAAGATCTCTGAACCCTCCAGCTACAAAACAGCAAAAAATACCTGGTAAAATATTAAGTGTATATTTTAATGTATCACTGAGCCAGCAGAAAAATAATTTCATGGGAGTCAAAATCAAAACAAGACTTGTGATCTAAAGAGATAAATGAGCACAGAACTGGCTTTCTACTGGAGGCATTTGCTTTACCTAATAACCTTGAAATTCATTTTCCGGCTATGTGGGGAGAGGAAACAGAAGACAAAAGGTGGTGAGTCTGACAGGAGATTCCCACATAAGGCTGAACCTCCAAAGGGCTAAAGCAGGGATAAAGAAACATGGCTTTGGGTGTACACATCTATCAAAATACATCAAGTTGTGAAAGAAAGAAAGCGAGAGAGAGACAGAGAGAGAGAGAGAGAGAGAGAGAGAAAGAAAGAAAGAAAGAAAGAAAGAAAGAAAGAAAGAAAGAAAGAAAGAAAGAAAGAAAGAAAGAGGGGAAGGAAGGAAGGAAGGAAGGAAGGAAGGAAGGAAGGAAGGAAGGAAGGAAGAAAGGAAGAAAGGAAGAAAGAAATAAACTATGGCTTGTGGGCCAAACCTGGCTCACCTCCTGTTGCCGTATAGCCCGTAAGCTAAGGGTAGCTTTTACAATTTGGGGGTTGAAAAGAAGTCAAAAGGAGAATAAGATTTTGTGACGTGTGAAAATTATGTGAAATTCAAGCTTCAGTGTCCACACATCAGGTTTTACTGTAACACAGCCATGCCCATTCGCTTCTGTATCGTCTGTGGCCGCTTCTGCACAGAAGCAGCAGAGAAGAGTAACTGTGACAGAGACTGTGGGGTCCGCAAGGCCCCATATGTGGCCCTTCACAAACACTCACCCGTCCCTGGGCTCTAGTGCCCTCAGTAAAGGGCTAAACTTAAGAGAGAGAGGGAAGAGAGAGGGAGGAAAGGGGAAGAAAGGGGGAGAGAAAAAAAGTGGGGGAGAGGGAAAAAGAAACACGCTGCAGAAGGGAATAGTAAGGAAATTTATTTGTTTTAACCCTCATACAGGATAAATATATATATTTATATTCATATATTTCCCTTGAGAATTCATAACCATAAGCTGGTCTTCATGTGGGTTCAGGGCCTGAATGTGGTCCCAAAAAACTTGAAACAGAAATTCTACTTTGAGTTGGTCCTGGGATGCTAGTCCTTCAGCTTCCAGACAAAAGCAAAAGGAAATCTCTGAGGAAAAGCCCCTTTGCCTCAGGCCTAAAAGGCTCCCCACAGAAAAATTTCCAGAGAATGTGAGCTCAGAGTCTAGAGCCACAAAACACATAGGGACCAAGGCCATGAGTAAGAGCCAAATGAAATCACATATAACAGAGCAAGATCCAAGAAGATTTTAGTTGTTGGAATCATTAGATAGCATAAAAGAATGTTTCGTGTGTTTAAAGAATAAAAGAGGGGACTGAAAATATAAATCAGGGAAATGACACTAAAAAAATGACCAAGAAGATGAAAAAATGACCAAAAAGAACATCTGGAAATAAAATACTTAATAAGTAAAATTTAAAACTCAGTGAATAGACTACATAGCAGATTAGACATAGCTGAAAAGAGAAATTAGTGAATAGAAGAGGGATCTGAAAAAAAATCACCCAGAACACAGTGTAGAAAGAGAAAAGTATGCAGAGAAAATGTGAGAGAGAGTTAAGATACATGGAGGATACCCTGAGAAGGTCAGAGCCTTCTCAATACCAACAATGGAGTAATCAGTGTGCTGACAGAAAGCAACTGTCACCCTAGAATCGGCACCTGAATTTTATACCCAGTGAAACTATCCTTCAAGAATAAAAGTAAAATAGACATTTTCAGATAATTAACTCCCAACAGACTGTCACCAAAGAAATTCTACTTCAAGAAGGAAATAAATCCAAATAGAAAGCTTGATATACAAGAAGGAATGATGAGCAAGAAAAAAACCTTGTAAATTTTTCAGTGTTTTTAAACAAATATTGACTGTATAAAATAACTAAAATGCATAATTTATGGTGTTAACAAATTAGTTATAACCAAGCACATTGACTAAAACAGTAGATAGGTTTGGAGGAGTGAATGGAGGTAAAATGTTCTGTGGTCCTGGTGTCATTCAGGAAAAGGGTAAATATATTCATTAACCTGAGATTTTTATTAAGCATGTATTTTAAAATATTAAAGAACTAAAAGAATAAAAAAAAAAAATAGACTGCATATCATCCAAAGTAGCAGAGAGAAAAAAAAAAGAGGTGAGAAAATACAAGTTAACTATCCAATATAACCCTTTAAAAGAAATTAAGAAAGGTGATCGCCCTTCCGCAAAGGTATAAAAAGACAAGACAAGTAGCAGAAGATGGAGGAAATAAATCCAAATATACCTATAATCACAGTAAAAGCAAATGGACTAAATTATATAACTAAGAGACAAAAGAAACACAGTTCTGAACTGGGCAAGAATCAGTCCAAGGCATTCCTCTGGTCCCTTTACACACTGAGGCCAGTTTATCAATCCTAAATCCCAGGATCCACTCTTAATTTTCTGCACATACAGAAACAAATATAATAATAATAGGTAACACAAATATAGAGCTTACTACATGCCAGGAACTGTTGTTAGTGTTTTTCACATATTAACACATTTAATAGCCAGAATCTGGATTTTGCACCTTGGTGATTGACCAGGCTAGTCCTATTCAGAATTCATTCCTATAAGCAGCAATATCTGGACCAAGAGCCAAAAGGTGGCACACTCACTGAAAGGAGGCCAGGTCTGTCTCTCCCATCCCCTAGCTACATCCACCACCTACCCATTTCTCCTGGAGCCGGTTCATCTTCTCCTCATGGGCTGACTTCTGCTGCTGCAGGGCAGCCTGCCCCTCTTGCTCAGCTCGGGCCAGCTGTCTGGCTGCTGTATCCCGCTCCTGCTCTGCCCGGCTCCGTTCAGTGTCCAGTTCCAGCTGCAGGCACCTCACTTCCCCTAAGATGCCAGGGACGGGATCTGGTCTTTGAGCCTCTTCCCTCCACACTTCCCCCCTCTCCCCAGACCTCATGGGTAACTCCCATCTCAGAGGCCCTGGGCTTGGCTCGAATAGCTTCCCACTATCTTCCTGGCTTTCAGCATCCCCGTGGAATAAAGTGTGCCCATCCCAGTTGGGTTCTCACCTTGGATTACTTCCTTGGCTTGAGTGACAGTTTGAATCTGGACCTCCAGCTGCCCCTTGGTGACCTCTATCAGAGAATTTTGTTGCTGGGCCTCAAACAGACTGCTCTCCAGTAGCTCCTTGGCTGAGCTGTCAGGTTCAGGAATCAGGAGAGTTCTTACCCACCAAGCCCCTTACCCTTCCTTAAGAGGAGTTGGGTTCTAACTACTGGCCACCTAGAGAAGTTAGAGGGGCAATTATGGACTCATAACTCATTTAGAACACATGTACTTTGGGCAGGGAACTTAGCTTGGCTACCCTTTGCTTTGCAGAGCTCTCTCTGCCCTTGGCGGACCTGGGTCTGGGCCCTACCTGAGCCCCAGCAGTTGTTCAGAGAGGTCCTGCCGGTCCCGCTCTACGGCCTGCAGCCGCACCTCTAGAGCTGCCTTTTCCCGGACGAGAGCCTCCTTCTCCTGGACTTCGCGGGCAAGCACTTCTTCCTGTCGCTTTGCCTCCTGATGCAGCTGCTCCATCTGAGCTGAGGCTGCCTCCTGCTGGTGATGTGCCTGAGGGGAAGAAACTGATGAGATACAGAGCAGAGGCAGGATCCCCCCAGGGCTGCTACAGAGATCCTGGACCCAGCTCTGTGAACCTTGAGCATTGCAAACTCATACCAAGTGCCATCTTCTATTTCCCTGACCAACCCCTAGACCCCCCAGCCCAGGAAACATGCTCTCCTTTGAGCAAGACTCTGTGCTAAGGCTGCAAGAGATCTACCTCTAAGGAGATTTTAGTCTTAAGGAGAAGTAAGATACACACATAATACCAGGAAGAAAGTGATCAATGCCCTGAGGAAGGGACTCTGAGAAGGGACATTATATATAATTATTAGGGCAATGAGAAGTTTGATAGAGGAGGAAGATGACCTTTGAATTGAGTCATTGGTTCAGAAAAAAAACTTACTGTGCTCCCTGACTTTGTGTTAGACACTATGCTAAAAGCTGGAGGAATAAAAACAAGTAAGACATAGCCTTGCCTTCAAGGGGCTTTTGGTCTAATGGTGGAGACATGTAAACAAACACTTATAATGTAGTATACAGGGTGTGGCGGTTGAAATAAACACGAGGTACTACCAGAGCACACAGAAGAGGCATCTAATTCAACCTGGTGAATGTGAAGCAGTGCAGAATCAGTGGGTTCCTGTAGGAATGCTTTTAAAAAATTGGAAGATATATCCCAAACTAGTAACACTGGTCATTTCTAGGAAGTGAGATTTCCCCTTTCTGAATCATTTCCATTGTGTCTTCATTTTTACAGTGAGCATGTATTATACCTTAATGCGATGGCATCAGTTTTGTCTTCTCACCTCGCTTAGTTTCTCTTGAATTTCTTCCTTCTCTTCTTGGAGGCCCCTGAGCTCTGCCTGCAGCTCAGCTCTGCTCTCCTCCGCTTTCTGCAGCTGAGCCTCCAGGTGAGTGTTCTTTTCCCACAGGGCTTCCCTGCTCCCTTCGGCCTCTGCCAGGCCCACCTGCAGAGCGTTTCTCGCCTGCTCTGCTGCCTCCATCCTGCTGCACACAGACTGGTTCTCCTGTTCTAACTACTGGCCCAAAAGGGAAGGGCATCAAAGACAAAGGGTTATGGTTTAGAGATGAAGTGCTGAGACAGAAATCCAAGTGAGATATGAATCTATTCTCCAAAGATGAACAAGGAGTGCTTACGAGAGAGGGGGGCTATGCATTCATTTGGTCTAGAGCCTTTATTCCATGTGCTAGATGGGCTGTTGCTGGGGATAGAGATAAAAAGGGCAAAATCTTGCTCTCAAAGAATTCAGAATAAGGGAGCAGAGAACATTTCTGGGGCTCAAGGGAACGGGGGTTAGTGAAGAGACAACATTACATTTGCAACCTATAGAGAAGATTCTTTGAGATTTAGACTCTTCAGCAAATCCTTCTCTGGTGACTGATGTTACCTCACACATATAACAGGATTTAAAACCTAGTCTTCCTTCCAGAGGACACAGGCCTTCTTCCGAGCCCTAAAGATTTTACCCCAATGCCCGAAGGTGGTTCTGCTTTAGATGTGGGGAGGTCTATTTTCAATGGCTCAGCCCAGGCCTTATAATCTTTGCTCTCCTCTGTGTATAAATGTTCCTTTTGCTCATTCTAGGACATTTGGGAGCTGATCTGTCTTGGGCTGATCCATTTAAGAACTCTTCCTTGTCACAGGCATCAGCTTTGTCTGTCACTGGCTTGCCCTTGGTCGGGGCCCAGCTCTACCCTGTGGATCAGAGTAGCAAATCTTTGCTCACCTGGAGAAGCTGCTGGTTCAGCCCAACTTTATCTAAGGCCAAAGCCTCATTTAAGGCACTGAGCTTGACCGCTGCAGCCCGAAGATCAGCCACCTCAGCCTTCAGGCTGTTCTCAGAACTTGACAGCTCCGCAACAGACTGTTCTGCCTAAAAACAGAGACAGCTGAAGAGTTTCCTTTTCCAGTTTTCCTGCAACAATGAACAGCTTGTGTCCCCAACACCTGCTGCTTTCCTTGTACAGGGACCATTAACACTTTATTCCTTCCCTTACATTCTAAACAACTTCTCCCTTCATTCACTCATCCATCCATTCATTCATTAAGGAGTAAGGAGGACTCACAGTATAGAGGTGCAGAGAATGTGGCCCCAAGGAGCTGGGGAGCCGCTGAATGGTTTTAGGAAAGAGACGGACATGACCAGATTTATACATTAGAAAACCACACTAATTCTAATACAGAGAGTCTGTTGGGAGGGATAGTACCCAAAAGCAGAAACTAATCACTGAAGCAAGAAAGAGGAAGGGACACGGCTTGCAGGGTAAAGAATGAGGCAAAGCTGCACCCCCTTGTCCTAGAAACACAGCTTTCCAAGCCGCCCACCCTACCAGCCAGCGAAGGGGACCCTACGCACCCTGGCCAGGGCAGCTGTCACTTCTGTTTGCTCCTGCCTCAGCAACTCCCCTTCCAGGCGACTTGACTCCAGGGCTTCCCGAAGGCTGATCAGTTCACTGAGAGATTCTGACTGTTTGGCTTCCATACCTGCCAGCATCTCCTGACTAAGATGGAAAAGACAGGGGACTAGAGGAAACCTTAGGGAGGGGCCACACCCCAAAATATAACAGGAATGCAATTGTCTTTGCGATACAAAAGAATGAAGAAGGTCCCTAAAAACTGATAAAGAACAATCGCTAAGACACAAAACGTGGAAAAAGCAAGGTGCAGAACAGTATATGTAGTGCACTATCTTATATGCTAGAGATTGGGGGAAATAAGAATATATGCACTGCATAAAACAGCACAGTAAAAATTAATGAAAATTACTTTAAATGGTTACCCACAGAAAGAAGTGAAATGGGATGGATGAAGCAGAGGAGAGTAAGACTTCTATGTTTACCTTTTAAAATAGTTTTGACTTTAGAATCATATAAACATTAATAACTGCATTATTGATTCAAACAAATAAAATTTAAAAACATAAAATTATCTTTATGGATTGTCTGTTCTTTTCCTTGGTACAAGGGAGGCCATTCCTTGCACAAGTCATGATCCTTACAGCAGTCCTTCAAGATTCCATTACTAGTGCCTACTAGTGCAAGGAGCTAGGGTACAGGAGAAGAGGGGGATGTACCAAAGATGAAGACACAGCCCCTGTTACCACTGACTGAAGACCTACCATATGACATACGTTTTGCAAAACACTGCTTTAATCTTCCCAATGCCCCTTCAAAGTAAATATTATTAACTCCCATTTTACAAATAAAGTAATCTGTCCAAGTGGCAGAGCCATAATTTAAACCAAGCTTTTGCCGAGCTCTGAAGTCCTTGCTTTTTCTATGACAATGTGTCGAGGAATTTACAGATTAGCTGTATCCCTTTGCTCTGGAATTCCCTTTCTTGACCAGCTCGTTTCCCACTGCTTCCCAGGAAAAGCCCTACCCTTTGACCAGCCAGCCAACTCCAAACATGCTATAAACCTTCCTGCATCCTTTTTTTTTGTTAATCTGTTCCTTTAGTCCCTATCCCACTCTCTACCAATTAAAATACATCAAGGCCCAGCTCAACGGCTGCCCTCTCCCCCATGAAGCTTTCAATACTTAACTGGTACTTCTATTCTCCCCAGGGACCTAGCTTGAAGCTCCATTTAGCTCATACTTCATCCGGCCACAGTTTATTGGTCTGTCTCCCCCATTAGACTGCAAACTGCTTGAGATTAGGGCCTGTGTCTTATTTATTTCTGTATCCCCCACGGTGTCTCAGCCCCCACGTGCTCAGCCAAGCCTGGATGAACTTTCTGTATTCATCTTTCTGTGAAGGATGGAGCAGAAACTAATTTGATCCCACTGCATGCCAGGCATTCATTTACTCCACTTTCTAAGGGAGGGGAGTGGGTGGAAGACGGGGCAGAAGGGAAGTGAGAATCAAGCCCCAGTGAGGAGGGGATGGGTCACACGTACAGGCGCTCCCGTTCTCGGACAGCCAGGTGCAGCTCCTCCTGCTGCTCCTCCTTCTCGCCCTGAGCAGAGTCGCCCTGCAACTGAAGCTCCATGTTTGTTGTCCGCAGTCGCCACGCCTCCTGCTCCAGCACCTCCAGCTGCTGCTGCAGCTCCTCCCTCATCTTCTGCAGGAGCTCTCGCTCCCTGGAAGAAGGAGATCAGAGATGAGCAGAAACCCTGGAAGCTAAAATCCTTCCTGGAAGCAGACAACACAAGGTCAAAGGAGAGAGGTATCTGTTTCTTTTAAATATCTCATCTTCTGTTTTGAGCAGGAAACTGTTTTTTATCATCACAAAGACCCAAAACTGAGTGAGAGGGAACCCTCAGAATACAAAGCAAGGTGGCCCTGATCAGCCCTGGGTCTCGGGAAAAACAGGGTCAGCCAACCAAAAACATGATGGAGTGGGTAAAGGGCCGGGTGAGGACTGAGCCTGGGAGGAAGGGTGGGATGAACAGCCCCTGCTCACCTGCTGAGAGAGTCCACCTCCCCCTGCAGGTCCACAGTCTGCCCTGCCAGAGTGTCCCGCTCCCCGGTGAGCTTCTGCAGTCGCTGTCTCAAGGCCTCACCCTCTTCCTCCCACTGATTATGCTGCTGCCGCAAGGAGCTCACAGCTTCCTGACAACCCAACAGCTGCTGCCTTAGGTCCTGTGGAGGGAGAATGACAGAAGTGAGGTGGTGAACAAGAGGCAGGGCAAAGAGGGGTGTCAGAAGACTGAACGTAGGGCTGGGCAAGGGGGTTGGGGGCTGGTGCAACAACAGTAAGCTACGAACAGAGATTTGACCAGTCGAGGAGACAGAGTATCAGTGATGACTGGGCTTCTGTGACTCCCAGGGTCTCAGATTCCATCATCTTCCAATGTAGAGGGGGGTACGGGCAGGTAAGTGTGGCTGGGACTCTTAGACTTGGGGAACACTCACCTGCACTCTCCCAGGGCTCCATTTTGCACAGTGCTGGGTAAAGACTGTGTGCCAAGTGAAGCATGCCACTGGCACGGAGTGCAGCTGCTCCCCACGAGCACAACTGGGCAGACAGTTCAGTGTACAGACAGAGCACCTCATGACCACTCAGCATACAGCAAGGGGCAGTCTAGGATAGGAGGGTACCTGGGGCACAAGTCAGTTTAGATACCCATCCTTGTGGCTGAGGAGGAATGCTGGGGTTCTCACCTGCACAGCCTGGCGTCTCTGAGTCAGCACTGAGCGCACCAGAGTCAGAGCCTTGTCTGGGTGCTGGGAATCAAACTGGGAGAAGCCACTAGAGTCCAACTGCAGGGAGCTCTCATGACCAGAGCCTTGGGCCATACTGTCCCCTTCTTCCACCATGACCTGGAACCCAACACAGCAGGGTCATCTAGACCAAGGCCTGGAATCCATTCAGAGGACTAACACTCCAGCCTGGACAAACCTGAGGTTTTCCTTCTCAGGTCCTCTCCCTGCGGTGGATGGGAGGAGGGTATCTAAGAGCAAAAAGGGTTGGTTTCTTCAACTCTTCCAACTAACTCTTCACCTTTGGTCACTCAAATCTAGGACAAGCAGCAAGCTAGAGCACTCCCTGAGCAGTCTCTGAACAGATGACAGAAGGAGAGGCTACTGAGGTAACAAAGATCAGAATCCAGCCCCCGGCCTGAGAACTGCAACTGGCAATAAGAAAGAGGGCCTGTTCCAGCAGGCAGAGCCAGCACAGGAAAGTTCAGCAACCCCTTAGGACAAGGTGCTTTTTGGGGGGAGGCAGGTAATTAGGTTTATTTATTTATTCATTTATTTACTTTATTAATGGAGACACTGGGGATTGAACCCAGGTCCTCATGCATGCTAAGCACTGCACTCTACCACTGAGCTATACCCTGCCCCGCTACAGCTACCCCTTAGGGTTTCAGTCTTCAAATATACTCAAAGAACTCATCCTCACAAGACCTAAAGTCCAAAATACTCCTCTAGGCACAGCTGAGAGGACATGGTGGTCTGGGGAGGAGTGAGGCATGACAGGTTACCATGAACAGGAAGCCCACCAGTACCTGGGTTATGTCCTTGATCACTTGCTGTAAAGACAGCTTCTCCTCTTGGGCATGCCTACTAAGAGATGCCTCATGTTCCATTAGTTCTGCATGATTTGCCTCCTGAACAGGGAACAAAACAGAGACTGTGAGCCAAACTCTCAGAGAGAATTTATCATTCTAGGCCCCAAATTAACCAGAGTCTCATTCTGTCTATCCTGTCAACCCAGCTTTTCCCCTGACCGCATGTGAATGCTAACGCTGTCCCAGGACTCTGAAGACAATGTGATGTGGTGATTGAGGGTTCAGATTAAGGGATTAAGAGCTCTAAATTAGACTGCCTAGATTCGAGTTCTTGCTCTATCACTCACTAGCTTGGTAACCTTAGGCAACTCCGTCTTTGAGGTTCCTTCTCTTTAGAAGAGGAATGACTAACAGCAACCACTTCATAGATTTGTTTTGAGGCTTAAATGAAAAAATTGCATGTAAATGACTCAACACAGTGCCTGGCACAAAGCAAATACTAACAAATGTGAGCTATCACTGGATGAAGATGACTGCCGTTTCTGAACAGCACATTGGTGCTTGAGACCTAAGGCTAAACCAGAGAAACCTCCAGTCCCAAGGCCAGCAATAAATTCTAACTCTCAAGACTTCCCCTTCTTCTTCCTATCTTATTGTGCTGGTGAAGGCCTGAAGACGCAGACCTGCAGCTATGTTTTGTATGGCCTATACAAAATTTGAACCAACATTTATAAATTTTATGAATTGAGAAATTCATTAAAACCAATACAAATCTGAATTTCTGGTTCTCTTAAAAAGTTAACAAATGGGCCACACTGGCCCCCATTCCTATAATAATTTACTGAAGTGGAACAGTGGACGCCTCCTCCAGATGGGACGAATACTCTTCAAGGTCCTGCAGTCCCCACTATTTCTGTTTCCTTACTATTGAGATTAAGTGTCTCCTGTTATACTGGAAACTCAATTAAGATAGCACTGGAAAACCAGGATTTTTACAACTGAACCCACTTCATTCATTTACATTACTCAGGCCCTGCAGACATTTGAATTTGCAAATTCCTGAACAGAAAGGAACCAAAAAGGCATAAGAAAGTTTGGCTTCCAGCTGATTCCAACTTGAATAAGAAGGGTAGGGATTTGCATGCAGACAGAGTTGCAGGATTCTCCTAAACTCAGAGATCTGAAAATTCCCAGAGATGAAAGGAAACATAGAATCAAGCCAGAGGTTTTTAACATCCAACCTCTGAGCATCCCTTTGATAATATCTCTGATAGATGGTAAGCCAGCGACACAAACCTCACTCCTTCACAAGACGGACTGTTCAACTACTGAACAGCTCTAGCTCTACTGCCCTGTAACTTCTAGTTGGCAGTACACGTGCCCACCTAGAAAACATTAAACAAGCCAACTCTCTTCCCCAGTGTCAGTCCTTCAGTTGTGTGAAGGCAGCCATCATGTCTTCCTCACGCCCCTCTTCTCCAGGTTAACCATCACCTTGCTTTTCTGTTGCTTCCTCTAGGTCTAGGTTTTGAATCTCTCCACACATCCCCCTCCTACTTCACCAGTGTGCCTCTTCATGTGTGTCCCACTCTCTCAGATGAGGACAAGCTGCAGGCATGTACCACCATAGTTCCCCCAGAAATATGGTAGGGATAGTAGACAGCTAATGCTTAGTGAATGAATAAATAAATAAGTTAACTAATTTTCAGATTCAGCCAAAATTTACTTTTTAGCTTTAGGGGATGTCATCAAGGAACATTCAACTGGCATCCTGCCCTAGTCTGTCCATGAAGGGCAAGGAACCTACAAGCCCACCCCCAATTCCCTTCCAGAACAAAGGGTCATGTACCAGGATCTCCATTGTCTCTCTCAGAGCCTTTACCATCTTTTCATAATCTTCATTTTGCTTCTGAGACTGGGTCAGTAGAGCAGAGAGCTCAGTCACCCTGAAGAGAAGAACATAGCACTGTCATCTGGGTACCTTCTGATGTGGACAGAGCTACTATGCAGCACACCCCACCTCAACACAGACACCCCCACTCTCCAGAGTCCCTTGGGCACCCCCAGCCCCTCACTCCCTGAACACATGACATAATAGTCTTGAACTCAGAGGGGAAGCCAAAGCCACTCAGACACATGCAGTGATTTACCACATCTCATGGCTGGAACACGTGTCTGGGGGCCCAAAAGCTGAAGGAAAGCCCTGGCTGAGGCCTTTCCAGGCCCCACTTGATCTTGAAGTCAAGCACTCTGAAGCCAATAAGCACATCAGAATTGCCACATGGGATAGTCTCAAGGTCCCTCCAGCCCAAGGTTCTGACTCTGATAGGGAAAAAGGAGGGGCAATTTGGGGGAGATTATGATCAACCTCCCTGATGTTAACCTCAAAGTTCAGGGAAATCACCAGACATCCTTATCACTTAAGACTATATCCTGGAGCTCAGTAGCTGGTATTATATATGTAGCTAAATAAATATTTCTTGAATGAATTCATCCAGGGTTTAATTTTTTTTTTTCTGAGTCTTCATTATTTTATTCTATACCATCTTTAAGAGCCTTAACTCATTGTATGCTCATTTAGTTGTTGCATCATTCAACAAACATTTATTGATTTATTTTCTACTATATGGTAGGTGAAGTGCAAAGCACTAGGCCATAAACTTACTAAGACGTGGCCTCTGTCCTTTGGTTTCCCAGAGACTTCACAGCCCAAACAAAACAAACTGCAATATACGGACACCACCAATAGGTGGTGACACAACCCTAGCCATGGGGTATAAACTGAACTTTGCCCTGAGATTCAAATGGAACTCTTTGCTTATGTGCCTGCCCTTCTTACCACTTAAAAAAATATATATATATGTATATATATATATTTTATTATAATAAAAAAAAAATAAAAGAGCCTAACAAAAAAGAAAGGAAATTAAATAATCAGTGAGATCAATACTGTAACAAGCAGGTCAAAAGACCCTATGGGAGCCTAGTAATTTAACAGGCTATTGAGATCGGAGAAGGCTTCAGAGAAGAGGTGACATTTGAACTATGCTTTAAAGGATAAGGCAGGGAGAGAAGGGAAGGGGGCATTCCAGGCTAAGGTCAGCATCTACAAAGGCAGGGAAGCACGGAAGAACTTAGCTGTTCTGGGAATGGCAAGTAGTTCGGGGTCGATACAGGGGAGGCATCACTAGCTCTAAGTCAACAGGAGAGAAACTCAGCTGCACGACAGTCTGAGGGCAGAGGACAGTGACACTGGGTTTCAAACTAGACTCCCTCTGGTACATCTCATTTCCCTCCTGTGGGAGGAATGCTCTTAGTATCTCCGCCACCTCTCTAACTCCCTAAGGGAGTCAACTTTCCATTAGCAAACACTTCCAAGGACCCAGCCCATCTCACCGGTCCTGGAGCTCAGCCTGTGGGAGGAATGCTCTTCGTGTCTCCCCCACCTCTCTAACTCCCTAAGGGAGTCAACTTTCCATTAGCAAACACTTCCAAGGACCCAGCCCATCTCACCGGTCCTGGAGCTCAGCCTTCTCCAGATCCCCCTGACTCTTCAGCTGTAGTAACTCCTGGCTCCTTTCGTGGGCTTCCTTCTCCAGCTCCTGGGTCTTGGCTAACAGCAGCAGCATCTGGGATGGCTCGCTCCCAGTCAGTCTCCCAGATCCATCAGATTCCCGAGACTGTGCTGCTCCCACAGTCAAGCGCAGACAACAGGTCAGCAGGGACCCGGAAAGCCTCACATGCTCAGCCTTGAGCTCTGTCAGGTCTCTGAGTACAAGCAAGGAAAGAGCCGACTCCAGCAGGGACCAGGGAAGGGAGCGCGGAGGTCAGGCCCAGTGAAGCCTGAGCAGCAGGTCTGGGAAAAGTCATCTGAATCCGATAATACCATCCCTCCCCACCAACTCTTCCACCCCTTGCCCTTCCTCCACAACCTGAGCCCCTCTACGACAGCAGCCCACTGTCAGAAGTCCAGGATTGGTAGGGCAAACCTTCTCCCTTCTTATCCCCACACTAACCTGTCGGTGGCTGACTTCATTTCCAGGAAGTGGCGTCGGAAGGTCACCACCTCCCGCCATAGACTGAGGAGGCGACTGTGCTCCCCTTTCAGGTAGCCCTTGAAGAACTGTGTGTTCAGAAACCCAGGTGTCATACCAAAGGGCAGAGGACATCTTCTGTCAACACAGGAGTCTTGGATTCCTCCTGACTATTGAGGGGAGGGAAGGAGGGACTGACAGGAGATAGCTTATGAATGAGTGTCTATATTCAGGTTATGCTGAAGTGTTTAATAAAGTTAGCAGTGGGATCCGAGAGGTCAAAGGGCCTGGGAGGGTATATGGCCTTCCTTGAGCTAGATTAGAAAAGGATAAGCTGCTCAACAACTGGGAGCTATTAGCATCATCACCACAGACTTATCATGATGATTAAATGATAGAATATATGTAAATCACCTGGCATAATACCTGGCCCAGAGCAAAGGCTCAGGAAACATTAGTTTCCTTTACTGGGATCTGAAAATTTCTTCCCCACTCAATTTCCATAGCTATCTCCTCAGCACCTAGATATGCAGACTTCTAGACGAGGGGAGCCAGTAAACTTTAAGATCCATCTAAAACCTGAGCTAGTCACTTAGGCAGGAACAGAGCTGCTTTGAGTGTCATCCTACCTCGACTGGGCAGGTAAGGACAGAACTAAGCTGACAGCCCAAGCAGGGCAGAGCTGCCAGCATGAGGGTTAAGGGTGGCCAGAGACTTTAACAACAGCTCAGTTTCCATCCAAGTCCCGAAGTTAACCCCTTCCAGCACTGACCAGGGCAGTTCCCACCCCTTTGTTTCTCTTACCTCCTGCTCCATCTGCCACTGGCTCTCCTTCCTCATTAGCTCATCCCGGGCCCGGATCCAGTCTACTGTCAATTTTTCCACATCTTCCCGAAGCGCTTTATTCACCACGTCAGCTTTTTCCATGTGCAGCCGAAGCTGGGTGTTCACCTCTGCTAGACTCTCACACCTGCACTGGGGAGGGGTAGGAGTAAGTACAAAATAAAGGTCTGAGCCAACCCTTGGACCTCTTGGAGTAAGATGACAACCACTGGAACTTTCCATTGCCAGGAACTGGAGGGCTAAGGCTGAAGTCCTTGGTTCTAATCCATGTCAGCCCTCGAGACTGAGGTTTCCCATCAGCTTTCTCCATCCGCCGGCCAACCACCCAGGCCAGAAAGTTGGGGTCCATCACCTTTGTTGTTCCTCCTCCAATCGCATTAGTAGCTGTTCCAGGTTTGGCTCCTCCACGCTTTCCCACCTCTGTGGGATCGGTCCCTTAACCAGACAAAAACAAGCCTTATTTACCTCCGAAGAGAACATCCCTCAGACCAATTCCCTGATGCCCTCTTCTACAGTAGCCCATTTTCTCTTTATTCTCTCTCCCCTTTGTTAGCAATATGCCTCTTTTCTCCACCACTGCATCCTGAAAGTAAACCCACTGCATCTCTCTTTCCAAAAGTAGACCTGTGACTTCTCCTGAAAGATGTCATTGGGTAGTGAAAAGAACTTCCAACCTAAGCATAATATATAACTTAAGCTCATAGTCTTGACTTCTATTACACTCATTTTTGGACCTTAAGAGAGTTATTTAACTTCTCTGAGCCACAAAGTCTTCAGCTACAAAATGAAGGTGATATCATTCTCCTCAGAAAGTTGCTTTGCAGATTAAGTGACATAATTCTATGACAATGCCTGAGGGTGCCTGGCCTACATAGGACAGTATTTAATAAGCCTTGGTTCTCTCCTTCTTCTGAGAGAATCTTCCAAGCGTTGTGTGAGAAGGTGCTGAGAGGGAGCAGGCACAAAGCAGATGGGTCTTTGAAAGCCAGTTCTCCCCAGCTGACAGCACAAAGAAATCCCTCTGCCACAAACATGTTTTCCAGGCAAAAGGCACATGCCTCTCTAAGACAGATAAACACTGACACCTTCTGGAGGAAAAATGTATCTCTTCCCTCGGATTCCACACCCCTTCCAATCTGATAATACTAAGTCTCCTGAAGCTGCATTTTGTCCTTAGAGAGCCAAGGGTTGGAGTTGGACAGGCCAGGAATAGCTCAGTCCAGTGAAGGTATCTGTGTGATATTCTCTCGGGCTGAAGAAAGAGAGGCTTCTACCAAATACCACCTTATCACACCCCAGCCTCCCTCAGTCAGCAAACAGGTCTAACTACTCTCACTGAGGGCTCAGGAGAAGCACAGAACAGCCTCACTCACCCCAGTGGCTTCCAGCTGCTTCTCCAGCTCTTGGCACCAGCTCCGGTACTGCAGCACCTGAGGCAAACAGAGCAGGATGCAGGCAATGGGCCACACCTGGTACAAACAGCCCAAAGCAAAGGCCCCCTGAGGGTCATGGGCACACCTGCTGTGAATGAGGGACTGGGTGATGATAGTGAGGTAAGGCCATAACATCTTATGGTTTCTACTTGGTCACTTAATACCACGTTCTCTATAGCTCTTGTATTGGAGAAGTAAGTTCATGGGCTTTGGAACCAGAGAACCTCGGGTCAGGTCCCAGCTCTAGACACAAACCGAGACAGCTAATTTAACCCTCGTGAACATCCCTGTTGAAAGGGACAAAATAGATGGCTCAAGGAGAAGTTGTGAGCATCAGAGGAGAGCTGGTTGGGGCTTTCCCATGTGGCTTGGTCCCCTACAAAGCTCATCCCACCTCAGCCCCCAGCTCTAGGTGTTCTCCTCTTTCCCCTTCCGGGAAGGGCGGCTGCCTCACCTTGGCCTGCAGCTTCCTCACAAGGGTTGCCTGCCTCTGCTGGGCCTCCTGGGAGCTCTTCAGCTTCCTCCAGGAGGCTGCTTGGTTCTCTGCCATCTGCTGCTGCAGCGCCAGCACTTGCTCCTCCAGCACCAGCTGCAGTGACTGGGGCTTCATGCTGTTCAACCCAGGGCCCCCTGTCTCCATGGGGGCAGCAGATAGTAAGCCCACAGGCCCCTACGCAGCCAGAGGCTGTTTGCTGCCAGCAGGGTCTCTAATCATTGCTGTGTCACTTGGACCTCCTCTTGAGCTGGGGACCAAAGCACACAGTGGAGGTGAAAGAACTGTCTAGATGACTCAAATTTATTCAGCAAATACTCATTAAGTCTGGCAAAGCTGGGCTGGACAAAGTAAATAGGTTCTTTTTATTACAGGACTCCTTGGAACTTTTAAAATGCTAAGATGGACCTCACTGCTAAAGGGTGGTGGGGTATGATGAGCACCATTTCCCAGATTTACTGGACCATGAGACAGGCTCACAGGACTAGTGTTTCCTGGCATGCCTTCTGGAACTCTGCACTAAACCAAGAGCTCCTAGTTTACCATTGCATCCCTAGTGCCTGGCACAGTGCCTAATAAACATTTGTTGGATGAATCACTAAAGCTGCTTTTAGGCCAGCAGTGGGGGTGGACACAATTAGAATACAATGTGGTCTATGTAGTAATAATAGAGACATCTTAGGATAGTATGGGAAGACAACAGAAGGACATTTAGCCCAACGGGGAGGGGGCTGTGAATGGTGTGAATCACGGTCATCATCATAGTTAATACTTGCTAAGTGCTTCTGTGGGTCAGTCACTTTCTTGTGCCTTCCTAACACATTTTGGCGTTAAGTACTATTACAACCCTTTATATGTGGATGAGGAAACTGGGGCTTACAAAGGTTAAGCCTCAGTTAAGAAACCAGAAAGGTTAAACAATTTGTCCTAGTTCATACTGTTGGCATTGGGTTGACTAGGGATTTGAATACAAGTAATTTGACTCTGACAGAGAGCAGCAGGCTTTTCAGGCAGGGGATCCAAAAGAAGGAGGGAAGGAGCCAGGTTCAGCAGGAAGGCAAACCAACGTCACCCACCAGGAGTGGGCCAGAACAGGGCAATGGGCCTCCCACAGGTGGGGGAGGCCAGCCTAACCAGTGACTTCAGAGATACCCAGGAGAATGGGAGGCAAGGTGGTCAAGAAGAGTTCAGGGTGCTAGTCCAAGTTCTACCTCTAATGGGCTCTGTGACCTCGAGCATGACACTTCCCTTTCAGGCTCCTTGTCCAAATATAAGGGCACCCAGCTACACGACCTCTGAGTTTCTAAGGCCTCTAAAACACATGGTAACCTGGGGTGGGGGGAGGTTGGAGTTATCTCATTTTATCAACCCTGAGACACCCACTGGAAGGGTTGAAGGAATACCTGTATTTTCAACTACCAAGAAAACGGTCTATTAGAGCTGCCTTCTTAGCAGCATCAGTCTCATAACCTGAAGGAAACAGCATGTACAGCAAAGGGAAATCTAACATTTGCAATATAGAAGGAGTTTTGGGGGCCCCAAGTCCCTTATGCACCAAACTGTTGATCTCCTCTGTCCTGGCTAAAGTGCCACTTCCTACCATGTCCTTCCAGATGTATCCAGGAATAGCTAATCATTTATATAGCCATATATATTTTTAAAAATCAATATTTAATATATAGAGAGAATGTGTATATTATATCTTATCATTACTAATTGTCTATCTTCTCTACTAATCTGTGAGTTCCTCAAAGGAGCTGACAATCATTTTGGTCATTAGTAGTTTGTTAACGATGCATAGCAAAGAAATGCATGCAGGGGCACACCTTAGACCCTTGGCCAGAGGTTACAAATGTGGACTTCTAGTTCTTTCCAGTCACTGTGTGGCCTTTACAATGGTTTTTAAGAATTTAAATTAGGTGCCAATGTTTACGACTGAGAGAATACAGATAAAAGTTCACATTTCTGGCTCCTTTGGAAAATCAGAATATGGAGTGACCCTTGACCCTCATTCCTACAAGGCAACAAGCAGCTGCAGTTAAACAGTGCCTGCCCCTTTCAGATAGGGCATGTGTTCTCCAATTCACCTCCCTCTCCGCCCCCTGGCCTAGCCTCAACCTCACACTGATAGCAGATTTCAATTGCCATTTCTTCGCACTTGTGCTATTGTTTTTCTTGTAACAGAATTATAGAGGAAAACTCAGCTTACTAATTTACATTTCCTCCTGGGCAACTGAAGATACCTGGTTTGCAGAATTTACACAGTAAGGAAAGGGCATAAAGTAGGAAGAATACAGTGGCATCAAAAAAGGCTCAGTGGCCCTAACACCCTGGCTGCCTCTTCTTAGCTGATAAACTGGGTTAGTACTCCAACATCCTCCCCTCTGCCCTTCCTCTCCACCAAGGCTTTATGGACCAACTCACCACAGCTCCGTGAAATGCTGGCTCTATCTCTTTCTTCTAGGTGGAGGCACAAACCTGCTGGGAAACAGTTCTTACTGCCAACACTATTAGCAAGAGTAGCTCCAGGAAAGGGTATATATACCTCAGTGGTAGAGAGCATCCTTAGCATGCATGAGGTCCTGGGTTCAATCCCCAGTACCTCCATTAAAATAAACAAATAAATAAATACCTAATCACCCCCCACCAAAAAAAAAAAAAAAAAAAAAAAAGAGTAGCTCCAAGTTGCTTTAAGGGACCTGAAGAACCTCTTCTCTCCTAATACTGTGAGGGTTGGGCTAGCCTTTGGCAGAGTCTCAGAGACCCCAAAGGCTACCTAACCTTCCTTTGAATCCCTCTCCTCAAATCATTAGGTTGAGCCATATGAAACTGCCAATATTTGCCCTTTAACCTATAAAATAATTATTTCATGTAATTCTACCCAATAATATATGCATATATATTTATAAACCTATATTATATATACGTTACATGAACCTAATATATAAGCAGCCATCCCACTGTTCTGGGAATTCTCATGTGAAATTCTCTTTTAGGATGAGGCTGCTTATCCTAAAGCAGTGACAACACTTCAGTAAAGAGATGGGATTATATTAGAATTATATGATTATTTTGCTTTAGCGGATAATTTAAAAATTTTAGAGCTATTTAAAAATTTAGTACAACTCTCACTTTATAGATAAAGAAACTGAGGCTTACAGAGATGAAATAATTCATTCTGTTTATATTTTGTTTGTATGCCCCATTTACCTCAAAAAATGATTTGAGGGGGAGGGTAGTAGGTCAATGGTTGAGTGTGTGCTTAGTGTAAATGAGGTCCTGGGTTCAATCTTCAGTACCTCCACTTAAAAAAATAAATAAACCAAATTACACCCCCCCACCCAAAAGTATAAAATTCAATGGTTTAAAAAAATAATTTGAAATTATTGCAAATGTACCATACTGTAAGGTGTTACTAATAGGAGAAGCTGGGTGCAGGGTATATAGGAACTCTCTGTATTATGCAATTTTTCTGTAAATCTAAAATTGTTCTAATAAATAAATTTTATTTAAAAAATGATTTGAATTGTTTTATGATTAAAACCCCAAAAAGGAAATTCACTAAAACAGGAATAGAAAGATGGTGGGAACAGAGAAAAATTATACCAGAAATTTTTCTGAAATTAAGATTTAGTTCTAAGCTTCCTCAAGACACAATTCAGCACCTTTTATTAATACACTGTCAGATCAGCCAGAGAATAAATAAACTAGAAGAACTCCAAAAGAAGGGTAGGTTTCAATGCCCCTCCGAAAAGGAAAAGGTTAGTAGTAGTAGTTGGCAAATGATAACAGACTGGACTGCATTCAAATGAGACATAATGGATGTCAGTGTGCTTTGTAAACTGTAAACCACTGAATAGATGTTATCATTACCACAGGAAAAAGGAAAAAGATTCAATTCTTTTATACATTAATTTATCCCGTAAACACTCTTGGATTCCAGTTCAGTATCAAGTAACTGGCCACAGTGATACAGAAATGAATAAGACTTGCTGGGAACCAGATTTGGAAGGGCAGCAACCTTTGAACCTAGGGTGGAGAGTGACAGAAGAGTGATATAAATTATGTATTTAGTCTCCCCTCATCCAAATTCTTCCAAAAGGAGCATTTAAACAAAGTTTAAAATAGAAGCAACACCACCTAAACTTGCAGTAGAGGTGTAAATGTTCCAAGGACTAAGATGAGGACAATATTATTAAATAGAATTTGCCATGTAAAGCAAAAAAGGAAAAACCCTTGAGGGCACAAACATTTTATTTCCTGAGCAAAGAAACTATATATATTTGTCTGCTGAGATACTTTCTGTTTCTTACTTAAAAAAATTAGCATACAGCTCCTTGTATAAACCTCATACGTGGGACCTCTCTGCCTTCCTCCCACGTCTAAGGCTTCTCCCTTTAGTCTCCTTGCTGGCTCCTCCTTATCTCCCCACCATTTAAAGGTTGAGGCCCCAGGGCTCAGGCTTCAGGCCTTTTCTCCACCTACATTCATTTCCTAGGTAATCTCACCCAGTTTCATGGTTTAAAATTGTACCTATACACCCATGACTCCCACTGTTACATCTCTAGCCCACACTTTCCTCTGGAACGTCACACTCCTATACTAAATCCAAACATCTATTTAACGTCTCCACATAGATGTCTAACAGGCATCTCGAAGTTAACTTGTCCAAAAGTGAACTCTCATTCCTCTAATCCTTCCCATTTCAATAAATGGTAATCCTATCCTGGTTGCTCAAGCCAAAAGCCTTACAGTTATACTTACTCCCTTCTCCCACATCCTATAACCAATCCATCTGCAAATCCAGTTCCTAACATCTTTGACCCTTCTGACCCACCCCCATCATCATCCTGAGCTAAGCCACTCTCCCTTGCCTGGTGTGGTAGCTTTAGGTATGCCCACAAATTCTTTGATATTCCTCCCTTCAAGAGGGGAGCCTAATTCTCTCCCCTTGAGTGTGAGCTGGAATAAAGTTACTGAAGCTGAATAAAGCAGAAATGACTTCCAGACAGGATCACAAAAGGCCTCCCCTCTTGAAGGAGAAATAATAAAAATGGCTGCACTTAGGCTAACAAATTCTCAGCTTTATGCTTACTGCCTGCTCTCAGAATGGTCAGCAAATCTGATTGACCGGACACTGCTCCCAGCCCCAGGCCCATTGTTAAAGCTAAAGTTATTGATTTCACTGTTTTTACTTTACTCTGGCAATTCAAATTTATAATCATATTTGGCTTCTGAGTCATTTTCCAGGAAGGAGTTCACGGAACTAACCCTGCAAGATACGCTAATTTGTCAAAAAGGAGAAACATGCCGCAGGTGTTTGTGAGATAAAAGACTGGAAAAGTTACAACCACTAGCCTCTATAGAACTGTTGCCTGAGGATGTCCTGACACCAAGAAATCTTGTGACAAGATAAATGATTCTGTTGATTGTTGTTTTCAGTTAAGCTATAACTATATAATCACCCTACCCCACCCCCAAGGTAGGTTTACAGTTTTGAAGGCACTAGCCTGCTGTGAGTCCCCTTCGCCTGGCAAAGCAGTAAAGCTGCCTCTTTTCTTCTAAGCTCTAAGATCTTGTCTCTGAGTTATTCGGCTTGTCAGGGACAGGGGCAATCTTTCCACAACACTCTCTCTCCCTTTCTTCCCACTCTCCCCGCAGCCCTATGAAAAGGCCCAGTGGTAAGGAACTTGGGAGCAGACCGGCCATCAGTTTGACCGTAATCTTCTGAGAGATCCTAAGCCAGAAACAGCCAGCTGAGCTGCTCCCAGATTTCTGACCCACAGATATATGCTATACTAAATGATTGTTGTTTCAAACTGCTAAATTTTGGATTGATTTCTTGCACAGCAGTAGATAACTAATACATTTGGATAATTACAAAAGTTTCCCAGGTGGTAGTGAATGCTTCCACTCTTGCTTCCAAAATTTTTTTCCCAGCAGACTAGTGAGAGTGATCCTTTTAAAAGTGACAGACTGCGCCCCTCAGAACCCTTCAGTGGCCACTCAGTAAAAACCAATATCATTATAATGGCGTATTGGGCCCTAATTATTTGATCCCAGGCTCCAATTGTTTTCATTCCATTTCTTACTCCTCTCCCTTTTGCTCATATCCCTTCAGCCACACGGTTGATCTTGCTGTACATGCTTGGAACACAGCAAGCCACACACTCATCCAGGGCCTCTTCCACACTTGCTCCCTTACCACCTTCAGGTCTCTGTTCAAATGTCACCTTCTCAGTAAGTTGTTCCCTAACCACCCAATATAAAACACCCCCCCCATTTTTCTACCTACTTTCCCATGCTTTATCTATCCCTATCTGAGTATTATGTGTAATATATCTAATACAATGTAAATTTTCCAAGTGCAAGAACATTGTTTTATTGACTGCTGTATTCTCAGCTCCTAACACAGTGCCTGGTAAACAGCAGGTACTCATTAGATATTTGACTGAATGAATTAATTTAAGAACATCAGGCAACATGATCTATATCAATGGTCGTGCAAAACGCTAACGGTTCTATAACCTTCTAAAAGGTAAGAAACAAGCAGACCCAGATCATGTAGTTTGTATAGTGCTTTACTCTCTCAAAATAAAAAACACTTTGAGATGAAATTATTGCCTTCATTTTACAGATAAGAAAACTGAGGCTCAAAAAAACAGAAGGGACATAACTGGTCAGTGGCAGAGCAAAGATGGAACCCCAATCCGCTTCCAAACTCTATGCCCTCTCCCTTATACGATGCTGCCTCCTCAATTATGAAATATGAAGCCACAGTTCTGCCAGGGACACTTTCTAAAGGGTGTGAAATGATGAGGTCTAGGTCTGCAACTCTCTGATGGAAAGGAGCAAAGAAAGGTAGAGTGCAACTTAAGAAGCAGAGGGCTAGCAGCAGGTTATAGCCTTGGTTTTGTCATGAACTCACTCTGTATATTTGGGAACATCAATTCTCCTTCCCAAGTCTTCTCATGTGCATCAGAATCGTGGCCTTCGTAACTCATGGGCCTAAAGTAAAGACCAATTTAGCAGACATTTACCAAAACCAAAGGAAATCTAGTGAAATTATCACATACTCCGGGGACAGATAACCTAGAATTCATATCCCAGCTCCAGTCACTTAATAGTCATGAGACTCTAGGCAAACTGATCTCTGAGGACCTTAGCTTCTTCATGCATAAAACGTGAACCCACCTTCTGGAGTTGCTGTGAGGATTAAATGGGCCTTTTCATGTAATACACGTAGTAGCACCTTTGTGACTATTCAGTAGATATTAGCTATCATTATTATCATCATGTGCTAGGCCCTGGGATACAGATGAAAAAGGCAAGGCATAACACCCCAACAAGTGCACGGCTATAGAGAAAGAAGCAGGAAAAAATAAGTCGGTGCATTGTGTGCAAAACCCAGCAACAAGCTAACTGCGCCTGCAGAAAGAGGCTGGGAAAGGTTTCAGAGGAAGTGATATTTAAGTTAGGTCCCAAAGAATGAAAGTTCCAGAGTGGGACGGCGGGTAGGACCGGACAGATCACATGCAAAGCCCCAAGGGCACAGGGAGCCGCAAAATTCTGGGAGCCGGGAGCAAGAGCAGAGGAGAGCGCAGCGCCTTATCCTGACAACCCCAGGCTCCTTGGTTTTGGATACCAAGGTCGGGAAGATCCCTTTCTGCGCGGACTAGAGCCCAGAGTGGTGGCGGCAGCAGGACGCGGAGGCAAGGGGCCGGGAGCCCTGGGCCTCGGGTTCCTCCCAGAGAACTGGAGGCCGCCGCCCGAACAGGATTCCCTAAGGCGCCCTAGCAGGCAGGTCTGTGGGCCTCGGACCGTTAACCCGGGCACCTCCCGCTGCCCTTGAGGCCCCACCTCACCACGCTCGGCTCCCGCAGATTCCCAGGGTGCTCCTCAGCGCCGGAGCGACTGAAGCCGTAGCTAAGGCCCGGCCGGGGGCGGGGCGGGGGCCCACCTAGGGGCTGCGGCACAGACCCCGCCCCCCAAACTCCCGCCCTTTCGGAGGGCTCCGCCCCGCCGAGTAGCGCGCCTGCGGGCGGCCTGCGCCGCTTAGGGGCCTCCTGCCATGTTGAGTACTGGCAGCCAGTTTATGAGAGTGGCCCAGAACGAAAGGGGATTACATTAAGAGAGATAATATCCCCTTGCCAAAAATTGTGACAGCCAGGGTTGCTGGACTCGAGCAAGAGGACTTTTGGTAATAGAAAAAAAGTTGCCCTCAATCATCCCCCTTTTGGCTTCCAGGTTACACACTGCGCATGTGTTTGGTCACCTGGTTCTAGGTGCGCCTGCGCACTGCGCCACACACGAGCCAAAGTACAATTAACAGCTGCGCGCAAAGGGGAATCCGCTCCTGGATCGTGTTACAGCCTCAGTTTCAGTCCCGATGCACGAAGCAGCTGCAGGCAACACAACGCTGACAGCATACTCACTTAGTGTCGTTTGAACACACATTGCTTCCACGAGGTGTTCTCTTTACCTGGATGTGCTGCCTCCGTCCGGAGAACTACAGTTTGATTATCTGCGTAAGCCTGACTTTCTCTAGAGGCGTTATTCCCATAGAGTTCTGTGCATAAATTATCAATGCGCTTTCTTAGAGTTGTAAATTCCATATACCTGCCTTCCTTTTCCACTCATTGGTTCTAAATTTTTAGAAAAAACTTGGGGAACTTCTTAAAATGTAGACTCTCAGATTGCACCCCTAGAGTCTAAAGCAGGCGTGGAGCCTAGGAATCTGCATTCCAGTAAATAACCAGGTGACTCTGATGCATGGAGAACACATTTTGAGAAAGACTGCATAAGACTCTGTATCCCTGGCACCCAGCACAAGGCGTGGTACAAAATAGGTGCTCAGTAAGTATTGAGTGAATGGATGGATGAATGGATAGCAGGAGTGAAATAGGCAATACACAGCCAAAGGGAACCTGAGAAGGAAACACTTTGATGAGAGCTATATTTTATCTTTTCTCCTATAAGAACAAAATAGGTTCTTAAGAGTTACCTTGAGGAAAAAGAGAAAGTAAGTGGGAGGACAGGGAGGAAGGGAGGACACTGATTATGAAAGGCAAACGACGTTGAGAAGAAGAAACATCCTAGACATTGGACAGAGAAAAAGATGCTAAGAATCAGCCTTGTGAGAATCCACCCCAGGGAAATACTCCCGTAACAGGTTGTGTACAAGAACATTACACACACCAGCCACATACTTTGCCGTCTGCCTAGACCAGTTTTCCCCCAGCTCTTGGATTCACTCATAACTTCCCCTTTCTTCAGGTCTTAACCTAAATGATATTTCCTCAGCTATATCTTCCCTGACCATGCTATTTAAAGTAGTATCGTATCATTTTCTATCTCTTTTCATAGTACTTTCATAGTATTTTTTACTTATTATTTGTTTTGGTTTACTTATTATTTTTCTCCACCTCTAAAATTTAAGCTTCGTGAGGATAGGATACTATGTCTGATTTATTCTTAGAATTTAACATAGAGCCTGACACATGGTAGGTGCTAAATAAGCATTTATGGAATGAATAAAGTCAGCTCAGTGTTACAAAAGTTAATGACATAAATCCATCAACAAACAACACAATACATTTTAAGACCATGAAGAACAAACAGGTTTCAGACTTCCAAGACGTACCAATAAAGGGTAAACAGAATAGAAGAGGATTAAAACCAAACAGTATTTGATTTTGTAAAGGGCAGTTTGTTAATTCATTCCCTTATTCATTTATTCATTCATCTAGCAAACATTTATTAACTATCTATTATGCACTAGTATTGGATAATAGTGCAATGTATTAACAGCAAGTTGGAAATCATGTTAAAACATGGTAAGGTAGTACAACTGGGTATTTTGTCTGAGCCAGAGCAGAGAGTGGAGTCAGCTAATGTGTGAGAGTGGGTAACAGTCCCCTCTAGAGGTTCTGTAGGCTCTCAGGGTACATCAGCTTTCAAACAAAGTATCAGGAACATTTGGGACAAAGAAAAAGGCGTTCATATACATCACTTGAATTGCTTGGGACCCTAAAGTCCTGTGGGAAAAGACTTAATCTCAACACAATTAGAGTCTGGCCATGTTCAAACCTGTCTGATGAATTAGAGTGGGGAGAAAGCCTCAAAGGAGGCTGGACTGGAAGGAGAGGCAATGGATCAATTGAAAGAAAACCAACCTTGGTCCCCTCCAAGTGAACTGGGATTCTTCCTTTAGGTCTTAAATTCCATCCTTGGGAACATGCTTTATATCCTAACCCTCTCCCAGGGCTGCAATATGGATCCCACATCCCAGGCTTGCTCATTATTTATAGATATTCATCCCTGCCCAGTGCCAAGAGGCCACCTGGACTGACTTTCTTTTTATTATATATGTGAAATTTCAAAGTGAGGTGCTAAAAAATCGTATGTTTTTGCTAATAGCCTAAAATCTGTTTAAAGTTTTTAAATCCTTTATCTATGATGTTAAGAGAGTGGAGGGTAGGGAATCTGTGTTGAGATATTTTTGGCTGTAAGTCCCCACCCTTCTTGGGGGAGATGTAATTGCTCAAGCCAAGTGATTGAGAGAGGGGAGTTCCAGTAGGGTTTGAGATGCCAAATCCAAGGCCACTGCAGTTGGAGAGCATAAGGACTGGATCAACCTCCTGCCCAGGAAATCTGTTAGCAAGAGACAAGCCTGCTAACTGCTTTGGTGGCAGACCCAGGAGAGTACTGCTCTGCTGGGGTTATCCTGCTCTTCCAGAATTTGTCAGGGGATGTTTTCTGTAGACCAGATGTGCACTAAATGAAAGAAAGAGAGCCTGCATAGGCCTATCCTGGGTCCTATTCAGTAGGGCCTCCTAAAAGTGTAAAGAGAAGTAAGAAATAAGACAAATGACCGTTGGCAATAGAGATGCCTTTGCTAAAAGGCATGCAGGAGAGAGGCCCAGCAGGGAACCCCCAAAGAACCTGTAAAAGCACCCAATGATGCTTTGTTGATGGACAGCTTGAAACATCTGCCAAACCCAGAAAGCACAAAGCCATCTACAATACTAATGCAAAGACTTTCCCCACCCCTTTCCCCTTCTTCCTCTCCATGTCAACACCTTGAGTGACTTCAGTGAGTTGAGGATGACAGAGGGGAAAAATTGAAAAGAAAAGAAAAAAAAAAAAAGCAACCATCCCCCTCTTTCTCACTGCAAGCTGTCTGAAGCAGAGCTGGGGTCACCAAAGGAATATAGCATCTTGTAGTAAGCTGTGAACAACTTGCTGCTGTCCATCAGAGTCTATTCATTTATCATTAAATAGATATTGATTAAGTACCTACTATGTGTTAAATCCTGTGCTAGACACTGGGAGAGACCCAAAGAACAGTAACACGTGGACCCTGCCTAGAGCCTCAGTCCAAGGCTCAAATGGGAGGCAGGTGGGTAAACACATATTTTATACACCTACAGGGTGGTAAATTCTACAAAGAGGGAGTGGCTGGCTTCATAGAGGTGGTGCCATTATATACTGATTATGGAGGATAAATCTGCTGAGCAGACAAAGACAGGAAGGGTATTTCAAGCAGTGTGCACAAGACAGTGATGTGCAAGAGTATGGATGTTTGGGGAATGCCGAGGATTTCCTCTAGGCACTCTTCTTGCTGATTCTGCCACTTGGTTGGATCATATTGTTAGTGGATAGAGGGACCCCTAAATTAGGAATCCCACCAAAGTGTGGGTCCTTACCACCAGCTGTGAATGAATTTGTGCAGCAGAGACAGAGGGACAAACTGAACAACTGCTTTGTTGCTCGGAGGGGGAAAAGGAAGGAAAGCAATGGAGCAGGGAAAAAGCACTTGAGCAGGGAGCCATCAGCCAAGACAGCTGGTAGAGACAGCTCCAGCTGCGGCTGGGGGCGTGTGGACTTTTATGGGAGGCTTCTGCCATCATATCTTAATTCAGAGTATGCTGTAGCCAATCACCTTTCTTTTCTGTCCTTGTATGTGGGCTTTTCCAATTGTTGTCATGGCAATCGTCAACTGTCATGATGCTGTGGGTGTGTCACTTAGCATGCTAATGAATTACAATGACAGTATAATGAGGCTCAAGATCCACTGGAAGTCAAATCCTCCACCATCTTGGGCTTTGCGGGTTCTAACCAGTTCTTGTTTCTTTTCTTTGCCTCCTGAGATTTAGATAAAAGTAATTGGCTTCTATTTGAGGGAGGGGCAGAGGTATGATCCTGGGGGCAACAGCCTTGGTAACCAGAACCCCAAGGCTGCACTATTGCTTCTTGATTGTTCCTCCCTTGTTTCTGCATTCCCTCCCTTCCCTGATTAGAAACTGTCTGAAACTCTTTGCCGCTTGGAACTCAGGGAAGGTCAATGAGGCTGAATGAAGCCTATTTCCTACAAACAAGAAATGGGAAACAAGAAAAGATTGGCATGGAAGGACCCCACAGTGTCCTGCTGGATATCAGTATGAGTCTCTGTGGATTGGAAAATTAGATAATAATACAATCGCCTCCATCAACTGGATATTTCCTCCCTGGTCCTGACCCTGTCTCAGGTCTCCTTCCAGTTCTTGCCCCTTCCCACTGATTAAGTCAAGCTCCAAGTACCAACTCACCCAAGTGGGACATTTCCTGAAGGGGGTGGTATCTTTTCACCACTGGTCAGGGCTTGGGGGAAAAAACGATGTTCAGGGATAATCTCCCATAGGACCATGTCCTCTCTTTCTTCAAAAAAATGAGCCTTTAATTATGTTCTAACCTGAGACTCTATCTGTTGCCTTATGTGACACAGCAACTAAACTCTAAGGCTCTGGACAAGAACCAGATGTAGGAACATGGTAGAAAGAATACTGGACTCAGAGGCAGACATGTTCCCCTGGGTTTGAACTCCTGGCTCTGCCTTGTGTCCTGGCGCAACCCACTTCCCCTCTCTGAGCCTCAAATTCCTCAGCTGCTAATGGGGATAATAATGCTTACCTATTAGAGTTTTTATGTGCAAAGTGGGAGATAAAGGTAGATGAAGAGAGGGAGGAGTGGAAGGAGTACAGCAAGAATTTGAGATTTCTGAGCTCAAGAATGACAATAAGGTTTCCAGGTCCCTAACTATTAACAGTGGTTACCTCTAGGGAGAGAGACTGGGGAGCAGCTTCTTTTAATTTAACAAACTTTGGTATTGTTTGAATTTTTAAAATATATTCAGTAAGGATATCGTACTTATTTGTTTTCAAAGCTTGTATTGCATAAAAAGTCATCAAGGAGACTGGTAAGAGTGGTTGTTTCTGAGAAGGACTAGAAGACCTGTGGTCTTGGGTGGGTTGGAGACTTTGTGTTCTTTGAAATTTTTTCAGCATGAATTTGTATTACTTTTCTTTCCAATATACATTACTTTTTAAAGAATTTTTAAATTTTTTGTTTATTTGTTTTAGAACTTGGAAGGGTAATTAGGTTTATTTATTTCATTTATTTATTTATTTCATTTATTTATTTCATTTATTTATTTATTTCATTTATTTATTTATTTATTTATTTATTTATTCATTCATTCATTCATTCATTCATTCATTCATTCATTCATTTATTTTAATGGAGGTACTGGGGATTGAACCCAGGACCTTGTGCATGCTAAGCACGCACTCTACCACTGAGCCTTACCCTTCCCGCTAAAAATATTTTTTAGATAAAGAAAAATATTTTAAATAAAGAATAAAAGTGAAAATGTGTGGTTACTTTGTTTGTGACCCACATCTGCAACAGACAGAAATGTACATACACCCGCACACAATTATGGTATCTGCAGGGGACTGGGATGGATCCACCTAGAATCCACCATATACTCTGATGAGATGCATTTCCTGAGGAGCTTAGCTGGGGGAGCCATTGAGAACACACTGGAGGCAAGCCCAGAGGAGTGGCAGCTCTTGGGAAGTTTAAACGACACAAACCAGAATGATGGTTGAAGAGAGGATTAGGCGACTCTGCACTTGCTGGGGCTCTCTGGGCTCCCTGGACGGGGACGACCCAGGCCCCACAGATTATAAGAAGCACTGAAGGAGGTCCAGGGCCTCTTGGCCTCCTCCCGGCTAATTCCTTATACATAGGGTGATGCCAGGAAAGATCAATCCTTCCTTGCTGTGGGGAAGAGCACTGGATTCAGAGTCATATGTTTGGGTTGAGTCCTACCTGGATCATTTCTAGCTATGTGGCCTTGTGTCAATCACTTAACAACTCTGAGACTCAATTTCCTCATTTGTGAACAAGGACAATATTAACAACTGTACCTTTTTTTGAAGTCATAATTTATGGAGCACCTACTATATGTTGGTCACTGAAAGAAAGGTGCTCTACCATGTAAATATATTTAGTTTTTAAGTGGTCTGTGAAACATTTTTATGCTAATTTTACAGGTAAAGAAACAGGCTCAGGGAAGTGATTTTTTATAAAGATATAAATAATAGGTAACATTTATGTAGTGCTTTCTATCTGTGAGACACTGTTCTAAGAACTTACAATAAAAATTTATAACAACTCTATGAGGTAGGAATATTATTATTAACCTCGTCTTATATTTGAGGAAACTGAAGCACAGAGAGATTAAATGATTAGACTCAGTTTACACAGCTGGGAAATTGGGGAGCTAGGATTTGAAGGCAGGTAGCCCAGCTCTTAATCATTATGTTACAAGTCAGACAAATCTCCTGCTTAAAATTCTTCATTAGGTTTCCTGCTGCAATAAAAATAAAATCCAACTTCTTTTGTCTGGCTTGCAAAGCCATACTCAATGTGGTCCTGACACAATCTGACATCTCCTATCACTCCCCCCATGCTCACTTTGCTTCAGCTGCACCAGCTTCTCATGGTTCCAGAGATATGCCAAACACATTCATGCCTCAGCGCCTTGGCACTTGCTGTTCCTACCAATAGGAATGATCTTCTTCCAGACCTTTGTATGACTCATTCCCTCACTACATCTGGACCTTTTCTCCCCCTCAGAGACATTTCTATCTAAAATAGACATCTCTTTGACCCTGCTTAATTTTTCTTCACAGCACTTAGCATTCTCTGAAATTATACATTTATTTGCTTGTTTGTCTCTCTCTTCCACCAAAATGTCAGCACAGGCTTGGTCATTTTGCCACTTCTAAGTGTCCAGTGCTTAGGCCCAGGATGTAACACATGGTAGACACCCAGTATATCATTGATGGATAATTTAGTACATAAATGGATGAATACCCAAGGTCGCCCAAGTGGTTAGTGACAGAGCCAGGATAGAAACTGAGTTGTCTGATCCTGGAAACCATACTCTTAACCACTGTTGCTATACTGAGCTGACTCTGAGATACAGGATATTCAGATAGCATAAACAATGTGAAGCTGCTTTGAAAATTGCTATGTGCTTGAAAAAAGCAAAGGATGATGGTGACAATGATGATGATGATAATGATTTAGTTCACTGTTTGCCTGTCTATGAAATGGGTATAAATAATACTCTGGCCTGCTGACTTTGAGAGGTTGTTTTGTGGAGTGCCAATGAGATGGATTGGAAAACATGTGTAACAATTAAAGGCTCTACATGGTAGAAGGGACTGTAAAGATTATTTCCATGCCAGTGGCTTCCCAAGACTCCTAACCTCTACCTCAAGTTTGACATTAATATTTCTGACAGGAGGGGAGAGGTGGGGGGATATGGGGGACCAAGGGACTCTGCGTCCCAGTAATTAAACATGTTGGGACTGAAGCATTGCCAGTGGCAGCATCTGGTTGCAATTACCAGAGGGGACCGAAGTGATTAGTCACCTTTATAGTGAGAGCCAGGCCAGTCCCCTGGGCTTCTCCCTGGAGAGGGCCTTCTAAGCAAGCTCAGAGTCCCCTTTCCCCACTCCAACCCCGTTTCTGAAGTTCCCTGGTCCACAAATAATAGCCTTGCTCTGAGACTCCTCCATGTCCCCAAAGCCCCAGCCCATTGGATGAGACCTTGACTAAAAGCCAAGAGTATAGTAATTGCCCCTTACCACCCTTTTACTTCTTGTGTTTCTAGAAGCCAGGTCAGGATTCTTCGGTATAAAATGCGTTGGAGCCGGAATTAGGCTTAAAATGCAATTTAATCTTTCTGAACTTCAGTTTTTTCATCTACAAAATCAGGGTACTAAGAGTGCCTTCATCATAGAGTTATTGTGAAGATAACTAAGATAAAAATGCAGTGGGAGACAGAGGCCAGAGTCTAGTTTACTCCAGTTCATGCTCAATAAATAGTAGCTTTTATTAGTATTTGTCAGATACCAGGCTAATCACTTTTTATAATTTACTTAATCAAACACCCTGTGAGGTAGGTACTGTCATAATTGCTGTGCAGTTTCAGAGGGATTTAGAGGCTTCCAAAGATCACATAATGCAGCAAACCATGTAGCAGACCCAGAATTCAGAACCAGGCCTGTTTGTCTCCAGAGCCCTTACTCTTTCTCAAACCATGTTTGGGGGTGTCTAGATTGTTTTATTTATTCACCCCTTCATTTATTCACTTACTCAAGCTTATGAAGTGCCTAATAAGTGGCAAGACAGACTCCCTCCCTTTAAGGAACTCAGAGTCCTGCAGGGAAGGCACGATGTGTCTAAAAGCAACTATACTTTAAAGGAGAAAATGATGGCTTTTGCTAGGGCCAGTTAGAGATTCATTCATCTATATGACACATACTGAGAACTTGCTATGTGCTGGGCTCTGTGCCCAGCCCTGGGAATAATTGAAAGATAAATATGGTACGGTCTAGTCATACTCTAATGGGGGAGACAGGGATGTAAATAAATTATTACTGCTATAAGGAATTAAGTTATGATTTTTAACATATGAAAAAATACACAGAGTAGAAGAAATGAACTATGTTTAAGACAGGGAGCTGAGGCAGAACTGGGTAATCTTTGAGCTACCAAAGTGGAAAGGGGCATAGGAGATCTGTGATGGCAATTCAGGAGTGTGCATTTTCTGGTGGATGAGGGAAGGCTTCACGGAGGAGAGGGCACATGAGCTGACACTTTCCAGTGGGCAGGTTTTAGACAGCAGGAGGGTTGGGACAGAGAGTCCTGGAGGCCTAGAAGCCAGTTATAAGGTAATTGTATTAGGACAGGCCATGAGGAGGACTGAGACAGCACAGCGAGGCACTGGGGATAGAGAGGAGGGAGAAAGGTCAGACAAGTGGACAAGTCCAAAGGCAAGCCAAGTGTGGTGAATCTGGGCAACTGGAGGGATAGTCATGGATTCAGCTCTTCCTTCAAGCTCCCCCAAAAGAGTGTCTGATAGTGCATTGATCTTTTGAGATGGGGAGGTGGAGTTCTACTGGGTTTCTGACCTTGGAGCACCAGATGAAGCTTGAAACAGCCAAGTTATGCAGCTGTGTTCTGAAGATTAGCGAGGATCTGGGAAAGACTGGTCAAGCACCTGGACACCCCAGTCATGAGTTTCATCTTCTTTCATTCATTAAACACTTACTGAACTTCCGCTCTGTGCTGGGTTATGCTGGGAAACTGATCTGGTGACGAACAGATTTCTATCAGGCAGGCTCAAAGAAGCTCATTAAGAAGGAAGCTTACCTGACTACCACTTCTACCACTGCCATACCTCTCACAGTGTGACAAGTGTTATTGTAGCAAAATGTTCAGGACGGGGGTATTGGCTCTGGTGATTAGGGAAGGCTTCCTGGAGGAGGTGAATTTTCAGCAAAAGCTCTCAGAATAAGGACTTCCTCCAGTTGTGGAAGTAAAAGGAATCGTATTCCAGGTAAAGGGAACAGTCCCCCACTCCACCATAAGTCCAGCTGGAATTCAGACTTCTTCCCGAGCTACTAGAAAAAAATCATGTGGGAAATCATTTTTCCAGTCTCCTGCAGGGGTCACTGCTGCCCCAGGCTTGGGCTGCCACTTCTGGACTCAGCCAGTCCTTCCCAACAAAACTGAGTCTGTCTTTGCTGGGGTGGTAGTGAGGTACACTCGGAACCTGCCTCCATCCAAGGAGTGGGCTCAGGGTTGGCGGTGTCCCCTAAAGCCTGAAGAAATCATCTGAGCTCAGTCAATGGCATTTGGGGGAGGGGTGGAGTGGGTACTGATATTTTTCTCTGGGTCACCACAAGTTTATTAAAATAAAAGAAACTGTGGGTAAATGCTGCCATCTGTGCTACCCCCCCGCCAACAACAAATCAGGTCCCAGCCTAGACGCAAAGGTTGAAACCGCTTTAAAAATACCCTAAGGACTTAACTGAAAACCCACACTCCTCATGCTTCTGGGGTTTAAGATCCTTGAGTTCATTCCTCAGCATCTCTCCCCAGGAAGATGGGGTGGGCTGCCCCGTGAGGTGGAGGTGAAGACCCTTGAGTCTGCTCCATGGGACTGAGAGGCCCCCTAAGCCTAGAATCCCCACCGCGGGGCTCTGTGCCAAGAGCCCCCATAAGCCGGGGCCTCAGAGGGCAGCAGTGATTTTTTTTCACATAAATATATCGCACTTAAATGAGTTTAGACAGCATGACATCAGAGAGTAATTAAATTGGTTTGGGTTGGAATTCCGTTTCCAATTCCTGAGTTCAGGTTTGTAAAAGATTTTTCTGAGCACCTGCAGGCGTGTGTGTGTGTGTGTGTGTGTGTGTGTGTGTGAAGTATTTTCACTGGAAAGGATTCAAACCTAAAAAAAAAGAAAAAAAAAAAAAAACTGGAGCACACAGGCAGCATTACGCCATTCTTCCTTCTTGGAAAAATCCCTCAGCCTTATACAAGCCTCCTTCAAGCCCTCAGTCAGTTGTGCAGGAGAAAGGGGGCGGTCGGCTTTCTCCTTTCAAGAACGAGTTATTTTCAGCTGCTGACTGGAGACGGTGCACGTCTGGATACAAGAGCATTTCCACTATGGGACTGGATACAAACACACACCCGGCAGACTTAAAGAGTCTCAGACTGAGGAGAAAGCCTTTCCTTCTGCTGCTACTGCTGCTGCCGCTGCTTTTGAGGGTCCACTCCTTTCATGGTTTTTCCTGCCAAACCAGAGGCACCTTCGCTGCTGCCGCTGTTCTCTTTGGTGTCATTCAGCGGCTGGCCAGAGGATGAGACTCCCCAAACTCCTCACTTTCTTGCTTTGGCACCTGGCTTGGCTGGACCTGGAATTCATCTGCACTGTGTTGGGTGCCCCTGACTTGGGCCAGAGACCCCAGGGGGCCAGGCCAGGACTGGCCAAAGCAGAAGCCAAGGAGAGGCCCCCTCTGGCCCAGAACATCTTCAGGCCGGGGGGCCACAGCTATGGTGGGGGGGCCACCAATGCCAGAGCAAAGGGGGGCCCCGGGCAGACAAGAGGCCTGACACAGCCCAAGAAGGATGAACCCAAAAAGCTGCCTCCCAGAACGGGTGGCCCAGAACTCAAGTCAGGACACCCTCCTCAGACAAGGCAGGCTGCAACACGGACTGTGACCCCAAAAGGACAGCTTCCTGGGGGAAAGGCACCCCCAAAGGCAGGATCTGTCCCCAGTTCTTTCCTGCTGAAGAAGGCCAGGGAGCCTGGGTCCCCTCGAGAGCCCAAGGAGCCGTTCCGCCCGCCCCCCATCACTCCCCACGAGTACATGCTCTCGCTGTACAGGACGCTGTCCGATGCTGACAGAAAGGGAGGCAACAGCAGCGTGAAGTTGGAGGCTGGCCTGGCCAACACCATCACCAGCTTTATTGACAAAGGGCAAGGTGAGGGGGTGGGGTGGCAGGGGCACGGCTCAGAGGGAGGGGCATCTGCATGCATGGAGGGGGCTTTCAGAGCCCTGACACTGCACTGGTGGGAGACAGTGTGTGCATCTGGACTGGGGTGGTGTCTGGGACTTACACACACCAGGTCCCAGGCTGCTGGCAGGTCAGAGCTGGAGGGCACCTGGGCATCACCAACTGCAGTTCCTGCAAGGTGCAGAGGGGGTTACTGAAGCCTGGGAAGGAGACAAGACCTGCCTTTTGGTGGCAAAGTTGGGGACCAGACTCTAAGACTCTTGATTACCAAGCCATGCGCTGTTTCTATGTGAGCTGGCCAGACTTTCCAGGCTGCAGGGATTTGTAGATTTTCTCAGATGGCAGAAAGAGAAATTAATCTCAGATACCCATGGTTCTGCAACTTTGCCTTTGGGCTAGGGCACAGAGGAGGCAGAGTAGGTGAAGACAGTAAATGAGGCATCTTGGAGTCACAGAATGACATTCAAATATGTGGGGGGGGGCGGGGGCAGGGGCAGGGTGGATGACAGACCTGGGGGTCTAACTCACTGTATGACCTTAGGAAAGCTCTTTTTCTCTTTGGGGGCCTCAGACTGGGTGATTTCTTTTCTTTTTTTTTTTTTAATTTTTTATTGATTTATAATCATTTTACAATGTTGTGTCAAATTCCAGTGTTCACAATTTTTCAGTCATTCATGGACATATCAGACTGGGTGATTTCTGAAGGCCCTTCAAATATGAAAACTTCATGTCCTGTCCTAAACATAGATCATTTTAATCATGAATCCAGGAGGCTGTCTGTTCCCTTCTCTTCTCCCTCTGCCCACCTAGCTTTACTGTCTTGGCTTTTCCTCTCAACTTGCTGTGTGATCTCAGCAAGTCCCTTCCCCTCTCAGGGCCTCAGTTTCTCCATAAGTGTGAAGAGGGAGGTGGATCTGAGTCCTAGGCAGGCTTACTGCTCATGTGCTCTGGTTCTGTGAGTCTTAGGATTTGGGCTGGCAGGGTGGGGGAGGGGTCAGAGAGTGGAAGAGGCTCCTCATTAAAGCTGGCCTGTGGGGGAATGACCGAGGGTGGGGGCGGCACAGAGGCAGAAGGTCTGGCTGAGGTGGGGGAGGTTGCCTGGCTGCCTGCCCAGCTGGAGAAAGCTGTGACCCCTTGGGGAATCATAAAATAAGTCCTTGTGCCCCCCCCAGCTCTAAGGGAGCTTGGAGAGGGGGAGATGGGGAGTTTAAAGGCCTAATTAGTCACCTTCTAGAGCAATATTATGAATGGTTCCCAATGGAAAATTGGTATTTAGGAAGGAGGACATACTGATTAGGACATACTACTGAGCTTCTTATACACACATATAGCCTTATACATGTTAATCTCACACACACAGGCACACGTTACATACATGTTAATCTCACATGCATACACCTTACATATATACACGAAATCTTCTTACATATCTCCATACACATATACATACATACCCTTCAAATATTCACACAAGCCCAAACATACATGCATATAACATGTCACTCAAATATACGTTACTTTTCATACTCAGATGTGAACCCATCATATACAAACACATACAAACTGTCACTCACACACATACACACACTCACACACACAGCAGGGTAAGACACATTCACAATAAAATTATTAGACTGGGAAGTGAGGGAAATTGGATTATAGACCAGCTTTAACTTGCTGTGTGACCTTAGGCAAGTCACTCCCCCTCTCTGTGCCTCATCTGTAAAATGAGAACACTAAGATCTTCTTTAAGGTATAGTATAGTAGAAGTAGCTCAGGATTGGGTATAAAAAGTTCTAGGCTGGAGTTCCAATTCTGCTCTGTCCCAGCTGGGTGACCTTGAGCAAGTTACCTACTTTCTTTGAGCTTCAGGTTCCTCCTCTGGAAAAACAGGAGTAGTTATAATGCCCACTCTACCTATCTTATCAAAGAGATATCACATTAGATAACAGATGGGAGAAGGATAGGTAGAAGGCAGTTCTAAGGCTGATGGATCTCTGACATGCATGTCATTGACTCAAATACCCAGAATCACTCAAGTCACCCACAGCCACATCTGCAGATCAGCAACTCTACTTGGTTGGCTGTGTAGGAAACTCCCTTATTTTGAAAAAGGCTCTCAGTGATTTGGGTCTTGGCCTCTGTTAGAGTGGGGAAGAGGTTAAAGAGATTAAAGAAAGCTCTCTTGAGGGGGAGAGAGCTATGACCCTCCCCTGAGGCCTGGAGGTGACCAGCTCCCCTGGTGAGGTTGCAGGGAATGACTTCTGCGTGTTCTTTCTAGATGACCGAGGTCCTGCGGTCAGGAAGCAGAGGTACGTGTTTGACATTAGCGCCCTGGAGAAGGATGGGCTCCTAGGGGCCGAGCTGCGGATCTTGCGGAAGAAGCCCTCAGACACGGCCAAGCCAGTGGCCCCCGGCAGTGGGCGGGCTGCCCAGCTGAAGCTGTCCAGCTGCCCCAGCGGCCGACAGCCGGCAGCCTTGCTGGATGTGCGCTCCGTGCCAGGCCTGGATGGATCTGGCTGGGAGGTGTTCGACATCTGGAAGCTCTTCCGAAACTTTAAGAACTCAGCCCAGCTGTGCCTGGAGCTGGAGGCCTGGGAACGGGGCCGTGCCGTGGACCTCCGTGGCCTGGGCTTTGACCGGGCTGCCCGGCAGGTCCATGAGAAGGCCCTATTCCTGGTGTTTGGCCGCACCAAGAAACGGGACCTGTTCTTTAATGAGATTAAGGCCCGCTCCGGCCAGGATGATAAGACCGTGTATGAGTACCTGTTCAGCCAGCGGCGGAAACGGCGGGCCCCACTGGCCACGCGCCAGGGCAAGCGGCCCAGCAAGAACCCCAAGGCCCGCTGCAGTCGGAAGGCACTGCACGTCAACTTCAAGGACATGGGCTGGGACGACTGGATTATCGCGCCCCTTGAGTACGAGGCCTTCCATTGTGAGGGGCTATGCGAGTTCCCCTTGCGCTCCCACCTGGAGCCCACGAACCATGCGGTCATCCAGACCCTGATGAACTCCATGGACCCTGAGTCCACGCCGCCCACCTGCTGTGTGCCCACCCGGCTGAGTCCCATCAGCATCCTCTTCATCGATTCCGCCAACAATGTGGTCTATAAACAGTATGAGGACATGGTCGTGGAGTCTTGTGGCTGCAGGTAGCGGCACTGGCCTCTGTCTTCCTGGGTGGCACATCCCTAGGGTGCTGGTCACAAGAGCCCCTCCCTGCACTCCTGGAATCACAGAGGGGTTGGAAAGGTACAGCCAGGAATGTCTAGCCTGCATGAAAGGGGATTTCAACAGCCTTGCTCATTCTCTGAGTGGGACTTGGGCTAAAGGTCCCTTTCTAGCCATAAGTCCCCCTGTCTGAGGATTTCTGCACCCCCACCCCCTCCGCACTGCTCTGACTGGCAGGGACAGGCCCAGGGAGACAGACTCTGAGTGGGACTGAGACCCAGGAGACCTTGTTTCCCAATGACACTCAGCCCATGACCTCTCCTTATCTGGGCCTCCCTGACCTCTGGACTCTCCAGGGAGGGCTCTCCTTAGGAGAGCCACAGGGGCCACCTCCTCCTTGAATCACCACTGTGCCTGATGACTTTCTGCCCCTGGGGCAGATGAGATGCTGATGGGGCAGATGTGGGAAAGAGGGGGAAAGGGCTGGGTCAGGGGTGAGGAGTGTGAAACTGTTAGACTGTTAGTTTTAAATGTACATTGATGAGATAAAAAGCAAAACTGTGCCTCAAACTGTGGCAGATTTCTTGTTTACCCCAGGGTACCCAGTGACCCCTTGAAGAATGACTGATCCAGAGAAAGGAAGTGGGCTGCCTGAAGCAGGATGGGACAGAGAGCACAGGCTGAGCAGGGCCAGTGCCACCTCTCACCCCATTCCCATTTTTGGTCTGGAGCTCCAGCTACTCTGCTGGGGCCTGGAACAAAGCTAGGTTTCCTTGTTGACATTCCTTAGTCAAGTCTGTTGTCTCCAAAATGGATCCCCAAATGGGAGGGAAATTGGAGACTTTATTTCCTCTAAAATCATCCCCACTTCATTCAACAATGTCTGCTCTGTTCCTTTACCCTTGCCTAACAGAATCAACTGGTCACCATTTAAAGGGCCCTTGGCCTCTCACAGGGGAATATGGGCTGCCAGGGATCCTCTCTTACCCTACTGGGGCGTCTCCTTTTGGCCACTGACCACTGTACCTCAATGATCTTGCCTGCGGCCCTATGACCCTCCAGCTCGGCACAATTTCTACCCCTTCACCCCAGCTCTGAAAACAACTGGAGCCCCTCCCCTTTACATTATACATCATATAAATACATAATTATACATTAGATAAGTAATCTTCCCATTGGCCTTGCTGACCTTAGACAGACCAGTATAGACACATCCTGACAGTGTTTCCTGCTTGGGGCTTGGCTCAGAGTAAATGCCCACTTCCCTGCTCTGCTAGAACCTTTGGGAAAGAATGAGGCATGATCTCTTGGGAAGGGAACACAGCCTCTGGTAGGGAAATTTGGGCACCCAAGTCTTTGCTCTAAAGGCTTGGGACTAGGTTCTTCCTGGCTGAAGAGAGGGAGGACCAGGAGTAAAGAGCCTAGGCCTCTGCTTCCCACCCAGGGGGCCTCAAAAGTTTCCCCACCTCTCTCCAGCTGGGTCTTTGATTCCCAGGGCTCCTAGCCAGAGCTGTTTCAACAGTAAGGATTCCTGCCCAGCTATGGGCAGATCCTGTGTCCCTTCCTTCTAGGCCTGAAACCTGGGTTGTCAGGACCTGAAGCAAGAACCCAGTGCAGGGGGGCAGCCTACCTTTGAGCTGCCTCCCTGGCTTGGAGGCCATTCCCTGTTCCTGAGGGGCCAGCTTGAGCCTGGAGCCTAGCTCTCCTTGGCTGAGTTTCGTTGTGTTTGGCTTGTGGCAGGCCTGCGAGCTCTGGAAGTAAACAAAGGAGCTGCCACAGCAGACAGAGTTCTGGTGTGTGTGAGAGGAGAGTGAGCCTGGAAGGGAGGTACCAGGGAAGCCAAGCCGTGGGCTGTGGACACAGGGAGAGCAGTGTAGAAACAGGACGGCTGGAAACCCAAGGGCAGAGAGGCAGGGGAAGCAGGGTCATAGGTGGGGCTGGCTCCTACAGGCACTCATTTCCTGGGCTGTATGTCCCTAGTTTCTTGGAAAGTGTGACAGATTGGAGCTCTCCCTGCCTTTCTCCATCAGAGAGCTTTATGTCATCTCAGCCACAGTGCTTTCTCCTGAAGCTCTAGGCATTGAACTGACTGTTGTGGCTCTGGCTTGACATCCTAGAGGCTCCCTCTCCCATCTCCACCTGTCCTAGAACTCTCTTCCACAAAACAACCACTCAGACTGTGCACCCTCTCCCCTTTCCCACCCAGACTACCGGGAGCCAGTCAGATCATTGAGGTGGGAACAGCCCTTCCATCCTAACCATCTGATCTGTTCAACTGCCTCCTTGGAAAATTATCTCCACCAGGCACCCCTCTCCAGTCCCAATCATAACAAGCTGCATACTTGTACAGTAAGTACATTCTTGTGCCAAAGGGTACAAGGCTTCTATCATTCTTTGGAGTTCACACTCTCTCAGTCATGGGCTCACAGCTCTGAGAGGCTCAAAAGGCAGCCCAATTAAAAATATCAAGATTTTTCACTTAAAGTGGGGGAGGGGATAGCTCAAGTGGTAGAGTGCATGCTTAGCATGCACGATGCCCTGGGTTCAATCACCAGTACCTCCATTAAAAAAAAATTAAATAAATAAAACTAATTACCTCCAACCCCTCCCCCCAATCCTAAACTAATAAACAAAATAAATAAATACACACTGGTTATTAAAAAAAAAAAAGACTTGTCACTTAGAGGCTTTGGGTAAGTAACCTAATTCCATGAAGCTTGATTTCCTCGTCTGTGAAAAAAAAGAGAGGAAAGGGTAAACAACATACTTATTTTGTGGGGCTGACTGTCAGGATACGAAAGACACTCCACACAGTAGCAGGCACAGAGGTGGCACTCAATAAACGTTAGCTGTTATCATTACTGTGCCTCAAACAGTCTTGTGAAGCAGGCAGAACAAGGAATATCACCCCCACGGCCCCATTTTTGCAGATGAGGAAGCTGACGATCCAGAGGCATAACTGCAGGTCTCAGTTTTCTTTTGACCCCAGTCTTGGCAAATAGTCAAATTATCTTCTTGGGGCTTGACTCCCTAGTCTTAAAAGTCTCTCCTTGCAGACACAGAATACTGTTAGTTCCTAGGAAGAAATAGCTAAGCACATAGCTTAGGGCAGGGAAAATGGGAGGCCCATAGTGGAGGAAAGAGGTGAGGCCCCCAGGCCTCTGATGCCATCTCCTGGCCCCTTCCCACATCCCATGTCCCAGGGACACAAGCAGGAGAATCAGCTTTTCTAGGGTTTGGAGCACACAACCTTGGGAAGCCCCTTAGACTTCACTCTGACTCCACAATTCCTTATAATCTGATCATCTGTGCTTAGGCATCAGGCAGTTCCGGCTTCCAGTTCTGGTTCCACCACTTTCCAACTGAGTGACTTTGAGCAAGTTACTTAACCTCTCTGAGCCTCAGTTTCCCTAAGTGTAAAAGAGGGATAATAATATCAAAATCAGTGAGCCTAGGATATAGGAGAGGGGATATTCATTCATTCCATCCATCTTTGATCCATCTATTCATTTATTAACCAAAAATATTTATGGAGGGTCTACTATGGCCCAAACACTGTGCTGAGTGTTGGGGTAATAATAACAACTACAGTGTGTATCAAGGGCTTGTTATGTGCCAGGTACTGCTTAGCACTTTACATGAATTCTCCTATCTTGCAATGATCATGTCTTCAACTACCATGCATGAATGAAAGAGAACATAAATATCCCAATGGATGCCAGGATGGTAAGACAATAGACTGAATCAAAGGAAGTGAAATAAAACAAAGGGAAAAGTCAGATTGTGCACCAGAATGCATAAAACCAACTATAAAAATACGAGATGTGAAGAAGCGTGATTTCACAACTTCAGATGGGAAAGAGTGTTGTAGGTGGCTGTGAACTCAGTAGAATCATCTGAATATAATGTGGGTGCCTAGGCACAAATATAAGTGTGGGCTTCATTAATATACGTGGACTGTACAAGTCCAAGGAAACTGTGGTTCTGCTCTATCAGCAAGACTTGGAGAGTGTTGGGATGGAGGGAGTAAGGGAGAAGCTGAGTCAAGGGTGAATCCTCTGGCTTTTTGCTTGGGAAACTGGGGGGATGGTGTGCCATTAACAACGAAGAGAGAGAACATAGAAAGAGGAGCAGATCTGTAGAGGAAGAAGATGAGGTCAGTTTTGGACATGTCAAGTTTGAAGAACACTTTATGAGGTTACCTTTAAATAGGAAAAACAGCAATTCTTCCATGAAATGATATAAAGAAGAAAAGATACATACACATGATACAAGCAGGTTTAGTTTGGTGGTGGGAAGTTGAGTTTCCTTCTATCGGCATCTAATTTCTATTTACTCTGTGAAGCAGGAGGCCACCTGTTCAGAGAGAGTAGGAAGGGGTCAGAGTCAAGGAATGTGGAACAGGTTCCTGTTATGGTTTGTGTCTCTTAAAAAGATATGTTAAAGTTCAAACCCTAACCTGTGAATATAACTTTATTTGGAAAAAGGATCTTCACAGATGTAATCAAGTGAAGATAAGGTCGTTAGGGTGGGCTCTAATCCACTATGACTGGAATCCTTGTAAGATGAGAAGGGTCACAGAGACATGTACAAACGGAGAAGGCCGTGTGACAACAGAGGCAGAGACTGGACTTATGCCAGCTGTAAACCAAAAAATACCAAGGATTGCTGGCAACAACCAGACTAGGAAGAGGCAAGGTAACAGCCTTCTCCCCTCGAGCCTTTAGATAGAGAATGGTCCTGCCATCACCTTGATTTTGAACTTCTAGTCTCCAGAACTGTGAGATAATACATTTCCATTCTTTCCTTTCTGGTGGGGGGAGGTAATCAGGTTTATTTGTTTTTAGGGGAGGTACTGGGGATTGAAGTCAGGATCTTGTGCATGCTAAGCATGCACTTTACCACTTGAGCTATACCCTCCCCCCATTTCCATTGTTTTAAGCCACCTGGTTTGTGTTTTTTTGTCATGGTAACCCTAGGAATCTAATACAGTTATAAACAGTAATTTTGAAGAAGCGGGGCAGAATTGAGCATATTAAAGGTTGGTAACTATATTTGGTGGTACCAGTATGCTCCTTGCATGATTTTCTCCAATAGTACTCAATAATTTAGATGCAGGCATGGAATAAATGGACAATTACAGGCATGGGGTCTCTCTAAGTGGGCAGGCTAGAAAGACATTTGAGTAAGGGAGTTAACATTATCAAGAGACAATTAAACAATTAAAGTGTTAAGCTGTATGGTCTGAGCTAGATAGAAGTAGAGAGAGGAGAGGGTTGACAGACTACTGTGTAAAGAGAAGCAATCAAAAGCCTGGAGGTCTCAATGGGGTAGAATGACAAGTGTACTAGGAATGAAAGAAAGCTTAAATAATAGGATAGTGAGAACCCAGAATGGCATAAAATAGAGGTTTCATAATTAAAACAATTCTGGTGATGAGGTTCAAGAATTGGTCTCGGGAGTGGGTGGCTGGACACTTCATAGTGGAATTATACTCATACACTGTGCAGCCTTTTGTGATTAACTTTTTTCACTTAGCACAATGTTTTCAAGGGTCATCCATGTTGTGGTATATCAGTAGTTCATGACTTGTTATTGCTGAATAATAATCCATTTTCTGGATATACTACATTTTATTTATTCATTTCATCAGTTGATGGACATTTAGGTTGTTTCCACATTTTGTCTATTATGAATAATGCTGTGATGAATATTCATCTACAAGTTTTGTTTTGTTTTGTTTTGTGAATACTATTTTATTTAGTCACTTTGTTTACAACGGAAACTTGGGGGATTTAAAATTAACATCCTTGCCCGTGAGCTTCTTATAAACATCAGAAAATGTTTCAGCCTTGTGTTCCACATTGTTCTGCTGTGCTTTATCCAAATGAATCTTTATGAGCCGGCTGCCATCCAGTTTCACGCGGAATCTCACTTGGGAAAACCAGGTCCTCCACGATCACATAGTGCACTGCTGTCAGAGTGCAGCTCCTGGGATGCTTTTGCTTGTTTTTGGTACGGCTTTTTCAAGTTGGCTTAGGCAGAATTCTCCTCTGAGCAATAAAGACAACGTGCTTCCTGTTGAACTTTTTCTCCAACTTGCGCACTAGCTGGACATGGATTCTCTGGAAAGAATTCAGTTGAGGGACTGTAACAAAGATTACAATAGCTTTCTGACTACCATAGACTTCAATTTCCTTGGCCACGGTTATTTTCAGCTTCTGCAGCTGGGCCTTGAGGTTCATCCCAAGGAGGGCCTGGGAGATGCTGGACTTGAACTCCTCCAGCTTCTCACCATTGGGCTTCATGATCTTCACGCTGGAGTTGAACATGGCCTTGACCTTGCCAATGTAGGCAGAATTGGCTGCCTCGGCTGACACCTGTGAAAAGCCATCTACAAGTTTTTGTGTGGGCATGTGTTTTAATTTCTTTTGAATATACACCTAGGAATGGAATCACTGGGCCATATGGTAACTCTGTTTATCATCTTGAGGAACAGCCAGATTGTTTTCCAAAGCAGCTGTATAATTTTACATTCCCATCAGCAATGTATAAGGAAGGGATCCAGTTTTTCCACATCCTTGCCAGAGTTTTGTATTACATGCCTGCTTGATTATAGCCATCTAGTGGGCATGTGAAGTCGTATCTCATAGTGTGTGTGCGTCCCCCTAATGACTAATGATGTTGATCATCTTTTTATTAGTTTATTGGCCATTTGTATATCTTCTTTAGAAAAATGCCTACTGAAATCCTTTGTGCATTTTTCATTGGGTGTTTATTTTCTTATTATTGAGTTGTATATTCTGGATACAAGTCCCTCATCAGATACGTGATTTGCAAATACTGTCTCCCATTCTGTTATCTTTTCATTTTCTTGATGGTATCTTTTGCAACATAAAAGTTTACATTTTATGCAGTCTAACTTATCTATTGTTTTCTTTTGTTATTTGTGCTTTTGCTGTTGTATCTAAGAAGGCTTTGCCTAACATAAGGTCAAGAAGACTTAGTGTTTTTTTCTAACAGTTTTATAGCTTAGCTCTCACATTTGGGTCTATGATTCATTTTGAATTAATTTTCCATATGTTGCTTGAAAGGAGTCCAACTTCATTCTTTGGCATTGTGTTTTAAAAAAATTGTGACTATGTATTATACTCCCACAACTGTAATATGGTTGAGGGCAAGGACCAAGTTCTACTTCTCTGTATTTCATGTAATACCAATGAGTAAAACAACTTTTTTTTGCAGAATAAGATTTTGAGAGTGATATGGATGTTTTTATTTCAACTTTAAAGGTAATTATATAGATATGGTACAAATTTCAAACAAGACTAAAGGATAGATAATGAAAAGTATGTCTACCTTCCTTACCTAACCTCCTAGTCACCCCATTCTCTTCTCAGAATCAACAACCATAACCACCATTACCAGTTCCTTGTATATCCTTGTATAACCTCCACTCCAGGGATTTTCACCTCCACCTCACTTCGGCCACTTTCTTCCACAGTCATTCCCTGTACTTTGTCATCACTCAGAATAGTTTTAACCCTAAAACTTTAAATTACAAAAATCTGACCACAATTTCTTATCCTTTAAGCTTTCACTCCATTTTCCTCATTACATTTTCTTTTACTCATTTGCCTCCTCTTCTTTCCTAACAGTCTCTTTCTCTCTTTATATCCTTTACTACAGAGATTTCCTGGTCTGAAACTTGAAACTTTTTCTTGACAATATCATCATCTTTTTCATAATGATGCCATCCATTCCATGACCTGGGAAAACAATCTTTTATTGAATTCAACTAATGACTCTCCTCTGCTAATCCCAGGCGAATAAATGATTTTGAAGAAAAAATCACACAGAAATAGATTGGAGCCATTAAAATTTTTGTTCTTAAGTGTGCAAGAATATTCATGGAAACACTGGTCATAAGAACAACAAAAAAAGGAAATAAACTATCTGCCATCTATATCATATGATAGAACAGATATTAAAAGGACATGAATTGGATCTATTTAGAGCAGCATATGTAGAATTAAAAAAAGGAACTTGAGTAAAAAGAAGGAAGCAGCAAAGTAAAACATAAGTATGTTGTCAATTAAGTGAAAAAGAAAAAGAAAACCCACACCAACCAGAATGATATATTTTCTAAGGGATGATATGTGTGTGTGTATGTGAAAGCTTTAATAAAAGATCTGGAAGGAAATACAATTTTAGAGAGGGTTGGGAATAAAGGTTGGGACTAACGGTAGTGGTAAGAGACTTTAGCTTTATCTGTAACATGCTTATTTTTAGAAAGGAGAGTGTAATCACGTATCACTTTTTAATTTAAAGTTAATGGGGCGAGGGTATAGCTCAGTGGTAGAGTATATGCTTAGCACGCACAGGGTCTTCGGGTCAATCCCCAGCACCTCCATTACAATAAACAAACAAACAAATGAACAAACAAACAGATTTAATTACCTCCCATCTCCAAAAAATAAAAAATTTAAAAAATTAATTAAAATTTATAAATTGGAGAGTTACCAACTTCAACTAGATCCTCCATATTTCACTGGACCCCTTTTCTTTCATTCTGTTAAATTTTAAACTTTCTCCACTCTTCTAAACTGCAATCTCATACCATCTCTGTTCCTCTAAGCAGAAAAACTCTCCCACCTAGTTTACAGAGAAAGTAGAAACCATCAGAAAGGAAACTGAGTATCAATCTTTTCAATCTTTTCTCTTATCTCCAACATCTTATCATCTCTTGTGTGAATTACTTACTTGGTCTTAAATTTGCACTGTTTTTGCATCACATTTGCTTCTTGAATCTGCTTAATAAGAATGTTTCTCTTACCTCTTTTTAATATGTAGTGCCACTTGTCATAATTTACATATAGGAGTACTACACCGCTGTTTTCAATATTGTACAGGTAATTTGCCCACTCGAATGCAGAAAGCATCTTCATTTCGGCTTATAAAATTCTTCATATGGAAGATGAATGAAAGAAATCTTTAACATTCTGTATAAAAACAAAACTAAATCTATACACTAAAATCAGTGTTAGGAGACCATTAGTCTACTAATTGGTTTTCCATTTTCACATTTTACCCTCTGATGCATCTACATATAGTAGTCAAAGTTAGTTTCTTAAACATGAACCAATTATATGTCCTCTGTTTAATATCCTCTAATAGCTTCCTGTTAGAATAAAATCCAGACTTCATCTAGAAGTCCTCACAAAATTTAGCCTCTGCCTATCCCTTTTAATTATCTCTTTAACTTACTTAAGATTAATTTCAGTATCACTCTGGTCTTCTTTCATATTCTTGAAATAAACCCTTGTTCTTTCTCATCTTTTCCTGGAATTTTCCTTTCCTCACTTGCTCTCCAATAGATAGACTAACATGTTCAAAGTCAATTCCCATGGCTAGCTCCTTCTCATCCTTTGGATCTCAACTTACATGTCATCTCCTCAGAGAGGCCTTACCTGGCTACACTGTCTAAAGGGTAGTTTTCCAAGTTATTCTCTAGTTTAGATCTTTGCTTTTTCCTTCATAGCACTTACTACAGTTTTAAACTATTTTATTTTTTTCCATTGGCTTACTAGACTTGTGTGCCCCTCCTCCCTCATCTACAAGCTCCAGGAAGCCAATATCCACACCTGTCTTGTGTACAGCACATAGTGGACATTCAATGGATCTATGTTGACTGAATGAAAAGGAAGGATGTCTTTCAACACCCTGCTCCTCTGTTTCCTAACCCCAGGAACACTGACACCTTCTTTCTTCTACTGCTCTTGGGATATAACGAATGCAAGAGGTCCTCTAGCCAAGCCCATTCTCTCCCACCTCCTGAGGAAACTCCTTGCATCCTTGATTCTTTTCTTCTGTATCTTCATCTTTATAATGTAATTTTGTAACAGTACTCAAATATGTTCCCAGTCACAACCAACCGAACAGAAACCCCTAAAGTTCCTTCTTCAGGTCTCAGGACACCATATGGCCGCAGTCTTCCCCCGACTTTCATAACTCAGCTGTGTCCTGTGTTCCTCCTCCTTCTCAGGCTCTTTTACGGGAGCCCTTAAATGTTGGGATTCTCCCAAGATCCTGTTCTTTTCAACCCGCAGTGAAAAGGGGGGAATCCTCGTGAGGACAGAGTCTGGGAAAGTGGGACTTTGACAAGGCGGCTGAGGCTGGTGAGGTGGGGGTTAGGAAGAGAGCTACGAAAAGCCCGAGGCAGAGGTCAAAGAGGACGGGTGTTTCCGGGAGGACTCGAGCCTCTGTGACGTGTCTGGCGGAGACTAGAGAGAGCAGGTGGCGCGCGCGCGCGCTCCAAACGTCCGGCCGCACGCCAGGCCCCGCCGTCTCGCGCACAGCGCGGGGAAAGCGCGCGGAAAGCGCACCAGTGCGCTCAGCGGCCTCTGTGCGCCTGCGCCGCGTTGCCGGGCGCCCTCAGGAGAAAAGACTATCTAGTGAAGGGGTGGTGGCAGACGGGACTCCGGAAGCCCACCCTTCACCCGGAAATGGTTGTTGAGAAACATGGCGTTGCTGGTGCGAGTCCTTGTGAGTGAAGGAGTAATTTTGTGCCGTTGCCCCCCGGGCCCCGGGGTTGGAGTCGGAGAGGGCGGGACGGGAGCAACTGGACGCAAGTGCAGGAGCGGAGTCTGTGCGGTAGCGAGGCTGCGCGACCGCTTCTCTGAGGGGAAACTGAGGCATCTTCCCACCTTCCCCTGCTTTCGGTTTGCTGGTGGCTTCCCCTCTTTGAAGAAGGGGAGAGAGTGATGTCGGTCCTAAATTTGACAAAGCTTGCTTTTCCTGGGTCGCCACCTGTGACCGCTTCCCCTCGTGGGGAGGGAGGCAGCGCGTGGGGGCACTGATTGGAATTTCAGGAGACTTGGGTTCTGGTTCCTGTTCTGTCACTAACGCAGAGTGTGACCTTGGGCAAGTCACTTTTGGGCTTAACAGTCCCCATGGGCAAAGCATGGAGGAAAATCTGCAGGTCCTTCGGATTCTGAGGTTCTCTGGGTTTGTCCCATAGATGAGTATATCAATTTGTAACTGCACGGTTGAGTGGAATACTGTTATAGGCTATTGGATTGAGAACTACATGAGAACTGGGGTCATATCTATCATTTTCACTTTGCCTAGCACAGTGAAATAAATATTTACTGAAGGAATGAATGAAATAAGTGAGGAAGAACTGCCCTACTTACTAGCATCCGTATGGGAAGCTGCTGCACTTCTTGTGATTCAGTTCTGATCCTTTTTGCAGACTCTGACCTCTAGGAATTAAAGAGAAAGAAAGTGGCAGCAGAAAAAGTTTAGGAGGATAAAGAGCTTGGTTCCTAAGCATTGGAGGGATGGGAGAGTTAATAATTTTAGAAAGTCTTTCAAAAACTGGGTTAAGGACATTGTTTTTCATACCAGACACCGTCTATTCCTGCCTCTTGCTATCTTTTGCGTTGTGTGAGAAACTTGAGTTTCTAATCTTTTTTTCTGTGGCTTGTAAGAACTGCGGTTTTATTTCTTGTATTCCCTGTCAGCCTTGCAGAGTGCAGTGCCCTCTTGCTGCTCAGTGAAAGTTTGTTTGAAGAGTAGCGCCTATAACCTACAGAGAGTTTCATTTGATGAAGTGATTGTTGATGCCATTGATTCAGATCTGAAGACTACTGGGAAAATGGCAACTAGGATGTCCTAAGTGTTTTTAAGATGGATATTTGGGGGTAAAGATGAGAACTTTATTGGGCTCTAGACCTGAAATGAATACCTTAACTTGTCTTGGAAGTTAGTGGCTGCCCTAGCTATCTTAGTCTTGCCCCTGAGCATATGGATGGTTGCAGGTTTATTTCTTCTTATATGGTAGCATCCATTGAAACCACTTCTCTAACTACCTTCTGTTAGTTAATTTTTTCCTTTTTATTTATCCCTTTCCATTCATCTTTTTAGGTAAAAAGCAAGTTTAGATAAGTCACTTTCACTTTATACCGTATATCGTAATTCTCTGAAGTTTTCTTATATATTGTAATGTGTGACAAAGCAGCAGAAACTCCCTGTGTACTAGAGAGTGACAGTAAACATGAAAGTAGAAGATATTTATTGATCACCTATTCTGAAGAGGCATTTGATTAGGCATTGTGAGGCATTCAAAGATTAGGAAAGCGCACCTGTCTGGGAGTCGAAAGAGCCTTGTTTGAAAGCTTGGCCCCATTGCTTAACTATGAGTGTGGCCTTGAGCAAGTCACTTAACTTCTCTGAGCCTCAGAGTTTCTTAATTGTAAGTTTGATAGGATTGATCAGAGAATCAGTTGGTACAAGTGACATTTTAAACGCTTTTCTTCCCTTCCTTTTTTTCCTCCCCTTCCTTTTAATTCCACAACTTTTTGGAGTGTTTACTACATTCTAAGAACTATCCTGAGGGACTGAGGATGAAAAACATAGACCTTATTCTCATGTTTATAATTTAATAGCAGGGACAGAAAAGAAAACTACTAATATAATTCTCAAAATGCTGTGATAGAAGTCTGAACCAGGTACTGTGGTAGCAGAGTAGAAGAGCCTGAGAACAAGCATCCATCAGGGAGATTTCTGAACTAAGTGGGAGAGTGTTAGATGGGGAATGGGGAAAAGGGCATAGAGGAGAAGCATTAGCTTATGCTACTGTGCTAGACAACCAAGGAATTGTGAGTAAATTTCTTTGTCTGGACTCAAGGGCACTTATGGGGAAGTGCAGGAGAGGAGGCATTGCTTTGCATATCATAGTTAGGAGTTGAGGATTTATCTTGAGGGCAGAGGGGAGCCACTGAAGTATTTCAGCAAACAAAGGGAAGATTTATTTTTAAAGTTTTTTTTTAAAAAAATGAATTTTATTATTATTTTTTAGTGGAGGCACTGTGGGTTGAACCCAGGACCTTCCATATGCTAAGCACACACTTTACCACTGAACTATATCCCTACCCTCCCTTTTTAAAGGTTTTTTGATGCATTTACTCTGCTTTTTCCCCTCATTTAAATTTTTAAAAATAAGTAATAATTGACATACAATAAATCACATTTATTTTATTGTACAATTTGGTGAGTCTTGACACAGGTCTGCACCTGAAAAACCATCATTATAGTAAGTAATTAACGTGTCCGTCACTCCCTACAGTTTCTTTGTGCCCTTTTGTAATTTTTTTTTATTGCTCTCCCCTCCAACCATGACTGATCAGGGGAACATTTTTGTTTCTTCTCTCATTTTTAAATTGAAATTTAAAATTTTTATTTTGAAAGTATAAAAAAGTAGGAAAAAAAAAAAAGTCAACATAGTACACGCTCATATACTCACTACTAGATTTTTGTTTTTACAGATCCCTGTAGCAATTGTGGATAGATCAGAGAGGGCTGAGATTGGAGTCCCTAAGGCCAGTCAGAAACTACTTAAATAATCCTAGAAAAAGTGATGAAGGCCTGTACTAAGAGGGGAGGGACAAAGTGGTTAAAGAAGGGATGGTTTCAAGAGATATTGAGGAAATAGAGTCTACAGGACTTGGTGAGATTAGATGTTAAGGGTGAGGGAGGGGGAAGAGTCTAACAGTGAATCCAAGGTCGGCCTAGGATGACTGAATTAATAGCAGTGCTCTTCACTGAGAATATCTAGCTGGAGATGTTTGTTTTGCTGCTGGAGATTTGGTGTTCAGGAAAGAGAGATGAAATACAGGTTGTAGTTGAAACAAAATGTTGAGGTTTCCCGAGCAGTAATACTGATATCTGTATTTATAGGGCATTTACCATGTGGTAAGCACTCTTAAATAACTTTATATATGTGAACTTACTTAATCCTTACAACAGCTCTTTGAAAAAATAGGCACTATAATTCCCCCACTTTGCAGATAAGAAACCACAGAGAGAGGTAGTATCCCTGAAACATTCTCATTAGTCTCCCCTTATTTTTCCTCTTCTGTCTTTTTGGCCAGATTTTACCCTTCTCCGGTGATAGGTTTGGGAAGGAGTAAACTAAAACACTGCTATTGCTGAGTAGTTCTGGCAGAGGAAATGGACATCTGAGCAGTGCAGTGGGACTTACTGTTTTATGGGCTGTCCTGGGTATTGGTAATCATTTTTGCTTTTCTTTGATAATAGTGGAAATTGCAGAAAGCCACACTGGACTTTTAAAAAAAATTGTAGTAAAATACATATAACATAATTGAGCATTTTAACCAATTTTAAATGTATAGTACTAAATGATACACTAAGGTATTAAATATGTTTACATTGTTATGCTTCCATCACCATTGTCATCCTCAGAACTCTTTTCATCTTGCAAAAAAGAAACTCTATACCAATTAAAAGATAAATCCCCATGCCCCCCTCTAGTCAGCCCTGGGCAATCCATTCTTACTGTCTTTATAATTTTGACTACTCTAGATACCTCATATAAGTAGAATCATACAGTGTTTGTCCTTTTGTGACTGGCTTATTTCACTTAGCATAAAGTCCTCAAGATTCATTCACATTATAGCATGTGTCAGCTTGTCCTTCCTTTTTAATGCTGAATGATATTCTGTTGTATGGAGAGGCCACATTTTGCTTATCCATTCATCTGTCAATGGATGTTTGGGTTGCTTTCATCTTTTGGCTATTGTGAAATAGTGCTGCCATGAACATGGGTATACAAATATTTGTTCTAGTCCCTGTTGACACTGTTTTTGATTATGTGATCAGAAGTAGAGTTATTGGATCATATGGTAATTCTGTGTTTAGATATTTGAGCAGTTGCCATTCTGTTTTCCACAGTAGCTGCACCATTTTACATTTCTACCAGCAAAGCACAAGGGTTTCAATTTCTCCACATCTTTACCAACACTTGTTTTCTGTCCTCCGCCCCATAGTGGCCATCCTGTTGGGTATTAGGTGATATCTCACCATAGTTTTGATTTGTATTTCTCTCATGATCTGTGATCCTGAGCACATGTCATATGCTTATTAGACATTATATATATCTTTGGAGAAATGTCTATTCAAGTTCTTTGCCCAGTTTTTAATCAAGTTGGTTTTTTTCTTGTTACTTAATTGTAAGAGTTATATATATATTTTGTAGTCAGTCCCTAATCAGATAAATGATTTGAAAATATTTTCTCCCATTCCATGGGTTGCTTTTTCACTTTGTTGATCATATTCATTGACGCATAAAAGTTTTTAATTCTGATGAAGTCCAACTTAACTATTTTCTACTGCTTCTGTTTTTGGTGTTATAGCTAAGAAACCATTGCTAAATCTAAGATCATGAAACATTTCCCTTATGTTTTCTTCTAAGAGTTTCATTGTTTTAGGTCTTACATTTAAGTCCTTGATCCATTTTGAGTTAAATATGATATATTTTTTTTATATGATACAAGGTTTTACTGTATTTTTTGTTATTTCTTAGTGTTTGCCTTAGGAATTACAGTTTATACCTTCATTTATAAAAATGTGATTTGAATTAATACCAGTGTGATTTCAATAATATATAAAAACCTTGATCCTATACTGCTTATTACTTCCCTCCTCCTTTGTGCATTATTGTCATTCAAATAACATCTGTATACATTGTATGCCCTTTCATAAGGTTTATGCAGTTTTCTTTTACATTAAAAATCAAAATCAAAAATAATTACAAGCAAAACGTTTATACTGTATTTTTAACTTATCCATATAGTTACCTTTACCAGTGCACTTTATTTCTTGATGTGGATTTGAGTCTCTGTACTATCAAAGGTCTTGTTTCAGCCTGAAGTTCCCCCTTTAGTATTTGTTGTAGGACAGGTCTGCTGTTGACATATTTTCTCAGTTTTTATTTATCTAGGAAGTCTTAATGTTTCCTTCACATTTGAATGATAGTTCTGCTTGTTTGACAGTCTTTTTTTTTCCCTTCCTCCCTAGCATTTTGAATATTTCATCCCACTGTCTTCTGGCCACTATGGTTTCTGAGGAGAAGTACAGCTGTTAATGTTACTGAGGATCTCTTGTACATGATGAGTCCCTTCTCTTACTGCTTTCAAGATTATTTGTCTTTCAACAGCTTGATTATGATATTTTTATTTTTGGTTCTCTCTGAATTTATCCTACTTAGAGTTGGTTGAGCTTCTTGGATTTATAGATTAATTTTTTTTTATCAAATTTGGGATGTTTTCTTTTTTAAAATATTTGTTTTGTTTTGTTTTTTGTTTTGGTTTTTTGTTCTGGTGGGGGGAGGTATTTAGGTTTATTCACTGATTTTATTCTTAGAGGAGGTACTGGGGATTGAACCCAGGACCTCATGTATGCTAAGCATGTACTCTACCACTTGAGCTATACCCTCCCCCCAGATTTGGGATGTTTTCTGCCAGTATTTCTTCACATATTTTTTCTGTTCCTTTATTTCCCTCCTCTCCATCTGAGACTCCCATTGTATATAAGTTGGTACATTTGCTGGTGTTCTGCAGGTCTTGAGGGCTGTGTTAAATTTTCTTCATTTTTTTTTTTTTCTTTTTGTTCCTCAGGCTGGATAATCTCAGTTCACCTATCTTCAAGGTTGCTGATTCTTTTGCTCAAATCTGGTGTTAAACTTCTCTGGTGAAATGTTCCATTTTATTTATTGTTCTTTTCAACTCCAGAATTTCTGTTTGTTTTTTTGTATAATTTCTCTTTTTATTGATATTCTCTCTTTGCTGAGATACCTTTCTCATACTTTGCTATAGTTCTTTAGATATGGTTTCCTTTAGATCTTGAAATTTTAAAATAGCGGGTTCAAAGTCTTTGTCTAGTTTGGCTGTTGTCTGGGCTTCCTCTGGGACAGTTTATATTGATTTTTTAAAAAATATTTTATTATTGTATTATTTAATTATTTTATTTTGGCGGGGGGGGAGGTAATTAGGTTTATTTGAATATTTTTTAGAGGAGGTATTGGGGATTGAACCATGAGTGCTAAGCATGTGCTCTACCACTTGAGCTATATCCTGCCCCCAGTTTATATTGGTTTTTCCCCCATGTATGGACCATACTTTTTTTTTTTTTAACATATTTAAAACTTTTTTTGAAAACTGAACATTTTAAGTAATACATTGTGGCAACTCTGGAAATCAAGACTTTCTTTTCCAGTTTGTTGTTGCTTTTTTCTGTTTAGTGACTTTTCTGAATTAATTCCATAAAGTCTGTATTTTTTGTTGTGTGCTCTCTGCCCAGTTAGCTTAGTGGTCAGCTAATGGTTAGATGGAAATTTCTTTAAATGCCTGAAACCAGTGAGTCTCCTAGTTTTTGTTGAGGGGCTCTGTGTGCATCTTGGGCACATCTTCAACATTCCGCCAGTCATTTGACAGTTCTGCCTTAACCTTCACTTCCTGCTTGTGCAGAGCCTCCAGGTCAACCAGAGATGAGAGCTTAGGCAATCTCAGATCTTTCCTGTTCTGGGCATATGCACAGACCTGTGCCTATGCATGGTCTTCACATTCCCAGGAGTATGTCAGAGCTTTTCAAAGCCCCTATGAATATCTCATTTCCCTGCTTTTCCTTTTAAACTTTTTTGTTAACCTATTGTTTCCCCCAAGTGTTACATAATGCCTCAGGCAGCCATGAAGTTAAACAATTGCCTCTATTTGTTTTCAACCAATGCTTCTGGGGAAAACGGTTTTCATTCTGGGTGAGTTCCAAGACAGATGGAGTCTTCCAAGAGACTGCTAGACAGATCAAACAATGCCAAACCTTTGTGAATAAGATTTGAGGAGCTTCAACCCCACTCAGGAGTCAACTTTTCTCCAGAGAAGACTAGTTCCTTTTAGTAAGTATTACTATTTAGAAACCAAGTTTGGATGCTACATGTGGTCATTGCAACTGAGGTGTCATTGCCTCCAGGCCCTATCAATACAGGGGTAGGAAATATATGTGTGTGTATACATATACATACAAACATCAATTTCTTTGTGTATATCTCTGTTAGAAACTCATACCAGTTACTCGAAATCCAATCCAGTAGCACAGGGTTTATTCTATCCTTTAACCTTTTCATATCTGTTAACTCCTTTCTCTGAATGAAACTTGACCCTTCATCCTTAATATAGTTACTGATTTGTCCAAATCCTTCCTGTATGTAATCAGTCTTTTGAAAGCTCCTATTGGACATCTCTAATAAAGTAGGAGGAGGCAGAATGTTCAGTAGTTATTGAGGGAAAGCTCGAACATTCTCTGCTTCTTCTATCTGTGTAAGTGTCCTTTTGTAGCAGGCCATATTGTAACTTGTAGGAGAGTTTGCTACAATAGTATTTGTCCTTTCGACTACAGAATTGAGTTAGTATTGATGGCGTTCAGAATACAGGTACCACTGGAGAATTACAGAGTAGAAGATTTGGTGACTGTTGTCGATTTTCATTATTCACAGATTTCTGTATTTGTGAATTCATATACTTACTAAAATTCATTTGTAATCCCCAAATCAACTCATGGTGCTTTTGCAGTCATTTTTGGATGTGCGCGGAGGAGTGAAAAATTTGAACTACAACATGCATATTCCTGACCGAGGTGATACTCTAACTTCTTGTTTCAGCTCTTATGCTGTAAACAAGTATCCTTCTCATGGTCTGTTTAGTGCCATGTATTTTGCATTTTTGTGTTTTTGTTGGTGATTTTCCTGTTTAAAATGGATCCTAAGTGTAGTACTAAAGTGCTGTCTATTGTTGCTAAGTGCATGAAGGCTGTGATGTTTCTTATGGAGAAAATTTGTGTATTAGATAAGTTTTGTTCAGGATGAGTTAGTGCTATTGGCTATGAGTTCAATGTTAATGAATCAGTAACATATATTAAATAAGGTGTCTTTAAACAGAAACACATAAAAACAATGTCAGCTATTGATTGGTCGATGAAAATGTTGTGACCAGAAGCTTGCAGGAACCTAACCCTGTATTTTCCCTAGGAGCAATAGTTCAGTATTTGCTGACTCAGTGCTTGTGGTCACTTTATAAAATACAACTAGGAGGAATAATAGAATCCACTACCTGTAAAGCCTTTTCCAGCTCATGAGTGAGCCAAGGAAAATACTATATATCTTAAAAGCCATATGCAGAAAGAGTCTGATCAGTGGACTGACTGAAGTATAGTCATAAAAAGAGCTGATCTGTCAGAATATTTTGAAATAAAAATGTAAAATCACCTGCAATTTACAATATGCACAGGAAATAAAAACATGAAACTTATCTTTAAAATTTTGGTTTTGAAGTGTTGGTGAGGCAAAAAGACAGTAAAACTAGTTCCCACTTAGTAATGGTGTATATATTATCCTAAGTTGAAGCAACAATTTTAACCACTGGCAAGGGCTATAAATTTTTCTGAACTTGGGAGAATTAAGGTTTGCTAATTGTTATAGGCCTAGTATATTAATACCCATAAGAGGGGGATAAGTACTTCCACAGATTTATATTTATAAATGAAGTGATGGGAGAGGTGGGAAGGAGAAAGGACCCAGTAGAGTCAGTAGAACCAGAACCTTGAGACTAGGAAGACTTACGGAAGCAGATGAGGTCATGATTTGGGTAGTAGTGAAGAAGATTGTCCCAGAGGCACTGACTACAAGGGGATTAGTTTGTGTGGAGAGGAACATTAATTCCCAAACCAGAGAATCTAAATCAGGTTTTGAAACTGCTGAGTGGAGAAGGCAAGGCAAGGTATGTAATTATAATAAGGTGTCTACGGAAATCCAGTTGGTAAAGATTAGGTGTTTAAGTTTAACTGCAGAGGCACTTGGAGGCACTGCAAGCTTTTAAGAAAGGGAATTCCAAGTTCAAAACAATATTTTAAGAAAATGGTTCTTGCTACTGTGATAGTTTGCTGGGGAAAGAGGAGCTTACTTGCGTAATTCAGTAACAATTATTAATAACAAAAATGATACCTTTGTGTGTGATTTACTATTATTGAAGTGCTTTTACAAATGATCCTTGGAACACTCCTGTGAGGTAGTTTTTATTATTCTCACTTTTACATAAGGGAAAATGGAGGTCTAGAGTGTTGAGTAACTAGTTCAGGGTCACACAGCTATTTAATGGCTTGAGATTCAAATATCCTTTCTGCTACACCTCAGTTTCATTTAAGGGTTTGGACAAAGAATTGTTGTTGTAGGATTGGACAAGGAAAGAACAGAGTTGATTGCTCCTTTCTTCTAATAAGAACTGATTTTAAAGTATTGGCATTAGACCAAGTAGAGTCAAATATTACAGAGAAAAACTTTGACATTGGAAAAAATATGATAAAATTATTCAGAAAATCTTCCAAAAGTTTGTATTGTTCCTACTTGTAATTTCCTCTTACCTTTTTTTTCTCTTTGAGCCTGAATCTGCTGAAGTGTCATCTTACAACATACTTACATTTTTAAGAAAGGAACATCTGACGTTGAATGATTCTGGTAAATCTGTCAGCTGTTAGTAAATAAAAAGCCAGTAACTATCTCATTTGCAAACAAATCTTAGCTGAAATGAAATCTTATTTTTAAGCTTTACTTTTCATTTGAAACATAAATTACTGTGATTAGCCACTAGAAACAGTTACACGATTTTAGAACAGTGAGACACTTTAGAAAACATCTCTAGGTTTAAAATTCTAACACTTTTCTCCACCTCACCCCTGGCCCTTCCTGCCTACTCAGGACGAAATGGAGATTCAGATTCAACTTAATATCTATTGAGTTGGACATACTGCAAGGTACATTTGTTATTTTTTAAACTTAAAATCCTGAGAGGTTGTTTTCTTTATTTTATAGAAGAGGCAGCAAATGCTCATAGCTCACTGACAGTGTAGCCAAGAGTCAAATCAATGCTTTCTGATTCTAAGTGCAGGACTCTTTTCACAGAATTATGCTGTATTTTAGTTGGTTCAAGATTAGGTCATAGAGTGTTAGAGCTAAAAGGGACTTTGGAGATGTTTCCTTTACCCTTTCATTCCATAAATGAGCATGGATCCAGGAGTTAGGCTACCTATATTCAGATCTTAACCCCACCATTTGTTAACCATGTGACCTTGGGAAGTTACTTATTCTTATTTTATCCAAACTTCTGTTTCTTTATCCATACACGTGGGATAGTAGCAATATACCTAAGTCCTTGGGTGGTGATTGTGAGATTTAAATGAGTTCATTTATATAAAGTGCCTAGAAAAGTACCTGGTACATAGTAAGTGCTATAAGTACTGTTAGTAATTGTTAAGAGGTAACTGAGCATAATAGAGGTTTAATTACTTCTCAGGATCATATTAAAGTAGCTGAGTTTAAACTAGAATCCAGATCTTTGACTCCTAGTATTGTAGTTGATGCTTGGCAAAGTGTTTTCAAACAGTTTGTGTATCCAGTCCTCATTATGGCCCTATTAGGTCTACAGGTCAAGTGAAAGAAACCCTTGGATCCCCCAGAGTTGGTTCCCAGAGTAGAGATTTCCAGTGCTGTGTACATGGATGCCATTTATACAGTGGAATGTATTTCAGGTTCATAGAATAAAGCAGGCTTCTCATTTAGCAAGCTAGAGCTCCTCCTTTCTCCAAACTAGCCTTTTACTTTGGTCCAGAGACCTTTTTGAGGTCAGTTAAAGCCAAAGGGAAAAACTGGACCTTAGCCATAGCTCAGACAGCCATTTAATCTCCCTTTGTCTTGGAAATCAAGTTGCCCAAGTGTGTTTTCCCACCCTAAAAATTTCAGCTCTAATTTCTTCATCCTTTTGGGGATAATGGTAATCCTAGCACTGTTTAAAGGGATTCTATGAAGGGCAGGTAAATCAGTGTTTATGAAAAGACACTGCAAACTGTAATTTAAATGATAACATAATTGTAAAATGCCTTAGAGTAGGTTTATTTTGTTACTCGCCTGAGAGGGAGCTCATGTCCTCCTGCTTGGGTCAGCTATTTACCAGAATTCTTTTAGTCTGTGGATCAGGAATAGGCAGGGTACATTTTATCCTTGGAGAGATGAGCATGGAGAGGCTTGGTCCTGGTTCTGTTTTGGAAATTCTCATTTCATGTGCCCTGTTCTGGCAGGATTTTTAAACCTAACTTTTTGCCTTCTGCATATGGAGTCTGATATAGATTCCTGACAGATTTTGTGTGTCTTTTTTTTGTCTAGAGGAACCAGATTAGCATCTCCCAGTGGGTTCCAGTATGCAACCGATTGGTACTTGTGTCTCCTACACAGGGACAGTGGAGCAGGGCTCTGTCTGGTACTTCCCAGGTAAGATTTGTTGTTCCTTTGCTTGGTATGAAAAAACCTTAGTGTTTTTGTGCAAATGTCATGTATTTATAGATTAGCCAGCCAAATTGTGTGATGGAAAAAACCTCATGAGACCACTTCTGAGTCTCTGTGGTGCCAGCTCAGACTGATTCCTGCAGTATGGTGTCTAGGATGTTGCTTCTAAATACCCCAGCAGTGGAATTTAGCCTAGGATTGGGAGTGTTTCCAGATATTCATCATAGAGTTAACTTTTCTTCAGTTTCTTTTTGTGTTACTTTTATTTGGAGTAAGAAATATTTCTTTTTTTTTTCTTTTTATGAGCATAAAATCCAAGGAATAATTATTTGAGGCCTTAGTTTACCATTGATCATGTGATTCATTATAAAGTAGTTTACTTTGGATCCTCCTTGAGAGTTTTTCCTCCTGATTTTTGTAAACTGTACAAATAATTTAGTAATAAAGGAAGTAAAAATCACCCATGACTTCAAACCTGTAAACATCTGCTGGTTCTTTTCCTTTTCCTCTTTTAAGTATGTGTATGTGTACTATTTTTTTCCTTTGGTACCTTAACAAATATCCATTGAATTTTATGTTCTGGTGCTTTTTCACTTATGAGTAGACATTATTCATGTTGTTAGATAGATTTCATAATCAATTTTTTAAATGGCTACATGTTCTATTTATTTAGCCTTCATTTATATTAAATTATTTCTATTTTTTTTGCCATTATAGATTTTTAACGTGGTTATCATTTTCTTGTTACATAGTTTTTCTCATTTTTAATTATTTATTAAAGATAAACTCCTAGGAGGGTATACCCTAGGTCAAAGGGTATGAGCAGTTTCTTTCTTCAAAAAGTTGTTTTAATTTATGCTGCCATTAGCAATGTGTATATAACTTTTTCATTATTACCTCTCCTAAACTGAGTGTTTTTTAAAAATTTAAACTAATTGGGTAGATGTGTTATCTTGTTTTGCTTTGCATTTTTTTTGTTTATCTATCAGGGTTAAACATTTTTCTATGTTTATCAATTGTATTCTCGTTTGTGAAAATTGTACGCTTATATCATTTCTCCATTTATCTGCTGATAATTTATTTTTATTACCAATTTATATGAATTCCTTTTATAGCCAGTAACTTTCTTTTTCATATTTGATGCAATGAAAAATTATTTTTGAGTATATAATTATATATATTATTTATTTATACAAATGTCATACATTAAAATACTTAATATAGAGTAATTCCTTCCAACTGGTATATAAGCCTTGTCCTTCTGAGGATATGTCTTGTTTGTCCCTGTATTTCCTGGGCTTCTTACTAAGCCTACACAGAGGAGGCACTAAATGTATGTTGAATGAATGAAGAATGCTTATGCAGAAGAAGCATCTACTTTGGGTAGTCATATAGCTATTTCTTTTCAGAGTTAGGCTATGTTCTATTTTTTTGTGTGTGTACATTGGAAAATTTTAATAGAATTTATCCTATAGTTTTTAAATCATTTGTAAATAATGTGTGCAGAGATGGTAGATGGGGGAGCTCATTATATTAACCTCTGATTTGTGCCTCATTCTTTGAATCAATAAACATTTCTTGAGTACCTAATATGTAACAGGTATTAGGCTCTGGGACAGCATGATAGCAAAGCATCCATGTAAATAACAGGGTTGTCTATCTCATGCTGACAAGATGTGATTTTAGCCAGTGTAAATAAACTGGACATTTTGTCATACTGACTGTACCTCACTGGCACATCTTCCCATCTTTGAGTTCTCCTGCTTGGAAAACTCTGCCTCAGAATGACATTCTCAGGTACATGTCTGACAAGGAGGCAGATTTGGCTCAGAATGAGGAAGAACTTTGTGTTAACTAGAATTGTGGTATAATGGGATGTGCTGGCTGTATTTTGACAAAGTAAATTTGCTCTTACTGGAAATATTCAAGCAATGGTTAGAAGACTGTGTTAGGGGCATGACATAAAATCATCCTTTGTTGAATGAGTGATAGTATCAGATGATCTCTAAGGTAATGTCCAATGCTATAATCCTATTATCATTTCAAAAAGCTAAGGACATTGGACTTTCATCTCTGTCTTTTCTAAATAACCTCTTGAAATTCTGTCATACTCTGATGAGTCTACTTAAATTTTTTTTTAAATTTTGACATAGTTTAAGCTTATGCAAAAGTTATAAAAATAGTAGCATTTCCATATACCCTTCATCTAGCTTCTTCTAATGTTAATTCTCATATAACTATAGTGCAGTTATTAAAACTGGAAAGTGAACATTGATATAATACTACTAACTAATCTATACACCTTATTCCAATTTTACCTTTTTTTCCCATTAATGTCCTTTTTTTGGTCTCTCAATTTGGATTCATCTAGTATTTTCTCAAAATAAGATTGAGGCTATGCATTTGGCAAAAGGGATGTTATTTCCTTCTCAGTGCATCCTAGTAGGGGATACATGATGCCAATATGTCTTATTTCTGGTGATGTTAACTTTGATCACTAGGGTTATTAAATTGGTGTCTGTCAGATTCCTCTATTATAAAGTCACTTATTTTCCTCTTTGTGATTAGTAAATATCTTGTGAGAAGACACTGAGAGATTATGCAGATACCCTGTTTCTCATTATACTTTTGCTCATTACTTTTGCTCATTACTTTTAGCATCCATTGATGGCTCTTTTTTTTAAAATGATATATAATATTAATTAATTCTTTAAAAAATTATGGTAAAAAAGTATAACATTAAAGTTACCACCTTTTTAAATGTGCCCTTCAGTAGTGTAAAGTATATTCACATTATTATACAGTAGATCTCTAGAACTTTTTCATCTTCCCAAACTGAAATTGTATACCCACTGAATACTAACTCCTCCCCCTCTGCCCTGCTCTTGGCAACCACCTTTATAACTTTCTGTTTCTGTGATTTTGACTACTTTAATAGTGCATATGGATGAAATCATGCAGCATTCAGTCTTTTGTGACTTATTTTGCTTGACATAATGTCCTCAAATGTCATAGGCTTTCTTTTTTAAGGCTGTATAATATTTCATCATATCAGTATACTGCTGTTTCTTTATCCATTCTTCTGTCAGTCAGCATTTGGGTTGCTTCCACATCTTGGCTACTGTTGAATAGTGCTGCAGTGAACATAAGTGTGCAAATATTTCTTCAGGATCCTGCTTTGAATTTTTTGGATATATACCCAGAAGTGAATGGATTGCTATATCATGTGATAATTCTGCTAATGGTTCTTGACTGCAGCAGTCATTACTGTGGTGTTTGCTTGATGGTCATTTTCTAATTCCATCATTACCTACTACATTTATTGATTGGAATTCTATTATAAGGAAGAGTTGTCACTGCCCCTCCATTTATTTATTTATTTGTATTGGTATGAGCTAATTGATATTTAATTTATTCTATGAATTATAATCCATTATTCTTGTTAATTATTTTGCTGATCAAATTGCCCCCTGTTTGGCTGTTGGGAACTCCTTCAAGTTCCTTTCTATGTGTCTTCATCATTTTTTGAACACTTTCTTATTTCTTGACACCACAAGATATTTCAGGTTCATGTTGTATTTTCTTTGCTCTAGTCCTAGAGTCAACAATTTCTCTGGGGAGCCCTGGTTCCTTTTATTGAAGAATGATATTTGAAATATTTAGAAATCAAAATCTAGGTGCTAAATGTGCATGAGCCTATGTTCTTGAATTCTACTCAGGTTTTTTGAACCACCTAGATATAGAGGAAAGAAGGTAGTTCTCAACATATGTTTTATCCTACTTCTCTGAGCCTTAGTGTCCTTATTTCCAAAATGGGGAAAAAATAGTATCAACTTTGCAAGGTTGCTGTGAAATAAGTAAAACAGCAAACAGATAGGTCCTGGGCATATGGGAGATCCTCAAAAAGTTGTAACTGCTATTTTTGTTGCTATTTGTTATGTTCATGGTACTTAGGTAAATTTTTTCCTCACCTTATACATTGAAACTTAAAAAGAATTTTTTTTTTTTGGTCCTAAACTACCTTAAGCAAGTTGCAACCTCTCCCTGGGTCTTAGTTTCCTCATCTGTGAAAGGAGAAGGTTGGACTTAGAAGATCTCTGAATTCCCTTCCAGCTCAAGTGTTGTTATTCTAAGTTACTCCTTAGTTCTTCAGTTGCTTTTTCTCCAAGCTAAACAGCCTCAATTCATTTTAACCTTTACACTAGGACCTTTTATTCATCACTCTGATCATTCCTGTGGTTATTTTCTGGACCTTCTCCAGATTGTCCTTCTATTTAAAATAAAAAATTAAAAAAAACCCACCTAGTTTTTATTGAGTGCCAACTCCATCCATGCCCAGAATGGTGTTGAGCAATAGGACAGAAAATAAAAAGAGTGTAAGATAGACTGTGCCCTGGTGGAGCTTATAGTTTTGCTAAAAGGACCAGACACATAGAGTATTTAAGACTGGCTTGAGTCCTTCCCTTCTTTTTCCTTTTCCGTTTCTTTCTTTTCCTTTCCCCATCCCCTACCTCTTCCCCTTTTCTTCCTTCCTTCCTTCCTTCCTTCCTTCCTTCCTTCCTTCCTTCCTTCCTTCCTTCCTTTGTCTTTCAGAATCTTTTTGAAAGTAAAAAATAAGGATGCGATCTTATATTTCTTTTAATGATGGGCTGCCTGCAGAAGACTTTACCATTGAATTTGTTGGAAGCAGGTCTTCACATTTATATTAAGCATTGTAGTTTACACATCTCTTTTATGCTGATTATTTTATTTGGTTCTAAAATTTATGAGAGACAGAGCGGGAGCTTCTGACTCAGTTTTTTTCTCTTTCCACTACAGCATGCTTTCACCTTTGCCTTCTCACTCACCTTCTCTATTCTGCCTACTTCTTAAGGCTTATCCATGGTCTCTTTTCTATTGACACCAGATCTTTTCTATCTCTAAATTTCTGTTGTTTGTTGAGTATAATAAAAATACAAACAAAGCATAAATCCTAAGTGTGTATAGCTCAATGAATTATTCCAGCGTGAACATAACCAGCACCTGGATCAAAGAATAGAACCCTGGAAGCTCCATGATCCCCTTCTAATCACTATCCCTAACCATACCACAGTTTGGTTAACCAGTCTTTACTTTGAACACCAGAGAGTAGTTTTGCCTTTTAAATGTATAGTATGTACTCTCTTGTGTTTGCTTTCATTCAATGTTGTTTTCGAAATTCGTCTGTGTTATTCTGTATAGCAATAGTTTCTTCATTTTCATTGTTGTATAGTATTTTGTTATATGAATATGCCACAATTTATTTATCCATTTATTTATTGATGGATATTTGGATTGTTTCCAGTTTGGGCTTTTATTAGTGCTTTTATGAACATTCTTGTACATTTTTGTGTGTGTGAACATGTGTACACGTTTCTGTTGGGATATATACTTAGAAATGGAATTGTTGAATCTTACATAATAGGCATACACTCAGCTTTATAGACACTGCCAAATAATTTTCCAAAGTGATTGTACCATTTTACACTCCCATCAACAGCATATGAGAGTTCTTATTGCTATATATCAGGGAAAGGATTAACGCTTTTGTGTGTGTGTGTGTGTGTGTGTGTGTGTGTTTGGTAGATGGTCTTTAAACATTTTAAAATGTGATACCTGGTTCTGTTTCTTGTGTAGTTAGTTTTCTTTCTCTTCTTCACAAAATTAAGAGTTTCTTAAGGGTAGGGATTGTTTTATTTAAAAATCTGGCACAAGGGCTGGCATATTGTGGATATTTAATAGAGGTTGCGTAAATGAAATACGTATGTGTGGCATGTGTGTGGATAAGATCAAGAAGGCTATAAGAAATAACCATGAAGTGGTTGAGTTGGTTCATTCAACAAATACTTGAGTGTTTCCTGTGTATAATGCTCTGTACTTGATTCTGATAATACACCTTGTTCCTACCCTCATGGATATTATTGGTGGTGATGATGGAAAATAAGTAAGTATGTAAATAAATGTATAATTTTAATGAGTACTATGAATGAAATGAACAGGCTGTTGCTGTGATAGAGAATAATGGGATGATAAGAAACTATTTTAGATAAAATGATCACAAAAGGCCTCTTTGAAAAAGTAACATTTGAGTATTTGGGGATATTTTTTCTCTTTTATAGAAAGTTATTTGATATCTTTTTGGTTTAAACAAAAGAAAAATTAATGTTTTTAAAGGCCATGAGAATCTTTTTGGAGGAACATGGGCAAGAATGGGTAATACAAAAAAGTAAATGTGTGTTTATAGATATGTGAAGTATGGGGAAACTGGATGTTGTCCTTGGTACTAGATACCTAGGTACTTCAATAGTTCAACATAGTGTTAAGTGTTAACCCATGAATAATGGTAGGTCAGAAATACGGTAGTTGAACAGTCACAGAAAGAATCCATTGGTTATTCCTGGAGCTATAGGGGAAGAAATAGATCATGTCATTTAATGGAACTCACCCCAAAGCATAGCTCATTGAAACAGCTGTTGGTTGTGTTCACTGAACCTGTTTAAGTGCTCTGTGTTCTAATGTACCATTGCAGTGATATATGTGATGTAACAGGAGGTGTTCTGTGTTTAGTTTCTGTGTTACAAAGCCTGCTTGACAGCTGTGAATTAATGCGTAAGTGTCCTTGGGACTGACCAAAAGAGTCCTGACTAATCTTTTAATATCCTTGTCTGGAAAGAAAAGCAAAGAAAATAATAACTCTCTACAATTAGAAATTCTATTTTTTCCTTCATTAGTATCAAAGAAAAAAATTATTTTCATTTCATGCGTCCCATTTCTTCTTGGAAAAAGCCAGAATTGAACTCTCCTCCTGCTCCCTCCCCACCCTTTATATTGTAAAGGAAATATAGCATTATTGAGAGATTGGAAACTAGATTTTTAACCCTTTCCATAATTCTACTAATATAAAAAAATAATTCTTTCATTTCTGTGTATTCCTTTTTAGACTTGCCCAAATGCATTCATGTTTTTACCTATAATTTTATATACAAGTTTGTTTTCATGTTGCTAAAAATAATGATCTCTAATGTAAACTATGGATGCTGTTTACATCCATAGTTTGCGTGATGATGATGTGTCAGTGTAGATTCATCCATTGTAACAAACGTACCACTCTGTTGGGGTGTGTTGATAGCGGAGGATGTTGTGAGTGTATGGGAGGGGGGATATGGGAGCTGTCTGTACTTTCTACTCTTTTTTGGTGTGAACCTAAAACTGCTTTTAAAAATAAAGCCTATTTAAAAAAATCTGATTATCTGATTTCCCATTGAGTGACTTACCTTAATTTAATTAACCATCTCCTTTCTTATTGGACTTAATCCCCAGTTTTCTCTCTTGCGAATAGTGCTATGAGGATCTCTTGCATATTGTCTTATTCCTTAGGAATTTATTTTCAAAACTGTTCATTGATCTTGATAATAATAATATCACCCTGATACGATTATGGTGAGGATTACATAAATTACATATGTAAGGCACTCAGCATAGTGCCTGGCACACAGTAATTGTAACTGTTGGCTATTATATTGCTAAAGTACTTTCAAGTGCAGTGTGAACATAGAAGGAAGGCAATTCTGATGTGAACAACAGTGATGTTGACAATGATGGTGGTGATGATGGAAGCTTCTGCTATTTATTGAGTACCTATTTTGTGAAAGATTCTTTGCATTCTTTTATTTAGTCAGATAGTCAACAGATATTTATTGAGCATGTACCAAACACCATTCTAGGTGCCCATTTTGGATCCTCTTAGTGATCAGTTCACCAGGAATGGGATTAAACAAGGTTGGAAAGATTCTATAGTCTTTGCTTTGAAGCAGCTCTGCTCATGTTAACCCTCTAAGTGAATGTTCAGTGTTGCTTACATCTGTTTTTATTAATCTCCTAGTGGTCCCAGACGAGCCAGCCCCTAGCATGTGGTGGATCAGAAGAGATTCCTGGAGTAGACATTCAGCTGAATAGGAGGTACCACACTACAAATAAGGTGAGACTTATTAGTTCCTTCTATGTCTAGAGAGTGCTTTCACACATGTATTTTTATTTGAAACTCAGCAAAATTGTTAATTGGATGAGGAAAGAAATTTTATTGAATGCAGAAGGTGAGGCTCAGGAAAGTAAAGTGACTTACCCAAGGTCACAAGGATGGGAAGAGACAGACCAACTGAATATTGAAATCTGAGGCTCCTGTTGCCATGTCCTGTATTTCTTCCATTGTACTCTCTTGCTTGGAAAATACTTTAGAGAGAAAAGAGATGGATGTTAAAAATAAAGTGATATTATCTTCTAGAGAATTTCTTATTTCTTACATAGTCTGCCTTCAATTGAAGAGGCTTAGTGTTAGAATAGGTTTTCCTTGGGGTTTATTTGCAAACTACAAAACTTACGTATTTTATATGATCATTAATAAAATTTGTTATACTAAAAAATAAAAGTTTAAAAATATTTATTCGGTGCTTGCTTTGGTTGATTATGACTTTTAATGACTTTTGACTGCTTTCAGACAGCATTTTTCTTTCCTTTTCCTGTAATATCAATAAACATAGAACATTCCTGTTTTCAGTATTATTCTTTGGGAGGTAGGGTCAAGATTTCCTTTTTAAAGTACTCTTTTTCATAGGGCTTTTATTCTGATGCTCCGAATCTATCATTTCTTAGACATGGGTTCATAGACATATAGTCAGTGAGGTGGGTATGTCTGCTCTGAAATTTGGAGGACATTTATTAGAGTTACAGATATATTTGTACTGAGTGATAAGGTGCCCAGAAAAATGAAAATTAAAAATTCTGGGTGAAAAAAAATCTAAGCAATTAAAAATGCCCTTAGACCTAAAGAGAAATAAAAGCATTCTTCTAGAAAAAAATTTTTGCAACTAATCTTGATTTTCTTCTTTTTGATTAAATAGCTTTCCAATATCAAGGATTCCCCACAGCCTGTTGAGGAGAAGGTTGGTGCCCTCACAAAGATAATAGAAGCCATGGGATTCACAGGACCTTTGAAATACAGTAAATGGGTAAAGTCTTTTAAGTTTTTCTCATTTTTATTTTTGAGCTTTGTGTTTTCTGCTCCTCACAGAAGACTTTTTTAAAGCTTCTTCTTTGCTTTTGTGAAATACATGCATTATTTTGAGACCTTCAAAATATATTGTTGTCCCCTGTCCCCCCATTCCAAATCAGATGTGTACAATATGTGGGACTGAAATATTCTCTCTATTCCCTTAACCTGATTCCTTAAGTATCTCAGTAGCAGGCAGTCCAGTTAAGACTGGTCTTTCAAGGCCTTTGCTACATGCATGATATGCCATATAGGTGAGTTCTAAGGAATTAGATGGACCCAGTGTTCTGATGGGTGGTGTCCTTAAGGAAACATTACTCTCTCTGATTTGTAAGTGATTTTCCCTAGGTTATTGTTGTGACTTTCTTTAACATTTTACTAATAAGCATTTTAAAGTTAACTAATCAATTCTGTGATTTATTGTAATTCATATTATAGGGGGGTATTTGCTAACTGTGTCATTCCTAGTCAAGTCTTGGCTTACGTAGCACATTATCTGTTATAATATATATATAAATGAATGAATGTCCTCTCTGCATCAGGTGCTACTGCCCCTGGACTTTTATAACAATGTTTCTAACCAAGTAAAGTAATAAAACATTAGTCATTGAGTTTTTCTCCAGCCCAGTTTTCTCCTAGTACTACCATTTCTCTCTACAGTTATGGCAAAAGTACTTTTTAATACTTTTCAAGATTGTAAGAATGTTGGATAAGCTTAATAGTCACAAGTTTTATAGTAATCAAAGCAAACCAATACATAGTAGGGAAGACTTTTCTACAGAACATCATAGTTTTGCCTGAAATGACTAAATAATTCCAGTTACACCATTTTAACAAGTTGAATTCAAATTAGAATTTCAATTTTTATTATGGACTTTACTTTTAGTTTCTTCTTATAATGTCCGGCTCTCTTCCTAACGGTTCTCACTGTAGCAAATTTAGGCTTCTCTCTATAATCTACCTTTTACATAAACTGAACAGTGATTCCACAAGCATTTTGTTTGTAAGGGATTTTTAAAAGTATAGAAGTGAATCAACTATACTTCAATTAAAAAAATGGGAAAATGAGTAACACACATACTAGGTTATAATGATGTTCTTGAGACCCTAAGGTTTTGAAGTGCCTTCTTAATTATTAATAAGGTATTAGTTATGTTCATTAAAGTTATCTTTTTTACATCATGATTCTTTGAGAAATGGTGATCTTTGGTATATTTGGTAATATTATTAACCAGAATCTTCTCCCCTATTAAAAAAAAGGTTTGTGATTATGGCATTTAGATTTAAAAACTTAAAATATGTGTTTTGTTTGAAAGCTAGAAATTAATTAAAAGAAAAGGGAAATGAGAGCAGAAAGAAAGAAAGAAAAGAGAAAAAATTTACTGTTTTATTCATTTTTTGATGGTTGAGTTCCATTTGGTTGCTTCCATATGCTTTGTCTCGTCTGTTTTTTTATGATTCCAGAGGGAAAGTTGGCTACCACTTGGAGGATTACTAAATCATTAGGAAAATTTCTTCACTATTTTAGTTTAAGTTATTCCCTGATTTTTTCTTGGTTCCATTGTGACCTCAACTAAGTCCTTAATATTTGCATTAAAAATAATCTTTTGTGATGTGGCAGTGTCTACTTTCTATAACCTTCATTTTTAAGTTTGTGACATCAAAACATCAAAGTATGACATTCCAGTATAATTTGGGAGGGAAGATGTAGGTATAACTTTCCATTTTGAAAAATTGCAAGCCCTTTTCAGCAAATGTTGACTCAGAAATCTATGGCAGACACTTGTATTAAATTGTACTGGCAAAAATCTGAGTTTTGTGTTTTCACATGTCTTTCATTAGGGAGTAAAATGCCTGCTTGTCTGTCCACATCAGCAGTATCAGCCATCTTTCCTCCATCTTTTTATGTAGTGTTTTCACCTGTAGTTCCATTTTCCTTCTTTATTCATATTTAGGAATTTAAATGTAGCTTTTCCTTGCCTATTTGACTATCCTGAAATAGCCATTCTTTTTCGTTATCTTTTTGGCGCAACATCAGGCACAAGGATAACATTTAACAGATTCAGCTGCATGTTACTGAATAGGCAATTTCCAGATTAGCATTAAGCCAAAAAGTTATTCCTGTTTTGAAGGACACTGACAAACTGGAGTACATTCAGAAGTGGGCAGTGAGCCTTGTGAAGGCTTCAGAAACTGTGTTGAATGAAGAGTGGTTGAAGGAAATAGGGATGCTTTGCCTGGAAAAGAGAAGACATGATGGTTCTTCTCAGGTATTTGAGGGGCAGATGTAAAAAAAAAAATGGAGAGACTTAATCTGAGGTATTGCAGTGTGCAGATGATTTTTAATGAATGTTACATGAAACAGATTTTTGTTCAATATAACAAAAATCTAACAAGAATTGTCCTCCAGTGGGATAGGTAGCCTCACAAGGTCATTGGACTTGTTTGAACAGGGGCCCAGATAGTTGACTGTGAATCAAGAATGCTGTAGAAGGAATTCCAGTACAGAATAGAAAGTTCAAATGCCTTCAAAGCCCCTTCCAACTCTCATACAGCTGTTAGTGCAAGCCTTTTACTAGATTCGTTTTTTATCTTATAGGATGGTACAAAATGCATCAGTTAGTGGGAGAGCTTATTTTCATTTCTTAAAGCTGTCTTAGGTGCTTGTGTGTTAGTCAAGTAGACTGATGAAGTCTTCCAAAGTTAGAATGAAGTAAACATGAAGTCATCTGAGGACCAGAACAATTTGTATTGACTGACTGGAAATTTAGTCCACCTACCTCCTTAACTTATATTAATGCATGAATCTTGAAGAGGTTCTTTCCCCAAGTTGTTATTTCCAGTCCCTGTGTGATGGTCTTAAGGGATTTGCTTTAGAGATTTGTCCAGGAAAATGGCTCACCCAAGTATAAAGGCTTGGCTTCGCTGCAGGAAAAGTGAGGAACTATAAAATGCTCCTGATTGCCACAGTATGAACGCTGTATAAATACACTGGCCAATCTGATGAGGTCTTCATTATTTGTAATGAATGCTTGCTTCATGAACATGTGGTGGGGGAAAACCTTTCTCAAGGAAAGATTTGGCCCTTGGAGACAAGTCTCCCTTTCCTTAGGCAGAGTGGTTAATTATGAACCTAGAAGACTATATTATATATAAGAATCTGAAAGAAATTGCAAAGTTAAAAAAAAAATCAAGACATGGCCTTTAGAAATTTTACTTAAAATTATGTTTGTCTCTTGTTGAACTAGGCCTTAAGCTCCATGAAAGGAGTTTTTAACTGCTTTGTTTACTACTGTATTCCTAGTGTCGAAATCAGTGTTAGGTGCTGAGTTGGGTACTCAATAAATTATTTGTTGACTGAATTGAAGAGCTTCCAGATGTTATAAACTCTCTGTTTCAAGGATAAGAATAGTCCTGTCAGGGCCAAAACACTGGGATAATGATATCATTAGGATATCATTAGGATATCATTAGTTTGGTGATGATACAGACCAGTACTTCCCAAAATGTGTTCTATGTCAAATACTTCCAAGAACTGCAGGTGCTAAAAAAGTTAAACATGCTTCTTTTTTAGACTGCTGATATAGTGAATTACACTGGTTTGTGAATGTTGAATCAACTTTGCATTCCTGGGATAAATCCCAGTTTATCATGATATGTTGTCCTTTTAAAATATTGATGGATTTAACTCGTTAGTATTTTGTTAAGGAGTTTTGCATCTATGTTCATGAAGGCTATGGTTCTATAGGTTTGTTTTTTTCTGATGACTTTGGTTTTGCTATCAGGGTAATGTTAGCTCATAGAATGAGCTGGGATGTGCTCTTTCCTCTTTTTCTCTGGAAGAGTTTATGTAGATTTGGTATCATTTCTTCAGATGATTGATAGAATTCTCTAGTAATGTCATCAAGCCTGGAGTTTTCTTTGGGAGAAGATCTTTAACCACAAATCCAATTTTAGAAATAGATGTAGGGCTATTCATGTTATATATTTATTTTAGTGAGTTTTGGTAGTTTGTATTTCTTAGTTAATTTGTCCATTTCATCTAAGTAATCAAATTTATTGGCCTAAAGTTGTTCATAATTTTCCCTTATTATCCCATTAATATCTTTATGTAGTGATGTTGCCTCCCCTCTCTGATTCCTGATACTGGTAATTTGTATCTTTTCTGTTTTTTTCTTTAATCAGTCCTACTAAAGTTTGTCAATTTTATTGGTATTTTCAAAGAACCAATTTTGGCTTCTTTGATTTTCTGTATTATTTTTATATTTTCAGTTTTATTGATTTCCACTGTTATCTTTATATAGCATTCTTTCTGCTTGCTTTTAGGTTTAATTTGCTCTTCTTTTTTAGTGTCTCATCATGGGTTTTGTTTAGATGTGAGCTTCTAATATTGATTTACTGCACATATAAGTATGTCTGATTTCCATATTCTGGAATTCAGTTCTGTATTGTTTTCTCCCATATGAGCTTTAGACTAAAATCCCTGAAAACATAACAGGTCTCAAATTAGCAAATGAAAAAAATCTCAATTGCAATAAAAGACATAATTCTTGAATTTATTACAGTTACTTCCGCCCATCAGAAACTGAAATACGAACGTATGTAGTATTGGCTATAGTAGATCCTTGGTGACTTTGAACTTAAATAACAGCTCTGCTAAAATTCTAGGTTGGTTTCCCTTCAGTTGCTGTGTCATTCTCTTTGTGTGTGTGTGTGTGTGTGTGTGTGTATATATATTTAGTTTGCATATTTGAGTAATTTTCTCTATCATTTTAAGGAAAAGGAAGCTTCACAAGCCTTTTGTTGATAGACTAATTTAATTGTATCCTTAAGGAAATATTTTGAAAATCCTTAGAAATTCCTGTTCTTTAGCACTGAGTTAGTCTCTATACCTACCATTCAACTCTTACAAGAATTTATTTTTCATTTTTAGATTTTATAAAGGCATAATGTCCATACAGTGAAATATACAAACCTGAAGTATACAGCTCATTGGATAAATTAAAACCACCCTTCAGATCAAGATTCTAAGAGAATTCTTAGTGTTTTGGGGAACAGTAAAGTGTTGATCCTTTTACTATATTTTACACTCCTTAGAAACCCTTATTTATAAATATAGTATTCTGTTCATCAGCAAAAAAAAAAATGACGTCTCCCTTCTGGGAAAAAAAGACTTACAGAATAGATAATGGTGCTTCTGAGGAAATATTGAAAGATTGAGGGTTTTGTTTGTTTGTTTTTGGTCAGGAGAATGGGTAATTTTTTAAAAGAAAAGGTTTCACATTGTAAAGAATTAATGTGGATGATTCTGAACTGTGGTTTAGAGGCTCAAATGTGGTAAAATGGGTTTGAATTAAAGGTGGGGTGTTATCTAAATATTGGAAAAACCTTTTTGACGTTTTGATGCTAAAATCATAAAATGTGAAAATTGTATGAAGTCTGTGAATGGCTGGCTTTAAGAAGAGAAAACGTCTATGTTGGCTTAGCTATTAAATTTGCCTACAGATGAGTTTGAACTCATCCTTCTAGTTGAAAAAAATACAAGACTCTGTGACCTACATCTAATGGCACAAGGACATCCACTTGGTCATGTCTTGAGTTTGGTTTTATTCTCTTTGTCTAGAAGATTAAGATTGCGGCTCTGCGCATGTACACTAGCTGTGTGGAGAAAACTGACTTCGAGGAATTCTTTCTAAGTAAGTTACTGTTTTTGATAGTTCTAAAAAGAAAATGAATCTACTTTTCATTTTAATGATTGTGCCTTGGTAGGATAGTTTTTTTTTTTTTTTTTTTTTAGTTACTAGTGCAACAGTTTTTCCTAAACAAAGTGTGTAATAAAGGTGCTTATTTTTCTCTTTTAATAGAATAAACAAAGGCCAAAAGAACCCTATTAAGACATTTTAAAAAGTTTGGGAAAAAAAAACTAAAAATTTGTCCACGCATGTGTCTTTTTACTAATAGTAAACACATCTTGTTTTACATTCTAGATTTTTTACTTAACATTTTGACATGAACTTTTTGTCAATCATTCCTGTTTTATTTCCAGTTTATAATTGTTTTAGTTAATCCTGGAATATGCCTTATGATTTTTCTTCTTTCTGTTAAACACTGTTGGGTCAAAAGGCATATACGATTTTTCAATTTACATCTTGATAAATTGCTTTCCAGAAGTGTTTTACTGGTTTAGATTATGACTAGCAGTTGATTATATCAATACAATATTCATTTTGATGCTGTATACTTGTAATTATAAACAAAGTCAGTTATAAAGTCTTATAAAGTCATTGGGAAAGTTTAAGCTGTTTCCAGTTCCACAGATTTTGTGTGCTGTGCATATCTGTAGTAATAGTCATTATCCTCAAAGCAACAAACACTTAACTGTACATACTTGATATTTTTCATGGACAGCAAATAATTACATATATTTATGTTAACAATGAAGAAACAGTGCAGTTCTGATTATTTAATAGTCTGGTTTTTAAAACCAAATGCTAGATGTTTTGTTGATTTTATTATTTCAGCAGATTGATACTATATTAGAAATTTAAAATACTATGCTGAGTTATAATCCTAATTTAGTATCCACCTTCCATTTCTTTATTTATTCATAATGAGGAAAGAAAACTTTCCTGCTTCTTTTTAATCTGTAACAATTTCTTATTTTAGGAGAAATTAGTCTGAGGGGAGAAAATGTTCTTTCTCTACCTGATGAAGAAACTATGAATATTAGAAGCTGGATTTTTTCTTAAGTGGTTTCTTATGTCCATGTGCTCAAATATTTTTCATCAAATCTTTTTAAAACTTCATCTTCAGACATCTATTTAATATTTGATTCAATAAATAACTCAAATTTATTATGTTTATTTTGAAAGGAAGTTTACTAGCTATCTTTGTTTAGCCAATCCTCATTATTGAAGATTCTTGAGTTAATATTATAGTATTGAAGAATGAAACTATTATTACATATTTAAGTTAATATATCATTTCAATTTATTTATATTTATTTATATCAATCCAATTTATTTATATATATCATTTCATTCATTTATAATGTAAACTACTTGTAAAAATAAAAATTCATTAAATTATTACCATCACATATTAGTTTGCATTTACATGGCATGCTTTTACACTTGTCTCACTTAGGAGTTAACAAAACGTTGTGAGATAGAAAGGGCTTGTATTTTTATTTTCATTTTTGTTTTGTTTTCAGAAACAGTTGAAACTTAAAGAGGCTAAGTGACTCCCCCAAAGTTGCTTAGTCAAGCCTAGATCCTAAGTTATCTGGCTTAAAATCGAGAATATTTTTACTATAACATATTGCCTGTGAATGAATATAACTGCAAAATAGAAATTGTAATACATCTCAGTGTTTTTGTATTTTATAATTTCTTGTATTTTATAATTTTAAAATGAGAACTACGTCTATAAAATGTTCTGTTAGTTACAAACTGATGTTTATATGTATTAGAGTGTGTACATCTCAATGAGCTTTGTTCTCGCTTTGCTTTTTGAAGAAGTTATCTAGAGAGACAGTACTTTTTTCAGTACTTACTTCAGGTTTTCTAAGACTTACTTTAAGAATTGCCTTTTAGACCCATAACATGTTCATCTGTATTGGGCTCCACTGTGGTCCATCTTTGTCAGCTGTGGTTAGATTAAACTTTAAAATCAAACCAAAGTGGTTCCAAACTATGGCTAGTGAATAAAAAAGGGATCAAATGTGAAAAGTACCATTTAGAGGCAGTTAAAGGATATCTATAAAATAATGAGACTTTCTTGCATCTTAGATTCTAAAGAGTAGGCCAGATAGGTTTGGGGTTAAAAAAAAAAGAATGTATATATAGTACTTCCCAAGATTATGCCTTTAAAGTGGCTATTGCTCTCTTGAATTTTTGGTGTTTTAGAGCTTGACTCTTAGAGTCCTGAGAATTCAGTAACTTCTTAAAAGGATATTGGACCTCAGGTAGATGGTCAGTGTCATGCTCACTTTTCCAGCAAAAGTGAGGCCAGTGGTATTTCATGAAGATTGAGTTATTTACTCAGTAAACAATATGCCTATCAGCCTCTTGGACAGGACCCATAAAATGTGAAAGTTACAGATTCTTTGTCATCTCAGAGCCTTGTGTTCAGAGGTCTTGATCCAGAGACCTAGATATTGGGGATTCTGACCGGTAAGACATCTTTCCAGCCCACTGTGTTTCCAAGATGTTCTAATGATGTCATTGTGGCATAAATACGTGCACCCTCTGAGAGCACACAGTGTTTGCTAACTGGTCTTTTGGAGATCAGTTCTCTTATAAAGAGCACTTTGGGACAGAGGTGGCCAACCAATCAATAAAGCTTGTATTTAATTCCACACTGTTAACTGCAAATTGCTTTGCTTTTAGCCCTTAAGAGTTTGTATCATGGAGAGTAGGCTTCTTAATGAATAAATTTTGAGTTAGTAAGATTGAGGTTCATCATATTATTAACAAGTCTTAAATAGTGAGTTTTTTTCAAAGATAATTTAAACCCTAGTGCCTAAATAATTCACTGAAAAATAACAGTAGTGAATATTTATAGAGTACCTATTAAATACTAACCATTTTGCAAAACATTTTATAGGCCTTATCTCTTTTAATCCTCACAAAAACCCTGTAAGTTTCTCTTGTTCTCCCATTTTTACAGAGAAGAAAACTTGAGGCACTGAGAGGTAAAGTCACGTACCCAGAGTCACGTAGCAAATAAGAGGTAGAGTTAAGGTTTTAAATCAGGATGTCTGACTCCAGAGTCTGCATTAAACAAACAACTATGTTAATACTGCCACCCCATAACAGTAATGAGTTATTTAATTTTATCCAACTTGGTATTGAGGAAGAAAGTACCTAGCCTCAGAAAATAATACATTGAGTGTGTATTGGAGCAAGGGTGTGATTGTAGCAAGATCCTATAGCAGGTTTTAACTTTGAGGTGTTTAAACACATTTCATTAAGCTCAAGAATCTGCTGTGTTGTTGAGTCGCTCACAGTCAAACATTCAGTGGTCTTGTTTTTTAGGGCTTTACCCTGTGGGTTTCTGTTCTGACCCCAATGGCTACAGGGAGTCAGTCAAATGCCAGCTCTTTTCCCATCCTCAGCCCTGAGCTGACCCTTAGAAGGGAAAATTGTGACCCAAATCCAATTGCTGGCCTGTCTGTCTGTCTGTGCTTTCCAGCCCGAGAACTGATTCCCTCTCTGAGAAAACTGGAAAGGCTCCTGGAGGCTGCTGAGAAGCTTTGATGTAGAGGTAGCAATTGAACAGATTGTCCTTTAGAAGCAGCCAAATTTCATTTTCCAGATTGAAAGACAGACTTCCAAGAAAACTTTTCTTTTTAATGTTTTGTTCTAGCATCCAAAAAAGACCCAACTTCAGATCTGGGCTTGAGAGTTTCTCATGGCTATTCTTGTTCTAGGTGGAGGGTGGTTGGCCCACTCTCAGATGGCATGTGTCTTAATAGCTAAATGACTGGCCAGGCCAGCCTTCACCTCCCTCCTGCTGGGCTCCAAGAGGAAGTCCACTTGACAGCTGCTGGGCACCTCCCAGTAATCTCACCAGGGTATTTTGGTGTCACTTTGTGACAGACCTGGACTTAAACCCCAGCCCAGCCACTAGCTTGTTAATATTGTGGCTGCCCGCAAGTTACTTAGGCTTTTTGAGCCTGTTTCCTCAACTCTAAAATGAGGATTATAATGCCTTCCTTCAGAGTTAAAGTGAGGATTAAGTGCAATAATGTATTGACATGACCACTGGTGGACCTGGCAGGAAGTATGGGCCCTTAGTGAGTGTTAGTTTCTGATACTAGTATAGAAAGGCAGTTAGTGATTAAGATTACAGTGTATGGAATCAAGCAGATCTGAATTTGATCCCAGATGTCTCATTTCAGAGGTGTGTGACCTTGGGCAATTGTCATGAGCTCTCTAAGGGTCAGTTTTCTTACCTATCAAATGGGGATAATACCAATACTCACCTCATAGGAATTTTGGGAGGATTCATTGAGCTAATCACGTAAGGCACCTATAATAATGTCTGGCACAAAGTAAGCCCACAGTGAATTATAGCTCTTCATTATTATTGGTGGTATTAGTGTACCTCACAGGACCCTGCTCTGTGTTTTCTCTCCTAGTGGGCCCTATTTGTTATCATTTAGTACACTGTGTACTTCATTATCTGCTGAAAGGCAGAAGATACTACTTTGAGTCCTTGCTGCAAAGGACAGATTCTACTCTTAGGGCCCAAGTCTCCCACTGATTTTTTCTTTATCCTCTTGCTCCAGCTTTTCTCCCTGCCATGTAATAAGGAGGGCATATCCATTGGGGGACCCCTTATCCAGCCAGAAGCATTTCTTAGAGATTTGAGAATTGAGAGGCTTGGATGTCTAAGCACTGACGGGATTTTTGGTATCTTAAACCAAGGATGAGCTCTACCTGGTTTTGTCATTCCTGGGGTGATGAATGGCCTTTTGTTAGATATGATCTGCTTTCTTATTCAACTACAGCTCCCTAGATCCCTACTTCCTTCTCCTGGTCATTTATTTGGGTTGAATTGTTCAGCATACCCATGTTCATAGCACATTGGGTCACCTTAAAGAAAGAAAATGGGAGAAGGAGACTAGAAGCACTTAGACTTCTCAGCAGGGCTCAAGTGAAAACAGCCTGTACTTAAGTGGGATAGGCAAGGTGGTGTCTGTCTAGCTTTCCAGAAGAATTTGAGACCAAGAACGAAAGTAACATTGAATCACATGAAAGTTAGAAGGAATCATGAAGATCATCCAGACCACATTATACAAAGTGAGAAAACAGGCTCAGAGAAGAGAAGTGATTTGCCCAATGCCACACAGCAAGGTGGTAACAGGGCTGGAACTAGAAGGCTAATTGCCTGACTGCATTCAATGCTCTTTTCAACCCATGGGCTTGCCTTGTAGTTCCACTGGCCCTCTTTGTTAGCATAATCAGAGAGTACTGTGACTGCCACATGTTTTAATTAAACAAATTCCTATCAATATTTCAAATATAGTCCATATTCTTTTTATAAACCTTCATATGTTTGTGCTTTATTGTTATTTTCTAGGGTGTCAGATGCCTGATACATTCAATTCATGGTTTCTTATAACTCTGCTTCATGTCTGGTAAGTGAACAATTTAAGTGAAGTCATCAAATGTATTTTTTTCTTAAACACTACTGACTTGTTAAGGTATAGCCTTCCACGGGGCTGATTATATGAAACGTCAGTTCAGGCATTAAAAACTGTTCCTTTCATTTTTAATAACTGGTGTCTTGTAGCACATTTTTATTAAAGGTCAAAGCATAGTCCCCAAAAGAAACTTAAGTGGGATTTTCTCAAAGAACACCTAACCCAGTGAACAATGCTATCAGTATCTCTAAGAGACCCTATGAGCTTGGATGGAAAGTTCTCTCCCTTGGCTGTTTTAGGAAAGTTCACATTTACGTAAAAGTGGTTTGAATTGTGAGCATCCGTGGTCATTTTCATTGCTGGTCATCAGAAACCTATAACAAATTATAGCACTGACATTTACGCCTGTACCTCTAAAATGTGCATACCGGTTAGATTCATGCCAGGTTTGTTGCATGTAAAAATATTTAACACCTTAAACAGTATATTTTTTCTTCAGCTGCAAATTAAGTAGCCAAAAAAAATCAATTTTTCATCTAATGTTACACAGTATTAAAGGTCAGAAGGATATAGGAGAGTCGTTGAAGTGGGGGCTGGGGAATGTATTTATTGAACTGCCAGATCTTGGGAAAGTAAATTCTGGAGAACTAAGTTTACTACTTTGACCATAGTGAGTATCTGAGGAACGTGGGGAATGGTTGCCCTGTCAAAAGGACCCTTGTTTGAGACTGCCTTCAGCTGAGCTTTGCATCACAGGACTGACTACTATATAAAGACTTTTTGGTTTTGATCACCTCTGAAATATTTCTTCTGAACTCACATAGTCAGTGAGATTGGCTAAGGGGCCTAAGACGGCAGTTTATTTTATGTTATTTTTTTCTAAGCTGGTAGCTTATTGAGTGTACACTGTGTCCTGAGCAGTCAATAAGCTATGTCAAGAAGCTCACAGTCTAGTGAGGGAGATAAGACATGTATAACAGTCAGTTATAAATCAGAATGGCTGAGTTCTATAATAAATCTAAGTAGTGCCTGTGGAATCACAGAGGAAGCCGCGATAAAACTTGTACTGGTTCTACCTGTTCTTTGAAATGTACCGTGTCTCTTACTCAGGCAGCTGAGAAGGCAAACTACCTTCTGTCTGAATCGTGAAGGTTAGGAAAAGGTTCAGGGAGGGCAGCTGGATGTACTGAGAGGAAAACTACTTTTTCAAGGAGAGGACTGCAGAGGTGGCACTGTGGAATTACTCACTGGAAAGGTGGGAGGGTTAAGAGGAGGCTAGGCTGTTCCCAGAGGAGCTCAAAGATAATATTCAGAGCCTGTATGAAAGACTCTTTATTGCCCAGTAGCTAGAGGTATCAGAGTGTTAGAGGGAGTGGATGACAAAATAAAAAATATAATCCCTGTGACCACATCCCAAGGTCAATACCTGACTAATAGTAGCCGAGAGAACCTTGAAACTACTTGTAGTCCTTTCAAGTTAGCCACCATTTCCAAATGTGCCTGCTGATTCTTCCTTGCTGAGGTTGGTTTAATTTCTCAGCGGAGCAGGGGGGTACCACCATCAGTTAAGGAGGGGGAAGGAGGCTGTCTGCTTTAAATCTATGCTCGATCTCCCCTCCGTCCTTCCTCCTTAGTTCTCATGATCTGCGGGCTTTGATGGGATGAATCAATAGCTTTTCAGTTTGAATCAGCAAACTTTTATTGAGGACTGTGTGTTAAGGACAGAGGCATTGGAAATAAGGACATGACATGGTGTGCACCTTCAAGAAACAGTCTAGTGGAAAACAGGCAAAGGACAATTGCCTGTAATGGGTGACAACGAAAGAAGCACTGTGCTTCTTGAAAGAAGTGAGGCACAAGCAGATACTGTGGAAGGACAAGGCGTGGCTAAATCCAGATTTGGTGGAAGGGAGCGGTATTGGATAAAGAGTTGCTCTGTGGTAGAGGTGACATTTGAGATGCACCAAGAAGGGTGAGTGGAATTTCTGTCAGAGAAAAGGAGGACATTTTAGGTTGAGGAAATAATTAGGAGCAAAACATAGAACATGTACAAGAGCACAGAGTATTTGAGGTCAGTCAGTTGTCCGAAGTGTGTAGGGTGAGTCTGTGGAAGAATGTAGTGCAAAAGGTCACCAGAAAGTTAATTTAGGGTCCAGCTGGGCTGTGATCCTCCAAGAAGAGTTGAGGAAGCTCTCTTCTAGGGGATAGAGGTCTAAGAGGGAGTAATGTATCCACCCCAAGCCTGTGGAAAAGCTGTGTTCTTCTAGCCCTGTTCTCTTAGCCTGAAGCTCTAGGAGGCTAACTGAGGGATAGCCAAATCCAGTATTACTGGGCTCAGTGGACTTGCTAGAGATGTGTAGGGTTGAAATACCTCCTGTGGGTGGTAGTGTGAGGGAGAGATGGGGAAGTTTAGATAGCAGTCATAAAAATAGGAAGAATTCCACCCCCTCAACCCCCAAAAGACCAAAACTAGAACACCCTGGCCGTGGACTTTTCAGAAATCTTGTTTGGGTTCCCAAGGGTGATGGCTCCCTGTCGGCTCTTAGAATAGGGACAGGATTTCTCATATCGTTAGTTGATGTTTCCCTTATCCTGTCTGCTTTCTCTAGTTCCTAAGTTTTTTTGTGTATTGGGATGTAGGACTGGGACCCCTCCAGTTCCTAGAAGGCCCCTATCAGTTGTGTATTCAGATGAGCTTCCAGCTGCAGTGACTGTCCTTTGTCTTTGCTGAACAAGATTAGTATTGACTGTTGAAAAGATGCTGAGAGAGGTTGCTGTCTGGGCTTTCCAGCATCCCCACATGGACCTGATAAAAGTAGACCTTCTCCTCAGTTCCCTATCTTGGGCAGTGACATTGTGGTCCATTCAGGTGCCCACACCAGAAACCTGGGAGGCCTGTTTGACTTTCCCTCACCCCTTTCATCTGGTCAGGCACCAGTCACCCAACTCAAACTCTTTGACCATGAGCCACAGTAACAAATGCATTTTATTTTGCAGTCCAGAACATACACATGTATCTGGTACAAAAGTTTTGTAAAACTTATAATGTCAGATAATCTGTGATATTTTGTGTTTCATTTGAATTCATTTTAAACAGAAATTCAAGATGTCACCCACTAAGTTGATTTCACTTGGTTGTAAGCTACAGTACCTGTAAACTGGTCTTTGGCCTCCAAATTCCTTCTTCCTGTGCCATTGATCTTCTTGATACAAATGGGATTAGTGTACACACACACACACACACACACACTTACTCTCCTTAATATTCTCCATTGTTCTCAGGATAAAGTATGTTTCCTAGCATGGCATTCATATCCCACCAAATATGCCACCTTTACTTCTCTCATCTGTTGCTATTCTGGTTACCACTACCACCACCACCCCCTTCCCTGCAAGAAAAAATAAAACTATATAATAGAAATATCAAGTCTTCTGCACAAAGCTTTCTTCTTCCCTTCTTCCTCCTCTCCACTTGACAGACTCTTGTTTTTCATTCAGTATCCAACTCAGATATTACCTCTTCTTTGAAGCCTTCTCTCTAAAGGCAAAGTTAGTTTCTCTTCTGTGTTCCCTTAGTATTTTAGATACATCTGTTACGGTACTCATCACATAACATTTTTATATTCTATCAAATATGTATCAGTCTTCCTTGTGGACGGTGAGTTTATTGAGAGGAAGAATTATTTTTAGAACGATACGAAAATTTTGGAAAGATATGAGATATTTCTTCCCCTCAGTCCCATGTCTTACTCTTAGTTTGCATTGATAAATATTAATTAAATAATCTGTGGCCTCAGATCTGACTTCGCTCCCATGCAATTGGAAGGGTCCTGGCCACTGCCTGTTGGTCAGGTGGGAGTGGCAAAGCTCTGCTCCTGTGTATGTTTCCCTGGGTGGTGAGATGTATGTAGGTGGAATTTATGTTGGTGTTCTAAGCACTAATTGACTTGTAGAGGCCCCCATTTTAAAATTTGTCATGGAACACTAGTATGTTATTGATGCAAAAATTAATTTTAGAAAGTGGGATGGGACAAATAAAATTAGAATATGTCTATGATGGAGGTGGAGTGGGAGGAAGATGCAGTTTGTATTTTTAAAAATTATTTTGAAGTCAGATGTAAGTATCATAACTACTAGGTCCTTTAAAATATTATTTTAAAATTTATTTACATATATTATCTCACACATTCTTATAACTACTTTATTCCTGTTTACATATGAGAGATCAGAGGCTTAGAGAAGCCAGAGAGCTTGCCTAAAGAACTGGATAGTACATGGTAGAGAGGAAATTCCAGCATCAGTCTGGTTAGCTTAAAGTATTAACTGCTTTCCTCATTGGTAATTAAAATTACTGAAGTAACTAATTGAATAATTATTTATGAATACTAATAGTATTTAATATTAGTCAGTACTATATATTGCTTAGTTAAGAACCTGCTTATTCTTAAACATAAATCCATAAATTATAATACTAATTTTTAAATTGAACTTACTGTATGCAGATTTGTTCCCTGCCCTCATGGGGCTTAGAGTGTGGGAGAGAGACTTTAAACAAATCGTTAGTAAAATGCCACTGGATGGTGCTATGAGAGGAGGTGATAGGGCTCCGTGGAAGTAGAGGGATACATAATTTAGTTGAAGGGGGTGGGTCACTCTGGGAGGGCTTCACTGAAGAGATGACATTTAAACTGACACCTGAAGATTAACAGAAGTTAGCAAGTCAGAGATTGGATGAAGAAGCATTGCAGGCAGAGGGACCTCATGGTTTTCAATCTTTTTACCAGCAGAAGAACCCTTTTTAAAAATGAAGTTTTATGCTCAGCCACAGTGTTTGCATAGGTAAAAGGATTGCTACTCAGGTTGAAGAAGTGGGAACGACCTGCTCACTTCAGGTCTTCACAAAACGCTCACTGGTAAGGGACCCTTACATAGCTCCATGGAAGCTCAAGGCACAGTTTAAAAACCACAGATCTAGTCCAGCTCTCTCGTTTTGCAAATGGGGAGGTGATTGTGGCAATTTTAAGGGGTTTGTCACAGGCCTCTTGATCAATAATGGGAGGATCCAAGACTCAAATCCAAAGCTGACTATGTGAACTGCGCCTTCTGCAACACTTTGCTTCCTGCCTGCATGACCCCTTTTGGGGTCATGGGGATGGGAATCTCTTGCCCTGAATTTGGACTGCATAGCACTGACCAACAACTATATGAAACTGTTTCTTGGCACTCCCTGTCTGTGTCCTGGGAGAGGCAAGAAGTAAACCTGAAAATAGTCCAGGGTGACAAATGCTGTGTTTGATAAGCAGACATACAGATCGTATGGGAGAAGGGGATGGGGAGCAGCCTGGGGATGGTCAAGGAAAGCAGTTGCATTGGCCTTCCGGGGTCAAGAACCAGAGGACATGGAGTCTGGAGGAGTTATTAGGAGGGGAAGAATTAATTGTAAACTACTTTTTAAGACGTTCCAAGTGAGAAAGAAAGATGAGATGATGATCACTTGTGGGAGAAACAGGATGGAGGGGAGAAGCATTTTGTATTTTGTTTTTATTTTAAGGTAGGGAAACACTGGAACACTAGGTTAAAAAACACTAGGTTTTTATAAGCCTGAAGGAGGAAACCTCTGGGAAAGAAGAGAAGGAAGTAAAGTTGTGGAGGTGGAAGAGACTGGAAGAAGACAGACTGGTTCCAGTCTCAGTCCAGCCAGAGAACTGCCCTGGCAGACACTCCTGGCCTTTGCAAGAGGGCTTTTTAAAACCACCACAGCAGTTTTGATAATAGCTGTAGGGCTTTCAAGCTCGTGCTGGATTCCAGCAGCTCCAGACCTGCTATATATGGTGAGCTCTGGCCATGTACACGTCTTCTCTCTGCCTCTGCCAGCTAGAGTTGCTCTGTTTAAACACCCACACATGTAGCTGTTTGCCCAAACCAAAGGCTTATGCAGCATCATTTTACCAACATTGCATAACCTAAGAGCACTGGTACCTGCTACCCAGGAGCTTGTTCTTTATAGTGGCTCTGACAGGCAGGCCGCAGGCCAGGTGTAGCTCTTGGAGGAGGCTCTCTGTCAGGTGAGATGGCTTCAGGAAGTGCCTCGCCCACTTGTCTGTTTGCCCACACACTGTCCTGTGGCCCCTGTGCTCCCTGCATAAAGGTTAGGCTTCGTGGGGAGGGAGTTTAGGAAACCAGGTGGAGATAGCCATGTACACAGCCCCAGGAAAGGATCCGCGTGCCAACTCACAAATAAATAAACTCATTCATTAGCACACTGCTGAGACTTGAGTGTGGCCATGTAGGCTCTGCTTTCTTGGCCTCAGCTGGTGGCAGAGTAAGGGAAACAAGCTACGTGAAAGTCCCTTTGGGATTCCTTTATAGCAGCCAGAGTGACAGACCTGCCCAAGTGCCCACTAAGCTTCATTGAATTCAAAATCAGATCCTCTCTAAGCAACTTATAAACTACCATGAGAGAGAAACAAGGCCAAAACACAACTGGCATTGTCAGAAGGCCCAAACAGAGCAAGCGAGACAGGATGCTGAGAGCTGCCAATACATGGCAGGAGGTCAGCATCAGGAATAACAAGAATTCTTCCCTCTCAGATTTAGGCAGAGGGGAGGAAAGCATGGCTAGGAAACTCTCCTTCCTTTGAACTCTGCAGGCAGTGTTGTCTTCCTCCATGTCTGATCTAGCAGGAAGAGATTTTTGGAGCTGTACTGTCACAGAGTAGGGGAAACAGTCAATACTGACACTGCCTGGAGAGAGGGGCACTTATGGCTTGGGGAAGGGAGGGGAGCCCAGGCTTCATTGCAGCTCCTCTCTTCTCCACTGTGCAACCTTAAGTTACTTAACTCCTCAGAACGTCAATTTTCTTTCCTGTGAAATGGGGCCACTTGTACTAGATAGATGATTATGTACCTTGAAAGAGACAGTGAATGCAAATGTATCTTACAGTGGCAAATCTCATACTAGAGGACTTTTTTGTCATACTAGAGGACTTAGTAAACGGTAATAATCATTATTACTATGTGCCATAAGGCAAAATTTACACTTTAGCCTTTTATATTTGGAGACTCCTAGTGAGTGAGTCTTTCTTCCCTTTTCCCCTCCTTCCTTTTAGAGATATTAGGGAGCCATCGGACTAGGGCTTGAACACTCCTTTTTTTCTTTACTTTGCTAGCTGGGTTATTTGCTTTCCTTATATGTAAAAGAGATCAGTATTATTTATGAGGCACTGGAGTCACTGAGAGACAAGGATAGTACTGTGAAGCTTAAAACCTCAATAATAAATTTTGGATTTAAGAACATCATCAAACTCAGGAGGGGCAACTGGAATTGCTCCTAAACAGAGAGTAGTTTTTGCACAGATTAATTTGATACTCAGAGTAGGTGCTTGCTAAATCCTTGCTAAATGAATGATTAAATTAATTATTTAGTAAAAGAATTTTTAAATTGCCAGATTGTCTCTTTTTAAAAAGATTTTTAAAAAACATACTTTATTTTTTAAGAGCAGTTTTAGGTTTCAACAGAATCTTTTCTTTTTAAAGTTTATTTTGCATTCTTAAGGGCAATTTTTATTATGTTTTAGCATGGAAGTCTCCCCTCCCCCACCTTTCTGTTCCCTCTAGAACAGAGCTCTGGAGTTATGAAGTTTAATCAGTAGCAAAATGAATTTGACCTCTCAACATTTAATGTAAGCATTTATTATGAGGAATGCTTCCATGATGTCAATTAAGTAGAGCTGTCCTGTTCTTTTATTTAAACCTAATATTCTCAGTTGTGGAATAATTTAATGACTCAAATGTTACTGTTGTATGGTCAGAGCCTGTGACAAGTATTTGCTTTGTTTTCTAGTGGTACCCACTACAGGATCATCAAATCTTTTTTGTTGTTTACCATTTTGAACTTGTTTCATTCATTTTCTTTTCACTTTCCAACATGCTTTAACCTTTTCTGGGTGATTCAGAAGATCCTGATAACCCTTAAGTATATTTTGCCAGGCTGTCTTTGAGTTGTGCTGGGTAGCTCATACCCAGCCTGTTGAACCTCCCTGTTGAACCTCAATTGCTGTGCTGTTTTTTGTGTTTGTTTTAAATACATTTTTAGTTTCTTTCCTTTTAGCCTGCCAGCAGTTACTTTTTGCTGTTGTTGGTATGTTTGCCTTAGGTTAGCCAGTCTTTTCCCTTCTGATATCTTATTTCTAGTGTGATGCTAGTTTTGAAACTTAAGTTATTGCCCGTGTGAAGATTAAATGAAAAACAGTAAGTGGATTCTGGAAGGTTTGTTCTAGTCATTAAAGAGGCAGAAAAACAGTACAACTCTGGGATCAGATTAGCAGGGTTCAGATCTCAGCTTTGACAAGTAACTAGGTTTGTAACTCTGGGCAAGTTACTTCTCTTAAGACTCAGTTTCCTGAACTATGAAGTGGGGACAGTGAGAATACCAGCCTCCTATAGTTGTTTTAAGGATTAAATGAAATAATGCATTTGAATCACTTAGCACAGTGCCTGGCACATAGTTGTGTTAGCTGTTAATTACAGCGTTTATCCACTTCTGCTATTAAAGGATTTTTTTTTTTTGCTTTCTTCCTATTTCTTAGTCATATTAGGATAGGAAAAATTGCCAGAAAAGCTGAATTCAGCCTAGACCAGATGTTACCCTAATAATTGCTAGATTGCTAAATTACTAGAACTCTGTATCCTAAAAAAGGTTTCACTGGGGTGACTGTAGTATGTGTGGATGAAACATAGAGCTGGAGTTGAGATTTCTTCACCTCCATCCTTCTATGGCAGATTGTTTTTTCAATGTAAAAGTAGTGTGTGTAGAATGCTACCACTGTGAAAAATGGAGAAGAGTACATAGAAACATAAGCTTATATGTGTATAAATTATATGTGGAAGGATTCCTAAGAAGCTACTAACTGTTGTTGCCTTAGGAAGAGGAACCTGGGGATTGGGGGATGTGGGTTAAGAAGGAGACTTAAGGTTCTTTGTTTTTTGTTTTTTTGTTTTTTACCATGCACATGTATTATCTATTCAAAACAGTTACTAAACAAAGAAAGGAGTAGACTGAATGTGTAGGCTTCAAGGTCAGGTGCCCTAAGTACCTTGATCTTCAACTTGATCTGGAAATTCCAGGCAGCTGACTGTCTAAGATGTGGGCCCCAGCCTTCAGCTATGCTTTTTCCTTAAAGAAGACAAAGACAAAAATTCTTCCCAACAAGACTTTTCTGTCCTTAACTACCTAGAGAATTTGATTCACAAACTCAAGGCCAAAATAAGTTGAGCCTTTCTTTCGTTAGCTGAATTTGGTTATGGTGGCTGAATGGACAGCCCTGTGGATCAGAATCTTATTTTCCCAGTAGAACTCATGGGAATCTTTAGTACACTTCCTGTTGATGAGAAAACTGATTGTTTGTTTTGATTTTATAACTTTAACTATGTGTGATGAAATTTACTCTAGGACTTTATACTTGAAAGTGTTTTCCATCAATTGTCTACTACACTAATTAGGTACAGAGTTTTAGGAGTAATTAGAATTCGCTCTCCTTTCGTTTAGCAAGCTTGAATCTATATTTTCTAATCTCTTAGTATCAGCAAAATTAGGTACAGGTTGTAGCAAACTTCTCTCGAAAGGTAGGATAACACTTTAATTTAAATTTCTGGAACAGACCATTGTGAATACCATGGTTCGACTGAAGTAAATATTCACCAAATTTATCATTTTCCAGCCCTGGCAACATTAATATTTAATTATAGGGTTGAGGCTGGGAAGAAAGAGTTAAATTCTGAGAGACTCATCTGTTCTTTTTTTTTAATTCTTTTTTTTTAATTAGTTGAAGTATAGTCAGTTACAGTGTGTCAATTTCTGGTGTACAGCATAATGTCTCAGTCATACATATATAGATGCATATATTCATTTTCATATGTTTTTTGATTTAGAGACTCATTTGTTCTTTTTTTTTTTTTTTTTACTTTTTTTATTGAAGTATAGTCAGTTTACAATGCTGTGTCAATTTCTGGTGTACAGCACAATGCTTCAGCCATACATGAATATACATATATTCATTTTCATATTCTTTTTCACCATAAGCTATTACAAGATATTGAATATAGTTTCCTGTGCTATACAGTGTAAACTTGTTTATCTATTTTATATATACCAGTCTATATCCCAATTTATCCCTTCCCACCCCCTAACTCCCTGATAACCGTTAAGTTTGTTTTCTATGTCTGTGAGTCTGTTTCTGTTTTACAAATAAGTTCATTTGTCTTTTTTAAAAAAGTTCCACATATGAGTTATATTATATGGTATTTTTCTTTCTCTTTCTGGCTTACTTAGAGTCACATTCTCCAGCACCATCCATGTTGCTGCAAATGGCATTATTTTATTATTTTTTATGGCTGAGCAGTATTCCATTGTATAAATGTACCACAACTTCTTTATCCAGTCATCCGTCGATGGACATTTAGGTTGTTTCCATGTCTTGGCTATTGTAAATAGTGCTGCTATGAACACTGGGGTGCAAGTGTCTTTTTGAATTAAGGTTCTCTCTGGATATATGCTCAGGAGTGGGATTGCTGGATCATATGGTAAGTCTATTTTTAGAGACTCAAGACTTGTTCTTAAAGCCAAGGTGCTAATCTTATTACACCCCTTCTTGAAAAACATTCAGTGGCTCTTCTATGTCTGCTGAGGAAAGTCCAGACTTTTTAGCATGACGTTTCAAAGCCCTTCATGACCTTTCCAACATATTTTTCTGTTTCCTATAGCGGCCCTCCCACAAAATCTAGGTATTCATTGTTCCCTTACATGTGCTGAGCTTTCCATGGCTCTGTCTTTGCTCATAGTGTTCCACCTGCGGAAATTCTCTTATCTTTTACCTGTCCAATTGCAGCACACCTTTCCAAGCCCCAGGTACAGTGTTTCACTTTCCATGAAGCTTTCTCTGATCCTGGTCAACCAAAAGTAATCCTCTCAAACTCCATTGCACTTTGTGTTCCTCTTGGGACACTTTATGCATTCTCTTTTAAGACTCTCTGTGTATGGAGTATTTTGTCTCCCCAAAGGAGACTAAGTGCTCCTTGGAAGCTAGACTCTTGTTAGCCATCTCTAATCTCCACACAATAGGAACTCAGTTTATGTTCACGGAGTGAATTAAGTGTCAGTCAGCATCTTGAAAGTGTCTTCAATTTGTTTTACCTTTTCAACCCAGATAACCATTTGACTATTATCTGTAAGGGCTGTAGAAAGAACTGCTCTGAAACAAAAAAAACTTCACCCCATGTTGATATAGTTAGTTTATAGTCTGAGAAAATCTGTGCCTTTTAAACCTCAGAGGGCAGGTGTATTAACAAACTACAGAATTTTCATATAAATAAAGAATTCCATTACCTCACTATTGCTGTTGATGAATTGGCCTCTGACGACACTTAAGCATCAAAACACACAGACTCTTTTCAGGTGGAGAGGCTGACATGAGTGATGTGGTTAAATTTAAGAAAAATCTTATGAAAAAGGACTGTTGAACTTTCTCCAGTTTGTTTCTGCCTTGGAATATGCCCTATATCATACAAAGCAGCCAAATCTTTTTCCATGACCTGTTTTTATTGTCACAAAGTGTCATTTTTTAGGCATTAACTGGGTTCAGAGGTTACAAATTTAGTATAACAGCATCAGCAAATCCCAAGGTTGAAAGGGACTTTAAAGATCATGTAGTCAACCTTCTGTGAGACAGATAGCCAAACTGCAAATTCTCTGTTTTTTGAGGTCATCCATTCCATTATTTAAATCTTCAGAAACTCCCCTGTTAGAAAGTTTTAATTTGCAATGTTCAATGTTGAGTAATTCTTTCTCCCTCTGTGACCCACCCATTGGTTCTGATTTTAATTCTTGGACAAATAGTCTAATCACTTTTCTGCAGTATTTAAGACAGCTGTCCTGTTTTCTCCACATTAAATATCTTCTGATTTTTTATCTCTTTGTCTTGTCTCTTAAAATGAAATGTTCAAAACTGTAGACAGTAATCCAAGTACAGTCTGACCTGTGCTGAGTAGAACAAAAATCTTACTTTGTACATGAAGATATTATATTTTCATTACTGTATCTAAAATCACATTAATTTTGGGGGTGGGTAACCTCATCATCCTCTTGACTCCCTTGAATATATACTGTCAGCTTAAATCTGTAAGACTTTACACACATAGGTAGACATGACTCACCTATCCTGTACCTCTACAGCTGTACTTTAGACCTGAGTACAGGACCTTAGATTTATCCCTGTTAGATTCAGCCTGTTGAAACAGCTTGTTGAAGTATTCTTGGTTCATGGTTGGGTCATGCAACATATTTGTCTTCCTGTCCAGCTTCTTGTAATCTACAAATTTGATAAGTATGTTTTCTTTTCTTTCATCGTAGTCATTAACAGAAATATTGAGGCAGGCCAGGCTAGAATTATTTCATTGGACCATTCTATTGCTAGTAGATTTAAATGGGCAGGATTAATTGTATATGGAAATACAGTTGTCAGTTTAGACTCAATACTCCATAATTATAGCAGGAATTGTCTTTTAGGTGGATAGTCCTATTGTCCTGTTGTAGCTGCTTAATAACTATTTAACAAGCAATAATAGAAATAAGTATGCCCATAAGAATGAGAACAGGAACTAGCTTGGGAAGTTGGTGGCTCTTTATATTTTTATATATAGTTAAATGTAATATTGTATTTATTAATAAAACATAATATAATTCTTATATTCTTATGTAAGAGAGCCTTCTGAAGTGATTAGAATCAATGTGGTATAGGGGGAAGAGCCCTAAATTTGGCCCTGAGATGTTTTATTCATTTATTTATTCAGCAAATATATATTGATTACATGCTGTGTTTAAGCCCTGGATATATAACGATAAAACAAAACAAAACAAAAAAACACCGAGACTTGATCTTTGCCTTCAATGGAATGTGCATTCTAGTGGGAGAAACAATTTGATAATTTACACAGATGAAATCATAGTACTTACTGTGACCTATATTATGGACACGTGCTGTCCAACAGAAATATAATGCAAGTCACATATTTAATTTAAAAGTTTCAAGTAGCTCTATTTTAAAAAGTGAAAAGAAAAACATGAAACTGACTTTAATAATATTTTCTTTAACTCAATATATTGAATAATATTTCAACATGTAAGCAATATAAAAAAATTGAGATATTTATGTTCTTTTTTCTTGAACTAAATCTTTGAAATCTTACACTTATACCACATCTCAATTTGAACTAGCCCTATTCAAATTCAAATTCATTCAAAGCCGTATTCAAATTCATTTTGAACTAGTGGCTTCCATCCTAGATAGCACAGTACTGTAACCACCTTTACAGACTGCCCTGTGGTGTTGGGCAAATTACTTTCTTTCTTTAGAATGCCTGTCTTCATCAGTAAAATGAAGGATCCATACTTGTTTATCTAAACAAGTGGAAGTGGTCCCTTTCATATATGAGAGGGACTTCTGAGATGCTGTAAATAATCTGTATCTTGATCTGGGTGGTGCTTACATGGGTGTATATTGTACATAAAAATTCATTAAGCTGCACACTTAAGATTTACGTACTTTTCAGTATCTGTTATATCTCAATAAAAGATTTTAAAAAATAAAATTACTTCCAGTTTTTTGATTCTGTGCCCTTAGATAAAATCACTCTGATAAGCTGACCTTCAGTGGAAATGTGTAATGGGGAAAATGGAAACAACCAGTGATTCTCTATGTCTTCTTCCACCCAGGATGTGTCTGGTCAGAATGAAGCAGGAAGGCCGGAGTGGGAAATACATGTGTCGTATCATAGTTCATTTTATGTGGGAGGATGTTGAGCAACGTGGCAGAATCATGGGGGTAAGTGAGTGCTGTCAGATTCTGGTCTTGGAAAACTCCAATGAGGGATTGCCTGACTTGAGTTGAAGTTGTATGTGCTCTAGAATGGCCTGATGTCAAGTGGTAATTCAGCTAGAGTCACTTCTACCTCTGTGGAGGCTGACATGTTGCTGGCACTTTATTTGTGTATTTGCACACATTATCATGATTTGTCAATGTGAAGACATCTTATGTACGGAGATGGGATTATTAAGCCCAAATCATGGTGATAGGAGGTATGGATTTGGTGAATGGAGCAAATCAAATATTATTAATAATAATAATGCATTATTAGGACATTATGCCTCTGACACCACTTCAGTGTGTCAATTCACAATTGGTTTGGATGACAAGAACCTGGCATGGGGCCTGCACTGTCCTCAGGAACTTAAAAACAAGCACCTTGATCACTAACAACCTAAAGTACTTTGGCAAGGTATTTGCTGAAAAGTTCCATTAAGTAACCTGAGAAAGGAGGATATATAGTATATATATATAATGTAGAATGTAATGACAATAGAAAAATGAAACCAAAATTTTAGAATACTGTTGGTTATATAAATAGCAATCTCTTCCTCTATGTATATTGTGTATTTTGTATATCTAGACTGTGTTTTAGTAGATTGTAGTTCCTTTTTTTTCACCCATATCATTGCCTCCCAGCTTGGGAGCATCTAAAGCAGAACCATCAGACAGGGTCATGAAATGGATTAACTTGGTTTCATGATTACAAAGCAAATTTCTCCCTGTAGACTGAGAAATAAAGTTTACATATGTATTATACAAGTCATAAATGTTCATAGAATAAAAATCAAACAGTAAAAAGCTTTTAATGTAAAAAAACAACTATCTTTTTCCCAGTCCAACTCTGCAGAAATAACCATTGTTAAGAATTGACGTGTACCCTTCCGGTTGTTTTCTATAAAATACAAATGTATAAATGTATATTCTTTTAACATAGCACAAATGGGCTTATACTATACACACTGTTTTCATCTTGGCTTTTTTAACTCAATATATATTTGATGTGTTTTTACTTTACAATTGTTCTTAAAATTCAGAATGTTTTAACTGAGGCTGAAATCCCTTTAATCATCGGTCTCAATCCTGGCCAACTACCTCATTTCAAGAAGTAATTAATCACTGTTTCCACTTTGGTGTATATCTTTTAAAACTTTCTTATGTTATCTATAGAAAATATGTAGTATTGGTTTAGTGTGTATATATTTATTATATATGATACTATGCTGTATGTGTGTAAATGCAACTTTTTGTGTGTGTGATTTTTTTTTTTAATTGAAGTATAGTCAGTTACAGTGTGTCAGTTTCTGGTGTACAGCATAATATCCCAGTCATGCATATATATATATATATACACACACACATATATATATATATTTGTTTTCATATTCTTTTTCATTAAAGGGTATTACAAGATACTGAATATGGTTCCCTGTGCTATGCAGAAGAAATTAAACTTTCTCTTTTTTGTTCAACAATATGTTTTGGAGATCTTTCCATGGTGAATGGGAATTAAGTGGGAGATCTTCTCTCATGTTTTACTTTTTTTTTTCCCCTGTAGACATTTTAATAGCAGTCAAGATTTCCTTCCCATTCATCACTGTTGAACAGCAAGGTCTCTCATCTTCCTGCTTATTCAACTTTCACTCGTCATCATCAATTTTAGGCATAAAGGTTTTAGTTTTCTCTCAAAATCAAGTTTGAACTACTTGAGGTCCAGGTTTTACTTTTATTTACTGTAATTATCTTCACACACTTCCTCTGTTATTATCTAATGATATCATGTACTTACTCTATGTGTAAAATTGTACTCTGGGAGACTAAATCATGGAAATGATGGTTGCCTACCTGAGAATCTGGGTTGAGGGTATTTTCAAATTCTCATGTCTTTGGAGAAACTGCATCTATGGGAAACAGAGTAGACGTGCTTCATTGACATTTATATGCCTTTCTCTGAGACAACAGACATTAGCATTTCTGTTCATTCTAAGAAGATGATAGCATATTTTCAAATTTTAGCTGCTGTCATCATCATATCAAATGTTTTGGAGTCAGTATTCAGCTGTCTTTGTAATTGTGCTCTTTGCTTCCTTCTTCATTTTTCTCACTGACGTGACTTACTGCTGTTCAGCTGCTCAGAGTGGGATCAGCAGCCTTTAAGCTATTCATCCAGCTGAGTGTTCCACATGCCCTCAGGTACTTACTACCCAACTCTGTGGCAGCATACAGTGGACATAGGGTAGTTCTGGCAGTCTCAAATCATCCCATGTGTTGATGGCCAGTGATACCCCCTGACTATCCAACGCCTTGGCTGACTGCCATGCAGTTACACAGCAGCTCTTCTGTTAGCCTGTTTTCTTATCACTGTTGACTAAACTCTGCTGAAAGTTGAACCGCTAGAGCCATGGGGGCCACAGCTGGTCCCCAACCTGAATAGCTTAATGAACCACGGGTTGCTAACTCCTGGACTACAGGAACCCTTTACTCTACCCTCCCCATCCCCAAATGAATTTCCTTCTAGACCTACATATATCTATCTCCATCACAATAGTCAACCCTGTGACCTTCTCCCATGTTACTTTATAGTGTTCCTTCTACTTGACTGTATGCTTTATAAAGGCAGGAAACCTCTCTTATCCACAGTTTTTTGTCTACACAGTAAACATTGGATGAACAAATACTTGTTGAATGAATGAAAAAATTGAACTTCAGCCTCTGAAATTCTGTTTTAAAGCCAACTTATTTGTCACATAGATCATACTTGGTTTATTAGTCTCTAGTCCAGGTGTATATTAATGCAGTCCTGCAGGAATTAGCCTTTCCTTTTTTTCCCTCCCATTTTATCCAGCCATTTTTTCCTGTCTGAATTGTTCTAAATATGATACTGTCCTATGGAGAAGTGTGTTAGATTAACATTTCTCAAACTTTATTGTGCCTGCAGTTCACTGTTATTAAAATACAAATTCTGATTCAGTAGGTTTTGGGTGAGGCCAGAGAGTCTACATTTCTTAAAAGCTTCAGGCAATGTCAGTGCCACTGGTGGGGCAGGATGGGAAGGGGCAACCACACTTTGAATAGTAAGGTTTTATATGATCCATAATGTTCCCCAGGTATAGACTTAAATTTGCCTTCGTGAAGAGAAATGCCAAGCTCCAGTTTAGTTACAAAGACTTTAAGTAAAAGATGATGATTTAAAAATAATAAAGATTTGAAAGAGTTGAGGAATTACTATTATTGCATTTCTATTATAACTAACTTGATCTTCCCTTTTCAATCTTAAGCTATAAACAGACGTCCTTTATATTGGCAAGAAAATTAAATATTAACCACTTCTAAGTTGTGAGTGTGATTGTGTATGTGTAGAGGGGATCTTGGTCTTCAGTGTGTGTACACCTAAAAAAAAAATGGGAAAGTTAGGCTGGAGAAAATGGCATGTGGCTAGAGAAAAGTAGTAGGCAGGGGGCTGCCAGTCTGGCCAGGTTCTGACCCTGGCTGGCAGGTCTTTTCTCCTCTGTGCTTCAGTTTCTTGCTTAAAAAAAAAAAAAAAAAAAAAAAAAAAACTTGAGGAAGGGCAGGTTGCTACATGATTTCTAAGTTTCTTTTCAGCTTTGAAAACCTATGATGTGAAGGTGGTAATTTGCAAATCTATCTCTGTGTTATTCGCAGGTGTACATCTTTAAGAAAACTCATATAAATAGTAGAATTTATAAGACTGATCAATGTAGTGGTGATTTTTCTCATGCCAAAGAATTCTTAGAGGCCATTACTTTACTTGAGTGGATTGGTGTGGGGAAAATTGAGAATGTGAATTAATGACACATTAGAAATTTGGATCAAGAAATCCTTTGAAATTAGAGTTCCAGTCCCATCCGGTGGGAAAATTTTCACTTTACAGAAGTTTGCTTTTTACCAGCTTTTTAGGAGCCCAACTATTATGAAAAATAAGGCAGTCTCGTATATCATCAGTGATGCTGGTATAAAAAGCAAGTGTTAAATTTGAGGTTACAAAAATCACATCAATAATTTAGAGTGTTCTGACCTAAAAAAATTATTTGGGATTTAAACATATAAATTAGCTGTGGAAATAAAGTTCATTATATCACCTCATCTGGTCTTGTTTTATTTCATTAACTGGTTCTTAAAAACCTTTGTGAGCTGAGTTGCAGCTGAAGAGGTTGGAGACCATTTTTCCTTGGGCTCTTGCCTCACTCCTGAGTGTTGGTAAGAGTCGAGAACTAAGACTTGACACAGCTGTAAAAACAGACAGCGCCTTTGGCCTCAGCACTTTCTCCTGGTGCAGGCAGATTTCAGATGTAAATTTCACTTTCTGCCTCTCCTACTAATGAAGTAAGTTTCTTTTGCTGGGTTTGCAGCCAGGTGTGTCCAGTCTTGTGGCTAACTGGGGTGTTTGACTTAATTTTTCCATTTGTGACATTTCAACCAAACTTAGAAAACAAACATAAAAATTAGCTCAAGGCAGTGGCTCAAAGTGTTAATGGTAACCTTAGGCTGACTAAACAACTTCCTCTCAGTTCTGCCCTGCCAGACATCTCCACCTTGTGGCTTACAATGAGCAGGTTTAAGCTTTCCAAACTGTGGAGACTAAGTGGGAGGGGTGGAGATGGGTTTTAGTTAAGAAATTGAAAGTTTATCTTTATCAGTGGTGCCTGGCATACCAGTTGCCTCACAGGATGTCAGATGATTTCTTGCTAGCACCCTTCCAGAATAAGTATGAACCTCCTGTCACCTCACAGTCTCCTGTTCTTGCTGTAGCTGAGCTGCTTGATGGATTGGTACAGAGGGCCTGGGAAGAGGTGGAGCAGCTGTGGGCTGAGCTGGACTCCTTTGTAAAATTCTACTTTGCTTTTCAGAACCAGCATTTTGCTTTGCAAGGTCCTCTGTGATCATACTCCAGACTACCTTCCAAACTCATTTCCCCTAGCTCTTCTTGAACCTTAAAAATGAGAAATCTTCTAGCACATGTGCCTGGCACATAGTAAGCACTCAGTGAACATCACATTCCATCTTTGCTTCACATACTTTTCACTGCAGCCAACCTGAATGTCTTGCTCTTCCTATCTTGTGTCTTTCCTCATGCAGTACATACATCTAGATTGCCCTAACATGCCAGTCCCAATTCCTTCATGTCCCTCCACTTCAAATTGAAAGCCAATCCCAGTTTCCTCTAGCTATAAGTACTTTAATAATTTTATCTGCACCCCTCTTCTGGCTCTGTTTCTGTTTTGAATCACTGTTATTCAAGTCATGTTGACTACCTTCTGGGTGACTTCCTAGGAGGCAGGAGGAGTACATGCATCCTTCTCTGTATTCTCCAAAGTGCCTGTCATTGCCTCTTGGCTGAATGTGTGCCCAGTAAATATCTGGTGAAAGAAGACGGTTCTGGAAGCCTGTTATAAGTATTGGAAAAAGTGGGGTGGAGAGGTATCCATTTTATTCTGAGGATATTTGTTTGCTTATTAGTCTTAAATATTGGAAGAAGAAGAAATAAGAGATTATCTCCACTCTCAATTTTTCCTATCCTTTGTCCATGCTTTCTCATCTTCTAATGGGATTAATTTGATTTAAAAAAATTATGTGTGAGGTACGTTATGTTTCTAAACCAGCAAAGACTTTAAATCTATAAACGTTAGTAGAAAGAAGAATCACATGTACTTTAGTTTTTCTGCAAATGTTCTTCCAGGCCTTCGTAATTCCATTGTCATCTCCTACCTCCCCCAACAAAAATCTTCAGTCAGCCTCCTCTGTTTTTACCGTGAGGTAAAATTTTTGCTGTACTTTACATTTCTTGGTCAGAATTAAAACTCACTGCCAAAGGTATTGTTTTAAAAAGCAAGGACTCCTTTAAGGGTATAGGTTTTGTGGCCAATAATATGAATGGTGGAGTGTAAATACAAAGCAGTCCCCTGGGCTTGAAGCCTTTGAAATAAGTATACGTGTTTGTTTTCCAACATCAGCTGTTCTTTTGAACGTTTTTTAAATGTCCTAAGCTATTAGAGTGGGTTTTTATTTATTAGGAGAGAGAAGGCGAAATTCTTAGAAGGCAGAGCAATTCCATTTTGGGATTGGCTGATGAATTTAAGGAGGCACTAACTGAATATGTACCTCTAGTAGATGCATTCCTTTCTCTGCACACGTTTCCTGTCCTTAGGCCTTAAGAAGTAGCACGAATGCGTGGAGTGTGTGTTTTAGGTGGTTTTCTAACTGACTGGATGCCTGGGTGCATACAACCAGAGCCAGCCTGGTGGCTCAGATCACCTGTCCTTCTGAGTGGCCTACTGGATTCACTCCATTTCAGGGAGTGTCTCAGAAAGAGAAGTTATAAACCTTTCTATATTTGAAATTAAATAAGTCATGAAACTGCCATCTATGCATATGATCATTTCTCTCTCTCGTGGCCATTTTTAACTTTCAGTCATAGTGAGTTTCCTGAGACCTAATTCCTACTTGTTTGTATTCCTACAGTTCCTAAAATGGAGCTTTGTGTTTAGTAGGCATTCAATAAATGTTTCTTGACTGAATAAATAAGTGAATTTGATCCCCTTTCTTATCATCAGTTTACATCGTGTAATTTCTGTAGGAGAAACAGTGACCTAAATCCATTTTTCAAAGCCCTGGCCACCTTAGCACAGTGACACAGTCATGCCTTTCCCTAGTACCCTTCTTAAGTACTCCTCATGCTGAGTACTCCCAATCCAGCTCATTTCAGAACTGTTTACCTTTCCAACCCATCACATTTCTTTGGCCTCCAACCTCTCTGGGTGCCCTGTTCCATTTGCTGTCTTTTATACCATATTTATAATACTACTTAGAGCTGTGTGCATTGGGCACAGCTAAAGCCACTTTCCACACCTCTTTCAGAGGGTCTCTAATGCTACTCCTAAGTAAATCTCACTCGGGAGACAGGGGATGAATAGCTCCATGAACCTGTTCTTCTGTGCTTCCTGTCTTCTAATGTCATCACTATCCATCCAGTCCCCCAAACTAGAATTCTGAGAGTCACTCTCGACTCTGGCCTCATCCTCTGCATCCAGTTGTCTCTTGTCACTTTTCTGCCCAAAATATCTCTGGATTTTATCCTCTCCTCTGTTCCATTGTTAAATGTCAGTCCTCATCAACCCTCCTTTATTGTACATGGCCTCCTAACTAATTCCTAGATGTTCCCTGTCTGGTGAATCCTGCTACCATGTAAGCTGCAGGAGGTGTTCTTTCTAAATCCCACATCTGATCATATCCCTCCTCTGTCTAGAAATCTCTGAGGAATAAAATTCAGACTTCTTAGCAATGGCATGTAGAACCCTTTGTAATTATATGGAGAATGTTCCTGTTCTTAGAAGATATATACTGAATTATTAAGGGGTAAAATGTTTTGATATCGTCAAATGATTAAGCAAAAGAAAAAAGGTGTGTGTGTGTATGGACAGAGAAAAAAACATGTCACAAAATAGTAACAGTTGTGAATCTGAAATTCATTCAAGTTTTTGTTGTATTACTTTTACCTGTTTTTTAAAAAAATAAATTTGAAGCTTTTCAAAGTGAAAAATTGGAGGAGGGGCAGGAGGGGCCCCAGTCCACCTTTCTAGTCTAATTTCCAATAAATGTCTCCCATATACAAATGTTCATGCTGGAGCGTGTGCACACACACTTAAACATTCCACTCATGCCAGGTTTTCACTGGCACTGTAATAGTCCATGTTCTTTTATGCTTCTGGTCATTTGTTCCAGCAGTTCCCTCTGTCTGAAGTGGTCTTAACCCTGTGTCTTTTGCTCATGGCCCTATAAGATACAGCTGGATAGTACCTCTTCCAAGAAGCTTTTCCCAGCACCCCCCAGTACATCAGTATACTTGGCTACTCCCTTGTCTATATTCCTGCAGCACTTTGCACGGATTTCTGAAATAGGACTTAGCATGCTGTACTGAAATTATGGGTTTGTATAGGTCATGCCTGTTAGATGGAGTAAGAATCCTGGAATCCCTGGTGTCTTACATGTCACACTACCTAATGTAGTCACGCCTCAGATACCTATTGGGTGAACATATGTACTTGCTTCTTTTTTTGGAGGGGGGGTGTAATTCGGTTTATTTATTTCATTATTATTATTTTTTAATGAAGATACTGGGGAGTGAACCCAGGACTTTGTGCATGCTAAGCATGCGCTCTACCACTTGAGCTATACCCTCCCCCTGTACTTGCTTCTGTTATTAATGTCTGGTCAGCGCTGTCTCCCAATTATTGGCTTAATGAATGATCTCTTATCACACCTGTATTCAGTTTCTCTGACCCATCTCCCCTTCCCCCAAGAAAGGTTCCTTATTCTCTTCTTGCCCTGCCTCATGGGTTCCCTGACTCTTTCATCATTCATACTTTTAATCCGCTTTATAGGATAGATTAACCTTAGAATATTAGGCCAGGAGCCTCAGAGAGTCTCTCAGTCTGAAGGTGCTCAGGTGTGTGTATTTTGAAAAATCTCCCCGGATTTCTGGCACATCTCAGGTTCAGGATTTGTCCCCACTCTCTCACTTCTGTGGTGAAGAAGTGGAGTCCCAGAAAAGTTAATCGATTTGCCTAAGGTCATGCAGCTAGAAAACAGCAAAATGAGGACCAAAACTTGGGTATGCTGAGTCCCAGCTGGGTGTCTGCTTTACTGTATGACGATACCTCCAGTGGGGGTGGTAGATGGGTGGTCCAGAAATCAACCTCATGGCAGATTCCTTCTCCCCTGTCTTATTACCAAAGACTTCCAAAGACCAAGATGACAGATTTTCTTGACTCTAGAGGCCTTCCATTTCTTCAGTGCAGTCCCAAGCCTGAGGCTCCTTTATTCAGAATTTCTAATCCAAAACGGCAGAGATTTCCTACTCAACAGGACTAATAGAGATTAAGGGGGAGGAAAAAAAAAAAAAGACAGATGAGAATGCTAACAATGTTCTGAATTTGTTTCTTTTTCCAGCATTTATAGTCTGAATGTCTCCACATCGTCTGAATTTGCCTTAGTTGATTTTACAATTATTTTTCAGAGACTCCTTGGTTATGTTTTTTTAAGAGAAGAGGAACACCGAGACTGAACACCATGCTCGGAGAGACTGGGCTGGGAGACTAACAAAGGCGGTATTATACTGTGCATGGCAAAGCCAATAAATGAATTCAGGAGACACCTAGATGTGTTTCTAGAGGAGGGCATGAGGGGGAGGGGTCTGGTGAAAAGGCAGAAAGGTGGGATTAAGATAAATTAAAATGGGGCCAGCCTGCTGGATAAGGGGACAGCCTGTTCCTGTTCTTTCTGTTCCCACCATTGCTTAAGAGTTTTCATTCTGCTTAGTTCAAAAGTTAAACCCAGTCTTTACCATATAACCTTAGACCCTCCTGTCTCCCACTCTCCTATTTAGGAAAAGAACTTAAAGGCTATTTCAGCCTGATACAGCTGTGTTTATTAGTGGAGAACTACATCTGGGGGATCTTCCTAGGGAATCTTAAGACTGTTAAAACTGAAAGCGAACAGTGAAATAATCTTATCCAGGGATTCTCAGTGTGGCCCCCAGACCAGCAGCCTCAACATCACTTAGGAACTTGTTAGAAATGCACGTTTAGTGCCCCACTCTGGATCTGCTGAGGTGGAAACTCTGAAAGTGGGGTCCAGCAATCTGTTTTTACAAACCCTTTGCTTTGAGGGCCACTGCTCTAGTCTGACCCTGTCATTTAAGTGATGGATAATCTGGCTCTGGGAGAGCTGAGTAAGCTTAAATTAGAAACCAGTTGAAGAACGGAACTCAGGTCTCCTGATTGCCAGCCCTTACTGCTCTCTCTGCTAAAAGGAGCAGGGTCTGGGCTTGGGCTAGTGACATGTGGAAGTTGAGGATTTTAGCCTAATACAGAAACAGAGTTCACCAAGAGTAATAGCTAAGATTTATTGAACACTTCCTCCTTGCTGTGCACTTTATAAGCACCATTTGAATTTTATGTTTTACAACAATCTTGCCTATGAGATCCTATCGTCATTTTACAGATGAAGGAACTGAAGCTCAGGGAAGTTAGTATATTAGTTTCTTGTAGCTGCTGTAACAACTTACCACAAACTTGGTGCCTTAAAAGGGTAGAAATTTATTTTCTCATAGTTCTGGAGGCTAGAAATCAGTTTCACTAGGCTGAAGTCAAGGTGTTAACAGGACCTTGCTCTAGGGAAGAATCTGTTCTTTGCCTTTTCCAGCTTTTGATGGCTGCTGGCATTCCTTGGCTTATGGCCACATCATTCCAATCTCTGCCACGTTGCCTTTGCCTCTTCTGTCTGGGTCTGAGCACTGCCTTCCTCTTACAGAGTACATGTGATTACATTGAGGGCCCACCTGGATAATCCAGGCTACTCTTCCCATCTGAAGATCCTTAATCTAATCCCAGCTGCAAAGTCCTTTTTTACTGTGTAAGGTAACATTCACAGGTTCCAGGAATTAGGAAGTAGATATCTTTTGGGAGACCATTATTCAGCCTACCAGTTAGGTAACTTAACCAGGCTTACACAGTAAATAGGAGAGCCTGGATTGGAACCCAGACTCTAGGTTCCCTGCTGTTAATCACTACTCTGTACTCTCTGAAAAAGTCACTGCTAAAAGCTATGGTTCTAGCGTTAGAATTAATATTTTTGAAGTGTTTCCCTCTTCCCCAGACTTGCATAACATTACTTGTCACATAACTCTGAACCTGTGAGTCCTTAAGCATCTCTGGTCCTGACTCCTTCAGTTAAATTGTTAGCTCCTAGGGGACAGAGATTGTAATTTTTTTCCGTTAAAGAAATGGAAATATAGTTCATATTCACCATTTTGAATGTACTTTTTTAGTAAATTTACAATGTTATGCAATCATCACCACTATCTAATTCCAGAACATTTCCATCACCTCAGAAAGGAACCCCATGCCCATTAGCAGTCACTCCCATCCCCCACTTCCCCAGTCCCTGGCGACCACTACTCTTTCTATCTCTATGAGTTTATCCATTCTGGACATTCTGTATAAATGGAATCACATAAAATGTGGCCTCTTTTGTCTGCTTCCTTTTTTTTTTTTTCCCTGCGCAAACTGTCTGCTTAGCATAATGTTTTCAAGGTTCATCCATGTTGTAGTGTGTTTCAGTACTTCATTACTTTTTATGGATAATCTATTATGTGGATATACCACATTTTATTATCCACTCATCAGTTGATTGACATTTGGGGTGTTTCTATTTTTGGCTTTTTTGAATAATGCTGTGTGCATAAAACATATACAAGTTTTTGTCTGAATATATGTTTTCAGTCCTCTTGGGTATATACCTAAGAGTGGAATTGCTGGGTCATGTGGTATGCTATGTTTAGCTTTTTGAGCAAACTCAGATATTATACTTTATATCAAGTGATTTGAATTCCTAGTGTGACATACATTCTTCATTTGTTTATAATGAAATAACATTGTCATAATATATAATCTTAATCATATTTCTCAACTTACTGCCAAATAAATATTTACGCCTACAATTTGGGACAGTAAAGAGAGAGGATGGTGTTTTAATGGAAGGAGTTCTGGCCAGCCCGGCCACTCTCTGGGTGAGCTTGAGTAAGTCAAATCACCTCACCTCTCTGGGGAGGAGAGCTAGATGATTCCTAAATTCTCTTCCAGACTTAACATTCTGCAACTCTGTGAAAGTCTGAAAAGCTCGCCTTGTGTTAAATCCCAGAGCTTGTGTTCTGTTTTTTCAGCAGTTCATCATTCTCTGTCTGATTTCTGTTCCCAGACACAAACAAGGTTTTACCCATCTATCCATCCATTTTATTGTGGTCTGCTAGTTTCCAGGTACTCTGCTCGGCACTGGAGATACAAAGACGACAAAGATACTGTCCCTGACTCCCTAGTCTAGGAGGAGAAGACAAACATATAAATAGGTGATTACAATATTAAGAGATTGTGATATTTAAAAATTGCTCTGCCCAGGGGAGAAAGCTTGGGGTACGTGACATTTGGGGTAGATGACTTTTCAGATAAGCGTTTGCTAGGCAAGAACATTGTGGGCAGAGGAACAGTGTGGGTAGAGGCAGAGTGATGTGAGAGGACACGAGCATGTTTGCCTTTGTTTGTGGCTTTTTTCCTCCTTTCCCTGCGGTGGTGAAAACAGACTATCCAGACTAGCTCCATTTTGAGATCCTTCTGTGTGTCCAGTATTCACAGACTCATCAACTCAGAGGTCTGTTCCCTGTTTTTTAGAGGCACTTCAGACCCACTTTCTGAGTAAGGAGATTCACTGAATGGCTAAGGAGCCTTGATCAAGATTTGAGTTTTCTCCATAGTACCAGCTGAGTTTGGGCTCTTGTAAATGCCCTTTCATCCCCTTAAGGACTTTAGTTACCTAAAAATATTAGGAATGTAAAATTTTACAATATGATCAGCATAGCACAAACTAAATTTCTAACCTTTGACTAGAAACATATATGGAAGTCTTTGTGTTTTAAACTGCCCCTTTCCCAGCCTCCTAGCCTTCATGAGAGGTCATTGTACAGCTCTTTCCATGGTCACTGTTCTCTTTCCTTTTACTGGAGGGCAAAACTAGGGCAGAGAAATAATTTTTATTCACTTCTGAAAGGTTACAGTAATAAAGAAACTCTTGTTAACATCAGAGAACGTTGCAGCCAAGAGTTTTCACAGTCTGGCATTGTTTATTTTACATGTAATTTGGAACCTTCTGCACTCTTAAAATATTGGCACAAAAATGTTTTAACTGTTGAAGTGCTTCATTGCATGCAGCGGTGTAATGTGGTGTCAGAGAGGCAGCAGGGCTCTGGAGAGCTGTTTGCCCTATTCCTGTTGGGGAGAGAAATGGTATAAATACACACGCATCTGTGTGTGTGTGTGTGTGTGTGTGTGTGTGTGTGTGTGTGTGTGTGTGTGTGTGTGTGTGTGTGTGTGTTGCGTGAGCATGCGCGCATACATTCACTTGTATATATATCAGCCACTCTGCACTTAGAATTAAGAACTTTCTCTGTCCTGATGAACTTCTGTGCTTCCCTTTATTTGACAAGGAGAATGACATAGCTGTCATGGCTGCCAGAAAGAACAGAGCTTCCCTTATTTAGATACTTTGATATAATTATTCACTGTCCCCTTTCTCTCACACACACTTTATTACTTAACTCTTTTCTTTTACTTTTCTCTATCAAAGGATCTTTGTTCTTGTTGTTGTCTTGTTAGGTTGAAATTAAGATTGGAAAACAATGGCAGGAGGATCACATGTGTTAAGAGACTGCTAGACTGATGACGGGGGCTTCCTTAGTTCCAGGCTCAGCTTTGCTTCCAGAGTTTGGAGAACCTTCGGCTTCATGTCCTGGAGGTTGAAAATTGAGCTAGATATTAACCTGGCTCTTGTAAGACTCAGGGATTCCCCAGGGCTGACTGTGCCCTCAGTAGCCTGTCTGGTCTGGGGACGGTTGCCTGCTGCCCCCGTAAGCCTTCTTCCTCCAGATCTGGCACTTTCTTGGCCTCTACAATGGGGCCATGGCAAAAGAGGCGGAGGTTACCCCCACCAGGTGAGCCCTGCAGAGCTGTCACCAAGCCAGGCCCTTCTCTAGGGATCTCCAGCAGGGGGTTCCTTCCCCTGCAGGAATTTCACTACCGAGAAAAGGGTGCTCTGCTGGCATGTCTGCCACAACCACCATGCCCCACTCCCACAGGTTGTAGACTTTCTGGCACAGCCAGCTCGGGGATCTCACACTGCCTGCCTGGATCTGCTGTCAGTGCCCACCAACAGAACATGAAGTGCCCCGGACCCTGCAGGCCTTCTTCACCCAGAGAGGGCTTTGTTCCCTTTTAGAAGATACTTACTTTTGGCTTCTTGACCCACATCTCCCTATGATGGAGAATCCAGATTAGTACAGGCATATGTAGTTTGGGGCTGAGGAAACAGGCCATTCCCCCAAAACCTAGTGAGGGGCCCTGTGTTCTATTCTCCACCTCTAATGTATGGGCACTTTGTGCTAAGCTGTCGAAGGACCATTTTCCCAAGGAGTTGCCTCTCATCACATGGGCTTTGGAGCCAGACAGACCTGGGTGCTAATCCCTGCTTGCCATAGTTTGGCTGTGAGACCCTGGGCAAGTGTGTTTACCTCTCATTTCTCTCCGTAAACTACATAGTATATGACTTAAACAATAGGATGCTAGTAAAGACTTAGCACGTTCTAGTCACTTGATAAAATGGGCCCTGTATTTGGACCTTTTCTGTAGCATCTGGCATAGGCCACTTTATTTCAAAAGGATTTATGTATACATCTGTCATGCCCCACTGGATTCTGACTTTCTGGAGGATGGAGGTCATGTCTTTTGTCTTTGTATCACCTGTTTGCCTGGTGGGTCATGTGCATAGCAGGCACTCATTCAGTGTTGGCTGAATCTGTTAGGATGACTTGGATAAACAGGGCAGGCATTTTAGCTTCTCCATCTGAACCTGGGGAAATAGTAACCCCTTATTTTGGAGCCTTTGCGGACAGTTTAAAAAGATATGTGTGAAGTGTTTGGAGTCCTTTGAAAGAAAGGTACTGGGGAAATTAATAGTGTTTTTGCTGTTCTTGGGAAAGCCCTTTGTGGTTCCCAGCGAATAAATTACTTGGAGTGAGTTTTCTAACACCTCCTACTCTGCTCTGTTCACTGAGGCTTTTTTTTTTTTTTTTTTAATAACTGTCTGCTGTAATGCCTCTTTGCTCTGACTTATAAAGATATATAATTTTGGTTTTGGACTTTTGACCCCTTTCTGCTCCCAAGAGAGAAATTTCTATCAGAATAATAAAAGGTGTAAACTGTGTGTGTTGCCCTTTTTTGGAGCCTTGAGTAGTTTAACTGCTGGGGTTAAGAATCAGCAGGCTTGTGGCTTGTCCCTGGTTGTGGGGCAAGTAGGAGAGGATTCCCATCAAGCACTCAGTGGCATTCTAAGTGTCTCCCACACTACTGCTTTTCATCCCTGTCCTATGCCCTTTTGCTCAAATTCTTCAGATTTCACATGAACTCTTATTTTCTTTTGTATTTGGAGCATATTTGTTTATGGCTATACCTCTTCTCTTTCAAAGATAGAAGATGTTTATCATCTGCTGTGCCTTAGAGTCCCAGCTGAGTTGCTTGCCATAGAGGATCCTCCCTCTAGAAGAAACAGAGGAAAATCACTCAGTAGTCTTGGAGCTTGGAGCTAGTAGTCTTGGAGTAGTCTTGGAGCAAGAGCAGGGAACTAAACTTGGTTGTACCATTAATCAGGAGATTCAGATGAAGAGCCTGGACCATGTTATTTCTAAGGACCCTTCCAGATCAGGAAAAAAAAATCTATGGGGTAAGAATTTTCCAACCCAGGGTAGAATTTACAAGAGTGAACAGTATTAAGCCACACTTCCCACTTGTTCTCCAAGACTCGCTTGCCCTGTGGCCCTGGAAGAGCTGGCCCTGTCCCTAATATCCTCAGCTGACAGGCCCATGAAAGACCAGAGTGGTCTGGGGACAGATGTAGGGTTCAGAACATGCTAGAGTTGTCTGGTCTGAATCAGTGGGTAGATATGGATGTCAGAAGAATCCCACTTGGACCAACCCCCAGGAACTGTGTAAGGAGACTGAGACTGCTCTGGCTGATGGCGGGAAGCCCCAGTCAGGGCCAACTCTAGCTGGTCGGAATTCCAAAGCAGTCAGTGTTTATATTTTTTGCCACTTCAGTGGCTAGAAATCTCCTAGAAGCTTGACAGCCGCAAGGATAATCCTAATTCAGCCTTTTCCAATTGAGGACACTTAGTTTCCTGACAAGAAAAATGGCTTGTTCAGTGTGACATATTAGTAGAAGAACAGAGGTGAAAACTCTGCTGATTCATTCAGTTGCTCTTTTCGTTGCATCATCCTCTCACCTTTGCTGTTTCCTAGAGCTACCACCCACCCTCCATTTTGGCTTCCTAACTTACAGACCTCTTTTGGCCCTTTTCTCTTAAGGTCCGTGTTCCAGTGTCTAACCTGGTGCTTAGTACTTAATAGGCCTTTATCAAATGCTGGTGGGTGAGTGAGCAAACTCACAGAGTCTCTTCCTAACTCATTAGAATCAACTTCCTCCTGCTACCTTGCCTGATAAACTAATTAATGCTAAATTGTTGATGGATGCTAATAGAATAACGTTTTAGTGGTCCCAGGTGACATTTGTGTTTTAATGGGGCTTTCTGTAAATAGTGTCTTCAGAAGGAATGATTGCCATAACACCAGGAGGAGCTCTTAGGGAAGGAGAGATTGATGCGGCCCCTCCCTCCACGTCTTTTCTCCCATGGGTTTCACCCTGCACTGGGAACTACCAGAGGGCAGTGGCTCTACTAAGATCGGGATGGCATGTGAAAAAGTTCTGGAAGCCAAGATGTCAGACCCAAGATACATTAGAGCTCTACGCTGATTGCAGCTGCCCTGGATAACACTCCTCTTCCCGATCATTTCCCTCAAATGGGTTGGGTTGGGATTGGGGTCCTGTTGGGGTTGGTTAGAGCTGAAGGAGCCTCGCTGAAAAGCAGACTTCTTTCTCTACGATTATTGCTGTCTGTTTAACTGTTGATCTTTTCTGAGGGTCAGTGGTATGTGCCTTACATGAGACATCTCTGGTGCTCAAAGGAGCAGGACGAGCTGCAAAGAGCCCTTCTTTAAAACACCCACTATCAGGACTTCAGTTGTCTTACTGACCCTCAGATCCGGTCCTGACCTCTCACCTAAACTCACTGTCAGCTGTTTCACTGGCCCCCTGGCCTCTCGACTCCTTCATCTCAGATCTATCTTGCAAAATCATTTAACAGCCTGTCTCAGCTTCCTGAACACTGCTTGTGTCAAATATTCATCCCACAGAAACCCACAGTGGCTCCCTGGTGCCTGCTAGCTGTGCACCACACCCCTTAACCTGTCTTTGAGGCTCCTTGTGATTCACCATCATTTTATTAATCCTTTCTGCCTCCCTAACTTTTCTTCCAGTCTCTGCCTGTCCATATTCTACGGTCTCCTGAAATCTTCCCTAACTCATTCAGATTTACATTCGTGTCTTATTCTACCAGCGTGATTATAAATTTCTTAAGTGTAAGGATCATGGGGCATCCTTGAGTAACCTCTTCAGGGCCCTGTGCAGAGCAAGGCACGTTGTAAGTACACAGGAAATGCTTCTTTATTTAATTTAACAGGTAATTTTGTTGCTTTGCAGGAGGGTCCAAGGGGGAAGAGAAGAATGAAATAAAGATAATACTTTCAAAAATTGACACAGGTATTGAGACATCTGTGCTAGGTAAAATATATTCTGAATAATATTTTCTTGATTAATTTTCCTCAGCTATCCCCTTGACCCTTTCTCATCCCACACAGTGGTGCAGAGCAGAGTGATACAGACAGAGACATGGGCTTTCGTTCTCCCTTCCTTACAGATGCTCTGCACCAACAGGAAGTGTTCACTCAGTGCCTGCTGTGTGCTGGGGATACAAATGGGATCAGGTGTCCTTGTCCTCCAGGAATTTATAGTAAAGCTTCCATCAAACATCCTTAGTTCTGTCCTTGAGCAGTTTCTCTACCTTCACATCAGTGCTTGCCAGATTTTAACAACAGCAGCTTCCCAGCCTATTCCCCATCTGTATACCACACCCAGGCAGTTCTCATCTTAGGGACCTTGAATGACAGGATTAGGGTAAAAGCACTAAATTACTGTTTAACATCCTATATATCCTATATATTTTATTTTGCTTATTGTGACTCTCATCTCTCCCCTAGAACATAAGCTCCAGGAGTTCAGGACTTGTCTCTAGTTTATTGCTGTATCTTTGTCTCCTAGAACAGTGCTTGGTGTGTGATTAGCACGAAAGTACATTTGTTGAATGATGAAAGCATTATTGAATTTTTTTTCCTCTAGGTCCAGCAGCATTATTAATTTTTATGGCTCTGTTAAAGATTGTTTCACTCATTCATTTATTTATTCAAGGAACATTTTGGTCTCTCACCACGTGCTCATCCCTAATGCTGTTGGTAGAGAGTATATCATAGAGAGATGATCTTATAGGGTTTACAATCTAGTCTATACCAAGAAGAGAAATGAAGTTGACTCTTTTGTGGGTTAAATTCCAAACTAAATAGACGAACAAGTACGATAGAGTTCACTGGCTTTTGTTTCATTTTGTTTTGTTTTTGCTGCAGACTTCCTAGAGAAGCTGGCCCAGAGCAGGGCTGAGAATGATGGCAGGATGGCACCAGAAACTAGGCAGCCCCCAGGTGCTGATGGAAGGGACGGAGACTGCCAGGCCTGTGTCTCAGGTGGAGGAGTTGGTGGCATTTGTCACTTCCCTTCTGAGGCAGTATCACAGTGGTCGAGGGCACTGAAGCCAGACTGGACTCAGGTCCTACCCCAGCTATGTGACCTTGGGCAAGGTCCTTAATCTCTGTGCCTCAGTTTTCTCTCTGTAGAATAGGGATAGCTGTGTTACCTGCCTTACCTTACAGCATTGTGCAGGTTAAATGAGTTATCATGTATGATATTCTTTGAATGGTGCCTGGGACCGACATAGGTTTTTGCTGCCATAAACTTTATTACTTAGTGTTAAGCATTTTTATCTCATGTAATAATTTAAAAAGAAAAAGGCAGTTTTGATGGAAAAACTGAGGCTCACATTTGTCTTCCAGAGTCACGAGGTGGGGAAATGGGCCCAGAATTTACTTAGGTTTCAGACCATTTCTTAGATCTGAGTGGGACTTAAATACAGATCACTAAAGAGTGCATCTCTTTGACAGACGCAGCATTCCAACTGAAGTTTTCCTTTTCCTTTAGATAAAATGCTTATTCTTTTAAGAACAGTGTAAGGAAAAAAGAGGACAAAAAGAATTACCCTGTAGAGATGGGGTTACTCTCAGAGCTCATAAGGCTAAGTGTTCCATTTTCAGTGGGTATCTGAACGTCACTTCTAGCCTCACCCTTGGCTTCCTTGTTACTTGAGCAGGAGTGCTCATATCACTCATACCCAGAATCCAGGCTCAGCCATTTCCTTCTACAGGATTCTGTAAGCTATCAGCTGAATTGCAATTCTGTTTGAGTCTTAACGTAAAAGTTTGGACTAGGAGTCAGAACACCTTGAGTTCTGTGAACACCTCGAGCATTTATGAGCTGAGTCATAATTAGGTGAGTCACCTGACCTTTTGGAGCCTTTGTTTCCTCATCCCTATAGCAGGGAACAGCTTCTTTCTCAGATTACCACAGGGTCAGTATTCTGGAAATTGTATGATTCTGAACAGTAAGCAGTAAGGAAACAGTGGTGGAAGATAAGCATTCTATGATCCATACAGAGCAATGGAAATGTCCACTTTACTGTCTGGGGCTCTAGTTGTTGATCTGGCCTCCTCTGTCCAGCTGGAGCCACCAGTTAACATGTATGATTGAGTTTATTAGGGTATCCCATCTCTTTTGCTCCCCATTACTGCAGAGAAGGAGAAGACAGGACTGTTTGATAAAAGGGCTAGGAATCCCAAGATTGGGAAGGGCTAGATTTTGGATCCTCTGAGAAAATGTTGCTGTCCAGGCAACATAATGTCTATGTTAGAATCGCTGAATGGGGAGGGACTCTGGCTGGGGTCAGTGAGCTCAATGTTGCCTCTGGGTTCTCCAGATTGTCTGGATCTTCAACACCCAGGACAAGTGACAGTGCCCAAGCTCCATTAGCAAAGAACTCTCTAACTTGTTATTTACCATTTTCCGCTGTTTGGCTTGTATGTCTGTGTATTGAGATGGCCAACATTGATGGGGAACAAGCATCCTGTAGTTTTCCACTATCCCTAGTCTGCCTAAATTTAATAGAAAATCATTGGGGAAAAAAAAAAGTGAAGTTGTGCCTGCAGGTTTTTTGCACTTGTAAATGCAATCCTGAGGTCCAAGTGTGTCTAGAAACCTAGGTGTGTCAGCATCTTTATGCTGACAGTAATCAGACCTCATGGCTGCAGGTAGAATGCAGAAATCTCAGAGGAATGATAGCCACTGACATGTCGTGAACAAATTACTGGGATGGGGTCTCAGGCTCTTAGGCCCTGGTGTGCTATACTGCTACTCCACTGGAGACGCCTGCCGGGCTCAAGCTAAATACACATCTTGCTCGTATTACATCTTGTCCAAGTAAGATTTTCCATTACCACAGCATAGGAGACATTGAGGGCACCGTGATTGCTAAAACCCTACAAGACTGTCTATGCTTAATGCTGCCAGGGTCAGAAAGTCATCAGCTTATGTTTGCACATAACTATTGCATTCTTTTCTCGGCTAGTATTCAGTGAGGTCTGATTATGTGCAAGTCACGGCCTCAGCTTCTCCTCCACATTCACTTCATAATCAAATCCTGTTGATCCTGGTGTGGACATTTCTCTTAAAAAGACTTTTTCTTCTTTATTCCTTTTGCCACCTACATTAATTCAGTTTCTTACCAACTCTCACCTGAGCCATTGCAGCAGCCTCCTCTGGTATTCCTGCCTCTGGTCCTGCCTCCAGCTTTATGGTTTGTACTTGTCAGGTTACTTTTCAAAAATAGATCTATCCATGCTACTCCCGTGTGTTTAGAACTCTTCTTTGTCTTTCCTTCATGTGGCATTCAGGGCCATTTACAGTCAAACACAAACTGCCTTTCTAGCTCTTCCTTCTTCTTCTTCCTATTGTGAGAATCTCTTTGTTACAGATTTTCCTCTGAGGATGCTGGAGTTGTTCACCCCTCTGTGGCTTTGCACATACTGTTCTTTCTGTCTAAAAAGTACTAATCCCTGTTCACCCGCTAATACCCAGTATAACAGATGTTCCCTCATCTCTGAAACCTTTGAGCCTCTAGGCTCACCATTGCCGTTTTTTACATACAGTGTACTGTTGTCATCATTTGTGTGTGATGGGTTTTCACATGAGATTACAAGCTTCTTGAGGACAGATACTATGTTTTATTCATCTTTTACACCCAGCACGTACCACAATACTTAGAATATAGAAGGCACTCAGTATTTACTTAATTGAATGCGTGCAAGGCAATGTAGAATCCTGCAATCAGTCAGCTTATGGTCTAGCAAGGAACATAAATTACTTCATGACACTACTGCTTAGAATGGGATAAGTCCCAGGAGAGGCTGAATATATTATATACATACACATGGTTAAGTCACAGACTGACATACTTGTGTAGGAAGTAATTTGTAGTTGGAATTATCTTTTATTATGGTGAAATATACATAACATGATATGAATCATTTTAGCCCTTCGTAAGTATACAATTCAGTGGCATTAAATGCATTCACAATGTTGTGTAACCATCTCCGCTGTCTTTTTCCCGATTTTTTCATCATTCCCAATAAAAACTACATACTCATTAAATAACTCCTCCATTTCCTCTCTTCCCAGACCCTAGTAGCCTTTATTCTACTTTCTCTGTCTATGAATTTGCCTATCTTAGGTACCTCACATAAGGGGAATGGTACTATATTTGTCCTTCTGTGTCTGACATTTCACTGGGCACAATGTTTTCAAGGTCCATCCATGGTGTAGCGTATATCAAAATTTCATTCTTTTTCCTACTGACACTGTGATCTTGGACTTTTAGACTCCAGAGTTATAAGAAAATTAATTTCCGTTGTTTAAAACAAAAAAAATTATTTTATTCCTTTTTATCACTGAATAGTATTCTGTTGTATGTATATACCAAATTTTGTTTATCCATTAGGTTGTTTTCATCTTTTGGCTAGTATAAATAATGCTGATATGAACACTGGTATGCAAATATTTGTCCTAGTCTCAGCTTTCAATTCTTTTGGATATATACTTAGGAGTGGAATTAATGGATCATAGGGTAGTTCTATGTTTAACCTTTTGAGAAATCAGCAAGCTATTTTCCATGGCGGCCGTGCCATTTTATGTTCCCACCAGCAATGTATGAAGGTTCTAATTTTTCTACATCCTTGCCAACATTTGTTATTTTCCTTAAAAAAAAAATTATAGCCATCCTAGGTGGTGTGAATGGAATTATCCTTTGCTTATACTTTAGATAATTGTCTTGCTAATTGGTTCTACCTTGATTATTGGCCATTAGTGACCACTAATAAATTAAACTGTTTTTACTTTCCAAATCTTGTATTAACAACAGAAAACCAAAAGCTGGTCAAAACTTTCATACATTGGCACTTGTTATCAGGGCATAAGTCCTTTCTTAAACTTGGAAATACAAGCAGAAAAGCACTTCTTAGAAAGTTTCCTAATTATTCTTCCATCGCACTTGTCATAGAGCAGGCAGGGATCAAAGGTCTATTAATGTTTAACCTGTTCACATCAGAGAGTTAGTTGGCTGTTACCTTGTTAGAATGACCAGTGAGAGAGAGAAACTCAGCTGCCCACTTCATGTTTTCTTACCCTGGCAATCATGAAATTATTTCTCTAGAAGCTCTCCTTTTTACTTCTAACTGCTTATGTATGTCTTTTAACTCCAAATCTAGAACTCTAGCAGATGGTAATAATGGGACTAGAGGTGGTCTTGAAACTTGTTTCAATGGAAGAGGTTGCTTTGAGTGAGGTATGGAGTTTCAGAGGCCATGTCAAGACAGACTAAAAGGACAGGAGTTGGACCTCCTCAGGCCACAGTAGAGTGTTTGAAAACTGAAAACAGCAGCAGCATGTACACAAAGTTGCTCAATGTTTCCCCAATTCTTGTACTCAGGAAGCTTTCCTAAAATTTGTGAAAGTGTATGGGCATCAATAATACAAGCAGTAATTAAGACAGAAAGTATTGTATCAATTCACTCTACAGACATGCTGAGCAGTGTGCTGTCTTTGCCCTCAAGGAGCTCACAGTCTAATGCAGTGAGGGGGTTGGGTAGGGGGCTGCCTGTAAACAGATTATTAAAATAATACAGGAAGTCTTTCTGGTGGAAATATTAAAAACCATGTGAAGGAAAAAGCAACAAGCTTTGGGGAGCTTGAAAGACTTTATAGAAAATGAAGTGATTCCTTTTCTATAAAATGAAGATAATAACTTCATAAAATGAAGTTATGGTTGTGAGGCACAAGTAAGATCATATACATGTTCACTATCAAATCAAATATGTTGTATGCTCATTGTTACTTTTGCCACTATCATAATTATCAGTAGTACAGACTTTCATTGGAGACCCCCCTCCCGATTTATTTCCTTTAGGACTTTGTGCCATCAGTGCTATTGTTAAAACAGCCACTCTTCAAAGCCAGTGTTGACACCTCTAACTGGAGTATTCATTAGACATGTCATGTAGGATAGAGTCACAAACTTTAAAAATCATCTCCCTCTTATCTGTATGTCTTGACATAAAAGAAAGTTAAATTGGTGTGTTAGTTTGATCTTCCTAGGACCTTAATATACCTCATCAGCTTCTTTTCAAGGTGATTATGGGCTTACAGATGTGCTTGAATGCCTTGTCAAGAGGGTAAATGATTGTAATTTCCAAGGACAGCCATCTCTTGCTTTACTGCTTTCCAAACCTGAGGAAAAGGTTCCTGCACTTTGTAACCATTCAGAAGTTAAGGTTAAGAAATTAGCAACTATGTACCTTGTTTTTCAGGACATTATCAGGCTATGCAGACCTTGAATAGTCAGATCCCAAGCAGCAAAACTGAAACTTTCAGAACAAATAAATACATACAAAATAAGGAAAAAGATTTGTAAAGGCATTTCAATGTAACAAGCCTCCTTGGTGCATTAAAAGTTTGAAATGATTTATTAAAATGAAATGTAAGGATTATCTCATGCCTTGTTTAGGTTGGCTTTTCATCCCAACTGGAACGTGCTTTACTCAGGTGTTCACATCATTTTCTAAAAAAGGAAAAGAAATTGTCCATCCTTTCATATTTTATTATTTTTCCTTTTCTTTCTTCTTGGTATTAACACAGTTTTCTCTGGACCTGCCTAATGTGCGCACGCACGCACACACACACACATGGTTTCATTTGCTGTGTTTTGTAAACATTGCTAAAAGATTCTCAGTAGATCTTTTCATCATAATGCAAATGTGTTACGTGCACACGTGTATTTGGTCTCTCTGTGTGCCCTTCTCTCTGTCTACTTTCACCCATTTCTATGTATTTCACATAATGTTGCACAGTGAGCTCATTTCTAGCATTAAATTTAAATAGACTGGCTGATGTTCAGTGCACACTAGCCTGTTGCCGTGCAATGACTGTAACCCACAGTGCTGATATTGCAAAGTGTTGCTGATGTCATTACTGACCATTAGAAAGACGACTGAAACGTGACCTGCCATCTTTTGTGCTGCATTGTAGCCTTATGATGAATTTGATATATTACTTATGCTTCAGTCAGCAACTCCAGGCACCCTTTATCATTCATTCATTCCAGCAAACTCTTATTAGCCTGCTGTTACAGCTTTGCTTCAGTAGCCTTAAAGTTTATTCTTACCTTCATGCCCATTAGTTCTTGTGTTGCCCATACCAGCCTTCTTCCCTTCTCCCCTCTTACACCATAATCACACCTTTGCCCCCTCCAGTTTGCTCAGGAGTGGGGCTTAGGTTACACTAGGGATGTCTGATGTACTAGTAATTGACCACTGATGATCCGTCTGGTGGCCCATCTCTAGCTACAATTGGTATTGGGAATCTCTGAGTTGTGTTTACCCAAGACCATATTAACACTTAGCCCTTCCTCTACAGGTAACTTGAGGTGTAGGGTACATGAAAGGGCAGCCACATTATTTATGGTGTTTGTTCCAACATAGATAAGCATTAGAGTCAAAGGTGTTCTGTGTTCTAATCTTGACCACTGTTTCCTAGCTGTGTGACCTTAACCTTCCCAGACATCAAGTTTCCTCTTTAATGTGGGGAGAGATAGTGCTTATCTCATAGATTCACTGGGAAGGATTAAGTGAGCTTATATAGGTAAAGCTCTTCACACCGTTCTTGGCACATGGTAAACAGTGAGTTATGGGTCTTATTTTTGAATCACTTTTGTAGCACCTGTAGACTGGTGGGGAGAGGAGGCTTCTCAGAAGGTGTAATTTGTAAGCGAAGTCTTAGAGGATAAGGAGCCAGCATCCCAGTGGATAAAAGAGAGAGAAGAATCCCCCACAGCAGTATGCTTAAGAGCTACAGGAGAGCTTGACATGCTTATGGAAATTGCACATAGTTTTCTCTGGCTGAGGGTGAGATAAAAGTGGGGAGGTGGTGGGGAGGTGAGGCAGGAAAGATGACCAAGAACAGATCACGAAGAACCTTGTGGAGCTCATAGAGGAGTTTAAACTTGATCCTCCATCCCCATAACCTGGCTCCTCTGTTAAGCAGTCACATAAACGTCTTTTAAGAGCAGCAACAGGAAAAAGAGGGCAGTGAATTGGCCTCAGATTAACTGGCATCTCTTTAAAGCAAATATTCCTCCTTGAGAATACTACATTAATTAAACATGTGCCTTGCAAGATTCTTTATTGCTTTACTTGTGTTCCCTGTCGGTTGTCTCATTCATTAATCTGCTGATTAGTAACCCTGAACTCTTGCATCCCCCTGGCCCCGGCCTGCACCATTTCTGCATTCCCTTTTTAATATACTGTGCTGTTCCCCTGGGACGTAAACTCCAGGACCCGTCCCTGGCCTGTTCATGTTTGTTTTCTTTGCCCCTTGTGCCTGCCTTGCTATAACATTTGTAGTATGTGTTAAGTAATCCTTAAGGTAACATTTTTATTATGTCATAAAAAGTGCATGGCAAATATATTATAACTCATGGACTTTGTTTAAAAATGAACGGATAATTTATTGAGTGTGTTACATGAGCCTTGCTCCCCTCCCCATCTCAGCTGAGACTTGCTGCTCATTTAGCCTAGCCTCCTGTTGAGTGCTCCCGCCCTGTGACATGCTAGGAAAGCAGACCCATGGTTGGCTAGAAATGACATCATAGTTTATGTACTCAATAAAAATTTAATTAAGTCATTACAGGAATTGCAGTCATCATTTAACCCTCTGATTTCTTCTGTTTAGTTTATTATTAAACATTCAGTAATACCAGTCACCAAATCCTGATGGCTTATAAAATTCTGCATGAATTTTAATAGCTTAAATAAATGGGAAAATATGAGTAACTGATATAAGAGGAACTTTTTCCTTGTGGTGGTGCTATATGTATGGGTTTTTATAAAAAGCAAAGCATTATGCAAAGGATAGCAGTTTAATAAGAGAACAACCTAACTGGGGAGAGTTTCTCATCTGGTTTGTCCGTCTGTATATTCATGGGCAGGGTGTTCCATATGGAATTATCTGGCAATGGGGACACAGAACCTGCACACCAGCAAACAAGAGCTTAAGTGAGGGGACAAAATCCCAACAGAGGTTCACCAGAGGGAATATCCAACTCCCCTTGGCTGCTGGTCTGGCTAGAAGGGCCCTTCGGGGCAAGTCCGTAGTTCAGGAAGCTGCTCTCACTTACCCTCACCTGTTGCCTGCAGATCATATGTCTGCACTGATGGAGCTTCCACCCTTTTCCAGGAAGGGCCCTTTTCATGATCTAATCCAGCCTGGGTGATGATATCTGAAAACCATTCCTAGCTGTGGCACCTTGCCATTTCTCAGCTAGAGGTGAGGCGGGGAGGCAGCTTACAGGTCACTGGAGTTAGAATGTAGGACCAGGAGGTAGAGGCTCCTGGCTCATAAGGAATTCTACTCCTGTTCTCCATTCTTCCTGGGCACGAGCCAGCTGGAATGCAGGTGCGTCCTGAGAGGAGAATGTGTCTGTATGTAAATGAATCTTGTTGGAGAGCAAGAACTGAGATTTGCAGATTGGTATTTTGGTGATCTCTGGAAATGCCCTGCACATGGTGAAGTAGGGAAAGCACTCATCCAGAAATCAGGTTCTAGTCCTGGCTCCGACACTGACTTGATGTGTGACCTGGAATAAGTCCCTTCCCCTTTTTGGGTCTCAGTTCACCATATCCTCAAAGGGATGAGCTCGGTGATGTCTGAGGGCCCTTCCAGCTCTAAAGCTTACTGGTTTGATGCAGCACATAAACCAGCTCTGCTGAGCAGGTTCAGTGAATGTTCACCTCTGAGAGATGATCCTGCCTTTGTGCTTGACATCTCTGACACAGGTCAGAGCCTTTCGTTGCTCTGGTTCTTCTTACACAGTTAGGAGAATGACTAATATGGGAGGGCAGAGAGCCCCCAAATGGGTGTCAATGGATCTGGGTTGTAGTCCCAGCCTCATGTCACAGAAGAAATCACCTCTAGTTCTGGCTTGTTTCATGACTCTTCCTTTACAACTCAACCTATTCTGGAAGATAGTGCAGTAAGAAGTTTGGCAGTTCTGAAATTTCAGGAACATGGAAGGTACTCAGCAGCAAAAAAAGGGAAACAAACAAAAGGATGTATTGGATAGAACACACTATGTGTGGCCCGTGTGAGGATTCGGTCACCAGCACTCCAGTCTTAAACCCTGGTCTGGCCAGGCCCTTGGGGGTGCCGAGATTAGCCAGACAGCGTTCCTTATGACCTTTGAGCAGCTCACCAGCTAGTGAGAGAGACAGGTGCAAAAGCAACTCTAAACTCCGTTGTGCCCCCAGGAGAAGTGTGGACGGAGAGCTCTGGGAACACAAAGGATGGATGGCTATTTTGGCCTGAGGTGAAGGTGTGGTGGGAAAAATCATGGGTTGCACAACCAGCTGCATCCAATCTCAACATTTTCCAGTCTTGAGCTTCACAATTCTCTATTCCTTTTTGAAAATTGTCCATGACTATAAAGTATTGGAGCTAGTTTTAGCTTTATATAAACAAACCAGAAGGGATTACTCGTAACTCCTTACATTTGCAGAGCACTTTGCAGCTTACCACGGCTTTTAGCATACATTGTGAAATGAGCAAATGAATGAATGAATGAGTAGAACACATGCTAATTCATTTGCTCTTCAAGCCAGCCCTCTTTGTAGGGCACGTTAAAGACAAGGACAGACATAGAAAGGTTACTTGACTTGCCCAAGATTACGTCCTGTGTATACAGCAGAATTACGACTTGAACTCAGGTTTTATGACTAAATCCAGATCCTTTCACTACTCCTTTCTGCTCTTCTTCAGAGACCAGTTTTGAACCACAGGATGAAATCATTCAGTATTTGATTTATGATCCAAAGTAAAATTGTCCTGGAGGCAGGAACCTGATGGAATGTCGGTTGCGTGCACTTTGGATTCAGACTGACCTGGATGCTAATCTCAGCTTTATCACTGATTTGCTGAGATCTAGGGCAAATCACTTCACCTATCTGAGTCTCAGTTCTCTGTGTCTAGAGAAACGTGACTATAGCATATCTACCTCTCTGAGTTCTGGTGACAGAGGAAATGATGACTGTAACACACCTGGCCCATAACAGATGCTCAGTAGATGGAGGAGATAATGGTGGGCAATGATCATGGTTGTACAGCACGAATCTTATTCTCCACATAAAGTTCCAAATGACTTTGGGTTGTTTCTAAAACTTGGCAGTTTAAATAGTCAACGAGTCCGTCTCATGTATTACACATTACATCAGGTTTTCTGCTGGGATCCCAGCGAGGGATGAAACATGGGCCCTTTTCCTCAAGCATATTCCTGGAGGTCAAAGTTTTATCCTATTGAAGAGAGTCTGTGAACTCTAGGTTCTGAAGGCACACCTGGCTGTTCCCTGAGAGTTCTACCAGAGCCTCAGCAGTCTCCTTGGCATTGCACTTCTAGAACAGTCAGTTAGCATTAACAGTCGTACTGTTTTGGCCCATCTTATTCTCCCCTCCTCTCCACAGCTTCAGGGGCCCTCCTTTCTCTTCATCATCTCACTCACAGCTTCTCCTCTTCCTCCTCTTCCCATCTCTGACTACTTCCTTCTTTTGCCTTTCACTACAAGGAGCTCCTTTGAGTAGCCCTTAAGACTTTTCCTAACCTCGTCCCAACCTACCTTTCCAGTGTTCCTGCCCATTCACTCTTCCTTGCACTTCTCAGGCATTTTCTTTCCTGCCGCTGCACCTTTGAACAACTTATTCCCTCTGTCTAGAATGTCCTCTTTCCTCCCCCATCTCTCTCTTTTCAGGCTCCTCCTCCGAGGTCCACTTAAACATGACGTCCTAGAGAACTCTTCCCCCACTCCCCAAGTGGAGATCATTTGTACTAAAATTCATTTATCACTCACCACTTTTATGATAGAATTTGAGGTTAACACATTGCAGTGTGATTATTTTTCACTTGTCTGTTTTTGCTAGACTGTGCTCCTGCAGTCAGGAAACCGTTTCTTTTACTTTGTGTTCATAGGATCTAGCATAAAGCCTGATGTGGTTGGGGCTCAGTTCGTAAGACTGAGTTACTGTGTTGTGTAACTTTGGATCAAAACCTAAAAGAAGCTGTCATATTGGAGAGAATCCTGACAGATCAGGGAAATGAGGATGGACTGGCAGTTTGACCTGTTAGGGGCCCTCTCCCTCTATTCTGCTAAGAGTCTGTGACAGTTAAGAACCAAAAATTATACTTTGGGGTTTTTTCCTTGCTTTAATACTTTTGTTTTTGCTATTTTGTTTCTGTAGGTTAATCCCTATATCCTGAAGAAGAACATAATGCTTATGACAAATAATTTCTATGCAGCAATCTTGGGATATGATGAGGTAAGATTGTTTACCAAGCCTTGGGCAGAACGGTGGCCTCCCTCAACAGAGGCTTTGGATGAGAGCCTCAGAGAAAAGCTGCAGGGGCCATCGTCACCACCCGCCATTAAGGCTTAGTGTTCATTCCCTCATCTTCATTGACTTGGCAACTGGAACGATTGTGCCCAGCAGTTTGCCTGGTACTTGAGAAAGAGAGCACTGTATAATGTCAAATTATTAGACTAGTCAGCATTTATTGAGTGCCTGTGGAGGCTGGATGGAGGGACAAAGGCAAATCAGTCACTCTGTCAGCCCCGATGCCTCTGGAGAGAGGGTAACATGCACACATCAACAGCATGGTCTGCCAGACAAATCACATACTTTTTTTGGCCTTAAATATGAAAACAGTCCATACTTATTTTAAAAACTCATCGAACTGAAAATAAATGGTTGAAGTAGAAAAGAGAAGGCCCTGTTCCTCTCCTGCCCAGTTCTTTGCCCAAGAGGAAAACTTTGTTAATAGTTTATTGGATGTCCTTATACATGTTACCTGTGCACGCACAAGCACCTGTATATTTATTTTCTTTATGCAAATGGGAATTACACTACATACACTATTCTGCAACTTGCTTTTTTCTCTGAACAATATATCTCAGGTATCCTTTTAAATCTATCTCACTTTTTCATTGTAAAATTTACATAACATAGAATTTTAAAGTGTACATTTTAGTGGCATTAGGTACATTCATATTGTTAAGCAGCCGTCTCCACCATCCATATCCAGAAATTTTTCCGTCTTCCCAAATTGAAACTCTGTACCCATTGAACAGTATTCTCCCATTCTCCTCTCCCCTCTGGTCCCTGGTAACCCACTATTCTGCTTTCTATCTCTGTGGTTTTGACTACACCAAGTACCTCATACAAGTGGAGTCACACAGTTTTTGTTCTTTTCTGATAGGCTTATTTCACTTAGCATTTTGTCTTCAAGATTCATCCATGTTGTAGCATCTTTCTCATCCTTTTCCCCTCAACTGTTGTTATGGAAATTTCAAACACATAGGAAAACTAGAAGAATGGTGTAATGAACACTTGTATGCACACCACCAGGATTCATTGTACCTCATCTCTTTAATGAATCACATGCTTTTATGCCCATTTTGTGGTTACCCTCCGATTTAATGCGAGCATCACCCCTTCCAGGAAACAGGCCCAGAACTTCCCCAGGCTCACCTCCTCCTGCCCTTCCTGGGCTCCACAATGCTTGCTACATCAGCATTAACCGTCACCCTGGCTGGGTGAGGATTTCTCCTGGGTGGTGGCAGTGTCTACTGTGTTTGTATTTCTATTGCCTAGCATGATGTTTGGCACATGGTAGGTGAAGAGTGAGGAAGGGAGGAAATGCATAAAGGATGAAAGTAAGAAAGTAGAGTTCAGGCTGAAGGAAATGTTATCAGCCTGAAGATAATAATTAAAGCCAGGACATGAGCTTACAAAAAAAATTAAGTTAAATAACTTGCTTAGGCTCAAAGGACTAGTTAAAATTGAGGTTTCTTGATTTTTTTCCCCAGTCACTAACTACCCTCAATTATAAGAGAGTGATTAAGATTGCATACTACATACATCATTAATTTAATATGAACTTTGAGGGAGTGGGGTGGGAATTGAGAAGCACTGCTTAAATGTATGCATCAGTTATTAAATTAGTTGCATTCTGATTTCCAAAAGCTTATAGTGTATAAAAGAATGAAGCTTAGAATTGAAGAAATATAATTTTCTTTCTATTAGCATTTGTTTGTGGTCTCTATTGCAGACAGCTCAGTTGATTCCTTTCATTTTTTTTTTTTTTTTGAGTAAAGGTAGATTTATTTAGAGATATACGTACTACACAGATTGTAGGCTTTTTCAGAAGGTGAGAGAAAGTCCATGAGGTGTAGGGGTTGAGTGCTCAGGTAAAAGTAGAAGTAGATAAACACTCCATAGACAGACTGCGGGCCGTCTCCAAAGACAAGGGAGCGAGAGAGGCCTTCCTTTCACTTTTTAAAAATTTAATAAAGATATTCTAAACTCTTCTGTCCCCTAATCCCAGTCCATTTTGGCAGAGCTATCTTACAAACATGTCTGATTACAAGAGTCACCTGGGGTGCTCTTTAAACCTAATTCCTGAGCATTGCACTGAAGATTCCAGTTCAACAGGAGTAGGGCCTGGTGTTTCAGCAAGCATCCCAGGTGAATCTTCAGAGTGGGAAAGTTTGGGAAATTATCCAGGACACTTTAGAGATACCATTATTTGGGCTCTATCCCCCCAAATTCTTATTTAACTGGTGTAGGTGGGCATTTGTAGTTGTAGTAGTCCCCAAGTAATTTTAATGTGCAATTCTAGAACAGTTTTTCTTAGATTTTAATGTGTGTGCAGATCATCTGGAGACCGAGGTAAAATTCAGATTCTGCCCCAGTAGGTCTGCGATTCTGCATTACCAACAGCTGCGGGTGATGTGGTGCAGCCATTCTGCAGACCACACCGGGAGTCACAGGGTTCTAGAACTGTGCTTTCCAGTACTCGCCACATGTGGCTATTTTGATTTAAATTCATTAAATAAAATTGAAAATTCAGTTCTTCAGTCACTCTGGTTACATACAAATCAGATGCTCAGTGACTACGAGAGGCTAGAGGCATGTGTATGGGACAGTGCAGCTACGGGACACTGCCATCATCACAGGAAAGTTCTCACAGCAGCCTCTTCCTGGAATCTTGCTTGGATTGTGCCCAACCCTGAACACTTTTGGAACCTTCCTGGTTTTCTACCACAGTAGATCCTGATTCCTCCATGGAACGTCCAGGCCTTCTATGAACTGTCCCCATTTGTGACATGTCTTATCCATCTTTATCTCCCATTGCCCTGCAGTGTGTAGCCTTCTTTCTGAGTAAGGTCATTTGCCTCGCTGCCCCCCAGATATGCTGTGACTGATGGAGGCTGTCCTGGACAACCAGGTGTGGGGGGCAGTAGGTAGCTGAGTCTGTAAGCCCTGGACCTGAGGGCCCAATTCTGGGTCTGGCACTTCGTAGGCCTCTCTGCAAATATTTAGTGAACCAACATTATTCTCTCTTGCTTAGAGTGTCCTGTTGCTCTCCAAATATTCTCCATTTTCAAGGCACCTTTCTCCACAAAGCTTTCCCTGACCCCTGTAGGTCTGTGTTTTTCTCTGAATTTCAACATCTATCCACCCACTTAACAGGTATTTAAGTGTCTACCATGTGCGATATACTTTGGATGTATTGGTGAATAAAACAAACATGGTCTGATTCTTTCACAGCAGAGCTTATCTTTTTAAAAATTAAAAAAAAATTAATTTTTCCCTTAATGGAGGCACTGGGGATTGAACCCAGGACCTTGTGCATGCCAAGCATGCACTCTGCCACTGAGCTAGACCCCCCAACCCCAGGAGTTTATCTTTTAATGGGGAAATGGGCAGTAAATAAGTAAACAAGAAAATAAATATCTAATTACAAATAGGATGCAGTGATAGAGAATGGGAGGGGGGTTATTCTGAGTGTGGACTGGGAAGGTCTCTGAGGAGCTGTCATAGACACTAAGACTGAAGAACAAGGGGCCAGCCATGTACTGACTATTCCTCAGAGTCTCGCTGTATAGATTAACGTTTGTTCATTCTCCAGGATTTAATTCTGTGCTGCTGTTTGGTGCACTAGCTTTGTCCCTTCAACTGGATTGCAAGCTGCCTGTGAGCTGTGACCATATTGCTATGATTTTGTGTTCCTAGCATCATGCTAATAAGCACGCAGTGGAATCAAATCAGTCTTCACTGAGTGAGACTCTTACCACTTTAAACCCTTACCTTAACTGTAACCAGGGTCCTCTGGGGCCAGGACAGTCCCATTGACTCCTCTCAGTTCCTCTAGACCTATGTGTCTTAATTTCCTGAAGGATGCTTTTTTTTTTGTATCATGTGGGAAAACAAGTAGGCATCCTAGTAGATTGTGGGAAGATTGCTATGCAGACTAATTTTTGGCTCCTGGGCACCCTTTTTTCTTTCCTGCTTCCTCTCTCAGACCAATCTCCCATTCATTTTCACTGCCTTACTAGCAGTATGGTGGAGAGAAGGCTGAAGTTGGGTTCATTGATTTATTCAACCATTTTTTTATTGCACTACCCCTCTGTGCCAGGTATGCATCTAACTGGAGCTAGTCAGGCACCATCCCTTGACCTCACCAGCTCATTCTGGCTCCAGATTGACCACCAATTAGCTAGATAAGTTCCAAGCCTCGGTGTACTTAGCTTTCAAATGAGGGTAATAATATCTGTTCTTCCTGGCATACGTGCTCACAGGAGACAGGTGTGTGAAGGAACTCTGACAGCCTGGAACAGTCTGATTGCTACCATTGTTAATCTGAGTCCTGAGTCATCCTTTTCCTTCTGACTGATTATGGATTCGCCCCTTCCCAGCCGTCTCTTTCCCCCATCACCGTGGCTGCCAGTTTGCAGCAGGCCATGGCTCCCAGGGCTTCTGCTGTCCTGTCCTCTGGGCTCATTTTCTAAGTCCTCATAACACTCGCTTCCACTCCTGTTCCTTCTCATGTAGCACATGTGAGTCGCTGCCAGCACCACTGCAGCATGTGCCCGGGGCACTTCAGACACAGGCAGGCTGTTGTGTTAGCAAATAGCTTGGAGAACGGTGATGTGCCTGAGCTTGTCCTTGGCTCCTGTCCCCATCTGCCGGAAGAAGCTGGTTTTCCTGACTCAGCCATTGTGCCAGGACAGTCTCTTAAGCTGTGGAATGGCAGGGGTGTTTAGCTGGGGCCATTTGGGACAGGTGGAATGTTTTTCCAATGAACTGTCACTGCCTCGTACTGGACATGGCCCTTCCTGGCAGCAGGCCTAAAGCGAGACCTCACGTACTGCAGTGCCCTGGAGGCCAGCCCACAACGTGACACCGAATCAGTGATCGTGGATCTCTTTGTAATGGTTTACCACGCACAGAGTCTTCCATGGCCATCATCTCTGCATTCTCACAACAGCTCTGTGGGATAGGTATTATTAAGTTTGTTTAGGTTATGAGAAACTGAGGCTCAGGAAGGGCTGGTGGCTTTCCAGAGGCCACACAGCTATCAAGTGTCAGAGCTGCCATTTGAACTCAGGTGGTCTGATCCCCAGATCCCACTGTTGTTTCAACTATATTCACAGCTTCATGCCAAAGCCAGCTCCTAATCTTTGTACCTGACATATTACACTTAATAAAACACCTTTATGTTATCTTTTATAATGAAAAGATGTTGTAAGTTGGGCAGGCATTTTAATGTCTATTTAACAGATGAGAAGGTTGAGACTCAGGTTTAGTAAATTGCCTACCATCTCCGAGCTTGGTACTGGCAGGGCTAGGACTTGACTCGGCCTTCTTAGTGACTTCCAAGCCTCAGTCAGCACTTTGTCTGGTTCCACACACTACCTTGGCACCTGGACAGAGCAACTTCTCAGGGCCTTTCCCATCAGTCACCCTTGCCCAGGAAGCAGGACCCTCCTTTTTCCCTCCTTAGAGCTCCAAGCTAGAAAGTGGCCTTAGTCCATGACCCAGGCCTCTGTGATGTTCAGGATTCCCGGCAGAGCTCTGTCCCCTCTGTGTCAGGACAGACGACATTAGGCACATACACAGGCTCCGAATGCTCCCACTGTGGCCCATGGCAATCCCGCTAAACAGCCTGTTCCTCTGCTTAGGGAGAGGCTGGGCCAGCCATAGCCAGCCTCGAGCTGGATGACAATGAGGCCAAGGTGCCTGGCTCCTTCCCCAAAGAACAAGCTTCATTGCAGTTGTGTGTCCTTGGACCAGGAGAGAAGGCACAACCCACACTCACCTCTCATCCTCAGAAGAAATACATACTCACAGTGCTCCAAGCCCACTCCTTGTGGACAGCAGTGGAAGCAATGCCCCTCTCCTTTCTCTTCTTGGCCTCTCAAGCATTGCCTGGGCCTGGGCAGTGCGGTAGAGGGAGTTGTGGCCTAGGAGGGTCAGTTACACGTGCGCTCCATCTCAGCGTCAATCTCATTAGCCAGTCACTTGGACCCTCTGGGTTCTATGTTCTTTCTCTATATGAAATAAAGGGATTGGACCAGATGCTCTCTGAAGACACTTCCCGCTCTACCAAGTAGCTGCCATTCCTTTCTCCTGGAATTTGTAAGGTCCTTCTGAGCTGATTCTGTGCCTGCTAGCAGGTTTGTAGTACCCCCAGCTTTGTATCATGGCTCTGCTGTGCTCCCCAGAAGACCAGTTGTGCTGTGTGTTCCAGGGGATCCTTTCAGATGATCGTGGGCTGGCTGCTGCCCTCTGGAGAACCTTCTTCAACCAGAAATGTGAAGACCCTCGGCAACTTGAATTGTTGGTGGAATATGTGAGGAAACAGGTGAGCAGTCCCTCCATCCCTTCCAGAGTCTCCTGGAAAGCAAGTCCTTCCTGAGGTCTGTAGATGCTGGACTTGCAGAGGGTCATGAGAGGCTGAGTTCCCAGTGTTCAATCTGAGGGAATTCTGGCCAAATCTTGTGAGCAGCAGGCACCCATGAGGAGCAAATTCTGTGGATCCAGTCACGAGCCAGGCCAGGGGTCGGGGAGTGGGACTAGAGGAATGAAGGGCACCAAGTAGTCTCCTGCTTTCATAAACCTGGAGTTATTCATTCGCTACATGTTTGATTGCCTACTGTGTGCCCAGTGCTAGGTCCTGGGCGTACAGAGTCCTGTAAGGTAGAGGCATGGGGTACAGTGCAGCCATCCCTGTAGCTCCGGTATGTACTCTCTCTGAGCCTCACGACTCATGTTTCCTGCTCCTGGTTGCCAACAGAGTTGGGCTCCAGGCGACATTCCATAATATTCCGTAAGCCCCTTCCCACTAGGTGCTATCTGTGGTCAAGCGGGATCCCCCTGCTTCATTCCTCATGCCTCTGGCTGCCCAGGGCTCCCTGACACCAAAGCTTCTAAGAGAAATCTCCAGAGTGAAGACTGCTTGACTGCAGTTTTCCACAAGCCCATGGAGAATTCTCTCCTGTTCTCTCTGCCCCTCCATGCTGTATTGATGGAAAATCCATACTTAATGGATGAGGGAGCTGAGTGGCAGGGAAGGGACACATTTAGGCTTTTCCAGGGTCTCCCAGTGAGTCAGTCTGCACAGCTGGCCTAGAACCCCAAGCTGGATGATTCATGCCACCACTCAAGGCCTCAGCTGCTCCAGACAGCTCACCAGTTCAGGCTGTCCCATGAGTCACACCTCTGCATCCTGGGCCTGGCCCCTGGAGCTGAAGGGGCCTCACCTCACAGTTATTCTCTTATTCACCTGTGTCCACGGCCTTCAAGCCTCCAGAAGCCAGGAAAAGGAAGGCCAGGCTCCGGCTCTGAGAAGAAGACAGGCCAGCAAGCCCAGCTTGTTGATTACTGGAAAAACCACATACTGGGGCTTTCCAGACCCAGAGGGTAGAGAACCCCAGAAGCCAGGACTTCTGTTTGACCATTCTTCAAATCTGCCAGAGCCGGGAAGAAGGCACTGTGGCCAGAGGACCCCACCCACAGAGAATTCTGAGACTCACACTGTTGACTGGACTCGCCCTCAGACAGGAGTAGCAATTGGCAAAGCAAATGCTATGTTTTCTGAAAGACCAGCCTGACTTTTCCATCTGCTGTGGTGGGCTTGTGCCAGGGGCCACGACAGGGGCACAGCTGGGACCTCTCCGAGGGCCCTGAAGGATGGGGCTCCCAAACCAGTACCCCTGTAAGAAGTCCTGTATTGTTACGGTGAGAGGCAGGCAGTAGGAAAACAGTGATGGGGCTCTCAGGGAAGCAGTGAGCAGTCTGTCAGCAAACCTTTTGAGCACCTACTGTGCCAGCCACTCTGGTGAGAAAGCAGAAATTAGTAAGACCCAGTCCTGCCCTCAAGGATCCAGCTCATAATTTAGCAAGGAAGCCAGTCAGGCACTAGGCTGAGCCTGGAATAAGTCAGTCTGTGATGCAGGAGGGAACAAAGTGCTGTGGAAGGCTAAAGGGAGGAGGGACGGTGTCTGACCCAGTGGGTTAGGGAAGACCAGGACCCTAGTCCTGTGCCATGATGCTAATTGGTCTGGTCTGGTAGATGGCCCGAGATCGAATCAGATTGTGTTCAGACTTGCAATGCAGGAGATGGGCAAAGTTGTGGCATTAGGGACAGAAATGCAGTAATTGGAAAGAGGCATGGCTTTTAGGGAAGATAATGGGTGAGCTGATCTCCTTGTACTGGGAGACAGCAGGGCATGTGGAAATCTAGACCTGAGAGGTGAGAAGACTATGTGAGAGACTGGGGATGAGTTCGAGGGTCAGCAGCCTAAAATGAAGCAGCAGGAGTGAAGGCATTCTAGGAAGAGGGAATCAATCCAGGGCCTCTTTTGAGGCCTACTGCCACCTTCCCTTTCCCCCAGTTGCCTTCTCACCCCAAAACGGAGCCTCACCTTGGTGAATCCATTGCTGACTGCTGCTCTGATCCAGCTCTTACCCTAGATTTTGCCTGTTCAGTTGAAAGCATTTCTCATTCTGTTGCTCTCCTTACTAGCAGGAGCCTGGGAATCCTCCCAGAGGTGGCCTTTACCGCCTAAGACATGGCCACTCATTAGATCGCCTTCCTCTTGCAAAACTGCCTGACCTCACCTCCCTGCAGCTGCTCTGTCCTCCGTTGCAGGTGTTCCCTCTCTGCATTGTTCAGGGGGATGAACTCCCCCAGCCATCCTAGAGGGGTCAAGCTTGGGCCCACTAACTGGGGGGTCGACTCACTAGAGGACGGTAGAGGCATACATGGTTTTCTTAGAAAGCTCCAGTTACTAGCAGTCTACTTAAGTCCTGTGGGGTACACGTTACCATTACTATTCCCTTTCTCAGACAAGGGCACTTAAATCTTAGAGAAGGGAATTGGCTCACCTTGGGTAACACTGCTACCCTGAATGAATAATCACACACAGATACCCCAAGACGTGTCTCCTGCCATACATCCTCCCTAGAAAGTTCTTGCTGTCCAGAAATTCAGGGCTTGAGTGTCTGTTCATTCAGAGGCATGATGGGGAATTTCCCTGAAGCCTGGGAAAGCTTCCCCAGTTACTAATTTCTTCAGACCCCCTTAAGTGAAATAATCCGGGAGGTTAGAGACCCCCCTCCCCCAGCTTGGGAGCTGGGATGGTCAGAAGCCCCTCATGCCCTCTCCCCATTCTCCCCTTTGAGAGGCTGATTCCTTATGCCACCTCATAGCTGTCCTGTCCTTGTCCCTTTCCTCTGTTTCCTGTTCTGGTTGCAGATACAGTACCTGGACTCCATGAACGGCGAGGATCTGCTGCTGACTGGGGAGGTGAGCTGGCGCCCTCTAGTGGAGAAGAATCCTCAGAGCATCCTGAAGCCCCATTCCCCAACTTATAATGACGAGGGTCTTTGATGGGCTGGTCCCTCCGAACAGCTGGCCAGCTGGCTTTGAGGAACCGCCAGGAAAGAGGTGCCTTTTTGGCCCAGAACCCTGCAGGAAGTGGCCTGAACTCACCTTGAACAACATCTGTCAAATACCTGGCCCCATCTGTGTTGATTTTCCTCTTAGTGTGCCTAGGAGTCTGGTCTGGTGGGTACAGTGCTGGGAGAATCCTTTGCCCTTCTGAGGTGTCCTCTCCCTCAAGAAAAGCCCTGAACCGGAGCTGCCCAGCACACACTGCCCAAGTCCCCTCCAGGAACCATGTGATTGATTGACAGTTTTTCCCAAAGGCCACAGAAGGAAATGGGGGTAGGTTAGAAAGGAGACACCCTCCCCAAGGGCCCACTGTGGCCTAGGAGCAGTTTGTAATGCTGCTATCAGGATGGGTAACCACGCTCTGTCCGCCGGCTTTGAGCCATGGGGTTGAGTTGGCCATTAAAAGAAACAGAGACTTAGCTTTACCATGGCTTTCCTTTATTCCCGGGTCTTTTAGAAACTTATCTGAGATGGTGAATGCCGTGAGCTAAGGAGCACAGCCCAACTGGGTTAGAGCAGGGAAGGGAGAGGGTCAGGAGGGTCTCTGCTGCTGCTTTTGCCTACAGTTCATGGAGACGTCACTGTTCTGGCCAAGGCACAGCCTGCCAGGGCCCGTCCTCTGGGACCCAGGAGGCCTCTGATGGCCAAGGGGCTTGTCACATCCTGAGTCATTTGGAAAGAAGCCTCGAGAGAAAGGTCCCTTTGTCACCTTCTCTGCTCCCCATCCCCCATTGAACTGGGTGAGGAACATGCTGTCTTTCCTCTTGGCTCCCCCTTACATGAGATACTGGGGAGAAGAGAACATTCTTCTAGGCTTAGTTCTGCCACCCAAGGACCCAGCCCCAGTCTTCTGCCCCCTTCCCAACTTCTGGAGCATGTGCTGCAGAGCCACCTTGGTCCCCTCCTCTTGAGTATGGGTCATCTCTTGGAGGATTTTCTTTAAATTGAAGAAGGGGGGCGGGGAACCATATTGCCCTTCCCCCATCAAACTTCCTTCATTTAACTTGCTATAAAATGAGTCATATAAAGAAACTCTATATGGGTGAGGTATATCCCACTTCTGTGAAAACATTACAAATCAAACCGCCTTCTCTGAGTTTATTTAAGATGCTTTTGTTGCACGCGGAGCTCAAGAGTGAAGCCTCCTCTGTGTGTGTGAGATAATAACACCTTGTAACTCATTACAGCTGGGCACTATTTACATAAACCAGAGCTGAGCCAGGCAGGAATTTGCTGATTAATTTATTTTTAATGGAGTGAAGTATACCATGCACCAAAATAAACTTTACTGTGTGTACCTAACTGCTGCTGGAATGGATGGAAAAATTAATGGAACAGATTTTGGCTCCCAACTCTACACATTAATTTATATATAAAAGTTATTTGAGCCTTAACCCATTTGCTGCCCAGGGCAGCTCCCCAGCCACAGATCCCAGCCGCAGCACCAGTTCAGCTACCGGGCTTGCTTTAGAACCATGGAATCTCAGATTTGGAAGGAGCTTTAGTGGTCAGTCCAGCCCTGGTCCAGAACTTGACTCCCCTTCTCAGCATCCCAGTTGGCCTGTGTTCATGTGGGCCCTATATGAATACCTCCAGCAGCAGATAGTCCCCACCTGCAGAGCTAAGTCGTGTCTCCATAAGATGAGTAATCATCAAACACTGTAGCTTGTAATACGGAGCCACGTTTCAAAGAGCCAGATCAATCTGTTATGTCTGTGATGTCCTGAAGCCCTTGCTTCCTGGCCAAAGGCATCTTTTACTGACTACAGGCCCTCCCTCCCCTTCAAGATAAAATCCAGGCTCCTCGGAGGCTGCAAAGTTTAGTTTGACCCCTGCTTGTTTTTGTGAGTCTCTAACCCATTTCTTCTCTGAGCAAACTGAACCATGTCGGGTTACCTGAAGAAGATACACTGTGTGTTTTCTCTACCTGGAATCCTCTCCCTCTGCTAACTAAAGAAATCCCACTTGCCCTCAAATACTCCCCTCCCCATCCCAGGCAGTATCCTCCAGTGGAACCATTTTTCGCATGCCTGCCCTCCATCTGGCGCTGTGCGCCCCTTCAGGGTGGGCACTGGTGTTTTGATTGGTCACCTTCATCTTTCCAGTTTCCAGCAGAGTATCTGGACCATAGTGGGCATCAGTGTATGCTTTGATAAATGAAGGCCTGCATGACTAAATCAGTCATTATCCATTCAAGCCTAACAAAAAGCCCCTTTCTGGACTGTTCTCTCAGTCTGTCCTACAGTTCAGTTTATGTTAACAATTCATTATTAGGAACAATTCTCATAGGAACAAAAACCAGCTTTTTTTTATAGCTTAAATTTTGTATTGTAACTTGTTATTATGCAGAACAAGTGAAAAACACGTTTTCTTGCCCTCAGGGAGATTTTTCTCTAGGAATAATTTATTTGTACTCTTCTAGAAAAGATCACAGTAAATTAAGAAACACAGATGTAAAACTGCAAAATGATTAAAACACAATTTAAAAGATAAGCTGCAAGAATGGAAAGGGAAGAGATGGGGAATAATCATGTTAGAAAACCTAGGCTGCTAATAACCAAATTCATAGGACTCTGGGCAATTTACAAAGTATGAGCTGACCTGTGTGCTGCCTCACAGCAGTCTGTACGATCGGTATCGTGCTCCTCATTCTTAACCCGTACACTAGAGAGGGGACTGAGCTCAGAGACGCCTGGAGGGTTACTAGGGTAAGAAGAGGGAGGAGTGCCCCTGCCCACATCTTCCAGCCCCAGGGCCCTTGCTCTGTCCCCACCCCACACTGCCTCCTGCAGGTCAGTGAGAAAATCTGCAATTGAGTATAAAACCTTGCCGTGAGCTCTCAGGAAGCCAAAGGCAGAAATGGGAAAGGCTTAAGGTTATGTAGTTCCCCTTGTCACCTGAGTAGTATTATACTTATCATCAGAAGAAGCAAATTGTTTCTTACTCTTTAGAGAAGAATATACATACAGGGTTTTAAAATGAGAAACACTGAACAGTACAGTGAATGGTACCCTTAAGATTTCAGTTTTGCCTAAAATTTTAAAAAATCATACATATTGCTTCCTTACATCAAGTTGAGATTAAAGCCTAGGCCACAGCTCAGCCACTATTTTTTGTGTTTCTGTTCTGTGCAAGACCCTGCTTGGCATTTTCACTTAGTATCTCATTTAATCCTCAGTGACAATTATATGAGGTAAGTATTATCTCTAAGCTCATGTTACTGGTGAGGGAGACTGAGGCCCAAGTTTACCCTGCATGCAGATACAGGTGGTTCTGACACCCAAGTCCAATGCTTGTAGTCTTAGAAAAGGAGTACTAGATGGGGGAAGGGTCGGTTGTGCTACGTTACAAAGGAGAAGGAAGCCTAAAGCAGTATTCCAGCCAGGTGGGCTTCCGTGGGCACCTACACACACTAACAGGAAAAGTCCAAACAAGGGTTTAGGTTCAAGGTTCAGAAAAGCTTGAAGGAAGTTGGGACATAAAGGATGGGCAAGGTTTAGGTAGGTAGAAGGCAAAACCAGAAGTGAGGATCTGCGGCATGGAGCAGGAAACTTCAGACTCAGGTGGACGAGCCGAGTTGGTTGCTAAGGGAAAAAAAGGTTGCCAAGATCCAGGTGGGCCCACGACTAGGCATAGCCTGGGTAACGCTGCATTTGGTGGGGGCCAGGGTGCATTCTTAGTAAGGACTGTGACCTGATGGGAATGAAGATACCCAGCGGTATGCAGGGCAAATGGGCACCATCAGGAAGGGATTCTAGTCATCAAGGCTTGAGGGCCTGGGGCTGATTGTAGGAATTCAGAGGAAGTTCAAACCCCAGAGACATTGCAGGGAAGAAAATCATCAGGACTTGATGCCTCAGTGAATGTGGAGCCTGAAGCAAGAGCCGTCCAGAGCTCTCCTGGGAGCTGGGAGATGGCGATGTCTGACAGAAGTGGGGACCTTGAAAAGAAGGGTCCTCTTTGCATTGTGTTTTTTTTTTTTCCCAGTGTTAATTATGTTATCCTATGAGATGAGGCAGGGATTATTGCCCCCATCATGCACTAGGGAGACAGGTCCACTGAGAAGAAACCACTTTCTGGAGCAAGAAACCACTTACATAGCAGAGCTGAACAGTCTTATGTCGCCAAGCCCCACCCCTTTGGTGCACCTGGGTTGTATCTGTATGGGGAGCCAGTCTGGTGGAAGATGGCCCAGGGAGGGCAAGGGCATAGGGCAGGACTGGACCTCGGTATGATTAGGACTGTGGGGCCAAGGACTTGGCCTTGTCTTGGGTATAGAAGGGACACTTGAAATCATGAAACTGAATGAGGTCCAAGAGATGAAATGTGGAGTGTAGACCAGGGACTGGGGTGGGTGTGGGGGAAAGCATTCACCAGGGGTTGGGTGGGGGGCGGGGGTAGGAAGAGCAGCAACCAGCATAGGAGGTGGAATCTGGAGTAGATCACCAGGGGAGAGGAGAGCTTCCTGGAGGAGGAGGCTCTTAAGGCCACATGCTGGGGGCCAGGGTGTAAGTGGGTAAAGCTTAAGGGCTTTATTCCAGGGAGAAGACTTGAGCAGGGTATGGCAGCAGCTGTGGTATCTTGGAGGTGCCTAGATGAGAAGAAACGGAAAAATCAGGCAGGAGGTAGGAGAGCAGACGTTTTCAGCACAGGAAAAGACTGATGATGTGCATGGGGTGGGGAGGAGTCTGATTAAATGGAAAGCAGTAAATGGAATAGGAAACTTCCCACAAATGTGAGGAATTGTTAGATGTCTCTGGAAGTGGAAGCCTGGTCTTGAGAACAGGGGCCTGGCTTTGGAGGGGAGGAGGGAACCCTTTCCTGATACCAGAGACTGGAGGACAGATGATGAGGGTGGAGAGGGAAGGGAGCATGCCCACTGGTCTCACTGCCCAGGGAACCTAGAGTTTATCAGCCATTGAGGTGCTGGGGGAAGGAAGGGGAGCTGGCAGGTGTGTGGGCCAAGAACATGACAGCTCCAAAGTGTTTGAACTTGGGAGCAGTCCTCTATTTGTTGCTCTGGTTCTGCCCACTTCCAGCCTTCTACCACAGCCCACTGTGCCTTGCCCACCCGCTTCACGAGTTTGGCCTTACAGAGGGGTAGGCCAGACCTCAGGACCCTGGCCCTGATCCTCTACCCACTCACCCCTGCCCTGGTGCTGACCACCCATCACAAGTTTTCTGTGGCGTCCAGGGGCCTTACCTTGAGCCCTGAACTGCTGAGCCTGGGGCCCAGACCCTGCCCAGGTCAAGGGCCTCCATTCCCTCTGTTGAGGGAAGAAAAGGTCCTGAAGATCCTGGCTGGGGGATTTCCAGGAAGGGAATCTTCAAGCACTGACCTGTAATGTCAAAAAGTGAAAGAACACAATGTGAGCCCCAGAAGGGACTTGGAGATCCCCAGGCCAGCCTTCTTGCTTTACAGATGAGAGGCTGAGGCCTTTCAGTCGGGAACCAGAACCACGGACCTGTGCTGGCTTGCCTCTTCCCTCTTTTTCTCTCTCCCTACAGCCAGAAACAACTGCTTCACTTCCCAGTCTCCATCTGAGAAAGCCTGCTGTAGAGCTGTACTCTAATTGGAAGTGGAGGGTGGACATGGTTCCTCTAAGATTCCAGAATAGGTCATGAGCTCTAGACCCTAAGCAGCTGGTTTATACCTCAGCTTAATCTGTAGCTTATAATTATTTATGAGTCTACCTTCCCCACTAAATTGTGAGTTCCTCCAGGGCAGAGACTAAGTCTTACTCATCTTTGGGACCACAGTGCTGGCCTAAAGTAGGCATTAAATGCATGTTGGGTGGATTGGATGGACAAAGGTAGAGGGTAGGGGAGGGGCTGGGCCGGGTAGGAAGAGGCCTGGATCAATAATGTTGGGGGCTTAAGGGAGCAATAGGCAATATATCTTTCTTCCCCTCCCAAGTTCAGAATGAATTGAGAAATAAGACACAAGAGACAGAGATGTGGAATCAAAATGGTGGCTTTACCAGTATTTCTGATAAAGCTGATTGGAAAATGTAGCTTTTTTTTCTAGGCTCTCTGGCCAAATGAACTTATTAACATCCTCCCAGAACTAAACATGCACCCATTCCCCTCTAAAAAAGGGAAGACCTCTCTCCCTTGCAGGGGCAGAATTTCCTCTGTAATTTTACCACGTAGATCAATGGAGAACATGCTACTTTTGCCTACAGCAGAACCAAAAGAGATAGAGAAACCTGGAAACATCTGAGCCCAGCTCCTTCCCTCAGCCACCAACCAGACAAGCCATCCCCCTCCCCTGGGAAGGATGGAGCCCATGAAGAGACAAGAGGGAGTGGTCCTCTCTCACTTACCCTCCAGGAGAGTGGAGTGGGAATTCCCTCCCCTTATGGAAACGTGGGAGCAGGGAAAAGTCTCCCACTGTGGGACGGGACATGGTGGACAGATGGTTAGTGGGGTGGAGGAAAGGATGGGGGGAAAAGGGTGAGACCCCATCGTCAGTCTAGACCCAGACACAGTCACCTTTCTGAAAGAGAATGCCAAAATCCTTACTCCTTGTGATCACACTTGCTGAATGCTCATCTCTGTATTCAGAGTGGAGAGAGGACCTTGCCTCCTGTGAGCTGGGATAAGAGACCGAATCTCAGCGCAGGGCGATGCTCACCTTCAGGGCTTTCCTTTGTTCTGGAAGGGGCAGGGGACCGACCAGGAGAGCTCCTCTGGAGCTGCTTCGTTTGCTTCAGGCCTTCCCCAAGCCCCTGCCCCTTCGAGGCCTGCAAAGCTGTAAACTCAGCAGGTACTGAGCTCCTCCTCCTCCTTCCAGTCGGCACCTGACGCAAGTAGCCCACTCAGTCCTCTCAACACGTGGTGAAGGAGGTGGTCTTGGTCCCATTTTACAGATGAAGCCCCTGTGACTTGTGATTGTTCAACTCACCCATTATGTGCCGGAGCCGGGCCTCCTGAAGGCCTGTGGGGTGCTTAAGAACAGCAAACCACACCCATCAGGTTTGTTTCTAGGAGGCTGGTGCTTTGGGCAACTCTCCCCCTGGGGGGCTGCTTCCTAAGTTATCCTAAAATAGTGCTCTAGGTACTTGCCAACCTCTGTGCCTTAGCAAGGCCCTCTTCAGAGTGTGGCTTCAGATGGCCCTTCCGGCAGCCCTCTTCCCCCACCACCACTCCCAGTTCCTTTCACAGGCACGCCCTGGCCCCTCTAGTCCTTCAGTCTGGAACGCCCAACTTGCCCCTCTGCACATCATGAAATCTTTCTCATCTTTGAATACCCAGCTCGAGCCAGCCTCTGGGAATCCTCACTACTTGTCCCTGTGTCTGGCTCTTAGGTCGCTTTGCCTGGATTCAAGGGACATGGGACCCCTGCTCCCCTACTAGCTCTGGCAGCTCCACCCAGGAGTCTTGTCTCCCCTGACCCAGAGGTGCCACGTTAAAGGTGTGTGGCCTGCAACTGAAGGGCTGCAGCTCAGCCTCTGCTCCCACCACCCCCACCCCACACACCTGCCCTGGCGCCACTCGGCTTGTAAGAGACAACAGACAAGGCTAAATGGCCCCCAGGACGGCAGAATAATGCCAGGCAGGCGCCTGACACATCTCCTGGACAGGAAAGTATTTTTTCCTCCTCTTAATAACAGTTATTAAGGGGCCTGTGCCCTAAACACTGCAGCCAGGGTCTGGGCTTAGGTATCTGTATGGCTTGGGTGCCCACCTCTAGGCCCAGCCCCAGGCTAGGATACACCTGTCTAGCCTCTCCTTGCCCTTCACTCACTCAGCCGATGGGGAGGGGTGGCCAGTCCTGCAGCCCTGGGGGATTAAATTTGATTTACACACTTTATGATCAGGATATCAGGGACCCCTTGGGGCCCTTGTCAACTCAGTCTTCCTGTCCCTGCCCCTCTCAGTTGAGCTTCCTTGAACAGACACCTAGTACACAGTCCAGAGTTAAAGACCATCCCTGCTGCCCAGACACTCATGCACACGAATAGATACGCACCCAGACACATACAAGAGAAAATACACACAGATGCCCATGAAGGTAAATATATGCTGACCTGCAGCTAGATACTTAAAGACAGTCCAGCAGATACAAACATCACACAGACGGTGTGAAATGTGCATACCGGCACAGGTCAGTTATACATAGGTACAGTGTACAGGCAGACCTCGTTTTATTGCCCTTTGCTTTATTGTGCTTCACAGATACTGCTTTTTTTTTTTTTTAACCAGTTGAAGGTTTGTGGCAACTCTGCATTCTCAGATGATAGCATTTTTTAGCACTAAAGTATTTTTAATTAAGGTATGCACATTTTTTTAGACATAATGCTATTGCACACTTAGCAGAGTACAGTTTAGTGTAAACATAACTTTCTATAGGCACTGAGAAACCAAAAAATTAGTGTGATTTGCTTTATTGAGATATTTCCTTTATTGTGGTGATGTAGGACCAAACCCATAATATCTCTGAGGTATGCCTGTATGTGTTGAGTTGAGCCATGTGAAACTGCCAATATCCAGTGGGTTTTTTTTTCACTTAAAAAATGGAATCTTATACAAACATGGGCATGGAGGGAAATATAAAAAAAAAAACAACAGAGCCAAATTTGTACACTTATGTTAAAGCAGCATTATTCACAATAGCCAAAAGGTAGAAATAATCCAAGTATCCCTTAGTGAGTAGATAAACAATGTGGTATAGACACACAATGGAATATTATTCAGCCTTAAAAAGGAAGAAAATTCTGACACATGCTCCAACATGAGGGAACCTTGAGGACATTATATGCTAAGTGAAGTATGCCAGTCACAAAAAGACAAAGACTGTATGATTCCACTTACGTGAGACACCTAGTAGTCAAATTCAGAGTCAGAAAGTAGAGTGGTGGCTGTCAGGGGCTGGGGCAGTGGAGAGAATGGGACTTAGCATTTAACAGGTACAGAATTTCAGTTGGGGAAGATGCAAACGTTCTGGAGATGAATGGTGGTGGTGGTCATACAGCAGTATGCATGTACTTAATGTCATTGAACTGCATACTTAAAATGATTAATGTGGTAAACTTTATGTTAATTAAAAATAATTTTTAAAAAGAGCCAAAAATATGTACCATCAGGTGGACACTATACACACTGAGGGAACGCAGCAACACAGAGACATGCCTGCCTCCCCTCCCAGGAGTGCTTTTCTGACCCAGATAAGGTCTCTGTTCTCCCCCTGAACAAATCCAGAGATAAAGCCCTAATGAAGGCCCTACCACCTGGGCCACCTGCACAGCTCATCGCCCGTCCACAGTCCAGCTCTGCTTACTCACTCCCCTGCCCCTCACACAGCCTCCCCACCCCCAAGGGGAGGGCCTCCTCAGAGCACCTGGTGCTCTGATTTCTGCCGCTACCCCTAGGATGGGATGGAATGGCTCAGCATCTCAGCTCTTGGCCTATGGCTGTCCTCTGCCCCTCCTGGCTCCCTCACTTCTAGGCTCCTCAAAAACCAAGCCCCAGGCCCGTATATCTTTAATCCCAGGGCCCATCTTGACTCAGGGAGCCCCTAAATCCCTCTGCCACCCACTCTGTGCCATGCATGTGTTGGGCCCCGTGTGAAGCTCTGTGGACTTAGAGGAACCTGTGTCTGGTTTGGACGTGATCGCAGACCAGATAAAGCAAGTGCAAGGAGTAATAAGCAGGGTCGTGAGATGTGGCGTTAGGTCTCCTGCTCTCCTGAACACCCTCATTGGTCCTCGGCCCCCTATAGACAGGTGGTACCGTGGGCTGGCACCGCACACCGTTATGACCACTTCTCGCCTGGCCTGCCTCCCTAACTAGCTGCCATCTGCTGACCACCACCACCTTCTCCAGCACAAAGCCTCACCCATGCTCCTGAGGACTTTGGGACTAACACCCTTGCTGGGGACAGAGAACATAAACTGGCCTGCCCTGTTTGCCTTCTGACCTTACAGTGCCCCCCACCCCAATCTCTCAAAACTTTCTCACTAACTGTTTAATACTCAGTCCCTGAGGAGGGGAGGAAGGCTGTGGTCTGGCCCCACCAGGTCAAGAGCTTCCCGGAATTGAGGGTGTTGGAAACACAGCCATCTGGAACAGCATTTTTCAAGGGTGGGACAGCATTTTTCACTGGGACTCTGGAATGTCAGGGTTTGGAGGAAACTTGCTAGGAGTCTGGTGGAAATGGGGCAGGTGATGCTGGGGTGGAGCTGCTGGGGGTGGGGTGAGGAGGTTGTGCTAAGGGCCTGCCGTTTCCCTGGGCGGGCGAGTCCCAACGGCGGGCAGACAGGTGAGGCTGACCCAACAGGTTCCAGAGGCCAGGGGCAATGGGGCGGAGCATGGCTCTGACAGGGTGACAACAGGCTGGGGGCCCTGCCACACACAGGGCAGGCAGGCAGGAGGCTGTCCTGCTGGTATCTTCTTCCTGCTGCAGCCAGAGCATGGTGCAGGCCATGGAGCCTGCTGGAGGGTGAGGGTAGCCAGGTGTGCAGGCATGTTCAGAGGCCTAGGGCCTGGGGGCCTGGGGGCTCAGGGCATGGCGGGGCCCCTGCGGGGCCGGGTGGAGGAGCTGAAGCGGCCATGGTGGCGGGAGAGCCCACCACTGGTGCTACAGCACAGTGAGGCAGCCCGGCTGGCGGCCGACGCCCTCCTGGAACGAGGTGAGGCTGCCTACCTGCGGGTCATCTCCGAGGAGCGCGAGCTGCCCTTCCTGAGTGCTCTGGATGTGGACTACATGACCAGCCATGTACGTGGGGGCCCTGAGCTCAGCGAGGCCCAGGGACTGGAGGCCTCGGGGCCTGACCGCCTCAGCCTGCTCTCAGAAGTCACCTCAGGCACTTACTTCCCCATGGTCTCCGACATAGAACCCCCGGACCTGGACTTGGGCTGGCCAGAGGTTCCACAGGCCACGGGCTTCAGCCCCACCCAGGCTGTGGTCCATTTCCAGCGCGACAAGGCCAAGAACATCAAGGACCTTCTGCGTTTTCTCTTCAGCCAGGCCCGCACGGTAAGGGCCTCATCTCTTCAGACATTCATTTCACTGATGTGGAAACTGAGGCCCAGGGAGGGACAGGGACCAGCCTAAGGCCACATAGCAGTTTAGGAGCAGCATTGGGACTAGAATCTCTGCCCCCATCAGATTACAAGCTCCTGGAGGGTAGGTGTGTGTTTTATTTACCTTGGTAAGCCCTTGGCACTCACGGACATTATGCGTAAGCATACAACAGGGGATGGGCCTTGGGGACTCCACAAACACCCTGAAAACGCATGCAAAGTGGTGTTCATTGCAGAGCGAGATCCTCTCTATCTTTCTTGGGAGAAGGTCCATGACCTTCATCAGATTCTCAAAAAGGTTTGTGACCCCAAAACTGAGAACCCCAACCTTGGTGAACATCTGAGCCACCCCCTGACTTACAGAGGAGGAAATTGAGGCCAGAGAGGGGCTGGGACTTGCCCAGGGAGGTCCAGTCAGTTGGTGAATTAGAACCCAGGGCTCAGGGAGACGGAAAGGAGTCTAGACCTAGGCCCTGGGTCCCAGGCACAGCCCTGCCTCCTGATGCATGGCCCCAACTGCACCTCGCCCCTCATGCACTATATCTCCAGCCTGAAGCAGGGGAAATGGTACCGGTGCCAGGGCCTCGGCATGGTTTTGAGGGCTGGGCTTTTAGCTCTTGCCCCCTAAGTAAAGAGGAGTAGAGGCTGCTGGCTCAGGGACAGGGAGCAGGGGCTCAGGAGAAAGGGAAGCGGGAGAGCAGGTAGGGGTGTGGGTGCCTGGGAAGGTTCCAGCTACAGAGCAGCACTGCTTCACTCCTGGAGCGCTGACCTCTGATTCAGGAGGCAGGGGAATGGACCAGATGACCCTAGGCAGGGTTTGAGGTGGGTTTGACTCAGTCCCCTTGCTAGGGGAGCAGCCTGGAGGGTACCTGCTGCAGAAATTAGAAGCCAGAATGCTGGGATCCCACCAGCACCTCCAGAGCCTCCCTGGCAAGCCTGCCTACGCCCTGGGCAGGGGAGGGCTAGACCTGATTGGCACCGGGAATGGGGTTATTATCAAGGTGGCTGCTGTCATCACCCCTGCCCCTTTGATCTTTTTTGCTTGTCCTTGTTTCCCTCACCCCTGGCCAGGCCTGTGTTGTAGACTAGGGCATCCCCCATTGCCTTGGCTTAGATCCCCCATCTAGACCCTCCACCTCCGGGCCAGGAGACAGGCTTCTGCTCTGGGCTGTGACTGACTCTGAGTCACCTTGGGAAGTGATTCCTTCTTCTGCAGCCCAACATCCTCATTTGTTAGGGAGGCAGCACGAAAGGAACATTTAGTGAGCTTCTGTTGTGTGTTGAGTATTTTTGCATCTAATTCCCCATAACTGTGAGCAGTGTCTATCATTTTCTCCATTTAAAGATGAGGAAGTTGAGGATCCCGGAGGTGAGGCAACTCGCCCAAGGCCATATCACTAGGAAGTAGCAGAGTGCAGATCTGAACCCAGTTCTGTCTGGCTCCAGAGCTGAGTGCTTTGCTCTGTGCTTCCTGCCTCTCAGTCTGGACTGGGAGAGGAGGTTCTCACAGGAGCTACTGCCAGCCCCAGCCCCTCAACTGAGCAGAAAACTTGGTCCCAGTCGGCATGGGTGGAAGTGAGGGAGTCTGTGGGTGTAAAATGTCACACCAGACCTCTGCAGCTTCACAGGGAAACAGGTTGGTCTGGCAAAGGGTACTGAAGACCCCAGGAACTGGCTTGCAGCTCTGATCCTTGAGAAGGGAGCCTCAGACAGACAATCCGTGGTCAGAGCTACAGCTAGAGCTAGTGGGGGGAACATGAGGGGCTAGACCAGAAATCGGGGTCTGCTTCTGGGCCTCAGTTTCCCCAGGTGCAGAGCAGAGCTTTAGGCTAGTGCAGCCTATCCACAAACATCTTTGAGAACCTGATGACAGGCAAACAAACTGTCCTCAGAAAAATGCACACAAAAACTTTCAAACAGTCTCTGCACTTCAAGGCAGTGAAACCTGTTTCTAAGTTAAGAATCCCTGGCCTGGGTCATCATTATAAGCCCTCCCAGGTCAGATGTTCTGCAGGTTCCGGCCTCCTACTTTTTAGTCTAGTGCTCTTTTCCTGGGATCCAGCCCCCACCCTTGGGCTGGGCAGAGCCCTGGGGCAGGGCTGACTTGCCCCTGCCTCCCCCAGGTGGTGGCCGTGGTGATGGACATATTCACGGACATGGAGCTTCTGTGTGACCTCATGGAGGCCTCAAGCCGGCGTGGTGTCCCTGTGTACCTGCTCCTGGCTCAGGAGCACCTGAGGCACTTCCTGGAGATGTGCTACAAGATGGACCTCAATGGGGGACACCTGCTGGTCAGTGAGGGACAAGGGCAGGAACCAGGGTGTTGGGAGGGGAGTCAGGGAGGGCAGAAGAGTTGGTTGGTTGGTCAGTGAACACTGAGGGGTGTCAGTGGGAGTTGGGGCCTGGCTCTCCTAGCTATTTTGGGTCAGAGACCCCATGGAATTTAAACATGGTTTGAGCCTCATTCTCTCAAGGTCACCCCTTCAATCTCCTTCCCTCCGTGGCCCAGAACATGCGTGTGCGGAGCACATGTGGGGACACGTACTGCAGCAAGGCAGGCCGCCGCTTCACCGGGCAGGCCCTGGAGAAGTTTGTCATCATTGACTGTGAGCAGGTGGTGGCGGGCAGCTACAGGTGAGCAAGTGGAAGCGGGTGGGGAGGAGGGGCCTGGAGCTGGGCCACTGGCTGGTGAGGGTGCCTGGGATCTGGCAGCTTTGAATTTCCCTTCCTCCATCCACCCCTTCCGACATGGACTGAGCAGCCACCATGTGCTCAGGGGCGACTATGGGGAGCAAGTCAGTCCCGGGCTGGGCCTGGGGGGAGGAGCTCACTCTGTGGGAGGAGCTCACTCTGTGGGAGGATTACTTTAATGTCCTTGGCATAGAAAATAACTCCTGCACCTCAGAACTGGAGGGACTTCAGGTAACCTGGCCCCTGGTCCATTTTACAGATGGGAAAGTTGAAGGGAGATGGGAAACCATGTGCCCAAGTCCGCTAAGCTGAGCTAGCACAAATACAGACTCTGGAGACAGCATTCTGCCCCTCACTTGGGCCCTTGTGGTGGTGGTGGTGGTGTTGTCTTGGTTTGCTCCCCTTGTTGTGACTCCTGCCTGGCCTCACGGTCCTGTACTTTACCTCTTGACCCTGACCTTCTGCCCCTAGCTTCACCTGGCTTTGCAGCCAGGCCCACACTAGCATGGTGCTGCAGCTGAGGGGCCGCATTGTGGAAGACTTTGACCGGGAGTTCCGCTGTCTTTATGCCGAGTCACAGCCCGTGGAGGGCTTCTGCGGAGGAGAAGATACCCTACCTCCTAGAGTACCATGCCCTCCCGCAGTGGCCCCGGCCTTCGGGCCCGGCATCCCCAGCACCACATCCTCATCACCCTCCAGCACCAGCCTCAGTAGCATCAAGCGCTCACCTCTCATGGGCCACTCCTCCTACCTTGCTCTACCAGGAGGCGGTGGCTCCAGTGACACGGGTGTGGGGTCCTCATTCCCGGGCCCTGCCCGCTGTGGGGCCAATGGCCAGCCCTCCCTGCAACGCCAGCTGTCAGACCCTAACCATGGCCCCCTGCTAGGGCCCTATAGGGCCAATTTGGGCAAGCTGGGAGCATCCCCATGGTCCCAGTCCTCCCCTGCCCTCAACTACAATAGCGCCAGCCCCACGACCCTGGCAGGAGGGTCACCTCTGCTTGCTCGCCCTCGCCCCCTCTTTCCCTTTTCCCGGGGTGTCCCAGCTCTGTCCTGGCTCCCAGAGAATGGGGTCCTGGGAAGTCAGGGACCTAGCCCCCCACGAGGCCGCTGGGTACCTGGGACAGCCCTGGAGGCAGTGGAGGAGAATAAGGTGTCTCTGAGTCAGAGCCATGGCCAGCTGGATCTTCTTGTCCCCTTCACCAGAGCACGGGAAGTTGGGGGCCCTGATTCTGGGGTTACCCCCAACTCAGGCTCTCTTTGGCCTGGTGAGCAGGCCCTAGAGGACAGGAAGTTGGACCCAAACCAGAGATACAACCAGCTGGATCTCCTGTCCGAGGCCCAAGGTGCCCCTGATTCAGACTGCCCCAGACCTGGCAATCGGACCCCAGAGGACAAGAGGTTGTCCCAAAACCACAGTCATGGCCAACTGGACCTCCTGATGCAGTCCCCCAAGGCTGGGGGCTCTAGAGTGCCCCCTGAAGCCAACTCCTCAGCCAGGGCTGGCAAGCAGGATCCAGATGAGAGACGGCAGACGCTGGGTCATAGCCAGCTGGACCTCATCACAAAGTTTGGCCCATTCCGGGGTGAGGGGCCAGGGCCCAATGATCTCCCCAGACCGAGCCCTGCTCGAAAGGCTGGAGTGGACTCTGCAGATGAGAAACGGCTGACTCTGGGACACAGCAAGCTGGATCTCATCACCAAGTATCATGAATTGCCAGGCACCAGGCAGGGACCTGAGCCTGGCCTCCCAGGGGGCCCCACAGGTGGCCATTGCAATGGCAGTAGCAATGGCCTGTCTGGGGATGAGAAACGGCTGACCTTGGGCCACAGCAAACTGGACCTCATCACTAAGTACAACAAGTCCAAGTTCAAGATGCTCCGAAGCCGCTTTGAGTCCTAGTCCTGCTCCCAGAAAGGGCATGTCCCTTCTCCATCCATTAAGACTCTAGATTTACTCAGGTGCCAGACTCTGGGGTGGGAGCTTGGGCTGGCTGTATGGAGGGGAGAGGGTGTCTAGAAGCCCAGGTTAGATATCCCCTGGGCTCAGGATTCTTGCTCACACACGTGCACATGCACACACACTGGGAAATGGAACCACAGTTACTGGGCGCCTGCCATTTGTCACTGTGCCGAGCACTTCACACTGGTTACCTCTCATCCTTCATCCTCACAACATCCTACAAATAGATCTCTAGTAGGTTACAGTTCTAGGATCATAGGTAGTATCTTCCCTATTCTATACATATGGAAGCTGAGACCCAGCGAGTTTGATGACTTGCTTGGAATCAGGTCCAAGTAAGTGGCAGGGGCTCTAACCTGTGTCTCTGATTCTTAATTTCTGACCACTGTGTTTTTGCACAGACAGGACACACAGTATCAACAGTTCACATGTCCCCATGCACACAAAATCCACATATCATAGAGATGCCCCAAATTCCTGCACAATATACATAGCACACTGACAGGGTTCACTCACATGCACAAACTGCACCCCCCCACACATACACACAATAATACACATATGTCCATGTCATAAACCAAACCACAGGATTCTAGCTATAGGTACACAATAAATGTCATTTGGCTAAATTAATGGCTTTGTTCAGTGCACACTGTAGACCCCTCAGGATCCACAGACTATAAACGTGTGCATGTGCACACACGCATGCACACACACACACAGACGAGTATGCATGCACCAACCAGTATCTTCTTGTATCTAATCTGTGTACCCAGTCATGTGCTGGGCATGCAATAAGGCTGACAAATGAATCAGACTCTTGTCCCTGGGAGACAAAAGATTAAATGCATAAGCCATTGGTGAGCAAGACAGAGCTGTATCTAATTAAAGGCTAACAGTGGCAGAAAGTGGTAGAGAATGAAGGGCAGAGAGTGGAGGTGATGATGGAGTGGTGAGAAAAGTGTTTTAGAAGAGGCAACATTTGAGCTAAGCCATGAAGGGTGGGAAGGATTTGGATAGCTAGAGGAGAGGGTTAGAGGAATTCCTGGTAGAGGGAACCAGGTGAAGAGGGGCCAGGGAGAGGATTGAGGGAGTGGGTCTGAGATGAACTGGGGAGGATGGAAAGGACATGGACACCCAGACTGTCATTTTGCTTAGTGACCCTAGAAGCATAGGCTCTGTCAGATGTGAGTCCTTTTCCTGAGCTTGCCACTTGCCCGTGACTGTATACATGATACAAATCAATAAAGGCAGACATGCTATGACCCAGCAGCAGCCTGGTGTATCCTGGGGAAGGCAGAGTATGAAACTGCACGGTTGAGGACAGGGGAAGGGCACCATTTAGGTCAATTATAGAGGGCTTCCTGGAAGAGCACAGATGGCCACAGGAGGGCTGCGGGATGGGAAAGGGGCCCCAAGCCTCCCTCTGCCCTTGCCGTGACATTCTGAGTGACCCTGGGACTTTTGTAAATTCTACAAAATGAGGGCCAAATTTATCCTGTCCATCGGAGCAGGTTCCTTGGCTGCCACCATCTATCCCGGGGGTGCAGAAAGTGGCTGGTGGGTGTGATCAAGCACATGCAAGGGGCACATAGTGGAAGCGCGTCAGCCCCCACACCTTTGCCCACTCTGGACCTTCCCTGACACTGCTCCATCCATCCTCCCCTCTCCAATACCTTCTTCAGCCTGGTTTCCTCTACTTCTCTGGTGGCGCCTTCTTCTTCACCCTCTGTCGTGATCTTACTTCTCCCTAATGGACACCTTCTCCATGGGTGACCTCATCCACCCCAAACTTCGCCCCAAATCTCAGCCCTTCTGTCCCCCCTGGGCTCCAGATCCAGCCGGACGTCTGTCCCGCACCTCACTCTACTCGTCATCTCCCCCACACCTGCTCTTCCTCCTCAGGCTTTACTTCAGTAAATATCTCCATCATCAACCCATCTTGTGCCAGACATCGTTGGCTCCTCCATTCTTTTTTTTTTTTTTTTTTTTTGGCTCCTCCATTTGTATGCCTCACATCTCGGTCTCGGTTGATTGTAACCCCCTACAAAGATGAATGAATGAATCAAGGAATGAATGCGAGCTTGCTGAAGGCGGAGCCAGGACGGGTCGCGACACGGCCACTTGCAACCATAGAGTCCGCCCAGAGGCTGGCGCTAGAGTGGCCGCATGCGTGGCGGCGTGCTCCCGGCTCTCTCGGAAGTCTCCCAGGGAGGAGGCGGAAACGGAACTCTAACCAGGGCCGAGAAGGACTGTTGCCGCGTGTGGAGGTTCACCTGGTGAGCGGGACACCGGAAGGGTCAGCTCGGGGCGTCCCGGGTCGTCAGGAGTGGGGGCCTGAAGATTCGGGGCCAAAGAGCCTGGAGGGGCGTAGTGGGCGGGACCCGAGGTCTGAGGGCCGAGAGGGGCGGGGTCGTGGTGGGGCCTGACGCGCGGAGGGGCTGGGAGAGGATCCGCCGGCCCTGAACTCCCTGCCCCGCAGTCCCCAGGCTTCATGGCGGTCCGCGCGTCTTTCGAGAACAACTGTGAGATCGGCTGCTTTGCCAAACTTACCAACACCTACTGCCTGGTGGCCATCGGAGGATCAGAGAACTTTTACAGGTGGAAAGGGAGCCCCATTCTGGCGGGCAGTGTGTGGGTAGGTGGCGGGAAGAGGTATTGGGAGTCGGGGGCTCCGGCAGAGTGAGGGCTCTGGCCTTTCGGCCCCGTGACCACCGAGTCCGTCTCCCTACAGTGTGTTCGAGGGCGAGCTCGCTGATACCATCCCCGTGGTGCACGCGTCCATCGCTGGCTGCCGCATCATCGGGCGCATGTGTGTGGGTAAGCCAGCCCGAAGACGCCGAGGGAGGGAGTGGAGCTTCCCAGAACCTTTAATTGTACTCAGGACTCCGAGTGACCCAGGGATTTACAGGCTTTCATCCATTATCTCCGGAGATTACAGAATCTCTCAGGCCTGGGCTGGACCCAGTCAAGTGTCAATAGATCAGGGACAACTTCTGGTGAAAGCTTCTGGATCATAGCAATCACAAATAACAGTAAGGGCTTTCAGTTTACACTTGTTTCATTCCTTCTTCACGAATATCCAGAGAGGTAGGAATTATTGGCCAGTTTGACTCATGAGGAAGGTGATGCTCAACCCAAGTGATTCACCCAGGACCGTACCTAGTTTGATGAGATTGGAAAGTCATTTCTCCCCTGGCACTGACTCTGGGCAAGTTGTATCCTCTTCTGAGCATCCATTTCTGCCTCTAGAAATCGACAAACTAAGATTCTGAAGCACATTGTTCAATGATCCATTTAAATCTTAAATTCCCTTTACCACGCCACTGAGTACCCCTTTACCTCTCAGCATTGTGGACTCTGGTCATTGGTCCTTTCTTTGAGTGGGATCTGTCTGCCTTTATTGCCACCCCTTATTTCTAGTTCTGCTAATTGGGGCCATATAAGACTTTGTTCCTTTGTTTTTTAAAATAAGCCTGGACTCTTGAGTATTTTCTTATTTAGGCAGAATACTCTTATCCCTAACCATGACCTTTGGACTTAAAGTTAGTTCTTAGATAGCAAGGGATAACTTATCCTGACTGCTGGTTTTTTGTGTTTTGTTTTTTGATGGGAGAAATTTATAGTTCAGGAGTTCAGAGTTGTGTCCTTGCAGAGATAGGCAGAGGTTAAGTCATTGTTGTCATAATATAATTGTAGTTCATTCATGTTGCTGTGTATTGTGTTTTGTGTAAGTATATTCATTCACAGTGTATTCATTCATTCTGTTGACAGTGGGCACTTGGGTAGTTTTCATTTTGGTCTGAGTAGTGCTGCTGTTTTTTTTTTTTTAGTGGAAAAATGTGTGTAATTCTATTGGATATATAATACCTAAGAGAGGAGTGTCACAGGGTATGTGAATATTCACAGTAGTAGATGATACCTGATTACCTGAAGTGTTTGACCAATTTACAGTCCTATTGCTTGCTGTATATCTTTGCCAACACTTGGTATTGGCTTTGTTTTTAAAAATTTATTAGCCATTCTGGTAGGTGTAGAGTATTACCTCAATTTTTAAGTAGCAAAATATACAACTAATGCCCAAGAACCCTTCCTGTTAGTGCTGGCCTGCCCTGGTTGATGATGGCGAATTGGACAGGGTGTGTTGGGACAGATTCCTAGGCCATCTCTTGCCTGTCCAGTGGGATTCCTGGTCCCTCCCCGGGGGTTGTATGAATCAGTGGGTTGGAGGACTGGAGTCTGAGTCTAAAGCTTTCCTGGGGAAGCTAATTGGGTTGAGTTGTAACCTCAGCCTCCAGTGCTCAATAGGTGTCTTGTGTATTCATGGTCCATCCTTGCCCCACCCCCACCCCCAATTTGGGTCTCTCCAGGGAACCGGCATGGTCTCCTGGTGCCCAACAACACCACTGACCAGGAGCTGCAACACATTCGCAACTGCTTACCAGACTCAGTGCAGATCCGGCGGGTGGAGGAACGGCTCTCAGCCCTGGGCAATGTCACCACCTGCAACGACTATGTGGCCTTGGTCCACCCAGACCTGGACAGGGTGAGGCAGCTTGGCCCAAGAGTCCCAGGATATTAGCCTAGTCAGTGGTTAGCCACTGTTCTTACCTATTAAGCAGGAATTAAGGATATCTCTTGTGGCTTTTCTTTATACCTGGGCTCTTGCAGTTTAGGTATTCAATGGAATAGTGATATTAGAGGCCTTCCATGATGTGGTCAGTGTCAGAAAGAAGCTGAGGAGGGTATTAATCCTTCAGAATCGGGGAGGTTGACCCCTCCAGTCCTGCAGCCGAGGCCAAGAGAGAAGATTGACAGCTGAACTCTTGAGTGTGGGTTAGCGGAAGGAGGGTGATGTGGAGACCAGCCTCTGGCTCTGCGGGGCATGTGTGGATATTAGGGGCTCCATAGCCTAGACTCTGCTCCAAGATGTATCCCCACTTTTTCTGTGTGAAACTTCCATGTGCAGCTACAGAGCTGGAATGAGGAACTTAGGGAGTCACACCCTGGGTGGGTGTGGGTGTGGAGGCCCTGGGTTAGTTGATCTGCTTGTTCTAGGCATTGAGCACAGTGCCTTTGACTGACAGGAAACAGAAGAAATCCTGGCTGATGTGCTCAAGGTGGAAGTCTTCAGACAGACAGTGGCTGACCAGGTGTTAGTAGGAAGCTACTGTGTCTTTAGCAATCAGGGAGGGCTGGTACATCCCAAGACTTCAATTGAAGACCAGGATGAGCTGTCTTCTCTCCTTCAAGTCCCCCTTGTGGTAAGCATTCCTGTTTTCTGACTTCTGTCTCCTGCTGGGGTAGATCCCTTGGCCTGGTGTTGGGGAATATGGGTTATGACTATCCCAGTTTGGAATTGGGTCTGTGGGTCAGGGAGCAGGGTTTGGGGAGAGTCCTTATCAGGAAGTGGAGAGACTTTGACTGTTGGGACCATGATTCACACTGAGCTATCCCTTGGCAGGCGGGCACTGTGAACAGAGGCAGTGAGGTGATTGCCGCCGGGATGGTGGTGAACGACTGGTGTGCCTTCTGTGGCCTGGACACAACCAGCACAGAGCTGTCAGTGGTGGAGAGCGTCTTCAAGCTGAATGAAGCCCAGCCTAGCACCATTGCTACCAGCATGCGGGATTCCCTCATCGACAGGTATCTGGGCCTCTCTTATTTTGAGGGGATGGGTGGGAGATGCCACCTAGAATGGGAGCCACACTGTATTCATACTAGTAGGTTCTGTATTCATACCAGTAGGTTCTCCTCGCATGTGAGGCCACATCCGCACACTGCCAAGCAGTCATAGGACACAGCCAACAAGCATTGCCCGAGTATCTGCCCATCCTCAGCTTTGAAGACCTTAGCTCAGTGTACCCCTTCTCTGGCAAAGCTTCCCTCTGGTCCATCTTATTTTATCACTGACCACATTGTTTTGTAGTTTATATCCACATGTGTGTCAGTGTCCCTAGCCAGTAGTAGCCAGAGACAGAAAAGAGCTGTTTATTGAGGGAAGAAGAGAAGGCTGCTCTTAGGAACTGAGGAGACCCCAGGTGCGTAAGGGACTTGGGGGGTCGGGTGGTGGGGATTGCATGAAAATCACAATCACCTGGATTTTTGTAGGTTAAAGAAAGAGCAGATTTTTGGGCCCTAACCCTGGAGATTCTGGGGAATTACTTTCTAGAATCTCTTCTTCCCTTGAAAGAAGATATTTAATCCCTCCTCTCTCATCCTCCATTTAGGGTACTTCTCCAGGCATGCCATACCCAGCTAGCACAGGAGTCTATGAGGATAGAAACCCTAAAGTAGAGCAGGTACCCAGTTACAGACTGGGACAAAATTTCCCTTCACTTTCCTTCATTCATTCAATCACCTGATACTCATTCAGTCCTGTGGACAAGGCACCATGTGGGTTAGTCAAGCAACTTAGTGCTACGTCCTGCTTTCGAGGGACTCAGTATTGCAGGGGAGAGAAGATGTAGTGGCCACACATAACTTAGCTACCTCCAAAGAAGAAATACAAGGTGCCTTACATGGCTTTGGAAGCTCCCATAAGACACTTTGTAGAATCCAGGAAGGTTTTGTGAAGGACACATCATTTGGTCTGGGCTTCAGGGAATGAGTACTTAATTGGATATACAAAGATAGAGTGAGGAAGCACTTCAGACAGACCCAAAGATGGGGAAGTGTGGAAGGTGTAAAAGGAAAAGGTTCTATGCCTAGAGTGTTGAGGACTCTGCCCATGTCAAGAACTTTGACCATAGGCTTGTGTTTTGACCTCTGGTCTATGTTTCGATACTTGTTAACATAGACTCCTGGCATTACCTCTCAGATTCCCTCAGGCAACCATGTTTGGGTATTTTAAGAACCTTCTCTGGGTGATTCTGATGGGGGCAGTTTGAAGATCACACTGACAAACTCTGTGGTTGGCACTGGAGAGCAGTTGAAAGGGTCTGCACAGGAAAGTGGTACTGGTGGTTTTGTCATTTGTTTAACAACTTCTTTTGGAGCACCTACTGTGTGCCATACAGTAGTGATGTGGTGATGAATACAGTATATCCTCCCTTTCTTTCTGGAACATAAACTCTCATAAAGAAAGCAGCACTTCCACAACTAATTAAAGAACAAAACAAAAAACTTCTTTGCAACCTAAGAACAGGAAGAAATTTCTGTAACCTGATAACTGGTATCTAGTAAAGAAACTACAGCAGATGTTACATTTAATGGTGAAACTTCAGAAACTGCCGGGCAGAATTGCCTACAGTCAGCAGCACTGGTCAGCATTGCAGTGAGATAGATAAAGAAATGGGTATTGGAAGAGAAGAGAAAAAACTCATTAGCCTCGTTTGGTTTTGAACTGATGAATTTGAGGTACCTGTGAGACCTCACAAGGAAGGTGTCAGGTAGGCAATTAGAAATATGTACTTTGGTTTTATAGTCATGCACATAATTATCACCTCCAGGAAGAATGTTGTGGCCCCAGCCTTGCCACTGGGGGGTTTGTGGCCTGTGCATGTCCTTCCCCTTTCTGAGCCCTCTTGTTTCCTTGTCTGATGTCTATTGGACTTGACCTCTCACGCTTTGATTTATAATCAGTAATGGATAGAATAAATTACTGAGTTGACCCACCTGAGTGGAGAAGGAGTTACTTTTAGTTTTTAAGCATTGAGAGTTCTAGACTGGATTGTGACTCAGGGGAGCAGTGGAATCTGGAAGGGGCTGTAAGTGTGGCTCTTCAGAGATGAGCTGGAACAGAGGTCCTGGGGTAAGGGTGGAGGCAAGCACCTTGAGAATGGAGGGTGAGATGTGCTTTGTGAAGCACCTACTGACAGTGCTCTTTCTTCTCTCTAGCCTCACCTGAGTCACCTTCAATGCTGTTCTGTGGGCTCCTGGCTCTGGACCCTCTCCGAGTCCCACCCAGTCTGTCCCGGATGTTGGCAGGGCGGTGGCAGAGAGCTCACTGGGACTCAGTGGCTGGTGCCCAGCCCTTCTTCACCTGTGCCCATCTCCTGAATCTATAGTTACTACTAGTTACTGTAAAAATCTGTCACATCATGCTGGCTGGCTGGCCCTGTGGCTTCTGGCTGATCACTCTTCTGTTCTGTACCACCCCATTAAAGGGCAGCTTCCTCTGGCCATTCTCAATGTGTTGTCTGGGGACCTTGGCCTGCACCCAGCCCCCCACCATTGTTCCAGAGGGAAGGTGGTGTAGGATGCACACACACTTAGTTCTGCAATCTCCCACCCCACTCCGCCCATTATGAGATGGGTGGTTTCATCCCAGGGCAAGAGGAAGAAGCACTGTCTGCTGTGGTTCTTCCATTTTCCACACAACTTCAGCCTCATCCTTTTGGATTCCAAAAGATGAGAATCTGTTTCAGCTCTTCCCTGGGCCAGTTTGAGTCCTGTAAGGACTCTGGGCCACCTGGCTGTAGGGCAGTCCTGTCCTCTTTGACCCAGGGTGGTTGGAAGTTGCTGGCCTGACTTTTAGGTGCCCTGAACTGCCTCAGACTAATCTGGGCAGGCCCTTTCATTCCCTTAGGGCTTGGTTGGGCGCAGAGCCAGGCTGGAGAGGCGGTGGTGCCTGGGGCCACTCCAAGCATTTTCGAGCTGCTCTTGGGGTGGGGTCCGGGACTTTGGGGCAGGTTTGGCCGGTTGCTGGTGAGTGGGATCAGGTTTGTTGAACCCGGCTCTTGCGCCCTGAAACTTTCAGGCCGGGTGGCCGGGGGCGGGGTCGTGCGCGGTGACGTCAAGCCGTCAGCCCCTCCCGGGCGTCGCTACGCAGGCGAGCAGAGCGCGGAGGCTGGTGCGGCGCTGGGATCTTACTGACCCGCGGCTGAGGCGGCGCGAGGTGAGGGGTGGTCCGGGACGGGCTGGGACGGGCCGGGGGTGGTGCGCGGCAGGCCCCACACCTGACCGTCCTCTCCTCCTGCAGAACATGGGCGCTCAGCTAAGCGGCGGCCAGGGCTCGGGGGAGCTCGCGCAGCCCCGGCCCCGGCCCCAGCCCCAGCCCTCGGCGCCTGAGGGCCCTGGGCGGCCCCAGCCCTCGGCGCCTGAGGGCCCTGGGCGGCCCCAGCCCGAGCCCAGCCCCTGGGGGCCGCTGGACGACGTGCGCTTCCTCATCGTCTGCACCTCCTGGTACTGACTCGCCGTCCCCCGCAGTTACTACCCGTCGCCTCTGGTCGTTCCGTCCGCCTCGCCTGGACGGGCCCTTGTCTCTCCCCACTGCCCGGTGTCTCTCGTCACCTTCCCCCACCCGGAGACGCGCGGAGAGTACGGGAGCCCACGGGGGACTGGCAAGAAGCCTCTGCAGCTTCGCCTAGGGGCACCGTCTTGCCTCTGGCCCCTCCCACTTCCCCGAATTTTGTTCGCTTCTCAGCCAGCACCCAAACCAGCTCAGACCTTTATGCTCGTCCTCACACCACAGTTTCTCCAGACGTCTGGTTCCTGGGGCCATCTCCCTCGTCACTGGCTTCCAGAACCAGGCCAGGGCTTTTGGTAAGAAGACTCCAAGGCTGCGGGCCTAACCTCACCTGTCTGTCCTTTCATGCTGAAAACTGGGCTCTTGCTTTTGTTCCTGGTCGTGGCACCATGTACCTTGACCTCAGAAAAGACCTTGCCACGGTGACCCTGCCCATACTTCTCCTGCAAGGGCTTGTTCCACCACGCTGGGTGCCATCCTAGTATTATCAGCCTGTATTCCTGGGACCCCAGTAACAGTGGGCCTCCAAGGCCAGCCTTTTGGAGATGGGGACATTTGATTACTTGGCTGGCAGATGAGATGCATGGGGCAGCTCCCAGATACCACAAAGTGCCCTGTACCTCTTCTCCCAGAAGCTTCTTAACGTCACTCTTAGAACCCGATCCTGTACCCACATCCCAGGGAAGTGACACATTCTGTATTTTTGTTTTATTTAGAAATGATTTAAAAAACATTATACAAAGGCTGATCAGTTTAAAATGTGACTGACACTGAAATGCTGTGATGTTCCCCAGATTGAGGGGAGGCTGGGCTCTGGAGCCCCCAGTGCTTTGCCCCTCTGTCTGTCTGCCCAGTCCCGGGATGATGGACAAACAGATGACACAAGGCAGGAGAATCCATGATTGGAAGCCTCCAGGCTGAGCCCTCTCTGGGCCTGGCCCTGCATCCCTCACATCTGCAGCCTGGGCTGCCTGCCTCCATCTCCTGCTCTTTCTCAGCTGACCTTGGTAGTACCAGGAGCCAGTGGGGAGCCTGGGGGGCCTAGAGCTTTCAAGAAGTGAGAGCACCAACCTGAGGAGTGGAGAGGAACCAGAAAGGGGAGAAGGGAGGCCAAGAAAAGATGGATAAAAGAGACACTTCTGATCTCATCTTGGACCCTAGAAGGGTCCATCGGTGAGAACTCAAGGCCCAGCCAGCCCGCTTGGATGGCCTGGGCAGGTAATGGCCTCTCTGTGCTTCATTTGAGGGCACAGTGAGAATTACCCTTGACCTCCCAGGGCGTACATGAGTTACATGTGCGTGGACAGGGGTGAGCTAATAAAGTGCTTTGCAAAGTATAAAACACTGTACAAACCTATGAATCACTAATATCTCTGCAGTTGTTGCCCACCCGCCCCAGGGAGCCCGCCCTTGGCCAAAATGAGAAAAAAACAAGGATGATGACAGGGAACACAGTGGACCCATGTAGGTGCCTCTGGGACAAGAGCGATTTTGCTTGAGACAGCTCCCAGGGCAGCAGGAGTCCCTGTCTGCTACAGGTTAAGCGGACCCAAAGCCCAGAGGCCACAGGGTGGAGGCAAGGCCCAGGGTGGCATCTCAGGCCCTGGTAACACCTGAAGACTGACACCTCCCCTTGGATTTGGCAGAGAGCCAGTGGACATCGCTGAACCCATTGGTCTTGCCTACAGCTCCTCAGTGACATGCAGGGCTGCCTGTTACTGGGCTGGAGTGAGGCAAGCCAAGCCCTCAGCATTCCTGCTGGAGACAGTGAAGGGCAGGCCCCTAGGCTTGGGGCTGCTACCAGTTGCTGGTGCCCTTTCTCAAGAAGCAGTGCAGGAAGAAGGGCCCAGTGAGCTGGGTTAGTGAGGGCCAAACTCATGGTATAAACACTGCTTCTGGGCTGAGAGATTGAGTCCGTCTCAGCTGTAGTCTCAGAGCATGGGCTCAGCACTTCAGAAGGCTGCCCTGGGCCCTTACCCCAAGGCCATGAGAGTGCTGGCCTGGAGCCATTTCTGTCTCACCTAACTAGTCAGGCTGAGCCCCTAGGCCACAAGTCACAGGCTGGAGCAGGGCTGGGGAGTAGGGGAATGGGGAGAGGGATGGGGCAGTAAGGATGGTTAAAAACTCAGATCAGCCTCCAGAGGTGAGGTTAGCTCCTGCTCCAGCCCTTTAGCCTCATAAGCAGGGCCCAGCTCCTGGGTGTCTGGGCACTAGAGTGGCCTTAGCAGCACCTTTGTCCTTATCGCTGGAAGGGAGGGCTGGCCTCATCACCAAGACAGTCACCTCTAATTCACCTAAAGCTTCAAGCAGCCTTTGCAGAATGGGACTTTAAACAATAGTGACAGGACATTGAAATATTCACGACGTGACAGCTGGGTCCTTGTCAGACCCAGCTGGGCCACAGCCCTGCCTGCAGCTTGTGACCCTAAATCCTGGGTCTCAGAGGAGACCCTGACATGTGGAGCAGGTTTCCTGAGGGATCTGCTGTTGCCAGCAGGGGAAACCCAGACTTGTTGCCCACTGTGTTGGCAGTAGGGGTCCTGTAGCCTTGGAGGACAGTGAGGTGGGGGTGAGGGGACATCTGACCAGCAGGTGTTGGCAACGGGGGACCAGGACTGGTGGCATCTCCCAGATGGGGCTGAGAGTGCTAGAGCTGGTTTCCCACAGAAGGTGCTGGGCCCAGCCAGGTATGGAGCTGTAGTACCTCATGGACACCACATGATGCAGTGACAACAGGGCCTCCTCCTGGCATGGTCCCTGCTTCCTATAGGGCCTGACTTATTCCCTTGCTAGGGAACAGTTTACTCAGGACAGAAGGCTGGCAGCTGGGTGCCAGACACCCACCCTGGGGCACAGCCACCATCACTCCCTGCCCCATGCTCAGCCTAGGCCAAGGCACCACCACTTCAGCTACATGACCCCTGGCCTGGGGCCCTGCTGGCCCTGGTGGGCAGTGGCCACAGCTGCCCCTCAGACCCTGGTGAGGAAGGGCCTGGCTGGCCAGACCGAGTGGACAGAGAGGGCTCTGGGCTGCTCACACCCACTCCTGGACTGGCCGCTTATAGTAGGTGACAGGCTGAGGGCCTGCCTTGGTCTTGAACTGGAAGATGGTGTAGACCAGCACCAGGATGCAGAGGGACAGGATGCAGGGGATGACCACAGCCACTGCGTTCACAGAGCCTGGCACGTCGTTGATGGTCACCATGATGTCCACGTCATCCTGGGGCAGCCGCCGCTCCTTGCGCCGCTCCACCTCCTTCTGGTTGCATCCCATCCAGTCACGCAGGATGTTGCGTGGGTAGCCTGGCTCCACGCTCAGTTTCTGGTTGTCAAATTTCCAGTAGTCCCGGCCCTTGTAGAAGTAGGTATAATCTGCAGAAACACGGTCCAGTATCACCACTCCCAGGCACTTCCTGCACCTGCTCTAGGCCAGTGTGACAGGGCATAGGGTGCTGTAGCAGCGTGGAGGAGGGGCTCCTCTCCCACCCGGGAGGAGCCCCAGAGGAGCCCTGAAGGAGGGACGGGCACATGAGGTGGTGGGAGTGGCGTACTGGAACACTTGGAGGTGGGAGGTATGCAGTGCTTGGTTTACCCTGCAGATAGTGTGGCTGGTCACGGAGTCTGACCTGCCCAGCTGCAGAGGGGCACCCAGGACCTGGAACAACCCACTGTCATCTTAAAGGTCCTGGGGAGTCACTGAGTAGAATTAGTAAGTTCAGTTTGTGCCTCCCAGACAGGACCCTCCTCAGTCTGGGGGGCACAGCTCTGTCATACTGTGCCCATCCTCCCCACAGCCCCTTGACATGGGTCAGATCAAGCCCCCAACTTAGGGCTTGGACAGCACTGTCTCCATAGCTTTAGGGCTGAGCCAGCTCCTGCCTAAGCCAAGGGAGGCAGTGAGCAAGACTCCTCCTGTCAACAGTGGATGCCACCTCTTTGTGATTATCAGCGATTTTTTTGGCTTAGCACACATGAGTTTGCAACACAGATTGCAGGGTTGCTGGGACCCTGCTGGAGGAGGGGCTGGAAGGAAAGGAGGCAGCAGAGCTTGGCAGCCACCACAAGCCCCACTGCAGCAGCTTTATCAGCCCAGCCAGTCCACAGAGGCAAAGCAACTCTCCTGTTGGCTGGCTCCCCACCCTGGCTGGAACTTTCATTGGCTTAAGTTCTTGATGTCACCTGTCTCTGAGGTTCCCCAGAGAGTGAGACCATGTGTGTAAAGCATCAGGTACACAGGAGAGCCACCAAATAGCAGCTCTGCCCCTGTAGCTGTTGGCTTTCTTAACCAGTGACGTCTCCTTGGAGAGCCCTTCCTGATGACCCTCTCTGATGTGGCCCTCTGCCTACATGCTCTCTCACAAGTGCTTTCCCTTACTGCATTTGTTGCCACCTTATTTGTTTTCTGCCTCTAGACTGGGAGCCAGGGATGCAATGCAAGTCTTGTTCCAAGCTCCATCCCCAGCCCTCCCACACAACCTGTCTTTCAGTAATTATTATGAATGAATGACTCTTGTCATTCCATATAAACTAAAACACACTGACAAGATGATGATGATGATAACAGCTAAAACTTACATGGCATGGGCCAAGTGCTCTACATAATTTATCTCAGTCCTCACAAAGCCCTATGAAGTAGGCACCATTATTACCCCATTTTATAGATGCAGAAATGAAGTGATTTGCCCAAACTCATAGTAAGTAGTGGAGGCAGGATATGAAACCAACCAGACTGGCTCCAGTCTGTACTTTTGACCAGATCATTGGAGATGGATTCAACAAACATTCATGGATACCCACTCTGCACCTGGCAAGACCCGACCCCTCCTCATGAGAAGCTTTTAGTCTGGTGGGGATAGAGGCTGTGAGCCAGCCTGGCCTGCAGGAGGACCTGAGGAAATGTCTCATAAATGAAAAAGGCTTCTCTCTCTTATCTTCAAGCCCTGTGAAAAAGCACCTTTGAACTACCACATCCATTATTTCAGGTCTGATAATGCGAGGAACTCGTAGAGTACATCTGAGGACCACTGTTAGAGAAATACTGTCTGAGGAAATTAAGTCAGTCTGTGAAAACATCTCTCTATTGCAAAGCATTCCTGCAGATAAGAAGTTATGACTTGGTAGCTGGTAAGAGAGGATTCATTTACTGTGTGAATATGTCTTTGCCACCAGGCAGTGTTTCTCAAACCTGGATACCCTGAGATTATGCCCGCAGGCCCCGATGAGACCCACATGAAATTAGACCCCCCCCAACCTGGCCAGACCCTTACGTACATCCTTCCTTGCTGATGAAGGCCCCTTGGGGAGCCTGTGGGATGCCCTTCCACACGGTGATGGGCTTAGGGTAGCCAGGGTCTGTGGCACGCCGCTCCTCACTGTAGCGCCAATATCGCTCGCCTTTGAAAAAGTAGGTCTTGCCCACAGGTTCCCAGCGCAGAGCTGTGTCGATGCCTTCTCGGGGCAGACAGCTGCCCAGCTCCCCCAGGCTGTGGGGGTACCCAGGCTCCACTGTCACCTCCTTAAACACCCAGTACTTGTCACCTGTGACCAAGAAGATCCAGGTTAGCTGTCCCCAGTCATTCACTGGCAGAGGTTGTGGCTAGAGCCACTTGCCCATCATCCATGTGCCTGAAGTCATTCATGGAGCCAGACTATCAGGGGAAACAGGCCTAGACCTGCTTGATCCCTGCAGCAGAGGCTGGGGCCCCTAGGCCCAGGCAGAGCTCGGGGGCAAGAAGCCAGAATCTAGTCTCAGATCCCAAGCTACTCGGCCCATGCTGCCCAGGCTCGGTGCCCCGCCCTCTTTTCCTCTCATGTGACTTGCTCCTTTCTTCTCTCTGGGTGACCTCAGCCTCTCATGTCTTCGCACACGTAGTATTCCCCCAACCTTCCACCAGTGACACAAATCTTGAGGCTGAGGCCCACAGCTGCTCTCCCAGTGGACCTGGCACCAGACCCAGGACCCTGATCGCCCACCGGCCTCTGGGCATCTCCAAGTCAGCTTCCAGAATTCTTCATCTCCCCTACAGGCTCCGTCCCTCACCAACCTTCTGCCTCCCAGGGCCCCTAGGAAGGTGGCATCACCTTTGACCTTCTCTTTCCTTCTCCTCTTGGCACTCACCCTCTCACGAGGCCTTCTTAATCTTCTAGCCTCACTGCTCCTCCCTGGTACAGGCCTTACAGACTCTCTCTCTTCAACTCCAGCAGCCATCTCAGAAACGGCCTCCCCTCCTCTGCCCCAGTTGCTGCCTGCCTCCTGGCTCGCTGCTGCTCAGAAACAGTGAGTGAACTTCCAGCCCTGCCCTAATGGATCAAGGCCACAGTCTGGCCAGGCAACCAAGGCTCCTCAGGACTCTCCCCTGACCACCTTTCCAGGCCACTTCTCACAGCTCTCTGGTGGGGCTTCATGGCTGTCCCATGGGTCTTTTAAGGCCCTTTGAGCTGCTCTTTTGCCCATGTTGCTCATTCCTCTTGGGATGCTTTCCTTGCTTCTCACTAACTCTCTGTATCTTGCCCTTCTGAGGCTTGGCCCGAGTCAGGATAACTGAAGTGAAACAACCTAGCACGGGGTGGGCCTGCCATCCAGCTAGCTCCCCCTTCCCTGACCTCTCCAGCCTGTGTGACCGCCTCCCTCCAGGCTCTTACAGAACTGACAGTATGGCCTTCCATGGAGCACTGGATGGTCTTCAGTTGCCTGGACCACCTTCTACTTCATGTGGGTGAGGTTTGTCGCCCCACCAACTTTGGCACATACAGACCCTCAACAACCACACTCTGACTTGATTTCCCCAGATTATTTATTGCCTGCCTGCAGGGATCTGTCCTGTCAGAGGTCAGCGTCTCTGTTAGGGCTAGAAGGACCTATGCAGGGCATTTGCCTCTCACCTTGCCTCTTTCAGTTTACAGGTGGAAAAGAGGGTCTTGAGAAGGGCAGGGAACCCTCCCAGGTCCCTCCATACAGGCTACATTACCTTTGAAGAAAACAAATCTTCCATCAGCCCTTTCATAGGCTGCGTCTATGCGGGCAGGCAGGCCCTTCCAGAACTGCTCAATCTGCATGGGGTAGCCCTCCTGCACCCGGTTATTGCGCAGGCGCCAGAACCAGCGATCCTGGGGGTTAAGTGAGGAGAGAAAGAGGCATAGCCTTTGAATCCAGTGATCTCAGCCTGGGGCTGAGACTCCAACAACCCAACACTTTCCCCTGGTCCCAGCCTTGCAACCTTCCATGAAGTCTGTCCATTTACAGCTTCTAACTTTCAAAGCCCTATTTGGAAGACAGGATGCTCATCAACTCTCTTCATGTAAGGCTCCTGAGGATGCTTGCTGCCCAGTGGGCCTTGAGACAGAGCCAGCAGATAGGCCTGGTGGGAGGAGATGTGGAGCTGGAAGAGATGATGTCAGGGCCTGGGATGACCACATGAGGGCAGCAGAGAGTCACTGACATCAGCAGGGCCACACCCCAGGCTGTGGGAAGCAAGGGGTAATTGCTGAGCCTGGGCAAAATGTGCTCCTCATGGCTGGCTCCATTCAGGAGGGCAAGGACCATGGGAAGTAAGCTGTGGAAATTTCCCCAAGACCTCCACTTACAGCTGCATGACCTGGGACCCAGTACTTAAAGAGCTTCACCTGCAAATGGGGGCAATGAAAGGGGGTCAGATAAGAGATTATAGGTGAAGAGCCTAGAATAGAACAGGGCATGTAGTTGGTGTTGAGAAAATGGCAGCTTAATAGGCTGAGAGTGTGAAAAAAGCCCTCCAAACTGGTGCCTTGTCCCACTGCAGCCCCTGGATGGTAGGCAGTCTGGGTGAGGCCTGTCACCTCCCAGGACCTCAGTTTTCTTATGTGTAAATGTGGGTGATAAAACCCAGACTTGCCTGGGGACTGTTCGGTTGGAGGATCCAAGGATGCAGAGGAATGAATGTGGTTTGTAAAAGATGGTATAAAAGCTAGAAATGATTTGGTCTTTTTTTGGAAAGGTATTTTACAAAGCACTTTCACATCCAGTGTTTTAAACCTCATTTTGACTTTCACAGCCCCATGTTAAGTAGATTTGAGATATACAGAGTCTTAAGGAAGGCCAAGTGACTTTCCTAGAGCCATTCAGTGAGGGCAAGACTGGGGCTGACCCCTGTCACTTGATTCTTGTGGTCAGATCCAAAGCTTGGAGGATTCCACAGGGGAGTGGGGCAGCCCTCCACAACCACCCTGTATGACAGAGATATGCTTCCCAAATCCCTTTTAGTGGAGGCCCTCTTGCCGTGGTGGCCCGGAGTGTGGTCAGCAGGCAGTTTTCCACTGTAAAACTTTCTGGGTTGGCCTCAGCCTCAGAGAACTCCCCCAAGGTCACACCCTTCCTCATCCAATGACTGGATAAAGTTCCAGCCATTTAGGGCCCAACATGGGACAACTCTGATGAGCCATTCTAACTCCAGAACTCCCTGTGGGGGTGGCCGGGTCTGCAGTGGGCCTAGTTTCTGCTTATCTTCTCCTCCTGCCCAGTCCTGCTTTCTCCCCCTCCTTCCCACAGACATGGGTCCTAAAGGTACTCCTTGGGGGAGGGTAATAGCTCAGTGGTAGAGCGCCTGCTCAGCATGCACAAGGTCCTCGGTTCAATCCCCAGTATCTCTAGTAAAAAGAAATCATAATAATACCAAAGATACTCCCTGGTCACAATCCTGCATCCCAAACACTGCCTCAGAGTCTGTCTTCCTGAGAACCCAGCTACAATACACAAAGTAGGCTGACCCCAAGCCAGTCCATGGCTAGAGTGACAGGAGCAGGACAAGGGACAATATGTAGCCTGGCCAGCTTTCTGTCAGGAACCAACCTCAGCCCTGGCAGGACATGGAGACAGACTCAGACACCGCTGCATCAGTCCCTACTCCAAGCCACCATCTTGACAGCCATGACTCATTTGATCTTCACATACCCTTCATTAGAGAAGTGACTCCCCAGCTTTCAGGTGGAGGAACTGGGGTCCAGACAAGGGAGGTGACCTGCTCAGAGTCACAGACCAGAAGCCAGTCTCCAGCACTTTTCCCCAGCATTAACCCCTGGGAAGGGGCAGGGTCTCCACTCTTCCCCCCTCCCTCTTGGAAACAAGTCCATTCACCCAGCAGCACCAGAAAGAGACCCCGTGTCCTGGCCTCTGGGCCAGCTCCCATCCAGGCCCCTTAACAGGTCTGATCCCAGAGTAGCAGCCTTCTGCTCCATGGTGGGGAAAAGAATGGGAGGGGAGCACCTAGGTCCTACCTTAAACACAAACATCTCGCCCCGGAAGAGGGCCACTGTGTTGAAGTTGCCATCACAGATGTTGGGCTTGGTGCCCGGTGTAGATGGCCGGTCCCCCAGGGGTGGCCGAGGGGGCCTGGGCTGGCGCTCATGCTTCCTCTCCGATGGTGAGTGGATCCTGCGGACGGGGAGCGTGGGGAGGGGCCTTGTGGGCTCCAGGGGCTCGGCAGGGGGTCCTGGAGAGAGGGTCTGTGTCTTAGAGTGGGGCCAGCCATTCCCAGCCTCCCACTGCCACAGCCTCATCATCACCCAGGCAGCTCTAAGACATGTCCGTCACACGCCAGCCTCCAGCCCCCTTTCCCTTTTTTTTTTCCTTCCCCAATCTTTGAGAAAATAGCTGAAAATAGCCATTAAATAGGAACCCTCCTCTTTCTATCCCTAAATCTGGTATCTTCTTTCTTCTCTCCTGTTACAAGAGAGAACATGTCCCTTCTTAGGCTCAGTGACCCATACGCTCTTTCTCTGCTCCCCTCTATACACGCTGGTCCCATTTCCGTACTCCCCTTCATTCTTTATCCTGCTCCAAATGGCCCCTGCCCCATCACCTACTGAAACTGCTGTCAAGATCACCAATGATCTCCATGTTGCTAAATCCAAGGGTTATTTGGCTCAGCTTTGATGTTAGTATGAATCATCCAGGGGTCTTGATAAAATGCAGATTGTGACTCAGAGGGTCTGGGGTGGGGCTTGTGATTCTGCCTTTCTTCAGGCTCCCAGGTGATGCCAAAATTTCTGATCTGGGGCCCACACTTTGAGTAGCAAGGTCATAGAAACATTTTCCTTGAAACACTCTTTTCTCTTTTCCAGAACCCTGGACTGTCTTGGTTTTCCTCCTACCTCCTGGGCTGTTCCTTCTCAGCCTCCTTTGCCAGCAGCCTTTGCTTATCCACCCTGCTAGAAAAGCTGAGGTACCCCTGGGTCCTCTTCTCTCTTTTTCTCTGTTTTGGTCCTGAGGTCAGTACTTCTCAATTTGGGCTAAGGGATCACCTAGGGAGTTCTTATAGCCCCTGATATTCAGGAGACACCCCAGACCAATTAAAGCCAAATCTCTGTGGGGTGAGGGCTGGGTATCAGTATTTTAAAAATTGAAATCCCAAGGTGACTCCAATGGGCAGCCAAGTTGAGAATCTCTGCCCTAAGTGATCTCATCCAGGTTCATGGCTTTTAAGACCCTCTATGTTAGAGCTGTCTAATAGGATGTTCTGTGATGACATAGATCCTCTATATCTGCACCATCCAGTATAGTACCCTCTAGCCACATGTGGCTATTGAGTACTTGAAACAAGCAACTAGGTGTTAGTGTGGCAGAGGAAATTTAATTTTATTTAATTCTAATTAATATAAGTTTAAATTTAAAGAGCCGCATGTGACTAGTGGCTACCTTGTTGGACACCAAAGATCCCAAATCAATATTCCAGCCCAGATCTCTGACATACAGAGGTCAGTCCTATTACTCCACAATTACAAAACCCAGAAGCCTTGGTGTAATCCTTCCCCTCACACTTATGTCTAATCTATCAGCAAATATGGTCCATTTTATTTTCAAAATGCCTTCCAGTCCCCACCACCCCATCCAGTTCTCTGCTGCTTCACCTATGGAGAGCCTCCCCATCCTCCGGGCTTTGAGTGGGGCCACCTCCTCTGTGTGGTCCTCAGGGCCTTCAGAGGGAGACTTCCTCTTATGTTCCGTAGCCTGGGGGCTGTGGGGGAATGTGTCATGTGGACATGCATTTGCTTACTAAACTGGGAATCTTCCCATCTCAACTGTCTCGACAAGAACCTCTCAGATCTTATCAAGATTGTCAGCCTAGTCTCTCATTTTTTCTTGTTTAAGAAAAAAAGCTCTGGTAATAATACTCATCATTTTGTATCACCGTTACTTGGGCAGATGTGTGAATCTCTTGGCTAGGGATGGGACCCCTTGAGTGTGAACCACAGGAGGTGGGAGGAAGGTGTGTGGAAGGGGAGTGGGTGGCCCTCTGCTCACTTTTGTCCCTCCCAGTTGCAGCTCAGACCCTCCCCTAGGTTTCCCAAGTGTGCAGGAAAGGAGGGCGGGAGTAGCCTTGCCCTCTCTGGTTAAGCAAAGACGTCACAGGCCTCTAAAGGCCAGACAGCGATCAGAGGCACAGCAGCTCCCCCGACCCCCTATCCCAGCGCCGAGGAAAGAGCCACGGCCCCTCTCCCTGGCCACACACCATAGATCTTCTGGATGCCCTGGAGATCATCCTGAGGCAGCTTGAAGTTGTGAGTCTCCATGTACTGGTAGAAGGGTGCCATGATGGCGCTGGGGTCGTTGGAGTGTTCCAGTCCCAGCGCGTGGCCCAGCTCGTGCACTGCCACCAGGAAGAGGTCATTCCCTGTGGAGAGGGAAATGGAGAGGTGCCCAGGGCGCCCACTTAGGTGTCTGTCAGTCACAAGCATAAGCCTCGTATCAGGCCCTATGCTGGACACTGGGATACAGAGAAATCAGACCCATCCCTGCCTTCCAGAACTCTCTATATAGTGGCAGATAGGGACAGAGAAACAAAATTAGTGCTCCAGGTGCTTCACTAGCTGTCTCTAAGGGTCGAGTGAGGATTCTGAGAGAAGAGTCAATGAAGGAAGGAAGGAAAGATGTTCAGGGAAAGCTTCATAAAGGTGAAGCTTAAGTTGAGTCTTGAAAGATAAGAAGTTAGTTGGGAGGATGGATTCAGGGGTAGGGGAGGGAGAGCAGTGGGGGTGGCATTCCTGGCAGAGGGCATGCCTTAAACAAGATCCAGGGACAAGCAGTTTCATTCCACTTGGCTCTGGAACAAAGCCGGAGGGGAGGGCCAGAGGGAGATGAGGTCAGCCAGGCTGGCAAGCAGGGCTCTGTGATGCTATGCAAAGGAATTTGGATTGGCTTCTTGGCTGGTGGGGGGTTTAAGCAGGAGTGGGGGTGGTGACATGATGAGGTCACTCTGGTTGCAGTTGGAGAAGGATTAGAGGGTGATGAGACCAGAGGCAGGGGCATCAGTGGGGTCAGTTTGGAAGCCAGTATGAGGGGTCCAGGTGAGAGATGAAGCGGGCCTGTGCCAAGGTGGAGGGAGTGGGACGAGCAGAGGGGAGCCAGGGGGCGGCAGGCTGAGGTCATTTTCAGAGACCCAGGGCAGGCGTGGCCTTGGTCGTGCAGCATCTCAGTCCTGAGAGAACTGAACCGCGGCCAAGATCAACACAGGGATTCAAATGCAAATGGAAACAACAAGGTTCAGGGGCTGAAAGTGGGCCACGGATAATCCCGAGTGTGAAGCTGAGGCAGCAACGCGGCGTAGTGGTCATCAGCGTGGACCCCTGAGCCAGGCAGGTCTTGTTCATTTCCAGCTCTGCCCTCGCCAGCTTTGTGAATCTGGCTAGATTCACTGTCTACCCTCCCAGCCTCAATTTCCTCATCTGTACAATGGGGTTGTGTGAGGATTGGATAAGATAATTCATGTAAAGGGTGGGACAGTGCATGGCAGCTGTTGTTACCATGCACAAGACAGAAGTTTGGTGCCTGGAACAAGCCCATTGCCCAGAAAGGAAGCATAAGGACACAGGAGTTCCAGCAATCAGATCCTCTTAAAGCCCACTCCCCTGAGCTTCTGGATCAGGCCTGGGACAGGGCCAGGCCTGACTCGAGGGGGATTAAGTAGCACCAGCTTTGTGAAAGAAATGCGAGGGGCAGGGAGTGGGACAGGCTGTTGAATCAGCAGTCCTGACCCCTGTATGTCCAGTTATAGACTCCTGCTTGCCTTGACCTCTGGCATCTGAATGCCCCTTAAGCCCTGCCTCTAGAGCCCAGCCTCGAGGCACAGCACAGCCCATTCCTGCCACCTTGAAGTGCAGGGGAGGCTGCCAGGAGCCCAGGAGGTGGTCAGGAGTCCTAGTGCCCACTCTGGCCCCAGTGTCACTGGCAGAGCTGCCCTACCCTAGCACGGCTGAGGGCCCATGAGGGTCAGGTGAGGCTAGAGATTGTGTTTGTCCTTCCTGGCTAAGGTCTTGGGAAGGGGGAAGAGCCCACAGGGCAGACCCAGTCACACACATGCATGCCTCCTGCTCTGCTAACACCACCGGTACCTTCGGCAAAGGGGGGATAGGCAAGATCAGCGCAAGGTTGGCCAAGAGCCTGGGGCTGGCCTTCTGCTGGGGAAGGGCAAGCTGGCACAAGGATACCAGGCCTCCCCCAGTTCCTGCCTGGTCCCTCTGGCAGCGGGGAAGGGTGAGCTCATCTTTGAGCTCCATCCCAAACAAAGGCAACTGCTAGGGCCAGCGGAAGGCAGCTCTGCTTCCTGGGGTCCAGTTCTGGCTCTGCTCCTGGACTGTCCTTCGACCTGGGACAAACTGTTTGGGCCTCTGTCTCCTGACCAGGCTCTTCTTCAGGGGCCATCCACAGGGAACTCAGCTGGGAACTAGGAAGCAGGGCTCTGAGCTCCTGGTGAGACTCTAAGCCTTTGTCTTCAGCCTGTGTCTATTACTCTGTTAACCTCCGTGCCTGGGTATCTGCAGAGAACAGGAGTAAGCCCTTGAAGGAAAGGGGCCTGTAGGTTTGTCCAGGGACCAAAAGGCAGAAGAGAGCTGGAGAGGTGGCATCTGTTGCTCGGAAACCTGAGAGATCTGTCAAGTAGGGGCTGCTCTAGGGAGCTGGAAGGAGAGGGGAGGGGCAGGAGAACTCCCTGGAGCTTGTAGGGAAAAGCAGAGGGATGGAGAAGACCCCAGTGCTTACTTAATGGGCAGCAGGCTGTTAGGGGCTTCACTCTCCAAGAGGGTGAGAGGCAGAGAAGCAGAGTGGTCAGAAGTGCAGTCCCTGAGAGCCAGACTGCAATGAATCCTGGCTTTGCCATGTCCTAGCAGTGTGGCATTTCAAATCTCTTCCTCTGTAAAACGAAGGGACCAATGGTACCTTCATCATAAGGATGGGGCGAGGATTCATGAGGCAAGGTACGTAAAGCACTCATACCGCCTCCAGGAACAGAACTATCACTATCACTGTTAACTAGCAGGGTCATGAGCTGTGTCTGAAGGACCAGTATCCTCAATAGGGAGAGTTCCTGTGAGCTGGGAACTCAAGTCCTTGGGCCTCCTAGCAAGCACCCAACAGTCTACTTGGCTACTTAAGTGTACCTTGTCTCTGCTTCCTTCCGTTCTCTTATAACCTTCATCTTTGGTGAGTCCCATCTCATTGACTCCTGCAACCCACCAAAAGGTTACAGCATTTCCCTTTGCCTCTATTCTTTAGTCAGTGCCGCCCCGTCCACATGGAATAGCCTTATTCCTTCAAAGTTCAGCTCAATGCCACATCCTTGAGGAAGCCTTCCTTGATTCCCCCCACTGGCAGTGAGTGCTTCCTCCTCTACACTCTCCCAGCAGTATATATGAACCATCTTTATGGCACTGACCACTTTCCATCCTACATCATAGCCAGTAGCACATTCCCTTCTGCCCCAGGACTATGAACTCCTTGAGGGAAAGCTCTGTGCTTGATGAGGTAAGGGGACAACAGCCTGAACAGAACAGTGCCAAATGTTCAGTGTTTTTCCAAGCATGGTCTTTAGACCATCTGCAGCAGCACCAACTGGAGTGATTGTTAAAAATTCAGATTCCTGGGTTTGAGCTAGCTAATGTCTTCTTTGGACGAAAGTCAGGACTTTGCTCTGGAAAACCAAGCATGAACCATCCAGATGCAGCTCATAACCACAGCAATAAACCCCTATGCACTGGAATGCAGCCACTGCCCTAGGACGGCTTTTGGAAGGGGAGGAAAGGAACCAAGAGTGATTGAGCACCTGCATATTGTCTCGTTTAATTTCCACATAAACTCAGCGAAGGGGAGAGTGCAGCCTCCTGGGAATTTTTTGTTCCTTGGCTTTCCCCCCCTATTCTTCTGCCACTCACTAACTGTGAACTTTTTAACCACTCAGAACTTTACCTTCCTTGTCACCCAGCCCGGTCAAGCTCCCAGGGTGGGGAAGAGTCACTGAAGTAAGTGCAGGAGGACTCTCCCCTGTGAGGGGCTGGTCTTGATGACTCTTCCCGTCTCTCCCGTTCCAGGGTTGGGCTCCTTCCCCAGCAGAGCTTATTGAATTCTGCTGACTTCACTGCTTGACTCATTGGAAAGAGATGAGAACAGAGGATGCCCGGAAGACTCCCCCAAATCAGCTTAAAGGTATGGTGGGTCAGATCACCCTTCACACAGAATCCAAAGTGGTGGAGAATCAGAATCAGCTTTACATTCTAGTGGTCCTCCAGAAGAGCCTTTTATTTTTATTTTTCAAAAAAAAAAGGCAATATTTTATTTTATTTTTATGCTCTTTTTTACTTCAAATCTATTCTTTTTTGGTTTATTTTTTATTTTTTGGGGGGAGGTAATTAGGTTTATTTAATTATTGTTTTAATGGAGGTACTGGAGATTGAAACCAGGACCTCATGCATGATAAGCATGCACTCTATCACTGAGCTATATACCCTCCCCACCAGGAGAGCCTTTTAAACCCAGGTGGAGGAGATTCTGATTCAGGAATTTGGGGTTCAAGCTCAGGCAACCTTTTCAAAATAAAGCTCCCCAGGTGAATTTTACAGTGGTTGGGTTAGGCTGACAGGCTTGAACCAACTGCTCAACCGTAACATCATTAAAAGTGGGACAGCCTACATCACACCTGCTTCCTGAGGTGATGCAACAGGGAGGACCAGCACCACCCAGGAAGCGTTCTTGCCAAAAAAGTGAATCCAGTCAGGCCTGTAGATCTAATGACCGAAATTCAGGATGTATGGGGAAGAGAGACATGTTAAAAGTGAACCTGAATCTAGTCAAGCCTGAATGACTCTACTCAGGACAGATGACCCAGTTTCTTCAACAAATTTATGGGGGCAAAGAGAAGCAAGGTGATTCTGTAAATGAAACCTTCAGAGGCAGGTCAACCACGAATGATGTACAGATGCTGTCTGGATCCTGATGCAGGCAAACAACTGTAAAAGTATTTGAGGTATTTGGAAAAATGAATGCAAACTGGGTATTCAATATAAGAAATAATTGTTAATTTTGTCAAGTTTGATAATGATTTTGTGGTTGTTTTGAAAATAATCTGCTAGACGTATATACTAAGGTATTAACAGGTGAGATGATATTGTGCCTGAGGTTTTCTTTTAAAATACATCACCAAAAAGTAAAGGAGGAGGGAGGGTAGATGAAATAGGACTGATGTAATGTTGATCGTTGTTGAAGCAGAGTGATGGGTGCCTGCGGGCTACATAGTATCATTCTCCCTACTTTCGTCAGTTTGAAATTTTCTGTAATTTAGAATAGAGAAGAAAGCCAACAAACAAAAAGTTCCCAGGAGGCTGCACTCTCTCCTTTGTTGAGTTTATGTGGAAATTAAAAGAGATAACACGCAGGTGCTCCATCACTCTTGGTTCCTTTCCTCTCCTTCCAAAATCCATCCTAGGGCAATGGCTGCATTCCACTTCATAGGGGTCTATTTGCTGTGGTTATAAGCTGCATCTAGATAGTTCCTGTTTGGTTTTCCAGAGAAAAGTCCTGACTTTAGTCCAAAGAAGACATTCGCTATCTTGGAATTTCTATCCAACTGTCAGTCATTTGTCAGGATGGGGTGGGACAGATGAGAGGAGGCCCCTCCACAGGTGCCAGCTCCTTCCTACACACGCCACCAGAAGTTTTCAGGATTTTGAGACTGGCTCAAGGTCTCCACCAGCACAGAGTGGTTGTGGGACATGCATGCCCAGAGCTGGGAAGGGCAGGGCGGAGGAGTGTCCTCCCAGTGCCTTCTCTGGGCAACAGCGTTTTAATAATTCATTTATCTCTCTCAGGGCTATAGCTGTTATCGGCTAACAGTGCCTGGCACGTAACAGGGGCTCAAAAATGTTGGTTCTCTTCTCTTCACACTTTTATCAGTTAGCACAGACCACCATTCATTGACACTGATCCAAGAATAAGAACGAGATAAAGAACAGGCATTCAGAAAGCCAGGAAACACATCCAGGACATAAGGGAAGGGATTCCAGGCAGAGGAAATGGGGCTGAATAGGAAAGAGGACCAAAGAAGAGGGCGGGAAACGAAGAGAAATTTAGCAGTTTCATGTTTGCCTAGGCTGAGCCAAATCACCTCCTGAACCTTTGACAGGCCAGGAGTCGAGATCACTGATCCATGCAAAGATATGAAATGTCCTCAAGGAGGCAGTCCCTATCTACAGACAGCAGATACAGCCTCTGGAAACAGCCTTTCAAGTCTGCTATCAGCCTGGCGCTTTACCAAGGGAAAAGTGGGCCCAGTGTTTCCCAAACTTGCCTAAGCGGAAGAATTAGAATCTCCAGGGGAAGAGTCTGGGAATCCATGTTTATAACAAGAACCTCTGTTGATTCTTATGATCAGGCCAATTAGGGTAACTCTGGGGACTAAGATGGCGTTTCTCAAGGTAATGAAATGCCTATATCAGAAGCACTTGGGGGAATTTATTCAACCACATGCAGATTCCCAGGCCTGACCCCAGTACCAGAGAATCTGAACAGCAAGAGGTTAGGGGCCCAGAGCCTGGAATCTCTGTTCTTTAAAAAGGTTTCTAGGTGATTCTGGCGTGCCCTGCAGTTTGAGAGCCATGGAAACAGCATAGTAGCTTAGAGTATGGGCTCTGGAGTCATAATGCCCAGGTTCAAAGCCTTATTTCACCATTCACCAACTATGGGACCTTAGTAGGTTTCTTAATGTTTCTCTATACCTCAGTTTACCTATCTGTAAAATGGGGGTGATAATAACATATACATATTATACAGTATGTGGAAAACACTTGACATAGGCCTTAGAATATTAACATACAAATTCTAATGTATTATTCTCTGAAACAGAATCGGATGGAATCCTCTGTCCCTCTCTCCTCTCAAGCCCTACTGCATTTTCTTGGCACTTCTGCTCCATCCTTCAGTGCATCTGCCTTGTGACAGGGTTACTTACGCACACACCTGTCTCTTCACCCAACTCTGGACTTCCAGAGGGCAAAGACCACATCTTTTTAAAATGTTTGAACGTGGGCATCACATTATATTAGAGTTGAAAGGAACTTTAGAGATCACCCAGTCCAGCCCCTCATTTTACAGATGAGGACACAAGGTGAATGACTCACCCCAGTCACGAGGCCAGGTGGTTGAACTACGGTTTGAGGCCCGGCACTGCATCCTACCAGCTATGTTATTTGAGCCTCAAACTCTTCATCTTAAAAATGGGCCTGATGATGTACACTTGCCTACTTACTAAGCAAGTGCCTCGTGAGTAAATACTGACGAGGAACTCTCGCAACCTGAAGAGTATTGTTACTATTACTGCACAGAGGATGCTAGAGTGATTATGAAGCCTGTTATTCATCTGTGAGGCTGACAGGGAGAGGGTCAGTCATGTCTTCCCACAAAATGGCCTTTGAAGCCCTCATCAGTCAGGCCAGAGCCTACCACTTGCAGACCCCACTTTCAGCTTTAATGCCTTTTTTACCTTTTTCTCCAGCCTCTGATCCATTACTTTATCTTCTTATTCATGGCCTAACCCCTCCTCCTGACTCAGTCCAACAAGACAATTTACTAAGTGATCTGACCCATCTTTCTGGCCCTGGCCCTGATGGATCAAATGTTGAATATTATCAGAGACCCCAGTTTCCACCCTCTTTGGTTGTTAGTTCTTGGACAAGAATCTCTAGAAATCAGGGAACTCAGCCATGGTATCCTCCAAACTGTCCCTCAGGGCTTCTGTCCCTGAGAGCCAAGCAATGCAGAGCTGACCCCCTGCCCCTCATAACCTTACCATCGTGGTTGGCATTTCCCAATGTCCATGGCTCATCTGAGTCAAAGTGAGTGTCTCCACCAATCCCTGGGCCAGGGAAGTAGGCATGAGCCAGGAATCCCCCTTCTCCATCAAACGGGGAGCTGTCGCCATGGAAGCCAGAAGCAAAGAAGATCATGATGTCTGCCTCCTTCCGGTCACTTTTGATTTCATGGTATGGCACCTCTTCAAAGGTCAGCGGGGTCACCTTCTGCCACACATCAAAAGCCTGGCGAATGGCTTTCCGTGTATCTAGCTCACCCACCTTTGGGGTGTAGTTGTGAATGCTGGTGAGAGAGAGAAGGATTAATAGGGAGGACCAGAGACTGGCAGACCTGAATAAACATCAGAGACTGTGGGGGCCAGTGGTCTTCAAATTTTGAACCCTAAAATTCTGCTGAGGTACCCCAGGGATTAAAGAAGAGGCTGGGTAGGCAAGGCTCTGGGTCCCCACCCCCGCCCCTTACTCAGTGGTTTATATTTGATCTCTGAAAATGTCTGTGTTGAATTTGTAGAAAAAAATTAAGTTGGTGCATGGCATTTTCTAAATTTTAAGTTTTTCTCCCAATACATAAAATATATACATTTATAAAAGTTATAAAAACATTTAAACAGTAGAGAGTTTAAGTGAAACATCCCTTTAAAAAATCTTTGGCACCAACTACTGCTGTTTGTCTACCTAGAAGCTGGTATAGGGTGGCAACTGATTGAATCAGTTATAGATTTAACTCTTTAAGGTTACTGTGTCTAGACTGCATGGTTCTCCACAATGGAGCATCACCACCCTGGCTGCTCTGCCCTGTGAACACCTGGGGCGAAGATTATTCATTCACCCATTCTTTTATAGCTAAGGAAACTGAAGCCCAGGGAGGCTGGGTGATAGAAGTTAAGGTCAGAGATGGGTTAAAAGCCAGTTCTTCTTTCTCTTGATCCAGTCGGCCTCTTCAGGAGACTCTAAGAGTCTATCTAGGTTTCTAGCCCAGATTCTTCTTAAGTTTCCTTCTCTTGTCAGATTTCTGGAAAAAATCCTGTTCTGGTCCCTACAGCTTGTGAGCAGGAGAGCCCTTAGCTCAACTCTAAGGATCTCTGTCTTAGATCCTACTCCTGAACTCAGGGGATCCAGCTGAGGTGGAATCAGACTTGAGAGGTGCCAGCCGGGGCTGAGCTGAGCCTGCCCCATGCCTGGCCCTTGCCCCACCCCATCTGAGTCCTGATGACTGTGTCTGCTGCAATGGGTTCCATCTTCCCTGCTCTTGGTCACTGGTCTGACGTGGAGTCTGATCCTGCTTTGCCCTTGGTTTTCCTAGACAGCCAAGGGATGACACTGTCATAATTCAGTTCCCAGTTCTTTACACTCCTTAAGAAACAACAGGAACTCTGTGCTGGACATCTCAGTTGAAGTCCATCAGGCTAATTGGGGAGGGGATCTAGATTGGAGGGAGTGGGGTTTGGCAAGCAGAGATAGGGAGGCTGAGTTCAACTGTGGTTCTTTATCCCAGGTGAAAGTTACTGAACCATCCATACCCCACTTTCTTCAGCTAAAAACTATAGGAATCCAAACAGAACATAACTCATGAGCCCCTTAAGGACCAAATAAACCTGAAGTTGGAAACCCAGCAGCCTGTGGATGCTACAGTGGGGACGGGACAATGTCATAAGCTCTCAGAACCTGGCCCTGATCACAGACCCACCTACAGTGTGAACCTCAGAAACTCAGGCCGAAATAAACAGAGTGAGGACGGAGCCAAAGCCAAGGAGTAGGAGATGGATTCAAGATACCTGTAGGTGATGTGTTTCTGCCTCCACTTCTGTCCCGTCAGGGCATAGCGCTTGTTTCTCCGCCTACGGCTTAAATGTGGGTGATCAGGGACACCACATCGGGGTTTCTTCATCCACCTGGGCAGAGAGAGGACACACATACACACAAATACTGTAGTCACTGGACATTCTAGGAAGGCACTGCAGAGTCCCCAGTCCCAGGCTGACTGGCAATGTGCTCGCTTAACCTTGACTCTGCGTCCCTGGCTCTGATGGGGTCCCCACCAGGATCACAATTGACTGATCAATTCATCAGTTCATTCACTCATAATTGAATATGAAGAAGCGCTGTTGTGTAAGAGACGGAGTCAGAAGACATGGGCTTCCTCGTTCCAGCGCTCCCACTAATCACAGGAGCCCAGGCAAGTGACTGAATCAACATGAGCCTCAGTTTCTGCATCTGCAACACAAGAATTATAGTTCTTGCTGCTCTTAGATTGAGAGGAGCCTCAAAGGAGTGAGTATATGTGAAAATGCTCCATAAATGTAATGAGATCACATCACTCCCTGGTTTAAACCCTTCAATGATTTCCCCAAAGACCTAGAATAAAATCCAAATCCCTCACCTTGGCCACGGCCCCTGTGTGATCTAGCCCCTGTCTTCTTTCCGAGGACACCTTCACCCTCCTTCCCTGCACATACGCTTCTCCAGCTACAATGGCCTCCCTGCTGTGCCTTGAACACACTCTGATCATCCCACTTCAGAGTCTTTGCATTTGTTTTGCCCTCGGCTTGCCATGCTCTTCTTCACCTGGTTGGTTCCCTTACTTCATTAAGATCTCTGCTCAGATGTCACCCTCTCCAAGAGAACTTCCCTGCCCACCCTATCTAAAATAGCCTTCCCCTCCCACCTCTATCAGTTTATTCTGCCTAATTTTTCTTCATAGTGTGTATCACTGCTTGAAATTACATTATATTCAGCTTGTTATTTATTCTTTGTCTCTCTTACCAGATTCTAAGCTCCATGAGGTTAGGAACCTTGCCTGTACCCCCAGTGCCAGCACAGTGCCCGACGCAGAAGGTGTTTGAGAATGATTTGTTGAATGAATGAATGGATGAATGAGAACTATCCCATTGTAAAAAGAAAGGCATAGCTTGGAAGACAACAAATTCCCTTTCCCTCTAGGTGTTCAAAGAGTGGCTGAACAACTGTAGGACTTAGCCTATACTATATTAGCCTATACTATATCCACAGAACTTCCTATACTATATTATGATTTAAAATCTATTAGTCTATTGCCTCTAATAAATGGTGACCTCTCTGAGCACAGAAACTCTGTCATATTCATCACTGTGTCCTTAGAAGCTAGCCCAGTGCCTGGAATTAAGTAAATCCTGATAACTGTCTGTTGTCAAGTTAAGTTGCATTAGGAAACAGTAAGCCTGGGACTTCACTGGGGGCATAAAAAAGGGGCCAGGTAGGAGATTTAAAAGATCTTGGCTGATTGGAAGGGCCATCTTTGCATTTTATGTCCCTATGCCACCCTAATGACCAACTCACTAAACTGTAGACTGGGATTGCTGGGAGGGAAGACAGGCTGACCTCATCTGCAGTGGTTGAAAGCAGTTGCCTTTGGTAATAGAGAGAAAAAGAGACACAGACTGTTTTAACCAAATATGAAAAGCCCCCTTGAGGGACTTAACCCAGTCTTACTCATTTTTGTACACTCGACATTGCCTAGAGTGTCCATACTCAGAAATCAATAATAAAAGACGTACTAGTAATAATAACATGCATTGGTATAAACATTTATAATGTTCACTATTCATTTTCTTTTTCTAAAAAAAAATTGATTAACTCTGTGAGGTAATCAGAAATTATTGATTCTCATTTTACAGACAAAGGAGAAGATACACAGATAAATAGAGCAGCTTGCAAAACATAACCAACAGTGAGGCAGGACTGGAACTTTGTTGAACGGATGAATGAATTATTAATTAATGCAATTTAACTAACAAAAGCTGGGGCTTTTCTTTTCTGTTCTGTTCTTTTACCATGCTTAGCACAAAGTTGGGTTAGAGGAACTATGTTTGTTGAATGAATGAATGAGTGATTCATGTGTGACCTTTCCCAAGGTAGGCACTCAAAAATAATACTTTAAAGTGCTAGTAATCTACCTGGGTTCAATCCTCAGGACCTCCATTAACAAATAAATAAACCTAATTACTCCCCTCCAAAAAAGAGAAAGCATTACAGTGCTAATTTAGCTTCCTTTCACTAATAGTATCTAAGAAGAGAATTAGGAGCCACCTCTGCTACAGTGAGGCTGAGCGGGACCTGGAAGGGCCCCCAGGGAGGAAACAGGCCCAGAGAGAGGCAGTGTCTGCTGAAGGTCACAGAGCTAGAGTTGAAACTTAGGTCTCTAAGTTCCAGACTCCTCCCCACTCAGGGCTGGGATGAGGTAAGAGCACCTTCCTTCCGATGCCTCCCAACCTGCAATCCCCCCACCTTCCTACAAAGAGGTGGGGCAGAACGGTGAGTGGGAACTGCCGCCCTCCTCCCTCAGATGATCCCTCTGCCTCCTCCTCTCGCCGCCACCTGCCACTCTCAGAACCCTGTCCAACAGGCCTGGGGCTTTCTGGAACAGAGCAAAACCCAAGGCCAGGTGGTGCCTCAGCAGAGACATCAGTGGTCCTGCCCCAGGATGCGCTGCCTCGAGGCCTGCACAGAATCACCTCCATGCTGAAAGGCGGTCAGGCTCCCTTTAACTGCTCGCTCGTGAGGCCACAGGGCCAAGAAGTCCGCTGTACTCGCAAGATCGTAGGAGCAGTCAAATGTATTATCTGAGAATTTCACCATCTCACAATCAGACAATCTTAGGAGTAGAAAATGTTTGGACAGAATTTTAGGATAGTAATACTCCAGACTCACCAAATTTTAAAAGCTTAGAAGCTTAAGAAAATGGAAACTAGAATTTGAGAGTCCAACACTCCCCTCTATAAATGAACTAGCCGAGGCCCAGAGAGATGATCATCTCAAGGAGTGACTCACCCAAGGGACCCACAATTGGCTGGATTTCCTGTCCTCTGCTGACTTCCCGCATCCTCCTCAGCCCTGCTGTCTCTTTCCACCCGAGCTCGAGGTCCCACCCCTCACCACCTCCTTGGGAAATGCTCCAGCTCTTGGCCATGCCTTTGTGGCAGTAATGGTTTTTCATAAACAGCTTTAATAACTTTCATGGCTATTCCTTTAAAAAAAAAAGCCAAAAAACATACTCGACTCTCTCCCATCTTAAAACAAACCAGAATTCATCCCTCTCTAGCTGCCATCTATTCTTCCTTCTCTTCACTGTTCAGTTTCTTGAAAGATGTCCTTACTTTTGCCAACCCCACTTCTCACCTTCCCTTCTCCCCACTGCAGTCTGACTTTGCCGCCAGCTTCCATGGAGGTTTCAATGGCCTCTTTGTTACTAAACCCAGCAGACCCCTTTTGGCCTCCTGTTTGGCCACCTTGCAGCTGACGCTGCTGACCATCCCCCATCCCTGCCACGGTGTCACCAACCCAGGCTTCCTCCACTTCTCAGGCTGGTCCTTCTCCCCTTGCTGTGTGGGTTCCACGCCTAGCGCTCTTCTCTTCCTCCTCTTGACACTCTCCCTGAGTGTAAAACCATCCTTGTGGTTTGGCTGATTTAGTGTTACCTCCTAAGTATCTCCATAGAACTCAGTATTTCCTTCTGAGTTCTAGACCAGTGTAGCTAGGTGCTGGTATTTTTCACTAAATGATGAGCCTCTGGAGGACAGGGATCATAGGCCCAAGCCCAGCACCTGGCACATGCATGCATTCAGCAGATGTTTGATAAATGGGAAAAGTGGAACAGGACTTGCGTGATCACTCAAGAATTCTCTGTATCAAGAGAGATGCGCACATCTCAGGGAATGCCAGAGGTCTGATTCACAGACCTACAGGTTATTAGAGTCAGAGGAGATTTAAGACCATCTAATAACCAAACCCTTTATTGTACTGATAAGGAAACTGAGGCCCAGAAGAGTTTAGCATCTTGTCCAAGGTCACACAGCAAGTTTGTGGCAGAGCACATCCCCAGCTCACATAGGAAAGGGGACCCAGGATGAGTGACACTGCAGGAGTAAAAGATAGGAAGGTAGAATGGGCATGGCCATGACAAACATGAACCCAAATGAAAGCCTGGAAAGTTCAAAGGCACAATGTCCTATGCAAATCTTACTCGATTGTTGTCTGATCCAGCACACCGGTGACTGGGATCCCGTAAAACTGCTGCATAGTGGAGACAGCGGACTGTAAGGCTTTCCCTGAGTGCAACGTGGATGCCCGGGAGTCATAGGGAAGCAGATAGCCATAGGACTTTAACCAGTTCTGAAAGACACGGGAAAGAAAAGAGTGCATTATGCTGGAGAAGGCTCTGTTCTACCTGGGCAGAGATTTGCCCTTGAAACTAGGGATCATTTTACCCAAGGGATTTATGGACTCATGCTCTGATTTTTCCCTCCTTCACTCCCTCCTGCAGACACTGTCAAATAAATCTACAGAAGACACAGGTCTTGTTGGCTTACTCTTCTGCTATAAACCTTTTGTTGGATCTCTGCTGGCTACAGAATAAAGGTTAAATGGCATTCAAGGCTTTCTAGTACTCTCCTTGCCTCTTTACCATTTATTCAGTGGTTTCCACTGACATCTGACTAGGCACACAAGAGCACAAGAACAGTTCATTCTGTGAAGCAGGGGGCCTGTTAAAATGCTGTGCCACCCAGGAACCCATTGTGTCCAACATCAGTCTGCTAAAGAATCGTGTTGGGGGATAGTCATTGGCATGAGATTATATACAGTCTTTATTGCTAACCCCTCCAAAAAGGCAACCTATTATAAATTAATATAAACAAACAAAAAAATCCCAAGACAATGTATTGTTTCATTTAAATGTAAATACATAAATATATACATAGAAAAAAGCCTGGAAGGGCACATATTAAAAAATAATAGTTTGGGCATGCAGGAGAATTCTTTGTTTTGGGGAAATTCACACTGAAGTATTTCAGATTTTACATAAATGTGCATGATGTCTGCAACTTTTTCTTAAATAGATTTAGGGAAATATACATGTATATGTAGAGAGAGAAAGTAAATGTAATAAAGTGTAATGAGTTGGGGAATCTGGGTGAAATGTATTCAGGAATTCTTTGTCCTATTCTTAAAAACTTTTCTGAAAGTCTGAAATAATGTCAACATTTTTCTTTAAATAAGAAAAGAATTAATGTGAATATCCTTTGTTATAATATCATAGGGGACTTCTTTTTTCTGTGCTTTTCTGTTTTCTAAGTTTTATGAATGGAGTCATTAAAAAAAACAAAGGAGAAAAACTTTAAAAGGGCAAGAGAATCCAAAGGTAGCCAGGATAAAGATGCTCAATGAATTGAAGGAGAGAAAAGTAAAGATGATTATTCTCATCAACAAACATGAGGGGATGAAAACTTGAATTAACCAGAGGAAAATGGGGAAAACACATCTATATATCTGTGGAATCTGCAAGCATGTCCTGTAAGGAACACACCTACATGCTGGTCTTGAATCCACACAGAACCTGCCACCCATCCTCAGAGGATTATCCTGAACACTGAGTGAGTTAATGAGGAAAAAAAGAACTCAGGAAGCCATATTACCGCTTCCCATCTATAGTTTTGCTTCTTGTTTCTCGATGAACAGTCTTATTGTGGATGCGTTTGTTATGACAAGTTAAATCAAACCATCTTTGGAAGGAGGAAGACCAGAAACTATAAATAAGTGATTATTTATCTCACCCAGGGTGGCTATCACATCTTTACTGCCTTGTGATGAAATCCATCTGACTGATTAAAAACAAAGAGTCAGAATAATAAAGTCTTAAAAAATCCACAAGAGAGCAACAACCTTATCTCTTTCCCATTTGATATCTAAAACATGTTTTTCATTCTCAGTTTTGGCACAGGATTTCAATACTTATTGCACTTCCCCAAACATTGACTCTCTTTCATGCCTTTGTATGTCTTTCCCCTCTGCCTGGCGTACTTCTTGGCAAAAATCTTTCATTATTTGAAAGTTCAGTCCATAAATTATTCCCTCTGGAAAACCTGCCTCACTCCTCACCCTGCTATTTTCTTTCTGCTCCCTACATCCACTGTTTTAGACAGTTTAGGTCTTATAATATTGGGCTCTAATTATTACTTTCTGTGTCAGACTCTGATCTCCTTAAGGGTAGGGTCTGTGTTTTACTCGTCTCTCTATATCTGGTGCCCAGGAAGTTCCTGACACACGGTAGCTATTTATTGTGTCCATTCAGCTAACATTATCGGACACTGAATATCTGCTAGGCGCTTGCAGGCTCTGGGGATACAGAGATGAATAACGAGCTCACAGACCAACAAGTAAACCCATCGTGAAAATATAGCACTAAAAATCGGGTGCGTAGAGGGTTCCATGGGAGAACAGAGGTGAGGTGCCTTATCCACATGGAAGAGCAAGGAGAACTCAGGGGAGGGTTCCAGGTGGAGATGGGATCTGAGCTGAGCCTTGAAGAATACAACACGTGCAATTGCCTGGGGAGCATGGCACATTCTGAGCAGTGTTTAAGACAGTGGAACTTGGTGGGGAGGAGTGTGGCAATGAGAGAGGGTGGGAAAGGAGGGAAGTGGGGAGAGATGATATACAATTAATTATCTGCTCACAAAGTGGACAGATGACAGAGAATCACTTGTGACTTGACCGTGGCCTGGGATCAGCCAAAAAGCTCAAGTAAAACATCTGGAAATGGACAGGACAGGGCAACTGAAAAGTTGCCCATTCATCCATCTAGGTGATCCAGCTTCTACTCCCAGGTTAAGTTACATCATCCAAGCACCGAGTCCCTGCACTGTATTCCTCAGCCCCTCACAGTCAGAATGGCATGTTACATTCTCTTTCTTTACAGAAACTTCGATGAAGAATTGTTGAGGTGAATAAACAGGGTGCTATGGTGGGGAAGGGGCACACAGCCCTGAGATGGAATCCTGGCTTTACCACTTGCCAGCTGTGTGACTTTGGGCAAACTGAACTTCAGTTTCCTTATTAGTAAAATGTAAACAATAACCCTCTCCCACAAATTATTGTTAAGATGAAATGAACAAATGCATCTGAAACATAATCACTCAAAAGCGATTTGAGTTTGTTATCCCTTGGGACAGTATTTCTGCTGCTATCTTTTGTAAAATCGAGGTGGAAAACAGGGTCTGTGACTCTGCCTTTTGAAATCTAGTCACTGCCCTCCCACATTTCCCCTGGACCAAGAGCCAGTCCTTCTGGGTCCTATGGAGGGCAGTGCGTCTCTCATGGTCAAGTCTACTTGCTATTAGGTGATCTATGGGCATGAACATCTTTCACACGGCTCTGGGAGCACTGCCTGCAGATAAATGACTGCTGATTTGAACTGCCCACTTTTCACCCTGTCGCTCAGCTTTACTAGGGCCAACCACATTCACTTTCTATTGAGCTTTAGCTTGAGGAAAATGGTTTCCCTACAGGAGAGCCTGTGCTTTCTGGTTTCAGAAAATGCACACTGGGCAACCCAATGGCTTTCTTCTATGGCTTTCCTTCCAGGAATCTTTCAGCCAGATTTATAGCGTAAATGTTGAGCACGGTGATGCTTGGAAGTAGCTATCACTTTTTTAATCTTTTCAACCACCAAGTTATGTTTCATCCTTAAAAATTTTACTTAAAAACATTGTTTCAATCTGTAGGCTGCCTTAGGCCGTTCCAAAAAGAGGTGTGGTACAAACCTAATATCCAATTCCTCCCATCTGTGGACTCTAAAAATCCAATTAAGATGATTTATGGCATTTGGGAAATGACTGGGGAACTTTGGACAGATACCTCTGACAAACCAGCCAACTGTGTGTTTTTTTGAGCACCTACCTCTAAGCTTGTATGGAATTTAAGAATCTTCTCCCCTTTGCCCTCATTACTACTTATGGGAGGAGATAGGGAACAGGGAATTTGGGGGCATAAACTCACTCCAGGCTTCTAAAACTTTGGGGAATTGAAAGTAGCTCCTAGTCAGTAAAGGGCAGTTTGGTTTACCCAGCTCCTTGCTGTGGGATACTCAAGCAAGGAGCATCTCAAAGCCAATCAGGGTCCATTATGAAGGTAACAGAGTCTATTTCAGCAGCGTCAGGAGTTAGGATCTAAGGTCCGAGGCAAATGTCTAGATCAGGACCACACATTAGAATGGATCAGCCTTCTCTAGGCTCTGCTTTCCTCCCAGGTTCACTGGGGATAATCCTTAGAGGTCAGGGGCAGACCCCCATGAGGGGAATGGGGGACGGGGAGCTCTAAGCCAGAGAAGAGGGCACTGAGATTGGATCTGCAGGGTGTGTGTGTGTGTGTGTGTGTGTGTGTGTGTGTGTGTTGTGTGTGTTACAGGGTAGGAGGCTAAGGACAGTGAATTAGGGGCCAGAGAGTTCCAACTTCCACTGTTTAACCCTGTCTCTTCCATTCACTTGCTCTGTGACCCAGGCAACCCTCTAACTTCTCTGGTAAGAAGCTCCTGATTTTGAAGCAAGTCTTCTACACTCCAGTCAAACCAAGTCCAAAACATTCCCTATCCTTTCACACTTCCAGGCTGTTCCTGCTGCCAACAAAGCCTACTCTCTCTTTATGCTTGTTAGCAAACTCATCCCTTAAAGTCTCGCTGAAATGTCACCTCCTTTGGTAAACCTCCCTCAACTCTCCATGGCAAGCTAGCGGGCACCCTCTTCACCCCTGCAGTGCCTTACTTCTCTAGCACTCTAATCGCAACTACCTCAGTGCCTCGTACCTGTTGGTGGATATGTTTTCCCCACTAGATTGTGTTCCCAAGGAGCAAGGACTGTCATATTTATTTTTGTATCTGCTACAGTACTTGGAACAGCAGCTGGCACAATAGATAATCACTGGATGAATGAATGAATGAACAGTTGGTCTAGGAGGTACTGTCTGGATACCAAGGAAGGGATTTCATCTTGAGACGGTTTAATGAGTAATACACATGAAAGCACCAAGCATAATCCTTGGAATCTATCAGAGGCTGAAAAAACTGCTGAAATCCAACCTATTGTGGTTTGACTTCTTTGCTTGATGAGGCAATAGGCTCCATTGTCCCATCTGAAAAAAGATACAACCCACTAAAGGAAGAAAAAACCCGATTCAGTTTTAAACATCTTTCATCTTTTTACACCTGGATCCATTAATCAATCACCAGCCGCGTCAGAAGTCTAACCTTTAAAGCTCAGTTAACCAACTCTAAGCTGTCTGTCACCCTTTAAGTGCTGAAAGAGGTGTAAACCCAGAGGAAAGTGAGAAAAATCTCAGCGTTGGGAGCAGGGACCAAAATAGCCTGGCTGAACTACAAATGTAGCGATCACAGACGACACAGCGTGATTGGTCCGCTGGCCAGAAGGCGGGATTTTGGTTCCCGAGAAGACAAATCCTAGACGTTCAGTAGAGTGGCAGGCAAAGGAGAGAGCAGAGAACGAAGAGAATAAAAGGGGCCGAAGAGGGAAGAGAGCGGCAGACAGCAGAGGCGGTGGTGAGATTAGAAGTGTCAATGGAGGCGGCAAGAAGCAGATCAACTGGTGGTGCTGCGTTTGCTCTTGGAAAACAGAGCCGGCCATGGGGGAGGGGAGAGATGGATCAGTTAAATAAGCGTGGTGTCCCGGGTTGGGGGGGGGGGGTGTTCAGGAGCATTGCATCTGGTCGGGTGTGAGCCCAAACCAGACTGTATAGGCCTGGAGAAAGAGCGGGAGAATGATTAGGGTCAAGTGTTCGGTCAGAAATGCAGTGGATCACAAGGTATTGTCAGAAAGGCCAGAGGTGAAGTCCACAAAGAAGGGAGAGGCAGGCAGGTGTCAAATTTGGAAGCATGGTCTGGAGTGAGGAAGAAAGAATAAAGATCCTGATCAAAGCATACAGGTAGCTGAGGTCTCAATCTCAGGCGATGATGTAACAGGAACAAGGCACTGACCTCAACATGCAGAGGAGGTCCAAGTCCAGTTCTAGACATTGTGTATGTGGAGGGACAGTGACAAACCAGAGCAAGACCAAAGGAGAGTGGCCAGGAGAGTGAGGGAGCCACTCAGAGGCACCATGTCCCACGAGGAAAGATGAGGGATGTTTAGACTGGAGAAGGGAGGGCTGCGGGGGACATGACTATCTTCAGAAAGCCAAATGGCTATGGAAGAAGATTTATTCTGGTCAGCACAGAGGGCCAAACTAAGACCAGGACACAGATCTTGATTCATTATAAGAAGCAACTTTTAAACAGAGATGCTCTAATTGTAATAATAAGGATAATAGCTACTATTTTAGAACACCTACTATTTACCTGGCATTGTGCTAGGCACTCTAGAATGCAACGACCCCACCAGGTAGGAATTATGATCCCCAATTTGCAGATGAAGAAACTGAGGTTCAGAGAGGTTAAGTAATCATCCAAAGCCACAAAGCTAATAAGTGGCAGGATTCAAACCCAGTTATATCTGAAGCCAGACATTCCACGCTGTCAGACCACTGGATAGGCATCCCTTTCCCCTCCTAGGACTTTCAGTACCTCACAGTCCTACAGAGCAGTGTCTTATCTCAGATCGCTGTGAGCTCAATGCCCTTCTGCTTCGATTCCTACACCAGTCTGTGGCGCCATCACCTTCCCAGTTATCAAACCAGAAGCTTCTTAGGGCCCACATCTCCTCCCTCTCCTTGGCCCACATTGTCTTTTGCCAAAGAACTCTTGGTTCTGTCTCCTAAACATCAAATCTGTTCTGTCTATTCATTCAGTAAGCATTAGAGGACCTACTACTATGTCCCGGGCACTGTGTGCCAGGTTCTGGGAAATAAACCTAGAACAAAACCACTGTCATTACTTTCTAGCTACCGTCTACTGCACGAGCCATGTAGTGATATGTGCTATGAAAAATAAAGTAGGTTAAGGAGAGAGAGAGTGGTGGGACAACAATTTTATAGAGAATGGTCAGGGAAAGTCTCTCTCTGTGGAAATGACATTTGAGCAAGAGACCTCAAGGAGGTGAGAGAGTTCCAAGAAGAGGGAATAGAAAGTGTAAACACCCCGAGGCAGCTTCTAGGGCTTTCCACCATGAGCTTTTGAGGGAGGGATAAACGAGGGGTATTAGTCAAGGTACTGAGTTTCAGTTACACAAGATTAATAAATCCTAGTGCTCTACTGTACAGCATAGTGCCTATAGTTAACAACACTGCATTATATGCTGAAAACATCTGCTAAAAGGGCAGATCTGAAGTATCCTTAGCATAAGATAACGATGATGATGATAACAGAAATAAAGAGGGCAGAAGAAAAATTTTGGAGGGAGTGGATTTGTTTATGGCATAGATTGGGGTGATGGTTTCACAGGTGTATTCTTATCTCCAAACTCATTAAGTTGTGCACATTAAATACGTGCAGCTTTTTGTATGTCAGTTATACCTCAATGAAGTCGTTTAAAAAAAACAACAAGAAGCTTTGTGATGTGGCCCCTGACTACTTCTGCAGCCTCTTTTCCTATTCACCACCTAACGGTCCTTGTTCTAGGGTGTTCTAATTCTTCCGGACCCTGGCATCCATAGTTCTTCTATCCAGATCATGCTCCTCTCACTTTCTCTGGGGAAGCCTTCCTTGACCTCTTAACTCAGAGTTCCTCCTACATCCCTGGTCAGCACCCACTCTTCTCCTTCTCACAATTCCTATCACACAGAGTTGTAATCACATGTGGAATTACTTGTCTCCTCTCCTACACAAGGTATACAAAGACTACACAATGCCCTATGGTGGGGCCCATAGAAGAAGTCTGTCTTCTTCACCCATTGTCTCCCCACACCTTGCACAGGGCCCAGCATAGATACCTATTTAATGAATGAAAATGAGTTGAAGGGTTCAGGGAGAGGGTGAGTGGTCACTGGTGGGAACTTGCTGCAGAACGGGGTTTCTTAACCTCAGCACTATTGATATTTTGGGCCAGATAATTCTGTCATGGGGTAGGGGGGCTGTCCTGTGCATCGTAGGACATTTAGCAGCATCCTGGCTCCTACAACTAGATGCCAGCAGCACCATCCCCTCAGTTGTGACAACCAGAAATGTCTCCAGACATCGCTGAAAAGTTCCCTTCAGGGTGGGCAGAATTGTCCCATGTTGAAAACCACTAATATAAAGGAATTCCCATTTAGGGCTGCCTTGAATATTCTCTAAGGGTCTTTGCAACCCTAAATTCTACCTTTTAGGGGAAGCACTAGGCATTGAGTCAATATCCCCCAGGATGAGGCTCAGAAGGAGAGTTGCTTTCCTCTTCTGAGCTGGTGGACATGAATAGGCATCTCGTGGGGTGTGGCGAGCAGTGAGCGAGGCAGCTGGAGAGGACATTTAGGGTCATGGTTAAGAGTGGATGCTCTGGAGACACACCATGCCGGAGTCAAATCCTAGTTCTCCCATTTACTTGTTACCTGATCTTAGGCAAATTATTCAGCCTCTCTATTGTTCACTTCAAGCTTCATCTGCATCATGTCATTAGCATGTGCCCCATGGAGTGCTTGTGAAGATGAAATAACATAATATATGGTATTAAGTCCTCAGTGAAAGATAGCAATAATAATGACTTGTTTTTCTGATAGATGACAAACAACCCTAAACCCCTCTCTGCACCTCAGCCCCAAATACTGAGGCTGTGTTTCACAGTGTGCAGTCCTTGTGCACCACGGGCTGTCAGTGTCACATCATCCAAGGAGCTTGTTAAAAGTACATATTCCCAAACCTGAATCTAGACCTACTATATCAGACCCTCTGAGGTTGGGAACTGGGAATCTGTGCTTTCAAAAATGAGCTCCTAAGGTGATTCGGTTGTCTACTAAAGTCTGAGAACCACTGCAGTAGGGAACACTAGGAGTAATGACCTGTGCTGTGAGAAAAAGGTCATGTTATGTTCGGTATCACCCTTGATTTACTAGGACAGGAGGCGTGTTGCCCATTTAGGAAAGCCTTCTATTCAAGTTGGCTCATGAGCCAGCCCCTGCACTCTGTGCCTCAGCTCTGCTCTCATTGCTGGGTCCTCCACCTGCCTACCTCCTTGGTCGGTCCTAACTTTTGCAAATGGTCCATCAACAGCTACAACCCCAACATTGAGATTCCATCACATCATTGCACACTGGCATCAAGCGTGGCCTAAGATCATCCTTCCCTTTTCATTGCCATGTTAGTTCAGTCCTTACAAGTGGGTTTTGGCCTCAGTTTCCCTGTCTGGCACTCATATCCTAAACTGAGATTGTGAGGACCCTAATCTGTTTCTTAGGACCTCAGATTCCCTCCCTGCCTGGTTCTCAGTGTCCTCCAGAGAGTGAGACTCTAGTCCTACACACCTGGGAGCTCGGTGGGGTTGTATCTAAAAAGACAGGTCAGTTGGGACCAAGATGCCACCACATGCCAAGTATTACTTAATGCTGCTTCCAGCTGAGTGTCCTTGGGCAAATGACCTGACTTCTCTAGGCCATCATTTTTCTTCATCTGTTACTAAAAGAAAGGTTTTTAGGAGGATTCAGTGAGATGATACACTGTAATAGCTAAAATAATGGGCCTTCAAAGATGTCTACATCCTAATCCCCCAAACCTGCAACTCTGTTACCTTATGTGGCAAAGGAGACTTTAAGATGTGATTAAGTTAAGGATCTTCAGGTGGGGAGATTATCCTGGATCATCCAGGTGGGCTCAATGTAATCACAAGGGTCCTTTTAAGAGAGAGGAAGGTGGGTCAGCATCAGAGAAGATGTAAAGACAAGAGCAGATGTCAGAATAATGTTATTGTTGAAAGGAGGCCACAAGCCAAGGAATGTGGGCAGCCTCTAGAAGGTACCGACAAGGTACCGATTCTCCCCTGGAACCTCCAGAAATAATGCAGCTCGGCCGACATCTTGATTTTAGTCCCACTAAGTCCCATTTCAAACTTCAGACTGTCAGATAATAATAAGATATGATAAATTTCAGAACTGTAGGACAATACTTTTGTGCTGTAATAAACCACTAAGTTGGTGGTAATTTGGAGCAATAAGAAACTGATAGATGCATGTAAAGCATTGAACAGATCCCCGCACATAGCAAGTGTTCTTGCGATGTTATTGCCTATATTCTTGCTTCCACACTCTCCAGCAATACGTTGACCGCTGCCTTTGGCCGTTGATTCCTGACCAAATCATTGTGTGTCTTTGGTGACTCCTCAGAGGTTAGCCTTATGACTGTGGCAGTTCCTCCACCTCCTGTTCCACCAAACCCCTGCTTCCTCCACTACCCACACAACAGAGGTCCAGCCTTGATCCTGGGCCCACCTGAGTTATAACTAATTTTTTAAAACTTCAAACTTGGAAGGCTTAACCATACAGGTATCTAGAAAATGCACTTGTCAACGAATACTTAGAGATCATCTAATTTAACATGCTTGTTTTGAGAAAGAGAAAAATAAAACTCGGGGTGAAATGACTTATCCAAAAGTCACAGAGCAAATTGGTGGAGGAGCTGAAAACGGTGGCTAGTGTCCTTGCCTCCTAGGGAGGGTTCCCTCTGTCATGCTACAGCTGCCACATGGTTTGCCTCCAAATGCTGTCTTTTTTTCCCACTTACAGCCAATCTAAAAAGGGCCATCAGGATCGCCCACAATACCCAACTTAGCTTCTTGACAAACACCTTAATGGCACTGCGTTGCCTCTTGGCTGCCACCAGCTCTTGAGTGGGTGGTAAGTGCACTAGCGGGAATTCCCTGGCGCTCAGCACAAGGTCCTTGGCCCACTCCCAGGAGGCCACCACAAGCCAGACAATCACCAGGCCCAGGGAGGTGGCACATTTGGGGTTTTTGGGTCAGCACTGGGATGCCTGAGTTTTCCAATTCTGGGGAGGCCTCCTCCCAAGGCCAGGAGTGTGGCCACACTCTCATTCACTCTCGGAGAAGCGAGAAGACTTAGTCTTCCTTGCTCTTCCCAGTGCCTTTCTGTCTCCTGGGGCTTGACTTATGATGACTTAAGAAGAGGGAAGAAGGAGGACAAAGACTGTGGTCAGGCCTTAGTTTCTTTTTTAATTTATTTTTATTTATTTATTTTTTAGGCCTTAGTTTCTCAACTGAAACAGGCAGCCAGCTGAACTAGATAACCTTTAAGTAATTATATAAAGTTCTATTACTTTAGCTTAATTGGATTGAGCATGGAGCCGACTGTCTGGTTCCTTGCTGCCAGTCTTAAAGTTCAAGCTCCTTAGCATGGTACTCAACAAGCTTCACAATCTGATGCCAATGCCCCTTTCTAGCCTTAGGCCCTGTCTTGTATGTCCTACCCTCCTTGCCCACCCCAAGTACCCCCTAGTCTACCTACTGATCTACTTGTGTTGCCTGAGCACATCCTGCAAGTTCCCTCCTCTATGTGCCTGTTTTCCACTCCCTCTCCCTAGAATGCCTTTCCCACATGGATTCTGGCCTCTCCCAGATGAATTATTAGCTGTCTTTCAAAATGCAACCTGAATGCCACTTTAGCAGGGAGGCCTATCCAGGGTTAAATGGACTTCCTCTGGGCTCCCATTCAATGCACCCCTTGCTTGCGGCATCTTTCATAGTACATTACAAATAGTGGTTTCCATGCCTGTCACTTCCTGGAGCTCTTCCTCATGGAGCTTACAGCCTGGTGGAGGAGACAGATATGGAAAGGCTAAATGTTTCAATTCAATGGTAATAAGTAGAATGAACAAAAAGGAGAAGATCCAGGGAAAGAAAGTGGATGATGGGAGATCTAGGCTGTGATGTCAAGGATGGCCTCCTGGAGGATGTGACATCTCAGCCGAGATCTGTGCATGAGCAGAGGAGGTGAAGGTAAAGGTCAAAGAATGAGCACCCCAGGAAAAGAATATCTTACTGAATTCCTGAGGTGGTAAGGAGCCTGCATGTTAGAAAAAGAGGAAGAAGGCCAGGGCATTTGGAGTTTACTGAGAAGGTGGTATGCAAGGAAGTGGAGAGGCAGGAGGGACTCAGTCACACAGGGCCTCGGAGGCCTTATTAAGCAGCCTGTTAGGTACTGGGTACAAGGGGTCTCATTATACTATTCATTCTATTTTCGTGTGTGTTTGAAAATTTTCCATAATAAAAATGAAAAGAAGTAGCCATAGTATAGTAATATTAGTTTAGCCTTTATCCTAAAAGCCATTTTAAGCAAGGTGAGGGTGGGAGTCACATGATCATATATTTTTTTTGTTTAAAATAATTTTTATTAAATATTTCAAACATTTAGAAAGGCACAAAAATAATTTTAAAAAAATCTTTGGATGATCACCAACCAGCTTTGTTAAATCTTGGCTTTTGCCATATTTGCTTCAGATATAACTGACCCCTGTGTAGATTTATTTTTAAAAGGTCACTCTGGCTGCTGCAGGAGGAAGGATTAGAGGCGGGCAGGAGAGGCTAATCGGGTGGGAAGTTTCTGAGATCCAGATGAGACATGATGGAAGTTTCCACTAAAGGGGAGGCAGTGGTGGTAGAGAGAAGCGGCCACAGGGAAGATCTGTTCAGGATGTGGAACTGCTGGGGTTGGAGGCAGATTCTACTGAGGCAGGTGAAGAGAGGAGGTGGGGAAGGATGGCTCTTTCTGGCCCAGCGCTTTTGGGGCAGAAAGAACGGTGTGCATGTGAGTGTTTGTGATACAGAAGGAAGTTTTTAAATTACTGCTAACAAAGTTGTTAATAACTATGCCTTGCTTTTCTCTACCTACTTTGTTATAACAACATGTACAATCTTTGAGAAAATATTATCTTTTATTATGTGGCTTTGCCATTATCCTATGTACCTATATATCATCAAAGCCTAGTTCCAAGTTGCCCATTAAAACCAATCCATAGAGTAATAATAAAGAAAAACCAGGGAGGGACTGGAACAAAATCAATCCTGAGATCCAGTGAAACCAAATGATTTGTTCCCAAATTGCTCAGCTAGGGAGGACCAGAGCTGGGATGCAGAACTTTGATCTGCACACTAAAACAGATACACAGACCTAAGTTGTGCTAAGAAAGCTAACAGGATCTGGGGTGGGGCTGGCAACCAGAACAACTTGGGAACCAGACCTCGGTGCTTCCAGTTCCTCAACATGGCTCCGAGTAGGTCACTTCTTTGCTCAGAAACCTTTCATGACTCCCTTCAAACTTTGGACAAAAGCCAATTTCACAATCTGCTCTCAGCCTCCCTTTCCAGCCTCTTCTCAAACCCTCTTACTGGAAATAGCAATAACTCAAGCTCTCAGGCACATGAAATTCTCTTCTGTTTCCTAAATATGCCCTGCACTTGTGTGGCACTCTGGTTCATGCTTCCCTTCTGTCTGGACTGCTCCAACTCACTGTACTTTGTCCCTTTCCTCCCTCAAAGGTTCATCTTCGATACTAACCTTATTCATAGAGCATTCCCTGACTTCCCCTACCCCGTCTCCTCCTGCTTTGGATCTTCCTCAGACCTTGTTTAAACCTCTAGCATGCATTCATTATTCTTCAAAACAAAGTACTGACTTTTGTGTACCAAGCACTACTAAAAGAAGTTGGTGGGTGTACACAGACAATAAAATCCATTTAAAATATTTATGAAGTATCTAGAATGTGCCAGGCACTGTGCTAAGTCTTGAAGAGACATTGGCTGCAGTCTATTAAGAATTGGTTCCTCTGGTTTTGAGTTTAAACTATACCATATCATAAGGCTATGTACTGCCTAAGATTAATCTCTTTGGTACAATTACAATTTACTTTTCTTTGCTCTAAAACTACCTCTTTCAATGACTAGAGTGGGAGATGCCTGAAAGTGGAAAAGAGTGGCTAAAAGGCTATTACAATAATCCAGAATAGAGCAGTTTAGTGTAGAGGGGAGAGCACTCAGACCAAGAACAGGAAACCCAGCTTCTGGTCCTTGCTTTACTGTTTATTAACTCCATGTGGGTCCCTGGGCAAGATGTGGACAAGTCACATCATCTCTCTCTTTGTCCCTCTATAAAGTGAGGGCAATATCTTCCTTGTCTATGTCATAATGGTGCTGCCAGGATCAAGTAGGGCCACATACACGAAGTGTCTGGAAACTGCAAAGCACTTTACAGATATGAGTCTATTAAAGTGATAGGAAAAACCACAGTAATGATAAGAGAGAATGAATTAAAAATACAGCAGACTAGGCTTAGGTTAGATAAAAGGAAGGACTTCCTAACAGAATTTTCTTTTTTCAGACAAGAATGAAAATATATTGGAGGGCATGATCAGTTTGAAATATATTTTTGGCTTGGGAATCTGTCAGTGCTTTTTAATAGACCTATCCCACCCCTAGACTCATTTAGCGCTCCGACTTTCTTGACTACAGGTGCAAACTGAAGAACGGTCTCCATCTGCCCAGAATAGATCCCTTAAAACCAGTCTAGAGAGCAGGACTCCATTAAGTCCGAGGTCCTGGAGTCACGCTCGCTCACTCGTGTGGCCTGTGCTGATTGGCTTGTCTCTTTCTGCCTATACTGACCTTCCTCAGAATCCAATTGGGAGTTAGGAGGGCCAAAAATCTATTTGTGGGGCATTCTACTCAGCTCATAATAAGAGAAAGAGATGCTTTAAATAAACCAAACACAGGAAGCCAATTAGAGAATCAGTGGGATCCCCCAATGTGCAAAATACAAAAGAAAGACTCAACAAAGCAAAGGAGAAAACAAACTGAATGAATTTTTTTTTTGGCTTTGTCTTTTGGTAATGAAAGATCAGAGATTTGAAATCAATAGGCAAAGATAGTGAAGATGCTTTCAACTAAGGAGTCAGGAGACCAGAGAAAAGTTCTAGTTCTGAATCACCTACTATCAGGCTTAGTGACCTTGGGCAACTCACTTAATGGCAATTCAAGAAGATCTGTTAAATCTGTGTGTTTACTTGGTGATCTCTAAGGTCATGACCACCTCTCAATTCCTCTCTATTGTATGTCACTACCACTAGATGACAGCCTACCTAAAGAATTATGAAAGAACTCAAGGGTGTAATTGTGGAACCACTGCCAAAAGGAATAACCCCTATTTTCACTGAAGGAAGGGCAGGTGGGCAATGAGTCTTATCCCTAAGACAGGTTTTAGAAGGCATCTTGAGACCACATGCCCGTAAGCTTCTATTTCAGATTCATGTAACTTTCGGCATAAAGGATAAAGAGTAGAATCATTGATTGCTTATTGAGTAATTAACAATGAGCACTGAGAGCTGGGGATTGTGCTGGATCTAAAAACATAAAGTGCTTTGGTAAAGGAAGGTCTTTTCCTTTCCCCAAATAATATCTAAGTATTAAAAAAAATTAAATAATGAACTGGCTGGAGCTGCCTCAAAGTGCTTCCCTGAGAAGAGAGAAATAAATGACAAGAGAACTCAGGGAAATTTTCCTAGAGAAGCAGGGCTTGAGCTGGAAGTTTAAGGAAAGGAAGCAGATGGATGGGTGGAGGTATAGATGTAAACAGCATGTGGAAATGTCCAGGGAAGCATGAGAAGCTTGTCTTAGGATAAAGGAGAGACAAGCTTCTCTGAGTAAGGATCTGTATGGATGAGCAGTGGGAAAGACAGCCTTCTCATGAGGAGGTTGAGTGGAGTCCTACTCCAGAGGCCTTAAAAGACAGAAAGAATAGTAAGCAACATTATCTGCTGGTTGAAAAGCAACAGTAATTTCTATAAGGTTTCAATCATGTGATCCACATGATAATATTCAATGAAGGGATAATAATCTGCAAATTGCTTAGAGAAGCAGTGCATATAATTATCTTTTGGAACGTGTTGGACAGTATATTAGAAATTGAAGATAGAGTCATCATGGACAGTTGAGGGTGATGCTTTTATCAGGGCCTGGGAGCTCAGAGATAGAAAACAATAGAAGGAAATAAACAATAGAAGGCAATAAATAAATAGATGAAAATAAATAAATAGATGGAGCTGGTCACTTCTCTAAATGAAAGGAGATTAAGAGTGCAGGGGGCCCCAAGAGACCATGCTGGGGCTTGTCTGATTTAAATTTTTTATAAGTGATCCAGAAGAAGTAGAGCAAAGTGAAAATTTCAGGACTGCAGATCATATTAAGCCCTTTCAGGTAGGGAGATGCTGCCAAAGGGGAGAGAAAGAGAGAGAGAGGGAGCTAAAGGAAGGTACTGAGTGGGATGCAAAAACGGCAGATAAACGTCAACGTGGGGAAATGTAAGGTAATGATGCACTCCAGTAAAAATAATCCACGGAGAGAGTGTTGTGTTGCAGGCTATTAGTTCTGGCCCAGGAAAGGGATTGGGGAGCTACTGCAGATTGTTTCCTAAAGGCAGTGTCCTAATGTGGTGGGGTCAGGAAGGCTGACAAAGGGATAGGCAGAAGCAGGAAGGGACCTGAAAACCAAAGAGGAAATCATCCTCCTTTGTGTAAGACTACAAGGTCCCACATATGGGGACAATAATCAGGTTTATATCTATCGAAAGTTAGGTTCCAAGGATATCTAGAATACATCAACTAAAATGACCCAGAGGATGAATGTGGCTATTCTAAAGGTGACCTATTATAAGGGGGAAACTTAAGTACGAAAAGACGAAGGCTAAGGGAGGTGGAATAATCAAAGCCTATAAAACTGATAAGGAGAGTGGGTACCACGACCTTCTCTCCAAATCCTAACATATTCAACCGAATAGCCTCTTTTAATGCCTGAAATATCATAGGAATAAAAGGGTTTCAGAGTTGAGATCATCTAGCCCAATCTCTATATTAGAGATGGTAAAATTCAGGCTTAGAGAGGGCAAGGAAATGGCCCAAGGTCACAGAAGCCACTAGGAGCCAAGGTAGGATTAGAAGTCCAGGCCTCCTAAATCCAAGGCTAGGGTCTTCCCACCTCACCTTGTATACTCAGGAAGACTAAAGGAATCCAGATTTTTATAGGGTGTAAACTCATGAGACGCATTACTCTGAGATGACATAAAACTGAAAACACAAACAGGCTAGGGAAAGTTTTCACTAAAAGTCAATAGCAATTATATGACCTTTGGAAGACAACTACCCATAGGACTAAAGAGACCTTCTACACACCCTAATTCTGGAGGAACGTGTACCCCTTTGAGAGCCTGAAGAAATCCAGGGATTCTCTCCTAGAAAAACACATTTGCACACACAAACACAATTTTGCACAAGATTTCAGACCCCCCGAGTCCCATGCTCAAGTAAGAATCCCTGTACTGGCAGATTCTTCAGAACAAACAGACTGTCTACTTCAACAAACACACTCCATGTCTTAGGTTAACCAAGGCAATTGCTCTGATATTCTTTAGTGAAAACCACCGTCCCAACATCACTTGTCAGAATCATAGGCTGGTAGGTTGGAAGAGATCAGAAAAATTACCTCGTCCAACTGTCCCCACCCTTGTGTGAGATAGAATAATGTCATAGTTAAATATGGGGAGACTAGAGTCAGCTTGCCTAGGTTAGAGTCCCAACTCCATCACTCACTAGCTGTGTGACCTTGGGCAATCACTTAATTCTCTGAGTCTCTAGCCTCATCTGTAAAATGAGGGAAATCAGTATGATTATCTCATAGAGGAGTTGTGAGGGTTAAATGAGATAATTCATATAAAATTTAGCACCAGGCCTGGCACACAATGAGTGCTCAGTAAATGCTGGCTGGCATTAGTGTTATTATTATGCTTGTATCCATGCAGGTATTATGCATGTATCCATCCAATCCGCTCCTGGAGCTTTTGCTTGCACATGTCTGTGATGAGCCGCTCACCGCCTCCCAAGCTGGCTGAGCAGCTCAGATTGTTACAAACTTCTTCCTATATTGAGCGAAATGTGCCTTCTTGCAACCCCTACCCCCACCCCTGTTGGCCCTAGTTCTGCCCTGTGGGGCCACGCAGAGCAAGTCTATCCTTCCTCCACGTGACAGCCCTTGAGATATGAAGACAGTGATCGAGTCCTTCCCCCGCCCTCCTTCCCCCCCCCATCCTCTCCTCTCCAGCTTGAACATCCTCAGTTTCTTCTCCCAACCCACAACAGACTGGCTGCGCTTACTATTTACTCCCAGGCGTTGTACGGTTTCCCTCACACATAGTCATGCAGGCCACACACCCCACCGCCACAACAATTCCGACCCTCCCGCTCCGCCCCACGCCCGCTGCCCCTGTCCGCGGTGCTGAAGCGACTCCGGGGCCCCCGCGGGCCTGGCGCGGCCCTTCCCAGCCCCAGCCCTGGGCCGCTGGCCGAGACCCCAGGCGCGGACCCCGGTGCGACACCTCCGCGCCCCCAGCGGCAAGCGCGGCCCGGACCAGGCCCTGCCCCAGCGCCGCCCCCCGCCCTGCCCGGAGGCCCCAAGCCCGCGCCCCGGCCCAGCCCGGCGCGCCAGCCCCACCTGCCCGGCGAAGGGCGCTTCAGCCTCGGCCGCCCGCGCCGCCCGGTCCCCGGCCCCCGCCGCCGCCGCCGCCGCCGCCGCCGCCCGCGCGGCTCCAGGGAGGCAGCAGAGCGCGGGCAGCAGCAGCAGCAGCCGCCCCGGGGCCCGCCAGCGGCTCCAGCGCCGGGCCCGGCTCGGCGGCAGCGGCCCCGGCGCGGCGCGGCCGCCCCGGCTCTTCGGCATCCCGGCGGCGGGGCCCGGCCGCCCGGCTGCGATGGCGGCGGCGGCGGCGGCGGCTCCGGCCGGGTCCTCCCGCTGCAGCCGCTGCGGAGCCGCCGAGTCACGGCGCCGCGGACACGCGCCCGGCCCGCCTGTCTTCGCCGCCGCCGCCGCCTCGGCCGCCAGCGCGCCCCCGCCTCCGCGCGCCCCGCCCCGGCGGGGGGCGGCCAGGGGCGTGGGGGCAGCACCCGGGCCAGACCCGCGCGGCCAGCGGCTCCCGGCCAGCCTAGGGACACTGGCGGAGGAGCGACGCTGGGGTAGGGGTCGCAGAGGCGAAAAGAACAGCTCTGGAGGCAGGGTCTAAAGGGGTGAAACTGGAGGAGGGGGATCTGAGGGGCAGCCCTGAGGGAGAGGAAAGAAGCTAAATAAATAATCTTGGAGATAGAACCACTCCACGGCTCTGGGGGAGGATATCCATATTTGGGGGCCAAAGCCGAAAGCATAGTCCCAGGGTAGAGGGTCTGGGGGGTGGGGGGGCTGCAGGAGGGGAGCTGAGTCCTGGGAGAGGGTAGTGGGGAGCTGCCCTGGGGTAATAGCGAGGTTGGAGGGAATGAACTAAAGAAATGTCCCTGGAGGAGGGGGTTTGAGAAGGTGGCAGTGGAGAAGGAAGGCAGGGAGGGTGAGAAAGTAAAGAATAAGCCTGAGGGGGTTTGCAGGGGGGCTGGAGACATTGGGTGAAATTAAGGTGAAGCTCATTCTGTCACCACCACCACCCCAGAAGGAGGGACATCAACCAGTTAGGAAGATCATTTTTCACCCAAAACAACCCATATTTATCGAACACTTTCTATATATATGTAGGGCTCTGGGCTACTTGGGGTACAAAAAAAAAAAAAAAAAAAAAAGGCTGATTCCCTGAAGTGTAGAGGTTTACAGCTTGGTGAGAAAACTAAGTCCAAAGAAACACAGAGAAGCGAATACCAAGTGTTGAAAAGCGTACAGGCAGGTGCTCCAGGGGTCAAAGGAGACTTGGGTGGTGGTGGGGAGTCAGGACAGGCATTACTGGAGTTGGAGTTGGGGGTGACTCTAGTTTGGCCTTGAAGGAAAGGCCAGATTGAAGCAAGGGAAGGGGATGGAGAGGGTATGTCAGGTAGGAAGATGAGGGTGTACAAGACGTGGCTGGGACAGTAGACCCATTTCTATGAAGCACAGGTTTCATATAAGAAAGTGCTGGAAGTAGGGAAATGGTGCAAGCCTGTAAGTCTTAGGATAATGAATTTGGGTTCTGTTCTGAAGGGAAATGGGAGTAGTGATGATTGAAGGTTTTTTTGAGCAGGATGGTGTGTGGAAAATGGTATTTTATGATTAGCTGGTAATTTGGAGGTGTGGAAAGGGCTAAGGTTAGATCTATGCTCAAATCTCAATTCTGTTCCAGTTGTATAAAGTGATGCTGAGGCTGCATAAGATTGCTGTAAGAATGAAGTACTTGGTACTTAATAGATGTTCCAAGTTCTCCTCCCAGTGTACAGAATAACGCCAAGAAGAGGCAGAGCAATTAGTTGGGTGATTACTGCAATAGTCTAGGTACAAGGAAATAATGATTACAAAAATAATTAGCATTTATTGAATACCTGCTATGTATCAGGCACTGGGCTAATAAGCCCTGTATTGAATTGTATCTCATTTAATCCTCATAAATAAACTGCATGAAATAGATGTTATTATTATCTCCAATTTAAGATAAGGAGGCAGAAGCTCTGAAAACGTTTGCCAAATTCACATGATTTATAAGTGGCAGAGCTGAAGCAATCTGACCTCAGAACCCTTTTTTTGGTGGGGGGGATAGGGAGAGGAAAGAGACAGATTTAGGAGACACTGGGCAGAGAAGAAGAGGGAAAGGAGTTTGGAGTATTGGCAAGTCCAGAAAGATGGATGGTAGTGTCTTCACAGAAATGAAGTTGTCATGAGGAGGAACCCCCTTGAGGGAATTGACACAGAGTTTAATTTTAGGCTTGCTGAGGTTGAGATGACCACACGATCCCTGAGATGGCTGTAGCAATGGGTTCCAATGAGGGTGGAGAATAGATATTTTGGAACCATCCAGGTCAATATGATAGTTAAAACTGAAAGACTAGAGTAGAAAAGAGCAGAAGCCTGAGGGCCCCCTGCTGAGACATACATATTTAGTTTAAAAAGCGGTCAAAAAGATTGAGGACTCAGGGTTGTGGAGTGTATGGGATGGGGGAGGAGCTTTTCAAGGAGAAGAGTGGTTGGCAGTGTCAGGTAGATCACAGAGACTGGAGACTGCACACACACACACACACACACACACCATTGAATTGAACAGCTCAGAGTCTAGGAGGGAGGCAGAGACGTAAGCAAGTCATTTTGGTTACATGATAAATTATGACAGAGATGGGAACATAGTGTTGTGGAAACATTGAAGAAAGAGCAACCAATGGCACAAAGTTAGAAGATTTGGGAGAGGGTATATTCCAGAAGGAGGAAATAGTACATTCAAGGAGTGAAAGGGAACAGACTGGACCGAACATCTTAAGGACAAAATCTGTCTTATTCATCTCCTTATTCCTAATGCCAAATGCTCATTGAACTGCTGATGAGGATGCAGGGCTAAAGCGGTTCATGCGCCAGCTACCAAGGATGGTGGTGGTAAGTGGCAGTAGGTAATTGATGAGAAAGAAGGAAAGGTTGGTACAAGCAAGTGGATGTTTATAAAATGTAACCCTAAAGCAGATCCCTAGTAGGAAAGGCCTAGAGAGTATTGTGAAACCAGCCCAAGAGGAGGTTTAGAGGGCGTCAGAATAACACCCTATGATGGAATCACCAAGGTGTTGATTTCTCTTTTCCCTTTTTTTTCCCCATGGAAAAAGCAGTGAATACAGTCAGATATCTGGATTCGATATTGGCTGTCACTAATTTGTAGTGCACCTTTGGGCAAGTCATTTCATCTCTTTGAGCTTTAGTTTCCTTATTTGTAGTAAAACCAATGACCCAGCCCTCTCCACTTCATCAAGAGGACCACATAAATTGTTGGATTCATTTTGTAAATGATATAGTTAACTGAGCAGATGTTAGGAAAAAGTTAGATATTGATAATCTTATAAAGAAGCATTATATCAGTGCCAGAGCTCCCTGTAGGGAAACTGGAACTCTCTCTTCCCTTCATCTTCTCTCTTATCTCTTTATTCACTGAATATTTATTAAATAACTTTTGGGTGCTAGCTGGGCTGGGGATATAAAGAAGATTATAGTTGCTTCCTTTAGACAGTCTATTGGGAAGATAGACACTTAAGTAGCAAGAAGATAATATAATATGTGCTATAAGACAAAAAAGAAAAGTATTAGGGGAGAAGAGATGAGGAAACAACTGTCTAGAGTCGGCAGGAGGTGACATGGGTCTTGAATAACCAGCAGGAATTTGCTATGTAGAGTGGGAAGGGAAATGTGTGTATCAAGGCATGGGTACATATGAATGCCATGCTAAGGAGTTTGGATTTCAAGTTCTAGGCCAGCAGTTCTCAAAATGTGATCCTGACCCTTTTAGAGCATCTGTGAGGTCAAAAGTATTTTCATAATTATACTAAGACATTATTTTTTCTTTTTAACTCTCATTTTCTCATGAGTGGACTGTGTGGTTGTCCCGAGTCTTCATGACATGTCACGACAGACTGCCTTCAGAAGTAGATATGAGAATATAGCTATCTTCTATTAAGTTGGCCTTTAAACAGAGTTTCAAAACTGTAAAACAATACCATTCTTCTTGGAGGGGAGGGTGTAGCTCAGTGGTAGAGTGCGAGATCCTGGGTTCGATCCCCAGTACCTCCATTTAAATAAATAAATAAATAAATAAATAAATAAATAAATAAATAAATAAATAAGTAAGTAAGTAAGTAAACCTACTTACCTCCCCTCCAAAACAAACAAAAGAAAACATTCTTCTTGCTAAATTTTTCTTTTGTTTCGGAAAATATAGTTACTTTTCATAAAAATGTTTTTTATGTTAACATGTTTATTATTGCTATTTTAAATGAATTAATATGTAAATATTTTAAAATTTCTCAGCTTTGATTTCTAGAGTGGTAATTGTCAATAGATATAATCCACATAAATAAAAGCTCTTCGGAGTCCTCAGTAATTTTGAAGAAGGTGAAGGGGATCCTGCGACCCAAAGTTTTGAGAATCCTGTTCTAGGCAGTAGGACATCACTGAAGGGTTTTGAATAAAGGAGTGACATGATAACATTTCAACAAATTATTCAACAAATATTTATCAAACACCTATTATATGCCCGGCACTATTCTAGGTGCTGGGATAGAGCAGTAAACATGTCAAATCAAACTCTCTGCTTTCGTTGAACTTTCACTATACTGGGTGTGACAGACAACAAACAAAATAATATATATAGTATGTTAGTAATTGCTGTTGAGAAAAGCAGGGAACTAGGATGTGAAAGCTGAAAGGTGTGTGTGTGTGTGTGTGTGTAATTTTGGATGGGATAGCCAGGCAAGGCCTCAGTAAGAAGATGTTTTTTCAGTAAAGACCTGAAGGAACAACAAAGGAGTGGATCATGACGCTATCTAAGAGAAATGAATTTAGTACAGGAGCCAGCAAATGAAAAAGTTCTGGGACAAGAGCATGCCTGGGAGGGTTGAGGAACGACATGGAGTCCAGAGTGGTTGGGGTGGAGGAAGGGTGAGGGTATTAGGAGAGGAGGCTTGTGAAGAGAAAGGATGCTCTTCCTGAGATAAAAAGCCAATAGAAGGTTTTGAGACTAGAAGAGATATTTTCTGACTTATCTTTAACAGAACCACTTTGGTTGCTGCTGAGAACAAGTTGAAAAGCCATGAGCAGAAGGGCCAGCTAAGAGGCTATTGCAATAATCCATCCAGGCATGAGATGAAGGTAGCTTGGACCAGGGTCCAAGTGAGGATATAGAGAGGTAATTGGATTCTCAATAGGTTTTGAAAATAGAGTTGACCAAACATACAATGGACTGGATATGGGGTATGAGAAAAAGAGAACAGACAAGTTACATCACACTTTTTGACCTGCGTAACCAGAAAAATGGAGTTGCCATTATCTGACACAAAGAAAGCTATAGGCCTTCAAAAGCTTGGTGTTGGACATATTAAGTGGGAGATGTCTATTAAACACCTGAGTGGATGTGACAGGTAGGCTGTTTCAAGTGTGGGTCTGACTTCAGGAAAGAGGTCTAGACTGGAATATGAATTTGGAGGTCCTCAGGATAAAGAAAATATTTAAAAGCTGAGGGACCAGGAGCAATTACTCATGAAATGAGTGAAGATAGAAAAGAAAAGAGTTCCGATGACTCAATCCTGGGGCAACTCTAATATTTAGAAATTGGAGAGACAAAGAGGAATTGGCAAAAGACACTAAGAAGGAAGAGGGAAAATGAAGAAAACTAGGAGAGTGAGAAATCTGGAAGTCAAGTGAAGAAAGTGTTTTAAGTGAGAGAGAATAATCAACTGTGTTAAATGCTGCTGACAGATCAAATCCTAAGCAGGTTAAGAAATGGTAATTGGGTTAAGCGATGTGGAGGTATCAGTGATCTTGAGAAGAGCAGTTTGGGTGCTCCAAAAATCTGATTTGGAGTAAGTTCAAGAGAATAGAAGAGGTATTGAAAACGTTAAGTATATATACCTTTTTCAAGTTTTGCTACAAAGGGAAGGAGAAAATGTGGCAGCTGGAGGAGGAAGTAGAATCAGAAGAGGGTTGTTTTTGTTTGTTTTCAAGTTAAGAGAAATAATGTTTATATGTTGACGGAGACTGATCCACTAGAGGGAGAAAAATTGGTGCTGCAGGGGAGAGGGGAGAATTGGTGAAGCCACGTCCTTGAAGACACAAGTATACGAGTGGAGAGCTGGCTGTGAGCTAGGGTACTTCATCCACAGAAGCAAGAAGAGGACTTAGGGGAGTTATAAATTTGGTACCAGGATGGCAAGGAGATTAGAGGGGGACCTTGCATTTATTGGTCGCTTACTGTTGTCCAGCACTGTGCTAGATGCTTTCTTCACAACAGTCCTTGATATAAGGGAGAGATGGATTATAAAGCTGTTGGAACAAAGCAAAAAAAAAAAAAAAAAAAAAAAAAGTTGAGAGCTGAGCTGTAAAGCCCCTGAAGTTCCAAGATACAGTGCTCTTGGTGTTCCTTCCCATGGAATTTTTCTCTTTTTTTCTAGATCACGTTGGCTTCTCATAGTAGATATCAGAATGCCTTCCATTCAGTGATAAAGATTCTTTGCTTAACCAAACTTTAGTCAGGCTCCCATACCGTTGCCTAGGCCCATCTGTGCACTTCCTTGTAAAAATTCAGTTCTAGCAAGTCAGTTTAACCAGAACCCGCACCCCCTTGCTATCTGATCACCCTCGATATCTAATCAGGTCCCTCCTCCTGCACCATCCCCCAGGTGATGTCTGATCACCCTGACCTGTCTTCAGCAAGAATCTTGTTAGGTTGGTTTAGCCAGAATCCCCTTAACCCTTGGTGTTCCTTCTTAGTATCTTCGTAGTAATTTTCCATTCCCTGCTCCTTGACCATAAATTCCCACTTGCCCATTCTGTATTCATAGTTGAGCCTGATTTCTCTGCCCCACTGCAAAATTCCATCGCAGTGGACCCTATGCCTATTGTGATAGTCCCCTTCTCGTTAATAAAGTCTTCCTTACTGTGCTTTAACAAGTGTCATTGAATATTTTTTCCCTTTAACATTGGGTAGGAAGAAACTAACTTTCTAGCTAACCACAGAGTAGAGATTCTTTCTTCTTAAAAGAAGGAAGCAGTTGATTGGTCTCAAGAATCTGTAGCACTGAGCTGCTGTTGGTACTGGAGGGCCCTAGGCCTGAAGCCAGTCATATGTACCCAAAAGATAAAGGCAGAAAGAAAGGACAGGAATAGAGGAGACTGAAGTTCTGATTTGTGAATCTGACAGGCAATCTATTTATTTATTTACTTTATTGAAATACAGTCAGTTATAATGTGTCAATTTCTGGTGTATAGCACAATGTCCCAGTCATGCATATACATACATATATTCATTTTCATATTCTTTTTCGTTAAAGGTTATTACAAGATACTGAACATAGTTCCCTGTGCTATACAGAAGAAACTTTCCAAAAAATCTAATTTTATATATAGTGGCTAACATTTGTAAATCTCAAACTCCCAAATTTATCCCTTCCCACCCCCTTTCGCTGGTAACCATAAGATTGTTTACTATGTCTGCAAGTCTGTTTCTGTTTTGTAGATGAGTTCATAGTGTCCATTTTTTTTCTTTTTCTTTTTAGATTCAACATGTAAATGATATCATATGGTATTTTTCTTTCTCTTTCTGGCCCGCTTCACTAAGAATGATGATCTCTAGGTCCATCCATGTTGCTTCAAATGGCATTATTTTATTCTTTTTTATGGCAGAGTAGTATTCCATTGTATAAATATATCAATTTCTTTATCCTGAAAGGCAATCTATATAAGAGGCTGGAGAGCACGATCCAGCTCAGCAAGTCTCCTTGACATCTCTCCTTCCTCTGAATGTCCATTGCAGCAGCTAACATTTAATGAGGGCTTATTATATGCAAAGCAGTTTAATCTATATGTTATATCACTTAATCCTCACAATTATCCTAACAGGCGGATTCCAAAGAAAGGATGAGAGGAGAAATGGAGGCATGGAGGAAGGAAAGGGTCCAATTGTTCAGGATGTAGAGAAGTCCCAGTTCAATCCCCTGTCTCTGTCTCAGGGTCCAGTCTCAAATGCCTTGGGGGTATTTTCCACTTAGATTTTTTTCTTTAAGAATATACTCAAAGTGATGTGCATTCAATGAAACACTATGCAGTCATTTAAATAAATTAGAAAATACTTTATGAACTGTTAGAAAATTATTTCCAAAATGCAACATTAAATGAAAAAGAGGAAATTGCAGAATAGCATGCTACCATTTGTGCAATAATGGGAAAAAAGAGAGAGTGTGTGTGTGTGTGCGCACGTGTGTATGTGTGCATTTGCTTGTTTATATGTAAGATACGGAAGGACACCCAGGGTACTGATAACAATAGTTGCCTTCCTGGAGGGGAACTATGTGGCTTGTGGACAGGGTGAGAGGGAGATTTTTCGCTGTGTACTCTTTTGTAGCCTGTGACTTTGTAACCATGTGGATATATTACCTATTAAAAATAAATAAATATGAGTTGAACTTTAAAAAAGTAATTGTACCAGTCTCTAAAGGACATTCCCTGAAAAGAGAGCGGATATGATGATATGATATAAGCAAAAGCAGTCCATTTAGGTGGGCAGTTTCAAAAAATTCAGGCCTTCAGAAAGAGAAAGAAAAATGCTATATGATATCACTTATATGTGGAATCTAAAAAAAAAAGGGACGCAAATGAACTACTTATTATTTATACCTTGATGATTGATTTCTCGAATATGTGAGCACATTTGACTGTCCTTTATGATCAGATTACCACATTCTGTTGATTCTTATTTTGTAGTTGGCTTTATTCCTTTGATAACTATGTAAGTTTAAAAAGCTCTAATTTGTTCTTAGAAACAATAATCAGTACATATACATAAACTGACAAAAAATATGTGCAGTATATTGTATATATGTATTTACATGCAATATATTGTATATGTGCATTCAAATTGTCACAATGCTACCTAATAAATCTGAAAAAAAAAATTCAGGCTTTAATTTGCATGGCCAAAAAAGTACCAGAAATAAAGTGAAAAAATGCCCAATAAACTAGGTAAAACATTTATTATTAAGTTTCTTAACATAAGACAGCACTTTAGAAACCAATGAGAAAGGACCTATGACCCAGTTCAAAAATGGCGAAGGACAAAATGGGTTTCACATAAACAGAAGTGTGAATGGGCTTATATTCTTTTTTTTTTTTTAAAGCCCAATGTCATTTGTAATTACAGAATGGCAAATTGGAACAATGAGCTATTGCTTTCTCACGAGCCTGCAAATGTCAAAAAGTTGGCTATTACAGAGTGTTAAAGAGGGCACGATGAAAGTACAATGAGAAGGGATAAAAATTGGTAGCCTCTCTTTGGAGCGCAAATTAGCAATGCCTGTCAGTCTTGAAAAGAAGCATACCTTTGACCCATCAGTTCTAATTTTGAGAATTTATCCTACACAGATAATCCTTGCATACGTACATAGACAAATGCACAAAGTCACCCACTGCTGCATTCTTTGTAATTACAAAAGCTCAAAATCAACCTAAATATTTTCCAACTGGGGAAACTGCCATATCTAAACAGAGGAACACTAGGTAGGTGTTGAAAAGAACAGTGTGCATTGGTATTACTGTTATGACAAGATTAATTTATCCTCCTCAGTATCTCTTACTTGGACTACAGCATCCTGACAGGTTTCCCTGCCTTTATCTTGCTCCTTTGCAGGACCTGCTACGTAATTTGCAGACCTGGTGCAAATGAAATTTCAGTGCCCATTGTTTAAAAAATATTACAAATTTCAAGGTGGTGACAGCAGAGCATTAAAACAAGTGTGGGGGCCCTTCTAAGTGCAAGGCCCTGTGTAACTGCAGAGGTCACAGGTCCATGAAACTGACTTTGCTCCTGGAGTGCCACTTAGACACGGCTGCCAACGGGACATGCTGCTTCCTCTACCTCCAACATCTTTCCACCGACATCTGATGTACTGCAAACCTGTTCAAAATAACTCAGCTGCTTTGGGAAGTTTTCCTTGCACCCTCTCACCAAAGACGCTTCTTCTTCAGTGCTCCCCCAGCTCTTGCACATAGTTTTATTAACTGTTGATCAGAATGTGTTATGAGTATTTGTTTAAAAATCTCTATAAGCTTCTCAAAGGCTTGGCTTATAGCTTATGCTTGTTTGAGTAACCCTAGCACCTCATACATTGCCCAGGACATAGGAGTTGAGAGAATGAGTGAGTTGGAGTGAATCAGTTTGGGTGGGTGTGTTAAATAATCAGTCTGTGCTTCACAGTTACACCTCACCTTTGTGTTGCAAAATCAGATTGGACTCTAATTTCACTGAGGCCGACAGCCCTAATGGCTGGCTCTTGATTCTAGGAGCCGTGGTATAGTTTCAGATGGTCCCTGGGATGGGCGGGTGATGCCTGAACCTGAAAGCCTTTGCAGGATCCCCCAAGCCACTCTCACCAATTTCTGCATCTCCTTACACTCTTTAGGCATTTAAAAATGGGAAGGTGCAGCTCCCCACATCAGGTCCAGCTGGACCCATCAGTCAGTTCTGGGTTCTAGGAATCTTGTAGTACATTCACATTTCCTCTAATCCTTTGCAACACTGGCTTTCAAATGGAGGTATGCAACACCCTTCCAAGGATATAGGAAGACTTTCTGTGGTACTCATGTACTGATCATTTTAGGGGAATTAATTTCCAGATCCCTAACTTCCATATGTATTCTATCTGATAAAGCTTCTGGGGTTGAGGCTCCAACCTGGCTTTTCCTTCATAAATATAGTTCTGCTGGTCTTCATAAGAAAGGCGTATCCTGGGCCAACTTTAATCTTACTATGGTACATCTGTTGCCTGGGACAATAAAAAATCCTGGGGATAATAAACAGACAATTAAAAATATCAGTTTTGGGGAAATATCTTTTTTTAAAAAAACTGAAATGTAATTGACCTACAGTACTATGTTAGTTTCAGGTGCACAACATAGTGACTCGGTATTTCTATATATTACAAAATAGTCACCACAATAAGTCTAGTCACCATACAAAGTTATTACAATATTATTGGCTATATTCCCTGTGTCTACATTTCATCTCTGACTCACTTATTTTGTAACTGCATGTTTGTACCTCTTGATCTCTCTAACCTATTTCACTCATCTCTGACCCCTACCCCTAGCAACCACCTGTTTGTTCTCTGTATCTCTGAGTCTGTTTCTGTTTTGTTATGTTTGTCTCATTTGCTTTGTTTTTTAGATTCCAGGTGTAAGTGAAATCATGCAGTATTTTTTTTTCTCTTAGCATAATACCCCGACATTTCACTTGGCATAATACCCTGTAGGTCTGTCTATCCACGTTGTTGCAAATGGCAAGATTTTATTCTTTCTGTTAGAGTAATAGTCCATCATATATATATACACTGCATATTCTTTATCCATTCATCTGTCGATGAACGCTTAAGTCACTTCCATATCTTGGCTATTGTATATAATGGTGCTATGAACATTGGGATGAATATATCTTTTTGAAGTGGGGTTTTTGTTTGCTTTGGGAAAATACCCAGAAGTATAATTGCTGGGTCATATTTTTAATTTTTTGAGGAACTTCTGTACTGTTTCCCATAGTGGCTGTACCAATTTACCTTCCCATCAATGTTCATGAGGATCCTTTTTCTCCATATCCTTGCCAGCACTTATTATTTGTTGTCCTTTTAATATAGCCCTTCTTGCAGGTGTAAGGTGATAGCTCATTGTGGTTTTGATTTGCATTTCCTGATGATTAGTGATGTTGAACATTTTTTCATGTGTCTTTTGGCTGCTTGTATGTCTTCTTTAAAAAAGATGTCTATTCAGGTCATCTGCTCTTTTTAAATTGGGTTGTTTATGTTTTTGATGTTGAGTTGTATCAATTCATGGTATATTTTGGATATTAACCCCTTACGGGACATATCATTTGCAAATATCTTCTCTTCTCCCATTCAGTAGGTTGATAGTTTTCAGGGAAACACCTTTTTTTTTTAATTAAATTTTTTTTTCAGTTTTATTAGGGAGAATTGTTACAATTTGACTGCACATATACAATGTATTGCATGTAAATACACAATGTATTGCAGGTAAATACATATACACAATATACTGCACATATTTTTAAAATTTACATATACGTACTATTCATTGTTTCTAAGAACGTTTAGAGTTTTAGCTTTTTAAAATTCATTTTTAAATTTTATTTATTTGTTTGTTTGTTTATTTATTGTGGGTGGGGGGAGGTAATTAGGTTTATTTGTTTTTTAGAGGAGGTACTAGAGATTGAACTCAGGACCTTGTGCATGCTAAGCATGCTCTGTACCACTTGAGCTATACCCTCCCCCTGAGCTTTAGCTTTTTAAACTTATATAGTTATAAAAGGAATAAAGCCAATCACAAAATAAGAATTAATTTAAAAAGATACATACACCCCACTATTAACAGCAACATTATTTATAATTGCCAAGATATGGAAAAATCCTAAGTGCACATTAACAAGTGAATGGATAAAGAAGATGCAGCATACATATATGTAATGGAATACAACTCACCCATAAGAAAGAAGGATACTTTGCCATTTGCGGCCCTTCACTCACTTTTTTTTTTACTTCAAAACCCAGAATTTTATAACTGGCCTAAACATTTCCATTGCATCAAAAAGAACAAAATACCTAGAAATAAACTAAACCAAGGAGGTTACCTATACTCTGAAAACTAAAACATTGATAAAGGAAATTGAAGGTGATACAAGGAAATGGAAAGATATCTCGTGCTCTTGGATAATCAACATTATCAAAATGGCCACATTACCCAAAGCAATCTACAGATCCAATGCAACCCCTGTCAAAGCACTGACATTTTTCACAGAACTATAACAAACAATTCCAAAATTTGTGTAGAACCATAAAAGACCTTGAACTACCAAAGCAATCTTTTGTAGGTCTTTTTTTGTTTGTTTTTTTCTCTTTCTTCTTTTTGTTCTCTTTTCTTATGGTTTGATGACTGAAGAAGTTCCTTTAACATTTGTTGTAAAGCTGGTTTGGTGGTGTTGAAATCTTTTAGCTTTTGTTTATCTGTGAAGCTTTTGATTTCTCCATCAAATCTGAACGAGAGCCTTGTCAGATAGAATATTCTTGGTTGTAGAATATTCCCCTTTCATCACTTTAAATATATCATGCCACTCCCTTCTGGAACGTCTTTTAATTATGGGGTGACATTTATCAAAATTATTTTGGATGGTATGTGAGAAAAATAGTATAAAGTCCACTGGTCCAAGACCACACACTACGGTGGCCTCTAGAGGGTTTTCTAGGAGGTCATCACCTGGTCTTCTTAACCTCTAGGTCTTTACAACTGGACCTCAGTTTTACCAAGCTAGCCAGGTAAATACTTTTTACTTGATTTCTTGATAACTTCCACCACAGTTGACAGTCTCCTTTTTGAAACACACTCTTCCCTTGGGTTTGGCACCATCACATTCTGATTTCCTCCCTACATTTTAGCTCCTCATTCTAAGTTTTCTAGTTCCACCTCTTCCAATTGACCTGTTAAATTCAAGAGTTCCTCCTGGTAGACATAAGCCCTTTTCTCTTCCTGTTCTTTTCTTACTAAGGGATTTCATCTATTAGCCACAATTTCAAATACCATCTGCCTCCCAATAACTCTCAAATTTCTATCACTAACCTAAGACCTCGCTCCCAAACTTCTAAATCCAATTGCTTTTTCCACACCTATACCTGAACGGCTCAAAGAATTTACAAACTGCAAAAAACCAAAGGCAAGCTCATATTCTTCCCGTTCAGAATCTCATCTTCTGCTAAGCTCCCCCAGCTGAGTCACAGTATTCCATCTGCCCACCTCATGCCAGAGGGCTGGGAGGCATCTGTCATACCTCCTCAACCTCCTCCATGGCTAATGGAATGCACTTCATGCAAGATTTCACCCCAATAACACTTTATTCTGTTTGCACTAAAGCCCTTTTATATATGCTTATCTCTTGATCCATGAGCTAATTCTATACCCTCATATAGCACCTTGTACTTCATAATACTTGTCCAAATTGTAATTACATAACTATTTGTATAATTATCTCTCCCCCCACATTTTAAGTTCCATAGACACAAGGACCATGTCTTTTTTTTTCTGGCACATGGTAGGATCTCAATAAATATTTGTTAAATTAACAAATGTGAACATGGATGGTAGCAACTCTGTGGTCTTTACAATTTAGTACCTGATGCTGTGTTCCCAGTAGAGGGCAGCAGAGAATAGATAATGGAAGGAGTCCAGCTCCAGTATTAAAAGGGTGACTGGGTAAGTCACTCAACTTTTCTGAGACTCTGTTTCCTTCCTTGGAAGTTAGGGCTCATTCTCCTCCCTGTGAATCAAAAGAGATAAGCAGATATAAAAAGGCTTTAGTGCAAACAAAAAAGAGAGTGTTATTGGAGTCAGTTATGATAAATACTTGTTGGATAAATGGAGGCAGAGGAAGAGGAACTTGATTACATGATGATGAAACAGATATGAGTAGAGACTTGACAGATTCAAGAAAAGAGGAAACGAAAGCTCAAGGAAGAGACTGGCCTAAGTCCAGAGCCAGCTGGAGGCAAAGCTGTGAAATTATCAGTGTGTTCTCTCATCTCTCATCTCAGCTCTCTGGTTGCTGCCCTCCCGCCTCCACCTCTAGCCTCTGGTGTCCGATCACTGTGCTGTGCTGCAGGCCTTTCTTTCCCTTTCCTCCATAGAAGCACATGTGTCCTGTGTCCTGTCCCCTCAGAGGCCTGCTCATTGCTATCTGCAGTGACAGCTCATAAACCCAATAAATGGGCCCCTGCTAAAGTGCTAATGGCAGACAGTGTGTTATTTTACCACTCCCCATAATAGGAGCTGGAGCTTCTTGAGACAGAAAGAATAATCTCCTCAAAAAGAATATCTGAATAAAAATAAAATCTACATTTAAAAACATCCACACACACAAATAAACTCAAATTCGATTAAAGACCTAAATGTAAGAGCAGAAACAATAAAACTAAGAAGAAAACATAGGCAGAACACTCTTTGACATGTCAGCAATTTTTTTTTTTTTGATCTGTCTCCTAAGGCAAAGGAAACAAAAGCAAAAGTAAACAAATGGGACTAATTCAACTTAAAACATTTCGCACAGCAAAGGAAACCATCGACAAAACAAAGACACTACTGAATGGGAGAAAATATTTGTAAATCATATGACTGATAAGGGTGTTAATATCCAAAATATATAAATAGCTCATACAACTCAACATAAAAAAAACCTGATTAAAAAATGAGAAGTAATTATCAGGGAAATACAAATCAAAACTACAATGAGGTATCACTTCCAGCCAGTCAGAATGGCCATCATTAAAAAGTCCACAAGCGATAAATGCTAGAGAGGGTGTGGAGAAAAGGGAACCCTCCTACACTGCTGGTGGGAATGTGGTTCGGTGCAGCCATTACGGAAAACAGTATGGAGATTCCTTAAAAAACTAAAAATAGACTTACCATATGATCCAGCAATCCCACTCCTGGGCATATATCCAGAAGGAACTTTAATTTGAAAAGATACGTGCACCCCAAAGTTCATAGCAGCACTATATACAACAGCCAAGACATGGAAGCAACCTAAATGTCCACTGACAGATGACTGGATAAAGAAGTTGTGGTATATTTATATAATGGAATACTACTCAGTGATAAAAAGAATAACATAATACCATTTGCAGCAACATGGATGGACTTGGAGATCGTCATTCTAAGTGAAGTAAGCCAGAAAGAGAAAGAAAAATACCATGATATCACCCATATGTGGAATCTTTAAAAAAAAAAAAGAAGAAGAAGACACTAGTGAACTTATCTACAAAACAGAAACAGACTCACAGACATAGTAAACAATCTTATGGTTACTCGAGGGACAGGAGATGGGAAGGGATAAATTGAGAGTTCGAGATTTGTGTACACTAACTAGTATATATAAAATAGATAAACGGCAGGTTTCTTCTGTATAGCACTAGGAACTATGTTCAATATTTTGTAATAACCTTTAATGAAAAAGAATATGAAAATGAATGTATGTATATATATATGCATGACTGGGGCATTGTGCTGTACACCAGAAATTGACACATTATAACTGATAGCTCCTAAAACAGTGTCTGAAATATAGTAGGCACTCAATAAACATTTTTGAATAAATTCATGTAAATTGACAAGTAGTGGCAAGTCCAGAAGAATAATACTGGGACACTGAATACTCACATCTCATAAAGAACTCTTGAGGGAGACATAGATGTTTAATTTAGAGAATACAAGATTTGGGGGAACAGGATCACTGTCTTCAAAAATACGCGGGGCTGTCACATGTGGTTTTGGAGATCAGAACTTGGACCTGACCCGCTGGAATACTTCAAGTGACAGAGAGTTCACTACTTTGTGGATCAACCAGTTCCATTACTGGATTGCTCTATTAGAAAGTTATACTGAGATAACATTCATTTCCCTGACTTCCTCTTATTCATTAAACATTCTCTGAAGCTTCACAGACCTACCCTTATTCCCTCTTAACTTGTAACTGGATGAAATGAGACACCAAGGGGTATGCTTGAGGAAATTAAAAAACAAACAAACAAAAATGACAGGACTTTTGCAGGAAGAAATACACATACTGAAAAATGGCAGGCTTGAAAAAATAAAGGATTTTGTTGTTTGTTTTGGAGGGACAGGGTTGTGGGGTTGTGAGAGGAAAGAGAAAGAAGGAAGATGAGTTGGTGGCTAGGGACAGGAATCTTGGGGAAAAGAACAGAAATACCTAAAGGAGAATTTGATTAAGTTTCTGCTGTGTGGCATGATGAACCTTTTTACCAGGCTCCCCATTTAAGTAAGCAGTAAAATATCCCTGCATTGTAGAGTTGAATCTATTTTTACATGCTTTTTTAAAATTGAAGGATAGTTTAGTTGGATCTGTTTGGGGGTTGTATCGAGGTCCTGAGGATGGTGAATGGGAGCCAGACTGAGGCTACTTACTCACGGGAGAGCTGCCACGTGCAGGTCCACATACTCGAGTCCTTCCGTAGATGAAGGGGTAGCAGAGGAAGTCAAGTTTTGGATTCTGTACACTGGAAATGAGAATAATAACATCTGCTGGGAAATGCTTGTTCGGCAGATCAACAGAGTTTTTAATGAGATAGTAGAGTAAAAATATTTCTGTAACTATAAAGTTGTATATTAAAGAGATTATTATTAAAGTAAACAGAAGACTGGATGAAATCACTTCCTTTCTCAGAAATCATTAGTTTATTTTTTCATTCATCTGGCTATCTATTGTCTATATTCTAAATCCCTGGCACTGTTCTAGATTCTAAGGATTCAAAGATGAACAAGAGTGTTTTATTTCTCCAGAGGAGGAACTAATTAACTAGTAATACCGTAGAATTAAGTAGTACTACTTAGCAAGTACTACTTATTCTAGAAGTCATCATCAGACCGTTCACTAGTCCCCAAACATAAGGTACACTTTCACCCTCTTTGCCTTTATGCTGTTCTGTCTGTCCAGAATCCGCTCATTATTCGTTCATCAAGCAAACACGTATTGGGTTCTTTCCTTATATTGGAATTATGCTGGGACATGTCAAGAACATGTTGATAAATAAGATATAATTTCTGGCTTCAAAGATCTTAGCCTAAGAGGGGAGAAACATCTTTCCTCTCCTCACCTAGTGAAATTCTTCTCCTCCTTCAAGGCCCAGATGAAATCTATGGCCTCTCTGTAGCTTTCCCTGACCCTTTTCCCTCAGTACATAGCTTATAATTACTATGTACCTTTTTCACTCTTTCTGTGTGAAAACACGTTGTTTTGTATGCCTCTCCTCCTAGACTATAAGCTCCTGGCAGGGATCATGTTTTACCCACTTTTGCATTCCTTAGAGCAGTTTGCATGACACTTCACATCAACTAGGGCCCCAGCAACAGCTGGTTGAATTCGAAGAAGAATAAAGCACAGAAACCAAAACCTCAGACCTGGCAGGAGGCGTAAAATCAAGACACACATGTTGAACTGAATTCAAAGGAGGGGGAAGACAGAAAGCTAAGCCACCCATAGGGAGGCTTTTAGACTATGCTAGGGAGTCACTGGTTTACATTTTTTTCCATATTTATTTATTTCTGTGTAAACTCAAATTCGGCCTCCAGTAGTCAGGCTGTTGGGGGATAGGGTTAAGCCAAACATTCTGAAAGTGGTCCGAGAGGAATGGGACTTCTAGAACTCTTAGAGTTGCCCACATGCCAGCTGTCTGGATTTAGGAACTTAGAATCCTCTTTATTAGAGCTGGAAGTTATTTTAGAAATTCAAAACTCCCTTTTAGAGGGGCACTGACTTAGCCAAGATAAAAAAAAAAAACTATGAACAAATATTCACATGTGTAAGCATAGGCGATGAACCTTCCTTCCCTTTACTGTGTACTCTGTGTAGAAATGAGGATCCTATCATCTCCCTGAAAGGTCAGAGTTACTCATCCCACTGTTTTTCTGACTCTTGACCTCTCCTTCTTTGGATGTGGACAAGAATTTTCAGAGAAGCTCTGCAAGTAATCCCATTACCTCTACAGCCTGTGACTCCTGCCACCTCTCACTGCATGGTGTAGCAGCAACAGCTCAGGATCAAAAGTCAGAAGTCCCAAGTTCTAGTGCCAGTTCTCATACCAGGTAACTGTGGAAACTTGGACAAAACACTTAGTCTTTTTCAGCCTCAATTTCACCATCAGTACAAGAGTGTACAATCAAACATTTTACAATTCTACCTCTTTATTCTCCCCTGTGGACTCAGAGGAAGAGTGATCAGAGTATGGGTTGATAAAGCACAGAGAGAGAAGTAACTTCCCCTAACCTAAATCTTAAGGCTCTTTTTCTTTTTTTAAATAATTGCTTTTTTTTTGTTTTGTTTTTTTCTGGCTTCTGGTTTAAGCATTTATTGCTTTCTTTTTCCATAGTCAGGACTTTTTGTTTGTTTGTTTGTTTGTTACCACCTTGTAACATCTTTACAGGCATATCTTGGAGATATTTGGGTTTGGTTCTGACCACTACAATAAAGTGAGTATCTCAGTAAAGCTGGTCACATGAATTTTCTGGTTTCTAAGTGCGTATAAAAGTTATGTTTACACTCTATTGTAGTCTATCAAGTGTACCATAGCATTACATCTAAAAAAACACAATGTATATATCTTAATTTAAAAATACTTTATTGCTAAAAAATGCTAACCATCATCTGAGCCTTCAGCAAATCATAATCTTTTTGCTGGTGGAGGTCCTGCCTCCATGTCGATGGCTTCTAACTGATCAGGATGGTGGTTGCTGAAAGTTGGGGTGGCTGTGGCAATTTCTTATAGTAAGACAACAGTGAAGGTTGCCCCATCAATTGACTCTTCTTTCACAAATGACTTCTCTATAGAGGGCAATCCTGTTAGATAGCATTTTACCACAGTAGAACTTCTTTCAAAATTGGAGTCAGTCCTCTCAAACCCTGCCACTACTTTATCAATGAAGTTTAAGTAATACTCTAAATCCTTTGTTGTCATTTCAACGATCTTCAAAGCACCTTCACCAGGAGTAGATTTCATCTCAAGAAACCACTTTATTTGCTCATCCAAAAGAAGCAACTCTTCATCCATTCAAGTTTTATCATGAGATTGCAGCAATTCAGTCCCATCTTCAGGCTCCATTTCTAATTCTAGTTCTCTTGTTATTTCCACACCGCCTGCAGTTACTTCTTCCACTAAAGTCTTGAACTCCTCAAAGTCATTCATGAAGGGTGGAATCAGCTTCTTCCAAGTTCCTGTTACTGTTGATATTTTGATCCCTTCCCATGATTCATAAATGCTCTTAATGGCATCTAGAATGCTGAATTCTCTCCAGAAGGTTTTCAACTGATTTTGCCCAGATCCAGAGAACTCACTATCTATGGCAGCTATAGGCTTACAGAAAGTTTTTTTTTTTTTTTTGACTGACAGAATCTGCCTCAGGTTTATTTGTACAAACAGCACAGAAAGACACCCCATGCAGACAGCAGCCCCAGGGTCACACCAGTCCTTCTATCCTCACATCTGCAGATGAAGGCCTCTATCTGGAGCCTTTGCGGGGGCCTGGGGACCTTTGGGAGCCTGAGCCTGAGCCAGAGCTTCAGCTGCTGCCTTGGCCTTAGTTTGAGCCTTGGCCTTTGGCCAGCAGAGCCTGAGACCCTTGGCGATGTGGGCAGAAACACGTTTTCTGAGCTTGGGGTGAGCAATGTAGGTAAGTCGACTGAGCCTGTGGCTGTCGCCCTGTGGGATCTTGGGCTTGACCTCCTTGGGCTTTATGAGAACCTTGATAGCCCCAGCATGTGCACTCATGGCCTTGGTGTTGTTGGCCTGCATCTTCTTCAGGCCCTTCTTGTTGTGCTTCTTGGCAAGGCACATGTTTCTCAGGAACTTGAGGTCCACCCCCTTAAGAGATTTGTATCATTGTGATCAGGGTTTTTGGATGCTGTTTCTGTGCCATTTTCGGGACAGTTGTGCATGGTGTGGTTCTTTGACTTGGCTGTGTCTGCTTTGGGGCCGGCAGATCCCAAAGCCCAGAAAGTATTTCTTAAATAATAAAGCTGGAAAGTTGAAGTGGCTCCTTGATCCATGGGCTACAGAGTGGACGTTGTGTCAACAGGCATAAAAATAGCACGAATCTTGTTGTACATCTCCACCAGAGGGATCAGGTTCCTTGTCAATGAGCAGTAGTATTTTGAAAGGAACAGTTTGTTTTCCTGAGAAGCCATTGTAGAATTATTAATTGGCCTAATTTCAATATTGTATCTCAGATGGGACTAGGAAGGCCAGAGGAGAGAGAATGAGATGAGGGAACAGCCAGTTGGTGGAGAGGTCAGAACACACAAAATTTATTGAGCTTGCCATCTTATATGGGCATGGTTCATGGAGCCCCAAAACAATTACAATAGTAACATCAAAGATTACTGATCATCATAACAAATACAATAATGACACAGTTGAAATATTGTGAGAATTACCAAAATATGGCACAGAGACATGAAGTGAGCAAATGCTGTTGGAAAAATGGTGCTGATAGATTGCTCAATGCAGGGTTGCTACAAACCTTCAGTTTGTTAAAAACAAAAGAAACAAAAAAACCACAGTATCTGCGAGGTGTGGTAAACCAAAGCACAATAAAACAAGATACACCTTAATTGAGATATAATTCACTGTACCATAAATTCATCCATTTAAAGTATGCAGTACAATGTTTTATTTATTCAGAATTGTGTTTCCATCATCACAATCTGAATTTAGAGTATTTTTATCACCCCATGTATCCTTTAGCAGTCACATTGTGTCACCACCCCCTTCTCAGCACTAGGCACCACTAATCTACTTTTTATATTTATGGATTTCCTATTCTGGACATTTCATGTAAATGGAATCATACATGATGTGGTTCTTTTTGACTGGCTTCTTTCATTTATCATAATGTTATTTTCAAAGCTCATCCATGTTTAGCATATATCAATATTTCATTCATTTTTATGGCTACATAATATTCCATTGTACAAATATACCACATTTTGTCTGTCCATTCAGATATTTGGATTGTTTCCACCTTCTGGCTGTTATGAATAATGCTGCTTTGAACATTCATGTACAAATGTTTGCGTAAATGTGTTTTCAATTCCCTTGAGTACATACCAGAATAGAATTGCTGAGACATATGGTAACTCTGTGTTTAACTTTTGGGAAACTGTCAAATGTTTCCCAAAATGACTGTACCACTTTACATTTCCACCAGCAATGTATGAGGGCTCCACTTTCTCCACATTCTCACCAACACTTGTTATTGTCTGTCTCTTTTATTATAGCCATTCTTGATGGTGTAAAATAGTATCTCATTAGTCTTGATTTGCATTTCCTTAATGACTAACAATGTTGAACATCTTTTCATGGACTTATTTGGCCACTAGTGTATCTTCTTTTTAAGGAATGTCTATTCAAATCCTTTGCCTATTTTTAAATTGGGTTGTTTGTCTTTTATTTTTGTGTTGTAAGAGCTGTTTATATGTTCTCTAATACTAGATCCTTATCTGATATATGATTCACAAATATGTTCTTCTATTCTGTGCGCTATGTTTTCACTTTATTGATAGCGTCCTGTGAAGCACCAAAGTATTTTATTTTGGTGAAGTACAATTTATCTATTTTTTTCTTTTGTTGCTTGTGCTTTTTGTATTATCACCTAATCTAAGGCCAATATTTACACTCGTATTTTCTTCTAAGAATTTTATGGTTTTAGATCGTATACTTAGTTCTTTGACCATTTTGAGTTAACTTGTGTTTATAGTGTAAGGTTGGGATTCCAAATTTATTCTTTTGCATGTTGGTATCCAGTTGTCTTTGCACCATTCGTTGAAAAATTATTCTTTCTCCATTGAATTACTTTAGCAAATTGTAGAAAATCAATTGACCACAATGTAAGGGTTTATTTCTGGAGTCTCAGTCCTATTCCATTGATCTATATGTCTGTCTTTATGCCAGAAAACACTGTGTTCATCATTATAGATTTATAGTAAGTTTTTAAATCAAAAGTGTGAGTCCTCAACTTTTTTTTCAAGATATTTTTGGGAGTTATTTTAGGTCCCTTACACTTCCATATGAATTTTAGAACCAGCTTATCAATTTCTGCCCCAAAATAGGCAGCTGGGATTTTAATAGGGACTGTATTGCATCTGTAGATTAGATTGTGGGATATTGCTGTCTTAAAATATTGACATATTGCTGTCTTAATGTAAGTCTCTCATCAATAAATACAGGATTTTTTCCATTTATTTAGAATTTCTTTAATTTCTTTCAATGAGAACTTGTAGTTTTCAGTGTACAGATCTTATGTTCCTTTTGTTAAATTTATTCTTAAGTATTTTATTCTTTTTAATGCTATTAAAATAAAATAGATTTCTCTTTTTAATTTTATTACTGGATTGTTTATTACTAGTGCACAGAAAAACAATTGGTTTTTATATATTGATCTTGTATCCTGCAACCTTGATAAACTTGTTTATTAGCTCTAACAATTTTGTTTAGTAGATTCTTTAGGATTTTCCATGTACAAAATTATGTCATTTCTGAATAGATATATCTAATATACTTTTAAAATTTTTATTTAGTACTATACTTTTAAACTTTTTAAACTTTTTTTTATTGATTTATAATCATTTTACAATGTTGTGTCAAATTCCAATGTAGAGCACAGTTTTTCAGTTATACATGGACATGTATATATTCATTGTCACATTTTTTTCTCTGTGAGCTACCATAAGATCTTGTATATATTTCCCCAGGGAAATATATATATGTATATGCTATACAGTACAATCTTGTTTATCTATTCTACAATTTTGAAATCCCAGTCTATCTCTTCCCACCCCCGCCCCCTTTAAAATTTGTATTTAGTATACTTTTATACCTCTAGTATATCTAGTATACTTTTACTTCCCTTCCAATCCAGGTGTCTTTTATTTCTTATTCTTGCCTAATTGCTCAGACTAGAACTCAAGTACAATGTAGAAAAAAAAGTAGGGAGAGCAGAAATTCTTATCTTGTTTCTGATTTTAGGGGAAAAGTTTCAGTCTTTCATTGTCAAGTATAATGTTAGCTATGAGTTTTTCTGTAGATAACATTTATCAGGTTGTTTTTAACTTACTGAGATGTGTTTTGTGGCTTAACACGTGATCTGTCCTTGAAAATGGTTCATGTGTGCCTGAGAAGTATATATATTCTGCTCTCGCTGAAAGAATATTTTATAGATGTGTGTTAGGTCTAGTTGTTTTATTGTGTTCTTCAAGTCTTTTGTGTCTTTATTAATTTTCTGCCATTATTAAAAACGGAGTATTGAAGTCTCCATCTATTATTGTTGAATTGTGTATGTCTCCCTTCAATTCTGTCAGCTTTTGCTATATATATTTTAAAGGCTGTTGCTGGGTGCATATATGTTTATAATTATTATATTTTCCTAATGGATCAACCCTTTTCTCATTATAAAATGTCCTTTATTATCCCTCATAACTTTTTTTGTCTTAGAGTCTAATTTGTCTAGCCACACCAACTGTCTTATGATTTCCCCCTCCTTTTACTTCTAACCCATTTGCATCTTTAAATATAAAGTGTGTCTACTATAGATAGCATAAAGTTGGAATTAGTTTTTTTTTAATTCAGTATGACAGTCTCTGCCTTGTGATTGGATTGTTAATCCACTCACATTTATAGTTTTTTCCAGCTTTATTGAAGTATGATTGACAAGTAGAAATCGCATATATTTAAGATGTACAATGTGGTGCCTTGATATATGTATTCATTCTGAAAAGCTAACCACAATCAAGCTAATTAGCATATCAGTTACTTTACCTAGTTACTTTAGTGTGTGTGGTGAGAACAGTTGAGATCTACTCTCTTAGCAAATTTCAAGTATACAATACGTTATTATTAACTATATCACCATGCTACACATTAGGTCTCCAGAACTTATTTATTCACCTTACAACTGAAAGTTTGTTTCCTTTGACCAACATCTCCCCATTCCCCTCCCCTAATCACCCCCAGTCCCGGGTAATCACCATTCTATTCTCTGTTACTGTGAGTTCAACTTTTTTAGATTCTACATATAAGTGAGATCATGCAGTATTTGTCTTCCTGTGTTTGACTCATTTCAGTTAGCATGATGTCCTATAAGTTCATCCATATTGTTGCAAATGGCAGGATTTCCTTCTTTTTTAAGCCTTTTTTTTAAGGCTATATGCCTCATTTTCTTTATCCATTCATCTAGTGACAGACATTTCAGTTATTTTTGTATCTTGGCTGCTGTGAACAATGTTGCAGCAAAAATGGGAATGCAGATATCTCTTTAAGACAGTAATACTATTTTCTTTGGATATATACCCAGCAGTGAAATTGATGGATCATATGGTAGTTCTGTTTAATTTTTTGAGGTACTTCTGTATTGTTTTCCATAATGACTGCCAGTTTACTTGCTCACTGACAGTGTATAAGGGTTAAAAATAATAGCCATCCTAACAGGTGTCAGGTGGTTTTGATTTGCATTTCCTTGACTATTAGTGTTGTTGAGCACCTTCTCATGTACCTGTTGGCCATCTCTATGTCATCTTTGGAAAAATGACTATTCAGGTCCTCTGCCCACTTGTTAGTCAGATTATTTGTTTGTTTTTTAATACTGAGTTGTATGAGTTCTTTATGCATTTTGGATATTAACCCTTATCCGATATCTGATTTGCAAATATCTTCTCCCATTTGGTAGATCTTCTGTCCATTTTGTTGATGGTTTCCTTTGCTGTGCAAAAGCTTTTTAGTTCGTAGTCCGACTTGTTTATTTTTACTTTTGTTGCCTTTCCAGTTATTTTCTTGATGGTTGATCTAGGTCTTAAAATATGCATCTTAATTTAGAGTCTAAAATATGCATCTCAACTTAGAGTCTACTTCAGAACTATTTCTTTTAATTTTTTAGATATTGATTTTCAATAATAACAATAACCCCTTAATGTGTACAATGCTTTGCAGTTTATAAATTCCTTTCAGATTAATTGTCTTACATTATCTTTATAACAGCAATATGCAGTAAGCAGGCCATAGATTTCTATTCTCCTTTTATAGATGAGAAAGCAGAATCAGTGAGGTGAAGTGTTTGTACAAAGTCACACAGTTAGATGATGGTGGAATCAGAACTATAATTCATTCATTCAAATAGCAATTCATTTTGTGAATCATATTTGTTTAATACTTACTACTGAGCTTAGCATGGGAATGAGGATGCCTGGGAAATGCTCAGAATATTAATGCATTCCAATTAAATTGAGCAACTATAATTATATATTATAAATGTATAATTATATTGAGCAACCTGAGTTAGGTGATACAATTTTTACCTTATGGAGAGCTCACATTTTAGAATAGAAGACAAATGATGATAATACTGGGTGACAGTGTTCTAATGGGGACTGTAAGACATACTTTGGGATCACAGAGGAAAGAATAATTACGTATAGGAGAATCATGATGGCTTCACTGAGGAGATGACATTCAAGCTAGGTTTCAAAAGATGAATAAGGACTTTGCCAAGGAGAGAAAAGAATATGACATGAACTGGCATCATCAGATAGGACAAGGTATATTGGAGAAAACAAGAGTGGTTTGGAGTGGTTAGAAGGTAGGTTGAGAGAGGAGAACGGTACTATAGACTGAATATTTGTGCCCCCACCAAATTCATATGTTGAAACCTAATCCCCAATGTGATGATATATGGAGGTGGAGCCTTTGGAGGTGATTAGGTCATGAGCGTAGAGCAGTCATGAATGGGATAAGTATCCTTAAAAAAGAGACCCCAGAGAGCTCCCTCCCCTCTTCCACCTTGTGAGGACACTGAGAAGATGACTACCTGTGAACCAAGAAATGGGCCCTCCTCAGACACCAAATATGCCAGCAACTTGATTTTGGACTTCCTAGCCTCTAGCAGTACGAGTAATAAATGTTTGTCGTTTAAGCCACCAAGTCTATGATATTTTTGTTATAGCAGCCTAAACAGACTAAGACAGAGGGGTTGAAGATGAAGTTAGAAAAAACATGTTAGCGTTGGATCATGGAGGGTCTTGAACTCCATACATAAGGAATTTGGATTTTTTCCTATGGACAGTGGAAGAACTAAAAAATTCTGAAGAGAAAACTAGCATGTTTCAGAAAGTGCATTCTGATGGCAACTTTTTGACAGTACTAAGAGAGTAATATCTGATTCTAATAGTCCAGGTTACAGCTGGTGAAGGCCTGAACAACTGTGGTGGCAGCATTGGTGAAAGGGGTGATATAACATCTCAGCGCCTGAGTACACCTGGCTCACACTCCAAGATTTCACTCGTCTCCAGAATGCTTTCTTTCCACCTTCTCCTTTCCTTTTTAATCCCTAACTTGGGAGAAGGCCTAGTCTAGCCTCAATCTCGTCAACCAAGTCCAAACTCATTCTACTCGCCACATGACAGGCTAATGAATCAGGAGACAAGGTGTTGGAGCAAGGAATAATGACTTTATTTGGAAAGCCAGCAGACCAAGAAGATGGGGGACTAATGTCCTAGAGAACCATCTTACCCAAGTCAGAATTCAGGCTCCTTTTATATTGAAATGGGGAACGGGTGTGGTTGGTTGTTGTAGACTTCTTGGTGTCAGACTCCTTTATTCTTGCAGCTGCCCACATAGGTCAGGTCATGATGTTCCTGTAAACCTCCAACAAGACAAATGTTATTCTCTGTTCTGCAGCTCTTTATCTCTATATGAATGGAAAAGTGTTATACCCTTGAAGGTCAGAGCTGTGAGAATAGGCTATCCTGTATGTTTCAGGCTATAGGCGACATTCTTTTATAAAAGGGGCAGAACCAGTATGACTAAGCACAGGAGACAGAGCACAGGGTTAGAGCTCAAGAAACAGATCTAATATGGAGTCAGATTTGTTCTTCCTTGTTACAATCTAGACAGTGTCCAGGCCAGGTCTTTTAAACTTGGGGTCAGTGGGTCTAACCCATCTGATGTCCCCTTTTCAACAGTGCAGCTGAAACGGGAAAGAAGACTTCAGCAGCTCTCTGTCTAACAACCCTTGATAATTCTCCAGTGTTTTACCACCTAAAGAATACACACCTTCCAGAGGCTTTAGAAGCCCAATACAATGAAACCCTCGCCTACCTTTCCAGTCTCATTTTCCACCATTCTTCTATTCTCCAATCACATTGGGCTGGTTATCCTTCCTACAATTTACTCTGCTTTTTTTCTAACTCTATGCCATTATTTAAACTGTTCTGTCTGTATTTCCTATCTGTGTGTGGTCGTATTTTACCCATCCACAAATCCCACTCTCCGCCCCACTGCTCTGCCCTAGATTCCTCTGATTCCCTTAGAAAGAGTAGAAAAAACATAAATTCTAGAATCTGAAAATATGGATTTGAATTTTGGCCCTGCTACTTACCTTGCTTACTTACTTTACTTTTTATACTATCCTAACTAAGCATGTTTCCTAATTTAAAATGAGGCGAGTACCTATCTTATAAGATCTCAGTGAGTACAAAATGATAAATACAAGTTAAAAAATTTAAAAACCATAAAGCAATACATAAATCACAACATAGCATCTTTATTTATATTTCTTCCATTTATTTGGATAGCCTGTCTTGTATTACTCTTATTTGTATATGTTTTATCTTCCCATGTAAACAATGAGCTCCTCAAGAAGGATCATGTCTTAATCATTTTATATTCTCCAAAGTACATAGCATAAAACCTTGCATGTGGAAATTACTGATAAACACTTACTGCATGAGTAAATAAATTGATGGTGAGAGATACAGTGAAAATTTAGGAGTTTGTTTTGTTTTTTGTTTTCCCTACATCTGAAACCTCTTCCTCTGTGTGAATCTTAATGGAAGATAGGGTATCACCTCCCACAAGAGAAGCCAAAGATAACTATAGTTTTCCCTTTTCCCCTCCATCTAGCTATGGCAGAAGCCAGGAGAAAAATTAGGAGGAGGCTATTGCCACGGTCCAGTCAAAAGACTGAGAGACTTTCTCAGTTTGGAGACAGAGAGAGAAATTGTCAGCCACAGGTTGGGTTTCCTGGAAGCTGATGCTGAGACAGAGTTTGAGGTGCAAGATATTACCTAGGGGGAGGAAGCAGGATTGAATAGAGGAAGAAGTCAAACTGCAGTGTAGAGCCAACAAAGACCCAGCCAACCTGTCAAGGAGCTGGGAGTGAATACAGCTCATCAGAATTGCAGTGGGCCAGAATGGCTGAACCTTTTTACCCCTGCTTTGCTCAGTCACTGAATGAGCATCCCCTCATGCAGGACTGTTCTTTGCAGATGAGGCAGACACTGAAGGAACTGAAGCAGCTGGAGGTTATCTGTTGACTATGCTCCTTGTAGGTGAACAGCAAGACTTTCCTTGAAGGTGGAATTGGGTGGCACATCTCTATGCCTACCACAAAGAAAGAGATGAATAATGGTATCTTGAACAAAAGCAATGGAGTGGAAAGGAGGGAACAGAGTCTACAGATATTGTATTTTGTAGGTGCAGATGAAGAGGGAGTAAATAAAGTTTAACACTGAGGCCTCTACATTGATACGATTTGATAGTAATTCTTTTTAACTGAGAGTAAACAAAAGAAGAGAGAGAACAAGTTTGGGGAGAAAGATAAGGAATTTCATTTTGAATATGTCGACTCTGAAATGTCTGCAAAATATTAACGTAGAGATGATTTTCAAGAATCAAGGCAAATGGGGGGTGTCTGGAGGTCAGGAGCAAGTGCTACATTTATTGAGTTTGCATATATTATTTTATATATATTATCTTATTTAATACTCAAAATGCCTCTGTGAGGTAGGCATTGTTTTTATTATACCCTTTTTGTATATTTTATTATACCTTTTGTTTATGAAGAAACTGAGACTTGAAGAGGTTAAATGCCTAGCTCAAAGAAGTAAAACTCATCTTTCTGATGACAAAACACATGCTCTCAAAGACATTATGACATTGCTTCCCCATGGAAACCACCACATATAGCTGGTATTTGAAGTCATGGAAAGTCACTGGAAAAGGTATAGTTGAAAGGGGAACAAAAGGAGCTAAAAAATGGAGTTCTAAGGAAGCCAACATTTCAAAGGTGAATTGAGAAAGATGAGATAGGCAAAGGGATTGACCGAGTAGCCAGAAGAGTTGTTAAAAATTAGAAGCCTGCTATCTCAGAAGTTAGGGTAAAAAGAGAGTCCTAGTCCACAAAGTAAAACGTTGCAGATATCATGGAAGATGAAGGTTTCACACTTAGAGATCATTAATGATCTTAGAGCAGTTTACAGAGAAGTCAGATTGCAGTGGATTGAAGAGTGAGTGGGAGATGAGGAAGTAGAAGCAAAGGGCATAGGCTACTTTCCCAAAAGTTTGCAAAGTAGAGGAAATAATAATTCCATATACATAAGTAAGGAATTTATTTATATTAATTAATTAATAACTCCTCACTCCCATATTGTTTGGATTTTATGCTTCCACCATTTTTCTGGTTATTTCTACCCCTATTGTACCAGTGTCCTGTCCCAAGTCTAACATACCTGGAAGCACTGAATGTTGGTTATTAGGGTTGTGGATGACTTGTTTTATTTGTTTATGTGTTTTGAATGACTCAGGTGACTCTATCTTTGGAAGATGGGCCATAGACCACACCCGCTGCCCCAACTCCATCATCTGTTTTCCACAAATACAGATAAGCATTCACTTTTCAGACCAATTCAGCAAAGTATGCAAGTTCTTAGGTTCTTAGCAAACCAAGTATCCTGTCTACTTAGGCTCCTCCCTTTTCCTCCCCCAAACTCTTGGTGGGCAGATCTTGAAGAAATGAGCTGCTACTCCAAATCTTCTGGAATATAATGCTCCAGATGGGGAATCTGTATGGTTCTGCAGTGAGCTGAGATCTTCCCTTGCCAGCCCTCATCAGTCTAACCCTTTTCCAGAAGGGGCTGGAGAGTCATTAGCGCTGCCGCCGTCCACCTGTGCACAGGAAGATGCCTACAGCCACTCCAGCGATGATGAAACAGCCCACCAGGATGCCCAGGACCAGCGAAGTGTAGGAGTGGCCTGTTTGGCTCCCTGCAGAACATGCAGAGTTAGCTTGAAGAACATACTCCCAAGAAGTCCATGGTTTGAGTCAAACCCCAGGGGATTTCATCCCCAAAGAAAGGGGGCTTTTTCACCAATATACATAGGGCCTGTGTACTCTGTCCCAAACCGCTGGCCCTGAGTCTCCTCTTGCTCAAGGTATCCACCCTTCAGATCCATCTATTTGCCTGGAACAACCCACCCAACACACAGGCCCCTCCCCAATCCCATACCTTTCGAGTTATTCGTGATGTGTTTCTGCACGTACTGCACACAGGTGTCCTGCAGAAATTCCTGCAGTTCGTACCGAGTACGATTGTACTTGTTGAGCTGCTCCAGAGTGTAAGTGACCACTGCGGAGGATGCCTGACGCTCTGCCACCCATGAGGCTGTCTCTGGCCGGAAGTTTATAAAGGCGCTCCCGTTCACAGCCACTTCGAAGAAGACATGGGCTCTAGAGCCCTCAGGAGGCAGCTCGCAGCCGAGGAAGCAGCGAATGGTCAGAGGAACTGTGGATAGGGGATTCAGAGTCAGGGGGCTGTGTGGAAAGGGTGCCAGGTTTAGGGGAAAGACCGCCAGGGAGAAGTGTGTTTTGGGGTTCAGAGTGGATCAGGGACAGGGCGTTGGAACAGGGACTATCCCAAGATTATGCCAGCAGGACGAGGGCCTGGCAGATGGTACGTCAGCTAGGACACCCACTCCTCTCCAGCCTGAAGCTCCCACCCAGCAATTAGCAAACGCAAAAAGACCACGTCCATTCAGGGCATCCCCAAACTGGGTTCCTTGATAAGGCCCCGCCCTGTTCTTACACAGGCTAGCCCCTCCGGCCACCCCTCCACCGTTAGGTCCCGCCCATTGGCCACGCCTCCCACCTTAAGGGCCCACTCTCACAAGCCCCGCCCCTGCGCGCTCCACTCACAGGCCACGCCCCGCTCGCGGTGCACCACCTGCACCAAGCCCAGGAACTCCTGCAGGTAGCGCACCAGGCGGTTCTTTGTGAGCGTCCAGCTCTCGGGCTCCTGCAAGGGCTGCAGCTGTTCGATCGTGACGTTGTTGCCCGGACCTTCCAGCACGTGCGTCAGAACCCCCCCCAGCGTGGCGTTTCCCTGGTGCCACACTTGAGAGGGATTGCGGAAGTAGGAGACCTGGAGCATGTGGAGGTCCCGCGGGCCTGGAGGCAGGAGTCAGCGCGTCGGGCCCAGGCCAGCGTGGGAAGGGTGGACATGTAACCCGAGATAATAATCCCCCACCCAGAGGTCAGCCGCCCACCTTCGAGGCCCTTCAATAAGTGTCCTCCCACTCTTCCTCCCATTTGACGCTCTCAGTAATCCTAATAGGAGGACAGGACACGGGTTATTATCTTTGTTTTACAGATGAGAAAACTGAGGCCAGAAGTGCAGAAGCCACTTGCCCCAGGGTAATCCAGACAGTTGGTGGAAGAGCCACTCCTGATCTTTCTTTCTCTCACCCCTTCCTTCCCGCCCCCTCCATTTCGGGCTGGTTAGCAAATCCTGAACTACAATGAAATCCCAATTCCATCTCCTATTCTCTGTCTCCTGACTGCAGCCCTGCTTCAGGTTCTCATCTGGACCAGAGTAGTAACTTCCTTCCTCATTCTCCTCCACTCATTTTTCAGTTTCATCCCTTCTAATCCGACCTCCACCTAGCCTGGAAGTAAGTTTATGTCCTTCTCCTGCTTAAAATTCTCCAGGGACACACTCCCCTATCAATAATATTAATAATAATAACCATTAAGTGTTTATTATGACCTGGGCACTGTACTTTATATGCATTATTATCTTATTTGTGCCTTCCTCCCATTAACTTGATGTAGCTACTATTATTAACCCCAGTTCACATGGAAAATAGGCCACAGTGGCATAGCAGAGCCAAGGTTTGAGTGCAGGCAGCCTGACCCAGCATTCTTAGCCACTCAGCTATACAGCTTCCCCATAGAATATCTGTCCGTAGAATCAGGTCCAAAGTCTTTAGCCTGCCATTCAGGGCTGCGGAAGACCAGGCCCCACCTGCCCTTTTTTTTTGGACTCTTCGAGGTGATTAGATAGTGTATCAAAGTACTTGGAGTCCCTCATGCTACCTTTTGGCTGACATGTGAATAACATGTCAGGCTTGCTCTATATCCTGGCAAATTTCTATTCATGCTGTAAGATCCAGCTCTTTTTGCCTTCTCTTTGGAGAAGTTTTCCTAATGCTTCTTCTCTTTACCCTCTCAGACACAGCAGATCAGTTGCAGTGATTCCCAGATTCTGCATAACTGTCTTCAAACACACAGGCTACATTGGGTTCCTCTAGGCTATGGAATTGAAGGAGGATTAATAAAATGGCCACACTTAGGCTAACAGATTGCTTATTCTTATGCTTGCCCTTAAACGGTCAACTGACCTGACTGATCAGGTGCTACTCACAGTTCCAGGCCCACTGTTGAAACTAAAGCTATTGATCTTACTATTTCTACTTTATTCAAAAGCTATAATCATGCTTGGGTGAGTCAATCTCCAGGGAGAAGGTCACAGAACTGTAACATTACAAAGTAGGCTAAATACCAAGAAAACCACACCTTGAGTGCTTACGAGATAAAGAGATTGAAAAAGTGACAGAATGGGTTGCTTGAAAACATCATGATGCCATTCTAAGTCTTCTGATGAGAAAATGATTCTGTTGATTGTTATCAATGCTTTATTATTTGAGCTATGGCTATATAACCACCCTGCCCCATCCCCAAGGTGGGTTCACAGTTTTGAAGGAACTAGCCTGCTGTGAGTCCCCTTTGCCTGGCAAAGTAATAAAGCTGCTTCTTTTGTTCTAAGCTCCAAGACCTTGTCTCTGGGTTATTTGGCTTGTCAGGCACTGGGGCTGATCTTTTGGAAATAAAATCATGTCTGGTTATCTCTGCCTCCCACACCCCACTAAAGGCCTGGCACAGAGTTGGAGCCCACAGAGTGTTGGGGGAGGGGATGAGTCTGGGGTTGTACATCTGTGTGTGTGTGTGTCTTGTCCAGGTTTGAATCTGAGAAGTTGTGCTCTGTGTCTGCAGATGTGAATAAGTTATCTGCATGGGTAACCTTGTAAAGATTTTGTGAGAGTTAAATGAATCCATACACATATTAACCACAGCAAGCACTCACTGAATACTCGTTATTTTCTCCCTCTCTGAGGGGGAGACTGAAGATACAGAGATTGTGGGAGAGAGGAGGGGAGGCCCCTGTGTGATTACAGTGCAGGCCAATAACTCTCCTTCTCTGCTTAACTGGAACTGCTTCAGGCAGCCTGATCCCCCATGAGTTGTCCTACTGACCACAGCTAGTCTTTCCCCCGAGTTTCACCTCACCAACTCCCCCTAGTCTTCCTCTACCTTCTCTTGTCTCCTCTTTTGCCCCACATATCCCAGCCCCAGTCTTTCCCCAAGTCTTCCATCAGTTCTCCTAGTGTCTCCCATTTCTTCCATCTTTTCTCTCATTTCTGAGTCTCTTTCCATCTTCCCTAGACTCACCTCCATCCACCATCACCCTCAGATCTCCATCTCCAGACTTTGCCCCATCTCTCCTCTCTCCCTTTGGCTAATTCCCCCTACCCCTTTCTACCAGTCCCTTTCCCATTTTCCCAGTCTTGTTCCTCCCCAGCCTCCCCTTCCTCCCCCCATCCCCACACAGAGCTGAACTGTACTTCTTCACCTTGGCTTTGGGACACAGACCAGTTCTCAGGACCCTGTCTGGTCTACACAGAGATCCAGCTGGCTGTAGATACAGACACAGTGGGAGAAGCTCTCCTCTGGTCTTGCCCATGTACCCAGACAGGCTCAGAATCTCCAGAACCATCCCGAGGCAGGAGCTGTCTCCTTGACTCACCACCTGAGGCTTCCTGGCTACAGAGGGCCCAGCCAGGCAGGAGCAGTAGAGGCAGCAGTGGCAGCAACGTTGTCAACATCCTGTAGCTTCGGTTCTTGACCCCACCTGGGCTCTTGGCTCTGGCAGGCTGGGGGCTCCAGCTGGCTGCAGCCTAGGGGAAAAAGAAGTGAGCGCTGTCTGGGAGGGAGGAGGCTAGACAGGGGAGGCTGGAAGGTGGCCAGGGCATGGGAAGAGAAAGAGGGCGGCAGCTTATAAAGTGTTATTCCTGCCCTGTCTCATTTCCTACCGGGGGGGCCGGCCTCCCTCTTGCCCTCCCTCTGCTCCGCCCTGCAGCACGCTCTCCAGCCCAGACCTGCCTTTTCCCTTTTCCCTGGGCCGCTTCTGAGGAACGGAGCGGAAAAGGGGGAGAAGGGCCGGGAGAGAAGTCCTGCCCTCGCTGAGTCAGGGGGTGGGGCATCTGTTTTCAAATTAGAGCAGTTTCTAGGGTGTTGAGATCAGCAGGTTCCTGATGGGGAAACTGAGGCCCAGAGAGATGTAGGGAATTGCCCAAAGCTTATACATCATGGTGGTGACAGATCCGGGATTAGAATTCAGCTTTCCAGCATGCTGGCTGCATTTTTTCGGAATTTTAAGTAAATAGTAATTACACAATCAGGGATCTTGCTCTCAGAAATAGTCACAAATTGAGTATAAAGCAGCTTCAGGCAGCATTGTTTGCAACAGGAGGGAATTATGAACAATCTAATTCTCAACAGAAGATTAGTAACTTAAAGCCGTATTTTTCAAACTGAGATCACCATCTGTTAGTGAGCAATGAAAACAAACAATTTGGCAGGACATGATTAGCAGGGTTTTTTCTGTAAGTAAAATAGAGCAGTATAAAAATTTTCAGTGCATAACCCTTGGTAAGGGTATTATTTCAAGAAATATTTGTTCAGCTGTATCTGTGTGTGTTTTGGTTTTGTGTGTGTATGTGTCTATGATGGATTTTGGATAGCAGTATAAAATTTATTTCTTACTCTTAGGAAGCAAGTAGAAAAATTGGGAAGTCCCACCCCCAAACTATGATAATCTAGACTGTGGAGTATTATGCACTTGTTAAAAAAAACACCTTCCCTGCCCAATCCCCACTTTATTTTCATCATATCACTTAGCACTACCTGGAATTACATTATTCATCTACATGTTTATTGTCTGAATGTCCCATCAGAATGTAAGCTCCATGAGGATAGAGGCTGTCCATCTTGTTAGCTACTGTATCTAGAATAGTGCACATAATAAATAATATAATAAATATCAGCTAATGAATGACTGAATGAGTCAGTCATGAGAGAGTTACGATATAAACCTCCAAGAGTAAGTTACAGAATATTATATACAGTTTAGAACCATTTATGTGTCAGCCACACACACGACAACAAAACAACCTAGTTTTTTATGGGAGTAAATGAATCTGAAAGGATGTACATCAAATATAGCAGTGGTTTATCTCCAGGGAGGGTCCTGAGATTAAGAGTTAGGGATGGCAATCTTGTGAAAGTCTTTTTCACCCTATTTTGTGAAGGGTTTTATCAGTCGATCTGTATTGTTTGGAAAATTTGCATCTAGAATGTGATCATATATCTTTTGTTGAATTAAAAATAAAAGTTTAAGTAACAAATTGTGGTCGAAGAAGATGGCAGATCATTATGAGTGGATGTGTTGACAGGAAACATTGATAAATGAAAAAGAAGTATGGAATGATATGTATAGTATAATTCCATCTATTTTTAGTTTAAATTTTTTATTTCTGTCCAAGTAATCCGTATATAATTCGATTCTTAGATGCAAAAATTTGTATGTGCTTATCTATGTATTTGTATATGCATAGGAAAAATGCTGGAAGGGTACCCTCAATAGAGATTACCTCTGGGGAATGGGATTAGATAAAGGGCTGTGAGGGGGATTCTGATTTTTTATTTTATACACTGTTTCTTGGAGGGAGAGATAATGTCATAGTAGAGTTGGAGAAAGCCCTGGGCATGTACCAGGCTCCCATTCTCTGAGCAGAATATATGCAAGAGTGTCCATTCTCACCTCTCAGTTGTTGCAAATCAATGTAGAAATGACAAAGTGTTTTTCCAGCTTATCAAAATGGTCTAGTCAGAAGGAGAATGGGGACCTTGTTTTCCTGGACTGTGACTTAGGAAAAGCGGAAGGACTTAAATCACTGCCAATTATATTGTCTTGCCTTTTATAAAAAATTATTATGAAACACTTTATATTTGAAGAATTAACTCATGCTTGAAGAATTTTATTACAAACATACATGTCCCTACCACGCAGCATAAGAAACAAAATATTAGCAATTTAATTGAAGCCCCCTCGGTACTCCTCTCCATCGTGTCTCTCACACCCCTGCCCCACTACCAAAGTAACCACGAATCAGAATTTCCTATTTTTTACATCCTTATATTTCTGTATACTTATATGACATGTGCATATATCCCTAAGTAATATGTAGTATATTTCATAGCTTGAACTTTATGTAAATGGTATTGAAGTGCTCATGTGCTTCTGCAACTTGCTTTTTTTACCTGGCTTTTTTTTTTTTTTTTTTTGAATTTCATTGATTTTCTTCTTTCTGGTGGAGGTGCTGGGGATGGAACCCAGGACCTCACCCATGCTATGCAGACGCTCTACCACTGAGCTATGCCCCCACCCCCTCACCTGATATGTTAATAAGATTCATCCATGTTGCCATGTGTAGGTCCATTAATTTCCACTGCTCTAGAATATGCTATCTTATGACTACACTGGAATTTAGTGTCTAACAACAGAAGAATAGATAAATACAGATTCCCCCTCTTCTGCCCCCTCCCCAGTATTTTGCTATTATGAACAGTGCTGGTATGAATGTTCTTGTAAACGTTTTCTTGTGCATATGTGGGAGTTTTTGTAGGTGCAAACCTGGAAGTGGAATTCCTGAGTCATAGGGTATGTGTGTCTTCAGTTTGACTAGATATTGCCAAACTGCTTTCCAAAAAGGTTGGGCCAAATTTATATCTCAGTGAGTGGGTGAGATTTCCCTCTCTCCTCTTTCCTGCCAGCCCTTGGCATTGTCAGATGATTGGGTGGAAAATGGCACTTTGTTTTGGTTTTACTTTGCTTCATCTGATTCCTAGTGAGTTTGTACATTTTTGCTTTGCCTTTTTTCTCCCTTGTGAGCTAGGAGGGTGCTTTGGGATGGAGGGTAATAAAGTACAGGATTGAACCAGTTTGAAATTGGGGGCTGTGAGTCTTCCATCTAAGCAGGTAGGGCCTGGGTCACTGGGATTAAAGAGGATCCACACCAGTATGCACAGGGCTCACCACACTGAGATCTGCGGTGGAGGTAAGTGACATCATCAATAGCTCTTTCCCAAACACGCACCTTACACACCGTGCCCTGAAAATTAAATAGCAGTGACAACAACTATTATCATAGGTCACTTTTATCTTGGCTAGGAACAGTGTTAAATTCTTTACATAAATCATCTCACTTCATTCATATGCCAGCCCTACCAGGTAGGTTCCATTAACATTTTACTAAAAAAGGCTTTGAGAGAGAGAGTGACTTACCTAAGGTCATACAGTAGAAGCTATAATTTGAACCTACATCTCTCTCATGCCAAAGTTTGTGAATTTAACAACCACATAGTATCTCAAAATTGGGAGAGATCACTCCATCAATATAGTTTTGAACACATACTTCCGCAATGCTTGAATATTTCTGTTATATGTAATATAAAACATGCCAAAACTTTGTACTGAGTGCTAGGCCTTTATTGCTTCCTCTGGGCAGACAGCACCAGGCTTATTTTCTCCGTGTGACAGGTTAGATTATTAAAGCACAGAAGCTTTTTGGATGAGTCGAGAAGTGCAGAGCAGAGATTTGAGCTCAAAGAGGATAGGGGTATGGGATTGGGTACAGAGAGAAGGAAGAGAGTATCGGGGGTAGGGAAGCTAGTGAGTTGGGGGCAGCTTGAGGGGTGTCCCCATCCCCCCTCTAAGCCCAGGGTTGGGGGTGGGGAAGAGACAAGAAATGCTGCAGTTGGAGCCAGAGCCTCTGCTGCATCTGGCCCAGGAGACCGAGGGGCAGAAAACCACAGAGCAGAGTGGGCACAGGGCCAGCCGCTGGGATTTACTGAGCCCTAAAGAATGAGGGTCCTGTTGAGCAAAGGGAAGTGAAGGAAGTAAGTAGTAGCATTTCCCACTCCAGAAAGCACATGCTGGGGAAGATAAGGGAGACAGGAAGCTGAGTGGGGGTCAGCACTGGTGTGGCTCCTAAGGGTGAGGAGAGGCCCTGCCAGGGCCGCAGGCTGAGCTAGGAACTGGCAGTGTGCCCAGCTTGACTTCAGAGGACCAGGCCTCTCCCTCTCTGTCAGCTACTGAAGATAGGCAGTTTCACCAGCCAGGCCCAACTCATATAACAACAGATAACAAGGTGTGGTCCCTTCAGAGATCACTGCCCCCTTAGGACAGGGAATAGTAATAATAGCATGTATTGGGAGCTGACAGTGTGCTAGGAACCATATGAAGTCAGCAGAGTACTTGTGTTTTATTCTCACTAGTGCCTTACGAGAAGTTTGACGACACGGCCATTACTCCCATTTTACAGATAAGGACACAGAGGCACGGAACAGTGAACTGACCTGCTGGAAGATACCCAACTAGTAAAGATAGATCTGGGACTCAAATGCAGGTGAGCTGTATCCCAAACATGCTTTTGTAGCTATTAGAGACGATCCTAAGAGGAAAAATGAGATGATTCATACAAAGTGCCAGAACATAGTACCTATTCGGTAGGTAGGAGACATAAGAAAGGAACTTGGCCTTAGGGGGGACAGACAGAACTGACCCTGCAGCAGGAAGAATGGAGGGTGGACGTGAAGTAGGATTTCCTGAAGGGGAGGCAAAGGAATAGATATGAATCTTACTCAAGATTTCCTCCTGTACCCACTCCCACATCCCAACTTAGGAAATGTGAAAAGAAACCTGTACAGTCAGAATGATTCCGGCTCTTGCCTGCCTAGCAAGTGGTTGGAACCTGGTGTTTGGGCTTGGCTCCAACGCATCTTTCCAGCCTTATCTTTCCATGTATTCCAGTCTCAGCCAAATCTGCTCCTCTCGGTTTCCTAAACACAGAGCACACAAATGTTATCTTTTCCCTTTCTTCATCTTGTCTTCAGATAAACAGATGTTCCAAATTTTAAGATGGTTAATTTTATCATCTCTTCTATTAGTTCATGCTTCTTGTGCCTGTGTGAGACATCTTTCCCTACCCTGGGGTCATGAAGATATTCTATTTACTTTAAAAAGCTTTATAGTTTTGTGTTTCACCTTTAGGTGTCTGGTATGAAATAAAGGTCAAGATGAATTTCCTTAATGTGGATATCTGGTTGTCCCAGCACCGCTTATTGAAAGTCTGCCCTTCCTTACTGATCTGCAGTGACTTCTCTGACTTGAGTAGAAGTGATTCTTTTGTTTCAATGACCTATTGAAATTGTATAGACTTATAATACATATCTATATCTTACAGGTCAAGTCTTCCCACCTTGTTCTTCAAGAGTGTCTTGGCTATTTTTGAATATTGAACTTCCATACATAAATTTTAGAATTATTTTACCAAGTGGATAGAATTTTAGTTGGTATTGCAATTGATGGCTTTGGGGAAAATTGACATCTTCACAATACTGAGTTATCCAATGCATAATAGACTATATCTCTTCATTTATTTACATCTCCTTTGGTGTCTCCCAGAGTTAGCTAAGTTTCTCTTCTAGATATCTTGCCCACCCTTGGTCAGATTTTTCTCCAGGTCTTTCATATTGTAAAATGTTATTGAAAAGAAATTTCGTGTTCTAATTGCTTATTGCTGATATATAGAAATACTGATAATTTTGTTGCATTGCTTTTGTATCTAAAAATCTTAATTAACTCTTTTAAAAAAATTAACTCTTTTATTTATTCCAATAATTATTTGTACATTCTTTTGGATTTTCTATATGCATAGGCATATCACTAGTAGATAGTGACAGCTTTATTTCTTCCTTTCTAATTTTTATACAGTTTCTTTTTCATAACCTATTGTCCTGTCTCTGACTTCTAGTGCCATGTTGAATAGAAATGATAGAAAATATAAGTGAGTATTCTTGTCATTTTCCTGGCTTAAAAAGGAAGATTTTTAATATTTTAATCATTAAATATCATGTTTGCTCTATTTTTAAAAAATATATACCCTTTATTGGATTAAGGAAGAGTTCTTTTATTCCTAGTTTGCTGAGTTTTTGTCATAAATGTTTTGAGTTTTTCAAGGCCTTTATCATTAGCTGATAAAATGATCATGTGATTTTCCATCTTTAATTTGCTAATGTGGCAAATGAGTTAAGTGACTAGTGTTAAACTAAACTTGCATTGCCGAGGACAACTTCTTCATGAGGGATTATCCTTTTTATATATATTTTACTCTTCTGCTGCTTTTCTCTAGACTTCCCCAGACCTTCCCCACTCTTTTAAAGCCCTGCTCAGATACCACTTCCTTCTGAAAGCCTTCCCAGATGCCCCTCACTACAACACTCTTCTCACAAAGCCAATAAAATGTTGCCTCCTGTTGTAGCTGCATTGTAACTATATTGTCACCTTCTATCCCCTTGTCTTCTCTCCTGGACTATAAACTCCTGCAGGGCATTTTGGTGCCCTCTTCTCAGCCCACTCCCTTCTCGCAGAACCCAGAGCAGAGGTGGTATCGAGTGTAACACAGAGGATGGGATCTGGGGTAAAGCTGCCTGGGCTCACATCTCAGCTTGGCCACTTGCTGGCTGTTGGATTGAGGGCCTGCCACCTGTCTCTTAGAGTTGTGAGAATAGGATGTTAGACGTGAATCCCTTAGTACAGCTCTGGGCATGTATTATTTTTGTTATCTTAGTCCATGGCTACTACACTCTATGCTTCTCTTACTCTGAACTGCTCACAGGTCATTTCCAAGAGCTTCTGAGAGCCATCTCATCTTCCTTGATTTCCTCTAAAGCTGTTCATATGCTGCTTCATTCTTTCAGTCAGTGGGCATTTATTGAGCACTTCCTGTGTGGTGAAGCAGACAAGATCCCTCCTCAGGAAGCAGACAAGACAGTCAAACAGGGGAGATAGACATATAGACAGACAATGATAATACAGTGTGATAAGTATTTAGACAGAGGGCTAGGGCGGTGGAGGACTGGGGCTGGGGAGCATGGGGGGCATTTAGCTTGTGAGAGTGGATTCCTCTGACTTAGCCTGAGGGTCAGACTAGACTTCACTGAGGAGGTGATGCCTAAGCTGGTCCTGCAGGACAACTGATGGATGGGAGTGGGGGTAGGGCAGGTGTGGGGAAGAGTTGTTTCAGTAGAGGGAGAAGAAGGTGCAAAAGAATATAAGATGACAAGAGAAAGGATATAACATGCTTCAGAAATTGGTACTTCTTAAGCGTGGCCGAAACAGAATAGGTGGTGAGGAGGGAGAAGTGATGTGAAAGGTAAGCAGGTGTCTGATGAAGAGTCTGTCATACTACAGTAAGGAATTGAGACTTTATCTGGAGGTAATTCTCACCCCCTTCTTTGGTCCACCTAACACCTATTAGAGTAGGAGTCACTGACTCCAGGAAGCCTTCCCTGACTTTCTGCCCACTAGCCTGTGTTGGCTTTTCCCTTGGTTCTACTATAGCCCTCTCTTTCCCCTTATCACAACCCTCACTTCTTTCCATGAGAATTATCTATTTAAGCATCTCTCCTTCATACCAAAAGCAGGACAGGGAATATGTTTTAACATTTCTGTAACATGAGGCTGGCAGAGTACATGGCACCTGGTAAATGCTAAATAGATATTTATTGGATGGATGAACCAGCACATAGGACATCCAGGGAAGGAAAGAAAATTGTGACCAGCAAAATGCCTGGCACATAATTGGCCCTTCAAAAATTATTTCATCTTTTTTGTGCACCAGATTTCTCATCTGGGAAATGGGGATAAAACAGAAATTCCCTCAAAGGGGATGTTTTTAACATGCGGAGTATCCTTGACACTGAATGGCAGACCCTGGGTCAAGCACTTCACAGCATGTTAAAAAACATAATTCTCATGCAAATAGACAGTGAGCATAGGTCAGAGTTTCATTTAACTCATTAATAAGGGGACAAGCAGGATGACCAAGCCAGTTCAAAATAGAATATTAAAACTGGGGGTTTTATATTCAATGAAAAAAGAAAAATCTTGAAATGAGATTGCTAAATTATATACAAATGGATTAATGTCTTCCAGGGTAATAAAACTGTAACCTTTAGGATTATCTTCTCTACCAGACAGAAAAGGAAATCATCATATCTCACTACGTTACAGAATTGTAAAATGTCTGGGCCCTCATCAGTTGTGTAAATAATGTTGAATTTCTCTTCAGGGGCAGATGACTCTTAAGTAGACTCGCTAATCAATGCTCTATTGTGACATCAAAAGGTCATGTAATCATCGTTTTACTTTAGTCACATGTTTTAGATAGTTTTCTTAACACTGGTAAGTTTAGTTTAACAGACACTGTTACTATTATAAAGCTCTCAATTAATATTTGCTGAGAGGATTTTCACTCTACTAGGCTTTGTTCCTTCTCTCTGGTGTCAGAGTTTGGGACCTACAGAGTGGGTAGACTGAGGCGGGTACCCCATAGGATCCTATGCTCTTCCTTCCCTCAGCCTGGGGTGGCATTGGGCTAATTCTGTATCATTAAATAGGCAGAGAAAGGATCTGCTTTGGGCATCAGCAAAGCAGGTATGTACCCCTCTCCCCATAAGAACAAAAAATTTTTGAAAGTACTGGATATTTCCAAAAAGACAGAGAAGTAGATACCATGGGGAAAAAATCATAAATTTGTTGCACCACTATCCATTTATTTATTTTTCCCCATTTTTCAATGTAGAAAATTGTGGTTAAAAACATATGACATAAAATTTACCATTTTAACCATTTTAAATATACATTTCAATGGCATTAAGTACAGTCACAATGTTGTACAACCATCACCATCGACCATCTCCTGAACTCTTTTCATCTTGCAGAACTGGAACTCTGTACTTCTTAAATAATAACACATTGCCCTTATCCCCAGCCCCGGCAACCCTTCTGTTTTCTGTCTCTGTGAATTTGACTACTCTAGGTACCTCATATATGTGGTATCATACAATATTTGTTCTTTTGTGGCTGGCTTATTTCATTTAGCATCATGTCCTCAAGGTTCAGCCAAGTTGTAGCATGTGTCAGAATTTCCTTCCTTTTTAAGGCTGAATAATATTCCATTGTATTTATATCACATTTTGTTTATTCAGTCATCCATTGATGGATGCTTGCTTTGCTTCCATCTTTTGGCTGTCACCTCCCTTTTTTATAGCATAAGATTATTTTTGTTTTGAATTGCCCATTTGGGTTGGACACCATTCTCAGGGCTTGAGATACTCAAAGATTGTAATCTGACTCAGGGTCTGGGACTGACCAGACTGTGAGACCATTTGTGGTTACTTCTTGATTCTGTATTTTCCTAAGTATAACCAGGATGACTAGTTTTCTCTAGGCAGATTTACCCACAGGTCCAAGTTTATGTGGAACATGAATGTTACAAAATGTGTCTGGGGCTCTGACGTGCTGTAAAATTTGGATATGCTGGGGACAGGGGAAATTCAAGCATTTCTGTAAAGCAAGAGAAGGGAAATTTCTAGGAATAAACTAGTTATTTCTTGGCAGTCTGTAAGTATGTAGGATGCAAGCTCTGCTCTGCGAATTGGGAGAATCTTCTTGAACCACATGACTTCTAGATGCTAGAATAGGAATTCCCAGATATTTCCCTGCTAAAAGTAGTCAAGAGTATTGGGTCAAAAGAGAACTAAAATGCCTTGGAATCCAGCTTCAGGGAAATGAAATGTTTACTCTTTCCAGCAAAAAGGAAGGTAATGTTGAATGTAGAGTCACATGAAGCTAAAGCTAGGGGACACTGCAAAAGTCAATCAGATCTCCACTTTTTAATTCTTCATTGTCTTTTATTTATACAATTGTCATTAACTTCATCAATGCAGTAGAGTATAGACTGTCTCAGTCCAAATCTTGGCTCTACCACTTACTCACTGTGAGACATTGGTTGTTATTAAACCTCTCTTCAGTTTCTAAGATATGTGCCTCAATTTTTTAAATCTTTAAAATGGTAATAATAATACTATTGTCTCAGAGGATGGTGGTAAGGACCAACGGTGCTGATGCATGTAGTACCAAGAATAGTGCGTGGGACATAGTAAATGCTACGTAAATGCTTGGTATTAATAATGCATTTTGGCTGCCTTCTTCTCCTTCTCTCTCTTCTTTTTCTTCTTCCTACTATTATTATTCAGTTTGCAAATAATCAAATCTCACTTGAAGTGTCGTCCTACAGTTTTATTCTGCTTCATGATTGTTTCAGGGGAAATTTTCTGCAGTTGGTGTGTGTTGAATTCTGTTTTCTGACTTTTTTTTGCAATAACTATGAATCTGTTAATATTTTTCATTGTCCTGAGAGGTAGTCGCATCCTCTCATTTTCCAGATTTGGAAACTGAATCCCCAAAATGGAAAGTAACTTGCCCAAGATCACACAGAGACAGTGACTAAACCAGTATGAGAACCAAGGCCTTCTGACCACAAGTCCAAGGCTTGTTCCACTTGGCACAGAGTCCAAGAAAACTGACCTTGGCTATTGATACAATCTGAGTGTCCTCCAGACACCCACAGAAGACTTGACCACTCTGTAATTCCAAGTATTTTCCAAAAGACATCTTTTGTTTCTATCAAAATTGCAAGCACTTCAAGGGAAAGGTCTATGGCTTGACTACTTTGTAATCTTCATTGTATGCCCAACAATATGCTTCAAACTTTTGAGGGCAGAAAGTATTGCCTATATCACCTTGGATAATTAGGGGCTGATGTTCAATAAATGGAACTAATTAATACACCCTTACTTTTGTTTTTTTGAAAAAGAGGAATGGGGGTAAGGAAGAGAATATTTACTAGGAAGTTAATATGTTTTAGTCGCTGTGCTAGAATTTTCACCACTATCCCATTTAATCCCCAGAAATCCTTTACAGCATTGTCAACTTCCAGATTTTGAATCAGGAAATTAAGGTTCAGAGTGATTAGGCAACTTACTATGAGTGTCTTCATGAGTAAATATTCAAGACTGACACTTCTCTCGTGGACTATAACTTTCTAGACTCTAATGTGACCACAGAGTGAGAGGTAAAGCTAGGAGAAAAGAGACCTAAACGATCCAGAAGGTTTAAAAAAAAAAAAAGATTTTTTTCTCATGAGAAACCATAAAATCAGCCATATACACTGTGAAAATATAAGTCATCATCATATTTGTTCCATGACAGTGTGGAAATGCATATTGTCATCAGGCTAGAAAAAGAAGACAGAAAAATTATGAAAATTGAGCAGTCTTGCTCATGGAAAGAGACCTGTCAGAGGAGCATATAGCTCAGTGGTTGTGTGCTTGCTTAGCATGCACAAGGTCCTGGGTTCAATCCCCATCACCTCCATTAAGAAATAATTAAGTAAACAAACCTAATTACTTCCCTATCCACCCCCCCCCCCCCCATGAAAGAGACCTATCATTACCAGATCTAGGCAACCTGGCCCCACTCTCTGTGCAAACATTTTTGAATGGAGACAAAAAGATAAGCTATAGGACTTATATGGAGAAGGATAATTAGGCCTGGACGAGTTTCATAGCATGGAAGGGCCCAGACCTGAAAAGTGTTTAGTACTTGTGCTGGGCTAAAAAAAATGGCCCCCTAAAGATAATTAGATCTTAATCCCTGGAATCTGTAAGTATACCAAATTTGGAAAAAGAGTCTTTGCAGATGTGTTTAGGTTAAAGATCTTGAGATGGGAGGTTACCTTGTGTTATCCAGGTGGGCCCCAAATGCAATCACATGAGTCCTTATAAGAGAAAGGCAGAGGGAGCTGTGACACACACCTGCAGAGGAGGAGGTGATGTGAACACAGAGGCAGAGATTGGAGTGATATGGTCACACGCCATGGAATTCCAACAACATTCCCTTCTCAAAGAGAAGCTAGAAAAGCAAGGAGCAGATTCTTCCCTCGGGCCTCCAGGGGGACTGTGGCCCTGCCAACATCTTGATTTTGGCACACAGAAACTAATGTTAGACTTCTGACTTCCAGAACTGTGAGAAAATACATTTCTGTTGTTTTAAGCCACCAAGTTTGTGGTAATTTGTTACAGTAGTCACAAGAAACTAATATGTACTCCTGTGCTGTTTATCTGAGTCTCAGTTTATTATTATCTCCTTTCCCATCTGGCACTTCCAAGAAGAGTTTCCAAAAGCATCCCAATATTTTTTATGTGTTTCTTCTGCCAGGCACTGTGACAAACACTTTACGTGTAATAGCTCAATGAACCCTTATAATCCTATTAGGTAGATACTAATATTATTCTTAGTTATAGATGAGTAAAATGAGGCTCAGAAGGAAAGCTGGTGGGACCACACTAGTGGATGGAACTAGTATTCCTACTCAGGTATGCTCAAATCTAAAGCCCACACTTTAAGCCTCTATATTGTACTACCTCAAGCTCTCTGGGTTAAGTCAGGGTTTTAATTCTTGTATCTACTGACATGATGGCATTTCAGGACATTTATCTGAGTGATAATTTCAAGGATGCTGGACCAAAGGAGACCAAATGTACCTTCATTCCAACTCAAAGAACTGAGCTGCGACTTCCCTCTGACTCTTTTTCAGCAGAAAAGAGGATAGCCAATTCTAGCATTACAGAAAGCTCAAGTTAAGAGCACCTCAAAGATTCATTTGTTCAGATTCCTCACTTATAGATGAAAAAGCTGGGTTCAGAGAAGGGGAATACCTGCCTAGGGTCACAAATAGAGGCTTTAAGTGGTAAAGCTGGGATTGAAATCCAGGTCTCACTTCAAATCCAGGGTTGATTCTATGGCACATCGCGCTGCCCAAAGTCATGGGTGTTGCTCTGGTCTAAGATACTGACCAAACTCTGGGAACTTGCACGAAGGAAAATGGAAAAGTGGGTCTTGACCTTCTCAAAGCTATAGTGCCCCAGGGTCTTCATTCTCACCTGGAATAAACTTCTGGGCTGCAACCACTGAGATGGTCCAGGGAATCGGGAGGGGGAAGCTTCTTCCTTCGGATGGAGACTGAAGAGACTGTGATGATGTGACCCCATCCCAAATGGGAGGAGAGGAATGTCAAGAATTCACGAATACCTAGAACGGAAGGGATTTCCAAAAATCTCAAGGGTGGCAGCTTTGGACAAATAAATGGAAGTAAGTTGTACCTTACACAATTAGCTGGGAACTGGTTTGGGAAACTTAATATGCTTACTTATGGTAAAGGCTGGACATTCTTCATCCATCTTTACATACATCCACTCAATAAATATTGAATCCCTGCCAGTCTCTGCCTTCATGCTTAATAAGCATGCAGTTAAGAAAAAAGAGATAATATATTTAAAGTACTCCGTACAGTCTTAGTACACAATAAGTGCTTAAAAATGTTGCTAAGAAACTGGAGACAACACAAACAGATAGAAAGATGTACTGTTTCCTTCGACTGGAAGAATTAATATTGTTAAAATGGCCATACTAAGGCAATATACAGATTCAATGCAATCCCTATAAAAATATCAATGGCTTTTTTCACAGAGTTAGAATGAATAATCTTAAAATTTGTATGGAAACACAGAAGACCCTGAATAGTCAAAACAATCTTGAGGAAGAAGAACAAGGCTGGAGAAATCATGCTCCCTGACTTCAGATTATACTACAAAGCTACAGTAATGAAAACAGTATGGTACTGGCACAAGAACAGACACATAGATCAATGAAACAGAATAGAGCGCCCAGAAACAAACCCATGCACTTATGGTCAATCTATGACAAAGGAGGCAAGAATATACAATGGAGAAAAGACAGTCTCTTCAGTAAGTGGTGCTGGAAAAACTGGACAGCTACATGTAAAAGAATGAAATTTGAACATTCTCTAACACCATGTACAAAAATAAACTCAAAATTGATTAAAGACCTAAATGTAAGACTGGAAATCATAAAACTCCTAGAAAAAACACATAAATTTTGACATAAATTTTAGCATTTTTTTTTGGATCAGTCACCTAATGCAACGGAAACAAAAGCAAAAATAAACAAATGGACCTAATCAAACTTAAAAGCTTTTGCACAGCTAAAGAAACCATCAACAAAATGAAGACAATCTACTGAATGGAAGAGAATATTTGCAAATGATACAACAGATAAGGGGTTAATATCCAAAATATATGAACAGCTCATATAACTCAACATCAAAAAACACAAACAACCCAATTAAAAAATAAGTAGAAGACCTTAATAGAAATTTCTCCAAAGAGGACGTGAAGCTGGCCAGCAGGTACACGAAAAGATGCTCAACATCATTAATCATCAAGGAAATGCAAATCAAAACCACAATGAGATATCACCTCACACCTGCAGAATGGCTTTCATCAAAAAACAAACAAAAACCACAGAAATAACAAATGTTAGCAAGCATGTGGAGAAAAGGGAACCCTTGTACATTGTTTGTCGTGCAGCCACTGTGGAAAACAGTATGGACGTTTCTCAAAAAACTAAAAATAGAACTACCACATGACCCAGCAATTCCATTCCTGGAAGAACACAAAAACACTAATTTGAAAAGATATATGCACGTCAATGTTTATAGCAGCATTATTTACGTTTGCCAAGATATGGAAGCAACCAAAGTCCATCAACAGATGAATGGATTAAGAAGATGTGGTATATGCATATACAATGGAATACTACTCAGCCATTAAAAAGAATGAAAATTTGCCATTTGCAACAACATGAATTGACTTGAAAGGTATTATGCTAAGTGAAATAGGTCAGACAGAGAAAGAAAAATACTGTATGATATCACTTATATGTGGAATTTAAAAAATACAACAAACTAGGCAGGACGGTATAGCTCAGTGGTAGAGTGCATGCCTAGCATGCACGAAGTCCTGGGTTCAATCCCCAGTACCTCCATTGAAAAAAAAAAAAGAAAAACCTAATTACCTCCCCTCTCCCCCCAAATACAACAAACTAGTCAATATAACAAAAAAAAGAAACAGACTCACAGATAAAGAGAACAAACTAATGGTTACCAGTGGGGAGAGGCAAGGGGGAAGGGGCAAGATAGGGGCAGAGGCTTAAGAGGTACAAACTATTATGTATAAAATAAACGAGCCACAAGGATGCATTGTACAATACAGAGAAAATAGCCAGTATTTTATAGTAACTGTAAATGTAGTATAACCTTTAAAACCAGAATCACTATACTATACACCTGTAACATATAATATTGTATATCAACTACACTTTAATAAAAAATAATTAAATAAAAATAAAAGCTTAAAAAATGTTGTTGCTAAGACATTAATTAATACTAGTATTTGTAATACCCACTGTCTTTGAGACACGTTGATCTCAGCTTCACCGACTATATATCCCACATGCTCCTAGCTTGGGTTCCGCCGCCCATTGCACACTGGGGCTTGTAGTCCGGAAGTGAGTGGTTGATTCATCAGCGCGCATGCGCCATGGCGCGAATTCCCGGAAGAACCGGCAGAGGTTCCCAGGATGAGCTGGGGGTTGTGGCTGCTGCTGCGGCGGCTGCGCTGACAGTACACGAACTCTATGCCTTTCCGGCTGCTCGTCCCGTTTGGCCTCCTCTGCGTGCTGCTGCCCCTGCACCATGGTGCACCGGGCCCCGATGGCACCGCGCCCGACCCCGCCCACTACAGGTGAAGGGGGCCAGTCTCCCAACTTTCCGTAGTTGGGGAATGGGAAGCGCAGACCCGGTCCCTTTCCTTTCCCTCCATCCCAGGACCCCCATCCTGACCTGTTTGGACCCCGCCACTGGGCTCCCGGCAGAAATCAGGTGCTGATTCCCATTTTCCGCCTTATTTTTTTTTCTTTTCCCCTGTCTCGTTTCGTTTGGTGGTCCCCTGCCTTATTTCTCGTACCCCGCCCCAGGGAGCGAGTTAAAGCCATGTTCTACCACGCCTACGACAGCTACCTGGAGAATGCCTTTCCCTACGACGAACTGCGACCTCTCACCTGTGACGGGCACGACACCTGGGGCAGGTAGTGCAAGGGGAGGAACAAAGGGGTGGCCTTGATCTGGCCGTCCGGTCCTAGGCGGGCGGGTCTGCTGGGGCTGGTGGCTTCATGGTCTCCTTACCGTTTCCGGAAAAGCTCATAGCCAGGGTGAGATCGCGTTCTTTCCAGTTCAGGCTAGCAACACCAGGATCCACCCAGCCTCCTGGAAAGTTGGATCCCATCGTGGAAAAAGCCTGGGGTAGCCTGGTGGGCTGGACCTCTGGGCTTCCGCCATAACAGTAACAGGCATCAGCTGTTGGGATCTGGGCAAATCCTTGGAGTCTAGGATATGTGGAAGGGCTTCCAGAAGTCAGAAGACCCAACCCCTTCATGTTATAAGTGGGCAAACAGGCCCAGGAGGGGATGTAACTCTCCCAAACAGGAAACTTCAGAGCCTTTGTTAGTGTAACTGAAACACACTTCCCCCTCACATCCCTGACTGCTTCTTGAGATCTCAGCTCAAAATGTCACCTCAGCATCAGTTCCCCTAACTATCCAACCCCAACAGGTCACTCTCACAAATCACCTGTTTTATTCCTGGCACTTCTCACTCTCTGATACTATCATTTCACTTGTCTGTTAGTTTGTCTTTCTTACTTCCACTAGAGTAAAAATATATGAGAGATGGGATGCTGTATTTTTCCTTGCTGAGTGAGGGAGGAATCTGCATTTAGCTGAAGATGATATTGATTAAACACTGTGCTAACCATTTTACTTGTGTCATCTCATTTAATTAGCACCCCCAGGAGTTAAGTGCTGTTATTTCTGTTTTACAAATGAATATGCTAAGGACTAGAGAAGTAAACTAGACAAAATTTGTGCTGGTTTTTGTTTTTTTAGTTGAAAAAAGTAATACAAGCAAATGGCAAATTCAAGCAGTGAATGTCACATAATAAAAAATAAATATCTCCCACGCCCTAGAACTCCAACTACTGTTAACTTTCTTGTATATCCTTCCAGAAATACTTTTGGTTTATATGATCATATAGGTATGTATATGTGTGTGTTTTTAAGTTAACTTCTTAAAGGTGTAACTTACCTAAAATGCACCCATTTAAAGTGTATAGTAACCACTGTCACAGTCAAGGTAGAGAACATTTCTGTCACCCTAAAAAGTTCCCTTGTGGCCCTTTATAGTTAATTCCTCCACCACCACTGAGCCAAAAAACTACTAATCTGCTTTCTGTCTATGTCTCTTTTTGAAGATACCGTTAGAAACATACGACACAGCCTCTTCTGTACCTTGTCATTTTCATTTACACAGTTAAAAGATACACAGTTTAAGTATCTTCACATTAGCCCACAGAACTCTTGATAACAATCTTTTTGACAACCTCATTGTTTTGCACTGTTTGAATGTATTACAGTTTAGTTAATCACTCTTCAACTGGTGTACATTTGGGTTATTTCTGGCTTTTTGCTGTTCTAAATACAATATTGCCATGAGTGTTCTCAAGCATACAGTTCTGCACACTGTGAGATAAATTCCTAGATGTGGAAATTCCTGTGCTCTGAGATACAATCTTATACTGCCTCCCTATGGCAGAGGAGAATGCCAGAGAATGTAGGTGATATGTTCAACTACAGTCAGCCACAGCAGCCCACCTCCCAGGTGCCTTAAATGGGTCAGAGTTTCCCAGCAATTTTCACTGGCTTCTCTGTTGTGACTGCCAGTAGGACTGGCAGAGATATTGCTGTGCCTTTCTTGTTAGTTTTTGGAGTGTCTGATCTGGGGCAGCCTTAGTTTTTGATGTTTGATTTTCTTACTAAGCAGCTGGGATTTTTTTGTCCTTTCACAGTTTTTCCTTGACTCTAATTGATGCTCTGGACACCTTGCTGGTAAGTGTCTCATCTATTCCTTTTTTCTCCAACATTGCATAACCTACATCCTTCCTCTTTTGGCAGCTTGACTGTGGGTGAAAAATGAGTTCTTCACCTAGCCCTATTATTTTTCATCTTATGATTCTAGAACCATCGGGTTCTGGATGCCCAGCTAGAGGAAAATGATGAATTCCAACTTATTCAGATTCATTTATGCAGCAAATGTTTCTAGAGGACCTTATAAACACAGAACTATGATAAGCCTGTATAACTCTGTGGGGGATACAGAAGCTTTGATACCCTCTTTGTTTTCAGAGGCTTACATTCTAATGGTCAATTCAGTAATAAAAATGCTGACAGTAACCAGTTAGTGTGTTACATGTAGGGCTTGTGCTAAGCGCTTTACATGTGTTATCTTGTTTATTGCTTCCAACAACCCCATGAGATAAGTACCTTATCTCTTTTTGCAGCTGAGAAATCTGATGCTATAGAAAGGGGGAATGGTTTGGCTGGGGTGCACAGTTATTAAACGGCAGGGCTAGGACTTGAACCCAGTTCTGTATGATTCCAAGCTTTAACCATCATCCTTAAAAAGACCACAAGAAAGATTTTCATACCTTTCCCCCTATTTCACTATTTCTGGTTCTCTGTCACCCCTACTCATTTTTATAATATTTACATGATAGTTTTGTGATCACTCTATAGATATAATTTAGCTGCTTTTTTTTAGGCTTAAATTTGTATATTATCTATCCATCAAATATTTATTTATTGTTGAGGGCCAACTGTGTACCAAGCACAGGGCTAAGCTCTGGAGTTATGATGGTGAGTTTAAGCAGACATGGTCCCTGCTTTCCTGGAGTTTATGATTTAAGTGAGGGCAACAAAGAATGACCCTAAAGAATATATAATTACAAATTGAGGTGAGTGCCGTGTCAGAAAGGAACATGGTTCTGTGAAACGACCTAGAGTGAGGGGGTCAGGAAAGACTTTCCTAAAGTAGTGAGATGATACTTAAGTTGGGATCTGAAGGAGAAGTGAGTATTGACTCAGGAAGCAGGGGTGGAAAAAGTGGCCAGGCAGAGGGAACAGCCTGTGTGTGCAAAGTCCTTGTGGCAGGAGAGAGTGTGGCAAGTGCAGTGAGTTAAAGGAAGGCCAGTTTGGCTGAAATGTGGAGAAGGAAAAGGAAGAAGCAAAGTGGAGCTGGAGGGATAGAGAGGGATCAGATAATGCAAGTCTTTGTTCACTATGTGAAGGATTTGGATCATTAATTTGAGGGCAATGGAAGGCCACTGGGATTACTCAAGTAGAGGTCAGGAAATGATGAGATTTCTGTTTTGAGAAGATCTCTGGCTGCATTGTGGAGAAGGATTCATATAATCATTCAGCAAACATTTTGTAAGTAATTGCTTCATGGACTGCACTCAGCACTCTGGGGGAATGCCGGAGTGAGTGAGGCTCCTGCCTATGCAGAGATTCTTGACATGTGGTAAGAAATAGATGCCCTAAGAGTTGGGATAAACTTACTGGAGTCTTTGAAAGGAAGAGGAGGTTAATTTCAGCTGGAGGAATCAAAGGCTTCCTAGAGAAGGTGACATTTAGACAATAGGTTGGTTTTGGAAATGGGAAGATACAAGGTGTGATTTCTGGTAGAAGGAACAGCACACCTGAAGGCAGAACATCAGGGAATAGCGGGTCCAGTTTTGCTGAAGTGAGTGAGACTAGGGTAGCTGAACAATGAGAAACGTGGTCAGAAGGATAGATTGGGTCTAAATCAGAGGTCCTTGAATGCTGAGATAGGATTATTTTGGTTGCAAGTGACAGAGACTCAAATCAAACTGATTTAGACAGGAAGAAAATTTACTGAGTCATATAACTAAAAAGTCTAGGTAAAGACTGGCCTGAGTCCTAGCTGGTTCCAGATAAACAGTGTCATTAGGAATCTCTTTTTCTGTCTCTTATTTCTGCCTTCTTTGCTGGCTGTATTCTCAGGCTCTCTGTAAGCTGGCAGGGTAGTCAACAGTAACTCCAGACTTCCATTCCACTTATTCAGTAACCTGTGTGTGGAGAGGATTAGTCCTTTTCTATTAATTCCAGGGACTGAGTCTTATTGGTCTGGCCTGGGTCACACATCTATCCCTGAACCCATCATGTGGCCAAGGGATATAGAATGCTGGCTGGTCCAGGTGAAATGCCCATACTTGGAGCTGAAGGGATGGAGTCAGCTTCTTCTAATTCCAAGAGTAACTGTAGAAGAAGGGTGATTCCTCAAGGGAAAGTACGGGCACTATTGTCAGAATAAAAGGTATTAGGATTGCATTTGGCTCATGGTTTAAACAAAAAGTAATTTTCTCAAGTAAAAGAGAATTGGAAGGTAATCTTTAGCACTGGGTCAGCTGCTCAACTGTGCCATCAGGGACCCAAGCTCTTTGTATCCTTCCATTCTACCATCATTAGTATATTGACTTTCATTCTCATGCTTGTACCTCATGGTCCAAGAGTAAAAGCCATGCCAGCTGTGCCTTGTCCCTTTTTATTAGGGAAACAGAAGCTTTCTGAGAAGTGCCCCCAGTAGACTTCTCAAGGCTCAGAATTTGCTGGTTATACAATCACCTCTAGCAGCAAAGAAGGCTGAGAAAACAAGTATCTGGATTTCTAGTCTTGATGGCTGGAAGCTACAAGGGTAAAGGAGTTGTAAATCAGTATTGGTCCAACCAACCTGTAGTATTTTCCACAAGGATGAATGTGACAAGATTAAAAACAACAGATACCCACTGAAAATGTCAAACTAAGATTTCCTTATGTGGTCTACGCTCCTTATATTATTTCCATTTATATAAGTACATAAGGATTCTTAAATTGGTACCGAAGAATTTCCTTAACCAGTCTCTTGATATTGAATCTGAATGATTATTAACTCTCAGTGTTTTCTCCTATTATCATTAGTCCTAGAACAGAAACTGCAAATCTTATGTTAAATAAGTGAGAGTCACATGAGATAGGGTCCTAGAGTCTGAATCTGGCATCTTCAGTGCCTACAAGCCTGAGAGCCTCACTGTCAGGTTTCTCTTTCCTCCAGATTTTGGGGAATGTCTCAGAATTCCAAAGAGTGGTTGAAGTACTCCAGGACAACGTGGACTTTGATATTGATGTGAACGCCTCTGTGTTTGAAACCAACATCCGAGGTGAGGACTGCCTTCTACGGCCCTTGGAAGAAAGGAGAATGTGGAATTTTGGCTTCTGTGTAAGCCAAGAGATGGTAAATAGGATCTTAAGGGCCAGCCCTACCAGGGCACTTGACTCAAACCAGACTGACAGGGCTCTTCTTCCCTCCTGAAAGGTGGAGTGGGAGGTCTTGGGATCGCTCATCCGTTTCAGACATGAAAGTGAGCAGGGGACAGAGAAAAGATTGAAGAGAAATTTGCCAAAATTACTCACGTATTTAACATACATTTGGTATTAGGCATTCAGCCACGAGCAAGAAAGATGTAATCCTTGCCTTCTTGGAGCTTTCTGCCAATAGAACTTTCTGTGCTGATGATGGAAATGTTTTATATCTGTGTTGTCCAGTACAGTAGCTACTAGCCACATGTGGCTATTGAACATTTGAAATATGTCTCCTGTAACTGAAGAGCTGAATTTTTCATTTCATTTTATTTTAATGAATTTAATTTTAAATAGTGACAAGTGGTTAATGATTACTGTATTACCATTTTACACAGTGCAAGTCTACAGTATTAATTTCCAAACCTGGCTGCCCATCAGAACTACTTGGGACCTTTTAAAAAGTTCACATGTCTAGACTCCACTCTAAATCTAATGAATTGGGATCTCTGGGTTGGCTCTAGGACCAGTATTTTAGCAGATCCCCAATGATTCTTACAAAGCTAGCACAACTCTTATTTTCAGTGAGCTTCTAGACCACCAGTGGCTTAACAGCTGTTACCTCTGGATGGCAGAGTTACATTTTTTTCCTCCTTATTTTGATCATCTTTATTTTGTATGTAATTTGCAATGATTCTATTACTGTTATGTGATAAATAATTAAAAAAAAAAAAAGACTAGAGAGCAGAGGGACAGCAGTATGAAATCCTGGCTTAGAATCAGACCAGAGTTTGAGGCCATGCTCATTGCTGTGTCAGAGAACTTCTGAGCTTGATTTCTCGTCTATAAATTAAGGTTGTCTTTATACCTTAGTTTCTAATATGAATATATATCAGCTTTCTTTTGGTTGACATTTGCCCAGAGTGTCTTTTACTTCTCTTTTATTTTCAGTCTTCCTGTATTTTTATGATTAAACGTATCTTTTGTAATTTACATACTATATTTTGTTTATCCATTCTGATAATCCTCTTTTAACTGAAGCATTTAATCTATTTACATTTAGTGAAATTACTGATGTATTTGCATTCATTTCTATGGTACTACTTTGTGCTGTTTATCTGATCTCCTTTAGGTCCTTTTTCTTTTTTATGCCTTCTTTAGATTGACTCCATATTCTCTTATTCCATTTTCCTCTTACTAACTTAGAAATTACACACAGTATCTAGCTGATTAAATAGTTCTCCTAGAAAATTCAACAAGCATAACGAAATTTAAAATTAATGAAAAATTATTCTCCTCCTGAATAGTACAAAACCTGGCTCTGAGGATATCCTTACCTGTATGCTATAGCTACATATTTTAATTATTTGTTTTAAGCCATCCACACATTATTGTTGATCTGTATAGTTGAAGTTTTAGATTTACTCATATATTTACCACTTTTTGGGCCATCTTTTCTTCTTGTGTCTCAGACCTTATACCTGTGATCCCCTTCCTTCTACCTGAAGTATTTCCTTTAGAATGTCCTTTAGTGCAGGTGTGTTCTTGGCAAACTTTCCCAGCTTTGTTTGTATGAAAATGTCTTTATCTCATTGTCTTTGTTTGGTCTCTGGGGATATTTTTGCAGGGCATATGGCTCCTGGCAGATGATTTTTTTTTATATACAAACATTTTTTGTTGAGTTATAGTCATTTTACAATGTTTTGTCAAATTCCAGTGTAGAGCACAATTTTTCAGTAATACACGAACATACGTACATTCATTGTCACATTCTTTTTCGCTGTGAGCCACCACAAGATCCTGTATATATTTCCCTGTGCTACACAGTACAATCTTGTTTATCTGTTCTACGTTTTGAAATCCCAGTGCCTTCCCACCTCCCGGTGGATGATTTTTTGGTCTTAGCATGTTGAAGAAATTTTTCTATTGTCTTCTGATCTTATTGTCATTGTTGAGAAGTAATCTGTCCATCTAATTGTTATTTCTTTGTAGATAATCTGTTTTTTTTTTTCCTCTTCACTCTGACTGCCCCCTCTTTTTAAAAACTTTTTAAAGTTTTGGCAACTTTTTGAAGTTTGGAAAATTTCAAAAATACAAAAAAACTAGAGAAAACAGTATAATGAACTGGATGTACCCATCACTCAGCTTTAACAGTCACTATTACATGGACTCTGGCTGCTTTTTTGCCTGTGGTGTTCTGCATTTTTATCATTTTATATATATAAATGTGGATTTCTCTTTATTATTTTGCTTGGGATTCCTGGATCTAAGAATTGGTATATTCATTAGTTTTAGAAAATTCTGAACTATTTTCTCTTCAAATATTGCCTCTCCCCCATTTTTACCTCTTCTCTTTTTAGAACTCCAATCAGAAATGTATAATACCTTCTTACTGTATCCTCCAGGTCCCTTCTGTATTTTTTTTAAAGCATTTTGTCTCTCTGTGTTTCATTTTGAATAATTTTTTTTGAGTTTGTCTTCAAGCCCACAAATCCTCTCTTCAGGTATATCTTATCTGCTGTTAAATCTATCTATATAATTTTAAATTAAAAAAATTTTAATTATTATATATTTAATTTTTAGAAATTCTGTTTGGTTCTTTTATAAATAGGCTTGATCACTTTTATAATTTCTTGCTACTTACTCATGTATTCCAACCTTTCTTTTATTTCTTTAAACATATTACACGTACTTATTTTGTGTTCTGTGTCTGATAATTCCAATATCTGAAGTCTTGTCTTGCTGTTTTTTCTGCTGGCCCTTACTCATAATGCTTTGTTTCTGTGTATGTTTCATGATCTGTTTATATTTTAATGTATGCTTATTGTCTAGACTTTATCTGTGGGGTTCTTTGAGGCCTTGGTCGAATGTGAGTTTTTCCAGATATGTATTTTATTTACTACTGCCATGTGGCTGAAGGCTCCTCCCAGGCCCACATATGGCTGGAATAAAAGGCTTCCAGAGAAGATCCTTGGTCTGAGCGTTAGGAACCTTTAACTTTTTTTTTTTATTGAGTTATAGTCATTTTACAATGTTGTGTCAGATTCCAGTGTAGAGCACAATTTTTCATTAATTCAACCTTACACGGAGTATGTACTTCTTCCAGATCCCAGTTTTATGGAGGGATCTTTTATCAGACTCCACACTTTGGGTAGGTCCTGCCTTTGTCTCTTATTCCTTGTTGATCAGGAGGAGGGGAAAACTGAAGCTCAAGGTCACTAATTTTTTTTAGGGGGAGGACCATTTGAGATATCTGTTTGGCCATATTTCCAGCTATATACCCTTTGTGTCTTTTTATGTCCTAAATAGTATATAATATATTGAAATAGATAAATGAATAAAATGAAAGTAATAAGTATCCTTCTCTCCCTTCCTTGGTCTTGGGGGGCTTGGAGGACAGTGACCAAGTACAATGAGTATGGGCTTTGGGACCAAGTGCAGTGGAGTCAGACAGACCTGGCTCTACCACCTACTAGATGGATGATCCAGAGCAAGTCAGTCAACCTCTCTGAACCTCAGCATCTTCGTCTGAAGAGGGCATGATAGTACCTAGTGCTTGGTGTACAGTAGGGACTAAAAAAAAGATAGCCATTGTTTTTGTGACCCACCAAGAAAAAAAAACTTTGTAAACTTAGCACTGTACCAATTTGGTGGGTTAAGGACTATTCTGTCTCTAGGTGGCTCTAGCCCCTTCCCAGTGAGCCACCGAACAAAGTATTTAGGTTTAATTTGCACAAGGGGAAGGTCTTTGGGACTCTGACGCTTGGCTTTTGTACCATCTGTAGTGGTAGGAGGACTTCTGTCTGCTCACCTGCTATCAAAGAAGGCTGGAGTGGAAGTGGAGGCCGGATGGCCCTGCTCTGGACCTCTCCTGAGGATGGCTGAGGAGGCAGCCCGAAAACTCCTCCCAGGTAAGACCCACACCAAGATGGGGCAGAGATGAAGTCCAGTAGGTCCTGCTTCTCTTGCTGGAGACAAGAGTGACATTGCTGAATTATTTATTTCCTGGTGTTTCTCACCTGAAACTTGGTATTTCTACCTCTAGGCATCCAATGTGGAGAAGAGTCCTGGGCATTTTGAGGGCTGAACTAGGATGGATGAGCTGACCTCATTACTGTTTGCAGGGAGGGCTGAAGGCCAGCCTGGTGTGTGGAAGGCTCTTGCCCTTATTTCAGTGAGTGCTTTTGCCTCCTCCCAGGTCCACATATGGCTGGAATTAAAGGCTTCCAGAGAAGAACCTTGGTCTGAGCATTGGGGACCTCAGGTTCTAGACTCAGCTCTGCCAGCCAATATTTTGACCAAGCCACCCTTCCTCCCCCCGGTCAGTTTCCCTGTCTATCAAGTGGGTGTTGTTATTCCTGCCTCCCTTTGGGGAGGCATAAAATGAGGTTAGAAAGGAAAACGTTCTTGGAGAATCTCAAACACAGTTGAAATGAGAGCGACTTGTTTTGTAGCTCAGCCGTGTCCAGGGCTGCAGGCCAAGCCTCAGTGTTTGTCCAGTGGGACAGTGGCTGGGCTCGGCTGCATCAGTTGGACACTGTGTTCTCATCAGGGTGTGGTGGAGGCTCTGAGAGCCGTTCACACCCAAACACGTCACCTTGTGCTTTCCACCAGCCACTTGTCCATCTCCCTTCTCCCTTTCACGCAGTACTTGCCTCTCATCCTTGGGGAAGAGCCGAGGAGACTGGAGCAAGCTGGGTTCTGATCTTGCTCATGGCCTGCATGTCTCCCTACAAACATCATGTCTGGTGTGACTCGTCCATAGAGGAAACTCAGCCTAGTCACTCCCTTCGTTTTATTTTGGTCATTAAAAAAATTTTTTTTTGTATTGAGAATAGAAATATTGAAGCCAGCAGCAATGTATCTACCATCCAGGCTGAGAAACAGGATTGGTCACTCCCTGTCTTTTTAACCCTGCCTGACTTCCCTGAACAATTCCTTTGAACCCTCCTTGGTCATGACTTGAATTCTCCTTGCTTGCCACTTACGTCTGCCGGATAGCAGGCTTCTCCTCTTACAGTAAAGCTGCTGGACCTCGTGGTTCTTGGAAGTTTTGACAACCTTGTTCACAGTTTGGTGACGCATTGGTTTCTCTGGGGTTGTCTGACCTTTCAGCTCGAGAGGAAATCTCTGCCTCTGGCAAGTTCCTTGCCTTGAACTGGGAGGCATTAGGGTGGGGTGGGCAGGGCCCTGGGCCTATGGGGGGGGGAGGGGAAAGGGAGTGGGCATATGGCAGTCATTCCCCTTCCAGCTCCATTTGGCTCTCTCTGTGTGACCTTTGAGTCACCTCTTTATAAGCATGACTTTTCCTACCTGTGAATTGAGGATTGAACTTTATCAGCAGTCCAGTGGTTTATATCCTTTTTTCCCCCTTTAATACCACGACCCCTAAAGTTCTTTCTTTAGAGCAGAGATCTTAAACTGGCTCCTCTGTTTATGGTCTGCAGATATGTTTCATTTGGTCGGAATGGTGTTTTAAAAAGATATGAATGGGGCAGGGGGGCAGTGGGTATAGCTCAGTGGTAGAGCGTATGCTTAGCATGCATGAGGTCCTGGGTTCAATCTCCAGTACCTTCATTAAAAATAAAAGTAAATAAATAAAAGGACACTGAACAAATGTTTCAAAAATTCTTAAAAAAAAAAAATGATCAGTTTCTTCATTGTCACACCAGCCCGCACTACTGCCTATGGCTTATGGCCCATCTGCTTTACACAAAGTTGTCCTCTGAAGGCATTGTATTAAATAAGTAAAGTAGAGCTGCTCTAGCTGAAGTGAGCATGTGTAGAGAGTGATAACATAGAGTGTAGCCCACTGCTTCCCTCCTCACCACAGGCAAGAGCCTAAGACACGTGGAGCAGTTTTTGGCGGCATCTGGGTTAGGTGGCCACTAAAAGCCCTCCAGTTGTGACATTTATCCTTCTCTGGCTCAGTCTCTAGCAGATCACTCAGAAGATAGAGAGGGAAGCGCTGGCCAAGGCCACAGCCTTTGGGCCTCTGTCCAGCCATCCCTACCTCCCTGCTCCTGTCTGGGTTCTTAATTCTTCGATTGTTCAGCCTTCCAGACCCCCACTGGCATGCCGTATGGAACAGTGAACCTGCTTCATGGCGTGAACCCAGGAGAGACTCCTGTCACCTGTACGGCAGGAATCGGGACCTTTATTGTGGAATTTGCCACCCTGAGCAGCCTCACTGGTGACCCTGTGTTCGAAGAAGTGGCCAGGGTGGCTCTGATGCGCCTCTGGGAGAGCCGGTCAGATATTGGGCTGGTAAGTCTGCTGCCATCCTTCCTGTCTGGCCAAGTGGACCACCTTGGCCCCTGCATTTGAGGCTTGGGGCTCTGAGCAATAAGTTGGAATCCAGCCAAAGGAAACTAAGGATGACCTCAGGAGTGGTCCAAGACTTAGGCTCATGACACCGAAAGTAGACCAAGCCTCTAATTCATGCTTTGGCACAGAGAGGGGGAGAGCTTGAGTGCACTTCCTCTGGCAGGAAAGGGAGCTGTGTTAAGCTTTGACTCCTTGAGCTTCTCTGAGTTCTAGGAAGTGGGTCATCTGCTTCATGCCCCTGACTCACTCGCTGACCTTAGATTGTCAGCCTATCTGGCCCTCATTTTTACTGTTTTTTGTTTATAAAACTGTATTTCTTAAAACCAATTCTGAGTAACATTGAATGGTTGTTCTATGGAAAAATGATTCCTGGTCAATATTGGGCCACACTGTATCTAGAATCCCTTTTCTGGAGAGTCCAAATGAACATAAGCAGGTTAAAGGTTATGAAATCCTGTGATAACTACGTCTACTTAACTTTGCTTACCTCAACATTTCAAGAACTTATCTGACCCCAGAGCTTCCCTTTTTTCTCCAAACCTGTTAACCCATGGAAATTTAACACACTTTGGGCCAGGTGATCTCTAAGGTGGGTTTCAGCTCCTCAACTGGATAATCCAGTGAAACTAACAGTAACTGAGCCAAAGCTGTCCAGGAAATAGCACTCGATTTAGTCAGAACTGGATTTGAGCCCTGGCTTCACTACATTGAAACTGTATCACCCTGGGCAAGTCACTCAACCTTTCTGACCCACAGTTACTTCAGCAGGCACGCTGACGTATTAAGACCTCCTTGCTGAGTCATTATGACAGATAAAGACAGCATTGTCTGAAAGTGATTCAAGTGGAGGTGTATTTATGCAAAGTCTGGTTCTATGTGAGCTTGAAAATTCCTTAAGAAGGTGCCACTCTGGAGACCTGTAGTCACTCCCTCAGTAAGTCTGACACAGGCAGTGTTTTTTCAAGCACTGGAACCTCAGTGGACTTCATGGCTGCCCCACTCACATCTTCTCAGCCCTAACCATTTTTTGTGCACACTGGCCTGCCAACTGCCATCACCCATGTCTCTTTGCTTACTGGCCTTCTGGTGCCTGGATCCTGCTCTGCCCGCTCTTGGCTGGAAGTGCCAGGACTTAATGCTACCCCAGAGCAGTTCTCAGTGACTGATACTGATGGGAGTTTGTGGCTAATCACCCCAATTCCCGCCCCTCGGATAGGACAATGCAGAGACGTGTGCATTACACTGACTCCTAGAGCTGCCCAGCGGGATGGAGCTGCAGTTCCCATGATGGTAACTTGCCTGTTGGCACTCGCTTTGTGGGCTGCCTCCCCGCCCTGCCTCACTTTCACCCCCTTCTACCACAGTTCCCAGGGACTCACCTTACAAATCAGCTACTTCCTGTCTTCCTTGCTGAGGGTCTGCCCCTGGGGGGACCCAAACCAACACAGAACAATTAGCTATTTCTTTGATCGAGTACTGGGTGAAGTTACCAGCTTCCACTGGGGTCTAAGTTGTATAGACAACATATCCCCTCTTTTAGATCCTTAAAATTTGTTTTCAAATGGTTTTACATGGTTCATAAGTCAGGGGATATGGAAAAGCACCCAGTGCCATCTGTGAGGCCCTGTCCCCCAGCTTCCCAGTCCCTCTCCTTACAAGCAACCCGTCTATCAGTTTCTTAGGTGTCCTTCCAGCGTTGATTTATGGAAATATATAATGTATGTCTTGTGTCTTTATATACTGGCGTCACATGCTGGGGGCTGAGAAGTCTGAGACATTGTGAAAACAGCAAGTTCTCATCTCCCAGTTCACACTCACTCTAGACAGGGCATAAACACTCCAAGTCATTGCTCTTTTTCCATTTTCTGACCAGTGTGTATAATTAAGTCCTCTTAAATGTGCAGGAGGTGCCTCTCCGCTGTACAGATATGTAGGAGAGCTGGCCAATATCCAGGCTTGCCCCCCAGCCCTGTACGCTTATAGCCTGCATGTCTCCCAAGAAGCACTGGGATTCCTGCCTTGCATCTCACGAGGCAGTCAGGGGTGTGGGGAGATCAGGGCAGTCAGCGTTGTTTGGTCTTGGGCTCTCCTTTGGGACCACATGTCTCTCTCCCAGGTTGGCAACCACATCGATGTGCTCACTGGCAAGTGGGTGGCCCAGGACGCGGGCATCGGGGCTGGCGTGGACTCCTACTTTGAGTATCTGGTGAAAGGAGCGATCCTGCTTCAGGATAAGAAGCTCATGGCCATGTTCCTAGGTAAAAAGGGCAGGGCAAGGGGGCTCTCCCCATGGTTTTTCCTGTTAACATGTAGTTTATTTCTAAACTGTCAGTGGCTCCCAAGCACCTACAGAATCAGTTCTGAATACCTGAGTCTGCATTCAGAGCCTCCATGGACTTATACTGCCCACGTGATGTCACGGCACCTCCTCATGCTTTTGTGCAAGAGCCAACGGAACTGTGCTGCCTTCTCAGTGCACAGCCTTGGATTTTTTATTTCCTGGCCATTGCATGTGGTGTTTCCTTTGTCTAGAACACCTTTGCTCCTAATTTTCTGTGTCCAAATTCTGTTCACCCTTCAAGGTTCAGCTTAAATATCACTTTGCTCAAGAAATAGCTTGATCCTTCCTCAGAATTGAGGGCCATCAACATCTTTCTTGCGGTCAGCTGTCGTCACAGTGACAGTTCTACCAGCTGACTGCTGCATCCGGCCTTATTAATCTTTGCGTTTCCCACAGTGCTTTGCACGAGGTAGCTAGTAGATTCATGCCTATTGAATAAAAACATGTTACCCTCCAGGCCCTTAGACACTAGTGATAATGATATTAAGAAGTTGTTGGGCACCTAGTAGTTATAGCTACCATTCATTTATTCAGCAAATATGTATTGAATACCACTGAGGTGTCAAGGGCTGTGCCAAGCACTGAACATGGACTGTTTCATTAATTCCTACAACACTATTTGAGATTGTCTTATTTATTTGCATGTGTATTTGGTACTTCTTTCATTCAGATATTTATTGTGCATGTTTATTACATACGATCTTCATGTTAGGGATTCTGCAGTGAACAAAATAAAGTCCTAGCTCTCATGGATTTACAGTCGAGGGGGAGTTTTAAATTCAAGTTCCCACTAGAGTGGCAACTCCCTGAGGGCCAGACTTTGTCTTGTTTGCCACCCCTTAGATGCCTGGCACCTAATAGGTGCTTGGTGAATATTGTTGAGTGAATAAATGACTGAACAATCCCATGAGGTATATAACATTACTCTCCCCACTTTATAGTTAATAAGATAGGCTTAAGAGGGAAAAACTTGTCCAAAGTCACAGCTAGCAAGTGGTAAAAGCTGGAGCTGGAATTTGAGCCTGGAAGTCTGACACCAGAACCTGTGCTCCTTCCTCTGTGCCTCCTTGCATCCTAGTCTACCTCGAGGCTAGGTCATCAAAAGTTTAAGTCTATGCTGCTGTTGTCAAAGCTTACCTTTCATCTCCCTAATCACTGATGTGTCCATTATCTTATCTCCACTGCAGAGTATAACAAAGCCATTCGGAATTATACCCACTTTGATGACTGGTACCTGTGGGTGCAGATGTACAAGGGGACTGTGTCCATGCCGGTCTTCCAGTCTCTGGAGGCCTACTGGCCTGGTCTTCAGGTAGGAGTGGTCAGAGAGGGTGGCTGGCAAAGCAAGCTCATTCTGATGTGTAAGTCAAATAAGATACTGTGGTTGTTTGAGTACTTTTATTGGAGGGGTGATTTGGGGATGGAAGAGAGGCTTAGAGTGAATTAGGCAGATTTAAGTTTCTGCCAAACAGAATTTTCCAAGGGGAGCTTTAAGGTGTCAGAAACTGAGCTTCCAGTTTGCTATGAAATGTTGTACTGCTTAAAATAAAGCAGACAGTGTCTTTCCAGGCTGGGCAGTAATAGCCATTGGCAACACCCATTTCTCCGCTGGACATCTCTGTCACACATCCTCATTCTTGAGAAATGGCGTGAAAGCAGCTGGGGCCGCCTGCCTGCCAATCGTTATGTTTTTCTATTACACAGTCTGAGAGAGTTGCAGCTGGAAGGGATCTTGGAGCCCATCTCATCTGCCCCCTAGGTGTAGCAAAATATTTTTATAAAATAGTTTTTTTTTTCATCTTAAGAGACAGTACTAACATGTAGATGGTGGTAAATATTTAAAGCACACAAAGGAATATAGTGGTAAATAAGTCTCAAGTCCCCACCCTGAGATACTCTCCCCGATCCAGCCCTTAGTACCAGTTTTTTGTGTATCTTTCCAGAAATCCATATACATAAAAATATATATATATACATATTCCTATCTCCCTTTTTTTCTTTACATAAATAGGAGCATTTTTGTTCTTTTTTTAAATTGAAGCACAGTCAATTACAACGTGTCAATTTCTGGTGTACAGCACAATGTCCCAGTTATGCTCTTTTTTACTGATTATATCTTGGAGCTCATTCTTTATTGATACACATAGATCAATTTTACTTTTTTAAAGAGTTGCATTTATTCCAGGGAACAGACATACTGCCATTTATTTAACTAGTTCCCCATTGTATACTTTTAGCCAACCCTCTCATTTTACAGATGGGGAAACAGGCTCAGAGGGAAGTTGTTGATAATATTAAATATTGGTCCAACCCTTCCAAGATCTTCAAATTTTATTGCTTCAGTGTCCCCTAAAACAATTTTGAAAAATTATAGAGTCCCTTGCAGGTTTTTAATCTTATGAGTTTTAATAGTTGCATACCATTCCTTTTTCTCCTCCAACTCATATTTCTATTCTACTACCCCAACGAGATTTTATCCTAATTATTATATTTTATGCTGAAAGCATTTTATTGACCACTCTATCATATGCTTCTGTGACAAAATTTGTCCATACATAGAAATTTAAAATATTTTGAAGTTTCCTGTGATCATAGGCTATGAGTATTAAATTTATTTTCTTCTGGATTTATTTATCATTAGTTAGTATGTAAAGATTAAACCAACATTTACAGCTTATAATTTTTGATAATTATAAACCTGAAAGCAATTTTATTGGAAGTGCATTCCTTAATGAGATTTTGGGGGCTTTTTTTATTTTTAAGTAGCTCATGTATTTGTGCATGAATAAATGCATATTGCTAAAACGGGGCACAGTTAAGCATCAATTTTATTCCTGCTTTTAATTTCTTTAGTTGTAAGTGCTGAGGAATCTATGCACAGAAATAAGTAGATGGAGATGGCAGGAATTTGATTATTGCAGTATCATTTAGTTCTTTGAAATCATTGAGTTAACAGATTGAATCATATAAAATTGCCAGCACCCAACCATTTTTGACCTGCAAAGGTGGCAATATTATATGATCAGTCTTTATATGATTAAAAAAATCACAATGACCTGTCACCAAAAATTATTTTTAATGATCTCTCTGCTGACAACTTGACCAGTTCCTCTTTCAATTTCTTGAAAGCAAAGACTTGAAAGCCATCTGATTTGTAGAAGGATTTGTTACCCAGTGGTTAGAGCCATTCATTTTTCTCAACACCCAAACTAATACTTTAAATTTAACCTAGATTAGTGGTCAAGGAAGTTTTTATATCCCAGGATTATGTTCCACAGTAAGGTTGGAAGTTGTTAATGGGTACACCTTGCTTTTGTAAAAACAGTAGAAGGACACTTGTGGAAGGGACAGTGAGAATGGATAGCCTGCCTTTGTGTTACAAGCATCTTTTCAGGCAGATCCATTTTAGGAAAGTTGAGGATCTGGAAATCTATCTCCTTAAAACTATTTGTGACTAAATCCCTTTTGGAAAACCTGATTGTACAACCCAGCCATAGAACTGATCACACCCTCACACCCTGTGACTTTACATAATTTCATTTCTGTGAGTGTTCCCAGGGAAATGATTCAAGAAGGAAAGATATAGCCTGTGTACAGATATTCCTAGCAACAAAGTTCATGACAAAGAAAAACTAGAAATGGTCTAAATACCCAATAATGGAAGAAAAAATAAATGATTTTATTTTTTTCCTCTTTTTATTTATGGTGGTAAAATACACATAATATACAATTTACCATCTTAGCCATTTTAAGTGTACAGTTCAACGGCATTTAGTATGTTCAGATTGTCGTGTAACCAGCACCACCGTCCATCCCTATAACTCTTTTCATCTTGTAAAACTGAAATTCTGTACTTTCTAAACACTAACTCCCCATTCTCTCTCCCCAGTCCCTGACAACCACGATTATATTTTCTATCTTTATGATTTTGATTACTCTAGGTAGTTCATATAAGTGGAATCATACAGCTTCTGTCTTCTGATGACTGGCTTATTTTATTTAGCGTAATGTCCTCAAGTTTCATGCTTATAGCATGTATCAGAATTTCCTTCTTTTTAAGGCTGAATAATATTCCTTGTATGTATGTATCACCCTGTGCCATCTCAATTTGCACAGGATTTGTGTGCTGTGTGTGGGACTTTTCCTGGCTTGGGAAGGGGTCCTGGGGTATTTCTCTGTAAGGTTATAATAATGCTAATCTCTTCAGTGCCTAGCAGGCTGTCTGGCACATAAAGGTGATAAATTAAATATTTATGGAAGAGTGATTTCTGTGCCAGGCATTTTACACAGAATCATCACAACACACCAAGGTAAGCGTTGTTTCATAGACGAAGAAAGGAGGCTTATAGATGTTAAATTTGTTCATTTACTCAAGAAACATTTGAGTGCCTGCCGTATTCCAGGCCCTGCCCTCATGAAGTTTATAGAGAGTGAGACACAAAGAAAAACTTAGACAAATTCGTAAAATAATAAGTTGCAATGAAGGAAACAAATGAGAGGCTAAAAGAGAGACTATTGGATGGGGACCTGCTTTAGACAAGAAGACCTCTCAGGTGGTGATGCTCAAGCTGAAATGTGAAGAATGGGGTGGGGATGATGTTCCAGGCAAAGGAAACATGATGTGTGAAGGTCCTGCAACAGGAAAGAGTAGGGTGTTTATCAGACAGAAAAACAGAATGGCCACAGTCTGGGGAAGGGAAAGATTGGTCACTGGAAGGTCTGCAGTGATCAGATTGCACAGGGCCTTGAGGGCCGTGGTGAGGTGTCTTGAGTTTACTCTGAGCCCATGGAAAGCCACTGAGGTCTGTAGTATGTAGGAAGGCAGTTACTCTGGCCATCTTGGGAAGAGTGGGCTAGAGAAGACATGGTGGGACCAGTGAGGGGGCCTTTGAGGTCATCCCAGTGCAAGATGTTAGTGTACAAGTGGTGGCTCTGGAGATAAAGAGAGAAGAGTCCTGAGGCTGCACAGAGGGAATTGATAGGAGTTTCTGATGGAATGGACGTAGGGATGGGGGAAGAGGGAGGAGGGAGGAGTCAAGGATGGCCACCAGGTATCTGGTCGGAGTAAATCATTGGAAGATGGTGCCATTTCCCGCGAAGGGAAAGAGATGAGAGTAGGGAGGCAACTTTGTGGGAGAATCAGGGAACTAAGAATTTTGTTTGGGAAATGTTAAGTTTGTTCTGTCCCTGAGACATCCAGTGGAGATGTCAAGGAAGTCAGCTGTTTCCCTGTGAGTTTATATTAATAGTTACTTAGGAACAACTAGTAAAATTACGAATGCATATATCCTCTGACTCAGCAATCCTAATTCTGGAAGTTCATCTTACAGATATGCCTGACATATGTTTGAGGTGACGTATGTGCAGGGTTATTTATTGCAGCATTGATTGTTATAGCAAATAGCAAAAGATTGGAAACAAGCCAACTAGCTATCAATAGGGAACTAATTAAATTATGGTCCAAGCAATAGAATACTATGCAACTATATGAATAGGAGGAGGGAGTACTTTATGTACTTACATGGAAAAAAATCAAGATATATTGTTAAATGAGTAAAGGAAACTACAGAACAGTGTATTTGATAAGCTATATTTAATGTGAGAGAAATAACATATACTCATACATCTTTGCTTATGTTTACAAACTAATACAAAATGGTTATCCACTGGGGTTAGGATGGGAGTGAGACTTATACAGTCAACCTTTTTCCTTTCTTAGAATTTTGAATCAGATGGCTAACTTACCTATTTAAAAACTTTAGTAGCCAGCATTGACCAAGCACGTGCTGGTGGGCAGGGACTATGTATACAACCTCTGTCCCTCAAAACAATGTAAAATATACGTTGTATTTTGCATGTTATAGATGAAGCTCAAAGAAGTTAAGTATCTGGTCTGAGGCTGCACAGTGAGTAAACGGCCAACTCAGGGATTGATCGTAGGTCTTTTTGGCTCCAAAGCCCTTGCTTTCTCTTTTCGCTGAGGGTGTATGTGGGGTTTTGTATGTGGGTTTTCTGCCTGGTGGCTGCTTGCCTGACAGCCACTTCTCTTTTCCAGAGCCTCATTGGGGACATTGACAATGCCATGAGGACCTTCCTCAACTACTACACCGTATGGAAGCAGTTTGGGGGGCTCCCAGAATTCTACAACATTCCTCAGGGATATACAGTGGAGAAGCGGGAGGGCTACCCACTTCGGCCAGGTAAGCAGCATCTCTGACCCAACACCAGCCCACAGACTCTGATTCTCCAAACCCCAAATCCTCATGTTTCTATGAGGCTCTTTGTCTATCAGGTGCCCACACATCCTTTTTTTCCCATCTCCTTCTTCCAGTGGCTCTGGGTGGTTTTCCTGCTGGGAATTATTTATCCCTATATTTTCAGAGAAGCAAACTGAAGCATAGTAGGTTGAAATGCCAGCTGTTAAGTGTAGGAGCTGGGACTGGAACCCAGTACATCATATGCTCTTTCACACTTGAATGAATGAGTGAGCTGGAAAAAGCCAAGTTGACTCCTTTTGAGTTCCTGCCATCAGGATTTCAGACGTGCAGGCAAACTTCGTAAATCACTGGGTCAGGTCAGATAAATTATGCATCTGTGGAATGAATGTTGGAACTTTGGAGTGGAATTCAGGAATGAATCATCCATTCTTGTCCACCTCCCCATTTGCAGGTCAGAAGTCAAGATGTCAAGAAGGAAGGGACTACACACTAGATAAATCTCCCAAGTTCCTTTCCAGCTCTGATTTTCTGATTCACTGAAGGAAAGTTAAACACTGTGAGGAGGGGAAGGGAAAGGGGGATGGAGGAAGGAAGCTTATTCAGCACATGGTCACCCCTACCCCTAAATAGGTTAGGTTATTATTGTCTTAGACTCTTCCCACCTGAATGCCTTTTAGCTGTGGGATGGGCCTTCTAGTGGCTTCTGCACATTCTGCCCTCCTCTACCCAACTTCCTTCCTTCTCTAAGTAATTGTTGTGGGAGTCTTAGAGGAGGAACAGAAGAGGAAGTAACAACTGGAAAGAGCAAGTCACTTTTGACTCCTTAGAGGCTGCCATTTTTGGTATTTCCTTTTTTTTTTTTTTTTTGAGGTGGGTAGTTAATTAAGTTTTTATTTATTTATTTTTTAACGGAGGTACTGGGAATTGAACCCACGACCTTGTGTATGCTAAGCATGTGCTCTACCACTTGAGCTATACCCTCCCCTGCTGTTTTTGTTATTTCTCAGGGCTTTTTTTCTTTTTTTTGAAAAAGAGAAAATGCTCAGAAGGTACTGTATCCTGTGTTACAAATAGATGAAATGAAGACAAGGTTTGGGACTAAATGTAAGAAAGACTTAGGCTTGTGCATTCTCAGGGGTAGAGGGAACCTGAGAGGTCCTCTAATCGAAGTCCCCCTGTAATAGCCCTGCCAACTGGTTATCTAATCTTTGTTCAGTTACTGCCAGTGATGGAGGCTCGCTGCTTACAGAGGCAACCTGTTCCGTTTGCAGGATAGGCTGGCAGGAAGGCATCAGTGGAAAGTAAGCACCACAGCCAGGAATCCAGTAATGCCTTAGGCCAGTCACCCTTCCTACCCCAAAATAATAGTGACTGGGAGATAACGGTCCTGTTCTATAGTTAGACCGGCCAGTGCCTAATGCTCTGGTACCTGCATCTGATCAGCAGTATTGGAATACAGAACCTAGCCTAAAAGCCTCTGAGGGCCTTTACTTCCCCCTAAGTCCAAATCTAAACCTTGGGTTGTCTCTCTCTTCAAGAGAGTTGGCCAGATATACAGGAAATTAAAGCAATTCCTAGCACATGTAGGCCCAAGTGTGAGGAAGAGAAAACAAGAAACAAGATGCTTGGCCCTGGGTGCACTGAGCTTGCCAGCTGTGAGAAGCATAAGGAGAGACTTCCCACGAGGGCTCCACCTTTTCTGTCTTTGGACATGCACAGTGTGTTCATCTCGTAAATGTGCCCCAAATCCGTGTCTTTGAATATGAGCAGTTAGATTAGCTAGTGTCTAGAGGCCTGTGGGGTAAAGTAGGGGAGAAGTAGGAGAAAACTGGGGACATAGGCAGAGATTTTTTTTTCTCCAAAAATAAGAAATCGAAATCGGAGAAGAGTGCTGATCAAGACCCAAGAGGAAATAGGAAGTAGAACATGAGGAGGAGAGGTTGGTATAGGCAGAGGAAAGTAGATCTTTCCTCCCTGAGAAAAGACAGATGAAGGAGAAAAGTCTATGGAGTTACAGCTTCTGCCCATGAGGCCCACTCTAGAAGTCAAATCTTTCTTTTCCATAACAGCCCTCTAGGTATCTGAAAGCAGCAAACACATTTTGCTGGGTTTTCTTTTCTCTGGAATAAATATTCTCATCTGGACCAACTCCTGTTGACCAATATTCTTACGGTGGGGCCCAGGTCTGAAGGTCACATTCCGGTTGTTCTGGGCACAATGAACTGATGGCTGCATCTTTGCTGGATTGAAAGTTGACTCTTTTTAAAAAATTATTTTATTTTATTTTCCCTTAACAGAGGCACTGAGGATTGAACTCAGGACCTCATGCATGCCAAGTACACGCTCTACCACTGAGCTATAACCCCCGACCTGAAGGTTGACCTTTGAATGTCTTAACCTTCATCTTGTTGTCTATCCCATCTTGGGAAGGGCCTTATAATGACAGGCTCATACTCTTTCAAGTTTTAGGATTAAGTTAGACTGTAAGTGACAGAGAAAAAGTAGTGGCTTAATTAAAAACAGAAATTTACTTCTCTCTGATTTTCAGGTTTTATATGGTTCTGTTTGGTGTCAGGGACCTCAATCCCACACCTACTTGCTGGGAATAGTTGTTAATCTAGGCAGCCATGTGCTTGGATAAAATTAGATACTCTATTACTAAGGAAGAAGGAGGGAACAGATATTAGGAGATAGGCAGCAGCCTCTGCCATCTCCCCTATCCCAGAGCCTGGATGTCTGTATCTCCCTTGGGATGGGAATCCGTGGTCCATTTTAATGCTGGTCTCCACTAAGCTTCAGACTTCGGGTATAGTGGCTCTGAAAACTCAGCACTGAGTGAGTTGTCCTGTGTTCCTCCTAGTTGGGGCCCTGTGGGCAAGGTATGGGGGGAAGAGTTTCTTACTGCTCCATTTGGGCCCCAAGACTTTCTTGCTCAGCCACTAGTAAGGAAGGTCTGCTTTGAACTTTGCAGAACTTATTGAGAGTGCAATGTACCTCTACCGTGCCACGGGGGATCCCACCCTCTTAGAACTCGGAAGAGATGCTGTGGAATCCATTGAAAAAATCAGCAAGGTGGAGTGTGGATTTGCTACAGTAAGTATTTCCATGGGCCCCAAAGTTGGGAAATGTCTCCCCCTGCTGCTGAAGAGCCTCTGGTATATTAGCACCAGAAGAGACCTTAGAGAGGTCAGCAGTGCCTTCATTTTGTAGATGGGGAGGCTGAAGAACAGAAGGTCGGAGCCTTGTTGAAGGTCACATCACTAGTAGAGGTGGAGCTAGGATTAGTTCCCGGGGACTTGACTCCATGCCCTTGGCATTCTCCCTGCTTCAGAGATCCTTTAGCTGTCTGGATAGGCTACTTTGTGAAACGTTCTGTGAAAAGGTCTATAAAATGGATTCTAGAAGGGAAGTACGGAGTCCCACAGCCTTAAATGCAAACCAGGGGATCCTTAACGAAACAGCCCTCCTGGTCTCATGGATATCTATTGAGTGTCTTTCACGGGCCAGATGCTGAGGGTTATAGCAATGAAGAAAGACCAAGCCCCTGAGCTGACATTTTAGTAGGAAAAACAATGAATGTGTATCTGGGAGACAGAAAGAAGGCCAGTGTGGCTGGAAGGGCGTGAGCAAGGAGGAAAGTGGAGAAAATAGAGTCCCAGAGGTAGGCAGGGGCTAGATCACGTTGTATGAGCTGTGGGGAAGAGCTTGGATTTTGTTCTGCCTGGAATGAGAAACATTGTTAGGATTTACAGCAGAGTAGTAGCATACTCTGATTTGTATTTTGGAAAGATCACTCTTGCTGCTCTGTGGAGAATGGATTGAAAGGGTCAAGGGTGAGAGCCATGTCACATCCTTGGAGGACCCAAGCAGGCAAGATATAAATATTAAACAGTGGTTGTGGACATGTAAAAACCAGATGTGTAAGAGAATAGTCTGGAAGAAAATTCACCTTCAGTGGCTTTTTTAGGGTATGGAATCAAAAACAAACAAAAAGCCTTTCTTTGTCAAAAAGTTATAACGTGATTATATCCTTTAAGTAAAACAGATACATATTTTTAAACAAAAGACTTATATGTGTAGGGGAAAAGTGAAACAATGATATGTTTTAGTTTCTAATATGTTGTATTTTGTGAAGAGCCAAAGTGGATGAGCCCACTGGGGCCTTAGGAACTCTTGACTTATTTCCATGAAAATGAAGCTCTTTGGAGCCCTTCCAAAGTGGATCATGGGAACAGGCATCTGAGTCCTTGGCCTTTGGCAAACAGGGCAAGAGAATCATAATTCTCGGTACATCAAGTTCATACTTGAGTTACTTTTTTTGTGTAAAATAGATGTCTACTGAGACTTAGTTTTGTTTAACAAAATGTATCACTAATTCTGAGAATCTGAAATAAATGTTTGCAGCAAGTATACTTACTCATCCCTGACTGTAAGCTCAGTATGAATTTTTCTTCATAAAGATTCCTAATTGGTTGCTTATATGAGCAAAAACTTGGTAACCACCTTAATGTCCATGAAGGGAGGAATAGCTAAGTAAATGATGCTACATTTTTACGGCATGAAAGGGGATGATTAGATCAATGTTTATAATCACAAAAGGATGGGATAAATGGGATGGGAGATTGTCACATAGGGAAGCCAGGGAAGACCGTTCTGATGAGGCAGCATTTGAGCAAAGACTTGAAGGAAGCAGAGGAGCTTGCTGGGAGGATGTCTGAAGGAGAGCGCTCCGGGCTGAAAGAACACCAATGCACAGAACCAGGGTGGCAGCGTGTTTGTCCACAGAACAGAAAGGCCGGGTGGAGAGAGTGGGAAGAGATGAGGTCAGGGAGGGAGCAGAGCCACATCACGAAGGACATGGTAGGCCGTGATAAGGGGTTGAATTTTAGTCTTTGGGAAATGGGGTATCAACAGAGGGTTTTCAGTGGAGAAGTGACAGGTAAGACTTACAACATAAATATACATTAGAGTAAGGATGGAAGCAGGAAGCCCAGTTGAAAGTTGTGATAACCCAGGTGAGAGATGATGACGGCTGGGAAAAGGGAAAAGCTCTGAAAAGTTAAGTGATCTTCCCAAAGCCTCTAGGCCACTTAATGGCAGAGCGGGAATTCCTAATGGACCTCCCCTGACCCTCTCTGCTGCACTCTGAGGCTGTTCTGACTTGCTTCCCTCTCCTACGTGGAAGATCAAAGATCTGCGAGACCACAAGCTTGACAACCGGATGGAGTCCTTCTTCCTGGCCGAGACTGTGAAATACCTCTACCTGCTGTTTGACCCGACCAACTTCATCCACAACAATGGCTCCACCTTCGATGCAGTGATAACCCCCTACGGGGAGTGCATCCTGGGGGCTGGGGGTTACATCTTCAACACAGAAGCCCACCCCATCGACCCTGCTGCCCTGCACTGTTGCCGGAGGCTGAAGGAAGAACAGTGGGAAGTGGAAGATTTGATGAGGGAATTCTACTCTCTCAAACGAAATAGGTCGAGATTTCAGAAAAAAACGATGAGCTCCGGGCCATGGGAACCCCCAGCAGGGCCAGAACCACCCTCCTCACCTGAAAACCATGACCAGGCAAGGGAGAAGTCTGCCAAGCAGAAAATCCCACTTCTCAGCTGCCCTAGTCAACCCTTCACCTCGAAGCTGGCATTACTGGGACAGGTTTTCCTAGATTCCTCGTAACCACTGGATGATTTTTTTGTTTGTTTGTTTTTGAAACTAAACTATAAGAATAAATCTGCTTTTGACTATCATAGTCTTCTATTTTACATGTTGGGTTGTTTCATTAGATTTCACTCAAAGAGAGGGTTCGTAGCTAAAAACAATTGCGAATCTGATTACTTTTCTCCTACGGTTGGAGAAACAGCTAAACTTAAAGTCAGCTGGCTCCAAAGACCCCAGGGGTTGATATTTGAAGCTCCCTTCCTTTCAAGGTTCCCATTTTCTGGATCTTTGGGGAGGGTGTTCTAAATGTATTTGTTAGTTCCTTTTGTGGGGGGTGAGGGGTGATTTTTCATTTTTTATTTTTTAATTGAAGTATAGTTGACTTATAGTATTATATTAGTTCTGAGTGTACAGCATAGTTGTTAGATATTTTTATACATTACAAAATGATCACCATGATAAGTCTAGTTACCATCTGTCACCCTACAAAGTTGTTACAGTATTGTTGACTATATTTCATGTGAGATTTTGTGTGGGTCCTTTAAGAGTGGAGTTTCTGTTCCTGACAGCCCTCTGGCTTTCTTGTACAAAAGCCCTGCTGGCCTTCAAAGTCAGACATTCTGGGGGCTCATCTTCTTGGTACAAAGATCCCTGGGCTGGGGAGCCTGATGTGGGGCTCAGACCCCTCGCTCCTTGGGGAGAACTTTTGCAATTGTGATTATCCTGTTTGTGGGTCACCTAATGGGGGTGTAGGTCTTGACTACACTGATTCTCTGCACCCTCTGCCCATCTCATTGTGGTTCCTTCTTATGTCTTTAGTTGTGGGAAATCTTTTCTGCTAGTCTTCAGGTCATTCTCATAGATAATTTCTCTGTAAATGGTTATAATTTTGGTGTGCCTATGGGAGGAGGTAAGCACAGGGTCTTCCTACTTTGCCATCTTAGCCACACCTCCCTTTGGGGTTTATTTCTAATTTTCTGTGTTAGTTCTTGTCCCAGCCTGTGCTTCTGCCCTTTGTTCTGTGCATCTATCCATCTATCCTTCCATGCATCAGAGATTTTATTAAGCACCTTTGTGTGCCAGCCCCTGCCCCAGGGTTTAGCAGTGAACAAAGCAAAGAGTTTTTGTTCTCATGGAAACTAAATTCTAACAGAGAAATAATCTAGTGGATATATAAAATAACATCATGATAAGTGCTATGAAGAAAATAGGATGCTGTGCTAGAAATATTGGGGAGAGGTAATCTACCTTAGACAGGGTGGTCAGGGAAGGCCTCTGAGGAAGTGAGTTTTTAAACTTGGAATTATGGAAAATTTACAATAAGCAAAAGTAGAGAGAACAGGATAAAAGTAGAGAGAACATGTACTTATCACTCAGCTTCAACAAACCCAGCTTCAAAGACAGTCAACTCATGACCAGCCTTATTTCATTTATATCCACACTAGATTATTTAGGATATCCCAAGCATCATTATCATTTCATCCTTAAGTATTTCAGAATGTACCTCCAAACACACCTACAAAAATCAGTAGTTATTCCTTAATAAGTCAATTCACGTTCAAATGTTTGAACATTTACCCAATTAATGTTCAGATTTTAAAAATTATTTTATAAACGTAGTTTGTTTGAATCAGGATCCAAACAAGATTCATATATTTGCAATTAGATAATATATTGCTAAAGTGTTTTCTGTTCTGTAGGTGTTTTGCTCTTTTATTCTTTTAAGTCAAGTTTATTGAGATATAATTTACATACAATAAAATGCATCTACTTTATGTATACATGCTCATGAATTTTGGCAGACTGAGACACCCATGCAACCACCACCATATAGAACAGTGCTCTCCCACAGAATTTTCTGGGATGATGGAAATATTCTAATAGAACTATCAGAGCTATTACACTGTCCAATAGAGTAGACACTGGTTACATGTGGCTGTTGAACCCTGGAAATATGGCTATGTGACTGAGGGACTGAATTTTTTTTCAGTAGGCTTTATATTTTATAGGAGTTTTAGGTTCACATCAGTATTGAGCAGAAGGGGCAGAGATTTCCCATATTTCCCCTCCTCTCCCCCCATGCTTGCATAGCCTCCCCCATTATCAACACCCCCCTTTCAGAGTGATCCTACATTGACACATCATTATCACCCAGAGTAGATAGTTTACATTATGGTTCATTCATGGTGGTGTACATTCTGTGGGTTTTGACAAATGTATAATGATGTATGTCTGCCATTGTAGTATCATACAGAGATAACCAGCAGCTTGTCCGGTTTTATCTGCCAAACTCACCTTTGCCCGTGAACCTTTGTTAATTCAGCCGCTGATTATTTTCTGCAGTTTCAGGGCAAGCCTCTGTGGCCACTTTGATAGGCAAGGATACCTACGGCCCTCCTTTTATTACTTTGCCTCAAACAGGGACCCAGACCTACTCTTAATTTCCCATAACACAGATGAGAACTGCTATAACTTTTTAACAAGATTTGACTGAAAGTTGAAGAAATTACAGCATCTAGAAACTAACAACTACCATTCGCTCTGGTGGCTGATAGAGCCACAGTCCACCCCATTCATTATTCAGGGTTTTTTGTGGCCGAGGTTAGCTCACTCCTACACTCGGACACCCTTGATCATCAATCAACACCCTAGATTCTAGGCCAGAGAGAGGAAGGAAGATCCTTTCCTAAATGCCATCCTCTTCCCTAACTTAGAAAGTTTTATTTTTCACTTTTATTTTTTATTAAAGTATAATTGACTTAAAATATACTAGTTTCAGGTGTATAACATAGTGATTCCATATTTGTATATATTACAAAATGATCACAGAAAGTTGTATTTTTCTAGAAATTTATTAGCATAAAGTTGTTCTATCTCTTTCATTCCTAATAGCTATGCCTTGATTAGTTTTGCCAGAGATGTTTAATTTTATTATTCTTTTTTCAAGAACAACTTTTGATTTAGTTCTTGCTGTCAATTGTTTTGTTTTCTATTGTCCTAATTTTGGCTTTTTAAAAATTGTTTTCTTTCTTTTTTAAAATACTTTCACATTTTATTACTAATCAGATGTACTTTATTTTTTATTGAAGTATAGTTGATTTACAATATTGTATGTGTTTCAGGTGTACAACATAGTGATTCAGTATTTTTTATTGTTTTCTTCCTTATACTTTCGAGTGATTTTGATGAAGTTGCTTGTTACTGGGCATAACCTAGTGTATGGGATATTGTCCATTTACTCTTCTGGATGTACTCTTCACCCTCTCTGCCCTATGAGGGTCAAGTGTTGTCTACTCCTGTGGTCCTATAGGAGCTACACCAATGGATTCACTTTCTCTCTGACTTCCAATTGGTTCCAGTCGATGGGAATCTAGGAAGGAGATTGGAGAAAGGGAGCAGAATGAGGTCATGATATTTATTCCCCTGGCTCCCTTCCGGGAGGGTTCCTTCAGGCTGGTTAGTCTCTCAGTTGCTCTCTGTTGCTCTCAACTCCTTCTTTTCAGGTAATGGTGACCTTTTCATTCCCTTGTTCTTTCAGGCTAGGTATAATAATGGCTGTGCTATTACTGGCCCCACATTACAGAGTTATCCTCTATGGTTCTCTTACACTCTGTTCATACCTTTGTAAACAGTCTTTTTATTAAACTCTCCTCTAATCTTCCGAATTTGAATGAGCCATCTGTTTCCTGTCAGGTACAATTAGAAACCATTCTGACTTGGCTTATGACCCTTTAGTGGGTCAAGAAATAAATTTAATGTGTCACAACTAACTTTTTAAATAATGAAATAGAATGGATTAGAAATTATTGGAGTGCATCACGTTGATCCTTGGCAAGAACCAAGGACATTGGCACAACACTTTATACATCACGTTGTGGGAGAGAGACAGAGGGGCTGTGAAAAACACACACTTTGGTTAAGAGCAGATTGTTTTATTCAGTGGACTGGCATCTAATTTGATTTTCTGGTCTATGTCTGTCAATAATATGACCATCACCCTGTAATGGGAGAATTGAGTATTGTTTAATTTTATATCAAAATAATTTGGAGTTAGTTGTGAATGAAAGTCTGGGAGAATTTTACTCATTTTTTGGCAACATTGTCATGACTTTCAACTCAGTTTTGGTTAGGAATTTGCAGTGTAGTTTTTCAGAAAGTTCATAATCAGGAAAATCTTGAATGTGTGAAAAATGTAGCATTTTGACTGAACTAGTTCAAATTGCCCTTAAGTGGATTGTTTTAATGCTAACAAAATGAGACTAAGAAGGTGAAAAATATGGGAAGAGTGAATAGTGATACTGGGGAAAGTATTGACATTAGTCAACAGACAGTGGCTTTATTTGTGCCTCATTAAAAAAAAAGAGTAAGTTTAGTAAGACAGCTTTTAAAAAATATGGCCTTACCAAATGTGCAAAACCAAAAAGTGGCATTTACTAATGTGTTATTTGTAATGATATTCTTGCCAATGAAAGCTTATAGCCAACAGTATTAAAAAGATACTTGGAAACATGACATGCTGAATTAATCAGTCTCTTGAATATTTTCAGAAAAAGAAAAAATATATAATGTGATGGGCAAATGTTTTGAGTCATGATGTAGCTGTCAGTGAAAAAACCTTATTATCACTGTATTGGGTTGCATAGTATATACCAAAGGAGAAAATTGCTCAGTTGACTCCTGAAAAAAATTACTCTCCTGGCATATATATACTTTTAATTTTTCTTCTAGTTTTATTGAGATATAATTGATTCACAACAGTGTATAAATTTAAGGTGTACAGCATAATGATTTGACTTCCATACATAATGAAATGATTATCACAATGTTAGTGAACAACCATCATCTCATATAGATACAAAATTGAAGAAATGGGAAAAAATGTTTCCTTGCAGGGGAAGGGTATAGCTCAGTGGTAGAGTGCCTGCTTAGCATGCATGAGGTCCTGAGTTCAATCCCCAGTGCCTCCATTAAAAAATACATACATTAAACAAACAAACAAACAAACCTCCCCCCATTTTTTCTAATTTACAAATAAATAAATAAATAAACCTGGTAACCCCCCAAAAAAACAACAAAAAATATTTCCTTGTGATGAGAACTCAGGATTTACTCTCTTAACAACTTTCATATATATAGCAATGTTAATTATATTTATTTTGTTGTTATATCCCCAGTACTTATTTATCTTACAGCTGGAATTTTGTACCTTTTGACTCCCTTCATTCAGTTCCCCTGTCCTCCAACCTCTGGTAACACAAACTTGAACTCTTCCTATGAGCTTGTTTATTTGTTTGTTTTTGAAGTATAATTGACCTATAACACTATGTTAGTTCCGGTTACACAACTTGGTGATTCTTTATTTCTATACGTTGCAAAATGATCACCACAGTAAGTCTAGTTCTGTCACTGTACGAAAATGCTACCTAATTATTGACTATATTCCCCATACTATATATTTCATACTTCTGGTTCATTACTTTTGCAACTGGAACTTTGTACCTCTTAATCTCTCTCACCTAGTTCTTTCTTCCCCCGACTCCTCTCCCCTTTGCAATCACCTGTTTGTTCTCTTTTTATCTATGAGTCTGTTTCTGTTTTGTTACATCTGTTCATTTGTTTTGGTTTTTAGATTCTATGTGTAAGTAAAGTCATATAGAATTTGTCTTTCTCTATCTGACTTATTTCACTTAGCATAATACCTTCTGGTCCATCCATGTTGTCACAAGTGGCGAGATTTCATTATTTTTTTGTGGCTGAGTGACACACTACATCTTCTTTATCTATTCACCTATTGATGGGCACTTAAGTTGCTTCCATGTCTTGGCTATTGTAAATACTGCTGCAGTGAACATAGGCGTGCATATATCTTTTTGAATTAGTGTTTTTGCTTTCTTTGGATAAATACCCAGGAATGAAATTGCCAGAGCTTATGGTAATTCTTTTTTTAATTTTGTGCGGAATCTCCATACTGTCTTCCATAGTGGCTGCACCAATTTACATTCCCAGCAACAGTGTGTGAGGGTTCTCTGTTCTCCATATCCTTGCCGACATTTCCATTTGTTATTTCTTGTCTTTTTTGACATTAGCCATCTGACAGGTTTGAGGGTGCTATCTCATAATGGTTTTGATTTGCATTTCCCTGGTGATGAGTGATGTAGAGAGCATCATTTCATGTGCCTGTTGGCCATCTGTATGTCTTCTTTGGAAAAATGTCTATTTAGATCCTCTGCCCATTTTTTAGTTGAGTTATTTGGTTTTCTGTTGTTGAGTTGTATGAGTTCTTCATATCTTTTGGATATTAACCCCTTATTGGATATATCATTTGCAAATAACCTCCCCCATTCAACAGGCAGACTTTTTGTTTTATTGGTAGTTTCCTTCCCTGTGCAATAGCTTTTTAGTCTTCTGGCGTGTGCCATTTTTACAGTAAATCAACTGATAAAAATATGTCTCAGCAATAATATGATTTCTCCTTGAATTGTTGCTGTTGCAGAATTTTAGAAGCAATACTTATTATGCTATTACAATCTGGTATCAATTTTGTGATCCAATTTGAGAAAGACAAGCCAGAAATTGCACAACACTTAGTTTATGCCTGATACGAGTGACAAGGCCGTTTTAAGGTTTATTTAACCTCCTCACACAAAACTAGATGAAAAATGTTTATAGAATTGACAAGGGCAATTTCAGTCAATACTAAATTAGTCTGGAAAAATGAAAATATAGCAAAGTTATTTAAAAATTATTAGAAGCATCTCAAAACATTATTATTTGGCATACTCTTTTACATGTTGTAAATCTTTGGAAAGCGGGTATCCTGCTGAAATTCATGTATATGTTGGACAAAACCAGTGAAAGTTATTAATTTTATTAAAGGAAGCCAACAAAATAGCCAATTTTTTGAAAAAGCTTTTCCAGAGATTATAGCTGACCACACCACTTAGTTTATCATACCAAAGTTAGTTGGTTGTCTTAAAGGAAAGTCCAAAGCGTGTTAGAAGAACAACAGAATGAATTCATAGTTTTCTAGCCAAAAAGCAATCTTATTTGGAAAATCTTTTCAAAGTTGGTTTTTGAGTAACAATGCTGGCCTATTTGACTACTATGTATTTTTTTTTAACATTCTTAGTGAATTAAATTAGAAATTTCTTGGGAAAACCATTCCAACCTTTCAAGCCTAACTAAGCATTCCAAATGACATCACTGCTATGGCAAGCAGGATTTCGATATATATGCCACTGGATCGTGGTTTACAAATGTGGTCCTTGGTCTAGCAGCATCAGCATCACCAGAGAACCTGTTACAAATGCAAACTTGAGCTCCATCTCAGACCTTCTGATTCAGAAACTCTGGGGTAGGGCCAGCAATATACGTTTTAACCAGCCTTCCAGGTCATTCTGATGCAAGCTCAAGTTGGAGAACCAGCGTATTGGATGTCCCCAATATCACTGCAGCAAATTGATGAGACCTTATTAATGAAATAACTTGACTTAAATGAAATAAAATTAGAGATTTTTATTGCACCTTATCTCCTATGTTGGTATTAGTGTTTTGCTGACGCAGTAATGTCATCCGGGGAATGTTGCCTCTTTTCTGGTTTTGGAAGAAACTGTATTGCTGGTATTATTTCCTCCTTAAAAGTCTGGTAGATTTCACAGCCATTGGGGACTGGACTTTTCTTTGTGGAAAAGTTTTTAAATGATAGATTCAATTTATTTAATAGTTATGAGATTATGCTAATTTTCTGTTACTTCTTGTGTCCATTTAGGTGTGGATTTTTTCCTAGAAATCTGTTCATTCCATCTAATTTTTAAATGTATAGACATAAAATTATTCATTATATCCCCTTACAATCTTCTTAATGTTGAAGAATCAGAAATGAGGTTCCCCCTTTCAATTTTTGACCTTAATTGGTTGGAACCTATTCTTTCTTCTTCATAAGGTCTGTTCTAATTTGATTAGATTGCTTTCTAGGATTGCAGCACAACAGTCAATCTGGGGTTTCTTTTCCTTGTACTGCAGCTAAAAAAATGATGGCTATGTGATATGTAAATACTGGGGGAAGCTGGGTTGAGGGTGTAAGGGAACTGTCTGTATTATCCTTGCAACTCTTCTGTAAGTCTAAAATTATTCCAAATAAAACATTTTTTAAAAGAACAAGAAAAAATGGTATTAATCATCTACTTACTAATCAAGCTCCACTCAGAAGGACTGTGGGCTTTTTGAAGCCTCGAATCCACCAGAGAATTAGAATTTGTTGCCTGTCAAGAGGTTCCCAAGAATTGTAGTAAAGACTCAAGAGGCAATGGTTTTTAACTTAGATTTTTTTCCTTCTTTTCAAAAAAAGTTTTTTTGGATTCTTTCCACAAAAGGAATTTCAAAAAGGCATCAAGCCTATTAGAATAATTATACACTTCAGGGAAACAAGGCTTTTGAATATCTTTTGAACTGTACTTGCATTAAGGGGAGAGGTGGATATTTGTTGCTTTACCCTTCTATCAGATGCAATCTACCTAGGAAATTAAAAGGATAATACTAAAAAGGTTTGTGAGCCAGGGTTAAGTTGTGAGCATCTGACCAGAAATGCTTCCAGAGTTCTGAAAAAGGTAGGAACGTGGTCTTAAAGAAAACGTGGAATTTGCAGGAGTTGAGGGGATATCCCCATTAGCATGGCAGGGGGTCTCTAAGGATCCCAGTTGGCCTGGAACATGAAAAGCATATGGAAGAACTGGGAATCAGGGCTGAATTCTAAGGGGTAGAGATGGATTGTGTAAAGCCTTAAAAATGCCTGTTTGAAGCTGCTGTATTTTATATATGCTTGAAAAGAAAACTTATGTGATAAAAATAATGTAATAATAATAGCTAATATTTTTTAGTGTCTACTTTGTGCCAGGCCCTGTGTTTAAATGCCTTCTATCTATTATCTCATATAAAATTCAGAACCGTCCATTGGGGTTGATGTTGTTATTTTCTCCATTTACACATAAGCAAATTGAGGTTTCATAAAGTTAAGTAACTTGTTCAAGGTTATGATGCTTGTGTGGATTGGAGCCAGATTGTAATTGCTTATCTGTCTGTCCTCCTCCACTAGACTCTGGATGCTAGAAAGCACAAACTATGTTTACCTTATTCACAGATGTATCTCCAATTCCTAGGACAGCACCTGCACATAGTAAGTTTGCAATAAGTACTTGGTGAATGGATGAAATTTAATGACCACATGCCTTTATTTGTAATGGCACATATTCCATTTTGCTGTGATAATTTGTTTGCATAAACAGCTGTTTCCATGATCTGAATATAACTGTGCCCCTTGATTTGATTACAATGACTTCTCTATGACTTAAAAAAAAATTGTCCTGGAAAATCCATTTGTCTAGCTGAGAAGAGTTTGGTAGCTCATTTACAAGAAGTAATATTCTCTGAGTAGCATCAGCATGTTTGGTTAAGCCATTTGGGATTATTGTGGGGGAAAAAATTAGCTGTTAAGGAGCTTCAGTTTTTCCAAGGCTGACCCAAATTGACCTCAGCCGGCCTCTTACTGGAGGGAGTACCCCGCCCTCTGGTGGTGAAAGACACTCATCTGGCCAGTGTAACAGAGATGATGTGGAAAGAGTGCCTTTACCCAGAGGTTTCTGGAAATCTATCTCCTTATTTCCTAGTGAGTAGTGACCTTAGGACTGAATTTGATGTGATCATTTTGATTCAGTGAATAGCCAGGTTTGGGGAAGGCCTGGGCCAGGCTTGACTGAGGAAGATACAAACTGAGGAATGGAAAGTGACATTTGAAATTGGGTCAAAGCTGAGGTGCGAAGACTTGTCTCCATCATGATGAGTGTGAAGGGAGACCTGAAGGGCCATTTGAACTGTAAAATTTGTCATGATCCTGTCTCTTTGCTGTGACAGATGAGAGTATATTCCACCATATGCCTCAGTAAGAATTCTGGGTGGAACCCTGGGGCTGTGATTGCCCAAAGAATGCTGGCTGCTGGCCAGACAAGCTCACCAATGCCCAGCTTTCTATCCCTGGAAATGCTTTTTATTGTCCTTTCTTTTTTCTTAATTTCCAACATTAAAAGACCTTTTCTCCCCGCTGAGTGTAACATGTGTGAAAAACTTATGAAAAATAATAATAAAACAAAAATCTGTTTACACTGTGACAATATTTTTGATGACATTTCTTTCAGGTAATTCTGGGCACATAACCACATAGAGGAGGAATGCCTAGTTATACATGAATGGGGTCATAATATACCTCTTCCTTTAGAACTTGCTTTATTTTTCTTTCAAAATGTGTGGTGAACACCTTTCTGTCCAGTTATTGATATATCATTTTTAAAATTTAAATTTTAAGTCATTTGTATTATATGTGCTCATAATAAAATGTAAATAATAGTGTAAAAGTTAAGAAAATGAACATTCTTTCCCCACCTCCTAATTCTATTTCCCAGTAGTAATCGCTTTCAACTATTTTGTGCATTAAAAATTCTCCAGATTTTGTAATGTACATATAAATTATAAAGAGATTATTTTTTTACACAATGGGATCATATGATACACACTGGTCTTCCATGAGCTTTTTTAACTTAACTGTGTCATCGACATCTTCCCATGTCAGTGTGTGTGTCCTATTACTTTTAGTGACCATGTAGTATTCTGCTGTATGGATGAACTATGGTTTGTTTAACTAGTCAGCTATTGATGGATATTTAGATTTTTCCAATACTTTGATATATAAATATCTTACTAAATATTTTACTAATACATTTGGGTATACTTGTTCAGTTGTTATTAACACATAAATTCCTAGAAGCAGATAAAAGGATATGCATGTTTGATTTTATTTGAAATCTTAGTATTTTATTTTGTAAATAATGATGTTCAATGGCTCAAATATTCCATTATATTGAAATACTAGAACTTATTTAACCATGATCTTATTTTATTATTACATTGTTTCTACTTTTGCTTTCACAAATAATAATAAGCATTTTTAAATTAAATCATCAACGTATCAAATAAGATCATTAGGGAGTAATTATTGACTCAACAAGTTTCTTTATGACTAGGAATAGACTTACCATATGACCCAGGAATCCCGCTCCTGGGCATATATCCAGAAGGAACCTTACTTCAAAATGACACCTGCACCCCAATGTTCATAGCAGCACTATTTACGATAGCCAAGACATGGAAAAAGCCTAAATGCCCATCAACAGATGACTGGATAAAGAAGATGTGGTATATTTATACAATGGAATACTATTCAGCCATAAAAACTGACAACATAACGCCATTTGCAGCAACATGGATGTTCCTGGAGAATGTCATTCTAAGTGAAGCAAGCCAGAAAGAGAAAGAAAAATACCATATGAGATCGCTCATATGTGGAATCTAAAAAATAAACCCCATAAATACAAAACAGAAATAGACTCATAGACATAGAATACAAACTTGTGGTTGCCAAGGGGGCAGGGGTTGAGAAGGAACAGACTGGGATTTCAAAATGTAGAATAGATAAACAAGATTATACTATATAGCACAGGGAAATATATACATGATCTTATGGTAGCTCACAGCGAAAAAAAATGTGACAATGAATGTATATATGTTCATGTATAACTGAAAAATTGTGCTCTACACTGGAATTTGACACAACATTGTAAAGTGACTATAACTCAATAAAAAAAAAGGTTAAAAAAAAGTTGCTTTATGACTTAATTCATATTGCTAAAAAATTTCTTTCCAGGAAGGTATATCAGTTCATGCCCTCACCATCAGCATTCTATTAGTAAAATTGAGGGTGGGCATTTTTTACACATTTACTGACCATTTATTTTTCTCCTGTGAATTGCCTCTTCCTTTCTACCTATTTTTCTATTGGGTTGCTTGGTTTTTCCTTGATTTTTATAGGAGTTCATGTATCTGTTCATTAATTTATTGAGCCAATAAACAAATATTTGATTACATACTATGTATCAAGTACTATTCTAGGTGCCGGAGATGAATGCAGGGGTGAACAAAGACGAAGATTATACTCTAGTCAGGGGGAGGGGTGCAGAAAGTAAACAACTAAGTCGGGTGGAGGTAGTGCTATTAAAACTAACAAAGCAGGTAATAAGATGGTGAGTGTAAGGAATACTATTTTTATGTGGATGGTAGGGAAGTTCTCTCCTTGAATAGAAACCTGGAGTACATGAGGAAGCAAGCCATTCACAGAGCTTGCTGAAGATGGGAACGTCAGGCAGAGGGTGCAGTAAGTTCTTCATACATTCTGGATATTGACTCTTTCCCAGAATACCACTTGCATTTTATGGTTGTTTATAGCATCTTACATAGAAGATTTTAACATTGTTTAGGTCAAACTTGTCAATTTTTCCTATTTTTGACATCTGGGTTTTATGACTGAGAAGAATTTTTCTATCCCCAAATCATAAAAGTATTCCCATAGATTCACTTCTATTTTTATACTTTGATTTTTTACATATCATATAACTTACATACCATAAATTTATGAGGTATAATTTAGTTATCATAAAATTCACCCATTTTGTGGGTACTATCCAATGACTTTTAGTCAGCTTAAGGTTTGAGAACCATTAGCATAATCCAGCTTTAGAACTATACTTTGATTTTGTTTTATATAGCTTTTAATATATCTGAGATTTATTTTAGCTTTTGGTGTGACATTAAAGATTTAACATTTTTTTCCTTTCCCCATCGATTTGAAGTATCTCCACTACCACATGTTAAACTTCCATGTGTACCTGGACCTGGTCCTGGTCTCCCTGTTCCAGAGGTCACAAATCGAGTTTTATTTGGCCCGTGGAGTTTTCAAAACTGGAGATTTTCATGTAAAAACTAGAAGATCCAGCAACAAGTTGCAGGAGGCGAGTAGAGACCACTCCTTGTAAGTGGGCATGATGATAGTGACCACGATCCCAGTGTGCCTGCTCTTCCAGTGTAATTGTTAACAGCATCCTTTTATTCTTAAAAGCATTCTGGTTTGGACAATAAATTATGAATCATGATCTCCACCATTCCTTATTGCATCACACCCAGCACTCCTCTTTCATTTATGTTACAAGACCCCCTCTCAGGAAGAAAAAAGAGACAACGCGATCCTGCCACAGAAGTTTGCCAAAAGAATGACTATGTGGGCTCATAATAGAGAACATACCTGGTGGGGGAAAAATTAGGACAAGCTTCCTCTGAGAGAAAATATGATGTCACAATTTACCAATCCCTTTCTTTCCCTTCTATTATTTCATTTAACTTCACAACAGCCTACCCAGTTACACAATTTACCCAGTTTGTTACTGTGTGTTTGTGTATGGATTTACTGACTTACTCTGTAACCTGCATTCCAAAGAAGGGACCTGTTAATTTGTTCTACTCACCACTGTATTCTCAGGGACCATTCGGTGCTGGGCACAGAGCTGGCTCCAAGGAACCATTTATTGGCTGAAGGGTTCTCAGGAACTACTGACTGAATGAATCAACGAAGAAATCAAGGCTCAGGGAGGTCTGTGGCGAGTCAGGGACAGAGAGAAGCAGGCAGGAATCAGACCAGGAGGCCTGATTCCTGGCCTGGAACCCAGGATCTTTTCCTAGCCAGCTGGTTGTAGCCTCCCAAATAGGCAAGAAATGGGAGAGTGCGTACGCGGGGATTTGTCTTCGTCCTCGGGGAACCTCGCCGAAGTGCCAGATGGAGGGACCGGAAAAAAAAACCAGCGCACGAAACAGCTTTCTCGCACCTGCCCGCCTGGGAGCAAGACTACATTTCCCAGCAGCCCTCCCGGCCTTCACCCCTGCCACGCGGCTTGCGCCTCCGCCTTCGGCCCACTGGGGGCGCTGCGGCGACCCCTCCGCCGCCCCGTAGAAATCTCCGCGGCCCCGGGGCCGCTTGCTTCCTGTTTGTCGGAAGAGGAGACATGGCGGCGGCACCGGCGGCTGCTGGGTCTGGGGCCGGCCGAGGGCGACGGGCGGCGGCAACGGTAGCGGCTTGGGGCGGATGGGGCGGCCGGCCGCGGCCTGGTAACATTCTGTTGCAGCTGCGTCAGGGCCAGCTGACCGGCCGGGGCCTGGTCCGGGCCGTGCAGGTACGAAGCCGGCCCGGAGGGGCGGGGCGGGGTGGACCGGGCGGGAGCTGGCGGGGGGCCGGGGAAGAGGCCTTTCCAGGCCGCCGCAGTACGGGCCCAACCCCTCTTGGCCGGCCGCGGGGCCTCCCTATGAGCTGTCCGGACGCTGTCAGCCGCGGCGGGGCATGGGGCAGCGTCAGGCTAGAGGCCCCGGGTTAGGGGCCGAGCGGGCTGGGTTGCATCGGGCATTGATGGCGTGTACGAGTCCTGGGCCCAGCTCCTGGATCCTCCCTTCCTTGCGCCACGTCTGCACGTCTGGGGGACCCTGGGCGAGTTTGCTTTAGACTCTACCGGCCTCGAGTTTCTCCTCCGTGAATTGGGTGGTGGGTCATCATTGCAGCCCACAAATGGTTCCCAAGCCGTCATAAATGTCATTCGTTCAGAGAGGCCTTTCCTTGACACAACCCTCTCTCCCAACCTTCTAAGTAGGTCCTCATTGTTATTCAGTTACAGCCCTGAATTCGTTTGGTTTACATTACCTTCTTAGTCTGTAATTACATATTTCTTTGTTGTCTACTCTTTTTCTCGCCTGTATCCCACAGTAGGCTGAGCTCCAACGAGTGCAGGGACTTAATCTGTTTCGCCAGTATAGAGCGTCACGGTTAGGAGCTAGGGCTCTGGAGTCACGCCTGGATTCAGAACCCTTCTGTCTCTTGCTTGGGCAAGTTACCTTTCTGTGCCACGGTTTCCTCATTTGTAAAATGGAGATGATAATTAGTAACCTACCTGTTAAGATGTTGTGAGGAGCAAAGACAATTGTGTAAAGAGTTAAATGCATTTCTGATGCGTAGTAAGAAGCTGAAGGGTAGTCAGTTCATAAATGCTGTACTTGGTATCTCTCTCATAATATGCGCCCGATATATGATTAGTGTTTTTTTTTGAATGAGCAAAGGACACTGCTTTAAGGTAAAGCAGGATGCATAAGACCTAGGCTGCTTGCTCCTCCCCCAGGCCCTTCATGTTCTCAGAACTTATGTTGCACACAGCTGTAAAACATTACCTTAAAGACAGCTTTAGCATAAACAAACTTTGGAAGTGTATACAAGAAACTAATAAAGTGGTTGGTTGTAGTGGGGTGGGAATTGGGTATAACTTTATATATTAGCTTAATTTCATAATACTTATGTGATTAAAAGAATAGAATAAAAGATAAAGACCAAGTGGTCTGTGTTTGTGGAGGGTTACAGATGAAGAAGCAGTTCTGGGTGAGCAGTGTTTTCCTGGACACAGTTAACCATAGATGAGCGAGTTTTTCCCTTTGTCTTCTTCCCTATCTGCCTTAAGATTGTGGAAATACTTGCTCTGTCCTTTAACCCAAAGACCCTTACTGAGCTGGGTATGTAGGAACAGGCAGAAAGGGAACTAATTCATCTTTACTGAGCACGTACTTTGGATAAAGCATTGTGCAAGGTATACAGTGTCTTTTGAATCAAGTGTCAGGACTCACCTCTTAACGCAGTTGAAGAAATTGAGGCTTAGAAAGGTTAAGTAATTTGTTCCTGACCTCTTGTCTTGATAATCCTTTGTGTTCTGAGGGCAGTAGGGAGCTGCAGAAGTTCTTTAGCTTAGTGAATGGGGCAATTTAGGACACTTAATTTATTTCCAGTGCTAGATGACTTGGAATGGGAGGAGACTGAAGAAGCTTACAAGATAGAAGGTGCTGGAATGTTCTTAAGCCTGGATTAGTCTGGTTATTGTGGTAATTATTAGTTGTCTACAGGTGTGGGAGCTGTTGCAGAGGTTGAGATGGAGATATCGTCCCCAAACTATAGTGAGGATAAAGTGGGGACCTTCATCTTTTAAATGTATCCTTTCTTAATAACTTTTTTGCTCTCTTCCTTTCTATACCCTCTCCTTCCCCACACTGCAGAATAAATTATTTCCTCACAGGTATTTCTATAGCACAGTAAGTATATCCATTATGACATGTGGTATAATTGGAAAAACCAGATAAAAAAATCTTTTTTAAGTTTTAAACACATAACATCAAATTTACCATTTTAAGCGTTTTTAAGTGTGCAGGTCAGTAGTGTTAAGTATTCACATTGTTGTGAAACAGATCTCCAGAATTTTTTCATGTCGCAAATCTGAAACTACCCATTAAACAACTCCTCCTTTCCTCCCCCGGCCCCTGGTAACCACCATTCTATTACTTTGTTTCTGTGAATTGGACTGCTTTAGATACCTCATATAAGTGGAATCAAACAGTATTTGTCTTTTTGAGACCAGCTTATTTCACTTAGTATGATGTCTTCAAGGTTTATCCATGTTGTAGGATGTAACAGGACTTTCTTGGAAAAGACCAGATTTTGAAGTAAGATGGACCTGTATTGAACCCTAGTTCTGTCACTTGCTAGCTGAGTGACCTAGGTTATATTATTTAACCTCTCTGAACCTGTTTCATTATTTCTAAAATGGCACTAATGACATCTACCTCACATGGCTCTTACGAGGAGTAAGTGAAATAATGTGTCTATAAAGCTTGGCCAGTGTGTGGCACACAGTAGATGTTCAGTAAATAGTTGCTATCAGCTCATAGCTATTAGACTGGGCTTCTTGAGAGACTGTGCCTTATTTTTCGCTGTGTCTGCAGAGCCTGAAGCTGTGCCAGGCACTTGATACTCAGGACTCAGACAATTGTTAGAGTCGAAATACTGTATATGAGGGCACCATCTTCCTCCTCTTCACTCCTGTCTCTTTGTGTATCCCAAAAAGTATCCTGGCTTTAAAGTGTTCTGGGATCAGATTACCTAGGTTTGAATCCCAGATCTGGTACATACTTGGTATGTATCTTTGGACGGGTGGCTTAATCTCTTTGTGCCTCAGTTCCTTCATCTGTAAAATAGAGATAATCATGGGACCAGCCTGGTAAGGTTGTGGTAAGGACCAAGTGCATTTATAACATGTAAAGCACTTAAAATGGTGTCTAAAAAAATAGTAGTATGCTATATAGATTAGCAAGTATTGTTTTTAACAAAACTCTATGTTCTGATGGATCCTAAATCTGTATTTCCATCGTGATTTCTCCCTTTAGCTCTAGTTGGATATATCCAAATATTTTTTCTCTGCATATCTACCAAGATGTCTAATGGACACCTCAAACTTATTATGGCAAATACAATTCCTGATTCCTCTTCCACCAAACCTGATCTTCCCCATTTCCCTAAATGGGACTTGAGAGAAGCCTGGGAGAAGACTCTCAGCCACGTGATTTAAAATGGGCCTGTCCTACTTGGATTTTAACATGCCTTACTTTCACCTCTCCCTTTCACTTCACCCTCTGTCAAAGTAATAAGATATGCTGGTGTGATGCGTTAGTGTTTACAGAGCCTGTTCGCATTTATCAGTACATTTGATCCCTAAAGCAAATCACATCTTATAATCCTTTGCTTAAAACCCTCTAGTGGCATCCCTTTGCAGTTAGAATCAAATCCATATTCCTTACCAGGGGTGCACAAGACCCTGCATGATCAGTAGGAGTTGAGGGATAAGCTAGGCAGAGCAACTCTCACAGGTCACGACCCACCACCCCTAGAGATAGTACTTCAGTTTTGCAGTCTGGTAACAGGCGAGGTATGACATCCTTGTTCTGTTTCCCAAATGCCAGTCATTGCTTCCTTCATGATTATTGGCATACCTAAATTCTACCCGAGTGTTACTTATATCCTATATTTTCTGTATATTGACCCCTCTTTTTTTTTTTTAATTTCAATAGGCACTACTTGTTTTAACCTTGTTCTAAGCATTAATATTTGTGAAACTTAGGGGTACAAGTCAGATACAGTCTTCCTTTGTCTTTGAAGGATAATTTGATACTGAAAACCCCCTGGATAGGATAAATTCTCATTAATCAAAAACTATAAATAACATTTTAACAGAAATAACAAAAACAAAGTTTTTGTATTCACAAACGATAAAATTCACTCCTAATTATATTGAAACAAAACAAATCCCATTTAAGTGGACACAGGCACTCACTGGTTAACGTTTGTTGTCAAAATAATCCAACAAGGTTTTAATCTTCATTAACTAAAGATATTTAATCTTCATTAATTATTCTTTAAGAGGGATATGTACTTGTTCTTAATATATTTTGAAGCATTAGATATCTTAGGACTAAACAAATAAGATATACATTTTATGTTTATGGAATTCAGCCTTGAATTATTTTAAAAAGAAAAGCAAATAAAGACAAAATGAGTCAATGAAAATTGTAAATGGCTGGAGGTGTCACATTCACTAAACATGTTGACAGTTTAGGCAGCATGATGTAAGAGATTATCACTCCTATAAACTGTTAAACCACAAGTACTCCAAGAGAAAAAACCCATATGACACCTGCCAAAATTTCAACTTTGAAGACGCCTGGATGGTGGCTCTTTCATCACACTACTCAGCTGTTCACAAGGAAAACAATATCTAGATGATTATTTTAAAGTGACAGCAAATGCCGTGTAAGACAAACTAGCAGTAGAAAAAGAAATTCCTTATGAAGTTGAATATTTGGAATAGTTTGGAGGATGTTTGGGTATCATGAACCTTGTAACAAAAAACAGTGGTGTCCTCACTTTTCACCCCCAAGTTCCATTGGCCCCAGACAACTGCAGTCACGTTATTTCTTTTGGAGAAGGGTCCAGGAAACAAAACAGAAGAGCCAGTCTTCTAAATAACATTTTTATAAGGCTATTGCTTGACTTTGCTTTTTTTTTTTTTTATTTAAAGAAATTATCCTTTCTCCCTCTTGTAGAAGATTAGGATTTAATTCACAGCACCCTGTGGGATACATTTGGTCTTTATCATTCTTCTAATGTAGGTATATCAATTTTGGCTGTTGTTATTAGGTATTTACATTAGGATGATGGTATAATTGTTTACAGCAGAGCCATATAGTATACAACAATTTGTTTTGTATAATTTTTTGTTTTTCTTAGAGTTAAAAGCTGCCCTTTCCCTCCCATTTTTAAAGTTGAGATGTAAATATAAATATAGTAGAATTCACCCTTTTAGTGTGTAGTTCTATGAGTTTTGACAAACACATACAGCTGTGTGACCACCACTACAGTTAGGATGTAGAAAATTCCCTGGTAGTAGTTAGTCTCTTCCCCACCCCATTCCTTTGGCAACTGCTCCTCTGTCTTTTGTCCTGTTCTTGCACCCTTTTACAGGCTGTCACAGAAATGGAACCATTCCATTTGTTGCCTTTTGAGTCTGGCTTTTTCCACTAGAATTACCATCCTTTAGAATTTTTCTTTTCTTTTTTTGTTCTTATCATTTATTCCCAAATTCTGAACCCTTGGAACCCTCTGTCCTCCAGTTTGGACTAGTTACTCGCTAGAACAGCTGCACAGCTGAATTCTTAGGATTTCTCTTCACCAAATTGAGAGCATTTTCTTTCTTTTTCTTATGTTCTAGAGCCTCTGTTTTCTGAATATTATGTTCCCTTTTCTTGGAAAAGGAACTCTTGTAGCCTCCTAAGAGAGTATATGGGAGGTAGCCTTTTTTTAAGCTTGCATGTCTGAAAATGTCTTTTATTCTTACACTTGCATATTTAGCTTAGCTGGATATAGAATTCTCAGTTGGAAGTTATTTTTCCTTAATTTTTTAATGGTATTATTCCATTGTCTTCAGGCATTTGGTGTAACTGTTAAGAGGTTCTGTTCTGATTTCCAGTCCTTTGTATGTGACCTATTTTCCTACCCCTCACTTCCTCAGAGCTTTTAGGATCATCTCTTTTTCTGGTACTCTGAAATTTAACTATGATATGCATTGATGAAGGTCTTTTTATTCGTTGTGAGGACACTTTGTGTAGATACACGTTAAAATATATAACAACTAAATTTGAAAATGAATATATGTTTGTATATGTATGAGTGAAACATTATGCTGTACACCAGAAATTGTACACATTGTAAAGTGACTATACTTCAATAAAATATATATATAGATGCATATATATAAAATAACCGTAGTAAAGTCATGTCTATCACCTGACATTAACACCCTCTGCAGAATGATTGCACCTAATGTTCTCTTAGGGGCTTCCTATTTTTAAAAGGCATTTTTTTTTCTCCTGTGAAGTTTGGGCCATGATTGCTTTGGAGAGCTTCATGGAATAGGTGAGACTTGAGCTGGTTCTGAAGAATGAGTAGAATTTTAACAGAGTAGTGGAGATACTTCTGGCACTAAGAACACCACTGAGAAAGCCCTCAAAATTGGCCATTAGAAGACAGGAGAGAAAGTGAAGTTCTCCTGTGGGGGATAGGTGGGAGATAAGTTCAGGTATTTGGGAATAGGGTGGGGAAGGTAACATTTATTGAGCATCCACAGTGTGTCATTGTGGAGAGACTTGGATTTTTTTTAAGTGTATTGTTAAGTAGTTGACCTGTGAAAAGCTATAATAAATAATACCAGTGTATTACCACAATAACCATGTACCCACCGCCAAATTTGAGATATTATTAGTACGGTTAATGCCCCTTTCACGTCAGTCCATCCCCAGCAGAGGTAATACTTAATTTGAATAGATAAAACATGTGCACGTGTATATGTAGAAAGGTTGTCTCCTTGCAAGTAGCCCACTACCACCTCTACTAGCACCCTCCAGCTCTACTCCCAGAGGCAACTATGATTATTGATGTCTTGTGTATCCCTCTAGGGACATTCTAAACTTAGAAAAGCATGTGTATATATCTTTTTCCGTATATGCTATTGTGCATCTAGCTTTTTTCACTTAAAATGTATTCTAGAGATCCTGCCTTGATCGGTACGTACAGAATATTTTGTGTCAGGTGCTTACAAGACTTTTTGTGTTGAAATATAACACACAAATAAAAATGCACAAAAAGTAAATGCACAGCTCAATGAACAATAACAGAATCATCAACTATGTAGCAGCTGCCACATCACCTCTGTACCCTCTGCCAGTCCCTACTCTTCTTCCTTTCCAAATGAAATTACTGGTCTGACTTACAGCATAGCATTTAGTTGTACTAGTTCTTATGCTTTATATAAATAAAGTCAAATAGTATTCACTGAGTCTGCCTTCTTTCAGTCAACATTGTTAGATTCACCCATGATGATGGTGAAGCTACAGTTCATTCATTTTCAGTGCTGTATAGTATTTGATGATACTAAGCCACAATTAATTCATTGTACTTTTGATTAGTATTTGGGATCTTTCCAGTTTTTGACTATTGTGAATAATGCTTATATGTACATTCTTGTACATGTCTTTTAATGCCTATATGCACAATTTCTTTTGGGTATATACTTAGAAGTAGAATTGTTGGGTTATAGGATATACGCAGGTTCAGCATCAGTTAATCAGTTTCCCAGGTGGTTGTGTTAATTTCCAGTCCCACCAGCAGTGTATGTGAGTTTCTGTTGTTCCATGTTCTCGCTAACCCATGATGTTACCAGTCCTCTTAATTTTAGTCATTCTAGTGTTTGTGCAGTGGTATCTCATTATGGTTTTAGTTTGTGTTTCCCTGATGACTAATGAGGTTAAGCACCTTTTCAGAAGTTTATTGCCCTTTTTGGACTTCCTCGGTTCTAGATTGCCTGTTAAAATCTTTTGCACATTTTTCTAATGGGATTTTTCTTTTTTCTTTTTTTATTGATTTGAAGTTCTTTTCATTTCCTGGATATGAGCCCTTTGTAGTGATGTTTTGCAAATATTTTCTCATTTGGTGGCTTGCCTTTTCAGTCTCTAAAAATACCTTTTGGTGAACAGAAGTGCTTAAGTTTAACACAACTCATTGTATTGCTGTTTTCCTTTATGGTTAGTGCTTTTTGTATTCTGTTTAAGAAATCTTTGCTTACCCTAAGGTCATGAAGATTATTTATCTCCTAGAAGCTTTATTGTTTTACCTTTTCCATTTAAATATATGCTCTACTTGGAATTTATTTTGGGGTGTGGTATGAGCTTTTCCACATAGATAGCTAGTTAACCTGTTATTGGAAAGACTCTTCATTGCTCTTTAGTGTTTGTTTTCCATCTGTTTCCGTCTCTTCTGTTCCACTGGTCTGCCCTTTTATCCTTATGCTGATATCACACTGTCTTATTTTCTGTGATTTTTATATGTTGATTTTGGTTATAGTATATTGAATTGGAAGAGTATCTTCTACTTATCTTCAAGATTTCCTTGACTATTCTTGGCCCTTTGCCATGTCCATATACATTTTAGAATGAACTTGTACATTTTTACATCAGAATTTTAATTGTGATTGCCTTCAGTCTTTTCAGTGCAATACACTTGTTCTCCCTCCGCTGCCCTTCCCCCCTCTTTTTCTTTGGTTTGGTCTTCTTTCATCTCTCTTGATAATGTTTTATAGTTTTCTATGAAGTGGTCTTACATAACTCTTGTTAAGATTTATTCCTTGGCATTTGACATGTTTTGATGGTATTGTATATAGTGTTTTTAAAATTGTATTTTCTAGCAGTAGCTGTAATATAAAAGCAAGATTGATTTTTATATCGCTCCTATATTTTATGACTTTACTTTTAGATTCTTTTGGATTGTATATGTGTACGATCATCTGCAAATATTGTCTGCAAATGAAGGTTTTATTTTATCCTTTCCAGTCTTACATCTATCTTTTTTTTTTTATCTGCTTGCCTTGCTGTGCTGTTAGTGCAGTGAATTGAAGTGGCATGTTCCTGATCTGAGAGGGGGAGAGGCTTAAACATTTAGCCATTAAGTATGATGTTTGCTGAAGGTTTTTTGTAGATACTGTTATTAGTTCACTTCTTTACTGGGTTTCTGATGTTGAAGTCTATCAAAATGTTTTTTCCTGCATCAATTGAGATGTTCATATAATTGTTTTCCATTGTGTTATTAATGTGATGAATTACACTGAGTAAAATTTTTAAGTATTAAACCAAATCTGAATTTCTGGTACAAAATTTCATCCCTTTTATGGGTTGGTAAATTTGATTCACTAATTTTTTTTATTAGGATTCTTCCTCTTTTATGTTCATGAGTGAGAATGGCCTATAATTTTCCTTTCAGCAGGTTTTGATATCAGGTTTAATCTGACCACTAGTCGTAGCTTTAGTTGCACCCCACAAATTTTGACATGTAGTGTTTTCATTATCACTTATTTCAGAATATTTTCAAATTTGTGCTTGGATTTCTTCTTTGACCTATGCATTTTTATAAGTGTATTTCTTAATTTCCAAATATGGGGGTTTTATAGTTATCTTTCTGTTACAGACTTTAGGCAGATTGCACTGAAATAGTCTGTATTTCGATTCATTTAAATGTGCTGAAATTTGCTCTATGGCCTAACAACTCGTCATTTTGTAAATGTTCTGTGTACTTGCAAAAAATGTATAGAGTAGCTATCAGATGTAGTGCTGTAGTGGGTCCATTTTGTTTAATTGTGTTAAAACCCTATATATCTTTACTAGTTTTTTGTTTATATCAGTTCCTGAGAGAAATTATAAAAATATCCCACTATGATTATGGGTTTGTTTATTAGGTACACTCAGATTTAGAACTGTTTAGATTGTCCTAGTTAACCATTTTATTGTCATAAAATGTCTTTATCTCTGGTAATACTTTATGCCTTAAGTCTCATATGCTGATTTTAATACACTTATACCACCTTTCTTTTGGTGGGTGTTTGCATTGTGTATTGTTTCCTGTTCTTTTATTTTCAGCCTTTCTATAAGACGTTTGTTTATTAGGCAAGCAGTATAACAAACTTTGTCTTTTAATTGGCGCATTTAGTACATTTGCTATTAATGTAATAACTAATACTTGGGGATTTAAATATACTTGCTTAATGCAGTGTTTACTTTTTAGATGTCCCACCTCTTCTTTGTTCCTTTTTCTCTTCTTTTTTTAAGTGTTTTTTTTTTCCTTCTTATGCAGGTGTACTAATAGAAGAATGGAATTTTTTTTATAATAATATTTTGCTAACTATTCCAAGTAACTGCTTACATTTGGGGTTCAGAGTTAGTGTTCCCTAAGATCAAATCAATTGTAAGTGTTCATCTGTAAATCCCATTCTTAGCTTCCGGGCTGTATGGAAACAGGCATCAGACTGGATTTGGCACCTTGGCAACAGGGTGCTGACCCCTCTGTGCACACAGTTTCTCATGCAGTAAGTAGTAGGTGAGGTGGCTTCATGTACATCCTTTTACAAACTAGGGTGCAGTTTATTCCTCTCCCGGTGACAAATGGGAATGGCCAGTTGTGACACCACATCCTGTTTTGTGCTGGAGTAACTGCTTCTGGGGAGTGGGAGGGGCAGGCAGAGCATCACTGTGTCGAACTCAGGGAGAAGTGTTGGGGAGGCTTCAGGCCAGGCAAATTAGGGTGCAGAGGGGACCAGGAGGTGGCACTCAGACTGGCTTGTACGCATGTGGGCAAGGGAGACTTGCTCGTGTTCCAGCCGCACTGGCCTCCCACCCCGATATTTGAACTCGTCCCAAATGCTCCTGCCCCAGAGCCTTTTCCATTTGTCATTCCTTCTACTTGGAATGCTCTTTCCATAGAGATCCTCATGGCTCCCCCAAACCCAACTTCCTCCACGTCTCTGCCTTTTTTTTTTTTTTTTGAAGTTATCTGATAGACTTAATTTTTTAGAGCAATTTCAGCAGAATTGAGCAGAAAATAGAGAGTTCCCACATAGCCCTCTCCACCCATACATACATACTCCCCTACCTTCAACATCCCTCATCAGTGTGGCATATTTGGTACAATCGATGAACCAACACGGGCACATTATTATCAACCAAAGTCCGTAGTTTACTTTAGGGTTCACTCTTGATATTGTACGTTCTATGGGTTTTGACAAATGCTTGATGACATGTAGCCACCACTATAGTATCATGCAGAATAATTTCATTGTCCTGAAAATCCCTTGTGTTCCATCTATTCATCCCTCCTTCCCTCTCCCCAAACTCCTGGAAACCACGATCTTTTTATTGTTTCTGTAGCTGTGCCTTTCCAGAATGTCATTTGGTTGGAATTGTACAATTTGTAGCCTTTTGTAGACTGGCTTCTTTCATTTAGTAATATGTCTTTTAAATTTCTTCCATGTCTTTCGTGGCTTGATAGCACCTTTTTTTTCCACTGCACATATATTTTTAAATTTACATATATGTACTGTTCATTGTTTCTAAGAATGTTTAGCGCTTTAGCTTTACATAGTTATCAAAGGAATAAAGCCAATCACAAAATAAGAATTAATTCAAAAAATATGTACACCTTGCTATTAACAGCAACATTATAATTGCCAAGATATGGAAGCATCCTAAGTGCACATTAATAAGTGAATGGATAAAGAAGATGCAGCATACATATATGTAATGGAATACAACTCACCCATAAGAAAGAAGGATACTTTGCCATTTGCAGCCCTTCATTCACTTTTTTTTCACTTCAAAAACCAGAATTTTATAACTGACATAAACATTTCCATTGCATCAAAAAGAACAAAATACCTAGAAACAAACTTAACCAAGGAGGTTACTTATACTCTGAAAACTGAAATGACACAAAGAAATGGAACGATTTCTTGTGCTCTTGGATTAGAAGAATCGACACTATCAAAATGGCAACATTACCCAAAGCAATCCACAGATCCAATGCAACCCCCGTCAAAATACTCACAACATTCCTCACAGAACTAGAACAAACAATTCCAGAATTTATAAGGAACCATAAAAGACCCCAAACGGCCAAAGCAATCTTTTGTAGGTCTTTTTTTTTTCTCTTTCTTCTTTTTGTTTTCTTTTCTTATGGTTTGATAACTAGAGAAGGTCCTTTAACATTTGTTGTAAAGCTGGTTTGGTGGTGCTGAAATCATTTAGCTTTTGTTTATCTGTGAAGCTTTTGATTTTTCCATCAAGTCTGAATGAGAGCCTTGCTGGATAGAGTATTCTTGGTTGTAAGTTTTCCCCTTTCATCACTTTAAATATATCATGCTACTCTCTTCTGACCTGTAGAGTTTCTGCTGAAAAATCAGCTGATAACCTTATGGGAGTTTCCTTGTATGTTATTTGTTGCTTTTCTCTTGCTAATTTTAATATTTTCTCCTTATCTTTAATTTTTGTCAATTTGGTGACTGTGTGCCTTGGTGTATTCCTCTTTGAGTTGATCCTGTGTGGTACTCTCTGTACTTCCTGGACTTGAGTGACTTTCCCAAATTAGGGAAGTTTTCAATGAGTATCTCTCCAAAAATTTTCTCAGGTCTTTTCTCTCTCTTTTCTCTTTCTGGGACCCCTATAATGCAAATATTAGAGTGCTTCATGTCCCAGAGTTCTCTTATTCCTTTTTATTTTTTCTGTTTTCTGTTCTGCCGTAGTGATTTCCACCAATCTGTCTTCTAGCTCACTGATCTCTTCTTCTGCCTCATTTAGTCTATTCCTGGTTCCTTCTAGTGTGTTATTCATTTCAGTAATTTTATTCTTCAACTCTGTTTGGGTATTCTTTATATTTTCCAGCTCTTTGCTTAAGACTTCGCTCTGTGCATCTTTACTCCTCTTGAGTTCTCTGAACATCTTCACCATCATTATTTTAAACTCTTTGTCAGGTAAATTGCTTATCTCCTCATCACTTATTTCTTCTGGGATTTTATCTCATGCCTTGGCCTGGGAGATACTCCTTTGCCGCCTCATGTTGTTTATCTTTGTGTGTGTTTGTGGATTCCTTCCACAGGCTTTGGGATTATTGTTTTCTTATTTCTAGTATCTGCCCCTGGGGATGAGGCCGGACTAGAGGCTTAAGCAGAGTTCCTGGCGGGAGGAATCGGTGCCTGCCCCCTGCTGGGTGAAGCTTGGTCCTGGACCTCTGGTGTGTAGGGCCTTTGTGGCTTGAGAAGTCTGCTAATGAATGGGGCTGTGTTCCCACCCTGTATGTTGTTTGGCTTGAGGCTTCCCTACAGGCTATTGGGTGGGGCTAGGTCTCAGGTGCTAATGTTCCAATCAAGATGTCGGCCTCCAGGAAAGCTCATGTAGATGAATACTCCCATAATGTCCACCACCAGCTTTTATGTCCCCTGGGTGAGCCGTAGCCATCCCCCACGTCCCCAGAAGACCCTCCAAATCCAGCAGGCAGGCATGGCCCACGTTCCTATGAAATTGCTGCCTCTGCCCTTAGACCTGGCTCACATGAGATTCTGTGTACGCTTTCCAAGCGAATGAATTCTCCTTTTCCCCCAGTCCCGTGGGGCTCCTGGCACCAAGCCCCACCGGCCTTCAGAACCAGATGTCCTGGGGTCTCCTTTTCTTCCCAATGCCAGGGCTGGAGCTGGGGACCCTGACATGGGGCTTAGAGCTCTCACCCCCGTGGGAGGGCCTCTGTGACTTAACGAATCTTCAGCTTGTGGGTCGCCCACCCTAGGGATATGGGGCCCAATTATATCACAAACACACCCCTCCTACCATCCTGCTGTGGTTCCCTCTTTATGTTTCCAGTTGCAAAAGATCTTTTTTGCTAGGTTCCAGTCTTTTTTTCAATGGTTGTTAGCATTCAGTTGTGGTTTTGTTGTAGTCATGAGGAGAGGTGAGCTCGTGGTCCTGCCACTCTGCCATCTTGACCAGAAATCTTAAATGTTTCTTTTTTAAAAGAGCTTTTATTAAGGTATAATTTATGGACTATAAAATTTACTCATTGAGCTGTTCAATTCAGTGATTTTTAGGAAATTTATAGTTAGACGTTACCACAGTCATTTTAGAACATTTACATCACTTACATCACCCCATAAAGTTCCTTATGTCCACGATTTATTTTTATAGCAGCTTTGTTGAAATATAATTCACATACTGCATAAGTCACCCATTTAAAGTATACAAGTCAATGGTTTTTACTATATACATGAAGTTAATCTCCACAGTAGCTATCTCCACAGTCAATTTTAGAAAATTTCATCACCGTTAAAGAAATTCCATACCCATTAACAGTCACTGCCCAGTTCCCTCCCCATTCCTGCCCTCTACCTCCTCTCAGCACTAGGTCACTACTAATCTACTTTCTGACTTTATGGATTTACCTATTCTGGACATTTCATAGTAATAGAATCAAATAATGTATGGCTTTTTATGGATGGCTTCTTTCACTTAGCATAATGTTAAGATTTGTCCATGTTGTAGCAAGTATTAGTACTTCATTGCTTTTTATCACCAAATAATATTCTGCTATATGGGTATACCATTTGTTATTTATCTATTTATCAGTTGGTGGACATTAGTTTGTTTTTTTTTCTACTTTTGGGTTATTATGAATAAAGCTGCCATGAATTTATGTGTACAAGTTTTTGTGTGGACATTGTTTTCATTTCTTTTGGCTTCCTACCTGGATTGCTGGGTCATATGGTAACTATATTTAACTTCTTGAGAAGCTGCCAAACTCTTTTTTCCAAAGTAGCTGCACCATTTTACATTCCCACCAGCAGAGTGTGAGGATTCCAATTCCTCTACACTCTAGCCAGCACTTACTATTATTTGTCTTTTTAGTTGTAACCATCCTCATTGGTATGAAGTGGTGTCTTACTTTGAGTTTAATTTGCATTTCTCTGATAATTAATGCTGTTGAGCATTTTTTCATGCGCTTATTGGCCGTCTCTACATCTTCTTCAGAAAAGTATATACTTAGAGACTTTGCCCATTCTTTAAATTATTAACTCAGTATCTTTAATAGATACAGGCTTATCAGTGTACCTATTTCTCCTCATGTGAGTTTGATAGTTTGTGTCTTTCAAGGAATGATCTGTTTAAGTAATGAAATTTGTGGACATGGAGTTGTTCATATAATTCTTTTATCCTTTCAATATTTAAAGGGATCAATAACGTGATGCTTGTTTTATTTATTTTAAATTGTGGTAAAAATACACATAACATAAATTTATCATTTTAACCATTTTAAGCATACAGTTTAATAGTGTTAAGTATTTATATTGTTGTATAGTCGGTCTCCAGAACTCTTTGTGTTGGAAAACTAAACCTTGTACCCATTAAACAATTCCCCATTTCTCTCCCCTTCTTCCCACTCTTCCTGACCCTGACAACCATCATCCTACTTTCTGTCTCTATAAATTTGACAACTCTAGGTACCTCATGTAAGTGGAATGATACAGTATATGTCTTTTTGTGACTGGCTTCTTTCACTTAGTGTAATGTGCTCAAGGTTCGTGCATGTTGTAGTATGTATCAGAATTTCTTTCTTTTTAAGGCTAAATAACATACCATTTAATATTCCTTTGTATATATCACATTTTGTTTATCCATTCACCTGCCAGTGGACACTTTGGTTTCCACCTTTTGGCTATTGTGAATAATGCTGCTGTGAACATAGATGTACCTCTCTTACTTCTCTGATATTAGTAATTTATGTCTTTTCTCTTTTTTTCTTGATTAGCCTGGTTAGAGGTTTACCAATTTTACGAATTTTTGAAAGAACCAGCTTTTGGTTTCCTTAGTTTTTCCTAGTGATTTCCTGCTTTGAATATCAGTGGTTTCTGCTCTCATTTTTATAATTATTTTCTTCTGTTTACATTAGGCTTAAATTGCTGAGTTTAGTTTACTGAAGTAGGAGCTTAGATGATTGATCTTAGGTTTTCTTTTCAATACATGCTTTCGGTACTATAAATTTTCCTCTAAGCACTGCCTTTACTGCATCTCACAGATTTTGATAAGTTATATTTTCATTTTCCTTTAGTTCAAAAATATTTAAAAATTTCTCTTTGAAACTTCTTCTTTGACTCATATGTAATTTAGAAATGTGTTGAATATCCAAATATTTTGGGATTTGTAACTATCTGTTATTGATTTCAAGTTTAATTCTATTGTGGTCTGAGAACATACTTTGTATGATTTCTGTTTTTAAGAAAATTTTGTTAAGGTATGTTTTATGGCCTAGAATGTGGTCTTTCCTGGTGAATTTTCATGTGAGCTTGAGAAGAATAGGTATTCTGCTGCTGTGGGATAAAGTATTCTGTAAAGTTCAGTTATATCCAGTTGATTGATAATTTAATTCAAGTCAGCCATATCCTTAATTATTTCTGCCTACTAGGAGTGTGTTGAAGTCCAACTAAATAGTGGATTTGTCTATCTTTCCTTGCAGTTCTATCAGTTTTTGCCTTACCTATTTTGCTGTGCTGTTGGTAGGTACATAAACATTAGGGATTGCTGTTTTCTTGGAGAATTGACTCCTGTCATTATGTAATGACTTTTTTATTTCCTTAAGCTTGGTAGTATTACCCCTTTTACATTACTGAATGTAACAATTTGAGTCAGTGTAAGGTAGTCAGTGTAACTATTTTCAGTATTACTGATCTTTTCAAAGAACCAACTTTCGATTTTGTTGATTTTTCTCCCTTTTTTTTTTTTGTTCTCTGTATCATTTATTTTTGCAGTGATCTTAATTTTCTTGTGCTTGCTTTGGATTTGGTTTGCTCCTTTTCCCCCTAGTTTCTCATGGTGGAAGATCAGATAATATGAGATCTCTCTCCTTTAATATGAATGTTTATAGCTATAAATTTGTAAGAACTGCTTTTGCTGAGTCCCATAAAACTATCATTGCTTTCTATTTTCTGAATTCAAGGAAAGATATTTTTTCATTGTTCTGGGGCTTGCCTTGATTTGAACTTGCTTGAAGTATATAAAATTTCTGATAATCATTTTGACCTACAGAGATGGTAATTTCCTATGGTTCACCCTATTACATATTACTTTGATAGACATCTCATTACTCCTGTATTATCTTATTTTTACAATCTCATAAAACAAGCTCAAGAAGAATAGTAGGACTTGTCCAAGATCATAGGATTGATATGCATCAGGATAGACTAAGATGTTATTGAAGACATACATGTCCTGTAATAACAGTTACAAGGAGCTTTTGATCTCATTGAGGGACAAGTGTACATGAAAATAATTCACTCTGGCATTTTAATGTTATGTCCCAAATGTGTTAGTGGAAGCTGCCATATTGACTAATGAACCTGTCATTAGACTAGAAGACTATTGCTCATGCCTTCAAACATTTACTGATTCCCTGCTCTGTGCCTTGCATTCTTTGAGAGAAAGGTGTGCACAATAAATATAGCCTGAAGGGGCTTGTGGTCTGTAGGAGGGGGTGGGCAAGTGAACCAGTAATTATGATACACTAGGATGAATATTAGATAAGGCCCCAGACTCTTAGAAAGGAGAGGGGAAGGCCTATCAAGGAAAATTTCTGGTGGTTTGGCTTGCATTTTGAAGTAGAAAGAGCTTTCCTGGTAAAAAAAAAGACAGGGAGGAGAAGGAGTTTTCCAGGTAGGGAAGACATCTAGAGATGTTCTGTGGTAGTACATTTGAGGCTTAAACAGCACAGGGGGTTAGGGGCTCTGACTCTCCACTGTTGAAAATTCGTGTATAACTTAGAGTTGACCCTCCAAACCTGCAGTTCCCCTGCACTCGTGGATTCAACCAACCACGGATTGTGTAGTACTGTAGTATGTACTATTGAAGAAAACCCTTCCTATAAGTGGACCCATGCAGCTCAAACCTGTGTTCAAGGGTCAACTGTATATGTGTGTGTTTACTGCCTCCACCTTCACTTTAGTTTCCCCCTACAGGTGGCAGGGGGAGAGCATGTGCAGAGAGGCAGAAAGACGTACGTTTGGAGCCTAGAGTATGCATTGGGAAAGAGATGAAGCTAGAGAGGAAAGTGGGTGATAGAATAGGAAGGACATGTATCACAAACAGGGAGCTGGACTTTTACCTTCTAGGCTGCGGGGGATTTTTTGAAGGTTTCTAGAAAGAGACCTTTGAATTATTTGTCCTGGGTGGGCTTAGGAGCCAGCTGCTCTCCTTTGCCATATATGCTAGTAGTTCTTTCCTCGCCAATAAAATGATCCTTTTTTTTTCTTTTGACTTACAGTTCACTGAGACTTTTTTGACGGAGAGGGACAAACAGTCCAAATGGAGTGGAATTCCTCAGCTGCTCCTTAAGCTGTACGCAACCAGCCACCTCCACAGTGACTTTGTTGAGTGCCAAAACATCCTCAAGGTAACTGTTAGGGGCCCTGGAGGGGCTGTTTCAAGGCCTCCAAATGATAGAAGATGTCAGTTTTTTTCTCCCCTTCAGTCTGCTTTTTAAAATAGCCTGTTTTTATTGCGTAAGCTGTAGAAAATTTGGGAAGTTGAGAAAAAGTGCAAAGAAAAAAATAAAAACCACCTATAATCCCACCACCATTAAGTTCCCTGTGTATATATTTCTGAGTTTTATTTATGCTTGTTTTGTGGCAGTGCTTGCTTAATTTGGGAGGCCTGTGCCCTGGGATAGAGATGACATTCTATTTGAGCAGGATTTAAAAGACCCCAATTGCTAAAGGTTCAAGGAAGTGGCCTTATGGTTGTTGGTAACTCTGACTAACATAAGAAGATGAAGGGACTGGTCTTGATGGTTGGGAGAGGGATGAAAGAGTGCAGAGACATGCAGGGCAGGTCTCAATCTTGAGTGTGTATCAGAATCACCTGGAAGGCTTGTTAAACCATTGAGTGCTGGGCCCTACCCACAGTTTCTGATTCAGTAGGTCTAGGGTTACTATATCCAAATTTCAGCTTGTTGGAGGTGAGTCCAACTTTGAATTTAGATCAGCAGCTCTAGCTGTAGTTAAAACCCATGCAAGTTATATTTGATCATAATGAAACTATATAATGTTGTTCTTCAGAGGTGAAGTTCTGATTATTGTATCACATAATAAGTCATTCTAAGATATAATAGGACCAAATAAGTTTAATCTCTACTTTTAAGAAGAGATGTTTTGTCTATACAACTTTTTTATAAATTGGAAATCATTCCCAAATAAAAGTTTATTTAATAAGAAAATGTTTTGTGTTCTTGATCTTCTTATAGTCTAATTAAGATGGAAACAGTTATAGTGCCTTACACTTGTTTGAGAACATTTTGCAAAGAATTACACATTTTCATTTGATTCCTACAAAGTGTCTGAGATATGGGATAGATGAAGGAAGGAAATTAGTATTTGTGAGAGCTTGCCATGTGATCATCATTTCTTTATGCATTCAGCAAATATTTATTTGAAATTTATGTGTACCAGGCATATTTAGTTTTTATGGTAACTCTGTGAGGTGGATTATTTGTATTTATCCAGAATACTTTGATTGCAGGTATCAGTAAGCCACTCAGACTAGCGAAAAAGACCCTTTGTTGTCTCACATAACTGGAGAGCACAGATGTGAATTCAGGGGCTGTATAGAGTTAGGCTGTCCATTTCTTCTCTTGACATCTGTGTGTGGCCTCATGTTCCTCCACAGAAATGGGGCTGTTACCTAAAGAAGAGAAAAAGAGATACTGAACAGGCAAACCCAGATGTCTGCTGCATTCCCTTTTTAAAAAGCTAAGAAAACTGAGACTCAGCATAACCTACACAAAGCCATGTGGCTATTGTTTGATGAGCCCAGATTTGTCTTACTCTTGAAACTAGCTTCCACTGTACTATGTTACCAGCAGGAATTACATCCTAGTTTTATAAATGAGAGAAATGAAGACCAGAGGAAGTGGTTCAGTCACTTACTAATTATGTGATCATGCACAACTTTGTGATTTTTTCACCTGTAATGTTGGTAAAACTATACTCACTTCATTGAATTATTATAAGAATTAAATGGGCTGAAGTACAGAAGCCTGGTGCCTGGCCTCTCACAGGTTATCTGTAAGAGAGGGTTCTGTTTTTTCTTTATGTGTGGTCCCTGGACCAGCAGCAGCAGCATCACTTGGGACTAGTTATAAATGCACTTTCTCAGGCTCCACCCCAGACCTATTAAATCAAACTGCAGGTGAGGCCCAGCAGTCTAGGTATTAAGGAGCCCTTTAGATGATTCTGATGCTCAGCACAGTGTGAGAGTCATTGCTCTAGCCCGGTGTGTTCCATCTCCCTCAAAGTTCCTGAGGAGGGAGCATAGTGGGTAGGGTCTTGTGTTCGTCTTACTTTATCTCCTAGTCACCCAGAAGCATTCTGTTTCCTTCTGTAAGCACAGACTCTGGAGCCAGACTTCCTAGGTTTAAGTCCTGGTTCTGTCATATACCCTGTGTGACATTGACAACTTCTTTGTACCTTAGTTTCCTTATCTGTAAAATTGGGCTGATAAGTTACTGTTATCTCATAGGGTTGTGAGGATTAAAAGAACTAATATATGAAGTACTTAGAACCATGCTTAGTACATAATAAGCATTTAATAGGTTAGTTATTACTGCTCTTACTACAAATTTTATTCAATCAGCTTTTCTGTAAGATTATTATTTTTTTATGGTTCATTTGACTGTGGGGTGGGGGTGTTGCTGTTTTGGGGCTGTCATGAATTCAAATTGCAACTAAAATGCAAGCTGTTGTTTTGGTGTCTGGTTTGTGTTGGATACGAAAGCTAAATGTCCCTCTGTATACTTTTTTTAAACTAGGAAATTTCTCCTCTTCTCTCCATGGAGGCTATGGCATTTGTTACTGAAGAGAGGAAACTTACCCAAGAAACCACTTATCCAAATACTTATATTTTTGACTTGTTTGGAGGTGTTGATGTAAGTAATTGTTTATTATTACTATCACAACTTAATGACTTAATTAAACCCTTGAAATGGGAGATAGGAAACATTTTAAAATTTATAGCAAACATTTCAGAATTTTAATCTTTAGAAGCTCAGTGGCGCTCACCTGTGTAGAAGCACCATAACTTTTACATTAGAAGGATTAGATTTATTTGAATTGATAATATATCCATCTTTTATTTAAGGCACAGAGTAAAAGGTATGTCTCCTATTTCCGCATGTTCCCTCCTCAGAGGCAGCCGTGATTACAAGTTTCTTCTATCTCCTTTCAGAGATGTTCTGGGGTAATATGTGTGTGTGTAAATAGTTACCCCCCTTAGACTTTTTTTTTCCCCATGTAGTGATGGCATACTGTATATACAGGTACACAGCTCTGCATCTTGCTTTTTCCATGTAATTCTCTAGCTTGGAGATAGATTCATTTTAGTACATGTAAATCTGCCTCATTATTTTAAACAGCTATATAGTATTGCCTGGTGTTTTCTCTTTTGTTTGTTTTTGGAGGGGAGGTAATTAGGTTTATTTATTTATATTAACTTTTTTTTTTAACGGAGGTACTGGGGATTAAACCCAGGACCTTATGCATGTTATGCATGCGCTCTCCCACTGAACTATACCCTCCCCCATGCCTGGTGTAATTATGCCATAATTTATTTACCCAGGCCCCAATTGATGGACATTTAGAGTTTTCTCACGCATTTCCTATAACAAACAGGGTTGCAGTAAAGGTTTTTGTACATGTGAGTACTAAACACCTTTGGGATCAAAGCATATGTACCTTTTATTGTTTATAAACTTGTCAGTTTACATACCTAAGAGATTTTATCAATTTACATCCCCAGTAACAAAGATAAGAGTGTCTGTTTATCCACACCATCACCAACACGGCATGTTTTTATGGACTTTGTATGACTTGCATGCAGTAAAGTACACCAGTAATTGCCAAAAAATAAGTTCACCTTTGTCGCTACCACCCAAATCACTGAATGGAACATTTCCAGCACACAGTAGCCTCCTTTACTGAACAGTATACTTTTAAGTATTTTAAATATTTACTAAGCAGATATGAGAGAAATTGTCTCTCTCCAGTTTTTTAAAGCAGTTTTATTGAGATATAGTTCACATACCATATAATTCACCCATTTAAAATGTACAAATCAGTGTTTTTTAGTGTATTCATAGATATGTGCAACTACCACCACAATTTTAGAACATTTTTACCACCCCAGAAAGAAACTACATTTATTTTAGCTATCACTCCCCTATTCCTCCAACTTCAACCCCATCATAGGCAACTATCAATCTCCTTTCTGTCTCTGTAGATATCCTTGTTCTCGACATTTCATATGAATGGAGTCATGTAATATGTGATCTTTTGTTACTGGCTTCTTTCACCTAGCTTAATGTTTTCAGAGTTCATCTACATTGTAGCATATCAGCACTTTATTCCTTTTAATGGGTGAATAATATTCCTTTGTATGGATATACCACATTTTGTATGTCTGTTTGTCAGTTGATAGACATTTGGGTTGTTTCTGCCTTTCTGCTACCACAAATAATGCTGTTCTTAACATCTGTGTACAAGTTTCTGTATGGAAATATGTTTTCATTAATTTTGGGTATATACCTTAAAGTGGGATTGCTTGGTCATATGGTAACTCATATATTTAATTCTTTGATAATCTGTCAGACTGTTTTTTCCAAGGCAGTTGCACCATTTTACATGCCTACCAGCAGTGCATGAGGGTTCTAATTTTTCCACAAATTCCTTAACTCTTGTTATTTTCTGCATTATTGATTATAGCCATCCTACTGGGTGTGAAGTGTTAGCTCACTTGGGTTTGATTTGCATTTTCCCATTGGCTGTTGCTGTTGAGCATCATGTAATGTGCTTACAGGTCATTTGTATATCTGTCTTGGAGAAATGTCTGTTTCCTTTTCTCATTTTTTAATAGGGTTATCTTCTTATTATGAGTTGTAAGAGGTTTTTTTTTTAATATATTCTCTTCATAGTTTTAAAAATTTGCATGTTTTTGTGAGTGAAATTTAATATCTTTTCATGCATTTATAAGTAGTTTCTTTTCCGCCAATTGTCTGTTAGTGGCTTTTGCAGTTTTTTCTAATTGGTTATTAGGCCTTTCTCTTACTGATTTTCTGTCTTAGTTTGTTCAGGCTGCTATAACAAAATATCACAGATTGGGTAGTTTATAAATAACAGAAATGTATTTGTCATAGTTCTGAAGCCTGAGAAGTCCAAGTTCATGGCACTGGCAGATTTGGTGTTTGGTAAATGTCCTCTTCTGGGTTGCAGACTGCCAGCTTCTGTATGTGTCCTCACATGAGGAAAGGTGCTAAGGAATCTCTCTGGAGCCTCTTTCATAAGGGCATAATCCCATTCATGAGGGCCCTGCCCTCCCAACCTAATCACCCACAAAAGCCACACCTCCTAATGCCATCACATTGGGTATTAGGATTTAACATGTGAATTTTGGAAGGGCAAGCATTCAGATCATAGTAATTTGTAAGTACTCAGTTTTTAAAAGTCCTTTGTCACATGTGTTCTATTTTTTCCCCTATTTTGAAAATTGAATTTTGATGTTGTTTATGATACTTTTCAATATGAAAATATTTGCTTTTTAGGTTGTCAGATTGATCAATCTTTCGTTTTATGGCTTTAGAGTTTTTCTTGCTTTTTTCACTGTTGGATTTTAAACTGTGTTCATTCTAATATTTAAAGTTTTTATCATACATGTCTAAATTTTTACACCATTTGAAATCTGTTTTGATGTAATGATTGAGGGTCCTGGGATCCTACTTTTTTTCCCTCGGATCTCTGTCCTTGCCCCTGCCACTGGGAGCACGAAGGAGGCTTTCAGGGTGTTTTGGTTGTGTTGTATCTTGATCTGAGTAGTGACTGTGCAGGAATAATGTTCACCTTGTTAAACTGGAGCTGTACATTTACAACTTACACTCTTTGCTGTATCATGTTATAGTTCAACTTAAAAAATGTTTCCTTAAAGATACTGTTTTCCACAGAAACAAAGATTGAGTGTTGAACGTTTGCATCCATAGCATCAGTCATAGCCTGTGTTCCTTATTTGTTGCTCAGCAGTCCCTCTCCTAAGCAGTCCCAGTGGTCCTTTAGCATATACTTACTGGCCAGCTTAAGGGACCCTTCACTACTGAATTGTTCATCAAGGAATTTACTTAATAGAAACCAATGGGTTTATGGGAGGGAAAAGAATATGTGAGTCTCTAGCCTGATGACTATTTGCAGTGAAAATGTGGCTTTCTGGTACAAGTGCCTGTCCCATCTTAGGACATTTTTGGATCAATGGCGCTTGATTTTGTGGAGTTTTTCTCTCCTACTTTGAGTTAGATAAGCTTCTCCAGGAATCTCAGTCTGTTCATAAATATGGCTTTTGCTTGGGTCTTTTTGCTTTTCACTGTTAGTTGGGTGCATTTCTTCTTGCTGAACTCTCTTGTCATCTTGCTCCTGAAAGTATTTTTCAGACAGAGCTCTTTGTTTCTTTCTCTGCCAATCACTGGTAAGGCTCCACAATAATTCCCTCTTCCTGTGCTGCCCAAAGCTCAGCTGAATTAGAATAACTGGCTACACTGGTGGCTAGGCCACTCCTCGTCAACTTGACCAAATCCCTAACAAGACAGTGAAGAGTGTGTCCTAGAGTTTGTAAACTCAGATGCCTGTGAGGTCAGGTAGGTAACTTACTACAGTGAAGCAGACCCAGAGTAAGATGACCTGCATAAATTAAATGAAAACAGTGATTATGAAGGAGTGAAGAGTGCATGTCTACTTTATGGGGAAATGACTCTTCTATTCCCATTGACCTTTGTCCTGAGGGATGTAAGAAATCTAGATTCTTATGTGAAATCTCCCAGCTTTTCAGTAGATATGGACCAAATGAAATATGTCAGTGGGCCAGGTATGATCCTTATCTTGGCATTCAAAGATTTTTACTTTATTCACTGACATACTCCGTTATCCATTTTATTTTAAGTATAATACTCTATGCAGATAAGCATCTTACATCTTCTTGGATGACTCTGAAAAGTGGGGCATCTTGTTTGAAAAGCATTTGTGTAGTAGGCCTCAAAACCTTTAAAGATCATTACTCAGTTTGCCCTGTCGTTTCCATTTCTGTGAATCTCTCATGAAGACGTAAGTCAAAATGAGATAAAGCATTGTATACAAAGATGCTTAGTGTAGCATTATATATAATAGTTAAAAGTATCCATCAGGAGGAAGGTAATTTTTGTTTTCTATAAGGTCAATGGTGATATTGTTGATACTCTATTATTTTTTATTCTCTACTTAATTAGTTTCCATTTTAATCCTTGTTATTTCTTTTCTTCTGCTTGCTTTGAATTTGGCTTGCGCCTCTTTCCAATGAAGTTGAAGTGGAAGATTCTGTTATTGGTTTAAGATTGACCCACCTCCTTTTTTTAATATAAGCATTTACAACTATAAATTTCCCTCTAAATACTGCTTTAACTGTATCACAAGTTTCAGTATACTGATCCATCTCAAAGTATTCTAATTTCCCTTGTGAATTCTTCTTTGACTCATTGATTGTTGAGAATTTGATTTTTAATCATCTACTTTTATAAATTTCCCAAATTTCTCTCTGTTACCAATTTATAATTTCATTTCATGTGGTAAACGAGCATGCTTTGTATGATTTCAATCCTTTTAAATTTAATGAGGCTTACTTTATGGTCTAACATATGATTTATCCTAGAAAATATTCCATGTTTGCTTGAGTATAATGTGTATTCTGCCCTTGGTAGGCAGGGTGTTTTATAGCTGTCTATTGGAACTTGTTGTTTTATAGTGGTCAAGTCTTCTTCTTTGGTGATGCCTGATTGTCTATCCTTTATTGAAAGTCAGATATCGAAGTGTCCAACTATTGGTTTTGAATTGTCTGTTTCCTTCCATTCTGTCAGCTTTTGCTTCAGTGTATTCTGAGGCTCTGCTGTTAGGTGCATATGTTTATAATTATTGTATCTTCCTGATGGATTGACCTTTTTATCATTATAAACTGTCCTTTGTTTCAACAGAATGGGTTTTCAATGCATATTTATTGTAAACCATTGAAGCAAAATTATGTGTTGTATTAGAGGTATGTAAAATGAAAAATGAATGGATATCCTCCTCAGTTCCCTGTAGAAATTAGTATTAACAGTATTGGTATATCTTTTGTGATTCTTTTTATAAACTTATATTTGTAAAAGAACACCAGTGTTCTTTAAGCAAAAGAGGAATCACAATGATGATGTTGTGTAGCTTTAAAAAAAGTTAAAGCTACATTGGATCCCAGAGATTAACTAATTTTACAGGCTTTAAAAAAAAATGAGAGCGCTGAGGCCATGGAGAAACATTGACTTGCCCGTGTTTACAGGGGAATAGGTAGCTGAGCTGCGACTAAAAGGCAGGTTTCCTGACTCTTGGTACAGTGCTCATTTCCCAGAACTTCACTGCCTTCTGCCTGTGTTGAGAATAAGGGGGTCTTATGGTGCCACAACGGATATTTGGGCCATGAGTTGTCATGGTAAAGATGGTTTTTTAAGTTGTACTTTCAATTAATTGTGAAAGCTTTATCCAACTTTTGTTTCTTTTTTTTTTTAATAGCTCCTTGTAGAAATTCTTATGAGGCCTACAATCTCTATTCGGGGACAGAAGCTGAAAAGTAAGTATATTTGTCAGCCACTGGTCCTCATTTCCCAACCTGCTGATACGATGGTAATTCATAGGAGTTTCTCTTCTTTCCCTCCCTAACTCTTAACATAAAGAGGATATGCCTTACATTCTGCTGCAGGATGCTCTCTCCACCCCTAACTAAGCAGCTGTCTTTATGTGTTTTATACTAGGTTGGAATACAGCTCTGGTGCTTTAAAAGAAATAGTGTGAAAAGCACTGGGCTGAAAGAATTACATCTTTGTAGTTTCTCCCACTAGGTTTATAAGTTCTATGAGGGCTGAGATTTTGTGTTTTTTATTTCCGTTGCCAAACACTGTATATTCTGTATCTGCTCTAGAGTACGTGCTGAATAAATATTTGATGAACGAGTTAATTCCATTTCCCTTTGAAAATGAAAGGTCTAGAAGTACTGAGATGTACTGATGTGGTGTTTCAGCCTGCTCTGAAGTAATGAAGTAAATAAACAACCCAAAAAGCTCCCATAGGTTGAAAGATAGTGATGAGGGATATAGGACATCTGCATTGTCTCCAGATTATATCAAGTGACCCTTCTGGTCAAGCTGGCTTGGCAGGGTTGCCCATTGGGATCTTGGAGGGAGGCCTAACATTTTAATGAGTTTGTGGCAGCATGGGAATGAATGGAAACAGTTTTTAAAAATAAAAGTAATACCAGACAATACACTTTATACATGATTCATACTCAGTTTTATCATCTCCTAGTTTTTGGGTCACGAAAATTTAGTTTCCTTTTTGTTGCACTCTCCTGTTCCTGCTCACAGAGAAGTAACTAGTTCGTTATTGAAGTTAGCAGGTCAGGGATTAAAAGCCATTTTAGCCAATACAAATAACAACAACAACAACAACAAAACCCCAAAAACAAAATACTTTGAGTCTGTAGTAAAAATGATATCCTTGTTTGCTGCTAGTAGAACTTTTAATGGAAATTTATAACAAAAACAATCAAGGTGCTTATACTTTGAATTCTAGTAATTCTACTTTTGGAAATGTCTTCTAGGGAACCAATTCAGCACATGCATGAAAGGGCTACACATTATGTTATTTATTTTTAGTCTATTTAAATAGCAAAATAAAACAAAAACCCTGGATATATTCTAAGCAAACTACAAAGGGAACATGGCTTATTAAGTGTTAATACAACAGCTTGAAATTGTGAAGACCGGAGCATAGTAAGAAAATGGCTACTATTTCATACCAAAAGGCAGTACACAAATTGGTTTGTAGGTTCTGATGGGTGCCATGAAGCTCTTTGGTAAACAAGAAAAGGTATGCTAAAGAACAATCATCTTGGAGGGGATTATGAAGAACAGTTCTTACGTTAAAAAATTTGTCTGTTATACTATCTTTCCAATGAGAAAAATAACCAGTTATCTCCCTTTCACTTTTAGTAAGTGATGAAATGTCCAAGGACTGTTTGAGCATCCTGTATAATACCTGTGTCTGTGTAAGTACCCCACCACTGTGGCTTCATTTATCTCCCTACCACATCTGCAGTGCTTGAGAAAGGAACATGTGAGTAAAGGTGGTAGACATGACAGTTACTTTCAAACATTGGGAATTAGAACTTGTTTTATGTGTACCTGAGAACCAGTACCAACAAGTGGAAATTATGGAATAGCAGAGTTTCATAGTAATTGTTAAGAGCCAGGGCTGCTTCAGCAGGTAGTGACTCCTTTAGCCCTGGAGGTGTCCAATCAGAAACTGAGCAACTACTTGTTAAATGGATTCAAGCGTTGGAAGAGTGTCTGACCTTTAAGATTCCTTTCAACCCCATTATGCCTATTCCTTCATTTTTCTTGTTAGAAAACAAAGTAAGAACCAGAAGACCCACCCATGTATCGAGCAGGACGCTCTACTATACTGATCACTGAATGAGAAAGAATGGTGAATAGAAGAAGCAGTTTGGTAGAAAGAGCCTAGCATTTGGTGCTAGAACTTGATTTAGGGTTCTGGTTCTTGACTTCATGCTTATTAATTCACCTTCCTGTGCTTTAGTTTCTTACCAGTAGAGTGCAGTTAATAATCAATCTAACATCATAGGGTTGTTGTGAGGATAAAAATGAGATGATGTGAAAGCACTTTGTAAAGCGTTACACAGATGCTGATTTTTATGAGACATAGTACCTGTCTTTTGAGAACTTACGTCGTAAACTATAAATAGTGGATCATACACAGCAGAATGAAACAAATGCTAGGTAGAAATGAAACCTGAAAGTGATGTTAACACAAAAAGGACATTTAATTCCACTTCATTTTTTGCCTCATTCAAAAATAAGATTTAAGGCATCTTATTAGGAGTTTGTAAAATCAACCAAGATCATTGATTTAGAAGCAGGTATCCAGGAACTGGGCTGAAAATAAAATCATTTGTACTATGGATGGGGTACAAATTTGGCTTTAAGCTTCTAGCAACCAATGCAAATAGAGAAATATGTTTCAACACTTACACAGTTGGACATCTGTAATAGTGCTATGCAATAGAACTATAATACAAAACACTTAGGTTACTTTAACTTTCCTTGTAGCCACATATTTTAGAAAGTAAGAAAAGAAATAGGAAGAAATAAATTAATTTTAATAATGGGTTTTATTTTAATGGATTTTATTTAACACAATGTATCAATAACATTATTCCAATATGTGATTAATATAAGTAATTATTAATGAGATATTTACATTCTTTTTTTGTATTACGCTTTCAAAATCCAGTGTGCTTTTTACTGTCAGAGCACCTCTAAGTTCAGACTAGCCATGTTTCAAGTGCTCAGTAGCCATGTGTAGCTAGTGGCATAGATAGGCACAGACAGACCCATAAGGTAAAAATTACTGGGGTTTTTCTTTTAGTGCACAATTATTCTTGTAACTAACGCCAGTAAGAAATTGTCCTTATGAAAAAAGATGATGTATGTACGATGTAATAACTCCATTATTGATAGTCAGTAGTCATAAGAGACAGTCTTATGAGGCTGTTAATAATGACACCTAATATTAATGGCATTCCAGAAAAATATAGTTCTGTTTAAAAAAAGAAATAAAAACATAAAAAATATAGAATAATATGATACAACTTTGTGCTGATCTGGCTTAAATCCAGATTAGGTGGAAACCTAGGGCTAGAGTTGCAAACACCAGTGCCTCCAAGGCTCAGACAGAAAACAAGAAATGTTTGAAGTTGACTGTCTTGGAGTGGGGATTTGTGCAAATTGTGACAGACGTGGAGTGAGCATGTCCTGCCTAAAGACTTGTAAATGCAAAATTTTAAAGTACTGCTGGCCAAATGAAACTTGGCCTAACTGGATGCTGGTTTGTAGCTGTTCATTTAGATACTAGGTAGATATGGTTAAGAACTAGGATGGATATCATGAAAAAACTCCTCCCCAGAAAAATGCATTTGCACACAATATTTTGTATATAGTTTTAGGGATTTAGGGGCTCAGCCAGCAATTCCTCGTGTAGTGTGGAACTGCTTTTCCAGTGTCTAGAAGGAATATTTTGCCCTTCATATTTTATTTTGTGGTTATAACCTATTCTGCCTTTTCTCTTCTTCTCCCTTATGATAGACGGAAGGGGTTACAAAGCGTTTGGCAGAAAAGAATGACTTTGTGATCTTCCTGTTTACACTGATGACGAGTAAGAAGACATTCTTACAAACCGCAACTCTCATTGAAGATATCTTGGGTGTTAAAAAGGTGAGCTATGTCCTGTAGCAGGTGGATGCCGGGTTGGAGGAGGGTGTCTCAGACAATTGGATTCACAAACCTGAATAATGTACAGAACTCTTTTAAAAAAGAAAAATTCTACCATACTCCTAGTGTTAAATTATTTTTTGGGTTATTTAAATATATTCACTAGGTTATACTCCTTATACTAATATGTCTTAGATGGCTATAAAACCTAAACAGATAAATAGAAATCAAACTAATTACGAAACTCAAAAGTTCAGATTAACTTTGTGAATTTCATGAGATAGCTAATGTTAATTTGCTGAGATCAAATTGCCCCTCATTAAATAGTATGATGTAGAATCTAATTTTTAGCATAGCTATCCCACTGTATGCTGGGTGATGACTCCATTCTCCTACTACTTTTCTATATTTGAACTGCTGTGAAACCTTCTTTCATTAGGATATGTTCCCCTTGGTGGTGATATTTGACTCTCACTACTACATTCACCTCTATTTTTTATCATTGGTCTTCAACAGTTAAAGTTTAATTGGCACCAACATAGGAGATACAGATATGAGCACTGAAATCCTGACAGTTGGTCATAAGATGGACACTCAGATGATCCAGAATATGCTTTTAAAAAAAAAAACAAAAAAACAGTAACACACTATGATTAAAATGAAGCCGCTAAATTAAAAACTTATCATCGAGAACTCACAGACCCCAAAAACCACATCCATAGACATGTTAGAGAATCACTATAATAGATTTTTGGTGTAATGCTTGTTAGGGCCTGGCTTACTTCCCGCAGACCTTGCTCCATGCCTTTGTGTTCGTTGCAGGTTGGCAGATTTCTCTCACACTATCGAGGAGGTAGAAGCAGCCTCTTAGAGTTGCTGTTGCCAGGAAAGAGTACCCATGCTCATTGTGGTGACCCCAGCTTTCATTTCTGTCTTTCTGCTGCACTGTCCCCAGCCCTGCTTGTTTTTGCCCAGGCAGGAGGTGCACAAGTGACCCATTGTCTGTAGGAACACATCAGAGATGTGTGCAGGTCCCAGACAGAGCCTTTGTGCCCTTTGATAAAAAGGCTTTGTTAGTTTCCCAATAGTTGTGTGCTCTATCCAGTGTGTGAGGGGGCTTCCAGGGCGGAAACTCCAGACTCCCTGGCACTCTCAGCATAGGACTCTAGGATTTCTCCTTCATAACTTCTCCTGCTTGTCCTTCTTGCCTTCTCATTCCTTCTCATTCTTTTCTGTGTTGCCAAAAGTAGTGATGAGTTTTGCTGAATGTTATGGGTACCTCGGTGCAGTTTGAAAGGGAGATAGACACTGTAAAGAAAGTGGGGACACATACCACAAACTGGGAAAACATGTTTGCAACCCATGCAGTTAACAAAAGATTGGTATTCAAAATTCATCACAAATTCTTGCAAATCAGCAAGGGAAAGACAAATGGCCCAGAAGAAAAATGGGGAAGGACAGGAGCATGCATTCCACAGAAGAGAAACAAATGGTCCATAAATGTAAGAGAAGATGCTTAACTTCGTTGATAACAGGGAAATGCAAATTAAGACCACAGTGAGAGAGCCAGCACAGGCAAATGTTGGTGAGAATGTGTATCACTGGAAACATTTCTATGGTGCCATTACCTTTTTATAGCATCAGAATATATCTGTTTTGTTTTCTGATTGAACATGCACATACTCTGTGACCCAGCACCTAGGAAAGCACTGCCCTGAGGGCAGAGGCATAAGTATTATGGCCTGGGTCACCTGTAACCTATGCCCAAGCATACTCGTGGGGAAACTGAATCCCAGAACAGTGATTCTTAAAAATGAAAGCACTAATTTCGGCTTCTTGAAATCATTCACTTGTTCAGTACACATTTACTGATAACCCTCGCTACCAGGTTCTATGTACTGAAGCTCTGGAGAGAAGGTAAGATACACCCCTCCCTCAACGCAGTGTCAGTTTATTTGGGAAATTAGGTACAGGAACAAATTATTACAAGATCATGTGACATGGGCAGTAATAGAAAAATACCCAATCCAGTGGAAGTTAAGTAAATTAGTGGGATGAAAGGTAGCAGATACTATCTAAAGAATATAAGGATGTTTCAGAAGGAGAGAATCTCATGTTATGTACATTTGCAGATATTAAGGAAGAAAAAAATGAGAATATAACAAAATGACAAAAGCATTTCATAAAATTCAATACTCATTCATGATAAAAGAATAGAAGGAAGATTTCTTTATATTGGATATTTGTTAAAATTTACAGCAAACGTCAGTCTTAATGCTGAAACTTTGGAAATATTTCTAATAAGGAAAAAGGCAGGAATGCTGTTAGCATTAACTCTGGATAATTGGTTCCAAGTGCATGTACACAGAGAGACACCTATAGGAATGTTCATTGCAACATTGTTTAACAGTGAAAAAACTGTAGTCCACCTAAACATATGTAAAAAGGAGCATGATTAAATAAATCATGGATTAAAATAGTGAGAAATGAGTGAATTAGAGCTACTTATCAGTGTAGTTGAATCTCATTGTTGACTGTGAAAAGTAACATATAATGTATCGTTCATGCTGTGCATGCAGAACAAAACCATGTATTTTTGTTTTATTTTTTACTGAGGTATAGTTGATCTATATTAGTTTCAGGTATTCGATATAGTGATTCAAATTTTTATAGATTGTAGTCCATTTAAAGTTAGTATTGGCTATATTCTCTATGCTGTACAATATATCCTTGTAGCTTATTTGTTTTATACACGCTAGTTTGCGAACAATACCATTCATTTTTATGAAATGTTTGTAAGTGTAAAAACATGCATAGAAATAAGAAAAAATTCAAAATAGTAGTTACCTCTTGAGGAGAGAAATGAATGCAACTCAGTGGGGATGCACAGGAGTCGTCAGCTATATTTGAAATAAGTTTAATGTCTTAAAAGTATCTGTAGCAAGAATGGCAATTTCTGATTGATAAAACTTGAGTGGTAGGCATTTGTTTTTTTAAATAGGCAAAATAGGGCACATGAGCAAAGGTATAGAGTAAGAATAGAGGTGCTCAGCGGGTTTAATCCTCAAACCAATTCTGTGAGGTAAGTTAGTCCCATTTAACAGATGAGCAAAAAGAGACTTATGGAGGTTTCATGGCTTACCTAAGGTTGCACAGCTGCAAATTGCAGAGCTGGGATTTGAACCTAAGTGGTCTAGCTGCCAAGCCCCATTCTTAGCAGAATGCAAAAGAGGGGCATATCCAATCTCAGATAAACTTAGCATGAGGATTTGCTTCTTGTCTTTTGTAGGAAATGATCCGACTAGATGAAGTCCCCAATCTGAGTTCTTTAGTATCCAATTTTGATCAGCAGCAGCTTGCTAATTTCTGCCGGATCCTGGCTGTCACCATTTCAGAGATGGATACAGGGAATGATGACAAGCACACACTTCTTGCCAAAAATGCTCAGCAGAAGAAGAGCTTGAGCTTGGGGCCTTCTGCAGCTGAAATTAACCAAGGTAAAGTCTCTAAGTTGTCAGAATTTTGACATTGTAGCTCTGAGATCACTCCTAAATCATCTAGCTCTTTCAGTATTTCTGGAGATTTAACCCATGTGAGGACTCCTAGAGTATGTAAGATTTATGTGTGTATATATCTATTCATTATTTTGGGGGGCCAAGTCTATAGCCATCAGATTTTTGAATAGATCCGGAACCTCAAAAAAGTTAAGAACCATTGTTTATCAGAGTTAAAAATACATATACCTTTTGCTCCACTATGCCTCTTCTGGGCCTTTAGCATGTATATATATGAACTTCTTGGTTTCCTAGTGCATGTAAAGTTATGTTTACACTATACTGTAGTCTATTAAGTGTGCAATAGCATTATGTCTAAAAAAATAATATACGTAACTTAATTAAAAAATACTTTATAGCTAAAAATGCAACCATTATCTGAGCCTTTAGTGAGTCATAATCTCTGCTGGTGGAAGATCTTGCCTCAGTATTGATGGCTGCTGACTGATTAGGGTGGTGGTTGCTGAAGCTTGGGGTGACTGTGGCAATTTCTTAAAATAAGACAGCAATAAAGTTTGCCACATTGATTGACGCTTCCTTTCATGAATGATTTCTCTGTAGCAGGCAATGCTGTTTGATAGCATTTTACCCACCATAGAACTCCTTTCAAAATGGGAATCAGTCTCTTCAAACCATGCTTTATCAGCTAAGTTTATTTAATACTCTGAATCATTTGTTGTCACTTCAGCAGTCTTCATAGCATCTTCACCAGGAGTAGATTCCATCTCAAGAAACCACTTTCTTTGCTCATCAATAAGAAACAATTCTTCATCAGTTTTATCATGAGATTGCAGCAGTTCAGTCCCATCTTCAGGCTCCACTTCTAATTCTAGTTCTCTTGCTGTTTCTACCACATCTGCAGTTATTTCCTCCATTTGAAGTCTTGAACCTCACAGAGTCATCCATGGGGGTTGGATTCAACTTCTTTCAAATTCTTGTTGATGTCGATATTTTGACCTCTTCTGTTGAATCATGAATGTTCTTAATGGTGTGTGAAATGGTGAATCCTTACCAGAAGTTCTTGGTAGGGTTTTCCCGCCCTCCTCCTTTCTTGTGACTTTGTGGTTGGTTCTCATTTTATTCAGTCATAAAATATACATTCTTAAAAATCTATGAATTTTATTATAACTAAATTATATGTCAAAGCTGATTTAAACATACACATATGCTGACAAAAGCTAACATTTGTTAAGCTCGTCTTTGTGGCAGACATTGAGCTAGCTTTTCCTAGAAGTGATTTTGTTTAATCCTCTAAGCAGCCCTGTGAACTAGAGATTACCATCTCCATTGCACAGTTTAGGAAACTGAGGGTCATACAGGTTCAGTATTGGATACCTGTGTGTGCCCAGGCACTAACTTTCATCTTTTAGTTTTCCATTTAGGGAATTTCTTCTGGCAAGCTATTTTTATCCTGTTAGTATCGATTACCTTCATGTGTCTGTTTGTAAACTGACAAGTAAAACTGGCATTGCCCATCATCCCTGGGGAATGAGATACTGTAGTCAGTTGGGTTTTTAATTAACTGAGAGTTACCTCCAAACCCAGTTTTCTTGGATTTGGAGGATTTAAAAAAGAAAGTCTATAAAATTCCAAAGTTTACTTTCATATCTGCGTGGCTAACCCGTGAGATTATCTACATGTGATGTCTGCTTATAGCTTTTGGAATAAAGCTTTATTAAATGTTGTATTTTAGCACATGAAGCAATACAGAGTTGTACTAGTCCTTCCTAACTCTCTGACCATAATTCCTATCTCCCTGCCCTCTACCTCCAGCCCACCCCTACCTAATACATTTTTCTCCAGTCAAATGCCCTAGAAAGTCCAAGGTAAATATAATTAAATTACAAGTAGATGAGAAAGATCTTAGTCCTCAGTGTTGTCATTCTTTAATTGAACTCCAGTATTGACTGTTTTAAAATAGGTATGTGTAGTAGTCAGCTTAAACAACAGAAATTAATTTTCTCACAGTTTTGGAGGCTAAAGGTCCAAGATCAAAGTGCCATCTGCTTTGGGTTTTGGTGAGGCTTCTTCCTGTCTAGCAGATGGCCACCTTCTCACTGTCCTCATGTGGCCTTTCCTCTGTACATGCACAAAGAGAGCTCTGTGGTGTCTGTTCCTCTTATATAAGGACACCGTTCCTATCAGATTAGGGCCCCACTCTTAAAACTTCATTTAATTACTTCCCTAAGGGCTGTGTCTCCAGATAGAATCATATTGTAGATTAGGGCTTGAACCAAGGGCTTTGATATGAATTTGGAGTGGACACAATTCAGTCCATTATAGTATGGAAAGCTGAAGTGTGTGAGATGTTGCCAAATTGTTTTTGTTTTGTTTTTAACAAACTGTGGCTGTGAACTAGTTTTCTTGCCCAGCACAGTGATTTATGCTGTCTTCCTGGATCTTAGATAATAAAAGTGTTAGAGCCCTTAATAGGCTTCTCAGAAGCTGCCAGTTATCTCTTCTGTCGATTCAGATGGGAACAAATGCATCCATTTGTGGAGAAAAAAATCATTCAGAATTTTAGTCAGAGATGTTGATAAAGGCACAAGGCAGGTAATTGTCAATTTACAGGTGACACCAGGCTGAGAGGGGCTGAGTTATGCAGTATAGGAGCTAGGATGGAATTCAGAATTATCCCAGAGAGCTGGAGAGCAGGGCCTAAACTGCAAAAGGAAAACTTATAGGAGTATTTGGTAAATACTAATGTTTTAACAAATAAGAAGAGAGAAAAGGCCTGCTTTTGGAGAAATTACTGAAAGTTTGGGTGTTTTGGTGATCAGCCAGTTTGACAAGAACCAGCATTGTGTGGTAGCTGTGGATACAGCTTTGAGAAGTACCAAGGCTAACCCATGCTGGGGTCCAGTCACCTGAGACTGTTTGTAAGTTGGTGAGTGTAATTGAGCCGGTGATATTTTCCTGGGGTGACAATCTATAACTTTCATCCACATTTCAAGAGATGAGTGACTCACAAAAGCTCAGGAATCTCTGGGGTGGAAGTCGGTCTCAGAACCCCAAGTGCTTGGCAGGTCACATCTGAAGAGCCATGTTAAATGTTCAGGCTGTGAAGACTAGGTCTTGGGATCTGCCTTGTGAGGAACAGTTAGAGAAAATGGAGCCATTTACCTGGAGAAAGGAGATATGAGTAAAAAAAAATCCAGGTTTTTGAGAACTTTTACATTGAATCCAAACTCTTCATTTATTTTATTTATTATTTGGAAAGAATACATACCTAAAGTCTTTTAAAAACTCAAACTACAAGAGGAACAGCAAGTCTACAGTAGAAAATTTGTTCCCCTCCCAGTGGTAAGCTGTTACCACCTCTCATCTGTCCCTCCAGAGATACCCTGTGCCTGCCCAGTCACATGGTGGAGGAGGGAAGAAGAGAGACAGGCACCTTTCTGTTTGTACAGATGGTGATGTGAAATAAACACCATTCTGCCTCTGTTTTCACTTGACTTTATCTTGCAAAGCATTCCATTCCATACATACAGAATTACCTGCTTCCTTTTTACAACTGTATAGTGTTCCAGTATATGGGTGTACCATAATTTATTTAGCTGGTCACCTGTTGATGGATATTGGCTCACTTCAACTCTTTGTCCCTACAAATAATAGCCTTATGTATAGAGTTTGATGTGTTGGATATTTGTCATATAAACTTTGATAGATGTTGGTAGATTTACCTTCCATAGAAGTTACTAGCTCATCTTCCCACCCTGCATACCCGTCCCAGTATAAGACCTTTTTAAACTTACTGGTATTTGTCAAACTTGATAAGTAAAAAATGGTATTAAGAAAAAAAGCCATCTCAGTGTATTTTTTTTAATTGAGGTGAAAGTCACATAAAAAGTTGACAGTTTATTTCTGTGACATTTAGTACATTTACAGTTTGTACAACCACCACCTCCATCTAATTCCAACACATTTTCATCACCCCAAAAGGAAACTCTATACACATTTAGCAGTTATTCCCCATTCCCCCAAACTCCTAGCAACCACCTGCTTTCTGTCTGTGGATTTACCTGTTCTAGATATTTCATACAAATGGAATAAAAAAATATGTGACCTTCTGTATCATACCTCTTTCACTTAGCATGATGTTTTTGAGGTTCATTGATGCTGTAGCATGTCCATATTTCATTTCTTTTTATGGCTGAATAATACTCATTATGTATAGTATATTCTACAATTTTTGTATCCATTCATCTCTTGATGGAAATTTAGGTCGGTTCCACCTTTTGACTATTGTGAATAGTACTGCTCTGAACATATGTGTACTCATGTATTTGTTCAAGCACCTGTTTTCACTTCCTTTGTGGGTATACTTGGGATGAAATTGCTAGGTCATGTGGTAATTCTGTGTTTAACTTTTTGAGGCGAAGTTAATTTCAATATAGTTTTAATTCACTTTTAAAAAATGAGATCATAATTATTTTATAGTCACCCACTAATTTATAGAGGATGAAAGAGAGCTAAGATTATTTGCCGAGCTCAGTGCTAGGAATAAATGTATTTATATGACTTCATATAATCCTCCTAACTAATTACCTTGTTTTATTTTATTTTTAAAGAATTTTCTTTAATGTTGTATTCTTTTGAATTTTGCTTAAAAATTTTTCTTTATGGGAAACCTCATACATATATAAAAATAGAGACATGTATATGACATACATACATGTTATACATGTAACAGTATAGTGATCCCATTTACCCATTACCTAGCTTCAACGATTGTCAGCTGATGGCCTGTCTTTATCTCTACTCCTATTTGCTCCTCCCTTCCTCAGCTTGGATTATTTTGAAGCAAATCCCAGACATTATAAGATTTCACCTGTGTATATTTCAGTGTGTCTACAAGATAATGACTCTTTTGAAACATAACTCCAATGACATATTATACCCTCCCAAATAATAGTAATGTCTTGATGTTATGAAATATATAGTTGTTAATTTTTGATTAGATAAGACATTTGCATGGTTCAAAAAAATCTACACATTCAAAAAATGTATTCACTGGAAAGTTTCTCTCCCACTCTGTTCTCAGTGACCTTATTCTCTTTACCTTTGGCAACTATTGCTGTTTTCTGCCCTTCCAAGGAGATTTAATACATACACAAGCAAGTGTGTACACACGTTAACTTTATTTTAAAGAAGGTTAAATTTTGGAGCCAAGATTTGAACCTGGAGTCCTTGCCTTCAAAATTTGTTATGTTCTTTATGCTGACCAGAACTTACATCATACTTGTCAGAGTAAGTAAAATGGGACTGGTGGAGATAGGAGTTGGGTAACTACTCAGTTTCTTTCCTTACCCTAAAAAAAAGACTTATCTTTTTTCTTCCTGCTAGTACATGTTTGTTATAGGAAAATCAAAGTATAGTTAAGTAGTTTTAAAAGAAGCATTTATATCCTTTCCTACTCAGGAATAGCCACAGTAAATACCTTGGTACATATCCTTCCATTCTTTGTGTATTATGTGCACATTTTAAAGAAGCAAACCTTAAAAATTTTAAAGAGAAAGGGCTTATGCCAATACTGTTTAATAATTTACTTCTTTCTCTAGTAAGTAAAGTTAAACATCTTTTTGGAGTCGCTGTGTAAAGATGTATGTACACGTTGTTCTTAGCGGCTGTGTGTTGTATCCCATTGTATGGATGTATCATATTTAATCCATATGCTATTAATGAACATAGTTATCTCTACCTTTTTGCTGTTATAGAAGTCATACCACTGAACCTCTCTATATGGATATCTCTGTATACATAATTGGTTATTTCTTTATGGTGAATTCCCAGAAATGGACCTGCTGGCTCAAAGACACACAGATAGAAGGCATAATCATTATTCCAATTTGTATTCTGACCAGTAGATGTAAGAGAATCTGTTTCCCTGCACCTGCTAAAATTGAACTTGTTTCTAGAACTTTATTACTATTTTACCTTGGCTTGGCATTTCATTTTAAAGGGAAGCTCGGGCAGGGAGGGTATATAGCTCAGTGGTAGAGTGCATGCTTAACAAGCACAAGGTCTTGGGTTCAATCCCCAGTACCTTCATTTAAAAAATAAACAAACCTAATTGCCTCCTCTCCCCAAAAATAAAATAAAATAAAATAAAACATTAAAAAAAACAGCAAAAAATTTTTTTAAATAAATAAAGGGAAGCTCTGTCACTGTTAAATTAATCATCACTTTTCTCATGCTGGTTTGGAGCAGATCAGGAGCTTGTTTTTATTCAGGGCTTTAGAGCTGGTCTCTGTTTTGAACTTTCCCCATTGATTCTCTCCTTGGCAGCGGCCCTTCTCAGCATCCCTGGCTTTGTCGAGCGGCTTTGCAAGCTGGCAACTCGCAAGGTGTCAGAGTCAACGGGTACAGCCAGCTTCCTTCAGGAGTTGGAGGAGTGGTACACATGGCTAGACAACGCTTTGGTGCTGGATGCTCTGATGCGAGTGGCTAATGAGGAATCCGAGCACAATCAAGGTACTCGGGGCAGGTCTCCTGAAGTGGGGAGCATTCTTATGGGTTCCTAGAGCCATCCTGGGCCCCTTTCCCAGGAGAATAAGTTGAAATTTGCTCAGAGTAGAGTTTTCCTCCGGGCAGTCCTAGATCACGATTGTTAAGACTTGATAGATAACAACAGAACCTCTCCCTCAAAGTAGATCTGATTGCAGGGAGAAGGGCTGTGTTGCAGAACCAAGAGACTGACAGGAACCAGTAACTAGAGCATTCTTAGGAACCCAGAGAGTTATTTTTCTGTCTTTTCCTCTTTCTACACATTTCTTGAGTCTTCTCTTTTCTCTGTTCTGATGAGCAGGCTGCCTAGTAAATGTGCAAATGCCTAGTCTCAGCTCCAGCTTCCTGGTGAACTACTCTGGCCCATTTTGGGTCAGGTACTCAGCCCAAAGCATTTGACTCTGGGGTCAAATTGTATGAATCCAGGAATTCCCACCATAATCATGCAGGGAGGAGTTTCATTCCTGGGATGGCAGCATGTGGAGCTCTGTGGACCTGCTTGTCAGTGAAACTAAATAAACCCTATACACAACAATAACCACCATCCATGTAAACTCTGTGGAAGTTGTTTTAAGAGCACAGAGCAAATGAATAACCGTTTTTCCCAGAAAATCTAAATTTCAATAAGAACACTGAACGTCTATGACACTAGAACTTCTGCTTGATGAAAGTTCCACTCTGGGCAGGTGTGGCCAAAAAGGGCTCCCTCAGCTCCCAGATGAGGAATACAGTATTTCACTGGTGGGAGGGACAGGCCGCCAGCTTTTCTCATCCCCTCCAGCTCTGAGTGAAAGAGGCTAAATTCTTGATGAATAAAGCCAAAAAGGCAGGGACACCTTTCTTTTCTTATTTCCTCAACTTTCTTGAGATACAATCAAAATAAAATATTGTATAAGTTTAAAGTGTACAGCATGTCAATTTGTTAGATTTGTATATTGTAAAATGATTACCACTGTAGCATACATTAGCTCATACCTCCATCCCATCACATAATTACTATCCCCTCTTTTTGTGGTGCGAATATTTAAAGTATACTCTTTTAACAAGTATATGACACACTATTATTAGCTATAATCACCATGCTGCACATTGGATACCCAGAACTAGTTAATCTTACGACTGGAATTTTAAACCCTTTGACCAGTATCTTTCCATATCCCCCACCCCTAACGACTAGTAACTACCACTGTGTTTCTCTGAGTTCAGCTTTTTTAGATTCTACATATAAGTGATATCACACAGTATTTGTATTTCTCTGACTTATTTCACTTAGCATAATGCCAGAGACTCCTTCCCTCCACCCACCTCTGTACTGCACTCATAGCACAGAAGCTCTACCCTGGCCCAGCAGGCCAGCAATTCTATGGCCCACATCACCCTTGCCCCAGCTCACTTGTAGGACGGAGGCTCCACCACGTAGGGATAGGCAAGCTGAGAAGACTGTAGAGGCTACCATTCCTGGTCAGAGTAGTGGTACTGAGATTTTGCCAGGAGGAGAGGTAATAGGTAAGAACAGAATGTGGAGAAGTTTGAGCCCAAGGTCATTCTCAGAAATAATGTAGATTTTGGTGGTAAGAAAATAAAAGGAGCTCTTTTTAATTGAGAACAAAAAGCCAAACCTTATGCAGTCTAGTTCACCAGGGAGAACCATGGAAAGAGGTGGCTAAGAAGAGCTCAAAGCAGAGGTTGAAACAAACCTCAGTCTCAAAAACTACCCCTGCCTGAATTTAATTGAATCAGACTTTGGAGCAATTTGTGCCTCAAGGCATTGTCAAAAACAGTAGAGCATTCAGCCAGCAATTTGTGGAGCCTGACAGCTGGGTTTCATACTAGGTGAGGCAGAAAGCTTAAACAGAGATGAGAGAAAACTGGATAAAGAGCCCTTCTAAAACCCTGTCATCCACAGACAAATACCCAAGGCTGCACTCTCTGGGGTGCAACACCAAAGGCCTCATCAGCCCTCAAAGAAGTGGACTGAAATAGACTAGCCAGGTCACTAAACAAATAAGAAAACAACAACAAGCCCTGAAAGGAGGAAGGGGATCCGCATCAAGAGTTGCTACAGTATTAACTCAAAATGTCCAGTTTTTAACAAAAACTGAGACATGCAAAGAAACAGAAAAGTATGACTCGTACATAGGAGAAAGCAGGCATCAGAAATTGCGTGAGAGTGCCCAGATTATCAGCGTTAACAAAAACTTCAAAGCAACCATTACAAGAATGGTGATAGGACCAAAGGAAACTATGCTTAAGGAAGTGAAGGAAGCTGTGATGACAGTGTGTCATCAAATAGAGAATGTTAGTAAAGAGACAGGAGGTAAGAGATGGAAAAAGCCAAATGGAAGTTCCAGAGATGAAAAATGTAGTAATTGGAATGAAAAATTGACTGAGGGAGAGAAAGGAACTGAAAAAACATTCAAAGAAATAATAACTGAAAACTTCTGGAATTTGATGAAAAGCATTAATGTACATAGCCAAGGTGGTCAAAGAACTGCAAGTAGAATAAACTCAGAGATTTACACCCCAACCCATCATAATAAAAATGCTGAAAGAGAAAGTCTTGCAAGTAGCAAAAGAAAAATGACTCATCATGTTCAAGAGTACTCCAATAAGATTAACAGCTGACTTCTCAACAGAAATAATAGAGGCCAGAGGGGAGTCGGATGACCTATTCAAAGTACTGGGGAAAAACTCAACCAAGAATTATATCCAATAATACCTTTCAAAAGTGAAGATAAGAGGGCAGAAAAATAGCTCTGGTAGTGGTAGTGGTAGTGGTAGAACACATGCATAGCATGCATGAGGTCATGGGTTCAATCCCCGGTACCTCCATTAACACGTTGATCACCCACTGTGGATCAGGTGCCCTGAGGAAACACACTGTCACTCAGATTTGGGTGCTGTGGCGATCAGTGTGTTAAAAAAAAAAAGGGGGGGAGGAGAAATAGCTTCCTAGATAAACAAGAACTTAAGAGAATTTGCTACTAACAAACCTGCCTTATGAGAAACACCAAAGGAAATTCTTCAGGCTGAAAGCAAGTGACCTCAGCCTATGATTCAAATTCACATACACACACACAAAACAGAGCATCAGTGAGTCATTATATAACTATAAAAGACAATATAAGTACATATTTCTTTCCCTTTTCGTAGCTAATTTCAAAAGCATTTGTATAAGAAAAAGCAGTTGTATAAAACTATGTGTTTATAAATATATTGTTGGACCTATAACTTACAGGAATTAATATATTTGACAGTAACAGCATAAAGTAGGTGAGGCCAAAGTTTATATTGGAGTAAGGAAATTATACAAGGTGGTAACTTGAATTGATGGGAAATGATGAAGAGAACCAAAATAAGAGGGTGAGTATAACAAACTCTAAATATTTACTTGTTCTCCTTTCTTTTCTCAGTTTTGTTAATGGACATAAAATTGTATGAAGTAATGACTGTAACAATGTACTGTGTAACAATGTATATAGTGTATTATACAATATATTGTATTGTTGGGTTTTTAGCATATGTAGTTGTAGTATACATAGTAAAAATAGCACAGGAAGAGGGAAGAGGGAACTATATAGGAGCTCCAGAATTAAGTTAGTTTAAGTCTGAAAAAGTCTGTCAAGTTAAGATGTATATGACAAGCAAGCCCTGTAGCAGCTACTAAAAAAGTAACTTTAAAAATATATGTACACCAGAAATTGATACATTATAATTGACTATATTTCAATTAAAAAAATACATATATATATATAATGAGAAAGTCATGAAAGGAATTAGTGTTATACTAGAAAATATTTACTTAATGCAAAAGAAGCCTTTAAAGGAGAACTAGAGGAATTAAAAAAAATATGAGATACATAGAAGACAAAAAGTAAAAGGCAGAAGTAAATCCAACTTTGTCATCAATAGCATTAAATGTGAATGGATTAAACAATTCATTCCAAAAAGAAATTGTCATATTGGATTTTTTTTAAAGGATCCAATTATATGCAGCCTTCAGGAGACATGCTTTCTTACTCAAAGATAAAAATTGGTTGAAAGTAAATGATAGAAGATGTGTCATACCAAGGACAATCATAAGAAAACTGGAGTGGCTGTACTAAAAGAGACTTTAAAGGAAAAAATGTTACTAGATTTTTAAAAGTACATTTTATAATAATATGAAAAAAGGGTGAATCTGTCAAGAAATTACAACAGTTATAAACACATATGTATCTAACAGGACAGCCAGAAATAAATAAATGAAGAAAAAACTAACAGATTTGAAGAGAGAAATAGACATTCACCAATAATAGTTGGAGACTGAAATACCCCACTTTTCAAGAATGCACAGAACTATATAGAAGGTCAACAAGGAAGTAGAAGACTTGAGCAACACTATAAACTAACTAGACTAAACGGATATATATAGTACATTCCACCCAACAACTGTAGAGTACACATTTTTTTCAAGTACACATGGAATGTTCTCCAGGATAGACAATATGCTAGGTCATAAAAAAAAGCCCAAGAAAATTAAAAGGATTGAAATTGTACAGAGTATGTACTTTAATCACAAGGTAGTCATACTAGAAATTGATAACAAAAAGAAGTTTGGGAAATTCACAAATATTGGAAATTAAACAATATATTTCTAAATAACTAATGATTCAAAGATAAAATCACAAAGGAAATTAGAAGATACTTTGAGATGAATGAAAATGAAAACACTACATGCTGAACTTAGAGAATGTAGCTAAAGATGCTTAGAGAGACATTTATCACTGCAAATGCATACATTAAAAAAGATTTCAAGAAATACCCTAACTTTCCACCTTAAATCATCAAAAAAAGAAGAGGAACTGTATTCCCAGAGCAAACAGATGAAAAGAGATAGTAGGATTGGAGTAGAAATTAATGAAAGAGAGAATAGAAAAACAATAAAGTCCACAAAACCAAGAGTTGGTTCTTTGGAAAGATCAACAAAATTGGCAAACCTTTAGCTACGCTGACCAAACAAAAAAGGAGACAAGATTCAGATTATTAAAATCAGGTATGAAAGAAGGATATTACACCCAACCTTACAAAGATTAAAAAGGACTCCAAGGGAACACTATAAACAACTGTATGCCAATAAATTAGGTGACCTAGATGATATGGACAAATTATAAGAAAGACAAAAGCTCCTGCAACTGACTCAAGAAGAAATAGAAAATCTGAACAGACCTATAACAGGAGATTGAATAAGTAATGAAAAACTACCCCCAAAGACAAGCCCTGGCCCAAATGGCTTCACTGGTTAATTCTACCCACCATTTAAAGAAGTAGTAACACCAATATATCACTTTTCTGTATAATAGTAGAGGAAAGAACACTTCGTAACTCATTCTGTGAAGCCATATTATCCTGATATGAAAACCAAAGAAAGACATCGCAAGGAAGTTACAAACTAATACCTCTTATGAGAACAGATGCAAAACTCCTGAACAGAATACTAGCAAACCAAATACAGCAACATACAAGAAGGATTATATACCTAATCAAGTGTATATACATGACAAAGTAGGATTTATGCAAGGTTGGCTCAATATATGAACATAAGTTTAATATATTATATCAATAGAAGAAAGGACAAAAGCTACATGATTATTTCAATAGATGCAGAAAAAGCATTTGACAAAACCTGATCTTCATGATAACACATTCCTTTATGATGAAACATTCAAACCTAGAAATAGAAGGGAATTCTTCAACCTGTTAAAGGTCATCTACAAAATGCCACAGCTAACATTATGCTTAATGGCCAAAGACTGAAAGCTTTTTCCTCTCTAAGATCAGGAACAAGAGAGGGATGTCTGCTCTTACCACTTCTATTCAACATTGTACTAGAGGTTCTAGTTGGGTAGTTAGTCAAAAAAAAAAGGAAAAACAGGCACCCAGAGTTGGCAGTGTTGGGCGGAAGAGTCCAGGCTGCCTGTGTCTCTCCCGTCGCCACAGATGTTTATTACTGCAGAGCACGTACGTGCCGTGTGCTGCACCTCCTCCGTCCACGCACAGCCCCTTCCGCAGTGGCCAGGCCCCTGAGCTGGCTGCTCAGGACGCTGAGGCTCTGGAGGCTGCATGGCGCGTGCAGACAAGGCAGGGTTCCACGTGATAGCTCTTCAGATTCTCTTTACGAATCAGTTGACTCCCACTGTTCTGGGAGCTAGGCCAAGGAGTCCCAACGCGTAAATTGAGTAATTATGGTTTTTCTCCCAGCATGCAGGGAAATATATGTGAATAGGTAGAATTTTCTTAATTAGATTTTCTCCAGTAAATTTTTCTTAGTTTTTTGCCCACTGCCACTTTAGTTGCTTTTAAAACTTGCAGATTAAAAGGAAGAAAACAAATAGCAAGCAAGCATTAGCAGAACTCAGAGTTAGTTTTTCATTTCCGTTTAACATATGTTGTGGACATGTGCCTGACACTTTTTATGCACTTTCAACATATTAAATCATTTAATCTTTGTAACATTGGTGAGAGATGGGCACTGTTGCCATTATCCATGTTTTACTGATGAGAATGAATACTGGAGCACAGAGACATCAAAAAATTTATCCAGAGCCACCCAGCTAGTGAATGGGAGAACTGGGCTTCAGATCCAGCAGTCTGGCTCCAGAGAGTGCGCGTAACCACTGGGCTGTGCTGCCTCTCAGTCATACTTCTTTCAGCGGCTGGTCGTCTTCCAGCGTTGTGATTTTATACTAGTGACATAACATGGCTGGAAAAGATAGTTCATGTCTGTAGGGTGCAGGAAGTTAGGTTCTTATGTCATGATGTCACCGTATGGGAATCATGACTCTGCACATGCCTTACCCGAATGTCTCATAACCACTGCCCTGTACCACACAGATTTTCTGGCCTTCACAAAAGCCTCTAGGGCAGCAGTTCCAGTAGGTGCTTGAAAGGACCTTAATAGTAACTGATTCATCCTTTCACCTTAAAGATGGGGACAACTGAGAGGAAGTAAATCCTAAAGTCTCCCTACTCTGACCTTTTAACACAACAGGGACCTAAGAGTGAGGCTTCCCAGGATTCAGGCGCTGGACTTCCTTGAGTTCTCACTCCTCATGGGGACCTAGCCGACCACTGCACTACTGTTCTTCCCGTGTTACAGAGCGCTTGAAAGCCCGGTGAGGAGGTGACTTGCCCAGTGTCGCACAGCCAGCTAGTTGTCGTTCCAGAGCCCTCAGTCTTCGTCACTTTGCTCCACCACGTTCCCGAGAGTACACTCCACCGTGGCCTGTGTGACCCCCTGAGACTGTTCTGTCAACGGGGTAGTAGAATAAATGAGATGGTTTACCTAAAGCCCAAACACGGTGCCTGACACATATTAAGTGTTCCCTAAGCATTGTGTAGCTGCTCCTGCTGTTACTAACACTGAAATTGGATGGAAGTAAAATCTGCTAGTAGATGAAGTGTTCATCTGTATCACTAGTAGCAATTGTGACGCCTAGTCTGCTTTAGGGAGTTGAACCTTAGGAAACTTTAGATGGTTCTTCTTTAAAAAAGAAGAGGAAAAAATCTTCAAAAAGGATCCCTTTTAGTCTTTTAGCGGTGTCTCTTGTGGAATCTATACAGAGGGACCAGGTACTCAGAGTCATTTGTGACCTGAAGAGAATTTGACACAATTTGCTGCTAGACATCTGGGCACTTTCGTTGGGGTAGGGGTGGAGGGTGGAGGGGGCCGGGGTCTGATGGTGGCAGGAGAAAGGCATATGGGGGAAGGGATGGACCACGTTACTGTATTGGCTGTGTCAGAATATTTCTACTGTGTGTTAAAGTTAATGGGGTAGAATTAGAGTCCATGTTCCTAAGTTTCTAAACTTCTGCCCCTGGGGGCCTGGAGGGAGCTTTGTGGCTTTCAAAGTCTCTGTCATGGGCTCAGGACCCAGTCTAATGGCCTGTTGAGAGCAGGCTTGAGGGGCAGAAGCATGTTTCCTCAAAGCAGTGACTTGAACCCTCTCTCCTGGTGGCTGTCTCAGCCTCCATTGTGTTCCCTCCTCCAGGGGCGTCTGAGGAGAATGGCCTGCCTCACACTTCAACTAGGACCCAGCTGCCTCAGTCAATGAAGATTATGCATGAGATCATGTACAAACTGGAAGTGCTCTATGTCCTCTGCGTGCTGCTGATGGGGCGTCAGCGAAACCAGGTGGGACCCCCACCATCTCAGAACAGGAGGGGCCAGGAGCAGGTGCTTCCTGGCCCTCGAGGTGTGCCAGGCACTCCGTTAGGCTGCCTCTCAAAGTGGCTGTGTCTCTAACCCAGCAGAGTGAGAGGTTGTGTTCCTAATCCCTGTTTTGCACGTCAGGAAGCCAGTCTGATTCCAGAGGTCATAGTCTTCTCACTGTGCTTCGCCATGGGCAGCATTTCTAGACAGCATTGGTGCCCAGGGCAGAGTGGGCAGCTTGGTCCTGTTAGCTGACCGTGTTAGCAGAACGAAGGGCCGATGTCTGGCAAGATGACTGTCCTGTAGATGCACTGGAGGAGTGGCCAGTCTTGTCAGCGTTCCGGGTAGTGGGCCAGAGCTTTATCAAGTTATGAAAACTAGGCAGCTACAGGGGCTCTCCAGACATGCTGAGGTTCCCTGAGCGTGAGGCAGTTCCCAGAGGGAGGAGCAAGGAGGAGAAGGAGGGTGGAAGGGTGTGGCAATCCTGTTCTGCTCTGGAAGGGTGCGGCACTCCTATTCGGACAGAGCAGTGGTCCTCTCTTGCTCCCTGCACCATTCTCCTGGGGGTGAGATGAGGCATGGAAGGAGAAGGGAATAAGGAAAGAGGGAGCTGGACACTCAACAGTGAATCCTTGAGCACCTTTTTGAGTCAGACGCTGCACTCACACAGCTCTGAGTGAGCTGGGTGCAGTTATCAAGTTAGGAGCAAGTTTAGAGAGGGGAGCCAGAAAGACTGGCTGCGTGAGGTGACATCTGGCATGGCAGTATCCTGAGGAAGATGAGGGAGCCAGACCTGCCAATTCCCGAGGCAGCCTACCCAGTGGGGGAGCTGGCTCCTAAGGTGGGAGTGTGCCTGGTGGGTTGGTGGAACAGTAAGGAAGCTGGGGGAGGGACTGGCAGAAGCAGTGAGGAGAGGAGGCTGAGGGTCACAGCGGGGCCAGTCGCAGCGGGCTTTCATAGGCCCTTTGAGGACTTTGGTGTTTATGTGAAATGGGAAGTCATGCTCTGGCTGTTGTGTGAAAGAGATGGTGGTGGCTGGGGCCGGCGTGCTGGTGCTAGGACTGGTGAGAGGTGCTTGCCTTCTGGATTTATTTTGAAGGCAGAACAGGTGGGATTTGCTGATAGGTCAGATGTGAGCCTAAGTGGAGAGAGGCGTTAAAGGTAACTTCCTTAACTCTTTCCAAGATTTTTGGCTTAAGCTGGTAGGAAGATGGATTTGCCATTTATTGAGATGGTTAAGACTGGTGGGTAAGAAGTGGAGGGCAGGCTTAGAGGGGAAGGTGAGGAGTTCATTTGGAACAAGTTAGGTTTAGATGTCTGTTTGAATTGGCACTTGGGTTACCTGCACCTGGAGTTGGGGGTCATCAGCCTGTGGTTAGTATTTAAATCCAGAACATCAGATGAGATCCTACCCTGACGTCCACAGCCCTGGGGCTTCTTCCTTCTGTGTGAGATGTATTTCTTATAAAAATATCAGTCATGATGTCTTACATGTGTTGAGGGCTTTTACTTTTTTGAGGCTCTTTTATAGTCATTCATTTTTTAATTTTGGGGGGTTTTGGTTAAGTTATACAACAGGTGGTGACCCCCACCGCACTTGGTACTTGAGAAACCAGGTTACAGAAAAGGGCCGTGCTCTCAGTCTCCAGGTGTGTAGAGCCAGGATTTAAACTCTGCTGCCCTGACTCTTCTGTCCCCTCACCACAACAGTTCCTGCTCCCTGAGCCTTCCTGTTACCAAGTTTTTAATGAATCACTGTGGTCTTTAGTTAAACTATGACTGGAGCCACTGCTTCCTTGGGAGGGCCATCAGCTGACTTCAGAATCCTGCCTTACTGAGAACCAGTGTTGTGCCGGCATGTCCTCATTTGCACACTTAGCATTTACTGAGTTCCTACTGTGTGCCAGGCACCATGGAGACATGGATTCACAGACTTTGTCTAGACTAGGACAGCAAGAGGAGAGGTTTCTCTGACCAGGCCTCACGGAAAGCTCTCCTTGGAATGGCCTTATTATTGTGGATTCGGGCCAGGTTCTCTGACCAGTCTTGGCTAACTTGAAATCACTAGACTGGAAATGCTCACCAAATGTCATAAGTTCCATCCCTCTGGTGCTAATGAGAGTAATACAGCAGTCACTTTTTTTAGCACTTCCTGTAACTCTGACCCTGCACTTCCACCACATGCCTTCTTGAGTCCTTTCATGTACAGCTTCATCATCCTTCATTTTCCATCCAGGGGCTCGGGCTCAGAGAAGAATGTTGCCCAGAGCCATAGCTTGATCATATTCTAGTCTCTCAAGATAAATTCCAGCCTGTGGTAGACTGGGAAAGGACAGACTTTCAGACCAGAACACCTGAGTTAGGGTGACATTTCCACCCCGGCCCATGTCAGCCCTGCTGAACTTCCCTTTCCCCTTGTAAAATGGGAATTGGTGGTCGCTGCCGCTGTGCTCCTGACTTTATCTGTAACAGATAGCTCTGAGAAGTAGTAATAACTTTGTTTTATGTTGTATAAAAAATTTTTTTAATAAATCAATAATTCACATAGTTCTGTATAAAAAGGTATAAGTAAGTATCAATGAACCTTTTCTCCCCTCTGATCCTGAACATTCGGGTTCTTCCATGAAGCATCTAATTTTACCAGTTATTAGTATCTCCTTCTAAAGAGTTTAAAGGTGTGTTTGTGTGTAGTGGGAGCAATGGTGAGGGGTGGAGTGAGTGTGGATGTTTTCTTTAAACCTCAGCAATCCTGACCGACTGTGGCTTTCTTTGTCCTGAAGAAGCATCGTACGTGCTGAGGCTTTGGTAGATCTTCACAGCACATTTGTCTTAATGCTTTTACCTTCCTACCCTGTCCAGGTTCACAGAATGATCGCAGAGTTCAAGCTGATCCCTGGGCTGAATAATTTGTTTGACAAGCTGATTTGGAGGAAGCATTCAGCATCTGCCCTTGTCCTCCATGGTCACAACCAGAACTGTGACTGTAGCCCGGTGAGCAGGGACCCCAACAACAGATGGACTTTACTTGCCAGGAAAAGCCATTCTTTGAGAGTAGAACAGAAACTGAAAGTCAGTCTGTGTAATCCCATAATTGGAAGCTACCTTGGGGAAGGATGTGACCCCACCCTCCACCTACCCAGAAGTCCCTTTTGAGGCCCTCCAGTCAGCTTCCCCTTGTACACCTCCGGGACGGGGCGCTCACTTCCCTCCAGACAGGGCCACCGACTCCACTCCTAGAATCCTGAAGTGCTTTAGGATATTTTCTTTTTTTAAGGGCCGTGGGCTCACCTCTACCTGATCTCTCACACGGTGCCCTAGAGAGTGCTGAACTGGGAGTCGGGAGGCCAGCTGTGCCACTCAGCTTTTTGGGAGAGCTTGAATGAGTCACTGAATCTCTGAGCCTCTGTTTCTCGCAAAAAGATCACTGGCCATCAGCACAAGGGGGAGAGTGCCGCACAGCTGTCAGGGCCCAGTGCCATGGGTCGTCTCTGGTCTCCAGGCCATGTTCTAGGGACTCTCCTCAGTGCTGCATCTCCCGGCTTACCATTTTTCTCTTTGGTTTTGTCAGACTGGACTTTCAGCCCATCCTTTGAGTTAACCTCAGGTGAATGTATTCTGCATTTCTAGACATTCTGTCTGGAAATTTGCCAAAAACTGCTTGGTCTTTTATTCATTTATTACTATTTTGTTCTTCTGTTATATTTTATCTCTTAAATCTTTATCTCTGTAATTATTCATAACATGCTCTTTTAATGGTCTTTTTTGAATTGCTGTGGGGTACTAATCTTGTCTGAGTCGCCAGACTCACCTCCAAGTGGAGTGTTGGCTGGTGTTCTGCAATGTTTAAAGAGAGGTCACCTTCATGGGGCTTGTTTTCCCTGTGAGTACCTGTGTAGCCAGGCCCTGGAAGTATTTCTACAGAACATTTTACTTTTGTCTGTCGGGAACTTCAGCAAGGGCCCAGTGTCCCAGGGTAGGTTTTCACGCTGAGTATCTTTGCCCTCCTGCCCTAGTAGCATGAGCCCAGGGTCCTCTTTGGGACCTGGGGGTTCATCTGCACCACAGCAGCACCCTGGCAGAGGCAGGCTTCTTTGCCAGCTCTCTAAGCTGGTAGGTGGGGTTTTTCTAACCTTTTTTTCACCAAATGTATACACTCCGCAGGCTTTACATGGGCCCATGGTTCTGTCTTGTCCCTGCCGAGCACTGAAACCCAAGTTCTGGCATGAATAAGTCTCATTTCCACTTCTCCACCCTGCCCATAGCTGCCAGCCATCAGCTCTTGTGCTTGCTGCTTTAAACTCGGTCCTTTCTTCTTTTCTAGTTCCAGGGGCTTTTCCTTTCTTTCTTATGAACTAAGCATAAGATTTAAAATAATTTCAGTTACTTTTTACCCAGTACGTTGGGGTGTTTTTAACAGGAGGGGCCCACGTTAGCTTAATCTGCTGTTTGTCAGATGTGGTTCTCAACAAAGGGTTTTTTGACTAAAGAGACATCCTCACTGTGAGTGAGGACAGAGGCTCAGGGGAGCAGAGTGACGCCCAGACTCTCACGAGAGCCTTTTGTTTTCCTTTGGAGCATTGTGACTATGGTTTTAACATCAAGGATGCACATGTATTTTAGGACATCACCTTGAAGATACAGTTTTTGAGGCTTCTCCAGAGTTTCAGCGACCACCACGAGTAAGTACGAGCCATCCCTGGAAGGAGAGTCGTTCCTCTGTCTTACCTCCTCTCTGTTGCATCCGTGACCTCAGCTCAGGAGGAGGACCTGGGAGCCGTGAGAGCCGCGGTCACCTCAGTGTTACCACGTGGGGCTGCACTTCCATGACACTAACAAGAGCTGCCGCTTGTCCAGTGCTTCCTTTATGCCAGGCACCACGCTGAGTTTTCCCTTAGCCCTCATGGCCACCTTGGAAGTGAGTGAGGAAGTTGCTGGCCCCTTGTTATCCTTCAGAGTCAATACATCTCTCACCGTCTGTCTCTCTGAACCAGGAGTGGACAGTGTGGCTATTCACAGGGGCCGGCCGGAACCTCGAATGGCCCAGGTGGGCTGAGTGTTCGCTTACTGAGCAGATAGAATATTATTCACCTGCACGAGGAAGTGTACTCTCTCCCATTTTCACTGAAACACATTCTGCCCTCTCATTTTTTATGTTTCACCCTTTGATGCAGAGTATGTAGGAGAATGATCCTCTGTTTAAGGAAACAGTGCAGGGAAGGGGTGAATGGCAGCTGACCCTTGACCTTGGCATTAGGGAGACCTTGGGGAGCTGGGACACACAGGCAGCTGCTGCTTAGCTCTTTCCAGCTGTTGATGTCCAGGAAACCGGGCCTGCTGTTGCACTGCTTCTGAGTTTTTCCCTCAAGGAAAGCCAGAAACTAAGATTTTTGTGAAAGGTCCTGATTTTTAAGTATTGTTTTAAATTCTTTTAAGTTCATGGGACATGGCCTGAGGACATGTGGCCTCAGGGGCCTTCTCTTCACTACTGTGGTCTGGATCATGTTAACCACTCTTTTTGAGAGGTTCTCTGTCTGAAGGCCTTGAGCTCCAGGAAGTATGTCAGCTCTCTGAAAAAGGCACCAGTATGTTCTGAATGAGTCCCTGTTTTTCTGAGGAATTGGGTCCCTAGCTTTCATCAGACTCTTAAATCTGATGAGTCATGTGCATAAGCTTGGATTTTTTGTATTCTACAGCAGTGCGAAATTGTGGGAATGTTTTTAATGGGAGTAACATGGTCAGGTTCCAGTTTCCTGAAGATTGCTCTGGGTGCTGTGTGGGATCGATGCCTGTGGGGAGACCATGTAGGAAGCTGGTTCTGTCCTCATGATGACAGCATGTGAAGGATGGAGGAGGGAGTGTCACAGCTGACTCAGGCCTACTGGTGGGAATGCTGGAATAGGGCCAGGTTTGAGGAGTGAAATGATGAGTTTGATTTGGACATCATTGAGTTGGAAGTGGCTTTGAGAAATTAAATAGTGTTCAGTGGCAAAAAAAAAATAAAAAGCCTAGAGATGCTAAGGAAAGGGACCTTGTTGGTGGCTGTGGCTAGCAGAGGGTGGGCATGGGGGCTAGGGAGGCTCCCACAGCCTGAGCGCTGCGGGCCACGTGCCCTGCCAAGAGTGCCGGCTCGGGGTAAGTGGTGTTGGGGGCGGTACCTGGGGACTTCCCGGATACTCTCCACAGGAAATGGGCAGGGGACTAGCCCAGTGTTGACTTAGCAGCCCCAGCTCCTGTCCTTTACGCCTCCAAAATGTTTGTTTCAGGAACAAGTACCTACTGCTCAACAACCAAGAGCTGAACGAGCTCAGTGCCATCTCTCTCAAGGCCAACATCCCCGAGGTGGAAGCTGTCCTCAACACTGACAGGTGAGCATGGGTGGGATGCAGCTGTGGCCCACAGCCCACCCTGGCTGCCTGTGTGCCCTGGGGATCACAGACGACTGCACCCAGGTGCTGCTGCGGCATCCCGAGGGCTCCTGTATGCCAGGCAGTGTCCTCACATCACTGCATTATCTCATTGGAGCCCCACAGTAGCCCTCGGAGCGGGGTGCCATCATCACCTCCACTTGACAGATGGAGCAGCAGGGGCTCAGAGAGGTCACCTGTCAAAGGTCATATGTGCTCTGTCCCTTCCCTTGTCACTCACCTTTGTTGACACTCTCCTTTCTTGCCCTCTGCAAAGTCCCTTCAGCTGGGTTATATTTGCCTCACTTTCTGGAGCAGATCAGGGAGGTCACAGGCTCCACAGGGGTCAGGGCTGGGGGAATTATATCCAGCAATAGTAGTTGTAATTCTCCAGCCTTTTGTTTTGTTTTGTTTTTAAGGTAGCAGAACTCTTTGTTCAGTGAGATTGAATATAGCCCCACCCTGATGCCTGGAGTGGATAAAAGTAGAGCTACCCTATTTGAAGAGGGAATTTAAAGGCTCAGAAGCCCAGCCTCCTTGATCCTCTCTCCCCCATGATGCAGTCTGAGTCGTTTCCTCATTTATTGTCTTTGCTTCCTAGACCAGGACTCGGAGGCCCAAAAGCTTGGGTACTTGTCCAGTGCCAGCTGGAGCTCAACCTGGGGCTCAGGGTACTCCCAGCCTGTCCCACAATAGTCACTGACTTTGCCCTATCTGCTAGACTCCTCTGTGGTGTTTCAACCCACTTTTGTTGTAAACAGCCCTCCCTCCAGCAGTTCTGAACCATATGTGACTCTGGATGTGTTTCTGGTCTCTGATCACTTGTCAGTGCGTCTGGGAAGGGAAAGCTGGCCCGAGGTGCGGTGCGAGTGCATTTGACTATTCTTTTCTGAGACTACATGAGTCCTTGGGGTACTCTCGACCCAGGTAGAGCAGGAGGACATCCTGTAGGTTTGGAAGTGTCCCCATGTCCCCACCTATACCAGCAAAGACACCCAGCCCCAGGGCCCCAAGACACAGTTTTTTGGCCCTAACAGCCCCTCCAATCTGCCAGTGTCCCTGTCTATTTCAGGAGTTTGGTGTGTGATGGGAAGAGGGGCTTGTTAACTCGTCTGCTGCAGGTCATGAAGAAGGAGCCAGCCGAGTCATCTTTCAGGTAGGTCTGGGACACACACCTGCCACTCCTGAGGGACCCAAAACCAAGTGTTTCTTACGCTGTTAGAAATACCTCCTTTAGTCAATGGCTTCCACCCCGGACCTCTGGTTGCTGGGCGTTTGACTAGCCTCTCTCCTTGTGTTGCCTCAGCACATACTTATTAGTTTCTGCTGCGTGCCAGCAGTGCATTTCAAGAATTGACCAAGCATTCACCAAGCACCTAGTCTGTGCTGGTGCTGGACAGGTGGAAGAGAAGTAGGAGACACTGTCCCTGCCCACATGGAGTTCCCTGGGTTATGGGAAACAAGCAGGAAAAGAAACCTGTGTGTGGATCGCAGTGTGGAAAGGCCCTGTCCCAGGAGCTGTGGGAGCAAAGGAAAGCCCTTCCCTAGCTGGGCTCTGGTGGGGTGGGCATGGACAGGGAGGGTGTCTCAGAGTTCCTGAGACTCATCTAAGTTGAGTCTTAGAGGCTGTGGACGGGAGTAGCCGGAGAGGGAGGCATTCCATCAAGGCTGGGTGTGAGTGTCAGTAGGCTTCATGCACATGGGTCCCCATCAGCTCAGCCTGCCTAGTCCTGACTCCCCCCAGGGATCCCAGCTCTGCCCTCCAGGGTCAGTCAACATCACCGACCTCTTGTCTAGGACAGGCCATCAGACGTGAACTCAGTAGCCCATCCACACACGTGTGGGGGTCCTGATTGCATACCCGGCCTGTATCCTCTCCTGTATCCTCCTGTTCCCCTGAAAGGGCAGAGCCTAGAGTGTGTTTTCACATGTGACTCGCTGGGCCAGCCCTTTGATCATATGCCGCCTTCTCTGAGACATACAGCTCCTTCCAGACAGAGCCATATAAAGGACTGTTACCTGCTGAGCTGTCAGCACCATGAGGATGAAAACTCTTGATGTGTCCCCAGTGCCCAGTCTGAGGCCTGATGTCTGGTAGATGTTCAGTAAATGTTGGGTAAATGAAAAGGCAGCAGATGTCTCCCAGCCCCTTGGTCAATGGAACATGGGCCAGAAGAGGGCAGCCTTAGCCACGTGGGCCAGGGGTCAACATTTGGGTCGCAGGTTTTGGCAAGCCCGGGCTGTGGAGAGTTTCCTCCGAGGGACCACCTCCTATGCAGACCAGATGTTCCTGCTGAAGCGAGGCCTTCTGGAGGTAATGGCCCGGAGGAGCCAGGGTGTCGGGTGTCCCCTCCCCCAGCCCCCAGCCCTGTGTATTGCTCTCCTGTCCCGAGACCTAGACAGCTGGTCAGAAGCAGACCAGATCTCTCCATCTCAAAATGCCAGTGCAGTGCAGACTGCCCTACTATTTCCCCTGCGTTTTAACAATGGGTTTCCCGTGGGTGCTTAACGGGTGATTGAGGGATGGTAAGAGTCTATAAAGTTATCAGGCAAGACCTTTTGACCCTGAGGATATTTTGCTGCTGATTAAAAGTTAATTTCCCTTTATTGAATGCAGAGAAAGCAAAATTTATAAAGCAGAGAAGGGCAAAATGTCCAAAGCTATAATTGGTTAAAAAAAGGGGGGATACAAACAGGAAAACTGACCCATGAATTATTATAAAATCCATAAGGGAAACAACTGATCAATATTAGTATATACAATTTCAGGACAAAGAAAGAGAAACAGTTTAACTGTCATAGAAAAACTTTATCAGGGAGTTAAATTGCTTTATGTTCATGATAAAAATTCATTGATTTTAGTGTAAACTTTTTCATTCATTAACATAAAGACAAACCATGGGGTCAAATGTGTCATGTGTCCTTAAACCCTCTGCTTCACTTGAATGGCCTCAGTACTCAGACAGTGGCCAGTATTACTTCTGGAGACAGCTCCCCACGCCTGGGAGCTGGAGATCCCTGGCCATCTTGCAGAGGCTTTAGCTCAGACCTGGGCAGGCGAGAGAGATTGTGGCTACGTACCTAACCCCACCCTCACTTCCTGGTGAGGTGTGTCAGGCCTGGCCCTGCCCTTGTTGCCAGCAGCATCCTCAGATGAGAATCTAGACAGGGGAGCAGGTTCCATCAATCTGGATGCTTGCTTGAAGCAAATGTTGTATGGTCTGAGCTACATGCCAGGCCTGGGGGAGGCAGGTGGTGGGCAACTTAGATGAGCGCAGCCTAGGGGCAGCGGCCATGTGCTCTTGGCCTCAGGGACCGGCCACCTTCCTTCCTTCCTTCACCCTGTCTTCCCTGCCCCCAGCACATCCTGTACTGCATTGTGGACAGTGAGTGCAAGTCGAGGGACGTGCTGCAGAGTTACTTTGACCTCCTGGGGGAGCTGATGAAGTTTAATGTTGATGCATTCAAGAGATTCAATAAATACATCAACACTGATGCAAAGGTAAGTCTAACCCAGGGCTCCTCCATGGGGTTTGCTGCATTGTCCGGAAGTGATGTTGGAGTCCTGGTCCTTGCCAGTCTCCAGGTGCTGGTTTTAAATTAGAGAGTCCTGGGGAGTCAGTGGGCAGTCATCAGCAAACATTCATGAGCCCTTGCTCTGTGCCGGGCACTGTGCTAGACCCTGGGTGTACAGGGATCACAGTCTCAGCTGCTCATGGGCAGGTGTGAGGGTGAAGCAGGTGGGCTGTGGAAGTGGTTCTCGTGCAGTGTGGTGGGTACTGTGATGAGCCCCAGAGGGGCAGGGCTGGGCCTGCTGTGTTAGCTCACAGTGGGTGGTGTAGGGGTGTGGCAGAACCCAGCTCATACTAGTGGAAGTGAAAATGAGAGGGGCCTTTAGTGTAAAACGCACTGGACATGGTGTCAAGATCTAGGTTGAGCTCTTCCTGGGGCTGCTTATAAGGAGGTGAAAACAGGTCACCTAGTTTGTCTTGAGTTTGGTCTTCTGGTTGGAAACAGCTGGGCCAGTGTAGGTGGGTGCCCTGCTGTGACTGTACACCCTGAGCCTTGGCCATCCCCAGCCATGAGCCCACCACCTCCCGTTTGAGTCCAGGCTCTGCTCCAGTTCCAGGTGTTCCTGAAGCAGATCAACAGCTCGCTGGTAGACTCCAACATGCTGGTGCGCTGCGTCACTCTGTCCCTGGACCGATTTGAAAACCAGGTGGACATGAAAGGTAGGAAAAAGCTGTAATGCCTGGGTGAGTCAGTCCAGTGTGGCTGCCACACTGGTGTCAAACACCCAGCCTCTAGCAAGGAGACAAATGTCTGGAAGTAGCTGCACCAAACACCCATGTAGTTGGGATCAAGGCGGTGGCTGTCCAGCTGATTTTCTTTGCTGCATTTACTTCTCTCGGTTATCCATGCTTCCTCTGATGAGCATGTGCAACATTTTCATAAAGGTAAAAAAAATTGTTGCCAGAAAATTATAAAAAACAACACACACTCTTCCTCCCTGGCCTGGAATTGCCTGGGATGAGGGGGGACCCTGGTGGTGAAGCCTGGGGAGGGCCTCGGGGAGAGCAGTCCCAGAGGGTGACTGGAGGAAAGGTCGTGGTGAGCTCCTGCTGGGGACTCTAATGAGAGCTCAGGCTTAGTGGGGCTGGCAGGGCAGCTGGAGATTTCTTCCTGCTGCAGCCAGGCTTCTGCAGTACTTTTGACAGCGAGGGCCTCCCAGCTTCAGAGTCAGGGCCCAAGGGGGGCTGGACTAGAAGGCTGGATGTCAGGCCCCAGACCAGCTTCTGAGCCCACTGCTCACACCTCTGCCTCTGTCCCCAGTTGCGGAGGTCCTGTCCGAGTGCCGTCTGCTTGCCTACATATCCCAGGTTCCCACACAGATGTCCTTCCTTTTCCGCCTCATCAACATCATCCATGTGCAGACGCTGACCCAGGTGAGAGGCCCCACAGGCCCGCTGCAGGGAGGGGAGATTGGAAACAGGTACCCTCATCCCCGAGCCACCTTCACCTGGAAGTGCCTTCCCTGAGACCCACTTCTTGGCTCCTAGGAAACCCTCCCAGCTATTCTGAGGACTTTGTCCAATAAGGGATCAGTGCCCCATTTTACAGAAGGGGCCTTGGGAGAAAGCAAGTCTCTAAGGTCACAGATGGTTCAGGGCAGAGTTGGGCTGGGCACTGAGTTCTGACTCCCATCCCGGTGCTCTGAGCCCCGCCTGCTGTGCAGGCTTTGGGGCTGGACCTGATATTGACTCCCACCTCCCGCACCAGGTAACTGTGCGGCTGTCCCTTCCCCAAGCTTCACACCCCTCTTTCTTAAAACAGGGTAATACTATACATCTAGAGGTTGTTCTTTTGTTCCTTCATCTAACAAACATTTAGCGAGGCGAGGCCCTGGGCTGGGGGCGCACAGTGAACAAAACAGACCGAGACGCTTCCCTCGTGAAGCTGGCAGTCAGGTGCTGAGTGAAGGAAGGTGAGCTGCCTGCATCTGGTGCGTGTGCCTAGCCGCCCAGGGATGGAATTTCCCGGGAAGAAGCGGCACCTGAACTGGTCCTAGAGGAAGAGTGGCTCTAACTGGCCTGATAATGATGTTCCCACCGGGGTGGGGTGGGTGGGGTGAGGGACTGGGACGGTGCTTAGGGTGGGATGCTGGCAGTGCTGGCATCATTCCTTTCCCCAGCTTTCTGTCAGCTTTGTGCAGGGGCAGCTCAGCACATGGCCTGTGGACTCTGCCAGAGACACCTGCCTCCCTGCCCAGTGGCAGCCCAGGTCCACCGGGAGCCCCTGGGGCTGCTGGCACCCACCTGACCCAGACGGCCTGGTCCTTGCAGGAAAACGTCAGCTGCCTCAACACCAGCCTGGTGATCCTGATGCTGGCCCGACGGAAAGAGCGGCTGCCCCTGTACCTGCGGCTGCTGCAGCGAATGGAACACAGCAAGAAGTATCCCGGCTTCCTGCTCAACAACTTCCACAACCTGCTGCGCTTCTGGCAGCAGCATTACCTGCACAAGGACAAAGACAGCACCTGCCTAGAGAACGTGAGTGCCCTCGAGGGTGCGCAGTCCCCGCCTGGGCCCTGTGACAGGTGGCTCTTTGTCCCCTCACCTAGGCCCTCCCCGTGGGATTCCGGGCTTGACCTGGGTCCTCCAGGTGCACCCCCCCCAGCCCCTCTCTCTTCACCCAGAGCTCCTGCATCAGCTTCTCATACTGGAAGGAGACCGTGTCCATCCTTTTGAACCCAGACCGCCAGTCACCCTCTGCCCTTGTCAGCTACATTGAGGAGCCCTACATGGACATAGACAGGGACTTCACCGAAGAGTGATCTTGGGCCAGGCCTCGGGAGGCTGCTGGGCCTGGGCCAGCGCGAGTGACCATGGGTACGCGTGCCTCACGCCCTGCCCTGTCCCCACCCTTCCCCTGCCTCCCCGCTGCTCTGCCTGCCCCAGGTCTTCAGGTACAGGCTTGGTGAGAGGGAGCGTCTAGAAGCCCTTGGCCCCTGGGTCTGGGGGCCCCAGGTCGTTGGGGAACCTCATTTCCCTCAAGATCTCCATGATGAGGACAGGGGCACTATGCTCACCCTTCCTTGAGAACCCTGGGTCCCTGGCCCACCCAGAGGAAAGGGGACTTTTAACAATAGCTCTGTCTGAGCTCCTGCCCAGTCTCTTGGCTGTCAGTCCTGGGGTGGGGAGGGAGATACGGGCACCCTCCCCCAATCTGTGAGCCAACTTGCCCTGGCCTTTGGACCCAGGCAAAGGCTTCTGAGCACCCCCTGGGCAGGGGTGGGGGAAACCAGAGAATGCTACCTTCCCCCAAGCCTGCCCATCTGCCCCTCCCTCGTTTTCCTTTAGCTCCTGTTTCTGTTTGCTCATTGGCCGCTGTGTTCATCCCAGGGGGTTCCTTCCTCAGAAGTGGGAGGGGGGAGTCTTTTCCTTCCATCCCTTGGGGCACTGGTGGCTGTGCCCTGCCCCCACCCCAGCGCAGGGTCTCCTGCCTGAGCCCGCCTGCACAGGAGCCTGCCTAGGAGCACACCCTGGCCCCTCCTTGTGTTGCCAATTTATTAACAACAAATAAACCAATTAAATGGAGACTATTAAAGAACTTTATTTTAAATGACTGATGTGGACCTGACTTTTGTCCAGGGGACCACGTGCTCCCCTCCCGGACCCCAGAGAATGAGAAGGAACCCAGTTGGAACTGCAGACGTGTTAACTCGAGGTGTAGCAGGGCTTGGAACTGCCAAGGCTCCAGCAGATGTGGGCGAACAGAGACCAGGATCAGGGTGGGGCAGACAGCAGGTATCACTCCTTGTGCTGAGGGGAAAGGGGTGCCTGAGTGAGCTGCACCACCTGCCCCCCAGGCAGAGGGCAGGGTGGGTGCCCCACATCACCCCCTTACCTTGGGGCCCAGGGCATCCCGGGTCCGTGCCCGCAGCTTGTTGGCCTGGGTTTCCGCTATGTCGGCCCGCTCCTCCGCATCATCCAGTTCATGCTGGGCCTTCCGATACTTGGCCAGGTTAGTGCTGGCCTGCTGCTCCTGGGGGCACAGGTCTGGTAACGGAGATGGCACCCCCAGAAAGGGGCTGGCTGCTCCTGGCCTTCAACTCTGCTCCCATCACTCAATGCAGCCCTTCTCCCCCCCTCACCAGCATCCAACTGCAGGAAGGGAGAGGGTTGAGCTTCTCCTTCCAGAGGTGCCCACATGCCCAACCTGGCCTGGAAGGGAAAGCATGTGTCCCTGCAGAGACAGAGCTAGGTCTTGTCTCCTGCTGGAGCTGTTAGAAACTTGTCTGTCTCCTAGCTGGGACAGTGGGGTCACTGAACAGGGTCACTGCCCCTGCCTATACACAAAACCAACGCTGGGGAAACTGGCCTAGAGATGGAGCAGGGATGACCACTCCAGAGCCTGGGGCAAGCCGCTGAGGTTGGGTGACCAGACATCTTGACCAGTACTAGGCCTCAGGTGCCCAGACCCAGTGCACTCACCGCCTCTTCAAACTGACGTTTGTAGCTCTTAACCTTGCTCTGCAGCTTGTCCACCAGGTCCTGCATGCGAGCCAGGTTCTTCCTGTCCTCCTCGGCCTGGGCAGGCAAAGGGGATTCAGGTTTGGCCTGCACCAGGCCCGCCCCTCGAGGTAGACCCAGGCACCCACCTGGTATGCGAGCTCCTTGACCCGGCGCTCGTGTTTCCTCACCCCCTTGAGGGCCTCAGTGTGCTTCTTCTGCTCTGCGTCAAGCTCGGCCTCCAGCTCCCGTACCTGCGAGCAGCCAGTGTGTGGGCCTGGTGCACGGAGCCTGCCCCTGGGCCAGCCCACCCTGCAGGGGAAGGGATTGAGAGGGCCACACACACCTTGGCCTCCAGCTTCTGCACCTGCTTCTTCCCACCACGGAGGGCAGCTTGTTCTGCCTCCTCAAGCCGTGCCTGCAGCTCCCGCACGGTCTGTTCCAGTGTCTTCTTCATCCGTTCCAAGTGTGCGCTCGTGTCCTGCTCCTTTTTCAGCTCCTCTGCCATCATGGCCGCCTGTGTGGGAGGAGGTGGCATGGTTGGGAGGTTAAAGTCACTTTGGACTCTGCTGCAGGCCCCCCCAGCTCCCGCCCCAGCCCAGGCTCACGTCGGTGATGGCCTTTTTGGCCTTCTCCTCGGCTTCCCGCCTTTCCTGGGCAGCCTCCTCTACCTCCCCGCTCAGCTGGGCCAAATCCACCTCTAACTTCTTTTTCTGGTTCAGGAGGCCTGTGTTCTGGGGGGAGGCAGAGCTTCAGAGTCAGCCTGCAGGCTGCTGCCGCACACACCCCTGTGAACCCCCCCCAACTCCTACCTGTGAATGAAGGAGGTTGAGGCGCTCAGTGGCCTCCAGCAGCTCCTGTTCTGCCAGCCGCCGGCTGCGCTCGCCCTGCTCCAGGGTAGCCCGCAGCTCTTCCAGCTCCGCAGCCAGCAGGGCGGCCCTCCGCTCCAGGGCCTGTGCCTGCTCTCGGAGCTCAGCTGCCAGCCGCTGCTCCTCATCCCGCCCCGCCTGCTCCTCCTTGAGTTGGGCCTGCAGCAGCCGCGTGGCTGCCTGTGCCTCCGTGGCCTGGCGGGTAGCATGGCCCAGCTGCAGCTCCAGGTCGTTAAGGTCACCCTCCATCTTCTTCTTGAGCCGCAGTGCCTCGTTGCGGGCCCGAGTCTCTGCATCCAGGGAGGCCTGCAGGGACTCTACTGCCCGCTGGTGGTTGCGCCTGTGGTTGGAAAGGACGAAAGGGAGGGGTCGTGGCCTGTGAGAAGGGGGTGGGCACAGGTACCACACCTGCTCTTACAAGTGCCCAAGGAAGGTTAGAAACACGAACCCATTTGGGGAGTAAGTAACTCGTCCCTCCCTGCTTTCCAGCCCCTTGTGACTGTCTATTGCCCATCAGAGCAAGTTCAAGGACAAGAGGGAGGCTTCAGAGAAGAGACGGACAGAACTCTGGCTCCCCCTACTGCGTAACCTTGGACAATTAACTTTGGCCTTTCCAAGGTTCACCCTAAACCAGACAATAATCTCCACCTGAGGAAGTTGGAGGGGGACGACTAGGTGCCAGGCCACTTGCACAGTGGGGCTCAGCCAACAGTGCCTGCCCTCCTGCTCTCAGGTGGTTGGGATGGGGGTGCTGTGGGCCTGCACCTCAGGTTAGTGCACTCCTCGTCTTTCTCTGCCAGTTTCCGGTCCACTTCAGCCTTGACCTGGGAAAGCTCCAGCTGGATCCGCAGAGTCTTGGTCTCCTCCAGCTCCAGGGTCCCCTGAGGTGCAGAGCAGGCAGTGTGGCGTGGGAGCCATGAGTGTGTGTGGAGGGGGGATGCCAGGAGCAGCAGGTTGGTGTCTACCCTGTCCCTGTAGCCAGCCCCTGACCTCAGCCTCCTCCAGTGCAGCCTGGAGCTCGCTCTTCTCCCCTTCCAGCGCCTTCTTGGCTTTCTCCAGCTCCTGGATGCTCTTCCCGCTGAGGCTGACCTGGTCCGTGAGGTCACTGATCTCCTCTGCAGAGTGGACAGGTCACTGAGTGCCAGTCCCATGGCTCATGCTCTGACCCAGTCACTTCCATCACCCCTAATTCCAGGGTGACTCCACCCAGGCACCCTGTGTGACTCCGAGGGACTCCCAGTGACCCCAGAGCTCTGACCCTGGGGTGGGTCGTACCCTGCAGGTTCTTGTTCTCTCGCCTGAGTGTCTCCAGGGCCTCAAGAGCCTCCTCGTGACTGTGCCGCAGCCGGAAGAGCTCAGTGCCCAGGCCGCGGGCCTCCCTCTGCGCCGCCTCCAACTCCCGCTGCATCTCCTCCTCCTGCCGCCGCCGCTCTTCCAACGCCCGCTCCAAGTGCCGCTGCTTCTTGTCCAGCGCGGCTGCCGCCGAGGTGGCCCGCTCCAGTTCCAGGGTCACGTCCTCCGACTCTGTCTGCAGCCGCAGCTTGGCCTTCTCCAGCGATGAGCACTTGGCATGAGCAGCCTCTACTCCCTCCTCTGCCTCCTGCAGCCGCAGCGCCAGCTTCTTTCTAGGCCATGGGAGCAGACAGGACATGGACGAGCAGCCGCGGGAGGTTGGCAGAAGAATGAGCCCAACATCTCCCCTCACCCCAGCGGCTCAGAGGTGCAGGCGTCACCCCTGTGTGGTGATGGCCTGCCTAGCAAGGCACTCACTTGGCTTCCTCCAGCTCCTCAGTCCTCTGAATGGCATCTGCCTCATACTTGCTCCTCCACTGAGCCACCTCGGCGTTGGCCTTGGACAGCAGCCGCTGCAGCTCAGCCTGAGCCTCGGCCTCCTCCTCATGCTGCTCCCGCAGGAGGTCACAGTCATGCCTTAAGGCCTGCACAGCATGGGCCAGTGCACTCTTGGCCTGCAGAGACCCCGGTGACCTCAGCATCAGGCTGGGCCGGAGGTCCCTGAGCCCACCCACAGAGCTGCTCTGTGGCAGATAAAGGCCAGTCTACCTTGCTCTCCTCCTCCAGCTGCCTCCGCAGCTCCTCCAGGCTCTGGGTGGCCAAGGCCTTCCCACGGCTCAGCTGGCTAATCAGAGACTCCTTCTCCTCAAGCAGGCGACTCAGCTCCCCTGCAGGCCAAGGGGTGAGCCAGCAGGTCAGGTGGGTGAGGGGCAGCACCAAGGCCCAGCATGGCCCCAACCCAGCCCCTGGCCTCACCACTCTCAGTTTGGAGCCGCCCACGCTGGGTGCTTGCATCTACCAGTTGCCGCTGCAGCTCCTCCACCTTGATCTTGGCCTCACTCAGCTGATCCTCATAAGCCCGGCACAGCTTCTCTGCACTGGCCTGGGGTCCAGGGTCAGGGATCAGAACAGGTTTGTGACTCACAGGGCAGGAATCTAGTACTGCCAATCAGACTGGGACCCAGGGTCAGGAAGTAGAAGGCTAGACACGGGCCCAGGAATCAAAGGGACAGCAGAACCCCAAGTTCAGGGTCAGTGGTTCTACTGCTGGACTATGGCTTAAAAGATGAGTGTCAAAAGTGAGAGGGCTGGACTAGTCCCATGGCCAGTGGGTCAAGGTGAGGTTAGGATACTGAAGTCCAAAATCAGCTGGGGACAGTGGTCAGAGGTCTTTTGTCAAGATCAGGTGGTACAAAGGTCAGGGGTCATGGTTGGGTGCTGGTATTCAGGACAGGTATTAGGTCAGAATTCAGAGGCTGAGGACTGAAGATGGATGCTGGGTCAAAAATCACCAGGAGTCAGGGCATAGAGTTTAGGAGGTAGGGTTTGAGGTCAGGACTTTGGTGGGGTTTGGATTGAGTATCAGAGTACCATGTGAATGGGTCAGGAGTCAGGGTCAGGTACAGGGTCAGGACTAGTGTGGAGTCAGATTGGCATGGGGTGGCAAGGGTCAGTGGGTCGAGTTAACTGCTGGAGTCAGGATTGGTTTAGTCGGGATAGGATGCTAGCATCAGGTCAGAGGTTGGAATCAGAAGGGAGGCAGACACCTTGCCACGAGCCAGAGTTTCAACACTGGCCCCCAGGTCATCCACCTCCATGCGGAGATCACTCTTCTCTTTTTCTAGCTTCTGCCGCACCCGCTGCAGGCTGTCCACCTGCTCGCCCAGCTCTGCCGCGCTCTCCGCCTGCTTGCGCCGCAGGGCAGCCACCGTGGCCTCATGCCGCAGGGCCGCCTCCTCCAGTTCCCGCCGCAGCCGTCCCAGCTCGGCCTCACGCTTCCGGCAGCCCTCGCGCTGCCCCGCAGACGCGCCGCCAGCCTCCTCCAGCCGTTCACTCAGCTCCTCCAACTCCCGGGCTGCCTCAGCCCGCTGCTTCTCCACGCGGGCCCGGGCCGCCCGTTCCGCCTCTAGCTCCTCTTCCAGCTCCTCCGCCCGAGCCTGGGGACAGGCAGGTGGCAGTGTCACCTCTGTGGGCCTCTTACCCTCATCCCTGCCGGCCCCCATCCCTCACACACCTGCAGCTCCTTGATCTTCTTCTGCAGCTGGGCTCCAAGGAGCTGCTCGTCCTCCACCCGCAGGTTCAGCTGACTCAGCTCAGAGTCCTTTCTAGAGGTCACAGGGTGGGTGTGAGCCAGCCCAGGTCCTAACTTTCATCAACCGGCCTGGGGCCCTCGGGACCCGCCGTCAGTTGACTCCCAGCCTGAGGCACTGTGCCCAGAGCCACCTAAGTGACCTCATCCCTGTGTTCCCTCTCCAGTCCCAGCCCTGGAGCCTGGCCCTCAGTCCAGGGAGGGCAGGACACTACTCTCTACACTCTAGTGACCCCCACCTCTGAACCCTTCACGTTCAGCGTCTGCAGTGAGGTGGGACTGACTGGGGCCCAGGGGAACTGAGAAGCCAGGTGCAGGCTCAGGAGGTGCCCTGCCTGTCAGGAGGTGGGGTCTGCGGCCCTCCCCACACCTACTTCTTGAGTTTCTCCTCCAGCTGCTGCTTGTCCTGGGCAGCGTCTGTCACCGACTCCTGCGTCAGTTTCAGGTCCCCCTCGAGCTTGCGTCTGGCCCGCTCCGTGTCCATGCGCAGCTTCTTCTCTTGCTCTAGGGAGCACTCCAGCTGCAGAGAGGGACAGGGTGGGTGGGCTCAGCCACCGTCCAGCCGTCTTGGCCCCACCGCACAGCACCCTGCTCTGGCCCCAACTCACATCTTCCACCTGCTGCTCCAGCCGGAGCTTGGCCTTGGCCAGTGCGCTCACACGATCCTCCTCAGCCTGCAGGTCACCCAGGGCCTGCTGGTGGGCCTCCTGCAATGCCTTCTTCTCCTTGGTCAGTCGGGCCACCGACTCGTCCAGCGCCGCCATCTCCTCTGTCAGGTTCTTCACCTGTGCAGGGGCCAGGGTCACCACGGGGACACCACTCTCTAACTCGGGTCTGAGCAGCCACCACACCATGTCTCAGCAACCACCCCTTCCAGCCAGGGAAACTCGGGCAAGTCACTTCAGTCCAAGCCTAAGTTTCTTCATCCTTAAGGGATGACTACATAGCATCCTCCTCGAGTGGTACTGAGGGATTCATGAGCAAATGCTCACAAAGCCCTCTGCACAGTGTCTGGCCCAGAGTGAGAGATCGATAGATGGCAGCTAGTGTGGGCTCAGCAGGTGTTCAACCAGCTGTTTCCTAGTCAGGGCCTCCTCAGTGAGCACCTGTGAGGACCTGAATAAGCAGCTTACCCCACTGAGCAAAGGCTACTTACACACTGAATCCTTGCCCACCCTAATGAGGGAAGTGCTGCAGTTAACCCCATTTGACAGATTAGGAAATTGAGGCCCACAGAGAGGAAGAGACCCGCCCAAGGCCACACAGCAGGGGCCTGACAGAACCAGGAGGGGGACCTGCAGCCACCTGGCCCCTCAGCCAGCCCCCTGGCTCTGGGCCCTTCCCACACCTTATTCTCCGTGGCTTGCTTCTCCTTCTCAGCCTTTGCCAGCGTCAGCTCCAGGTCATCGATGTCCTTCTTGAGCTCCGTGCACTCATCCTCCAGCTTGCGCCGGCGGGCAGCCAGGTCAGCATTCACCTCCTCCTCGTCCTCCAGCCGCTCGCTCAGCTCCTTCACCTTCGCCTCGAGCTGCACCTTGGACTTGATTAGCAAGTGGCAGCGCTCCTCGGCATCCGCCAGGTTGTCCTGCTCCTGGATGGGGATGCAGAATGGGGCAGAGTCAAGGCGGGTCCAGCTGAGGGACACCAGGCCAGGCCCCAGAGAAGGAAGCTCGTTTGTCTGTGCAAAGGTCTGACATACGCTCACTTGGGCTCTGGGTCCAAGGGATGCCGAAGACCTGCTCTTGGCCCTGAAGGGGTTCAGGTGTGGTGGGATGAGGACTCGGGTAGAGGGATGGACAGGCAGCAAGAGGGGAATGTTAGATAGGCTGGGGGTAACCCAGAGTGAGGCTCTAGGAGGGAAGCCAGCTGCCAGCTCTGCCCACACTGGGCTGAGGGGTGAGGGTGGGGAGGGCCCTGCATGGCCACACAGGGGCTCGAGTTCTCTGCCACCACATGCTCCTCACTGCCAGGCTGCATAACCATCTCCTCCTCTAAGTGAGTGTGTAAGCTCAGGCTTGTCTGTCTTCCCACCAATGTCACCAGAGATACTGGGGGTGCCTGACACTCAGTATTTGCTGAAGGAAGGAATGGCTCTGTGGACTTGGAGAGACTCCAGACCCCTGCTCTCTGCCTTCAGGTTATTATTGCTACCAGCTGCCTGGGTTCCTGTGGCCCCTAACCAGAGAAGGGAGCACGAGTCTGTCTCAGGGATGGACAGGTGGGGAGATGGGGCTCCACTGCAGCTTTAGCAGGAAGCCAAATGGCAGATGGAGTGGGAGCATCAGGACACATGGAGAGACTGGGTAGGGAGGCTGGGAACGTGGGAAGCTGCACCGTGGCCTGAGCCCACAGGCACCTCTGGAATCAGAAGGAAGCTCCAGGGAAGGCCTGAGCATGCCAGGTCCGCCCCAGCCAGGGATCTGGTTGTGGTATTTCCTGGGAGCAGCCTGGGGTTCTTTTTGAGGGTGCCAGGGGACATCGAGTGACAGAAGGAAACACCTCCCCCTTCCGCTTCCCCACTCACTGCCTGCAGCTGCAGGGCCAGGTCATTCTTCTCCTGGGTGACACTGACGTGCGTCTCCTCCAGCTCCTGGCGCTTGGCCTCAGCAGCGGCCAGCACCCCTCGCAGCCCCCGCAGCTCTGCCCGCAGGGCCGCCAGCTCCTCCTCGGCCTGCGCCGAGCGCAGCAGTGGCTTCATCTTGAAAAAGAGCTTCATCCATGACCAATTCTTGACGGCATTGAAGGCACGGATGTTCCACTGGATGGTGAAGAGGGCATCCCTGGGGAGAGGCAGCCACAGGTGGCCAGCAGGTTCAGTGCTGCTCCCTTCATAGCAACAGCCCCAGTGTTCCCCGAGCACATCCCCGGGCCATGCACTGCACTGAGCATGCCAGCGTGTGATCCCATTAACCCTCCCAACAAGCAGGTCCTAATCCTCTGCTTTACAGCTGGGGTTGAGGGAGAGGCCCAAGGTCACACAGGTCTGCCTCCATGTGGGAGCTCATGAGCCCTGAATGTCCTTGGTGACCCCTGCAAGTGTCCTGAAGACACCAGGGGTGGTAAAGTCACCAGGCTTTTATATAAGGTCAGACTGCCCGGGTTCACACCCCAGCCTCCCTACCACTAGCCTGCTGACTGGCTGACTCAGGCACCCTCTCTGATGAACAGAGGTACTCACAGCACCTGCCTCTTAAGACTGCCCTGTACTTTAACCAAGATAGATTCAAATAAAGCATCTTGCCCAGGGCCTGGCACTTAAGAGCCTTGGAAAACACTAGATGCCATTATCACTACTCTGGACTAAATCCTGGGATGGCCTGGAGTAGCGAGACAGGTTCTCTTACTCCAAATTTTTTTTTTTAACCTTTGGAATCACTTTTCTTTTTATCTTTTTTTTTAATCAGTTCTTTTCAAAATTTTTTTAAATTAAAATTTTATGGAAGTATAATTGACTTACAATGTTATATTCGTTTCTGGTGCACAGCATAGCGATTCAGTCACATATATACACACAGATATCCTTTTTCACTACAGGTTTCTACAAGCCATTGAATATAGGTCCTTGTGCTATAGAGTAGGACCTTGTTGTTTATCTATCCCATACACAGTAGTTTGTGTCTGCCAATCCCAAACTCCCAGTTGATCCCTCCCTCCCATCCTTACTCCAATTTTTGAGAGAGAAAATGGTAGCTGCGGGTTGAAGGGCACAAACCAGTCTTCCCCCTTCAGAGACACCCAACCAGCCATAGAGGAAAATCTAACCCACAGGACAGTAAGACAGGGTTCAGAGAGCCCGGTGGGTCTGTGAGCTGAGGGATAGTGGTTGTACCCCCATCCAGGTCCCCCACCCCCTTCCCACACCCACCTGCCTCCAAGAAGGCGCTGGTACTCAAGGCGCATGAGGCGGCCCCGGCTCCGTGCCTGCAGCAGCGTCAGGACCTTGGCCAGACGCTGGTCACGAAGATCCTCCAAGATGCCTAGAAGCCCAGCCTTGAAGAACACCTGGGATGGGGTGGGGGTGAGTGTAGGTATAACCCTCAACAGCCCACAGGACCCCGTGCGGTGTGACTGCCCATGCCCGGGTCAGCACCCTAACTCTCCTGTGCTCCCCACCTTAGTGTGGCCAAACTGGTACTGGGTGTGGTCGATGTCCAGAGAGCTCAGCAGCTTCTCTGTGGCCTTCCTGCTGTCCATGAAGGTGTCATCCGGGATGGCACTGGGGTTCAGGATGCGGTACCTGGGGGAGCCAGGAAGGGCCGGTAAGGAAGGTGCTGGGCAGGAAGTCAAGGACTGAGAGGGTGGCCAGGGTAGCAGGGCAAATACTCCTGGGCCTCTCAGGTTGGAGCAGAAGCTCCAGTGGGGCACCCACTGAACAAGCTGGCAGGGAGAGGGTGCTGTGACACTGGGGTACTGGGCATAGTGTTTAAAAATCTTGGATAGCATTTAAATACATTCAATAGTTAAGTTCTTTAAGAGGCTCCAGTATTTACAAAAGGCATACAGTTCTTTTATAATTTTTAAATTTACAATTTAAAAAATAATTTATAATTTTTTTGAGATGGCAAAAACATATAAAGAAGGTGAAGTGTTACGGCATATTACAAACTGAAGAAACATTGGGGGAGAATTCTTATCAACAAGAGCAAGGGTTCTGGCACATCCACTTCCAAGGTGGCCACACTTGCACATGTGTACAGGGCTGTGTGGGTCCGGCAGGCATGACCACACTGTGAATGCAAAAATCCCCTCCCTAAGGGACTGGTTAACAAAGCATGCTTCACCAGACAATGGGATGTTTTACTGCCATAGATGATGTTACATGTCATTACCTTTATCCAAAGCCACAGAATGTACACCAACAGTGAACTGTGATGGAAACTATGGACTTGGGTGATTATGATGTGTCCGTGCAGGTTCATCAACTCTCTCATCAGGGGTGTTGACAATGGGGGAGGCCATGCACACGTTGGGGCAAGGGGCATATAGGAAATCTCTGTACCTTCCCCTCAATTTTGCTGTAAACCTAAAACTGCTCTAAAAAATAGTCTTAATGTAAAGGAAAAAAAAAAGGATGATGATACAGACTTATGTCTATCGATAAGGAACAATCTCCAAGATATATGATTATAGGGAAAAACAAACAGGATGTGTGTGTGTGCACATGTGCACAGCATTTGTATGGACACACATGTATAACGGTCAGTGTGGGTGGTCACAGTGACTTCTGGAGGGGGAGGGAACTACAGACATGCAGCCCGACAGAAATCTAACCTATAAAGGGAAGGCAGAGGGGGCTAATCATTAACCACAATGACTGAGCTCGGGGCCAGGCATATGCACAAGCCCTCATTCAACTCCCAGCTCTACATCCAGCTCTGCCTGCCCACCCCCTCCTGCCACCAAGCTCCAGACCAACAGATCCAGTCTCCTCCTCAACTTCCCTCCTAGGATATCTGCTGGAGACATTTCAGACTTGACGTACTCAAAGTAGAGCTCATTCCACTATCCCTCCATCCACCAAAGAAGTTTAAAAAAAAAACCCCTATCTTGATATTTCAGTAAATCTGCCATCAACTCCCCAGTTGCTCAAGCCAAATTCCTGGAAGTCACTTTTATCTTTTCTTTCTTTCTTATTCTGCATTCAATTCATCAGCAAGACCTGCTGGCTGTACTTCCAACATTTACCCCAAGGCTGTTCACTTCTCCCCCAGTCCACCCACAGGTCTCAGCCATGACCGTCTCCTTCTGGGATGCCTGCCAAGCCCCGTCCCTGGTACCCCCTGCACCCTCCTCAGTGACTGGAACTATCTGTCTGGTTCTAAAATTGTGTACCCTTCCCACCCGCTCAGGCTGCTGCCTCCACCTGGGTGGAGGGCAAGGGGGAAGATGGCTGCGCAGGGGGAGCTGGGAAGAGAGCCAGGGCTGCGGCAGGGCGACACCTACCGCTGCCGGAAGTCAGTGTAAAGCAGCCTGTTGGGGAATCCTTGACGGCAGATCCGAATCCCCTCCAGAACCCCATTGCAGCGCAGCTGGTGTAGCACCAAGAAGGCATCCATGACCCCTGGACGTGGTAGGGGTAGAGAAAGGTTAGAGGTCAATGGACACATTTTCATGGTCTAGCGTCCAGGCACAGGGCTTGCTTTGAGGCTGTGCTGACCCTGCAGTGGGGGAAGACCTGGCTTCAGTCTGCGTCCCCTCTTTCTAATGTTCCCCCACCCCACCAAGCTGCCCCAAAGTGACTACCTGGTGTCTTGTTCTCATTGGGGACAATGCAACGGACAAAGTGGGGCTGTGTGGCCCGCAGATTGGTCATCAGCTTGTTGAGGTTCTCCTGGGGGTGGGGAAAGGGGAGAAGGCACAAGAGGGCAGAGAGCAGAATTGGAAACCGCAGCGGATCAGCCCATTAAGAACTAGTGAGCTAGGTGCCTAAGCGTGTCTCTACACAGCTATCCCCTCTGTTCCTGTGACCCTTTGCCCTCTTCTGTTTGACTGGGTCCCCCTCACCATCCCCAAAGTCTTCACTCCCTCCCCCAATCCCCATCCCTCCCACAGGCCCCGTGGCTCCCACCCCATCCCCCCTAAACCCTGCCCAGGCAGCGTGGGGACGGGAAGCAGCACAGACTTGCTGTGATGTTCACGTGGAGAGGAGTTAAACATCACTGCAAGTCTTAACAGCCGCCCGCCCAGGGTGCAGGGGACAGAGCAGGAAGCCAGGACAGGGCTGGAGGTTGGCAGGGTGAGGGCCTGCACAGGGCCTAGACTGGGCCTCACCTTGTGCAGCTGGGACACCGTCTGGAATGACGCTGCCTTCTTACGCTTCTCTTTCACCCCAGACTTGGGGGGCTCAGCTAGGAGAGACATGGGACAGGTCACTCCAGGGGACATCACTCTGTGAGTCCCCCAGAGAATCTCCTCCCTTGGTACCCACTAGAGCAGGAGCCGGCATAGTTCTCGTAGAGAGTAGCCAAGAGCTTGTTCTGTGACTTCTGGAAGATGGGGACCACCGTCTCATTTAGTGGATCTTTGTTTTTCTCCAGCCAGCCCACGATGCTGTAAGGCACCTGCCGGAGACCAGACAGGTGCTGAGCCAAGGAGGGGGAACCCAGAGGAGGGAGGAGAGTGGTCAAGAGCCGGGGTTTCAACAGGCACCTACCACGCCTGCATAGTGGACCACCTCAAAGTGGGCCTGGTATTTACGCTTCTTGTCAGGCCGTGGCTGCTGGAAGTTGGGCGACTTCCCCGCGTGGTTATCATAGAGCTTGGCCCGGAAGCTGGCATCTGAGGCTTTGGGGAACATGCACTCCTCCTCCAGGATGGACAGGATGCCCAGCGGCTGCAGACAGGGCACAAGCTTGAAAGGCCTCCATCAAGCCACCCAATCCAGGCTGGGCTGGACCCCCGTTTCCCAGAGCCCCTCCCTCTGGGAACCTTCCCAGATGCCTGAACTTCAGCCATCTTCCTGGAGGGACGAAGACCAGACCCTCACCCAGGAGAAAGAAAAGTTTGTGGCTTGATTACAACCCTCTTCTGCACAATCTGCAGCTCTGGGTTGCTCTCTTTGCTTGTAAGAAGTGTGCAAACTCGCTCTGGCATCCCTGCACCCACTCACCCCACAACATCCATGGTCTCACACACTCACACGTAGTACAGTCAGAAAAAGCAGTTGAGTTCAAATTTTGGCTTCCTCACTTACTAGTTGTGGGGCCCTTAGGCCTCGCTAAGCTTCAGTTTCCTAACCCACAAAATGAGGAAGTGAATACTTTCAGTGCTGCTTTAACAGCAAAAAACTGCTGACCACCTAAACATCTGCTAGTAGGAGATTACAGAAACACACGATAACCATCTGCTGCGTGAACTGCTGTGCCTTCTTCAACTGCACTCCATGCTCAAAGTACACTTTCAGAAGAAAGGTAAGATGAGAAATCAGTCAGTGTCTGTAAGAGCAAATGGATGCCCAGGATAAAGGACTGGGAGGGAACAGGTGGTGGCAGCACTAGGGGAAACATTTTCTCCCCCTTTACTTCAGATTTTTCAATTTATCTTTGATCTTTCTTTCTTCTAGTCTTTGTGCAATGGGGAAATATATGTAATGTTTCATAAACAAACACACCCTACCCTGCCCTGCACTTCTGGCCAGTTGTGAGAAAGTGGGTCTGCAACGGGGCTGTTGTCATTAGGGCTGGGACGCACACTCACACACACACACTGCTCACCAACACACAATCACACTCACTCTCCAACACACCTGTTCACACACATGCACACATTTCCATTCATATACACGTCACAGCCACGCTCACATAAACAAGCTCACTTCAGTGCACAACCACACACTTAAGTGCACGCTTGCACACACTTGCTCACTCACTGCACCCATGCCCTTCCTTTCCCTGCAGTGGCCATGCCCTGCGCCCCACCTTCTCAATCAGGTCAATGCAGGGCTGTAGGTCCAGGCCGAAGTCGATGAAGACCCAGTCGATGCCCTCCCGCTTGTACTCCTCCTGCTCCAGCACAAACATGTGCTGGTTGAAGAACTGCTGCAGCTTCTCGTTGGTGAAGTTGATACACAGCTGTTCAAAGCTGTTAAACTGCACAGGATGGTGCCGGGCTCAGCAGGCCTCCTTGTAGGTGGGGTCAGGGAGGCCCACGGAAAACAGGGACGTGCAGGGGTTCACCCCGCCTCCAGGCAGAAACCCTGGGCTCCTGCCCCCACCCCACCCACAATGGGAGGACCCATCCCAGAGAGAACAAGAGCCTGGGGGTGTGGGCCTGCTCTCACCTCAAAGATCTCAAAACCAGCGATGTCCAGGACACCAATGAAGAACTGACGGGGCAGCTTGGTGTCCAGCGTCTGGTTGATGCGTGACACCAGCCACCGGAAGAGCCGGTCATAGGTGGCCTTGGCCAGAGCCCCCACAGCAAACACCACCTGGAGGCGTGGGGAGTCTAGGCTGGGACCTGGCAAGGAGGGGACCCTGCCCTGGCTGTCCCCAGGTGGGCCCCGGCCTGTGAGCAGCTCACCTGCTCCACGCTCTGGCCCTTGGTCACATACTCATTCCCCACACGCACCCGGGGGTGCAGAAGGCCTTTGAGGAGGTCCCCACTGCTGACCCCCATCAGGTAGGCAGCTTTGTCAGCACCTGGGAGGGCACATGGGTGAGATGAGGAGGAGGAGGCCAAGAACACAGGCGCTTGGGGGCATATTTACTGGCCCCAACCTAGGATTAGGAGAGGGAGGTTGGGAGAAGTTAAGTTCAGGGCTAGGGAACTCTACAGCTCAGGAGGGTGAGGGTCTGGAATTGAGAAGTCAGGTTAAGACTGAGGTCAAAGGCTGTAGATGAGAGTTAGGGTCAACGGTCACAGGCTAGATGGTGGGGTCAGGGTCAAGATGACCAGTCAGGCCAGGGCCCTGGCCCTCACTCTCAGTGCCGTCAGCCTCAGCCTGCTCTTCCCGCTGCTTCTGCTTGAACTTCATGTTGCCGAAGTGCAGGAGGGCACCCACAATCTTATAGCAGGCACACTTTTCATCCACGCTGAAGCCCAGGATGTCCATGGCATGCTGTGGTGTGGGACAGAAGGCTCAGAGGAGTCTGGGCTCCTCCAGGGTCTAGCCAGGCTGAGGGCACTGAACCTGCTTCCCAACTCTGCCTCCTCCACCACAGACATACGTCAGTGGCCATGAGCTCCACCCCGTCATCCATGTTGTCCACGGTGATGACGCCCTGGCTGCAGAAGTGGTAGTCGTAGGGGTTCATGGACAGAAGCAGCATGTCTAGGGTAAACAAGGTGGAGAAGGGCAGGTCAGCTGTGACTACTGCTCACAGCCACCCCCTGGCCCAGACCCTGTGATGGGTGCCAGGGCACGGGAAGGACCAGATTCTGCCCTTGAGGGGCTTGCAAGAGAGGGAAGCAGGGCCTAGACAGAGCCATTGCTTCCCTCCTTGGTACTGGGCGGGGCCTCTAGCCTCAGAACAGCAAGCAAGACAACCTTGCCAGGGCAATGGGGCAAAAGGACCTGTTCCCTAGCATGGAGAGGACAAGGCTCAGCAATAACCAGAAGTCCCAGGAAGGGAGTGAGTGGAGAAAAGGAGCTCTGGGTCCCCAAGAAATAAGGGATGCCATGGAGCCCAGAACAGGGGGGGAACCAGCATCCCAGGGGCTGATCTGATGGGCGCTAGGCCAGGGCCGGGCAGTCCCACTCCCACCCAGATGTGTGGGCTCTGACTCCCATCCCATCCACTGCTGGCCCTCACCCTGTAGCTCTGGCTTCTTCCCCGAGAGGATCTGGTAGTAGACGTGGTAGCCACGCTCACCGGGCAGCTGGAAGATCACCCGCGACTTCTCTAGGAGATCTAGGGGAAAGGGAGGTGCTGGCCTGTCATCCCCTGTGCCTCCCTGGAGTGGGTCACCCCAGTAGGGCTGAGGGGCCAGGGAGGAGGTGTCAGCGAAGGGCAGGGGTTAGTGTCAAGGTGCTATGTCTGCACACGTGCTGGCATGTGCTGAAGGGTGTCTCTCCATTGGCATACAAGTCATGGTGTAGGAACATGTATGTGTCTGCAAGTCTGTGTGGGTGTATTAATATGGGTGTCTTTGCATGGGATTTAATTAACTATTTTTTCATCTAAGCCTTCATGCCTTCACCCACAGACCACATTCCTTTCCTCCTGAGCAGCACTGGGGTATCAGTGTGTGCGCAGAGTAAAGCCTGCCTGATGAGTCAGTCGGGGCATGAATTAGGATGTCTCCTGCCCTCACCACCTGCTGGTCTGTATCTGTCAGGATCTGGCCATGCCTCCCAAGGTAGGAAGCAGTCAGTATGGAGGCCCCTCTCTGCATGTGGCCTGGGCACCTGGTGTCTGTGCAGCGGTCTGGGTCAGGCAGGATGGGCAACGATCCCAGAGAAGTATTAGAAGAGACTTTCAAAAAGGATGGGGACTCAATATGTAGAGATGAGGATGGGGCAGGAGGGGCACAGGCCTGCCATGTTGCAGGCCAGAGAAAAGACTGAGGCGGCAGGGAGGGTAAGGGGCCAATCACAAGGAGCCTGGCTGGCTAAGTAAGGATTTGGGGTTCCATCTTAAGGTGACAGGATCTAGGAAAGGTTTTTAAGTGGAATGCAATGTGGTTAGATTAGTATCCAGGGAAAGATCACTTTGGCTGAAAGAAGAGGAACGGAGACTGGCTGGAGGAATGTTCCAGGTGAGAGGTGAGGTAGCCTGAGCTGGGCAGTGACCAGGGGATGAGAAGCACCTGGGATGGGTGGGAGCCCCAAAGACTTGATGACAGATGCTCAGTCTGAGCAGAAAGACTCTGGCCTAGGCCTCTGTCCCAGGTCCCCGCCTTCCCCCAACCCCTCCTAGACTCACAGCTGTCAATATCCGCAGATGCCAACTTCCCAGAGGGACCAAAGTGAATGCGGATGAACTTGCCCTGTGGGCAGAGAAGCAGCCTCAGTTGGGGGCCCAGCCAGCCCTGCGCTGTCCGCTGAAGCCCTGCCACCACCTTGTGTCACCCTGCCGCTGCTCCTGCCCCCGACCTCTCCCACCGTGGCCACTCACAAAGCGGGACGAGTTGTCGTTCCGCAGGGTCTTGGCGTTGCCAAAAGCCTCCATGGCAGGGTTAGCCTCAATGATCTGATCCTCGAGGGTGCCCTGGCAGCAGTGGAGTGAGGAGTCTGTCAGCCCATGGTCCAGTGTCTCAGCCCATCCCAGATAACCTCTGGCTGGGAAGGGGAAAGGGGGTGTCTCCAGGACCCCATGATTGTTGTCTGCCCCCCTCACGCGGACCCCATACTTACTCCTGTCTTCGTGGCCAGAAATTGCTGGAAGAAGGAAGACAAAGTTAGAGAGTGTGAGGTCTAACCAGGTCGGGCGGGGGGGGGGGGGTGGCAGTGGTTAGCAGGACAGTGAACGTTAGTCACCCAAATGTGTAGTGCCCGCCCCACTCCCCATGCCTGACCCTCAAGGACTATTAGAAGGAGAAATGCTAGAAAGTGGAGCAAGCACGGCCCTAGTCAGGGGATTGAGGCAGGGGCTGCAACTGGGGTCTCCTACTTGCAGCCCTTCCCTCCCCCAGCTCTGTCTCTGGCCTCCTCCATACCCCTTCATTTCTCACACCCCAGGAATGGCCCCTGCCCCAAGCCCTAGAGGTTCCTGACTAAAATCTACTTCCTTTCAGAGCCCAGCTCACATGCCTCCTCCTCTAGGAAGGCTTCCCTCATGCTTCAAGGCTGGAAGAGATCCCTTTCTGCCCAAACCTTCTTACCCCTCACCTCCCTCTGCCTTTCTCCATGCTGCTCCTTTGTATTGTGATTACATGTGTCTTCGGTGTACATAGTACACCTACTGTTATTCAAAACGGCCCTGCCAGGTGCAGATTATCAGCCCTCATTTGCAAATGAGGAAACTAAGCCTCAGAGCAGGAAAGCGATCCGCTTAAGGCCACACAGTAAGTGAAGGGCAGAGCAGACACTGAGCCCAGGCATCCTGCTTCCCAGTGGCCACGCCACCTGTATGTCTTATCTAGAGGGACTTACTGAAGGGAGGGGAGCCTCCCCATTCCTCTCCTGGCCTCACACTAATCTTCCCTCCACTTCCCTTTCTTTCTCTTCCCTACCCTGAATCCCAGCAGCCTGGGAAAAAAGGGAGAAAAAGGAAGGAATGGATTCTGGAATGACAGGTGCCATGCCACCTGTCCCATGCCAGGAGACTTTAGTTATTCACTCACCTCCAGGGAGCCCAAAACTTAAAAATCCCCGAGATATTGCTGGAGGGACAGAGGCAGGAGGAAAATGGCAAAAGCCCCTCTCCTGAGCTCCACCCTACATACTCACAAACAGCACTTTTGAACAAGGCTCTCTCTGGCAGATGTGGTCAAATGTGGGGCCAAGGAGAGGGGGGTTGATACAGTTTTTAAGCTCCAGCACCCATGGCCCACTGTGGGCCAGACTTTCTCTCCACCTCCCCTGCCTGACAGTTCCCCACCCACCCCAACTCCATGAGGCAGGGCTCCTTTCTGCCCAGGTGACCCCTATGCCCCACCCTGCCAGCTCCCTGCCCTCCATTCCTGCTACTGGGCCAAGCCCCAACTTTCTGTAGCATCCTCAGAGACACTTTAGGAGTTTGGAAAATGGGGTCGGGGAGGGAGGAAAGAGTGCCAAAAAGGCAACAGCAAAAACAAAACAAAACAATAAAAACAACCACTACAACAAAAAACCCAAACTGAAACCAAAAGAAAAAGACAAGAAAATTAAGTGGGGAAACAGGTAAGGCAAAAAGAAAAAGAAAAAAACTCTAAGTGGAAAAAGAAAAAAGAAAAAGAAAAAACAATGCCCCAGAATAAAGCAAGGCTCAACAAAACCAGGAGTGGGGGGCTGTGCAAAAGGAGGCCCTGGGCTTCTGGAAAGAAAAGGCAGCCCGTTTTGGGGGCAGGGAGCACACACAGAGCTCTGAACAGCTGGCCCTCAGGCTAGGAATGAATGTTGTACATTAAAAACAAAATACTGGTCCCCCATCATTTCAGAAAATTTAAAAAACCAAACAGAAATCATAGGGTGCAAAACTGTTCCTTAACCTTGGCTTCGGAGTGCCAAGTGCCCTTGGTTCTGGCTGAACTCTGTACAAACCTGCTTGCTTGACTGACAGCAAGTAACTCGTGCAAGAAAACACTTCTTGGTAAAAGCAACCTATTTGGTAAACTCTTTCAAAATATGAAGGTCATAATGGAAGGGAAAATTACATAAAACGTTTAAGAATAAAATGTGGTTACAGATGGGAAGACTGAGGCAAGCCTGGAACTTTGTCATACAGTGTGACAGAGAATGGCCACAGCCTCTCTGGTCAAGCCTTGCTCAGGCCAGAGTCTGCCACCAGGATGGGAGGCTCAGGCAGGGCTCTGGGGAATCAATTTTAAAAAGAAAAAAAAAAAAAAAAAAAAGAAGAAGAAAAGAAAAACAGTGAGAAGCAGCAGGGAGCAGCGCCCATGTGGGCGAGTCTTACGGCCTTCTTTCCCGGCCCGTCTCCCAGGGCAGCGACGATGGCAAAGTACTGAATGACCCGCTTGGTGTTAACCGTCTTACCGGCCCCCGACTCTCCGCTTGGACGATACAAACATGAGTCACCAAGGCCTATCTGGCTACTTTCATTCCTCCCATCCCCCAACACCCTACCTACCCCTCAAGCTGCGTCCCTCTGCCCTCCCCACACCCAGCTCCCAACTCAGGACCATGCAACTCAGAGCTCCCCAGAGATAGATGAACCCTCTGAAGTATTGAGCTGTTTACAAAACAAGGCAGTATAGACCATCCCAGTGAGATGAGAAAACACACGATGATGCCTCTGTTTACTGAGCACTAACTTAGTGCCAGGCACTGGGCCACGGGCTTTACCTGTATTGGCTTATTTAAGCCTCAGAAACCTTGTAAGGCAGGCACCATTATCGCCTCCATTTTATACATAAGGAAATGGGACCCAGAGACATTATGTAGCCGTTTCTGCAGTGTGTCAAGTACAAACATGAACTCTCTGACGCCTATAGCTCTGGTATAGGTGGTAGGTAAGTGGGATTGTTCTGTCTTTACTGATGAGATTCAGAGGCCCAAGGGCACCATCAGGAAGTGGACCTACGAGAACTTGAATACAGGTCTTTCTGGTCTCAAAGGTCTTGCACTTAACCACCAGGCTGCACACACACACACACAGTTTCACACACAAACTTGGTATGTAAGAATTCTACCACTTTCGCGTGGGGGGCAAACAAAAGATTAGAAATAAGATTCAGAAATAAGGAGATGGTAAGAGGGAGGGAAAGGGAAAGAGATCTCCCCCTTCCCCTTGAGCTAGAATCAGAACTATCAAAAGAAACAAGGTGGGAGAAAAGTCCAGGCTCCGGGAAGAGGGGCCTATCAGGGCTGGTGTTCACTCCAGTAGCCCTTTCCTGCCCACCACCCATAACACATCTGCCCAGAATGGGGACAAAGAAAACAGTCTAATTTAGCTTCACCTGGGACACTGGCTCCAGGTAGTAAAACCACTCCCCTAAGTGTTTTGTATTCAACCTTAAATGATTTTAATTCCACTCCCTTCCTGCCAGATGACCAGCATTTCCCACCCCAACCCCAGAGCCCCACACTCACGTGATCAGCATGGACTGGTTTTCCCGGTCTGGAGGAAAAGGAAGGGGATAGAGAAGTTAGCCAAAGTGAGGGACTAGCCACAGGTGGGACACCTTGGGCATCTTTGGCGCTGGGGAAGCCCCTCTACCACCCAGGGCTAGCAGTGGGAAGGACCAGGTGGGACCCTCCAGACTACAGGCCAGCTCCCACTTGGAGAGACAATGACTATGATAGTGTCCAGCAGCTTCAAAAGGAAGGCAGTGCAAGCGGAGAGAAGGTGGTCCTGGAGCCGGGGTAAGGGTCTTGGGTCAGGGAGTGGAGTCAAGGTGGTCCTTACTGCGCAGCATGTCATTGTAGGCGTTGTCTGCCACCGCGTATATGTGGGGCGGGGCCTCTGAGCGGCGCTTTCCCTTGTAAGCTGCCACCACGGAGGCTGTATAGACTGGGAGCCATTTGTAGGGGTTGATGGTGACACAGAAGAGGCCCGAGTATGTCTGAGGAGAGAATGTACAGGTGAATAGTTGGAGGCCAAGTTCCCATCCCCAGGCCCTAGCCCTCACAAAACCCCGAGGAGCTGCTTAACGTGCCACGGCACACCCTCTGCTGTCCTCGGGGCCCTAACCCTTACTCCTGCCCACAGCCCATGGCCCCACCTGAACAGCCCCATTGCCCAGCCTGTGCTGCTGCAGCTCCTCCCCCACACTCCTATAGCCAAACCTCCAGCCCTCCCCTAGCCCCGCCCCAACCAGTGGCCCCGCCTCCACAGCCCCTAGACATCACCCTACCCCACCCCCGAGCTCCGCTTCCCAATGACATACAGCTCCGCTCCTTCCCCAGGGTCCTAGCCCCGCCCCTGCAGCTACGGCCCCGCCCCAACACAATCCGCGGCCCCTCCCCAGCCCTAGGCTCACGTAGATCATCCAGCGAGCATAACGCTGGCGCAGGTTGTGCAGTACAGATGCCTCGTTGAGGTGCGTCATCATGGCCATGTCCTCCAGCAAGTCGAAACGGGGCGGGTTCATGGGCTGCAGCTCTGCTTCGCGCACCGTCAGTACCTGCCAGGAATGCCGTATGGTGGGGTGGCAGGGGGGCTGGAACCAACTGACCTCAGCCTCTCCCTGCTCTGTGCTCCCAGACCCCCCTTTATCCAGAGCACGCTGGCCAGGAGCTACACCCCGGAGGGCAGAGAAGCTAATCCCGGGAAAAGGGGAGCCAAACCTTCTGGTCTTTGGTCTCCACGTTGACTCTGCCCCCAGTAGCCTCCGACTTGACCTCAGCCTCCACGTAAGCATCCTGTTCATCAGGTACCCAGACCCGCTTCTTCCCTGGGTTTCGGGGAGAGCATTGGGGCTTTGAGGAAGGGTGACACACACCCCAGGGCTGGAGGCCCAGCTGGGGTTCCCAAGGTGTGTCTATAGAGCTGTGCTCCTCCTGGGAGCCCTTCAGTCAGGACACAGAAGTACCCAGAGAAGGCTGTTCCAGACCCAGGCTCCTGGAAGGGCAGAGCTGGCAGGATCCCTAGAGATCTTAGAGGGTTCCCTGACTGAGGTAACAGCCCCTCACAGCCGTGGGTCCATACTTGGGTTCAGGGTTCTGCTTATCATCTTTGCCCTGTAACCTTGGGGAAATCCCTCATTCTCTCTGGGGCTGTTTCCTACAAGGTGAAAACATTACAGGCATCTCCTTAGTTCCCATATGGAGCAGCTCTCAGTATCAGGCATTTAATTCTCAGGAGGTTCTGCCTCCCCCATTTCACTGAAGACCCAAACCCAGGTCTTCTAAGTCTGTGTTCTGTGCTTCCTTCTGCCTGGCCAGCTGGCCCCAGAGCTCCAGGGAGCCAATATTTCATGGTAGTTAAAGGCACAGACTCAGACTGCAGACCACCAGGTTCTGTTCCCTGTCCTGCCACTTACTAGCCAAGTGCCTTAGTCACAACCAGCTACATAACTTGCAGGCCCCAGTGTTAAAATGCAGATCCCCTTGTTAAGAAATTATTAAAAATTTCAAGATGGTGATAACAGAATGTTAATCAAATGTGAGGCCCCTCTGGGGGTGGTGCCCTGTGCAGAGGTTGCACACCCGTGAAGCTGGCCCTGGCCCTGGTCTCCGCCTCCCCAGGTTGTTGAGATGATGCATGGAAAGTCATCTGCTCTGGGCCTGGCACATGGTAAGCACTTGATACATGTTGCCTATTGTTATTATTGTCCTATGAGCAAATCAGGTCATAAATAGTAGCCTTTATTCCTGTCCCTAATAAACAGAGGCTCTGGCTCTTGGAAAGCACTAAAAATAACTCCAGCACAGGTTTTATGGATACGTGGAGGCAGCCTGCACACATACCAATCGCTCTCATCTCAGAAGCCTCAGTGTCCAGACATGGGCTGTAGCCCCAGGAGGCAGGCGATACTGTCCCATTTTACAGAGGAGCAAACCAGGTCTTGCTCACAGACACACAGTTATGTACACGAGGCCCCTGGGATTTTCCCCTCAGGGCCCCAGAATCTGAGGGAAAGGTGCAGGGCAACAGCTGTCAGGTCAGTGTACTCCTTCAGACCTGAGCTGAGTGCCACCCCTCCCCGCTCCTGGTGTGAGTCCAGAAGGGCTTCTCTGTGGCTATGCCCCTCTGCCCTCACTTACCATCCCATAGGACAGTGTGCACCTTCATCAGCTCCTGGTGGTAGCCCTGGCGGAGGTAGCGGGCAGACTCCCCGAGTTCACTCACATCCATCATAGTAGAGGCACTGAGAGGTGGAGGATGAGGCACTAGAAATCTTGGAGGTTCAAGGCAGTCCAAGGCAGCAGACACTGGAAGGTGGCAGTGACAGGGGAACTGAGGGACCAGGGACCCCAAACTGGGACATGATCCAACAACCGACAAGACCTAAGTGATTCCCTGGGGCTCCCCACCTCAGCCTCCCTGGTGAGCCCCCAACATACACACGCACACTCTCAAACATCAGGGTATCATCTCCCACAGAAATGGAGAGACCTGTGCCAACCCACAAGCACCCCCACCCACCAGCCTGTCTGCCCTCCTGCAGGCTCTGACTCCAGTCCTGATCACCCACCTCAGCACCACGGTGAGGGCTGGGAGCTGGGCTACTGCTTTTATTACCACCCTCAAGGTCAGCGGAGGAGAGCTATGTCAGCAATCTCCACGTGTCACAGCCCCCCCAGCCTGGCCACAGGACACAAAAGGCAAATTCCCTTTTATCTCCACCAGCACGGCCCCTGGGCTATTTTTACCTCCCATTGTCAGGGGATCACAAAGGCGGAGAGAGACACTCCACTAAGAAACTCAGAGGCTGGGATTCAGAGACTGACAGGGGCAGGGACAAGGCAGGAGAGACCTGGAGGGACTGAAATGCTCCCAGGGAGAAATTGAGTCACAGGGAGTCTGATAAGCCCAGAAAAAGACCCATACTCTCAGAAATGGAGACTGAGGAGACTCAGAGAGGGGGAACCACAAAATGCCCCCTGGAATAATTTGGTCCAGCTTTCTCCACATATCCAGGGAAACTGAGTCTCAGGGAAAGGAAAGCATTGATCAAGTCTCACAGATAAGGAGTGGCAGAGACCAGGTCAAAAAGAGAAGCAGCGAGAGGGAGACATTCCTCTCCAAGTACCTGGATGCTGTCTCTTTCCCTGTCCCCATCTCTATCCCCAGCTCCCTGGGGGTCCCCTGGGGACACTGCACAAGAAGAAAACCAGACCTGGGACCACAGGCATAAAGGAATGATTTGGCCAAAAAGGAAGCAAATTGAGAAACTTAGACCAATTAGGAGCCCCTTCATACTGACATACAAGATTCACAGGAAGCCATCTCCGCACTCTTAGCCCTCTCCCGCACCTTCCTCTCAGCAGAGGTTGGGGGTGCAGGCACTCAGTCAGCCTGATACTGCCCAGGCTCTCCTGTCCGTCACCCCATTCAGTGACGCCACAGAATTTTAGAGTCAGAGAATCAAAGGATCCTGGAAGCTTCAACACCGGGCACGAAGAACTACAGGTCCAGGGCCAGGATTCCAGCCAGACGTCAGGCTGAGCTCATAAAAAGAAATCCTCTGTACCAATGGGCTACCAATTCCAAACATACATATGGTCTATAAAATGTATAGAAATAATTTCAAAGATACATTTTCAAAACAGGCAAAAGTAACAAAAATGATAAAAGTGGAAGAGTGGTCCTTTGAGGGAAAGTAATGATGGGAGGAGGCACAAGAGAAGCTTCTGGAATCCAGGAAACACTATCTGCTGAGCAGTGGTTACACAGGTGTGTTTACTCTGTAAAATTAAACCACCATATGCTTAAGATGTATACACGTTTGTACACCAGAAATTGATACATTGTAAACTGACTATAACTCAATGAAAAAAAGATGTATACACTTTACAGTATGCATGTCACATGAAAACTTTGTTGAAAATACATGGCCAAATTTGGCAATATCTATCAAAATTACAGATGCCCAGACCCTTTTAGGAATTTATCCTATAGATATTTCCCCATGTTACAAAATGATACAGGTCTCTTTCGGTGGACATTTAGATTGTTCTCTTTTTGCCATTACCATCGGGGCTGATGACTTTCCGCAAAGTGAACACACACTGTTCAAGAATCCAAAATGACCAGCATCCCCCTCACACCCTCCTTCAGTCACCACTGCTTCACCATCTATCCTGACTTACAATGTCACAGGCTAATTTTTGAAATTATATGAGTGGAACCCCACATTATGTATTCTTTTCTTCTTTCTCTCCACATCATATCTGTAGAACATCATTCTGTTTTAATTCTCTTCCTAGAACTTAGGTTGTTTCTTGTCTGCCTCCCTCCAAGCTCCTACTAAACGGGAAGAGCATGCTTTGGATTGCCAGCACCTTGCAGAGTACTTGCACATAATAGAAAGTCAGTAAGTATCTAAGAAATAAGAGAATTAATCAAACTTGATAGATAGTTTAGATTATAGCTTTAACCTCCATATGGGGTCAGAGGCTAAGGAACTCAGCTTAAGAGCCCAGAGGGTTGGGGAAAACTCTGCCCCTGTTCAAAGATGCTCAGAAAGCAGTGCCTAAGGCCCAAGCAATAGAATTAGCCTGGAGAATCAGAACTTTTAACAAGCCTAGGCTATACCAAATACAATGCAGGTCTGAATTCTAGAATTACCTCCTCAGTACACAAACCTGGGGCTGAGAAACCAACCCAAAAAAATGGGTCTAGACCTGCCCTGTAAGTTCACTTCTACTACCCATGGCACAGCTTCCTGCTGAGATGAGCTCATAGACAAACATGACAAAGCAATGAGAAAACCTGAGATGCACTGAGAGATGCAACGAATGCTACAATCTGCGAGGACTTGCGGTACCAACTCTAAACACCTGAAGTGCCATCCTGGAGCAGAGGGAGCCTGTGGGATTTGTGTGGCCTTGAGAGCAGAACAGTGGGGGCAGTTACCAGGAAGCAGAGTTTGGAGACACACACACACAAAAGGACTTTTTCACACTCAGAGCCAGTCAGTGCCTTGGAAGAAAGCAAGCCAGCCAAAAGCAAGGAAGAGTCAAGCAGAGGTTGCACATGGCTCGAGGCTTTGGTCTGGATGACCTCAGGCATCTGCTCCAACTTTAGGACTCTGGGATTTCAGGATTTTAGACCTCTGGATGCTTTGTTTCTTAACAACTACCCTCTCATCCCAATAACCCGCTCCCCGAGTAGCCAGTTTAGACACCCCAAAGTCTTTCCTCATGTCTTCCCTTCCCAATGTTCTAAGTACAGAGACAAGACATACATGCACCTCCGTTTAGAATCCTGGGGAGTTAGAATCCAAAACCATTAGAACCCTGAAGTGCTAGAATCCTGGGGAAAAAGACTTGAAGCAAATATGACAAAATATGAACAATGGTTTGTTAATTATTCTCAGTACTTTCCTGCATCTTTCACATTTCTCCTTTTTTTTTTTTTTAATTTAAAGGCTAGGGTGTTAGGAATCAGGAACATCAGAGCCGGAAGAGAAATCATCGTGTCCAGGCCCTTAGCTTAGTTGAGGACACCGAAACCCCAATGAGGAGAGAGGAAGGCCCAGGCCAGACTCCAGGATCCCACTGCAAGGTAGGCTCTCTACCGCAGCACGTGAAAACCAGGAAAGGAGAAGCAGCTTCGGGCAGGACCAGCATGAGGGCAGCAGGGTCACTTGCAGCCTGGCCTACAGCGTGTCCACTCTCCTGGGCTGGAGGAACTCTCTCTGGAAATCGCTCAAAGAACCACAATCTCAAGGGACTGAAGGTATTGACAGCAGGGGAAGGGCTGTCAGGGAGGGCTGGGCATTGGGCTTTCTAGCCTCAGTGTCTCCAGGTCCCCAGACCCAGGTGGCCCTGGACAGGCCTGTCGCTGCCCTAAAAGACTGATATGCTGTCTGCCCACTCCAGCCTACACCCCCCCACAGCACAGCCAGGCAACCTTGGGCCTAGGAAGAGCTGGAGGGAGGAGCAGGATCCAGGGAAGAAAGTAAAGTGGCCAAAGATAGAGATTGGAAGTCTGAGGGGGCTGGAGCCAAGCTGGGGAGCAGGGTCTAGGTGTTCCCAATTCCTCTCCACCAAAGGCCTCAGATCAGCAGTTGCCCAGAGTTCCGGAGCCTACAGCTTAGGAGCAGCCGGACCTGGACGCGGCTGCTGAGCCAGGGCTACTTGGAGGAGATTTCCATGAGCAATGAGCTGATGGAGCAAAGCCCAAAAGGGGCCTGGTACCTCTGACCTCTCCCCTTCTAGCCCAAAGTGCCAGTGGGGGAGCTGAGCACCAGAGAAGGCAAGGGCCGGCAGGTAGACAGAGAGGGTGTAATTTGGGACCCATCCCCAGCCCAAATTGCCACCAATGCACCCCAGTGTCTGGAAGTCCTTCTTTGGATAAAGACATTGAAGGACTCTGAAAATGCTACCACAGCAAGGAGGTATTGAATTCACACATGAATTCAATTGAATATGCATCTGACAGCTTCTATTCTGTGTCCAGGAAAGGAATGACACTCAAGGAAGATGTCAGAATGGAGAAGTTTGAAGGATAAAAGATTGGGGCACGTCCTAGGACAGCACCAAACAGAGTAATACTGTGGAGGGTAACGGGAGTGTAACTCTATTCAGGTTGGTCGGGGACAGCCTCTCTAAGGAGGTGACATTTAAGGCAAGACCTAAAGGGTAAGAGGAAGCTGGCCAGGGGAAGGTTCCGATCAGGAGGAAACAGTAAATACAAAAGGCAGAAAATAGCGTCGTGCATCTGAGGCTCCGTTACAATGCTTGTGCCATGGGGGTGGGAATGAGGGAAGAGTTTTACAAGGGGAGGTTAGACAGGTAGGTAGGGGCTGGGGCACTGGGAGTCTTAGGACTTTATTGCAAGTGAGAGGGGAAGCTGTCAGAGCAGGAGAGTAAGTGGTCTGAAGTTTAATAAGCATCATATTGGCTGCCATATTGAGAATGGACTGGAAGGGGCAAGAGATGCTACGGGTAAAGCAGTGCAGAGGCTGTGGCCATCCAGGGAGAGCAGGGGCCCGGGTAGCAGAGGCACTGATGGTAGAGGAGAGGGGACAGAGGGCACGAACCCAAACTCCAAGGCCAGAGCAGCCAGCCACACAGGCTGAGGCTGGGCCACAGGGGGCATAAGGGAGGTAAGGCTGGACGGAGCAGTTGGGCCTGGATTGTGAAGGGCTTCAAAAGCCAGATTAGCATTCAGTGCTTTATCCTGCAGGAGTTGGGGAGCCATCAAAGGCATTTTTATTTTATTTTTTTCATCAAAGAGCTCTGAGCAAGGGCATTTGACCGTGTGGTCAGATTTATGTGCTCACAAGATCCCCACGGCAGCTGGTGTGGAGGATGGACTGCAGGGGCGAGACCGGTGGCAGGAAGACGTACTTAGGAGGCGGCTGCCATAAGGGTCCAAATGCGAGGTGGTGAGGCCCAAAGAGGGGCCATCCACCCTGGCACCCTGGGGGTGGTGGGGCCATGCTTGTTCAAAGCTGGTCCCCCTCCTGGGGCCCTGGGCAGCTGCAGAGGGCCCAAGTGGGCCCTGGCTCTGATGCTTCAAGCAGAAAATAGGATGAGGGCAGCCAAAAGGCATCAGGGCTGTTTATCCGGTGGAGAGATGCCTCAGCATGGATTTATGGCTGAAAGGTTACTGGGGGGAAGGGGTAGGGGAGCAGCTGTCCCCCATTCTCACGAAGGACAAAGGAGGGGAGCATGGTTTCCTCTGCAGCAAGAGGGAGAGAGGTTAGACACATGAGGAAAAGTGTCCTGATGGGCATCAGAGGATGACAGAGATCATGCAAACCAACTCTCTCATTGAACAGTTGGGGAAACTGAGGCACACGGGAAGAAGCAGGTCCCTGCCCTAGGTCACACAGTGAAGTAAAGCTATGACCAGACCTGGCAGTACAACCTCTCCTTTCAAAGACCCCAAGGGTCTCCCAGAGCACTCCCCAAATCACCTTCAACTGCCTCAGAAGAATCTGGGATGTGGCTGCCCCAGAGAGACATGTGCATGTGTGGCCCACCTGGAGCCCCAACCAGTCTGTTTCTGGCATTTGGTGGGAGCCTCTTGTATCTCTCAAGGGTCTTGGCCTTTCTGTGTTACTGTCTCTCTCTGCCTTCCGAGATGCTGCGTTTCTCTGTCCTGGCCTCTGACTCAGTCTCTCTGGAGTAGAGCTGGGCTGGACCAACCTCCCACTCCACAGGGGGCCCTCACTCATGGGGGTAGAGTACCCCCACGTAGACAATGCTCGGGCCCAGTGCCCAGGCTGGAACAGGTGACAGCAGCTGTGGATCTATCTATAGCTCCCTTGCCCTTCAATTGTTCCGAACTTCAAACAATGGTTGGGCCCTGGATTAAAGACACCCCCACCAGCCCTGCAGAAATGGATCCCAGGGGGCAGGGGATGAGGCTCACGAGGGCCACATCGTGATCTCTTGTAAGTGCCAACTTCTGTGTGGACCTCCATGTTTCTACTTCTAGCTCTGGGCTCTAAGGCCTTGCAGCTCAGAGGCTGTAAGAAAAGGACCAGCGATCAGGGCACAGGGTGAATATGAACAGCACGCTGTGTGTGGGCCTGTGAGTGTAAGTGAAATGTGGGTTCCCTCCTCCTACCTTGGTTGACAAGACAATCATGGGCACTGAGCTGCCAGTTCCACGAGGGCAGAGACCTCGTCTTCCTTATTTTTACTGCATCCCAGCCTGAGCCTGGCCACAGCAAGTGTTTGACATACAGAACATCTCTTACCTCGGCCCTTAGGAAGCGTAAGGGTATGCTACGCAGTGACAGACTCATGGAGCAAGGATGAAGAGCACGTTATCTAAACAAGTTCATGCTGTAGAGCACAGGGAACTATATTCAATGTCTTTCAGCAACTTGTGGTGAAAAAGAACATGAAAATGAATACATGTATGTTCAGGTATGACTGAAGCTTTATGCTGTACACCAGAAATTGACACAACTTTGTAAACTGACTATACTTCAATAAAAATACATATGTACAAATAAAAAGAACACATTATCTAAAGTCAGACTGCCTGGGACTGAATCTTGGCCAATTAGCAGCTATGAAATCTTGGAAAATTACTGAACCCGTTAACGATGGATATTTATACAAAGCACCTACCACGTAGGATTCTGATGAGCACTATATGAGTTAAATCATCTGAAGCGGTTAGAACAGTTCCTGGCACGTAGTGGAGACTCACTATGTGACATGTGGGTTCCCCTCATTTTATATTACTGTTATTTCCAAGATGTATCATTAAGTGAAAAAAGTGAGGAGCAGAAGAAGGTATGGGATATGCTATCACTCAGGTGAAAATGGGGCAGAGAAGGGTTGTGTATTTTTGTGCTTACTGATGGAGGGACCGCCTTTGGAAGGTAGTAAGAAGCTCATAAGAGCTGTCACCTCCGCAGAGGGGAATAGGTGGCTTGCGGGTAGGAAAGGGAGAGACTGATTTTTTTTTTCCCCTGTGTATCCCTTTATACCCTTGAATTTTGCTAAATGAATAAGAGTCGCTTCCAACATATCGATCCTTAAAAAAGCAAGCCCCTACTCTGTGCCAGTGGGGAGGCCCTGGGGGATGGCTGAATGCCCTCAGCCCTAAGTCTGAGTCCCTGGGACACCCTCTTTCCTCTAGCCCAAAGGTGGACAAGATGAATCCATGCAAAATCATCCCAGAGCAAACAGTAAGCCAGAAGGAAGGCTCCCCAGTTTCTAGGCCAAGCAGCAGGGTGGAGGGGGCAGTGGAAAAAGGCTCCTGCCCTCTTCCCTGGCCCCAGCCCTCAACTCTACAGCCCAAGCTATTCTTAGAACCTAGATAATGCCAGCAGTTGCTGCTGCTCGAAGCAGCTTCCAGAACCACCCAGCCCTGCGAGGCCCAGTGGTGTCCCCACCCCCAGCCTGTTGGCCTCTCTGCCAGGTAAGGGCATCCTGCTCACTCTGTCTGCTGCATCCTGCAGACCACACACCTTCTGGCCACTGCAGATAGGTAAGGGGACTGAGTGTTGGGCCCCTCCAAGACTTCCCTTGCTGGGCAGCTGGGTGGAAACAGGAAGGGCTGAAGGATACCCTAGGGTATGGGGTGACCTATAGAGGTCACCATCTAGATAGTCTGACCCAACCCCAGCCTCCAAACTATGCTCAGAATACAAATGAAAGGGGTGGGGGCTCTGACAGGGGCCAGTCTGGGGAGCTGGGGTGGAGGAGAGCGGAAACAGCAGCAGGGAGAGGGCACGGGAGGGTCAGTGTATGGAGGAGGGAGGAAGCTAAAAAAAAGGAAGTCTGGGGAAGAGATGGCAGAAGAGGGTCTGACAGCTCTGGCTCTAGAAACAGACCTGCTTCAGCTCCGTCCCTTACTTGCTATGTAACCTTGAGCAGGTCACTTTTCTTCTTGTAGATTCCATCATAAAATGGGCATAACCTTATTCCACTGGGTTGTTGTGAAGAGTTAGAAATAATGTATATAAATAGCTTAGCCTGTGCCTGACATATACAAGCACTATGCAAATGTCTGATATTATCACTGGCTCCATTTGAGTGCAGTATTTCTTTTTCAGCTTTGCACCTGCAGGAACTAAGTTGGGCACATGTTAGGACTGCCTCTTCAAATCTTTTCTCTGTCATTTATAAGCTAAGTGACCCTGAACAAGTTACTTAACCTCTCTGTGCCTCGGGTTCCTTCTCTGCAAAATGCACATACAAGGAGTACCAGCCTTACAACATTGCTGAGAGAGATAAATGAAACAGTGCTCAGCCCATGGCAAGAGGCCAACTACATGAACATGCGAGCCATGGAGATGTGTATGTTGGGGTTGTCTGGTGGGGAAGGCTTGGGTCTGCCACTCTGGGGATGGAATTTGAGATAGCGCTGGACAGCCAGCATTCCGGAAGAGACATCCTTGTGGGCCTACCATGTGGGAAGAAAGTTCCCAGGATCTTCTAAGACCACAGCCACCCCACTCCCCAAATCCTGTGCCACAGCCCAGGCCCTCCTTCTGGTCTCAGGATTGGGACAGGCTTGTCTCAGCCTAGGTCAGCTTCCCATTTTACTGAGTTCAACAAACACTCTCTGATGCCCTCCAGATTGGGACTGGTTCTAGGCTTGCTCCTAAGGTCCAAGAGTCTGTCTGGCAGAGACAGGCATGGAGGCACAGACAGTAACAATCAAACAGGGCCTCCCAGGGGAGGGGAGCTTAGCCCAACTTGGAGTGGAGAATGAGGGAGGAACATCTGCCCTTCTCAAAAGACCAGTTACAGGTGGAGTGGGAGGGTGAGGGGGGTTGCGGTGCTGCCCTTGTGATCACGGTCAGTCAGCTTGGAAGGTGAAGGGCAGAGAGAGGCTCAAAGAGTTAAGCTTGGATCAGTGGGTCTACCTGGGAATTCTGAGGGGCTCAGGGTGACCCTGTGCTCTCCCACGTCTCTGGGTTTACTGCCCACCTCTCTGCAAATCCGGACTTTGGTAACTTAAGGGTGAGAGGCCTCCTTGAGCATAGCCTTCAGGGTTTGTTTGGTTTTTTAATGGGTTGAAAATGTTATTACAAATATCCCTATTTTCCTACCTAATGCTTTGGGCCTTTAATTTCATTCTTCAATTGAAATTTTTGAGATAACTATATAGTCACAAGCATTTATAAGAAATAATACAGAGAGATTCCCTGTATTCACATTGATACAATCCCTTGAGTTCATTCAGATTTTCCCAGTTTTACATATACTCGTGTGTGTGTGTGTGCATGTGTGTATTAATTTCTACACAACTTTATCACACGTATGTTTGTGGATCTACCACTGCAGTCAAGATATTGAACAGTTCCAACAACACAAAGGTGTTCCCTTGTATAACCATACCTTCTTCCCTCCCATCCTTAACCCCAGGCAACCTACAATCTGTCCTCCATTTCTAAAACTGTCCATTCAAAAATGTTATACAGGTGAAATCATACAGTATGTAATCTTTGAAGACTGGCTTTTTTCACTTCCCTGGAGATTAACACAAGCTGTTGCTTATATCAAGAGTCGGTTCCTTTTTATGGCTGAGCAGTGTTCCAAACCCTGGATGCACCAGTTTGTGTAACTCTTTCCCTCCTGAAGGATATATGGGCAGTCCTCAGTTTGAGGTGCTGTCTTGTCACCTGTGTCCTGGGGGGCAAAGGCCACCCATGCCCTCCAATTCTTGTTCCATTCATCTAGGGACAGATGCAAAGAACTCTCCCCATCCTCTCTACCATCTCTCCCAGACCAGGTCCAGGTTTCTCCAGCTCTCTGAGAGTACCGCGTTCCTGAGACCTTTCCTAAGCTGACATGGCATAAAGCAAAGAAGCAATTACCTTAGGACAGTCTTGCTAATGGATGAACAGATGCTCACACAGTCAGAGCTATGGCGGCTTGTGCTGAGATGCTGAGTGCAGTTCTGGGGAAGGAGCTCCGTGAGGCCACTCTCACTGACCCGGTGGGCGCTGCCTCTATCGGCTTGCTGTGAAACAAACGCTGAACACTATCTTCACTTTTTGCCTGTTTTCATAAAAGCAAAAATCCTCTTCAGATTTCTTTCTGTTAGTGAAAACAGGTTCTCACATAGGTCTTTTATAAAAGTGAGGTGGTGTAAATCAAGCTTTCAAGAAATAGGGGACACCTGTATTAGGATTCAGTCACTCTCAAGTATCCTAGACCCCAATCCTTAAAGACAAGCAAGAAGAGAGTCTCTATGGAGTCGCTGGACCTTATTTAAACTTGCAGACTATAAACTTATCTTTTGACCCTGGCCTAGAAGCCCTGCCAGCTCTCCAGCCTCATCTCAGGCAGCTCCATCCTCTCACTCACTCCAAGAATTTAGAAACCACACCAAGCTCCTTTCTGCTGTGGGGACTTTGACTCTGCCATTCCCTTACTTGGAATACTCCTTCCCCAAACTAGGGCATGGCTGCCTCCATCTTGTCAGTCAAGTCTCGGCTCAAATGTCACCTCCCCAAAGAGGCCTCCCTGGATTACACTGCCTAAATTAGTTCTCTATAAATGTTATCTCTTCCCCTTTGGTATGACATATCTCAATTATTTATTCCATGTATTGGTAGGTTGGCTTATTTTTTATTATCTGTCTCCCCCATGGACTAGATTCTACTCTGCAGCCTCAGCAGCCAGCACAGGATTGGCACAGAAGAGGTGGCCATGAGTACCTGCCCAATGGGCCACGTCCATTGGGGTAGGGACATTTGTCTCTCAAGAACTGTCTTCCCCAGGGGCCTCTCTCTCTGCTCCCTGCTGCCCTCTGGATATTGTGGCCCAGTGGATATTGTGACTCCTGCTTCTCACCCACCAAACCTGGGCAAGCTTCTCCTTTCTTTGTTCTCCTGGGTTTAGCTGAGCCAGGCTAACAATGCAGCACAGTGCTTAAGAGTTCTGGAGTCAGACTACTTGAGTGCAAATCCTCAGTTACTCTGTCCCTTTGATCCTCTGTTCATCATCTATAAAGCACCTACCCCACAGGGAACTGAATGAGATAATACTCATAAAAAGGAAAAGGTGCAATGTCTATAAGTGTTCAATACACGAACTTTACTATTCTTCCTCTCGATTTTCATTATCATCATCCCCAAACTCAGTAGAATAAACAAGAGAAATACATACCACAGAGACCATGAGAAGGTCCTCAAGAAAGGATCATTCCTAAGACCGTGGGACCCCGTTCTCATCCTTATACAATTCCCTTTTGACTTCTCTATTTCCAGCTCCCTTCCTTTTTGGTGAAAGTCTTGGGGGGATGGAAGGGCAAGACTATATGTCTCTCCATGAGGTAAGGCTCCCATTGCAGGTTTCCAGGGGAAGGAGAAATGCTCAATGAAATGCGGTATTTTTATGCAATGACTCATAAAGCAGTGAAAACAAATGAACCGGCTACCCTTATCAACATGGATGGATCTCCTGACCTAAGGCTGAATGAGAAAAATCAAGCTGCAAAGGAATACATATGTTACCATTTAAAGTCCAAAAAACAGGGAAAAAATATTATATTTGTTTAGAAACATATACCTAGTAAAAGGACTAAAAATGCATAGGGCCTAACTCACACCATATACAAAAGTTAATTAAAAATGAATGAAAGACCTAAACATAAGAGCAAAAAACTATAAATCTCATAGAAGACATAGGTGTAAATCTTCATGATTTTGGATTAGGCAATGGTTTTTTTTTAGATATAACACTCTAAACATAAGCAACCAAAGAAAAAACACATGAATTGGATTTCATCAAAATTAAAAACATCTGTGGTTCAAAAGACACTATCAAGAAACCAAAAGACATCCCACAGAATGGGAGAAACTATTTGTAAATCATTTATCTGATAAGGTCTGGTATCCAGAATATATAAAGAATTCTTGTAACTCAACAATAAAAAGACAACCCAATTTTAAAATGGGCAAAAGATTTTAATAGACATTTCTCCAAAGGAGATATACAAATGACCAACAAGCACATGAAAACATGCTCAACACCATTAGTCATTAGAGAAATGCAAACTGAAACCTCGAGATACCACTTCCCAGCCATTAGGATGGTCATCAAACAAACAAGGGTAAGTGAGGATGTAAAAAATTGGAACTCTCATACATTGCTGGGGGGAATGCAAAATAGTGCAGCCACTTTCGAAAACAGTCTGGAAGTTCCTCAAAAAGCTAAACAGAGTTACCATATGACCCAACAAGTCCATTCCTACGTATATATCTGAGAGAACTGAAAACATACATCCACACAAGAACCTGTTCATAGCAGCATTATTTATAATAGCAGAAAGTAGAACAACCCAGATGTCCACCAACTGATAAATGAACAAAATGTGGCATACCTACAAAACGGAACACCATTCAGGCATAAAGAGGAATGAAATATTGATCCATGCTACAACATGGAAGAACCTTGAAAACATGGTAAGTGAAAGAAGCCAGACACAAAAGGCCACATAGAGGATTCTATTCATATTAAATGTCCAGAATAGCAAATCCAGAGAGACAGAAAGCAGATTACTGGTTGTCAGGGGCTGGAGAGAGGGAGGAACGGGGGAATGGCTGATAATGAGTATGGGGTTTTTTTTGGGGGGGGGTGATGAGAATGTTCTGGAATTACACAGTACTGATGGTTGCACAATCTTATGAATATGCTAAAAACCACTAAATTGCACACTTAAAAAGGTTTAATTTTATAGTATATGCATTGTATCTCAATAAAAATTGCACAGAATAAACAACAAATTCAGGAGAACATTTACCTGGGGGGTGCAGTGGGGGGTGCAGCTGTAGAGCGGTACAACAGCACCTTCAGCTCTATCAGCAGTGTTTTATTTCACAAGCTGGGTGGTGAGTATATGTGTGTCTATTACATTAATCTTCATACTTTTCTCAATGTTTTCATAATAAATAAAATTTAAAAGCATTTACTGAGTGTCAACCTGGACTAGGCACTGGGCTACCTGGGTGGTATAATGGTGAGTGAAACTGGATCCCATCTTGCCCCAAAGTGGTGAATAAGGATAAGCAGTAAGTGGAAAAGAGGAGCTGTAAGTGAGTAATCTTTCTGGGCTTCTGCTTCCTCACAGATGAAATGAGAGCTGGATTAGAAGATTTGTCAGTATAAAATCTCTAAGGATCCTAGGCACTGAGAAGTGTGTCTACCCTTTATCGGCCCACAGCTTCAAGAGTTCATCATGCATGATGCGAGCACAGGCCCTGGCACTGGTCCCGGTGCTATCAATTACCGCAAGTGGACCTAAGGCAAAGGCCAACTGAGCCTATTTCTTCTCAGTAAAATAGAACAGTAACTCCCCCCTCACAGGATTACTAGGGGGTGTAAATGAGATAACACATATAAAGTGTCCGGGACAGGCCTGGCACACAGTAAATCCTCAACACATGGGAGAGTCCTCGCTTTGATTCCAAAGGCATTTCCTGAGCAGCACTGCTGGGCAAGGACTGTGCTCGGGTCTGGAAGACAGAGGAATTCCACTCTGAATGGCCCAGCAGTAGCCCCCAGCCAGGTGGGGAGACAGCCTTATAATTCCAAGCAGAGTGATGTCATTGCTAAAAAGAGACGGCAGCCACGTGCACAAATGCAGACCCTGGGACAAGAGGCCCAGTCTAAGCTTCACGTGAGGCCCTCACAGGGGGAAAGGCGACATACAAAGTTAAAAGATTGGCCTCCATTCACACTGCAGTGCAGCCCTCCTTGTCTTTTTTAACCTAACTCAGACTCAAATGTTCCCCCAAATCCTAAGAATAGAGTTTGCGGTGGATTCAGAAGTCAGCTTTGGGAAGCCTGAGCTCACGGCCCATCCCAAGATGCATGTGTGGAAGCACAGTGGCTCACAGTGTGAAGCTGCATGATCTCTGGCAAGTCAAGGCAACTCATTCAGGATATCTTGTCAAGCCTCCAAGTTCCCAGGTGTAGGGTTTGGTGAAAAGCTAGGTAACAACAACTATCAAGTCATTAGCTAAGTACTTGGCACTCAGTGAGCAGATCAATAAAGATTAGTTATTGTTGGGGAAAAAAAAAAACAGATTCCATTTTGAAAGTGAGGCAAGTGGGATTCGGAGAGGTGAGAAGCCTTGCTCATACTCACACTGCTAGTCTGTGGAGTCCAAATTTGAACCCAGGTCAGAGACATCAAAGGCTCAGTGTATCATAAACCCCCTCTGCTTCAGAATCTTTAGCAAGTTCCTAGCAGTCCACTAAAGGGAATCTATCATTGCCATGGAGTGAGAAACTAGCAAATGCTTCAGGCCAGAAAGACCCTAGGCAAGCTCCCTAATCCTGGGTTCCTTGATCTGGTATCCCTGAGTGACCCCAAAGAGGTCTCTGAATTCCTCCACATGGTTTCCAAAAAGTCTGTGTCTAATGGAGATTCTCAAAGGAGTCTATAGCCTCGAAACCAGACTTGACCTCACTTAGCATGTTTTGTTACCCACCCAATGGAGGTTCAGTACCCGCCTTAACAGGCTGCGAGGGGATCAAATGAGGTGGTTTATGAGAAGTACCTGAAGCATCCTAAGCTTTCACCTAAGGGAGGTTTCCTCCCTCCTCAGCTTATTTCCATCATTCAGTAAATGTGATTGACTATCTACTATTCCAGGTGCTGGGAGTAAAGTAGTGAACAAGACAGATGTTGTCTGTTTTCATGGAGCTCACATTTCAGTGGAAGGAAATAGACAAGTAAAGTTTACAATTTCAGATACTAAGTGCTATGAAGAAAACACATAGGAGATTGTGATACAGAGTGATCTGGGGATGTCATCTGAGGAGGAGACAACTCAAATACAAGAAGCCATTTATGCCAAAATTTAGGGGGAAAGCCATGTGGGTAGAGAGAGCAGGAAAGGTAAAGCCTCATTGGAAAGACCCTTGGCCGAGCCCCTCACTCTCAGTCCCATCACAAACTGGGTCCCCTTGAACAAGTCATTTTACTTCTGAGGCTCAGCTGCCACATCTGCAAAATGGGAATAAAGACATCTTACCTGCTGCAATGTGAGGGGAGTCAACCAAAAGGCTGCTAAGGTCTGGGATCCTCCCCAAATCTCATCAATAGGCACCTGATACACGTCATTTGACACCCATCTTGGAAGAGGGGAACCTGCACAGAGAACCCTGGGTTATGATTTTTGATTTTTAATTTCAAGCTGCACTAGAAAGTTTCCTTTGTTCCTTGTTAACCCCTTGTTCTTTGTTCCTTGTCAACACTTGTTAACTTCTTTTGTTCCTTGTTAACCCCTTGTTCCTGGCACCTGAGGCCTATTATAGCCTGTTGCTTCAGACTATCCCTTAGGTACAAAAGCAAAGGAGGGACATCACGGAAACACTATTGTAGCAATAACCACACCACCTATCCCTTCCTTCCTCCCAAAAGATTGGAGGGCTCAGTCTGTCCTGTAGATAGAGAACATACACAATTTAAGGAAGTGGAAATATTTTGTTCCCTGGATTGGGCCACTAATTTATAATCAGTTATAATTCTCCCTACTGTCTCTTTAATCTGTCCCCTTCTTTCCATCTCCTCAGACTGTTTTATCACCTCACACCTTAACTCCCTGAGCTCTCTCTTTGGCCTTACAAACAATATGCCACACTGTCACCGGCACCTAACACACTGTGTATCTCCCTTGCTTAAAATCCTTAAACAGCTCCCCATTGCTCATTAGACAAATGCTAAACTTCTTAACCTGGCATCCAAGGCTCCCTTTCCAAAACTGAGCTTCTAAAACCCTGCTCCAAGCCCCAGGCCTTCCTCAGTATCTACACCAAACTCCTCATTGTCTCTCTAACAAGACTAGCCACATTCAGAGTTATTTGCCTTTGCTGTTTCTGTTCCTCCTACTTGGTGCTGTCCCCATTCCTGCCTCTCACCTGCTTACACATTCCTACTCATCTTTCAAGACCCCCCCAAAGCCTTCCCCAATTCTCCAGAAAAAGTTTACCTGTCAACCTTGTTAATCACATATGAAAGCAGGGGCTCTGTCTTATTCATGGTTAATTACCCACAGCTTTGACTGATAATTTCAATTTAATTGAACTAAAATTCTTATCAGGTGCTTCAAACTGATAAGACTCCTATCACAACTCAGAAAGAAGGAACTGTTCAAGGGATGAGGTGGGGGTGGGGATTAAAAAAAATCTGCATTTTTAAAAAACTGCCCCAGAGCCTGATCAAAGTGACATTGGACATTTTCAGAAAATACTGGGTCACCCTCAAACGTTCCTAACTTAAAAGCTGCTAGAAAAATGAAAACGCTTTCCTTTCGCTTTTAAGGCTTTTCTTGCAGCTGCCCCAGGTTTAGAGAAATCAGGTGTTCCTTTCTGGGACCCAGCTGGGTTAAAAACAGATGCCTAGGTTGCAACACTGGCTTAGCCTTTAACGTGCTATGGACCCCTGCGTTGGTCTCTGCCCCTCTCTGGGGCTCTATTACCACACCTACCACCTCCAACTGATTGTCCCCAAAGTAGTGACTGTCCCTTTCTAGGTGTCGGTTTCCCTGTCTTGCATCGAACGTCACCAGCTCTGACGCCCAACGAGCTATGCAAACCCCTAGCTCCCCGCTGACCCAACATGACTCCCCCCCACTGCTTCCCAAAGTCCTGTCCGCCTCCGTCCAGCCCGCCTCGGTCCAGCCGATGGACCTCTAGTACTAAGGCTGCCCTCACACAAACTGCCCCTTCCCAGCCACCGTCCATCTCCACAGAGAGCGGGCTCCTCCCCGCCCTGCTCTTTGAGGCCGCGCAGGGGCGGTCCGCGCAAGCGCGTTGGGTCCCATTGAAGCCCCGCCCCCTAGAGCTCGGGTAGAGGCGTGAGGGGCCTGAGCACCGTGCGCGGCGCGACGACGAACGAGTAGGTTGGGGCGCCGGCAACGGCGGCCGGCAAGGGTCATGCTTCTTCGGGAGGAAGGACGTGAGGGAGGGGTCTGGTCAGTGATTGGAACCCCGGAGACCAGGAGGTGTTGCAGCTTATATCTATGGTAGGGACCTAGAAACTGGTGTTCAGTGAGGGGGCTGGGCTGGTGCTTCTTGATTGCAGATTTCCCAGATTTCCTGACTCCAGATCAGGCCGGTGTCGGGGACTTGGTGCCGGTGAGACTAGAACCGGAGTTTAAAACAAACAAAAACAAAACCACAAAAAAAAAAAAAAGAAACCCAAAAAACAAACAAACAAAAAAACCCGGGAGCTATTAGAACCAAACTTTGTCGCAGGTGGGAGTGTGCGGGGCGGTGAAGTGGGGCAGGCCTGGGCAGGAGACTGTGTCGTTTGTTGCCCGGGTCCTCACGCAGGCATTGGCCTCGCCCTCGACTTAAAGTCCGACCCGGTTTTCTAGTAGGCATTTTAAGGCTCTTGGTGATCTGGCCCCAGTCTGTCATTCATTCACCACTGTTTGAATTAACACTCATTGAATGTAATAGTAGGCGCTGGAGCTAGAGAAGTGATCAAGACACACATACTATTATTCCCTATGATACAGGCAAAATTAATGGGCTGTAGAAAGCAGCTCTGGGTGAAGAAGAGGGATGGCTTCTATAACTAAGTGCTGGTCAGAAGTGGTAGGGGTTGTCCCAAAGACAAACAACACCAAGTGCGAGGCCTGGAAGCAGGAGAGAAGCTGGTGTGTCCTGGTCACTGAAAAAGACCTCACTCTGAATCTGTTTGGTGTCCAGGGAAGAGACGGTTGTAGTCGGAACTAGGCTCTTAGTTGGAGGTGGTGGAGAGAAATCAAGGGATTCAGAGTACTGTATATTTGGATAGAATCCATAGGATTTGGGGAGAAAAGGGTATAGGAGAAAAGTATATACAAGGCTTGGGAGCCTGAGTGGAGTTCATCAGGGTAAGAGCAGATCTGTGGGGAGACAACAACACATTCTATTCTGGTTCTATGGAATAGAACCAGTAAGCCATTGGATATTCTCCTTTCAAGGTCAGAAAAGCACTGTGGTGAAGGTATAGATTAGAGTGCCATCAGCAAAACAGAAATAAAGCCACAAGAAGGGTTAAGACTGTAGAATGAGAAAAACAAAGTGCCCAATTCCACTTTTCATAGTTATTTTCTCTGTGTCCTCAAGCAGGGTCCTGCCATTAGATGCCAGTCAGTGTTTACCTAAACTAAACAAAAACCCAGCAGCAGGCAGGGATGTTAGAATCCCAGAGTTGTGAAGAGATGGGGGCTGATGGAGGGTTCCATTGCTCTAATGTCAGAGTCACAGGTTCTAGTCTTGGCTCTGCCACCAGGCTGTTGTGTGACTTCTGACAATTCTTCTACCTGTAATGTGGGTATAGCCAAAAAGCATCTCCCATGTATAGAACTCCAAACACTGCTAAGGAAATGCACACAGATTTTTCTCATTTAATCCACATGATGGCTTTATTTATAAGGAAGTAACTATTATAGATTCGAACCCATGTCTGACTGACCCCAGAGCTTTGTTCTCTACAATGATTGTCCTTATCTGTGTCTCACCTGACAGGGATGTGGTCAGGACTCTCTTGAAATCACATGCTTATTCTTTCAAAACGTGCTGAGGCCAACAAACCTTCATAATTGGTCTAGTACCAGTTCTGTCATGAAGAGTGGGGGATGGAGCTGCCTGTGATGGAGGTTACTTGCCAATCTCCAGCTCTCTTCCTGGGACCACTGAGCTGGGCAGCCATGTTCTGTACCTGAACTCAAATTATTATAGGGCAAAACAGAATTAATGACTGGTGTTTGCAGGTTTTTTATCCAGATCTTCTTAAACCCCTGGGGCCTTCTGCAAAATGAATGAGTGTAAAGCTGTGAGTTGGTATGTCTCTGGCCAGCCAGTTGGACTCCTTCTAGTACACTGGGCACTTGGGTTTCAGTTATTTCTATCCTGTTAATGTGATTTTTCAAAAATATTTTCTGTCTTTTGGTGCTGTGGTGATAGATGTCCATACAAGGAATATAATCATTTCCTGCTAGTGAGTTTGCTTCTGGTTAGTGTGAGAAAGGAGTTCACCTTATCTGCATTTTCTAGTACTCTACAGAGGGCTCCTTTCACCCACTCTCACATAATTTCTTTGAGACCTGTTGACATGGGTTGTTGGAGCTAGAAGGGAAATTAATGATATATTGCAGTGGCTCCCATCACAGGAAAACTTATTAAAAATACAGAGCTTCAATCCTTCCCTCACCTCAGACCTCTTGAATCAAAATCTCTGAGTGGGTCCTAGGAATCTGTACTCTTTTCAAGCTCTCCAGAATATTTAGCCAGGCTTAGAAACCATAGTCTACTTCAGACCCCTCATTTCACAGGGAGTGAATCTGCAGCTCTAGGAGGAGAAAGAACTTGCCCCAAACATATGTAACATTAGTGCCTCTTTCTCCAATGAAAAGCATTTGGGCTAGGAGTCCAGAGACCTGGGTTCAAGTCCAGGTTTTACTAATCATTACCTTGGGCAAGTCGTTTCATCTCTCTGAGCCTCTGCTTCCTTACTGTGAGAATAATGCTGTCATTGTATTAGGACTCAAAAGAGAGAGTAACACTGGAAATGCTTTGTCAAGCTTTCCATTGTGCTCATGGAAGTTGTTCAGAGCTGCCAGCCAGTGTTCATTCCCCTATACCACACTGTCAGTTGCTGGGCCCTGTCACCAAGACCTCCTCTCTCCTTCTGTTGCAGATTGGAATGGCCACCGGCTGGGGGAGCCTCCTGCAGGATGAGCAGCAGCTGGAGGAGCTGGCAAGGCAGGCTGTGGACCGGGCCCTGGCCGAGGGAGTGTTACTGAGGACCTCACAGGAGCCCAGCTCCTCAGAGGTAAGCCCTTGTCCCCTCCTCACAGCACTGACCACGCTGCTTGGATCCTACTGCCTAATTATCTGGCCCCTGCCAAGCCGGAGGCAGCCTCTTTGGATCAGAGACCACATCTCTTTTGCTTTAGTTTTTTCAATAACTAAAATTGATCTCTAGAAGTATGTAAAGTTAAAATTTAAGTCTGGGGCTTGAAATGTAGTTTAGGCAAGTTACTTAACCTCTCTGAGTTACAGTTTCTTCAAATCTAAAAAAGGGATAATAATGGGCCCTACTTCATGGAGTTGGTTAGAGAATTGGAAGGTAATTCATGTGGAGCATCTAGCCCAGTGAACTATTATTTTTTAAGACCTCCTTAACCACACTAATTGGTGTGGTAGTTGGTTTGTGGTATATCCTTCCAGGACATTTATGTACATTTATATACATATATATGTATATAAAGAAATATAGTTGACCCTTGAACAATGTGAGGGTTGGGGCACCAACCCTCTGTGCAGTTGAAAATCTGCATGTAACTTATAGTCCACTTTCCATCTATGTGGTTCCTCTGTATCAGAGGTTCAGCACCTGCAGACTCAACCAACCCTAAACCACGTAGTGTTTACTATTGAAAAAAATCTGTGTATAAGTGGACTCGTGCAGTTCAAACACATGTTGTTCTGAGTCAACTGTATGTAGTTTAAAAAAAAAATTGGATCTTATATATTATTCTGTGATGTGTTTTTGTTTGTTTTACATTTAACAATCTGTCTTAGAACTGTTTCCAACTCCCTCCATTAAGGTCAGCTTCATTCTGATGCATAATATTCCAAGTGTGGATGGGTCACAGTTTAACTTTCCTCTACTGATGGCTATTTAGGTGATTTCTAATGTTTTATGACTGCAAATAGCACAGCAGGAAATATCCACGTACATGCTGTTTGGGTACCTGTATGAGTGTTTCTCTAGGGTTGATACATATAAGTGGAACCGCTTAGTCTGAACCACATCTTTTTAAAAAATCTCATTCTTAAAAAAAAAAAACTTTAGTTTGTGACTAGATAAGACATTTTTATGATTCAAAGTTCAAAGGGTATGAGAGTTTACAGTTTAATCCCCCCTTCCACATTCCCTTGCTACCCAGTTCTCCTGCCCTGAAAGTAACCTTTGTTTTAGCATTCTTGTTTATTCTTTCAGTTAGTTTTTTCATAACAAGAAAATATGTATATATTCCTTTTCCCCACTTTTTACAAAAAGAGACATACTAGACAAGCTCTTCTGTCCATACGTATGTATTATCCATATTAGTGACTAAAAGAGCTGCCACTGTCTTTTGTTTACCAAGCCACATTCTCTTTTGTCTCTGTGTACCTAGAACCTAGTTAAGGGCCTGGTGGGGATTCCAGACTCAATAACTGTTTACTGAGGCACGAGTGAATGAGAATGGCTGTCACCTGAGGTAGGCTGATACTATAGAAGGTCTGCCTCTGGCTTTGGGAATATAATTGCTTGGTTTGTGAACTTCAGATTTTGTGAACTGTTTGTGTGAACCCAGGATGAAATATCTTCCATTCTGAGATTTTATTTCTTCTGTTAATCAACAGGTATTGTATGAAGGTCCAGCACTTGGTCTTTCTGGAGGTTAATGGAGCCTAGAAAAGGCACAGTCCCCAGTGAGATTCCCAGTCCAGAGAAAAAAGACAGAAAGTGTGTGTATGTGTATGTGTGTGTGGGTGGATTTCATTCCACATCTTTACCAGGTGCCTATTCTATGCAGGGCCATTCTAGGCACTCACAAAGGTGAGTCAGCCAGAGGCCTTAGCCTCTGGAGCTCATGGTCTAGTTGGAGAATGCACCGCAAGACAAAATTAAATAATGTCTATTCTATGAGGAAACATAGGCAGCCTGCACACAATGTTGGCTATCATTTTTAGAAACATTTTTAATTGAAGCATAGTTGATTTACAATGTTGTGTTAGTTTCTGGTGTACAGCAGAATGATTCAGTTTCTTATATATATATATATATATATATATATATATATATATATATATATATATTCTTTTTCATATTTTTCATTATAGATTATTACAAGCTATTGAATATAGTTCCCTGTGCTATACAGTAGGACCTTGCTGTTTATCTATTTTATATATAGTAGTTTGTATCTGCTAATTCCAAACTCCTAATTTATCCTCCTCTTCCCCCTTTGGTAACCATAAGTTTTTTTTTTCTATGTCTGTGAGTCTGTTTCTGTTTTGTAAATAAGTTCATTTGTGTAATTTTTTTAGATTCAACATATAACTGATATCATATATTTGTCTTTCTCTGTCTGACTTACTTCACTTAGTATGATAATCTCTAAGTCCACCCGTGTTGCTGCAAATGACTAGCTATCATTTATTGAGTATCACATGGAAGGTACTATTCTAAACACTTTGGAATCACTGATTCATATAGTCCTTGCCACAGCAGAGATGAGGAAACCAAGGCCCAGAGAAGTTAAGTAACTTGCCAGAGGTTATTTAAATGGTGCTATAATTAGCAGAGCCAGAATTCAAACCCAAGGAGTTTGCCTCCTGAGTCCATGCTCTTGAAATTCCATGCTTTACTGCCTCTCCTGGGATACTGTATAGGACACTTGGAAGAAGGAGGAATTCATTAGTAGTATTTCAACTAGACCTTAAAAGACAAATGGGGGAAAGAAACAGCATAGCAGAGTGCCCCAAAGAAGGAAAAGGCAAAAAATGTTCAAGAGAATGCTGCTGAATGCAGGGCACATAAGTGGGTATAATGGGAAAGAGGCAGGTCAAAGACAGACAGCCAAGAGACTTTGGGTATTGGGCAGAAGAAAAGTATGAACTTTATCCTGTAGATCAGGCTTACAGACCAGCTGTGTGCAGACCAAATAGTTGGCTCTTGCAGTGTTTAGAGATTTAGTTTATTTTTCTTAAATACATGAACAGGGTACAGAATTCAAAAAGGTGTTCAGTATAGAATAAATCTCCTTTCTCCAGTAATTGTTTTCCCTCCCCAGAGGCAAGCATTGTTAGCAATTTTTCACCAGAGTGTCTTTAAAAAGTCAGAGCCAACATTTTTTAAAAGTGAAGTATATAGTTGATTTACAATATTATATTAGTTTCAGATGTACAGCATAGTGATTCAGTATTTTTGCAGATTAAACTCCATTATAGGTTATTACAAGATAATGGGTATAATTCCCTATACTATACAGTATATCCTTGTTGCTTATCTATTTCATATGTAATAGTTTGTATCTGTTAATCCCATACAACTAATTTATCCCTCCCCCATTTGGTAACCACAAGTTTGTTTTCAATATCTGTGAATCTATTTCTGTTTTGCATATACATTCATTTGTATTATTTTTTAGATTCTACATATAAGCAATATCATACAGTATTTGTCTTTCTCTCTCTGACTTATTTCACTAGGCATAATGTCCTCTGGGTCCATCCACGTTGTGGCAAATGGCAGTATTTCATTCTTTTTATGGCTGAGTTATATTCCATTTTTTATATATACATACATATATATTGGGTTGCATGCACTCAGCATATTAAATCACCCCTCACATAATGTGTAATAATTTATTTTCTAACTCTTAAAGGCTTCAAGGTAGAAAAAGCCTTACTCTCACAAATACCCTTCCTTAGTTTTGTCTTGAATTGATCCTGAGGAGGACAATTTGGGAATTATGTACCAAAATTTTAATTGGATTTACCCTAATTACCTGAAATCTCCACTTCTAGAAACTTACAATTTCTGAACCATCTCACACACAAAATACCTAAAATATATATTCTAGGATGTTCACTGAAGCATTGATTTGTAATGGAGGAAAAAAAAGAAACCACCTCAATGTTCATAATAGAAGGTTAGATTCAATAAATTATGGTATATACAAAGATGGACTACTATACAGCCATTAAAATGAGTCCTCTGTTTGAAGGTATATGGAAAAGTCTGAAACATTTATAAAGCAAAGGACAGTACAATGTATATATTATATACTCTGTGTTTTTAAAATGTATGCATACATTACATTAGTCTAGAAGGTTACATGAGACACTAGTATACCATTTGTCTCTGGGGAGAACTGGATCATTGGGAGTGGAAGTAAGATATACTTTTCAGTATGTATCCTGTCTTTTTTGAATTTATATCATGTATTTGCACTACCCATTCAAAATAATAATATTTTAAAAATATATAAATGCCAAGTTCTAACACCATTAACTCGTACTACTGTTTAATGACAAACTGATATTAACTCAGAAGTGAGACTCACGAATGCTTAATATAATATAATATAAGTCACAAAATCATCTTATCAAAACAAATATATGTATGTTCCTGGTATGACTGAAGCCTTATCCTGTGCTCTAGAAATTGACACAACATTGTAAACTGACTATACTTCAATACAAATTTTTTAAAAAGTCATCTTATCATCTCTTACCCAAGTTCTAGTTCAGTTGTTGTTGGAATCTCAGAATGTATTACTCCCTTCTAAAAATAGTATTCTAGATGGATTTCTTGGCTCTGCCAGAGTCCAAAGCACTCAGGATGCAGCTGAACTCCAGGCTTGGCAACCTGGGTCACCATCTCCAAGACTGGGAGGAAACCATTCTTGGCTCCTATTCTGGGGGCCAGAGTTCACTTCTGCTTCAGCCCTACCAGCAGAACTCTCCCTTTCCCCCCAACCAGAAGGCTCGGGGACTGGGCTTGGTTGGATATGAACTGGCTAGGAGTTCTTTATGTGTGTGTGTTTGTGTGGTTGTTGTTTGGTAACCATTGTGGTTCAAATCCCAGTGTCACTTAACAGCTTTATATAATTTTGGACATGTTATTTAACCTATATACAACTCAGTTCCCTTATCTATTTATTAGGTATAAATAATGATAGTATCTTTCTAATACAGTTAAATGATGAAGCCGTATAAAGTATTTAAAACAGTGCTGAGCACACAGTAGGTGCTCAGTAATCTTTTTGGTTTGTTTGTTTGTCTTTGTTTTTGGCCATTTTGCTTCAGTTTTTTTTTTTTTAACGTAAAGAGATAAAATAGAGTCTAGAACTTCTCTTTCCTCCTCCTATTCTCCTTCCTCTTTTCTCAGAGGTAACCATTATTCTGCAGTTTGTGTGTCCTCAATAAATGTAGGCCACACTTTCCGTGGGGTTATGTTTGCAGAAAAACAATCAATTCACAGGTATTCTACCCCTGCTCACTCTCTCCTTGATCAGGTGGTGAGCTATGCCCCATTCACACTCTTCCCCTCACTGGTCCCCAGTGCCCTGCTGGAGCAGGCCTATGCTGTGCAGATGGACTTCAACCTGCTGGTGGATGCCGTCAGCCAGAATGCTGCCTTTCTGGAGCAAACTCTCTCCAGGTGCTGGGCAGTGGGGCATGGGGGGCTGGGAGCTGCTAGAACCAAGGGACTAGAAGGCTAGGGAGCCATGAGGGATTGCCCTGGCAGCTGACTTGGTGGGGTGGGAGACAGGTACTCCCCAGGAGAAACAAAAAGCAGTAGAATAGAAGTCAGAAGATCTGGCTTCTAACCCTGGCTCTACCACTTACTTATACGGCCTCAAGCAAGTCCCTTTCTTTCTGTGGGCCTCAATTTCTCAGGTTGGCATGCCACAGCTTCCCCCTGGGCCTTAATTTCTCATCTGTAAAATGAAAGGTTGGCCTAAATCTAAGGTCCCTTCTAACACTGACATTCTGTGATTCTCTGATCTGTGACCCCCTGCTTTGAAGATTGAAATTTCCATTTGGAATTAGGGAAGGTCAGTCTAGTTTTAGAGAAAACAGAGGGGAGGGGGTGTTACTGGGTTTAAAGTCACATTTCCTATGTCTCTTAAATAGTGGCCCTTTCTTGTCTTCTCAGGCCTCTCATGTCTGGGTGGGATGGGCTGCAGACTGGGCCACACCTAGTTCATAAGCCCCTGAAATGGCTCACTGCATCACCCCTCTCTCTTTCTCCCTTAATCTTTTTTTCTTTTCCCTTGAGGCTCTGGGACAAGGGAAATATCTCTACTCTAGAATAAGTTCTTTATTTTAGAATTAAATTAGAATTAAATACACATATATATGTATTTGTGTATGTGTGTGTATATATATATAGAGAGGAGAGATATATACATGTATACATATATACATGTATGATTAATTTTTCAAAAGAAAACAATTATTTTGTTAAAGACAAAATCTTTAAAAAATGTGCACACTGGTGTGAGGGTGAATATGAGAAGGGATTATAATGGTAAGAAGTTTGGAAATCACTGACTTGGAGGTAAAAACCCAATGAATGATGAATATACAAACCTTTCTACCAGTCTTTCTCAGGATGGGCCCAGCTTTTGTACCTGTAATTCTGGACAGTGGGAAATGAGCAGCATGATTTATGACCTTTACCCTAAAGATGCAGTTATGTGTGAGACCTTCCCTGCAGCCCATCTCTGCAACCCCTGCCTTCCCTACTCCCCGCTCCTCTGAAATACACACAAACCCTAGCTTGTAAGGGAGAAGAGGCCCAGGATTACGTGTGCTAGAACAGCAGCCTAGGTTCTAGGGCTGAAGGGGGAGCACCTCTTCAGAAAAGGGAAAATATGCCTCAACTTCCCTAGAGGCTGAAGCCCTGCTGGGGACTCTCCTCACCAAAGGCTGGGAAACCCCATGAACGAGCTGGTTGGGGAACAGAGGAACTTCAGGGCAGGCCTGAGCTACATGGGTTCAGTGGTTCCCTGTAACAAGGTGAGTCTGGGAGTCAGGCTTGAGCAGGCATGCAGAGACCACTGAATCTTGAGAGGCAGCAGGTTAATTATACCTCATGTCACATCACAGCAGCTCACTCGACCACGATGATGAGCTAGCACAGACATGGTCCCCACATTCATGTGGTTTATAGTCCAGTAGGAGAAACAACACTAATCATCACACAAAATGAAAAATTGCAGCTGCAACCAGTGCTATAAAGGAGAGGTCCACGGTGCAATGAGAGCGCACAGCAGAGGGATCTGACCCAGTCAGGGAAAGCTGCCCTGTGGAAGTTACATCATATGAGGACTGGTTGAATAGGATATTTAGCTTGAGTCAGAAAAATCTTTTGGGGCAGGGTGTAACTTCTGTCTTCTAGTCCCTGAGAGCTGCCATGGAAGAGTTGGAGAAGACTTCTCCTGGGAGGTCCCAGTGTGTAGGGAAAGCTACAGAGAGTTAATATTAGGTCAGCCAGAATGCTTACCAACTATCAGAGCTATTCAAGTACAGAATGGTTATATCAAATGCCATTTTTGAATTCTTCTTGGGACCACACAATATGTTCAATTGTGTACATTTAATATCTCATTTACTCTTCACTACAACTCTATGATATAAACATAATTATATTCCTCTTCATTTTACACAGGTGAAATTATTCTCTGAGGTTGCCCAGTAGTGAGTGGTAGAAATGGGATTTGAACCCAGGTCATCTGGCTCTAGAGCTGGGTTCTCTACAGGGTTGGTGTGGGTGTTTAAGTTTGGATCAGTAGACCCAGAGAGGATTCAGAAATCACTGGAACTCCGTGACCTTTAAGGTCCCATGTAATGCAGAAAATACTGTTTCCTCTTCCAGCACCATCAAAAGGGACAACTTTACTGCTCGTCTCTTTGACATCCACAAGCAAGTCCTGAAAGAGGGCATTGCCCAGGTAACCATTCCCCTCTCCACCTGAGTCTAGGACCTGCCCCTCCCATCTCTCACTTTTTTTTTTTAAACCAGAAGATTTTGGCCCAGTACCTGAACTCATGGGAATCTGCCTCTCATTGGTCATTGGTTTGTACATCAGTGGTCAATCCTGGGATGACCAAAAGAATGATTCCACTGGATTGGGGAGTGTTAGATGGCACCTCTAATCTCTGTAGAGTACATAGTACCTGTATGCCTCTTGGTTAGGCCCTCAGAGTCAGACACTGGGAAATGTCCTCAGCCTTCAGTTTTCTCCACAGACTGTGTTCCTGGGCCTGAATCGCTCAGACTACATGTTCCAGCACAACGCAGATGGTTCCCCAGCTCTGAAACAGATTGAAATCAACACCATCTCTGCCAGCTTTGGGGGCCTAGCCTCCCGGACCCCAGCTGTGCACCGGTGGGTCCCTTGGGCAGCCCCAGGAACACCATTGGGGTGACAGCCTGATGAGCCTACAATCACAGGTGGGGTCAGGGATCTCCAACGCTGACTATGCCTTCCTGAGCTTTGGGTCATGTGTTTCCCCACCATGGCACAGTTTACACTTGTAATTAGGTCTTGGTATGTCAGGGAGAGAAAGGACCTCATGGTTCATCTAGTCTCACCCCCTCATTGTATAAGTTAGTATTCCAGGCAGAAGGAACAGTATCTGTGAGGGTCCTGAGGTAAGAAAGAGCTTTCATGTTTAAAGGCCTGAAAGAAGGTCAGAATCCAAGGCAGAGAGGAACAGGGGCTTCCCATCTGAGGGCTGGGCCCTAGTAGCATCCACTTCTAGTCAACAGTGATGCTCTAGTTTGCTGTGATTCCATATGGTCTACAGCAGGATTCCAGACAGCAGCTGGGGCTCAGGGAAAGGGGTTCCAGTTCACTGGGAGGCTGGTATGGAATGGAAACACAGGGTCTCAGGGTTCCTTTGGGCATATGCACCAGGGGCTAGGCTTAGGCAGCCCAGCACTCCAGCCTACAGGAGCATGATGATAGGATGCTGTTTAGTGCTCAGCTGATTCTCAAAGTGATGTTCCTATAAGTGTCTGTGAGTCACAGGTCCATCCAATTACTAAACAGACATCTCTCTTCCAACAGACATGTTCTCAATGTTCTGAGTAAGACCAGAGAAGCTGCCAAGATCCTCTCCAATAATCCTAGCAAGGGACTGGCCCTGGGAATTGCCAAAGCCTGGGAGCTCTACGGCTCAGCCAAGTAAGGGGGAGAAAAAGTGGTAGCAGAATCCTGCTTTAGATTCAGCATTCTTGGATGCAGCATCTTCTTTGCCTGTCATCATTAGGAAATGAAGGAATTTTTCTTGGAATAGAAGCTTACACTTTGAAGTGCCAAAATCACTTTAATGGAGTTTTGGGCTTCTTAAATAAGAGATGCTGACAATAATTTAGTCTTGTGTTGCTGGCTGAAAGTCATCATTGTGACTATCAGTGATTGCATCTTGATATAATGCAGAGGTGCTGCCTGGATTGTGAGAAGCATGTGAGGCTGTTTGCCTACACTAATGGCCCCAGCTGTTAGGCTTTAAGCTTTTATTCTTTTTCTTTGTAGTTTTTCTGTCTGTTTCCCTACTAACAGCTCTTACTTCTTATTGCTGTCATCATGCTTAAAATATGGAATCCTCCACTCTCATCCCTATATCTCCTTGCTATAGTTTGGGAAATCAAATGATCTGAGTTGTTTATTTGTGTCTAATGAGTGTGAGGGCCTTTTTGATGAGTAAATGCATAAGCTTTGATTTAGAGATTTTGGTATCTGTTTTAACTGTTTAGAGGCTTTTTTTTTTTTTTTTTTTTGCTTCCTTCCTATTTCTCAGCCATGTTTCAGATATGTAAAGATGTTAGGTAAGTGACTTCTGGTAAGTGAGGGGCCACTGTACTACTAACAATTATTGTAATATTAATATAGCATTCATAGTTAACCCTTAATGAGCACTTATTAGTGCCACACTTTGTGCTAAGCATTTCATATACAGGATGTCATTGAATCATTTCAAACACTCTGAGGTAGATACTATTCATGTCTCGCATTTTACAGATGAGGAAACTGAGGTTCAGAGAAGTGAATTGTTCAGGGTCAAGTGGTAAGTTGGTGGTAGAGCCCTGAGTCCACCTCCCCCTAGAACCTGCATTCTTAATCATTTCATTGCCTCCAAGAGACCCTCTCTGGGCTTGTTAAACCTCACTAGGACTCAGAAAACAGATTGAGCATTTAGAAATCATTAGACAAATATTCTGTCAAGTAGAACTCTTGACTAGGTCGTATTTTAAGAGTGAAGCCAGGAGATGGGTCAGCTAGGGAACTGCTGATAGACAAATGCTATGGAGGTTTCTCTAGCCAAGCTGGAGAGAAATAACATGGAGAGAAAAGTTTTATGTGCCCAAAATTAAGCATTGGTAGATAGGAGCTGTAGGGTGCCTGAGTCAGGATTGAATTCCGTCATTTTGAGAGTCAGATAGGTGCTTCTGCTGACCTAAACATGACCTTTGCTAAAGTCCATTCTTTTCCTCTGAATTCAGTTTCCTCACTTGTAAAATAGGGTTAATAGTAATACCTAAAAGGGTGGTAGTGAGAATTAAATGAAATCATGGATTTGAAAAAATCTTTAAAAAATTCGATGAAGGTGATTACATGGTACTTTCAATAATAACAACAATACTACTACTAATAATAGTAATAGTAGCTACCATTTAAGGAGTACTAGTTTTATTTTACAGAATAGCATACTGAGGGCTCAGAGAGGTTGAATAAAACTCGCCCAAAGTCACACAGGTAGTAAGTTTAGAATTCATGTCTATCTACCTCTAAAGCCTGTGTTCTCTCTACTACACTGTTCTGCTTCCAAGAAGAATGATCCCATAATGTAGATTGAAAAACTGAGGCTCAAGCATTTGCAGAACAGATGAATTTTCATCAATTATCTCATACTTTTTTAAAGGATTTTTTAAAATGAATTATGATTTCAATTTAGACATTTATTCAAACTCTTTAAATATAGTGTCTGCGGTTGGAATGAGTAGGGATTAACAAGGGGGATTTTTGATACAAAAGGTTGGGAACTGTGATCTATTTGACACCCTTATCTTATACATGGGGAAACCAGGGCCCAACGAAAGAAGCTGACTTACCCAAGAGCATACCATATGTCACTGGCAAAGCCAGGACTGGGATTCAGGAGTCCTCATTCCCAATCAGCATGCTACTGCTACTTCACCTTCTTTAGCTGACAAATTTCCTAGTCCTGTTCCCAGCAGATTGCTCAGAACTGAAGGTAGGGCAGAACTGAGGTAGAATATGCTTTCTGAGTCTGACTCCGATTATTTGCCAGGGGGCAGGCTGACTTCATTAACCAAGGCTTGCAGTTCTACTTTCACCTACAGCCTCCAGGCTTCCTCCTCCACATCTTCTTGGAGGTAGGCCAGTCTGGGCCAAGTGCCACCTTTCCACCCACGAGCAGAGCAGATCAGGCTGCAGAGTAAAGAGCAAGGTCATTGGCCTTCAGAATACTCTCGGGACAAGATGGCTTGTGAAAGCACCATTTCTAGCTTGTTTCTCAGCTACCCAACTAAGCCAAGACTCAGCTTAATGTCATTTCTGACCTCAAGAGATTTCAAGCAAGCCAGGAGAGGAGGTACACTAGGACCTGTATTTCTGCTAAGTGGAAAGGAGTCAGGCAGAGTGTAGTCCAAAAGGTACAGCTGAGGCAAGGAGAAGCAGAGACAAACAGACAAGAGGCCAAGAACAGAACGTCAGGAATCCACACTTAGAACCATAAGCCAAGTCTGCCCACCCAAGAGTCTCAGCAATAAGCTTCAGGCACAGAGCAGTAGAACTACAGCAAAAATGGAGTTTGGTACTGCTGAACGTTGGTCTTAAGAGAGTCTGGTGGGGAACTAGACCTGTCTTTGACAACTGAAAATAGCTTGCCTGGTAGCCAAACAGACAGTTCTTTGGCATTAGTGTTTCCCTGAGTCCTTGAGCTCTTGCTTCTTAAAGAAACTTGTGGATAAGCAGAGAGGAAGAGACCAGGTAAGCCTCAGTGATCCCATTAATACTGTGGGACCTGCGTATGTCACAGAAATGTTGAGAGGCCCCAGGAGATAATGCCTTATTCATAGCTGGTTTTGTAGGGTTTCTGTAGGATTCCATTGAGCTATTCTAGTGTTTTATGCAAGAATCACACACTCTTTTATTATATGCTTCACAATCTTGTAATAGAGTCCTTAACTCCCAACGCCCAGCATTGTTCTTTTACAAAATATTCTTCAGTACTCTCATCTGTTTATTCTTCCAGCAGATTTTAGAATCATTGTGTTAAATTCCAAGAAAAGGTCCTGTTGGGTTTTTGAGATGGTTTTAAATCTAAATTTTAATTTGCACAGACTATTGACATCGTTGCAATATTTCATCTGTTAGAGAAGGAACAGAGACAGCTCCATTTTTTTTAAGTTTCCTGTTTTCAGGAAATAATGTGTTGTAGCCTCAGGTGTCTATGCCTGAGGCAGTCCTGAGTTGAGAGGACATCTGCTCTTTCAGGGAAGCTGTGTTCTGGTTCTTACTCCGAAAGGGGTGTGGGATGGAGGGAAGACAAGTTCTGTAGCCATCGTGGGCCACCTGTGCTCTTTCCCCAGTGCTCTGGTGCTACTAATTGCTCAAGAGAAGGAAAGGAACATATTTGACCAGCGTGCCATAGAGAATGAGCTACTGGCCAGGTAAGTAAAGGAGGGGAGACCTCCAGATAATGACCCCAGGATTGGAGAGAGCCACTCAGAATAGAGCATCCACTCTTTCTGACTTTTACCCATCTTTCCCAGGAATATCCATGTAATCCGGCGAAGGTTTGAAGATGTCTCTGAAAAGGGGTCTCTAGACCAAGACCGAAGACTGTTTATGTAAGTGTTCACGTAGCATTCCCCAGGGATCCAATAGATGACTGGTTTAGGAAACTCATTCTGCCGTCTGCTTCCCCTAAATGATCCTTTCTTCTGGGAAATATGACATCTTGCTTCCTTCTCTCTGAATTTTAGGGTGAACTCTGAAAATATCCCATCATTCCAGGAAATTTTAGAGAAGGCTCGCCAAGTTCTGCTTCTGAAGGGTTGTATCAGAGCTCCTGTTCTGGACAACCTTAGTTTTCATGTGCTTCAGGGCTCCCAAGTTTTCTTGCCCTTCTTGGCTGGTCTAGTGAGACCTGGGCAGTTGGGCTGGGCAGTCAGGGAGGAAGAGGAGTAGCCAGCTCATCCTCTGACTGGTCTGGGAGTTGCTCTCTGAGGTCTCAGGCAAGACCTCAAGGGGCCTGATTTGTGTTCCAAGCTAGGCCCTGTGAGTCCCTTCAGGGGATACCACAAAGTGACTTTAATATCACATATTGGATAGCATTGTTTACAGCACACATATTTAGACCTGTAAATTTGTGATTCTTAAAATTAAAAACCTCCTGGCATTTCACAGTACCACTTACTATTTTCAAAATGTGTTTTTATCTTAACAAAACAGTCATTAATTTACTTTCTAGATAAACCAATGTCAAATAAATCAAAGAAAAGGGAAAGAAGTTAAAAAAGACAGTCTGTGGCTTAACTAGATTCTTAAATTTGCACCTCCCCACCCTCATCCCACTACCATTTAAAAAAATCTCAGCCTGATTTCAGCTGCTTTAAGCAGTGTAAGTACAAGTGTGTTTGCTAAGTGTGGCAATATAATTCTGCTGCTCAGTAATTTGGAGCCCACTTTTTAAGAGTTTACCTAATTTGATTCTGGTTACTTTCTTTTTTCCCTCTGGCCTTACTAGAATGACTTTAGATCTGGAATATTAGAAGATATTCCCTGCTGCATATCTCCATTTTTTAGTGAAAGCATTGATGACATGGGAATCTACTTTCATGCTTCCAATGAATCCCTGTTGAGGCTACCCCTGTTGACTAACTTCAAAGAAGCCAAAGGCATTTTGATGCACCCAGAAATTGATTGAACCACTGAACACATCAGTTATAATTTAACACAGCGACTTTCTCCACCTTGTGTTCTAGGGACGGCCAGGAAGTTGCTGTGGTTTACTTCCGGGATGGCTACATGCCGAGTCATTACAGTCTACAGGTTGGTATTTTCTGTTAGACCATTCTTTGCCTCGTGGGACCCACCATTGTCCCTCGGAGATTCAACGCATGTATCACAACAACCTGGGTTTTCCCCTAAGCCTTGGCTTCAGTTCTTCCTCAGGGAACTTGCTGCTGGAACTTCCTATCCTTCCACAGATTTTTGCTGCCTCTCACTGTCTATACACAATGCTTCACAATGCTTCAGCCATTCACATTGTTTCTAGGGATATGCTGGTAAATGTTTAATAGTTATCTTTCTGGGGAGGAAAGCCCCTATTTGTAGCATTTTCTGATTTCTATGGCATAACTACTCCTATCATGGCCAATTTCAAAGCTACCCAATTTAACATCTCTGAACGGAGTTCGGAAGAGATGGGTACAGTCAGCCCTTGCTAGCCAGTGCAAACCAGTTCCACACCACTGACTGTTTCCTTCTTGCCAACTCTTTTCTTTTATCTGCTTAATAAAGTTTTTATCACCTGTCTCTTCATGTTAATGACAGTAATGATAATATCACCTTAGCTTGCTATTTTACTATGCAGTTTCAAAATTACATTCCACATCTACTATTTCATTTATTCCTTACAACCACTCTGTGGAGGTATAATTATCCCCATCAGGTAGATGAAGAAATAAGGTTCTGAGAGATGCAAGGGCTTAATCTAAAGTTCCATAGGGAGTTGCCAGGCTTTCTAACTCTCAGTCCAGTGGCATTCCCTGTATATCCTCCTCCTCCCCCTGCCTCTAATCAACAGCATGGGGAGGCTAAGAAGCCCTGCTTTCTGTTGGGAGAAGGTAAAGGAGGAAATAAGAGAAAATACCATGAATAGTAGTCTGGGTGTCATGAACATTTGGCTCTGCCTCTATGTGACCGTGAGCAGGTTCCTGACCCTTTCTGGGCTCAGTTTCTGTAAACTGAGAGAACTACACTAGAAAATTGAGGGAACTCCTTCTAGATCTATAATTCTTTGAATATAGGATTCTCCCTACGTCCCAGCTGTACAGGGAACAGCTCCACAGAGGTGGCAGCTCTATAGAAGATCCTTTCCTCTAGAAAGTGGTTAGTGGTGGCAACTCACTGACTAAAATAGAGAGAAATTGTCTATTGGGAAAATGGATCCAGGTTCCAGGGCAAGGGATTTGGGGGAAGGGGCCAAAGAAAACTTTATTTAGCTGACAAGGAAGGAAATTAGTATGTAAGAAGGAAAACATTTTTAGGGAACTGAGAAACACAGACCAGGTTTAGACATGGAAATAAATCTGCTAGGCTCAGGACTTACTAGGTGATTGTGAGCAAGTCCTTGCTCATCTCTGAGTTTTGCTTTCCCTACTTGTCACATAATGGGGTACTTCTCTGGGTTTATCTCTGATATTCTAGGCACTAGCTTAGTTGTTTAGGTGGCTGGGGTTATTGGTGTAGACCAGGCAGAGGTGCTGCAGGTGGACTGATTCTATCAGAGAAAGGACAGCAGGGGTGAGGGTGGCATGGAGTGGTGAGATTGCTCCTCAGGCTATAGCCTTGATCCTGTTGTGGGCGGTTTGATGTAGTCTGCAGTAAGGACAGACTGTCTCCCTGGTGCCTCAGAATGGAGGCGTGATCCTCTGCTGTTTCCCTGCCTCTCACACCCTAAACTCCTGGCCCACCAGACTATTCATCTTTTGCTACTCACCTGCAGACCTTTGTTCCTATTATTCTGTTAACCTGAATATCTCTTCCCTGTTGTGTCTCACCTGTCATACTCTTATCTGTCCACTCATATGTCACCTCATTAAATAACAATAACATTTATTGAGCACCTACAGAGCTTCAGGCACTGTGTTAGACACTGGGGATACAACAGGAAATGAGACCAGCAGCAAGTGTCTAATCCTTATGGAGCTCACATTTTGGTCAGGGAAATGGTCATCAGAAAGTAAACAAAAGTAGAAAAAATGGTTTTTTTAATAGCTGGGGGAAACTCTGAATGAAACAGGGTGAAAAGGTAGAGAATTATGGGGAAACCCGTATTTAATAGGGTGGTTTGAGAAGCTGACTTTGAGCTGAGACTTTAGGATGAGAAGGATCCAATCACCCATTGGAAAATTCAAAATGAAAAGAATCCCAGGCAGAAGGAATGCAGCAATGCAGAGACCCTGAGGTGGAAATGACACTTGTGTGTTTGAGGATTGACAAACCTGTGTGGCTGGAAGGGGTGGAGGGATGGCATGGAATGAGGTTGAAATGGAGACAAGAGGCAGATCCCACAGGATCTTTATAGGCTGTGCTAAGGAGTTTGGATTTTATCTGTAGTACAGTAGGAAGCTGAGCTCCTAAACAATTGTCCCACCCCTTTCAAACCTCATCAATTTTTTTTACACCCTTTCACCTTTTGTCATTTTCCCCTTTAATTATAGTCATGTGTCATTGTGATAGACTGTGAGTTCCCTGAGGGCAAGAATCCTTCAGATTAGGATGGGCCACACCTGCCTCACAAGGATGTTGCAGTGACCCTGGAAGATGATGAATGTGAGGATACCTGGCACCTGGTGGATGCTTATTAAAGGTCAGCCAAAGTGAAATCAAATAGAATTCCTTCTGGTTTCTTCTCTCTGCAGAACTGGGAAGCACGCCTGCTGCTGGAGAGGTCATGTGCTGTCAAGTGCCCAGACATTGCCACCCAGCTGGCTGGGACTAAGAAGGTGCAACAGGAGCTGAGCAGAGTAGGCATGCTGGAGCACGTGCTCCCTGGCCAGCCTGAGGCGGTGGCCCGCCTCCGTGCCACCTTTGCTGGCCTTTACTCACTGGACATGGTGCGTGGACAGCCCACTTCTCCCACCACAGGCCTCCTGGGTATCAAGGACCCAGAGCCCGATGTGCTGGCACTGGGCTGGACTTGAGTCAGTGATGCTCTGTGAAAACCCCTAGAGCCCTGGGAAGTAGGGCTGGAATCCATCATAAGCTCCCTCAGCAAAGATGGAAATGGGGGTGGTAACCAGCGGGGAGGGCTGAGGCAGAACAAGAATTGAGGACTGTACCAGCTTTTCAGGCCTTCTGCTGCTACAGAGAAAGCTTATTCTCATTGTACTCACTGCTGCAGGGGGTTTGTTGGGGGTCACATCCAGATAGTAGCATCCAGCTTGGAGGAGCTTAAGGCTCTTTCTCCTCCTGCTCTTCCTCAGATGCTGCTCTACACAACAGCAGGACCTCAGCTCCTGCATCTTTGGCCTAAGACTGTTGGTGACTGCTTTCTTGCCTTCTGCCAGGGTGAAGAAGGGGACCAGGCCATCACTGAGGCCATTGCTGCCCCTAGCCGCTTTGTGCTGAAGCCCCAGAGAGAGGGTGGAGGTAGGTGGTTCTCCCTTTGCAGGGCTGCTCAGTGAAAGGGGGCTAACAGACTGTTACCAGTGCTAACTGGTACTTGCTCTTAGCACAGTCCCAGAGTTAGTGATAGGTAATGGAGAGGGAGGAGTTAACTGACTCAGGAATGCCTTTCACCTGATTGGGTGTAGGAAGGTCCAGGAGGAGCAGATTCAGGCAGAAGTGATGAGTTCTGTTTGGACATGTTGAGTTTGTTTTGGGAGCTCATGGGATATCTATCCTATGTCTAGAGCAGCAGGGAGCTCTGAAGATTTGGAAGTTAACAAGTTATAGAATATAGATGGAGCCTTGGAAGAGATCTCCCTGAAAAAAAAATGTATACATAGAGGGGAGAACAAGGGTGGAGGATCAATTCCTTGGGAATACCAGCATTTAAAAGGGGCAGGAGCCAGTTGGGGAGGCTGAGAAGAAATAGCCATAAACAGGTAGGAGTAGAACCAGGGCAAGACGGTGTGGTGGAAGTTGTGTTTGCTTGTGTTGGGGCTCTCCTATTAAGGTGACATTTCCTCCGCTGAAGCCAGGCCTTGTCCTGGCTTCACTGAGCTAGTGTCAGGAACTGAGACCCCTTACTTGTCCATATGGCCCTAGAAGTAGGAGCACAGGGTGGAAAAAGTGAGCAGAGGGTCCAGGATGACTGGTTAGTGGAATTGCAGGTAACAACCTATATGGGGAGGAAATGGTACAGGCCCTGGAGGGGCTGAAGGACAGTGAGGAGAGAGCTTCCTACATCCTGATGGAGAAGATCGAACCTGAACCTTTCGGGAATTGTCTGCTACGATCTGGAAGCCCTGCCCGAGTGGTCCAATGCATCTCAGAGCTGGGAATCTTCGGGGTCTATGTCAGGTAAGCCAGACAACGTGTTTCCTTATCTAGTAACTAAGGCCAAGGACCCAAGATCTGCCCACCTCAGAGGGCTATCAAATGAAGCCCAGAGAAAAAGTGCTTTGCACATGTAAGGGGAATTCCAATTAGTTCCAAGATGGATGAGAAAATAACCCTGGACTAGGAGACCCCAGGGAAGAAAAGGATTTGGGTCCAGCTCCCAGGCCACCTGAGAGTCTGGGGGAAGGTGGGATGGGCCAGTTAGAGATACTCAGTGGCTTTGGAAGGCTGAGTGGCCCCTGGATTTGGATTTGAGCACTGAAGAATCAGGAAGAGAGGAAACTGGGAATTTGTAAGAAACAGTTCCTGGTCCCTCTTACCACTTCCTGCAAAATACTCACTCCAAGGTCAGGGCAAGGAAGGAATACCAGCTCCTACCATGCTCCTACCTGCCCCTCTCTATAATCTTCCCCTCTAACCACTCCACTTGAGGCATCTCTGCCTGCCACTTCCTCCCCAAACCCCATCACCACCGCAGCCATCTTGAGAGAGGTAGAGAAGGAAATTTACAGCTGCAGAACATGAAATGTAAGCCTGGCATCATGCTAAGTGCTTTACCTGCTTTATTTAATCCTCATGACCATCGTGCAAAGTGAGAGGTATTATCCCTATTTTAAATTGAGGAAATTGATATTTAGAAAGGCTGAGTAACTTGCTCAAAGAAACAGAGCTAATAATATCCAATTTAGGTTGCAAACCCAAATCTGATTGCAGAATCCTAGCACTTTCTCAAGTGTAGCCAGTCACCGATGTACTGCTCATCTGGGACCTAGGATGGCCTTGGGTTTGGGGCCTGGGTCCAGGTGATGGAGTTGTATGTCTCCTGCCCCCATTTCTATAGGCAGGGAAAGACACTTGTGATGAACAAGCACGTGGGACATCTACTTCGAACCAAAGCCATCGAGCATGCAGATGGTGGTGTGGCAGCAGGAGTGGCAGTCCTGGACAATCCATACCCTGTGTGAGGGCACAGCCAGGCCTGCCCAGACTTCGTTCAAAAGACCTTCTATTGTTTGTACTTGTCATTCCTCTTCTAGCCCTCCTGAGGGGCTGCCCTCCCCCTACTTTGGGAAGGCTGGTCTCTTCTAGAGGTTTCCAGGGTCTTCATGGAAGGGTGAATGCTGGGTACCTTCCCCCAGCTCTCCCACCTGAGGACCAGAAAAATTGTTTCCATTAGGTGAGATCTAGAAGCCCCTAAATCCTCAGGGTGTGGGTATAGCTGAAAAGCAGCTGATCTGAGGTAAGGGTCCGTAACCCTGCCACCCTCCTGTCAGCCCCTCATCAGCCTTTTCAGCAGGTTCCATTGTCTGACTTGAGATGACTGAGGGGTAGGAGGAAAAGGGTGGATGGGCACACTTTCCCCACCTCTGCCTTAAATAAAACTACTTTGATGATTCTGTGATTCCTTGGTTTGTGCATTTAGGGGTTGGAAAAGGTATAATCAGAGTCTCCCTAGCCCCAGACCCTATGGATAGGACCCTGAAATTCCAATCCTTAGTCACTCACTGATGCTCCCACAGGATCACAGGGAAGAGAGAGGGTTTCTGGCAGGAACCCAGGAGGGAAGGCAACCATAATGGGACATCACAGTTGTATTCTGGCTTCAGTTGCTTTCTTGCTTAGCTCAGGAGCTTGTTAAAGGACCTGTGAGTGAAGCCCTGCCTAGCTCTGCCTAAACCAAAAGTTCTGGAAGGAGAATATTGGGATATTCCTGGGGAATACCTTACCATCCCCCACACAAATCAGAACAGTTAGCAAGTATACAGCCTGTAGGATACCCAAGAGAACAAGTCAGCACCTTCTTGAGGTCACAGGCTTTATTCCTATAGCCACAGGGCTTGAGTAGGACTGGGACAAACAAAACTTCATCTGAGAGTGAGCAAGACTCTGTTCGGGGGAGGGTGGGAATAGAGGACAAGAAAAGCAAGCTCCTCTGGTCCTAGGAACATACCACATTTATTCCTGCAAAGACACAGATGATCTGAAAACCCTCCGGCAACTGAGCCTGACTGCGCAGCCCCTGGAGCAAATTGGCAGACAAGCACTGCCATGTGGCACAAAAGGGAATTCAGACCCACAACAGAAGCAGCAAGTGTTTAAAAAAATAATAATCAATTGTTCCAGGACTCACAAATAGGCATGTCTAAGGGCAAGTGCATGCCCAAGATAAGTCCTGGAGTTTCCTGAGAGAGCTGACATAGGATTACAGAGTTGCTTCCCTGCTTCAGTCTATGCCCTCACTTGCCCACTGAACACTTAACTGGGGACATGACCTTCAGGTCCCTGTTCTGGGCTCCAAGGGCTCTTTGCAGTCTAGGGGCACAGCAACCTGAGGCTGACCTGGGCCCTGTCCCATCTGCCTGGCAGTCACAGGTAGTTGCCTCCACCCAGAGGCAAAGCTGGTCCTTGATCTCAGACAGTTGGTTGAGGGAGGTGGTGTGGGTCAGTACTGGCCCTTGGTACTCCTGGATACGGGCAAGGAGGGTGGGCAAAACTTTAGAAAGCCAAGCAAGGGGAATCCTGGGTAAAGGACAGGGTCTTGTTCACTGGGTGGTCAGGCAGCGGTGGCTGAAGAGCTGGGTGATGACGGATGGGTCAGCCACAGTGGACGTGTCCCCCAGGTCGTGGTCATTCTTGGCTATCTTCCGAAGCACTCGCCTCATGATTTTCCCTGGGAGAACCACAAACTTCTGGTTACCTGGTGACAGCACTGACCCACTCCAGCCCTGCCAAAGGCTTCCATCCACATACTCTGCCACCACTAGGCCTTGGCCAATCCCAATCCCAATCCCAATCCCTTGAGGCTTCTGAACATACCTGAACGGGTTTTAGGCAAGCCAGGTGCATTCTGGATGTAATCCGGTGTGGCAATGGGGCCAATCTTTTCTCTAACTGTAACCAACAAATCATGCATTTTTCCAGTACCCTTAGCCAGGCTTCCAAAAGCCAAGGTAGAGATGGCTTTGTTCCCCACCTATTTTCTCTTCAAGGCCTTGCCCATAATCATTCTGAGGCTTACTTTTTGTCTTTCTTTCTTGTTAACACATTGTCCCTTTACTGTCTCATTTTATATTAATTCACCTTCATGGAACTCAAGCTCTAGAATCTGCCTGCTAGTTGAAATTCCACTTTACTAGCAGAAGTGTGGCCTTGGACAAGTGATTTAACTTCTCTGAGCCTCAATTTCTTCATCTTTAGAATGAGAGTAACAATAGGATCTATTTCATGGGGGTGATTATAGGGATTAAATGGATTAATGCATTTAAAGCATTTAGCCCAGTGGTGGCACAGGGAAAGAATTCTATAGATGTCAGTCATTTTTATCCTAGTGGAGACTGAGTGGGAAGATGCCCTGGGAATCTGTTTGTGGTTTGGGAAGCAGCTCACTACAGCCCCTAACAACCTGCTGTGGTAACTGGGCCGTCAGGACAGACCCAAATCCCTGCCCAGGGAAGCTCCTTACTCTGCTTCTTGAGCTCCTCAGTGAGGGTGGGGCTGAAGGTATGCCCATCACACAGGGTGACAAAGCAGTAGAGGCATTCGCCCTTCACAGGATGAGGATGGCTAACCACAGCTGCTTCTGCGACAGCCTCATGTTCCACAAGTGCTGACTCCACCTCTGCCGTGCTTAGCAGGTGTCCTTGTCAAGGGGAAGGAAGTGCCATGAGAGAGATCCCAGCCCCTGCTCTATCTGTCCCAACAGGGTAGTCCTGGTCTGGTCAAGTGGGGAAGGCCTTTCATTCATTCCTCATAAGACATACTTCAGTTGTCCCACCATCCCAGTTCCCCTCCTCCAGGTATGTTCCATGTACTCTTCTTCCAAAACCTGGGTCCAGAACCGAATGCTGCACTCCAGGCATGGTCTGGCCAAAGGATATCCTGGCTCCCTCAGAAAGTTTTGGCTGGGATTGCTGGGAGAACAGGGCTAGTGAGAAGGGAAAATAGTCCCTGGCCCTCACCAGATACATTCAGCATGTCATCAATCCTGCCAGTGATCCAGTAATAACCATCCTGGTCCCGCCGGCAGCCTGGGAGGAGAAGAAATGCATGACATAATAAATACCCCACAGTAGGATACAGGATCCACACTACCAAACTGCCAAGCCCACTGCAACAGCCTCCTAACAAGTCTTACTGCTTCTACTCTTGCCTGCTCTGGTAGTCAGGCTCTAAGATGGCCACCCTGATGCCGACCTCCTGGTATTCATACCCCTGTGTAGTCCTCTTTCTCATTGTAGAAGGGTTCTTCTGTGCAATGAATAAAATTTGGCAGAAATGATAGAAAGTCATTTCTGAGATTAGATTATAAAAGACGCTGTGGCTTCTGTCTTGGTTGCATTCTCTCAGATTATTTGCTCTGGGGGAAGCCAGCTGCCATGCTACGAGTAGCCCCTGTAAAGAGGTCCATGTGGCAAGGAATTCAGGGTTCCTGCCAACAGCCACATGAGTGAGCTTGGAAGTGGGTCCTCCAGGCTCAAACCTTCAGATAAATGCAACCCTGACTATACAGCTGACTGCAACTCATAAGAAATTCTGAATGAGAACCACCAGTTAAGCCACTCACAGATTCCTGACCCTCAGACACTGTATAAGATAATTTATTTGTTGTTTTAAGCTGCCAGGTTTAGGAGTAATTTGTAAATTCCTAGCATTTCACTGCTTAAAACCCCTAAAGGTCTCCCACTCTCCCACACTGGATAAAATCCAGACTCCTCACCATGGCTCACAAGGCCCAGATGATCTCCTTCAACTTGGTATAACCTTCTTACCCTTGCTCACTACACTCCAACTACACAGGCTTCAGTCTGTTCCTCAGGCATTCAGAGCTTGTATCTCTCCAGCACAGCACATTCACTCTTACTCCAGATTTTCCCGTGTTTGGCTCTTTCTCAGCTGTTAGGTCTCTATGGTCAAATGTTACTTCAGAAAAACCTTCTGTCACCACCCCATGTACAGTGGCCATCCCTGAAGACACTCTTTATCCTATTACCCTGTTTGTTTTTCTTCAGAGCACCTACCACTATCAAGATAAACTTACTTGTTTGTTTGCTGAATTTATTGTCTGTTTCCCCTTACTAGAATGTAAGCCCCATGAGAGCAGATGCCTTACCTACCTTATTCATAGTAATATCCCCTGTGCTTAGATAAGTACCAGGACGTAGTAGGTGCTCAATAAATAGTTATGGAAGAATGGACTGGTGGATGGATACAAGGGCAAACATGGGCTCCAGACATGGGGATACACATGACATAGTAATATACACTGCCGTATACCCCATCTCTTTTAGCTCAGGAGCAATGGAAATAAGAACCTTTTCCCTCATACATCAAATTTCAGGTGGCTCCATGCTGACAGCCTTCCTGCAACACTCATTTCTATTCTTATAGTCTTCTCTGTAGCTCAGACTGGATATTAGACACTGATACATAGAACACATCCCTAACCAACTCTTCTTGAAAATGAAAGGGGAAGGTATGTGTCTTGGTGGGAACAGTGGGAAGGGGATAGCCAAAGCTCACCATCTCCTGTCACATAGTACCCGGGAAACTTCTTAAAGTAAGTGGTCTCAAAGCGTTCATGGTTCCCATAGACTGTGCGCATGATCCCTGGCCACGGCTGCTTGAACACCTGGAGAGTGAGAAAGGCACAGTGGTTACATCTGCTACCCTGTCTCACAGGAAAACAATCACAGCTTTGCCAAACATGAGAAGAAATATCCTGAATACTATTCCTGAGAAGTAAGACAAAGTACAGGCTTTGGAGGTAGACAATCCAGGCTTGGAATCCCAGCTCTGCCACTTACTAGCTGTGTGACCTTGGGTAAGTAACTTTACCTCTCTGGGCTTCAGGATGCTTATCTGTAAATCAGAGAAGATAATTTATACCTCCCAAAGTTACTGTAAGAATTAAATTAATAGTATGTGGAAGTTGCCTAGCACAATGTTCTTAATGGTAAGCATTCAGTAAATTTGACTCTCTTTTTCAGTAATCCCTCAGGGATGCGGGTCCAGTTTGATGCAAGTGAAAGCAATCATATGAAAATGTGGGACTCACATATAAGTAAATAAATATTGCCCCAGTAAATAATGTCCTGTGGCAGCAGATTGACGGGATGAACAGAATTCTAGGCTAACAGTGAGAAGATCTGGATTCAGGTCATGCCCTTGTTACTAACTTGCTTTTAGTAAAAATGAAGTAGAGTGGAAAGTGGGGCTAATGACCTCCCTACAACTACTAATACCACAATCACAACAACACCAGCTAACATTTATCAAGCACTAACTTTTAGGTTCTGTGCTAAACCCTTCACATGGACTATCTAATTTAATCAATCCAGTGACCATAGGAGACAGAGGTACTATTATAACCCTATTTTACAAATGAGAAAATTTAGGTAACTTATCTAAGGTCACAGAAGAGACAGAGCCAGGATTTGAACCCAGGCAGGTTGACTCTGGAGCCTATATGATTTTCCACTCTTTCAGACCCAAATGGCACCATCAGGTATCTTTGAGCAGAGCCCTTAAGAGCCCTGTAGGCCAAAAGGCAGAGGCACACAAAGTATCCAAAAGGATTCCTCCTAGGGTCTCTTTGCAGATGATGAACCCTCCAGCATAGAGCTTTAGCCCAAAGCAGCTACCAGGAAAGATTAGGTTCTAAACTCTAAAGGAAAGTGTATCACCTTTTTGTGGACCCTTGCCCTTCTCAAAGACCTCCCCAAGGGCCAGGTTCTCACCAGATAACCTTCAGCTTCACCTTCCAACTCTTCCCCAGACTCATTCAGGATCGCAGGAGCTACACCAAAGAATGGGAAGGTCTAGAAGCAAACAGGAGACCCACAGAGAGAAATTAGGCAACTCTGGCTCAACTCTCTGCCTCTCCCAAGGAGTCACAGAGCCCCACATTCCTCACACATATCAGTCCAGTTCCCTGCCCTCTACCTAGGTCAAATGCCCCGAGACTCTACTCCTGCCTAGCCCAGGACCAGCCAAGGGAGCCTCACTCACAGCAGAACCAGGCTTCATGGGTGTGGCACCAGGGAGGGGTGTCAGCATATGGCCACCCTGTGGAAGTCAGAGATCAGGGGTCTGAGTCAGTAGTCCCACAATGTCCCTGAGCCCCAGCCTTCTGAATCCCTTACTCACTGTCTCTGTCTGCCAGAAGGTGTCCACAATTGGGCAGCGCTGGGCACCTACCACCTGGTGGTACCAGAGCCAGGCCTCAGGGTTGATGGGTTCGCCCACTGTGCCTAGAACCTGTAAGGATGCCCGGCTGTGCCTTGGGCAGGGGAGTGTGAAGAGAGGAAGGCTCTGAGCACCACTGGGAACCAGGAAGACATGTGCAGGCTCTTCTCCCGCTCCCCCCATTCCAAGCCAGGATTTCAGAAAAATGGAATGGAAAAGACTGGGCACAAAGGCCAGCACCCAGCTCTGAGGGGCACCCATAGTAGCAGCTGGGGAGTGGTCTCACTTGGTAACAGGCTCATCTCCAAACTTCATGAGCAGGCGGATAGCCGTGGGTGCTGTGTAGAACTTGGTCACCTTGTACTTGTCCACGATATTCCATAGGCGGCTCACGTCCGGGTATGTGGGAATCCCCTCAAACTGACCCCAGTAAAGTCTGGTCACTTTTGGTCCTTCTCAATAGTCCCTCCATTTCCCTACCATACCCTCAGGCTCAGTATTTTACCCTTTCTGACAAACTCATGTCTTCACTCTCTTATCAGACAAGCCAAGAGACCTTCCCAGTCAGGATATACAACCTCCTAAGAACTCCTCTCTCCAGGAAATAGGTCATTGTATAAGTCCCTCACCTCTAAACCAAGTGGCCTTGGGAGGCCATCACCCAGGACCATCTTGTCATCCCCAAAGTAGACCAGGTAGCCATAGGTCCCAGTACCCTTCTTACCAAAATACTGGTGGCACCATTGGCCAGTGGCCCATAGGTGACATAGGAATGGCCAGTGATCCAGCCAATGTCTGCTGTGCACCAGAACACATCCTCTGCATGGAAGTCAAACACGTACTTGAACGTTGTGGCCACATAGAGCATGTAGCCTCCAACTGTGTGTACCACACCCTGGGGAAAGAATAGGGCCTCAGGTTGGGGCCTTGGGCTCACCCCCACTGACTACCAAATGTAGCTGGACAGAGCTAGAGGAAGATCCTCTTCAGGGATTCAGGCCCTGCCAGCATCTCTTTCACAGGTTCCATTTCTCTTCCATCCCCTTTTCTCCATGTTCCCATCTCACACCCCATGCACATTTACAGTCAGCCCATCACTCACACCCACAACCTAAGATGGTATTTCTGAGCCACCCACATTACTCTCACACACATGAACACTTCTAGCACACTCAACTCTAATAGGATCTCTGTTGTGTGTTTGTGCACACACATTCAATTACATGTTGACAGAGTGAGAGTGGAAAAAAAGACAATCTTCTTTGCTTACTCCATCAACATGCCATCCCAAGGAAAGACAGGTCAAAATTGTGTCTCTAAAGGCCCACTGAGGAATATTCCAAGGCATATCGCAGAAGAATTTATATATGACATGAGTGGAAGGTAGAGAGACTTATCTTTCCAGTTAATGGAAGAGCTAGAGTTTTATGTGTTCCTGGCTCCCACACTGTGTCCTGGGAGGGACTAGATATTAATAGTGTGGCACATGAAAGGGACTGAACTCTAAGAGCTGTAGTCTAGGAGGCATAGGGGGATCCCTGTGCCTGCTCTTGGCCTTGACTTTACAGGGCATCTCCTCTTCAACCAAACCATGTGGGCATGGGAGTATCAGCCACATAGATTGATCCTTTTATCCTTTTCTGGGCATCACAGAGGCTCCCACCTAAATTGTCTCATCCTAGGCCTCATCATCAGTAACTGAGGATTCACGTCTTAATTTGATTTAGGAAAGGTAATGAGACATTTCTGAAACTCAGAGTTGCAGAGCTAAATTCGTATCATTACATGCTTCCTCAAAAACTCACTTCTCACCCCTACACAGTGTACACACACACACACACACACACACACACACTTGCCTTGGGTTTGCCTGTGGAGCCACTGGTGTACAGAATGAAGAGTGGGTCCTCAGCATCACACCACTCAGGCTCACATTCCTCCCCTGCCTCTTGCATGAGTTCATGCCACCACAAGTCAACTCCTTCGTTCCAGGAGATCTGCAGGGGGAGAAAGAGAGGAATGGGCAGGGAAGAACTGTGAACAGCTCAAGATGGGGGCAGGAGACACCCCTACCAGGCACCTAGAGAGGTAGTGGCAGATGGGGGTGCTGGGAGGGAGAGGAAGGGCCTTGTGAGGGTGGACTGGGGCAGAGAAAACAGAAGCAGAACAGTAGGCTTCTTGGGTACTCCCAGCACCCTGCCCCAGAGCTCCCCTCACCTGGCCTGAGGTGGGCCCCTTGGTTGGTCCCTTTTCATTCTTCAATTCTTAGCTTAAATGTTACTTTCTTGGGAAGGCTTTCCCCTGAACAGTATCTGATAGTTTCCCACTCCCACCTTCACCCCTGCTATTATTCCTGATCACAGCACCATATTTCTTTCCCACACAGCACATACTTCCAATCATTTTATTTAGTTATTTTCTTGATTACTGTCTCCCCAACTAGATAGTGATCTCTGTGAGTTTTGTGGCATGTCTGTCTGTACTTTTTCCCCTACATCCCCAACACCTAGCAAAATGCCTAGCACTCAAATGGCATTCAGTAAAATTTTGCTGGATGAATGAATATGCACACACAGGCCTGCATACACACATATGTACTTAAGGGACTAGTGGCTCATCAGTAGGAATGTGGACACCACACAATTCAGAAATGCAAAATTAGTTAGAGCCTGCAGGTGAGGAGGGCACCTTGCCCCATTAGTTAGTAGCAAAATAAGTCAACAGATCTTGGTCCAAGCATCCTTTCTTGTATGTCCAGACTTCATCCACATCTGAAGTTTCCTACCCCAGCTCCACCCTTGCCTTTACACCACCGGTACCAATGGGTTTCTCATAAAGACACTTGCTTGAGGTTCCCTTCAGGAGGAAGCCTTGCTTACTTTGCTTGGTGGAAAAGGACCAAAGTGGACTTCTCCCAGTAGAGGGATGTCCCTCTATATTAGAGTGCCTTTGATAACTACTTCTGGATCTGTCATCCTGAAATTTTTCTCAACTTTCCTTGAAACTGTTTTACTTTCCTGGTTATATCACCTCTTTGAAAAACCAGTTTTCTGAGTCTACTCTTTGCTGAGTGAAGTTGAATTCTCTGAATCGTCCAAAAGTTGTACTGGATTTCAATTCTCAGTTCTGCCACTTCCTAGCTATATATGACCTTGGGCAAGTCACTCTATCTCAAGTCACTCCTTTTTAAAATGATAGTCATTCTTGCCCTAATGCTCTCACAGGATTTGGGGAACATCAAAAGAGAACTTTATTACCTAGTGACCATCAAGCCTTGGATTATCATAAGGAGTAGGGAAGATTGATAAATGTCAGGAAGGTAAGAAGTTAGTTCAGTTCCACTGAACTCCTCTGGGAGGTGAAATGAGAGTATGATGATGGGTTTGCTTTGGCTGTTACAAAACTCTTTCATATTAATTAGTTTCTTGTTAGATGGTCCTGGCTGGTAGGTAGGCATGATAGTGTAAGAGAAACACTCTATCCCCATTATATAGCTAGACGGTAATTTATTGCTGGCATATGTGGCTTTAAAACCCCAGAGTGTTAGACACATGCTTTCATAAATGATAAAATTACGACTCCTCTCTTTATGTACTATCAGTCCCTTACTCTGGAGAATTTGAAGTTTCTGGCACATAAGCAGCATAAGAATGACAAGTCCAGGCCAAGAAAGACACCATTAAGAATAAAAAGAAGGAGGGGAGGGTATAGCTCAGTGGTAGAGTGCCTGCTTAGAATGCATGAGGTCCTGGGTTCAATCCCCAGTACCTCCATCAAATAAACAAACAAACAAACAAACCTAATTATCTCTGCCAACAAAAAATAAATAATTTTTTTTAATTTAGAAAAAATTTTTTAAAAAAGAAGAAGAAGGAGAAAAGCTGCTCAGAAGCTAGAAAACATAAAAATACACCCTATTTTTAAATTGGAATACCTATATGGGTCTACACATACATTGTCACATAGTCTTTTTTATTTTTTCCAGCCAAACAATCTACTTGAGATGAGAATAGTATTTAAGCAGAAGTGTGTCAATATTGCTTTAGGCAAATGGGGCTGGTCTACAGTGCTGGTGTGAATTGTCATTAAAAAAGTACTAGGTACATGTAAGGGCAAGGCATAGTTACACTGTGGCAATGAGGAGACTCTTGCAATCTTATAAAACTGTTTCCTTTGTGGGTGTGTGGTAAGAAGGGGTGCGGTGGGTATTCCAGGTGTGGAGCTGATAACCAGCACCAGGAAGCAAAGTGAGCTAAATTAGTGGCACAAATGCTGGTTGTGAATTAGGTGTATACTTATAAGGGCCCAGAGCTTTGAAGCAGGAAGAGGTTTGGATTTTCTGAAATAAGAAGAGAGGAATTGGCCTTATTGGTCCAGGATAGCCTCAGGGAGGGCAGCTGCCAGGTGTGAGAGAGGAACATGAGGAAGCTCACGAGTGTTATGGCTGAGAAGGGTCTCTGCCAACTGTGCCAGGCCCTTCCTTGAACATTGCTTAAGGATGAGGGGGTTTGGAGCTTTGCCAATATTTCTGCAGCTTTTATTGCAGTTCTCAAACCAACAAACCTGAACTTTGTAAGCTTATTTTTATGGTCTTTAGTGTCTTGGTAAAATTTGTTTTCACTTCCAAGAAACAAAAACTCAGGAGCCTGTGGCCTGAGGGTATTAAGAATTATAAGAGTTTAACATTGTCAATCAACTACACATCAATAAAAAAATAAGAATTAAAAAAAATTACAAGAGTTTATTTCTTTTCTAGATTCCGTTTTAGAAATGCCAGCCTGTCTGCTATGTCAGAAACAATAACAGCTAACATTTATGGAATAGTTGCTATGTGCCAAACACCTTACATATATTGACAGGCACAATAATCAGGTAGGTACAATTATTGTCCTTATTTTGCAGATGCGGAAACTGAAGCAAGAGCGCTTAAGCACCTCGCCCAAGCTCCAACAGCAGCAGGTGACAGAGCCTTGACTTGAACCCAAGTAGTCTGGCCCCAAAGCCTACTCTAACAGCTAAGTTTGTTTCCTCTTTCAAGAGAAGATCTTAGGTCCCTGCCTGAGTTTTAAAAGGAAAGCAGCGTCCCCTAGGAATCAGATCTGTCTTCACCATGCTAATGAGAATACAGAAAACGGGGGCTTATATTTATTATTAGCCTAAAAGGTTGATCTTAGCAGCTTTAGAGTAAGATACCGTATGAGGATGGTAAAACTCAGTGGAATATTGGCTTTTATGTATTGTTTTAGTGAGGGAAGCAGGTTCCTTTCGAGCATGTATTATCATCTCTCCATTACTGATAAGGGAACTGAAGCCCAGAGAGCTGAAGTGACTCATTCAAAGTCATACAGGTAAAAACCGGTATCTGGATTCCAAGCCCAGTCTCTCTTTTATACTAATCTGCTTTGAGTGCCCACTTAGAGATCTCTCTTCTTAGAACCACCTACAATGTAACTTTTGTTCAGTTTAGCATTTAGTTATATCAGAGAGTTTACGTGCAGTTTGTAAATCCCGAAGTAGTTTATAAATATATTTAAGAACCTTCTCTGCTGCCCTATATAAGACTTAGGTTTTCATTTGTAATGCATATCTAACTTGATGGTGGATTCCCTAGGTCAGGGTCAGTACCTCCTCTATCTGTTTCTCCTCCTGTCTCTCCTGGCTCTGCCCCAGCTAGGTGCAGAGTAAAAACTTTCTGACACGTTACTTCGTCCTCTCTCCCACAGTGGTCCTGAGCAGGAGTGAAATGGGATGTCTATTGCTACCGCTCTGAGATCCATGCTCTATGCTGATTCAGAGAGACAGCAACAAGCATTTGGTTTCACAACCCTTCAGAATGACTTAGTCAGCAAAGGACCCAGGGGCAGAGAGAAGGGGGTTAGGTCTGGCAGCCACCTCAGTGGGGCAAACAGGCAAAGAGCAGATGGACACACAAACAAGCACGCAGGGAAGCAGTGCCCAAGGCAGTGCAGAGTGGATACCTGGGGCCAAATGCGCTTGGGTTTCTCTTTCAGCTTACCCTGTTAAGAGCCCATGGAAAGGGAGGTGAGCAGGGTTCAAGTATAGGGGAGTGGGAGGGAGGGGTCAGTGTGCCCCAAACCTCTGGCTGCCCCCTTTCCCTCAGGTACCCCTCTTACTGGTCCTTCCAGCCTCCATTTTCCTGATCCTATTCATAGTCACTGTACACTCAGAGCCTCTAATGCTGAAAGGGGTCTCCAATCTCCCTAGATGAGACTGAAGTCTACTCAGAGCCTTAGGACCACTCAGAGCCCCTCAAGTCACAGAATCTCAGGAACCCTCTGTCCTTCCAAACCCTGGAGCTTTCACCCTTCATGCTCCTTAGACCTGGAGGCCTCCATTGGGCCACCAATGCTCTTCCACCATTTCCACCAGAAGCACTGAATCCAAAGCTAACAAGGACCATATCTTGAGGGCCAGATCCTGGTCCTTCTATGGTGGGACAGCACAGGTAGCCCACCCCAAGCCACAGCCCAATAATAAGATGACTACATATAGTTACCCAAATCAGCCCATTTTAACCCATGCCCAAGCCCTGAAGGTCCGTTGTGCCCATCAGAATACCTCAACCAGCATGAGACTCTTCTTCACAATCCCTCATGCCAAGTTCCCAAGGTACAAGGGGTTCCATGCCTACATTCAAGGTCCCAGTTCCCAGCCATCCCTGCCAGAGAAGCCATTCCTAGGATTGCTCCCAGATCCTCAGCATTATGATGAGGAAACAAAGAAGGACTTTAGGAACTTCTAGGCAGGAAGAGGGAGCAATTCTGAGCCCAGAGGAGGGCATAGCAGTACCAGACTCACCTGCACATCCGGGCATGGCCTCTTAATTGGGGGGGACTGGCTGGGAGAGTCACTTGTGCCCAGTTCTGCCCGCCCTAGGTGCTTGACCACAATGCAGCATCTCACTGGAAAACCCCTGGAGGAAAGAAAAGCCTCAAGTGGTGGGCTGGTTGGCTCAAGAGAGAATTTGGCAGGACCTGCCCATGTCCATCAAGGGTAGGGGGGACAAGGGGGACCTGGCACTGGGGAAATGCCCAGTCAACTGAGAGCAGTAGTCAACAAACCAAACACACTTACTTCTCCCGACATTTCTCCAGGGCATCGTCAGCCAGCTCCTTCAGGTTCACAAGCTTTTCCCCCCTGTAGAAGGCGTCTTTGGGGAGCAACAAACATTCCAGGCCTTAGGAAGGCATCACACTCCTAGCCCCTTATCCCTAGTAAGCACAGTGTTCACAGTCCTTCCTGGGTGGGCCTTTTGACTCAGGCTCTTCCAGCTGATTTGAGCTGACAGAGGGTTGGCTGAGATGGAACCAGGAGATAAAGGGTAGGCTGTCCTGAATCCCAAATACCAACTAGCTGACTGGAGACCAAGATTTGGGGTACAGGGGTTTTAAAGAAAGGGTGAGAGAATTAGTCACCTGTAGTGATGAGAAGGCTGCAACTGGAATCCAGGATCCGTTCACAAAGAGAATCTGCAGAGAAGCCTGCAAACTAGGGAAGGAAAGAAAGACTGAGGGAGAGGGAGACTCAGAGACTGAGTAAACAGGGAAAGGAGTCACTCATAAAACCTTCAGGGTCTTTAAGCGAAGGTCCTAGAAGAAACTGGATAACTGATAAGGAACCTATGACACAAACATTCTAAACTCCTTAGTCTGGTTCTTAAGATCCTCCATCATCCAGGCCCAACCTACTTCTCTTGAGCCCCATTCCCCAACTGGGTCCCTTTTTCCAGCCCAAATTCTTACCACAATGGAGTGTAGAGCCCCAAGGCGGGCACACGCCAGCATGGCCACCACGAGCTCCGGTATCATGGGCATGTAGATGGCCACTCGGTCACCCTTCCAAATGCCTGCAGGTAAAGCACACAGACCATGGACTATGGTGGACCCTTCCTGCTGCTACTTGCTCTCTCTCATCCAGCTACCCCCAGCTGACCTTTTCTGTTCCCCTGTTACCAGGTTCCTTCTGTTCCTTGTCTACTTCCCCCAAGTCCTCAGATACCCCAAGGCTGGACCCTCCAGCCTCTCCCCATACCCCACACTCACCCTGTTTTCGGAGAACATTGCTGAACTGACACACTTGGACCAGAAGCTCACGGTATGTGATTTGGGTGGTCTCCTCTGGCTCATTGCCCTCCCTGAGATACATCAGAAAAAGCCAGTCATTAGGGAATATAACCTCTTCCCCAAACAAAAAATAGGAACAATCATAAAATCCATTCAGTAACACCAAGGCCTGGGAATGTCCTGTGAGGGTGAGCCATCTGCCACCACACCTTGAGCTGACTGTCCAGCCAGTTTGGCCTTTCAAAGTATACTTTATACACAAGCTGTGTGTCACTGGAAAATGCACTGCCATCTCTGAGCCTCATTTAATTTGATAAAATGGGGTGATGGTCCTTTCTGTTCCATCCTAGGCATGTATTAAGGAGAAATGATATCATGGCTATGTGGTTCTTCCTGAAAGTGATATCAACAGTGCACTGGTGTTATTCAAAGTGGGGTCTCCAGATCACTTGTACCCAAATCACCTAGGGAACTTGTTAAAATGTAGATTCCTGAGCCCAAACTCAGACCTACTGAATCACAATCACAGGGTCCAAGAATCTGCTTCTTGACTCCAAGCTGGTATGAAGAATCAGAAGGTATTTCTGATGCATATTTAAAGTTTATGAATTGCTACCCCTCTATCAGCTGATTGCTGTCTACCTCCTCAGCCTTGCCTGCCACTCCTTTCTAGTCTTCAACCTGGCTTCCTTCATTTATTCCTTTGCTTATATATGTATAGAAATAAGGCACTAATGAACAAGATAAACATGATCCCTGACAACATGGAGCTTATATTCCAATGATAGCACAGGAAATATACAAGTAAAAATACAACTAAAATAATTTCAGATTATGATAAGCATTATGAAGGATAAAAAGAATAATAATAATGAGTGACTGAAAATTACTTTTTAAACAGATATCTTAAGGAATTTTCATGACTGTATGCAAAGATTTAACTATAAGAATATTCCCCTCACGGAAACAACCCAGATACCCACCGACAGATGAATGGATAAAGAAGATATGAGATATATATATACACACCACACACACACAATGGAATACTATTCAGTCATAAAAAAGAATGAAATAATGCCATTTGAAGCAACATGGATGGACCTAGAGATTATCATACTAAGTGAAGTAAGTCAGATGGAGAAATACGAATATCATATATCACTTATATATAGAATCTTAAAAAATGATACAAATGAACTTATTTACAAAACAGAAATAGTCTCACAGTCATGGAAAACACACTTACAGTTACCAAAGGTAAGGGAGAGGGATAAATTAGGAGTTCAGGACTAACATATATAAAATAGATAACCATTAAGGACCTACTGTATAGCACAGGGGACTATATTCAGTATCTTGTGATAACCTGTCATGGAAAAGAATCTGAAAAATAATATATATATATATATATATATATATATATATATATACACACACACACACACACACACACACACACACACACACATATGTATAACTGAATCACTTTGCTGTACACTTGAAACATTGTAAATCAACTATACTTCAATTAAAAAATGAAAAAAAACACATTCAAAAGGCATAAACATAGTCCTAACAGTTCATCAATAAGACACACACACATACTAAAGAATATTCCCCTCAGTAGTTTTTTCAATTTTACGATTTTTTAAAATAAGTAATACATACAAATGTTACTACATAGTAAGATATGTAATGCTGGCACAGGGAACTATAGTCAATAACTTATAATGAAAAGGAATATGAAAACAATATATATATGTAGGACTGAATCACTATGCTGTACACCAGAAACTAACACAATATTGTAAATTAACTATACTTCAATTAAAATAAAAAGGTATGTAATGAGAAGTGTCCCTCCTACCCCTATCTTCTAATCATCCTGCCTACTGGCCAATTACCTATTATGTGATGTAACTTTCTAGAAATAGTCAGTATGCAGAAAGGGCCACTCCTAGTAAGGTGGAGGATGTTGGGCAACAGAACTAGTGAAGAGTGACCAAGAAGTCACTTTGGAAGAAGGCTACACTGTTAGCATCTTTCATAAGGTCCTTGGGATATTGTTGATAGTGGAAATTTAAAAACTGAATTTAAAAGATTGAATTTTAATGCTGTTCAGAAGAGAAATAAGTACCTAACAGTGCTCAACCAAGCACCGAATGGGGAGAGGTAGAAAAGAGCTGCTTTAACCATAGGACAGGCCTATTAGACAAGCATATATACATGCATTTACGTTTATATATTCTCATTTTTCCCATACAAATGATGGCATACAATATACACTACTCTGTACCTTATTCTTTATTGAGTATAATAGACATCCAATAAACTGCACAAATCTTAAATATAGAGCTTGATCATCTTGCTTTATTTTTAAATTTAACAACATACCTTAATATCATTTTCCATTGAGACTTATAGTGCTGTTTCATTTTCTTTATCATCTGCATAATGTTCCACTGTTTGTAAGTGCCATAATTTATTTAACAAATAAATGTTTCAGTGAATATCTTCATGTCATTTTACTCACTTGCAAATATATCTGCAGGATAAATTACTAGAAGTGAAATTGTTGAATCAAAGGATGTATGCATTTTAAATACTGATTAACATTAGAGGATAGCTACTTTAAGTAAGATGGTCAGGGAAGGCCTCTCCCTGGGGAGGTGATATTTGAGCTAAGACCTGAGTAATCAGAAGTAGGCAACTATATGAATTCTTGGGAAGAGTATGCTGGGCGAAGAGAACATTGAAATTTGGAAAGGCATTGAGGCAATAAATAGTTTGGCCTATTCAAAGAACAGAAAGGAAACTATATACTAGTATGGCAGGAGCATAAGTAAACAAGAAGGAGGGTAAGAATTAGAGGTAGGCAGCATCCAGATCATGTAGGGTCTTGTAGGCATGGTAAGAAGTTTGGATTTTATTCTTAGTAGGTTCCTCCTGGCCTCCTGGCTTCCCTTACCCACAAAAGCCCACACTTTTAATCATGCCATTGCCCCTGCTCAGAATCAGAATGACTTTGCTCCTCCTTCAGGCGCCAGCACCACATAGCCCTCACTAAATACTACAGGTCATTTTGCTCCCTCTCCTCCCTTACTACCCAGAGTGCTTATGAAGGAGGTAACTGAAACCCAGGGAGATGCAGTAACTTGGTCAAGGTCACACAATAATAAGTGGCAGAGCCAAGAATAGAGCCTCAGGTCTGATTTCAAGCCAGGACTCTCTTCTCATAGTGTGAAGGACAAGGTTAGCAGGGAAGCCAGGCCTTTGGAGGTTTCACAGATTATCAGCCTCCTGCCAGCTCCTGGATTGATGAGTCAGTTACTATCCTTTCCTTGCCTTAGCTCTCCTAGGGCTGAGAGGAGATAAGCACAGAGAGCTCTCCAAAGTGGGAAGGAACAGGGAGAATGGAAGCTGGAAAATGGCCTTGAATGCCAGATGCAAAAAAGCCATTTCCTTAACTGGCTCACTGATGAGTGCCACTGGAACATCTCTAGTTATGGCTAAATGCTGACAATATATCAAGCACCCATGCATACATGTCCCCATATGTGTACCACATACTAGCTGACCTGTGTGTGCTCACATGCATAAAATCACATGTACTAATATGCAAGCACTGTAGGCATAGAAGCTGCTCATTTGCACACATAGGTACAAAAAGCATAAATATATGGACCCAGGACACAGGCCTATCTGCAAGTATATCCACCACACATTTATGTACCCACCTATGTGCACAGTTTGCCTCTCCAGAAACTCTCTATCAAATTATTCTGTTTTATTTTCTTCATGGAACTTTCCATGATTTGAAATTATATCATGTGTTTTATTCACTTGTATATTACCAGTTCTTTCATTGGAATGTAAGTTCCATGAGAACAAAGACTTGTCTGTCTTGTTCATTGCTACGTTCCTCGCACCTAGAATACAGCCTGGTACATGGAAGGTGCACAGGAACAGATAAGCACAAACCTATACAAGAACAATTTACTTGAGCCCACTTCTAGTTACATACACACACACACACACACACACACACACACACACACACACAGTGTATGTCCTCTTTCTGGTCCTGGGCTCCAGTTATACATTATTGACATAGGCATCTTACCCCTTCCAGTGTCTTCTTCCTCTGACAAACACACCTGGCTGGGGCCCCTGGCTGGATGGGAGGGGAGAGGGAACAAAGCACTGGCCTACTGCAAGATCACAAGCCCTCCAGAATGTTTTAAAACAACATCTAATTTAGTCTCCTAACTCCAAAGAAATCCAAAGAGGCCATCTGCTGTGCTTGAGGTCACACTGTGGGCTGTAGTAGAGCAGGGGGCAGGTTTCAGGGTCTGCCTCTTTCCTCTATACTGAGAGTTGCAAATGCAAAACTCAACAGGGTCCAGGCAAGTAACATAAATGAGTGAAGTGGATCATATGAAAGAAAATTATCACTAGAGACAAGAAATAGTTCACTTTTCTCTTAACTTTTATATAAGAAAATAGCGACATATTGAGTACATAAAAGGTGCACAGGAACAGATATGAGTTCTTTAAATATTTTGGATATTAATCCCTTATCGGATATATCATTTGCAAATATCTTCTCCTTTCACTAGGTTGCCTTTTCATCTTGTTGATGATTTTCTTTGTTGTGCAAAGGCTTTTTAGTTTGATATAGACCCATTTGTTTATTTTTGCTTTTATTGCCCTTGTCTCAGGAGACAGATCAAAACACTACTGCTAAGACGTTTTCAAAGAGTTTATTGCCTATGTTTTCTTCTAGGAGTTTTGTGGTTTCAGGTCTTACATTTAAGCCTTTAATCCATTTTGAATTTATTTTTACATATGATGTAAGGAAGTAGTGTAGTTTCATTCTTTTGCATGTTGTTTGTCCAGTTTTCCCAGCACCATTTATTGAAGAGACTGTTTTTTCCCCATTGTATATTTTTGCCTCCTTTGTCATAGCATTAATTGACCACATAAGCATGGGATTACTTCTGGGCTCTCTATTCTGTTCCACTGATCTATGTGTCTGTTTTTGTGCTAGTACCAAACTATTTTGATTACTAGGGCTTTGTAGTATAGTTTGAAAACAGGGTGCATGATACCTCCAGCTTTGTTCTTCTTTCTTATGATTGCTTTGGCTATTTAGAGTATTTTGTGGACCCATACAAATCTGAATGGGAAAGGATATTTGCAAATTATATGTCTAATAATAGGCTAATATCCAAAATATGCAAAAAACTCATAAAACTCAATATCCAAAAAACAATCTGATTAACAAATGGGCAGAGGATCTGAACAGACATTTCTCCAAAGACATACAGATGACTGTCAGATACATGAAAAGATGCTCAACATAACTAATCAGGAAAATGCAAATCAAAACCACAAGGAGATATCACCTCACATCTGTAAGAATGGCTATTAAAAAAAAGACAACAAATAACAAGTGTTGACCAAGATGTGGAGAAAAGGGAACCCTCGTGCACTGTTGGTGGGAAAGTAAATTGGTACAACCACTAAAGAAAAGAGTAAGGAGATTCCTCCAAAAATTAAAATAGAATTACCATAAGATCCATTTCTCAGTATTTATTTAAAGAAAACAAAAATATTAATACAAAAATATATATGCATCCCTATGTTCACTGCAGCATTATTTATAACAGCCAAGGTATGGAAGCAACCTAAGTGTCCATTGATAGATGAATGGATAAAGAAGATATGGTATATAAACAATGGAATATTACTCAGCCATAAAAATGAAATCTTGTCATTTACAATATGCTAAATGAAATAAGTCAGACAGAGACAAATACCATATGATTTCACTTATATGTGGACTCCAAAAACCAAACCAAACAAACAAATGTAATGAAACAGAAGCAGACTCATAGATACAGAGAAAAAACCAGTGGTAGCCAGAGGGGAGGCGAGTGGGACAATGGGTGAAATAGATGAAGGAGCTTAAGAGCGTACAAGCTTCCAGTTATAAAATAAATATGTCTTGGTGATGTAATTGTAATGAGATGTCATCTCACACCTGTCAGAATGTCCATCATTAAAAAGTCCACAAATAATAAATGCTGGAGAGGGTGTGGAGAAAAGGGAACCCACCTACACAGTTGGTGGGAATGTAGTTTGGTGCAGCCATCATGGAAAACAGTATGGAGATTCCTTAAAAAACTGAAAGTAGATTTACCATATAATCTCACTCCTGGGGATATATCCAGAGGAAACTCTAGTTTGAAAAGATACATGCACCCCAATGTTCATAGCAGCACTATTTTCAATAGCCAACACATGGAAGCAACCTAAATGTCCATCAGCAGATAACTAGATATTGAAGATGTGGTATATATACAATGGAATACTACTCAGTGATAAAAAAGAATAAAATAATGCCATTTGCAGCAACATGGATGGATCTGGAGATTGTCATACTAAGTGAATTGAGCCAGAAAGAAAAAGAAAAATACCATATGATATCACTTATACATGGAATCTAGAAAAAGACAAAGGAACATATTTACAAAACAGAAAAAGACTCACAGACATAGAAAACAAATCTGTGGTTATCAGGTGGGTAGGGGGAGGGGTGGAGGGATAAATTGAGAGTTCAGGATTTGCAGATACTAACTACATATATAAAACAGATAAACAGCAAGGTCCTACTGTATAACACAGAGAACTATATGCAGTACTTTGTAATAGCCTATAATGAAAAAGAATATGAAAAGAAATATATATGCGTGTGTATATATACATATAAATGAATCACTATGCTATATACCAGAAATTAGCACATTGTAAACTGACTATACTTCAATTAACAAAAGAAATAATGTGTTCTATGCATTTGTGCATAAAGCATTGCACAAATGTGAAGCACTTAGATATAAGTATACCCTCAAGTCTCTTTCCCTTTCACCAAGGGAGCAGGGAGTGAGAACAATATAACTTGACCACTTAGCTAAATGTTCCCTCTGGTTAGTCCTGGCTGAACAGGGAGAAAGGCTGGAGGAGGAGGTGGGAGGAGGCAAACACCAAAGACTGAATCACAAATCACTTAGAATGACAGAAGAGGATAGGGCTTTTGATGTCCACCACTCTTATTTATAGATGAGAAACCCAATGCTCAGATGGGAAGTGATGGCCTCAAGTTTACTTAGCACATTAGTAACAGTATTATTCTAAAGCAGAGCTATCTAACATGGTAGTCAGAAGCCAAGTATAGCTACTGAACATTTGAAATGTGGTGGAGGAATTGAATTTGTAATTTAATTTAATTTAAATTATTTTAAATATTAAGTTACCTGTGGCTAGCTCTAGAGTCTAGATATCTAGTTCAGGGCATTCTCCTGCTAAAAAGCATGGCCTTCAAAAGGAGGATGTGGTTTCCAAAGCCAGAATTCGCATAAAAAAGAAAATCAAAGTGCAGGAGTCCTGAGAACTGTAGGGTTGAAGTCCACCAAGGATGGATTTTAATGTAGCTATATCACCCAAGAGAACTGAAAACATACATCCATATAAAAACTTGTACACAAATGTTCATAGAACATCATTCATGACATCAAAAAGTGAAAACAACCCAAATATACATCAACTTAAGAATGGACAAATAAAATGCAGTATATCCATACAACTGAATATTATTCTGCATAAAAAGGAATGAAGGAATGATAATGCTACAGCATGGATGAACCTTGAAAAGATTACAGTATGTGAAAGAAGCCAGACACAAAAGGCCACATATTGTATGATTCCATTTATATGAAATATCCGGAACAGTCAAAGCCACAGAAACAAAAAGTAGATTATCAGTTGCCTAGGGCTGAGATGAGGAAAGCTGGAGGAAATTAAAGAGTGAACACTAATGAGTATGGGGTTTCTTTTTGGAGTGGTGAAAATGTTCTAAAATTGATTGTGATGATGGTTGCACAACTCTTTGAATATGCCAAAAATCATGAAATTATACTTTAAATGGATAAATTGTATGGTATGAATTATATCTAAGATTTTTTAAAACTTGTGATTTTGATTGGAATTGCAATAAACATATAGATTAATTTGGGGGGAAGATATCTTTACAAATCTTTCCTTCCAGAAAGATTGTGCCTTAGCACTATTCATTCATTCATACTGTTTATTCATTTATACTGTCTCTATTTGTCTAAAGACTTGGCACTTATTTATTTTATTTTTAGCATTATAGTCATATGTAAACACCTGTTTCCCTCACTGGATTGTGAGTTCCTTAAAGGCAGGCAGGATATTTTTTTATGTTTCCTCCTTAGTGCTTAGCACAGTTTGACACACAGTGGGCACTTAATACATAATTGTGAAATAAACAGATGAAAGAATGAATGAATAAATTTCTCTGCTCACATGATCAGCCAGATCCAGGCTGATCAGAGTGAGGAAATATGGAAGGAAAGAGGGGATTATAAAGGATACAAACAAAGAAGACAGATGCTAAACAGACAGGGGCAAATGGTAGGCACAGAGAGAAAAAGAGTGTAAAACTTGTGGGATGGGTTTGAGGACATATCAAGAAGGGTTTATTGAGCCCCTACAATGAGCTCAGTTCTGGACTCTATGCCATGGGAGAGCCTGGAAGAAGCCCCTGGATCTGAGATTCAGGCTATGGGACACATGTTTTGCAATCTGAGCTATTATTACACCCTGCTCTCCTGCCAGCTCTTTTTGGGCCTTGATCCAGGGACCTTGTGCCTGTTCCCTTGGCCAAAGTGGCTTTGGTACCAGTTGGATTCTGCAACTCTTCTCTATCGAGAAGGCAGACCTGGGCCAGTATAGAAAAAAACACTTTCCCCACTGCCTACATGCCTTCTTACAGGAGGGAAATCATACATACTTGTTCCTATCATCCTATGCCCCAAAACAAGTGAATGAGGGCAGCCCTCTCAGCTCCTTTATTATCACAGCATTTGGAATGCTGCCTAAAACAGGAGTATGCCTGCAGCAGAAAAAGAAAGTGGGAAGAACAGCCAGGGACACCATTTTACATGTACATCAAGTCTCTCAAATGTAACACACACATGCAAAAATACTCATTATAATGATTCTTTGTTATTTAGGTAGATGTCATAGTTTACATCAGTAGTTTTCAAGCTATGTACTCTGTTCTTGTGGGTACCTGAGCAGGAAAATTTTTAAGAGAATAAGTGTCCAGATTCTCAACTTCCACATGTAATCTTTGCTAACATTGATCTGAGTTAGTTCTCCTTTCCCATTTTCTCCCACTTTATAAAATACCCCTCTACCACTTTATAAAAAAAAAAATGCCATCTCTCTCTCTTATCCCAAACCTTATGCCTATACAATGCTGAGGTTAAAAAAAAAAAACCTCCAGAGTGCCAAACAAAGGGACAATTTGAGAATGCATAACTTCAGAGGGAGAGCCGCAAGAAAGCAAATCAGAGAGCTCTGTAAGAAATCAATATTGAAAGGAGTAACATCTTAATTCATTTGATGACAAACTCATGGCAAACTGCTTGCCTTATTTCTCTTAGAATTATAATTCAGAAGTTAAATAATTATCATAAGGTCATATATTAACATATTTGTTTTAATTGAAAAAGAAGCTAGGTATTTTCTAACAAAGTAAATCTGAGTTGGTTATGTAGACAGCGAGAACTGGCTATGCAAATTAGATTATATGGTGGACATTTTCTATAAATTACATGAGCTAAATTTGCAATTTCAAGATTTTGAAAAAGATATATAAAATATATACATGTACACAATATAAAACACATTGGAAATTAGATTCTTGGAATTATTTAATCTTATAATAAAATGCTTAAATGTGAACTTTAAAATGTATGAAGAATTACATAGTTTTTCAAAGTTCTTTTAGATCACTAATCTCAATAGTTATTTTTCAAAGGTACCTTGCCACTGCCCACCCACCACATCAGAACCATCTGAGGAGGTTATAAAAAATACAAGTTGGAAATCTTATTCTTTGAAAATTCTGATTCAATAGGCTGCGTTGGGTCCAGGAATCTGGATTATTAACAAGATCCTAAGATAATTATTTAGAGCCACCAGACCTAGATTTATTGTTTACCCTTAATTCAATGTTTGAATTTGCACAAATTTCCCCCTCTTTCTGAGCTTAGTTTTCTTCTCTAAGGCATAAGATGGGAGGATGGAGTCAAGAAAAAGGGGGATAATCTCTAGTGTATCTTAGACTCCTTAATTCTCATTTCTCCCTTTCAGAGGCAGGGGAATGGGCCTTAAAAGTCAGTTTCAGAGAAATGAAGTTTTTACTTGGGGAAAAAAAAAAAGAACTTAGCTGAGGTAGAGACCTGATAAAAATAATGAAATTCCTGCCTCACTGGTTTTGTGTAGACCAAACAAGAATCTAGCTAATTTCTTACCCAAGTACAGTACAAAACTGCTTTATAGGTTATTACCTCACCTGATCTTCACAGCTACTGTTACAGTAGGTAGAGCAGGCTTTATTATCCCTGTTTTAAAGATACAAGAAATCCAGAAGAAGTGGATTGCCAAAGTCCACACAAGAGGAATTAAGGAGAAATCTAAATCTAGGTCCCAGGTTTCTGACTTCCAGGATAGTGTTTGTTCCACTCTACCAATCTGAAGTGTACCTAAATGAGCATGGAGAAGCCTCTCTCCTAAGAATCTCCAGGAGTACTGTGAAGCAGCAGGGAAAACTATCAACTTTGAGCTTTAGCCTATAGTCAAGATCATACTCACCATGATCTCTTCAGTATCCTGAGAACTTCTTGAAAGACCCAAAACCTCAGGCAAGGAAGCCCACATAGGTCTACATTCACAGTCCTTGGCAGTGCTCAAGTGTCAAAGGAACACTTGTATATCCATTTGCCCTAGAGACATGTCCCCAACTCTCCTAGAAATAAGGGAAACATTTGTCCCCATCATTTCCTTCCTAAATAAAATTCCAGCTCACAAGTAAAAACCTTGCCCCTACCAGGTTGTAAGCTCCATGAGAATAAGGACCAGATTTCTCTTGTTTATTGCTATATTCTATGCACCTATGCAGTACCTGACACATCTCCATAAAATTAATCATTTAAAACCTGCTGCTAGAAGCTAGTGGATAGTCCATGGAGAATGGCTATCCATAAGTTGCACCCTTACTTAACAGCATATACAAAAATTAACTCAAAATGGATCAAGGACGTAAATGTAAGAGCTAAAATAATAAAATTCAAAAGAAAAAAAATCTAAAAACAAGAAAAACCTGCTGCTAGAAGCAAATGGATTATCTATGGAACATGGCTATCCACACAAATAAAATTAGCTTTCTGTCAGTTTGGGTGTCACATTTGGATTCTCTGACTTAAAATAAATAAGACAAAACAGGAACAGACTCACAGATACAGAGAACAAACTAGTGTTACCATAGCGGAGAGAGGTGGGGGAAGGAGCAAAATAGGTGAAGGGGATTAAGAGGTACAAACTGCTAGATGTAAAATAAATAAGTTACAAGGATGTAATATTCAGCATAGGGAATATAGTCAATATTTTAAATAACTTTATATGGAGTTATACATAATCCATAAAAATATCAAATTACTATATTGTACACCTGAAACTAATGCAATATTGTAAGTCAGCTACACTTCAATTAAAAAAAAAGATAAGACAGTCATTCTCAAGAGTAGCTGAAACTAAAGTTCAACAAGAGACCTGTGTGACTACTCATTTGGATAGATTTCCATGTATTAAAATATCATGGTCAAAAAGAAACAAACACTAGTTTTAAAAATAAGCCTCTAGCCAAAAATTATACTCAGAAATTCAGGTGTTAATGTGCTAATGAAATACTTCCTGCAAGGACAACTCTATGTTGTATGTTCCAGGATGAACAGCTTCAGGGTCTTATTTTATTTAAATAAAGTAATGATTCTCCCAGCTAGTAAAACCATAAAGCTTTTAATAAATAGATCAGACCTTAGAAAGCTAGATGAAAGCTGTTCTCAAAGCCTTATATCCCAGCTGAAGCTCTCTCATTCCTGGGCAGGAATGCTATCATAACAGGGAAATTAATGGACAGGGAAAGAGCTCTGGATTAGAAGTCAGGAAAACTGGATTTTTAGGCAAGCTTCACTACTTCTCACAATGTGAGACTTTTTCCAAATTATTTCACTTCTCTGAGTCTCAGCTGCCTCAACTGTAAATGAGAGGAATATTCATTAAACGTGCTTTCTAGGTCTAAATTTTATTACTCATTCTGGCTAAGAGCAAAGAAGAGGATTAGAAAGTGAGAATTGGGAAAAGCTTCACAAAGAAGATGGCATTTCAAATGGTTCTTAAAGAATAAGCAGGATTTAGACTGGCCCATAAAAGGAGCAGAACAATTCAGGGAGATGGGAACAAGGTTGGTTTAGATGCAGGAGTGGAAAAAGACAGGCCCATCTATAGGCCAATGCCAATTCTAAATAGCATTTTCATCTATCAGTGGTGTCTTTTTATAAAGCTAAATTTATTTAACACAAAGGACTAAGCTTTGTGCTGTTATGTTTTGTCTATTATTATGCAGTTAAATTATCTTTATTTTTAATTTAATGATAGTGAAATAAGTTGATATTTGCAGTTTCAAAAATATCCTTACTTCATAAAATTTTACATTGGTAACTCTTTGGGGGGTCCCTGCTGAAATATTCATAAGATTTTTCATAAAATTCATAATTCATAAAATATTCATAAAATTTCAATCATTGGTATAAAATGAAAGATCAAACAATTCAATTTAGACCTTAAGCTGAATTTTGTAGGCTGTAAGATTGAAAAAGAACATCAAGGCCATGAAAGTCAAGAAAAGACTAAAGGAATATTCTAGATTGAAGAAGACTAAGAAGACATGACAATTACATATCACACGTGATTCTGAACTGATCCTTTTGCCATTAAGGACATTATTAGGACAACTGGCAAAGCTTCAATGGAATCTGAGGATTAGATGGTAGTGGTGTATTAGTATTGATTTCCTGATTTTGATAGCTTAATTATGGTTATATAGGAGAAAGTCTTGGAATATACGCTATTCTGGGTCTGCATTTTACCCTCAAATGGTTCAAGAAAAAAGTTCTTTGTATTGTACTTGCAACTTGTCTTTTTTCCTTTTTTTTTTTTTTAAAGTGTTGATCCTATTTTATTATCTGACTAGAAAATTGGACAATCCACCAGTCCAGGAGGGTTTGGATGAGCTTAAACTTCCTCCTCATCATTGCCAGCTTCAGCTCCACTCTGGCCCTTCTTGGTGTTCTTCCTCTTCATGAGGCCTCCTGGTAAGGAGAGTAGAGGGAGAAGATAGATGTGCTTCTGGGAGTCTAGACAGACAATGAAGGACCCGATGTTTACTACCTGCTTGTGGACCCTAATATGGTGCTGGTGAATCAGCACTCAGTCAGGGTGGATGGACTTGCCCAAGATAAGCTTGAAGACCTCTCAAAAAAAACTTTGATCTTTAGGTCTAGGGTATAATCCAGATTCACCTTGCCCTTGTGTAGCCCTTGGATGCAGATGAGTCACTGTAGCACGGTCTTGCTTTCAAATAGAGGTGTTTAGCAGCAGTTCCAGTTCCTGACCAGAGTAATGTTGACCTTCAGACCTCACATTTGTCCCAGAGCCCATATATGCTGATTAGCATCAGCTCTTGATCGAGGTGGGATTTCTTAAAGGGTCTCAGTAGGGTCATGTAGGTGTTGCTACAGACCCAGCTCCAGGCCACTGACACATTGGCTTCACTCTCCTGTCTGTACCAAAGCACAGGCCCCAGTAACTGAGAAAGAGCTGTGCTTATAATTTTCCATAAATTTAAGAATGTTTTAAAACTTTAAAGACTGATAATATAGACTAAAGAAGGTTAACATATATAGGGTTGCATATGCTTAGTTTAAATTTTATTCTGTAGATAAAGAAAAGCCAGAGTCTCTTAGATTAAAGGATCCTTCTCCACCTCAAAATTTTTTATGTACTAAAATTTCAAGCCACAGAGGACTAGAAATGGATGATCTTTGCCAGAGTGGCCACCCCAATGATCAGTGCCTACTGCTTGCCAAATCACAAAACGAAGGGAATAAGAGGCTAGACCTTACTTTCATAAGCTTAAGATCTTTAATTAGAGAGATCTAAACCACCCACCACCGAAGGCCAATCTTGGGAAACAGTGATCAAGGAGAACAAGAAAATGTAGGAGTAGGAAATCACCAAAGGAATGCAAAAGAAGTGTGAAAAACATGAAACACTTCTAGAAATGGTGGATTTTGAGCCAAGTTTGAGAAAAGAGGCTAAGTTCACCAGAGGAAAGAAGAACATTTTGGAAGGGATAGAAGTCATATATAGCTACCAGTCTTGAATCTCTATGCCTAACAATGCCCTTGCACATGTGTAGTATGTATGAATATTAGCACCAGCTCACATTAATATATATTTTCAGTGTGTTTTCTCATCTTTCATCTCAGCTAATCCTCATAGCAATTTTTTGAGTTTGGCAGTACAAGATTTGCTATCCCCATTTGAAAAGTCAGGAAACTGAGGCTCAAAATGGTGTTATCATTTGCTGAAGGTCATAAAGCAATGGTTAGGACCTCTGCTTGCAGATCCTCAGGCAGGCTTTTTGGTTGTTGGTGTTTCTTTGTTTTTTGTTTTTTAAGATACATATGATTGAGAGAGTTATCTTTTCAAAATATAACTCTGAGATGTCATACCTCTACTTGAAATTCTTCATCAGCTCCCTAGCGCTTGTCACAGCAGTAATTTTACATCTCTGTGTTTGAAACACAAATTCCTGATCCTTCCCCAAAGCTTCTCCTCCCAGTTTCTTCTCCAGCTCAACTAATAGAAATTCCATCTTTCCCAATGCTCAGACCAAAAAAAAAAAAAAAAAAAGAAAACACCTTTGAAATTTCTTGACTCCATTCTCTTATACTTATGATCAAGTTCATCAGCAAATTCTATTGGCTCTGCCTTTAAAATATTCCAAAATATCACCACTTTTCATAGCCTCTACTATTATCTCCATTATCATATATTGCCTGAACTGTTGTCAGTGCCCCCTTTCTGGTCTCTTTGTTATTGTCCTGTGCCTCCCATCCATTATTCTCAAGGTAGTATGCAGACTATATACAGAAGATATTCAGTAAAAAAAAAAAAAAAAGAAATTGTTTAATGAATGGATGAATGAGCACATCTCAGGTAAGGAAAGGATGTTATTTCTTTTAGGTTTGACCTTTAAATGTGTTTGGCCTTATAAATTATCATTGTAAACTGCGGTCAACATTTCTAAACCCTCTAAGAAAACTACTGGCTAGACAAGTGACAGATTGTCAAAGAAACTAACGCTGTGTCAGTAGAAGTATAACATCTACAAGAAAGAATGCAAGTGTTCTTCTGTCCAGAACTAATTACAACTGCTATGTGATCTAGCCAAGTCATCTCACTCTCAGAGCCTTAAGGTCCTCATCTGTCAAGTGTTGTTGTAAACCATACCCAAGTTCAAAAAAACAAGGGACTAATTATACAAGTACAATAGAGAGGAGACAAAGTTTATTATTAGAATAAATAGAAAAGTCTTAGGCATTATGGGAGACTGTAAATTGAGTAGTAGAATGTGGTTGTTGATAGGGCTAATGTGGTCTTAGATATATAAAGTCAGAGCAAAGAATGGTAATAATTCCCTATCCAAGGCAGACAACAGCTAGAGTACTTCATAAGTGATATTGCCCAACTAGAGTATTTCCACAGAAGACTGACATGGATGATGAAGGAGTTGTTCAAGAAACTGTATCATGCAAGGAACCTGAGAATGTAGACTCAGGAATAACTCATCCATAAAACAAGAACACTGGACTAGATCAGGAGTTTTCAAATTAAGCTTTGCAAATCCCTAGAGGTTCCACCTACATACCTCACAGAGACCACAGTGATAAGGTAAAGAAGCCAACAGAGTGTGGCTCTGGTCCTCTAATCTATGCTTCAACCAGATCAGCTCTGCTCTTACCTGTTTTAGGAGTTAGGCTTTGGCATAATGATAAAAATAGCTAACACACTGTTTGCCAAGCAGTAAGCCCTTTACACAGATTATTCCAATTATTCCTCACAAGAATTTGTGTAATAGGAACTGTTATTCTTCCCATTTTTCAGATGGGAAAACTGAGGTTTAAAGAGGTAAGACAACTTGCCCAACTAATAAGTGTTTGAGTAGGGATTGAGACCTGAGCATAGGAGCATAGAGCCTACTCCTGTTAATCACTAAACATATAATATTATATTTGAATAAAAGGATTCTAATGCTTTTTTTTGTTTTTTGTTTTTTTTAAATACTTTTATTGTGGTGTCTAATGCTTTTCTAAATTGAAAATTATTGAACTACAAGATCTTCTAGGCATCTTCTGGATTTAATTTTTTTTTTTTTTTGCAGGGGGTAGGTAATTAGGTTTATTTATTTACTTTTTCAGTGGAGGTACCAGGGATTGAACCCAGGTCCTCGTGCATGCTAAGCAGCCGCTCTGCCATTTGAGCTATACCCTCCCCCTGGCATCTTCTAGATTTAAATTTCTATAATTCTACATTTGGCCTGGAAAAGGGATATGATAACTACCCTCAAACCTGAAGGGAAGTCTTACGGAAAAAGAATGAGATTATTCTATGTGGCCCCAGAACATAGAACTAAGACCAAGGGAAGATGATAGAGTGGGGAGAAAGCTATAGAGAGGGACTATATCTAAGGACTTTGTAACAGAGCTGCCCAACAGTGGGATAGGTAGTGTGTAAATTCTATGGTCTTGGTAGTGTTCCAGAACCAGAATGATCATTTATGGGGATTGTTGCAGATGGAGATATTGGGGCTACAATTCCTGCTTTATACAGGAAGTGGACCTCAAAGTACTGGGACTGAGAGTCTCAAATTCTCACAGAGATTCAAGGTATCAGACACTAGGGATCATTACCAGTGACCAAACTCTCCCATACCAAATCCAGGCAAAGGGGGAAGGCCCATCCTCAGCTCCAAGCCTCCTGTATTTACTATTATAAATGTGAGGCTGCCCTAAGGCAAGAACCCATGCTCCCACCTAACTCCCTGCTATCTTTAAAGGATAAGATGCCAGAACTGGCTCCCCCACCCCACCCCAGCCTCTCCTAGCTGCCTTGCCACTGCAGTTTCCTACATTTGTATAGAAATTCTGAAGGTCAGTGCCAAAAGTAACTTTAGCAAGTAACCTGTTCACCCCTGACAGTTTATAGGTGAGATAAAAAAGGCTGAGAAAAAGGGCATTATCTAAAGACATTCTCTTCATTAAATATTTACTGAATACACTAGTATAAGAAGTCAGCCCAGACATAAACTCAGGTAGCTGACATGGAGCTTAGGACACTGAATCAGGCCTCAAGACAGTCTTACTGTTAAATATGTTAGTACATATAACAATATATCAATATATAACATACACTATTATTATTATAATGCATTTATTATTCATATCCCACCTGCTTCCAAAAAATGACTAGTGATTTGAACAAAACAGCCTATTTGCTCATTTTTACTTTATGGAGGGGCTCTTTAAGGCATCAAGGGTCATGAAAGTCAGGGAGAAGTGAGAGAAGAAAATTAGAGATCCATCTTAAACATGAAGTCCTCCAGCCCTCCTCCACAATCTGCCTGTCTGATTCAAGTGGAGAAAGACTGTTCCCAGCAATAGTTATTTCCCCACATATTAACTTAAAGTGTTAATGTTAAAAGTGCTTATCTTACCAGGCAAGGGGAGCAGACTCTTTCTCAGCCTCTTCACTCCAAACTTTCTAAAACCTTCCGTTTCTCTTACCACCTCAATAGAAGCCCAGCCTGCCTACTGAGTCACCAGAAAGTCACTACAGGTTGCAACATAACTTCTAAAAATGACTTTCTCTTCAGAAACAATCATAATATCCTGAAATATCAGTGCCAGAAGGGACATTGCTGAGTATCAGTAGTTCATCTCCCACCAATCACACAAAGGTAAGGCCCATGGAGTGGAAGAGAATTGTCTGAGGCCATCTTTTTTTTCAAATTAGTGTTTTTACTTAGCAAGTACAGTTGACCCTTGAACAACGTGGGAGTTAATCTGCATATAACTTATAGTTGCCCCTCCATATCCTTGATTTCTCTACATTTGCTGATTCAACCAACCACAGATCATGCAGTAATGTAGTACTTACTACTGAAAAATATCTGCATAGAAGTGGACCCATGCAGTTCAAATCCATGTTGTTTAAGGGTCAAATGGTATATTTTAACAAGTAAATACACTGTGTGAAACCAGTGGAGATATAGATGGAGGGCAAAAATGTCCCTCCCTTCCCTTATCACTGAAATGAACTCCAGGACATAGACCTAGATAATTAAAATTCCTTGGACATGAATGCTAGGACAATACACTCTAGGGCTCTGGCTTTCCATGTCACCTTGACAATCTTCTTGACCATGGGCTTATCTCACCTTCCCAACCATCCCCACTTTCTCAAATACACACACTCACATACCCTACCAGGATCTGGAAAGTTCTAAATATCACACTCCAGATTCATAATCAGGAATACACAGGGATCCTGAGAACAGAGCTTCTGTCCTAAGGTCACTCCTAAAGTCACCTACTTCTCAGAAACTCCAGTTTCTAAGGAAGGATTGAATAATAGTCTGAGCATGTGGAGAAAGAGAGCAGTGATTTCAGCTGAGGTTGAGGGATGAGATGGTGCGGAGGTAATGACAGCACAGATAGCCGAGAGCAAAAAGTGGAAGAAAAGGACTTTACCAAATTTCTTGGGCTTTGGAGATTAGGGTACTCTCCTGGAATAACCTAGAGAATAAGCAGCTCTTTCCAGCCTCTCTCCATAAAGACTTTAATTAATCCCCTAGTCTCCCACTGTTCCCCGGTATCCCTTTAACGAGCCAGCCTCCACTCCTTGAGCTACCTCTAATATTGCTCACTGATTCTCTCTATCTGAGTGACTATTCTGATAACTTTGTCACTGATTCTCTTCTCACACATATACACATAAATCCCCACTAACACCTCTATTTGCCATAATAGTGAGAAGAAAGTGCAAAAGAGGTTGAAATCAAAGCCTTGTTTAGATGGCAACTTTAGCCCTTGATCAGATGATTGTGCACCTCTGAAAGAGGTAAAATGTTATATAGACTAAGGGGACTCTTGAGTCTTCTTGCTTACTTTCTTTGCCTGTCTCCCCACTATCTACAGATCCAATTACCTATGTTGGTTTCTTCCCTCTAAATTAGTCTAAGATTTCATTGTTCCACTCCATTCCCATCATCAATATCCCAATTCAAGCATCTCTACCCCAAGTAACAAAACTGCCAGCTCTCTGGCTTTACAGTCCCACTTCCATATGAATCCAGATTAATCTTCTTAAGCCCAGCTGTGACCACATCATCCTTCTGCATAAAATATTTTCATAGGTCCCCAAAAATAGTCAAGATCTCTCATTCTTGGACCTCATCCACTATTAAAGACAACCTTGACTCCTCTCACTCCCCACACCCAATCCAAGTCACCAAACTCCATTGGCTCTTCACTCAAAATAGATACAGATTTTGACCTCTTCTAACCACCTTCAAGGTACTACTGAAGTCTAAATCACCAGCATTATTCACCTGGATTTCTTTAGTAGTCTCATTATTGGTCATCATGCTTCTACCCTTGCCCTTCTACAGTCTCTTCTCAACACAAAGGCAGATTCTAAATGTAAGTCAAATCATTTTCACTTCTATGTTCAAGACTGTCCAGTGGTTTCCCATTTCACTATGGATGAAAACCCAAAAATCTTTCAAGGTTCTACATAACCTGGTGTACCACTGACCTCAAGCTCTACTATTCTCTGTTTTTCTAGCTCAAACTACTTCAACTACACTAACTTCCTAGCTAATATTCAAACACACCAGGTAGCAGAATACTCTCACCTTAGGGCGTTTGCACTTGCTCTTCCATGTACTTGGAATATTTCTGTTTCCCAACCCAACTATGTGCATGGCACAATCCATTTCCGTCATGTTTCTGCTCAAATGTCACCGTTATCAGAGAGTGCTTCCCTTATCAAGCCCCACTCTGTTGTCATTTTCTTTTCCTTGCACTGCTTGGTATTTTTCTATAGCTTATCACTATCTGTCATATATTTATTGGTTTTTTTGTTTATTGTCTATCTCCTTAAGCTAGAGTATAACCTCCATGAGGTCAGGGAGTTTGTTCAGAATACTGCCTAGTACATAGTAAGTTCTTAATAAGTACTGAATGAATAAATTGTTCCCTGCATAAACCCTTTACTCTAGACAGACTTAGTCATCTCACCATCCCAATACAATAATAGTGGCGGCCGACATTTACTGAATGCCTTCAATGTGCCAGGAATTGGACACATGGATTTGTTATCCTTTTCAATCCTGTTTAATTGACAACTCCATGAGATAAAAGCTATTTTTATCCACATTTTACAGTTGAGAAAACTGAGGCTTAATGCGGTTAAGTAACTTGTACAAAATCATAAAGCTAGATAGCAGCAGAAACAAGACTCAAATTAGGTTAGTTTGACACCAAAACCCATTATCCTAATTTTTACTTATACTGCCTCCCTACAATGCTTTCTCCCTTCTATGAACTATCTGTGTAAGTGGCTCTGTGCAATTTGGCCTATAATTGCTTTCACGCTGTTTCATGTAGGCCTATTTGGTCTTCCCAAGCAGAATATAAACTCCATGAGACCAGGGTCTGAGCCATTTATAATGATAATACATTTATTTTACACTTTAAAACAAGTTAATTTAAAGTTAATTTTAATTAATTTAACTAACACGGCTGATTTCTCTTTTCACTTGTTACAGCCAAGTACTGCACAACTAGAATAATGAAGTATAGCTGACCTTTGAACAACACAGGGTTGAACTGCGGAATCCACTCATATGCAGATTTTTTTCAATCATAAACACTACAGTACTACACAATCCACTGTTGGCTGAATCTGTGGATGCGGTACCTCAGATACAGAGGTTACCAGAGGGCCAACTATAAATTTTATGCAGATTGGACTGTGCAAGGGTTTGCACTTGTAACCCCCAAGTTGTTCAAGTGTCCACTATAGTATCATATGGTAAAAAGAGTAGATGGCTAGGGGTGAGGATGTCTGGAGATTAGTCTCAGCTCTGTCTCCAAGCAGGTTTATTACCCTTCAGCAAATCACTTAGCTTCTCTGACCCTTAATCTACATGTCTGTAGAGAGTTGGCCTAGATGGACTCTATAAACAGTCACTTCAAGTTCTAAAAATACTATTATTCCATGAATATTTACAATGTGTCAAGCCAAAAGTAAAAGGCCAAATTTTTCCTTAATATTATTCTATTTTAGCTAATGGGAGTACTTTCCTAAGAGTACTATTTCCTTTGTAGATTATTTCAGTATGTGTATAAGACATGCCCTAAAACAAGAAATGAGCTACAAATGTGGTTTGCTAATGCCACTATAGCTATCTAAATGTCTAGCTTAAAAAGAAAGTCATATTATGGCTCCATAAGAAGTATACCAACTGAAGCAAATCACTGAAAAGATGTCATTTTTTAAAACATTAATAAAAATTAGAGCAGGAAGAAGGTAGGCTCCAAGACAAAGAACAAAGAGGAAAAGGAGGGCTTCATAGAATAAGTTATGTGACAGAGAGTCTGAAAAATATTGAGTATATGATAAAGACAAATAGTACAAGAAAAATGGCAGGTAATTTTTAACTTCAGAGAAAAGAAAAATCCGTACATAAAAGGAAATGCAATCATGATATATAACTCTTATACAAACATTGATTTTAAATTAACTATTAAACAGAGCTACAATTATACTGAGACGGGAAATAAGTTGGAGAAATATATAAGAACTGAATTCTCATCTATCATAAAAGGAAGTCAATACTTTTAAAAACACAGTAGCATAAGCATATCATTTTAAAACATGGAGGTAAAAAAGAGAAATAACCAAATATCTGGCATATTTGCACTTTACTCTTATAAAAAATGTGATTTATTTGTAGCTTGCTTTTGCGTTAATGTAAACTTAAGAGAACTGAATAATAATGGCCCATGTGGTACTTGTCTCCCAGTCTTCTTACTTCTGTACCATAACACCTAACATAGGACTAAGTAACCAATATCTTAAAAAATTCTTGTTGGTTAAGTGACCAATGTTAAAAATGGAGTGAAAATGTCTTGTTATAGAGTTACAGAATTTTGCACTAGAAGTAAATGTAGAGATGATATAATCTAGTGCTTCCCAAATTGGTGTTCCATGGAATACTGCTTCTTGTGATGTTAATAACGTGCTGCAAAAAGTGTTTGGGGCTCAAATAAACTTTGGAAATCCCATGTTAAAATTAACCAGGTGTTTTTACTGTAAGGACTTCTTGGAATTTACTATGTATAATATATATTGGTTATCTCACAAAGGTAATGTATTATGTATTATTCCTCAGACTCATTTGTTTCATGAATTATGAAGCTCCTGCTAATATCTCTAGTAATTAGTGGTTCCTAGAACATCCTTTGGAAAACACTGATCTAATCTACTCTCCTTCATTTTACAAATGTGGAAGGACAGGCTCTGTTCAGGTATGGATGGTAGGGGAACTAGAAAGAAGGGCTTCAGGATTCTGGAACAATCTCCAGTGACTGAACAACTCTGGCCTGTGCTTTTTCATTCTTTCATCATGCATCCAAATTATTTCAAACCAGGGAACAAATTTAGACAAAAGGTCCTCTGCAGACCTTTAAAGGTTTTCTGATCCCTAAGGAACCTAGGAGGTTCAAGTGTCAGCTGGAGTTCAAGCATAAAGTCCCAGGGAAAGAGCTAAAGAAGGTCTCCTTTCATAGACAGACTATGATTTTCAGGAGCAAAGTGACCCCAAATCATGCAATGGTAATGTGATAATAGACGACTCATATTTGTACAGTGTTTTCCAATAAACAAATAAATGCTTTTACAACATCATCTTGATTCTCATAACAATCTAATAAGAAAGACAAGGGTGGAATTATTGTCCCCATTTTATGGATGAGGAAACTGACTCTCAGAGAATTAAATGTCTTGCCTATGGTTACACAGCAAGTGAATGGCAGAGTTGGAATGAGAACCTGAATTTCATGTATCTCAGGTTAGCACTTTTCACAATACGTGACACAAACTGGGCAGATTTTTGCTAAGTACCAATTTAACTCTTCCATGAAAGATCCAAACTGCTCCTATTGTCTCGCTTTAAAAGAAATAGATCAGTTCTTAAAGTGCTCATGGTTGGTGGCACAATCAGCACCTCAATAACTGGAACTTCAAGGTCCTATTTTAGGTTCAGCTTAGTAATATCTCCTATAAGCTGTAATGCTAAGAGGAAGGGGTCTTAGACAGTTCCCAATGGGGAGGTAGCATGGCCTAGTGTTAAAAGCAAGGAGTCAGACAGACTTCGGTTTGAATCCAGACTGTACTCCCCCTGTGACCTTATTCACTATGAAGCACAGATGGGTGTTTCATTTCTTCAACTATAAAATGGAGCCCAGAATACCTATTTTGCAAAGCTGTTGAGATGCTAATATAAGAAATTAGAAGGATAGTATAGTGTTATGGCTAACAGTATAAACTCTGGAAGTGTACTACATGGGTTTGAATCTCAGCCCTGCTTCTTACTAGTGGTATGACTTCAAATAAGTCATTTATTTACATTTCAGAATTTCAGTTTTCACATATGTAAAATGAGGAAAATAAATAACGTATTCTTAGTTGCTGTGACTATCAAATGAAGTATTTGTTAAGCACTTGAGCATAGTATCTGGCATATAGCTCAATCAATGATAATGATGATAATAGTGGTGGTGGTAATGAAAAACCCAATATCCATTTTTCTCTCAAAGCAAGAATGAGAAAGAAAGCTACTCAGTCCTGTTTGTTTCCATTTACCCTCTCACCTTGCTCCTCTCCAAATAAAGTTGAGAACACTAGACTAGAAATCAGGACAGTTGGCTTTGAATGTCACTTCTGTCACATACTAGTTATGTAATTTTAAGGAAGTCATATTAACTTCCTTGAGGTATTTTTCCTTACTTGAAACATTAAGTTAACAATACTTTGCTTATTCTTCTGGGTTGTGGTAAGCATCAAGTGAATCCATGGATTTTTAAGGTACTTTGTGAACTATGAAACACTACATTAATGTGAGGGGTGACTTTTTATCTGCCACAGGCTATAAAATAGATATTTTTACCAGTAAAAAGCAACTTTATCACCAAGTTTTTTCTCATGGACAATTCGATCCAGCACGTTGTAGCAGATGTTGGTAGTTGCTCCTTTCATCCACTCAATAAAGATTTTCCCTTTAGTCACATCAAAGTTGTACTGGAGGAATGGACCAGGACATGAGGTCTTCCAGTAAAATTCCTTGGCAATGTCTCCCCAGAATTCTGCAACAGAAAAGGAAGCCCAGACATCCTCAGCTTCTCAGACATATTTATCTTAGATGGCTTACCAATCTATGCACAGGACCAAGTCACAAGCTCTCTGCCCTGTACTCTAGGACTTACCACCTGGGTCCCTTCTCTACCTATCTAATCTTAACACTCACCACTCTCCTAAACCAACTTCTATTCCCATGAGCTGAATCTTGACTCAAATTTTTTCCCTCCCTCCTGTGAATGAAAAATGTTGCCTGTCATATCAGTAAACAAAGGATGTTGCAGCTCTCAGCCACTGCAGCCACCCACAACAGTGCACCCAGAAAGAACAGGATACTGGCCCTAGATAGCTAAGGCATATCAAAGGAATGATTTCAATGAGCCTAGACTCCAGTATCTTCACATATATAGAAAAGCGTTAAATTCCTTGAGATACCTGGTTTCTTTAATTAACAGTAATCTTTTGATATTCCAACTTACCTGGTCTTTGTTGCAAAAACTCCTATATATCCTGGCTCCTCCCTTACCTCTTCAGAGCAGTCATTCAGAGCTATTGAGAGGCTGCCTCCTGGGCTTGAAGTCCTCAGGAAGTCAGGCAAATAAAACATAATTTCCCAACTTTTAGGTTGTGCATTATTTTTCAGTAGACACTCCTCAAAATTGCCACTCCTTTATTCACCATCTATTCAAACTGTGGTTACCTAGTGCCTATCACAATGCCTAGCACACTGTAGTCAATCAGTAACTTTTAAAATGAATTAATTAGTGAAAGGAAGAAATTCTTTACCTACAGAGCCTTCCATGACATTGGAAGGCTTAATTTGTTCATTCGCTCTCAGCAATTATTTAATGAGCATCTCTTTCTCCTATTACTACTTACCCAAGTGTTGCTTGCTTTGTGCCAGATGTTGCTTTAAGCTCTTTAAATGTATTATCTCATTTAGTTCTTACTATAACCCTAAGAGGTAGGCTTTTTTTTCATTCTTATTTTATTGATATGAAAATCAAGTTAAGTAATTTGCCCAAGGTTATACATTAACTAAGTCAAGATTTGAACTGCCTTGAGGAAGACATTTCTGCTAAAATCTGAAAGATGAAAGTTTTTCTCCACACTTCCACCAGGAAAGACATTACTATGGGACAGAAAAGAACTAAGGGTATATGTTAGGAGGAACTCCCTCAGTCTAAAGCAATGAGAATAAGAGAAAGACTAGCAGGAATTGATGTATAAACTGGGCAGATCACACAATCCTTCTGGGCATAAGGAATTTGGTATTTACCCTAAGAGCAATGGAAAGCCATTGCAGGATTTTAATCAGGAGAGGGACATGATCAGATTTACAATCTTGAAATATTGCCTGGCTACTCTGGAGAAAAGGTAGTCAATAGGTTAAACATTAGATTGTAGAACACCTAAGATAATCTCAGTACTGGATCAGGAGCTAGAGGGGAGAGAGACACAGAATCATAACAATGGAAGGAACTTTAGAAGTTATCAACCCCTCATTTTACTGATAAAAAACCACATTTATAAAGGGAAAGTGACTTGCTCTCATGGTTACATGATTTATTTTACACAATCTGGTTAGAGAGGTAAGACTATACATAAAATATTTTTGAATGTACAAGACAGAATATAATTGAAAGCTAAATCATATGGTGTACAACTTGCAATGAATTAAATAAATTCAAATTAAATCAACCCCAAGGTACCATTATATACCTATAAAACTAGCAAAGACTAAAAAAAAAAGAAGAAAAAAATGAAGTCTAATGCCTAAGTGGGCCTAGAAAACAGATACTCTTATATGATGATAGTCTTGTAAGAAACTGGCACAATCTTACTGAACAGCAGGTCAGTGCCTGACAAGAGCCATAAAATTTTTTATATCTTCTCATCTGCTAACTTAACTTTGGAGAACACAGTCTAAGAAAATAATACCAAAGGAAAATAAGTGATTAATAAAGAGATGTTTATACTAACACTATTTATAATGGTGAAACTGGAAACAACCCAAAAGCCCAACAATCAAAAAACTGATTAAAACTAGTAATACTAGTAGTGATACAATAAAATACTAAATGGACATTAAAGACAGCAAATGGGAACTGGCATTTTAGTAAATGCCATTAATGTCCAAGTATTGGGCTAATCTCGTTTAATCTTTATACGGCCTTATGAAGTATACATTAATTATCCTAATTTATAGATGTGAAAATTGAAGCCCAGGAAACATAGGAAACTTTCCCAAGCATCACACAGCTAAAAGTAAGAATACAAAATCAGACCGACCCTAAAGTCCATGTTGTTACAACTACATTGAGTATATACATGTGTATACTCAAAAAAATGTTTTTATTAAAGTATAGTCAATGTACACTGTTGTATTAATTTCTGGTGTACAGCATATGATTCATTTATACACACACATATATATATCTCCCTTTTCATATTCTTTTTCATTATAGGCTATTACAAGGTATTGAATATAGTTCCCTGTACTCCACACTAGAACCTTATAAACAATAGTTTATCTATTTTATATATAGTACTTAGTATCTGCAAATCCCAAGCTCCCAGTTTACCCCTCCCCACCCCCTTTATCCCTGGTAACCACAAGTTTGTTTTCTATGTCTGTGAGTCCATCTCTGTTTTGTAAATAATTTCATTTATGTCCTTTTTTAAAAGATTCCACATATAAGTGATATCATATGGTATTTTTCTTTCTCTTTCTGGCTTATTTCACTTAGTATGATGATCTCCAAGTCCATCCATGTAGCTGCAAATGGCATTATTTTATTTTTTTATGGCTGAGTAGTATTTCTGTGTGTGTGTACCACCTCTTCTGTATGTAATAATCTGTCGATGGACATCTAGGTTGCTTCCATATCTTAGCTATTGTAAATAGTGCTGCTATGAACACTGGGGTGTGTGTATCTTTTCAAATTAGAGTTTCCTCCAGATATATTCCCAGGAATGGGATTGCTGGATCATAAGGTAAGCCTATTTTCAGTTTTTTAAGGGATCTCCATATTGTTTTCCAGAATGGATGCACCAAACTACATTCCCACCAACAGTGTAAGAGAGTTCCCTTTTATCCACATTCTCTCCAGCATTTGTTATTTGTGGACTTTTTAATGATGGCCATTCTGACTGGTGTGAGGTGATACCCCACTGTAGTTTTGATTTGCATTTCTCTGATAATTAGCAATACTGACAATTTTTTCATATGCCTATTGGCCATTTGTATGTCTTCACTGGAGAAATATTTTTAAGTGACAGTAGTAGATATAGATTATGTAAAACTGTTTATAAACCACATTTATGTTCATCAACAGGAATGAAGAAAACTGAGTTTTATGATCACTTAGTTTTTGTTTTTGTTTTTTTCTGGTGGAGCTGTTGAACTCTGGATGTTTCTTTGGCACACAATCTGACTACTGAAGAAGTTTAGAAGAAGAAAAGATGAACATGGACTGGGATAATCAGGAAAAGCTCTGTGGAATTGGTGGGACTTGACTAGATAGAGAGAACAGAAGAAATGGGCAAAGAGAAGAGATACGGACTTCTGTTTATCTAGTATGTCAACAAGAATGACCTGTGTAGAATGAGGGAGGGGTATATGGTACAAAGTAGTGGGAGAGAGGGATCCAGAGTTAGAGTGGGCTAGTTATCCAGAAACCTTGAAAGAAAGGCAGAGTTTTAATTTGAAACTGTAGGAAATATGGAACTACTGAACGTTTTTGAAATGGCATATGAAAGCAATGTTTCCAGAATATCAATCTAATAGTGTTTTTAGGTAAATCTACCAGGAACATTGGAGATGAGGGAGACTAGGGGAGAGAACCAATTAGGAAGTTGCTTCCTTGAATTAAAAGGGTCTATGGGAATGGAAGAAAAGATAATCTGAGAGACACTCTGAAAGAATATTTGACAAAATTTGGTGAAAGACAAACTATGAGATCAGAGAAGAAGAACAATATAGTTATTGGGAATATAGGTTCTGCAATCAAGACTACCTTGGTTCAAATCTCAATTTAATTAATCTCTCTAAGCTTCAGTTTCCTTCTCCATAAAATGGGGATAACAGTCTCTATAGCAAATCAAACAGAATTTGTGCTTAGTAAGTAGTAAGCAATCTATAAATAAATAAGATATATGGATAGACAAGATTTTGGGTAGTGCCATTAACAGGGATTAGAAAATTAGGGAGGAAAGCAGGTTTGGGAAGGAAAATTGGTAAATCCGAGTCAGTCATGTTAAATACGGTATAACATCAAAGTGTGTGAATAAAATGGTCTACAGGCCTATGAAATTTGGGACTAGACCGTAAGTCAGATCCCAGATATAGGCATTATAGTGATAGTAATAGCTCATCCCTGGGGAGAAGATATTTGGAAATCATATATTGAATAAGGGGTTAATATTCAAAATATATAAAGAACTCATACAACAGCAAAAAATAAATAAACAACCCAATTAAATTAACAGAGGTGCTAAATAGACTTTTCAAAGACATACAGATGGCCAACAGGCACATGAAAAGATGTTCAATATCACTAATTATTAGGGAAATGCAAATCAAAACCATAGAGAGATATCACCTCACATCCGTTTCAATGGTTATTATCAAAAAGGCAATAAATAACAAGTTGGAGAGGATGTGGAGAGGAGGCAACTCTCATGCATTGTTGGTAGGAATGTATATTGGTGCAGTCACTTCAAAGTATGGTGATTCCTCAAAGAATTAAGAATAGAACTATTATATGATCCAGCAATTCCTCTTCTGAGTACTTTTCTGAAGAAAACAGAAATACTATTTTGAAAAGATACATGCACTCCTATGCTCATTGTAGCATTACGTACAATAAAAAGCAACATATGGTAGCAACCTAAGTGTCCATCCATAGATGAATGATAAAGATGTGGTATGTATAGATTTATACATATATGGCTATATGAATATTAATCATAAAAAATAAAATCTTGCCATTTCAAAAACCGTATGATATCATTCAGATGTAGAATGTTAAAAAACCAACCAAACAAAACGAAATAAATGAGCAAACCAAACTAAACAAAAAAACACATGCAGACACAGAGAACAGATTAGTGGTTACCAGAGGGGAGCCAGGGTGGGTGAAATGAGTAAATGGAGGCAACCATATGGTAATGGATGGAAACTAAATTTTTTGTGGTGATCATGCTGTAGTGTATACAGAAGTAGAAACAGAACGCTGTACACAGGGAACTAATATACTGTTACCTCAATTAAATAAAATAGCTCATTGCTGGAAACAGATGGACTCATAACAGGAGAAAATATAGAGGGGGAGGAGAAGTGAAAAGAGGTCTGAGGACTAAACTTGGACACTGCCTGAAGCATTTAACCCCCTTCCACTTGATTCAATCCTATCTTGCATTACTCAATAATTGTTTCATCCACATTGTTCTGTTATCAAACTAACGGCCATTTATTGAATGCCTGCTGTGCATCAGACACTCTATAATGCCCAATTTACTTATTACTCATTTTAGCCCTCAAACCAACCTGTGAGGCAAGATTATTACCCCTATCTTATAGATAAAGAAAAGGAATTTCAGACAGGTTTTTAAATCTGCCTCACACGGTAAATGAGTGGTAGAGCCAGGATCTAAATCTAAATTGTTCTGGGTTTGATTCAGTGGCCCATACTCGTCCCACTGCCAAACCTCAGGCTGCATCGGGTTGCAGGTACAGTTGTGACGGGTTACCCAATCTAAGAGCAAAGATGGGGAATTTTCCTCACACATTCTTAAAGACATAGAAGCATCTATCAGAATCTGAGTTATTACAATCCCAGTCCTAACGTTTTAAAGAGGCAACATTTTAGTGACTTGTTCAGTCTTATATCTTCTATTGGGATTTCTGAAATACTAAAAATAGATCTGGGTCTCCATTACTAATTAGGGGACCCCCGGATGGGCACTAGACGGGTTACTGCCCCTCAGCAGGGGAGACTAATCCACGGGTAAAAGGTGTCCGGAGGCAATCACTGAACTGGTGTGAAAGGCGGCAAAGAAAGTTCTTCTGGCCCTCTCCCCTCAAGGCGGCCCCTCGCCCCTCAGAACCCGTCTTTTCACCTGAGAAACTCTCCTCTTCTTAGACACTTGCACTCTCCTCACAGAACCCCCAAGCCGCCAAGGAACTCCCCAAGTCCTAGGGAACCCTCTTTTCCTCACAGAACCTTCCTTCTCTTCAGAGAACCCCCCTCTCCTCCCGGAACCCCCTTTCCATCTCCTCCAAGAACTGCAATTCTTCCCTCACAAAACCTCTATCTCCCTTCAACTTCCCAAGGGAACCCCATTCCCCCACGGAACCCCTATCTCCTCACGGAACCTCCATTTCCCCACAGAACGCCCCCAATTCCTCACTCCCCTGTGAACCCCCACTTCTCTGCTCCCTGACGTCCCTCAGGCCCTCCCGGGCCCAGCCTCACCTCGAGGCTCCTCCACCGAGCGCCGGTGCAGCTCGCGGTAGCGCTGCAGCGAGGGGACGTGCGCGGAACGGCTGACCTCGGGCGGCGGAGACCAACTCCGCGCCTGGCTCCGGGCTCCAGGCTCCTCCCGGGTCCCGCTCCGGCTCCCGCTGTCGTTCCGGCCCCGCTCCTCGGGAAGCCCCATCGCCTCAAGTTCCGAGCACCCTAGCGGCCGCGGGTGCCCAAGCGCGGAAAACAGGCCGACGGAGGGGCGGGGCCTTAAGTGAAGGGGAGGGGCCCGTGGCGGGGCGGGGCTTAGGCAGCTGGCGGGGTGGGAGGTCCGGAGGAGCGGAGCCATGCCTGGCGGAGGTGGAACCACGGCTGGAGAAGAAACCGATAGGGAAAAGTCGAGCATTGCTTGGGAGATAAGGGCGGAGCTGGTTTGCCGAAGGAGTGGGGCCGTAGAGTGAACGCAGAAGGGGCGGGGCCGGGCGTGACAGGAGAGAGGGTCGGCCCATGGAGTGACCGGGAGTGGCGAGGCTGTATGTGACAGGAGAGGAGGCAGGACCATGGAGTGCCCGGGGTGGTGTCTTGAATTACTGACGAGGAGTTGGGTGAGGGCGGGGCTCGAGCGGGGAAGAGCTGGGCTAAAGAGCGGAGTTGGGTCGGGCCCATCATGGAGCCGCCCCGTGGTCTGATTGCACAAACCTGTCACCCCACCGAGTTGAGCAGCCAGGTGGAGTAAGGTCCTTTCCGGGAGACAGCCTTCCTCTCTGGAAACTATCTCCCACTCTGAGTAAACTCAGATTTCTCCCACCCCAGAGGATAAGTCTTTACTTTCCCTGCCTCCACAAATTTCCATCCAGACCTAAAGTGCAAAGACTCATTAAGTAAAGACTAGGAGGTGACTTCAGGCCTTTGCTAATAAACTCATTCCTCATTGCACACATGGTAAACTCGGGGAAAGGGAAGAATTTGCACAAGGTCACAGAGAAAGCAACGACCAAGTTAGGGCCAAACCTAGGTCTCCCGACTCCAGGTCTTTTTGCTGCCTTATTTGGCTGAAGCTAAGGCTTTGAGATACCAAAGTCTATGCAAATAGAAGGAATCGTTTACACCCTTCTTTCCTTCCCTGTCTCTTTATTTCACCAGGATATCCTTCCTCTGCCACACCTGGGCTCAAATTCCTCTGGCTTCCCTCTATGCCTTCTACTCCAGAAAAGAGAGGCCAGCCAGGACCTTCCATCATCTCACTCACCACTAAGAAGGGCCTACCCTACCTATCAGTTCACAGAATGGCTGTCAAGGCAGAAAGGATCCTTAAATATATGACTCCAAGAGTGAGTCTGAGGTCCAAAGCAGGCAGCTCCCACTTCCTGAAGCTTACACAGACCCCATCTGGCCCAGCCTCCCTTCCCACCTGCTCCCTTGTTCTTTGTTCAGATAATCACAAGCCCAGCACACCCTAAACTGAGTAAACAAAAAATAAAACAAAACAAAACGTTTCCATGGTCAGACCTATGATCAGAGCCTACCTAATTCTGAAGGGAGGGTATCAGAGCTCACTGAAGGGATACAGACCTCATGGAGTGGACATGGATCCCACGGAGGAGACAGATAACTCATCGAGGAGGCATTAACTGCACTTAAGGGGCACACACTTCACTGAAGGTACATGGACTCCATTAAGGGAGCACAGATCTTACTGAGGAATCTCAGATTTCACTGAAGGGCTATGGACCCTGCTAATAGGACATGAATGGCATTGAAGGCCACTGACCCTACTGAGAGGACACAGGCTTCCTCCTAAGATATAGACTTTCTGAAGAAACAGACTCCATTGAGAGGATTCAACTCCACTGAACGGCCTCTTACTACACAGAAGGAATGCACACCACTGACAGGGGGCACAGACCTCATTTAGTGAGGACAGGCCCTACTTGGGGGGATCAGACTTCACTGAAGCATAATAAGCCCTAGGGACCTCACTCAGGAGATATGAACCTCTCTGTGAGCAGGACAGCACATGAAATGGCACACAGTCCTAGTATAAACAGTCATCTTCCCATCCCACATGCACAGCTCAGGGCAACCTTTTCCCTCTCCCCACTCCTCAACTCTTCTCCCAAGCCCTAGAGCTGTTCCCAGCACACTTCCTGCCCCCTCCTGTCTACAGATGGTACTGCAAACGCTGGGCCTGTAATAGATTTTCAAGCAGTCCAGATAATCTCTGAGCCAGGAGCCTGTGGTTGGGGAAGGAGGGGATGTGTGGCCAGGGGCTTGACCAGCCCCCTCCCTCTGCTTGTGGACTGTAAAATGGAAGTTTGGACGAGAGGTCTTATAATAGATGGAATCAGCACCCCATCGTTGGAGATGGAGTAGTAGTGCAAGATATGGTATAATTGGCATTCCTCAGAGTGGGAAGAGAATGGACCAGGTTAGACGAGATGAGAATCCACGAGATTAAGGAAACAATAATGATAATAATAATTATGGTATTTATTAAGTGTCAAAACCTATATTAAACACTTTCCAGATGTTATTTAGTCCTCACAACCTAGAGATGGATACTGTTATTCTCTCCATTTTACAGGTGAGGAAACAGATACTCGAGGAGTTTGTTTTGCCCAGTTTGTAGACTGTAGCACAGGGAACAGAACCTAGACTAGAACCTAGAACAAATACCTAGACTAAAGAGATTCATTACCCACACTTTTTATCCTCCCCTACCCCAACCCACTCCTGCCATACCACCACCGCCATTATTTCTTTCTCAAAGTGTCCTTTTCCAGAAGCACATCAAAAAATCTTTAAATGATGGTAAATTTTCAGGTTCCAGAGACCCCATTCCAGCCTACTAAGTCATGATCTCTACAGTGGAATCTAGGGATACGCATTTAAAGATCCTAACACACACTCAAGTTTGGGCTTACTGTCCTATGCTGATAGTTAAGGGATCCCAGAAGGGATTGTGATTGAAAGAGGAGTCTGAAAAATGTCAGAGGTCCAAGGAGGGATCTGACGTCCGAGGAGAGAAGTCCAAGGAGGGGTCTCTAAATGAAGCAGTCTGTGGATGAAGCAGGGGCTGGGGCTGGGGGTGAAGGCAGAGTCTGAAGTTGAAAGAGGGGTCTGGGGTCGGAGGATAAGGATCTTGGAGTCCAAGGAGGGGTCTGGGGTTGGAAGAATTTGGCATTAGAGACAGGATCTGGAGTCGAGGAGAGGTCTGCTGTCAGTGGAAGGGCCTGCGAGCTGAGGAGGGAGCCTGGAGTCTCAGAAGAATTCTAGCTCAAACTGGAAAGAGGAAGGGGTTTGGTCCCTGGGCTTCGTAGGGTGCCCTGAGCCACTAAGGTCACGCTTACCTTGGGGATCTTCCCTCTGGACCCCACACTGAGCGACCCAGACCTGCCCTCCAGGCACTCCATCCACACTCACATCCACACCTGCGCGCTCAATGCAAGCTGACAGCGTTAAGCAGGAGGGGGCAAGTCAAACCCCAACACCTGCCAGGGTCCGAGTGAGACGCCCCCTCCCGGCGGTCCAAGAGCTCAGGCCCCGCCCTCCCCCCTCTGCACCCCCCCTACCCGGGTCCTCGCCGCACCACTTCCGGCAGGCGCTGCGCTGCCGGGGGGCGCGGGCGAGGATGGCGGCGGAGAACGAGGCCGGTCAGGAGAGCGCCCTGGGCGCCTACTCGCCGGTGGACTACATGAGCATCACCAGCTTCCCGAGGCTACCGGAGGACGAGCCGACGCCCGCGGTCCCTCTGAGGGGCCGCAAGGACGAGGACGCCTTCCTGGGAGACCCCGATACTGGTGAGGCCCGCTGGCCGGGTCCCTGCCCCTGGGACGTCCCCGGTCCTCCATCTGCGCGGAGCATCACCTCCAGCTCCATCTCCCTAATTCTTTTCCTTCTTCCTGGACCGCTCCCTTCTCCCTCGTCTCTGTTAATTATCTGGTGGGGTTAGGGGTGCATTTCTGCCTTGGAGGTTTAGGATGCGACAAGGGAGAATGATGTCGGAGACTGCAGTAGGAGGGATTGGGGTTACCCCTTGGGAAGAACCAGCTAATAAGGAAGGAACGTTGCAGGGGAGGAACAGCTGTGATCCCAGAAAAGGACTTTATCTAGTCATGGAAAACAGGATAGGAGAAACCAAGTCAGATACTGCAGCAGGATGGATAGAGGTTAGGTCTTGAAAAGAACTTCCCCACAGCCAGGAATTGTGGGAAGTAGAGACCATGAAAAGAAGCTGAGAATCTCTTCATGTCCAGGGATGGGTAGAAAGAATACGATTCCCATCTGTGAGTAGTGGGTATTGGGAGACAGGGGGATGGACTGCATGACCTTTCAAAGTCCTTGTGGACCAGAGCACATTCACTGCCCTGTAAATTATCTCACCCCTCCCAGAGCAATGGATCAGGCCAGGATGTTAGTAAGTACCCTGCCCCCTAGCAAGCAGGCTCCAGAATTTTACTGTATTCTCCTCAGCCCTCTGCAGGAACTGCAAGGGTTGGGAGTAGGGAGGAGATAGGGCTTGGGGGAGACCTGGGGCTAAGAGCTCTCTGAACATTTCTTCCCTAATGCTTTCTCCCCTATCCTTGTGGCTCAGCTCTATCCTCCCCTCCACTCTTCATCCTCCATCCCCCATCCCTCATTCCCTCAACGTCACTTCCTGGCATTAGAGCATCCTTCTGCTTCACTCTCTCTTCCTCTCAGTGTCTGCACTTGAGCCCTATCCCTTACTAGCCTGGCAGATCCTGCTTCTCTCTAGCCTGACCCTTCTGCAGCTACTCCTAGCCCAAATTCTTTCCCCTTCCACAACTTTCCCATCATCTGGTCCTGACCAGTAGCCCCTGCCAACCTGACTAGACTGCACCCTGCCTGGAGGGGGCTTGAGGGAAGGCTTATGGACATCAAATGTCAAAGCCGCAGATTAAAACTGCTTTTCTAGAAAGAGTAGCTCTGAAATCAGATCATAGCAGGGAGAGAAGTGGAAGGGTGTGTCCTGGTGGATATCAGCCTGAAACCAGGTCCTTTAGTCAGGGGTCAGGAGTGCCACTTCTGGTCCCAGCACTGCCCTGACTCACTGTGTGACAATGGGCATACCTACCCTTACCTGGGCCTTAGTTTCCTCTTCCAGCTCAACTGGGAATGCCTCTCTCCCCAAACTAGAGGTAGGAAACCTGATATGTTTTCTCCTTGCTTCCTACGAATGTCAGCATTTATCAAAACCTGTGATTATTTATTTGTGTGACCTCTGATTATTCCATGTCTGTAAGCCCTATGAGGATGGGATCATGACTGTCTTGTTCACCATCCTTTCTGCACCATCCAGCACAGTGCTAAACTCTCAATAAAAATTACTGAATACATAAATGAATGAAAGAGAAGATCTCAGAATGGAAGAATGGCAGGGGAGGGAGTTCTCAGACCTCAGGGAGTACCTTGGAGAGGTAATACAGGCTCTGTCCTCAACTGTACAAAAATCCAGCAGAGACCCTGGTCACCTGAGTTTCTGGGAACCTGTACCTTATGCCAACGCTGTGCACTAAGGTTCTAAGGACCTCACCATCTTACCTGTGTAGTCATTTCAATGCCATGTCTCCCAGAACTACTTCCAAGCCCCCAGGCTCCTTTGGCCCAGCTGGACCAGCCTGCTGGCTAACATGACTGCCTATGTTCTCAACCTGGTAGCACTGCCCCATCCTCTTATGCAGGACTCTGGTTGTGCCCAGCTAGCTTCTAGCCTGCCACTCCCTAGAACTGAGTGCCAGGCACCCCACAGCAGGCCCTGTGGAAAACAGAGCTAGATGGTGACCACTCCAAGACTGGAGAAATACATTCCTTTCTTCTGAGCTCCAGGCCCCTGTGTGCCTCTCTCTCCCAAGCATCTGCCTCTAGATATCCTGCAAATGCTTCATCTTCAGCGTGTTGTATGCTTTACCCATCATCTCTTCCCCATACACCTGTTCTTCCCCCAATGTCATTCTCAATTAATGACACTGCCATTCATCTGGTCCCCAAGGTAGAAGCCCAGGAGCCACCCATGTTTCTCCCCCTTCCTCTAACTTCCACATAGTGATCAGATGCTCTCTGTCCCCCTCCTAAATATGTTCCAAGTTCCATCTCACCATCCGTGTCATCACCACTGTACACTAAGCCACCATCCTCTCTTACCTGTATTACCTATAGGCTTCTAACTACTCTTCCTGCCTTCTGCCTCTCCCCAACCCCAATCCATACACCACCCTGTATTTCTGATCATGTTTCTCACTGTTTCAAAAATCTTATTGATCCTCCCCTCAAGGGAGTAGGCAAGCCAGGTATGATCCCAGTCTCCAGCCAAGATGTCTTTCCTGAGTTCTAGACTTGCTAGATCAACTCTGTGCAGAGTTCTTTTGTCATGAACTCAGCTAAAACTGAACTACATCTAAAAAGAACATTTTAGCGGGTAACGTAACTGAAAAGTTCAGGAGTATAGGGCTTCAGGCATAGCTGCATCGAGGGGTCTGAAAAGGAATTGGCTTTTCTTCATCTTTTGCTTTGCCTTCCTTTTTTATGGTCTTCATCTTCAGAAAGCCTTCCATCTTGTGGGGGCAAGATGCCCCCAGCAACAATAGGCTTATATCTTACCACCTCAGCAAATTAGACAGAAAATCCTTTTTGTTCTCAATAGTTTTAGCAAAAAAACCCGAGTCTGAGTATCTTTGGTGCTAGTGCCGGTCACATGAACTGGAACGTGAACTGTACAAAGATGCCTGTTCTGATTGGCTTTGCTAGGTCATATAGTCACTCTGGTCAGAATGAGGGAATAAAGAATGAGAGAGGGGATATAGTGTTCTCTAAAAAAAAATTGAGTGGGGAATAGTGTTTAAGCAGATAAAAATTAGATGCCTACTAGGCCAGCTGCCTTCAGACAACTCTTGCTGTTGTCCTATAACTTCAGAATAGCCAAAATTAAACTCATCTTTTTCACCTCAAAAGACTTGTTCCTTCTAGTCCCAAACTAGTCTTTTCTCAGTGTCCTGCTGTTGTCGTTACACATCAGTAAAATCAATAGTGTTATTTCCCCACTGCTTACACAGTAAGTACTCAGTAAATATTTTTATTGAATAAATCAATAACTTGATATTCATTTATGTTTATATTATATATTCACATATAATATATATTTATAACAAGTGATTGGTAGAATAAGAAGTCTTGAATATATCTGACTCTGATGGGGCCATATCACCTTCACCTCCTGGCTCCTCATATCTGATTGGAAAATAAAAGATTTAAGGACAAGTGCTTGGAAATATCAAGTAGAACTAGTTTATAAAGTTCATTTTTTCAGTGTGGAAATGGCTCCTAATGCCATGTGGAGCAATGGGAAGGAGGTTTTCAAGTTATACAGACTCTTGGTTCTGCCATTTATTAATTTATGACCCTAAGCAGGCTATATAACCTTTCTTAGCTCCAGTTTCCTCATCTGTAAAATGGAGAGAGCGGGCCTATCTCATGATGTTATGGGAACACTTCCATGAGGGAATGTATGTAAGGTGCCTGGTATATAGTTAGCATCAATAAATATAAGTACAAAACCCTTTCCTGCAATTCTTTTGAAGCCTCTAGGAGACAAGGAGAGTTCTGTGTTCGCAGCAGGAATTTAACATCTGTTTTGTGGATGAATTCGTTTTACTTAGACTCTGTGGTGCTGGTGCTGAGGGTTAGAAGCAAGCATGATCAACTGAAGGAGGCTTCCAGAAGACAAGTTTCTTTTTTTCTGAATAAAAATTTAAAAACAAATTACATGTTCACGGAGAAAAAAAAAGAACGGTAAGAAAAAGTAAAAGTCCTCTTCTCCACTCTTATCTTCTGCATTTATTTCTATTTATTTAAAAATATATGTATTGTTTTTTTAAAAAAACAAAAGAAATATTAGTAAAAATTTCAAACAAAAAATTATACCACTCCATCTCATTTCCATCTTCAGCATCTTTCCCCAAAAGTAACCACCATAAATAATTTCTAAAAATTATCTATATATGTATGTGGTTTCTTATTTATACAAAAGAGAGGAGTATGGGTTATGGAGGACCTTGAACATCAGGTTAAGGAGCTTGGATTTTTATCATTTTGGCATCGATGAACCATGATAGTATTTTTTTTTTACATTTTTTATTGATTTATAATCATTTTACACCATGATAGTATTTTAAACTGGAAAATATAAGTCAATTTTTAATATTATCCCACAGACATAAAGGGGTTGTACTCCAAGTCCACAGTGGCAAGTATTTAAAAAACATATATCAGATGAACTTTTAAAAAAATATTGTGAGTGCAGTCAGGAATTAAGGGAAAGGTACCAGGATATTTCTTTACTGTTCACAAACACCCAGGCTTTTTAGGCCATTTAGAGACCTGGGTTCAAGGTTAACATAACCCAGAGCAGGGAAACTGTGGGGTGGAAGAATATCTCCGCCCTGGCCAAGGTGGAAAAGAAATGGAAATAACTTTCAGTGAGCACCTACAGAGTGCCTGGAATACATGGCCTCACTGAATCCTTGTACCATCTGGCTAGTTAGGGATCAGCTCCATTATTAGGATGAGGAAAGTGAGGCTCCTGACTTGAAATGACTTGTCCATAGTCACCCAGCAAGTAGGAGCTTTCAGGTCTCCCCACCTCTACTTTTATTATCCTCGGGTCCATTTTCCAGATAGCAGACAGAGTGATCTTTTTAAAACACAAAGCAGATGGTTTCATGTTCTTGCTTAAAACTTCCCAGTGATCTCCTATGGCTCTAAGGGTAAAAGCCAAGCTTCTCGCCTCCCACAAGGGCCAGTGCATCTGGGCTTGCCTCCACTACACTACTCTTTCCTCTTGTTCACCATACCAGAGCCACCAGATGTTGGTTATTTTTTTCTAGTGCACCAAACTCATTCCTACTGTAGGGCCTTTGTACCTGCTATTCCTTCTTTCTAGAACACTCTACTCCACCCACTCCTTGCTCTACATATGGCTGACTCCTTCTCATCCCTTCGTTCTCACCTCTGCTGAGCCCTGCCTGATTTACCCAGCTAAGTGCTTCCAACATACACTAGTATTCTCTACCATTTCATCCTTCTTTTTCTTCATAGCACCTGCCACAACTTGTAATCTACTCCTTTGTTTACTTGTTTATTATCTTCTTCCTTCACTGGTCTGCGAACCCCGTGGAGGCAGGAACTGTCTGTTCCTTTCTCCTAGCATCTAGTAGTTTAGGGCCAGATACATAGCATACCCTCTGTATTGAATGAATAGATGGATGGATAGATGGATAGGAAGCAAGGTTGGAAGCCAAGGTCTGTCCACTCAGTTTATGGAGCTGCCTCCTTGCATAGGAGGCTGGGCCGCAGTTGGGGTAGGATCTGGTTTCCAGGGAGGGCCCAACCCCCGCCTCTCCAGGAAGTGTTCTTAGCCCTGGGTCCTGCGTCCTGGGAAATTTGGCTTGGGAGTGGGAATTCAGCTGCCCTGCTGCCCATTTGAGGGTCCCTGTCTCTTCCAAGCTGGGACCGCCACCCTCACCCACCCTGGAGTGCTTCAGGGGGACACCGAAAGGGGACCAGTGCTGTCCAGTGGAGTTTGTTTGACGGGGGCGGAGAGGAGGGTGGGAGACACGAAATAGCCCCGCCTACAGGGCGGGCAGGGCCAGGTAAGAGGCGCCTAGACCGACCCCTGGCCTCCCGCAGACCCGGACTCCTTCCTGAAGTCAGCCCGGCTGCAGCGGCTGCCATCGTCGTCGTCGGAGATGGGCAGCCAGGACGGGTCGCCTCTGCGGGAGACGCGCAAAGACCCGTTCTCCGCCGCAGCGTCCGAGTGCTCCTGCCGCCAGGATGGGCTCACGGTCATCGTCACGGCCTGCCTCACCTTTGCCACGGGTGTCACTGTGGCGCTCATCATGCAGATCTACTTCGGGGACCCCCAGGTGAGTGGAGGCAGTGGGGTAGAAGGAGAGAACGTGGGGAAGAGGGGTGAGGAAGTGCTTGAGGAGACCGTGGGAACTGAGGGATGGCTGAGTGGTGGAAGGAAGCCAGCAAATGGAAAGAGGAGAGGGCGGTGACCTGGGAGAGGAAGGTTCCAAGGGAGGGGCTCCCGGGCATGAAGGGGACATAGCTCAACTGATTGGGTAGGAGGCCCTTGAGGTAAGGAGGGAAGAGTCATAGGGGAGAGTCAAAGGGACAAAAGGGCAGAGCTCCCATCCCCACCCTCTGTGGAGGTTCTGGGGTTAGCGGAGGTCCCTTAGGGAGAGCAGGGGGCTCCTACTGCCCCCACCTAGTCCCCTCTCCCTTTCAGATTTTTCACCAGGGCGCTGTTGTGACTGATGCTGCCCGTTGCACATCGTTGGGCATCGAGGTGCTTGGTAAACAGGGATCTTCCGTGGATGCAGCTGTGGCAGCAGCCCTGTGTTTGGGGATCGTGGCTCCACACAGTTCTGGCCTGGGCGGGTAAGAAGCTCCCATCTGTGGAGGCTGAGGTGCCTCAGGCCTACTTCTGTCTCTTGGTCTGTAGGCCTCATGTGGGGGTCTCCAAGTTTGAGCACAGGAGCAGCTGGGCCCCAACTCCTTGCATTTTCTCTTCCTACACTCAATCTTAGATCATCATTAATTAAGGCCACAACACTTAAACTTTTAGGGTTTACAAATCCTTAAAACAAATCCCTATGAATCTGATGACAGCTCTGGATCCAGAAATATACCCCAGGATAAGAAGTCTTAAAACAGAGACTATTAACTGGCCACACCTGGCACACAGGCTGATTTGGTTTGCACACTTAAATTTTTGAAAATTTGTTTGCTAATGTTCAAAAGTTGAGAATTCATAAAAATCCAGATCTCTAACATTGCTTAAACAATCAGGAGACCTGGTAACATTGGGCCTACATTCCCACATGGCTGCAGTAATCTGGAGCTGAATAGAAGCTGCTTCCCATGATGGGGCTTGTACTGTCTGTCCACTTGGCCGTAGTTCCTACCACTCCCTTTTGTTTATCTGTCCTGCTTTCTTCATTATGTTACTTGGCTGCAGGCCAATTATCTCAGATATAACCCCCATCTCAGATGGAAACAAGCCACAGAAAAGGGACAAGCTGACTAAGTCCATATCTTGGGTCCTACAAGACCAATTCTCCAGCCCTTTCAAAGAAATTCAGTTTTGGTTGTGTATAGTCTGTCCTTACATAATTCAGTCCTGGGAGAAGGAGCAGGGACATACCACAGAGGCAGGTGCAGGAAGCTGGCAGGGGTCCATCTGTGGTGGGGTGGGTGGAGGCGGAGGGGGAGCAGAACATCCTGCTCTCCCAGTCTCTAGGTTTTCCCTAATCAGGGATTAAAGTCTCCAGTGACAGGCTGGAAGAGGTCCATGGACTCTGAGTCCCCAACCCCCTTGATTTCATTCCCCACCCTGGTAGGGTGGCTGAGTCTCTCTCTGCTGGGGAAGGGGCTCAGACACCTGACTCCTGATGACAAGCTGAGCCTATAGCCATCACCATGGGGTGGGGGTGGGGAGGTGCTGAGGGATGGCAGATTAATTGTTCAGAAGGGTGGCAACTTATCACCCTCCCTGTTCTGTGTCTCTCCCAGTGGGGGTGTAATGCTGGTACATGACATCCGACGAAATGAGAGCCACCTGATTGATTTCCGGGAGTCTGCACCAGGGGCCCTCAGGGAAGAGGCCCTACAGAGATCCTGGGAGACCAAGGTGGGGACCCTGGTGAGAAGAGAGGGAGGGGTGGGGTGTTTCCCTTCACTACCCTTCTGCTAACCCCAGCATTACTTTGCTAAGTATTTACTGTAGAGGTGAGGAAAAGAGTTAAACAGGTGCTTTTAGGCTATAAGGGAGATAGGCAGCTCCCAAAATAAAATAATGAACAAAAAAATATGGATGGTTGATAACAGGCAGTAGAGCAACACTGTACTTCTCTGGTCATCTTGTCTATCTGGCACATAAGAAGGAAGGAAGAAGGCCACTGAGCCATCTGAGATGTCACAAAGTTGCCACACTATAACTCACACATCTCACTCTGAGTCTGTTGATGGTAACTTTCCAGCCCCTGATGTATTGGAAGATGATACAGGAACTGCTAGAGGCAAACCCCCTATCTACAAAGAAGGAAATAAAATAACTTGGAAAAATAGATATTTAGTGCAGTGGCAAATGCCAAACACACCCCTGAGTTATCACAGTTCAGAGTAATGGTGGTGTGATAATGCAAATGTTAAATGAACGTCCCTTGTCCAGTATTTTAAAAGGCAGGAGTAGGTATAACCCAATATAGACAGGTTTCCATCTAAATTGGTTATGTCTTGGCTCTTAAAAGGGTTTGCTTAATTGATAAACCCCTCAACTATGATAGATAAAGGAGGCCTTTCTGCATTTGCAGATAGGAAGTCAGGGAGATGGGAGGGAAGCCTGCTGGGGACAGCTTGTCCCTCCTCTGGGATACTTGGCCTATGTCTCTCCCCTGTGCCAGCCCCCATCCCTGGCTTGGGGCTCTGCGGAGTTCAGCCCAGCCCCCCCCTTCCAGTGACCTCGTCTCCTCTCTCCCTCACCTGCCCGCCTTGCCCAGCCTGGGCTCTTGGTGGGGGTCCCCGGAATGGTGAAGGGGCTACATGAAGCTCATCAGCTCTATGGAAGGTAAAGATTCTCCCCCTGGGGACCAGGGGCTCCTGCCTGCACCTCTCCTTGAGTGGCCTTCTCCTACCTTCCTGGATTCTTCCCTTCCCAACTCCCCCTCCTGATATCCCCTTCCCTTGCCAGGACTCTCCTTCCCAGGAACCCCCTCCCCCCCCCCAGGACCCCTCTTCCTCCCCTCCCAGGACATCCTCCACCCCCTGCTCTCCGGCTCCCCCAGGCTGCCATGGTCCCAAGTCCTGGCCTTCGCAGCAGCTGTGGCCCAAGATGGCTTCAACGTGACCCATGATCTAGGTCAGTGGGGCCTGGGGGGTGGAGGGAAAGGCATGAGGTTGATGGAGAGGGGAGAGGGAACCTCTGAGACTTGGGGCCTAAGCCAGAAAGCACCTCTCTTCCAGTTTGCTCCTCAGGTCCCCCTCTTCCAACACTCTACCTTCACGAGGAGGCAACCTCAAGTGAGGGGATCTGGGAAAGGCCCATATACACCCCAACCTCCTCCACAACACCCCAACAGGCTCCGGGGGGGGGGGGGCTGGAACACTTAGGGCTGGCCACTCAGCCCTCATTTACCCAACCTGTTGCGTGTCTCGGCCATCGGGTCCAGTCCGCCCAGCCCAGCCTCGCGTCCCTGCTGCCCGCAGCCCAAGCCCTGGCCGAACAGCCGCCACCCAATGCGTCTGAGCGCTTCCGTGAGACATTCCTGCCTTCAGGCCACCCACCACTCCCTGGCTCACTGCTGCGACGGCCTGACCTGGCCGCAGTGCTGGATGTGCTGGGCACCTCTGGCCCCGCTGCCTTCTATGCCGGTGGCAACCTCACACTGGAGATGGTGGCCGAGGTGAGCGAGTGGAGCACCCCCACCTACCTGCCCCAGCCCTATTACAGGGATGTCCTCTTCCCCCTTACTTCCCTGTCTTTCTACATATATTTACTGGGGATTCCATTTACTTGACATTCTAGAATAGACAAAACTAACCTCTGGTGATAGGAATCAGATCAGTAGTTTTGGGGGTTGGGAGGATTGGCTGGGATGAGGCACAAAGAACCTCCTGGGGTGATGGGAATATTCTGTCTCGATTGAGAAAGATACCTTTGAGCTGCCCACGGCTGATGCCAACCTGACTGTGGCCTGGCCTGGCCCCTCCAGGTCTGCTGGAGACCGAGGATCAGCCTCAGCTTCCCTGAGCCCACAATCCCCTCCTGCTCTTGGGTTTTCTAGGGTTTGAGGGAAATACCTCCTATACTGGACTATCAGGACCATGGAGGATTGACAAAAGGCCTTACCAACCAACCATGAAGAGTCTTAGTCTGAGGCAGCAGTGGGTTCTGAGAACTGTTGGCAATGGTCCAAAACTCCTAACAGAAATTTATGCTCAAGATAAGGGTATATAGACTAACTCAATGGTTCTCTCATCTATGCAGTGGGGGTGATTATACCTGTGTCTGCCATACAGTTGTGGGAATTAAACAGGGCCATACTTCATTCTACATTCATGGAGTGCTCTCTCTGGGCCAGACCCTGTGCTGGGCACTGGAAGTATAGAAGTGATAATGAGTGCCCATCTCACATGGACTCACTGGCAGAGTACTGACTTTTGATCTGCTGGACCCAAGAGCTCCATCCACATTGTTAGGGCTTGGTCTGCCCTCTCTCTGTCCCACAACTCTACTTTCCTCTGTTTGAAGTCACTCTCTGTCAGATCCTTTCCACACCTGCTCTCACCAGCCATCCTTGCAGGAAGCCATCACAGAGGAAGAGTATTTCTCATTCCAGTAGTTCCAGCAAAGCCTCAAGGTTATGTCTCTCTCATCAGCCTGTTGTAGGGCTCATGACTATTCCCAAACCAATCACTGTGGCACAGAAAAAGAATGCTCTGATTAGCCAGATGTGGGTTGTGTATCCTCTCTTGGTGGTGGAGAAGGGGATGAAAGAAACTCTAATGAAGACCATCAGAGCTTTAAGAGAAAAAAACCCAAAGTTGTGTTTAACTTTCCAGACAAAGCCAAGAAATTCAACGTGTAGTTCACTGAGCATAGATTAGAAGTCAGAGGTTTCAAGTACTAAAATGTGCTTTAAAAAGAGAATTCCTAGTGGCTATGATAATTTAAGATTGAAAATTAGCATGCTAAATAGAAAGAGCCCATCCATTAGTACAAGATTGGTTCATTGGTCTGTAAAGTGCTCAATTATGTCCAGTAAGGGTCATTCCTACCACAGTTATCCAGAGTTCATGATTTTAGAGTGGCTTTAGTTAATTGTAGTGAAATGCAGAATTCAGTTTTGGTATCTCCTAGGCAAGTGCTGCTCTAAGTGGAAAATCTTCCTTCTACATCAGCTGGGAGGGCAGTATCTGCAAAGATATGGAATCATGAGTTCAGGACCTGCAGGTCACTCTGGGTGGCTATACAGAACTCATTGGAGAATAGCAAGACATGAGGTGGGAGAGGTAGGCAGGGACCAGATCACAAAGGGCCAAGCTAATGAGGTCATTCATAGATTGTACCCAGCACAAGTATGGCACATAATGGGTGCTTATTGTTAGGTGCTTTTCCCCCTTCCTTTTTCCTGGGGTACCCAGGGCTGATGGGGTCCCTAAAAGCCATGATGGGAATTGCAGAAGGCACAAAAGTTATAAACATCTGATTTGTGTGTGATCCAAACATGTGCCTTAGGCCAAACCTATACACTCACAGTGTGGTGTGTGACTCACAGTGGTGGGCGGGGGGTCATTCTCTCCCCTCTAGGCTCAGCATGCAGGGGGTGTCATAACTGAGGAGGACTTCAGCAACTACAGTGCTCTCGTGGAGAACCCCGTGTCTGGCGTGTACAGAGGTGACCTCTCCCCAACTCCCAGGGTCCCCACTCAGGAGAAGCCTCCCAGTCCATGGCCACATCCTTTTGGCCTAGAGGTTCCTCCCTATTTCACAGGAGAGAAACTGAGGCAATGAGCTGCCCAAGTAGCCATCCTTGAAGCAAGCCAGAACCAGCCTACCTTCTGAAGTAGTCATGGGGTCAGTTACCCCAAATATTTGGGATATGGGGAGAGAGGTCTGGTCAAAGGCTGAGGCCTGGAATTTGGGGTTCTGGCCATAGGTTTTCTTGATTTGGGTTCTGTGTTGCGTCAGCTCCCTTCCCAGCCCAACTCTCACTGCCCTGTACTTCCTAAGAAGAATCCATAAGATCAAAACCCATCCTAGCTTCAGGTTAGAACAAAACCTTTAAGACAGTCATAGACCCGCCCCTTCATTGTGCAAAAAGGAAACTGAGGCCCAGGGAAGGAATGAAACTTAGCCTGCCAAACTCAAAACAATGAGGAACCCAGAAAGCCAAGCTTATGATGGGGATAAGGTCTGTGTTTGCTGAACCCAAAGTGCTGGGTTCCTGGGTCCCTCAGAAGGCTCTCCAACTTTCTCCCTTTGAGGCCAGATCACCTCAAGCTCCAGGAGAGGCTGGCTCTGAGTTCAGGTTTCTGGATCTCAATCTCCAAGCCTAATTCCTCTGCCAGAGGTGGTAGTAGCAGAGGATGAGCAATGCTTAGGAGCCAGGAAGACCTGGGTTTGCGTACCAGCTGTGCCATTCACCTTGAACAAGCCACTTTCCATTCTGAGCCTTGTTTCTTTTCCCTCCTTAAAATGGAGATAATAATAATGCCTTCCTCTCAGAGTGCCCATGGGGATTTGAAGAAATGATGTTGGAAGTTACCATGATGAGAATGGGCACTGAATGCGTAGAGTTTGATTTCCATTTGCCCTCCCCAGCCTGAGTTCTCTTGGCAATGCCAGTATCTTGAAAACTCTGGGTTCCCCTGATCTCCTGTAACCTTGGACAAGCTGCCTCTTTGTGCCTCAGTTTCCTCACCTGTCAAATGGGGATGATAACAGCATCCATTATGAGGATTAAATTAGTTAATTAGTTTATATTAGTATTATGTCAGGTATTATTATTATTGTTCCTTTGATGTCCAAACATCTAATAACAGGTACCTCAGATAGGAAAAGAAGTTTGCTGTTCCCAAGAAGCTTCAGGGGTGGGACCATCAGGGACCCTAAATAGTACACTGGCCCGAGGGAGGAGCTGAAATGAGGCACATGGTAGACCAGGAATCAGAACATCTGGACATCTGTCCTTCTCTGCCAATGGACTGCAGTGTGACTCTGGGCAAATCACAGTTTCCTTAAGCCTTAGTTTCCTCGTATGGAAGAGGTAACTAAAGACAACTGTTCTGGGTTGGAATTTTGACCCTGCCCTTGACTCACCATGTGAATTTGGGTGGGTCCCTCTGCCTCTCAATGCAGTTTCCCTGTCTGATGAGGAGGTTCAGTGCAGTGGTCTCAGTCAGTGTGGTGGTGGGATGTGGAGATGTCTTGACCCTTCCTCTGCCATCGGTCATTTCCTGTCCTTTCAGGCCACCTGGTTCTCAGCCCCCGACCCCCACACACAGGCCCTGCCCTCATCAGTGCTCTCAACATCCTCGAGGGCTTCAATCTCACCAGCCTGGTATCCCGGGAACAGACTCTTCACTGGGTGGCAGAGGTAAGGCTGACTCCTCCACTCTACTCTGGGTCTAAGGACACTAAGAGTGGGAGGATGGGGTAATGCCATAAGGCAGGACTAAATTGCCTCCAAGTTTTCTCATACATGAGGAACCTGGTAGGTGCTGAGAGGGCCTTGCTTGCCTCTTCCACACCCCTGCTCTGTTTTCAGACCCTGAAGATCGCATTAGCTCTGGCCAGCAGACTGGGAGATCCTGCCTACGATTCTACCATCACTGAGAGCACAGATGACATGCTCAGGTGGGTCTCGCGGGGCAGGACACTGGGTACTGCAGAGGTAGGTGTGGGGAAAGAATCAGGTGAAAAGCAGCTGGTGGAGCAGTAAGGCCTGAGGTCCCAAGTCAATTGCAGCTCGACCCTAACTCACAGCATGACACTAGTTGCTTTTCCTTGTGCCTCAATTTCCCCATCTACTTCATGTGGCTCTCAGATTTTTTTGATCCTAGCAAGGCCCTATATGGACCCATCTGTTCCCCCTTTTGAGTGGAAAAAGAAAGCCTAGTAATGATGAAAGAGTCTCCAAGCAAATTCTGGAGGTGGTGGGGATTTTGATTTAAATGTACCTACATTGGCAGCATAACATAGTAGTAAGACTGTGGGCTCTGGTCGGACTGCCTCAGTTCAAATCCCAGCCTCACCATCCACTAGCTGTGCAGCCTTGGGTAAGTCATTTAAACTCTAAGTCTCAGTTTCTACAAGGGGCCTGACAGTAATGGGGCCAACCTCATGAGATCACGGTGAGGACTAAACAAGATCATACAGGCAAAACTTAGCACATTGTCTGGCACATAATAAATACTCAACAAATATCATTGTTGTTATCCATTGGTAATTGGGGTAAGATTGATTACTGTTTAACTGCTACTGTAATTGACAGTCCATAGCTAAAAGGAAAATCAGAAGCAAAAAATATAGTTCACCCACATTTGTTTTGATACTCAAACAACCCTCTATGAATTAAGTTGGAAATTATGAGACTAAATGAACAGCTAATAATAAAAAAAAGCAAAAACAGCAGGAACTGAAAACAATAACTAGCTCAAGGCCACAAGGATAAAGCCTAAAAACCAAGCCTCCGTACTGTCCCCCCACCCCCAAGCCCACTTGAAACAAAGCCCTCTGCGCCTTCTTCCCTGTGTAGCCACCAGCCTTTGTGGCTGAAAACTGAATGAATTTCTTCAGTAATCCTTGGTAACTTGTCATTCTCTAACCAGTTAGAATAACTAAACTAACCATTATCAGGTAAGAAATCCTCAGTTGAATTTTTAAAATTGGAGAATTGCATGTTTTCAAGATCAATGCAAATTTAGCTCTAAAACACACAAAATATTGTAAAATACCATAGAATTTAAAGAATCTTTTATTCAATTAAAAAAACACACTATATTAATTCAACTAATTTATCCAATAAATAGTTATTAAGATTTTACTATGTGCCAAGTCCTCCTGTGCCTTGAAAAAGATTCTAATAGCAAGTAAAGATCCCTGTATAGGAAACCCTCCTCTGACTAAACTCTTAATAAAACTAGTTCTGGACTACAAGCATTAAGTTAAATGAATTCAGTCTGTTCATTCAAAACAAATATATCCTGAACATCCACTATGTTCCAAGTACTTCCATAGAAAGGATTAAAAGACTCTTGATTTAAACATGAAATAAATTAAACATTGACTCTAGAAGAAAACCTGAATAACACCTAAATAAATTCATTCAATTTGATAATTATTTCCTATTCATTCCATATATGCTGAGAATAAGTGAGCTTCTCCTCTCTTAGACCTAGTAGTTCAGTGGGGAAGGCAGATGTTAATCAAATAATTGCACAAACAGACATCACAAAATGTATAGGTGAGTTGTGATGAGATCCTCCTGTGTTTTCATTGCCTACCCCTTGTCTTTTCAGCAAGGTGGAGGCTGCCTACTTCCGGGGCCAGATCAATGACTCCCAGACAGCCCCCGTTCCGCTCCTGCCCATCTATGAGCTAAATGGGACTCCTACAGCTGCCCAGGTGCTGATCATGGGCCCTGATGACTTCATTGTGGCCATGGTCAGGTATGCCAGCTCAGACTCAGAACCTGGCACAAGGGATCATCTGCACCAGGAGGGAGATGGGGGTTGGGTGGGAGTGAGGGCAGGCTCCGGGCTCACCTGGCCCTAACCTTGGCCTCCAGCTCCCTGAACCGGCCCTTTGGCAGCGGCCTCATCACCCCCTCTGGGATCCTGCTCAACAGCCAGATGCTGGACTTTTCTTGGCCCAACAGGACTGCTAACCACCCTGCGCCCAGCCTGGTAGGGCTTTGCTTCCCTCCTCCCCTGGGGACCCTGAAGCTAGGTAGGAGGTGCAGTAGTATGACTGCTTCTCCTTCCTTACTTCTAGGAAATTATATTATAAAGAAAAACAGCCTAAACAAGATGTCTACTTCACCCCCAGCCCAAGTCTAGGGCTTGGAGCCTGGTGGGTCCAAAGAAACCTTGTACCATTCTGCCACTGTCTCACTGTGTGACCTGGGGAAAGTCTTGCCCCGTCTCTGGGCCTCAGTTTCTTCACCTGTACAGTGAGGATATTGGCCCCCTTTTGATGCTTTGGGTACTTTAAAGCATTACTAGTCTATGACTGTGTGATGCTGAGCTGATGGGGCTCAGCCCTATTTGGGGGCACTGAAGGGGGACCCAAGGAGGCAGGAGATATGAATTATTATCTATTTGGGGACCAGCACTCTTAACACCCTGCAGACTGGGGCCCCAGCAAACAAAGACAGAGATGACCAGGGTGGGACTATTCTCTTCCTCCCCATAGACATCTTTCTTGGCTTGAGCCCTTCTCCTGCCACCCATGGTAGTCCCATAGCAGCCCCATAGCTCAGAGGTCCATTATCCACCTCAGTTATCCAGGGACTCTGTCCATTTCACAGACAGCAAACTGTGGCCTGGGAAGGCACTGGTCCCCATAAAAACTGGGCCTGTGGAAGATTTAGGAGAGGGAGCGAGATGTTGGAAGAGTGGTGGAGTAGCCCTTTCCTGTCTCTGCCCCAACTCTTATCCCCCTGTGATCTCCATCCTCTGACAACAGGAGAACTCAGTGCAGCCAGGGAAGAGGCCACTGTCTTTCCTGCTGCCCACTGTGGTCCGGCCGGCGGAGGGGCTCTGTGGGACCTACCTCGCCCTAGGGGCCAATGGAGCTGCCCGGGGCCTCAGTGGCCTGACCCAGGTGAGGCTTCCCCCGTGATAGGCCTTTTGTGGCCAAGAGCCAAGCTGTGACCTGGGCTACAAGTGCCCCTCTTGTCTTTGGCTTGTCCTCATCTCTCACTCATGCAGCAAACATGGGCTGAGGCTGCTTTGTGCCAGACCCATCCTGAGCCCTGCAGACATGGACTACATTGTTCTTAGCAAAAATGGAGCCCTGAAACTCCATGTCTTCCCAGGTTGCAGGGGAAATCATGGGGCCGGTAGAATTGAAAGGTGATACAGTATCTGGGCCATCTGGGTTCTGTCAACCTTAAGTTCCATCATACCACTAGTCAATATCTGAATATCAAGCAGCCATCTTTAGGGTCTGATTTTGAAAGGAAAGGCCTGCTACCTTCTAAAACACCTCACAGCAGTTCCACAAATGTCTTGAACATCTGATATATGTGCCTGGCATGTACGCTGGCAGGCGGTGAGTTAACAAATCTGAACTTTGGAATCAGAAACCCATGTGTCCCAGCCTAAATGCTGCCAATTTCCAACTGCGTAGTGTTAGGGAATTCACTTATTGTCACTGAACCTCATCTCCTCATCTGTAGAATGGATATAATAACAAATAGCTAACATTTATGGAGCTTTTTCTAAGTGCCAAGCTATAGTGTTACATGTATTAATCCTCTAATCTTCCCAACTTTGGGAGGAATCCTTACCTCTATTTCACAGAACAGGACACTGAGGCCCAGAGAGGTTAAGAAGTTAGGTTCAGTTTAATAAGAATGAGCAAGCAGTTTGATTCCAGAGCCTACCCACACTTTTAAACACTAAACTAAAAGTAACCACATTGTGCCCTAGACCATGCCCAGCTATTAACCCTTTCCTGGCCAAGAAGAAAGGAAGGAGAGCCTTGGGTTATATTAAAGGAGACTGGGTGTTAGTGATGCCTCTTTCCTGACTCTCTCCAAACTCTGCAATGAATCACTTTTCTTCCCTGGCTCTTGGTTTCCCCTCTGTGAAGTGGAGACAGTCATCAAAGGCCTGCCTGTCTTCTGGGGCTGTTGAGAGACCAAGATGACACCCCTGGTATAAGTGTTCTAAAGACTAAGGAGTCTGGACCAAGGACAAGGGCTATGGAGTCCTGAGCCCAGACCTCTGGGACATCTCTGACTTCTGCCCCTTGGCTGCCTGCAGGTTCTGCTGAATGTCCTGACCTTGAACCGGAACCTGAGTGACAGCCTGGCCCGTGGCCGCCTGCACCCGGACCTGCAGTCCAACCTCCTGCAGGTGGACAGTGAGTGCAGAGCAGAGATCCCCATGGGGTGGGCTCAGGGCTGGGTGGAGAAAGGGGCTCCTCCCAAGGGTGCCCCAGCCTTGACCAGCACCACCTCCCTGCCAGTGAAAGTTTGGTTTCTTTCAACCAACTCCTAGTGGAACAGTGAAAGCTCTGGGGATCAGAACCAGTCCTGCCATTTCCTGGCTGTGGTCTTGGGAAACTCATGTCTTCATGTTGAGCCTTGGTTTTCTCATTTGTAAAATAAGATATAGTTGTTCATTTTGCAAATCATTCATTCAGCTGTTTGCATTGAATACCTACTGTGTGCCAGGCATTATCCTAGGTGCTGGGCATACTGTATCTATAGGCAGACAAGAAAATAAATAATCAAAGAAATGTGAGAAAGAAAAATAAATGCTCTGTAGAGCATCAATGCAGGATGATGTATATGACTAACTCAACGACTGGGGAAGGCTTCTCTTTGGTGACATTTAAGCTGAGATCTGAAGAGTGAGAAGAGCCTATCATGCAAAGACATTGGGCAAGCTTTGTAGGCCAAGGAAACAAATGCAAAGAACTCATGGCTGGAATGGGTTTGGTAGAAAGGAGATCAGGGTGTGTGAGGGTGAGATAAGGTCAGAGAAGATCATGACCCTAATAGATTATGGTGAAGAGATGCACTTTCCTTTAAGAAGGGCAGGTGCTTAATTTTGAACACAGCGTAATTTCATAACTGAGAAGGTATGTGTACCTTTGAGGAGTTTTTATTACAACAGGCAATGTACTATGCTAGTCCAAAGGCGATACAGAATTGAATGAGACATGGTCCTTGCTTGTTCAGTATCCCCATTTTATAGATAAAGAAACTGATGCTCATGGAGGTTATAAACTAACTGAAGATCAACCAGTAAATGGCAGAATTGAGATCAGACATACACCTGGCTGATATCAAAGACTCAGTTCTTTACTGCTTGACTCTTGGTGTCTCCTGGATTGAAGCATGTTAGAAGCCATGGATCTAGACCCTCAGCAGTCACACCATGTTATTGGCTGGTGATACTTTCGATCCCAGCTGGAAGATGAGGCTAAGTCCTTGAAAATGAATTTTGTTCAACTAGTATCTTCTGGTCTCTATCAAATGTAAGGCTCTGTGCTAAGTTACTGTGAAGGTGGGAGGTGCTCATCCTAGCCCTCCTTTGAGGGGCACAAGTCTAAGACAGGAGTATGAGGAGTGGAGGTTTGGTGAAGGGAAAGTTCACCCACCTGAGGGCTCTGGGAGGCTTTATGGAAGAGGTGACAACTGGCTGGACCTTGGCGTATTAGCAGGAATTTGATGTGTGAAGGTAAAGAACATTCTGGATAGGGGGAACAACCTGGACAAACCCAGAAAGAATGGCTCAGAGAGTAGCCAGGAGGGCAGCTGGACTACAGACATTATTTCCCAAACTTCAGAATTTATCCAGTACCTTCAGGACCTCTGCCACATGTGCACACCATCAAACCATTATTTACATAATGTGTGTCTATAAATGGATTTCCTTTTTAACCTAAATGTATTTTAAAAGTAAAACTTATAATCACAAATGAAAAAATGGCATAATTTCCCACAAATAGATGATAAGCAGCTACAAAAACTCAAATGTTTTTAGGTTTTAATTAGATGTTTTTGCCCACAGAAGGTACTAAGGTCTACTCTCTCTTTTTTAGAAGATTAGAAATGTTAGAGACCAGCCTGTAATTTAGTCCTTTCTATTACTGGAAGGATTGAAAGTGAACCACAAAGGGAATACATTTGCAGCTCAGTGATTTAATGCTATTCAATATTGTGTCTTTATCTCTAGAACTACTTTTAATCATCCCATTTGCAGAAATAAGAAGATCAGATTTTTGTTGAGCAGTGGGAGGTGAGGTTACAGGGCTTATCATGGAGGTTCCATGTTAAGAAGTATGGACTTTATCCAGTTGAGTGGGGAAGGAATATGACCTGATTTGTTTTATGGAGGGGAGGTGGGTTGAAGGAAGGAGAACTTAAGTCAGGAAAACATAAGAAATAGCCAAGATGATGGCCCAGGCAAAAGATGATGAGGACCTGAACTTATGTAAGAGGGTAGGGATTTGTTCATTTATCCAGTAAATACTTGTTTACTATTTACCGTGTCCTCACCCTATTCTAGGCCCTGGGGCTCAAGAGTAAACAAGTCAACATTCGTGCCTTAAAAAAAAAAAAAACACCTATGATCTAGTGGAGAGAGACACAGTAAACAAACAAAATACTGGTAGCAGTAAGTACTTTGAAAAAAAATAAAGCAAGGTAAAGGTGAAAGGGTTCTGCTATTTCAGATGGTGGTCAGGGAAATTCTCGAAGACTGGAATGGAGTAAGGGAGCCAGTTTTGTGACCATCTAGTAGGAGAGCATTCCAGGCAGAGAGAACAGCAAGTGCAAAGGCCCTGAGGTAGGGGCATGTTTGGTCTGCTTAAGGGACAGGAAGGTGACTAGAGCAGAGTTAAGCAAGGGAGAGAGTGGAGGGAAGTGAGGAGAGAGGAGTTGAGAGAGTTGCAAGGTCCCAGGTAATGTTGGGCCTTAGAGGCTTTGGTAAGGACTTTGGATTTTATTCTAAGAGTCATCAAAGTTGTTGGAAGGTTTTGAGCAGGGAAAGCAACGTGGTCTGACTAGTGGTTTAAAAAGATCCCTTTGATTGCGATGTGAATAGGTTGTAACGAAGCAGGACTGGAAACTGAAAGAGCAGTTAGTGGGCTGTGCAGTAATCCTGACAAGCAATAATGGCAGCTTGACCTTGGCAGGTGAAATAAAGACCCCAAAGCCAAGCCCTTTGTCCAATATAAAGAATGATTGTATATTATTGATCACTTACTGTATGCAAGGCTCTGAGTTCTGTGCTTTTTGTTTATTATCTCCTTTAATCCCTGCAGCAATTTCATGTGGTAAGTTCTCAGATAATCCTCATTTTATGCATGAGCAGACTGAGGCTCAGAGAGGTAGAGCAATTTGCCCAAGGTCGTATAGCTCCTCAGTAGAGCATCCAGGACTAGGACCCATGTCTGATGGTCAGGCTCCTGAGCCTGTGCTCTGAACTCTCTGAATGTGTGTATGTTGGGGGATGGTTTTCAGGTGAGTTCACAGAGGAAGAGATTGAGTTCCTGGAAGCCAGGGGTCACCACGTGGAGAAGGTAGATGTCTTATCCTGGGTCCATGGCAGCCGGAGAACCAATAACTTCATCATCGGTGTGAAGGACCCTCGGAGCCCAGATGCAGCCGGAGCTACCATCCTGTAGAGCAGCAGGGTGGGGTGGGAGTCTCTGCTCCCCACCTTTGCATGTTCCTAGAGTCCCTCCTTCTCCCAGATTTGGTCTCAGAGGGACCCTGGGGATGTCCCAGATCAGCGGCCAGAGGGGATGCTTAGCAAACCCTATCCCAGAGTAATAGGAAATTCTCTATCTTGAGGCCTGTGGTGGTGGTAGTAAGAGTCACTGTCCACAACCAGGCAGGCAGGACCTTGAGGAGTCAGACTACCTGTCTGTCTGTCTCCTTTCCCTCAGCCATGCTGGCCCTGAGCTTAGGGATGTGCTTGCAAATCCTTCTCAAGGGTCCTCACCACCTCAACATCTCCAGGTGGGCCTGACCTGGGCCTTGTCTTCCAGCTCTCTTCTCCTGTCCCCAGCCTCATTTCTTAAATGACTAGGATTTTTTTTAATGGACCATCCTAGGGAGGGGGTTCTCCTCCCCTCCCACCACCAGGTTGAGGTGGGGGCCTTATATCTGGGGGTCCCAGGGTATGGGGTAAGGGTTGGGGGTGGTGGGGACCAGCTCAGGGGCTTCCATCTGCAAAGGGGAATTAAAGAAAGAATATTGCTTAACCATGGCTCTGACTTAATTTATATTTGACTGTATTAGGAGTGGGTGTGAGAGAGGAGACCTTGGCTTACTCTGTCCCAAGCTGGAGTCAACTTTGTGGGGGGTCATAACAATATCCGCCATCTATGTGAGACTTACACTAACAAAAATAATTAATAACAATAATTATAATTATAGATAGACTCTATTGAACACTTAATGTGTGTCAGGCTCTATGTTAAATGCTTTATGTGGATAATCTCAATTACATTATAAAATCTTCATTACAAACCTCATGAGGTAGTACTAACATTATTCCCATTGTACAGATGGGAAACTAGCAAAAAGAGGTTAAAGGACTTGTCTAATGTTCCTCTTGTAGTAAATGAAAGAACTGGGATTCAATCTCAGGTTGTTCAACTCCTAATGTGTGCTCTTAACCATCTGCACAACTATTAGGTAAACTGTTATAAAGTATATTTTATATAGTATATATCAGACAAAAAGTACATTTTATAGATTATGTCATTCATGCATGCATGTATCTATTCGTTATATTGTAGACACTTTGTTAGGCACTGGAGATTCAGAATTGAACAAGACAATTTTTATGGATTTGCAGTCTGCAGGGGGAGTCAAACATTAAAGCAATAAGGACATAGATAATTAGAGTAATTGCCAACAGGATAAGCTCTTGGAGGAATGCGGCAAGAATGTATAACAGGAAAATTAATCTAGTTCAGTAGTGGGGTGGAATCAGCAAAGGCTTCCCCAAGGAAATGATGAGGATGAGTAGGATTGACAGGAAAGGATTTGGTGTGGGAAGTAGAAATGTCATTTTAGGCAAAGGGAACAGTATGTGCAAAGGGCTCATGAGGAGGTAGAAGAATGCCAGTATATTCTTCCAGTCAACAAACTTTTTCTGCAAAGGGCCAGAAATGAATATTTCAATCTTTTAATCCGTATGGTCCTAGTAGTAACAACTCAGTTTTGCTATTGTAGAGCAAAAGCAGGCATAGACGATATGTAAATGAATGGGTGCGGCTGTATTCCCATAAAACTGTATTTTACAAAAAACAGGAACCAATTTGGCCTAAGGGCTGTAGTTTGCTGACCCCTATTCTAGAGCATACGGAGGATAAGGATATGAGATGAAGCTGATGCGGTAGGTACAACACTCTTCTGAGGCTGATACTAATTTCCCCATTTTATGGATCTGGAAAATGTAGTTCAGAGACATGCAGTAACTTGCCCAAGGCCACCCAGCTGACAGTTGGCAGATCCATGATATAAAAGCAGTCTGTCTGACTCCAAAGATCATATCCCTCTCTTCTTAAAAAAACCACAAACTTTATTATTTTATCTGATTTCAGATGTAACAGTTATTCAAATATCAAACATTTCATAAGTATATGGATGATCTATGCCCTCAAAATCTCAACTTTCCAAAAATTTCATATCAATGATTTAGTACATATCCCTCCAACTACTTTTTTTTCTGTGGATATGTTCTATTTAAGAGTAAAAATGGGATTATATTATTTACAGTGTCTATGACTTCCTTTTTTTTATTTACCAATATAGCATGGGCATTTTTCTATGTCAATATCAAGATATATGGATTTACCTAATTATTTATAATCATGCATCATAGTTTATTAAATAGTTTAACCAATTTCCTATTGATGGCTATGATTGGGTGGTTTCCAGTGCAGCTTTGAACATCCTTGCCCTGATAGCTTTAGGGTGCTTAAATCACACCTGTGGTCATACCAATTCTCCCAGGCTATCTTTCAAGTGACAGAGTTACAGGACCTTCTATACAGCAGGCTTTTGGGGGTTACATAGGTGTCTTAGAGTCATTTTCTTTCATAAATATACAAATAATGACAGCTTTGAATAAAAGATTTGTTCAGGAGAATACTTTCCTATATATCAAAACAAAATTCTGATATCTTGGAAAATGTTTTATCACCCAGTATATGAAATGTTATATTTTATTCTACAAATATTTCCTTTAGTGTCTACTCTGTGCTGTGCACTGCCTGAGGCACTGGGAACGCTGACAAACAAGATAGACAAGGTCCTTGCCTGTCTGGACTTTGTATCTTTTAATAATTTTTACCTTATTCAGATTGTACTATTTTGATCTATCATAGAAAACATAAATTTACCTCATATTGAGAACCTAACTTTAGCTGACTATGAAATAAAGAGATAAGAAGCTTGTAAATTTAGGGAATTTTTATGATACTCTCTCAGGCCTCACATAACTCCAGGATATAACTATTTGCTTCTTAAATTGAGTATTTTGGGTACTTCCTTCATATCTTGGTTAAGGTATCAAGCTTCCTGATTTCAAAACTTACTACAGGTATATACATCTATCAAAATTCATCAAATTGTACATCTGAAATATGTGTAGTTTACTCTACAGGAATCATACCACAATAAAGGTGTTTAGAAAAACTTACTACAAAGTTACAGTAATTAAAACAGTGTGCTCGTGGCATGAGAATGAACATATTAATGGAGTAGAATTGGGAGTCCAGAAATAAACCCATATATCTGTGGTGAACTGATTTTTCACAAGGGTGCCAAGATGATTCAATGGAAAAAGAATAGTCTCTTCAGCAAACGATGTTGGTACAACTAAATATTCACATTGAAAAGAATGAAGTTTGACCCTTAGCTCACACCACATACAAAAAGTAACTCACAATGGATCAAAGACCTAAATGTAACTGCTAAAACTATAAAACTCATAGAAAGAAACATCGAAGTAAATCTTCATGATTTTGGATTTGCCAATGGTTTCTTAGATATGACACTAAAAGCACAAAAAACAAAGAAATAAACTACATCAAAATTAAACATTTTTGTGCATCGAAGGGCATTATCAAGAGAGTGAGTCTTCCAAGGCAATAGAAGAAAAAGCAAAAATAAACAAATGGGACCTAACCAAACTTAGAAGCTTTTGCACAGCAAAGGAAACCATAAACAAAATGAGAAGACAATCTATGAACTGGGAGAAAGTATTTGCAAATGATGTGACTGACAAGGGCTTAACTTCCAAAATATACAAACAGCTCATACAACTTAATCACAAAAAAACCAAACAACCCAATCAAAACATGAGCAGAAGACCTAAATAGACATTTCTCCAAAGAAGCACACAGATGGTGAGAAGGCACATGAAAAGATATTTAACATTGCTAATCATCAGGGAAAAGCAAATCAAAACCACAATGAAGTACCACCTCACACCAGTCAGAATGGCCATTATTAAAAAGCCTACAAATAACAAATGCTGGAGAAAGTGTAGAGAAAAGGGAACCCTCCTACACTGTTGATGGGAATGCAAATTGGTGCAGCTACTATAGAAAACATGGAAGTTCCTTAAAAACATAAAAATAGAGTTGCCATATGACCCAGCAATTCCACTCCTGGGCATATATCCAGAGAAAACTCTAATTTGAAAAGATACATGCACCCCAATTTTCATAGCAGCACTATTTACAATTGCCAAGACATGGAAGCAACCTAAATATCCATTGACAGATGAATGGATAAAGAATATTTGGTCTATATATACAGTGGAATACTACTCATCTATAACAAAGAATGAAATAATGCCACTTGCAGCAACATGGATGGACCTAGAGATTACCATACTAAGTGAAGTAAGTCAGAAAGAGAAAGACAAATACTACCTGATATCACTTATATGTGGAATCTAAAATATAACACAAATGAACTATTTACAAGACAGAAACAGACTCACAGACATAGAAAACAAACATGGTTACCAAAGGAAAAAGTGAGGGAGGAATAAATTAGGAGTTTGGGATTAGCAGATACAAAATACTATATATAAAATAAATAAACAAGGTCCTACTGTATAGCACAGAAAACTATATTCAATATCCTGTAATAAATTATAATAGAAAAGAATATGAGAAAATATGTAATATATGTGTAACTGAATCACCTTGCTGTACACCAGAAACTAACACAAACTTGTAAATCAACTGTACTTCAATAAAAAAAAAGAGAGTGAAAAGACAACCCAAAAATGAGAAAAATGTTTGCAATCACATTATCTGATAAGTATCTAGTACCCAGAATGTATAAAGAACAGTTACAGTTCAACAACTCAATTAAAAGATGGGCAAAGGACCTGAAAAGACATTTCTCCAAAGAAGACATACAAATGTCCATTAACGGATGAATGGCTAAACAAAAAGTGGTATGTTCATACAATGAAATATTCAGCCTTTAAAGGGAATGAAATACAGACAGAGGCTACAACATGAAAACGTTATGCTAAGTGAAAATAGCCAGACACAAAAGGTCACATATTGTATGATTCTACTTATACAGTGTATCAAAAAATAGGCAAATATATACAGAAGGCAAATTAGTGGTTGCTTATGAAAGGGAAAATGGGGGATTGGGAGGAGGGCAATATCTAAAAGGTACAGGGTTCCTTTTTGATGATGAAAATGTTCTAAAAATTTAACTGATGGTGGTCGGACTTATCTGTGGTCGGACTTATCTGTGATGATACTAAAAAAAAACATTGAATTGTACACTTTAAATGAGTGAATTGTGTGGTATGTGAATTATATCTCAATAAAGCTGTTTTAAGTAGAGAAAGGATTCGCCAATATCAATGAGAGCTGAAGACATGCAAACTTTATGACCCAGCAATCCTAGCTGTAGGTATATATCTGACAGAAGATCACACACATGTTCATCCAAAGTCAAGGGCAAGAATGGTCATAGTAGTACCATTAAAAATAGACCTAAAGTGGAAACTGAAATGCTCATCATCAGGAGAATGGATAAATTGTGATATATTCAAATAATGAAATGTATGTAACAATGAAAAGGAACAAACTACAACTACATACACCAATATGAATCTCAAAAAACTCAAAACTGAGCAAAAGAAGCCAGATGCAAAATAGCACTTTTTGTATGATTCCATTTATATAAAGTTCAACACTCAGTGAGCCTAATCTATGAAATTAGAAGTCAGGATACTGTTTACTGTTGAGGGTAAATGACTGGAAAGGGAGAACAAATTGGCTTTTGTGGGGCTAATGTTCTATTTCTTGATTTGGGTGTTGGTTAGACATGTGTGTTCCTTTTCTTTGAAAATTCATCAGGCTTTACACTTATAATTTGTGTATTTTTATGTCTTTATGTTATATTCTAATAAAAAACTTAAGATTTTCAGAATATCTTTGAAAACAGGCTTTTAAGTCCCAAGACGATTGCTCCTATTTTTGTGATAACTTCTTGATACTCTTCCATTTTTTTCATTGTATAGTTATTACTCTATTTTTCAATCTTTTTTTTTCTAAGAGCAAGCCATTGCTTGCCCATATTAAGCCTTAATGCAAAGTAGAAGTGACCTCTCTTCAAGACACTTTATTTCCTATTGTCTGAAAATTGTGGAGCGGATTTTGTAACAACAAGGCACTTTACTGCCATCTACTGGTACATTGCCACAGCAAAGCAATACATTACAATGTCTACCAGTGAGTGGTACCCGCTTAGATGTGACATGCTCCTGCAAGAAACAACTTTCCTATCTAAATGTAATAACCTCACCATTTGGCACTTCAGTGACAAACCCTGCAAATAGTAGAGTGCTGACACTCATTACGTTTTTCTTTTTTTCCTGTCTGATGTTATTCTTAAAGACATGGTTCAAGTATTCACTATTAGTTGTATCACTGCAAAGCTTAAGCTTATTTGGACAAACATATGAAAGTAGAAGTTCAATAAATGCCAATCAAATTCTTTACATCAAAGAATAATTGATTTGCTTTTTCTTTACCTAAGTCTGAATCCAGAACAATCCTGGATGTCTTAGGACTACTTTTCTAGCTCAAAACATTCTGTGAAACAGCCGATAACCTTTTCAGAAGCCTCCATTAATGTGCTGATTGTTCAGGCCATCAGAGGTGCAAGGCACTCTCCTAAACATTTTATATCTACTAATTCATTTAATCCTCTAATCCCTATCTGTACAGTACCCATTATCTGCACTTTACAGATGAGGCAACTGTAGCACAAAAATTTAAGTTATATTACAAGGAATGATATTTCAAAAATACTTTCTTTGGGGAGCTTATAGTCTATTAGGAATACAAAACAAAAGGAAAAACATGTAAGGATTAAAAAAGAAGAAACTAGAGAAGAAAATGCTTTGAACCCTGTAGGACAAGTCATTTTTCTCCTTTCGGTCCCAGTTTCCTCATCTGCATAACAAGAAGTTTGGACTTATCCAAGGATACATAGCTAATAAATGACAGAGCTAGAATCTGAACTTGAGAATTTTGGCTTCAGAGCTCAGTCTTGTAATCACTGTGCTATACTTAGTGCCAGTTCATGGCCTGTTTCTGTTCTTTGCTGCCTTCCTGTGGGCAACAAATATCTATGTTACCTATGCTCCTGCTACTTTCACCTATGGGATATGTAGGTGCCCAAGTGGGCCCCTGAATGCAACTCCCTGCATTCTTGCCAATCCCAGGAAAACCTCTAACCTTTGATTTAAGGACAGGGATAACAAGGTTAAAAAAATGAAGATATTGGCTTAGGTTCTGGTATATATTTTTTAATTATGGTAAAATTATATAACATAAAATTTGCCATTTTAACTATTTTTAAGTGTATAGCTCTGTGGCATTATTGTGCAACCATTACCACTATCCATCTCCAGAACATTTTTTTATCTTCCCCAACTGAAATTCTGTACTCCTGAAATAGTAACTATCCATTACTCCCTCTCTTCAGTACTTGGCAATCAGTATCCTACTTTCTGTCTCTATGAACTGACTACTCTAGGAATCTAATATAAGAGGAATCAGATAGTATTTGTCCTTTTGTGACTGGCTTATTTCACTTAGCATAGTATCTTCAAGGTTCACCCATGTTACAGCATGTGTCAAAGTTTCCTTCCTTTTTAAGGCTGAATAATATTCCATCATTTGTATATGCCACATTTTGCTTATCCATTCATCTGACAGACACTTGGGTTGCTTCCACTTTTGGCTATGGTGAATAATGCTGCTATAAACATGGGTGTACAAATATCTGTTCAAGTCCCTGTTTCTACTTTTTAGGGGTAAATATCCAGAAGTGGGATTGCTGGATCATATGGTAATTCTATATGTAACTTTTTGAGGAAACTTCAAACTGTTTTCCACAGCTGCTGAACCATTTACATTCCCACCAGCAACACATAAGTGTTCCAATTTCTCCATATCCTCACCAACACTTGTGATTTTGTTTTGAGTGTGTGTTTTTTAATAATAGCCATTCTATTACGAATGAATTGAATTCATAGAATTCATTCCATATGAGTGAAGTGGTCTTATTGCGTTTTTGATTTGCATTGCCCCAGTGACTAGTGATGTGGAATGTCTTTTCATGTGCTTAAAGGCCATTTGTATGTCTTCTTTAGAGAAATGTCTATTCAGGTCCTTCACCAAGTTTTAAATTGGATTTTTGTTGTTGCTGAGTTTCTAGAATCTTTCAGAGCTTTCTTACCTTTAGAAATTTTTGTGAGACTTGGAGGTGTGTTGATGATGTCATAGTCTCTGGGCTGGCTTTTGGCAGAATCCTTGTCTCTGTAGGATATAATAACCAGAGTTTCTCATTCAGTATTTCAGATTAATTAGTCAATCAAGTAATTCATTAATTGTATCATTATCCAAAGAGTCACTCTTTGATTATATCAGATTTCCAGGCTAATACGAAAGAGTACATGCTCATTTATTTATAAGAAGTTCAAGAATTGCCAAAGTTGACCTATGGTCTAGAACTTAGAATAATAGTAGTTACCTCTGGGGAGCAAGTATTGACTTGGGTGGGGGACAAATTCTGGGTTGATAATTCCCTAACTTGATCTAGGTGGTGGTAACACAGGAACATAGGTGAAAGTTATTAGGTATACATGTAAAATGTTTGCATTTTCTTGTACCTAAATTATATCTTGCTTTTTAAAAGTTAAAAGAAAAAAAATTTTGAATTTATTTCTCAGGCTGTTGTAAATCCTTTTGGTGTTAACTTTATGGGCTCAAGTGTCTGAGGTGCCCCTTTGGCCACCTGTGGTTCATTTTATTTTTCTCTGCCCCTCTGGGCCCAGCACCAGCACAGTACTCAGGATTCACACACAGCAAATATTTATTGAAGGTTTCCTCTGTGTCAGGCACTGTGCTATGTACTGAGGAAACATAGGTAAACAAGGTGGTTAAAGTCTCTCTCCTAATGGGGCCCAAAGTCTAGTGGTGAAGACAGGAATTAAACAACTTAGTGCATCCTATTGAGGATGAGTAAGAAAACCTATGAGTAAGAAAACCTATCTGGAGAATCCTCAAGGAAGGTATCCTTGGGTTAGTGATGTTTGAGCTGGGATCTGAAGGCTGATGAATTATTTAAGTGGGGAGCATTTCAGGCAGAGGGATCAGCATGTGCAAGGGTCCTGAGAAGAGAGGAAGTACAATGTGTGAAGATCAATGTAGTTACAGCCCACAGAGAAGGGAAGAGGGCCCTGAGATAAGTCTGGAGATGTGGGAAGGACAACAGTGAGACAGCTATTTGGCCTTTATCTTAAGAGCAACTTGGAACCATCAAATAGTTTTAAATAGGGGAGAGACGTGAATAGATTTCTGACTTAGAAACATTACTCTAACAGTAGGGTGGAGAATAGATTTGAGTGGAGCCAGGGAGAATGTGAAAAGGCCTTAGATGGCTACTGCACCAATCCAAGCACAGAGTGTGTGCTTAATAAATATTTGGGGAGTGAAAGGACTCCTATCCCTTTTTCTTAGATGAGACCAGTATGCCTGTGCTATGCAATCAGCTAACAACCCCCCAGCTCATCTACCTAATGTGGTGCTCGTAATAGACCCTTAACTCCCATTTTACAGATGAGAAAGCTGAGGTTCAGAGGCAAAGAAAATCACACAGCTATTAAGTGCAAAAGCCAGATGGGAATTCAGGCCTGTATGATACACATTAAGTCCAGTGCTGGGAAAGCCTCCCTACATTTGGGGAGAGTGGAGGGGGCCACACTCCTTTGTACCTACGGAGCTTGCTAGGGTAATGGTGATGGGAAAAAGTAGAGAGGGACTTATAGGCAAATAATAAAGGCTAAAGTTGTCTATATCACCATTAACGTTATTAGACTATGTGTCAGGCACTGTGCCAAGTGCTTTCCATGTCTTCCCTCATTTCCTCTTTCCAAACACTATTATTATCCCCACATTTCAGGTGCATAAACGGAAGCTTGGAGAGTTGACTTGCCCAAGGATACTTGGCTAGAGGGCTCCTATAGAAATGTGCAATGACTCCAAAGTGGCGGCAGCAACCACTGGCGATATTACAGCGCCAGGAGACACATATATCTAACAGTCCCGAGTTCTAAGCTCTGCACCCAAGTGAGCCGGCGCACGCTCGGCCTCGCGGTCCCTGAGACGTTTGGTCACGTGGCCAAAGCCCCGCCCCCAGGTCTGTCCCGCCCCCTCCCGCGCTCCCTCCCTCTCTCCCTCCCTCCCCCTCCCTCTCTGGCCCGGTCCGGCCCATCCCCCTCCCCGCCGGCTCCCTGAGGCCCAGCCGGGTCGGGCTGCGGGCGGCCGGGCGCCGACGGCCGGACTGACGGGCACACACGAAGACGGACGGGCGGACACACGGAGGGCCGCGGGCACGCACGGCCCGGGCCGGTGCTCCGAGGCCCGCCCGAGAGGGCTGGGGCCGCGCTCAGGTGAGGTGACGGCGACGCGGGCCCGTAAGGGGTGGGCCCGCCGGGCGTCCAAGGTGCCGGCTCGGCTGGCTCGGCTAGAAGGAGGCGCCGCCCGGGCCCGGCGCGGGAAAATGGCGCCGGCCGACAGTGGAGCATAGCCCCTGTGCGGGCCCGGCCCGGAGCCGCCCCGCCCGCCGCGCTCGTGTCCCCGTCGCCATGTTGGGGAGCGGGCCCTGGGCCTGCGGGCGGGGGCGCTGGAGGAGCGGGGCACAGTCCGGGTGGGGAGGGTGTGGGACGCGGGGTCTGGGGCACGGAGGGAGTGCTGGGCCAGCCGGGGTCTGCACGGGGTGGCGCTCCAGCCCCGAGGAACTGGCGGGAGCCGGGCGTGGGGTCGTGGCCGGGGTTGCGGCGAGAGGACGCTAGGTCCAAACGGAACCGGGGTCGGGATCTGTGGGGCTCGTGGGACAAGACATGGAGCAGGGTTAGGCTGTGGGCGGTGTTCAGGACCCCAAGTAGGTAGGGCCCGGTGGGGCGTGGGATCCGAGCTCAGGCTGTCAGGGCTGGGACAGTTCTTTGAGGTGGTGGTGAGAGGGTTGATTAGAAATTGGGGCCCTTTAGGTACAGACGGGGGTATCAGATTGGGGCAGTGCTCAGAGTCGCGGGGCAAGTCTGTATAACTCTCAAGGGACTGAGGAGTGGGTGTCCTCAGGATCCTCCATTCCTTAAGGAGGAGAGCAACAGGAAAAAGGAAGGCTTTGATGAGGAAGCGAGAAAAGAAGGACTGAGGTTTGGATGCAGGACCTGGTCAGCAAAAAGGGTCCAGAGTGGTACTGGTTGACAAGAAGAGAGAGAGCCTCCGTCAACTTAGGGAGTTTGTGTGTGTCTTTAAAAGGAGGGACTGAGCCTGTTTGTGGGCGGTGACCCAAGGTGTCTTCCCAGGAAGGGGACAGCCCCTGTTTTAAGAGCAGGGTCACCTGGGGAGGTCATCAGAAAGGCGTTTTTGAAGCCGTTGAGAATGAAGAGGATTGAATGTGTAAAAACTATAAAGACATTAGAGCATGTAGCGATTCCAGATCTTGTAGTGATTGTAACTGAGACACAGAAAGGTAAAGTTGCCTTCTCAACATCTTACCAGTTAGTGGCAGAAGGGATACTGGAACTCAGGCCTGCTGCCTTCCCATTCAACACACTGCCTTAGAGGAATTTGCTAGCTGAGAGAAAAGTATTAAGAAGTCAAGCATGGCAGCGTACATCAAAGAACTATGAATTAATTTTGTTTTTGTAATGAGTTCAAGTACAAAAGCTGAGGGGGATACAAAAAAGTATAGGTAACCAGCTATTTGATAATTTCTAGTGCACCTCCATTTGTGCAAAGAAGTTATCTTCAGGACCCTTTTGACTTCCAACTTTCTAGTTTTCAGAGATGCTCCTTCTCTTCTATATGTTTACTGTACAGCAGAGGGACACAGAAAACCTAAAAAGGTAACAGTGAACAATGGTAGAGACCCAGGGTCTCTATCATACCAAACTTTAATTGAAGTTTAATCATAATAGAGAAGAGTTCAAAGTCCCCATGGGCTATGATTGAAGGAAATGAGGGAAACTATGCAAATCAGTCATGGTATAGTAGTCCCAGAGCTCCCATGTAATCAAAAAGGACTTGAACAAAAAGATTAGGAGGATGTTAATAGCAATAAGATTTTCAATATATGTTCAATATGTATATAAAACAACTTATTTGTCCTGGGTGTTTCTAATGCAGGAAGGCCTAACCTTGTTTGTGCTATCAGCCCCTTTAGCATCAAGCAAAGCTTATTGATCCCTCTCAGAATAATATTTTTAATTGCATAAAGCAAAATACATTGGATTATAGAGAAACCAATTCGACTGAAATACATGTACCAAAATACACAAATTGTGATATAGTAATATAGATATACTTATTTATCAGCAAATTAAGAAATCAGATTTAGTGGTGGGTCTGATAATTATAATTTTAAAGACTTGATGAACATAAATAATTCTTTAAGATATTTGCAACAATTATATTATGATATAAAGATATCTGTGATTACTGTGGCAGAGTCACAGATACTGCTAATACCAGAATGGTTATTGCCTACATTTGTATTTGAAGAAAATGGTGACTTTCAGTTAGAGAGCTTAGTGAAAATAAAGAGGCAATTTTTTTCCTATCCAAGTCCGTAGACTGCCTCCCAAATTCTGTCTGTGGACCCCAGGTTAAGAAACCACTATTCAGCAGACATTTACTGTGCACTAAGACATCTACTTTCATCAACCATTATGCTAGGCTCTGAGGATTCAGAGGTCTTTAAGACAGGACAGGGTCTTTTCGCTTTAGATATTTAATCCCATAAGAGAAGTGGGCATATAAACAATGATAGTTCAGGATGGTAAATGCTGAAGGAGAGTTATCAGAGGTTCTAAGGACACAGAGGTGGTCATATCTCTGTTCTAGGAATCAGGGAAGATTTTGTGAACCAGTGGCACTTGAGACATGTCCTGAAGGGTAGAGGAGTTTGCCAGATGCAGAGTTGGAAGAGAAGAGCCTTCAGGTAAGGACATGCGTTTTCAGGGAATATAATTTAGTATGGCTGGTGCATAGTGTGTGTATGAAAGAATGATTGGAGGTGAGACTGGGAAGATTATTTGGAACCCGGTTGTGAAGGATCTTGCTAAGGAATTTGGATTGAATCCTTAGTTGATAGAGAGGGATTCAAGGTTTTCAAGTAGTAGAATTATAATGGGGTTTAATTTTTAGCAGGTAAATGGATGTTTTTCAGAGGGAGGGTTGACTGGAGAGCAGGGAAGGACGAGGGCCTGAACTAAGACAGAAGCTGTGAGCTTTGAACAGAGTTACAATTTTCAGATACTGATATAATTAACATTGTGAGTAGTGAGAGAGTAGGGGAAGTTTTTAGATTTCTAGTTTGGGATGGTGGCTGCCAAAGAGGTTTAAAAAATGGTAAAAAGAAAATAAGTGAGAATTGTCACAGATAATAAGGGAGAAGATGTTTTTTGGTCTCTTAATAGACTTTTGGAAGCCATTGCAAAGCTGTCAAGTGTGATGTTGTTTATTGCTTAAGGAAATCAGAGGTGTCAGCTGTACAAGACTGGGAAGGTATTCTTAAAATGTAGGAAAATCATAGCTATCTCTGTGAGGGGTTGGCAAGCTGTGGTGCCTGGGTCAAATCTGTTCGACCACCTATTTACATAAATAAGTTTTATTGCAACACAGGCACAGTCATTCAGTTACACATTGTCTTTGGCTATTTTCACACCACCAATGGCAGAGTTGAGTAGTTGTGACAGAGAATATATAGCTCACAAAGCTGAAAATATTTACTTTCTGGTCCTTTTCCAAATAGATTTGCCAATTCCTGATCTGTGTGTCTGAATGTTGGATGTTAAACTTCTGATTTGCCATCCAGTACCCATATGATGGAGACTGTCTTGGCATTGTCTTTCTGGCTGAGTCCTCCATGCTCTATGTATCTGCAGCATGACATAGACTCCTGAATATTTTATATTGGTCAGTGATGCAGAGGTCTACTGTTTGGGGTCCTCTGTGTGACAAGTGTGGTTAGTGCCAGGTTTTTACATTTGGGCCCTGCTGGGGCTTGTTTTGCCATTTTTCTACTGGGTTGTCTTTTTGAAAAGATTTCTTTGTATTTTCTGATTATTAATCCTTTGTTATATATATTACAGATACCGTTTCCCAGTTTGTTGCCAATCTTTTAAAGCTCTTTAGGTTGTGTTTTGTTAAAAAGAAGTTCTGAATTTTAATAAAGACAAATTTATCAATCTTTTCTGTCCCCAAGATTTTGAAATTATTCTTTGTATTATCTTTTTGAATCTCTACTGTTTCATCTTTGATATTTAGGTGTCTGATCTATCTGGAATTGACTCTTGTGTGTGGTGTGAGGTAGGGTCATTTCATCTTTTCCTATGTATAATTAATTATCCCAGCATCATTTATTGAATGGCACTTGTTTTCAAATTGTGAACTCTAGTGAAGTCTGTCTGAGGTCCTGTTTCCAGCTCCACTGCTTGCTAACTGTGTGACCTTGAACAAGTTGCATAACCTCTTTGTGCCTCAGTTTCTTCATCTTTAAAATAAAGATAATAGTATTTATCTCACAGAGTTGTTGTGAGGATTGGGTTAATTCATATAACATGTGTAGAGCAATGTGGTGTCTAGAAAATGCTCAACAGTGTTAACTGTTATTTAGCCTTATTGATCATTTCTGATTCCTTGCACCAGGCACAGAATAGAAGCTCAATATGCTCAACACAATTGTAGAATTAATTTAGTTTTCAGATCAAAACAGTATGGTTGAGAGCTAAGTGTTTCAGAAGATGCTTCAGGTTGCTGCTTAAGTTAGCTGCTGCCTTAGACTATCTGCTGGAGTGGAACTCCTCCCGCCCTATCACTTTTGCAGAGAACTTCTGTAGTGGAGGATGCAAACTGGCAGCCTGTAGTTGGATTTGACCTGTTTTGTTTGGCTTTTACGATTTTCTTTTTAATCGATTGAACCCAGGACCTCATGCATGCTAAGCACAGACTCTACTGCTGAGCTGTTATCCTCCAAAATTTTACACAAGTTTCTGACTTATCTTGAAAAATTGGAAGATCTATCAACAGCAAGCCCATACTCTTTCACAGCAATACAATACAAGTTGCAGCCTTTAGATAGGGTGTGCATTTCCTAGTTCTCTGCAGTCCTCACTACTCTCTTGCTTTGCTTATTTACTTTATCACCCTATAGGCATTTGATTTTCTACTTTTAACTTTACTGAAGTTTTCAATATTATTTCTCTTAAACCAATAAATGATCTATTGGGATGAGAAATGGTCAGGATGGCCAGAAGTTGACAGGTGAGTTTGTGGGCAGGTAAAAACTAAAATCTGTTTTGAAGGCTGAGTCATTTTTTATCATAATGAATAAATTTATTATTGAAATTAAAAGATGAGATGAAATTCAAGTCACTGAATATTTAGACATCTACTATGTGCTGGGTACTGTATTAGAAATGACCACATTAGTGATAGAAAACTAGCTGGCCAGCTATATGAACCACTACATAAGAGATCTTTTTGCTTGTGATGTGGAGCTGTTTTCCAAGAGAGCATTTGTATAACAGAGAGGAAATACAGGGATTCATTAATCTTTCAAAAATTTGTTGAGCCCTTCCATGGACATTGGGCTAGAACTCTGCAGAAAAAAGGACGAATCTAGGCAAGGTCACAGTGTCATGTGGGGCATATATAACATGTTATGAAGCTGAGATATCAGAGAATGGTACCTGAAAGAGGTGGCCTTTTAAGCAGGGCTGCCAAAAATGGTTAGGATCTTAATACTTGGAGATGAGACAGTATTTTGCAGGTTGAATGAAAGCATGAGTATAGCGATGAATGTTTCGGAGGTAGTAGAGAGTCTGGTTTGGTTGGTGAACAGGATTATTACAAGGCTGTTATTGAAGTAGAGGCTGGACAGGGAGATTGAACAACAGCAATAATAATAGTAGTGAGTCACATTTTTTTACATGCATACTATTTGCCAGATAATGTGCCATGCATTTTATAAATAGTATTTCACGTGCTCCTCACAACAACCCTGTGAGATAGGCACTATTCCCCCCCCCCTTTTTATAGATACAAAAAATGAGAAATAGAACTAACAATTGATAGAGAATGAATTTGAATCCAAAGCCTGTGTTCTTAGTCTCTGCATACTATACATGGGAGGCTTTGAATCCTTTCACTTATAGGCTGAGAAGTTTGGAATTGATTAAGTAATGGGGAGTCATCAAAATTTCTTGGCTGTATGGTAACATCATAAAATCTGTACATTAGGAAAGTAAGCCTGGTCATGAAGTATAGGAGCAGCATGGGGAGAAAGGAGAGAGATGGAACTAATTTACTCTCTCCCTCCTTACCAGACTGATTGTTCCTTAAGGACTGGACCTGCATCTTTCTGTCTCTCTTTCACTTACTTCAGCTCCAGTGTCTACTTACATAATGTCTGGCACATTTATTTATTTTTAAAAATTTAATCTTTTTCTACCTCACCTTATTCTAAAAAGGACTTAAGGTGGCTGCTTAGGAGCTCAATAAACATTTGCTGAGTTAATTAATATAGAGGTATATATAGATGTGTACATAAAGGGAGGACTGTGGCTTTGTTGGAGGGAGTAATGCAGCTCTAGAATTTGGTGATAAGTGTATTTTATATATAAATCATGTAAAGCGAAAGGCCTCATCCACATCTTTTTTTAACTTGTAAAGAATTGTATATTCTATGTCAGTTAGAATATTAACAATCATTTAATATTAATTGTATCAGTTAAAAAGCCAAACTCATAGGAACAGAGTAGAATGGTGGCTGTCAGAGACTAGGAGGTAGGGGAAAAGGGGATATGTGGGTCAAAGGTATAAACTTTCAGTTATAGTATGAATAAGTTTGGGGAATCTAATGTATAGCATGGTGACTATAGTTAACAGTACTGTATTATATACTTGAAAGTTGCTAAGAGAATAGATCTTAAATGTTCTCCCCATACACACAAAAATTGCTAATTTTGTGAGGTGGATTATCACTAACCTTATTGTGATAATCATTTTGAAATATTTATGTGTATCTATCTTGTTGTACATCTTAAACCTATGCAATGTTATATGTCATTTATATCCCAATAAACCTGGGGGGAAAACTATGTTAGTTTTAATAATACTAATGATCACCAAATTCAGAGAGTGTTCATACTTTAAAAAATATTTAGGTTTGTATTTAACATTGACTAGCTGGAAATCCCCCCCCCACACACACACACACAAAGAGGCAGCAAAAGTTCCCATTAACCAGCTTCTTTACTGATACTGAACTTGTTGAATATTAGTTCCTTAGTACCATTTATGTACTTTTTCTAAAGACCAGAGAGCAGCAGCCTCTCCCAGGAAGAAATAGTCGTAAATTTGTGAATCAGATTCCTGTTTTGGATTTCACTCAGGGAAATTGCTCAAAAGGTTAGGTCCTTTGCTATAATTTTAAATGTTATATGGAAGTAAGGCTGTGTCCCTTCTATAAAATACAGATATAAAAAATTCAAACATTTGGAAACATTCAAAGACACTGAAATATCAAATACCAGTAAAGGTGAGATTTTTAGGTAAACCAGCATTTGACTAGACTTAATAAGACAGATCAACAGAGCATAAATAATGGATTTGTTAAATAAACATTCTTTCCCATTGTAGATATCAGCATTCAGTAGTATGTGTATATAAACACATGCACATATCAATGTGAGATATATTGATACAATGAATACAAGTAAATTTGAATCTAGGGATCCTAAAGAGAACAACCCTTCAACTGAGTTCTTTTAGGTTGTGTTTAGCTCTTCAGTGTGTGTGGAGATAACTGACTCAGAAGCATTACTATCAGAATAATTAACTATGGAGAAAAAAAATTGATTACAAAAGACAATATATGTTGACTACCTACCAGTGTTGAGAGGTGTATACAATTGATAAATAGTTTCTGCCTTCCAGGAAACTTGCCTCTTCCTAGCTTCCATCAATTCTTCACATTTCTTAGTTTGCAACTATATCACTTCAATCTCTGCCTCTGTTTTCACATGACATTCTCTCTGTGTCTCTGTCTCTGTGTCCAAATTTCCCTAATATAAGGATACCAGTCACAATGGATTGAAAGCCTACCCTACTCCAGTATGACCTCATCTTAATTAATTGCGTCTGTAGTGATCCTGTTGCTAATCAGGTCATGATCTGTGGTACTGGAGGTTAAGACTTTAACATATCTTTTAAGGGGACACAATTCAACTTAAAACAGGTGGCATGATACAAAAGTGTTAAATTAAAATTTACTAAATAAATTCAAGGGTATAATTGCAATGAGATGAGTTAAAGAGAGAATACCCAAGGGAATGATGGAAAGCATAAGGAATATTTAGAAAATAAAACAGAGAAGTCTGGTTTGCTGGTATGTTGAGGAGTTGTGGGGAGATGAAACCGGATTAATTTGTTGGGATCCTAGATGCCTGATCTAGGATATTTGAATGCTGCGAAGTAGGTAGTGTGTAGGTAGCTGCAGAATTTTGAAATAGTAGATAACTAATTCAAACTTTGGATAACTAACCCAAGCTGTAGGGAGATTTTATGATGAAGTGATCATGGATAAGTAAATAGTCTGAAGAAAAATAGATGGTCAGTGATACAACACACCCAGCCTCCTTCATTTGCCTATGCCAGTAACTTCACCAGGACAGTCAAGAAATGCCTCTTACCTAAAAAACAAAAACACTACAACGACAAGTGAGGGTTTTACTAGTCTTGTGGTCAGTCATCTGTGGGCATTGAGACACATCAGCTTTTTAGGGTCTCTATTCAATTCAAAAGTCTTTCTATGGATTTAAGTATTGATAATCATGTTGTTCATTTTCTTTCAAACTTGTCTTCAAAATCACCCATTTTCCATCCTGTTTTTTTACCTCTTGATTTTTCTCTGAACTGTTTTCAGTTCTTCCGTCTTATTAAAACATCTGACTAATGGAAAGAATTGAGAATTGTGTACTATCCAAGCCAGTGATACCCTTTTTTTCTGTGTCCTTTAAATGATGGTTATGTTGACTTTTGTCCACAATAGGACTGAATTCAGATTGTGAATATTCATTCAAATTGTGGTCAACAGTAGTGCTCGGGTCCTTTGCCTTATTTGTGTCCAGGCAGTTCTTCCTGATTCTATATTTGCATTGTTCCTATTTTCTCTAGGAGCTAGTATCTTCATGAAATTTTTAAAAACTGTGTTTAAATATTACAAACATGTAACTTCTTAGTCATCATATGCATAGTCTTTCATATAGTTTTTTATTATCTTTTTTCATTTGGCAATATATTGATACACTTTTCCACATGTCTATATAGTTATCATTTTTAATGAATACCTAATAACCAAAGTTTAAGTACATAATCAAAATTATTTGGCATTTGGGTGGTTTCCAGTTTGTTTTTATTTTTGGTTTTGCAATTCTAAATTATACTGCTTGCTGTAACATCTTTTTATAAATCTTTCTCCCTTTAATTTTTTTCCTTAGAATATATTCCCTAAAATAATTTAATTAGGTCTAAGGGTATCTCTTTTTAACCATATTGTTAGATTATTCTTTAGAATAACTACCAGTTTATATTGTGACTGGCCACTAGTTACTATTAGATTTTATAATTTTTTTTCTTCCAGTATAATAGTGGTACCTCACAGTTTTGTGGGAGTTTTGGTATTTTAAATGTTTTATTATGAAAAATTTCAAACACGCAAAAACAAAACCGTCTCAGAAATAATACACTGAACACCCTTATTCAGCATGTTGCCATATGCTTAATATACTTATGTTAAACTTTTAAAAATAAAGACGTCATGATACTGTGCCTTTAAATACTTCAGGAAGCATCTCTTACAAATAAGAACATTTTCCTACATAATCATAATATCATTATCACACCCAACAAAATTTTCAGTAATACTTAATGTTATCTAACATTAAGTCTGTATTTGTTTCTCAAGTTGTCTGCATGACCTCTATGGCTGACTTGTTTGAAGTGGAATCAAATTAAGAACCATGGATTGCATTTGTGTGTTGTTGTTTTTAGTCTTTTTAAAAACCTGGAACAATGCCCATTTCTTATCTGCTCCCTCACTCCCCCCCCCCCCCCCCCCGCGCCCATGGCTTTGGTTTGTTGAGACCAGAGCAGTTTTCATGTTGAATGTCCCACATTCTGGAGTGTTTTCTTTGCGGCATTTAACTTGTTCCTTGATTTCTTGTATTTCCCTAAACTGGAAGGTTTAAGACTTGATTAGATTCTGGCAAAACATTTTGGCAAAAGTGTTTAATAAATATTCTCCACATTGCATCATATCATGAGATACACAAATGTCTGGTTGTCCCACTGTTGACGATAACTGATCGTAGGATTAAGGTTGTGATTGCCAGATCTCTCCATTGTGAAGTTGTATTTTTTTTCTTTTGTGACTAGCAAATATATTTTTATCAATTAGAGTATTTTTCAGTCTTGTTTGAACTAATTTTTCATATCATTTGAACATTTGTTCAGTGTAGATTTGGTATTTTCCTTTTAAGTTTGTACTGTGCATTTTAAAATTTTGTACAGTGTAACAAAAAATGGTGCATTTGTTATGAAAGGTATATTTCAAGTTTCAAAATATAGCTAAAATCAAATTTATTTTAGCCAAAAAAAGATAACAGATTGCAACTATATAATATAGGGACTTTTTTTTTGACAGAATTTTGTGATCAATCATGTTTGTGTTTTTAAAAAGCATTCAAAGCAGACAAAACTAAAAAACATAAAGCTCTTGAATCAAAAACTTATTTTGGGGAGAGGGTGTAGAGCGCATGCTTAGCATGCACGAGGTCCTAGGTTCAATCCGTACTACCCCCTCTGAGAATAAATACATAAACTTAATTACTGCCCCCCAAGTAAAACCAAAACCAACCAAACAGAAAAAAAACTTTTATTTTTCTTTTTGAAATGGAGGTAAATCCTGAATTCGTAAGTTGTTTTACAAAGCCACCAAAAAGGACTTTTATATACCAGTTCTTTATGAATTTTAAATAGCTATTTTTTTGTCATTCCTATTATAGATTTTTTTCATATTCAATTTCTTTTCTGTTACAAATTATATGCAAATAGGATTTTCTTTTCAGACTACAAAAGCAGTATAAATTTGTTGAAACAAGCTGGGCATCATCTGAGGTGTACAGAGAGAAAGCCAACCATCTCATCCTCTCCATTTCTTATCCTTCAACATACCCAATAGTAGCCTAATGTGATTCTTCCATATTTTCCTTTATGCACTTAGAAACACAAATATATATACTGGTTCATTTTCTTTCTTATTTTGTAAGATTTTCATGATGCCATCCACATTATTCTGCAGCTTCTTTTTTTAACTTTATAGCATATCATACATTTCCTTCTATATCATTAAATAGGTGTCTTATTCTTTTTTTCTAGCTTCATAATACCCCATTTCTGTAGGTTTTTCTCAGTGGGCATTCAGGTTGTTTCTGACTTTTTCCCCCCCATCACAAACAGGAGACATCTTTATGCCTGTATCTTTAAGAAGTGAGGCTTTTACTTCTGTAGGATAAATTTCCAAGTATGGGTTAAAAGATAGGTTTATCTCAGTATTATGAATTGCCAGGTTATTTTCCATAAAGGTTGTTGCAGTTCTTATTCCCACTGGCACTGAATAACAGGTATCTTTTTAGTTTTTGCCTTTCAGCTGGGTGAAAAGTATTTTTTTATTTTAATTTTCATTTCCCTGACCACTAATAAATTGCATACATTCATTGTCAAATTCTTCCCTATTCTGCAAATTGCCTTTTCTTGTCCTTTGACTTATTTTTTTCTTGGGTTACTTTTACTTTTTAATCAATTTGCAAGTGCTTTTGTGTATTTGGGATATTAACCCCTTTTTTGTCACATGGTGCAAATATATTATCCCAGTCTTTCATTTGGCTTTTGACTTTGCGATTTCTTTGACATACAGTTTACTTTAATTATTTAATCTTATCTGTCAGTCTTTTTCTTTATGATTTCTGGGTTCATGTCTTATTCACCACCAACCTACTGAAGTGAATAATTCTTCTGTGTTTTTGTTTTGTTGTTAATTTTTTAACCTTAATTTTGTTTTTTCTTTTTTGCAATTTGGGCAGAGGTTTCTTTCTTTGTTTTTTAATATAAATAAACTATTCATTATGCTGTTGAATTTCTTCTCCTTATCAAAAAATTATCTCTTGTCCATTATTTGGGGATAAACACAGTATTAGATTTTCTAGTTTTTAAATAATCTCTTTTGAACTTAAAAAAAATGCTTTTCTGATTGTTCCAAGTCATTTTAAATGTTTTACCTATGTTGTTTGGAAATATTAGTGTATTCACTTAATAACAGTTTGCAGGCTTGCTAAGTGTATTCATCTGGATCATCCGTAATGATGAAATGGTAGCTACAGGGCTTAAAAGCTGATCTTAAGACTTCAGGTTTGATTTTAAAAGAAAGTGACAATTGTAAGAGCATAAAACAAAACAAAAACCAACTTCTATGAATACACTTGGCCCTCTATATGCATAGGTTCTGCATCTACAGATTCAACCAACTGAGGATTAAAAACATTCGCCCCCAAAAAATTCCAGAAACTTCCAAAAAGCAAAACTTGAATTTGCCAAGGCTGTAAACTATTTCTATTGTATTTGCAACTGTTTACATATCATTTACATCGTATTAGGTATTGTGAGTAGAGATGATGTATAGAATATCAGTGAGATGTGCTGTTGGTTATATGTAAATACTGTGTCATTTTATAAAAGGGACTTGAGCATCTGCAGATTTTGGTTTTGAATGGGGGTCCTGGATACCAAGGGATGACTGTATATTAAGACAATAAAGAAGAAGAAACACTAGCAGACTCTTAGATTGATGTCATAAGGGCTTTTGTAATTTAGAGCCCAGATTTCATGATTTAACAGTTCTTGTTAGAAATTTAACAGTTCTTGTTAGAAATTTAACAGACGAAGAAAGCCATTGTTCTCCAAAGTTGTCTTCCATCATTGTCTGAAGGCAAGACAACATTCACCATCATTATATAACATATTTTTCTAGTACTTTTAAAATGAAGTATTTCTTTTGTAAAGAAATACCATATAAAATGAAAGACTTCCCTACTACTAAGCAGCTTTGGATGAGTTGTTTACTTGGGCCTTAATTTTTTTGTCTCTTCCATGAGGGTATTGGACCAGATGATTGCCAAGGGCTCTCTAATACTGCTCAGATGCTCTTCAAGTTATTTTTAGTAAATTTAAAAAAAATTAGTTCCTCTCTTGTAGGATTTGGCCAACTTTTTAATGTCATTTGTATATTACAGCATGGGTTAAAAGACTAGTATTCCAAACCTGTGTTGTTTTTTGACTGAAGCTTTATTATGAATGAAAGAACATGATGTATAAAGTAGTTATTCTCTAAATTTTACTTTATCAACTTACTGTACTATCTAACAAGATAAGAAGAGTCTCACTGAGCCTCTGACTTATTCTGTTGGTTTATATTGTGCTCAAATAAAATTATTAACTGCAGTTGACCCTTGAGCAACATGGTCTGACTGTGCAGGTCCACTTATACGTGCATTTTTTTTTGATAAATACATACTTCAGCTACACATCCACAGTTGGTTGAATCCCCAGATGTGGAACTGCAGATAACCAACTGTAAAGTTATATTCAGTTGAAATACAGCTCCCAGTGTCGGTGTCCCTAACTCCCAAGTTGTTCAAGAGTCAACTGTGTATATCTCTGTTAATATGAGTAGTTTTAGGAATCTCAAATTTTATATTTCACAAATTTATCTTTTGTTTCTTTTACTAAAATGTCAGGATAGAAGTTTCAGAGTTAACGTTAATATTCCCTATCTCTTAAATTGTCTATTATCCCTACCAAGAGCAAACTAGAGTAGTTACAGTATTGAAATGCTAGTCTTCTTGACAGGCAATTTGTTGACCTTTTCAGGGCACTGAGTTTCTATGATTTGACTGGAGGGTTGCATAAATTTTCCCTTGGGAGCCCTGGATTTGGGAACAGGAAGCATGTGATAGTTTCATAAGAATCTTATAAGAGGGTGTAGGGAGGATGGGACTGAGTCTCACATTAGCTGTGCCATGACAAATTGTCTTTGACAGTTCACATTTAACTGTTTATTCAGATACTTTTAAAATGCCTTAAAAATTATCCTGAAACATTTAAGACTATGTGGTTAAAAGGCCAACTTAATTTTTACTTTATTACATTGGGGGGCGGATTAGGTTTATTTATTTATTTATTTTAATGGAGATACTGGGGATTGAATCCAGGACCTTGTGCATGCTCAGCACACACTCTACCACTGAGCTATACCCTCCCCACAACTTAATTTTTAAAGTACTATCTAAGTATAATATCCACATGTAAGCATTCATGAAAATGTTATTTAAGTACCCATTCCACAGATTTTTTTGTTTCTCATATAGTAACTTCAGGAGCAGGAAAGTGTTTAACAGAGTGCCTGGTACATAGTAGATGGTTGGTAAAGGGAAGTTGAAAAAATGGCATCCACTGAAAATATTCAAATTATAGTAGATTAGAAATTATGAGGGATTTCTCTACACTTATATTTTCCATTTAAAAAATAGCTCATGCTCTGTAAGTCTGAAATGATTTCAAAACATAAAGTTAAAAAAAAAAACACCTCACGAAAAAGAGCCTAATTGTGGTTATAGTGAAGTATTGAGGTTATTATCATTCGTCACCTTTGAGAGGGAGGGGGTTTGCGCCTAGACAACAAATCTAGGAGATTTGTATTTGGCACAAGCTGAAGAACATGCTTGTGTTTTTGAGGCAGATACCAGAGGAATTCTGGGATTCTTACTTTACAAAGCTACATAAAACATTTGAGAAGAGATACTATTTGTTAAAGTGAAAGCATGTAGGATAACAATTAAATTTCCTGGTAAATAGTTCTTGAGTTTTCTTAAACCTAAAAGGAACCTGCAGTTCTGTTTAGCACTAGTTTAGTGGTCCATCCTCTCTTTTATAATTTAGGAATCTTGGGCCCAGAAAGACAACTTTATGGGAAGGTCACAGCTAGAACTCAGATCACACTCATCCTGTCATGCTCAGCCTGGTGTTTCTCCTGTTCTGTCACTCCATGTTTCTTTATCATAAATAATGCTAGTCTGTTCTCAAGGTATATCTAGTTAATTTTACTACTTACTAATTATTTGACATTTGTATTGAAAACTTAAAAAATGGATACCACAGTTAGGAAATTGTTGGATGAGCATTAGGCTTTATTTAATTTCCTTTTCTTACATGGATTGTGTAGCAGCGGCAATGGTGCACAGTTGCGAAGCCAGGACATCTGTGTTTTCCATTTATTTGTTTGCTTGTTTGTTTTTTGCAGTTGTCATTTGTAACAAAAAATTTTTCAGAGTATAAATAGGAGAGTAAATGTTAAAAAGTTTAATATTAACAGCATATTTATAGTTTTACAACAGCAAGAGTAGGAAAATGACAAGGACTAAGCCTGTACCTAAATACAGGTGACCTAGAGCAAATCGTAACCTCCATGAGACTGCTTCTGCTACCTTCTTTTTTTTTCTTTTTTTCTAAATGGAGGTACTGGGGATTGAATCCAGGACCTAATACATGCTAAGCACATGTTCTACCACTAAGCTTTACTACCCTCCACCCGCTACCTTCTTAATTAGAATCCTTCAGAGGTTCTGCCCAGGACCAGTGTATCTGTTTTTTTAATATTTGTTAGTTGAAGTGTGACACACATAATGCAGTATTGTGTGTGCGTATACAATATGCACATATATTCCCAGTATTCCCAATGTATACAAATCATAAGGGTAATGAATTATAAATGAACGCACTTGTATAACCATTGCTGTTGTATTTTGAAAAAGCCTCCTTGGTGATTATGATAAGCTTTCCTTTAAAAAACCACTGGACTTGAGACTGTAGGTAATCTCATGTCTTTTATATCTCTTTCTAGAGTGAAATTAGCAGAAACAGTGGTAGAGAGTTGGAACTCAATAGGTCACAAAAATTTACTTGGAATAGGTTTATTGGGCTTATATATTAAGTCTTTTCTTCTGATGTTTCTTTTCTTCCTCTTTGCCTTTTTTCCTTTCTGTCTAGGTCCTGGATGGAATGGAGAGGGGTCCTACTGAACCTCTAACTATCTTTTCTGAGAGTGGTCAGAGAGTTCTTAAACAGGTCTGTTGATTCTATAGAATACAAACGCTGAACCTCTAACTATCTTTTCTGAGAGTGGTCAGAGTTCTTAAACAGGTCTGTTGATTCTATAGAATACAAACGCAAGTTAGAGTTATAAAGGACTTGGTTTCAACCTAACCAAAGGATTGAGTTAGAAGTAGGCTTTACTTTTTAAAAAAGAAGGCATTTTGGTCTCAATGTCCATAGGGTATTTTACTTTGACAAGCTGAAATTAAATAAGGTGACTGATTTAAATAAAGCCTGCTTAATAGAAAAGCAGTTGAGTCATGTCTTTATCAGTTATGTTGAATATATGTAATATGACAGAATTCTTTATTGGTTCCATGGAAAGTACCAAGAAGAGATGAAAAGGTGAATATCTCAGTTGTCTGTGATTCTGGTAGGGAATGGAGGCATGGACATATCCAAGAAGGAAAATAATTATTTATTTTACCCTGTTTCTAATGTTCTCAGAATTCATAACACTGGGGGACAAAAAATGAAAGCTGCCTTTACCTTGCAAATCTGATTCAGAGAAGGGCGAGTATATATACGTTTGTTTGTTTGTTTGTTTCCTTTTCATCTACCTCTCTCTGTGTCACCATGAATGAATTTTATCTTTATTCAGACAAATATTCGAGCTTAGTGATTTCTCAAACTTGTCTTTACATTGTAATCACCTGTGGAGCTTGACAAAGTTCTGATACCTTTGTCCCATCTGCCCCCACCTTAAATCCACTCCCATTGTGATTTAATTGGCCTAGGGGTGTGGCTTAGACTTTGGAATTTTTAAAAGACCCCTAGGTGATTCTAAAGCACAGACGACTTTGGGAACCACTGCTCTATCGAGCTAAACAGATCTGGCTACTATGTAACTTGTGACTTTTCTTTTTGCATAAATATTTGGATAAATACATAAATAAGAGAATAAATAGTTGGACTGTTTTGTAGTAGAGTGTAATCGTAAATTCATAGTATAGTGTAATCTCCAAAAAGCAGGTACCATGTCTATATATTCTTCACCATTATATCTTTAGCATTTAAAACAATACCTAACATGTTTTGCATGCTTAAATATTTGCTTAATGAGTAAATGAACCTATCAGTCTCTAGTGAGCTGAGTGTTTTTACCTAATACACTAATGATCTGAGATATAGAGTGGGATGGTGGTGAAGAGCCCAGCCTCTATAAGTGACTCACTGGGCTCCAGTCACAGCTCTGTCACTTACTAGCTGTATGACCTTAAGCAAATTACTTCTCTGTACCTGGGTCCTGATTTGTATAATGGAGGCAACAGAATCTATTTTGTGGGGTTGTGGGTTGAGGGAACTAATTGAGTTAATAACACTAAGGACTTGAACAGTGCCTGGCACATAACAGCGTTCTATAACTTTTAGCTACTGTAAAATTCAACATACTCCGGGATTCTCTGTAGTTGAGGAAAATTATCTGTAGAATGTTATTTGAGGGCGAAGGTAGCATAATGGAATCAGCTGCATTAGATGTAGTTAAGGAAGGCTTGACAAAGAAGGTGACTTTTTTTGGTCAAATTAATGAGATAATTTACATACAATAAACTGCATCCATTTAAAAGTAAAACATTTTTCAATGAGTTTTGACAGATGTATTTACTAGTTTATAATATTTATTATGAAACAGCTATCACAACTACTATATAGAAAATTTCCATCTTCCTAAAGTTTCCTTATATTCCTTTGGATTCTGTCCCTCCCAGTGCCCCCACCTATATATTGCTTTGCATTTTCTAGAATTTATATAAATGCATTCACACATAATGTTCACTTTTTTGTCTAGCTTCTTTCACTCACCAGAATGATTTTTATATTTATCTATGTTGTTGCACGTATCATTGGTTCATTCCTTTTGAATATGGAATAGTGTTTTGTTATATGAATATAACATGCTTGTTTTTCTATTCACCTGTGATGAACATTTAAATTGTTTCTGGTTTTTGATGATTGTAAGTAAAGTTGCTGTAAGCATTTTTGTACAAGTCTTTGTGTAGACATATTTTCACTTATTTTGGGGTAAATCCCTAGCAGTGTAACTGCTGGGTTGTATGGTGTATCTGACTTGTTAAGAAACTGCCAAACAGTTTAAAAGGAGGTGAATGTTCAGCAGGTTTTCCAAGGAGCGTACATTATCTATTGTTGCGTAACAAGTTACCTCTCAAATTTAGTAGCTTAAAACAGCACGTGTTTTAAGGGGTGGTCAATTTTTGGGTATGTTAATGTTTTCCTTAATTTTTAAGAGTCCTTTAATGTTAAATTTATTAACCTTTTGTCATGTACAAATATAATTCCCAACTTGTATTTTACCTTTTTACTCTTGTGTACTTTGACACACGAAATTTTAAACATAATAATGTAATTATATAATCAAATCTATATTTGGCTCTAGCTCTTCAGTCCATGAACTAATAGATATACTGTTTTTGAATTTACAACCAGCATGTGATTAGTTTTATGATTTTATTTTTTATGTTTAACTTTCTAGAATTTTTTAGTATACATCATTGCTGTAGTCTGAATATTTGTGCCCCCCCCCAATTCATATGTTGAAATCCTGTTACCCAATATGATTACTAGATGGTAAGATTACAGTTACGATGTTAAGGAGGATGATGTTATTAGGAGGTGGGCCTTTCCGGAGGTGCTTAGGTCATGAGAGTAGAGCCCTCATGAATGGAATTAGTTCTCTTATAAGAGACCACACAGAGCTCCCTATCCCTTTCTACTATGTGGGGATACAGCAAGAAAGTTGGCAGTCTGCAACCTGGAAGAGGGTCTTCACCACAACCCAACCATGCTGGCACAGTGATCTTGGATCTCCCAGCCTCTAGAAGTGTGAGAAATAAATTTCTGTTGTTTATAAGCCACCCAATCTGTGGAATTTTGTTACAGCAGCTCGAACAGACTAAGCAATTGTGAAGTGAGAATTTAATAAAAATTTTTCCAAATACTCAATCAGTTTGTCCCAAACTACAAAACAAAATCATCTTGTGCAAAGAAATATGATACAGCATTCATTAATGAACAATCAGAAGAGAACTAAATAAAAAGGCACCTTACAGCAATGCACAAAATGGAAGATATTATTTGCAAATCATATATCTGATAAGGAATTTGTATCTAAAATTTATCAAGCACTCTTACAACTCAATGATAAAAAGTTAAATATGCTACTTAAAAACTTGCAAAAGATTTGAATAGATATTTTCCCAGAGAAATTATGCCTATGGCCAATAAATACGTGAAAATATGTTCAACACCATTAGCCATCAGGGAGATGCAAATCAAAATCACAATGAGATACAGCTTCATATTTACTAGGATGGCTATAATCAGATGACAAGTGGTGGTAAGGATATGGAAAAATTAGAACCCTTGTATACTGCTGGTGGGAACGTAAAATAGTGTAATTACTTTGGAAAACAGTCTTAACAGTTCCTCAAAAGGTTAAACATAGTGATAACATATGACCCAGCAGTTTCACTCCTAGGTGTACATATACCCAAGAGATATGAAAACACACATCCACACCACAACTTGTATATATTAATATCAGCATTATTCATAATAGTGAGGAGTGGAAACAACCCAAATGTGTATCAAATGATGAATGAGTGGGTAGAGTAAATGAATGAATGAATATGGCATTTCCATACAAAGGGATATTATTTGGTACTTTCAAAAATGAAGTGCTGTTACTTGCCACAACACTTTGGAGAAATTAAGCTAAGTGAAAGAAGCCAGTCACAAAAGACCATTTATTGTATGGTTTTTATTGTATGAGATATCTAGAATAGACCAGCATTCCTTGACCTAGTCTAAAACTCTTTATCCTTTAAGTGGGGGTTTAACCCATTAAATTAGTGACTCAGCACAATAGTAAAATTGTTCATCATACTCAAATGAAAATGATGATGACTGATAACAGTTTATTTTGTACCTTATGCATCTTCCTTTTCAATAATCATTTTTTAAAAATAACGTTTGGTGCTAATCATATTTATAACAATTATTTAGACTTAGCCCCATGTTTAACTGATTTCATCTCTTTCCTATTCTCAAGGTCTTTGTTTTTGGTTATTATTCAGATAATGTTTTTATGAAAATTACATGATTGGTATACATTTGAAAGTATCATGTTGATTTCACACTGAATGACAACTTAGTTGGGAAGGGAGCAGAATTATTAGGTCACATTGTTTTCCGCTCTTAGTTCTTTAGTATTTTGCCATTATCTTCTGGTCATGCAAAGAAGAGATCTGTGGCCAGACCAATTTCTGGTCTTCTGTGTATGACATATTTTTTCCTTCTTGGGCTGTTGTGGGACATTTTCTTTATCCTTGAAATCTGAAAGTTTTACTGGAACAAATCAAGTTGTCACTTTCTTTTTCATAATTTTGCCTGGTCTTTTGTGAGTTCTTTTGAGCTAGAGATACAGAACATTCCTTGACTCGGAAAAGTTTAATTTCTTTTTTAAAAAATCTTCAATTGTTACTTCTGTCCACTTGTTTCAGGGGTAACAGTTGAAGTTTATATCTCTCTTCTGTCCTTACTTTTCATTACTTTGTCCTTTCCTTCTCTATTCTGGAAGAGTTTCTCAAATTTGTTGTCCTTACGTTTCTAATTAAGTATTCTGCTCTTTACTTTTCTTAGTGAAGATTTGAATTCTGCTTTGGCACATTTGTGCCAAAACTTTAATTTTTTCTTTTTCCTCTGTCTTATTTCCACTTGCATCTCAACTAGTTCTTTTTATTTCTGTCTGTGGAGTTTGATCTCTTATTTCAGCGTGTTTTATCAAATTTGTTGATTTCTAAATTTAACCTGTTGCCCCTTATGTATTCATTTTCTTAATTACAGATGAAGAGTTTTTCTTCTTTGATGTGACAGAATGTTTTTCTGTTTATCCCCTCAGTTATTCTTCCTTGAATAAGGAGAGGGATATTCAGATTTAATACATGCCAAATAAACAGGGTAGGTAAGTTTCCTCTTTGGCATTTTGGTGGAATTCTCTTTTCAGATGTTAAGCTAAATGTTTAATTGATGCACATAGTTTATAAATACTTTCTAATGTTTAGCAGTCATTTATGTGTCACCTGCTGGATTGAGTGTGGGAAATCTCTTCCCTTTGGCCTGGTAATTTGACTTGTAAAAGAGGATTTGTTTTTTGATAATTTGAAAGCTAGCTCCGAATAACTGTGATTCCACAATGTAATGCTCTAGGGCTTGCTTTTTCAGCCCTTCCTGTGTGTGCCTTCAAATCCCAGGATGTTTGTACTACTTTGTATGTTTTAGAACCTGAAGTAGAGAAGAAAGGCTGCAGGCATGTAATAGCACTGACCATTTTAAGTGAGTCTCTCATAGTAGGTTGGTATGCCTTACTGCTGCCATTGCTGCCTCTGGAGAAAGCTGTTTTGGAGTAGTTAGTTGAAAGAGGTTAGTTAGAAATTAGTTACCTTCCTGCCTGGCTCTGTTGTTGTATCTCAAGCCCCATTCCTACCTGCTCTTTGGCAGAGAAGTCATTCTTTGAGTCCAGCAGTTCTTTGAGCAGCAGTCCTAGTTTCCAGTGCTGTTAATAACTTTGATTCTCAGTGTTTCCTTAAGTATATCAATGAAAACTCAGGGTGAAAGTGATGATAGAGATGAAGCATGTATTGTTAGGTAGCCTCCATTTTAACTCCCAATTTGGGATTAACTTTTTGAAAGAAGATGGGAGAAGCATGTGGAGAATGGCTACCAGTGGCAGAAGGAAGAGTTAAAGATCTTGCACCAAATGATTTCCAGTTTCTCAGGGAAATATGATAATATTGAATCCAAATAGCCAGGGTTTAAAGATTTAGTCATGGTGTCCCTAGATCTGGAAAGTATGTTAGCCCCTTATTTTCTAAATGGCAACATGGAAGCTAAGAAAGGTTTGAGTGTCTCTAAGGTCACAGAAGTTTGTTTGATTTTCTCACAAGCAATGTGGTCCTACATTACTTATGTTAAAAACAAAAAAATTTAAAGAAACAACCAAAGTTTATAATAAGCAAGAGAAAATAAAAAGCTTTTGTTTCTCTTTCATCACTTTCTTGGGGCAACTGCTTAAGCCACATTTCCCACCTGACCCAGTTACCTCGTCTAAAGGTAAATTAAATAATGTATGGAAAATGTGGTTCTAAACTTTGGCTGCATATTAGAGTCACGTGGGTAGAGTGTTTAAATACTGAAGTTCAGGCCATAGTCCAGACCTAGTGTGACTCAGGCATAATTGTTTTTTAAAACTTCCCAAATAATTATAATATGTAGCCAAGGTTGAGAGCTACTGAAAGTCTTTCAAAATATATTTTCATCTTTTATTCATCTGAAGTATTCCAACTTCAGTCATTTTGGGGTAGTTAGGGCAGTTCTAATAAGTATGTGTTGGGCTGAAATAGACTGGATTACTTGTTTCTGCTATTTCTGCTAATTATGTACTGTATATGAATGAGGTAAAGTCACCCTGGGGAGAACAAAATTTGGTATACTGTGGAAGAAGCACTAAATTTGAGGATAAAAAGACCAGGATCTAATCTTAATGTGCCACAATCTTAGTCTGTAACTTCAGTTAAGTCATAGTACCGCTCTCTAGGTTTTAGGGTTTTTTTTTGTTTTTTGAGAGTTGAGGATTTAGACTAATTATTCTGTAATTTCCTTTCTAGCTCTTTAACTTCAAGTTTGTGAGCCAAAAGAAGTAGGGAGAGGCAGCTGGTGGACTTTGTGTGCTTGGAGAGTAAATGGGCCAGGACACTGATAAGGAGTACTGTTGAAGGAGCCAACTGTAAGATGGGAGTGGAGTTGGTGGGGAAGAACACAGAATGTGAATAATAGAGCCTAGAGGTAAGGAGGATGAAGTGGGATAGGATCTGGAGAGCAAGTATGAGAGGTCGGCCTAAGGGAATATTGGTGGATGTGGCAGTGACTCAGCAGCTGATAATTATGTGATCCAGGTTCATATCTTACTGTCAAATGACTAACAATCAGTGTTTTCCTTGTTTCCCCCCACCCCCCAACAGTATATCTTAAGAGATCTTTACATGTCAATACATAGAGGGTATCCTCATTCTCACTGCTTTCATTTTTTATTGGATGTTCTGTAATTTAATTAGCCTCTGTTGATGAACATCTGGGTAATTTCCTATCTTGCTATTACAAACAGTGTTTTAGTGAATAGCCTTGTATATTTGTCATCTTGTGTGAGGGCATCTATAAGGATCACTAACCAGAAGTGAGATTTCTGAGTTAATGGTATATATATAATGGTAATTTTGATAGATATTACCTATGCTGATGTTAACATCAATTTACATTATTACTAGCAATAAATCAGAATGCTTGTTTTCAAATAACTTTGCCAAGACAGTAAATTATCAAATTTTTGGATTTTTGCTAATCTTGGGAATGAAAAATCTTTTTTTGCTTTTCCTTATGTATGAGGTTGAACATCTTTCCATATGTTTAAAGCTCATTTGTATTTCCTTTTCAGTGAATTTTCTGATCATATCATGTGTCCATTTTTGGACACAATTTGTTCAAATTGTACTTTTTATTTTGTATATCTATATATACACACATACACCTATAAATATGTTTATATATGGGAAATTTTCTCTTTATATATTGTAGAATGATCACCAACGTGAGTCTAGCTACTATCTGTGACCATACAAAATTATTACAGTATTACTGACTATATTACCTATACTATACATTACATCCCAAGACTTATTTATTCTGTAACTGTAAGTTTGTACCTCTTAATCTCCCTCACCTATTTCACTCATTCCCCCACATCTCTTCCCTCTGGCTACTACATTTTCTTCTTTGTTCCTATGAGTCTGTTTCTGTTCTTTATGTTTTGTTCATTTGTTTATTTTTTAAGAGTCCAGATATAAGTGAAATCATATGATATTTGTCTCTCTCTCTCTTATTTGTTTAACTTAGTATAATACCCTATAGGTCCATCCATATTGTGACAAATATCAAGATTTCCTTCTTTTTACGGCTAAGTAATACTCCATTTTAATATATTTACTACATCTTTATCCATTCATCTATCAGTAGGCACTTAGGTTGCTTCCATATCTTGGCTATTGTAAATAATGCTGCAGTGAACATAAGGGTGCATGTATCTTTCTGAATTAGTGTTTTGTTTTCTTTGTTAAAATATCCAGAAATGGAATTACTGGATCATATGGTAGTTCTATTTTTAATTTTTTGAGGACTCTCTATGCTGTTTTCCATAGTGGCTGTAGCGGTTTACATTCCCACCAGCTGTGCACAAGGGTTCCCTTTTCTCCACATCCTTACATCACTTGTTATTTCTTGTCTTGTGAATAGCCATTCTAACTTCAGTTAAGTCACAATACCACTGGTATTGTGTGAGTGGTGAGGTGCTATCTCATTGTGGTTTTGATTTGTATTCCCTGATGGTTAGTGTTATTGCATGCCTGTTCATGTGCCTGATAGTCATCCATATGTCTTTGGAAAAATGTGTTTAGGTCCTCTGCCCATTTTTTAATTAGGTTTCTTGGTTTTTTGTTTTTTGAGTTGTATGAGTTCTTTGTATCTTTTGAGTATTATAAGATAATATCATTTGCAAATATCTTCTTCCTTTCGGTAGGCTGTCTTTTTGTTTTGTTGTTAGTTTCCTTCACTGTACAATAGCTTTCTAATTTGATGTAGTTTCATTTGTTTATTTTTGCTTTTGTGTCCCTTGCCTGATGAGGCCGATCCAAAAATACATTGATTGCTAAGACCAGTGTCAAAGAGCATACTGCCTATGTTTTTTCTTCCAAGAATCTTATGGTTTCAGATCTTACATTTAAGTCTTTAATCCATTTTGAATTTGTTTTCGTATATGATGTGAGAAAGTAGTCCAGTTTGATTCTTTTGATTGTAGCTGTCAGGTTTGCCCAGCACCATTTATTGAAGAGGCTATCTTTTCCCCATTGTATATTCTTGCTTCTTTTATCATAGAATAAATGACCATATAAGCATGGGTTTATTTCAGGGCTCTCTATTCTTTGCCATTGGTCTATGTGTCTGTTTTTGTGCCAGTACCGTATTGTTTTAATTACTGTAGCTTTATGACATAATTTGAAATCAGGAAACCTGACAGCTTGGTTCTTCTTTCTCAAAATTGTTTTGTCTATTTGGGGGTCTTTTGTGTTTTTATACAAATTTTATAATCATTTGTTCTAGTTCTGTGAAAAGTGCCATTGGTATTTTGTTAGGGATTGTATAGAATCTGTAGATTGCCTTGGGTAGTATGGTCATTTTAACAATATTAATTTTTCCAATCTATGAGCATGGTGTATCTTTCCATTTGTTTCTGTTATCTTCTATTTTTTTTTTTTATCAATGTCTTACAGTTTTCTGAGTACAGGTCTTTTACTTCCTTGATTAGGTATTTAGATATTTTATTCTTTTTAATGCAATTGTTAATGGAACTGTTTTCTTAATTTCTCTTTCTGATAGTCCATTGTTAGTGTACAGAAATGCAGTGGAGAGCCAAGGTGGAGGGGGAAAAGTGGATTTCTATGTATTGATTTTGTATTCTGCAACTTTACTAAATTCATTTATTAGTTCTAGTAGTTTTTTGGGTGACTTCTTTAGGATTTTCTGTATATAGTATCGTGTCATCTACAAACAGTGACAGTTTTACTTTTTCCTTTCCAGTTTGGATTACTTTTCTTTTTCTCATCTAATTCTTGTGGCTAGGACTTCTAACACTGTTTTGAATGAAAGTGGCAAGAGTGGGCATCCTTGTCTTATTCCTCATCTTGGAGGAAATGCTTTCATATTCTTACCATTGAGTGTGATATTAGCTGTGGGCTTGTCATACACGGCCTTTATTATGTTGAGGTATGTTCCCTCTATAGCCACTTTGTTGAAGGTTTTTTTTTTAATCATAAATGGATATTGGATTTTGTCAGAATATTTTTATGTATCTACTGAGATGTTCATATGATTTTTAGTTCTCAGTTTGTTAATGTGATGTATCACATTGATTTGATTTGCAAATATTGAATCCTGCTTGAGTCCTTACAATAAGCCCCACGTAATCATGAAGTGTGATCCTTTTAACATATTCATGAGTTCGGTTTCCTAATATTTTGTTGAGGATTTTTGCATCTATGTTCATCAGTGAAATTGGCCAGTAATTTTCTTTTCTTGTGGTGTCTTTGTCTGATTTTGGTATCAGGGTGATGCTGACCCCATAGAATATATTTGAAAGCTCTCCATCCTCTTCAGTTTTTTGGAATAGTTTGAGAAGGATAGGTGTTGACTTTATTTTAAATGTTGGGTAGAATTCACTTGTGAAGCCATCTGGTCCTGGACTTTTTTGTTTGTTGAGGATTTTTTAAAATAACTGATCTATTGTATTACTGGTAATTGATCTGTTCATGTTTCCTATTTCTTCCTGATTTAGTGGGAGATTGTATATTTCTAGGAATTTATTCATGTCTTTTATGTTATCCTTTTTATTGGTGTATAGTTGTTTATAGTACTCAATTATGACCCTTTGTATTTCTGTGGTGTCAGTTCTAACTCCTCTTTCGTTTTTGATTTTATGTATTTGGACCCTCTCTCTCTTTTTTTCTTGATGAGTCTAGCTAAAGGTTTATCAATTTTATTTACCTTTTAAAAGAAAAAGCTCTTAATTTCATTGGTCATTTCTATTATTTTTTTAATTTTCTGTTTCATTTATCTCTGCTTTGACCTTTATTATTTCTTGCTTTGTACTAACTTTGGGTTTTGTTTGTTCTTTTTTTCTAGTTCCTTTATGTATAAGATTAAATTGTTTATTTGAGTTTTTTTTCTTTCCTGAGGTAGGCTTGTTTTGCTGTAAATTTCCGTCTTAGAACTGCTTTATTGCATTCTATAGATTTTGAATCATTCTGTTTCTATTTTCATTTGTCTCCAGGTATTTTTTATCTCCTCTTTGATTTCTTCAGTGACCCATTTGTTGTTTAATAGCATATTGTTTAGCCTCCTTGTGTTTGTTGTTTTTGCAGTTGTTTTCTTGTAGTTGATTTCTAGTCTTACACTATTATGGCTGGGAAAGATGCTTGATATGATTTCAGTCTTCTTAAATTTTTTGAGACTTATTTTGTGGCCTATCATGTGATATCTCTTGAAGCATATTTCATGTGCACTTGAAAAAAGTGTGTATTCTGCTGCTTTGGGATGGAATATTCTATTTATATCTATGTAGTCCATCTGGTCTGATGTATTTCCTAATTGATTTTCTGTCTGAACGATCTGTTTATTGATGTCAATAAGGTGTTAAAGTCCCTTATTATTGTGTTACTGTCAGTTTCTCCCTTTATGTTTGTTAATATTTGTTTTATGTATTTAGGTGCTTCTTTGTTGGGTGCATATACATTTATAATTGTTGTATCTTCGGCAAGGGGAGAATATAGCTTAGTGCTAGAGTGCATGCTTAGCATGTACAAGGTCCTGGGTTCAATCCTCAGTGCTTCCATTTAAATAAATAAATAAACAAACAAACCTAATTACCTTCCTGCCTAAAACCAACCAACCAACCAACCAACCAAAAAAAAAAAAAAAAAGTCAGGAATTGTATCTTCTTGTTGGATTGATCCCTTTATCATTATGTAATGACCTTTTTTGTTTCTTGTTACAGTCTTTGTTTTAAAGTCTATTTTGTCTGATACAAATATTGCTACTCCAGCTTTCTTTTTGTTTCCATTTGCCTGGAATACCTTATTTCATCCTCTAACTTTCAATCTGTGTGTGTCTTTAGATTTGAATTGAGTCTCTTGTAGGTAGCATGTGTATGAATCTTTTTTTTTTAAATCCATTCAGCCATTCTATGTCTTTTGATTGGAGCATTTAGTCTATTTACATTTACCTTTAAAGTAATTATTGATAGCATGTACTTATTGCCATTTTGTTAATTGTTTTCTTGTTTTTGTAGTTCTTTTTTTGTTTCTTCTTTTGCTCTCTTGTGATTTGATGACTGTCTTTAGTACTATATTTGGATTCCTTTTTCTTTTTTGTGTATGTATCTACTATAGGTTTTTGTTTTGTGGTTATGACAAGGTTCATATATAACAACCTATGTATATATGCACACACATATATATGTGTGTGTGTGTATATGTGATTATTTTAAGTTGATCTCTTAAGTTTGGGCACATTCTAACAACCCTGCATTTTTACTCCAATCACATTTAATGTTTTGACATCATATTTTACCTGTTTTTGTTTTATGTATCCCTTAACTACTTATTGTGGATAGAGATGATTTTACTACTTTGCCTTTTGCCTTTTCTGCTAGCTTTGTAAGTGGTTGATCTACTACCTTTACTGCATATTTTCCTTTACCAATGAGATTTTTCCTTTTGTAATTTTCATATTTCTAGTTGTGGTCTTGTCTTTTCTGCTTAAAGATGTCATTTTAACATTTCTTGAAAGCCAGTTTAGTGGTGCTGAACTCTTAGCTTTTGCTTATCTGCAGAACTCTTTTATCTCTTCTTCATATCTGAATTATAGCCTTGCTGGGTAGTCTGTTCTTGGTTGTAGGCCTTTTCCTTTCATGACTTTGATTATATCACGCCACTGCCTTCTGGCCTGTAAAGTTTCTGCTGAAAAGTCAGTTCATGGTCCTATGGGAGTTCCCTTATATGTAGCTAATTGTTTTTCTCTTACTGTTTTAAGATTCTGTCTTTATCTTTAATTTTTGCCATTTTAATTATGTGTCTTGGTGCAGACCCCTTTGGGTTCATCTTGTTTGGGACTCTTTGTACTTTCTAGATCTGATGTCTGTGTCCCTTCCTAGATTAGGGAAGTTTTCAGACATTATTTCTTCAAATAAACTCTGTCTCTTTCTCTCTCCCTCTTCTCCTTTTAGACCTCTAAAATGAAAATGTTAGTATGCTTGAAGTTGTCCCAGAGGTCTCTCAAGCTATCCTCGCTTTTCTGAATTCTTTTTCTCTTCAGCTTGTGTGATTTCCACTACTCTTGTCTTCCAGTTTGCTGATCTGTTCCTCCATATCATCTAATCCGCTGTTGATTACATCTAGTATATTTTTAAATTTCAGTTATGATACCCTTCAGCTCTGTTTGGTTCTACTTTATATTTTCTAACTCTTTGTTAAATTTCTCACTTTGTTCATTCATTCTTCCAAGTTTGCTGACCATCTTTATGATCATTACCTTGAACTCTTTGTCAGATTGTTTATCTCCACTTTGTTTTGTTCTTCTTCTTTGACTTTGTCTTTCGTTGTTGTTGTTGTTTGGAACTTATTCCTCTTCTCATTTTGCTGGAATCTCTTTATTTTTATGTATTACATAGGTCATTTATATTTTCTGATCTTGGAGAGGTAGCCTTATGTAGATGTCCTGTGGGGCCTATCAGCAAACTACCCTCTGGCCACTAGAGCTATTTACTCAAGGGGTACCCCCTATGTGGGCTGTGTGGGTCTTTCTTTTGTGCTGGGGCCAAGTACCATGGACATACTGGTAGACAGGGCTGGCTCCCAGCCCAGTTGGCTGTCCTGTCCTGCCTCATGGGGTACATGCCAGCCTGCTGGTGGTGGGACTGGGTCTCAGAGGGTTGGCTGCAGAGCCTGTGGGGGCCTGAGGCTGGTGCCAGCCCACTGGTGGGAGGAGCCAGGTCCCCAGGGGCTGGTTTTGCAGCTCTGGGAGGGTCCTGGGGCTGCTACAAGCCCACTGGCGGGTGGGACTGCATCCTGGGGTGACTGGCTGTGGGGCCCCAGGGAACTGAGGCTGGTGCCAGCCTACTGGTAGTTTGGTAAGCCCTCAGCACTAATAGGGTAGAGGGAGTACTCCAAAATGGCACTTGCTAGCACCAGTGTCCTCATGGTAGAATAAGCTTCCAAAAATGGCTGCTTCCAATGTCTGTTCCCAGAGGGTGTCCCAGTTGACGCCTCCCTCTCTGGAAGCTCCCCAAGATCAGCAGGTGGTTCTGACCCAGGCTTCTTTTAAGTTATTGCCTCTATGCTGGGAGAGCTTATGAAAATTTACACACACCTTTTAAAAGCACAGTCTCTGTTTCCTACAGAACAGCCTTCCAGCTCTTCTGTATGCAAGCCCTGCTGATCTTCAAAGTCAGACATTCTAGGGGCTCATCTTCTCAGAATCCCCAGGCTAGGAAGCCTGATGTGGGTATTGGACCCCTCACTCCTTGGGGAGAACTTTTACAATTGTGATTATCCTCCTGTTTGTGGGTTGCCTATCTGAGGGTGTGGGTTTTGACTATACTATGTCTCTGCCACTCTTAACCTACCTCACTGTGGTTCATTTTTGTATCTTTAGTAGTGGAAAATCTTTTTTGATAGTCTTCAGGATGTTCAGAAAGATAGTTGCTCTGTAAATAGTTGTAATTTTGGTATGCCTGTGGGAGAAGGTGAGCTCAGGGTCTTCCTACTCTGCCATCTTGGCCGTACCCTCTAACTTCTTCCCAATTTTAAATGACAAATACCTCTAATCTTTCCTCATTAAGCAAGTTGCTGACTTTTGAGCTGGAAAGATACATTTTGTCATGTTAAGGAAATGTTCATATATTTCTATTTATTTGAGGGTTTTTTTTAATATCAAGAAGGGTTGTTTTACTTCATAAGAAGAATTGCAAATTTTTTCTTTTTGTATGATACAGAATAGTATTAGATCATTAGACTTAATCTTCTTTCTAAAGGGTTAATTGTGTTTCATTAAATCTGTGTGTGGTGCTTTTGGGGCATTGTCATATTTACATAGATCATATGAGCAAAAGTTTGAGCAGAATAGTCACTGTTGTCCTTTTAATTTCCTTTGTTTCTGTGGCCATTTTCTTCTTATTTCTTATTTTATATAATTAGACTTTTTCCCTTTTTACTTACTAGATTAAATAGTGATTTAACTGTTCATCCCCCCCCCAAGTGTACCTATCTATCTATCTGTTTATTTATTTATTTATTAGTTCTGCTGGCTTTCTGATTGATTTCTGTTTTTATCTATACTCCTTCATTTTGTTTTCTCTTTCCTTTTTGAGGGGGAGTAGAGTTGCTTTATTTTTTACCGAAAGGAAGTCAGTATCAATCTGTAGTCATGTGATAAATTAAATAGTCACATTATAATCCCAAGAGTAATCTCTAAGAAAATAACTTAAAATATAGCTAAAAATAAAACATGAATTAAATAACTTTTAAAATAAGCTAAAAAAAACACTAAAACATGTTTGTTTAACACAAGAACAGAGAAATGACAAAGACACAAGACATAGAAACAAATTGTTTATCAATGATTATGTTAAATGTAGACTGATGAAACACTCATGTTTTTGAAAAGCTCTGAAGTAGTAGAACAGTGGTTGTATTGATATGTTACAATTTGCTCAGCCATTCTCCTATTGCTAGGAATCAGGTTATTTATAATTTTCTACTACTATAAATAACACCCTATAAACATTTTTATACATTATTTCGGTTTTTGTTAGTTTTTGCTTGTGGTGAATTTCATAAAATGGAACTAAATTGCATCAGAGCTTCATAACTTTTTAAAAAATTTTTTATTTTTTATTGACATGTAATTGATTTACAATGTTAGTTTCAAGTATACAGCAAACTGATTCAGTTATACACATGCATACATATATGTATATATTTTCAAATTCTTTTCCATTTTAGCTATTACAAGAAATTGAATATAGTTCCCTGTCTTTGTTGTCATTTTGTTTTCTTTCAATTCACTTTATTGGGTTTTTTCCCCTAACTTTTTTAGGTAGATGTATAACTCCTTCCCTCCCTTCCCTTCCCTTCCCTCCCCTCCCCTCCCCTCCCCTCCCCTCCCCTCCCCTCCCCTTCCCTTCTTTTCTAATATAGGTATCTCTTTTCTTTTCTTTTCTTTCTTTTTTTTTCCTTTCTTTCTTTTCTGGTATAGGTATCCATGGCTTTGAATTTTGGCTGTGTTTTTTAGGTTCCAATATGTAATATTTTCCTTACTATTTTCTAGAAATTTGTAGTTTTGATTTCTTTTTTAACAAGGTTTGTGATTTTGATTTCTTTGTTGTTGTTCTTTTGAGGTGGAAAGACCTTTGTTCCTTGATTTTATTTATTTTTAATTTTTTTAAATATATTTTTATTGAGCTATATAGTCAGTTTACAGTGTTGTGTCAATTTTTGGTGTACAGCATAATACTTCAGTCATATAGGAACATAAATATATTCATTCTCATATTCTTTTTCATCATAAGTTGCTATAAGATATTGAATATAGTTCCCTGTGCTATACAGTATAAACTTGTTATTTATCTATTTTATATATATTAGTATCTGCAAATCTCAAACTCCCAATTTATCCCTCTCCCCCACCTGCCCCCAGTAACCACAAGTTTGTTTTCTACACCTGTGAGTCTGTTTCTATTTTGTAAATAAGTTCGTTTGTCTTTTTTTTAGATTCCACATATAAGTAATATCATATGGTATTTTTCTTTCTCTTTCTGCTTACTTCACTTGGAATGGCATTCTCCAGGTCCATCTATGTTGGTGCAAATGGCATTATTTCATTCTTTTTTATGGTTGAGTAGTATTCCATTGTGTATATATACCAAGTATTTTTTATCTAGTCATCTGTCAGTGGACATTTAGGTTGCTTCCATATCTTGGCTATTGTAAATAGTGCTACAACGAATATTGGGGTGCATGTATCTTTTTGAATTAAGGTTCCCTCTGGATATATGCCCAGGACTGGGATTGCTGGGTCTTATGCTAAGTCTTATTTTTAGTCTTTTGAGGAAATCTCCATGCTGTTTTCCATAATGGCTGCACCAAACTACATTTCCACCAACAGTGTAGGAGGGTTCCCTTTTCTCTGCACCCTCTCCAGCATTTATCATTCATGGGCTTTTGAATGATGGCCATTCTGACTGGTATGAGGTGATACCTCATTGTGGTTTTGATTTGCATTTCTCTGATAATTAGCGATATTGAGCACTTTTTCAATGTGCCTGTTGGCCATTTGTATGTCTTCATTGGAAAATTGCTTGTTTAGGTCTTCTGCCCATTTTTGGATTGGGTTGTTTGGGTTTTTTTTTTTTTTGTTATTAAGTTGTATGAGCTGTTTATACATTCTGGATATTAAGCCCTTGTCAGTCTCATCTTTTGCAAATATTTTCTCCTATTCCATCTTTTTGTTTTGTTGTCTTTTTGTTTTGCTTATGGTTTCCTTTGCTGTGCAGAAGCTTATTAAGTTTCATTAGGTCCCATTTGTTTATTTTTGCTTCTATTTCTATTGCTTGGGTAGATTGCCCTAGGAGAACATTCTTGATTTTATTTAAAACTTATAATTTCAGTGCATTGTCACCAGAGTGTTTGACTATACTATTATTACTTTTTGGATTTAATGAGATTTTCTTTATGGCCTTTCTTAAAGATTAATTATTATTAATGTTCCCTTCAAGACTTAAAAACTGGTTTTTTTCCTTGAATTAGAATATAGCCAATGGATAGTTATTTCTCCAATAGATATTTATTAATACCTAGGACATATACCTAAAATTTGATATTATAAAATCAATATTTGGGAATAATGTAAAACTGTAAAGCCAAGTTATAGACATGGTAGACTGATCTCTTATTAAGAGGGAAATTTTTTCTGAAGCACACCAAAATTGTGCACTTTCTATGCATAATTTCTGTATGTACAATAAAGAATACTTTAGAACTTGAACTGAAAACTTAATGAAAAATGAAATATTATAGATAAAATATGAAAAAACTAAAATCTATACTTTATGAAGTTTACAAACAAAATTTGAAATTCTGTTAGAAGAAGTGGGTCTTTTATTTAAGTGCATGTACAAAATATTTTTGTTTTGGCTCCAAGTATTTGAACAGTGTGGCATGATGTTGATTTCATTTCAATTTGACAGATTTAGAAATGAATATATAGGGAGGCTTAGCGGCCTGGTTTCATGATTCTTAAATGAAGCTCTTGTATGTTCCTGAGCTTTGCTTCTGTATTCTTTGAATTGCTAGTTAATGAGTGGTTTAATATCTCAGGAAAAAAACATTCTTTCAGATTTAATGAAAACTCTATTTTAACATTATCTAAAGATGTCTAACTTGCCTTGACAAATTGTGATATTTGCATTGACTTCTGATGCAAAGATGGATCGCTTCTCTAATTTCTTTTCTTTAATTAATTTTTGTGGTGTTTTTGTTTTTGTTTTTGTTTTTTTGGTTGGGGGGGTAATTAGGTTTATTTGTTTATTTTTAATGGAGGTACTGGGGATTGAAACCAGGACCTCCTGCATGGTAGGCACACATTCTACTACTGAGCTATACCCTCCCACCTGTAATTTCTATATAATATTGTGCTTTTGTTTTTCCTTTTTCTTTTTAGAATTTTTATTTGGCTGCTACCTTGAAATACAAGCCCTAAAAATGCCAACTTGTTTGGACTTAGAAGATGACCTGGATAAATGATAAAAATTAAGAAAGACATTTTGGTGAGTGAAAACTTATGTGAGAGTGGATATGATTCAGCTTAATTCCAAGCAATGGAACGACTCTACTAAAGTTACATAGCAAATAAAAATTCTGTTTCCTTCATTATCTAGAGTTTTGTCAAAGGAGAAGATAGTCCTTTAGCTAATTATGGGAGATAGCTGGGGTTAAGACCTTGATCCTCTTTTTCTTTCTCCCAGGAGCCCACAGACCTCCCAAGAGGCACATCATAATACTTAAATGTATTTTAAATACTTGGTTTCCTCCAGCACAGCACCAAACCCAGCATAGTTCACTGGGGCCAGTCAATTTTGTGAGTCATACCTGGATTGTTAGACTTAATTAGAAATTGAAAACTGATGGCCTGTGGGCCATGTGCAAGCTACAGTGTGCTTTGTTTACCCATACAGTATTTTCCAGAAATGTAAATCTATTTTAAAATTCGGAAATTTTACTAAATATATGGATTTTAGTCTTTTCTTGAAATTGACAATATGTTAGTCCTGGACTTGCACAACTCCTATCCCTTCAAAAAGAAAATAATAAGGTGGCGCGAAGTAGCAGCTACTCAGCATCAATGGGTATGCGAGTTTCCCATTGCCTAGACCATTCATATAGTATGTGCAAATGCATTTAATATCTACTGTCCTTCTCTTATTTATTTTACCTGCCTGACCCCTGTAAGTGTATGAATTTGTAATTTCTAAGGTGCATAATAGTGTCTCTCAAATAGCAGATAATACGAAAAACCTATTATTAGTCTTTTGTGTTTATTCACATATACATCTGAATATATATAAATATAGATATATAAAAATATATATAAGATATATTTAAATCTGAAAAGACTGGTGTAGGTAGCTAACTATATACAATATAGGTTATATAAATTTATATATTTATAAATACACATATTCAAACATATTTATTTTTAATCCTGCTATGATTTGGAAGATGTTCATAAGTAAGCTTCTAAGCCTTTCTGAGGTGGAGTTTTACCTTAGATCAGTACCATGTTTCTGGTATGCTTGCTTTTTCCTTTTTCAAAAAATATTTTAACACTTTATTATGATTAATTTCAAATATATATAAATATAGTACAAATAAAAATATAATGAACACCAATATACCCACCACCTATATTTAACCATTATTAATATTTTGTTATATTTGGTTAATCTGTTTATTTTTCCTCAATTATTTTAAAGTAAATTACAGACATGACATTTTACCTCTAAATGCTTCAATATACATCTCTTAAGAAACAAAAACATTGTCCTGTAAAACCATAACACCGTTATTATCACATGTAACAAAATTAGTAATAATTCCCTTATTATCCTAAAAATGTGCTTTACAGCTGTTTTTTCAAACCAAGATCCAGTAGAGGACTATACACTGTATTTGATTTTTAAGTCTATTAAATCTCCTCATGTAGAACAGTTTTACCCACCTTTTCTTCCCCCATGACCACTGACTTATTGAAGAGGTCAAGCCAGTTGTGCTGTAGAAATCCCATACTCTAGATTTGTCTAATTATTTCTTCATGGTGTTGATTAAGTTGGTCCTCTGTCTCCTGTTAAAAAGCTGTTAGATTCAGGTTAAACATTTTTGGCAAGAATATTTCATAGGCAGTGCTGTGCACTTAATATTGTACATAATTTCTGGTTATTTCTCTGTTAATGACACAGGTTGATTCTTGCGTTCAGCCAATCAGGTCCTTCCATTGTGAAGTTAGAGTTTTTCCTTTGCCAACCAGCGTTATCTGGGATGATACTTTGACATCATATGAATATCCAGAACTCTCAGTTTTTCTCATAATGCTTTATCCTTATTAACGATCTCTGCCTGAATTCCCTTATTAGAGATTGCAAAATTGTGATTTTTTTTCTAATGATATTCTTTTATGTTCAAGTTGGTATTCTATAAAAAAAAGAGCATTCCTTCATCAACTAGAGCTATTTGGCTACCCTGAAATAATTACATTTGGAAATTAATTTTATTCTACCTTTCCAAGGAAAGGTAGAATAAATAATACACTTGGTTTTTAAATTTCTCCTGAATGTCATACTGTTTTTTGATTCTTTATAAAAGATCAAAAGCCCCAGGAAGAAGTGAAGTCAATAGGTAATCTGTAAATTATGTGGGTGAGCGAGATAACTGGTGGTTAATCTTAGCAAACCCAAAGGAATAGCACAAGCCATTGTGGCAGATGATCATAAGTGAGCAAATGAGTCTCTTGAGCTAGTATTCTGTTTTCTTGAGGTATCTTGTTCCCTCCTGCCCATATTTTAGGCTGACAAATAAAAAGTAATTTTATTTAAAACTGGTATGTTTTTATTTCTAGTAATCTTTATTAAATACTTTATCCTCTTTTTAATTACTTAACTTTTATGCTACTTCTGTATTACTTGGCAAATAAATTATAGTTTTCACAAACTCTGGATTATACATTATTGATTGTGTAATTATACATTGTAATGCTTTTTGGAGCACATAAGCCTGTTTTTTTTATTTATTGTGGTTTTTAAAAATATTTATTTATGTATGTATGTATTTATTTATTTATTTATTTTAATAGAGGTACTGGGGATTGAACCTAGGACCTCGCATATGCTAGGCAGGTACTCTACCCCTGAGCTATGCACTCCCCCTTTGTAATGCTTTTTGTATCTTCTCTTTTCAAAGGTTTTTTTATTGTCCATTTGGCATATGCTTCTGGAATAATATTCACCATGGTTTTGGATGACCTTCCAAACTTAGAAGATATCTATACTTCCTTGTGTTCATCAACAGTGGAAGACTCAGAGATGGATTTTGACTCTGGGCTAGAAGATGATGACTCAAAAAGTGATAGTATTTTGGAGGATTCCACAATCTTTGTGGCCTTCAAGGGAAATATAGATGATAAAGACTTCAAGTGGAAATTGGACACCATACTGGAAAACGTGCCCAATTTGTTACACATGGGTAGTTTGCTTTTAATTATTATTCCTTCTTGTTACTCTTTTTGAATTGCCCTTCTGTGGTTATCTTGAGTTTTACAAAGTACAGCTGTGCCATACCAAATTGAAAGACTGATTTTAATTCCAAAATTGGAATTTTAGAATTCCTTTTTCAATAGAAATTGTGTTGTATTTTTGTTTTTAAGTACACGGAGGGACTGAACATCATAAAGCACTGCTTAGCATAGTAATCCTTAAGCAGTCTGTTCTAATGGATAGGAGTAATTCTTAAGAATAAATAAATTTATTTATTGTTTCTAACTCTCTGGTCTTTCGTTTCCTTACCTATAAAATGAAGAAGTTAGACTGGGTCTTTAAGGCCCCTTAAAGCTTATAAAAAGTCTTTTACTCTATGGTTCTACTGAAAATGTACTTGAAATTTGTACTCTTAAATTTTATATCAGAGGTTAACTGATAGCCTCCTGGATCCAGTCTACAGCCATGTGTTATGACCCACCTTAGTTTCTTGGGTTTTTTTTGAATGTTTGAATTTCATTGCCAGTGCTTTTTAAAAAATGAGATATTTTACATTAAAATCCAAATTGGATTTATCTTTAAAAAGGAAAGAATTGATAACATTGAGCTCGCCTTCTATCCCAGGTGGTGCTGAGTAGCAGCTGCCACTGAAGGAAGGCCCTCCCCTCACCACAGTTCCCACCTGGCCTCTTCACACATTTAGATAACCTGTTGTGGTCTTTTGGAAATTTGTGTTTTTCAGCTTTGGTTTAGATTTCTCCATCTTTGCTGTTTACCACAGTTATTTAATCCCTTCAGACATAGTACAAAGCCAAGATTTTATCCTTTTATCATAAATCTTGACTTGGTCACGTGCTAACTAGCTTTTTTAGGTTTTGAGGTCTTTTTCTTTGAGAATTGATGTCAGGAAAGCAGTCTTTCTTTTTTGAATTTTTTCTTTTCACTATGTTGTATAAGGCTCTTTATAGTTATGGATTATTTATCATAGTACTAGAGAATTTTATGAGTTAAAGTTGCAATTGTCATCATAATCATAGTCATAATATATTTTAAGGTCTAGCTGGGCCTGAAATTGTTGATTGCTCATTTCTCTTAATTAGCCATATTTTTTTTTCTTGTTTTTAAATTGCTGAATCAGCTTATTGCTTTGGGAGGGAGGTAATTAGGTTTATTTATTTATTTATTTATTTTAATGGAGGTGCTGGGGATTGAACCCAGTACGTCCTGCGTGTTAGGCATGTGCTCTACCACTGAGCCATATGCTCCCCACTCAATTACTTTTAAAAACTCATCCTGAAGTTTGCATTGACTTTTCAGATTTATGTTGCTTTTCCCCTCAATTTGGTGTGCTTCAGTAGGAATTCTACTCTTGTTTAAAGTAGGGAAAGATTAAAAACCAAAGATACAAAGAATCAAAACTTAAGTCTTCCTTAAACTAAAGCATTTATAGGACATTGGAAGAAATGTTTGCTCCTTGTCTCTGTAAGTATCTTTCACAGAGATGCTCAGTGGATATTTAAATGAGTGTTAAAATTTCAAATATTTCATTTGAAGAAGTAAAATTGCTTAACGTTTTAGAAGGGAATCTACTATGTTCCTTTTTAGTGCTCTTTCTTTAACAAGTTTAGTGAATTATAGCTGCACATTCCCCAATATCCTATAATTGGCATATCTGCCATTTGAATTTTTATAGAATTTCACTTGAAGTTTGAAACTTCCGTGTACTCAGCTTCTCAATTCACGTACATTGAAATGAGTCCAGAAGTAGACATTATTTTATTAAACTTATCTCTCCTTTCTTCTCTCTTATGTTCCTTCCTGTCTTACTGCTTTCCACTTATTTGTGCTTATTGTATATCAGGTCCTGTGCTAGGTTTTTGGCCTATATTATCTTACTTAGCATTCACAATCTCATAAAGTAGTCTTTTCATGGTTTTAGAGAAGAGAAAGTTAAGTTTCAGAAATGTTAAATAACTTGTTCATGGTCATCCAGGTGCTAAGTGGTAAAGCTGGGATTAGATTAAAGTCTAACACCAAAGCCTAAGCTCTCTCAGCTACTCCAAGCTGGTGTTCTGCTTTGTTCTTTTACTTTGTTGTTGTTAATTCCATGTCTTCTGGTGGCTAAAAGATTACTAATGTTCTCTTTCTTTCACAATCAAGAATCCAGCAAGCTAAAGGTACAGAAGGTGGAGCCCTGGAACAGCGTGCGTGTAACATTCAACATCCCCCGGGAAGCAGCAGAGCGGCTACGGATCCTGGCTCAGAGCAACAACCAGCAGCTTCGGGATCTGGGAATTCTCTCCGTTCAGATTGAAGGTGTGTGTCTGGACCCAGATCACAGCAACAGTAGAATATGGCATGATTTATGTGCTGCTTTGTTCCTCTCCTCTTACGTTTCAGAATGCCAAAGTAGCTCATGTCACCTCTGCTTCACTTTGCTGTGCTTTAAAATAGAGAAATTGAGGCTCCACTTGGGTCCTGATATGTCAGCATCTATAGCCTCAGACTCCATTCCCTTGAATTTTGGTTCTGATTTTGGTTGTCAGTCTGTCAGACTTTGATTTTACTGGCGACCTGACTAGGGACTGATTTGTCTTTTAAATAATCTAATTCCAGTTGCTTCCTTCTACCCAGTAAGCCTTAGTGTTTATTTCTTTATTCATCCAACAGAGATTAGGAGGTCCTGAACAGTCCTTTTGTAACAGTATTCATTTTTCAAGTGTTTTGCCAGAGTGATCTTTTCAAAATGAAAGTATGCTACACACAGACAGCTTAAAACCCTGATAAAGCTTGCTGTTATTCACAGAATGATAACCTAATTCCTTATCATGACCTCAGGCTTTGCATGGTCTGACTTCTACCTTTCTCATCCAGCCTTATCTTGTACAACTCATCCAGCCTCTCCAGCTTTCTTTTGGTTCCTTGAGTAAGCATTTCTTTTTCCTGCCACCCATCCTTTGCATTGATGTCTTCTCTATATGGAATATTGTTCCCTACCATTCCCTTTTCCCTTAGTTAGGCCTACTCAGCCTTCAAGTATCAGCTTAAATCTTCTTGAGGATGTATTCTCTGAACTCCTTGATTAAGTCTGAGTCCTTTTTTATGTGCTCTCATGAAAGTCTGGATTTTCCCCTCAGATCATTTTCTCACACTTTGATTAAAGCAATAATTTGATTATTGTTTTGTTTCCCCCTTAGACTGCAAGCTCCAGTAGGGGCAGGGACTGTATCTTGTTTTGCTCATTGTTGTGTCTCTGCTTGCCTACGTACATGTTAAGGTCTTTAGTAAACATATATTGAGTGAAAGCAAGGGAAGTACATATATAATAGCACGACTTTACTTCAGCACTCAGAATACAATGATAAATAGTCCTTGCTGATATGAACTCAAAAGGAACTCATGCCCTTGGTAAAGGAGACAGACCTGTGAAAGATGTAAGTACCAAGTATGGGGGAGCACAAAGGAAGTTCTACCTTTGGGTGCCTAGTGAACTAAAACCCTCTTTTCCCCTCCTGTGTTGGTCCAGAGTTTGGCAACCAGTGATTTCAGCCTTCCTTTGCAGTGGTGGGCCAAGCCCTTCTGACTCTTTGCTTGCTTAGAACTAAATGCTGCACAAAACCTCAGTAACCGAAAGAAAGGTCAGCATTTTACATATAGGAGTGGGACACATTTTGTGCAGTTAGGATTGTTGGTTGCTGTGCCCCAGAAAGGGCAATACCAACAAACAGATTACAATTTAGAGAGATTTCTTAGAGAGATTTATCAATTGAGAAATGGGGTAAATTCCATCATTTGATAAATGACAGAAGAATGCCTTAAATAATAACCAGTTTATTTTGAAAAATGTTGAATTATCTAATAAAAGTATGCAGAAATGTAAGATTAATTCATGACAATTTATTGGATATAGGATGAACTTTTGGGAAGAGTGGAAGTCAAACAACTATTGGCTATAACACTATGTAGGCTGTTTATAGTTTATTAATCGTATCTGTTCTTTATAAGAAACACATAAGCAGTTTCTTAAAAACTCTAAACATTGTATAGTTTCTGTTACCTATTTACCTGAGTTAAAAGGGCTTTGGAACCTTAAGTGGTAGTGTTTTCCCCTGGAGAAAGGAAACACAAATTTCTTCTCTTAATCAGGCCTACTTCCTACAAGTTCTTAAGAGGGTAAGATGCTGGCTCCCCTTTATTGTTATAGCCACAAATTAAAATACAAGTACCAGCAAGGTAACAAAATAGTTAACATGCATTATAAGAATTAGGAAATTGACATATGGCAATGATTATCACATTACAGAAAAGAATTCTTTAACGTACATGTCCCAGGTGATTTCTTTTTCTCTCTCAACCCTCCCTGGGAATTCAGGCAAGAGTGAAAGTGGCAGCAGCTGTTGCTTTTATGAAACTGGTGATGGACTGATGCCTTTTGAGTTGTAAGAGGTGTTGCCACTGTCACGATGTCTACTGCCAGGATAGAGGGACAGGTTTTTCCCCTAAAGGTCTATTCTCCACTGAATAATACTCCCTGTACCCCTCCTTTGAGCCAGGGAGTTGGGGAGATGACTTTTTTGAGGACATTTTGTGACCCCGCCCTCCCCTTTAGATTCATGGTGATTTAAAGCAGGAGTCTGTGTAAAGGGTGAAAGAATACATTTTTTTGACTCAGTGGGCCAGAAGATCTCCATCAAGACAACTTACCTCTACTGTTTTAGTGCAAAAGCAGCCACAGGCAAAATGTAAGTGAATGTGGCTGTGTTCCAGTGACATTTATTTAAATAAACAGACAGCAGGCTAGATTTGGCCCATAGACCATAATTTAGACCCCAGTCAGCAAGGTTGGGAGCCAATAGTGTTCTCTTTATGTGTTCTTTGATAATAATTAGCCTATGTGCAGTTGGCAAATAGGGATATGATAGCAGTTTAATGTGGAAATTGTGCTTATTAATATGTGATTTTTTTTTTCCCTTGGCAAGGAAAGTTAGAATAGTAGGCATGTAAGGATTATTATCCACAAGAAAAGCAAAAAAAAAAAAAAAAAAAGCCTTTAGCTTAGTTGCTACCTAAATGGGAGCCCTTTCAGCTTTATTTCAGGAAAATTAAGAATGAAAAGTTACACTCAAGTACCTTCCCCAGAAGTGTAACCTCAGCATTGCATGGCTCTTGGCTTGTGACAAGTTTCACTTCCTCCCGTGGCTGCCACTGAGCTCCACCGTATCTGCATTATCTTGCACCTTTAACCAGGCATTTCCACTCTAGTGTTTTGGGGTATGTTGCCTCCACTAATTTTTTGGTTTTATTAGAACTCTGGTTACAAAGCTTCATGGTTTTTGAGTTTGCCCCAACAATGTTTTCCCCATAAAACCTATTATTTTAGTGTGAGATTTTGCAGAATGTGAGGTTTTCCAGAAATGTATTTGTCATATAAAAAAAGTGCCTATAATTCTTTGTAAGGTTATGATAAGATGACTGTTCGTCATATATTCAGTAAATAGCTAATGTATACCTGCCATGAGCCAGGTACTGTTCTTTGTTTAAAGGATATAATTAAAGTGAACATATAATTTATCATCTAAATTAGGATACTTTGGGGAGTAAAGGGAGGGTACTATTAATAACCATTAATTAACTATGAATAACTATCCCAGGACAGCAGATATAAAGGGGAAGCAGACAAAAAAAATAAGTGAATGAATAAGTAACTATAAGAGATGTCCTCTGAAGAAATAACAAGATATTCTGTCAAGAGTGACCTAACCTTGGATAAGATGATTGGAGGAGGTTTTGGGGGCACGTGACATTTAAGATTACATGAAAATTGAGAAGTTGGTTTACGTGAAGAATGCAGGAGAACTGTTCTAGGCAGAGAGAACAACATGTGCAAAGTCCTTGAGGTGAGAAGTAGGTTTGTGTTCCTAAGAAAGTAAAGAAAATTCGGCCACTGAGTCTGCCTCCTTATTACTGAAGGAGAAAGTAATGTGAATTGAGGTTAGAGAGAGAGGTAAGACCACACCTGGGCTATCTAGTATGGTAACCAGAAGTCACATGTGGCTGTTGAGCAATGGAAATGTGGCTAGTCCAAACTGACATGTGCTATAAGAGTAAAATACGTACTAGATTTTGAAGGCTTAGCACCCCCCAAAAACAATGTAAAGTATCTCATTAAAGTTTTTTATATTTATTATAAATTGAACAAATATACATTGGATGTATTGGGTTAAATACAAATATATTATGATTAATTTCATTTCTTTTTACCTTTTTACTGCAACTTCTAGAAAATTTAAAATACCTGTGTGACTCATATTTCTGTTGATCAGTACTGGTCCAGATAGATAATTTGAGGCCTTGCATACCTTGTTAAGGAGTTTGGCTTTTATTTCTGAAACTGGGAAGCAACGGAGCAGTTCTAAGCTGAGACGTGACATGATCTGATGTCCATTTCAAGAACAGTATTCTTTCTACTAAAAGGTCATAGCAAGTTTAGTCTATTAATAGTTCTTTCCCTTTAGTGTATTCTCTATTCTCTTTGTCTTTATTCCTGGCTTCTGTAGGCAACTTATAACATCTTGTAGCCCCTTGTAATTGGTCCCTTACTGGTAGGATATTTGTTGCCTATGACCAAGCTACCTGCCTGGTTAAAATACTTAATACAGAAAGCTGACCTAGATAGTAGCAAGACAGAGGAAACTGCTGCGCCCTCATTGACTTCCTTCTTTATCATCTGAATCTGTACTAAGGAAGAACTCAGATGAAGGCAGCATTTTAACTCAACCACAGGCTAGCTATTCTTTTATCTGTCCACAAGGTGGTGCTGTCTTCCAGGGTAACAAGAGTCAAAATTTGGAAATAAGTACAAGAAGCATCCCAAAACTTGTTTCCGAGAGCTTTTTATTGTTAGGCCAAATGAGATTTAAATTGTCTGAAACTTCAGCATCTACTCAATTGGAACACTTCTAGTGACATTACCTAACAGGTATTGTGAGGTTCAAATGAGATAAAATTTTGTAAGCAGTAAAAGTTCTATACAAATTTTGGTCTTATAAGATGTCTCAGAAGTAGATTAGTAGCAGCCTATGTATTCTTCATTGCATGAATTTCTCTGCTGCGTGGCTGTTCATATCGCACTTGTTGAAAAGAAAGTGGTACTTTGCTTACAGATACCAGTTTCCCCATGCCATCTTCTGTTCTTTCTCCATTATACCTATTTGTATTTTTTTTGTTGATGTTGCTTTTCTCTTTGAATGTTTAAACTTTGTTCATGTTTGTTGTTAACTTTAATAAATATTTCCATACAGCTTACTTAGAATGTTTATTTACAACTAATTGACTACAGATATGTGAGTCTATTTCTAGACTCTGTTCTGTATCATTGATATATATGTCTGTCCTTAAGCCACTAGTACAACAGGTTAATTGCTATAGCTTTATAGCAAGTTTTAAAATCAGTTAGTATAAATCTTTCAAGTAGAATCTTTTTCAGAATACGTTTGACTGTCTAGCTTCTTTGCATCTTCAAGTAGATTATAGAATAAGCATGTCAATTTTTGACCCCTCCCAAAAAAAGCCTTCTGAAGTTTTTCATTGGAATTACATTGAATCTATTGTGTAATTTGGGAGAAAGTGCCATCTCAACAATACTTAGTCTACCAATCTATGAATATGGCATATGTCACCATTCATTGAAGTTGCTTTTAATTTCTCTCTGGAATGTTTTGTAGTTGTCAGTGTATAGATTTTACATATATTTGTTAATTCAATTTCATATTTTTGATGCTGTTGTAAATAGTACAATTTTTAATATCAGTTGCTAGTTGTGCATTGCTAATTTATATAGATACATTGATTTTTGTATATTTAGTGCATTCTCTTCATTCTGGCTAAAGGGAATACAAATGATTCCTGGTTCTGTGTGTGCTCTGAGAATTTTTTTTAATTGAAATATAGTTGATTTACAGTGTGTTAATTTCTGGTATACAGCAGAATGGTTCAGTTACATATATGTGTGTGTGTGTATATTCTTTTGCAGATTCTTTTTTATTATAGTTTATTATAAGATATTGTATATGGTTCCCTGTGCTATACAGTAGGACCTTGCTGTTTATCTGTTTTATATATAGTAGTTTGTATTTGCTAATCCCAAACTCCTAATTTATCCCTCCCCCCACCTTTCCCCTTTGGTGACCATAAGTTTGTTTTCTGTGTCTGTGAGTCTGTTCTGTTTTATAAATAAGTTCATTTTTATCATTTTTTTTTAGAGTCCACATATTCGTGGTATCTTACGATATTTGTCTTTGTCTGACTTTCTTCACTTAGCATGATAATCTCTAGGTCCATCCATGTTGCTGCAAATGAAATGGTTTCATTCTTTTTATGGCTGAGTAATATTCCATTGTGTATACATACCACGTCTTCTTTATTTATTCATCTGTCAATGGACCCTTAAGTTACTTCCATGTCTTGGCTATTGTAAATAGTGCTGCTGTGAACGTTAGGGTGTGTGTATCTTTTCCAATTAGAGTTTTCTCCAGATATATGCCCAGGAGTGGGGGTGCTGGATCATATGGTAACTTGATTTTTAGTTTTCTAAGGAATGTCCATACTGTTCTCCACAGCGGCTGCACCAATTTACATTCCCACCAACAGTATGGGAGGGTTCCCTTTTCTCCACACCCTCTCCAGTATTTATTATTTGTAGACTTTTTGATGATGTCCATTCTGACTGGTGTGAGGTGATACCTCATTGTAGTTTTGATTTGCATTTCTCTAATAATTAGTGATGTGCACCTTATCATGTGCCTGTTGACTGTATGTCATCTTTGGAGAAATGTCTATTTATGTCTTCTCCCATTTTTTTTTATTGGATTCTTTGGGGTTTTTTTTTTTTTATATTGAGCTGTATGAGCTTAAATTTGGAAATTAAGCCCTTATCAGTTGCAACGATTGCAAATATTTTGTCTCGTAGTTCTAATTTCTGATCATAAATTCTCAAAAAGTAATCTAGGATTTTGAGGCTTTCTGAGAATATTTTCTTCCTTCACACACAGACACACACATGGTGAGCTGGTTGAAAAAAAAATATTCAGAGTTCCAAACTCTCTGCCTATGCTGCACATCATTAATACAGCCCAGCTGCTGTATTGTGAGAATTAGTTATGCTCCCGCTGTGCTTCACGTAAGTGAACCTGCTCAGATGAGTTTCAAGAAAGACCTGTATAGTATTGAACTCAACCTTTTTGTGGTAGTAAACTTACCATAATTCTTCAAAAACACAGAAAACTAAAGGTCTCACGTACCTGTTGTAAATAAAATTCACTCTGATGATTTCCTTTTTTAACCTGCCATTTTCAGGGGAAGGTGCTATCAACCTGGCTTTGGCTCAGAACCGAAGCCAAGATGTGAGAATGAATGGACCCATGGGAACTGGAAATCCAGTTAGGATGGAGGCAGGATTTTCCATGGCAGGTGGTCCAGGTGAGATCTCCCACTCAGTTGCATGACATTTTACTTGTTTCCTTTTTTGGCTTTATTTGCTAATGTTGTGATCATCTGTTTCCTGCAAGATAGTTGGGGGTTCCTATCACACTTCTATTTACTGGTTCAGGCAAGTAAGATATGAATGTAGATTCTTAAGAGGCTAGAATCATGGAGCATGAAGCATATAGTCTTTGCAGACTTTTGGGTTCATGCTTAAAGGTAGATGAGCCCTGAGCCATGCAGCAAATATTTATTGAGTTCTCGTGTGTTAGGACCTATGGTAAATGTTGGAAATAGAACTGAATAAAATACCTTCTACCCTCAGGATGTTTATAGCATAATGTGGCTTTCAAACTCCCGCTTTCTCTGTGACTGACAATCTGTGAGCTGAGAGTTCTTGTATGCTTATGTGGAATCTATAGAAGTATGTGAAAGAATATGTGTTTTTATGTATTTAGAATTCGAGAGAGTTGTAAGTTATTTACTACCTTTTTTGGCAGTCCTGAAATTTCGTCTTTAGAGATTGAACCCAATATTCTAGAGATTGAACCCAATAACCCAGAATATTAGAATTGAGTTGGCTCTCTCATTTAAAGCTGAGGAAGCTGTGGAGCTCACAGAAAGGAAGCAATTTGACCAGGGTCAAGTAGCAGTGGGCTAGTATCACAGATCTGACTCCCAGGTCAGTGCTCCTTTCACCACACCAGTGGCTTTAAAACTTTTTCTGCTGTAGGACCTTTTATTCAAATAAGCCAGAAAAATCACAGGTGCTATGGCTGAAGAAAAGCATCTGAAACTATACCCAGTCACCTCCCCACCTTTCACAAGAGCTCTTGAAGAAATGCAGTAGAATAGAGAAGCTCAGCTTGTAAAGCCATTGTTCTGAACTGTAGCTGAAGATTTGGCCGTATAGAACTGGAATTCGGTTTTTATCCTGGCACTGCCATTTAGTGGTGTCCTCAAGCTGGTCACTGTACCTCTCCAAGCAATAGTTTCTTCACCTGTAAAATGAGATAATTGTGCCTATAATCTTTTGAGCTCATGCTTGAAAGTGAATGAATCCTGAACTATATAGCAAAAACATTTATTGAGTTCCTGTTATATATCACAACCTGTGTTGTTGGGCTGTTTCGGAGTACTATATAATAAATGTAAATACCCAACCTGGAAGCTATAATAGAGAGTCAGTAGATACAGTTTTTCCACAGAAGTCTGAGCGTTTAGTGTTAAGGCAGCTTGATGAGAGATTATAGGTGACACTGTTGCCACTACTGAAGAACCAGGGCCGGAAGAGGAGTGAGTAGAGTTTAGCCAAGTTGCATATAGTTAGCGAAAGAATGCATAGACCTAGGATGAGACTCAGGATATCTGGGTGCTAGTCTCAACTTTTGGCCAAATGTCTTAATATTTACTGGCCTTGGTTACCTGTGAACACATTTAATTATGTCCTGAAAACAATGTTATAGCTCTCTTCCAGCCTTTGACCGTTAGGACGCCATTAAACCAGTATCCACACTAATTCCAAGCTCTCCTAGTATCCAGCAAATAGCAGGCATATTTATTAAGCATCTAAGCATTTACTGCATGTAAATTATAGTGATGTATGTAGTTCATTATCAACAAAGAAAATTTAGAAGCTTTAGGTTGAGATTAGGTTAGACTGATATTTAATGAAGGACACGGATTGTGATAATATATATAATATAAAGTTTCAGGAATAATCAGTTAGTAATGATCTGTAGCCACAGTAACATTTTAACCCCTAGGTATCTATCTTTTACTGCCAAGCATACCTAGGAATGTTTTTCTCTGTTGCCCATTGGGACAATGGATGCAAACAAAATTTAATATTTGCTTAAACTAAACAAATTTTTCTGAGGAATGAAACCTTAACTACCTTCTAAAATAATAAATAACTTTGGAATTGTGTATCTAGAATGTCTTAGTCTATAAATTATTCTTAGCATTGGCAACAGAAAGTTGTCTGATAAGCAGAGGTCTTTTGTAATTAAAACCAAATTCATAGCTGTTTTTTTTTTTTTATAGCCTAATAGAACCCCAGGATTAATGAGGATACCATAGCAGTCATTTTGTCATGGTTTCTCAACCTCATCACTACTGATGTTTTGAGCTGGTAATTCTTTCCTGTGGGGACCTGTCCTATGCATTGTAGGATGTTGCAACATCCCTGGCCTCTACCTCTCAGATGTCAGTAGTACCATGACCCCTTCCCCCTAGTTGTTTCATCCAAAGCTGTCTCCATACATTTCCAAATACCCACTGGGGGACAGAATTGTGCCCAGTTGTGAACCATGGATCTAGTCCAAATTCCCACATAGTGGTGGAATGTATTTTATAGTATCACTACTGAGCATGTAGCCAGCATGTGCGTAAACACTTCTGAGGATAGGAAGCTGATTGTAAGCTAAAAAAACCTGTTTTTTCTTATCTTCTAAGAACGTCCTTACAATCTAATTACCATCTTTGAAAAATGGGATGGGATTCCTCAGAAACAAATCAAATTTCAACAGGTAAATATTTATCTAATTGCCCTCTCCCAAATAACGAAACACCTAAAAATGCTGGATAAAATATAACATTTAATGCACAGCTAAGCTTGTAAGAAAGTAAGAGAAAACCCCAGAGCAAGAAAGAAGTCAGAGAAGAAAATTTAAATAGCAGTAAACAAATGAAGAGATTCTGCAGGGGCCAAGGATTTGAGTTTTAATGGCCAAGAGAAATAAAATATGAAGCCTTGCCTCAGGCTCACATAAAGAAGGAAGTTAGACTTCAGAAGTCCTCAAGAAGCCAGGAGTTTTGGTTAAACAGTAGATTAGAAAATTTTTATCCTCTAGCACAAGGAGACAAATGAAAAATGTGTCTCTCTTGATCTGGACTCTAGTTAGGGGATGGGGGAAATGGTAGTTGTGGACTTGTCTCCTCTGCCCTTATGCATGTTGGATGTTTAATATATTATTGAAATGACCAAGGAACAGCTAAGCTTAGTTATCAAGTGGTTCTAGACTGGCAATAATCATTGAAGCTCTCACCCCAAGCCATTGCAGACTTCTCATAGTTAAAGCCTACTATAAATGAGTTTATACTCCCAATTTATAAAATTTAGAATTAGACTACCTCCTACCTCCCTCCAGAATTCTAGATAATAGGAATATCCACATATTTAAAATTACGAAGATCATAAGAGAACAAGACCCTAGCAAAACTTAAAGAGGTGGGGAGGACAGAACTTACAGAAATTTAAAAATTATTAAAGTGAATAACTTATTTAGCAAATTAGAGACAGCTGAATTGGAAGGTGAGTTTGAAGAAACTACACAGAATGCAGCAGGCAAAAATAAAGAGATGGAAATATGAAAGAGGTTAAGAAAAATGGAGAAGTTTATATGTCTGAGAAGAGTTACAGAAGAAAAAGAGAAAGAAATTGAGGAGGGATAATAGTCAAAGAGAGAATAGCTGAAAATTTTCCAGAATTGATAAAAGACATGAGTTCTCAGATTCAGAAGTCCAGTAATTCTGAGCCCTCCAAATAAAAATAGATCCACATCTAGGCACAAAATTGTAAAACTACAGAACATGAAAAACAAAGAGAATATTAAAAAAAAACAACCCAAAACTCAAAAGACCAGTTATTTACAGAGGAAAGATTGACTGTCAGACTCAGCTAATTACTCAAGGGCAACATTGGAAGCCATTAAACATTAGAATAATATTTTCAAAATGATGAGAGAATTATTGACAGCCTAGAATTTTAAACCAAGCTATACTATCAAGAGGAGTTTGAGATAAAGGCCTTTTTTAAAGAAACTAAGAGAATTTACTATTAACAGACCCTTGCTAATTGAACTGCTCAAGGATGTACTTCAGGAGGAAGAAAATTGAACCTAAGATGGAAGAAATAAGAGCTAAGAAGGAATGGTGAGCTAAATAATTGGTAAACATGGGGTAAATCTAAATAAGCATTGACTTATTTAGTAATAATGATGATTGTATATTGTCCTTAGACTTTAAGTTAGTTACGTCTTGACATTTTAAAGATATTACTAAAATAATAGAAATAGAATGTATAACTTTTAAACTAGTAGTGTAGGGATAGAAAGGAAAGGCATGATGAAAAAAATCGCTGCAATAAAATTCTTAGAAGTAGGAAAACAGCATAGAAAAAGAAGAGTACAAAGCAGTGGTATCATAAAATGATAATCCAGAATATACCAGCAATTAACAATAAAGGTAAATGCATTAGAACATTGATAAAAAGAAAGTGGTTAATCAGGTTGAAAAATAATCTCAGATTTAGCTATGTGCTCTTACAGGAAACACATAAAATATAAGGTCTCAGTTCATAGTTAAAAGGATAGAAAAAAGATAATCCAGGTGACTATTAACCAAGAAAAAGGGGTATAATGATATTTTCATCAGACAAAGCAGATTTTAAGATAAAAAGCATTACTGTATAGGACCACTGTGTAATATAAAAGGAAAAATTCACCAGAAAGATAGCTAAAGTTTTGCTTTCTTAATAACCTAGTCTCAAAATATGTGAGGCAGAAATGGACAGAATTCATGGAGATAGCACATCCTAGGGGAGATTTTAACATACCTCTGTTGGTAATTGATAGATTGAGCAAAAAATTAATTAAGGATAAAGAAATAATATAATTAAAATAGTTTGATATAATGGATATATATAGAAACCATACACTAAAAATGAAAGAATCTTAATCTTTTCAAGCATAAGTGGAACATTTATATAAATTGACCATGTATTATTGCAAAAGCAAGTTTCAATAAATACCACATATTGGTATCATACAGATTATGTTCTCTGACCACAGTGTAATTAAGTCAAGTCGCTGGCCAAAAAACCCCACAAAACCCTAACTAAAATGTCCCTTGTTTTTAGAAATTTAAAAATACGATCTAAATACCCAATGATTTTTTTTTTCCCAGTGATTTTTTGAAAAACAATCATGATGGATGTTAGAAAATAATTAGAAGGAAATAATGAGAACAGTACATATCTAAACTTGTGAAATGTAGACAGTACATCATTTGGAAGAAAATTTAGGCCGTAGACACTTATATTAGAGCAGAACATCAACTGAAAATTAACAAGCTAAGTGTCTGACTTAAGAATTCAGAAAAAGAACAGCAGAGTAGTAATTTAGGAGGAAGGAAATCATAAAGGTAAAAACAGATAAGTAAAGTATGAATTTAAAAAAACCAATAGAACAGAGAAGCAAAACCAAAAGATGTTTCTTTGAAAAGACAGCTAAAATTGTTGGTTCTAGTAAGATAAAGGAAAAAAAAAAGTCAAAATCAATGTAAAGAATGAAAAAAGCGTATACTTTAAAACAGTGTATTTTATAGTATGTGAATTATAATTCAGTTTTTTAAAAGAATGGGAAGAAAGGGTATTCCATGAATAACTTTATGCTAATGAATTTTCAAGAATTGGCAAATTAACAGTTTTCTTGAAAATATAATTTAAAACTGACTTAATAAGACATAACAAACTTGAAAAATATATCATTACTTAGGAAATTGAAATAATCTGTCTCCTTATGAGTCAGTATAACCTACAGGCCCAGATGATTTTACAGATGAGTTTTATTAAATATTTAAAGAACAGATACACATATTCTTCCAAGGTATAGAAAAAGGGGGAAGATACTTTCCAACTCATTTTGAAGTTGTTTTAATTTTGATACTAAAATTAAAGGGCAGGAAGAGAGGATAATTATAGATGATTTATAGATGTGAATAGGGATGCTAAATCCTAGAAAGTCTAATAGTATTAAAAATTAGGTAGGGAGCAAGAGGAGTTCTCAGACTGCCAGTAGGAGTATAAATTGATAAAACCACTTTTGAGTGCAGTTTACTAATATCTAGTAAAATTGAAAGTGCTTATACTTTAAAACCTAGCAATTTTAAGTGTATAATCTAAAGACACTCTCACATGTCCACAGGCATACGGGACAAATACATGACATTGCAAAATTCTAAAAGTTAGTATTCATCAGCAGGAAAATGGATGTATGAGTTTCATAAAATGGGGCACTACTAGAGCAGTCAAGATGGATGAATCTCTAAAAATAAGTGAAAAGGGAAAGTAAAGAAGAATACATGTAGTATGGTGTGACTTATACAAAGATCAAAGGTATTTAAAAATGCCATGCAGGTTACTTACATATGTAGAAAAGGTACACATGCATGGAAATGTTAATTCCAATTATAAGATAAGTGGAAAAGAATGGAATGAGCTTGTGGAGTAGGAGGCTTCCTACTATACATATCTATGTATATATCTGACAGAGATAGGGTAAAATATTTAGGTTTAAATAAGGTAGTTGATGGTGTAAAATATTTCCATACCCTCTTACATTCTTGAAATATTTCATTAAAAACAAACATTGTACCAATTCTAGTACTCTGTTCTAGGGATTTTTTTTTTTTCTCTAGGATTAATAAGGATGAGCAGCCCTGCCACTGTTATGATATCCCAAGGTGGAAACATGTCATCTTCCATGATGGCACCAGGCCCCAATTCAGAACTGCAGCCCAGGACTCCTCGCCCTGCTTCTCAGTCAGGTATTGACCTCCAAGCTTTGAGAATTGAAGAGGCTGAACTCCCTGTACAGATCATTACAAAATTCAGCTGTCTCCTAGCCAAATTCCTAACTGCCTATCTTAAACGCAGTCTTCTTTACAAAATCTGCCTTAATTTCTTCAAGCTAAAAGTCATCATTTCCTTCTCAGAATTTCTCATTATCAGTTATACCCCAACATTCCTGAAAATGTATTCCTTGGCCTGCCTTTTCCTGCTGCTCCAAGACCGAGAATTCTGTAGTGAAGTAAATTTGGTTAATGTAGCCTCCCTCCTGGGGATTCCAAATTAACATATTGAAGGCACTGAAAGTCCTCCAGTGAAGAAATTTGTCTAAGGTTATTAGTTCCAGTGTTTCTCAAACCTGACTGACCATATTTTATTTTATTATGTTTTCTTATAACACAATGAACATAATTCCCCAGAATATGCTTTGGAAAATACTTTTATGGTTGGCTCTTTTTAGACAAGATTCATCTTTCTATTATCTTGGTCGTTGTTTTACATATAGAAAGTGCTCACAAACATTTCATTGAATGATACCAACAGATTTTATTCTATGTTTGTAGAATTACCAAGACTCATGCTCTAGGATCTAGATTACAATAAATTAATTATTGCTTTGTTGACTGTCTTTAAACAGATGCAATGGATCCACTCCTCTCTGGGCTACATTTACAGCAGCAGAGTCATCCCTCAGGATCTTTAGCTCCCCCGCACCACCCAATGCAGCCCGTCCCTGTGAACAGACAGATAAACCCAGCTAATTTTCCCCAGCTGCAGCAACAGCAGCAGCAGCAGTTGCAGGCAAGACCCCCACAGCAACATCCGCAGCAACAGCCACAGGGAATTCGACCCCAGTTTACTGCCCCAACTCAGGTGCCTGTTCCTCCAGGCTGGAACCAGCTGCCTTCTGGAGCCCTTCAGCCTCCTCCAGCCCAGGGTTCTCTGGGCACAATGACTGCAAATCAAGGGTGGAAGAAGGCTCCCTTGCCTGGCCCAATGCAACAGCAACTCCAGGCAAGACCATCCTTAGCCACGGTACAGACACCTTCCCACCCTCCCCCTCCATATCCCTTTGGCAGCCAGCAAGCCTCACAAGCCCATACAAACTTTCCTCAGATGAGCAATCCAGGCCAGTTCACAGCTCCTCAGATGAAGAGCTTGCAGGGAGGGCCCTCCAGGGTCCCAACCCCCCTGCAGCAGCCCCACCTCACCAACAAGTCTCCTGCTTCCTCACCCTCCTCCTTCCAGCAGGGATCCCCTGCATCCTCCCCAACGGTTAACCAAACTCAGCAGCAGATGGGACCAAGGCCACCTCAAAATAACCCACTTCCCCAGGGATTTCAGCAGCCCGTCAGCTCTCCGGGTCGGAATCCTATGGTTCAACAGGGAAACGTGCCACCTAACTTCATGGTGATGCAGCAGCAGCCACCAAATCAGGGGCCACAGAGTTTACATCCAGGCCTAGGAGGTGAGGAACACTGAAGCTATTTGTGTTGGTAAATTTACTGGAGGTAGACCTTAGTAGAACTTCAATTTTTAGAGTTAATGGAGGGAGTGAAATAAGGATATATTTATTTGGCTTTGTGGATATAGTGATGACACTTGTATAACTTAGTTAACTTGATATATTATGCAGATCTTACTGGTTATATTTAAGCTAGCCCTCTGGATTAAAATGCAGGTAAAATCCAATATAGAGATGTTCATTTTGTTTTTCAAAATATTTTTGCTTGATCTTGTACTAGTAAATTAAAATGTCCGGAAGAAATGTGATTTTATTAACAACTTAAACTGCTCAGCTGTTGAAAAAATTAAGATTATGTAATAGCGCAAAAATGAAAAGTTAAGTATAGGATTTTGTTGGGGAAAAGCCCTTCTGGTTTTCAATTTTGATAATCCTGGTTAGTAAAATAGCATGGTATTTGTTAAATTTGATTAAAGTATTAAAGGGGAGTAAGTTCAGAAATCATTGACTTTTATAGTTTAATAATGCCAATGCCTGCTCCTTAGAGAGGGAATTCCACCAGTTATACCTAAAGGAGATTTATTTATTTATTTTGTAAGGTGCCTCTTGTATGAAGAAAAAGCAATGGAGCTTAATGTGTGAGAGGTAAAACGATTACAGTAAAACTTATCCATCTCCATGTTTATTATTTATTCTTATTAATCATTGATCTAGTGCACATGAATGTGCTTGGAGCTTTTCAGTAAGGTATAGAGAGTGTCAGTAATACTGTCATCTGATAAACATACCCCCACCAAAAGACACCCATTGCCTACCCAGAAAAAAACCCTTGCATCTGTAGTGCAACATAGCAAAGGCATGTTCCCATGATTTCTGGTGAAATTAAGTTGCTCATCAGTCTTTTCACTCTCTTGTAATTACTTTTACTGACATGCAGGCTATAATATTTGAGTCCTAAGAAGCTTTTAGAAAATGCAATAATGTTTCAGCTCCAAACTTCTCTGTTCTGGGCATCTAGCCTTGGATCAGTGGAAGCTGGGTAGTCCCTCCTGCAAATGTGATTACTGATTTAATTACAATGGAAGCATGCAAATGGGGACTTGTCACTGCTAGAAAGGACAAATGCATATTTGTCTACAGAGTGTTTTTCAGGACACTGAAAATTTGGCCCTTAAATAAAGGGACTAATACAAAAAATTTAAGTGAGCTTTAGATCTTGATGCTTTCATAGAGCAAATGATGTGCTCACCTAGGTGATCTGGCCACATCCAGGCCTACATTATAAATAATGAGTGAGTTCTGAGATTCTCCTTATTATAGATTTGCTTTCTGAAATTAATTTAAACCTTCCTACAAAAGGAAATATTACTGTAGTAAGATTCCATTAGAGCATGGTTCTTGGTACCATAGCTGTCAGAATTGCAGCAAACCTTATGAGGGGAGGATGTAATAATAAATTTAATATAGCCTGACTTTGAAGCTACTATGAATTGTTTCTGATCTCTTGTCTCTTCCAAAGAGACAAGCACAATATTGGGGAGAAATTTTCTGCAAAGGAAATTGTCATCCATTTCCCTCAATGGGAAAAAAAATCGCCTATCTTATGCTTAATATCAGGACCAAGGTCTTTGTTTTATAGTATTTCTTATCAGTTTGTTTGAACATTAGAGAATTTAGCATATTCCTTTGGTACCTGTGTTAAAGTATGTAAAGTTGTATTACAGAGAAGTGAGCCCTAAACCTTGCTGTGACGTGGCCTCAGATCACATTTAGGGAGCAGATTGCCATCTTTTCCTTGGCATGTTCTAAGTGTAAATTTTTTAGTATTTCTTTTTCATTTTGACAATGCTCATGTAAGAGATTGTGTTGATTTTTTTAACCATCTTTCCCAACCTTATTATTAAAGATCCTACCAGTGTGACAGAGAGCTAAGCCAGTGGAGACTTCATGCAGCTCATCCTTCCTTATTCATTCCACATCTAAGCAAGAGTATAAATTTGCTAGGTAACTGCCTTACTCATTGTTTTCTATTAAGGAATGCCTAAACGCCTCCCACCTGGCTTCTCAGCAGGACAGGCCAATCCGAACTTTATGCAAGGTCAGGTGCCTTCGACCACAGCAACTACCCCTGGGAATTCAGGAGCCCCTCAGCTGCAAGCAAATCAAAATGTCCAGCATGCAGGTTTGTTTTCTGATTTATTTAGCCAGCATTATTGAGCATTTTATGGTAGACAACGAGGATGTACAGAGAAATATGTGTTGGTTCTTCTCCTTAGTTTCAAACCTATAAATAATTATTCTTGCAGGGCAGTAACTAATATATTGAAAGTAGGTAAAGTGTCTGGGAAATCTGGAAACACCTAAAGAAATGAAATGAAACTTGCGTTACAGCTGGAGTCAGCAGTTTCTTTCTTTTCCTGAAAAGAACTGGATGGCAAATATTTTAGGCTTTGCAGGCTATATGTTCTCTGTTGCAACTACTTAACTTTGCTGTTGTAGTGCTAAAGTAGCCATAGACCATACATAAATGAATGAGCATGGCAGTGTTCCAAACACTGTTTATTTATAAACTGGCAATAGGCTTGATTTGGCCTATGGGCCATGTTTGCTAACCCCTGAGTTAGTGAAAAGGCAAAAGGTGTTTCTGGCAAAGGAGATGATAGATACAAAGGCATGGAGGCACATGACGTTTTGAACAACTGCACCTTTTAAAATCTCTGTATGGTACATTTTAACTTTGTTTATGTTGAATGTCTGAATTCTGGTTTACAATGTGATATTTGAAGACCACACTTTAATCAATACAGATTTAATGCCAACAGTGTATTGTACATAAGAAGAAACTTTGGAGGACAAATAGTGCAGAGCAGAATGGCTAAAAAGTATCTGTAAAGCAATATTGTACAAACCCAGGCTTCATGTTTCTGGTTGCTTGGGTACCACATGACTAATCCTTTTACCTTTTCTCATTCAAGCAGTTTGCACCAAGGTAGCACAAATATTTTCTGCACTCCCACCCCGACTTGGAGTTAGTTATATGGTTCCAGCTTTAATTGTAAATCACTAAGGAAGGAGAACAATTTTAACTCAATTTAAAAAAAAGTTCAAACTACCTCTTGAAGGATGAGGGAAGGATAGGGCAAACTGCGTGACCTTCCCTATCTCCTAATGCGAAACTGAGCTATGTGAATTCATGTTTTTTATAGGAAGTTTTAAAACAGTGAGAAAGTCATTCATAATTCCTCCACATAAGCACAGCTGTTTTGTGTTTTTATGTGGTGCCTTCCACATGTACATATTGTTTTGATTTCTTCACTTATCCCATCTAAGAGAGCCCTAGTCTGTCGTTTTCTGTTTCTTACCCTCTTGTTAGCTTTTACTTCTTCATGTTAAAAATACTTGGTCTGTTTGTTATTTTCTCTTGCCAACTGGACTTCAAGGGGTCAGGGACTTGGTCTGTCTTCTTGTTGTTACCTCAGCACCAGAAATGCCTTATGTTTATTAGGTACTCAATAAATAATTGTTGATTGAATGAATATACACTGGTATAGTCAGTGTATATAGTGTATGTATATGTGTGTGTGTGTATATATATATATATAGTGGTCATGGAGTTCAATTTAAGAGTTTACAAGGCTGGTTTAGAAAATCTTCCTTAGGATTCAGGACAACTCTCGATGGTATGAACAAGGGACAGTTTGTCCCCTGTCTCCTTGACTGGAGTATGGACTGGCCTGATAACATCATTGTGGCTGCCACTTTCTAATTTCCATTTAAAAATGAAAAATAAAAGGGAAGATAAAATAAGTTAGAAGGTTATTCAGTAAAAAGGAAGAGATAAGCAGCTATAGGAAAGTCCCAAAGACCCAACAGTAAGTAAACACTGCAGCAAGCCAGGTGGTGTTCTTTGTCTAAATTAGAAATAACTAAGAAGAATAAAATATGTCCCATGTGGTCCACCAGCGACTGCCACAGGGGAGGGCCACTGAAGTTTAACATCCTTTGTTGAGTATCCTCTGTCTGCAGCTTCTGAATTGTCCATCAGTTGACTTCCACCAGAGGCTCAGCTTCCATATTAAGACCAAATAGTTTTTACTGCATTGGAGAAGGGGAGACCTATCTTCAGGAAGTATTAGGTGTTCTTTTCTTTAAAGTGAAGCATCTAGATATCACATCCATAATGACTTTGAGAGTCATTATTAGTTTTCCTAGGAGCATTTAAAGGTCTTCTCAATATTGCTGAGATTTTCCTAAAAGGCTACATCACATTTTTTGTTTCCTTGACTCATCTGAAGCAGAGCTTATTTCACTAGCCTACAGTGCTTTTCATAAATTTTCTTCCTCTTGGGTAGCTATAAGTCATTTTTTAGTAATGAGATGCTACCTTTCTCTTTGTGTAATCTGAAAGAAAGCAAACTTTACTGATATTCAGAATGTTATCTTTAAGTTACCAAGTAGGAGTAAAGAAACGGTCTCTCCTTCTCTATTGTATGGTCACTGAGAATGTAAATAGTTATGCCACAGTCACATCTCCATACTAAGAAAACCCACAGAAAGTATGTTAAGCACAGCACATTTGTTTATGTTGGTCAGTGGATGTATGGGTGAGGGGTGTTTTTCTAATTAAGGTAATTTGAGTATCTTAATAACAATAAGATAATAGTATTTCTTTCTGAAACTTCGCTTTCCTTTTTTTTAAAGGTGGTCAAGGAGCTGGTCCTCCTCAAAACCAGATGCAGGTGTCCCACGGGCCACCAAATATGATGCAGCCCAGCCTCATGGGAATTCATGGCAACATGAACAGCCAACAGGCTGGTAGTTCTGGGGTTCCTCAGGTGAACCTGGGCAACATGCAAGGCCAGCCCCAGCAGGGCCCACCATCTCAGCTGATGAGCATGCACCAGCAGATCGTGCCCTCCCAAGGCCAGATGGTCCAGCAACAAGGAACCTTGAACCCTCAGAACCCTATGATCCTTTCAAGGGCCCAGCTTATGCCGCAGGGTCAGATGATGGTGAATCCTCAGAGCCAAAATCTTGGGCCCTCACCCCAGAGGATGACCCCACCCAAGCAGATGCTTCCCCAGCAGGGCCCACAAATGATGGCGCCACATAACCAGATGATGGGGCCTCAGGGGCAAGTTTTGCTCCAACAGAACCCGATGATAGAGCAGATCATGACCAATCAGATGCAGGGGAATAAGCAACAATTTAACACTCAGAACCAATCCAGTGTCATGCCGGGACCAGCACAGATAATGAGGGGACCAACTCCAAATATGCAAGGAAACATGGTGCAGTTTACGGGACAGATGTCAGGACAGATGCTGCCCCAGCAAGGGCCCGTGAACAACAGTCCATCTCAGGTTATGGGGATTCAGGGGCAGGTCTTGCGGCCACCAGGGCCCAGCCCACACATGGCCCAGCAGCATGGCGATCCTGCTACTACAGCAAATAATGATGTCAGCTTGTCTCAGATGATGCCTGATGTTAGCATGCAACAAACCAACATGGTCCCCCCGCATGTGCAGGCCATGCAGGGAAACAGTGCCTCGGGGAACCACTTCTCAGGCCATGGGATGCCTTTCAGTGCACCTTTCAGTGGAGCACCCAATGGAAATCAGATGTCCTGTGGTCAGAATCCAGGCTTCCCGGTCAATAAGGATGTCACGCTAACAAGCCCATTGTTGGTCAACTTATTGCAGAGTGATATCTCTGCAGGCCATTTTGGGGTAAACAATAAGCAAAATAATACCAACGCAAATAAACCGAAGAAGAAGAAACCCCCTCGGAAGAAGAAAAATAGTCAGCAAGATCTAAAGTAGGTTGTGATAGTTTTGCCTAAAATCTTATTCATTTATTTCTATGTGAACAACTTTTTTTGATGAAAAATTTTAAACATGTATAAAATTAGAATACTATAATGAAATTCCTCTTGCTTCACATTTTCAACTCATAATCTATCTTGCCTTCATCCATGTTCTCTCCCATTACCCTCTTATTTTAAAGCAAGTTCACTTTAAATATTTCAGTATGTACCTCTGGAAGAGATTTTATGACTACACAATACCATTAGCATACCTAGAAAAACTAACACTTCCTTCATATTCTCACATATACAGACAGTGTTCAAATTTCCCTGATTATCTCGAATTAATTTTTTTAACAGTTTGTTAAATAAGGATCCAAACAAGGTTCATACATTACAGTCAACTGATATATGTTTCTTAAGTCTGTAGTCTCATGGGGTTGGGGTATTCAGAGCCTGAAAAGTAGCCAGTGCTACCACGCTGCACCTCCACAAAGTATGTCAGGTTTATAATGACTGTTGGGGAATCAGAAAGGCCAAATGTGTTTTGGAAATGAAAACTGTTTATGGAGACTCCCTTCTGTCTCTCAAATAGAAATGGTTTTTTGTACAGGTGCCTTTCCTTTAAGGGCTCTTTATTATCCCTAGAAGCTTAAAACCTCATGCTAAGCTAATTAGACCTTTTAAATCAATTACCTTTTCAGTAAAGATTCTCCAGGCTGAGTTCTTCTGCAAGATTACAGCAGGAAGGGCAAATCAATTTATATTTCATTTCCTAAAGCTAAACATTAAGTCATATTTTTGGCTTTGATTAAATGTTTCCAGAAACAATGTTAATGAAACTGGATTTACTGTCTTTAATCATAAAACTAGAAATCAGAGGTATTTATTACCAGAGAATAGTAACTAATGAATATAAAACAATTCAAATAATTTGCTAGAACTATAGAAGAGAATAGGGGAGCTTTAGTTAAGCCAACATAAATGTTCAAAATAAAACCAACTACCTTTCTCCCAGCCTTCTCACAATATTTAGGCTAATATATCATATTCACTTGCTGCTTCTTGAATCTCACAAATCAAAAATCAGTTAATTGTATGTTAACAACTTGTATTTTTCCTGAATTCAGAATTAATAAGCCCTTTGGTTATCTTATTTTTCTAATAGCTCTTTCTAAGTTAAATTCTTTACTACTCTCAACCTGTGTGGGAACATTTTTTGTGGCAATATTTATTCCTGCCAGTAATCTAGGAGTAAAATTGCAAGGTTATTCAGTTGCCATTAGTATAGATTTTTGCTTCTACACCAGCCCTCAAGGGAGATTGCTTACTTGTTGGGACTACAGCTGTGAAAAGGCCTTATACAGACAGCATCAGGGCTCCTAGGAAGGGAAACAGTAGGTTAAAAGGAGGAGTGAGTGCTCCTAGCTTACTGTGGAACCTTGGGCCTGTATCTTACACCTCTCTGGGCCTTTGTTTTCTCATCCATAATGAGTACAATTCTTTAAAGAGTACTACAGAATCTTTGCGTATGATTTGAAGTAAGGTCATTTAAGGAGCAAATCGATATAGACATCTGGATGTGCTAAGGACCTGCTTTAGTTTCTAAATTCCCATGTGCTAGGGCTTTTAAAGTGGATTTAAGGTAAGACTTATGAAACTCCACAGAACAGAGTGAGAGAAAATACTGTCCAAAAGTGGGTGACCAAGATCAGGGCAAAGGAAAACTAAAGGTAGAAAGAGGAGCAGCTAGGAATAAGATAACAAACAAAATGAGGGCTATGAGCACCCTAGTTCTTTGGGAATGTGGGTGTTAGTAGATAATGTTTTCATTTTTTTCTTCCCCACTGAAAACTCTTAAGTTAAACCCAGGTAAAAATGAAAGCATCCTAAAGCCAGTGAGGATGTCTACAACTACTCATTTTGCAACAAAATTAATTAGCTTTGTTCTGGTATTGTCCATCTTTCTTTGCTCATGAATACCATTTTCATCAACCAATCTACAAGTTATTGCAAGGTGTTGTGAATTGTTGGAGCCACTGCTGAAGTAGTCACACAAAAAATAAGAAATATGGACTCCCTGATTGAATTTGATAGCTATACCAAAGATAGTGTGGGTTTCATAGGAGCAGTACTTTATATTGATAGTCCAAACTATGATCAGGTCTTAAAACATCTAAGGGGTGGATGATTACATGAAAATCATTATATATCAGAAACTTGTAGAAAGCACTTTGAGTAAATAGCCATGTTGTTAAGTGGATTTTAACATTTAATGAAATTGCTGGGTTATTTTTATACCAAATATTGACTATTTTATCAGACTGGAGAGATGTAAATAATGCTTAGAATGATAATGCAACCAAATTTTAGTTCTTCAGAAATAGGGAAGAGCAGCTAGTTTTGTGTATAAACTATACAACTTACTCTCAAATGTGTAATTTATTTTTTAGCACCCCAGATACTCGCCCAGCTGGTCTGGAAGAAGCTGATCAGCAGCCATTGCCTGGAGAACAAGGAATTAACTTGGACAACTCAGGCCCTAAACTGCCAGAATTTTCAAACCGACCACCAGGTGATAAAATGTTAGCTAAATATTATATACTTGTCATCATTTATTTACAGCAGTTTTTAAGGCTTTTCTTCAAGGAAACAATAGTATTTTATTTTGTCTACTAACCAGGCTACTCAGTGATTTAATGTGTTTAGTATTTGGAAACTTCACCTTGGTATTAAGTTAAAAAATTTTTTTCAAGTATAATTTCTGAAGGTGTGTGAGAGAGAGAGAGAGAGAGAGAGAGAGAGAGTGTGTGTGTGTGTGTTTATTCTCCTCAGTTTAACCTTTGCTATTTTAGGTCCTCGTAAAATCAGACTGAAATGTCAAATGCCTTTGTTCTTGTCGATATCAAGGTTCTAGTTGGCATCAAAATGGGCTAAGATTAAATGGAAAGATGTTTTTCACTCTAATCCTGCTTGCCTGCCTTTCCTGGAGCCTTTTCTACTGGGGCTTTCTCAAAGCAGAGAACTACCAGGGTTTAAAATAAGATTTTTTTGATAGAACTTTTATTATGAATCTTTAAACATAAAAAATATATAAAGAGTAATAAAGGAGACATTCATGTACTTCTTACCCAGCTTAATAATGAAAAAAGACCAATATTTTGAAACCCTCTGTGTTGGACCTCACCCCACCCCCGATTATATTTTAATATTATCCTCTAAATGTTGAAAATTATGTTGAGAAGGAAAAAATCTCCTAAAATTCATTCATTCCAACCTAGGTATTATAGAACCAAGGCCAACTGCTACAATGCCTTTATACCTGGTTACTCTTATCCTAAGAGTGATTTGTAACCGTATTACCCTGTGATGCAGTTGAAGACACACAAGCCTATCACATTAAAACCACACTTCCCTGTGTATACAAAGGATTATGTTTAATTTCTTCCTTGCTAGTTATTCTACCTCTTTTGGCATATAAGTATGATGTTATTTTAGGTATAAATGTTAGTCCACCTTTAATTTATGTATTTTTTAAGTGAATCAGAAAAAAAGTAAATTCATCACGATGTCAGTACTTTGTGTTATTTATTCCAAGTTGTTTGGACACACCACACTTCCCATCAGTGAGTTGCAGCCGCACAGCTGAGGCTGGGAGGTCACCAGTCTTTGGTGGGTATGTCCAAAGGCATTATGAACAGGAATGTGCCTTCCCTCGGACACATCTGAATTCTGTAAATCCCAGGGTCCTCACACACATTATTGCTTCCTTTCTACAGTTTGCAAGCTGAGAGCCTGTAGGCTGAATTTGGCCTACAATATGTCTGAATTGTCACGCAGCATCCTGAACCAAACAGAAACCTGAATTTAAATGCCTTTAGATAGAGCATCAGCAGCTCTGCAGTTTGGCTCTGTCTACAGAACTACTACTGTCTTACACTAGCCCACTTCTCTTCTTCAGTACCGGTCTGGTCCCTGAAGGCATACGAGCTTTCATCCTTTGATTAATAAATTTGGTTTTGAATTATGTTATATACACTGTGTTTGTCCTGGCTTTCCCCTTGCACCATGCTGTCAGGGTACCTGCAATCTGTCTTCTTATCATTAGTGTCCTTTGTACTGCTGCCTCCAGCTTCTGGAACTGTATAGCAGCCATGCCCGTAACTGTTACTTTCAAGAGGCTGCTGTATTGTCTATGTTGCTCTCTTTGATATTGATGCTGTCTGGTGGCCTGATTTTAAAGATAAAGGCATTTGTGTCATAGCCCTGACATCAAGGGGCTTCTACAGAAAGTACAATTTTCTTAACATGGGAACCTGAGTTAAACCTATAAAAATGCCATATGTTATTGGCTTTATAAATGTAAAGATGTTATGTGGGCCTAAAACAAAAAAAGGATTTTTAAAAACTTCCAAAAATGGATTCTGCACATTGTACTCATTGGTATCATGTCAATCTTTGGCCAGAAGACATTGATTAGCTATTAAACACAGATTATGACCCTGTGGGTCAGCAGCATTTGGTAGCTGCTCTGTGAAAATCTTGAGCCACCATTTCATCTGACTGCCAGAGTCAACTGTCCTTGTGCCTGTACCTTCTTAAAACTTTCCTAATGTATTTTTTCGTACAACAATGAAATAAATCTAGTTTGTGAAATTGTATCCCAGCTATATGCTCACTTTTTCCCACTGAACCACCTTTATTCTTGGTTAATGATCTTTCCATCCTTTCTGCTGATTGTGTAAGGTTTTGGTTCTAAAATGCCAAATAAAATCTTTACAGAAGTAAGAATCATTTGAGATGTTGCCTTCTAGAAATTTGTGAGATATTGTCCCTCAGAGTACTTTTCCCCAAATTATTTTTTTATTCCTGGGGGCTATGCTTCTTGCTTACTTAATTCTCCAATTATGAATTCATAGAAAATATTTTTCAAAATAGATATTTACATGTAAAAAAGTAAATGGAAAAAATATTCATAAAAAGAACTTCAGTGCCCTCATTTTATTTTTGATGTATGTATCAGCTTCTGTTAGCTCCTACAATTTATTAATCTGACTTACGTCTGAGGGGCAGTTTAATTCAGTTGGGTTTCCCAAAGGATTGAGCCTTAAGGATACAGCATGGTGTGTGAAACCAATGGATTGGAGTAATTTTAAATTCTGCTTTCTTAAGGAATTGAATCCTAGAATGTCATATTTTACTTCTGTTGAAAGAATAAAAAGGCTGTCTTCAGTGCTGGCGTTTTCAACAAAACCAAGTCTTAAAAAAAAAAAATCTGTCCTAACAGAAAAAAGTGAATCTTAAATGCTTCATTCACAAGTACAGTGAAATATTTGTTATGCCTGCATGAGACCCCAATGCTGGGTGGTCAACTGCTTGCTGTTGATGGAGTTTTTCATGTTTCAGCTGAATGTTTGACTGGTATAGACTTGGCCACTCTCAGTGGGTAGCGGTGTTACAGTCTTAGTACAGTGATGCTTCGTTCAAATCCTGAAGACTAAGGAGCTCCAGGTTCTTGATGCTTTGCTTTTTGCTTCCTTAAGCACTATGCCCCTTTGCTTACGACAGCGAATGTGGGGCTGCCCCTGCCCCCCTGGGAACGGGCACACCTGAGCTGTCTGTGCACGGTCTGTGCCACCTAGATGAGTATTGCTTGGCTATACTCTAAAGGTAGCAAAGCTTTTCTTGCTGAAAATCTAACTTCCCTGATTTTGGGGGCTCGTTTTAGGTTATCCTTCTCAGCCAGTTGAACAGAGGCCACTTCAGCAGATGCCTCCTCAGCTCATGCAGCATGTGGCACCCCCACCACAGCCACCACAGCAGCAGCCACAGCCACAACTGCCACCACCGCCGCCGCAGCAGCCACAACCTCCCAGTCAGCCACAGTCTCAGCAGCAGCAACAGCAGCAGCAGCAACAAATGATGATGATGCTCATGATGCAGCAGGACCCCAAATCAGTCAGGCTTCCCGTCTCCCAGAGTGTCCATCCCCCAAGGGGCCCCCTGAACCCAGACTCCCAGAGAATGCCCATGCAGCAGAGTGGCAGTGTGCCTGTCATGGTCAGTTTGCAAGGACCTGCCTCCGTGCCGCCATCACCTGATAAACAGAGAATGCCAATGCCTGTGAATACTCCTTTGGGAAGCAATTCAAGGAAAATGGTATACCCGGAGAACCCCCAGAATCCTTCCAGCTCGCCACTGGGAGAGATGTCCTCGCTCCCTGAAGCAAGTGGCAGTGAAGTACCATCTGTCTCGGGAGGCCCAAATAACATGCCTTCACATTTAGTAGTTTCCCAGAATCAGTTAATGATGACAGGGCCAAAACCTGGACCATCACCCCTTTCAGCAGCTCAAGGTGCAACTCCCCAGCAGCCCCCTGTAAATTCCCTGCCCAGTTCTCATGGCCACCACTTTCCAAATGTGGCTGCTCCAACCCAAACATCTAGGCCTAAAACACCAAACAGAGCCAGCCCCAGACCCTATTATCCTCAGACACCCAACAACCGCCCTCCCAGCACAGAACCTTCAGAAATCAGTCTGTCACCAGAAAGACTCAATGCCTCCATAGCAGGACTCTTCCCCCCACAGATTAATATTCCCTTACCTCCCAGGCCAAATTTAAACAGGGGCTTTGATCAACAGGGCCTAAATCCAACAACTTTGAAGGCCATTGGGCAAGCACCTTCAAATCTTACCATGAATAATTCTTCCAATTTTGCTGCCCCACAAACTCACAAATTAGATTCTGTGGTGGTGAATTCTGGAAAGCAGTCTAATTCTGGAGCAACAAAACGGGCAAGTCCAAGCAACAGTCGCAGGTCTAGTCCTGGGTCAAGTAGGAAAACCACCCCAAGTCCTGGGAGACAAAATTCAAAAGCCCCTAAACTTACTCTGGCCTCTCAAACAAACGCAGCCCTGTTGCAAAATGTGGAGTTGCCAAGAAATGTACTGGTCAATCCCACTCCTTTGGCCAATCCCCCTGTACCTGGGAACTTCCCTAACAACAGTGGGCTGAATCCTCAGAATTCTACCATGCCTGTGGCTGCAGTGGGAGGTGTTCTCGAGGATAACAAGGAGAGCTTGAACGTGCCTCAGGACAGCGATTGCCAGAATTCCCAGGGTAGGAAGGAGCAGGTAAATGTTGAGCTAAAAGCGGTCCCTGCCCAAGAAGTTAAAGTAGTTGTCCCTGAAGATCAATCCAAAAAAGATGGGCAACCTTCGGATCCTAACAAGCTTCCCAGTGTCGAAGAGAACAAAAATTTGGTGTCTCCTGCTATGAGGGAAGCACCAACATCGTTAAGTCAACTTCTTGACAACTCTGGAGCTCCTAATGTGACCATTAAACCCCCTGGGCTTACAGATCTGGAAGTGACACCTCCAGTAGTTTCTGGGGAGGACCTGAAAAAAGCATCTGTCATTCCCACACTGCAGGATCCGTCTTCTTCTAAAGAACCCTCTAATTCCCTAAATTTACCTCACAGTAACGAGCCGTGTTCAACCCTTGTGCATCCAGAAATGAGTGAGGTCAGTTCCAGTGTTGCACCAAGCATCCCTCAAGTAATGTCAAGACCTGTCAGCTCTTCCTCCATTTCCACCCCTTTGCCCCCAAATCAGATAACTGTTTTTGTAACTTCCAATCCCATCACAACTTCAGCTAACACATCAGCAGCTCTGCCAACTCACTTGCAGTCTGCATTAATGTCAACAGTCGTCACAATGCCCAATGTGGGTAGCAAGGTTATGGTTTCTGAGGGACAGTCAGCTGCTCAGTCAAATGCCCGGCCTCAGTTCATTACACCTGTCTTTATCAATTCATCCTCAATAATTCAGGTTATGAAAGGATCACAGCCAAGCACAATTCCTGCAGCCCCACTGACAACCAACTCTGGCTTGATGCCTCCCTCTGTTGCAGTTGTTGGCCCTTTACACATACCTCAGAGTATAAAATTTTCTTCTGCTCCTGTACTGCCTAATGCCCCCTCTAGTAGTCCCGCTCCAAACATACAGACAGGTCGACCTTTGGTCCTTAACTCACGAGCCACCCCTGTTCAGCTTCCTTCCCCTCCTTGTACAACTTCTCCAGTTGTCCCTCCTCATCTCCCTGTCCAGCAAGTGAAAGAATTGAATTCAGATGAGACTAGTCCTCAGGTGAGCACCTCAGCAGATCAGAGCACTCTGCCCTCTTCACAGTCAACCACGGTGGTTTCTCCCCTTTTGACCAATAGTCCAGGCTCTTCTGTCAACCGGCGAAGCCCAGTCTCATCTAGTAAGGGCAAAGGAAAAGTGGACAAAATCGGCCAGATTTTGCTGACCAAGGCATGTAAGAAAGTTACAGGCACTCTTGAGAAAGGGGAAGAGCAGTATGGTGCAGATGGAGAGACTGAAGGCCCAGGGCTAGAGACTGCAGCTCCAGGGCTTGTGGGAACAGAGCAGTTATCCACAGAGCTGGACAGTAAAACCCCAACACCCCCAGCACCCACTCTGCTAAAAATGACCTCTAGCCCTGTGGGCCCAGGCTCCGCTTCAGCAGGACCCAGCTTACCTGGCAGTACTCTCCCCACCAATGTACGCTCGATAGTAACCACTCTGGTACCCTCTGAGCTCATCTCCGCGGCGCCGACCACAAAAAACAATCATGTTGGCATAGCATCTGAGCCACTTGCGGGTGGCCTAGTGGAGGAGAAGGTGGGATCTCATCCAGAGCTTCTACCCAGCATAGGTATGTACTTGGGGCCTGGCATCATCTCGTGTTAATTTGTTGATGACCTATCCCGCAAGAGAAAGCATGATTCTTTTTCTATTTGGAGGAAGAAGAATGGGCTTAATGGCAATAATGGTAGTTTCATTTATTTGAAGTACACTGGGAAATATGCTTTTTAAATCCATGTTAAGTTTATGTTCATTAACCTGGTCCTCTCTCAGCTCCTGAAATAGACGTATCTTTCACTTACATAAAAATTTTTATTTTACAGAAAAAAAATTTTTATGTATATTGTCTTACAATATCTTTGTACCAACCACGTCAGGTAGCCCTAACCCCATTCTTCACATGAGAAAATTGATGCTCAGAGTTCAGTATTCATTCAAAGTCTATGTTGTGAGCCTCTAGTTTAACATTGCCCCTTGAGGGTGAATAGCAGCTCCTGCAGGTTCTCTTACCATGGTAAAGACTTGTTCTCAGCAGTTTCAAAGCAGGTTTCTCAAAGCCCCTTCCTCACTGTACTCTATCCCAGGGACTGTTCCCTTCTGACTGGCTACTCCAGAGGAAATCTTTCCAGGAAACCAGGTTTCCTGATGACATGGGAGGAGCAAAGTAGTTGAGAGACAGGCTTGGGTTAGTAACACAGTGCCAGCATTTACCAGCTGTATGGGCTTAAGCAAGTTACTTGACTATTCCAAACTTTAGTTTCTTTCTTTGTAATATGAGGGCAGTAGTAGTTGTAAGAATTCAATAAGATGATGTATATAACATGCTTAGCACAGGGCTAGAATAAAATAATCATTCAATAAAAGGTAGAGTTGTTATTACGAGTTTCTATTTGATGCAATCTCTTTGAAAATTAGACCATTCCATTCATGTGTTTCTAGTCCGGGTTATTTCCTCTGTACTGTTAAGTTGGGCTAATGATGGAAACATAGGTGTCCTAACATCTCCTGCACGTGTGCACACAAGTTCCTCTTTCTGTGAGGCTTAAGTGGTACAGAAGCTCTATTTCCCCAAAGTGAAATCAGCTGTAAGGACCTTTGCTGTATTTTAGGCCAGCCAATAGCACCTAACTTGTTCATGCAGCTAAAAATGCCTTGAGGGGCAGAAAGAACATAAGCTTCGAGGTAAGATCAGAGTTCAAATTCTAGCTCCACTGTTCACCAGTCACAGTTGGATAAATCCCTTAACCTCTTGTAAGCCATGTACTTCACCTATAAAATGGAAATTTTAACTCTTACCTAGTAGAATTTATACAAAAATTCATTGAAAGGGCTTAGGATAAAGTGGCCAGCACACTGCGTCACACAGAGCCCTGGAAAGGTTAATTCCCCTACTCTCTGCCTCTTCACTTCAGTGCTAGAGATACAGGGAGGGATAATGGCCTTTAAGGAGTTCTCTGCCCTTGCAGGAGAGAGAGGTGCTGTAGGTTTCTGGTTCTACTTCTGTTGTAGGTGAATCTTAAGAATTCAAAAAAATAAAAACAAAAATCTTGTATGACTTAAATATATTGTTTGCTCTTAAGTGTTTCCATTTCCTTTCAGGGAAGTTTTCCCTCCAGTACCAAGAGAATAATGATGAAGTGATTAGAAAATATTTTTATCTGGATCATATATAATCTTAGAGAAATATGTGAGCCTTAGGGAGATGAACTAGCAGTTGGAAAAAACTTCTCAATTTTAGTTAAGATTATTTCCATTTTTTTTCAAGGGGCTTCTGTGCTTTTATCTTGAAAATGTGAGAAACCAATATTGGAGTAAAAAGTAAAAGTATAGTTTTAAGCTTTATCAGACAAAAAAGCATCCAAAATAAATTCTTAACTAAGCAGGGAGAGAAGTCTGTAAAAGTCACAACTTCCACAAGAGGGTAAAACTTATTTTTGTAGAGTTAGATTGGGTGTCAAGATGGGAGGACATAACCTTGAGAGATGTGGCATATCTGTGCCTCAGTCTTTACTGTATGACCCAAGAAGTTTCCATTCTAGAGCACATTGTATAATGTGTTCCATTCCTCTTCAAGGGCCTAAGTTCTCTCTGTCCTTCAGAGCCTAATTCTGATATTTCTTCCTTTAATGTAACTTCAGATTTCTCAGTCTAGAATTGTTCTCCCTTGCTTTGGACTCCCATAGCAATTTATAATTTATGAATCTGCTTTATGTAACATCACATTTCACTCCAGTGTACCACATGCGTATATCTTATCTTTAATACTAGACTTGACTTCCTGATGGACAAGAAGAATGTAATTTGGTCTCTGAGGATGCCTGGCACAGAGCCTTGCCCTTAGTAAATTCTTGGTAACTGTTAGATAAGTAGATAACATATCAAATTGATTTATTCGTTAAGTATGAATTGAATACCTGCTTTATGCTCATCACACTTGCCAGGTGCTGTAGAAAAGTACGAAATAAATTATATGATTCATTTCAGATCTCAAGGAATGTAGTCTTTAAAGGGATGAGACAGTTTTTTAAATGCTGGGTGAATGGTGTAATTGTCCCTCTAAACGTGGTTTGAGTGTCTACTAAGGTGCGCTTTAGAGTTTTTTAGAGTACTGGACAGACCTCGACCCCAAGAAGCAAAAATTACGGGTGTTACTGTCCTCATGGCCATATCCTTCCTTGATCTTTGTTTACACAAAAAGGAAAAACAAACACCCATAGTGGTAGTCTTTGCTACTGTTAAAGTATTTGATTTTTTAAGTAAGTTTTGAAATGTACTGTACTTTCAAAGCCAACTTCATGTACTACTCTCTAAAAGTATGTGTATTTCAGCAATTACTTAGCCCTTGATTCAGTCAATGCTTTCTGCTTTGTTTAGAAAAGAAAGTAAAAGGCCTGTTTTGTTTTTGTTTTTTCCTTGCCTTAGCCCCTTCACAGAGTTTAGTCCCAAAGGAAGCTCCAGCCACAGCACTGCAGGGGTCTGTTGCCAGACCAGGTAAGGCCCACTTATGAAAAATTTCTTGGAGTGGAATGGGTTACACGTGAAGGAACCACTGTTGTCCTCAATGTACCAGGAAGTGGCTGAAACTATCTTATCTCTTTGCTTCAGAGCAGACTTCAGTTGAGTGGCAGAGCTTGTGCAGTACTATTTGAGGTTATTTTTCCCCTGACCAGCTTGCTCTCTGACGCATTCCTGGTGTCAGCCAGGGAACTCAAGAAGGGCACCTCAGTGCCCATTGTCTGTCTGCCACCCAGCCATGGGTGGTTTCCATTGCAGAGTTTGCCCTGTTCCATGACCCTGGCACCCATAGCTGGCAGCTGACTGACTGACGTCTGGTAACTCACTGGAGTGGCAAGCATTACTGCACTAAGATAGTAATTGCATTATCACGACATGAGTAGAAGCTTATTCCAAGAACCTCTGCTACAGTGAGAGAGCCATTCCTCCAGGGAGTCAGAGTCATTTCAGTCATCTCTGGATGGCATTAAGTTTCTTCCCATGACCAAGATATTGTAAACAGCACTAGGGATGGTGTTTCTGGAAGATGGAGCCTAATTTGACAGGTAACTGCTGTGGGATGCTGGGCCAGCTCTGAACACGAGGATCTTGATGGCAATTACAGCACGCTGTCTTTGTCAATTAGACTGCTGGGCAGATAAAGATCATAAATTGTTACAGTTTAGTGTTGCCTAGCTCTTTGTCACTGCAGGTTATTGAGGGGTACTGAGAAAAAAAAGTATGACTGCTTTCCACAAGGTTAGCATCTCACTGACAATACAATTCACACACTTGACAAAATTAATTTTAAAAATACAACCATATTTAATTTTGAATCTAAGCCAGTAAAAATAAAGGTTGTGATTATTTTAAAACCTGCTTCAGGATATCATGTCCTGTAAGATGAGTAGGACTTTCTGTTATATACTCTTTGGGTAAAACTAGGCCTCTGAAAAAATGGACGAGCAAACAACATTTCAGTCACCCAGATTCTTCCTTTGTTACCAACTGCCACATGATACCTGAAAAGGGTAGGAGTGGAACAAATTAGTCAGAGAAGGAATTAGATAGTAAAACTCATTTTTGGTGAGGAAAAGAGCAACTGGAAAGGGGAAGGGAATTCCATCTCCTGCCCCAACTCTTTTCTCCAGAAAATGGGCCTTATTGTATCATACAGTCTCCTTCTCAGAGTAATTAACTGCAAGATCCTGTTCCTTTTAGAAGTTTAGCTTAAATGGATCTCCTTAGAATACCCCCAAAGCCAATAATTGCCTTCACCAAACCCCTTTGATCTTCAGTTATATGAATTAGCTGTGATAGTGTTAAAATTCTCAAAAACATTGAATTTTGTTTCAAAATCTTTTTTTTTTTTTGTAATCCAGTTCTTTTGACTTGAGCTGTTTTTATTTTTGAGCACACATTACCTGAGTTTCTTTGCTCCAGCAGAGACATTAAGGCAGTAGAGACTCAGTGAGTTGGTATCTGTTTCTTGTAGATGAGTTTCCAGGTTTTATGGGTTGGATATAGGAAGCTAAATAGCAAATGAGAAGCAAGGATTCTTTTCTGCCGGCATCTCCTGTTGAAGACAGAGTAGTTCAGCCTCCTCATGTGAAAGCTGCATCAACATGAGCATCATAGCAATACTAATAACAGCTAATACTGAGCTACATGCCAGGTGCTGTACTAACGTTTTTATATGCATCATTTAATTTGATCTTTTTAACTTTGAAGTGGGTAAAGTGGTTATCTAGCCCCACTTTTCAGATGAGGCATTGAGCACAGAGAGATCAAGTAATTTGCCCAAGGTCACATGGCTAATAAACAATGAGGTAAAAATAACCCAGGCACCCTGACTTCACTGCCGTGTAATAATTAGGGTAGGTTAAACATGTACACTGAATCTGAGGTGCTGAATTACCTAAAATGGGGACAGGTAAAGGGGCTGTTGGATTCCAGAGGCAGGAGAGGCCACTGGCATATAGTGCATCAGGGACAGTCTTTTGGAAAAGATGGAACTACCTAAAGGCATATAGTGGAAGAAGAAGATGTTTTTCTGCTGGTTCTGAGAAAGAAGCACCTGATAAACCCATAGGATGCTCATTTAAGCAAAACCCTGCTAGACAGTTTACTGAGATTTTCCTTTTTTGGAGGGCATTGCTGGGAGGTTGAAGAAGGGAGGAACATAATGGGGTGTATGGGGGATTATCTCAAAGTAAAGCAGTTTATCCTCTGAAACTCAGTGAGGAAATTCTTTGGAGGAGAATGCATCCTTAATAGATATTTAAGACATTTGAAGATTATTGTTTTAAAAAAAAGTCAGGAGGGTAGAGATATTTTAAGAATGAAAACAACCTCTTGTATATGAGAGGAAGATTATCTTACTAACCTAAGTTATAGCTGGGTGAAAGATGAACCAGGCAATGTGAATTTAGCTCTGTTGATCCAAACAGGATTATTTATTTCACAGTATGGAGTGGAAATAAAAATAGACTAAGTGTCTTATGCCCCAGACAACTGAGTTGTGTCTGTGCCAACCCTGTCTCTATACCATGTTAGGGTGGGGGTCCTGCTGGGCATGGAAACATGTTAGCTTAAGTAAGGCATTCAGAATTCTCATAGGCACCTAGTTTCTCCCTGTGGACATATGCACCAGAAGCTCCTACATCTTATTTCTGTCCTTTGTATTTTTAACAGAACTCGAGGCAAATGCTGCCATAGTCTCTGGACAAAGGTAAGATGATCATTCCTGCAGACTTAGCATGAATATGGCATAAGCCTCTTTGAAGGGTATCAGCTTTCTCAGCCTTTAAACCTCTCCTCACTGTGTCCTTTTCCTTCACTCTTGGTACCAGTCTTTTTCCTGCTGAAGTAGGGAGCTGTTGTGAGTCCCAACCCTTCAGAGGTAATGTTTCTTTTAACAAAACTTGATGGCTAAGTTTCTACCTTTTGTGGTTGTTTTGAAAACTGAATGATATAACATTTTCAGCACTCAGCATAGTGAGTAAATAGTAAATGTTCAGTATATAGAAGCTGTTGCTCTCACTGTCATAAATAATAGTCCTTGCAACACCTTCTAAGTATAGCTGTTTAATCCTCAAGAGAGAGAAAGGCAAGTAGGATCTAACCACAAAACCCACAGTTTTTCTGTTACGGTATGCTGCCCCACATAACCTAACAAAATGAAATACTGTAACAGTGGCTCCCTCATTAGCCCCATGGAGAGTCATTCCTTTTTTAGTGTAGGACTGTACTAGATAACATTTTAAAGAATTTCTCGTATTTGTGTATCAACACCTTCACAATCATTTTCTCCTTTAATCTTCGTATCAACCCTGTGAGGTAGTAGTAAGAGCCAACATTTATTTTAATGCTGTTCCATGCCATATGCTGGGCTACAAGCTCTCTAGATGTATTATCTCATTTAATTTTCACAGTATCTATTAGGGAAAGTAAATTCTGCCTTACAGATAAGGAACCTAAAGCTCATAGAGGTTAAGTAAATTGCCCAAAGCGACAGATTTACTAAATGGTGAAGGTAAGATTCAAACCCAGGCCTTCTGACTTAATGTATTGCAGCAGACAAGATGGGGATCTATAGGTCAAGACTGAAGCATAGAGAAAGTTAAATATGGTGGCCACTAAATTCATGGCTGAGACTTCACCCCTGTCCTTCCAACTTTCAGATTCATTGCTATTCCTACTACACCACTCTGCCTGCCTAGCTTTATTTGGATTGGGCTAATACTTGAATTCATTTGCATTTCTCGAAGTATATACCAATTACGTGACTAGAGAAAGAAGAGATAATCAGACCAAAAAAAAAAAAAAAAACCTGTGGGTGTTTGTTTCTAGAGCTGCCTGAGCATTGACCATATAAATACCAAGACAGTATTGCTGTGGCTTTTGTTTTGCCAGAAGAAAGAAGTACCTTTGTTAGGAATCTTCCTTCCTTGGAGGCTTCAACCATTTTCTGGGCTCCTAGCCAGAAAGCCATACTTACCACCTCTAAAAGGATGTGTAAATCCCCAACTTGTAATTCTACCCCAGCTCCAGTCTCCCCTTTCCTCAACTTGCCTTGGCTTGTGGGACAGTTGCTAGATGTAAAGCTAGGGTAGTGAATAGTGTGGCCGAATTCCCACCATATTGCCATTAGCAAAGGGTCCTCTGGCAGGAGTGAACAATGGAGGGATAGTTGACAGTCAGGCCATGGCTCATGCCCTTAACGAGTTTATAATCTGGGGGAGACACATGACACTAAAATAAAACATGCTGTACAGCCCAATGGGTGCTCTCAAATGCCAGATATGGACTGTGAACCCAAAAGACAGAAAAGACAACTCCACTTGGGGGGGGTGAGGTCATAGAAGACTTATCAGAAGGGGCGTCCCTTTGACCAGTATTTTTTGTTGTTGTTTTGTTTTGTTTTTAGCATTACTTTTGTTTCAGTTCCATGTCTTACAAGTAAATTTAATCAGCTTTTTTTCCCCAAATGATTTTAACATGCATTTTTTTGAATCATGAAAATAGTAAAAGCTTGCTGAAGGTAACTTGAAATTCGAATCGGAGAATTACAATTACCAGTTAACCAGTATTCCTATGACTCAACAGTATTCAATACAACAGTATTCACTGTGTATATTTTAGTTCTTCTAGTCCTCTTCACAGAGTATGTGTACAGCTAGAAATAGAGTTAAAACACTCCACTGTTTTATATATACATGTAGTATTTATAAATAAATCTAATATATAGTGTTATATCCATATATGAACACTATACATCATATACACACATAATGTCACACCCATTTGTACATATATGGTAACATATATACTCAATATATATTATAATGAAATGGGATTATACTATTCATAATGTTGATAACTTTTTTCCCAAAATACTGTATTATGAACAGTTTTATCATTAAATAACCTTCTACATCATGATTTCATGTCTCCATATGGATGTGCCATGATTTAGTTAACTAATCTACTCTTATTGTTAAGCATTTAGGTCTTCTGTCTTCATTAGTATGAGTAAAATGCTTTGACATCCTTGTGTGTAATTAGAGCTCTGTAAAAAGATTTGTTTCCTTAGGAACCTAGAAATGGAATTGCTGAGCCAGGTGATTACACCAGGGTTTCTCAGCCTCAGCATTATTGGCTGTTTGGATCAGATAATTCTGTGTTGGGAGTTTAAGGTGGGGAAGGGTGCTATCTTATGCATGGTAGAACTTTTAGTGACATCCCTGGCCTTTACCCAAAAGGTGCCAGTAGCGTTCCCCCCCACCCTCCAAGTCATGACGATCAAAAATGTCTCCAGACATTGCTAAATGTCCCTAGGAGACAAAATTGCCCCCATTTGAGAACCATGGAGTTGCACAGTTTACACTCCATCTGGAGTGTTTGTCCCTATACCCTCAGTAATACTGAATATTACCAATTTTTAATCTTCAGGGCCGTCAATATACCCAATAGTGTATTGTGAATATATTCTCATGTGTATTCTATAATGTGACTTGTATTATGCCATTATCTAATCTGTTATCTACCAGGCTTGTAGTAAGTGCCAGCGTATGTTAATAATTTCCTGAATTTTTAGTTTTTGAAGGGAAATATTATCTTAGGAAAATGAGTGAGGAAATTTGATGATTTATTTTCCAAGCTCTTAATGTCTTTTGCTTGTTTTTCCACAATTTTCATCAGCATATGCTTAAATATTTTATTTTTCTAATGTAACAAGCTAGACTTTTAAATTGTCAGTAATATTAATGGGTAATTGCGCTTATTGTCCCAGAGTGGAACATTTTCTCCTCAGAATGACTGTGTAGTTCTTAATCTCCTGCCTTATGAATGAAACTGTTATCTTTATTTTTTGTGTGACTTGATTCCCTCACCTCCTTGGACTTTGTGCTTCCCTCTGTCAGCAGTGAGCCCAAAGAGGTAATTGAAAAGTCCAAAACTCCAAGCCGAAGAAACTCCCGAACTGAAGAGCCAACTGTGGCTTCTGAAAATGTGGAAAATGGGCATCGTAAGCGATCCTCTCGGCCTGCTTCAGCCTCCAGCTCTACTAAAGGTTAGCTGTGGGGTGTGGATACTTTGTGTGGGTCAGATAGAAGAATAGGGTTCTTATCAAGCAGCAGAGAACTTTGTCCTTCATCTTTGCTTCTGTTCCTTAAGTTTTGCAGTTACTTTGACTTCTGTTGCTTGTTTGGTCCTTCCTTTATTTGTTAGTTCATTTAACTACGTGTTTTCTGTGTGTGTGTACAAGAGCAGCAAGCACGATTAGGGAAAGGACATAACAGGGCAGGTTGATTCACGGCCACCACTTTGGATAGGTTCTCAGTTTAGCCCCATCATCTTTCTGTGTTTCTGTGGTCAACTCTCTTTCCTGCTGTCTACTCTCTTTAAACCTCTGGACCCTACTTTGTGTCCTCTCCTTCAGCAGAAACTCTCAGCTCTTCACAGAAAAAAAAACTCCTTCAACTCTCACTAACAGGGCATAAATCTACCAGTGTCCTCTTTTGCTCATACATTGTAATAAAGCAACTGTCCCTCCTTAAATCCAAGGCCAGTTCCTTCACTTGTGCCTTTGATCCCATCTTCTCTGACCTTCTCAAGAACCTTACACTACCAGTTTCTCTTCTCTGTTGACTGCTATTCTCCTTTTTGAATTAACTTTGCCCTTGGCTTCTCTGACCCAGGACTCTCATTAGTTTTCTGTCTACCTCTCTGGCTGCTCCTTCTCAGTCTCTACCATCTAGTAGGTGTTGACCTACTCAAACTTTAATCGCAAGTCACCTTTTCTCTTCAAGTTAAACTTTCTCCCTAACTGATCTCATTCATGTCCCCCTTCTTTAGGTACAACCTCATAAATTTCTAGAGACCTCTAGAAATCTTAGACAATTGCACCTGGATCCTTAATGGGACCTCAAACTCAACATGTCTGAAACCAGACTTGTGGTTTTTCACCCCTGATTCAGATCCTTCGCCATAGTTTCCCTACTACCATCTATCTATCCATTAGGCAAGTCCATCTTGACACCTCTCTCCTTCACCCTCACATCCATCAAAAAAAGCTGCTGATTTTATCTCAGATGGCCTAAATTCATCTACTTTTCCCCATCTTCACTGGTACGCTAGCTTAAAACCCCTCAGTGGTTTACCATTATAATTAGGATTAAAATCTGAAAGTGTCAACATGGACCACAAGGTCCTATTTGGTCTGGCCCAAGTCAACCTCTCTCAGCCTCATTTGGCTTCTCAGCAACTCAAACATGCTATCTTCATTCATTTCATCACAAGCCTGGGTATATGGTACACCTGTTGTAGGCAGTATTCTCTCTTCCTTTCTTCTCATTAACTTCCTACTCTTCCTACTTAGCTCAGTTGTCACTGCTATGAGGAATCACAGCACCATGTTCTTCTCTTTTATAATACCACAGTTGTAACTTTATGTCTATTTATGTGATAGGTAATTAATATACATACTCTGTTAGGGCTGGAGATGTCTGGTTTTGCTCACCATTGTATTCCTGGTGCCTACCATGGTGCCTGATACAAAGAGGTGTACAATCAGTAATTACTAAATTGATAATCATCTATCAACCATATATTAGGTACTTACTACATGCCAGGCTCTGAGGATAGAATAGTGAAAAAACAGAATCTCTTGTCTTCATCACATCAATTATATGCTAGCCAGAAATCGAGATTCTAATATGATATGCTCTTTATGATAGCAAAATTACATGATACTGTTGGAGCATATAGCCAGGATGCTTTGTTCCTCTGTCAAGTCAGTGAAGGCTTTCTGGAGAAAATGATGTTTAAGCTGAGACCTGAAGAATGAGGAGGCATCCAGGCAAAAGGTATAGTATATGCAGAGGCCCAGATCTGAGGGAGGGTATCATTCTCTCAGGAAATGCGCTGAGCTTGAGTAGCTCTGGTTGGACAAGAGCTGGGATGCTGGCCAAGTGCCTGATATCAGTAGGGATGCTGAGAAACAGTCACGTACCATAGGTATAACAGCTTGAAGACCAGGGCAGGTTGTGATGCACTAACACTAGACACCAGACACTGACCTGAGAACTGAGCTGTTGTTGGCAGGTTATGTTTCTGGGCAGGAATTTCATTATGCTTCACAAGAGTTCCTGGGAGTAGGCCACAGGCCTGCAGATCATGTACAGATAAAGCAGAGATATAGAAGTCACCTTGCCTCAACCTGCCAGAGTGTGAGGGTAGAAGTTGGAAGGGCCCTTCTTTCCTCCCTAGACATACCATGTACACCACAGGCAGGGTCCTCTTAGGTGTCTCCACTTTGGATGCAGAAATTGGACCAATTCTTCTTCTTCCTAGGGAATCATCTCCTAGGCAGAAACTTGTTTGAAAGGAAGCATAAAAGGGAAAATTTCCTTGAGTTCTGTGGGGAAATCTACTTCCCTTCAATTCTATGTATTCTTTTTCCCAAAGGATCAGGGTCTTCTGGGCTGTAGAATTGATATGTAATTATCTTTAAAGCAGGAAAAAAAAGTTTTGACCTTTAGAGATGTCACACACAGATTTTTGGAAACCTTACCTAAACCCAGAGCCTCAGGACACTAAAGGTGCCATTTACAGTGCATTTAAAGAATTAATCTAGCAGCTGGGACAGTTAAGAATAGGTGCCCAAATTATAGCTACTCTGTACATAACTGCCAGCCAAGAAAAGATGGAAAGCTGGAACCTGTTTTAGAAGGGAGTTTAAGAACAGTCTTGTTCACTTAAACTGGACATTGTCCCAAGGTGATGGTAATCATGTAATCATGTTGGAATGCCTGCCCTATCCATGCTTTGAGGCTTAGCAGCTGGCTTAGGAGAGGCCTTTGTGATTTTACACAGAGGAGTACTGGGTAGGTGTCACCATAGAGGATGGCAGAGTTCTGGCCAAACCCCAAGAATCATAGTCACGTCTAGATCGCCACATCAGCCTCAGGCCCTCAGGCTCATTCTTTTAACACTGCTAGGGTAAGTTACTTTTAAAATCAGAAATCAGTGCTATAGCTCTTTTGATTTTTAACTGTTAGAGCTCTTGGATCCAAATTAAAAAATAAATGTGCATATTATTTGGCCTCCTATGTTGTATCCAAAAATGAACCCCTTTCTGTGATTGTATTTGAACCCAAACCCAGGGAGTATCATAAAATATCAAGCTGGTTTCTAAAATTTATTTGTCTCAAGCTTGTAGAAATATATAGTGCTGAAACATCTTCCTGCAGCATGAGTACTTAAAGTTTTGAAGTGAAAAGAGTTCTGCCTTTTTGTACTTTTAAGAGTCTGGTCATATAATCACAAACGAAATCAAAATCAGTCTGTTTTTCTTGAGAATCTTGAAAGCTGAGAAATATAATGAGTAGTTTATAATGAGAAGTATTAGTTACTTGTTTTACTCCTGGAGAACCAGTGATATTAATCTTGCTCCTGCTGTGAGAACAGGTTGCTTACGTCATGCTGGCCAAGGCCTACTAAACTACCAGATTGGAGCAGGTGGGACGGATGATTTCTGGGCAAGTCCAGGGAGGCCCACATGGTTGAAAGGTCACTCTTTAATCTGTTGTTTTTAGTTGGTTGGGTTCCCCCCTCAATCCCCACTCTGCTGCCACTTTTAATTACAGACACAAAAATAGGCTCCCACAAATCAGTGAACTTGTTTTTAAAATTGCACTTGATCAGATATGTTGTTTACAAATATGCAAATGAGTAATTCTGCTTCCTGCATGATGAGTTCCCCATTAACACAGAAATGATTTTTCTAGTTTCTCTTGTCATTATTTACTCTTCTGTTCATAGTAGTTTTATGTTTTCAACTGGGTAAAAGGATCAGTAGTTAAAAACATGAAGTTCAGTGTACAAGTTTGAAACCAGGGAAAATATGCTAATAACATGAAGGTTCAGAGCAACCTGTAATCACCAGCAGCTGTGGGTGTCCGTGGGGTGCCCTAAGATGCCTCTGAGAGCAGAATGGGTTGATAGCTCTACCCTATCTACAGCCAGTGACTTGAGAAGCAACAATCTAAAAACACAGAGTATACAGATACAGTTAAAACTGAAGTATTACTATTGTAGAATGAGCATAATTAGATATATCTCATGGGAAGAAACCCTGAACAGTAACTGCGTGAAACTGCACTCTCGTAGCATCACTTAGAAACCAGCCATACAAATTTTGAAGGGAAATTTCCAGAATTTTTTTTTTTGACAGTTAAGTAGAAATCTTGGCTAGGAGGAGTACAGTAAAAAGCATAATGAAGTAAGCAAGGTCAAGGTCAACTTCTAACACTTCTTGGAAGGTAAATCTCACATACTAGATGGTTTAATAGAGCCTTGTACTGTAGATTTGGCCAAATTTGCTTAAAGTCAAAATGAAGCAACCAGGCTTAAAAAATGCCCTTATCAAATTACAAGTTTAAATGTTCCACAAGGACATATATAGACAGCCACCTAAAAGACTGTTATTGACCCTGACCTTTACCATATAGTTGATTCTAAAATGTGAATATAGATGGTGTAACTACACTGTTAGTCTTTGGACTCTTTGTATTTCTGTGAAGACTAATTTGTAAAATCCTTGATGGTTAAGAAAACTGATAAGTTTTCAACAATACTTTTTTTTTTTTTTTTGCCAGTATGGTATTGATTGTGGGGGCTTGGAAGTGGGATTATGCAGTCAGATAAATTAGGCAGCCTTAAGGAGCAGGCTTTATGCACATCCTGAATGTACCTTCACCCGCTACATTACTTCCCTAGAATTCCTAACCTTAAAGAGTTCGCCTCTAGATTCTCTTACTGTGTTTAGTGGAATGGTAAAGGTGGTAACATTTTGGAGGGAGTATAAAATTGAACCACAAAAAATGAAAAAGACTCTTCCTCTTCTCAGATTTATAAAAATATCAAAAGTAACTTTGCTCTATGACCCAGATTGGCTAGATTTATTCAGGGAAGTTGATAGAGACTTCAAAATCAGTTTTTTTCTTCATAGAAATACAAAAGTACACCCTATGCCACCACTGCCACCCGTCGCCCCAGTATGTCAAAGTATTTTCAGGTTTTTTTTTTTTTTTGCAGTTTCTAGCACAGATCACTTGTTTACTCATGGCCCCACTCATTGATTCATCCTCAGAAGCTGAGGCAGCTGCCAGATCACTGGGTGCTTCGGAGCAGTGACAGATGGGAACAAGCAAGGAAGGAACGGGGGAGGAGCAGGCCTGAGGTTGCTTATCCCTCTCCTCCTTACCACTTTTCCCAGCCACATGTGTGTTTTTCAGACACACCACTTGATCTGTCATTTCATAACAAAGAAGAAGTTCCCAAAGTTGACCTAATTAACATATTTTTCTAAGGATGAACACTCGGTCAAGACAAAACTCTGTATGTTTTTACTGCAAATGACAAATTTGCTACAGTGAAAATGAAGCTTGAAAGTTGGACATAAAGAGTTGATTTTGGAGAGTTGTGAGCTATATGAGACTCAGTTTATTTACATGGAATTAAAATAAAGAACGCCATTATCAACATCCTATCAGGTTAACTGTCCTCTGATTAGCAGAAGACTAATGAGTAAATCAGAGAAACTGAGTCTACCCACCTGGTACAAGCATCATGATCTCCCAGCAAGAAGATGTATGTATTGAAATTTCCACCAACAGAAGCCTGAAATCACTGCACAGGCCACCTTTGGGAAAGTCATCCAAGCCTCACTTCTTAGCAATTACTATAGCTAACAGAGCTGTAAAATTTTTGCTTTTGCATCTGCATTTCTGAGTCTGGGTTCTCAAAATATGATACACTACAAGAGAGAAGAAAAATTGCTTAGAATACTGAACCTAACATGAATGTAGCATCAGAAAATTCAGCCCAGTTTCTGGAAATGGATAAATCTGATTCATCTTACACATTAATATGCTAAACAGAAAGCACTTTTTTGTCCTTGATGGAAAATAATTCTTAAACATTGTTTTCATTTTAAATCTAAAATATCTATTATGGAGCAGCATGAAGAATGAAGGTGAATTTTTAAAATCAATATGAGATTTTAAAGAAATGTTTACAGTTGAAGAGCTTCAGGCTATTCATTGCACCCTGCTGTAGAAGAATTTTGTGTTGAAAACGTTTTTGAGAAAGATGGTTTAAATATAGGATGAGATTAAATTGGTTGAAGACATGAATAATACGAGAAAAAGTTAAAGAATTAAAACACACTCCTTCCCCTTTATGTCAGTGTTGCCCTGTCACTGATATATTCAGTTCTCACCTCTTCCATGAAGCCCTCAGGCTCACCTAGGCTCAGAGCAGCCTGTGGCTTGCTCTGAGTTGCTTCCATGCCTTCCATACATACACAGGTGTATCCACAGCCTTGATAATTACCTGGCTAGGCCATAGTAGTTGCTTCCTGACCAGAGGTCATGTCTTGTTATTTAGAGACTTTGACTATAGCATGGCAAAAAGAGTTCCTTACTGCAGAACAATGGCTTGGCTCCAAAGGGGATCAATCTAGAGACTGCCTCTTACACTCTGGCATAATTTATTCTCTTGCTTGGAGCATCACTTACTGATTTATGACCAAAATCACTGTCAGTCTGTCCATGATTTCCTTGAATGATGGGAACCAGTAATGGAGATTGTGGAGTTAATTGCCCAGCTAAGGAAGCTCTCCCCACACTGGCGCTTCTTCCAGCAATGTATGTTTCTTCACCTCCTACCACCTGTATCACATTTCCCCTATCGCCAGGCCCTAGTGTATAAGGCCAAGAAGTCTGAGACCCTCTCTTGAGGCCCTTAAACTGATTCAGAGTCCAGAACGGTTCCACTTAGGTCAGCCGTGGTTCTTGTGGACTGCCTAAAAGGCACTGTTTGCCTCAGCTAAACATGTCCTTCCTTCCCCCCCACAGACATAACCAGTGTGGTGCAATCCAAGCGAAGAAAATCCAAGTAAACAAGCTGGACGGCGACTTGATATTTGTAAATGTGTGTGAATTTTACAAAAAGCAATTTTGAGCTGTGACTTTTTAAAATTCATTTCTGTACAGTTAGTCATTTTTAATAATGTGGTCCTTTTCCTAGTCCCTGCAACCTGTTTTATAAAGTGCAATGGGGAAAGCAGAGTTGTTGAACCCTTTTGGTGTTGCAAGATGAAGATCAGGGTTTCTAAAATGTTGCCATGTATTGAGAGGAGCTAATGCGATTATGTTATTAGTTTTCACATTTCCTAAGCAGCCTAGAGTACAGGGTGAGCATTTTTAGATCTTCTAATAATGTATTGTGCTGTGGAAGTACTGTGTGTGAATAGCAGTAGTGGGGCAAGAGGAATCTTCTCATTTGGAAATGTTGTAAATAATTTTATTATATAGTGTTTTGGATGTATTTGTTGTAGAAATGGACCAGTGAATAAAGAGAATCTAAGGATTTGTACAATGTGAAATACTGAATGTGTTAAATAAATGTCATTGTCCTAGAACATAAATGTATGTTATTGGTAAAGGATTATTGGGATAGCAAGCTCTTTCTCTGGACCATAAATGAACAGAAACAGCCTTCTTTATGAATTAGAATCCCATCTTGTCCTTACTGCACCTGAGATGACTACCTGGCAAGTTGAGGAAAATGCACATACTTGTTCACTCAACTCATTCTGGGCTTGGAAGACACTAGCCCTTTTCAGCACTGTACCAGCACTTTGATATACATTGGTCAAATTTCTTTTGGTTGCAAATAACAGAATTAACTTAGGATCAAAGGCCACCCAAGATTTTCTAAAGACAGGAAGCCATCAGCAACCCAGATGGCACTTTTTCTCTACTTCATTCGTCGCTTCTCCATACGTATGATGGATTGCTCCATAACAGCTGTGTTTACAACTCCTCCAGCCAAGAGATAAGCCCATACTGACCAGCAAGATTCTCTGTAACAGCATCAAGAATCTAGCCCAGTTTAGGTCATGTCTCCACCTTCAGTCCATCTCCACGGTTAGATGGGGTAGTTCCCAAATAAAAGTGGTCATTTTGTGTTGTATGCTTCAGAGATATCTATGTTCCATTCTTTGGCTGCCCTGTTTCTCATCCGCATCTGGCTTGGGGTGACTTCTCATCAACATGCCTAGGTTTTTCCCTTTCCTGGCTCTATTCTTACCTTAAAAATGGTGGTCTCCAAATCAGCTGCTTCTGCCCCTACCCTACCCCCAACCTTTAGGGGACTTTAGTGCTTGGGGTCCTGTCCTTATCTTGGTCTTGGCCTCAGCCTTCTGCTGTGTCTCCTACAGCTTAGACACTCCATCCCTTCCCCTGTAGTTGTTCCATAACCCAATGCCTGAGACCAAAAGGATGAATCAGTGATTCTCATGCTTATTCTCATTTTTTAAAATGTGTCTTGCATTATAAGGATTCTCTCATTTATGAGTCAGACCCCACATTGTCTGGCTCTGTTGCCAGCAAGCATATCTACCCTCTACCTTCCCTATGTGACACAAACAACCTATGCCAGTACTGTGTTTGAGATTACAAAGTGCTTCTCCTACTTCAGCTGTACTCAGGAAAAAAAGCATAATGTGCTTTAAATAGATTTTTATTTGTTTTTCTTTATATTAATTTTTTTTCTCCCATAGAGGAATAACATTACAGTCTAACAGTCAGAATCCTGTTACACACATACACAGACGTGCCACTTGACCAGGCTGAGGTGTTGTGTCCTTGAGTCTGTCAGCATGTCACAACATGGTCAACCAGAGTCTCATTTCAGCCAGTATCAACAACAACAACAAAACACCCAAGAGGGATACAGCCAGCTTGGTTCCATTTGGAACCAAGTGGCAGGGCAAGAGGGAAGATAAAAGGGGCTATGTATGGTATGTCTGCATTCAGTCCCCTCACATAAAGCCACATAGATCTTAGGAGTCATCCAAGAGCTCTGGTGGTGTCCTTATTGCACCTAATATTATGAGTCAGAGCAAATTAATCGGGGTTCCAGGTGGGGGCCAAGGAGCAGGCATACTCCAAAACAGCAGCAAACTCCATTCATACACATGTGCTACCCTGCTGGGGCCAGATTGGCAAAGGCTGAAAATGACACCCAGCTTGAAGAGAGCACTCGTGTATTGGGGGGATTACTGGAAGTTGTCTTTTGATGTAACTGGGACTCACTCTAGCAACAGGGGTCCCTCTGAAATACTCAGTTTTGGCAAAGTGCTGGTAGTATTGACATTAATTAATACTCACAACCTGGAACAAACTTCTCCAGGGAAACATCAGTCAAGACAGACTCTCTAACCCCCGCCTGTCTAATGTTGCATAGGACTTTGTGAATTCTGGTTCCCTCATGTATTCAAGTTCTGTGGTTAAAAAAAAAATCCTGAAGCATACTCAAGGTGAAAGGCACATACACAGTCAATACAGTATGATGAGGTGTGATGCTTCAGGAGTCAGACTAGCAGGAGACTGAGTAGTGTAGCGTCATAGAAATCTATACACAATTAAAATATTGCCACACTCAAATGCTACAGAATCTATAAGAAAGTATGAAAACATACGAGCCTTGCAACCAGCCGGGTGATGATGTTGGAGGGTTCTAGAACTACAAGAGCCTCCAGAAATATGAGTAGGATAGGGGCCTTTTGAAATTTGAGCCAAATGCCCTATAACTCACTCTTCCTCCTCTGGAAGGATCATGAGCACTGCCTAGAACTTAACCCAGGCTCCAGCTGGTAGTGAAGGAGTAGGAAGGAAGAGTTGGAAGGAGTTTCAGCTCTTGGAAGTGCTGAAGACCCTAAGCTGGCTGTGAAGTAACCAAGAATTAGCTGGAATAAAAAGGACTAGGTTGTAACTGAAGGAGAACCTTGGGGAGAGGAGCAAGGCTGTCAACTACTGGGGCCCTTGTGGACTGGCTTGGGGACTTTGATCTGCTTTTAGTATAAATTTGGCTTACTCCCTTGGATAGGAGACCCCAACAGGGCTTCCTCTGTCCCTATCCCAGCATCCATGGGGCTACCCACTACCTTATCTACACACCTGACACGGGGCTTAGGGTTATGGGGTCAGGGAGGGCAGCTGCCTTTGCCCTCATGGAATTGCAAAGCTTTCTCCAGACCTCAGGTTGGCTGTGAGGCCTAGAAACCTAGAAATTGGAGTGAGGGGGAAGACTTACATTAGTATGTAGCAGGAAATCTTAAAAGTTTCAGGAAAAAGAGCACACACTTGAAAAGGACAGTTAGAGGGAAAGGGAAGCAACTCGGGGCATCCCAAGAGGCTTTTGCTGGTGTCTGAGCCCAAAATTCAATCCCACCATGAGAAGGGGAAAGCTGGCTGCCCTGTCCCCTTTGCCTCACCTAGGAATTCAGGTTCCCACCTTCTGTTACTTACTGGAGGAGAAGGGAAGGGAAAGGGCACCATAGGGTACCTGTTTCTCCCCAGCAGACTAGAAAGGAAAAGAGCCCTGGGACAGAAAATGAAGAGAGGCTTCCTAAAGGCCCTGAATCTGGTAAGGGACTATTTGGGAATTGGGGCAGTGGGGCTCCTGGCCTCCTACCCAGGAGTGTTTATTAGCCATCCTGGGCAGAGTGTGAAATACAAGGCCAGAGGCAAGATGAAGACTGAGCTGTCAGTCTTGGAATGGTTTCACCCCACAGCTTGTCCTCCCCAGCACCATTCCTCTGCATTCTTATTCTGGGGTGTGTCCTTCCCCTGTCTAGAATCGCTCTGGCCTTCATCTCCCCTAAGCTAGTTCTAGCACCTTGGGCATGTGAACAGATGTCCAGGATGGTAGGGCCTTGCCCAGCCTTTAGTCCTGGGTTGACATGTTGGGGATAGGGCAGCAAGGTTCTAACTAAGCCCTTCAGATACAGGGGCCTGCAGAGGGGCTGATTTCAAGAAGAGGTTTGGGATCTGAGATTATAGGAAAGGGAAGTGGGAGCAGTTTCCAGGCTCTTGAGAGCAGGGCTTAGCCTCTCTGAGCAAGCACAGTGCCAGCCCCCATGGTGCCCTGTTCCGCACAGCTTCTCAACCTGTCTGTCCTGTCTACGTTTCCAATAGGTTGCCTCTTTTCCTAGATTCCCTCCACCTTCTCCCTCTAACTCACATCTCACAGTCCTTTTCACATACTTTACCTTTCCATTCCTAAGCAACTCCAAGGAGCCCAGCCCCCAGAGGAGAGGGAAGGGGGAGAGAAAAGGCAGAATGCTTTAGTATCAGTGGGAGAATTACTAGGAATGAGTAATAAGGGAGCAGGAGTGAACATAGTGCCAAACATGAGATAGGATGAGGCTTATAAAGTGGGAATTGAAGGTAGGGAATGAGCCAGATCTCGGACGGGAAAAAAGAGACTGTCAGAAATAAGACTGGACTAGAAGTAGAAGAGTGGAGGGCAGCGATGGAGGAGAATGTCAGCGCAGAGATTGGGATGGGGACCAGAGAAGGAAAGATGGAGTGTCAGTGGTGGGGGAGATGGAGGATTAGATGCTGAGCATGGGGGCCAGAACATGGGAGGGCGAAGGGCAGGGAAGAGGTTTGGAGGTGGATTAGAGGATCAGAGATGGGAAAATGGAGTCCGGGAGAGAGAGAGAGAGGCTATCACCCAACCTCGCATACTGAAGAAGGAGGAAGGTTGTAGTGTTCAGCCCAAAGTGGGCTGCAGGCGACCCTCGAACAGCACACTGGCTGCGGCATAGGCGCTGGATAGGAGTCAGGAGTCGGCGAGCGGTTTGTGGCATGGCCGGCGGCTTAGTAGTTGAACTGGCGCTGGCACGGCTGGTACACAAAGCTGCCCTGGTGTTTGGGCCGGCGCGGACGGCACTCACGGGCACGGTTCTGCCGTTGCACCACCTTGGCGCTCAGCGCGTGGCGCTCGGCCCGCTGCCGGGCCCGCTGCAACCGCCGCACCTGGCCAGGCTTCTCCAGCAGTACCGCCCGCGCTGGCAGCGGGGCAGCGGCATGATGCAGGGCCCGGGGCTCACGGCGAGCAGGCGCCAACTCCCTGCGGGGACAGAGCAAGCAGGTCAGGGCTGGACAAGAGGGTGGGGGACACGGAAGGGAGCGCTGGCACCTCCCACCCTGTGCGGGCACCCTCGCCCTGGCACGATGTCCCCACAGAGGAGCGCCAAGTGACCTTCTTGTGGGTACCAGCCCTTCCTCTAAGCCAACCTAGGGATGCCTCCTCGGTTCTAGCCCCTATGACAGGTAAACCAGGCCCCAGGGAAGGCTCGGCTCCAACTTTCAGTTCAGCCCTGGCATTCTGTATGAGCCTCTTGAACCCTACCCCAACCTGCCTCAGTACTCCGGCCTTGCCCCTCCAGCCTCTACTGGTCCCAAGCCTCTAAACTTTTTCTTTCAAGCCTGACCCAGGCCACGAAGCCAAGAGTCTCCCTCTCTCAAATCCCCTCCTCTTTACCCTCAGGCCTCGCTCCCTTCTGGTCCATGGGCCCTGTCCTTTGCCCCAAAGGCAAGCCCCAGCAGTGCCAGGAGGGCTCTAGGGCTCACTTTCCAAAGCAGGACCCTAGCCTCCAAGATACCACTCTCAAGGCCTCCAGACTCTGCCCACAGCCTGCTCACCTATCACTAAGGTCTTCGTCAGGCAGGGCAGCATCAGGGTGCGGGGGAGGGGGCCCAGGTTCCAGCACTATGGTGCTGCCGGTGACGTAAACGGACATGCTGGGGTGCTCGATGAGGAGGTCTTCCAGAGGGCTGCTCTGGAGGCGCGCAGGCCCGAGTCCGGGCCCCTCTGCAGTAAAACAGGCGGGAGGGGTAACAAACCAGCTCTCATCCATCAAGGAGGGCGCAGGCGGAGGGCGGCCCATGGGGGAAGGAGCGGCCCCGGGGCTGGGTGGAGCGATGAAGCTGTCTGCGAGGTACAGGAGGGGGAGCCATGCAGAGGAGAGGGCACAGCAAGGAGGGACACACACACACACATCGGACACAGCGGGGCAGGGAGAGAAAAGGCATCGTTAGTCAGACCCAAAGCGCTGCCCGCCGCACCCACAGAGCACCCACAGCTTCAACCTGCTGCCCTAGGGTGCGTGAGGTGTGAGCTCCAACAGTTACCAACAGGATATGGCCCTGGCTTGCAGGGGATGGGACCCTGTTACCCCACCTCCAATGTCACTGCCTCACCGCCACTTTACCCAGTAAACCTGGGAAAAGTGAGGGAACTTTTCCTGAGGGAACTCCTCAGTCTCCTAGCATCTCCCTTCTTGGCTGCTCAGCCACTTGTCCTAATGATGACTTCAAAGACCCAGGAGTCAGTCTTAGCTCCCAACTCAGGCCTTACCTGGCAGGTCGATGATGAGCCAGCCATCCACTTCATCCTCCTCGGAGACAAAGGCTTGGGGGTAGTCGGGGTCCTCGGGGGGCACCGGGGTGCTGAAGAAGAGGCTAGTGAGACGCTGGAACATGGTAGGGGCGTGAGGAGGCCTGGGTGGGGTGCCCTATGGCAGTGCAAGAACCTGGGAGGTGTAGAGAGAAGTCAGAGCCACCACAGACTGGTCTACCGCCACTCCTGCCAGGGGATACCACCACCCCCCCTCCATCCCCCACCCCTAGGGCAGTGAGAAGAGTACAATAAGGATGTGCAGGAAAGCTTTGCTCTGTGTGTGTGTGTGTTTTCTGGTAGGTCAGTCTACTTTCAGGCTTTTCTCTTTTCTGTATGACCTTAGGAAGTTATTTAATTTACCTGTGCTTTAATATTCTCATCTACCAAATGGCAATAATAATAGGCAAATATATGTATGTTCATGTATGACTGAAGCATTGTGCTATACACCAGAAATTGACACAACATTGTAAACTGATTATACTTAAATAAAAATATATATTAAAAAAGTACACACACACACACACACACACAAATAATAGTATCCTCCTCTCCTTATAAGAATGAAGTGAGCTAATAATAGTATCCTCTTCTGGGTTCTCATAAGAATTAAATGAGCTAAACAAAAGTGCTGAGAACAGGACCTGGGTACAGAGTAAGCATTCAATAATCACCTAGTTATTACTAATATTATTACATGCTCCAGGGACATGGAAGAAGTGATATATATGACCAGACTCTGTCAGAGAAGGTCTCCAGAGTATTGGACATCCAACCTGGACCTTCGAGGGTAAACAGAAGTTCTCCAAGCAAGGAAGAAATTGCCCAATATTGTGATTATTTATCATCATCATGTAGCTAACATTCATGTGCCAAGTACTATACTAAGCACTTTACCTATATTACCTCATGTAATCCTCACAGCTCTAGGAAGTGGGTATAATTATTTCCCCTCTTTTACAGGTGAAGAAACTGAGGCTCAGAGAGGCAAGATAATTTTCCCAAAATCTCACAGCTAGTAAGACAGAGGTAGGATTCTAACCCATGCAGTCAGATTCCAGATCACTATATATTCCATTGCCTTTGCTGGGTGTCTGTCTGGATTAGGCATATTTAACTTAATGGCCTGGGACCATGGTCCATGTGTATTTTTCTAATAAGAAGAACCTTGGTTTTCATCATGATCTCCTAAACAGCAGTCCTTTACCCTAGAGACTAAGAACCAATACTGAGCCTGTGTGGCTTGAAAAGTGCTAGCTAGCAGAAATCCCACAGAACAGCTACCATCTCACCATGTGATCACACACGCCTCAACTGTCTCTCAGATGAAGATCCTATTCCCACAGTCCCCCCCACCCCACCCCCCCCTTCACAAGCTCCTGCTCAAAGGCAGCATCCCTGGCTAGATCAGGTTGCCTGGCCCCAGGCAGACAGCAGGTCAGTGGGAGGTGATGATGGAGGGAGGGAGCTATCAGACCCCAGGAGCCCTTAGGATGAGGACTGAGGGTTGGACCAGGACTCAAGCCCTCAATCTGTCCTTCCCTGGGCGAAGATGAGGAAAGAGATCCCCTGCTTTAGGAAAGGAAACACCAGGCCCACCTCAGGACTAGACCTGAGCTAGGGCTGCTGGCCAGTCCCCCTCTCCACATCGGTCCCCAAAGATAGCCAAGTTTTGCTACTGAGCCACTTGTCACCTCTAAGGATATTTCCACACTTCCTATAGAACACCCTGTGGGGTCATGTCCACATTTCCATTCCCCGGAGACTGCTAACCCACCTGGAGTATTTCTATGGTTGTTGCTACTGCTCCCATTCCCTGAGTATGCTTGTCACCTAAGCTCTTTACCCTGAGAGTATTTCCACATTTGCTGACCCACAGTGGAATCCAGAAGGAAGTGCTGCTCCCTGGGTGCTGGCTTCCCTGGTGGGATATCTTCAGGGATTATGAAAGTTTGGGCCACCCCCAACTAGTGCCTGCCCAGCACAAGCCACATATCCCAGCCCATCTGTAACCATAGGGAGTTAGTGACTCAGTTAACAAAAATTCAGAGAGTTTGGCCCCTTCTGAAGGAAGGGAAGATTGGGGCCTTGGTGAGGCACACCCTCTATCCAAGGACCTGCTGCTTCACTGAGAAAATTAAAAGGAAGTTAAGAGATGTTTCAGGGACCATGATATTCACATAGCCCATTTTACAACCTGAGGATCTGAGAACATAAGTCTATCCAAAGACACAGCTAGATGGTGGCAGAGCAGGCCTAGCCCCAGATCACTGAGCATCCAGTTTAGAGTGTACAGAGTCAGGAACCCCTCAGTTAGCTATCCCCAAAAATATAATGATGCAGGGGAGACGAGGAAGTCAGATAAGAGTCAGACCTTGAACAAGTCACTGATTCTCAGAGCCTGTTTGTCCAGCTATAAAAGGGGTTCCTGGCACCAAGATTCATCATGCATTTACCATTGCACCCACTGTGTACCAGAGTCTGGACCTCCTCAAATTACAAACACTGAGGAAAAGGAGGCTTGGAGCAGGGAAGCCCCCTGCCTGAGGTCACACAGCAAGTCAGTGACAGAGCCAGAAGTGACAGCAGTACCAGCCACCCAGTGCCCGTCCCCTCTCATAACCACTTGGGGGAGGCTCCCAGGATTTTTCTTTCCCAGCTCTGCCAGCTTCCTGGTTCTCACATTCCCAGCTCTGCTCTAGGGAGAACCATTCCCTTTAATAACTATAGCAGCTGTGCCTGGAATAGCCCTTGAGCCCCAAGCCACGTCTCCCCAACCCACCCTTGAGCAAAGCCCAGGCTGGGATGGGACTCCTGGTCCAGTGAAAGGAGGGTATGTAACTTGTTACTTGTAATGAGCTCCTACTAGGTATGTGTCCATGGCTAAGGCATCTGCCACTCACTAGGTAGGCACAACTCTTAATTGGCTACATGACCTCAAGTAAGCCACTTCCCCTCTCTGGGCCTTAGTTTCCCCTTCCATGAAATGGGGTCTAAGACCCCTCGTTTAAGGGCTGGGAGTGACATCAGCTAAGTCGCTGCACACATGTCAGGGATTAGGAGGATGTTATTACGTTAGTCCCATGGTTGCAGAGCCTGGAGCCAGAGGGAGGGGATTCCACCACCATCTGGCGCTGCCCCTAACGATCTGGAGCTGAAGCTCTAGGCTGCTCCTGAACTCCTAACGACAACCCCACCCCCAACCTAGACCCAGTAGCGCCGTCGCAACCTCTCAAGTCGCAAGGAGAAAATAGGGGATCAGAGGCTTGACCCCAACCCCTAGAATAGCCCAGGAAACTACCAAGGACCCTCTGGTCCCGCAGCCTTTAAGTGTTTCTCACCCACGAGCCCAGCCGCGACCCAACGCCCGACGGGTCATCGGAGGACAGATGACCCGAGGCGCGGGGGGAAGAGGGGGCGGGGCCGGCCTTGGTGACGTCTCAATGTCATATGCAAATATCTAAACGTCATGGTCTACCGGGTGTGCGGCAGCCAATCTGGAAACGAGAAAACAGCCCCGGCGGCTGCCGGCCGAGACAGACAAAGACCGGGAGCTGGGGGCGCGGGATCCCCCTGGCCAAAGCTGGTGGGAACTCACCTGGGAGCGGGGGCGGTGCGGCGGGCGGAGGTGGTGCTGAGGTAGTTGTGAGGCAGGGCGTCCCAGGGTTCGCGGGTTATCACAGGCCGGAACGCATCGCGGGGGCTGGGCGAGGAGGCGGCGGGAATACTGGTCGGAAGCTCCGGGTTGCTGCGCTCGCCCGCGGTGCTTTGAGTCTGAGCAGCCGCTGTTGCTGGGCTCACGGCACAAATTAGAACGTTCAAACAGCTGATTGTGACGTCACAAAGGGGCCCGCCTGCCTCGCGTCACCGACCCGCGGAGCGCTGGCCAATCCCAGGCTGCGGATTCCCACTTCTCCGCCCCCTCCACGGTTCGCTGGCTAGTAGCTCCCTCCCGGGATCCCGACTCCGAGCCTAGGAGGTGCCTCCCGGAGAAGCGACTGCTGGAAACTTGGACTCCCTGGCCCAGGGCGACGCACAGACCTCTCAATGAGGAGGATTCCCACTTCTTCCTACGGGATCCCCTTCTTCCTGCACTCCCTCCGCAACCCCAGCGCCCTCACCCTTCCCACTGCCCCTCCTGTCCTTTCACCCGCATCCTATATCCCAGTGTCCCAATCTGTACCCTTTTCTTAACTCCACACCACGTCCGTGCACCTCCATTCTCCCCACCACCCTCCTCCTGGCTCTCTTTTCAGTCTCACCTCCTCACCCCACACAATCTCTGCTTTCCCACCCCATTTTTCCTTCACTGGGCAGGCTTCAGAGGTGGGGGACATCCCTGTTTCCTGGTTCCAGGGAAGCACCCGGGAGTATAGAGGAGTCGGTTAGGCTGACAGGAAATTGTATGCAGTAGGACTTGAAGACGAATTGCTCTGGGTTGAACGAACATTGACCTAGAGAACGTTTACACACCTTATTTACACCGCGTAGTTACTGGGGCTGGACAGAGAAGTGACAGGACAGGGATTATTAGTTCCGATTTACACGTGGGGAAACAGGCTTACAAATCCCATAGTTAGTATGTAGATACACATACTCAATAATGCAATCAACAAATATTGAGTACCTACTATTGCCACTGCCAGACCAGTAGCTGACATTTATTGAATACTTAGAGTGCCAGGCACCGAATATAGCACTTTATATGTGTTTTGATCTTCACAACAACCCTGAAAGGTGGGTATTATCCCCATTTTCCAGTTGAGGAAACAGATTCAGAGAGCCTAAGTGACTTCCCAAGGTTACATAGCTATATAATAAATGGCAGAGCCAGAATTTGAACCCATAGTTCCTGGCCCCAGCTCTCTCCACTCTCTACAGGTACTAGATTTTCTAAACCCCACAGCGCTTCAGCCTCCCCAGGGAGACCTGGGTGTGGTCCTGATGTCCCCCAAACTTGCTGTGACACCTCAAGGAAGTCATGTTACCTCTCTGGGCCTTAATTTCCTGTCTGGCAAACAACATATCCCAGTTTCCTTTTAGAGTTTTCTTTTTTTCAGAGATTCAAACTCTCTGCCCTCAGGTTTCTGCCAGTCCCACGCTCTAGGCCCCCAGCATTTCCAGTGGCCTGGAAAATGTCTGGGGAAAGAGCACAAATACACATCCTCAGAGTCTCCAGGGGTTCTGGGTCCTCTCTCATAGAGCAGGGCTGGTGGGGATGGATTTGGGAGCTGCCCGTCTGGAGGCAGGGAGTGAGTTAGGCCAGAGCTTCTGCTCTGATGATAAAATCCTGTCCCAGCCTAGTCTGAAATCCCAGAGGGACTCCTCAGTCCTAGCAACTAGGAGACGGAGCCAGGATATAATACCCAGAGGCTTCTGGGTGGAGAGTGGGGGAGAGCAGTGTTTTGGCCCTCAGAGTGGTGTCCCCAAAGTGCCTTCATTCTGTGCAACCCTGAACCTCAGACCATCACATCTATTTCCTGCTAACCTCATACCCTCTCTTGACCTCTTGCTGACTGAAACTACATAATCCCTAAAACGCCTCTCTTGTCACACCACTTGCCTGCTTTAAAACCTTCTGTGGCTCCCGAAGTACCACCCTCAATACAGCTTTCATAGCCCTCCATGATCTAGCCCCAGTTCTCACCAGCTTTATTCTCCTTCTTCAGTTTATTCCCCCTTGGTTGTGCTAAGGTCAAACTCCTCATTGTCTCTTCAATACTCTCCCACATTCACAATTTTTCTCAAGCTCTTTCCCCTGCCTGGGATGTCCTCTTTATGACTTTCTGAATTCAGATCTTTCCTGTCACCAAGATTCTACTCTCCCTTCTTCCTCTAGGTAGCCTTCCCTGTCCCCACCCATGTGTCCAGAACTACCCTGATGGGCAGTACACTCATTTATTTGTTCAGTAAACAGTAAGGGATGATGACTATTTGTATGTGTCTTCCCAAGTAGATGATTGGCAGCCCAAGGGCAGGATCTTTGTCCATATATTCCCATCACCCAGTGTGTGCTATGCCTGACACAGAGTGGACACTTCTCAAAGGCTCAGCGATTAAAGACTCATCTAAAGAAAACTGGCTGAGATGGGAAGATTCCCATACCTGGACCCTCAACCCTGGTACAGGAGGCATTCTGCTGAGCACAGGATTCTGGCTCCCCAAGCCCAGGGAAGGGGACTCTTGGCATATACTCTGGTCCCCTAAATGACCTGGATTCTGCTCCTAGCCTTATGAACCCTATTTACAGGCTGATAGGTCAGATCCTAAGCCTTCCATTTCTCTGTAGAGTTAAGGGTACCTATGGAAGTGGGGTGGCTGCAGCCCAGTGGAATCTCCTCCTGAAACCCATGGAACTCATCTCTCTCTACGGTAGAGACTTGTTACCAGGGCTGGAGGAGACCTCAAACCACAGTTCATCCAAAAATTTTTCATTTTATGGGTGGGGAAACTAAGGCATATTGAGGCATACAGAGGTCAAGGTACTTGCTCAGAATTATAAAGCAGCAGAGCCACCTACTGATCCTGGCCCCAGGGAGTAGGCTTAGTATTCTGGGACCCTGATCTGGGCCCAGGGCTGCAAAAAGAGGCTCTGAGCATGATTCTGGGGGTAACCCTAGGATCTCATTTCCAATCATAAATAGAGTGCCACTTCTGTGCATATATATGCATACACATGGGCATCTGTGCATATACATGGAGGTATCCAAGTACAAACACACATGCATGTGGGCTCACACCTGTAGGGTTAACAGATGCTCGTGCCCATCTAATCTTTGCCTAGATGTAAGCACCTGCCCAATTGTATGGGCTCCGGGATTAGAAGTCAAGAGGCCACCCTTCTACTCCTGCTCTTGCTCTTATCAAACCTTGGGGGCTCCCCAGTGGCTTGCTCCACCCCTGCCCTGCTTCAAAGGACAGAATTGTGTCTGCCTGGGTGTCTCCCTCACTGGATCTTGCATGTACTTGAAGGTATGAACCTGTTGGAGAACTAGCTTCCCGCTCCCCTCTTCCTTCTTGCCCCTCTAAGATAGAGGGCAAGGCTGAGACAAGCCCAGTGGGTAGCTTGGAATCTGACTCAAAACCAGCAAGCCGTGATCACTCTAGAAACAGAGATCTCCACTGCCAACTAGCTCTGGATCTACAGAGTTGAACAAATAATATTAATTATGATATTATTGGTATTTCTATCTATCAGATATTATTCTAAATCCTTACCTGGGTTGATAACTCATTTAATCTTCACAACAACCCTCTAATGTAAATAATATTCTTCCCATTTTACTGGTGAAGAAACTGAGACAGAGAAAGAAATTTAATTGGTAAAGCCAGCTAGGGCAAATGTAATCCCCGTATTCTTGCAACAGGTTGGCCTATACCTTAATAAGGGGCCATGTCTCTAGAACTTCTACTCAAAAGCTTTGTTGTTCAACACAGAGATGTTTGAATTGAGGTTAACTGTGGTTGTGTGTGTGCACATGTTTCTGGGTATGTGTATGTACACACCATGAAAAAGATCTTGGCCTGATTGCTAGTAAATCCAGATTTCAATTCTGGTTCTATCCTGGGCTCACTGCCTGGCTCTGGGCAAGTTGCTTTCTTTATCTGAGCCCTCAGTTTTCCCATATGCAAAATGGTTGGCTCCAAGCATTCTAAATAGTACCTCTAGCCCCAACCTCCAGGCATCTGGGTTTGTTTGTGTGAACTGTGCTTAATGCCCCTGACAATGAGGCGATGGTCAGGACAGGATTCATTTCAGGAAGAGGAGGCAGTGGCAGGAAGCCAAATACCTGGCTTAGCTTTAGTCTCTCTGCCCAGGGTGTGAGGTTTGGGTAGTGGCTCTGGGGTTCCATGACAATGTTTGTGAGTGTGGATAAGCACTTGGGTGAGCTGCTCTGATATGAGTGCTGTGCACGAACTCCCACATTTAGAAATTTGAAGGGAAAGGATTGCATCCCTCCAGCTTTGATGCTGGGGAGGAGAGATTGGACAGCAGGAGTCCCTCCTGTGTAACCAGCCATTCTTTTAGGAGCAGAGGACTCCCTGAAGCTCAGACCACTGCCCTGCTCACTGCTTTTCCTTGACTCTACCACCTCCAGGCTGCAATTCACACTGCTGGCCAGGCACCCTCTCATGGTACCTGGCACACCGGAAGCATCTAGGAAAGCTGTCCCCACCCACCCCTTTAGCTGCCTTCTCAACACACACATACCTGGTGCGAATGATCACACTCCAAAAGACCACCAGCTTTCCTGCTTCCAGGATTTTGCTCTTGCAAACCCTGCCCCCTCACCCACCCAATGTCCCCGTGTCTAGACCCTCTCTATTCTTCAGGACTAATATAATCAGCAGCTTATATTCATTGAGCATTTACTTTGTGTCTGTAACTCTCTGAGACAGACACTGTTGTCATTCCCATTTTACAGATGAGGAAAGTAAGGGTCAGACTGCTGAGGCCCAAGATCACAGAGCTTATAAGTTTCAGTGCATGTTTCTGTGTACTCAACGGTGTGTAGAAATATTGTATGTGCATATGTGCACAAAAATAAATAGCATAAAACTATAAAACCTACGTGTGAAAAAGTATAGTATTTTTAACCTAACATAAAATTATTTTCTTGAGCAGCAGACACTCCCATGTTGGCCCAGAAGGAGCAAATTGCCATGTTGTAGAGAGGCCACATGGCAAGGACCCAAGAGGGACTTCTAGAGGCTGAGAGTGGTCCCCGGCCAACAAATAGAAAGAAAATGGTACTCTCAATAATACAGTGGTAAGAAAATGAACTCTGCCAACAACCTGAGGGAGCCTGGAAGCCAGACTTTCCTTAGTTGAGTCTCCAGATGAGGACACAGCTGGCCAGCACCTTGATTTCAGCCTTGTGGGTCCCTGAGCAGAGAACCCAGGTGAGCTATGCCTAGACTTCTGACTTACAGAACTGGGAGCTAACAAATGTGTGTTGTCTTGTGCTGCTAAGTCTGTGGAGGTTTATTACACAGCACTGGAAAATTACATGTGTGTTATAAAAAGTTGTTTGCATGAAAATTAAAAGGCAGCTTGAGTTATTCATCTTACTCTAGTACATTTTGTCTTAGTGCACATATTTTTGTGAAACTTGTAATAGTGTTGTAATTGAGAAAAACCATTTTAAAATCTTTTTTCTTTTGTCAAAGTCATATAGTTGAAATCGAGTAATCTGAATGTGTGGGACACAACTCCAGGGTACAGATCAGCCAAATGTCACTTCCACAAGTAAGTTCTCCAAGATCTCCTTGGGAAGAATTAACCTCTTACTCCTCAGAGCCCCCAAAACACATTGTCTGCCTGTCTTTTAGAGCACTGCACACTTTTAACTCACCACACACTCAGGAGTGCCTAGTTTCTTTCCAGGAGACACATAACCTTTTCCAAACTGAAGAATCTCATTCAGGATAAACAGAAACATAATCAGAGACATTATAATGTGGAGAGATAGGGCTAGGACAGTGAATAGGACAAGGTGGTAGGGGAATCAAAAAAAAACCCCAAAAACTGGGAGGAGTCCAAGGATGGCTTCCTGGAAGAGAGAACATCTGAGCTAGGTTTTGAAGGATGAGGACATTTTCCTTGGGGTTGAATGGCCTGGAATATGATTCAAATCAGGAGCCCGACACCCTTGTTTTGGCTCTGCTTCTGACTTACTATGTGACTTTGGGTAACTCTCTGTCCCTCTATGAACCTCTGTTTCTCTGTCTGTACACAGGAGCAAGACGGGGAATTTCTTTGCCTGCTCACTTTTTCTCTTTCCAGTGCTTTCTAAGGAGAGTTTTGTCTTGTCTGATTGCTTTCCACGCTTTTTAGATACAGAACTGAGAAAACAGGGAGACAGAGACAGGATGGAGAAGTAAGAAAGGAGAGAAGGAAAGAAAAAAAAAAAAGCAGTACTTCTGGGAAAGAGCCTAAGGGGACAATTTTTGATAGAAAATGAAGGTTTGGTGAGTGAGGGACACTGAGAGGCAGTAGTGGGGCGTGAGAGGATGCATGAGAACAAAGGTGATTCTAAAGAGGGTTGACATGGACTAGAGACCCTTTGATGTCTTTTGAGAGTTAAAAATAAATATTAGAATCATTTTTAAATTACTTTTGGGAGCTAGACTAATGTTCTTAGGTTTACTACATTTTTATTCATTTCTGAATAAGTTAAAGTGCACATGATTCGAAACCCCAGAGAGCAAAAGAATATGTTTTGCCTTTAGCACCCTCCAGTCAACTTCCACTAGGGATGACTGCTGTTACCAGCTTCTTGTGTGAATTGCCAGAAATATTTTCTGCATATACAAGGATGTGAATGTATATATGACCTCCCTGTTCTGAACACAAATGCTAGCCTACTATGCATACTTTTCTGAAATTTGCTTTGTTTACTTAATGATACAAGTTGGAGATCAGTCCCTGGTAGTATTTATACAGAGCTGTCTCATTCTTTGTTAACAGCCACATAGTATTTCATCATCCTATAGTGGGGATGGATGTAGGTTATTTGATCAGTTCCCTGTAGCTGAACACTTAGTTTGTTTTTAACAGTTTGCCCTTTATACTGCAGTTCTTGAATGTGACATTGAAGGTGCTAAGCCTGAGCCACTTGGGGTCCTGAGATTTGCTGGGATATTCGGAGTGTTTGGTCTCAATGGTATCTTTGAAAGATTCTGATTCATTCTCCGGATCAAGCTCTTCCTGCTGCCCTTCCCCTTGGTTCTCACCCTACTGTCTGGGCCCAGAGTGGCAGCCTCAGCCCTTCACCCTGGCCTGCTCCCTGAAGTCCCCAGAACCCCTCCTGCTCCATAAAAGTCCTCCTGGCCCAACTCTCTTGATTCCAGGGAAGAGTCCCCTGCCAGGAGCTTTTGGCAGAAAAGCCAGGGATAAGGGCCCTGAATAGAGTATAAGTACTTAATTATCAGTTCCTGGATGTGCCTGGGGCCTCCTTGCTTACTTTTCATCTGCTTGTCTGGTTTTCTGTGGATTTTGCCCTCCCTTTCTGCCAGAGGAATTCGCTGGATCTACTCTAAGATCCTGGGGCAGGACCTTACCTGTGGACCTTAAAAAAATGTACCTTCTTGTAGGAGAAGAAATCCTTCCACCTGTAATGGATTGTATGGAATAGTTATTTAGATATCATCTAGAGCCTTAAGTTGACAGACGAGGAAACTGAAGCCTGGATGAGGAGGATTTGCCCAGGGTAACAGAAGATGTGAGTGAAAAGGGCAGGATGGGAACTCGAGGCTCCAGTTCTTACCTCTTCACCTTCTCCTCCTCGACCACAAGCTCAGTCAAGCTTTATTCTCGCAAAATCCAACATAGAAAGTTAACAGAATCGTGGTCTATTCATCCAGTGGACTATGACTCAGCAATTTAAAAGGAGTAAACTACCAATACTTGCCACAAATATGGATAAACCTCAAAATATCATGCTGAACAGAAGAAACCAGATGAAAGAGACTACATGCCATGTGATTCCATTTGCATGAACTTCTAGAACAGGCAAAAGTATATGTACTGACAGGAAGCAGATCAGTAGTTGCCTGGTAATGGATGGAAGGACCGACTATAAAGGGGAATGAGGAAATTTTCTGTAGGGTTAGAAGTGTTCTATTTTGATTGTGGGATGGGTACATGGGTATATATATTTGTCAAACTCATTATACCTCAATGAAGTTAATTTAAAAAGAAAAAAAATGCAACACTGAAATATACATACTCAATTTAGTTAAGAAAACACAATGTGACCTCTGACCTACATGCACAAAATTGACATTGACCAACTCATTTGCAAAGGGCAAGTTCAGCAGTTCATAACTGCCAGGTCAGATGTTTTCCATCTTGGAAGTGAAGTTGTCACAGATTTTGGGCTGACCACCATTTTCCTTAGACTTTTGTTCAAGAACTTCATCTGTCACAGCGACCATTCCTGACTTGGGTCAGATTAGAGAGCTAGTGACTAACACCTATTTGCTCTATATCCAGGAGTTTTATTGGCTTGCTAGATTTAATTTTTCTTCTGCAGAGATCTTCAAAGCTTTTTAGTTGTATCCTTTAAAAAAATAAGTATTTGTTCGAGTAATAATAATCATGTCTGTGAACCCTAATGTAAACTGTGGAGTTTGGGTGATAATGATGTGTTGACATAGGTTCATTGATTGTAACAAATATACCACTGTGATGAGGGATGGTCCCTAGTGGGAGAGACTGTGAATGTGTAGGAGCAGGGGTATGTGGGAACTCGGTCCTTTCTGCTCAATTTTGCTGTAACCTAAATCTGCTCTACAAATTAGTCTGTTTAAGAAAAAAAAAAAAAAAACCTATGTACCTAAAAAAATAATTATTCCTCTCTCAGACAAAAAAAAAAATCATCATCCTGGCTAACATTTATTGCCTGCATTCTATGTTCCAGGAGATGTTCTAAAGATTTTTCACATACTATCTCATTACAGCTTCACAACTATCCTATGAAGGAGCTAGTCTTATTATCCCCATCTTGCAAGTTTGGAAACAGAGTTTGAGTTGTCTGTCCAAGATTTGACAGCTACTAAGTGATAGATGGATGTGAATCCTATCAGCCCAGCTCCAGAGCCCACATAGCTCTTAAGCACTACAGAGCATTGCCTATCAACGTGACCCAAAAAGCGAAAGCAAAGCCCTTTTGCCTCAGGATCCCTTCCTCACTAGGGTCAGAAATTCCACCATTACTGTATCCTCCCTCACAGTTAAGCTTTGCCCTCTCTACATGCCTCCTAAAATAAAACTAGTCAAGGGAAGGGGAACACCAAATCCCTACACGTTAGTTAAATGGGTCTTTCAGATGCTTTCTCTCGACTGTATGGACTGAGAGAGAAACACGGATTGGGAGGTGGGGAAAAGGGTGGCAGGGCATTGAAGGGGCTGAACAGAGAGGCCAGATGTCCCACCTTTCCCAGGATGACCTGCTCAACCTCACATCAGTGGGGCCCTCTGGAAATACAATCCTACAGTCAATCAGCTCTGGTTCTCAGCCCAGAACACTGGTGACAGGGAGCCAAGTGGGTAAGAGGTGACAGGAGAAGCTCTTTGGAATGATGCTTGGAATAGCCCAGGTGCCGCCTCCTGAGCCAGGGTGTCCTTGGGGAAGGCAGGTGGGACAAAGGGCATGACAGGAATCCTCCTCTCTCAGAGGGAAGAGGGTCAGCCTCACTCCTTTGCCTGGGGGTAACTTGCATTCTATTTACCTGAAATCTATTTTTTTTAATTAAAATGTATTTTAAATGGTGCAACAATTTACATAAATACTATATAAAATCCAAGCAACATTTGTAATTAAAAAAATTATAAACATAAAATACAAACAATTAAAATTAAGTCAAGGTCACCCTTGACCACCTGCCCTCCAATCCTAGAGACCTTCCAACACTGCCCCTAATTTGGAGTGTATCTTTCTTTCCTTTTTCTGCACAACATATATATATATACACAGGAAGCGTACTGTTTCAGAGGACTTGTTTGCTTCTAGTTTTAGAATTATGCTTTAAAATTTTTACTTACTTACTTAATTGCAGAGACATAGTTCAAAATTCCAAAGGTTCAATAGGGATTACAGTGAAAAGCAGGTGTTCCTCCCTCCCCTGTTCCCAACCTTCTGGTTTCCTCCCTGGAGGCAACCACCAATTCTAGTTTCCTGTAATTCCTTCCAGAGATATTCCATGCATTTAAAATTCGATGAGTATATACTTATATGTATTTTTCACACAAATAAAGACATTCTTCCACATCTTGGTTGGTTTTTTTTTTTTTCACTTTACAATGTGTCTTTCAGAGTTTCCTTATCAGTATAGAGAGCAGCCTCATTCTTTATTCATACATACATACTATCCTATTATATATGCACAATATTTATTCAGTCCCCTATAGGAAAAAAAGGTTGTTCCCAATATTTTATTACTACCAATAATGCTGCTATTAATATTTTATCCATTATGTTGCATATTTATTTTTAAGATATTAGTGTATCTTATAAAATATGTAAACTATTTTTTAATTATACAAGATATATAAACTATTAGTGGGGATTAGTCAGTTGAGGTTATTAAAAAAGTTTAAATAGCATCTTAATTGTTGATAGATACTGCCAAATAGCCTCCAGGATATACTCATTTATACTGCTTGTAGGTTTGTTTGTTTGTTTGTTTCTACATAAATATGTCATATTATTTACTCTGTCCCACAGACTCACATTTTTCACTCAGTAACATGACATAGGAGTTCTACCTATGTCAGTACACATAGATCTTCCTCATTAAAACCAAAATAAACAAAAATTGCATTATAGTTTCCTGTCATATGGCTGCAGATAGCTTATTTAGTTGATCACATACTGATGGACATTTGGGTGGTTTTCAATTTTTCACTGCCACCAACCATGCTTCAGTGACTATTCTTACATGAATAGAATAGATTCAGAGAAGTGAATTACAAGATTGACAGGTATACAAACTTCAAATTTCAATAGGTTCTGTCAAATTACTCTCCCAAAGTGTGCCAGTTTAGACTTCCACTAATGATGCATGAAAACCTTAGGTGTACATCTAGAACTGGCCCATGTGTTTCTCCTGAATCAAAGCTCAAAGTCTCTGGGATCTTTCCAGGCCCTGAGCCCTACTCTGTAGAATCTGAGTGGATAAGCCAAGTGTTGAGAAGAATGAACACAGAAGAGGGACATCCTGTCCCCCACTAGCTATGTGGTCAACCAGGTAACACAACTCTCTCCAAAGGAAAGGCCACTTTGGGAGTAGGAGAACTGGAGCTCCTCATCACTAGAGGTGTCAGAGCAGAGGTTTGGTATCAACAAATGCACTGAGCTTGTACCCTGCACCAGGTCTGGAGCTAGGTGCCATGACCCAGAGATGAGTCACACCCTGTCCCTGCCCTCTCAGAGCTTGATATTCATGGAGAAAATAGACAAGTAAACAGATGACAATCTTACTGACAATTCTGTCTACTAAGTATTGAGTTGGACTTCCTTTTCTGACAATATCTGGAACTTCCTGCTACGTAACACATGGAAATGCTAGAAATAAAAACAACAAACGTCGTTTAAAATGCACAAATGGACTTCCAACCATTGGGTTTTAACAGACATCTGAGGAGATGAAGGCTTGGGCTTACATGATGTTAGGGGTTGGAACTGAGAGCCTTGATAAATCTAGGACCCTTGAAGGGCTATACCCAAAGTTAAAGTGTGGGCTAGGGGAAAACAAACAAACATCTGGCTACTAACAAAGGAAACAAAAAGGATGTCTTTATCTTGGGCTGGTCTTTGGATGGGAGAAAAAAACTATCTTCTGAGAATTTGAAACTGCATCCCTGCCCTTCATGAGTATGGGGTGATGGGTGTGGGGTTCATATTTACATCACCTGCATGGCTAGGAATCCCCAAGGCTGAGAAATTAAAATAAAAGAAGACCTACTCTGAAAGTATCTCTCAGATGTCTAGCAGAAATGAACTCAAATCCTCTCTGGATCTTCTCCGGGTACCCTCTTCATCCTCTGGCCATTACAGGTTACACAGAATTCCTGTATATAAAGCTCTTCTAAACAGCTAATGATCCACAAAGAAACAATTGATGAAACACACAAGGAAACAACCCATGAGTAAGATTCAGTAGACACAATGAACAGAAGAATAAAACTCCCAAGAAATTCAGACAAAAGAATTATCAGATAGTGATCATTAAGTTGCAGGTTAGAGGCAGGTGCTAAGTGCTTTGGAAGCATATTGAAAGAACTGACTCCTTGATGAAATCAAAATCTTCATAGAGAAGGAAACTTTAAGAATCCACCTTGAAGGATAAGTAGGATTTTGCCAAGTGAGGACAGATGCTATTGGGTGGCTGGTGGGGTGTACCAAGGGAATGACCATTGATAGTTTATTTATTTAGGTGCAAATAGGGCAGAAAAGTGGAGGGTGAGGCAAGGGAGGTAGGTAAGGAGATAGATCACGCTGGCCCTTACAGCTCTTCAATTAAGTGCAAAGAAAAGCCAGTGAAGGGTTTTATGTGAGGGGTTAGTGATATCCATTTGCTCATTTGTTCATTCATCCATTCATTCATTCAACAATAAATATTAGGCATGGAGAATGATTGGACAATGGAGAGTGGCAGCAGAAGACCAGTCAGGAGAATAGAGCAGACATGCAGGTAGCAAATCCTGGTCGTTTAGACCAGGGTGGTGGCAGTGAAGATGGAGAGGAGTAGGTGGATTTGACTGATATTTAGGTCAAAGCTTGAAGGTGGATTGTGTATAAGGGGTGGGGAAGTGAGAGGTGTCAAGGCTGATTCCTAGGTTTTTGGCTGAGCAACAGAAAGATTAGTGGTGTTGGTCACAGAGCTAAGGAATTAAGGAGGAAGAGTGAGTTGTTGGAAAGAAGATCATGAGTTCAGTTTTAGATATTCAGAGTTTTAAGTGACTTTGGAATATCTGAGTGGCAATGTCTAGGAGGTAGTTTGATACATACAGCCTGAATCTCAATAAGAGAAATCTGGGCCAGAAATAAAGATCTGAGAGTCATCAACATGCAAATGGTAATTGAAGCCAGGGAAGTATAGGAGACTCCTTTGGGAGGCCGAGCCCATTTTCTGTTATATTTGTTAAAAGCTTTTAGTTGCAAGTAACTAAAGATCCAACTCAAACTGGATTAAATTAGGAAAGGAATTTGGTTGAAATGTCCAGCAATAACTGCTTCAGGCAGGGCTTGATCCAGTAGCTTAAATAATGAAACTAAGATTCAATCTTTTCTAATTTCTCCAAAACACTTCCTAGGAGTTGGCTTAACTCTTGACAGGCCCTCTCTTTGTGACCGCATGATTGCCTAGGGGAATGGCTCTGCCATGTACCACGGTGACCTTGCATGTATTCACACTGGCAAAGGTTTGAAAAGCTTATCTGAGTCTTGGCAGAATGCCTTGTGATCCTTCCAGAACATGAGAGGCTAGAAGGCTTGTAAAGCAATGAGGCCACCGTTTACTCTCCTCCTTATCTCCCCCGGCAGGCTGTCCTGAGAGTTGTCTTATTGCTCCCCAGATTCTGATGAGCTTTGGGACTTTCTGCCCTACCCTACTCAGAATGGAGATGCAGAATATAAAACCTACTAATGTCAGTCTAGAATTGGCTCCTCAGCAATAGGTGACCCTCCAACCTGTGTTGCAATTGTTCTGTCCCTTTTGTTTCAGTGTCACCCTTTTTCGTGTGTGGAACAAGGATCACAGGAAGCTGGCTTGTTCATCTTGCTGGCTATGTAAGTAATAAACTGCTTAAATCAAAAAGTTGTATCTTTACCAGTAGAATCAGTCAGGCCTTAGCCTTGGCCTTGCCTTATTTTGTCTTATATGTATTAGCTGCCAGCTGCTCCTGGGTCTGGGTGCTTCCAAGCTCAAACCCAGCAGAAAAGGCCCATTGCCCAATAGTTCAATCCAAAATTTCAGAATTGAATCTCGTTAGCTCTGATTGGCCTGATTGGGTCATATACTCACACCTGAACCAATCACTGTGTCAAGGGATTTGTAATGTATTGGTTAGTTTAAGCCATTTAGGGCCCACTCCTAGAAACGAGAGTGAGGTCAGTCTCATTCAAATCATATGGCTGAGAATTCAGGGTCCTGTTACAAAAAGGGAAAGAGAGAATGGATACCAGAAAGCAATAAGCAAAGGCCATTATACATGTCTCCTTTCCCAGAGCAGTGTGTATTTGGGAAGAGGGCATGAGGGGCCTGGATGCACAATTGTGAAGGATGTGTCTCCTGAGCAGGGAGAGAGGTTCAGAGAGAAGAGAATGGGGAAGGGAGAGTCAATCTTCAGCCTTCAGGTTGGAGGCCTAGTTTAGCTCTTGGTTTTTCTAACAGGATGGCTTTTGCAATGGTGGGCACTTGAGGTAGGGGACAGGAAGGAAATTGAGAGGGCTTGAGGTACTGGGTCTCAGAAACCTCAGGGCATTATGTAAGACCAGAGCTCTGGTTCCTTTTGGTTCCTTACAATACTTGGGTCCAATGGTTGAGGAGGGAACTGGCGTAAATCTTCCAGTTCACCTAGCCCAGGAACCAGAGAAGACAGATGGTGAGAACGCTGGTTTCTCAGCCCAGTGTCACCACTGACATGGTGGGGAATCCTCAGCCAGGTGCTGCTTCTCTCTCGGTCTTAATTTCCCAATCTGTACAATGAATTAGACCAGACCTGTTTTACTATTTCAGTCTGAAGGACGCCTTTATCTTTCCCTACATGCCACTGTCTTCTACTCATCCCCCTTTGTTGAGCTGTTATTGTTTTCAAGTTTTTGTATAGTTTATTGTCTTCTGGTGAAGAATCTGCACAGTCAAATACAGATCAAGTCCACGCTATATCTTTAATTCTCCTTTTTGCTTTTATAGAAGCCCTGATTTTTCCACTCTATTCTTGTATTTCTTTTGCTGATTTTCTTGGAGTTTTTTCCTTCTCATCGAGGCCACATCTTGCAAATCTATGTTTGGGTTGATTTCTCTTTGCATAATCAAAGAAATTGTAAATTTTATCAAAGTCTGTTGTTTTGCCACTGCTGAAGTGACTTCAGATCTGAAGACAAAGATAATTATCTGGTGTATTCTCTGGTTACATCTTGGTTAGTTTTTCTTGATTGCTATCTTAGGTACTGTTGCTTTCACAGGGTAAAGGACCACTGTGACCATTTGTTTCTGTAGAAACAGTTGATATGTCATGAATTTCCTTGCCTGGCTGGTTACTGTGTCATTCAGAATGGTGACAGTTCAAAAACAATAGACATCCCAGTGAAAATTGGATGCATGTCATAAGCAGATGATTCAAATTTACTTAAAGTCAATAGTAAAAAATACATTTAAAATTGACTACACGTCAATAAAAAATAAAAATTCTTTTAAAATTGCAAAACAAAAAAAAAAACTGCTGGGCTGAAACCTTTTGGGGTGTTCAGGCTTTTTTGGACATGTGGCACACATTCTCCTTGTTTGGCCCAGCAACAAACGTTTCTCTGCACAAAAAAAAAAAAAAAAAAAAAAAAAAAAAAAGAATGGTGGTGGCTCATCAGGCAGCCAGGGAGGAAAAAAGCTCTCAGTTGTGTTTAAAGGTTTTATATACTCCTCAATCTGATACTGTTGCTTTAAGTTTCTGTCTCAAATTTTTACTAATAAAAATCTCAGAGAACTGTTCTTCAGACCTTTACAGGAGCCAGGATCTGAGTGCTAAAGACAAGAAATAGGGGAATTTGAGAAACAATTGATCAGTGCTACCTCCAAAATGTCTCTTGAATCCACCCACTTTTCTCTACCACCCTGATCCAAGCCACCATCTTCTTTCACCTGGTTGACTGCAGCAGCCTTGGCACTGGTCCCCCTGCTGCCACCCCTCACTCCCTCCAATCCATTCTTCACTCAGTAGCCAGAGAGAGATTATTTTTAAAATCTAAGCTGTGATCATGTTCCAATTCTACTTGAAACCCTTTAGTCGACTTCCCTGGCTCTTAGAATAAAAATCCCACGCAGCATCATGGTCTACAAAGGCCATTTGACTCTTGCCTATTTCTCCAGTCTTACCTCTTGCTCACTTCACTCCTACATTGGCTTCCCTCATTGCAAGCCCACTGTAACCTCAGTCCCTGCTTCCCCATACATACCATTCACCATTGCCAGTTCTTCACATCTACGGCTTCTTCTCATCCTTTAGGTCTCAGCTTAAATATCACCTCCTCAGACAGGCTTTCCTTGACCACACAGTTCAGTCTATAGTTGGCACTCCGTTATTCATTATCACTCCTGGTCTATTGCCCTCATTGGGCTGATCACAGCCTCTATTTTTATTGTTTTGTATGACTCCCTGCTAGACTATAACCTCCAGCATGGGAGGGAGAATGTCTATCTTTCTTATCACCATTATTAGAGGATATTTACCTGCCCCCCTACCTCCGCCCCTCATCCAGCATCCAGTCACTTTTTGCCTTCACCAAAATGACTTAACTGAATTGTCTTCAGGGTTTGCTGTCCTAAGGCAAGCATGGTCAGTTCATGGTCCAGATTCTTACAGATCCTTTTTTCTTGCTGCCTTGCACATAGGCAAGAGGCAGGTACAGGACCTAATCTCAGTCAATTTCATGCTCTTTCCAAGAGCTTGGACTCTTGAATGGTATGATGCAAAGGCATTAAAAACTGGTTGGAGTTCATTCTTTCCAGTGGTGGTACCTGGTAGACCTGACAGGTGGTTCCTACTACCCAGGCTGTGTGATGTTGCTTCCCTGGGTCCTGACTATTCCAAGTCTGGTTCCTCAGTCTCCTCTTTGACCCTGTTGCGCTCCCTCATAGCCTCCTAGTTAATTTCCTTTATGTTAAAGATGGACAGAATCAGTTTGCTCTTTGGAATAAAAACAAATGTACTTCATAGATTGTAACTCCATAGCCTAGTGCAGGATTTGGCAATGATGCGTGTTCAATAAATGCTGAATTAAAAACTACCTATGTGTGTGGCTTAAAGCTGGTTACTCACTATCTCAGAGCCTCAATTTCTTCCTCTCTAGGTGACACACATATTGTCTGGGATCTATGGTTTTTCAGGATCTATTATTTCCCTTACTTCAATTCTCTACCCTCCCTTCTCAGCTACAACAACAACCCAACCCAACCCAACCCAACCCAACCCAACTTAACCCAACCCAAATTCCTCTCATTTTCTCAGGCATAGCAGCTTAACCACAACATCTGGATCCTGGTTCTGCCACTTATTAGCTGTGTGACCCCAGACAAATGACTAAATCTCTTTGCACCTCAGTTTCCTCATCTGCATGTAGTGAGGGGAAATTATAGTACCTGTAATTTTAGATATAGATATAGATATAAAGCACATATATATACAAAACATGCAGAACTCTCAAAATAATACTTAGCACAGAGTAAGCCCTGAATACTTGCTAGCAATTATTATTACTTTAATCTTTTTTTTTGCATAAACTACAGGATTCCTGTGCCTTCAAGGTAATGTTTTTCCAGGTATGGTTCCTAAACCACCAGCATCAGTACAACCTGGAGAGATTAAGAATGTAAATTCCTAGGCTCCACTTCAGACCTAGTGAATCAGTCTCGAAGGCAGAACTAGGAAATTTACATTTAAAAAATACATCTCCCAAGTGATTCTGATTCTCAATCATCTTAAGATATTGAGACATACTATACATACTATAAAATTCACCCAATTAAAATACACAGTTCAAAAAAAAAAGTACATAGTTAGTGGTTTTTGGTACATTCAGAGTTGTACAACCATTCCTCAATCTAATTTTAGAACATTTCATCACTCTAAGAAGAAATCCTGTATCCATTAGCAGTCATTTTCCATTCCCTCCCCTTCCAACCACCCCAGCCCTAGGCAACCACCAATCTGTTTTCCGACTCTATAGATTTGCCTCTATAGCGATATTCTGGACATTTCATATAAATAGAATTATACAATATGTGGTCTTTTGTGACTGGTTTATTTCACTGAGCATGTTTTCAAGGTTTATCCATGTAGCATATATCGGGACTTCATTATTTATTATTGCTCAATTATAATCCATTGTATAGATATACCACATTTTGTTTTTCTATCCATGAGCAAACAAAATGAGTATTTGGGTTGCTCTTATTTTTTGGCTCTTATGTATAATAGCTATAAATAAGCCATGAACATTTGTGCATATGTTTTTGTGTGGACACATGTTCATTTCTCTTGGCTATATAGCTCGGAGTTGAATTGCTGGATCGTATAGCAACTATATGCTCAACATTCTGAGGAACTGTCAAACTGTTTTCCAAAGTGGCTACAGCATTTTACATTTCTACCAGCAATGTATAAAGGTTCAATTCATCCAATTTTGTCAATACTTGTTATTATCTGTCTCTTATTGTAGCCATCCTAGTGGGTGTGAGGTGGTGTCTCATTGTGATGTTGACTTGTATTTTCCTAATCGCTAATGATGTTTAGAATATTTTCACGTGTTTACTCGCCACTTGTGTATCTTCTTTGGAGATATGTTTATTTAGATCTTTTGCCCATTTTGAATTGGGTTATTTGAGTTGTGAAAGTTCCTCATATACGCTGGATAAAAGTCCCTAGTCATATGACTTACAGATATTTTCTCCCATTCTGTGGGGTTTTTCATTTTTTGATGGCATCCAAAAGCATGAGTTTTACATTTTAATGTTCAGTTTACTTATTTCTTCTTTTTTGACTGTGCTTCTGGTGTTGTATCTAAAAAACCATTTCCTAACTTAAGGTCATGAGGATTTATTCCTATATTTCCTGCAAGGGAACATAGTTTTAGTTATATTTAGGTCTATGATCCATGCTCATTCATGTTTAAGAACCATTGGTTTGGATCACACCTTCTACCCACAATAGCTAATCACTGTTTTTCCATACAAAAGCATCTTCATCCAAAGAATGTTTAAGTCATCTCTTAAGATCATGTAAATAATAATAACAACAGCCGACTAATGTATATTAGCTAAGCATTTAAAGTTGCATAGTCTTGTTCAGTCTTCACTATGTTATGAAGTGGTTTAAAATTTTCCAATGGCACATGGATTGCACTTTGAATAAAGCATGTTATAATCACCTCCACTTTTCATGATGCAATACACTTCACTCTAAGATGATGTAATAATAAATCTGTCTCCTCCTTTTATGCAAAAGGGGATACTAACACTTACACCTTTAGGAAGGCAGGTTGTGCAGATTAAATAAGCTCATGTATGTTAAAAGTATGGTGCAGTGCTTGGCAGAGGGGGATTCAAAGGATGAAAGTGCTTCTCTCTATTCCCTCAGGACCCCCTCCCCTAAAGGAGATCTGCCCCTACCACTGGTCCAGAAAGCTATCAGCTTGAGGGCTGATTTTTGCATTCTTTTCACATCTTGCTCCCCTTTTTCCTTCTCTAATCATTGGTTGTAATTTTACTTGCATTATTCTTAAGACTATTGCATCTCTTCAACTACTCTCCAAGGTCTACAAAGGCAGGGGGTGCAACTTTGTCACTGTAATGTTCCCCAACACACAGTACAGGGCCTGGGAGTATACCTATTTTTTAAAAATGTACAACTGACCACATCACTTCTTGGTTTAAAATTTTCCAATGGCACGTGGATTGCACTTTGAATAAAGCCCAGATTTCCAAACATAGCAAACAGGTTTCTTCCTGATTCCCTATCTGCCTCTCCACCCACACTTTCTCCACTTGGGTCATACTTGTTTCCTATCTCAAACACACCTGGCTGTTTCCTGACTCAGAGTTTGTTCCCTCCACTTGAAAGCACTGGTATGTTCCCCATCCTTTAGGTCTCAGTTCATATGTCTCCTTTTCCCAGAGCCTTCCCTGACCACCCTGTCTGATATTACCACCACATTTCCCACCGAGTTGTTCTTGATCATGCAACCTGTTTCGTTTTATTCACAGATCTTAAATTTCCTTATATATTTACTATTTTAATTCTTCTAGCTAACATTTAAGCACTCACCATAAGCACTTTTCATTAATTAATAAAGTGCGGTGCTACTTAATGCCTATCAACAGGATCTCCAACTCCAAAAGCCAGATCTCTACTGTTTGCCAATTTCTGTGGTGTAAACACTTCCTTTGGTTAGGATTTCACACTATCAACCTGAAATCACTGAACACCAATTTAGGAAGGGAAGGGCACACCAGTATATAGTATTTGCCATAGTGATACAGCAGTGGTGAATAACCTCAAGAGCACAGATAAAACAAGAGTAGGTAGAGAAAACAATTAGGAAGTCATGCGTTTTGAGTATTTATTACTTTGTTTTTTATATAATTCATTTAATTGTAAGTTTATATAATTTACTTTTTTTTTTAACCATCTTAACCATTTTTTTAAATTGAAGTACAGTCAGTTACAATGTGTCAATTTCTGGTGTACAGCATAATGTCCCAGTCATACATATATATCCATATATTCGTTTTCATATTGCGACGGGCAAAATTTCTAAGCATTCCTCAGTCGTTTTTAGCTAGCCCACAACAAGCCAATAACCAGCACATTTTTTTTTTCAGATGAGGAACCCGAGGCACAGAAAGGTTAAGCAATTTGTACAAGGCTGCAAATCTAATAAATCTGCCTACTACTCCAAAATGTAAACTCAGAAATCAGTATAGTGCCTGGCATATAAATAAATGAATATTTATATTTTTTTATATTTATATTTTTTATTTATAAATATATAAATATTTATATTTCATACTCTTTAAAAACATAAAAAAGAAACATTTTAATATTAAAAACACACACATAAGAGTGAAATTAACATCTCTTTAAAACTCGTTCACAATCCTAGGACGATAACTGCCTTCGCTTTTCTATTTTCAGCAGCACTTCAACACCTCGGCAGTTTCACAATTCACCTGCTACCTAAGGAGACATCGCCCAACCCTTTACTACAAGCTTGAGACGCCGCGCTTTCCGTCGTCCCGCCCGCTTTCGCTGCAAGGCTTCCTGGGAGTGGTAGTTCCCAGTCTGGCAGCTACGGCGGCAGCCGCGAGGCGCGCCGGCCAGCAGAACTACACAGGGCGGCGCACAGGTCGCGAGTTCTCTTCTGCCTCGCCTTTCCTTCCCCACTCGCGCGCCCGCCCCAGCTATCATGGCGGCTCCCTTGGCCCTGGTGCTGGTGGTGGCCGTGACCGTGCGGGCGGCCTTGTTCCGCTCCAGTCTGGCCGAGTTGATCTCGGAGCGGGTGGAGGTGGTGTCCCCACTGAGTTCTTGGAAGAGAGGTGAGGCCACCGGCTCGAGTAGGCGGCCAGGCCCCGCCTGTGCGCTCCTGGCCTCTGTGAATGGAAGGCGGGGGCAGTGGCTGCAAGCTCAAGATTCTGAGGGAACTGATCCGCTCTCAGGTCCCCAGGGAGGACAGGAGGGCGGGGCCCCTGGGCGGGACTGCGGAGGAGAGGAGGCCTGAGATTGTGTGGTGGGGTTGGGGTCGTAGGGGCCGGCTCACCTGCGGGGTGGGGATCTGAGGGGGTGTGTCCCACTCGGGTCCTGAGTTGAGGGATGTGGTCTGAGGAAGGTCAGGTTGAGGAAAGGGCGTGCTGGGTGGAGTGGGGTTTGGCGAGAGATCGCAGGTGTTGTATCCTGGGTACGGGATAGTGTGTGAGGGGAGCCCAAGTCAGAGGACCAGTCCTGCTTAAGCGAGGAGAGTGTGTGAGTGTGCTTAGAAGCCTATTCTCAGGCTGAGACTTGCAGTCTAGTTTTTCCTACTGTGTCTTCTAAGTTCTTCATCAAACATAGTTGTATACTAGCGTCTCCAAAGAGAATTTGGGTCAAAGGATCCACAGGCTAGTGGGAGACGCAAACAGATAGTTAGAATCATTTATGAAAAGTGTACATCCAGTTACTTCCATGGAGTTCTGCCCCTGAAGAAAGTGTCCCCTCCTCTTCCAGTTTTTTAAGGATGTGGGATTTGAGCTAACTCTTGGAGGATGTAGAGTTTGAAAAGAGATTAGAGAAAGGGGAGTTCCGGGTAGAAAGTAAACAGGATCAAGAAATGTTGAAGGATGTGAAATGTCCAAAGTAAGGGAGTAATGAAGTGGGAGTTAGGTTAGGGCCAGAGTTTGAAGATTTTTTAAACATTCTTACTGAAGTACAATATACGTACAATGCACATACAAGTGTAGAATTCAAAGAATTTTTACAAACTGTATATATCCATGTAACCAGCACCCAGATCAAGAAATGGAACATTATCAGCACCCCAAGAGTCCCCTTCATATCCTCAAACTTCAAATGCTAGGGTTTTGATGTTATCCCATAGACATTTGGGAATGGGGAATGGCATAATGAATGGGCGTTTTATGAATAATTAGAGGTAAGATTTCAAAAAAAACTTACTGTGCATCAGAAACTATGGTAAGCCTCATTTTATCCTCCATTACTCTGTGTGTTAGGTGGTGTTATTTTCCCCATTTCACAGATAAAGAAACTGCGATTAAGAGAAGTTAAGTAGTTTGCCCAGGTTTTCCAGTTGATAAGTGGTAATAAAGGTAGTTGTAATTTGTCTATGTGATGGTAAGAGCTTAGACTTGATATCTTTGCATATAATATTTGCATATAATTATTTGTTGAACAAACTGAGTTGTTCCTTGGTTCCTGCTTTGTTCTGGATTCCAGAAGACCCAAGGCAGTATTAGCCCCTCCTTCCTCTGCTTTCTTAGCCCTTAAGTATACCTCTATTAAGATCATTATTAAAAATAAGAAGTGCTCACTTTATATCATAATTATTTGTTTATACCTGATAACGCCACTGTACTATGAGCTTCTTGAAGGCCAGAACTGTTTTATTCATTCCTGAATCGTTTGTGCCTGGCATAGAGTAGTTGCATAGTTACTGTTGAATAAATATTGAAGAAAAGAAAACAGATTTTATGTTTAAAATAAAATAAAATAAAATCTGTTTTCTTTTCTGGTTACTTATAGGATCAACAGGATGAAGGATCCAAAGATGAGGCAATGTAGTGTGGTGATTAAGAGCACAGGGTCTGGGATCTCAAGAAACATATGAGCGTTTCTCTGCAACTTAGTATTTGTGTGACACAGATAACATTTCTAACATCAATTTTCTCATCTGTAAAGTAGGAAGTTATAATATGTACTCCACTAAATGAGATAATCCATGTTGAAGCTCTTAGTACTATGGTAAAAGCCAAAAAGTGGCTAATTCACAGATTTTGAGTTTAAATAATAGGGAAATAGATGAGTTGGCTGAAATAGATGAGTCAGCAAGGATAGCAGTAAGTCTTTAATGTGTGCGTAAGGTGATAGTGTGATATCCAAAGTTTAGATCTGGAACTGAGTGTCAATGTCAGGACTAGAGAGAGATTTGGTAATCTCCCATCTGGTTCTGATTAAGTCAGGACAGTTGTCCCATTTTGGAGGGGTACAACATCTGTACATACCACTTGTTTTCAGAATATATTTTAAGATGGGATATTTTTTAAAGCCAGTGATTGTATTAAACCCTGGAAGGCAGACATTTAAATATATTGAAGTAGGAGCCCTTCTGGTGTCACATGATGTTTTCAGTTTTTAAATGACCAGTCCTGGGAGGAGGGTGTAGCTCAAATGATAAAGCACATGCTTAGCATGCATGAGATCCTGGGTTCAATCCCCAGTACCTCCTCTAAAAATAAATAAATAAGTAAACCTAATTACCTCCCCCCACCAAAAAAACAATTAAAACAAAGAAACAAACAAATAAATGACCAGTCCTTTGGGTAAAGGGTCTTAGATCCGAATAGATTTTGATTGGCTCTAATCATGGACTGATTTTTTTTTTTATGGACTGATTTTTTAATGGGAATAAATGAGAAGTTATATGCTTGGAAGGGCGGATTCTTGTCTTCAAATACCTGAAGGGTTTTAAATTGATATGTTGTTAATTCTTTCATATCCCAAAGGCAGAATTCCAACTCAAACTGTCCAAATTATAATAAAAAATTAATTTATTGGCCTATATAACAGAACAGTCCACGGTAGACCTTGACTTCAAGCATAGCTGGATCCAGAGCCTCAGTGATTTCATCAGGACTAATTATTTTTCCATCTTGGCATTGACTGCATTCAGGAAAGCTCTTCCCAGGTATTGGCAAGATTGGCCACTAATAGCCTCTGACTTTTATATTCTCAGTGTCAAGTCCAGTAGAAAGAGGGTGATTCTTCTTCAGTGAGAACAACAGAACCCTTGGAATTGAGTCACGTTGGACTTATCTGGGTAATAATGCCAGTTCTTAAACCAATTACTGTAATCAGCCCAGGTCATGTATCTATATCTCCCACTTTGGAGAGGGAGCAACTTCCCAAACCATGGAAGCGGGGTGTTATCCCATAGGAAAACTAGCTGTTACCAGAAGAGGAGGAAGTTGATGCTGGGCAGGAGAAAATAACAGATACCCATTAGAACAGGAAAGAGATGTTTGCTGTGTCACTCATTTCTACAGACCCATCAATTTATTTGATAGTCCAACTAAAATTTATACAAATTTCTTACATGACAAAGTGCAAGCATGTGCTTCTCAGTCCAATAAAAATAATAATAACTAACACTGATGTAATGCTTGCTACATGCCAGGTACTGTTCTAAGCACTTTAGGTATGTTAAAAAAAACTAATTTTGTTCCCACGGTGCCCTGTGATATAAATACTGTTAGCCCTTCTTTTTAAGTGAGAAAATCAAAGTACAGAGAGATTGTCACTTGCCCAAAGTCACATAGATAATAATGTTTTATGTAACTAGCTAGCAGTCTTTAGGCATGGTTGTTCCACCAGAGTTCACTATATACCATGTTGTGTTATCTGTCAAGAATAATTTTGGAATGTTTCTGTCATATTTTGGTGTTTCCTCAGCCTTTGACATAAAGATTAGGAATTACTATGGGCTTAGCTTCTTGAGTTCAGGATAGAGCTCAAACTATTAGTGTGTATTTAGAAATCCACCTCCAATGCAGCTGTGAAAGTCAGGGTCAAGAGGAACACTTCTGATAGCACTAGTTTAAAAAAAAAACCAACACCCTTTTATTGTTAAACCACACACAACAATGTATTGCTTGGTGAATTATCATAAGGCAAAAACTTTTGTAATCGTCATCCAAATCAAGAATCAGAACTTTGCCACTCACCCTAGAAGCCCTTCCATATGCCCCATCTCAGTCACAGCCTCCAGTTCCCCTCATAAGTAACCATTATCCTAACTTTTATAGTAATGACATTTTTTATTTCTTTTTTCTTATTACCCAAATGAGCATCCCTAGACACTATAGCTTAGTCATGCCCTTTAAAAAAACTTTGTGTATGTCTTTTAAGTCTCCCTTAATCTTTAAGTTCCGCATCCATTGTATCCTTTTCTTTACTATTCATTTGTTCTTAAACAGATCTGTTTGACCTGTAGAATTTCTCATAGTTTGGATTTTCGATTGTGTATTCATGGTACAGTATAACACATTCTTGTGTCGTCTGTATTTCCTGCAAATTGGCAGCTGGATCCAGAGACTGGATACTACTACTTTTTTGTTTGTTTTTTTAGATTTTTTTATTTGAAATAATTTTAGACTTAGAGAATATTTGCAAAGATAGTACAAAGAGATCCTGTATACCCTTCACCCAGCTTCCCCTAATGTTAACATCCTGCATAATGATGCAGTAATCAAAATTAAGAGAATAACTATATTCATGTATAACAATCATAGTTGTTATTCAGATTTTACTATTTTTTTCTAGTGTTCTTTTTCTGTGCCAGGATCTGATTCAGTATCCCATATTGCATTTAGTTGTGTCTCTTTATTCTTCTCCAAAGCTTCTCCTCAGCTTTGCCTTTTCTTTTATGACCTTGACAGTTTTGAAGCATACTGGTCAAGTATTTTGTAGAAAAGTTTCTCAATTTGGTTTTATCTAATGTTCTCTCATAGTTAAATTGAGATAATGGATTTTGGGGAAGAATCCCACTGACGTGATGTGACCCTCTCAGTGCACTGGATTGGAGGATACACCATATTGAAATGTCTTATTATTTCTAATGTTAACCTTAATCTCTTGATTAAGGTAGTATCTGCCTGGCTTCTCAACTGTAAAATTACTATTTTCCCTTTTTAATTAGTAAACATTTGGGGGATATACTTTGGGGCTTTGTAAATATCCTGTTTCTCTTCAAGTTTTTGCCCACTACTTTTTGCATTTATAGGTTGAACTTCCCTGCAGTAATCATTACTGTGGTGCTCTAATGGTGACTTTTCTATTTCCCTATTTCCTTCTTTATGTATTAATTGGAATTCTGTTAGGAAGAGTTGTCATGTCATTTAGTTAATTAATTAATTCATTCATATTTATATCAGTATAGACTCATGGGCATTGATTTTATTTTCTGGATTATAATGCATACTTCTTTGCCATTGGGACCTATTTCCAGTTGACTCCTTTGTCCTTTTGACATACCTCCCTCTCACTTTCTTTTATTGTTGTTGGTTTTTTTGTGTGTGTATTTTGTTTTTAGCATTTTATTACTTTCTGGAACCAGGAGATGCTCCAGGCTTGTCTTGTATTTCCTTGGTCCAGCTTCAGAATTGACTTCTCCAAGGAGTCTTTGTTCCTTTATTGGAGAATGTTATTTAGAAACCAAGATCTGTATGTTAGGTGTGTTTATTGCACTGTTTCTAGGACCCTCTAGACTTGAAATATAAGGATACACTTTTTTTGAGAAAGCTGAATGCATGCCCTTCTTGATATGGGAAGCTCAAAGACAATGTTTGTCTTATACTAGATGATAATGCTTTTATTATCACCCATAGGAAAAGTATATCAAGGTAACTAAGAATTCTTGCTTCATGAGATCTATCAGTTAAGAGTGAACAACTTTATGAAAAAAAAACACTGATATTTTAGAATAATTGGCTGTAATAATTAGCTTTTATAGTCAACTATTGTAAAACATTAGTTGTTAGGTAATAATCCTGTGAGGTGGAAATGTTATTCATTGCTCTGGTGTACTTTGCATGGATTTTATTTTGGGGGGTACTCTAGGAAAAAGCATGGCTTAAAGCTATGGGTTCTTTAGTTTTTTTTAATTGAGTTTCTTTTTCCCCAAACAGGCATTTTGTGAAACCTACGTCAGAATGTTTCCAGCAAAATATTATTGGACCATTTTTATATGTATTAGAATTTGGGGGCCCTGGTTATTCTTTTATACATAGGATAGATTCACTATTATATTCTAGAGGATTTTGGTACTCTATAGCTCAGATTATAGTTCTCAAATGCACTGCAGACCATGCCAGAGTTTTCAGTCTTGTGCACCAAAATAAGAAAATAAGGGCATTGTGAGAAGTTTATCATAAAGCTAAATATATTCCAGTAAAAATATTGTGAGTTTCTGCTCTTCCTATACTTTTTTAGTGTTATAGCTAGTGGTACTAAATGGTAGTGTTTGTGTTTTTTTTAATGTCTTTACATGAATTTGATTCTATCATTTATCTATTAAGTAATATTGAGGTCGAATTTAATCATCAAGACAGTAGAACCACATTCCAGGCACTTGCCAGAGAACAGATTAACAAATTCACTAGTGTACAATATCTAGAAAAGGCATATCTGAGAGAAATTACTTTTAGACAGTTGCCTGAAAGGTATGCAGCTACATAATCAAAAATTTCCCTTTGGATTAAGTCAGTGGAGAGTGATGTTCCTGGGCAGCATCTTAGTGGTCCTCCGTAAAGTTGCTTTTACTGCTCTGTGGCTGGATGCCATTGACTTAGATTGAGTGTTGCCTAGTGAAGTGGCCTGATGAATCATCTCCTTGGGTCTCCAGTAAAGCTGTTAGTGAAGGGTTTGGTAGTTGTGTTACACAGCAGCTTCCTTATGTGGCTCCATGATGGAAGTTTCTCTCTGGTCCTAGTACAAGGACCAGTTACAGTTGTCTTGAACAGTGGGCTTTGTTTTATTTTTCAGATACCATGAATTATACAACTGATAGGTTTCCTTCTAGGGTAGGTTTATAAAGTTTAAAGCCATGCTTATGGCCCACTCATTACAAATATATAGTTATTTTTTAAACAGGCTCTGTAACTTTGATTTTGTTTTATTTGCCTTTTTTGAATAGGTAATTTAGCCACATGGTTCAAAAATCAAAGGTGCAAAAGTCTATATGATTGAAAGGCACCTTTCTACCATTTTCCTATACTACCTAGTTCTGTTCCCTGGAGGGAACTGTTTCTTATGTTTATCAGTTTCATATTTATATATGTAATGCATTTTAAAACTTACACATTTTATAGATTTTTGTGGCTTCATTTTATGTTTTTCTCATCTTTCGTCATTCGTTTTCTTTTAAAATTAATTTTCCTGTTAATAATTATAAAGTAATGCATGTTCATTGCTCAAGATTCAGAAACTAAAGAAAAGATAAAAGGAACCAAAAATCTTCTGTAATCTTATCATCCAGAGGTGGTTGCTGTTAATTTTTTGTTTATTTTTATTTGGTTTATTTAATGTTTCTGTTTTATGCTTGTTTTGAGGCATTTCTCATTGAATACATATTCATTCTCTCTCAAATAATTAAATGAATGAATGCTGATAAATATTTAAAGTAAAATTTGATTGTATTTTACATGTCGTGTTATGACCTGCTTTTCATTTAAGACTATTTTATGGACATCTTTCCTTCAGTAAATATACAGTTGACCCTTGAACAGTGCAGGAGTTAGGGACACCTACTGACCCTCTGTGCAGTTGAAAATCCAAGTATCATTTTTAGTCAGCCCTCCATATACACTTTTCCTCCATACCCTTGGTTCCTCCATATCTTCTGTTCTGCATCCACTGATTCAACTAACTGCCAGTTGTGTGTGTAGTACTGTAGTATTTACTGCTGGAAAAAATCCACATATAAGGGGACCTGTGGAGTTCAAACTCATGTTGTTTAGAAGTCAGCTGTATATCTGTAATATGCTTTTAAGTTTTAACTCAATTTTGTAATAATTTTAGATTTTCAAAAAAGTTGGAAAAATAGTACGTTGAGTCCCTGTTTACCCCTTACCCAACTTCTACTGTTACCATCCTATATAACCATATTACAATGACCTAGACCAGAAAATTAGCATTAATACAATACTATTAACTAATTTATAGACCTACAGAATTTTTACCAATTATTCCACTAATGTCCTTTTTTTCTGGTCCAAGATTCAATCATGACCCCACACTGTATTTAGCTGTTATGTGTCCTTAGTCTCTTTCAATCTGGGATGCTTCCTTAGACTGAAGATTTTTAAAGAGTACTGACCAGTTATTTTGTCTCTCAGTTTGGTGTTTTTCTCATGATGAGATTGAAATTATGCTTTTTTGGCAAGGATACCACATTTCCGGTATGAGGATCACAGTATTTTTATCCCCATCTCAGTGAATCATGTCAGGAGGTACTTGCTGTTGATAATGTTAACTGGTTAACATATTACTGGTGTTGTTAACTTAGGTCACTTGAGTTAGGTAGTGAATGCCAGGTTTATCCACATAAAATTATTATTTTTCCCCTTGCAAACATTCTGTTTCCAATCATATTTTTACCCACTAATTTTAGTATCTATTGTTGATACCTTTCACAGTTATTACTGTGGGGTCTGCCAAATGGTGATTGTCTATTTCCATCTTCCTTATACATTTGATGTTTATAATTCTCTATGGGGAAGAGCTTTCTTTTCTCTTCCACTTATTTATTTATTCAGTTATTTATAACGTAGTATGATTTTTAACTATAAAGTGCCCCTATCTATTTGTCTGTATAACTATCCACATATACATATGTATATACATAAAAATACATGTACATAAATCTCCATTAATAGACATTAGAGTTATTTAAAATTTTTTAGTACTCTGAGCACCATAATAAACATACTTCTTTCGGCACTTGTCCAGTTATTTCCGTGGGATAAATTGCCCTGAGAACAATTTATTTCTGGGTCAGAAGACACACACTTAAAAAGTACATATTGCCTATAGAAAAGTTAATACAAACGTCACACAAACAAGCAGCGTATAAGAGTGACTGCCATTTTCCTACTCTATGGACAACATTTCTCAGAGCTTCTAATTTGTTATCTTACTGTTTTTTGGAATGGAGCAGAATATATACAAATGAAACACTTTTTAGAGTGGATGGAAGCTACAAGGAGATGGTAAGAAGCTTATCTTTTAACATAAAATTTTCTCATGAGTGCTGCCCCACAATGGGCAATGTATAGAAGAAAGTTCTGCATCATCTGAAATCAAGACTTAAATTCACTTGCTGGGAATGAGGTAAAGGGGGTTAGACAGACCGTGAAGCCCTTCATGTTCCCGGGAGTATCGAACACTGGTTTATGGCCATCTGCCTATGTCTCTGAAGTAAGAGTGAACTTCGATGTCTTACTTTTCAGTGGTTGAAGGCCTCTCTCTGCTGGACTTGGGAGTGTCTCCGTATTCTGGAGCAGTATTTCATGAAGTAAGTGCTTTGTTTTCTTTTCTGGGTACCAAAGAGTAGTTTATAGTCACAGATACCAAAGCCTAACCTCTGTTTTGTACAAACATTTAAAAGATCTATTTTTAAAAATCATATTTAGAAACCGCCCTTTTTAAAATGTCCTCTGCTTAAGAAGATTTCACAATTGCAGTGGAAATGATCCAGATTAAGATTGTATTTTGGGGAAGCAGATGAGATTTCTGTAGAACTTACTATTTTTGTTGGCAAACACATTGTAAACAGTTCTCAGTCCATGAATAGGTTATATGCTAATTGGCATGTAATTGGTTCTTTGGAATATGCTTTTCCATGAAAACTGTGAAAGCAATTGTTGGCTTCTTAGAAAGCTCACAAAAGCCTATTTAACCCATAAAATTAGTTCTTAAGATGAATAAAATCACTCTTAGGTCACCATCATCTCTTGCTTGGGTTACTACAATAGCTTCCTGACAAGTCTTTCTGCATTCAGTCTGGCTCATTTACTTTTCATTCTGCAATCAGAACCATCTTCCTGAAATGTAAATCTCATTTTGTCAGTGTCCTACTCAATACCTTGGAATGTTCACCACTGAGCTCAGGATAAAATCCAGAACCTTAGCATGCATAGAAAGCCCTGTGGGCCCTGCTAACCACATCAACTGCATATCTTTCCATTTTCCTCTTCCCATTTTTATTGACCTTACCATTTAGAAGTCTTCTAATTTGACAATTTAACCCCTAATTTTTATAATTGCTCCCTCTTTCTACTTTGAGAACAATTTTTTTGGTTTGTCTATCAAATTTTGTTTTTTTCCCCGAACATTCAGCTTGGTTCTCATAGAGATAATAACTCTTTTGCATTCATATTTCATTATCTTTGTAGTGCTATCTAACTGAACCACAGTGACAAGAGCTACTAGCAGAAACAGGTTAGGAACAATTGAAGAGACTTTTTTTGTTGTTGTTTGTTTTGTTATGTTTTGAGGGGAGGTAATTAGGTTTGTTTATTTATTCGTATTTATTTATTTTAATGGAAGTACTGGGTACTGATCCCAGGACCTTATGCATGCTAAGCATGCACTCTACCACTGAGCTATATACCCTCCCCCAACAGACTTTTTAATGAGCACACAGTTCAGTTATTGGAAACAGATGTGTGTGGGCATACTCAAGCATAGCCCACCAGCCATGAGCTCAGTGTTCTGTGGGCCTTGGGCAGTATGTTTTCTAGACAGAATAGGAGCCCCCTGAGAGAGTTTTGACATACTTTTATTGTGCTCCAGCACCATATTCTCTCTTATCTATGTGTCTTTGCTCATGTTGTTTTCTCCTTGTGGCAAGCCATTCTTTCCTCTTTTTGTGGCTGACTCTGCTATTCAGACATTAGCTTAGGTTTTACCTCCCCCAGGAAGCCATCCCTCATCACCTTAGACTAAGATATTTCTCCTGTATCTTCCAAAGTGTCTTGTGCTTATCCTTTTCATGGCTCATATTATACTCTGTACTTGTTTTACCCACTATGATATATGCTCCTCAGAACATGTACTGGCTCCCTTTCATCACTTACTCCTAGTGCCTAGCTCTGTATCTGCATATGTATTCCAATCCCTCCATACCGTCTCTCTTTCTTTTAACAAAGGTTTGTTAAGTGCACACCAAATGCCAGCTACCCTGCCAGGTGCTAGGGATGTAAGACAAGACACAGTCCTTGGCCTTATGATACTTTAATTTCTGAGAGAAACAGACAATAAGTTAGTAAAAAAGAAATGGATTTCAGAGCAAAGAATATTGTCAGGAGTAAAGAAGGTCATTTCATAATGATGAAGGGGTCAGTTCATCAAGTGGACCTAACAATTCTAATGCTTATGCACCTAATAACAGAATTTCAGAATACATGAAGTCTGATAGAACTGCAAGGAGAAGTAGACAAATCCCCAGTAATAGTCTGAGATTTCAGAATCCTTCTGTCAATGATTGATCGAACAAGCAGACAGAAAATCAACAAGGACATAGAAGACTTGAGCAATACACCAACCAACTTGACCTCATTGACATTTACAGAACGTTCCATCCAATAACAGAACAGAATCTTTTCAAGTGTATATGGAACATTTGGAAGATAGAGCATATCCTGGGCCATAAAATAAGACTTAATAAATCTAAAAGGATTGGAGTCATATAAAGTATATTCTCTAACCACAGTGGAATTAAGTAAAAAACTAGTATCAGAAAGATACCTGAAAAATCCTCAAATATTTGGAAACTAAGTAACATATTCCTCAATAACTCATGGATCAAAGAAGAAATCAGAAGGGAAATTAGAAAGTATTTTTAACTGAATGAAAAGGAAAACACAACCTATCAAAAAATGTGGGATGTTGCTAAAGCAGTACTTGGGGGAAATTTGTAGTGTTAATTACCTATATTAAAAAAAGAGGAAAAGTTTCAAATCATTGACCTCAGTTTCTACCTTAAGAAACTAGAAAAAAAAATATCAACTCAAAGTAAGCAAAATAAAAGAAACAATAAAGATCTAAGTGTAAACAAATGCAATAGAAAACAGAAAAATAGTATTGAAAGTCACCAAAATAAAGTTCTTTGGGATGAACAGTAAAATTAGTAAACATTTGGGAATGATGGATATGTTTACTATCTTGATTGTGGTGATGGTTTCATGGGTGTATACATAGGTCAAAACATATCAAGTTGTACACTCTGAATATGTGCAGTCTGTTTTATACCAGTTACACCTCCTTAAAGCTGAGTTTTTAAAAGTGTGATTTCATGTGAGTGGTAAGTACATACAGAAAAATGAAGCTGAGTAAAGAGATAGAGTGATGATCATGAAAGTGTGTTCAGGGAAGGCACTCTGAGGAAGTGAAATTTGAATAAGAGATCTAAATGAAGCAAGCAAGCCATATGATGGTCCTGATTTGGGAATGAGTTTGGCATTTGTGAGTTGCAGAAAGATGGCCAGTATTGCCAAGGCAGAATGAGCAAAGAGGAGAATGATAGAGCTAAGTTGTAAGAAGTTAGGGGCCTGATTATGTAGGACTTTTTATAGACTTGATTAGGAGTTTGGAATTTCTATTTATCTGTCTGTCTGTCTGTCTGTCTATCTATCTATCTATCTATCTATCTATCTATCTATCTATCTAATCTTTTCCTCCAGTTTTATTGAGATATAATTGACCTACAGCACTGTGTAAGTTTAAGGTGTACAGCATAAAGATTGGACTTTTATACACTGAAAAACACGTTAAATTTAGTGAACATCCATCATCTCATATAGATACAACATTAAAGAAATAGAAAATTTTTTTTTCCTTGTGAGGTGAACTCTTAGGATTTACTCCTTTAACAACCTTCATATATCATGTACAGCAGTGTTAATTATATTTATCATTTGTTGTACAATGTATCCTAAGTACTTACTTATCTTATAACTGGAAGTTTGTACCTTCTGACCATCTTCATCCAATTTCCCTTCCCCCTCTGGTAACTGTAAATCCAGTCTCTTTTTCTATGAGTTTGTTTGTTTGTTTTTGAAGTATAATTGACCTACAACACTATGTTAGTTCCTGGTATATAACACAGTGATTAGATATTTCTATACATTTTAAAATGCTCATTATGATAAGTCTAGTTGTCATTTGTCACCATACAAAGATATTAAATAATTACGATTTTCCCCATACTGTGCATTTCATACCTGTGACTCATTTATTTTTCAGCTGAAAGTTTGTACCTCTTAATCTCTCTATCTCTCTCCTCCTTCACCCTTCTAACCCTTTATCTATCTTTTAATGTAATTGTTTTTAATGTCCAGAATTTGTAATATGAGTACTAGAGCTTCCTTCCAGGCTCAAGTTTATAGATTCTCAGTTGGCTGGTGAGGCCACTTGGGATACTTCTTGTCTAATTTGGTTTCTAGGAAGACTTCATTCAAGTCCTTAATGGTTACTGATCAAATGGAATTATGTTCTTCATCTTTTCCAACTCTTTTTCATATTCCTCAATCCTGGCCTTTAGAGAGACAAAAACTCAGCACAGCATTCGCATCTTTTTCTTCAGCATCCTCCTGGACAATGTATTTATGTTCTGGCACGAGAACCTTCAGGGCATTAAACTTTTTTTTTAAAGTCATCTGCTAAGCCAGCCTTCACCACATTGGCCTTGTGGTAAGCCCAGTCCATAGCAAGGATTCTCAGGTAGAGGAGCCAGCCTGGAGGTGAGGGTCTTAATTCATGATTTCAGGGAGTTGGCAGTGGCCTTTTGGTCTTGGGCTATGATCTCCCCAGAAGCTACCCAGTCAATGCCTTTTAGAGCAAGTTTTTGTCCAGCTGCCTGGAGATCCTTTACTGACCTTGGTGGCCCACAATGGCAGGTGAATTTTATTTTACTGTGATAGGAAGACACTATAGATTTTTAAACCAGGAGAGAAGTGATCATATTTATTTTACATTTAATAAATGTTGCTGTGGTAATGATCATTTTGTAATGTATAGAAACATGAAATCACCATGTTGTACACCTGGAACTAACAGTGTTGTAGGTCAGTTATACGTCAATTAAAAAAAAAAAGAATCTAGAGATTTTACCTCAGTTCAGAGTTGTCCTTAAAAAGGATAGGTTCTATGTCTTGCAATTGTAAAATGGAAATTCTTTACTTGATGAGTTATTTCATCATTTGTATAGGAAGGCATAAATGGAGATAGTGATGAAAACAAACAAAAAAACATTGTGCAGATATGACTGAGCTGTGGTTCCTCTCATCTGTGAAAAATGTTGCAAGTTTAATTAAAAGTCTTTTAAGTGAAACAGTATTTCACTATGTTCAACTCAGTTGAGTAACTTCGTAAGAAATGGTTGTAGAAGGTAAGGAAAAGCTGAGAATTTCTGCCATGTTGGAACTGTGATTCTTTTGGATTTGTAACTTTCCTTTCATTGAAAATAAACACTAAGGTCTTTTTTAAGATCTTAAAAAATCTGCATACTGGAAGGAAATTGACTCTAGGAGCAAGAAGTGAAGCTGGGAAAATGATTAGGATGCTTGTGCAGTAGTCAAAGCAGGATGATGGCTTGAAACTAGGGTGGTAAGAACAAAGGTGGTGAAAGGTGATAAGATTCTAGTTATATTTGTAGAGGTAGATTTATTTGTAGGTTTGATGAGAGCTATGAAGGCAAGAGAGAATTTAAGGATATGATTCAAAGATAGCAGGTTTTTGTCCTGAGCAACTGAGTAAATGGTGGTGTTATTTCATGAGGTGAAGCATACTGAAGGAGGAGCAGGTTTTAGTTAGGGTGGGAAATAAAGAGCTCAGATTTCACCATGTTAAGTTTGAAGTGCTTATTAGATATCCAAATGGCAATGTTAAGGCAATTGGCTGTACAAATGTGAAACTCAAGAAGAGAGATCCAGGCTGGAGATACAAAATTGGGATCTATCGGCCTATCAATAATATTTGAAAACATGGGGCAGGATGTGTTTACCTCATGTGATAGCTAGCCTCCAAGATGGCTCCCAAAGATTTCCACCTCCTAGTAGTCACCTTTGTGAAGTTCTCTCCCACATTGTACCAGAGTTGGTCTCTGTGACCAACAGAATATGGCAGAAATGATGGCATGTCTTCCTAGATTAGGTTATAAAAGACCCTGCACGTAGACTTTCTCTCTCTTGGATCACTTGCTCTGGGGAACAAGACAATGATGAATCCTAGAACACATTCTTACTCTTCATCATGTGCTATACTAGTGTGTGTGTGTGTGTGTGTGTGTGTGTGTGTGTGTGTGTGTGTGTGTGTGTGTAAAAGGAGATAAAGGCATAAGGTAGGAATTTCTGGTTACCAGAAACATGTTAACTTTCTATACCTTATTAAGCAGAGGTTTTGTTTTGTTTTGTTTTGTTTTATGGGGGGGAGGGTAATTGGGTTTATTTATTTATTTATATTTGGAGGAGGTACTGGAGATTGAACTCAGGACCTCGTGCATGCCAAGCGTGCACTCTACTGCTTTAGCTATACCCGTTCCCCCTGTATATCTGTATTAAGATAACCCCTTTAGGACTGTTAACCTTTAAGAACTCTGAATTAAGGGACAAGAACAGTTGCTTCACTTGAACACAGTGCGGATGACTTTGAACTCAGAGTCCGATGGTCCTCATTCCTGAATATGGGTTAATTTGCTTCTAAGTTGGGCATTCATAAATCAAGAGCTACCTGTATTTTAATATAGTTTCTCTAAGTAATAAAAATACTATAAAGAAATAAAATTATATCAAACCCAAGAACACTTTTGGAGAGAAAGTTCATTATTTGTATTGTTTTCTTCCTTAGTCTTTAGCAGATTTTATTATCTAGTTCTTAGGGAAAGGTAAAAATATGTGAAAGTGGAGAAGAAAAATCTGCACAGGAGAGAAAAAAGGAATTTAGTTACCACAGGTTAGATTTTATGACTATCTTCAACAGATGTTTCTGTTTTCTGTGTTTACCCAAGTACTGATAGTAAAATTGTGAGTTTACCCATATATACCCTACCCTGAGTGGGAGTGCTCACCTAAATGGAGATGTAGCATACAGACAAATTATATTCAGTGTATACTTCTCTATAATAGTATGATATGCAATTAAACTAACTGCTGTGTACATGTTAGTTCATTATGGCAGTGAGCTCATTTGCTGATAGGCTTTTTGAGAACAGTTTGTTCTGTTATTTTTGAAACCTATTTAGTGCCATTCTAAACTATCTGAAACATCAAAACACTTTGAAAGCAGGCTATTGGTAATATAAATATCAAGTTGCTACTTCTTACAAACAAAGTTAAATGCAAAAAAGGATCCATTAGTAGATATTTGTAAAAGTTTAATTCTTTTAGAATTTTGAAAGGCAAAGCTGATGACTCTGTTTTCAAAAAGAGGTAAAAAGTTGATCTCAGGTAGCTAACATATTGAAGTTTACTGTATGCAAGTTACCATGCTAAGTACTTTGTGACTGTTACCACTTGATTCTCCCAAGAACCTTGTGAAATAGGTCACTATACTTGTTTTATAGCTAAAGAAACTAAGGCTTAGAGGGGAAAACAACTTGCCCAAAGGTACATAGGTGGAACCTCATTTTAAACCTGAGTCTGACCCCAGAGATTTATCCTTTCTTCCACACTGGGTGTTCTCACTAAAAAGCCTGTCAATGACCTTTAGAGTATCTTAGGACACATTTTTGCATGTAGTTGGGGATTGAGAAGAGGTGTTCCTGAGTCACGAGCATGGGCTTGCTAAAACCAAGTTATGTACTTTCCTTCTTTTCTGGTGGATTGACAAACTGGCTTATATAGAAGACCAACAATCCTGCCTAGAACAACTAGAAAAGCAGGAGGAATACAAAAAACATCCACTTGATGGCATTGGGTAAGATGACCGGGATTTGAGGGGCTGAGATCCCAGAGAGGAAGGTCCAGAAATTGAGACCAACAGCCTGAGCTGCTTTCTCCTTGATGCATTTACCAATTTATTGTAAATGGCACAGGCTGAGGAGGCAGAGAAAGAGAACAGAAATTGGCTGGTAAGAGGCTATGGAACTAAACATAAACAGAGCTGTTGGCAGTGTAATGGTGCTAGGAAATAAAAATTCGATTGTACTTCCAACCAAAGTGGCAGGGCTATGGCAAAGGACTTGGCTTCTAGTTGAGTCCTCTGAAGGACTACAGTTGAGGAATAAGGGTATAGACTAATTTTACAAAGACTGAAGCTAGCTTCTAATTAGGTAAACCCCTAATTAGATTAAGGTGATACAATTCTATTCTAATTACTTGACAGAAGCTTAAGAAAATCCTTTCTGGAGGAAAATCCTGAACCTCTACAGTTTCTCTTGCACAACATACATCATTCAATTTAAAATTACCAAGCATAATAAAAGATAGAAAAAATAGGCACTAAAAACAGATTCACAGGTGATCCAGATAGTGAGTTATCAAATTTGGACTTTAAAATAACTGTGACCAATGATTAATATGTTCAAAAAGTAAATGAAAAGATAGTGAATTTCTCCAGGGAACTGTAATATATAAAAATCATCAAATGGAAATTCTAGAACTAGAAAACAATAACAACTGAAGAATGCAATAGGCAAGTTTAACAGCAGATTACACAAATCAAAGAGGATTAGTGATCTGGAAGATAGGTCTGTATAAAGTACCTAGACTGAAGCTTGGAGAGAAAAGGATAGAAACAGAAAAAAAAAAAAAAAAAAGAGAGAGAGAGAGAGATCTATTAGATACAGTAGAAAGGTTTAACATGCATACAAATAGAGTTTCAGAATGGGAGTATAGATAGACTGAGGCAGAAACAATATTTGAAGAGATAAATGGCTGAAAAATCTTTTAAACTTATGAAATATTTCAATTCAAGAAGCTCTGTAAATCTAAGCAGGATAAATTCAAAGGAAAACATACACTGTGTATCATATGATATGACTTATATGTGGAATCTAAAAAAAAGACAAACTTACGGGTTTAAAATATATGTAGAATTAAAGCCATAACAATGACAGAAAAGGCTGGGAGTAGCTATATGGAGTTAGAGTGTTCAGAGATCCTTATATTGTCTAGGAAGTGGTAAAAGTAATCATTTATATTATACTTTAATTAAAGTCAAAGGCCTATGTCATAATCTATAAATTAACCACTAAAAGAATAGTAACTAAATGTATAACCAACAAGCTAATAGAGGGGGACATGGAATAATAAAAAATAGTGAAGCAAGCAAGAAAGAGAAACTAGCATAGAGAAAATGGGACAAATGAAAAATGAAATAGTAAGATGGTAAACTTAAACACACATATATCAGTAATTACATTAAATGTGAGTAGAATAAAATCCAACTGAAAGATATTTTGTGGATAAAAAAGTAATTATATGCTGCTTTTAAGAAACATGTCTTAAATATAAGAAAACATAAAAAAGAAAAAAAAAAAACAAAGAAAACATAAAAAAGTAGAAAGTAAAAATACTGGAAAAGATATATCATGTAGACATTAGCCCAAAAAAGCTGATGTAGCTATACTAACATCAGACAAAGAACATTCTAAGGCAATAAACATTACTAGAGGTAAAGAGGATTATTTTATAATGATTAAAAAGATCAGTCCACCCAGAAGATACAGTAATTCTACACAATTAACTACATAGCTTCAAAATATATAAAGCAAAAATGACATGACTAAAAGGAGAAATAGATAAATCCACAGTCATAGGGGAAAAATTTTAACATATCTATCTCAATCACTGATACAAACAGACCAAAAAATTAATAAGGAAATAGCAGATTTGAACAGATCATTAGCATACTTAACCTAGATGTCATACATAGACTATTATACCCATAAATGTTAGTACGCACATTCTTTCCAAATGTATGTGGAGCACTTACCAAAACTGACTGTATGATGGATCACAAAGCAACTTCACAACACATTTGAAATGACTGAAATCATTTTCTATGACCACAGTAATAAATACATTACAAAAATATAAAAATGAAACCTATAATAATTGGAAATTAAACATTATACATTTTAAAGTAATCTCAATTACAGAAGAAATCTCAGTGGAAATTAGAATACTTTGAACTGAATCATACTGAAAAAAACAACATAACAAAACTTGTATGAAGCAGCTAAAACCATACTCAGAGGAAAATTTATTGCCTTAAGTGAATATACAGTTGACCCTTTAATAACACAGGCTTGAACTTCACAGATCCACTTAGTAAGTATGTACTATAGTACTGCACAATCCAAAGTTGATTTAATTCAAGGATGCAGAACTTTTTTTTAAATTTTATATTATTTGGTGGGCAGGTGATTAGGTTATTTATTTGTTTGTTTGAATGGAGGGGATCCTGGGGATTGAATCCAGGACTTCATGCATGCTGAGCATGTGCTCTACCACTGAGCTATACCCTCCCCAACAAGGATGCAGCACTTTGGATATAGAAGGCTGACTGTAAAGTTATACTCATATTTTTGACTGTGTAGGGGGTCAGGATGGCTAATCCCCACATTGTTCAAGGGTCAACTGTATTAGGAAAGAAGAAAGTCTGAAAATCAGTGATCTAGGTATCTTTAGAAAAAGATAAAGCCATTATCCCCAGAAAAGGTTGAAGAAAGAATTGTATATGGTAAAGTATAGAAATTAATGAAATAGAAAATGAAAGTATAATAATCAGCAAAGCCCAAAATTAGTACTTTGAAAGATAATAAAATTAAGAAATCTCTGGCAAAATTTGTCAAGATAAAAAACAGGAGGTACAAATTACCAACATTGGGAATGAAAAAGGAAACATCACTATAGTTTCTGCAGACACTAAGAAGAGAAATATTATAAACACCTTTATGCCCCCAAATTTGAAAACTTACATGAAATGGATGAATTTCTAGAAAACCACAATTTACCTAAACTGGCAAGGAAAAAATAGCAAATCTGAAGAGTGTCTTATCTGTGAAATAAATTGAATCTGTAATTTAAAATCTTCTCAAAGAAAATCCAGGTCGAGATGGCTTCACAGTGAGTTAGTTTTCCCAACTCTTTGAAGAGGAAGTAATGCTAATCATCTAAAACATCTCAGAGAACAGAAGAAGGGAAAACATTTTCCATTTTATTTTATGAATTCAGCAATCTTGGTCCACCATGGAGTTTCCCTTACATATTATATATGTCTTAGAACTAAGATTCTCCTCATATCTTTATTGTGTTAACAGTTCTTCAATAGGTATTTAACACATATCAGATTTTGTTTATTCTCTTTACTCAATTCAGCAGATAGTCCCAGTGGCACAAAATGATTCAGTGTTACTAAATAATTCTCCCTCAGATGTATGCTGACCAACTGGCGTAGGACAGTATTCTAGGAAAGAAAGAGATTTTTGTTGACATAATAGCCTCCTCCTCATCCCCTATGCTGGAAACTGATAACAGTAAGATTTAATTTAATTTGTGTTTTTTTCTTGCAGACTCCATTAATAATATACCTCTTTCATTTCCTGATTGACTATGCTGAATTGGTGTTTATGGTAAGTAACTTTCTGCATAAAATCAGTATGTGTGTATTTTTAATTTTACAGTCTTTTTATCCTCTTGTTTTTTAAAAAAAAATTTTGTTTTAGGAGCTCAAGAGTTTCTCAGAATATGAACACAAAAAGCTATCTTCAATGTGAATTCATGGAACTGTGATAGTATTATGGACATAAGGAGTAGTCTCTGACATCTGACCAGTTCCAGTTCCTTACCTTCAAAAATTTGATTTCTGGACTACGTAGTCTTGAATTTCTAACTTCAAGATTCTATGATTGGCTTTAATTGTGGTGCCAGTGGGCATCCTGAATTTCCTAAGCATTCTGCCAAGAGATGCTGTGAAGAGGACCTAGGCCTGATAAGACTTTCAGGGCAGGAACCTTCAAAATTTAGACAGCAGGGCTATGTTTTGACAGTGTAGTAATTTGAAACACTTGCCTAATCTAGACTTGAAAATCTGGGTCAAGTAGGAGGTCCACTGAGGTCTTCCTTAATAATTACAATGGCTGTGGCTTATTGAGGATTTACTGTGTGCTAAGCACTTGACAGATATCAGGCTTACAAAGCAGTGGATATAATTTTCATTTTATAGAAAACTTAAATAACTTGCAATTACAGAGAAGATGTGGGACACCAAACTGATGTAAGCCTAGATGGGTCCTAATCCTCAGGGTTTTCTGGGCAGACCTCCCTGAAAAGGCTTTATCTTGGGGTAGTCAAAGTGAGGGTTGAGGTTCTTTCTAACTGTAAGAATTTAGTACTGGATAGTCCACTACCATCTAAAAACTTCATACTCTTGGCACCATTCCATTACTCCTACACTAATTGGGTTCACTTCATCTTATTTTATTTGACAGATAACTGATGCAATCACTGCCATTGCCCTGTATTTTGCAATCCAGGACTTCAATAAAGTTGTGGTGAGTAGTCAGTGGAAAACCAGTGGAATTTGGTAGTCTGCTGACCTCTGTTATTACAAAGAATCAAAGGTCATATGCTTAAGGATCAACTGTTTAAAATACTAAGAAGTGGGAGTGAAACTTCTGGCTTGTTCAGCCAGCCCTGGAATGACCAAACCAGTAAGACAAATTTACCAATAGGTACAGAAAGATCAGTGTGATCTATGTAGCTTAATATCTACTCACCTGTCCAAGTTCAGACTTTCTAGAACAAATGAAGTTGAACTACAGTTATTTTAATGAGGAACCCTAAAAATCTTCCATTTCTTTCACCAGTTTTTCTTTCAAAAGGAAAGCAAAATACAGCTTTTAACTCTCTGTGTTATGCCTATCCAAGGTAAAACTGGATTCCCAATGTAGTTTCTGTTTCCTTGAAGAGAGCAATCATAATTGGAAAATTTGGCGTGTATTAAATGCCTGTTGAAAAAATATTGATGTAAATGTTAGTCTTAATCCATATGTAATAGCCAAGGAGAATTGTATAGTGGGACCATTCTCATTTTCCTGAATTCTGAGAGAGTTAACAGGTAAACCATGTGTATCATCCATGTAGTAATTTGAGAAATTGGCTGCAGTCCTCCTTGATTGGCTGGGAGCCACTGAGAGGATTTAGACTGGGGTGAGTGAAGGCTGAATCCCACTGGTGTTGTCTGTTTGTGGTTCATTTTCACTTCTGTTACCAGGTAATAGAACCAGAAAAAGCAGTCTGTCTTTCTGTGCACTGGTCATTAGAAACATGAAGTTGATGAATTCTAGAATGTTAGATCTCAAAGAGATTTTTAAAGTATCTAGACAGAGGGTTCTTAGCTTGGGGTCCATTTATAGGCTTATCAGGTCTATAAAACCCTTGAAATGGTCTGAAGAAATTGTGTAGGTATATACATATGTCATTTTTTTCAAGAAGGAAGTCCGTAGTTGTTATTGGTGCTCTAAGAGTCCTTGATTCCTCCCCAAGGATTATGAACTACATGTTAGAGACTTCGTATCACTAAGACCAGGGAGTATACACCTTAAACTAATGGAGCATTTGTGACAACGTGGATGAACCTTGAGGACATCGTGCTAAATAAAGTCAGACAGAGAAAGACAAATGTTATGTGATCTCACTTACATATGGAATGTAAAAAAGTCAAACTTATAGGAATAGAGAGTAGATTGGTGGTTGCCAGGGGCTAGGGGAGATGGGGAAATGTTGGTCAAAGGGTGCAAACTTCCAGTTATAAGATGAGTAAGTTCCAGATACCTGATATGCAGCATAGTAACTCTAGTTAACAATATTGTATTATATACTTGGAAGTTGCTAAGAGGGTGAATCTTAAATACTCTCACCACACACACACACACACACACACACACGTAATTATTTTAGGTGTATGGATGTGATAACTAACCTTATTGTAGTAAATATTTTGCAATATATACATATATCAAGGCATCATGTACACCTTAAATCTACACAGTGTTATATGTCAATTATGTTTCAAGAAAGCTAGAAAAGAAAAGAAAATTTTAGGGGCTGAGGTAAAATGCTTTAACAGGATTCCCTGGAAGGTGAGAGATGAAATAACTGATCATGACGTTTATAAGCAGAGGAATTCAGAGATAAAATAGCAGTGGTTATTTTCTTTCCCCAAGATAGAGTGTATATATAAACTCCAACCTTTGTTCTTTGAAGTTATATGCTAAAATACTTAGAGTTGAAGGATCATGACATCTGCAACTTACTTTCAAATGGTTGGGGAAAAAAATTGTGTGTGTGTGTGTGTAGAGATAAAGAAAATGTAGCAAAATGTTAACAGTTGGTGGATCTAGGTGTTTTATTGAATTATTCTCTCAACTTTTCTGTAGTTTGAAAGTTTTTAATATAAAACACTGGAGTAAAAAATAGATCCATGTCTCTGCCCACCAGTGTGTGTGTGTGTGTGAGTGAGATATATATGAATATCTAAGGGAGGGTTGGTAGCTTTCAGTTAAGAACACGGTCAGATCTTTTCAACCAAAATGTAAAACTGGAATGCTTTTTAATGAAAGTTGATTAGGGATGCTACCATCATATGTATTCCTATTTTTAATTTTGATCAACTGTCATATACTCCAATTAAAACAATTTTTAATGGGGGAAGAAGCTTATGGGGAAGTAATGAAACTGGGTTTCACTGAGTTTCTTACCAAAGTCAGGCTTCAATGTCAATAGAAGAGATATATTTAGTTTAGAGCACCAATAATTTTAATTCATTTCTTAATTATTTCTGAGTTTATATGGAACCATATAGAGATTTTTATTTTTTTTTTCTTTGTGTGATTTAAAGAGGGAGAGAGAAAACCAAATGAGTGGTTGTCAATACCCTGTTTTTTTTAGCACACCAAGACATTCTGTTATCACCAACTGAATAAAAATTTGGAATAATTTTGCTCTCCATCCTCAGAATTCAGCCTACTAGAACATTAAGTTTTTTGGTCAGAATGAGAGTTTTATTTACATTGTGTCAAAAATTAACTCATTCTAAATGGCAGATTTTGTTAATACTAATATATTACTGTTAATTTGAATAGAATATGAACACATCTTTTCCCAAATCTTTCCCAATGTCAGAATGAGCCCATAACATAGAGTCTGGAAGTATTTAGTCTTGCTGGGATTTGAGACTTTTTATCTCTGGTAATGAAACTGTGTCTACACCCAAATGCATCTTGGAAAACTATGCTGCAGAGAGGGCAGACTCCATCCCCACCCCTATCTCCAACTGTTAGCATGTGGAGTATGAATGCTGATTGATTGTGACCAATTGATTCTCATAACATTTTACATCTACCTTACTTGAAAAAAACCACATTATTCTAGTCTGTCCTTTACTGAGATTGTGCTTCCTAGTTGGAACTCAGAATTCATGTCAGAAAGCTGCAGGTGGTTTGATAGGGAGTGATGAAAACCTGTATCCCCTTAATGTGTTTAGAGGGTTGTGAACATGGAGAACAGACTCCTGAATTTGGAATGTGTTGAGGCTAACACTTGGAGATGCAGTGAGGGTGTAGTATTCACTCCCTAACCTCCCCTCATCCGCATTATAGGTTTTGGCAATGCAAATGGGTGTAGACACAGCTTTAGTGATTAGAAAAAGCTCATTATTTGGAGTAGGAGAATTTGCGAAACCATACCTTGCAGGGGACAAGGAAATGGCTGCATGGAGTAGTGGGTAAAAAGGAAGGAAAACCCCACCCTGGAGATTTTTTTTTTTAATTGAAAAAGTTCTGCTAAAATGTAACATACATACGGAAAAGCATACAAACATCTGTGTACAAACTGATTAATGATCACAAAGGTAACACATGTCCAGGTAATCACCTTTTAGGTCACTTTTAACCTCTCCTGTGTTAGCCTTAAATATCATCTTTGTCATAACTGCTGAATATATCAAGAAATATCTTTGGCTTTTAAGTTGTACTCCTCAACCTCATTTATTTTTATACATCTCGTAATTTCTTGGTGTGTGTGTGTGTGTTTAATTTTCCTTAGATTTTTAGCCCCTTTCCTGCCTCTAACTGGATGCATGGGGATTTTTAAAAGGGACTTTGTTGGTGCTTAGGGGGTCTGAGCCAATCCTGAGCCTATGAGGTCAGGCATAGTGGCAGCAATGCTGATGAGCCTGGAGGAGACAAAAAGAGGCGTAGCAGAGAATCTGGGGACTGCTGACCTGACTGCCCTCTCCTGGAGACTCTCGTTTCATAAAATTTCTGTTTTAAAGTATTTTAGAAGATTGGGATTACAAAGAAGTCTCCTTCTTTCCTTCTTGGCACAATTCACCTTTGTCCAGGGTCTACACATCCTTGTTTAGCTGCCTCCATCTCTTACTGTAGTCCTGCTGGCTGGCTTCCAGCCTGGGAATGGGTCTACATTCCCACCTGTCTCTCTGGCTGCTCCTGGGTGAACTCCTTGTTCCCTTTTAACAGCTGCCTTTGTGGAGCTCACACCCTCCAGGCAGTCTTCCTTTTGTGGTAGAACTCCAGAACCCCCTAGCCAGTGGGGCCCCTGTCCTGCCGCTGCTGCAGCTGTCCTCATTAAGTGCTTTGTTTGCTGAGCCAGCCCCCTTCTCTCTGATAAAAGCACCTTAGTTTATATTTTACCCTTTTAATTAAATAACCCCAGCTGTGAATGGCAGCATAAATCTTACTGATGATAATTCCCACTGCTTAACTTGGACTCTCAGAGGTGATCAAAGGGAGGCTTTTGAAGTTTGTTCAGGCTTTCTGATTAAACCTCTGCCTAAACCTAGGCAAGAAATCTGGGGTTACCTCTACTCCTGGATTTTCTTTTGAACTGAAAAATGTCTCTTTTATTATTTTTTTATTTTAAAATTTAAAAAATTCTGAAATACCTAAGACATGAAAACATATATAAGAATAATATATACTGTGAACCTATTTCAGCTTAAAAAAATTAAACATTTTACATATAATTGCTTCTCTCTGATACTTTTATCTCTTTAGTCCCTGTCTCAGCAGTTCCCACTGTTCTGAATTTAGTGTTTATCATTCCCACACATGGCCTTAACTTGTACTACATTTGTAAATATTCCTAAAAAACATCCAGTATTATTTTACATGCTTTTAACTTTATCTAAATGGTGCAGTGCAGTATGTATTCTGTTTCTGTCTGCATTTTTCATCATTAAATCTTTAATCACACACTACTTTGGCTTCTCTGAATTGCTCTGTTTTATAATAGGTTGCAGCATTGATTTTATACTTTCTAAATAAGATCATTAAATCAGCAGGGCTACCCATTTTGGGTTCGGAGGCTTTTTCCATCTGTTGTCTGACCCATGTTTGCTTATAGGGTTGCCTAACTTTTTTTCATTTGGAACACACCCATGAACTTGTTGGGACACACAAAGGGGAAGGCAAGAGCTTTCCACCCCCATCTCACTCCCTCTTAACTATCCGGCTGCCCAGCCACACCCAGCCCTCTTCCTCCTCTTCATCATGATCATTCCCCACTTCCTCTGCGGAAGTCGGAAACTTGAAACAGGAGAGCTCAGAAGAAAACTCCGGACACTGTGACATTTGGGGGATCATTCCATTTTGCATGAAAATATTTCGCTTTGCTGATGGAACTTTGGAATCCTTAGGACACTGATGATAACTCCTCAAAATGGCTAAAAACTTTGCTTTACTATTCAGTCATTCATTTAGCCATTGAACAGATACTTATTGTTTGCCCACTGTGCCAGGTATTGGCAAATAAACATGGTCCCTGCCCTCATGGAACTCATAGTCCAGTGAGGGAGAAAGATATTAGTCAGTCACATCAATAAATAAAAAAATTCTAACTGTAAACAGTGTTATGAAAGAATGCATATAGTAGGGAGATTTTACAGTCAGGGGAGAGTGTGCCTTCCTGAGGAAGTGATAATTTAACTGAGATCTAAAGACTACGTGGGAGTTAACTAGGGAAAGAAACGAAGAAGTTGTTCCAGGTTAAATGCAAAGACCTGGGAGCAGGAAGGGTGTGGCATATTCATGACGCTTGGGCCCAGAAAGTGAGAGGTGCCAGGGAGCAGGTGTGAGATGAGCCTGGGGAGGTAGGGCCAGGCTAGGCTGGCCATGCGGGCCATGGAAGGACTTTTGTCTTCATCCTAAAAGCAGTGGGAACTAATTTGTTTGTTTCATGTGTTTTGTCTTCTTTTTTTTCCAGTTTAAAAAGCAGAAGCTCCTCCTGGAACTAGACCAGTATGCCCCAGATGTGGCCGAACTCATCCGTACCCCTATGGAAATGCGCTACATCCCTCTGAAAGTGGCCCTGTTGTAAGTATTCTCTGACAGAACAGGACTCAGTGCCAGCGAATGTGAGGAAAACCTGATGAGACTTTCTCATGTTGTTTGCTGTATTTTTGGAGATTTGCAGTCTTAGTCATCAAGTATTTGCTATAGTTCTGTTGCACAACTGGGACTTTGGCCAGGAAAAGAGACAGAGCCATTCTGTCTCTTTTGGGACAAAGCCTCAAACAGCCACATGCACAATCAACCCTTCACAAATGCTTTTTCACTTGATGCTGATCTGGGCTCCAGCCTACTTGTAACCAGTGTTTCTAGAAATAAATAAATAAAAGTTTCTTCAGTTGTGATATATAGATTGAATAAAATTCTGATGTTTATTTAGCTGTTGTTTTGAGCAACTCCTGTGTTTTCATCTACAATTTAGTCCCCTATTTGTGGTTCAGAAAACTGAAGTCAAGTGCCAAACAGACCCATCCCAGCTGGGTGACCAGTATGGGAGAGTGGATTTTACTGCGGCTCTATGAAAGGATTCTCTCGGAGTACTTAGTACTGCCCATAATTTTAATTACTTTAGATTATTCCCGTTTATATTCCTCAGATAGGCAAATGTGAATAATTATTCAGTCAACTAATAGTCATTAAATATTAATAATATCCTAGTTTCTAAGGATACACAGTAAACAAGAGAGACAAGTTTCCTCATGGAAAAACATGACCTTAGAACTTCAGATTTAGAAGGGGCCTTATGAGGACAGTTTATTCAACCCTCTGCCTTGTGTGTGACTCTCCTATTTAGTATTCCAGATAGTTGGCTATGTGGCTGCTTCTTGAACATCACCTGCTACTTAGAATTTAGGTTTTTTTCCTCCTCCCACCAAACAAATTTGAGGTATCAGTTCATATCTATGTATTTCAGAAATATTGGTGGGAGAACCAGAGGTTTGGCAACATTATGAATCCCTTATGGACTCAGATGTCTCCTGGGGGTAGTTTTGTAATAGCAGCAACCATTTCTTTAAAGGTTGTGTAACAAGCCTGTCTGTAATTGCTGAAAAAAAAACACCGACGATTTCTGGGCTTTGGCTTTAGAACTGCTAATCTTACAGCCCCAGGAGGTATTGAATTTAAGATCTTTATTTGTGAATAATAATTATAATCTCTCCCTGAGACACTGGTATCTTTCTTCCTATCTGATAATCAGAATTATGTAACTGGTCTCCCTTTTCACTTTGTCTGCCAGGAAACTCAGAGCCAGATTTAAAGCTGATTATTACAGTGCTGTAGGAAGCCCATTTGGTCTTCTTTCCCTGACTTTCATTTTTTCCTTTTATTTATGTTTTCCCTGGTCTTGATTCTTTATTTCTGTTTTAATTTTGCTATTATTTCTTATCTGTTCTCATTTGAGCTGCCTCAAATCTTTTGTGGAAGCAGGATAAAAATAAGTAAAAATAATAATCTCTTGTGACTGTATAAGGTTTTCCTACTCAGCATTTCAAATTCATTGTCTTAGTCCATTCCTTCCCACCTCAGGAAAAGACTAAATGTTTCAGCTTACTTCCTTCCCAGTAGAAGTTCAGGTTGTCATGAGAAGTTCTATGGCACCTAGCTTGTTGAATTCAGCAGGTACTTATTCTGTCCTTGGGTCTGGCTTGGTAAATACAGCCTGACTACCAAGAGGGGTAGATTTAAACTGTTCTCATCTCTTGAACCTGGGTAGCTTGTGTCAGAGCCTAGGAAACTGATTGAGGAAAAAGTACTTTCCCAGTCTTCAGAGACAACTGTATCCATTCCTAAAATATATGGCTCTGTGGTAAGTGGTAGAATTTTTATCATTTTTGAAGTCTGAAGTGATAGAAAGAACATAGGCTTTAGAGCCAGAAAGACCTGATTTTGAATATATTTGTTAGCTTATAAACCCTTGGGCTAGTTACTTAACTGCTGAGTCTCAGTTTCCTATCTGCATAATGGGAGTAATGTTATCACTGGTTCATATGTTCTCTGTGATGATGAAATATGACAGTTTTCCATATAACACATGGCATAGAACAAACTGAATTTTCAGTGCCTTTTCCTCATTGACCCCAACCCCATTCCATTCTCTTTTACATAGGAGAACTCATTTCTAAGCAAGAAGTTGCCTTCCCTTGAGTATGCTTTTAGTAAACCTCTTGAACTTCCTGGCTATGGTGGCCAGGACTCCCTGGTCCTTTGACCAGGATTACTAATGCCAAATATGTGTGTTTTCCCAGCTATCTCTTAAATCCCTACACGGTCTTGTCTTGTGTTGCCAAGTCTACCTGCGCCATCAACAACGCCCTCATCGCTTTCTTCATTTTGACCACGATAAAAGGTAAGGCCCTGAAGGAAAGTACAAAGCTCAGTCCCTGATTTTTGTAGGATTTTATGCTGTAGATTAAAAAATAAAAACAAAAACAATGTAACACTTCAAAACATTTAGCTGGGGAGGGTATAGCTCAATACCCTAAGCATGCATGAGGCCCTGGGTTCAATCCTCAGTACCTCCTCTAAAAGTAAATTATAAAACCGAACTACCTCTCCTCTGCCAAAATAAATAAATGAATGAATGAATGAATGAATGAATGAATAAATAAATAATACAACAATAAATTAATTAAAAAACCATTTAAAAGAATTACACAAGTAATACAAGACTATTATAGAAAATTTAGATAAGCCAAGGGAAAAAAATTAATTGAAACATCCTGAAAAACTACCACTCAGAAAGTCACTGTTAACATAGTTTAAACAAAAAGCAAAAAACTTCTAAAGGACTTACTTAATGAGAACAGCAGCCCTCTGCCTCTGTCTTCCCACCCCTAGTTCAACTTCTTTGAAGAAACTGCTTTCTGGATTTTGCTAGTATTTATTTCCATCTTTCTAAATAAGACCTCATATTGCTGTTTCATGAATTATAAGTTTTAGACATTATCTATTCCATTGTCATTATAGGAGATAAAGATTTGGCTCTTTTGTACCAGTATCTTCACTTCCCCTTTACCTAGTTTTCCTAGAGAAGTTACATCACAGTTATGATTTAATCAGTAGTCAGTACCTATATTTTATGACACTATATGCTTTATTCACTGCTGGACAAAGTAGTAACTGTGGTTACTTTTTCTTTCTTGTGCAACCTTTTATTTTTCCCAGGGTTAATAATTATCTTTTTTTGCTTGTTTGTTTTTTGCTTAGTCTTTTTGTACTAATCACTGTTTTTTCCCTCAGTTGCTCTGCTAGATCTGTCAAGTACCCAGTAATACAAACATACCTCAGAGACATTGTGGGTTTGGTTCCAGACCACAGCAGTAAAGCAAATATTGCAATAAAAGCGAGTCACATGAATTTTTTGGTTTCCCAGTGCATATAAAAGTTATGTTTACACTATACTGTAGTGTGTTAAGTATGCAGTAGAATTATGTTTTTAAAAATGTATACATCTTAATTTAAAATTTGCCAAAAAATTAGCCCCTAACAAGAGAATCTGCCTGTCCTTTGAAGCTTTGAAGCCAGGCATTGACTTCTCCTTTCTAACTATGAACGTCCTAGATGGCATCTTCTTCTAGTAGAAGGCTGTTCCGTCTACATTGAAAATCTGGGTATAGTGTAGCCATCTTCATTAATTACCTTCTGGGTAACTTGCTGCAGCTTCTACATCAGCACTTGTTGCTTCACCTTGTACTTTTACATTGTGGAGATGGCTTCTCTCCTTAAACCTTGTGAAACAACCTCTGCTAGCTTCAGATTTTTCTTCTGCATCTTCCTCACCTCTCTCAGCCATCATAGAAATGGAGAGAGTTGGGCCTGGCTCTGGATGAGGCTTTGGTTTAAGGGAATGTTGTAGCTGGTTTGATCTCTCCAGACCATTCTAAAACTTTCTCCACATCAGCAATAAAGCTGTTTCACTTTCTTACCATTCATGTGCTACTGGAGAAGCACTTTTAATTTCATTCGAGAACCTTACTTTTTCATTCTCAACTTGGCTAACAGGTGAGAGGCCTAGCTTTCGGCCTGTCTCAGTTTTTGATGTGCCTTCCTCACTAAGCTTAATTACTTCTAGCTTTTGATTTAAAGTGAGAGACGTGCAAGTCTTTGGCTTGAACACTTAGAGGCCATTGTAGGATTATTAACTGGCCTAATTTCAGTATTGCTGTGTCTCAGGGAATAGGGAGGCCTGAGGCGAGAGAGAGAGAGGGGAACTGCTGGTTGGTGGAGCAGTCAGAACAGGCCCAACATTTATCAGTTAAGCTCACCATCATATATGGGCATGTGGTGTCCCAAAACAATTATAGTAGTAACATCAAAGATCACTAATTGCAGATTATTAAAGCAAAGAAATAATAATGAAAAAGTTTGAAATATTTCAAGAATTACCAAAGTATGACACAGAGTCCTGAAGTGAGCAAATGTTGCTGGAAAAATGGCTGAGAGACTTAATTGACGCAAGGTTGCCACAGACCTTCAATCTGTAAAAAACACAGTATCTGCAGAGTACAGTAAAACTAAGTATGTCTGAAGTTTCTAAATAATGCTTAAATATATCAGATAGTCTATTGGTTCCATTATTTTTCTGGAGACCTGCCTCACACATCCTTCGTCCTCTGCCAGTCTGTCCTGGTTGTTACCTAGTCCTGATGCAAAGCTATCATGCTAGAACTCCCCTTTATAATTCTCTTGTGTTGTATCCCTTCTTTCCTGCATTCCCTTTTGCTTTATTGATTTTTTCCCTCAGTTTTGCTGAAGCACTTCCTCTAGTAGTCTTCTAAAAAAGGGTGTATGAAATACATATTTTGAGTCTTTCCACGTATGAAAATTGTCCTTGTTCTAATTTAGCACCAAATTAATAGTGGGGGCAAGGTATAGAATTCTAGACCGGAAAAACTTTTCCTTCAGAATTTTGAAGGCATTGCTTCTAGCATCCTGGTTGCTATTGGGCAGTTTGATGCCATTATATGTAACCTAATTTTTTTTTTTCTGGAAGATTTTAGGATCTCCTTTTTCTCCTTAGCGTTTTGAAATTTCATGATGCTATGTCTCGACATGGATCTTTTTTAAATTCATTATGCTGTGCACTTGGTAGGCCCTTTCAATAAGAGACTAGTGTCCTTAAGTTTGGGAAAATATTCCTGTACTATTTTTCAGATCTCTGCTCTCTGTTTTTTGTGTCCTCTTGTTTGGGATGTCTCTTGGATATTGGACTTTTTTTGATTGATCAAATTTGCATATTTTATTTTTCTAATGATTTTTTCCCACATCATTTTTACTTACTTCCTCTAGTTTTTATGGAATAGTTCTTTGTTTTTATCTTCCAACTTTTGTATTGAATTTTTAAGTTTCATTTTATACTTTCAAGTTCTTTCTTGGTCTCCAGTCATTTCTTTGAAGCATCATTATTATTTTATCATGACAATATCCTCTCTTATCCCTTTGAGTTCTTTTGTTTTTGTTTTTGTTTTTGTTTTCAGTTTCCACCTATTACAAGCATAATCTCTTTGTCTTCCTGGATTCCCTGGCAGCCCCCCCCCCCTTTTTTTCTATCTGCTTTGGGCCTTGTCTTTCGTATGGGAGGATTTTCTCTTATTTATGCTAATCTTTGGCTGTCTGCTTATGATTTAGGACCAAAGCACTGACATGTTGATTTATGACTCTGTGCATGGGCAGGACTTGATGGATCATTCTCACTGTAGGGAGATCAGGCAGCAGGCTGACCCTTTCTGTTGGAGGTATCCCTAAATGTCATCATTTATAGGTTTTCTTTTCCTCTGAAAATATTTAGTTTTTTCAGAGAGGAATCCTCCAATTTCCTGCCTAAGGGTAGCAAAGTTACAGTGGCAGTGGGGCAGGAGGTTCATGTAACCAGCTGCTGGAGTTGTGACAGCAGGAACAAGGGGTGGCTGATGGCAATGTGTAGATTTTATGTAATCTCATTACTCTTCAGCTCACACTTCTCCTCAGCCCATTAGTGTGCGTTGTATCCCTAGGCCTGTGCCTCTTTAGTTAATTTTCTTCAGAACTACAGTCTCTGAGGATGGAGTAGAAAGTTAAAGGGATAAGGTATATAGGGGTAGTCACCTGGCTGCACATAGTTGAGATGAGACCTGGGGTTCTGGCTGGTTGGTATACAAACTTTCAGCCTGATTTTCATCTCTGTACCTTACCCCCACCTTCCCTAATATCTGATACCTTCAAGGTGCTGAATTTCTCAGAAGTTGTGTGGAGTGAGTTGGCCTGACTTCTATTGGTATTCCTGTTTGCAGGCCATTGGGCTATAATTTCTTCCATATAACTTAGTCATTTATCCCTCTTCCCTGCTTTTAATGTTTCTGCTATTGCATTAATTTATTTTGCTATAATCACCTCTTCTGTTTATTGTGATTTCATACTAGTTTTAACGCTCTATTGTCCTTTTAGTGAGGTTTTTGGAGAGGGAGATGATATAAATGTGATTAATCCACCGTTTTTCACTAGAAGTCTATTGCATTGGAAGTATATATTTCCAGATTTCCCCCCCCATTTTTCTTTCAGACTTTTAAATGTTATATCAATTAACTATTGCCACAAAAATGTTATTTGACAAATCACTCTAAAGCTCAGTGGCCTAAAGCAACAATAAGCATCTACTTAGCTTATACATCTGTAAGTCAGCTAGGTGTCAGCTGATCTAGGTTGAATGTGGCTAGGCAGTGTGTTGATTTCATCAGGGCTCATTCATGCATCAATGGCTGGCTGTAGTTGGCTAATCTAGGCTGGGCTCTTCTCCACATGTCTGTCATCCTCAAGGACCAGGGGACTAATTTAGGCATGCTCTTCTCATAGTGTTGGCAGAGGCGCAACTGTGAGCAGCCCAATCAAGCATGCACTTTTGAAGTTTCTGGTTGCATCACGTGTGCTAACATCCCATTGACCAAAACATAACACATGGCTGAGCTCTGGGCTGGGTATTTCCATCTTGTCCACATGGTAGGGCACTGCAAAGTTACATGGCCAAGAGCATGGACACGGGGAAGGGTAGAGAATTGGGGCCAAGAATACAGCCTGCCACAAATATCAATAAACATTTAGTCTGTCATTTTTAATGGCTGCATACTATTCCAGTGCATTGATGAATATATAGAAATTCTTTAACCAACTTCTACTATTATAATATTTAAATAAGTTCCCTGTTTTCATCTATTTAAATAATGCTACAGTTAATTTTCTATATACAGTAATTTTCATACCCATGTTCAATTAATTTCTTACCATAAAGTTCTAGAAATAGAATTATTGTGTCATGGGGTGTTTATCTTCTTTAGGATTTCTGAAATGTATCACTGAATTGCCTTCAAGAGTTTTACCAATTTATACTCCCATAAGAAGTGTATGAGAGCACTTATTTCCCTATATTGTGGCTAAATAGTTGCACACTCAGGAAATAATCAAAATGTGTACATAACCTTTTACTTAGAGTATACTTACCTTTTCTAGAGGGCACATGGCAGTGACTTAGGTCTTCATAAGACATTGCTTCTCTTGGAGTGGACATGGGTGGTCTTTCTGTAGGCTGTCTAGTTTAACTTATTATCAAGTTACTTGAAATGATTAGATATTGCATAACCTAAATTCTCATGTTCTGAAGATTGTGGTCATTTTGTCAATAACAACTTTGAAATAGTGGAGACTCTTTGATGTCTGTGAGTCCTGCCTCAGTTCCTGTTTCCAGAGTGTCGAGCTCAGGTAGACTCACTTATCAAGGTGCCTGGTGTCCATTAAAGTAAGGCCTATATGCTGCAGCCTGGCAGAAGGACTGAGCACTGGCCTTTGGAAATGTCACCTTTAAAATAGCCAAGTGCAAAAGTAGAAAGACTGAAGACATGCCCTCTGAGGTGTGTGCAATGGGAGTCTCACACAGAAATGTAAAGTGTGCCATTTAAAAAACACCTTTCATAAGACCCTGTAAGTCAATGGAAAGGTTATGTCACTCCAGATTTCTGTCAGTGAATTTATAAACATTTTTATAATGTTATATACACAATTTTATATTACTTTTATTACTTATTTTTTATGAATCATGTCTGACATTGGTCACACATTTGTTAGTTTCTTTCAATCTAAATTTAATTTTTAAAAATTTTAGTAGTTCAAATACTTGATAAAAATAAAAGAAATTCAAACATATGAGATGAGAAGTAAAATTTTCTATCACCATACTTTCATTCCTCAGGTATATTTGTCATGGGGTCCCAGGCTTTCCCTTTTGCTGGAATCTTAAGTTATTTTCTATTGTTGGCAGCAGTAAATAGAGACCATCACAAGTAACATTTCTAATCTGTTAAAATATTTGAAGAATTCCGTTTTAGTTAGGTCTCTGAACTATTCTAACTCTTTGAGTGTATTATTAATGCCTATTAACAGTATATGCAAAGTTAATTCAGTTATAAAATCTGTAAGATATATTTCTACATTTCATATTTGTACCACGTAAGTAGATATTTAATAAATCTATCCTAATGCAATGCAAGACCAAGCTTTATGATGCAAAGTCATTAACTGCAGGATTATTTTGAATAATTGGGAAAATTGGAAAGTACTTCCAAATAGAGAGGAATGGCTAAGTAAAACATCATTTGCCCATGTAGTTTAAGAAAATACAGTTTATCCATCTGTATATTTGAAAATAATCATGTTACGTGAGAATACATTTATTTTTTTAAAGCTGAATACGAAATTATATATTTTAATAAAATAAAATCTCAACTATGTTAAAACAACAACAAAAACAGAAAATAGATTCCAAAAGAGTAGTACTTGTTTCTGTAGAGTAAGTTCATAGGTAATTTTTATTTCCTCCTCATAGCTGTTTTTTCCCCAAAGCTTCTTCGGTCACTACATAATGTAAAATAAATTAACTTGACTAATAAGAAGATAGGAACAGGGGAAGTAAACTTGACAACTCTCTCTCCACACTTCCATGGAGCAGATGTCCCCCAAGGGAGTGGCCTCATTTGCTTTGTCCCCTTGACTCCTTCTACTTGCCCTCCCTTGGCTTCCTTTGTGGCAGCCCACGGTTGCCTGGGCCACACTGACAGCCGCAGGCCAGGACAAGGCCCAGGCCATTGTATTGTGATGTCCTTCTTGGGGTGTTGGCCAGGAAACTCAGGTCTGTGGGCAGGGTTGATGTTAGTTTAGTGGAGCAGCTTGGGTTTCACTTCAAAGGTTGGGGCTTTGGTGAAGGAGTACTCTGCCTTTCCGTGAGCTAATTAAAATACTCCATCCCTGTGAAGTCATCTTCATTAGACTTTAAAAATAGAAAACAGACATATGTTAATAGGTACTCCTCCTTGTTCATTGTTGATGTTTGTCAACAAGGAGAAACTCCAAACTAGAAGTTCTTGAGATTTGCCACCTAAGGACCCTTCCAACTCTCCTTATTCCATCAGAAGAGGCCCATGTGACAGGACTTGCTTCCCAAGGAAAAAGAAAGATCAGGGCTATCAGAAGTAGTCCAGAGTAGGAGCTCAGGCTGCTCTGATGTCAGACAGATCTGGTAGCTAATCCGACCTCCATCATTTCCAGCCAGTACTAACCTTAAGCAAGTCACTGAACTGCCCTGGGCCTCAGTTTCCTTATCTATAACATAGGGATTGAAACAGTCCCCACTGCAGAGTGAATGTAAAGAACGAATGGGATGGTACTTGTAAAATACTTAGCATATTGTGGGGGCATGTGCTAAATGGTAGTGCTGATTGTTCCTCTTAATAATATCCTCCTACTTAAAAGATTCCTCAGGACTGACAGGGTCTTCCTGAACCTTCTGGGGAGACTGAGAGAAGGTTAAAATGAGAGGTTCTTTTCCTGGAGTCCAGCCCTGGAAGAACACAGAATAGTGGTGATTTTGAGGCCTGATGAGCCCATCACTTCCATGAGGTTCCTCTGGGGTCGAGCCCTGCCCATGAAGAGAGTCTTAGAGGACCCAAAGATCCAAGGACCCAAGGACCCTGGGATGAAGCAGACTGGGGTTTTGTCAGATCAACCCAACTTCAAAACCTGCTAGTCCTAGTTACCAGCTCTGTAGCCTGGGGCAAATCACACAACCTCAAGAGCTTCAGTTTGATCACAGAGATAAAATCTTCAATATGGATCAGTGGAAGAAAAACAAGAAGCACAAAATGCTTAGCATGATTCCTTAGCAAAACCCACTCAACAGATAGTTGCTCTGCTTATTGTGATTTTTATGGTATAGCCATAGATTGAGATCAAGAAGGTTGCATAGTGATGCAGTTAAAGACAGGGGGCTCTGGAATGAGACTGCCTGAGTTCAAATTCTATTACTCATATGACCCTGAGCAAATAACCTCTGTCCTTCAGTTTACTTATCTGTAAAATGGGGATAGTAATAGTACTCACTTCATGGAGTTATTGGAAGGACTAAATGACTTAATGCATGTAAAGTGCTTATGTTCTATGTGAGCGCTCAGTGAATTATCATCATCATCATTGATATGGATGAACTACTCTGAAAAAGCCTGAGCTGTTAAAAGGACACCGGGGAAGGAATATAGTATGTTGGGCCAGGCGCCAGTCTCTCTTCCCGCCCAGTAGTCTTGCTGGTTGGTCAGGCCCTAGTGCAGCTTCCTCTTCTGAGTGTGCTGTGGAACCTCAGCCCTTTGGACCACATCCCAGTCTATTCCACCACCTGTCCTCCTGGTGCAGGTCACTATCTGTGACCCAGTCTCTGCTCATTCTACTTGAATTCCATATCCTGAACCAGCCCCTGCAGCCCCACCTCACCTACATTCCTCCTCTGTCCTGTAGTTATGCCAGCTAGGCCCAGATCACTTCAAGGTGTAGACCCTGGAGGCAGAGTGTTGCCCCAGGTCTTGCCCAGGCTTGTTTTGGCCCCCATGCTGACACAAGTAGAGAGTTGGAAAACATATTCAAAGCCAGATCGGGTAGATAATGAAATTCCCTGATACTATAGCCAGTGCACATATGTATTTGACTGATTTACTTTAATATTCTTACGATAGGGCCAAAGACGAGAGCTTGTACAGAAAACCTAGTTTCTGAGTATCTGGGCCATTCTAGCAGATAAACGGTAGATTATATCTTGTTTTGATAAAATTCACAGTCTCGGTATCATTCCTCCTGGTTAAAGAAGTGAGATGCCCTAGCTCTTGCCCAGATGAGGCTGCCATTTCAGGCATTACTTGAGATGTAATGTCTAGGCTTGTAGGTGGATGTTTCTGAATGGTTGTGCAAGCTAAGCTTTCCGTGATCTGACCCCTACCTCTTGCTTGCTGAGACTTTTTTTAGATTATAACTTTTTGTTGAAGTGTAACATACATACAGAAAAGTGTACAAATCATTAGGGTACAGTTCAATGAATTTTCACAAAATGATGAGATTAAGAAATAGGATGTTTCCAACATCCACAAAAGCTCCTTTGTACCCTCTTCCAGTCACTCCTTCCAACTGTCTGTTTGTGCCATGTTGAGCTAATTATAGTCCCCACCCCTCCACCCCCAGCACACCATTGTTTCTCTCACCCTCCTGCCTGTGCACCTGCTGCTCCCTTGGACTACCAGGCCTGGCCTCACCTAATCAGTGTTCAAAACTCAGGTGTCAGCTTCCCCTGACAGGCTAGGAATACTTCATACTTTCCTCCCATATTTTGTCATTGTTTACTGGGAGCTCTCTGAGGACAGAGACTCTGAGTCACCAGACTCCCGCACCCAGCACAGGCTTGGCATAGAGCAGGCACTCCAGAAATGTTTGCTTATTGCACAGTTTGTCTAAAATATTTGAAGATACCTTTTCCTTTTATCTTCCCTGACCCCACCCCAAGCACATACCATCCTCCTGCCTTCCTAACCCATTCTTCTTGCCTCTTTTAAAAAACATATCAGCCCTGTCTGAGCCTCTTTTGTGCCTCCATACTCCCCCTCACTTTTTCTCAGACTGTGCTTGTGTCCCATCCACACCTGCCCCAGCATCCCACACACCAGGCTCCTGCCTGTTGCAGCACCACATTTCTGCCCCCAGACCATAGGCATCAGCCACCCGATAGTTTACTCCACAGAGAGCAGAGAGAGAGAGCGTTCCACAGAGAGCATTCTCTGTGCCGACTTCCTGCCACAGGTCCTCAACTGCTATTTCGCAGGCTCTGTGTTATTCAGGAGTCAGAGTCCTTTTCTGCTTTGCCCGTGTTTCATGACTCTGTGTTTTATACTTCATAAGTTTTCCTTCCTCAAGAACATTGGTTTCAACTAGACTTACTGTGGTGATCATCTCACAGTATATACAAACATCAAATCATGTTATACATCTGAAACTACTGTAATATTATATGTCAATTATATCTCAATTAAAAAAAACAGTAAAAGAACAGTAGTTTCCTTTAATATGCTTGAATTTTTGAAAAAAAATTTTAGTTGTATTACTGAATGATATTCATTCATTCGTCACATGTGCCAGGCACTGCTAGGTGCTGGAGAGTTAAAGTTAAGAGAGGTTTATTGCCCTTGAGAAACTCACAGACAAATGAGGAGAAAGAGAGAAATATTAACAAGTATTAGAAGAGAGTGTCAGTACTGAATGAAGAAAATGGGCACTGGAATCAGATGAGTGATTCCATTACTTAAAGCTATACATTACTTAACCTTTTTGTTTCTATGTCTTGGTTCCTTCACCTAAAAAATGAATAGAGCTTTCACTAGGTGGTTTTGATTTTTACTGGGGACTTTTTTTTTTTTAAGTTAGACACTGTTTTGGCACCTAGTAAGTGACCAATAAATGTTAGGTATAATCAACTATTGTTGTCATCTCTGCTTAGCCCTCATAGAGGAAGTAACATTTCAACTGGCCGCTGAAAGACAGGTCTTTTCTAGAAGGAGGACAGGGAAGGACAGCTTAGAAATAGCCTGGAAACAGACAGACAAATGAAAGGGTGTGATGTTTTCAGAAACTGGGGAATGGTCCAGTGTACCTGGAAGACAAAGCATGTGTAGGGGAGTGGCAAGAGGGGAAGCTGGAGAAACAAGACCCAGATAGTGAAGGGTCTTGTTTGCCATTGGAGTTTGGACTTAATCAGATAGATAAAATAGAACCATCAGAAGTCTTTAAAGAGGCTTGCCACAATCTAAACTGTCTTTTAGAAAGATCCTTCTGGTACTTCTGTAGAGGGTGGACTGAATGGGAGGAGGAGAAGGGAGAGTCTGCTTAAAACTCCTGGTGAGAGATGATGAGAGTAAGAACTGCAGTGATGGATGTTCCAGAGGCGGATCAGAAGGGCGTGGCGACCGGTGGAGGAGGCTGGGAGCTGGAGGGTTGGAGAATAGCTGCAGTGTTCCTTCCTGATCTTGGGAGCAAGTATTCTAAAACTCACAAGTCCCTTCCTTAGCTTTGAGCCATTTCTTCTCTCTTGGGCCTTATAGTTAGCTGCTCCAGACAAGTAATTACTGATCTCGGGCAATTAGGCTTTGTTTATTTCACTCCCTGGCGTCTCCTGGGGGAGAGAGAGGTGAAAGTCATGTGTCTGTTTTCACCATATTTGTAAGAGTGGATGGAGTTGGAATATTATTCCTCTTTTGTTAACAGACACATGGGCCTCTTCTCACTTCCACCACCAATCTCTGTAGAAAACAATGTGAAATTTAAAAGTTCTTTCCAGCTTTTCCCCTCTTTGTTGGTTTCCCACAAAACATCATTCAAAATTTTGGCCAAGTCAAGGAATCCTGAGCCCACCCTAGCTGCTGGGCTCTAATAGCACCTTTCCCACCACTGCCATTTCCCTATCTCAGAGCTGACCTGGTTCTGGGTGTGCCTCTGCTGGTAGCACAGCTTGGCTGGGCATGATCTGTCCCTGCTCAGTCATATTTATGAGTACCCTGGATACGGGACGTCATGCCTGGAACTAATCAACATAGTGAAATGGTCCATCCCATGGAGCTCTGTCCTTGGTCTTTTACTTCCAGCTTCCTCCTTTCTCTGCCTTCCTTCCACTTTCTTTCAACCAGGGATTGTTTCTAGCTGGTGAGTTTCCTTGGTTTGAGGAATGGAGCACTAAAAGTTCTTTCTACTTACTCTGCTATGAAGTAGTCACATTCCTAACCCTCCTTCTTCCAAGATGGCTCTTAGATGTTTCAAGTACAGATCTTCCTCAACTTATGATGGGGTTATATCCCAGTAAACCCACTGTAGGTTGAAAATATCCCAAGTCAGAACTGCATTTAATACACCTAACCTACTGAACATCACAGCTTAGCTTAGCCTAGGCTACCATAAATGTGCTCAGAACACTTACGCTGGCCTATAGTTGGGCAAAATCATCTAACACAAAGCCTATTTTATAATAAAGTGTTGAATATTTCATGTAATTTATTGAATCTGTACTGAAGGTGAAAAACAGAATAGTTGTACGGATACCGAATGGTTGTTAGTGTATCGGTTGTTTAATGCCGCAATTGCATGGCTGGCCTGCCGCTGCTTCCCAGCATCACGAGAGAGGATACGCTGCATATTGCTAGCCTGGGAAAAGACCAAAATTTAAAATCTGAAGTATGATTTCCACTGAATATGTATCACTTTCGTGCCATCATAAAATCTAAAAATTATAAGTCAAACCACTGTGTATAGACCACTTTGGTGGGCAGAAAGTCCTATGGAACATCTTCTGTTTGTTTCTTGGAGCTAGGCTGGGAGAGGGTAAAATTCCTTGGACCGAGTGGAGTGAATTATTCCTCCTTTTATGAAATACCATTGAGAGGATGGTATTGTTTTCAGTAAAAGTTGACCTCACACTAGTAAAAGTGACCATGAGCACTGTTATTTAATGAAACATTATCATTGTAGATACCAGCCTGAGACCAGCAACTGAACTCTACTGATTTGTGGGCCACTTTAAAATCTGCTGTAAACTGAGTTTTCTCTAGCATTGATTTTAGGGTACTTTATTGTCTTAAACCATCTGAAATGGAATTGCTACGTGGTTTTTTAAAAAAGAGATCAGTTTTTTCTTATGACAAAAACAAAGCATGCTCATTATAGAAAGTTTAGAAAATACAGAGAAGCAAAAATGAAAAATCATCCATAATCCAACCACTCAAAGGAAACCACTGTGAAATTTCTGGCCTAGCCTTTTCGTCATTTTTTTTAAATGTATTTATGCATTTTTTCAGAAAAGAAATTATAGTATGTATCTCTTCTATAACCTTCAGTTAATAGAATGTTATAAACATCTTTCCATATCATTGAAAATTCTTTATAACATCATGTTTAACAATCTCATAGTGATCCATTTTACATCCATTAGGGGATGGGTACATCTCAATAAGAATTAATATATTTTAATTTGAAAAAATAATAAACATGTGACCTGAAGACAGTACATAAGGAAGGGGTGTTATAAAAATAGTGGTGGGGTGTTGCAACAACCAAAGGGATAGATTTCACAGCTCTGAACAGCAGAAACAATAATTGTAGGCATTATCAATTGGTAAGTTAAATAGGACGTGGATGTTAGTAGACTTGATCCTTTTATTCATCTTTGGGCTGAAATTTTGTAAAATTTTTCTGGGTCTGAAAATTTTTATAAGAAATATACCAGTAGTGTCTCAGTTTGCAGAAGGTAAATGGTTTTGAGTTCCTTGGTTTCCTCATCGGAAATCAAACCAAGAAGCTCTGACTCTGTGAGTTTGCATAGCACCTTGTGCACCAGGAGACATTTGACAAGTGATTATTTGGGCAGTTATGGGAAGTTTCTTGTTTTGGGGACTCACTGAATCTAATCCTAATTGATGTGGCTGGATTATTCCATATATTTATTTCTTTTTACAGGTAGTGCCTTCCTCAGTGCTATCTTTCTTGCCTTGGCAACATACCAGTCTCTGTACCCACTCACCTTGTTTGTCCCAGGACTCCTCTATCTCCTCCAGGTAAGCACTTACTGGTCAGAAACCAACACTCAGGTGACATTTAATACATGGCCTGGTCCCTGCTTGGGGAAAGAAGAGCAAAGCTCATTGAAGGCAATGGGACTGTATTCCCAATGCACACTCACTTGTTTCTATTTAAAAACGTAAAGACAGAAACTTGACTGACTTTAAACAAAGTGGACCTGATGATCATTACATTCTAATTAAGCTTATCATTGCAAATGTATCAGTGCATTTCATTTTCACATTTGTAATTGGGATCTACCGTCCAACTTGCAATCTCCTTTTCTCATTTTCTATTCACAGACCCTTCTCTGAGCCCATCTCTTTAACTTTTTTGTATGACAGCACTCACCTTGTACGGTTCTTGCAGGAACTAAATGTAGTGGGTGCACCTGACATAATACTTGGACCATAGTGGGTGATCAGTAATTTAATTGAAGAATACAAACTGCTGACCCTGAGAACTTACTATCTGTTGAGCACTATGCTGAGCACTCTACAGGCATCATCTCATTTCAACCTCAGAAGAACTTTACAGGGTAGGTCATATTGTTAGCCGCATATTAGTCCAATAATAACCATACTAGACAGATGAATTGCAGCTGGAATGTTGGGCGATTAGGTCACTTGTCTGAGGTTGCACGGCCAGCAAGCGACTGCTGAGTTGTGAGCTCAGGCAGTCTGATGCACAAGCCTGCTCTCTCACCATCTGTCTTTTCTACTCAAATAAAAGTACACACATCTCAAGAGTGAATAACTGCTTGTAGGTTCCGCATGGTCCAAATCCATTCATAGAAGAGAAACGTTTCTTGAAAGCATACTGAGGGGAGTGCCAGGATTCAAGCCAAAAAATGTCTGATTTCAGAGCCTTTGTTCTTCATTATAAACACTATTGCTAAAACTGAGAGGATACCTTCTTTTATTGAAATAGTCATATGATTGTCATTTTAAGTGACTTCATATTATATCTTTGTGTTGATGTGTACAGTGATACATGGTTAGCTTGGTCTTTCTCCTATTTGGGGAATTTGAGATGTGCGCTAGTTGTCACTAATATAAATAGAATAGACATTTGTTTTTCTTTGAGTTATTTCCTTAAGGTGTGTTCCCCGAGCTGAATCACTGGATCCAAAAGTGTGAGAAGTTTATAGTTCTTATTATACAAGACCAGTTTACCAGAAATCCTGAGCCAATTTGTAGTGCCACCAGCAGTGTCTAAAGTGAAGTGAACCACTTCCTCCCAGGCAGCCAGCCCTGGCTTTTCAAATTCAATTTATGATTGCTAGTTTAATAGCTGTATCATTATACTATGAAGTTATTTTACTTTGATTTTCTTTCTAGATTCTTGTTGAATGCAAGCAGTTTTACATGTAACAGTGTGCTATTAGTATTTTCTTTCTGTTTTTTGAATTTTTTTTTGGTATTTTCTTCCTTACTTCATATTTACAGTTTATTCTTTAGAAAGTTTGAGCTCTAAGAAGAATGCATGCAGCCAGAATTTTTATGCAACTACTTATCAAATAAATACTATAAAAATATATTTACTCATACACATGAGCTGACCAAAAAAATTTTAAATGGTTTGTTAAGCCAAACACTGAATACTGCCTTATGTAAAATAGCTTTTGTTTAAAACTCAAAGACATTTCCTCGTAACAACAATGGACAGTACAACTGAGTCATGAAATCAGACAGCTCAACCAGTTACTTTATTCAGTCCCTCCCTCTCCCAGTATGTACTGAGCACCTCCCATTCAGTCTGCTGGATACTGTGGTAGACTCTGCAGATACAAAGCAATCGAAGGTTGCTGAGCAGGGGAGTGCCGCAGGAAGACCTCTGGCAGCAGCCTGTGCCCTGGATTGGAGTGAGGAGGAGCTGAGGTTGGAAAAGTTTGGACCAGTGTACGAGGGCTTGACTGGAGGCCCAGACCACCAGTGTCATGGGAAGTTGAGAGATGAGACACTAGATGCAGAATTCTAGGAGGTAGAGTTGGCTGTGCTTGACAGCCATCTGGAAGTGGTGAATAGGACTGGAAGGAGTTTGAACCTAAAGACCCATTTTTGTAAAATTTAAAATCCCATCTCATACTATATTTACATGTTTTTATGTAAGCATATGAAGTGGCCTTGAGAGGCAGTAGGGCTTTGTGAGTCATGGTAGTATATTTGGAAAAGCAGTCCAGTCACGTCCAGGAAATAAACCCACTTGTTTAAATATGAAGGAGGGAACAGAAGAGGAAATTATCTTTTAGGACTGAGTTCCTCAGAAACCATTACATGGACCGTTAGGTCTGATTTTCACAGAGCTCCATAGGCTCCAAGGAGAGAAGCTGGTCATAATGAGTGGAAGCCACAGGCAGCCCAGTATAACGCAGTTCTGGGACAGCATGGGATGTCTCAAGGGAGGTGAGTTCCCTGTGAATCACAGTGTTTAGGCCACAGACTGAATGGCCACTTGTTGGGGAGTCTTAGCAAAGCTGTAAGTGTCAGCGTGGGTAGCTGGACCTCATAGTCTTAAAAATCCTTTCATCAAGTTGAGTTGGATTTGATAACCACAAGGAAGTGATACATCTGCTCTTGACATTGTATTTTTCTCAGAGTTTTTTGAGCCCTCCATAGGCACATACTCTCCTCTAGGAAAGGTTATGTAATATAGTACATATGGTCACAGGCTTGATTGGGGCGTCTTAAGATCAAAAGCAAAGTAGTCTTAAAGACTAATGGTACCATGCCAAAATAACAGTGGAACCAGCCCGAAGGGGCTCCTACTGGCTAAATTTAGTATATTCTGAGCATCAGAAGAGTAATGACTGCAAATAATTGTAAAACACTGAATAAGTAAAAATCTATGTGTCCATAGTGATGCTCAGAAAAGGGGGGAGGAGAGAAAAAAAATGCATATGCTATCATTAGATGTGGCTGTTTTGTCAGTTTCTTACTCTGAAAATCAATAATTAAAAGGAAAGATCTAAGCAGTTAAAAGGAGCTTTTAAAAAGAGCGATAGTTCTTCCCTAGTTGATGAAGGAAAACTCTACAGAAAATTGCAGCTTGTAACTGTGTAAAGAAGGATAGAATAGGATACCACAAGTGAAATGACGAAATCTAGCAAAGATCATCATTGGTGCTAAAATCATTAGATGAAAGATTTTGAAGAACAGAATATTTGCATTTGCAGGTACCAAAATAGTACCCCCTCCCACCTCTAAATTATTTGCTGATAGCAAAGGGGAAAATATATCTTTACAAAGGAGTACTCTGGCAGCTACCACCTTAACCAAGTAATCCATGTCAGCATCACTTCTTATGTTGAAACAGCCTGAGGCGATATGCTTCATGATGTGCAGCAGTACAAAGTACACAACATCCACTCTGAAGTATTTTCATCCAAAGTGTTAACTTTCATTAAGTCTTTAGATCTGACTTCTGGTTTTTAGGAAATATAAGAGCAGAAGAACAAGTTAAATGGCACCATAAGGAAACAAAACAATGAGGATGTAGGACAACGTGTAAGACAGCTAGTCTGGTTCTCTTCAAAAAGTCAATGTCATGAACTAGAGAAAGTAGGGGGTACTGTTCTAGATTAAAGAGACAATAACAGAATGGAAAGGGTGAGTCTTGATTGGATTCTGGTTTAGAAAAGAAGAGTTACAAAGGATGTTGTGGGACATTTAGAATATTTTGAAGAGATATTAGGTATTAGATGATGATAAGAAATTATTAATTTCTTGGATGTGCTAACAGTATTCTGGTATATAGGAACATGTCTGTTTTTAGGAGCTGCATGAAGAAGTATGTTGAGGAGAAGTGTCATGATGTGTAGAAAATTTATACACACAGAAAAGCTTATATATGGCATGGTGTTAATATTTAGTCTAGGTGAAAGATATATGGTTGATTATTGTATTATTTTTTCAACTGTTCTGTATTTGAAAATTTTATAATAAAAAGGAGAGAAATGGAATACAAGCCCCGAAGTTGTCTTAGCTTGGATTATGATTAGCTCTCTGACCCTAGGAAGTAACTACTTAACTTCTCTATGCCTCATCTATAAAATGGAGATAATATAATATTAGCTACGGCAAAGCATTAATTCATGACAAGTATTTAGAACAGAGTATGATGAGAGTTCAATAGATAATAGTTATGGTTATTAGTAGTCAGATGTTCATAGGAAGGATACGTCACCAGTCTGGAGGTACGTGGGGTGATGAGGAGAAGAGAAAATAATTCATTTTCTAGAGTCAGAGGAACTGTAAACATTAGTTTGTACTTACTCCTTTGACACTACAAATCTGCCTACATTCTGCTGGTGGAATTTCTAGAGGGTACAAAAGGCAGGTGGTAGACAGGCTAATGTCTGATCAGTGCCAGGGGCAAAGCTGTTTTTCTCTTTCCTGTGTGAGACACAGAAAGGCTTCAGGATCAAAGGCAAGGGATGCTGCATCTGGCTCCCTTGTGAGTCACTTCTGAGAATGGTAGTTTGAGCCCATCTGGTCCCTTCCCCCAACTTTACTCTTCCTCTGACCTTGGCTTAGGGCCTAGTTTCCAAGTGAGAAAGAGACTTAAAATGTTATGATCTGATAGCATGTAGAATAAAATAGCCTTAAAGTGCACAGACCAAGAGACTACAGTGAAAGATATGCCAAGTACATAGGACCTCAAGGCTGAAGCTGTGAAGCTGGCAGAGAGAGGTTCATGGTGCAGTCAGGGAAGTTTCTAGTCCCCTCTCTCCTTTTGCTTGGGATTCCTTACGTGGTTTGAGGTCCTTACTTTCTTTGAAAGAATGTGAGAGAAACCAGGGGGGCATACCTTGTGAGTGTTCTGATGGTTTTTGCATTAATCTAATCTGACCCCTCTTGTCTTTGAACTGAGAAAGTTAATCTAGGGGGAGGGTATAGCTCAGTGGTAGAGCACATGCTTAGCATACATGAAGTCCTGGGTTCAGTCCCCAGTACCTCCATTAAAAAAAAAAGAAAGAAAAGAAAAAGTCAATCCTGTGGTTTCTATACTTCTGGATTGTGGAGCAGGTCATGTGATACTAGCTTGCACTAAAGAAGCCAAACCCAACCAGGTCCTTCTTGATAACTGGGCCCTTCTCCAGGCTCTCCTTGGGGCCTTATTTAGAATTTTCACATTTTACTCCTCTCGCCAGCAATGTTCTGTTGGCTCTCCTGCTTCCAGGAGGGTGCCAGGGCAGAGGTGGCAATGCTGTTAATTTCCTTTCTTTTTAGAACAAGTGAAAATGAGGGTAAGAGGTTGATCATAAATTTGCAGTAAACTTTCCTACCAATTTTGTTGCCTCTAATACACCTAATTATGTAAAATATATCTCCTGAGTCTCATCCTGAGATTCCAAGAACTTTGGTATAAAATCTTTGGTTAGATTCCAGTTCTCTTTAAGAGGTTTTTCTGGTAACTGACTTTGTCCTTTTTTCACCATGTCCTAGAAAGAAAATGGTTTCTGTATGGAAAATGCTTTTCACCCTAGTACTTTAGAGAGTTGGTGGGGGAGGGAGATAAGTATACATTTCTCCCCTTCCTTATTATAGTTTGGTTTTTCCTGAAGCAGTCTGAGAATTCTCTTACTTCCCTAAATATTTTTATATATTAGGAACAATGTGATTTCTGGGCTATAACTACATACTGGTTAAAATTTTCAGGTTGAGGGTATACGTAGCCTATGGCCCACAGGTGTAGTTTTATTTAATTGCAGCGTATAAATATTTCACTAGTTGTCAACATTTGAAATTCATGTTAAAAATTTATATTTTTGGCTTCTTTTGAAAAATTGGAGGATCTGTCTCCTTTGGACAAGTCATACCCTATTTAGTTTACCACAGTCCCCATACTTTACCTCAATCACGCTTCACTCTTTCGTTACCTGTCTGGCCCGTAGGTATTTGAATATATATGTATATATGTGTGTCTAACTTTCTGTCTGTCTGAGTTTTGTACACCTAAATGTTTAGAAACAGTGACCAACCCAGTATCAAGGAGCATCCTTGGGGCTCAGATTGTGATCTTATAATACTATGTTTACCCATTAAAGGAAACTGTGGTTTCTTAGAGAAATAGCTGATTCTAGGTTTAGGGCAGGATGATCCTGGAACATTGTGATACCAGATAACAAGGAAACTATCAAAGGCTCCTTGGGTCATCTCAAAAGGACTCAGGATCCAATTTGAAGAGGCTCCCACCAAATAAAGATGGACACTTTGAGTTTCATTAGGATAAGAATTGCCATGGATTGATACTCAAATACATTTAAATCCAGGCATTCATAGTGACATTAAAAAGGAAAACTAATTGGTCAGATTAGGAGAATTGACAGGGAACCAATTCATTACCTTGAAAACTGGATAAATAAAAGGAAAAAACTGAGCATTTATCCTGCCTTTTCTGTACCACCAGGTAACCATATACATAGTAGGCGAGGAGAAGTGTCTCGTTATAAATTTATTGTGTATGCAGGTGTAGAGAGGGCCATAGGGTTGATCAGTTTCCTCTCCCCTCATATCTGTTACCAGTAATGTTATCTCCAGCTTAATTCTCTTGGCTTCCCTTTCTCCTTAGTCTTTACCATGGAGTTACGATGTCTGTAGTTTATTTTAATACTTCTGCATTGATCATCTGATATTTTACATGTGCCAGTTCATTTCATCCTCAACTTAAGGGGCAATGAGGTGCTTTAATGAACCGTCCATACTCCATGGTGCTCACCTAGCTTTGTATCAGGAAAGCCGCACTCCACAGGTAGCTGCCATCAGTGCTGCTGCTACACCTTTGGTAGTTAATGTCAGAAGCAGATTGGATTTTTATTGGTGAGATTAGTTGAACATTAGAAGTCGTCACTCACTGGTGAAACTGAAATGTTCAAGAGAAGTGGAAATGGAAAAAAAGAAAAAAGAAAGACTAAAAAAAAAATGGAAATGACTGAAATATTTTAGATACTTTCTATACTTGCATGCAGAGGGAATAAGAGTTTAGAAAAACCTGTAACTTCTTCCCTTGGAGGTGGTACCTAAGGCTTAATTCCTAACTGATCCTTTGTCTAGCTTTCTGTTAGGAGGCTGCTGGTTGCTTGATGTGACCTCCAAGGGCAACAGAACCCTGCCTCTGGGATATTGTCATTTCTGCCTTGAGTGAAACTTTCTTGCAAGTGGCGATTGGAACAACTTAAAGGGGAAAGAGCTGGGACCTAATCGACCTTCTAGAATAGTTTGTGTAAACTGTTGTGTGCCTGCTTGCTAACGAAGTTTTGATTAATAAAGGTTGCAAAATGTGTCAAAGTCTAGTCTGAAACTTGCTTTCTTTGCAGTGAGATTCTAGAGGAGGGGCTAACCCTTACCCACCTCAAACTTTTTCAAGGCAGCTGGTAAAGAACCTCTGAGTTATATGTGACCAAAACAGCCACTGAATCACACACTGAATGATTAAAGTGGTTAAATGCATGTTGTGTGAATTTCACCTCAAAAAAAAAATTCTATACTGTCATTAGCTTATTGCTCAAATTCTTCTAGCTTTGACCATTATGAGTTCCTTCAGATTGGCCCCTGTATTCTTTTGACAAGTCCCGTCTATTTTGAGCCTTTCCTTCCTTTCTTTCTAGTACCACCAGATGTTCCAGGCTCATCTTGTATTTTCCATGCCCCAGCCCTGGAATCAGCTACTTCTTCAAGGACTCCTGGCCCCTTTTGTTGGGGATGCTATTTAGAAACCAAGGGTTCTAGGTATGCTTATTGTTACTGGGGTATCATTGCTTCTGGCAGACAGAGCTAGGGAATATATGTATGCATACTAACCTGTACACACACACATATTTAATTGTTTATACTTCTGTTTGTTCATACTGATACCTCTGATCTCAGTGGCGTCTCTGTTTATACTGATATACTTATGATTTCCATTCAACACTATAGGGTTCACTTTAGTCTCCTTTTTTCTTGTTTATAACTTCTTTCTCTAACAGTAAGAAGTCTAACTTTCATTGTCTACAATATATTTGCCTATTTGTTTAATTCTAGTATTCACATAAAGTAGATCTAGAATTGTTGTGCGAAATACCCCTGTATGAAATACATTTACTAATTTGATTATAACACTTGTGTACTGTTCTTTTTGTCTTTAGCTTAAGTATTCTGTCATTACTGTTTCTCACCGTCACTTAGGTTAGCTCTTTTCTTCCCCCATATGGCCTTTCTCCCCCCATATGGTTATGTATTTGTATGCATTCATGTATTTGTATGTATTAATGTGTTGTATGTATTCAATGTATATGTATATATACATATAATATATATTATGTATTGTGTGTGTGTATTCAGTGTGTTTACATAATGTGTATGGCTATTAATTTGTAATCTAGTTAGGTTCATTTACTACTGTTTGTGTTCATTTTGGATTTCCCCCTACATCCTGGTTGATTTTAACCGTGGTATGTGAAGGGACTATGAAACATTACTGTGGTTCTAAGAGGCATCTATACAAAAAGATATATTTGGAAAAGTATTACTCTGTCCTCATCCCTGCTGTCTTGCTCTTTTCTTTCTACTTCTTTCCCTATCACCCTAAGTAACTATTCTCTTTAGTTTCTGGTTTATCCTTCTTGTATTTCTTTTGTGCAAATGAGCCAATACATGTATATTTCCTTCTGTCCTCTTTTTCTTATATGAAGAATAACATACTCTAGGTACTCTTTTGAGCTTTGCTTTTTTCATTTAGTATTACTTCCTGGAAATCACTACCTACAGATACACAGAGGTCTTCCTCATTCTTTTTCAAGCTGCATAGTCCTCCATTGTGTAGACACACCACAGTGTATTCAGCTTCTTCCTATGTATGGGAATTTAGATTGTTTCCAATATTTTGCAATTACAATTAATGCTTCATTGAATAATGTTGTGTATATGTATTTTCGTGTTGTTAGAGGTATGTATCTTCAAGGCAGATTTCTAGAAGTAGAATTACTGGATCCAAAGGTATATATATATTGCAATTTTGGGGTTTTTTTTTTCAAATTTCCCTCCAGAAAGGCTGTACAGATTTTCTGTTTTCACCAGTAAATTATGAAAGTGTCTGTTTTCCCACAGCCTCACTAACAATGTGCTGTCACATTTTTAAAATTTTAAATCCAGTCTGATTGTGAGAAATGGTATCTCAATGTTGTTTTAATTTGCATTTCTCTAAATATGAGTGCGTTTGAACATTTTTTCATGTTTATGGTTTGTCCATTCCACAACCCCCCCTTCATTTTTCTGTTGGATTTAGGTCTTTTTTCCTTCAATTTTTTAGAATATTAGGAATATTAACCCTTTGTCTACAAGTATTTTCTTCCAGTTTTTCATTTGTCCTTTGACTTTGTTTATACTGTTTTTCTTTTAACAGCTTTTATTTTTTATCAAGATATGCCATACAGTTTACCTATTTAAAGTGTACAATTAAAGAATTTTTAGTATATTTACAGAGTTGTGCAGCCATCACCACAGTCAATTCTAGAACATTTTTATCTCCTGGGAAGAAACCCCATACCCATTAGCAGTCACTCTCTGTTTTTCCTAAGTGTCCCTCTCCATTCCAGCCCTAGGCAACCACTATTCTGCTTTCTGTGTTTGTAGGTTTTCCTATCCCGGACATTTTATATGAATGGAATCATGTAATATATAGTTTTTTGTGTTTGGCTTCTTTCACTTAGCGAAATGTTTTTAGAGTTCATCCCTCTTACAGCATGTATTAGTACTTCATTCCTTTTTATTGCCAAATAGTATCCCATTGTGTGGATACGCCATATTTTATTTATCCATTCACCAGTCTATAGACATTTGGGTTGTTTCTACTTTTTGGCTATTATAAGTCATGCTGCTGTGAATATTTGCATATCTGTTTTTGCATGGACACATATTCTCATTTTACTTATGGTGTTTTTAATATGTAAAACTTTTCATTTTTATTACCTCTGGATTTTGAGCTTTTCCCTATATCAGGGTTAAAGACAAATATACAGTGGCTTTTTTTCCCTACTACTTCATGGTTTCATGAAAAAAAATTTAGATCCCTAATTCATTTGGAATTTAATTCTTGTGAATGGTGTGAAATATAATCTAATTTTGTCTTTTTCCAAGTTACCTAATTGCTCTAACACCATTTATTAAAAAGTCCACCTTTACCCCAGTGATATGCCACCTTTGGCATATACTAAATTTCTCTAAGTGTTTTGGTCTAATGCTGAACTTCCTATTTTATTCCACTAGTCTGTCTATTTATGTGCCAGTATTGTACTATTTTAACTGTAGAGTTTTTTTAGTATATTTTAATGTCTGATAGGACTAGTTCTCCCTTTGTAATTTTTCCTTGTTTCTGTTTTCCTAGCTATTCTTGCATGTTTATTTTTCCATGTGTACTTCAATATCATCTTACATAATTCCATAAAATAGCTTATTGGCATTTTTATTGGGATTGCATTATTATATTGAATTTAAAAATTAACTTAGGGAGGACTGACATCTTTATAATGTTGAATTATCCTAAACAACAACAGGGGATACCTGTCCATTTGTTCAAGTCTATGTTAGTGTCTTTCAGGAGTGTTTTAAAATTTTCCTTGAATAGGGTTTGCACATTTCCTGTTAAATTTAACTCTAAGTTTGAATTTCTTTGGTGTTTTCTCTACCATTGTGTCCTCTAATTGTTTATTTGTGCATATGGAGGCTGTATTTTTTTTTCTTTCCAGGGTTGTTGAGATAAAATTGGCATAGAGCACTGTATATTTAAGCTATAAAGTATAATGATTTGTCTTACATACATCATGAAATGATTACTACAATAAATTTAGTAAACATCCATCATCTTATATAGATACAAAATAAAAGAAAAAGAAAAATATTTTTTCCCTTATGGTGAAAACTCTTAGGATTTACTCTCTTAACTTTCTTATATAACATACATCCGTGTTAATTATACTTATCATGTTGTACATTACATCCTAATACTTATTTATCTTATTTTGTACCTTTTGATAACTTTCACCCAATTCCTCCTCCCCCACCCCCCACTTCTGGAAACCATAAATCTGATCTCTTTTTCTATGAGTTTGTTTGTTTTTGAAGTATAATTGACCTGCAACACTGTGTTAGTTCCTGGTCCACAACATAATAATTCGATATTTCTGTACATTACAAAATGATCACCATGGCTATTCATATGTTAATTTTATACCGTGCCACTTTACAGAATTCTTTTATTGTTTATTATTTTTATCATGACTACTTGTTGTATAAGTCTCGATACTGATAGGAGTTCTTACCTGTAAGCTATTTGTGATACATACATCAATAGCTTTTCTTATCTTGAACAAACCTTGATTTTAGAATAAACCAAACCTAGTCATGACACAAATTTATCATGATCTTTTTCGTGTGTTGCTGACTTATATTAGATAATATTTCACTTAGCATTTTTGCATTTGTGTTGGTAATTGCTTTTGATATCAAGCTTTTATTTGCTGTGAAAGAGTTAATGTAAAATTAGAATCACCTGCTTCTTGAATGTTGATTGAACTTTCCTGTAAAACTGGCTGGGCCTGCTCTTTTCTTTATGGGAAGAATTTTCATTACTAATTAAATTTCTTAAATGATTATAGGACCATTCAAATTTTCTATTTCTTCTTGAATTAGTTTTTTCCCTGATTTTTTTATTTCATGCTTTCAAAAAAGTTGAAAGACTAATATAATAAATACCCTTTACTTGGATTCTCCAGTTATCATTTTCTGTACCTCTGTAGATATATAGACTTTTTTTTTTCTTTTTTCCCCTGACTCATTTGCAGGGAAGTTACAGACAACAAAACACATCCATCCTAAATACTCAGGTAGCTCTTAAGATATAGAGCATTCTTCTACCTAACCACACTACTACTAGCACACCCAAGATTACCTTTCAGAGATTATTGTCTAATATATACTCTCTAAATTGAAATTCCCCAATTTATACATGACTTTAATAGCTTTTAGGGGGAGAGGTGGGGTTCAAGATCCAATCAAGGATCATGTGTTACATTCCATTGTCATCTCCTTTATCTCCTCCACCTTTTGTTTTTTTTATAACACCAGCATTTTAATTGAACCATTTAAATTATTTAAATTCTCCATAGACTGTGTCCATTTTGCCTCAGTTTTTAAATACGTCAGCATACTTTTTAATATTTTATTTATTAACCCTGATGCAGCCATAGAGTTATGTCTCCTTTCATATCCCTAATACTGTTTATTCTCTCTTTTCTTTGATCTGTCTTATCTAATGAGATTCATCAGTCTCATCAGTCATTTCTAAGAGCTTCTGGCTTCTCGATTACTTAGATATTTCAGGCTCAGTTTCAGATCACTGCAATAAAGCAAATATCACAGTATAGCAAGTCACACAAATTTTTTGGTTTCCCATTGCATCTAAAAACTATGTTTATATGGTAGTCTTTTAAGAGGTATGATAGCATTATGTCTAAAAAAATGTGCATCTCCTAATTTAAAAATCCTTTATTGCTGACAAATGCTAGCCACCTTCTGAGCCTTTAGTGAGTCATAATCTTTTTGCTGATGGAGGGTCTTGCCTCGATGTTGATGGCTGCTGACTGATCAGGGTTGGAGTTGCTGAAGTTTGCAGTAGCTGTGGCAATTTCTTAAAATGAGACAACAATGAAGTTTGCCAACAAACATCAATGGACTCCTACTTTCACAACAATTACTATGTAGCATGCAGTGCTGTTTGATAGCATTTTACCCGTGGTAGAACTTCTTTCAAAACTGAAGTCAGTCCTCTCAAACACTGCTTTATCAACTAAGTTTATGTAATATTCTAAATCTTTTGTTGTCATTTCAACAGTTTTCACAGCATCTTCACCAGGAGTAGATTCCATCTCAAGAAACCATTTTCTTTGCTTATCCGTAAGAAACAACTCTTCATCTGTTCAAGTTTTATCATGAGATTGCAGCAATTCAGTCCCATCTTCAGGCTCCACTTCTAATTCTAGTTCTCTTATTAGTTCTACCACATCTGCAGTTACTTTCTCCACTGAAAACTTGAAGCCTTCAGAAGCATCCATGAGGGTTGGAATCAACTTCTTCCAGATTCCTTAATGGTGATATTTTGACCTCTTCCCATAAATCACCAATGTTCTTAATGGCATCTAGATTGGTAAATCCTTTTCAGGTTTTCGATTCACTTTGCCCAGATCCATCAGAGACATTGCTGTCTATGGCAGCTATGGGCTTACAAAATGTATTTCTTAAATAGTAAGACTTGAAAGTTGAAATGACACCTTGATCCATGGGATGCAAAATGAGTGTTTTGTTAGGTATGAAAAACAACGTTAATCTCACCATACGTCTCCAGAATTCTTGGGTGACCAGGTGCATTGTTGATGGGCAGTATATTTTGAAAGAAACCTTTTTTTTAAGCAGTAGGTCTCAAAGGTGGGCTTAAAATATTCAGGTTGTATTTTTATTACAGATGTTGGCTAATTGCATTACGGCCAGAGAATAGGATCTGTATGATACAGATTCCTTAAAGTTTATTGATACTGCTTTATGGCCTGGTTCAGCTATATAGTCAGCTTTTATAAATGCCCCCAAATGCTTTAAATGAATGCAGATTTTCCAGGTGCACTGTTTTATATAAGTATATTTGTTTTTTTAAGATCTTATGTGAACAAGTTCATTAAGTGTGCTCTTCGTATTTCTACTTGATTGATCTACCAGTTAGCCACTGATGATGGATTTGTGTATTTTTCCTTTGCAGCTCTGCACATGTTTGTTTTATAAATTTTGATACTATGTTATTAGGTATATACAAATTTAGAACCTTTAGAACTGTTACCTCTTTCTACTGAATCTTTTATCACGATGGAACATCTTTATCTCTGCAATGCTTTTTAAAGTCTACTTTACCTGGTAGCAATAAACAAACTAATTTTCTTTTGATTAGTGTTTACCTAGTGTATTTTTTCAGCTCATTGATTTTCAACTTTTCTGTATCCTGTGTTTTGCAGGAGGATTCTTAAAGTTTAGTCTGATAACTGCTCTTTGTCCTTGAGATCCTTAAATGTACGATTCTGCCTTCTCTCCTAGCGGCAGTACATACCTGTGAAAGTGAAGAGCAAAGCCTTCTGGATCTTCTTTTGCGAGTATGCCATGATGTACGCAGGAAGCCTGGTGGTAATCGTTTGCCTCTCCTTCTTCCTTCTCAGCTCCTGGGATTTCATCCCTGCAGTCTATGGCTTCATGTAAGTAATGACTTCATTAGAAAACTTTGGAAGCTGATGTAGTCTTCACAGCTCTATCTGAAATGAGGCAGAGGGAGAGCAAGCACAGGCAGCATCTAGAGCAGTGGCCTCAGACCATAGTGTGCATCAGAATCATCCACAATTCTTGGACACCCAGATTGCTGGGCCCCACCTGCAGAGGTTCTGATTAACTAAGTCTCGGGGTAGGAACCAAGAATTTGCATTTTTAACGAGTTTTCAGGTGATGCTGATGCTGCTGGTCCAGGGAACACATTTTGAGAACTGTTGGTCTAGAGCACACCTTAATCTAGTGCAATTAAATAACACCGTCTGGGAACATCCAAAGCAACTACCAGCCTCTGACTGGAAGGTTTTGATTCAATCCCAGGCGGGAATGGATGTGTTCCTCTACTACAAGAGGATCTCCAACAGGTTTAAAATAGAGCCACCTTTCCTACGTCAAGCTTTTAGAGAAAATCAAAATGGGTTTGCAGGATGAATTCTGCAGACATTTCCAGATGTTCTCCCTGTGGTGTGCTGAGGAGGGGAGTCGCTGCCAAAGCCTTGAGGAACTAACAGCCCAGTGAGAGACAGACACACTTAAACCTGCCAGGATGGCAGGGAATCTGTGGCAACCTCCTCTTTGGGATTCTGGGCTGCTTATTTGTGTGGAATCTTGGCTGAGCCTACCAATGATTTAGTAACCCTCAGCTTATCATGCTCTGCCTCGGATAAAAGTTTGTAATGCCTGACGAAAAGCTTTTCCTAGTGTTCTGCTGGTCCACAGATTGTGTTCTTTACCTCATTTCACGGAAAAGGAAATGTAGTTACAGCAGGAAGCTGACTCGCCCTGGGCGGAGTCCTTCGTCAGTAAAATCTGCCCATGAACCATTGCCTCTCTCTCCCTTTCCATGCTTCAGTGGTTGTACTTTTAAAATTGTGAATTGGCATCAGTTTCAACCCCATATTTTTTAAAATAAAAAAATTTAATGTAAAGTTTTAGACAAGCCAGAATTGCATCCAATCTTTATTTGATATACGAGACAGAAAGTTTTCCCGCTAAACCCTTACTTCTCAAGTAAGGTCTGGGATCCTAGCCAGAACCTGGCAGTGGTTCGTCAGGCCCCTGGAGGTCTCACTGCAGTGTCAGGCACTCAGTCTGCTGGCTCCTGCTATGGGCATGCGGAGCAAGAATGAGGAGGAACAGGATCTTTGAGCTTGTTCTTCTAGACAAGTCTTTAGAATGCCCAAAATAGGTATTGTTTATTTCAAACCCATTCCTCTTTTGCTATAGTACAATTCTGATTTTAAACATATATATCTTGGGCAGTAAAAGAGGGGCTAGTGTTTTGATTTCTAGCGTGAATCCCTGCCTTGTTTCAGATCTTTGATGTATGCCAGAGTTTGGCTCAGGTAATATTTTTTATGGGTTATTATTCTCTGTGTCTCCACCCATTATTTTGTTAATTACCTGTATCCAGGCTCCTGGAGAGCCCCTCATATCCTGTTCTTTGTGGGGACAGTCACCTTTGACTGCCCAGCAGTGACCAAAGCCTTCAGGAGAAAACCAGGTCAAAGCAGACCATTTATAACTTCGCTTTTTTTTGCTCTTCCTTTGTTTTCTTCGTTCCAGACTTTCTGTTCCAGATCTCACTCCAAACATTGGTCTCTTCTGGTACTTCTTTGCAGAGATGTTTGAGCACTTCAGCCTTTTCTTTGTATGTGTGTTTCAGATCAACGTCTTCTTCTACACCATCCCCTTGGCCATAAAGCTAAAGTAAGTGGTGGGACTGCTGCTTTTTTCTCCACAGAGCCATTTGTGGCTTCACAGGGGCTTTTCAGACTGGGAGCATCTGCCATCAGATTTATGCCCTTTCTGCCCAGGGAACCCTGCCCTCAGTCGTCTTGGGTGCCAGTGGTACCCAGCAATAGAGTCACACACGAGTGCAGCTGCAGGGAGGGTGCTCTGGAGCACTGATATTACTCCTGGCCTCACTTTGGGGTGCTTGAGCCCATGTTGCTGCTGAGCTCACTCACTGTTTTAGACAAGAGCGAGGGTTGGGGTGGGGGAGGTGTCCTTGTTGGGTGTCCTCCGTCAGCATCTCAGTGACACTTTGCCCAGAGTGACTCAGGATGTGTTAGTTGGGAGGCTGGCCACCTGCAGCTCTGTTTGATCTTCTGATCAATTTCCCTCAAAAGAGTTGTCTGTGGAGCTCCCTTCTGCAGTCTAAGAGAGCTAGGATGTGTTGAGCCTGGCTCCACCTCAGACACCTTTCTAGGCTTTCTGAGATGTATTCATACCTAACCCTTCCAAGGAACTCTTGGAGATAGGCACTATGTTATTATCATTTCCATTTTATACTTGAGGAAATTGACATTCAGAGAGGTGGAACGATTTTCTCAGAGTCACACAGCCTGTGAGCAGTGGAGCTGATTCAGACCCAGGTTTGTTTGACTGCAGAATCTATGCTCAGTCCCCTGCACAGTGCCAGGCTCCTGAGAGAGATCACTTGTACTAGCTCCTGGAAATGGTTCTATTATCCCAGCTTCAGAGAGGAGAAAACAGGCACCGATAGGCACAGATATGCCTGGGTGGTCCAGAGAAGCTGGAAGAGTTTTGATTTAGATTTCAGGAGCTTGAGTTTTCTGCTCCAACCTTCCTGCCATTCTCCATGGCCAGTGAACCAGTGCACATGGTTCCCATTCTGTGAAAGCTCAGAGCTGATATTTCCTTCCCATGACATAGCCTGGGCCTGGCATCTGACAGAAAACCATTCTTCCTTGACCTGGCGAGCTCCAGAATTCTAGCAGCCTACCCAGCCAAGTTCTCCAGCTGTCTGGTCCACATTTCCTGCTCTTGTTCTGGTCAGGCCCAGCCACTGGGCTGAGAAGCAGGGAGCCTGGAGCATCTTTCCTCGTTCGGTGTAGCCAGCTCTCCAGCAGCTTCTATTGTCTGCATGTGAAAGTCCACAGATGACCCCTCGGTAGACAGTAGCACCACCATCTTGTGACACCATCCCCTCTCCCCTTCCCCCACAACCAGGGCCTCAGGGGGCAGAAGATATAAGGATACCTGACCTCCCCCATGGCTGCCCTCTTGTACCTGAATATGATGTTCCACTATCTCTCCAGCCCCTGCAGTGCCAGCTTCGTGAGAACAAGCCCTTCAGCTCCGCTCTCCCCAGGCAGTGTTGCAGGAGGTTCTGGTCTCCACGTTTTTTGGCACTACTTTGTCCCTGGCCTTTTCATAGGAATGTCGTAGCTGTTACCAGCTACCTAAAAAGTCCAAAGCCAATGATACAGATTGTCTTTAGGAAGATGCTCGCCAAGATAGACAGACCCTGCTTAGAGGCTACAGGACTGTGTGACTCTGCCAAGCTCAGTTTCTGAGCCATTTGCTGTCTAATATTTGGGTGTGAATGCGTTTGTCTCCACACCTCAGATTTATACCCATTGAGTCACCCTGACCTTTGACCTGTAAGACAAGAATGCCATTAACCTGAAGAAAACCTTCATGAGCTGGGCATCCATGTCCTATGCAGAAGTAGGCCACATGCATGTCATTCAGGTGTAGCTGAATGGAGGAGGGGCAGACCTGGCTTCTTCCTGGTGGCTTCCCTTCAGCACTTGGTCAGCTCTTGGAGGAGCACTGAGGTTGAGCTGTCTCACCCTCCCGGGTCAGAGCTGTGATGCTGCTGGGCACTCAGAACAGTGCTGGTGGTGCTAGGAGTTCTGGAGACAGACAGCTCCATCTCTTACGAATTCTCTCACCTTCTCTGAACCTGACTTCCTCATCTGCAAAGTGCAGTGACAGCATTGCCTACCTCGAGGGGCAGTTGAAGTGTAGTGAGGATCACATGCGATGATACAAGGAAAGGGCCCAGGACAGAACGTAGCATAGAGTGAGGATTCAGAAATGGTAGCCATTGTTACTAGTTTAAGGTTACAAGAACTCTAATTCCAGCCCTTAAGAGCTGAGAGAGATGCTTCCTACAGCTCTCGGTTCTCTATCTGGAGCGGAGCTCATCATAGCTAAAAGTCTATCGGCCCCACTGACCCTGTTGTCAGAGAAAAAAGCATTAGCAAGGAAGCACTTCCTGCCCTGGGTGCAGTGTCAGGGGCCTCTGGCAAGGGCGGTTGCTGATTACTCTGACAAGCCGTCATTTAAGCCCAGTAATAAAGGATGCTGACTTCATTTGTTTTCTTCCTCGGTGGCTCCTGGGAGAAGGCCCAGAGCTGGTGGGGGGGTGGGGGTTGATGGGAAATGTCTCTGTGGGCTGTTTCTCTAAGTGTTTGCTGGGCTCTCCACCACCTCTGGGCCTCTCGGGGTCCCCTCAGTTTTCTGCTCTGCTGCTTGGCCTGGCCCCATGTCTTGTGGGTGGCAGAGCCAGCCCTGCCTGAAGACCCCTGGAGAGTATTTTTGGGTTTGAGGGATAGGGTCAAGAGTCTGTGGAGTGGGGCTGGTCCCTGATTGATCTTCCTCTGCCCTGCCTTCCCCCAGGGAGCACCCTGTCTTCTTCATGTTCATCCAGATTGCCATCATCTCCATCTTCAAGTCCTACCCGACAGTGGGGGATGTGGCCCTCTACATGGCGTTCTTCCCCGTGTGGAACCATCTCTACAGATGTGAGTACTCCCACCTCTAACCCCCTGGATGAATCAGCAGGGAAAGAGGGATTGATAGGCATTTGCTGGGCACCTGATGAGCTAGCAGCACCAAGAGAGAGGTGGTGACAGGAGGCACACGATCTGCCTCCTCGGTGCTACAGGTTACTGATAATAATAAAATAACTAGCATGTACTGAACACTTACTGTGTACCTGGCCACCATGGTTCTAAGAGCATTACATGCATTAGCTCCTTTTATCTTCACACCAGACTTTGAGGAAAGTGTCCCCATTTTACAGATGAGAAAACTGAGGTACAGGAAGGTAGAAACACGTATTTAAGGTCACATGACTGGTAGGTAGAAAGGCTAGCACTGGAATCCAGATCTGTGAGCCTCCAGCCAGCACTGGCCAGTAGGGCTTTCTGTGATGACAGAAATGCCCTGTGTCTGCACAGTCTAAGAGAGTAGCCACTAGCTGAGAAACTGAACTTTTAATTTAAACTAAAGAAGCCACAGGTGGCTAGTGGCTGTCATGTCGGACAGTATAACACTAGACTTTGGCTTTGAGCCATTTCCCAGTGCTATACCGAAAGGTCCAGAGAAGACAGATGAGCAACACTAGACTTCCCACCTGCTGGGAAGACCCCTTTAAGCTCTAACCATCCCTTCCTCAGAAGACGGCCTAGCGGTGATCCAGTTGTGCTTTCTAGTATTTCCTAGTGTTTCCCTCAGTCGGGCTCTTTGCCTTCTGTGTGGGTTCTTTTCAGTGTTTGTGAGCTCCCTGAGGATAGGCCAATAACTCACTTGCCTCTGTCCAGGATCCAGAATCAAACCTGACACACAGGACAACTCAGCAAATGTTTGCGTATGGGCTTATTAAACCTCCCTAATGAAGAGGCAGTGTCAGTGGCCCAGCATCACTTGATTCTCTAAACAGGGAAGGGAGCTGGTGAACTTTCCTTCCCTACATTGGGTGCACAGCAAGGGGTCAAGAGTGAACTTGGGGAGGGCAGGCTTCAGAGGAAGTGAGTCTGTGTTGTTTTGGGGCTGCTGGGTGTCAACAAGGAAGCAAAACTGACCAACTGCTGGAAAGAAGCCTGCCTGTAGGAGTGGGCCTCTGAGTGAAGGTAAACAAGCTGGGCTGCTCCTGCAGGTGATGCCCAGTGAGGTGATAACCCATCCACCTAACTGGAAGCAGGAGGTGGCATCTTTTGCCTGTGAAATCCTCATGGCACAGACAAGAATCACTCAGTCCAGCAGGCTCAGAGTCAGCTTGGCAGAGTGCCCAGTGACAAGTCACCATGTCACAAAACATGTGAATATACCCCAGTTTGTGACAGGGTAAGTCTTGGAGATGTTGATCGTTATTCCAAAATGGAATAGTTTTTGACTCTCTGTCCCACACAGGGCATCTCCCTTGGGTAATATCTTTCATCTCATATTGTTGAACACAGTCTGGAGCCTGAGTCTGGATCTTGGCTTTCCCATTACTAGCAAATTATTTAACCTTTCTGAGCCTCCCATTTTTTCACCTGTCAGATGGGGAGAATATCTCCCATGGGTATTTCAAGTTTGAGAAAGAATACATGTAAACAGCACTGCAGTTATTATTAGTGGTAATAATTACGGGGAGGTCTCCTACATAGTTTCATGATCAAAGCTTCAGGCTTGGTAGCCAGAGTCATTCAGAGTCATTGAAATAAACATGTTTTTCAAAACTTGGAATAAGCTTTTTTATGCCCTCTGGGATGAGGAGGCACAAAAAATAAGGATGGGGTGTCTGGAAACCTGGATCTAATAGATACTGTTGCTGTCTGGCTGGGCAAGTTCAGCTTGTCTGAAGGTCCTGCAGAGAGTGTTGGCCACCACCCCTCGAGGCCCAGCTCCTGGGGCAGAGAGTACCCGTGCTTGGAGTGTCTGTTTGGGGCATTGCAGCTGTGAGTCATTACGAGCAGCTAGGAGTGTCTTCAGCCTGGTCCTATGGACCTATGAGTGAAGACTTTGCGAAGTCTTTACACCCAGGTTGAGTATATTCAGACCTTTAATGTGGTTAAGAGTACAGTTTCAACACTGGTTACCAGTGCTGGCATGCCTGCTTGCACCTTCTCCGTTTTGTTTTTCTGTTGTGCTCAGTGGGGAGAAGAGGCACGTGGGCCCCTTCCTGAGTGCTGGCCCCAGATGCTGGGACTCTGCGGACCTTGGGGCCAGGATGAGTCATACAGACATACAATGCGGTGTTAGGGAACAGCCTGCTGGCAGAGCCGGTGGCAGCCTGCAGTGGTCCAGCTCAAAGAGCAGTTACCAAAAGGCTGGATCTTGTGTCTGTGTTTTATTTTGTTTTTATTAACTATTTTATAAAGATAAAAGAATACTGATTTTAAAATACATATAAGTTATAAAAAATAATAACATAATAAATTCCCATGTACCCAGCACCTAGTTTAAGAAAAGAAACATCACCACGACCTTTGAAGTCCCTAAATCCCCTCTGTGCCCCTCCCGATGGGACTGGATTCTTCCAGTGGAATTTTATTTCTGAATGCCTGAGGCTCAGAAAGGGAGTGACTTGCCTGAAGTTTCGTCTGTCAGTGGTGGAACCAGAGATTGGAGAAAGTCACCCAGTGAACATGGTGGGAAATCTGATCCCATCTGGCCTAGCACATCTGATGAAGGGTGAACCCTTACGTCTCATCAGGCCCTGGTTATCTGTGACATCTTCGACACCTCCGGGGCCTGGAACAAGCCGTCCTGTGCCCCAGGCCCCTGGTTCCATCTGCTCTGGCATGTAGCTGTAATCCTCTGACCTATCAGCTAGCAAGAGTGAGTAACAGCTCCCCTGTCCTGCAAAGGTCACCACAGGCCAGAAGCCAAATGGGCACTGGTGACGTTCCTCTAGGCACATGGGAATGTATCTTTGCAGCCCTTTGTGGTTGCACCAGAAGCTGCATGTGAGCCTCCCTGCATGTGTGCACTTGGTCTTCCTATCACCCAGTCTGAAATCCAGAGTGGCTGGAGGCATGGAACAAAGACCCAGCTGGGCTGTCAGGCCACAGGAGTTTTATTTTAGGAATAGTGTATATTCTTTTCAGCAAAATAATTTCCAGAGGCTCAAAAAGAACCACTGAGAAATATAAATAGTGATATTTGAGTGGAGGTCCAGTAAATAATTTGTTTTCCTTTCTTGCAGTTGTAACATTGTTTAATACTACTACTACTTCTTCTCAGTACACACATCTCTTTTCCCAGACCTCTGTTTCTGGGAGCAAGAATGAGACTTCCAAGAGATCTCAGAAAGGCTTGTCAGGGCTTTTACCTCTTGACTTTGAAAACCCAGAATCGTGGAAATTTCAGCTCAGAAAAGAGGACCTTGCAAGCCCTTCAGGCCAGTGTTTCCACATTGTGGGATTTCATGGACCACTAACATTTCAAAAAATTCTGGTGACAGAGTTGCCAACTTTTTATTTTGCTGAAGACATTAAACAGTCAACTACGTCCCCATTTCATAAGAGAAAGGACTTTTTTTTTTTTTAACAACAACTAGCAACAAAATACCTATCATTTCTGAATAAAGAACAGACCGTAAATTGAAAACATTCAGCTTTAACAAGAACTCAGAACTACCTTGTCCTAATTCTCACTGTGACACAGACCCATGAAATCTCTGGTATGGGCCTCTTATTTGGTAAGGGTCTGCAGCTGTAATGCGGTAGTTCACAGCCTTGGCTGCATCATCAGGGAAGCTTTTAGAAACCAATATGGATGGCTGGGTCCCACCCCTATCGGCTAATTTATGGCATCTGGGTAGGGCTCCCCAGGTGTATTCATTTTACAACCAGAATTGAGAACCTTGTGTGTAATCCCGGCCCCCTTCCAATGCATGAACCCCCAGTAGAGCATTTCAAACCAAGTCATTGTACAGCTAAGACAAGAGGCCTTCAGATTCGGGAGTTTCCCAATCTCTTAAATCTCCCGAAACTCTGACTTGAGAGAAAAGATTTCCTAAAGGTCAGGATCAGAGAGGGGAAGGGAACTTCTATTCATTAAGCGCCTACTGGGAACCAGACCTAAGGTTTTTTTTAAAGTGCTAAGTTTGTTTTTTAAAGGGATTCTTTTAATTAATTAATTTTAAATGATACTTATTAGTTTATTTTAAAATACAATAAAGTATAAAAAAAGAAACAAAAATAGCATATAATCCTACTGTCAGATAACCCCTTTGAATTAAAAGGGGAAAAAAAAGCACAGTGTGGTAGGCACAATGTCCCCTCCTTACCCCCCAATAAAGATGATCACCTCATAATTCCCAGAACCTGTGACTGTATCAGTTTATGTGGCAAAAGAGCCTTCAGATGGGGGAAGTATCCAGGATTACTCAGGTGGTCCCAGTGTAATCAAAAGGGCCCTTAAAAGTGGACGAGGTAGGTGCAGGAGGCATATGGGAAATCCCTGCACCTTCTACTCGGTTTTCCTGTAAACCTAAAACTGCTCTAGAAACTGAATCTGTATTTAAAAATGTAAAGTGGAAGAGGGAGGCAGAAGAGGAGGACATAATGATACAATGTGAGGAGGACTTAGTCCGACATTGCTGGCCGAAGATGGAAGGAGGTCATGAGCCTCTACGTGCTGCAAAAGCAGGCACACGGATTCTCCCCTAGAGCCGCTGGGGGGACGCAGCCCTGCAGGTACCTTGACTTTAGCCTGTGAACTTCTGACCTCCAGAAATGTAAGAGAATAAATTATATTGCTTAAGCCACTAAGTTTGTGCTAACTTGTCATTGCAGCAATACAAAACACACAGTAATACTTGTGTGCCAGGATTTCCACACCTTGTTTAATTCTTGGAACCCTCCCATGAAGCAGGCATTTTAGTCCTGTGTTATACATGGGGAAGCTGAGACTCAGAGAAATCCACTGGCAGAGCAGGAATTGTAACCAAGGTCTCTCTGAGGCCAAGTCTGTGCCCGCTGTCGGGCTGCCTTCCTCCATCTCCCGCTTCTGCACCCCCGACCCCTGGCAGAACTCAGCCTGCCTGCCCACAGACCACCCTGTGTATCGGGTCCTCCCTGGGGCTTCAGGGAGAGCTTTCTCCCTGGTGGGAGTCTCCATTCCCTCTGGGGGTGGGGGGTGATGTTAGGGAGGGTGTCAAAATGAGACTTTTAAATCATCAAAGGAAGAGTCAGGGACACTTAAAGAGCAAGGCAGGGGACCTAAGACATGAATTAGGAAGAGTGGCAAATGTGTTCCTGAGACCCAGGGCTGTGGCACTATAGAGACACTGAGGGGCTCTGATCTCCATGAGTTCACACTGCCTTCCCCATCCATGATCCACTTGGCCAGACAGCACCCTGGTTGCAGAGAGAAGGTGTTACTCTTGGCACCCCGAGATTGGGGGTTCGAGGGCTGTGTCTTGCTGAAATGCCCCTTGCAGTGCCCAGAGGCATTCAAGGCATTGCCAGCTATAGCCAGCTGAGGCCACAGTGGGAGGTAGAGTCCAAATCCAGCACCTCCCACCAGCTTTGGGCATGAGGAGTCATTGCCAAGGGTCTGAGGTTTGCATCTTGGCAGGCTGGTGCCTCTTAATGTGTGTGGGGAGCTGAGGGGTGGTGAGGGGAGTGGTTCTGCCTTTGAGCTACACCAGGCTCTTCCTGGGCCGCTGCCCTGCAGGGCCATCACAGTATAAAAGGTCCCAAATAGAGTCAGCATTGGGCTAACTGTGACCCTCTGTCTTTGCAGTCCTGCGAAACATCTTTATCCTCGCCTGCATCATTATTGTCTGCTCCCTGCTCTTCCCTGTCCTGTGGCACCTCTGGATTTACGCAGGAAGTGCCAACTCCAATTTCTTTTATGCCATCACACTGACCTTCAACATTGGGCAGGTAAGAGTCTAGGGCAACACAGGGGCAGGGGTTCATTTTGTAGCCTCAGACATTCTACCTGGGCCCTGGGTTCTGCAAAATAGGGGTTTGGATGTGAATGAGGGGCAGTTCCTCCCCTCAGGTAGCTCAAGGTCCGGTAGAGAAGGTAGGGAAGTAAGAGCAGCGGGGAAAACTGAATTTGGCTAGCATTTATTGGGCATGTTGCTGCAGTGAATTCTCACAGCAGGCCTGTGAGGCAGTGTTATCCCTATTGTGCAAATGGGATCCAGGGCTCACAGAGGTTGTCTTTTGCCCGAGGTCATTGGAGGAGCCAAGAATCAAATTCAGGGAGACCTGAATTCAGTTTCTGAGGCCACGCTCTTTCTGTAATTGAGCCTGGGCTGCGGCATCTAGAGCCGTGTGAGGGTGTGGAGGGCAGGGGCAAGGGGAGGAGAGAGTTAACTGGCTTGGGGGCAGCAGGAGCAAAGGCAGAGATGAGACTTAGTTTGGTCTAGCCTCTAGCCATTGGGTAAACCTGGAGCACAAACTGCAGCTGAAGTCGCAGGAGAGGAGCCTGAGGGGTTTACAGAATAAGTAGCAGCAAGGCCTTCAGGCCCCACCCAGGGAAAGCACCCCCCAACCCCTGTGCCATAGAGCAGTGCTTCTCAGCTCCAGAATCCCTGCAGGGAGCTTGTTTAAAAATGCAGATTTCCTGTTAATGTTTTAATGTTTATGCTAAATCTGTCACAAATGCATGGCTTTGATTGTTAAAAAAATTTTTTTTTCTCTAATTTCACTCCCAGAGATGTTGATTGGAATTTGTATTTTTAATCAAGCTCTCCAAAGATTCTGTTGCAGGTGGTCTAGCAAACCTCTCTGAAGTTCCCTTGTCCACTGTGCTGCGTTCTCTCAGGTCAGCTCTGTCCGAATTGTCAAGATCTCATGATAGCAGTTGTACCGTTCACCATTTCAACTGCCATTTGACACAGCCCAGCATTTCCTATGCATAATGGAAGGGATGGGAACAAGGCTCACTGGAAAGACCAATGATGCCAGTGAACAGTCCCCAGGGAGATTCTTGCCTCCAAGGTTAGCTGCTGGGAAAGAAGGGAGTTAGGGCTCTTGCAGTGAGTGATGGGTCTGGTATTTCCTGCATGGACATTTCTGGACAATTAATGTCCAGCCCAGCTGTTTATCTTAGTTTGTGAACAGCAGAGAGACAGAGGGCCCTGCAGCCTGGGTGGGACCAGGCCTGAGGGTCGGTTCTGCCTGTCACACACACAAGTTACTGTTGGCGAATGCTCAGCGCCTCCTACATGTGTCCATGTGAACTGAAATCTGCAGGATGCAACTTAGTACCGTGAAGAAATCCAAAAGATTGTTCTGGCTCTCTGCCTTGCTGAAATCCCCTTACTTTTCCTTTGAAAGTGATGACGGGCATGTGAGGACAATGGGCCTACCTTGGGCCTCTGGGGAGCTTGGCGAGCTCCACTGGAATAGTCCACAGCTTGTTGTCAGGTCATGAATGTCAAGTGTGGGTCAGGAATACAGTTGCAGTGATTATGAAGTGTCCATGGAACTTGCCAGGTTACAGCATTTTTCCCTGTGGCTGCCTTTATAAGAAAAGGGATTCTGAAAACAGCATGGGAGATGTTTGCAAGTTGTCAGGTGCTATCAAAGGCAGGAGAAACTGCATTGTTGGAAAAAGGAGGATGGGGTTGGGATTGGCATTCAAGGCCAAGTAGATGGAGAGTGTTAGTGGCTGAGCTATAGAGAAAAACCAGGTTGAATTCTTGGCATTGTCCTTTACCTTTAAAAAAAAATCTCTTTAAATTGTATTTTTTAATCATATAAGTAATACATGAATTCATTATTGCTGGGGGAAAAAAGGGAAAAAAATAAAAGCATATGGAATTAAGAGTAAATATTCCCCCCTGAGCCGCGTCCCTTCCCACCCAGTGCAGATGTGATCGTGAGGATCAGTTTGGGGTCTGTCTTTGCAGACTTCTGTGCATTTACAGACAGCTCTTAGTCCATATGCAAACATAAAGACATCCTACTCTAAGTACTGTTCTTTGACTTGCTGTTTTTCACTTAATGATCACCTTTCCTGTCGTGAGTGGTTAGGGAAAGCCATAGGGGATGAGGAGTGGGAGCTGGGCCTTCCTGATGCAGAGAGGTGAAGGGGAGAGGGTCCAGGAGGTGGACAGGTTGGGGGCCAAGTCACCCCTACTGGCTAAGCTCAGGGGTGGCAGCTCTGTCCCCAGCCCTTCTCCCACTTCTGCCAGAACCTGGTTTCTGTGGCCAGCAAACCCCTGCATGTCCCCACAGCCCAAGCCAGGGCAGCTTCCCTTTGACCTATAGTCAGTGCTTGCAGTGAGGTGTGCGGCATTCAGGGAGGTCCTTAGCCCCACACTGGCTCTTCCCAGCTCTCCTAGCTGTGCCTGTCCTTATAGTCGCCTGGTCCTCATTCTCTCCTCCCTGGGCAAGACAGATCAGAGCTGCCCTGGGAACGAGATGAGGATGGATTTGCAACAGGCGTCCAGAGCCAGGCCCATCACTTGCTGATTCCAGTGCTGAATGTGGAGAACGTCTTGGCCTGGAGATTTTCAGTCCTGCTCTGTTTGAGTTGGTCAGTGCTGCGCTCCATAATACAACAAATCTTCAGTAAATTATAGTGACACTGGCAGGTGAACCAGTGACTTAGTCCCTGCCCTTTCCCCTGGGGCCATCGAGTATTTTTCAACACGTGGCACAGATCATTTGTTAATTATAATTGTGTCTGAGAGTCAGTAACCAGGAAATGACAAGGAGGGATTGAGGTGGGTTGGTTGGTTCAGAATCCCCCTCCACTCTGTCACTGTATAACCTTCAGCGAGTGATTGACCCTCTCTGCGATGCAGGTGAAAACCCCACCTCCCAGGGTGGTGAGAGGATCCGCGTGTTGACCTGTGTTGTCTGGGAAATAGCACGAGCAACGTGCTCTCAAATACCCAGAGCAAATTCCTAAGGAAACATTCAGAGCTGGAAACTGAGGGAAGGAGAACAATCCTCTTCCCCCTCTTTGCTTTTTAACCCTTTTCTTCTGCAGGTCAGTGACCAGCAGAAGGATAATGGTCATCTAGGATGACATAAACAAATAGGAATGTTTAAATTTAGCCTTTTTAAGAGTAAGACATCCTGCTCACCCTAATTCAACTTAAAAACAGGTAACATAAGGAAATCGTTCCCTAAATTATAATTAAAAGTGGCTCAGGTTTAAAGAGCTCTAAACTAGGGGCCAGGCCCAGGTGATCCCTTTAATCTCCCGCGTCATGTGCTTGTTTGGCCTCTGGTGCTTTCTCTGTGTGTTGACGTGTGCTCTTCTGCTCGTGGAGGAGTTTATTTGTGTGTGTGTTTTATTGCTGGCATCATGATGAAAATGTAATAAAACATCTGGGTGCTCTCTCCTTGTTCGCACATGAGAGGAAGCTCCTTCCTGTTTCAGTCCTGCGTGTGCGGACTCACCACACCTGATGTAGCTTCTCCCCTGCTGATGGCCCTTCAGGTTGTTTTCTTTTTTTTTTTTTAATTATAATAAAGAATTGACTTAATCTTCATAACAGCACTTTGAGGGAGGCAGTATTGTTATCATCTCAGATACAAAGGGAGAATCTGAGGCTGGGAAGTCACAGCTCCAGGCAGTGTGTTTATTCATGCCCTGTTTCTCACACCCTATCAGGAGACTGTGGGTTCCACTAGGGCAGCCCCCAGACCTGTCTTTTTCACAACTGTATCCCCAGCACCCAGAAGAATCCTCAGTGACAGTTTAGTGATGAATAAATGGAATGAGCAAGGTCAAAAACCACAATTTCTGACCAGTGATCAGACAACCTTGAACACCCTCACCTCCCAGTTCGTGTCGGTGTTGGTCAGAGCTGGACCCGTGGCAGGTCCTGCTGGATTCCTAGGAGGTCAGAGCCAGAGTCCCCTTCCCCTCTCACCCTTTGGCTACCCTGAGAGTCCCACTCCTGCTCTGTGTCTGCATCTAAAACAGGCTCCCTGGTGGCTGCCCCTGCCCTTCCCAGCAGGACCTGAATCGCTCTTCAGGCTGCTGCCTCCTTGTCCCCTGGCCCGCCTCCATGTGCTGCAGACCCTGTAGATCCTGGGCTGGCCCTGCTTTGGCCTTCTGCCCTGGGGTCTGGGCACTAAACCTCTGGCACATTAGGCCTCGCTGGAACTCACTTGTTCACTCCAGCACAAGTGAAGCTGCAGTCCCGTCTCCTCAAATTGTCACTCACTTGGCCTGGTGTATCGTTCTGGGGAACGTACCAGTGAGGAACTGTGTTGGGACATGTCTGGCAGATTGCCAGGAGTTGGGTGGCATGTAGCCCACATTTGTGGACAGGCAGGGGCCAATTTCAGGCTTATTTCTGTATGGCCCTGGCTGGAAGATTCGTTCCTCCTGACATGAGGTGCCAGTGGCCCAGGCTGGAGTCCTGGTCCTCATCCAGCTGGGTGTGCATGTTGGCTTTGCTTTCCTCAGCTGGTGGCATTTTGTCAAGGTCTTAGTTCATTCCTTTGTTTCTCTCACCCTCAGCGCTCGGCATCCCAAGCTTGTCTCTCACAGGCCCTTCCCAGCCCCCTCTCCCCCCACAACCAGAGTGACATGAAAAGCCTGGGCTAAATACGGGGGGACAAGGCCAGCAGGAGGGCCTGGGCTTTGGAGGCCCGAACTCCACAGTGACCCCAGCCCCATCCTTGCCCAGCTCACTGGCCTTGGGTAAGTCACATAACTCCTTGGGCCTTATTTAATGATTTGCAGATATTAAGTAGGTGCCTACTGGGTGCCAGGCACTCTGCTAGGGGTGAATGAGACACAGCCTTGCTTCCTAGGAGCTCACCATCTGTGGGAGAAAAAGAAAAGAAAACTGGGGGAGCCAGGCAGCATGATGGTGCTGTGAATGGGGTCAGCACAGCCTGGGGCGCTCAGTGCTGGTGATTAAAGAAGCTTCTGGGGAGAGGCAGCCTCTCAGTGGAGTCCTGAGGGATGTGTAGGGTCAAACCAGGTTCTGGGTGGGGAGACCTGGGTGAGAGAGCAAGCTGGTGTGGAGGGCAGTTCTGCAGGAAAGGCACGTGCCACCTGGTAAAGAATGAGGCCGTTTCAGGACAGCAGTGGTCAGAGCCACGTGGCCCACATGGGCCTCATTATGCTGAGGACCAGGCTAAGCTGTTGGTTTTAAACTGAGGGCAACTGAGATTGGATTCATGCTCTGAAAACCTCACTCTGCCAGGAAGGAGAGCGGTCCGGGGTGTGAGCGGGGATCTGGAGCACAGGCAGGAGGCTGGTGAAACCTGGTGAGAGGGGGTTGTAGCTTCAGTTTCCTCAGCCTAGAAGGAGGGTGGTTGTGAGGACCCAGTATGGAGCTGAGTGAGGAAAACTTGTGTGAGTTGAAAAGTGCCACATAGATGATAATTGCTGTCTTAGCCAGCTGTGACCTTACTTTGTGACATTCCAGACCCTGAGGCTGAGATCCAGTGATTTTCCTATTGTTTTGTATACCTGTAGAGCTAGAGGGTGGCGCTCTGTGTCTCTACCATCTCCTCCTATGCGTGTCCCTTCAGGCCTGTGAGTTGGCAGGTCACACAGCTCCACAGGTTGGCTGTCAGCCCTTCTAGCTCCTCATTTCCTGGACCCCAGGCACAAGGGCAAAGGATGTTGCACTTTGCCAATGGTGACAACCAACTGGGTCCCCAAGTGCAAGCTGGCTGTCGAGCGTCAGCATCTCCAAGGCAAGTGAGAGACCTGGGAACCGGGACATGCCTGGAGTGGCAGTGTCTGCTTCTCCAGGATGCTGCAGCCCAGGAGTCAGTGTTGGCCAAGGCTGTCATCCCAAGTTCCCTGGCTTCTGGACATACTGACTTAACAGCCTTTGCTGGCTCTGCATCTCAGACACTTGTTTTGCCTTTTCCAAAAAAACCTCTCTCTCTTCTTGGCTAAGTGACAGAGCTGTGAACTGGGAGCACAGCCTTGACAGGGATGTCGGTTTACACGAAGCAAGAGTACGGAGCCAGAGCGAGACTTGGCGTGCGTGGGTGCAGACCCTTGAGACGGGTTGTGGGGGTGAAGGGATGGACTAGGGTTTGGGCCTCTGAGCCTAAACGCCTCACGTACTCCCAGGTGACCCTGGGCAAGACCCTAATCCTCAGAGTTTGCTTGTCTATAAGTGGGGCTTGTAAGCCCTACCCCAGGGTGTTATGAAGATTCAATGATATGCCTTTTGTTAAAGGGCTTGGCCCAGGGCAGATGTTCAGATGTTGCTTTCCCGGTCTCTCCTCTCTCCCATCCCATAGTGGAGCATGTTCTGACCATTTCATTCAACTTCTGATCTGCTCCTCTCTGTCCCTGGTCACCCTTTTATCAGCTGCCCCATTAAATCTTCGTCTTTATCGTGATCCAGAGGGGAACCTGGAGACCTCAGGGCTGCCAGTGAGAGGGATATGATCTGACTGAGCCCTCACTGGGGCAGTGCTGAGCAGGTAGGGACAGCAAACGACTCCATGTGCATCAGTCCCTGTGCTGGGTCTAGGGCCACAGGGCTGGAGTGGATGCCACCCCTTTTGGTGGGGGGGCCAATTCAGGGGTCACATAACTTTGTGTGGGGCTAGGGAGGACCCTGGAGGCCGGAGGTGAAGATGCTGCCTCTCAAGGGATGAGTAGGAGCCCCCTTTGGAGGAAGGGTCATTCCTCCCCAGGGATGAGACATGAGCAGAGGCACCCAGGTGTGGCCACTCAGTGTTTGCAGGACAGGCTACTTTCAGGGTTATGGGATGTGCAGGTGTGGCTCAGGGAGAGGGGGTACCAGAGGCTTCTGAGTGGGCAAGTACAGGGCTCTCATGTGTGTGTGTGTGTGTGTCTGTGTGTAAGATCCCTCAGGGGCCGGGAGGATGAGGGAGGCCTTCCAGCAAGAGGGGGCAGTGGGAGGGAGAAAAGGGGGCTGAGTGGGAGGAATTCTGAGGAGGGGAATTGGCGAGACCTGGTGGTGGGTAGCAGGAAAGAGGCCAAGGGTCTCTGCTGCAGTCGGTGAGGGGAGCTTTAAAGAGTGGGCTGCTCTTCAGGTCTCTGAAAGCAGAGAGACAGAGCAAGGACTAGGGGAGCCTCCACTGTAAGTAACAAATTAGTTTATCACTCATTTAACAGATGAGGAAAATGCTGTGTAGGGGAGGGGAGTGACTTAAACCAGGTCACACAGCCACCAGCTCGCCCATGCTATTTCCACTGCTCCTTTCCTGACTTCTCCTGCGCAGACTGGACAAAGGGGCGCCGGGTCTGCAGCTGCCACATTGGCTGAATCCCAGGGCCTCTCGGAAATCCCTTCTCCTCAGCCCAAATGGAAAGCCTCAAGGTTAGAAGAGGCTGTCTCAGCCAGCCTGTGACAGCTAGGGACTTTCCTCCAAGAGAGCCAAATCTCCAGGCCAGTGTTTCCTAGATATGCCCTCTCTTTGGGGGCAAGGGCAGGGCACCCACTCGGGACTAGTGACTTCTGGTTCCAGACAGACCAAACCAGCATGCAGAGTTCTTTCCCCCAACTCCACCCTCCCCTAATACTTTATTATGAAAATTTTCACACACAGGGCAAAGCTGAAAGATCTAACCTTGAACACCTATTCCTACCACCTAGATGCCGCAATTTACATTTTACTATACTTGTGTGATCACAAATTGTTCATCTCTTAATCCCCCAGTTTTTTGTAATGTATTTCAAAGTGAAGTGCAAACATCAGTATATTTCCTGCTAAATATTTCATCATTATATCATTAGCTGGAGTTCAATAGTTAGTTACCTTTTTTGTATGTGAAATTTACATAGTGAAAAACACAAATCTTACCATGTACATTTCCCAGAGCCTTCTTTCACTTAGAAAAATATTTTTGAGGTTCATTCATGTTTCATATAACAATAGTACATCACTTTTTAAAATAAACTTTTAAATTTTGGAATAATTTTAGATAGTACATAGAGTTCCCATTTTCCTCCCCCAGTTTCCCTCATTAACATTTTATATTACCCTGGTATGTTTGTCAAAACCCAGAAACTGACGCTGGTACATTATTATGAAGTAAACTCAGATTTGATGTGGATTTCACCAGTTTTCCCTGTAATGTCCTCTTTCTCTTCCAAGATCCAATCCCAGGTACCACATTACATTTAGTTGTCATGTTTCCCCCATGTCCTCTGCTCACACTCTGTCTTTCCTAATTTCTCATGACATGGACAGTCTTAAGGGCCATTGGTCAGGTATCTGGTAGAGTGTCCCCTCTTTGGGTTTGTCTGATGCTTTTCTCTAAGTGAGGTTGGGTTTTAGGTTTGGGACTGCTCAAGCAGTACATGCTAGTCACATTTCAAGCAGTTTACCCTTCATCATTTGGTGAAGATAGGGTTTGCCAGACTTCTCCAGTGTAAAGTTACTGTTTTCTCTTTCCCCGCTCTTTGGAAGTGAGTCACTAAGTCTAGCCTACCCTCGGCGGGCAGGGAGTGAGGAGCAGGCAAGAATTAAGCTCCACCTCCTGAAGGGAGGGTATCTACGTATATTATTTGGAATCCTTTTGTAATGATTCCAGAGGGAATTCTCCCTCATTTACTTATTCAGTCTTTATTGGCTGATTGTTTTTAATTGGATTTTTATTTTTATCAACATAACATGCATACATAATTTACAAAGTTTTAAGGCTTATAAGGAAAAAGAATAGCTCCCTAAGGTCTTAAAGTTATTTGTTCTGGTTCTTCTAGATTATGTACTTCATTACTTCTTGATTTTTTTTCCATTTTATGTTAAATTGAGCCATATGAAATTGCCGATATTCAACCATTTTTGATCTGTAAAAATGGCAGTTCATACAGTTCAATTTAATAACTAGTATTTTGACTTCCTACTTGACCAGCTGATTGTGTGCAATTGTGTGTGACATTGGAGTTGTTCTGTTGTAAGTTGTGACTTTGCACCTGCTCCTCATCTGACCTGTCTTGGGGATCAGCCACAGCTCCAGGCTCCCCTTACCCAGACCAGGCACCTTGGGCCTGGGTGAGAAAGGGGTTGCAGGGGGTGAGGGCCGCCTTTACTGTGGTCACTGCCCTCCAAGGGCAGCTGTAGGTCAAAGTCTCAGGGGCTCCCTGGGTTCTTGGCTCTGACATCCTTAGCAGCAGAGTTTTGTGCCGTTAGCTCACCGGGCCCCAGGTGCATCGCCTTGCAGGGTTATGGCCACTGGTCCTGCTCTCTTGGGACAGCCTTAGGCCAGCTATTGAATCCTGTGCACTTCAATTTCCTTGTCCATAAGATGGGAACCATCAGCCTTCCAGACAGCCTCCTGTGGTGACAGAATAGCAGATCCTTGTCCTGAGGCCATCCATGATGTGGGTCCTGAGCACCTCTTCCAGACCCCTCCGTGCTCTCCTTCCTGCGCAGGACAGGGGCCGGGGGCCAGAGGCTGAGATGCCAGTCTCAACCTCTGACCTGCTCTAAGGCCCTAGCCAGGTGCTCCCCCTGCTCTGGGCTTATGTCTCCCCATCTCTGCCTAAAGGGGGTTGGTGCCGATAGTCTGAAATGCCTCTAGGTGTCTGAGAACCAGTGGTGTCTGTCTCCATCCTTACGTGGGGCTGAGCCCTGCCCCTCCTGCTCAAGGCACTCAAGGTCTTGGGAGCTTGGAATGAATGGAATTGTAAGACTGCAGGTCCAGTGTTCGGGGGACCTTGGAAAATCCCTGTTCCCCTCTGGGTCTCAGTGAGTGGGATGGTGGGCTGAGCTGCTGAGGCTCTTTTGATTCTGATGCCCAGACAGGGAAGACAGGCTGAGTTGGGCACAGACACCATGGTGACAGAATCACTCAGGGACCCTGCCCAGGCCAGGGGAGGAACCAGAGTCATCAGGCAGTCACACAGATGACTGTAAAACTGCAAATTTGGATGAGTTCGTGCTATAGAAGTTAATGGGGCCAAGACGCAATCTGGGGTTTAAGGGAGGGCTTCTCTGAGGAAGTGATCCTTCCTGAGACCTGAAGGTCAAGCAAGTGTTGATATATGAAAGGGGAAGAGAACATTCCAGGCAGAGGAAATAGTGATGATCCTGCTTTGGGAGGGTAGACACCAGTGTGGCTGGAGCCGTGTGGGGTGGAGCAGGGGAGAGGGTGCTGTATATACACAGTGCAAGGCCGTGCAGCCCCGGGGAGTTGGAGCTTTACCTAAGAGCCATGGAAGCCTTTAGAGGACTTTAAGCTGGGAAGTAACATGACCAGATTTGTGTTTTGAAAAGCAACCTCTGCTGCTGGGGAAAATGGACTGTGGTGAGGCAGGTGGGTGGTTTGAGATCAGGAAGCCCAGAGGGGACACCACTGTTGTTTAGATGATAGTGGCTTTGTCCAGGGTGGTAACTGTGTGGACAAGTAGAAACAACTAACAGGACTTGGTGGCTTGGTGTATGGGAGGAGAAGTGTCAGTTGATTCTGTGGCCTGAACACCTGGGTGGAAGATGGGGGATATGGGTTCCCAGTGGGAGAAGCAGGTTTGACAGGGGGCCTGGCTGGGCTGGAAGGGCCTATGGGCATCCAAGAGGTGAGATGGAGGACACCAGTCTGGAGCTCAGAGGTCAGGGCTTGGGATGGAAGTGTAGAGCATGGTATGGGGACGCAGGGGAAGGGAGGGCAGTAGGGGAGCTTCTGAGGTGCCAGTGAGACCTTGTAGGGTCAAATGTAGGTGCTGAGTGGGGTTGGGGGTGTCCCTGGGCAGAGTCTCCCCGACACCTACCTAGCCCCTCAGGGACCCAAGGTTCATGGGGAGGTACCATGAAGCTTCTCACACCATCTCTCTCCCCCCAGATCCTGCTCATCTCCGATTACTTCTATGCCTTCCTGCGGCGGGAGTACTACCTCACACATGGTCTCTACTTGACCGCCAAGGACGGCACAGAGGCCATGCTTGTGCTCAAGTAGGCCTGGCTGAGCACAGAGCTGCACAGACTTCAGGGGGTGAAAGGGCCAGAAGCTGGGCCAAGCCCTCGAGCCAGAGTTGCCAGCAGGCAAATCCTAAGGCAGATGAGGTTTGAATCCAGGGTCACGAGTATCTCGCACCAGTGAAAAGCCAAGGCTGGCAGTCAGGCCTGTGGGGAGCAGCCAGGAGCATCTCCCCTTGGACCCCCCCCCCCCATTTTGTGGCTCTGCACACCAAGGAGCCCCCTCCCAAGCAGGAAAGGGGAAGAAGCAGGTGAGCAGGGTTTGTTACATTGTGGCTACTTAATAAATGTTTTTTGTTATGAAAAAGTCTACCTTGGAACCCCACTGCATACCTGGGAGGGGTGGGCTTGGCCCCTAATACTGCCGTGGTACACTTCACACAGGTATGGGTTTCCTGAATGAGCCCTGAGCCCACAGAACACAGGTCTGTGCACCGCAAGATGAGAATGGTGTGGGGCAGCCCCACCCACGGCCTTCCCCATGCCCCAAGCAGCTGGAGGCAAAGGGCCAGGCAGGCCTGATCAATCTTTATTCTGCAGAGGGACAATGACCACAGATCCATACACCATGTCAAGACCAGGTGAGCCAGGGGCCAGTCCTTTCAGGGGTGGGCAGGTCTGGGCATGGGCAGCAACTCAGGTTGGGGAGGGACAGATGGGCAGGCAGGCAGGGGCCTAAAAAAAGACAAACCACACAGAGCAGGGGTGCTGGGGGCTGCTCCCCATCCCAGCCAGCACCCAGAGGGGAAACTAACATGACTGGGCCAGGATCCCCCCGGGGCAGAGGAGATGTGGTTGGTGCTCCCTGGCTAGGAGGTGGCATCCCTGCCCAGCCCACTAGGGGCAGAAGCAGCTCTGTTCAGGTGCCAGGAGCTCCCTGGGCAGAGCCTGACAGGGCCCCCCACTCCCAAGCCAACCCCCCCTACTGGTGGCTCAGAAGCCGAAGGTTTCCTGGGAGGCATAGACCATGTAGAGGAAGCCGTCGTCATCCTTCTCCTGCTCGTAGATGTCCGCGATGGGCGTGGACACGCTCACCATGCTGTGCTGGTTCACCAGCAGGAAGAAGGCCTGCGTGGGGTTCAGCTGCAGGCGGCGCCTGAGGTGGGCAGGAAGGCATGCCAATCGTGAGGGGCCTGGCCGTTGGGCGAGTGTAGCCCTAACTCCCTCCCCAGAATGATTCTGGTCCTCCACACCCATCCCATCCCTTTCTACAGGCTCTCACCGCTAACTGGACAGTGACCCCAGCCCTGACCTTGACTTTTCCCAACCTTCTCGGAACAGGGACCCAGCACCCGGTCCCATGCCCCACCCCACCCCTTCCTTCTCAGGACTCAGCCCCCTGCATAACCCCGGCAGGACTCAAGTCCCCTTCTGACAGGTGCTGCCCGCGCACCGGATGATCTTGACCAGCTCGCTCATGTTGACATGGTCCGGGACCAAGAACTTGGTCTTGTCCAGGACTGGCAGCTGCTTCTCCCCCTTGTAGCGCTCGATGATCACCTGAGAGCGGGGTGGGGCGGGGGACGCGTGAGCCCGAGGCGGGGCCTGGGGCCGGGCGGGGATGGGAGGGGGCAGCGCGACTCACCGGGATTTTGCTGGGGTGCTGGTCGCGGATTTGCTGCACCTCCTTACAGCGGTCGGCTGCGGACAGCGGTCGGGGATGAGGACGGGTTGAGGTCCTCCTCGCGGTTCCGCCCCGCCAGTCCCCGAGGGGCGGCCCCCGACCCCGCCCCGCCTCCCCGGAGCCCACGCCCCCGGGCCGTCAGGCTCCATAGCCCCGGTACAGGACTGAGATGGGAAGCCGAGGCCGGGGCCCAGGCCCCAGCCTGCTTTCCAGCCCAGGGGTCCAGCCCGAGCCTGACGTCATGGAGCTGACGTCACCTGTAGCAGTCTAGTCGGTTTGCCAAAACCCCATCCCCACCCCCTACTCCCGAACTCCGCGCTCGCAGATCGCCCGCCGGGCCTCACCGAAGCTCCGCCGCTGCTTGAAAGGCCGGTCTGAGGGCATCGCGCGAGCCCGGCGGGGCGCGCAGGCCGAGGCTCCGGGGCGCGCGACGCGGGGATGTGGCTGTGGTTCGGGGGCTCTGGGGGCTCCGCACCTCGCGCTCAAGGGCTCCGGAGCTCGCGCTGAGCCCAGCAGCAGCGGCTCGGGGAGGTAACTCGCCCGGGTGACGTCAGGTCACAACATTCCTTAAAGGGGAGGCCGGCGCGCCGCTCCCATTGGGCCGACGCAAAACCCGCCCGCCTGGACCGTGACGTCACGGCGCAGAGAGCCTGGATTCTCGGCCCCGCACCGCGAAGAGGAAGGGGCGGGGGCTCCCAGGGCGCGTCACAGTCCCGTGACGTCATTATGTCCTGCGCAGGGGGGGCGGGGGGGGGAGGTTTGAGGCCCAGGCTGAGGAAACTGGAAAGCCTAGGGGGCCATTGGGGGAAGCGGATTCGCAGCTCTGGCTGCAAGGAGACCGAGGCCGGGCTGTGGCACAGCATCCTTCTATTCCCGTTGTCAGTAAGTCATCTGACAGCGCTCACTTGGAGTCTGTTCCGTTCTAGGGACAGTACAAGGCACTGGGATGGCAACAGTAAACCAAACGTCCTATGAGCTTTCGTGGAGCTCATGGTTAAAAAAGGGTGGGGGTGGGATGGGGAGTAAAATATGAAGACACTTAGAGCAAGACACTAAAAAGGAACAGAAGCGTTTTAAAAGGAATTTTTAGAATTGAAAAATAAAGCTATTGAAATTAAAGTCTCAAAGGATGAGGTAAGAAAGCAGGTGAGACAGCAGAAGAGAAAAATCACTGAGCTAGGCGATACAGCAGAAGGAAGTAGTCAGAAAACAAGCCAGATGGAACATGTAAAAGAAGTGACAGGAAGTAAAGGGAGAACTCACAGGTCCAACTAGAGCTTCAGAAAGAGAGAAGAGACTGTGGGAGAGGCAGTTCCTGAAGGAGAACTTCCAAAATTGATTAGACCAGGATTCTGACATAAAATCCAGAACAGAATAAATAGCTCATCTAGGCACTTTGTACTGAATTTGCAGAATTCTAAAGAGAAGAAATTAGACTGAAAAATGACAAGTAACTAAACTGGTAAACATGGAAATACATCTAAACAAACACCTGCTATGGAATATGACATGATGATTAGCTTGTGGAGCACAGGGCACAATTACATGCAGGGCTGGAGAGGGTAGTCAGAGTTCAGGTGTTCTTAGAAGCTTGATTTTATTTGAGAGGAGGAAGTCACTGATAATTGTCTGGCTTTGTAAAGTATGTGTTTCAAACACTTCAGAGGGATCACTAAAAGAATAGAAATAGAAAGTATAACTGCCAACACACAAAAGAGAAAAGTTTAGTAAAAGGTATTAAAATATAATAAAAGGTGAAAAAAGGAAGCAAAGTGAAAAAAATGGTATATAAATGGCACCAAACAAGAGGTAGAAAATGTTTTACATTCACTTATTAAAACAGAGATGAACAGATTGGTCAAGAAAAATAAAATGCAGCTCTATGCTGTTTAGCAGAGGACATTTAAAATGTACAGGCACCAAAAGTAAAAAGATGGAAAACAATATAATAGAGAAAAAAAAACTAACCAAAAGATATATCCATAGCAAAATTAGACAAGATGGGCTTTAGGGCTAGAGACATTATTAGAGATAAAGAGGGTCAACACAAAATAATGAAAAGAACAATTTTCTAGGAAGATAGAACAATTCTGAACTTGAGTGTTAGAAGTTTTTTTTTTAAAAGCCTGAAAATTTATGAAGCAAAAGTGACATGATACAAGGAGAAATTACCAAATCCTTCATCATAGTGGGAGATTTAAGACCTCTTTCAGTAACTGATAGAACAAACAGCCAAAAAAAGGATTTGGATGATTTTCATACTATTAATAATCTTAATCAGTGGACACTGAGAGAATCCTGAACCCAATATGTTATTTTCAAGCACACAAGGGGCATTTATCAAAGATGACCTGACTTCTACCTCAAGACAATCATAAGCAGACATCAAATAATCAATTTCATACAGACCATGTTCTCTGACCACAGGCAAGAGTCGAGTAAACTCCAAATCTTTGGATTTTTAAACATTCTTCTAGAAAACTCTTTACTCAAAGATGAAATTGTATAGAAATGAAAACCACTTATATCAAACTAAAAATGACAATACATATAAAAACTCCAGGGAACGGGTGGGGGTGTGGAGAGATGACTAAAGAAGCATTTAAAGATCTGTAGCCTTATTAGTAATATTAGGTAAGAAGAAGTATGGAAATTTTATGAGCAGAATGTCAAAGAATTTTAAAACATAGTAACTGTAAAACCAAAGAAAGTGGAAGGAAGATAATAATGAAGAGCAGAAGTTGATGAAACCAAAAAAAAGCATTAATATGGACCACAAAACAAAGCTGGATCTTTGAAATGACCAATAAAATAAACATTAATGTGCAAAAGGAACATAATTACAGACATAGCAGAAATGACAAAAATAAGATGATAAACTTTATGCCAATACATTAAAAACTTAGATGAAATGGACAATTTTCTAGAAAACGATAATTTGCCAAGACTAATTCAAAAAGAAATAGAAAAACTGAGTAGCCATATACCTCAAAGAAGCAACTAGTCCAGATGGTTTTCTAGTTGAGGTCTTCCAGAATAAAACAAAACAAAAAACTCCCAAACCTGCATCAAATATGTACTTAATGGTAAAACACCATATGGTAAGGTAAATGTTAAGCATTATTCCCTTTAGATACAAGAACAAAATTTTGAATTGTATCACTGAACAAAATGCAATGTTGCATGGAGGGCCCAGCCAGAGCACCAAGACAAGGAAAAGGAGTAAAATTATTCACAGCCAGAAAATCAAAGGAATCTACAAACAATAAAGGATTTCTTACTAATAAAGTCTGACAACACGCAATACCAAGTTTTAAGGTAATATAGGAAAATGAGAACTCTTGACATGGCTGCTGGGAGTGTAAATGATTTCAGCTACGTTGAAGAGCAGTTTGACAAAATCTGCCCAAACTCAAGGTGCTCATATCCTACAAACTAGGAATTACACTTGTGGGTGTGCGCATCTTGAGTCCAAGGAAATACATTGTTTACTGGAACGTTTTCACAATAGCAAAAAAATTGGGACCCAACTAAATGTCCTATTAAATATCTTGTGTATTCCTGTAACAGAACAACAGAAACATTTTTGTAGCGAAAGAGGGAGAAAAGGGGGTCAGCAAACTTTCCCTTTAAAGGCCCAGACAGTAAATATTCTCAGCTTTGCAGGCCATATGGTCTCTGGCAACTACTCACTTCTGTTGGAGTGTGGAAGCAGCCTTAGACAGTCGGGCATGGTGGTGTCCCAGGAACACTTTATTTGCTAAAACAAACAAATTTGGCCTGAGCACCTTAGTTTGCTGACACTTGATCTAGAGCTGTGTGTGTCCAAGTGGACACATCTCACATACACAGAGTGACAGGAGACTGTGATCAGAGCCATTAAGAGCAGCTGAAAGAACTAGGGCAGCCATGGCCTTGGGGAAGTCGTTACACCTCTCCTTTGGGGAGAGTAACTAAGCCTTTGGGGATGGGTCCATCCCCCAAATCCCAAGGTTCGTGCTCCACCTGCCTCTTACCTGACCAGTCAGTAGGGCTGACACTGTCTCCACCACTCCTCTGGTTTCTCTCCTCACTGCTTCCTTCTCTCCCCTGTCTCCCCTGAATCCAAAGGCCCGGCCTACTCTATGTCTCTGCTTGAAGTCTAGCAGGCATCTCAGACTTGACCTGCCCCAAATGAACCCATGCTCTTCCCCTAAAATGTACTCCAGTTCTAATCTTCCCTGTACCCACCTGTCATCGTTGATTTCTTTTTTCCCCTCATCCTTCACATCTAATCCATGTCCAAATCGTCTTGGTTCCACATTCAAAATATCTCCAGAATCCAACCACTTCTTACCACTTCCACTCCTGCTACTCAAGCCAGAGCCACCATCATCTCTTGCTTGACTGCTGCTATCATTTCCTCACCGGTCTCCTTGCTGTGGCCTTGCCCACTTCAGTCTGGCCTTACTACACTGATAAGAGTGATCTTGTGCACACAGGTGTTGGATTCTGCTACTTCTACACCCCACTCATTAAAAGTCAAAGGCTGAACAGTAGCCCATGGAGCCTGTAGCATCTGCCTCCCTGTTGCTCCTCTGGCTGTATCTACTCTCACTCTTGCCCCCTTGGCTTCAACACTGACCTCCTCGCTGTCGCTATTCCAGGAATCCCAGACACATGTGTGCCCAGAGCATTTCTGTACTTACTGGTCCCTTTGCCTGGAGTAGTCTTCCCCCAAGAATTGCTCCCTTTGTGACTCATTTTCCGATTGCCAAGATCTCCTCAGGGAAGCCTTCCTGAATGATCTTATTTACTATTGCAGCCTCCACCCCAAGCAATCTCTATCCTCCCTCCCAATACTTTGCTTATTTTTTTTGCCAGAGGAGTTATCAACTTCTAATATGTTATATGCTTTTTCTAAGCATTTTATTATAAAAAATTTCAAGCAAATAGAACACTTGAAATAATTGTTCAGTGACCATCCATATAACCACCAGTTACATTCTACACTTAACACTTGTTCCATTTGCTTTATCACTAGCTGTCCATATGTCCATTCATCCACCCATCCATTTTATCTTTTTCATGAATTTCAGTAGTTGAAATTCAACATCCATTTATGATAAAAAAAAAAAAACTCTCAACAAAGTGGGTATAGAGGGAATATACCTCAATACATAAAGGTCATATAGGACAAGCCCATAGCTAACATCATAGTCAATGCTGAAAAGCTAAACACTTTTCCTCTAAAATCAGGAACAAGGAGGCCCACTCTTATCACTTTTATTCAACATAGTCTTGGAAGTCCTAGCCAGAGCAATTAGGCAAAAAAAAGAAATAAAAGACATCCAAATTGGAAAGGAAGAAGTAAAACTCACTATTTGCAGACAACATGATAGAATATATAGAAAACACTAAAGATGCCATTAAAAAAACGGTTAGAACTAATAAACAAATTCACTAAAGTTGCAGGGCACAAAATCAATATACAAAAATCTGTTGCATCTCTATACACTAATAACAAATTATCAAAAAGAGACATTAATACCCTACACATGTCCCTCCTGCACCACCACATGGCTGCTGGGCAGGACCAGTGGGACAGGAAGAAAAGCCGCAGTATTTAGTGGGGGAATTTGCCACCTAGAGCCAGTCCGGTCCATGCATGGGTGGGCCATGAGTGGTCTTATAGACATAAAGAACCTCTTTGAACCTCTTTTCAAGAGGAAAAAAAAAAAAGAGATTCCATATGCCATTCTGGAGTAGCGAAGTTTTTTACAGCAGTGAAAATACTTTGTATGACATCACAATGATGGGTATCTATGTCATTATACTTTTGTCCAAACTACGGTGAATTGTGGGCTTCGGTGATTATGATGTGTCAACGTATGTTCATCCTTAGTTAAAAAAAAAAGTACCACTCTGTAAATAAAAATAATGACTATGCATATGTGTGGAGAGGGGGTATATGGGAAATTTCTGTTCCTTCTTGTCAATTTTGTTGCATCTTAAAAGTCTTAAAAACAAGAAAACTCAGGGTTGACATTTTTGGCAAAACTTTGGTTTCAGTTACATACATATACGTGTGTGTTTGTTGGGTTGTGATGTAAAATGTATTTTTTTAAGTCAAAAAAGTTTGCAAGCCACTGTAGTTAAGTTACACTAACAAATAAAAGCAAAAAATTAACCTCAAAAAAAAAAAGAGAGAAATTAAGAAAATAATTCCACTTAAAACTGCATCAAAAAGAATAAATTACCTCGGAATAAATTTAACCTAGGAGGTGTAAGACATGTCACTGAAAGCAAGAAGAAACTAATGAAAGAAACTGAAGACAAAATAAATGCAAAGATATTCTGTGCTTATTTGGATTGGAAGGATTAATATTGTTAAAATGTCCACACTACCCAAAGCAATCTACAGATTGAATGCAATCCCTGTTAAAATTCCAATTTTCCACAGAAATAGAACAAACAATCCTAAAATTTGTATAACAGAACCACAAAAGACTCTAAATAGCCAGAGCAGTCTTGAGAAAGAACAAAGCTCAAGGCAAAACACTCCCTGATTTTGAACTAATACATTACAAAGTTATAATAATCAAAACAGTATTGTATTAGTATAAAACAGACACATAAATCAATGGAACAGAATAAAGAGCCCAGATAAACCTATACATAGCTGGTCAATTTACCTACAAAGAAGCCAAGAATATACAATGGAGAAAGGACAGACTCTTCAGTAAACAGTCATGGGAAAACTGGACAGCCACATGCAAAAAATGAAATCATACCACTGTCTTACACCATACACAAAAATCAACTCAAAGACTTGAATGTAAGACCTGAAACCACGAAACTCCTAGAAGACAACACAGATGGTAAGCTCATTGACATCAGTCTTTGTGATGATTTTTTGGAACTGACACCAAAAGCAAAGGCAACAGAAGCAAAAATAAGCAAGTGGAACTACATCAAACTTAAACATTCCCACACATCAACAAAATGAAGACAACCTACCAAATAGGAGAAAATTTATGCAAATCATATCTGTTAAGGTAATATTCAAAATATATAATAACTCATATCACTCAATAGCAAAAAAAAAATCCAATTTAAAAATGGGAAGAGGATCTGAGTAGACATTTTTTCCAAAAAAGACACACAGATGACCAACAGGTACATGAAAAGGTGCTCAACATCACTAATCATCAGGGAAACGCAAATCAAAACCACAGTAGGATAGAACCTCATACCTGCTAGAATGGCTATTCTCAGGACAAGAAATAATAATGGGGGAGGATGTAGCTTAGTGGTAGAGTGTGTGCTTAGCATGCAAGAGATTCTGGGTTCAATACCCCGTTAATCCTCAGTACCTCCATTAATAAACAAATAAACCTAATTATCCCCCGCCCCCCAAAAAAACCATTAAAAAAAAGACAAGGAAGAGCAAGTGTTGGCGAGGTTATGGAGGAACGGGAACCCTTGCACACTGTTGGTAAGAATGTAAATTGGCCCCAACCACTATGGAAAACAGCATGGAGGTTCCTCAAAAAATTAAAAACAGAACTGTCATATGATCCAGCAGTTCCACTTCTGAGTGTTTATCCAGAGGAAATGAATTCACTACCTTGAAAAGTTTCATTGCAACATTATTTACAACAGCCAAGATATGGATACAACCTAAATATCCATTGATAGATGAAGAAAATGTGGTATATATATAATGCAATATTCTTACTCAGCCATAAAAAGGAAGGAAATACTGTCTTTTGTAATAACATGTATGGACCACAGTCTCACTTATATGTGGAATCCAAAACACAAACAAAACTGAAAAACAAGCTCATTGGCACAGAATACAGAACAGATTGGTGGTTGCTAGAGACTGCAGGCGTGGGGTGGCGAAATGAGTGTCCAAAGATCCAAACTTCATATTATGAAATAAACATATAAAAGTCATGGGGATATAATGCGCAGTATGGTGAGCGTGGATAATAATATTGTAGTGCACATTTAAAATTACCTGAAAGAGTAGCCCTTAAAGTTCTCATAAGAAAAAAAAAAATTGTAACTATGTGTGGTGATGGATGTTAACTAGACTTACTGTGGTGATCATGTCATGATATACAAATATTAAATCAGTATGTTGTACACTTGAAGCTAATATAATGTTCCACTTTAGACTCCTATCAGCAATATATGGGAGTTTTAGTTGCTCCACATCCTTGCCAGTATTTGGTGTTGCCAGTTTTAAAAATTTTAGCCATTCTAGTAGTAGTAATATCTCATTGTGGGCTTAAATTTAATATGCTATATAATTTTTAATGGATTTTACTTCTCCTTCCCACTAACATGCAAGCCCCTTAAGAGCAGCATTTCCTGAACGTTTGGTTCCTGCTCTGTCCCAGAACATAGCCAGAGTGTAGCACGTGGTAGTGCTCAGTAAATATTTGTTGGGTGAGGATCTCTTCTCTGAGCCCCTATGCTGTCCTCTCTAGGAGTTACTGCCCATCTGAGGGTCAGTCTCCCACCTGGACCACATGAAGCTACTGAGACTGGACCAAGCACTGCTGCTGGGCACCACAGGGGTCTAAGAGGACTGTTTGGGACAGTTGGGGAAACTGTCAGTACAGGGCAGTGTCTCATATGTACTGTTCTGTGACTTCTGATTGGGACTCATAGGCCTGGAAAAGGCAGAGAGCTGGCCTTGGCTGGCCTGTCACATGAAGGTGGAGCAAACCGTGGCCTGGTTAGCCACCAATTACTGTGTGGCATCGTAGGTTCCTTCTCTGAGCCTGTTTGCTCCTTTACACAATGGCAGTCAGACCTGGATCTACAGTAGCTTTACCACTTTCTGGATAACTTTCCCTCTGAGCCTCAATTTCTTCATCTGCAAAATGGAGATAGTACCAGAGCCTACCTCTGTGGTTGAGGATCAGTGAGTGACCAGGAGGGTGCAGAGTCCTGCAGAAACAGGGCCTAAAATCAGATGGACCAACCTTGGTACCATGTTGCTGTGAGACCCTATTTAAGGCAGTGAACTCACTTGTAAAATGGGTCTCACATTGGGAGGACCCACGAGGAATGGTTTGAGTCAGGGTCGTTATCTCTGGGTAAGGGTTGGTTGTTCCTGTTTAGGAACTCTAAATGGAATTTTCCAAAGACCGGAGGGACTGAAACCCACCTAAAAGTCCCCAAGCCTCTGACTGGGGCTGCCCCACCCTTCCTACCAGAAGTCTTTCTGCCTTTACTGGGAAGTGCAGGCCGTGACCGCCGAGCCCACTGCCTACATAGGACCTCGGACCTGGCCTTTCCTTCCTCTGGGCCTCACTCCTTGGTCCTCTTCTCTCTCTCTCTAGCCAAGGGAGTGCTCAGTTCTTACCCCACCTCCCTGAAAGACAGGACCAGGGTTACCATCCCTTCCCTTCTTCTTATGTTCTCAGCTCCTGCCCTCCCCAGATGTTGGCCTCAGAGCTGACCAATCACCTGGTGAGGCTGCCTCCCCTGGGCCTTTCCAGCCTCCAGTTGCCCCTCAGCACTCTCACCCTGCTGTGGCCCTAGCTCTCCTCAGTCTGCTTGTGTCATCCTGGGTCACGTCCACGTCTACACCCATCAGTGCCTCCAGCATGACAGTGACTCCCAAATCCCCATCTCCAGCCCACACCCATCAGTGCCTCCAGCATGACAGTGACTCCCAAATCCCCATCTCCAGCCCCTAACTTACCCTCTGGGCCTCAGATCTGGGTCCTGCCTCCTGAACAAAAAATGTTTAGGCTTCTCAGACTCCTCTGAAAACTCAAGCTCAAAATCTCCTCTGAATATATACCTGAGATAATCTGTCAGTGTTGTTTTCTTCTTGGGAACATCCTCCTACCCTATTCAGGATACTTTCTAGGTTTACTACCCAGCACCCTCACCACAAGCCTGAGGTAACCTTTTTGACTTCTTGTGTTGGAGTCTCAAACTGCCTGGAAACCTCGTGTTTTACTTCCTTTCCTTCACTCCCTCATTTTGATGCACATTCTTCAGCAGCTTCTTGAGAAAGGGTGCATGGCAGATAAACACATCTGACTTTATATTGTCTGAAGACATTTATCTTATTCTTACACTTGACTAATAGTTTGGCTGGGTATGGAACTCTAGGTTGTAAATTTTTTTTTTTGATCAGAATTTTGAGGGCACTGGTCCATTCTCTTCTAGTTTCTAATGTTGTTGGGATGTCCAATGCTGCCGTGATCTCCAATCCTTCATACTGTTTTCTTTTTTCTTTCTTGGGATTGTATCTGCCCATAGTGTTCTGAGATTTCATGTCTGAGGCCTGGCATGGCTCTTTTTAAAACAGGTCTAGACACTCATATCTTTCCATCTGGAAACTTATGTCCTTAGCTTTAGAAAATATTCTTTATATTTTTTGAACTAGCCCCTGGAATAATGGAAATAAAAGCAAAAATAAACAAATGGGATCTAATTAAACTTAAAAGCTTTTGCACAGCTAAGGATACCATCAACAAAACGAAAAGACAACCTACAGAATAGGAGAAAATATTTGCAAATGATGTGACTGACAAGGGACTAATTTTCAAAATACACGAACAGCTCATACACCTTAATGTCAGAGAAAAAACAAGCAACCCAATCCAAAAATGGGCAGAAGACCTAAATAAGCAATTCTCCAATGAAGACATACAAATGGCCAATAGGCACATGAAAAAATGCTCAGCATCACTAATTGTCAGAAAAATGCAGCTCAAAACTACAATGAGATATCACCTCACACTAGCCAGAATGGCCATCATTAAAAAGTCTACAAACAATAGATGCTGGAGAGGGTCTGGAGAAAAGGGAACCCTCCTACACTGTTGGTGGGAATGTAGATTGGTGTAGCCACTATGGAGGACAGTATGGAGGTTCCTTAAAAAACTAAAAATAGACTTACCATATGATCCAGCAATTCCACTCCTGGGCATATACCCAGAGGAAAATAAAATTCAAAAAGACACATGCATCCCAATGTTCATAGCAGCATTATTTACAATAACCAAGACATGGAAACAATCCAAATGTCCATGAAAAGATGACTGGATAAAGAAGATGTGGTACATATATACAATGGAACACTACTCAGCCATAAAAAAAGAATAAAATAATGCCATTTGCAGTAACATGGATGGACCTGAAGATCGTCATTCTAAGTGAGGTAAGCCAGAAAGAGAAAAATGCCATATCACTTATACATGGAGTCTAAAAAAATAAAAAAAAAAAAAAACACAAGTGAACTACTTATTATTTATAACTTAGATGATTTATTTCTTGAATATGTGAAAGCACATTTGACTGTCCTTTATGATTTGATTACTGCATTCTATTCTTACTTTGTGGTTGGCTTTATTGCTTTGATAACTATGTAAGTTTAAAAAGCTAAGGCTCTAAACTGTTCTTAGAAACAATGATCAGTACACATATGTAAACTAAAAAAAGTGTAGTATATTGTATATATGTATTTGCATGTAATATAATGTACATGTGCAAACTAATAATTCTACCTAATAAAACTGAAAAAGGGGGAAAAATGTTCTTATAGTCTCTTGTTGATGATTTTCTACCCCCTCATTTTCTTTCCAGAGCTCCTGTTAATCAGATGTTGAATATCCTGGACTGATCCTTTCATTTTCTAAACTTTTCTCTTCCACTTTCTTTCTTCCCACTCTTTGGGAGACTTCCTCAACTTTATCTTGGAACTCTTCTGCTGCATTTATTCCCTTAATATTTTTTGTCTTTCAAACGTTCTTACCCCTGAATATTTTTGTTACAGCCTCCTGTACTCTTACCCATGGCATGTAAGACTATGCCAGTGGCTCTCAGCCCTCGCTGCATGTCACAAAATCCAGGGAGCTTTTACCAGCCTTGGATGTCCAGAGCTTGCTCTCAGGGATTGTGCTTTAACTGGTCTCGGGTGGGGCCCAGGCATAGTCTGGTTTTTGTTTTTCCAGTTGGCCGTCTCAGCTCCACTAGAAATAAGCTCTTGCCACCATCTCATTTATGTCTAGACTGGGGCCTGGTGCGTAGCAGGCATTCACTAAATAATTAAATGAATAAATGGATAAAGCATTGTTTTGTAAAGGAAGATTGCAAAATAAGAACAAGTTACAGGCCATCTGCTACTTTTGCTTATGATGTTTTTCCTAAATAAATAGGAAAGCCTAATACCTGAAAGTCAAACAACAGCACTGCATGTCGAAACAGTGCTTAAGCCCAGAGAATGAAAAATCATGAAATGCCCTATTCCACCTCGCCTTGAGGCAAGTCTTAGCAACATATTTCTTGTGAACTAGGATTTTCAAGTTCAATTATTTCATCTCCGTTTCTGCTGAGGCAACAGTCGCCACGTGCCAGGAGAGGAGCAGGACCAATGCAGGCCTGCAGGACAAGGGGCCCAAAGTGAGTTCAGTCTGCCTGCTCTTCAGTCTATGAAAGAGCTAGAAGTTAGAGGACAATTCTTAGAAGCTGCTGATGTGCTTACATCTTACCATCCATGGAGGGAGGTGCTGGGGTGACTCCCTTCACCTTGAGTCAACAGAGGGGGAGTGTGTAGAGGGACCTGGAGAACCAGGGGCCAAAGAAACGCTGCAATAGGCCAGCCAGAGAGAATGCATCATCCAAAGTAAGGGAATGGCAGTTGAGACGCACAACGGATGGTAACGGGAATGTGGGGACAGGGGCAGGCCTTAGAAAACCCATGTAAAATGCACTGGAAGCACAGGTGTCAGCTTTGAACACACACCAGGCTCAGAGAGCAAGAAACCAGTTCACAGTACTGGTCACGTATGAACTTTCCTCCCCTCATCTCACTTCCCTCTTAACACCGTGGGGGCAGCACAAGGCATGGAACAAAGCCACGGCCAAGCACTCCTCCACATGGGGCAAGGCTGGCAGCAGGCCCTCGCTGGGGAAGGGGCAGCCTCTGTCTCCAAATGCAGTTCCAAAGTCTCATTACACTGGACTGGACACATCATCTACCGATGGAGAAGCCGGAGACTTGCCCTACATTCCATCCAGGGGCAGGAGAACAGTGAACCCCGGAGAATAAAGTTAAGGGGCAGGGGAAGAGCGAACCCCGGAGAATAAAGTTAAAGACAGGGGGAGACCCCAATAAAGCAGCCTTTTGATCCAACGGAGCCCGTTTACCATGTGCTAGTAGGACTACCACTTTGAATATGTTCTGTGTTATTTTCTTTCTTGACTGAATATGGTTGATCAGCTGAAGTTCACTGACATTGGTTTGCATCTGCTAATTCAATGTGCTTGGCAACTGGAGATTTCTACCTGCTGCAATGATTGCAGTGATCGAATTTATGAGATCTCCCTTTCTCATTTTTCCTTTTTCTGATAATTCACCAGAACCTGAATTTGGCGTGGAAAGATGGTTTAGGATTCCTTAACGAAAAAAATGTACAAAAGTGCAGTTGGTTTGAGACTCAAATATACAAAAGGGGAGAAAACCTGTAATGCCTGGAGTGTTTTTAGAACACATTTTTGGAGAAAAGGCAGCACCAGGCACAGAGGAAAATCAGAGTTCCAAGGAAGAGTGGCAGGCGCTGTGGGGGAGGCGTAAGTGGTGAGTGGGGGTGGCCACCCCCTGAACTGCAGGCCCTGCTCAAGGACCCGGCCAAGAGCTATACCCTGGTGGGTGGAGACCACACGGGAATGGAATCAGAGGCAGAGACGGGCTGAGAAGCAGCAAGAGAGCACTTTCTGGAGTGAAGTGATCTTCAAAGGGGGTTGACAGGTGTGAGCATTTGTTACTTAAGTGGTACCCTCAGGATGGGTGCATTTCACCGTATATAAACCTTAACCATCCTCCAAAAAGGGTAAATTAGTTAATGATACACACGTTGAAGTGTTTAGGAGCGTGTACTGTCTGCAAACGGTACTTTGAAATGCATCCAAAAATTGACGGCAGAATGGAGGAATGGATAGTTTTGTGGTAAATATAGCAAAATGTTAACTGTAGCAATTATAGAATTAAATGGAGGATATATAATTATTTCAACTTCTCTGTACAATTGAGAATTTTCATAATGCTGGGAGTGGCAATACCCTGTTATTTTGGCAAATACACTTCTGAAACCCAGAAGCCATGCCCAGGACAGTGCTGGCTTCTAACCTTAGTGGTTATTGTATTCCCGTACACTTGCTACTTTAAATACAGAAACACTAGGGTATTTGCAGATGTTATACCATTATTTAGCCTTTTTTAAACCCTGGATGTTTACATCTTAGAATGAGTCCATGCTGTGTCACAAACTGCAATGAATCCAAGGTGAGCTTCCCAGGCGAAATCCCATTGCCCAGGGCACTGGGAGGTGGATTACGTTCCTGGGTCTTCTGGTTTTCCCCAAAGCCAGGCTGAGCCCAAACTTCCCTCAGGACCTTCAGGGAAGCTTTATGATGGAGAACTTTAAGGCAAACAAGAGGGAGTAGGAGAGAAACGCAGCGAAGTGAGGGGGGCCAGGTCCCCAAACCCTTTCCAAACCCTGGCTCTGGAGCCAGTCCTCCTCCCCCTTCCCCTCCCCCATGTAGTTTATGTTAATCAGACCTTCCCTCATTCTTCCTGGAGAAACACAAGACAGAAGGACAGAGGAAACTTAGACTTGGATCCCAGCTTCCAACATCCTCTGAGAACAAACAGAAGATAATGGTGGCCAAACCCCATTTTAGACCCTGAATCTCACAGGTAATTTCTGACCCAGGGTCATTTGGCTCCAGGCCTGCAGTCACCCCCTCCTCAGGAAGTGCTTCCTGGTCCACAGGGACAGGGCAGACATGCAGTGATTTCCCAGAAATCAGCTTTACTTGAAGATTTGGGGGAAATTATTTTGAAAGGATTTTTTCCTATATTAAGACAAACACAGATAAAACTCCTATGATCTTTCACTGAAACAGACTTTGAAGAAATTTTGCCGAGCCCTTACCAACTACACCTCTAGACTAAGGGTACATCACATGTTTTACTCCCCCGATATTGTTAAGGAAACTTTGCCGGAAAATTTAGAAAAGTATTTTTGTTGGGTGGAAGAACTCACACTGTAAACAGAGGTGACTGCTGAGGGAGTGGGGAGGACAATGAAGGAGGATTTCCAGGTTTGCACAATAGTTTAAAATCTTTTCCCTTTGTAACAAGAAACAAAAGACATAAGGACAACCAAATAAAAAAATATATGTGGTTTTTTTGGGAGAAAAATCCCAGAGAGCTGCTGGATGACAAGCAGCCCGAAGCCCCCCTGCCCCATCACACAAGTCTAAGGGAAGGAGGACGCTTACCCAGGAAAAGCCTACTCAGCTGAACCAGACCGGCTGGGATTTCTGGGGAGGGCAGTGTGGAAAAAGCAGCTTTTGGAGTCAGACCTGCGCTTCCGACTGTGAGACCTCAGGCAAGTCATTCTCAAGAACCCAACCTCCTCACCCGTAAGGAGGCTTCAACATCGTCTTCAGGGTCCTACGAGGGCGAGATGAGCCACACCTGGTGCCCAACAAACATCACTCCTTTCCTTTTCCCAGTGCAGTAGAGTAGGAAAAAAATCTTTCAAAACATTGGTGGGAGCAGGAGACGGTAAAAGGGGTGGCTAGGGACAAGAGGCTCAGAAACCAGGACACCAGTTATAAACAGGGTTCAGCTCAGGAAGCGTGGCCACAGGTGCAGCAAGGAGCACGAGCCACCACGGGCTGGAGGCGGCGCAGGCTGAGCCTTCAGACCTCGTGATTGCACAGGAAGCGAGGCCTTTTCAACCCAGCGTTTAAAGACACACAGCAGGGTAAGCGTTTGGGTTATTTTTAGTTAAAGAAAAACAGCCTTTTCCAAGGGCAACAAAATGAACTCAAAGTCAGAAGGAAACAGGGGGTGGGCTTTTCACAAGCTCTTATTCCAAGACCTGGATGCGAGGAAAGAGGGCCCTCCCGGAAACTCAGGGGCCACTGGCCGGCAGGGGACACTTTGGTGGGGTGGGTGGAGCTGCAGCCCACCCTTGGCCACTGGATTGGTCTGAGAGGGCTCTAAGGTGACTTCCACGTGCCAGTCAGTTGACATGATTAACGCTATCATTCTTGAGGGGCATTAAATTACGGAATGACACAAGGAACCAAGAGAGCGGCTTATTCGGTTGGATTCTGAATCACAATCAGGAAATAGTCTTTATCTGCAAAAGAGAAAAATGAAAAAACAGATCTCTAAATGTGAAATGGGAGAAAAACACACTAGAAAGCAAATACGTCATTAAATCACCAACCATAAAATGGGGGGGTGCTGGGTAGAGGGATAAAAAGTATCAGTGCTCAAGCTGCTTCCAGTTGCTGGGGAAACAGAAGATGAACTTGCAGGTTTGCTATGGGGCTTCTGCATGTGTGGCTGCTGGGAAGCGGGGCCCTCACGCTACCTGGCAATGGCGCTATGCAGGGCACCCTCTTTTCTAATCTTCCCAGTACCGACAAGGAGGTAGGATTATTGTTTTTTGGGTGGGGAAACTCAGGTTCAGAGTTTAAATGAAGTGCCTACGTTAATGGTTCTCAAACTAGAGGGCATCCGAGTCACTTGGAGGGCTGTTTATTTGGGGGGGGGGTAATGAGGTCTATTTATTTACTTTTAATGGAGGACCTGCGGATTGAACCCAGGACCTTGTGCATGCAAAGCACATGCTCTACCACTGAGCTATACCCTCCCTGTGAGGGATGTTTAAAACAATACTGCTGGTCCCACCTCAGGGCTTCGGATTCCGTGGGTCTGCGGCGGAGCCCTAGAGTTTGCATTTTTAACAAGCTCCCAGGTGATGCTGATGCAGCAGGTTCTGGAAGAACTACTAGTTTAAGGTTACCCAGCTAGTTAGTGTCAAAGACGGAATCCTAACCTCAACCCCACTGGTCTTGGGTTAATGTTAGTTCTGTTGCAAGTTCAGCTGCTGGCCTTCCAGAGCCTTCTGGACTAGAAAATTTCAAAGGCACCAGGTCAAAGGGGGCCAAAGCTACCTGAATTCCACTTCTGGGAATCCAGCCCAGTCAGAAGGAACATCTATCATGAAATCATAGCAAGTCCAAGTCCTCAGGGGTGAGCCTGACTGCCCCTCATTTATAGGAGACAAAACTGGAGAAGCAGAGTGTTTCCACCTTGCCCACTGAATAATCAAACTGCAAACATTTGCCAAGGCTTCCACAAGCAGGCCCGGGGCCAATCATTTCTCATTAATCAGCACCTCAATGAATCCTCGAATCACTCTATAAGGTAGTGCTCTCTCATTTTACTAATGAGAACGCTAAGGCTCCCAGAGGTAAATGACTTGCCCAAGCCAAGGCAGATTTGCCAGGTGGGGTAGCTGGGTTTGATGCTCGATGCCTCTGGTCTGCCCTCTGCTGACTAGGAGAGAAGTGGCAGGACCCTGGCCATGTCTACTTTGTGTCTGTTCTGATTCAAGCCTAAAGCCTGCTTCTTCCCATGATGGGCATCTGGGAAGAAGCAGATATTACATGACTAAGTTTCATGGCTAAGCAATCTGCATAAGTAAAAAATCACTTACTGTAATAAACATAGAAATAAGTAACAAGTAGAAGTGATAAAAAGATATAATTAGCAATACCAATGTCTTTTCTTCAAAATAATCAAGCTCTATAATCACTAACAGCACTCCTAGTGCTCTGCGGGAAGCAGTGTGTTAAAGCTTGATTGCACTGTGTTAACTCAGCCGTTCCAGAGCACACTCTTGGAAGCTTTAAGCCAAGAGATGCTGTCCATGGAGAGTCTGTGTGATACGGAAGCTGCATAGTTTGTCCTTGTGCTGCTGTGAGCTCCCAGGTGGGCACAGGTCTGCTCTGATTCGGAGGGTCAGTAGCTTAACGTCAGGGTACTGAAGGGTTTGTCCGTAATCACACAGCATGAAGTCCTGGGAGGGATCTGAGTTCAAATCTGATTCCAAGCCTTTCTGGCCCACCTTGTGCCAACAAGCTCAACCAGATGGGGCATCTCAGAGTACCAGAGCAGCTCAGTCCCCTCCTAGACCCCTTACATGTGAGGGAAGAGAGGCCCGGAGGAGTTCTGTGACGTGCTCGAGGTCAAACTCGTAAAAGGTGAAGCCGGGAGAGCAGACGCTGTGTCTGCTGCAGTCTGTTCTCCCTGACAGAGTCACAGACGTCATCACTGGTTGGCATGAGATGCATCAACAGTGATTAAAATTGATAAAACAGTGTACATATGTTTTCAGAATAATCCTGAAGTTACCCTGTGTCCTCCTTTGTGACTGACCTGTTTGTCCCCACCCCTCTAGGAAGGGTCCCAAGGAGACTGTGGGCCCCTGTGACTGGCTCTATGGTTCTCTCCTTCATATCCTTCCGAGCAGCTCACCTGGGCCCGAACAGGCCTGGGAACAGAAATGCTCTGCTGCTGGGAGAGGCTGACCCCCATTAAGTTAGCTCACAATTCTGAGCCAGCCTCCTCGCCATCTGTGTTGCCAAGTCTGGGGGCATTCAGTGTCCCAGCCTCCCCACTGCCCTCCTTCATCCAGGACCCCAATCACAATCCTATCACCTCCAGCCTTAAAAACCTCTGCTCAGAGGGTCAAGTCCATGCAGCTGAGTTTGGCATTTGAGGCCCATTCTGAATTGGACCAAACAAATCACCTCCCATTCCATCCTATACATTTCTGATGCCCCAGACAAGGTGGCAGTGCAGCCACCCCCATCACCATGTGCACACTTAACTCACGCACACTCAACCATGTGGCTCAGCCACAAAGGAGAGAGGAGGAGAGAGCAAAAATAGTCCTGGAGGATCTGTCTACCGCGCCAGGCTGTGAATGTGGGTGAGGTGAGGCAGGGCAGGGCAGGTAGTCCTGCTGTCCCATCTTGTGGTCCCAGTCCTTGTGGGCTCCTCCCAAAATAAGGATCTCATCATCCTGAGAACGAGCCTCAGATCTAAAGACAAGTATTGTCTGCATCACACAGCCCGGAAGTGTAAGCCAAGCACTTCCTGTGAAACAGAAGCAGCAATCTGTTCCAGGGCTGGGGGAAGAGCTGGACACATGGGGCTCAGAGGCAGGACTGTATGTCTCAAGTGGGCAAACTAGTATTTTTTCTAGGATAAAATGGGTGCACAGTGTTTTTCACCTTACAATTTGGTTTTGAATCTCTGAATTCTTTTTACTTCAAGCATAGCTTTCCCGCCCCCAACCCCCAACCCACCTTGCTTACGCGCTTTAGCTGTGCCCTCAGGACAGCTCAAATGTTTCCTCGCCTGGGAAGTCTTTGCTGGCTGCCACAGCAGGCCAGCCACACCCTCCTCTATGTTCCCCAGTGCTCCTTGAGTCTCCCCGCATCAAGGTGAGGGTTCCACTGTGATATGCTTATATTATGTCTCTCCCCCATGAGACTGTAATTCCCCTCCATGGCCTAGAACCCAGGACAGAACCTGGCCTAGAGTCACTGTGAACGAACATTGTTGGGTATGCCAGCCGGAGACAGCCCAGGCAGCGCGTAGCAATCCAACCTGTACCTTCTACTTTTCAGGCCTTTCTGTGGACCCGGCAGAGATACCCAGGTGCTAAGCCTTCCTGATAAGCTTCAGAGCATGCGCTGTGAGGGTCTGCTCCTCAGTGGGGATGTGGAAGACCCCTTACCTGGAGCAACCATAATTTCATTTTTCTTGGAGCGAATTCGAAGGAAGGTAAGGTCATTCTGGGGGTCAATTTCCCGCACTGTGCTCCGGGCCTTCAAGATGAAGTTGTGCATGAGGTTGGCGTACTGTGTGGTGGTGGGGTTGTCCATGGTGCTCTTGATGGGAATGCCTGAGGACAGAGCGCACAGAGACTGAGCAGAACGTCAGAGCCCCTTTCTGCCCAGCTCCCAGCCCCACACTTACAATTCTAGAGCCTAGCAGCAGTTAACGGTCAATGCCACTATCTACTGAAGGCCTGACAGACAAGTGATGAGGACTCCATGCTTGTTGGTACCAGCCCCAGAACTACTCTAAGGGTGGTGTCACCATCTTTACTTGCCAATGAGGTAGCAGAAACTGCACAGTGAGGGGACCTGCCTACAGTCACATAGCAGATAAAGATAAGCAGCGGGGCCAGGATTCAAATGTGGGCCTGCTGGCTCCACTGCCGGGCTCCTTTCACAGGGCTGCACTGAATTTCCAGCAATATAAGGAGAGACTGTCATTCGTAACATTTAGAACCTGAACAAGGAAGACAGTGCTTACAAATCTGTAAATACTGAAAAGTAGACAGAAGGAAAAAGGGCAGCCTGTGTCAGGACAGAACAGCCATTAGTGTTTTGCTCCAGTTCCCACCTAGGGAGGCTTGGAGCCCAGTTATGAACACACTGTCTATACATGTGACCGCGCTCCCCAATTTAAAGCCTGTTTCTCTGTCTGCACACACCCTTGCAAACAGCGTTGCTACTGCTCTCAATGAGCCCACAAGTGGCCATTCCGCAGAGTTAATTGTTCCCCCATGGTGGAATACTTTGGCTGGATATTTTAACTTAATTACCGTGCAGTGAACATCCTGCATCAAGGCTTCTCAATTTTGAGAACTGCTTCCTTGTGACGAACTATTAAATGGACCTCCCTCACCGGACAGGGCCTGTTGTCATGGAGGTGAGGAATGGGGCTCTGCTTGAGCCACCGCAGGCCACGACTGGATCATCAGGTGCCTATGAATCACCGTAACATGTCAGCAGAAGGCTCCATCGATGAGGCCCTGAGTGCCCACAGCTGACAGGCACTTGTGACAATTGTGGCCCAAGGGGCTACCCACACAGAAGTGGCTGGATTGGGGTCCAGGACCCTACTAACCTGGCCCACAACTGACCAGCCAAGGGATCAGCCAGTCAGTCACCCTCAGGCCCACCCATGGGTGGCCAGAAACTGATCCGACATTGTCTTCTGAGGGCACAGGAGCACAAGAATGGGCAGAAGAGGGCATGGTAGCAAGAGAAGCACCTGAGTCAGAAAGGCTGTTCTGCGCCAAGTGAAGTTATGAGAACAGGTTGTAGTGATCACCTGCCTTTAAGGGACAAGATGACCAGGTCACCAGGGCTGCTCTTGGGTCCCGGATGGCAACAATGTGCTCACCAGGGCCCCAAGAGGCCTCATTCAATAGTTGGCCTTCCTGAGGATGGCAGTATGAGCAGCCGGGGAGATGACTGAGTGGGAACTCTGAAATCTGATGACCTGAGCTTATACCCTGGCTCTGTCCCTTCATGGCTATATGGCCTCAGACAAGGGATTTAACCTCTCTAAGCCTTCACTTCCTCATCTGTAAAATAATGTCTGTGCTTCAAAGTGCTGCTGTGAAGACTAAGTATGTCTTAATTCATTTGAGAATGTTTAGCAAGAGTATGCATGTAATAAATTTTGATTTATTAACACCCACACAATAAATCCCATTGCCCACATAATTTGAGGGGCCAGTCTCAAGGCCTGGCTAAGTTTGGGTGATCAAACCTCTTGACCTTTTCTTTCTATATCCCACAAGGCTACCTTCTCTCAGGTCCCTCTGCCTGGAACTTTCCTTCCCTTATTCTCTCATGACTCCCACTGTCCCTCAGGTCTCCATCCACCCCCAGATGTGCTCCGTGCCCCAATACAGTCCCAGTACCATGCAATTTTCTTTCAGAGCTGTTTCTCAAGTTTGATATTACACCTTTATGGAAGTGATCATTATGTTTCCCTCCACAGATTATAAGCTCCCTAAGGTCCAGAACCAGGCCTGATTTACTCATTAGTGTCTTTAGAGAGACTGCATTAAGCATTTATGGCTGTTGATAAATGAGGAGACACAGATCTACTTTCAGCAGTTCAGACAAATACTGTCATGAGTTTGATCACATTTCTATCAAGATAGGGTGTGTAAAGGCGACAAGAAACAAACCTCTTGTTGGCTCACTTTAAAAACAAAAGAAAACACAGAGATGGCAGGATGGGGGTGGAGGGGATGGACTAAAACTGGAAATTATTTCAAACAAGGATGAGAGATCAATTCCAGATTCACAGGATGTCTGGGCTGGGGAACACCTCACAGACAGCCTAATGATTAGGTGGCCTGCTCCAAGCCTCTGCCAGTGCAAATAGGGACCGTAAAGCCCGCAGAAGTGGCTGGTCACCTCCAAGGCATGATTTCTAACCCAGGGCTCGGATCTGCCAGGTTGTATAGCCAGGTCCTCCCACCAAACCCACCTCTATTAATCAACAATTTAAAAATATTAACAAAATCTAACAGATATTCATTAAGTACCAACTTTCTGCCAGCATTGTTCTAGGGTCTGGGGATGCAGTAGTGAACACAAGAGACAAATCCCTGCTCTCAAGGAGTTTACACATTTGAATCTTTTATTTTGCCCTGTGTGGGCGGCAGCAGAAGATGGCAGGGGGTCTGGAGAAGGACAAATAGAACAGAATGTTCCTTAAGTTCTTCGTAAGTTTCCTTAAACTCATACTTTTATTATGAAGCATCATTTAAATCTGGCCAAGGCAGAGGTGTCAAGAGGCAGTGGCACGTGGTTGGTAAGTGACTGGGACAAGAGTGTGTCATGGTTTCAGAGGCGGGAAGTAATCACCCTGGGCAGGGATGCTCAGGGAAGACATCCTGCAGAGGCAACTGAGCCGAATCATGGGGATAGGAAAGCCCTAGAGCGGTAACAGAAATCCCTAATACAATCGTTTTAACTGATCATCTTTTTAATGGAAGCTTCCAAAGGGCTTAAAGTTCCCATAGAACAGTGAGTTCTGACTACCTCCAGGTATGGCTGGGTGATCTGGGGCAGATCACCTCACTTCTCTCAGCTTCCATTTTCTCACCTGAAAAACAGGCAGACATCCCTGCTTTGCAGGGTCACTGCGTGAAATGTAAATGAAAGACTGAAGCAGGAGCTCTGTGAATGGGACACAATAAAAATAAACACACACACGCAATAATTTTAACATTCATATGGCATTTACTATTCATTAGGCACTGTTCTAAAAGCTGCCTTAGAGGAAAAGTATGACTGTCCACATTCTACAGATGAGGAAACTGGAACAAAGAGGTTAAGTGACTTGACCAAGATCAGACAGTTGATAAGTAAGTAGAGTCAGAATACAAACACAGGCATTCTGGTTCCAGCCACTCTGCAATACTACCATATTAGTATACAAAAAAGAAGTGCTCATTAGTACCCAAAAGCAGCTGGGATTGTATTTCCCCAGTGGAAAAGCTCAACTTTTCAGGCAGTTTTAAGCGAGGATGAAGGCTTATGGTTTGTGAATACTGGTGGAAGCCTAGGGTTCCCAGCTGGACAGCCCAACCTCTGAGGCTGTTCCCTCCCCATTTGGGGGGGGATGTCCAGCTCCAGAAGAGAGTCTCTGTGGGTGACATACAGTCTTTGGGGTCTGGGAGCAAGAAGGACCCAAAGAGATTACCTGGACCAACCACTCCATCTGAAGTAGCTAAGGTCTGAAGAGGGGAAGGGGAAGCCCCAGGCCACCTAGCTGCTCAGTGGCGACCTGAGTTGCTTCCCACGGTGTCCTCTGGGATCCCCAACCTGCTGCCTCCTTTGAATGCAATGACCCCACGGTTTAATTAGAGTCTGACAAAGCTGGGGAGCACCTCTGCCTCGCTCTGGGCTGGCCAGGGTGTGACGACTTGGAAAACAACATTTTAACTGAGGACATGCCACCTCTGATTTGTCACCATTGGTGACTTTCATTCCGCTCTATTTACGTAGGCACTGTTGAGAATTCTGCCTTTCCAAAACAAGGCCTAGAATGACACATACACACAGAGCCTACCAAGGAGCAAACCAGAGCTGACTGAATGCACTGGGCTAGAGAATTGTGGGAGTCCAGCTGGGCCATAGTCTAGCAGACACTCTCTGGTCCTTCACAGCACAGTGTGGGAGAAAGAGCACAAGTGCACTGAGGCAGACCTGGAATGAAATCTTGGCTCTGTAATTAAATTTCTAGACTCAGTTTTCTCCACTACAAAATGGAGGCAACAGAGCTGCTTTAAGGAATAAGTGAAATAATATGTTTGTAAAATCCCAGCCTGTGGCCTGGCACAGAGTAAGTGTATGATAAAGGTTAGTCCCTCCATCGCTATGTCTACTGCAGTTTGAGAAAATTAGTATCTGTACTAATTTTCATGCACATGGCTGGAAGGAGGCTGTACCTTCTGTGTTCACCACAATGATTCCCTGCACGCCCTTCTGGCTCTGAAGTCGCTTCAGTGTCTCCTCCACCTCTGCCTGCCAGAGAGAACGAGACCAAGGTTAGGAGGGGTTAGGAAGGCTGGCTTTACTCCCTCATACCCCTGGCAGATGAATCACACATTTGTCTTCCAACCATAAACAAGTAACACCCAGGCACGTGGCACCTCCTGAAAGCTCCCCAGGCTATTTGGAGTGGTCCTGAGACCACCACCAGCATCTAAACCATCTGCTCACACCCCCAGTATGGGGCGGGGCTGCTCCTGGCCCTTTGCCCACAGGTACTATTATTCCTTCTCCCTCAACTATTTGGGAGCAGAATTTAAATGCCATACCAGGAGTAGAAACACATCCATGACTCATATACTTGGTATAGCTGGGGGACAGGACTCTGATGATTAAAAAAAACCCAAACAAGGGTGTCTAACCGGAAAGAGACATATTGTCATTTGTGGCTCAAACAACACAACTGAAAACATTCCAAAGGAAGCAAAATGATCCCATGAGGATAGACTTGGTGACTTAATAAGCTGGCATCTGAGATAGTGTGACACATGGCACATAACTATAGGAAATCTTGGGGAAGGGACTCATTAATCCCGATTCTCCAAGAGCTAGTCAGGATGGGGTACTCTGGCACACGGAATTTGTAAGCAGAGTGGACAAGCAGACCTTGGGTCCTCACCCTGCCTTGCAAGGCTTTCTCTATAATTACTCCCATCCTTTCCCTCCACCCTCCACCTGTATGTTCAAACTTCCCTGTTTCCACATTTTTTACCAGAACAAGTCCTCTTCTCTGCTGAAATCCAACAAATTCTTTTTTTTTAACTGAAGTATATAGTCAGTTACAATGTGTCAATTTCTGGTGTACAGCATAATGTCCCAGTCATGCATATATACACATAAATTCATTTTCATACTTTTTTGTTAAAAGTTATTAAAAGATATTGAATATAGTTCCTTGTGCTATACAGAAGAAATTTGTTTTTTAATCTATTTTTATATATAGTGGTTCAGCAAATTCTTTTTGATCATCTAAGGTATCGCCTCCTCCATGAAGCCTTTACTGATCCCCAATTCAGTGGTCTTTGTCTACTTCTGCGTCCCTGAACTCCTGACTGTAACTTCCTGGGGGTGTATTAGGTACTGGTTTACTTAGTCTCTACAATAGTCTACAGATCAGGGGCTCTATAAACAGCCGCTTAACTAAACTAGGCCCAACTCTTACTAAGGATGGAAGCTGGCCTTGAAGTGCACTTGTTCTCAGGAGGTCCCTTCCAGACCCATCCAGAATCCAGTCAGAAGCTCCTCAAAGGCTGAGAGTCAGAATATGTTGGAAATAGAGACTCTGTTCACCCAAAGAGAGTAGTTCTCCACTAGCAGGGGCTAATGAGTTGGCCCAGGGGGAGGAGCTTCTAAATGGTGGATGCAGACAGCACAAAGAATCATTGTTTTTCTAGTAGGCACAAGGCTGACAGCCAGTCACTGCCACCCACTCCCCAATGATGTATGAATACTCTCAAATGCTGGAGGAAAGGGCACACAATTTCCTCCTACAAACAGCCTGATGCCTCTAAAATCTGGAGCCCTGGTAAAAGGACAGGGATAGCCATGTGGACATGAGAGTACAATACAGCGGGTTATGCATGTATCAAAACGTAATTCATTCAAAAGACTTTCACTGAGCTCCTAACTATGCATTGTACAAGTGAGGAGGGATAAAGTACTATAGTGGTCAATACTACACAGTACTCAATCTGACCTGGTAACCCTCCTGGAAGTTTATCCTAAGGAAATGATACAAAGGAACTAGAAGAAGAACACAGCAAGATGTTTGCTGCAGTGACATCTCCAAAAACCAAAAGCAGGAAGAGCTAAAATTGCCCAATAATTAGGGAGAAGACCAAGTAAATTATGGAATGTCCATCCACAGGAATATAAAACACACATTAACAATGGTGATCAGAATATTATACTACCACAAAAAGAAAGCAGTTGGTGACTGCAACCACATGAAAACAACAAGAGGGCTAGAAGGATTATGAAAAATAAAAAAAAAGTCATGTGGGGGAGGGTATAGCTCAAGTGGTAGAGTGCATGCTTAGCATGAACGAGGTCCTAGGTTCAATCCCCAGTACCTCCTCCCAATACATATAAATAAACCTAATTACCTCCCCTTCATAAAACAAAACAAAACAAAAAGTCACACTGAGACCAGAGAACTTAGACAAAGTTTTATTTTCTTTTTTAAAACCAGCCTCTTTTTATTCTATTCTATTTATTGTTTCTATTTAAAAACATTTTTGGGAGAGAAACAAGATGGCAGAGTAGAAGGACGCTCGTAGCTCACCCTCTCCCAGAAATACACCAAAACTCACATCTACGGACCTACTCAGCCAAACAGAGCACCTGCAGAACTCCAACAGAACATCACCCTCTTTGAAAGACAAAGATGCCAAAAATCTGGTAGGAGAAAAGGAAAAAAGAAAGAAGAAAAAGCAAAACAGTACAGGACCCACCCCACAGGGAGGGAGCGGCAAAGAAGGACTGGCGCTTGTTAGCTGGTTCTCCCCTCTTCAACGGAGAGGCCAGCAGGACAGAGGGGGAGCCTCCGAGGCTCAGATCTGCCCTGAGCACCTCTTGACCGACAGAACTGAGTTAAACAGACACAAAGGGTCCCTGTGACACCCAGGCCGGGACAGGCCACCCGGGACAGGCCGCCCGGGACAGGCTGCTCGAGCCGGGCAGAGGACTGGGGCAGCTGTGCTGAGGCAGCGCAGGGGTCTGCGTGCAGTGGCTGGGAGGGGATACAGAGCAGAACAACCTCGGTCCCCCATAAGTTGTGAAAAAAAGCAAAGCAATACGGCTGGTGTGCCCTGGGGGGTGGGGTGCCGTAGCCTGTATCTCCTCAGACCTGCGCGCCATTACTGGCGTATCTGCGAGAAGAGAGGCGGGGCGCAGCCACAGTCGCCATTTCCTCCTGTGCGCAGTGCCCGGGTGGGGGCGGGGCTGGGACCTGAATCCACACCCGGGGGCTCCACAACCTCCTGGGCAGGACTGAGACTTGTTTACAGCCCGAGGCAGATAGGATCTTTCTGCCCCAGTACCTCAGAGAACTTGTGCCGCCAAGACAAACAAGGAGCTGAGATTTGGCATGGAGCAGGGGCAGGGCCGTTCCGTGGTCTTCCCTGAGCCTGCCTTTGGAGCGCTGACTGGAGGCGGAGAGGGCAGCTGCACAGAGCAGCGGAGCGACCGGCACCAGGAGAGGGCGGGCAGCCACCATCTTCCTGGCAGGAACGCAGTACCTGACCATGGTGCTGGGAGGGGGCGCGATCTGCCCACCTGCCTCCCCCCAGCGCAGCATCGGACTGCAGCATCGGGAGGGGGAGTGACCCGCCCGCCCATCAGGTAAAAGCTCAGCTCCTGACCCAGTGTTAGCAGGGGGCACGATCTGCTAGCCGACAGCCACTGGGAGCAGCACAGATGAGGGCGCCAACAGAGGGCCTCTGGAAACAGCAAGCTGAGTTCACGAAACAGGGCAAAGATACAAAGACCTCTTAATAAAATCATTAAGAGCACACTGTCTCCAGGAGAACTAGATAACTGATACTCTTTAAGCCACAGTGCCAGAGAGATATGAGCAATATGAAGAAGCAGAGGAACCACTCCCAATTAAAAGAGCAAGAGAAATCCCCTGAAAGCACAATCAAGGAACTAGACATTGATGGCCTACTGGATCAAGATTTCAAAAAAGGAGTGATCAAAGTACTGAAGGAACTAAAAAAAATAGTGTTTAGAGATATAAAATATGTCAAAAATGAAATAGAAGCTATAAAGAAGAACCAAGTAGAACTGGTAAACTCATTTGCTGAGATGAGATCTGACCTAAAGGCTGTACAAAGCAGGCTAGATAATGCAGAGGAATAAATAGGTGACCTAGAAGACAGGACAAGAGAAAGCACCCAATCAGAACAGCTGAGAGAAAAACAAATTTAAAAAAATGAAAACAATATAAGGGACCTGTGGGATAATATAAAGCATGCCAATCTATGCGTAATAGGGGTTCCAGAAGGGGAAGAAAGAACAAAGGGGATTGAAAAGGTATTTAAAGAAATCATGACTGAAAACTTCCCAAACCTAAAGGAATCAGATATCCAAGTACAGGAGGCTCAGAGGGTCCCAAACAGGAAGAACCCAAACAGACCCACACCAAGACATATCATAATCAAGATGGCCAGAGTCAAGGATAAAGAAATGATCCTAAAGGCAGCAAGAGAAGAACAAAGAGTGTGTTACAAGGGAACCTCCATAAGGCTCTCAGCTGATTTCTCTACACAAACACTACAGGCCAGAAGGGAGTGGCAAGATATATTCAAAGTCCTGAATGAAAAAAAGATGCAGCCTAGGATACTCTATCCAGCAAGGCTATCCTTTAGAATAGAAGGAGAGATACAAAACTTCACAGACAAGCAAAACCTAAAAAAGTTTAACAACACTAAACCCATGCTAAAAGAAATACTGACAGGTCTACTTTAAATAGAAAAGAAGCAGGATGCTACAAAAATGAGAAACTCATAACTGGAAAGGAGATAACTGCCATGAATTACAAAAAGAATAAACACAAAATCGTAAAAGAAGACATCTAAATCATTAAGAGTGGAAGAGGGAAACAAGGAAAGCCACTGTGGAAAACAGTATGGAGATTCCTCAAAAGACTAGGAATAGACTTACCATATGACCCAGGAATCCCACTCCTGGGCATATATCCAAAAGGAAACCTACTTCAAAATGACACCTGCACCCCAGTGTTCATAGCAGCACTATTTACAATAGCCAAGACATGGAAGCTGCCTAGATGTCCATCAACAGATGAATGAATAAAGAAGATGTGGTATATTTATACGATGGAATACTATCCAGCCACAAAAACCGACAACATAATGCCATTTGCAGCAACATGGATGTTCCTGGAGAATGTCATTCTAAGTGAAGTAAGCCAGAAAGAGAAAGAAAAATACCATATGAGATCGCTTATACGAGGAATCTTAAAAAACAAAAAACAAAACAAAACATAAATACAAAACAGAAACAGACTCATAGACATAGAATACAAACTTGTGGTTGCCAAGGGGGCAGGGGGTGGGAAGGGACAGACTGGGATTTTAAAATGCAGAATAGATAAACAAGATTATACTGTATAGCACAGGGGAAAATATACAAGATCTTGTGGTAGCTCATAGTGAAAAAAAATGTGACAATGAATATATATATGTTCATGTATGACTTGAAAAATTGTGCTTTACACTAGAATTTGACACAACATTGTAAAATGACTATTACTCAATAAAAGATGTAAAAATAAAGAAATAAGTAAATAAACAAAAAAGCCAGTCTATCAAACAAAACAAAACAAAACAAAACATTTTTGGGCCCATGTGTATCCAAGAGATCAGACATGTCTGATTTGGGGACTACAGGGCTCTGATATGCTCAACATTATAAGAATATGTAAGAAAAAGGATGGCAACCTGCAATCATCTGGGGAAGGGGAAAGCTAAAACTACAGATGTCAGAATCAAAGTCCATAATAGCCCCTGGAGGTTGGAAGTGGGGCTGAAATGAAAACAGATGAAATTTCACAAGACTGCTATTCATTCAATAACAATATGGGTATCTTCTATGTGCCAGACATTATTTTAGGCCTAGAGATGTTTTACTGAGTAAAATATAACAAAAACCCCTGCCCTCATGAAGCTGATTTGGGGGGGGGGTGTCAGACATTAATCAAAAACCTAAGTAAGATACAAATGTTAGACACAGTAGGAATGGGGGATCTGTAATCCAGGGGCTGACGGTAATTTTAAATTAGATGGTCAGAGAAGGCCTCGCTAAGGTGATAGATGAGTAGAGATCTGAAGGAAACAAGGAAGCTAACCATGCAGATTTCTAGGGAGAGTGTTCCAGATAGCAGGAAGAGCAAGGGCAAGAGCCCCAAGGTGGGAAAGTGGCATGTTCCAGGAAGAGCAGAGGAGCCGGTGTGGCTGGAGCGCAGTGAGTGGCAGGCAGCCAGACGAGACAGGCAGCCCAATCAGGTTAGATTTCAGGGGCCTGGCAGATCACAGTAATGACTTTGGTTTTTAATGGGGATTGTCTGGGGAGCCACTAGCAGTTTTTGACATGAGCGGTGACAAGATCTGATGTTTCAAAGGACAGCATGGCTGCTGTGTGGAGAATGGACTGCAGGAGGCAGGCACCACCTGCCTGAGCCTGGGCCCTGACATGTTCTGCTCTCTCTGAAAGAAGCAGCCTTCTCTTTCTCCCTCACTACTTGCTGTAACTAACTCCCAACTCTTTGGACTCAGCTCATGAGCCTCCATGGGAGGCCTTCTCAGACAGCTGCCCCTCTTCTAGGCACCCATGGCAACCTGATTCATAGCACTTATGGAGTGTAATTGTCTTGCTTCTGTCTCCTCCTCCAGACCCAAGGCAGCTTGGGAGCAGGAACCTAGACTTTATGATCCTAGTACCTTGTACAGTATAAGCTCAATAAATACTTAAGGAACAAATAAAAAATATTCCTGCAACTATGTTTTACAAAAGTCAGCCTTTTTAAGTACAGAGGGGAGACATAGTACCCAGGTTGAAAAAGAGCTAGGGTTTAGTTCATCCTAAATTTAATGAGAATAAACCACTGAGATCTGGCTGCTTAAAATGTAAACACACACTTACCAGTAAAGGGAGGATGTACAAGTATATACTGACCTACTCAGTACCTGCTGCAAGTTAAATATTAGGATGAATGTTTTCAGACACACATCTTGTCTGAACTTTCCATGACTTTTAATATGATCTCCATTTTACAATGAGGAAACCAAGGCTCAGAAAGGAGAAGAGTTCTGCCCAAGGACACACAGCATGTCAAGAGCTAAATATACCACTACACAAACAATGAGGTCTCTGTCTTGAGGACACTCACATTTTGGTGGAAGAGACCATCAAAAACAAGTGATCAAGACTCCTGCAGGGTACAGGGACAGGGCTGGGGTGAGCAGGGGAATGGCTACTTTGGCTGATGTGGTCAGGAACACCTGAGGATGTAATCTTTAAGCCAAAAACTAAATGATGAAAAAGAAAAGCACTCCAGGCAATGGGATGAAAGCTAATGCAGTGAAGTGGGAAAGAGTCTGGCATGTTTAAGGAACAGAGATAACCAGTATTGCCAAGGTTTTTGATTCTTTGCTAATCTGATAGGAAAAACCCAAATAATAGAAAGCCAACTTTTCTTTAATTTTTAAGAGTTATCAGTGAGGTTGGTCAGGAAAAAAAAAAACTTATCATTGAAGCTAAAGTGGAATTTGACTGTTTGCATCTCTCCTTTTTTGAGTCTTTTGATTTTTCTACAACTCTTATTCATTTCCAAAAACTCTTTTTTGTTAGAAATAGTAACTTCTGTCCATCATATAAATTATACTTCTCCCACTTTTAAAATTTAATCTTATGATTTTTTTTTCAATCAGAAGTTGAAAATTTGTAAGCAGTCAAATTTAATAAAATTTTTTTCCCTGTAAGACTAGAGAAAAGCTTCTCCAACCTGACCCCAACCAGTATGGTGGGCTTGGACCTGAGTGAGTGGAGGCCATGAGGTCTAGAGGGGTCTCCAGGAGGCACAGAACACCTGCTTTCAGGAGAAACTGCTTAAAACAAACTTCAAGTTTAGCCCTAAAGGAGCCAAGAAAGAAAACAAATGATGCTAAAAAGCTATAAGCAGCAACAGGGGACATCTGCAGGTGGGAAAGGACAGTCCTAGTCAGGTATCTAAATCATGCCACCTTTGCCTCTAAAGTTTGTCATCCCTGTAGGGCCAGCCAACTGGTGCCAGAAATATTGGAGTGGATACGCAGGACCCCAGGGTCGGCTCATAGCTCCAACCTCCTGTCCTGCTCCTAGAGAGAGCCCAGCTGGTATCCTCAGCATCCTGAGTCTTTATTACTATTAACATGGGTGTCTGCCTCAGAGAAGGGACAAGTCTCCTGGGTTCTCCAGTTCCCAGGGGCATGTAGCTGACAGATTAAAAAAACAAGTAGCAGTAAAACTCCAGGATTATTTACTGGTTCAGCATAGGAGGGATAACCATGTGAAGCAAATGATTCACAAAAGAACTGTGACCAATGTGACTACTAAGTATAAAAATTTTAATTTCTATAAAACAAAAATTAATTACAAGGAGAGAAAAACACTTCAATAAAAATATATATACAAAAATTTTTTAATTTAAAAAAGGAGAGAAAAACTGCATCAAATGTAACAGACAAAAGTGTAATTCCAAAACACCACACAGAATGATTAAGAAAAATAGCGAGTCTCTAAAAGTTAAGTGGGCAAAAAGGATACTGGGAGAAAATACACCGAGGAGAAATTATAAACACATAGAAAAATGTTCATCGTTCCTTATAAATAAAGAAAAGTATAGCAATGAGGTATCCTTTTAAATGCTGGCAGTATTATGGCAAAACTGGTACAAAGGCAATAAGACCTTTTGGGAAAGCTACATGACCACACTATTGTAAGAACCATAAAAGTGTTGGCCTCCTTGCTTAGAAATTCTTTTCCTGAGAATTTCTCCTACCCTAAGGAAATAATCTAATATGTTTAAAAAAGAAAAGAAGAGAAAATAAACCCTACACATACAGAGATATTCATCACAGCATTATCTCTATTAACGAAGAACTAAAAGCAACCCAAATATACACCAGGGGAATGGTCTGGTAAATTATGGTACAGATATTTCATTGACCATTACGTAGTCACTAAAAATAACTCATTACAAAGTTGATGCAGCAAGAAAGCTATATGTCTTCAAATATCAAACAAAACCGAAAAACTAGCGTGTACATCTTGAAAAATATGCATATGTTAACAAAAGGGAAGGAGAACGTACAAAGATTTAAAAAGTGTGGTGCAATAAAACTGGATGCGAATTATGGATGATTTTTATATCACCATTCTAAAGGGCAATTTGCCAGTTTTTACCAAAATGTTAAAATGTTAAAATATGCATGCCGTAAGTACCACTTCTACATAACACTACTAAACACTAACATGAGTGCAAAACAAAACAAAAACAAAAACAAAAACAGTAGTGCAGCATTGTCTGAGGTGAAAAACTGTAAATTACCGAAATGTATATATTGCAATAGAATATGAATAGAGTCCTTAAAAAGAATGAGGTAGATTTGTGTATACTGATGTGGGAAAAAAAAATTGTTTTTAATGAACAGTGTTAAGTTGCAGAATGAGACTATCTACATATATAGCCTATAAATTTACTACGTATAAATATGTATGTTCCAATTTCACATAATAAACAGATTATATATAAACATGCTTATGCAGTAAATCAATCTGGAAGGAAACACACCCAATTGTCAATAGTTGTTACCAGAGGGGACTGAGATGGGCACTACATACACTTTGTACATACACACCTTGGTACTGCCTGAATTTGTTAAAATGTGCATGTAAACATGTTTTGCTTTTATGAGTATAAATACATAATAGCATGGTACAGGTTGCAAGAAGTTACCATTTGTGTAAGAAAAAGGGGAAATACATACATGCTTATGTAGATATACAAGAAACAATGTTTCTGAAGGAGGCTGAGGCTGGGGGTCACGGTTGGGTTGGAGATTTACTTTTTAATTAGATCCTTTCAGATTATTTTTATTATCTGTTAAATTAATTATTTTCACAGTTTAAAAAGTGATGTGAAAGATGAAATTATTTCACCTATAGTATAAATTAGCTAACTATATAAAGCAAAGTATACAACAAAACTATATAAAGCAAAATCTGAAGGAAAAAAAGACTAGGAGTAATATGCTTAATTACAAGTTGTTACCTCCAGGTCATGGCACTGTTTCTTATTTCTTTTCAATTTTTCTTACAGGCTTTAAATTCTTAAATTAAGATTTTCTTAAATTATTCATATGGTTTAACATTTAAAAGGTCTTTTCAAGTTTTTCTTTTTTTTTTTTTAATCAAGTTGGGAGGATTAAAAACACAAGAAAACAAACCTGTACTAAGGCGTAAAGAGCCCACAGTTTCGGCCAGCAAGGCAGGAATCACAAGGGTGGATCCCGCCCGTTTTCTGACTCATGCATCAAGTCCCAGCGGGTCGGAAGAGCCACCCTAACATAAAGGCAGCACTCAAGCTTCTATGGTTCAAATCCACCTCCGCCATTTCCTGGGGCAGGGCACTTAGATTCACCGAACTTTAGATTCCAAGCATGTAAAATGGGGATAATGGTCATACCTAACTCGCAAAGCTATGGTAAGGAGGAAGGCCGGGGTACATAAAGCGCTTAGCAGTGCCTGACACAAATTAAGCTTTCAGGAAATGTTATCACTACTGTTGTTACCGCGCCACAAGGCCCAGGATGCTAGGATGCAGAGGCCTGTGGGCTGGCCTCCCCTCTCCGTCAATCCCTCGCCGAGGCCCGAGGTTGCTTCCGGTCAAGGGACAGCAGGATCCGGTGGCACCGCCTCTGTCCCCTCGGTCCGGGTCTGGAGGCCCACGACCGCCGGGTTCCGCCCTCCAGACAGCTCTGGCCCGGCCCTGCCCAGACCCACAAATGCCCAGCCCGGCACTCGGAGCCGCCCCCGGAGGATGGAAGGCCAGGCTCAGGGTGGTGGGTGGCCGTGCTCGGCCACCAGCCGACCGCCAGCCACACGCTCTTGGCGGACACTCACCATCTTGGACCGACCCGGTAGCTCCGCGTCGCGGGTACTCAGCCCAGTCCCGCAGCCTTTCCGCGCCTGCGCAGAGCTCTCTGTCAAAGCGGACAGCCTTAGGAGCCTATCAGGAGCCTATCAGGAGCCGGCGTGGGGCGAGCGGGCGGGCGGATCTTAGCGCCCCAGGGCTCTTGGGAAATTTGCTGTGCGCTGTCCGAAGAGTGGAAAGCAAAGCAATTCAGCGTTGGAAAATTCCGAACTCCAGTTGTGCCGAAAAGATACTGGTTCGCGGTGTTAGAAGAGTCTTTCAACCCTCAGCCGAGGTCTGGGCCGGCTGTGGAAATTCTGGGTGTAGGGTGGTGAGCGAGTCTGAAGGCGAGGAGGGGGTTTGCTGAAGACTCTTTGCGCCCATATTGAGGCAAAGTGACGCGCGGAGCCAAAATGCAGCGAAGACGCGAGGAAGTCCGGAGTTCGGGCTGGAGTCATGGGTCCCTAGGGTCGCCAAAGCGACTTCCTGGGGAACATTGCATCCAGGCTTGGAATCAAGTGGTCAGGGCTAGCCTGGGAGTCTGCAGACTTAGGACTCCGAGCTCAGCCCCACCCGTTTTACCTTGGAGAAGCCACTTCACATTTCTGTGCTGCTTTGTTTTTCTCACCTTTAACGGGGGAACCCTTCTTCTCGGAGCCTTGTGTTGTTCCGTTTGCCACAGGAATTTCTGGGTTCTTTAGCAAGAAATAATTTGTTTAAACACATTGCCTTTTAGTGAATCTTGGGCCACATTACTGGGCCGACACCGCGCCATCTCCAGTAGTCTCAGCGTTATAGTTTCTTCGAGGCACTGGAGGTTGCTGAATTCAACGCTGATGATCTAACTGCAAAATGTCATGTAGCCTCTTTCAATAAGGGAAGGATTTGGTTCTTTCAGGGGCGTCTGCATGTTAAGAGGACTGAATAGTTACTTTACAGTGTGGAAACCTGGCAGACACCATCGTACCAGAGGATCAAGGTTAACGTTACTGATACTGGGGTATATTGATGTATGCTCTCTGATATACTTTAAGGACACGTCACCTCTGATATTTTTCACAAAAATCTATGGCTTAACCATGAGAAAACATTAAACCAAACTTGAGGAACATTTTACAAGGTAACTGACCAGTACTCAAAAAATGTTAAGGTCATGAAAGACAATGAATGAGGAACTACCATAGATTGGAAGAGAGTGAGAAAAACGACATTGGTGGAAAAACTGGTGAAATCTGTTTAAGGGTTGTTTAGTAGTATTTTACCGAGTATTAGTTACTAGTATAATATGTATAATACATAATATTGTTACCAGTTGTATAATTGTACCAAGTTACAAGGGATGTTAACATTGGGGAAAGCTGGGCAAAGGGTGTGCAGGAACTCTATTTTTGCAACACCTGTAGGTCTAAAATTATTCTGTAAGTCTAAAATTATTTCAAAGTTTAAAAAAAAGGACTGGGCACAAAGAAATGATTATTGAATACTGGAAACTAGGAAAGCAAGGGGAAGGGCTGTAGTGATTGGCCCTGGAAGATGAGCACAGGAAGGATCATCACCACCATCTTACATACGGAGAACCAGACTGAAAGGGGTGATATTGTAATATTTTAAGAGGGGAGAAGCATGATCATTCTAAGGCAGCAGATGGAGGGGAGAGTGGAAGCAATGACAAGACATTGCTACAGTCAACCAGGGTAGAGATGAAGGATGTGGGCTGTGGTGAGGGGGGCAGCTCTGAGAGAAGTTTTTTTTAAAGAAGTTTTGGTGATGGATTGGACAGGATTTGGAGACTAGTTAGATGGAACAGCTGAGTTGGTTGTGGACGACTCCCAGGATTGTTGAGTAGCAGTACAGCAAAATGTTTAAGCATGCAGGCTTTGGAGTCAAAACGGTCCTGGACTTGTTTGCACACTTGCCACTTAACAGCTGTGTACACTTCAAGTTATGCAATCACAGTGAACCTCTATTTCCTGTAAAATAATCATTCCTCTCTGAGAGTGTCCAGGAAGACTAAATGACAGTGCATGTGGCATACCTAAGTATTCGGGACATAGTAATAAATGTTGATCGTTGTCCTGGACTGAGTGAATATAGGTGTGATACTGGTTACTAGGATAAAGACAAATAGAAAAGGTCTGAATTAGAAATGAGGAAAAGAGGAGAATGGCTGTTTTCAGTGATACACAGGCATGGCTGCAAATTCTCAAGGTCCTCCCCTGTGGATTTCTTTGAAGAAACGCTCTTGCCCACAGTATCTTTGCTTAGTGGGAACCTGTTCATAAGGGACCAGCACTGTCCTTCTGACCTCTCCATTGAAGACCCTCCTTGCCTACCAGGAAGATTCCCTTGGATCTTCTCCCCAAATATCCTGACTGTAAATGTACAGACACACAGGAATTGACAAATGAAGTAAGCTGGGAGTGACAGCAGTTTCTGTTCTGGAGTTACACAATGTGAGACACTCTTCCTGGGAACATCAGCCAGTCAGTCCCAGTTTAATGCTTTGTAGGGTTTGGGGCTGGACAGCCAATAGTCAGTAAGGACAACTACTTATTTCCCCATGGAAGATTTCCTCATGCTGGGGGGAACATATCTCCCCCCTTTTTCTTAGCCACACTGAAACTAGAGTTTTCTGGCTGCTTATATGGGACAGGTTAAACAGATAGTCTACTTTCCAGGACCTGGGAGGAAACTAATTTCTGTCCTGCAGTCATTCTTAAATCAGCATATTAAAACATCTCACCTCTCTTTCCATTGGTTCTTTTTTAAATGAGAGCATGATCACTTGAGTTCCTAATAAGCAAAAGGTCTGCTAAAGCTAGTGAGGACAGCTTACTGACAGTCTTAGTAGCTAGCTGGTGGTTATCTATTGAGCACCCACGCCTGGGATCCTGTCTTAGGGCACCTCTAATTGTCCCAGAAGAGCAGATGTCGTCTTCTTGGTTCCCTTCAATGTAGGCACCAAATCCTGTCTCACCTCAGTATGTCTTTCTAGTTTTTTCTATCCACTCCACAGTGCAGACAGGCTGTAACCTGCCCATTTACAAAAGCAGAGGCAAAAATCTATGAGACCTGGTCATATAGAAGGCTTCCCTAAAGGTGGGGAAAACCTTACTCAAGACTAACAGAAAAGTGTGCAAATGAAGGACCAAAATTTTTAATTGTAAACAATCTTAACATCTTTTAAGGAAATGCAAGTGAGGCAGCCCCTTGAAGGACCTTTGTAAGAGCACTTGACTCCTTGTGGTATTTGTAGAGTTACCTGAGTATTTGAAATTACAGTTCAAGAAAACAAAGGAACTCCAATACAGTAATGTACAATCCAGTGCTGCCATTCCGTTTTTAGTTAATGAAAGCATAGCATATATACAAATAATTTTGTAAATAACTCTCAAAGAAATACAAGAAAATGAAGGGGGCTGGAGATACCAACAATATTAAATAGAAGTGGTTAACCTAAAGGAGTTTAAAAGGATGGAATTACATCCAAAACAAGGAGGGATATAAAAATAGAAAAGTCTAATTCCTTGAGTCATTCCTAATAACATTTCAGATTCTTAACCAGATAAACAGAAAGTGGCAGAGTGGGCTTGACTGAAATAGTTCATTTAGGATGAGACCTCTGTGGGCAGGTGAGTCATGTTTCACTAAAATTTCTGATGAATACACATTGGTATGTCAATCTCTTGATGAAAAATTAGTACCTGAATTTTAAATAGAGTTATTGTAAGTCTTATGAAATTGGATTCTTCTGCACTCTAAGATCGTGAAAGACAGAGCAGAAATTCATTATTATGAGTCGCTGGATCAGTTTTAAATCACTCTATTTGATGAACAAGTGAGGTCCTTCCCTCCTGACCCAGGCTATATGAAATGCTGCCTTCCCAACCTCCCAAAAGAGCAGAAGAATAAGGCCATTGCTCACTTTACTTTGTTTTTATTTCAACATAACATGCAGTAAAAAATAATAATAACAGGATTTATTAGCATTTACAATGCTTACAAAGAAAAAGGACTCTAAAAGCAATTTAGTTCTGATTTAAGAAATTGCTCTAATTAAACACTTACAATAAATCTATTTCCAGATGTTCAGTTTGGACCAAAATTTAAGATAGTATTTAGTAAATATTTATGTCTGCTGTTTATTTGCAGTATTTTTATATAACCTCTGATTCTTGGGATATCCAGCCCCCATTTTCCTAACACAGCAGGGAAAGACATATACATGTGGCCATTTAAATTAAAGGAAGAAATGGAGTAAGGGAGATCCCAGGCTGCAAAAATATATACAAGCATTTACCTTTTCCAGAACTAAACTTTTCTTCCATAAAAATATTAAATAGCCAAGCCCTATAGAACTAGGGCCAGGACTACTTCAAATATAACTATTCTGTATTTTAAAAATATAGGGCAGAGAGCCTTTTGGGTGATATTTATACATTTTCACACAATATTTCTAGGTCCCTAAATGAATCATCAAGCATTATGTAGAACAAGGAAAGTCTACTTTCTTACATTATCTCTTAATTTAATCTCATAAATGTCTAGTATATATTGTAGGTAACTACATTTCAATATGAGCATTCACCTCAATAGGAAGTCTTTATAGAAGGCTTAATCTCCATAGCCATATACTACCAAAGTTCAGACATATATAACGAATGGGTAGTTGGCAGCATTTGCTCTGAAAGACAAAGCAATAGCACTTTTCCCCCTACCAACAAAAGGGCAGAGAGTCCCTACTCTGAAAACAATTGGGGCTTTTAGAGACCATACCACGTTTCCTAGAGCATATAGAATAAAATCAAAATAAAGATAGGACTGGGGAGAACCCACTCTCCCCCTTTCACTGACAATTTCTGGATGAGGCAACCCTTTCACTCACATAAGTCTGCTTTATGATGGCAGTGTTTTAGAGTACAGATACACAAGTTTGAAAATGTTTTTGTTGTTGTTCCAGGATGCAAAAGGAAGAGTAGTTAGGGACCAAAAAACCCCCATTTTCTTTCCGTATGTAATTGGGGTTTGCTATTTTCTGCTTCGTTTTGGCTCAATGCTACTTGTTCATGCTATGCTACTGAAACCTGCTGAAGTCCCTATTTCATGAGTTATGAGGCTGTCCTCAGGGTTCAGCTATGATAGGCACTCAGCTGGCTTAGGCTTCATCCCACTGTCCATAAAATAAAACCTCTGACAGCAGCCATCTTGACAGAGTCTAAGCTAGGCTAAGTTAAAAGAATTACTACAGATAAGTTCAAAGTGCGTTAATTAGTTACTAACGGAGCAATCTAATATTAAAGAGTTATAGAGAAAACCTGTTAAAGTTTTTAGAGGTGAACAGAATATCCAACTCAGGACAATAGAAAGACTGGAAATAACTACTCCAACATGTGTCAGAGAAATGATAAATCTGAAGGCTTAATTCACACAGACAATACATTCCTGTGGTTACTAGAAATGCATTGCTAGTAAATGTATTACTCCCTTCTTTTTAGTTAGTACCACAGCTCTCCGTCCCTAATGAAAATGTAATTTTATAGGATGTTTCACTGACCTCTACTTGGACTAGAAAGAACTCGAGTTATAACTTGAACTCCTTTAGCAATAATTAAATAACTGAAGTTGCTGGATTATGATAAAATTATAAAGATGCAATTTATATATAGGGACATACAAAAACTGTGATGGCCTTAGATGAATTTGCTAAATTAATTCCAATTCTAGGTTAACTTTTATATCTATAGTGAAGGAAGCATAGTGTTAATACTGTTTGTAAAGTTTAGTATTTGCAGGGCAATTAAAACAAACTTCCAAATGAAGAGAGTTATGAAGTCATTTGCAGGCTAGGACCAAGTTCTCCCCAAATTCAAATTTATAAAACTACTTTGTAGAGAGATGCAAGAGCCCTGCATCTCTCCTTTCCAGGAATAATAACATCAAAATGATGCACGGATTCATGCTCTGGAAAGGAAAAACAACAGTCACGCCAGGCTGAAATGAGAGGGAGAGCACAAGCCAGAAATTTGCTCATGTCCCCAGAAACTGAGTTAAGCTTGTCCTTTTAAACAAATACCTCTTACCAGGAGGCTTAATAGGAAGATCTTACATATTTTAGTTACCAAAGGACTTCCCCGCATATCTACAAAATCTCTAACAGAAAAAAACCTACTCCCAAGGGAGACTTCTGACACTCATATACAGACTTGTTAAGGAAACAATCTAGTGGAATAAGACAAAGCAGATTTCATTGCTCTGTTAAATCTCATGTTAAATAAAGTTTTGACTAGTCATTTGCAGATATGATTTCTGGAAACGCTGAGAAGAAAGCCAGAATCACTAGGAGATAAATCTCAATGATAACATTAATTTACTTACACTCAAGATAACTCTCTAAATAGTCACAGTCCAATTTTATAACAAGATGTGCAATAGGCAGAGAAGGAAAAGGACAAACATTGCAAATAAGTTCTTTTCCTTTGGTGGTGCAAGTTCTCAGAAGTCACTCTTGTCCAAATCCTTCTGTTTCTTCAATGGCAAATAACAGCTTTTCCTTCAGTTGCTCATAGCTCTTATAGGGTGGCAGGTCCAGGCGGTTAAAACTAAAAGTAAGAATTGTTAGCTTGAGAAAAGGAAATATACAAAGACTCATATGGGCAGTATAGTATATAACAACACTGGTTTTGAAGTCAGGCAAAATTGGGTTCAAATCCCAACTTTTGTCACTGGGCCTTTAACAAGTGCTTTTTACCGTTCCATTCCTTTGGTAAAATGGGAACAACATTTACCTCTCAGGACAGAGTGAAGAAGAAACAAGCATCTGTACAGCACAGTACCTGTGCTCAGCAGTCACTAAGTGAAGTGTTAGATCTCTCAAGATCTCCCATCCACCCTAATCTAGATCACAGGACAGCAGATTTTTTCTGTAAAGGGCTAGACAGTAAATATGGCTTTGTGGGCCATAGGTCTCTTATCCAAAGATTTTCAGTATACCACATTAAGATTAAAAAATAATTTTCTGTTCTAATATCTAATATTCTGATCCTACTCAATTTCTCTGTCCAATTTTTAGCTGTGAGTTTTTAAAGGGCATCTTCTAATTTGGGGCCATATTAAGATCACCTTCACAAGGTAATAGGCAGTAAATCTGCCCTGAAGCCTTGGCCTTCTGCTGTATTTTTAGGATAAAATGTAGGCAGATGTTTGACAACAGAATAATGCTACCCACAAAGGGAAAATAAATTTACATTTATGAAAATGAACAAAAGGAAACATGGAACTTGAAAAAGTAATGAGGCAGGTTTTCATGTATGACTGAGATAAGCTGTTCACAATTACATAATGGCACAGCCTATTCCAAGTTTGAAAAAAGGGACAAAAGATCAAACCAAAACACATGTATACAAGGTGAATGTACAAAAATCAACTGTATTTCTAAACAACTTCACACTGTATAGCACAGGAAACCATATTCAGTATCTTGTAGTAATCTATAGTGAAGAAGAATATGAGAACAAATGTATGTATGTTCCTATGTGACTGAAGTATTGTGCTGTACAACATTGTAAACTGTACTTCAATAAAAGTATATTTTTTAAAAAATCAACTGTATTTTTATACACTAGCAATGAATAATCTGAAATGAAATTAAGAAAATAATTCCATTTATAATAGCTTTAAAAAGACTAAACTACTTAAGAATAAATTTAACAGAAGAAATGCAAGGCTTGTATAATGAAAAGTACAAAACATGGCTGAAATAAATTAAAGACAACCTAAATAAATGGAAAGACATCTGATGTCCATGAATCAGAAGACATAATACTGTTAAGATGACAATACTCTCCCGAATTAATCAAAGCAATTCGTATCAAAATCCCAGCTGACCTCTGAAGAAATGGACAAGCTGATCCTAAAATTCAAATGGAAATCCAAAAGACCCAAAAGAGCAGAAACAGTCTTGTAAAAGTTGGAGAAAGCATACCTAATTTCAAAACTTACTGAAAAGCTATAGTACTCAAGACAGTGTTACTACTGCCACTAAGGATAGACACATAGATCAATGGAATATAATTGAGAATCCAGAAATAAACCCATGTACTTATGGTCAATTGATTTTCAACGAAGGTGCAAAGTTGCTATTTTTAAAAAGCTACGTGTATGACAATACAAAGGAACAAACAATAAAACAAATAAAAAGGGCAGATAGGGAAAATAAAGGAATATCCAGCAAGGTCTATATATGACCACAGAAATGTCTCACAAAATAAAGTTCAAATATTGTTGACAATAGGTTGAATTTCAACGTATTACACTTAAGATTAGGGTTTAGTTTTAGTTTTGCACAATTTTGCAAATGTGGTTAAACTACATTTATAGTTAGAAAATACTATTTCTGTTGCCATGTTAAGAGTAGCTCTCCGTATAGCTATCTAGATGTGATTTCTTCCTCTGCCTGCAAAGTTTAAAGTTTTCTAAATATGACATTAAAAAAAAATTCAGGGGTAAGAAAGGGGACTGACTGTAAATGGGCACAAAGGATTGTTCGGGGGTGACAAATACTCTAAAACTGGATTACCAAGATGGCTACTTCTCTGTAAATCTCCTACATATCACTGAATTAAAACGGGTAAGTTTTATGTTACATAAATTATACCTCACTAGAGATGTTAAAAATAATTCAGTATCATGGGGGAAATATTTCATTTCTAATCTCCAACATATTTTAATATCTACAGGATAATTGGGAAAAGGCTATTTTTCTATACTCTTTCTGATTTTACTTACCAGGTATGACTTCTGGGTAACCAGTTTTCTTTCCCAACTTTTTCAATGCAGAATTTCTGTGGTCCATTGCTCCCTAAAATATAGTGAACTCATCAACAGTGTGACAGGGCAATGGTTCTCAAATTGTTATCCCCAATCCAGCTGCAACAACATCACCAGGGAACATGTTAAAAATCACCCATAGGCCCTAACCCAAGCCTACCGAATTCAATCAAAACCTCTGGGGGTGAGGCTCAGCAATATGTGTTTTAAGAAACTTCCAGGTGATTCTGATGAGTGATAGAAGTTTGAGAACCATTTTGTTAATGTGTGCCCAAGAGAAAATGCAGTTTTATCCAGTATTCCTCAGAATAACAGTACTATAATAATAGCTCACGTAAGAGAACACATAGAAAACTTATTTTCAGTTTTAAACACAACAGGGAGGAGGGAGGGTATAGCTCAGCTGGTAGAGTGCTTGCTTTGCATGCATGAGGTCCTGAGTTCAATCCCCAGTACCTCCATTAAAATAATAAGTAAATAAATAAGAACCTAATTACCTCCCCCAAAATTAAAAAAAAAAAAAAGAATAAACACAACAGGGAAACTACAATCACCATCTTATACAACAAAACTTGACTTAAACAGAAAATCGTTAAAACTTTAGAAAATGTGAACAACCTAGTAGATATTAATAATGCTTGCGTTTACTGGTCCTGTAGGGCGTACCCTTACGCATACACACACCCAACTCTTGCCTCTCACTTACTCTGTGTTGGAGACAGCTGTGAATGGGTGATCTTTAAATACTGGTTTTCTAAAAAGTCACTACTCCTCCCTAGGAAGCATTTATTGGTAGGACTTTTTATTTGAGAAGGGGCCAGGCACGCAAAATGCCCTGCAACGTGTGAGACAGTCATTCCCAAGGAACTTTCTCGTGTCCTACCTGACTAAACCCAGTACAAATATAAACTGGTAGTACTTTTATATCTAGTAACATTGAAGTGTTATCACAAATGTGAAAAGCCAAGTAATATAGGAAATGGTCATTATGAAAAGAAACAGTTAAAATTATTAATTAAGCTTGAAATTATTAAATAGTCTACTCACTCTGCACACTCTCTTTACTCAATGCATCACAGCATTTCTAACCACATAGGTGGAGAGTTTCATTTAATAGTTAATATGTAACAGCAGAGTCTGGATTGCTTTTAATAGACTTAGAATCGAATATTACTATCGTCCTGGATGCTTTCTAAAACTGCATGGAATTTGAAAACTTCAAGTTGTAAACATTATATACCGAAAATAATTTTAGGTTGCCTGTTGTTTTCAATCTTACTTTGACACTGTCCCTACACCAAACAACTTCCATTTAGACTCTTAGACCTCTGTTCCTATTTTCAGCTTGTTTCAACTTTCAAATGATATGGTCTCTGTCGCCTTTTCCCGTATCAGAGCCTTGGCCTGTACTGGAATTTCATAATTAGACACTGTACTTTAAAATAAGATCTACCCCATTTTTTCTCTACTTTGATCACCTATAAATTATTTTGGCAGGCATACTATCCCTAATTCATTTAGATTATTTCCCTATTTTTCTCATATTTATTTAAATCTATTATTTCTTACCTTTTCTATCTGTTCTTTCATATTCCAGTGCTTCTTATACAGAAGGGCTTCTGACCTTAAACCCAAAACTTTCAAGTAGGTACAAGTATCTAGCCACTCACTTGTTTCTTCTAACATAGTTGTTCCCAAATATACATGTATTGAAATAAACATTTCAGTGTAAATCACTTTGGAAAAAATTTCTTCTTTACAGTGAAGTGTTATGTATCTGTATTTACTGCAGATTGTACATATGTTACTTCACATCTACCAATTTCATTCCAGAATATTAGTGAGGATATTCTGTTATTCAATGGGATGTTAGATCTGATAAGGTTGAGAACCACATTAAATTATTATATACATCACTCTTATAACTTTCTCCTCCTATACTTGGTGGAAGACTGAATCAAAAGTCCTCTAAAATTCTATGAACCACAATCTTGCTGTCTCTGCCTTCCACAGGTATCCTTCTGTGTTGTTTTAGACAGCTCCACCCAACCTCAAATATTATTTCCAAGAGCAGACCTAGTTCTCATTTCCTTAATAATCAGATTTCCAGTTTATACTGAGAAGCATATACCAATTTTTGTCTCATTTTGGTCACTGTTCCTTACCTCCCCAATTCCCAACATGGTTTCTCTTTTTCAAATTAGACAGCATTCTCAAACGTGTCCCTCCCCAAAAACTTACTTAGAAATTATCCATTTGAGACCTCTCTCTCAGCAGCACTGGATAAAAATTTCCCTTCTATATTACCTTAGAGAGACTAGAATATTTATTTCTCCTCTTCTCTCTCTGGCCTGGCCTTTAAGTCTGCCTCTAGGCTATTCCTGACTAATCCCTAAATACAGATGTTTCTAAGCATTAGCTCTCTACTCTTCTCTGTATTCTATTTCTGCATAAGCCCATCCATTCTCACAGTTTTAAATGTCACTGCTTCACTGCTCTTATGACTCTACTTTATCTCTCTCCTCTTACTTCTAAACTCATACTTTAGTTAACACCTGTATAACTGTCCCCCCATTGACGTTTCCTACTTGGTTGTCTGATAGTTACCTTAAACTCAGCAGGTGCCTTACAATTCACACTTCACACTTTTCAATCTTTCACAGCATAGTAATAATATTTTTGACATTCTTCCTTTATATTTTAATCTTCTAATCAAGTCCTATTTCTACCTTTGGAACCTCTCTAGCATTGATCTCTTCTTTTCCATCTCTACCTCCATTTCCTAAGATCACATTCTTATCACTGCTTTAATATTTCCAGGCTCTCCCTATCTTTTAATGCACACTATACCTTGCTATCAAATCTTCCTAAAATACAGCTTCAGCAAGTTCTTCTGTCTTCAGAAAATTCCCACAGCTTCCAAAACCCTGAGTAATCTCCAAATTCTTTTGATCTGACTTTTGATATCTTTTAAACTGGTTCCACACTGTATCCAAAATTGCCTACTTGATTCTTTAACTCTGACTCTCTGCTCTGCAGACTTAGGGATCACAACAACTCTTCTAACCTCCTACTTGCATAGTGTTGGTGTTAAAGACTCGAATTTACTTATTATTTAATCACAAAATAATATTCTTATGGTGACTGATTTCAAAACAACAGACATTTTAATCAGTGACTACTATGTGAAAGGCACTGTGGTAGGCACCAGAAATAAAAAGATGAATATATAGATCTGCATATAAAGGAGCTCCAGGTATAACAGGGAAAAGTGGTAAATATATCATTAAAACATAATACAAACAATGCCTGGCTCCTAGGAGACACTAAAATGTTTACCAAATGACTGAATGAAGAAACAGATTTATATACAGAAGACCACTATCCTACTGAGTTAAAATGTGGAGTTTAGCCTAAAACTTAATAATTTCTACAGATAAGGACTACAAACTTTAAAATTTGTATAAATGCAGGATAACTGTAACTAGTTAAGAAAACGGCTATACATGTCTTTGTTATTTCTGACACACTATATACACATTAGTGTAACAGCAGTGTGATGAACAATTTTCTATATAGCGAAAGTGATCCTGCAGACATACCCATGAGGTCAGCAAATCCTCCGACTGGTAATCGGCAGGTTCCAGTAACAAACTGCAAAAGTCTCATTCTCTTCTCATTATCGATTTCTTTAACAAACTGTTAAAAGCACATTAAAACATATGCTATGTTTAGCGTACTAAACAGGAAAGAAAAAAATCATTTCAAATCTTAACCATGAACTTCCGGGGTCACATGCACTAGAAAATGACTGTACCCACCACTGTGGATAACAGAGATTCTCCATGTTTGTCAAAGCCCCACCAACCTTTCCCTATAAAAATCTTAGTAGCATATTCTTTTTTTTTTTTTTAACTTAGTAGCATATTCTTATAGGAAGACAGAAAAAGAAGAGTGCCCTGGGCCCAAGAGCTCCCTACTCAAACAGTCTCAAGATCATTTCTTTTAGAGCAACCCATCCTTTCCCCTCTATATCCTGTCCTATAGAATAGAATATTCACGTAGTTACATAGGACAAAGAGTCTGAGTCAGAACAGCCATTTTGGTTTTACAAACTAATGATATATCAAGCTCACAAATTCTGATCCAGATATATATTCTTCTCTCAATGTTGTTTATGTTTTGGTGTAGCTATATGTTGTCAGAATTATTTGGATTTTAACTCCTACAATTCTGGCTCAAAACATTAAATTTCTGGAATATGCTTCCTAGCCTATAACACAGGTATTTTGGTTCAGCCAAAATTTTTTTTTGGTAAATAATTTTTATCCTTCTGTACTACTGTCAAGTATTTTAAAATGCTAATCGTATTCATTAAAGAACCTCAGTCATCTAAGTTTCCTATGTACTTCCTTATATAAATAGTAGGCATTAAACATTTTTTTATTGTGCTAAAATATATATTAACATAAAAATGTACCACTTAACATTTTAAGTGTATAATTCAATGGCATTAACTACATTCACACTGTTGAGTAACCAACACCACTGTTTCCAGAACTTCTATTATTTTCCCGAATAAAAACTCTGAATGCATTAAACTTACCTCCTCACTTCTGCCTCCTTCTCCCTGGTCCCTGGTAACCTCTATTCTACTTTCTGTCTCTATAAATTTGCCTATTCTAGATACCTCACAGAAGTGGAATCATGCAATATTTGTCCTTTTTATGGCTGGTGTATTTCACTTAGCATAATATCCTTAAGGTTCACCCATGCTGCAGCTTATGTCAGAATTTCCTTTCTTTTTAAGGTTGGACAATATTCCATTTTATGTGTAATACCACATTTTGTTTATCCATTCATCTGTTGATGTACACTTAGGTTGCTTCCACCTTGTGGCTATTGTGAATATTGCTGATACGAATATAGGTATACAAGTATCTGAGTCTCTGCTTTCAATTGTTTTGGGTATACCTAGGAGTACAATTGCTGGATCATATGATTCTATGTTTAACTTTTTGGGAGCCACCAAACTGTTCTCCACAGTGTTACATCATTTTATAATTGCCACCAGCAATGTAGGAGAGTTCTAATTTCTCCATATCCTTACCAAGGATGATTATTTTCCATTTTTGATAACAGCCACTCTAATGAATGTGTATCTCATTGTGGTTTTGATATGCACTACCTTAATGATGAGTAATGTTGAGCTTCTTTTCATGTACTTATAACAAGACATTTTTTAGGAGACACCATTATGATGTCAAACCAAGTCTCTCAAATTTTGTCTTCTAAACATTAAATAATTCTCAATGAGATATGAATGATGAAAACCATATTTCAGACAGTTCAAATGCAGGGGAATATTATCATCTGGACTTCTTACACTCTGGCCAAAGGTACAAGGTGTGTGTTGCTTACTTGGAAACAAACTTAAATGGATACTGTTATGATCTGTAGTTATTTATTATAACAAATAGAATGGAATGAGGGGCCTCAACAAACTGGTACATTTTGTGCTGTGACTCTTTTCCATATGTAGTATAGGCAATTTCTTAAAAACCATGGTATGTCTGCCAAAAGAAATAAACTGAGACAAACCTGCCAAAACCACACGATTTGTTTGCTTGTCCTAGTGTAATGACGGTAGATGGCATGTCTTTGCCAGTCATTCAAATCAATCTCTTGCATTCCACACAGAAGGACCTTTAGGGAAGGAAAAGACAAATAGTTTTTTCTTTAGGTAACTGTACAACCTATATAAAAATGCCAGACATAGGTAAGAAAAGACAAATATTAAACAACTTTCAAAAAACTTACACAGGAGGCTTTGGCTTTTAAGCTGTGCATTAAGAATTTTATCAAAATTTTATCTATATTACTTGTGAAAGTTGAGTTTCCATGTTTGGTGTCATATTTGCAAATATTCAGATAAATAAGTCACTCATTGGACAGAGTTTTTAATACTCTTTTTTTGTAATCCTTTATATATTTGGATAAATTATGGACTTTTTTATTAACGACTGAGGATGCTTCAGAAACATCCTGCCAGAATAAAAAATACTATTGCCACTGGAAAGATGGTAAAGTGAGTTGACAGCAGACACCTGAAGGCATTATTTACAGCATCATTCAGAGCAAAGAAGAAAAACTCATTACCTCTAATTCCTTTGCATCAAAATATTGCAAATACTGCTGGGGAAGAATTTCGTTAAAGCCCTCAAAGAAAGCTTGTGTCTGTTCTTCAACACCACGAGACAACCTCCATTCAGCTACCATTCTGGCAAATAAATATAAAAAAAGCTATAAGGAAGTTTAGATTTTATCTTTAAATTCTAAGTATAAAAATAATTTTTTCAAAACTTCATTTATTAAAAATATCATATATATAAGTAAAATAAATAAACCCATGTACAGATATCTCAGCTTGAATACCGACCTTATTTCATTATGCCCCTATCCATCCCTAGATAGCATATGAATTCATTTTAAACATAAACATTTCAGTATACATCTCTACAAGATGAAGTCTTATTTTAAAAACAGAACTACAATTGCAACATCACACAAAAAAGTGACCAATAATTCCTTTATATCAAATATTCAGTGCTCAACATCTTACTGACTGACTCAATTTCCTCCACACTGATTGAATCAGAATTGCAAAAAGGTTCATACATTGCAGAAGTCTCATAAGGTTCTTTTAACTTACAGGTTTCCCCCTAGAAATTTTTTTTTGAATGAAAATATTTTTAATGAAAAACCTCTTCTACTAAACATACTAGATTTCAACTTTGACTTTCTTCTAATCTTCATCTGCATAGATACATATTAACAGCATTAAAATTACATCAAATAACAAACTTTTTTGTTTTATTACAGAATAATTACTTTTTAACAATTTTAATGGGCAAACAAATGTATATATTAGGGATCTGATTACCTGTTGACAACTTAAGGCAACTAAAGTCCTAAAGTTTATTAGAAGTCTGAATTTTGGAAAATGGCAATGTAGGTTGTATTGGACTAATCTTCCTGGTGACTTCAATTATAAACACTGGGCAAATTATAAAAAACAAATGTTTGAAGGCATCAGAGAGACACCAATTCTTGAAGGATGAAGGACACAAATTCTTGAAGGATGAGGATGAGGACAGATTCTTGAAGGATGCTGGCATAATGGAACAGATCTGCATTTACTAGGTACTTCCCCATTTACACAGTGTACAGGGAAATGGAACTTGAATGAAAAGCAACAGTATTATTGGGCTGTGGAGACATGAGGTTGGGAGCTTCAAGCTGCCAACACGGCTACAGAAAAATCACTGAAAGAAAGACAAAGAGAAGGAGCTCCCAAATCTGCAGACATTTACTTCAAACCCTTAGCTGACTCCTAAATATACATGTGGAAGATGATGAGATTCCAAGGAACCCTGTGCAAAGCAATAACTGGAAAGCCAAAAACCCAAGCAGAAATTTCAGCAGCCACCTAGTGCAGGAGAGACATAATTAAATTTGTAAATCTGTACCTCACAAAGGTACATGGTAAAACACCTTGGGCTTTCTTTCCATTTTAAAGAATATGATTCATATTCTAGGAATAAAGGTTACGTTTTAGAATTAAAAGCAAAATGAAATAGAGGAGCTCTAGCAAGCTTCCACACTATCAATGTGATCTGCCCTCAATTTCACAGCCTGTCAAAACAAAATTATTCTTCATAGGAAACAAAAAGAATTCAGAGTCTCTACCATGTATCATTCACAATAAAAAAAAGACCACATATGCAAAGAAGCAGGAAAATGTGACCCATAATCAAGAGAAAAAATCTATATGAATAAGGCCTGCCGACAGCCCAATGGTGAAGTTAGCAAACATTTTTTTAAAGCTATTAAAAATGTACTAAAGAACTTATAGGACAAGATGAACAAAATGTACGAAGCAGCGAAGATTCTCAACACATAAACTCTTAAAAGAAACAAACAGAAGTTAAATATCTGAAATGGAAATTTAATTGGATGAGCTTTAAGTGCAGTGAATTCAAAGGCAGATCAATTGAAATGGCCCAAACTGAAGCAAAGAGAAATATAAATAGCATCTGGGATATCAAAGGTTAAATACACATGTAACTGAAGTCTCTGAAGTATGTAAAGAGGGAATGGGGAGATGTATAGCTCAAGTGGTAGAGCGCATGCATGCTTAGCATGCATGAGGTCCTGGGTTCAATTCCCAGTACCTCCTCTAAAAATAAGTAAACCAAATTACCTCCCCCCACCCCACCCCTAAAAAAGAGCAACAACAACAACAACAACAAAAAAAAAAAAAAAAAAGGAAATGAAGCAAAAGGAACATCTATAGAGAAAAGGCACAAAAATTCTGCAAACTGCTGAAATAGAATTAATCACAGATAGAAGCTCAGAAAATGCTAAGCAGGATGAATACAAAAGCAATCACAATTAGGTACATCAGAGTCAACATGCTAAAAAACAAAATTAGAAAATCTTTTAAAACCTACAGAAAAAAATTCATTCAGAAAACAATAAAAACAATGGTTCACATCATCAAAAAGAATAGAAGCCAACAACTGAATATTATTGGAAGTGCTTAAAAAAAAGAAAAAGCTATAAACCTACAATTCTAAATCTAGTGAAAATGTCCTTCAAAAACTGAAGGTGACATAACAGACATTTTCAGACAAAAGCTGAGAGAATTTATTACCAGCAAGCACACACTAAGAGAAGTGGTATAGGAAGTTTTTAAAGCAGAAGGGAAATGATCCTAGATGGAAAAAATGGATCTGCAAGAAGAAACGAGGAGCACCAGAAATGGTAATGTGAAATTTAAAAATCTATTGCTTGCTTAATGCAAGAATATGGTATTATGGGGTTATAAACATAAGAAATAAAATGATAACAACAGCATGAATGGCTGAAGTGAAATAAACAGAATTATACTATTGAGCTTCTTATATTGTACAAGCAGTATAATAATTATGTTATAATGTCATATATAATATTAATGTATAATATTAATTATACATAAGGATGTATATATTCATTAAAGCAGTTGCTAAAATATTAAAGACATGGAGCTAAGGAAAAACCCAAAGAGATAAAACTAGAAATTACTCTTAACTCAAAAGAGGGCAGAAAAGGAAGAAGAAAGGAAATTGGGAAAAATAAGAAGCAAAAGCAAGGTGGCAGACTTAAGTTCAATCATATCAGTAATGACATTAAATGCACTAACTGCAATTAAAAACTGAATAAAAACAGTAAAATCTAAGAATATGCTGCTTGGGGGAAGAGTATAGTTCAGTGGTAAAGTAGCATGCACAAGGTCCTGGGTTCAATCCTCAGTACCTCCATCAAAATAAATAAATAATCTAAGTATCCCCACCCCCCCAAATGCTGCTTATAAGAGACATAAACGGAAAGTCAGGGGATTGAAAATAAAGGATACAGAAAGATATACCACGCAAACTAATCACAAAAAAGCTAGAGTAGATATATTAATGTTTAAAAAATTTAAAACTAGGCAAGAGATTGAGAAACTGGAACTCAAGCAGCAGCAGCTATGTGAAATCTCAACCTGATCTGATAGAATTGGTCTTAAGAATATATGAAAGAACTAATAACTCTTCAGAATAAAAGTATTAACTAATGCAAAACATGAGAGAATAAATTCATAATCACTTTACTTGTAAATTTTACCAGATCTTACAATATTGCCCATGAAAATACCTGCATATAAATTTGAGATTCTTTTCAATGACACGATGTTACATGTTTAAAGAATTGGTATTTAGAAAGGTGATCTAGCAATACTTCTACCTTTGCAACTCCCACTTTTGGAGAGAAATTTAAAGTTCCATATGACCAAAATTCTTTTCTATCACTTTATAAATCTTCAAAATTCTGGTTAAATTTCAGTATTTCAGAAAGTGGGTATAAAACTCATTAGTACCCATGAGACTAATTCTTTGTAAGATTTTCAGTTTGAATTTATCTGCAGGATAGTCCCTCTAACCCTGCTGCCTCCACAAGAATCTGTCCTATCTCTCATGGTTTTGCAGCCAAACTCGGTGAAAAAGAAACTTAGACTATGTACCTTAATTTCTTGTAACCTGGCTTCTGTATCTACCACTTGGCTATACTTCTATTTTCTTAAGGGTTATCACACTTATCAGCCTCTGTATCTTCTAAAGACTCTTCATTTTCTGTGGCTTCTGAAGAGCAGGACATGGCAAAATGCGCTGTAAACTCTGAGTTAGTTGCCTGACAGCACCACACACCAAGGTAACTCTTCTCTTATTTACTATCTGTGACTTGTGCTTTCCAGCCTCCCTATCTTGCTCATAACTTTTGCTCTTATTTCTACATGACTGAATCTTCCCCAACCATGAGGGCTCAAAGTTAATTATCATTAGATACTTGCTCCATGATAATAACTAAATGAAAGGATGTCCCCCATAACATTTTCCTTGTTCCTCTCTCAATGCACTAATAAGGTAGGAAGTGGTCAACTGTGTCCTTAATAATACACAATAAGTTCTCATAATAATTAGTAAAAAGGCAAATATTTTTTGAAATACTGTCCACTAGCATTACTAGGCAATTATCAACATGCTATATAGTCTAACAGAAAGGCTAAACTATGTCAAAAGGAGCATTCTCTTACCTGATATATTCCTCTTTATTTTCTTCTGTTACAAGAATATTGCCGCCATTGGGTTTCAAATCATGACTCTTGATTTCACCCAAAATTTCTTTATCGACGGAAAAATACATTTCCAAACCACACTCCTCAATATTGTTTTCTCTGCACAAATGAAACGAACAGTCACACTAATTCAATCATGTAAAAATTTTTAACTAAAGGACAATGTTCTTTTTTTTTTGATGTTGAAAAGGTTTATTCTTTGACACATAACATTAATTCAATTTTATTTATTAGAACATGAAAATCATGTATTTTCTGATTTTTTTATATAGTTAATTTGCCACAGACGGATGGGTTAAGCACAAATTTCTCACCACAATTACGTTTTGATAATTTTTCTCTTATTATTCTTCAAAGATTTTATTTATATTTCACAAGGTGCTCTGTTTTCCTTTGGTATTTAGTGTTATTCTGGATTTAAAAAATCTAATGTCAGCCTGACTTTTATCCAATTGTAGTCAAAAAGGACTATGTTCTTAGATAATTATTATTAAACTATAACATCAGAATTAGTAAGAAAACTGGAAAATCATGTTCTAAAGTCATATTTTGCTTAAGATCTCAGATGTATTTCTGTAAAATTTAAATAATGAGTAAGGTTTAATGTAGACCATTTAAATTCAATAAACCAATTACATGCTTACAGTTTGGGTAAGTTACCAACACCATAATGAAAGCACAGATGATATTTTGATAAATTAAAAGGAAACAAACTTACTTAACCCAGATGAGAGAATTGTAAAATTCTGGATCAACAGATTCTAAATCCTTGAGTCCAACTGGTTTGTTCAAGATACGCTTATAGAATGGCAAAGAAAAACCTGTGTCTATGAATTTCCCATGGAACAGAGCCTATGCAAGAAAAAAAATACCATTTACGATAATTTTGTAAGAATCATTGTATTTCAGGAAGTTAGATGAGTCACTCAAAAGAAAAAGAAAAAAAAAAAAGCTCCCCTGCAATATGATCTATTACAGCATATTTCTGGGAAAAGGGCAGGTGTAATAAACCCAATCTTGGACATGCCTTAGTGATGAGAACATTTCAAGTAAGAAAGTTAAAGAAACAGTGCTTTAGTATTGCTGAATTAGCAAAGTAAACTCAGTTCTCCACCTGCACTTACCATAGCAATAAACCTGCCAATAAAACGAAAATATTTCAGGTGATCCGGATTGATGTAAGAAGCAGGATTTATCTGTAGGCAGTAGTTATCCTTCCCTGCATATTCAAACAGGCAATACATTGGGTTCAACACCTCATGTGACAAAAGAAAGAACCATTCTCTGAAATCAAAAGAAAATTTAGGATGAAAAATCCTGTAAGTAACAAATCATAGAGCAGTGCTACAAAGTTTACAGGAATCTATACTCCTCAGATGGTGATAGTTCTCTAATCTCACGGTGATTTTTACTGCTTCTCTTCAAACTGACATCTATTTTACAGATATTTACACACTGCTTATTATATTTCAAAGAATCTAAGACATCATCAACTTTAAAGACAAAATTATTTGATGAACTACTAAAATTTTTTTCCAATTATAATTGTGATATACATCCCAATCTCAGAGATGTTAAAATACAAAAATTTGAGCCTTAGAATCAATGAAATACTATATGTAGGTAAGTTTAAAATTCACTGTTGACCCATGTAGTCAGCGTAGCTAAAACAAGTTAAGCATTATTTCACCAATTAGTAGGCCCCTCAGTGATGCTCATTAAGTACTAGTGCACTCTAAATCTTAAATTAAGTAAGAAAATTTCACAGAGGCAATAAAACATTTAATTCAAACCACTCATTCATTAGGAAAATACTCTCACAGCTCTACTTTAAGTGCTGTGAAAATACCAACCAACATTAGTGTAAGATTATAATTACTAACTGCGTAACATGAGTAGGTCTGGCAGCAGAGTAGGGAGAGCAGATCTGGGGCAATACATGTGGTATCAGCTTGTGCCTGAGATTTCTTTTCCTGTTCATTCATGGCCTCTGGTGGTAATGTTGCTTACACTTTAATACTGCTAGTCAATTTTCTAATTAAGAATGAATGATTGTGTGCTTTACATTGGAATCTGACACAACATTGTAAAGTGACTATAACTCAATAAAAAAAAGTTAAAAAAAAAAAGAATGAATGATTGCCTGCTTTCTGAATTAAAGATCTTAAACTTGTATACAATTAAATGTTTCCACTCACATTTACTATTTACTTGTGATTACTTCATACATTTTGAAATGTGAGCTGTGAAACACAACCTAAGTAAAAATCACTAAAATGCAGCCACCAGTTAGTGAGCACATGAAGACTCAGGGTCTCAACTAAGATATTAATAAACAGTACTTCTACTCTTCACAATAATCCTAGAAATGTAAATAAGACTACTCTTTTTTGCAGATGAATATATTTTCCCCAAGACATACTACTGACTGCAGAAGAAGGATCAAAATCCAGTCTTGGCTGACCAAAGTCCTTGGCTTTCTGTATTGCCACTGCTGTGCAAATTTTTAACCTGGTATGATATATTGTTACAGAATAAGCAAAGAAATTTCTCGCTTGAGTCTACCTTCTAGGATTTGATTAGAACCTTCAATGATAAGAAAGCAGCATTTAAAATTTCAACTCCTATTTTATACAGCTTATTTTCTCAAAAAAAAAAAGAATACATATATATAAATCTCTGCTGGGAACTGAATGACTATTATCTGTATGAGGAATCTGTGATGGGGGAAAATGACCTGAACACTTTCGGTTGTTCTATGCTCCATTGAACAGATACAAGGTGGTGAACTGAACACTGGCTCTTGGTTTGATGATGCAAAGCTCACATCCAGGCTCTACAACTCGGTTACGTATGTCTTTGGTGGGTCGTTAAACCTATTTATTATCTGTAAAATTGTCTCACAGGTTATCCTGAAGATTAAATGAGTGATGTGGGTGAAATCAACTAGCAGTACTTTAGAGAGAAAGTGCTGAACTAATGTTTCTTGAAATGTTATAGTTTGAGCACGAATAAGGAAAGGTATAGTAATTTGCTACATTTCATTTCCTGAAATATAAAATTGAGAAAATACTTGCAAGCGAAGTGTAATGATACCTTTGGAAGAAAGGAACTAAGTTCTGAGTATTCATATTATCACTACCTTGCTATACCTCCATAATCTAAACCTTCTTCTCCTGAAAAAATCACCCACAAACGTCTTCGCAGATCTTGGGGACTGAAGCTCATTATCTACAAACAAAAAAAGGAAAAGAATTGGTAAAAGTAGAAACACCATTCTACCACTTACTTCCAGGTTTGAAATCTCCTTCATTGTAAGTAACTTAAATTTGCCATGACACAGAATGGTCACACATAAAGAAAATACCTTAAGTTTCTTAATATTTTACAAATTATACATATCTTCATTTCTGTATACTTTATACATATATAACTTTCTTTTAAAAGATTCTACTACTGACGTAAAGTTGCTTCCCTTACTTCCTTAGAGATAAGTAACTGTAGCCATGGGCAGAGGTTAGGTGCTTCAAAGGGGTGTATGCGGGTGGGGTGGTTTGGGTAGGTTTAGGTCTTGCTTTGTAGCCAAAAGATACACACAATAGCCAAAGGCTAACCTGGAAATGAAAAATAGATGCTGCAGAGAGAATACAGTTAACCTGAAAACTCAGTGGAAACCTGAAAAATTTGGTATTCTATTACAGTGGTTAATAACATTAGCTTCATATTTGAAGGATAGTATCATTACTGAGCTACAATGAACAGGTCATTTGGGTTCTTCCTTTGTAAAACTATTTGATTACTTGCCCATAATTGGACTGATAGAACATTATAAATATTAATTACTCTTAGGGAAAAAATGACAGAGTCTAGGGAAAGAGAAAAAGAGAGACAGAGAAGTCCATACAATGCCTCTACTTTATGAAAAGATAAGAATGAACAATCACATTTAAATATCCAGAGAGGCTCATTAAGTAACCTGGGCTAGGTTAGGGCTGTTTCAGTCCCATGAAACAGATGTATCTCTCATGAATTCATACCCAACTCAAACAAGAAAATCCTAGATCTAACAAAAAATTCAATGCTTTATGACCTGCTTATGACAAATATTCTAAAAACACTAAAGGCTAGATACATAGCAATGCAAATGAGAAATGTTACAGGCTAAAATTATGTTTTTTGCTTGTTTCTTTTTCGTTCTGACTATTCTTTGTCCCTAAGGCTGCTCCCCAAGCCCTAGAACTGTCCCCTGATCTCACTTGCTGTTCCCATTAAAAAAATCTGTTTAAATACCCTTTAACAAATGCCTAATAGGAAGGAAAAAAATGAAATGTTTCTCCTGCATCTGCCCCCATAAGCAACTGTGCTATGTCAACAAAAACACTATTCCAAACAACTTTATCTAACAGCTATGAAGAAAATCTGATTCTAATTTTACTATAAGATGTATCACTCTTCCAAAGCAATCAAATTTTTCTCTTGTCTTTATTCCACATTTATTTGATGAATGTCAAGGCTAGGGTGAAACTTTTAAACAACTGTTTTAAACAGCACCATCTGGCCTGTCATTCTGCAAAAAAACTTTAGAAGTCAAAAGATAAAGGAACATTTAATCATATTTTGCATCTTTTCAGCACTACTACCAGAAAGTTATATTCCAAGAAGCTGGCCAACCCGAGACTGACTACTCAGTGACTGCATACTGGTTATGAACATGAAAATTAGAAATAGGTAATGATTGGGGTGGGGAATGGCCTTAGTCAAAGTCTTCTACTAAAAAACTATCTGTTCCTACTTAGCAGGATGCCAACTGGCTTTTCCCTTCAATGTTAATAAATGAGGTTCCATTAGGAAAGAACGTTAACTGTTTCTGAAAGGAAGCAAAGAGGTACGTACTGTCAACTGTCTCAGACAACCTCTTTTCCCTTTGCATTCAGTTTGGCACTTCTTGAAGCTGTAGTTACCAAAATTATTTTAAGGGCTTGATAAAAAAAAGAATCACATCCACATCTGGCCATAAAACAAACTAGATGTTTGCACTTTAAGACTTCTTTTTTTTTTCTGGTCATTTTAATATAAAAAAATCATTTAATACTTAGCTGCAGTTGGTTGGTAAACAAAGTTGTAAAATAAAGGTAAGCACTAAATTAACTCAGGTTATGAGGACAATTTAAAAATTTGTTGGCTACTTTTTAAATTGAAGATTATACAGTGCTTTAAATTCTATAGTGAACAATTTTCAAAAGTTTCACACACATGTTTTCATATAATCCAAAAATAAGCCTTTTTCTCCCCTCTACCTCTATATTGCCTCTCCCCGCTTCCCTTTTCCTACTGGGAACGACTAGTTTATTCTCTATATCTGTGAATCTGCTTCTTTTTTGTTTTACTCACTAGTTTTATTTTTTAGATGCCACATATAAATTACATCATACAGTATTTATCTTTCTCTGACTTATTTCACTTAGCATAATGTCTCCCAATTTGGAAGGCATTGTTGACTACTACTTCTGAAAACATTTTTAAAATTATTTATTTATTTTTAATGGCAGTACTGGGGATTGAACCCAGGACCTCATGCATGCTATGCATGTGCTCTACCACTGACCTACACCCACCCCTCTAAAAACATTGTTTTTTGGATATTGTCATCAATGACAAATTACATTTTTTTGCTACATGTTTTTTTAAAATTGTAAGAGCAGTATATGCCTACTGTAAATATGCAGGTAATACAGAAATATAAAATCTTCCCCTCTCCTCTCCTGTTTCCAATAATGTTCATATAGGTATTTCCAGACTTGTCTACCAAAAGCCTATTTTCTTACTTAGGTATCTTTTTTTAAAATTTTATTTATTTGGGGGGGTGGGATTAGGTTTACTTATTTACTTGTTTATTTTTAGAGGTGATACTGGGGATTGAACCCAGGACCTCATGCATGCTAAACATGTGCTCTACTACTTAAGCTATACCCTTCCCTAAGTATCTGTTTCAAGGCAAAACACTCAGCTTAGAAATGGAAACCCGAAATTCAGTAATCACTAGGTTACTCTGACAGTTCAAAAGCACAGAACATATACATACACAAAATTCACATACAAAACTATCCGTATTTTTCTAAATTTTAAGTACTAAGCCACTCAAGTAGCTGGCAATGAGACTAGACTTAAAAATTCAAGGACTTCAACTCAAAAAGTTCTAAACTGTTTAAACTACCAGCACCAAAAGATGGTTCTGGGCTGGAATCCAGGGGGCAAACCATTGAACCATTGAGTGGATCAAACAGTACCTGCTGAAAAGAATCCTCAAACAATGTTTTTCTTGTCACGGTAATCTTTATATGCTGTGGCATGGCCAGTTGCTGAAATACAAGAATGTCTTAAGTCAACTCTCACCATTAAAATGGCCTATCAAAAGACCCAAAGGGTAAAGTTTTACTTATTTTGCTTACAGAAACAAGTAAACTATGGACATGAATTTATATTCAATAATGTTTAACTATGCATTTGTGAGTATTCATGCTAATTATAGATCATTTGGTATGTAAGAAACAGAAGGAAATAAGATCTTGTATGCACAGAGATTAATAAGTCAAATAAATCTGCTTAATTTTATTTTCAAAAACCTAATTCAAATTCTTTTTGCTTTCATGGGCCCAGTTAATTATAAGACTTTGAAGTTTAAAAATATTCATCATAACACTTTAGTGCATTAATTTTGTTTAGAATCCATAAAGAAATCATTAATTCAGTAAATCTATATGTCAGAAAGTTGATCATATCTTCTAAAAATACTCTGAATATAACCATATATATGTACATATGTATTTACCAGTGTGATACATATACCTATGGACCTATCAAAGTCATTTATATCAAATGGTAGATATGAAAGGGTTGGTTACAATTTATAAATCAGAAATGTTTTAATGCACTGAAGACTTCTGCCATCTGAAAGTAACGAGTACTAAAATGAGTAGCAATGTTTTCTTATTCAAATGGCTTCAAATTTATTCTTTTGGACAACAGAAGCCACAAATAATCTAAATGACAAAATCTATTTCTTTGACCTAAAAATAGAAGGAGGATATTCTAATGCTTTCATTTCAGTTTGTCTGTGGGTTATTTTCACAATCACTCACTGTGTAAGCAACGTGAATAAAAGAAAAGGAGTACAGAAATGCAGTCCCAATACTAACCTGACACCAGAACCGGAAATACTGAACCTTTGCCTTGAAGTCCCGTACATAGGCTATCTGGGGTCCATTGTCTCTGAGGAAGAAGGTTAACATACACAGCTGCTTGTAAGATGAAATATTGAAAGAAAACACAATACCACACTCCTTAACTATTTACCAGTCAGCTACAAAAATACCCTACTACATCATATTCGTAACATCACTTTATAAAAAAGTATTTCCCAAGACTATTTTTAAGAGACAGAAATAAATTTTTCTCTTTTTGAAGCCACTATTGACATTTTTCTCTTACAAAAAAAATCAAACATAACAGGGCTAAGGGAGGTTCTGTCTGAGAATGGTGTCTATCCCCAAATCCATTCTCTCGTACTGTCCTTAAATGAGAATCTTGAGAATTGGGCAGGGCTGCTACCTAGGATAAAGACTACATTTCCCAGGGTGGCTGTGGGACTTAACTACGGCTAATAAGATGTAAGTGGAATGGTTGGATAGGACTTTGAGGAAGGCTTTTTTAAAGAAAGAGCTGAGATAGCTAGAAGAAGATTTTTCCTCCTTCCAATTTGTTCTTCCTCCATATCCCAGCCTGGAACATGACTGTGATAGGTTAAGGTTCAGCAGCTATCAGAAACTATTAGGTGACCTTAATAGGGATGATGGTCTGGGATGGTAGAACAGAAAGAAAGAAGCCTAGATCACTGATGACATCATTGGGCTTCCAAGCATGCCCTGGTCTTCACACCACTGGATTATTTGCTTTTTCCCCGGACTACTAATTTCATTTTCTAAATTTCAATGCAGAAATACAATTGATTTTATATATTGATTTTACATCCGACAACACTGTTTAATTCATTTATTAGTTCTAGTAGTTTTTTTTCTAGATTCCAAATGATTTTTTATACAATTATGTTACCTGTGATCTTTGAAAAGTAAGACAGTTTTTACTTCTTTCCTTCCAATCTACATATCTACTTCTTGCTCACCTCACAGGACGACTAATACAATGTTGAATGGAAGCAGTGACAGTAGATATATTTGTCTTATTCTTGATCTTAAGTGGTATTTCATCATTAAGTGTGATGTTGGTCTTTTATAAGTACTATTTTTCAGATAAGAAAACTCCAGGGCAGCTGAGAGTTTATCATGAACTGGTACTGTATTTTGTCAAATGCTTTTCTGAAATGATTATGATTTTTCTCCTTTAATCTGTTAATGTGGGTGAATTACACTGATTTTTGTACATTAAATCTATCTTGCATTCTAGGGATAAACTCCACATGATGATGGTGTAGTTATCCCTTTTATATGTTGCTGGACTCAATTTGCCACTATTTTGTTGAAGATTTTTACCCCTGTGTTCATAAAAACATTAGTCAATAATTTTCTTAGACGGTTTTTGTCTAATTTTGGTATCAGGGTTATAGGAGCCTCATAAAATAAGTTGGAAAGTAGTTCTAATCTCCTATATTTTATGAAAAAATTTGAATAGAATTGATATTACTTATAATTTGATAAAATTTACCAGTATAGTCATCTAGGCCAGAATCTTCTTTATAGGAAATCATATAAATTCAATTTCTTTACCAGGTATAGAATTATTTAGATTTACTATTTCTTCTTGTGTCCATTTTTGTGACTTGTGTCTTTCAAGGAATTCATCCATTTGATCTAAAATATAAAATTGATTGCCAAAAAGTTGTTCAAAATACACCCCTCATTTTCTTAATGTCCGTAGGATAGGTAAAGGCTATCCTTCTTCCACTTTCGTGTTAGTAATTTGTGTTTTTCTTCCTCTCAGGTTAAATAGGGGTTATCAATATTATTAATCTTTTGCAAAGATTGAACTTCTATTTCTATTTGTCTATTCTTTATATTTTTGATTTTTCTATTCTTTTATTTCCACTTCACTGATTTCTGCTTTTATTCTTATTTTCTTTCCTGAACTTATTTTGGGTTTAATTAACTTTTCTATTTCTAGCTTCTTATGGTGGAAGCAGGGATCAATGATTTTACACTTTATTTTATAATCTATTTCTTTAAAGCAATAAATCTTCCTCCAAAGACTACTTCTGTTATATCCCACAAATTGTGATATGTCATACTTTTATCATGAAGTACAAAATATTTCCTTATTTCTGGTGACTTCTTTGAGTCATGGATTATTCAGTAGTGTGCTAGTTAAGTCCTAGTGGACTACTTTTAAACAATAGAGAGAAATATACTTCCATCTTATAGAAGCCACTACTGTTTTGGGGTTTTCTGTTATATGTACCCAAACTTAATTGTAACTAGAATGATACAACAGTATTTGTTTATAAGTTATTACCATACCTAAATCATGTTTAATTTCATTAATACCTAATTAGTCTAAACTCCCAGTTTTCTGAAACATGAACATTTTTAATATGCAGAAAATATAAAGTTAAAAAGTAATGAGAATCCAGCAGTGTCCTGATTATCAATGCCAAAGATTCTACAAGAAAACAAAACTACATTATACAACTAAAACATTATATGTCAAGTATAACTTACTGACATTTTTAACAGTATGTTTACAAAATGCTTAACAAAATTAAAAAAAGGCATGACAGACTAGTATCTCTTGTGAACATGGATATAAGAATCCTCAAAGAAAAAAATACTAGCAAAATGAATTCAACAGTATATTAAAAGGATTAGTATCTTAATCCTTTTGACAAGAGGAATTTATTCTTGGAATGCAAGGATGACTGAACATATGAAAAGTCAATGTAATATGCCACACATTAATAAGGGGAGAATACAACGCACTATAACCTCAACTAGCGCAAAAAAGCAACTGACAAAATTTCATGATTAAAAAACATTCAACAAAGCAGAACTAAAAGGAAACCAATTCAGCATAATAAAGGCTATATAGGAAAATCCTACAGCTCACATCACATTCAATGGTGAAAGAATGAAAGCTTTCCCTCTAAGTCCAGGAACAAAGCAAGGATGCCTGCTTTCACCACTTCTATTTAACACAGAATTGGGAGCTCTAACCAGAGCAATTAGTCAAGAAAAAGAAATAAAAGGCATCCAAATTGAAAAGGATGAAGTAAAAAATCATCTCTGAAGATGACCTTATATATAGAAAACCCTAAAGATTCCAGACCAAAAAGAACCTGTACGAAGAAGTAAATTCAACAAAAGTAATCTACAAAACATGCAGAAATCACTTGTATTTCTATACACTACCAACAATCTGAAAAAGAAATTTCAAAATCCAGCAACTATACTTCAAAAAACTATGAAAAAAATTCCATTTACAAACAGCATCAAAAACAATAAGACACTCAGGAATCAATTTAAGCAATGGGGTCAAAGATCTACACATTGAAAACTACAAAACGTTACTGAGAGAAAATAAAGAAGACAAATAAATACAAAGACAACCTATGTCCATAGATTAGAAGACTTAATATTTTTAACACTAACCAAAGAAACCTTCAATGCAATCATTATCAAAATCTCAATGACTTTTTTTTTCCTTGCACAGAAACAGAAAAATCCATCCTAAAATTCATACAAAATCTCAAGGGACCCTGAAAAGCCAAAACAATCTTTAAAAAGGAGAACAAAGTTAGAGAACTCATGTTTCCTGATTTCAAAATTAGGTAAAAGCTACAGCAGTCAAAACAGTGGTACTACAATAAAGACAGACATACAGACTAATGGAATAGAAAGCCCTGGAATCAACCCTCGCATATATGGTCAAATAATTTGCAACAAGGATGCCAAGACCACTCAACAAATGGTACTGAGAAAACTGGACATCCACCTGTGAGAGAATGAAGGCAAATCCTTATCTAACACCATTTATAAAAATTAACTGAAAATGGATCCTAGGCCTAAATGTAAGAGTTAAAGCTATAAAACTCTTAGGCAATGCACAGAATGGGAGAAAATATTTGCAAATGACTATCTGATAAGTGATTAATATCCAGAATGATACCGAGACCTTCTAAAACTCAACAGCAACAAAAAACAACCTGATTCAAAAATGGGCAAAAGACTGAAATAGACATTTGTTCAAAGAAATAGAATAAGCACATGAAAAGATATTCAACATCATGAATCATTAGAGAAGTACAAATAAAAACCACGATGAGATGTCACTTCATACTAATTAGGATGGCATTATATAAACACATACACAAAGTAACAACTATTGGCATGGTTGTGGGAAAACTGGAATCCATTGCACTGCTAGTGGGAATGTAAAATAGTGTACTTACTGTGGAAAACAGTATGGCAAAACCTCAAAAAACACAGAATTACAATTTGATTCAGCAATTCTACTTTTGAGTACATAGACAAAAGAGTTAAAAGGACTTGAACAGATATTTCTATACTCATTCCACAGCAGCTCCATTCCCAATAGCCAAAAGGTGGAAACAACCCAAATTTCCATGAACAAGATGAACAAAATGTGGTAATACACAAAAGGATTATTATTCAGCCTTAAAAAGGAATGAAATTCTGACACAAGCTACCATATGGATGAACCTTGGAGACACCATGCTAAGTAAAATTCAGTCAGTCACACAAAGGACAAATACTGTATGATTCCACTTATATGAGTAGTCAAAATTCATAGAGACAGAAAAAAAGAGTAGTAGTCATCAGGGGCTGGGGGTAGAAGAGAGGTTGGAGAGTTACTGTTTATTGTGTACAGAGTTTCATTATGGGATGATAAAAAAGAGTACTACAGATGGATGGTGGTGATGCAAAAAATGTGAAGGTTCTTAATGCCACCTACCTGTTCACATAACGAGATGTCTTTTTGGGGGCAGTGTGAGGGGAGTATGTATGTAGGTATGTGTTTGGAGATACCAGGGATTAAACCCAGAACCTTGTGCATGCTAAGCATACACTCTACCACTAAGCTATACACTTCCCCTAAGCTGTACACTTTAAACGGTAGACTTTGTTATGTTTCTTTCACCACAATTAAAAAAAAAAAAAAAAAAGACAACCTAAGCAAAACGTATTAAACAAATCAACAAAACTCAAAGTTACTTTTCAACAAGGGAAAAGAAAAACAAAGTAATGGGAGCTTTTAAGTTGAAGGGTGACAGAAAGATTAAGTAGGTATGAGAAATCAGGGATTAATTGGTAAGCAGTACTGTACTGATAATTTCTAAATAGTCACGTTTAGTGTTGTCTGAAAAGATGGTAACAAAACAGGAAAGGTCTCTAGGAGAAAATAATCAAAAAGTTAATAAAAATACAAAACATTTAGTGATCCGAGACCTACGGGCAAATCAACTCAAGAAATAGTAAGAATTGCACTCTTTGATAATTGAGATCTTTATATCAAAGTCTTAGGAATCAATTTTACTTTCAATCAAAACATGAGAAAACTTACAAGGCAGATTTTCCAGTGCGGGGATCTATATAAGTGGTTGTTCTTCTATTGTGGTCCACAAAATATGGAATTCCATCCACTGTAAATCTCATTTCCCAGCCTTCAGGTAAGGGCTTTTCATTTAATTGACTATATAAAACATAGGAAAATACATAACAAGTAAATGTTGAAGACTTGCTTGTTTGCCAAGTACAAAAAGTAAATTGAAGACTTGCTTGTTTGCCAAGTATAAAAAGTAAAAATAGCCATAAATGCAGTAGAAACCTTCCAGAAAACCATTTAATCTAGTATTCTCAATTGTTTACTAATCTAGATATCCTACAAGCATACTAAACATGTCAACAGGTCCATCAATCGTCATTCTTATCCCATTTACTCAGCCTGTCACACCTACCTAAACATTTCATGGTAACCAAGTTCTGCCAATTCTGCCTTAGAAGTCTTCATAACCATCAGGATTTTCAATCCCCAGCACCATTCTTACTCTGCCTTTATTCATCTCTCATCTAAACTTTCGCAACAGCCACCTAACTGGTTTTCCTGCTTCTGATCTCACTCTCGTCCTATACTTTTATTTCATTATTGCTGACATAGTACTACAACAGAGATCTGAACACTGTAACATTATTCACAACTACCAATGATAAGATCTAAAGTCCCTGATTTGTCACTTGCTCCGCCTCTATACTCTGTGCCTTCAATTTTCCCTTTTAGTTTTACCCCTGCACTCTACCTCCAACCTCCTTCCATGAACCCTGTGATTTCATAGCGTATGGCTACTCACCATTTACTTACCTCCAAGTGAAGCCTTTCCCCTTGTTCAGAATCTTTCTATTTTACCTCTGTTAAGGCAACTCAAGTGTTTTTTATAGAGTATTCCTACCTTAATACATCTTTAGACCTTTCTTAATCTCTCTGAACTTCAGTTTCTTTGCCCATAAAATGGAGATAAAAGATCTATGTAACAAGACTGAGGACAGAATTGTAAAAGACAATTCAAGTAAAAACCTGACATAGTAAGTCCTCAAATTGCAACTATTGTCATTTCTCCTTACACGTATTGAATATTCTCTTCAGGTCTTTCCAAGCATTTCCTTCATATTGCTAGCACAGCATTTATCAAGTATTTCCGCTTGTGTGTGGGGCGACAACTTCCCACTCTGCAATTGTCATGTAAGTTTTAAAACAAGAGGCGTATAAATTTACAGACTTAATTTATTACATATTAAAATTGATGCATTAGCATAAAGATTCAACACAATTCACTTGTAAACCTAAGAAATTTTTACATTTCAAAATATTACACCAGAATGAGTAGGGAACTACTGAACACATCCTTTGCAATCTGTGTATTCTGCCATGATAGCAGCCAGGCTTGTTAGCTGGTTACGTGTACTAAGTGTTTCAAGTTTTATTCACATTTGCCAGTTCATTTTTCCTCTATTCTACAGTTCCAATTTTCTCATCTGACAAGTCTGGTGAGAAAACAAAACAATGGATATGTTCAAGTTCACAACAGAAAGGAAGAAAACAAGGGGTTGGAGGCATTCAATCTCACTGTTTTAGAGAGCCACTATTGCTGACAGGAGTGTCACTTTCCTTGAGTGTATTTCAGGAAAAAAAAGGCTGAGAACCATTGCCTAGAACACTATTTTGTGAACTATGTCAAAAGGTTAAGAACATTTAATTGTATTCACAGAACTAAGTAGAAATGTCAGATAAAAGAGACTACCTAGAAATTTTAAAAGATAACTCTTCTCATTTGTTGTAATCATATTTGCAAGTCAGTAATAAGTTGTTGTCTTGAAAACAAATTGGAGAGAATAAGGTCATCTGTATTATTTATTAAAATATGATTCTAAGTTTAGCTCTAAAACTTTAAAGGTCCAAGGGGGAACAAAAAATGGTAGCAAATTACAGAAAGGTGATGTGGTCTATTCTATCCTTTGAAATAGAATTTTAAAGAGAAATCAGAAATGTTACCTATCAAATTCTTAATTATTTCTTCTTGAGAAATTGAATACATTAAGGTTAAACAACATAACTCCATAAAAAGTGTTGCAATTTGTTGGTACCCTGAAAGATTTTAAATTTAAAGCATACCTTTAAAACAGAGGTTCTTAAAACTATGAATCGTGGTGTATGTGAAGAGAAGAATTAATCATTTTAATCATACCTAAAGAGGGTCTAATCTTTGGCCTCAGCTACTGGGAGAGGATCTCTAGGCCTTTGGAATGTCCTGCCTCTCAAGAGTATCTTTGTTTGCTTAGAGGCTCTGAACACCAGATAGTCAATGATGTGATTTATGATGGAGGCTTTAGGATATGCCATATCAGCTCTGACCTCTGGAGTAATGGGAAACTAATGAGAAACTAAAGGTATTAGCCCAAACTCTGGGGAAGGGCTGGAAACTAAAGGCTAGCCACTCGGGCAGTATATACTGGAGCCCCAATAAAAATTCTGGATCCCAGAGACTAAGTTGAGATTCCCTGGTTGGCAATACTCAACACATGATGTTCCTCATCAATTCTGGGCATTTGGAACCCTCCCAGACTGTGCCCTATGCATCTCTTCTGTTGGTTCTAATTTGCATCCTTCCCTGGTAATAAAGGTGGCTGTGAATGTAATAGTTTTCAGCGAGATCTAGTCTCTCTAGTGAGTTACTGAACCTGAAAGTGGCTGGGAAGATCCTGTAGCCAGTCAGTCTGAAATGAGACTAGTCCTGAAGACCTCCCAGCTTGTGGATGATGTCTTAGGTGAGGACAATTCTATGGGGACTATGCTTTCTGTCTACATAGCTCACCAAATTCTCTGCAGAATGGAACCATCTGGCAGTCTGATAAATGCATAACATTACATATTGTTACAGGCTAAATTGTGTCAACACACAAATTCTTATGTTGAAGTCCTAACCCTCAGTACCTCAGAATGCAACCTTATTTGGGAACAGGGTCATTACAGATGTAATGTAAGGTGGGCCACTAATCCAGTATGACTGATGTCCTTATTAAAAGGGGAAATGTGGACACTGAGACTTGCACACAGGAAGAATGCCACATGAAGACTGGCGTTATGCTGCCACAAACGAAGGATACCAAAAGCTAGAAGAGAGATCTGAAACACATCCTTTCCTAGAGCTTTCAGAGGGAGCATAGCTCTGCTGACACCTTGATCGCTGATACCATGCCTGATCCAGCCTCCTGAACTGAGACAAGTTTCTATTGTTTAAATCACTCAATTTGTGGTACTTTGTTAAAGTAGTCCCAGCAAATTAATACATACGCTATCACATGTTTCAAAGAAATTATATATACACATAGTAAATACTACAAAGACAACCTTGTCATAAATAATGTATCTCTTTAACAGCATATTAATTACGTTCTTATAATGATGTTGCAGATATCTCAAAATATTGTTTACACATAACTGCAGAATGATACAAAAAAATGTGATTTCTACTGATGGGCAAGACCTAGGCATTATTAATTCTACTATGGTTGCAGCCTACAATCATAATGGAAGGAATGGAAGGAACACTCAGTTTCAGGTAAAGGTTAGTGAAACTGAATATGTATTTTTCTCCTCTAAGTCACATACTCCCTGAATTCTATCCAGAGTCCCAGGTGGTAAAACCTTGCTTTAGAATTACTAATCTGGTCTTACTAATAATAGATAGGTATTTTTGAATATACAAGTGTATTCATACATACAAGTGAGGTTTTTTTTTTCCCTGTACTCAAGCCCACATCCATTATATGAAAGTAACAGTATAATTTTTCCTCCTTCTAAAGTTTAGGGGTGATTAATGCTTAAGACCTTTGGGAAGTGAATAATTAAGTTTGACCTTTTTCATAACAGAGTCAGAAACAGGGTACAATCTTTACAAGGTTATCTATATACTAATGACTGAAGGTTCTTACCCTTGATTTCTGGGGTCCTCCCATTGTGTAATACGAGTGTTGTGGTTGACAAAATATACTCTACCATTGCTGTCCGTTCTCTTCTCTTCAAAAAAAAAAAAAAAAGCAAAGCATTAGAGTTGGCATAGTCTTCTTCCTCAGACTAAAATAAGATGAGCTGACTTTGCCATTTCTCATTGCACTGTTGATTTTGTAGCTTTTAAATCACTATTTTGAAAGGTTCAATTTAACCTTTCACTATTAAATTTGCATACTTACTACAGTTACAAATATATCATTATATCCTAGAAGCTAAATAGACTTAATTCACCATACCCTGCATATAGGACCTTTCTGCTCATTCCAACCAAGAATAATTAACTGTTTTAACTTTGCACACATGTTCCATGGAATAGGCAGTTTTCACATACTTTAAAAATAAGGAATTTCAGACAGGTTGAGTGATCTGCCCCAAATTTCAAAATTAAGTAGCAGCTATAGGATGGAAACTCACATCTCCATTCAGAGGTTTTTTTCACAACACACCATCTCATTTTTAAAAAATATAACAGGGGTGGGGGATATAACTTAATTGTTTCTTTGTTATATGCTAGATGTTATTCAACTGGAGAAGACACTATTTCAAAAAATATCTTGTTTCTTAATACAACCAGTTCCTAAATCCTAAGTATCTATAGTAACTTTCTACACAAGAGATGGGAAGCAGGGCTCAGCTCTTTAATTTACTGCATCTGAAGCAGCTGTTAGTTTCCTCACCTGCCTCTTGCTTTAGGATTCTCCTTGTTTTCTTATTCCCAAACTACAAAATTTTCCCTGCTTCCATGAGCTTTCTCATTAAGGTTGAGAAAGTGTGTGGATATCATTTTCTCTTTTAAAACCAAATGGTTTTGAAATTTTAATATTAACATTAGCTAATGCACTTAGGATATTAATTCTAATGTGAACTTTTAATATTAACATTAGTTCTGTTGTTTTGAACTACTGACTTCTCTGTTCCACTACAAATTAATTCAAATTCTCTAGAAGATAGGTCTCTTCATGAGTTTGAACTTTTAAAATTTGGCCAAGATGTCTCAAAATGAATAACTGAAGTACTCAAGATTATAGAACAGATTCCAACTTTCTACAAAACACAGTTTCTAAAAATAGCAACTTTAAACAAAAATTTAAGCTTAACTCCATGGTGATAAAGCTAATTTTTATTCTCTCTGTTTCGAAAAGTTGGTATCTATTTTTCCAACAACATTTATTTAGATCCTTTGGATCTTTAAGTAAGATACTGCAGAATAAGTGTTAGGCCAAATTATATAGCCTTGTCAAATTAGTGTTCAGTACTTTTTAACTTATCCCCAGCACTGAATCCATGATTCCAAGTAGCAGTGATGATACGGGGAATCAGAGGGGATATACTGGCGAGTATCATAAACCTGCTCCTGACATCTCAGCTACTTTCTCCTTGAGCTGAGCCTAAAATTGAAATAGAACTTCTGATGTATATAATACACAGAAAAATGGGTGGCATCTTGTGACATTTCCTGAATATTAACAGTGGCTTTCCCAGTCATGACATCTTGAGTGTGGGAACATGTAACCAACTTTAAGGTTGTCTCTGAGGCAAAAAGAAGCACCCACAGTGCTACAGCTAGCTACATGATAATAAAGTAAGTTAATGTTCCTGGCAATCACATTAAATTTAAATTTTAAAATATACTTGCAATCTGTAAGTTTCTTATATACACATAATTTTTAAATAACTTTTATAATCAAAAATTAATATCCTAAGTGCATAGCTGAGCATATATTCCTCTTTTAACTGCCATGTAAATTCAGATTTCAGGGCCTGATATGCTCCGTTCAAAAGCTAACGTGAGGGAAGATAAGGTTAATAGAAAACTTATGTCTATGCTAGTTCTAAGTATATACTGCTGATATCAGCATTTCTTGGAAGAGGCTGTGAAAAACAAAATTTCAAAGGTAGATGCACTTGCAAACTAAAGGCTTATGTGCTTAATGAGAAGTACTGTGACTACAAAGCTGAGTTTTCACTTTGTTGAAAAATCACATGATAAACAATTCTGAAATTACTGAACATCAAACTTGCATGCACATCAGACAACTTCCTGACATGATGAGTAAAACACTACAAAAACACAATCTTCTTGTTATTCTATGTATTCTCTCATAACAGCTCTGAAAATGAGAAAACAGCTTTACCCTTGATGGGTAAAAACAGCTATACAAAGCCCTTTTAGACTACATTGTTGAACCCAATGCATTCTTTGTTCTCCAGCCTCTATGATTTGCATGTGTTAAAATTTCTTCACTGTCAGCTTATAATGTGATAATGTCTAGTCCTAGCAAATAAAACTCTAAACGGGTGAAGAAGTTGAATTTAAATATATATGGCATTACAGAAATAATGCTGACAATTTCAGAACATCAACACAGTAGGTTAACTGGGGTTTTATTTCCTGGGTCAATCCTGCAGGTGTAGCAAGTGGTTCTCATCTGTTCTACTACCACTGCTGTCACTGGCTCCACAAATAAAGCACATGCCCCAAAGACAGAGTCATAAAGCAGTGCTCAGTCTGAACACTAGGATGATCATGAACTCGTTTAGGAACAAGGACACTTTTCAATTTCTGGACTATGAAACCTAAAAATAAGCAGAATGTGAATAAAATAAGCAAGGCAAGATTCTGATAATGCAGATAAGCTGGGATTGGGTCTTTAGAGGAAATAGGGAGGTGGTGTTGGCTAAAGTAAAAATAAAAAAGATTCAGATGATGAGGATAATGATAAGCACAAAAGACAAGGATCAGGTTTGCAGGAAAAGCTTTTCAAATAAAGGTGACATAGCCTGCAATTCATGCTTCTGTAAGCAAGAAGCAATTTTTCTTAAAGCTGCCCTGAAGAAGGAGTAAAACAGTTTGCATTTCTAACAAAAGCCAATCAGGTCATGGTTTTTCTGCAATAAAATTAAAAGGATAAATACATGACCTTCAGGTATATCTTTTCAGTGTATCAATTACTCCTCTGTAACATGAATGTAAGACAACTCTAGCAAGAAAGCTGTTAAGACCATCCATGTCTGAGAATGCAATCTCACAGTTCCAATTCAGTATGCCTCATAAGAGCAATATCCCTTCTTCTAAAGTACTTCATACCAACCATATGCTTTCCACTCTAAGGCTCAAACAGAATCAAAAGGCTCTTTACCAGACTGCCAGACACTGGTGAAGACAGAAATTCACAACTTTCATATGCCTTCCCTTTGTTACAAGCTAGCAACAATAACAGTTGTAAGTATGAATTATTACATTTTTTACCTCTTTGTCTCACAGGAATGTCAGGGATAAATAACCTTAAGGGCAATGGGGTAACTCAAAGGCAGGTAACTCACAGACATTTATGACCCAGATTCATGTGACCTTGACATAGCAATTTTATCCAACATTCTTCAGTATGTAATGCTAGAGCAATCTATCTTGGAGATCAATGCTTCCCAAGACTATCCAGAAATATCACTTTCCGACTTAACCCCAATATTATAAAATATCTGCAGCTCTTAAAGACCAAACTTACACTAGTTCCATAAACAGCTTTACTTTGCTGTTTTCCACTTTCTATATTCTTTTTCTTCCAAGCAAAACTGTTTCTATATTGCCGTATTTATTCTAGAAACTTGCTACAGCTCTATGACTTACATAATGGCTATAAAACAGAATCCGGTAGGGAGGCCTATCTTAAAGTCAAAAACAAAGTTATTAAACAAAGTTTTAATAACTAAGGTCCTTGATAACCTTAACAAGTTCCCCCCTTCCACTGATCTTTCAGGTAACATCAACTCAATCAACTCAGCAACTTTAGAAGAGTAAAATCAAACTTTGGGGAAATTTAATGCCAATTTGGTACTATGAATTAAAGCAACACACCCAAAAAGCTTCCTAGAATTTCACTCAAGCAAGAGCAGAGTGTACCATCTACCCATAAACACCTGATCATTAAAATAACTGAATTCAATTTTAAAAATTCATGTGACTTACCCCATCCAGGTGGCAGGGGACCGAGGGGATCAAATTCTTTATTTTGTGATGTAGCAAACAAATCTTGATTCTAAAAAGAACAGCAACAACAACAAAAAACTATGAAATAATGAACAACTTAAACAGATAACTCAAGAGCAAGCCTTATGAGTTCTGACATGCCTTTCCTGGCCATGTGCAACAAAACACACTCCTAACAGAGTTCTTAAGAGAAGTACTGCATAGTCATGGATAAATGCCAATACAAGCTGGTGGAGAAAAAAATCTTCGTCAACATTTGAAATTATTTGAAATTCAAATATTACAAATAATTTTACACCCTGATGACCATTTTTTTCCTTCTTTAGCTACAAATCAGTAGATTAGAGAAATATATGACACTTGCCCAAAAGTCACTTATAAATAACAGTACTGAGCCATTAGCTGGCTGAGAAAAATCTTTTATTTCTAACTCAAAAAGAAAGGATCATATACAGAGTATAGGATATACAAAGAATTGTGGGAAGAGAGTTGGAGCAGGGAGAATAGGCTGTCAGATGAGTAACAGGAAACAATTCCAGTTGAAAGGAACTGACAAGCCTAGTACTTTATAGGAGACTTCTTAAATTTGTTTGCAATTATCACATGAATAGAGAGAGGTTTGGTAAGATAAAAGGAAAGTAGGAGTAAACCATTAGAGAAAGAGAAGTAAAAGTCATACTGACTGTGCATGGTGTAGGGATAATGAGTGCGTTTTAATTTATATGTATAATAAAGTGGGGAGTACTTTTTGGTCTCTCAGTAAGATGTAGTTATTAGCCCTTTCCTCTTTAGAAAGATAAGGCAAATAGATTTTTTTTTAAGGGAAAAAATACACAAGTAAAATAGGACAGTGCACCCCCATATACTCAGCACCAAGATTCAACAATTATCTAAAATGCCATATGTCTTATCTTTTTCCCCTATTCTTTGAGGAAGCAAAAATCAGTCATCATTTCACTCCTATGTATTTTAGTATGTCTTTCTAAAATTTGTGAACATTTTCTTATACAACCACAGTATCATTATCACGCTTAGCAAAGAATCTGTTAATTTGATCATCAAATATACAATCCCTAATTAAATGCCTCTAATTGTTTGGATTCTGATTTGACCCAGTAAGCAAAGTCCTCACATTGCATTTGGTTGACTCTCAAGTCTCAATCTGTAACAGCTCCCCAACTGTCTCTCTCTTTTTCTCCATGTCACTAACTTATAGAAACTGAGTTAACTAACTGAAAAAGTTTTAAAAGCATAAGAGATATTTCATTTCTGATTTAAAAGCTCTTGGAAGATACGCTTGTCAAAAACTGACCTTGCTCCTCCCGATAAACACAATCATGAAAAGGAGAGTAGGGAAGACAAGGCAAAATACCATACAAGGTTTGAACCCTGATTGTAGAACAGGTCTGAGAAGTCTGGTATATAACAAGCTGCTTTGAAAACTGTCTAAGACCTAAGCCTATCCCACTGGCTCACTGTCCCCAGACAGATAAGGTTGAGACAGGCACAATGAAGCCATGGGCCACAAAGAGCCATTACACACGATCCATCATCAACTACATCCATTCTGAAGTTAAAAATGCTAGGCATATGAGCATCTATTGTCTTGTAACCAGGGTCAGAATAAAGCCCACTTCATATTCCCAACAAAAAGATATTCTAAGCAACACCCACCACTTTTTAAGTAGCTGGTATTAAGAATGTTTAATTCAGAATAAGGCTTCAAACCAGGTATAAGATCTTTTTGAAAACAGGGAGGTAGATATATGAAAGAAAGAGAAAGGGGGCGGGGGTTGGGGGAGGAAGGAAAAAAAGTTCAATTCATTCACTTCAGTTCATACTGCTTGCTATATTATGCTAAGGGCAACTAAAATAGGCTGTTTTAAGTTATTTATGATTTCAAAGCATCCTATAACACAGAGTAAGAATTTGGATGGGGGGAGGGAGGGAGAACATGGATGGTGAGTAAAAGCTGCAATTCAAGAAAAGTTCCAAAGACTCTGAGTATTGAATTGGTCGAGTTTACAAAGAGGCAATAGACATTCTAGGTTCTCCAGGAATTTGCTAAATCTGTCTTTAAAAAGAGTATTTTAAAAGATTGTGTACTAGACATACAGATGGCCAACAGGCACATGAAAAGATCTTCAACATCATTAATCAAAACCACAATGAGATATCACCTCATACCTATCAGAATGGTTATTATCATGAAGATCACAAATAACAAATGTTGGCAAGGATGTGGAGTAAAGGGACTCTTGTACACTGTTGGTGGAAATGTAAATTGGTACAACCACTTTGGAATACAGTATTGTGGTTCCTCAAAAAACTAAAAATAGAACCACCAAATGATCCAGCAGGTCCACTCCTGGGTAGACATCTGAAGAAAATAAAAACACTAATTCAAAAAGATACAGGCACCCCAATGTTCACAGTAGCAGTATTTACAATAGCCATGATATGGAAGCAACCTGAGTGTCCATCAACAGATGAATGGCTAAAGACGATGTGTATATATACACTATGGAATACTACTCAGCCATTTTTTAAAAAATGAAATTTTGCCATTTGCAACAACATGGACAAACTTGGAGGGTATTATGCCTAGTGAAATAGAGACAGAGAAAGACAAATGCTATATGATATTGTTTAAATATCATCTAAAAATACAAAAAATGAATGAACAAAACAAAAAGATTCACAGATACAGAGAACAAACTATGGGGAGTGGGGAGAGGGAAGGAGAGAGGGGCAAGATAGGGGTAGGGGATTAAGAGATACAACTACTATGTATAAAATAAATAAACTACAAGGATATATTGTATAGCACAAGGAATATAGCCAATATTTTATAACTTTAAGTGTAATATAATCTGTAAAAATTCTGAATAACCACATTGTACACCTGAAACTAATATAATATAAGCCAACTATACTTCAATAAAAATAAAGTAAAAGATCATGTATGGTAAAACTGAGATATAGTGCATCCCTACAATTGTGGATATGAGGGAGAAAAAAGATGAAAACTAACATTTCTATGCATCTAGCATGTGCCAAACATATTAGGAACTTAATTTTACAGAATCCTAAAAAAAAAAAAAGAAAAAAGAAAAAACCCGCTGAGGTAATTATGTAAATATACAGAAATTTTTTTTTAAATAAAGTAAATGAGTCTTGAGGAGGTTAAGTAACTTACTCAAAGTCTTATAGAGAAAGTAACTGTGGAACCAGGATTCGAACCCAGATGTGTCTGACTCCAAAGCCCATGCTCTTTCCACTGGACACCCATGTGGAAACTAGCTTTAAAGAAGGCAGGCAAGCCAGGCATTCACACCTAAAAGAAATTTGGCCAGGCACACCAAAGGTGATTATAATTGAGAAAGAAAGGAAGGTGTAAAACAGCACTGGAATAAAATACGAAAAGGGTAATAAGGTAGATGAGACAAAAATTAATTTCACCTCTAAAACCACTGGAAATGGGAAGATAGTGACAGTTGTCTACAGACGGTGGCTGGAAAAACTGTTACATGAAAAAAGTTATCTTAACCATAATCAAGTGGTGAAGGAAAAGCGGCTGATAAAGGTGAAATCTGTCTACATCAGTGAGTGATAACTATTATGGTGGCATGGTGCAAGAAATAGGAAAAGGGAAAAAAGCAAAAAAGGCAATGCCTAATGAGGACAGTAATTTACCCTGATGGATTCTAATGGGGATGATATTGATGGTAGTAAAAGGGAAGAGGTGGCAATGGAGAGGGTCAGCTTCTTTTGAACTCTTGGAGAGCTGGTTTTCTTCTCTTTAAGTTCTATATATTACCTAAACAAATCCTCCTTGTTTGGCACACAAAGTCAAATTTCTCCAAGGACTATTTGCCTCTCCTTAAAGAAAGGATCATTGATACTTTATGATTTGAGAGACTGTAAAATTCCTAGCACCAACAGTGGCATAACAAAACAATACATTTTGGTGTACTTATCACTATTACTGCAACATTACGCTAAAGGAAAATGTGTATAATTTAAACCATTTCCAGAAAGGAGATGTTTTTATATCAAAGTAATATGGTTTTGAAGCCAGAGTAGTATATTTAACATAATCCTATAAGAAAACAAGTTTCTTTAGTCTCCAAGGGCACTAAACAATTTATTAGATAAACTTTACATTTATATGTTACAAAACGATTCAACTCTATCATCAGTTCTGCACAACCACTTGAGTCAGGTGCTGTTAGACCCAAGCCATCTAATGTTCTGCTGAGTTGGACAGAATTAAATTTAGAACTGTTTTAAATTCTTTTCAAACTACCTGGATTTGTTTTCACTATTCTTTTGTAAATGAATTTTAAGTTGTCCTAACTTTTTTATTTTTGATAGTAACAAAGCAAAGGAGGTTGAACTACAGGAAATTTCAAAAAGAAAAGATCAATCACCTTACACAGAGAACGAGACAAGGTCTAAAAATAATGTCTATTAACAGCAACAACTGGGTTGACATCCTACTTTTACCTTCCTTTTTAGTGCTTTACACTTCATGTGCAGGAAAAGGTTAAAAATCAAACACTCCTTAAGTTTATAATGTAACAGGCCACTCACCCCATAAATGAATCTCTGGTTAAACTGCTGCATAGCTCCTTGAAGTTGACTTCGTTGGAGCTGCCATTGTTCATAGTTCCGGACAGATTCCAATGTTGGCCTCTGCCACGTCGTTGTTCTTGTGAAATGGTCAACGTAATAAATACGTCCCATGTTGTCAACCCGCCGTTCCCAACTACATCAGAACAAAAACAACCAGATTCAACAAATACTTGTGAAATAGGTAAGAATTAAACAGGACTTCATTTGAGCCTTTGTGCAGGTATGGTAAGATTTTACCTTTTAAAGCTACTTTTGGTTTACCTGAAGTCTTTTACGTACTTTAAAATGGTCTATAAGTGAACTTAAGAAGAATGTTTCTAAAAATTTCTTTCTTAAAAGTTAAGATCTATCTGTCAGGTTTGTAAAACAATGCATTTTAAGTCTCAAACAGTTATTAAGACAGAAGCTCTCATTTTCCTTCCTCCAAATGTTCTTTTGACTGCTGCAATCCTTAAAGGGACACATTTGTATATGTAGCTTTTCACAGATGTCCAAAAAAGCACTTTTCCACAAGAACACAACTCATTCATCATTTCAAGTGGGTGTATAACACTAGGTAAATGTTGATAAAGTATACTGGTGATTTCTACCTAGTTGATTGTTTAGGGGTTTTTTCAATATTCTAATAAAGAAATAGTTTCAGGACACCCCGGATTCTCAAGTCCCTTTTATAAAATGGCATAGTATTTGCATACAACCTATGCACGTCCTCCACACATCCTCCTGTATACTTCATCTCTAGATTACTTATAATACCTAATATGATATAAGTAATATGTAAATAGTTGTAAGTATAATGTTAATGTTATGTAAATAGTTGCCACGGCTTGGCAAATTCAAGCCTTGGCAATTTTTTTTTTTTGTATTTTGCATTTTGGAACATCCCCAAAATTTCAACCTGTGCATGCAGAAGGCCAACTGTACTAAGATAATAAGCACGTCTTATGTAACAAAAATTTTTTTCTTCCTTTGCATTATTTCTTTATGATAAATTTACTGGAGAGGACTACTAAGGGTACGTGTATTATTACAGTTACACATACTTTTTCTGTGAGAGCTGTAACTAATTTACACTACCACCAGCAATGTTATGAGGTAAAGTTCCTCCACAACCTCATCAACACTGGATATTATCTGCTAATTTAACAAGTAAAGTTGTACCTCTTAGCTATGTATTTAAGATTACTGGCAAGATTAAATACTTTCCTTCCCATGTTTACTACTGACTTGCCTTGAATAAAAACTTTTTTCTTCCAATTATTTTTAGATAATTGAAATGCTAAATGCTTATTAACAGCATGTATTACTATATCTTTTATTTCCTCAACTATTTTGCAACAACTTCACTAGTATATATTAGCTTTTTATAATATGGACTTTATCCTCATATATATGATGGGGCTATATAATTCTTATTCAGTTAAAAGAAACTAATCTTAAAAACCCTGCGGTTTGAGCCAGGTAAACGTTCACAAAGGAAAACTTGGAAATAACAAGACCTATGGAATCTTTAGATCAGAAAAGAGTAAAAACAGAAGTCACTCATCAGTGTCAATCAGTTCCCTGACTCTCTTCTCTAGTCTGCACCTACCAAAAACAAAGTAGATAGAGAAAAGACTGACAGGAAGAGGAAAGCAGGAATGTAGGGAAGATTTTATACAGATAGAATCTATATTCTGAACAATACTTTTTTCTTCTTTAATTCAGATTACTTACCTAGGAGGTAGAGGTTCTGGTCTATCCCATGTTGTTCTTTTTTCAACATGATCTACATAGTAAATTCGTCCATGCTGGTCCACTCTCTGCTCCCAACTTAAACACAGAATTTAAAAGGCTGATATGGTACTTGTATGAGTAGCTTGGCTGTTTAATCCTGTCTTTGTCTTTTTCTCTTATATAACCATGTTACAGAAATGAAACAAACAGGCTACTATATAAAGCAGATACCAAAAAAATTTACGAATAAAGTCGAGAAATGTAATCCTGAGAGTGACACACAGTGGATGAGATTTTTCTGCAGAAGTATCTGCCCTGGGAGATTTCTAAAGAGGCTTGAGGTAATGCACTGAAGAGACAAAGTCTATCTCAATTTCATCAGGTATACAAAGGACTTAAGTGGAAAAGAAAACCATAATCTATGTTTTAAAACCTGAACAAAGACTGAGTTGTTAACTGAAGGGCAAAGGACAGTTTGGATTCTGTAAAACCAAAGAATAAAACTTCATCAAATGTGTTCCTGCATAGTCTGATGGACAAAGTCAGTCTCTAGTATTCTAGTCTCCTTGATGGGTTTATCCCCAAAATGAGAAAGACAGGAATAAATCATCAGAGTTTACAAGATACAATCATTTCTAACAGCACCCACTCAGTTTCTCTTTGCCAATCCCTTGTACAAACAACTTTCGAACCTGGTTTCAAATGTAGGCTTTCAAAAAGGAAAATGGCCTAACTACCCATATCAGTAATACAGTTTGTTCAGCAATCAAAATTCTCATCATGAGAGTTTCAATTAATTTTGATTAGCACTCTGAGCTCTGGATTAAACTGAATGTCACAATGTATATACATATATAAACTATTAGTGTGCTATTCATTTTAAAGATAATCAGAGGATTTAAATGAGATTGAGAAGTAATTTTCTTAGTTTCCTAAATTATCATTACTTTGCTATGACTTTATGATGAAAGAAAAAATTTAAGTGATTTTTCCCCCCTTCAAAGAAAAGGCAATCCGAATTAGGTAACTATTTTATTACTTGACCTTGGTTAACTTTCTATGGCTCAGAGTCCTTGAATTAAAATAAAAAAATTCTTCCACTTTGTTCTGAAAATGGAGAAATTTTAAATGTGGCAAGTATTTTTTTGTTCATTTTCACTTTAGACCCCACCACACACACACACACACACACACACTCTTAATTATAAAACAGTTTTTAAAGAATGGAGTTCAGTACTATTTTCCTTATTAATAAATACATGCAGAAGTCTCAAAAAAACAAATGTTAACCAAAAACAATTACTCACCCAGGTGGGAGGGTAGCTTGAGGTACAGGATTTAATGGTCTAGGGCCTGAGCCTCCAGATATAGTAAGAGGAATTATTAATCCAGATGTTGCTCCTTCAGATGTATTTGAATTTGTATTCATTGGTGGCAGAGAGCCCGTACTAGAGCCATCACTTTCAGAAGTGGTAGATGGTGAACCATTGACAGATGCTTTAAGATTTGAGGAAAATAGAAAAACAATCTCTTATTTTCACAAATCTACATTCAGGATAGAATTTTAAGTTAAAAAAATAAAAAGGCAGATGACAAATGTAAAATTTAAGACATGGATATGCAGGTGAAAATTATTTAAATAAAATAAATAATGGGAAATAGACAATGGTTCCACTTAATAGGCTTCTTTACAACTTTTTAGGTTCTGTCTACCCTATGTCTCATTACAATACAGATGCTGATTTCCTGATGCTACAGGAAATAAAAACTTTTAGAATAGAAAAGTGCTGGTATCCCTTGGCATAAGTCCATACAGTAATTTTCCAGATCCTTAAGTTGTCTTTCCTAAGAAACCCTATAGATGTGAGATTAAATTTTTTTTTAAATGTAGGTACTGGGGATTGAACCCAGGACCTTATGCATGCTAAGTACATGTTCTACCACTGAGTTATACTCACCCCTGATCTGAGACTAATTTTTGATGTTAGCTGTAATACTGTAAGATCTGACTGATAAGCACAATATTCTTGCAAACAGTTATTAAATTAAGTACATATTACATCTTCAAGAAATACTTGTTGACAAAACAATTCCTGGAGGAAGGAATCAATATTATGACAAAGTAGTATATGATCTTAAAGACTGGGAATATATTGTTAACACAATTATCTACAGAAAAAAGGGGAAGATGTGTAATTAAACACAGTCATTTAATAAAATGATCTGTGGACAACCAATTTACTTTTCTAATATTTGGTTTACTTAATTTACATTCCTGCCCACATACTAACAGATGAAAATAAACAAAGATTAAAGATTTATTCAGTCTAATCAGGAAAAATTATTTAAACTGTAAACTTTTATATTTTTACTATTTCATTTAATTTGTATACTGCTTTAAAACCTGAATAGTGTTTAGCATTTTTGGGTTATTTATCATTTACTGATTGTTTTTTTAAAAGATATAATGAGAATATGCAACCAGATCCCTCACTCTGAAATGCTTAGATCCACACAGTTACAAATCCTGACAGAAAATTTAACTATTATCTGTACTGCCTATAGTTTATATAGCACACATGTGATTTTCATTCTCAGTAGAGCATTTGCCTCAATAACTTCACCCCTAAGGGAAAAGCTTAGGGAATACACGTCTTGACCAAAATCTTAAATGTAGAAGTATAGCTAGAAAACCAACCCAGAAGGGTCTCCCGATACCTACCTGAGGATCAATTCCCCAACAGAATATTATTCACAATCACAGTACAGTGTGCTACATATAACCCTAGTATATGGATGGAATACATACCTGGTCTACGTGGGGTAGGTGGAGGTGGTCGTGAAGGTCTTGGAGGCCTAGAAGGTTTAAAACTGCCATTTGAGAGTGATGGAGAATTGTTCCCATTGACTCTCCTATTTTCACCAGACCCTGCATCCTCAGGTTCGTCAGATCCATTTGTGTTCACTCTGGGTAAGAAGAGGTGGAAGGAAAGGGAAAGGGGAAACGGGAAAAAAAAGTTCTTTGAACTTAACAAAAAGCCAGCAGGAAGAGCAAAAGTTTAGGAGCTTAAAAAAAGCTCCCTAGTTTCTGGCCAGCTTTCTCAAACACATGAACCGCCCTAAGGTGGAGTCTTATGTACAGCCTTTAGAGCCCATTTAGAAATAGAGTGAGGGGTTATACAAGAGCACAGAAATCCTGGGGCCATTCAAAACTATTAGGTATGCTGGTTCAGATTTCAATAACTGCAGAGGCCCTTACACTGTATAACCAGAAACAGTCAAATTCTCAAAACTCCAAATGCCTTAGAAAGGGCACTATTTTATCACAAGCACAGATAACTTAACAATCATTTTCTTAGTTTCCATTGGTTCTTAATATTATTTAGGTTTGAGGCAGGGATGACAGTCTGCAGCAGGAGAAAGTAGTACATTTATTTCCCAGGGACTGGGTGCTCTTCCCCAACCCAGCAAATGGTATACAAAATGTTCAAAGTTAGTGATCTAGAATAGAGGTGCCAACAGACTCTTTTTTTTTTTTTAAAGGAGCTACCATTTCTTCAAAGCAATGACATCAACTGAAGTGAAAGAAATTGGGTAAAACATTAACAGAAATGTCAGACTGAAAGTTACTACTACTGTCAGTTAAACACAGTTGATTCCTTTTCACAGGAGGATCTAGTCATGGACTAGAAGGCAGAGCATGAGTTAGCCACTTTGGAGATGCCTCAGGTAATGCTAATATCTACTACCTGGTAAGTGGAAACCATTACAGAATATTAATCCATACTCCTAGACCTTCACAACAAGCCTAAGTAAAATCTAGTAGATTCAAGAAACCAAAATAGAGGCAATACCATGGATTAAATCATTTTCAAACTATGTTCCCCAGAAGTCTTTTGGGCTTTTCTACTCAAAGTATGGTATTTGGAGCAGAAGCAAGGGCAATACACAGTACCTTGTTAGAAATGAACAACCTGGGATTGCACTCCTGACCCCACTATATCAGAACAAGCATTTAACAAGATTTCCAGATAATCTGTGTGAACAGTAGTGCATGACAACTATGGCTTTGGAGGTTTCTCAAAATATTTATTTTGAATAAACGAACAGCTCAGTAATAGACAGTCAAGGATTGTTTAGTGCTGACTGCCAGCAGGAAGGCCAAGGAACCCCAGAATATGAACTGAATGTAGCACAAGAGTCAGCTCTGCACTATTTACAATAGCCAAAACATGGAAACAACCTAAATGTCCACTTAACTAATGAATGAATAAAGAAGTTGTGGTATATTTATACAATGGAATACTACTCAACCATAAAAAATAAAATAATGCCATTTACAGCAACATGGATGGACCTGAAGATCGTCACTCTAAGTGAAGTAAGCCAGAAAGAGAAAGAAAAACACCATATGGTATAACTCATATGTGGAAGCTAAAAAAAAGTAGAAAGAAGACACTAATGAACTTATCTACAAAACAGAAACAGACTCACAGACATAGTAAACAAACTTATGGTTACTGGGGGGAAAAGGGGTGGGAAGGGATAAAGTGGGAGTTCAAGATTTGCAAATATTAACTACTATATATAAAATAAACAACAAGTTTCTTCTGTATAGCACAGTGAACTTATTCAGTATCTTGTAATAACCTATAATAAAAAAGAATATGAAAACGAGTGTGTGTATATATGTATGACAAATAATATGCTGTACACCAGAAACTGACACATTGTAAACTGAGTATACATCAATTAAAAAAAAAGTCAGCACTGACACTGGTCCCCTTTCCCTAGGTGCTGAGTCGTATACCCCCTTTTCAGTTGTGTGCCTCTTTGAGACTCAAGTATTGTTCTCTGCACTATTTGAAGAGGCGACAAATTAGTTTGAAGGAAAGGTTCATGATGCTTTAAAAAAGACAGACAACTGGTAGAATGGACAAAAAATGGGAAACTGAGATTTATTTCTATCTCTGACTCTGCTGCTGACAAGCTACGTGATCAAAGAAAAGTCATTTAATCTCTCTAAACCTCAAAAGTTCATTGACTGAGAGTAAAATGAGTCCTTAAAACATTCTTAGTTAGAAGGTTGAAACTAAATTACACATCGACTGCTAGTCAAGTTTTAGGGACATGTGAGGGAGGGGGAACATTCAGGGCATAAGGTAAATCTGCTATGATAAGCAAAGGTACAGCAGAAAATGGATTCCAAAAGTGTTGTGCTCTGTTGTTGAAGATTAGTATCATGGGTATTTTAACATCCTGTTCACCCTTCTAATATTTTGGCCTGTTTCTCAACATAATTATTTGACAAGCTGGGTAATACAAGGACTCCTTAAGTTTCCTCTTCCTAGACCTTAAACTGAAATTCCTCTACCTACAACCTTCTATTCTTTCTACTTGCCCCCTGCTGTGTCTTTTATTCTGTCTCATCACGACCTTTAATCCCCTCTATTTCAGTCCATCAGTCCCCTTCAAGACTCATATGGGCTCCATCATAGGCTACTTTCCCTCATATCTTTAATTCACTAGTTGCCCAACACTCCTGACCCCCAAGTAATCTTTTACTACAACTAGTCCTTAATTTACTTTTTCCACCATTGTTCTCTGGAGTCAAGAAGTAATGCTGAGAAAGTTCCAGTTGAGAAATCAGGTGTATACTGGTAGAGTAAATAAACTAGGTAAAATACCAACTTAAAAGGGCAGACAGTTCTACAAAGGGTCCTGATAAATTTTTCACTGGCCCCCACTAAGGAAAAGTCCTGAAGTTTTCATTTTCAATGACTTAAAAGATAAAAATTCTTTTTGTGCTGCCAAAGTCAGTACTTTCCTTTCCTGTTTCAAAAAAGAAATCACAAATCAAGTCTCCTGGAAGCTAAAGAATGAGAAATGACAGATGATTATGACAATTTAAACCATAGGTTCAATGGGATTGGCATACTGGCATTAAAATTAACAGTAATAAAAAGTTTAATAGTAATTTGGTAGGGCAAAGAGCTTTTATTAGGTCCTGTACAATTATACAGATCTAGGTAAAGGACAGAAAAAGTTACTACTGTGCTTCTTCAATCCATATCCTTTTATTCTGACAAACTACAGTTTCCTAAAGCTTGATCACTTCAAAGAGACTGGGGCATCATGGGCTTTTTACAGTTCACATTATTCAACAACTTCAATTGGGGTATCAATACTGCCTGAAAATCAGTCATTTTCTACATCTCTAATCTCCTCCTGGCCACATTCCCATTGCTCACTGAAAATTTTTCCCATCTCCTCAAACATCTAAAACCCAATTTGTAGATTCTCCTGACTCCGCCTCTTCTCTAAAATGATTATTAGCGATCCTTCAACTTTCTTCTCTACTTTAAAATTTCTCTGTGCCACTAATTATTTTGTTTGTTTCCCATCTATGGGGAAAAGAAAATTTCTCTTCACTTCTTCAGGACTAATTTGTCTGTGTGTTCTTGATTTCAGGACACATATATGTCCTCTAAGACTTTTCACCATTATTTAACACCTTACCTGTATCTTCCATTATCTCCCTTCTTCTAGATCTTTCTTCTCAGTTCACAAATACAATTAAAATATTTCCTCAATCTTAACTGCTCCTCAAGCTGTTCTCTCATTCTCCTTTCCTTCATTATAATTTATTGTGTTTATGCAATTAATGTATTTAGTGCATTTTAATTTTTAAAAGGTTTCAAAACAAAAAGTAGTTTCTAATTATAAAATAAAAATTACCTTCAATCCTACATTCTGGAGATTATTACCATTAAGAGATGGGAGTATCTCTTGCCAGTCCTTTTTCATTGGCTATGACTGTGATCATACAATGTTTCATATCCTGGGTGAATTTTTGTTTCTTTGTTTTATTACTCATTATATACCAAGCATTTCACCCAAATTATCCAAAAGCATTTTAATGCATGTAGAAGACTCTATCATATGGATATATCATAATTTAAACTTTTTTTAGGGGGGGTGGCATTTTTTTAATTTCCTTCAGATAGATTTCCAAAATAGAATAGCTTGGTTTAAGTATGCAAATATTTTGAAGACTAAAATACTGATTGCTAATTTTTTACAAATATTTTTAAAGGTAATAACTGACCTATTCTCTCATCAGCTAGATATGAAAATGTCCATTTCACCATAAAGTATTTATATATTTAAAATCTCTGCCAATTTGGTAAATCAAAACATTAATGTTAGGGGTGGGGTATAGCTCAGTGGTAGAGAGAATGCTTAGCATGCATGAGGTCCTGGGGTCAATCCCCAGTACCAGTGCCTCCATTAAAAAAAAATGTTAATGTTCAACAATACTTCATTTATAGGCCATCTGACTTTCCTGTTCTATACACTGTATATTTGCCTATCATTTGTAGTTTTTTTAAAAAAAAAAGTTTTGTCCTTATTTGTAAGAGCTTTTTACAATCTAAAGGTAATAGTTTATCATCTTTCATATTGGTTAAATATTTGTCATTGGCTTTTAATTCTGTGTTTTTGAATATATAAGAGTTTTATATTTCTACATAATTAAATGTATTCAGAAATATTTTCTTCTAAATGTTTCATAGTTTCATTTTTAAAAATCAATTTTAAAACTCAATCTGGAGTCTACTCTGATTTGGGGATGAGCTAAAGCTCTAACCTGATATTTCATTTTCCATACAGCCAGTTTTCCCTGACTTGATTAGTCTAAGACCTCATTCTCTTCTGCAGTATTGAAAATTAAACCCCTCATCTTCTAAAAACACTTTTCTCTTAATTTCTGTGAAACTGCTTTTCTAATTTTGCACTCCCACTTCTAAACATCCCTTCTTCGGTTTGTCCCTGTCCTTTTCATAAATATAGGTTCTGTTCTTGTCTTCCCTTTCATTCTCCACAAATTTCCCCCTGGGGTCTCAAATTCCATTGATTTCAAAGATCATCTCTAAAATAATTCCAAATCAGAATCTCTAACCTTTGCCTGGTTCTCATTTCTCTGGCACCAAATTATCAACTAAATGCAGGAGATCTAGAATAACTTTCCAGTCCTAAAGCCATTCTTCCTCCTATGTTCTAGTTCTATGGGTGACCCTGCTATCTTCTGAGGCAGTTTGACTTCTCTTCTGTGCCTCTTGACACTCAATGCCTAGTCCCACTGATTTCACTTCCACATTCTCTCTATTCGCCTACCACCACTGCTCCAACTTTCTCAGTGGATTACTGTAACAAGTTTCCACATAGGTCTTCCAACCTTCACCACCACCATATAATCCAAACTATATACAACTGTTAAATAATTTTTCTTACAGAGTTTTGATCATATCAATGCCTTCTTCAAGTATTTTAAAAGACAGTTCTCTCCATAGAAAATGATTCTATAAGCCTATACTTACAAACCAAAATCTCCATCTGGCCTCAACCTCTGTAATATTAAAAATAACATTCATTGAGTTGGATAAGTACTTACTTACATGGTAGGGGGACCAGCATTTCACTTTAGGTAGCAGTGAAACAGTAATTATAAGCTCAGGCTCTGAAGGTAAGGCAGTTCCAGGTTCAACTGTGCCACTTACACTGTTAACTCAGGCAAGTTCCTTTCCCTTTCTGAGCCTGTTTTCTCATCACCTATAAAAACGATACCTGCCCACTTCATAAAAATATTTAAAGATTAACTGAAATAACAGGAAACATGTTCATCATACTGCCTGACACATCATAAAAGACAAATATTGATTGATTCTACTCTCAAATTCACCACCTGCCATTTCCCACTTTCAATTACTCTACTTTCAGCCAAACATTGTGACTGAAGATTTTCAATGAAACACTCTGCGTTCTTCCCCACCTCCATGACTGTTTTTCTTTTTTCCACTGAGAATTCCCTACAATTCCTTCAAGACATGTACATCCATTATAACTTGGTTTATGGTCTTAGGTCAAAGGCCATTACTTCCATGAAGCTTTTATACATTTTATACACTGTTTCACATTTTAAAAAACAATCATGTATCATTTTCTAATTTTAAAAAAAGCAGTTCAAAAAAGAAACAAGATTCAAACTACCTCTGAAGCAAAAAAGGATGAGATTAAGATGGAGTGACATTCCTGGCAAATTGCGCGATCCTGGATTTTCAAGAAATAGACTTCGTTTATAACTGGAAAGATTTCCCATAATAGTTTGTTGTATTCTAAGAAATACCTGTATGTCTAACAAGTAGTGGTTCTCAAAGTGTAGGACCCTGTCTATCAGCATCACCTAGAAACCTGTGAAAAATGTTGGGCCCTACACCTAACTATTTGGGAACTGGAGATGAGACTCAGCATTCATGGTTGAACAAGTTCCCATGTCATTCTAATATACACTAAAGTTTGAGAAACACAGTGATACTAAAATAGCACTTGTGGTTTATTTTAGTTCCTTTAATAAGTGGGTGTTAAGTTAAAACCTGAAGTGGATTTGGAAAACCAATAAGGAAAACTATATACTATACAGAATTGTCAATGTGAACTTATCACCAATATACAACTAGCTATGAATTAGGTACTTCTATGGCTTTGTTCTTTGCTTTAGTCTTATAAACCTCTGCTTTTCTCACCATACATATATATCTGATCTACACATAAGCTCAGATGTTTGTGGATAGGATAAAGCACCCTGGAGAACCAAGATACTAATACAATAGTCATAGAAAATACACAAATCAAAGATTAACAGTCAAGAAGGTACATCCAACAACAAAATTAACAAAAACACCAGGCACCAATCATCTTGGTAACTCATAAAAGTGACAGGAAGACAACACTGAGAAATATAAAACATCCAGACATGCTATGGGGGGAAAGGGGACCAAAAGGACTACGTTTAAGATACACAGTGCATGAATTAGAACAAAAAGGTGAAAGAACCTAAAGCTATTTAGTAAACTTCTTAAATTATTGGGGGGTGGGGGGGCTTGCTCACTGGATATATGTTGCCCTGCCTTTTAGTCTTGTAGTTATGAAGTCTACAAACAAAACCAAAGGGGAAAAGCCAGTCACAGTCATGATTGTTGTGTAGTAACATTTAAATAGCATTTAATAGTTTACAAAATGCTTTTCAAACCCACCATCTCAGAGGTATGCTCTCTGGAAAAGGCTAATACAAAGGAATTTAAGTTTAACACAAAAGACATGCTGAAAGATTAGTCTGGCAGTCTCAGAAACCTAGAAGACACTGTTCCTCAGATTATTTGTGACAGTGATTCACTTGGGAAAATGTAAAGCATTGATTAAATGAATTGCATGAAGCTAGGGCTCTAGCAATGCCTTTGTAAGAAGTTTATAACTGTCTAGAGGTGGTTTCATAAAGTATTACAAGAAAGATTTTCAAAAAAAGAAGCAACAGAGTGGCATAATAGAACCTTTCAATGAACTATAAAATTCTATCACATTCTCACTTATTAATGCAAAAATATGGGGTTATTATGCAAAAGAGGAGTTATGTGACCAAAGCAAACTGAAATATTAAAACATCTTTATGGGGGAAATTTCATGAATTCAAAAAACCTACGAGGGAGGGTATAGCTTAAGTGGTAGAGCCCATGTTTAGCATGAACAAGGTCCTGGGTTCAATCCCCAGTACCTACTCCAAAAACAAATTCAATTACCTCCCCCTCAAAAAAATAAATAAATAAATAAAAAGCACAAGAGGTATAAGTTGTCTTCCAGTCTACAGAGATGGTTATTGACTTTTAAAACCTTTTCTATTGCTGTTTAATCGGTGAGAAATAAAAGTAGTTTTCTCTGGGCAAGAAATTAACTACTCTTTAATATTCTACTTCTTGTGAGAGTAGTATAGGAGATAATTCTTTGTCACAGATAGATCTCTATTAGGTAAAACACAACAGCTTTATAAACTTTGATTTTCCCAAAAATCTTAGTAAGTTTTTCATATAGCACCAAAGTAGATCAGCTATTACAACAAACTCCTATGTGCCTATCAACTCAGCTTCAACAACTATCAAACATTTTGTTCTGTTTGCTCCACCTAACCTCCTCTGCAGCATCTGACACTATAACACTCCATCCTTCTAGGTACTTTTCCTTTTGTTCTGTGACACTGCTTTTCTGGTTCTTCTCCTCCTCTGACTATTCCTTCCATGGTTCATGCTCTCCCTACCCACTGTTTAACCAGTTTGGAAAAAAACAAAGAATCCAATGGGATTTTGGAACTATTAAAGACATGTCACTTACTGCTTTAAACTAGGATCACCTCTTTACCTAATTTTATCTCCCATTACCAGTTTCCAGGACAATCAGTAAACACTTAAAGTTTGCTAAGTGAGTTAACAAAACTCAAGGCACTCATCACTTTTTAGGCACTAAACCTGAAGGGAGACAGACACATGAAAATCCTGAATCTAGGCTAAGAGCAAACAGCTGGTACAAATCTCTGCCCCTTCTTAATGAAAGCCCAGAATATACCACACCTAGTAGTGACCTTCACATATATCCAAAATTTATAGCCCAGCTTTCCTAAAAAAACTGAAGTATTAGCATTTGGGTATCTCCATCCTACTCCAGAGAACTGCAGTCAGATAAGCTAAGAATCTTGAATCTTCCATAAACATTTCCTTTCTTACCTTGAGCTCTCTTTTTTTTTTTTTTTTTGGACCCTCATTTATTCTTATATCAATCTGAACTTTAAGTTTTGCCTAAAATGAATTTTTATTTATCTTCCCTTGTTTCTGCATTCTGTGGTACGTAATAGGTTAACAGGTGAACTCTTACCTTGTTTCATCCTTGGGTCTGGAGCCATCATCATTCTGTGAAGCACCTTTAACATCAACAAAATTTAGACAGAAAATGAGTTTTAAAAAGTAGTTTTCAAAAACTATCCCCAAATTAAGTCCAGGGCATACTCGGTAAAGAATGAAGATCTTTACAATAGTATGTTTCTACTTTATAATTATGAATTTAAAAGTAAAGAGACTTTTATTCCTCTTAAGGAAAACGAATGTCTCTGACGATGATACTTTTCAGTGTTTGTCAAATGTCATATTTGGGAAGACAGGTGTTAAACTAACCATCCTCCACCACCACCCACCCAAGAAGTAAAAATAGATGAATGGGAAGTCTGTGCAGAAATGAACAACTGCCCCACACCCAATTTGTTGAGTAAAGTGAGGTCTGAGAGCTACAAGTCTACCTAATTAGCAAATTAAATAAAGGCTGCTTCTTTCCAAAGACTCAAAAAAGAAGATTAACAGTTGTACTTAAGAAAAGGAAAACACCAAGACAAACTGTATTGTTACCTCCTAAACAGAAAAACAGGAAAGTATCAAAGAAAATGTTACAACTCTCAGACTCAGCTGGAATACTAAATTTGTTCCTTGAGTAAGGATAGCAGTAGGGGTGGTAGAATGGGAATGTAAAGCTCTCTAATTTTTAAAGCTTGAAGAAGTGGGAAGAACAAACATGCTGAGTGATATTTGTATCACTTGAAAAAGGTTTATTTATATAACTGATATTTTAAGAAAATTTATCCACCAAAAACAATGAAAATTTGTAAGTACCAAAAGAGATAATGCTGTCTCATCAGGAAAATCCAATCTTCACAGTACATCTAAATATAAAGCAAGCTATTATTTGGTGACTTTTAAATATGTCTGACCAAAATTCAGACATATTTCCTTTCATAAACATTGTTTTAAATTAACCAAAAAGTTAAAGTCTGAAAGAGCAGACTTCTTATAAGAATCATCCTATGTGTTCTTCCACAAAAAGTCTGACTGAATATGCACACAAAAAGGAATCCAAAAACCTGCAACATTAGAAAAATAGCAGAATACAAAGGCAACCAACCAAACAATGCACAGGTGCTAGAAATTCAACTTTAATGCTATGCTCTAATTCTCATTTCTTAAAGTTACAGAAATGAAACCAATCAAAAAACAACAAAAGTACAGTTTCCACCGCAGGTGCTTGTGGGCTTAACTAACTGGGTTTTGTCTGCTTACTTACAACAATTCACGATTTGATTTAAAGTTCCTAAGTTTTCAAGTGTGAAACCAAAAGCATACTGGAAAGAAAAGGAAGTAACAAATATTTGTGTTTCAGTCTTGACTCTGCATCATACTGGTTGGTGTGATACTGGACATACTACTTAAGCTCTCAGAGTCTCACTTTTCTTTATACACAAAATGCAGGTAATGACTTACAAAACTGTGATGGTCAAATTAGTATATATGTAAACACACTAACATAGTGCCTGGCACCTGGTAAACATTCAAAGAACAGTAGCTTTTTTATCTGGTAACTCCAACCCTAAAATCCACCACAACTTCCCAGTTAAAACTTCTCTTTACTTCAAGGAATTAGGTTAAATTCTGTCAATTATTTTCCTACTTGAGTGGAAAAGTCCACTTACGTAGAAAATAAACTGTAACGTTATAAGTATAAATATGCAGCTTAGAGTCTACTCTGATATATGAAGACTAATATGCTTTACTAATTATTAAATATTCTGCATTAGCAGTAGTTTCAATTTATAGGGAAAAAACTTCGGAAGCTACAAATACTGAGGTTTTAGAGCAGTTTAACAATGTAATTTAACTTTTATTATCTTCCAGAATTCCAATTTATAGAAAAATGTAACCAATATAACCATTACAGCATTCTTGTGAATAGCAGTCAATTAAAATGAATGTGTCAATACTGAAGCAGTATGACCATTTCAGAAATTTCTCTCCCATCCTCATTAACCCCAAAGAACCAACCTAGAAAACACACTAGGACTACCTTAAAGGACCTGCTATCAAAAAAAGGTTATGAGTTAAAGAGGAAGTACGAAGTCTTCCAAAGTAGAAACAGAAGTATGGCAGCATCTGACAGCTGCAAAATGTTTCAGAATGCAATTTCTAAATAAAAAGACCTTGTCAGACTAACAAGGAAACCATTAATCCACTCTTTGTCTTACCTCTAAAATCTACATTTCAAGTGAAAATACACTTAGTAGCACATTAGAAAGGTATGGAAATATCTAAAGGTAATCCACTGAGAAGTAGTTTTATTAAGTATGCTAGCTGTGCAGGCACTAATTCAGGTGCCATCAAACTTCTTTTAATCATATTTATTCCCTTTAACAAACACTAGTAAATTATAAAATATACCAGCATGCATATAGTAAATTGGTTCTGTCATTATTTAGTTCAAAAACATCTCAATAAATGTAGCCTACAAGAATGGAAGAGGACTGGCAAATGGATTCCAGCTTGTACTGGTTTGTCTGGTACAGTATTTAAAAGAATTCTGAATCAAATTTAAACTCAGACACTGCTACAGAAAATAAACTATGTTTGCCACTGGCACTGTAAGAGATGTGGCACTAAATATACCATATTAACTGTTATTGTTGGCTTACCAAATGAATACTTCATATATATCAATTCATCACTCATAGGGCCAGCTATATTCTGCCTTTATTTGGCTAGCTTTTCAACTTAAGGAAAAATGTTTTCTTCATAGAAACAATGCACTAAAAGGAAATTTTAAAATGATCAATCTCTCTTCTTAAAAAGAAATAATTTCTTTAACGTGAAAAAGAATAGCAGTAGCTACAACATACTACAGTGACTAATGTAAGAAGAATCATTAAAAATTCCTATTCAAGAAGTGATTACTTACTTTGTGAACACGTAGTTTCACCGTTAGTAACAACTTCTGAATCTAACTGCAGCCCATCAAGACAAATCGACAAATCTCCTATTGTCTCTGTTGGTTCTTTGTCACCTACCAGCTGTAAAGTCACAACTACTTCCTCAACTGGAAGAGAATAAAATTACAGAAAACGGTCACTTTTTTTCCTTTAAGTCATCTTAACTGTTAAAAACAATGTCAGAAAAAATTTACATTTTTATGTATACAATTTGTTTTAATAAACTTCACCCAAGGTTTCAGACCTTTTAATGCCAAAATATTTTAAAAATAGAGCAAAATTTGCTAATGTTTAATATCCACAGTGTAAAATACTGAATAGCTCAATCATCTTATTTATTATATTCATTCCCTCTTTATATAAAATGAGCCAGCAGGACATTTAAGACCACTCAAAAATATATGCTTGGCAGGGGAGGGTATAGCTCAAGTGGTAGAGTGCATGCTTAGCACCTCCTCTAAGAATAAATAAATAAACAAACCTAATTACCTTCCCCTAGCAAAACAAAAACAAAAACAAAAACAAATACATGCCTGAATTATACTGAGTGAAAACATATAATTTAAGAATGAATTTTATCTCATAAATCCTAAGTGAGAAATAAAATTCTTAGAAGTATTTTTAGATAATCAAGGGCTTAAAAAATGTTTTGAAATCATGACATTAAAATAAGCATGTTTCAAGTTTTTATGTATCTTCAGTATACACAGATATATATAAAGAGATATACACATATAAATAAAACCACAACCATCTAAAATGAGAAATTTAAAAAAATAATCATTTGGGGGGGGAGGGTATGGTTCAGTGGTAGAGTATGTGCTTAGCATGCACAAGGTCTTGGGTTCATTCCCCAGTACCTTCATTAAGAAATATACAAATAAATAAGCCTAATTACCTGCCTCCCTCAGCAATCATCATCATCATCTGAAAAGGAAACCTGTCAAAATATTAACCATATCTGTGTCTCTGTAGTGAGATTTTTCCTTTATTTCTGCTCTATATTTTTTAGTTTTCCATAATTGAATATACAGCACTTCAATAAGTATCTATTTACTAAATAAATATTCAAAATATTGGCTCCAAAAATGAATGGCCAAATCATGGTTACTGAGAATGCGTTAAACGGGTCAAGATTCATCTCCCTATTAATAGTCTAACAAAGAAAATCTTAAAAACAAATAGTGAATATAGTCATTCCCCACATTTAGCCTATGAATTTCTTACAGAAAAACAAAACCTGAGCATACTTTCTATTATTTTTACATACATACATTTCATATTGTTTGACTTTAATGTTTCATAGATATCTAATGCAGCAGTTCCCAACAAAACATCAGATTTCAGTGTCTGGTGACTCCACACACGAAAATGTAATTTACTCACAGGGGTAACAATACTGTGAAAAAAGATGAAAAAAAGATTATTTACATTAAGTATCACAATGTAATCCTAAATAAATTACAATTAAGGTTTTCACTGCACCCCTTATAGTTTACTGTACAATCAATATTACCTATATTCTGTCATCTTATAAAAAAAATCTACATGCTACATGTTTGCACAGTCTTCACTTGTGGCTGAACATTAGGGGCAACTTCATGCATGGATCAGCAATAAAAGCAAAAGTCTTCATCATAATCACAACTACTTTCTCAACTGGAAGAACTTGAGCTATGTGTTCCCCCAAATGCCTTGGCTTAAGAGCAGCAGTACTGATGCTGTGCAACAAAAATAAATACAACACTGTAAATCAACTATATTTCAATTAAAATTTTTTTTTAAATTAAGAATAGCAGAATAATATAGGGCAGCAAGGAAAATTTTTTTTTCTGAACTTTTAAACCACTAAGGAGTTCATGTTGTTATCAGCTTAAGATCCCTAGTACATATTTAGTGAGCACAGATAGCAGTTGATAGAAAATAAATGAGTAGTCTATTATTCTGAACTTCTCTAGTCATTATGGAGGCTGTAACCTTCTGAAGATTTTATTTGTTTTTTTAAAAAATGTTACTCACATATTGCTTAATATAGATTAAATCTCTAATGGGCCACTAATTAAAAACAAAGTCTAAGAAACAATGTTGAAATAAATACAGATAAGGAGCATTAGAATGAACTTGTGCGAATTTAAAAATTAAAGTGAGGTAATTCAACTGTACTTCAATTTATATAAATATATATTCATGTGTGTGTGTGTGTGTGTGTGTGTGTGTGTGTGTGTGTGTGTGTGTGTGTATGTGTACTACTGCAAGCCATAGAAAAAGTGAGCTACTCATAGCCCTCTATTTCAACCCTAAGGAAAGAGCTGCCAAGAATCTTTCTAGGCTCATGACGACCAGCTCTCCCAGCTGTTGTTCACTGGCAACAGTGATACTATTATCAACTAAATAGGAAAATGCAAAGAAAAGGAGAGGCTGGAAAAGCAAAGAACTAAAGAGAAAGGGGACTGGAGGAAGTAGTCTTAAGGGAAAAAGAAAAAACAAAAAAAGATGAGAGAGATAAGAAGAACAAAGAAAATACGTGAAAAACTTTTTTAAAGTAGCATTTCTGCTCACCTACTGTACAAAATATACTGTAGAAAATACTTTCAAACCTACACTGTAAGAGGCTGCTTCCATTTGGGACTGTTCGTATTGTTGCATTTTTCTGTCTTCTTTGACTGTCCATCTACAGTGACTTCCACATACGGACTTGGTCCAAACCAATTCTTTTTATTTTCTTTAAGTTTTGCTGAAATGACTAAGTTAAAAAAAGGGGGGGAGGGGGATTTCAATATTTGAGATGTTAGTTCATCTTTCAATTTAATTTCATAAAGGTTAAACAGAACATTATTATTTTTATTATTTTAATGTTTTTAAGCAGAACTTTTTTTTTTATTTCAGATAAGCAGTTTGCCCTAAAATACTAATTCTATTCATGTATTACTTTTGTATTTCTTCCCAACCTACGAAAAAATGAGACTTGCCCACACCAGCCACCCAATTCCCATCAGTAGACCACCCCACTGTCAGCATCAGTAGTCTCAGAACTCTGAGGTCAATTTAAAAGTGCACTGACAAACTTAGTCAATACATATCAGAATGTCTATGGTGTCTCAGATATTGCTCTAAACTGTGGATAGAACAATTAGAGGCAAGTCCTTGTGATGAAAAATAGCCTAATGTGACAGAATATGACTTGGTACTAAAGAAATCTAAAGAAGTACTTTTAAGCAACCATCTAAATGACAAGGAGCCAGCCATGTGAAGATGGAAGGTAGAAAGAAGGGAAATGCCAGACAGAGGTACAAAAGCTTGGTATACCTGAGGAAAGGCACAGCAAAGAAGGGAAAATGGTAAATGAGGTGAGATCAAATTTAGCTTTGTTAAGCCAAGATAAGGAATTTGGACTTCATTCTAAGCATACTGAAAAGCCACTTAAGGAAGAGAGATACAGATTATTTTTACCATCTCATGTATCTCATTATCTTAGCAAGACCTTCTTACATCCTTAGCCTTCACCCTTGAGGCAGTCACCTTTGCCATAAAACAACCTTGTCCAAGCCCCGTGTGGAAGGTGCAGTAAGTAGACTTGAATCTAGTAGAGCACCCCATGGTTGCCACAGGTGACAACTCATTGCTTCCCTATGAATGAGATGATCACAACCAAGGAAATATTCTACCACCTGGATATCTACTCCAGCAGCAAAGTTCAGAGAATGCCAGTACCCTTCAAGACTAAGGGGCCTTTGTGAGTTGCTAGGTAAGTTTATATAGCAGCTACCAAAGAAACTCAATATACAGTCCAACGCATAGATAGTCTAGGCACCCAGCTGGCACAGTCCCAGGTGGCGGTCCTGAATCTCTCAACTTCATGTACATCAAATACTTCTGTCCACTAGTGCTTGAGAGACTACTAGAGCCATCTAATTAAGAGATGACAATGATTTAGACTAGGGTGGTGAACATGGATATGGGGAGGGAAAAAGACAACCAACAGGATTAGACTGCATGGATGAATCAGTTGGGGAAAAGCAGCAGAAAGGATAACTCCCAGGTTTCTGGAGTGAATAACTGAATGGAAGGTGGTATCATTTAATAAAATGGAAAAGATCTAGGAAATAACAAGTTTGAGGAGGGCAGCAAAGGCAGGAAATCAAGTGTATTATAATAAATGTATAAAATTTGAGATATTTGTGAGAAGTCTTAAGTGGAAGCACTAAGTAAGATGTCTTTTTCAGAAAAGAAAACATTCAAGTGGGGACCAGAGCTATCTCTTGATTAGTATGCACCATAAAGCCCTAGCGCTTAACACAAAGCCTAATTTAATCACAAGACTATCACAGAAAAATAGACAATTCCTATTTTTAACACATTTCTGGTCTGAGAAAAGGTGAAATAGCCCACACAATTATGCATAAGCTCATTTTATCTCAGGGGCTCTTATGGTCCTCTAAAATTGATTAAACCTAGAACCAAGAACAATGCAGATCTGACAGGAAGGAAATGATCTGCCCTCAGTGGCTCTTTTTGGGATGCAAACTTTTGAAAGCTAGTTTGTCACATAATCCCACCCAACCACATGAGAGCCATTTTAGGAAACTTTAAATGGGGAAATAAAAGGAGTAAGGGAAACTAACACGAATTGTTAGTGTTTACTGAGTCTGGCACTTAAATACAGTCATTTCAATACTCAAGATTATTCTGTGACACAGGTATTATCATCTTAATTTTACACATGAAAAAACAAGCTCAACAGAATTTAAAAGTCTGTCCAAAGGTCACTGCAAAGCCTGGGCAAGAGAAATTACTTAAGGGTTCAAATCTCAAAGTTCAGAGGGGGAGGGTATAGCTCAGTGGTAGAGCACACACCTAGCATGCCTGATGTTCTAGGTTCAATCCCCAGTACCTCCTTTAAAGAAAGAAAGAAAGAAACAAACAAACAAACTTATTCCCCCCCCAAAAAAACCCAAAATAATTAAAAACCTCAAAGTTCAGATCACATAAAACTTTCATTATAGTCTCAATACTATAAAATATATCAATGTACTGCTTCCTAAAACCTAAATCCCCACAGTAAATTAAAAGATTAAAAGAACTACCACATGATCCAGCAATACCCCTCCTGGGGATACATCCAGAGGAAACTCTAACTCGAAAAGACACACGCATCCCAATGTTCAGAGCAGCACTATTTACAATAACCAAGATATGGAAGCAATCTAAATGTCCAGTGACAGATGAATGAATAAAGAAGATGTGGTGTATAAATACAGTGGAATATTACTCAGCCATAAAAAGAATGAAATGCCATATGCAGCAACATGGATGGACCTAGAGCTTATCACACTAAATGAGACAGAGAAAGACAAGTATCATAGAATATCACTTTTATGTGGAATCTAAAAAAAAAAAATGATACAAATGAACTCAGTTACAAAAGAGAAAAAGACTCACAGACACAGAAAATAAACTTAGTAAAGAGGAAAGGTGAGAAGGGATAAATTTGAAATTTGGGATTAACAGATACATACTACTATATATAAAAACAGATAAACAAGGACCTACTATGTAGTACAGGGAACTATAATATCCTGTAATAGTCTATAATTGAAAAGAAACTGAAAAAGAATACATATTTATATATGTATGTATATACATATGTATAACTGAATCACTTTGCTGTATACCTGAAATACTGTAAATCAATCATACTTGAATTTTTTTTAAAAGAGTAAAAAAAGTAAAAATGACAAACTGGAAGAAAAGGAATTAGAAAAATGTCATTATTATCTGTCACCTGGGCTACTTCAAGAAGCCTAGGCTACTCTCCAAGAAGCCTGTAATTGTCTGTTTTTATTTTAACTTCTCCAATCCAACCTCTCACAGCTTCTAGAAATTATCTTCCTAGAACAGATACCATCATGTCAATACTTTTCAATGATTCTCTAATGCCTGCAAAATGAAGTTTAAACCCTCCTGGGGCATTTTACATTGTTTACTATATACCTTCACAGACTCTTCCTAGATCAAATCCCACCAGGCCCCTGGTATTCTAAACACCCGTAGCTGTTTGCTGTCCTTCACAAGGGACATGTAATTTCAGGCCTCATATGTACTACCCCCTCCACCATACTGATCCTTCTTCCTTGTCACCCAATAAAATCCTACTTCTTGAGAGACAAATGTCCCCTTCTCTTTGATTGAGTACTTCTTTAAACATAAGAAGTTAAATTGTTCTTGCCTCTCTGCTTCCACAGCATTTTCATATTTATGTATGTTTCCTACAGCTTTTTATTCTGTCTTAGTAAGTTTGTTAGTTTTTACCTGTTTAACTCACCCTGTAATTCCCTTCATGGCAAGGTTATAACCTGTCTTTGTAACTTGCTATTGCACTCAGTGATTTAAACCTGAGAGACATTTAATACTTTTGTTGAACCAAATGATCAGTCATGGTAGAAAACAAGTTGTCCAGCTTTATAGTTACTTACACACATACACATACAATCTACTGCATATCTATCTGATCCTTCTGTTCTTAAAGTAAATGCTTTGATCTGATTTCAATTCTTCATCCTACCTGTCCAACACAAAAAAAAACTTTGATAATTTAAAAATTAAGTAAAAGTGAATCTTTAGCTTATCCAACTTATTTTGAGAACCAGGAAGCTATAGTGAACAAGGGAAAACAAATAAGGGTGCTGAGACCAGTAAATTAGCAGAACAATGAACTGAAAAGAGATAAAACTAGTGAGGCAAGGGCTACCTCTGTGGTCACAAGTCTTGAGAGGCCATGTGAAGCCCCTGTGGCAGAACTATGTCTTCACTGGGCAGAACCGGATATAAACTCTTGACTTTAAACTTTAAGTATGAAGAACCCTTCTGGTCTCTGAGCATTGGAAGCTAAATATATGGTGTTCTAGTAAATTTGGGGAAATGCAGTAATATTTAATTCTAATTAGTAATAACTAAAATAAGATGGTTTCTCTTCCTCAAATGATGAGTTTTAAATAAAGACTGAGACTAATAAATTTCCAGGAAATACCAAAGTATTTATTTTGCCCACAGAAGTATAATGCTAGCATACAGCAGGCATCAAAACACAGATAAATTCAGTATAATAGCTTAAGTTATGTATAGAACATAATTAAACAGGAAATGGCTAAAGACAGGGAAGGATGTAAGAAAACAGACTTATGTCCAAGGTAAAGGACCCAGGCCGTGGAATTAGAGATAAAGAATAGATGATCCAGGAAATGCAAGATTAAAAATCAACACAATTTGATAATGGATGGAGATGTAAAAGGCAAGGACAAAGAGGCAAAGAAAATTTTAAATATGTGATCCACCAATTAGCTTCTTGATAACAGTGTTAACACCTGCATTCTAGTCATAAATTAAATTTTTACTGTTAAACACTAATGATCTTTCACAAAACAGTATCATTCTTGCCATTCATTCTGGCCCCTTTTACATTTTAAGAAGATCAGAATGATAATGTTAAGAAAGAAGACAATGTAAAATAAGCAACCAACCTTATAAAAGATTTAAGCTTAGACTGCTATTAAGATATTAAATTAGATATGAGAAATCCTAGAGGGAGAAAGAAATAAGGAATTAGAAGAATAATTACTGTGCACTTATATACTGTTTTGAAGTTTTTCAACTCATACACTGTTCTTTCAACAACCACGTGACAAAGGTGTTAATATCCTCAGTTTACAGATAAGGAAACTGAGGATCAAAGATATTAGTGACATGCACAAGGTTACACAACTATTAATGATCAGGACTAACGATCAGGAACCAGGACTAAAATTCAACAACATTAACTACCCTAAGATTGGAGTCACTAGTCTGTATAGATTTGTTGATTAAAACTGAGGGTGGAGGGCTAGATGACCACAAGAGCTTAGCTGTAAAAGCTTTAATGGCACACTTGTCAAAACATTTGAGTTAAATATTTATGATTTTGTGCTAAGATTTTTGCATTTATTTGTTAAATTATAGAGGAAAGCTACTGTCCAACACAAGGATCAATACAGACATATTCAATACCCAATAAAAGCGTTAAGAGATCGTTTAAATGCCAACAGAGGTTCTCAAAGGGGCTGCCTCAATCAATTACCTTGATCTATGAAAGAACGGCACAAAAGACAATCTTTCTAATCCAATTCAAACTGAAATAGCGAAATGGCTATTCAGGTTACTTCCATAAATTAGTTAGAATCAAATTACAGAAAGTGTTACTAATGCACTGGGGCTGTACTTTTTTTTTTTTAAGCTTAAGGTGTATAGCATTACAATTTGACTTACATATATCATGAAATGATTACCATAGTCAAGTTAAGTGAACATTCATCATCTATCTCATATAGATAAAAAATTAATTAGAAAAAAAATTTTTTCCTCATGATAAGAACTCTTAGGTATACTTTATTTATGTAAATGCTGAAAAGGAAAAGTGAGGCTGCCTTTCCTTTCATGTCCCTATAAAGAATTAAGTGAAATTAAAACATACCCAAGTTCTCTGAACAATTCACTTATCAATAACACTATGAATTAATTTTTTAAAACTCTGTTTTTCTACAACTTATAATAGCTGCCATTTCTCTGAAGGAGATTTTCTACTTGCTCTCAACTTCGTAAGGGAAAACAATCAGCAAATATATACTATAAACAAATAATGTATGTATGCATGTATACATAGTTAAAAAAATATCAATTTGAGCAGAAACATAGAATAGGATTTTAAGTTTTGACACTAAATTCTATCAGTTTTTTACATCAATTTTCTAAAACATAAATCCAACTCATTGCTCTCTGTTAAAAACTCTTACTACTTTCCATCTCCCTTGGGAAAAAAAAATTTTTTTTAATTTGTATCCCTGACACACCTGAAGGAGATGACCCACTGCCATTAATTCTCATAGCTCCTGGATCTGCAGCAGTGGCTTTTAGGAACATCAAGGAAAGCCTTGTACATTTCCTTCCTTTAAGCCTCTTGCTCTTTGATATTTGCTCCTGATTCTTTTCTACCTTTCTACTGTTAAGTAGTAGCAATGCTTCAAATACCACCTCCTTTCACAGCAACTCTATTCAAATGCTGATCTCTCTTTCCAGACCAGTCATTATTTCTTCTCACCATTACCATATACCCTGGCATTTATACTTTACACTTGTATATTTATGCCGTCCTTGATTCTAGAAGATGTTGAAGCACCTTACAAAAAAAACAAATATTATAGCTGACCCATTAACACAGAATAAAAAAAAATGTCAATTAAGGAGATTTGCACAAAATAAATTAGTTCTGAGGTTTCTGGCATCAAAAGCAAAGAAGTAAATAATAAATTATGGGGGGAGAGTATAGCTCAGTGGTAGAGCACATGTTTAGCATGCACAAAGTCCTGGGTTCAATCCCCAGTACCTCTTTTAAAAACAAATAAATCTAATTACCACCCCCAAAAAAATTTTTTAAAAAAACAATAAATTATGAAGGATACTTGATCCTATTCAATGTGGCACTTTACTAATTTATTATCTGATGCTCTCCATTTGTCTCATATTTAACGATATATTTGTTAAATATATAACTTTTATCCATAATTCATGGTGTTTCTTTTTATTCAAATGGTTTTGCCCTATCGTTATACATTCTCAGAATTTTTAGACCCAAGATTAAAAGCTCTAAAATGGCTAAGAATGTTTTCTTGGGGTGTACTCAGGCATTTGTTAAATGTTTTTCTTACTGTGATAACAATGATAACAAATAAGACAGTCAGTTTATGCAGAGAAAAAGTCTAAAAGAATATAAACCTAAATCTACATCTAAAACAATGTAACAGTATTTATCTCTGAGGACTGAGATGATAAATAAGCACTTCTCATTTTATTTTACTGAGTTTTTAAAAATAAAATCATGTATAGTACTTATGTAAGCTGAGAAGTTTAAAGAATTAAAGAAGTTTAAAAGATTGTTCCAATCAAAGGTTTCAACATTAAGCTGCACCAAAAAACACAAGTCTTAAGAAGCGTGGCCCAGTGTAAATAAGCTTACCCCAGGGTACCGTGAGGACGGGGAAGGGAGAAACAATTAGAACCTGGCTTTAGCCAAGAAATATTAATCTTTTGTTGAGAATCAGACATGGCTAAGGAAAGAGATTAGAGTTAGTGAAAGAATTCCCCAAAATAAACTCTAGGACGCTGTCATCCTAAGAAGCTGTTTCCTTTGTATAATGCAATCACCTTTAGATTCTTGAGGAAAATAATAAGATACAGTTTGTAGCCTAATATTAAAAATCCAGAGTCAGATTTAAGTCAGGTATAGCAGAAACAAAAATACTATACAGAGGGTAACTGCTCTATAGACAATAAATGCCATTAAATTAAAATGAGAGAGACTGAAGTTTCACTGTGTGATAGACACATAAACATGTCTGAAGAAAAATTCAGTGCCTCACCTTGGCTAGAGCAAATAGCTCCTATATAAAGCCTAGAGAGACCATAAGGAGAAAGACTGTAAAAAGTCTTAGCCTAGTTTAAAGAAATTCTACACCATAATCAAGGAGACACACTGAAGGTTTCTGAGCAGGTGGCATATTAAGAACATTAATCTGAAAGTGATATACTTGGTTAGCATAGTTAGAGAAAGAAACAAAGACAGAGATATTAGTTTAGGTAAGTAACAACAGTAACCCCCAAAATTTAAAACAGACATTTCTCCAAAAAAAGATACATAAATGGATACTAAGCACAAGAAAAGATGCTTAACATCACTAACCATAAGAGAAATGCAAATCAAACCCATGAGATACCACTTCACATCCATTAGGATGTCTCTAATCAAAAAGAAAAGCACTGCAAAGATGTGGAGAAACTGTAACCCTTACACATGGCTGATGGTAATATAAAATGGTGCGGATGCTTTTAAAAATAATTTGGAATTCTTCACAATGTTAAATGTGGATATTATATGACCCAGTGATTCTACTCCTAGGTATATACACAAGAAAACTGAAAACATACACCTTCACAAAAGCTTGTATACAAATGTTCACAGCACTATTCCTAATAGCCAAAAAAGTGGAAGCAACCTGAACATCCATCAACAGATAAATGGATAAAGTTACGTCCAGACATGGCATATTATTTGGCAATAAAAAGAAGTTATATACTAACACATGCTAAAACATAGATGAATGTTGAGAACAATATTATGATAAGAGAAAAAAGTCAAAGACAAAAGGCCACTCATTTTATGATTCTATTTATATGAGACATCCAGAATAGGCAAAGCTACAGAGACAGAAAGTAAATTAATGGTTAGCTAAGGCTGAGGGTGTTTGGGGAACATGGAGCAGGGCTTTCTTTCTGGAGTGGTAAAAATGTTCTAAAATTGACTGTGGTGATGGTTGCACAACTCTGAGAATATACTAACAACCACTGACCTCTAAAAGGGTAAACTGTATGGTATGTGAATTACCTCTCAACAAAGCTGTTAATAAAATCCAAAACAAAACAAAATACAATAGCAATTGTCCAAGCATGTTTAATGAAAAAAAAAACAAACCCCAAATCCTGTATAATATATGCAAGAATATTTTGAAATAAAAAGTGTAATTTTTACATACCTAAACATTATGTTCATTCATTCAGCAAATATTAATTCAGCACCTGATATGTAACAGCCACTAAAGACTTTCTTAGGATTTTTTTTTTTAATATTAGGGGGTAAAAAAAGTAAAGCAATAATCTTTTTAAGACTTACCAGTAATCTGAAGTTGTGATTTCATGGTCAGGCTACCCATTGAACCAAGCTGTGATCCACTGTCAGACATACCACAAACAGTACGGCAAACCTGAAAATGGCAAAGAAGGCACTATAAACGTCAAAAATTCCTACTTAAAAAATATATAAATAGTGCTAACTAGGCCATTTCCATGTTCCACTGAAGGCCATATAATAACCAGTGGCCTTCACATTGCTAAATTCAATTTTCAATTCTAGTATTCCTCCTGCCTACCCTGTCAGCAAAATCTGACATGGCTGATCATTCCTTTTTCCATGGTTTACTTTCTTCCTTTGAGTTCCCAAGACATTCTCTAGGTTTCTGTCCTACCTACCTAATGTTCCTTCTCAGTCTCCTTTGATGATTCCTTCTGTTCTCTCCATTCTCTTAATATTGCAGTGTCCTAAGGGCTCAGTTCTCAGTTCCCTCCTCTCTCATCTCTCCATATTCATTTTCTCAAGGATATCATCCAGTGTTATTACGACTTTAAGTATCATCTATATACCAACAAGTCCCAACTTTATATATTTCTATCTCCGACTTCACTCCTGAAGTAAACAACTTCACTTGTGTATCTAAAAGACATTCCAAACTGAACACATCCGAAACTGAACTCCTAGATGAATATAAAGACATCCAATGTTCGTTGATTAGAAGACTTAACATCGTTGAGATGGCAGTAGTCCCCAAAATGATCTACAGATTAAACACATTCACTATTAAAATCCCAACTGTCTATTCTATAGACATTCACAAGTCAATACATGGAAATACAAAGGACCAGGAATAGTCAAAACAATCTTGAAAAAAATAAAATAAAATTGGAGGACTCACACTTCTCAATTTCAAAACTTACTGCAAAGCTACAGTAATCAAGACAGTATAGTATTGGCATAAGCATAGATATATAGATTAATGAAATAGAACTGAGCCCAGAAATAAATCCAAATATCTATGGCCAACTGATTTTTGACAGGCGTACTAAGACAAACATTTCAACAAATAGATATTCATGTGCAAGAGATCCCTACCTCATAACCATGGATAAAAGTTAAATCACAGTAGATCACACACCTAAATGTAAGAGCTAAAACTATAAATCTCTTAGAAGAAAACAGGTATAATTCTATGTGACCCTGCACATTAGATAGTTCCTTAGATATCACACTAAAAGCAACAAAAGGAAAAAAATGATAAATTGGATATAAAAATCAAAAATTTAAACTTTCGTTTTCCAAAAACACCATCAAGAGAGAAGCCAACCCACAAAATGGAAGAAAAATTTTGTAAATCATGTATCTGATAAAAGTATCTAGAATAAAGAACTGTTACAACTCAGCACAAAAAGACAAATAACTGAAAAACTGCAAAAGAACTGAACAGGCATTTCTCCAAATAAGATAATTGCAAATCGCCAATAAGTACATGAAAAGATGCTAAACATCATTAGCCATCAGAGACGTGCAAATCAAAACCATAAGGAAATAATACTTTACACCTACTAGGATGGCAATAATCAAAATAACAGATAACAAATGTTGACAAGGATGAAACTAGAACGCTCACACAGTGCTGGTAAAAAATGTAAAATGGTGCAGCTGCAGCAGAATATAGTTTTATGGTTCCTCAGGAAGTTAAACACTGAATTACCATATGATCTAGCAATTATACCCCTAGGTATATAACCAAGGGAAATGAAAACATGTCCACACAAAAACTTGAACATGAATGTTCACAGTAGCATTATTCATAACAGCCAAATATAGAAACACAAATGTCCATCAACTAATGAGCAGATAAATAAAATGTGGTATAGTCATACAATGGAATATTATTCAGCAATGAAAAAACACTAGTAAATGCTATATCATGGATAAATCTTGAAGTATTATGCTAAGTGAAAGAAGCCAGTCACAAAGGACCATATACTGTATGATTTCACTTACATGAAATGTCCAGAGTAGACAAATCTATAGAGATGGTAAGTCAATCACTGGTGGGCTAGGGTTAGGGCTGAGTGGATGGGGTATTGAGTGACAGCTAAGGGGCACAAGGATTCTTTTGTAGGTAATGATGTTTAAAATTGATTGTGGTGATGGATGCACAACTCTGAATATACTAAAAGCTACTGAACTGTATGTTTTAAATGGGTATACTGTATGGTATGTGAAATACATCTCAATAAAACTGTTTAAAACAAAAAAATTAGGGAAAAAAATTTTCTAGACTAAATAATTTTAATACCAATGGACTATCACTAGAAGAATTTCTACAGAATGTACTTGAGGAATAAGGAGAATGATCCTCAAAGGAAGTTCTGCAACTAAAGACACAAAAGTGACTAAGAAAGGGGTAACATTAGGTAAATCTAAAATACACATAATGATGTCTAATTTGGGGATTTAAAAATAAAAATAAAATACTGAATAACAGCATTAAAGTCAGGAATGAAGGTAACTGGAGTTAACTGTTCCAAGATCCTTGTAGTGGGCAAGGCAAAGATATTGATTAATTTTTGTGAAGTTAATATGCAAGATTTCAAAAGAATGCAAAAAGTAAAACCAAAAAAGAAAATAAAGTATGTGGGGAATGAATTTTCACAAAAAGATGATAGAGTACACAAGTGTATCTGAATTCCCTTTCAAATTCTCCCTAAACTCTGGTGAAGGAATTTTAAAAATTAAAAAAGCAGTAATAATGAAGGTCAGGAAAAACAGAAGTAGAGATAACAACCAAGTAACTTGCTCCAAACAGATGGACCAATGCTAACTATAGCACACTCAAGAAAGTGGACTCCTATCCTGTTGGTAATTGGGAAAAGCCAAGAACCAAGATGGTTTACTTATAGCAGCCTCAAGAGAATGTACCAAGTGATTAATCACTGGAAGTAGGAAGTAAAGTTGGGACACAGAAGCAGAATTGGCTGAAAGCTTCTTACCAAGCATTCTGATTGCTAAATTCCCTATTTGACAACACAAGGCTTGGGTTTTTCCCCCTCTATAGAGGGGAAAATAGAGTATGCCTGGAATGGGAAATGCCAGGCACAGGTGAAGGCTGAAGAACAGTAACAAGAACAGGAAAATTAAAGGAATATATGCAAACTGAATGACAAAATTCCCATCCTCTTTTCCCACTAGGCTCCCAACCCACTGTAGACAAGACTTAACCAACCAGGCAGGAGACTGGGTAACTTCATAAGAAGACTTGTCCCAACAGTACACCTGACAGCACTATAGTCCTCTCCTCCCTACATGCACACTCAGAGCTCCCAGTCTGATTTTAAGTCTCCCACCCTTAAACATGAAAAAGTTGTGAAAAGCTTCTATCATGAAAAGCAAAAGAAACTTTATAAAATACATCAACATTCCTGAGAGAGACAAAAAGATACTACCTACATTCATCAGACAAAAACAGGATGCCATTAAAAAAGTACATTTAGGGAAAAGTTAACTAGCATGAAAGCTCTTCCCAACAGGAACAGCCTAAACTATGGAGATGGGCTACAACAATCTGGTCAGCTCTTGAGTAGCCTAAAATTGCAAGCTCTGTACATAGATTTCATTTTATCAGAGCATTGGAATTGGGATCAACTAATACCTGTACTACCAGGCTGACAAATTAACTTGATTGCCAGGGCTATGCTATAATTTTAAACAATTGTGCAGCTTTAAACTACATTTTGGTCCTTATGAGGACTGACTAGCAACATGTCCTGTTTTTCCTATGAGACCAGACTACACAGTTGAGTTTTCCATTCTTTCTTTACATAAATATCTTTACCTTAAACCTCCATTATCTAAGAAAACTTATAATTTGGGAGAGGCTAATTAACAGAATTTCCAAATACATTATGGGTAGAATATGAATGACTCATGCGGTCAATGTCATCTAATTTACAATGACCAACATATAGTACTAAGTAAGCACCATCACATGCACTTTAGTTCTTAGATCACAGAATGTCTTAAATTTGATACCCTGCAAAGTTCTTTTGCAAAGGGCCAGAGAGTATATATTTTAGACCTTGTGGGCCATATGATCTTTCTCACAACTGCACAACTGTCATTGCAGTGTGACAGCAGTCACAGAAAATACATAAAATGAATTAATGAGACTGTGTTCCAATAAAACTTTACTTATAAAAACAGGCAGAGAGCCAGATTCCTCCCATGGGCTGTAGTTTACTAACACCTGCAACCATCAAATTTAAAAAAACTTGATAACACCCTATATACATTACCATTATGGCTAAACACTGAGAAATATGAAGAGGCAAAAAATTTCTTGAGATATTAGAATAAAACAGTTGAATAGAATAAAACAGTTGGGTGAGAAAAATCTGACTTTCTTTTTTTTTACATCCTCCTCTTTATTCCCATTACTACTGCTTTCATTTGGCTCTCCCTGTACTATCACTCATTTCAGTATTTCTCCTCGCACCCCAATCTGTCCACAGTGTTGTCAAAGGATTTTTGAGATGAACTCTCTACACCTCTGATGATACTCCCTGATCCTCCCTGATCCTGGCTTGCCTATTTTCTTATTTCACATGCCACTCTCCAATACACACCCCATGGTCCAACCACATAAAATTTACTCATCATATCCCCAAATGACATCTGTTTAACACTTCTGTGATTTACTCATCGTTTTTTCTGTTCAAATTTTGCCCTGCTACTTCCCCAAATTCCCATTCATCTGGTCTTCTCTTATCCTTCAATGTTCTGTTTAAGTATCTCATCTGGTAGCCTTCCCTAAACTCCAAAGCAGAAATAGTGAACTTCTTCTTCTTGTCAACTCTATAGCTTATATTCCAGGAAATATTATAACACATTAAGTTTGCAGACTTTGGAGTCTGATAGATCTAGATCCACATCTCAGCAATGAAAATTTAAAATCTGTCCGAAGGACAATATCAACAGAGTGAAAAGGCAATCTACAAAATAAGGTTTGCAAATCATTCATCCAAGGGATTAATATTCAAAATATTTAGAGAACTCCTAAAACTCAACAAGGAAAAAAAAAAACTCAATGCAAAAATGGACAAAAGATTTGAACAGACATTTCTCCAAAGAAGAAAGGCCAGTAAGTACATGAAAAGATACTCAACACTTCTATGCAAATTAAAACCACAATGAGATGCTACCTCACACCCATCAGGATGGCTACTATCAAAGAGAAATTCCAGAAAATAACAAACGTTCTCAAGGATATGGAGAAACTGGAACCCTTATACATTGTTGGTAGGAATGTAAAACAGTACAGCTACTATGGGAAACAGTATGGCAGTTCCTAAAAAAATTTTAAATAGAATTACCGTATGATCCAGCAATACCACTTCTTGGTACATACCCCAAAGAACTGAAAGCAGGATGTTGAAGAGTTATTTGTACATCCATGTTCATAGCAGCATAATTCATCATAGCTAAAATGTGGAAGCAACCCAAGTGTCTATTATTGAATGAATGAATAAGTAAAATGTGGTATATACACACAATAGGTTATTATTCAGCCTCAGAAGGGAAGGAGAGTCTGACACACGCAACAACATAAATGAACCTTGAGGACATTATGCTAAGTGAAATAAGCTAGCCACAAAAAAATGATTCCACTTACATGAGGTACCAAGAGTAGTCAAAATTAGACACAGAAATTAAATGAATGGTGGTTAACAAGGGCTCAGGGAGGAGGAAATGGGGAGTTATTGTTCATTGAGTACAGAATTTCAATTTTGCAAGATGAAAAGTGTTCTGGGGGTGGATGATGGTCAAGACTGCACAATGATATGAATGTGCTTAATACCACTGAAACGTACACTTTAAAATGGTTACTATGATAAATTTAATGTTATTTGTACTATACCACAATTTAAAAAAAAAAAAGGCAATGCCATTTGCTCTTTTGGTTTACTGGTTCTCAGGGAAACAGGGTGCCAATTTGTGAGGAGACTTAAGCAGCCCTATAAAAAGATCTATGTGGCAAAGAAATGAGTGCTTCCGTCAACAGACAGCACCAACCTGCCAGCCAAGTAAGAAAGACATCTTAGAGGCTGATCCTCCAGCCCCAGTAGCCTTCAGTCAATATCTTGACTATGACCTCAAGAGACCCAGGGTCAGAACCATCCAGCTATGTATGCCATTTTTGAATTTCTGTCCCACAGAAACTATGTAAAACAAAAAGTTTTTGTTATTTTAAGTAGCTACATTTTGGGATAATTTCTATGTACCAACAGATAACTAATAAAATAGTAAAACCAATGTATAAAAGATGAGAAAACAGGTATTTATGATTTATATGGTCTCAGAGTACTACCACACATTTTATTAATTACAAAGGGAAATGTATACTATTATAATAGAAAGCTGACAGTATCACACTAACCAAGTAAATAAACTTACCAACACCATTTAGCATGACAACCTGCCATTACTGTGTCTCCTGATACAATGAAGGGGAAAAAAAAAAAAAAACAGTACAGAATATGACCTAGACTAGTATTCTTGCCCCAAAAATGTTTAACTTGAATCTAATAGTAAGGAAATAATTATAACCAAAATACATGACACTATACAAGTCAACTGGCCTGGATGTTGAAAAAAATTAAACTTGAAAATCTAAAAAGGCAAGAGGACTGTTCAAGATCAAGACGCTAAAGAGGCAAAACAACAAAATGTGTGACCCTTGATTAGATCCTAGATCTGGGGACAAAAAAACTTTTGGTGACAACTGGGAAAATATGAATATGAATAATAGATGACATTTTCAAATTGTTAATTTTCTTCAAAGTGTTAACACATACTATTTGGTTACATAGGAAAATATCCTTTTTCTTGGAAGAAGTAATGCAAAAGTGTTTAGGGGCCATATCATAATGGCTGCAAATGACTTCCTTGTAGTTCAGCAAAACTGAAAGTACATCTATCTAGAAAAAGAAAGTAAATGTGGCAAGAGGTTATTAACTGGTCAATATAGGCAAGGTGTTTACAGGTATTCACTGTACTATTTTTTTCAACTTTTCTATAGATTTGATTTTTTCAAAATACAGAACTGATTTCTTTTAAATTATAAAGTATCCCATCACAATCAGATACCATAACACTCTTATTAGAATGATTAAAAAAGAAAATATTGCTAATACTGATAAGGATGCTAAGCGTCCTCATATACTGCCGGCTGAAATGCAAAATGGTACAGACAATGTGGACATTCTGACCATTTATAAAGTTTAACACATTTATCAGACGACCTAACAACTCCATTCTTACCCCATTCTTAGGTATTTGCCTTAGTGTGGAGGTTCTCAATCAGAGACTACTTTGTCCTCTCAGATTCTTTTTTTTTTAATTTAACAGTGGCAGTGTGAGAAGCAGGGAGTTGCTACTGTTACCTAATGGGCAAAAGCCAGGAATGTTGCTAAACATCCTACAATATATAGGACAGTCCTCCACAACAAAGAATTATCCAGCCCAACATGGCACAGTGCCAAGATTGAGAAACCCTGCCTAGGGAAATAAAAACATTATGTCCATATAAAATCTGTATAGGAATGTTTATATTAGCTCTATTCATAGTTGCCAATAATGTGAAACAACCCAATCTCCCTCATTAGGGTACATTCATACATTGGAATACTACTCACCAAAAAAAAAAAGAAAAAGAAAAAAAGGAACATGCAACAACTTGGATGAATCTCACAGGCATCACACTGAGTGAAACTGTCTCAAAAAGTTTACGTATGTACTATTGCATTTATGTAACAGTCTCCAAAAGACAAAACTAAAAGAACAGAGAACCAATTTGTGGCCGCCAGGGGTTAAGAGCTGAGGGTGGATTGACTACAAAAAAATGCAGCACAAGGATTTCTGGTGTGATGAATTGTATCCTGATTGTGGTGTTAGTTATAAGAATCAATGTGTTAAAATTCATATAACTGTGCAACCCCCAAAAATGCCAGTTTTATTGTATGATAAATTTTTTTTGATTTTTTATTTTTTGATTTACAATGTTGTATTAGTTTCTGGTAACAGCATACTGATTCAGTTTTATTTATTTGTTTTTTTATTTATTTGTATGTATGTTTGTATGTATGTATATACATACACACACACACATATACACATATTCTTTTTCATTACAGGTTACTACAAGCCATTGAATATAGTTCCCTGTGCTATATTATAAGACTTTGTTGTTTTATCTATTTTGTACATAGTAGTCTGCATCAGCCAATCCCAAACTCCCAATTTATCCCCTCCTCACCCCTCTCCCCCGTAACCGTTAAGTTTGTTTTCTCTTTCTATTTTATAAATAAGTTCATTTGTGCCATTTTTTTAAGATTCCACATGTAAGTGATATCATGTGATGTTTGTCTTTCTTTGACTTACTTCACTTAGTAAGATAACCTCTACGTCCATCCATGTTGCTGCAAATGACATTATTTCATTCCTTTTTATGGCTGAATAGTGTTCCATTGCATACTATATCATATTTTCTTTATTCATTCATCTGTCAATGGACATTTAGGTTGCTTCCATGCCTTGGTTATTGTAAAAAGTGCTGCTATGAACATTGGGGTGTATGTGTCTTTTCTGTTTAGTTTTCTCCAGATATATGACCAGGAGTGGAATTGCTGGATCTGTATTATGAATTTTAAGAACATTTAAAACGTTAATAAAAAAATGTAGAAGGCTACATATACTATGTACTGGGTTGAACAATGTCTCCCATAAAATTCACATCTACCTAGAATCCAGAATGTGACTTTATTTGGTTTTATAAGGTCTTCACAGAGTTTATCAAGTTAAGATGAAGTTATACGGAATCAAGATGAAGATGTAGGCAGAGACTGGAAAGATGTACACACAAGCCAAGGAATGCCAAGGATTGCAAGCAACCATCAGAAGCTAGGAGAGAGGCATAGAACAGATTCTCCCTCTGAGAGGTTCCAATTCTACTGACACGTTATTTTGGCCTTTTGGACTCCTTAACTATGAAGAATAAAGTTCTACTGTTTTAAACTACCCAGTTTATGGCAATTTGTTATGGCAGTCCTACAAAATTAGTATACCCTATGATTCTATTCACATGACACTCTAGAAAAAGCAAAGCTATTGGGACAGGAAATACATCAGTGCTTCCTAGGGGATGGGTTTGGGGAGAGATGAATGACTACAAAAAAGCACAAGTAAAGACTCCAAGTGTTTGTCAAAATTCAAAGACCTGATACCTGAAAAGGATGCATTTTGCTACGTGTGAGTTACAGTTCAACAAACCTGACTACAAAGAGTATTCCCAATGTGAATGACCAAAAAAAAAAAAAAAATTGCTCTTAATCTAGCTTCTACAATAAAAAGAGAAAACAACAACAACAAAAAACTGACATCAGATCCCCTGCTTGAGGAGTATCTTGGGGTCCAGGACCCATCCTTCCTGTCTAGCATCTCCCTTCTACCTCCATACCTCACTGCTAGATTAACTTATCTTTTTAAATGTTCCTTTCATTTTATAATTTATTCTTCTTTCACCTCCTCTAACCTCCTCCTAACACTCAATTTCTAAAGCCAGTTTCAACACTGCCTCCATCGACAGCTTTAAAATTTGTAAGATACAGAGACGAAGATAGATGACTCTACATGAATTTCCCATGGAAAACAACTGATTTTTCACATGATTTTTAAAAAATCTTTCACAATCAAATATAGTGGTGTAGAGTCTGTATCTTCACCTACTAAACTACTGTAACTTGAACCACGGAAGGTATCAGTATGAATCTAAGATCTAGCACCATATTAAAATATCTACTACCTATTAGTCACTTACAAAGAAACTTAAAATAGGGTCAATTCCTAATACTTTTACATCATTTATTTTAAGTAATGTTTACTATCACACTAGAAAAATGTGACAGAACGTCTAATGTAAAAAGAAGGTGCTAAAACATTGCCAGCAGTAAAAACTAACCTTAACATCTTCCTGAAAGGCAGTGGAAAGAAAAATGTGGAAAGAGATAGACACATTTCACAAGATTATTTCAGTAACACCCTGTCCCATAAGCAACAAACAAACTACATTTCTAGCCTTATTTTAAAATACATATCCTATTTATAGATAAATTATTAAACAGCCAAGGTATTATGGAGTTTGTCTGGTTTATTTTCAGAAATAACATACCCAACATAATCAGCTATTTTTATAGGCCATGTCTATTTTGACCTAGAAAACCTTTCAATAATTTCACATAAGCCTAGAATTTCTTAAAAGAAGCCACCAAAAAGATATTTCAGAGAACACACAAAACCAATAAGGAAAAAAACTGCTTGTTGAAGCAGAAAGTACAGAGTTCAAACAGCTAAAGTACACAGTGGTATTCAGAGAACTAAAACCAAATGAAGCAAAACTCTCAAAGAGCCTTACTAAAATACAGAAGCATACATGGTAACTGTAAATACTGAGTAGTCTCCTGTGGATAGGGCCACTCAGCCATGTTCCCAAATGAAACAGTGGCATACCAAAGGACTTGTTTTGAAAAATCTGTCTTCATTCACCAGTCACTACTAGTGACTGCCTTCAATCCAGCTGGAAGTGGAACCACGGAGTTAGTAGTAACTCTTGTGTATGCAACCAGTAGCCATACTACTCAGCTAGGTTAAAAACAAATTCTGGTTCACTGGGGCCACCCTAGCAGAGACTAAGGAGCGATGTTTAGATCCCATTCTCCAAAGGAGAGCAAAGGAGCTGGCCTTGATATATTAGTTGACAAGGGTAATACCAGAGAGGATAAGAGTTCTTTGGGTTGGGGTAGAAGGTAAATATTCATTTCCATAACTTAATTTCTCAACAAAAGAAGAGGAAATGAATTCAAACCCACTTATGATGGGGAAGAAAATTTCCTATTTACTGGAGAGGAAGGCAGGATGTGGACCATCCTCTCTCCCCCCACAACAGTGACGCCTTGGCTCTGAACATCATGTAATGATCTCAGATCATTCAAAGTTCTTTCACATTTTCCAACCAAAGGGAAATCCAGTATGGATTCTAAAGCATATACATAAAAAGGCAGTTATCTTATTCAAAGAGAAAAACAGGAAGGTACAACTTTCAAGTTTGATACAATGAAAGAGCTTAAGGAAACCTGAACCAAAATCAGAACTTGTAGCATTCATTTGCTGGTTTGAACTCTGTACCCAGCATTCTAGAAGGCAATTTTCTCTCTGTTCTCCCCAAGGTTTTCTGATGAACATTTTAATATTAACTACTATCACTAGTTGTGTCCTGGCTTTGATTGACTATTTACTGCTAGAGTTTAAAGGATGTTACATGCCACAATAAATATAGCTACTGTTGTGCTACTATAAATACTGTTCTCTTTTGCAAACAACACTTGTGTGAAATTATACAGCCTACTTAAATATAAAATTGAATTTCCTGGCTCCCAAGAAACTCTTTTGTTTCTGATCATCTCTTAAAACCCATTAATTCTCCTCAAAATATAAGACCCTAGATAGCCACCATCCCTATCCTTCCAGCACATCTTTCTCAGATCATTTTTATACAGTATTTAAGAACTATTTAGATTTCAATACTAATGAGTTACTGAGTAACGTCTATAATTTATAAACAAATTCATGCATTTTTATTAAAAGAAGTCAAAACTCATTTTTGAGATTGTATTAAAAACCCAGAGGGAAAAAAATCAGAAAAAGAATCATGTACTTCCAAAAGCCCTAAATACTGGGAGAAGGGAAACAAACTACCACTTATTCATGAAAGCAGAAACAAATTCTACACTCCAATTTGGGTCTGCAGATTTTCACCTTAGTATTCTATTCCAAGACTACCTCCTCTACTTTGACTGAATCCTAAAAGGAACTGAATAAAAATATCGTATCAAAGAAGGCAAAACACTACACACATCTTATTTGTTCTCACAGATACACAAATGGAAATCCAAAAAAGTTAAATGGATTGCCCAGTTAGGCAGAGTTCTTAGGTATGACGCCAAAAGTACTATCCGTAAAAGAAAAAATTGAAAAAATTAAGCCTCATTAAAATTAGGAACTTCTACTCTTCAAAAGACATTGAGAAAATGAAAAGACAAGCAAAAGGCAGGGAGAATGTATCTGTAAAATGCAATGCATATCCGATAAAGGACATATCTAGAGTTCACAAGGAACTCTTATTAATCAAAATGGATTGTCCAAGGTTAGAACAGAAAATGCAACCCAAAACTGAGATCTCTAGCCTTGCTCAATAATTTCATGATTTAAAACCACAGTTCCACAAAAGAGCCAAAAACAAAAAAACAGGGAAACAAATTTTTAAAAATATACTTATGTCATTGCTGTATGTGAACTTACTCAGTTTGGTCCTTTTCACAATTATTAAAATATATAGAGTCTAGGACCACTTCCAAATCCCTCTTGAATAAAAACAAAAAATCCTAACAAATAGCACAGTCTCAAAATAAGAAATTCAAAATCATCACAGAAAATCAAGTAAGTGAATCACTGAAATGATTAAAACATTTTCTTCCCTTCAGAATTACAAAAGGTAAACCTTTTGTCTGGATTCCTCAGGCTGACTTGTATTTTCTTAGGCAAACAGTAACAAGAGTAGGCCCTGTAAGAGCCAAAATTCTTTCATAAAATCCTACATTTTCCTTCTTCAAAATGAAATTTAGATGACACAGGGCCTTCTTTGCTTAATAGCTTAATCCTTTACAAATGTTTACCCCACCAAGTAAATGTTTAAAAGAGAACAGAGAATTCCAAAACTAGAGAAAAACATAATAAAGGTCCTGCCCCAACCAACCTTCACCTTTCCAGAAAGCACTACTTTTAACCTTTCAAACATTTAGGACTATATTAGAGGGACAAGAGGAACTATATTAGAGAACGGTTCTAGCTGCTTTGGCAACAGTAGTAAAGAAGGAGGAACAACAAGAGACCCAGAAGATGTGGGCATCAGCCTACAAAATAATTAAGACACCAAAAAGGCCACACAACATAATTAAAAAATGGGCAAAGAACTTTGGACAATTCTCCAAAGAAGATATACAAACAGCCAATGAGCACATGAAAAGACATTCAATATCACTAATCTAGAGAAACGCAAATCAAAATCACAATGAGATACCACTTCTCCCATTAGGATGACTATCCTTGAAGGAAGGAGGAAAGAAAGGAAAACAAGAAAAAAGAAAAGAAAAATGAAATGTTGGCATGAGTGTAGAAAACTGGAACTCTTGTGCACTGCTGGTAGGAACGTAAAACAGTATAGATGCTGCCGAAAACAGTATGGTGGATCCTCAAAAAATTAAACATGATTTCAAAATGTAGAATAGATAAACAAGATTATACTATATAGCACAGGGAAATATATACAAGATCTTGTGGTAGCTCACAGTGAAAAAAAAATGTGTGACAATGAATGTATGTATGTTATGTATAACTGAAAAATTGTGCTCTACATTGGAACTTGACACAACATTGTAAAATGACTATTACTCAATAAAAAAATGTTAAAAAAAAATTAAACATGGAATTACTATGTGGTCCACCAATTCCACTTCTGGGAATACACCAAAGTACTGAAAGGAGAGACTAGAACAGACATTTGTACGGCCACAGTCATAGCATCAATATTTACAAGAGGCAAAACGCAACCCAAGTGTCCATCAATAGGTAAACTGAGAAACAAAATGTGGTATACATATAAAATGGATTATTCAGCCTGTAAAAAGGAATGAAATTCTGGAACATGCTACAACATGAAATTTGAAGAAATTATGCTAAGTTAAATAAGCCAGACACAAAGGACAAATATTGTACAATGTCACTTAGAATAGTCAAATTCTATACAGAGACAGAAAGTAGCATGGTGGTTATCAGGAAAAGGGAATGGTGAGTTACTGTCTAATAACAGGTACAGAGTCTCAGTTTGGGATGAAGAAGTTCTGGAGATACATAGTGGTATTACCTGCACAACAATGTGAATGAATTTAAGGTCACTAAACAGAACACTTAAAAATTGTTAAAACTGTAAATTTTACATTATGTCTGTTTTACCACTATAAGAAACAAACAACCAAAAATAATCAGGACAGATAAGTTCATTATTTTCTTTGCCCTTAGAAATGAACACATCATTTTGTATAGTAAAATCAACTAACAGGGCAGACTGAACAGACACACTACACCTCCATACCCTCCCAAAACCCGAGCAAAATGAAATAAAGGAAAAAAGTTTAAACCCTGAAGGGCAAAGACAAAAGGAGAGCAAATGACAGCAAATAAATGTCAGCAACATTCTGGTCAATGAAAAGCAGCAGTAGATAGGTTCTGCACGTTTTAATATATATAGAATATAGTTTTTAATTAAGACCTATAGTAACTATCTTTCCTCCCAAAAATTTAAGAAAAAAAAAGATAATCTAACATTTCCCTTTGATTACTAATTTTCTTTAGGAGTAAATGCAGCTAATCCCTCTTCCATGTTCCTTTCCTTCCAAAGCAGACCTATAATTAAATGAACCACCTAAAATCCCCTTTTAATTTTCAGAACAAATGAACCCCCAAAACTAGGTTAGACCAGGCTTCAAAAGTTTAAAAAAACAAAACAAAAACAAAAACAAAAACCCCAAATCCCTTCTCCATTAAATGAGATTTAGATTTAGCTCAGTTTGAAGCTGTTGCTATATCTCTATGATGGCAGCAACTTTGTATAATTTTCAGAGGCTCAGTTCAGTATTCTTATTCATCAATAAAGGAAATGTTGCTACATCTGAAATATTCTTAATACTCAGGGTATATCTAACAATATTCAGCTTACTTACTAAAAAGACTACTTACAATAACTACATTTCGCATTTTAGTCAAGAATAAGGAATAATTTTACTGTTTATGTCAAGAAAATGTTAATGAGAACATATAAACAGAACAAAAGACCTGGTGAAAATTAAATCCTAAAAATCACTTTCTCAGGTTATACAGAATAAACACATTCCACCTTTCTACATTTATAAGTTTCATTAAACATTCTGAATCATGAGTTAATTATTATGCCAAGTTTCTGCAACGAAATTCTACATCTTTTCCATGAAAAAACTGTCAGTGCTTCCAAACCTTGGCAAATACAAAAATTCCACGTATAAATTAAGTCTACAGATATTTATCAGAGCTTAACTGAGATCACCAAAAATCTGAAACTAGAAATGTGATAAGCAGTTGAATTACTTCGATTTTTCCTTTTCTTTCTATTCTTCTTACCCAAGCTAGGAAATCATAAGACTATGTTATCGATCATTAAGGAGGGCTCTGGGGCTGAGAGTAACAAAGATCCACATTCCAACATGAAAAAAAGGGATACCCTCTTAACTATTACCTTTGCATACGCTAGTTTTTACAGAAGAAAGAATAGGGGAAAAGCTTTCAAAATGTGCCCTCTTTACTGCAGGGTCCCATTGTTACAGGGTGACCCAAATACAAGCTTTTGTCCCTCCTCTTCCATTCCCACTACCACCTCCCTAGCCTGGCCTCCCTGCCTTCAAACCCTACCAAACCTACTAATACTGGAGAACTCAATACTACCCAACAAATCTTCATAAAATATCATTTCATCCTGTCATTCAATAGGACTCAAGTTTATCTCAAAATAAGAAAGCTGGTGAAGGGGAGCAGAATTTGTCACCCCAAAATGTGCCACTTTGGGCATAAGGATTATTTTGCACTGAAGACAGTCAAAAGCCAACAGATTCGGGAAAAGCTCTTTACCTACCCCCTCAACTGCCTAAATTTACATTGGAAAGGAGGCCTCTACCCGAAGAGAACTATTACCAGACATATCTTTTTATCTAAGAAACTTAGCTGTATTATAGGGCAACCTTTGTTTTCCAAATATCTCTCCTCTTCCAGTGAAAGGCCTCTTCCTTCCCTTTGTATCCCCAGACACTTACCCCTTTCCTTAGCTCAGAATGTTTACATAAAATAAACCTCTATTATTTGGCTGCCCTTTGAGTCTCATACTTTAATGGGATTCCTGTACTATACTTAAGAAATCAATCTGTCTCTCTCCTATTAATCTGTCTTTATTATTAGACCAGCCAAAGAACCTAAAAAGGAATAGAAACTTTTCTGCCATCACTGGTCTCTTAATTTTTCCTAACTTTATCTTCTTACCAGACTCACACAAACTCTCTTCAGACTAATCTAAATTCCAACTATCTGTTCACTGCACTTGCACTGTCACAAGTCCATTCCTGCCTCTACAGTTTTGCCCATTCTGAAACCCAATCTTAACTTCTCTCGTCCTCTTTGCCTTAATAATTATTCTGTATACCCCTCATTCAGCCCTAGACTGCTGTAAGGTATTGCTTACTTTTAAAATCTCTATGTGGGTAAGAACTTTCTTCCCAAAGGGCAGGGAACACAAGTTATGCTGCAAAAAGTCAAGCCCCAGATCTGAGGATGCAGAGCAGCAACCAACAAGACAAATCTGTCCACAGTGGTGATTTGTTTGGCCCACAGAGTTTTTATGAATTCATTAAGTTGCCAACATTTAAAAATAAAAATTTCCCACAAAATCTGGAATTCTAGCTTCTCTTTAGAAAAAGATGTTCAGGCCACACTCTGTCTACACACACCTCTAGAACAAGTGACACAGACTGAATTATCTATTTTAAAATGATGAGTTTCACCTCAATTTAAAAAAAAAAAGTAAGCCAAAGCTGTGTAACAGCTGTACCACTGCAATGACATGAATTCCCTAATTCACTTAAGTCTCAATCTGATCTAGCTATACTACTCAAAATATTCATCTAGCCCTTGTAGGCATCTGATTTCATGGTGCTCACCCTGGATAAATTTACTGAATGAATTTATAAATTGAGATGATAATTTTAAGAAAGACAAGGTTGGTGATGATGATAATGTGATAATGACAACAACAATGGTAACAACATAATAATGGTAATTAACATTTCATGCTTATTTTGAGACAACTATTGTTCATGCAAAAATACATTATTTCATTTAATCCACACAACCCTATGGGTATATGCTATTATTATTGCCAATTTACAGATGAGGAAACTAAGGCACAAAGAAGTTAAGCAACTTAGCCAAGTCATAATGCCAGTACATGGTAAAACCAAAATTCAAAAATCAGACAATCTAACTCCAGCATACACTGTTAACCCCTACAATATGATTCCTTTAGACTACCATCCTTTCCTCTGTGACCAGCTGAATGGACTGTCTGGAACAAAGACTCAAAAGACTAAATTTTAGAGCCTACTCTTTTTTGCACAAATGACTAAGAAACAACCCAAAGTTCACCTAAATGTAGATGGCATTTCTGGATTTTTTTCCTTGTCTTAAAAATTTCTCTGTAATTTAAAGAGGAAAGTTTGGGAAATCCAATAAAACCACATATATTTGTTATCAGACTATTTCTGGAGTAAGAGAAGCTCAATATGCAGATGAATTCTTAGTTTAAAACTATAAAGTGATGATAAAGCACAAAATTTCCTCTCTTTCCTGGGGCAGAAGGGTATATCTATTAGGATAAACAGTTTGCAAATGTGGAAACAACTGTAAGTTTCTCAAGGACAGACACTGTTTTTTCCATCACGAGTCCCAGTAATGCCTCCCACAAAGCAGTGCTTGGCATATATTCAGCTATATTAATGGAATATACACTAAGAAATCCAAATATCCAAAATTGCAACGTAATGAAACCCTTATTACAGCATTTATCATTTTGCTTTTTACAACAGTTACTAGTGAACAAGTTTGTTTTCCTGACAAAAAACACAAAATCCTTTAGACAGAGCACCCCTTGGAACCTAGCCTAACAGGGGCTCAATAAATGCTTGCTGAATATTACAAACTTAACAATTCTACACTTAGGTCTCCTACAAGTCTCTCCACCAATGTTTAAAGAAGAACTTAAAATGGCTTCTCATTTATAAAGCACTGGGTATTATGAAGTCTTATTATAAGATATTTCTGAGACCAGTCCTATACTGTGATATAAACAAAGCCCTGAAAAATTAGTGAGCCGGCATATGAGGCACAAAGAATAATCAAAGAGCCAGCCAGAAAGAACTTGAAAGAGCATCATGTTCATACTTTCAATAGACAAGTAATGAAGTCTACAGATTTAAGTGGATTGGTCCAGCTCACAGAATTTAAGTAACAATACCAAGGCTAGAACCCAGGCTCCTGTATGTTGGACTAGTTCTCTTTTGACAAAGATGAGTTCAAGATGAAGTGGATACATTTAGAAATATTTTAAAGGTATTTGGTATGAAGAATGATCTTTGCCAGTACACAACTTTTTGGGAGGTAGTATATCACCATTAAAGATATGAAAGTTGCTTTGTTCCTTTAACTGCAGATAACACCATCTCTTTTTTGTTCTACGTATTTTTTTAATTTCCATGTCTTTCATTATCCTGAGAATTCTTCCGCTTACCATCTCTTATTTATCTACTTTTCGTCTTTTCCTTTCCTAGTATCTTTCGCAAAGCACCCAACCATCTCCCTCCCTTCTCTGCATAATTATAAAAAAGAACAAATTAAGCGCACATTGGATTATAGCACTGGTCTGAGACACCATAATAAGCAAATCACAGCCTTGGTCTCTTGGCATTTATAAGGCAATTAGTTAACAAAAATACAAACTGAACACAAAGGATCACACAGTTGAATGAATAATAAATGTTGATGTTTACAGTGGAGATACAAATCCAAGTATGGATGGAACACTTAAGTGAAGGGAAGTGGTAATGACAATGACAATAAGGTTAGGGATAGGCAAATGAAAGGGACCATTCTCTTCCTAGTCAGCTTTCTCACCTACCAATTCCTGTGCTCTACTTCATTCACTCCCTATTCTCTTACTGTTTGACTTTTTCTATCCTTTACTTTTTTTCTTAGCCAGTAGTCTTCCTTTTCTCTCTCCTGATATTTTTCTCTCTCTTGCTTGATCTTTTAAAGTGAGTCTGTCCTGTCCTTGTGTTTTATTTTTCACTATTATTGCCAACTTCTCTAGATTATGCCTTAAATTGTGAACTCACTTTTCTCAAAAGTTTTAATGGATTATTTTATTTGATCCTCACAACAATGCCAGGGAGGCAGGTAGGAATCAGCACTACTATTTTACAGCTATGTTAACTGGGTCAAGATTAAATAATTTGCTAACAGAGTTTGTCAACAGCAGAATCAAACCAGAACCCAGACCTTTCCTTTCCATGCTCTCTGTTCTTTTCCCACTGCACTATATTGCCTTCTTTTTAATTCCTATACTTTTAAACTATATACATGCACATGTCTTGACAAGTCTACAGAGATAAATGTTTATAAAAAGAACAAGTGGGAAAAGTGTGTGAATGTGTAACGAAGCTAGAAAAACACAGAAGTCAGAGGACCCAAATTAAGAATTCCAAGTGGCTCACAGGCTAATCCTTGTAGAATAGAAGCAGCTTTGGGTTTCAGATCCTAGCGGAAACTGCCTATATCGTCAATCAACTGATGTAACCAGCATCAACACTGGTCTCTCCCCATACCTTCCTACAGCAGTTAATATGACCAAGGCTCACCCTCAGCACCATGCCTGCCCCCCAGTCTCCCTCACAGACATGCCACTATACCTGAAGTTTTCACCGTTCGGAGTCACTTCTTTGGGTTAAGGCGCTGTCTCCAGAAGGCCACTGTTACATGCATGTTACCTGAGAGGGGAGGGAGGGTCCATTAACACATTATTCGTATAGTTAAACACACTGGATCAGCGATGACCTTGGAAATCTGACAACACAATGTCCTTTCAAAAGTTTCATGGGATAGATAATTTTTGATGGAGCAAGCAGGATAAGAAGGTGAGTTGAGGGGAAAATGACTCATACATAGTATGAGGTGGTCTCCATCTGAGTATGATGGCTGCATGGCAAAATGAGGATAGCCATATAAACACATATTCTACGTACTGGGGTCACGCTAAGGACAGTCTCTATAACTTGGAAGCTCCTAGGATAAGAAAATACAAAGCACCTCAAGGATCTGAGCATAGTCAGTTCTGAAAAGACAAAAAAAAAAAGCTGAGCTGGCAGCAGTTCTTCAAGGACAGAATGCTGTCAGACTGAAGGAGGATAGAGGCAAGAACAGCAGCTTTTGGTTAACTACTTCTAGTAGTGAGACTAGTTTCCAACCAAACATTTTTAACTGAGGACTGACCTGTCAACCAGAGAAATGCTGCAATTCAATTCTGCAACCTCTCGCTTGCTAATTTATATTGACTCAAAGCCAGTATCGTTTACAGCCACAAAAATCAACATGCCTTTACTGAGCGCTTATTATGAGCCCAGAATTTGTCTAAGTGCTATAAATAGAGGAGGAAAAAAAACTTTATACACTTTTGCTTTAACTCATATAAAGGAAACCAATCCCAAAACCCAAAATTGAGGAAGTGGGGGGCAGGGGAGGTGACTACTTCCTACTAACACAAATTTCTTAAGCCAGAATGAATCCAACAAAACTCACTTCTGGGCCAAAGTTCCTTGTTAAACTCTTGCCTAAACAGTCAAGAGGCACAGGCTAGAAATACTTTTTTCTTTTGGTCTAATACCAAAAGCTCTTTAGTGGCACACTTTCATCTCAGCACACTGGAGAACAACAGCCTAAGAGTTACAAAACTTGGTTCTACTTCTAGCTCTGATTCTTAGCTAGTTTTAGACAAATTATTTAACTTGCTTAGGACTTTTTTTTAACAAACAGAAAACTAACAGGTTGGACAAGGCTCAGAATAGCACATACCTGGCATATATACCACCCACTAAATAACTGTGCCCACAGGAGGCATCACTAATCAATCATAACTCACTTCTCCAGAGAACCCATCTGACCAAAATCTTTCTCAACACAGGGTTTCTGGCAGCTACTTCAAAGGAAAGCTGGCCCATTAAACAAAATATCTGCCACTGTGGACTAGATAATCTCTGCAATCTCTTCCAACTCTAAAATTCTAATGGGAGAGGGGAAGAATAGCTCAGTGGTAGAGTGTGTGCTTAGTATGCATGAGGTCCTAGGTTCAATCTCCAGTACATCCATTAAAAAAAATAACAAATAAATACATAAACCTAGTTACCTCCTCCCTTCCCACCCCCAAAAAAACCACCGTCTTTAAAAACAAAAAAAAATTATAATACCAAGATTCTGAGGGTGGGAGAAAAACAATTCTAACAAGCTTAGATCAATGGTATCTACAGTCATAAATTTCAGTCTAATCTCCAAATTCTCCTCCAAACTGCACCTGACCTGGTTCTAATTTTTCAAGGATGCTAATAAATGATACTATCCGATACCATTAACATATATAACCTGGCAGTATTATTTAGATCTGCTAATGGGTTCTTCTGACAGAAAAAGTCCTTTATCCAGACTGGCACTAAAAAAAATCGTCATACAAAAACAGGGCAACAATATTGCACTAGTCAAGAACTAAATCCAATCCCTTGATCTTCCCCACAGCCTCTCTACAAGGTCAAGCCTTTTCACTTATCACCTAGACCTCTGCAACAGCCACTCTTCCATCCTCTCAACCTTATCACCAGAGCAATCTTTCTAAAACAAACATGTACTCATATCACTTCCCTGTTTAAAAACCTGTATCTATTGATAACAATATAAAACAAGTTTTTTTGCACTATACTTAGAACTTTTTATATAGTTGCCTCCTATCACCTTTCTGGTTTCACATCCCCCTCTTTGCTCCCTTTTTCTTCCACAATCCTCTGCATTTACACACAGCATTAAGGTGTTTCCTTGGTCTGCTCTGTCCTTCCCTTTCCCCATCCCAGTCACACTCCTACTCATCACCTAGGACCCAACTTAGGTCCAGGGGCAGGTCCTTCCCCTTCCTCCTTCTCAGGTCAACCAAGACAGAACGAGTTACTTCCTTTTCCGTCTCAAAACTTTTTGGTTTGTTTACAGTATTATTTGCCTCAGTGGTTCCCAAGACCATAAGAATTGCCTGAGGCAAGTTTCAGAAATAAATTTGTCAAGGCTGCCCCAAACATCAAAATCAATCTCAGGAGATGAGACCTCAGAATTTCTACTTTTCAAAAAAGTTCCCCTATTATTCTAATTGCCAGATTTGGGGAGTACTGGTTTGTCTCTTCCAGTAAGTCTAAAGATGTTTCTTTAAAGAATGCAGAAATAATTTACTCTAGAATACAGTGAAGAAGTATCCTGCATTTGTTTATTTCATATCACATCTGTTGACTTGACACATGTTGAAGATGAAGGAATTCCTTTTGGATTCACACCCAAAAAAAAACTTACATTCAACTGTTCAAAAAAGTAGTTGACTTTCCACCTTCACTTAAAAATCTTAAAAATGAAGTAATTGTACCTTGAGTAAACCTATGAAAACACAGTGCAGGTTCTCACCAGATCCGTCATGAGAACTTTATTTCGGCTGAGAAACAAATCCTTAGCCCATTTTGAAGGTGGAGATACACTGCCTTTAGTACTTCCTTAAGATCTAATTATATGAGTAATAGATGCGGAGACTCCTAAATACAATGATAGGCGGCTGGCTCCGGTGCCTCGTTAACTTTCAAAGAAAAATCCCACTCTCCCTTACCCACCCTTCTCCCAAAAAAGTATACCGAAGCTGTAGAATAATGGCAGAAAATCTAACAAGATTAAGATACGAATATAAACAAGAAAACAAGTTGAGTTGTTATTGCAAAAACACGTATTTCGAGTAGTTTGCCATTTCACCTGGTTCCATCTCGAACTTTAGGCCGTACGTCTACCTGGGGCGCCCAGACCCTGTGTTTCTTTGAGCCACATCCCGGAGCTAAACCTGAAAACTTGACTTCTTCCCCTTAGTCCCCATTAAGTCATGTCCTCATCATGTTTCGACCCTTAGAATACGTTCACGACTACTTTTTTCTTCTCTCTGCTAAAGTAAAAGGGCACTCTCAGAAGAAGGGCAGTGACAGCTCCACGTCCGCAAACTCTGCGCCGGGAGACGCCGGCGGAGCCCGGGCGGCGACGGGCGCCGAGTAAGGCGCGGGGGCCGGGACCACCACGCTGGGGGACAATGGAGGGAGGAGGGGAATGGAAGAGAGAAGGGGAGGCAGCCGCTGTGCTGGGCACTCCCTCGCGACGGAAAGCTCCACAAATTCTCCGCAAAGCCAGCCGGGTGGCAGGTGGGCCCGGCCGCCGCCCCTTGCAGGGCCACGTCGTCCACGCCGGCCGCTGCTGCCGGGCCCCGCGCGTAGGCCGGGCCGCGGGAGAGTGGACCCCGGGCGGGGCTGAGGGGCGCGGGGCCGGACCCTGACGGCGCCCGCCCCGGCCCAGCGCTCTCACAACTTGGCGCTCCAGAGGCGAGGGGCTCTGGACGCCGGAGCCCAACAGTGGCCTCTCAGCCATCCGGCCGACCCACCCCCCGCCGGTCCCCTGCCACTTGCCCGAGCTCCCCGTGTCCCCCACGGGCACCGGCTCCGAGAAGAGGAAGCAGCCCTGCCTCCGGAGTCCCGGTCGGCGCGCCGCACTCCTCCAACCCTCGTTCTCCTCAGACACCCTCATCCAAGATACCTCCTCTCCCCAGAACTGCCTCCAATCCGCCCGCGGGTTTTTACCGGGACTCGGGGCGACGGCGACTCTCCAGTCCCTTGACTAAGATGGCAGCCGGTCCCGAGCCCCGACCACAGCAACCAGACCGAGTTGGCGGACAACGCGCAGGCGCCTCCAGTTTGGGAGAGATCCGAACTACAAGCCCAGAAGGCCTTGCGCACTTGCCAGCCATCGGCTCGAAACGCTAGCAGAGGCTTGTGAGCACTGCCAGGTCGGAGTTTGCCCTCCCCTAGGTGGGAGGGACTCTTGGATTGCTCCCAGTAGCTCTAGGTTTTGTTTTTGTTTCTGTTTTTGAAACCCTCCCTGCCACACACCAGGACCCCTAAAGACTGTAGCTGCAATTCCCAAACTCTAGTGTACATTAGAATCACCTGAAGGGTTTGTTAAAACTTATAGACTACTGGGCCCAACCCCACAGTTTCGAATTCAGCAGATCTGGGATACGATGTAATATTTGCATTTCTAACAAGCTTTCTGGTGTGCTACTGGTGAAGGGATCTCTTTTAGAACCACTGAACTACAGCTTAGTCCTTAAGAAAGTACACCCAGAAATTACACTGATTGGGTTCAAACCCACTTTTAACAGGGTGCTGCTTAGGAATGATGAAAATAGCTTACACGTAAGTGGTGCTAACATGGCAAGTGTTCTAAGAGCTGATCAATAAACTTTAATCCTCACAACACATCTATAAGGGAAATACCTTCATTTCCCCCACTTTACAGATGCATGAACCAAGTCACAAGCTGGATAAGACCCAGGCAGTCTGGCTTCAGAGCCCACCCTCTTTAAGTTCCTTCACGGGTTGTTCATGAGAATTAATAGGCTGTGCAAGTAGAGTCAGAGTCACAACTAAGTGCTCAGTAATTAGTGACCTTTGCTAATATTCTTTACCGTGTTTCCTCCTAATAAAAATAGTATTTTACCGTCTGGAAAGTCACTTACACTTTTCAAAGTTCTTTCAAAATCCTCCATGTCAAAGTTTTCTTCAAAGTACCTTAGGAGAGCTTGTTAAAGAAATTCCTATAACCCTACCCCATTCAGATTGTCTAGGGCAGTGGTTCTCAAACTTTAGTGCCCATCAGAATCACCCGGAGGCTTATTAAATCATAGATTACTGGGTCCCACCCCCAGAATTTCCAGTTCGGTAACTCTGGGGTTGGGTGAGGGTGAAGGTGAGAATTTGCACTTTTAACCACAGACCACAGTTGGAGAATCACTGCTGTAGAACAGTGTTTCTCAACATTTTTTTAAATTATCATCTAAGGACTATTTTTAGACATTTTCCGCCTAAGCTCCCCCATGAAATTTTAATATCACAAATAGACTTTTTATGGATTTATGTACCATATATATTATCTCTATGCTTACAAAGTTGTCTAATTCCTCTTCACCCCTAACCAATTGTCCTATTAAGAATGTATGTATGCTCTGAGGAAAGACAAATACTGTAAGATATCACTTACATGTGGAATCTAAAAAAATACAACAAATTAGTGAATATAACAGAAAAGAAACAGACTCAAAGATGTAGGGAAGGAGCTAGTGGTTACCAGTGGGGAGAGGGATAGGGGAGGGGCAAGATGGAGGTGGAGGATTAAAAGCACAAACTATCAGGTATAAAACAAGCTACAAGGATGTATTGTACAACATGATTTATAATTTATAGTAACTATAACTGTAGTATAAACTTTAAAAATTGTGAATCACTATATTATATACCTATAACATATAATATTAAACATTAACTATACTTCAATCTTAAATATGGTATTGTAAAATAAATACATAAAGTTTTTTTAAAAAGACAATGGGAATCAAAAAATTAAATAAAGTCAATCAATTTCAAAATAAAATTTCTGTGAGAAGAATAAAGGCAAAGTACTACTGAATCTCACACACACACACAAAATAATGTATGCTATGGGGAATGTGGGGTTTTTTTACCTATGCTCTAGGTGACTCTTGTCACTAGGCAAGATTGGGGAACATAGTATGACTTTAAGGTTTTATTCATTATACAGAGAAGGAAATGAGTCTCAAGGAGATTAGATGACTGGTCCAAGATCACTCAACCAGGAACCAAGAATCCAACCAAAGTCCTCTGGCTCCAGATTCTGTCTTCATCTACAATTTTTAAGCTATATGCTAGGCAAAACTAAATGTACAGTGATTGAAGTCATGATAGTGACTACCTTCGAGGGGAGATAATACCAGGAAGGAGACACAAAGGGGCTTCTTCGGGCTGCTAAAAATGTTCTGTGTCTTGATCTGGGTGCTGGTACACAGGCATGTTCACTTTGTGAAAATTCATCAAGCTGCATATTTATGATTTGTGTATTTTTCTGTATTTATATTACATATATCAATAAAAGTTTACTTAAAACAAAACAAAAAAAAATTTTAAATGTATACTCATTTTATTCCAAAAATGCATCTTTCTACCACATGCCAACTTCTCAAACCTTAGAGTGCATCAGAATCACTTGGAGAGCTTATTAAAACTCAGATTGCCAGGTAACACCCCCAGAATTTCTTAGAAAGTTCTGGAATTAGGCTCAAGAATTTGCATTTCTAACAAGTTCCCAGGTGATCTTGATGCCCAGGGATCACATTTTCAGAACTACTATGCTGGGTCAACTATGCTATCCTAACCTTTTTGCTAATGCCAACAGAGTGGATTAGCTCTGATCTGGGAGGCAGAACCTAGCAGAATTAATAATCCAGGCTTCTTCAGAGGCACAAGCATCAAGAATTGAGTACTGACTGTCAAAAACTTGCTTCAGGGGTTCCTAGGGAAATCTCCTGAACCTCAATGGCAAAATCTGTAAGTGAGAATAATAGATCCTACCTCTGAGGATGTTGTAAAGATTCTAGGAAATCCAGGGTATGTAGGTACTTGGTGGTTCTCCAAGGAGAAGGTGAGTTGGTGAGGGCAGAGAATCCCAGTCTTGGCATTTCCTCATCTCCCATGCTGTGTGGATGTGGTTCCCAGGTTCCCTGATCTAGAAGCCAGTCTAGTCTCGGCCTGGTCAGAATGCAGGACTGGTGGCTAATAAAGCCATGAGCCACCTACACCTCCTTCTGCCTTGGACAGTGAGGTCAGCCTGGACAGGACCTAGCCTGCTAGAGCAGGAGCAGGAAGCCTGGGGGAGTCCTTCCACCACCAGCAAAGGAAGGAGTTTCCCAGGCCTCTGGGTAGAGAAGGAAAGAAGAAAGCAGGGATGCAAAGCTGGAATGAGTGGGGAGAGAAACCCCAGCAGCCCACATGCCACCTGTCACTTACTGGCTTCCCCTGCAGAACACTCAGTCACGCTGCTAGTCATGCTGCTATCCCCCTCTTCCTGGGGCCAGTCTGCATTCAACTGCCAGAGGCAGGGAAAGACTTGAAAAGTGGCAAAACTGTGGGTTGATAGAGAGAAGACACTGGATGAGTCTTCTGGGAGCCTCAGATCTGGATCTAAAGAAACCACTTAAGACTCAACTTGTTGGCTCATCGTTTTCCCTCTTTAAGACTGTTACGTCATCTGCAAAATGAGGTCACTCCCTCTCAGGTAGGATTGCCAGATTTAGAAAATTAAAATGTAGGATGCTCAGTTAAATTTGAATTTCAGGTAAACAATAAATTTTTTTGTATAAATATGTGTCAAATATTGCATGTAACATACTTACACTAATTTTTTTCATTGTTTTTCTAAAATTCAAATTTAATTGGGCATCCTGTATTTTATTTGGAAATCCTACTCCCATGGATTTATATACGTTCCCTACTTGGGTAGTAAACTTAAATGCTTCCAAGGGCCAGTAAGGTAAAATAAAAAACAATAGCCAATGTTTACTTTTACATTTTAATTACCAAATAGCATCCTGTGTTTTTCACATGCCCTATCTCATTGAATTATCCCAGCAACCCAGGTGGGGTACTCAGTTTCCTCATCCATAAAATGGGAGTAGTAATATACCCCATCTCATGGAGTATTGTAAGGATTAAATGAGCTAATGCATGTGAAACACTTAGAACAGTGCCAGGCAAGTACATAGTAAGCACTCAATAAGCAATAGCTACAATTTGTCCCATTATGCAGATAGGGAAACAGAGTCTCAGAGAGGTAAAGTAACCAGCTGATGGTCACACCTAGGAAGCAGCAAAGGCAGGATTTGAACTCAGGTCTAAAACATTGGCAACAAATACAAAATATTTAAAACGCCTGTGGGTTCCATCAACAAGAAAATGGATAAACTGTGGTTTATTCACACAATGCAATACTACAAAACAATAAGAAAAAACAAATCACTAATACACAGTATAAAATAGATAATATAAAATAGACGTTACACTAAAAGACACCTTATACAAAAGAATACAAACTGCATGATTCTATTTGTATGATATTCTAGAACAGGTAAAACCTAATCAATGGTGAAAAAATAATCACAATAGTGGTGGCCTCTGGAGGAAGGAAATTTTCTGGAGTGTTGAAAATGTTCTTTTTTTTTTTTTTAAGATTTTATTTATTCATTTTTTTACCTGGCTAAATTCAACACATAAAACAAAGCTTAGATGAAGTGAAACAGTCCATGTACAGTGTTCACACAAAAATATTCTTTTAATATTTTATTAGGAATATGTGTATGTATATGTATAGCTAAAACATTATGCTGCACACCAGAAACTGACACAACATTGTAAACTGACTATACTTCAATGAAAAAATGGGAAATATTTTATTTGGGGTGTGGATTACATGGCTGTATGCATTTGTCAAGACTCAGCAAATGTACACTTTAGATCCATGCTTATCATTGTACGTAAATTTAACCTAAAAAAAGCCAAAAATATAGAACTCTAGTTAATGATAGGCTTATTTAAGTGTTTAAAGGTAGAGTGAACTCCGCAGCTTCTTTGCAATGCATCAAAAAACAAGATGGATGGGTGGAGAGATGAATGAATAAATATATGACAAAGCATATGTAACAAACGATTAACAACTGTAGAACCTAGGAGGTGGGTAGACGGTTGTTCACTGTACAAGTCTTTCAACTGCTCTATATGTTTGAAATTTTTCATGATAAAGTATTAGTGGAGGTGGGGGAAATCCTACACAGGTAAAACGCAGTCTATCCTCATGACTAGATTTGTAACCTCTTATCCATTCACAGGCATCTTCACCTCTTACCTGTTTTTCTCCTTTGAGTACCAAAACAGCCCGATTTTAATTCAAAAGTCCTTCTTTCATTGCCTCTGTCCCAGTATTTCTCCTAAATGGGTTCTAGTCCCCTCCCTACTATTTACTTGATGGCCTCTCCAGGCCTCTTCTGACATCTGAAGATTAGGGTCACATGTCTTTTATCTAAAGGCAGCAGACAGAATATTAAAAAAGATTTTTTTCTTAAATAAAGGCAGCAGACTGGACCACACAATCTAATAAAATTTCCTCTCTCCCTAAACCATAAGGACTTCAAGGGTAAAGATCCCATCTTATCCATCCCTGTATTTCCTCTGGCATGAAGTAACACCTTAAAGGTGCTCAGAAAACACTTGTATTAAAACTGCTTTGTAAGTGAAAGAACAGACACATTTATTGAGTGCCCACTGTATGCCCTGAACTAGATGGGCTTATATTCATCCCCAATGAGGTAGGAAGTATTTTGATTACCACTTTTCTAGCGGAGGAAACAGAGTTTCACAAGGGTTAGGTGACTTGCCAAAATTCACAGGAATGCAAGCAATAGACCTGGGATTTAAACTCAGGACTGTCTCTTTCAACCATTTCACAACTGCCTCTTCTTGAATCACAGTGAAAAAAGCGACTGTGCTTCTCTGTATCCTTCAGATTTTCTATACTGAATATAGAAATGAAAAAATAAGTTCTAAAAATACATAGCCATAAGGAGCTCTCAAGCACCTCCTCCTGCATTTTTTGGGAGGACTTGGATTCAGATGAGCAATTGCAGGACTGAAGAACTCTCTTAGATAGTAAACAGCATATCAGAGCTGCTTCTAGTCCTCCCCATTATCCTCACTTCCCTCTTTTCTGGCTCTCAAACATACAGTTGTCCTTCTCCTAGGAAAGCCCCACTGGCCCATCTCTACAGATTGCAGACTAGAGTTACTTCTTACCTTCAGTTCTCACTGGACATTTCTGCCCTAAACTGGAATGGAACATACATTTCTTTAAAAAAGGAAAAAATTAAAGTCATGCCTGCAAATTCCTCAAGCAAAGATAGAATCAAGCGACAAGCATCCAGGTCACATTATGCAAGCTGGGAAGGTTTCATCAGACCAGAAACACTCCAGGGAGTCTTAGAACTCAGCCTTGATTCATGTGAACTTCTGAAGTGGTAATGGCTGCAATTAGAAATACAGGGACATGTGACTTTGTTTTCAGTCCTTGAGGACCTTCTAAACTTGGAGGGAGGAGGAGCAGGTCCCAAAAGGTAAAATGGTTCAGTTACCTGTGTTCAGGCTGCTTACTCATCTGTGAGACAGGATTAACAGTAGTAACTCACCTCTTAGGGTTGTGGGCAGGATAAAATGAGAGATCATTAACACAGTACAGGACCACAGTAGTGTTCAATTAAAATTAGTGCTCCATTATTCATATGAGGCAACTGTGTCCCAGAGAGGTTTGAGGACTTGCCTGAGATCAGCTAGTAACTGGTAGAAGCAGGATTCAAAGTTGATCAGCCTGACTCTAGAGCCCTCACTCTTAACATTTAAGCTAGTGTCTTCCAAGAAGTTGTGCACTGATGGATGTACGCAAAATGATTTTAGGTGGTGCCATAAGTGGTCATCAAGAAAAAAAAGCCTTTCATTATGAAAAATTTCAAAGATAGATAAAGAAAAAAAATAGTACAATGAATTGCCAGCTTCTAGTATCAACTCATTAACAACAGCTTGCATCCACTACCTCTGCTGATGGCTTCTTTTGAAGCAAATCCCAGGAATCATATTATTTCATATGTAACGATTTTGGTAGACTGATGGTAATTTTTAATCTCAGTAGTTGTGTTTCTTATTCAGTAATGTGTACTGAAACAGTAGGTAGCTAATACATCAACTCTATCCTGTCACAGATAATGCTTAGAATGTGGCTAAAGTAGGAATTTAGCAAATTAAAACTATGAGATGCTATGTTTTCACTATTAGATTGGCCAAGAACAAAAAGGTTGATATGTCAGTTGTGTTAGCATGGGTATGAGAAAACAGTCATGCTCACTGCTGATCAGCGTGATGCCAATTGTGTGGTGGGAAGACAATTTGGCCATATCTATTGGAATTAAAAATACTTATGCTGGAAATGAATATACTACAAGTATATATTGTACAGCACAGGAAATACAGACAGTATTTTATAATAGCTATAAATGGAGTATAATCTACAAAAATTTGGGAGGGGAGGGTATAGCTCAGTAGTAGAGTGCATGCCTAGTGTGCATGAAGTCCTGGGTTCAATTCCCAGTACCTTCATTATAAACAAACAAACAAACAAACAAACATTCAACTATACCTCAATTTTTAAAAATAAAATAAAAATAAATAAATTAAAAAAATAAAAGTACATATGTCAAGATAGATTACTTGTAAAAAGATGAACTTATGCCCCTATTTCACACCATACACAAAAGATAACTCAAAATGGATTAGAAACCTATAAAGAACAGTCAAACTGTAAGATTTTTAGAAAAATAGATTGGAGAAAAACCTTCAAGACCTAAGGTTAGGCAAAGATTTCTTTGATATGACACCAAAAGCATTATCCACAAAAGAAAAAGACTGATAAATTAGACCATCAAATCAAAATATTTGTCCTACAAAAGACACCATTAATGAATTGCTCAGTTATAAATGGTTACTTTTATGGTATGTGAATTTCACTTCAATAAAATTTTTTGAGATACTACTAAGAAAGTGAAAGACAAAGTACAGACTGAGAGAAAATATTTGCAAAACACAGATATGATAAAGGACTTGTATCCAGAATATACAAAGATCTCTTAAAACTCTATAGTAAGAAGACAAACAACCCCATTTAAAAACAGGCAAAAAATTTGAATAAACATTTCACTAAAGAAGATATAGGAATAAGCACATGAAAGATGCCCACTATCATTAGTCATCAGTGAAATGCAAATTAAAACCACAATGAGATGCCATTTTACACCCACTAGAGGAGATATTAAAAAAAAAAAACAACAGATTAATAACAAAGTCGGCAAGAATGTGGAGTAACAGGAAGTGTCATACGTTGCTGACAGGAATTTAAAACAGTACAGCTGCTTTGGAAAACAGTTTGCTGCTTTTGTAAAAAAGCTAAGCATAAATTTATCATATGACCCAACCATTCCCCTTCTATGTATGTACCAAGAAAAATGAAAAAAATATGTCTGCCAATGACTTGCATGTGAATGTTCACAGCAGCATTATTCCTAATGGCCAAAAAGTGGTGGGGGGAAGCCTTCAAATATCCATCAATTGGTGAGGGGATTTTAAAAATGTGCTATATCCATACAATGAAATACTATTCAGTAGTAAAAAGGAATGAACTATTCATACATGCTATGTCATGAATGAACATCAAAAACAGTAAGCTAAATGAAAGAAGCCAAATACAAAAGATCATATATTGTGTATATAATTCCATGTATATGAAATATCCAGAAAAGGCAAATCTATGGGAACATAAAGTAGATGAGTGGTTGCCTGGGACAGGAGGAAGGAATGGGAATTAACTGTAAACAATCATGCGCAGTCTTATTGGAGTGATGAAAATATTCTAAAAATAGTTTATGATAATGATTGTAAAACTCAATAAATTTACTAAAAATAATTGAATTATACCTTTAAAATTGGTAAATTTTAAGGTATGTCAATTACACTTTCATAAAGTTGTTTTTAAAACACATATACCAGTTGTTCCAGCAGTTCCATTTCTAAAAATTCATCCTTTAGATAAATATCCAATGAGCAAAATAGCGAATTAATGTGCTGTTCATCATAACATTGTTTGTAATAGGAAAAGATTAGAAATAAGGACAATGTCCATCAGTAGGGGATAAGATCACTATGGTACTGGAAAATAATGCAGCCTTAAAAAAAAAAAGAGCAAGGCAAATCTAACCCAGGGCAATCCCTCAGTCCCAGAGAATAAGAAGAGGAAGGACCTTTCTCTCATTCCTTTGCAATTGAGGTGCAGAGCTCAGGATGTAGAGCTAGTCTTGGTTTGGCTGCTTATTTGCTATGTGACTTCATGCAAATCACCTAACTTCACTGAGCCTCAGTTTCCTCAGTTTTAAACATGATACTTTTAGAAATACAGATAGATGAAATAAAGCAATATACAAAGAAAAGTGAGAGAACAATCTCAATGTTATCAATAGGAGAATGAATAAAATAAATTATGGTATATTCACACAATGGAATATATATAACAATAAAAAGAACAAACTTGCTACAGGCAAAAGCATAGATGAATTGCACAAACATAACAATGAGCGAAAGAAGGCAGACAAAAAAAAAGACACTACAAAAAGTGTACTTTTTTTTTAAACATTTGAGAACAAGCAAAAGAAACCTAAGGTGATAGAGGTAAGAATACTGGTTTCTCTGGAGCGTCAGGAATTAGATGGGAGGGGTCAGAGGGAGCCTTCTGGGGCATGGGAAATGTTCTATATGTTAATCTAGTTATACAAAAATCCATACGCATGTATAAATTTGAACTGTATACTTAATATTTGTGCAGTTTGCTATATATATGTTATAGTTCAATAGAAATTTTAAAAGATAAAAAAAAGGGAATGATGAACAAGAAGACGGTTACCTTGGCCAGGGAAAGGGTTGGGTGGGGAGGAGGGCATAGGGTTAGATGCAAGTTATTGTGGAGTTTCTGCATTTTATTTTGGGATGGTGGATTCACAGGTGCCTATATCATTACTTTTAAAAACTAATTAAATAGCTAGAAAGTAATTTTTAAATGATACAAATAATAGACCTACCTGACAGAGTTGTTACAGGGTGTATCAATCAGGATTCCTAACTGCAAATAAAAGAAACCAATTCTCTTCAGTTTGGGCAGAAAACACATTTATTAAAGGATATTGGTGAGAACGAATGTATGTTTGTTCCTATGTGACTGAAGTATTGTGCTATACACCAGAAATTGACACAACATTGTAAACTGACTGTACTTCAATAAAAATATATTTTAAAAAAAAGATTAAAAAAAAAAAAAGATGTTGGGTGGCTCATAGAATCTCTATGAGAGCCAGAGGGCCAAGCGTGGGGACCGTATACAGTTAGGAACAACTCCCAGATTCACCCTGAGGATTCAGGCCAGGAGAGACACCAAGGTCACTGCTGCAGGGCACAGACACTACAGCTTTCTCTGCCAACCCTGATATCTGGATGCTATCAACAGCTACTACTCTCACTTCTCTGTCTTTTTTTGTGACATAGAAAGAATATTAGGGGTGTGTGGACATGTAAATTAAATCATGTGTGTAAAGTGTTAGTCCAGATGCCAGGAACACTGCCAAGTGCCTACTCAGGGTTTGCCATGGTAAGGTCATGTGGCAGCTGACAGGACTTGCTCTGGAATGCAGGTAGGACACCCCCAGAGATTCTGAGGAATTCTTGGACAAGACTTGACAGAGAATGCCAGCTGCATTGGCAGATGGTGGCCAGGAAACATGGAATTGTCTTAAAAAGTTATTTTACTAAGGCTGTGCTATACTGGTACAAAAGCTACATTGTACATTATCTTATTTAATTTTCATGATCTGCAAAGGGTAAGGATGGTGAGAGCCAGAAATACTCAGGATTGACTCCAGTTCTGCAACATCCTAGCTGTGTGATCTTGGACAAGTAACATAATCTGAGTCTTGGTGTTCTTATCTGTAAAATGAGGACAATAATGAGATGTCATGAGACTCAAATGAAATATAAATGCCAAGCTTGGCATAGAGTGGGTGCCTGATAGAGGTAATAGAAGCAGGTGTTGTTATTTTCTTTAGCATTATCATTTCTCCTATAGTCCATGTCAGAAGAAGCCTACCCATGGAACAGACTATGAACAGCAGGATCTGGAGCTGTAGATTCAGCCACCAGGGTAGAACAGGTTCTGGAGACAGCTAACTAAAGGTGAGGAGAAGTCCATGACAGTGGGCAGAATGCAGGATTCAGAGGTCATAGGGCAGGTGCCTGGGGTAACCCATGTTGGCCATTGGCATGAGGTGACCTGGCAGAGCAACTTACAGCCTCAGCCCCAGTAGCTGAACTCACTGATTCAGCAGTAGAATAACGGTTTGACCCAGGCTCTGAGGTTAGGCAGAGCTGGCCTCAAATCCCAGCCCCAGTGACAAGGTCACTGAATGACCCTGAGAACGTTCCTCAACATTTCTAACCTCTGTTTCCTCCCCTGTAGGAAGACTGATTGTTTTACTTCTCACTTCTACTCCTGTCATCTTTCCAGGATGATTGATTCAATATCAGAGCCTTCTTTGGTCTCCTGGCTTCCACAGATCCACTGACCCTGACACACTGTCCACCCATCTCCTCTGCTTCCGTGTGCCTCCTGGTCCATCTGGATTCCCTGCTCCAACATTGTGACCAACTCCTTGCCCCATCCTCCCCTGGGTAATTCTCAATGCAGAATGAGCCCTATCATCTGTCCACAGTCTCTCTCTCTTTTTTTTTTTTTAAGTAGAATCCTTTTTTATTCAGGAAAAAAAAAAAAAAAACCCAAAACAAAAAAGTTTTCCAACCACACACAGGAAGGGTATGGGTAGGGGGAGGTGTCCATCCAGCCCTGGCCCCCTGCCCATGTGATTTTGGCAGCAATAAGGGGTGTGGGGTAATGACCCAAAAAATAAAAATGGTGTATGTGTGTGTGTGGGAAGGAGAGGGGTGCAAAAGCACAACTGGAGAAAACCATACATCTTAGCTTTGCTTTACTGTAAATTCAAGTTGCAAACCCCAGGAGGGTCTCAACTTTACTGGGATAATTCCTTTGGCTCACTCTATCAGATAACTCATACGTTCTCCTTTCCTTCAAACTTCTCTCACAGACTTCTCTCATCTTTCAGGGGGCAATGTTGTCTCAAGCTTTTTGAGGAAATGGAAGTCAAGAGAACTCCCTTACTTTCCCATCTGTTCTGTATAAATATCTCTCACCCTGTCTAAAACCGTCCCCTCAATTGATGTTCTGGGGCTTGGGGTCCCACCCCTTTCACCTTCTTAATTCTCCTCTCTCTCCTGCATCACTGTTTCTCCCTCCCTATTGGCTTTTTCTATCAGCAAACATGTTTTGGAACCTACTATATTAAAGTAAGCAAGCAACTCTTCTTTGACCCTACATTCTACCACCACCCCTTGCCCCCATCTGTGTTTCCATCCTTTGTTCCCTTTCACAGCTAAACTTCTTCAAGGAACTGACTCAATTTGGTGTCTCCACTTTCTCACCCCAAATTCACTCTATCATACTCCAACCTACTTTCTCTGCTTTCCTCTAAAAATGCTTTTATCAAGGCTACCAACAGCTGCCATGATTCAACTCCAATGAATATCCATGGTAAAGAACTTGCTCTAGTGACAAACTGCCTGGGTGAGAAACCAGGTTCCCTCACTTGCTTGTGTGGCTTTAAGCAAGTTACTTAATCTCTCTCTGTAATTCAATTTCTCCTGTTTAGAATGATATGATAATAATGTCAAATCCATAGGCTTACTACATGGGTAAATGTGTGTAAAGCACTAAATATAGTGTCTGACTGTCTCAGCAAAACTCACTGTTTTCCTTTAGTCTCATGCTACCAGACTCACAACAATCTGACACTAGATGTGTGGGTTTTCCACACCAGGGAATTCTCTGACACTAACTGCCTGAAGTTAGCACAGATCCAGTGGGTTAACATTTGAGTCCCATAAGACTGCTCCCCACTTCAGTCACCTAACACATGTAGTGAGTCCCCAGGTTACCACTTCCTTTGAACTCGGCTACAAAATGAAGGTTCCCACAACCTCCTCCTCCAGTTTGATCATTTGCTAGAGGGGCTCAGAGAACCAAGGAAAAAGATTTACTTACTACTGCTGATGTATTACAAAGGATATTCTAAAGGATACAAATGAATAGCTGGATGAAGATTTACATAGGGTGAGGTCTGAAAAGTCCTGAGCGCACAACCTCTGTCCCCATGGACTTGGAGTGCACTGTGATTGTGTTTAGCAACTTGGAAGCACCCCAAACTCCATACTTTTGGGATTTTTATGGAGGCTCCATCATGTAGTTAATGATGATCAACCATTAACTCAATCTCCAGCCCTTCTTCTCTCTCTGAAGATAGAGTAGGGCTGAAAGTTCTAAGCTTCTAATCCTGACTTGGTCTTTCTGGTGAGCAGCCCCCATCCTGAAGCTATCCAGGAGCCCACCAATGGTGGACTCATTAGAATAAAGATGCTCCTATCACCTAGGCAGTTCCAAGGGATTTAGGAGCTCTGTGTCAGGAACCAGAGTCCAAGACCAAATCTTAGAACAAAAGATGCTCCCAGTGCTCTTATCACTTAGGAAATTAAAGGGTTTTAGGAGCTCTCTCCAGGAACTGGGGCCACAGACCAATATACATATTTTCTATTTTTTCACACTGGCATATAGAAAAGTACTCAGTACATTTTTGTGTGTGTTATTATTAGGAGTATCTGTCTGTATCATGTTTGAGCTCTCAGCAGTTGTCAATACAATTGTGGACTCTCCATTGGTAACGAAAAACTTTCCTCTCTGAGTCCCTGAGATACCCAAATTCCTACTTTCCTTCCTGCCAACTGCTATACCTGACATCTAAATACCGCTGTCCTCAGGCACCTGTTCTCTTCTCCTTCTAAGTAGTATAATTCATTCCCATGGCTTAAAATGAGTAAAGAACAGTGAAGTCGCCTTTGAATGCAGAAGGTCTACATATTTAAAAGGATATATTCTTAGGATCAAAACTTCCTCTGGTATTTTTACTGTTACTATTAATATTGGCAGGGTAATTTTGGAACTACTGCATGTATAGTGTAGGAAAAGCAAATATGTAAATTTGTTAGTATTAGGAATAAAAATTTTTCATATAAGAGAAAAGAAATCTGAATATAAAGTCAAATAAGTTCAGAAAAAAAAAAACACCTATGAGTTGAAAACAAAAATACAGCCTCATGATTTTATATATATATGTTCATTCCTAGATTCACCCAATGAAAGGGAGGGCCTGGAAGTAATAAAAAGCCAGTAGCAATGAGCATACCTAGAACCCCAATTTTTTTTTAACATTTTTTATTGATTTATAATCATTTTACAATGTTGTGTCAAATTCCAGTGTTCAGCACAATTTTTCAGTTATTCATGGACATATACACACTCATTGTCACATTTTTTTCTCTGTGAGTTATCATAACATTTTGTGTATATTTCCCTGTGCTATACAGTGTAGTCTATTCTACAATTTTGAAATCCCAGTCTATCCCTTCCCACCCTCCACCCCCCTGGTAACCACAAGTCTGTATTCTCTGTCTGTGAGTCTATTAGAACCCCAATTTTTTTCTTCAAATACTTTTCTCCATTAAAATTGGCCAGGGCTCTTTGGAGAAATGGCTGATTCTAGAGCTTGGGCAGGGTAAGTTTAAGTAGAGCCTGGAACATCTCGTTATGCCAAAAAATATGGATGTACTCAAGATTAATACGAGTGTGTCAGTAAGAAAAAAAAACAGTTTAAAGAGGCTTCCAATTTGAGACAATGTGAGTATTAACAACAAAAAAAAATGAATGTAATTTTAAAACATTGAATAAATAAGAATCTATGAGTTTAGAAAACAACAGAAAAGGAGAAAAAGAGAACTCATTTGCCACTGTTGGAGATGACTATTGTATTGGCTATTTACTCTGATTATTGGTTATTAAAAGGAAAGAGTTAAGCATTTAACCTGTCTTCTCAGTAGGAGAAAGGAAAACTTTTCTTTACAGAAAAGTGATGCTAATAACTATAGAAGGAGTGATAGAATCAAAGAATTTAATTACTATTTTGCAACTCCTGCTGAAATAACTGATGAAAGATAACCAACAGCTGCTAAGACTGAAACTGAGTCCCCCTAAGACCGAGGTCCCCTGCTGAGTTTATGATTAACCGCTCAATCCAAAACTTTATTGCCTTTCTTGTCCCTGTTCCCCTCAGGACTGAGAAGTATCAAAGAAAAGGGTGAATTGAAACCAAGCAGTACCCTTCCTGGGTACAAAAGCCCCATCATGTCCGACATTTCTTGTTTGTAGAAAAAAGGCTTTAGTCTCCTACACAGCCCCCAAGTTCCAAAGAGCAGACTCAAGCAATTACTAATTAGAGAAGTGAGGAAATGTAGAAACAAAGGAAAATCAGTTAAGCAAGAAAAGTAATGATAGCTCGACCAACAGATAAAATAGAGTCCTAGTTTCTCCTAAAGAGATATGGATAGCAATCTGATACATATTTTTGAGTTGTTCTGCAGAAACTAAGACTCCTGCTAATGTAGAGGATGGTGAGTACATGCTAACCATAAGCACCAGATCCCAGACGGGTTGGAACCAGAAAGTTGATGATTAAGATCCTGAAACACCACCCTGTTATCTCACCACCAACCAATCAGAAGAAAGTCCATGAACTGCAAGTGTTGTCTTTAAAAACCCTTTCCTATGCCCTGCTCCCTGCCAAAAAACAAACAAGCAAACAATAAAAATCTTTCCCTGAAAGCAATCACGGAGTTTGGGTCTTTTGAGCAAGAGCTGCCCATTCTCCTTGCTTGGCACCCTGCAATAAATACTGTACTTTTCTTCACCACAAGCTGGTGTCAGTGGATTGGCTTTGCTATGAGAGAGGTGAGTGGACCCAATTTGGTTCAGTAACAAAACCATTAGGTAAAAGGCTGTTGGACAACAAGATATTTCCACCACAATAATGTATCACTTCACAGATTATTTGCTAATTGGAAAGGAGAAATAGATCTTTTTCCAACAGAGAGATCTGGCAGTTGGTTACCACCTTAACCTATAGATCAACATTAGCATCACTTATAGTGGGACAGTCTGACATGATGTGCCAACAGAAGTGGTACAACATGAAGTACCCAACATGACCTATGAAGCACTATACTTTGGCCCAAAATACTCATTCTAAATATAGTGAGATCTTTAGACCTAGTTTCTAATATATAGGAAACATAAAAGACAGAGGAATAAATTAAATAACACCACCGATTATTACATAATGACAGAATGTCCTCAAGACAATTGGCCTTATTGTTTCAAAATATCAAAGCCATGGTAAGTAAGAGGGGATATGGGGTGAGGGTATAGATTAATGGTAGAGCACATGCTTAGCATGTGGGAGGTCCTGGGTTTAATCCCCAGTACCTCCATTAAAAAAACAAACAAACAAACAAACAAACCCAATTACCTCTCCCCCTGCCAAAATAAAATAAAATAAAGAGAAAGAAAGAAGGAAAAAAAGAGGGGATGGGGAACTGCTCTTCTAGATTAGAGAGACTAAAGAGATATAAAACCAAAATACACTAACTCAAACTTCAGTGGATTGTGGTTCAAAAAAAGCTATAAAATGGGCAATTAAGAACATCTGATTATAGACTGGAAATTAGATATTAGGGAGTCATTATTCATTTTCCTCTGTGAGATAATGGTATTGTTATGAAGGAAAACATCCTTCTTTTTAGGGCATACATGCTGAAGTACATAGGACTGAAGTTTCATATTGTCTGACACTCATTTTTAAATAGCTTAGCAAAAAAAAACCCCACACATTCACACACACACACACACACACACACACACACACACACACACACACACACCTATGTATAGGTAAAGCATAGACAGCAAAATGTTAACAATTGTTCAATCTGGATGTTGAGTACTGGGGTGACCATTGCACTATTTTCTCAACTTTTCTCTATATTTAAACATTTTCAAAATTAAAATTTGTATTAAAAAATTAAAATTACCTTCCCTGTGCCAGTGACTCCAAATTTTATTTCTTAGCTCAGACCCTTCCTCTTGAGTCTGGAGGGGAACACATTAAAAATGTTAATAGGGTTATATTTGGGTAGTGTAATTAGGGATGATTTTATTTCTTCTTTCTATTTTTATATTTTTTCCAGATTGTATTAAGCATATGTTTCTCCTCTGGCTAAAATTAAAAACAAAACAAAACAAAAACTTGACATAAGTAAATGTACACAATTTGAAGACAAGCTTAGATGATCTACCAGACGCCAACAGTAGATTTGTTGGGACTGTGTGGGATATTGGGTTTCTTTGAAGCTTTAAATGCTTTGTAACAGTATTCTAAAACTTTGTAGGGTCTTAAAATCACTTAGGTAACTTTAAAAAACGGCTTTATTAAGGTATATTGATATAAACTATTCATATTTAAAGCATGAAATTTGATAAATTTTGACATATAAAGACCTATGAAGCCAAACATATCCATCACTCCCCCAGTTTTCCTCTTACCCTTTGGTAATCCCTTCTGCCCCTCCCCAGGCAACCACTAATCTGCTTTCTTTCAATATAGATTAGTTTGTATTTTTTAGAATTTTATGTAAATAGAAACATATAGTATGTACTCTTTTGTGTCTGGTTTCTTTCTCTCAGCATCTTTATTCTGAGATTCATCCATACTGTAGTATGTGTCAATGGTTCATTTGTTTTTACTGATGAGTAGTATACTATTGCATGAATATACCATCCTTTATCTATTCACCAGTTGATGGATATTTGGATTGTTTCCATTTTGGGGAACATATATTTATTGGAATAAAGCTGCAATACAAATCTTTGTGAGGACATATGCTTTCATTTCTCTTGGATACATGCCTAGGAGTAGAATTTCTATGTATTATGTGGTAAATGTACTTTCAACTCTAAGAAACTGCCAAATTATCTTCCAAAGTGATTGCACCATTTTGTATTCCAACTAGCAGTATATAAAAGCTCCAGCCCCTCCAACACTTGGTATGGTCAGTCTTATTAATTTTAGCCATTCTAGTAAGTGTGTAGTGGTTTCTAATTGCAATTTTAAGTTGCATTTCCCTAGTAATTAATTACATTAAGCATATTTTTATGTACTTATTTATTGTTCCTATATTTTCTTTGGTGAAGTATCCATTTAAATTGTTTGCTCATTTTTGAGTTATTCTCTTAATGAGTCTTGAGAGTTATTTTCATGTTCTGGTACCTTATTTTTTATATGTATTCTTTATTTTTTGTGATTTACAAATATTTTCTGTGACTTTATAGATTGTGCTTTTGGTATGGTACTTAAGAAAAATTTGTTTAACCCAATGTCATAAAGGGTTTTTTTTGTTTTTTTTTTTTTTTGAGAAGTCTTAGATTTTACATTTAGCTGTATAATTTGAGTTAAGTTTTGTATAAAATGTGAATAGATCAAAGTTCTTTCTAAATTTTATTATTTTTTCTTTTGCAAAGAGATAACCAGTTGTTTCAACACCAGTTGCAGAAAGACTCTCCTATCTCCACTCAATTGCCTTAGAATCTTTGTAGAAAATCAATTGTCCATACATGTGTGGATGTGTTTCTGAACTCCCTATTCCACTCGTTAATCTATTTCTCAATTGTTATGCCAAGTCCACATTGATATGACTACTTTAGCTTTATATTGTCTGCATTTCCATATGAATTTTAGAACCAGCTTGTCAATTTCTATGAAAGCTTATTGGAATTTATTAGGATTGCTTTAAATTTGTAGGTCATTTTATGGAGAACTGACATATTAACACTTATTAAGTCTTCTGACCTGCAGTATATTTCTCCACTTACTTAGGTCTTCTTTAGTCTCTCAGCAATGCTCTGTAGTTTTCAGCATACAGAGATATTTCATATCCTTTATCGTATTTATCCCTAAATATGTCATAGTTCTGGATGCTATTGTAAAAGATATTTTTATTCTAATTTCCATATTCATTGCTAGTATACAGAAGTACAATTTATTTTTGTATACTGATCTTTTTATTAGTTCTACTAGTTTTTTTAAAAAATAGATGTCATTGAACTTTCTACATCGACCATTATATCATTATATTTGGAAACTTTTCAGCCAGTGCTGCTTCAAATAATCTCGAAAACTCTCCTTTAGAGAGTTCAATTAATACATGTATTAGACTACTTGAAGTTATCTCACAGATCACTGTTGCCCTGTTCATTACTTTAAAATTCTCTTTTCTCTCTCTGTTTCATTTTGGATGTTTTCTATTGCTACATCTTCAAGTTTACTAATCTTTCTTCTGCAGTGTCTTAATATGCTGTTAATGCCATCTGTGTATTTTTTAATCTGACTTATCTCTAGAAGATTGACTTCTTTTTTATGTTTTCCATGTCTCTGCTTAACTTTTTGGAAATACATAATACAGTTAGAATAATTGTTTTAATGCCTTTGTCTGCTAATTTTAACATCTATGTCAGTTCGGGGTCAGCTTCATTTTTCTCATTATTTCTTGCTTTGTATTTCTTGGTACATTTTTCTATTGGTTGCCAGATATTGTGAATGTTACCTCTTGGCTGATGGACATTTTTGTAATCCTATAATTCTTGAAATTTAACCTGGGATGCAGTTAAGTTATTGAAAATGTGATCCTTTTGGGTCTTGCTTTTAAGATTAGGTGGGTCCAAAGCTGTGCTTGGTCTAGGGCTAATTTTTCTCCAGTACTGTGTACTCCACCTAATGCCCTGTGAACCATGAGGCTTTCTAGTCTGGCTGATGGAAACACACTATTCCTGCCCTTCATGAGCACTGGACTCTGTTACTTCCAGTCCTTTGGGATGGTTCTTTCCCTGTCCTTGGATATTTCTTCACATGCATGTGCTAGTGAGTACTCGGCTGAATACTTGAGTAGATCTCCAGAGTTCTCTAAGCAATTCCCTCCTCTCTGGTACTTTTCCAACTCTAGCCTTTTGGTCTCCCCAGACTCTCAGCTCTGCCTTCCCAACTCAGAAAGTCTTCTGGGCTCACCTGGGTTCCCCCTCCCTGCACCATGGCCCAGAAGCTCTCTCTCAAGAGAGTAATTTTGGGGAATCATAGGGCTCACCTCATTTGTTTCCAGTCTCTCAGGGATCACTGTCCTTCATTACCTGATGTCCAATGTCAAGAGTCAAGTCTCTTGAAAACAGTTGTTTCATTAAGGGGAGTAAAGCAGGAGAGCTTTTAAAAATTCCAAAGCCCAAGCCTCACCCCAGATAATTAAATCCAGATCTCTAGAGGTGGGATCCAGGTATCAGCATTAACCCTTTAGGCTGATTCCAATGTATATCCCTTAAAGATCAATATTCTATACTGTGATTTTATTACTTCAGCAAATTAAAAATAATTTATTTTAAACTAGTCTTGGACATAGGAAGAAGGCAGTAAGGCACATTTTTCAATTTATAGCTGAGCCCCTGATTAAAGAGATAAAGTCTCTTTAAAATCCCTTAATTAAAAAACAAAGTTGGTCTCAAGCCCAGAGCAGGGCAGAGCCTGCATTTGAGAATTAAACTGGCTCCAGCTGTGGGGAGAAGCCTAAGGGGGTAGGGCAGTGAGCTGGGCAGCGAGCTGGGCAGCACCAGACAGAATGGGGCTATTTACAGTTTATTATTTCCATTTAACAAAGCATTCATATCTCAGGGTTATCTTGCTTCATTTTCCCCCCAACAACCCCAAGGCAAAATTCACTATCCCTGTTTGGCAGATAAGGAAAGGGGACTCAAGAGACTGAGTGACTGATAAAAAGCAAATCAATAGCAGAGTTAAAATTTAAACTCAGTTCTGAGAGATAGATTAAGAAGCAAAGCAATCCTTAGCTGGGGAGCCGCCAGGGGTAAGGGAACACCCCTGGAAAGTGCTGAGATGAAGCAAATTCTGCTGATAGGGCCTCCAAGCAGATGAGCAAGAAATTACCTGATAAGCTGCAGGGGTGGGGGTGGTAGAGACTGAGACATGCAAGGGGAATGCTCATGGAGCTATAAATAGTCCCCCCTCTGCCTTCCAAGGAGAGGGGACTGAGGTTTCCTGAAGGACTTCTGTTGGGAAAGGGTATATAAGTGTAGAATCGAGCTGAATTGCCTGGAAAATAAGGAAAGAAGAAACTGAGTGTTGCTATTTCTACCTCCTTCCTGGCCCTTCCTCACACAGTGCTTAGCCTCTCTTCTCAATTAATGAAGACTGTAGAATAATACAGCAATATTGGCTCCCATCTACTAGTGTTTGCTGGGAGTCAGACTCACCCCGTTATCATCCTATTCAATCCTCCCTATGATTCTATGAAGCTGGTATGATCATTCCCATCCCCCCCTTTTAAAGACAAGAAAAAGTAGGCAAAAACTGACTGTCTTTATTATCTATTGCTGCAAAACAAATTACCCCCAAACTTACCTCAGTTTACAACTACAATAAGCATTTATTATCTCAAACATCTGCTGTGAGTCAGGAATTTCAAAACTGAGTGATTCTGGCCTGGAGCACCTTGTGAGGTTCCAGCCAAGATGTCAACCAGGGCTGCAGTCATCTTAAAGCCTGGCTAGGCCTGGAGGATGCAGTTCCAAAGTGGCCCATGCACATGGCTGGCAAATCACTTGGTAGTCGGCAAGGGGTCTCAGTTACTTGCCATATGGGTCTCTCCATGGGGCTGCTTGAGGGACCTTGTAATATGGCAGCCGACTTCCCCCAGAGAGCAAAGTCTCTTCTGACTTAGCCTCAGAAGTCATACCATCATTTCTGCAATATCCTAGGGGTTACTCAGGTCAGCCTTAATCACAGTGGGAGGGGACTGGCTAAACAAGGGTGTAAATACCAGGAGACAAAAACCACCTAAGGCTGGCGACCACAGTGACAAAGTGATTTACCCATGATCATGCACAAGGCAAGTATTAGAGGTGGGCTTTGAACCTAGGCCATAGCTATGTCCCAGTAAATACTGGCTTGAAGGAGTAGAGCCAGAAAGCTGCTCACAGGTCTCTCCTGTCCTGGTAGTATTCTTACCTCAAGTCCTGGGAATCTCATTCCAATGATCAGGTAGGTCAGACACTTGATCTGATGTGTCAGACAGATACTTTGTCACAGCAACATGACCTGGGCATGTTTATAAAAGATGGCACAAGTCATCACTTGATAGTGAGTCAAAGGGAACCTGGATTCTGGCACTGACTTACTGTGACCTAAGGCAAATTAAGGGCCCTTTGGGGCCTTTGTTTTTCCTGTCTGTATTACGGGGGCAGTTTTGTTCCATGGGCCCTGAGGTCCTCTGGCTGAGAGATTCTAGACTCCAGGCATAGACTTGTTCACCAGGAATGTTGATGGAATTCCCTCTTCACTCTCCCTGGATCTCTCAGACCTTTGCCCAAGTGGAATGGATCTCTCAGGTGCAAGGGTCACTTTTCTGGACCCAGGCCAGGCTGCTCGGCCCAGCTTCACCCGCAGCTGGCTGGCACCATTGTTCCCCCATAAAGCTGGGCCCCTTTCCAGCTGCTGCTGCCCTCGGGGCAGGGGAGAGGCTCAAAGGACTCAGTTGTGTGGCTTCCCCCCTCCCCCAGGGCAGCCCTGGGTCACCCAACAGGCTGACTCAGCCCATGCAGGGGAACAAAGGAGATGAGATATGGTTTAGGGAAAGAATTTGACATTTACCATTTCCCCCAAAAAACTTCAAAGTAATCATCACTGGGAAAATCCTCTCACACTTGTTTTACAGTTTAGTGGGATATTAAAAAATTGGGGTGAAGAAATTATAATCATTTAGTGCTTTAGGAACCCATATTTTAATGATTCTACAATACATACTTATTTGTCTTTAATATCTTTGAATATCTAGAACAGTTGATGACAAGTCATAAATTACTTGCAGCATTTTTTAAAAGTAGGTAGTGTTATATAAAAATAATGGTACATGCCACAATAATGGATCTTAAATTTGGTGACATACGGTAACTAGGCCCTATTCTTGGAGTCTGGTCCCTACTGCTACCCCTCCCCAACCCTTACCCACAGGCCCACTCCTTTCCAACACCCACAGACTTGTCCTTACCCTAGAGTCTTTGTCTTAACCCTGTGTGTCCAATACAATCCTTCAAACTTTTTAAAGCTTTTTCTCTGCATGAGTCCCTGAGGGAGTTGTGAGGGGGAGGCTGTCCCCACTTCTGACCAAGACAGAGAAGTTATTTAGTACAGTGAAAGGGCACAGAAGAATGAAAAGAAATTTAATTCCATGAGCAATGGCTAACAGTTCTCTTACACTGTGTGGCAGGCACTATTCCTAGTGTTTTGTGTGTTAACTCATTTAATTCTTACAACCATTTATCAGGTAGCTACTAGGGTACCCCCATTTTAAAGATGAGGAAACTGAGGCACAGAGAGGCACTAGAACTTGCCCAAATCACCTCACTAGTAAGTGGCAGAACCTGGGGTAAAAAGCAAAATTTTTTCCTTTGCCCTGGAGGTCATAAATGTAGTGCATATCCTGACAGATTTTCTTTTTATGCATTTGTGGCACAAATATATATTGAAATATATCATCTCACTTTCCAAGAGGGTCATGTTGTTCTACAAATAGCTTTTCCTACTTCACCAAAAGACTTAGAGATTTCTTTTCCATACAATTAAATATTAATTGTGAAAATTAATAAATATTAAAATTTATTTAATAAGGTAAATATTGTGAAAATACACCCAAGTACCTACAAGGTACCAGGACCCATCTTCCATGCTTCACATGTGTCTCATTTTAACTCTACAGATTGTGATCACTAGCATTCTTTCCATTTTTAAAGATGAAAGAAGTGAGGACTAGAGAGATCAAAATATATTAACTGAGTTAAGGAAGCAGGATTTGAACTGAGCCCACACTTTCAACCACTGGACTTCTCAGTGCCACCCTAGACAGAATAACTTGTTTAGCTCATAACGCTATTGGTGGATATTTGGGCCCTTTCTACTTTTTCCCCATTACAAACAATGCTGAAGTGAACATCCCTGCTCATGCTTCTTTATGTCCACATGGATGTTTCCCAGGATGGGTTGTGATGGTAACTGGTGGAGTCAAAGACCACCATATTTTTAATATTGATGTGGCCAAACCCCACTCAGAAAAGCCTTTCTAATTACACTCTCACCAACTGGAGATCCTGTTACCTCTACGAAGCACAGGATTCGGAATCATTCTACCTGGGTTTGAATCCTACCTTGGACAAGTCATGTTGTGTGTATTTGTAGTTTTTTTCCTCTCTTCTTTTTTCTCCTTCTCTTTTTATGTAGTGTTCCATTGTATGAGTATTTCACAATTGATCTATTCTGCTGTTGATGGGTGTTTGAATTGTTCTCAGTGAAGAAGGCTGCTGCAAACACTCATGACATGTCATTTGGTAGACATCTGTATTCACTCCTCTTGGGTACAAAAACCTAGGAGTGTTGCTAAATCATAAAGGAGGTGTATATTTGTTACTGAATGCAAGTTTGTGTGCCCAAATGCACAGTGAGGCCAAACAAACCAAAACATCAGAATTTGGAGTGGAGAAAGGTTTATTGCAGGACAGAGCAAGAAGGGCAGGGTGGCTCATGCCCAGGAAACCTGAACTCCCTAAAGGGTTTCAGCAAAGCATATGTAAAGGCCAGGTGAGGGAACGGGGTCGCAGGCTACTTGATCAGCTCGTTCACAATTCTCTGACTGGTTGATATTGAGGTAACAGGGTGGTCTACACTATCAACCCCTAGATACCAGAGGGTCTGGAGCCTATGTGCTTATGATCATCAAGTAGTTAATTTCTTCCATTTGGTGGTTTTTTACATCTGAATAACTCAGGAAATATGTGTGAGATACTATTATCTGGGTACTTCAGAGAGGAACTACAGCAGAGGATATGGGGGAGGGGGTCTGTCCTAGGAAGACCCCATAGGGTCCTGCTTGGTTACATATTTAGCTTTAGTATGTATTGTCATATAGTTTTCCAAAGAGGTTGTATTCACTCATTCTCCTACCAGCAATGTATGAAAGTTCTAATTGCTCCATATTCTTGTCAACACTTGATATTGTCAGTCTTTTAAATTTTAGCTATTCTGGTGGCACTATGTTCCTTAAATCCTTATATCACCCCTGAGAGATAGATGTGTGTGTAGACACTATTGGTTAGTGATTTACTTCATCAACTTCCTCCTCTCTAGCTACCTTCCAGCTAAGGGGGGCCCTCTGAACAACACAGGGTTAGGAGTGTCAACCCTTTGTGTAGTCAAAAATCCCCACATAACTTTACAGTCAGCTCTCCGTATCTATGTTCTTCATCCGTGGATTCAACCAATGCTGGATCATAGTACTATATTACATATGTGTTGAAAAAAATCTGCATGTAAGTGGATCCATGCAGTTCAAACCCAGGTTGTTCAAGGATTAAATGTAGTTCTGGCCAATGAGGCAAAAGAGAATGTCCTCTGGGAAACTGTTGGCTTTCTTGAGAAAAGAAGAGAATCAGGTTACTCATCTATCATTCTTTTACCTTTCTTTCTTCTTCTGCCTAGAAAATGGATATGATGTCATCCACAGAACAACATCTTCCATGAGGCCACAAAATGAGGAACAGGCCAAGAGAGTCACAGAAACACTGGCCATGACATGATTAAGCCAGTGAAACAACACGAGCAGCTCCCCATGTTGAGACTTTCTGTAAGACAAAGAAGTCTAACTACTACTGGTCAGATTTTCTATCACTTGCAACCAACGGCTTCCTTTGGCAATACTTTGACTACCTCCACTTTGAAACTGAGGAAACAGAGGTTCAGACAGTTTAATGGACTTGGCCAGAGGAAGGATACAAGTCCAAATCTATAGTTTTTTTTCTTGGTTTCCCAGGAGACCAAGGAAAGGAAGTTGGGGTTAGATAAAGATATGGCAGTAAATTTTTAGTGAGGCATCTAGCTTCATGAAATAAAAGACTATTATTTCAGAATCTTTTGCAACTGGCTGTGGCCATTTGACTAAGTCTGGACAGTGACATATAGGCTATGAGATGCTTTGGTGATTTCTAGGATATTTGGAAGTGGTGGTATCATACTTCTCTTCTTTCTTTTCTTCCTTCCTTCTGCCAAGAAAGAGGATGTAATGACTGGAACTCAAGCAACTGTCCTGAACTGAGATGAGTTTAATGAAGGAACTGAGAATGTGGAATAGGAAGATAAGTTTCTGGGTTTCTGATGACACTAAGAAGCTGCCATAACAACCCTGGCCAGCCTACCTCCAAGGCTTCCTCCAAACTTTTTACACATATGAAAAATTTCTTTTTTTTATTCATAACCAGTTGAACAGTCTTCAGAGCTTCTGAGAGTCTGTCTCCAGGTTGTAATCATCAGTTTGGTTCAAATAAAATTCTCTTTTTTTTCTTCTTAGCTTGATTGTTGATTTTTTTTTTTTTTTTTGGCGACACATTTTTAAATGAGTACCTGCTCATTTATTTTGCCAATCTTACAGATGTAAAATTATTTTTCATTTTAGTTTTAATTTGCGTTTCCCTGATAAAGGGTGTCTTCATCAGTTTGGGCCGCCATAGACATGGTGGCTTATAAAAAGATGGAAATTTATTTCTCACATTTCTGGAGGTTGCAAATCTGAGATCGATGTGACAGCATGATGAGGTTAGGGAGAGGGACTTCTTCCAGGTTGCAGAATCCTAACTTCTTGTATTCTCACATGGCAGAAAGACAGCAAGCTATCTCTTTGGTTTCTTGCTATAAGGTTACTAATCCCATTCATGAGGGCTCCATCCTTATGACCTATTTACCTCCCAAAGACCCCACCTCCAAATACCATTACATTGGGGATTAGATTTCAACCTATGAATTTTGGGGAGACACAAATGTTCGGTCCATAACATTCTGCCCCTTCCCCTCCCCTCCATTCATGTCCTTCTAACTTGCAAAATATTCATTCCATCGCAACAGCTTGTGGATTGAAAAAAACAAAACAAAACAAAAACCACACAACCTAAAAGTTGAGAATTGCCTTATTTTGAGGACTTACTGAGGACTTAAACCCAGGATGCAGCCTCTCAGATAGCTCCAAAGAAGTTAGGGAGGTGGGAGAGTATAGCTCAAGTGGTAGACCACATGCTTAGCATGCACAAGATCCTGGGTTTAATCCCCAGCATCTCCATTAAAAAAACCAAACTAATAATAAATTAATAAATAGACCTAATAATGTTCCCCCCAAAATAAATAAAATAAAAATAAAAAATAAATAAATAAAAATAAAACAAAGAAATAAGAGAAAAATACCAAAAGAAAGAAAGAAGGGATGAGCCAGGATATATAGGAATTTTTGCTGAGAATAAAAAATGTAGTGGAACAATCAAAAGATTACTGCTAATCACAAAAAACAGATATTTCAAGTTAATCATTTTAGTGCTTTTCTATGTATGGAAAGATGCAGGAGTCTGGGCTCATTGAAATCATTCCTTTGATATGCATCTTAACTATCTAGGGCCAGTACCCAGTTTTTCTTCATCTTGAATTCCCCTCAGGGTGCACCACTGGGGGTCGGCTACAGTGGCTGATGGCATTGGGCAATCTGTTTTTCCCTATCCTAAGTGCAACATGCTCCTCTCTATGCTGAACTCCCCTCAGGGTGCACCTTCTGTGGCTGCAGTGGCTGATGGCTTTATGGCTGCCACATCCTTTGTTACTGAAATGGCAGGTGACATTCTTTTTCCATAGCCCCAAGAATCTTAACTTGTCCCAGTAACAACTCCAAAGTCTAAAATCCAAAGTCTCATCTAAATAAATCTAAATCAGATATGGGTGAGATTCCAGGTGTGATTCATCCTGAGAAGGCAAATTTCTCTCCAGATGTGGGCCTATAAAACCAGACAAGATATGTGCTGCTAAAATACATTGGTGGGACAGGCATAGGACAGAACTTTCACATTCAAAAGGGAAGAATAGGTAATAAGTAAGGGCTGAAGGGTCTCAAGCAAGTCAAAAATCTAGCAAGGCCAACTCCATGAGACCCTAGGCCTCTTTGGCTCCATACTCTGCTCTCCAGGCCCAGTGGGTAGCCATCCTACCCCTTAGTTATGCTGGGTAGGGGTGCTGTCCCAGGGTTCTTCCTGGCAGAAGTTGAGCCCCTACAGCTTTGGGCAGAGGTCATCTGGTCTATAGAAAGTGAGGCAATCCCCTCTCCCCACTCTGGAAATTGAGGCAGCCCTGGTGGTCTCTGAATCGCCTGCAGTGTCACTGATTTCTTAAAGAACAGAGCAAATTTGCAGCTGAATAGCTTTTATAGTCCCTTCCTGTAAAATCAAGAAGTCTAACAACTTTCTTGTTCCTTTCCATCTCCTTCCTCTTTGGCTCAAACTGGCTATATTCCTTCTGGGGTAGCAGGTTAAATTCATGGTTCACATATTGTACCTCACCATCAGGGCCCTGCTGGGACTTGAATCTAGTTATAAGCTTGGAAGCAAAGAAGGATGGTGAGATGGTGGGTCCTGAAGAGACTCTTCATTGTCTTGCATGGCAGTTGCCTCTAGGGAGGCCATTACTAAAGGGAGCAGGACCCTGTGGGCCCTCCCTGGTACAAATTCTTTCTGTCCCCTATTCCTCTTTGATAAGGAAATAGGCTTCATGCAGCCTCCTTAAACCTTCTCTGAGTTTCAAAGGGCAGGTTCAAACAGCTGCTAATCAGGGAAGGGAGGAACAGTCAGGAAACAACAGTGCAGCCTTGGGGCACGGCCTGTCTGTGGAATATACATAACAATATCTTTAAGTTCTTCTGCAGGAACTTAAACCCCTCCTTCTTTGTTTATGGCTGAGCAGAATCTTTGGAGACTTTTTTGTGGTGGTGGTGGTGGTGGGGGTGACACTGGGTCTACCAGACTGCAGGCATTCTGATTAAAAGAAATTTTCCCATTTTGTTACCAAGGCTGTTGCTACCAGGATCATACCCCTGCCTCTCGCTCAAACAGAAACCAATTACTCTTATCTAAGTCTCAGGAGAAGAAACAAGAACTGGTTAGAAGTCCAAGATGGTGGAGGATTTGACTTCCAGTGGACCTTGAGCCTCATTTTTTGGTCATTGTAATGCATTAGCATGCTAAGTGACACACCCACCAGCACCAAGCCAGTTGATGATTGCCATGACAACAACCAGAAAAGCCCATACAAGGACGGAAGACAAAGCAATTGGCTCCAGAACACCTATGTCGTCTATAAAATATGTACAACCTAAAAGTTGAGAGATATGCTTTATTCGTTGGACTTTCTGAGGACTTGAGCCCAAGAGACAGGCTCTTAGATTGCTCTCAGAGACTGCTCCCAAGAGGCAGGGGAGGAGCCAGGATATATAGGAGTTTTGCCACAAAGACCAGATAGTTGGAACATCAAAAGATGACTGTTAATTAAAGAAAACCGGCTATCTCAAGTTAAGGAATTTAGCGCTTTTCTATGTATGGGAAGAAGTAAAAAATCTGGGCTCATTGAAGTAATTTCTTTGATATGCACTTACCTATCTAGGGCCAATAACCTGTTCTTTCCCAACCTGAGTTTCCTCCAGGTGCACCATTGGGGGTGACAGCAGAAGCTGGGCTGCCTGCTTGTTTCCATCTTGAGTTCCCTCTGCTCACTGTTGTGGATAGTGGTAGCGGCTGATGATTTGATAGCCAAAGCATTCTTTGTTTACTGATATGGCTGGCAATATTTTTCATTCACACCCAGAAGGAGGACATGATGGTGGAAGCCTTCCGTAAAAGTCCACATGGCCTGAGCCACAGATGGAGCTGTGTCTACCAGCCATCCTGGCTGCTGGCTTCCTGCTCAAGCACTTCCTTTCCCCACTTGAGTGCTTTTCTTCCCTCCTCCCTGCTTGAATGCTTTCCTTCCTTTTCCCCTTCTGAGCAATAAAGCAGCTGTTCACTTTGTCCCCCCTGCCTCTGCTTCACAAATTCTTTCACAGCCAGCAGCAAGGACCCACACTTCGGTGGGCTTCCTAATTTAGGGGTCCCTCTATCTGCTAACAATTGAGTTTCCTCGATCAATGCAGGGTTAATCTCCCTGAGGGAGTTGGAAAAGCAGATACCACTGCGGGTGAGGACATCTTTTCCACTAGCAAAGAAGACTCATCAGAACTTAGGGGCTCAATGTCCCCAGCTTCATCAGGGTCCTCCACACATCTCCATTCTAACTTACTCCCATTTTTCCCTCATCAATGCCTTCACTTTAACAGAAGCTGGGAGTTCAACTAACACTAAAATTCAGCCAGTCTCAGGAGGAGATTCCACCTTTGATTTTCAACATTTCAGCCCTGTTGCAACAGAAGATAAGAGGGCACACATAGAAATTCCTAGGTCATTTGTGCAATGCTTGAAGCTGGGAATTTGAACCCCTGAGCTCTTTCTTTTCTGGCACCACTTTGTCCAGTGACATCAGGAGCAACCAGGTGAGATAATCATTAGTTTTTCAAAAATATGTGCAAGTGTCATCTACATAGGCAGCCAGCTCCCTGCTTGTTAGAAGTGGTTAATTAGGAGCATCCAATGCAGGTAATTTGTGTATCTCTTATTGCCAGATCACACCACAGACTACCAGCGCTCACTTCTGAGAAGGAAAAGGTTGGGCTGGGCCAAGACTGGGCTGGGCTAACTCATGAATTTTAAGTTAACTCATGAATTTCAATTTCACCTTGCTAGACCAGTTTCGGGTTACTGCAAGCGACCCTTTGCTTCCGCTTTTATGATACTGCCTATCTGTACTCACCCTATTGGTTGATGGACCCCGAGCTTGTAAGCAACCCTATAAAACCTCACTCACATTTCCCAGAGGTGCTCAGAGCGTCGGAGCATAAGCCCCTCTGAGTCCACCTGCATAATAAACCTGAGTACTCCAACCCTCCAAGTGGTGCTTGTTTCTTGGCTGGCCTGCCATTTCTGTAATATTTCACTACTGGAAATAGAGTAACAAGATATAAGAGCCGTTTCCAGGAACCCCAGAATCAATTCAGAAAACTCTTCCTTAATGTCTGTTCCTCTAAAACTACTCTTACTATCAAAATCTGTATTGGAGTTCTCCAGAGGAATAGAAGCAATAGGACAGATAGGTAGATAGGGAAACAAAGCAGGACACTGTGGGTCCCTCCTGGGTACAAAAGCCCCTCTATGTCCTTCATTTCTTATTTGTAGAAAACGGCTTTAGTCTCCTAGGCTTTCCCTGAGTTCCAAACAGCAGGCACAGGCAGTTACTAATTAGGAAGTGAGGGAATGCAGAAACAAAGGACAAGCAGAAAAATAAGAAAATAATAGTTCAGTCATAAAAAAGAATTCTAGTTCCTCCTCAAGGGATATACATGACAATCTGGCGGATATCTTTGAGTTGTCCTTCAGGAACTAAGACACTCCCCTCCCCACTTTTCCCAGGTGGAGAATGGTGACTATGTGCTGAGCTCAAGGTCTAGACCCCAGATTGGCGGAAACCAGGTTAATGATTAAGATTCCTGAAAGACAATCCTGTTGCCTCACCACCAACCAACCAGAAGAAAATCATGAATCTTGCAGTTGTCACCCCCAAATATTGCCTTTAAAACTGTCAGGTAGTTTAGATACAAACGAGCACTGGGCAGGGGGAGAGGAAGGGGAAAGGAACAATCCAGAACACAAGGAACCTGAGCTGTCAATCAACCAGAGCGCAGGGAACTTGAGTTGTTGATCAATCAGTCAATTAATCAATCAACCACGAAACCTGGATATAAAAACAGGAAAAAACGAGGGAACAGAACCATTTTTTCTCTCTTGGATTGGCCGGCTCCCGATTCTCAGGAGTGTCCTATCTTTCACTATTGTTTTACTTCACTAATAAAAATCTTGCTTATATCATGCCTTTTGTCTTTCATCAAAATCTTTTTTTTGGATGACTAAGAACTGAGGTAATTCTTGTTTTCCTTTTCCTGGTAACAAAAACACTCTCCTGAAAACCAGCCCGGAGTTCAGGTCTTTTGAACATGAACCTCCGGTACTCCTTGCTTGGTCTTGCAATAAATGCTGATATTTTCAATTTTGGGGGGGTGGGGGTGGGAATTAGGTTTATTTATTTATTTGTTTTTAATGTGGGTACTGAGGATTGAAACTGGGATCTCGTGCATCCTAAGCACACGCTCTACCACTGAGTTATACCCTTCCCCGACAACACTGGTACTTTCCTTCACCACAACCTGTTGTCAGTAAACTGAGAGAGAAGGAATTGGCTTATGCAATTATGGAAACTGAGAAGTCCCATGATCTGCCATCTGCAAGCTGGGGCCCAGGAGAGCTGGTGGTGTAAGTTAGTCCAAGGGCAGGAGAACATCAATGTCCAGCTGAAGCAAGCTGTCACGAAGGGAATGAATCCTCTCTTCCTCCACTTTTTGTTCTATTCAGGCCCTCAATGAACTGGGCGATGCCCACTCACATTGGAAAGGCAATTTACTTTGCTGAGTCCACCCTTTCAAATGTAATGTCATTCAGAAATTACCACAGACACATCTGGAAATAATGTTTAATTTGGGTAGCCATGGCCCCGTCAAACTGACATAAAATTAACTATCACAAAGGGTGAAGATGGTGGGTACACTTTGCCAACCAGAGAAGAAGACTCAAGAGGGGTATCCATTGCTGCGCCTACCCCTTCCTTTGTTTGACTGCCATGGAGCCTGGTATAGGCTCTGTATTCAAAAGAACTGATACTTGATAAAGTGATTAATTTCACGGAAACATCCCCTAAATAACAACAATTGAAAGTTGAGCACCTACTATACGCAAGGGATTATAGAAAGCATTTTAAATTCATGATTTCATTGCTCCTCTCAACAACCCCAGGAATCTATGCTATAGTCCTCGAAGTATCCTCAGAAGAGACAAAAAGAGGAAAGAGACAGGGAGAGAAGAGGACACGTGAAGATGGAGGCAGGGGTTGGAGTGATGTAGCCACAAACTAGTGACCTCCTGGAGACAAAAGCTGAAAGAGGCAAGAAAGGATCCTTCCCGAGACTTTGGAGGGAGTGTGGCCCTGCTGATCCCTTGCTTGTGGACTTCTGCGATTCGGATTTCATAACTGGAGAGAATAAATTCTGTTGTTTGATGCCCCGAGTCCACAGTACTGTGTTCAGCAGCCCGAGGGAGCCACCACGGGAGGGTGGTGGAGACAGGAAAGGAGCAGAAGAAGAGTTGGCCTCTCCTGCAAAAGCTCAAGGTCCTCCATCTCCTGGCACCTTTAGGACCCAATTTCCTCCCTTCTGCCCCCAGTTTACTTCACTGCAGCCTCAAAGGCCTCCTTGTTGCTGCTGGAATGTGCCAGCACATTCTCAACTCAAGGTCTTTGTGCTCGCTCTTCCCTCTGCCTAAAACATCCTCCCTCAGACACTCTCAGTTCTCTGCCCCTCAGAGAAGCTATGACATCCTCTCCAGAGTATTTCCCACCTTCTGAGTCTCCCCTAGTCCTTTTATTTTTCTTCACGGCAGTCACCCCCACCTGACGTTCTATTTGTGCATGAGACACGTGTTTATGTGTATAACATCCCCCCACTAGGACAGAGCCCCCATAGGACAGGGGCTTTGTTCGCTGCTACATCCCCACCCTCAGCACAGTGCCTGGCCCACAGTAGATACTTAATAAATATTTGTTGACTGAAAGAACAAAGTATCTACTAACAGCAAAGGGGATGAGGAGGAGGGCGCCGAGATACAGAGCTGTCATCCAAGCTGAAGAAGCAACTGCATGTGGGAAGCGGTTGGCCCTAACAGGACCCCTGGCTCCCAGCCCAAGTGTGATTATGAGCTTCAGAAAAGCCTTTCTACACACCCCTCCACCTGGCTAGCCTCATCTTTCCAGCTGGTTATAGTCCCCAGGGGTTCATTTGATTCAAACATCCCTGGGAAGGTCTGAAAGCTTTCTTTGTTTCTACATTTTCTCATTTTTTGCAAGCATCAAGCACTGACAGGCACATTCTGGAAAACACACACACTCATGCAAATATATCCACACAATCTAACACATATGCTTGGCCATATCTCATACCCTTGAACACCCTTGTGGCTCACTATACCCCACCCCTACTAATTACACACATCTGTGGACACACACACTTGGACTCAGTCATTCTCACTCCCCTGTGCCACACACTCCTGCACATCCATGGTCCTGCATGTGCCTCGTGTACACAGGCCGACCTCCACCCAGGTTCCACCTATATACCCATTCACACTGACACATACTCATTCATTTAGCTCCTGTGGGCATGTGCATATGGACCTATTTGCACACACAGCTTTGAACACACCTCCAGGTTTTTTCAAACACACACACACACACACACACACACACACACACACACACACACGAGGCAATGGCCTGGGGGTAGTAAACTACACTGGTCAGAGCTTAGCATGATGACCTGTCCCAGTAACAGCGATACCCACTGAGCACCAGCCATGTGCCAGGTACCCTGCAGTTTGGTCTTTATCTCTTTCAATCTTCACAACAATCACATGAAGTGGTGCTATTTATTAGCCTCATTTTACAGAACAGGAAACTGAGACTCAGAGCCATATATCCCAGACAGCGTTTGTATTCTAATCCAGGTATCTGATATTTCCCCTCCTTTAGGCGCTTCTAGAACCTCGCCATTCCCCAATCAAGAGGTAGAGTGTACGGCCCCTTCTCTTGAACTTGGGTGGGGTTTTGTGACTACCTCAACTAACAGTATGGTGGAAGAAATGCCATATCAATGCCAAGGCTAGGTCATAAAAGGTGATACATGTAACAGTCTAAACAAGGAAATAACCTAAGTGTCCACTGAATGATAAATGGAGTTTAAAATGTGATATATATGTATATGTGTGTGTATGTGTGTGTGTGTGTGTGTGTGTGTGTGTGTATATATGTATATGAAATTCAGCTGTAAAAGAGAAGGAACTTCTGCCACTTGGGACAACATGGATGAATCTTGAGGGCATTACGCTAAGTGAAGTAAGTTGGAAAGAGAAAGACAGATATTGCCTGGTCTCACTTATATGTGGAATCTAAAATGGCCAAACTCATAGAAACAAAGTAGAATGGTGGTTGCCATTCTGGAGAGTTGAGGAAATGGGGAGATGTTGGTCAAAAGGAATAAACTTCCAGTTATGAGTAAGTTCTAATGTACAGCAGGTGACTATAGTTAACAATACTATATTGTATTCTTGAAAGTAGCTAAGAGAGTAGATCTTGAATATTCTCACCACCACAAAAATTAATGGTAATCACATGAGGGGAATGATGTATTAACTAACCTTATTGTGGTACTTATTCCACAATATATATGTGTATCAAATCATCATACTATACACCTTAAACTTAATGTTATACAATCAATTATATCTCAATAAACTAAAAAAAATTTTTTTAAGGAATAGTTTTTCTTGTCTGTTTTTTTTTTTAAAAGGTGATACAATTTCTGCCTGTCTCTCTCTGCACACTCAACCTTGGAACCCAGCTACCGTGCTGTAAGGAAGTCTAGCCACATGCAGGTTTCCTTGCTGACAGCTCCCCCCGCGCCCCCTCCACCCCACGCCCTGCCCCTGCCCATTGAGATCCCAGCTGACAGCCAGCATCAACTGGCAATCACATGAGTGAGGAGATGACACCGGCCCAGCCACTGTCTGACTGCAACCACACGAGAGACCATGAAAAAAAAAACTGCCAGCTGAACCCAATCAACACCGTAATGCAAAAGATAATAATAAAAAATGGTTATTGTTGTTTTATGCCACTAAACATGGTGGTTTGTTACACAGAAATAAGATAACCAGAGAATTACCCACAATTAGCCTCAGACCACCGTGGGGAGGTGATGCCAAGCTCTTTGTTCTCCTTCTGGGCCCTCCTCCTCTACCCCTAAGATCAAGGATCTCAGAGCACAACCCTCATCATCTGAATCCCACACCACATGACCACTGGCTCTTCAATCTGCCTATCTGTGTGTGAGCTCTTCAAGTCCCAGGTTGGCTCTCAACCACTGCAGACCCTGTGATGCTTCGGGCAAGTGCTCATCACTCAGTTTCCTATTCTGTAATATGCCTAAGGATCTCAGCCCTGCCCACCTCACAGGGAGGCTATGAGGATCCATTCCAGAATCTGGAGTTTAAGGGATTATTATTAATGTTTGCATTTTAGGATCCAGTTGACAACCAGAAGATGGGTAAATTAAAACCATTTAATTCAGGAAGCTGGGCAATGTGTGGGGACATCTAGCATAGGGGAAAGCAACTTAGTGGGTGCTGTGCAAATGAGAATGACAGCCAGTGTTCACTGGGATGGTACTGGACCATTGAGAAAACTTCAAGTCAGAGATCAGACTGGCAGCGGAACTGACGTGGGCCAGGGGTGGGAATATATGTTGGCCTGGAGAGTTCATACACCATCTGAAGAGGATAACTAGCAGATAGCTCGCCCACCCATTGCTATATGACAACATAGGCTTGAAAAAGCAGAACCCTGTGGGGTCCTCCCCTAGTACAAATCCTTTCCGTGTTCCCCATTTCCTGTTAGTAAGGCATAGGCTTTGATTTCCCCCCCCCCCCAAGTTCCAAAGGGCAGATTCAAACAGTTGCTAATCAGGGAAGGGAGGGAATGCAGAAATTAGGGAGGAACAGTCAAGAAACAATAATGCAGCCTTGGGGCAGGATCCTGGTTCCTCCTCAAGGAATATACATAGTGATACTTTTGAGTTCTCCTGCAGGAACTAAGTGCCCCACCCAGGTGGAGGAGGGCAACTTGAGGCTGAACACAAGATTCCTGGAACACTGCCCAGTTACCTCGGCACCAACCAATCAGAAGAAAGTCACACACCCCGCTGTCCTCACCTTAAATTTTGCTTATAAAACCTTTTCCCCCAAACAACCAGGGAGTTTGGGTTTTTTGAGCGTGAGCCGCCTGTCCTCCTTGCTTGGCCCTACAATAAACCATTCCCTGCTGGCGTTGGGCATATGTGTGAGTATGTGCCAGAGGGAGAGTGTACATGTGTGGAAAGCAGAAGTGATCACTGCCAAGGCGGCAGAGCTGTGGGGCCAAGAGCTACACGCTGAGGAAGGCAGAGCTGGGTTCAGATTCTTCCTCTGCAGCTGACCAGCTGGGTCTTCCTACCCTCAGTTTCCTTATCCATAAAATGCAGTTAATAGTGAGTTTTATTCCATAGGGTTGTTGAGAGAGTTAAGCAGGATAATCTGCAGAGGGTTTGAAAACAGTTCATGATGTTAGCTATTTCCTTCCCCCCACTTTTTTACTTTGCCATGGCTCTGCAAATGTTCCCACACCCCAGCAGGTTTGTTTCTGCTTTCTCTGCCTGACTTTTTCAGAAGATCCAGGTGGGCACCTCTTCCTCTGAGAAAGCCCCACAGCCCCAGCTTGGTGCATCACCCCCTCTGTCCACTCTGGATATTGCTCAGACCCGCCCTAGCATTGCTGATCCACGTGGCAGTGGCTGGTGAGTCTATCTCCCCCACAGGAAGGAAGTTGCTTGAAGGCAGGGGCCAGGTCTGAGTCATCTGTATTCCCCTGTAGCCTGTCCCTGAGTGGATGCCAGCAATCTTTGTAGAATGAATGCAAGGGAAGAGGAAGGGAGGGGCCTCACAAACAGCTCACAGATCACTGGCTAAACCTCCCTCAGGCCCCAGGGCCCTGGCAGTTAGAACACAGGTCAAGGGCTGATCCTTATCTAACATCTAACAGTGTGTGCGAGTGTCTGTGAGAGTTAGGTGAGAATGTGGATATGTATGAGTGTGAATAACTGTGTGTGTATTTGTGTGGGACGGTGGGAATAGTACATAGGTGTGAATGAACATATGTGTGAAGGTTTGTATGACTGTATTCATGCATAAACACACGTTCACTAGGATGGTGCTCCAGGGGAGCAGGGTCTCTGTCCTGTTCTTTGTGTCACAGTGCTCTCAAATGAACCTGCAGTGACGGGGTGTAGGGAGAGAATGATGGGAAAGCAGAGCAGCACAGGGCTTATCAGCAGAGGTTTTAGATCAGACATCATCAGTGCTTCCTAACTTTGGGCAGATCAACCACCATAAACCTCAGGTTTTCCACCTGTAAGATTGGTATAATTGGAGCACAGGCAGTACTCAAATGTTTAGTATCGATGTACTGGGTGTCACTATCAATACTCAGAGCAGATGCTTCCACGGACTAAAGCTCCTCAAAACAAGTCAAAAGACTACACATGAGCCATGTCCATCAAACTTCTCTGAGTCTTAGTTTCTTCCATGAGAGGCAGCAATAAAGTACATTTTGCCAGTCTCCTAGGGCAGCTAGGAGATTTATATGAGATCACAGTTCTGTGACAGGCTAAGCCAAAGCTAGGAGCAGGGTGCCCTCTCCTGGCAGCATGGGGTAAATGTTGGCTTCCGCCAGGTAGAGGCAGACTGCTGTCAGGACTCCATAGGAGGGGCAGCTGCCTCCTCCCTCTTTGCCTGCCAGACTCCTCCCTCTGATCTCGCTTCAGGACCTCCTCCCTGACCCTCGGCCAGTTTGGGCCAGGCAGCCCTGTTTCAAGCTCTCAAAGTATCCTGTGTTCGATTTGTGTTCCTCTGTGGGATTCCTTAGGCAAAGTCTGCGAGAGAAAGGATCATCTCAGAAATGAAAGGGAGTGGCAGCATCCCGGATGGTTGGATTTCTAGGGTCACTGGACTAGGCTCTCAGCAAATGTTAGAATAAAAGGATCGTAGAAGCCCAGACTGGAGTGGGAACTGACCCAAGAGGACATCCAGCCCCCTTGGGGAAGTCTCCAGCTCCTCCAGTCCAGGGCATGAGAGACCCGGATTCAGGGAACTTCTAACCCCCAGCCCAAGGACAGCCATGTCTGTGGGCTAAAGCTGAGACCACAATGTGGGCTCTTAGGCAGACATCTGGGAAAATTAATTTATTCCACAAATATTGGGTGTCTTCTGTGTGGCAGGCACTGAGCGGGACATTGGGAATACAGCAGTGGGCAAAACCAGACATGTTCTGGACCCTCCCGCAAGTAGTGGGATGGTCAGACATACAATCAGACAATTTTGACATAATGATATATAACTGTATCTCTCCCTACCCCCATTTTACAGGTGGAAAGATTGGGACTCAGGGCACCTGCCTAGTGAGGAACATTCTCTTGTATTCTGTGAGTCTGGAAAGCTCTTGCAAGGGGAAAAGTGTGTTGGTAGGTGGGTACAGCCAGCTCCCAGAGTCTTGTTGGCCCCTCACCCACAATGGAGCAGCCTGGGATAAGAAGGATTGATGGTGGGGGAGGGCCTGCTCCAAGCTCTCCCATCTCTGTACTCTGCATCCAGCAGTAACATCAAGGCAGACCCAAGGGACATTTACAAACCTGAGGGGACCTGGAGGGAGGGGCATGGAAGGAGGTGAGGAGTGAGGGAGACACCCTGATAGGGGTGGAGCAGTTGGTGGGGTCTCTCTAGAACTGCATTATTCTGTCTCATCCCCATCAGTGGGTATCCTCGGCATCTGGATCCCATTCCCCTATCTCCGCAGCCTCTCAGTTAGTCCAGAGTCTGAGCAAGGGCAGTCTAGAGGGCCCCTTGGCCAATGGGCAGGCTCCTTCCTCCTCCACCCCTCTCCGCTGTCCAAGCTGGGGACCTAAGTGTCTGCAAAAGCAAACACCGAAAGGGCAGGTTCAAAGGACAGATGGTGAGGCCACAGGGCCTGGTCATAGTGTCTGCCTATTGTTTCCGGTGCCTTCCAGACTCCCAGGAGCCCAGGCTGGCGCCTCAGCCAGGGAAAAAAAGACAATTATTTGTTCACTGTGGCTGGCAGTAGAGTGGGTGGGAAGCCCCTGCTCCCAACAGGAAGCACTGTTAGCAGCTGTTTGTGCATCCAGTGTGATATCTGTATCTTTCACATATAAGCAAAACCTGTTTGTGTTTTTTTTCCTTATACACAGTAACACATTAGATACACTGTTCTGCAAGTTGCTTTGTTTTCACTTAACATTTTATCTTGCCAATCGATCATTTCATATCAGTAGATAAACATCTCCTTTTAAAAAAGTGGCCACCAAAGTATTCCACTGTGTGGACTGTACCATCATTTATTTAACAAGCATCCTACTGAAGGACATTTAGACTATTTACAAACTTTTGCTCTTAATGTCATTTCGGTCATGTGTGCTTAGAACTGCTTCATCAAAGGGTGTGTGAGTTTGTAATCTTGTTAGCTATTATCAGAGTGTTGCCCATGAAAGCTGGACCAATGTAAAATACCAAAAGCAATATATGAGGGGGTCTGCTTCTCCACTGCCTCACCAGATAACTAACAGTTTTCACACTTTAATTTTATCAATCTGATAGTAAACTTAAAAAGAAAGTTGATCAACTCTTCCCAGGTAAAACCACATTTGGCACTAATAAGGAATCTTCCTCTCCTTGATTCTGTTTGTTTCTTTTTCATTACACAATGATAAAAGGGTCAATCCACCAAGAAGACAAAGCAATACTAAATGTATATGCAGAAAAAAACAGAGCTGCAAAATATGTGAAGCAAAACTGATAGAACTGAAAAGAGTAGGTAATTAATTTGGCAAATTGGATCAAGATTTCACAAATGTCAATATTCCTTAAGTAATTCTAATTCTACAAATTTATCTGAAGCCATAATGTATCAGATGGGGAGACATTAATGTGTTATTTATAATAGTGAAACTGAAACAAGAGGGGTTTGGTTATATAAATTGTGGTACTTCCATATGCTGGAATATTCTGTAGACAGAGAAACTGCATAAGAGATAAGAGCAGATTCTGGAGTTGGACTTCCTGGGTTCAAATTCTAGCTCCTTTACTTACTAGCTGTGTAACTGTGGGCAAGTTATGTAAGCTGTCTGTGCCAGTTTCCTCATTTGTAATATGTGGAAAACCTACCTAATATTGTTAATGAGGATTAAATGAGTTACTATTGACAAAGGACCTTGAATACAACTGGCATAAATTGAGAGCATTATGAAGTTAGCTCATGTGACATTAGGTGGAAGAAAAGAGGTATAAGGAAGTCTCTGTACGTATGATCTCAAATATGTAAAACATATGTATGTAATTGAAGAGAACAGAAGGAAATTTACCAAAATGGTAATAGTAATGATCTCTGAATTATTATAGTTTCTTTATACCTTTCTGTTTTCTACATTTCATACAATGTATCTGTTTAATAGAAAAAAGTTATTAAATTTTCAATGTGAGAAAATGGATTGGACAGTGCTTTGTAACCTGGATAGCTTATGTGGAGGTGAAGTAGTTTTTGATTAGCACTAACCCTCTAAGTTGATATTATTATGATGATTCCCATTTTACAGTCAAGAAAAATAAGACTCAGAGAGGTGATATGCTTCCCCAGGGTTCACAGCAGGTGTGTCAGAGATGAGGTAAGAGACATGAGAGGCAATGGGACAGGTGGAAGTTATCTCGATCAGAGAAATGTGACAGTGAGGGGGGTGTGGAAATCACCTCTGAAGAAACAAACTGGAAAATAAAGTATCTCACACAATACTGCACAGAATCAAATGGATTGTCATAAATTTTCAGTAGGATATTCTCACTAGGTTTATTCTGGAGCAGGAAACTTTTCTTCCAATGGTGATGAAATGTACATTTAAATTATGTATCATTTTCACTTACTAAATTAGCCAAAAAAAAAAAAAAGAAAACAAGGATAATATAAATGATGATGAACACGCAGTGACAAACTCAAACTGCAGATGACTTTTAGAAAACAACATGTCAATAAAATCAGGAGGATCTTTAAAAGCACTTATGTCCTTTTTCTTCAAATTATTCCAAATTCTAGGATTTTTTCCCCAAGGAAATGATCCAAAATAGGATAGAAAATTTTGCATGAATGAACAACTCGTTGTACTTCTATTAGTGAAAAAAATGGAAAAACCCTATTATTCCATGAGAGTGGTGTGATATATCCACTCCATGTGCACTTAAAAAAAATTATTCTCAAAAAAATTATCCTGAAACATATTCTCTTTTCTTGCTGGGGTTTACATGGGTGTATGCATTTGTCAAAATTTATCTAGATAATACTTAAATTCTATACATATCATTGTATACAAATTATCCCTTGATTAAAAATGAAAAGAGGGTCACATATTGTATGATTTCGTTTATATGAAATGTCCAGAATAGGTAAAACCATCAAAATAGAAAGTACATTGTTTAGTGGTTGCCAGCGACAGGTGTTGGGGAAGAAAAGAAATTGACTGCTCATGGGTAGAGAGTTTCTTTATGGGTGATGAAATATTCTGGAATTACATCGTGATGATGGCTGCACAATCTTGGTGACTATGCTAAAACTTCTGAATTCTACATTTTAAAATGGTGGATTTTATGGTATGTGAATTATATCTCAAAAAAATGAAAAGGGAAATTATCCTCTTGTAGCAACATAAAAATTATATATAAGTATGTATTATGTATATGAAATATATACATTAAAGATAAAGATAATAGGGGAAAAAAGATAAATCTTGTAAATGGTGACAGCGCTGTGGGAGTAATGGGACAGGATTACATGGTTGTGTCTGACCTTCTGGTGCCCCATTTCCCATTCTCTTGGCCTCACCTGGCTCTCAGTCCAGACCTGCTGTGGAAACCAGTTCTGCACAGGCTCCTACTAGTTCTGTGCAGTGCATCCCCAGCTGTGCCTGCCCTAGGCCTGACCGACACCTTTAGCTCTCCTCCCAAGGCTTCTTGCTCAGGGCATTTATATATGTCACCTGGCAGCTCAGGATTGTGGAGACAGATTTGGACCTGCAGGGGTCATAAGCTGGTACATAAATATTTCTCCCTTTTCCCCACTCAAATGAATGGTACAAATGGGGTACCTGTGCACTAATATCAGGGTCTCCAAGGTCCCATGGACACAGAGTTCCAGTAGAAGCAGGATGTGTGGAGTTCAGCAAGACTCAAAGCGAGTACAAACCAGTAAAAACCAGTAGAAACCGGAACTTGATTTCAACACAGAAAAACCTCATCAAGGGACCCTATCAGGTCTTTCTTACTTATGTTACTTAACTCTGTACTAGCCAAACACTTCCACTGAAAATGTAGAAGGAAAGGGAAAGATGGGCAAATCCATAGTTCCTTTTCCTTTCCGTCTTTCCTTACTCATCAGTAAGCTGAAGGCAGAGTGTTGATAAAATGCGCACATAACAAAAAGTAAAATGAAATTGTTTTTGTGCAGCGTTTCCTCTTTCCGGTGAGAATAAAACACATACGCGTGGACACTCTACGAAATACAAACTGTGTAATTTTGGCAATTCTATGTGAATTAAATGCTCTTATATTTACCTTTAAAACTGGCATTGAACAATGTAAAGATGAATGGCAAAATATAAAATTTTTTCTTTAGAGTGACATTAATACCACATTAAAAACATGCCAAGTCAAGAGAGAGACTGCAGAAGAGAAGGATAGCTCTATATTTTAGTACCTTTGATGGCACTTCCCTCCCTCCAACCCTGCTTTGTGAACAAGGGTCCTGCATTTTCAGGGTCTGTAGTAGCCCCACAAATTATGTAGCCGCCCTCACAAATTATGTAGCCAGCTGTGGGTACAGAGACACATTTCATTCAATTCCTCAGGCGGTTCCACAGTGGGATGGAGCAGCCTAGAGCAGTGGCCAGCCCAGTGATATGGTTGCCCCCTTGTTTTCCTTTCTCTGTTCTGCCCTCTCGTTCTCCCTCAGTCTGGATCCCTGGATCACACACCCTAGAGGTCTTACACTTAAACCATTGTTGCAAGTTCTCCTTTCTATGAGACTCAGGCTAAGACAGGTGCTTTTCTCCCCCTCTATTTTCCGAATTTTCTGTATTAGAATGAAAAATAAATTTGATTTCATGTCAAAAAGCTAAAATGTAACTACATTCATTCATTCAATGAAACACACAACAAATTAAGCATCTACTATGTGCCAGGATGATTTTCCTAAAAACCTAAGGGACCAAAGCAGGGCTGACAACATTGCTATAATGGGAAATACAGCATCTCGGGTTGGGAGGGATTTCAGAACCCACTGAAGGCTTCACTCTCCCCACTGAGTCACAGAAAAAGAATATTAAAGAAAGCTACACTTTGGCACACCTGATTCTGTGGTCTGTGAAATTTGGACAGAGCAGTAGCTTGTCACACAGGGTCAGGAAGAACTTTCCAAGCAGACGGAACAGCATGTGCAAAGGCCTTTGGGCAGGACAAACAAATGTTTATCTGAAATTGCTCATTCATTTGTTATTTTCTACCTGCTTCCCACTAGAAGGCAAACACTGTGAGGGCTGTGTCTGGCTTGATTACAGCTGCTTTCTCAAAAGCTAGATCAGTGCCTGGCAGATAGCAGAACTTGATCAATACATAATGAATGAATAAATGAATGACTTCAACTTCTGGTCTTATTAATACTTATATTATTATTTTTTAAAATGAACCAGGGCCTGTGCTGGATCCTGGCGCTAAGGAGAAATTCCCCACCCATCTCCTAGTGGTATAAAACAATGTAGAGGGTACAGTGCTAGAGCTCACTAGGGGTTTTATGGCAGCATAGAGGGGGCATCTATTCTGGCCTAGGAGGGGGTCAAGGAAGGGCTGGGCCTTAAAAGACAAGTGGGACTTTGACAGGAAGACTGGGGTCAGGGAGCATCAAGGCAGAGAGAAGGGAGAGTATCAAGGCAGGAAAGAACATAGCGGGCATGGGTGAACCATCTGGAATTTTTGAGTTGCTTTAATGTGAACTGTGAGGTCAAAGAAACAAGGTGAAGTGGATCAACAGGGACCACACAAGGGAGGGCCTTGAAGGCCAGACTAAGGTGATTGTACCTCCTCCTGAGGCCAGCAGTCTCCAAAAGTTTTGTTCAAATGAACTTAATATATGCATATCAGTGAACAGGTACTTAGCTGATCATCTTCCAAAGCACAACATACACTGAGGATGGATTTTCATCATTAATTGACACAGGTAGTGTCATTGTCCTTGTCATTCATGTTGTAAGGAATGTAATAAAATTTGAGGAAAAAACTGATCAAAAAGACACTTTATAGACCACTGCTTTAGGCAACAGGAACACAATAATAGTTTTAAGCAGGAGGAAGCTATGGGCATAGTTTTGTTTTCAGATCACTCTGACTATAGACTGATACATTAAAACTAAGAATTCCTATTTATCAAAAAACAACAAGAAAACAGCCTATGGAATGGGAGAAAATATTTGCAACAGATGAGACTGACAAGGGCTTAATTTCCAGAATATATAAAAAGCTCATACAACTTAACAACAAAAAACCAAACAACCCAATCCAAAAATGGGCAGAAGACCTAAACAAGCAATTCTTCAATGAAGACATACAAATGGCCAACAGGCATATGAAAAAATGCTCAATATCACTAATTATCAGAAAAATGCAAATCAAAACTACAATGAGGTATCACCTCACACCAGAATGGCTATCATTCAAAAGCCCACAAACGATAAATGCTGGAGAGGCTGTGGAGGAAGGGGAACCCTCCTACACTGTTGGTAGGAATGCAGTTTGGTGCAGCCATTATGGAAAACAGTATGAACATTTCTTAAAAGACTAAAAATAGACTTACCATATGATCCAGCAATCCTACTCTTGGGCATATATGCAGAGGGAACCTTAATTCAAAAAAGATACATGCACCACAATGTTCATAACAGCACTAATCACAATAACCAAGACATGGAAACAACCTAAATGTTCATCAACGGAGGACTGGATAAAGCAGCTGTGGTATATTTATACAATAGAATACTACTCAGCCATAAAAAATAATAAAATAATGCCATTTGCAGCAACATGGATGGACCTGGAGAATGTCATTTCAAGTGAAGTAAGCCAGAAGGAAAAAGAAAAATACCATATGATATCACTTATATGTGGAATCTGGAAAGAAAAAAAAGACAAACTTATTTACAAAACAGAAACAGACTCACAGACATAGAAAACAAACTTATGGTTACTAGGGGATGAAGCGGGTGGGAAAAGATAAATTGGGAGTTTGAGATTAGGAGATACTAACTACTATATATAAAATAGATAAACAACAAGTTTATACTGTATATAGCACAGGAAACTATATTCAATATCTTGTAGTAACTTATGGTTAAAAAGAATATGAAAACGAATATATGTATGCTCCTATATGACTGAAGTATTGTGCTGTACACCAGAAACTGACACAACATTGTAAACTGACTATACTTTAATAAAAATATATTAAAAAATAAAAATAAATTAAAAAAAAAATAAAGAGGGTGAGAAGACAAACCACAAACCTGAAGAAGATATTTGCAATACATACAATTAGCAAAGGACCAGTACCCAGAATATGTAAAGAATTCCCATTAGTTGAAAAGAAAAACAAACGACCTATTTTTAAATGGGAAAAGGCATGAATGGAACTTTTTTTAATGAGAAAAGACTCCTAGATGGGTTATAACATATGACTAGATGCTCAATCTCATTAGCAGTCAAAGAAATGCAAATTAAAACCACAATGAGATACCATTTTATACCTGCCAGACTGGCAAAAAATAAAGATGTGTGAACTCTGTATTTTCTGCTCAATTCTGTTGTGAACCTGAAACTGCTCTAAAAGAATAAAGTCTATTAAAAATAAAAAAATAAAAAGATATAAATTTAAAAAGCAACAACAAAAATAAATAAGTAAATAAATAAAATAAAATAAAATAAAATAAAATAAAATAAAATAAAATAAAATATTGATAATAGGAAGTGCTAGTAAGGGCATAAAACAATTTTTATCCACTATTGGTGGGAGTATAGACTTATGCAACCACTCAGTTTCATATTAATCAGTTGTTGGACATAAGCATATCTGTTCAAGCAATTTGACTCCCAAATATATCTGAATCTATATCTATCTATGTACACACACATGCACAAGAATGTTAGAGCAGTATTCTTTGGAGTAGCAAAAAATTCAAACAACCCAATGTCCATCAACAATAGAATAAATAGATTATACAGAAATGAAAATAAATGAACCATAGCTACAGCATCTACCTGAATGACTCTCAAAAGCAAAGTTGGAAGAGAAAAGCAAGTTGCAGAAGAATATATACTGCGTGATTTCATTTATACAAAGGCAAAACACAGCCAAAACTAAACAATGTATTGTTTAGGACAGTCATATAGGTAGTAAAGCCCATTAAAAAAAAGCAAGTGAATGGTTAAGATACTAATCGTTAATCACTGTAGCAGTAACTCCAGGGTTGGGGAGAAGGGGCATGTGATTGAGAAAGGAAACAGGCAGCTTCCGTAGTAAGGCTGCATTTTATTCTATGAACACCTGGATATAAGTGGTCATAAGAGCCATAAGTGTGGGTGAGATGGCCCAGGAAGACGGAGCAGAGTAAGAGAAGAAAGGAACATTAACACTGGAAGTCGCTAGAGAAGAAGAGGGAGTTGCTTAGGCCAGAGAAAGAACCCTGTGTACAATGGGAGGAGAGTCAGGAAAGCGGAAGCCAAGGGCACATGGTGTGCATGCAGCAGGGAGGTGTGTTGGGAGGCAGGCTGAGGCACATCTGAAGGATTCAGCCAGGTTCCCTGCTGACTGTGGCTGGAACACTTTCAGCAGAGACCTGGGGGTGGAGACCACACAGCTGAGTACTGAGTGGGAGGTGAGAAAGTGCAGACACAGAATGGGACATATCTGAAAAAATATGAGAAGAGGAGGAAGGAGATGAGATAGCAGCTGGGTGGAGGATGGGAGGTGGGGTTCCTAGAGAGATGTTAAAGGGCGGCCAATTAAAACCACAAGGAGATTTTCACATCCATCATTTTAACAAAAATGTATCTCTCACTGACGAGTGGTGACAGGGATGTGGAGCAACAGGCAGTCTCAGACACTGCTGCTGAGAGGATACAATACTTTGGAAAACAACCTGGCAATATTTAAGAAAGTTAGGTGGGAGAGGGTATAGCTCAATAGAACGCATGCTTAGCATGCATGAGGTCCTGGGTTCAATCCCCAGTACCTCCTCTAAGAATAAATAAATGAACCTAACTACCTCCCCCTACCAAAAAAAAAAAAAAAAAAAAAAAAAGAAAGAAAGTTAAAAATGTGCCTTCCACTCAGAAATTCCACCCCTAAGTACACTTATGACCCAGGGACACCTACTCATGGGCACTAAGAGACAATGTTCATTGTTCTATGTACGCAGTAATGGCAGACTATACAACCTGAATATCAGCAAATAGAACAGATTAAGTTAATCATGAGATGTAGACAATGAAATACTATACAGCAGCAAAAATGAACAGATTCAAACTCTACGCATTACTCTTACAAATACAATATTAGCAGAAAAAAGCAAGTTGCAGCTAAGCAAAAGTACAGTATGGTGCCATTTATATAAGGGTTTTAAACACAGAAAGAATACTACGAAGGGGTTAACGATTTATACAGATGTAGTAAAAGTATAAAAATGCATACAAATTCACCTAAACTCAGGATAGTGGGAAGAGGGTAGGTCTCCGATGTGCTTGGTACCTGACATAGTGCAATTTTACTTATAATCTGTATGGTAGGTATCATTCTGTCCACTTTACAGAAAAGGCAATTGAGGTTCAGGGAAGTAAACTGGTTGGAATTTCAGTTTCACTCGGTTTTGACATCGGGTTCACTGGATGAACCAGTGAAGGAAAAGATCGGCCTCGGGGTCGCTTTCAAGTCTCTCCCGAGCTCCCTTCGCAACCGGGTCGGGGAGGACGAGACCGCGTGGGATAGAAAACGGACTCAGCAGTGATCTAAGTCCGTTCCGGCCCCGCCCCCGTACCCTGGGCCCCGCCCGGATGGCGCAGCTCCAGCGGGACTCATGAATATGCAAGCAAGAGGAAGATATTTAAAGGAGCCGGCGCTACTCGCAGATCCTTGCCCGGCGCCACCCTCCCAGTGCCCGTTCTTAGCCGGAGGCCCAGCCTCTTTCGCCCGCGTCCATCACTCCGTACGGAAGCTGAGCCAACATGTCGGACAAGCTGCCTTACAAAGTCGGTGAGTTCTAGGGCGTGCAGCCTGCTGCGTCTGCTCTGCGCCCGCTGGGTTCCTGTCGGTGCGGTGGCCGCGGGGCCGACCCAGGGCTCCCTGGACCGCCTTGAATCGCTGGCACGGTGCGGTCTTAGCCGCGCAAGGCCGCCTGGGAGTTGGAGTTCTCCCGCGGCCGCGAGCGGGTCTTTGGAGGCGGCCGCGGACTACAAGTCCCGGCATGCTCCGCAAGGCCCGGTGCAGCGGCGCGGGCTGCGGAGCGGCGAACTGGCGGCGTGTTCCGCACACAGCCGGCTGGGGCAGGCGGGGAACGCGCACCTAGTGGCGGCTTGGGGCCAATGACACCTGCCGGGACCTACACCAGGGAGCTTGGATCCTGCTTCCTAGGCCTGCACCGGCTCCTTGGGCAACTTAGTAGTCCCGAACAAGTGCCCATCCCTCTCTGGGCCTCCCACATGGAGGGCTGGGGCCCTGGGGCCCCGAAGGGCATGTGTGGAGAGGCCTGGAGACTGAGCCCGAGGCCGGCACTAGTCCACTCACAAGGGACTTTGGGCTTGTTACTCAACGTCTGAGGTCACCCACCTGGCCAGTAGGGACAATCGTACAGAGAATCTCGAGGAAATTTTGGAGTGGTTAGAAAAATTCTCCCTGCTGTCCTGTGGATAGAAGCTGATACACGGATAGTTTATTGGGTGTTTACTGTGGAACGGGCACTGCCTCCTACTTTTATTCTCGATTAACTCATTTTTATTCTTATGGCTTTTTAGGGTAGGGACTATTACTTTCTCATTTTACAGTGAGTATACTGAGACACAGGAAAAAAGATAACTTGCCCACCGTTTTACAGCTGGGAGGTGGTAGAGCAGGATATGAAACCAGGCCGTGCACACCTTTTCACCACTGTATATAAGTGAGCACAACTTGGAACAACCCGAATGAACTTTAAGCAAAAACCAGTTCAGGCTGGGTAGCAGTTTCTATAGCAAATTGAAGACACCATTAAACCTGAAGAAAGGCATCAACATTTATGGAACATTTGCTGTGTACCTGGGGATTTGCATTTGTTTACAGAATAATTTTTAGAGGTGGACTTTATTCCATTATACAGAGGAAGAAACCAAAGCCCTAATAGGAAGTGACTTGGAACGATTCTGTGGAAATAGTAGCTTATCAATAGTAGTTTATCAAGTAGCAGACCAGAGTAGACTGTTGTCCGTATTGTGTGGATGAAACTGAAGCCCAGAAAGGTTAAGTCAAGGTTACAACAGTAGGAGAGCTGAAATGGGGGCTTGTCATATTGTGGAGAGAGAAGACGGGTCAGGGTTTGAGGGATTTGGGTTGTGGGGAAGGAGATAAAGTCTCCATTTGGAAGTGGAGGAGCTCGGCTGGGTAGGCTTGCCATCCCGGAAGGGCGTACTGGGCCAGAGCTTGCCATATGGCATCTTTAATTCTCAGGGTTCATAGGAAGGTTAGGGATGATTTCCTACCTTACAGATGAAGAAACAGGCTCAGGGAAAGTTTTGCTGTTATTCCTCTTGGCTCATCCTGGGACAGGTCTTACTGCAACCTCTGCAAGTCCTCAGCTCCCCTGGGCACCAAAACCCTCAAGAGTTTGGAACTCCATACCTTTTTGTGCCCTTGGAGGTGAGGGATCCATGAAAACTTAAGGGCTGGCACAGCTGTCCTGAGGGCAGTGAAAGAGTTCTTTTTAGCTAGAGGGACAGGTGGTGGTAGAGGGGATGGAGCTTAGCGGGATAGGACAGAACCCACTGTTCACAACTGTTGGGCTCCTCCCGGAAGCCTTTTGGCTCTGTCCCCACCTGGCCACCAGTCCCACCTCTGTCGTCAACTGGCTTTGGGCAAACTGTTCTCTGGGCCTTTTCCTCATTGGTAAATGCTGGGAACTGGACTAGGTTCAGATTGTGTCTTTTTTGCCACCCTTGTCTTTTGCCAGCCCCTTTCATGGGCCGTCTCTTATTCAGCCTTAATAACGGGTATGGTTAGTACCTGACCCCTTTGCTGTGCCAGGCCCCGGGCACTAGAGATGCAAAAGTGACTCAAGGATGAGGGTGGGACAGACATGCATATGTAAAATGTAGCAGTATTGTCTCCATTTTCTACATGAGGAGATCTGCCCACTTCTCTGTCTCCACGGCCACCACCCCAGTTCTGGTCTCCCTAGGTCTCTTGCTCCATAGGTACATGGAATAATCAAAGGGGTCTTTTTGAAAGACAGGTCTGGGCATGATACTCCCCTTAAAACTCTGTAAGCTTCCCACCTCATTAGGAATCAAATTCTAATCCATCATCTTACTCATCTACTAGAGTCACCCTGGCACATTCTCTGTTCCTCCAGCAGCAGTATACTAAGTTCCTTTTAGTTTCCGGGTTTTTGTTAAGTACCTACTGTGTGCCAAGTACTGTATCAGGTGCTTTGGGTGGAGCCCTCCAGGCTAGAGAACTGCTTGGGTTAAAGCCCTGAGGTGGGAATGAGTTTAGCTCACCTGAAGGCAATAAGGAGGTTCATGTGGTTGAGTGAGGGGGAGAAAGAGGTGAGGAGGTGGGGGAGAAGGGTGGGCAGTAACCTGGGCCACCCTAAAGCCAGGTGAGAAGTTAGAATTTTATTCATGGTTAAGGGGAAGCCATTGGAGGTTGGTTCAGTTTTTACTTTAGTAGAAGAATGGAGGTTGTGTAATTTAAAAGCTTGTTTCTCTGGATTCTGTGGGGAGAATAGTATGTGAGAGCAGGGAGACCAGCGAGGAGGCTACCTCAGTGATCCAGGGTGGTGCAATGCTGTTGGATTGCTTGTACTTGGGATATTGAGCCAACGATGTGCTGATGGGTTGGAAGGAGGTGAAAGGGGAAAAGAGGAATCAAGAAATCATAAGTTTTTGGCTGGAGTAGCTGGTCAAATGGTGGTTTCATTTCCTAACATGGGAAGATTGCAGAGAGTAACAGATTTGTGGGTGAGGGGCAAGGAGTCATGAGGGCTCAAACTTGACACATAATGTAGTTGGGCATCCAACTGGGGATGCTGAATAGGTAGTTGGATTATATGAGTCTCATGTTCAGGGAAGGAGTTTACACTGGAGATGAATGTGTGGGAGTCACTGCCATAGAGAAGGTATTTCAGGCCATAAAATGGGATGAGCTCATCTGGTAGGAGAGAAGAGGGGGATGATGGAGCCCTGAGGGCTTCCAAACTTTACTCTGTTACAGGAAGAGGAGGTAGGAAGGTAGGAAAACCACAGAAGGATAGGCACAGAAGCCAAGCAAAGGAAGGGTTTCAGGAGAGAACAGTAAGTATTATTTGTGCTGCAGGGAGAAACATGAACGTAGATAATTGACCATTAGTTAGATTAGGCCTTACAGAGACCTTGAGAAGAGCAGTTTCAGTGGAGTAGTGAAGTCATCTCTGAAGTTGCTTAGATGTACAGTAGGAAGCGGACTTAGTTGGTTTTATTGGTTTTATTGTTTATTCTCTACAGTCCTCTGCCTCCCACCCACCATCCCCTTGGGTGACTGGCAGAATTTATCTCCCCTAAAGATAAAAATCACCAGGAGCTCCAGGCCTGATCCTAGACCTCTGAATTTAATTTTCCAGAGGATATTTATAAGCATGTCAGATGACTCTTATCAGGGAAGTTTGCAAACACTGACCTAGGAATTGACCTTGAGAATGGGCTAGTGTGGCAGGGAGGAAGGGAGAGATTATTAGAGGAGTAGTATTCATTGTACTACACCATTTTATATAAGGGACTTGAGTATCCATGGATTTTGGTATCCACAGGGACTCATGGAACCAATCCCCTGCAGATGCTGAGGAATGATTGTATTGAGATAGTGAGAGAGCTCATTATAGTATCCTTTCTTGCCCAAGAATTTGGACAAATTTGAGACATCTGGGGTGGCAGACAGAGGCCAAAATATAACTTTCATTACTAATAACACCGAAGCCAGAGGATGTAGATGTGTGTCAAAGTCCAGTGGTCATGCTAACTGGACCCCTAAATTCAGCAGCTGACCCACCCAGTTACAGGCATGGTGGGCCTCGGTAGGTTCCTCTGTGGAAGAACATGCTTCCTGCAGGCAGGCAGGCTACTGCTTGCTTGCAAAGGAAGGGAGAGCTGAACTGAGCGTGCCCAGTTTCGTCCTCCTAAGTTTACTAATCAGACAAGTCACTCCACCTCCCCTGGGGCAGAGAGATGCCAGGAGTGTTAGTTATACAGACGATTTCCCTCCATATGGAGAGAAACATCAGGAGTGAAGAAGCATTTTAATGTGTTCGAGGAGTTGAAGGAACTGTGTCAAGTCCAAGGTGTTAGATTACATCATTTATGAGTGTTGAAGTCACCAAGACTGATGACTTGGAAGATGGAGAGCTAGGGGTTAAAATATTTAGGAAACGAGGTTGGTAGGTTGTGGCAGAAAGGGTAGTGGGAAGTATATAGGCTGATAGCTGTTTTTCAGGGGAGCACTTACCTGTGTTGTAATATTCATGTACCTGTGTGATTCTTTGATTAAATGTGTTTTCTCACAAGGCTATAAGCTGCGGTTAGGCAGGGACCATGTACTTTGTTTGGTTTTTGTTTTTTGGTTTTTTTTTGACTGCCCTGGCTCCATAAATCCTTGTTGAATGAGTACAGCGACCAGATCACCCAGCCTAGTGTTTCGAGTCCACAAATGGATGAGTGCCAAGTGATGGTGCTTCTTGGTTGGTGGGATGAGGTGGCTCACGATCTCCCCATTCATCCTGCCCCTGCAGCTGACATCAGCCTGGCCACCTGGGGACGCAAGGCCCTGGACCTCGCAGAGAATGAGATGCCGGGCCTGATGCGCATGCGGGAGTTGTACTCGGCCTCCAAGCCATTGAAGGGCGCCCGTATTGCCGGCTGCCTGCACATGACTGTGGAGACAGCTGTCCTCATTGAGACCCTCGTTGCCCTGGGTGCTGAGGTGAGGCCCGTAGCAGCTCCTTGTGGAGCGGGGAAGTCCAGTCTTGTGCCCCCTCAGGCCCAGCAGGGGCTTTAGCTCCAGCCTTTTCGCAGTACCTCTCAGTCCTGTTTGTGGTGACTTCTGAAGATTTTCTCTTTCACTGGGAAGATAGGGTCTGACTACCTCCAAAAAACTTTCTCCTGACTGAGGAGCTCTGGTAGGAAAAGCTCAACGTGAGAGTCCTACTGAATCATCTAAAGATGGCTCTCATTGGCCCTCTCTGGGTCATGTGTCTGCCCTTGGCGAATCATGGCTGCCAGGAGGATGGTGGACTCTGATTGGTTCACCCTGGGTCATGTGTCCCAATGAGCTATACCCTCCCCCCTCCGAGCAAGATCTTAACCAAAGAGGGGGCAGGGCAGAGCAGTCAAAACCACCTAATAGAGTCGGGAGGGTATAGCTCAATTGGTAGAGTGCTTGCTTAGCATACATGAGGTCCTGGGTTTAATCCCCAGTACCTCCGTTAAAAAATAAATAAACCTAATTACCTACCCCCACAAAACGAAACAAAACAAAACAAGGACTGTCAGGTGGACTGGCTATTTAAAATTACACTGAAGACGTTAAAAAACAAAAATAAAAAAAGGAGTACATCAGGGCTCAGTCCTTGGACTTCTTTCTTTTTAACACTCACACTCTTAGTCATCTGATTTTATGGCTTTAAATACTGTCTAAATGGTGATGATGCCCAAATATGTGTACTAGCCTGGACTTCTCCCCAGAACTCTATACCTGCATATCCAGCAGCTGGTGTGTCATCTCCACTTGGAAATCTGATTGACATCTCAGCCTCAACATGTCTGAACATATTCATGATTTCCCACTTCTTCTTGCAGTCTTCTCCATGTAAGCCAGTGCAAACTCAAGCCTTCCAAGTTGTCTCAGTTCAAGAACTGAGGTCATCCCTGACTCCTCTTTTTCTCTCACTCCACCAACTAATCCTGTGGCAAATCCTGTCAGCTCAGCCTTCAGAATATACCCATCATCACCTCCACAGCTATAGCTGTATTTCTTTTTGTTTTGTTTTGTTTGTTCGTTTTTATTTTTTGTTTTTTTCCTTGATTTTTGTATGTATGTACGTATGTATGTATATATGTATGTATGTATTTATTTATTTATTGTATTTCTTGTCTGAACTCCTACAACAACTTCTTCACTTATCTCCTTACTTTCTTATGGAGCCTTTCCCCTACAGCAGAGAGCTATGTTTTAAAACGTAAGTTGGGTCTTGTCACTGCTCTAGCTCCCATCCACTCACCAGGGTCCTCAGCCCGTGGTCGCAGAATCGGCTGGATATAGATCCAGAGCCACTTGCCCCTAGCTCCAGGGCTTTTTTCTGGTGACCTTGGTCTTCTGAGCTGTCTGGGATTAACCTTGTTTTGCTGGCTTTTTCAGGTGCAGTGGTCCAGCTGCAACATCTTCTCCACCCAGGACCATGCAGCAGCTGCCATTGCCAAGGCTGGCATTCCAGGTGAGTCCTGCTTGTTTCTGGGGGATGTGGGAAAGCATGAAGGGACTCTGCTTTTCTCTGTTTTCTTCACTAACTTCTATTGCTACAAGCTTTCCTATGACAGGGGAGAGGAGTCATAGCCACAGGATCCTAGCCTAGTGACCCATTGGAAAGAGCTTTGTTCAGTGGTCATCGAAAATTCTATTGAAGGCACTTACTGGCCCAATTCAAGTCATGTGGCCAGGAAGGGTGAGATCTAATGATTGGGAACCATGTGATGTTGAAAAGAGGGAATTCCTTAAAGGAAGGATGTGTGTCTGTTTTTAAAAGAATCAGGGAGGCATTCTGGGCAGAAAAGGAGCCCTAGACATATATTCCGTAGGACCTGATGGTCTAGGGTGCTGGGAAGGACCAGGACTAAAGAGGAAGGACTTTCTTACAAGTTGCTGGAGAAGCGGGCACTTATTTGCCTGGGCTTGGAGAGGGAACTGGTTACTCCTGATGATGATGAAATAGGATGTCCACAGTTCCTTCTAACTTACTATAGGTAGAGGGTAAAGAGTAAGCGAGGACCTCTGCAGAGACTGACCGAGGCTGGATTGGCATGTCCCTAACTCCTCAGCCTTGTTTGGGTTCCATGGCCTTTTTCTGGGAAAGGCCTTGTTTTTAAGACCATTGTCTGCCCCAGTTTGGGAGAGGGGAAGCTACCCTGCTTGGCAGGTGGCCTTTGCTCACAGGAGGTTCATGGGAGCGCCACACCTGTGTCCCGGTTGTACCATATGTTGGGAGGAGCCTGGGCTGGCAGTCAGGAGCCCTGGATTCTGAGGCCTGTTCTGGAATGCTGTGCTGAGTGACCTGGGCACATCTTAGCTCCTCTCTGGGCATCTATAACTGATGATGATAGTAATGCCTGCCTTACAGGGTTTCTGTGAGGAAATACAAGAAATGTCTGAAGCAATTCGAGTAAGTCTAGCACAGAGAAAATGCTGGTTCATACACGGTAGCTGCTGTTAGTAGTTTTTTGGCCAGACTTTGCCTAGGATAATCCACACAGAGACTGCTGAGCCATCAAATCCTTTCAGTGTGGAATAAATGAGAAATCTTGTCCCATGCTCTCTGCCCCTGCAGCACCCTCATGCCAGCAATAGGGATTGTGGGTAGGAACCCTAGTCATTGTGGGTTGGGGCCAGAGAGAAGGGGGTAGGAAAAGAAATTATTTCCAGATATCTATATCTGTACATGGCTTCTGTCTTTCTTAATTCACACTAATTAATTCATACATGAGGAAACTGAGGTTCAGAGAGGTGAAGTGATTTTCCCAAAGTCACACAGCTGCAAAGTGCAGAACCAGGATTTGTACTCAGATTTCTGTGATTCCCAGTTGTGTTCTTACCACTGCTGAGTCCTCAGAGGGGCTAGAGGTGGCTGGGGATTGGAATTAAGAATGAGATAGTAGAGGCTCTACTCAGGTGGTTCCCTGGAGCAGGTGCCAATGGGGAAGGCCAGGCCCTGATGTGCCACTCACTCTTTAGTGTACGCCTGGAAGGGTGAAACCGATGAGGAATATCTGTGGTGCATTGAGCAGACTCTGTACTTCAAGGATGGGCCCCTCAACATGATTCTGGACGATGGTGGTGACCTCACCAACCTCATCCACACCAAGTACCCACAGCTCCTGTCAGGTGAGTAGGATGGGTAAGTGGGCTGGCTGCTGGTCTAAATGGGGCTTGCTTGCCTACATGAAAGCAGCAGGCCTGGCAGGACTCCAGTGCCTCAAGCAGCAGATTCTGTGGAAGACGGGAGGACAGCAGGCTCCTGTAGGTGTGCTGTGCCTCCTGACTTCTGATGGTGCGGGGCTGGGGTGGCGAGGGGAGGCCTGGCTGATACGATGGTCCAAGGGCAAGCATAAAGCCAGGGCTGGGAACAACTAACTGGGAATGAGTCAGCTTTGTTAAAAGGAGGGTGGGGAAAAAGTAAGGGGTGGTGGTGTAGTGAGTGCAAAGGCCCTGAGGCAAGAAAGGATAGACAATCAGGTAACAAAGTTAGCTAGCATGGCAGCTTCCTTCACTGTGGAGGCTGGAGCTTTAGTGAAGACCAGATGTGTGAAGATTTAACAGACCAAGAGAAAAGATCCTAAGAGCAAAGGAAGGTAATTAGACAGTATTGAAAAACTTTCTCTGAAAATACGCATGTTAAAACTGGCTGCTGGCCTGGTGATGGTGGTGACTCCTCCCTCATTGCTGGCCTAAGTGATTGGGTGGGCTGTGGTATCAGTTACAGAAGTGGGAACCCAGAAAGAGGCAGCTTTAGGAGGCAAAGATGACGAATTTGAGATCAGACGGCCCTGAGGCTCCTGGGGTCTCCTCCCAGAGGCCCCCATCCGTTGGGCAGCCCCTTCTTGGCCTGAGGTTCACCCCTTTCCCTCTTATTCAGGCATCCGAGGCATCTCTGAAGAGACCACAACGGGAGTCCACAACCTGTACAAGATGATGGCCAATGGGATCCTGAAAGTGCCTGCCATCAACGTCAACGACTCCGTCACCAAGGTGAGCCTGTGGGGCAATGATGGCTCCAGCTGTTGTTTACCAGAGCAGCTCAGGAGTAGGCCCCTGAAGAAAGTCCCCTGGAAAGGCTTCAGGCTAGGGAGTTAGTCCTCATTTGAGGGGGAAGGGGATCGTAGACTGAGGGTGATAAGTGCATGAATGAGGCAAAGAACTATATAGTGAGCCTCAGAGAAGCTTTGAAGTGAAGGAGATTCTTTGACTGGGTGATCTCTCATAGTAGTTGATCCTCAGGAAGTCTTCTGGACTGGCAGAAAAAGACTAGGGAGAAAGTCCTGTGTCTGATGAGGGCAAGGGGCATATGAGCACTGTAGCTGGGGGGGAGAAGTCCCAGGAGGTGATCAGCCCAAGGCCCATCAGGCTGAGATGTTGAGAGTGGGTGAGGCCCCAGGGCCTTGCCTGCCCCCGACACCCCCCATCCCCTCTCCTTTCAGAGCAAGTTTGACAACCTCTATGGCTGCCGGGAGTCCCTCATAGATGGCATCAAGCGGGCCACAGACGTGATGATTGCGGGCAAAGTGGCAGTGGTAGCAGGCTATGGCGACGTGGGCAAGGGCTGTGCCCAGGCTCTGAGGGGTTTCGGGGCCCGCGTCATTATCACGGAGATCGACCCCATCAACGCACTTCAGGCTGCTATGGAGGGTATGATAGGGCGAGGATTGGCTGTCAGCCACTGGGGCCAGAGGAGGGGTAAGGTCATTTTGGATGACCCACAGACACTGTCTCTACACAGGCTATGAAGTGACCACCATGGATGAGGCCTGTCAGGAGGGCAACATCTTTGTCACCACCACAGGCTGTATTGACATCATCCTTGGCCGGTAGGTGACAGGTTGGGGGTCCCTGGGAGTGAGGGAGGGGGCAGCTTGGGGCTGCTCTTTATCTTTGACAGTCTCTCATGGGCTGGGGCTCCCCCACAGGCACTTTGAACAGATGAAAGATGACGCCATTGTGTGTAACATTGGACACTTTGACGTGGAGATTGATGTCAAGTGGCTGAACGAGAACGCCGTGGAGAAGGTCAACATCAAGCCTCAGGTGAGAAGCCCTGGCCCTGTTGGCAGATGGAGCGCCAAGCAGGGCATGCTCATGGGCTGGCTGCAAGGAGGGCAGATGACCTGAGGCTCTGGCAACCTGGGCAATGGATGGGGGAGGAAGAGGGCCTGGTTTCAGGGCTACTTAAATTGGAATCTCACAGTGAGGCCAAGGCATCCACATTTTTTAAAGCTCCCAGAATGATTCTGATGTGCAGCCAAGGTTGAATTACCACTGCATGCAGCTTTTTACTGATCATGGTGATTGAGAACATGGGATCTGTCCTCAGACTGTCCAGGCTCAAATTGCAGCCACTTCACAATGTGTAGCTCTGGACAAGTGACTTAACACTTTAAACTTCAGTTTATTTATCTGTGAAATGGGGAAAATAGTAGTAAATGGCTAATAAATCATAGGGTTGCTAGTAGGTTTAAATGTGATAATTATTTATACACACACACACACAAACACAGACATACATGTGGTTATGTGTGTGTTCTTAGGCCAGGGCACATGCCAGTAATAATAATGATAACATTAGCTAGTACTTAGTACTTAAACTGAGTATCTTGCACATGTCAGCTCTTTAAATTCTCATAGCAGCTATGAGATCTGCAGCTCAGAGTTGCTTAATAAATACTGGCTCTGATTAATTGTGTATGCCAGGCCCTGTGCTGGAGGTTGTTCTAGGGCAGTCTGGGCTCTTCATGGGCAGTGCTGGATGCAGGGAAGCCTGCTGGACGAGAGGGTGGGATGAGGGCAGGGGTGGGCACTGGGAGCCGTGCCCTGCCAGCCCTTACCGCTGCTCTGCCCACTTGCAGGTAGACCGCTATTTACTGAAGAACGGGCACCGCGTCATCCTGCTGGCCGAGGGCCGGCTGGTCAACCTCGGCTGTGCCATGGGCCACCCTAGCTTTGTGATGAGCAACTCCTTCACCAACCAGGTGCTGGCACAGATTGAGCTGTGGACCCACCCAGACAAGTACTCCGTCGGAGTCCACTTCTTGCCCAAGAAGGTGGGTTCCTACCTCCACCCCAGGCCAAGGGCCATGTGTCCAACCCTGTGTGCTCCATGCAGTGCTTGCCAGAATTCATAAAGTGCTCGCCTCTCTACTCTTGAAGACCTTCACAGGGTCCTCCACGGTGCAGAAATCATCTCTCCATTTAACAGAGAACAAAACTGAGGCTTCATGCAGGGAATTACTCCCAGAGTGGCAGGGCTGGGTGGTGAGGCGAGCACGGGCTTTGGGGTGAGACATCCAGGTTTGAATCTCAGCCTTACTTAGAGGCTGTGTAACTGGGGCAAGTTATTAACTTCTCTGTACCTCCATTTCCTTATCTGTAAAATGAAGGTACTAGTACCTCCTTTAAGGATGGTGAGGATCTCCCTAGATCATGGGTCACAAACCCACATGGCCACAGCGATTGGACAGTTGAATGGGCTGACCTAAGAGCATGTGTCCTGGTGAAGGGGTTGGCTGCCTGTCATAAACCTGGGCCCAATGGACCAGAGCTCCTGACATTTCAAGAGAAACCAGATACCAAGATCTTCGTGTGAAATATTCAATTTTCAAATGTAAACAGGTGGGTCAACTTGGGCATGTTTATAAGCTGAATGCAGCCTATAGCCTGCAAGATTATGGCCTTGAAATGAGATGATGGCACCTGACATGCTGTGAATGTGTGGTCAGGGTAACCATGACAGTAAGGTCATCTGATAGCAAATGCAGCACTCTTCCTGACACCCCATACAATGTGCCCAACCCCCAGGTCAGAGTGCTATAGTTTAGTCTTGGCTCTTTTTGCCAGTGTCATAGGTGACCTTGGTTTTGCTATGTAGCCTGACTGGACCTCAGTTTCCCTCCCAGCTAAATGGTAAGAGTAGCCCTTGCTTCTATTGGAGAGGCAGTGATGGAGTCTCCATGTGATTCCTCCCACCCTTTGTAAAGCTGGTTCTGCTAATTGATAAGAACTAGGAAGAGGCTGGGTTGTCTGTCCCCAGAGCCAGTGAACTCCCTTCTCTCTAGTCTTCCTAAGGCACTATCTTGCCTGACCAGATGTTTTACCTATAAGGGTCTATCCTGTCCTGTGTAGCCTGCCAAGTCCCCATTATTGTTGTGGGATTAAGAAAAGTCTCACTTGACCTCTATCTCTAAATTGGAGGAAATATGGCTATTATGAATATGGTGAGAAATTGGGCAGGCCTTTGAAATGAGGCCAGGGTTGGAAGTGAAATGTCAGAGATCTCACCTCCTACCTCAGCACCTGGCCCCTTCCTTACCTTCTTCCTCCATCACTGTCAAGACATAGATTGGAGACAGGCTTCACATCTCACATGCGATGTGTGAGCAATGGATTAGGAACCTTGGTTAACAATAATGGCAGAGAGAGCAGCCACTTGTTAAGGTACCTACTTGAACCAAGCACTCCTGAATATCACTGATCTTTGTAATGGTGTGAGAGATCCATCCTACAAATGAGGAAACTAAGGTTCAGAGTTGCCCCCATAGCTGTAAATGTTGGGCCAGGAGTTGATCCCAGTTCTGTCTATTCAAGTTGTTAACTCTTATGACATACTACCTTCTGGGTGCAGGGTGGGGAGAAGGAAAGGTGCTCTGGGCTAGGCTTTGAAGACCTTTGTTCTGCCTCCAGAACTGACATGGACTTGGGGCTGGGCTCTGCTCCTGCCTTTGGTTGCCTCTCCCCAGTTTCTTCATCTATTAAATAGAAAAATAAACCTTGCCCTTCTTAGGGGCTTTTGTGAGGCTCTGATGAGACAGTGGATGTGAAACCATTTGGGAATGTAAAGCTCTCTGGGCTGGGCTGTGGTTAAAGGCTGTTGTGTCATCATAAGATGGGACTTGGGACCTAAGGGTAGAGAGAAGCCCCATCTAGAGATGGATGCTGAGAAAGTGAGGGCCCCACTTAGAGCTGATCCTTCTCTTTTGCCCTTCTTTCCAGGCCCCCTTTATGCATTCAAGATTAGTCAGACTTAGGAATTGGCCTTATCTAACCCCAGCCTCTGTCCTCCTTGGTCTTTGTTTTGCCTCTTCAGAGCTGCCTTGTAGGCCATAATTTGAGACAAGTTATGGGGCTTTGGAGCCAGATGGACCCTGGGTGTTCAAATCCTAGCTCTGTCTTTAACTAGCTTTGTGGCCTTGGGCAAGTGCAAGTCATTCCACCTTTCTGAGCCTTGATTTCCACATTTGTATAAAGGAGATGGCAATTTTTTTTTTATTAGTCATGCTCCTTTTGGTGGCAAGTGGTCGATAGAAACCCTGTTCAAACTAGTTTATGAGTTATCTGTTGTAGCAATTTAACATCAAAACTTACTGGGTTAAAACAAAGAACATTTATTATTTCAGTTTCCATGGGTCAGGAATTTGAGAGCAGCTTAATTCTGACTTGAGGTCCTTCATGAGGTTGCAGTCAAGATGTCAGTCAGGGCTGTAGTCAACAGTGGGCTTGATTGGAGCTAGAAGATCTACTTCGTATCACTGTTGGCAGGAGGTCTTGGTTCCCTGCTACATGGATATCTCCATAGGGCTGCTTAAGTTTCCTCAAGAGATGGCAGCTGGCCTCCCCCAGATCCAAAGGGAGAGCAAAGGAGGAAGCTGAAGTGCCTTTTAGGACCTAGCCTCCAAGTCACACACCATCACTTCTGCTTTATTCTGTTCGTTAGTATTGAGTCACTCAAGAGGCTCCACCTCTTGAAGGAAGTTTTATGAATTTATAGACAAGGAATTTAAGGACGTATTTTGAAACAGCCACAACCAGTTTAATGTAAAAAGGAACTCTCTGTTGGTTCTATAATGGAGGAGTGTAAAATTCAGACACTGGATCAAGGGGTTCCTTGTTATCAGAGCTCTGTTTTTCTGTGTCTCTTGGCTCTTTTTTCCCCCTATATTCACTCATTTGTCAAATAGACTTGCCACTGGTGACCTGAGACTGATAGCTTCCCTGTTTAGGAATCCTGAGAGCCCCTGTCATAAAAATATGTCTTGTCCATAGATAAATTCCAGAGAAGCATTTGGTTAGCCACTTAGATTGGTGGAGGATAAGGAAGGAAATGTAATCGATGGTCCCACCAGGGCTACTTGGAGAGGAGGATTTAGCATGGTTCTCCCTTGAGGAAGGGGAGCTGAGCAGCCAAAGACCAAACATCCACTGGAGGCTGGCTGTAAGGACAGAATGAGGTAATATGCATAACGCTCCAGCAGATAACACAAAACAATAGTTCTTGCCTCTTTTGGCAGCTGGATGCATATAAGGGATCCCAGATCACGGTACTCATTCCAAGTTTTCCTATTTTTCTTCCCAGCTGGATGAAGCAGTGGCTGAAGCCCACCTGGGCAAGTTGAACGTGAAGCTGACCAAGCTGACTGAGAAGCAGGCCCAGTACCTGGGCATGTCCCGTGATGGTCCCTTCAAGCCTGATCACTACCGCTACTGAGAACCAGGCCTGCCCTTTGCCTTCTAGCTGCTATCTTTGCCTGGGTCCCACCTCTCCTCCCCAAGAGCAAATGGCACCAACTTTGAGATTGGTTTGATAATGTTCCCCCATCGACTCCCTGGGGCTTGTCACTCAGTCTTTGGTCTCTGCTGCATCCCTCATACTGTTTCAAGTGTGGCTGGGGGAATTGAGAAATCCCTACTCAAGCCCTGGTCATGATGGAGGTACATGGGAACCATGAGCTCAGGGGTTTTGGAACTGCTCACTCAGCTCTTCCTTAGGCTGGAAGTTGGCAGTGGTGGTCACAAAGCCCATGCACTTTACCGCCCAGGCCCTCATTTGGCCTATGGACTTTATACCCATGTTCTTGGTTTACAGGTTCATTGGTTCCTTAGCCCATGACAGATGGAAAGGAGCTATGTCAAAGGGTGTGGAGGAACTGTTGGAGTTTGAATGCTCCTGAGAGCCCGGCTTAGTGCTCTGCATTTTTTTTTAAACCTCAGAGCAATGAGGTTGGTACTTTTAGTCCCTGTTTTACAGGGGTTGGAATATATTGTTAAGGGATAGCCAAGAAAGGGCAAGAGAAGTGACAGCCAGAGGTTAAGAGGGGCCAGAGAAACATAAAAGTAGCATAGATCTGCCATCACATTGTAACTTGATGGTTCCTATCACAACCCTGGGTCAAAAGAGATTAATTTGGTTTATAATGTTTATATATTGTTTATAATGTTAAAAGAGAGCAAGAAGGTGGGTTAATAAAAATTTTGGTGCCTAAAAGAATCTTGAGCCTTTATTTGATAGGTAATCCACTACCAATAATGTATGGCTTGAGCCAAGGGGGTAATAGTCTTATGTGCTGCAGTATGAAGTATAAGGGCCGCAGGCAAACCCTTGGGCTTGGAAGGATGGGTAATGTGAAGAGAGAATTCTCAGGTTTATCTTTTGTAAACAGCCTGTTTTTTTTTTTTAGCCCAATCTAAGACTCAGGTGAATTTAACCCATTTGTATTCATTGTAATCTGTTTGTATTTATTTCCTCTACCTTATTCTTTTTTGTTCCAGTTTATATATATATGTATTTTTTTCCCCATTTGCACTTTGGATCGATCCAGTGCTCTTTGGGAGACTCTTACTAATTGAGCATCTACTGGGTGCTACGTGCTTTATAGGAAGGTAGGTGGGAAGTTGGGCTTTCTCTTATTTGCCTAAATGGTCATTCACTGAACCCCTGGAAATCAAAGGAAAATAAGAACCCACCTGGGAAGGGTAAGTAGAGACTATTCTGAGGTCATCCACTGAATAGAAGGTCTGACTGGGACATCCTGGGATGTTTTGAGACCTAACCTCAGCCTGCTGGGAATCTCAAGGCAGGAGGAGAAAGCAGGTACACAAACAACTTTGCCTTCTTTTGGCATTTCCCTTTCTGTGCTCAGCTTTAGAGTTCAGTGCCTGGCAACAGTAGAAGAAAGGCAGGAGGGAAGAGGTGGTGCTTGAAGTGGTTTTGAAAGAACTAAAGATTTTTAATAGGAATTGAAGGCAAGAGCATTTTAGGCAACAGAATAACTCAAGCAAGTGAGTTTCGGAGGCAGGGGATTTGGCTGCAATTTAGCAGGAGCTATGAGAGAGGGCTAGAAAGGTGTCCTAGAAGATAGGAGAGGCCTAGAATAGCAGGGTGAGACCTTAGTCTTTATACTTGAGCTGCATAGATTCCTGAAATGACCCTCCTTGACTGAATATTCCTACTTGTAGCTTGTTTTTGTATTTTCAGCCTCTGGCTATGAGGTGGTGTTACTCCCATGTTACTAATGAGCAGAGAGGTTCAGAAACCAAGTGGCCTGACCCATGATTATACAGTGATCATGGTGATGCCTAGACTCCAACTCAGGTTGGTGTGAGTCCAGGGCCATGCTCTTGTATGAGACAAATGCGGAGTGAAGATTGCTCCACTCAAGGCATGATATTTTGACAGAAGGTAGTGGGTTGGTATTTCTTCCTTCAGAGTTGAGTTGAAACAGGAGAACATGAGATGGAGGTTGAAGCCGATCCTGCCTCATAGATCATTTTTCCCAACCATAAGTTCTTAGCATCATGCTTGGCACGCCCTTGGCTGTATCTGGCATTATAACTCCAACTCTTCTATTTGAGTGCAAATGCATCTGAGTGATAGAAGGGCTTGTTTGCTCTAATTTTTTAAAGTACGCTGAGTCAGGGCTCACACTAAGTTCTAAAGACATGTTGTCAAGCAAAACCCTTGAGTCACACTCTGTTGCCTGTGGTCTAACAGGAGTAAAGGGCTGAAAACTAGGTCAACAGATCCCATGCTAACTCAGGTTTAGATGTTCATCAAGGTGTCCTGCCCAGTTCTCACCTTTTTTTCCTGCATGCATATGGTTAAAGTTGCATTAGGTTACATAAATATATGCTATGACTGCTGTAAATAATTTATAAACTTTGGTACTTAAACTATTAGTAGCAACAAATGACATGGGACCCAGATCTCAACTGATCACGACACAGACCGAGATCCACAACAGTCCACTGCCATTTCTTTTACACCTAATTGTGTGCCAGGCATATTGCTAAGTAAGGACAGTAGGGGCTTGTGCTTACAGGGACTTGAATTCCTGTTTTACAGTTCAGGAATAGGCTTTGAGAAAGCGAATTGGCTTTTGTCCTAGATAGGACTCTGAGACCAGAATCCAATACCCTTTTCACACCCATAGGTCTAGGTTTAGGAGGAAGGGAGCCCAGTTTCAGACTCCCCAACACTTGACTAATTAATCTGGAACCATAATCCAGGTCCCTTAAAGGCAAGGCTGCCACCAGAGTGCTGCCCACTGTGCGAACCTCCATTCCTCTTCTATGGTGGTCTTTGGGACAATGACTTCTCAATAGAAAAGGGGGAGGCTGCTGTATGTCTGAGCCACAGAGGTTAAATGCATTATATTGCACAGTAGTCATGCTGTTTCCTCCAAGGGGCCACTGCCTGTGTGCAAGCACACTCCCCTCAAGTCTGTCTTCTCCCAGACTCACTAAATACCTTTCCAGATGTTCCCTCCTGTGAGACCCCATGCAGTCCCCCACATCTAGTCCCCTAGGAGTTCTGGTTTCCTTTATCCCTGCCTTTTCCTTTCCTCTTTGGAGATGCCAGGTCTCAGAACCTTTTCTTTTTAAAAAACACCCTCTCCTTTCACATCTGGTCTCCGCCTTATCTCTGATCTCAGGTGTCCTAATCTGTCACATTGTCACATGTGTGACACTGACCAGGTACCCACAGTGAAAGTTGTTTTGTCTCCTACTCTCCCACCACCTGATGTCTGGGCTTCATGGGGAAAGAAGGAATTGGTCAAGGATCCTATAGTCTCTGGCCAGGCTGGATTTTCTTTTTTCCCAGGAAAGGGAGAAGGGAGGTTAAGGCCTGGAGTGGTGGAGGAGGGTTTGTGGAGCAGTGGACTGGGCTTTGGAGGGAGGAGACCTGAGTCTGCTGTGAGCTCACCATGTGATGTGGGGCAGCGACAGAAATATCTATCTGTATCTTGTTTTAAGTGTCAATGATACAACATGTATATAAAGAGTTTTACATCAAGATTTCAGGGCTGTGTCAGGCACCAGTGGGTGGGAGGGAGCTATTTTGAGGGCAGGAAATTTAGAATTCTTAGAAAATTAGACAACACTTAGAAAAATCATAGGATCTTAGAACTTGGAAGGACCTTAGAACATCTATAGAGCCAAATCCAGCATTTGTATATGGAAAATGTAGGCTCAAGGGTTTATATGACATCCAAAGCCACCCTGTAGATTCAGGTGTCCTGCCTGCCTCCAGGCCAGTGCTCTTTCCTGCATACCAAGCCCCTTGCCCACCTCCAAATGGTAGGCTGTGGTGGGAGGGCCTTGCCAGGCTAGAGGTGCCAGGATCCCTTTTTAAATCCCATTGGAGAAAAGCAATGAGGAGCCTGGAAGGCTTGAGGTAGCATGGACTAAAACTCAGGAGAGGTTGTGAGGGCCCGTTTATGCCAGGAGAACTGCAGGAGGTAGCAGGCAGGGGTCAGCTCTGCTTTCAGGGTCAGAGATTTCAGGAATTCAGATTCTTCTACCTGAGACCCACTCAGGACTACCTCAGAGAACAAGGCTAGGAAATCTTGAAGTGATAGAGACAGCCAGGGGTACTTTTGAGATCAGGCCTTGTCAGTCAGCTTCAGTAAGTTCCCCATGGATTTACTCTCCAAAAAGGCACATGGCTCAAGTTGGTCCAGACTCAACCCCAGAACTTTAGGAGTTTCTTCTAGAAATCTGGCATGGTACAATATAGAAAACTGTCCAACAGTGACCCCAGGAACTTACCCTGGACCCAGTGGGTCTGTGCTTAGACCCAGATTCCCCAGGTTGCTGGCTTCCTCTCCCTGCTGGAGCAGTTATAACCTCCTAAGGGTCCCAAAAGTCCCCAAGTACTCAGTGGTAGGCTTTTACTGACAACTCCCATAAACAGTTGGTACCTAACTGCCTTGTACCCTGATAGTTTGATTGCCCCCACTCACAGTTGTTCTCGTACTGGCCTTATTATGAGGCAGAGAAACAGAGAGGTGAGTGGGAACATACACCCAAGGTATGTCCAACAGAATGCCCTGACTCAGCATGTCTCTCCGTGGGGACCTGGGCCTGCTTTTCTACTAACTGCTGGCTTATATGTATCTCCACTAACCCAGTGGTTCTTAAACTTGATCAGAACCACCTGTAGAGCTTGTTAAACCAGATTGCTGCCGACCCCCAGAGCTTCTGATTTAGTAGGTCTGAGATGGGGCTCTATAATTTGCATTTCTAACAAGTTCCCAGGTGATGCCTATTCTGCTAGTCCATACAAGCGTTGTAGGATTTGCTCCTGTGCCTGATGCACAGCAGGTGGCAACTGTAAAAGAGACCCACGTGTCCTGAAAATGGAGGAAAAGGCACTCTTCAGTAGGTTTGCCAGCCATGGCAGGAATGTGAGCTTAGAGCTGCTCCTTTGCCCCCATGAGGGGAAGCCTGCCTGAGGGTAACACTAACACAGAATTGAGAGACAGAGTGAGACATTCTGGAAGACCTGGATCCGGCCATGCTTTATACTAACTAAATAGATCCTCTAGACTTTTTAGTGATGTGAACAACATCAAAGTTCTCTTTTTCCCTTTAATCCGTTTAAACAGGTTGCTGTACCTGGCAATTTCAAGAGTCCTGCTGAGGTGGAGAAGAGATGGTACTAGGGAAAAAAATGGGAAGAGATCTTGGTGCTGAGGATCCTGCAAGGTGTTGGCTCTAGCAGACAGAATCCCCTATGCCTGGCTTTCAGTGGCCTGGTGATTAAGGGCATAGACTTTGGAATGAGGTGGGCTGGGTGTGAATCTCAGCACTGAGATGTGAAGTCGAGGCATACTACTTAGCCTCTCTGAGTCCCAGTTCCTTATTTTCTTTAATATCTACCTCAAGAAGGAAATTTGGGAGTCTGGTTATCATCCTGGCATTGAGCAGCTGCTCCATCAATAGGCATATTAGTATGATATTATGATAATCACAAGTTACACAGGCCTTCAGCTGTGAGCAGCAGACCTGGGTCCTTGGCAAAAACCAGGAAACAACCTCAGAGGAATCCCGGGGAGAAGGGAACGGCTCAGGGCCCTCCAGAGGCTCTGCACTCATCTTGGAGCCAGTGCAGGGGGCTCCATGAGTCTGGCTTGGCTGAAATTACTGAGGATTACTTGGGGTGCTCAAGTACAGTTGGGCCTTCCTGGGGGACCTCTGGAAGACAGAGATCAAATAATTTCAAGATCATTTAAGGCTCGGAAACCAAGGCTGCTTTGGGATTCCAAAGTGGTAGCCCTTGGCCCATCAGTGCCTTCAGTGTCCCCTTCCCCTCATCAAGTCCCCCTCTTCTATTTATTTCCCAGCTCCTCAGGGGCTGCACTGCCCTCCCTTCCCTCTGCAACCTCTGACATGTATACATTATGCAGAATTCCATGTTGATAGATAAATAATGAGGGAGGAAAAAAACCAACTAAACTTTCCCCTAAAGTTATAAGGCTCTATTTTTTGATTTGGGGAGGAATCAACTCACCCAATAGCTTGTAAATATGATCTCACCAAATTAGGTGATTTGGGAAGGTTATTTAATCATCATTATCATTATATTAATTTTTCTAGTAGTTGTGTTTTCATTATTGTTCTGGTAGTCTATGCAGCCATTGAGTCCAGGAATTCTAAAGAGGAGCTCTGAAAGATGTGAAAACCTTCAGGGGCCAAAGGAATGAAGCTATTTGCTGGGCTCCCCAGATAACAAGGCACAATCCTCATCATCGTCATCATCATCATGATCATCACCACCACCACCATCAGGTGGTGCCACCTCCCAGACTCCACAACTCTGATAGCCTGCTGGGAAAGCTGACAATAGCTACTGTCTCTTTGTGAGCCATCAGTATAAAACTCCTTTCTGGAGTGAACATAAACTTTTGATGATTTTATTGAGAAAACAAAATACATTCCTGCCCCACTTCCAGCCCCCAACACACACACCCTATACCTCATGATAAATATACTTGGTGCATGGAAGAAGAAAGGGAGAAATAGGTTTATTCTAAACTAATTGAAATTTACTACAGATGGTTTGGCTAATTCAGTTAAAATCAAATTCTTTTCTTTATCCTGTCTCCTTCACCCATAGGATTGGCTTTTGGAGTTAAATTCCTTTATAAAGTTCCTATTGTATGGCTGGGGATAATTTCCTGACTGGGTGAAGTTGCTAGATCTGTGGTTGTTTAAATAGATGGAGGAACTTAGAGTAAGGATCAGGATCCAAAGATTGCCAATTAGGTTGGCCCATGGTCCACAATCCAATAACAGGTTTGAGATCCTGAGGACTTGCTACCCCTCAGGGTAGTGGTTTTTAAGTATATTGTGTCTACAGAACGATAAGCTTCAATTTTTAAAAACTTTGAAGCCATTTAAGAGATGTAATAAAAACATACCTGTTTAAATATACTGTGTGCCAAATTTTAACACATCAGACACCACCTGCACCAGATTTTGAAATAAACCTCTTGGTGTTTCTGTTTAATAAAGACTGTTCTGAGATCACAGGGTGAGCTGTTAAAATCCTATTACAACTTCTCTGTGTGAATTAGATTTTTTTTTCAGTTCTGTGCAACGAAACAAAAGATGGAAACAAACTGGTTGCTGAAGCTGATATAGGAGGGAAACTCTTAATCTCTAATCTCTGGTTTCATTTGGGGGGGAGGGGTAATTAGGTTATTTATTTATTTTAATGGAGGTACTGGGGATTGAACCTCAGACCCCGTGTATGCTGAATATATGCTCTACCACTTGAGCTGTACCCTTCTCCCTCTGGTTTCATATTTTCATGTGCATCATTATAACATGATAGTAACTTAAAACTGTTTTAATGTGTATTATATAATGAGGTTCCCCTTTAAGAATTCAACTGAAGAAAGAATACCTCTCCTAAAAAACAGAAAACTGTGACTTCAGATTATGTTGCAGAACTTCTGATGCTGGAAGTATCTTCAGACTAAATCCAGAGTCTAGCTCTCTCATAGTTGCCAGTTCGGATTTTGCGCTCCAGCAACTGTATCTGTTTTTATATTGGAGAATTACCCCTCCCACATTATAAAATGACTGTGGGACTGTCTATCAAATGGGCCACCCTTTCCTGAGCACCACTCAGGTCAATCAGATTCTCTCTCTTGGGAATTTGAATTATGGATGGTTCCATGCAAGAACTGAAGTGGTTGGAGGTGACTTATCCCATAGCCTTACTGTGAAAACATTGCCCATTGGTTTCTTTGACCTGGTTCTTTTCGCGTTCCTCAAGGTCCTGTTCTTTCTGGTGCCTGTTGTATGGCTTTTCCTTTGATTCTTTGAGGTCTTGGGACCTCTCCAGTAGTCTACCGTCCTCCTTTATTGGATGCTTAGCCTAGCTTTTTGGGGGAGCTTCCTATAGTTCTAGGATCCTCAGGCCAGAGTCAGCTGGCTGTAGGGACCCACGGCAATGCCCAGTCACAACCAGCCAGCCCAGTTTGTATTCGCAGATCCCTTAGCACAGACAGCCCAGTGAGATTGTGTATGGAGTTGCAGCCTTTTTTTTTTTTCCGGGTTTGGGGGAGCGCCTCTCCTTTCCGGAATGGCTCCTTTCTGCCTCCTTGGTTTTGGAGGCAGCTTCGGGTGTTCCCAGGCTTTAAAGTAGGGGGCAGCATTGTCTCCCGCGGCCAGACCGAGAGAAGCGCTTACCGGAAGTGCAGACTTAGGGCTGGGGTAACTGGGTCTCCCCAGGCCCAGGAGGGAGCATGTGCGTAGCCTGCGGGACTTCCGCGGTGAAGGGAAAAGGATCTTTCGAATTCTTTAAAGAAACAGCCACACACCTTCAAGCAGCCTGCATATATTTGGATTTTAGCCCAGCCCAAGCCACGTCTCCTTGAAACCCCTCCTCCTGAAAGTTCCTCCCCAACGCCAGTAGCCACGCCCACGCCCTGTCCCTGCAAGCTACACCTACTAGAGATCGCCCGCCCCAGAAGGGCCTCAGGGCCCGGGGATCCCCAACCCTGGAATCCCTGCCCCATCCCGCCCGCCACCCTGAGGTGGAAGCGCTCAACAGGTGGGGCTGAGCACGCGGCAGGAGCAGACGCTGCGGAAGAAGCGGCACTGGCAGAAGGCACACGGGTCACAGCAGGCGGGAGCGGGAGGCTTGCAACTGTCGCGGGTGGCCACGCAGGGAGTGGGCAGCGGGGGCCGGGGCCGCGCCACCTTCTTCGTCGGAGCCTTTTTCTGCGAGGAAACACTGGGGCTGCCCAAGCCATCCGCGTTCGCCCCACTCTTTCTCATCTCTGCCTGGGAACTCCTTGGACTGTGGTCCAAGGTTCCCGACCAGATATCCGAACCCGCTGCCCACTACCTGCTCAGACTCATGCCCCCCTGGCACCATAGCGAGTCCTGCCTGTTCCTCCAATAATACCCCACCTGCCTCTATCCTCATCAAACCTAACTGGCTCCGGCCAAGCTCTCTTCTCTCCCTAGGGATTCCATTCAGCTCCATAGTTTTAAACTACTATTTCTGTTGCCTTCCCCTTCCAGTGTATCCGCAATCCTTGTCAGTTCTGCCTTCACAATAGATGCAGAGTCCACCCATTAATTCACTACCGCTGCTACCCTGGGCCAGGCCGCTCGCTGACTGCTGCTCTGGCCCCCTTACAGTCCATCCTCCAGTACACAAAAGGGACCTCTTGGAAGACCTATGATGACATTACACTCAGGCTTAAAGCGCAGCTGTGGCTTCTCTTTGCACTTAGAATGAAACATCAACTTTACTTTGGTCCTTGAGGCCCTCTGTGGTTTGGCTTGCCCACCTCTCCCACCTGTCTTTACCACACTGCCCCACCGGCTTGCCTTCTATGCACCAAACACAATGAGTTACTGCTGCAGGAGCTTTGAGCTTGCTACTCCCTTTCCTGGGGACATTCTTTGCTGTGCTGTCCAATACAGGCAGCCACTAGCCATATGTGGCTACTGAGAACTTGAAATGTGTCTAGTGCGACTGAGGAACTGAGTTTCAAATTTTATCTAATTTTAATTAGTTTATAAATTTTAAACTGAAGTACTGTAAACTACTTTTCCTGTTAAACACAATTTTATTGTTTAGTCAGGACTATATTTCATTTTAAGTAGGAAAAATTAGCATTGGAATTGAGAGCATAAAAGTCAAAGACAGCACAAAAAAGAGTGTAAAGCATCTCTAACTTTTTATATTGATTACATATTAAAATGACAGTATTTTGGATCTATTGGGTTAAATAAATTAATATTAATTGTACCTGTTTCTTTTTCCTTTTTTTGTGTGTGGCTTCTAGAAAATTTAAAACTATATACATGGCTCATTGCATTTCTGTTGGACATTGCTGTTCAAGATTACTGAGTTTCTCAGTCTTTAAGCGCTGCTTTCTTCTAGGGAACTTCTGTGACCACTCTTCCCTTCCCTCTGTCTTATCATCATGCTTTAATTTCTTAACAGCGTTTATCATCTGAATTTATTTTACCCAATTACTTACTGTTCTCCTGTTTTCCCCAGAAGAATGTAAACTCCATGAGAGCAGAGGTATATCTCTCTTGTTCACTACTGTATTCTCAGTACCTTGCATGTAAATAGATTTTTCAATTCTGTCGATCACTTGATCTGCTTGTTCACTTTACAGAAGGCCCAAAGAGGAGAAGGAACTTTATCATAACACAGTGCCAGGTCTCACCTCCCAATGCCTAGTCCAGTACTCTCTACTCTGGTTACAGTTGATCTGATATGCAAATAGGAATAATGTGTGCATTTCAACAATGCCTTAATCTAGTATTTCTCAAAGTGTGGGAACCTGTACCATGGTGGTATGATTTTAGGCAGTATATGAATATTAAATGACACTGAGTCACTTAGTGAGAAAGGATTCTTTTTTCAATCTCTTTCAGCTGGAAAGGCTCAGTTTGCTGCCAATATATCCTTAATGCCTCTTCAACACTTTCTAATCTTCCTTACAACACAGAGAGCAAGCCTCAGATTTAGAGCCTTTGTCAAGCAACACCAACCAGCTAGAATTCACTAACAAGGTTTTATTTTCATTTTATGTTTTTATGGTTATTTTCTATTTATGGCAAATGACACTGGTTTTCTATCATAGCTTTTTTTTTAAGTTTTAATTTTAAACAAATATATTAAATAGGTGAAACTCAGTATAGCAAAAGTTGTGGAAATGGCTCTGAAATGACTGAGGTTTGGGAAGCACTGCATTCATCCAAAAGAATAAGTGATGGTGAACTTTCAGTCAGGGTGTGAGTTAGCATAGGAAGATGCTCTTTAGCAGGTAAGCTATTTTGCTTAGCAAACCTCAGCTCCCTGGGTTTCCGTGGGGGTCTGGTTCAGGGCTCAAGGCCTGGAAAGTTTTTGGTAGCGTTCAGCTTCTTTAGGGCATGTAGGCCTGGAATATCTTTCATTTAGTTCCTAGCCAGAAACTGGGGGGTCCTTCCCTTTTAAGTCCAGTCCCACCCCCACAATAAGAACTCCCAGGCCTACCTTGGAAGAGCTTTTCTTCTTTTCCGCTTCTTTTCTGCTGATCTTGGATTTCTTGTTCAGTGCTTCAAAAAGAGACAGAAGGAGCAAAGCCAGTTTCTGAGGACCCTGAGCTGCAGTGAAGTGGGAGGAGCAGAGGGGCCCGGGAAGTCCCAGGGTCGAGGAAGGACGAAGGGTTGGCTGAATAGACCACATCTTGAGACATAGACCAGTGGACTCTTATTAGCCTGGCTGCTGATGTGGAGCCAGAGAGTGAGATCAAAGAGTCCTCTGACGGAAAGCAAAAGGGAAGTCCAATAAGGCCCTGGAAAGTGGACTCAGTGTATTGTACATGGATGGATTTGTGTTTCCTGATTCCTATTCTCCATTTCTCAGAGATTTGGAGCCAGGTATACCTGATTTAAATTCTGAATCTGACATATAACAGTTGTGTGGCCTTGGGCAACCTACTTAACCTCCTTAAGACTCAGTTTTCTCATCTGCAAATAGGGTACTGTAGTACCTACCTCAAAGAGTTGTCTTGAGGATAAAGGAGATATGTTTATAAAGTGGAAAGCCTGGTACATCGAAGGTGATCAATCAATGTTATTGTGCTCCAGCCCTTTCCCTGATATATCTACAATATCCTCATTTCCAAATGAGAGGCAGGTTAGTAAGGGATATTAACTTTGAGCTTAGGTTCTGATGTTAAACACCTGGGTTTGAATTCTGTCTTTGCCAATTAAGAACTATGTAATCTTATGATAGTTACTTAACCTTTCCAAGTCTTAATTTCCTTAACTGTGAAATGAAATAGGATTAAAAACAATACTCATTTCACAGTGCCTAGCACAAAATAAGTATATATGTTCTTATTATTAGAAGTTGAACTAGAAGATCTCCAATGCCAGGTATTTTTCCCTGAGTAGTCATTCTTAACTCTTAACCCTGGCATGAAAGGATCAGTTCATCCCAGACTTGGTTATATTCTGCAACATTTCCTAAAATTTTTTATCATTGGTAGGAGTTCTATAATTCAATAGGTTTCAGAAATGCTAATTTAAAGCAAATTCACCAAGTGCATTGACTCTAGGGTTTCTCACAGCCTCTAACATGCTAACTGCATATTAGATTGGTGGCAGGCAGAGCTTTCCTATACCAAATGAGTTAAGGAGCACTTTATTCCACCAGGATTGTTTTGAGGAATGAGCACAAAGGAGCTGTGACTCACAGCAATGGATCCTGGTATCAGTTTGGGGAGCATGTTTGACAACCTGCAGCCCCTTCTCATGGGCCAAAGCCCAGAGACCGGGCTCCAGGCCAGGCTACTTACCCACAATAGAGACAGAAGGGAAATCTAACAGGTTCTTGGAGGAGTTGCTTCTCAGGCTCCCTTCATCCCTGGGCTTTTCCTCAGGTGCTAGGTGGCTGTAGGCATTGAGGAAGCACAGGCAGACCAGCAGGGTAGCTAGGAAGAGGCGGGTGACATCCATCCTGGGATATCTGAGTGGGACAGAGAAGGCAGTCAGGCTGGTGGGCCAGGGGTCCTGGCAAATGGATGTGCCCCCTTATTTTCTTTGTGTTTCTTTGGGCTGGACCCTATTCCACACGTGTCCCAGTGGAGCTGGAGGCCCAGCAAGGCTTATGACAGGGAAGGGGAACTATGAAGGAAGAAGAGAGAAATGGAGAGATGAGGAGAAGAGAGAAAGACAAGGAAGGGAGGGAGACTGAAGCAAAGAGAAAAGGAAGGCATTGCAATTGGTCTCTGCCATCCAGAGGGTGGGGTGCTGGTTTTTTTTAAGTCAGTGGCCCCAGGAGACCCTAGGCCTGGGCAGAGTTGTTGAAAGGTCCCCAGTAAGGCCTCACAGTGGCAGAGGTTTTACTGAAGTAAACCATTCAGTTTTTAACTCATGAGCCTATTCTCTGAATTTACTGACGTGCAGAGAATAGGCTCATGAATTAAGACACCATGAGAAAGATGCAGGGATAAGTGGCTCCTTCAGACACGTGTGTGTGTCATTGCATATATATTCCCATGCCCAGAGGAAATGAATGCAGAAACAGTTTGCCTTAGAAGGATAGGATGGACCATTCACATAGGCTAACTAGACTTATTGATTTTATTGCGAGCTGGATTTTGATGAAGCAGACAGATCCCAGAGTGGATTTCTTCCCATGAATGTCTAGGTGTGGCTCAGTCAGGGTTCACAGACTCAGCGACATCTTCATCTTCTCTGAGTGTGGGATTCTTCACTCCTCACCCACCCTCTGCATGTTCTCTCTGGTCTGGGAAAAAGCTGAGGCTGCTTTTCCAGGGTTCTCTTCATCCTGCCATAAGGCATAGTGGGTGAGAAGAGAGTAAAAAAACCCCAATCTGTTCATGCTGGTCCTGCCCACTCCTGGGCTCAGCCTGGCAACTTCTAGCCTATTCCTCCCAGCCCTCAGATTGGTTGGAGTAAAATTTTCTGCATTTCTGTTATATTCCAGAAGAAGGGGACTCAAACAGCCAGCCCCTAACTTCATTCTAAACTTCTTGAAGCTGGAGGAGAGAGTCCCTTTCTTCAGAAGTCCATCTTCTACCTCTCTCAGCCTTAATTCCATTTCTCCTGATTTCTTCAGATCCTTTCATCAATGGGCATTTGCCTATCATAAACTGGCCATCAATTTTCTTTCTTAAAGCCTGAAAGTGAGTCAATGAAATGAGCACTGGGCTGGAAGTTAGGATCTCTGAATTCTTGTCTTGGCTTAAGTGTTAGTAAATGTATGACTTTGGACAAATCCATTCTTTTTTTTTTTTTTAATGCAGTCTAATTTTCTTCTTGGTAAAATGAAGTGGGTAGGCTAGGACAGTGGTTTGCACCCATTTAGCAGGAGAACTCGTTCTTCAAATAAATAATGACTAGCAGAGTCCCAATATGTAAAACAGAAAGAGGCAACGAAGACGTTTCTCGTATCTTTTTTGTGTGGTGGGAGAATGCATTTCAGGCCCTAAAGCTCAAAACATTTCTTGAGGCCCTAAGGTTTCCAGCTCCATGCAGTTTGATCTCTTGAGGTTTCTAGTCCCTGTCAGCAATAGTTAAACCAAAAAAACCTTTATTAGAAAAGTGTGGGGACTGAGGTATAGTAATTTGCTCCATTCTCTGCATCTCAGAACTTTGTGCTGTTCTCTGTCAAATGCCTTATCACATTGTTTTTGTGTTTGTCTTTCCCATTTGATTAAAAAAAAAAAGAGAGGTCATATTTTACTCATTTCTATGGCTCTAAACCTTGCGCAGCAACCAGCCCAGAGCAGTAACTTGGTAAATGTCAGCTGGATAAATGCTCATGTCTTAAACTAAGTTCCTCATCTTCCTGGCTTTGTGGGTTTCTGAAAAGAACATTGTTAGTTGCCTCTTTAGTATCAGCTATGATCTTTCCCCTTTCTAAAAGGACCCTGGATTTCCTTGATGTACATTTTGGGTGACAATGACCTGATTCTTACATCCAGTGGAGGCCTTGATTTATTCATGATAAACAACATAACCTCATCCCATCTTCCTAGTATTGGTTCAGGAATGGGGATGTGACTGAAGATGATCTAACCAGAGGAAGCCCAGGAATTTTTCTGATTGTTTAGGGAAGCTCTTTCTCTCTCACTGGATATGTAATAAGAAGCCTGTAGTCCTGGTAAGTGCTGGCAGCCATCTTATAAAGGGAGGCCAGCTTTAGGACAAAGCTGCACAATGGAAGGCAGATTGGACATACAGTAAGAAAGGACATTGGTAACATAATTGAGCCACTAGATCAGAACATGCCTGAAGCCCATCTCATAACTAGACTTAGTTAGAAAAGCCAATACCTTCCCTTTATTGTTTTAAACTAGTATAAGTTTTCTGTTACTCTCAACTCAAGGCATTCCAAAGGATACTTTCCCTTGTCAATTGCCGTGGAGTTGCACCTTCAGGGCTAAAGTAAAAGTAAGTAAGGTAAAAACTGCAGAGTAAAGTTTTCTCCAGTTGGCAAATGATAGCTTTTTCTTTTTTTTTTCATTTCACACTGGAATATGTAGTTTGCTTGCCTTTAGGGGTCATATTGTATGAAAAAAATCCTTTTGCTTTGAACACCAGGATCACAATCAGCATAGTGAAAGGTTCATACTGTGAGAGGTATATAGGAACTGAGACCAGCTGAGGGAGTAGTAGATCTCCAGCTTCCAATTCTGGAATGAGTATCTCCTCACTCCAGAGTCGGGGCTCTCTGGATGGGACATTGAGCAGAATTGCCCGCATATTTAAGTTGCTCCTCTCCCCTCTCTCAGCCACTCACTAAGTACATACCATTGACTTTTCATAGGTTAAATATGAGCATGATCTGGCTCCACTGTACTTTCTATCTGTGCCCAAACACCATCCTCTCTAGTCAAGAACGTTGCTTTTAATCTCTTGACTCTTTCTTCCCTGACCTTTACATCCTCTCTCTTACCAAATTTTACTTTATGCTCTCTTTAAATTGTCTCACATTTTCCATTTCCTCTTCATCCCAGTCCATTCCTTCCTCTCAATGGAACAAGTCACACTGACTCTACCTCCCCGCCTTTGCTCTTGCTTCATTCAACACATTGTCCACTTCCTTAACACCCCCTGGTCACATTTTACCCATTCTCCAGGGCCCAGCTCAATGCCAGCTCTAGCATATTTCTTTTTCAGCCCCAAAGCTCTGTCCCTTTTCTGAATTCTTCCAGCTCTTAAACTCAATACCATATTGCTTAGTGCTACATTGTCTTTAAGTATTCCTGTGGGCCATTCTCATCAATCAGATGTAGGCCTTTGTTTAAAGGAGGTGGGCCAGTGTATCTGAAAGAATACAGGCTCTGTAGTCAGACAGAGCTACTTACAAGCTAAGCGAGGGTAGTCACTTAACTACTCTGAGCTTCAGTTTCTTCATCAATAGAAATGGACCTCATTATATTTAATATATATGGTGTGCTGGGACTTAACACAGGATCAGGAGTTAATGAAGTACTTGGTGTAAATATTAGTTGTCCATATTAATTACAATGGAAATATGTTTATAGATGTTCTGAAATTTTATATTTTCTAACTCTAAACTCTCTCATATAGTTTTGATTTTAATGATGGGCAGTGAGGGACTGTCCCTCCAACTTTAAGAAGCTTAGAATAAGGGTAGGAGCCAGCTGTTTGGGTCCCCTCTTCTTGGAACGTAGTAGACATGCAGAATATTGTTCCAACCAAGTTGAGCACTAGCAGGAGCAGGCTAGAAATTGGCTAGGCTGCCTTAAGGAGAGCTGGTTTACTACATTGTGGCATTGACATTTTACTTAATTTCTCTGAGCCTCAGTTTCCCCATTTGCAAAAGAGTAGGAATCTTAGTGCCTCAATAACCCTTAAAGGGTTATTAAAATATGGAAATAACTTTTTAATAAAGCATCTAGCACAATGAGGGATACACTAAGGGATCACTTAGTAAGTGTTTGCTGAAGCTGAGTCTCTTTCCTGCTTGAGTCTCTCTGTCCTCTATTTGGCAGCAGGTCTCTTCTGCTTAGCTGATCATACCAGCAGAATGAGCTGTATTTTCCTAGCTCGCTGGTAGTGACTTCATTTTGGTTCACATCCCTATAGCTCTGCATGTCTCTGGTGCCCCCAGCCTTCATTCTCAGTCACTGGTGGCTTCAAATTGCTCAGCCCCACCCAAACCCCTTCTATAGGGCCCAGAGCCTCATGATTACCTCCCAGCTGCTGTAGCTCTGCTGTCATACCTGCCTAATCCACTTTGCCTTTCTGCTTGTTTTAAATGCCAAGGCTACTTGGATTGTATCTTCTTGCCCAGCCAGAAGGCTTTTCTAGCCTAGTTCACTCTAAGTAGAGCCAGCAGAGTTGCCTGGGATGGCTAGTTGGTTAGGACTAAGGAAAATGAGCTGAACTATATTTGAACAATTTCCTCCTACTCAATTCCTGGGCCATCTCTTCCTAGCAGGATTCCCTTCTCTCTTGAATGATGCTGCTGGGCCACTCAGCTTAGAGAGCAATTTCTCCTTCTCTCTTGTTCTCCACACCCAATCAACCAGTCATTAAGTTCTAGTTATTTTTATTTCCTCCATTTCTCACAACCTTCCCTCCCTTTCCATTCCTTCTGCCCCTAGTAGCCTAGTTCCTCCCGCCTGATCTTCCATTAAGAGCCTCCTTACTGACCTCTTTGACCATAGAACATATAACCAGAATAGGCTTCCTTTTAAATAAAGCCCCATTTTCATTCATTTACTCACTCACTCATTCATTTATACATTCATTCATCTAGTTAACAAATATTTGTTAAGTATGTTTCTACTATGAACCAGTACTATGCTAGGTTCTTGGGTTACAATAATGATCGAGATACACCACGATGCCTGTCCTTACAGGGCTTACAATCTATCAGGGAAGACTGATAAGTTAAATACATTATTCTAATAAAGCATGTGCTATGGGAGACCAAAAGACAAATATGATCTGGGAAAGGTCACCTGTGTCATTACTAATCAATAATATTTCTCATTAATTTATCAGGTTTCAAATTTGCTTTAGGACAGGGCTGGGTTCTAATGAGATGAGTTAGGACTGGTACATTTTGATTTTTAGAGGCAGAGGAAAAATTATCATCATGAGTAGTTATCATAATGTTTTGAAACTTTCTATTATACCATGCTGCCTAGAATTTATTAATATTCAATGCAATAATACCTGGAATACAAATAAGAAATATAATTATTGGAAATTACAATGTTTTGCTTAGTTACATAAAATTAAATGCATATTTTAAGATTTTATTTTGTATCCACAATCTCTTCCAAAAGCAATTTTGTATTTAATTTTGGCCTTTTGATTGTTGCTAAAGAGACCATTTTTTCAAGTAGTAGAACTCTGGTATCAATGGGTATTAATTAGAAGGACAAATCAGAAATAAACTCAACTTAAAAACAGAGAAAAAAAGAAAGGAGTGGATGGAGATATGATGGAATGGGTTGGGGAGAAGCTCTGATTAAGAAAAAGCTCTGATTAAGGCAAGTCACAAGAGTCATGCCATTGATTGTGAGGTAGTATAAGTAGTTTCTCTATTTCTTTTGGTTTTCCTTATCATAAATGATATAAAACTGACTAAAAAGTATGCTGGGGATTCCTGCAAAGAAGTGAAAGGGTAGTTGGGAAATCTGAGTTAGAAAAGGAGTGGCTAGAGTTTGGGGAAGATTAACTGAGACCCAAAGTTCACATTCATCACTTCCTCTGAACACCTGATAATGCAGGAAGAATATCATTTCACTATCAGAGAAGCCACTAGCCACTACACAATGTGCAGGGAGGAGATCTCACCAGGCAACATTTCCAGACTAATTCACGATATAGTAAATCCCAGGGCTTAATTTAAAAAAGACAGTTTCCTTTGCTGTACAAGCAACTCTTAAGGAATAAACTTAAAATATAATTTCTTAGAACCTAAGTAACTTAGTGGACCTATATAACTAGACTGAATCTGGGAAGGGTGAAGTCTCAGTGGAATTAATCTTATTTGTGTATCGGGAGAGGGTAAGAACCAATATCCCTTACACTAATCCTGGGGAGGTATGTATATTCTAAATGTAATATACAACCATAATGCCTAGTTGTATTATGATCTTTGGGGTTGGATTTTTTTTTTTTTTTTTAGAATTCAGAACTTTGTGGATTTGAGAAAAACAATATCATCTATATATTATATTAAACCATATATAAGGGGTCTAGGAGCACCCATAATAAAAATATTGATTCTTCTGTAGCAAAAAGATAAGAATAAACAAAGGATAAACAAAGACTATGAATTGATTTGCATCAATTCAGGACAGGTTTGTTGCCAAATGAATTACCAAAGGAAAAAAAAAAACTTACAGTTTTTAGAGTTTGGGGATTTGCAGTTTCAGGTAATGGATTATGAATCTATTCAAACCCTCATTGCTGTTACTACTCAACATGGAACACACACTCCTGTCTATTAATACAGGATCATAATGCTGACAGCAATGACTACCTGTGCAATTGCTTTTCTCAAGAGTAATTTGTCTTTCCACCCTGTAGTGGTGAAGACTGTTCTTTGATCTGTGGTATCACTGATGATAAATCTTACTCTTAAACTCATCATCTACTTTAAGTTACTACTTAGAACTTGAGAGAAGTTTCTCTTCAGCCTGTGGATATAATGAATCCAGAAAGAAGAGTCAGGTTACATGGACATGCCTGCCATTTAAGTAGCTGTGTGACTGTGGGCGCTTCTGCTTCTGCTTTCTCATTTGTAAAATGAGAAGATAGGACTACATGAGTTAGTACACATTACAAGGCACAGAATAGAACCTTAATAAAGATTTGCTTAATGAATGAAAGAATCTAAAGCCCTTTCTATTCTAAAATTCTATAAATTCATAATTTCTGATTCGTGCTTCCCGGGCTTTGGGGCAGGTTAAGTGGTTGCACAAAGAAGGATTTTGTAAAGGCCACTTGTTGTGTAGCTTTAAGAGTTGAGGAGTTAACAAATGCTTGAATGTGACTGAATCTGATTAAACCCTGGAAAAGAGGGCATGGAAAGTCATGGCTAAATGCAATTGATTTATACACCTCAGGAGTGTTGATGTATGTGCATGCCTGTGTATGTGTGTGTATGTGTGTGCAAGCACACATGAGTACTAATGTGTAAGGGCTCTGATTGAGGGAATATGGGAGATAGCAGTGTCCAGAGCATCTCTGAGTATGGTAAAGTGAGGAGACAGTGTATCAGTATACAGTGCACTTGAATGTACACTGCAGACATCCTCTTAGCTATGGCATTGGGGATAGCCTGATACCTTAATCCTTTAGGGTCAAGGCCTTGGTCCCCAAAACAAAGGATTATAATCTCCCAGTGATGGAGGATGGCTAGCCACCTATTGGACAGAGGTATAGTGAGAAATGAGAACTGAGGAAGAGGTGAAGGCAGCAGAGTCTTATTGAAGACAGTGAACAATATGGGCTGCTGACCATTCTAGGTGTTATTGAGGCATAGCCCTGACAGTCTGCCCTGTGCTGATGGTACCTGTGAGGGGAGCCAGGGTGTCTGGGCAGGCAGCAACCTGGCATTGCAGGGGAGGAGACTGGGTTCAGTTGATTGTAATAGTGGCTTCCATCAGTCTTCCCAAGTGCCAATGGCTAGGGACATGGATGTCTGAGTGAAGCTCATCTTTGTGGAGGAGAAAAGTTGCTAGAGACAAAGTAGTGTTGGGTAGGGGCCCAACATGAAGGAGCAACTCACACAGGCTACTGGTGATGGAGGAAGACTCTCCCTTGACCAGTCATTTGGAACAAAACATATTCTCTGGGAGAAAGGGAAATTATAGCACGAGGGAATCTTAACCTTTAAATTATCTGCAAAATTTTCCTCATATATATGTTTTTCTGGGGAGATCCATAGCTTTCTCTGGATTCATAAGGGGGTCTCTGGACCCTAAAAAGCTCAGAATCACTCAGTTTCTAGGAGCTAAAATGGAAACATTATGTTCCTGTAACCTGACTGGGGATCATCCAGAATCACAGGCACATAAGAAAAAAGGATATTGGCAGTTTTTTTTTTCTGTTCAAGTAATAATTCATTTCTATAGTTGGGAAAGTATGCTTGTTAGAAGGGGTACATCATTCCAGACCATAGAATATAGACTATAATTTATAATATATTAAAGAAATACAATATTGAAACAAACTGAACAATTTAAACAATGTAGTTCCATTTGTGAACAAATTATCAAAACACCCTATAATGTGTATATATGCTTATGTATGCAAAATAAAGAAGCCTGGAAAGATACACATTAAAATTTTAATACTAATTACTTCCTAGGTGTGGAATTGAGTATGGAGGGTGAGGTAGAGACACACACTTCTTCATGTACTCTGTATTTGAATTTTTTTACAAGCATATTATTAGTTTATAATAATAAAAAAAGGAGGATAGAAATAAAATACTGGATGCTGCTTGACATATCACCAAAGGATTTAAAGAAACTGAATAGAGAGTTATATTTAAATTGTGACAGGGGAGGGTATAGCTCAATGGTAGAGTGTGTGCTTAGCATGCAAGAGGTCCTGGGTTCAATCCCCAATACCTCTATTAAAAAAAAAATAAAATAAATAAAGAAAAAAATAATAAAACCTAAATACCCCCCCCCTAAAACAAATAAACAAACAAAAAAGTAAAAAAAAACCTGTGACAATGAGACTGGGGAATTTGCGGGCCCCACCCGACATTTTATAACTCAAATTCTGGGTGCAGTTTGCTCTCAGCACCTACTGCTCTGTCACTAAAATGTCAGGCTTTCTCATGGCGTATCCTCCTGTTACCTGGGACCCCTTCTTTGCCTTGAAACGCTCTTAAAGTGTATTACTCTTCTGGCTTATCAGCCACTGTTTCTGATATGCTAAAACTTGTGAGAAGTAACACACAATTTTTGTTCTGGTTCAGTGTTTAGTTTCTCAGTCAAACTAGATGTACCAAACATTGAGGGTCAGGGCCAGAGGAGAAATATCTCTCGTTCAAGGTTATCTAGATTCCCGACACCAGATGTTCAGCAGCTGCATAAAGATCCCACTGCCTTACACATCTTTCACCCACCTGGAGAGCTGGTGATATGCCTCCATGACAAGCACCTGGCAGGGCTGAGCTTAGGGGGCTCCACTGAGGGTACTGGCCCATTCCTTAATGTTTACTCAGGTGAATTAGTGATGATAATTTCTAGGGTAGCAGGAGAGTGGCAATATGTTTTATCTACTTAGTTTTGTCCTAGAATACACAATCAAGCAACAAATATTTTTTGAATGCCATAGGAAGACTTCCCTGACCACCCCTTCCAGGGGAGTTCATTATTTTCTCCTCCTTAGACTGTATTGTAATGATTTGCTCATTTGCCTGTCTCTTTTAGACTGAAGACTCATTAAGGGCAGAGCCTGTGCCCTAGTCATCTCTGTGCCCATCTCCTCCCTACTGCCCCCTGGCTCTAGTGCCTAGCACCATGCCTAACACAACATGAATTTCTCTCAATTGAATCAATTTGCTATATGTTCAGTATAGATGAATGACATATTCCCTGCCTTTAGATGGCTTTCAGTGCTGTAGGGAAGACAAACAAATAACAAAAAAATGAGAGAAGTACTAGAGTTGAGGTTCAAGTAAAATAAATGACTTAGGAAGGAAGAAAAAAAGAGTGGTTAAACAGTCAGGTTTTGGTTGATTTTGTGAGTTATTCTTGAACAAGGACCTCTCTAATTTCCTTAGTCTCCCAGTTTTGGGCTGTAGCTCCTGGAGCACTCAAACCTTGTCTCTGGCTCCTTTGGCCATATCTGCCCTCTCTCTCATGGTTCTATGTAGCAGACAGGGGCACCTTTCCTCTCCAGCCTCTGCTGCCTTTCCCCTTTGGCAGTCTCCTTGAATTTCCTGCCTTAGAGGGTGGCTTCCTTTTACAGCCATCAGGCCACTGGTAGCCAGATGTGCACAGCCAAAGCTGAGATTTCTATCCTATTTTAATCACTTATTTCCCTGGAGCTTTTCTTAAGAAGTTAGATCTTATACTGGGAAGATGATTAGGTCCTGTGCTTCCAAACCATGCAAGTGGCCTGGGGTTGTGGAAGTAGTGGGTGTCCTGAGTCAGAGGTACAGTTACCAAATTCCTGATCCTCTCCCAAGGGACAGTTCTAGGCATTTCATTACTTCTTTTCCAATAAAACAGGGAGACCAATCTCTTCCTCATTCCTATCTCCCAAGATGTAAGTTACAATTAGACTATCTAATTTTTGGGGCTCTGTGCAAAATGAAAATGTGGGACCACTTGTTAAAAAATCAAGAATTTCAAGGAATATGTTAAACTTAGCAAGTATCAGGCCCCCTTAAGTGTAGGGTCCCATGCAACTGCTCAAGTTGACACCCATGTAGTCAGCCCTGGTTACAAGACTGAGAAAGTTGACACCCATGTAGTCAGCCCTGGTTACAAGACTGAGAAAGTTGACACTGATGGTGTGACATGGTAGCTACAGAGAAGTTTCTGCATTGGGGAAAACATTAAATTATACTCAGTAGTTTTAGCATTAAATTATATAATGATGAGATGGCTTCTATGCATTGCCTGCAGCTGTCTTACTAATACTCCAGGCATCAGACATCTCAATGGAGCATGTGCCAAAAAATGGACCTGTGTTCCAGACACAACTCTGCCAGTAATTCACTATGTGACTTCTGGCAAGTAGCTTTCTCTCTATGGGCATCTTTTTCTTCACCTGCACAAGAAAGGATTTGTATTAGATGTTTAAGGTCTCTTCTAACTCTAATTTGCTATGATTCCAAATGAGCAGCATCCCTTTCAGAGAGGCTATAACACATTCTGTTGAATATTCCTTCTGATGGTAAGGTTTGACCCCTGAGAACAAATTTGATTTCTGGAAATAGACAATGATTTGCAGCCAAATCTGGTAAGGATAGCACTGTATGGCCTAAGTCATAAGATTTCATAAGTTAAAAATGATTTTAATTTAAGCTGATATAATCAGAAATAAGACAACCTGTTGAGTGTTTTTCCTCAAAGTTGTAACCTTGAGAGGCCATTAATTCATTCTCATGCTACAAGTTGATTAAAATAACTTCAGAATTCCAGACATGACTTCAGAGGCAATTTTATAAAGTCATACAAGAAAAAGCACCATATAACTTAATAATCATTTTCATCATGGGGTGGAAACCTGTTTCAATTGAGGACCAGAGATATGCACCCAAAAAGGAATCAAGAGCCTTAAAGAAGAAGTAAATTTCAATTTCAGTTAGTCTTCTTTTTTTAAAAAAAATATATTTAGGAGAGGAGCATATAAAACGTTAAACTCACTAAATTTTAGAATTAATGAGAAGAGGATAAAACAGGCAGAAAAACAAAGAGGAGAAAGATAAGTAGGGAGAAAAGAAAAAAAAAAAAAAGAATTATGGGGATTGGATTTATCCCTGGAGGGTATAGGGAACTCCAACTTAATCCGTAATTTTCTTTTAATAAAAAAGACTTGAAGCAAATATGATAATAAATAAGGATGATTTTGGGTGGAGATTACATGAAATTTCCTATATTTAAAAATATTCTCACAATATAAAAATGGGAAAAAAAGAAGTAAATTGTACTCAGGTCTGGTCTGTGTATCTCGTAGATCATGGACCTTTGAGACGTTGATTAGGGTTCAGAGCTCTTAGGTCTTTAGACTTAGACTTTCTCAGAGTGGGGCAATTATTTACAGCCCAGCCAAGATGTTGGTTCTGTTTTTCTCTGAATGAAGAGACTCTCTTTAACCAGAATAAAGCGTAGCTCATCCCATACACAAGAGCAGGATTGTGACTAAGTGTTGCTCATCCCTCAGTGGACTCTAGCCTGCCAGGTGGGGAGAGGAAGGGAAGGAAGGAAAAGGCAGCGCCGTCAGCATCAATTAGAATCAGCTGTTGTCAGACACAGGTTTATGCTTGACCTCCAGCATGCCTCTCTACAACTATGCATGAGGAAAAGAGGGCAAGATAAGGGCAGAGTTGTGCATTTCTGGACTTGTAGCTTCTAGTTTGCAAATGAGAGTTTCATTCACCTTGTTTAGAATGCTACAGCCATTCGCCATCTCCTCCAAATCCTACAATACCCTTAGAAGCCTGTTTAAGTCTCGCCTCCACCAGGCCCATTGTTTTGGCCTATTTCTGGGCTCTTGTCTTCTGCCAGACAACAGGGGGCGCTCTACCCAGGGATTACCTGGATTGCCATCTCTTAAAATTTCCATGGAAAACCAGTCCTACCCTATGTTGCTCCAAATCCCTCTACCTGCTGATCCAGGCCACAGGGTCCAAGATTAACAATGTTTCCAGTTAATGCTTTTCTTTACACAACTTCTCTCTGCTACTCTGTGTTCTATGGGAAGACAGAGTGGGATAATATACAGAATAGAATTTAAGCCACATTCTGACTTAAAATATCTTCCCTTAACTAGCCACGTTTCAGAGCATGTCTTAGGAGCCACAGGGATAAAGTGCACTCTCAATCACAGTTAAGTTGGTAGCAGTTAGTGTTACTGGATTACCTACCTAAGGGCAGACCTCTGAGGAGGGGAAAGAAGAAGAAAGAAAAAAAGAAAGAAGTGATGTTAAGTGAAAGATTCTGCTGAGAGTAGGGATGAGACCCCAAAATGGAGAAAGGAACTGATGAAAAAGGCCCAGAGAAGCCCTGGCTATAAATTTTGCTCACTTCTCAAGACTGCTTTCTTGTGAATGGGTCTGAAGAGTTTGAAAATATAAAGAATACCCAAACAGAATGGAAGAATAAAATCACTGAAATGAATAACATACTGGAAGGAACCAAGAATAGACTAAATGAGGCAGAAGAATGGATCAATGAGCTAGAAGACAGATTAGTAGAACAGGAAAAAGAAAAAAGAATGAGAAGAAATGACGATAATTTAAGAGAACTCTGGGACAACATGAAGCACACTAATACTCACAATTATAGGGGTCCCAGAAAGAGAAGAGAGAGAGAAAGGACCTGAGAAAATTTTTGGATAGATAATAACTGAAAACTTCCCCAGCTTGGGAAAGGAAACAGTCACCCAAGTCCAGGAAGCACAGAGAGTTCCTCACTGGATCAACCCAAAGAGGAACACACCAAGGCATATAGTCATCAAATTGACAAAAATTAAGGATAAGGAGAAAATATTAAAATTAGCAAGAGAAAAACAACAAATAACTCCCATTAAGGTTATCAGCTGATTTTTCAGCAGAAACTACAGGCCAGAGGGAGTGGCGTGATATATTTAAAGTGATGAAACGGAAAAACTTACAACCAAGAATACTCAGCATTGAGATTTGATGGAGAAATCAAAAGCTTCACAGATAAACAAAAGCTAAAAGAATTCAGCAGCACCAAACCAGCTTTACAACAAAAGTTAAAGGAACTTCTCTAGTCATCAAACCTTAAGAAAAGAGAACAAAAAGAAGAAAGAAAAAAAGAAGACCTACAAAAGATTGCTTTGGCAGTTTGGGGTCTTCTATCGTTCCACATAAATTTTGGAACTGTTTTTTTTCTATTTCTGTGAAGAACGTTGTGAATATTTTGACAGGGGTTGCACTGGATCTGTACATTGCTTTGGGTAGTATGGCCATTTTGATAATGTTGATTCTTTCAATCCAAGAGCACAAGATATCTTTCCATTTCTTTGTATTATCTTCAATTTCCTTCATCGATGTTTTATAGTTTTCAGAGTATAGGTAACTTCCTTGGTTAAGTTTATTTCTAGGTATTTTGTTGTTTTTGATGCAATGTTTATGCCAGTTATAAAATTCTGGTTTTTGAAGTGAAAAAAGAAGTGAATGAAGGGCTGCAAATGGCAAAATATCCTTCTTTCTTATGGGTGATTTGTATTCCATTGCATATATATATGCTACATCTTCTTTATCCATTCATCTATTGATGTGCACTTAGGATGCTTCCATATATTGGCAATTATAAATAATGTTGCTGTTAATAGCAGTGTGTATGTATCTTTTTGAATTAATTCTTATTTTGTGGTTGGCTTTATTTCTTTGATAACTATGTAAGTTTAAAAAGCTAAAATTCTAAATGTTCTTAGAAACAATGAACAGTACATATATGTAAATTTAAAAATATGTGCAGTATATTGTGTATATGTATTTACATGCAATATATTGTATATGTGCAGTCAGACTATAACAATTCTACCTAATAAGACTTAAAAATGGAAAAAAACCCCAAAAACAAAAGCCAAAAAAAGGAAAAGAATATTAAAAAGTACATACATTTAACTGAATCACTTTGCTGTACACTTGAAACTAATATTGTAAGTCAACTACACTTCAATTAAAAAAAACTAACATTAAAAAAAAAGAAGAAGATAGACAAGGCCAACTGAGCATGAAAAATTCACTAACTTCTGAAGTTGTTTGTTCTTGCTCTCTGTCTTTGGTCAACCCAGTTACCAAAGCTAGGGTTAGCTTTGCTTAGCAGTTTAGCAGGGATTCTGAACCTCTGGGACTGTTGCCTAGACAGCTATAAATGTCTCTTAGTTGACATCCTGCCTCCACTCTTGTCCTGTTCCATCCCTTCCCAAAATAGTAGAGTGATTTGGTGGTGGGGTGGGGTGTACAATTCAAATCACGAAACATCCCCTGCTTAAAACCTTTAATTGCTTCCCATTGTTCTTGAAATAAAATCAAAGCTTCCTGCAAAGCCCTGTTGTTATTCTCTCTGACCTCATCTGATAGACTCTCCCTCTCAGTCACTACGTTCTAGATATGTTGTACTCCTTTCTGTTCCTAACATGTGCTAAACTCTTCTCTTCCTTGGCCCTAATGTTCATTCTTTGGCATTGAACTTGATATTTTCAGTTCTTCGTATGGCTGGATCATTGGCCACCTTTGGATCTTTGTGCAAATATCACCTCCTTCTTTGTCCACTCTATCTAAAAGTGTCCTTCCCCAATTTCTATCTATCCCATCATCCAATTTCTTTCATAGCTCTTATCACAATTAACAATTATCTTTATATTGGTTTTCCTTATCTTGTAAAATTTAAACTTCCCGAGGGCAGGGACCTTGTTGTCATCCATTTTACTACTTTCACTACCCAGCAATGCCTGGCATAAAGCAAGCACTCAATAAATATTTAGTGAATGAATGAATGGAAAAGAAAAGAAAACCAGCAACAGAAAATCCTCAGATCTGTTGGTCCCTTTGGGCCAAAAGGAGAGGTTACAAGTTAGGTTTGATAGTGATTCAATGTCTTTTCCTCGGCCTTTTGTTCTGTCAGACTGCAACTTGGACAACCCTTAAATTTCATCAGCATCTCTTATTTGGGTGCTAGGATAGTCTCAGAATTCTGGCTTTCTTAGTATCTTTGATCTTGCTTTTGATCGAGAGAGGTAAAATAAATAATCTAATTTGTGGATAAAAGTGACTAGCATTGGGGCCTGAGATGGGGCTGTAAGAATCATAGGACTTTAGAACTGGAAGAGATCTTAGGGCTCATCTTGTCCAGGGAACTTAAACCTGGCTATGCATTTGAGTCATCAGGGGAATATTTTGCCCCCGTGATAACAGTACTTTGTTAAGATATTATTTACATACAGTAAAATGCACCAATGTTAAGTATCTAGCTTGATGCATTTTAACTTACATATACACTTGTGTAACCACCACTCAGATCAAGGTATAGAACATTTCTTCCATTCTTGAAAGTTCCCTTGTGCCTCTTTCCAGTTAATACCCATTTTCACCCCTCAGAGGTAATTTCTGTTCTGACTCCTACCCCTATAGATCAATTTTGCTGGTTTCTATACTCATATAAATGGAATCATAGTGAATAAAATCTTTTGTATCTGATTTCTTTTGCCCAACATAATGTTTTTGATGTTTTATCCATTTTGTTGCATGCATAAGTAGTTTGTTCTTTTTTTATAGCTGATTAGTATTCCACTGTAAATATATCACATTTGTTCCTCCATTCTCTTGGGAAGCTTTTACAAAATATGATTCCCACAGCCTGCAGTAGGCCCACCGAATTCAAATTTCCACGGATGGAGCCTGAGAGACATAGTTTCAATAAGCTTCCAGGCAATTGTGGTGTACAGCCATGAGTAAGAAACAATGATTCTGTCCATCCTCTCTGGTTCTACAGATAAGGAAACTAAGGCTCAGAGGAGGAAAGGGGTTTCCCAAGCAGACACTTGAATCAGTAAGAATCAAGACTAGACCTTCTTCCACTGTGCTACTCTTTTCATTGTTAAGACAACTCGAGTTAATTAGCGACAAGGGCAAAGACAAGAATCATAACAGCTTCCATTTATTGTGTACCTGCTATATGCCAGGCTCTGTTCTAGGTATATTATATACATTTAATCCTCTTAACAATCTGCATATCACAGCTGAGGAAACTGAAACCTGAAACCCAGAGCAGCTCAAGGGATAGAGGTAGTGAGTGACAGAGAGGAGTCAATCCCAAGTCTTCCTGACTCCAGAGCTACACAAGGTTAGTACCTTTGCATGCAGTGCAGAGGAAAACTACAAACTCCTTGCTTTGGTGGCCTGTCATCCTGGCCCATTCCAGCTTACTACTGTAGAAATAAAAACAAAATACTATTTACTCCATTTCTCAAACCCTGGTTTTTAGAATTCCTTCACTGTTCTGTCCATTCAGTGTTCTATCAGTGAGAGTTGCTGACTGTCAGATTGACTAAAACTGTGCCAGCTATGGGGAGGGTAATGTAATCACTAGCTCTTCCTCCTCTACTCTCCCTAGGGATGGGGACTGCAAATGCTGCCAGTGGGTCTGTCAGGGATGTTTTCCACATCTGGAAAGCAAGTTTCCCAAAGTGGGGAGGGTTTTGACTCTTTAATCAGGGAATAAACTGATCCTAGCAATCAGAGACTGGAATGAGTCGGAGATAACATCCGCTGCTTGAGATGCTGAACCTGGAGTCCTGAGAGTCCAGCATGCTCTGTTTTTCAATAGTGAGGGAGTCTTGGAAGTATAAGGGACCAGCTAGCTGAGGAAGGTAGAGACTCCTCTTTTATAGCTAGTGGGGTTGGGGGAGCAGGGTGGGAATGAGGAGGAAGAGAAGAAAGCTTGTGGATACTGACAAAGACTCTCTCCCTGACCAAACTTTAGTTAGGCTCCTCTGAGCCCTCTTCTCAACTAGGCCTTGACCTTGGCCCTCCATTCTGTCTTTGGCCTGCATAGTCCTGTTTTAGTAAGAATCCTGTCAATTTTGTGAGAATCCCCCAACTGTTGATATCTGATAACTCTTGATATCTAATCAAGGTTCTCATTATCTACTTTTGATGTATAAATATATCTTTAGCAAGAATCCCACTAAGTCAGTTTAGCAAGAATCTCCTTGCCCTTGATATCTCCTCTTAGTAATTTTCCACCCACTGACCCTCTGACTCAAGCTCATTGGCTAAAAATTCCCAACTGTCTGCTGTATTCAGAGTTGAGCCTGATCTTCCTCTCCTATTGCAATATCTCTATTGCAATCGTCTTGAAAAGTCTTCCTTACCATTTTAACAGGATAATTTTTTTAACAATACCAAAATGATTTGATCTCTTGGGCTATATCTATACACACAGACTGATTTGAGTGTTGTGACTGAATTGACTAGTCTCTTTCAATGCCTAAAAGACAACAAATTGAGTAATAGTCTAATGGCAGTTGGAGGTCTTATGTGGACAGCCTGCTTCAAGAATCTTCTTCTGAGACCAAGAACCACGTGTCAGGCCCAGGCTCTGCCTAAGGGGCCCTAAGTTAGAATTTGAGAGAAGGCTTGAGGCTGTGTTCCTCCTCAAAAAGCAGGACACAAATCATCCAGGCAACTGCTTATCAGTATGAAATCTGTCTCCCTAATGGACTGAATCAGGTGTCAAGAGTCCAGCCTTCCCAGATACGCTCTCCCATAGTGTAGGAATACGATGCTTGTAGGAGTAGCTAAAATAATTACTTTAATCTCCTGACATCATTCCCTTCAGCCTGATTTAGTGCTCACCACTCAACAAAGACTTCAGGGACTTGACTGATTTTGGTTTTACTCTCCTCCAGAAACTACTTCTCTCCCTTTTCTTTGCTGGGGTAATCACACTGTCTTCTGGTCTGAATTCCTTTTACTTGGGGTACATTCTGCACTCATTAAGCATGTAAAGCTGGGCAGATGGTCTGCTACAGCTTTCAACAAGGAAGGAAGGGAAGAGGCTTTGATGTCAGAGAAATTTTCTGCAGAAAGGATCAAGGCAGAACCAAGGAAATACAGAAGAGCAAACCTTAAGACTACGCATGTGTTAGAGAAACTTTATATTTCGTGAACATAGGAAAGGTTTTGAAACAGACATGTGTGAAATTGTTTTTTGGAGTGGTTCAAGATTTCTTGATCCCACAAAAGCTTCCAAAATAACCAAATAAAACCAAAAGTGACCCCAGATGTGCCCATCCCTTTAGCCTCCTAGAGCATCTCCAGTGTAAATGGCAGATCAAATGGCCAATGTTGCTGAAGCAGAGCAAATGCAACCGCAATTGAAAATATTAACCCAAGCTTCTCCCTAGTGGGCATTAAAATGTGCCAAAATGGACATCCACTCTGAGCAATCAAACACTTAGAAAGGAAAAGGAAGATATGCAATAAACAGAAGTTTGGTTTCTGTTTTTGCTCTCGTAAATATGAAATGAACAAATTCCTCACAGACAGACTGTTCCCAAATTCCAAATTCTGCTCTATGAGAGTCCTTAAAAATCTGAGATTACAAGTTACTTTCTGAAGACATCTTAAAAAGTGCTACAATGTGATTCTGGAGTCAGGATTGAGCTTTTAAAGTATTTCTTTCCAAGGTGTTTTGTCTTGTTTTGCCTGCTAGAAAATGAAAAAATCAGAACTAACTAGTTAGCAAAAGGTAGATTGCCTTTTTTATGCCAAATTCCTAAGTACTGTAACCCACAAAGTGAAACAAATAAATCTGTTTAGCTTTCCTGAAACTAAGAAATGAGGGATTGTCAACAAGTTCTTTAAACTTTCCAAAGCAGCAGAAGCTTCACTTACTCTGCAAGCATACTCATATGCTTCCCCTCAAAGAGTGGAGGCCAAAGGAATTTTTTCTCACCTTGCAGCAGAGGAGGCTTTGGGGCTTGTCTGTCTGCAATTTTAAAGACAAGAACAAGAAAACAAATAATCATACTACAAAAATCATTTTAAACGTCACTCTATCTCATAGGCAGAAAGAGTCTCACTGATCCTCAATGGAAAGAAGAAATATTTCATTATCAGAAAAGCAGCAATAAGCAGACCAGGAAAGCAGGTTTTACAAAAGAAGCAAAAGTAAAGGGTAGCACTTATTTTACAGAGGGGATCTTTAGCAATCCAGGTCATTTGAAACTTAAACCTAGAGGAAGAGATAAGAAAAGAAAATGGTCATCTCCTACTTACAGTGCTCTTTATCAGCCTCTCTAAGGGAAGCCAGAGCTGAGCTCTTCCCTGTCCTTACAATAGCAGAGACAAGACGTGTTTCTGTGAGATTTTTAGAATTCTGCAGGAAGACCCAGTAGCTGGCCTCCCCATCTCATCTCTTTGCTTTCAGCCAAGCAGACTGCCTTCATACTCATCCTAGTGGCCACCAGCCTTGTGTTCTGGTCTCCCTATATTTCTCCCCAGTCTTTGGAATTGGAATTGGTGTTGACACTGACGTTAGAAGGGGTTGGAAAGGAAGTGGTTGTGTGAGGATACTTATAGGTAAGATTTAATAACACTTTAATTCAGAGTGGATCTCAAGAGAGAATGAAACTTTGCCCTAATGAGTTAACCTGGAAAAACAAATCCTGCCAAAGAAGGGTTTAATTCATTTTCTTTCAGAAATTCTGGGTGGGCTAAGGAGCACTTGGTAGAGAAGTTAAACCCTAGGTGGGCAGATTGTGAGGTCCAGCCTGCCTTAAGTAAAATCTCTTTGGGAACTTTCAATATTGGTCTTATAATTTTCAAATTTCTATGTAAATTTTCATCAGTTGAAGGGCTGCCCTTCTGCTGACTCTGTAAGTTATTAGGCTGTGGCTCTCCTCTTCTCATTACTCACGGGTTTTATTTGAACAAAATAGAATTTACAAGGACACAATTTATGACCCCTTAGGTGATGTGAGGTCTTGAGGCTCTGCAGAAGAGAGCAGCTTAATGCAGGGTCTTTCATTGTCTGTTTTAGTGGGGATGGTATTAGAAGAGTGTGATAGCTCTACATTGATTCATACTTATTTCTAAGAAACAACTTCTTTTTGGTGGTTTATAGAGAGAGGGGCAACTGGAAAGAGAAGTGAATAAGAAGTCAGAAGACCTGGATTCCAATTCAGGTTTTCTTACTTTCTCTCTGTGATCTTAGGCAAGTTACATGAACTGTCTGAACCCACTATCTCATCTGCCTACTACCCTGGGCAAAAAAAAAAAAAAAAAAAAAATCAAATGAAATCAATGTGGACACCTTGAAAACTGTGAAGCACTCCACAAATATTAATGTTTTCTAAAGTTTAATTCATTGTATGACACACAAAGTAAGTTTTTCAGATAAATAAAGAGTTTGAACATGGAATTGGGAGGAAGAAGCAACATACTGAATCTGATGGATATTAGGTGATGGGAATAGAGGGTCATGGGAAGTAGGGATAAGTGGGGGACAAGAAGAAAAAGAGGGAAAGAAAGCATAAAAAACATAAAATTCCTAGAGAAAGGTTTGGCTCTGGTGATGATTGGGGTTTATGATCCTAAAATATAATCCTACTCGAGTATGCCACAATGGAATATAAGTGAACAATGAAAAATTATTTCCTTAAAAGTAATTAGCCAACAGGACAAATAAAAGATGTCCAGCAGGCAAAACCATGAATCTTTGGGGGAAAATCAGGAGGTGAAACAGACTGTGTAAGAATGGTAGGATGTGGGAAGGAGTGGTGGTGAGGGTGAAAAGTCGTGGGACCTGGTTCCTGCCACTGACTCACACTAGGCCCTTGAACAAACTACTATCTGGTTGCTTCCCTAATCAATACAGACTGACCCCAAATCCTAAATGAGAGAATTAGACTAAATTGTCTGTTAAAAAATTCCAAACAAACAAATTCCAAACAAAGTTACTTATACATGACTTCGGACAAGTCACATAAACTGTGTTATATTTACCCATGTGCTTAACACAGATGTTAACATTTTCCCTGTATTTGGTTTAGAAACAAAGAAATACAATGCTATAAATATAGCTCCCCATTCATTTCTCCTCCTTCTTGCAGAAATAAACATTATCCTGAGTTGGTGAGAACCACCCTATATTTTTATACTTCTATGTATATGGTTTTATAAAAACACACAGAAATGTTTTGAGTGTTTTAAATATTTACATAGTTTCATACTATATGGATCTTATGCATTTTGATTTTTCAGCAATATTGTACTATTGAGAAGTGGTCTAGCCTGGTGGTCAAGCACTAAGATTCCAGGGCAGACAACCTTGGGCTCATATCCTGTCTCTGCCATTACCGGCCTCATGATCTTGGGTAAGTTGGTTAACCTCTCTGAGTCTCAGTTTCCCCATATGTAAAATAGGGATAGTAACAGTACTAACTTCACAGGGCTTCTGTGAGAAATAAATTGAAACATATAAAGCTCATAGTATAATGCCTGTACATAGTAAGCACTACGTGTTTGCTACTATTATTTGATATTTATCTATGTGGATACTTAAAGATTTAGTTTTAGATTTATCTATGTAGATAATTAAATCTTTAGAAGTATAGATAGTTAACTACTATACTAGAGTTTTAATTCTAAAATAGTATTTCCTATAGAGAGGCAGTTAGGTCAGTGGCCATCCTTGAATATGATCTCTGGCATAGGTGTGAGAATTTTTCTAGGGAACTAGGACAATCTCCTTTAGGTCTGATCCAACTCTAAAAATTATGACCAAATGAGAACCTGTTATGATCTAATGGGCTTAGACTCATTCTGATCTTCTTTAGACCTCCTGGATATGGTCATCATCTATTCATTTTAGCTGAAAACCAAGAGAAGCATAAATAGCTAATTTCCTTAGTACTATTCTGTTTATGTTTGAATTGTCAAGGTTAATTATTTGTTTGTTTTTATAATATCTTGTCTTCATTAAATCCATGAATGCTCATAGGTAAGTAAATGTTTATATTTTCATGGTGAATTGGATTTGCTTATCAGAGACTTAGAATTAATCAAAATACGCTTGAACTAAGACTTGTAATCCAAGCATAATGATGACTCCTCATAATAAACTATGAAGAGAATACTATAAATGTAATCTTACCTTTTTCTATTCAACCATTCTAACAACACTAAAATTAATAATATATATTACCATATGTGTATTAAAAGGCTTTTCACCATCAAATAAATAAATAAATAAATAAATAAATAAATAAATAAATAAATAAATAAATAAATATTTAAGATCATCTGGAAGTACTATAGTATGACTATCAACTCTGACTTCAGGCTATAAACTTTCTTTTCAAGAGGAAACATTCTATTTTCCTTCTGTACCATTTCAACTCTTCAAAGGCAGTGGGGTTGAAAGGAAAGAGCAAGTGCCAGAAAACCTAGGTTTGAACTCCAGTTCTGCCATTTACTAGCTCGTTGTGTAATTTTGGACAAGTTACTAAACCTCTCTGAATCTGATAAGGGATATCTTGCGGTTTTATTGAGAGAAATTCATTCACTTAACAAATACCTATTAAGTAACCATAAACAGCTCTAAGCATAGTGCCAGGCACTGTTTAATAAGTATTAGTTTCTGTTCTTTCTCAAAGTTTGGTGAGGTCTTATGGAAATCTTCTAATGCATTACATTGGGTTTTTTTTTTTTTAATTGCTCTTGGTACAGGTATAGATAATTAAGCTCTCTTTCCAAGAGTATTGACATTCTGTTAGTTTTGAAGACACTCATGGTTTTCCTACATTGGGTAGTTTAGTGAGATCTCTCAAGAGGCCACTAGCTGGTTTTCACAAAAGGGCTATAATATAAGTAACCAGATGACTACTAATAAGTATAGTATAGAGTTTAGGAAGTTCTCCAAGTTTAAGTGGCATGTCACAGGGTTATGATGACCTGATGGGAAGATGCTTGTGAACTATCTCTAAAAATTCTGAAATGCTGACCTAGAGCACGGTACTTCCAGGAAAGATTCTTAATAGGTGATGGGGCTGCCTCATTCAGGTTACAGTTCCGTGTGTGGGGAGATATGCAGGGCCCATGTGCCTGCCTGTGGTGGTGATGGCACTGTTGCTGCATCATATCTGGAACTTATTGGAATAGTTTTTCTGGGGGCAAGACTGCCTCTGAGGGCTGTAGACATCTCTAGTATCAGTTATTCTACTTCCATAAGATAAAATGAGAAGCGTGCCTCCTTAAAAAATTTCAAAAAATTTTTGGAAACTTTGTGTATGATTGTCTATTCTTTGAAAGTTTGGTAAAACTTACTGTCCCATCTTATCAGAGTGCCTCATAGAGAATATGGTAAGATTTTTAAACTATGGTCCAATTTCTTTAATGGTCATAGAACAATTCAGGTTTTCTATTTCTTCATCAATCAATTGGAATTTATCTATTTCATATATTTTCAAATTTGTTACCTAAAATTGTATTATTCTTTGTATCTATTTAATCTCATTAACACCTGTCCTATCACCTTTTATCATTTATAATATTGTTTATTTTTACATTTTCTCTTGTTTACTTAACTAATTTTACCACTGGTATTTCCCAAACACCAAACTTTGCTTTTTCCAATCTTTAATGTATGTTTGCTTTCTTTTTCATTAATTTCTGCTTCATTATTTTTTTTCCTTTTGCTTTCTTTGAGTTTATTCTGCTATTCGTTCCCCTTAACTTCATATGTTGGATGCTAAATTCTTTCATTTTAAGACTTTCTTCCTTTTTTCCCTGTACAGCTATGAATTTCCCTCTAAATAGTGCTTGGTTGCATCCCACAAGTTTGGATACATAGTAATTTTACTACTGTTCAGTTATAAATATTTTCTAGTTTCCACTATAATTTCTCTTTTAGCCTATGGGTTTCAAAATTCCTAAATATGTGAGGTTTTTCAAATTTTCTTTTTATTATTGGTTTCTAACTTAGTTACATTGTGGCCACATAATGTGGTCTGTGTGATATTAATCCTTTAAAAATGTGTTTAGCATCACCTTATGGCCTGGCATTTGTTCAGTTTTCATAAATGTTCCAAGGGCACTTAAAAAATATTTTCTGCAGTCTTTAGGAGCAATGCTCCCTTTTCTCTCAGTCCCAGAGAATGTCCCCTTGATCTCCAGCATCTTAGAGATCACTTAAATCACAGCTGTGGAAGAGGCAGTTTTTCTTGATGCCAGGGACTCTTTGGTACTTAACTCTAGAAAGAATTATTTCCCAAGGATGATACTAAGCACCCTTTTGCCAGACATGTTACAGAGTCAATTTAGTCTCATTCAGGCCCCACATTTTCTGCCTTAGTAAATATTTACACTGTTTCCCTTTTTATGTTTGCAGATTTCAGACTCTACCTTGCCCCACTCATGGTCTGGTCCTTTCCTCAGTGGCTTTGGAGGAAGCAGATTTTCACAAAAATTTCTGTGGTTATTGTTATTCAAGGAAATAACATGTAGTGATATCCAGCACTATGCCTAGTATTAATAGATGCTCAGTAAATATTTGCTGAGTGGAAAAACTAAAAATGCAATGTTAAACCTGCAGCTTATTTACTAAAAATTATAATCAAGACAGAAGATCTCATTTAAATAATTAATAATTAGAATATAAATTAATTTAGACATAAATGTAATTCACAAATTGCTTAGTTATTCTTTTTTCACTGAGAATACAAACTAGCTATTGTTCCATCTTTAGGCATAGAATGCACACATGTCACACACACTTACAAGACGAGTGACAGCGGATTAAATAAATATAGTGAAGGCATATCGTAATCTGGGGTTAGAGTCTAAAGTCAGTATATATTGTGAAAATTGCCCTTGAAATCCCTTAGGAAGATGCCACATTGTCTTAATATATTTTACACAGCCAGTTTTTCCTCCAGTGTTGGAACAGATTGCTCTTACTTCAGTTAAGTACCAGATTAAAGAGTTGGTTTGCATTTAGGAGCCATGATCCTTTAATCATTAGACTCACAGCTAGGTAAGAAGCTCATCAAAAAGAATTGAGACAGTGTGGGGAAATAGCAGATTTCTACCTCTCATTTCATACTCATAATAACATTATTGAGTGAACAATGGAGAAATCCCCAACACTGTTTAAGTCCCTCCCTCTCTTCCTTCTTTCCTTCCTTTTTGCTTAGCAATATGAAGGAGTTTGTAGTTTCTCTGTAAAGAGGCATCTTCAGGCAGCTTTAACGTCTTTTTATGATACAGAGTCTTAACTCAAAAGGACAGATCTTAGGTGAGAGCTTTTCTGACACTAGGGCAGGTAATAAACTGAAGCAATATTTGGACTGGGTTGACTTTCCTGAAGGTCCAAAATCACACAAAGCAAACACCTAGGTTCTCAAAGAGTTCCAGTACATTAATTCATTCAATGTCAACAATTTCAACAAATTAAAATATTTTTTGAGCACCTATTTTGCTTCAGGCATCTTGGGTACTAGAGATACAATAGTAAACAATTCAGACAATTGATCACTGAGGCGATCATTCAATCCTTTTGGCAATTGCTGCTTAATCCTTCACTACACTGCAAACTCCTCCTTTCTTACATTGCTCAGGAAAAATGAGTTAATGGCAGTTTAAGTGATATAAATAGCAATCCAAGACTCAGGTTACCATCTTGTAATTCTTACTTACTAGATTTTTTCTAGAAAGATCTGCATACAGCCTAACCCAGTAGTAATAATATTACCAGCTACCAAATAGTGATTTCTTACTATGTTCCAGTCACTGTGCTAAGTACTCTATATATCTCATCTCAGTTAACTCTCACAATGACCTTATAAACTTGGAATTATTCTCATTTAATAGTTGAAAAGACAGGTACAGAGCAGTTTGACTTGTTTTGAACTATTTCAATACACTGCCTCTCAAGTTTCTATTATACCATATAAAGGGAAACTAGTTGTTAAATTCTTTATAGGTGTGCAGCCCAGGGCTCATCCTATTGGCAAAATAAATTACAGAAGATAAAATGGGAATATAGAACATTACTGATTTTAGAAGATTTTGTTCCTGATATCAAAGAGCTCATTTCCCATCCTCCTAAGATGGGTCAAGGAAATATTTCGATGTAGAAATAGGAAAAAAAAGAAAGAAAGAAAGAAAAAAGAAATAGGATTATAGGGGTTCAGTGTGACCCTGGGGTCAGAATGCAAGTCAGAGTCAGGGCTGAGATTCAAGCCTCTCAGTGCTAAAGTGGCAGTCACTCTTCTCTCCCTCTCAGAGGACCTCAGTGTTCCCCCAACCTCCCATCTCTTCATTTCTACCCGATCCCCTCATGGCTATTCTATGAACTCCAGAGGCATCATAGAGACCCCAGTCTGATTTTCACTAGGAAACAATGGGACAGTTTGAGGGACTTGCCTTGGAGCCTCTGCAATCTGAGGTTTTGGAGAGTTTGGATTGAATCTGAGAGCAAAAGAAAAATTCCATTTCCAGTTATAAAGGAAAATCTTTAGGGAATGGTTTTATGACATCTCAGGGACAACTGGAATGAGGGGCCATCTATCTGAGGCACAGACCATTTGACAGACTTCCACCACAGACATTTTCTTGTTTCTATAGAACTAACTGACTCATAAATTGTTGAAAGATTCAGTGCTATGTAATGAATAATAGGAACTAATACTACCACTGGGTTTCATGGGTATTATGAACTTTTTAACTGATTGGAGATGCCAGATACACTGTGGTTTAATGCTACTGTTTACTACTTGAATTCCTATAGTAGTTGCACGTAGAGGCATAATTAGTCTCAAGTAGTTTTGCCTGGTTGTTGCCTTTTTTGTTACCTACTTAACACGTGTTCTGACTCCTTATACTGGGTTACGGCTCCCCAGTATACATTCTCATGGCAACCTGCACTTTTCTTCCTTAGAGTGAATAAAATAATTAATTTGTGTGATGTGTTCAATGCGTATATTACCCTCCTAGAGTGTAAGCTCCACAAGGGAGAGCATTTAAATACATTGTTTGCCGCTGTATCCCTAGGTCTTAGCACAGGTCCTGGCCTCAGAGATGCTCAATTAATGTCCAGTGAGAAGTGAATGAATACATGATCTGAGGAGAATAGAATTTAAGAACTTAGAGGGACTTTCAGAGTCTTTTTATTTTAGTCCAACCTTTCGTCTATAGAATAGAAAAATGAGTTCCAGAGAAATATATTTGCCCATTGTCACATACTGTTGTTTGGAAGAGTTAAGACTAAAACTGGCCTCTAAATTATGCTTTCTCAACTTTATTGTACTTATAGTTAATTAAAAGTTTTAGACTGAAGGCATCAACCAGTAATTATGGATGTGGTGGGTTGCATAGTGTTTTCCTCAAAATTCATGTCCACCTGGAACCTCAGAATGTGACCTTATTTTTTTCTCAACTATTTCCTGCAAAACTTTTTTCTTCCCTTTTGATTCACCAAAAGACCTTCTATATATATAGTTTTTTCTCTAAGATGTAAGCAGATCCTGTGTTTAGGATGGTGTTTTGGGATTTACTAAAATGTTGGATGTCAGGCAACTTGCTGAAGTCAAGATAATAACATACTAACTAAAATAGACTGACAGTTTACTCTGCACCAGGATGTGTGCTAAGTATTTTTATATCCTTTATCTCATTTAATCCTCACAAAAATTCTAGGTGTTGTTATTTTATAGATGAGGAAACTGGAGTTTAGAGAGATTAAGAAACTCATTCAGAATTACACAGCTATTAAATTCATGGAACTGGGATTCAATACCAGGTAATCTTATTCCAGAAACTTTTCTCTTAAACAGCATACCACAAGAAGAAAAGCTCTATGCTATCATTTCCGTTACCTCAAATGAAAGTTGCTTTATTTTTTTCTGGTTTGGATAAGTTGATATATTTATACATGCTCATTATAAAAATCATACAATACATAAAAGTGTAGGGAAAAGTGAGAATCACTAGAAATCTAGTACCCATAACTAGCTATATAATTATTTGAATTTATTATCTTCCAATTATCTTTCTATGCACACACACCCCCTTAAAAAAAAGAGAGGGAGGATCATGCTACAAATAGAGGAAATAGTGTAGTATAGTGAGAGGCTCAGAATTTAGGCTGTGGAATCAGCAATATTCAGTTTATGAGCCTGAAATTTTAAACCAGTCCCTGCCTCAGATTCTTTACCTGTTAAATGCAGATAACAGCAGCACCTACCCCACAGGGTAGTTACGAATTTCAATTGCTATGTAATATTCCCTATTTATAAAATTTTTGTTTCTAGTTTTTTACTATAACAAAAATACTGTGATTAGCAGCATTGTTTACTCTATTTTAACAGCCTTTTAAAATATAATTGATATCCAGCAAACTGCACATATTTAAAATTTATAATTTGATACATTTTGGTATCTGCTGAAACCATAACTACAATCAAGATAATAAACATATCCATCACCATGAAAAATTTTCTCCTGCTTCTTTTAATCATCCTTCTCTGCCCTCCCCTTCTCCTACTCAACCCAGTCCCCAGGTAACTACTGATCTGATTTCTGTCACTATGGATTAGTTTTCATTTTCTAGAATTTTATATAAGTGGAACTATATAATACTCTTTCATTTATGGCCAATTTCACAAAGCAAAATTATTTTGAGATATATTCATGTTGTTGTATGTATCAATAGTTCATTCTTTTTTATTGCTGAGTACTAATCCCTTGTAAGAACATCACAAATTGTTCATCCATTTATGTGTTGATGGAAAATTGGGTTGTTTCCAGTTTTTGGCTATTACAAATTAAGCTGCTATGAACATTCATGTACAAGTTGTTGTATGGATACATGTTTTCATTTTTCTTGGTTAAATACATAAAAGTGGAATGTCTGAGTCATTTACTACATATAGGTTTATTTTTTAAGGAAACCACCACTTGCTTTCAAAGTGGCTGCATCCTTTTACATTCCCTTCAGCAGTATATTACTTGAGACACTCCTCCAGGTGTCCCTGGCAATCCTGTATGTCTTGCTGGGTATGTCAAGAGTGCAGGGCCCTGACTGTCCTTTACCCAGGCTAGTTCTCAGGACTGTACTTACAGGGAGCAATCTTGAGGGATGATGTAATGTCATCATCTGTGACAAAAACCAGGCTTGCTTACTACTTGCTATAAAATGGCAGGTTCTTCAAGCTCAGGATTCTTCTGTTATATAAGCCACTGCAAGCACAGGCACCCATCTGGGTCCCCTGTGTGACTCCCAAAGTACCTGAGGGGCAAGGGAAGTCATATATACATGCTTCATGTTGCCTGCAGTGAAGTACTTTGTTTTTGACCCAAGAGTCTTGGGTCTTCTGCCAGAATCCATAAAACTGTAACACATGAACTTATTAGCTTGTGTGAGGTAAAAGAAAATATTTGCTGCTACTTGCAGTAACATGGATGGACTTGGAGGGCATTATGCTAAGTGAAATAAGTCAGACAGAGAAAGACAAATACTGTATGATATCATTTATATGTGGAATCTAAAAAAATACAACAAACTAGTGAATGTAACAAAAAAGAAGCCAGCCGACTCACAGATATAGAGAACAAACTAATGGTTACCAGTGAGGAGAGGGAAGGGGGGAAGGGCAATATAGGAGTAGGGGTTTAAAAAGTACAAACTATTGGGTATAAAATAAGCTACAAGGATATATTGTACAACACAAGGAACACAGCAAACATTTTATAATAACCGTAAATAGAGTATAACTTTAAAAATTATGAATCACTATATTGTATACCTGTAACATAATAAAAAAGAAAATATCTATATTGGTCTCTGTACCATCCCCCCTCCATCTTCTGGCACAGAGTTCTTAAAACTCTTGTAATTTCCTAATTGATAAGAGCACAAGGAGCATCTCTTGCTCTAATATATGGTCTTTGACCATGTACCTGACACAGGGCTCCTAAAACCCTTACAAATTCCTAAGTGGTAAGAGCACTACAGACATCTTTTTTTCTAATGAGGTAACTCTGGGTGGGCTCCTGGATGGAGCTTTATGTTCTGCTGGCCTAGATGTCTTAGTCTGGCGGGGGTGGGGGGTGGGGGGGCTGCTTCCACCAGGAAACATAACAATAAATCCACTGAACTAGAAGTTAAGACTACCACTCAGCCACCTTGAATTCTTCATGCCTCTGAGTCAACAAGAAGGGAGTTATTGTACTGGTTGGCATGATTGATCCTGACTGCTAAAAGGAAACTGGACTACTACTCCACTATAATACCTTACTACAACTCCAATCTGTGTGTGTGTGTGTGTGTGTGTGTGTGTGTGTGTGTGTGTGTGTGTATCTCATATTGGTACTGTTTCTCTGGAAAGCCATGACTAATACAAGTATCATGCTGTTTTGATTACTATAGCTTTGTAGTAAGTTTTGAAACTGCGAGTGTGAATCCTCCAACGTTGTGCCTCTTTTTCAAGATTGTTCTGGTCATTCTATGTCCCTTGCATTTCTACATGAATCTTTGGATCAGTTTGATAATTTCTGCCCAAAAAGGCAGCTGGTATTTTAACAGGGGTTGAGTTGAATCTGTAGCTCAATTTGGGGATTATTGCCACTTTAACAATATTAAGTCTTCCAATCAATGAACTCAGAATGTCTTTCCATTTGTTTACATCTTCTTTAATTTCTTTCAACAAGTTTTTGGTTTCAGTGTACAAGTCTTGCAGTTTTTTATTAAATTTATTCTTAAATATTTTACTCTTTTTGATGCTATTGTAAATGAAACTTTTATTAATTTCATTTTGGTTTTTTTTAATTCTTATTTTTTATTTAAGTGTAGCTGATTTACATTAGTTTCAGGTGTACAGCAAAATGATTTGGTTACACATAGACATACTTATATATATATTTTTAAGATTCTTTTCCATTACAGCTCATTACAAGAAACTGAATATAGTTCCCCATGCTATACAGTAGGTCCTTGTTGTTTATCTATTTATTATGCTAACTCATGATGTACAGAAATATAATTGATTTTTGTAACCTTGCTGAACTTGCTCATTAGTTCTAAATAGTTTTTGTGTGTGTGGGTATTCCTTAGGATTTACTATATACCAAACCATGCCATGTAGAGATAGATAATGTCAATAGAGATACTTTTACTTCTTTATCTCAACTCTGGATGCATTTCATTCTTTTTCTTGCCTAATTTCCCTGGCTAGAACCTCCAGTACAATGTTGAATAGAAGTAGTCATGGAATGGACTTTCAAAAAATTAACACAAAATAATTTCCAACTGTTACCTCTTTCAGCTCTTCTGGTCCATCTATCTTAGAAAGAAGTTTGCTTATGGAATGTGGCTATCTTTAGAAAGGAATCATCTCCTCTTAGCTACTTACTGGCTCAGGGTGAATGGGGCGAAGAAATATATAGACCTATCTTGGAAATACAGGATTCTGCCTGACCATTCTTGGGCATAATATGCCGTTCTTTACCCTAATGGCAGCTCCAGGTCAGCCTGGTTGTTACATCCTCTAAGGGGCAAACCAGCCAAAAGGATGTATGGGGTATTCAAACTTAGTTCTGGTTCAGCCACCTGGATTCTTTTGTTAGACTGACAGGGTTCTAAATCACGAGAACAATGACTACTTGGTTGGGTATACTACTCACTAAGTCTTCCTACTGTTGCGCAAGCAGGCTAAGGTGGGTGACATAATGTGTCTCTATCGATTTTTTTAAATACCCTTGTCCCACTTGTATTTGACCCTTTCAGATAAAAAGTTTGGTGTGAATAAGGGAAGAATTGGAGAAAGGGTAAAGTTACAGCTACTGCGATAGGACACACTGATTTTTTGTGGCTATGGAAGGAGAGCAACAGCCTCAGCACCCAGAAAAGGAAAATATTAAGCCCTAAGAAATGTGGAGAGTTGAGGAACAATTAATGTTCTTTTTGCCCAGCGACCCTGGTTGTGCAATTTCAACCAGAACTAGGCCAGTGTAGGCAACATGGAGGCTGCTTGGCCTCACTTGTAAGTCATTTCATTAGAGTTTCCTCAGAAGTCCTGGGGGGCAATCCCAAAAGTCCTCTTTGGTTGTCTTGATTTATTTTTCAACCAAGTACATTTTGCTAGACCCATAAATCTTGGCAGCCCCTTCCTTTTTTTTTTTTTTTTTAACACCAGTCTCTACAGGGTCATTTAAGGAAATGTCTGCAAGTTTCTGATTCATTACTATGTTATGATGATTATTCTTAAAATGCTTTGAGGTCTACAAGACTTTAGAGTCACTCAGTAGGTCTGTCTGAGCCAATGTCCTGGAACCTGAGTATCTCTTTCTTCTTCACAGCTAGTGGAACAGAATAATCTTGATGGGATGGAATGGTCTGGCAGTCCTAAAGCTGGGTGTGGTGAAGTCACATGGATCCTGAGAAGGCAGAGAGACCAGCCCAGTCTTCCCTAAGGAGGCAGCTTATCTTTCTCTAAATGGGTCTCCTGAGAACCTTTTGCATTAGCATCAACTTAAGAGCTTGTTAAAGATCCCAGGCCCTACTTCAGATCTGCAAGTAAGGATCTCAGGATCCAGGTCCTTAAAACATGTTTTTTTGCAAACTTCTCTGCATGCCTTCTAAAATGCCCCCTGCTCTGTCTCTAGTTTCTGAGTTGCTCAGTCTGATTAATACGGCCCTCCAAACAATGGTTCTCAGAGACTTTACCATTTTACTTTAGCTTTTTAAAGTTACTTCATAGCCCCTAAGCCCTAAACCTCACTGCAAGACACCTAAGGTCCAGGCTACTTCTTAGCCACGGATCACAGCAGTTATAGCCTCATCCTCAGTCTGCAACCTTTTTAAAATTTCCCTTCTTCTCTGTAGCCTACCATTCCCAACCCAACTTCTTTTAGGATTTGTAGGCTGTAATTGGGCATTTCCTAAGGTAAAAACTGACATCCTGGAGGTAAAGATTCTCTGTATCCACAAGCCCTGTCGATTCTTTCTTTAAAATGTTCCCTGATCCTTTCTGCCTATTCCCTCTGCCATACCCTAGGGACCCTTATCACCAGAATTAGGCTCACACAGAGCCTCTGTTAGTCTGTACAATACCAATCTTCCCTCTCTCAAATCTTTCCCACCTGCCTTCCCCCTACTCCCCAACAAGCTGGAAAGGACTCTTGATATCAACCATTTTAAGTCTAAACTCCTCTGTTTGTTCTCTATGCCCTTTACAACCTATCCCATTTTGCTTATTAGACTTTATTTCCCACAATTATACATATGCTTTCTGTTTATTGTGCACAAACATGTACTGTTCATTTCAACCCATGGGCCAGGGATACCTTTCTGGATGGCAGAGTAGTAGGACCACAAGCTCAACTCTCCTAGTGACTACTACAAAACCACAACTGACTGCTAAACAACTATCAAAAAAAAAAAAAAAAAAAAGATTAGAACCTACCAAAAAAGATCTTCCTCAGCTGGAAACATAAAGAGGGAACCACTGCAGGATGGTAGGAGGAAGTGCTTGCAATATAACGGCCCCATACTCCCCGGGTGGGTGACCCACAAACTGATAAATAATTAAGTTGCAGAGGCCCTCCCACAGGAGTGAGAGTTCTGAGCCCCACATCAGGCTCTCCAGACCGGGGTTCTGGCACTGGGAGGAGGAGACCCCAGAACATCTGGTTTTCAAGGCCAATGCGGCTCAACTCCAGGAGCCCCATGGGACTGGGAGAAACAGAGAATTCACTCTCTTGGGAAGTGCACACAGAATCTTGCACACAGTAGGTCCAAGGGCAAAGGCAGTGATTTCACAGGAACCTGGGCCAGATCTGCCTGCTGGTTTCGGAAGGTCTTCTGGGGATGTAGGGGGCAGCTGTGGCTCACCCTGGGGACATAAAAGCTGGTGGTGGACATTTGAGGAATGTTCATCTACATGTGCTTTCCTGGAGGCTGACATCTTGCTAGGGTCATTAGCACCAAGACCTAGCCCTACCCAACAGCCTATAGGGAAGCCTCAGGCCAAACAACATACAGAGTGCGAACACAGCCCCACCCATCAGCAGACTTCCTGAGCCACAAACACCTCTAGACATGGCCCTACCCATCAGAAGCCCAAGACCAAGCTTCACCCAGCAGTGGGCAGGCACTGGCTCCTCCTGACAGGAAACCTGCATAAGCCTCTAGCCCAGCTTTATCTACCAGGGCAGATACTAGCAATAAGAACACAACAATCCCAAAGCCTGAAGGAATCCACAAACACAGGTCAGACTCTACACTGGGACTACCTGGACCCTGACCCTCGGATGACAAGAGAGGAGTTTACTGCTGGAACACACAGAACGTCTCCCACAGAGGGCCACCTCTCCAAGGTCAGGAAACATAACCTACCTAAAAATACAAATAGAAAGATAGACAATATGAGGCAGCAGAAGAATATCTCACAGGCCAAGGCATCAGATAAAATCCCAGAAGAAGAAATAACTGATAAGGAGATAGGCAACCTATCTGAGAAAGAGTTTAGAATAATGATGGTTATGTTCAGAGAACTCAGAAGGAGTATAGATGCACAGGGGGAAGTTTTTAGCAAAGAGTTAGAAAATATAAAGAATACCCAGAGTTGAAGAATCAACCCATGGGCCAGATTCATTTCCATGTTCTTAGAACATGGTTTATAGAGGCAGGGTACAGGTCTAATAAATACGAGCTGACTGACCCAATAGCTGGTATTTGTTTCCCTTTCAGTGCCCTCCCATTTATTTATTTATTTATTTATTTATTTATTTATTTATTTAATGGAGGTACTGGGGATTGAACCCTGGACCTTGAGCATGTTAAGCATGCGCTCTACCACTGAGCTATTACCCTTCCCACCAAGTCTCACATTCTGCTTGAAGACTTTCCCAGTTTCTCCAACTCTTATGACCTCTTTGTTTGCTGAGGGGGAAAAAATCAAAGAAAAGATAGGAAGGAAGGAAGGATAGAGGGAGGGAGGGAGGAAAAGAGGAAGAAAAAATCCCAACAACAGAGAATAGGCTTTCGGAGTTGCAAAAGCAAAGGGAAGAGAAGGAAAGGTTTGTAGTCTGATAGTTCCCACTCTGAAGTTATTCAGGGAACAAAAGCTCAGTCACGGAATACTCAGTGACGTTCTATAGTGCCATATAATCTGTATCATTCTGTTCAGAACACATATACTGTCAGTGTTCCTTGTTAAGTGTTTCAGATGCATTCATTCTGCTTCCCCCATGTTAGTTCAGGAGTCATTTCTTCCTGCTTCCCTGATCTCTATATTGAGCTAAATGCCCCCTCTTCATGCTCCTGTGACATCCTACCTGTGCTTACTTTTAACTCAATATCTTATATTGAAAGTGCCAATTTGTGAGTCTGACTCACTCTTAGACTGTGAGTTTCATGAGAGTAGGTCCAGGCTTACTTGTCCTTGTATTCTCTGTATCTTTTACATGTATGTACATTCTGCACATGTAGATGCTACATAAATGACCTCTGAAGTAACTAGTCTGTAAACTTTGGAGGGTGAGGACCATCTGTTATACTTCTTGTCTTTCTATTCTGAATAACCAGTTCAGTGCTTAGGTGTTCAGAAGAAGTTTGTTAATGCTAACATTTCTGTGCTCTGTTTCAACATTCACATATAACCTTACTCTTGCCCATCAAATCCTAGTAATTGAGCATTTAGTTAAAGTGTTCAATAGACTCTTATTCACTAAGATTGATGCTGATGGTCACTGTGAGAGAGAAATAATAAACAAAGTCATTAATTATACTTCTGTTTAGAAACTTTATTGCAGACTCTATTGTTTAAATAAGAACTTCTGCCTCTTTCTCATACTTTCCGAGAATAGGACTTGGAGCCAGACAGAATTAAATTTGAATCTTGGCTCTGCAGAAGCACTAGCTATTTGACCTTTGTTAAGGCCTTTTGGAACCTTAAATTAAAAATGGGGATAACATACTTATTCTGTAGGACATTATGAGGATTGAGTGTGATAATATGTATCAGGAGTCCTAGCACCATACTTGGCACATAATAGGCATCAACCAAAGTCAACTCTAGCTTCTTGATCCTGTCCTCCTCAAGAGGGCAAGAGGGTCATTTGGGTCACCTCTTTCCATTTAGTATCCACAGTGGATTACATGGTATTATCTAGTTTAGCCTAAGGTTAAGCTTCCTGTTCTTATAATACCTGTTCCACAGGAGGTATCAGTCTTGTCTATACACATCTGAGCATGTAATATGTATGTACTTAGGAGAGTGTGTAAGGTTGTTTGTATAGCTGCCAATGTGTGTACATCTGTATACAAGAGCCACAGGCTTCCAGCTATCCTCACATTTGATGTGAGAAACTTGAGAGGCACAAGTTAAAAATGTTGAATGGGGCAATTCTCCTCTCCTTTTGCTGCTTTCACCTCCACCAACCTGACTTCCTCTGTTAAGTGACAGCATGGTGAGAAGTACCTGAGATTAAGCTAGAGTGAACAGATTCCATTATCAACATCTAAAATAGGAGGAATTTATTGTTTGTGGACTTTTTAATGATGGCCATTCTGACTGGTGGGAGGTGATACCTCGCTGTAGTTTTGATTTGCTTTTCTTTGATAATTAGCGATATTGAGCATTTTTTCATGTGTCTATTGACCACTTGTATGTCTTCATTGGAGAATTGCTTGTTTAGGTCTTTTGTCCATTTTTGGACTGGGTTGCTAGTTTTTTTGTTATTAAGTTGTATGAGCTGTTTATAGATTCTGGAAACGAAACCTTTATCCATCACATATTTGCAAATATTTTCTCCCATTCTGTAGGTTGTCTTTTTGTTTTGCTTAGGTTTCCTTTGCTGTGCAAAAGTTTCTAAGTGTCATTTGTTTATTTTTGCTTTTATTTCTGTTGCCTGTGTAGACTGCCCTAGGAGAACATTGCTAAGATTTATGTCAGAGAATGTTTTGCCTGTTTTCTTCTAGGAGGTATATAGTGTCTTGTTTTATATTTAACTCTTTAAGTTTATTTTGAGTGTATTTAGCATATTATCCAGCAATCCCAGTCCTGGGCATATATCTGGAGGGAACTCTAATTTGAAAATATACATGCACCCCAATGTTCATAGCAGCACCATATACAATAGCCAGGACATGGAAGCTACCTAAATGTCCATTGACAGCTAACTGGATAAGGAAGTTGTAGCATATTTATACAATGGAATACTACTCAGTGATAAAAAAAGAATAAAATAATGCCACTTGTAGCAACATGGATAGACCTGGAGATCGTCATTCTAAGTGAAGTAAGCTAGTAAGAGAAAGAAAAATACCATATGATATCACTCATATGCGGAATCTAAAAAAAAAGAAAAAAGAAAAAAGAGGACACTAATGAACTCATCTACAAAAGAAGGAGACTCACAGACATAGTAAACAATCTTATACTTACCAGGGAAAGCAGGTGGGAAGGGATAAATTTGGGAGTTTGAGATTTGCAAATGTTAACCACTATATATAAAAATAGATTAAAAATTTTTTTCTGTATAGCACAGGAAACTATATTTAATATCTTGTAATAATCTTTAATAAAAAATTGAAAACAAATATATGTATATATATGCATGACTGGGACATTATGCAGTACACCAGAAACTGACACATTGTAACTGTCTATACTTCAGTTAAAAAAAAAGGCCTAAAATAGGAGAAATGTTCCACCATATTATCTAGCAATAAAACCCAAATGTTGCTATAGCTCAGTAATAGAAAAATGTTGAATGGGTAATACCACTTCGCTTCAGTGGGGCTGGATGAAGGTTAGAGATATTATTTCCAACCTCCCAATTTTGGGTAGAACTAAGGGAGTGGAAAATGTATAAGGCACACCAAATAGCCTTGGTGAGCAGCTCCAAGCATCACATTCTGTTTGTGGCTGCCCTCATTTTGGTCAGAGGGTCTGTGGTATCTTCCCCTCTAAAATGCTGAAGCCAAACCTTCATGCCAACAATTTCCATCCCTCTAGGTAATTGCCAACTATCTCCAGAATCATTAGGGGAGCACAAAAATATTTTCCAAAGCAACGTTAATTTTAATTAACTTATATTTTTAAAATATGTACGTCAGAGGGTTTCAGTTCCAGCAAAGCTGACTAATTAGTCTATTACAGACAAACCTCTTGCTGAGAACAATTTAAAAAGATGGATAAACTATTATTTTTTTAAATACCAATTTGAAGGCATAGAAGAGCTACCAAAGTGAGAATTTTTTAATCCAAGATCTGAAAGGGAAATTAAAAAAGGCCAAGAAGGGTGAACCTGGTGTTTGGGGAAACTTTACCCTGAAGATAATTGCTGATTCCAAGAACAAAAGCAGCACTGAGAAGCTGAAAAGACCTTTCAGCAATTTTCTAGCCAGGAATGGCAAGACAAAAATTGTAGTAAAGAGTCTGAAAAGAAGGAAGGACCCTGGTAAATACAACAGGCTTTTGATTTGGCCCTTAGAAGGACTGAAACCCTGCTGTGAATTTCTCAGACATTTATTACATAAAGGTATTCATCTCATAACCCATCTTCTTGACAAAAAGTAAATCCTCTCTGGAGGAAGAAAATATATGGAACCTCAAATCATCTCGAGAGTTCAGCTGGTTTTTTAAAAGAAATTGACAATGTGGTTCTAAGATCTGTATGGAAATGTAACGGATCTAGGTCCTAAAATAACCAAAACAATTTTGAGAATAGAAGAACAAAGTTAGAGTACTTACCTTTCTGAGCTCAAGATTTACAATAAAGCTACATCAGACTTACAGTAGAAGTAGATAGAAATAGATTAACAACCAGAATCAAGTCCAGAAATAGACCCAGATATATACAGTCAACTGATTATCAACCAAGGCACCAAGTAAGATCAATGGGGAAAGGAAAGTCTATTTAATAAATTGTGCTAAAACTGGATATCTCTCTGGAATAATTTTCATCCCTACTGTACTCCATACACAAAAATTAATTCAAGATGGATCACAGACCTAAATGTAAAAGCTAAAACCATAAAGCTTCTAGAATATCTTTGCAACCATGGAGTAGGCAAAGTTTTCTTAGGCATAACATAAAATGTACTAACCACAAAAGCAAAAAGTAAAATATTTAGAGGGTAGGGTATAGATCAAGTGGTAGAGCAAATGTTTAGCATGCATGAGGTTCTGGGTTCAATCCTCAATATCTTCTCTAAGAATAAATAAATAAATAAACCTAATTACCCCCCCACCAAAAACAAACAAACAAACAAAGTGAAATATTTGACTTCAAGAAAATTAAGATACTTGCCCATCAAAAGAAAGAATTTTGAAAATTAGTAAGAAGCAACAGACTGAAAAAATATTCTAATACTCATATATGGCAAAAAAAAAAAAAAACAAACCAAACTTGTATCTATAACATATGAAGAATTCCTACAGGAGAATTCTGGGAAGATGGTGAAGAAGCATAAAGAATTTACCTCCCTACCTAGACAACAACTGTGCAGACAGAATCTGTCTAATGCAACTATTTAGGAACTCTGGAGTCTATTGAAGCCTTCTAACTTCTAGGGGAAGCCGTGGGCGGTAAACTGTGGTTAATTTTGGCTCTTAGCACAGTAGCAGCTACCCATGTCAGGCACCTATGTGCTTGTTTGTGGAGAAGCTTGCACAAAGTTTTCAGGAACCAAGCTAGGCAAAAGAGTATCCCATCTTCAAAATATTGGGCTCTGTGCTGGCTGTTGATTGTTGCTTCTCATCACAGCGCTGTAGACAAAAATGCAAGTGGCCAATGTTGTTGCACCTCCCCACGTTGTTGCAGGCCCCTCTCTCTCCAGCCAAAGTGACTTGCATGTGATTTAAGAAATTAGCATCCTTCTCCTTTTCTTAATTTTTCTCTTTCCCCCTTTTGGGAGCCAGACATTAAAGACTAGGACATTAAAAAACAAATGCACATACAGAAAAAATTAGAAAGTGACCATGTATGCCTACAGAAAGGCTTAGAAAAGACCTGAGAAGATCTTAAGTTTATACCTCAGGCTGATCTAGGGCAAAGCAACAGGCTGCAACAATCAAAACCAAAACAATAATAATAACAATAACAAAAAAAGCAGGAACTCTGGGGAAGGGTGACAATTTGATTTTCAGAGACATTATTAAATTCATACAATATTAAATTCAAATGTCTAGTTTAAAAAAATCACAAGGCATATAAAGAAATAAGAAAATACAACTATTCAAAAGGAAAAAAAATCAACAAGTTTATACTGTATAGCACAGGGAAATAAATTCAGTATATTGTAGTAACCTATAACAAAAAAGAATATGAAAATGAAAAAAATATAAATCAACAGAAATTGTTCCTGAAAAAGATCTGATGGCAGATACACTAGGCAAAGACCTTAAAACAACGATCTGAAAGATGCTTGAAGAACTAAAGAAAAATGTGGAGAAACTAAAAAAAAAAGAAGTATTAACAAAGTGGAAATGTCCAAAAAGAGACAGAAAACCTAAGATGAAATCAAAAAGAAATTATGGAGCTGAAAAGTACAATAATGTAAAACAATTTGTAATGCTAATTTTTGTTTCCTAAATCATTTAAGAGACACTTAAAATAGTTGTTAGTCCAAAACATAGTATTATTTTAACTCTGGGCTGTAACTTCATTTTCTATTTTCTACAAAATGTAAGATACTAATTAATTTAAAAGAATTACTAGTTTATGTTTTTGGGTACACAATGTATCAAGACATAATTTTGTAACATCAACAACCAAAAGGGGCAGGGATGGAAGTGTAAAGGAGCAGAGTTTTTGTATGTTATTGAAATTAAGCTGGTACGAATTTAAATTAGAGAGTTACAACTTTAGGATGTTAAATGTAATCTCTATGGCCAAAAAACAGCTATAGAATATACCCAAAAGGAATGAGAAAAGAATGTAAACATTTCACTGCAAAAAATCAACTAAATACAAAAGGAGCCGGTAATGGAGAAGGAAATGAGAGACAAAAAAGCAACAAGCCATACAGAAAACAAATAGCAAAATGATAGGATTAAGTCCTTCCTTATCAGTAATTATTTGAGATGTAAATGAATTAAACTCTTCAATAAAAATAGAGACTGGTAGAATAGATAAAAACATAAGATCCAACTATACACTATGTACAAGAGACTCACATTAGATCCAAATAGACAAAAAGATTGAAAGTGTTAAAGGTGGGAAAAGGTATTCCATGCAAATAGTAACCACAGGAGTGGCAATACTAATATCAGACAAAATAGACTTTAAATCAAAAAGGTTACAAGAGATAAAAAGGACATTATATATTAATAAAAGGTTCAAAACAGCAAAAAGATACAACATTTATAAGCATTGACTCACTAATAGCAGACCATCAAAATATATGAAGAAAACCTGATAGAATTTAAGGGAGAAATGGACATAAAAAATAACAGTTAAAGTCTTTAATATCCCACACTCAATAATGGGTAAAATAACCAGATAGGAGATAAGTAAGAAGAAAACAGAAGATTTAAACAACACAATAAGCCAACTAGATCTAAGAGACATATGCAGAACACTCTATCCAACAACAAGAGCATAGACATTCTTCTCAAATGCCCATGGGACATTTTCCAGGAGAGACTATATGTTAGGTCACAAATTAAGTCTCAAGAGATATAAAGATAGATATCTTACAAAATATCTTCTCCAATCACAACAGGATAAAGTTAGAAACTAATAATAGAAGTAAAACTGGAAAATTATCAGATTTGTGGAAATTGAACAACACACTTAAACAACCAATGGATCAAAAAAGAAATCACCAGGGAAATTATAAGATATTTAGAGATGAATGAAAACAATAAGATAATATACAATAACTTATGAGATGCAGTGAAAGCACTGATGATAGGGAAATTTATAGCTATAAACACATCAAAGACTAAAAAAGATCTCAAATTACAATTAACTCTACAAGTTAATAAACTAGAAAAAGAAGAATAAACTAAACTTAAAGCAGGAAGAAGGAAATAAGAATAAACTAAATTTAAAGCAGGAAGAAGAAAATAGTAATGATTAGAGCAGAGATAAATGAAATAGAAAAAAAATAGAAACAATTAATGAAACCAAAAGTTAACTCTTCCAAAAGACCAACAAAACTGACAAACCTTTAGCTAGAGGGACTAAGAAAAAAGACTCAAATTATTAAAATCAGAAATGAAAGTAAGGCTATTACTACCAATCCTACAGAGATAAAAAGAGTTTGAGAGTACTATGAACAATTTACACCAACAAACTGGATAACCTAGATGAAGTGGACAAACTCCTAGAAACACAAAACCCACCAAGACTAAATCACAAAGAAATAGTAAATCTGAATAGACCCATAACTAGTTAGGAGATTGAATCATTAATAAAAAGTCTCCCAGCAAAAAAGCACTGGACCTGATGGCTTCACAGGTGAAATCTCTGAAGAATTTAAGAATACCAATCCTGCTCAAACCTTTCCAAAACATTGAAGAGGAGGGAATACTTCTTAACTCATAGTGGCAGATAAAGACACTACAAGAAAATAAAACTACAGACCAATATCCCTTATGAACACTATACAAAAATCCTCAACAAAATACTAGCAAACTGAATTCAGTAGCATATTAAAAGGATTATATGGCATGACAAAGTGGGAGTTATTTCTGGAATGCAAGGGTGGTTCAATATATGAAAGTCATTGTTTTACATCACATTAAAAGGGAAAAAAACACATGATCATCTCAATTGATACAGAAAAAGCATCTGATGAAACTGAATACCCTTTTATGATAAAAACACTAAAAAGACTAGACTAGAAGGAGACTACCTCAACACAATAACAGCTATATATGAAAAACCCACAGCAAATATCATACTCAATGGTGAAACAATAAAAGCTATTTCTCTAAGATCAGGAACAAGATAAGGTTGCCCACTTTCACCACTATTTAACATAGTACTGGAAGTTCTAGCTAGAGCAATAAGGCAAAAAAAAAAAAAAATGTACGTATCAAAAGTGGAAAGGAAGAAGTAAAAGTATCTCTTTCTTCAGCTGACATAATCTTATAAGTAGAACATCCTAAAAATTCACACAAAAGAACTGTTAGAACTAATACATGAATTCAGCAAAACAGAAAGATGCAAAATCAACACACAAAAATAAGTTGCATTTCTATACACTAACAAAGAACAATCTGAAAAGGAAATTACAAAAACAATTCCATTTACAATAGCATAAAAAGGAATACATACCTTATACAATGAAAACTATAAAGAATTGCTGAAAGAAATTAAAGAATACATAAATAAATGGAATACATCCCATGTTCATGGACTGGAAGACTTTATATTGTTAAGCTGTCAGTACTGTCCAGAGCAATCTAGAGATTCGATGCAATCCCTACCAAAATCCCAATGACATATTTTTTCCCAAAATAGAAAAAAGGCATCCTAAAATTCATATGGATTACCAAGAGACTCAAATAGCCAAAACAATCTTGAAAAAGAAGAACAAAGCTTGGAAGCCCCATACTTTCTGACTTCAAAACTTACTACAAAGCTATAGTAATCAAAACAGTGTAGTACTGGCACAAAGACAGACATATAGAACAAAGATAGAATAGAGAGCTCAGAAATATACCTTCACATATACGGTATTTAATTTTTGATAAGGGTGTCAAGATCATTCCATGAGGAATATAGTCTTTTCAACAAATGGTGCTAGGAAAACTAGATATCCACATGCAAAAGAATAAAATTGGACCCTTATCTAACACCATATAGAAAAATTAACTAAAACTGAATCAAAAATTAACTGTTAAGACCTAAAACTATAAAAACTTTTAGAGGAAAACAGGAAAAAAAAATGTCATGACATAGGATTTGGTAATGATTTCTTGGATATGACAGTAAAAGTACCAGCAACAAAAGAAAAAATTGACAAACTGGACTCCACATAATTTAAAAAGTTTGTGTATCAAAAGCCAATATCAACAGAGTAATAAGGCAACCCACAGAATGGGAGAAAATACTTGCAAATCATATATCTGATAAAAGATCAATATCTAGAATATAGAGAAAACTCCTAAAACTCAACAATAGTAACAACCAATCCAAAAATGAGCAATGGATTTGAATAGACATTTTCTCAAGAAGCTATATAAATGGCCAATAAGCACATGAAAAGATGCTGACCATCACTAATCTTTAGGGAAATAAAAATCAAAACAAAAGTGAGATAGTTCACACCCATTAGTATGACAACTATTAAAAAACAAGTGTTGGAAAGAATGTGGGGAATTTGGAACCCTTGTGCACTATTGGTGGGAATGTAAAATGGTACATGCACATGTAAAATAGTATGGTGGTTCCTCAAAAAATTAAAAACAGATTTCCATATGATTCAGCAATTCCACTTTGGAGCATATGCCCAAAAGAATTGAAAGTAGAGGTAGAATCTCAAAGAGATATTTACACTCATGTTCATAGCAGCATTATTCATAATAGCTAAATTGTGGAAGCAAACCAGTGTTCATCAGCAGATTAATGGATAAGTAAAATGTGATGTATACATAAAAAATGGATTATTTGACCTTTAAAAGGAAGGAAATTCTGACTTAAGCTATAACATGAATAAACCTTGAGGACTGGATAAAGATGTGGTACATAAATACAATTGAACACCACTCAGCCATAAAAAAGAATAAAATAATGCCATTTGCAGCAACATGGATGGACCTGGAGATCATCATTCTAAGTGAAGTGGGCCAGAAAGAGAAAGGAAAATGCTATATGATACCACTTATATGTGGAATCTAAAAAAAAAAAAAAAAAAAGGACACAAATGAACTATTTATTATTTATAACTTAGATTATTGATTTCTTGAATATGTGTAAGCTCATTTGTCCTTTATGATTGGATTACCGAGTTCCGTTGATTCTTATTTTGTGGTTGGTTTTATTCCTTTGATAACTATGCAAGTTTAAAAAGCTAAAGCTCTAATCTGTTCTTAGAAACAATGATCAGTACATATATGCAAACTAAAAAAAATGTGCAGTATATTGTATATATGTATTTACATGCAATATAATGTATATGTGCAGTCAAACTGTAATAGTTCTACCTAATAAAACTGAAAAAGAAAAAAAAGCCAGAAAACAATGGAAAGGTATCTTTAAAATGAAATAAAATGACTGCCAATTTAGAATTCTACATTTAGAAAAATGACTTTTTCAGAAATGAGGGTGGAAATAAAGATAGTTTCAGAAAGAGAAAAACTAAAAAATTTGTCATCAGTAGCCCCACAATAAGAGAAATGCTAAAAAGGTGTTTTTCAGGTGGAAGGAAAAAGGAAAAGCACAAAAGTGAAGGGAGAAATATAGGGCAACATAAAGTTAAAGGCAGTGGGTAAATCTTAATAAATACTGATTGTATAAAATAACAGCAGTGACAATAACAACAATATAAATAAAATTTATGTAAAATTGTATTTAAAATATAAATTTAAAAATACATAATTAAAATACATGGCAATGAAAACACAAAAGGAATGTGTGTGCATGTTTGTGCGTTGGATAATTGAACTTAAAATATTTTTCGATTCTTACATTGTCTGGGAAATAGAAAATTCCTATTTGACTCATGATATAATCTGTATGGTACCCATTTTAAAAAAGTAAAATGATGTACAACTAATAAATTAATAGGGAAAATGAGATAATAAAAAATAATTAGCCCAAAAGAAGGAAAAAAGGAAATAAAAGGGAACATAAAACAAATGGGACAAATAAAAGCAAATACTAAGTCTGGTGCAGGCATTATGGAAAAGAAAAATATATATACCCACATATATATGTATAGATGAATCACTATGCAGTACACCAGAAATTAGCACAACAGTGTAAACTAACTATACTTCAATAAAAAAAGAAAAAAACAAATACTAAGATGATAGATTTAAGCTTAAATATATAAGTAATTACATTAAACGTAAATGGGCTGGGCTCCAATTTAAAGACAAAGATCATCAGACTGTGTTAGTTTCCTATTGTTTTGTAACAAATTACCACAAATTTAGTGGCTTAAAACAACACTAATTTATTATCTTTAAGTTCTGGAGGTCAGAAGTCCAAAAGGGGTTTAATGGGCTAAACTCAAGGCTTTGTCAGGGTAAGGTATTCCATCTGGAGTCTCTAAGGGAAAATCTATTTCCTTGTTTTTTTTGGCTTTTAGAGTCCACTGTATTCCTTGCCTCAAAGACCTTCCTGTATCATCAAAGCCAGCAGTGTAGCATCTTTAAATCTCTCCTTGATCTAACTGTCTCGCCTCCCTCTTTCACTTAAAAGGACATTTAGGATTATGTTATCAGCATTAATATCCTCATCTCAAAATCCTTCACTTAATCACATCTACAAAGTCCCTTTTGCCACATGAGGCAATATATTCTCAGGTTCTAGTATAGGATGTAGACATCTGTGATGGTTAATTTTATGTGTCATCTTTACTGGGTTACAGGTACCTAGATAGTTGGTCAAACTTTATTCTAGATGCTTCTGTGAGAGCGTGTTTGAATGAGATTAACATTTCAGTCAGTACACTGAATAAAGCAGATTGTTCTTCATAACGTCCATACACCTCAACCGATCAGTGGAAGACTTGAACAGAACAAAAGGCTGACTCTCCACTGAGTAAGAGAGAGTTCTTCTCCCTGATGGCCTACTGAAATATCAGCACTGGTTCTACAGCAGCCTCCTGGCCTTCAGATTCAAACTGGGATATCACCTCTGCAGCCTCTATAATCACATGAGTCAATTCCTTACAACAAATTTCTTTCTCTCTCTTTCCCTCCTTCCCTCTAGATATAAATATAGATATATAGATATATATATCTCCTATTGATTCTGTTTCTCTGGAGAATCCTCTAGCACAACATCTTTGAAGGGCCATTATAATGACTACCACAGACTGGAGAATAAAGCCAACTTAATGCTGCTTATAAAATATATATTTCAAATGTAAGATTTAGATAGTTTTAAAGTAAGAAGATGGAAAAAGATATGACATACAAACACCAGCCAAAAGAAAGCTGATTAACTACACTAATATCAGATATAGTAGACTTTAAGGAAAGAAGTATTGCTATAGATAAATTCTTCATAATAATGAAAGGTCAATTCAGTAGTTCTAAAGAGTATAACAGTTCTAAAGATATTTGTAGCTAATACTATAGTCTCAATATATAAAGCAAAAATGGACATAACAAAGAGTAAAACTACATAATTCTGGTTTTTACAACATAATATGTTATATCCCTCCCACAGTAGCACAGACAAAAATTTAATGATGTAAAAGAACTAAACAATATGATTTACACGCTTGATTTTACTAACTTAATTGAATGCTGTACCCAGAAACTGCAGAATATACATTCTTTAGAGTGTGAATGGAACATTTATCAAAATAAATTATATATGGGGCCATAAAGCAATTTTAAACAAACTACAGAGGATGGAAATTATATAGAATATGCTTTCTATCCACAGTGGAATTAAGATAGAAATCAGTTAACAAAAAATAATTAGAAAAATCCCTATACAGATATGAAAAAGATGATAAGAATATTTTCAACATCTTTTTTGACAGTGAATTTGAAAATTTAGGCCAACTGGATAAATGCTTAGAAAAATACAAACTACCTAAAGTGACACAAGAAGGAAGGGCAGATCTGAATAATCCTGTATCTATGAAAGAAATTGAATCAGTAATTAAAACTTCTACATCAAGAAAGTGCTAACCCCGGATGTTATTCACCCTGGATGTACTGATCCAAACATTTAATGAAGAAAAAATACCAATTTTACTCAAACTCTTCCAAAGAATTAAAAAAGATGGAAGACTTCCCAACTAATTTTATGAAGCTAACATAATTTTTATTTTGAAATCTATTAAGGACATCACAAGAAAAAAGTTACAGGTCAAACTTATAACAGAGATGTAAAAACAGTAGCATGTAAAATTAGCATTATAGAAAAGGGTTAATACTTCATGACCAAATTGGACTCATTCCAGAAATATAAGATTAAATTACCATTCAAAAAGCAATCACTGCTGCTCATCATAATAAAAAGAATAAGGTAGAAAAACAGTTTCATTTTACTTAAGGAGGAAAATGCATTTTATAAAATTTAATATTCATTAATGTTTAAAAATCATTCCACATTAGGAATAGAAGAGAACTTTCTCAATCTGATAAAGGATGTCTACAAAAAGTAAACTTCAGCAAATATCATACTTAATTGAAATATTAAAAGCTTTCTTTCTGAGAACAGGACTATGACAAGGATGTCTGCTGTCTTCACTTTTATTCAGCACTGTATTTAAGAATCCTAACCAGTCCAATAACTTAAGAAAAATAATAAAAAGAACAAAGATTGTTAAAGAAAAATCTCATTCACACACTGCATGATTGTGAATCTACAGAATATGCTTAGTAAGATTTCTGTTTACAAGGTCAATACAAAAATTGTTATTTTAATATATCAGTATCAAACAATTAAAAACTATACATTAAATTATGCCAATTATATAACTATGAGAAATATAATAAGAAATAAACCCAATGAGTGATATGGCAGACATCTACAAAGAAAACTATAAAATATTATAAAAAATTTATTAAGACTTTTTGAATGCAGGATCAAATTCATGGATTGGAAATTTTAATATGGTAAAGATTCCGACATTGATGTACAGATTTAATGCAACTTCCAAAGCCCAGCAGGACTTTTTTTGGTGGAATGTGAAAAGTTATTCTAAAATTTATGTGGATGCCCCTCACCCCCATCCCACCAGACCCAACAGGTGCCCTTGACTGGCACTGTAGCCCCTCCAAAGCAGCCCTCAAACTCGGAGGGCTGGCCCCACATACCTGAGTGCACATAACAGTTAAGGCCAAGTCTTACAGCTAGTCATGTCAGGGACCAAGCCCTCACACTAGTGTGCCCAAAACTGTTGTGGCCCAGCCACAATAGGAGGATGCACACAGTCCACATAGGGGATATTCCTAAAGCACCTGGCTCTGGCAACTTGGGGGGTTCACACTACTGAGCCCCACAAGCCACTTTCAGCACAAAGATACTCCATGAATACCACAAGATGTAGCTGATTTACCTAATACATAGAAAGAAACAAGAGAATTAGGCAAAATGAGAAGACAAAGAAATATGTTACAAACAAAAGAACAAGACAAAACTTGGGGAAAAAACCCTAAAAATGGAAATAAGCAATCTTCCAGATAAAGGGTTGAAAGTAATGATCATAAAGATGCTCACTGAACTCAGGAGAAGAATGGAGGAACCCAATGAGAATTTCAACAGAGAGACAGAAAATATAAAAACAACCAATCAGAGCTGAAGAATACAATACCTGAAAGAAAAACACACTAGAGGGAACCAACAGCAGATTAGATGATGCAGAAGAATGAATCAGTGATCTGGAAGACAGGGTAGTTGAAATCACCCAATCTGAACAGCAGAAACAAAAAAGAAACAAAAAAATGAGGGTAGTTTAAGAGACCTCTAGGACAACATCAAGCATACTAATATTCACATCATAGGGGTCACAGAAGGAGAAGAGAGAGAGAAAGGGACAGAAAACCTATTTGAAGAAATAATGGCTGAAAATTTCCCTGACATGGCAAAGGAAACAAACATCCAACTCCAGGAATTACAGAGAATCCCAAACAATGAACCCAGTGAGACACACACCGAGTCACATTATAACTAAAATGTCAAAAGTAAAAGATAAAGAGAGAACACTAAAAGCAGCAAGAGAAAGAAAACTAGTTAAACACAGGGGAGCCCCCATAAGACTGCCAGCTGACTTCTCAGCAGAAACTTTATAGGCCAGAAGGGAGTGGTAAACATATTCAAAGTGCTGAAAGGAAAAAAAATTTATAACCAAGAATACTCTACCTGGCAAGGTTATCATTCAGAAGTGATAGAGAGATAAAGAGCTTCCCAGACAAACAAAAGCTCAAGGAGTTCATCACCCTAAACTGAACTTAAAAGAAATATTAAAGGGACTTATTTAAACAGAAAAGAAAGGCCATGACTAGAAATATGCAAGTTATGAAAGAAAAAACATCACCAATAAAGGCAAATATACAGTAAAGTTAGTGGATCAACAACCTACATACAAGTATGAATGTTAAAAGACAAAACTAATAAAATCATATATAACTACAATAATTAGTTAAGGGAGACACACAGAAAAGATGTAAAATATGAAGTCAAAAACAAAATGTTGAGGGTGGTTAAAAATGTAGTGCTTTTAGAATGCATTCAAACTTAAGTGGCCATCAACTTAAAATATACTGCTATATACTTAGGTTGTTATATAAGACCCTCATGGCAACCATGAACCAAAATAATAGATACACAAAAAATAAAGAGAAAAAAATACAAATGTAACACTAAAGAAAGGAATAAAACCACAAGGGAAGGGAAGAGAGCAAGAGAAAAAGAAAGGAATAGAGAACAATAAAAATTACAGAAAACAGCAAAATGGCAATACATTCATACCTATCAATAATTACTTTAAATATAAATGGACTATATGTTCCAATCAAAAGACAAAGGGTGGCAGAATGGATAAAAAGAAACTCCCACATATATGTTGCCTAGAAGAGACTCACTTCAGAGCTAAAGACACACACAGACTAAATGTGAGGGGAATTAAAAAAAGATATTCCATGCAAATGGAAACAAAAAAGAAATATTGGGTAGCAGTATTTATATCAGTAAAAAGTAGACTTTAAAACAAAGACTGTAACAAGAGACAAAGAAGGGCATTACATAATGATAAAGGAGTCACTCCAAAAAGAAGATAAAACACTTGTAAATATATATGTTCCCAACAAAGAAGCACCTAAATACATAAAGCAAACATTAACAAACATAAAGGGAGGAATTGACCAGAATGCAATAACAGTAGGGGACTTTAACACACCACTTCCATCAATGGAGAGATCATCCAGACAGAAAAATAATAAGGAAACACTGGCCTCAAACAACACATTAGACCAATGAACTTCATAGATATATAAAGAATATTCCATTCAAAAATTGCAGAATATGCATTCTTTCCAAGTGCACATGAAACATACTCCAGAATAGATCATATGTCAGGCCACAAAACAAGTCTCAATAAATTAAAAAAGACTGAAATTATGTCAACCATCTTTTCTGACCACACTGGTATGTGACTAGATATGAACTACCAGAAAAAAAAAATTTAAAAACCTAGAAGAAGCACATACACATGAAGGCTAAACAACATGGTGCTAAACAATCAATGGGCCACTGAAGACATCAAAGAGAAAAAAAAAAATACCCGAGGACAAATGAAAATGGAAACATAATATCCCCAAATCTATGGGACACAGCAAAGGCAGTACTGAGGGAAGTTTATAGCGATACATGCCTATGTCAGGAAACAAGAAAAATCTCAATTAAACAATCTAACCTTATACCTAAAGGAACAGTAAAAAGAACAATAAAGTCCAACGTTAGTAGAAGGAAGGAAAATACTAAAGATCATAGTGGAAATAAATGAAACAGAGACAAAAATAGAAAAGATAAAACTAAGAGATAGCTCTATGAAAAGATAAATAAAATTGATAAAACTTTAGACAGATTTATCAAGAAAAAAAGAGAAAGGGCTCAAACAAGTAAATAAATCAGAAATGAAAGAGGAGAATTTACAACTGAGTTACAGAAATACAAAAGATCATGAGAGACTTACATGAATATTATATGTCAACAAATTGGACAACCTAGAAGTAATTGCTAAATTCCTAGAAACATATAACTTTCCAAGACTGAATCAGGAAGAAATAGAAAATCTGAACAGACATCACGAGCAATGATTCAGTAATTGATTCGGTAATCAAAAAACTTCTAACAAACAAAAGTCCAGGAACACACAGCTTCACAAGTGAATTCTATCAAACACTTAAAGAGTTAATAACTATCTTTCTCAAACCATTCCAAAAAAATTATGAGGAAGGAATGCTGTCAAACTCATCCTATGAGGCCAACGTTACCCTGATACCAAAACCAGACAAAACACCACAAAAAAGGGAAATTACAGGCCAATATCCCTGATGAATATAGGTGAAAAAAACCTCAACAAAATATAGACAAGCCAAATTCAACAATACATTAAAAGGATCATACACTATTATCAAGTGAAATTTATTCCAGAGAAGCAAGGATTTTTCAGTATCTGCAAATCAATCAATGTGATACACCACATTAACAAAGTGAAGGATTAAAATCATATTATTCTCTCAAAAATAGCGGAAAAGCTTTTGACAAAATTCAACATCCATATATGATAAAAATTCTCAACAAAATGGGTATTGAGGGAACATATCTCAACATCATAAAGGCCATATATGATAAGCTCAAAACTAACTCAATGGTGAAAAGCTGAAATCATTTTCTCTAAGATCAGGAATGAAACAGAGATGCTCACTCTTGCCACTTTCATCCAACCATAATATTGGAAGTTCTAGCCACAGCAATCAGACAAGTATAAGAATAAAGGGCATCCAAATTGGAAAAGAAGTAAAAGTGTCATTGTTTGCAGATGACATGATATTATATATAGTAAACCCAAAAGACTCCACCAAAACTATTAGAATTAATAAATAAATTCAGTAAAGTTGCAAGATACAAAATTAATACACAGAAATCTGTTGAGTTTCTATACACTAATAACTATCTACCAGAAAGAGAAATTAAGAAATAATCCTATTTATAGCTGCATGAAAAGAATAAATTACCTAGGAATAAATTTAACTAATCAGGTGAAAGATCTGTACTTTGAAAACTATAAGATATTGAGGAAGGAAATTGAAGACAACATAAATAGGTGGAAAGATACACCATGCTCATGAATTGGAAGAACTGTTAAAATATCCATACTACCCAAAGCACTCTACAGATTCATTGCAATCCTTATCAAAATAAGGCATTTTTCATAGAACTAGAACAAATATTTGTAAAATTTGTATGGAATCACAAAAGACCCTGAATAGCCAAAGCAATCTTCTGAAAGAAGAACAAAGCTGGAGGTATCATGTGCCCTGGTTTCAGACTATACTACAAAGTTACAGTAATCAAAACAGTGTGGTACTGGCACAAAAACAGACACATAGATCAATGGTACAGAATAGAGAGCCCAGAAATAAATCCACACTTATATGGTCAATTAACCTATGACAATGAAGGCAAGAATTTACAATGAGGAAGGGACAGGTTCTTCAATAAATGGTGTTGGAAAACTGGACAGCTGCACGTTAAAGAATCAAACTGGACCATTTTCTTACACTATATTCAAAAATAAAATAAAAATGGATTAAAAACTTAAATATAAGACCTGAAATCATAAAACTCCTAGATGAAAACATAGGCAGTAAACTCTTAGACACTGGTCTTAGTAATATTTTTTGGGATCTGTCTCCTCTGGGAAGGGAAACTAAAGCAGAAAAAGCCCCGAAAAAACAAATGAGACTACATCAAATTAAAAAGCTTATGTATGCAAAGGAAACTATCAACAAAACAAAATGACAGCCTACTGAATGGGAGAAGATATTTGCAAACAGTGTATCTGATAAGGGGTCAGTATAGAAAATATACAAAGAACTCACACTACTCAATATCAAAAAACAAACAACCCAGTTAAAAAATGGTCAGAGGACCTGAATAGACACTTTTCCAAAGAAGACATACAGATGGCCAACAGATACATGAAAAGATGCTTAACATCATTAATCATCAAGGAAATGGGAATCAAAACCACAATGAGATATCTCATACCTGTCAGAAAGGCTGTCATCAAAAAAACAACAAATAACAAGCACTGGCAAGGATATGGAGAAAAGAGAACCTTTGTGCATTTTTGGTGGCAATGTAAATTGGTACAGCCACTATGGAAAACAGTATTGAGGTCCCTCAAAAACTTAAAAATAGAACTGCCATATGATCTGGCAATTCCACTTCTGGGTATTTACCCAAAGAAAACAAAACCACTAATTTAAAAATATATATGAACAATATACATTCAAAGAAAAGTAATGTTCATTGCAGCATTATTTACAATAGCCAAGATACGGAAGCAATGTAAATATCCATTGATACATAAATGGATAAAGAATATGCAGTATATATACACAATGGAATACTACTCAGCCATAAAAAGAATGAAATCTTGACATTGTGACAACACAGAGGGTATTATGCTAAGTGAAATGAGTCAGACAGAAAAAGACAAATATCATATGTTTATCACTTACATGTGGAACCTAAAACAAAACAAAACAAAACAAAAACAGAAACAGACATAGATACAGATAAAAAACTGATGATTGCCAAAGGGGAGTGGGGTGGGGGCTGGGTGAAATAGGTGAAGGGGATTAAGAGGTACAAACTTCCAGTTATAAAATAAATTAAGTCATGGGGATGTAATATATAGCATAAGAAATATAGTCAATAGTACTGTAATAACTTTGTATGGTGACAGATGGTTATTAGACCTATCATGGTGATCATTTTGTAATACTTTTAAATGTCAAATCAGTATGCTGTACAACTGAAACTAACATAATATTGTATGTCAACTATACTTCAATAAATAAATAAGCAAATTAATTAATTTAAAAAACTGACATAGTATAGCACAGGGAACTATATTTGATATCTTGTAGTAGCTTACAGTGAAAAAGAATATGAAAACGAATATATGTATATTCATGTATGACTGAAGCATTGCACTATACACCAGAAACTGACACAACATTGTAAACTGACTATACCTCAATAAAAAAAAAAAAAAACCTGATGTGGAAATGCAGAATTTCAAGAACAGCCAAGACAATCTTGTGGAAGACCAGAAACATGAAAAATTTATCCTATTATGTATTAAGACTCATTACAAAGCTACAGTAATTGAAACAGCATGAAATTGGCACAAATGAATAAACAGGAAAAAATGGACACCTCATAACCACATTCACATATAGATAGACAATTGATTAATTATAAAAGTGAGGAATTAAGTCTTTTCAGTACATGATGCTGGGTCAACTGGATATCCATGTGGAAGAAGAAAAACAAAATATGACCTCACAGTATACCCTAAAATCAATTCCAGGTGGACAATGTTGTCAGACTATATTGGCACTAGCCACATTTAATTAAATTAATTCAAAATAATTAAAATTTAAAATTCAGTGCATCAGACATACTGGCCACATTTCAAGTGCTCAACAGAGGTATCATATTGGCTATCATATTGGACAGAAGATAGAGAATAGTTCCATTGCTGCAGAAAGTTCTATTTGACAGCACTATTCTAGAGGAAATTATAGGAGAACATCTTCATGAGTTTAGGGAAAATTTTTTTAAAAAGAATTTTTAAACTATTTTTAAAATTTATTTATGTATTTATTTTACAGTATTATATTTTTATTAAAGTATGGTTGATGTACAATACTATATGTTACAGGTATACAATATAGTGATTCACAAAATTTTAAACATTATAGTCTATTTATAGTTATTACAGGGAGTTCAATATTTGTAGATACTGACAGGCATATGTAGACTAGAAAAACAAGATTATACGGTATAGCACAGGGAAATATATACAAGATCTCGTGGTAGCTCACAGAGAAAAAGAAATGTGACAATGAATGTATGTTCATGTATAACTGAAAAATTGTGCTCTACACTGGAATTTTACACAACATTGTAAAATGACTATAACTCAATAAAAATGTTTAAAAAATATAGTTATTATAAAATATTGGCTATATTCCCCATGTTGTACAATACATCCTCATAGCTTATTTTATACCTGATAGTCTGTATCTCTTAATCCTCCACCTCCATCTTGCCCCTCCCTCTTTCCTCTCCTCACAGGTAACCACTAATTCCTTCTCTGAATCTGTGAGTCTGTTTTTTTTCTGTTATATTCACTAGTTTGTTGTATTTTTTTAGATTCCACATATAAGTGATATCTTACAGTATTTATCTTTCTCTGTCTGACTTATTTCACTTAGTATAATGCACTCCAAGTCCATCCATGCTGAACCTGAGAAACTAATACAACATTTTAAATCAACTGTATTTCAATTAAAAAGCAAGCAAGTAAGCAAGCAAGCAATCAAGCAAGCAAGCAGCCAACTAACCCATTTAAAATATGGGCAAAAGAACTGAACAGACATTTTCCCAAAAGAGGAAATGCAGATGGCCAACAGGAACATGAAAAGTTGCTCAATGTCACTTATACCAGGGAAATGCAAATCAAAATCACAATGATATCATTTCACACCTGTCAGAATGGCCATCATCAAAAAGAATACAAATAACAAATTTTGGCAAGGATGTGGAGAAAAGGGAATGCTTGTACACTGCTGGTGGGACTGTAAATTGGTGTAGCCACTATGGAAAACAATATGAAGGTTTCTAAAAAACCTAAAAATAGAACCATCATATGGCCCAGCAGTTCCATTCCTGGGCATTTATCAGAGAAAAGCAAACATATTAATTCAAAAAGATACATACACCCTGCTATTAACAGCAACATTATTTATAATTGCCAATATATGGAAGCATCCTAAGTGCACATCAATAGATGAACAGATAAAGAAGATGTAGCATATACATTTGCAATGGAATACAACTCACCCATAAAAAAGGATATTTTACCATTTGTGGCCCTTCATTCACTATTTTTTTCACTTCAAAAACCAGAATTTTATAACTGGCATAAACATTTCCTTTGCATCAAAAACAACAAAGTACCTAGAAAAAAAACTTAACCAAGGAGGTTACCTATACTCTGAAAACTGTAAAACATTGATGAAGGAAATTGAAGATGATACAAAGAAATGGAAAGATATCTTATGCTCTTGGATTGAAAGAATCAACATTATCAAAATGGCCGTACTACCCAAAGCAATGTACAGATCCAATGCAACCCCTGTCAAAATATTCATGACATTTTTCACAGAACTAGAACAAACAATTCCAAAATTTATATGGAACCATAAAAGACCCTGAACTGCTAAGGCACTCTTAATGTAGGTTTTTTTTTTCTTTTTCTTCTTTTTGTTCTCTTTTCCTAAGGTTTGATGATTAGAGAACTTCCTTTAACTTTTGTTGTAAAGCTGGTTTGGTGCTGCTGAATTCTTTTAGCTTTTGTTTATCTGTGAAGCTTTTGATTTCTCCATCAAATCTGAATGAGAGCCTTGCTGTATAGAGTATTCTTGGTTAAGTTTTCCCTTTCATCACTTTAAATATGTTGTGTCACTCCCTTCTGGCCTGTAGAGTTTCTGCTGAAAAATCAGCTGATAACCTTATGGGAGTTCCCTTGTATGTTATTTGTTGCTTTTCTCTTGCTAATTTTAATATTTTCTCCTTATCCTTAATTTTTGTCAATTTGATGACTATGTGCCTTGGTGTGTTTCTCTTTGAGTTGATCCAGTGAGAAACTCTCTGTGCTTCCTGGACTTGGGTGACTGTTAAACAGAATTTTTTAAAAGATGCTAACCATAAAAGAAAAGCTTGAAAAATTCAGTTAAATTAATTTAAATTCAAATTTAAATTAGGAAAGCCTTTTTAACAAATAACACTATAAAGAGAATGAAAATGCAAGCCACAGAATGGAATAATAGCCAGGTCTAGGGTGAGGCAAGTGAGGTACTAAGCTTGAACACAAATTTTTAAGGGGGCACCAAAAAAAAGCCCCTTAGTATTCAAAACAAATAAGATGTTAATGCAATATTTTAAAAAGAAAAATTAATTTAAAAAATCCATGGTGAACAAAATGTCAAAACTTTAAATAAAGATAGGTATCAACATTTCTGATTTTCCCTTTGCCTCAGGCTCCAATATGATTTGACAGCATTGTGGTAAATGATATTTGCAGTATGTACATAACAAATGTTTATAATATTTAAAGATAGCTTACAGATCAATAAAAATGTCAGACAATCCAACAGAAGAATAGGGTCAAGACCTGAAAGGTATTTCACAAAACAGGACATCCATATGTCCAATAAATATATTAAAAGGTGCTCAAACTTCATTAGCCATCAAGGAAATACAAATTAAAATCAAAAAGCATTCCACTACTCACCCACCAAAATGGCTAAATGTAAAAGACAGACAATACCAAGTGTTGATAAGAATGCAGAAAAAAAACAGAACTCTCAGACATGGCTGGTGGGAGTGTAAAAATGATACAACTACTCTGGAAAACTGGAAGTATCTGTTAAAGCAGAACTTACACATATCCTATAATTCAGCAATTCTACTTGTAGATATACCCAGTAGAAATGTATTCATATGTTCAGAAAAAAACTGTTCATAAATGTTCCTAATGGAACTATTCATCACACTTCACAACTGGAAACAACCCAAAAGTCCATCAATAAGGGAAAAGATAAATAAGTTGTAGTATATTAATTCATGAAATATAACAATACAGCAATGAAAATAAAATATTACTACATGCAATAACATAAATGAATCTTATGAACCTAATATTAAGCAAGAGAAGTCTCACATCAAAGTACATACACACATATATAACCTCTTCCCCCCTAAACAGGCAAAACTTAATTATGGTGTTAGAAATCAGGGTAGTGGTTATTCTTGGAAGAAAGGACTTAAAAAGGACATGAAGGGGCCTCTGGTTGCTAGTAGTGCCCTATTTCTTGATCCAGGTTCGTTTCCTGGGTGTGTTCATGTGGTGAAAGTTCATCAAGCTGAAGACATTTTTGTCCAATAGAAACAGAAAATTTTTCAAAAATAACTTTACTTCGAAGAAAATAAAAATGTGTCCACTCCATTCAGGAGCCCAGGGAAGAGGGAGATCAAGATTTAAAAAATTAAGCAATCAGATGAAAAAGTCAGCTGTCACTATTTTCTCTTTCTGATCCAGCTCCCTTCCCTCAGGTAAGGAAAATACTTTGAGTTGTCATCTTATGTACAAGTAAGGGAGGCTAGTCTGTCTTCCCATTTGATGCACAGGAAGATTGCAGCCCTGAGCAAGTCAATGACTAGATTAAAGGCCTCACGTGCTGTTAGAAGTAGATGCAGGAGTAGAAATTGGTCTACTAATTCCTACTCCTGAGCTTGGTATACCAGGGCCTGCTGCTCCTGTGAGTCAGGCTACCTGATGACAGTGAAGCTCCAGTCAGTTAATGCATTCACTAGGGTCCGGTAAATTTTTCTGTGTCCCTAACTTATAGCGATGCTTAAGATAGAGAAGGCCTCCTAATTTATTTCACAGTTGAACTAACTTAAAGCAGATACCCAGTGAGTCATCACTGCATACACTTCCCTGGAAGAAAATGTCAAAAGATGCGACTATAAGACATAAGGAGGCAATTTTAAGTAACAACTTTTCTCCCTTCTAAAAGTCCAATTACTGACTGTATTGAATGAGGCCTGATGGCACTTGAGAGCAGAACAAACCAAAGAAAGAGCAAAACACGTAACGCCTATGATCCTGTCTATGATGACTACTTCTAAATAAATGAAGAGTCACCCTTCTCATCCTTTAAAGCAAGATTTAAATTGTGGTGTGGAATGTTTTGAATTTAGTACTTTTGCTCCAAGCTGATTCTTCTTAAAAACACCTGAATATAAAGAAAGAAATATAAGCATGGGTCTGAGGAACAGACAGAGACAAAATTGGTGGCTGTCTAGTAGGCAATTTGTGTCTGGATCCTACCTTTGTGGGGGCCATCAGAAGGGCTTATGGAACTCTCCCCCTCTGCAATGACCCCATTCCTCTTCCTTTTCCTCAAGATAGCTGCCCAACGAGCAAAATGCATACCTTTCAGGGCTCTAGGGAGTACTTTGGCCCCCAGACCCAGCTGCACAGATATTTAAATTGGATACAGACTCTAGCTTTACAGTTCTTCCCAATTTCCTCCCCAAAATCTGAATAATATTTCCCTACCCAGCTGAAGTCAGTTTTCTCTCAAGCCATGACCTTTTTTTTTTTTTTTCTTTTTTTTTCTTTTGGTACATTTTCCCTGAACTGTATTCTTTCTTATCTCAATCAAAGATGGCAACCTGCCACCATCCACTGCCCTCCATTCCCAACTGACATCTGATCTTTTTGGTTCCTATTTTCCACTTTTGTTCTATAAGAACTCCTCGCTCTTTTTGACTAGTGTCCGGGCTCTTTTGCCCAACTCTGAACATTTGGCTCGTTTGCTTCTCCATGCCGGACTGTAACGGCGTCTTTGCTAGAATGTTTACCCATATACAGAAGTGCTTAGAAGAGAGAAATATTCATGGTGTAACCAAAAGACAACAGGTTTTATGTTATTTTAATTTTGAAATTCCCCCAGACTGTCTTGAAGAACCAGAAACAGCCTGTTTCCCAGATTGCATTCCAACTCCGAGCCACTTACACAAAATGGGGGTTACTGCACTTGAAAGTAAAACAGCCAATTAAAAATAATTGTCTTGATTTGGGTTTCACATTTCCTTATATCCTTGAATATTTTCAGGGCTCCAAAGCAATAGAATCTGGTATGTGGTTTCCTAGACCCACAGGTCTGCTTTTCAAAGCCTCAACCCGACAAAGACTGAAACCAAATACTTAGATCCACAATTTACTTCTTTCGAGGTAAGACTCGGTTTCCTTTCTACATCTGACTGACAGGATGTTTGAGTGACCAAATCAAAAGGCTATAATGGGCCCCCCATTCCTGGTAATTACCTTTGCATGGGGCCGTCCTGCTGAGGGTTGTGCCCAAAGTGAAGCCATCAGCATTAGTGCCCCGATCCTTAATGAAACCCCTGTGGCTTAAGCAAAGGAGATGCAGACACATGCCCTACCTTCAATATGAGTGACAATATTTTCCTTTATTTTCAGCAGTTTGACAAAGGAACTACTGTAACTTCATGCTTCCAGGGTATGGTTCCATTACTCCCTGGACGTGTTCTTCATATCATCTGCTTTATAGGTTCATTGCAACATGGCTGCTCCCTCCATGAAGGTTCTCTTTTTCTACACATATCTCAATAGAGCTCCACATTGTGGTACAGTTAAGGGCACAGACCTGCAGCCTTCTCTTCTCTGGTACTACATACTTCTCAGCTACCTACATACAAGGCATAGACAGTGGCCAGCTGCTTTTACAAGATTTTAGATGTTCAAATATTTTGGAAAATTTTGCACCCGAATATGAAACTGTAATTATGAAACTCCAGTTAGCGGGATGTGCCAGGCAAAAATCATTTAGGAACTGGGGGCTTGAGGAGATTTTTACTATAGAAGAAACAAACAAAAAAAAGTAGAAGAAGATGAGGAGGAGGAAGGAGGGGAGAGAAAGGAAAAAGAAGTGGGAGAGAAGGAGAAGAAGAAGAAATTGAGCTCATAGATCTCATACTAAGCATGGATATTGTACTATACCAAAACACCCACTGAGAAAGAGATTTCTTCTTCTCACACTGGGCTTACCTCTCACTACACAGGGCCCTGTCCCAGGAGTCGTCAGAAGCAGCTCTCTGCGGTCAATGATAGATAATTCCAGATGAAAAGAAGGGTTCTGAAATCAAGATGTTTTTAGATCAATGGTTCTCCAAGTGGAATCCAGGGATCTCTGGTGGGTCTGCAAAGATTCTTCCAATCGTTCTGTGGGCTGGGTCAAAATGCAAGGCACAGAAGTGTGTTGAGTTTTTTTTTTTTTTTTTTTTTTTCTCTTTGAAACATATTTTCCACCGGGGATTTCAATAAAAACTTTAGAGCATCAAAACAAGCATGTTTAAAGGGAGCTACAAATAATCACAAGGATTCAGCAAAAACACCTCAGAAATGTTTTTTTGTTTGCTGGCTTGTTTATTTAATCTGGCAAATAGATGAGACTCTTTTGTTCTGCTCAAGTAGTCTAAGGACTAAAAATTTTGAGACTTACCAGTCCAGATGAAAAGATGAACCTTGCAAAGGACACTTTTTTAAGAGGAAGAAAGGCAGGTCCTTTCTTCCCTGAATTTCCCATTTCCCAGTGTCGTTTACCTCCGAGTCCTCTCTCTCTGCACTCCTTTCTAGCTCAGTGCCCACAAATCTGAAGTCAGAAGCGGCCACTACCAAGAAGAATGCTTCTCTGTCGCCACAGCTGTCTTTATTCAGGTTTCTCTTCCAGGGAGCAGGAGTTCAGGTGTGGAGTGAAGAAAAATGTCAATTGCAGCTGCAGCTTGGGAAGATCTGTTTTTCCTCATCCCAGCCCCACAGCAAGAGTTAACCCCAGGAGAGCCTGAGCTGCTGGAGAGGAGTTTTGTGAGTTACCTAATGACCCAATTGCTAGCCACAGAGCACAACAAAGCTGCCAGGCCTTCTAGGCTGTTCAGATGCCATGAGATACAATTTAGTACTTAAGTCTAGGTCTGCCTTTCTCTAACGGAGCGACATGCACATTCAGCTATTTGTTGGACTGATTTGTACAGTCAGGGGTTCTTAGAAGACTTTCAAAACAGATGAGCTGCCTATACCACAGGTAAATAGTGTGGAAGCTGTAAATTAGAATGGACTTGGAAGCCTCTAATTGGATTTTGCCGAGGTATTTGCAACCCATTTACCTATTCGGATAATTCTGTCATATGTACAAAGTGCTCTCTGATTAATCAGATGCCACCCTTAATTTTCCAGATGTTGTTAGCCCTCTCAATCCTTTGGTGCAGACCCACCCAAGAATAAAGAAAAAGGATGTACTTCTCAGCTTGCTTGATAAGGTGAAAACAATTTGTTTGCTCTTTGAATGAACTGACTGAAAAAGAAAGGAAGAAAGGAAGAAAAAGAGAGAGAGAGAGAAAGAAAACATTTGCATGTAATTTATTACAGACCTCTCTGGGACTCCCTGGTTCTTGACCCTTTCAGCTGAAGATTCCCTTTTCCACAGTCTGCAGAGGCTCAAGGACTCAGCCTGTCAGGGAATAATACTTTGTTGCCTGTTACTGCAAATTGGTTTAAATAGGTTGTCAAAATGCTGTAGCTGTGACCAAACCCCTGATGGGGAGGCGAGGCAGCACATGCCACATAAACATGCTCACGTGTTTCTGTATGGATACCCAATGGGAAAGGTATTTGCCTTTCTGGAGAAACTGGAGGTTCTCTACTGCATTACATGGTATCGCAGCCCTAGAATCTGCCTCATGTAGGTCAAGTCCATGAACCCAACTTCTGGAGATCTATGTTTGATTTTTATTATGACTAATGTTTCTAGATCTTTCGGGTATCGCAGAAAGAGGATCAGAGTATCAGAAGACCTGGTTTCAGCTCCGACTGCCACTTACAAGCTCTAGGATTTTAAGCTACTGTATCTGTCGTCTCTGAGCTTCAGTTTCTTTATCAGTACTGTGGGTAAATAATATTCTCAATGGAGATACTGGAAAGTAAATTGAGATAATAGTATGCAAAGTGCTCTGTGCATGTGAACTGCATATGAATCTGAGGGATCACACTGTGGCAAAGGATGACTCAGCCTTGAAAGAGGAGGACCCCACAATTATAATGGGAGCCCATGGAACAGGTTCTGCGATTGCCAAGTACCCCATCTTACTGCAGCTTTTTGGAAGATGTTTGTTTTTAAGGTGGAATAGTGGAAAAGGCACTGAACTGGAAGTTAGGATATCACTGTTCTAGTCCCAACCCTGGCAACAACAGAGCTAGATAAATTTTGGCAATTCATTTAATCTCTTTATGTTTGTTTCCTCACCTATATAATAGTGATATTCGTATTTTCTCTTTCTAAAGCTTAGTATTATTGTGATGCTTAAATAAGATAGGGTCTATATAAAATTTATATATAAAACACATTCAAATATAACTTATTTTGGTCAAAAACTTCAAAACAATCCTGCCAACCTAGTAGTGCCTAATACATTCTGGAAGCTGTGTCTAAAACTTAATTTAATCCTGTTTCTGTGGCTGACAAGAATGAACTGTAACTGGCAATGTCCCCACTGAATTCACTCAAATAGCCAGTCCCTTGGGTTCTGCCTGTAGTCCTTGAATTGCAATGAAAAATAACATCAGGAAATGAGCAAAGGCTGAACTCCAGCTTTTCTAAATTTCCTGTGAATGCATGGTTGAAGCTTCTAGAACCAGGCCTATGTCTTTGGTGGCTAGAATTGAGGGTCCTTTTGGAATCAAAGGGCTTCAGGAGATTGCTCCCTGCTTTGACTTCAGCATACAGTAAAGCAAGTCAAGGGGTCCAGGAAGCAGTAACAGGATCAATCTTGCAACTTTGGGAAGCTTAAGACAAAGTCCCACCCTCAAATCACTGACCACTCAACCCTGTAAACACTTACTTTCAACAGCAGCCAAGAAGGAGCGCCATCCTCTCTATCAGACTTATCATTTCCCTCTCTATCCAAGAAAATACCTGTAGAAGAAAGTTAGGAGAACCCATGTTTATTTATTTTGTTTTATTTTTTGTTTTGCTTTTTCTTCCGTGACCCAGCATATTGCAGACCTTCCCTGGGTGAACAGATTATGGGAGAGGCTTATGCAGCAGGCTGTCATCTGTGAGGCAGTGTAGCCCTACCCTTTTCATATAGCAAAGGGCTACCTGGAATGTTCCTCCCATTATGGGTTGGCCTGGGCCATAAAGCAAAGGCACCCACCCCAAACTCTTGTGCATGGGCATGGAAACTTGTAGACATGGATCTTTTCCCACAAACACTGCTTTTTACATGGAGCCACTGAAGCGGCAGGCTGGAGTCAGGGGAGCAGGGAGGCAGTTGGTGGACAGTGAGAATTAGAATTCACTCTTTTCTTGGGTGCCTTGTTCTGCAGACCAGAAGATGCTGTGGGCTATCTCAGTTCCAGGCATGAAGCACCTCCTCCCCAATTTGTCCGTAAACCTCCCTACTCATGTATCAGTAAGGACAGGAAACCACTGCAACTACCAGAAGCCCTGGCATTTAAAGTCCTAAAGCATATCCTAATCCAGTCTTTCACATTAGGTCCATGTAGTTTATCCTTGTAGAAGGAGTTATTAGCATGAATTCCTTTTTAATGCTTGAGGATTCTACCTCAGGAGCACCTTGGAAAAATCTAAGACAAATCTAAAAATCCAAGAAAAATTTAGAGAATCTGTATCTATTTAGAACCTGTATCTATTTAGAACAAGCAGATAAAGGGCTGCTAATTTAATATTTTTAAGATGTGGGGTATGTCAGTTCATTAGAGATAAGAGTAAATAAGGACAGTTTTCATTTGGGGGTATCCGATCAGGAGGACTTTAGGGGACCAGGATGTTTCAGGGAGTGGATAATCTCATTCTTCTGGCTTTTATTGTTTGAACTTCTCCAGTCTGGGACTGAGGTGAGTCCAAATGGGCCAGTAGTCCATGGACAGGAGGGCCCTTTGGCAGGGGAGCTGTACTTGTGAGTACAGGGCTGCCAGGATTTGGATAGGCGCATCTCCTTTACCCCAAAATCTTCTCCCCTGACTGGCCCTCCTTCCTCTAATTTTCAGGCCCTGTGATCTTTACTGAAAAGTCAAACCATATGGTTTTGATTCCTGTTCCTGGCTTACTGAAAGTGTTTCATATCCCCTGCAGCAGGAAGCTCTCTGGCCTCTTTAAGCAGCTGCTCTGGCATCTAAGAGGGGAGGCCAGCTCTTCTGGCCCCCCTCACCAGCTGAGCATGGCAGCCCAGTGGAGGGCAACACACAGTATAGAGGAAGGGTAACAAGAATGGCTGTAGGGGTGAGGAGACACTCCTGGTATTCACAGAACTGGAGTCTGGGCTCAGGCTCTTGTGGGTATCTGTCTAGAGAAATGGCTTTTTCCCCTTCATGCTACTCCTGGATGTCCACCTGAGTGTTCCTGTGAGATAAACCTTCCCTGGATACGGGAGAATAGCACCCAGTCTTTCTGGAAGTAATAGGAGAGAGAGAAGTCCCTCAAAATAGGGCCCACAAAAAGGACTGCACAATGCTTCTTACTCGTGCTTCAGTTAAACAAACTTCAGGTGAGCTTCAGAGGTATTTACTGGAAAAAAAATTCTGTGATTTGAGTAGTAAGGAAGATGGAGTTTAAGTCAATCACTTCTCAGAAGGGATCAAGCTACTCTGTTGTGAAAGGGAAGAAGGGATAGTGACAGGCTAAGGAATACTTTAATGGAATCATTTTGTTTATTTATATAATGCTTTATAATTTTCAGTCATTTGATCTTATCTCTAGGCCTGTGTACTTGCTGACCTTTCACCTGAGACTTTTTTTTCTGCAGCTCCCCATATAGCTTTCTCCTTGTCCTCCAGATTTCCATATTTCCTCCTCAGAGAGGGCTAACCGGACTAACTTCTCTTCAACTCCCTATCGTATCACTTTATTTCCTTTCTAGAACTTATCATTATTTGAAATTATCTTGTTTGCTTACATGTTTTGGTCTAGTTATTCAACCATAATGTAAGCTCCATGAAAGTATCCCACCTATCTTGTTCACTGCTGTAGCCTCAATGCCTAGAAAAGTACCTACAGAACAGCAAGTGTTCAATAAGCATGTGCTGAATGAGGGAATAAATGAGTGGAGTGGGTTGGGAGAGCTAGCTAAGGAAAGCTAGGTAAAATTGGAGTGGGATGCATATGGCCAGAAAGAACAGAAATGATCAGGAGAAGAAACTGGGACCAGTAACCAAAATCTTCTGAGAAGTGGAAATAGAAAGTACAGATAAAAGAACCACATTTTGCATGATGCCTTGCAGCTTTCATCATTTTCAACAAATGTTTAAGTACGCCCTATGTGCCAAGCATTATGCTAACAGCTGTGGATACAAAGACGAATGAAGTAATAGGATGGGGAGAATAAATGAAGAGGATGAAGAAAGGAAGTAAGTAACCCCAGGAATTGCTCTTTCCTGAGTTTTCAAACCATTCACTGAGTTCACCATCTTATAGGGAGACACATAAAAAAACAGCTACATGAAAACGGGACAGGGAGTATCAGGAGTGTTAGTGAACTTCAATAAGGGCAACACATTACTGGAAACTACAGAGAAGATAGCATTTTATTTGGGCCTTGAAGTTAAGTAAAGAGTTCATCAGGCAGAGAGGATGGAAAAAAGGTATTCCAGGCAAGGAAACAGCACGAGCAGAGCCATGGAGGCATGAAAGTACTTCTTATGCTTGTAAAACAGAAAGCCAATTAAATTGTTCCCTGTAACAAGAGTAAAGAGTACATGGGGGAATGGCAAGACACGACACTAGAAACAGATGAAGTAAAGTGATGAAAGGCTGGCTTTATTCCAGGCCATGCTAAAAAATGGGGACTTAATCAAATCAGAACAACCCAGATTTTGTGAAGTTCTTAGATCCTCATATAACTCTTGATGAATGGTGGTATGTTAGCAAGTTCTCTCCATCTATGACAAAAATCAAAGTACTCTTGATTTGATGCCCAAAGGTCTCAATGTACCTTACAGGTATGGCCTCAATACAGTCCAGCTGAGGTTCTGAGAGAAGTGCTAGCCCAGGATGCTGGTCCCCCAACTGTCACGGAGTGAGATGCTTGTGTCCCACCAAGGGTCTCACATAGTTAGGCCCAGGCTACATCCTGCAACGTACAAGGGCTCCAGGTAGCTCAGGCAGGGGCAGCTGCCAATGGTCAGACTAGGGTGGGTCAAGCAAGGTATGCAATTAAGGTGCAAAATTTAAGAGGCTGCCAAAAATCTGAGTAATCAAAATAATGATATTTTAACAAAATACTTAAAAATTAAAATTTATGCAAAAGAAATTAATGATCAAGGGAGTTGTCTTCTATTAATTCCATTATCTAGTTCACTATTCAAGGGTTAGATGTGGTCTTGGGGTAATTCTTTCATGTGTTCTTCAAACTCCTTCCTGAGATCAGGAAATGGGAAGGCCTAAACAAGGACAGGCCCAGGGAGCTGGAACCTGGGAGTACCAGCTCAGTCCTCTCTAGTTAATCTGGGACTATGCAGAAGATGGGGGAGTCTAAGTTTGCTGCTTACTTCCAACCTGAAGCATTCCTCAGTCTGAGGCTGGAACATTACCAGTGTGGATTTCTACCCTCAGTTTGGCCTATTGCCGCTTCCTGGGGAGGCTCCATATTCTGCGAACAAAGTACACAATAAGCAGTGCTTTACTGTTTGACAGCCTAACCTACTTGAGGAATTAACTGTCTTATTTTTTATGGTGTCAGCCATTTCTGTGAAAGAATGAACCATTCTTATCTTCCTCTATACTCCCCCTCCCAAAGCGGTAACCAGGGTCTTTTGTTCTGGAGACCAGGCCTTCTCTGACCTCAGGAAAAAAATAAAAGAAATCAATAGGCTTTTGTTTTTAAAATCAGCCCAGGTCTCAGAGGGGATCAAGTTATTTTGTCTGAGACTTCAGACAAAGAAGGGCTCTTAGGATTGGAGGAGGGCAGAGGAGAGATAATTTCCTGAGCCTGGCTCTGAAGGAGATGGTGCTAAGGAGAACTGTTGTCTCCTTGTGCAGCCAGGTTCTGCTCCCACTCTCCCACAGACCCCTGGCAGAGTAGGATCTTGAACGAAGATAACTGTGTGCTCGGAGGTGAGCAAAGGCACTGCTACTTGAGAGCCTCAGCAGAGGTCCCCATGCCCCAGTTAGGCTTAGAGAAAGGGTCTTAGAGTAGACAATTGTCATGGGCAAAGAGTTCCAAAAGTGGCAGGCACTGACTGAGAGACATCTTTTCCAAAATACTTGTAAGCTCCTGAAAAAGGACCAAGATTGAATTTTCCATCTGTTGGTGGATGGGAGCCAAGGATATTTAATTTAGAGAACTAAAGAAATATGATGTTTTCATGACCTATATATCATGGAACAAAGTAATACCTATTAAACAGTCTTCACACTTTCCTTTAAAGTATTTAGGTTTCCTGGCTCAAAGAAACCTCCAGCTTGATTTGTTTAACACTGCCTCACAGGAGTTGGAGACTGGAAGTGTTCCACGATATATGTGTATGGATATGCATGCTGCTCTGTGAGTGTGCCTCACATCTGAGCCACACTCACACTCACAGTCCCTCTCATACCAAGTCACTGGGAACCTGAGTGAAAGGTACACTTGGCCAAGAACATCCCATTGAAGTGGGAGGAAAGGGCAGACAGTGGCATACAGACTGGGACTACTCAGCACTGGGACCCCTCAAGCTTACTGTGAAATCCACCCGCAAGTCAGCACTGCCCCCACGTGGCCACACCAGAGCTCTGGTTTGGGGAGAAGAGTATCTGAGATGTGTGTCTCAGCTGGAACTCTTTAGAGACCCAGTAGTGGAGAGACAAGGGAAGAAGCCAAGCCCTACAATCATCAAATTGGGCACTGGAATATTTAAGGAATGCCTCTTTTTCAATGTTACTATGTAATTTTTGGCATAAACTTAAAATACATTCAGAGAAATAGATTCAGTTTACTACCTAAAATGATCAGGGACTTGAGGAATAGATGGCTAGGTAACTGAGGTTAACTAAAATAATTTTTCAGTTTTTACTTGAAAAAATGAAGACTTTTTTTTAAAGCTAAGACTACTTTTCTGGTATTCAATCATTCAAAAAATTATTGGGGGCTTAGTTTATGCTATGTACTATACTAGAAATGGTGGATATAAAGAAATTATATCTGCCTACAAAGAACTTACAGTCTGGAAGAAGAGAAGTATAATGTAATTGTAAAAAATAATAAACAACAACAATAAATGAGGTTTGTGCATTGATAGAGGTATACATAAGATATACAAGCACATAATGGACCAAGGGATGGGGCTAGTCAGGGAAAGCTTCTTGGAAGAAGTGATATTTAACCTGAACCTTAAGTGATTAATAAGATTTAGGTATGTAGGGGTCGGGGGTTGACAACAGGAGGAGACCACATTTCAGAAAGAAAGGCCAGTGATAGCAAATATGTGCAGGGAAACAAGAATGGGGACAGGAAGGGCCCAAAAGATTAGAAGAAGCAGACAGGCAGGGCCTTATGCATATCAGATTAAGGAGCCTGGATCATGTTTCATGGTGTTGCTGAAAGGGTTTTAAGCAAGGGAGACATATGGTCAGATTTAATTTATAAATATTGTGTTAGCAGAGGTATAAAGAATAGATTGATGTAACTTACCTGGAGACAGAGACCAGAGAAAATAATCTAGGTTAAAGCAGACTAATACAGGGGAAAGACAAAGGAGCATCCAAATTAGTAAGTGTGGGGAAGAAGTAACAGATCTAAGGGCCTTGGATGCAAAGGGATGAAGGCAAAGGAAAAAATCAAGGAAGGGTCTCTAGTGTCTAGCTCAGGTCACTGTGTGGCTGACGGTACTACCAATTAGATGTTAAATTCCAAAGAAAGAGCAGGGCTGAGTGAGAAAGGAGGTGAGTTCCATTTATTTTGTATCTGTAGGATACATTGAAATAGAGATATTTAGGAATCTATTGTAAATAAAAATTAAAGTTCTGGGGAGAGATTTAAGCTAGACCTGCAGATTTAGGTATTACTAGCATATAGATCATAATTAAAACCGGAGGAACAGATGAGATCGCCCAGGGAGCATGGGAATAGAGAAAAGGACAGAGATCCAAGGACCAAGCTCTGGAATGGGCTAGGAAAGCCTTGGTAGTATTGTTTTGTACATTTTTCTGGGGCTTTGGAGTTTACCAATTGCTTTCATATCTATTATCTTACTCAGTTCTCATCTGAGGGGTTCTGTAGCTAATTGGTAAAGTCACGTGTGACTGTGCTGATGTCAAGGCTGCAATAGATCTGATCCATTGGATGGGCAGGAGGTGGGACCCAGCAGTTTCCCAATTATGCTGTGTCACAGAGAATATTCCCAGCTATTGACTCGAAGCCCTAGGTTAACGTGACACAGTATGATTCCTAAGAGGACTTGAAATTCTTGCCCAGACTTCTGGTTAACAGCATAGCTGTCCTGTGATCTGGTGTAGAGAGGCTGTGGAGCGATAGCAGCAGAGCTGACAGGAGCTCCACAGGGACCTCAACTCCAGAAGCAAGTGCAGCCTGCCTGCCTTTGTGTGTCCTGAAGGCAGCGGTTCCCTAGCCTATCTGAGGAAGGGCTGCAGGTTGGGAGGAAAGGCATCCTTTCTAGAGACAGAAATAAGGCAGCAACAGCATTTGCTCCTTCCTGAATGTCTGTATTGAGCAGGAGTTATTAAGCCGGCCTGGCCCTAAAAGGAGGCTTGTCAGCCTGCATAGCAGAGGCAGGGTAGAGAGATGAATGCAGTGAGGTGACTCCCCACTTCTCTGATGGAGCCCTCACTTCCTCCAAGTGGTCTCACCCACTCTGAATTTATTTCCACCGTACCTCTGAGCTTCACTGTATTACATTATTGTGTACTTGTTCACATGATTCCTTGAGTTCCTCAGACTTTTCATCAGTGTGGCTTCTCCAGGGTTCGCCTTATGGTTAGTGGGAACAGGTAGATAGCCATGTGGCCAAAGACTCCAGCACCAGAGACAGAGACTACAGTGGAAAAACCTTGGCTTGAATCTTGGCTCTGATTCTTACTGAGTTACAGAGAAAAAGTTTTGTTTAACTTCCCTTTGCTTTAGTTTCCTCATTTGATAAATGTTGTGAGGATTAGAGAATACCCCAAAAGCCCAAATAAATGGCAGCCTTTTGGAAAGTTTCATTTATTATAAATATCTTGCTTGTCTTTTAAAAAATCTATACTATTAAAATGATCTCTTTAGGTTCACAACCTGAAAGCCCTATTATAATTCTTATAGGAAATAAATGTGATTCTAGTCCATTATCAGTCATTATCATGATCCTGAATTGATTCAGGTCAAGCAGAAGGCAGGAATAGGTCACAAACAGTAACTTTGGTTGGGCTGGAGGTGAAGAAATATTTCCCAAACTTCAGTCATTTGGATAGCAGTGTCAGGATCTCAACCATATTCCCATAACACTTAGATTATTATTTACTTAGTCTTTTTCTTTAAACCAACTAACTTTTCCAAAACTTAAATACCTTCATATAAATAAAGAAAATTTATGTCATATCAGTGTCATCTGTCATAAACAGAATATAATCCTAGAAAAGAAAATGAATAAAACAGTGTCATTAAATTCTAAATAACTACCATTACCTGAAGAAAACTCCAGCCCTGAGGTCTGTTTCTTGGTTAATAAGGAGATTAATAAGTGCTGCAGTATGCTAATGACATATTAAGCCCAAATGAGACTTTCTTCCACATGTAATCCAGGCTTGAAAGAGAACTGTAAAAGGATTTACATTTTTATGATGTGATTGTTATTTTATGCTTGTTCACTTACTACCTAAAATGTTCTGTATAACTGAAAGTCATCTCGTATACTATCACTGGGATGTGCCCTAAACTTTTGGAAACTGAAGGTCTGATGCATGAGGGTAAATCAGGCCTATGGTGTAGGGGCTAAGACAGGGGCTGCTGAGGACCAGAAGTAAATCAAAGAAACCAACTGGAGGATTTCCAAAGGCCAACTTCACTTCCTTGTGTAAGATTTCTCTTTTTGCATCCTTTCAGGCATGTAGGATAGGGTGGCATACATAATAGATGTTCACTAAGTACCTGGAGCTGGCTGACTGAATAAAATGGTATTATTAGGACAAATCATCCAAGTAGGACCCTGGGGAAGCTACACATTCAGAGATCATTTCTATGTTTCATTAGTAGAGAAGTTTCTCTGAGCGTATAAGGGCTAAATATACTATATAAATGTCACTCTTAAAACTCACATGCTTGACATAGCTTTTAAGACCAATTTTTTGTGTCCATTTTGAGTTTTTAAACTTTTAATTAACAGTGAATTTTAAAGTATTGCTGAATAAGAATGAATCCACATTAAAAAAAAGAAAAAAAAAAAAAAAAAAGAACAAATAGGACCCTAGAAGCCCAAGAGGAACACAGGCTTTTTAACAGCTACTCCCTCATCTCCCACCTCCAACTGATAACAAGCTCAGCCTAAGGTCTAAGCAAGATATGGAAATGCCACATGCTAGCAGAGCAGAATCAGTTGTAAGGACTGAACCTTGCAAAGAATAGTTCTTTCTCCTCTTTTGGATTAGAGATCTGGCTTTTGATAAGTGATTTGATTTACTCTTGCAATGGTCCTGTCTCATTTTCAAGTGGTAAAAGTACTCCAAAGTAGCTTCTCTTGGAAAGGTCATTTACAGTAAGTGATATGCTCCAGGTATGTCTTGCACTGCAAACCAACCATCAAGGAACTCATTACCTTCCATATCTAAGAGACTGGTACTCTTAAGTTTGTATCTATACTAGATATATATATACTAGAGTATATTTTCTTGATTTTGCACATATAACATGAATCATAGATACATAAATTCTCTATTATTTATAAAAAAAAATCTGAATCTCTCAAAAGCAGTTTGGGAAATTCAGGGCCCTCCTAAGAAACAGGTGAAAATACTATCAGTAAACACTTAACCCTGAGAAAGTCCATCTTAAAGTTACTAGGCCTGTGGACAGGGATGAAACTGACAAACCGTATGTACTTGACCCTAGTCCAGAGCAGGGAATTGACTTTTTCTCTGAGAAAGGACTTGAGAGGTCAAAGGAAAACAAAGATTCAAAATAAACTCTTCTCTGAAAGGTTATAAATCTGCTATGGAAAAGATTTCAGAAGTCTTCTGGCCAATGAATCTTTCTCCCCAGCCTAGTTTCATGCTGAGGCTCTGTGCCCAAATTCTAACAAAGAACCAGCTTCTGATGGTGGCTAGAATTATTCATTTATGACTCCCCTCCCCATATATGGATCATCAATGGCAACTTTTAAATGACCAGTTGGTTCCCCTTTGTGCCTCATTCATCAATCAGTGCATTTCCAAAAACAATTAAGTTTGATTTTCAACCCCAGGCTAAACATATTCAGGAACCCTACCGCTGCCAAGTGCCACCCCAAATCCCAAAGTTAAATATAAATGGTTGGGGAATTGTCTATTACTTTAGACAATTTCTGGCAAGCTCTCTACAGAAAAATGATAGTTTACTTCATTAATAAATCATGTTATGGAGGGAGGGTATAGCTCAGTGGTAGAGTGCAGGCTTAGCATGCACAGGGTCCTGAGTTCAATCCTCAGTGCCTCCATTTAAGTAAATAAACAAACAAACAAACCTAATTACCTACCCCCCTACCAAAACTTAAAGCAACAACAACAACAAAACAAAACAAAAAAGTAAATTAAAAAAAATAATAAATCATGTTATAATTATTGGCCCATTTTCTTTCCAGCTTTGGTGAGGATATCCTTATACAGCAAAGCAGAGTTAAACTGTCAGAATCCTGAAGCAGTTCCCTTTTGGACTTACCTATGGAAATTGCTGTGTGGAAAGGGTTGGTGAACTAAGGGTCCAGGTTTTCGTTCAGTCAGTGACTTTGGCAGCTTGACCGAAGCCATCCCCTGCCTTCCCACTGCTTTTTATGAAACCAGGGAGTGTTAATGACCACCAGCTATGGGGCCACCCCCTCTGACCACTTTGCCTGGCCTCACAGATCTCCAGTGCTTTCAGGGCTAAAGGGCCTCTGCATTCTCCTACTCCCTGGCTTCCTCTGCCTCAAGGATCTCCACCTCCCAGAGTGTTGCCAACTCTGAGAATTTCCCTGGTGTGAATTCTTTTGCTTTAGGGCAACTGGCTATCACATTTCTAATCTGAAAACAACTCGAAATTAAGGTGCAAAAAACTGAATTTTGGAGACCAAAGGGATTTGTTTCAACTGAATTTCAGGCAAGGTCTGGATCTTTGAGTAAAGCCTGCTCTGGGGCCGGGGGGAGGGGCATCCTGTCTATGGCTTTGGAGCAGTTTGATAATTTCAAATGTTACTTAGCCATGATAGATCACTGGTAGAGCTAGGATCCAACAGATTTCCGAACTAGGTCTCCATCTAGTGCCATTCTCTAAGCTGAATCAGTATCACTTACTAGTTATGTGCCGTTGGGCAACTTATTTAACATCTTTGGGTCTCAGTTTTTTAGATGTAAAACAGGGGCAATGATACTTCAGAGTGTTAATGTGAACTTTAAATGAGATATATATGTAATACATGGTAGATGCTAGATGAATTTCAGTTCCCTTAACCCTACCCCTTGCATTTTCAAGGGAATCTATTCACCTGCCTGACTTCTTGCTTGGTAGGTGAGATGAGGCTTGGGTCAGAATATTCCTCAGGGGTACATCTAGGAAGGATGTTGGGTAATAGGAAGTCACAGGAATTGGTCTCTGTCAGATCCTAGGTTACAATGGTAAGACCAATAGATCCTTTTTCTGAATTCAGTTCCACTTCAGAGAACGCTGGCAAGTTCACTTCTGAAAAAAAACCTGTTAGTAAGCATGACCAAGACTCTTCATTAACATAGTCCAGCCCAGAACCTTGGAGATGGCAGTGATTTTAATCTTATAGTATAGGGTGGAATGTGCTAGGCCATATACCTAGCTTTTATACATGGCTCTTAAGAGCAGGAATACTTGTCAGAGAACATGACATTACTAGGTCCATATTCTAGATAATTATTTACACAGCTCCCAACTCTGAAGGAGTCCTCACTTATTCATGTTTATGTTCCTTAAGTACCAACCATATTGCTTTGCATGTTAAAAATGCTCACTGAAGTGGATTAAATTAACTCAGTATCCCAGAGCATGAAACTGCAGGGAAAAAAAATGTAATTTAATATTGCTAGAGAGTAAGAAGTAAGACTCAAAGAACCAGGAAGAAATCAAACCTGGGCAGAATCTTTTCTATGTACCAGACTTTGCTCATATAACTCTTATCTGTGGATTTTCACCATCTGTTAGAAAACTGTCATTACACTCAAGAAGATTATCTTAGCAATATGTTGTTAGTAGTGTAAATGGTTAAAACAGTGGCTGGAATAAAGAGTCCTGTTCCTGAAGCCATTGCCATACCAGCAAGAGATAAGACTTTTTCACCCGTGGGAAAGGTTAAGACAGCAATGTGCCACCAGCCATTCTATACGGCCACAGGGCTGGGAGTTTGGCTCAAACGCCCTCTGCCTGAGAAGAGTGTTTTTGTTAGAATTTAAGTTTCTCAGTCAGTTGTTAACGTCCTTTTTTTTTTGTCCTAGATGCTTATGGAATATTTGCTACTGTAATTCATTAATTAAAATTCTCTTTTCCCTTAAGGCTTAGTTCTGCTACTTTCAGACTCATCATTGGTATGTTTATTTGTTTTGTATTGTTTTTGCCTGAGAGCTGAAATAGAAGTATTCCAAACTGGAGGAGAGAGAAGTAGAGAAAGTGATTTAATCTTAGAATGGTTTGGGATGTTAAAATACTGCTGATGAGTTTGTCTCCTCTACTTAATTTTAACTCCTGAAGGCAGGTGTTATGTCTTATTCGTTTGTGATTCCCATTGCCTAGTGGGGTTCCTTCGTGGCTATTTAATAAATGCTTACTGATTAATAAATGAGCCAGTTATAACCAACACTGCAAAAAGTTATAGGTATCAAATTAGTAGTATACGTAATACACACTAGAGAAGCTTTGAAGAAGAAGAAATCATTGTAGATTCGGATAGTTAAGGAGGCTTCCATGGAAGGAACAGAAAAGTTCCATGGGAGAATTTAACTCTCTGAACAGTGATAGGATGGAATATGGAAAGAATATGGGCTTCTAAATCACTTAAACTCTGTAGGCCTCAATTTCTCCTCTATCTAAAAATTTAAATTAAAAAATGGGAATAGTAAACCTACATCATACGCAAAGAGTAAACGAGATAGCTATGTAAAGTAACGCAGAATGTGACTCACATAAAAGAATTTTCTTCCCTCTGTAAGTTATCTTTCTTTTACTGACCTGTGTAGTTATACCACTGGATTTTAAAAGCTTTCCTGACAGTATTCTGGAGTTCATGATGTCATTTCCTTCACCAACCAAAGAGCTTTTCAGATACCAGGAGAGATAGTCCCCTGGTGGAAGATATTCCAGAGAATCTTTGTTCCTTAAGAACAAATGAGATGGGCATATTAAATACTTTCTGTCTTCTATCTGTGAGCATATATGACCATGTTAGACATGGGAAACCTTTACTAGGCAATGCATTTACAATGGTATTTCCATTTCCACTTCATGGAACTTCTATTGGAAGAGCTCTTGGAGATAATTTAGTATATATCTTTTGTTTTACATATAAAAAAACCCTCAGCCCAGAGCAATTAAGTGATTTACTCAGCTAGATAGAAGCAGAATTGTGAACAATACTTGGGAGTTTTTGACTTCTTACTCAGTGATCTTTCCAACATATCAGGCTATTTCACATTTTCATCAACGCTGGCAACCCAATTTTTAAAAAATTTTACTGGTTTAATAATTTTCATTAAATCAACTCACTTTTAAACATAAATACATACTTAGAGAAAATTTTAAATCCTTTGTATTATAGTCCAAATGAAAAACTATCCTGCCACTTAGGAAAAGATGCTTGGGATAACACTGGAACATAAAACAAGACAGTTTACTCCAGAAAACTCAGACAAGCTCAGTCTAGTTAACAAAGTTCATTACCAAGTAGATAGCAGTACCACTGTCAGTGTTGGAATCTGGTCTGCAAGAAAACTGAGGCCAGTCGTTTAATCAGGCCCCAGGGTCAAGCCCTGTCTCAGTCACTGGCTCCACCTTACTGGCTTCTGGCATAAGCACCTCTGCAGAGGGGAATGCCCAGAACCTACCACACTCCCTGGCTTCCATTCTGCAGGCCTGGGCTGGAAGAGGAAGACAAATTCCCACTAGCTCCCAGTCTGAACCCACTTGCAAGAGGCCTCTCCCACCAGGGCCCCCCAGAGTCCTTGCAGCCAATGCTGGGAATGGCGCCCAAGCAGGTAAATGGCAAGTACACTCCCCCAGTACCTGCCCAGAGCCTGAGTTGGACGAATCCTTTTCTTGTTTATACCCACCCTGGTTCCACAGAGGACTAGAAAAAGCCTGAGGCTGGAGCCCAGGGCAACCCAAAGCCCAGGACAAGGGAGTCCACATGGGGGCTGCTGACCCCGCAACCCAGTTTGGGGAGGGTATTCAGAGATATCCTATATGTAATCTCCGGCTTGTCTATTAAATGATTAGGAGGGTCAAGTGATTGATATAAACATAAGCTACTCCTGCTAATACATGATTCCTCACTTCAGCAATATTGGTTATTCCAGGTAACTTCTTGGTCCTGTAATGATTATATCAAGCAAGATGACATTTTGTTATTTCCCCAGATATTAACTTTTTTCAAGTTTGAACACATTAACATCTTCTAATTTATTATAATTTTATATTCCAATTTTCCATTACACTTTTATCTGAATTTAATTTATATTATACAATTAATTAAACTTTAGCACTTTATAACCATTTTTTTCCCATAATTTTTCCCAGTATATGTACCAGATTATTCCAAGAAATTCTGAGATACTTCTTTTGGTAAATTAGATGGAAGACTTAGGTTCCCCAATTATGTTTTCTGTATTTACTGAAGAATTACCTTCTTCCTTCTTCTCCCCTCAGAGGACAATTTACTCATTCATTCAACAAATATTTATTAAGTACCTGCTATGTACCAGACTCCATGCTAGGCAATGGGAATGCAGTATTAAACAATGAAAACAATGAAAATGGAGGGAGATGAATAACAAAGAATGAACAAAAACAAAATAAAAAACAAAATCCTAGCAAATAATGAGAGTGCTAAAAAGAAAATAACTAGGACAGTACCAAAGAGTAGCTGGAAGGGGCTTACATTAAACAGGCTGGTGTTGAGAGAAGACTTGAAGAGTGAGAATAAACCAATTATGCAAAGAGCTTGGAAAAGAGCATTTTAAACAGAGGAAACTGCAAGTACTAAGACCTTGCAGTTTGGCTTGCTTGAAGAGCAGAAGGGAGTCCAACCTGGCTATAGCAGAGTGGGCAAGGGGGAGAGAGTGGGAGATGAGACCGCAAAGACAGAGGCCAGGTCATGCAGGGCCTTGTAAGCCACAGTAAAGAGTTTGGATTTTAGCAACAGGAAGCAGAGTTTTAAACAGAGTAGTGATATAATCTAATTTTTCCTTTTTTAAAAAATGGAGATATGATTAACATACAATGAAATATAAAGACTGTATGTGTGAAGTGTGAGGTTTTGACAATTGCATATGCCAGTACAACTCATACCTTATCAAATAAAGAACATTTCATCAGCCTGAAATGATTCCTCAAGCCATTCCCCAATCATTCCTCACCCTCCTTCATAACAATTGTCAGATTTCTTTCACCACAGATTAGCTTTGCCTATTCTAGAACTTTACATAATTGGAATCATACAATATGTACTGTTTTGTGTCTGGCTTCTGTCATTCAGCATAATGTTTTTGAGGTTTATCCACAGTGTGTATCAGGAATTTGTTCCTTTTTATTTTCGAGTAGAATTCTGTTTAATGGATATATCACACTTGTTTCTCCAGTCATCTGTTGATGAACATTTGAGTTGTCCATTATGAATAAAGCTGCTATGAAATAACCTTGTACAAGACTTTTTGTGTATATATGTCTTCATTTCTTTTGGGTAAATACCTAGGAGTAGAATTGCTGGCGCATAGGATGTGTGTTTAATTTAATAAGAAACTGCCATAGATTACCAAAGTGGTTAAATCATTTTTACACTCCCATCAGCAATGTATGAGATGTGGTTTGCTGTACATTCTCACCAACATTTGGCAATGACAGATTTTCTTTTTTTGTTTTTTGTTGTTATTATTCTAGTGGGTGTAAAATGGTATCTCACTATGGTTTAATTTGTGTTTCCATGATGCAGATTTTTTTTCACATGTTAATTGTCCATCTGTACATTTTCCTTTATGACCTGCCTGTCTCAGCTTTTGCCCCTTTTTCAATTGAGCCTATTTTTTTTTTTATTTTTGAGTAGAAGTTATTTTTACATACAAATCCCTTGTCATATATGCATACTGTGAATACTTTCTAGGCTAAGGTTTGCCTATTCATTTTCTTATGAGTGCCTTTTGAAGAACAGAATTTTAAAAATTTGGGGGGGAGGAATAACTTCAAATTTATGAAGAAGCTGGAGAAAATAAAAATTATATAAAAATGACATGTTTCTTTTACTTATGTTTACCGTTAACAATTTTATCCATTTGTTTTATCATTTTCACTGTTTGTCTCTCTCCACACACCCACACTCACACACTCCTTGTGCTATACAGTATAAACTTGCTCATCTATTTTATATATAATAGTATCTGCAAATCTCAAACTCCCAATTTATCTCTTCCCAGCCCTCGCCCCACCCTGGTAACCATAAGTTTGTTTTCTATGTCTATGAGTCTGTTTCTGTTTTGTAAATAAGTTCATTTGTCTTTTTTTTTTTTTAAGATTCCTCATATAAGTGTTATCGTATGGTATTTTTCTTTCTCTTTCTGGCTTACTTCACTTAGAATGATGATCTCCAGGTCCATCTATGTTGCTGCAAATGGCATTATATTATTCCTTTTTATGGCTGACTAGTGTTCCATTGTATAAATATACCACAACTTCTTTATCTAGTCATCTATCGATGGACATTTAGGTTGTTTCCATGTCTTGGCTATTGTAAATAGTGCTGCTATGAACATTGAAGTGCATGTATCCTTAAAAATTAAAGTTCTCTCTGGATATATGCCCAGGAGTGGGATTGCTGGATCATATGGTAAGTCTATTTTTAGTTTTTTGAGGAATCTCCATACTGTTTTCCATAATGGCTGCACCAAACCACATTCCCAACAGTTTGGGAGGATTCCCTTTTCTCCACACTTTTTACAACATTTATCATTGAGAAACTCTGTTTTGACTGGTACATTTGAACTTTCTACATTTAATGTAATAATTAATATGTTTGAATTTAAGGCTACCATTTTACTGTTTTCTACTTGTTTCCTCTTTTTGTTCCTCTCTTTTCCCTTCCCTGCCTTCTTTTGGGTTATTTGAAATTTTTTGGTATCCATTTTATCTATTGTAGGCTTTTTTTCCCCCACTGTATTATACAGTTTCTGTGTATGTGTGTGGTTGCTGGGAGGAGGGGCACTGTAGCGCTTGTCTCCCCAGACCCGCAATGCCATTACTGGTGCTTCTCTGAGAAGAGAGGCAGGGCACAGCCACAGCTGCCATACCCTGCTGTGCCAGTGCCGGGGCAGGGGTGGGGCGAGACCTGAATCTGCACCTGGGGGCTCCGCAACCTCCTGGGCAGGACTGAGATTTGTTTACAGCCTGAGGCAGATAGGATCTTTCTGCCCTGGTACCTCAGAGAACTCACACTGCCCAGACAAGCAAGGAGCTGAGTTTTGGCACAGAGCAAGGGCGGGGCCATTCTGTGGTCTTCCCTGAGCCGCCTACAGAGCGCGGACCCAAGGTGGAGCAGGCAGCTGCACAGAGCAGCCAAGCGACCGGCAAGGGTGGGTGGCCACCAGCCTTCCTGGTAGGAACGCAGCACCTGACCACAGTGCTGGGAGGGAGCGCCATTCGCCTGCCTACCTCACCAGAGCTCAGCATCTGACTGCGGCATTGGGAGGGGGAGTGACCCGCCCATCCACTGCAAAGCAGGCAGTACCTGATCCAGTGTTGGGAGGGGACACGATCTGCTTGCCAACAGGCACTGGGAGCAGCACAGATGAGGGCGCCAACGGAGGGCCTCTGGAAACATCAAGCTGAGTTTGCAAAACAGGACGAAGACAGAAAGACTTCTCAATAAAATCATTAAGAGGGCAGTCTTCAGGGGAACACATCCTTTTTTAAAAAAAATCTTTTTTATATCTGTTCTATTTTCTATTACCTTTGTAATTTTTACTTTTTAAACAATTGTATATGTCTACAGTGTTAATCCCTTTAAAATTTTTCTTTTAAAATTTTTTATTATTATTATTTTTAAAAAATCCACCTCATTTAACTTTTAATTCTCTTGGTTTTGATCTCCTGTTATTGATTATATACAGGTTTCAAACATTGGTTTTTGATTTTTTCTCCTTTTTTAAAGGTTTTTAAAAAACGTCTCAACTCAACGATTGCTATTCTGCTTCAATTTGCTCTTCTATTATTGATTATACACTGTTTTCAAACCATTTTTTCCTTCCTTCTTTTAAAATTCTCTCTTGTTTTATCCTTTTTAAAAATCTGTTCTATTTTCTATTACCTTTTAAATTTTTACTTTTTGAACAATTGTATATGTCTCCAGTTGTAATCCCTTTAAAATTTTTAAAAAATATTTTAATTTTTATTATTTTTAAAAATCCACCACCTCATTTCCTTTTTATTTCTCTTGGTTTTAATCTCTTGTTATTGATTACACACAGGTTTCAAATATTGTTTCTGATATTTTCCTCCTTTTTTAAGGCTTTTAAAAGACGTCTCAGCTCCATTGCTATTCTGCTTCAACTTACTCTTCTATTATTGATTATACATTGTTTTCAAAATTTTTTTCTCCATTCTTTTAAAATTCTCTCTTTTTAAAAAGTTTTATTCCTGCATAGGCTTTAGATAGATAAATAAATAAACTCCTTAAGGACCACAATAGATAACTGATACTCCTTAAGCCACAGTGCCAGAGAGAGATGAGCAATATGAAGAAGCAGAGGAACCACTCCCAATTAAAAGAGCAAGAGAAATCCCCTGAAAGCACGATCAAGGAAATAGACATTGATGGCCTACTAAATAAAGATTTCAAAAAAGGAGTGATCAAAGTACTGAAGGAACTAAAATAGTGTTTAGAGATATAAAATATGTCAAAAATGAAATAGAAGCCATAAAGAAGAAGCAAGTAGAACTGGTAAACTCATTTGCTGAGATGAGAGCTGACCTAAAGCCTGTACAAAGCAGGCTAGATAATGCAGAGGAACAAATAAGTGACCTAGAAGACAGGACAACAGAAAGCACACAATCAGAACAGCTGAGAGAAAAACAAATAAAAAATAATGAAAACAATATAAGGGACTTATGGGATAATATAAAGCGTGTCAATCTACACACAATAGGGGTTCCAGAAGGGGAAGAGAGAACAAAGGAGATTGAAAAGGTATTTGAAGAAATCATGACTGAAAACTTCCCAAACCTAAAGGAATCAGATATCCAAGTACAGGAGGCTCAGAGGGTCCCAAACAGGAAGAACCCAAACAGACCCACACCAAGACATCATAATCAAGATGGCCAGAGTCAAGGATAAAGAAATGATCCTAAAGGCAGCAAGAGAAAAACCAAGAGTGAATTACAAGGGAACCTCCATAAGGCTCTCAGCTGATTTCTCTACACAAACACTACAGGCCAGAAGGGAGTGGCAAGATATATTCAAAGTCCTGAATGAAAAAAAGATGCAGCCTAGGATACTCTATCCAGCAAGGCTATCCTTTAGAATAGAAAGGGAGATAAAGAACTTCACAGACAAGCAAAAACTAAAAGAGTTTAGCAACACTAAACCCATGCTAAAAGAAATATTGAGAGGTCTACTCTAAATAGAAAAGAAGCAAGATGCGACAAATATTAGAAACTCATGGCTGGAAAGGTGGTAACTATCATGAATTACAAATACAATAAACACAAAATTGTAAAAGAAGACATCTAAATCATTAAGAGTGCGAGAGGGAAGCAAGGAAATATAGAGGGGTTTTTTTTCTTTTTTTAATTTTTTGTTCTCCGTAGGATGGGTTTGAGATTATATTACTATCTGTTTAATACAAGCAGTTGTAGTAAAGGGTTAATAGACTTACAAAAAAGGGTAACCACAAGCCAAAATCTTACAAGTGAGTCACAAAAACTAAATAAAATCCAAGACAACACAAAGGAAAATTACCAAACCACAAAAGGAAGAAGAAAGGAACAAAGAGGAAACACCAAATCAACTGCAAAGAGTTCAAAATGGCAATAAACACACGTCTATCATTAATTACTGTAAATGTTAATGTACTAAATGCTCCAGTCAAAAGACGTAGAGTGGCAGACTGGATAATAAAGCAAGAACCTTCAATATGCTACATACAAGAGATCCACTTTAGGGACAAGGAACCCTACTTCAAAATGACACCTGCACCCCAATGTTCATGGCAGCACTATTTGCAATAGCCAAGACATGGAAACAGCCTAAATATCCATCAACAGATGACTGGGTAAAGAAGTTGTGGTATATTTATACAATGGAATACTATTCAGCCATAAAAACTGACAACATAACACCATTTGCAGCAACATGGATGTTCCTGGAGAATGTCATTCTATGTGAAGTAAGCCAGAAAGAGTAACACCATATGTGATCACTTATATGTGGAATCTAAAATAAAAACAAAAACAAAAAACATAAATACAAAACAGAAACAGACTCATAGATATAGAATACAAACTTGTGGTTGCCAAGGGGGCTGGGGATGGGAAGGTACAGACTGGGATTTCAAAATGCATAACAGATAAACTAGATTATACTGTACAGCACAGGGAAATATATACAAGATCTTGTGGTAGCTCACAGCAAAAAAAATGTGACAATGAATATGTATATATGTTCATGTATAACTCAAAAATTGTGCTCTACACTGGAATCTGACACAACATTGTAAATTGAGTAGAACTCAATAAAAAAAAAGTTTAAGAAAATAAATAAATTTAAAAAAAATTTAAATGAAAAAATAGTGTTCAAGTGATTAGGTTAGGCTCACCTGGATAATATCAACACTTTAAGGACAACTGATTAGTATTAATCTTTTTTGAGAGGGTGGGGGGAGGATGTAATTAAGTTTTTATTTATCTTTTTAGTGGAGGTGTTGTGGATTGACCCAGGACCTTGTGCAGGCACTCTACCACTAGGCTATATCCTCCCCCAATTGACTATTAATCTTAATTGTATCTGCAAAATCACTAAGGGACAAAGGTCATGGGGGCCATCTTTGAATCTTGCCTACCACACTGATCATATATTTTAAATCTCTTTTATTTTGAAATAATTTAGACCTACTAGTAGTTAGTTTTTCATATGTTTGAGGGCCATTTTTATATCATGTGTATGTGTGTGTGTGTGTGAAGTTTGTTTAGGTTGGTTCCTATTTTTCTTTTTCCCATTTTCAGGTTTCTATTTCTTTGCCACTAAATTTTTAATAATTCTTTATACACTAGGGACATTAGCCTTTTGTCCGTGGTACATGTTGCAAAGATTTTCACCTTGTATATAAGTTGCACTATGACTTCATGGAATATTTTTTCTGCCCATAAAAAACTTTAAAAATTTTATGTAGTAAAATGTAATCAATCTTTTATTTTATTGCTCTGGATTTTATCATAGTTAGGAAACCTTTTGCTACTTTGAGGTTAAAGGGGAACTTACCATGTTTCTACTAGTATATCTCATTCTTCACACTTATATCTTTAATCCACTTGGAGTTTATTCTTATGTATGCCATTAGGTATAGATCTAATTTTAGTTTTTTTCCAAATGGCTATCCAGTTGTCCCAATACCATGTATTAGAAAGTCCATCCTTGACTCATTTTTCACCTTTTTCCCCCAGAAGCTATGCACTTTGAAGACTTTCTCTTTAAATTATCTATACTTTTAATTTCCTTCCTTGTTCTGATCTATCTGGATCTTTTTTGGAATGTTCAGACTTAGTGGGTGGTTTTAGACCAGACTTTGGTCCCATCATTATGTCCTCTCTTCTCTCTTCCCACAGTTTTTCTCCATCTGTCTGCTTACCACAAGCACAGCAAGAATGGTGGGAGCAAGGGAAATTAATATGCTGGACTTTGGAGATTTTTCTCTTCTTACAGTTATTTTGAAATTTCAGAATTCTCTGTATTTAAGTTATGCTGAAGGCATGACTTTGGGGTAGATTCATTTAGTTTTTGTTTTTGTATTGTTTTTAGAGGAAATATTGTGAGACAGGTAGGTAAGTGACCATTACTATCTTCAGCTATCACAGCCTATTTGTATTTAATGTAATTATTGGTATGATTAGATTTAAGTATATCACTTGCTACTTGCTTTTTAAACATTTTGAATTGAGGTAAAATTAATATAATATAAAATTCACTGTTTTGTTTTTTAAATTTATTTATTTTATTTTTAGGGTTTTTTTGAGGGGGGTAATTAGTTTTGTTTATTTTTAATGTTGGTACTGGGGATTAAACCCAGGACCTCATGCATGCCAAGCACACACTCTACCATTGAGCTATACCTTCTCCAACCAAAAATACTCACTGTTTTAAAGTGTAGATTTATCCACTATGCTGTCCATCAGCACTATCTAATTCCAGAACATTTCCACCGTCTCAGTAGAAGTATAATACCTATAAGCAGTTAGCCCCCACTTCTTCCTCATTCCATCCCTGGCAACCACTAATCTACTTTCTGTCTCCATAGGTTCAAAATTCTGGACATTACGTATAAAACGGAATCATACAATATGTGGTCCTTTTTATCTGGATTATTCCACTTAGCATAAAGCTTTCAAGGTTCATTTATGTTGTACCATGGATCAGCATTTTACATTGTTTTTTAATGGCTAAATAGTATGAAATATACCACATCCATTCATCAGCTGATGGGTGGTTATTTCCATTGTTTAGCTATTATAAATAATACTGCTATGAACATTCATGTACATGTTTTTGTGTGGACATAGTTTTCAGCTCTCTTGGGTGTATACCTATGAGTGGAATTGCTGAATCATATGGTAATTTTATGCTTAAATTTCTGAGAAACGGCCAACCTATTTGCTGCAGTAGTTGCATAATTTTACATTCCTACCAGCAATGTATGAGGATTTCAATTTCTCCACATCCTTGCCAACAACTAATGATGACAGATGTTCCCTAATGATGAATGATGTTGAACATCTTTTCACGTGCTTATTGTCCATTTATATATCTTCTTTGGAGAAATGTCTATTCAAATCCTTTGCCAGTTTTAAAATTGGGATATTTGCCTTTTTATTGTTGAACTGTCCTTTATTTATTCAGGATAATTGATCCTTACCAGATATATGCTTTGCAAATATTTTCTCCAATTTTGTTGTCATTTTACTTTGCTTATGTGACTTCTGAAGCACAAAAAGTTTTTATTTTTGATGAAGTTTATCCAGTAACTATTTATTGTATGTTGGATATTATGAAGGCAATGTTGTTGAGTGTCTGGATCTTGTTGTCTTCCTTACTAGTATTGAGTTTTGTTTAAGCAGGTAGTTTTGTTTTTTTTTTAAGCAGTAGTTAATTTATTTGAGGATCATTTTGATCATTTTGAGGCATGTTTTCCAGTTTTGTTAAAGAAGCTCTAGAATAACCTTTTTGCTATTGCCAGTTCAGGCCTGAGGATGGTTTCCATAGGAGCTGTTGCGGCCATTTCTCTGACGTTTACCTCCAGATGTCCAGCTTCAGTTCGCAGGGCTTCAGGAGGCAGGCTGTTTTAGCTGTCAGTGATGCCAAGTCAAAAGGGTGAGAGAAAATGGGAAACATTCATGGAGAGGGTCATAGCCAGATAGTGGAGGCAACTAGAAGACCTTCAGAATCCGGGCTGGTTTTCAGGTTGAGACCAAAACTCTAAGGAAAGCGCTTGCTTCCACAGCACATCGACTAACATGGGAACCAGCATGGCCCCTGAACATGGATGAAACATGCAAATACGTGAAGCGTTAAGTATTTTTAGTGAAGTCAGTCACACAGAGAAAGACAGATATCCTATGCTATCACTTCTAGGTGGGATCTAAAAATAAAGACATCCATGAATACATAAATAACTACATTTTAAAAAGACACAAAGGAATCTGTTTACAAAACAGAAACAGACTGGACTGGCAGACATGGAAAAGAAACTGATTAACACAGGGGACCGGGTAGGGTGGAGGAATGGGGTAGTGGGGGAGCGATAAATTAATCATTGCAATTCCTAAGGCAAGAGCTTTCTGAGATGTCTACTGAATGCCCAGGATGGTCAGCAATGTCTCTTCACTCTGGCTTGTGGGAGCCTGAACATCTCCCAGTGTGATCTCTGGCAGTTGTTATTTCCTTAGTAGTTATTCTTTGTTCAATCACATGGAATCTCACCTGATGTGTGTGTAGCTAAGTAGCTTAGTACTACTAGCAAAAGTAGCAAAGATTCAAAGGGATCCCTATGTAGACTTCTAGAGTTCCTTGTATGAACAGATATCTTTTCTGTGGTACACTGTCCCACAAATCCCAGCTACCTCACGACTTTGAATTCTAAACTGTTTCCTCACTTGGTGGGATCATCTAACTATGTTTGGCCCCCCTCCCTGTGGTGTAGCTGAAAATCACCTCCAAGCAGAAGGCAAGAGCAATTGTGAGGTTCACTTTGTTTGTTTTCCTTCTCTCAGGGTTCACAGTCCTGTGCTGTATGTGTCCAACATCTGAAGACATTTATTTCATATATTTTGTCCAGTTTTGGATTTTTTCTTTCTTTTTTTTTTTCTTTTTGTGGAAAGGCTAAATGCATATTATTACTCCATTATGGTCATAGGGAAATCCTTTTTTTTTTTTTTTTTAACATTTTTTAATTGAGTTATAATCATTTTACAATGTTGTGTCAAATTCCAGTGTAGGGAAATCCTATTTTGTGTTTTGAAAAGACAAGTTTGGCTGCTGGAGAATGGACTGGGCAGGATGTAAGAATATAAGCAGAGAAATCTGTTGGGAGTCTATTCCAGAGTCCACGAAAGAGATGATGGTGGCTTGGACTTCTGTGGAAATACAGATAGTGAATGAAGGAACTAATGCTTATTAGCTAGAAGTCCAACAGGTTTAGACAAATATTTTAAATAATATACTTGAAATGAAAATAACCTCTTATTTTGCTTTCTACTTTTGTGAGTGTTCTTTTTTGTTGTTGTTGTTTCTCCTTATACATTCCTAGTGTGGGAGACAATTATTTCTTTATTTTTTTCAGAAGAATAAACTAATACCTGAATGGTGGAATCACTTGTCCAGTGTTCTGAAGAAACAATACTAGATCCCAGGTCCCCAGACTGCTAAGAGTTCTATAGTACTGCTTTCAAACTGGCTGGAACTATCATGCCAGATGCCATGGGAGTCTTTGAAGTCATTGGAAGCTTCTACTTATGGAGAAAATAGTCTCTCTTCAGGAAGTCTTTGTGTTGAAACTGAATATACCCTTCATACCTAAAACTGGGCTCATTATTATCCTTGAAAGAACTAAACTTATTTTATTATGATGGGTCTTTCTTCAAATGACTTATAGTAGGTTCTGGGGAAAAGGATTCTGTCCCCCAAAGCATGATGCTTCTGTAGTTTCCACAGTTCCATAGACAAGGGATTATTTTAATTACTAAAATGATTTAAAAGTCCATTATAATGGCCTTATAATTTCATATCCTAAATTTTCTCTCCTATTTTTCACCATCCTCTTGTAACTCAGTGAATAACATTCTTTTGATTATTGTTTTATATTAATTCGCTCACATAATCAAAAGCCAAGACATGCTGTAGGCAAAACTGTGGATTGAATGGATTTTGCTCCTCTTCAATTTTCTTTTCTTCCTACTCTCCCATCCTTTTGCTCAGGCTGTGGTGTTTTGTTTTGTTTTGTTTTCTTTTGTTTTTTTCTTTTTTTCTTTTCTTTCACTTACAAGGTATCAGAATCTTTTATAATCAAAAAGACTGCAGCATGACACTTTTGTCAGACCTGGGCTTCAGTCTTGCCTGGCCTTCTGGACTGGTCTTGAGACTTTGAATAAACTTATTAGGGAGCTATACTAAGAGTAATGATCTCAGTGCTGTAGTAAGAGTTAGAGGTAATTATACATGTACAGTGTTTAGCACATTGCCTTGCACAAAGTAGGTGCTTACCTGTCTCTTCTTTCATTTTGTAAACATGGATGGAAGTAGAATTAGAATTGCTCTCAGTAGTTTCAATGGGATGAATGGTCAGTGGAGAAGAGTGGCACATAACTGGAATCAGTTTAATTCTTTTAGAGACTCTTATTCACATTAAACTCAGTTAAATCATGCTTCTTGCTTCTTTCCCTTGCAACTGAAATTACACAGTTCTTTATGTCTCTTATTTCTAAAATTTCTAGCAATGTTTTTGGCCACGTCAAGTATTTGTGCATATAAGAGAAAAAAATGTTTCCACAACAGGGAATCTTCCATGACTTTCTAGGACTGTATTAGGCACTTTGCTTCTGTGTTCCTTCAGGGTTTTTATCAAACAGAAGATAATTGTTTGATTTGTCAACTGTCTTTCCACTAGACTATAAACTCCTCGAGAGCAGAAACTATAACTTGTTTATCTCTGATTCTTAAATTCCCAGCAGAGTCTTTGATGCACATTTCACATTCAACAAATATTTACTGAACAAGTAAGCAATAATACAATAAGTATCATGATAGCCTCTTATCTTTCTCCTGTGTACCACCTCCCCAAGTCTATTTATATGAATCTGATCACTCAACAATTCAACTGTTATTGACAGCCTGCTATGTGCAAGTCTACATACATAATGCACCGGAGGATACAGGGATGAAGAAGACATGGTCCCACCTGAAGAAAGTGATGAGGGTTATATAAGTTCAAGGATCACATTCTTTCTCTGATCAAAATTTTCAGTGGCTCCCTGTTGCTCATAGGATAAAATCCAAACTCTTTGGTATGATATTCAAGGCTTCTATAGGCTGACCCTAACTCTTTTTTTCCAACACTATCTTATATTGCTCCATACGGTATACCAGGCTTTAGTTCTGTCTATCCAGCACCCTTCCTAACAGATCCTTTCTCTCAGGCTGCGGTGACTAGTTGAGAGATGGGATCCTGCTCTTCTTGATCTGATTTTCTGAACAAAACCATTCTCCCTTTTGCTTAAAAGAACTAGAATGCTCAGTTATTGATACATAAATCCTCCTTTTCAACTGACAGCTTTCCTTACTTCCTCCTGCAAACGGCTGCTATTTCTGCTGGTACCTTTATTCAATTACTCTTTTGAAAGGCCTTCTTCTACAATCTCCACATATTAGCCCTATGATTCCTTCAAGGCCAAGCGCTAGTCCTACTTATTTCCCAAAGCTTGGTCCTCCTTCCTTATCCCTATCTTTCCCTTTACCAGTGTTATTACAGCTCCCTTGAAAATATGAAATCCCTTTTCTTGCTACTTGAAATATGCCACCTATTTTGTCATTTTCTTTTTCATAAATAGATTCCCTTTCTTATTGTAGAACTGGGGTTCTCAAAGTGTGATCTAAGGACCCCTTGAGGTTTCTGAGAACCTTTCAGTGGGTATATGAGTTCAAAACTATTTTCAAAATAATACTAAAACATTATTAGTGGCAGGTAAAAAACTTGTCTTCTTACTAGATATGGGAGCCACCTACTCTGTGCTGACTGATTTCCCTGGACCCTTGTCCTCCCAATCCTGTGTAATAATGGGGATCAATAGAAGGCCCCAAACAAGGTGCTTACTAAAAATTTACTCTTACACACCAGTTTTTGCTGGTGACTGAGTGCCCCATCCCCTCGCTGAGAAGGGACCTACTTGCTCAGTAAATCCCCAAAAATAATCCGATTCAAAGACCCTTACATGAAAGACACGCACCAAAAAAACTGTCTACTCTTGGCTTTGAGGGCCTGCCTCAGTCCCAAGCCAGAAGAGGTCTCCCTTCCACCCTGTATTGTTTCTCAAGTAAACCCTGCTGTCTGGGAGACAGAGGTCCCTCGCAGGGCTACTTACGTGCCGCCAGTTTAGATCTTGTTAAAGCCAAGTGCTGATTACCTATGGAAGAGACAGTATCTCTTGAGGCCTGAGGCCCAACAAGGTATCCAGCTTTTTATAGCCAAGTTTTTAAAGTATGGGCTGTTACGACCTTGCCAATCTCCATGTAATACTCCCATTTTTCCCATAAAAAAGCAAAATGGAGAATACCATTTGCTCAAGACCTAAGGGCAGTTAATGAGGCAGTGGTCCCAGTTCACCCTATAGTCCCTAATCCATACGCTTTATTAACCCAAGTCCCAGAAAATGCAACCTGGTTCACAGTACTAGACCTAAAGGATGCATTCCTCTGCATCCAGACTCTCAATACCTCTTTGCCTTTGAGTGGACTGATCCAGATACTCATAGTGTTTACCAGCTAACCTGGACTGTGCTGCCTCAAAGCTTCAGGGATAGCCCTCACTTGTTTGAAAATGCATTAGCAAAAGAGTTGAGAGAATTAAAATTGACCAATGGCTCTCTCTTACAATATGTGGACGATCTCCTAATTTCTAGTCCCACTAGAGAGGATTCAAATAAAAACATTATTCAGGTTCTCAACTTCTGGGGGAACAAGGATATCGAGTCTCTCCCCACAAGGCCCAGGTTTCCATGCAATAGGTTAAGTACCTGGGATATATACTCTCACCTAGGACTAGAACTCTAGCCCAAGACCGCAAGGAAGCTATTATGACCCTCCAACCCCCTCAGACTAAGAAACAACTGAGGGCCTTTCTGGGGATGGCAGGATTTTGCAGGATCTGGATACCTGGATTTGGGCTTATTGCAAAGCCTCTTTATGAGGCCCTAATAGGGGGGTGACCACAAGCCCCTAAACCGGGATAAAAATTATCAACAGGCATTCTTATATTTAAAGCAAAAACTGGGAACCGCCCCTGCATTGGGTCTCCCAAACTTAGAAAAACCTTTTACCCTCTATATAGCTGAGAGGCAAGGAATAGCTTTGGGTGTTCTCACTCAAAAGCTCAGGGGCCAGCCTAGACCAATAGCTTATTTCTCAAAACAACTTGATCAGGTGGCCACTGGGTGGCCAGGATGTCTTAGGGCAGTAACTGCCACTGCTCTGTTAGTAGACTAGACCAATAAGTTTACCCTGGGACAGCCACTGGAAGTTCTAACCCCTCACCAGGTACAAGGAGTCTTAGAGACCAAAAGACACCACTGGCTGACAGGTGGGCGATTACTTAAATGCCAAGTCCTCCTACTTGATTCCCTAGACATAACTCTTAAAGTCTGTCAAGTTTTAAATCTGGCCACTCTAATGCCAGATGCCCCACCCCAAGAATCCCTTATTCACTCCTGTGTAGAGACTATCGAACAAGTTTACTCTAGCCGGCCATATCTCAGGGATGAGCCCCCGTTCAATCCTGATGCAGAATGGTTTACTGATGGAAGCAGCTTTATACATAATGGAACAAAGTGAGCTAGTTACGCTATAGTAAACCTACAAACAGTTGTTGAGTCTGGAGCTCTGCCCTCCCAGACTTCTGACCAAAAGGCTGAACTAATCGCTTTAGTCAGAGCACTCCAGTTAGGAAAAGGTTTAAGAATCAGTATCTATACTGACTCTAAAGATGGATTCCTAGTGTTACATGCCCATGCTGCCATATGGAAAGAGAGGGGACTGCTAACAGCCAAGGGGGTCCCCTATAAAACACCAGGTAGAAATTCTAAAACTCCTAGAAGCAGTCCAGCTTCCAAAAGAGGTTGCAGTCATACACTGCAGGGGTCACCAAAAGGGTGATTCTTCCCTTATAAAAAAAAAATGCCCTAGCAGACAAGGCTGCCAAAGTTGCAGCCAGAGAACAGCCAGCCTTACAAGCTGCAGTTCTCCTACTTGATGACCAGCCTCTTCCAACAGTGCCATCCTATACACCAGAAGAGGTCAAGTGGGCTAAACATAGGGGACTAGGAAAAAATCTCTTGGGGTGGCTAACAAAAAGATAATAAGCTCCTCATTCCTGGGGACAAGTAATGGAAAATAATTAAACATCTCCATGGGTCCACTCACCTAGAGTTGGACTCCATGCTTATACTAATTTCTCAAGTGTTCCTAGGCAAGGGACTATCTAAAACTGTTAAGGATGTCACTAGGGCCTGTGAACTTTGCGCCTGCAATGACCCAAGGACTCACCCTATAACCCCACCTCTACTCCAGCCCATAAACATCGGGGAACTTATCCAGGGGAAGATTGGCAAATGGACTTTACTCAGATACCCCCATGTAAGGGATGGAAATACCTGTTGGTATTCATAGACACCATTACAGGAAGGGTAGAAGCTTTCTCCACCAGAACAGAAAAAGCAATAGAAATGTCAAAATTTCTGCTCAAAGAAATAATCCCAAGGTTTGGGTTACCAAAAAGCTTACAGAGTGATAATGGACCCACCTTCACTGCCAAGGTGACTCAACAGGTTTCCTCAGCTCTGGGTATTAACTATCGCCTCCACACTTCCTGGAGGCCTCAATCCTCAGGTAAGGTAGACAAAGCAAATCATGTTCTAAAAAGAATATTTGCTAAGTTATGCCAGGAAACTTTAGAAACCTGGGTCCCTCTCCTGCCTACTGCTCTTCTAAGAACAAGAATTGCCTCTAAGGAAATTTTAAAACTTAGCCCATTTGAAATGATGTATGGAAGGCCCTTTGTAACTTTAGATTTCTTGTTTGATGAGGAGACCCATAAACTAGTCTTCCAAATTGTTAACTTGAGCCAAGTTCAAAGAGCCCTCCAGGAATATGGAAACAAAGTGCTGCCCTTTCCCACAGAGGAAGAAGTTAAAGTTCCTGTCCAGTCAGGGGATTTTGTCTTAATAAAAACTTGGAAGGAAGGGTCCCCTGAAGACCAGCTGCAACCAAAATGGAAGGGACCATATCAGGTATTACTAAGCACCCCAACTGCCATTAAGCTACAAGGAATTGCTAGTTGGGTACATCTGTCCAGAATAAAACCTGTAACTTACAAGCCCCAGCAGGAACCAGGAGAAACCTACACTTGCGAGGCAATACAAGACCTCAGGTACTTGTTTAAAAAAAAAACAACACCATGTAGCGATGATTACAACAGTTCATAATTGCTTAAATATATCCAATTAAAGCTCCTAAAATATTTAAATATACTGTGAAAAAGTAAGATGTATGTTTTCAGTAAAAGAGTTTCATAAAATACAAAAAAATTTCATGCATAATCAGGATTTTGAGAATTTAACAAATTCTAAAAGTTCTTTTTAGCTTCAGCTAATTTTGAGATGCTTTAAAGGAAACCTGAGGCATCTTAGATATTAAGTTAACTAGGATTCTTTAATATGTTAAGTTAAATATAATCAGTCATAATTCTAGTAATCACAAGCAAGTAAGTCTCTTTATTGATTGCATATGTTTAACTATGCCTTTTAAGTCTTTTTGTCGTTACAGACTGTCAAACTGTTGTTACAAAGTGCTTCATCTTTAAGAAAATTTATCAGAAGCCAGTGGAAACAGTGGGTTACAATAGCCCCACATCAGATGATGGCTATGTGAGGATTGCAGCCCATACCCTCAGCCCTCTGGGCGCAAAAACAAAAGGCTATTCTGCCCCTGGGGCCCCTAGATTGGACATTCAGAGATTTTTACTCCCTGATAGGCAGAGTCAACGCCCATACTTAGCCTGGAAGCAGTTTCAGAAGACGGATCTTCACCCCTCTGCAACCCCATAAGATTATGGGAGTAAAATTTCTGAGGGGGAATGAGACAGGAAGGGGGCAGGGCACAGCCATTCAAGGAATGCTACAGCAATTAACATCAAAATGGCAGAAGATTCAACCCCTGGTAGGCCTTGAGGTTCAAGATGGTGGGAGATTTAACTTCTAATAGAACTTGAGCTTCATTATATGCTCATTGTAACATATTACCATGGTGAATGACATGCCCACAGTCACCATGGCAGTCCCAAGGCTAGCCACAAAAGGTCAAAGAGTAGGAAATGGCCAACTTCCTAGGAATCCCAACCCCTTCCCCAGAGTAGTTAGACTGGTCCTTCCACTTATTAGTATATGAAGCCACCGAGCCCATAAAAACTGGCAACACGGTGCCTCGCAGCCACCGTCTACCCCTCAACCCCCCATTCGGAGATGTCCCACACTCTGTCTATGGAGTATGTACCTACTTTTAATCTGAGCACCCAACCCCCACACCTCGTGGCATTTCTCTTGCCTTTCAATGTATCTCTCTGAATAAATCTACCTTTACTCAACTGTGGCTTGCTCTTGAATTCCTTCCTGTGCGAAGCCAAGGACCCACACTTGGCGGGGCAAATCCCAGGGGCTCAACCGAAGTCTGGGACACAGCCTTTCTCAGGCCCCACATCTGTTCTTCCTGCATCAGTTAAACTAAGTATATTTACAAATTCTGCCTTCTAAACTGATCCTAAAGTTCACATTCCAAGTCTTGCAAGATAGCCAAGGTGTACAGAATGTAAAGTCATCACACTGATGTTTCTCTGTTTATATACGCTATGAAAATGCCTCCTTAAGACCATCTCTATAGCCCATGCTGAGTGTGAATGCATCCCTAGTGCAGTTTATTCTTCTGCTGGTGCCGCACTTCTCAAGATGGGAGAATTTTAAAGGAACTTATTTGTAGGTTAAGAAAGTTATTCAGTAGATTGAAAGAGATACAGGTTTTTAAAACCTGAGAATATGGTTTTCCTGGCTGATTTTGGCCACTTTCCATTACTGTTTCATTTTAGGAAATATAGTTTTCATAAAAACATGGTATTGTTTAAGTTGTAATAGGCATATTATTGTTACTTGTAAATGAAAAAAGAAATATTTAAACATTTTTTCATCCTTAATTTCTAATATGGTAAACATTAACAGATAAAACTCACATAAACAAAAGCTCTTTGGGATCTTCAAATTTTGCAAAGTGAAACTCGGTCCTGAAACCAAAAGTTGAAGAACTATTGTTACGGAAACGACAGGCCAGTCAAGAAACAAGCACCACTCGGAGGGTTGGAGTACTCAGATGTATTACGCCGGCGGGCTCAGAGGGGCTTCTGCTCCAAAGCTCTGAGCACCTTCAAGATGTGCACATGAGGTTTTATAGGGTAAAGTACAAGCTTGGGGTATTTGGCCAATAGGCATGGAACAGCTTTAGCATCATTATCATCACAAAAGTGGAGGCGGGGAGGCAGCAAACCAACATTCCAAAGCCAGATATGTATCTTTGAAAATCCAGCTGGCTAGCAAAAAAACATGAACAGCAAACCAACACTAATTAACCTAGATTTACAAGTTAGTCCAGCGGAACTCAGATCAGTATTCCAATACTTAGACTTGTGAGCCCAGCCCAGCCTCTCCTTCACATTCCTAGACTTATGAGTTATCTTGTCAGACCAGCCCGGTTTTTCCTTCACACTATTACTTTAGATTATAAGAGAGCAGGAAGCAGGTGTTAATATAATATCTCCTTGTGTCTCCACTGCCATGTACATTGTAAGATTTCAATAAATGTTAATTGACTGAAAATGTGGGAATTTTGAACACAGATGTCAATAAGTGAAACTGATTTTTTTAAGGGAAACTTTTTGTTATCATCCTAAATGTTACATTTTTATTTCCTAGGTGCAACTCCCGAGCTATAATAACCTTAACCTGTTTCTTCTGCTGCGTGTTTGTGAATATAAAAACAATACTTTGGAGGGGGGTATAGCTCAGCAGTAGAGTGCATGCTTAGTATGCACAAGGTCCTGGGTTCAATCCCTAGTACCTCCATTAATAATACAAAATTAAAAATTAAATAAACTCCAATACTTTACTGAACCTGAGGGTGGTGCTTCTGGGCTGTCATCATAGGGGATAAGGTATTATTCAGAAAAATTTGAACCCTATAGAAAGTTTGATGGGGACTGTTAATTCGCAAATGCTCCCACCATAGAATGAGAGAGCTTTAGGAGGGAAAATAGTGTCTTAAAAATTGCCCAAGATTAAGGAGAAACAGCTGCATTAAAGAGCTTCTAGGCACAAACTATTTGATTTTAATTGCATGGAAGAAAATTGGCCCCAACTGGTTTGTTAAAGATTCAGAAACAAAAGAACATCAAGGAAAAACAAATAATGATTCAAGAACTGTTTTAAAGCAAGACAATGAGATTCATTTCAACCTCAATTATCCCTTAAGGCACATTTTCTGAAAACAAGGGAACTATTTCAATTAAAGTTTTCTAAACCTGCCTTGGAGCTTTAGTTAAGAAGCTGCAAATATATCAAATTTTTAAAAATGGTCTCCAATAAAACCTTAATTCTCTCCCTTATTAGAGGATTTTGTATTTCCCTGTTCTTTGATCTGAGATTCTCATCATTTACGTATGAAAGCTTCTGAAAACGCCTGAGGTCTTCAATCAGTCTTAATTTACAGTCTTAGATTAAACAATAATCAAAGTCTCTCTAAAATCCCACGTTCATCAAGTCTTTGCTCTTTAGCTCAGGGACCAGAAAACTTTCTATAAAGGTTTTGTGGGCCGTAAGGTTTCTATGGCAATCACTCAACTCTGCTTTTGCTGGAAAACAGTCACAGAAATATGTAAAGAGGTGAGTGTAAACTTTATTTACAGAAACAGGAATTGAGGGAGGAGGGTATAGCTCAAGTGGTAGAGCACATGCTTAGTATGCATGAGGTCCTGGGTTCAATCCCCGGTACTGCCTCCAAAAATAAATAAATAAATAGACCTAATTACCACCACCACCACCACCACCCCCCCGAAAAAGAAAAAAGAAACAGGAATTAGACCAAGCTTGGCCTTTCTGCTAAACAGTTTGCCCACTCTTGGTCTAATCAAATCCAAAAGCCTCACTCTGGCATCTCAGCAGAATATTCATCATTTGTTTCTGCCTAATCTTCTATTGTTCCTCAACATTAAATCTATTCTCTAAAGAAAAAAAAAAAAAAAAACTGTTGCCTGCCATTCCAATTCTACGAGGATCAAGCCATTACACACAGCAGTTGCCCTCAGACAGTGCACCCTGAGGGGAATTTAGGATGGAGGAAAACAAGAAGCATTCTGTGCTTTGGATACACTGGCTCCTAGATAGTTAAGACATATATCTAAGGAAAATTTTCGATGACCCCAGATTCTTGCATCTTCCTATACATAGAAAAGCACTAAAGTCATTAACTTGAGATGTCTGTTCTTTGTGATTAGCAGTAATCTTTTTATGTTTGACTACATGTTTTTTCCCGGCAAAAAAGTTCATATATATCTTGACTCCTCCCTTGTCTCTTCAGAGCAGTTCTCAGAGCTGAGAGGCTGTCTCCCAAGCTTCAGTCCTCAGTAAGGTCCTAGAATAATACTTAAGTCACAGCTTTTAGGTTGAGCATTTTTATTTCATTTGACAAATTCAAGTGTCCCCACATTTCCCAAATGCTCTGCTTATCCCTGCTTATTCAGGATTTGCATACATGAATCCCTCACCAGGAATAGCTTCTACCCCTTATTCTGCCTTTCCAAGTCCGACCCATCCCTTGGAGGTCTGACTACACCTTCTTTATGAAGCTTTTATGGATAACTCCAACAAACATTCCTCTTTCCCTTTACTCAGTCCTTCATGACTATCCATAGCCCTTAGTATGGCAAAATATTCTGAAATTATTGTAGCTCATTTAGTCAATTACTCTACTATAACACTCCAACTTATACTGGTCTTTAATTGTCTTGTTTAGATAATCTAAATCTTGCTATAGAGGGCAAGAGCCTACTCAGGATTGGATTTACTGAAAAGCTAATTAAACTTTCACTTTAGGGACCTTTACTTGCTCAGGTCCCTGTACTTAATTTTGTATTTATCATTCTCTATTTTCTTACTTAAAAAGGGCCTCCAATTTTGTAATAGCTTCAGGATCCACAAAACCTGGATCTGTCCCTGGGTTCACCACAGGCCTGGCAGAAGGCTGGTACAGCAGAGATTACTTTATATCTTAATCTCCATTTTCCTTGCTGGAAGGCTTGCCTCCAAGGTTGTTGCATGAGGGAGACATACACATCTATCTTGTTTAAATAACTGTTTTTGGAGTCTTTCTGTAACAGCAGGTTAGACCTTCCACTATAAGCTGGTCATAGTAAGTGCTCAAAATATTTATTGAACTAAGTGTCACCATTAACTAAGAAACAGATCAGTGCAGACCTGCTATTCAGAACCATTCAGCTCCTCATCTAACCAAAGCATTTGTGCCACATTTGCATTTTATAGAATAAAAAGTGATAGGAAATATTTACATAATAAAAGTATAATTGGTTATAACTGCATTTCGTGTTTTAGGGAAAGTGATTTACTTTTGGAGAATCTTTATGAAGCAAATTAGAGCAGTAGTTTGCATAGGTGGCCCCATTAAAATGGACCGCTTACTTCACTTGGGCACAACTCATCAATACTTTGCTTATCAACTCCAGGCCCAAGAGGAAGGAGATCGAAGCAGGGAATCTAGTGGTGTGTGTGTGTGTGTGTGTGTGTGTGTGTGTGTGTGTGTGTGTGTGTGTGTGTGTGTGTGTGTTGGAGGATGGGGAGGTGGGGAGTAGAGACAAAGAAAAGACTGTGAATGTTCAGTTAGTTGAATGGCAGGAAATATGTCAAATAATGTAGAGTGTAGCTAGGAGCAGCTATCAATCAGTCTGTTATTACTTCAGTGAGTAGCAAATGGTAAAACAGGGTAGGAGGCCATAAAAACAGATTGCCTATTTTAGTATCTAGACTGTCTATTTTAGTGAGCCCTAATCAGTTTTCCAGAAGAGAGGGAAACCCCAATGTCATTCCAGAGAGGCCTGAGTCCTGTATTTCATCAAGGGAACCATGTTACTTGTTGAAAAAGATCAGTGGCAGCTATGAATATCATTCATTTTAAAGAATGGCTATCTGTGATTTCTGTGTCAAGTTATTAAATTTAGTACATATTGCAATCTCCTCTCTTCTGCTACAAACCCCTAAAATAGTAGGTAAAATTATATATATATATAATACATACCATATTATACATAATTTTATATATATATACACACACACATATATATTTAAAATTTGGGGCTGTACTCAAAAGCAAGAAGAGGAAAAATAGCCAAGGACCAAAAATGGGGAAATTTCCTTCAAACAATAACAATAAATACCCAGGAATCCACAGTACCAAGTAGAAGCCAAAGCCTCAGAACCCACAGGAATCAGGACTGAACATAAGCCATGGGCAGATAGAAGCAAAAGCAGAACATACAGTGGTAAAAGCTGGAGGCCCAGTTAGCACTGCCCACTCATGAACAGAATCCCCAAAGAAAAGTACCTACCCAGAGCTTGGGCAGAAACAAAGTCACCTGCCTAACCGCTCTGTTATGAAGACAATAGAACAAGGTAGTGAGACAGACTGTCGGGGTAAGGAAGAACAAATTAGATTGAGTAGTCTTGGAAGGCCAAAATGATGCTTGACCTGAATGGTAAGAAGTTGCCAGCCACACTAAGATTTAGGGGAAGAGGAAAGAGCAATTTGAAAGGCCCTAAGGCAGGAAAGAGGCCAGTGTGGCTAAAGCTTACTGAGAGAGTGAAGGAGTGGTAAGAAGTGAGATTAGCGGAAGAATGGGGCTTAGAATATTTGTAACTTTTCACCAATATGGCAGTCTAAACTGAGGCAAGACATCCCTGTGACCTAAGCACAGAGAAGTAATGGATAAAATACAAAAATACATTTAAATACATGGTTTATTTATAAAACAAAAGAAAGAAATCCCCAACTGCTAGAAATGAGTATCAGAGTGGTAAGAAAAAGTTGAAGCCAAAGCTGAAGCCAGATAGCTCCTGCAGTAAGCAGCACTGTTACAATTCCAGTCTGTGGCCTATAACTGGTTCTAACACCTCCATGGCTTAAGATCTTCCTTATCACTCTAGCTTAGGTGTTAGCAAGCTACAGCCCACAGGCCAAATTCAGCCCACAACTGGTTTTGTAAAAAAGTTTTATTGGAATTCAGCCATGCTCATTCACTTGCATATTGTCTATGGCTGCTTTCATGCTATAGTGGCTGAGATGAGTATTTCTGACAGAGATCACGTGGTGCACAAAGTCTAAAATATTTATTCTCTAGCTTTTTACAAAAAAAAAATTGCCGACTCCTGCTCTAGCTCTTTCTCTAAAAAAAAAAAAAAAAAAAAGCTTTGTTGAGATATAATTTACTTGCCATAGGTTCACCAGTTTAAAGTGTACAATTCAATGGTTTTTAGTATATCTACAAAGTTTTGCAACAATCACTATAATCTGGTTTTAGGGTATTTTTATTACCCTGAAAGATACTTTATACTTAATAGCAATCATTCTCATCCCCCTTACTCTTCTGTCCACTCCCCAGCCCTAGGCAACCAGTAAACTACTTTTGGTCTCTGCAGATTTGTCTATTCTGGTTACTTCATATAAATGAAATCATACAATATGTAGCCTTTTGTATCTAAAAAGAACAAAACAACAACAACAACAACAAAACAAGTTCATAGATACAGAGAATAAATTGGTGGTTACCAAAGTCAGGGGGTGGGGGTAGGAGAAACAGGTGAAGGAGGTCAAAAGTTAAAAAGAAAAAAAAAGCAATTCCAGGGATAGTTTAACTGATTTACCACTGTACCATCAGAACTAAACTGTGCTTTTCATAGTAGGTAAGCAAACAATATTTGCTGAATCAACTAGCTAGTCAACTCTTGGTTAAAAACAACAACAAAACAAAACAAAAATGAACCAAGAAGGAAGGAATAGGGGAGTATAAGAAGCAATGGTGAAGAAAAGTCATTAAACATGTTGATAAATTGTGCTAGTTTATGAGACTAGCATACCCTTGTAGCTAAAATCTAACAAGGACAGTAAGAGAAGAAGAAAAAAAATTACAGACCAATCTTATTCACAAACATAGTTGCAAAAATCCCAAATAAAATATAAAAGAATCAAATTTAATTTCACTACCAAAAAGGATTATCATAGGAATGGCTCAACATTAGAAACTTTATTAATATAGTTAGAAACAACAGAATCATCTCAATATGTATCCAAAAAGTTAAATTCAACACCCATTCATGGTTTAAAACATCTACCTGCCATTGTATAAGCATAATCTTGAACCTCTGGGGGGATAATAAATCAGTGAGATATACACAGCCTTTGAACCTCAGATGGAAATGTGGGCTTAATCTCATAATTTCCCAATGATTGAAGTAGACAGATCTTTAGTGTAACCAAGAATTATTTCGTATAATAATGGTTTTGCATGAGACTGAAATTTTCTATAATAAAATGTTTTAAAAATTACCTGGAACATCTATAAAATATTTAGATTTCAGGCCCAATTCCAGAGATTATAATTTAGTAGATTTAATGTGGGATCCAAGTAAATACATTAATCTCTGCTATTAATTCTCTTGCCTGCTCCCAATCCCTAACCACTCCCCTCCCCATGCAGTTGTTCTTCAGATCACACTCTGAGAAGCACTCTAATAGAGTATCTGGTTCATTTCAAGTGATACTTTGAAACGAATATGTTCTTCATTACAGATAGTTACTCATTATTAGACATTTTGTTTTGATTTTAAAATAACAACCCTGGAGAGATCAACACTGCCCTCTAAGACAGACTACAGATCTCTCCCAGTGCTCCAGAGGCAGCTGAATTTCCAAGAAGTCTGTCAATGAACACATTTAGAAGGCATCCTATCCACCGTACATATTTAGATTCAAACCAGAGTTTGAAGAAAACACAGGGTTTTTGGCTAATTACCTTCCCTGAATTTCTGAACTGTGTATAACCTGCTCTTGAGCACTCTTCACACTTTGCCCTCCTTCTTTACTCTTCCACATACCACCTTTTCCACCTCCCCTCCACAGAGAGAACCCCATGCCCAAAATCCAAGGTAGGGATCTGTCTAGAGAGTCTATGCACATTTTTTTTTTTTTTAAATTTAGTAAAAGAGAAGGAGCTATTAGGATATACTTTCTCTTATTTTCCAACTCTGACTTAAAGTCTTCAGCAATAGTCTCTGGAAGATCAGAATTCATCATTTTGAAGATAAGTTGTTATGCCCCACATCACAACCTTTCCTACTCTCTTCAAGTCCACTGCCCACCTTATTTGAAGCAGACGACTTTGCCTCCTACTTTTAAGAACAAAACAGAACCCCCTAGAATAAGCTCCCCTGAGCTCTTTCTCTCTCTTCTACTTCTCCTTTCTTTCAGTCTCACTAAAAGAGGAGACCCTCCCCCTATTCAAAGCTCACCCTTCCTCTAGACGTCTTACTCACACCTTCTTGCTCCATCTTTTCTCTCTTTTCTATACTCAACTTCTTTCTGGAAATAGTAACTTTGGCCTGGCTCTTAGTCTCGTCTTTTCTATTTGTTGTTTTCTCCTTTCCCCTACCACTCTCTTAAATTCCAACCTATTTCCCTTTCCAACCCAACTTCCCCTCCACCCCCCCTCAACTGCCTCTCCTCTACACATACCAGTCTTTCCTCAACTCTTTATAATACGTCTCTCATTCTTCCTTTACCACTCTTTTCCCAAAAGGTCACCTTTCAAACTGGCAAGCCAGTGGCTCCTTTACACTCCTCATTTTCCTTGGCATCTTTGCAGCATGTGGCGCTGCTGACCTCTTCTTTCCTAAAACACTATCCTGCCCTGGTTTCTATGACATTACTCTCTCCTTGTTGTGTCTCTCTGATGGCTCCTTTTCAGATACACTTGATACAGCATCATGAGCTGCCAGCCTCCAAAATGTTAGCATGGCCAAAGGCACCAGAGCACCTAACCTTTTAGGGTTTTTGTGAAGGTTAAATGAGATAATGCATAGAAAGCAGTTGGTACTATGACTGGCATACAGTAAAAATCATTCAATAAATGGTTGGGATGATGATAATAATGAGTTCATTATTTGCTTCTAGCTTCATATATTCTCTTTGAGTGATCTCACCCACTCACAGTGCTTCAATTCCCATATACAAATTGAGGACTTTTAAATTAATATTGCCAGAATTTGAGATGTCATTCAAGGTACATATCTTCCACTGCTTATCAGACATTTCCTGATAAAATTGGGTACTCTTACAGCACCTTTTACATGGCCAGTAATATTATACTCTGGAGTTAACATCGTAGTCTTTCTCACTACTAATGAGTCTCCATGTGAAGCTCATTCTCACCAGAGAACAAAACCCTTCTACCACACAATCAGATTAAGGGTGGATAGGGTGGTACTTTGATGACTGGCTCTTGAAAACTATAATATATATTCCTAAGGTCATATGCCTTCCCCAATCCCACTTCAGAATCACTGCTTGACTGGGAGCTCACCAATGACATTTTTTATGAATTCCAGTACAATTACAATTTAATTGTAAAATACAATTTAATGAAACCATATTTCTACTTATGTCAATAAAGTTGGTCTTAAACATTAACTTTATCAGTTTATGAAGTCCTAGTCTATGCCTTCTTTCTTCGCCTGGGCATGTTCCACAAGCCCACTGGCAGTTAATGGACCACCAGTTTCTGCATGCATGCTGTAAAACCTATGTAGACAGTCTCTGAATATGTGTAAAAAATGTTCCTAATTGTTTGTGGAAATGAATATATACTCTCAGTGATTTTATTTTCTGGCAATTATCAAAAGAGGTCCTATCTTTTTTGCAGAAATGGGATACACTGAATGCTCATCATAAAAGAAATTGCCACATATTTAAGACATCTAGAAAACATGTCCATTCTTATGCATTCTAGTGAGTATTATTGATGCTAAATGACATAATTTTAATAGCCTTCTTTCTACACATAATCATCAATTGAAAGTTTTCATGAACATTAATAAGCTAAAAATTAAAATTAAATTAAATTAAATTAAGTCCAGCTAAGACATAAGAGGGCTACATCCAAGGCAATGGGGATGAAGAACGGGGTAAAGACTTTCTGTTTATCACTAGCTTTCAGCCAAAAACAAATGTACCAACAAACAGCAAATATCTCATATTGAGAAGAAATGTTTCTGGCTTCTGAAAATATAGTTTCTTTTCAGTCTTGACGTATAAATGTATGACAACAGATTTCCAGACTGATGGGCTGTTATTAAATAAAATTTTAAATGAAAATTTCATTCACTTGAAAATATATATTGAGCTATGTAGCAGGCACTGTAGAGAGGAAAGAGTCTCTGCCTTCTGAAAACTTGGAGGTTAATGGGGACCACAGATTAATAAACCAAGGAAAGGAAGGGCAGAGGCAACAGCACATGCAAAGGCACAGAAGTCAGAGATAGGACAGCTCTTTCCACAAATACTTCTATGTCGCTAGAGGATAGGAGCAGTTGTGAGGGGAGATATTAAGGTTGGAGAGAGGGGAAAGGGTCAGCTATGCCATACTAAGAGACTGGATTTTATTCAGTGAGCAGTGAAGAACTCTCTGATAGACAAGAAAAGGAAAAGACTGATGGGGAAGTAAATCAGAGGTAAAGAGATTAGTTGGAGGCTATTATAAACGTCCAGCTAAGATATAAAAGGGCCAAACCCAAAGCAGTGGGGATAAAACTTTGTTTCTCACTAGCTTTAAGAAATTGAATCATGATGTACCTTGATGTAGTTTTCTTCCTGTTTCTTGTGTTTAGGGTTTGGTAAACTTCTTGATCTATGGTTTTATAGTTCTTATCAAATTTGAAAAATTTTCAGTCATTATATCTCCAAATATTTTTCTGTACCCTCCTTTCTCCTTTGGGGACTCCAAATATACTTATATTAGGTCACCTAAAGTTGTCCCACTGATACTTTTTTTATTTGTAAGTCTTTTTTCTCAGTGTGTTTTATCTTGGATTGTTTCTACTGCTGTATCTTCAAGTCTTTATCTTTTCTTCTGCAAACTTTTAATTTGCTGTTAATCTCATCCAGTGTATTTTTCATATACAATGTTGTATTTTCATCTCTAGAAGTGAGACCGAGGTCTTCTTAAATATCTTCCATATCTCTACTTAACATATTCAATCTTTTCTTTAGCTTCTTGAACATATGGAATACAGACAGTTATAACAACTGTTCCAATATATTTGTCAACTAATTCTATCTTCAGTGCAATTCTTGATTTGCTTCTATTAATTGATTTTTCTCCTCATTATTGGTCATTTTCCTGATTCTTTGCATGCTGATAACTTTTTTTTTTTTTTTTTTTTTTGATTCCAGACATTGTGAATTTCATTTTGGGGCTGGTACTCTGAGAACTAGGCTCTCTGTTCTTTTCCAGTGGTACTTTCCCCAGCTTCAGGTAGTTTCCTTAAATTCATATTCTGATCAGTATTTAGATGAAGCCTCAATGGAGACTCTTTGTAGATCTCCAGAATGTTCCCTCTCTCTATAGTCTTCTTCTCTTCAGAATGCTGCTCTGTGAATTCTAGGTGCCTTGGCCTTCCCAGATCTCCAGCTCTATCTTCTTAGTTCAGGGAAACTGTTGAGCTCCACTTGGCTTCTCTCTCCAAAAGCAGGACTTAGAGTTAAAACATATCATGGAAATAAAATCAACATGACTTGATAAACAATTGGAAAGGGAGAAATGGAGGATGTTGACATGAGGAGAATGATGGTATCATTCCCCAAGTTGGGGGATTCATGAACAAAAACATAGACTGGGGCTAGATAGAAGAGAGGAGATTAGGAGCTTGGTTTAGGGCATGTTAAGGCTGAGGTCCTTATGGACATATACAGCTGAATTTATTCTTCTTTTGCTCAGAGGGAATAAATGAATTAGAGGGTGCAGATTTCAGAGGCATGCACTCATGAGTCTGAAGCCATTGATTAAGTCATCCAGGGAGCATGTACTGAAAAAGAAAAGAGGATGGAAAACGGAAGTATGGAGTACTCTTAACATTTAAGGTGCTACAGAAGAGGGAAAGTCAGTAAAGAAACTGAGGAGTACACAGAGAAGGATGAGGAGAGCCAAGAGAGACTTGTCATTAAAGCCAAGAGGTAAGAGGAATTTCAGAAGGAAAGAGTATTCTGTAGTGTCCAATGCTCTAGAAAAGTAAGGCATGATAAGAACAGAAAATTGTCTTTTAGCAATTATAGCAATTTGGAGGTCACTAGTGGTCTTTAAGGAAAAATTAAAAAAAGAGTGACTGTCATTCACTTGTTCATTTGTTTGTTCATTCATTCATTCAATGGACACTTAAGTACCAGTGTCTAGTGATATAAAGATGAATGAGAGCCTCTTCTCTGAGGGAATTCCCTGTCTAACACACAACTGTTGAAACAGCTTGGTAAGTGTTAAAATAGAGTGACATGTGAAGGACTTGTTGGTAGCATAAAAAGAATGTCAGAGAAGCTTCCTCAGAGGAAAAACTAGAGTTGAAATCCAGAATGAAGAAGAAGTCATCATTTTGGAGAGGGACTGGATGACTCAAAACAGGAGGGGTAAAAACCCAAGAAGTGGGTACTTAATCTTTTGAATTCCTCATGCTATTAGGCTAACAGAATTGGATCTAGCTAGGATTCTTGGTAGATCTTCAGGAAATAGAACCATACTCTAAAAGAACTGCTGAAGAAATACCAGATCTTAAGGGTAGGGCACTTCCAATAATGAGAAGGATGAAAAACTGTTTATAAATAAATGACTCCTCTGTTTTGGAGTCCTTACCTTACTGACTGGTGCTAACATTGTTCTATCCCTAAAACATTTACCTCCTAAATCTAAAGGTGATGACCTTGTCAGTTCTAATCCTGTCTTTCTAAAGTGACCAATTTGAGTTTCATATCTTACTATGAGTCAGAAAAAGGAAAGATTTTTCTTGTACATCTGAAGATTTTTTTTACAATTAAAATATTACTTTACACCCATATTTTTGGTAACTTGCTAGATACAATTTTCACTGACAAATGTGAATGTACTGATTCCTCAATTTTGAACTTCTTGTTAAAGGATGGGGTATGAGAAAATGTAAACTATTCATGGAATATGATGAGTAAAGCTTGCAAATCAACATATTCTTTCAGACACTTTTTTTTTGCATAAAAGAGCAGACAGTCAATCCTAACACATTTAAAAAAACAGTTTAATAGTAGAATCTCCAAGTTACCCCATATTCCATCTACTACACTTAACTCCAAAGTAGTCAGATTCCAACAAGTCTGAGAAGGGAAGATAAGCCAAGACAGCTTAGAAAGCAAGAAAAATCCGAACTTTCTAATGAGACTTCTTTTTCTGGGACTGTGGCGTTAAATGCCTGTCTGACTCAGCTTCAGGGAGAAGAAGGAAATTGTCAATAGCTCAGAGTTACCCCATAGGAGGCATAAGCACATTTGACAAATGTTTTTCCAACCTGGAAGAACAGCTATTCTCTCCTCAGATGCTTTCTAGTCAAAGTGAATTACTATATCCCTTTAAAGAGCAACAGCTTTTCTGCAAGGGAGAGAACTGGTACCAGTTTCCAGAAAGGAAGTTTAAATTTTGTAGAATCTAATACATTAGGAGAAAGGAATATAGTCTGCACTTCAAAGTGTTTTGTTTCTAGGCCTTCACCTACTTGCTTAGAAACTTTACTTCATCCAAATCTCCCTTCCAATGCAGATGTCTGTGAGAAAGAAGGACAGCACAAAGACGTTTTTCCAATAGTAATTCCCAAGATGTGAGCTGCCCAGAATGATGAAGTGCAGCCCTGCTGTCAAGTCCCAAGACAGTCATGGTCTGAGTTCTCTTGACACATGCTTTTATGCAGTTTTAGCAAAAGAAGCCTAAATTTAGGAATAGGTGACAAAATTCCATCCTTTGTACCACATCCTCTTGTGCTAAAACAACCTCATTCTCCCAATCATACATGATTTGTGTATGGGTTGTAATTAATTCCAGTCTGTCTAAGACTAAGATAATTAAAATATAACTGGGTTTTTGGTTTTTGTCCAAACTGCTATTTATCCTAATATTTGAATGGAGGTGACAATAGGTGCTTCCTGTGATATGAAGAGGCATTTCTAGAAAAAGTTGTAAAGAAGATTTGAAAAGGGACTGAGTATAGTGAGAACACACTGCCAAGTTGTATGACAGAGAAAGGAATGGCTAGTTTGGACATTTTTTCAGACAGTATTCAAATTGGTACCTTAGTAGCTGAGGTTCAGGAGGCTCTGAAGAGGGTATTTTAAATCTAGAAGTTAGGAATGCAAATGGACATGGTTTGAGATATTGCTACTTCTACTGTGACTAGAAAAGTTACATGTGGGAATTCTGGTATAGGCTGGGAGTAGACAGGAAGTTGTTTGGAAATAATTATAAAAGCATGATGTGTGTGTAAACCCATGCCAAACTAAAGTAATATGACTGTGTCCATAATTAATTGCCTATGGGTTCAATGATATTGCTTATGAGGAAGAAGGATTGATTTCAAAAAAGCTCTTTTTCAAAATCTCCTTATTATCAGTCTAGAAAATTTAAGCGGCAAAAAGATACTGTTACAGGATGTTAGCTAGGAGAATTATGGTATGAACATGTCATTAAATGTTAATTAAAGTAGCACCAAATAGAGACTTGGAAAGAGGGAGGAAAGGGCATGTAAAGGCAGAGGGGAGAGAGCTTTTCCTGGGCTTTTCTCTCAGAGGAGTGGCTGGCAGGGGTCTGGAGGATATTGTTCATTCCAGAGAATGCAGAGAGGCAACAGATATAGAAAAGACTAGGAAGATACATGGTGCTCCGATCCCAGTGGTTCTAGGGAACAAATTTAGGAGGTTCCAGTTTGGTCTGCCTGGGAAGCAGATGAATATGGAATTTTATGGCTTAACTTTCTGATTTCTGACATTTATTATGCCTCTGATCTCACTATTAAGGGAAAAAAGGTGTCAAGTTACAAAACCTGGCTAAAATGCAAATATTAAAAGAAACAACTTCAAGTGTAGGTCATTAGCCAATCACCAAGTATAAAGATTATAGGTAATACCTTTTCCAGCTTTTTTTGAAGAAGCCTGGGTATGAAGAATGTTTACAGTTCTTTATAATATGAACTTTAAGAAGGAAACAGAAAAAGTGGATGCCCCCTCATTATCTATAAACTGTTTAAAATTCGTTAGCCTGGTATTCAAGGCCTCCCACGACCTGGTCTTAACCTCTCCAACCTTATTTCTATTACCCTAGACTAGAGCAATGATGAGTAACTTTTGGTCCACTAGCCTCTCAATATAATTTCAAATACAGCCTTTCAGCTTGAAGGGTCTGAGGAAGTTATTTAATCTGCCATGAAGGAAATGTTCTTGTCTTATTCTAGCTTGATATATTTCTTTGGTTGAACCTTTACCACCCTTTTGTGAAAATGTGGGCTCCATAAGGGCAGGGAATGTATCTATCTTGCTCACTGTGTATCTCCAGTGCCTAGCACAGTGCCTGACACATAATAGACACTCAATAAATATTTATCAAATGAATGAATGAATGAATGCATGAATAAAAGAATGTAAGACTGTAGGACTGGAATGTCCAGACAGTGAGTGGGAGATGGGAGAAGAAGAAGTACTCTAGACCGAACAAGAGTAAAGGTTGAGGCAATCTTAAAGATGATGTTTTCTGAGGCTTAAGGGTGAATCAGCTTTATGGGCATTTATTTATAGAACAAATGGTCAGAGCTAAGAAAGGGGCAGAATTAGAACACTACTCAAGGAAGATTAACATGGCAGTAACCTGAAGGACGGATTAAACTGGATGAGGCTGGAGCCAAGGAACTGAGTAGGAGAGCCTGGGAGTAGTCAGTGACCATGAGAATAGACCAGACGCAACTTAATGGAGAGACACTGCAGAGGTGGAATCTATTGTTCCTGAAAAGTGACAGAAGAGTCAGAGATGGCTCCAAGGTGCCTGGCCTGGGAAACTGTCACAAAGATGGTGATGGCAATAGGAGTAGCATTAACACAAGTAGGGAACACAGGAACCACACAGGTTACCAGATCACCAGGAAAATTCACATAGCAACAAAAACTATGATGGAGCATCAAGAAAAACCCAAATATCTAAATTTTAAGTAATCCATCTATAATGATATACCAAATAAAATTTATACTAGATCCTTAAATTAGATTTTTCCCTCCCTGAATCTCCTTGTCCTCACCAGGGACAGATTAGCCCTGATCTCAGGTAGCTCTGTTTCAGTTGTTAGCAGTTATTTCAGCCTTGACATATCCAAAACACTTAGCAATTAGTCAGTATGAATTATAAGGACAGAAGAAATAAGAGAAGCATATTAACTGAGCTTTACCTTTGATCTGCTACATGAGCCTCTGATGAACTCCTTGATAATCCTTTTCTGGCTCAGGGCTGTAAAGATGATGTTTCCTCTGCTTAGACTACCTTTTCTCCACTCCTCTCAGGTCTAACTCTTACTCATCTTTCAGGTTTCAGTTTAAATGTCATCTCCTCACCAACTCACATCTAAAATCTCCACTGTTATTCTCATTTATAGCAACTTGTTCTTTCCCTTAATAAAAGTTGTCACAATTTGTTGATTATATGTTTCTTTATGTATTTATTTACTATCTAACTCCCACATGACTGTAAGTTTCATGAGGGCAGGGTCTATATTTTATTCTCCCACTCTTCACCTAGCATCTGACAAAAAGCCTCATGTTCTATATGTATCTGTTGAATGAATGAACAATTAATCCCAGGTCTCACCTGGGGATTAATTCCTGCTATGTTTTCTAGTTATTTTATAAAAGAATTTGGAGGTTTTTTCCCTTCTGGTCCCAGGTGCTTCAGGATCTGCAGGCCCTGGCGCAGACATTGCCAAGTCCAAGAACCACACCACGCACAACCAGTCCCGAAAATGGCACAGAAACGGCATCCAAAAACCCCAATCACAATGATATGACTCTCTTACGAGGGGTGGACCCCAAGTTCCTGAGGAACATGTGCTTTGCCAAGAAGCACAACAAGAAGGGCCTGAAGAAGATGCAGGCCAACAACGCCAAGGCCATGAGTGCATGTGCTGGGGCTATCAAGGTTCTCATAAAGCCCAAGGAGGTCAAGCCCAAGATCCCACAGGGCCACAGCCGCAGGCTCAGTTGACTTGCCTACATTGCTCACCCTAAGCTTAGAAAATGTGTTTCTGCCCTCTTCGCCAAGGGTTTCAGGCTCTGGTAGCCAAAGGCCAAGGCCAAGGCTTAAACTAAGGCCAAGGCTGCAGCTGCAGCTTCGGCTCGGGCTCAGGCTCCCAAAAGCTCCAGAGTGGTGGCCTTCATCTGTGGATGTGAGGATAGAAGGACTGGTGTGACTCTGTGGCTACTGTCTGCATGGGGGTCGTGTCTTCCTGTGCTGTTTGTACAAATAAACCTGAGAGGTAGGATTAAAAAAAAAAAACTGGAGGATTTTCAAGGAATATTGTTAGTATTCAGTTTCAAGTTTAAGAAAAAGTTTTCTCATAAGAAAACATGTCAGAATTCTTTGAAGAAACATTCGCCTCTGAGGTATGGTTTCTAGAAGCATTATATGTTTGATCAACTAAATCATCTTTATAAAAAGCTAAATAAAATCTTACTTCAAGGGGATATATATTCTATGTTTGCACTGAGTGAGATATACAGTTCACAGAAATACTACTTATTATATATAATGACAAACCCAAGTCAAAATTTCCAGGATTCATTTCTTGCTAACAACAATATTAATTATGAGTTGACATTGTTCAGACACATACATAAAAAATATTAAAAAGAACAGTTCCTCTCCTTTCCCTTGAGGTTTTTATAAAGAAATGAGACATGAATAAGAAGACTGAAATAGGAGACATTTTGGGAAAGCCTTTGTTTTTTTCCATTTCTAATTTATTTTCTGATTTTGCCTTTTGTTTCATACTCCTTCTTGTGGCTCTCACCCCTTTTTTCTCTGCTTTTGTCAATTTTCTCCCATTTCTTTGTTTTAGTGATATTAAACATGCCTCCCAAATTCTAGCATTTACTGAAAACAAATTGCATTTTTTTCTCCTTTCCTGGTAATCAGTTCCAAATATCCCAGAGAAGAGTCATATTTTTCTCAAATGTTGATACAACTACTACCCAACCAACTCCTGTGACATGGGGATCAGAAGAAAGAGGTACTCAAGGGCGCATATCTAGGGCTCACATCTAGGGCTCATGGCAGATAACTTGATAAATTATAGCCACCAAATGCTCTATAAAGAATATCTGCTTCCCATTACCACCTACAGTCATAATAAAAAATATCCTTTGGGAGTACCAAGGAGAATAAATAACAAATGTACAACTCTTTACAAAATAATTTTCATTCATGATCTCATTTAATTCTTTCAACAGATCTGTGAGGTAGGTATTATTATTATCATCCCATTTTACATAAAAAGAAACCAAAGTTCAGAGAGACAAAATGACTTTCCTAAGTTTACTCACTTAGTAATTGCCAAAATTAAGGCTCCAAGTAGGCCACAACTCCATAATTTGTGCTCTTTCTACCACAGCAAAAATAAATTTCCCTAATAAGAGTAGGAAAATTGGAACAGGAACAGTGACAAAGGAACAAGATCTGAACTTAGGGAGCTTTATAAAACCATAATGTGGTTAAAGAATCCTTCAGGGAACTCCTCCTGCTTCATTCCACCTACCCTTCTCCTTCAAAGCAAATGTTCATAAACATCTTATACAGCAGAAGTTGTCCTAGTGAGAAGAGTCACCAACTATTCACAGGCTACTCTATCCAGAAGTGACTTATATTCTAGTCAGACAGCAGTCTGTGAGTAGGCTCTCCAATTCAAGCCTTATCATCTCTTGCCTGGACATTTCCAAAAGCCTCCTAACAAGCCTTCATGCCTCTGATCTTGTCCTCCTTCAGTTCATCACCCACAGTATTACCAGTAATGTTTCTGAAGTACAGATCTGTTCATGCCCTTCATGATTAAAATCCTTCAATGGCTTCTGTTATGGGCTGAATTGTGTCCCCTAAAAATTCATATGTTGAAGTCCCAACCTCTAGTACCTCTGAATGTGACTATTTGGAAATAGGGTCTTTAAAGAGATAATTAGGTCAAAATGAGGCCATTAGAGTAGACCCTAATCCAATCTGACCAGTGTTCTTATAAGAAGAGGAAATTCAGACACAGACATATACAGAGGGAAGACCATGTAAAGACACAGGGAGAAAACAGCCACCTGCAAGCTAAGCTTTCAGGTCTCAGAAGAAACTAAACCTGTTGATACCTTGGTCTTGGACTTCTAGTCTCCAGAATTGTGAGAAAATTAATTTCTGTTGTTTAAACCCCCAAGTCTATGGTACTTTGTTTAGCAGCCCTCAAAAACTAATACAACTTCCCAATGCCTACAACACAAAATACAAACTTATTAGTGTGGCATTCTAGGTCCTTTGTGACCCAACTCCTGCTTCTACAGCATTATTTCTGGCTATGTCCTATATTTGACCATATACTCTAGAACACTAAATGTTTCTTGTCTCCATATCTTTGCCTCTAGTGCTCTTGTCTCTTTCTCATTTTATCCTCTAAGACTTAGCTCCTCACAGCCCTTACCTCCAGGCTGAATGAGTTATCCTTCCTCTACTAATGTGTGATGTCCTGGAAGGGAGAGGTTGTCTTATTCATGTTTATATCCCCAAACTCCATCACACTGGTCCATTCATAGGCAGATATCAATATATATCTATTGAACTGAACTGAAGATGAGTGGAGAGGAAAGAGTGGCAGGGAAACTCTGTCTTAGTGGCAGTTCTCTGTCTTAGTGATCTCCTTGCTCTACAGTGAAAAGTCAACTCACTCCTCTTTGTCAAGGCCTTAGGTTGGCAGCTTCCTTGTTAAATTTCAAAGTTAAGAAAAAGCTGGTACTATGGAACTCAGGACATTGAGAACAAGATTCATGAGTTTCAGCTGTCTCCACTATGTCTTTCTCCCCCTCCTCTAGAAGAAGCCTACAGCTTCTTCCTTAATTAGGTTCTTTGGATTCCCAATTCGGTCTAAATGTGGGTGTTCCTGTCAGGTATAAGTAACTCCTGAAGGAAGTAAGAATTCTCTTTTTCTCTTCCCCCATCCCTATTTCTCTCCATACATTGTTCTTACTCTCTCCTATCAGAGAAGGGCTTCTTCTATGCCACCAGCAAAGAAAGATATGGCAACTTCAAGCTTATATAGTCCCACTTTAGTAACTTAAATGGAAAAAAATATTTTCTTTCTTCTTAGAAAAGACTAATTTTCTTTGGTCATATATCTGCTCCTTGGACCAATTACTGTTGCAGGGGAATGAGATACAATCATAGTCCTGGCCGGAAACAAATTCTCCATGTTGCCCTTCCTTCACTCCCAGCAACACACACAGATACTTTGGCTAGAGGTGGTGGGGTGGTAGGGTCTTTACAGAAATTTTATTAGCTACAACACATGTTAAAGTGAGTACTGACAAAGACTTAACACACAAATGTTTGTAGCACCTTTATAATAGCCAGAAACTGGAAACGACCCAATGTCCACCAAAAGGTGATTAGATAAACAAAATGTGGTATATAAATCTAATGAAACTTCAGCAATAATAATAATAATAAAAGAACTACTGTTATACACAACAACATGGGTGAACCTCAAAAGCCTCATGCTGAGAAAAAGACACAAGAGTGTATACTACAGAGAGAAGCAAGATGGCGGAGTAGAAAGACGCTTGTAGCTCACCCTCTCCCACAAATACACCAAAACTCACATCTACGGACCTACTCAGCCAACCAGAGCACCTGCAGAACTCTGACAGAACGTCACCCTCTTTGAAAGACAAAGATGCTAAAAATCTGGTAGGAGAAAAGGAAAAAAGAAAGAAGAAAAAGCAAAACAGTGCAGGACCAGTCCCGTGGGGAAGAAGCAGCAAAGGAGGACTGGCGCTCGTTTGCTGGGTCTCCCCTCTCCAACGGAGAGGCCAGCGGGACAGAGGGGGAGCCTCCAAGGCTCAGATCTGCCCCGAGCACCCCTTGACTGACAAAACTGAGTTAAGTGGGCACAAAGGGTCCCTGCGACACCCAGCCTGAGATGTGAGCCCGCAGCTGAGGCCTGGACAGGCCGCCCGATCCAGGCAGAGGACTGGAGTGGCTGCACTGAGGCAGCCCCGGGGGGACTGCAGGGGGCTGCGCGCCATGGCTGGGAGGGGATACAGAGCAGAACAACCTCGGTCCACCATAAATTGCAAAAAAAGCAAAGCAACACGGCTGGTGTGCCCTAGGGGGAGGGGCGCTGCAGCCTTTGTCTCCTCAGACCTGTGCCGCCATTACTGGCTCATCTCGCGAGAAGAGAGGCGGGGGCAGCCACAGCCGCTATCTCCTCCTGTGCACAGCACCCGGGTGGGGATAGGGGCGGGGCCGAGACCTGAATCCACACCTGGGGGCTCCGCAACCTCCTGGGCAGGACTGAGACTAGTTTACAGCCCGAGGCAGATAGGATCTTTTTGCCCTGGCACCTCAGAGAACTTGTGCAGCCAAGACAAACAAGGAGCTGAGATTTGGCATGGAGCAGGGGTGGGGCCGTTCCACAGTCTTCCCCGAGCCCGCCTTCCGAGCGCTGACCGGAGGCAGAGCGGGCAGCTGCACAGAGCAGCAGAGCAACTGGCGCCGGGATTGGGTGGGCAGCCACTGCCCTTCCTGGAAGGAATGCAGCACCTGACCACGGTGCTGGGAGGGGGCATGATCTGCCCACCTGCCTCCCCCCAGCGCAGGATCTGACTGCAGCATCGGGAGGGGGAGTGACCCGCCTGCCCACCATGTAAGAGCTCAGCTCCTGACCCAGTGTTAGGAGGGGGCACGATCTGCTAGCCGACAGCCACTGGGAGCAGCACAGACGGGGGCGCCAACAGAGGGCCTCTGGAAACAGCAAGCTGAGTTCACAGAACAGGGTGAAGACACAAAGACCTCTCGATAAAATCATTAAGAGGACACCATCTACAGGAGAACTAGATAACTGATACTCCTTAAGCCACAGTGTCAGAGAGATATGAGCAATATGAAGAAGCAGAGGAACCACACCCAATTAAAAGAGCAAGAGAAATCCCCTGAAAGCACAATCAAGGAAATAGACATTGATGGCCTACTAGATCAAGATTTCAAAAAAGGAGTGATCAAAGTACTGAAGGAACTAAAAGAAATAGTGTTTAGAGATATAAAATATGTCAAAAAATGAAATAGAAGCTATAAAGAAGAAGCAAGTAGAACTGGTAAACTCATTTGCTGAGATGAGATCTGACCTAAAGCCTGTACAAAGCAGGCTAGATAATGCAGAGGAATAAATAGGTGACCTAGAAGACAGGACAGGAGAAAGCACCCAATCAGAACAACTGAGAGAAAAACAAATAAAAAATAATGAAAACAATATAAAGGACCTATGGGATAATATAAAGCATGCCAATCTATGCATAATAGGGGTTCCAGAAGGGGAAGAGAGAACAAAGGGGATTGAAAAGGTATTTGAAGAAATCATGACTGAAAACTTCCCAGACCTAAAGGAATCAGATATCCAAGTACAGGAGGCTCAGAGGGTCCCAAACAGGAAGAACCCAAACAAACCCACACCAAGACATATCATAATCAAGATGGCCAGAGTCAAGGATAAAGAAATGATCCTAAAGGCAGCAAGAGAAAAACCAAGAGTGAATTACAAGGGAACCTCCATAAGGCTCTCAGCTGATTTCTCTACACAAACACTACAGGCCAGAAGGGAGTGGCAAGATATATTCAAAGTCCTGAATGAAAAAAAGATGCAGCCTAGGATACTCTATCCAGCAAGGCTATCCTTTAGAATAGAAGGAGAGATAAAGAACTTCACAGACAAGCAAAACCTAAAAAAGTTTAGCAACACTAAACCCATGCTAAAAGAAATATTGACAGGTCTACTCTAAATAGAAAAGAAGCAGGATGCTACAAAAATGAGAAACTCATAACTGGAAAGGAGATAACTGCCATGAATTACAAAAAGAATAAACAAAATTGTAAAAGAAGACATCTAAATCATTAAGAGTGGGAGAGGGAAGCAAGGAAAGCCACTGTGGAAAACAGTATGGAGATTCCTCAAAAGACTAGGAATAGACTTACCATATGACCCAGGAATCCTACTTCTGGGCATATATCCAGAAGGAACCCTACTTCAAAATGACACCTGCACCCCAATGTTCATAACAGGACTATTTACAATAGCCAAGACATGGAAACAGCCTAAATGTCCATCAACAGATGACTGAATAAAGAAGATGTCATATATTTATATGATGGAATAGTATACAGCCATAAAAACTGACAACCTAACGCCATTTGCAGCAACATGGATGTTCCTGGAGAATGTCATTCTAAGTAAGCCAGAAAGAGAAAGAAAAATACCATATCAGATCTCATACATGAGGAATCTTAAAAACAAAACAAAACATAAATACAAAACAGAAACAGACTCATAGACATAGAATACAAACTTGTGATTGCCAAGGGGGCGGGGGGTGGGAAGAGACAGACTGGGATTTTAAAACGCAGAATAGATAAACAAGATTATACTGTATAGCACAGGGGAAAATATAGAAGATCTTGTGGTAGCTCATAGTGGAAAAAAAATGTGACAATGAATATATATATGTTCATATATGACTGAAAAATTGTGCTCTATACTAGAATTTGACACAACATTGTAAAATAACTATTACTCAGTAAAAAAAAATTTTAAAAAAAGAGTATATACTACAGTACACTTGGTCCTTGCTTTACATGGTGATGAGGAACGTAAAAATGACTGCACAAGCTTAAAACATGCAAAGAATCTCAACAATCAAGAAGCAAATTACAACTGTTCTACAATCTTTAAAAATGTTTGTCAGAACATTCAAATCTCTTTTACTGTAGATTTTAAATGTAAAGAAAAATTTAAACTATAGCAAAACTAGTATTTATTTAGTACACAGTAATTTAACATATTTGAAGCACCAACAATTAACGTGTTTGATTTCTTTGCATAAAACATGTCAAGAGTAAAAATAAATAAATAAATACTTGTTGAATAAATGAAGTTAGGCATAAAGAGATTTTTAAATCCTTGAAGATGGAAATTACAATATAAAATTAGATTCTTAGTGTTACTGTTAATAATTAAATGTTTTCCCCTTATGATTAGCAAAAAAGGCATGTTGTATTTTTAACTTATACTTCACTGCATATTATTAAAGTTCAATGTATTTCATGTAAAAAAAGTATATACTGCATAATTCTACTTAATTAAAACTTAAAAAATGACGTACCTAATTTATATCGACAGAAATCTATAGTGGTTGCCTAGTTGTGTGTGTCAAGCTAGGGGGAATTGATTGAGAAGGGGACCCAAGGGAACTTTCTGAGATAAAGGTAAAATTCTATAGATTGAGTGGTAGTGGTACATAGGTATATAAACTTGTCAGGTCACCAAGATGTACACTTAGAGTGGGTGCATTTTATTGTATATAAATTATGCCTTGACAACAGCGATATTAAAAATATAACATAAAATGAGTGCTGAGCTGCCGTGATAATAATAAAAATATTGACCTTTCAGGATAAAACCCAAGATCCTTGGAACCCAACTCCTCTTTATATAGATCTCTAACTGTCCCTGCAACCCTGTCCTTCACTGAACCACTCTCAATTGTAGTTCCTCCCAAATTCCAAGCTGCTTTCCCTCCTCTGAGTCTTTACACGTGCTATCCCTCTCCTAATAGTAGTCCAGGGGGCAAACAGCTCTTCTTTTAGGACTCAGGTCAAGTATCACCTGGGCTGACTTTCTAGATTGCTTTAGGTTGCAGTAATACCCTCCTTTTCTCTATAACGTTCCCTGCACATTCTATGGCTTTCATTTGTTTGTACACTGACTCCTCTACTAGACTGTGAACTCCTGAGGGCAGGTATGAAAGACGTTTCTCCCATAGTAATAAGCTTAGCGGTGTTTCAAACACAGAAAAAATAGAGATTTAGCTAAAATTTCTTAAATACTTACCACGTGCCAAAAACTGCTAGGCTTTTTCACTTCCTAGTTGGGACTATGGGGTCTACGGCTGTGACATAAGAGTTTCAGAGGAAATCTGTAAGCTGAGATAATGTAATCCAGCAACATTCTGCATTTCTCTAACACCTCGAACATTATCCTAAGACATTTTTTTTTTAATTATGAAGAGCTTTCCTGCTAATTATTAAATCCATATGTATTTCAATGGAAATTTAATCCTTGTTTGTTTCATTCACATTCAATCCATTACAGTTTTATTTTTAAGAGCTGTTTGATGTTCAAGAAGCCATTAGAGCCCCCATAATGCCCATTTCTGAGAAAAAGAGGATGTGGGTAAAATTAAGCAAAACCAAATGTTAATAAAATCCTCAAGGATTAAATACAATCTTAATGAGGACAGTTATGCTACACCGTTTTGACTTTTCAGACTCCAAGTAAGTCTGTATTGCCTAGAGAGGCCCTCACAACTTTATCACGTGTTTTCTCCCAAAGGACTGTGAGGAGATGAGAAAAGAAATAATTTGATGGGTACAGAAATGTTTGGTGTTGTATTTCTACCAATATTTCAGTCTACTTCTCTGAAAACCCCCCTATTACAAAACATTTAAAATTGCTGAGTAAAATACCATGAACATTATTTTAAACGTACATTTGTACTCCTAAGAAAGTTTTTTTCTTTAAGTCAAGGCACTAAATATAAAGAAAGAGTTAAAACTGTAGGGTAAATATATGAATTGATCTTACAGATGGGGGAGAGAAGGAAGTTGCTTGTCTCGATAATCAAGGACCTGCTGTTTTAAAAGACACGTGGACAGAAAATGAAGCAGGATGCCAAGGGAAAATTGGGAAGAGAGTTTTTCCATCATCAAAGAAAAACAACAACCCTTTCCTCAGCTGCCGCCAAGGTGCTTGATCCTTCTGAGGAAGCTAAGGCAGTTTTGGGGTGAGACCCTCACTTCACCTGGCAACTAGCACAGCGCCCGGCAGTGCCGGCCTAGAACTCTCCCGTGCCATGGCCTCAGTCTAGCTCGCCTGCATCTACTCAGCACTTAACCTGCACGATGATGAGGTGACGGTCATGGAGGATAAGGTCAATGCCCTCATTAAAGCAGCAGCTATAAACGTTGAACCTTTCTGGCCAGGTTTGTTTGCAAAGGCTCTGGCCAACATCGACATGGAGAGCCTCATCTGCAACATAGGGGCTGGTGGACCTGCCCCAGCAGCTGGTGCTGCACCAGCAGGAGGTCCTGCCCTCTCTACCATTACTGCCACAGCTGAGGAGAAGAAAGTGGAAGCAAAGAAAGAAGAATCCGAGGAGTCTGATGATGACATGGGTTTTGGCTTTTTTGACTAAACCTCTTTAGAACACATTCAATAAAAAGCTGAGCTGTTGAAAGAAAGAAAGAAAGGGAAAGAAAGGGAGAGAGAGAAAGAGAGAAAGAAAGAGAGAAAGAAAGAAAGAGAGAGAGAAAGAAAGAGAGAAAGAGAGAAAGGCAGGGAGACAACAAGGAAGTATGTCTTTTAGCTTGCTCTGCATGAAAAGAAGTCTCCCTTAAGAGTTTGTAACTGTAAGCCTATCCTCTGGTGGGTTTGAGTATCATATTTAACTACATCTTTTTAGGACCTTCAAGACAAAATATTAAAGTAAAAAATTGCTCCTACATTCAGGCATTTGACAAGAGCAAATATTAAATCTCTCTAGAGGGGAAACTCAACACAGATCATACAGAATTTAGAGGTAAAGCCCTACCAAAGATAATTTCTTAAAAATTACAAAATGTACAATGAAATATTCCATAACAAGAGTCAGCCTATGAGCTCATTAACAGACACCATTAAGAAAGTGAAAAGGTAAGAACCAGACTGGGAGAAAATATTCACAATACACATATCTGTCAAAGGACTTGTATCTAGAATATAATGTTCTTCAACAGATAAATTCTAAGGGGAAAAAAAGGAATGAAGAAGAACTACAAATTAAAAGAGATTTAAAATATAGAGCAAAGAAAAATAATACATTACTTTAAAAGGGCAAGACTAAATTGTAGTATCATACTCAGGTGATAAGACTATAAAGAAATGCAAGGAAATTACAAAAGTCAGTATAGTGGTTATTTTTGAGAGGAGGAAGGTGCTTATGATTGGGATAAGGTACAAGAAAGGCTTCTTGGGGAGCAAAGTTTTATTTCTTGACCTGGGTACTGGTTAAAAAGAAGTTCACTTTGTAATAATTCACTAAGCTCTGTGTGTGTGTGGTATTCTGTGTGTATTTTATTTTATAATGAAAACCACTAAAAACAAACAAAAACAACCATTGTTGCACAATGTAGTAAATAAGCTAAAACCACTGAAATATATATCCTCAACTCACTGAAAATTAAATAAATTCAAATTAAAACAATAATAGGAATCGTATTGGAAAATTTTAAACAATTAGTGATACTCAGTGTTGGTGAATTTGTGGGGAATCAGTCTCATGTACTGTAGTTGGGCATATAAGCTGATTCAAATGTTAGTGACAATGTAAGCTGACAACTTTTGTGGAAGGCAGTTTGGCAATAACATCAAATTTTAAATGTCATTCATTATGACCCATTAATTCTTCTTTAGCTCAATGAAATAATCAAATTAAGTCCACAAAGATACATGAATATGAATGTTCACCACATTGTTATTCACAATTCTGAAAAACTGGAAACAACCTAAATGTCCATTAAAAGAAGACTGATAAAATAAATTACAGTATATTCACACAATGATATACAGAGTGGCCACAGAGTCAGGAAACATAAATTTATTGAAAAATCAGATAAAACTCATCCCCTTGGTTACTTCTTCTGGTGTACACCAAAGAAACAGGCTTAGTATGTGAAACGAAGGCCACAATCAACTAAGGCAATGCATGCTAAGGCAATGCATTTCAGATGCATGTGTAGGGACTAATGAAAATACTGTATTTATGTATCATGTTTATTGCAATTTTGCACAGCTTATTGAACTACACATTGCTAATGAAGGACAACACATTGAACATATCATGAAATATCACTGAACATATCTTGTACTACAATGTCATATCAATAAATCAGTTATGTGTACTTGACTATTTTTCCAGACTTTATGACCTCCCTTTATTGTGAAGTTTTAATAATACTATGGTAGATCTGTTAGTACTGACATAGAAAAAAGACTTACAATTTATTAGCTGAAAAAAATTATAGACAATGAATGCATTTTATGATGCCAGTTTTGTAAAAACATATGTGTATATATGTATATGCATAATAAAAGTTCTGGAGAACTTTAAGTTTTTATTTTTCTATTGTTTCATTTTTATGAACCTTTATTCTCTTTATAACCAGAAAACCAATATAAATTTCCATTTTAAAAAACTTGAGCAAGCAATAGCCAATATCATGCTTGGGGGTTGAATGAGAGTATTTAACACCTATAAACTAGCCAATGCTTTGTTCCAAGCTGTCTCTGTATGAATGCTGGGATTGAGGCAGGAAAAGGAAAAGAGGTATTAGTGCAAAATCCAGTAAGTGAGGATTAAGGACTCCAGTCTTTAAAGAGGAAAAGAGGGAAAAGCTTAGAAAAAGAAAGCTCCTTTCTTTGTAAAAGTGAGTAATAGAGTCATAATATAAAGAATTTAGATCTACCTGAAGGGAAGTGAAGGTTACGAGGGTACTGGATCCCTCTTTTTTCACATTTCTTTCTGACCTCTAATTGTGCATAACCCCAGTGAAGGGTGGAGAAGGAGATGCTGCTCTCTCTAGCCTATTAGCCACGGAGGTTTACCCATCCATCAGTGAGCTTGCATCAGCCCTGGGAACCTCCAGGCCATGCAGCCAGGTACCCTGGGATCCTACCCTCCCCATTAACAGGATGACAACCACTGAATGAGGCAGGGCCTGGCAGCCAAGCAGGACAAGGGCAAGTCCTGTCTACCAATGCACTCACAGCAGTTGGCCCCACCACAGTAGAAGGGCCCATGCAGTCCACATAGGGGGCACTCCTAGAACATATAGCTCTGGTGACCAGGGGAAATGTGCTGCTGGGCCTCAGAGGCTGTCTCCTATATAAGGCCACTTCTCCAAGATTGAGAAACATAACCAATCTACTTAATACATAGAAATAAACACAGAGAATTAGGCAAAATGAGGAAACAAAAGAATATGTTCCAAACAAAGGAAAAAGACAAGACGTCAGAAGAATAACTAAGTGAAGTGGAGATAAGCAATCTACCTGATAAAGAGTTCAAGGTAATGGTCATAAAGATGCTCAATGAACTTGGGAGAAGAATGGATGAACACAGGGAGAAGTTTAACAGAGTTATAAAATTAAAGGAGAATCAAACAGGGCTGAAGAGTGCAATAACTGAAATAAAAAACACACTGAAGGAATCAACAGTAGATTAAATGATACAAAGGACAGGATCAGTGAACAGGAAGACAGAGTAATGTAAACCAACCAAGCTGAAAAGAAAAAAGAATTTTAAATGAGGATAGTTTAAGAGGCCTCTGGGACAAAATCAAGCATACCAACATTCACATTGTAGGAATCCCAGAAGGAGAATAGAGAGGAAAAGGGACAAAGAACTTATTTGAAGAAATAATAGCTGAAAACTTCATTAACCTGGGAAAGGACACAGACATCCAAGTTCAGGAAACAGTCCCAAACAAGATGAACCCAAAGGAGTCACTAAGAAACATTATAATTAAAATGGAAAAATTAAAGATAGAGAATCCTAAAAGCAGCAAGAGAAAAGCATGTAGTAATGTACAAAGGAACTCCCATAAGACTACCAGATGACTTTTTTCATCAGAATCTGTGCAGGCCAGAAAGGAGTAGTACAATATTCAAAGTGGTCAAAGGAAAAAACCTGCAACCAAGAATACTCTACCCAGCAGGGCTATCATTCAGATTTGAAAAAGAGATCAAGAATTTAACAGACAAGCAAAAGTTAAAAGTTCAGCACCATTAAACAAGTTTTATAAGAAACATTAAAGAGACTTCTCTAAGCAGAAAAGAAAAGACCACAACTGAAAATACAAAATTAATGAAAGGAAAAAATCTCATTGGTAAAAGCAAGCATATGGTAAAGGTAATAGATCAACCACTTATAAATCTAGTAGGAAGGTTAAAAGACAAAATAAGTCAAATCATCTATATTCATAGTAAGTAGTTGAGGAATACACAAAACAAAAAGATGTAAAATATGATGTCAAAAACATTAAACATGGGGAAGGGAGAAAAAATGCTGTGTTGTTAGAATGTGTTAAAAATTTAGAGATCATCAATTTAAAATAATCATACATATAGTTATATGTGGACTTCATGGTAACCACAAACTAAAAATCTATAATAAATACACACACACACACACCCAGAAAGGAATCCAATTACACTGAAAATAGTCATCAAATCTCAAGGGGAGAGAGCAAAAGAAGAAGAAAGGAACAAAAAAGAACTACAAAAACAACCAGAAAACAATTTTTAAAATGGCCATGAGTATACACCTATCAATTATTACTTTAAATGTAGATGGGATAAACATTCCAATCACAAGACATAGAATAGTTGAATGGATAAAAAATAAGACCCAAATATATATGCTGCCTACAAGAGGCTCACTTCAGATCTAAAGACACATATAGACTAGAAGTGAGAGGATGAAAAAAGATATTCCATGCAAATGGAAACAAAAAGAAAGCTGGGGTAGTAATACTTATATCAGATAAAAAACTTTAAAACAGAAACCATAACAAGAGATAAAGAAGGGCATTACATAATGATAAAGGGATCACTCCAATAAGAAGATATAATGATATATATATATATCTCCAACATAGGAGCACTTAAATACATATAAAGCAAATATTAACAGACATAAAGAAAGAAATAGATAGTAACACAGTAATAATAGGGAACTTCTAACACCCCATATACATCAATGGACAGATCATCCAGACAGAAAATCAATAAGAAAACATTGGCCTTAAATGATATATTAGATCATCAGATGAATGTACTAGATACATACAGAACATTCCATCAAAAAGCAGCAGAATACAATTCTTTTCAAGTGCACAAGGAATATTCTCCAGGACAGATCACATGACAGGCCACAAAGCAAGTCTCAATATATTTAAAAATAGTGAATCAAGCATCTTTCCTGACCACAAAAAGTGTGAGACTAGAAATCAATTACAAGAAAAAAACTGGAAAAAATACAAACACATGGAGTTTAAACAATATGTATTAAACAACCAATGAGGGTCATTGAAGAAATCAAAGGAAAAATTTAAAAATACCTGGAGATGAATGAAAATGGAAACACAATGATTCAAAAGATTATATCCATCTATTTATCAAATTATCTCTCCACAACAGAATATTACTTAGCCATTAAAAAAATTGAAATCTTGCTATTTGTGACAACATGGATGGACCTAAAAGGTATTGTGCTAAATGAAATAAGACAGAGAAAAGCAGATACCATATGATTTCACTTATATGTGTAATCTGAAAAATAAAACAAATGTACAAATATAAAAAAACAAAAACAGACTCATAGATACAGAGAACAACATGGTGAAGGAATATAGTAGGTAAAGGAGAGTAATTGGTACAAACTTCCACTTATAAAATAAATGTCTTGGGGATGTAATAGCATAGGGAATATAGTCAATAATATTGTAATAACTTTCCTGGTGAAAGATGGTAGTTAGACTTACCATAGTGATCATTTTGTAGCATACAAAAACATTGAATCACTATGTTGCCCACTTGAAACTAATATAATATTGTCAGTCAATTATACTTCAATTAAAAAAAAAAAAAGGATGTTTCCTGAGGCTGCAGATATCTAAAAGCTTAACTGAAGCAGGAAGACCTTTTTCCAAGAGGGCTCATTCCCAGGGCTATTGGCAAGAGATCTCTGATCCTCACTAGCTACTGGTGGAGAGATTAAGTTCCTCGCCACATGGCTCTAACCATTCTGATACTTGAGTGTCCTCATGACATGGTAGCTAGCTTCTTTCAGAGTGAGTAAACCAGGAGAAAAGCTGCACTGCCTTTTATGACCCTGCCTTGGAAGTCACATACCATTACTTCTGCCATCATGTATATGTTAGAAGCAAATGACTAAGTCCAGCTCACACTCATGGGCAAAGGAATTAGGCTCCACTTTCTGAAAGAAGGAGTGTCAAAGAATTTGTGGACATATTTTGAAAATCATCACACCATGTGATTTGGCCCAACTAGTAAAACTGTTGATATGTGTGACTTCTGGGCAGAAGTTTTAAGAGCCAGTGAGTGGTTTGTCTGCTTCTTTTCACTCTTCCATAAAACAGGCAATGTTTCAGATAGAAGGTCTGGATCCTGGAGTAAAGATGATGTGAAGCAGAGCTTTCATTGTCCACTGCTAAGTATGCTAGGCAAAGTACAAAATATTTAACAAGCAGTATCCCATTCAACATTTACAACAATGGTTGGTATTATTATTCACACTTTACAGAAAAAATAGAGCTAGTGGAGTGGCCTTTTTTCCACATTCCACTTCATCTCTCCAAATCTTCAATCTATACAGAAATAGTTTCTTTGGAGCTCAAAATTAACAAACAAAACAAAAATTCTTGCAAAATCAGAGTTCCAAAGTTGGAAGAGATCTTAAATATCATTTAATAAAAGTATCCTTTAAGAATCCTGAATTCAACATCCCTGTCAATTATACAGCCTCTGATTGAAACTTCACCTGTGATAAGAATTTCCTACTTATTAGAGCAGTCCATTCAACCTCTGTCGTGTTAAAATTATGGGAAAATTCCTTATATTCAGCTGAAACCTGATTCCCTGTAAATTTTGTGCATTAATCTTGGTCCTGGGGCCACATAGAGTTAAGTCTAAATCCTTTTCTACTTGATTGGCATTTAGATAGTTGGAGACAATTATAAAGTCTGCTATCTAATATCATTATTTGATCTTTTCTTTCTCTAAGTTAGTCAGCTTACATCCTTGAACTTTTCCTCATATTCTTGACATGATTCACTTTGCTTTGTCTATTTTTTCTTTTTATCGAGAGCAATTCTCACCTTCTAACAAATTATAGTCAGTATTCATTTTGCTTATTGTCTGTCTAGCCTTGGAAAAATGTAAGTTCGACAAGAGCAGGGATCTTTACTTTGTTCACTGATGTATCCCAACATAAAGAATAGTGCTGGCACATAAATATTTATTCAAGGTTGGTTTCTAGTCCTAATCCTCTCCCTTAAACATATTCCAGTTTGTCTACAAATTTTCTAGTAAGAATAGCCCAGCAAGGTCTGATAAGCATAGGTTCCTTCTTACTAGTTCTGCTCTTAGAAGTTAGCCATATTTCCAAGATTTCACTGAAATTTCCAATAAATACACTGATTATGACCAATATTCTCACGCTATCCTCTAGCTGCCATGGGTTCTAAGTTGTGACAAATTACCAAAGACAGGCTTGTCTTACCTATCCTACTGGAAATTTCTACATTATCTTGGGTCTTGCTTTATCACCCTTATCCCTACAAAATCACAAAATATCTAAAATATTTTTATCCCTCCAGAGTTCTAATAATGGCTTTTTCAGCATTTCTTCCTAGGTAACATTTGTGTGTTTTCACAAACACCTTGATCCCAGATAGTAAAACTCATGATGAGAATTTTAGACAACAAGGCAGGTCAGTGAAGAAGATATTACCAGCAGCCACGCCACTGTGGAAAAGACAAAATTGTTGCTGCCTGGTATTCACAATCATTCTTGGGGAGTGTGCAAATGATAAAAGTTTACAAACATGTTTCTAAACTTCATATAGTGCACTTTTATGAAATGCAGTCTCTTTTTATTCAATAAAACAATGTAAATGTTTTTTAATTAACCAATAAAGAAACATTAAAAGTAAAACTTTTTTTCTTAGCCTGTAGAAGGATCTACTCTTTCTCCAAAAACAAATGTATTAACTTAAAGCTGTCTGCAAAAGGAACAAAGGGTAGAAAAAGCTGTGTTCTGTTCACTGACATACCTTCATGACTATTATGTGTGGAACAATACTTATGGTCTTATTTAAGGCTTATAAAGCAGAACAAAGTAGAGGTAAAACAACATAAAAATGAAGTCAATGTGGTGGCAAAAAAAGAAGAAATGACCAAAAGACTGAAGAGCTGGGATCTAGATTCTGCATTGTTACTATCTAGACATGTGCAAATCACTTGACTTCTCTGGATCTCAATTTCTTTATCTGTAAAATGTTGATGTTAGAATAGATGGCTTAGAAAGTCTTCTAGTTTTTTAATATTAATTTTAACACAAAGAGGTATACACAATTTTCTAGTATGGAGGAACAGGACCAGTGGTGTGCTGGTAAATATTTGATAATATTATAAATGTTTAATAATAACTGGCTCTTTGGAGGAAAAAAGCTTTGCTTTGTTGTGCAACAAAACAGTGCTGAGAATACTTTCACCATGGTCAGTTTTCAAGCTACTAAAGGTTTAATAACCTACTAAGAAAATTCCTGAAAATTTAACAATTTGTATTCAGAATCTAGTAAGAGCAGCTCCAACACACCATTAAATAGGACTCCACTTATTCATTTGCTCATTCATTTATGCAGCAATACTCACTGAGCATTTATTATGTGCAAGGCATTAAACTAAATGGAATACAAAGATGTGTAAAATTTGGTTCTTATCCCAAGAGGTTTAGATTCTAGTAAGCAGGAACTAAATACAGACAACTCTAATGTTAGAGAGAACATGACAAATAATATAAAGAAAGCAGGCATAAGTAAAGTACTACAAAGGTTTAGCAGAGAGACTACTGAAATTATTGAGTAGAAGGGACCCTGGGAAAGGAAGAAAGATTTTTTAAAAAGAATAAGGCTATTTGAAGGTATTTTTTGTTTAGAAGAGTTATCTAATAGGAAAGAATTATGTATGTTGGGAACTGTGTGTTGGGAAACCAAGAGCCTGAGAAGAAATACTTAGAGAAAGCTAGAAATAAAGAGACTAACAAGTGATTATACATGTGGGAGAATTATTTAATAAAAGAGACCAAGTCAGATGGCTTCACCAAGAACAATCTTAAACTGGAATGAGTTTTATACCATTAAGAGGGAATTAAAGTACAATTTAGGAAAGAAGGTATTAAGATTGCCTTGGGTAATTTCAAAGGAACAAAAATTTTATAGTTAAGTTTTTTTTTTATAAACTACAATTTTACAGTTTAGAATTTCATTCCAAAGTTCTTAAAGATTTATTGTCAGCAATCAACAGGAAATCAAGGATAATAAAGAGTCTAAAGACAAGTAAAGGTGGCCCAAATTTTACATGTAGGGAGAAGTGATTCCAAAAATGATAGCCCAGTTAGTGAGTTTAATTATAATATTCTAAAATTAAACATAATTTTTGAACACTTGGAATGAGGTAAATCAGAAATGAGCATGAGTTAACTAAAACAAGTCATACCAAATGAATTACATTTCTTTTATGGATATGGCTGGTGAACAGTTAGATGAAGTATATCCTCCCTTAGGTATGAGGTATCCTGATTTTAGGTTCATATTTGACAGATTATTTCATAGTAACAGTGGTGATACCAAGGAGAAATAGGTACTACTTGAGGATTACAATTAGCTGAATTTGTAGGTGCCTGAATAGTTGCTGATGGAAGGACCATGTGAACTTGGACAAAGATCTATAGTAATAGGCCACACTTGGCTTTGCTCCTTCAACATTTTTACTAACAAGTTAGAGAACGGCATATGACCTATGCTTACAAAATTAATGTATAACACAATTATAGGAGATAGAACTAAAATGATGGGTTAACAGAGTTAGACTGAAAAAAATCTTCAAAGGCTGAACCAGCAGTATGATACAGCTACTATAGAAAGGGAAAAAAAAAAAGTTGCTATATTTAAAGGAATTATAACACCTGAGAACATATCAGATCACACCTGGAAGATGATATTTAATTATTTAATCTCTTTGAGCCTATTTTCTTATTTGTAAAATGAGAATAATTATAGTACCTACCTCATAGGGTTAGGAAAATAAGATAATGTATTAAGGAGCTTAGAAGAGTGTTTAAAAGGAAGCATTCAATAAATATTAGCTATAACAATACAGCCTTAATTTAAAAATTATAGTGTTCTAAAATATATGAAATAGTTACTTTTATAAATTTAAGATCCACTATCTAGAGGACATTTTAATTTTAATTTTCCTAAAGTGTATTTAAAATTTCCAAAGGTGAGCCGAAGTTCTCATAGTCTAGGTACTGTTGAACAAATTGAGTCTCTGTTTATACTTTTCAAGATCATAAAAACTCTCTTTATAGTTCCCTTATCAGGAACTATCCCTTCATCTTTCTATGGTATAGTCTTACTTGTTTAGATGGGTCATAAATTCTTTCATTAATACTCATAAGAACATGGATAGAAGTAAGAATAGGAGTTAAGTTTACTGAATCTTTGGATAAAATCTTTCCTTTTTATAAAAATATAAATCATTATTGGTAGAAGACAGACTGTTTTGTTTTTAAATTTATTGTTTAGCTCCAACTTAAGCCTAAATTTAACAACGGAGATAGAATTTTCCTGGAGCATATGGAACTTTCTACCTTTTAAACAGAAAATTACAGGAACATTTAATGACAAACATTCTCCTCAAAATACCAGTCAATAAATCTCTGGCAACATTAATTTGGTGCCCATTAGAAGCAGAGAACAGTAATAATAAGATGTGGGAAACTTCACAGGCAAAGATATATAGCTAGTACTTTCAAAGTTCTTATAGTTTAATAGAGAAGACTGAATAATCCCTAATAAGTACACTGTAGCTTATTTACTATTTGAGGGATTTAGCATGAAGCAGTTCTTCTTGAACATTTTTCATTGCAATTCAGCTTCTGGAGTAAACAGGGAAAATGAGAGGGCCAGAAAAAATAATACAGCTAAGGTCACAGAGCCAATAAGTCATAGAAAGGGGATTTAAACCTAGGTTTCCTAATTCCATACATGAGACAGTCTCACAACATAAATTTTGAGGATAACATCTTTTTGAGATTCCAAAAGATCAATGAGATTCATTTTCACAATTGTTACCAATCAGCCTGTAAGACTGATTAGAAATCAGAGGAGAGCAATGCTCTAGCATTCCACCTTATTTCTCTCATTTTGGGGGAAGGCAGCACCTGTGACACTGCAAGTTAAATATGATACTTCAAAGAAAATGGACTAAATTAGGGTTTTATTTTTCTCAAATATCTGGGGTTGTTATTTTCTAGTATTCCTCCAGAACTTCTCTATAAAGAAAATTCATAATGTCATTTTATATTATAGGTCTGGGTGGATGCTAAATATTTTCTTTCTCTATCTTTGATATTTTAAATGTTTATCAAGGTAACACATGTAAATACTTTAAAAGTTTTATGGTTAAAAAAAAAAGTCATGTAGAACTACAAGGCTCATAACAAAACATAGCAGTAGCATATTTTAACACACACAGTCTTAAGAAAGAAAAAAAGCAGTGGCTTCCTCAAAGCCTGAGATACACTCCCAGACTTTCACTTGCTGCTTTTCTTATTTACCAAAACTTTCCTAAATAAAATATTTTTACTTCTATTTCCTGATTTGTTCTTTTTTTAAACATTTTTTATTGAGTTATAGTCATTTTACAATGTTGTGTCAAATTCCAGTGTTGAGCACAATTTTTCAGTTACACATGTACATATATTCATTGCCACATTTTTTTCGCTGTGAGCTACCACAAAATCTTGTATATATTTCCCTGCGCTATACAGTATAATCTTGTTTATCTATTCTACATATGCCTGTCAGTATCTACAGATTTTGACCTCCCAGTCTATCCCTTCCCACCCCCCGCCCCCTTGGCAGCCACAAGTTTGTATTCTATGTCTATGAGTCTGTTTCTGTTTTGTATTTATGCTTTGTTTGGTTTTTTTTTTAAGATTCCACAATGAGTGATCTCATATGGTATTTTTCTTTCTCTTTCTGGCTTACTTCACATAGAATGACATTCTCCAGGAACATCCATGTTGCTGCAAATGGCATAATGTTGTCATTTTTTACGGCTGAAGAGTATTCCATTGTATAAATATACCACATCTTTTTTTCCAGTCCTTTGTTGATGGACATTTAGTCTGTCTCCATGTCTTGGCTATCGTGAATAGTGCTGCTATGAACATTGGGATGCAAGTGTCTTTTTGAAGTAGGGTTCCCTCTGGAAATATGCCCAGGAGCAGGATTCCTGGGTCATATGGTAAGTCTACTCTTAGTCTTTTAAGGAATCTCCATACTGTTTTCCACAGTGGCTACACCAAACTGCATTCCCACCAGCAGTATAGGAGGGTTCCCTTTCTCCACAGCCTCTTCAGCATTTGTCATTTGTGGACTTTTGAATGACGGCCATTCTGACTGGTGTGAGGTAATACCTCATTGAAGTTTTGATTTGCATTTCTCTGATAATTAGTGATATTGAGCATTTTTTTCATGTGCCTATTGATCATTTGTATTCCTTCCTTGGAGAATTGCTTGTTTAGGTCTTTTGCCCATTTTTGGATTGGGTTATTTATTTTTTTTTCTTATTAAGTCTTATGAGCTGCTTATATATTCTGGAGATCAAGCCTTTGTTGGTTTCATCTGCAAAAATTTTCTCCCATTCCGTACGTTGTCGTTTTGTTTTACTTATGGTTTCCTTTGCTGCGCAGAAGCTTGTAAGTTTAATTAGGTCCCATTTGTTTATTCTTGCTTTTATTTCTATTGCTTGGGTAGATTGCCCTAGGAGAACATTTTTGAGATGTATAGCAGATAATGCTTTGCCTATATTTTCTTCTAGGAGGTTTGTTGTATCTTTTCTTATGTTTAAGTCTTGGATCCATTTTGAGTTTATTTTTGTGTATGGTGTAAGGGAGTGTTCTAGCTTCTTTGATTTACATGCTGCTGTCCAATTTTCCCAACACCATTTGCTGAAGAGAATGTCTTTATTCCATTGTATATTCTTGCCTCCTTTGTTGAAGATTAGTTGACCGAAAGTTTGTGGGTTCATTTCTGGGCTCTCTATTCTGTACCATTGGTCCATATGTCTGTTTTTGTACCAAAACCATGCTGTTCTGATTACTGTAGTTCTATCCTGATTTGTAAGTTTTAAACAGTATCTAACATAAAAGATAAAGATCCATCACCTTATGCTTTCCCTCCCTCCAGTCTCCCCTTATTGTTATATCACAATATTTCAAATTAAATCAATGTTTCATATTAACCTTATTATGACTCTATAAGTATGGTGTACTTCTGTATCAATTAATTATATTATGATTATACTTCCTTTCTTATGCAGCGTTTTGTTCTTCTTGGAATTACTAATTGCCTCAGTTTTTGTTTGCCAGATTTTCTATATCATTATCACTAATTCTTCCAGACTCTCCAGTAGAAAAGTAAAAATGCCTCAGGTATTTCCAACACAGTCAAACATGTCATATACTCTATCAGTTTCACTGGAGATACTCCCCTGGAGTACTCCTTCCTTCCATCTGGACTGTCCCTCCCTAGGTCTGTTGTACAGCTGTCATCATAGGACTTCCTTTTAACTCTTTCCTAAGTTGATTCCCTCTTTCCTAAAACCTCTTTGTCTTTCTAGTTTTAGTAGAACACATCCTCCAGTAATGTCTCAGGAAAAGTTGGAAAGGGGTTAGTAAATTTTTGATCCTTGCAAGCCTGAAAATATTTTTAATCATTCCTCACATTTGATTGATAACATGATTTAGTACAGAATTGTAGATTGAAAATAATTTCCTTTCAGAATTTTGAAAGCACTGTTTCATTGTCTTCTAACCACCAATGTTAATGTTAAGAAATATGGGGTTCTTATTACCTACTCTTTTATAAAAAATCCATTCCATTTTCCCTGCTCCCTCCTCACCTCTTATTAACAAGATTTTTGGATCTTCTTTTTATCCCTTGTGCTTAGAAATTTCATGATTATGTGCCATATCACTTTCAGTTTGGGTTTTTTTTTTCCTTCATTGTGCTGGGCACTTGGTAGGCTCTGTCAATCTGTAAACTTGCGTCCCTCAGTTATCAGAGATTTGCTTAAAATTTTTTTGATAATTTCCTCCCCTTCATTTCTTCTCTATTTCTAGAACTCTGATTAGCCTAATGTTGGACTTAATGGATTCATTCTCAAATTATCTTTTCTCTTTTATTTCATTTCTGTCTTTTTGTTCTATTTTTCTGGGAGATTTTCTCAATTTTAATACTTCTATTATTTTTGCTATTAATTTTTTAATTTCCCAGAGCTATTATTCTCTGATTGTTCCCTTTTTTGAAGCATCTTGTCTTTGCTTTCTGGATGCACTATTTTATACCATCAGAGGCAAAGGATGCTTATTGCTTTCAAAAAATATTCTTCTGCTCTCTATATTGTCTCTGTTTCCTGAGTTTCTTTTCTCTTTTCCATTTCTATGTGATGCCGTGTTTCTTAGAGAAGGTTTATCTCAGCTATCTGGTGATCCTTTGCTGTCCCTTCACATTTAAGAGTGAGTCACTACAAAGATATTTGGAAGCTCTAGGTTATCAGGAAGTTTGTCAGTTGGAGGGTTTCATTGCAGGATAATAAAGTGGGGAATTATTTGTTTTGCTGGGAGACCCTCAAGTATCAGTTTCTATAGATATTCCTTCTGGGGTTATTCAAATTTAAGTTTCTTCCAAAATTAATTCCCTGCTAGCCTGCTTGGAGACTATAAGTCTTGCTTGCATTCTGGGAGTGAAACAGAGCAAGATGGCTGGGTGAGTTTCCATCATTAACTCACTGTCATTTGATTTGGGGGCAAGAATAGGGATGAACATATGTGCTTAATCTGTCCATGTATAATGAGAATTACAAGACTGTAAACATGCTCACTCTTTTGCTCCCGTTAAAAAAATATATCAGAACTAGAAAATTCAGAGATAAAATTCTGCTCTCATGAAGCTGATGTGGAAAAAATCTGAGAATTGCAGAACCTATTTTCAAGTCCTGTTATTATTATTTAATAGTTGGTTGATACTAGGTAAGTTAAATTTTCTGTTTCATCATCTGTAAAGTGGTGATAATCATCCGTATCACAGCCTATCTTACTTGTAATGACCATGTAACACAATGGATATAAATGTATGAATATACATCAAATATATAACATTTATCATTAGTTCTATTTCCAAATATATTTTGAGAGGTAGTATAACAGAGTAGAAAGAGCATGGGCCTCAGAATCACATAGATTGGGACTTAAATTACATCTCTGTCATTCATTGTGTTATCTTGAATAAGTGACTTAACCTCTCTGAGTGTCTTTTTCCCTATTCATAAAATAAGTATAATATTATTAACCTGACAAGGATTGGATTGGATTGGATTAAATAGATAATGTATGGCACATCTGCTATAGGGCCTAACACTTAGTAGGTACTCAGTAGATACTAATTCTTCCTCTTATCCCCCTAATTTGGGGCCAGTTTTCTTATGTTCACATGAAAATCCAAAGCTTGTATTTTCCCAGTTAATGCTAAACCACATTAGTAATTTGCATCTTAGGTCAATAGTCCTCATAAAGGCTGTTTATTTGCTGTTTTCCCAGGACCAAATTATAAGGTGAGCTGCCCAAATTGAAAGAGTTCAGCATACATATCTTTTGAAGTGGTAACAGGTTATTGCTGAGGCATCTTTAAAAATGAGACGTGAAACTTGTAATGAACATTAAAAGAGATCAGGGACACTGGAATACTGGAAAAACTACTACTCCAAAAATTACCTTAAGAGTTATTGGTGTGTTTTTGCTTTTTCTATCTGATCCTCACACAAACTCAGAAGCCAGGCAGGCTTTATTATCCTGTTTAAAGATGAAGAGACCAAGGCATGAGTGAAAAACTGACTTGTTCAAGATTCGTTAGTCATCAAGGATAAACTAGGAACTCCAACTTGGTCTTTTTGACTCCCTATTTGGTGCTGGTTAAATACACATAACGTAAAATCTACTGTCTTAACAATTTTGTGCACAAAAGTACATTCATAGTGTTATGCAACCAATCTCTAGACTCTTTTCATCCTGCAAAACTGAAACTCTATACCCATTAAAAAATTCCCTATTCTCCCTCATCCCCTAGACCCTGGCAACCAAGCATGATTCTACTTTCTGTTTCTATGAATTTGACTACCCTAGGTACTTCATATAAATGGGGTTATACAGTACTTGTCTTTTTGTGACTGGCTTATTTCACTCCGCGTAATGTCCTCAAGTTTCATCTATGTTGTAGCATTCGGGATTTCCTTCTTTTTAAGGCTGAATAATACTCCACTGTATGTATATACCACATTTGTTTATCCATTCATCTATCAACGAACATTCAGGTTGCTTGCACCTCTTGGCTTTTGTGAATAATGCTGCTATGACCATGGATATGTAAATATCTCTACAAGGCTCTGCTTTCAATTCTTTTGGATGTATACCCAGAATTAGAATTGCTGCATTATATGGTAATTCTATTCTTAATTTCTTGAGGAGCCACCATTTTGTTCTGAGGAATAGCCATGCATAGTGGCTGCACCATTTTACATTCTAACCAACAGTACAAAAGGGTTCCGGTTTCTCCACATCTTTGCTAATACTTGTTATTTTCTTTTTTTTGTTTTTTCCCTAATAGCCATCCAGTGGGTGTGAGGTGGTATCTGAAGTGGTTTTCTTATGAGTTTGGAAAACTTCTGTAGAGATGCTAAGACACTAAGTAACCCTGGGTAACAGCACCCACAATTTACAGCATTAAGATCCTGTAACACACTGCAGGAGGCAACAGTATACACAGTCACTGCCCTCAAGGATTTTATAATCTAGCTGGAAAGAAAGGACATATGCATGTAAAAATAAATAACAATGCAAATAGCATAGTCTAAATGATAAGTATTACACGAAGATAGAGAAGGGTAAAATTATAGGTTAGATTGATTAGAAAAGGCTTTAAAGAGCACCTGGCACCTCAAATACTTTAAAAGAGGGGGTTATATTGTCCAAGAGAAGAGAGAAAATTTTTTTTTTATTTCATTTTTAATTTATGCATACTTTCAGCAAACAATTACTGTGCTCCTAATAAGTGTTAAATACTAGATGTTGGGGCTTAGAGTCTCTCAAAAGCAAGGGAGAAAGATGTGGAATAAGTAGTGACAATCCAAGGTGCTGAGTGTGTACACAGTACACTAAATGCCTTTCTAAAGGCATGCTGATCTATCTCCTTTTACAGTGAATCATAAAGGGAGTATGCAAAGTATACTTCTTTCCAGACTGTGCTCACACCCAGTTATCTCAAACGAAATACAGCTAGGAAGTTTCCCATTCTCCCTTGGGAAGGAGGCTATCTTGCAAGTTAGTTATTAGCACTCATACCTATCACTCCATATAGGTTCTTACATTCACAAACATGTGATGGCATTGGGAAAGCAAAGAAAGATGAGTAAGACAAGATTCTGCCCTCTGGGATCTCAAACATAGCCATAATATGATATTATAAGGGCTGTAATAATGAGAAACGACAAGTAGAAGAAAAGGAATAGCTTCTTCCCCCACCCTCAGGGAAATCATAGGCTCTGTTAAAAAGTAGTATCTAAGCGGAATCTTAAAGGATGGCAGGAGTTCATTAGATGGGAAGACAAGGGGTGAACATTCCAGCCATGGGAACAGCATGTTCTGCAAACATTATGTGATTTAGTGTGGCTGGACCTTACAATACATGATGGGGAATAGTAAGAAGGGTAGAGAGTAGAGTGATGAGGAGAGCCCGAGGGGTAGACTGCGGGTAACTATTATACTGAAGGTACCAGAGAATTAACTGATTTTTAGGCAAGAGAGCAGCATTAGACTTTTTCTTTTCTTTCCTTTTTTTCTAAAAGGAAACTCTTAGGCTAGATGGAGGATGAATGGAGCTACAGAAAACCAAGAAGGAGACATCAGAGGAAGTCAGCTGGTTAACTAAATAGGGTCTCACAGAAACTTGAAGTAGAGCACTGACATTCAGGATCTCATATTTGTCCTTCAAGACCAGAAATCTGATTTTCCCTATACATCTAGCATGAAACAAATACCTGAGGACTGATTCACAACAATTAAATTCATAAGAAAATGTGGTATAAAGTATAATTCTAATTTACTAACACACATCCATGTATTCATCAAACACTTATAAAGGATCTACTTTGAGCTAAGCATTGTTCTAGGTTCTAGAAACACAGCTGTGAACAATTTCCTGCCCTTGCAGAGTTACATTCTAGTGTGGAATATATGTTTTCAGGGACTAAAATTTTGTGTTTGCTGCCCAGAGCATTTCCTTTCCAGTGTGAAAATACCAGGAAATCTAAGTTGGTAATCAAAATATTTTGTGGTGAATGACCAGAAAAAAGAGAAGCAGATGGTTTTAAGGTCCATTTCACTCAGGCCCCAGGTAAAGCCTAAGAAATTATCGATGCTCTAGAACAAGTGTACTTGCTACTGACTTGCTTAATAGTTTTCTTTGGATTTATGGTTCCTCTATCCTGTACATTTCTGGGTGAAAAAACATGGCCAAATCCTGGCAGATTCCTCTTTTTCTGGATTCTAGGAAAAACCATTTCAATTCTAACATTCTTTCAGACATCTTGTAATACTATTAATTTTAATTATGTTAGCTTCAGTCATTTTTACCATATATGATTAAATAAAGGCTCTAACTTCAACTATATTAATGTAAGAATTATATTAAAATTTTGTATACTACTGGATTTTCATCCATAAATTCAAGAAAAATTTACCAAATATTTAAGTACCTATGATGAACCAGGCACTCTGCTAGGTGCTGGGGATATCAGAGTGAACAAGACAGATTTTGTACCTACCTCCAAGAAATTTATATACATTCTAGTAGTGAAGTGAGATTATGAAATCACAAGTAAAAAACTGACAAATAAATTAAGCAAACTGTGTAAGTGTTATGAAGGAAAGGGGCAACTGGAGACTGTTGCAGTATCCAAGAAAGAGATGATAATCACCTGGACCAGGCTAGTGGCAGTAGAAATAGAAGTGGCTGGATCTGAGATTTATTTTGGACATTGAATCAGTGAGTTGGATGAAGAAAGCGAGGAAAAAGAAGCAACTGAGTTAACTCCCAGGTTTCTGAATTAAGCAACTGGGTAGAAAGCAGTGCCTAGCTAATTGAGATGAGGAAGATTTGCAGTGGGAAATACCCAGAGTTCTGTTTTAAACACAGTAACTTTGAGACCTTTGTGAGACAAGCAAATGTAAAGAAAAATGCACTTGAATATGTGAGGCTGCAGCCTGGAGGAGAGGTTTGGGTTGGAAATAATGAATTTGAGAATCGCTGATATAATGATGGTATTTGGAGATAAAATTTTCATTAGACTAGATTCCTACATCTCGGTGACACATTATCTCATAAGTCATTTTCATACGTGACTAAATAATTAAGAGTTCATTTCTGCTAGTTTAGTTCTCAAAGGATTAACTATCCAAGACTTCTTTGAGGAGGGGGTGCTCACTATACCTTCTATTTTATCAACCCAAAGATAAATTTCAGAGTTACCAGATGCTTTGCATTAATATCTCAGCAACTTTCTGTTTTACTCATCTAACCTAATTTGTAAAGGCCCCATGTAATGGAAGAAAAGGATTGAATAGATCTGCATTTCTGTGTGGATTATAATTTCTGTCTTATGTTTTCTGTAAGTTAATTATCACCTACAAGGATGTATGGGCTTGCTTAAGTAAAGAGAGTACTGGACTAAAAATCATGAGATCTGGGCTCTAGTTCAAGTACTGTCACTATTTAATTTTGAAGTAATAGCCTCTATAGGCCTGCTATTTTATGGGTCAAGTGAAGTGACTAAAGAATATGTTAAAGCCTATTAAAACATAAAATTTAGTATACAATGGAAGGATTAACACCATTAGCTTACTGCTGGAGTAATGCTGAGCATTAAGAATGGCCCAGAGTGAAGATTCCGGTAGGCTGTTCTGGATTTCTCACAATTTTTTGTGGACTCCATAATTTGGCTTCTCTATCTATAAAGTAGGAAGATAATGATTTTCCTCACCATTATGAGAAGAAAAGTAATATATATCTGTATGTTTTACAGATTCTTAAATAAAAGAGGTTAGGAAAATACAAACAACTATTTGTGTCGATGTTATTAGCTTAATCTAAAGAGGATCTATCTCTTGGAAAATCTGGAAGCTTAGCTACCATTGCTTTGTGACTTTTGCCAGCTCCCCAGAGAATGTTGGCTTTGCCTAGAAAATAAAGTACTACCTTGGGAATAGCCTGAAATCTCTGAAGAAAGTCATTTCTAATACCATGCTGTAAAGGAAAATGAATCTTTTCACAAAAGTGTTCAAGACTGTTTGCTAAGCATCCCAGCATTTCCCAGGAGTACAAATGAAGCCTCATTAAGACTTTGTGTCTCTTTGCTGCCATGAACTAACTTTGTTAGTGTGAACTAAGTACCTTAAGGGTGGGTCCCTATGAGCTCCTCTCCACTTCTATAATTTCTCTTCTGCCCTTGCTTTTTCCCACTTGTCTTTGTCTCAATCTTCATTTTCTTAGTGGAAAGGACTTTCAAAAACTTGGGCCACATTGTTTCCCTCTCTCCTCCTCAAGGCCTCTCCACTCAAAGTGATTTGGGGACTGTCATGCCCCATTTACCTCTCAGAGACCAGGAGGAGATAAATAGTACACACTAGTGGCTTTCAACCAGGGGTGATTTGGTAATGACTAGAGACATTTTTGGTTGTCACAACTAGGGGAAAGTGCCATTGGCATCTAGTGGATAGAGGCCAGGGATGCTACGGAAGATCCTACAATGCACAGAACAGCATAATAACAATAACAAAGAATTATCTGGTGCAAAATGTCGAAAGTGCTGCTGTTGAGAAACCATGGTATTCACAGATTATCAGTCACTTTAGATTACTGAGGAGGCAGTGCAGCCTCCTTAGGGAAACAGATTCTGAGGTGTTAAGGCAGCAGCCACTGGCATCAGATTGCCTGGACTTGGATCATTCTAAGTTGTAAGCTCCTTGGAGGAAGGGATCTAATTCTATCTACCACACTTAGATTAGAAACTAGTATCCAATGGGGAGTAGGAAATATTTGTGGACTGTCTCACAGAGTTGTTCTGAGGCTAAAGTAGAGTACATATATTAAGCGATATGAAGGACAGTAAGATGGAGAAAAGCAGCCCCTGAACAGTGGGAGCTAGGATGGCATTATAAACCAGGATATGCTTCCCCATTAAACACACACAGTTTCACAGAACACTAATATGAGACAAAACCACTCTGTGACTATGATGGATCAAAACAAAAACAAAACCACTCCACAAACATGTCTGAATACAAACAAAAAAGAACATTGTTCTAACCACACATACACACACACACGACCAAATATCCCCCTATCCTGGCTAACATTAAGTACTGCTGCTTCTCAACCAATCATAGCTTTAACTTCTCTTGGTTCTCGTCCCGTTTTAGACATGAATTATTAAAATACCCCATACCAGAATTTCCTCCACGTCCTAATGTCATTCAATCCAGAGACTAGAAGGCCTGCTTCCTTGAACCCTCTCCCAAATTACCTAACACAAGCCCAAATCCTGTAAATTCTTTCCAGTACCCTCTTTCTGAGATGACCCCCTGTTCCTCAAGGTGTGCCTCCCCTCCTTGCAAGGAGACAAGCTTTGTTCAACTATAGGGATGTTCTTGGTGGCCTTTGGCTGGAGGGCGCTGACAACAGTGACAGCCTCCTAAAGAGTAACTATTACTATGCCTCACGGAGAATTGCATAATGTACCTATAGCGTTCAAGAAGACTTCACAAACAAGGACTTTGAGGGTTCCCGACAGAATGCCTCTCGCCAGGCTGCGTCCCCTGAAGGGACGGACGTCTTCTCTCCAGACTACAGTGAGCAGGCTTTTGATTTCCGACCTCCCAAGCTGAAATTCAGCCTATTGGGTTAAATTTTTCATGAAATAAAACCCCCTTAGTGAAGTGCGCGTCTCTAGCCCCAACTTCGAGTTCCTCAAACACTACAATAACCCAAGGGGGCACGGTGGAGGTAGTAGCAGGGAAACTAAAGCCCCAGTGGGTTCATATTACTGAGTACCTTACCCACAACCCCAACCTAGGAAAAGCGGCCCCGAATTCACTCTACAAGAATGCAGAACAGCACGGATTCTCTGTTCAAAAACCTGAGGAGAAAGGAGCCGCCGGAAAGACCGAAACTTCCCGGCCGGCTTCCTCAGACGTCGCGCACGCGCACAGGTTGCTGGGCGACCGCCGCGCAAGCCCCCGCCTCTTCTATGCGGACTACGAGTCCCGGCTTGCCTGGCGCCATGGCATCGTCTGGTAACTCGCGCCAGTCGGCGCGCGCTAAATCGGCTCCTCCGCGCGCCTGCGCCTTGGCGAGCTCTGCGCAGGCGCATTTCCAAAGCTTGGGAGGTGAGGGCGGGGTGTCGTTCCCTTTCGCTGATGCAAGAGTCTAGTGCGGTGGTGGTAGAGGTGTCGGCAGGAGCAACGTTGCAGCCGGGGCCTGGGGCTGACCCGTCCGACTTTCCGTCCGTGCCGAGCCCACTCGAGCCGCAGCCATGTCCGGGGACGAGGTGAGGGCCTGAGGCAGGCGCTAGGGCTAAGGACTGAGGCAGGGAGCCAAACGCACCCCAATGTGGGAGACCGGGCCTGCGGCCTAGTGGCCGGCTGCCGCCATGTGGGACAGCCGGGCCTAGGCGGCCCGGCGCGGTAGAGCTGACGAGGGCTCCGGAGCCGCGAGCTTGGCCTCGCCCGGCTCTCCTCAGGGCCGCGGCGCTGAGGCCGGCGTCCTTCCGTGGCCCGCGTTTCCGGAATGGAGAGCACGTTGAGTCGCCCTCCAGGAGAGGGCTTGAATGTCCGTTTAATGGCCCAGATGACTTGAGTTTGGGCTGGCAACCCTTGCCTTCGTTTCGATTTGACGCTACAGCTCCAGCTGTCCCTCGCTGGGCGCTGGTGGTGCAGAGAAGAGCCTCTCTCGGCTCCGTTTCTGCGCCCTCGTTTAAAACTTTACGGGCTGGCTTACCCTACCCCGTGTCTACCCTTGTTCTCATCTCGGGCATTATTATTATTATTTTTTAAGGCCAGAGGGTGAGGAGGGTAGGACGAGAGTAAAAGATCCTTCAACCTGAAAAAGTGATTAACCTCGGAAAGTTTTAGAGCGGGAGTCCCTGAACCTTCCTTAGCAAAACTCGCAGCGACGTCAGCGGGAAGTTCAGGCTGCGGAGCTGCCAGGATCTTTTTCTACCGTCGTGTTTGTACATCAGAAAATTTTCTCAAATCTTTTTTGGCCAGATTCATCCCATTCATTTTAACCAAATGGCTTAAAATGAAATGTGGCTTTAAGCTTTGGCCCCTTGAATTTGTAATTCACTTCTGTAAACATTCAAGTGCTTGGCCTATAAGGCCTTGGAGAGAAAGAGAGGAAGAGGAAATTTTTCCTCTTTTTCGAGTTTTGGCTTTTTGAGGTAGGCCCTGAAAATGCTTTGAATTTCCACAAGTAGTGGAAAGGCCTGGTCCCAGGGCAAGGGAGTGGTTAAAGCAAGTAAGTGTGCTCACAGAAAGCAGAATATTCTCCAGTTTAGTTAGTTAATCCCTTAAAATATAGATAGTGGCTGGTTCATGGAGGAATTTGAAGACCTAATTAAGAAATTTGAATTTTATTCTGGAGGGGATTCCAATCTCGCATTTGATTTTTATGACAACCCTTTAAGATGGGGGGTTTTGTTATGCCCATTTTAGAGATGAGGAAACTGAAGCTTTTTAGAGAGTTGTATAATGCCCATGATCAAATAGTAAATGGCTGAGCCACTAATAGAATTCCAAGTCTATGCATTATAGCCTCCATTTAGATGACTGGAAGGCTCTTGCTCTCTTATGAAAGAAACAGTCTAAGGGAAGTACATCGTTCTTGGAGGTCATGGAGACATTGCTTTATGGCACTCTATTTCAAAAGTTACGAGTGTCAGTGTCTCATTCTTATTTTGTTTCTACCCATTTTCTAAGATTTTCATAACTTTTAATGAAGTACCTAAATAGAACAAGGTACTGTGGAGTGCTATTCTGTGTGTGTTTTCTATGATAAAGTGCTCACAAGTGTTCTAAGAGATCTACTAGTTGCTACAGGAGGTAGGAGGTAGAAATAGAGCCATTAACAGCGATTTGGAGGGCTGGAGGATTCAGTTTTAGCAGTGGGATCAGATCTTGAAGGAAATGAAATACTACTGAAGGGTGAAGAGGATTTGTCAGAACCAGCATTCCAACAGAGGACTTTGGAAGTCAATAAAATATTAAGCAGCTTGGCATTTCTCAGGTCTACCAGTCCATTTTATAAACAGGAAATTAGGGCTTCAGTTGCCCAAGATCACACAGCAAGTAAATGGGACTAGAATCCCAGCCTTTGGCTTCCACTCTGGATGTATGTGCAGATTCAGGTTCCTCTAATACTGTTTAATTTTTAAAAATTTTCTTTGGCCAGTCCTTAACTTCTGACTGCTTTACAGACTTGTAAGGATCAAGTGAAAAAATCTGTACGTGGGAATTATTTATAAACTACCAGGGACTCCCAAGAGTGGAAGTAGTCCTGCCTGGTGGCCAGGATAGAGCGCTAAAAACCTACTATTAAGACGTAATTTATCTCTTTTTTCTTCACATTTCCTTCTTTTTTCATTAGTCTTTTAATATGTAATTGACATAAACTGCACACACTTCCTTTTAAACCTGGTGATTAAGCCCAAAATTCAAGAAAACATAATCTCTTTTAAACTAGTGGAAACATGACCTTTAAAAACCAGTATTCTAGAAATATGGGTGCTACCTAGTGAGGAAAAATTCCCTAATCTGGAGGCATTAAAGTGTTGTCAGTAGCTAATATTTACTACTAGGCCTCACTCAAAAGTATCAGAACATCAGGTTTTCATACAACATGGTAAAGTGTTATACAAAAGAATCTTTAAACTAAGAAAAAGTTTCTGATTAAAAATGAAATATATGTTATCTGAAGTCTACAAAACACAGAAGAATATAAAGGGAAATAAAAATCTCCCAGAATCCCATCACCCAGAGCAGACAGCATTTGGTCTGCTCACCTTGCTTCTCTGGGTTCTTTTGTAACCCTGCCTTCTGGGGTGGTATGGGCTTTAAGTTAATATATTGGGTAAGGTATGGTTGATGGGAGTAGGCTTCCAATGTGCTGAAGCACTTTGGGTTATTGTCAGGGTAATTTTTGCTGATACCCCTTTTCCTGACCTCCAGCCTAACCTAACGTGGGAAGTTGAAAAGGGAAAACTGTTGTGGACTTAAAAAATAGCTCAAGAAGAATCTGATTTTCCATAACTGCACTGTGAGCAACTATTTACTTCTTCAGTTCCCAACTAGTCTCAAATAAAACATTTGGAATGTGATAATTTGTTAAGTCAGATATGAAAGTCTTAAAAAAACACAACATTTTCAGTGAAGACTGACGTGGCCCTGTGGTTTGGGAGAGGTCTGCTTTGAGCACTGCTTTGGGATCCTTGGTTTCCGTATTTTTAAACTTTACCTTGCCAAGTGGTGTGAATAAAATGAGGAGATGAATGTATGTCTAAAATATCCAGACATGGTAATTGAGAGAGGTGTTAAATTATTTCAGTGTATAATTCTTGCATGTTTATAACCCTTTATAAGTTTACAACCAAACTGTTTCCCTGGGGACCTGCACAGATGTTTTTCAGGATAACAGGGCAATTGTGAGGATGTCCTTTGCTGAGTTCAGGATCCCTCTCATCTTTGGTCTGCCTTGCTAAATAATAGTTAAAAGATGGCTAATATTCTGGAGAACTTGATACTTGAAAAAAAATGCAATAAATGAGTTGTAAACCCTGGCAGAAAACCAGATTTATAGTGCGTGGAGTGTTGTCTGTCCTTTAGCCAAATAGCCATATTCAAGAATGAGGATGATTTATAGCTACCTCCCTGGAACAGATTATAACACTGTGTAGGGTGACCCCAAGACCCAGTAGGTCAGCAGTGGGGAACCCCTTCCTCCTGGCTCTTACATCCTCTTTAAATTTGTCAGATTATGTTCCTCAGACTGATTGCATTTCAGGATTATTCGTTTATATGATTAGATCCTTCTTAAGGTAGGAGAGGCTTGGAAATGAGGCTGTATCAATTTCCAGAATGTTTTGCAGATCCTTCTCTGTTGGGTGATGATGATTCTACCCTACCTAATTACAGACCATAGTTTGGTTTCAGTGTAGCTTAATTTCCTTAATGTACATGGGATATGAAGAAATTTAAGTTAATTAGAGTCAATTTTGGGAATTTTTTTTTCAGAGTTTCATGGTATGTCTTGGAAGTTAGATCACCCTGAGTTGATAAAATTTCAGTAATAGAAATCAAGAGATACCATACTTCATCAACTGTAAAGCATTACATAAATTATAATAATTGCTAACACTTATTGCGTACTTTTGTTCCAGGGACTGTGCCAGGTGCTTGATATTGATTACTTATTTAATCCTAATAACCTTGTGAGGTAAGAGCCAGAGCCAGGATTTTAATTCAGTCAGTTGGGTTTCAGACTTGTGCTTTTAAACACTTTACTGTGCTGTCACAGCAGGTCATTGGGCAAAAATGGTAAATTTAAGCATGGTAGAATTTGGACAAAGATTGGTCAGGGACTTAGAGAAAAAAGACTGGGATTTGAATACAGTCCTGTTTGACTTAAGATTTCACTCTTTTCACTATCAGCATCTGCCCTATATGTTGTTTAAACTATTACGTTTAAAATAACTATGTATTTTTTTCAAGTGATTTTTACAAACCATCTGCAACAAGTTATAAATTAGTTTTTCACTTGTTCTCTACTACACATCAGATTAAAATAACCTAAGAAAAATTTTAATGTTCCAGAAACAAAAACCAGAGTGAAAGTTTGCATAGAAATTTCTCTTACTCAGATAGAGATTGCTGTATGAAAGATTTCTAATGGATTTCCTTCCATTGTGTTCCAAATCCAAAGATTTGTCTGAATTTCATGACAAAATGTTTTAGTTTTTTATCAGGTCATGTCTTCTGGTGTAGCAACTGCAGTTTACCAACCTTAAATGAAGGATGTATAACTTGCCTGTGCATTGGTTTTCTCATCCATAAAGCAAGGGATGAAGCATAGGTTATTGCTAAGTTCCCTTCCCTAAAATCTGTGATTGGTTTATAAAGTCTCTAAAGTTGCTCATGAAACTATAAGTGAAGTTGCTGTATCTTGTGATAATTTATAAATTAAAAGACATATACACATGTTTTGGGGGGAACCCTCCAACTTGTAATAGTATAAAAATGTTGAGTGGATTTTCTTTTCTTTCTTTCTTCTTTCTTTCTTTCTTTCTTTCTTGCAAAATCTTTTTAGGTACTTTAATGCATCAAATACTTTTTTACATTTAAGGGTATGCCTTTTGAGAATACAGCATATTTGGAATGTGAACATCATTAAAAACAATCACTTTTTCATTATCTTTTAAATAGATGATTTTTGATCCTACTATGAGCAAGAAGAAAAAGAAGAAGAAGAAGCCTTTTATGTTAGATGAGGAAGGGGATGCCCAGACAGAAGAAACCCAGCCCTCAGAAACAAAAGAAGTGGAGCCAGAACCCACTGAGGAGAAAGATGTAGAAGCTGATGAAGAAGATAGTAGGAAAAAAGGTAAGTGGTGGATATGAGTCACTGTTGTCCTGGGAGACCTGGTTCTCTTCCATCAGTGTTTTGGATTTTGTTCACACAGTGACCTCTCAGCCTGATAAGGCTGTTCCAGTGAAGCTGAGGTCATCAGCATTCTGTGTGCATGGGACCTTGCCAGATTTCTGATAGACTTGTTTCAGGGAAATTCCCACCAAATGCACATGGCAGAGATGACAGAACTGTCATTTCAGGGCTGGTTTTCCAGTCTAACCTGTCAGAAGGTTTCTTTTCTAACTTTAATGGTGGTTGTATTTGAGTGTAGGCAGAAAGAAATAGGACCAAGATAGTCAGTTTTGTGTCTTAAGCAATTCTGAAAATATATAGAAGATATTTAAATTACAGCCTAAAATGTTTGGGTTTAGAAACCAGCATTGGTTATTCACTCTTATTCTAACATAGACACTATTTTAGTATTAGAAATAAATGATTCAGTAAATATATTTATGTCTTTTGAATAGAAGACACTGCTAGGGACAGAGAAAACTGACACTCATTGAGCATCTACCATGTGCTACATGTACAAGCATCTTGTACATATTTAAAACAAATTTGGAAAGTAAATCATTCTTTTAATAGACAAGATGAATTCATAAATAACTTCTTGAAAAACTTATGTAGCAGAGGGGTTTTAAAATATTCCTAGTGTATAGTGGGGCAGAACAAATGGAAAACTTACTGAACCAAATCCATTATTACTCACTAACGGTGGATAAAATTTCATTTTATTCATATTATAGCCTTATTTTAATGAACGTGATGTACTTTTTAAGGCCCTTTGTTGATTGATTGTTTGTTTGATTGATTGAATAACTTACTGAGTTAGACACTAGGTTTAGGTGAGAAAGCCATAGCCCCTTAGTATCTCATAGGGAGATAGACAAGTAAGCTGGTAAGTACCTCTGTTGGAGTGACAGAAAGTACTATCGAAGCACCTAGGGCATACCTAACCCAACTGGGGGAAGGGGAGGTAGACTTAGAGAAGACTTTTTGGTGGGAGTAAATTTTGTGCAGTGAAGGTAAGAGCTATGTGGGAGGGCCCATAGGAAGGCTTGAAGGTGAGAGATCACACACTGCACTAAGAAGCAGAGGTAATTCAGTTGGGCTGAAACTAAGATTTAAGATACAGGAGATAAGAGGGTAGGCAGAAGTAGAGAGAGAAAGCTGGAGAGCCTTGGAAATTATATTAGAGCCCTGATTTTGTCGTGGGAACAATGAGGCATGATATGCTCAGATTACTAAATATTCCCAATATGGTCCCCTAACAGTTTTCCAACAAAGCTTTGAGTTGTGTTCTTCAGAACCGTAGCCTTTGTGGTTGTGGATGAACTACTGTGCTAATTAATACCAATCTCTCTATTCTGGTGACTTAATTAATAGCTGAAACATTGGTTTAACTCATAATTTGATGCTTTGCCTTCTGCTATTTATTAATAATTGATAATCTCAATTATCTGTCTTTTTAGATGCTTCTGATGATCTAGATGATTTGAACTTCTTTAATCAGAAGAAAAAGAAGAAAAAAACAAAAAAGATATTTGATATTGATGAAGCTGAAGAAGGTGTAAAGGTAGTATTGCTTTCTTATTGAAGGTAAAATTTGACCACTTGAAGGGTTCTAATGGCTGGTGTTTTTCCCTCTGTCTCATCTCTTACTAGCTTTGCTATTTGTTATTTAATCACCATGTTAAGGTCATTTTCTTGGGATTGTCTGCCTAGGTACCTTAAAGGGATAATGGTTCAAAGGAATGTAAATTTAGATTTTATACATTGTATTGTGTACCATTAAGATGACTACGAAACGCCTTTTGTCAATCTACTGAGATTGGCTGAGGAGAGATATTTCTGTAAGTGAGAAATCCTGTAGAGCAAATATTCCTGTGGTTTCTTCTGTTAAACTTTTGGTAGCTTGTTAAGGATACACAAAATTATGTGTGTACCTCTGAACAGCAAAGAATGAACCCCAGCCTGTGTTGGTGGCTAATGATTTTGTGGCCTATAGAAGAACCAGAGCACTCAGGTTGATTTTATGGAGTTCTCTGATCTTGGAGGTACTTGAGGCCCTGTGATTGCCTTATTACTGGATTGATTTCCAATACAAATATCTCAAAATTCTTTTGAATAAGGAGTAGATAGGTGGGTAGATAGGTGAATAGGAGGATGCATGGAGGAAGGAGCTGAAAGTCTGTTTTTCCCTTACTTAGAGCTACCATTTTAAAGACCCTGTCCAGGAATCTTGGACAGAGTACAAACTACAAACATCTACTTATAAAACCCAGGATAATAGCAATTTCACGTATACAGAGAGAGAGAAAGGGCGAGAGTAAGAATACACATACACATGCACTAAGTTGTCCCATTTTGTGCCCTCTACCCGAATTTTTCTTTCGTAAATTATTTTCTCAAACTCAGGTAAATAAGGTGTATCCCACATGTAGCAGTAATTCACTGAGTTTTGGAAACAGTGTCACAGTTTTGATGACTTGGTTAATTCAGCAAATAATGTATTAGTGATGATAGTGAGTCAGGCATTGTGTGCTAATTGTTAGGGTACTGAAATGAATAAGGTATTTTTCCTGTTTTCAAGAGGTTATTTTAGTTCAGGAATAATTTAGAGTTCTTTAGAACAACATGCTTTTCTCCGGATTTATCTGTTTCTCTCCCGTTTGGGAATTCTCTTCCTACTAGGGAAATTGGGAAAGAAATGCTCAGAATATAGTGAACAAGGAGGTATAAATATCCTGAGTAACAAGGTGACAAATCAGAGATGTGTCACAGGTGGTCTTGGTTAACAAGGTTTTGTTGGTCACCTTCTCTCGTGGCTTTTGTACCGAAGAGTCACTTGTAAGCTCTATTCTTATTTAGTGCTTGGATACTTTTTTCTCTGCTATTGAAGTCGTAGCATAAGAGGTTGTTACAAGTACCCTTATCAGCCAAGACATGGACATTAACTTGACACTAAAGTGGTTTTTAAGATCTTGGGTTACTCTCCCCCTGAATTTTCAGACTTTACAGGGCTTTTGAAAATGAAAAACACTTTGTGCTATTCTCTGCCTTTCACTGGGTCTTAGCCTCAGTTTAGAAATAGATCTTACTGGGATAAAATAAGTAATTATATGGGACTGGAAGCTGGCTGGTATGTGCTAATTTATACTTAGCATATGTAAGTTTCTCATTTATTGGCTCTCATCTTAGAGACTAACTTAATATCTGGTTTCTTGTTTGGTATTGTCTAGCTAATACACTGATTGGTCTTTGATGGCCAGATGTGGCACTGAGACTATTCAGCTGGGTTTGGGATCTCAAGACTGAGCTTCATTTGCTCCTGGCTGTTCCAGCTTTTCTGCTGATAAGATTTCTAAAATTACTATAACCCATTTACAGAGTAGTTCAGGATGTCGGTACACAAATATAGATATTGATAAGTAATGTTGACACACTTGGGATAGGGAGTTGGATATGCTGGTGGAAGGAAGGCAAGATTAGAAGGCTGGAGACTGAGACTGGCCCTTTTTGCTCTTCTGGGAGTTTTATGACTCATTTCAAGGCTGTGAAATGCCCTGTTTACATCCATGACTATAGCAGCTAATCTTGGAATCAGGCTTTACCTTTTCTCCATTCATTCATCACATGACCCTAATTCTCCATGGGTTCTGTGTTTTCCCTCTTTCATGATACCGTCTACTGAAGTGATTCCCAAAGACTTTCACAGTCTGGTGCCAGGCTGGCTGTGATACAATAAAAAATAAATATTTGGGTTTTGTTCCCGGTTCCTGACACACAGCTCCTAAGACCCTTGGAATCTCTGGATATAAGTGTATTTTTAGATGACTGGTGCCTGGAAGGTCCTGGATAGTTTCAGGTTGAGGGCTGGTCATCAAGCCATGATTAGTGGATTGGAACTTTTCTCACACACACACTCTAAAGGGAAAGGGTGCTAGAGATCAAGTTTGGTCCAAAGCTGGTGATTTAATTAATCACAACCTACATGATGAAGCCTCCATGAAAACCTCTAACATTGAGGTTTGGAGAGTTTCAGGGATGGTGGTCACATTGGAGTGCTGGGAAAGTGTTGCACCTGGAGAGGGCATGGAAGCACCGCACCTGCCTGCCCCCCCCCCTTTCCTTGCTCTATGCATGTCTTCCGTTTGGCTGTTTCTGAGTGTATCCTTTATAATATAATAAAGTAATAAGTAAAGTGTTTTATTGAGTTCTGTGAGTCGTAGCAAATTACTGAACTAGTGGTGGGAGGACAGGTGTAAGTGGGAAAATATGAATTTGAATCCAAGTAGGACATGTGTGTGGCAAACCTGGGGACCCTGTACTTGCCCTTGCCTCAGTGAAGAAAGTCCTGTGGGGCTGAGCCCTTAAACCCAAGGAGTCTCACTAACTCTGGATCGTGTCAGAATTGAATTGAATTGTAGGTCACCTAGTTAATGTCAGAGAGTTGGAGAATTAGTGTGGAAAAACACCACGTGTTTAATGTCAGGAGGAAAAAAAACCCTCCCACTAACTGCGTCAGAATACTTAGAAACTTAACGTAAAATATTCCCTGAACCCTGTTCCTGCTGAAGATTGTCACGGAGAAGATTTAAGAATCTTTGTTTCTCAGGTAATTCTGACTGTGGCCGGTTTAAAACATGGACAATAATTATAATAACATCCCAAGGCTGATGGATTGAAAAAAAGGAAACGATCCCACAAAAGTGTCTTGAAATTTTTCCAGTTTAAATGACAGAAGCTTTGAACCAGTTTGGTTCACCTGTGAGAGACATTCCTGATCTGTAATTTCAGTTTTGAATATTTGATTTTTTTCCCTCTAAAACGATGTCTGGCCATGTCATTAGAAATATATATATTATATATATATATATATATATATATATATATATATATATATATATATATATATATATATATATATAATATATATATTATAATAATCCTAGTAGCAAAATGTTGAGAGTCTTATCTCACTGTCTTAGGATCTAAAGATTGATAGTGATGTTCAAGAACCAGCTGAACCAGAGGATGACCTTGACATTATGCTTGGCAATAAAAAGAAGAAAAAGAAGAACGTCAAGTTCCCAGATGAGGATGAAATACTAGAGAAAGATGAAGGTAATATTGGGGGCTAAGCAGCTCATTTCTAGGCTACATAAGCCTTTGGCCTAGTCTCTTTCATGGGCAGGCTTCTTTTTTATTTTTTCTTGCCCCTTATTTCCACTGCCTAATAATGGAAGCTAAAAGGAAATAGAATCTAACTTGATAATGAAAATTAAAGATTTCATTGGGGGAGAATTGGCAATTGTGATTACATTAAAACATACTGATTCAGACTATTGGGAAAACTACTGTAACTGAATTTTACATAATGTTAAAAATTTTTTGTTTTGCCCAAAGTGCTGTTTCATTAGTTTCTAAGTGCTATAGGGTCTTTAGAGAACTTTAGTATAGTCAGCAGATGGGTTTTTATGGATGTGTGTGTTTCTTAAGTGCTACAAAACAGTTGGACATTTTTTTCCTCTAATTATCCGAGCACATTATTTTATCTTATGTTTGTTAAATCAAGAAACAGTTCAGTGTGTCTGTATTACCAAAAATTCCTAATTAGAGAAGTCTCTATTAAGGGTGGTTTATGAAAGTCATAACATCCATGTCTTCAGTGAATAAGGGGTTATTTGTGAGCCTGGATGCCTTTATGTTTGAGTCTGTTGTGAAAGCATTGTGGGATGGAAGACAAATACCTTTGAAGCTTTCATTTCTCTAGATCTGCTTCTCCCTTCTCCCCCTTTTTGTTACTGTATCAGGCCCTCCCCCTCATTCTTACAGTCTTTGTTATCTGTAGCTTTAGAAGATGAAGACAGCAAAAAAGATGATGGTATTTCATTCAGTAACCAGACAGGCCCTGCTTGGGCAGGCTCAGAAAGAGACTACACATATGAGGAGGTAAGACAAATTCTGTAATGAGAAAAGGCTAAACTGTTCACCAGACCTCAAAGAAAAGCAGGATAAATACTCCTTGAATTGGAACCGCCAGTGAAGTACAGTTCAATAGTGAAACAGACCCAGAGAGGTAACACAGCCAATGCACAACACTGCCTGATGCCCATGTGTGGGGCATGTGGTCCACAGTGTGGTGGTCATAGTACTCACTGTTCCATCTGAATCCATGAACTTTTGAGGTCACTGGAGCCCCACTGGAGGGGACAAGTGGGGACAGTAGGGAGAGGGAGTGGCTAATTTGGGGCCAGGGTAGTCTGGAGTTTGCTTATTTGGGCTTACTGAATCTTACTTTTCCATGTAGCATATACTTTCCCACAGAAACAGCAGAATTAGTATGGGTTCCTTGTTTAACTTTGATCAAGGAACTGCTGAGCACCCATAATGGACCAGTTCCTGGTTGAGGATTGAGTCTTGCTTTCAAGAAACTCCCAGAACATGTGTGTGTACATTTAGTCAAAAGTAAACTTTGCTCTGCTTAAAAGAAAAGCACAGTGACTTGGGTGGGAACTTTATACTCCTGCTATTAATGAGAATGTACATGAATACCACTTTATCTCTATAGCTACTGAATCGAGTGTTCAACATCATGAGGGAAAAGAATCCAGATATGGTTGCTGGAGAGAAAAGGAAATTTGTCATGAAACCACCACAGGTCGTCCGAGTAGGAACCAAGAAAACTTCTTTTGTCAACTTTACAGATATCTGTAAACTGTAAGTTGATTAATGCGAAGTCTGTATCCCAAATACCAGATTCTCAGTGGAGTATGTGTTAAATATCCTCATTGTGGACTTTATTGCAGGTAGAAAGAGAGAATGCACAGATGCCAGGGTTGGGTTAAGGGAGGTCACAGTTCAAGTCTGTGAGTTCTTTGGATTCATAGTTCTTAGGCTTATTATCCAGAGGCGAGAGAAGCCACCTCATGCTGAGCCATGAGAGGATCCTAACCATAGGAGTGAAGAGTGAGGAGGCTGAATGTAGTCCCCCGACAGGGGCTGGGGAGCCCTGGGTGGTAGAAAAGCTCATCGGGCTGGAATGGGCCTGACAAGCAAGTACAAGCAGTGAGCTTCAGGAAAGCAGCTAAATTTAGTGTGCTTCTTTCTTGGATACTTGTTGTCAAGACACAGTTGATGAGATTTCAACTTTTTTTTAATTATCATTGCACTCTATGCCTGTCTTACGCCTAGGTCACTGTCCTGGCTCTTCTCAGAACTCCTCAGCTACACCTTTTCTGTCAGGTTTATTAAGGCATCTGACCTTATCTCCTGTTTGTTCTTCAGTTTCATAAGTGATACATGCTTATTGCAGATAAAAGGGAAACCAACAGTAAACAAACAAACAAAAAATCAGTAAAAATTCCCCGCTGAGAAATAATCACTTGTTTTCATTGCTTATAGGCATAACTTAAAAGGTTTTAGATTGTTTTTGCTAATGACAGTAGTATATGCTTATTACAGAAGAATTTAAAAATAATATAGACCTACTTAAAAAATGAGAAATTGTGAGTCCATTAAGAGATAGGGAATCATAGGTTAATATTTTTATGTTTAGTTAGCTATATGCATATAAATATGTTAAAATAAATTGGTATCATATTGGTTTTTAACATTTTTTCTCTTAATATATTGTGAAATTTTTACCCATACATTAAATAACCTTTATAAATGTTTTTAGGCTTTATACAACATGTTCTAACAGTTCTTTAGTTGGACATGATTGCTCCCAAGTTTTCGTTATCAGAGGCAAAGCTTTAGGAAACAACCTTATACATGTATCTGGGCAGTAACTCAGAATAGAGCCTTAGGGCAAAAATTCCCAAAATGGAATTGTCAGGTCAAAAAGAATGAACATTTTTATAGCAAATATTGGCAAGTTATTTTCCAACAAGCTTATACCAGTTTATACTCACACTGGTAATCTAAGTGCCAACCTGTTTTATTATATTTCTACCAACCCTTACTCATTACATTTTTCAGGAAAAATAACTTTTGAAAATTGTAATAGTAGTACCTACTTATTGGAATAAGCTCAAATACTGCCAAGTGAATGAAATTAAAAAGTGAAAAAGAAATTGAGTGGCATTGCTCTGTTTCCTTTTTTCATCTTACATGTATACATCTTTTTGGTTTTTGTATATAGTGGCCTGTATTTCAAAAGCAGAATAGAATGAATGTACCATAATTTATTTATCCACCCCCAAGTTGTTGGATATTTTATCTGTTTTCAATTTTTCTGCTATTATATTGCCATGAAATACTTCTTTTTTTCTTTTTTTAAATTTCAAACAGGAAATATATAGGGATTAGCATAACAAACACCCAAGTATTCATTACCTAGGTTTGGTGTATTTTGACTTCTTGGCACATTTGTTTCAGATCTTTTTACTTCTTTAAAAAGGGCTCTATATTTAGTTTAAGGCCATCTTTTGTATCTCTTTCTGATCTCTTTTACCTTCCTTCCCAGAAGAATCTGTTATCCTCTAAAGTTGGTATTTTTTGTCCGTTTATAGACATTTACTCATAGGTATACATTTGTAAATGTAATATTTTATGGGCTTTAAAATGTAAAGAAATAATGTCATATTTATCTTCATGTCAGAGTTTGATGAATTGTACTGAAATTCACCTAATAGCTGAGTAATCACAGATTAAAGCAGTGAACAGGGTGGGGTTTTTTGAAGTTTGGTTAGATTTCTATGAAAGATAAGGTTTATATCGTTCACTATCTTTTTAGATTACATCGTCAACCCAAACATCTCCTTGCATTTTTATTGGCTGAGTTGGGTACAAGGTAAGAAACTGTATTTGTATTTATATATAGTTTTTATATATAGTTATTGGATATTTCATAAAAACTTATCTTGAAAAGAATATGTAACATGCTTAGGAAAAACATGCATCTGATTGTCAGAGGAACTTTTAGACTAATGAAGGAAGAAAGTCAGTTCATCTCTATGGGAGAGCTTAGCTTGGCTGCTTGGGAATAGGAAATAAGGGTCATGGTGGCTCATGTGAACAGGCCTGTTGGTGTACCAGAATGAATACCATGGCTCTGCCATGTTTAGAGTTTCTTGTCATTAATTGGAATTCTTGGGTCTTTTTATGGAGCAAAGATTAGATTTCAGAGGAAGCCACTATTTTCTAAATTATATATAGGCTATTGATGAAATACAACTTACAGATTGATGAGTGCTAGGGGAGAAACAATGAAACAGGGACTCATAATTAAATAGCTACTCCCCTGTCTTTAGGGCTCACTTGTTGAAGACACCAAGCCAGTCCATCCCCACTTGGGAAGGTGGTGGTGGGGAGAGGCAGGATCCCATGGATCCCATCCCAGTGAGTTTGGCCTTAAGTTGCTGGGAAGCCAAATGTCCCTTTAAAAATAAGTATTGTAGAATTAGAGCATAATAAATATTACTAATACCTACTGAGTACCCATTGTGTGTCAAACACTTTTTTGGGTACTATCTCAAATCTTTACAACAGCTCTATGAACTGTTAGTAGAAACTAACACTAACTACCCCTGTCTTACAGATGTGGAAGCAGGTTCAGTGAAGTGAAATTGTAGCTGGTCACACAGCTAGTTAATTGCACAATCAAGATACAAACTCAGGTCTGCCTTTCTCAGGACCTTGGACTCTTATTAAAGTCTTAATCCTTTTCCTTGCTGGCAGTACAGAGATAGCTAAGGTGTTCTGTTCTCTTCCTACTCTTGAAACTCAGTTTGGGATTGGCTATACTTGCTGTGGGGCTGAGGAGTAATTTATTTGACCAGTGGTAAATATGTAGGCTTTGTTGTAGAATTGTTGTAAATGTAAATTTTTTTAAACATTTTTTATTGAGTTATAGTCATTTTACAATGTTGTGTCAAATTCCAGTGTAGAGCACAATTTTTCAGTTATACGTGAACATACATATATTCATTGTCATTTTTTTTTGCTGTGAGCTACCACAAGATCTTGTATATATTTCCCTGTGCTATACAGTATAATCTTGTTTATCTATTCTACATTTTGAATGTATTAGTCATTGTTTATTTTTTAATTTGCATAAACTGATGAAAGAATGAAAGCTAACAGTGTGTTTCCTACTTCTCAGAAAAATAATTTACAGTTTTTAGAGGTGAGGTGAATTACAACAAGTTGTGACCAGTGAACTTATGGCCAGTGGGCTAAAATATTACAGGGTTAAGAAAACTAAATTTCTTTTGACAATGAATGAAAAATTTTCCTACATCAAGCAATGGAATCACCATAGCCTGCAGATTAAGGGTTTGGGTCCATGGAGGATGATAATAAACCCTTACAGGAAAATATTAAAGGAGAATTATAGGAGAGATTCTTGCGAAAGTCAGTTTTATAATGAGATACAGAACAAGTATAAATTTAATACTGCCTGGGTGAATTTTGTTGTTTCACTTTGTGATTTGCAATTTTTAACAAGTGATGTCTAGCCTAGAGCTTTGCTTTTTTAAAAGTACTTGTCAGCAACTTCTTTCAAAAAGTTTCTCTTTAAGCACCATTGACAATACGAGGCCTGTGATTTCAGCTGTGCTTTTGGGAGAGAGGTTGTAATAATTTTATAGATACAGTACATACATTTAAATGTACAATGCAATGATTTGTTTTTTATTGAAGTATAGTTGATTTACAATGTTGTGTTAGTTTCTGGTGTATAGCATAGTGATTCAGTTTTTTTTATATATATATATTCTTTTTCAGTATAGGTTATTATAAGCTATTGAATATAGATCCCTGTGCCAGTGGTTTTTAACATGCTTACATAGTTAAATACAATCAATTTTAGAACATATTCATCAACTGTATATGACTGAATCAAAAGGTTAGGTCTTAGTTTTTTTTAAGATATTCATAGCTCCTTTTATATATTAATGGTATACATTCAGTAAAAGTGTGATTTTCCTTTGGATGAATGGGTCATCACACAGACAGTTAAGGAATTAATTTGTTTTAGACTTGAAATCAGTTATAAATCAAATTTGTTGCTGGTGACTTTATTAGTTGAAATTGAATTTAATGTTAGGAAGTAAGGATATGTCATCAGGCACCAACTACTAATTAAAAATAAATTTTGGGAAGTCAGTACTGTTCCTAGAACTTATCCCATACCATTGAATGTATTTTAAATTCATCAAATGTAAAGGTCCTGGGATTTGATTCCTTACAGGAAAAAACAATAATGGAGATGTTTTTGTTTTCTTTCCTAGTGGTTCTATAGATGGTAATAACCAACTTGTAATTAAGGGAAGATTCCAACAGAAACAGATAGAAAATGTTTTGAGAAGATATATCAGTAAGTTTATAATTTAATTTCAACACATCACTCTGAGATACTCTCATTGGGCTACAATATTTTGGGGAGAGCTGTTGGTTTGTAATGAAGCCAGAAAGGGTGGCCTTAAAAGATGAAGGGAAGTGACTGTGGTGTGGTGAGGGGTTTGGGTTTCCTCAGAAGACCTAGCTGATCAAGGCTGCTGGTTGGTTCCAGGCTCAAGGCCAAGTCAGAGAAATCTGTCTGCACTCAGGCCTGACCCAGCCCAGCTTTGTTTCCTTCCTAATCACTTAAAATTGGCAGATCTGTTCCCACCTGTGAAAGCTAGTAAGTCCTCTCTCAGTGGCTCTCCTGCAGACAAAACCAAGAGTAGGTATCTGGCAAGCATTGCTGCTGCTTTGGACATTCTTTTTTTCAACCCATGGTTCAGTATCTCAAGCATCACATGGAGATAACTTGTGTCTTCTTGTCCCCTGGAATAGCTAAGTACAGCTAAGCTTCCCTGGTGTGGGTGCCAGTGTGGGCTTGTGGAGTTCGGTGAAGTGTTTTAGAGAGAAGAAATCTCTCACTCACTGTGGCTACCATCTAATTCTTTATGTTGCTTTTCCTGCAGAGGAATATGTCACCTGTCACACATGCCGATCACCAGACACAATCCTGCAAAAGGACACCCGACTCTATTTCTTACAGTGTGAAACTTGTCATTCTCGATGCTCTGTTGCCAGCATCAAAACTGGCTTCCAGGCTGTCACGGGCAAAAGAGCACAGCTCCGTGCCAAAGCTAACTAATTTGCTAATCACCACTGATTTTGCGAAGTGTGTTGTGGAGATGTGGCTGGACAGGGTTACCATCAGAGTGGATATACCATTGTATTAAAAACAAGATAGAAAAGCTGCCAAGTTCTTTGGCGATTGGCTGTTGGTCTGAAATCCTTGCAAGATGCCGATGCTCAAGCTGTTGACTTACTCATTGCCTACTTTAACAACTGTCAGGGAAACGTGATGGGGTAAGGCGGTGCTTTTTTAAAATCGTTCATAGACTTCTGTAAAATGCAAGATAAATTAAAGTTATTATAACAGTGATTCTTTCAATTTGGTTTGTCCTTCAGTTTTCTTTTCTATAAAAAAATTATGCTTAATGAATTCAGCAAAACAGTTTGTGCCTGGGCTCTGGCGAGGTCTCTGTATCCTTGTCCTGAGAAGCTTCAGCTAGGTAGCCATTTTCCTTCTCAGCTTCTCGAGAAACATGAAGCAGACACAGCTTCATACGAGAGGGTGGTTGGAGCATGCAATCTGGGAAGACAGCCTATTTTCAGTGTCCAGGGAATGATTATATAAACTTGAATTCTTTTCATTATGTGAGGGTTGTTGCCACTACCTCACTGCCGAGTCTTCTTTACCACGAGGGAATTCAAGGTGCTAAGTACCTTTCTCAGAATTTTCTTCCTTATTGGCCACTAAGAGAAGCTTAGATTTTAAGTGTGTCTTGTAACTGACACACCTAGAAAAACCCTAGTTGGGTATCTGTTGGTGAGGAAGCACTGTGGCATGTGCAGTAGAAAAAACTTTCGGAAGTCCAAACCATGATGCTAGAGGAAGCTTTTCTTGCTTCCCCAGCCTGTGTTCTGGGTTTGAAAAGGGCCCACCACAAATGCTTTTCTATTTTCTGTATTAAAGTAGCTTTTGAATATGATCATGAGAAACCAAGAGGTGACGCTTCTTGTGTGGTGCTTCTGGTGCCTCCTTCTGGTTCTGCCTTCTGAGGGTTTGGCTGAAAAGGTATTTCTTTACCGAGCACTGGGGAAAACATCATCCTACATGTCTGCTGTGATCTGCCTTGCACGCACTTGCCGAGGATAAGGGCATAATTCTGCTCCTTACTTTCTTGTTGCCAGACTATTCCAGGGGCAGTCACTAAGCCCTGAATGTCTTGACGTTGTTTTTAATCACTGTGACCCTTAAAGTACAGGCCAAGTGTTGTAAAGCATCCTGGCCAAGATGTGGTGGAGCAGGCAGAGCATTCCCTCAACCCAGTGGGTCCTGAGGGGACTACACACTGACTGAGCTGCCACCACTGCCCAGATGAACTCAACTGCTGTTTATGATTTCATCTTCCTTCTTTTGTATCTACATCCACAAAATTCCTAATGTCAGATGTTTCTGCGTGAATAAAGCAAGGATCAGTGCCTCCTGTGTAATTAGCGCTTTTGTGCATATATATGTGTGTTTTGTTCATTTCTTTAGTGGGACCCCCTTAGGGGAAGACATGGGACTTTACAGTTTGGTGACAGGTTGGCACATAGTTTTGTTGGCAATTTAATACCAGTTCTTACCTTCACCCAAAACAGTCTCTGGACTGATCCTGGCCCTTTAAGATAGTGCAGTTGAACTTCTGTCTGGTTAAAACTAGGTTGACTATAGCTAACCCATTCAAAACAATGGGTTGCCCTAGGTCACAGTACCATCAGTCTCCTGTCTCTGCTACCTCACACCAACCACAACTCAGCTGGAAGGAATCTTTTATAGTGACAAAGCAAAGGCAGTTGAGTTTCTGATCAAGAGCTGTGTTCTGGTTACAAGGAGGGAACCAGACTACCATTTCCAAAGCATCTTAGAAAAGAATGTTGAAGAGTGTTTCTGATTATGCAAGGGGTGGGGGTGGGAGGGGAGGTCCCATGGTAAATAAGAGTTTGAGACTAGATAAACATGTTCCATGACTGCCTAAGGAAAAGTGTTTTGTGTGCTGATGGGCATTTTTCTTTAGCATATAACATGCAGTTCTACCTTCAGTCTTTAGAAAACCCTATACCTGTCCCCAACCCCACTTCAGAAAATCTTAAGCTTTTCCTAGGTATCCTAGCTCATCCCACACTTGAGGTCCCTCTCCGTGCATGTAAAATACCATTTCCCCTCAGGTCACCATAAGTGCTAACAGTTTGCTTGTTCACTGATGTATCCCCATGCCTAGAGCAAGCAGTGCCTAGCTTGTAGGTTAAGTTGTAGGTAGTTTTCCAATATTTGAATTTCTTTAAGAGGAACATAGAATATGCAGACCTGTAGTCCCTTCTCCCTCCAAAACACTTTGCAGGGTAACTGTTTAGAAAAAATGCTAGGCTGGACAGCCTGGAAGAAGTACTGCTGTGGTGTATGAGGCCCCAGATATGACCTGGCCTCCCGCTCCCTCGGCAATGCTAAGGTTTCCCATGTGAACAGGACATTATTTTTTACAATGTGTTTTTAGAAGTTGGGCTTTATGGCATGTGGTAGTCTTTTTTTTTAATTGAGAAGATGAATTTATAATTAAAAACTAATTCCCATAATCCTATCACCATAGAACCTTTTAGTACCAAGAACATTTTTCCAAGCTAGTACAGTCTTCGTAAGTTTTTAAAACTGCCTGAGTCTATTCGTGTTATGCCATGGTTTATTAAGTTAGTACCCTAATGGTGGGTTTTGCTAATTCTTGATAATGCTATGAGTATAGGCTTTGAACAGTCTGGAGCGGTAGTCCTCTACCATTGATTATATCCCACATTCTCATCTATAAAATGAGAAAATGCCTATCTCAAAAAAGTGTGCTTAACCCAGGTCTGCCTTATTCCCTTAGGCTGAATTTCCCTGGTCCGAGGGGAGGAGACTTAATGGCTGATAGTATTTCTAAGCATCTATCTCTTTTCCCAAAGGGTGGCCCTGCCAAGTGTACAAATCCTGAGGACTGTAGGTATTCCTCCTATTTTTATGGTAATAGTGGGTTTACTGACCTTGTTAAAGAAAGACTGACCTGCTTCAAGACAGGATGGTTGCCTCAGTGATCCTGATAAACCCTACCACCATTGGCCATAGAAGCACCAGACTCTCCCAAGGATTTGCAAGAGGCCTAGTCCCTGGAGCTTTGTCACATTAATGGTGGTGAGGACTAAACACCTGCTGAGTGCCTGCCATTACTCTTGTCCTTTCAAACCTTCCCTGGTAACAAACCTTTCTAATCACTGCCCTTTGATTTAAGCTTGGCTTCTGTTTGAACACAGCTAGTCTTCATACTGGACACCACCATTTGAAGGAACGTCTCTATAAAGTTTTATTCATCAGCTGCAGATTTTCATGAGCTTTTAAATGAGCCAGGAACCAAATTAAAGCCAAAATATTACACGGGAAGTTGGCCAAACCTAATCATATCACGCTGGGCAACAGCATCACTATCATAAACTATTTTGGCCTCTGAGAATTATGACTGCTGCAGTCACAGATAGACCAGTGCACTGTGACATGCTTCTCATGTGGCCCAGGCTCTGCGCTATTTTTAAGTAATCATTTACATAATAAGCGGCTAGTATTGCCAAAGTCCCTAATTTGTGCCAGGCCCTGTTCTAGATGCCTATATATTCATTTAATCAGCACAGCAACCCTTTGAGGTAGGTATACTATTGCTTCCATTTTACAGATGAAATGAAGACTCAGACCAAGGGGTCACGTAGTTGTTAAATGAGGAATCAGGATGTGGCCCCAGGCGTTTGGGCTCCAGAGCCTGTCCTCCAGAAGCTTACAGTTTAGTAAAAATGACAGATGAGTAAAATCAGTTGTAAATATATAATCTGTAAAAGCTGTGATAAAAGTAACACAGGAGTGGCCAGTGCTAACCCAGGCCAGCCAAGTGTCTGGGAAAGTGACTTCTGAGCTGAACTATAAAAGATAAATGAGGGTTAGCTAGTAGAAGGTAAAGAACATTCCTCATGTTGTAAAGACAGAAAAACAGTTCTCATCACAATTAGTTACATGTGGCTTGAGAATAGAGGGCAGACTTGGGGAGGGGAGGTGTTAAGCTAGAGAGAAAGGAAGGTGTCAGATCCTCAAGGGCTTATATGCCATGCTAAGGGGTCTGGAATTTACCCACTGGGCAGTGGATAACTGATGGTGGTAAAGAGGAAAGACTGATGGGAAGTAAGTGGCAAGAAGACTAGTTAGGACGTTATTGCAAAAATTTAAGTAATTGATAAAAAGGGCTTAACCTACCAAGGCAGTGGGGTGAAAAACAGGTTAGGGCCAAGACATACCTGGGAGAAGTGGAAGATGTTGACCTGAGCAACAGGGTGGACTGTGATGCCATTTTCCAAGATGCAGGATTCATAAGGAAAAAGATCGGGTGGGGTGGGTGGGTGAGGGACAGGGCTCAGCTGAGGCCTTCATGGACATTCAGGTGCAGCTGTCAGATAGCTGTATATCCTCTGGGGAGGATTGAGTTAGAGGTGGAGATTATGGAAGTATGAATGTGGAGTCTGAAGCCATGGGTTTGGTCAGGCAGGAAGCTATACAGAAAATTAAAGAGGATAAAAAGGTGCTGGCATAAGAGGAAGAGTCAGCAAAGGAAACTGCAGAGGAGGAGGAGAGACTGTTGTCACAAGAATCGGGAGGAGTCTGAGACTCGTTTATGACCCACATGTAGGGAGGGATTGCCCAGGTTTGCATCCTGCTTCCACCTCTTCCAAGTGACATGATTTTGGGCAAATTATTCAGCCCAGAGACTCAGTTTCCCAATCGGTAACGGGATGAGTATCTCCAACTCCAGGGGACTGATGTGAGGGTTAAAAAAGAAAATGCAATCTGTTAACAGAGCACCCAGGAAATGCCTATATATAGGCATGATGTGAGATAGATAGATAGATAGATAGATAGATAGATAGGTAGATAGGTAGATGGATAAATTCTATCCCACTTTCTGTAGTCAAATGCTACAGGGGTAGAGTATATAAGAATACAAAGGTAAATGCTAGGTTGGATTGTTTGCATTTGCACCATAATTATGTAGTTGACCAAGTCACACTTTCCTTTTTTAAAAAATCCCTATGGGCAAGGATGATGATACAGTCTCTCACCTTAGGCAGCTCCCTGTGTGGTCAGGGAGCTGGACACTGGGATGTGCAGGGTACAGAGACAATGAAGGTGGGGTTTGAGGAATAAGAGGGGTTATTGTTAGAAGGGACTGGGGGGTGGGGAGATGGGGTCGAGGTCAGAAAGTGGAAATGGGTAACCCTGTTAAGTTTTCTGTTCTGTATACCTAGAAGAGCCAAACCCATGTACTTGTCCAAACAGGACCAGGCTGCTGCACTTTTGTGGAAAGACACCCCTGATCATCTGGGCTCCCACAGGAGATACACTGGGGGTGCATGGAAGGGTATGTGTGTACCAAGAGTCCACTGACCAGTCAGAGGATAGAGGTATCTATTCATTCACACAAGCAGGAGGACCAGCTTGCCTTGCCCCATGGGCCTAGTGACTGGACTGACACTGCTCTTGACTGCAATAACTCATAGACATTGGAACACTAAGAGAAAAAAAAAGCCTCCTTGCTATTACCTTCCTTTGTCTTGCTTTTATAATATTCTTTTGGCTCTTTGTAAGCTGCCTGAAATATGCTTCAAACAAGGCGAGTATAAAAGTAAGTATTAAAAAAATAGGAAATTATGGTCTGTTATTTTTAAGAGAAAATCACCTGAATCTGAATTAGGCAGTAAGTGCTCTCATTTATTTAAGTATTGTCTTAATAAGAATGTACTCTTTTCTGCTTTTTCAGATGAGGAAGATGAGGCTCAGAGACATTAAATGATTTGCCTAAGGTCACACAACAAATAGTCTGGACAGAAACTCAATTCAACACAAAGTTTATACTCCTAACCCAGCCCCAAGGTAGAGCAAGCTACTTAACCCCTCTGAGTCTCAGTCTGTGTTCTGGTTATCAATTGACATACAGGAAATCATTCCAAAACTTAGTGGCTTAAAGCAGCAACAATCATTTGATTATTCTCACTCATGGTGCTGAGCTTTGACTGAGATCAGCTAGGCAGTTCTTTCTTACTTCTCAGACAGTGGCTGGGCTAGAGTCATCTCGAAGGCTTCCTCACTCATGTCTGATAGTTGATACTGGCTGTCAGCTGGAACATGTACACATGGCCTCTCCGTGTGGCCTGGGCTTCTTCACAGCATGGTGGCTGGCTCCCAGCCCAGAAAAAAAAAAAAACCCAGTTATAACCAAACCCTTATATAACACATAAGAGTTTTTAAAAAGGAAAGTGTGACTTGGTCACCTAAATAATTGTGGAGCAAATGCAAACAATCCAAACCCAGGACACCTGGCTGAGAATCTTTTGCCTTGCTCTACCTCATGTATTTTTGTGGTCTTATCAGATGGCCCACTGTACAGTAATATATGTCCTTATGGGACAATATATGTCCTGGCCAGGGTTAGCTAATACCCAACACTCACATACCTGTATTTCAATTCTTTGCCCATAAAAAACATTACCAAACTACCATGTTACTATTTCCTCATAGTCTAAAAACTGCTTCTACTAGATGCTTTAAATTGGCAAGGGAAATGAGGCCTGCGATAAAATTAAAAACAAATTATGGCCATAAAGAGCAATCTAGGCTTAGCCATATGACTTCCTTTGGCCAATGGAATCATACAAGCATGACACAAGCATACCCTGTCTTGCCTGCTGGATGCTAGGAATATCTTGGCCCAGTTGCCCCCATTGCCCAACAACTTGATAAGTGGGTGGTTACCTAGAACCAACCAGTTTCCAGCCAATCTGCCAGCTCACTTCAGCCATATGAGAGCCCAGCTGAGATAAACAGAAGAACCACCCAACTGAGCACGGCCCTAACTGCCAAGCCACAGAATCAGAAGCTAAAAAATGTTCATTAAAGGCACTAAATTTCAGAGTAGTTTGTTATACCAACAGTTAATAACTGAAATAAGGCCCATTTACTATCCCTGATCCAGGCCAACCTCACACAGATGAGGAAACCGAGACCTGGCAAAGAAACAGAACTGTCAGGGTCATAAATCTTATTGGCAGCAGTACAGCGGGGAAGCCTTAACTAGCTCACAATCCAGGAAACCCACTGGCTGTCATATTCCTTCAAGATGGCTGCTAGGATCATAATTGATGCTTCCGATCTTGATCGCACCTAGACAATATTAGTCCTTTAGGCAGAATCTGTTATCACATTTCTTCAGGACCTCCTTTTGGTTTTCAGAGGTTGGACAGAAAAATGAAAATTGTTGAGCAATGGAATGGGAGATGAGAAGTCTTTCCTGGCCCCGGACACGGAGGACAGGCATGTATAATGCAGGGTATTGTGGATGTGATCCTCCCAAAGCAAGGACCCAAATGTGAGTTTTCTCAGTTCAAGGGCTTTTCTGGGATGCCAGGATGGGGATTCCATTCTCACTCTGTCCAGGATATGTCCTGGTGCCAGGATGTTTAGGCAGGGCTTGTAGGTAGAGCAGATGCTTCCAACCCTCAAAGAGTCTTCACTGCTCTTCTCATGGCCCTCTATGCCTGGCCTATTAAGGAACCCCATGGCCCCTGCTCTTCTACGTGGCCCCTAAGCTCTGAAAAGTGAGTGTCTCAGTCAAGCACAAGGTCTACAAGGTAGACCTTGTAGAGTCTAGAAGTGTTATTACAATACAGTGGGCACACAGCACTAAGCTCTGGGGACAAAGAAACACAGTGCCAGCCCTCAACATGATATTTACCAGACTCCAAAACCCCTTCTTTGGACTTTGCTCAAGTTCCAGTCCAGGACAGCAGTTCCATACCTTGTACAGATGGGAACATGGAGACCTGCCCAGCTTTGCAAGTGGGTTGGCTAGAGCTGGGCTCAATCTTCCGGGCAGCAAAGACAGACTGTGGGTTCAGGGACTGAAGGGCTCTTTATGGGCATGAGATACTCCCTGTGGACCTAGCCCCTTCCTCTGGACACCCTCTTCATCTCTCCAGATTGAAGTCTTGACCAGTTCCAAGGGGCTATTTTTCCCTCCAGGTTTGGATCTCTCAGACTGATCCAGAAACCTGAGACATGAGAACTCAATGCCCAGGTTTTAAAATAGTAAATTATAAGTCACTTTACCTCATTCTCCCTACTAACACCTAAATCTTTCCCCAGCATCTACTCTAAGAGTTCAGCCAGACACTGAGCAGGATAACAGCTGGTTTACCTGTGATGCTATGGCAACCTCTTACTAGAGTCAGAAGACCCCTCAGCCTCTACCCTCTCTCCCCTTGCTGCCCAAGATCCCTGTGAAAAAAAGTGTCCTAAACCAGGACAGAGAAGGGTTTAGGCAAGTGATGGGTTCTAGAACCATTTTGGAGTTGGGAAAGACCAGACTTAGTGAGAAACTGAGGCCCGGACCTACCACTGCCTGACCAAGTGTATCAAAATCGTTTGGCTCTTCAACCACAAAGGTGCTCTCATAGGCACTGGCACATCTGACCCTCCCCAACAACCCTACTCACCATTTTTATCTCCATTTTAGCCATGGAAACTAAGGACCAGATGGATTAGTTCTGGGCACCCTAGACAGTGGTTCCTGACAGGAAGGAGTGAAGGAGGAACAAGAGGGTATAGCAGATCTGTTTTCTGGTTAGGCAGGAGGTTCAGGGTACCTTCGTGAGAAGACACAAACCATCCCATCTCAGAGCAAGTTGGGATCCAATCTCTTTATTGTCAGGGTCCCCTCCCTGTGACCCCACCCCCCTCCAAACCTATAGAAAAACCCCAAGCTGGGAGTGTCCTGGGGAGGAGAGGCAGATTTGTGGGGAAACTCCGTACTCTGCCCTCTCGCCTGGGCAGTGCCAACAGGGAGGGTGCGTGAGGAGGGGATGCCAATAACTCCACCTGCAGAGAATGTGGCACTGGTTGAGATGTGTCAGGGAGAAGGTGCCTGCTGCCAGCTCTCCTCTGGGACCTGCTGGGGATGGCACCCGGGGGAGGGGGTGCCCAGCTTGAGGTCTGGTACAGTGCACACCCTTCTGCCAGTGGCCATTGTTCCTGTCAGGCTGAGAAAGAGAGAGACAAGAGACTAAGGTTGAGAGGAAGAGCCCCTTGTGCTCTCAATAACACAGGTGGGGGGGTGGGACAGTTCAGTGGTAGAGTGCATGTTTACCACACACAAGATCCCAGGTTCAATCCCCAGCACCTCCAATTACATTAATTAATTAATTAAAACCTAATCTCCTCCAAGGTAAAACTTCGCATCCCAGGTAAAACTAAACCACAAAGCTCCAAGAAGAAAGGCTTCAAAAACTTAAATCTATGGTGGAGCATCTCCTACATGAATGTGTCATGTGTAAGGACATCTATGTTGTTAGGCTTTCCTCCACCTTAGCCTGTCTTGCATTGAACACGGCCCCCAGAAGAACAGGGCAGAGTGCTGGCAGAGCTGGTGGGGCCTGGCTGCCCTGAACAATGGGGCAGAGCAAGGTGGTAAATACCAACCAGAGAGCAGGCTTTGAGGCCACACACCAGTAGGTTCAAATCTAAGCTCCACCAATTACCACCATGGGATCTTATAAAATATGTATCTCCCTACCCACCTCAGTGCCTCAGTTTCTGCATCTGCTACCCTGGCACAATCACAGCCCTTGTGGGACTTGGGCACACAGGACATTTCCTCCTTTAAGGATCACATCCCAGCCCCTAAGCCTGACACAAGCATCACCCTCTGATGATGAGCAGCTCCCTCCTCCCTATTCAGAGCTGGGACTGCAGCCACAGAAGGCTCCTGGCTGTTCCCCATACATAGATCTCTGTGCCTCTGCTAAGGGTCCTTCAGATGCTTCTCCCTCAATCTTGAACAGGTTCAGCTACATGCCCCCCGCTCCCACCACATGCCTCTTTGACCCTCTGGCTCTCTAGCCCCTGTCATCCCAAGCACACTGGGTGGCAATGGTTTGTCTTCCTCCACTAGACTCAGAGCTGCTTCTCATAGTGAAGACAGGTAATGTGGCTTGGAGCATGCTGAGTGAGCTCCTGCTGGGTGGACCCAGCTAGCCCATCCATGGCTCCTGCAATCCACCAAACCCCTAGCATAAAGGGGTGCAGCAGAATGGCTGGGGATGATGGGCCCTTCATTCTGGGAACAGTGTTACCCTGCTAGGTCTACTTCATGGCATGCCCTCCACTTCACTTCACCCCTCCCCACCAGGACCCCCATACCTGCTTACTGCAAGGCCCCATCCTCCGCATCTGTGTCCTGGCTGTGCTCCTGATAGGGAGGAGGCAACAAAGGACCACACATCACTCAGTGCAAGCTCTGGCCTGCCTGGTGGCCCAGAGCACACCTAGACCACTCTCAGAAAGGGGGAGGGACAGCCAAAGAGAATAACTATGGGACCAGTCTAACTAAACAAGGCTGGCTTGGGATCCCAACAGGGCCCCTCAGGAGAAAGAACCAGTAAAGGAAGTTCTAGCTGTGGCAGAGGACACGCTTCTGCATAGAAAGACCTCCTCAGACTGGAGGAGGTTGAAAGTCTAGTAGACTGATGAGTTCCCCATCTTAGGAGCATCTAAGCCTTTATTAGGGCCTTTATGGAGAGTACTAAAAGAATAAGATGGATTATCAGGCTAGGTTCAAAGAAGAGACAAGCTGGGCATGAGGAGGACCTCTTAACTGTTACGGCCATGAGCCCATCTGTCCTCACACCAGAACCCAGCCATGTGGAGGAAGGTCACAGATCTGCTAAAGAAATCCAAGCTCCAATCCTGGCTCAACTCTTATTAGCTTACAAGGCCCTGAGCAAGCTACTCAACTCCTCTGGTCTCAGTTTCCTCATGGGGTAAAATGCGACAAGAGTAATCCTTCGCACAGTACAGGGCTACTGTTAAGGTTAAATGAAGTTAAAAAGTGTAAACTACAGGGTTTGGTGCTCAGTGAGTGTTAGGTAAATGAGCAGTAGGCACACAAGAGATATCTTAAAAGACTCAGAAGCAGGTCTCCCTTCCCACTTAATATAAGCTCCTTGCCTCAATCTGAAGAATTCCAGTAACAGACAGGGAGCTCAGTCCCTCATCCTTCATGAGACAGCCTGTTTTGTGCTCAGGCAACAATGGCTTGTAGAAAATCCTCAGGTGAAGTGGATACCCACCCTCCCTGTGGCTTCCCCGAGGCAATACCACTCCTGCTCCCTGGAACTCTGAAGACCATGTGTGCTTCCTTGAGCCTGTGACTCTCCCTTCTCTAACCATGTAGAAAACAGAGTCTAAAAGGGCCCTGGGCTCAAGAAGGGTCTGCCCCTGTCCTCTGACTGGCAGCTGAAATAGCTAACTATTCCTATTCCATTCCCCCCTCTTCCTCACAGGACTAGAACCCCTGGGAAGGAAGAAAAAGGGAGCTCAGCGGGGTGCCAACCACCTCAGAGGTTCCCCCTTTCTCAGCAGACCTCTTGCAACCAAGAGTGCGAAATCCAGGCCCAGCCCTTCCCAGCCATGCCCTCACCAGCTCTTCCTCGCTGTGTGTTAGCAGCCCCTCCTCATCACCGTCGTCTCGAGCCTGTGCTTCTCCCTGGGGTGTGCCTGCTTCAGAAGCTGTGTCCTCCTGGGGGGCCGGTGGCCGGCTGCTGCCACCACCACTGCTGCTGCCGCTGCCGCCACCGCTGCTACTGCCGCCGCCGCTGCCACTGTCACCCTTCTTTTTGCCATCTTCAGGGAGAAGGGGTGGGAAAGAGGGGAATAAAACTCAGCCTGGGGCAGATAACCAGGGTAGCACCTTAGTGGAAGCTAGGCCTCAGCATAGTGGGTCCAGGTGGGATTGGAGGCCACAGCCCCTCTCTGCCCCATGCACTGTCCCCTCCCCACATTCTGTCCTGTGCCCCTGGTCACTGAGCTGGGCAAGGACCCTTGGAAGCTGACCTGGATTAGTCTTCTGCTCCTCGGCAATCTGCTCCAAGCGACCCAGCAGGGCATCAATGTTGGACTTGATCTGTGTCAGCTCTGTCTTGATGGTCTGCAGCTCACTGCTCTTTACTGGGAGTGGAGGGAGCACACGGCTGTCACCTGAGGGCTGGAGCTCGACACTAACATGAGACCCTAGCCCCATTCTGTCAGTTAGGAAGGCAGACCAGTGGCAGAAACTGTCCTCTTCCATGGTTCTTCTTCTGGCCAGGGAAAAGGCCAGAGCTGCCTATAGCCTCCCCCTGAGACTTTCTAGAGGCCATTCGTACAGTGCCCAGCCTATCCTTCTGAACCTGGATCTTTTCCCACCAACCTCCCAATTCTGAAAGGAACTGGGGATGGGTAAGAATGGACACATGTGGTGTGAACCTATGTGAGCACCTGAGCAAGCATGTGTCTGGTTGTATTACATGGTGGTATCTGTCATCCAAGATGTGTAAATGCAGGTGTTTTACAATCAGATTTCCTGAGTGCCTGTCTGACCACAGTATGTGCATACCAGAATCAATGTGGAGCAGCAGGGCTGTGTGGACCTGTCCTTGTCCCTACTAAAGGAAAGATGACACCATCTTCTCACTGGACTCCATGTCACAGCACTGGATTCTGTGCCTAATCCAAGCCCCTCCTCCTCCAATGTCAGTCTTCCTCTTAGAAATGCATGACAATACTCACTTGGTTGTGTTAGAGCTGCAGAACTGTGGAAGATTTGTTCTTTATCTATTTTCCAATGTAAAAAAATGTGATTCTATTATTTTGCTAATTAAAAAAGTAAGAATTATCTAGGAAGAAGATATAGTCACTCACACTTGATCTTGGCTGAGCCAGTGGTGATGGCTGAGGAGCGGGCAAAGAGCTTGACAGGTATGGTGGTTTTGACACGCCGGACCAAGGGGACTGTGACGCGGGGTCGCTTCACAGGGACCGCCCTGGGCACTGGCACTGGCGACAGGCGTCCCCGATAGTCGAAGAGCCTGTGAGAGCAAATGGGCCAGAGGCTGCAGAATGGCCTGTGGCCACCAGGGGGCACTCTGACCCTAGACCAACACATGTATGGCTGGTGAAGGGCTGGGCAGTCTGCACTACATCCCTATACCTGCTCCCAGCAAGTCCTAGGGGTGAAGAGGAAGGGCTTTCCGGACTTTAATGGTTGCTGGAATCCTTACTACATCCATCTTTCCTACCAGCCACACTGGGTAAGGGCAGGAGAGGTGACAGGTGGTAACGGTCACAGCCTCATTCAACAAAGGAGCAAACTGAGAACAGCCCCAGAATGGAGGTCACCCTGACACCCACTCTATGACCTACTCAGTCAACTGTCACCACAAGCTCTGGTCAGAGTTTGCAAATCTCCCTAAAGCAGTACAAATCCCCAGCTGGAAACAGAGAGGTGTGGGAGTGGGAGCCAATCCCTAAGCCTGCCTGAGCCTCAGTTTTTCCATCTGCCTGGCGAGGATGGCTACCCCAAATTCTGTGGCCCTCCCCTGCAACCCCCAAGGCTGCTATGAGAGTAGAACATGAGAGAACTCAGTTAAAAACACAAAAGTCAGACGGTGGGATAGGTGAAAGGCCAGGGTACCGAGACCCTCAACTCGGGGGCCTATGACCTCAACGGCATGAGGCTGGAATCCAAGCCCCTTTCCTCTTTCTGGATCCCCATCCTTACTTCACTTCAGAGATGGAGGGCAGGAGGCCCAGTGGAGTATCAAGGTTGAGCAGCCCGATCAGACCCTCTGTCCAAGACAGTATGCTGCCCCCAAAAGCCATCACCCAGCCCTTTACAGGAGGGCTTCTTTTCCTGATCAGGCAGATGCTCAGTAGGCTGAGTAGGGATCTCTCCCACCACTGCTGCTGCTACCACCTTTCTGCAGGAAACAGCAGCCTCAGGGGTATATTATGATGAGAGCCAGGAAACCTGGCATCACTAGGTAGTTCAGTGTCCCATGTCTTGGTATTCCTTTGTTCAGGGAGCCCCTGCCCTGGAATGGTGATGGCTGGAGATGGAGAGTCTCTGGGAATGGACCCAGTCCCAGACCCTGCATTTCTGCCCCTAAGGGGAGGGGGCGGCTCTGGCCTTGGTCAGAATCACTGAACCACAGAATCCCAGAGCTGGAAGAGCCCCGAGGGATCACTTGGTACAAGCCCATTTCACAGACTGGGAGGGGATCTGCCCAAAGTCATGCAATCACTTAAGTGGCAGAGCTGAGATTAGCACCCAGGTCTTCTGATTCCCAGGCTAGGGCACTTTTCACTACACTGCGCTGACTCCTGAAACTACTCACAGGTGAGAAAACTGAGGCTCAGAGAGGTTCTGTTCTTCCTGGACAGACTGGGGCAGACTGAAAGGGAGGGAGGGAGAAACAGGGAAGGGGACAAGTATGGGCCAGCCCCTATCATAATTTCCACTCAAGATTATGTGGCTGGTGCCACAGAGTGGTGCCCACAGCCTCGAGGCTGCGGTCTGGGTAGGCTTGGGGATGGGCCAGGGACTAATTCAGACCCCCAAAGGACTGTTGGCATTTTGGCTATAAATACAGAAGGCTCAGACTGAGGTTCTTTCAGCTGACAGGGCACCTCAGGTTGGTAAGGAAACTGAATAGCAGAAATGTGAGGGCTCAGAACCCCCTGTACCTGACCCTGCACCTGTTTTGTATTCCAACTTGCTACATTTATGTGTCCCCTGGCTGTCCAGTCCCATCAAGTCCCATGCCAGGCTTAGGAGGATAAAGGGTGGTCAGAGAGTTGGGAGGCAATGTGGGGTGGGGGGAGCTCTGGCCTGGGCACCTATAGAACTGGACTCTAGTCCCAGCTCTGCCACCAACTTGTGGAGCAGCCTTTGGCAAAAGCCTGTCCACACCTCTGGGCTTTGATTCCCATGTGGAGGACTGAGTGGGCTGCACCAGCAATCTCTCAGGACCCTTCCAGCTTGGCTGTTTCATGCCTGGGCACGCCCCTCCCCTGCTCACCTGTCGTAGAAGTCGTCGCGGTAGTAATCATAGTCAAAGCTGTAGCCACTGGGGAAACAAAGGGGAGAGGGCCAGGGCTTAGGGACAGCCGCTCAGCCCACTCTCCACAGGCCCTCATCTCCAAATGCCTCCCCAAACTCTAGGCTTGTCATACCGTCACCACCAGTGTTCACTCCCCCTGTGGAAAGAGGGACCAATCCCACCCAGAGACAGAGACCGACAAACAAGACAGAGTGCCCCACCTGTATATGGCAGATGCTGCTCTCTTTAGTCCCTTGGGTCTGTTGGGCTTGGGCTCTCCAGCCATGTTGATGTCTATATGGAGGAAGGAGGTGAAGTCAGATGCTGACAGGACAGTGGGCCACCCATACACATGTCCCCTCATGCACATGTGCAGCAATTTATATGTTTACATGATACACACACGGACTTTACTAACATGAACAACAGAGGTCTTAACAAATTAGATTCATACCCACACATCACATGGATATGCCTGTTTACATATTCATACGCATCCAGATGCATGCACGCGTGCTCAAACTATCACTCACACACAGGCACTATGTACCTCACACATATATGCATTCTCAAGTACACTCATGTAAACACATACATCAGACACACACCCTCACACGTGTGTTCACATATCCAGGTAATAAGATCACACGCTCTCAACCACACTCAGACTTAGCTCCAATATCATATACATAACTGCCCAAATGCAAATGAGCCAATGCACATTTACACAAACATTCTACCAAAGATCTTTATGCCTAGAGCAGTGCTTAGCAAATGACAGAATCTCAAAAAATATTTGGTAAATGAATACATGCTTATCTGCTTACACACTTAAGTATATACCGATACACATGTAATTCTCCATAGTAAGATATGTGTCCACATAACATTCTCCACACATTGTTACATCCACATACCACATATTCAGGAGTACATATCCCTCTCAAACATACATAAATACACAGAAGCATGTGAATATATACAAGCACTACACACGCCCCAAAGTAGACCACCACACAGCCACATCGCAAGTATGTAATACCAAGACCAAGGGCACCTGCTTCACCTTATGCTACCAGTCCCTTCTCCTGGCTCTCAGAAAGGGTTCTAACATAAGTCATGCAGCTGAATGTAAGAGGCTGGGCTGGGCCACCCTGTTCCCTTTCTCTGGAGAATCTGCATTTTAACTGGAACCCTAAGACCTGTCATTAAAGGCACTGTGAAAGCTGGGAAGAAGTGTTTTTAAGAAACTTCCAAGAAAATTCTCCCCTATAGGCACTAATTTTGTAACTACTTAATTCATAACTTAATATAATTAATAACTAAATTATAACATCTCCGACAGGGGTATGGGGCTAGGGGACAGAAAAGAGGATAAGAGAAGAGCGAAAGAGTCCAGGTCAGCACCTGCCCAGGAGAATACCAGGAGCAGGACCATGGAGAGACACTTACCCAGGGTCTGCCCGGCCAGCACCCGCCCATTCTCTCCCAGCACAGCTGCCCGGGCATGGCGCTCGTTTGCATACTGGACAAAGGCATAGCCCTTGTGCACAGAACAGCCGGCCACACGGCCATACTTGGAGAAGATGGTCTCCACATCTGACTTCTTCACCACAGCTGTGTTGAGGTTTCCAATGAAGACCCGAGAGTTGATGGACTTGGGGTCATTCTTGTTGGTTACATTGCTTGTCTGGATCTTCAAGGACATGGTGACCACCTGAAGAGAGAGAGCCACTGTGAAGCTGGGACCCTGGGCTGGGCTCAAGGGCTGCCCATGGCCTATAATCAGGCCAAACTGGACTGCTCTGTGCCTTCCTACACACACACACACACACACACACACACACACACACACACACACCCCTACAGCATCCAGCCTCGCCATTTTTGTTCATCTCACTGGCTGCTGACTTCATACCAGGTGCTTTACACATGTTCTATCTGACACCTATCTATCTGAGTACATATGATACTGACATGATAAGCAGAACCAGGACATTTTACAAGGGAGGAAATGCACAGAGGTCACAATGCCAGTAAATGACAGGGCTAGGCTTTGAACCCTGGTGTTTGACTCAAATCTTTCTCTTTTAACTGAGGTTACATTGGTTTATAACATTACATCAGTTTCACGTTGACTCCAATTCCTCCACTTCTTTAATGCTCATCTCAAATGTTAACCCATGTAGGATCTATATTTGAAGATCTTCCATAGCTTTTCTACTGTTCCTTAAATGTAGAACCATGACCAAGAGGTCACATGGTAATTATAAGTAATATTTGCTCCAGAACAGTATCATATTATGAAAGTTGCTCAGTCTGACCCAGACATGAACCATGGCTGTTTTTACTGGTATTTTGAAAAAGGTGAGCTAGATAAACCTCACTGAGCCCTTACTGTGAGCTAAAGGTAGTACACAATACTGAATAATTTCAAGACACCATGATTATTATTATCATCATTCATATTTTACTATAAACAGGCTTCAACAAGTTCACTGACTTGTCAGGAACAGGCATTCAAACCCAGGTTAATGGTCCCTAAAGCCCATTTTTTTTTCCGACTTTATCACTCTCCCTCCCAGAGCTAAATCCAATTTAAATACAGTTGACCCTGAACAACTGAGTTTCAAATGCATGAATCGACTTATATGTGAATATTTTTCAACAGTAAACACTACAATAACACATGGTTTCTGTGGCTGGTTGAAGCTGCAGGTGTGGAAGAACAGTGGATACAGAGGGAGGATGACTGTAACTTAGTTACACATGGATTAACTCCTGCATTGTTCAAGGGTTAACTGTACTACAGTAAGTCAGCATATTTACCTGAGAATAGTTTTAATAATTTTTTTAGAGTTACCCATTTTATACTTACTCAAATTCTGTCCCCTTTGTTTAGAGATACTGCACCTAATCTTCGCTCAGGCAATTTTTTTTTTTTTTTTTTACCCCAAAGAGCTGTACAAATCTCTCCTACTTCCCTCCCTGGACAAGTTACATCTGGGCACAGGCTTCAGAGAGAAAGGGGAAAGGAGACTCAATTTTAGTAGGAAAGGCCTAAAGTTAAGCCTTAGAATTTATACTTCCTGGCCCAGTCTTCCGCTCACTAGCAGAAGGTGCTAAAGAACCAAGCAGTATGTATAAAAACTCTCATCAGCCTAGGTTAATCATAAATGTCTGCCTATTTACCTAATATTCTTGGGCAAGGGGGACTTCTTTTCTGTGAATTAGAGAAGAACTGAGTATAAGCTGGGAAATCTGCATCTTTTGTCCCACTAGGGTAAGAGACCCCTTTCTCATCTAACTTACCAGCTTAGAAGCTGGCACATTCTGACCAGCAGAAGGCACTATTTGCAAGGAGACCTTGGGCTGGACCTGTGAAAGACCCTGGGGTAGAACCTGCTCCTAGGGTGGGCTTGCAATATATACTGGGGTCAAGTACGCATCATCAAAGATAATAAAGGTTGATGTTTTACTATAGGAGATGGAGGTCCTGTATGAGGAGTAAATACGGTGGGAGAGTCGAAGGATGGCCAAGCAAACACAGTGAAGAGAAAACAAGGAAAGAATTTTAAAAATGGAAAAAAGTTATGTAAAAAAGATACTGCAGAGGCAGCATAGATTTTGCCACCTGAATTTCTATGATAAACGATGGAGCGTAAGAATAAGGAGGGAAGGTTCTCTTACCAGCTGGAAATTTTTAAAGGATTTCCCCAATGAAAAAGGTGAAATTCTGTGATTTGTTTTTCAAGTGAATGAAAATGGTTCATTCTCCAAGGAATTAATATATAAAAATTGTTTGGGAATGTCTATTGCATAAATATGGCATCATTACAAGAAATAAAAAATGTCAAAACTGATATCCAAATAATTATAAAATATTATTTTTCTGCTTCCCCTCCCCCACCCCACACATACAAAAAGGATAATAAAGTTTGAGGGCTGAGAGGGCAATGCTACTGATAAAGGGCTGGTGCCAGCTTTGGAACTGGCCTGGAAGGACAGATTCTTTTTTCCCAGTTTGCCTTTGGATCCAAGCATCAACATCTATAAACAGTGAGGGGCACAAAAGAGATTACCCATGAAAACAACTAACACACAGGAAATGCTCAATGTATGTGGGTTCTCAGTCCTCACAGTTCTCTGACAGTCCCTCTCCTACCTGGATGACAAGCTGACTATTGCTGGGCTCCTTCATGCCTCTGCCAGGAGCCTCTAATACCACTGAACAGAAAGCACTGCTGAGCACCTGTGTTTGGTGCTATAGTGGTATCAGCATTCACTCCGTGGTTGGTGAGCAAAGTCCTTTGGGTTTGGCCCTACCCAGTCTCTTCTCTCATCACCTGTGGTTTGGGACAATGTATATAAGAGGACTTTGCAAACTGCGAACCTCTTTATAGATCTGGTAATTACTCTGACTAGTTGAACTTCTCTGTTTTACTAACAATGCCATTTGTGGGCCCATTCTAGATAAGGGGCAAAGTCAGACTGGAGAATATTATGAACAATGCCAAGGAGAGGCAGTCAGAAGCCATGTCACACAGGGTTAGTTTTTCAATCTCTAGAGAAGAGACTTGGGAAGTGTATGTATGTGGCCGCTCTGCAAAGCCAAGGCGCATACTCTGGGCACTCAAGTCCTGTATTCCCCAACTAAACAGCCCCCAATTTGCTTTCAAGGCCTGCACTCCTCAGAGGGTAGGCTGTGCTGCTGCTGTGCATACTCTTGTGGTGATAGGTATCTCTGGAGGTAAAGAAATGCTTGAGTATCCACACACACATGTCCACGAAGCTTCTAAAATCGAAGAATGAAGTTGGGGGTGGGAAATGAAAAGAAAGCTCTCCCAGTACTGCTAGGTTCAGGTACAGAATCCCAAATTCAGATATGGTCTTCCAGGTTGTTACGAATTAACAATTTGTTGGCCTCACTTATAAGTTATAGCCTTCGAATATTTGAACATATTATACTCTTGTTCTGCCCTGCAAATGTTAGAGGCAAGCTTGACAAAGCCTGGAGCACAGTAAATGCTCAATAAATACTGGGGAGGAAGCAGTGAGGATAATATCCCACAAGTGAGGACAGTTAGCTGTGGCCCTTAAGCAGGGGTGGGGAGAAGCGGGGATGGGGGTTCCTAGGGGGCTGAGGTCCCAAGCACCTCCTCCTAAAAACCCCAGTCCACATACCAACCATCCCCAACTCAATCCTTCCCACACAATTCTTTCTCAGCTCTTCGAGGCTTCCCACTAGCTTAGAATGGGACCCCTAGAAAATACTGACATCCTATTCAACAGAAACTGCTAGACTTGATAAGCTATTTTCCCCCTGGGCCGAGCTCTGCCTCACAGATTGGCTGTGTAATTGAAAGCAAGGTGTCTGCAGCCCCTAGAGGCCCCATGTTTAGCAATGAGCTTAGGAGAGGTGGGTAGAGGGATTGTTCTTGGTGGTGGTGGGAGAGGAGAAGGGAGAAGGTAAGAAACTGACCTGTTCCCAGACACCGCTGCAATGTCAGATTAGCAGGGACCTTAGTGAGCATGGAGCTTATACGCTCTTACTCTGAGGAACAGAGGAGAATAGACTTGGCCAGGATGCCAATGAGTAGCAGGGCCAAGAACCCCATGGGTCCTCTGACTCTAAGTCTAGGGTTCTTATATTCCATATTTCCTTTTAGGTTGTTGAGAGACAAGCCCCCAGGACAGCAAGGAGCTCAGAGGAGGCAGTCTAGATCCGCTATCCTTGGGAAAACTGGGGACTGGCTCCCAAATAAGTATCGTCACTTTTACCTGCTGGAGAAACAATCGCTGCATAAAAGCTGTACCCTTAAGCTAATTAAAATCCACCAGGGACATAGCCTTTAAAAAGCAATTTACAGCTCAATGGGATGGGCTTGCTCTCTAGGCTGATAAGAACAGAAGAAATTTTTACAAAAATAAATAGTTCTTCCCAGTTGAAACATTTCAGATGGAAGCTATGTTTTGAAGACAAGAACCAAGCCTGAACATGTGGTAAAGTGACAGGGCTTTTTGTAAAGGCAGAAAAGCCCAAAAGGTACCTGCACCCCTGAACTTTGGGTAAATGAGCCACTCAGAGGAGCATTACAGTAAGAATACCCTCTTAACTACTGAGTGCCAACAACGTGTCAAGAGACTTTACACACCTCATCTTATTTAACTCTCACAACAGCCCTATGCAGAGGTCATTCAGATAGGGAAAGGAAGCTCAGAGAGACAAAGTAATTGGTAAATAGAGCAAAACCAGAACTGGAACCCAGATCTGTTTGACTCCAAAACCCTATGGATAGAGATGCCTTGGGTACTGATTCCCATGATGAGAATGTCGCCCTGAGCCAGTCACACCCTCTCCTTGGTCCTTGCCCTTTTCCCTTTTCTACTACAATGCCTCACAGGACTTAAATGAAGAAAGCCAGTTTATATCCTTGATCCTGACATTGTTAGTCCCATTTTATAGATGAAAAAGCTGAAGATCAGCAAAGATAACATGTCTTACTTAAGGTCACCCAGCTAGTAAAGGGAGTAGCTGGGGACTTGAATCCAGGCTTCCTCTACATGCCACCATCTCAACCGTCCTAAGCCTCTGATTCTGCCTCATCAACCCTCATGCCCTCCCAATCCTGCCTATCAGGATCTAGTCTTCAGCCTGACCTCTGAGGCACACCATCACCAGAACACTCATTTCCCCAACTCTGTAAATCCTCCCTAGCACTGGGATCTCTTCTTAAAATACTCATTTCAAAAAAGGAGCTGCTGTTCTTGGTCCTGATACCACTCCCCCCTCCCCAGTGCTATTTAGAGCCTCTGTCTGGGCCGGTCCTGCTAGATACCTCTGGCCTTATTCCCCAACAAGGGGATGAGTGGTCATTTCAGCCTGTGGCCAGACCTCTGCCCTTAGATAACCCTGAAGACATTTGGGTGATTTTGAAGGAAAATAGCTATTAGTGATGGGGAGGCTATTTCTGGAGAAAGCCAAGCAATTATACTGATCAGTGCCCAGGGTCTCCTTGGTCCAGAGGCTCCTGGTTACCAGGCAGCCAGGGATGACAGAACATCCATTAATCTCATTAAACTCGCCAGGCCCCAACTCATTAGTATTGCCCAAATGATCATTACTGACCAGACAAGACTAATTTCCCAAGGAGTGCTCTTTAGTTCCTGACCATTCCCACTCCCATGAGAAACCCCAGCTCCGATCAGGCTGAACACTGAGGGCTCCTGGGATGGGCAGGACTGTAAGGGGTGTAGGCTACAAGTCCAGGAGGCTTGGCTCTGCTGTTCTTAGTCATGTGACCTGCAACAAGTCATGTAATTTCTCTGAGCCTTATCATCCTTATTCTGAAAACAGAAACAATCTTTTTCCTGATTACCTTTCAAATCTGGTATAAAAATCAAATAGGCTAACTGATGTGAAAGTTTGCTGCTGCATCTGTAACATACTATAAACAAATAGGGGATTATACCTATTTCTATTATTACCCAAATCCTATCCCTTTCAGTCATTCAACAAACATTTCTTGAGTATTCTCCTGTGTGATGGCACTGTGGAGATGCTGGGGAACAGTGCTCATGGGCTTTGTCTTTTACTTGCTTTTTAAGAAAGTCCTCTCTATAATGTGTATGTGCAGTCGAACTGTAATAATTCTACCCAATAAAACCGAAAAAAGAAAGACAAAAAAAAAGAAAGCCCTCTCTCCAAGAACCTGTTTCTTGACTGTTTCCTAATAACAAAGCAACGCACATGAAACAGCACAGGCTCTGTAGTCAGACAGGACTGAGTTTCAATCCCAGCTCTGCCACTTACAAAATATAACCCTGGACTTGTCCCTTAACCTCACTGGGCCTCAGAGTCCTCAATTGCAAAATGGGAATTATACCAATCTCCCAGGATTGGGGTAAAGATTAGAGATAATATGTGTAAAGTGCTCAATATAATGGCTGGGACCAGTAGATGTTTACATAAGAAACTCAAATGCCCTATGCCCTATGAAAACAGATGAATCTAGCCTGGCACTCTAGATCCTCCACGTTCCTGCCCTGATGCTCTTTATGGTTGTCTCCCAATGCTCCAACACCTCACCTTAGAATAAAGGAGTCAGGGGAAGGGGGCCTATGCATGCTCTCTTCCTTGTCCTGGTATCTGGAACCAAACCTAGAAACTTCGTAACAGTGTCCCCTCCTCAGACCTGTCAAATCACTACTGGATAGGACTAGGGGAGGAAAGAACACTCACTGGCTGGGAAGAGTTCCAGACCTTGCTGAGCCACTGACTCATCTCTTGGCCACACTATGAGGTCTCTGGTCCCATACTAGAACACTGGTATCAGCATCTTTTAGGCCCTGAGGGGAGATGTCAAAGCAGAAACAGAAGGTAGAGCTGGGGCCTCAGTCCTCTCTCCCCAGTGTGGTCTGAGTATATAACCCGCATTCCCTGCATCTTGCACCCTAACTCTATCCCCGACTGTGACCGTAGGCTGAGGTTTAGTATCTGCGACAAGCAGCCTTTATAGCTACAGAGGGAAAGGCAACAAAGAATGGGTAGGTACAAACTTGGGCCTACAATCCCCAATACTGAGTTAGAGTTAGCGAACTACAAATGAAGGTCAACCTCTTTATTTTTGCCAAAGAAGTCACCCAAACATCTACCTACCAATTCAACCATAATTATAGATACCCAAATACTCACTGGGCCAATTATGAGCCAGGTGTTAACTAACAAATGAACCATTCATTCATTCATCCAGCAACTGGTCTGGAACCTCATCTCAAGGAACTCTCCCAGTCTACCAGTGGACATCCACCATGGCCACAAAGCTGAAGTCCATTGCCCGAGAAGCAGCCCAAGCAAAGCAGTCTGGGATATATAGTGTTCATTTCACAGAGGAAAACTAACAGTTGGAGCTTAGTCCTACACAACACAAGCCAAAAAAATGGCAAAGCTGGGACCAGTCTGTATGAGAAAAGATCTGGTGCTCTTAACCTTGACCTAGAATGGCTTTGTGCTAGGTATGCCCTGTACCTGCAGGTCAGCCTCTAACAATTTCTGTTTCTTTGGGGAAAAATTCATGGAGCCTTGCTGAGGGCATACCCTCAAGTGCAAGAGCCAATAAGCACTTGCTCTGAGTCTGGGGAATGGCTCCCTCCCCCTTCCCACACCTTAAGGGACTGTCTCCTCACAGAGATAATGTGGCAAGATTAGTCACTGCTTGCTGTTGTTTGATTATAGCTATTCTTTTCTGTAAATGAAGTTTAAAAGTCATCAAAGGGTTTGTCAGCTGTGACTTATGAGCCTCTTTCCCGAAGGGAAGTCAGGCGGTGACAAATGCCCCTCTCGTTCTGCCATCCATTACGAGTTGGAAGGTGCCATGTTCCAATTACTGGAGACCCGAAGAAGCTCATGGAAAACCCTGCTCCAGGCTGCAGCCATTACTCAGGCCTGGCAGGGCTGCCAACAGAGCTGCCCTAAGTCCAGGCCCCATTGGATAAGAATGGAGTAAGAACATGTTTCTGACTTTGTGAGCCAGCCCCTTCCACCCTATTCTTGTGTTATCCCTGGTGGGGTTTGTTTTCACAAACAAGTAAAAACATGGGCATCACATGGGCTGTCTCAAAGTACCTAGGATCAAGATTGCCTAAGACAAACAGGTACAAGGAAGTGAGGTCTTGCTGTCAGCTAGAGTAGGTGGGGAATATAATGCTCAAAAAGGAAGAGGATAAAGTACTTACGATGTTCAGAGAAAGTGAAGACTGAAAAAACCCTTAGAGAGATTATCTGCTGTAATTAATTGTCTCACTACTCAATACTCAGTATATGCCAAGCCTTGTCCAGCTAAATGCTGGGGGACCAAAAATTAATAAAAAACATGGCCCCTATCGCTGAGGGTAGATGAGATAATTAAGGTTTAAAGACGTGCCTTGCTCAAGGTCACAAAATAAATAAGGGTCAGTGATAGAACGAGAAAGGTCTCCAGACCTCTAGTGAAGTAGAGAGTGGAGTGACAGGGAGCCCTCCTGCATGCCAGGCTCTTTAACACTGACCATGGCATAACAGTTGAGAGTGCCAGCTCCCATTCAAATCCCACCTTCACATTTACTTCAGGTTTGACTTCTGACAAGTTCCTCTACCTATCCAAGTCTCAGAAAGATGAGGATGGTACAAAATTTATTTCAGAGTTGTGGTGAGATTTAAGTAATACATGTATAATGCACAGGTGGCAGGTACATATTAAATATCTCAAAATATTATTTACTATCAAGTAATTCTCAAAACAACTTGAGGTAGGTATTATTAATCTCATTTTACAGACAAGAAGACTGAAGCTCTTTTTCATTTTGTCACACTAAATAAGCCAGTACTTCTCAAAACTATTTGTGGCAAAGGACCCATTTTTTGTTGGTTTGTTTTGCTTTTTAAATTTCTAATCTATTACAGACAAATATATGTGTAAAATACAATAAAAATGTCAAATTACTGTAAATTTCTAAGCATTTACCGTCAACTTCCGTACTCATCACAAACCAGCAACAGTTTGCGAGCTAGCATTCGTCGGTTCAGCGGGCTACACTTTGAGTAGCACAGCTCTAAGCCACTCTCACCCATCCCTGTCAACCTCCAGAAAAAGCAAAGCAAACAAAGAATGAGTTTATTTCATTTCTTTCAAGTCCTTTAACCTGATTTCTTGTAGACTTTGGTGATAGACTAATTTACAAAAACTATCCTGATCTTTCCCTTTCTTCTCAAGAAAGAGAGAAAAAGGTAAGCAGATTCAAGGATTTGCCACCAAACACTTCTGGAGGTGATTTATCTTGGTCATCCGCTCTAGGTCATGTTATATGCTGCAATGAAGTTGATCTAGGCTTAATAAGCACTGAACACTTTCCCGAAGCCTGGGGATTTGAAAGGAAGGTATATTCCTGAAGAGGCGAGTACTCCTAGACCCTCTCCCCTCACACTAGAGGACATGAGGAAACCAGCTAGGAGGGGAAGCACGTTTTAACTCTTTCTGGTATTTCTAATTTTCAGTCTTGTGTTATGGCTGTTTACAAAGTAGTCTTCTAGGAAGTTTCTTGACAGCAAGATGGATACTGGATTCATTCCTGAATGCCACTGTATACCCAAGAGTGTGACTGGCTGGGGCAGATTAGTAGCTCTCAACCAGTGGGCCAAGACATAATGTACCCTGAATTTTCCAGGTGCATGGCTAAATTTTCAACAGTGTACAAAATTTCTTTTTGTTCTGAGCTAATGTGGTGTTTTTCAGCACAACCCAGAGTTAAGTGGGTCCATATGACATGGTATAGAGAGAGGTACTACCTGCTGCTGTGTATAGGGGCTTGCCATCAAGCAGAAGCCAAAGCCTAAATGTTTACTGCCATGTGAGAGGCCATGTAATATGGTCAAGAGAGTAATCACTAAAGCCAAAATGCCTTTATTCTGCCACTGAACTAGCTGTGTGGCATTACCTCCAGTAAGTGTCTTTCGTTCTTTATGCTTCTGTTATCTCACCTATGTATGTCTAGGGTTGCTGGAGAATAAAAACAATCTTACAATGGAATATTACTCAGCCATAAAAACTGACAACATAACGCCATTTGCAGCAACATGGATGCTCCTGGAGAATGTCATTCTAAGCCAGAAAGAGAAAGAAAAATACCATATGAGATTGGTCATATGTGGAATCTAAAAAAAAATAAACAAAGCATAAATACAAAACAGAAACAGACACAGAAACAGACTCACAGACATAGAATAACAAACTTGTGGTTGCCAAGAGGGCAGGGGGTGGGAAGAGATAGACTGGGATTTCAAAATTGTAGAATAGATAAATAAGATTATACTGTATAGCACAGGGAAATATATACAAGATCTTATGGTAGCTCACAGAGAAAAAAACATGACAATGAATAGATCTATGTTCACGTATAACTGAAAAATTGTGCTCTACACTGGAATTTGACACAACATTGTAAAATGATTATAAATCAATAAAAAATGTTTAAAAGAAACAATCTAATTCATGTAAGTGTTTACAACAATGTCTAACACACTAGAAAGTATGCAAATATCAGCTGCTGTTACTGTTATTATTACTGTTATTGTTGAACCAGGAAGAACTTTTCCTTGTGAGTATGAAAGGTGGTGAGTTCTATTTTAACATTAATCTAGAGCTGAAGTGTGATCAAGAAAAGAATACTATCATGGTGGATGCAATAAACTCTCTTCAAGCATGCTGCCAAAATTTGAGAATCTGGAAATGTGCCTTGAACATAAAAGGAATCACAGTAGTAGGCACTCATTAAGTATTGACTGAATAAAGAAATGAGTATCTAGAGTAAAACAGCCCCCTAAGTGAAGGTTCTCAGAAAGGCCTCTTTGTACCCTGAGGACCCAGAAGACAGGCTGGACTCCTCTTCTGGGGGACAGGGCTCCAAGGGCTGTTATTGCGAGAAACCTCTGCTTGCTCACTGTTCTGTGTTTCCAGTGGAACCTCCACATTCTGTGGATACTCTATTCTGAATAAGGCTGCAGAAAGCTGTGCCATGCAGTGCACGCATCCCTATTCTTCAGCCTGTATCAGAGGAACACAGGGAGAGTGGCCTAACCCCTCCCACAACAGGCCTTGCCTTAAGTTAAGATAGTAATAGAGGATTATTAGCTTTGAATTCCTGCTTGCCTATAGAGTCCTGGGTCCTGAATTTCACTTCTACTAGCTGTGTGAACTTGGGAAGGCACTTTACATCTCTGAGGTCCAAGACTCCGTATCTGTGAAATGGGGATAAAAATCCCTGCTCTGCCCACCTGCAGCGCAGGCTGATGTGAGGGTCAAAGAAAATAACATGGGATTGTATCATTACCTGAGATGTGCTACAAAAATGCACACAGGGATATTCCCCGAGACGAATAGCTGCTGCAGGTCTTCCTGGACGGTCACCTAAGCAGTAAGCCAGTCGGCTGAAAGCAGAGGGCGGATGGTGCACAACTTGGCAATGCAGCCAAGCACTATGCCCCTCAGGTGTAAGGGCAGTTGATTAAAATCCTTTCATGCGGAATCAGTATTTTTTTCATTACAACAATCCTTCTCCTTGAAAACACCCAATACCACCCCTCAAAGCCCACAAACGATTGATCCTGCTAACGACATATGCACTGGCATATATTGATATATATTTAATTTCCCACATTCAGACAAGAGAAGGGAAGAAAACTGACCTCTCTCCAGAGTACTGATCTAAACTTAACTCAGGGCTCTAAGCATCATCCCACAGTGCCATATGTTTGGCCCAAAGAGGACCACTGAGAATGATGCCACTATCATAGCCGCTCTCCCTTTGTCCCTCTGGTAACAACATTAATTCCACAAACATTACTAAGCTCTGCCTCTTGAGTGAACCACTGAGCAAGTGTGTCTCTGTCTCCTGTCTAAGACTCTTCAGCTGTTTCCCACCACCAACAATGAAGTCCAATTCCTTTACTGTGGTTTACAAGCCCCTTCACTAACTAAAGGTACCAATTTCATCACAACAATCCTCTGAGAGATTGTAAGTCACACCCACTTTACAGATGAGTAAATCCTAGTACAGAGAGACAGGCAGTTGCCCAAGGTCACACAATGAGCAAGTTGGTATGAACTGAATTCTTCCTGAAGGGCTCCGTATCAGACTCCAAAATAGAGACTCAAATTCAAAACCACCTTTTCTTGGACAAATTCAAAACCACCTTATAATATGGAAATGAGGCATTTATGGCTCAGGCAAACCCTTTCGTTTCAGGGAGCTGCTTAGACACTACCCCTTGTTGGAGGCTGCCAATCTGAACGCTCTCACTCCCACGGCTGCTGAATCATTAACAAACTTGGCATAATGACCACAATGCTCATTTGCAAGTAATATGGTACACATTTGCATATCTAAGTTCTAGAGGCCCTGCCGCCACAAGCATTGAATAAAAGTCAACCAATGAACCACAATTTAACAAAAAAAAGTCAGGCCCCCAAAACTACAAGCATAACATGCCCAATACCTAATGAACTTCTAAACAAATCTATTCAAATGATCATGACAGAAGCAGCTGTGGCCTCTATGGTCTTTCCCCCTCCGCTGTCATCATCTTGGAAAGAATCAACTAATCCTTTTTGACCTCCTTTCCCCTCAAAAAAGAGACACTACACTACAATAGCTGACCTAAAAAAAAAGTTTCCCCAAAACTTTAAGAGATGTCTCAGCTGTAGGAGCAAGAGCATGAGTTTTGGACAAAGACAGACCAGAATCAACCACTTTCTACTGTGTGACCTTGGACAACTCATTAAATTCCCTCAGTTGAAGTTCTCTACACAGCGTATACCTCTCCCCTCCACATATTGAATCATTTCCTGATTCACATACTGAACCAAGCCCTGCTGATTGTGCCTCCTAAGTATTTTTAGAATGAAGCCCTCTCTCTCCATTTTTATTATCACTCTTCAAATTCATCTTCCACACAGTCACTAGAATAGTATCCCCATGTGACTCCTTTCCTTAAAACTAAAGTTTTACTTTAATATTTCAAATTTTTTCGATTAAAAAAAAGCCAATGTTTAAAATTACTTATTGGTTAAAGTACTTAACTGTTTACCCCAGAAACTTTCAAGTAAATCCATACTCCATGGGGAAAAAAAATTCTTAACCATTAATTCCAATGAATGTTTGCACTAGTGTGTTTATTTCTTGAAATTACTTCAAGAAATCACCTAAACTCCAACCCCTCTATAGGACATAACAATTGTTATTAGCATCTTGGTATACTTCCTCCCAGTGCATTATATTTGGGTTACATAGTTAGATCATTCATTCAGTTCCATAACCTAATTTTTTCAATTAACATTATAATACATTATATGTATTTATCTTTATTGCTGCATAGTTTTCAATAGGCACCATTTTCAAACAGTTATAATTTTTAATAACTGAGTTTTCCCATGAGTGGATTTATCATAGTTTATTTTTTAATCATAGTTTAGACTAGTCAGCTTAGGTAGTTATTTAGGCTTTTTCCACTTTTTCATTATTATAAACAACAGCATCTGAGGGAAAGTTCATTCTATAATGTTGGATTATTTCCTTAGGACAGAGTCCCAGAAGTGGACTTACTGTGTCAAAATGTATGAAATTTTTATGGCTCTTGAGACACACTGCCTAACTGTTTTCCAAAAGTGCTGTACCAATTTATACTGCTATCACCAATGAATGCCCCTTTCATGGCACCTCACCAGACTCATGTATTACTGTATGTATTTGGGGAAGGGGGAGTTAATTAGTAGGGGGAAAGCAAATCTTCATTGTTTTTTTCACGTATACATGAAGATAATAGTCTCCTGTGATTCTTATACTAATTTTTGAGTCTACAGAGTTTTGAATGCCACAAAGAAGTTATAGGGGGGTCTTAGGCAGAGGAATAACATGCTGAAAATTTAGTTATTTACTCATTTACCAAAAAATCATTTATTGAGCACCCATTTCTGCCAGACACTATACAAAGTGCAGAAGTGAATACAGTACAATCCCTGCCCTGGAGGAATTCACAGTCCACACAGTCCAGTGGTGGAGATTCGCAGGATAATCAGAACCTATGTTTCACCTTGATAAGGGCTATGACAGGAACACAGGGGAACTCAGAAGCATGTCACTTACCAAAGGGACAAGAGAGAAGGTAGAGAAGGTAGAGGAGTCATAGGAGAGGAGTCATCAAGAAGTTCTGATTTTGTCCACAGGGATGAGTTAAAGTTAGCCCTCATACAGATGAGACTGAACATTTAGGAAAGAGGAAACAGCATGAGCAAAGGTGTGGAAGCTGGACAGAGCTTCCATATTTAGTAAAAAATAACATGCATTATGGTTTGGCTGCAGTGTATGGTGTAAGACTGGATGTTGCAATAGATGGCAGCAGAGAGCCGGGAAGAGGCCAGATGAGAAAGGGCCTTGTGGGTTGCTGAAGAGCCTAGACTTCATAGGAGCCAGGACACACTCCTGTCACATGCAGGACAGTGCTCAGTAAGAAGGCATTCATAAGCCCCTACAGGTGCTGAGAGCCTGAACCACACAAGTCAATCCCTGATTGGAGCATCTCATCTGTGTCAACTCCTTGTGTCTCTTATGTTAGTCTTCTGTTACCAAGCAGTGCAGGACTTTTAGGGTATTTTTCACATTACCTAGCACATTGCTAGGCACATGGCAAGGGCTCCAATAATGCTCATGGATCAGCTAATTGGAGGTACCTCATGCAGTAACACATACACTCATGAAACCCTTGCTGCCCTGGCATAGTGCCTGCCAATCTCAGCAGACGCTCTGTCACTGCCTCTCTTGGCAAATGTCCTGCCTCAGAAAACTACCTCCTCCTTCTTGTTCATTCTGCCAAATAAAAAAATATGCCTGGGTACAAGGAACTATAAAGTATGTGATAACTAAGGAGCACATTGGGTGGCCAGAGGGGAGGCCTAAGGGACATAAATCTTTCACCATAGCACACACTCCTCAAGCCAAGGATTCCCTTGGACTTACTGGCAGTTTAGTAGTGCCCATTCCCACCCCATCCTATAAAAATAAATTTTTTTTTCCAAATTGGGCATGTTAATAAGTCTCCTTTGAGTAGCTGCTGACCTTCTCTAAGGTATTACTGCTTTCTACATTAATAACATCTGCTTTAATGATGACAAGGATATGAAGAGGATAATTATTTAAACAATTAATATAACAGGAAGTCATTCTTGCCCTGCTAGTTGTGGTATGAGCCATGGGCAATGGGGTCTGAGGTACTGCCTAAGACCCACATGAGAAGACTGTATTAAAATATTTGTGTGTCACCTCCCCTCCTAGACTGTGAATTCCTGGATGGCAGGGAGCACAATCTATCTAATCTTGGCATCCCTCCTGTCTTTCAGGATAGATCCTGGCCAAGAGTAGGTGTTTGGAGAGTATCTGCTCAACTGCACTCCATGTACTACTGCCCCCGCCCCCTTCCTCATCCTGTAAGAAACAAAGAAGCAGGCAGTAGAGGTAACAAAGCCACGGGAGACTTGGGGGAGACAGAATGAAGACATCTTGGCAGGGGCCCAATCCACTCCAGCTTTTAGGAAAGGCTGTTTTGTAACATAATAAATGATCATTATAATTTATTAATTGCTTCTTATATGGTAGATGCATTGCTAAGTATTTTACTTCCCATTCTTACAACTTTTTGAAGTAAGAATTATATAAGGTCACAATGGCCCTTTCTGAGACTCTTAGGACAATGACTCTAGAGTCAGACTACCAGGTTCAAATCCCAGCTCTGCCGTCTATCAGCTGTATAATTCTGGGTAAATGACTTAACTCTTCTGTGCCTTAGTTTTCTCATTTGTAAAATGGGAAAAATATTACAGTATCTTCCCCACAGGTTGTGAGAATTAGATAATGTACCAGAAAGTTAAGTACTCAGGAATTTTCTGAATGAAATTAATTACTATTGGTCCCATTTAATAGACGGCTCCAAATATCACACTCACAACATTGAGAAAGGTTAAGAGAGAGATTGTTTCATTAATAAAGCAGGCCCAGAACCAATTTCTGATTTGGTGATAGAGGCTGGAGCCAGAAGGAGTCTTCTGAGCACAAAGCCATTGACATCATGCCCCAGATGAAAACTCTTAAGGAAAGCCTTGGTTTCCCATCCCACAGGCAGATATAGTCACTCTCCTCTGGATCCTGATATTCTCTACAGACCTCTGCCTCAGCAACATTCGCTGCACTCTTGTAATTACACATCTGTTTCTCTCCACTGGACTCTGAACTCCTAGAAGGTAGAGACTCTCATTAATCTTTGCAAACGCAGCCTCTAGCATTGCCCTAGCAACCAGTAGATGCTCAGTGAGTTTCTCCTAACAGGTGAAAGAATCCGAGGTGGACACGGTGTCAGTAAATGGTTTCCCAGTGTACCTGACATGGCAGCTCCTTAAAAGAGAACTGTGGTGTTCTTGAGATGAGCCCAAGTTCCTCATCCATCAGTAGGGCAGAAGCACAGGCAAAACATTGACGAGAAAGAGAACAAAGGAGGGCAGAGCAAAAAGCTGGGAAGCAACAGTGTCTTTGTTCAGTAGACTACAGGGAGCAGAGACTCAAAAGAGAAGTTGAATCTGCAGCCTAGAAACTGCTGAATCTGGGCTTCTGGTGGTGGGGAAAAAGTATAAGGTCCTTACCAAGCAGAGAGCAACAAAGCCTAGAACTGCTGTCCTTGTCAACAATCAACTCAGCAAGGGAGACCCAATCTGAATTATCTGGTGACCCTGAGATGAGCCCAACCGCTGGGCCCCACCATGCTGGCTTAATGGAAAGAACACCGGGCAAAGAGTTTGAAGATCTGAAGTTCAGTCCTGAGAAAGAACTAATTTTTCAACTAATAAATATTTGAGAACAAGGACCTTGTTGGACAAGGACTAAGTATAGCACAGGGAACCATATTCAATTTTTTGTAATAACATATGATGGAGAACAATCCAAAAAGAAAAAACATACGTATGCATATGTATAACCAAATCACTTTCCTGTTTATCTGAAATTAACACTATAAATTAACTACACTTCAATTAAAATTTAAAAAAACCTACAGAGATATCACTATAAACCCATCAAAATGGCTGAAATAAAAAATAGTGACATCAAAAATATTCTTTTTAATATTTGAGGATTACTGTATGTCAGGATTGCACTAGGCACCTGTAATACAACAATGAACATATCACTAAATTATGCTGTCAGACCCTGGACAAGTCACTCTTTCTCTGAGCCTTGTCCTCATATGACACATGGAAGGTAACTTAGGTTTGTTTTGAGTATCAGATGGTTTCGAAAAGTCTACTGTACAACTCTGCAAAGGTAAAGGTGATATTATTACTAGATCTAAACTAGAAGGCTTAGTAAAAGGAAGGAGAGCCCCCACCAAATGCTAAGGACAACTCCCCCTGTAAGGGTCTAGACAGAAATCCAGCAGCACTGAATTCCACGGTGGAGATGGTGACGGAAGAACAGAAATTTGACCCATTCCCTTCAAACTCCTCTCAGGATCTTTCCTAGAGTTACTGGTGTCAGAGTGTTCATCACTGGGCCTCTGCACTTTGGGCCTCTTGGATGAGCTCCTTGGAAGCAAGTGAAACTTCTTAAAGCAAGAACAGACTTAAACAGACTCTGTAGGTTAGAGGCACCTTTCCAGACATTGAGCTACAATGACCTGACCCCTGGTCTTTCAACTGTTTGGAAACATTTGGTGGCCATTAAGCCTGTTGTTTCCTCATTTGCCTGCTTACTGGCACAAACACATCAAAACAGAAAGCTTGATGCTCAAACAATGCTCTCTGATTAGTGGTTTGCAGAATCCTCTGTAATTTTAGTGATTTGCTGGCTAGAAGAGGAAGAATAATGGAATGTAAACAGTGGTGTGGCCCAAGAGGGAGTCAGGCACCCTGAACTTTAGATTTGGTTCTACTGTGGACTGGCTCTATAAACATGATACAGACTTTAACAGCCTTATTCAGAAAATGGAAGAACTTAACCAGATCAGTGCTGCATGAACTCTTCCATGAAAAACCAGCATTCCTCAAGACATTATCTTGAGTTCCTAAGAAAAGTGGCTCCAAGATCAAATAAAAATAGGAAACTGGCATGCTCCATCCCTTCCTCTTCAGTCACATGCACGCTAAGGCTCTGAGAAGTCAATGGTAAAGAAATATACTTTGCATTATTTGGTCTGACTTTTCCTGGATTAACATCTCTTCTGAAGAAGACACACTGGAACAGATCTCTAGGTCTCTGTCAGCTCTAATCCACTGTGATTTGAATCAGAAGTACTTAGCCAGTGCCTGGAGCATCCCTGCTTTCCACTAATCCAGTTCTCTTAATCCAGTGGGGCACTTAAATGATACTCTGCTTAACAGAAATTTATTACATTTTATTTATTTATTACCATTTATTTTACTGTAGTGAGAGTACTAATTTTCAAAGACTCAGAATACAGGACATTTAAAAACACTTAGTTGGGAAACCTACAGTTACTGAGCACCTAATACTTGTTCTACACTGTGCTGCCATTTTCCATACATTATATTATTCAATCTTTAGATTAAATTACCATAAGAGGTAAATATATTGTTATCCTATTACAGACAAGAAAGATGAGGCTTGGAGAGGCTAAGTAACTTGCCCAAGCTCATGCAGCTAGAATGTGGGGAGCACCAGATTTCAAACCCAGGACTACTTGTCTCCTAAATCTTAGTTTTGTTTGGGGCTCTACCACCATGACAATCACTAACCTTCCCTAACCTTCCTTGGTGTCAGCTGTCAAGTGGGAATAGTAATCCTTGCACCACTACGCTCAAAGTGTTGCTTTAAGACTCAAAGGGGATAACAGATATAAAAGGACTCTGTAATGTATATGAATATAAGGGACATTGGAAATATTTTGAACACATGTTGATATTTCCTTTCATGATTTTTTGAGGTACTTAAGGTTCCTACAGGCTTCCCATCATGGACATCCACTGTCCTTATCCCAGTCACCGCACAAACCTCAAAACAGTGTTCCTTAGAATTTTCCAGTTAGGATTTTGGATAAATAGGAAATATGTCAATTTCTCAGTGTTAATTACTCTTTAGGGTATTTGTCAGATTCACACCAAGCAGCCAATGTGCTTAAGGAGTCAGGAGTGAAAACAGCAGAGTGCAGGAGCCTGTTGGAAGGCCTGTAGATAAAGGAGATACCAGACTGGCTGTGGGGAGAGACTCCTTAAATCTTGGAACATGCATGGGCAATAGATTCAAAGGGTCATTTGGGACAGCAGATCATAGAAGCTTTTGTATGAAATCTATTCAGAGGACAAACAAGTATGTTGCATATGGGGAGAGGAGGGGGCAGGGGGAGGTGATTGGAACTGGGAGGAGGGCTGGCCAGCTTCACCTTGCTCTGAGATGGAAAATACTTTGGCAGGAATCTGGACATATAAATAGCAGTAGATGGGTCTAGGGCTCTCAACTCATCCTCTAGCCCTGCCTGGGATCACACCTCAAGAGCCACACTACTGTGACCATCTGCTCCCTTCAGCTTCTGGTACAATAAGGCCAAAAATAATGGCAAACTATTCTTGGAACCAGGCCCTAGCCAGACAGAGAAGTAAATAACCCAAGTCCCTGTTCTTAGAGGAAGGCACTGCACCAAGATGGTCTGAGCCTAACCAGAGATTCTCTTGTATAGCCAAGTCTCTCTGGCTCATAGGGTATATTCAAGAATGGTATGAACTGAATAATCAAAGTAGCTGCTATGTGTAGCCAATGACATAATAGTTGAGACAGCACTCTGTAAATGGCATGAGATGGAAGAGCAGGAGCTGACAGAGCACTGAGGCACATGGTCTTAAAAGTTTAGAGCCCAGCCTGAGGAAGACTTGAAATAAGTACCTTTTCTTTCTCTCCAGCCAATATAAGTCTGCTTTTCTCACAATGAAGTTTTCTTTGCATTTCTAGTGAAGGGAGAGGGAAACCTGACACTCAAATAAGGGACAAAAAGGTTGCAATCTCTCTACCTTTCAAAGTTTGTTCAGATCCACTATACTGCAACACAGAACACAGGATTTGGATCTGTAATTCTAGCTTCTGTTAATCAAAAGCTATAAAACCATAAACAAACTTCAACATTCCTAAGCCTTAGTTTCCTTGTCTGTAAATTGGTGGGAAGTTTCCTAAATCATAAGATTATAGTTAAGATTCAACTAATTAATGATGGAAGAGTGGTTTGTAATCCACAAAATGTCACACAAATATCAGTCATTACAAAGCTATCTTCCCATCAGCTCATAAGCTACACAGGACAATAGTTATCATCACATGACAGGTAAGATAAAGCCCAGAGAAAATACTGATGGTAACACATAGCTCAACTCTGACTTTCTCCAACAAAGGTAAGTATTACTTTTATTTACTAATAAATACTACTATTTATTAGTTTGTTAGCCTCATTAAACTGACAGATCTCTGAGGGACAGAGCTACATACATCCTATGCATTTCTGTACCTTAATGCCCAGCACTGGCACACTGAAAAAAAAAAAAAAGTTTAAAAATGCTGGTAGCAGAAACACATCTAGAACACGCATGATTCCTAATCCCAGGGTTCTTACAACAGAAAGTGGCCCAAACCTCATAGACCGACTCGTCTTGATTTATCATCTCTTCCTCCACCCTAGCAAGACTCAAACTTTCCATTCCTGGAGAGAGTTTCCTAGCCTTTGAAGGTGCTGATCCCTTGGTCTTGAACACTCTTCATTTATTTCTTTGCAAGCTAATTCCTACTCAACCCTTCAGCCTTGGAGGCCTTTTTAATCTCTCAATACTGAGTCAAGTATTCCCTCTCCCCTCATGTCTGTTTCATTTATCATAGAATCCTGGCACAGAGGATGTGTCAAAAGTATCTGTTGGAGGTTGAACGAATGGAATACTCAATCTAGAAATACAAAGGTGATGCAAAGGAAAAATTCCTGGCCTGCAAGTCAGCAGGCCTGACTTGTTTCCAATTCTAGCTCCACCACTACTGTGCTCATGATCTCTAGCAAGCCCCAGTTCTTCTCTGGACCATCCATAATTAAGCTATCATCTATGAATGATCTCAAAAGGTTCTTTAAGCACTGACAATATATGAGACTTAGACTCATGCTAAGTCCTAAGGGTGAGAAACTTCTGAAGCCAGCTGTGTGCTCTGGAGTATGGAAGGCCCAACATCCTCAGCCCACAAGCAGCATCAGGCACACTGAACTCTGCTGTCAGCAGCCTCTCAACCCACTGGTTTACTTAATTCCTCCTGATGAAGTGCCAAGAATAAATTGTAGGTGAGCAGCAGAGCATTTTAATGAGTCCAGAGCCTAATGAATCTTTTCCTTCCTATGTCAATTAGCATTTCAAAGCTAGGATCCCCAAGGACCAATTTATTGGGAACAGAGAGAAGCCTTTTTCTCATCAGCTGCTGTCTGAGCTACCTGCCCTGGCCCTTTATGTCTGCTATGTAACAATCTTACTTATTCAGATATGCCACCTGGTGGGACAGAGACTGCCCAACATTTCTGGGGCCTGAACTTGAGGAAGGAAAGGATTCCAGGGTATTTCTGGGGTGGCTGGGGAAGTTGTCAGAGAATCAGAGCAGCCCTGACCTGAATGCCACTTTCCAATAGTGGTCTTCAAAAAGCTAACTAATCTGGCAGCAGATCAACTTGCCATTCACTCAACTAAGTATAAGGTATTATGTGACACCTATTTGCCTATGGTATTTTGAATCCTCACAACAACCCCCAAAGTAGGTATCAACAGCACTATTTCACAGACCGGGAAACTGAGGCTCTAAGAAGTAAAGTAAGAATTTTAAGAACTAAGGAGCTAGCTAAAGAACACAATCAGTAGTTGGCAAGCAGGGATTTGAACTCCCATCTGTGTAATTCCAGAGACTGGGCTCTTTCTATCGAACCACAGCAACCTTGCCTAGGGGCTGACAGGGCCAGCAACTGATGTCCTAAATGGCAGAGATGGCGTATGGGCAGCCACGGCCATGGTGGACACTTGCCACTAACATACTGTCTTTTGCCCACGGAATAAGGAAGGGCACCTGTGTATTGCTAGTTGTTCCATTCAATGAAGTTGGCCGTCCCACTTATCCTCAGAACATAATCCAAGTAGAGTCACCATCAACACTACCCCCAGACTCTTACCCCAGAAATCTTTTGATTTATCTGATTTGTGAGGATTTACCAATCCTTGATCTAATGACTCCCAGGCACCTACTTTTGTCTCCCATATTGTCCTCTCTAAGTCACACAGGGTGGGGCCAGTTGCCACTGCAATGTCATCAAGAGAGGCACATTTTCTAAGATGAGAGGGTAAGCAAGTCAAAATTTCCAAATGGTTATGGGACAGAATTTTAGGGCTCTGGTGGAAAAAACACTTAAGAGTGAGATCAAGAGGTTTGTCCAAATTTAGATAGCTAGAAAATAGCGACAACTGGAACAAAGGCATATACTGAATCCTAACCTGGCACCTACCTACTTACAGCAAGAATAATAAATATAGAAAAATTAGGTCAGTGGTTCAAAGTTGTTTTTAAACGTTTTTACTTTGAGATAATTACACATTCACACGTGGTAATAAGTACTAATTTTTAAAAGCACAGTGTCTGGCACATAGAAACCTACTCAAGAAGTGTTAGTTATTAGATAATTAGGAAAAAAGGAGAGGGCACTAAGGATGGGCCTTTCATATAATACTTTAAATAATCTTCCCAATGAGCCAAACAAGCAAGTAATAACATCCCCATTTTACAGATGAGAGAACTGCTCTCAGAGGTCAAATAAGCTGTCCAGGATTACTCTGTCCCTGTATATGCCAAAGCCAGAATTCAAATCCAAATATATCTAATTCCAAACACTGTGCTCTTTCAACATTGCTTCTCCCAAGATGAGACTGGGGCTGGGCTTCAAAGACAAGCCTGGATGTAGAACGGAGGTTAAGAGCAGGCTGCTGGGTGAAGTAGGGGGTTAGAGTGTACAAGGGTGTGAAATTTAGCAAGTCTTTGTCTTTGTAAACGGTGGCAGTTCAAAGACATTGGCCAGAATAAAATAGTAAAACTACACAACAAAGACCAAATAAAAAGTTCAAGGGCAGATGACAGAGGGCCACTGAATGCTGGCTGCTCTTGCCAACTATGTGGGTTACAACCTGACTCCCTTTTTTTGGACACTAAAGAAAGAGAGGTAGCATGCAAAAAATGAAGGACCAAAGACTGGGAAGCAAAAGCAATCAAGTTCTGCACTAACTAGATAAGTGGCCTTGGGCAAGCCACTTATCCTCTTTGAGTTTCTAATACCAGAGAACCAAACTAAAAGATATTTAAGGACCTCTCAAGCTTTGGCTTTTCAGCAATCACTATTACCAGGTCATGTGTGCAAATATGAGTCTAAGAAATGCTAATGCTGTGATTAAGCAAAGCAGAAACAGAACAATGGTGTGACAGGAGCCCTGAGCACAGGGGTAGTGAAAGAGAGCTGAGAGAGAGAGAGAGAAGAATAAAGGATTTAAATGGGATTCAAGTTAATCTAGGGTAAAAGTCAGAAGACAGCATGGAGGGAAGGGAGACTGAACCAGGATGGTACCAGTCCTGGCCTTGTACGAACTTGGTATGTGGCCCTGAATATTAGCCTTATTTTCCCACAGGCCAAATGGACCTCAGGGCCCTGTATGTTCTGGCCTCAACTTTGCCCTCTCTAACCTCATCTTCTACTTCTTTCTTCTCAGTGCTGTTCCAACCATACTGTCTGCCTTCTAGTTTCTCTACAAACATGCTCTTACCTTTGGGTTTAGCCCTGCTTTTCTTCATAACACATAAGAAATAATCTAATAATTAATTATTTATTCATTTTCTGGATCCCTCACTAAAGCAAGTTCCATGTAGATAGTCTTTGTTTTATTCACTACTATATCCCAGGTACAAGAACAGTATTAGGCATTTATTGAATGCATCAATGTATGAACTACTGGTCCTTAATCCCCTTTCCAATTCTGGCATGCTATGCTATGATTAACTTATGTGCTTGTGGAACTGGTAAACATCTCAGAAGTTCAAGCACAGGTGGGATTAGGTCTAACCTGTCTTTTTGGCTCCATTTTTAATATTTGCTTTGCCTCAGCGGATCTTTAAAAACCATCTCCAAATGTTAACAATCACATCCTAACACACAACTACACACATAGTGATCATCACTGTTGTCTACTTAATCTACCTGTTTTCCTTGATCAACTGTATCTCCAATGGCCTAAACCATGTACTTGCCTACTCCTTATCCCTAAGAACCTATCCCTGTGACTGACACAAATGTTTATCATATTGGATGTTAACATAGCACCACAACTAAGAACACTTCCTAACCTTCACTGGCAGACTTGATCAGGTGACTCTTGCTTCATATTATCCAAAAGTTGGTTTCCCTAATATTTCTACCCACTAATATGAACTCCTGTGGGACTGGACAGACGCTGGAAAGAAGAGGGAGATACAGAATTTGCAGACCCTTGAATATCATGCTAAGGAGACTGGATTTATTCTAGAGGTTTTATGAGCAGGGATGTAATAGGAATAAGATCTGTATCTTAAAATCTATGGAGAGAAAAGGGAGGTTATATTTCAGGGGCAAAGACAGGAGATGGAGAGACAAGTTAGTTGACAATTTAAAAGTCTCAGTAAGATCTGGCCTTGGATGGTGGCAGTAAGGAACGAGAAGATGGGCCAAACAGTTCAGAGACAAAACTACACAATGAAAGCCTACTTTACCTGAGTAGAACTCTGCTCAAAACCTCCAGATGGAACTCTGAACTCTTTGCATCTAAAATGGCCCCGAGGGTAACCAGAAGCAGGGAAAAACATCTCTGTGACCAGATAAAGTGGAAGAAGCAAGTCTGGGATTAGCAAAGGCCAAGGTCCAAGCCAGTGAGTAGAGCTGTAGCAGACAGCTCAAGGTCTTACTGATGGCTGTTACCTGCAGAAGTTTCAGCAAAGAAATCAAGTCTGTTCCCTGAGCAGAAAGATGCCTTCTTGGATTGGGACAGTTCTACCCAGCTTTAATACCAGAGGCTGTGATCATTTTCAGTGGTACTATGTTAAGGAAATTTATAACTGGAAGTAAGGCAAAAAGATGACAGTGTGACCTTTTAAAGTCATGTTAGGACCTTAAAAAGTATTCATCTGAGAGTTGTCTGATACTCTTGGAGAATGGAATTTTGTTTGACTTACTATTCACAAACAGAGCCCAAATATTTTTAAACTCTGCAAAGTTATGGGTTAATGTATAGAAAACTGAGAAGGTGCACTTTAAGTAGAAAAGATAATATGAAATGTTACATTTCTATTAGGACATTAATCAATTTTGGATCTAATTTAGCAACCTAATTTCAGCTATCCTTTTTCCACTAACAACATAAATTCACTTTCTCAGTTATTCTTTCTGCTAATTCCCACATTAATGAGTCAGACAAAACTTGACATATGCTCACCACATGTATGAGAATTATGCCCTGTCAAAGTACACACATCCACAGGCCTGCCTAACTCACAAGAACCAGACGCCAGGAGGCAAAAGAAGCCTGCCATCCAGGCACAGGATGTTAGTGAAGTGGAACAGGTGGTCACTTACGAAATGACAAAGCTCAGTGTAGCAGAAAGGGCACCAGGATGAGAGTCAGGAGACCTGCCACTAATTCACTGTGTGACCTTGGGCCTATTATTTACTGCCCCTTGCTGGGCCTCAATTCACAATTAAATAAATGGGGAGAGTTGATTTTGTTGTTTTACAAACTGTGTTCCTGGCAGCCCTGCAGGTTTGAGGCAGATGCCTCAGAGGCTGTCTATGAAGAGGGTAAGGCTGAACTGGTGGACTCTGGTGCCCCTACCACCACTTCAAACAGAGCAGTTCTTTTTTTTTCTTTCTTTCTTTTTTTTTTTTTAGTAGGGGAAGTAATCAGGTTTATTTATTGATTTCTGTTTGGAGGAGGTACTGGGGATTGAACCCAGGACTTCTTGCATGCTGAGTATGCACTCTACCACTTGAACTATACCCTCCCCGCCAGAGCAGTTATTTTTTCAGATGTTGGATTGTATGTTTAAATAAAGGGCTCCTCTGTAAACTTGAGGACTGTTAGTTAAGGTCTCTTCCCACTCTGACATATAAAATTCCATCATTTTATAACTAATGGTCCTGGGGAAAATACAGAGCCAAAATTATCTCCTCTTACCCTGTGCCTAAAAACATCATTAGAAGAGGGTTTCATTAAGAAGGCCCTAGCAATTGAGTAGGAAGGGGTGAGGAAGGGGACAAGTGGGCAGAGGAGGGCTCAGACAAGGGCAGAGAGAGTCTAAAGGCCTACCCTTTTGCAAATGAACACTGGGTAGGGCCCAAAGTCAGGGCAGAACCCTTTCAGGGAGGGCTTATCAAGACTAAGCATTTGAACTCTAGCCCTTAACTCTGCCACATAAAGGCAGATGTCTTCAGTTTCCTCAGAAAAATCTCTACAAGTAAGGTGCTTTGTAAACTGAAATGCAATTACAGATTTGAAGACCTATTAGAGCAATCTTATTCTTAGATCTTTTACATGTATATATCTCCCCCCTGAAGGCTCATCACACTTGAGATGTACAGACCCTCTATGTACCTTCTCTGCATTTCAGAGTTGAGCACAGAAGTAAGGGGCTTACTGCTTGAAATACTCCCCTCATTCAACTTTGAAAACAAGTACACTTTTACTAGAAACTCTGTGTTCCATGTTGAAGATGGAAACCTGGCCTCTTGCTTAGTGCTTGGACCTTTGGCCACACACCTGGATCCTAGAGAAGTTGGTCTGAGGCAGGGCAGAGCAGAAGCAACTCATGTGAAACTGTACTGTAGGCATGGAAGATATTCCCGTTATACTAAAGCCACTGAATGCCCCTTCCTGGGCACTCTTGAACACTCTACCCTCCTGGAGGGCAGAGGCCGTAGGCAGTATGATACTCTGGAAAGAGCTTGCTATACTAAGTACATGGGGTTTACAGGGACAGGAGGAACTGAGTTCAAACCCCAGCTTTCAGAGACTGGGTATTAGACCTCTGGCAAACTCATTTACTTCACTGAAGCTCAGCTTTTCCCTCTGGAGCTATTAATAACTTAACGAGTTATAAAGATTAAGGGAGATAATCAATTTAAAATACCTATCACAATACTTGGCACATAGTAGGCACTCAATAAAAGCAACTTCCATCAAGAGGGAAAGGGCAAAGAATGAAAAATGACCAAATGTGATTCACACGACAGGTAAAGAGGACTAGGGGACAAACCTCAGCCAGCAGTGGATCAGGGCTGTGAGTGGCTCAGCATGGGAATGGGCTAATTTGGAGAGTCTTGTGCTAGTTTAAGAGCATCTGGATCCTGTACCAGCCAGAGCAAATCAAACAGGAGTGCTTATGAAGCGCTTGTTTCTAAAACAAGTACGAGCTGTGTTATTGACACAGGCCACAAGGGAATTGAGAAGACTGTTGGAGGAGATGTTAAGAAAGCTGACATGCTTTCAGTTTCAATCTTTGCTACTACATACATATGGCTACAGCTGACCTTGGCTCCAAAGAAAAAACCCTAGACTGAGACACAAGAGACCTGGGTTCTGCTCTGAGCAGGTAGCATCATCTCTCAGGCCTGTTTTTTCTTTCGCCTCCAAATACAATTATCTATGTGCTTACTCTATCATCACTATTCTCATTTTCAGACGATGATTAAGCTAATGCTGGCAGGAATTTGAATTCTAGGTCTGTTGTCAAAGCCCGTAGTCTTTCTACTCTGTTGCATCATCTCTCAGTGGCAAGTAAGGGAGTCAGACCAGGCAGACCAAGGCATTTCTGGACTTGAAAATCTTATGATCCTTAGTGGCCTGAAATTGTGGTTTCAAGAGTATTTTAAATACATACTCTAGTGCTAGACAAAGCCTGGCTAGTTAAGGAGCCTTCTCCTATTAATGAAATCTTCAACACCAAGGGCAAAGCTGGCGTACAAACCAACTTGAGAGCCAGAAGAGAGTAGACAAGAAATTTTAGGAAGCCCTGAAGAGGCCCTTAGAGAATACATATCCTAATTCATTTTACAGATGGGGATATGGAGCCTACAAAGAGAGAAAGGCTTGACTGGGAACATGCAGAAAGTGGGTAATGGAGGACTCTGGGTCCTATGCTGCATGGGCTCATACTTTTTATCTACTCAGTCTTCAACTTTTGGGCCATTCTGATCTTCTCTTTGATATTTCTTTTCCAAATGCTGGGTGACAGGCAGGTCACTGCCCCTGCAGTAGACTCCCAGACACTTCTTATTGTAGATAATGGCTCTTTCTTTCTAACTGTCCCTGCTGCAGCCTTAAGCAATACTAAAGCTTAGTCTCCTTTGGCTCTTCCTGACTTTTTTTTCCCTTTAAACTACAGACCAAGTACCTTTGGAGGACAAAACTGGAAGAGACACATCAGCAATTACAGATCAACTTTCTACTTTCTCATTCCCTCTTTTTGAAGCTGAGGAAACTGAGGCCCAGAGATATTAAATGCTTTCTCAAGCTTGAGTTAGGCTTAAGAACCTGGGTAACAACACTCACCTCCTACTACAAAGTGACACTGAACACGTGGCATCAGAATTTATTTCAACTGCTAGTGGTTGAACCTCAATCAAGACCAAGTATTTTTTCATCATCTCCTTGTGGCATCATAGTAACCATACAGGCATTATTCCCATTTTGCAGATGAGGAAACTACAGCTCAGAGAGGTTAGTCACACAGGAAATAAATGTCAGAGCAAGGATTCAAACCTTTGGTTTTAAAGCTTCCTCTCTTTCTCCAGCAGCATATGGCCTAAGGTTTTTAATAATATATACAACAGTGGGAAAGATGCAGTTAATTAATCTTCCCAAAGACCAGTTATACTGTAGACAATGTTCATCTCTTGCCCTATGCACTTGGTACAGTAAATCTTGACATTATGCTAATTGTAGAGATGGTGAGGGGAGGGAGATGAAGGTAGAGAGGAAGAGTGGAGACTCTAATAATACAAAATGACAGATAACTCAAAAGAAGCAATTTCTGCTTTTGTGTTAACCTGATCTTTGTACGATAGATTTGGGGTTTTTTTTTTTGCATTTGCCCCATGAGATCCTAAGTCTCCTTTATTCATGTCCTACTCATCTCAGGATTCTAATACCACAGGTGCTGATGAACCTTGGTTTCCTAATGTATTGTTTCCCAGCTTGGGTTTTTGATCTATTGGCCTTATTCTCAGGCTCAGAACCTTACCTCTCTGCCACAGTCAATGTCCTAGTTTGATGTGACCTATAAGACCTGTGAGTCCCTCTTCTGTCAGGCATGCTGCTCCAGTGGGACAGAAAGATCCTCTTTAGTTTTAATGAAAACTAGGGAAGGAGTGGCACACAGGGCCTAGATCCTTGTGTACACTACTCTGTCCCCTCAACTGAGCTGGACCTTATTGCTTTCCCTTGACAGCAACCCTCAAGAAAGCCAACTGTCTCTGGAACCAAAGTAATAAAATGTGGGCAAAATTGCTGGTTGGGGAGAGAACAAGAACAGCTGCTTCTAATAGGAGCTGCTCTGATGGCCTCCCTCAGATTTTCTCTGTAGAATTCTCTAAGAGCCAACTGACGATTACACTGACAGACAATGAACCTCTAAGCTACAAAATCAGCTCTGATCAGACATTCATCCCCCACACCTCGAAGGATGATGATGTATTGCTACTGCTCTTGGACCTTCTCAAACTCCAACCGAGGTTCCCCAGAACCATAATTACTAACATTAACAGTCCTTTGCATGCATACAGTATCTAACAGTTTTATCTAGCACTTATTTGGAATGTGCCTTACACAGTTAGCTGGGTAGAAACTGTTACTCCTTGTTTATACAGGAAGAAACTGAAGGGCACAAATAAGTACCCAACAAGTCCATGAGTTGCTTAGATCTCTTCCCATATCAATATTTACCTATTGGGTCTGCCTTTAAGACTTATTTCTTTGATGGAATCAAATCTCTGCTTAGAATCTCACTCATTAAGAAGCAACAGAGGTATTCTGCAAGGCCTCCAAAACAATTTGCCTCTGAAGTCTGTGAGGTGGGCAGCTGTCTCCTCCAGTTCTGTATCAGGCAAAATTTCCTCAGAAGTCTGGGGAGCTCTTGGCTTTCCGTATGTTACCCGACTACTTTCTACACCACCCCATCTCAGGCCCACCTTCACACAAATGGGGCAGGCAGGATCCACATTGCCCATATGGGTTGAGCCCTAGGCCCCTTCCTGTTGGTAATGCATATACTGCTGACCACTTGTCTTCCCCACTGTTTTTGAGTTAGGCCCTCTCTGAGTCTCCAGATACTGCTCCAGAGACTACATCAGGAGCACATGACAGCCCACAGGTCAGTCAAGCCTGTAGAAAAGTTTCATTTGGGCTGCACAGTGCCTGAAAAAAGTAACCTAAGCCAGAAGAAATTAGGAAAAGAAGAGTAACCTAAACCCAAAGCAAGCTAAAGTTAGGAAATAATAAAGATTAAAGTAAGAAATCAATGGAATAGAAAAACAATGAAAACAAAAGTTGGTTCTTCAAAAAACATCAGCAAAATTGACAAACCTTTAGCAAGACTGACCAAGAAAATAAGAAGATACAAACTGCCAAAACCAGGAATGATACCACTGTTGACTTTCCAGAGTATATAAGATTATAAGGAAATAGTATGAACAACTTTAAGCCACAAAATGAGACAACTTAGACAAAGTGGACAAATTCCCAGAAAGACACAAATTATCAAAAGTGACTCAAAAAGAAATAGAAAATCTGAGTAGACCTATAACGAGTAAAAAAAAAAAATTTGAATTAGTAATTAAAAATCTTCCAACAGAGAAAAGCCAAGGCCCACATAGCTTCACTGGTGAATTTTATCAAATAATCAAAACACACACACACACACACACACACACACACACACACACACACACACTAATCCTTCACAAACTCTTCCAGAAAATAGAAGAAGGATCACTTTCCAACTTATGAAGCCAGTTGTACCCTGATACCAAAGCCAGACAAAGACATCACAAGAAAACTACTGACCAATAGCCCTAATGAAAACAGATGCAAAAAATCTTCAATAAAATGTTAGGAAACCAAACCCAACACCATACAAAAAGGATTAAATCCCACTTGGTGGGATTTAAGTGGGATTTATTCCAGGAATACAAGTTTGGTTTAATATCCAAAAACCAATTAATGTAGTGCCATGTTAGTAGAATAAAGGACAAAAACCAAACAAAATTCAACATCTATCAAATAGACTAGGAATAGAAGAGAACTTAGCCTGATAAAAGTCATCCACAAAAATATCCTACAGCTAACATCATACTTAATGGTACAAAACTGAATATTTTCTCCCTAAAACTGGGAAAAAAATAAGAGTGTCTACTCTCACCAATTCTGTTCATCATTGAACTGGAGGTCATAGCTGGTATAATCATGCAGAGGGATTTTTTTTTGTTAATGGATGTCAGAGGCCTTTTTCATCACAACAGTCCCTCCCTATTCCCTTACCCTGCTTTATTTTTCTTCATATGTACTTATTTGTTTTTCCTCCACTAGAATTTAGACTACATGAGAGAAAGCTATTTTCTTCACTGCTACATTTCAAACACTTAACACTGTGCTTGGCACATGGTGGACAGTCAACAAATACAAACTGTATGAATGAATGTCTTTAATAAGTTCATATACAAGACAATATTAATAAAGGGGGGAAACAGGAACCATTGGCCCAAGAGGCTGAGAAGGACCAGGGTTTTACGTCATGGGAAAGAGCCAATGTAAAGTAATAGAAAAAAATCTGGTTCTCTTGAGCCAGATTCTTCAAAGTTCTACACTGAGCTCTTTCAATCACTGCCTGTGTGACCCTCTCTAAGTCTCAGTAATTTACAAAATGAGAGTATCACCACCTATCTCCCAAACTGTTATCAAAATGAAATCAATTTATGTAGAGCATTCAATATAGCACCTGATAATATAGCAGACACTACAAGTAATTATACATTCTCTGATACCTCTGGCCTTCAAAAAGAACCTAGAACTACTTTAAAAATTACCTAGCCCCACCTTACTGAAGTACATAGATATCTATAGGGCTGTTGCCCCTAAAACATGGCCTTCATACTCATTTTAACTTCATGATTCTTCTTTTACCTCTCCCTGTTAGCTTTCAGTTCTCACCTCTAGCTGCTGCTAATATGCTAGCTCCTCCTCTCCTTTTTATACGCTGCTCTTAATCTTATGGGGGTTTAGAAACCAGATTGCTAAGCAATTTTACTTGTTACAACATGTGAAAACAGGAATAAATTAGTGATGTACAAGGCCTTAAGGATGACAATGCTTTGCTTCCTTCTTTTTAATAGTTGGACTCTGAAAAATTGAGATAAATAAACCACTATATGGATATCAGTATATTATACACTTTTTTATATGGAATCATTTATATTTTAAAATAGTCAATAGTGGAACTTCTTCACAGGGCAGTTGTTACAAGAACAATAAAATGCAAGCCTGATGCCCAGGTCATGAAAAGGCCAGAAGCTATAGAACTTTTAGATCAACCAAGACAAAAAGAGGTGACAGCAAGAGCTTGGAGTTTCAGAATAGGAGGGAAGATTGGCCAACAGGGATTCCAAGAGCATCAGGTTGGGGGAACAGACCCCTGTGTACCCTCAGGTAGGCCAAGGGAAGAACAGAATGCCCCTTGTTACAGTGAAGAGAGTGACCTATATCACTGGCCAAGGGCGAAGAGAGAGATGGTGAGAAAACGAGAATGCCCATGGCTTCTGATACAACACTAGACTACAGCATAAGTATTTTTTTCAGTAGCACTTGAGGCAGGGCGGGGTGGGGAGGGAGAGGTGGTAAGGCAGGGACCTAGAGCCAAAATAGGAATAGCCCTCCTCTTCTGAGATGACAGCAGGTAACATGGCAACAACCAAGTGGAACTAGTCAGTGAGTACAGACACATGCTGAGGATGGGCTCTTGAAAACAGCTTATCTGTACCAGCAGTGGTCTTGGAACCAGGCTGTATGAGTGCATTTAAACCTGCACTCTGCAGCCCACATGCTGCAAATCATGGTTGCCGATACTGCCTGGCTTTGTCTCTGTGCCCTAGAAAGACTGAACTTGGGGAAAGACTGAACTCTGGGTAGGGCCTGCAGAAGAAGGGAAGGAGGGAAGGGCACCGGAGAAAATTTACAGTGTAAATTTCCAGAGCAAAACCTTCCATTTTACTTTTGGGGAGTGGGGTGGCAAATAGTTCAGGGACTGAGATGCCAGGAATACTTGTAACACTTTCTTCTCACTTTCTCTCATTTCAGTCATGCTGTTTTACAACTCACAAAACTTTCCAATTTACATTTCTCATTTGATTTTCTACTACATTCTGCATGGTTGGTGTACACAAAATAAATATGTGGAGGTGTGGGTCCAATTTACAAAGAGGGAAATGGATATTATCTAAAGGCAAATGTTGAGAGAGAAGATAAAAGTCTAGGTTTCCCAACTGCAACTCAGCTCTCCGGGTCCCTATCTATACTGGCATGTGTTACAGCATCCCATGTGTTACAGATGTTTTCTTCTCTTTCCAGTCATATTTAGCCTAAGCCTCTGCTTGCTTGAAGGTTCTTCGTATCTTTCAGCCTCTTGGCCCCCCTCACTAAAAATGCCATTGCTCAGAAGGGACCCCTAACTCCTACCTGGCCTGCTGGGCCCCTCAAATAGCTAGACCTCCTTTCTGAATCCCTAAGGAGATCTGTCTTCTTGAACTTTATTAGAAAAATTATGATGCCAGGGATTTCAGTAATCCAAGGAAAGTCTGCCAAGTCAGAGTGAACAATGGTATTCAGTTAGACTGACCTGGGTTCTAATAGTTTTATGGATTCCCAGGTGTAAACCCTAGGCAAACTAATTTTCCCGAGCCTCAACTCCCTCACCTGTAAAATGAGCTTTTGTCTAATTTAAAAGAGATCCATAACACAATTGGCTCTTCATGTGTCGATTTCTTTTCTTGTCTCATTATCTTCAGTTTTCCTTCTAAGCTTCCCCATCATACAGCCCCACTCTATCGCCCCATCTTCACCACCACTCATGATTACATTCTGCAGGATTGATAAAACCACAAGATTTTCTGAAGCTGACTCTGGGCTTGGTAGGTCACAATCAAGACAGAAATCAGGAATGTCTCTAAGGGCTCTGAAGTCATGTTAAGAGAACTTATGAGAGAATGGGCTTAGCTGCGAGGTCCGGGATACCCCCCAGCAGAAAGCAGCTGGCAGAGGAAGGAGCTGCTTCCAGAAGGAACTGGGCCTGCTTTGCTTTATTCATGGCAAATGATCCCAGGCTGTCTCACGGCAGCTCTAAGAAAGCAAGTTCAGTTCTCCCAATACAGGAGGCTGCTTATGACAATCTTTTAGGCACAGAGTAGGAGAGTAATTATTTCTAAGTACCTGTACTAAGGGTAAAACTAAGCCCCCAATCTAGTTATCCTGTATCTTGGCCCAAATTTGCCCAGAGTTTGCCTAGGTACCTTCACTCACCAGTACCAAGGCTGAGCTCAGCCAGCAATTTCCTCTTTTGGGTTACAGGGTCAGCACCAACTGCCTTAGGGAACAGAGCTCACCTATAACAGAGAGAGAAGTCAGTCAGGATCTTGCTCAGAACAGGCAACAGACAAAGGTCCTGCCCTTACATGTCTTGCATCCTAGCAAAAGCTAGGTTAATAAGTAAATACATAATTTCAGGTTTGTACTGAGTAGTATGAAGAAAAATAAACCAAAAAATTAATAAATAAAGCAGAGTAAGAGAAGGAAGAATGGCAAGGAGTGAGAATGGGGTCTATTTTAGATAAAATGGTCTTTCCTGACCATTTTATGGTGACTATTAGACAGAGACCTGAATGCAGTCAAGAAGCAGGCTCTGCAAAGGTCAGAGGGAAAAGTGTTTCAGAAAGGGGAAATATCAAGTGCAAAAGACCTGAGGCAATGTTAGGCAAGAATAAACTTGCTATGCCATGGAACAAGACAGTCAATATAGTTAGAATGCAGTGATGAGGAAAATGAGGTTCCAGGTATACATAACCTGGAACCTAGCTAGGACAAATTTTCAAGCACTCTGAGACTGGTTGCAGGTTTCTATGCTCATCCCCTCCTCTACTGGGTAAAGATGGTTGAAGAATGGAGAAACTCCCATATATACTTGGAATGTGGGATAGAGGTAACCGGGTAAGGAGAATAGTAGCACATGCCAGGCACTACTGTAAACCCTCTATTTGTATTAACTCATTTAATACTTACAACACTCTTTTAAGGTTGGTGTGCTATTAAATTCCCCATTTTACTAATGGGGAAACTGAGACACAGAGAAGTTAGTAAATTTTCCAAAGCTGCACAGCTAATAGATAGTAAACCTGGGACTTTAACCCCAGAAGTCCAACCTCCAGGGCTTGCCCTCTTAACCACATATTATACCACTTCTCAAAAACAGAAGAAAGAAGACAGGAAACATGTTCTCTAGTCCTAGCTGACATGAATGACTCAAAGTCCCTATTTACCCTCAAGCCTGAGATCCTCTTTATTTTACTTACAGCCCAGGCTTTTTACTGAATACCGGTTTAATGACTCCTGAGTCCTTCAGCCAGGAGTTCCAGAGGCTACTGGAATCATAAAACTATGATGTTAACAACAGCCACTGAAAAGCCACTAACATTTAATACACACTTTAAATAAACCTGGTATTGGGATAAGCACCTTACATGTACTATGTTATTTCAGAGAAGAAGTGATAGTTGCTCTTAGACATGGGTAGAGGGACCTGTGGGGGGATCCAGTCCTGGAACAAAGCATTAAACACAAGGAACTAAAGGATCTCTGTAGGCCAGGGTCAAAGTACAAAAGCAGAGGCACTAGACGGGTGGCTGGTTAGGAATGGACTATCAGCACCTCCAAATAACATGTCAACAAACTGAACTCATCTCCAACTTCCCAGCCCCTACGGTTCAGTAAATAGTGTAAAAATTCTCCCAAGTACACTTTTAGACTCCGAATGTTCATGCTCTCCAACTCCTCTTTTCTCACTCCCCATTCCCGCTATTACCAAGTCCTTGTGGTGTGTGGTTTTGGGTTGGTGTTTTTTTTCTCTAAGAGCTCTGCATCCAAACCATCTTCTTTATTTCCTGCTGTGTCAGCTTCCTCTTGGTAGGATCTTATTATCTCCTGCCTGCCTGCACTGCTGGAACATTTCTTAGAATTTATTGACATTACAAGGGCAAGCTCTTGTAGTAGCCTCTTCCCTGATCTCTCTTTCACTAGTCTCCCTCCACCCCTCCCACTTCAATTCACTGGCCCACACTGGCAGACTAATGTTCCTAATGCCACTCCCCTGTTCAAAAAAAATCATGGTTCCCAGTCACCTAAGCTTTGTTCTCTACAGACTCTCATACCATGGTCTGGTCATCCATCATCTGCCACACCTCTACTGTGGGCTTTCCAGATCCCATACTTTTGTGTCTATGTTGTTGTCTCACCTGGAATGCCTGTCTTCATTGGTACATATTCAAATCCTTCTTAACCTTCAAGGGCTAGCAATCCAATGAATTTAATTTATTCTGAACACTTTCTCACCCTTCTCTCTGTCATGTTCTTGAAACATCTCTAGCTATAACTACATCTGGCTCTGGCTTCACCAACCACTAACCCTCAGCACTACAGTTCCCCTATTCTTCTTCCTTGTAAAGATTCCTGCTGTTCCAGAGAATGAAGACCTAGTCAGTTAAGATTTCTGTTCACATTTCTGCTACTCTTATCATACTCTGGATCTATCTCCTAACAAGAGACCTGAGTTCATATCTGAGCCTCAGATTCTTTAACTACAAAATTAGGATACAAATCCCATCCTGCCTACAATACAGGGATTTTGTCAGAATCAAGGTAATAACAGAAGAAAAAGGAAGAGTTAAGATGGGAAACTCCCAGACAAGTCTTTATTAGCTCTTTTGGTCAGCTGCAAAACCCCAAGTCTTCTATCCAATCGACCAAAAAATACTGCCAGGGCCTAGTCAGCCATGGTCCCATCTCTGGGATAGTGGTTATAAAGGATGCAGGAATGAATGAGAACAATCCTTATCCTTAGGCTCTTTGCAGTTAAGGGTAGGACTGTGTCAACTTCCTACAAAGGACTACTTAAGAATATTAGGTGGGACCTAATAGTTCCAAGAGTGCTATGTATTGTAAAAGTGGAAAAAGAAATCAGTCTGAATAGAAGTGACCTCAGAAGCTTCATAAAAGCAAGGGCTTAAGCAAGGCCTTGATGCAGGGTGACAGAAAAATACGGGATACTATGCACCAGGCACTGGGCTAGGTGTTATGCTTATTAATCCTCGTAATACTCTGTGAAGCAAGTGATGGCATGCCCATTTTATGGCCCAGGTAACTGAAGATGGGTGAGGCTAAGTTTACTATTCAAGGTCAAACAGCTAGTAAGTAGCAGAGCTAAGATCTGAACCTAGGTCTGCTTTACTTTAATCCAAAGCCTATGTGTTAGCCTACCTCATGGTCTGCCTTACTTACTATGTAGCAACATGAAAGGAGGCCCAGATTAACTGTGAAGGATTAAAATCCAGTGATTTGAATGGGGGGCGGGGGTGTGAGGGGAGAAGAAGAGGTTTACTGCTGCTATGTTTTTTCCGTAAGACTGTGACCTTATGGCAGGTTTAGGGTCTTATTAACTGGAATAGCCCAAGTATCTGACACAGAGCCTGGCAAGTAGGAGACGCTAAGTATTTGGGGAACTTGCCAGTGAATAAAATACCTGCCCTACTAATGTTGTTCTAAGGTCCAAAATCTCAAGCTTCATGTTCTGACTCTCAGCCTGAATACCTCTAGTATCTGCCAGCTGATGGTGCCCTTTTCCCATACTTGTTTTCAGGAGTTAGGGGAGAGATGAAGAGAGGTGAGAAAAGAAAAGGATAAGAAAGGGAAGATGGGTGTTTAACACAGAAAAGAGAAGTAGAGGACAGGGTAAAAGGGAGAGCAGATAAAGAATAACTGGATAACCTAGAGGAGATGGACAAGTTTCTGGAAACATACAGTCCACCAAGACTGAATCAAGAAGAAACTGACCACTTGAACAAACCAATCACTAGAAATGAAATCGAATTAGCAATAAAAAAACCTCCCTACAAATAAAAGTCCAGGACCGGACAGCTTCACCGGGGAATTCTACCAAACATACAAAGAAGAACGCATACCAGTCCTTCTCAAACTCTTCCAGAAGATTGAAAAGGAGAGAATACTCCCAAACTCATTCTATGAAGCCACCATCACCCTGATATCAAAACCAGGCAAAGACACTACCCAAAAAAGAGAATTATAGGCCCATATCACTGACGAACACAGATGCCAAAATCCTCACCAAAATATTAGCAAATAGAATCCAACAGCACGTAAAAAAGATTATACATCATGACCAAGTGCGGTTCATCCCAGGGACACAAGGGTGGTTCAACATACGCAAATCAATCAATGTAATACATCACATCAACAAGAGAAAGAACAAAAACCACATGATCATCTCAATAGATGCAGAAAAAGCATTGAAAAAATTCAACACCCATTTATGATAAAAACTCACCAAAATGGGCATAGAGGGAACATATCTCAACATAATAAAAGCTATATATGACAAACCTACAGCCAGCATAGCACTCAACGGTGAAAAACTCAAAAGCTTCCCACTAAAATATGGGACAAGACAAGGATGCCCACTATCACCACTCCTATTCAACAGTCTTGGAAGTCCTAGCCACAGCAATCAGGCAAGAGAGAGAAATAAAAGGGATCCAAACTGGAAAAGAAGCGGTAAAAGTGTCACTATATGCTGACAACATGTTACTATATACAGAAAACCCAAAAACTACTAGAGCTGATCGAAGAAGTCAGCAAGGTAGCAAGTTACAAGATTAACATTCAAAAATCAGTTGCATTTCTTTACACTAACGATGAATAAACAGAAAAAGAAAGTAAACAATCCCCTTTAAAATAGCACCCAAAGTAATAAAATACCTAGGAATAAATCTAACCAAGGAGGTGAAAGAATTATACACAGAAAACTATAAACCACTGATGAAGGAAATTAAATAAGACTTTAAAAAATGGAAAGATATCCCATGCTCTTGGATTGGAAGAATCAATTTTGTTAAAATGGTCACACTGCCCAAGGCAATCTACAGATTTGATGCAATTCCTATCAAATTACCCAGGACATATTTCACAGAACTAGAACAAATCATAATAAAATTTACATGGTACCATCAAAGACCTAGAACTGCCAAAGCATTACTGAAGAGAAAGAAAGAGACTGGAGGAATAATTCTCCCAGACTTCAGACAATACTATAGAGCTACAGTCACCAAGACAGCATGGTATTGGTACAAAAACAGACATATAGACCAATGGAACAGAATAGAGAGCCCAGAAATGAACCCACAAACTTCTGGTCAACTCATCTTTGACAAAGGAGGCAAGAATATACAATGGAATAAAGACAGTCTCTTCAGCAAATGGTGTTGGGAAAACTGGACAGCAGCATGTAAAGCAATGAAGCTAGAACACTCCCTTACAACCATACACAAAAATAAACTCAAAATGGATCAAAGACTTAAACATAAGAAAAGATACAACAAACCTCCTAGAAGAAAATATAGTCAAAGCATTATCTGACATACACCTCAAAAACATTCTCCTAGGACAGTCTACTCAAGCAACAGAAATAAAAGAACAAACAAATGGTGACTAATTAAACTTACAAGCTTCTGCACAGCAAAGGAAACCATAAGTAAAACAAAAAGACAACCTATGGAATGGGAAAAATTTTTGCAAATGAAACTGACAAAGGCTTGATCTCCAGAATGTATAAGCAGCTCATATGACTTAACAAGAAACAACCAAACAACTCGATCCAAAAATGGGCAAAAGACCTAAACAAGCAATTCTCCAGGGAAGAAATACAAATGATCAAAAGGCACATGAAAAAATGCTCAATATCACTAATTGTCAGAGAAATGCAAATCAAAACTACAATGAGGTATTACCTCACACCAGTCAGAATGGCTATCATTCAAAAATCCACAAATGACAAATGCTGGAGAGGCTGTGGAGAAAAAGGAACCCTCCTACACTGCTGGTGGGAATGCAGTTTGGTGTAGCCACTGTGGAAAACAGTATGTAGATTCCTCAAAAGACTAGGAATAGACTTACCGTATGACCCAGGAATCCCACTCAGGGGCATATATCCAGAAGGAACCCTACTTCAGAATGACACCTGCACCCCAATGTTCATAGCAGCACTATTTACAATAGCCAAGACATGGAGACAGCCTAAATGTCCAACAACAGATGACTGGATAAAGAAGATGTGGTACATTTATATAATGGAATACTACTCAGCCATAAAAACTGACAACATAACGCCATTTGCAGCAACATGGATGCTCCTGGAGAATGTCATTCTAAGTGAAGTAAGCCAGAAAGAGAAAGAACAATACCGTATGAAATCACTCATATGTGGAATCTAAAAAAACAACAACAACAACAAAAACAAACAAAGCATAAATACAAAACAGAAACAGACTCATAGACATAGAATACAAACTTGTGGTTGCCAAGGGGGCGGAGGGTGGGAAGGGATAGATGGGATTTCAAAATTGTAGAACAGATAAACAAGATTACACTGTATAGCACAGGGAAATATATACAAGATCTTATGGTAGCTCACAGAGAAAAAAATGTGACAATGAATATATATATGTTCACGTATAACTGAAAAATTGTGCTTTACACTGGAATTTGACACATTGTAAAATGACTATAAATCAATAAAAAATGTTAAAAAAAAAAAGACAAAAAGGAAGGGAATGACTGGGCAGGATTAAAATGTCTGACGTCTACACTTTGGGAAAGGTTTCTTTTTTATTCTGATTCCAGAAACAAAGTTGTTTTTTGTTTTTTTAAGAGGAATAGTAGGAATTCCTCCTTATAAACTTTAAATGAAGGGAACTTGCTTATCCAAATCCCAGACTAAATCTGTCAGCAGGAGGTAAAGTGAAGCTCCTCAGGGATCCCATCCTCAGTTGTCACCACTGTCTTTCTCCAGCCCAACCCTCACTCACCCGGTTTACGCTGAAGCTTGCAGAAATCAGAAGATATGCAGGTTCTTCCTCTATTCCTCTGCTTCTTCTACAAGGGTTACTCCAGGCTAATCAGCCCTGGGAGTCTAACCTTCCCTATGATAAGGAGATACAGACATCCTCTGGACCCAACCCCACAGCTCCCTATCATGAAAGATTTGTTGAACCCTAAGGGGAGAAGTGCTTTTCCCTTTCTGCTAAATTTCTCAAATGTGTGTGAATGTACTGGGATGAAAATATGGATGAAGGAGGTAAGGTCCCTTCAGAACTCTCTAGATCCTGGGTTCTAATACAGCTTGACCCACTTTAGATCTGACTTGCATATTATACACACACAGCCTCTCTTCTTACTAAATTAGTAGAAAACGGATAAACAACAAGGACCTACTGTATAGCACAGGGAACTGTATTTAGTTTCCTGTAATAACATACAATGGAAAAGAATCTAAAAAGAAAATATATATGTATATGTATAACTGAATCACTTTGCTGTACACCTAAAACTAGCATTGTAAATCATCTACACTTCAATAAAAAGTAAAATTTGAAAATAAATAAATTAGTAGGGAGAGCACTGGGCTGAGAGAATACCTAAAGGCTAGTTCCAGCTCTACCTCTAATTCACTGTATGAGCTTGTCAAGTCATTTCACCTTCCTGGACCTTAGTTTCCATATCTATAAAATTAGGTTGATAGTATCTACTCTTCTGAAGGATTTCCTGATGGATCAAACAAGACTGTTAAGAACAATTTAACAGTCAAATCTACTTGGTTTGATATGAATGGCAAAGGAATGAGGGGATGATTTCTTTCAAAAATGAAATAAAATAAAAAGAGGACTGTACCACCTTTCAGTTGAAGGGATCTGCTCTGACTAAAAAGAATCAGGAAGAGCTGTGGAAGACACAGTGTCATTGTCTATACCTCCATCAAAAGACAGTCAAGGGGGAGGATACAGGTCAGTGGTAGAGTGCGTGCTTAGCATGCACAAGGTCTTGAGTTCAATACCCAGTACCTCCATTAAAAACAAGCAAAACAAAATAAAATAAAGACAGCCAGGCACCAACCGAGACAGAAAAAGCTCAAGAACTACTTGCATGCAAATCCCAACAGGTTCAAGTAGAAAGAGGATAAGAACCATGAGAAATCATATATTGCTTAGGGAAAGTAACAAAAAGTAGTAATGACCAATTTAGCAGTGAAGAGCTCAGGCTCTAGAATCAGACCTAGATCTGAATCCCAGCTCTGTATCTGATTAGGTTTGGCCTTAGGCAAGATATTTACATTTACGTTCTGTGCCTCAGTTTCTTACATTTGTTTTAAAAGATTTCCTACTTCATAAACATGTTATTGGGAGAAATAAAAGAAACAGCATGGGAAAGCCCTTACCTCAGGGCCCGGCATAAGTGACTCACTGATAGGTATTGTTTTTCCATTTTAAGTACCACAAAAGGATGAATCAAGCAATTAAAAAAGGCCTAGGAGAAAGGTAAAAAAATGTACATTTGCTATTACCTATTATGTATCATGCCCTAAGCCTTAATTATTCTCATTTATTCCCAATAACCTTTTGGAATCCATAGAATTAGCCCCATCTTACAGAAGGAAACTGAGCCTCAGAGAAGTAATTTGTCTAAAAACTACACAGTTGAGAAACAGAACTTACTTCAATAGGTCTGACTCAAAAGACTGTTCTTTCTACTACATATATATACACCTTGCACTTTCTCATGCTCAAAAATAAGCTCTGCGTATCAAAGTAGGTTCCAATAATAAAAGTTTTAGGGAATGGACCCAATTCTCCCATTGTGTACTTGATGAAGCAACTGTTGGTTTTGCATGCCTGGGGAAAAGATGGGCAGGAATAAAATGCAACTGCACCATCAAGTTCCAGAGTTGTGGACTTGAATTACCAGACCCTCCCAAGGGGCTCTCAGATTTGTTACAGTAAAAGAGGAGATAGGGGCTTTTGCCAAACTGGATACCACAATCTAAAGGACAAGATATTCTAAGATTTAACAAATGGGCAAAAAGCCACGAAAGGTACCTAGACTGAACTAAAATACCTGATCAAAATCCCTTATACTGGGAGGGAATACAATGCTATGAACACTTTTTCCCCTCAAGAGTCAGCATGTACTGTGTCCTGAGTGTACATACTGTCCCTATTTCTGGGAAGCACTTTACTATGGCCCAGATGACTGCAAGTTAGTTTGAACAGAAGCACTCCTTCCCTTGGGCCAAACTATTATTTTGGAGCATTCCATTGAAAAAAAGAGGTGGGGGAGCAAGCAGGTTCTTACAGGAGTATATGGAAACCAGGAATCTACAGCTGACAAGAAGGGAAAAGAAGCCAGAAAGTGAATTAAGAGAAAATTCTGGCAAGAACTAGGGCCTGGATATCAAAGGCTTTTGGAAGGGTGGAGAACCAAGCAAAAGACCTAGGACAAGAAGGGGGTGCTTCAGGGGGCTAAGGAAAGATTTTGACAGAAGAAATTATCTCTTACATTTGTAAAACAACTTTTTTTTTTAAATAGCATGTCCCTATAGAACCCCTGGTGTTTAAAGCACAGCTATCTCCAGGGGGTGCAGGAAGACTGATTGAAAGAGGTGTTTCTGAAGTGGTGTCTTCCTTGGGAGAGGAGAAGAAAAATGGAAGCTGGATTCTTTAGGCCTATGGGGTGGCAACCAGGGCAGGAGTGAGCAGTCACAAGAGATAACCACAGCATAACCCAGGCTCAGTCAGGCAGAGCTCATCTGCAGGTAGCCTCAGACCCATTTCAGCCACAATCAGCACAACTGCCCACATCCAGCAGGGAATACAAGACTGGCCACAGAGCAAACAATCCTTGTCTCAGGAGCCACACTTGCCAATCTATTTTAGTTCTGTTCCAGCTTGCTCCCAACCTCTTGGCCTCAAAACTCTAACTGCTTCAATCTTTGCAAGGCCTGCTTTCCCCAGCCTGGACCAAACTCTATAGTCTTGCAGTTCTACCAGACTCCTCCCTCCTCACAAGAATACCTGACCTTGACTCTTGTGACTAGTTCTACTTTGGGGCTGCCTATGCCCTGGCATAATAAACCAACTGGCTGTGTTGCCTTGGAGGTTAAAAAGATGACCTCACAACATAATAAAAATGCAGCCAGGTCACAAAATGGTTCAGTAAAACCCTCTTCTACTCCCCAACAAAGACAGGTGTCAGGATGCCCAGCATATCACAAAAAGACGCTCTGGAGGGCAGCTGGTTTCTTAATGACAGGTGATATTAGAGCCCTTGAGCCCAATCTTTGTCCATGTGTGAGAACATTATACATGCCATAAATAGATGAAACTCAATCCAGTCTCTAGGCTGCCTGGAGGAATGTTCAGAGAACACAACAGACATGCAAGACAATCATTCTTGCCTCTGCATTTTTGGGGTAGTTAACAGTATTTCTCCTTCCTCAGCTGAAGCTGTCTTCAGTTTCCCCCTCTTCCTTCCCTAGAAGAACCAACCCTGCAGGAATCATCAAGGGAGGCACAAGTAATTACTGTTTTCTTTTCTCCATGCTAATGAGACAGTTGGATGGTTCCCCTTCCCCCTCCTGAGTTGAAGAGAGAATCTAAGGCTTTATAATCTGTAACCAACACACCAAAGCTAGGACCAGACAGTGCTCTGCAACTGAACTGTGCAGAAGATGGCTTTTTGTCCCTAATGAGACCAGAGCTAGAAGAGGCCCCACCATTCTACAGAAGGGGTGGTAAGACCAGAGTGAGGAGAGGATCTGTCCAAATTCACAGAAGAAAGGCAGTGGCAGGGCCAGAATCAGTCTCCTTACTCCCAATCAGGGCACTTCCCACATCATCTAGACATTCTATGGCACAGAATGACTTTGGAGGTGTCCTCAACATGGAACCTGGAACTGCAAGTTTCAAGCTCACATATCGGTTTTTGAATAGGTATTTAAAAGCAATGACAATCCTCTGCAGAAGTGGACTCAGCCCCAGAACCCCAGTACCCCAGTTTAGGGCAGGGCAGGGGGCGGGGGAGTATGGCCAAGATCTGAGAGACAATGCCAATTTTACACCAAAATCAAAATCACAAGTAGATGGTCAGGCAAAAAAAAAAAAAAAAGAATCTATGAATTTTAGTTGGGATTCAGCTCAGTTACATGAAGACTGTAGATACCATGGGTGGGGTCCAGAACTAGCCTTAAGAATGAACCTCAAGTCTGGTGAGTAAAGAACCACTTTAATACAGAACACTAGGACCTCAGTCCGCTAGACAGATCCTCATTATTTCACAGATGAAGAAACTGAATCTAGCACTGTTGGGAGCTTCAAGGGGAGGACCCAAAGTAAAGCAGCAGACTGAGGGATGCTATGGCCCAGAGCTGGCCATCACCTGTCTGCCTAGCCATGGTCAGAGAAAAAGGAAGACAGGGTCTCTGGGAAAAGGAGCCAGAATATATGTAAAGACTGTGCTAAGAAGAAAATGGTTCAAGTTTCTAAACTGAAATAATCTGTAGATTCTAATAAAAATTTTTTTTTAATTTCTTACTTTTTTAACCTGAAGATTGGCTTCTGTCAGCCCCTAAAATCTCTTCGCTTCCCTCTCACTGTCTATCCTAGCTGTATCATTTCAGGTTGGATTCAGCAACTCAAATCCAGTCCTCAAACTAATTCTGATTCCAGGCAGGAAATATTTAAAACAGCCTTGGCCCTAACTCCCACCCCCTACCCACAGGGCCTGGATGTCAATGCCTCCTTCCTGTCTCTTGTACCACAGAGTTGACTGTGGGGCTCCTTGTGGTAGACTAGGATATTGCCAGTGCTGACCACCCAGCTTCACCTTCCAGAAGGCATAAAATCACATGCTGTTTCTACAAATTGGCCCAGGTCCATGTGAGAGCCCCTGCCTTAGGTCACCTGCCTAACACCTCAGGCTGTCCTAGGACTAAAGTCCAGCTCTGAATCTAAGGTTAGGCCTTCCCACCAGTGGCCATTCTTCAGAGACTACCTGCCAGCCTAGACTAGTCCTTGAGTATGCCACAGCCCCCACCCTTCTGCAGGAAAGGCAGCATGTTATAGTAAAAACAGCACGCATGCAGACCTTAGGTGTGAGCCCTGGCTCAGGCTGCCAAAACCGGGTATCCTTAGGCATTGTTATTTAACTGCTCTCCTGTTTCCTCTTAAGAGCTTTGATTACTGTTTCTTCCACAACTCTTCCTCTACTTGGGATGAAGGAATATTTAGGTATTTCCCTGTATCCTCAATGAGTCAGTCACTGTCTACTGAATGATCCTCTAAACCTAAGTTCTCACATCTGTAAAATGTTATCTGTGATAGTATCACCTATCTCAGAGTTAAGAGATAAATAAACAAAAAAATAATAATTGCCCGGATCAGAGCCTGGCCCTTTTCCCTCTACTGTATCATGGATGCCAGGGCCAAATGTTTGCCTTTACTGAACCAGACTGCCCTTCCTAAAGACATTATGCCTTGCTGAACCCTAGGGTCAGCTGAATCTGACCCCCAAGGTCTGTTCCACTTCAGTAATTAGATTGAGTGCCAGTTCCTGGAACCCTGCCAGTGAAAAATAGCTAGAAATATGACTGTTCTCCTCACAGTCAAAGGCAGTGAATTTGAAGCAAATTTTGAGTATGGACATACACAAATATTCCAGATTGAAATAAGGAGGGAAAGCCTAGATCCCATGAGGTGGCTAAAATCATTTGAAGGGCCCGAGAAATGAAACAGATTGGCTGAAGTCACATGATAAGTTAAAGGGAGAGATGAGTTTGGAACCCACCACTGCAGTCTCCTTTCTAGAGTTTTTTCCCTATCCTATACGGCAGATGCACAATGTTGTAGGAAAAAGGAAGTGAGGCATAGGGGGTTCAGTGTAGTGGCAGGGAGAGGCACATAAGGGATGTCAAGTGGTACTTATGTAGCTGCAAAAGGCGACTGAGAAATAAATCCAGCCTTTAGTTTTGCAGGGGTCTAATGTGCTCTACAAGTTAAAGGGTAGAAATAAATTCAATCTGGCCAGAACAAGTGCTGGCAGTTAGGGAAGGGAACAGGATGTCCTCAAAGTATCCTGAGCCCCTCTCCCACACCACCAGCTGTTCCAGGAGAGCAAAACCTCTGCCCACTTATCCCCAACTTCACAACTCAAACTATGAACTATGTTCCAGATTTTCTAGGATATCTCTTTCCCAAAAGAGGGCCCTCAGACTTATAAACTGTGGGGTGAAATACAGAGAAGTAGCAGAGTAAGAGTTCTGCTCTGTGAAGAAAAATCTGATTCTTTTGTTTTATTCACCATATTCACCTGAACTTCTGGGAAGTTAAAATTTGCCCAAGGTCACAGAGCTAAAAAGTGCAGATCAGGACTTGCTTGCATCCTGTGTCCTTTTGTGACCATGATGACTTTCAGCAGCTTTGATCTTTACAAAGTTTTGAGCAATAGGTAGGGGAGGTGTTCTCTGTTAAATCATGCTGTCCCTTCCTCTGAAAAGTCTCATTTGACACCTCCAATTCATTTCAGGCTTAGTCCTGACATTTATCTGCTCTTACAGAACTTTTATAATTACCTTCTAACTCAGAGGTCACCAAACTTTTTCTGTACAGGGCCAGCAGTCTCTGCAGTATTCAGTTCTGCCAATGTAATATGAAAGCAGTCATAGATGAACAAATGAGTGTGGCTGTATTCCAGTACAATTTTACAAAAAAGAGGCAGCAGACTGATTCAGCCCACAGGCCAGTTTGCTGACACCTGTTCTACCTAATCTACTGTCTCCACTCACCCTGTCCCCCAATCCATCATACACACTCATATCACAGCCCTGCACCCTCAGTAGATCCCCTTTGCCTATAGGATTAAGTTTAAACTCTATCTTCATCCTCTACCATTACCTTCCCTGCATACTGTACTCCAATCACAGCAGGCTGCCACCAGGCAACTTCTTACCTTCCACCACGCTCTTCCCTAACACCTGCATTGCCCTTCTCCATTCCTTTGCCAATATTACCTATTCAGGGACAAGCTCAAATGCCAACACCTGTGAGAAGTCTTTGCTTGGTTCTGCCTTACATAATTAGTCACTATATGGCTGTCCCTCACTCACGAGTACCTCCCCAACTCCCTCACAATTCTAAGCTTCTCAGGGGCAGAGAGTATGTCTTTTTCAACTCAGTACCTAACATAACACACAGTGTCCACTGACTGAACAGGCTTCTAGGCTGAGAGGAAGTCACTAGAACATGGGGATCTTTGGTTCTAACAGAATCATGAGGTGTCTCACAGCATCAACAGAGCATCAGTTGGCTTCAAGGGCTGGCCCCCCTCCCATCCCATCATGTTCCTTGTCTAGCCAGGTAACTAATTAAGGTAGGAGCCAAGACCAGGCATTTCATTAGATGACTCTAGCCTATTCTGAGAAATGTGAAGAGGGATCCTATTTTCAGAGCTCCTTGTCCCTGACTTCAAACTGTATCCTTAATACCAGACATAAACTAATCCCACATACAGATTTAGCCCTAGATCAGCAACAGCTTTCTCACACATGCAGATCCTTGGTCTCCAAAGGCAGGAGATTTCACCCAAGCCTGACGGAAAGGCTCAGGGCATTCAGTCCAATCTCAACTGAAGAGAGAACTCAAAGGTATGCGGTAAGAATCATCAGGAGCATCGCCTCTGGATGCAAAAGGATCTCTATTGAGATTAAGGGGCTCTGGACAAGCCTGTAACCCCCAAGTGACTATCCTAGTTTGGGGAAGCTGTGAGACCAAAGACTAAACTGCTGATGGGGAAAAACAAAACAAACACACAAAAGAATTTTTCTCCTAAGCCCAGAACAGAACAACATTCCATCTGGGTAAGTAAGCTTGTCACAGGCATGGGGTACTTAGCATATCTGCCATTCCAGGATTACAGCTGTCAAGTTTTAATTAGGGTAATTAGAGTTAAAAATGTAATTTCATTTCAGGGGTATTTTGAACAGATTCCATTAATTTTTTTTTTTTTTTTTTTAAAGAACACAGGAAGGAGGGGAAGGCTGAGTGGAGCAGAGGATTTTGCCATCAGAGAAGCAAAGCCATGTGCCTGGGCCAGGCAAGCTTTCAAACCACTGCCAAGAACCCCCAGCATCTCTGCAGGCTTGGCCCAGGGGACAGAGGGCTGCTGCTCTTCAGCTTTCCTCCCTAGTTTCCTCCCTGAAATTAAGTTTTAGTCCACATCTGCTAATAAATCCACCTCCTTCTCCCCACCTGCTGCTCTTATGTTACTGCCATTCAATGGCTACACTCATAGCCTTAAGTTTAGCAAGAGGCAAGGGCTGTCAATCTGATTTGCTACAAGTTAGGGACTACACTAATGTCCATCCCTTTATCAAGGGTTCTTGGACACATCTTTATGCTTTTCTTTGTGCTAGTTCCCTGGTCTGGAGTGCACTCCTTGCCTTGCCTGCCTCTATTCTTACTCTTCCTTCAAAGCCAGATCACCCCACCAAAAAAAAAAGAAAAAAAAAAAAAAAAAAAGAGAGAGAGAGAGAAGGGGGAAGGTATAGCTCAAATGGTAGAGTAGTAGCATGCATGAGGTCCTGGGTTCAATCCTCAGTACTTCCTCTAAGAATACATAAAATAAACCTAATTACCTACCCCAACCAAAAAAAAAAAAGCCAGATAAAAGTTATCTCCTGCAGGAAAGCCCACCCTCATGCCTCTGTGATCCTAGAGCCCCTTCTATGTGCCTCTATTAAGACATACACAGAATACTGTGTTTTGTTTCCCTTTCTGTCTGATGCTAGATTGTGATGGACTGGGTCTTCATCTGGGAATCCTTAGTACTAGCACAAGCTTTGACATATTGGAAATACTCAACAAATATTTGTTGAATGACCACCTATAGGGAGAATTTGGTCTGATCACACTGGTCAAGTTAAGCCCTCAGGTTCTGCAATGCCTAGAAATACCCAATCATGAGTCCCTTCCTCATCCTTGCACAGGGCCAATTCAGACACCTAACAGCCCTCCCACTGATCCCAAATGATTGATTTCTCCCATTAGAGCCTGCTCATTCCTTAGGGACCTTGGAAAGGAGATGAGAAGGCCAAAGCAAGCAGATCATCTCCCCTCATCCTCCTCAGCACTGGTTTTAAGGAATTTCCTCTAGTCTCTGAAGGGTTCAAGGGAGAGCGCCTGAGTTCCAATTCAGTCTGTAGAAGCATAAGGGATGGCCCTAGTTTAAAAGAAAAAAAAAAACCAAAAAATAGTTCACAGGCTTAGAATCAGTGCTGCAAATGCTCAGAAATGTTGTAGTATAGTACAACAGAGAAAAAATACGTGACACAGGGCAGCCAAGTCACTTTGCTGAGCTTCAGTACCCCTTTCAACCTATCCCATAGGCTGGTAGGGGAAATGAACACACAAGGAGGCTTAATGCAGTATTTAGCACTAAGTGATTTTTCCATCTGAGGAGGGGGCCTGTACTATATACCTAGCACTGTATTTATTATGTATGAGTTTATAAAGGTGAAGAAAACAATCAAAAGGGAATACAAGTTATCCGTTTCCCCATTTGCTCAGGACAGCTCTGCCTGCTGGTCCCTAGGGAGGAGGGTTATACCAGCAGAACCCTTGTGTTGACAAGTGTAACCAGATCCATTTCATAGTAATCAGATTCTCCCTAGCTAGGAGCACTCCTCCAGCCTCCTCCCAGGCTGCCAAGGCCTGGCTGCAGGCCTATATTGATCCATTTCTAATTAGAAGCAGTGTCAGTGCTTCTGACAGAAGGTCAGGGCCTAGGCTGCCTCTGCTGGCCCCTAGCCAAAGCCTGAAATGCCCTGTCCAGGGTAGATAGACAATGGACACTTTCATGGTAGAAAAGTATCCCAGATTGAACTCATCATAAAGCAACATGAAATTTTAGAGCTGAAAAGGCCCTTTATGAGCATGAGCCTTGTTAAATTCCAGTTGAGAAAGCTATGGTCCAGAAAAGATAACTTGTCCAAGGTGATACAGAAAGATAATGCAGATGTTCTTACTTCTAGTTCCTTCCTCCTGAGCAGTGCTTCCCAACCTGGACACACAACAGAACTCCGGGAGCTTGTTAAAAACACAGCTTTCCAGGCTCTACCCTAGAAAGTCTGATTTGGAGTATCTACAGTGGCTCTGGCTCTTTTGCTAACTGTAAGATCACTGTCCAATAGAAGTGACCCCTGAAATCACAGGATCGTTTGGAACTAGGTTCAAATACACCTTGGCTCATAATGGTGCCACTTAGAAGCAATCTGCTATTATTCAATATAGCCTTCACCACCTCCACCATAACAGAGTTATTCTAGGGGCCTTAGTCAAAGGATCTGTCATAAATGGTTCAGACTTCCTTATGGTCTACTAGCTTGGCTGTCAACAAAGACATTTCCCTTTCAAAACTAGTCTGAAACTACAATATCTCTTATGAAGATTAGAAATACTTAAGGTGGGAAATTCAAAGAATAATGGGAGATGGTGTGGTACTGAGTATGTGGAGCTGGAAAGTAGACACATGTCAGCATCTGTGTGTAGGGAAGGACTTGTGTGGCTATATAAGGGAGTGGACAGTGTGATGTCTGTGAGACAGGGTTGCAGATATTTTCAAGGTACACAAAATTCTGGGTATTTAGGTAGAAAACAGTGGGACAGGGGTATAGGAGGATAAACGTGTGGCAACGTGGCAGAAGGAAGCAGATGACCTGAAGGTGTAAGGGAGATAGTATGGGTGTGTATGGAAAAGAAGAAACACGTGCACCTTTGTGACTCAACTGTATATGTCTATGTCACAAAGCATACAAACCTGTAGGGACAGAAGAGTGTGTATTTGTCTGTGTGGCCTAGACACCTGTATGCATGAGAAAACAGATCCATGAGTATTTCTGATTTATCCAGTCCTAGCTTTACCTGAAGGTTCATATCACTCAAGGGCAGGCCTGTCCACAGAAATTTCTCATTAAAATTGACATTTTGACAACTACTAAAAAAAAAAATAAAATGATAACAACACCTCTAACATCATGGGAGGTTAAAAAAGTCAATGCCAATAAAACACAAGAGACAGATGAGAACCAATTAGGCCATGATTACTTCTCAGCTTCACAAGCGGAGGTGTTATTTGTAGTTAAATGTTGTATAGCTGATTCACATCTCAACTTAAAGGCCTGAATTTCCTGCGTTATCTGCGGAAGAAGGCAAGAAAGAAGAAAGAAGGTAGAGAAAGGTAACCAATTAAGTGTTAAAAAAAAAAAAAAAAGACTGGAGCAATGGAAAGATGAAAGAAAGGGAAAAGACTGAGAAGAAACCAAAAGCAAAAGGCAAGTGAGGAGGGAGAGAGAGAGAGAAAGAGAGAGAGAAAGAGAGAGAGAGAGGGAGAGAGAAGGGAAGGAAAAAAGAAAGAAAAAAAGGTAGAAAAGGCAGGAGAAAAGAGAGCATTTCCTTCAGGCTGGCCTAGAAATTTAGCACACATTCTAGTAGGAATTCTAGCTGAGGTAATGAGTGAGGCCTGACCCCTGTACTTCCTCACAGCTTTTACTCCAACCATCTGAATGTTCTTCTCACCATCTTTGCCAACTGAACTTGCAAATCTTCAAAGACATATGCAAATACTACCAGTTTCTGGAAGCTTCCAAGACTTCTCTCAGTAGTTCTCTCTCAAGAATTCTGTAAACTGCTGAAACACTTTATCATATTTCACCTGTAGCATTTAACATTCAACCTTATACCATGGGTATGTGTACAAATACAGTTCTTTCATTCATTCCACAAGTACTATTTGTGCCAGGCCTATAACACAAGGTTAACAGATAAATAGCACACTGTCCCTTGGCCCATAAGGTTTCAATTTTCATGAATGAGAGCAGACTCAGGTGTGATACAAAACCAGAGTACAGAATTAGAAACAAAGTAGAGAGAAGATCAAAATTAATTCTGCTTATGGAGAGATCACAGAAAGCTTCACTGAAGAGGAAGCATTTGAACAGTTATGACAGATGAGTAGGAGTTGTCAGGTAAAGAGGACAGAGAGCCAAGAGGGCTTTCTACTCAAAGGGAATAGTCAAAACAGTCATTCTCCTAAGCAGGAGCACAGGGAAACACTGGATGTTAAGCACTGGCCTGCTGACAAAAGGTAGTAAAGTGAGGTGGTACCAGACTGTATAAGCCTTGTAGCCAAGCCCATAGTTGAGATTTTTATCTTTCCAGTTGGGGTGGAGGTGGAGAAGAATACATACAATCTCCCTTATTAGTTGCCCTACTTTAGACCAAGTCCTCTCAAAACTGGAAAACAGGCCCAATCCCAGGCTCTGCCTATTGCAGTGGCATCACAAGAATTTTCCATGGAGGAGGAGGGCAACAGTGAGAGAAAAAGAAAGGATGGGGGATTGGGGTGCAAAGGGAGGGTAGTAGGACACAAGGAGGAAGGCGCTGGAGGGGAGAAACAGAGAAGAAGAGAAGAGGCAAGGAAGGCACAGGAGGGATGGGTCCATCCTGGCACTGACGCTCTTTGTTGCTGAGCTGTCCTCTACATCCTTCCAGGTATTAAAAATAAGGTCAATTTGATGCTAGTGACAGAAATAGACTCTTGCACCAAGATGAGGCTGAGCATGTTATTAACTGCCACCTCAACCCTCCCTTTGCTCAGGATGATAGGGCTGTACTAAGTAGGGGAGTTCACCCAGCTCTACCAACCATCCCAAAGTATGCCAGAAGCCCCTAGCCGCGTGCCCTAAGAGCATGAGGCAGGAGCACCAAAGGTCTGGAGTTCCAACAGGGGCCTGCCCAAAATCTATGGCTGCTGCTTAGGGTCCTAGAGGAAAGTTCTGCTTCTTTCTCTGGACCTTAGTTTCATCTGCAGAGCAAGGGAAGTAACGTGAGGCTGAGGGCTAAGATATTACAGAAGTTGCTTCCCATAGAGGGTGATGTTTAACGTGGGAATTTTCCTAACCTATCAAGTGTTTACTTCATTTTTTCCACTCTAAGCTATGGCCAGTTTGAAGCCAAGAAGCCAGACCCAAAATGGAAGTCTTCCCTGACACCATCGTCCATTTGGCCCTGTCCAAAGTTTTGTTCCTGCCCAGACCTTTTTATCTCATATGTCACAAGGAGATGCTCAGTCCCAAGGATGTGTTTTATCTGACCCACACAAGTTTGTTTAAAAACCCTTCAGTCAACTGCCAACATTTAAAATCAGATCTCTTTTTTTTCCCTAATTTGATTTTTAGTTTCTCTTAAAAATATCAGTGATCTGGCAACACTAGACCCTCTGGGGTAAAAAATCAAATGATCCTATATGATCCTATAATTTATCTGATGTGCTCTCAATTTCTCTAAAAAATTTAAGATAATTTATCATCCATTCCATAACATGACTTAATATAAAAGTATACTTCAAAATTACTAGTAATATTTAAACTAATCCAGCTACAAAAAATATTTTGAGTACATCAAAACTTCAGGAAGATACGTGGTTTATCCTGTGATTTCACGCATCCCAGTTTGAGAAACTCCAACATAGTTTATCTATTCACTCAAAAAATACTTAGGTCCTATGGTAGGTACTGGGAAAACATTAATTAACAAGACAGACATGGTTCCTACCTTTGCGGAGCTCAAGGTCCAGTGGGACATAATGGAAAGAAGCCATATAAAATAGGAGGCACACACTATATACAAAAATAGATTTAAAAAAAAGTTTCTTCTGTATAGCACAGAAAACTATGTTCAATATCTTATAATAACCTTTAATAAAAAAATATGAAAACAAATATATGTATGTATATGCATGACTGGGACATGCTGCTGTACACCAGAAACTGACACTCTGTAATTGACTATACTTCAATTAAAAATTAAAAAATTAAATAGGAGGCATGAAGAAACACTAAACTGAAGATCTCGCGTATATTCCACAACCTAGTGACCCCTTATGATACTTTTTCAACCTCTTTAGACCTGTTTTCTTGCCTATAAATGGAAAGGGTTTTATCAGGCAGTTGCTGCTAAAAACTCCTTTCCAGCTCCAAATTCTATTAGCATCACAAGAACTTAGCCCAATACCCTTTTCAAGTTCCTAACACTTATTAGCTTCCTCATTTTATCTGGGAAATCGTGATCAGTTGTCATGGAAATTGCCATGCTCCTCCACACATTGGATGATGATGTTACAGTAATTACAAGAAAAAGGGAACAGGCAGCAAGAGTCACTCAGAAAGTCACTCACTGTCAATACACAGGAGCTGCTCTAACTGAAGTGGAGGGTGAGGGGAACGGACCAGGTACTAGCTCATAAGTAAAACAGTTTTGATTTCTATTGGATGTTGTGATTTCTTTCATGAGACAGCAGGCCCATTTCACCCCAGCTTGTGAGTTGTTAGATGCAAAAAAAAAACAAACCAATTTTACAAGGATGAGGTTCACTGAGCCTTTACTAGTTTGTTTGCTGTTCTTCTGAAGTCCTAAGACAAGTCAAAGACAGATTTGCTGGGCAACGGGGGCACCAAAAGTTCCTGGTAAAATTAAGATAATTCATCCAGTCCCAGGGACTATGAGCACTAAAACTGGGCAAAATCTCTTCAATATTAGAGTTCCATCTAGAACTAGGTTGACCCAAGCAGGTGGCAAAAATAAGTACAGCTGACTAACTGTTTCAAAAGAAAAAAGCTAGCCTGGTGATAAATGCCAGTGCAACTGGCACTGGGCTTGGATAGCAAAGAAATCACATGAATTGGTGTGGGCTTTGACAAACTTGAGAATAAATATGATCTTAAAGGAGCCAGCCAATAAAGGAGCATGTGGAACTAAGGAGAGAAATGAAGAACATGATTCTGTAAACCCAAGCATTTTGTTAAATTGGCCTGGATCTCCAAAGGCTTACCCAAAGATCAGAGCTGCATCCCTTTGCCTCAGAGTCCCAAAAGAGTTAAGCTACAAGCTTCTTAAACATGGACAGGCCAGTGCACAGTCATAATACAGGGGAGTCCACTGTAGAGGGCTCAGGAAGTGAAGCCTGTAGAATAGTTGGGGACTTCCCACTCCTGTGAATAGGAAAATGCTCATGGGCAGCTTCAGGCTCCAGCCCCTGCTACATTCTCAAAAATTTTACTCCCTATTCAGGAGAACTCAGTCACCCTCATAGCCCACATGCCAGGGCATCTGATCTCATATTATCTCCAGTGAAAGCCCCAATCTACCCAGGCTGGGGTCCCACACAAGATAAAAATATTGCAGGCTAAACAACGCAAGAGGCTGCCACTCTGCAACCTCTGATCCCGAGGGTAAGATCCTCTGAAAATATCTGGAACAGAAAGGATTTAGGTGTTCCCTAACGACTCCAAGCTTTTATCAGAGAAACTGCTTTTCTAAGGAGCTATCCAGGGTCCTAGGTTACTCAGCTCCTGAGCTTTAGAATCCGTGATTTCATAGCCTTCTTCTCTGGCTTGATCCACTGTCAACTTTTTTTTTTTTTTAAGACTTTTAAAAGATGTTTGCTAACAGAAAACAGTCTTATTCATATGAGTATCACCCACAGCATAAAGTATCATGCCATCAAATGGTCATAGGCACACAGAATACTACTCCTGTAAGAGCTCTCAGTGCCCACATCAAAGAACCTAAGGCCCAGAGAACTGAAGGTGACTTACTCAAACTCACAGAATGAGTAAATAGTGAAAAGGAAAGGGTACAGGCTTTGAAGGCAAGAAGGCAAGAAGGCAAGGCTGCTGTAAGGTCTTGGGCAAGTCACCCAACCTTTCTCAGTCTGTTTTCTCATCTGCAAAATAAGAGTACTATCTATTTTTGTAGGGTTGCCACAAGGATTAAGAGATATTGCCCACTAGATAAAACCACAAATTTACAGGAAATACAGAAGACAGAGGAACATATTAAACACACCACAAAGACACAATGAGCAAAATTTCTACAGGAAAAAACAATCCAGCTCCTTCAACAAAAAAGGGAGGGGGAAAAAAAAGTGAACTTACAAATTAAAAAAAAAAGACTTAAAAGACATAACAACCAGGGGTAAGGGGTATATAGCTCAGTGGTAGAGTGTGTGCCGGGCATGCATGAGGTCCTAGGTTCAATCCCCAATGCCTCCGTGAAAGCTGGGGGTGGGGAGGGGCAGACAGACGTAACAAACAACTAGAACATGTGGACCTTATATAAATCCTAACTCAACAAACTGTAAAAATAAGATTGTGACATTTACAAGAAAATTGGAAATTTGAACACAATCTGGATTTTGATGGTAGTAAGAACTGTTAAATTTTATAAGGTCTGATAATAGCATTGTGATTGTGTTTTTAAAAATCATCTTAGAAATACACTATGAAATATTTAAGGACAAAATATGACAGCTAAGCTTTCTTCAAAGCACAGGATGAGAAGTAGGTAGGGGTACAAATGAAGACTGACTATGAATAGATAACTACTGAAGCTGAGTGATGGGTACATCATGCTTCATTAACCTATTTTGTCTACTTTGTATATGTTTGAAATTTTCCTTATTAAAAATAAAACCAAATTGGTTAGGTTTAAATCCTGGCAACTCCGTTTACTAGCAGTCGACTATGGGCATATTTCTTAACCTACAGGTGTCTCTCTGTATGATAAGGAGCAACAGAACCTACTTCTTAGGGTTGAGGTGAAAATAAACGATTTCTAATACACATTTATGTATTATATTTAAAATTTATATGCAGTATGTAAAAAACTTTATATGTAAATATATGTCATACATATAAATTTTATATAAACATATGCCTTATCTAAGATTATATATAAACTTATATAGATTATACACACACACACACACACACACACACACACACACACACACACACACACAAGGACTTAGCACACAGTAACTTTCAGTAAATATCAGCTCTATTAGTATGAACACAAGTTACCAAGTATGGTATCTCAACAAAGTGGTCACCCAATTTATGGAAGATATTGTTAATATAAACGGCAGTGTCAGGTCTAGAACCCAGGTTGGACTTTTAATCAAGTACTTGACAAGTCCCCTCAACAGAAGGCCTAGAAACCCTCTGGTCAATGTCCCACTGACAGCTCTAATGCCCCTCGTATCTCCTGACAAATACCCCAGGACCTGACATAGGATCAGGAACTGACTAATGCTTAACATGCCTCTCAGAGAGCAGGCAGGGCCACCTTATTTCCCCAAACCAGGTAATTTAAGGTACATTTTCTAATATTTGCTTATAGAACAAAGGAAAAAGGCTCTAAGATATGATCAATGTTCATGCCAGCCTTCAAAGTGATTCGGTAAAACTACAGAAAATAAACATCCAGCTAGGGTCGACCAGGCAGGATAAAAGCTGACAAAGAAATAGCAATTTTTCCCTGAGCAAATATACAAGTAATAGATGAGCACTCAGACACCAAACTCTTTAGGTCTTGGCATTCCCCTTCCTCCCCCTCCATTTTAAGAGAATACAAACTCTCTTTTGACATACTTCAAGTATGACTGTTTGCTGGATTAATTTCTTCCCTAAAATAATGTAATTCATAGGCAAAGAGGCCATTCCTATCCTATCCAATTTAAATACAAATTGGCTTGGGAACAGTATTTGCCACCTGCTCCAGGAGGCTATGAGAAGGCACCACCCACCCACAAAGTATGGGACATGCCCTCCCCACTCTGCTCATTAGCAGGAATACAATGCCACTTGATACAGTCACCTATCTATGTTTCTGCTCAAGTTGTTCCCGTTGCACAGTATGTCCTTTCCCCATCTCTGGAGCCTATATCTCCTGTGACCATACTTTCTGGAAACAAAGGGGGAGGGGAGAGCAGCACAGCAACTAAGATACCTGGGTGCTGCTTCTGGGAAGTCTGGGAGATTTGGTCCAGCCACAGTTTCATAATTTATAATCACAACCAGACAGGATATTAGAATTGGGATGATCCTGCATAATACATGGTGACTATCCTTATCCTACAAGGCCCAGCTCAAATGCTCACTCCTCCATAAATGACCCTTGAAGTAATCTCTCCCTCCTTTGAACTTCCCACTCTACCCCTTTATGGTACTGCTACCTGAGAGTTCATATCGTGGTTCTTAAAATTAATATCTGCAACTACACACTGACCAGAATGACATAAAATGAAAAAGACAGACAATGCTAAGTGTTGCCAAGGACGTGGAGCAACAGGAATTCTTTCATTCACAGCTGATGAGAGTGTGATCTCGTATGCCTCTGAAAACTATCAATAACTACTAAAGCTGAACCCTATGACTTGAGTATGTGGTGGGAGAACATTCACTCACTCTTCCCCCTTAACAATTTTGCCTACAGTCCTTTGCTCCATCATAGCCTGTCTAAATGCTTCCATCATTCTTTCTCCCAATCCCAAGCCTGGTCCAGATCACTCTTCTTGATCACTCTAGGCACAACATCTCCCCTTCTATGGAAAACTCTATTTACCTATTACCTCTGACAAATGACTCAAGGATTCTTCACATATAAATTGCATCATCTGGTTTCATAATGCATTTTTAGTAACATTATCTAACTTGCTCCTCACAGTAACACTGTGAGGAAAGCAAGATATAGGATATTAATCTCATTTCATTGATGAGAAAATGGAGGTTCAGAGAGGGAAAATGACTTATTCCAGTTTACCTGGCCAAATTAGTTCCAAGGAACAAGAGTAAGACCTTAGTCTTCCGAACCAAACTCTCTACACCAAAACTGCCTTATTATTAGCTGTATCTTCATGATTACCTTCTAAGAGACCATAGGTTTCCTGAAGGCAAGAGTATGCTTTACACATTTACATCCCTCACAGCACTAAGGAAGACACTTAGTGGGGTCCATACAGTTTAGCTGACTGATTTCGATATTCTCCCCAACCTCTGAGGACAAACACAGGCATATTTCCTCTTCTTTTGAGACCTCATAGGCAAGGCTAAATTGTTGGAAGAAATCATGAAGACAACATAGCATTCCAAATAACATTTATTTTTTGAGGGTAGGGACAAGAGAAGAAGAAGAGCCCTTCAAGACAGGGTAAATCAATGTTCCCTCATTTCCTAGGGCTCCATGCTGAAGTTGTCAAAGAAGACTGGCAGAGACAGTAACAACGAACCACAGTTCTGTCAGTTAATAAGTCACAAATTGATTAAGTGCCAGAAACCACACCTCAAATAATTCTACTAGCGAGCAAAATAGAGAGCTATTTTATTTCAAAACTGAGTATAATAAAACTTAAAATAATTCAATATGAAACTTAATTTTCTTCATTCCTAAATAAGAAGCTACACAGTGCCAAATCTTTCTAGAAGCCAGCCAGAGAACTGATGTGAGGAGAACAGGGAAAGCGCTAGGCAGATGTATGAACACCCAAACCTGAAGGACAATGTTGTCCCCTACCTGAAGGTTCTTGACTTTACACACTGGGTGTCGGACACCTCAGCAACAGAGGATAAACCTTGGATAACAGGCAGAAGAAAGGAAGAGAGGGAGGGAAGGCTGAAAATAAACTGAAACACTGGAAGTCAGATATTCAAATAGGTCTCCCTGCCTAGTGATACACCCATCAGTTCTGCTATTTCCAGTCTGAACCCTCAACCCAAATATCCAGGCCAGGGTAGCAAGAGGTAAGAACAAGCTAGGACCTGTTGTACTTCTCCCTGTCTCTCTCAAGACTGAATGTGATTTGAAGGCAGGAATCACGTGTTGTTTGGTTTTTATGTTCTCCTTAGGGAGTACACATAGCAGGTACTCCAAATTCCTGGAACAAATGGTTGAACTTAGGGATGGAAGGCCGTTGGACTTCCAAGCACAATCTTGCTACAGCAGCTAGGTAAACTATTTAGCAGGGTAACTCTACCTAAGATCCCAATTTTAGTAAGAGTTAATTTAATCGGTGTGAAAAATCATTTCAGGGTGAGTCTTTAAGTTATGAAGAAAACTTATTCTTGTGTTCAACTGATTCAAGCATAGCGATATTATTATATTGGAAGCACCATTCCTCAGTGCCAGCTTACAGCCATATGGAAGAACAAAGTCCCAAAGCCTTAAAATGGTCTGTGTAAGCAGGGAGCAACATTTGACTTCTCAGTGTAGCATGATCATACCTTCCAGAAAGGAAACCCAGACATAGAGAAATAATGAGTTATGGAAATGATTCTTTTAAATCTGCTGAGCTTGCTTTCCCTAACAAAAAGAATTAAAGGAAGCTAAACAAACAGATCAACAGATACCATGCAAACATCACCTGTAACTAGGCTTAGTGAAATCCTTAATAAAACAAACAGGAGACTGCTAAATACCAAGTAAATACCTCTGGAATGAAGAAAACCTGGCCAATAACATTAAGCTTCTAAATCTGGCCTTCTAAATAAGAATACTTACTTGGAATAAAGCAATGATTCTTATCTTGACAAACAGAACTACTCAGGCTCTAGAGATGGCATTTCAAGGGTCAGGTAACTTCAGCCGAGTTATCTACCTCATAAAGCTAAAGCTCTGAGGAAATGCAAATTTTTGGTCTAGTGTTTTTCCAGTCCTAGTACTGCTTGGGAATCTTATAGTGGTTTTTTATTTTCCTTTTATTCTATGATTTTAAACAGTTTGCCACCTATTTAGATATAGTTTGTTAGTCTTAGACTTCAAGTTTGCCCCATGGGACAACAGCTCCAAGTTTATGATGGAACTCAGTAGACTCAGTTCGATAAATTCATTTCACAAGCAATTTTTCAGCAATATGTCCACTCTAAAAAGCAATATCCATCTGTTTACATACTGAAAGGTATCTGTGAATCCAGAATTTAACCCTGTAAGATACTCTCAATCCTCTAACAAAGCCCTTTCTCCTTCCAGAGATGAATCCTTAAGCCACTTCCATAAAATCAGATATTCAGACCATTAAGAGGTCAAAGTATGATTCAAGATTATCCAGTCCAACCCCCGTTTAGAGACAGGAAGACTTGTCAGTAAACTTCACCCAGGGAGTACTAGGTAATTACAATTAACATGAGTTTGGCAAGCAGTAAGAGCCCATGAAAGCTATCTCCCCCAGTGGGACTGCACTGGGCATGTTGGGAAGATGGCCAGATTTGCACTTTAGTCAGTGGAGCACTCCATATACATGTGTCTGAGCCTCAGAAAACCTGAGTATTCAATCACAAACTCCCCACTCCTACTCCAGCATAAAGAGCAGAGGGCAGCAGACAGTCTAAATGGCTCTTTGGGGATATAGACTAGAATTCATCCTTCCTCATCTCCTCCCAGGAGGTACAGCACATTTATTCATATGTAGGTCATTATGAAGTAACAGAAAGACACTAAAACTCTAAGGAAAAAGGAAGGCCTGTAGAAACAGAAGAGATAACTAACAATAATACTTGAGCAGATGCCTGTCTCTAGTTATTCACCGATTATTCCTCCCTAGAGAGGAAACTCCAATCCTTTTTCTGTCCCCAGTCCTCACCCTTTGGCCCCCCTAGATTATTTTATGAGGAAATAGGGCCAGAGAAGAAAAAGGGCTTGGTCAAGCCCACACCAACTCAGGGACCAGACCAAAGATCCTCAGACTTAAGACTAGGCTCCCAATTCATCCCAATGCCCTTTCTCTCTGGTCCTGAGAGTCCATGAGCTTCATGCCATCATGGGTCTGAAACTTTCCTTTCAGTACCCAGGGGGCAGCTGTAAGACAGCAGGCTAATATTACTACTTGCCACCTTCTCCCCTCCAGTTGTACATTTTATATACAAAGCTAAAACTGAATAAAACTAGGTTTTTATGGACACTCATGTGAAAACCCTCCTATGTCCACCCCTACACCCCTACCATTGCCTAACTAAGGAAGAAATGGGAGGAGAGAGGGAGAGAGGGTGGGAGGGAAGAGAACGGAAGAAAGAAAATCTCTCTCCAAGATATACACTGTCTAAATTATCATCCTAGAATCATAAAATGTTATTGCTAGAACGGACCCTGGGGGTCATCCAGTCATTATTTCCCATTGTTACTCAAATGAATAAACCTGGCCCTTTGAATACGCCTGGACTTTCACCACCTGACAAAAAGACTGGAGCATGGAGCAGGGTCTCCAGTCTCTAATAAACATCCCTCCTGGTCCCTCCCCATCCTGTCCCACTCTCATCTGACCTGTCTCAGCCCACTCGCTCCCCTCCACTACAGTATTTAAGCTACTGAGTTCTGCTCCCCTTTTGAATGAAAGCTCCTCAAGCTATTTTACTCATCTTTGTTTTCCCAATGCCTAGCAGAGAGGAAGCAGAGGTGACTTAAAGAGGGACACTAATAAATGGAGAGAGCAATGCCAAAGGATGTTGTCTAGAGAAAACATAAGCTTTCCTTTCTTTTTTTTTTTTTTTAACATAAGCAGTCTTCAGGGCTGTGCAAGGCCTGGATGTCTAAGAGCTAATATTTCCTCCTTTCCAAAACCAGTGTCTACATCATCCAGTTTAGCCAAGGACAGTTACCAAATTTGCTGTGCTGTACTCTCCCTCACCCCTGCTCCCCAGTCGCTCCCCTCGGAGAACTACAATCAATAACTGGAAGAAGGTAAGTGAAAGCAGACGCTACATGAGAAATCCTCCCCACCTCTTATGTGCTCCTCCTCCAGTGTCCTCACCTTAATAAACAGCATCCCTGTCTATACAACTGCACGAGGTGGAAATCTTGAAGTCTCCCTTGATTTCTCCTTTACCCTCCACACCAACAATCTATGATTGCATCTCATCATTCAATTCCATCTCTTCTCTACACACACACACACACAACATTCATTTGAGACACCATCACCTCTTGCCTGCACTACTGCAAAAGCCTCCCAACTGGTCTCTTTGTCCATGGTGCTCTAGCCCTCCAATCCATTCCCCGAACAGCTAGAGATACCCTTCTAAAATACACGCAGGATCATGGCCCCCTCACCAAAATGAAGTCCAAACTCTCCAACCTGGGCAACAAAGCCCTTTTATGACTTGGCCTCTGCTCTGCCAGTCTCATCTCTTGCACATCCACCCATCTCATGCTTTATGCTCTACCCAGGAATCTTAAGAAACTTATTTAACCCCTCTGGATTTGTTTTCTCACCTACAGAATGAGAATAGTAATAGTATGTACCTCTCAGGGTGGTTATGTAAGGAAATGAGTTAACACATGTTAAATGCTTAGAATGGCACCTGGTAGATATAGTAAATGGCCAAAAGTCTCACCTATTACCACCACCATCTCTAGACATGCTATTCCTCCTGCCTAGAACAGTCTTTCCTGTCTTGTCCTCAACTCTCCCAGTATCTTCTTTTCCTGGTTTACGTCTAGGAACCAGGTCAAGACTTAGCCACTTTCTCCAAGGAAGCCTTCCCTGACCTTCCAAGGCTAGGTTAATTACCATTCCTCTGTACTCTCAAGATGCTTGTCCCTGTCACAATTCTAACACTATTTCCTTGCCTTTCTTCCCTGCCAAGACACCCAAATTCCCAAGCTTAGTATTATGCAAGGCAGATGCTTAATAATCGTTCCATAAATAGAAAACTTTCCAATAATGAGGTGCCCAGTGAAACACAATCTCAACAGGTAGCCAATTCAAATGTTGGCCAGGTGGCTGGCTGGTTTTCATGACTTTAAGTCCCTGAACTACAGGATTGTATCCAGTAAACAATTCAATACACTCTGACCTTATTATCACACTCAGGGATTTAGACTTTAATATGTAGATGATGTTGGCCCATTACATTTTTAAGGGAAGTGCAACATGCTCAGATCTGTGTTTGTTGACCTATTATCCATCCCTGCAACCCTACCATCCCAACCCCCTGTCAGCATCAGGACAAAATTCCAACTACAAAAACATAAATACATACCAGGAGAGTAGGTATAGCTTAAGTGGTAGAATGTGTGCTTAGCATGCACAAGGTCCTGGATTCAATCCCCAGAACCTCCTCTAAAATTAAATAAATAAATAAATAAATAAATAAACAAACAAACAAACAAACAAACAAACCTAATGACTTCCCCTACCAAAAAAAAAACCTTTAAAAAAAAAAAAAAGTAAAGAAAAAAAAAAACACATAAATACCATATCCCACCACTGCATCCCCCCAAATACACAAAGACACAGACAGTCAAACTAAAGGGAATTCTGAAAGACTATAAATGTAGCATTTAATTCCATCTTAACCACCTGCAAGCAATAAGGATCCATAAACACCCTCTAGGAAACCCAAAGCTAATCCCTCTTGTGTGCCTTTTGGAAAGAGGAGGGCACAGAGAGGGAGCATTTCATAAAGGTAATCCATTTAATCATCCTGAGTAGTTCTGATCCGAGCTGCTGTCATAGCACAGCTATTCCTGATCACTGCAGCCCCATATGCCCAAACCTGGGATAGTGAGAAAGGAAGATGCAAACAAAGCGAGGGTGGGAAGTCCTCTGGGTTCTATTTCAAGAGCAGGAGATCTCTTTGGATGATACAGAAGAAGCTAGCAGAGATCTCCAAAAAAGACTTCAATGATAAGGAACTTTAATATACAGAGCAGGGGAAAGAGGGGGAGGAAGCTTAATCAGAGGGGTACAATCAGGCCTAGGTTCTTGCTCTGGAGCTGCATGCCACACCCTACTGCAGATGAGTTCTAGTAAACATTTTGGATTTACAGAGCACCATGGGGTTACATGAGGCACTTTAGAGTACCAGCTTTGCCAGTCACAAAAGGACAAACATTGTATGATTCCATTTATATGAGGTACCTAGAGTAGTCAAATTCATAAAGACAGAAAACAGAATGGTGGTTGGGGGTAGATAGGAAGTTAGTGTTTATACAGAATTTCAGCTAGGGAAGATGAAAAATTTTTAGACATGGATGGTGGTGGTGATGGCTGCACAACAATGTGAATATACTTAATGCCACATAACTATACATTTTTAAATGGTTAAAATGGTAGATTTTATCTTATGTATATTTTTACAAAAGAATAAATAAAAGCACACTGGCTTTCTCTTGTCTGCAATTATCAATTACATGACCCTAAGCAAGTCATCTAACTTCTCTAATCCTGTTTCTTCTTCTGTAAAACAGGGATAATAACACTGCCTAACTCATACAGTTGCTCTAAGGATCAAATAAGATACTCCACAGAAAGTCCTTAGTCCAGTGACTCGTACATGGAAAGTACTTAATGAATGTTAGCTATTATTTCTACTACTACAACTACTACAATGCACTTTCACAGCCATTTCTCATAGTCCCCCACAACCCTGTGAGTTTACAGATAAGGAAACTGAGGCTCAGAGCCACAACGAGTAGCTGAGTTCATTATGTCACATCAAATCAAATTCTTTGCCCATGAGAGATGTCCTGTCCTCACCAATTGTTAATTTGGTGATCTAAGTAAGGCAAGTGCCATAACCTTGCTATGTCGCAATTCTCAATTAGAGCTGTAAAAAGGAGATATAAACCAACTCTGCGAACTCTCTCATAGAACTGGATGAGACATGAGATCAGATAATGGTTACAGAAGAGTACTATAAATCATAAATAAAGTAACTATACAATAAAAGTGATGACTTACGAGAACTGGTACACATGTGCACAAAACCTGGCCTCCTTTTAATGCTAAACCTCCTTTCAATGCTGGGACTAAACAACTTCCTTGTGATTTCAAATTACTCAGGATTCCTGGTCTTAAGGCCTGAATAAGTAGTTTAGTGCCCTTTCAACAGGTGGTAAAGTATGGTAGAAATAAAAATAGTACTGGACAGGTAGGCAGAAGACTGGAATTCTAGTTCTGATTCTGTCACTAAAGCAGTCTGTGAATTTAGACAACTTACTTCCCCTTTCCAAGGTTCAGTTAACAGGAAAGGGAACAGGCAAATAAAAAAGTTGGACCAGATTAAGACCCCTTCCAGCTCCTATATACAACGCTTAAGTCCAGAATCTTCAGACTTCAAAGAACTAATGCAAACCTCAGGAGACTCCTCAAGACCTGGCCTAGGAACTCCCCTGCCTGATCTTTAGACGTTGGAAAATTAGAACACTTGCCAAAGTTAATTTTAGTTCACTTTTACCCCTTTGGGCCTTATGTGAAAATAGGAGAAATAAATCCCTATTTGAAGGCACAGCGAGCAGAAGCAGTTCATTTGAGCCACTTTCTGCTCCCCTTCCCCGAGTCAGGATTTATAAACACCATAGAGAACAAGCAACGTTTGGGGAGGAACATACCACAAATATAAAAAACGGACCTTACTGTTCTTAAGGACTTAACGCCTTCCTTGAACCAAACCCCCAGGTAACATCAGTTGTGTTTGAGATCTGGAGTCTCTGCACCCAACAACTTCTAACTGGCAATATTAGCAAGAAATCCATAGTAACTTCCTTTCCCTCCCATAGATCCAGAATGGGATTTCAACCACAGTGGACACTGGCCCAGGGGTCAGGGAGAAGGGAGTTACATCTCTTAACTAATGGTGTAACCGAAGGTTAAGTCAAAAATCCCTTCTGCACAGGCTCACACTAAGAAATAAGTAACAGGTACTAACACCACGGTTTTACCCTTCTAAGGCTACTGTGATTTGGAGCACATTATTTAACCTCTCTGCCCCTTAATTTCTGCTTTTGTAAACGGGGATAACCCCAGAGGCCGTCGTAAGCATTAAATAAGACTTATGAAGTTCCTGAGTCAAGTCCATTAAACGTTACCTGTTGGTATTAAACACTACTCTCACATATTCCCTCACTGAATCCAAACACCCTTCGAGGCGACTTTCTTTCTCCCTTTTCACTGAGAGGCAAACTGAGGCTCCGCGGCCAAAGAGGATGCGTGAAGTGCGGAACACAGACTCAGCTCCAGGGCCTGCTGTTGTTCCTCTTTAAGCCCAAGGTGTGCATCGAGCCCAGGACGGGGAGAAGTGGGGGCCAGGGAGGCGCTCAGCCCCGCGGGGAGCGAAGTGCGACCAGTTTTGCGCGCCTCCGGGAGCCTGCAGCCTCAGCACGAGAATTAGAGCCGGAAGAAGCCCGCGGCCGAGGGCAGAGCCCGGGCCGGGCCCGCCCGAGGCCTCCCCAGCGCGGCCTCCGCTCCCTCCTCCTCCCTTCGCCGGGCGGGGCGGGGCGCGAGCACAAAAGACTCCCAACTTCCGAGCGGGCGCGGGGCCCACCCCGCCAACTCCTGGCCCAGGCTCGGCCGGCGGGGAGGAAGCGGGCAGGGAACGCCGGGGGCGGCCAGGAGCGGGCGCGGGCGGGCCAGGCCGGAGACCCAGGGCGGCGGGACCCAAGGGGAGGGAGGTCCGGGGGGAGGGGGCCGGGAGTTACTCGGGCTCCCGGGACTCCCAGAATGGCCGAAAGAAGAGTTTCTAAAAATAGGCAGCGGCCCGCACCGAGAGGTGGGAGATCAAAAAGGAACAAGAAATACCCACCCGCACCTTTAAGGAGACGCCCGCGGCCCCCACTCACCCGCGCTGAGAGGTCTGGAGGAAGCCGCGCGGCGCGGAAGGAGGCGGTGCCGCCGCACACGGGGGCGGAAGGGAGGGAGAGAGGGAGGGACGGAGGAAGGCGGCGGCCCTGGCCGCGGCGTGAGGAGCTGAGCACACGCGCGGTTGTCTTCCCCACCGCCGCTACCGCCCCCTCAGCTTCTCTCAGATCAGCCAACCCTGCGCCCGCGCCGCTCGCGCGCCCAGCCGCACTGACAGCAGCGCGAGCCCCGCAGCCGCGAGTCCTTCCCTCGGCCGGCACCACTGGGTCAGGGGGCTGGGGGCGCCCGGAGCGGCTTCCCTCAGCTAGGCCCCGCCCGCCGCTCTGGCCCTAGTCCGGGAAACCCCCTGCCCCTGCCTCGGTATCCAGAGAAGGACACGGCGACACTACGGCGAGGAGTCACAATCCCGCCCTGACACAGCCAGCTCCCCAGGCGCACGGGCTCTCCCCACCTCCTCAGCCTAGGTTTGGAAAGGTCCAGAGCTTCGGCGGGGAGACGAAGAAGGAGGGGCCTGGGCGGGGCCTGACAGGAAGGAGGGACTGAAGTGGGAGTCTGGGGAGGCGGGGCTAGGGCGGGAAAAGAGACTCGCTTACCCCCACCAAGCTGAAGGCGGGGCGGGGCTGAGAGGTTGACGGTGCCGGAGAGGCGCGCAAGATGCGTATGGAAGACAGTGGAGGCCTCGCAGAGGCAGGAAACAGGGAGGTGCTTGAAAGGAGGGGTTGTGGGCGGGGCTAAACGGCAGCCTGCCCAGAGGAGGAGTCAAGGGTGGAGGAAGGCTCGGGCGAGGCTGGGGAAGGAGGGGCCCTTGGCGGGGCGGCTGAGGAGAAGGTACTGGAGGCGGGGCTGAAGAGAAGTCTAGAAGGGTGGAAAGACTGTAGCGGGACAGAAAGAGGCGGGCCCGGAAGCCTAGCGGGAAGAGGGGGCCCAAAGGTAGCCTCTGCGGAGGAGCCGGAAGGAGGGTTGACCCAAAGGACGGTGGGGAGGTGGGGTAGGCCTGGAGGTGGGCAGGGTCTGAAGATAGGGGCCCAAACTAGGCTGCGGTGGGCGGTGCCGAGGGGTGCGGAAGAGACCAAGAAGGAAGGAGTACGAGGTTCGTCCTTTCACTTTCAAGGAAACTATTGCTTGTAGTGGACGAAGTTCCACGCTGCCCGTTGGGAGTGGGCGGAGACACCACCGTGAGGGCGAGTCTGGGGAGGAGGTGCCATTTCCATCTGAAAAAAGGTTAAATTTAAGTAAATTTACCCTTTGGGGTGCAGGACATGTTTTACAGTTTGATCTGGATCTGGATGTTTGTACTCCCTCCTGAATATTTCTCCTGTTGAAAACTATCACTTAAATCAGTGTTCCAGCCTCCGCGGAACAGCCGGAGGGGGGTCTTCCCAGAGCACACAAGGACCACATACCTTCAGTCCTCACCTATAGACTTCCCTGAAGGCTGGGAAGACAAATTCTCTATGCATCGTCCGACTTGTGATTTTTGTGGTTGTATTTTCACATCACTTCCCCCCAGAACCTGCCTAAGAGGATTCTCGAAAACGGGGCAGAGTTTGAAATGAATCCTGCCTGGATCGGCTAGACCAGCAATTGTAGCTATACTTCTGTTTGACGACCTCTGTCTCTCACATCAAAAGGAAGAGAAATCAAATTAGAGGGATGGTGACAACTTGAAAGCAAGGCCAGGAAAGTTCTTACGTCTTTCCCCACCTCTTCTAACTTCTGGTTTCTTCTTCTTCTCTCTCTTTTTTTTTTTTTTTTTTTTTTTTTTTTTTGGTTTCTTCTATGTCTGAGGTCTCTACTTAAATATAACCTCCTCAGCGAGGCCTTCCCTGAACACCCGGCTTAAAGGTGTTCACTAGTTTGGTCTCTTGTTCATTTCCTTCATGGCCTTTCTTAGTCTTGTCATTTATTAATCTATTTATGTGTTTTTGCCCGTCTTCCCCACTAGAAGGTAAGTTCCATGAGACCAGGAATCTTTGACTGTTGTATACATCACTATGTTACCAGGCCTAGGGCATAGGCCTAGTGTTCAATAAACACTTGAGTGAATGAATAAATCCATCAACCAATTAATTAATCCAGTCCCTGCCAAACTCCTCTGCTGTTTCTGGCCACTCCCTGGCTCCTTACCTCCCTCTCTGCGTACCAGCCTTACCATGTTTGCTTGAATACACCGCAGTCTTTCAGCACCCTCTGCTGTAGCACTTTCTCTACTTGGATTGCGCCTTCCCTTCTGCCTAGATGCTTTCTATTCATCCTTCAAGACTCAGCTCTGGAACCACCTCCCCTGAGAGGCCTTCCCTGACCTCCCATCAGCCCCTCAACAAGGCAAAATGAGGCACTCACCCCTTCCCGTTTGTGGCCTTGATTATACACCTTCCCTGTGCTGGTGACATCCTCTTCCCTGCGGGCACTGAGAATTTTTTTTTATAGCCTATAAGGTCCTGTCTCCTTTTAGTCTTCTGACCTTATCCCTATTGTACTGCTCTCACCTCTTCTCACTCTACTCCAGCCACACTGGCCTCCTTCCTGTTCTTCTGACATCCCAAGCATACTAGTAATCTTAGGGCCTTTTCACTTGCTCTTGTGTCTGCCTCAAATGCTCTCCTCCCAGATAGTGGCATGCCTTTACTCCTTCAGGTCTCTGCTCAAATGCCACTTCCTCAGAGAGGCCTTCCTTGGCCCAAATTTAAAATAGCAACACTCCATTCCTCTGCATTTGCTCACACCCTTTCCTGTTGAATTTTTCTCCGTAGCACATACCACCTGAAACATAAGTTTATTGTCTCTCTCATTCCTACCTTCCACTACAATGTGATCTCCACAAAGATAGGATTTTGCCTGTTTTGCTCGTTTCTCAGTACCTAAAACAGTAGGTCCTCATTTAATATTTGTTGAATAAATGGCTTTGAATTCAGCAGAGAAATGTTAGGAATACACTGCATTGTCCAAAAGAATCCCTGAAGATTACAGTATAAAGGGAGATGTTTCTGAGGAAATATGCTGGCAACACTTGCTAACATTGGAGCATTTACCAGTTGCCAGGCAATCTGCTAAGCACTGTTCAGGCTTATTTAATTCCCACAACAGCCCTATGAGGTAGATACTATTATAATCCCTATTGTACAGAAACTCTGGCACAGAGGGTAACTTTCCAAGGTCATTCAGTTAATAAGTGGTAGAGTCCAACTTTAGAGCCTGCATGCCAAATCCCTATACTATCCTACCCTCCTAATTATTAAGGACCTACTGTTATTGGCCCAATAAAGGTGAAGAATGAGAAACAGACATCCTTTTGACTTCTGGGCAGTGTAGTATAGGGTATGGTGGCTAGAATTGTGGCAGAATTTTTTCTTAGCAACTGTATTAGTCAGGGTTCACAAGAGAAATAGAACCAATAGGAAATGTTTAGATATATATAAGAAGAGATTTATTACAGGAAATGGTTCACATAGTTATTTGGGCTCAAGAAGTCCCATGATCTGCCATCTGCAAGGTAGAGGTCCAGGAAAGCCGGTATGTAATTTGGTCCAAGTCCACAAGCCCAAGAACCAGAAGCACTGATATCCAGTGTCCTGGGCAAGAGAAGACGGATGTCTCAGCTCAAGCAAAGGAGCAAATTCACCTTTCTTCCACCTTTTTGTTCAATTCAGGCTTTAACAGATTGAATGATGCCTCACATTGCCCTTCTTTACTTAGTCTACACATTCAAATGCTAATCTCTTCCAGAAACACCCTCACAGACACACCCAGAAATGTGTAACCAGCTATCTGAGCATAACTTTGCCCCTCAAGTTGACACATAAAATTAACCATCACAGCCACCAAGAGGGAAGCCAGCTAGAGAACAAAACCATCACATGGAGGAGGTCAGGACTGAGAAAATCTTGCAGAAAAAAATGAGCCAGAGACCTGATAAAATCATACCTGAAGCTTGACCCACCACTGGACTTCTCCATCAACAAATTCATCTTTAGAGTTTGAGTAGTCTGAGTTGGGGTTTTTGTAACTCACAAAACCAGATTTCTTAGCAAAAACAGATGAGTAGGATTCAGCAGGTGAAGGTATTAATGCCTCACATTTTTATGGGGTGTTTGTTTACAGAATGCTGGAGAGTATTCCAGAGGGAATAGCAAATATGAAGGCAGGAATGTAAGAGCTGGGGGTTTCTGCAGCACAAGGTATGAGTTGAGTTAAGAAAGATGGGATATAAAAAGTAGGCTAGAATTAGTATCTGGAGGAACTGTTTTCTCCACTCAACTTCTACCCAGTGGGAATCATTGAAAGGTTTTGAGCAGAAGTTGCTTTAAAATGATAAAGTGTCAAGGCAGAAGAATTTTTAAAAGTAGTCTGGTACTACTGATGATGTTTAGCAGCTTTTCATGTTCCTGTTGGCCATCTGCATTTCCTCTTTTGGAAAAATGTCTGTTCAGTTCTTCTGCCCATATTTTAAATGGGTTGGTTGGTTGGTTGCTTTTTAATTGAAGTATAGTTGATTTTAAGTGTTGTATTAGTTTCTGGTGTACAGCATGGATGGACTTAGAGGCCATTATGCTAAGTGAAATAAGTCAGACAGAGAAAAACAAATACTGTAAGATATCACTTACATGTGGAATCTAAAAACAAATACAACAAACTAGTGAATATAACAGAAAAGAAACAGACTCACAGATGTAGAGAAGGAACTAGTGGTTACCAGTGGGGAGAGGGAAAGGCAAGATGGAGGTGGAGGATTAAGAGGTACAAACTATTGGGTATAAAATAAGCTACAAGGATGTATTGTACAACATGGGGAATATAGCCAGTATTTTATAATAACTATAAATGGAGTATAACCTTTAAAAATTGTGAATCACTATGTTGTATACCTATAACATATAATACCAACTAGACTTCAATTTTAAAAATATGATATTGTAAAATAAACACATAAATAAAGTTTTTTTTTTAAAGGAAGGGGAAGAAAGCAATCTGGTACAACTCTGGGTTCTGTTTTTGTACCCATTTCACGAATGAGGAAATGTGACAGGGCCAATGCCTCCCAGGTGAAGAAACCAGGATTTGAACCCAGGGCCATCTGAGCCCCAACACATGCTATCAATGACCTCCTCCCTCACCACTGGAATTAATTCTGCCCTCTGAGCTCACCCTGAATGGGCAAATCCTTCTTCAGAGATTGACAATGGTATCTGTAGAGATACCCAGGTTAGAATTAGGAAGATGGATTCAAGGAAGGGAAGAATAAATATAAATAAAGAATAAAGATACCTAACAGGTATCTTCATCAGAGGCAAAGAATGAAGGCAGATAAGGAAGGCAGGTGAATGAAGAGGAGGGAGCAGGTGGTGGGGGAGAATCAGCAGGACCTGGAGAAGGAGCAGATGATGATGGAGGGATATATGAAGGAAGAAGTGATGGAGGAAGGCACAGAGTCGTTATTAGAACAGGGGTTGCAAAATCAGGTGCCTATAGGGCCAGGCAGGTCCCATAAGGGAGCAAAGTGGGTCAAGTGTAATATAACAGGGAGTCATGCCCCTTCTAGAGGAGGCAGCTGGTACTCATGTGGGAATATGGGTACCCAGTGTTGGCAGTTGCCAGGTCTGAAAAGAGAGAAAAAAGCTAATTTAAAATTTTTATACAAAGTTATCTGTTCTTTTAAAATGCTGGCAACCAGTTCAAATTTTATAAAGAACGAAAGCGTGGTGCTGACTGAAGGACCCACATCTTAAGCCTGGGTTGGCCTGTGGGTTGCCATTTCATGCCTTCTCATCAGTTTGGGTCCAGACCCCCCTTCACTGCTTACCAACTGTGTGTTCACGAGCAAATTACTTCACTCCTCAAGTCCCAGGTTCTTATCTGAAAATGGGGATAATACCCCACGTCACAAGGTTGCTGTAGGATTTTTCAAAATAAAATATATGTAAAACACGTAGCACATAGTGCCTGGCATAGAGCAAAACACTCAAAATAGTTTTATCATCAGCATGAAAGTTATTCTTTCCCCTGTAACCCATAAAATCATTAACTAGTAGAACAGGAAAGGTCCTCAAAGACATCATCTCATCCAGGGGTTTTCAAACCTGTTAAGCTACAGAGCCCTCTTTTAAGCCAGACTTTTCACAGAAAAGCAATGCATAAACAGATGGGGGAGGCAGATGGCTTTGTTTGAAGTGGGAGAAGGGAACCCAGAGTCCTTCCTACTAGGCTTCACTACCCCAGCCACAAACCACCCTCCTTAGGCAGTGATCCCTCCATAAAATCCCAGGCTGTTGCAAAGCAGGGTTTTGAGAATCACCATTCTATTCATTTCACAGATAAGGAAACTGAGGCTCAGAAAAGTGCAGAGATATGCCTAAATGTCAGGGACAGGGAGGGATTCCTGCCTCCCAGGCTAATGCACTTTCCAATGGGAATGACACACCCTCTTTCCTATCCACTTGCTTGAGAATAAACCGTCTTTTGTCCCCTCCTCGACTGAAGTGAGAAGTAGCACCACTAGCATTGCCCCAAAGCCCTGGGATATAGCCCAGATTCTCAGGTGCAAATTAGGAATATAAAATGAACTCAGACTAACAAAGGCAGAAAAGGAATTTATCACAAAGGTATCAGGGAGCTCCCAGAACTGATGGGAAGGCTGGAGAACCAGGCTCAGAGAATTGAAATGATGGAATCAGGGACTTGGATGTTGCTAGGACTTTCTCCCCAGTCCTTGTCTTTCATTCTGTGTGTGTGAGCTTTTCTCCTCAGACTGGATTCTTGGCTACAGCAGCTCTCAGCACTCCCAACTCTCAGCTGCTCCATTAGAAAGACCAAGGCTTTCTGCTTCTGGTCTTAGCTTTTTGAGGTCTTCCTTAGAGGAAAGACTTGGATTTGTCCAACATGAGTAGGTGCTCATCCTTAGACCAATTATCTATGGGTGCAGGGCCAGGTATTGTGACTGACCCAGCTTGAGCCTGGTGCCTACTCCTTAATCATTGAGAATGAGGAGGTGGGGCAGATAAGGAGATGGCAGCCTCCATTTGAATCACATGGTCAGAAAAGGGAGGGAGAATTTCTCTCCCCAAGAAGCCTGTCTTATCTCCCCTACCACACACTTGCCATTAGCTAAGTCTAAAATGTTTCACTCTCCAAGATTTGTTGCCCTTTGTTAGACCATGTGTGAAGCAAAACTAGAGGAGGCCTGTCTTATACATCTTTGTATCCTTCTAGCACAGCCAAACAAGAAGCCCTCATGAGTGCTGTCAGGTTCGATTGGACTGAACTGACTTTTGGAGACATTTAGTCCAACTTGCTCATTTTACAGATAGGGAAATAGGCCTAGAGAGGGGAACTCACATGTCACATACACTGAAAGCAGGAGAGCTGCAGAACCAGGACTGAAGCCCTCTCATCTCGACTTCTACTCCAGGGCAGTTTAAACTCTGTGTTTAATCCTTGCTGATATGGATGTCTGAGACTTGAACAGAAGATATTTCTCATTTTGGATGTGCCCATTGGCAAGTCTTAGGAGCCTGTACCTCCCAAGTGTTTAGTAATTGGTGACATCAAAGCCAGAAATCGAATATTCAGGCTTCTGTTACAACCCCAATCCTGTCTCTTCTTGGACAGGCTCCTGACACTAAGTCCCAAATTTCTCCTCTGCAAAATGGGCATAAATTACATTTACCTTGACAGTTGCTGGAAAGACTAGAAATAGTGTAGTGTCCCTGACACATAGAAGGTCCTCAAGAAATGGTAATGTCTTCTAATGACTGTTACTGATGATAAAGAAGATAAAAAAAAAAAAAAAGGGCTCTGACTTCTTAAAGGGAAGAGAATCATTCCTGAGGCTGCTCTCTTAGAAAACATAAATCCGTATCTTCTCTATCCCAAACAAATACCCCCTGGAAGGGAACAAAGGAATTCCCTTTGTTAGGAAGGAAGAAAGAGAAGGAGGAAGAGCTGGCAGGCTGTGACTGTCTCTGCCTCTCCCTGAAACTTGCTCTGCTTCCCCTCCATCCCACAGCCATCCTCACCTCAGATCATGCTCACACTGGTGTGAGACTGCCAGCTGGGAGGGAAGGAAGTACATGTAGCAGAACTGGGGGACTCCCATGACAGCAGGCAGCAGACAGGAGGTTTGGAGTATACAGTCCCCACCCCTGCTACTGGCAGCTCAAGGCTATAGGTGAAGTTCTCATAGGTCAATGCAGGGTTGTGTGTGTCTCATTTCTCACCGGCTCAGCCCTCAGAGCCTTGTCTCTCCTCCGCTGCCTTATTACTAAATCTCCGAATTAGTTTTTTTTTCCTCCCACACAATAGACAGGCTGGCATTTTAAAGCATGGTCTTCATTAAATGGGAAGCAAAGAATTCCACACCTTCCCTTCCAATGCCTCCCTCACCAGGGCCTTCCAGTCTCCTAGCAAGAGGGGATGCCTCCCTCCACCTCCCAGTGACCTTCGCTCCACCCCCTGCCCACTGCATCCATGAGCAGCAACACCAAGATCAGATGCAGCGGCATTAATTGAAACTGACATTAAGGGCTCACTTGCTAAAGCAGAAGCACGTTAGAAGAAATATAAACAAGGAAGGCTTTGCGTTTGTGGCGTTTGTTCTAGTGAGAAAAATTATCTTTAGAGCATCTTATTCAAAAAGGATTGAGTGTTCCAGGAAATGACAATTACAGGAGGCCTTCTACCCCTCCCTATTCCCAATATTCAGAACAGTCACACACACTTTCTGAGACTTTTCAGTTTACCTTGCTTCTGTCCTGGCCTCCCAGATGCATTTCTGTAGGAGTTGTCCACTACTTTCCCCTTCATGTTCTCCATTTGCTTCTCAAAGTCCACTTCTCCATATTCTTTTAATAATTCTCGGTCAGCTGTTCTTATTTGCTGCTGTATCTCAAGAATTCTTTACTAGGTGGGCCGAGAACTTAGCTTTGGATCCAATCAGGAGACCCTAAAACTAAAAGAATCCCAGCTGGAGTAGAGAGGAAGATGCCCAGTTATGCAGGTGTCCGCATAAAGAATATAAAAGCGTTCTTCAAATTGTGCCGTAAATGGCACACAGTCATGCATTAATGGGTGGGTTTTGGTTATAGATACTATTTTTGTCTGCATAGTATCATGTCTGCCTTCCCCTTGATATCAGTTCCTGATTTTCCCATGAACCTCCACTCCCGTGCTTGGTCCAAGCCAGGAAGAGTGTGGATACTAAAGTTAGACTGACTGGGTTTGAATCCCAGCTCTGCCTTCTACTGGCTGTGTGAACCTGGGCAAGTTCCTGAACCTCTCTATGCCTCATATAAGGAATACAAAGAATGGTATCTACCTCATAGAATTGTGGGGAGGATTACATGAGTTAATGCACAGCAAGTATCTAGAAGAGTGCCTGGTACATAATAAACACTCACTAAATGTTGTCTATTACCAATATTCCTATGATTAGTTCAGAATGTGCTGACCCCATTCACCCTGGTTCTGGTGATGACACCTGACCCAGGCCTGGCCAATCAGGACATTTTTCCCAGCCCACTATGGAATCCTTCAAACACGGGCAGTCATATCAGTCATTTGGATTGGTACCATGTGTTGAAACCTAATCTGGTTTCTGAAAGCCTACTCTTGCTAGGCCAAAGCTACAAAGTGAAAGATGACATAAGATTCTGGGCTGGTTCATCAGGAGAGATAAATCTTAGTAGGGAAACTCAGAGACTATCAAATGTCATCCTGCAGGTGAAGGTGCACTCTCTAGCCATTGATCAGACACCATGAAAATAACTGTGGTACACCATTATCTTGGTGAACCCAGTAGCCATGCTCTTAGGTAGCCTCCTTCCACAATGACACTGGACTTGGTCACATGACAAGCTTTGGCCAATGGGACAGCAGCAAGCATGATGCCAAGCAGAGGCAGTAAATGCTTGGATGCTGGCTTGTCCTCTTGGAATGCTTGTTCTTGGGAGCTTATTCTTGAAGAACCATCTAAGAAGTGTGGCTGGAGAGACCACATGGAGAGAATCAGAATTCCAGCCATTTATCAACCTGCCAGGTGAATGCAACCACAAGAGTGATCACCAGCAAGATCAGTAGAAAAAGCATTCACCAAAGCCCAGCCTGGACCGCACAATCACAAGCAAATAAAATGGTTGTTTAAACCATTAAGTTTTGGGGTGCTCTTTTACATAGAAATAGACAATCAAAAGAGCAATTATGTTTAAAAAACTTTCCTAGCTCTACAGAGTTCTCAAAGCCTTTCCACGTCTAAAAGAGTGGGACTTTTGTTCCCTCACTGGGAAAGCTGAAGCCCAAGGAGAGAAGCAACAGCCCCAGCCAAGCAGAAGCAGAGCTGCCACCCTCATACACCCTCATACACTTCTGAATGAGCTCCTTCTCCTGCATGTCCCACTGCAGACGAGTAAACTTAAAAACAGGAGCAGGAGGTGTTGTGTAAAAGGAGCACTGGACTGGGAGTCACAGTGGCCCAGTTTGGGATTGGCCATTGCTTGGCTATATGAGCTTAGACAACTCAAACTTCTTCCCTCTCTGAGCTACAGTCTTTCCAACGGTTCAGTGACAGGGAAACAAACTCAGAAGCTCACAAGAACCAGGAGGATAACAGACAAGGACAGCAGGGCGGCTGGGGCTGTGGTGGTGGGCGAGCACATGCCCATCTAAGGGAGGTTGTCACTACCCAGCTCCTGCATGGTTACCGTGTGGAATCTGGGCCCAGTGTGGCCAAATTGCCTGATTATTTTTTCCTTGGTTAGGCAGGAAATATAGGTTATGATGTGAAGTTTCCCAACATTAAAGTGTTATGAATTCATTTGAATTTTTTTAATGCTATGTGGGACTGAAAACACACACACACACACACGCACACACACACACACATCGTTTAGACTTTAGGCTGCTGTTTTGAAAACTTGACCACGTAATTTCAAAATGTCCTTCCAGAGGTTACACTGGCATCAAAGAAGGATACCTACCTATCCCACCTCTGCCTTACACACACACACAGCAACAGAGGAGTTCCTTCTATCCCACCCAGGTCATAGAGCCTGAATAGCAGGGAAGCCTTGAGCGCGGCCATCTTTCTCTCCATGGACTCCAACCCTCTCACCCTTCTAGCCACAGGGAGAGGGGTACAAAGGCCCAGCCTCAAATGCCTAAAGTTGATGGAGCCTCATAGGGGGCCAAAAGTGGAAGGGAAGTAACACTTATTAAGCACCTACTTTGTATCAGGCATTATGGTAGACTCTTTGTAGCATCATGTACTGGTGAAGAGCCCAGACTCTCCAGTCATACAGACCTGGGTTTGAATCCTGGCTCTGCCACTTGCGAGCTATGTATCCTTGGGCTTGTCTTTCACCTCTCCTGGCCTCAGTTTACTCATCTGTAAAACAGAAAACATAATGTTTCCAGTCTCTCAAGGCTTTGGTGGGGATTAAAGGGGAAATTGTATATGCGGCAGACATTGTAAATTGGCTACCCCCACATTGTTTACAGCCTTCTTTGCCATGAAGGCTGGCTTGGTTTCCTAGGCTTCCTAGCAGGTGGGATTGCACATAGCACCCAGGTAACAGGATTCTGGCCAATGATACATAAGTGGAAGTTGGTTGGTGTTACTTATCAAAAAGTTTGGTTTTTTTTTGAAAGAGACAGACTCAACTGATGTTCTTCAGCCTTTAGCACTTCCCTTCATGTTCTGCCTGTAACACAGATGTGATGCACAGAGGCACAGCAGCCATCTTGAGATCTTGGGAACAAAGACTGACTTGATAAGAATGTTTAAGCAGAAAGATAGAAAGAGCCTGGATTCCTCTAGACTTCTTATGTGAGATAAATAAAGCCCCACAAAACATATGTGCCACTGTTACTTTTCATCTTTTCTTTTTTCTGCCAAGCACATTTCTGACTCACATAGCATAATATCTGGCTCATTGTAATAGTCAATAACTATTAGCTAGTGTTATTTTGCCTGTGATACTTTTCATAATCATAACCACCCTCCACTGTGGGTACTATCGCTCTCAGTTTAGAAGTGGAGAAAGTCAGATTCCTTCTGAGAGTGGGTTGTAAAATTTCAATGAGATGGGTAGCCATAAGAACAACAAATATCAGTGCTCACTATGCTTCTAGCACAGTTCTAAGTGCTTCACAGATATAAACTCACTCATTCCTTACAGCAACCCTGGAGGAGAATGCTTTTATTTCCACCTAAAAGATGAGGAAACAGAGTTAGAGAGGTTAAGTGAATTGTCTAAGGTCATACAGCTAGTAAGCAACAGATTTAGGGTTTGAACTCTGCAGTCTTATGATAGTGCTTGGCATCTGGAGGGGTGTGTGTGTGTTTAATTAGGGAAAAAAAAAAGGGAGAGAGAGTGCAGCTAGTAGAGGTTAAGTGGCTTGTCTAAAGCCACACAGCCAGGAAAAGGCGGTAAATTTGAATCCAGGATTTGAACCCAGGTCTGGTTAACTCTAGACCCACATCATTAAGGGAATCCCGTAGGTGAAAAGGTGTGTGGCCTGCCATGCTGAAGAGTCACATATGTTTTCACCATGAGGAGACGCTTTGCAGACAGAAAAGCCTAGAGATATCCTCAATGCTGCTGCCCTATCCAGATGAAAAATCTGAGGCTCAGAGAGGGAACATAACTCACCCAAGTTTGTCCAACTAAAAGAGGGCAGTACTGAGCCTGGGATCCAGCTCCACTCCACGATTGTGGGGCCATAAGGGGTCTGAGGAAGCGCTGTTCATCCCTGAGTATAATGAGCCTTAGAGACAGAAACGTAGTTGCAGCAAAGGACAAGCCAGTCATTATTTATATTAATTAAGGGCATTAAACTGAAGGGACACACATAGCCCATCAGTTGCCAGCCAGTGCTCTGACAGCCTCACCACTCTCTACAAGTTCAGCCGGGCTTGTGTGCAGTGCAGAAAGCGGCCCCTCACACCCTGGCTCTCTACTAAAGCGCTTAACTGTCTGGGAGAAAATACCAGCAGTCCTGCCCAGATCTGGGTGAAGCTGCAATAAACTAATTGAAATTAAATGGCTTGGATCTCAGAAGGGAAGGGGCCACCAGTAGGAAAATATAGAGCATGCATTCATTCAACAACCACTTGTTCAGCATCTTTTATGTGCCAGCTACAGTGTTTCATTTTTTGCTTTTTTTTTTAAATCTGCATGAGTTTTATATTTTCTTAAGGGGGGCTGGATTGGAAAGGGTGATTTTGGAGGCAGGGCATTTTATTTTTAGTGGGTGATCTTTTTTGAGGTGAGGTGGTAATTAGGCTTATTTACTATTTTTTTGGAGGAGGTGCTGGGGATTGAACCCAGGACCTCGTGCATACTAAGCTACACCCACCCCCAGCTACATTGTTATAAGCTACAAATATGGCAATGATCTAAGCAGGTAAAGGCCTGTCCTCATAGACATTATACTTGTGGGAGGGTTGAAACCTACCCGCTATAACTCATAGATGCGAAAAAAAGTATAGGTTCTTTATTGTTTATAAGTGACTTAATTTTTTTTCTTGTACTTTTCCTATCAATTACTGAGAGAGAAAAATAAAAACTGATTATTAACAGTATCTTAGTCTCCCAGTTTAAAAGTCTCACATAAGTTAGTGCTTAGTATCCTTTGAGTAAAAGATTCATCTTTCTGTGCCCCCACCCCTTTCTCTACTCAAGATGGTGTCTGGGTGTTGGCCAATCCACACATGGATCCTTGTGCTCTCCCCTAGGACTGTTACCTAGGAGGCCAGGGGACAGCATGTGGACAACACCCTCCTTTCCCCGTTGATTCAGTGCTAGGGTGGGAAACCCCAGGATATCATGGTTTAGAGGAAGAAAAACCCATCTATAGCCAATTACCAGAGCCCAGCCCATACCTTCTCAGCAATCTACCCATGCTCCAAGGATGATTACTGCAGCTATGACCAAAAAGACCTGGCCATGCACTGGGCAAGGCAGAAGTACTGGCGATGTAACGCCCACAAAAATACACTTCAACCAATGACCACAGGGAGTTGATGGCTACACTAGCATCCTCACCCATTGTTTGTGATAACTCTGAGGGTTGTTCTTAATTGCCTCCCAGAATTCCCCAGTGGGATTCCGTTCCAGGGGCCCATAGAGGTAAATTACTTGATCACACATGATTTACTAGCAGCCTTTCCTTCTCTGCCTCACTCCCGACTCTACTCAGTGTTTCCTGGGATCATCCCCCAAATAAACTAGTTGGTCTCAGATTCTAGTTCCAAGGTATGCATCAGGCCTAAGACACTATCCACTTAACATTTTTTAAATGTTATACCATTATGTATTCTACTGGAAGATGACAGAAAATAAATAAATATGGTAGAAACTGCTTTATCTCATGTTATCAAGACATACTTGACACAGTGCATCAAAAATATTAGTTCAAATGTGGATTAATCATAACGTATGATGCATACGTGCCTTAAACATTTCAGTTTAATTTAAAGGAAGTAAAAGTAGAAAAACCTTTTGACAGAGGGCCAATCTTCAGAAAATTCTGCATTGCTCACTAGGGTTTTGGGTGAGTGGAGATACGCTTGGGGAGAACTTGAAGAAGAGGCAAGGGGGTGACAGAAGGGAACTGATCAGTGGCATGGCAGGGCCAATTCTAGAACTCAAGGCTTGTGAGTCCCAAGGCTTGTGGGACCAAGGCACATCAAGGTTGGAATGCCCCGAGCTTCAAACGGAGTCAAAATCTCAATGAAGCTGGCTGGTAGCCCTCTCGGGGGCCCAGGGACAGTGGGCAGTCAGGTTTCCCAGCAACACTGCTCCAAAGAAGTGGGCAATTGCTGTCCAGTCTCACATCCCAAGCCAACTACCCTGGTGATGTTGAACCTGACCCACCCACTGACCCAGAGAGACAAAATCCAGAGGGCCCCCAAAGACAGCATGAGGGAGCTATATTAGTTTATATCAGGGTCACAGGACATCTATGTGGGATGGTTTTCCAGGTCTCCCCATGCCCAGCCATTGTACAGATGGGCCTTCAAAGGAGAACATTGGTGAAAGGGCTTGGAACCAACTTTATAGTTCCCATAAGAACTATAGTTCATACAAATTAATGTGGTTTCATGTTTCCTCATGAATTCCCCAGTGGCCATGCTAATGTTCAGCACCTTTATACTGGAAATTAATTAATGGTGGTTGGTCCAGGCCATAAGCATGTGACTCAAGCCAGGCCAATTACAGACATCTGGAATTTTTTACCCCAGAGTTAAGGAAGGGATGTTCTCTATCCTCCAGGAGTTGCTAAAGCTGGAAGGCTATGATTTTGGAATGACCAGAGATCGTATCCCCTCCTTGTAGATAAAGACCATCTGTGAGAGGCAGGAATGGCTCCAACAAGCAAAAAGCAGCAGAGAAAAGAGAGAGAAAAGCTCCATGGCATTTGGATGTCTGAATCCTGTCAGTGCTGGGGTCAGCTCCACCCTGTGCTGTCCATGGTTTGGTAATGTGAGCAAATAAATCCTCTTCTGTGCTCCAACTAGTTAGATTTGGGTTTCTATCCCTTTGAACAAAGAATCTTTGACTAATACAGATATCGTTAGGAATGGAAAAGATGAGGAGCCTTCAAGGGCCCTCTGGGCAGCAGCTGTTCACAGGCTGGGCTGGGACAAGAGAGGAAGGGCCACACAGAGATGACTGCCAATGGCAGGTCCTGCGCATGCAGGAAACAAATACCTTCTGGGGACTCCTAGGAATACACATATCCCTTGCTTAGTTCTTTTCTCTCTCTCTCTCTCTCTCTCTCTCTCTTTCTCTCTCTCTCTCTCTCTCTCTCTCTCTCTCTCACACACACACACACACACACACAGAACAAAGGGTAAAAGGAGCTTTGGGGAAAAGGTACTGACAACACAACATTCTGAGTCAGGTACTTGCTATTCAACCTCCTTGTAAAGCCCAGACCCTAGGTGTGTTCTCTCTCACTATATAAGGCAACAAAGAAAACATACACTTTAGCAAGTGTTCTGACTCTTATTCTCTCGCTCTTTCCTGAATCATTTCTAAATTAATTTATTACCTTTTATAACCTTATATAACCATAAAAACTAGAACAGATCCATTCCTTATGAGGAATTGCACAATTCGTATCTCCTCTCAAACAGAAGGCCTCATGTGCGTGTAAAAGCTTGAACATAAAGTGCTGGGGTTATTTGTCAATCCAAGAGCAGGCCCCAGCCGCAGAGGAGGGAGCTTAGAGAAATAAGCTTGGAATTAATGTTTTATTTCTTTTTTGTTATTGGGAAGAAATTTTGGTTAATTGAGAAAAATGAGCATAAGTTTTTCTAAAGTCCTATTCTGGTAGGTGGGGGAGGAATTTGTTGTGTGAATATTTATCATTTGAGGGTCAACTGTACTTTAATACTTTGGGATTGAAGGGAGAACATGGGGGAGACTTTGTAAACAGGGCTTGAGGTCCTATGTGAGTGAAAAATGAGAAGAGGAACCACAGGCTTTTTTGATAGATGATAGATGAGATTGTCCTCAGGACTATCTCCTCCCCTTGCTCCACCTCCATGGATGGAGTATACGTCCTTATCCCTTAACTTTGGGCTTGGCCACAAGACTTGCTTTGGCCAATGGGTTTGAAATATGCTTGTGCAGTTGGGCATGCCCTCTTGCAGTTCAGCCATCATCAGGAGAGAAATACGTTCTGGTTAGCCCACTGGTTCTGGGAGGTGAATGAGAGACACAGGGAACAGAGCCACCCAACCCAACTTGTGCAATGAAGCAGAGGCACCCAGCTACCAGGAAAGTCACAACCCTGAACTAAATTCTGTCTATGCCACCAAGAGTTTGGGGTTGATTGTTATGCGGTGTTACTAAAGCAATAGCTAATTGATACAGCACATTAGTGTGATTTCCCTTGAACATGTGAACTAGTGAAGACTAGCAGCATTTGAGTTATTTTGCTAATAAAAGTTAAACTCTGAAGTGAGTAAATTCTTTACCTCTTATTATTACTGACTTAAGTGGAATCATTTAAAGTGGAATCAGGAGTCGGGGAGAGATGGTGGAGCTTTAGCTCTGGGAACTCACAGCACGATTAAGCCTATCTGACCTGGGTCATGGGCTTGAAGCTTGGATATGCATGGGTGTGTTTTGTCGGGACAGGTAGTCCACCATTGGCTCTAAGCTTCTACGCACATTCTTGCTGGATATGCCAAGAATGCAAGGCCCTGACTACCCTCTACCCAGGCCATTTCTCAGGATTGTGTTTGTAGCAGGCAACCTTGAAGGATGAAGTCATGTTTTCCCCAGAACAAAACAGGCTTGTTACTGTTCACCGTCAAAGCGGTAGGTTCTCCAAGCGCAGTATTCTCCTCTAACACAGCTCACTGTGTATGCAGGCTGACCTGTGCCACCCCTTGGGACTTGGGAGATGAGGAATCAGAGTAAGCCTGGCATTCTTGCTACACTTTCTCTGTGACACAGTGGCAGGCTCTGCCCCAGGACTCTGTCTTCTGCTAGCAGCCAGGAAGAAGTCTCGTTTCTCAGCTTGTCAGTCGGGTAAACTCTCAGACCCTTCACAGCTCCTGACGTGGGTCACCTCCCATGAATGTTCACTGTTCCAATGCACTACACAGGAATGAAGTTTGTGAACTCCAGAGAGCAGGGGCCCCCGGGGGCAACATGCAGCACCAACCTGTGAAAGGGAACCTCATAAATACTCAAATGTATAAGTTAGAAGGGAGCCTTGTGATCAGAATAAAAGCTTAGTGCAGTGATTTTAGCAGCTGGGGTGTATCCTGGGTGAGTCACAGGATGATTTCAGGTGACATGTGGAAGAGCATGATTTTAAATTTTAGCAGCAATCATTTACAATATGCATTAGAAAAACACTTTAATGTATTCCTCTTTAAAGACATATTTAAACAAAAAAATAGGTTACCATAAAAATATGAATAAACAAGACTAAAAGTATGTATAAGTTTAGGCTGGGATTATTCAAAGGCTGGGCTCAGTACGGACTCTTGACCACAGCACCTCCACCTATGTTGCTTGGGCTTCCTTACAGGATTCAGGGAAGTCAAACTTCTTACATATTGGCTCAGGGCTCTAAGAGCAAACCCTGGGAGGGGTCATTAGGATGGGTCCTAATCCAGCATGACTGGTGTCCTTATAAAAAGAGAAGATTAGGACACACACACAGAGGAGAGGCCATGTGAGGAGAAACACATAAAAGATGGCCATCTATAAAACAAGCCATCAGAAGAAATCAATCCTGCCAACCCTTTAATCTCATACTCCTAGACTCCAAAATTGTAAGAAAATAAATTTCTGTTGTTTAAACCACCCAGTCTGTGTTACTTTGTTATGGCAATCCTAGCAAACTAATACAGGGGTCTAGAGTTAGGCAAAGAGTTCTTAGACTTGACACTAACAGCATGATCCATAAAAGGTAAAACTGATAAATTGGACTCATTAAAAACTTTTGCTCTGAGAAAAACCTTCTTCAGAGAATGAAAGGATAAGCTACAGACTGGGAGAAAATTGCTGCAGTCCACATGTCTGACAAGGGACTATCTGGAATATATAAATAACTCTCAATACTCAACAGTAAAAAAAAAAAAAAAAAAATCCAGTTGGAAAAATGGGCAAAAGATACAAACAGATGTAACAGACATTTCATCAAAGAGCATAAACAGAGGGCAAATAAGCACCTAAAAGATGTTCAGCATCATTAGCTACTAGGAGACTGTAAGTCAAAACCATAATGAGATATTGCCACATGCCTATCAGAATAGCTAAAATGAAAAACAGTGACAATGGCAAATGCTGGTGAGAATGCAGAGAAACTGGATCATTCATACGTTGCTGGTAGAAATGTAAAATGATACAGCCACTCTGAAAAATACTGTGGTAGTTGCTCATGAAACTAAACATGCAACTTCCACACAAGCCAGCAGTTGCACTCTGGGGCAATATCCCCTGAGAAATGAAAATTTACATAAAAATCTATACATGAATGTTCAGAGCAGTTTTGTTTGTAATAGCCCCAAACTGGAAACAGCCCAGATGTCTTTCAATGGGTGAATGGTCAAAAGAGCTGTGGTCTGTCCATTCTATTGCATACTAGTCAGCAAGAAAAAGGAACAGACTGTTGATATGCCCCACAACCTGGATGCATCTCCTGGGAATTGGGCTGAGTTTAAAAGTAAATCCCAGAAGGTTACATACTGTATGATTCCATTCATACAGCATTCCTCAAATGACAAAATTATAGAAGTGCAGAACAGATGTCTGGTTGCCAGGGTAAGGGAAGATGAGAAGGAGGATGCGTGGGGAGGAAGATGGTGTTGCTGCAAAAGGGCAACATCCAAGATCCTTGTGGTTCCGTATGTTGACTGCATCAATGTCAATATGCTGGTTGTGATATTGCACCATAGTCTTGCAAGATGTCACCACTTGAGGAAACTGGATAAACAATACATAGAATCTCTCAGTATTATTTCTTATAACTGTATGTGAATCTACAAACGTTTTATGTTTAAAAAAAAGAGCATGAAAATGTTCTCTTTACTGACGTGAAAAGATCTCACTGTTAAGTGAAAGAAAAAAGGATCAGAAGAGTGCATTTGTATGCACAGAGAAATCTGGAAGGATCCCCACCAAACTACTTCAGGTGATTCCCTGATGAATCCCTGAGGGCTGGAAGAGGTGGATGGGGAAGAGGGTGGGTGGGAGAGGTGTATACATTTTTGTAATGTTGGCTCTTTTGGCTTTTGAGCCATATGAGAAAACAAACACACAAACAAAAAAGAGTCTCCTAGTTCCTGTTTGAAGAGTGGACTGGAGGAGACAAGAGTGGAATTAGACCAGAAAGACTTCACCCAGCCAGAGAACAGCAGAGCTCCAGACTCTTCAGCGCAGCATAACCTGCCATTTGAAACAAATCTCACTGCTCGCCCCTGCTTGGAAACCCTTTTCTCCCCTAGGATAAAGGTCAGCAGCTCAGCATGGCATTCAAGACTTCGCAATGTGGTCCCCAAATGATCTTTCCAGGCTCACTCTCTCTCACCCCAACTTGAATCACGATGCTCTCTTTTATCTGAACACTTGAAGTATTGTCATGCCTCTGTGCCTTTGCCCATGCTGTTCCTTCTACCTGGAACAACCTTCCTGCACACTTAGCCCTTACAATCTCCAACTCCTTAAGACCAAATTCAAGGTTCTCTGCCTTTCTGGATGCTTTTCTGACCAATCCATTTCCTAAAGCCCCATACACAATTAATTGCTCTCTGTTGAGGGCTCCCAAGGCACTTATCTCTAACTGCCATTTTATCACTTGTGACATTGGCATACACTCAGGTGTGACTTTAATTAATTGTTGTTAAATAAATAATTGGGTAGTCATTTGCCTAATATCCTTCTTCCCCACTAGACTGCCAATTCCAGGAGAGTAGGGACCATGTCTGTCATATAATCCCACTGACTGGGACAGTGTCTAGGATTCTCTGGTGCTTACAACTAAGGGGCTCTCTGAAAGGCTTGGGAGCTTGAGCCCCCATTTCTTAAAGGAGCAGTGTTCTGCAAGGCAATACCCAGAGCATGTTCTCGCGGGCACTGGAAAGGACTGAACCATCACCTTCCTTGCTCAGCTCACACAACCATCATTGGACTGCTACCCCACAAGCCACTGAACTCCCTGAGATCCTAGCCCAACAGTTGTAAGGACTTAAAGCCCTCTAGCAAGAGTGAGAGTGGGTCGGGGAGCCTAGAACTACATGTCCAGAACAGTGGCCACTAGCCACAAATGACTATTTCAATTTCAGTTAATCAGAATTGAATTAAATTAATTCAGATCCTTAGTCAAGCTAGCCACATTTCAAATGCTCAATAGCCACCTGTGGCTAGTTCTTACTGTATCAGACACCACAGAAGTATAAAACATTTCCATCATCACAGGGAGAGTTGTTGGACATCACTGGCCTAGAAAATTACCCTTTCCTGAGTGCTTCCCAGAAAGCAGTCTGTTGAAGCATCTCAGAGGGCATGCTGAAGGGCCAGAGTATCTTGAACCTCAGCTCTACCTATCACTAGCTGTGTGACCTTAAGCAAGTTAATTCACCTCTCTGTGCTTCATTTTCTTCAACTGTAAGTTGGGGGTCATAATAGTATCTACCTCATGAGGTTGCTGTGAGAATTCAATGAGATAATGAAATGTAGCAGGACCCTATGGGGTCTTCCCAGGACAGACTATCCCCATGTCCTCTGCCTGCCTCTTGTCGGTAGAAAAACTTTAGTCAAAGAATAAGTTTAATCAAAGAAATAAGAAAATACAGAAACAAAGGGAAATAGTCAAGGACTATTAAAGTCAAGGACCTTTAATTCCTCCTCAAGGGCTATAGATAATATTCTGAGCCATATTCTTCGAGCTGTTTTGTAGACACTGAAACTCCCACCAGGTGGAAAAAGTTAACTACATGATGACCAGACTGTAGCCAGGACATAAGCTGCCACACTTCTGAGAGCCTCAAAGAAATGAGAACAAACCGACCCTGGAGCTGAAGATTAACTGTACTTAAAACAATCACGATTTCGCTGATCTGACCACTTTCAGGATGACTGTCAGAGCTGCTGTTGTGCAGGTAGCCCCCTGTCCCCACCTATACACCCCTGAAATCTCCCCCTTTAAAAGCTGATTGTCAGCTGGGGGGGTAGATGGTCTTTGGACATGAGTCTGTACTATCCCCTCACCTCCCCTACCCCACACCATTGCCAGTCTCTGGAATAAAGCAAACCTTCCTTTCTACCAACACCTGCCTCTCTTTGTACTGGCTTTCAAGTGGCAAGCAGAAGGACCCAAGTTTTGGTGATAATAATAAATGTAGAATATTTAGAATACTACTGGCCCACAGTTAATGCTCAGTACCTGGTTGGTTTCTGTTGTTGTTGTTGTTGTTGTTATTTGTTTTTATTTAAACCTCACAACAGTTCTATTAGATAGATGGATGCTATTATGATTCCTATTTACCAACAGGAAATTGAGGCCCAGAGAGCAGAAGCAACTTACACAAAGTCATACGGTGAGAAAGTGGCAGAGCTGGCTTTAAACCCCAAAGCCCACAGTTTTTTAGACTTCTTCCTTTGCAGGGTGGGGATGGATCTGCCCCTAGCTCCAGCTGGAACTTGGTCTAGTTTCACAGTCCTCTTTGCCAAGATGAGCTCCTGCCAACCCTTCCTAGGGACTCCAAGCACTTGACTGATGCCCCATCCCCATCAGCGGGGGGCCTCTGCCATCAGCTGGCATCCATCAGAAAGCCTTCTCCTTCCTGCTGCCCTAGATGAGTTGCGGGACCCGGAGTGCTGTGCAAATAGAACATGAATTCTGCTGACAGGGTAATAATAAGGCTCCTAAATCAGCACTTGGACTTTTTGCTTTACATATATTACTCAAATTACATGTCAGGGATTAATATACATTATAAACCAGATGTGCCAGTTACATATTTCTCTCTGGAACGTCTCTTGGGTGCCTCCTGAAACGCTACTGGTGTTAATCACACATTCTACCCACCATGCTTGGGCCATGGTGGGGCCACACTGACAGCAGGAGGGCCAAGGAGGGGTCAGGAAGGATAAGAGGCTAAGAGGACCTGTAAGGAACCAGAAGCAGATTTTCTCACTTTGGAACCTGGCCCAGCTGCATGGGGTTTCACAATCACTTCTGCATCTTTCTGCAGTGCAGGCTGTGGTTTTCAGCCTGGTGTGTCCAGTGCTTAGCCAGGGTCTGGTCCATAGTACCTATTCAAAGGGAGTGGCAGAGGCACCTATTGCCTACACAAGGTCTATTTTCTGCTTGTTCCTAATGAAAAGAACCCTGATATTATTTGGGGCTGCAATGTACCGAGCTAAAAATATTCACCTTCCAATTTCCTTGTGGCTAGGTATAGGTGTGTGAGTCAGTTCTGGCCAATGAGATGGAAGAAGAAATATGCTGGAGATCTGTGGGAAATCCTTACATAAGGACCACCCCTTACTTCTCGATTCCTTTTCTCCCTGCACACAGTTGTGATCGTCACAGCTGCAGCCATTTGCAACCATGAGGTGACAAGCATGACAACAAAAGCCTACATATTAAAATGCAGGCGTGGAAAGATGTAGCGAGTCTGGAATCATGTGGCTATATCTGAGCCTCTGTACTAGCCCGATTTTGCCTCCTCTAGACACATTTTTACATAAGATAAATAAGCCCCTATCTTAAGATTGCAGTCACTGGGTTATCACATTCCTGATGCATTTGCCTTTAATACGCCTGTCATCCACAGAGAAGCAACTTTTGGGGAACTTCCTTAGTCCTGGCCTCTCTTCTCTGAAATGGGCTCGTCACCACCTACTTGCTCTCTTTTATCTGAACATCTGTTTCTTGGAGAGTTTTCACCATATTCCCTGCTGGGTGGCGAGTGGATCATGGCCATAGCTGACTGAGGCAGGACTAAACCGGATTCTTTCCCTGTGAATTTCAACTGAACCCAGAGATTTGCATTCAGAACACACAAACTGGGATCAGTAGACCATCATGGCCCTGGGAAGGTTTTGTTTGGATTGTATAGTGTTTTTTCATTACTGATATTGAAACATCAAGCTTCCCACAAAAATCTGGATTTCTGGCTTCTCTTCAAATAGCGGAAGGTCTGGAATCACTGGGATCACATTCCACATGGCAATAAATGGCTGCTTCTGAGAAGTGGCTGTTCCCTCTAGACAGACACATTCTTCCATATTCGATAGTCCTCACCTTGCCCCAGTGTGTTCTTACACGTGGCTCCGCGTTACTTATTCCTGTTCCCTGCCTGGCTCCTTTTGGCACTGGAGTTTAAGACATTTGCTCTAATTAATCTCCATAAGGCCCTTGAATCATGATGATGATGATAATTCTGCCAGTGAAGATAACAATAGGAACAATTATTGATGGTTACTATGAGCCAAGTAGCTTGGTGAGGGCTTTATATATGTTATCTTATTTAGTCCTCAAAACAAGAAGACCCTACTATGATCATTGCACAGAAGAGGAGAAAGTGAGTAACTTGACCAAAGTCTCACAGTCAGTAAGTTTTACATCTAGGATTCAAACTCAAGCATTCTGACCTCAAAGTGAGTGCTTCCCAACCAATAGACTATACTGCCTTCTCATGAATGAAGACAAATCCACAGCTGGAGAAGGATGTGACAGATGCACAGAGAGCGAGTGGGAGAACCTGAGGGACCCAAATAGGAGGAGGAGAGTGGCTGCTGTGGGCCCTGGCTGTTCACTGGTTCCTCGTGAGGCTTAGATGCACTCCACCCAAGGAAACCTCCACCAGTTGGGATTCATAAATGCAAGCAACAGAAACTGACTCTGGTAGATTTTAGCAGAAGAGGAATCAGTGAAATAGATACTGGAGAGCTTTCAGCATTGCTGGGAAGGCTAGAGAACCAGACTGGCCACCACGGTGGCAGAAGCATAAGATTAGTCTGGTAAAGACCCTACAACCCCTCTCACAGAATGCCAGACCCTTCAACTCACCCCTCTAACCCTGCTAAAACTTCACATCTGATGCTAGGAACTGCCACTAGCCCTATTGCCTGGGTTACCCCAGAGATGAATATTGCCGCTTTTATGGCCACATCACCAGACTGGATCTTTCCACTGTCTCTGTGCCTTCATGTCACTGACTCCTCAATCAAAGCCTAATGTTTACCTCTAAATGCCTGAGCCTAAGTTCCATGCCCAAACCCTAGTTGTAAGGGAAGCTGGGAAAGCAAGTAGCTAGCACTTCCACATTCTACTATGGGAAGTGAACTCTACTTCCCACTAAGACTCATGTGGTGGGAGAGTCTCCAGATAGAAGTATGGGTTTCTGAGTCTGAGCTGCCAAAAGGGACAACTATGCATGAAAATTCTTACACTGGCTAGCCCAAGTGATATGTCATTCAGGGCTGCATTAGGAAAGAGATGGCACACTCAAATGGAAGAATCAAGGAGAACAAAGAAGAATTTGTAACGGTGCAAGAAGAGTTTAGGGAAACCAGTAAGGGATGAGGAAACATCTCAGAGGTTGCAACAGTTAGGGAAAGCATTTTGACTCCAGACCTGAAAGAGCAAGGAGAGGGGGTGCTTATGGGAATGTGGGAAGAACTGGAATTGTAGAAGAGGGTTTTCTAGAATGGTTCCAGTCTGTGGCTCCAGTACTGAGGGAGCTGGGGAAGCAAACACCTTCATTTCCTTTCCTTCCATCCTCTAGTCTTCTGTAGGTGCCTCCCATTAGGCAAACCCAACAGGAAGCCAGAGAGTAAAGGATCATATTCCATAGGGGGGAGCCGCTAGGGCACAGGACCCCTGGGTGGGAGAGGGTGGAGGGTCAATCTGGAGAGCTAAACAGATTAGCCAGCAACCCATGATGGGATCCTGGCCCCATCACTTGATCAATTTGGACTGTTTTCTCCACTTTAAATTGAGGACCCCTGACATTCTGTGGTTCTCTCAGGTCTTCCTGCTGACTACTCTGTAATTTCCTCCTTTTTGGCTTGTTCTGTAAATTCACAGCTATGTCAGCCTCCACATTAAAAGTCAGTGCGTTTTGTTTCCCAGAAGCAGAGTCTCTTCTATGTGGTCACAGAGACTCTCCTTTGCCACAGGTAGAAACAATTCTCCATCCAACTTGCCAAATTCTGACTTGGTGACTCCTCTGGAATTTTTCCATACCAGCAACTTGCCTTTTCAAAGCATAAAAAGTCTGCCCAAATCTCAAGAGCCGCCCTGAGGGATCTGCTTCTTTATCCTTCACTGCCTCACTCATTCTCTCCTTCCTCTCACAACTCGTTCTTCCAGCCAAATTTCCACCCTGGTTTCCCACATTCCCCTTTGAGAGATTTATAACCCAGATCTTAGCCTCTCGCTCCTCCTACTGCAAAGAACAACATCAACATAACATCTCTACCTTAATTACATTTTGGTGACTCCGTTGCCAGCATGGTTTGAAACTGTTCTTGCCTAAATTTCTGGGAGAGAAAGCAAAGTTTCTCATTATTCCTTAAAGTTTTGAGTGGATGACCTTGATAAATGAGCAATGGAACTATGAAGACTGAGCTCAAAGGAGTGACATTTAGCATCGTGATCATATAAAATCTATGTGCAGTTAAGACAACACATTTAATAAGTGATTACAAATGTTTAATGTATACATATAAAACAAGTTACAATCACGTTCTCAAAAAAATTAGCACCATGAGTTTTAGGGAGGTGTGGCAGTATTGAGGACTCTGCTATTCCACATAGACACCCCACCCCACCCCTCTTGAGGAATGAAGGACTTATTCCACCAGCTGCTGGGAGTACTGTTGACCCTTAGCTGTAAGCCTTTTTTGAGAATCCCCTTGGCAGCTGCCTTTTTGAGGCAGCCTGCATACAATGATTGATCAACTTGGGAGCACAGAGACATGGTCTCCTTGCCCCAACTCAGAACGACTTTGAACACCTATCCCAGCTTCAGAGCTCCCCGTGGAGTCAGTTGAGGCCTTTGTTCTAACATCACAGCTCAACTTCTCCCTCTGCTCCATCCTATTCCTTCCTCTCTCCTCCACAGGGGTTGATCCCAAGAGCACTCTCCAAATAACTTCCTGCATGCTAATCTCCATCTCACAGTTTACTTTCCAGAGAGCCCAACCTGCACTCCTACACAAACACACCCCTTACATCCATACCCATTAGAATGTGACTCTGTAGCTTCTCCAATCAAGAGATGAGGTCTATTTCTCCACTCCTGCAATCTAGACTGGCCCTGTGACTTGTTTTGGTCAACAGAACGAGGCAGAAGTGGTGATGTACGAGTTCTGAGCCTGAGCCTCCAGAAGTTTTGCAGGCTTCTGCTCTCACTCTTGGAGCCTGCCACTGCCATGAGAACAAGTCCAAGCTAGCCTGCTGGAGCAGAAAAGACATGAGGCCAAGTCACGGCTATTCCCCAGCCAACAGCCAGCCACCTCCCAGAAGCAGAGCCACTTAGCTGACCACAATGTACGAAAGAACTTAGCCAAGACTAGAAATACCACCTAGCTGAGCCCAGCCCAAATTGCTGACCCAGAGGATCACAAGCTAATAAATAGGGTTGTTTTAAGCCAGTTAAATTTTGAGTGGGTTTGTTTTATGTAGCAATTCCTAACTAATACAAGAGGGAACTGTATTTGAGAAACCATCCTGATAAGACAGAAAGTAAAACTGGGGCAAGAGCATCAGGCCCCAAGTAACACAAGGGTTAATTAAGCAACTTTCCATGAGAAAATGGGAGGAATTCATTTTTTGCCCCAGTGAAGGAGGTAGAGAGATGCGACTGGGGGTGGAAGCATAAAAAGGAGATAAAGAGGAGAAAGTTGGAAAGTTGTCAGCGTGATGGTATGTGACTGGGAACAATATGGGTTGAAGCAGCAGATGGAATCCCACCCCACCCCCAGCACCCCTGTGGGTGTGGGTCTGCATGCACGGAGATGGGGTGGCAGAAGGACATTTAAGCACACATAAGCCTAACGGTTATTTTGAATTTCTTTGCATTTCCTTGAAGTAACCACTTCTCTTTATTTGCATCCCTTTCAATTTTCAGAAAATCTCCTTGAACAAAACAGGAACCTCTCACTCTGCCGGTGGAAGTGTAAACCCACACATCTACTTTGGAGAGAACTTTGGTCCTATTTATCTAGCGCAGTACAATTCCACTTCTAGGTTTTTATAGAGAAATTCTTGCACGTGTGCACCAGGAAATGTGTACAAGAATGTTTGCCCTTTGCAACATTGTCTATAACAGGGGAAATTTGGAAAAACCTTAATTGTAGAGCTTTTAGAGAGATTAATTTATAAATAGTCATATGATAAAATACTAACAGTTACTATGAATGAACTAGATGTATATTTATATCTATACATATAACATCAAAGACAGATCTCAGAAACACATTATTGCAGTTCTGAATAGCCAAGTGAGTTATCCAGAATCTTTCTGTAAAAAAACAACAACAACAATAACCACCAGGGAATCTAGATAACTGGGGGAAGAATATGTTCTTCACATTATTTCTTTTGAATGAACCAATTGCAGTTTTTTAAAAACTCACTACATAAAAAAGCAAGTTGCAGAAAATAAAATACAGTATTTTCGTGCATTTTTAAATCACACAAAACGGTGTTAAAAGCATTTATGGATACATAAATATATGCAGTGAAAGTATGAAAACAAAATTTGGAAGAACAGACACCAGATTTCTGATGGTGAATTCCTTTGGGAAGGGCAGTATATACAGGAGATTTCACTTTTAACCCTACTAGATTTATAAAATTAGAAGCAAAAACTATAAAATGGTGGCATTAAATTCTGAGACTTGAAAGGCACTGGTGTTTGTCAGATTACTCTCTGTTCTTTTCAGTATTTAAAAATTTTAGCAACTGAGAAAAAAAATCTAATTTTACCCCTGAATGCTTTTTGTGATTTGGGTGGTTATTTGTCTGTGTGTGTGACTGAGTTTCACATCTGGGTCACACAGATTCATGCCAGAACCAGACCCCAGGAGGCAGATGTTACCAAGCATGTGGACCCCTGCAGTCTCTAGACTCTTGGAGACAGCTTTGTGGACCTATAGACCATGGCCCTGGAATCTGAGTCAATCTTACTGAGCTCACCCATGGCGAGAGACTCTAGGGTACATCTGGGTTATATGTATAATTGCACAGGCACTGACACCAATGGTAAGCTGGCTTTATAAATTACATGAGCAGTGAAAAAAACCTTTTCTCACTTTGCTAATTTCCCAGTGTCCATGATCAGGCTAGATGCAGATGTATATCTTGGCATATTTTCTTCCAGTCATTTAGAAAATGAACTCTATTGTTTTGGGAAAATTACACCATTCTATTATGAAGAATTTCAAATAAAGCAGAAAAAGGTAAAGGTGAAAGTAGAAAAAAAATCACACCAAATTATGTGGTCTAGAAATTACACAATATGAACGTTATTTGAAACATCTTTATATGCCAATATAAAATTAGGAAGATGAGATAGAAATATTTTATTAAAATGGGATTATATTATAGGTTCAATTTTTAATTTAAAATACTCCACTTATTTTTATTATAATTTACTTGAAAAAAAAAGGAGCTAGAGAGAAACTAAAGGGATTGTCGAAAGTTAAAGTTTCTTTACTTCAAGTAATCATTTCTTAAAATATCCCTCTAAATTTACAAAGGAGAGATTACAAAAACAGTAAGGTCATGGTCACTATATTTTTATTTTAAACCATATGTTTCAGTTTTGTTTATCTCCCCACTTTGAAAAATGATGACATAAACACTCTTTCTTCTCATTTTACCTCCCAAACGTTGTTATTTATATATTTTTACATGTTTTTACAATTTATTTTTATATTTTTATAAAATTATTTTATAATTTACAGGTTTTTAATCAGTTTTACAGTATTCTAACAATGTTTCATGGATTTCTCTCTAGGCATTTTTTTTTTTTGAGCTATAAGCTACATAAAATTTACCATTTTAAAGTATATGATTTAGTGGGTTTTAGTATATTCACCAAATTGTGCAAACATCATCTCAAAAGAAATCCTATACCCTTTCCATTCCTTCCCTCTCCACCTCCCTAGCCCCTGACAATCATTAACCTATTTTCTGTCTCTATGGATTTGCCTATTCTAAATATTTCATATCAATGGAATCATACATTATGTGGCCTTTTGTGGCCGGCTTCTTTAATTTATCACAATTTTTTCAAGGTTCATCCATGTTGCATCATGTTTCAGTACTTCATTCCTTTCTATGCTGTAATAATATTCCATTATATGGATATACAACAATGTGCTTATCCATTCATCAGTTGATGGACATTTGGATTGTTTCTACATTTTAGCCATTATGAATAATGTCTCCATGAACATGTGTGTGTAAGTTTTAATATGAACATGTTTTTAGTTCTTTTGGATGAAACCTATGAGTGGAATTGCTAGGTCTTATGATAGTTATATGTTTAACCCTTTGAGGAACTACTAGACTGTTCCAAAATGACTACACCATTTTACATTCCCATCAGTAATGGATGAGGGTCCCCATTTCTCCCCATCAATCCCAAAACTTATTAGCCATTTTTTTCCTTTTCTTTTATAGCCATGCTAGGAATTGTGAAGTGGTACCTCATTGTGGTTTTGCTTTGCATTTCCCTGATAACTAATGGTGTTGAACATCTTTTTATGTGCTTCTTGGCAATTTGTATTTCTTCTTTGGAGAAATGTTTACTCAAATACTCGACCATTTTTAATTGTTTTTTTTTTAATTGAGTTGTAAGAATTCTTTGTGTATTCTGAACACTAGACTTACCAGATAAATGATTTACAAATATATTCTTCCATTCTGTAGGTTGTCTTTTTCCTGTTGTGGCACAAATCTTTTAAATTTTAAGTTTAATTTATCTGGTTAAAAAAATTTTTTTTATTATTTAATTAACTAGTTCATTTTGGGCAGGAGGTAACTAGGTTTTTGTTTTTGTTTTTATTTTTGTTTTGATGGAGGTGCTGGGGATTGAACCCAGGAACTCGTGAGAGTTAGGCATGCATTCTACCACTGAGCTATACCCTACCCACCTCAATTTATTTGTTTTTCCTTTTGCTGTTTGTGCTGCCGATGTTATGTATCAGAAACCATTGCCTAATCCAAGGTCACAAAGATCTTCACCTGTTTTCTTTCTAAGAGATCTATAGTTTTAGCTGTTATATTTAGATGTTTGATACATTTGGAGTTAATTTTTATATATGGTGTGAGGTAAGATCTTTTTGCTTGTGGATATTCAGTTGTCCCAGCACCATTTGGCCAGGCCTCTCTCCTGGCCTGTAGTTGGCTGTCTTCTGCCTCTATCTCTTCATACGGTCTTCCCTCTATGCTGGTCTCTTTGTCAAATTTTCTTTATTTATAAGGACATCAATCATTACTGTATTGGGGCTCATACTAATAGCCTTTTTTTTTCTTTTTTTCTCCACTTTATGGAGGCACTAGGGATTGAACCCAGGATCTCGTGCATGCTAAGCAAGCACACACTCTTGCACTGAGCTATATACTCACCCCATCCCCAGTGACCTCATTTTAACTTGTTTATCTCTGTAAAGATCCTATCTCCAAATAAGATCACATTCTGAAGTACTGGGGATTAGGACTGCAACATATGAATTTGGGGAGTCATAGTTTAACCCATAACACTGTCAGTTTTGTTTAGTTTGCCAGTTTGTGGTTTTGGCTTATTTTTTCCTGCTTTTATTACTATTTTTTTAAATATTCTTAAGTATTAGAGAAGGAACATGCTATTAGGGCATTTCAATCAACTTTCTTGGAAGCCTCCTCAGTCTCCTTTGTAACCTTTGAATCACAAAGTGTTCATTCTATTCCTCGGCTTCACTGCCTACAGGAAGAACTATATCTGCACAGCCCAATTTGAAGTCACTTGCCACATGTGGCTACTGAGCACTTGAAAGCTGTCTAGTGTGAGATGTGGTGTAAGTTAAAAATGCATGTTGGATTTCAGAGACTTAGTACAAACAAGAAGTCATATAAAAGAAAAATAAAAGATGGGAGAGGGAAAAACTAGGGATATGGGATTAACAGGTAAAAACTACTATACACAAAATAGATAAGCAACAAGGATCTACTGTATAGCAAAGGGAATTATACTCAATATCTTGTGATAACTTATAATGGAATATAATCTGCAAAAAAACCTGAATCATTGTGCTACATTCATGAAACTAACATAATATTGTAAATCAACTATACTTCAAGAAAAAAAGAATAAAAATAAAAGATTAAAAATGCATGTTTAAATGTAAACTGTTTTACATTACATACATCATGTTCCACGTTATATTTTTTATACTTCATTAATAATGTTATATTGATAACATGTCCAAATGATAATTTTGATATATTGGGTCAGATAAAATATATTATTAAATTAATATCATCTGTTTCTTTGTTTTTTTTAATGTGGCTACTAGAAAATTTTAAATTACATATGTGGCTCACATTTGTGGCTCATATTATATTTCTATTTATTCCATATAACTCTAGAAACATATTTTATGTTTCTAGTGCTGACTTAGACTTTAGAAACCCAAAAGGTCTGATACCCATTCTGGTGGTGGCAGTGGTTGGGGCTTACCTTGTTTGCCCTTCCCAAGGACATGGTGATTTGCTGGTAACTGTTTTGTTGAGATGGAAAACACACAAATTAAGTCCTCACCAGGTCACTATGCTAGTTAAACCTTCAGTGGGGCATCTCAGTAGATAGCTACAAGTTCAAGGTATCGATTATTATCGTGACCTGGTATATTCCTTGCCTCCCCTGATCTCACCTAACATCCTGCATTTTGGAACAAAATCCCCAAGCTCTGGTACCTCCCAGCAGGGTCTGCAGCTTCACTCTGAGGCAGCCTGTACTTGAGTAACAATTTATTCTCTGAACTAGCTCTTCAAACCTTTGCAAAGGATTTGCCAAATGCATCTCAAGATGAAGACAGGTTCCACAACCCCTTTGTCTTTTCCTTCTATCATTTTAGACTTTGTTAGATGATGTAAATTTCCATTTATCTTGTCCAAGATGAAAGTGTAAATGAGTAATACCCACCAAAAAATGTAAACCTTGAGGAGCCCAAACCATTTACATGAGGAAAACTTCAAAAATCCCTTCCAGATCACACACAGGCCACCCAGAGGGAGGCATCCATTGTGAAATTCAATTACCAGACCTCAGTTCAGCTGCTCCCTGGAAGACCAATTAATTTCCCCCCTTTTCTGCTTGTGGAGGCTCTTTATAAAGCTACAATTAAGGATTTTCTAGAGGCAGAGCCTGCTTTCCCTTTTTGGTAAATATAATGATCAGGAAACAGAATTTTATTCTCTTTTTGCCATGGGAGAGGCCTCCAGGGGCAAAACACAGCCTACACCCTGTGGACAGAGCCCATCTTCCAAGTCTTTCCCAGGCAGGTTACCTGGGCATGCCAGGGGAGTAGAAATCCTGGTATAATTTCTTTTTCCACATTTGTAGAGAATCTCTTCTGGCCAGATGCTGGGGAAACTACGAAGAACAAAGTCCCTGCAAGCTTACAGTCCAGCAGGAGCAAAACAAAGGCTAACAACATTATTAACATCACAGGATGCTGTGAGGATGAGGGACAGCTATCTGACAGCAATTAGACCATTCATCTGACTATCCCTTTAAAAATGTTTTTCCTTTTTTTTTTTTTTTTTACTGTAGTTTTGTTTATGATTTTTTGCTACAGAACCCTTTTGGTGAAGCGAATCTCACAAGGGAGGAACACAATGTGTAAAAGAGGTTCCAGTGGAACTGCTCTGGTTGAAGGGGGGATGGGTGCAGCAAAGCCTCACAGAATAAACCCTCCCCTAGTTACCTAAGACAGCCCCTGAATTTCCACCAGGCACAGTTTAAAAGTCACTGGGTTGAGAAATTATCTCCAGAGTGTGCCTCAACTATCCCGTGAAAGCCCTCCCAGGAGGAGCAAGGAGGCCACCACTTTCTCACCCTGACATCGTTCAAATCCGAAAACAGCCTTCCGATGCCAACATCAATGGTACCCAACTTACCAAGTTGTTGCGAGAATTAAACATGAAGTGTGCAGAATGTAGTAGGTGCACAGTAAACAGCCAGTGTTATTCTCATTGTTATTACTCAGTCTTGTACTCTGAGACTCAGCATCGATTTTCCCCTATTCGTACTCCCACACTGACAAATGGGGTTGTGCCCTGTCCATTGTGTCTGGATTCTCGTCCTAGACACCTGTCCTGTCCCCAAGTCTGTTGTTCTGGTTCTGAGCTGGGGGATTCTTCTCCCCTTTTCACAGGAAGGAGAGTCCTTCCCGACTCCAGCTTTGACTCAAACGGATCTTAGCTCCAGATCACTGTTTCACAGGTACCCCAAGGCTGTATCTCCTGACTGTATGAGTATTAAAACCTCTGTCCCTAGTCCTTAAAGTCCATAGATATGCCCTGGTGGCTGCTACAACATCAGCTGAGAGTTTACTGTTCTTGCTTTAAGATCACTCTTATTTTCAGGCACTTAAGGATCTCCCCTCCTTCTAAACTCAGCTATATATTAAAAGGATATGTTTTAAGATTTCTCTGTGTTTGTAGCTGAAACAAAGGTCCACATAAACTTGGGAAAATACATAGCCAAAATCAGAGTTCTCTTTTTCAAATAATTGTGTAAAGATTTCATGTTCACTTTTATTTTCTTGTTCTACTAAAAACCTGATTCTCTTTCTTCTAGGCAAAGGCCATGAGGACTTACTGAGCTATAGATTTCTATCTCACATGGGGGTTGTGCCCTAACTTCAACACTGTAAGGTGAAAATTACCTGTTGTCAAAATTACCCTTGAAATTTTTGCATAATTACCTTTTAATCACCAGGACCTGAATCTTTAGGAATTAACTTCTCTGGTTTCTCTTCCCATTCAACTGTGGCTCTTTCTGGTGTGCAGTAAGATCCCAGGTCTAGAGAAAGGGAGTAAAAAGGGTAATAGGGTAAATGTAAAATAATGCATATAACTGTTATCTAATAGTTGAACCTGTGTAATTTATACTGTATCAATTGTAGTCCTTACATCCTTACAGCAAGACATAGCATTTCTTTTTATAACTCCAACTGCCTTCCAGGAAAGGGGGTCAGTTAAATGGAAGGCCTCATTTGTGTTCTGCTGAGCACCTTAGGGGATGCTGGATGTGCTATCCAAGAAGTAAGGGCTGGAGGAAAATAAGACTATTTACTCAGTAAATAATCTTCGAACTTTTTGGATATCCATGGTAGAACTGGTAGAAGGGAATCTTTAAGGTTTCTCTGACTTCAAATAGAAAAATGAAAAAATGCAAACCAGAAGACTACATAAAAGTGGTTACTGCAAACAAAGTGGATAAGAAATGGTAGAATATAGTAGTAGATTCAATATGTGGAACTACCCCGGCTCCTGCAAATGAGCCAATGTTGAAATTCAAAATGAAAAGCTGAATAATGATTAAAGGTTGCAGTGCCCTGAAAGAAAAAAAGAAGAAGTAAGGGCTGGGGAGAGAGAGTCATTTTGCATATAAGAGGGAGAAGAATTTGGACAGGAGTGAAGGTGATTCAAGGTAGAAGGCTGAGAAGAGATGGAGGTAACTGGAGGGAGAGAAGCAAGGAGCCAGAGGTGAGAGGATGGAGACCCTATAGGATGATGTGGTGAGGGGCTGTCGCTGAAGGCACGGCTGAAGCTTAGCAACTGCCATGTCCAAAGACAACTTGAAGTTGTTATGTAACAAGCAATAAATTCCTCCTTGGCCCATTGCATTCAAATACTTTTTGTAGGCTCTGCAATACTCATACAAACATATTTGAGTGGGAGTTTCTGTGTGGGAATTAAAGGAGTGAAATTTAACATCTGATAAGCATTGTGCAGAATCATCACCACTAACCCCAATATAACACTATATCTGTTCTGGGTGCTTTACACACAGTGGCTTACTCCCCCTTTACAACCTTGACACGGAGGCGTTCTTGGGGGAAAGGGCATGGGAGGGGATAAATTGGGAGTTTGAAATATGCAAATATTAAATACTACATACAAAATAGGTTTTTTAAAAAGTTTCTTCTGTATAGCCCAGGGAACTATATTTAATATCTTGTAGTAACCTATAATAAAAAGAATATAAAAATGAATATATGTATGTATATGTATGACTGAAACATTATGCTGTGTACCAGAAATCAACATTGTAACTGACTATACTTCAATTAATAAATAAGAAAGGTAGATGTTCTTATCATCTCCATTTTACAGATGAAGAAACTGAGGCCCAGAGAAGTTACTAGCCCAAGAGTAAGTACTGGAGCCCAGAGTCTATACTCTAAACCACCAAACCACACCACCTTTCTAGACAGATGTACCAGAAGCCTGGAGTCTGAGGTGCACATAAGTGGCCATAAAATTCACAGGACTTTCTCTGGCAGTTTCCAACAGGTACTGTTCCAAGCCCTTAAAAAGCATTAACCTGCACAGAGTGCAAGTGGAAGGTTTGAGCCCATCCTGGGTCAATCTCAAGGGGCTGGCTAGTACACAGGTTAAATCTGGGTTGTGTGCCTTATTTCACTGACTCCTCACAGCTACTTTCTGAGGCTGGCATTATCTCCATGAACAGATACGAAAACCCAGGACCAAGGAGGTGACATTCCCTGCCCAAGTTCGCAGGAATGTGAGAGATCCACAACATGAAGCTGGAATTTGAATTTAAATCTGTCTAGCTCCAAAGCCAGGCTCCCTTAGCCTCCTAAAATTCAAAGCATCTTTAAGGTGAGAAGGCTGGTGGTGCCCAATGCCAGGAGGATACAACCAAGTTGTTTCCAATAGTTTGTCAGATTAATGAGGCATCACTGGCTCATCCAAGCGGCTAAACAGCATCTAAATATGTTTCAGAACCACTTAACAGAGGCTTCGGAGATGGTTCCCCTGAGTTTGGAGTTTGCATCCATGAAGAATGACAGGGTATGACAAGGAAGCAGTGAATTGGACATGGCACACAGCTTCCCCAGCCGACAAACAACCTCTGCTAAGTTCTTCTAAGTTCTCTGCTTTAGTTCTCTGCTCAGGTGTTGACAAAACAGCCAAGGGAATGAAAGGGCTGGGAACTGGCTTGAAATGACACCCACATTTCATTCCCAAGTTCAAAAGTCACCGTCCATGATGAAACATCCAAGGTCTCAGCCTGGGCTACCAGAAAGGCCAGGGCCACAGGTTAAGCAATCCTCCTCCAGGACTGGAGGTGCAGGAAGCAGAATAAGTCCCCCGCCCCATGCCATGGATGGGATAAGATATAAGCTGCCTTTCAAGAATGCAGGCTCAGAGGGGGACTTGGCATGTAGGGCAGGGAAAGTGAGTCAAACTTGATTATGGGGTAGGGGAAAAGGTGAGGCTGAAGTTTCATGAGTGTCCCAGTTGCTACTGATAAATAACATAACTCCAAACTTAGTGGCTTAAGATAGAAACCATTTATTTCTCTCATGAGCTGATTCAGGAGGGACTGCTCACCTTTACATAAGCAATGTCAGCTGGTACAGCTCCACTGAGGCTGCTGGATCCATTTGCAAGACGGCTCACCCTCATGATTGGCATGCTGGTGCTGGCTGCCAGTTCTTCTCCATGTAGGACTCTCCTCAAAGTGGCTTGGGCTTCCTCACAGCATGGTGGCTGAGTTTCAAGAATGAGAGTTTCAAGAGACAGAAAGTGGAGGCTGCCAGTTTTTTAAGGTCTGTGCCTGGAAACTGGTATAGAATCATTTCTCCCATGTTTATTAGTCAAACATTCACAGAACCCAGGCACAAGGGAAGGAGACATAGACCCCATCATTTACTAGGAGTAGTATCAAAGAATTTAGGGGCTATATTTAAAAACTACCAGAGTGAGAACTTTCTCTTGCATCCTATTACCACAGGGAAAGCAAGGCAAAAATTTTCATTTTGTCTGCCTCCCCTAGTTGCTATGGGAGATGGCTGGGTGTTGTACCAAGGATTCAGAAACTGTCTTCAGCTTTAGAAGGAAAGAAAGAAGACATGACTGATTAGTGACTCCATGGACTAAGGAATGGGAAGTGGAAGCGTATGTGCCAAGTATTTGCCATTTATCTCTCAAGGGGTGGGTCCAGACTCTGTCTCTGGAAACCACCTTCTCTGTCTTGGCTCTTCATTGCTTCAGAAACATCATTTCATTTATTCATGCATGCATGCATGCACTTCTTCATTCTTACACTGATTTAAGCAATATGTATCAAGTACCTATTCTGCTCCAAATACAGTAGTGATGAATAAAGCAGATATAGAAACTGCACTCGTGAGATGTACCTACTGTGGGGGAATCAGACAGTAAGCCTGTAAACAAATATGTAATTAAAATGTGATAAGTGCTATGAAGCCCAAAGAGTGCACTACTGTGACCTGTGCAGTAACCCAGCAAGGATACCATCAGCAATGGACAAGCATCTGGGGGATTATACAGAACAGTCTTCAGCAGCCACACCATGTGGCTGTGAGAAGCAATTGCTATAGGGAACTGTGCAGACTTTCTAGTTTTCTCTATGGTGACACTGGAACTGCACTGATGCCCTAACCCCAAATTATCCCTTGATCCCAGGGGTCAAAGGAGGCGTAAAAAGGGAAATTTTGGCCCTTGTACAAATATGGGCATGTGAGGACTTGAATGAGTGGAAAATCAAGAAAAAGTGGCCGTATTTGTGCCCTCAAGTTGGCAGAGAGGGTCATTCTAATTATTCCAGTTTAAAAATCCCAGGCATGTGACTTGTGCCAAGACACTAGAGTTTGGTGAGTGGGGAATCTGGTTATAAACTGAAAAAGCTACGCAGCTATAAGGTGGGGGAGAATGGCTCAATCAAGCCAGTACTGGGGCTAGAGTTGTTGGCCCCCCCAACTCAGGGCAGGAGTTTCCTTGGGAAATGGAGAAGGGCTGAGACTGCAGTAGTTGTCAAGAGGCCTCAGTTAGAGGGCAGTGAGGCAGAAGGAATAGGAACTAGGCAGAGGTTGATGGCTCTCTCATGATACCATTCTTTGCTATGTAGCCAAAAAATCAGAATGGAGAAGGCACTGGCATATGGGCAACAAGCACAACTGCTCTCAGATATATTAATCAGTTGGGTTTAATCTGGCTGCACATAATATGAAATCCAACTAAAATTACTTACGCAAAAGGGGATATTACCAGCTCATGATCCCAGGTTGTTCTGACTTCAGGTGCAGCTTGACCAGATCAGATGAGCTCACCAGATCCTAGTTCCCTCCACCCCTTCCTTGTGCCTCTTCAGTTGTTGGCTTGAGTCCCAGGCCTCAAGTGGTAACAAGATGGCAGTAGCAGATCCAGCTCTTATGCACTTTTAGGTTGTATGTACTGCAGAAAAGAGAGAGTCTCTTTTCCAGAATCCCAAGTAAAAGTCTCACTGAATCCCATTGGCTTTGATTGGGTCACATGCCCGTCCATGAACCATTGTTGGGGCCAAAGAAATAAGATGTGCTAAGTGAGGAGTTTCACCTCCAGACTGGACAGTGAATTTAGTTTTATCAGATTCCATGTAGACTGATTATGGAGCAGAAAGTGTTTTCTCAGAGGAAAACTGGGGTGTGAATAACGAGAAGGATGAATGGATGTGGGATCCATAAGTGAGCACCAGGAAGACACTGTATCTGGAAGTGGGAACAGGACTGTCTCTAGGCTGAATGGGGCCCTTGACAAATATGTTTTAGGGAGCCCTGCCTATATGAACAATTTGATTAGAATTATAAAATTCCTGGACCCAGGTGAGGTATAGTGATTTATTGAGAAGATTTGGAGTAATGGGTACAGAAGAGGTACTTATACGTTTGTTGCTCAGTCAGCACACATGAATATTCTTTGTGGTACCCATTGTTTCCTATTCTTTACTATCAAGTGTGCTGTTCTAGGCTAATATCGTATCTCCCACTAGGAGAAAAAGGCAGTAACAATGCTATTGCTCACAATGCCATGCTCTTCAGGCTCTGTTTATATTGAAACAATACAGATCTTCTTGCCTCTACATTTCCCTATTACCATTTATTTAATGCTGGCTACACCATTACTCATGGGGCTACATCATCCATGGTGCTGCCAGTGAATACTGGTTTCCATGGACTCTCAAAGGTAGTGCTTCACTGATGAAGTCTTACCCGGAGTATGGAGAAATCTGTGAATGATAATTTGTTTTCTGGTTAAACTTGCCATTTGGAATTTTTATTCCAAATGCGTAAGTGTAAATGGAGAACAACACATCTCCTAACCACATCTTCTAACCATGTCTCCCCTTGAACTCTGGGCCACAATCGCTGCATCCCTAAAATGTGATCTATTTCAATGCTGACCTCACTCCTGCCTACCACACACCACCACCAGCACGGAGCACAGATGAGGAGCCCATCAGTGGAACAATAACAGTTCCATTTGTACAAAGAGCATTTATCCTCATCCGGCACAACTCAAGGCCAACCCAGAAGACCAGGATTTACCTTATGAATCAGAGGCAAGAAAACACACTGATAGGCCCATGGGCAGAACAATGAGTAGGCACAGCCACACCCAGAGGACGGTCTGACACCCGACCCAAGGCCTGCAGAGGGGTTGGGGTCCAACAGCAGAAAGTGCACAGGCTAAGATGCCTGCTGCCACCCTGTAACCATGGGTGCTGCAGATTAGAGGTGGCCCTCTAGTCTGCACACAGATGAGTGAGAGACTGCACAGGCCCATACATGTGGGTCAGCCCAAGGTCAAGGGTAGGCCACTGATAGCCCAGAGCTCCAAACCTTTCCTGTGTCTGATGTGAGTCACCCAAAATCTGTGTCAGCATCATTCTAGAAGCTCAGTCTCATGTAATACCACAGAAGAAATACCAGACCAGCCAGAGGGAAAGACCTACTCCTATGCCACCCTCCTGAAGCAGGTCCCACTGCAAGGCCCCAGGATCACCCCACAGGCATGATCCTGGTGTTCCTCATGTCATCTGTTTGACTCCCCAATTGGGGAAGAGGGTAGAGACCACTTTGAAGGAGAGAAGTAGGAGTAGGAAGCCACGCAGAGCTCAGTTCAGGCTCAGGGAGCCCCACACAAATGGCACAGCCCGCCCTAGCCAGTCCTAGCCCCCAGGGGGGTTCTTAGAAAATTTTCAGGTGTGTTTCTTGCAACCAGGACTTAACACAGGCCAGGTCTGGGCTCAGGGCACCAGGCCTGAATTCTACTGCCAGGCCCACCAGGTCTCAGACATTAGAAGGGGACTTCTCTGAGGGAGACACTCCAAAGCACAGGGCCCCTGAAATGTGAGACTGGAGCAGCAACCCCACTTGCCTGGCTCTCAGGGCAGTACTGAGTGGGAGCTAACCATGTGTGGAAGCCAGATTCACAGTTCAGTTTGACCCATTTACTGAGCACTGCTAAGTCCCAGACACTGTGTAGAGACAGACTCAAAATCTGTGAGGCCACAGTGCATTGCATATTGTAGTGTTGCCTGAGCAATGACCCGCCCTGGCTGCATGGCGTTGCTCCACTCCTTTCCAGTAGATTTTGAATTGCCTGGAATGCAGAGCAGCCCATGCACCCAGGGGCCGGTTTACACCTCACTGCATCCACTGTTTCATTCCATTCCAATAAATATTAAATAATAGGAAACACTGAGGTTTATTCTGTGTATTCCAGACGTTTGTTTATACCTCATTAGTTACTAGACAGAGCTATTGGGTGGAGGCTGGGGAGTGTGGAGACAGTGACAAACCCAAGGAGGTGCATCCGGAGGAGCCCAACTCAAGACTGGGGATTGTCCGTGTAAACAAGTCTCTTTCTATCCTCCTTCCACTTAGGTTCCTTCAAAACTCACACCTTAGTAAAGACTCCATTGGTTACAAGAAGATAAAAAAACTACGCAAAAAATGAGACTCCTGAGGGCTCACAGGAGGAGGCTAAGATGATCGGACATGATCACTAGTCAGGTAACTATGGTACTTTTGTTCAGTTGAGAAGGGGAAGCAAGCCAAAGACAGGGCTGAATAGATCAAAAAATAGAGGGGATTCCAGAAAGTTCTTCAGAGAGAAGAGAAGGAAAGACACAGGAGCAACATAGGAGGGTACAGACCAGGAAGTCTACTCAGTGCCTGCCATGTGATGTGAGAGGCAACCCCCTCTACTCTGTCTCCCCTGAAATCTTTTTTCTTTTTAATAATTGTGCATTTTATTTTATTATTTTTTAAATGGAGATACTGGGGATTGAACCTAGGACCTTGTGCATGCTAAGCACACACTCTACCACTGAGCTATACCCATCCCCTCCCTTGCAATTTTCAGTAAAACATTTTTCTCATTAATGTCCTGTGATTTCCCAAATTTCTTTCATTCCCAAAGCTCCACCAACCCAAGGCCATTGGAAATTGTGTTTTCTAGGATTGCCACAGCAAATCACCACCAACATGGTGCCTTAAAACAACAAAAATGTATTCTCTCACAGTTCTAGAGGCCGGAAGTCCAAAATCAAGGTGTCATCAGGATCTTACTTCCTCCAAAGGATGTAGGGGAGGATCTTTCCCTGTCTATTCCAGCTTCTGGTGGCCACAGGCAATCCTTGGCTTATGGCTACATCACTCCAGTCTCTGCCTCCATCTTCATCTCCAAATTCTTGCCTTCTCCTCTATGTTTTCTCCATGTCTGTTTCTTATAAAGATACTAATCATTGGATTCAGGGCTCACTCCAATGATCCAGGATGACCTCATCTCAAAATCCTTAACTTAATTACACCTGCAAAAACCTGTTCTCCATTGGGTCACATTCACAGGTTCTGTGGATTAGGATGTGAACATCTTCTTGGGGAGCCACAATTCAACCCACTGCTGGGGTAGCAACTGATACTGAAGATTTGGGGACTGTTAAAAACCAAAATTCAACTCAGTAAAATTTAAAGATTTTATTGGCTTTATTCAATGATTCATGAATCCAGCAGCATTCCATCTAGCAGACAGAAAGGAGTTCCAAAGAGCTGTACAAAATGAAAGAATTTTACAGGCAGAAGGGAGCAGAAACAAGAAATTATACCGGGCAAAAAGCGAGTTGGCAAGGTCACTTTCCTTTAGTGGGTAGCACGTTCCCTAACTAGTGATGATTGGAGATTCCTGATTGACGGGGTTAAGATTCCATTCCTGGGAGAGCCAAAACTATAAATAAGTCTTGGTTTGGAGACCTGGGGCTTAGCATAAGCAACTCCATGTTGGGCCTGTTTTCTTGCTTTTAACAGAACAAAAGAAGGTGTCATCACAGAACATGTTTAAACGGAGCTTTAGACATGGCTGTGGCCAACATTCCCCACCTGAGAACGCCTTACAGGATGCTTGACTCCTTATGCCCTGGCCTGTTGCCAAATTCTCTCTTCGACATCTCCCCTCTATCTGTTATGTACAAAAATCTGTTAAAACAAAGTGCTAAACAAATGTTGATAACAAGGCAAAGATGCATGAGGCAAATACAAAAGACAATGCTTAGGTAAAACTGAAAATCCCTGTTGCTTAATCATTAAAGCAGAACAGCAAGGTTGGCCCCTCCGCAGGTGTCCTTTGTATAATCAATAGGTCTCTTGAAATATTTTCCAAACAAAAGAGCAATTTTCTCTCAAGAAAGAAATCTAACATCTGTCTGCAGGGAGCAGTAAGCTCAGACTACTTGCAAAATAACAAGTTTTCTCCAGCACCTGAAAGCCTCAAAACTGAACCCTCTGGTCTCCTGTGAATCTGATCAGACAGAGAACCTGGGCTTCCCTGGCTCCTTTTTCAGGAAGGAATTTTTCAGAGACCAGGGGAGTTCTCGATCCAGAGAATGTTCAGTTAGGCAGTACCCATCCGTGTTTTTTCTTTAGGCCTTCAAGTTGTTTCAAAAAGAAAAGCAATCCTAGCACATTTATGTCCATTATTTTTGAGTGTAAGGTTATGGGGGGAAGGGACATGCCCTCACTGGGCTGCTTTTCTGCCACTAACTGTGATATTGTACTTTATAATAAGAAATATATATTTGTGGGGAAGGGTATAGCTCAGTGGTAGAGTGTTTGCATGAGGTCCTGGGTTCAATCCCCAGTACCTCTGTTAAAATAAATAAATAAATCTAATTACAGCCACCCACACCAGAATTTTTAAAAAAGAAATATATATTTGGTCTTCATCTCTATTTCTGGCACAGAGCTCCTAAAACCTTCGGAATTTCCTAAGTGATAAGAGCTATAAAGGTGAAAAGAGTGTCTTTTGATATTTACAACGGCCACTTTCTAGACACCTGAGTTTATGTTAATGAATGAGGTGACTTTTGGAAGCTCCTAAGGATGGGGGCTCAGCTCATTGCCAGGGGAACCAACCTGATTAGAGGATTAAAACATTTAGCCCCACCCCACCCCAACTTTCAGGGAGGGGAGAGGAGCTGGAGATTTGAGTTTAATCACCAATGAATTATGATTCAATCAACCGTACCTGTGTGCTGAAGCCTCCATAAATACCCAAAAGGATGGGCTTCGTTGAGCTGGGTTGGTGAACCTGCAGGGGTTGGGAGAGTGGCTTGCTCAGAGAAAGCATGGAAGCTCCCGAAGACCTTTCCCCACATACTTTGCCCCATGCATCTCTTCCATTAGGATGTCATTTGTATCCTTTAATATCCTTTGTAATAAACCAGTGATCTAGTAAGTAAACTGGCTTCCTGAGTTCCGTGAGCTTCTCTATCAAAGTAATCGAACCTGAGGAGATCATGGAAACCTCTGATTTATAGCCAGTTGGTCAAAAGCACCAGGTGACAACCAGGACTTCTGATTGGCATCTGAATTGGGGGTAGGGGGCAAATTTGTGAGACAGCCCTTAACCTGTGGGATCTGACGCTATATCCAGGAATATAGTGTCAAACTGAGCTAAATTCGTAGGACATCAGTCTGTGTCCACTGAGAACTGGAGAACTGCCTGGTGGTGTTGGAAAAACATGTAAGAATAACATAAGGAGCAGGGGACTCCAGGACACCTGCATAGAGAAGTCAGATGTTCCCTTTTATCTGTTTCAATATAGGACTTCTATGTCCAATATCATTTGAAGTAAGTCTGAAGACTAGTAAACTCGATAACTTCTAAGGGCTCCATACAGTTCTGGATGAAGGGATCACTCAAGCCGGTCCTTCTCAAAAGTCAATGTGCATATGAATCACCAGAGGATCTTGTTAAAATGCAGGCTCAGCTGCTGTAGGGTGGGGTCTGAGAGTCTGCATTTCTAACCAGCTCCCACTTGATAATGCTGCTACTGGTGTGTGGACTGCACTTTGGAGGTGTAGGTCATAGTAAGTTCTTTGGCTTTTACTCTGAATGGGAATCAACAGTCACTGGAGGAGTTTGGGTGAACAGATGACCAGATCTGATGTACATTTTTAAAGGTTCACTCTGGCTGAGAGGAAAACAGATGGAGGGTTAAGAGTGGTGAGAGTGGAGACAGGAAGGATAGGAGGATATTGCAATAAACCAACTGAGAGATGCAATAATCCAGGTGAGAGATGAAGAGTTCATGCAAAATTTTAATCTTGTAAATGTAATATTTATAACTGGTTCCCAAAATACAGGGCACATATCAATGGTGGTATATGAGACCATTTTAGATAGGATACAAAGTAATCATATTTTATTTTTAATAGTTATGCGTTTATCATGGGTATTTCTGATTTTCATTTTTAGTGATGATATAGTTATCTTTTATTTATTTATTTATTTATTTTATATTGAAGTATATACAGTTATCTTTTATAATAAAAGTTTTTAGGTTTATAAAATGGGAGTTGATTTAAAGTAAAATACTAAGTAAATTAGCAGTGCTGATACACACATACAGCAAATGTGAAGGCAGCTCCCTAATGCCGAGTCTGGGAAATGCTGACCAAAATTTATTAAATTATTACTGGTAGTTATTTATTTCATAGGGTAATTTTTTCTTGAAGAATACATCCCACATTCCCTAATAAAAGACAATGAGAAAATTGGAACCAGAATTTGACACTGGCTTTGCAAGCTACCTTTCAAAAAAGCATCCCAGAGTTTAATAATCATTGTCCAAAAGGACAGCCCTTTAGTAACACAGGGCACAACTGAAGGGTCACCCATGATGGCTGATCCAGGGGGAGTGAGCTGGCCTGCAGTTAAGGTAGTGTCCTCAAGTCTGGTAGACCATAGGGTAACCTCTTTGAAATAAAAAAAAAGCCCAGGCCACCCCAGATCAAGTACTTGAGAATCTTTGAGGGTGAGGTCTGGACATCTGTGTGCTTTGAAAGCTCCCAGGTGATTCCCTGCCTGTCCAACATCTTCCTCCTGGATACAGAGAAGGTACAGCTTTTGGAATAGGACAGACCTGGGTTCAAACCTTCCACTTGTATGCTGTGTGAACCTGAGCTGCTTATTTGACCTTTCTGAGCTTCTCATGCCTCATCTGTACATGGGAGTAGTCACTCACCCAATAGTGTTGCTGTGATGAGGCAATGATACAGGATCTGCCATGCGCCCACACAGGGCATGCCGGGCAGTGGGGGTTCAGGACATCCTCATCCCCTCCTTTCTTCAGTGACACTCCCACCACTCAGAACCTGACACAGAATAAAGGAGCACCCAGTAGGCTCAGCTCCTGTGAGGGCTTGGAGAATACACATTTGAGCTGGTTAATTCAGTGGTTAATTGAAGGGAATATGGAGGCAGGGCAATGGTAGGAGGGTCAAGTCTGAGGACCAGGACTAAGCCCCACGGATGGTGGAGGGGAACCTCCCTACATGTGTCAGAGGTGAGCTGGTGGCCGTCATGTCACGATCAACACCCACCATCTGATTTTAACGGGGAGAGAGGAGAAGCAGCATCTGGAGACATCGCTCCCCATTCTGACCAGCCACAGGCCACACCCCTCTCCATCCCCCAGGGATGGCTCTGGTCCTCTCACCCCTGAAATAATTTCTGAGCCCAACTCCCCCATGTAAGGACAAGACAATTCCTTGAGTTTCAATTACCTCCAGTCATAGAATAAAGATATCTGTCCAGTCTCTTCTGCTAATAAATACTTGAACAGCAGTTTGTTAATTTTTCTTACTCTCTGTGACAGAGATTAATTGCTATTTTACATTACATTCAATTTCTATTAGTTTAGGATTTACTTCTTCAGCGATACCACTGGCATTGGTCTTGAATAAAACATTTTAACCTAGACAAGCTCATTAAACTCTTGAAGGTTAGTGGACAGAAGTGAGGCAGAACCAGTCCTGGTTTTGCAGTTTTGAGAGCATCAGTTTAAATCCACCTGGGGAGTGTCAAAAGGGTGGGGGCCAGGGAGTGCTAGATGATGAAGGAATCCACTAGAAGGGCAGTCCTGTTCAGTCCTGCGGGGCCTCAGGCCACCAGAACTAGGCCTTTCTCAGAGCTAGCCCCACTCCTAAGCTAGTTTCTGACATCCGCAAAGTGTTCAGAGCCTTGGTCCCAAATGGCTCATCCTGCCCCAAATGGGACTCCATTTCTCAGTCTGTTCCCCATCATCCTACTTTCTACGCATTGAATCACATTTTTTCAGGGTCTGATTTTACTGTTTGGACCTGACACTCAGTCCTGCTAAGAGTGGTGAAGTTTCCTCACCTGTAAACAGATGTTATGACAACTATCCTGTTCACCAGGCACACTTTACCTATGACTGTGGCACCCTATATTGAAAACCTCTCTAGCCCAGAAGCCAACTGCCTCCACCCACTCCTTTACTCAACCAAGACCCTATCCCTACTAGCTCTATTCTTCCCTCTTTCCTCTACAGGGAATATGGTATAAACTCTATGTACTTACCCCATCAAACATCGAGAAGTCTAAAGAATTTCTACCAGAAAGTCACAGACAAAAGGAAGTAAAATAGGAAACTTTAAGACTGGGTTTATTCCTAAAGGATCAGTAGCTAGACATCCTCCCAGCTATCAATTTCAAAGCCTGTTAGAAGAAATGCTGGTGTTGAACACTGGTCACCAGTGCAGATTCCTTTTACAGTTACGGTCCTTTTCCCTGTGAGTCTTTATGCCCTTTCTTTCAGGGGCCTCAACTGAACTCATCCCAGTCAACCAGAAAAGTTGTGATCATGTTTTATCTCAAAAGGAAAGGGTGTGGGAGTCTTGATTCCCGACCCTCTTGATCTCTGGCCCATATGCAAATTTGCCCAACTCATCCTCAGCTTCAACTCTACAAATCAAGGGTTTACTTTGAGGGGCACATTTATGAAGCCACAGAATGTTCTTTCCCCAGAGCAAGAGGCATCAATTCGCCATATAACTGCATATTTCAGAAGGAAGTTTCTGGAAAAAATCCAAGAATCTGCTACACCTGGATAGGGAAGTGGCTAAAAAAATTTTATGTTTCAGAACACCTAACATCCTAATTTATAAGACTACTTGGAGAGCCAAGGGGGAGAAATGCAGTGCAGCGCTCATGGGGACCAGAACTAGAGCCTCGGGAACATAGGAACCCTTTTCCTCTCTTGGAGGCCAGTCTTTCTCTCTCCCCTTCCTCTGGCCAGCTTCCTCTACTTCTCTTCCCACATCATGTCCACATGCCACCTTTGTTTGGGTTCCCTAGAAGCAGACCTTGAGACAAAGATTCAAGGTCAAGTAGCTTATTTGGGACATGATCCCATGAAATACTGGTTGAGGATTGGGACAGGGAAAGGAAAAGAAAGGTGCATGATCAGCCAGTTACCACTGATCCTACCAGAGAGCTCTGGAGATGAGGTTGAACATGGGTCAGAGTTATCCCACCCAAAGGGCTGGGGATCTGGGGTGTTCATTCCCCTCTCTCTGACTTCCATCAGTCATTGGTGGAGGGCTGCTCCCTGGGCAATAAACCTCTGGGACTCGCTTTCCTTGCATGCAGGTGACCATGTCCTCAGCAGAAAGCAGCCAGATAAAAGCCCTCAGGTGGAAGGTGGCAGGTCCTAGGTGTTTGTAGTAATCAGTATTCAGAGTGTCCAGCAGGGGGCCATAAAGTTATGGGACGGGCACTGGCCATGGCTGCTCCCTTGCCCCAGCCCAGATGCTATGTGAATTGTCATCACAGGTTCTTGCCCTTTGTTATGGGTTGAATGATACCCTCCCAAAATTCACATTGAACCCTAAACCCCATGATCTCTACAAGTGACTATATTTGGAGAAAGGGTCTTTAAAGAGGTGATTAAGTTAAAATGAGGCTGTTAAGGTGAGCCTTAATCCAAGCTGACTGGTGTCCTTATTAGAAAAGGAAATTTGGACACACAAAGAGTTTCCAGGGATGCACACACACAGAGGAAAGACCATGTGAAGACGCAGAGAGGAGGCAACTCTCTACAAGTCATGGAGAGAGAGCCTCAGGAGGAACCAGCCCTGCCAGCACCTTGATCTTAGACTTTTAGCCAACAGAATCTTGAGAAATAAATTTCTCTTGTTGAAGCTACCCAGTCTGTGGTACTTTGTTATTGCACCCATAGTAAAGTAATACACCCCTTCCCTGGTTCTGTTTCCCCGTTCCTAGTGCTGCCTCTGGTTGGCTCAGTTCATCTTTTTGAGCTGGGTCACAGATCACAGATAACTGAGCCATCTTTGGGTCAGGTGTCCATCTCAGTCCAATCAGCTGTTAGAGGGGAAGCAGGGCCACATGGTCTGGACTGTGAATGAGAAAAGACTTCTGGAGAGGGAGCATCACTGGGGAAGGTGCCAAATGTGTCTGTACCTTGGCCTTCTGGGAAACCTAAGCTGAGGTAGCCAGTCATCCACATACTTGCTTTAATCTGAGATGTCTCCAAACCACTGTGTCTTTGTCCTAAAGATAGATCATTGGGGAAAATAAGTCAACACAACACTGAGCATCTAGACACTGCTTCAGACAAACCAAACCTCAGGCCACATGTTGGCCAGTTTCCTGGCTTGGAGATTGTGAGTATGAAAGCCCACAGCCCCGTCCACCAGGGTTGAATCGGAAGCTAAGAGGCACAGCTCGCCTTGTCTGGAAACCAGCAGGATGTGAGGCTGACAGTTAATTAGATTAATTAGGAAACCATGCCTTAAAATGTAATGTTGTTTTCATGAGCTTTTAAAGCCTATCAAAATGTTTACCAAGTTTTATGGCTGGTAATTAACAACCTTGTAAAAATATACAAGGAAACAAGGAGATGTCAGGGAGCTAATAAATGTGACAGCTGCCAGACACACAGACAGGGCCTGGTCCTGGCCTTCGCATCAACTGGCTTTGAATCCCAGCACTGCTTCAATTTTCTATGACCTCAGATGAGTTACTCATCCTCTCTGGTCTCCTAGTCTCATCTGCCCAATGAGGAGGATGGATAACCTCTAAGTCCTAGACCAACTACATTTCTCAGCTTCTCCCCTTCTTGTGTCTCAGAGTTCAGCCCTCCCGCAGGTTCCACTGTTCTGAGGGCTATTCAACCGTCAAGGCCTTAGTATCCCCATAATGGTAGCATTCTAGTATCTCAGGCAGATCCTCAGCACCCCATCCATGGAAGTAGACATACAAAGCTTTTGTGGCTCAAGGTCTGTTCAATCCTCTTTGGCAACAAGTTTTTCCTTTAGGAGAGCTCTCCCTCCCAGTTCTCAGTCTCTGTGCTTTAGACAGAGTTGATTCCTTGGCACTAGGGGTGGGCCTGTGTCTCAGCTGTAGCAATCAGAGCATCTCAATCTGCTGACCACAGTGACTTGTTCAGGGATGGTCGCCTGATCCAATCATAGCTTATGGGACACAACGGAGAGACAGAGAGAGAGAGACTCTCCATTCAATTCCACTGGGATGATTTAGCCAGGGCTTGTTGGCAGCTATCTTGGCACCATGTTCAGTGTAAATGCTTATCCAGCATGGAGCAAGTCTGAGCCAAATGCTAGGGAGGGACCAAGTATGAATACCACTGTTTGGGCCCCTGAGTTTAGTGACATCTTAAATTTACCCTTGGACTTTTCAATTACATGAACCAAAGAGATTCCTTTATTTGTTTAAGCATTTTGAGGTGAGTCTTCTGTCACTTGCAAACAAGAGTTCTAACAGTGACATGGTGTGTTTGTGATTATAGGGGTGTGAGACAGGAAGAGAGAGGGAGAGAAACAAATTCATAAAAACGGAGAAAAATGGAAATAGTTTTTTAGTGAAAGCACATACTAGAATTAGCACATGCTGTTTCCTGTGCATAAAATGTCACTTGTCCTCTTTTTCCCTTTGAGAATTCCTATTTATCTTCTCAAAGCCCATCTCAATGACATCTCCTCTTTCCCAGCTCCCAAGGCTGAGTTAGTTACTCTTTCCCCCGTGCCCCTGTGGTGGATTGACATGATGTTTCTCCATACACCTTTTGCTCTGTGACCCTCCGTAACTGGACTGGGATGGATACATAAGGTTGCCACTCGCACTTGAGTCAAATTGTCAGAAGGGAGAGAAGAAAACACCTTCAATTGTTGTTGACAAGATTCATTATTTTATACAATGCCCCCTTTGTAAGAACTCGCATTAAAAAATCCCCAGAAAAAGTCAAGGTATTTTAAACAATTGGTAGATTTCTTTCTGGAATGTAATGAGAGTTATTGAATCCACTGGGTTTCCTTTATGTTTTCACCACCAGGGCACTCAAAGCTAAATCAAAGGCTTTTAGGAAGGTCACTAGTAACCTCCACGTTGCTAAATCAAATGGTCAGTCGTCAGTTTTTACTTTCTTTATCCCGTCAGCAGCACTGGACATAGATGACTACTCTCTTCTCCTTAAAAGCCTTTCTTCATTTGGCTTCCTAGACCTTTTACCCTCTTGGTTTTCTCCTGTCTCACTGGCCACTTCTCAGTCTTCTTTTGTTGATTCTTCTTCATCTCCCCAACCTCTAAAGATAAGGTCATAGGGTCTGGTCCTTTGTCATGTTTTCATCTTCACTGGCAATCTCATGTGGCCTCATTACTTTAAATACCACCTCTCGGATGATGATGCCCAAATTTATATCTTTAGCCTGGACTTTTCTCCTTGAACTTTGGGTCCATATGTTCAACTGCCGATGTCAGATCTCTTTTTAGACATCTGTATTAATCATCTCAGATTGCCATAACAAGATGCCATAGGCTGGGTGGCTAAGACAACTGACATTTATAGTCTTATAGTTCTGGAGGATGGAAGTCCAAGATCAAGATGCCAGCAGGCTTGGATTCTGGTGAGACCTCTCTTCCTAGTTTGTAGATAGTCACCTTCTCACTGTGTCCTCAAGTAGCCTTTCACATGTGTAGAGAGACAGATCTCTGGGTATCTCTTTTGATAAGTACAGTCTATCAAATTAGGGCCCCATCTTTTTGGCCTCATTTAACCTTAATTACCTCGTTAAAAAACCTAAATCCAATACAGTCACATTGCAGGTTAGGCATTCAACATACGAATTTTAAGGAGACACAGTTCAGTCCATAACACTTTATCCAACAGGCATTTCAAACTAAAGACATTCAAGACTAAATCTGTTATCCCAAAGCCTGCTCCACCCACAGCCTTCCTTATCTCAGAAAATGAAAACACCTACCTTTTAGTTGCTCAAGCCAAAAAACTTTGGGGACATCCCTGAATTCTTTCTCTTTTTTTTTGACACCCCGCCTCCCCATCAGCAAATCTCATCCCCTCTACCTTTAAATATATCCTTTAGCCAACCACTTCTCACCTCCTCACTGCTCCTACTTCAATTCCAAACTATCATCATCTCTTGCCTGGTTTATTGTCCTAAATGGTTCTCCTGCTTCTGCCCTTATCACCCTCCAATCTATTTTAATTACAGCCTCCAGGGATATTTCTTTCAGGCCACAAGTCCTATGGTGCCTTCTGCAGCTCCTGCAGCGGCACCATCATGCTTGGAGTAAATGCCAAAGCACTAACTTGGCCCACACTGTCTTACATAGTCTGCATGGTCCATCCCCTTGTTACCTCTTTGATTTTCTCTCCTGTTGAGTGACTTCCCTTTGTGCAAAGATGATGACTAGTGGTCATGGAAGGGGGTGAGGTCACTCAGAGTAAGGGAGTTAAGAGAGAAGAGAAGGGGGGTAGGGGAAAGGGGAAGAAAAAAAGGGGGTGGGGGGGGGTACCCAGGATAGAGGCTGGAGGAAAAAAGTGAGCCTGAGAAGGGGCAGCCAGAGGACTAAGTGAGGAGCCAGCAGAGGTAGGTCCACTAAAGCCCAGGAGAAAGATGTCTCCAAGGAATGATCTCTCACTGAGGACCCACAAGGCTGAACATCTCTGCTTCAATTTCCCTTTCGTGCTGTTAAAAACTTTTTTAAACCTTCTTAAACGATGAGCAATTTGTCAGGGAAGCAGTTGGCAGCCAAGGCGGGTAAGAAGAAAGAATATTAGCATCTTTCGACTGGTCATTTTTTCCCCCTTTTCAGCATAAGCAGGCCAGAACCAGTATCCATTATTAATAGATGCATGTTTTATTAAAGGTATAAAGACCAAAGATTTGTAACTTTAATAATCCAGATTCTTATTTTAAATTCTCCAACATTATTATTTATTGATCAGCTGAGGATGTTTCCTTTGCGATTGCCAATATGCCAATTCCTGAAGGGGAAATAGAAGTGGTGGAATTAGGGGGTTAGCACTGACACTGACTTACTTGAGGGTGTGCAACAAAACTCCCATGAAATGAGCTCCCCCTGTGCACCAGGCCCTGGGCCAGACACAGTGTAGAGGAGGCAGGATGTTGGGGAAGCAGAAAAATAAACAATATATGGACAATGCAATCATTTGGGAATACATGGGGAGTAGATCTGAGTGGCTAAAAGCTTTCCTCTGGACTTAGGAAGGTTTAAGTCTCAGTGCCACAACTTACTAGCTGTGTGATCCTGGGCATGATGCTTTTTCTCTCTGAGCCTCAGTTTCCTCATCTGTAAAATGGGGATGATAGAGGGTTATTATGAAGATTAACTGAGATACTGATGCATACAGCTTGCTTGGCACAGTGCTCAGCACACATTAAGCGCTCATTTAATAGTAGCCAAGGTGGTGGTGGTGGTAGTGATGTTAAAAGTGTCAGGGGCATACACCCAGGGTGGGCATCAATTCTTCCTGAGGAGAAGGGTTACAAGAAGTTTTCACAGAGGAGGATACATTTGAGCTGGTTCTGGAAAGATGATTAGAATTTCAAAAGGCTGATAAGCAGAGGAGAAGGACATTACAAGCAGAGAAAACAGCCAGGGAGAAGCCTGTTGGTGAGCAAGTGTGAGCTTTGGGAAAGTGCAAGAGCTTGGTAGGGCTGGAGGATATGGTGGGACTGGTGGGAGGCAACTGCGAAGGAGGGGCTAGTGATGGTTCAGAGGGCCTAGGAGGCCAGGCAAACAGGTCCAGGTTCACCCTAAAGGCTCTAGGGAGCCCTGAAGGTTGTTTTTGTTGTTTTAACTGTGGCAAAAAATAAATAAATAAAAAGCATAAAATTTACCATCTTAACCATTTTTAAGTGCACAGTTTAGTGGTATTAAATATGTTCACATTTTTGTGCAAATAAAATCTCTAAAACTTTTTCATCTTGCAAAACTGAAACTCTATACCCACCAAACAACAACTTCCCATTTTCCCCACCCCCAAGCACTGGGCAACCACCCATCTCTTTCTATGAGTCTGACTACTTAAGAGGCTGCCTATAAGTGGACTCATATGGTATTTGTCCTCCTGTAACTGGCTTATTTCACTCAGCATCATGTATATATACACACAATGGAATACTATTCAGCCATAATAAGGAATAAAATAATGCCATTTGCAGCAACATGGATGGACCTAGAGATTGTCATTCTAAGTGAAGAAAATCAGAAAGAAAACAATAAATACCATATAACATCACTTATATGTGGAATCTAAAATATGACACAAATGAACTTAGTTATGAAACATAAACAGACACACAGACAGAAAATAAACTTATGGTCACCAAAGGGGAAAAAAAGGTGGGGAGGGATAAATTAGGAATTTAGGATTAGCAGATACAAACTATTATATATAAAATAGATAAACAACAAGGTTCTACTGTATAGCACAGGGAACTAGATTCAATATCCTGTAATAAACAATAACAGAAAATATGAAAAAGAATATGTATGTATATGTATAACTGAATCACTTTGCTGTACACTAGAAACTAACACAACATTATAAATCAACTATACTTCAATTTAAAGAAAAGACTACAAAAAATTACATAGTGTGTCCACAGTACCTATGACCTACAGGTACCTCAAAATACCTAACGTATTAATAAAGAAGTACACGTATGCTACAGTTAAAAAAAAAAAAAAGAATACTTCTATAGACAAAGCAGATGAGTGAAAGAAGCCAGGCACAAAAAATGAGGTGCCAGGTGACTGCATTTATATGAAATTCAAGAACAGACAAAATCTACAGTGATAGAAGTCATGATAATGGTTATTTTTGAGGGGTATTGACTGGGAGGGAAATTTCTAGGGGGCTGGAAGTATCCTGTGTCTTGACCTAGATGGGGGTTATGTGGGTGTACACAAAGTAAAGATTCACGGGGTTGTACATTTATAATGTATGTACTTTACTATGTATGACTCATACCTCAATAAAACTGTTTTGAAGAGTTAGATTGTTGCTTCTTTCTGGTCATCCTTGTCTTTCACTAAAATTCGAGTGGTGACTCAGCACTTATTGAGTGCCTACAGTGTACACAGCCACAAGTATGAGAAGAGTGGCAGGAGCAAAGGAAGGTTAGGGCTTGGCTTCCTACTCACAAGGAGCCAGCAGGTGGCTCTGGACTTAGAACAAGGCTCACAGCTGGAGGGGGCTACCCAGGACCAATTGTGTTTGATGCCAATGTGACCCCTACACCCACACACCCCTAAAGAGCCAAGGCCAGGCCTGGGCAGCCTGTTCCATCACGTGACCAGACCAATCAGAAGGTAGCCAGATGCAGGAGGCCAGCATGAGGCAGGGTCACTTTGGGATGGGAATGGGTGAAGCATTAGTCAACAGATGCCCTGGATCAAAGATAAGAAAGGGTCAGGCCCACTGGGCAGCAGTGAGGCCAGAGCCAGCACGAAGGAGAGTTAGGAAGAGCATCAGGTCAGGTTGGACAATAGTTCCAAAATAATAGGATTCTCTCCTCCTATTGGGACCACATGCCAGGTGGCAAGAGGGGCAGGCAGCTGGATGGAAGATGCTCAACCAGACCAGACAGAGACCAGAGATGTCCTGTTCCTGCCCAAGGTTACACAGCAAGTCAGGGGCTGATCCAGGCTAAGATCCTACACATTCTGTACCCTGTGGGCTTCTCCCCACAACCCCAGCAATACTCAAGATCATTTCTATTTCCCTCTCTGAGTGATATACATTCTATATACCCTGTGTTTTCAGCTTCAAAAAAAAAAAAAAAAAAAAAAGACCTCCTGATTCTTATGACAACTTAAATCATCTTGAAAGTGGAGGAAAAAACTATCCCACACTACCCACTTTTAAAACAGATCTTTGTCATAGTGGTAAGTATAAACAAACCAAAGAGAGATAATTAGTTCTAAATTCAGGCGAGGTTTATGGAATGTTAACCGTTTGGTAATTGGCTGGGGTGGTACCATGAAGTGGTAATTAATTTGTTTCTTTCCTTAAAATGTTTTACTTAATTAAGGGAGGAGCTGATTTATATACACCCATCCCCTGGGGATGGTTTGTAAGGCAAGAGAAAATTCCGACTGTCTCCTTGCCACGTTCCTCATCAAATTATTTCATTACATTCAGACACACTTTTGCAACACTGATTGTGACAGATCCTGGAGTTATGAGCTCATAAATACTGGGGGGGGGGGAGCTGGAGACGCACACTTAATGGGAAATGTTCTCATAATCAAAAGAATATTTCAAGCTGTGACAATGCAGGCCAAGAGAGGGAGAGGGAACCACTTTTTCTTCAAAGAATAACGGGATGGTGAAATCAACCCAGCACCTGCGGCTCTGTCTCCTTCCCAGTCAGCTGGGCTCCCAAATCTCAGCTTGTGGAGGGTGGAAGTCAGGAGGATTTGGATCTAGTCCCAGCTCAGCCATAACTCTCTTTGAGCTGATAGTAGCTTAAGTTTCTCCTTTCATTTATTTAACAAATACTTATCGAGCACCTACTATGTGCCAGGCATTGTGCTACATGCTGGAAATACACTGGTGAACAAGACAAGCTTGTTTCCTACCTTCATGGAACGTAGAGCCTAATGGGAGAAAAATAATTTAAACAAGTAAAAGAATAAATAGCTGAAAAGCCTATGTCTACCCTATGATCTGGCAATTCCACTCCCAGGCATAACCTGAGATAAATGAGTGCATATCTGCTAAAAGATATGCATAAAAATGTTCAAAGCAACATTACTCAATAGCTCCAAATCAGGAACAACCATCAGGTCTGTCATCAGCAGAACGGAGAGATAAATTGTGGTGTAGTTATATAATAGAATACTTCATAGCAATAAAAAAGAACAAACTTTTTCTTGTTGAAGTATAGTCGATTTGCAATCTGTTAGTTTCTGTTGTACAGCATAGTGATTCAGTTATACACATATGTTATACATAGATTCTTCTTCATATTCTTTTTCATTATAGGTTATTATAAGATATTGAATATAGTTTCCTGTGCTATACAGTAGGACCTTGTTGCTTAAAAAGAACAAATTGCCACTGCATGCATCCACATGCAAAAACCTGGATGAATCTCACAGACAGAGATGAATGAAAGAATTTGGATAAATAGAGTGCTAACCATCTGGTTCTATAAATATGAATTTGAAAACTGGGAAAAACACATCTATATAGATTAGATAGAAAGTAGAATAGTCATTACCTTTAGGGAGAAGAGGCAGAGGGAGCTTTCTAGAATGTTGGAAACATTCTATGTCCGAAACATTCTATGTCCTGATGTGGGAAGCGGTTATTCGTACACATATGTAAAAATTCATCAGGCTGTACACTTAAGATGTGTGCAATTTACCATATACATATTACACCTCAATTAAAACACATTTTTAAAAGAAAGGATGAGAGAAGAGACAATTTTAAAATAATAAATAATTGGGGACTTAGATCTGATACTAGAATGTCAGGAAGGAGGCTGCCTACGTGAACCCTGGAGGAAAGAACATTCCAGAGGAAACCAGCAAGAGCAAAGGCCCTGAGGTGGGAGCATCGTGGCATGTCTCAGGACCAGCAGGGGACTGGCTAGAATGGCTGGAGAGCAGTGGAAGAGGGGGCCAGAGGGGCTGCCAGGAGCTGGTCAAGAAGGGCCCTGTAGGCCAAGGAAGGTTTGGATTTGATTCTAGGTGTGATATGAGCCATTGGAGAGTTTAGGTAGAGGAATGACATGAACTAACTGACCTGATCTTAAGAATTGAGGCCACACACCTATTAGAATGGGAAAAATCCAAAAACAAAAACCTGATACCAAGTTGGTGAGGATGTCAAGCACCAGGAACCCTCATGCACTGCCAGTGGCAATGTGAAATGTTACAGCCACTCTGGAAAACACTTGGGCCGTTTCTTACAAAGTAAACACATACCTATCAAACTCCCCAGAAATCCCACTCGTTGGTAATTACCCAAGAGAAATGAAAGCCTACATTAAACCAAAAATCCATGTACAAATGTTTGTATCAGCTTTATTTATAATTACAAAAAACTGGAAACAACCCAAATATCCCTCAGTTGAGAAATGAACACATAAATGCAGCACAGCCACACAATGGACTCAGCACTAAGAAGGAACAAGTGATTCACACCTGCAGCAGCTTGGATCAATCTCAAATGCACTGTGTTAAGTGAAAGAACAGACACAAATAGTTACCTATGGTGTGATTCCATTTATAAGACATTCTGGAAAAGGCAAAGCTGAGGTGATAAACAGATCAGTGGTTGTCAGGGGTTCAGGGAGAGGGGAGGGTTTGACTATGAGGGGACAGCGTGAAGGAATTTGGGGAGGACAATGGAACTGTTCTGTATCTTGATTGAGGTGGTGGTTGACAATTTGATGCATTTTTTTAAAGCCTTAAAACTACACACCAAAAAACAGTGAATCTAACTGTACATAAGTTTCAAAATAATTTGTAAATGTAAAAAGTAAACACATTGGGTTCCTGCTGAAACATAAAGACTATCAGAAAAGTTGAAGCTATATTGATTTAGGGCATCCGTCCAAGAGTGGCGGTCTAGGCCCCTGCAAGCATGAGCTGGAGAAAGTGTCACACGCCCACACCCTGCTTTGCCTCTGGATATTAAACTGCCAGACAGGGGCTGTGGAGGGAAGACAGAGTAGAAAAGGGCAAGCAACAGTGGGATTTCTGGAGAGTCTAGGTGTCTGCCTGGTCCCACTGGGAGCTGAGGAAAGTAAGTTACACCTCAGGGTTTGCACTGGAGGCATGGCAGCTGGGCTTTCTGACTCCTGTACCAATTGGTCTAAGGCCAAGGGCTGCCCTGGGGGAAAACTCTGGGACACTTCTGAGTCCCTGCATATGCAAGTGAATGGCTCTAGTAGCCCAGGGGCAATCTTCTGATGACAGTCTCACAGGAGCCCGGCCAGAAGAAAGCGCTCAGAAGCAGGGGATGCAAAAAAAAAAAGAAGAAGTGGGGGATGTGCACGCAGAAATGGAAAAGTCAGACCTCAGGGGGTCTGGTGGGACGCCAACAGTGTCCACTCCACCAACTGTGCAGCATTCAACAGATACTGGGCTCCCAAGGCTAGAAAAAGTCAAACCTGAGAGGATGGCCCTGGGATATGGTAACCAAACAATTTGGATTCTAATCTGAATCAGACTACCTGTATCACCTTAGGCAAACTGCTTTACCTCTCTGAGCCTCAGTTTTCTCATCTGTGACATGAGGATGACAGAAATCTCCTTTTCAGGGTTGTTATAAGAAAGCCTGAAAAGAATCTAACTTGGACTTTCATTCTATTTTTCAAAAAATATTTGTACCTGTGCTGGTCCCCACAGTTTCAGAGAGAGAAGAAATAACTGGAACTTGTTCCGTGAGTGATGAAGCTGGTGTGAGTACCCAGACCATTTTGTGTGTAACTGACTTACTATTGGGAAATGTTTTTAAAAGGTCCACTTAGAGCCTCTTCTCAAAACATACACAAAAATAAATTACAGGTAGAATGCAGTGAATTGGCAATCAAACATTTAAAGCCTAGAAGAAAGTGGGGAAAGACTTCCTAAATCAAATGAATATTCATCAAGTGGGGAAAGACTTCCTAAATCAAAAAGCAGTGGGGAAAAAAAATTACAAAGGTAAAGATTGACAGATTTGATTTATGAAATTTAAACCACCTCTACAGAAACAACTCACAAATGAAACATACAGGCAAACAACAAATAGGAATGTTGGCAGCAAATTCTCAGTATAGAGAGATTTCTTACAAATCAAGTAAAACATCAAGACCCCAAGAGATAAATGGACAAAGAGCATTCACAGTGTAACAAGAAAAAACACAAATGGCCAGTAAATATTAACATTAAAAATGTTCGGTCCTATTAAAACTTTAAAAATTTGAAGAAAATGAAAAATGTAGTATTTATTTTTACTCATCAAGTTAGCAAATACTTAAAATAAATTACACAATGTTGGAAAGGGCACATATAATGGACATTCTCATCCAATGTTAGCATGAGTGAAAATTGGTTTTAAAAAAATGGATTGTGCTTACAGGTCTTTTCTAGAAGATTTTTTCTGCCTTCCCCTCTGTTTTTCTTTCTCAGTCCTGATGCTACCCTTGGGACCCCTACTGCTGTTATGTGAATGATAGGATATAAGAGACATTACGGTAAGGGCTCTTTATAAAAATTGAAAACAAATGATTAAAAATTTATAAAAGGACACTGCATATATTTTCATAGTCTGGCTATCAGTTTGACATATTGAGGTCACTATGTTTCTCAATCTGCATTTATTGTATCACCAAAAGTGTTAATGTCAAAAAGTGTATATACACACACACACATACATATACACACACATACATATATACATACATACAGATATATATACACATATATATATGTATAGCTGAATCACTATGCTGTATACCAGGAACTAACAACATTGTAAATTAACTATACTTCAATAAAAAAGTCTTGTTAATTTAAAAATGGGAGCTATCACCTCTAAAATGTTTACAACAACTTCTAAGATGTGAGTCTAAGGAAATAATTTGAAATACAGCAAAAAAAAAACTTTATATACAAGGTTTGTTTTAATCACAGCATTATGGTGTAATAGTGAAAATTTATTTATTTATTTATTTATTTTTTATTGATTTATAATCAGTTTACAATGTTGTGTCAATTTCAAGTGTAGAGCACAATTTTTCAGTTATACATGAACATATGTATATTCATTGTCACATTCTTTTTCACTGTGAGCTACCACAGGATCTTGTATATATTTCCCTGTGCTATACAGTTTAATCTTGTTTATCTATTCTACATATACCTGTTAGTATCTACAAATTTTGAACTCCCAGTCTATCCCTTCCCACCCTCCTCCCCACTGGCAACCACAAGTTTGTATTCTATGTCTATGAGTCTGTTTCTGTTTTGTATTTATGTTTTTTTTTTTTAAGATTCTACATACAAGCGATCTCATATGGTACTTTTTTTCTCTTTCTGGCTTACTTCACTTAGAATGACATTCTCCAGGGACAACCATGTTGCTGCAAATGGCATTATATAGTCATTTTTAATGGCTGAATAGTATTCCATTGTATAAATATACCACATCTTCTTTATCCAGTCATCTGCTGATGGACATTTAGGCTATTTCCATGTCTTAGTTATTGTAGATAGTGCTGCTATGAACATTGGGGTGCAAGTGTCTTTTTGAAGTAGGGTTCCTTCTGGATATATGCCCAGGAGCAGGATTACTAGGTCATATAGTAAGTCTATTCCTAGTCTTTTGAGGAATATCCATACTGTTTTCCACAGTGGCTGCACCAAACTGCAGTCCCACCAGCAGTGTATGAGGGTTCCCTTTCCTCCACAGAATAGTAAAAAATTAAAAACAACCCAAATGTCTAACAATTGGGAATGACCAGTAAATTGCTTAGGTGCATTACACAATCATTAAAAGTAAAAATCATGTTTGCAAGGAGCTTTAAAGTATGGGGAAATATTCCTGTAATAATGTTAAGTAAGAAAAAAAAAAAGCAGGGCATTAAATTTTATATTCACTATTCACTCAATTATGGGGAAAAAAAAGAATAGGAAAGACAAGTAAAAGTTAATAGTGATTGTTCCTAGGAAGTGGAATTATAAGTTATTTTTATCTTCTTTCTACTTTCCCAAACTTTATACAATGCACGTGGATTACTTTTCTACTTAAAAAAAAAAAAAAGACTATTTTAAAAAGGGAATTTTAAAGAAAGAAATGACACAGATACCTTGTCCTATAATGAATAGTTTATCCTTGTAGGAGCAGAGACATGGGAGGAGCAGATCGCTGCCGGGTGATGGCAGGGAGGGGAGTGCAGGCCCGAGACTGAGGGTGGGGCGCCTAAGAGAGGCAGATGACAGCTGAAGGTAAGGAGAAACCTCAGAGGGGACAGAGCTGTCCTTTGGTGGAGCAGGCTGTCCCAGGAGGGAGGGACTGCCTAATGACTACGTGTATTCAAGCAGAGACTGGATAATCCTTGTCAAAGGTGTCATAGAAGAGATCCTGAAGGAGAATTAGAATAGATGAGGAATGTTTCAGTCTGAGTAGCTGGGGAAGTGTGAGTGCCAGTGAAACCCAGTGGGGCAAGGTGGCCGAAGAGATGCTTTTGCTCAGACAGAAACTTGATCAGAGGATCCGGGTCCTTCCTGCCTGGGAGCAGGAGTGACCTGGGATGCCCATGGTGCTTTAGGCTTCCAATCCTGGAGTCTCAGCTGGCCCACAAGGGGCTCTCAGTGTGGGCTCTTAAACCTACGCTAACTTCACTGTCTTTGAAAGTGGAGGCACTGGGGAAATAATCCTCCAGGTCAGTCCCCCATCAGCCTTGTCCTCTGGCTGAGCAGAAGGACTCAGAATTCTCTTTTAAAATTAAACATCTGCCATGTACTTCACCTTAATTATCACTTTTCAGTGACATTAAAAAAAAACCCAAAGACCAGTATTACAGATGAGGAAGATGGGGCTCAAAGAGGTGGTGAGACTTTCACTAGCTGGAAAATGCCAGGACAAGAACTCCAATCCAGGGATGCCCACCTACCGAGGATGACAGGACACCTCCCACCTTACCTGAGTCTCCCAACAGCCAGAGACAGCTCAAAGCCAGCCAGACAGACATACAGGGACTGAGCTGTCTTTCTGCTCTCAGCCTAGGCTACAAGACGTGCGTCTGGCAGTGGTCGGGCAGTACACGAGCAAGCCCACTTCGCATGCCCAAGCTCATCTGTCCTTTTAAAACTCCATGAGGTGGTGCTATTATTTACCCATTTTATAGACAAGAAAACAAGGAAAAAGCAGGCCGGGGGCAGGGGTCACTTGCCCCACTTACATGGTGTACAAGGATTATTCTCTAAAGCCTCAGGTGACCCCCAGCCCAGGGTGGGCTGAGGGAATATGGGCAAGACATGGATCCAAACTAGATCCTGTGCTTCCCCTGTTAAATCTTACCCATCCTCCTGTGAGATAGATACTATTTCCATATGTCAAGAAGTTGACAATGATATCAATAATGTACACCACTGTTTTGTTGGTGAATAGAAAGAAAAAAATGCTATTGTTTAAAAATATGGTATACCATCAGTTGTGAGATACAGCCTAATTTCAGAGACGTGAAATGTAAAAAACTGTGAATATTTGAATCCGTAAAATATGGCATATTCCTATTTTGCAGAGGAAAATACCAAGGTAAAAAGAGTTAAATGTTTTGCCCAGTTACATAGCCAATAAGGAGCAGAACAAGGATTCAGACCTGGGTCCATCTAACTTCAAAGCCTGGAGCTAAGCCTCCTGCAGAATAATCTACTGAGTGTTACTAGACAAGCTGAACAGTAGACCGAATGATGTCCTGGGAGTTGTGCAGTGCCCATCCTGAGCAGCTGTGATTGGCAGTACTATACCTGTTCCACTGAGCCCAGCTGAGATGGTGAGATTAATCTGCCCTGTATCAACTTCCCCCTGTGCAGATAGGGTCTGCTCATGTGAAGCCCAGGCCTTGGACATGGTGGGTATGGCTAAGTCTCTGGGCTCTTCAAGAGCAGAGACGTTTCCAGCAAATAGGCACAGCACACTACAGTTTAGCCTGTACCTCCCCACCACTCCCTCCCTGGGACCCCGTCAGCCATAGCCAGTAATGTAGGCAGATAGGGTAGGGGGCCCCAGAGAAAGAGAACCAGGAAGGCTCTTTTGACATGAGAAGCCATTTTGGCCTAAGCCCTTTTGTGATCTAAGTCTGGCCACAGTGCTTGTCCTTGAACAGGTCTCAGTAATTAACAATCTTAAGGGAAATGAGAGAATGCAGGAAAAAAGGAAAAGCAGTCAAGAAACAATAGTTCAGCGATAAAACAGAGTCTGAGTTTCTCCTCAAGGGATATACCTAACAATCTGACACAGTCTTCGAGTTCTGTGGGAATGAAGGCCCCCATGCAGGTGGAGGATGGAAGGATGATTTTGACCCTCCTGACCTCAACAACTAAAGCTTGGACTCTGGGACCTTGGCCCCAATTCTATGTTGAATTCTCCTCTGTTCAAGCCCCTTCACGATTATGCATGTACCCGCAGCTTAAAACTTCCCCATTTTGCTGTTGGGGAGACACTGCTTTGGGAAAGATCCCAGTGTGCTTCTTACTTGCTGCAAGTAATAACTCCTTCTTTCTTCGGTTCTGTGCCTTGGTTGTGTCTTTTGGCTCGACACTCACCAAGAAGGGAACGCTTGTTATCAAGTAACAGTAAGTACATCATCCAGAATAAGAAACAGAATCCCAGTCCACACTGGCTATGATGGTTAGTATTCTGTGTCAACCACTGGACTAAAAGGATGCCCTGATAGCTGATAAAACACCATTCCTGGGTGTGTCTGTAAGGGTGTTTCCAGGAGTGATTAGCATTTGAACTGGTGAACTGAGTAAAGCAGATGCCCCTCCCCAGCTTGAAGGGCATCATCCAGTCCATTGAGGGCCTTACTAGAACAAAAAAGGGGAAGAAGGGTAAACTCACCCTCTCTGCTGGAGCTGAGATGCATCTCCTGCCCTTGCACATCAGCACTCTTGGTTCTCATTCAGGCTCACATCAGGACCTACATCATCACTCTCCCCACCCCTCAGTTCTCAGGCCTTCAGGTCCAGACTGAATTACATCACCAGCTTTCCTGGTTCATGGGACTTCTTGAGACAGGAGGGAAGAGGGCAGGGCACAGCCACTCAAGGAATGACAGCAACCAAAATGGTGGAAGATTCACCTCCTAGTTGGCCTTGAGGATTAAGAGGTTTGACTTCTAGTAGACCTTGAGCTTCATTATATGCTCATTGTAACAGCATGATCAAATAACATGCCTGCAGGCACCATGACAGCCCCAAGGCTAACCGCAAAAGGCCAAAGAATGGGTGGTGGCCCAATCATGGGGAATCCCAGCCCCTTCCCCAGGGCAGTTGGATTGATCCCACCTGTAGGTGTGTGAAGCTACTGAGACCATAAAAAGTGACAACACCACGCCTAGGGGCCCTTTGCACTCTCTCTCCCCTTCGGAGACAGCCAGCACTCTGTCTATGGAGTGTGTACCTACTTTTACTTTAACCTGAGGACCCAATTTCCACACCTCTTTCCTTGTCTTTCTCTTGCCTTACACTCTATGCAGTATGTACCTCTCTAAATAAATCTACCTTTACTCAACGGTGGCTCGCACTTGAATTCTTTCCTGTGCGAAGCCAAGGACCCACACTTGGTGGGGCACATCCCAGGGGCTCAACCGAGACCTGGGACACGGCCCTACTCACACCCCACATCTGTTTTCCTGCATCATTCTCAGCCACCAGAACTGCAAGAACCAGTCCTTATAATAAATCTCCTCTTATGTTTATCTCTCTATATATCCTATTGGTTCTGTTTCTCTGAAGATCCCTGACCACCTGAAGAGAAAGGGGGACTGACTGACTCATGGAATGCAAAGATGGAGTGACCAACCAAACCTCAGGCTGGGGAGGGATAAGCGTGTACCTCCCAGTACCTGGTGCCTGGGCCTGAAGTCCACCAGGATTCTCTTAACCATCCACTTATCTAATGTGTCAGATTCCTTCTCTCTGGTTTCAGATACCGCCTTGGACACCAACATCCCCTCTCTTCTCACACCAGAGAGAGAAGTTGATTCTTTCCACTACTGATTATAGGACTCTGGCTGGCCCAGTTTGGGATCAGATGCCACCAGTAATTTGGGCCACTCAGCTGTGGCCAAGAGGACAGACACATGAGGCTCCAGCTAGATCCATAAAGTTAGACCAGAGAGGAAAGGGAATTTCTGGAAGAATGGGGTGCAGATTCCAGAAGAAAGTAGGAACAGTGGACATCCAGTCAGTGTCCAGTGCAGGTAGGCATCCTCCCATCCTCTAGCTGAAGAAACAGAGCAGTCAGGCCATTTGTCTGAGACCACACAGTTTGTGGCAGTGCTCAGACTTAAATCCAGGGCTTCGACTGCTTTTTAGGTTATGGTAAAATATATATATTACTCAGTTCAGGCCATCATCAACTGAATGGTTTAAATAACAGAAATGTGTTTCTCACAGTTCTGCAGGCTGAGAAGTCCAAGATCAAGGTACCAGCCGATTTGGTTCCTTGATGAGGACCCTCTTCCTGGCTGGCAGACAGCTGCCTTCTTGCTATGTCCTTGCATGGCAGAGAAAGAGGAAGGAAGCAAGCTCTCTGGCATCTTGTCTTATAATGACACTAACCCCATCATGAGGGCCCCACCCTCCTGACCTTATCTAAAGTTACTTCCCAAAGGCCCCACCCTCTCCAAATATCATCACATTGAGGGTGACAGGCTCTAACATATGAATTTTGGGGAACACAAATATTCAGTCCATAATAATAATATACACAGCATAAAATTTACCTTTTTAAGCATTTTGAGGGGTACAGTTCAGTGGTATTAAGTACATGCACACTATTGTGCAAGCACCCCCACCATCCATTTCCAGAACTTTTTTCATCTTGCAAAACTGAAGCTCTGTATATATTAATCAATTATTTCCATTTCTTCTTTCTTAGAGGTCAGCTATTGCTTCCCTTAAGGGCTAGTGTCATCAGGCCTTGATATCATACAGCCTCTGGTTGAAATCCTGGCTCCATATAGTTATGTAGTTTGGTCAAGTCATTTAACATCTCTTAACCTCAATTTTCTCCTCTACAAAGGTCTGGGTGAGGATGAGTATAGTTCTAAAGCTGCTGGCCCAGAAGCTGCACACAGTAGATGCTCAGTAGGTGTCAGCTCCTTCCTTCTCCCCTCCACCTCTGCCCCAGGACAAAGTTCAGAGAGTAAACTATCCACGTCTCTGATGATCTCTGCTGGAATGTCTTCCAACAACACTTCTACCCAGGGCTGAAGACTCTGAATAGGTACTAACAGCTCACCTGAGAATGATTTAACATTTGAAAGCAAGAAGTTCTCTTATTCAAGGAGTGGGAGATGCACCTTGTTAAAGGACTTTCTTCAGGATCAATTGGGGCTTTTTAATCAAAATCTTGAAAATATGGCCTGGACCCTGCAAGGACCAACCCGCCTCCCCGCCCTGGCTGCAGCCTTCCCTCTTCTCAGCATCACCCCATGACCAGACGCAGCCCCACCTCATTTCCCCCCAAAACCTTAAGCATGGATAGTCAGGTGTAACCAGCCCTCAATGAGGGGTTTTTGTGATGATGGAGATATTAAAATCCAAATCAGGAAGCAACTTAAAATTGATCGCCAGTTATTTCTGTTAGAACAGGCAGATAGCTAGATATGAGCAAAGAAAGGGGAACACAGACCAAATGGCAAGAATTGGGTAGAAAGGAGGGGCACAAGCCAAATGCAGGAAAACATACATCATATAAGCACCAGGGGTCCGTGGGCAGAGAAAGAAAAGCAGGAATCTTTGGGCTGATAAGGGGCTACACCTTTTGGCTGGAGACCAACAAATAAAGGTCAGAAAAGGCAGGAATTTTCAGTGTTCGAATGTAACCTTTTGCTCATTATGCCCTCATTTCAGTAAAATTAGCCTTGCAGATCAGAAGTACCCATCATGTACAGATGCATGACACTTCTGATCCAGACTAAATAAGGATAAAAATCCCTCCTTCTTTTGGGAAGGTGGAGTTGGGATGATAATCAGGAAATATGACTCCAAGCCCTTCCCTCCTCAATGAATATTCCGCCCATTCATTTTTACACCTTATGTAACTATCTTGCCAAAGAAACTCAGGGCAACCGCTCAAATGAGCCTGCCCGCTCTCCCCTTGAGAGTGTACTATCCATCCTTTAATAAATCCTCACTTTACTTTTCTGGACCACTACATCTCATCTCCGAATTCTTTCTGAGATGGGACAAGAACCTGAACACTGGTTGCATCCACCGGCAACATTTCTGTTCTAAAAGATTTTAAATTAGGGCTCTCTGGGCCCAAGCCTCCTGCTAGTTACAAACTTAGGGCCCAGGGTTCACAGCCCCTTAGGTCCCAGCCCACCCATATCTGTCAATGGCAATGTTCTTTCCTGCTAAGCCTGGAAAGAACCTCAGAATCCTTCTCAACACAGCACTACCACGGGAGAAAATTTATTACATGAAATAAAACCATTAATCTAAATTTTAGACCCTAAATCAACAGATCATAGGGAGAGATCTTCTAGTTCCAACCTACTTTGCATTCACCAGAAGAACCAAAACTTTGCAAAAGGCCTTATAAATAGATGACTAAATGGCTTGTGACAAAGATTCCAGGATTTCTCCAAGTCCCTGGTTTTCCTCCCAGCCCACATAAATAATTGATATCCATCAGATGTCCTCTGTCAACAACTAGTTAACAATCCAACTTCTTATACTAGACGGCTGCTACCTCTAATGATGACAGTTGGCCCCACGGAGCAGTCGGGGTGTATTTCTGTTCTCCCCTGTTCCTCAGCCTAGCACTAGGGAATTTGAATGGCTGTCTGATGTGCCAAGACAGTTAAACAAACAAAGCCATCATGTTCACTTTCTCACACACTTGTCCTTGGCTGGGCCATGGCGGAGTTGGAAGAAGCTCCCTTGATGTTTCTGAAGAGGCAATGCAACTCTGAATGTCTCTCTTACTGTGACTGATCTCCCTGGGTTTCTTTATGGCCAGAAATAAGGTATTCAATTTGATTAGGGGCTGATTTGGCAATACATGTCAATACAACAGTTGAGAATCACGCAGGCACCAATTTAATTAGAGTTAAGTGAGCACATTCAGAGAGGTAGCAAGGCCCACCTTGCCCTTCAGGTGCCCCTTCCAGCTGTCATCTGCCTCCATCCTTTCTCTGCTGACCCCCTAGCTTAGATGGGAGAGTCATAAAGTAGCAAATGGAGGGCACTGCCAAGGCTCAGACATCCCACATCTCCATATCTGAGCCTCTGGCCCCCCAGCCTCTCTCAGAAATGTGGAGAGGTGGCTCCACACTTGGGTTCAAATCCTGGCTCTACTACATCCTGCAGGGCCTTGGGCAAGTCACTGTGCTGAGCCTCAGATCCGCCATCTGGAAAATGAGGTTGTTAATTTGGCACCTCTTAGGCTGCAGTGGCAGAAACCCTGTCTCACCCTTTGCTTCTCAAACCCTCACCCTCCCTTCAGCCTCATCAAGCCTCTTGGAGGTCCCTCCAAAGTGTTACATCTCTTGCTGATGGCCATCCAGCTCCAGCTATTCTCAAGGCTGAACTCTCTTTCCTGCTCTTTATTTTTCACCGTTTGGGTCTCAGCTTAGGAGTCACCTCATCCAGGAAGCTTTTTTTTGCCCCTCCCCTCCTCCGCACCCCAGGTTGTGTCAAAGGCCTCGGCTCTAGACCCCACAGTCCCCTGTGCTCCCATCACCTCTTGTCTGCCTCCCCATTAGAGCAGGAGCGCTGGGAGGGCAGGGGCTTGGAGCCTCCATTGTCTCTGCATCCTCAGCATCAGGCCCAGAGCAGGTCCAGAGGGGCCAAGGCCCCCCACCTCTGGCTGCAGCCTTCTCTCTTCTCAGCATCACCCTGTGACCAGACACAGCCCCCCTCACTCCCCCAAAACACCTTGAACACAGATAGTCAGGTGTAACCAGCCTATACTGAAGGGGTTTTTATCATGATGGAGATGTTAAAATCTGAATCAGGAAGAAACTTAAACTTTATTCAGTAAATAAATAAAGACGCCTGTGATGATGAGTTACTGTTCTGGTTATTATTGCTGTGTAACAAATACCCCCAAGCTTACTGGCCTACAATTACTTGCTTAGGCTCATAGATTCTGCGGATCAGGAATTCAGGCAGGGCACGGTGGGCATGGCTTTTCTCTGCTCCAGGACACCAGTGTCCTTGGCTGGGAAGATGGGGGGCTGGGAACTGGAGGTGCCATCACACCACTGGAGGTTCATGATGGTTGCTGGCTGAACCCTTAACTGGGATTTTCAACTGGACCACTCACAAGTGGCCAGTCCCTACGGCTTCCTCACAGCATAGTGATCTCCACTCGGCAGTTCAGAACTCCAGGGCAAGCCTTGCGGTGAGCAGAGGGGAAGTGTGCTGCCCTTTAAGACACAGCCTCAGAAGCTATACAGAGTTACTCCCACTGCCCTCAAAGAATGTATAAACACTTAAAAAAAATTAAAGTATAGTTGGTTTACAATGTTGTGTTAATTTCTGGTGTACAGCATTGTGATTCAGTTACACATGTATATATATTTCTTTTCGTATTTTTTTTTCATTTCATACAAGTTATTGAATATAGTTCCCTGTGCTCCACAGTAGGACTTGTTTCAGACATGGTTTAAAACTGTCCCAGCTTTTCTTCCAGTTTCTGCTTAGGATGTGGAAATCTAGAAAGAGTATCACTTCCATCTTTACCAAAAAAGCCAGGTAATCTGCATTTTACTACTTTTCTTGAACCTATCAGAGAGCTGAGATCACAGGGTGACCAACCGGCCTGAAATCTAGAGAAACACAGGCACTTGCAAGGAAGATGGGGCATGAGCCCTTGCTTAACTGGGGTAGACACTTGGTGTCATACAAACTGGTAAGAATTCAAAATACAAATGTTAACAAGCGGCTAAGGCTGAGTGTGGGCTGATATGGGGGTATGGATCCCCTGGGACCTGCAGACACAGGAAATTTGCACCTGCTGGCAGGCTCTTTTCTATAGACTGCACTGGGTGCTGTGAGGGAGGCTGGGGTTAGGGTGAGTGGTCACAGAACTCCTGCCTGGTGGTGCAGCCCTAGAGGAGGGGCAGCAGCAGCCGCTGCTGGAAGAAAAGCCCATAAGCCAGCGGAGGAAAAGACAGCAGATCCTGTGGCCCTCAGTGCCCATCACAGCTGGGGAAAGAGAATAGAAACATCCTCATATGAGAGAGGGGCTGGATCCCTGAGACAGCCCCACCCGGAAACCCAGGGACACAGTGCCTGCCCGAGTCTGAGTCTGTACCAGGTCGTACCAGTGAAGATCTTCCCCCCACACCTTCTATCCTCAGGTTAGCAGGTACCCAATGACAGCAGTGCACTCCAGCTGGAGGAGGGGCAAGAGCACTAGGGAAGAACCTCTCTGAGCTGCAGGATCATAGGCCAAGTCTAAGGCTGAGGGTGGAGTAAGAGCATTGGGGGAAAAAACCTCCAGCAAGCCAGCTCCCACCCTAAACACAAAGCAGTGCTAGGGGAACTGGAAGCCTGTAGTGCGCTGAAGAGAACTGTGGTAGCAGCAAAACCCAAACCAGCTCCTCTCCTGCCCATGTTGATTCAACTCCCTACACTAAAGGCCTGGCATACAGTGAGATCCAGAAGGTTCCTGAGCTTCTGTCCCCACAGAACTGGGTGGTGCCAGCCTCCTGGTATGTAATACATTCACAACCTGGAAGCTCATCAAATCATGTTGTTCAAGAGCTTTCACAGAGTTTAACTTGCAGCCCCATCCTGCTCCCAGAGGTCAGTGGGTGGAGCTCAAAGTTCCCAAGCCTCTAATCACTTGGTTCTTCTAATGACCAGCCCATCCCATCAGTCTTTCCAAAAAGTCACCTCATTAATGTAATATACTCTGCTGTGGTTGAGAGAGGCTTGTTATGAATAATAGAAGATACCCACCTTGAGCGGTAGAGCACATGCTTAGCATGCACGAGGTCCTGGGTTCAATCCCCAGTACCTCCATTTAATAAGTAAATAAACCGAATTACCTCCCCCCATGAAAAAATAAAGACACCTTTACTGCTCTTATCACTTAAAAAATTCCAAGAGTTTTAGGAGCTTTGTGCCAAGAACAGGAGGAAGACCAAATAAATATTTCTCATGGTAAGTCACAATGTCACAATAACCCATTCTAAAAAACTGAACATCAAACACAGCAAGAGTACAGAGGATGAGGAATGAGAGCTGAGGTCGTCAGGGCTGAGTCTGCTATTTATCAGGCAGGCAGCAGGGAGCCACAGAAGGATATAAAAGTGTGTGTGTTGGGGGGGTGTATGACATGACCAGGCTTGTAAGGAGCCCGTGCAGAGGGTGGTTTACAGGGGGCAAGAGCAGAGCTGGGAAAGCAGCACTGAGGAAGCAGATGTGGTTATCCAAGCAAAGTGCATGGCAGGTGGGGGAGGGGCAGTCAGAGAGGGATGGGTCGAGTGGGGGGAACAGGTGGCAGGAAAACTACCATGCTGGCCCCTGGTAAAACCCACTCCCTCTCCCTCCCCAGTGGCCAGTCATTATTCTTCCCGTGTACAGCTCCCAAACTGCTGAGAGATGAAGCGACTGAGGCTGCCATCTTGCCATGTGACAAATGCCTGCCTGAGCAAGAGCCGGGGGAGGGAGGGAACAGGACAGATGGGTCCTGTTCAGCTTCCCTGCTCCCAGATCCCTGGGCCCTGCTGCTCAGGTGGGCTTTGGGAACCAAAAACATCCCGTGCTTAGTGAGGCCGCCCCGCCATCCATCATGCAGGGCCAGTGCACTGTGACCAGCGGAAACCCAGCAACTAAGATTCAGGCCAGGATCCCTGAGCCAGAGCAGGGTGAGAGTGGAGAGGGCTCAGCAGAAAGAACACAGGCTCAGTGCAGTTAAATCAAAGCTGTATAAATCACCACACCTCTCTGAGCTGTGATTTCCTCACCCAAATGAGGATAACATTCTGTAGGGCAGATGTTACAAGTTACCAGCTCCATACCCACTTGCTCTACTACCTTCCTAAGAGAACAACAATTGTTCCATGGTGGGAGGGAAGGGTACCACCAAAACACTCACTCCTCCAGCATCCCATGCAGTTAGGGGCGACCATGTGACCCAGTTCTGGACAATGCGGTAAGACACAAGCCACAGAGGCATTTCAAGAAGGGATGCCAAGTGCAACAAGAACACCATCCTCTGAGGTGATGGAGTGGGAAAATCAAAGGCGAATGAGTCCCTGGCAGCTTCATGGAGCTACCACTCCAGCTGGGGCTGCCATGTCTGGACTTCTGGTTGGAAAGAGTAGGGATTTTCATGCCTCTGTGAGGATGGAAGATGAGGCTCTAGACTCTGTGAGAGGCCAGGAGGTGGAACTAGGCTTTCCACACCAAGCAGAAGTTGGAACTTCTATTTGGAACTGCTATTTCTTCCTTGAATGGCAACTGGATAAAAACTGCCCAATAACCCTGCACTGTAGCCTAGACGTAAGTTTCCTACCCTGGGCCATGGAAGGAAAACAGTCATCCAAGATAAACTGAAATTAAAATAAACTCAATAGATAGGTTTAACATAGCTGTTAAATATCTGGACATAGCTGTTACCTAGAAGATCTAGGTATTCTGAGGCCGTTGCACAGAATATGACACACAAAGAGATGTGAAATATAAAAGATAACTTAAGAGGGAAGATGAAATGAGACAATCCATCATACATCTCACAGGAATTCCAATAAGAAATAATAGAGAACATGGTGGGGAAAGGTATATAGCTCAAGAGGTAGAGTTCATGCTTAGCGTGCACAAGGTCCTGGGTTCAATCCCCAGTACCTCCATCGAAAAACTAACTAAATAAATAAACCTAATTACGTATGCCCCTGCAAAAAAAAAAAAAAAAAAAGGAGAGAGAGAGAGAGAACATGGGAAAGGCAATATAGGAAAATATAATATGTAAGAATTTTCAAAAAAGAAAAAAAAAATTTTCCACAATTGAAGAAAAATCTGAGTCTTCACAGAGTTCAAAGTGGGATAATTAAAAACAAATCCACTTTATTGCAGTGAACAATAAGAATAAAAAGGAAGTCATAAAGCTGCCAGAGAAGGGAAAAAGACAATTAAGCAAGCAGACTTCCAATTAGCAACAACAGGAACCAGAAAAGAGTAGAATAATGTCTCCAAACACAGTGAAGAAACATTTGTAAGCCTAGAATTCTACACCTAGCTAAACTGTCATTAGAGAGTGAGACCAAAGCAAAGATAATTCCAGACATTCAAGATTAATAATATTTATTACTTACAGGCTCTCACTGAAAGAATTACTAAAGGGAGCACTTCAACTAAAAGGAAGATGAACCCATAAGGGAACAATGGAATGCAAGGTGCAATGGTCAACAAAGCTTTTGATAAAACATGATGACAAATCTAAGTAAGTTTTTATTTTCAAAAATAATACTTAAAAACTCAGGTTTTACAAGATGGAACTAGAATATTAAACTAAAGTAACAAAGGAGCTGGGAAGAGGACATTCAGAAGGAAGACAATGCATTCTGAGATTTTATTTTAACCAATTTTGGACTTTGTTAGAAATCTGTAATGTTGGTTCTTTTTAACTATCAGCTATTTTATTTTTTTTTCCAGAACTGCCACATTATTTTATTTCAAATGTGCAGTTTTCAACAACAAAAAAACACTTACGAGACATACAAAGAAAGCAGAATGTATGGTTCATACACATAGGAGAAAAGAACTATCAGATATTTTACATCATTTCTTTTTCTCCTTAGAATTATATAGAAATCTATGTTAAATACAAGAATGAAATTCAAGTGTAGCCTCTAAAATAATGTTCAGATTGATCAAAATTAAAGAAGGCCACAAATTTTCTGAACTCCTACCACTGCAAGATGTAATCTATTTTCCCACCCCTTGAATCTGGGCTTGCTTTATAATCTGTTTTGTTCAAAAGAATGCAGAAGTGGTACTGATAACTTCCAAGGCTGGACCTCAAGATATCTACAGCTATTGGAACACTTCTTCTTGAAATCCAGCCTCCATACTGTGAGGAAGTTCAAGCAACAATGTGGAAAGGACCAGCAGAGAAGAACCAAGGCCCCCAATATCAATAGCCCCAATCAAGCTCGTAGCTAGCAGCCAAGACAAAGTACCAGTCATGTTAATAAGGCTTTTTCGGACCCTTTAGTTGTCTCAATACCCCAGTCATGTGAAGCTTAAGAATTGTTAATAAATTGTTATTTTAAGTCACTCATGTGGGATGACTTAATATTGCTACAAAAGATACCTGAAACAGAATAATATGTACATATACGCATATACTATATATATATTCATATATATATATAAAACTTCCAAACAAATAGATGAAAATAGCTAAATGACGAAAACTTGCTCAATCCAAAAGAAAGATATAAGGAAGAAAATTTAAGAAGCAGAGAACTTCTTGTAGCTCCATGTTACCTCTCACAAACACCCTTTCTGGAAAAACAATGAAGATTTGGGGTTTACTATGATTTGGGCTAGACCTCAGCCCACATCATTTGCAGACAGGCAAGGCCTGTGGGGATGGCATTGAGGAGTGAGAGTGTGTCCTTTTTCCCCTACTTCCTGGGCTCCCAGCTGCTGGCCACAGTTCTGACAGCAGAGCCGCCAAAACCCTCTGGCCTAATTAAAAAATAAAATCAAAGAGAGAAAGAAAACTTTTTATTACACTTTCCTAATGATGGAAAATAGTTTCAGGCATAAAAAAGCATTCAGCTGGCTACTTCCCAGGCATCAAAAATTAACAGCCACTACATTTTATTCTGAGGAATTAATGGAAAATTTTACATGGTGGTGTAAAATGTAGGGGACAAGATGAAGGACACAATTCTTCACTGAATGGGCTCACTCCCTTGCCTACAGCAAAGACACTGGTTTGGCCACTGGCTGGGAGCAGGAGCTATAAGCTCACAAGGCTCACAGAGGACCAAGCAGGTGGTGTGGGGTCCGGAAGGGCAGGGTGGGGGGAACCACATGCAGCACGAATGGGAAGGTTCTAAAGCCCTCATTGCACAACATTCAAACCCTGGCCCTGTCAAACTGGCACCCTTCCTGCCTTCTAGCCACTTCCTCTGCGCCATTCAATCCTCCCTTTCCCTTGAGTGATGGCTGACAGTGAGAACATCAGACTCAGTGTCACTAGGCCTGAATTCTACTCTCGGTTCTGCTTCATGGCCTTAGGCAAGTCACCTCTCTGAGCCTCAGTCTCCACCTGCCTCTGTATAATGAGAACAGTAAGAAGGCCCTCAGGGTGACCGCGTAATATAAATGTCAGGCTGCCTCATCTCCTCTGCCTCTGGGGGCCCCAGGTGAACTCCCAATGACAGAGGCCCAGGCTCTTTTCTTGTTTCCACAAGTGTTCACTCCAAGACGCAGCTAGGAGCAGTGAATTTACTGAAACCTCTGCGGGCTGGGGAGGGTTTATATCACTCATTCCGCAGCAAACAACTGAAAACCCCCTTCAGAGCAAGCACCGCTTACTCTCTGGGGAGTGGGATGGAGGTGGCAGGGGCAGTACAGAGAAGGCTTTGGTGTTTTTTTATTTAAATATATTTGGGGAAAAGAAGCACATAACTGACTCCTACATCATGTCTGTTCTTGTTCTTTGAGATGTTTCTAATCCAAATTTAAACATTTTAAATATATTTACCTTAAAAATAATATTTGTAATTTCAATAATATTGACAATTTATCAGAGAAGCAGTAAGCCTGGGATAAAGCCACACTCCTCCTGGGGGTTCTGTCCATTTAAAGGCCTTAGTGGCCCCCCTTCCTGGCCACATCCTCACTCCCTTCAAGTTCAGACCTTTTCTCCAGACCACGGGCGCTACGGCCTTATGAACATCTCCCCAGACGTCCCACCTCCCAAGCAGGGGGCCCAGCATCGGCCACTGTGGACCCCGGCCCCTCTCCCAAATCCCAGCAGTGCGAGCCAGGGTCCTGGGCGCTTCCCTGCCACCCCTACGCCGACGTCCAACCCCATCAGTTTCACCTCTGGACCCTCACTTGAGTCTGTCCCCTGCTCCCCCGGTCTGCTGCCCCCGCCCCAGTTCAGGCCCCTATCAGGGCTCATCCCCTCCCCTCGGCCGCCATTGCACAGCTCCGGTGAGGGTCCTAAACACAACATCCGAACCCGTCCCTCCTGCCGCTGCAACACTTCACCGGCTCCTCCGAGGCCGTAGGGACAACGTCCACACCCCTCACCTGGCATCAACACCCTCAAACTGGCGGGTCCTGGGTCTCTCCAGCGTCCTCACTCGCTACCCAGAGCCTGGCGCTTTAGGTTCTGGGAGCAACCAAACTGCGCAAGCGCCCCACATGCCTCGGCTATTTCCGGCCACCATGCCTTTGCCCGTGCTGTGTGCCCTCCGCCGATCACCCTCCCCTCTCTCCATTTCTCCACCTGTGTCCTCAGACCCAACACGCACACCTACCACAACGATAGACTCTGCACTTCGTCACCTCTGTCACACCTTCCAGCCTGGTTCAGCCAACCAGCAACTCCGTTCAAAAACATGGAATAAGCACCTAATGTGTGCTGGGGACACGGCACGAAGTCAAGCTGTGTCCCTGCCCTGAGAAAGCACCCAGTTTAGTGAGAAGGACACAGACACAGATGATTAAAATCCTGTTTTGATGATGCAGGGATGAAAGATGCTTACAGGATTGGATTCCAGAAGATTCCCTGGACACAGCTGTAGAGATCAAGGAAGGCTTCCTGGGGGAGGCAAACTTTGAGTCAGGGCTAGAAGAGGAGGAGGTGTTCAACCAGCAGATATGGAAAGGACAGCACAACAGACAGAGAACACAGCCCCGGAAAGGGCCTGGGGGGGCCTTGGGAAGTCTCCTCCCATGGCTCCTTTGCCGTAAACTTGGGCTGGGAGTGTTTCCAATTTTTCGGAGCACTGCCCAGAGAGCTCACTACAAGGACAAAGATTTATTTATTTGGTTGTAAAGTGGAAGCCAGGCTGGGGTTGGGCATAAAGAGGAGAGAAGGGATAATAAAGACACAGGCAGGGGACAGGAATCTTCCACCTCAATGACCTGAGCCAGCAGCTTCCCTCAACTCAATGCCCCTCCAAAAAAGGTGCCTCCCGCAAGCACACAGTGTTGCTTTTACCAGCTTGCTGTTTACCAGCCCCATGTCAGGTGCTGGGATGCAGCAGCGAATGAGGGGCAAAGGAGATGACAAAGGCCTTGCTGTAAGCCAAAGGTTGACACATCCAGGCAGGGACTGGCCAGAGGTGCTGGTGCTGAGGTGGTGGGACCCCTGGGGTAGTCACAGTCTGGCAGGTGTAGGGGGAGCAAGAAAGGGCAGGGAGAGACAGCTTCTGGGGGAAGAGGGCCAGGAAAAGGAAAGACAGTGTATGAAGATGCTCCCCAGCTGTGCCCTGGGCCCCTGGGTGGGTGCAGGTCTGCAATCCTAGGGGTCCTGACATGAGATATGGCTCCAGCCCTTCTGCCCCTCAGCTTCCACCCATGGCAGCACCCTAGACCTCCTGCTGCCCCTTGAGTCCTAGTCCCAGCAGACAGCTCCAGACAGCCCCCTCAGGTCCACCTGGCCACAGCCTCCTCTGGGCAGTCCCTCCCTGCCCGCCCACATCTTGTCCAGGGCAGAGAGGCCAGGCAACTGTCTAACCTTCACACCGCATAATGTGGCACAAGACGCCTTCCTGCCCTTCTGGTGGGCCCCATCTCTGCAAGTTCTCCCTTCAGAGACTCCCCTCCCCTCCCACAGGAAGGTGCCCATAGCACCCTGCCCCACCCCCAGTGCCAACAACTTACAAACCAATGATCCTCTTCCCAGTGTCTCTCACTGATTTTCTGCTTATAGAGACAGGACAAGGAGTTAGGGGCTGGTGGGGGCAGTTGAGAAAACAGAACTTGGTGGACTATCTTTCATAAGCCCCAAAGGGTGTGTCTGGCCCCAGTTTTAACTGCACTCTTTAGAATGTGGGGTACTTGATGCTCTTGCCTATAGCTTTGGTCTCAGTCGCCATTGCTGGGGCAGCAGGAAGCTCTGTTCCATGCCTCAGACTGGTACATATGCAAAAATGTTCACTGCCCCGTTAACTGCAATTATAAAAGACTGGAAACAACCTTGGTGCCTAGCAGTAGGGGAGGTTTGTAAACACCACAAGAACAGGGACACTATCTGCCTGATCTGAAGTTGTACCCCCAGCACCTAATGTGGTGCCTGCCACATAGTAGGTGCTTAGGAAACATCTCTGAAAGGAAGGAGAAAAAGGAGGAAAGGAAGGAGGGAGTGAGGGGGGAAAAAGACAAACTTTGAAAGGATCTTTCAGGATCCCAGAAAGCAAACTCTTCTCCCCTTCAGCTGGGTGGAAAAGATGCCCTTTGGGGGGCTGTTATTGTTCATTTTAAAAACTTCCATCAAATGACTTCAAAATTCAATTCCCTCTTGAATGTTTCTTTTTTCTCATTTTCATCATCCTCCATCTTTTTAATACTCTTTGTTGAATTCCTGTTTGCAACAGTTGATTGAATTGTGGCTCTGGGGACTTGCGACAGGCTCTTTAGACACTTAGAGTTCCAATCACACGGCTGCATGCCAGCCCCCACTTTAAGCGCCTGAGAAGCCATCCCTTATGAGAGCCAATTATATCTTTACAGCCCAGAACGCCACTCTAAAACACGGGTGGTAAAAATCAGAATTCTCTGTGACTAATGTACATCCAATGAAAATATAATGGGAGAAGGCTGATTGGAAAAACCCACGTGTTGGTGAAGTTCTGTGGCTGATGTCATATGGGGTCCAAGCCTGGAAAACACTGGGAGCTCATCTGTTCAGGGACCAGACTGTCCAATCTCTCAGGGCCCAGGAAGTACCCACAGCCCTCCTGCCAGGAGCAGCAGCCTGGGGAGACAGAGGGAGGCAGACAGAGGGAGGCACTCATATCAACCAGACACCTCCTGTGTACCAGGTACTCTGCTAGGCCTGATCTCATGGAATCCTGAGAACAACTCCATGAGGTGACATTTATTATCATACTTTTGCAAAGGGTACCTCCTGTGGGGTCTCAAAAGATGAAGAGGAATTAGCTAGGGGAAGAGGAGGGCCCTGGAAAGGAATTCCATGAAGAGGAAACAGGATGTGCAAAGACCAGAGGCAATAAATAAAATAAAAGCAGTTTGGTATTGCTGAAGTTTAAAGTGCCAACAGGGAGAGGGGAAGGATGAACTGTGGGCAGAGATGAAGTCACACAGAGCTTTATAGTCCTTGCCAGGTGGGGCAGGGACTAGGAGGCAGGAGCCAGAAGCCGGGCACTGCCAGAGTGGCCATCACAGTCATCAAGGTGAGAGATGATGGAGCCTGGAAAGACTGTCATGGAGGCATAGTCAGCAGGACTGGGCAACTGACGGGACTGGATGCCCAAGGAGGCTGAAAGGAGGAGAGGACCTAAGGATGACACTGAGATTCCGGTCTCCAGGATTGATGTTGGGGCTGCCTGTGACTCAGGGACCCCAGGGAGGCATGGGTCAGGGGAGTGATGCTACACTGTACAGTGGAAATGCTGGGCTCCTGGTGCTCACAACACAGGAGCCTGAGAGGAGAGAGTCTGGCCCAGGTGTGGGTCTGGGCCCAACTTGGAGGCATAGCTGTCAGTTGTCAGCTTGGCAATGATCCGTAAAGCTACAGAACAGCAGGGCTCACCGAGGAGAGTGTGGGCAAGAGGCTGCAAATGAGCAGCCATGGGCGTCATCCATCCTGTACACAAGTTCAGTTCGGCCTGTTTTTTAAAATCTTTGAGCCAATGTTTAAAAATTAGGCCATGGCCACTTAAAAATACAAATCTCTGACTTCTCTTGGAAAAAAAAAATCACAAGATCTGGCAACATGGGCTAAAAACCCGAGGGCAACCATTGCTGAGAAGTAGCTAAGATGTGGTTGCCCCCTTAGACAGGGCCCAGGCACTCCTGTTCTCCGCAGTTCCCCACCTTTCCCTATCGTCTCATAGAATTGGAGGCTGAGTAGTTCTGTTGTTAGTTATCATTGCACTTGCCATGCTTTCTATATCCCACACCTTTATCAAATAAAGGGTGGTCTCAGAGACTCAGAGTCTTGTGTTTCAAGTAAAACAGGAGAGCATATATCTTTGCAGGAGCCAAGACAATTCCTTTGCCTTTAACAGGCAAAACGAGTGTCTGTGTCAAATGCCTAACCCAGGCCAGACACTCTTCTCTCATTCACAGGAACTGTTGGCAACCTGCGGCCTAGAGAGAGGAGAGAAGAGGGAGAGAGAGACCAGACACGGACTTTGCCAGGGAAGAGACTTTGAAGGAGAGTGTAATCAGCACCATCTAATGCTGATGGGAAGTTGAGTTAGAAAGGCAGGAAGGGTTTGTGACAAAGGTTTGTGCACGCAAGGCCACACATGCACCCATATGCAAAGAAGAGTGCACATACCCACGTGCACATAGGCATGAGTATGCACACACACATGAGAGCATGCACGCAGGCACGTTTACATACAGGGTGTCCACACCTCTGCACACACAGAGACACGTATGCACACACATAAAGAACGCTATCAAGGAGGGTGCACACACGAGTGTGCCTGTGAACACATGTGCAGGCACACGGGCACAAGTCCTCAGGCACAAAGACATACATGTCTGCAGAGACACAGGCACACTTATGCTCCCAGAACCGCCCCAATCTGTGCGCCCTCCTAGGGATCCACGCTCACACCTAATGAAGCCCTGCCAGTTCCAAACCAGCAACTCGTAACTAAATAAATATGATAAACAACTCCCCTCCAGATGGCTCCACACGCACACCCACTCCTCCCGCTCGGAGGGATGGCACATTCTATGCCAATAAATCTTTTCTTGTTTGAAAACATTTGCCTTCTTAATTGGCCCGTTTACGGGTAAAATATGTTTCTGGGTAGTGCTCTGCCAGAATGGGACGCAGAGATGCCCACCCGGGGCTCACCCCAGAGACATGAGCTGCGAGTGCGCCTCCACTGCACCCAGGGAGCGCCAGCTTAACCCACTCAGAGACATGGCCCAAAGGGGCAGGCTCTCCCAGGGCCTCTTTCGTCCCTGGAGCTTGAGTTCTTCCTTTGGGCATACATTTATTGAGCTCACTGTATGTGGCGCTGTCCTTAGAGGAACCTCTAAGGTTCTCACTCTCACACCTCTGTCTGGGCGCCCATGAAGTGTGACAACTATGATGCCCCCGAAGTGGGTTGAAGGATGATTCCCCAAAAGGTATGTCCACATCCAAATCCTGGAGTCTGTGCATATGACCATCTCTGGAAAAAGGGTCTCTGCAGATGTAATTAAATGAAGGATCTTAAGATGATATCATCCTAGTTTACCCAAGGGGGCCCTAAATCCAATGACAAGTGTCTTATAAGAGACAGAAGATACACGTGGAGAAGGTATAAAGAGCCAGTCTGTGGCTCAGCCGCTGCAACATGCCCCGGTCAGAGTGGGTGGAAAGTTTGAATCACCCACTGAGTGACCTTGGCCAAGTCACCCTCCCTCTCTGAGCCTTCATTTTCTCGTCTGTAAAATGGGAAACATTGTAACAGCCACTCCTAAGGGGTAACTGTGAGGACTGATGGAAATAAAACCCAGAAAGCCCTTAACAGCACACTGAGCACCCAGTAAGTGCTTAATAAATGCTGACTGGTGTTAAAGTGAGCTTAGAGGCCAGTGAGGAGCACATAGCCTCTGGCCGTGGAAGGTCACTTTATGACCAAAGTGGGGCCAGGATGACAGCAGAGGGGGCTGAGGCAGGCTGGTCCTCTGACAGATGGGGCTTTGGCCCTGCCACTGCCGAGGCTCACCATTAGCATTCCTTTCTAAAGGACACCAAGTCCTCTGCTCGTTGACAGTCCAGCCCCTGTGCTGAAAGCTGAGAGGTGGCCAACAGTGATCTGTGTGGCCAGGGACAGGGAGAGAGCAGGCTCCCTCCACTAACACCCAGCCCACCTTTCCTGCCAGTATGCAGTAGGTGCTCAGAAGAGGCAGCCTCGGCGACTTTCTCTCCTCTCTTCATGGCAACATCATCTGGATTTATAACCAATGTGATAGCTAGGAGTTCAGAGTCTGGCTGTTACGAATATATCATTACTGTTAACCAAGAGGGGTTGGCTGAGGTTAAATGCAGAAAGAAAAGGGAAGTGGCAATATTGTCACCAAACCAGGTCCATTGAACTCTCATGTTCTGTAGAGACACCAACTACATGGGGTCGGGGGTCAGGGCCCCCTACAGCCAAAGCAGCCAGGTAGACTTTTATCTTGTAATGGGCTTCCCTGTAAGACCTCATTGGACTAAATGATAAAAAAAAATTTGAAACCCCCTTGTCCTGCTCCAGCTATCTTTTTGATCAATTAATTCATTTATTCAACCAGCAAGTATTGAGCACCTACTAAGTGCAGGCACCCCGTGGTGCTGAGTACAGAAATACAATGGCCATTGCCCTCCTGGAACTTAGGGCATGGAGGGAGAGACAGACATGGTACAAGTAAATGTAATGCCTCTAAGGTGATGAGAGCAGCAGGGACGTGAGTGGAGCTATGAGAATATGCAGCTGGGGAGCAAGGGTGGGAGAAGCAGGCCAGGCAGAAAGGCCTCCAGGCTCTTAAGCATAAGAGGAGGCAGGAGAGCTACAACACCTGGCCTAAATATTAAGAAGTGCCTCTGGCAGCTGAGTGGGGTGTCGTTTGTAGGGGATCAGGGAGACAGGGAAGCCATGGAGGAGGCTGTGACAAGCAAGCGATTCTGGTGGCCTGGACCTGAACCAGGGCAAGATTCACAAGTGTGCTATCTGCACAACTGCACAGGGCCCTCACCCAGAAGGGCTCCACACTTGGTGTAATGCTCTGTTGTCACTGTCTTGAAATTCTTAATAATTTTTGAACAAGTGGCTCCATATTTTCATGTTACATTGGCTCCTAAAAATTTCATAGAGGGTCCCGACCAAAGCAGAGAAAGGATCTTTCTTAACACACAGTCGTAAACCTTTTTGCACAGGTGTTTTGTAGTGGGCTTGTCCCAGCTCTGAGAACCAATTTTTCAGTTTTGAGGAATTTTGTTGTCTTGTTGGTAGCTTGAAATTGGCCTTGGTGGGAATATTGACGCCATGGAAATCAGCAAACATTACAAGCCAGAGTCTTATTTTTCTGAAGACATTTCTTTATCAGCACCTCCCAGAGTGTGTCCAAGGCCCACTTTGGCAGTGTGCTAAAAATAGAGTTTCTGGGCACCCCTCTCCAGGCCTGATCTGGACAATACCAAAGCCCCCTGAGGCTGGAGGGCCAGGGCAAGGAAGGCTGAGATCCTACGCTGTGGGTCCACAAGTTTCACAGGATAGAAGGGAAGAGGAAACTGGTTTTATGAGGTTGGAAAAGTGAACCTGTCTGAGGTGGGGCTAGAGGCAGTGGCAGCTCCCAGGGAGAACAGGGTCCTGTCCTTGGGGCCCAGCTTCAGGTCAACACCTGAAGTCTTTGGCCAGGGTCCCACCCCCACCCTCCCACACAGAGGCCGAGCCCAAAAGGGAGGCGTCACCCACAGTGCCTGGCATGCCTGGGGCAAAGTCAGGGACCTCCAACAGAGAGTCCTGCTACAGGCCACGGAGGAGCGCACTCCAGCCGCACCTCCCTGCCAGCCTGCCTCGCGCAGTTGATAATGACTATTATTATTACGATTGTTGTGGTTATAATGGCCCCACCTCCTGGCTGGCGTCTATCCTTTCTGCTACACTCTCTCCTCTGCACTCCCCATCCCGATCCCTACCCCGGGTCTGGCAGGAGCTGAGACCTTCACACGTTCATCAACCCCACCCTCCTATTTCCGAGTCCCTTCAAGGGGACCCAGCAGTCTCCCTCTCATCAGAGGACCCAGCAAACAAGCAGGTGGGGATAGCTGGAGGTGGAGGGATTTGGACATTCTAAGCCCATCCCCACCTCACCTCCTCTCGCCCTTCCCTCCAGGGGCGCAGACCACCCAGGAAGAGCCCATCTTTCGCGAGGTTCCAGAGGAGCGCAGGTCCTTACTCCCAGGGAGATGGCGCCACCTGCAGGCACCCGGGCACTCTGCGGCGTCGGCCCTTAAAACCGTGGAGGAGGGGGCGAGGAGGACCCCACTCTCTTTGCGGGCCTGGACTCCAGCATTGGACCGCAGCTCCGCATTGCCTGCTGGAAGGAGGAGTAGTGGCAGCGTCTCCCAAGAAAGTGTTCGCTGGAACCCACGCCCTGATGGAGAAGTTTGGAGATTCTCCACGAACATTCGTGGGGAGTCTGACTTGAGTTAACCCTTCAGTTCCCCTAACACGAATGAAAATCACTGGAAAGTTATTAGTTCTAGGCCTCAGTTTCCTCATCATCAGGATGGGGATGAGGGTATTGCACTAGAAGAGATTATTTCAAAGGCTAGGTGGGATTTTCAGGCTTTAATAAGAAAGAGAACCACTTGGAAGCATGTTAAAAATGCAAGTTCCAGCGCACCCTTCAATAGCTCAGCTGGTAGAGCAGATGACTGTAGACTGGACATTTGTACTGACAAGAGTATTTTTTAAGATTTTCTTTTCTTTCTTTTTTTCTTTTTTTGGTGGGAGGAGGTAATTAGGTTTATTTATTTATTTTTTAAGTGGCAGAACCAAGGATTGAACCCAGGACCTCATGCAAGCTAAACAAGTGCTCTACCACTGAGCTACATCCTCTCCCCTAGACTGGATATTTGTAAAATGCAAGTTCCAGAGCCCTACTCCCCAGGAAATTCTGATCTACGCAGGAACCTGCATGTTGAATCAACCTAGGGAGAGATTATTTTTATTTTTATTTTTATTTTTATTTTTGTTGTTATTGTTATTGTTGTTTTGGTATGGGTAATTAGGTTTATTTATTTATTTATGTTTAGAGGAGGTACTGGGAATTGAATCCAGGAACTTGTGCATGCTAAGCAAGTGCTCTACCACTTAAGCTATATCCCCCTCCCCTTGAAGAGATTCTGATGCAGATGTTCTGCCAACTCCAGCATGAGAAACACTGCAGAAGGAATGAGCCTCAAGGAAGCTGGAAAAGCAGGCAGGGGCCTGCCAGAACATGCCTCAAATGTGGAGGCTGTGACTGTCCAAAGGGCAGTGGAAGCCACAGGAGCTTTTAAACAGGGAGTGACAGCTCTTTAGAAAGATCATACTGGCTCTGGCTACAATGAAGAAAGCTCTGGTGGGGGTTGGGCAAAGGAGGTGGCAGAAAGATCAGAGAGGTAACTGCTGAAGTTGCCCAGAGAAGATTCAATGATGTCCTGTACCAAGTGGAGCGGAAGAAATGGGACAGATTTCAGATCGTTTAATTCCTCTGGAATACAGGAAGAATATATTGGAATTTCTGATTATATTTCTTTCTTACCCCAGCGTTTTAAAACCTCAAGGGGTTGTGTATATATATTCTGTACACAACAGGCCACTGTGTGTATATAGATAGATGGATACAGATACAGGTATATAGATACGGCACGTACTCCAAAAAAATTTCTCTGGATGGGGATTCAGAGACCAGATGAGTTAATTCAATACCTGGCACATACTAAACACTCTGTTAGCTAGCACGGCAGACTGTGCCTCCCAAAGGTGGCCCAAATGGTATCTCCTGTCCCTTGTGCTCTTTTAGAACTAGCCCTGCCCTCATCAAGAGGTGGAATCTAATTCCCCTCCCCTTAAACTTGGGTGAGTCTGCAACTCACTTGTCACCAGTAAAACACAGTGAAGTGACTCCACATGACTTCCAAAGCCAGGTCATAAAGGCGATGCACCTTCCACAGTGCTGGCTGCGACAATTGTTAGAGCCCTGAGCTCGGATGCATTGAGGCCTCCATGCTCTGAGGAGGCTCAAGCCACATGGAGAAGCCTGACACCCCAGGGGAGGTCCCAACCAACAACCAACACCAACAGCCACACGTACCATACAACTGAAGAAGTCTCTAGATGATTTCAGTCATTGCCATCACCGGTCTTTGGATCTTTGCCGGTGAAGTCTTCGCAGTTATCACAGAACAGAGATAAGTTATCCCTGCTGGGCCCTTTCCAAATTTCTGACCACAGACTCTGTGAGCATAATGAAATAGTTGGTTGTCACAACCAAGTTTCAGGGTGGTTTGTTATGAAACAATAGTTATGTGGAACTGCCATCACAGGTACGGGTGTACAGGTCTTTGTCCACGCTTTCTGTGAGGGAACCAAGGATCTCCCACATGGCTACCCAAGCAGAGGAAGGAGAGGACTCAGAGGTAGTATCAATGAGATGGTTTAGGGGAAAAGAGGTGGGACCTCAGAGTAGGGAGGGCAAACCAGCCGCAGAGCCCCTTGTGGAAGGAGCTAGGAGCCCAACTCCTAGTGGTAGGGTATGGTCTGACCCCACCACTCCATTCCAGGTCACCTGAATGATTCTAGATCCTGTTGCCCATGGCCTTTCTACTCTGGGTAAGGCCAAGATGCAGCTTAGCAGGAAGGAAGGAAGCTGTTACTGCAGGGTGGGTAGCCAGGGCAGACAGGAAGAGACCTGGACAGGGAGACAGGGACTCAAGTCAAGTTTATGTCTTAGCTCTTCTCATATTTGCTATGGGACTTGAAGCACCTTGGCACCTGTTTCCTCATCTATAATTCATTTCATAAATACTTACCAAAGGTCTATGGATTCTGTGTCATTGTCCAGCTCAGACCCACAAGCAAGCCCAAGGTGGCCTCCAGGCCTTTGCGCATGCTGTTGAAAACTATCCTCCTATCTCTCTGTCCTTCACATCTTTTCCCCTTGCTGAGTCCTTAGCACCCCTCAATCTTGGTTGAGACAGGGCTTCCTCCCACAAGCCCTCCTGGGTCAGGTGCTCCCTTCTCAACTGGTTTTACTGCATTGATTACCCAGCCTGTGGTGGCAATAATGATGAAGAGGAGGATGGTGATGGCCTAATTTTCCCACCTAGAACTTTGTGAGAGCTGGCACGAAAGTGCCCAAAACATAATTGTTGAATGAACGGCCTTCATAGGACAGGAAATTCACTAGCTTCTTCTCTCTGCCACTTATTAGCAGTGGAACCCAAAGCTTCTCTAAGCCTTGGTTTTCACATCTAGCAAATGGGGCTTGTAATATCTGTGCTTCCCACTTCTACCTCACTGAGCTTCCTAAACCCTGTCAGGTGCTTTACAGGCCATGATCTCACAGTTGTATGAGGCAGCACAGTGGTTTGAATAGTACTCCCCCCACCAAATTAATGTAAACCCACAATGTGACTTTATTTGAGAATAGGGTCTTTGAAGATGTAATTAAGGTAAGGATCAAGATGAGATCACATTGAATTAGGGTGGACCCTAACATAATGACAAGTATCCTTGTAAGAGACAGAAAAGGACACACAGAGACAGGGAAGAAAATCATGTGAAGACGAAGTCAGAGATTAGAGTGATGTAGCTATAAGCCAAGGAATGCTAGGAGCTACCTGAAGATAGAAGAGGCAAGGAAGGATCCTCCCTAGGCCTCTGGAGGGAGTGTGGCCCTGCTGATGCCTTGATTTTGTGCTTCTGACCTCTTGAACTGTAAGAGAATAAATTATGATTGTTTTAAGGCACCTGGCTTGTGGTCATTGGTTTTGGCAGCTCTAGGGAACTAATACAGGCTAGTATGTCATTACCTGCACTTGACAGATGAGAAAACAGAGGCTGAGGCATGAGGTCACCTCCCCAGGCTCACACAGCCCCTGGATGCTGCAAAGGCAGGATCTGAGCCTGGTGTGCCAGACCCCGGAGCCCTGTGCTCTTGGCATCTACACCTTGGGCTGCAGCTGCGGCTGTGGCGGCCTCCCCACATACCCACCCATTGTCCAGTCTCGACTTGGAGTGGAATTTTACTCCATGGTACCGCCGCTTCTCAAAATTCCGCCCTTACATCACTAAGGGAACTGAGAGGCACCCTAAAAGGCTCATCTCTACCCCCAAATCATTGCCTGAGCAATTGATCTTCTCTCCCTCTTTTCCCCTTCCCTCCCTCTCCTTCCTTTCTCCTTTCCTTCCCACTTCCCTTCCCTTCCCTGCCTGATTCTTAACGACTGTGTAGACTCCTTAGTCTCATGCTCAAGCTCCCAGTGTAGCCTGCCTCTCCAGTTCCACCTTCCACTTCTTCCCAAAAAGCCCTTCCCTGAATCAAATCCTCCTGAGGCAGCCCCTCACCTCCCTGCCTCCTTGTCTCCCCTCACAAGCTTCCCATCCCTCACAAGCACATGTAATAAGTCCACTCTGTCTTCAAGCACAAGTGCAATCCCACCTCCTTCTGGCACAATTCTCCCCTCTGACCACCCACATCATTCACACAAACATCCTTGAGTACCTATCTGTGCCAAGTAGATCTAGGAGCCAGGAAATGCCATGACCTCACTGTCTGGTGAGTGGGGAATCATGACAAGAGTTGGGGAGGTGAGAAGCAGAGGAGGAAGTAGCAACCTCACGCAGGATGAGGTGAGCTGTGCAGAGGGGAGGAAGGCCAAGGGGCTGGATCCCACCTAAAGGGGAGACATGGGAGGAGGTGAAATGGAGGCCAAGACTCAAGAAGGTCTGCAAACACCATTCTGTCTTGATCCTGTTCACCTGAGTGTTCCAAAGTGTAGCCCAGTCAGCCTACATTACAATCACCCAAGGAATTTGTTAAAATGCAAATTCTTGTGTCCCCACCCAGCTCTGGGGACGGGGCCCAGGAGTCTGAATTTTTAATAAGCTCCCTGGGTAATTCTGATGCACCTTTAGTTTTCCAACCACAGAAAAGGAGTGGAGGGAGATTAAGGGGTTTGAAAAGAACATGTCATGATCTGATCTGCTCTTTAGAAGAAATTGTAGCACTCATCTCCCATCTGTCTGGTTTTTGGTATGTGCCCCTATGGTGGACCATTGATTGGTGCCAACTATCCCCTCTTGTTCCTTCCTAACAGAAACCTTAGTCCAGGTAGCATGTGGGCAGTAATGGGATCTGGGAAGCCCCACCCCCAGCCCTAAGGGAGAATTCTGATTGGATCCCTTTGTCTGGTCCTGACTTTCCCATATTCCTGTGCAGCAGAAGTGGCCATGTGACAGTTACAGCCCATGAGACATAAGGGTAGCTTGTCTCCTGGGGAAGTCTTCTGGGAAAGGTTTGCCTCCTGTTAACCTGGACAGAGGTGAAAGAAAATCTGGTTAGTGCTGATCCTCCTGTACCTAGACCCCGGGTGTGTGCGGAAGAACCATCTCATGACCAAGAGGCAGGAAGCCCAGTAACGAAAAGCTAATGTCTAAGGGTGGCAGGGCAGAAAGATGCAAAGAATCTGGTTCTTTTTTTTTTTTTTTTGCAGGGGGAGGTAATTAGGTTTATTTATTTTTCTCATGGAGGTACTAGGGACTGAACCCAGGACCCTCAAGAATTTGGTTCTTGAGGACATGGTTGAACCCCTGCTACAAACCCAGATTCCCCAGATAGCCCATTGCCCCCACCCAACCCAAGACTTCTTGTCCTGAGATTATTAGAATATAAACAACTTGAGGACAGAGCCTTGGTCTGCTGCATGCACTCCCAGTGCCTTGAACAGTACCTGGCACACAGTAGGTGCTCAATAAATATTTGTTGAGTAACTTTTGTTTTTTGGGTTTTTTGAATATATATTTTTATTGAAGTATTGTTGAGTAAATTTTTAATGGATAAGCAGATGTCTTTAGTATTTGTACCAGTCAGTTGAGCCTTCTGTAGCTCATAGCAAAGGAATCCTAATGTGGTAACTTCTCTCCTCAGCCTGAGCACCTCCTGAGAGCAGGAAAGGGACTGGGCATTATGAACACTGCATCCCACCGGCCTGGCACAAGGACCGTATCTAGTAGGAATAAGCAGCAATTTCTCAGAGAAGCATCAGTCACTGCCCTGGACTTAGTTTCAGGCCCACCAGAGCTGACGGCTAGGGGCTGCAAGTGCCCCTCACCCAAACCTGGGGTGAGAAACCCCTGAGGCAGCTGATGAGAAGAGCTTAATGCCCACTCTGCATTTCCCACACCAAATGATGCCTGCCGACCACCAACTGCAGGCTGAGGGGGTGGCAGCTGGCAGTAAACGTTGCCACTGGATTCTTCTTGAAGTGGAAAGAACTTATGAGAACAGCCAGATCCAACATCCACATGAGTCATGAATTTTCAAGCCATTGTGGTCAAGTTTCAGTTCTAAGTGTGGCAGCCCTGGGAGAAGGAGCAATAAGGGGTGAGGAGCAGGGCATGAGCAGCTTCGCAGACAGGACCTCTGAAATGATCTGGTCCTGCCCTGTTGTTTCACAAAATGAGATGGGGCAGGGAAGGGGGGAGGGGCAACTTGCTACAGGGCACCCAGTGAGCGAAGGCATCCAATTGTGAACTCAGGTTGGTTTTAATCTTAAGAGGTTTGGGGATGGGAACTGAAGGGGGATCCTCTCAACTCTTCCAGTTTGCATGTTTAAGGATAAACATGCATAGATTTACTTTTCTCAAGGAGTAAGTCCACAGTGTTCACCAGATTCTCAAGGCAGCTTAAGACTAAAGAAAACTAGAGAGAGTGGAAGAGGCTGGGTCAAAGTCACAGGGCAAGTCACAGCGGACCCGAGATCACCATTTGTGTCCTAGATTCTTAGTCACTGGCGTATGCTTCCTTCCCGCGGGAAAGGCTATTTTCTTCAATGCACCAGATGGGCCTCGTCAGTGGGAACACCAGTGTTTCCAACAGGTGGAGGGTCTGCTGTTCTGCTGGCATTGCCCATGCACTCTGACAGAGGAGAACCAGGGAAGATCCTGGAGCCATACAAGAACTCAATCACTCCTGAACTGTGCCCAGAGGGTCTCCAAACAAGACGAAGGCCACAGATCCATGGGGCCCAGAACCTAAACACACTTCTAGAGAGACACGTTCTGCTCTTGGTTCAAATTGTTGATACATGTCATGCTCGTCTTCCATGTTTCCACAGACTCCACTGGACACCATGCTGGCCTGGAAAGGGCCAATTCCCAAAGCAAACGACAAACTGATTAAATACAACAGCAAAGTATGAAAATTAATTGAGATATTTAATAGACAATCCAAACCATAATTTCATCTGAATATAAATGTATGCACATGTTTCCAATGAGTTATCTATCAGTTATCACAAACAGCAACAGGACCTTAGAGCTATGTTAGAAAAATGTATAGCTGGAATTTAACTCTAACAATCTCACACACTCTCAAGAGAACACCATCCTTTTCAAATCAGTGTCACAAACTCCAAAAAGACCAGGGGAGTAGGAGCGAGGAGTGGGCCAGAGTGGTAAACACAGGGGCCAGTACACAGGTGATGGACAGTACAGCTCTTGAGGAAACCAAAATCAGATGTATTATTATAACTAAGGACAAGGAAAAGCCTATGGCTTTTAAAAAACGACTTTTCTGCCAGTACCGTACAAGGCTTACAAAGAGATGTGCGACAGGTCAGCTGACTTAAAAGGACAGAGGCTACATTTTCAGATCATTTCAACTGCAAACGGTCGACCCTTTCCATTGAGGTTCAGCAGTGGAGTTAGCGTAGTCCAGAAGCTCAATGTTGGATTTGCAAATACAGTTTATTTTACAGAAATTCAACATTATAAACAGCAGGCACCTCCCACCCCACCCACCCCCTCCCCCCCGCCTGTCCCGCTGGGTGCAGACCATGCTATGCAGAGTGAGCAGTGATGCGGCCCTACTGCTTTGGAGGGAGATTCGAGAGCGATGGAATCTGCCTGCACCATGTCCTGCCTGCCCCGCACACACACGCGCCTGCCCGCCATGCAGGCCACCAGAGTCTGTCTGGGCCCAGCCCGCACTGGACCAGTTAAATGGTTCCAGCCCAGGATTCCAATTCCTTCATGTCATCATCTTCCTCTTCCTTCTTCTTGGCTGTGTGAACAAAGCAAAAGCTATTTAGAAAGGCTGTTTGCAGTGTTCTTAACACATTCTGGCTGGATGCCAGGGCTGTGCTACAGTGTCTGCAAAATAGCCCTGCCCTTGCAGCCAGCCTCATCTCCAGGCTATCAGCAGACTGCTTCTCTGTGCCTAAAAGCTGCAACGTAACTCCAGATAACCAGGCAGTTTCCCCAGCACCTCCCCTGTCCCCTCACCAGGGCCAAAGAAAACACGGAGGATTCTACACTGACAGTTCTTCAGGATCCAAGCCCCAGAGCATCTAAGGTGGGGGAGAGCCAGAAGAACTCCAGAAGAGATCTAATCCCCACCAGTCACCCACTCCCAACCTCAAGTGGCCTAAATCACCTCTATACACCAAAGGCAGCTTGCTGGACAGCGGGACAGTGCTCATACCCCCTCTGCCCGCACCCCACCCCAGGCAGTTGACTCAGAGAGGCCACCTGATCAGTGGGAGAGGCTGGAGACACAGCCTGGTCATACTCTGCTCCCTGGGCTCTCTCTCCATGCCCTCACACTGCTTCACCTTTTCTAGAGGTTCTGTGTAGATACTTCTACCCAAGGGTGAAATAATTAAGGGAAGGGGGGCAGGAAGAAGGAAGTGAAGGTTTTACAGAACCAGGTCTCTAAAAAAAAAAATCAAAGCTGTTTCCTCATTGTGGCTCCCTCTGAGACATAGGTTTTTACTGGTGTGCACAGCACAGGATACTAGACAGGGAGCAAGAGCTGTCCTAGACTTAACTCTCACCTTCTCCAAGTGCCTGGAACTTTCTCTTGTTTGGTGACCCAGGGAAGTAATTCTAGAATAGCGGTTCTCAGCCGGGGAAGATACCCCCCCAGCTCACAAGGACATCTGGCAAAATCCAGAGGCGGTGTTGGTTGTCAAAAATTGGGGAGGGGGTGTGCTACTGGCATCTAGTGGGTTGAGGCCACTGGTGCTGCTAAATATCTGCAGTGCACAGGAGAGGGAACCCCTCCACCCCGAGTCCTCACCCAAAGAATGATCTGGCTGTGTCAATGCCAAGGTTAAGAAACCCTGTCCTACAGAGAAACTAGGGAAGAGCAGGTGACACTGGCACTGGGCAGTCACACCAGATCCTACCTGGTTCTCAACTCGGCAACTCAGGCCAACCAACCACAAGATTACCCACCTATGGCATCACGGGTGTGTCATGATTCTGGGTAAGAAGTACTCACTGGGTTTTGATGGTAGGGTGATAGAGGGAACATTTGGTAGAGGGACTGTTTCAGGTCCACTGATTTCCAGCAAATTCTTGTCTAGTTCCTCCTGTTCTAGTTCTTCTAATTCTGCCATGAGCTCATCCTGATAAAAGGAAACACAAAAATGAGAGAGACATCCCTGGGAATCCCAGCTCCTCCAGTGTTACCTCTTACCTGATGGCTCAGGGGACACATATCCCTTCTGAAAGGGTCAGAGGGGAGATGAATTCCAGGTCCACACTCTGTGACTCAAACATCCTAAACACACTTCTACTGGTGAAAATAACACGCTATTGAGCAATTACTATTGTCTGCATGTGGGGTCCTGTGCTAGGCTGTGAGCATCTTAAGAAAAGGGATTCTATTTTCTCGTTCCCATTTCTTTATCTCAGAACTGGGTACACTGAGTGAATGTTCAGGACTGTTTGCTGAATTGAAATAAACTTGACTAAGCCCATCAAACTCCATTCTGAAAACATGAAAACTCTGGTGCTGGGAGCCAAGAGTAAGAGCCACAGTCTGTTTTCTCAGCTTTACCATGGGAATCAGACAGCACAAAGAATTACGTTCAGTGGAGAGGGCCTGATCTTCAGTGGACTCAAACCTAAGGCAAAATGAAGTCCCTTTAACAGGGCCTGTAACTGTATTTTAAAAACCTAAGAGACTCAGGTTCCAATTGCTAGAGCAGAATTGGGTAGGCTCTGAGTTCCAGAAGGCTGCTTCAGGAGTCAGATATAAATGCTCTTTCCTTGGCTTCACCTTTATCTCACACCACAGTTGTCTGAGGGCAAATCCTGTAAATTTCTCCAGGGCATGGTCACCACAGCTGCCCCAGCTCTGAGCCCAGGGCCCACCACAGAAAGGTGCAGGGGAAGTACTTGCTGAAACCAACACTGGCCTGAAGACAAAGGCTGTACTCCACCTAAGCTTCTCCCCCAGACAGTGAAAGCATCCTTCAAGATCCAGAATGAGGGAGGGTTAACACCACACCCTGTCCACGTTCAGGTCTATGGAGGGATGAGAAGTGGTGATTCCCAAACCACATACTCCCTGCTAGAGAGGTTTCAACTGCACATCAAAGACAGCCCGGGTATCATTTGTGAAGCTTGTGGGATCTGCATGAAACCACTCACCTCATCAAACTCTTCTCCAAACCCTACAGGTTTTGAAATAGCTGTTGAAATCTCTTCTGCAAGTTCTTGCTGGTCAGCAATGTCCTGCATTAACTCATCAACTTTATCGATGTCCCTTTAAATGAAATGGACAGATGTTATACTGGACAATCAATCTTCCAAAAGGAAGGAAAAAAGGGCTCCAAGCACCCCCAAATATATAATGTCAAGTTCAAACACTAAAACAAATGCAGAATTTTGTTCTGTTTGGGAGAGACCATCATTTGGAACCTAGTGTTACTCTGGCCTTTAGTTATAATTGTAACAAGCCTGATTAACTAGTTTCTTAGGCCACTGTATATGAGAAATAGCCACATAAAGGAAGGAATGCTGAGGTCAAAAACATTGTCAGTATGATAGCCAAAGCCTAAGAGTAAGTGATGAGGCAGAAAATTCCATCAATAATGGACGCAAGAACAGGAGAGCTGAAGCCTTCAAATGTACCACACTTTTCAGGGCCCCTGACAGCACCAGGAAAAAGTCACAGACATTGACTGCAATCCTAGTTCTATCCAAGTTCACACTTAACCCAGGGCAAGTCCCCTCCCCTCCCTAGGACAAACTTCCACACCTTGATCATCAGAGGCCTGGGTGAGAGAACCTTCTAAGGATCTTTTCAGCTTGAAACTCTACGCTCATCCCAATAACCCTGATTTACTCAGAAAACACTGCTTCATTCCATGAGATCTGCTTCTGAAGGCAGCAGGGCAGGTAATCCATTTTAGAAGGAGCTCCAAATAAGAATGCAAATTAAAACAAATTTAGGTGCTTGAATGAAGTCAAGGGGTCTGCCCGAGGCCATGGCCTGGGAGTGAGGCATTCCAGGGCCAGCACCACCCTGCCCCGTGGGTGCCCCCCTCCACCAGTGGTGGCCACATACATGTTGTCGTGGGCAGCCTTCATGGCCTTGGCGGCAAAGCCCATGTTCTTGAGCACCTCGGTGTTGGTGTTGGCATTCTCCAGGGCCTCCCGCTGGAACTCAATGGTTGAGAGCGTACCGTCGATCTGTGCCAGCTGCTTTTCATACCTCTTCTTGCGCTTCAGTGCCTGGAGGGCCGCTGCATGGGGGAGAAAACAGGGTTTCAGAGAGCCCAGACACATGGCGACGACCTGGAGTTCACTAGAGTCTTCTTCCTAATTGTGATGGATGCATCGCAGTTTCTCCTTCCACTATAACAGACAGTTAATAATCTCTATACAAAGAGGACATTCCATTTTCTAAGAAAACTATACGAAATTCACATACTTCAAAATGCAGCTGGCACAGAAGCAAAAGTTCACACTCTCTGGTAATCACACACACAGACACACACACATGAATCAAAGCATGGAGAGGCATCCAGAAAAAGAATGTGCTTTGAAGTCAAATTGCCTTAAATGGTTCAAACCCCAGCTCACAACCTTAGTAAGCTACTTAGCCTCTCTGATAGGTTCACTGTGAGAAGGAAATGAGATAACATCTAAAAATACCTAGCACAACATTAAACATAGTGGACACCCAAAAAACCCCAGCAGTTCTAATTATTATAAAGCTTTAGAGTGTCATCATTTTATGTCAACTGAATTACAAAATAATAAATAATGACTATAGCAAATACTGGATCATTTGGGGTTAAAATGTTCTCTCACATACAGCAACAACTGTAAATTGTTATAATACTTCTGAAAAGTAACATGGCAACACATAGCAACAGCCAGAACGTTGTTCCTGCCCTCTGACCCAGTAATTTCCTTCTGGAAATGTATTCAACAAAAGCAAAAAGGCCTTTGCCTGGAGATGGTAACTACAGCTTTCTCTATCAGAGAGAACAGAGCACAACTGAAATAAATCATTAGAATCTGACCATTTGGTCAGATCAATGCCATCGTCTATCTTAGCCTCCTGGCGTGTGAAGCCTGTAGAGATCATCCTGTTTCAAGGTCCAGTCAAAGCACGCAATTTGACCAAGGTGAACTGGTAGCAGGGCAAGAGCCAAAATCACATCTCCCTACTCAGAACCCAAGATTCCCTCCCCTTAGTCTTTAGTTCCCCGCTTTACACTAAAGAGTGTCTTCAGCTGGGCATTGAAGCCAGGAGGCAGCTCCGCACAGACTGAAGCAGAAGGACAGGCTGGCAGGGAAGCTGCCCGGCACCTGACTTGGTCCGGACAGCACTCACCTCACATAGGTTCGTATACACATACGCACTGACACACCTGTGCTCCCCTGTGTCCCCAAGCTCCACACCAAAGCCACCTCCTGCAGGCTGTCGGTAATAGTCAATCACCTCCCTGACAGGACTGTGGTCTCTCCATATGTCACCTGAATAGGCCCCTTACGCCTTCCACTAAAGCTTCCTGTTAGCCTAGGATTGCATCCTGAGAACCATTTGCCAAGGGAAAAAAGCCTAGGCCTGCATGTAAGTCCAGAGCACCTCCAAAAGCAGCAGGTAAAACCAACAGGAAAATTCCTCCCAAAGGATAAAGCAAGCTAAAGAAACAGTGCAAAAAACCTGAAAACAATTAAATGTGTTAATAGCTGAAAAGCTATTCAACCTGTTATCTCTCTGATTCTGGTATGAATGGCCAGAATGGCCTAAGACGTCAAGAAATCCAACCTGCAGTCACACCCAAGATACCTAAGACCCTTTGCTGAACATCTTCACCTCTGCTGGTACTAAGTCATGCCTGCCAAGCAAATACCTCACAACAGCAACCCTTTAGGGTAGAAATAACCATCCTTTTTAGCAGATGAGGAAACAGGTCCAGAGAGGCTAAGTAACTCAGGTAACCAAGTGGTAGGAGGCAGAGAGGGGATTAAGCCAGTTATGGAACTTCAAAGACCATGCCCTGCCATTCTGTTATGTCTCCCACTTAATGAAAAAGGCAGGACCCTGCCCTGGAGGAGCCATCCAGCCCAGCAGGGAGTGTCAAGGGAACTGTGGGGCCACAGAAGAGGAAGTACAAATTCAGCCACGTCCTTCCCTTGCTTAGAAACCCTCAACAGCTCCTTCTGCCCACAGGTTAAAGCCTCTGCGTGGTTTATCATGGCCTGCGAGGTCCCATGGGACGCAAGGGACTGGGATTCTCACAAGCCAGGTCTGGAAGCCCCAGCACCAGGCCTGTATCCCTTTGCCACTGACCATCACCGCAGAGGGAAGGTCTCCAGGGAGAGCCCTGGTATCTAAGTGCTCAGGCCCGAGGCTGCTTCCTCCTGACTTTCTTTATGCTGTGCTGCTTTTCCACAGAAACTGACCTAGACACACCCCAGTCAACAAGTGATTCTCAAGCGTTCTCAGGCCAACGTCCCACATGTGCCCCTTTCCCAGGTCCTCCTCAGCTGTCCCCGCCACCCATGGCATAGCCCAGCCTAAAACAACTTGCCCACCAGTCAAGACTCAACAAGGTGTTCTGAGGTATTAAACGGAATTTCCAATTTCACCTGGGTTTTTTTTTTAAGTTTGTCATATATTCTATGTAGGGGTCCTCATGTGGGCTACAGCCATATTTTATCTCCTGTGCACTTCTGACTCAAAGGAGAAATGATAATGTCTCACTGAAATACTGGCCGAAACATTTGGCAGGATTCTTTCCCTGCCTTCATATTGATCCATAAAACAGGAACTTTTCCCTCCATCCTCACCATGAGGTGTGCCCTCTCTGAGAGGAGGAAAAGGTCCTTAGCAGATAGCCCGGCCCTCCGGGGCTCCCCCTCCTGCCTGAAGGGTTCACTCAGTCTCTTCCCCTCCTTGCGGTGAACTCTCCAGGATGGCCTGGCAGAAACAGTTCATTTGTTTACTCCAATCTATCTCTTGTGTGTACTTCTCAACTAGTTGAGAATCCCAAAGAGAAAGGGTACATCTGAACCACTCTGTATCTTAACAAACCTGTGGCACAGTAGTGAAGTATAACTTTGGGCAAACTAAATGAGTAAAATGCTGCTCTTTTTGTAGACTGTTACACTTCAAGTAAAACATCCTCCATCCCAACCTTACTGCTGACCACAAAGATTTGCTTCTGTATATAGCCAAGTCAATGCCAGACCTAATGTTTTATATAAATATGTGCTAGCTCTTAGTATCTTGCTTTATACTTCTCCAAATTCCTGGTGGTTGGGTTAAAAAAACAAGTACTGCGTTCTCACTATAAGGGAAAAAATGTAATCATATGAAGTGATGGATGTTAACTAAATGTATTTTGGTAATCATTTCACAATATACACATATATCAAATCATTATGTTGTACTCCTAAAACTAATATAATGCTATATGTCAATTACATCTCAATAAAACTGGGGAAAAATGAAAACAAAACAAAACAAGTACTGGGTTAACAAGGAGTTCATCTAAACCAAATATTCAAAGAGATGCCCAAATAAATCCCTTTTCTGCCACAGAATGCCCCTCTCCCTACCCCATGTCATTCATTAACACAATGCTTTAACAACTGAAATCTAACCCAAGCCAATAGAAGTTTAAAAGGTTGCTTTTAGATGGAAAAAATAGTCCTTGGAATCTCCATATTTAATTATGCCTTTGCTGGTTCCAAGAGAGTAATTACAGCAGCAATTACAGAATCTAATAACCAGCTTTATTGGCTCTGAAAGCTGAAGCAAAAACAAATCCAACCATGTTGAAATAAACATTGGTCTCCAGACAGTTGCTTCATTAGACACTCTAAACAGCTATTTGGAGAAAAAATACAGAAGAGATACCCTAAGAAGCAGACAGACTAGTCAAAAAGACATTCACCCGGGACCAGCAAGGCATCTGTTGGTGACTGCAGAGAAACCATTTTCAGAGAATGCTTCAGTTCAACTAGGTAGGACATTCCTTTCTCCTTGGCAAAGGCAGGCTTGACTTCTCTTTGAAGGGTTGCTGAGGAGGGCAAGTTTGTCTGCTTTGATTTGAGGGCATTCAGAATAAGGGCCATTAGCCTTGGGCATCTAACAAATGCTAAGATGTCATAAGTGTATACTAACAACCAGTACAGAGAGATTCACACACTGGGGAGAAGGAGGGTCCTTGCACTGAATGAATGATGGTGTCTAGAGTCCTTTCAAAAACTGAATTCATGCATCATGATTACATCTGAATTCATGCAGAGAAGGTCCAAGGGCCAGGAGAGGAGGCAAGCGCTGGTTCTTTCCCACTCTCAGCATGAACTACACAGCAAATACAAACACACTCCAGAGGACACTTACACACAAATGCAACGCTAAGTGAGAATTCTGGAGAACCCTTAGCAGCCTGGTCACAGCAGGGCTGGCAGGCAGGGAGCCGAATGAAGCTGAGGAAACCCTGCTTTGCCTGCCTCCAGCAATCAGTCAGATGCTCCTTGCCCATCGTGCCCTTGAATAAACCTCAGATGTTCAGGGTGCTCTCAGCCAGGAGAACCACACCTGGCCTTCAAGCCACTAGTCACTTTGTTGAGTCACCTGTCATCTGCCCTGTGTATGTTGACAAGAAAAGACTTACAGTCGAAACTACAGAGTTAACCACCAATGTCAAAGAAACTCATCCTCCTTCAGTGATGGTTACTAGCAAGCACCCCTGCACCACATGGCATCAGATGTCCTGCCAAACCCTGACCAAATAAGAGTTACAATCCTGGCATCAAAGGCAGACGGGGCTTGAAGGACTCTTTGGAGATACTGAAGTTCAACTCGTCGTCTTACATAACTGAGAATAAACAATGTTCAGAAAAGGTGAGACAGCCTGCCAGGATCCTGCAGCAAGTCAGAAGAAGAATCAGGACTAGAACCCAGGTCTGCAGCCCAGGGCTCTTTCCATTACGTCGGTTATCTCCAAATAAAGTCGCTATAAATAAATCAGCAGTTTCCCCGCCATAAGGAAACCAGACTCCTAACATTCTTTCTCCAATCTCCAAACTCTGACTTTCACAAACCCCGACTTTCGCAAACCCCACTTAAAACCTCATGCTGATGCATTAAAGAACTGGAATGCTACCCAATATGCTTCCTAAATCTCCAGTTAGAAGAAAAAGAAAAACTAACAGAAAAGAAGTGCTGGTCTGCCTAGTTCCAGAGTACCTTCCCCAAATGCATGCTGTTGATCCTGCCTGCAGTCAGAAGACGGGCACAGGGCCGGGCTCTCGTTTCTCTACTCTGCATAAAGGTGGCAGGAACCTACAGAAAGGTCTCTGAAACCAAAATGCACCTTTAAGCCTAGATGGAGGCGGTTTTGTGTTCACTGTCACTCAGTGTCCCAAGCTCACCTGCAGAAAAGAGTGCCTCATCTTTCAAAAGCCTTGGAATGCTGCTCCTGACACTGTGGGAGTTATTCCCACACAGCTGGAGAGTTCAGGCTAGAGGTGCAGACAGCATTTTTCAGAGCAGCCTCGTTCTCTGTGATGTATCTCCCAGTTCCCCTAATTTGCTCTCCGTGGCCTGGAGCTAATGCACGCCATTCAGCGGTGGTAAAATAAGTACTTGTGTACGACCAGGAAAGTAGAGTCTGAAACCCTGCTGACTTCATCAGCAAATACACAGGAAGTACAGTACTCGCTGCAAGGGAAAATTCTAGAGAGAAAGAAAGAAGCCCCTTATCTGTTGCTTATGGACTAAAATAAAAGAAATAAGCCTCCCAATTAACATACCAACAGAATAGCAAACTGCTCCAAAATCATTTAACCAGTACATAGAAAGTATGTTCTGCAAAAGGAAGGTAAAGGCAAGATAAGACACGTTCAAATAAGCTTAGGAAATGCTGGGTTGCATCAAATTACAATGGTCATTTAGGGAGTCCAGTTGTCCAGCTGTGAGTTTCAGCTCCACTATCAAGTAAACCCTAAGCAAATTACTTAACCTCACTAATCCTCAGATAATAATAATACTCACCTCATAGTTATTGTGAGGATTAAAATGAGACATGTATGTGAAGCTCCTGGCCTTTGGCCAGACAGACATTCATGTTTAATAAATGTTGGTCACTGGTATTAACTGCCGGACTTCTCAGAGCCTATTTTAGTACAAAGAGAACCAGGGCCACTACCACTCCCTGCCACCCTACCCCACCAAAAAAAACAGCTTGGGAAAAAACAATTTAAAACCACCCTGATTATTTAGCCAACACAAGCTTCATCAACTTTGGTCCTGGATGACTTGTACCAGCACTGGGGCACAGAGAAAACAGCATGGGGCTTGGTGTCAGAATCCTGGCCTAGACACAGGTCTAGGGTAAGTCATTTCACCTCTTCATCAAATAGAAGATGGGAGTGAAACAGCTACCCCAAGGATGAATGAGAATGATAATCTCTTCAAAAATACTTGATAAAATATGAGCATTCTCTCCATCTTGCCCATTTATTTCCCCTTCTGCATCCCCCAAGCTCCTTGCCTGTGTCTGACATTCTCTCTGGGGAGTTTTGGATCTTCCTGTCCCTCCCTCAGCCCAGTGAGTCTCTCCAAGAAAGGGTGTAAAGCTGTGGCACAGTAGAGAGATGTAACAGCAGTTAACACTTATGAGGAGCTTCCTAGGTGCCAGGCACCATGACTTGTGCTTTACACGCTCACCGGCCCCCCATAACAACCCTATGTGGTAGGTACTATTAGTGTCCCATTTGACAGATAGGGAAATTGAGGCACAGAGAGTTTATCACCTGCCCAAGTCATACAAGCAGGCAGTGACAGGCCTGGATCAATGCCAGGTTGCCTATCTGCAAAGGGCATGTATTTACAGAGGAATCTTTACCCTGCACCAGCTGGCCTGCTTCTGCCTAACCCTGGGGATCTGAGAGCCTCTGTGCCTCTCCACCCAACTGATTCTAAAAGCCAGCAGTCTGGCACCAAAGGCATCCAAGGGGCAGCTCAGCCTGCCCAGAAACCCCTGACTAATTAGTAATCCATCAGGGTAGGCAGTAAAAGCCTCTGACTAAAAAAAAAAATTCTAGTGGATTTTAAATGATAAATTCTAAGCATTTTACCAGGCTCTCTGAGTTTGGGATGACAATTCTACATAGTTAGGGAGTTTGCAGTGAAGTATTTTTTGTTTTTTTCTGTTTTAAAGAATAAATAAATGTCTTCTTTCCTCATGCCTGCCCTATGTCTTTCCTATACCACAAGCTCCTCAAGGGTGGAACCTACATTCTGTGGCCCTAACAGCACTGAGATAGGGAGAGAGGGCACTCCAGAATGCCCAGTGTTGCCCTGTCATTTTTTCTAAGGCCAGTGGGCTGGGCCCTCTGTCTTCTTATCCTATAATGGCCTCAAGATCTTTTCCAAGACCTAAAATGACCTTCCCTCTATATTCTAGAAGACCTAGGGGACCATAGCTACAAGATCTTGATAAAGTTTCCCAAACTTCTGTCACTTACCCACTTTCTGTGTTAACCCCTACTGGGATGCCTAGAACTTTAAAACCAAAGGTCTATAGGCTTGTTTAAGGGACAGTGAGCCTGGGACCTCCGCTGTGACTACAGCTGGAGAGAGGTAACAGAGACTCAGAGTGAACAGCAGACTGTTCCAGACGGGGCCAGTAGGAGTGGCCTGGGCCATAAGGAGGAAAAGAAAATAGCCAAGAGGAGTCAGGCTCACCCAAGGGAATAGTGCAAAGGCCTGTGTGGCTACCTCCTCCTTTCCTTGAAAGGGCAGCTGATGGCTTCCCACAGCTCTGCTGCAGCTAGGTTCAATTTGGGTAGGAAGAGAAGATGTTTCACTTCCCAGAAACAGGAGGCATCCAGGAAGTACCTCTTTGTGATAAGGGCAACTCAGGGCCAGGCTGGGGGAACAAGGATCCCAGGAAGGAAAGTGATCTGCCCTTGGTGATCAAGGGCCACAGTCAGACGGCCTGTGTCCTGGGAGGTGAGGCAAGGTTCTTTCCTGTGTGGCAACCAGGTCATAGAATTTCATTTAAACAGCTATCAGAGGCTAAAACTGAACACCCATACAGCTCAAATATTTGTCTTAGTTGTCCCATGTCTTAATGTGTAAATCTGGATGTTACATATTTCAGACGAAAATCCAGATTTTTGGCTTCCTTTTGAAAATGCAGATTATCTGGCAATACTGAGCCCACGTTGCTGTCTGGCAACAACTGAGTAGAGTTAAGTAGTAGCCATCCTCTTAGAAGGGGCACAAACTCTCCAGTTCACTGCAGCACCTACGGCTGCCCACCACCTTACACCTGATCACCTGTAACATCTGACATCAATCTTAGTTCTAGGGGACAATCCCTTGCCTTTAGGCAGTTACAGTTATGCCCAATTTAAAGACATGCAACTGAAGCCACAACGGCTCAACAACTTGCTCAAGGCCACATGGTTATAGACATAATGGCCAAGGAAGAATCCAGGTGCCCTGCCACTGGGACAGTGCTCCTTCCACTATTCCTGGGGAGACTTCTGACTAAACAGAACCTGTAACACAGATTTTGTGTTCCTGGATTCGGCTTCTAAATCTAACTCTGCCATGACCAAATCACATCACTTGGCAAGGACTCTGATTTCTTAGGGCCTCAGAATCCTCATCGAGAATGTAAGAAGAATGGACTCTCTTCTCTTCTCTGCCATCCTACGTGAGGATGAATTTGCTCCTCGCCATGACTTCTCACAAGACTTTCAGGATCAAGCAATTCCTGGCCAAGAAACAAAAGCAGACTTGTCCCATTCCCCAATGGATTCGAATGAAAACTGGTAACAATATCAGGTACAATTCCAAGAGAAGACATTGGAGAAAAACCAAGCTGGGTCTATAAGGAGCCCTGCATATGAGGTGGCACACATATTTATGCTGTGTCAAGGTACTTGGATCCTACCATATCACTCTGAAAACATCATTACTATCTGAATGGCTGGATGTGTTTAATTGGGAAAATGATTTTTCTCTTTGTGTCAGTGTTTCTGCACTAGTGCTCTGGTTTAGTATTAAATATGTGAGACTTTTGTTGGAAAAAAAAAAAAGAACATAAGAAGAATGGATCAGGGCAGGAGGCTATAGCTCAGTGGTAAAAGCGCGTGCTTAGCATGCACGAGGTCCTGGGTTCAATCTCCAGTACTTCCATTAAAAAATTAATAAATAAACCTAATTACCTACCCCCCCCCAAAACCACAAATTTTTAAAAAGGAACAACAGCAACAAACCCCACTTCCAAAAAAAAGAATGGCTTCATTCCAAGATCTTCCTCCAGCTCTAACAATATATGAACCTATATAGTTATAACACTTTTTTTTAAAGACTCAAATTGAGTTTTCTAGACATTAAAATTATTGGATGGGATTAACAGCAGATTGACATTGCAGAAGAAAAGCCTTGTAAACTTGAAGACAGGGCAGTAGAAACTACCCAAAATGAAACATAGTAAAAAATAATTTTTAAAATGAGAAGAGCATCAATGTGCTGTGAGATAACTGCAAGCAGCCTATGTAAGTGTAACTGAAGTCCTCAAAGGAGAGGACAAATGAACAGTTCACGAATTAATGGCCAAAATTTTTCCAATTTGCTAAAACGCAAAACCCCACAGATCCAAGAAGTTCAACAAACCCTGAGCATTAGAAACATGAAGAAAACTATACCAAAGCACACTATTGTAAAATTGCTCAAAACCAGTGATAAAATCATAAAAACAGACAAAGGAAAAAAAAATACACATGACATACAAAGCAACAAAGAGAAGAATGACAGAGATTTCACATAAGAAACAACGCTAGTAAGAAGACGGTAGAGCACTATTTTTTAAGTACCAAAAAGAAATAAACCCTGTCAACCTAGAATTCTAAACACAGTGAAATCTTTTAAAAACAAAGGCAAAATAAAGATTTTGTCAGGCAAGGAATAGGTGAAAGAATTCAACACTAGCAGATCCATACAACATATTTTAAAGAAAGTCCTTTAGGCAGAAGGAAATGATACCAAATGGATATAGCTCTACACAGAGGTATGATGAACACCACGAAGGATAAATACTTGGCTAAACATATAAGACTTTTTAATTATTTCAACCTCTTTTAAAAAAAATGTACTGTTGGGTTTATAACATATGTAAAAGCAAACATATGACAAAAAAAGCACGTATGCCAGGAGAAGAGAAATGAGAGTGTAAATATTTATATACCTAATAACAGAGTTTTAAAATACAAGAAGCAAAAATGTATAGAACTGCAAGGATAAACAGACAAATCTACAATTACAGTCAGATTTCAATACCCTTATCAATATAACTGATAGAATGAGCAGACAGAGAATCGTCAGTAAGGATACTGAAGCCTTGAACAGCACAAAATCAACAAACTTGTCCTGACATTTATAAAACACTCCACTACCAACAGAATACTCATTCTGTTCATGTGTATACGAACATTTACCAAGATGGACCATATTTTGAGCCATAATACTAGTCTTAATAAATTTTAAAAGGCTTCCAGTCATACCAAGTGTGTTGTCTGACCACAATAAAATTAAATGATACATCATAAACAGAAGATCTCTGGAAAATTTCCAAATATTTGGAAACTAAATAACATATTGCTAAATAACCCATAGATCAAAAAAGAAATACAATGAGAAATTACAAAATCTTTAGAACTGAATGAAATGAAAACACATATCAAGATTTCTGAGAAAGCAGCACTTAGGGGAAATTTTATAGCACTAAATGCCTATATTAGAAAAGAAGAAAAACCTCAAATCAGTGTCCTCAGTTTCTACCCTAAGAAACTAGAAGAAAAAATGAAACCCAAAGTAAGCAGAAGAAAGGCAATGAAGATCAAAGTGAAAATAAATAAAACAGAATATAGAGAGATGTAAACTAGACTTACTGTAGTGATCATTTATTGGATCACCACTTATTGTAATGATCATACACACACACACACACACATAACAATGTTATATGCCAATTATATCTCAACAAATTTTTTAAATAAGTAAAAAATAAAACAGAAAACAAATAACAGAAGTCAATGAAATAAAAATCTGGTTCTTTACGAAGAAAAATATTGAACTTCTAATATCAGGAATGATACATGTGACATCATTACAGATTCCACTGATACGAAAAGGAAAAGAAGGGAATATTATGAACAACTTCATGCCAATAATTCTGACAACTTAGAATGACAAATACCTTGTACGACCCAAATTCACACTCCTTCTACTATACCAGGAATCACACTTTGTTCACACTTTGCCATGGAAGCACGAACAAAAATGATACAGCCCCAAGGCTGAAGAAGCTCACAAACCAGCAGACAGATGGACAAAGTGATATGATGAGAGATAAACACAGGGCACTGTGGGAGCCCAAAGGAGAAGAACCTAACTTTTGGAGTTATCACACGTTTTGAAGAATGATAAGAGAGAGTTAAGAGGGATACATCCCAGTCAGGAGGAACAGAGAGGAAAGAGAGAATGAGGGAGGGAGCAAAGAAAGGTAAAAGCCCAAGAGAGAAATTCAACAACAGGCTTGTCTTATTAAGGAGCTGCTCTGGACTTCATGCCAGGGTTAGAGGGAAGACACTGAAAGATTCTAAGCAGGCCAAGAATGTGATCAGATTTGCATTTGAGAAAGATCTCTCTAGCTGCTGTGGGGAGAAAGGGCTGGCAACTACTACAATAATCCAAGGGGTTTGGGTTTAAGGGAGTGACCTAAGGCCGCAGCAGAGGGGCTGACCAGAAGAAAATGAACTTACACCTGGAGAGAAGGCTCCATGGGGCTGTATCACTTGTTTGAATGAGCAGAGGAAGGAAATGGAGAGGGAGTCAGGAACAACTTCCAGGCTCCTGGCAGAGGCAACCAGGTGATTGAGATGCTATTTCTCACAGAGACTAGTGACTCAGGGGAGAGATGATGAAGCAGGAAGGAAAAATCATTCTCACCAAGTCTTTCTGTGGAGTTGTGAACTTCAAAATTCAAATTAGTACCTGATATTTGAATTAATATTCTCTAAATCCATGAAGACAAAGAAGTTCATGGACTTCTGGGTGGATCAAATCTAAATAACTTCTTTAAAAACTCTAAAGAGCACGGGATTCAAAAGTAACCTAATCACTGCCCTTTCTGCATATGTGTCAGGAGAATATACAGGTATGTGTTTTTAATTTACAGAGACCATCTCTGGGCCTTTTAACTGGCTGCCTCATGGAGGGGCACTGAACAGCTGGGGCAGGAAAGGCACTTTTTAAATCATGTACCATTTACATGATTATCTAACCGAAACAAAAAAGTAACAAATAAAACTGCCAATTTCTTCCCCACCTGTAGCTATGAAAAGTCAGTTATATTTAAAACAGCAAACATCTACTAAGAATAACTTAACTAAGCCCAGCACTGGAACTGTGGTCTGGTCCCACCAGGAAGTGAAGGCATTGACTGAGCTCCTCATCATACCCGCCAGGTCCCAGGATGGATGCTCTCAGCGGGCTTACTCAGGGTGACCAGGTTCTTGGCTGGGACAGAGGGGAAGCAGAACGTGGTTTCTGTTCTCAGGCTGGGATGAAATGTTTCTTTCCCAGCTGGCTTTTCTTCCTCTGCTTCCAGCTGAATCTGTGCCAAAAAGAGCCCCCTTCTGCCTGAGCAAGCACGAGAGCACCCTGGCAACTGAGATGACAACAAAGGTCTGGGGGCTGGGATCTTTGGTGGGGAAGTGAGGGGGGGAAGAGGGAAATGCCAGCAGAAAACACTTTTTAGGGTTTCTCCAAAGTAAGACAGAAAAGCAAACCAGCTTTTTATCCTTTTAGAATCAGAGACACTTGATAAGAGGGTTGTAGAGACAAATAGCAGCAAGGGATGGAGGGCAAGAGGGGCCACAGGAAGCTAGTGCCTCTCTGGGAAAAGACAGTCTTGCCTTGGTCCACAAAAAATGGGGGCACAGAACCTCAGAGTCCTAGAACCTATTGAGTATCTCCACTTTCACACCACCAGTAATTTAACTAGAATGTAAGTTCCTAGGAGGAGGGACTGTATCTCTACTCAGTATCTTTGGTACATAGTAGGTGCTCAGTGAGGGATGGTTTGCTGCACAAACACACTCTTGGGGAATAAATCCAACCTTGTTTGTACAGACGGGAAAACTAAGGTCCAGGGACGTTCAGGCATGGCATAGGTGCTCAGTAAATCCCTGCTGAACAAAGCCTAGTGGAGGAGTGGACCTCAGACCAGAACCCAGGTCTCCAGTCGTCTCCATAAGCTCTCCTGGGGCTGGGAAAGAACAGATGAGCAGGAGCAGTGAGCTCTACCAGGGAGGAGGAGAAAAGTGCAGGGGCAGTTGTTCTCCTAAGAACCAACCCCCTCAAACCCCAGCCTTTGCAAATAGACCCTGCCTCCCTGGCCATAGGGGTGGAGGAGGCTTGTGATGCAAGCTGGGCTGCAGAACAGCCCCCTCCTCCATTATGTTGATTGGTCTAGTCATGAACACATGACCCAAGCAGTCAATCAGATTCGTTTTCTGGAATCTGCTAGAGATTCCAGAGGACAGAAATAGGGGCAGGAGATATCAATTCTTTTACCTCCAGGATTCAAAGCTGTAAGCCAGAGCAGCCTGCACACATGGCCCAGACTCACAAGGAAGTCAGTTAAGTAACATGCGGAGAGAGACCAGCTCCACCCTGCCCTTTCCCACATTCATGTGAGTCAGTAAGTTCCCCTTCAACTGCAACTAAAAACAAACTGGCTGATTCAAGAAATGACGTAGAACAGGAAAACAAGAGAAGTAGGAGCAGGGATTCTCAATCTGGGTTCTGGAATCCCTAATACAACATGTGCAATTTCACATGTACTGTATGTATAGTTTTCTGAGGCACTTAACTGGATTTTCAAAAGGATCCCCCAAAGAGTTAAATGTGGGAGCTAGAGCAAAAGGAGACAGATATTCCCACAGCCAGGACCTCTTGGATTTATCAGGAGTTCTTGATTGGTCCACCAAGTTCTATAGATCAACTTTCTTGCTATTTCCATCTCCCAACCCTGCTACCCCGAACTTCCTCCAGCACAGACCTTACTGCCTCCAGGAAGATAACAACAGAATTGACATTTCCTTCTAGCTACTCTCTGCCCTCAGCAATTTGTGTGTGTGTGTGTGTGTGTGTGTGTGTGTGTGTGTGTGTGTGTGTGAGCTGGGTTACCCCAAGTTCTCAGTAGGGTGATCATATACCTGGTTTTCCTGGGACAGTCCGTTTATATCTGATGTACCACAGTAATTATAATGGCACCCTCTTTGACTCTTAGTGCCTGGTTTGGATGACATAAGGTGACCTTACCTCCCAGGGTGAGAACTTCCCTCTTCCTTTTTCTTCCCAGTCACAGATCCTGTCTCATGGTAGGGAGATGCATATAGTAAAGTTCTGAGTTCATGAGTTCTGAGGAGCTCAGGGCAAAAGGAGGGATTAGAGTTAAAGAGCATCTCAAGAGGACAGGGCGATTTCTTCCCCTTCATGCACCCTGCCAGCCACCTAGGTCAGGGGGATAAGGTGGGAGTTTGGCTAAAGTCAGGTTTCCTGCTTCATTTCTACACTCACTCTCCCTGACTGAGGAGCCAGGTGGTTAGCAATTCCCACCTCCTCCCCCATAGCCATTTGCCACCCCTCCCAATTCTGGCAGACGCGGATCAAGGATGCAACATGGAAGGCAACTTTAGCCTCTCCCTTCTTCAGGGCTAGAAGAGACTTTGCCCACACAGAAATGATCAGCCTAAGTCACAGCTCCTAGTTCTTCAGCACACTGAGGGAAGGAAGGCCCCTCCCAGCAGCTAGAGCAAAGAAGACCCAAGAGCAAGAGGATCATATCCAGGGTAGGGCTTTGTGTGGGATCAGCTGGGTGTGTGCTGGGTGGTTGCTCACTAGGTTGAGGGTTGGGCTGTGGGACCTGGATGCGTGTGTGTGTGAGAAGGGGTTAGGGATGCCCCCTCCCATCCGTTCTCCACTTGTCATCTGTGGTCTTTCTAAACACGAACCTTAACATTTCACTCCCCTGCCTAGAAAACCCCATACTGACTTCATTCTCTACAGCCTCCTCAGGCTTCTAGCTCTTCCCACCCTTCTCATACTTCATCTGGCTAGCTCCACTGGGCTGTCCAGGCAGCAGCTTCTTGATTACTCCACTCCCCCAGACCAGGCTGGGACCTGCGTGCTCCTGCACCAGCCCTTGGGGAAGGCTGCCCAAAAACACTAACACTGTGCTGTAACTGACATCCCCCTAGACAGCCCAGTGAACCTCCGGCGGACAGTCCCTGGTATAGATGAGGTACTCAAGCCTACGTGTCAGTTGAATGAATGAGGAGTAAGCAATGCCTATAGTCTGGCCAATCACTCTGTCTCAGCCAGTGGTTTTCAAGGACCCCTGGGCTTAGAGAAAATGTTTCAGAGGTTTTTCAAACAACTAAATATTTTCTACCAAGCCAGAAGGATTTAAACTACCCAAGGACCTGCATTCATTGCTTTTCCACATATGAGGTTATTTGAACCATGTACGGCTGCTAAAAAAGTTTTTAAACTACCTCAAGGGACTAAAAACCCCAGCAACAGCCTGAGACCCTGACAACTCTGAGAGGGAGCTCTAATGAGATTTTTACCCTTGTCAGACCCCACTCTGTTTATGCCATCACAAGACCCCCACTGGTCTAACTCCTAGGGTCAATAAGAAAGGAAAGAAGGAACCAGTTCCTGGCTCCAACCTCCTGAGAATGTAATACAGAAAGTGATAGTAATTCTCTATTTGTGTTCTTTGAAAAGCTTTTGAACAGACATGCTAATAATGGCAGATCCAGATGATCTAAGTCTCTTATATTTCCAAGACACAGTAACTCATCAGAACCTGAACAAGATTCAGCCAGACTGAGCTGTCTATCCCTCTTTCTTTCCTAACTACTGTCTGAACATGGACTAAGATATAACTCTGCATGTTCAGATGTCCTAGTGTGTTATCCCTTCATGTTGACCTTGTCTCGGGTACTGGTCTTCACTACTTCAGGAGATTCTTTAAAGAAAGGGATCATCTTGCATCTACTTTGGAATGGCCTTCTCCCCTCCTTTATTAGTAATTAAAACAAAACCCCAAAACTTGTTTCTCACACATGAAAAAAGATCAGAAAAGTCCTTCTTGGGTCTGTTTTCATTTAAGACACAGAAAATTCTATGATTTAACTATGCAACCAAAGGGGGCAGAGAAATTCAGGCCAAAATTAACTCACAGAAGACCTGTGGGCTTATGAATTTTAAAACCCAAGAGAGAAGGGAAGTCAGCACCTAAGAGCCTGGGGGCCAAACAAGTGGAGGGGGGAGTGCCTCTCGGCTTTGCTCCCCATTATACTGCCTGAGTTCTCTCCTGCTTCCCAGCAGAGAAGGAAAGCTGAGCAAACCCCATGCTGTGGATTTTCAGCTGGGCCTCCACCTCTCCAAGTTCCCAGCCTGGCCTGAGAATGCAAACAACTGGCTGAGAAGGGACTGAAAGTCCATAATCTGGCCCTTTCCTATATTTATAAACAGTGGGGGGGAATCAGGAAAATTCTATGTCTACATAAATACACACAAATTCTCCTCTCCCAGCAAGAGGCAGCCTCTCTCCTCCAAGCTGCCTCTCATAGCCCTTGTCTTTCTCCCCTGGATCCTAGTCACAATCCCTGATGGGCTGAGAGCCAAGACAGAGGCCACACTTACTCATTTCTGTACTCCCAGCCCAGAGCCCTACACTACTAGGTGTTTAGGAAACATATGTTGAGAGTAACAGAAGGGAAATATAATGGCCTCTGAGATTCTTAAATGGGCCAGAGTAAACAAATACTGCTCTCTTCTCAAGTTCTGAGCTACTATAAAAATCAAGACTGCTAGAGTGCTGAAAGTGCTCAGTATCTTGATCTGGGTGGTGGTTACATGCTTGTATGCATCTGTAAAAATTCACTAAACTGTACACTTAAGATTTGTCTGCTTTACCATAAATAAGTTACACTTCAATAAAAAGGAAAAAAAAATCAACACCAAAAATCGCTATTTATATGTGAACTCTTTCCCAAGTCTCTTTATAGACTTCCTAGTCTTCTAGAGTCCTGTAAAATGGACTTATTCTGATCCCTTGCACAGGAGGATCCTGTGAGGCAGGGAAAGACAGCCTGGCTATATGGAGAGTCAAGAATATAGCAACAAAACCCTGGGGTTGTGATCCTCCATGCAGCCCAGTCTGCAAAACCACCAAAAGCCAGTTGTAACTCAAAAGAAAACAACCCTCTAAAATAGTAGCTGTTTGTTCCATCTCTCCTGTCAGCTGGACTTCTTACATGGCAACTTTAGTTTTATTTTCAAAACCATTCTGGCAGGGTTGGGAACATGCCACCACAGCATTTGTTGAGAAGCAGTGAGGCACAACTCACTGGAATGAAGAGATAGGAGCTACAGGTTCCAGCCCCAGGTTGGCTTTCATGATCTGTGTCACTTTTAACAGGTCACCTAACCTCTCTGGGCCTGGGATGTCCCTCTGTATACAGGACAGATGAACTCTAAAGGTGTATGATTTTCCCAGAACTGTTTAGGAGACAAGAATGTAGTCTGAAAGTTAATAAAAGGGAGAGAACTGTTTTAATGGGAACTAGTACAGACTCGAGGTTTTAAGGGCTTTTAAAGGCTTTAATTTAGAACCAGGTGGGTAAATGTCTTCCATATTCCTAAGAGGCTTAGCTGCTCATAGTGGTGCCAGGATTTACGCTAAGCACATGAGGCCTTTGCAGTGAAGTCTATGGCTCTCCCTGAGGCTCCCAGTGTCATCCACAACTGCCGTCCTAAAGAGCAGATTTAATTAAAATGACTTAAGTCAGGCCAGCCCCTAGTAGATGGTTCCTTTCTCTGCTCTCCGTACACAGGAGACAAATCCCCTGAGTCCCGTGGCCCCAAAGGTGGGCTGGTGAGGAAATCAAGTCTTACCACAAGGAAGCACCCCCAGTATGCTTAACTGGTCAGTGTTGGGCTTTTGTTCAGCGCGGCTTGAGCCTGCTAAGCCCCAGCAGAAATCTGCAGCTCTCATTTGCCAGAAAGCTGGCAGTCAAGTCAGAGGCAGACTACTGATCCAAGGAGGAGAGATGCCCTCCGGCATTTGTGCCGTTCGCCTGGACGGAGGCCCAGGGGAGCAGCTAAAAACCATTATTCAGCTCTGGCCTCTGAACCAGGAAATCAAAATGGAAAATGTACAGCACCTTCTACAAAATAGTCTGTCACTGCCCTCGACTTTTACAACAAGCAGGGAGGTTCCCAAACTGTTAACAGACAAAATGAATGCTGAGCTGCTCCACCTTTATACATAGCAAAACTGCTTGGAGCAACACCTGGTTCTCTGGAGGATTTCTGTAATATGGCACTTGTTGACTCAGAGAACGTTAGAGCAGGAAGGAATCTTAGCATTCATTGACTCCATCCTTCTCATTTTATTGTTGAGAAAACAAAGACCCACAGTTGGGAAGGCACTTGCCCAAAGATACCAGTGAACAAGGTCAGAGCTAGAGCTAGGCTGCACAGTGTCTCTAAGTACTAGGACTCTGCTTGGGCATCCTGGGTGGAGGGAGCACTTGGGGAACAGGAAAGCTAACAGGAGGCTGGAGCTCAGTACACAGAGAGGAAAACAAAGAGTACTAGGATAATTTAATTTGTGACTAGGATAGCAGAATCCAGGCCGAACTTGAAATGCATGGCCTCAGAAACAGAGGTCCTTGTCATTAGCCAAAGGAAATAACTAGCTCTCTCTTGGCTCAAAGATAAACATAAAGGAATGATTAAATAACCTCAAAGATCACAATTCAGGGGGAGGATATAGCTCAGTGGTAGAGTCCTGGGTCAATCACCAGTACCTCCATTAAGAAGAAAGAAAGAAAAAGAAAGGAAGGAAGGAAGGAAGGAAGGAAGGAAGGAAGGAAGGAAGGAAGGAAGGAAGGAAGGAAGAAAAGAAAAAAACCTAATCACTTCCCCCAAAAAAAGAAAATTAAAAAAAAAACAAAACCAAAAAAACAGATGACAGCTAATTAAGTGAGCCAGCCAGGCAGCTGGGGATGAAACGCACACTATGAGGCAGCAAAGGACCTGATAATAAATCATCTAATCATATAATAAATGAGGCTAGGCCAAGCTGGTTTAGGTAGGAAATATTTATTTGCCTGCTTACCTTCAGAATGTAAACTGAGATACTCTCAGAGTGGATAAAAGCTGCTATTCTGCTTCTACCCAGCTGCCCAGGATGTGCTGGGCTCCAGGAAAAGCAGAAGGGAACCAGGAAGAAGTAATGAGAAAAAGTGTGGTAAGCCACCAGTCCTCCCTTATAAGGGACCAGCCCCTCTACCCACTTCATTCCCTCAAGGAATAATGAGTAGAAAGCCTACCAACGGGAAACTTCACCCGGGTGCTGCAGGAAGATGGCTGCTGGTCCTCAGTAAACTGCTCTCTAGACTAATGTGTCAGCCCTTTATGTCCTAAATTCAAGCTAACACAGATTCCTCAGCCTGGTGTCCAGGACATCCACAGGGAGGCCACAGCCTACCTTTCCACCTCTCATTCCACCTGAGCCACACTCCATAATCCCCCTACGTCTCCCACATACACACACAGCATATGCCAATCTCAGCACCTTGGCTCCCACAATCCTCTCTGCCCAGAATGACCCTAACCCCTTCTTGGTCCAAATCCCATTCATCTGTATCCCATACAGTCCCTTCACATGGAGTCTCTCACAATGGACACTCAAAATGTTGACTGAATTGGGTGGAACTTAATCTAACAACTGTTTTCCTTTTCCACTATCATCTGACAGAAACAAATAGCTCCCACCCTAGGATGCCAACCAGAGTCCCAGCTCCTAAGCCCGGAGTAGCTGGCTCTCTTTCAAGGACCATTTGTGTGGCCTGGCCTCTCTGCCTCTTCCCTCTGAAATAAGGAAGCTTGTCAGAGAAGCTGAGTGCCTCAAGATGAGAGACTTTGGAAACACAGATTCCCAAGTTCAAGGCCATTATTTTAAACTCCCCTTAGACCCATGCACCATTTACCAACTAATGCTAAGAACTTAAAGCTTGTTTCCAGCCAAATGCCTCTTTTATCACAAATGCCCCAGTGTGTAGCTGTTGAGAGCTGCACTGAGGACTCTGGGTAGCCTGTTGGCTTTTTATTTCCACAGAGTGTGGAGATTTCCATCTCGAGTGTGGCGATAGTTCATGGTTTCAGGGAAAGCCTGGAGTTTCAGGCCTGCTGTTCTCTCAAATCTCCTGGTATAATGCATCAATTGGTTCCCAACTTATGGTTGTGAGCCCATGGGGTTCACAGCTATCACTCCACTGCTCTGTGAATGTGCCGACCCAGCACTGCCTGTGCACTAAATGATGAATATTTCACACAATAATAAAAACAACACTTGACCACCTACTACCATTCATGTCAGACAGAGTCCTAGGACAGAGACACAAAATAGTGGGTATTCAATAAATACTGGTTGAAGAGGATTATGTACCTTCTCAATGAATCAGTATTAAAAGTACAACTATTATCATATGATTGTACTGGATATTTTTTGGATTAGATAAGAGTCCTCCAGCCTAGAAGACTGAGAGCCTCTGGGTTGTTGGGAGTCCTGGGTGGGAAAGATTCAGGTCTGACACCTAGTACTAGTCAGACTCCCAGAAAACAGAGCCAGGAGGCCCTGAGCTGTCTCGAGATGTTGGTTTCCTCAGCAGAACAACAAAAAGGTAGGATTAAAAGCACTCTACCAGGTCCTCCCAGCTCTGCTCTTTAACACTCCTCACCCTTAGGCCAAACTCTGAAGCTCTGGAGCTGTACCTGTGTGGCTTCACCAGCCCTAGAATTCTCAACCCTAGGTTCTCAATTGCAGGAGCTTTTGTCCCCCAGGGACATTCGGCAGTGTTTGGAGACATTTTTGGTTGTCACAACTCGGGGCAGGAGGTGCTATGGATCTCTAGTGAGTAGACGCCAAGGGTGCTGCTAACCATCCTGCAATGCTCAGGATAGCTCCCCCCAACGAAGAATTATCTGGTCCAAAATGTGCCAAGGTTGAGAAGAAACACTGCTCTACAGGCCATTGAGAAAAGGAGCTTACTGAGGTAAAGAAATGGAAACCAGGCTGGGAAATGCACAATGCTGATGTTGTAGCTGACCGTGAGTGAATGAATACAGTGAATAAAGGCTCTCAAACCATTCCAGACACGTACAAACAGTCTCCTCTCCTTCTTCTCTCTGGCACTAGTCCCACTGTGTTTAAGATGATCTAGTCACTCTAAGAACCCACAATCTTGTCCTCCTCAACCTAACCCATAGCCATTATTGACACAGAGCCTTTCGAGACTGAGCATAAATAAGAGGCAGCCAGGATGGTGCACGATGTGGCAGAAAAGCACTAGACTTGGAATCTAATGAAGGCTAGCCTAGACTCAGGCCCTAGAGAAACCACTTAATTGCTTTAAGCCTTAGTTTACTCCTCTGCAAAATGGGTTAAAATCACATTTTGCCCTATCTACCTAATAAAGCTTCTCTGAGTTTCAAAATAAGATCATGGATGTGAAAGTGTTTTGGAAGCCATAAATCCCAGCACAAATGTGAAGTATTCCCCTGCAGAATAACAGGTGCTCACACTGTGGAAGGAATATTGTAAAAATTAATTTCCAATAACAAAATTTTGTAAGTTATAAGCACTCAAGGTTATGGAGTCCTGGCCCCACAGAACATCCAAGATATTAGGGCCCGCTATGATGCAGCCCACCCCAGGATGCCCAAGGCTCCTGAATCAGCCCAGTGACTCAAGTAATCTGAACCCTGGCTTTCTTATGCCTAAATTGGTAGTGGTCAGCAGGGAAGGAGAGTAATACCACATAATACATGGGGGTGTTGAAAAGCTCAAACGTGATCAGGTTTGTAAAGTGCATGGCACTTCCCAAAAATGGAGCGAATGTTTTCATTTTCTGAAGATTTTTCTCCTGAAAAAATTTTTTTGCTTTGAAATATAATTTTGGGGGAATGATGAAAATAACTTAAGAAAAGGTGTTTCTATAATGCCATTTGTCCTTTACACCTCCAAAATTACCTCTAAAATCTAAGCATGAGAAGGGCTGTCAGCAGCTACCAGCCCTGTCTTCTAAGAGAAACAAACTGAATGCCAGGCTGATACCAGGTCCCTCCTTGGACATGGCCGCAGAAGGCTCGAGAGCCCGTTACAACTCAACAGCCAAATCTTCTAACTCCAGACTTACCACTTACTGCCCTTGTGCAAGATTCTAAAAGGAGAAAATGCTCTGGAGAGGTGAAAACAACTGATCCAGCTGATGGAGAATTAAGAAACTAATCTAATGTACTCTGGGGACATTGAGCTGATCAAACTCCTCACCCAAATGGGGAGCCTTTCAGGTGGCCTCATCTAAGTAGCAACTCCTCTTCAAACCTCTGCAGAGAATAGTAGCCAGGCTACCCACATGTGCAAGTCTTATTTTTGCTTTTACAAGTATCAGGTCTTCTACAGATTACAAACAAAGAACTTACAGTCCCTGCTCAGATAGTAAAGAGTCCACTCCTCAGGTTTATTCTTTTTGTAGGAAGTGAGACAATTGTAAAGCAAATTCGTAATAATTACCAGAATAAGCTGTACTTTAAATTTAACATTCTAAAGCTAATTATTTTATGACTAAACTAAGTTAAACATTTATCCATCCTTATGTCCCTGCCAAAGGGGCTTCTGATTCAAAATAAATCGCTTTTTAAAAGTACTGCATACATTTCCATGTTCCTCGCTTTTCTTTCTCAAAACTTTTCCTATTAATTCAAAATTTCAAGCAGTCATACATTTCGAGTTCCCTAATGCTCTAACATTTTGTTATTCTCCAAAATAACTAATAAGACACAGGTTCAAGCAACATATACACATGCAGAGCTGTTCTGACTCCCTCCACTGCATATCCTATACTCCCAAGTCTGAATATGCATCTAGAACAGATTACACTGTACCCTGATTATATCTGTTTACTTGTCTGTCACTCTGGCTAGATTGAGAGCATCTAGGAGGCAATGACCTGTCTCCACCTGCATTTACCCAGTAAACCAGCACAGTATCTGGCACACAGCTCAAGTTAAGATATGCTTATCAAATGAACTGGTGAAAGAAGCACACATTTCTAGCAACCTTCTTTTAAAATGGGCCATCTGAAAGGAAATGCAAATGTCTATCTATGCAGCACTAAGACCAAAAAAAAAATTGGAATCTCAACATCAGAGTCCCGAAGCAGTGCACAATATCCAAATCCATTTCAAAACCCCTACTTTTCTTTTCTCAAACATACTACTTTTGACTCAACACAGCTAAATGAAAGCAAAACTTCTGCAACCTTCTGTTGTAACTCTAGAGCTGAGGTGGTATCATATACCCAACATGAACTGTTTACACCCAGCCCCCACTACCACCCCACCCACCCTGCAGCTGTCTACTCCTTTAAGGACTAATGCAAACAATTACATTGTCATCGTCAACCCTAAACTGGGGCAAATCTCCCAAATTCAAATCTCCACCAAGCTACATTTAGGGTATTCTTGTGATTGGCACTTATGGCCAATTTTGGAATTTAATTACTGCTGTCCAAGATTTAACGCCCACTGGGAGTGGGCCCCCAGAGAGCAGGCTCATAAGGCAGGGCCTCATACTCCAGCAAGAAACCCTGATTGGGTGAATATCTGAACTGCTTTGGGACTCACAGAGCCTCCTGGTTCGAGCAAATTCAAGTGCCCTGGTTGTTCAATGGGAGGAAACTTTCCTCAGCAGGCTGTGCCAAGCCCTAGGCCAAGTATCCTAAGCCACCTGGTGCTAGATGCTGGTTTATTTTTTATTTATTTATTCACTTGGTTTTTTGAGGGTGAAAAAGAGACAACAAAACTCTTTACTAGGTTTTAACTCAATTAGGAATATCTGCTCAAAAACTATCACCCTAAAATCCAGAAAACTGTCATTTTATAGAGTCGAATAGGGCAGGCTTGATGATGAAATTTCCTGTTTCATCATCCCACCTCAGTCCCTCTCCCCTAGTTAAGAAACTCCTTACATTTTCTAGCTTTATTTTATCCATAAGCTCCTGAAAGAAACACTTTACCTAGGATGGTTCTAAGACTCCAGTCAGAAAATATATGGGCTATTTAGTTGTGATAACTTTTTTCTCTGAAGGAGCCACATATCTGTTCAACTGTGGATCCACTGGGCCAGGCTGTGTCTTTTCCACTGCCTGGAAATCCACATGGTATCTCAGATGGCTCCTAACACAGAACAGGCACTCAGAGAACATCTGTTCCTCCTGACGCAGAAGACCAGTGGATCAGAACAGTACTAGCACCGTATAAACAGAACAGCAAGCAGCCAAAACGCTACTGAACCAAGAAATCATAATTCACTGAAAAGTAATTCCTAGGAAAAAGATATGACTTAAAAATTTTTCATTGCCTAGCCCACTCCAGGTGGACTAACTCCTCTTCACCTGGGGTCCTTATGGCACTGTACATGAGCTCACTGGGGAGAAATTCTTTCTTCATCAGCTGGTCCTACCACACAGTGGTGCTCCCTGAGGATGGGAACTACCCATACCTTATTACCAGGGTGGCCAGTGCCTGACAACCAGTGGGTCCTCAAGACTGACAACTTGACTGAATGCTTGTCAGTTATCCAGATGGCTGGCTTCTTTCATGAAGAAGGCTGCTATCCCATCAGCAGGACATGTGCTTCAAGTTCTTTTTCAAGGGAAGGCAGACTTCCACTGAATCCTCCATTCATTCTGTGGCCTCATCAGATTACTGAAGGTATTTGGGAAAAGGCTGAGCTGGATAAGAGTTCAAGCTTTGAACCACAAAAGGAGTGAGCAAATTAACCAGGGAGACAGCATCCCTGAGTGTCCAGGAGAGAATACTGGCATGGACATATGAAAAATGCCCAAGTTCTCATGTAATCCCCAAAATAACTGCAGAGAGGTGTCTCTCAAACTTTAATGTGCATACAAACCATCTGGGGATCTCATAAAAATGCAGGTTCTGCTTCAGTAAGTCTGGTAGGGCCTGAGAGTCTGCATTTCTAACAATTTCAAAATGTTCACTTTGAGTAGCAAAGTTTTTTGTTGTTGTTTTGTATTTTTAATTGAAGTATAATTGACTTACAACACTATGTTAGTTCCAGGTACACGCATAGTGATTCAATATTTCTATATATGACGAAACAACCACCATGATAAGTCTAGTTATCATCTGTCACTATACAGAGTTATTACAGTATAACTGACTATATTACCCTGCTGTACCTTTCCTCTGCCTGACTCATTCATTTTTATAAATGAAAGTTTGCACCTTTTAATCTCCCTCACCTATTTCACTCATGCCTCACACCCTTCCCCTTCTGGCGTCCACCTGTTCGTTCTTTGTATGAGTAGCAAAGATGTATAGTAAATATTGTATCCTGTTTTTGCAGCTGAAGAAGCCGATGCTCAGATGCAGGAGACTTTCACTAGCAAGTGGCAGAGATGGAATGTGAACTCGGGTCTTCTGATCCTAAACCCAGAGCCTTGTCCACTATACCATACCACTAACCTTTTGAGCTAAACATCCAGGACCATAAAGATGTATAGCTTTCCTGCATCCCGCAAATAAGCCCTCCCGCCAGCTTTGCCACATAAGGAAGAGGGAGGAGGGAAAGCTAAAAAAGAAGCTATGGGAGAATCAAGCCAGTCAGATGTTCTTGTTAAGAACTTAAATCATTCAATCCTTCAGCTAAGACTCCTTAAGAAGGCCCAAACTTTAGGGGTTCCTAGATGCTAGCTCCTTTACTAATGAAAGGCCCCAGGAAAGTGTAATTGTTTAAAAAAAAAAAGGTCTCAGTGATATAGGATTATCAGGGCCATACAGCACACAGAACCAAATTAATTTCTAAACAAATGGTTAGTCCTGCGTGTTCTGGGCTGTGCTGCTCAGACACTGGCAGGCATCGTTAGAGTGGTCAGCTCTTCCCACTCCACACCTTATGAGCAATATTGATGAACAGGAGCACATCCAGAGGAGGGTAACAAGGGAAGAACAGAAATACCAGGCAACGAAGAGTCAATGGGACAGAGATCTGTCTCAGGGAAATGCAGGTTGAGACATAAGCCCCACTTTCCTTGATCTGTCTTGTCAGAGGGGAATTAGACCCATTCTCTGTGGCCCCAAGAGGCAGAATTAACAACCTGTTTTACCAACAGAAGAAAACAGTTTACCACTGTCTAGTGTCAGATGTGGGATTTGCCCCTAAGCCTTCTAACACCAAGCCCAAACTGCTTCCCTACAGAGCTACCACCCCAGCCTGTACTGGAGGGAAGCCCTACAGGAAGACAGATCTCAGTTCCAAGTAAGAAAGCTGATTTTATAGTTAGAGCTGTCCAAAGACAGACTACGCTGTAGCGTGGCAGGATAGAGCACCTAATACAAATCCCAGCAGCAGAGGGTTCAATCAGAGGTTAATCGCATGGCAGGAATACTGCAAAGGGAATGTGGGTGTTGGATGGGTGACCAGATGAGATGAACCTGCCACCCCTCAGAGATGAATTAATCTCTTCCTACTGTATTTTCCTCTAACACTTTATTTGTACACTGTTTGCCTTTTATCAGTTACTCGTCCATGTGTGTGCTGTCTTCACTGAACTGTGAGCCTTTGTAGTGTCTTACCCATCTATATATCCCTTATTGTGCCGAGGACTATATCTGGGAAACCAAGAAAACATTTACGTGCTTCCCCTGTGCCAGGCACTCTGCTAGGCACTTTAGATACAACAACTTATTCCATATCCTCACAAGAACCCAAAGTAGTATTGTTATTACTCCATTTATAGATGGAGAAACAGACTCAGGGAAGACAACTGCCATAGTATTGCTGATGAGTGGTGAAGCTGGCGCTCTAACTGGCAATCTTCTACCTACGTCATCATGCTGTCTTCTTCCTAGAAGCAACTCAACAAATGTCTGCTAACTTGAAGCAAACAGCTTAAAAACAGGCCAGTATATATCTGTTGTTGTTTCCTGTCACTAAGCTCAAATTTTCCTTCTAATTATATAACCATCCATCCTTAAAATGACCAATCTAAAAGTATTGCTGTTTTTGGATATCTTCTCTCTCTTACTTTTTAAAGACAGTGGCACAGAACAAAACACAAACCCTTTCTACCCAGAGGAATTCCTCAAGGCCCCAAGAACTCTACCTCCTCCTCCCAGTTGGCCTTGGCTCCATCTCAGGGCTCTGCACCACTGTAAATAAATCAGATCCTGGCTTTCTGCCCCAGAGGTGCATGGTTCACACGCATCTTCAGAGGCTGTTCTCCAGAACCTCGCTCTCCACACTCAGACCTGACTCAGGGCAACTCAGAATTTCCCTGAGCAAAACCGTCTAGCTCAACGGTCCTCACATTTAGCTAAACTTTCAAACAAAGTCTATCTTGAATTTCAAATCACATTAGAATCACTTAAAAATATTTAATCTCCCTGCCAAATGGGGCAAAAAAAGATTCTGTAATTTGAATCAAAGGCGCTAGCATGTTTGGACAGCCAACACATAAGGCCTCTCTGACACTCCATCTGTCTTAAGAAGTAAACCAAAGACAATCAGGCCAACCAATTCTTAAACAAGAAACTTAAGCGTCACCAAGGGAAATCCTCTTTCCCTAGGGAAATTGCTCAGTTCCCTAGTGGGTTTTTGGTTTTCCTTCCCTGGCCTCTGGGACAGGAGATTCTGCTGGCACATGTACCATTAGATGCTGTGCTTTTCATCCTGATACCCTGATTGCAGAGAAACAAAAAGCCATGCTCATTATAAATTTAACTTACTGAGATGCCTTCTCACAGGCTAATGTTTTAGAGCAACTTTATTAAACATGAGAGAGCCACACTGGCTCCAGTAATGAGCAGAACTTAATGAAGATATACTTTCCATGAGCACCTGGCCTCTCTGCATCCATCAGACACTTTCAACTGAACCTAAATTAACCTGTAAATGAACTGATTTGCATCCATAAATCCAACAGAAATGTACCATTGTAGGGTGAGATACCACATCTCCATTTCCCAATCTCACACAATTCTCTTGTTAAACTAAAATAGGATCCTTTCTACATCCTGTTTTCATCTTTATTAAAATGGGAAAAAAGGAAAATCTGAACCACCTAGGGTAGATATTTCATAACTAGTTATAATGACTTAAGAAGAATCGAATCTTTGATAATTGATTATCTTTTAGGGAGAAAACCAATAGGGCACTGTTTGGAAAGGTACCTAAGTTGGAGAGACATTTGTCAGTTCACCTAGACTGCTATCCTGGTTCCCACCTAGTTCTCAGTGAAAGAACTTTTCCACTTGACAACCAAACCAAAGAAGTCTGTTCAATGATAATTTTATCAGAAAAAGGAAGAAAAGCATACTTACTCAATATCCACAATGTGCCATACTCTTTCATATATTTATTTTGGCTAATCCTCACCACAGTCATGTGAGATGAATATTACTTCCGCCTGATAGAAAAGGAAATATTTAAGCAGCTTGGATGGCAGGGCCTGTGTCTGGTTTCTCTATATTCCCAGCACTAAGCTCCCAGCACTCAGCATGGGACCTAAGCCTGCCACATGCTTAAGAATGAACACATGACTAAAGGAAAGGAAAAGAAATTTGGAAAAAATATGCAATCCAAATTTTACTCTACACCCCAACTGAAACAACTGCCTAGAACATATATGCCCGATGCAAATAATCTACTTGAGCTGCAGAGATTTGTTTCAAAGGACAGTTTATCATCTTTCCAATGTGTATGCCACAAAGACAGCATCCCCATTTAGCTACACACTTCACAGGGCAGGGCCTGGTCCTGTCTCACTTCTTTTTCCCTGACTCAGCACCACACCTTGCACAAGTGGGTGTTTAATGAGCTCAGCGATGATGTAGGTCACAATGATGCCTTCAGCCATCATAATAAACAGAACACAAGATGCTCACAGTCACCAGAAGAACTGGTCTCTGAGTTGAGTTAAATTCTCTCCCCATCCTCATTTTCCTCTCTGTACAATGGTAAAAGCAGAACATACTCTCAAGATTGTTTGCATTTGTTTAATATATACTTACTGAGCACAAACAACATGCCAGGCACTATGCTAGGTGTGAGGGACACAGCGATGAACACAACTATCACATCCTGCCTCATGGAGCTCAAGCTCAGTGGATAGCCTCAGACTCATACAGAAAAGGAGTTTTACAAACTTCAAAGGACTCACAATTATAAACTATTGTTTCTCCTCTGTTATCGAATTTGGTTAATGGCATCACCATCTACCCACTGTCCGTGTAAATCGTCAACTCCTTCCTCTCCTTCCTCATGCCCACAGTTTCAGTTAATCACCAAGCTCCTTCTGATTCCCCTTCAGAGAAGTCTCTGATAGGTATTACTTCTCATCTGGTTTTCTATGCTTCTACTCTAAGCCCTTTGTTCCCACCTGAACAGTCTCCTTGTAATAATGATAATGGCAACCATTTATTGATCACTTACCATATGGCAGGCATTCTGCTAAGAGTTTTGTATGCATAACATAATTTAGTCCAGTAAGGTAGATACTAGTACCCCTATTTATAGGAGAGGAATCTGAGGTACAGAGTAACCTGCCTGAGACACACACAAAGCTACAGCTCAAATCCATGAGATTCTACCCTTATTCCTTACTGGATCCCTGCCTCTAGTCCCTTCCTGGTCAGTCAACACTCCTTCCTTTATGCTGCTGCTGCTGCAGTGCTCTTTCAAAAATTCAAGCTAATCTGTCCCTTCCGCTTTAAAATGGCTCCTCACCACCTCCTGGTCGAGGTCTAAAGGCTACAGGTCACACCCCAGTGTTATCCTTCTGCTGTCCTGCCTCACAGTCTCCCACCAGGAGATGCTCTCACTTGGAGCTCCCCAAACTTCTTGCTGATCCACTTCACATCTCCCTCTTCCACCAAGCTGCCTTTGCCCTTTCCCCTCCACATAAGAACCTTCTCCTCTGCAGCCTGAGCCCCGCTTACACAATCATGTTTCAGCGCTGATTGGTATGTTTCCTTCCCTCCCTCCCTCTCTTCCTCCTCCTCCTCCCCCTTCTCTCTTTCTCTCTCTCTCTCTCACACACACAAACTAACTCAAAACACACACACACACACACACACTCTTCCAATCCTGAGTCCCTGGAGGGCAGGCACAGTGTATTTTCATCTCTGATCCTCCAAGTTCCAACACAGTATCGAGTCAATAAGTGACTAAATGAATGGTATGCTGCAGTGTTAACACCTCATAGCACTAGCCCTGGAAGCAAATAAGACCGTTCCCCCAGAGGACACTAAAAAGAAGGGCAGTAGCTCGTGTCCTCTCAGGCAACCTCAAGAAGACAGACTGCTTTCCAAAAAGTTATCATAACTAACAGATTGGTCGGTGCTCCACAGTCTGCTGGCAGCCTCTCTCCAAGCCTCTTGAAAGCCAATTCAATCACCTCTAAATCTGCAGAAAGGAAACTAGCTCCAGACCAAAAGACCACAGGAGACTTGCCCTCTCAGATGGGAGATGATGTAAACTGACGCCCTCCTCCACCCTGCTATGGGCAGAGCATTCCCAAATGCGGTCAGCGTAAAAACACTGACTCTAATTACAGTGAACAACAGAGGATCCTGACTGAGGAAGAGTCATCAAAGAAAAAAGCTAGAGACAGCAAAATCTAACCCTGCTCTCCATCTCCAGAGCTACAACTTCCAGGAGTCCAGGCCACAAAATGCATGATTGCAACTGTCCTCACCGGTCTCCCTCTCACCCTCCACAGTTCTACTTTCCAAAGAGTGGCCAAATGGTGTTTTTAAAATTATGTCAATGATTAGAATATGCCTAACACTCTCCAACAGCTTTCCATCCACTTGGAATAAAATCTAAACTTTTTACCAGGAAGTTCAAGGTCCACTCCACACCCACTTATTTTATATCACTCCCCTCTTCAATTGCTACATTCCAGAAAAAGAAGTCTTCTGTTTCTTAAAATAGGCCAACCTCTGGGCCTTTTCCTAAGCTGTTTGCCTGAAAGGCCTCTCCCTTAGATTTCTACAGAGCTGGTAACGTCTCAAGGTTCAAACTTGACCTTTTTAAAGAGGACTTCCCTGACCACTCTGCCTAAAGTGGCACCCCTTCCCACCCCAGCACTCTTCTTCAGTGGTCAGGACTTCCCTGACCACTCTGCCTAAAGTGGCACCCCTTCCCACCCCAGCACTCTTCTTCACCACCAGACAGTATTTTCATTTATTTTCCTGTCTTCTCTCTCATCAGGGTAGAAGCTGTGTTTTGTTCATTCACCCTGTGAATACAGCGTGTGCAATAAGCCCCCAAAAGAATTTCCAGAGTATCTGTTGACTATTAGCAAAGAAGCATCCTCAGAATGAGTTATTCTGCTCTGTTAGAATGGCAAAAACATCTATTTAACCCCTACTATGTGCTGGGCACTGTAAATCCATGATCTTCCTTTCAGACTAGCTCAAGGTCACATAGCTAGTGACTTGCAGACTTCTGAGTTAAATACTTGTTTGTACAGCTCCTAAACCCAACCTCACTCTGTGGTTCACTATCATATTGTCATAACAACGAGAAAAAAAAATCAAAATTTTCTAAGTTGCTCTACAGTTATTAAAGCATTTTCACATTCACCTCACTTAAGAAAAATACAAAGCTCTTGCCCAGAAAGCCATACAACAGGAAGTAAAGTGCCTCAGAGTTCAATATCCCTGCCCTGAACCACAGTAGTGGGAACTGGGGAGGAGTCAGAGCCAATGGAGGAATGGAATCCTTTCTGGTACACAGGGATCGGGAAACGGTGAGTCACGGGGTGAAGGCTTGTGCTACGTGAAACTCTGATAAGACCTGGCTATGAGGCAACAAGAAGTGAATCATAGTGTTGGAAGGCACTTTAGGCCTCATGAAGGCCAAATCCCGGCTTATGGATGGGAAAAACGAAGCTCAAGAGGAAAAGCAACTTGCTCAAGTTCACTCAGCAAGTAAACAGAGCCAAATGCAGGGGGGTCTCCTCTCTCCCAGTGCCCTTTTCTCACCATCGAGGCGGCTTCTCAAGAATTCTGAGTTAGGGGGATGGGGAGAGGCCACGGACAGCTCATGGACTCTACAGAGTGGTCGGGAGAGAGTAGAAGTGGGACTAGCAAGGGCACAAGTGTTAGGACGGAGGGCAGGAATCAGCCAAGGAGGCGACGGCAGTATGGGAAGGTGAGCGAGGGCAGGACAGAGGGAGGAGGAAAAGGCGGAAGAGAAAGGAACAGAGTGAAGGTAGAGGAAGTGCTGTGAAAACGGGGTCTGAAGGGGCCTGGAAGAGTGAGGGGAGCCTGAAGGGAGAGAGGGCTGGAATGACAGTCTGATGGTGGAGGAGTCCAAGGCTCGCGGAGATGCTAAAGGGATTCAGGCGGGGAGGGGTCCCAGACCCGACCAGGAAAGGCACAGAAGGGAGTCTGACAGGGTAAGAGTTCCAGGATCCGAGTAAACACTGGGGCGAGTCTGACGGCCAGGCCAGGGGGAGTCTGAGGCGGCCGGGCCGACTCACCGCGCTTGTTTTTGGTGCCGTGCTTCTTGGCGGCCGTCAGCTCCTGCTCAATCTTCTTCTCCAGGAATTCCTGCTTCTTACTTAGCATCTCCTCTGTGTCCCGCAGTCTCTGGATGGCCTCCTGGGGGGTCGGGCCGCCCTTGCCGGCCTTACCCCCTCCAGCCCCGAACAGCTTCCCGAACACCGACATGGTTGCTACTCGCCGCGCCGGGCTGCGCCGCCCGTTCCGGCTCGGCTCGGCTCGGCTCCGGCGCCCGCTCCCGGCCCCGCCGCTCCCCGGCCGCCGCAGGCCTCTCTGCCACCGCCGCCCCACAGCTGGGCCCGGCCGCGCCACCTCCCACAGGGCCCCACGCCCGGCTCCGGCGGCGTCAGGGAAACACGCCGCCGACTACAGCTCCCGGTGGGCAACGCGGTGGCTGTGCCTCGAATCTAATGCAGGGAGGCGAGCTGCATGCCGGGAGGCTATAGTCTTCCGGCTTATGGCGCTCGGCGGAGCGACTTTTTGGTCTACGAGGGTCAAAGGGCGAGGTGGCATGCTGGGAAACGTAGTTTCCTTGGAACCAGTCTGCGTTGAGTAAGACATGAAGAGAAATAATAGTGTTTCTTAAAAAGTAATTAACATTAAGCACATTCTATGATCCACGCGCTGTGAAAATGCTTTACGTGCATCATCATATTTCTCACGAGAGAATACTGTTACTATTTTGTAGGTGCGTAAACAAGACTCAGAAATTGAGCCACTGACTAGCTTAACTTACTAGCCCAGTCTTTGCATATGCTGTTCCCTCTACCTGCTATGCCTTTGTACTCTTTGCTTACCTAACAGGTTCTTCAAAACCTAGTGGAGGCTAACAGCAAAGCTAGACTGCAAAGGTTCAAAACCCACTTTGAGTATGTACTTGAGCAATTTACTTCCCCTAGTCTGTGTGCTTCCCTTTCCAAAACTATAAACTGAAGATAACTACAAGACCACTTCCAAGCTTATGTGAGCTAGGAATGTAAAGTGCTTACTTAGCATAGGCCTAGCACAGTAAGTGCTCAGAAATGTGTATATTATTCTGGGTGATCATTATGCACAATCATAATTAACCTGGAGAAGACCCAGAACTTTAAATAGTAGCAGAAGTATTGAGAATTTTTTTCGCTTCTGCATTATACAAGTCCAGCTGGTTGTGGGGTTACATTTCATTGTTTTCCCTTGTCTTTTGCTGTCAAGAATTGAGGGAAGTGATTAGACGGGCTTACTGACCCTGACTGGCTTCCAACAAGGGGAAGAAAGTGCCAAGCTGATAAAGGCAGGACATTTCTCTTTTTCCACAGCTGGCTCCTTTATTCCAAGGACATCGTTCTACAACAGGACAACTTATGTCCCACAGCTGCTTCATTAACTCCAGGGACGTACTCCAATGTCTTCCTCTTTGCCAAACTTTCTGTTTTAGGGCTGAGCTCCGAGGGAGGGAAGAGCCTGTAACAGAAAGTAATTAGCACCACCACCAGAATGAAGATAATGATAGCAGAGCCTTCTGATAAAAGACCCTGTGGCCCAATCAAAAACTGGAGCTGTCTCAACCAGCTCCCCGGCTGACAGCTCCCCACTCGAGTGTTTTTCTTTTCTCTCTTTCTGAGCAATAAAAGTAGCTCTTTTTTCACTTTGTCCCTCTGCCTCTGTTGAGAATTCTTTTTCAGTCAGCAGGCAAGGACCCACACATTTGGGGAGAGGGGTTGCCCACCCGTGTGGTGCGATTTCCAATTTAGAGGTCCCTCTATCTGCTAACAGAATCACTTCTCCATCGATTAGCAGTGAGGCTGTGTCTAGCAGCCAATACTTCCCCTAAGCCCACCAATCTGATCTGCTGCTTCTAATCTTGCATTCATTAGTTAGTCTTGCATGAAAACAAAGACTGAATCAGTTCTGAGTGAGGATCTGAAGGGCTCTTCAATGAAGGAAAACACGGCTTCTTTTTCATTCCTTCCTGGATCCTGTCACTTGGGAACAGAGTTTCAAATAAATGAGAACTTTACAGAACTTTTCCTTTATTATTTCACATACATTAGTCTTGTCTCCTCCCCAGACTATTATGTAGACATGTAGACAAAAACATGCTTCAGTTCTTGTTGTTATCATTCTTGTTGTAATCTGCCACAACCCCAGCCTGCACATACAGGTAACCATTTCCAGAGGGTGAGAGTTCATTTCACACAACTTTCCAGGTTGGAAGAAATTTTTCCAAGAATTCACAGCAGCATACATTGTGAAACATAAGTCACACTTGTATTTGTTTTATAATTGAGACACTGATATATTTTTATCAAAATAAAAAACAAAGAAGGTATAGCTCAGTGGTAGAGCACATGCTTAGTATACACAAGGTCCCGGGTTCAATTCCCAGTACATCCTCTAAAAATAAAATAAATAATTAAGCTTAATTACCTTCTCCCTAAAAATTAAAAAAAAATTTTAATAACAAAATAAATAAATAATAAAAACAAGGAGGCTTAAATCAAGCCATCTCATGTGGTACAGCAACCCCTCCATATCTAAGCAATGTGCCCCTCCCCTCTTATCTAAGTCATGCTGCAACCAGGCACACAGGTAGCAAAACACCTGCTGGGGTTGATCTATGACCCAAAGAATATATGAACAGGCAGATGCTGTAGACGTCACCATCAGCAGTCTCCTATTGCTAGGGGGGAAACAGTGGATGATAGTAGAGCCCCTCATGTCATAACTCTGGGAGCCCAGTAAAACATCTTGGGGATATGATAGCAGAAGATTCAGATTTAATCCTGAGTACCTCCCAATTAATTGGTGTGGACCACTTGGATTACTGGGTTGAGAAGAATTCTGAGGTTGCATCAGGACTCTTTGTAAAAATGTGCTGTGCTGAGATCAATTATTGATGTCTACCTAGCGTGTGGAATGGGAGGTGGTGATGCATGGGCAAGGTAGCTGTCATCCTGGCTAAGGATTCAACTGTCTTGGTAGAGATTCACAGGGTGTATTGGCTCAATACTGGAGAGCTCTGGGCTTTCCTGGCCTTCATTTTTCTGGACTCTTGGGCTTTTCAAACTGTGACCCACTGGTATTACCTCATTAAAAACAATGTGAAAAGAATGAGCTTCCATTACTTGCAACAACTTGGATGACTTACAGATATCATGTTGAGTGAAAGAAATCAGACACAAATGCCTGTATGATTCCATCTACACAAAGTTTGAAAACAGGCAAAACTAATTTCTGATCCACGGTAATAGGAGTCAGAACAGCAGTCACCTCCTAGGGTGGTACAGACCAGGCAGGATGACCTTTGCGGGGTGCTGACAGGTTCTATATCAAGATCCAGTGGTGTTCACATGGGCAGGTACAAATTTATATTTTTATGCTTAAGATCAGTGCTCTTTGCATACCTTATGTACTTAACTAAACATGTTATATTGCAATCTTAAAATATCTCTGGTAAGAGCAGCAATAGAAGCATACAGTTTTGATTTGTTTACCAAATACCTTGCATACAAAATTCCATCTTATCTCCACCTACCAAAGCCCCATGAAATAAGTATCATTATACCATCTCTATTTTACAGTTGAGGAAACTGAGACCCACAGAAGTAGAAACTGCTCAAGGTCACATGGTTAAAGACACTCTGCCATATATTTGTAACTTTCTTTAAAAAATGTGTCAAGAAAAGCTGAATTAGTAAAACCTATTATAAATAATGGGGTTTGAATTATGAATAATAAAAATTATTATGACTTGGTCTTGCATAATTATACCATCAAATACAAAGGACTTTGCTGATTTTTAGTTGTAAAAACCAAGTCAAACACAGTCAAATACAAAAGACTTTGTAGAGTATATCCAACACCCTTTTCTGATAAAAATATGCAACAAACTAGGAATAGAACTGTTCAACCTAATAAAGTGAAAGTCTTGTACACTGAGAAGTACAAAACTTTGTTGAACGAAATTAAACAGCTAAATAAATGGAAAGATATCCCGAATTCATGGTTTGGAAGACTTATTATTTGTAAGGTGGCAACACTCCCTAAATTGATCTACAGATTCAATACAACTCCTATAAAAATATGAGCTGCCTTTTCTGCAGAAATGGATAAGATGATTCTGAAACTCATATGAAATTTCAAGGGGCCTTGAATAGTCAAAACAAAACTGGAGGACTCACACTTCTTGATTTCAAATCTTACTGTAAAGCTACAGTAATCAAAACAGTGTGGTACTGACATAAAGATAAATATATAGATCGATGGAACAGAACTGAGAATCCAGAAATACACTCATACATCTATGGTCAATTGATTTTCAACAAGATTACCAAGACCATTCAACAGGGAAAAACAGTCTTTCAACAAATAGTGTTGGGATAACTGGATATTCAAATACAAAAGAATGAATTTGCATTCCCCCCTTAAACCATATACAAAAATTGACTCAAAATGGATCGAAGGCCTATATGCAAGAGCTAAAACTATAAAACTCTTAGAAGGAAACACAGGTGTAAACTTTGGGGCCTTCAATATGGCAACAGTTTCTTAAATATGACACCAAAAGCACAAGTAACAAAAGAAGAAAATAAATATTGTAGACGTCACCAAAATTAAAAACTTTTGTGTATCAAAGTCCATTATCAAGAAAGTGAAAGGACAACCCATAAAATGAAAGAAAATATTGGCAAATTCCATACCTGAGAATACTAGTTAATATTCAGAATATATTTTTAAAAAACTCTTACACCTCAAAAAAAAAAAGACAAAAACCCAATTAAAAAGCATTGAATTGTACATTTTAAATGGTTAAAATGGTGAATTTTATGTTATGCGAATTTTAATTTAAAGTGTGTTGAAAAGAAAACACATTTTGGTGCCCACCACACTAACCTAGATTAGAACTGAGGCTCTTCTATTCATCCATGTAGCAAGGTGCTTCATCTGCCTCTATTTCCCCATCTGTGAAAGAGACATGAACTTCCTCACCAAGCCTTTCTGAGGATTCACTGATAACATAGGTAAAGGGCATGGCACAGAATATGCATCCAATATGTATTTACAAAATAAACAATAACAACAGGAATAATAATAGTATCTATTGAGCCCTCACTGAGTCAGATGGCTTACATAGATTATCTCTTCTCGTTTAATCATCCAACTGTAGTTCAATGAGGTAGGTACAGATTACAGCTGAGGAAACAGAAGCTTAGAGAGGTTGAATGCCTTATCCAAGATCACACCATTATTAAGTGATGTGGCTGGCATCTGAACCCCCAGAAAGGAATAGAAAATCTTTAGTGAGCACTCTGTGCTAAGCAAGACACCAAACTGAGCAGTTTACATGCATTACCTCATTTAGCTCACACAACTGCATGAAGTGAGCATTATTATTGTCCCCATTTTGTACATTCGATGCTGGAGAAACAGGGAAGTTGAATACCTTGCTCAAGGTCACTCAGCTTGCAGGGGCAGAGACAACTTACTTAGCCACCATACTTATACCACATACATCCAAACGAATGAATGGACAGAGATACGAATGTAACTGAGCAAGGGCTCCTGTGTCCACAGCACAGAAAGCCAAACTCTGACAGCTGATGGTCGTGGCAAAATAAGGGTTTATTTGAAGGATGCCAAGCAAGGGAGTGGGAGACAAGTCTCAGATCCACTCCACCTTGGTCTCTGAGTCAGGGACGTTTTAAAGGGGAAGAAAAAAGGAACTGGGATTAATCATTGTCTTGTGGCATTTCTGTGTCTTAATGGTGGTGTAGGGAGTCAGGATGTCTCTATTTTATGATTCTCTGGCCAAGTAGTCCATGGCTTGGGGGTCTGGGAGCTCATCTTGCCCTGTAGAAAGTCTCAGTTTTTACATTAATGATGATGCCTATGATAGCAATTTTAGTACATGAATTATGTTATCAATAACAGCAATCTTGGTCATCTAACTGGCCAGTTAGTGTTCAGTTAGCACAGGATTGAGGTCAGAGTGGACAAGAAGGGGATTGAGGTCAGAGAGGACAAGTACAAGAATAAAGTTTTAGACAGAGAAATTTGTCATAAACTCCATAAAGGAACTTGGTTTTAGGGAGACTCAGCCTCACACACAAACAAACAAATAAATGAAGTGTGATGGGCCTGGGAGAAGGTATGACCTCCTTGGGGAATAGGGCAAAGTTAGCAATAGGGGTAGGACAGGCCCAGTAGAACCTGAGAGGGGGAAGTGGAAAGCTCCATAGATCTTTCATTATCTGTTTGGTTCACCATGTACCACCAATGCCTAGAACTATGCCTGCATACAGTAGATGCTCATCAAATATTTGTTGAATGAATAAATGAATGAACTGAGGTAGCAATGACCTGGGGGTCAGGAGAGCTGGATCTGAACTCAGTTTGCCAAGATGAGGCTTTGGAAAAGAACCTTCCCTTTCTGGGCTGCAGCTTACTCTCTGTGATTCTACAAAAAGCCCAAGGCCCTGAAGTTGGGCCTTGGCCTCTTGCCTCAGGTTCTGTGCCTGATCATACACCAGCCACCCTTGGCCAGTAGTGAGTCACCCTAACCCTGATGTAGAATCTGCTAACCTCCCGACCACCACCACCCTTCAGGCCCTGAGAACCCATGAGACATTTGCTGGCAGCCTTGGGGGTTGGCAGCATCTGCAGCGGCCACCTCCACTTCTTTCTCCCCACGGTGATAAAATTGGTCCAACCGGTTCTCTTGGGCGAGGCAGGATACCTGCTCTGGAACTGGGACTTTCAAGCCACAGCCTTTGTCATTTGTCCCAGATATTCTCAGCTCCTTCTTAAGACAAAGAAAAGAGTCCTTTATATCAGATGTTACCTCCTAGCTCTCTCTCAGCCTGCGCGGCGGATTCTTACCGGGGAAAACTTACCCTTGGCCTCTGTGGGAGGAGGGGTGAGTAGAGGGGACCTTGTTCTCACAAAGTATGTCAACAAGTGTTGTCCAGCAATTCCTGGGTAGGTCTAACCACTGGAGATATATCAGTGAATAAACCATCAAAAATCCTTGTTCTTATGGATCTTTTGTTTCTAGTGAGGAGAACAAAACAAAGAAATGTCTAATATAATGTCAAGGATGATGAATAAAAATGAAGCAGGGTAAGGGACTAAAGAATGATAGAAGTAAGTGAGGGCTATTTTAAACAGATTAGCCAGAGAAGACCTCTCTAAGGGAATGACTTTTGGACAAAGGTGAATAGAGGGGGGCAGCCAGCCATATGAAAATCTGGGGGGAGAGCATTCTAGACAGAGGGAAGAGCAAGTGTAAAGACCCTGAGGCAGGAACTAGTCTATATGATGGAGCAATAGCTAGAGGGCAGGTGTAGCTGGAGTGGGAATATGAAAAGAGGGGGAGGGGGGAGGGTATAGCTCAAATGGTAGAGTGCATGCTTAGCATGCACTAGGTCCTAGGTTCAATCCCCAGTACCTCCACTGAAAAGGTAAAAAAATAAATAAACCTAATTACCTCCCCACTGCAAAACAAAAAATTAAAAAAAAAAAAAGAAAAGAAAAGAGGGGTAAGAGGTGAGGGCTGCATCAGGTAGAACCTTGAAATCTACAGGGAAAACTTCAGATTTCATTTTGGGAGAGACTGGAAGCCACTGAAGGGCTTTAAACAGGAAAGTGGCATAACCTGATTGAGGGTCTAGAAAGATCCCTTGGGCTGCTGTCAAGAGAATGAATCATAGTAGGGGAAGAGAGAAAGCAGGGAGACCAAAGGGAAGGCTGATGATACAGTCATCCTTGTAGGAGAGGCTGGCATCCTGGACAGAGCAGTGTGTCCAGGAGACGAGCAGTGGTTGGAGCCTCAGAGAAGTGGTTCCAAAAAAACCCCATAGCCCATTAGAGCTGAGGACTTTAGAGATCCTAAAAGAAGACAAGAGCTTTGGAGTCTATCAGTCCTGGACTGGAGGCTCCGCTCCACACATTCTGGCTGTGAGTCCTTGAGCAAGTTGTGATGCCTCTCTGAGCCTTGGTTTTCCCACCTGTAAAATGGGTGTAATGAGATAGCCTGCTTCCAAGGGGTGTCTTGAGGACTTAGTAACATGTAAATAAAGCATAGAGCACAGGGCTTGGTGCTTAGTATACAGTCAGTGAAGTCACAACTCAACTACCCACATTTATTGATAGAGAAACTGAGGCCAGCTCTAGCTGAGAGGTAGACAGAGGACTGGAAGAAAAGGAAGCGGAATTTACAGAGTAAGTCATATACCTACAGAGACTAGAAATAAGATGAATGAGTAAAGTGGGCCAGGAACGTGAAAAATCATGTGGCCACGTCTGGCCACCTTGCTTTCCCACTTTTGAAACAAATGTAACACATGTACCCACCTAAAAGGGCTGGTGGCCCAGCTCCATCTGCCTGCTGCCCAACTGTGCCAGACACCCCATTTTTCAATGGAAGTTAGAAATCCAGATTTTTATGTGAAATCTCCCAAATATTTAATTACACTTTCTAATTGCTTCTGGAGTACAGGAACACAGTAAATCTTTACATGTTGATCTTGCTATTATTTCAGCATCCTTGCTATTATCTCCTCCTTTCTGATCCTTGCACAATTTCTTTCTTTTCTTGCTTTGACTAGGTCTCCAATATAATGTCAGTCACAAGAGCAGACATCTTTGTCTTATTCCTGACACAGACAGAATACATCTCACCTTTCATGACTGCAGTCTTTTAATTTCTTTATTTTTCAACGTTGGCTCATTTTTTTCAAACGCTGTGAATGCCAAAGTCTATCTGTAGGCAGAATTCAACCCATGGGCTGCCAGTTTGTGATCTCTGCTTTATCTGAATTCTCTGAGTTGTGACAACAACCTCATTGGGTGAGTACTATACTCCCCATTTGATGTATGAGGATTCCAAGGTTCAGAGAGGTTAAGTGACTTGCCACAGTCACACAGCTGGGAAGACGCAGAGCCAAGATTCAAACTCAGCTCTGCCTGATGCCAAAATCTGTGGGACCCTGGATGCCCAAGTCTGTTCCTCTTTACAGTATACTCTGTCAAGCATCTTGGGGCCCTGTGAGGGCTCCTGGGGCCCTGGATAAGCTCTGTCATCAACTTTGAGTGACCCTTTGACCACAGGCCTTTCCCTCTCTGGGCCTCAGTCTCCCCATCTGCCAACTTAGGACAGCTTCAGCTATGAGAACCCCAACATTGCCCCAGTCTCCTCTCCCACAGTCCAACTTCACACCTCTGTTAAATACTAGACCTGATCTTGATATGGCCCTTGTTTTAGGGCCTGGCTTGGCCACTTACTGCTGTGTGACTTGAGGCTACTAAATCTTGCCTCATCTCAGCTGTAAAATGGGATTTAAAGTAGGACATACCTTAAAGTGCTTAGGACACGCCAGGCACGTGATAAGTGCCTACTAACTGTTAACCCTCATGATTATTGTTAAGTACAGGCGTGTGTACATTGACAGGAAGTAGAGACAGAAATATAACTTAAGTAGTTGTATTACAATGGAGATGTGGTCTCTAACATTTCTTTCACTATCATTGTTACAGTTTAAAAAAATGTTTAATGCACCCATGACTCTTCCATTACAGAGAAAAGAGAGTATATTCATTGTAGAGAAGAAAATTCCTTAACCCAACATCCAAGGCTCTCTCTGATTCAACATCAACCCATACTTCAGTAGAGCAGAGTGGCTAAGGGCACCTGAAGGCAGGCCACCCCAGCCTGAATCCCAGCTCTGTGACTTACTAGCTGTGTGTTTGGGCAAGAAACTGCCTCTCTGTGCCTCCGTTTCCTCATTGACAAAATAAGGAAAGTGACAATTCTCACCCAATGGGGCTGACATGATATGATATAAAAGTCTTAGCACAGCATCCATCCTGTGGAGGCTTGAAGCGTATTAATAATTATCATGATCCACCCACCTCCCCAAGTCTCTGTCATCCTAGACTATTCACCAGGCCCAGAACATAACAGGCCTTGCATTGTCATACCTCGAGGTCTTTGCTCATGCCCTGCTCTACCTGGCATGCCTTCGTCCATCTGTCCATCCAACATACTCTGTGTCAAGGCCTAGATCAAGTGTTAGCCTCCTTTGAGACTTCCTGTCCCCACTAGTCCCTCCTCCGGCCTTTCTGTGGGCTGGGTACGCTTACCACACTCACCCCTCAGCTGTGCACAGCTGCCTTACTCATCCCTCCTCCTGCATCATATCCTTCCTGAGGATATGAGGAAGTTCGACTTGCTCTGAGCTCCAGCCTCAGACCCACACACAGATGTCTGAGGGATGTGACAGCCTTCAAGGAAACCCAGTGATAAAACTGAGTCTGACAGTCCTCCCACAACCTGCCTGGTCCACTCTCCAGCCCTCAGTGTCCTCTCCTGTAACTAAGGCAGAGTGGCCCAGCAAGGTGGGGGTGAAGATAAAGGAGAAAGCATTGCTCAAAGTCCCTTTTCTCCCTTTCTGTCTCCCAGTGAGCCTGGTTTGCTCCCCACTGGACGAGCTGGAGGCGGGGAAGGGAATGCTGGATGTGGGGGCATCTATGGCCATCCAGAGATCTCTCTGGCTCTGGTCAGTTTCTGATTCCAAAGGGTTTGGGGCGAGGCCCAACATGCTGCATTGTCAAAAGTGAGCACAAACCCCTTCCTCTGTGTGTTTCCAAGGACACATTCTGAAATAATTGTCAGGAAGCACTAAACCTCTCTAAGGCTACTGGGGTAGTGCAGTTGTGTGTAAGGAGCCATGGGACCCCTCGGCCTGCATACGCTTTGGAGGAATGTTGCCACCTAGGGGCTAAGAACGGAACTGCCAGAGCTAGGGCCTGAGCCATCTGGACACACATTTTGATATAAACATTTATCGAGCACTTTCTGAGCACTGAGCACTTCCTGAGTGCCAGGCACAATACCCAACCCTTTTCACATTTCATCATACTGGATCCCCATGACAGCCCTATGAGGTAGTACTGTCCTAAGCCCCACTGTACAAATGAGGAACACAGGGCTCAGAAAGGTGAAGTGACTTACCCAAGGTCACACAGCAAGTGAGTGTCAGTGCTTGGATCTGAAGCCAGATCTGGCTGATAGCTGCACTCTAACAATGGTAGATACCCAAGAGCCTCCTATATGCCTACAACACAGAGTGGCCAGGGGATGCTGTGAGGAGCCTCATATGAAAAGGTCCAGCAGATCAGGGCTCCAACCACATCAGGACTCCTGAAGAGCAGCTTGATCAGAGACTACCCCAAGGCAGCCTGGAGGAGGGATGGGCGGGCTGCCCTGTCTTCTGTCTCAGGCAGCTTGACCACCAGCCTGGACCAGCCAGACCCTGGGCCACTCAGACTTCGCCGTCTCTCTTGCCATCATCCCTGCCTCAGATTCCAGGATGCTGCAGGGCTTTCCAGCAGGATAGGAGACACAGCGGGGCGGCCATGGGCTAGGGTTTACAGATGACATTCCGAAAGGATTTTGACCAATGGCTCACTTCCATTGGGAAGGATCTCTAGTCTGCTCCCAGAGGCCCTAGACCCAAAGGTGAGAATCACGCAAGACCCTGGGAACAAACACCAGGGGTTTGTCATTCTGAGGCCTGGATGTAGACGGGCACAGCAAGCATGGTACATGGGCCCTCAGCCCCTGCCTGCAGCTCTGCCAGTGCCAGGTTGGAGCCCAGGCCCTCGGCATGCCCAGGCACTACCAGCTCAGGTTCGCCCCCCACCGTACCCCCTACTACGATGGACAGCACAGCATCCGGCTCCGAGAAGGGGGGCTTGCCTGGGGCGGCCTCAGGCACTGGCCCGGCCTCTGGGTCCTTCAGCTCCTCCAGCCCCAGTGGGTCGGGCAGGGGAGTCACCACCTTGTGCCCTCCACTGCTGCCGCCGCGGGGGGCTGCCCTCCTCCGGGGGGGCCGCCGGGCTTGCAGGTCCTTGTCCTTTTGGGGGCCGAGGCGGCAGCGGTGGTCCTTGAGGTACTTGTGGCGGGAAAAGCCCTTGGCACAGCCAGCACAGCGGAACTTGTAGTTGCCAGTGTGGGCGCGCTGGTGCTCAGCGAGGTGGGCGCGGCGGCTGAAGGACTTGCTGCACAGGGCGCACTTGTGGAGCTTCATGCCTGGGGAGCAAGGGGAAGGCAGTGAGAGGCGCCCAGATCCTCTACCCTAAAATGGTGCCTTGGCACTTGGAATAAAACCCAGTTTCTCAGCTTGTTCTATAAGCATGGATGTGATCTGGGCTCTGCTCCCTCCGGTCTCATCTCCGATCTCCTCCCAGCCACTTACTCTGTGCCAGCCACACTCACTCTCCTCAAATGCCTCTTGGCCTTTGTACTTGCTGTTTCTCTCTGCCTGGAATAGCATGCTCAGCCCCCAAACCTTGGCTAACTTTGCCAGGTCACCATCATCTCTCTCCACTCTGGTCTGGCCCCTTCAGACCATTCCCTACAGAGCAGCTAGAGAGGTCTTCATAAAACCTCTCCATGACATTCCCTGCCCCAAATGCCCCAGAGATTTCCCAAGTCTCCCACAAAGCCATATGGCAACTGACAACCCTCTTCACCTCTCAGCCCCATCCCCTCCCTCTCTCCCCTCTTGTTCTCTGACACCAGGCCTCCTGCCCACCTTTCCTTGCCTCAGACACCGGCCAGTCTCTTCCCTGCCTTTGCATTTGCTGTTCCCTTACCCTGGAAGCCATTTCCTGGCTCTTCTCATCCCTCAGACTCAGCTTTCATGTCACCTCCCCTCGGAGGTCCTCCCTGATACCCACCTCCCCTCTTTCTCTGCCCCCTCACTCTTGTTTATTTCCATCTTTGCACTCAGCATATTTTGCTGTAACATACTTGTTTGCTGTTCATTTTTGATCTCTGCCACTAAATGCTAAGCTTCCCCAGGAGGGCTGGGTGGCGTTCTGCCTGATTCCCCCATGGCACACCCCCAGTGCCTGACACGTGGTAGATTCTCAGTAGTAACTCACTGAATGAATCACTGGTGCTTCCATGTTCACCATGAAGTCAACTCCATCCCACACTCAGCCTGTGCCATGGCTCCCTCAGCCTTCCTGGGATGATGGCTCAGAGAGGGGCAGTAACTTGCCTGAAGCCACACAGCAGGACAGTGGTAATGTCAAAAATCAAGGCCAGGCCCTCTGTCTCCAAGTCCTCAATCTACTCTCCAAGTTTTCAAACTTTCTTTAGCCCCTAAATCCTTTCTGTAAACCAGGGGTTGTTAACCAGGGATGACTTGACTCTCCAGGAATCTTTTGGCTTGTCCCCTGGAGACATTTTTGGTCATCACAACTGTGATGTAGAGGCCAGGGATGCTCCTAAGCATCCTACAGTGCACAGGGAAGCCACCCACGACAAAGAATTATCCAGCCCAAAATATCAATAGTGCCAATATTGAGAAACTGTGTTCTAGACCAGATGGTATGTGGAAAGCCAGCCAAACTGCTCTAGGAAAGCAGCAGCCCCAGGGAAAGCTCCATGGAGTCCCCAGGGAAACTGAATAGTGGTAACAGAGACCCCTACTCCACACCCCAGCTGCCGTGCTCTGCCCAGGAGACCAAGGAACCTCCTTGGCCTTATTTGGGACCCTGTCAGAATTGGATCTCCCTCCACACCTGACCCACACCTCGATCACAGTGGGTGTCTCTCTGATATACAGTCATCTCCTCTCGAGTCAGCTTCCTGGGCGACTGTGTCTGACTCACCTCTGTACACCTGAAAATCCTAACACAGGCTGCGCTCACGGCTCACGGGAGTGAAAGTCTGTTGGCTGGAATGTACCAGGCAGCGATAATAAGCCTCATGGGATGTGTCTGCTCTTTCTGGGGGGCCTACCCCAGGGGGCCTGAGCTGATCCAGACCCTCTGGGAGGTCCAGGAGCGACTTACCAGAGTGGGAGAGGATATGAGCCTTCAGTTTGTCTGGCCGGTTGAACTCCTTACTGCAGCCCGTGTGTGTCCTAGAATCCAAAACACTGATCAGGAGCGCTGGTCAGGATTTTCTTGTTGGCTCCTCTGCTCCCCTGGGCAGGAGGGACTCCCTCATCCACCCTCAGGGCTGGGCAAGGAAGCAGGGGGCGGTGGGGAGCAAAGCAGCCAGGCAGGACCCAGGACAGGACAAAAGAAGAGAGGACCTTCAGCCTTCAGCCCTGCCCCTCGTCTGTCCCACAGCTGGGTCTTCTGCCCCCTCCCACCCACGCCACTCTCTACTTACGAGAAGGGGCATTTGTATTTCTTGAATGGCTCATGGATCAACATGTGTCTCTTCAGTTTGTCCTTGCGGTTGAATGCAGACTCACACACTGAGCATTCGTAGGGCTTCTCACCTGCATCAGGAAACACAGTTGGGGGACCAAGGGTCCCATGAGAGGGAATCTGAATATGGGGTACAGGAGTCCCCACTAGAGGGCAGTAACTCCTCTAGGGAGGTGGCCTGGGGGAACACAGCCTCTCTCATTCCTCCAGACTCTGTTTTGCCAAGAAGAGGGGGCTTTTTCAGATAGGATGGTCAGGAAAGGCCTCTCTGATGAGGTAACATCTGAAGTGAGACCTGAGGTGGTAAGGGAGAGAGCTATGCAGAAATCTGGGAGTGAGGGTCCCAGGCAGGAGGAGAGGTGGGGGCGCCTGGTGTGTCTGAGGAACAACTGGGAGGCCTGTGTGGCGGGAATGGAGCAGGGGAGGGATAACGAGGCAGAAGATGAGGTAGGCAAGGCAGCCAGGCCCAACAGGGAGGCCCTGGAAGGCCAAGGGTTTTACTCTGAGCAAGATGAGAGGCCAGCAGAGGGGCTGAGCAGAGGAGGGACAGGATCAGACTTTAGAGTTTCACAGGCTCCCTCTGGCTACATGGAGAGAACAGCCTGAGAGGGTGAGGGTGGAGGCAGGAAGGAAGGAGGCTGGTGCAAGAGATGGGAAGTGGCCAAGTACAGGCAAAGTCCAGAAAGCAGAATCGGCAGCCCTGCCAATGGCCTGGCTGTGGAGCGTGAGAGGAAGAGAGTCAAGGATGAGTCTAAGGTCTGAGCTGAGTGACACTTGCTGAAACAGGGCCCACCACAGGGCCCTTACACCTTATCTAGTTGAATCCTTGCAACAAATCATCAGGAAAGTACTAGATGAGAAGACTGAGGTTCACGGTCTACACCTGGTATTTGGGGGGACTAAGATTCCAGTGCAGCAATGTGCCCAAGCCCACCTGAGATGCCCCAGGTCATCTGCTGCAGAACTCATGGGCGGGGCTGAGGGTGGGGCGTGGAAAGCAGCTCTCTCCTTACAGGGGTTATGGGTCACAACCTGCCCTTTGAAACAGGGCTATTACTGGAATGTTTTATTTCCTGCCATTATTTCCTCTCTGTTCTCCCTCTGGAATGAATAAAGTACTTTTGAAAGATCCCAACCCAGTGACTGAGGAAATTCTGGTCCTTACAATGAAATGTTCTGCAGTCATTAAAAAGATTAAGGTCAGTCTGTGTTTCCTGATCTGGAAAGATCTACTGGCCATATTGCTAGGGGGAAAAGAAAACCATAGGACAGCTTAAAACAGTCCCACTTTTGTTAGAAAAAAATACAATCCTCATCCTCCAAAAAAGCCCTGGCCATATGTGTTTGAATACACACAAAATATGCAAGGAGAAAGCTAGGGAGGGAACACACCAAACTCTCAGTAGCAATTAGGATTTGAAGGAGGAATTCAACATTTTTCTACAGGTACTTCAATACTGCTTCCTTCCCATATGCTCTTACAATAAGCATGTATTACTTTTGAATAATAATAATTTTAAAAACCGTGAAGAAAGCAATTTGGCAATATCTACCAAAATTGCAAATGCATTTATTTTTTTTCTTCTTTTATCGTGGTAAAATAGACATAAAATTGACCATTTAAACCATCTTTAACTGTACAGTTCAGTGGCATTAAGTACATTTGTATTGTTGTGCAGCCATCCCCACCATCCATCTCAAGAACTCCTTCATGATCCCAAACTGAAACTCAGTACTGCATATACATTTTAACTTAGCATTTCCATTGCTAGGAATATACACTACAGATAATGCTCCCAAAAGCTTGTCAAGAGACCCACACAGCATTATGTGTACAAACTAACAGCTGAAAAAATAATTTAAGTGTCCATCCACATGGAAATGATTAAATCAAAGATGATAAATGCACAATAGTACGTAGCTGAGAAAAAGAAGATGCTAGTAGAAACATCTTCAAGGTGCATTGATAAATGAAGTAAAAAAGGTACATATAGAGTTATAATATCTGCTCACTTGTGTAAAAATAAGCAAGTGCTTTGTATAGAGGTAAAATAAAACTAGAATGACCCAGACGAGACCACTAACAGCAATTCTCTTTGGGGAGGGCAATTAGGAGTACTTTTCAAATTGCAAACTCGAAGTCACAACCTGATGGTGGTTATTTTAAAAAATAAAACTATATGGATAGAAAATACTGTCTTGTGAAACTCTTGTTTCAATACACTTTGTGTGTATATATGTGTTTCCTGGGTTGCATGTAAAATGTATTTTTTACCATACATCACAATAAAAACCAAACCAAAACAAAACATTACATTTGGATTGTCCATCTGAGGTGAAAAGGGGATTTGTTTCACATATATGCTTTTATCCTGGCAAAGATTTTCTCCTCAGGTTTTCTCCATGTTTAGATCCTTTTCAGTGGAAAACAAAATAGAATTTTTTAACTAATAAAAAAAATTTTTAATTAAAAAAATAAAATGTCAGCATGTCTCAACTGGGGAACTAAGGAGAGGTGGTTTTATTCAGGTTTGGGAGGGAATTTTGCATGGAGAACAGCACCCCCACCTCCAGGGGCTCTGAATGGTCCTGGGGGGTGACTGTCAGGGGCAGAGCCAAGAGTCCCCCAACAGCCTCCAGAGGCTCATCTCTACCCTAGTGTTGGTTGGAACCCCTTGTTCACTTGAGAGAGCAGGTGGGGAGGAGGCCAGGAAGGAGACGGGGAGGGGGATAAAGAGAGGGAGGGGGAGGGCCAGGAGGGGGATGGGGAGGAGGAATAGAGAGAGGTTGGGGGAAGGGGAAGGGGGACTGAGCAGGAGTTGGTCGGGGGGCAGGGTACCCACCTGAGTGGATGTGAGCGTGCAGTTTGAGGTAGTGCTCCCGCCGGAAGAACTTCTTGCACACCTGGCACTTGAACCTGCCCCCACTGCCATGGGTGGGGAGGTGACGCCGCAGGTAGCGCTCACAAGGAAACACCTGGCAGAACAGGAGTCAGCGGCGTCAGGTCTGACTCACCAGCCCTTGCCACATTCTGAGCTCAAGGGGCCCCTCGTTACCAGCCCTGATGGAAGCACCTTCCTTTCTGCCCACCAAGGACCAGGGCCCACAGTACCAAGCTGAGCCCTGAGGACGTCACAGCTCCCAGTCCTTACCCAAAAAACACACTCAAGAAGCTCTGAGCTTCTGTCCAGTCTGTTTTTTCTGTCCAGAGAGGCTTTCTCTCTCAGCCTGACAAACTCCTACTCTTCCAACTCAGCTGTCACTGTTTCTGTGAAGCCCTCCATGACTGCTCAGTGCCATACCAGGCAAAGCAAATCCTGCCCTTGAATATGCACCCACATTTTTCAAGTCAGCATCTAACCCACTGAATCACAGCCCTTCGCTCATACGGAATCTCCAAGACTGCGGAGAGGGGTTTTTCATTCCCCAGCACAGGGCCTGAGTCAAATGAATGACGAGCAAAGGAATGAATGAAAAAATGAACAAATAACTGAAGAAATAAATGGAAAGGTAATGAAAAGCCAGAAAATACAGCAGCCAAAATCTCCTTCCTCACCAGGCATAGGAAGGGCATTCATTTTTTTCATTCCATGTGGTCAAGGGCACAGACCCAGCTACTTATTAGCCCCACCATTTCCCAGCTGGGTGACTTTTCTGTGCCTTGGTTTCCCTGTCTATAAAATGGGGCTATGCCTACCTCCTAGGGTTAAATGAGTCAGTTAAGATAACATGCTCAGAACAGTATCTGGCATGTGGTTCTTGCTAATTCATGATAACTTTTATTCGGACCACAAATTTCAAAACCCCAAATTAGGCTGTATAATAAGAAACATCTACAATGAGGGAGAAGTGAAACCAGGGCTGTCCCGGAAAATCTTCCATGTAAGGTTGTAAGAAAATGAGTAGAACAAAGAAACCAGTTAAACACATCAGGGGGATGCAATCAGCAAAATCCAGACTTCAGGAAACTCCACAGGACCAATGGCCCAGTTTCTTCAACAAATAAATTAAAAGGGGGAAAAAAAAAGAAAGGAGCACTGATGGGGGGAGCCTGTAGATTAACAGGAACTTGGGTCTATCAACCAATCACAATATATGGGCCTGATTGAAACAAACAAACTTTAAAAAAATTGTGATGTTTTAGGGACAAGTGGAAAATGGAACACTGCCTGGATATTTGATGACAATTAAGGGACAATGAGGGCTTTCAGATCCACTGAAAAGAAGAACCAATAATAATAACAAGGAGAACAAGACATCAGGAAGCTGGAGGCCACTGTTCAGATGCTGGGTCTGGTCCCATGCGGTCAAGGGCTCATGAAGAGGCCTCACTCATCAGCCTGGCCTGGACCGCTCAGCCCAGCAGCAGATCCAGAATGGTCACGGGTGGTGTCCAGTGGGTAAGACAGGCCAGGCAGAGCTCTCACTCTTCAAAGATGAAGTGCTGTCTGGGGAGACAACCCCAAACTTGGCCCACATGTACTGAGGTAGGAGAGGAGAAGGAGATGGCAGGGTCTTAGGGGGAAAGGGCAGGGGTTGTCACCTTTTGGCAGTGCGGGCAGGGGAAGTTGTGAGTGGCAGTCTGCAGGTGGTGCTCCAGTGCCTCCGGGGTGGAGTACTTATTAACGCATTTGACACACCTAAATGGGAAGGAACAGAGAAGTGAGAGAGCCACGTGTGTACTGGCTGGATCCCTGGGGCTGGGCTCTCCCAGCAGACGTGGGAGTCAGCCCCTCCCCTCCTCTGACATCAGGAGGCAAAACCCTACAACTAATTCATTCTCCAATCAGTCCACTCTTTTTGCCTGCCACTGTCTCCATCTTGGTCCAAGTTGTCATCATCTCTAGCTCTAGGGCATGAGCAGTAGCCTTCACCCTGCCCTAACTCACCCCCTGTAGTCCATTCTCCACAGGGGAGTCAGCAGGAGTCTTTAAAAATTAAAATTAGACCATGTCACACTCTTACTTAAAAGTCCCCACGTTGGCTTATAAGGCCCTACTGGTCTGACCAGTCATACTTCCACCTTCACCTTTCTCCACTGTCCATCACACATACTCTGCTCCAGCTACCCTGGCCTCCTTAATGTACCTCGAACACACCAAGTTCAATCCCACCTCAGGGCTTTTGCACATGCTGTTCCTATGATCTGGAACACTCTTCCCGAAGTCTTCTCCTGGGAGGCACCTTTCATCCTTCATGTCTCAGCTCAAATGCTATGTCCTCAGAGAGGCCCTCCCTGACCACCCTGTCTCAAGCTGCCCCACAGCCCATCCCTAGCCACTCCCTACTTTGTTACCCAGTTTTATTTTCTTCTTAGCACTTATTACCTGGAATTATTTTATTGATTTACTTACTTGATTATTATCTGTCTCCTCCACCAGCAAGTGGGCTCTGGAGGCCAGGATCATATCTGTCCTGTTCATAACCTGTCCTGAGCACCAGTGACAATCTGTTATATGAAAGAGTCAGACAGACAAGGATCCAGGCCTGGCTCCTTCCCATCTCTGACCCTCAGTTTCCTCATCCATTAAACGGGGTAGGAATTCCAAATGGACCTGCCCCTCAGTCATTCTTAAGATTATCACAAGAGTCAAAGGACACAGGGGTGCCAAACAGCTCATAAACACAGTCTTCACTCTTAACATTACTCTGGTTAACATGCCCCCAAAACAGCAGTTTCAGGCCACAAGCCACTCTGAGGAAAAGACCCCACCATGAAAACATTCACCAGCAAATGGATCCACTTACAATGCAGCACCAGTGAGGCATACCAGAGGTAGATGGGCAATTCATGCCAAAAAAAGAAATGTGTGCCCTGCCATCTGTACGCCAGGGCCACTGGGAAACCTGCGGGCAGGCTGCACCTGTGGTGGGCCCCTCTCACTCCACACCCTGAAAACCACAGGCTAAATGCCTCCAGATGGAAAGAAAGAAAGAGGAGGTGGGGTGGGAACAAAGCTACCAGGAAGGCAGAGGGCTCGCAAGCTTGGTGGGAGGAGAGGGTGGGAATCGCACAGACTTTGGCAGTGGCAAGGAGGCACAGGTTTGTGTGGGAGGCGGCTTAGCTTAAATACCATTGAAATTAAACCTTCCTGCCAGAAACGCCACCTGAACTGAGTCATGCAAGGTAACTCCCCAGTGACGGGCTCAACCAGCATCAAGCATCTCCTGGTACAACGTGGGGAGAAATACATAGCATCACTTGATACTCCTGCCAAAAGTGCTGATCCTAGATCCACCAGGAGGTCAAATCAGAGAAACCCAAACCTGACTTTGGGGCCAGCAGATCCGATGGCTACAAAGGCCCTCTGACACTCTAATCCTGGCAAGAGAACCTGAGAGAAGTGACTGACTGCAATCACAAGGCTATCAGAATTGGGCTCAATCCTCAGCCTGAAAACTCCAAAACCAGAGCTATGAGGCTTCCAAGGTCCTAGACAAGAGTTTCAATTCCAGCTCTGTGCTGACATTGTTACTCTGGTGGGCAGGTCACTTCTCCTCTCTGAGCCTCAGTGCCTTCACCTTCAAAACTGGGAGAACAACACTGCTATGGACTGAACTGTGACCCTCTAAAATTCATATGTTGAAGGGGGTGGGGGTTATAGCTCAGTGGGTAGAGCACATGCTTAGCATGCACGAGGTCCTGGGTTCAATCTCCAGTACCATGATAAAATACAATAAATAAATAAATAAATAAATAAAATAAAATTCATATGTTGAAGTCCTGACCCTCAATGTGTTGGTATTTGTAGATGAGCCTTTGGGAGGTGAATAGGTTTGGATGAGATCTTGAGTGTCAGGTCCTCCTGATGAGATTAGTGTTCCTATAAGAAAAGACCAGAGAGAGAGGGCACCCCCCGATCCCCGCTCCTCTCATATGTCTATAACATTTTGTTACAGGAGCCAGAGCTGATTGACACAACCTACCTCCCAGATTGCAGGGATCAATGTCCCTAAGTCAGAGTTTGGCACATAGTAGGTGCTCCCTTCCTTTTACTTGGCATCGCACCCCAGAGAGAGCCACACAGCTATAGAAACTCACAGATAATCCACAGATTGGAAGGGCAAAAGAAAAAGAAAATGCCCTCTGAGCACAAATGTGAACTATTCATTCTGACCCAGAAATACCTACCCCTTAGCTGGTCAGAGCTTCACCTAGTTTTGCAGCCTCTCTGGCCCCATTCCCCAGTCTCTCCCAGGGCCAGTGCCCATCACCCCATTTCTTGAGTCCCAGTCCCTCTGCCAACTCCTCAAAGTCCTTGTGATTTCTTCAAGGCCCTCATGCCCCAGCCTCACTCTCTCCCCCAGGCCCCATCTAAATACCCCCTCCCACCGCCATTCTACAGAACAGTCATTCTGAACTACTTGCTATTTTACTTTACATCTGTACACTTGCTGTTCCTCCTGCTAGGAACGCACTCCACCCCACCCATTGCCTACCTGGCAAACTCCTACTCATTCTTCAAAAACCAGTTCAGGTATCATTGCTCCTAGGACACCTCTGCCCTATCTCCCACCACAGTACTTCTGTACTTTATATACATATGCTTAGGATTTATGATTTTATCACAGTATATGATAAGAATACATATTTGTTGCCCTAAGCAGCCTATGCATTCTAAACTCAAGGTCTGTATTTACTTATTTCTGAACCCCAGAAGCCTCAGCCCAGAGTTACAGGGGGACTCCATTAACAGAGGTTGTCAGCCAAGTTCCTGCAGATACAAGTTTGTAGAGAGATGCAAAAGCCATTCTAACACGAAAACATTCACTAATGAACTGGAAGGAGTCCCCACACAACACCCCTCACTTGTTTCTCACTGGCACCTATCCCCACGCACTGCATGCTAGGCTTTGGGAGGCAGCTGATCCCAGAAGACACAGGACAAATGCACAGCAAAATGAACGTGGGGCAAAAATGAGCGATTCCACCAAGTCATGAAAATGATGGTGGGTATCTGCAAATGACACCATCAGCAAAGGAGAGTCTGCAAGAGGGACAGGAAAGCAAAGAAGGTAGAGACACTCCACAAGGATGATCACAGGATTAGTAGCTCCAAAGGGAATGATTTGAAGATCTAAGGACTAAAAGCACGTGGCAAAACTGAGGGAGTCCTTCATCATTTCCACCAAAGGGACCCTTTTTATGACTGAAACAGGAGACTAAAGCGATGTACAGGATTCTCAGAAAAAAATCACCCGAAATAAAATCTACACGTGGTTCATCCCTTGTTCATTCCCAGAATCAGCATATAGCTTCAACTTGAATTCTAAATATCATGGATTATAAAACAAATGAAACTTATTTTCATGATTTTTGCTTTCAAATATGTCCTTGTTCATTTTTTCATGTAAGAATCAGTGCATCATTCCAAACTGTAACCTAAATTTTGTAGATTACCAGAAATAATACTATTTTCATAGTATTTTACCTTCGGGGGAAAAATCTTTTTTCTGCTACAAACAAGGAAAGATTGGCTTCCCTTTATTGAGGTTTTTGTTTTTTTTTTTTAGGATAAATGTCTGCCACATTGAAGAATGATACAGGGAGGGCCGGCATCTTTTCCTCCATCAGTGCCAAGGGGCAGAACCCACTCTGCCAGGCTGGATCCCGGGGCCCTTTGAGATGTCTCACTGGTCCTGAGCAGTCAGAATGACCGAGGGAGCAGACCCCAGGCTCTCTGCCGGAAGAGGGAAGTGGGAGGGCACGTACTTGTAGACAGCGTTGTCCTTCCTGGGGCTGTGCTGCGGCAGGAGGCTATGTGAGTACTGATGCACGCCCAGGTCGTACAGTGAGGGGAAGTCCTTGCCACAGAGGTGGCAGCGGTAGCTCAGCTCCTCCTGGTGGCTCTTGATGTGCTCCAGAAATGTGTCGAGCTTCGGGAATGTCTGTGCGCAGCTTTTGACCACACACTTGTACACCTTGAGGGAAGAGGCAGAACAGGTGAGGGAAGGTAGGAGAGCTGCCTCCACTGCCACCCCCAACCCTGTGGCATCCACCTCAAATGCTGCTGGTGGGAGATCCAACTGCTGTTCCCCTGTGGCCCTGCTGCTGAAGCCCTGGTTTTATTTTGATCAGAAGGTCCCCTCCTCTCAGCCAGTCACAACAGCCCCACGACCCTTCCCGCAGGCTCTGTGTGTCCTAGATATACTTAGAAAAATTATCCAAAACCCAGAATGATACCATCCTGAAAGGATGTGAAAAGATGACATCATGTCCTTCCAATGTCGCACTACAACAGTGGCTCTCCAACCTGAGCGTGCATCATAGTAACACATTGTGCCACTTCCAGAATAACTGATTCAGCTGGTCTGGGTGGCCTGAATACGTGCATTCCCACCAAGTGCCCAGGTGATGCTGAAGCTGCTGGTCCGGGACCTCACTTTGAGAACTGCTGTCTAGCAAGCAGTTAGGTTAAGGCAGTTAAGACACCAAGGGTTATCTCACTCTCTGGGTGATGTGACTTGTTTTGACTGTTTACTGCTGATTAAGACCCAAACTCTAAAGTTAAATGTTCACTTGTAGAAAACTGATCCAATGTAAATGATTTCTGTCATGTGGAAAAGATAACCCCAAAGGTTACGGGTTTTGTTGCCCTGTAGGATATTAACCAGATTTGTGTCAAATTTAGCAATCTTATTTCAGGATTCCTTTTTTTCACTAACATAGTTATATATGGGTATAGATATCAGTGTTTCATATTCTCTTTGACTGGCTTCCAGTTCCCTCATTTACGAGGTAAGTAAAATTCTGACTCATGTTCACTATGCTATTTGTATGAGAATTATGTTATTCACATTTTGAAAATTATACTTTGACAAGTAGTATGTACTCCTTATAGGGTTGTGAGACAGTTAGGGTTGCATGGCATATTCAGGGTTTCAATTCCACATGCTCCTTCTTCCTAACAAAGTGAACCTTCATTTGCTCAGAGTGGCAACATGCCTAGTTAAAACCCTTGATCCCCTGGCTCCCTTGCAACAAGTGTCAGCCATATGACTCCTTTCTTGCCAATGATATCTAGGCAGTAGTCTTTGGGGAAGGTATGACTCCTAGAACAAAAAGGAAAAAGCTTCCTAGAAGTCCTCTCTGACTTCTGCATTTGTCCTGACTAGAATACAGATGTGATGGCTGGAGGTATAGCATCCATCCTGCAACCTTGAGGATAAATGCCACATGCTAAAGATGGCAGAGCAGAAAGCCAGGAGAACTCAGAGTCTATGATGATGTATTATCTGACCTGCTATATAAGCCCAACACTGTCTACTTACGGACCTTTTGTGTTGTGAGAGAAATAAAACCTGTTATCTATTATTTACAGCATAACAATGCATTCCTAAGCGATAGAACACATTTACTGGCTCTGACCAACGAGAAGGCTACAGAAAGTTTCTGGGAAAGGTTTCCTTGCTCTGAAAGAAGACACGAAAACATAACCCCTGTATGCTCATGGATAATACTGTGTCTGGACTTCTGCTGAGAAAAAGCAACCACCATCACAGGACCACAGGTGAACCATCAGTAGAGGACAAGTCCAAACCCTAAGAAAGTAGAGACAAGAGATAGAAACACACAGGGTCTTGTTGCTGAGTCAACTCATTGTCTCAGGCCCAGAGTTGCCCTATCTTGACAGCTTGTTATGAGAGGAAACAAACTTCCTAATTGCTTAAGCCAGTTTGAGTCAGTTTTCTGTGATTTTCCCCAAAAACAGCCCCCCTGCTACCCAGCACCCACCTACCTGCTCATTCTTATGCTGGGTCATGTGGGACTTGAGCTGGAAGTAGGTACTGAACTTGCTGGGGCAGAACTGGCACAGGTAGGAGCTATCAATGAGGACCACCTGCTTGGCCTCCAGCTTGTCACCCTCATCCTCGCCTGCTGAGGGCAAGGCTTGGGGCTGTGGGGTGCTTGACAGGGTCTGGCCCAACCCTGTGGAGAAAGCCAGGGAGGCAATTCACTGAGAAACAAAGAGTCAGGACAGAGAGACTTGCCACTCGGGAAGGATTCCTAGAGCACCCACTGTGTGCTCCGCTGCATCCACCCCGCCACCTACCACGTGCTCGGTGTTGGACGACATACTGAAGGCACTGCATTCATGCGCAGCTGGTGTGCAGACAGAACCGCCCCAGGGGCTTAAATACTGAATATTTACACTCCCATGGATGAATAGCTATTGCCTCCAATCCCCTTGCAGGCCTCCCCCTCGGACACTCTAGACCTCTCTGTGGTTGTTAACAACCCTGAATATCACTCCGAGCTGTGCTCATGATGCCTCCCAGCTCCTTTTTCTGATTACAACCATCTGTTTAGTTGCCTTTCCCTCAATCTCCCTGAGGACAGGGGCCTCGGACCTCATCGCCATAGGCCCAGTGGCCTGGCACACAGTAGGCCTCCATAAGTGTTTGCTCAATGGTTGAACCCTTGGGGCTAGGCACTACAGGAATTTGGAAAGAAATGGTTTCTTCACCAGAGTTCACAAGAACTCAGAGGGCACACACAGAATGGCTAAACACAGTAGGGCTAGTCCAAACCAGAAGGTCATATAAAAGTAGGCATATGTTGCTTGCAGAGAACACCCTCTTCATTAGCTGTGTGTGGTTGGCACTGCTCACCCACAGGGCTGCACAGGAAGGCTCCGGCCTTATGCTGCCCAATACAGTGGCCATGAGCCACATGTGGCAAGTGAGAACTTGAAATGTGGCCAGTCCAAATCTAGATGTGCTAAGATGTAAAAACACCCTGGAGTTCAAAAACTTAATATAAAAAAAGAATGTAAAATGTCTCATTATAAATTTCTTTATATTATATATTAAAATGGTACTATTAATGTGTTGGGTTAAATAAAATATATAGTTAAGATTAATTTCATCTTGTTTTGTTTTTATGTAGCTATTAGAAAATGTTTAGTTCTATATATTGCTTATATTATATATTTGTTAAGACAGCACTGCTCTAGGCCTAGTAAGTGTTCGACCCCCAGGGAGGAGAGGAATTAAATCAATATCAGGGACAGGATCATTAGTTCAGAGACAAGTGATGGCTCAGATGAGAATCCTACAAAGTATAAAGGTCTCTGGAGACCATCTGCCCATGAAAGTCAAATAGGTTTTAATTTTTGGTCAACTGACAGTGATTGCCTGGAGCATTATATTGAAAACAGATTCTAAGGCAGGATCCAGGCACAACAAAAAAGAATAGGTGATTTATTAGTGATGTCTGCCATGGTACAGTATTAGAGTAATGCACATATATTGTACATTTGTCATCCCTCGTTTCATCCATGCTCCATTTTTGTTTTATAGATGAAAAAGACTGAAGCCCAGAGAGGTTAAGGAGGTTGCCCAGGGTCACACAGCTAGCAACAAAACTTATGAAGCTGCAGAGGAGAGGTGTGGGGAGAATGGCATTCCCCACTTCTACCCACCTGTGCTATCTTCATCCTCCTGCCTGCTGGGGTTCAGGGCCATGACCTGTACAGTCACAGAGTTGCGAGAGACGGTGCCACCGCTGCGTCCTGGAGGCCACACCTTATGGGTCTGCATGTGTTTCTTGACATTAGACTTCTGGGCAAAGGCACGGCCACATGCAATGCACTGGAAGGGCTTCTCACCAGTGTGGCTGTGGGAGACAAAGCTTGTCAGCACCTTTGTGTAGGAATGGGGATGTGGCCTCAGCCCAGGAGCTCACAGCCACCAGGAGGGCCAGAGCAGAGCATCCAGATGCTCCTGGCCACCATTCTGACACCATGAGGACAAGTCTTATCCCTGAGGCAGGCAGACCAGAGTCAGACAGACCCTGGGCTCTTGGTGACATTACTAAGCTGCTGAATCAACCAGCCCTGGTGCTGACCTTCTCTGTGGCCATCCCTAACTGTGAGATCAAATATTTCCTAACTGTTTAAGCCCATTTATATGGAGACTTCTGTTATTTGAAGGAGAAAACATCTTAGTTGGCACAGCATAGCACTTGTACCATTATTCAATATTTTCCTTCAAATCAACACACTTTTTAAAAACTTAAAACAATTTAAAATGAAGTTTCCTGTTGTTACTGTATATGAAAAGCCACTTGTCAGAAACGAACGAAACTTGTCATAAAGTAATGAAAAATACAATTATCTATATAATAATATTATTAAGGTTTATAGCTGCATCATCCAATAAGGTAGACAAAAGCCACATGGGACTATCTAAATTTAAATTCATTAAATTAAAATAAAGTAAAAAAAATCAGTTTCTCGGTCATACTAGCCACATTTCAAGTACTCAACAGCCGTTTACGCTTAGTGGCTACCCTGTGGACAGTGCCTTTTGGGGCCTTTCCATCTTTGAAGAAAGTTCTACTGATGAGCACTAGTATAGACCAGCAGTTTTCAACAGAGATTGATTTTTCCCTCTTGGGGACATCTGGCAATGTTTGGAGATGTTTTTGGTTGTCACAGCTGAGGAATGTGGGGTGCTACTGGCACCTAATGGTGAGAGGTCAGGAATGTTGCTAAGCATTCTACCGGGCACAGGACAGCCCCACAGAAAAGAATGATGTGCTCTAAAATGTGTCAACAGGCTGATAAACCCTGGTCTAGAGAGAAGCTGCTGCCTGCCATGGCTGGAATCTGAGGCTTGCTTTCTCTCTGTTATAAAAGATGAGCAAGTATGTGAGAGGCATTAAAGACAGACTCGTACCAAATTGAGGCTTTCTCCTTTGACAGGAAGAAACTGAAAAGAGAATAATTTTCTCACTTATGTCTTTCAAAACTTTTCAACACCACATCTATAAACCACCTAAAACCATCTCATGTACCAATGTATCCCATTCTGTGAGTATCACTTAACAATGGAAAACCTGAGGCCCAGAGGGGCTCCTTGCGTGTTCTTGGGACAAGAGGTGTCATGGTTAGTCCCAAGTGAGCAGAGAGCTTGTAGCCATATTCACAGAGCATGGCTGTCCTTGAGGTCAGCTCTTTCTGCAGAAGTGAGAACTGAGGCACCCCGCCCTCCTGAGAAGCCTCCATCCATTCAGGTAAATTTCCTCCCCCAACCCCTTTCCTGCCTGGACCTTCCACATCACAGGAGGCAGGCCCCACAGAGCCTTCCCACTGCTCCTGAGGGAGGAAAGGGAAAACCATCCTGAGCCGGACTGAAGGTCTGAGAACGACGACAGGACAGACAGGGCCTTGGTCACCACCCAGGTTGAGAAAGCAGTCTTGCTGCCACTGGGAATGCCCCTCTCCCCAGCCAGGGCTGCATAGGAGCCACCTGCCTCACCACGCCTGGGTACCTTCTGATATGCTGCTGCAGGTCGAAATTTTTGGTGAATGACTTGTCACAATATGAACACTTAAGTTTCTGAGCCTTTGGCTTCCCTGCAGCTGAAAGACAAAGAGGGAAGAAGGGGATGCTAAGGTTGGAGGCACAACTGAAGGCGCCAAGGGCAGCTTCCCACCACTCTACCCCTGGACCTGGGGCCAGACAGCCCAGACCCTAGGAGGTCCATTCCTGGCTAAAAAAGACATTTCCCAGCTTCCTTTGCCGCTAGATATGGTCATGTGACTAAGTGTTGACCAATGAGATGTAAGCAAAAGTATTATGCAGAACTTCTGGGAGCTGGGAAACATCTCTTTCATTCTTCTTACTGTCTGGAATATGAAAATTGATGACTGGAGCTCCAGCAGCCATCTTACATGATGAGGCACCTTGATAACAGAAGCTTTGTTCTAGGGATGGCAGAGCAGAAAGACAAAAGAAATAAGGCTGCTTGGTAACCATATGGGCATACGATCTCCAGACAGTCTATCTGTGGACTTGTTTTGCAAAGAACAACAAAATTCTATCATTTTGAAGTCACTCTTATTTTGGATTTTCCATTATATGCAATGAAACTTAATCCTAACTATCACAAAAGGGAAGACTGGAACTAAACAGCCTGTGGATAGGCCAGTGCTGAGGAAGCATGGCAGGCCATGGGCCCACCTTCTGGGAGTCCACTGGAACTTTTGGTCCGTCGGGTCTTCAGTGATGGTGGGGAGTCAAAGGTGGCCACTGTGCCCCCAGTGGCGCTGGTCATGGGGGCAGCAGGGTTTGGTCCTTTCGGTTTGAATCCTTGTTTGCCAGGGCTGTACACCTGGGGAGTGGGGTATACTGGAGCCTCCACACACTGATTCGGCACCTAGAAGGACAGCACAGTCAGGGAGAGTACCCTGGGACAGGAGGGATGGAGCTGCCCCAGCCAGAGGAACTCTCACTGTGGCCCTGGCTGATCTCAACCATGCCCCCACCTACATCACCATCCTAACTCCTCCACTTGGCTCAGTCATCCCAGTCACTCCCAAGACTCCTGAGAACTTCATGAAGCCAGCAGGCTAGAGGCAGCTTTGGAGCCATGCTGCCTGGGTTCAAATTCTGACTCTGCTTCTTATCATTTAAGTGAGCTTGGGCAAGCCTTTTAACTTTTGTCTCAGTTTCTGCATCTGTAAAATGGGGCTAATCATAGTATCCCTCTCATTGGGTTGTAGTGAAGATTAAATGAGTTAACAAGTAGAGAGTTTAGAACAATGCCTGGCATATAGTAAGTACCCAATCAACATTAGCTGTTATTATTGGCATTACTATTGCTATTAGTAGTAGTTTGCTTGTACAGGAAGTCAGAAGGGTCTATGCCCTCACGAGCAGCTCTACTTCTTAACTAACTCCCCCTGATGCCACACCAGCAGGCATCCCTCAACTGACAATTGACACTGAAGCCACAAGAAATTACCGAATAAACTATGAGCTGCTCAAACTTAGTCACCACTAAGCTTACATCATGATACTGGGGCATTGTGAAGAAATCATTTATTCATTCATCTATTCATCATTCATTAGTCTTTGTGGGCTAGTATATTCAAAATTCCACTTCCTATCCTTCTCTGCTTTATTTTTCTCTTCAGACTGATCATTATCTAATAAGTTATCTATTTTACTTACTTATCTTTATTATCTACCTAGTTTCATGAAAGCAGGGACTTTTGTTCTGCTTTTGTTTATTCCTCTATTCCTAGGCCTAGAGCAATGCTTGGCACAGAGTGGGCACTCAATAAGTATTTGTTGCATGAACAAATTCATTTATGTAGGTACTGGGCATCTAATATGGCTGGTGCTTCTGCTGGGTCTTGTCTGTTGGCCCTTGGCACTATTCCTACACTCTTCCATGGTCTCCCTTAAAATGCAGAGGTGAGAAGCTTGGAACCACATTCCTGAACTCCCTTGCCAGCATGGTTCTGAACACAGATTAAGTTCTGCCCATGAGATGCATCTGAATGAGATTTGGAAGGCAGAAGGGAGGTAGAAACCATTCTTCTCTGGCAGCCATGGTGGGAGACAGGCAGGTCTGCAGTCATGAGTTCTGGAGGAGTGGTTGGCTGAACACTACATTCCCCTCCTGATTGCCAGCCCTGAGGATGGTAAGGCAGCTGGAACCTCAGCAACAGAATCCTAGTTTCCTAACCCCTGGGCACAGCAGCAGCATCCCGGCTCTCAGGGCCGAGCAACAACAGTGAACCTGAAAACCAGTGATGCCTGCCCACCCTGACTTTTGCTCCTCTAGCCCTTCCCTCAGCTTTGTAAGCATTTAACTTCTTGTATTAAATCCCTCTGCCAGAAATACCTAAAGTGGTTTTGATTTCACTGACCAATACAGCACTCAATAAATATCTGTCACAGCGAATGAATTCACCCATTGGTCAAGTCATTACTGAGCACTAACATGACTGCCCCTGGGTTAGTTCTCATCCTCACAGCTCTGCAAGGGAGTTCCCATTCTAGAAGGGAGGAAACTGAGATCAGAGGATCCTATTTCAGATACCTACTATAGATGTACGACAGGCCAGGTACTCTGCTAGGTGCTAAAGATGCAAAATCAAAGACAACTTAGGCTCTGCCCTCAAAGAGCCCCCTTGTCTACATGGGCAATAAACAATGGCAGCTCCCCCCGTCCTGGCCCACTCTGTCTATGAGGCCACCATGGTCCTCTCAGCATCTCACTGACTTAATTTTTCTTTTAAATTCAACACAGTCCTCGGGAGCTTGCTTTATTTTCCCAGGCTAGGGCACATTCCCTTGCAGGCTCTTATAAAATCGCATGACTGGTGGTGGGGTTATCCCATGGTCTAGTTCTCTTTAGATACAGATGCTACCTGACATGGAATGTCTGTATGGCTGGATTCTAGGGGAGTCTGAGATAATGTGACCTCAAGTGCACTACTGTCTAGGAAAATTCTGAACTCTTAGTGCCTCGAGAATAGACTGCTTATAGCTCAGAGCTCCTCAGCAGGGAACTAATACGATACATATGGTACAGGCATATCTTGGAGATACTGCAGGTTTGGTTCCAGACCACGACAATAAAGTAAAAATCCTAATAAAGTGAGCCAGTGAAATGTTTGGTTTCCCAGTGCATATAAAAGTTATGTTTGCACTATACCGTAGTCTATTAAGTATGCAACAACATTATGTCTAAAAAACAACATACATAACCTTAATTGAAAAATACTTTTTGATTTTCTTGCTAAAAAATGCTAGTCATCACCTGAGCCTTCAGCGAGTCATAGCAGTAACATCAAAGATCACAGGTCACCATGACAAATACAACAATAATGAAAAAGTTTGAAATACTGTGAGAATTACCAAAATGTGACAAAAAGACATGAGGTGAGCAAATGCTGTTGGAAAAATGGCACTGATTAACTTGCTCAATGCAGAACTTCAATTTGTAAAAACTGTGATATCTGTGAATTACAATAAAAGGTATGTCTATACATTGATTAAATGGCCTTTATCTTTCCCCATACCCATGCCCATTACAGTGTGATTTGTAGCTTTTCCGATAAAGAAGTGGAATCTCTCCCTACTCCTTAAATCTAAGCTGGCCTTGTGACCTGCTTTGACCAACAGAAGTTATGTTGTGTCACTTACAAGTCTAAGCCTCAATAAGCCTTGAGCATTTCTGCTTACATTATTCAACCTCCAGCACTGCCATGAGAACATACCTGGCTAACTTGCTGGAGAAGAGCTGGGTCACCCCACATAACTCACCCCTCTCCAGGCCATCCTAGAGCAGCCGAGAGCCAACCAACCTCCAGACACATGAAAGAACCCAGCAAAAATCAGCAGCTGCCAAGCTGACCATCATAGACATGAAAAAAATAAACATGTTCTGCTATATACCACTAAGGGTTTGTGGATATTTCTTACACAGCCATAGCTAACTGATACACCTAGCTTGTTACAACAGATATGAGACACTTGCATAGAAAATTTTTTGGAATCTTCTCCCCAAAAGGCAGATATTCTCTGACTGTCCTGAGCACTCCCTGAGGACAGCATGTATATCTGCTACAACCTCTACTTCATTCCATCTTCTCATGGTTTGCATTTTATACTTTTATACATACAATGGCTTGATTAAAGTCCTTCTCTCTCATGATGTGGTACTCCATGATCTGGTTTTGCCCGCCATGGGGTATCTCCAACTATGTCTGGCATACAGTTGGTCCTCAGAAAAGGTTCAAGTTACCCATGATGACCATGACCAGTTCCTCCCACTTCACCCCAAACCCCAGCCTCTGCTCACCTCCAGGGGTGGGTAGGGCTGCATTCCCAGTGCCTGGATCTCCACCGTTCCACTCCCAGCCAGCGGTGCTGTGGCGCTGTATACCTCCACCACGCCATTCCCACCAGGGTTGGGACGCCCCGGGGGGCCCAGGCTCTGGGGTGGGGGTGGTGGGGGCTGAGGAGGTGGGGGTGGGGGCAGTGGGGGAGGGGGTGGGGGAGGAGGCGGGGGCTGGGTGAGGTAGCTTGGCGCAGAATGCATGTTCAGGCTGCTCTGAAATCAGAAGAGAGAATTAAAGTGTCAAAGCCTCTTGACAGCAACTGTCTTATTTATCACTGGGGAAGGACATTTGCCTTAGCTAGCCATGTAGAAAGAACAGCCACTCCCCGCGTGGGAACAGCTCAGAGGATGGGGTTGAGAGGGTGCATGGAAACAAAGTCATGGGAGAACTCAGAGGAGCCCTCAGTCTGGCACTGCTACCCCCTTTCTCTATGAAAGTCATCAAAAATGGCCTAGCTTGTGCAGAAATGAGCTCATACAGCAGGCGTAATTTTGTTGTTTTTAGAAGGGCTTGCTTGTAGGACTGGCTCTGAACTGGCATCTGAGAACCTGCCTTGTAGAAGATTCCCTCTGTTGATAAGGCTATTCTACCCACCAGGGACACTGACCCTACTGTATCAACTCACCTAGACCGTTCACATAAATGATGTGGTTTATGGTGAACGTCTCCCTTCCCATCTGGGTATCTGGAGTTTTGGTCATTGTGTCTGGGCGCCTATGTGACCAACCCCCAATAAAGCCCTGGCCTTGGAGTCTTAGGTGTGATTCCCCCAGAAACACTGCATGTGTGTTGCTGCTTTTCACTGCTGGGGGGGAAATGTGCCTTCTATAGCCTCTCCCCATTTCCCTAAGGGGGAGAACATTGGAAACTTGGAAGAACTTTGAATTCTTCCAGGCTGCTGGGTCTTTTTCCCTTGCTGATCCTGCTGTGTATCTTTTTATTGTGATAAATCACAGCCATGAGCACAACCATCTTGAGTCCTGAGAGTCTTTCTAGAGAGTCACTGAATGTATTGGCTGTGGATCCCCAAAACACAGCCACTGACTTCTAGAAACTGATTCTATAAATATGATCAAGCAGTTGGGCAAAGATATCAATACATGAATGTTACTCCAGTGGTTTTTATAACAGCAAAAAATGGCAGTGACCTACATGTCCTTCCATGGAAGCCTGGCTAAAGAGAGGATGGTCCATCCACATGGAATGGAATGGAATCCTTTGTGACTGTTAAAGTGATGATGCTGATCAGTATTTCATTAAAGGATGCTTCTCTTGACTGCTGCTCCTTGGGTTCCACAGTCAAATAGGTTTGGGGAAAAATCTGGGGTGACAAAAGCAAAAGTATCTCTTTACTGCAGGAAAAACCCAGACACAGAGCGGGGAAGAAGTAGAATGCCTCCATCCCAGGCTGATTTCCCAATACAAAAAGGATCTCTTGCTTTTGTATTGGAAAATCCCAAGGAGACACTGTTTTGGGGAACATTTCAGGAAATACTGACATAGGGTTTTAGGCACAGATAGAGAATGACATTAAACGAAAAGCAAAGTAAGAAAAGCAAGTTCCAGAGCAGTACACATAACATGATCCATTTATACAGATGCGTATGTGTGTCAAATATTTTAAACATATTTTCAATATTTTATATAAAATATATAGTATTTTAAATATACTTAAATAGAAAGCTATTTTTATCTATATTTGTAGTCAAAGGTCAGGAAAATCAGACACCAAAATTTTTGGTAGTATTTTCTTTGGGCAGAGGGAGCAAGGGTGATTGACTAACTGATTGATTTCCCAATTTTTATTCTGTAAAATTTCAAACCTACAGAAAGATTGTTAAAATAATAAAATGAACACTATACTTCATCTAATTCACCAGTTGTTACCATTTGGCCACATCTGCAATGTGTGTCTGTGTGTATGTGTGTGTGTGTACAGACACACGTATATACTTGTGTTTTGTCAAGCCACTTTAAAGTTAGTTACAGACATCATGACACTTTGTTCCTTAAAACTGTACTCAGATGCATCTCCTAAAAACAAGGACATTCTCCTGCATAATCACAATACAATGATTACACATAGGAAATTGAATATTGATATAATACTATTATCTAAAATGTTCAAATTCCTCCATATTCTAATCTACCCAAGTGTCCCAGGAAGGCCTTTATAGCTCCCTCCCACCACCTGATCCAGGATCCAACTAAGAACTGCACACTGCAGTCAGTTGCCATGTCTCCTTATTTCCAAGATTATGAATACTTAAGCTTTAAAAAAAAAACTTTTGTGTATTTTCTAATGTTTTTCTTTTTTTAAATTCTTACTTTTTTATTTAAGTGTAGTCAATTTACAATGTTAGTTTCAGGTGTAGAGCAAAGAATTCAGTTTTTTATATATATATATATATACACACACACACATATATATACATACATACATACATATTTTTTTTCAGATTATTTTCCATTACAGCTCATTACAAGAAATTGAATACAGCCCCCTGTGCTATACAGTAGGCTTTTCTAATGGACATGGAACTCTTCTATTAAGAATAAAAATGAGTCAATACAGCTGGACTGTGGCTGTGAAACCCTAAAGTCATGTTCTGGGTCCCAGCTGGACGTGGTAGCTTCCCCATCCACAGCAGGGTTGGCCAAGGGGAAGCTGACACTCCTGAGCTTGGGGTAGAGCCGGGACCAAGCTCCCTTCTCTCTACAAGATTCTGAATCTGTAGGTGTCAACATGTAGGCCTAGAATCAAGACCCTGTGAGAAACTGGCCACCTCCTTACCTGCACAGGAGGGGGGCCCTGGGGCATGGGCTGGTCCAGGGACGTGAAGGCTGACATGGCGGACATGAGCACATCATCGCTTACCAAGATGTTCCCCTGCACCAGGGTCTGGATCAGCGGGGATGGGGGCACTGTAATGTATGTGGAGATCTGGACAGGATGAGAGAGAGAGAGAGAGGAAGGGAGGGAGACAAAGAATATGTCTGAGGCTCTGGAAGGAAGCAGAGGGCAAGATGCAAAAGATCTGGGCTCTGGAGTCCCACAGACCTTCCACCTCTGCTTCTGCTCCCTGCCATGTGACGCTGGGAATGTCACTCCATCTCTCTGAACCTCCATTTCCCTCATTTACCAAGTGACACCTCCCTGAAAGCATATACCCTATGACCCAGCAAAAATTACTTCCTGGAATCTAGAGAAACACACACCTGTCCACAGGGAGCCCACAAACAAGAGCCTTGTTTCTACCAGTGACAAACTGGAAATAATCTTGATGTCTATCAGTAGGAGAATGGATTAAAAAATATACTATAGTCAAGGAAAGAACACTATAGACAGCATATAAAAGATATTGCATGGAAAATCAAATTATATAATAACATGTACTTAATATAGTCTTATTTTTAAAAATCTCAAACAATACTACTAGTGTAATTCCTGTGAGTACTTAAGTAAGTATGTGAAAGTATCTTAAAAGGTTGAGAAGGATTTTCATCAGTAGTTATCCGGGGGCAGGGGAGAGAAATAGTGCCAAAGGGGCTTTGATTTGTAGAATTCTAACTTTTAGAAAGGAGATAGGAAACATGTTATTACTTGCAAACACACAAATTAATAAAAAAAAAAATCTCAGATGAAAAGTAGACCTTACAAGAGAGTGTCAAACGTGCAGTGACCATTCCTCTTAGGTGATGTAAAGGGTGTTGTGTTTTGTTTATTTGTTATCTTTCTTTACTGACATCTTTCTAAATTGGCTGTCTGTAGGACCTCTGGGGAAAGCAGGAACCGGGCCCCTGAACCCAGAGTCCCTGTTCAAATAGGAAGTCCTTGCCCTCAACTAAGCAAGGACAGCCCAGGCAGGTTAGAGTGACATGCCCCATGTCAAGGCCAGAAAAGGTAGGGTAGATCCCGTCTGATGTGTGTTTTTACAATGTCCCGTGCACTGCACTGAGATGAAAAATGGGAAATCATTTCCATGTCCATCCAACTCACTTAGGTCTTAGAGGGATCTGTGTTTGCCCATAACCAGTTGATTGTGTTCTGAAGTTTTTTCCTTGCCCAGGACTGGAGGAATGTCCCTCTTTCTTATTGAAAATAAAGGGAAAGAGGAAACATTTTCTACTAACAAAACTCATAAACAAGGAGTAAGAAACATGACTATATTCTGTTAGAAGATGTCTGTGGCAACTTGGAAAGTTTCAGTGTCCATGTCCTATGGATCTGGGTGAACACTTTTAATTTGATGTTAGGAATTATGTCTATACAACGGATGAAAATAATGTCTTAGAGTAATAAGAGAAACCTAGAGGGAAGTCTGACCCCGTGACCTGGCATCCTGGGACATGCCCAGCCTCCTTTATGCAGATTCTTTAATCCCTCTGAGCTTCCCCACCCAGGGTATCTTTGCTCCAGAACTGTGTTCCTGACTGAGGACTCCAGAAGCTTCTCCAGATCCCCCCAGCCTGGCCCTTTCTCCTGATCTCCAGACCTGTATACCTGTCTGCATCTTCACTGCCTCCACTTGAAGGTTGAATGGGCGTCTCAAATCCAACATGACCAGCTGAACACTTCCCAAAACCTCCTCATTGTTTTCTCCACTTCAGTCCACGGCAACTCCAACTCAGGTCACCCTTGACTCCTTTTAATCTCATACCCCACATCCAGTGTATCCACAAGCTCTGTCAGCTCCACCTTCAAAATTTTTCCAAAGTCTCATCCCTTCTCTCCACCTCCACTGTCATTCTCCTGGACAAGCCACCACCACCCACCGCCTGGATTTGTACAACAGCCCCCTAATGGGTCTCCTGGATCTCTCTCTTGATTGTCACCAAAATCTATTATCTGTACAGCAGCTAGAGTGACCTAGTTCAAGTGTAAGTCAGACTATGTCCTTCTTCTCCTTAGAACCCCCCAGTAGTTCTCATCTCACTCAGAATAAAAGCCCACCAGGCCCACATGATCTGCCAGGATCTCCCTATTACCTCTGATCTTATCACTTCCCGCCCTCCTCCTCAATCACTCAGTTCCAGTTACTCTCACCTCCTTGCTGTTTCTGGAATAAACCCAGCACACTCTTACATCAGGGCCTTTGCACCGGCTGATCCCACCTCCTGGAACACTCTTCCCCAAATTAGCTGCATGATGCATTCCCTCACCTCCCTAGGTCTCTGCTCCCATGTTACCCCTTCACAAAGCACCATACAGAAAAGGGCAAAATCTCTCATCCCTGTCTTGGCATCCCCTATCCCTCTGCATTTATCCTGAAAACAGTACATCTCTACACATTTGTTTGGGTACTAGCCATCTCACCCAACTCCACGAGGGTAGTGACCTGGTCTGTTTGTTCACTACTGTACTCCCGAGTGCCCACACAGTGCCTGACACACAGTGGTGCCCAAAAAGACTTGAACAGATGAATGAACAAACGAATGAATGACTACCTGGCGATTGGCAGGAGGTGGGGCCTGCTGGACTGCTGTGGGTGCTGCCGAGGGCGTGTAGATGCTGTTGGTGGCCAGTGAGACTGTGGCCAGGGGCAGGGCACTCCCCTGGCACTGCTCCCGCTTGTGGGTCATAAACGCCGGCAGCGAGTTGAACTGCTTCTTACACTTCCCGCAGAGAAAGACATCCTCGTCATCTAGGGATCACACCCGCAGAGGAGCAGAGAGAGGGAAATCACGAAAAAAAGCAAGAATAAAGGAGGGGCATCACAGTGAGAAACGGGATCTTAAGAATGGAAACTAAGGGCATTGCATGACTTAATGTGGGAGTGTCAAGCATCAACTTGGTGCTTCCTAGGAGCTTTCTTTGGCTGGATATTCTGGCACTCACGGGAATATCCAGCCAAATTCACTCAGGTATCAAAAAATTAGAAATTAGGAAACAGTGAAGTGGGTTTGCTTCAAAGATGAGACATTCAGAATCTTTACGCTGCCTTAATTTATTCACTAGTCCCCAAATGGGCTGCATGATCACACTCCTCTGTGCCTTTGCATCCTCCATTTCCCCTGTCAAGCTGTCTCTTTCAGAGCAACTCATTCTGCAAGGCTCAGCTCGGATGTCATCTCCTCCAGGAAGCCCTCCAAAAGCAGTGGACACAGTTCCTTCCTCTGGGCAAGCCTCTCCTATCACCACCAGACTGTGAGTCTCTCAGGGAATGAAATATCCTACTTACTACCATAACTGTAATATTTCCTGGGCACATAGGAGGCCCTCAGTGGATATTTGTTCAATGAATGAAAAACTAAATGAATGATTAGCTACAGTGAATACTATCCATCACTGAAGGCCTACCACAGGCCACGCACTGTGCCAAGCACTTGATATGTTGTGGCAGAAACGTCTCTTGTTATTCAATATTCACTCTTCCTTCTTAGACAGTAATGTGAATTGTAGTGGGAAACATGGCTGTCTAGTTAAAGACTATATATTCCTCAGCCTTCTTTGCAGCTATACATGTCATGTGACTGGGTTCCAACCAACAGACAACAGCATATGTATACTGTCTATGCAACTGCCTCTTAAAGAGAAGGGGTATGACTTCCACTCCCTTCTTGCCTCCATGTTGGCTGGATTGTGGAAATGAAAGTGGAAGGCTGGGGCAGCCATCCTGGACTGCATGCTGAGGACAATAAAGCCACAGGAAAGAAGGGGCCTGCATCTCACCACAGCCACCCCAAATGCCCATCAGGACTTCATGCAACAGAGAAAGAAATTAATCTTGTACAAACGACAAGAAATTTGCATTTCTTGTTTATAACAGCTAAAACCAAATCCCAAGTATCCTCACGAGATTCCTATGAGGTAAGACTATTTCCTCAATTTTATAGATGTGAAAATCGGGGCACAGAGAAATTAATTCACTTGCCCAAGGTCACAGAGCCAGAAACTACAGGAATAAGGATTCAACCCCCAGTGTGTATCTCTCTGTCCCCAGCATGGCTCCCAAGTACTTGAAAACCCTTGTGGAATGAATAAATGAACACACAGACTCACACAGGTTCTAAGAGAAATTTCTTGTCCTCACTGTATATCAAAGATCTGTCCTATAAATCGGAGAGATTCATGCTCAGGCCGTTCTTTCCACAGAGGGGAGGCTGAGACATGACTTTGGGTCAAAGGTACAAGCAACAGTAAGCATCAGGGCTCCCAGTCATTCTCTGCCATGGTCCCCACATTCATGAAGTGATGGAGAAAGAGTGTCCTCAGAGCTAAGCAGAGAAAGGCATGAGCCTGAAGACCCAGGCTGGGAGGAAGGTGAGAGGGCTCAGACACCAGAGGACACCCTGGGGACCACAGTGGGCAATTCATTCCCACACCCCCCCCCCAGTAGCCCCACCTGTTTTTCATGGGAAGCCACGTACCCTTCCCACTGGTGGACCTGAGCAGATACTCACCCAGTGGCTGGATGGCAGGTGGTGCATTGACACTCTGGCCTGTTGGATCAGGGACTGCTCCTTGGCCATCCAACAATGACTGGACAGCCAGGACAGTCTGATTGTCCATTCCTGAAGAAAGAAAAGTAGCCTTTTTAGAAGGTGGGCCCAGCATCCTGCTCTGACTTCATCCTTACAAGCCAGCCCCACTGCAAGGCCCCCATGGCAAAAATCACTGCCTGTGCCCTGATATACATTCTCTCCCTAATTCTACTGCAATAGAACCCAAGGTTTCTGGCTGGAAACATGGCCTCAGAATAAAGACTACACTTTCCAGCCACTCTTGCAGCTAGAGAATGTCTAAGTTCTGGTCAATGAGATGTAAGTAAAAGTGTTCTATGGCAGTCTCTAGGAAGTCTTCTTAAAAGCTGCTGCTATGGGACCCCCTTCTTTGTCCTGTCCTCCCTCCTGCTTCCTAGAACAGGAAGACGATGGCGGGAACTCTAGTCACCATCCCAGATCATGAGGACAAGGGCCATACCCGAGGCACTGCAGGGTGAAAAACTGGAAAGATCCCAGGCCTCTGAAGACCTTGTAGAACACAGCCACTGTCACAGCTCTGGACTAACTTTCTCTGGACTCCCATGCAAGAGAAATAAACTTCTAGCCTGTTTAAGCCACTGCTGGGCTGGGCTTCTCTCTTACTCATGGCCAAATCTAATCCAAAGTGAAACAGCCCCCTCTGGACATCATGTTACTGAGTCTCTCCCATACACACCCCACAAATCCCACAAATCTATTTGTACTCCGGCATCCTTGCTTCCCTTGTTTTCTGGTATGTGCTTGTTTTTTCAGTTCCTCAAAAAAGTGCATAATCTGGATTTGTGGTCAGGGGACTCTTGAGAAGCTGACTACATCTGTGTTTTACAATCAGTTGTCACTGTTAAAGTTCACAGTAGTAAACCGCCCAGCCAAGTCACCAGGTGGAGGACAGGACTCTTCACATGTAAGTGGCCGGCAAGGCACACTGCCTCCCTCCCAAGTAACTCAGAGGGTGCCTCATTCTCTCTTTCCCCACAGTCAGCCTCTCAGCTGTCACCTGCCCCAGCTTCTAACTGAAGTGCAATCAGAACCCTTAGCTCCTGCAGCCAGACTGAATCCATCCTTTCCCCTGTCACAACACAGGGGCCTTTGAGGCCAGCCCTTCTCTCCAGCCACTCCTGCTCCTTCAGAAGCCTCTCTCCACTGACGGGCCCCTCTCACACTATGCCCACAACTCTCCTTCCCATCAGTGGCTACACACCCCCGGGTCTCTCCAGCACATCCTCCTTTGAATCTATGTTCCCGTCTCTCCTCCCTTCAACAAGCATCCCAAGAGACATGTCTACACCCTCCATCGCCTCTGCCCACACTCCAGTCCTCCTCCACTCACTCCAGTGAGGCTTAAGCCCCCACCATTCCACCAGAACCACCAAAGACCACCTGGCAACATCAGATACTCCTTGAAACACTCCCTTCTCTAGGCTCCAAGGCGCCATCCTTCCTGGGTCTTCTCCCGCTTTTCTGCTCCTCCTTCCCAGCCTTCTTTACTCTCCTCTGCAGTCCACCCCCTAAATGTTTCTATTTTGAAGGGTTCCTTCTGTCTGTCTCTTTCTCCTTTCCCTCTTACACTCTCCCCAAGAATCCTCACTCACCCTCATCTAGTTCTTCCTCATATCTGGAGTTTCAAACCTGGGGTTCATGCTTCCCTGAATGTGTCAGTAGATTTGTCTATCATATTACACAAAATTGTAAGTTAGCATCTGTGTGCAAATCTGTAGCAATTTTATTCATAATAGTAAAAAACAGGAAATACTCATGTCCTTCAGTGGGTGAACAGTTAAACAAAATGTGGTGCACCTGTACCATGGAGTACTGCTCAGCAATAAAAAGGAGCCAACTATTGATACAAGCAAACGCTTGGATGAATCTCCAGGGAATTACACTAAGTGAAAAAAGCCCATCTCAAAGACTGTATACTACATGATTCCAACTACATGACACTCTTGAAATGATAATATCTTAGAAACAAAGGTCAGATTAGTGTGGTTGCCAGACATCAGGGTTGGAGACCAAGAGAGGGAGGTGGGTGTGGTTATAAAAAGGACAACACCTTGTAGTGATGGAACAATTCTGTAGTCAACTGGTTGTGAGGTTACAGGATAGTTTAACAAGATGTTACACTGGGGGAAATTACATAAAGGGTTAATGGAATCTCTCTGATTATTTCTTACAACTGCATGTGAATCTACAGAGAAGAAAAGTATTACGTCAGAAAAAGAAATCTAATTAAAAAAAAAATACTGCCTGTCAAAACTACTGAGACAATAAAAAGATCAGTGGTTGCCAACGGTTGCGGGGAAGAATGAATAGACAGAGCACAGAGGATGTTTAGGGCAGTGAAAACACTCTATGATAATATCATAATGATGCATGTATGTCATTACACATTTGTCTCATAGAATGTACAACACCAAGAGAAAACCTTAAAGTAAACTGTGGAATTTGAGTGATCACAATGTGTCAATGTAGGTTCATCCTTGGTAACAAATGTACCACTCTGGTGAGTTATGTTGATTAAAGGAGAGGTTATGAATGTATAGGATCGGGGGTATATAGGAAATCTCTGTAAATGCCTCTCAACTTTGTAAACCTGAAACTGCTTGTAAAAAATTAAGTCTTTAAAAAAATGCTGCCTATTCAAAACTGACCTCGAACTGAATGGGTCATTCCCCACCCCTAAGTTAGTTCCTTTTCTAGAAATCCTCATCAATAAGAACAGGGTACCACTGTCCATCCACCCAAAGCCCCCAGGGCACCCCTTGATTCTTCCCTCAACTGATCTCCCTTCCCACCCCTCATTTCTAGTCCTTCAGCAAGTCTGCCTCCCAAATATCTCTCAGACTCACTTTCTCTCCATCTCCCACAGCTGTCCCCAGAGCCCAGGCCATCATCAGCTCTCAGCAGGACAACCGCAGGGGTCTCATCTCCCCTGCTGCCACTCTGGCTCCTCCCATCTGTTCTCAGAGCAGCCAGGGTGAACTTTATAAAACATACATTAGTTTGTGCTGACTCCCTGCTGAAAATACTTTCTTAGTTCTACACTGATGCCAAGATAAAGTTCAGAAGCCTCATCTCTAGTTGCTCACATAAACTTTGGTGAATCCTAGACCTCTTGCCCTGCAGGGCTTTGCAAATGCATTTCCCCTTGCCAGGGTCATCTCTGGAGCCCCACAGCCCTACTGCCCTTCCCCTAGCCCAGCATGCATCACACTGTTCTAGGAACGGATTTTTCCTTCGACTTCATCACTCAATACATGAACCCTTTTTTTTTAATGGGGGTACTGCGGATTGAACCCAGGACCTCGTGCATGCTAGGCATGCACCCTACCACTGAGCTATACCCACCCCCTGCAAATACATTCTTGTAGTGAAAATTCAAACACTGAAGAAGTCCATGTATCCAGGGGGAAAGTAAGCTTCATCCCATCTTATTGGCCTCCCAGAGTGAGCCACCACTGACCCTGGCCCTCCAATTCCATCATCCATCACGGCACTGAACACCAGCTGAGGTTCTCTTCTTTTACTGTTCTATAATTTTCCCTTTTCTATAATTCTATAATTGCTTATTCTGTAATTTCCATCTGTCCCTCACCAGTGAGTATTCCTGAAACTCAGTCTTTCCAGATACAGGGAGGATTACACATTTCATGGTGAGAACTCTGATTGTCCAAGAAGTTAAGACACAGGGTGGAGACCTCTTGGGAAGTTTGTAGGACTCAGACTCAGCCACATACCACTGGACTGACCTTCTTTCAGTCTGCCCTCTAATTATATGTATACTCATCTTATCTCATTCTCCCAAGAACATTCTTGGGGCTGTATCCCCCAACATCAACTCTGTGCCATGGCCCTGAACTGGCTGAGGCTTCCTCTCCAACTTCTAGCAGGTGCACCTGGAGTCTCAGTGTTTGCCTGTCTCCAAAGCTTATAATTCTCAGAGCCTGAGGACCATTCACATCCTAGGATTTTGTGGAGCATGGGACAGTCTGTGCCCAGAATGTGCTGGTTTAGGTCTGATAACAGGGCATCCCGGCCAGGCACACCACCAGTATCCATCCTTTCTTGGTCTCAGTTTATAAAACTCTGCACAAAGCAGGCACCCAGTGTTTGCTAGTTTGGGCCCATCAGCACTAAGTCCTGGCCTTGCACAAAGGCGGTGCCAATCCTTTCCTGGTCTGAATTTGAGGCACTATGTCACAGCACGAGGCACACAGCTGGTGCACAAAACAAGTTCTTTGTGGTCAGGATATCTGGTTCCGGGGCTCCGGCTGCCAAGCCCTTCCCAGGCCTCGCGTTCGCAGAGCAACCTGCCTCACCTCGCTGTTCCCGGCCTCGCCTGCCCAGGCTGTTCCCTACAGGAAACCCCTCCCGCCCCGGCCCGAGGCTCTTGAGGCTGCAGCTGTTCCGGTCCGGGGCCCCTCTCCCCGCTGCGACAGGGCTCCCCGGCTGTTCCGGGCCCAGTGCTCCCCCCTGGGGCCTTCTCTACCCCGCTGTTCCTGTCCCGTTGTCCCCCCCGCCGGGTCTCGGCTCCCGCGGCTGTTCCGGTTCGGAGAACCCCTCCACCCACCGCGCGCCAGTAAGCCTCAACTCTGTTGCTGTTCCTGCCCAGTTGCCCCCTACCCGCGCCGGGCCTCGGCTCCCGCGGCTGTTCCCGCCCGTGCCCCTCCCGCCCTGCGGCTGTTCCGGCCCCGGCGCCCTCCGCCCCACGGCCGCCACGCGCCCTGGGCCGGGCGGCGCGAGGACGCGGCGGGAGGGGGCGCAACGCGGAACAGCCACCTCCCCCGGCCCCGCCGCCGCTCACCCTCCAGGGCCTCGAAGATCGTTTGCGCCATCTTGGAGACGCCGCCGCCACGGGAGCCCGAAGCTGGGCTACGCGAGCATTGTGGGAGCCGCGGCGGCGGGGTCGGGGCCGCCAGGGGGCGCCTGGGAGCGGCCGCCGAGCACCCCCCGCCCCCCGCCCTGCATCCTGGAAACCCAATAATGGCTCGCGGGACCCCCCAGCCTCCCGGGGTTCCTCCAGCCACGCTTCGATGACCCAATCACCCGCACGTGTGGACTCCCATCCCCGCCTCACTTGAACCCCTAACTGCACACAGACTACATACCCGCCGCACACACGGATCTCCCGACCATGTTACCCGGACCTCCAGCCACATGACACCGGAACTGACCCCCAACTCTGTGACACAGGACACAGACCCCCGTCCGACTGCATGAGACCCGCCAACTCTGAAAGACGGACCGAATATTTCCGCTGTACACAGTATCCCCACCTTTGCAACACCAACCCCCATTCCCATCTCACTGGGACCACCCAACTTAGTCACAAGGACTCCCAACTTCACGGGATACAGGAACCCTGCCCTAATTGCACCACTGATTGCCATCCCTTGTTAAAGACTTCTCATTCCCCCTTCCCAGAGTGACCTCCCATCTTTGCCTATTAGGAGCCACCCTCCTCTCCTCACATGACTACTGTCTCTGCCCGGTCTTAATCCCTCACCATCTCAGAGATTCCCCCTGGCTGTTACAGAAGCCCTTATTTTCACCTATTAGGAACTTCCATTTCCACTTCACAACAGACCTCCATCCCTGCCTCTCTGGGACCCCAATTCTGTTACATAACCCCCAATACCCACCTCAGCAACCCCCAGCTCAGCCTCACAGAAAGCCCACCCAGGTCTCCAGGGATCCTCCTGCCCCTCATTTGGATCCCTCATCACACACAGACCCCTCTCTAATCTTCCTTTATGTTCCATTGGCCTCTCATTAAGGGCTTACTATGTACCGAGTCCTGTAATAGCTCCAGGAATGCGGTGGTCCTTTGCCATGGAGTTAGGGGTAGGGGGAGCACACAGACATTAAATCTTAAAAATTATTTAATTACAAGGTGTAATGTAATTTTCAAGGAAGTACACTTGGCCACGAGGAAGAGTTAGGAAGTAAGTGGGAGGGGGAGGGGAACCACGGAAGTGCCACCAATCATGATCTCTCCCATGAGTATGGCCATGTCCTCCTACACCTGGACTAGCATGAACTTGACTCTAAATACTCATTGTTGTTGGGTTTTTTTTTTTTAATACTTCTTTTAGCCTCATCCAAAGCAATAATCACAAAAATTACAATTTTCTTTTTCTTATATTCATTAAATATATGACTCCTAAAATTTAAAAATTTCTGTTCAAAGTACTACGACCCTTGTAGAACACAGCTAGCCACTGTTCCTGATAAATAGCCTCAAAGACCCTCTGCCCAAAGGCCCATTTCTACCATAAACTTTCCATCCTGCCCTGAACACCACTCCTTTTCCCCTCCATCAATAGTCTTCCATTTCCTCTTTCCCCTGGCACAGCTAGCTCTGAGCAAAAGTCCACCACAGAGAACCTGCTCATCTGCCACACTCCATGCCCTGCCCCCTTTACTGGGAACCTTGGAGACCCAGGGCCCACATCAAGTTCTAAACCCCCCTTCCTGTTGCCTCTCTGGCAGGAGTAAGACCAGGGTTCCCTCCTCCCTGTTTTTCCTTTAACATCCCCCTTGATCCAATGGTTCCAGAATCTCATTATCTCCCCGGCAAGAGTTTCTCGATATAACTGTTCTTTTATTCATTTTTTATTATATAAGTAATGTATTAATACATACACATTCATTTAATTAACTTAGAAATATGTACTGAGGACCTATTGTGTGCTGGAAACTGTTCTAGGTGCTGGTGACGCAGCGTCTAGAGTCAGATAGAGTCAGGTGGAGAAAAGGGGACAAAAAGGCAAAGCTTATTAGCTTTATTATCTTAGGCAAGTGCAAAGTCTCTGAGGTCAAAATAAAGGAAGCTGAAGACTGTAAAGTGGCAACTGAGGATAATAAGTGAGATATGGATACAGGATGAGGATGGAGAGGTGGAAAGGGACACAGTGAGGGTCTCAGTTTTATTCTGAGGGTGATGGATGAAAAGATTCCACCAACACAGACCTTGGAAGCTTTTCAGGTACAGATGGTCCCTGACCTGCAATGATTCAACTTACAATTTTTCAGTTTTACAGTGGTTGTGAAAGTGATACTCATTAGGTAGAAACAGTTTGAACTTTGGATTTCGATCTTTTCTTCTCTGTCATGGTATTTGGGCAGCCCCCGGTCAACCGTGCAATCACAAGGATAAACAACCAGTACACTTAAAACCACTCTGTACCCAGACAACCATTTTGCTTTTCACTTTCATTGCCATATTCAATACATTACGTGAGACATTCAACACTTTATCATAAAACAGGCTTTGTGTTAGATGATTTTGCCCAACTGGAGACTAATGTAAGTGTTCTGAGCATGTTTAAGGTAGGCTAGGCTAAGCTGTGATGTTCAGTAGGTTAGGTGTATTAAATGCATTTTTGACTTGATATTTTTAACTTATGATGGGTTTATCTGGACAAAAGGAAGAGCTGTATTCAGATACATCCAGGTGCATATACACATGTTGATTTTTATTTGTTCTTCAGGCCTTTGCACATTCTGTTCTCTTACTAAAACGCTGTTGGAAGTTCCCCTTATCTCTTCCCCCTCAAGAGGGAGCCCTCTGAGCAAGAGATGTTTTTCATCCCTTTTGGTTGGACCTCAGAGTTCAGCACAGAGGCAACCTGGGAAGTGTTGTTAACTGACTACTGACTGGTGGAACAACTGAATGAGCTTTCAGGGATAGAGAATCCTACCTCCAGTAGGCTCACCAGTCAGGCTACCCCCTTCTCTGAACTTTCCACTTACCTCCGTCTCTTTCTCCACCAAAATCCATCAGTCCTGTGTCATATTCCCTTAGGGTCAGCAGGTTGGCATTAAACTGAATCCAATCACAGGTTAGAGACTCCTGGGGTAAATAATGTAGTAATTCCAGGCGTGGAGCCAAGCAGGGAGGAGGGGAAGTTTGGAACCTTCCTGTGTCCCCCTCCACAACGAGTTCTCCAGCCACCCCAGAAAAATTTACTTCTCTATGGGAAGGGGAGAAATTATGAGCAGCTTAAACCAGACTCCTCTCTTGAGGGGAAGAAACTAAGGACTCACAAAGCAATACTGGGCCCTGACATCTTGTTAGGTTCAATGGTATTGGCAGGAGGCAGCAAAGCATGACGGTTGTTATGGGGTGAATTGTGTCCCCTCAACATTCATGTGTTGTATGCTAATCCCTACATATCAGACTGTATTTGGAGATTGGATCTTTAAAGGGGTAATTAAGGTTAAATGAAGTCATAGTGAGGCGGGAAGCCCCATAGAAAGACTGGCAGGACCCCTAGGCAAGGCCGCTGCTCTCTTCCCACTAGTGTCGGGATCCCTGGCCCAGAGGCTTTATCTCACTTTTTGCCTCCAAAGCGGCTAACTTACACCTAGAATTCTATTGGTTCCCTGAGCTCACTTTCCTTCACTCCTGATTGGTTATTGGTCTCACTTCTGATTGGTCCACTTCCCTAACTTCTGATTGGTCCATTTGTAGTACTTTATTTGCATGGAGCTTACTCCTGATTGGTCTATTTCTATAAATCTTGTTTCTGGTTGGTCAACTTCTGTTGTACTTTATTTGCATATGATGTTGCAAAGTGTAAAACTGGCAGCCTATAAAAGGCCTGTGTAAACTTGTTGCAAGGGTTCAGCGGTAGAAGTGTTAACTGTTGCAGGATTGGTGGCTTAATAAATCTGAGTTCTCTAACGCTTCAAGTGCTGCTTGGTTTCTTGTCCCTATCCAGGTTACTGTCACAACTGAGCTGTAACACCAAGCTATAACACATTTTCCTGCAACATTTCTGGAGACCCCAAAGAGATTTCAACCGTGCTGGCCCCTTGACCCACCGGGATGGCAGAGCAACCGCCTGGAGGTCGGGAGCTCTGAAAGCGCACGAGGAGGCCCACCACCTGACAATATTCCGGCTCCTTCTTTGTGGAGGTGATTCAGTCCTCCGGGCAGCTGTGCCCCAACCGGGCTCACTGGAGGGACGGACCAACTCACCAAGCAACATGGCCGAATAAGGTAGAAGCCCAGGGAAGCGTCCATAGTTAGGTTAGGGTAATCAGGTTCTGTCCAAGTGGACAGAAGAGGAGACTGATCACCTCCTCCAGGCTCCCTGCCTGACAGTAGTCTGGAAGGGGAGATCAGGTTAGATTAGTTTAGATAAGGGACACCCCAGTGATAGGGAATGTGCAAATAATCTGTGTGCGTGCGGCCTGAAAAGCATGCAATCAGGTTCAAGTTTGTAGCTCCACGGCATTCTGCTACGGAGTTCGAGTGAGTCCCAACCCACGGTTCTGTGGTGACCTCATATGGCTCATGGCGGTATTGGCCCCTCGGGGTCCTGATCGGAGTCAGCGGTTTATACTGACCAACCAAAGCTAAGAGGCACCTTCGTACCCCGTGAGGGGAGCGGCCAGGAGGACGCAGCGAAAACCCTCCCTTTGTCTTTGAAACACCGGCACAGGACGGCTACACAGGAAGGGAAAGGGACATAGAACAGCCTATAAGTAAACGAGCCCTGTGCCCTTAGGGACTAAGATGAGACTACGTTAAAGAGGTTGACACAACCTTGTCACCAGTCCCCCAGAATATCCTATTATGATTAATTAGCCTCAATATACTTCTGTGTCTAAAATTAAGACCACAAACCCTGAGCCAGGGGGAGCCAACCCAGGGCTGGCTGGAACTCTCTTTTGAGGCCCCCACCCTTATTTTGGTTCATTTATTCTGCCGCCAGCCAGCCATCTTGGCCTCATGTTGTCAATTCAGGCTATAAAAAGTCTTTATACAGCGACCCCTAGAGCTTATCCAGGTCTGAGGAAATCTCAGGGTTACCTGCCTAATGTGGAAACCCCAACTCATTGGCAGCACTTGCAGCCAAGCAGATAGATGTTAGGCCCAGTGAGGCAGCCAGCTTTTTGAGAACTCCACTGTTCTAAGGAATGGAACAAAGATTCTGGGGTCACAGTCCTCAGTGCCAGAAGCAGACCCACACCTATAGACCATAAAATCTGTCAACTAATAGTAATGGGATCCTCAAAATCAAAGCTGACAGTTCTGGACTACATGATTAAAAATTTCAAAAAGGGTTTCTCAGGAAACTATAGAATTAAATTGACACCACAGAAATTGCACACGTTGTGCGAGTCAGAGTGGCCCACCTTTGGAGTGGGATGGCCCTTGGAAGGTACACTAGACCTGTCAGCTGGCAGGGCCATACACTGGATAATCACCATGCCCCCAGGGCACCGCGACCAATTCCCATATATTGATTCTTGGCTAACAATCACCCAAACCTTGCCTCCGTGGGTCCGAGTATACACAAATAGACAGGGACAATATAAGATCCTCATGGTCCTGACATTAAAGATAAAAAAGACAGAATGAGGCCAGTCTTTTGGGGCAACCCTGAAGAACTGCCAATGCTACACCTGCCAAATGTTTCTTCTGCTTCTGCAGCTCCAACATAGCTGCCTCTACCGGACAGTCCATCACCGCCTGTACTGCAATGGTGGCCCCGGGCTCTTAGCCGAGAGCCCAAGGAGTGGAAACGCCGTTCAGCCCCGCAGGCCGCCCAGCCAATGGCCACCCTCCGGATGCCTTTCCAGGAGACCCAAGAGACCCAACAGGTTTACAATGGCGGCCCTGTACAGCCCGGCCACTCCATCCTGTACTACCAGCCTTTCAGTACAACGGATCTCCTAAACTGGCGACACCACACTCCACCATATTCGGAAAAACCCCAGGCCATGATTGACCTCTTACAGTCCATCATCCAGACCCACCGGCTGACTTGGGATGACATTCAACAGCTGCTCCTGACACTCTTCAATTCTGAAGAAAGACAGCAGATCATAATAGAAACCAGAAAATGGCTACAAGAGAAGGTCCCAGAGGAAACCACTGATGTGGAGGAATGGGCCCGGAATACAGCCCTAGACACAAGACCAGAATGGAACTCTAACTCCCAAGCAGAACGGGAGGCTCTGTGGACATATCAGAGAGCCCTCCTACAAGGGTTGTAAGCCACTGCAAAGAAACCAACCAACATGTCTACGACCACCGTGATGCAAAAGCCAGACAAGTCCCCCATGTACTACAGTGTGAGGCAATTTGGGAGCCCACAGACGTGTCAATCAACCACTATAAAGGACACCATAAAGGAAAATGACCCCATAAACAGAAAAACCAACTAGCAGATCAAGCTACACACAAAGTGGCAAGTGAATCAGGCCATACCAGAGATCTTGGAGCCATCCCAAAAGTTCAACCAGCAGCCAAACCCAAACTGCTGCTAACATCTCCAGCATACAGCTACGAGAAAAACTCCTGGGCAAGAAAGGAGGATCCAATGGAAAGGAAGGATGGTGGGTGAGGCCTGACAAACGGATATATATACCTGGACGATTAGCCCATGAGGTGGTTCTTCAACATGAGCTCACCCACCTGGAAAAGACTGCCCTAGAGGCCCTGCTGGAGCGGTACTGTCTGACCCCTCAACTTCCATCCCTCTGTGCCTCAGTCTCAGAGCGCTGCCTCATATGTGCTCAGAATACTGCACAATGGGGGTCAACTGGACCAAGAAAAATCCAGTGCTATGGCCAGGCTCCTTTTAAAGATATGGAAATAGGTTATGCAGAAATGGGGCCCAGCAGAGGATACAACTACTTGCTGGTTTTTATCTGCACCTTTTCAGGATGGGTAGAAGCATACCCAACATGGACTGAGGAAACAAGAAAAGTAACAAAAGCCTTACTCAGAGAAGTTATTCCCAGATTTGGGATGCCATTAACCATAGTGTCAGACAATGGACCCGCATTTATAACAAAAATAGTACAAGAAGTGGCAAAAACAGTAAACATCTGCTGGAATCTACATGAAGCCTACAGGCCCTGGCATTCAGGGAGGATAGAGCACACGGGCCAGACCCTAAAAAAGGAGATGATAAAGCTCAGTCGAGAAACTAATCTACCTTGGACTGACGCTGCCCACGGCTCTCCAGTGGATACTCTATGCCCCTTGGTCCAAGATGGGATTCTCCCCTTTTAAAATCCTATATGGGAAACCACCTCCCCTGATACTAGGAAAAAGTTTGAGAGGTGGGAAGCTTAAAACGTCATAAACAAACGAAGGGTCTCGGAAAAAACTATGCGAAAAGTCCATAGGTGGGTGACTGACAGGATCCCAGTCTCACTGGGAACAATGTTACACCCATATAAGCTGGGAGATCAGGTCTGGATAAAGATTGGAGAAAGGAGCCCCTCGAACCCACTTGGCGGGGCCCCTACACAGTTAAACTAACCATCTCAACAGCTCTTAAAGTTGCAGGTATCGTCCAGTGGATTCATCACACCAGAGTAAAGAGAAGCACCACCAAGAGATGATGACATCAGGTGAATCAACCAGGACCTCGAGGAGCCACTTGAAATCGAAGCCAGAGACGCCCACCTCTTCTGCCAGAGAACACCAAGCCTTGCTCTAGCCACACCCGGAAGCTGGCTAGTCAACGCACGGCAGAAGCTTGAGGAACCACCAATCAAGATGTAAAAAGAACTGCTGCCCTTACTTTATTTTATTATTATTGAGTATTGTTACTTTATTACTAGTTATAGGACTGATAGCCACTGCACCCCAGGATTGGAACATAAGCCAGAAACTAATACGAGCTGTACTCTCTCTCTCTACAAGAGAAAGGCTAATAATCAGTCAGTGATAGAAACCATACCTCCCTGTTAAAATGATGAAACCCCAAACCCTTCTTCTGCTTATAAAAGTAGTTGCTGACATAACTCTTTCCATGACAGGGGTTCCAATGAGACCCATTTGCCAAGTTGTATTTGACAGGGACCTACTCCCCAGAAAAAATCCCTGGCCCACACGCTCGGGCCCTTCTATAGACCTAGCAAGGGTTGGGAAAAGAAAAATAAACCTAGGTCCATGCTCTATAACCAGGCCCCCCAATTAAGTTCCTTAATAAACAAGGTCCATCACCTCCTTAATGCTGCTAGCCCAAAACTAGCAAGTGATTGCTGGCTCTGCCTGCGTTCCGGCCCCCTCCAGCATGTAGCCAGCCCGATAGGTCTCTCAGATCTAACCAAGTTTAATGGCCACCCTGGGTGGTCCCCAGACTCTGCAGATGTAAGCCCCAAGTCAGTTAATGTAAGTGGGCCCATATGGCTCCTGACTGCATCTACAACTCGGGGACAAAACATTCTGTAGGAAATCTGGCCACTGCCCAGTGTGCCCAAACCCATAATTGCACAACTGTTTATGGTTGTATGGCTGCCAAACTGGTGCACACCAAACCCAGAAACCTTTTTTGTATGCGGGGCACACGTCTACCGGTGCCTGCCAGCCAGTTGGACAGGTACTTGCACATTGGCCTTCCTTACCCCTCAGATGGACATAATACTTAATAACCAGAGCCTTCCTGTACCCCTGATGGCTCATACTCAATCAAAAAGGGCCATCTAGTTAATACCACTCCTAATTGCGCTAGAAATAGCAACTGGAGTTGCAGGAATAGCAGGAATAGCCTCATCATCCCACTATTACCAGCAGTTATCTGCTGAGGTCCTTGAAGGTTTAAAACAAGTGGCTGAGTCCTTAATGACTCTACAAAATCAGTTGGACTCCCTAGCAGCAGTAGTCCTACAGAACAGGAGGGGTTTAGACTTGCTCACCACCGAAAAGGGGGAACTCTGTCTCTTCCTAAATGAGAAATGCTGTTTCTATGTAAATCAATCAGGAATTGTCAGAAATAGTCCAAAAACTATGAGATCGAGCTGAACGTAGAAACCAGGAATTAGCAAATTCCTGGGCACAATGGAATAACCTCTGGAGTTGGGCCTCCTGGCTCCTCCCCCTAGCAGGCCTCCTCCTTATAATCCTTCAAGCACTGCTGTTTGGTCCCTGCATCCTTAATCTCATTACCCATTTCATTAGCTCCCGAATAGTCACTAAAACTACAGCTACTAGTTCAGCACAGGCCCCTGGACCAGGAAGAAACCAATGATAAATAAGGGACACCACTCTAAGGTTGATGCTCACTGCAGATGTTAAAGAGAGCATCAAAAGGGGGGAATGAGGCGGGAAGCCCCATAAAAAGACTGGCAGGACCCCTAGGCAGGGCTGCTGCTCTCCTCCCACTAGCGTCGGGATCTCTGGCCCAGAGGCTTTATCTCACTTTTTGCCTCCAAAGCGGCTAACTTACACCTAGAATTCTATTGGTTTCCTGAGCTCACTTTCCTTCACTCCTGATTAGTTATTATTCTCACTTCTGAATGGTTATTACTCTCACTTCTGATTGGTCCACTTCCCTAACTTCTGATTGGTCCATTCGTAGTACTTCATTTGCATGGAGCTCACTCCTGATTGGTCTATTTCTACAAAGCTTGTTCCTGGTTGGTCAACTTCTGTTGTACTTTATTTGCATATGATGTTGCAAAGTGTAAAACTGGCAGCCTATAAAAGGCCTGTGTAAAGCTACAGATAGGGTCCAGAGCTTGAGGTGGGCCTGCTGGTATAATAAACCTGAGTTCTCCAACTCTGAGTGCTGCTTGCTGTCTCGCCCGGATCCAGGTTGCTGTCACAACTGAGCTGTAACACCAAGCTGTGACACATTTTTCTGCAACAATAGAGGTAGGCTCCAATGTAATATGACTGGTATCCTTATAAGGAGATTTGGACACACATGGACTGAGGAGTGACCATATGAGGACTGTGAGAAGGCAACCAACTGCAAGCCAAGGATAGAGGCTTCAAAAGAAACCAAACCTACGGACACCTTGATCTTAGACTTCTAGACTCTGGAATTGTGAGAAAATTAATTTCTGTTGTGTAAGTCACCCATTGCGTGGTACTTTGTTATGGACACCATAGCAAACAATACAGTGGTTAGGATCAAAGACTCGAGCCAGGGGGCTGGATTCCAATCCTGGATCCATCACTTATTAGCTAAATCATCTTAAGCAATTTACTTTTTCCTCTTTCTTAGTTCTCATCAGTTAAATGGGCATGGTTACCTACCTCACAGGGTTGCTATGAGAACGAAATGGTTAATAAAGCACTTAGGAAACAACTCCTGACATACTGTAAGTACTCTGTAGATAGATGCTCCTTAAATAAATAAATTCAGTTTCACTGGGCAAAGTTGAATAAATAGGCCCTAACCAGAAGAACTCAGAGTTATGTACCATTAAAAAGGGTCATCAGACAATGACAAGTGTTCCCATAAGGCAAATCTTTCAAAATTTTTTTCTTTTCTATGAGGGGGAGGTAACTGGGTTTACTTTTTTAATTAATTAATTAATTAATTAATTAATTTATTTATTTATTTTTATATTGAACCTAGGATCTCATGCATGCTAAGCATGTGCTCTACCACTTGAACTATACCTCCCCGTCCCCATAAGGCAGTTCTTTATCCCAGGCTTCCTGAGGACAGAAACATTCATCTTTGTGACAAAGAACTTAGCAAAAGACAGCACTCAGGAAGAACTTGCTGAACCAAATATCCAAACATCTTCTGATGCTGGGTCATGTGTCAGGGTTTGCTGGGAGTATCAGGTGATGTTTCTAGAAGTTATGTTTGGTTTCTTTTCAAATCTTCAATGTTAAAAAAAAATTGTTTTCTGTTCCCTGTAGCTATTTCCTAACTTTGAATCTTGTGTGCATTATTTTTAAAAACCCGTGTCAGTGCATTGCAATACCTGAAGTCTATGTTGATCTATTCCTCCCATTTGTGTAGCTGTTTTTCCTGCATGAAGTCTTGGATGCCTGGTTATCTCTGACTGTGTGCTGGTCTAACCTTGAGAAATTATTTGTGGTGGTTTCCTGAAGTCAAAGATAAATGTGCCTTTCTTCAGAGAGATTTTGCATTTGCTTTTGCCAGAAATTTGGGAGCACTTCCAGTCACTTCCGGTGATAACTGGGGACAGTCCAGTTATCACTTCAAACCAGGTTCTCAGTTTATGGCTTGAGAATCCTTGGGCTACCAGGCTCTAGTCCCTGGGGTACAAAAGGATTCATCAATGGTCACAACTTCCTAAGGCAGGGCTTTAAATTATTCCTCTTTCCTTTTCCTTCAGCCATTCTGCTCAGCACCCAGGCAACCTTTTCTGAACTCCTTTGGGGCTGGTGGTGTGCAGTGTATAGCTGGTCCATTACCACGTTAAACCTGAGGGTGAAACCCTTGGGATTTCGGCTCAATGTGAGGAGACTCTTCCATAAGATGTGCCACCTCAGGCAGGCCCTGGACTTTCACTTCTGTCCCTCTTGCCCTATGTGGTTGGTGAACTGAAACGCAACAGGTACAAAATTGGCAAATGCCCTCATGTCATTAGCAGTTTTGGTGCTCCAGTATTCCAATCTTCCTGATACCCATGTGGTTACCAGCTTTCATCCAATAATTGGCCAGGGCATTCCCCAGAATTTTAAGTACTTCAGTGCTTTTCAAAGGATATTCTTACAATTTATCTAACATTGCTACTATTTTCAGAGGGAAGATTAACTGAATAAATGTCCACCATTACTGAAGAAAAGAAAAGAAAATCCAGTTGTAGTGATAAAATAGGCACAGCATAATTCCTCCTCACTGACCTCTGACACTGACTCAGGCAATAATGTCACAGATAAATACCACATGGCCCACGTACAAGGGGACACCCTTACAATTGACAGCCACTATTCAGTGTGTAACTGTTATCTAATGACAACTCCACACAGGAAACCAAACAAACAAAAAACCCAACTCCACACAGTGACATCATACATAAATGTCACCCATCAATGATCTGGAGATAACCCAAACCATATTGCTTCAACAAGCATATGTTGGGCACTCAATACGTACTAAGTGCTGGGGTTACAGCAGAAAACAAGAGAGACAAGATTTCTGCCCTCATGGGATTTACAGTCAGGGGCAGTGGACAATGAATGGACATGTAGCAAATAAATAATTTCAAAAAGTGGAAAGTCCTATGAAGAAAATAAAAGAGGGTAATGAGTCAGAGTGGGCAGTGGTACTTTAGATGCAGTATCTTGGAAGACCTCTCTGAGGAGGTGGCGTTTGAGCTGAAACCTGAAGGTTGAGAAGGAGCCAGCCATGGGAAGAACCAGGTAGGGAAATAGGAAGTGCAAAGGTGCTGAGGCAGGAACATTCCTGGCACATTCAAGGAAAAGCAAGGAGACTAGTTTTGCTGGAGTGACTAAGCTCCAAGCTTAGTCTAACTTAGACTAAGTTTAGCTGGAGTGACTAAAGAGAAGTGACCAAGGGGGCAAGTGACAGGACGAGGAGAAGGTGGGAGTGTGAGGTTAGAGAGGGAAGCAAGGGCCCTATCATACAGAGTCTTCCCTTGTGGGCCATGGGAAGGAGTTTGGATTTTAAGAACAAAGGGAAGCCATTGAGGGTGTTGCCGAAAGATTGGCTCCCGTCCCTGATGAGCCAAACTGAAAGTCAGAGACAGGGTCTTAGAGTATAGGAAAAAAGACAGCTTTATTGCTTTGCCAAGCAAAGGGGACTCACAGCAGGCTAGTGCCTTCAAAACTGTGAACCCATCTTGTGGGTGGGGTAGGGTGATTATATAGCCATAGCTTAAACAATAAAGCATCGATAAAAATCAACAGAATTTTTTTTAAAGTAATAGCTTCATTTTAACAATGGGCCTGGAGCTGTGAACAGCAACCAGTCAGTCGGGTTGGTTGCCCAGTTTAGGAGCAAGCATAAGAATAAGTAATCTGTTAGCCTAATTCTAATCAGCCCATTTTACTAATTCTCCTTCAAGGATGCCAAGTCATTTATGCTCTGAGAAGATCGCTTTTGATCGAGGTTAACCAATCAGAACTGTCATGTGTAAACAGGAGGCCTAGCTCCTCCCAGTGTCACCATCCTAACTCTACGGAGGGCGAATTCTCTTTCAGGAAACTTCCTTCCAAGCTCACAGATGACACACCTCCTTCTAAGCCTGACAAATTGAGGCGTGTGTTTCTAAACTTCTCTAGGTTCCGTTGGGTGGAGCCCACTGTGATTGGTTACAAGCTTTCCCCTTTTTTCTAATCACACTGCTATTCGGGAGAGTGCTCGGTCCCATTCCCCTGGTGAGATGAGTGAGCCCTGTGATTAGCCCTCCGGTATGAGTGACAGCAGACATATCCTATGGGCGCAAAGACGGGGGGTGGGGTAGACTGTCCGGCGCTTCAGGCTGTCCGGGAGGATCCGGGGCTGTCAGCTCGCGTCCTGCTCGGTGCCTGCCACCCCGCTGCGCGCACCATGGCCGCCCCGCCGCAGCTGCAGACTCTGCTCCTTGCGGTCAACGCACTGTTGCGCAAACGCCGCTACCACGCTGTGTTGGCTATGCTTAAGGGCTTCCGGAACGGGGCAGTGTGAGTGGGGCCGGGAGACTGGGCAGGGGCTGAAGGATCGGTCTGGCTGGGGTCGGAGAAGCGGGTTCTGGGCCCAGCACCGGCACGCTGTGCGCCCCAGAGCAGCCCTAGTGTATCTCCAGGTCTCGATGTCCACCGTGGGCGTAATGGGCTCTGGCTTTTGGGTTCTGAGCGCCTTCTGAGTTGGGGCTCCCACTATGCTGTTTCTGGGTCCTCTGTGATTTGCAACCTGGCCCTCTTGCGTTGACAACTTCCCATGTCAGCCCCTATATCCCCTCTTTTGGGCCCAGCTTCCCCACCTCCATGTGCCCTCGGGCTTGTCTGGCTACAGAGGCCCCGTGTACACAAGTGAGAAGCCAGACTCTGGCCTTTAGCAGGTCGGAGGAGGCTCCTTCCTATGCTCCTCCTATTAAGTTGCCGGTCAGTTCACATCTACTTCTCACTCCTCATCTGTATGACTCTAGAACTAAGTCCTCATCTGGCACAGGGGACTCCTGGGACATAGGCCCGAGGCCGACACAAATGTAAATATTTGCTGGGCAAATTAATTCCTACATGGCCATTAGACCTGCAGAAGAGGAAATCTTGGGGTCATTTCCCTTGGCTGGTGCCTGGAGAGGAGCTCAACTTCCTTTAAGCTTCATATATAAAGGCTGTCATTTATTGAGAGCCTACTGTGCCAGAACCGGGGATACAGTAGAGGATAAACCCAACAAAGATCTGCATCCTCTTGGAGTTGCCATTTTAGAGGTAGCATGGCAAAATGGTGAGGATGTGACCGCCTTGGTTTAAATCCTGATGCCACCTACCTCTGTGATCTTGAGCAAGTCATGTAGCCTCTCCAAGCCTCAGTTTCTGTAAAATGGGGCCAATGATAGTACATATATTGTCAGAGGATTGAGTCAATATATGTGAAAAGCTTAGCACAGAGCCTGGTGTGTAATAACTATTGGCTGCTGTTATTGTTATATTCACATGGACGTCTGCTTGGCTCACTCCCTCACTGCCTCAATGAGACCCTTCCTGACCGTCCCACCTCCTTCCCTACTTAATTTTTCTCCATAGTTCTTGTCACCATCTGACACTAAGCAGTTCACTTAGGTATCCTGTTTTTCTACTCTGTCTCTCTCACTAGAAAATGAGCTTCATGGGGACAGAATTTTTATCTATTTTGTTCCTTGGTGTTTTCCTAGTATCTGGTACATAGTAGGCTCTCAAATATTAATCACATGAATGATTAAGTGTGCAAGGTAGGAGTTGCCATTGTTCCCATTTTATTGGATGAGAAGACTAGCTTAGAAAGGAAAACACATTGCTCATGGTCACATTACTTAGTCAGGGGTTGGAGCTAGGATTCAAACCGAAGGATGCCCAGCACCAGGCTCTTGGCTTCCATGGGCACCCAGAGGCATGTAGAAGTTGGTTCCCGCTGGGTCTGGCCAGATCATATCAGTCAAGCTTTGGTGTGACCAGGGTGGGGTGGACCCTGAGATAAGATCAGTGGCTCGTGCTCATCTGTAAGGACTTGGAGTCAAAGTGGGGAGACTGATCATTAGATTACCATGGCAATACCAGGTGATCAGGAATGCTTTACAGAGGAGGTGATGGTGGTATTTTGAAGGCTGAGTTGGACTTTACTAGGGGGAGAAGGGCATCCCAGGCAGAGGGAATGGTTTGAACAAAGGCCTGGAGGTGGAAAAGAATGTGCTCTTTGTCAAGAGAGGCCAACCATGCAGGGTGGATGACTGAGGCATATGAACTTTGTAAAATTTAACTCACTTTGATATTCTGCCTAAATATTATCAATGTGCATCTCTAAAAATAAGAGCATTTTCCTGTATGGCTAAATTATCATGATTACATGTAATAAATTAATCCTATAATGTTGACTGCTATCCAGTCCATAGACAAATTGTCCCAGTTGTCCCCCAGATATCCTTTTTAGTGAGTTTGTCCAGACCAGGTCCTCCAGGACATCACACTGCATCTGTCATGTCCTTTAAATCCTTTTTAATCCAGGGCATCCCTTTTTTCAGGACATGGAGTAATCTTGTGAGTGCTAGTAACTGGCTTCCACCTGAGTCTGAGGATTCTGGGAAGGGGGCCTAGTGGATGTAGGGAGTTGGGGGCATGGTTCCACTTGTGTTGGGGTATAAGGAAGGGGCCTTTTAGCCCTGGCCAGCTGGAGGGGACTGAGGGCCTCTTTGACTTTGGAGGAGACGGGACAGAGCTGGCTGGGGCCAGGATGAGGGTCCTGTCCAGTGCTAGGCTGCAAAAAAATAAGCCATTCAGCATGGCCACTGCCATGATACCCCTAGCTTTCACTTGTTAACATTTTAAATTTAATTTATTTTTTAAAATTAGGTAACATATTCACAAAAGGTATAAAAAGTTAGATGCTGTAAAGTTCTGCCCACCCCATCGTTCCGTCACTCAGTCCCCTCCCTGGAGGTGACCCTGTGTCCTGTCTCTTACGTCTCCAGAAATATTGTCTGCATATACAAATACATATATTCATCCCCTACACCTTTAAAGCCTTTTATTTTGAAATAATTTTAGGTTTATAGATGAGTTACCTCATTTTATACAATTATGCGCTTTACACACCTTGCTCTAATAGAGCACAGAGCACTCATAGAGCCACCTCGTTCTTTTACAGCTGTGTCCTGTCTCACAGAACCGTGAGTCCATTATTTATGTACCCAGCAGCCCCCTGTGGATGGACACAGGTTTGAGCCCAGTCTTTTGCTGTTTCCAACAAACCTCACAGATACTTACATGGCAACAATATGTGGCTATGACCATTGTCTCAAGGAGGTTGTCAAAGATTTTTCAACCTTGTAGCCTGGTAAGATCAGGGCCAGACAGCTGGAGAAGGAAGAGTCTTATACGAAGAACAGGAAAGGCAGAGACGCTAATATTGGTTGAACTGGGAACTTTTGCATGTGCTACATCCTTAACTGCCAGAAGCAACCCTGAAATGGAGAAGACTTTTTACTGTTGGGAGAAGGGAGGCTCAGAGAAGTTAAATGATTTATCCAAGTTTATACAGCAAAACATGGAAGGGTGGAAGGGCTTTGGCGCCAAATAGTATTTCCTTCGTACAACCCACTTCAAACCCAGATCTAACTTGAAAGCCAGCATTATCTTCCCTCCCAAAATGATGTTAGGGTTAGGGGTGGAGAGAGGGCACAGGGAGTCTAAGAGAGAGCTCAGAAAGAAACTGTGGTGCAGGGGTGCTGTAATAACTGTTTTCTTTTGTTTCTACAGCTATGGAGCCAAAATCCGGGCCCCTCACGCACTGGTCATGACCTTTCTCTTCCGGAGTGGCAGGTACCCATCCCCTCGTCACACCCCTCAAACTAGGAGAGAGTGTGGTCAGCTCTCAGTGCCAGGACTGTTGAGGTAGCTTCCTACCTGAGTCTAGCCTGTCCTCACTACCACCTCCTAAAGCCCAAGTCTGATTCTGTTATTCCTGCTTGAAAACTCCCCTGCCCTTGCTGTCCTCCAAAGAAGCCCAACTTCCAGGTGTGGCCCTCAAGGCCCTCTGTGGCCTGACCTCAGCTGTGTCTCCCCCTCCTCACCCACGTCTGCCCTGGGGAGCCCTTGGCACATACAACTTGCTGCCGCCCATTCATATGCCGCGTGCGGTTCCACCCCCAGATGTTTCTCATGCAGTACCCCCACCAGGAGTGCCCTTTCCTCTTCCACCTACCTTTCTTTCCTTCCTGGCAACCCATGCTGTTCTCTCAGGATCACTTTCTCAGGAAAACTGTCCACGACCTCCTGCCATTGCTCAAATTTCTTGGCCTTCCTCTGGTCTCCCAGAACTTCCCTGGAGGCTCCTCTTGGAAATCGCCTTGTGGTTGAGTTTTTAAATGTATGTAGCCTCACCTGGAACTTGTGAGAATTACACCTGGACAGCCTTCTGCTCAAATCCAGCTTGCAAGATTGTTTTCTTTATGCATTTTTCCTTTTAAAGTTTATTTTTGTTTTAGTTTTTGCCCCCTAAATCATTTTTTTTAAATGAAACTCATTCATCCAGTCAGTCACTATTTACTGAGTGTCTACTGTGTGCCAGACACTGTTTTAGCAGTGAACAAAACAAAATGATCACTGCCCTTGTAGCACTTGCATTCTAGCAGGGGGTGGCAGAAAATAAACACAATAAATAAGGAAGGTATGTGGTATGTTAGAAGATTGTATGGGCTGTGGGAGAGAAAAATTAGAGCAGGGAAAGAGAGAAAGTGAATCCAGGGTGCTGGAGGAGGAGCAGGGTACAGAATTAAATAGATAGTGACATTCAAGTAAAGACTTGAAGGAGATGGAAGAGTTGGCCAAGTGGTATCAGGGAAGAGAGTATTTCAGGCCAAGGGAACAGCCAGTGCAAAGGCCCTGAGTTGGGACCGTGCCTGGTGAGTTTGAGGAGGCTGGAGCAGAGGGATTGCAGGGGAGAAAACAGAGAGGAAGGTCACATGGGTGACCTGGGTTCATCCTGTTCAGCTTTAGGCCATAGAGAGGAGTTTAGCTTTTCCTTTAAGTTAAACAAGAAATTGTTAGAAGAATTCGCGCAGGGACATGCCACTATTTGACTTATCTTTTAATAGCATGAAAGTGAAGAGTTTGTGGCCAGATTAAGAACAGATAGGGGCAGGGTCAAGGGCAGAAGTAGGTGTAAATTAGGGGCTGTGGCAATAATCCAGGTGAGCAACTCTGGTGGCTCAGACCTTGAAGGTAGCAGTGGAGGTGAGAGGTGTTCAGATTCTGGAAACATTTCATAGGCAGTATTTGTGCCAATACTTAAAAACTGGAAAATCTGGCTTTCTTGCCTTAGAGCTGGCAACTGGGCCCGTGTTCAGCCTTGAGGGCACTTGTGTTTGCTGTCCCTCATTTGATCTTCCAGAGTATACTCTGCTTCTCTCTCGGAGTCTCCTGACTGCCCCCTAGTGATTTTTAAAAGACAGATCAAATCATCTGCCCTACTTAAATGTTTACTTCTCTCCGGATGAAGACAAAACTTAGCACAGCCTCTCCCCCACAGCCTTTGCCCCACACATTTTCTGCTCAGGCCTTCACGGTTTCTCTCTGTTCCTTTACTCCCCATTCTCTGTCCCTCCTCAGGACCTTTGCACATGCTGATCCCGCTGCCTAGGATTCAGTTCCTCTTTCCACTTGACCTCCTCAACTCTTCATCCTTCACATCCCAGGATCATCTCTTGTCAAAGTCGAAGTTTGACCTTTGTTTTGTGGTTATTCATTTCATATTTCCCTCTCCCATTAAATCATGAACCTCATGAGGGCAGCAAGCAGATCTATTTTTTTCTCAGAATTGTATCCCTAGATCCAGCACATAGTATGTACTCACTCACTCATTCATTTCTTCACATGTTCCTCCCCACCCCAAATTTATTGAGCATCTACTATGTGCCAGGCCCTGTTCTGGGCCCTGAGGATGAACAAGCCAGATATAGACACCACTTTCTGGTAGCTTCCACTGGGATGGGGTGGGAGTTGTGGGGAGATAATAAACAAGCATATAAATGTCAGGTGGTGGTAAGAGCTATGAAGTAAATGAAAAGGAGGATAAGGGAATGGAATATGATGGACGTTCTTTTGTATAGGGTGGTCAAGGAAGACCTCTTGGAGAAGGTGGCTTGGAATCAAGGCCTGAATCAAGTGAGGGAGCAGCCCTGAGGACAGGGAGGGGAGAGGCCCGGGGTTGAATGAGCATCTGCCCACGAGCTCCTTGCCTGTGTCAGTTTTGCATGCCCCGTGGATAGAAGCCCTGGGAGCGGCTGGGCCTGCACTCATGGTGGCTGCCTATGTTTGTGCAGCCTCCAGGAGAAGCTGCGCGCCATCCTACAGGCCACGTACACCCACTCCCGGAACCTGGCCAGCTTTGTGTTCACCTACAAGGGACTTTGCGCCCTGCAGTCCCACCTGCAGGGGGAGACCTACCAGGTGCACTCATTCCTGGCTGCCTTCATTGGGGGCTTGCTGGTATTTGGAAACAACAGTACCATCAACAGCCAGGTAAAGATCCTCCCCCGGGGTGGGGGTTGTGGGAAGGGGTGGGGAGTGGGACGGGGTTCAGATGTAGAGTTGGGGGTGGCGGTCAAAGAAATGAGCTCTTGGCTCCCTTCCATGTCCGAAGGTCTGCGATGCACCAGTGCCTGGGTGACCTTGGAAAGATCACTTCCCCCTCACTTTCCCCATCTGTTAACCAAGCACCTTGTCGGAATTCCATGGTTGCCAAAATCCATGTGTGCTGCTCCCTGGGGGCAAAGATTTAAAAAAAACCGAACAACCGCTCTTCAGTGAAGTAAGGAAAAAAAGAATGACCCTGTAGTAAGATTTTCATAAAGCAAAACCTAGTACATTCAAAGAATTACCTCTTTTTCCGGGTTAAATTCTATTTTTTTAATGAAATGATAGTGAAACTAAATGCTAATTGTTGCTGCTGTTACTGTTTTAACATCCTTCTTGGGTAATGTAAAAAGTTGGCAGCCTTTCTAGTTTGCCTCCCACAAACTTCTTAAATATTCTTAAATTATAAAAATAATGTTTTGGAGGGAGGGTATAGTTCAGTGGTAGAGCACATGCTTAGTATGCTTGAGGTCCTGGATTCATTCCCCAGTACCTCCTAAAAAAAATAAATAAATGAATAAAGCTAATTACCTCCTCCCAAACAAATAAAATAAAATTAAAAAAATTTTTTAAATAATGTTTTATTTTTACGTTTTAAATCATGCAGACAAAAAAAAAATTAAAAACTAGTAAAATTTTAAAATAAATAAATAAAAATGCAGAGTAAGCACCCACTATGTGCCTGGCACACTTTCAGATGCTTGAGATATACCTTGATAGAATTAGTAATTAAATTGAAAAGAAAGTCCCTGTTCCCCTCTAACTGTTAAGCCGCTGTCCAGAAGCAATCACTTTACCTGAGTCTTGTGTAGCTTTGCAGAACTTGTCTGTGCTCGCATCAGTCTACACAGTAGGAATTTTCCACCAGTGAGATCATACTACACTTTTTTTTTTCCTGTAACAGTGTATCTCGGAGACCTTTCTTGTCATCCCTCATCCTTTATAACATCAGCAGAAGTCTGTGCTGACAGAATGGGCCAGCCTTGATCTCAGTCTCCTCTGGATGGACATTTAGGGGACATCTAGCCTTTTGCCATTACACACACACTGCAGTCTACATCTTTGTTCAGACGTCTTCCTGCACTTGCATCAGTCTGTCCATAAGTTCCTAGACATGAAATTGTGGAGTCTATGGATATGAGAATTTCGTTTTCTGGGAAAGTTTCTGCAGGTTTGCTTTTTTGATAGAAATTTCACTGGTCTGTGAACTTCCCAAATCTAGGAATCCTGGTCACACGCATCACCCTCCTGCTCCCCTCCTTTCCCTGACTGCTGGCAACAACTGCTCTGACCTCCATTTTGAAAATGTTGTCATTTCAAAAATGTTATAGAAATGGAGTCATTATAGTATGTAACCTTTGAGGATTGGCTTTTTTCACTCAGCATAATTCCCTGGCCATTCATCCAAGTTACTGTGTGTATCAGCTGTTCATCACTTTTCGTTACTGAGTAGTGCTCCATGGTGTGGATGTACCTGTTGAAAGACATCTGGGTTGTTGCCAGCCTTTGGCTATTAGGAATGCAGCTGTTAAGAACATTCTTGTACATATTTTTGGTGAAGATAAGTTTTCACTTCTTGGATAAATACCCAGGAGCACAATTGCTAAGTCACATGGTACGTGCTTATTTAGTTTTACTGCCCGGCTGTTATCCAGAGTGACAGTACTATTTTACATTCCTGTCAGGAATATACGTGTGATCCAGTTTCTCCAATCCTAGCTGGCATTTAGTTTATTATGTTTCAAATTTTAGACGTTTTGCTAGGCACGTAGTGCTATCTCATTGTGGTTTTAATTTGCATTTCCCTGATGGCCAATGATGTTGAACCATTTTACATGTGTCTATTTTCCTTCAGTGTAATCCTCTTCAGTGAAATATCTGTTTATGTCTTTTACCCATTTTCTAACTGGATTGTTTCTTTTTTCACTGTTGAGCTTTGAGAGTTTTTTAAAATATATGTATATTCCAGATACTAATCTCTGTCAGATATGTGTTTGTAAATATTTTCTCCCAGTCTTTAGCTTTTCTTCTCAACCTCTTCACATGGGCTTTCACAACCGAAATTTTTTGAGTTTTGATGAGATCCAGTTTATCGATTTTTTTTGTTATACAGATTGTGTTTTTCAGTGTCGAGCTACCTTTTAGTTTTGAACTGTGTAGATATATTCGTTTTTAAAATTGTTACTGAAGAGAGGGGAGGGTATAGCTCAGTGGTAGAGCTCGTGCTTAGCATGCACGAGGTCCTGGGTTCAATCCCCAGTGCCTGTTATAAACAAACAAACAAACAAATAAATAACCTAACCCTCTCCCCTGCCAAACAAAACAAAAAAAGTTTAATGATAAAGAATAATAAATTAAAGGCATAAATAATAGTATTAATCACCTTGTACACCATCTTTGGAGAACACTGATCAGTGCACAGGCAGTGCCCCGGACATGGGGGTGGGCAGAAGGTTCCCAGTGGCTGTGCCCACCTGTAATCCCCCGTCCTTCCCTCCCTGCAGATCAACATGTACCTGATGTCACGCATCCTGTTTGCCCTGTGCCGCCTGGGCATGGAGAAGGGCTACATCCCCGAGCCCAGGTGGGAACCATCCCGGTTGTTCAGCGGGCTGGTGTGGGGGTTGGTGCTGTGGCTCTTCGAGTACCACCGGCCCACGCTGCAGCCCTCGCTGCAGTCCTCCATGACCTACCTGTATGAGGACAGCAACGTGTGGCACGACATCTCAGACTTCCTCATCTACAACAAGAGCCGCCCCTCCAAGTAACGCAGCCCCCAGGTGCTCATGGAGACCCCACACCCAAGTCGGTGCTGGATGGTGTCCAGCCGTGCCTTGAGATTGGCTCCATCAGCGAATCATCCCAGAGGAGCCTGCCTTTTCCAGATCTGGCATCTCAGACTCTAACTTTTATTAGCCCAGGGTTCCTTTTGCCAAAGCAAAAGCACTGATTTTCAGATCCCATTAGGTACTCTTGACTGGTGGAACACAGCAGAATCGGGCTGAGGAACCTTGGGTGTGATGACAGCTGGGCTGCTGATTGTGTGAGACCAGGGAAAGTCACACCCCAGCCTGGGCCTCGGGGGTCATCCAGCTCAGAGGAGGGCACTGCCATCTCTTTCTGGTGGGTATGTTCTTTGACTGTTCTTATGTAACAGAGGGGCTCCTGGCTGGTAGGCAGTGGGTTACAAATGTGTTCTTAGAAACTACTCAGTTCCTTGTCTTAGATGTTCTGTTAGAGAAGCTCTAGACTTTACACTGTCCAGTAGAAACACAATGTGAGTCATATATGTGACTGAAATTTTTTTGTAGCCACATTTTTTAAAAAGTGGAAAGAGGCAGGTGAGATTAAGTTGAATTTTATCTTTTAACCTAATTTTTCTAAAATATCATTTCAACATGTAATACATATAAAAATTAATGAGATTTTTACATTCTCTTTTTCTTGTACTAGGTCATCAAACTCAGGTGTGTGTTTTACACTTACAGCGTTTCTCAATTTGGATCAGCTACATTTCAAGTGCTCAGTAGCCACGTGTGGCTAGTGGCTACAGTAGTGGACCACACAGATATACAACACTATATCCTCACAGAAAATTCTAGTGGACAGTGCAGATATAGAGCCAGAGGACATGGGTGTGAGTCCCCACTCCACCACTGTGTAACCTTGGGGAAGGTTCTTAACCTCTTAGAGCCTCAGTTTTTAGTAAAGTGAGGATAATCGTAATAGTACGTGGTGTCCACACTGGACTTGTGTAACTATGACAGCTGCTTGTGCTACTAATTACTTCCATATAGTGAGTTCCTACTCCTCCTGGGTGCTTTGCACAAAATATTTTTAATCCATACAGTGACTTTGCAGGTATGTATTTTGATCCCCATTTCACAGATGTGGAAAGTGAGGATCAGAGAGGAGAAGTAACTTGCCCAAGGTAACACAGCTAGAATGATAGCCAAATGCGGGTTTGAACTGAGATCTATGTGATTTCAAAGTTCATGGTTTTTTTTCAGTGCCTTACTTTAAATTTAGAAAGCTAAGTTATGCTATGCAAATGTTAGCTAGTTATAGGGGTACAAAATCAAATGCCTACAGGGACCTGGCAAGTGGCATAAATGATAATGTTCTGGGTGCTATGTGGTGGGGAGTGATGGAGATGTGGTGAACTGGAGACTTGTGTGTCAGACTGATTGTTTAAAACCACCAAGCTGGACAAATCAATCCAGTCTCCAGGGGATTTGGTCCACAGACCACCAATTTGAGACCCTTGGTCTAGTAGGAATACTTCAATCTCTTTTTGTATTTTGGAAGTTACTAGTAGAAATATCTACATGAGTCACTGGAGATCTTATTAAAATGCAAATTCTGATTCAGTGGATTTGGGGTGGGGCCTGAGATTCTGCATTTCTCACAGGCTCCCGGATTCTGCTGCTGCTGCTGTTCTGAGCTACACCTTGAGTAACAAGGCCATAGGGATGATACAGGGCTAGCGGGTATCCCATGTGACAAATGAGAAAACTAAGTCACAGAGCTATTAGGTCATCAAGATGGGATTTGGTCTGATTCTAACTGCTGTGTTCTGAGCCACCATGTTGTACTGTGAGCTTGGAGGGGGTGATCTTGAAGGCTCCTTAGTTCAGTCTGTGGAGGCTGAATGAGGTCCCAAGGTAATTGGGAAGGGGGAGTGGGTCCATCAGCACGTGGGTTTTATAGCAGCCACTGGGGTGCCCCACCCACATCCTGTCTACCTTACCCTTTCAGTGCACACCAGCCTCCCAACTGCCTCCCTGTGTCTTTCCGCCTAAGGGCTCCTCACTTGCTCTTGGCACCTGCTTTGCCAGCCTGCACCAGACCTGCAGCGCTGGAGGATGAACACATTCTGGGAGCAGCCCTCAACCAGAGACATGAGTAGCTCCACTCCTGCACCCCTCACCAAGCTGTCACTGGCACCCAGAGCACCCCTCTGGAAGCCCTCAGGCAGGACTGAGCTCTAGTTGCCCACAGTGGTCACTTACTTGATAACACCTCCTCCCCTGTCTCCCTTCCTCATGCCCCTGATATTGCTTCCTGGGACCATTTCCCACTCAAAACCTTGTCTTGGGGTCTGCTATTGTGGGAATCCAAACTAAAATTGGCCTCTGGTACAGCAGGTTGAGAGGCAGCATAATATGGTGGTCAAGGACATAGGCTTTGGAGCCAGAGTGTCTGGGTTCAGCCCTGGCCCCATTGTTTCTTTGGGAATGTGACTTAACCATCCTGTGCCTCTGTTTTGTCATCTGTAAAATAGGCATTTTAATAGCACACACCTCATGGGTTGCCTGGAGAATTAAATGATACGATGCCTTTAAAGTAAGCACTCGGTTAATGTTTGCTGTTACTTCCAATATGTCATCTGAATGTAAAAGGAGGAGGCATGGTCCTGAGAACTGCGTACACCCTGCTTTTAGCTTGTCCAACCCCCCCCCCCCCCAGCTGAAGGTAAAGCCTTGGCTGCCTGCCCTCCTGACTTCCCCCGACTGCTGCTGGGGGTGGGCCGTTTCCACCACCGACTGTCTCTGCTCTCTAAGAATAGGTTCCCCTCACAGATGGCATCTCTCTGGATCCTGCCAAAGCATCTGGTGCCTCCAACTGCTCACTCCAGGGAGGAAGGCGGTATGGTCCTCATGGAGGAGCAGAGCTCCGGCTCCTGGAAGGGGTCCCCACTCAGCTCCTTCCCCGCCAAGCCTCCATTTCTGTAAGATCTGGAAAATGGGGATTGCCAGAGGGCCCTTGGCACACAGCAGGCACTCCGTAAATGCTAGTTCCTAAAACAGCACAGTGTTTTAACATGTACTTATTAAGCACCTGCTACATTCCTGTGAGGTCTTCTGACATGCAGGGCTGTAAACAAAAAGTATTTCATCAGTAATACACATACATAGTCAAAACTTAAATGGTACAGAAGGTGTATGACAGAAAGTGTATGTCAGGTTCCCCCCACACCCCAGCTCCACCCACCTCCCCCCAGCCCCAGCCAGGGGCACTCACTGTCAGCACTTTCTAGTGCAGCCACCTAGCTCTGTCTTAGAAGAAACTTTTACACTGCACTGTCATCTCAAGAACTCTTTGACATGTCCTCCTTGTCCTCTGCGTGTTTGGTTTCTCTTTGATTAATAATCTGATACAAAAGTGAGTCCTTCCTTTGAGCCGGTTCCCCCCAACACAAACCTCCACTCCGTCCCCAGATATCTCAGGCAGGTCCTTACTGTGATCAGCGTGAAGACCAAACACCCTAGATGTCCTGAGCCTTATCGTAGATGATGCTAGACACTCAGGCCCGCAGAGTGAAAGGGGAAGGACACAACTGGAGTTAATCTGGAACCTTTTTGCTGCTCCGCTTCCAAATTAGAGGTCGTTCAGGAACCCATGTGAGAGCGATGATTCACAGGCTAAGGCGCCAAGAAGACGCCTCTGTGATGCTCACGGCTCCTGCCTTCTGCATCGCAGCTCCAGAAAGGATCCTGGAGATGGCGTGTCTGCCTGCATTGTTCACTTCTCCCACTCTCGTGAGTGTGTTTTGGGTTTATAAAAATCCGGCTTTAAACCTGACACCCGCCTAAACCAGCACATTGTGCTGTGCTCCGCCTCCTGGAGCCAACAGCCCGTGACTTCCGATGGGTTGCTTTCTGTGACGAATTACAGGGCATTTATAAAACGGTATTTTTTTCCTCTCCCCTTGTCTTGTTCCAGATTCGTAGGGATAGAATGTGTCTTCTTTCGGCCTTGAAAAGCATCTTGGGTGAGAGGGTTTTAATTTTAACCAGAGGTCTCCTGCAAGACTCTTTCAAGCTGGAGGCCACACGGGCCCCGATCAAAGACAGAGGGACAGCTGGGCTCTTCTGAGTATTGTTCTTAGAGAGGGCGCCCTGCTTTCTGTTACATGTCTCTGCTCACAAGCTCACAGACAAGATTGGAGCAGGCAGAACTGAGATGCAGGTCGTGGGCTCTCTATCGGAAACCTTGTTCGCCCTGCTCTTCCCGGCTCCCCCTTCAGCTCTCCTCTTGGGCTGGACGTCAGCTGAGAGAGGGCTCCAGGCCAGACCACATCAGCAATTTTAATACACTCCTTTTTAGGGTGTCTTTTTTGTGTGTGTCATGAACCCTTTTGGCATCTGGTGAAGCCTACGGACGCTTCTCAGAATGCTGTTTTTAAAACCCAGAAAATACAATAGGATTACAAAAGACAACAATTATATTCAATATGAAATCATTATCAAAATATTTTTAAAACCTGTGATTTAGCAGTGTATGTTCTTTTTAAATTTGTTTTTATTTTTTATTTTGGGGGGGAGATAATTAGGTTTATTTATTTACTTTGATGGAGGCCCTGGGGATTGAACCCAGGACCTCGTGCATGCTATGCATGCACTCTACCACTGAGCATACCCTCCCAACTCTGTTCTTTTTTAACATATGTAAATAACAAGATCTAGTAGCAGGTCCAAAACTTCCACGATTTTACAGACACAATAAGCATAAACAGTATCTCAACATCTCCGCAGCTGTGATTTTTCTTGGTGATAAAGTCCCAGGTTGCTGCTAACAGGCCTCTCGTTTGTTGCCTACCTTCAGAATTGAAGGAAATGTTACATTTCAGTTAAAGACTCGTGAAAAGATAGATGTAATTTTTTTTCCCCAGGTTCAGGGAACTTGGGTTCATGAATCACAGATTCGGAATTCCTGCTGGAGAGTAACCTTCCCAGCCTGACCCTGTGACAGCTGACATTGTGTACCCAGCCCTGAGCGTAGGAATAGTAAAAATAATGGCTAATACTGGCTGAGTTCTTGCTAAGTACTAGGTACCAGGTGATATTAGAGTCTAGGATTTAGCCATGAAAGAAGCCAGTTCCTGCTCACCTGGGGCTTACCGTGCAGGGAGGGAAGACTGAATACACAAATATACAGATGAATATACAAATTTGATCATTTCAGAGTGGGGGGGCGCTAGGAAGTTATTAATACAAACAGTGTAACAGGATGACTTGGAAAGAGAATGGCACGGCCTGTTTTCCAGGGAAGGCCTCTCTGAGAAGGTGATGTTTGCTCTGAGACCCAAATGATGAGGAGAGAGCATGCAGAAATGTAGAGGAAGCGGGTTTACAGCACAGGATCTGCAAAGTGCACAGGTCCTGAGGAGGGAACAGCTAAAAGCATTCCAGGGCCTGGCAGGAAGTCCACGTGGCTGGGACAGACTGCAGGGTCTTGGAGTACGGGAGATGGAGTCCCAGAGGCTGGCTGCGCCCATTAGGCAGGCATCATGGGCCAGAATAAGGGGTTTGCGTTTTCCTCTAAGTCTGATGGGCAGCCTTTGACAGGTTTAAGCAGGAGAGTGATGTGATTTACGTTTGGGAAAGATCTTTCTAGCTGTGTGTGGAGAACGGAGTGTAGGGGGCCAGGCTGGCCACATGGATCCAGTGAGGAAGCCAGAGTGGTCCCAGGGAGAGACCATGACAGCCTGGACCAGGGTGGGGCCACAAGGTGGTGACAAGTGGGTAGATCTGGGGTGTAATTTGGAGAGAGACTCAGTGGGCCCAGAGCTTATTGGAGGTGGGGGTGAAAGAGGGGTATAGCAAATCACCCCCATGTTCCCCCTCCTTAGGCCTTCCCCCTTCAGCTGAGAAACAGGTCCCCCCTCGCCTCCTTGGCCCCCTAGGGCCCTCCACAGCCCCTCTGGGGCCAGCCACCCGCCCACTGGGCCCCTGGCATGCGAGCTTCCCAGCTGGCCCCGATTGTTGTTACTCCCCAGGGAGTCATGGGAACACACTCCCCCTGCCCCCTCCGCCCCACTCTTCCCAGACAGGGCCAGGCCCTAACAATGCCCCTCAGCCAGCCAGTGGCCTGGACACAATGCCCCTGTTTCGGTTCATTGCCAGCTCTAGGAGGCCTGCTGGGTTTCCTGGCCTGTTTGGCATATATATAACTCTGGCTTCCAGCAGGGATTTTTTGTTGTTGTTGTTAAAAAAAAAAAAAAAAGAGAGAGAGAGAGAATCTCTGGCTCCTCCTCCCTGAATATCTTAATATATTATAAAAAGCCTTTCTCTTCCCACCCTGAGCCCTCCCTACTCCCCTCCCTGACCGCATTTGCCATGTGCCTGTCAGCCCGGGGACCAAATGCAGGCCAGCAGGTGTCAGCGAGAAAATGAGAAAAAGAAAGAAAAGCGGCTTGCTCCACCATGGCCGACCTCAAATGTGCTGGGGAGGCTGGAGATGACCGAACAATGAGGGCCTGGGACAGGGCAGGCACCCAGCCCAGCGCTTTTCATGTACCTTGTCTCATGAAGATGCCATCAAAGATGAGGCCCAACATTATTTTGAACCCCTAAGAAAGAAAAGAGCCACTGACTAAAAATGGACATTCCATTAACGGTATGATGCACCTCAATTTCAGAGAGGTTAGATGAAAAAACAAAGTCTGAGGATCAGTGGAATATGGGATGGTCTCATGTACACACTTCATTGCCATCCAAATGTATTTTTCTCCTTGTCCCTGAGCCTAGTAGAGTTTGGGAGGCAGGGCAGGGATTGAGGCTTGAAAACTCTTCTGTTTTGTGGCCTAACAAAGAGTTTTTTTTCTTTTCTCCTTTGGAAAATCGAGAGGAGATGTGGGCAAGCTGCTCCAGGATCCACCTTCATTCCTAGTAACAGCTGACATTTACTGAGGGCTCTCTATGTGCCGGCTACTGCGCTAAGCACTTTAATAACTCATTTAATGTCCCAGCAACCTTATCAGGTAAACACGATAATCATTATTATTATCACCCCGTTTTACAGATGAAAAAATAGAGTCCCTCTCTTCTAAGGGCTTCCCACCCCCTCACTGCAGCCCTGGTCAGGGCAGGCATAGCCACTCTGGTTTTCTCCTGTCTCCTTGGAAAAGCACAATCCATCCTCAGAGGTTAGGGTGATGCAGAGAAAGGAAGTGGCACTTGGTGGGCCTTGGAGAGGAGAGGGGTCCCCAGAGTATGAGCTCATGGAATAATGGGTGCTTGGGGGAAGGGAAGTTTACTTATGGACCTAAGACCTGTCCACTTCCATTGGACTTTGGACCCCCTGGCCCACCCTGACTGAACACATGGACCGGCTGATGGCCAAGGACTTGGCCAAGGCCACACAGCCAGGCAGCTGTTGGTTGGCACTAGGCTCCATGCCTCCTGTTTCACCATGAATATCCACTTACCCAACTCTTCCAAGTTAACATCTTCTCTTTAGTTACCTGTGAAGCAGGGGAGCTGTGCTGGTGCTGGTTGGTTCCTTGGCAGTAATAATATCACTAATAGTGGTTAATGTTTATTGGGTGCTTACTCTGTACCAGGCACAGGCATCAGGGGTTGCAAACTCCAGTATCTGGGATGGCAGGGCAGGTAAGGTCACTGAGCAAGGCAAGCCAGGCAGGGACGCTGCTGGCCTAGAGGGTCAAGGCTCTGGCTAAATGGGGGATAGCACCCTGATGGCCTGCCTAGTATTGCCAGATATTACTGTTTTGTTTTGTTTTTTTAAGCCAGATATTTGAGTTTGTGTATAGCGTTTCCCAATTTAAAAAATTTAAACTAATTCATAATTCAGGAAAAAAATTCTCTGGGCAAATTAAATCACACCTGTGGGCGAGTTCTCAAACTCTGCTTGTCTTGTTTTCTCATTTAACCTTGACATCTATTCTGACAAGGAGTCTTTGCCCACTGTTCTACAGATGAGGCAAGCAAAGTTCTCAAGCCACATGGTTGGGGTCTGCCTGACTCCCAAGTCTTGCTCCTATGTTGGACGGCCTCTCTGATGGGTAGGAGGCCTGTGTTCAGACACAGACAGAACTGGGATGGTGACAGAACATCTCTGGGGACAGTAAACCGTCAGTCAAACAATTCAGTGTAGTGACAAGGGATTATTCGAGATGAATGTGATGGTGCAGACATAAAACTCCTACCTCCTTCTGCCAGAACTCAACAATAGATGTCTCTGTGCCCCTTAATTAAAGCAAGTCACCGTAGAATCATTTCTCCCAATTACACATTCCTTATAATAATGGGATGTTCCTGTTAGGAGACTTTTTTAAGCTAAGAATGTGTGTTTAGGGGAGGTGGTATATGTGGAATAAATAGCTTTGAACTATTTGTGTCACTTGTCAAACTTCTTAATGAGCATATTGTGCAGATACATAGATAATTCTGACTCTCCCACTGGACTGTGAGCTCCAGGTATAAGAGATGGGTCTGTTTTGCCTCCAGCTGTCTCCCCAGCACCTAGCACAATGAGTGACACATAGTGGGTGCTCAGTAAGTATCTGTGGATTGAATGAGTGAGGCTGTAAGAGAGTGAATTGACTTGTCCAAGGTCACACAGACTCCGATTCCCATTTACATCCACCAGATTTAGAAGCCCAGGCTATCATTCCTCTACTGTCTTGCCTCTTGGAAAGAATCAAGAGAAAGATGTCTTCAGGCAGAGCATCATGGGCCTGGGTGCTTCTACCTCTTTGGACTCCCCTGGAGTAAGGAGTTGGTGAAGGTGGTGATAGGGGTGAGCACCTGTTAGTTAAGCCACTACCCATCATAATACCTTTTGGAAACCACACATGATAATCTTGACAGCCCTGAGCCTGGCTCTTGAGGTATTTACAGAGGGTGGTGAGTCTGAAGGGCAGGCCCTCAGTTTTACGGTGGAAAACTGTTCAGTTCTGCTGTGTGACCTTGAGCTGCAAGGGCCCATCTCTGAGCCTCCTTCCTTCTTGCACCATGTGGATAGACAAGCTTCACTTCCAGGATGACCAGGTTGAAAGGAGATTATCAGTGGAAGTGGCTGTTGTAGGTTTTTTGGAAGCCTACCAGCCTGAGAAATGTTGATGCTGAGAAAAGCCTTATCAGGATCTGTCAGGCTTGGGGCCAAGAGGCCCTATCTGTCAGGCCTTTGCTGCTTTCAAGTGGGTATTAATAGATACAGAAGGCCCTTATCTCTTCCTTGACTTCACACTGGGAATTCTGCTCTTCACTCCTTTCTGCAGCAGCAGGCCACGAGGGATTGTGGGAAGGAGGGCACCTGCTTCTACCTGGGAGGTTGTGTATTTGAATACTTTGGGGATGGCAGAGCTTTGAAAACCCCCTGGCTTTGGCCTCATCAAGCCTGAACAATAGCCTTTTCATCTGCTAGGTAAATTCATGCCCTTTGGGCCCCAGTTTCCTCATCATAAATGAGGCAATAATAATATCTGTCTTCCTTCCCCAGCAACCAGTGCAGTTCTTGGCACATAACAGGTACCTGATAAATGTTTGTTGAATGACTATTGGGTATGAGAGGGCTTTACAAAGTAAATGTTACTGTTGTTGAGACCCTTTGGGAATGTGTGAAGGAAGGAAATTCTGTCTGAAGTGGGAATGTTGCTGGTTTTTCTCACCCGCTTGTCAGGATCAGGCTTGCTTATTTAGAATGAGACCTACCATTCTAATGGTAGCTTCTCTATCTGGGGGAAAGGCCAAGCCTAGGGCTGGGAATCCAGTGTAGGCCAGATTCTATCATTAGCTGGCTCCACCCCTGGATGGGCCTCAATTTTCCCATATGCAAGAGGCTTACTTAGTCTCCATGGTTCCTTCTAGTACTTATATGGTCTAGGATTTGCCATGAGTAATTTCACAAGCTGTTTAGGAAACTCCTACTGCATTCCTAAGCCACCTCATAGTTTACAAAACACTTTCAGATCCCTTATGCTTTTCATCCACATGGCAACCCTGGAAGGGGCCAGGGCAATGTGTCCATCTTACAGATGAGAAAACTGAGGCTGAGCAGTATCCTCAAGGGACTGTAATTTGAAGCTGTACCACACATTTTGATTATACAGTTATACCAATTTGTTCTCAAATGTGAACACGTGTAAAAATCACCTGGAATGAGACTGGGGCATTGCTTGTGAAAATGAGGCTTCCTGTGCACTTAGATTCTAAATTAGCAGGGCTGGGGGTTAACTGGGCTGGGACCCAAAGTTAACAAGTACCTAGGTGATTCTGAAACCAGGAGCCTAAGGACTATTCTTGGAGAACCAGGGCCTTCTTATTGCATTCCAAGTAGTCCCCAGCATCAGCCTCTGTTTCTTCTCAACCTGCTCTATACCAGGCCTGTGTTGGGAAGAGGCCCTACTGGAGCTTCTAGTTTCATAGAGGAGGCAGATAGAGAAATTGAAGGTGGGGACAGTGCTAGAACAGAGACAGTGTTGTGCAGTGGAGGAACTGAGTAACTCCAACACCAGAGGGCTCCCTGGAAGAAGGATGTTTGTACTAGGCCTAGGGATTTCATTTTTGATTGACTTTTAGCTACTTTTTTTGATGGGTCATCCCCACCAGATGGCAGGCAAGTTCATAGAAATTATCAGGCCTTTCACATCTCTGCCCTCAGTGCTGGCAAAAAGTCTGGTACGGAGGAGAGGACAGTATTGCTCAAATCAGCTGATCTGAGCAATGAGAAATGCCTGATGGAGAGGTCCCAGGGCCTCCGGATTAAATGCATTTTCATGCTCAGCACCCTCACCTCCTCCCTTTGTGAGATCTAACGTGGAATTACTCTAACAGTGGAAATTCCTCATTATATTGCAAACATTTGTTACCTCCTTGTTTCTTGCCTCCACTTGTCAATAAACTGTGAGCTCCTTAGGGCCAGGAGTCATTAATGGGGCACAGAGAGGGCTCTCAAAATGTTTGTTGAATAAACGAGTGAATGAATCAGTTCAAGCAGAAGCTGTGCATTGGCTATTGAAGAGATTCCAGCTACAAGAGGGCTTGTAGAAAAGCCCCAAGCTACAGTGGGTCGGATGTCCCTCCACATTTCCTGGCAGCTCCCTCGAACTTGGTCTCTGTGCGAGAGGAATAGGGAGGGTGCAGGATTTGAAAGTAAGTGGCCTCGGTGGGGCAAACTGAGGAAGGGCTGGGGTTTTGCAGATGGGCCTGAGAACCCAGGAAATGTGGGGGTCCGTTTCTAGAAATCTGGCCTGAGGGTGTTGGGGCCACAGGTGGGGGTTCTGGGGTCACGTGGTGTCTGCTGACTGTGAGATGTGCAGAATGGACACTCTGTCCTGAATGTCTCCACATAGAGGCATCAGCAGAATGGGGTGCATCGGAGAAGGGGTGGGGCCACCACGCCTCGGACCGGGGCCGTCCCCGCTGGGGGCGGAGAGTGAGAACGCGCCTGGCACCCCCCGGACAAAGCCTGCGCGCGCCCCAACCGGCGATTGGCCGTGCTGCCCCGCGCCGCCGCCCCGTCCCGCCCTCTGCTGCCGGCCCGGCGTGTTGCAGCCAATGGGCGCCGTCGCCGTCGCCTCCGTCATAGCCCTAACAGCCAATGGTGGTAGCGGTCGGCGGCTCGTGGCTCTTTCGCGGCAAAAAGGATTTGGCGCGTAAAAGTGGCCGGGACTTTGCAGGCAGCCGCGGCCGGGGGCGGAGCGGGACCCGGAGCGGGATCGAGCCCTCGCCGCGGCCTGCCGCCATGGGCCCGCGCCGCCGCCGCCGCCTGCCACCCGGGCCGCGCGGGCCGTGAGCGCCATGGCCGTGGCAGGGGCCCCCGCTGGCGGCCCATGCGCGCCGGCGCTGGAGGCCCTGCTCGGGGCCGGCGCGCTGCGGCTGCTCGACTCCTCGCAGATCGTCATCATCTCCACGGCGCAGGACGCCAGCGCCCCGCCGGCCCCCGCCGGCCCGGCCGCGCCCACAGCCGGCCCCCGCGACCCCGACCTGCTGCTCTTCGCCACGCCGCAGGCGCCCCGGCCCACACCCAGCGCGCAGCGCCCGGCGCTCGGCCGCCCGCCGGTACGGACACCAGGGACACTGGGCCGAGTGCGCTGCCTGGACCCCCGCGCCGGCCCGAGTGGGGCGCGGTGTTTGGCCCAGAGGCAACGGGGGCGGGGGTGGGTGGGCTGAGGCGCCCGGGCTGGGCGGTGCCGAGCCTGCTTCAGGCCTCCGGGCCCCGCCCCAGTGCGGGGTGACCTCGGGCCAGTCCTTGTTTGCTCCACTGTGCTCTGGGCCTCAGCTTCCTTGCTGGAGCTGCTCGAGGGTCAGACGCAATGATAATAATGGCCCACGTGTATTCAGCTGTCGCTGACTGCATGCCAGGCCTCTGGCGGACTTCAAGCCAGCCAAAACTCACATCCATGCTGTGAGCTGGGTGTTGTCACTGTGCCCATCTGAACTGTGACCAGAGACGGGAAGTGACTTGCCCCCTGGTCACAAGGTTGCAAATGGGATTTGAACTGAGGCCTGCTGGCTTCAGACCAGAACTTGTGACTGAGTGGTGGGCATGGCTGCTTGGGGGAGATCAAGGGGGGGCATCCTGGGACTAGATCGTTGAAGAGCTATTAAGGAGACCTTCCTGCTTCGATGCTTGACTGCCAGGTGCAGGCTTGGCCCTCCAGGCCTTTAGGGACAGGCCGCCAGGCTGGGAGGCCTCCTCTGCAGGGGCGGGGTGACTGGGCCAGCTGCTGATCCCCTCCCTCTGCCTGTCTTTCCATCTGCCACCCTCTACCCTCCTAGGCCCTGGTTGCCATGGAACCTCATTAATCAGTCAGGCAGACCCCTGGGCCCCAGTGGAAATACTGGGTGGGCTGGGCCTCTGGGAGCTGGAGAGGAGGTCCCCAGTGCAGGAGAGGGTAAATGCCCCAGCGAGATGCCTTGATAAAGTGCTCTGTGAGCAGCAAGAGGCTCAAGACCAGCTCAGACTGGGGGGCCCCAGAAGAAGCGGCTGAATTACACGGGGAGGAGGGAATGGATCTTGGACCTGTGGGCTGCAGGACAGGGTGTGGAGACCAGTTTGACTGGCGCAGCCTGTGGGTGAAGGTGATGCATGGATAGGCAGGCAGGGGCGGGCCAGGCAAGATGGGGTCTCAGTGCAGGGCTTGGAGCAAGTGGGAGGGATGAGGCAGGGCCCAGGGCAAGGAGGTAGAAGCTGCCCAACTGCTGATGGGGGCCTGGGTGGCAGCAGGTCCTTGAGGCATCCCTGCAAGGGTCCCCCAACCCCCTTGGCCCCTTGCCCAGTTCGGCCTTCCTTCCGGAATCACCGAGATGCTAATAATAACAATAGCAGCCACCATTGTTTTGAGACTGTTTTGTGTGTTAGGCTCTGTGCCAAGCACTTTCCCCAATTAACTCATTAACTCTCTCAACAACCTTCCCCTTTTACAGGTAGAGAAGCTGAGACTTAGAGATATTTGAACCTTCCCTAGTAATTCAGCTAGTGAGTGGTGGGACCGGCCCAGATTTCCTGAATGGTTAACTGCTGGGATGCCTTGCTTCCTGGAGATGCTAATAGAGGCTGAAGAAAGCCCAGGGTCTCTTCCTCCTAATGAGTGAGAGAGAAGTTAGTACCGGGGTGGGTCACCTAGCTTGTCTGCTATACCCCTGTGACCTGTCCCTGTGGGTACCAGCTTGGGGCCAGGACAAGTAGCCTCCATTAGCTGATTGACAACTACTCAGGCTCAGGGCTGTGAGTCCTGCCCTCCGGGAACTGAGCTCAGGCTCAGGGACTTCTAGGGACTGGACTGAGGACATATGCCCTCTGCTCCACCCCCACTGGTGTCAAGGGCAGCCTAAGCATTCCATTCATTCAACAGTTGTGAGTTAGGGAGCACTCATGAGGCAGGTAGGGTGCCTCTGCCTTCACAGTACCTAAGGGCTAGTAAGCATTTTCTGCTGTGAGCAGGGGTGGGGGCTGGTGCCGTTCTGGACTTGAAGTCCAGAAACATAGGCCCAGCTTTTGCCCTCCAACACCCACTAAATTTTATCTTTGGGAAGCCACTGGCCATATGAGCTGTGGCCTCCAATGACCCTCTGCACTGGCATTTGTTTGGGGCAGTCCTTGAAACAAGCTACAGGCTCAGCTTCTGCACAGGTGACCATTCATTGAGCACCTCCTGATTACAAGGCTCTGTGCAGTTCAGCCATTCCCCCCAGCCCTTCCTGTCTACCTCCACCTGTTGTCATGGCTGTTACAAAACAAACTAAAAATAGTACACATTTACTATAGAAAAAAGAGTTAAGAGATTAGAAAGTTGAGGGGGACAAGATTCCAGCCCTGTTTTTCCTTTTTTCTTTTCTTGATCCTATGCTTTTTTTTTAAGGTGGTTATGACATCTTTTTGTAAAGTTTTAAAAATGGAAGTTTTTCCCCTATTTCTGTGTTCACACAGTGCACCATCCACACTTTAGAGATAAGGCAATGATGTCCTCTCCCCATACAGGGGTTACCCCTGAAATGGATTCTATAATGATAGAAACTGAACCAGAGAAAAATGGTTTCATGAGCTTTTTAATCCCCAAAAGAGATGACATAAATGCACTGCTCTATAATGTTTTTCTTGTCTACATGCCTTTGAGAGGATTCTGTATCAACCTGCCTCAGTCCTTCTAGACAGCAGCGTGGTATTCCAGGGGCTGGGTGAAACAGTTTTTGCCGCCCCTCCCTTGGATAGGTGTTTGAGTCATGCAGATTTTTTTCACCAGTATTCTGTGTGTCTTCATCCTTGCCTTTCGGGGTCCCAGTGCCTGCATGTCTAGAAATCAGTGGCAGAAATGGGCATCCCACTGCTCAAGCCCTTGGTTTAGGTATAGTATTTACCTGCCTTCAGGGTGAGCACTGGTATGGGGAACAGGAAGAAGGAAAGGGGTGCAGTTGGCAGGAGCATGCTAGGGCTCAGGCCCTAGGGGCAAGCTTGGAGAGCAGGTGCATTCTGGTGGGCTTGTGGGGACCTGGTTTCTAGACTAGGCTCTAGAGAGGAAGGACCTGTGGTAGGTCTGAATTGGGGGCTCTGCCCAGCCTACTAAGGTTCAAGTCCTGGCTCCGCCTCCCACTGTGTAACCTCTGCAAGGGGCAGTACCTCAGGAAGTGGAAGACATTGTAGCACCTGCTGCAAGGTGGCTGGAAGGTTTGATGATTGCATGCAGGTGAAGCACTTACCTAGCAGTGCTTAGGACACAGGAAGCAATCAGTACATGTCAGCTCTGCTATCCATGGATGCCTGAGGGGATCCACAATGCGGGTCTGAGAGAGAGTGTCTGGTCCATCAGCACGTGGGGTGCTTCATTCAGCAAACATTTCATGCCCAGGCCCCATGCCAGGCCGTGCGTACAGAGATTATTTAGACCTAGTGCCCGCCTCCGAGGGGCTCCCTGGCTTCTGAGTGAGACAGACACATCTGCAGAAATTTGTAGCGAGAGACCATGAAAGGGTGGATTTGAGGCAGTTATGAGGGAGAGGAGACTCAGTTTCTACTGCAGGATCTGAAAGACTTAAGTGATGGCTAAGGTGCCTGCCCACCAAGGTGGAAGCATTGATGTGAATTTGGAGGGAGGGAGGTGCAGGCAATCCGGGCAGGAAATCAGCATGGGCAAAGGTTTAGAGGCACAGGTGTGTGAATAAACATGTCTCAACAGAAGTTCATATGGAGAAGTGGTGGCAGATGAGGATACTAAGGTGAAGGGAGACAGATGGAGGCAGGGAGGCCAGTAGGAAGACAGCTGAGTGGTCCAGGTGGGAGGTGCTGGTGGTTGTGGTGACAGCGTTTTTTCGCTGTGATGAGGACAGCGGGTGGAGCTGAAAGGGGTCCTAGCTCAGGAAACCCTCTGGAGGGGGAGGCTGGTTTTGGTCAGGATGCCTGTGAGACCTCCATCCTGTAGCAGTGTAACTAAACCAGAGGGCGTCCAGGCAGAAATCCTGGCTCTGCCACTTCCTGCGTGTATCACCTTGAGCATCTGTGGGCTTCAATTGTATCTGTAAAATGGAGCTATTATTGTGTTGCCATATTCACACAGTTAGAAACCAGAGAGAGACTGTGACTTGCCTCGGGGACCTGTACTCTAATGACTTAAATATATATTACTATACAGTTTCTGGGGCCCAGGAATTCAGAGAAGACTGAGCTAGGGGCTTCTGGCTCAGAGTCTCTTCTGAAGTTGCTGCTGCCCTGGTTGCAGTCATCAGAAGCCATGACTAGGGTTGGACACTTTACTTCTAACTTTACCTGTGTTGCTGTTGGGAGAGGCTTCAGATCCTTGCCACTTGGGCCTGTCCTTAGGGCTGTGTGAGTGCCTGCATGACGTGGGAGCTGGCTCCCCCTCAGAGTGAGTGACCCAATGAAGAGAGCAAGGAGGAAGTTCCAGGGCCTGTATGACCCAGTCTCAGAAGTGGCACACCATCACTTCTGCCACCTTCTGTTCATAGAAGTGAGATACCAGATCTGGCCTGTACTTGAGGGGAGGAGAATTAGGCTCCATCTTTTGGAAGGAGGAGCATCAAAAATTTGCAAACTATCACAGGCCCCCAGGGAGCTAGTGGTGGAACTAAGGTTTGAACTCAGGTTTTCTGCCTTCCAGTTGAGTGGGGTAGGATTCACCACTTAGGCATCTTGGTACAGAAACTGAAGCAGAGGGCAGCCCAGTAGCACCAAGCCCTCAGCCAGGTCTCTTGTGGCCCCACTCTCCTGGTTACTGGACATCCTCTCATGGTTGTTGCTGTAGGTGAAGCGGAGGCTGGACCTGGAAACTGACCATCAGTACCTGGCTGAGAGCAGCGGGCCAGCTCGGGGCAGAGGCCGCCACCCAGGAAAAGGTACCCCCAGAGCTTGGTCTAGGGCAGGCCCCCTGACCGGGCCCAGGTTGCGGGTATGGACAGATGAACATGCTTGCAAACTAAGCTCTGGTCTGACAGGCCTGGGCCTGAGCCAGTCCTCTGGGGGCCCCAAGGGGCAGCTGGAGTGGCCGCCTGACATGGCTTCCCCAAGCCCTGGGGGGTGGGGAGTTGCCCGGCCGAAAGAGGATTGCTGTGGTTGGCAGACAGCAGCCACAGGGCCTCCCTGCTTGGCCTCACCAAGGGGAAGGAGCCACCTGCCCCCCACTCCCATCCTCCTGCCCTGCCTTGCCAGGGAGGCCAGTCTGGCTGGGGGTGGTGCTGAGGGACCATGCCCTGCTTGGCTCCCCAGGTGTGAAATCGCCAGGGGAGAAGTCACGCTATGAGACATCGCTGAATCTGACCACCAAACGCTTCCTGGAGTTGCTGAGCCGCTCGGCTGATGGTGTTGTCGACCTGAACTGGGCAGCGGAGGTGCTGAAAGTGCAGAAACGGCGCATCTACGACATCACCAACGTCCTCGAGGGCATCCAGCTCATTGCCAAGAAGTCCAAGAATCACATCCAGTGGCTGTAGGTACCAGCTTAACGGAGTGGGCAGAGGTCTGGGTCTGGGCCAGTCTGGAGAAGCTGATGGCAGTACCCACTGTGACTGCCTGCATCCTCATCCTATAGCTCCAAACTGAGGCTTCCCTGAGGTGACAGGTGCAGGAAGGAACACAAATCTTACGTATCCAGCTCAGTGTGACTTTACATATGTCTTCACCTGGGTAACCACCATGTGAATTAGCATAATGGACATTTACAACGCCCCAGAAAGCTCCCTTGTGCCCCTCCTCAGACGTTGTCCACCCTCATTCCACCAGGTGACCCCTGTCCTGGTTTCCATTACCATTGATGAGATTGTCTAACATAGCTGTTTTATTCTTGTTAATTCTTGTTTTATTCTCTTCTCACCTCTTTCTCTGGTCATCTTACTCTCTCTCTGACACATTTGCCTTTTCATTTTTGGTAAATAATCCATTCTGCATCTCTTTTTTCCAGTCGACATGTCTTAGAAATGCTTCTGTGTTTGCATCTAATGCCTCATCTTTTTAAACAGCTGCATAGTGTTCCATGGCATGTCTGTGCCATCATTTACTTATCCAGCCCCTTGTGAGGGATGTGTGGGTGTTTACAAACATTCAGGCCCGACTTTGAACCTAGCCATTCTGCCTCAGAGCCCAGCTTCAGCCCTTTGCTGTTTCCCAGCTGAGGAGCCAGGCCCAAAGAGGAGCAAGGGCTCACCTGGGTCTCACAGAATAGAGGCAGCAGCAGACTGGTTGCTGAGGGTCAGAGCTCCTGGACAGAAGGCCCGGGAGCTGCTAACCCTCCCTTTGCCTCCCCACAGAGGCAGCCACGCAGCAGTGGGGATTGGTGGGCGGCTTGAAGGACTGACCCAGGACCTCCGGCAACTGCAGGAGAGCGAGCGGCAGCTGGACCACCTGATCCATATCTGCACCACACAGCTGCGTCTGCTTTCCGAGGATGCTGACAGCCAGCGATATCCTTGAATTGCCTGGAGGGTGGCTGTGGCCCCATTCAAGTGGGAATAGAGAGGCTCCCCGAGGGCTTGGATTCAGGAGAGGGTTCTGACTTTGTATGCAAGTCCTGGCTCAGCATTTACTCACTGTGTGACAAATTACTTAACCTCTAGAACCTCAGCTTCGTCTGTAAAAGGAGAAAATAGTCCTATTTTGAAATTGTACAGATTAAAATAAGAAAAGCTAGTACCAGAAATAACATTTATTTAATACAGTGATTCAGTACATGGTTGTAGCTTCAAGGTTAGAGATAGAAGTTTTTAATTTGTCTTTTATTTATAAAAATAGAAACTTTATTTTAAAATAAGCTTTTCTTTTTTTTAAGTGAATACCCAAATTATGTTTATACATTTTGGAGATAACCACTAATTAACACCAAGGTCATGAGTCAGAATAAATTCTCAGTGCCAAGCCTGAAGTTAAGTAATTTACATGAAATTATTGCAGGTAACCATCATTACCTTGTGACTAGATGGGTAGAGGGTGGTCTCATTGTACAGATATGGAAATTGAGGTTCAGGGGCATGAGACAGGCTTGAACACCAACTATGTGCCAGGCCCTGGGGTGGGAGATGGAGAGGACAAGAGTGACTAGGCAGGTGTGGGCTCTGCCTTACAAGCTGTCTGGGTGGGTGGTCCCCAGAAGACAAAGGTCATGTGGTCCTTGACTCCACCAACCCTGGCCTACGTGACCTGCCAGGACCTTCGTAGCATCGCCGACCCTGCAGAGCAGATGGTCATGGTGATCAAGGCCCCTCCCGAGACCCAGCTTCAAGCCGTGGACTCCTCAGAGGTGAGAGCTGGGACTCTAGACCCAACCAGGACAGGTTGGGTTGGGATAGTGGTCAGCAGAGCCTCAGTTTACCCTGCCTGCTGCCTCCACCCAGACCTTTCAGATCTCCCTTAAGAGCAAACAAGGCCCCATCGACGTTTTCCTGTGCCCTGAGGAGAGTGCGGGCGGGATCAGCCCTGGGAAGACCCCGTCCCAGGGGGCAGCTTCCGGGGAGGAGGACAGGGCAGCTGACCCTGCCACCACAGTGCCACCACCACCATCATCTCCCCCCTCATCCCCTGCCACGGATCCCAGTCAGTCCCTACTCAGCCTGGAGCAAGGTGGGTGAAGGGTGGGTGGGTGGGGTGGGGCAGGGACCCTCTCCCAGGTGGGTGGGCAGGTATGACAGCCCCTCTGCCCTCCCTGCCGGGGTGTCCCCGGCCTGTGATGCTCCCCCGTCTCCCCAGAACCTCTGCTTTCCCGGATGGGTGGCCTGCGGGCCCCCGCGGACGAGGACCGCCTGTCCCCGCTGGTGGCGGCCGATTCGCTCCTGGAGCATGTGCGGGAGGACTTCTCCGGCCTCCTCCCTGAGGAGTTCATCAGCCTATCCCCCCCCCATGAGGCCCTCGACTACCACTTTGGCCTTGAAGAGGGCGAGGGCATCAGAGACCTCTTCGACTGTGACTTTGGGGACCTTACTCCCCTGGATTTCTGACGGGGCTTAGGGGGACCAGGGCCTCCTGAGATGCCCACCCTGTCTCTGCAGCCCTGGAGCCCCCTGCCCCTGGCCGTCCTCCTAGCCTAATTGGAAATGTTTAATTTATGCCCCTCTCTCCTGTCTCCAGAAGCTTCTAGCTCTGGAGTCTGGCTACTGCCAGGAGGCTGAGCAAGCCAGGAAGGGAAGGATTCTGTTTGTGGTGTGTATGTGCATGTACCCAACACCCAACATGTGTGTACACGGGGTGAGTGGTGTGTGAGCATGTGTGTGTGCATGTACCGGGGAATGAAGGTGAACACATCTGTGCGTGCACTGCAAACACGCCCCAGTGTGTCCACGTGTGTGTGCATGAGTCCATGTGTGCGCGTGCTGGGGGCTCTAACTGCACTTTTGGTCTCCTTGCTCCAGGGGCCCCACGAGGCCCAGGGTGGCCACCTGCCCCCAGAATCCCGCGTGCTGATCAGGCCAGGCCGCAAGGTCTTGGCCTGCTTGTTTGCAGGACAGCGAGAGCACTTCTGTCGTCTTAAAGGTTTTTCTGATCGAAGCTTTAATGGAGCGTTATTTATTTATCAAGGCCTTTTTGTCAAGCCTGGGGCACCAGCAAAGGGTAGGAGGGATGTGGGGCTGATGCTGTGACTCCCCATACCCCTGAGCGAGGGCAGGGGTCCCTGAGCTGTTCTTTGTCCCACTCCGAAGGAGCTGAGGCCTGAGTGGTTTATTTATTGGGAAAGTGAGGGAGGGAGACAGACTGACTGACTGACAGCCATGGGTGGATCGAGGGGGTGTTCCCTCCCCATGGGGTCGCTGCAGGGCCCCAGCTGCCCCCAGGATGGATGTGAGATGGGAGAGGTGAGTGGGGGACCTTCACTGACAGGGTGGGCAGGAGGGGTGGGGTAAAGGGCCTCCCCCCCAGCCCAGACCACAGGGGTCCTTCCTGTGGCATTTGAAGTGCCCCCCTTCACCCCACTTCTTGCTCTGCCCCACCCTCCAATCTGCACTTTGATTTGCCTTCTTAACAGCTCTGTTCCCTCTGCTTTGGTTTTAATAAATATTTTGATGGTGTTTGGGTCCGGTTTGGGGACTATGTACTGGGAGCAAATCTGGGGGTGGGAGAGGTCAAGGTTGCTGGAAAATGCCCATTCTCTACTTCCCTTTCCCCTGTCCCTGCTTGGTTTCACTTCATTTGAGCCTCAGAGCCAAGAAAGGTAGATAGGCTTCATCACCTTTTATGTCTTAATTTAAAAACTGTTTAATAAAGTAATAAATGAACTCCCTTCCTTTCTCCAGCCCCAAAGAGGCCACTCTGATCAGTTTTCTCTGCTCCTTCCAGATGATTCTAGACATTTGTAAACATGCAGCAGATAACTACAACAGAATGATTGTGTCAGGTTCTGGGGACACCTGTTTCCTCCCCTCATGAAGCTCTCAGGATCTGTTGGAGGAGTTGCAGACAAATGAGAAGATCAGGGAGGGCTTCCTGGAAGAGGTAGTGCTTGATCTGAAGCTGAAGGAGAGTAGAAATTAAGTGATGAGGAAAATGAACACCAAGCAGGAGAGGGCAGTATGGGCAAAGGCCCTGGGGCACAGACAACCTGAGAGAAACCAGTGTGACTGGAACCCTGAGGTGAGGGCCAAAGTGGAGAGAAGTTCAGTCTTTGGCTTATTCAGGGGACAAGGACCCTGGTGAGTCTGAGACAAGAGCGACATGTCTAGTTTTATATTTTAAAACTCCCTCTGCTGTGTAGAGGATGGATGGAAGAGGGAGCTAGAACAGCAGAGTAGAGGGGAAAGAGGAGGCTGAGTTGAGCTTGAAAGTGGAGGGGAGGGTACTGCGAGACGATCTACACGACCCTTAGGTGGGCTTTCTCTGAGCCAGCCTCTACTTTAACCCCTTTTACTGTCATTCAGTCCCCACAGCAATTCTATGAGGTGACTACGATTACCTTTTGCAGAAGAGGATACTCAGAGGGGAAGGCATTTTCAGGTTTTACCCACCAGGTGGCGCCCTTGTGCCCCTGCAGTTTGCTTTGTTGACCCCACAGTTGAGCGAGACTTGCCCTGGCGGGGGGGGGGGGGGGCGGGGGGTGATGCGTAGCCCTTACCATTTTGTTCCAGGCTGTGTAGTACTCCAAGCTGACCATCATTTACGCAGCCCGTCCCCAGTGGAAATGACTCCTTGAGTGGTTCTTAACTCCGCACTGCCCACCCCTCCAGGAGGTGGGGAACCACGGAGGTGAACGGTGTTGGGGTTCTGCATTGCGCGGCTTTGGCCCCCCGCTAAAGGCTAGAGTTTGCTCCCCTTTTCCAGACTGGAAAGCATAGGGGCTGGCAGAGGGCCAAGCTCGCAGGCCGGTCGGGCGGGGACGGAGGCGGAGCCGCGGGGGGCAGGGCCCTCAGCCTCCGCGCCGGCGCCGACAGGGCGAGCGCCCCTCCTTCTCCTCCCCCGAAGTCCGCAGCGGCGGCGGCGTCCAGATCCCGGAGCCTCAGCCGAACCGGAGCCGAGCGGGTGGCGGCGCCATGGCGTGCGCGGGGCTGCTCACCGTGTGCCTGATCCGGCCGCCCGCGCCAGGGCACCCGCGGCCCCCGGCGCCCGCGCCCGCCGCTGGGCCCGCCGGACACGCGCTGTTCCAGGACGTGAGTCGGGAGCGGGCCCGGGGCGCCGGCGCTACGGCCGTGGGGGTGGTCGCTGTCTCTCTCAGTGTATCTCCAGGTCTCTGTCATACCTCTCCCTGAGGACTCTGTCTCTCCTTGCTTCTGTCTCTGCGGCTTTCTCACTGTTTTTCCCTCTATGTCCGTGTCTCTCGCTCCAGGTCTGTTCGGGGCCCTGCCTCTGTCTCTGAGTCTCCGTCTCTCTCCCTAGCTCTCCCAGACCTTGCTGTCTGTGTCTGTATGTCTCCCTTATATTTATCTCTCTGCCTTTTTATCCCATTCTCTGCCTTTCACTTTCCCTCCTTGTCTCTGGTTCAGTGTTACTGTGCTTGCTGCCCCAACTCTGAACCCACCCCATGCATGTGTCTTGGCCGGGTTGGGGGTGTCAACACTTGATCATAGAAGCAGTCATGGTGCCCCTCTCTGGCAGCCCCAGGCTGGGCTGACCCAGGCAAGGCGGCCTGGAGGAGGAAGCAGCCCCCTGACTCCTGACCTCGTGCTGACCCAAGTCCTTAAGATCTAACCCGGGGACTGTGGGATCCCACAGTTGGTCAGGGCTGCCCACAGTCATCCTCTGTGATCTGTATACCCTGCCCTGGCAGGCAGGTGGTCCTGCAGCTCCCATGGACACTAGCTGGGAGCAGCCTGGCCCGACCTCAGTCACTCCCCTGAGCCCCTTCCCCACCTTTCACCCTAGTGTCAGCACCCTGTCCTCTCATGCCCCTACTCCAGGAGGTTCCTGCCAGGGGAAAAAGCTGTAGTCCCGCCCCCTCCCCACTGTCCTAGTGACTCAGCACCTTGGCCACAATCCTCCAGGCTGAAAGGGACCTGACCTTCCCACTTCCCAGATGGAAAAACCAAGGCCTAGAGGGTTAGGGAAATGTCTGTCATGCATGGAGGCAGGGGCACACTAGGGTGTGGCCCTAGGTGTCCTCTTTCCCAGCTTAGCACCGCACCCCCCACTTTTCCCCCCCAGTATCTCCATCTGCCCCAGCCAGGCCACACTGGGCTGCTATGTGACCCTAAGCCGGTGGCAGACCTTCTCTTGAGTCAGGCTTTTGGCTGGGGATTAGATTTATCTCTGAGCCTCACTGACCTGAGAAAATAGCCAGAGGGGAGAGGTGGTCAGGACCTGGAGCTGATAGGAGCTCTCTGTCCAGGCTTTGGCCTGCCCCTCCTTACCAGGCCTGCTGGTTTCCTGTTTGCTGGGTTGCTTTGTGTGACCCAAGAGTCTCTGGTCCCTAGAAGAAGCAGGGACCATGTCTTTACTCTGCTCTGCTCTGCCTGCCTCTGTTGTCGAAAGCTTCTCCATAAATACAATCTGTCCACTCTTGCTTTCCACCACCCTTACTCCTCCCTGCATGCACGCGCACACACAGACACACACACAAACATAGCCATATGCACATGGGCCTGCCCAAGACAAGACCCTCATACTGAGCTGGCCTCATAGAAAGCCCAGCCCTGGAAGGGTTAACCCTGGGCTATCCCCCATGTGCTAGTGGGAAAACAGATACCCACAAAGAAAGGACTAGCCGGGGTCTTCAACAAGCTCACAGGGAAACACCCCAGAGCGGGCAGAGTCTGGGACAGACCAGAATCACACAGCAGAGTTGGGATTCAGGTCTGGGATGGGTGCCCAGGATCCTCAGGCTGCATCTTGGCCCATCTCCCTACTTTCCTCAAACTGGGACTGTTCCAAGGGCGGATGCATCAGACAAAACTCGGGTTGGACTCGGTGTGGGAGGTGAAGGTGCAGAGACCTGGCCTGGAGCACCCCCCACAAGGCCAGGCCCTGCAGGAGAAGTGAGCAAGCAGTGGGGCCTGCTGTGTGCTCTTCCTGTGCTCCCCTTGTTGGAAAAGCTCCTGCAGGGCAGAGCTGGGCAGGGGGTTGGGACCAGGCTGAGCAGGAGGAAGGGCGATGCAGGGAGCAGGCTGGCCAGCTGAGGCCCTGTTGAGTTGGGTGGGGGCTTCCTGCCTCCCAGGCTCCCCTCACAGCTCTCATCCGTGCCCTTTTGTCCTCCAGGTTTTCCGCAGAGCAGACAAGAATGGTGAGTGTGGCTTCCCTGGTCCCACAGTTGGGGGAAGGGCAAGGGACATCATAGAGGCTCAGGGGATGGTCGGGGGTTTAGAGGCACAGTGTAGAATGGAGAAGAATCTTTGGAGGACCTAAATCAGGAGAATCAACCAAGGCATCCTTCTTGGAGGAAGTGCTATTTTGAATCAAGTTTGGCAGGATGGAGAGTAGAGGGAATGTGGTTTAGCCAGAGGCTGGAGGTGGGAGCTTACTTTCCGGCAGGGCCCTGTGGTCAGTACTTCCCATGTATGACCTCATGTTGTCCTCGAAGCTGCCAGCTAGATGAGAGTTCTTCACCCCATTTCACAAAGGAGCAGAGGCCCAGAGAGGTGAAGCAGGCTGCCTGAGGTCACACAGCCTTTGTATGGTGGGTCTTGAATCCTGGTCTTTATGATGCTTGGTCCAAGGCTACCTGTGTGAGGGGCTTGGACTGGTGAGGTCATGGATATGAGGCCCTGTGGGGGATTTTATCTTAGATTTTAGAGGGCTCAGTAACTTTCCATATGACCAACCATCTGGACCCAGGGAGGGCTTGGGCAGGCTAAAGATGGGTCCAGGGAATCGGCTCCTCCTGCCCTTCGTCCTGGTCAGTCTCATACCCGGGTCCGGGAAAACCTTCAAAGCTAAAGCAGGAGCCGTTAGGGAACCCTGCAAGCAGGTTGCTGCCCATAGATGACTGGGAGCAGCCAGCGGTGCCCTGATTGGCTAGTGGAGGGTCTGAACTGAGATAGCCTGTCAGCCTTGACCTCCTTTCACCTGCAGTCTTCAGACCTGTTTATGTTTCAGCCCCCTCAAGACAGGATTGTATCCCACCCCTTGCCCCTTCTCCCCAGGTCTTTCCAAATTGGTGGAGACCATTTGTCCCAACCTGTTGATCCGGACACATGGTCCCATTTGGATCACAGCATTCTGTCTGGGGAAGCTCAGACCCTCCCCCAGCTCCACTCTCCCCATCTCATCTACTTAGAGACCTTGCAGGCCAAATCCCCAGTGTCTTTGGCCATCATACTTATGCTCTCAGCCTCTGCTACATGTCCCCTGTGATGGTCATTTCCTCCTGAGCCAGTCTGGCTGCTTCTTACAGGGGCTCCAACTCTTAGGAAGATCTCATCTGACTCTTGTTTTCTCGGGAGGAGCCTGGTTCCAGAGCATGGAACTGGAGCCAGGCTGGCCAGCATTTGGGGCAGAGACTCGGGCAGGATTCCAGTCCTCCAAAGGATGTCTAGGCCCTGCTGTGATCTGCCTGTATCCTAGGCTATTGTTCATTTGTTTCTTCATTTGGCAAACATTTATTGAGTCCCTACCCAATGCCACACATGTACTGCCCTGTTCCTTGGGTGCCTGTTATCTTAAGTGGGCACCTCTGGGGGCCCCAGCCCTTTTGTCTCCAACAGCCAGGCTCCCCACCAAGCTCGCAGTCGCATTCCACCTGGCTGGGTGGTTGTGACGTGCTGCGAGGCCTTTGGTGGGCCTGGACCTGGTGGCAGGAGTACAGCCAGGGGTCAGGGATACTTACTCTGCTCTCTGTCCCCCATCCCCCCAGATGATGGTAAGCTCTCGTTTGAAGAATTCCAGAATTACTTTGCCGATGGGGTTCTCAGCCCAGGAGAGCTGCGGGAGCTGTTCAGCAGCATTGATGGGCGTCCCACTGAGTGAGTACGCGATGGGGTGGATGTGCCGCAGGTAGACGTGAGGCCAAGTTGTCCCGACCCCACTGTGTCCCCTGCTGCCTTGGCTCCTTATGGAGGATGGAGGTGCCCAGGGAGAGGGGTGCCAGGGCTCAGTGCCAACTTTACCCGCCCACCCACCCCCTCCCTGGCTCCAGTTTGCCCATCACACTGCTTCCAGCTGGCACCCAAAAATAGCCAGGCCTGAGTCACCACCTATGGTTTAGCCCACAGGTGCCCCCCTCCATTCCCACTTTTTGCAGGGACCAGAGGATGCCTGGGGACAGCTGGGCCCCGCCTGCTGCCACCAATGGATGCAGGTGCTCCCACATCTACGGCTTTAGCACGAGTCTGCTTTCTTCTCCTGCTCCCTCACGCGGGCAGGCACACACACACAGCTAGCCCTCCCTGTCACTTCCCTTACCCCCATCTTCTTAGAATAAATTCTATACTCCAGGTCACCACTCAAGGCTCCCATGCCTGCCTGTATTTTGAGGCTTGGGCTGAACCCTTTGTGCTACCACCTCCCCACCACCAGTCACTCCAGTCAAATTCCTTGTCCTTCAAGGCCTAACTTAGGCAGCCCCTCTTCCAGGAAGCCCTCCCTAGCCTACCAAGTAAGACCCCTTCTCTGGACTTCCACAGACCTGGCTTCCCCTTCCCAGCTCTGACCACTCCTCTCTGGCTTCTGTTCACCTCTGTCTCCCCTGACCTGAAATCCCCTTGGAGGCCAACAGCAGGACTGAATTTTTGCCCTCAGAGAGTGTTTGATGGGGCAGTAGTGCTTGCTCCTTCTCACTGTCCACCAAGCAACTTAACCTGGGATGGAGTTAGAAGTCGTCTCCTTGTCGGGCTGAGCCAGGCAGGGAGAGGGAAGGAATGTTGGCTTCAAAGACCCAGTTTACCTGGCCCAAGTTAGCAGGTCTGAAGGGTGCCTTCTCTTTTCCCTGCAGCAATTTGGAAACGGAGAAACTGTGTGGTGAGTAGGCCCATGGGAACTCTTGCCTCCTGGGACCCTTGGGCAGGTGGGTGTGATGAGAGGCTGTTGCTGGTCTCTGGATGGAACAGGATGGACTGGGCTCAGGATATGGGCCTGGTTGGCTGCTGGGGAATTCCAGGTTGTAAGTGGGGAGTGGGGGTCCAGGAACCTTTGAGCACCTCCTCTGCCCGCAGACTACTTCTCAGAACGACTGGGCGTCTACCGGCCTGTGCTGGCTGCGCTGGAGTCTCTGAACTGTGCAGTTCTCACTGCCATGGACACAACCAAGCTGGTGAGTGGAGGGGTCCTAAATGAGGGCAGGGGGTGTCTGCTGTGCTGTGGGAGCCTCCACCTTTGGGCTCAGGGCATCTTAACCTCTCTGGGCCCTAGTTTCCTCTTCTGTAAACTGGGCATAATAATGGAGCCTGCCTCCAGACATTTGTTGTGACAATTAAATGAGAATGAAGGCAGGGAGTTTTGTGTTTCTAGTTCTCTCCTCTGTTCCCAGCACCCAGACCTCTGGCTGGCACACAGTAGCCGCTTCCTACCTGGAGCTGCTGCTGCTGCTGCTGCTTATTATTGACCAGACCTAACTGTTGTGGGGTATCAAGCCTAGCTCCCAGCAGGGATGGGCCGGAGGGTAGGGCATGCTCGCACATATCCACCAGCTGGTGCTGGTATGTGGAGCCTAGCAGGGGGGTGGTGGGGCACAGCCTGAGGACACGTGTGAGTAGGCAGGCGTGTGTGCACCCACGTGTTTGTGTGTATGTATGGACACGTGCACACAAGCATAAACAGTGCTCACAGCCAGGGCTCCAGGCCTTTGGATATTTTTAAAACACCACAAGCTGCCCCTCAATTTGTGTGTTCCTTTTAAGAAAAGTCTCCACCTCCCTTTGTCCCATAGCTCTTAACAAGGGGCAGTGAGGGAGTGGTGAGCGGGCCTGGGATTGTGTGTGACCCCACTTTTTACAGAAGGAGAAACTGAGGCCCTCAGCAACTTGATAATCAGCAGGGGACAGGGCTTCCCCTTCTGGTTGCTTTCACATGGGATTTAGTAGCTTTTCAAAAGGTCACCCCTTGGGGCCTGGCATGGGATGGGAATCCCAAAAGTACATGGTGAGGGTTTGGTGTATTATGATGACTTCTGTATCTGTAGCCTGGACACAAGTGGAGGGGGGCATCTCTTTCCTTGTTGCCATGGAAACAGCTGGACTGCCATGGGTGGGCAGCTAGACTGGCATTCTCTGTACTGGCACTGATTACGGGAGATTCAAACTGCAGGTCAAAGGGAGGTCCCCAGAAGTCCTGACCACCTCCTCCTAGTCCAGAAAGGGATAAGGGGTACCCATCACCACACAACTCTGCCAGCTCCAATCACTGAGCCTTTTATCTGGTACTCAATGCCTCTGATAGAGCTGCAGCTCAGCTTGCTGAGCGTCTGCCTTTGCAGCCCCCCTCGTGACACCACCCCCTTCGGTCCAGCATGATGACTCAGTTGAACACTTCGTGCACCAGTCTGGAGCCACATTCCTCATACATGGCCCGGGTCATCCAGCGGCATTGAAAGGAGCGCAGTGAGGCCACCATGGAGCCTCCTGTCCACACTGCTGTGCCACGCCCAGGCTTGGCCACCAGGCGAGGTTGCAGTGCCCCATAGCCGTGCCGCCGGGACTGCGTCTCCAGCTCCATCTCCAGGCGCTCAGTGAAGCCAGGGAAAAGTGTGGAGCCACCGGCCACCACCACGGTGTTGGCCAGCCGTGTGCGTAGTGTTGCAGGCACCCTCTGCAGTGCCTGGAAGGCCAGTGTGGCCAGTCCTGGCTCAGCCTGGCCCAGCAGACCCGGCTGAAAGATGGGCTCCGGGCAGCGGAAGCGCTCGCTGCTGAGGCAGACAGAGCACCCGTTGCCTAAGCAGAAATTGGCTGGATGGTGGCGAGCTGGGTTTTGGAGGTCACCCTCGAAGTCCAGCGATACATAGCAGCAGCGCTTCTTGAGCTGTGTGATGACCTTGCGGGGCAGGGCCTGCAGCCGTTGATCGGGGCATGCTGCCACCAGCAGGTCCCGCAAGTAGCGCGACAGAGTGCTACCTGCCACGTCCAGCCGGAAGGTGGCATCGTGCCAGGAGTGGCCAGCATAGATGGGCGTGGCGTGGCACACGCCCGCGCCCGCCTCCACGGCCAGCCCGCTGAACGTGCCGACGGAGCAGAGCGCCAACAACGCGGTGCTGGCCATGTGGCACGCGGGCACTGCTAGGGCCTCGAACAGCAGCTCCGCCACCCTCTCGCGGCCCGCGGGCGGCGCCGATGGCGAGTCGCTCACCAGCACCGGCCACTGCTCTGGGCACACCCGCAGGCCGCCCACCAGCAGGCGCTCCCACAGCCTCTCCAGGGCCTCCCAGTCCACTACCACGCCGTGCTTGATAGGGTGCGCCCGCGCTACACTGCCCACCAGCTCGCAGCCCGGCGCCTTGGGCAGCACGGGCGGGTCCCGGCTGGGCACCAGGCTGGAGCTTTTCAGCACCAGGCGCGGCTGCTCCTCGCCTGCAAAGCCTGCCTTGGTGAAACCCGAGCCCTGGTCCACTACTACGGCGACGCGACCCAGTGAGGGCGGCCGGCGGACCCGACAGCTCCCGGACAGCGACGCCACCTTCGGGCCGGCCACGCCCTTCAGCCAAGAGTTTTGTCCCCAGAGGCTCAGTCGCGCCCCCGGCCTGAGACCTCACCTCCGCTGGCCTAGATGGAGGCCCGCCTTTCAGCTCTTGGCTCTGCCCCTTGGGCCTACGTCCCTGCCTTTCTGGATTAGATAGCTATTGCTCTCAGTTTGTTGGGCTCTGCGGTCTGGTCCTGAGGTCCTACTTTTTTTGGACCGAGTGGATGTCTCTTTTCAGTTCTTGGACTCCTTCCCTGGGCCCAAGGACCCCGCTTCTGGTTCCTGTGTCAGTTCCCGCCCTCGCTGGGCTATGGCCGCTTCTGGTCCTCTTTGCCCTCCTCTGACTCAAGGCCCTACCGTGTCTCTGAGGACTCGCCTCTGCTGTGCGTCTCTGCCCCTTCAGATGGAGGATAAGGCTGGGCCAAATCCTTTAAGAGATTGAGAAGCCTCTGGGAGCAGCTCTGGGAATTATGGGGCCTTGTGACAATGTCATCCAGACATATATCCCCACTTGGGGACCCAGGAGCCCAGCCCAGCCCCTGAGCCCCAGGCAGGCTCCTGGCACTTCTCACCTGGGCTTGGCAGAAGTACTGTAGTTCCTGGTTGTGGAGGTAGGGGTGGGGTGGGGTGGTCAGAGAAAGAAGGAAAAGAACTTGGATTGGACTCATTGTGACCTCAGTCCTCAGAACCTGCCATGCTTCCGCAGCCCTCCACTCTGATGAAAACTCCCCAGACATATCCTCTCTCCTGGTGCAAGGCCGAGGGTGGTGATTTTTAACATCCAGAGGTCTGGCCTCAGCTGCCCAGAACAACCAGTTTGATTCTATCCCCAAACCATTTCAGATTATCTGATGTGCTCTGGCCAAATGTGTGGGCTCTCCCTTCTCAGTGCTGAAGAGAAAGGTCTTAATCACAGATCTACAGCCACCCTGAAGACCTGTGTGCTTAGCCTTCAGGGACCCAGGCAGCTCACAGCGGCTTCTGCGAATGGTCTTACGTGGGCCTGAGTTTGTGACTCAGTTCTGAAGCTGACTCACTGTGCACCCTGAACAAGTCTGGATCCCTCTCTGGGTTCATTTATTTCCTCCAAAAGGTGGTCATCCTCACCTACAGGAAAGCGGCCACTTGTTGTCTCTGCAGTCTGTTTTCTTTAGGACATTTCTGGTTGCAAGTTGAAGACCCACTGAAGTGAGCTTAAGCTAAAATAGGGATTTTATACAGGCATCTTGTATGTCTTATGGATACCAAGGGCGGGATGAAATCTGGAAGCAGGGCCTGACTGCAGGGCTGTGGGGAAGCCGTTGGCTCTGCATTGTGTTTATAATCTTCTGAAGGCTGGTTTCAGCCTGTGCATGTTCCTGTAGAAAACGGCCTTTTACAGCTCCTGAATTACGGACCCAGAGAAGGGGCTGATAGGACCAGCTAGGGCCAATCACTTATTCCAGGAGATGTGCCCCACACTAAGGAATGTGGTTACCCTGATTGTAACCATGTGGTTGTTAGGAAAGGGTCAGTTCTCACAAGCAGCAGAGGAGATGCTATGTGGGTAGTGCATCCTTAAGCTTGATGTAGGTAATGTGGTCAGGACATTGATGATGCTGACACTGACAAAAGTGTGTTTTCAATAGAAGCTGAATTGAAGACCACAAGTGACAGTATGGCCAGACCAGTAGTGAGGGTGGAAGTCGCTGAGAAGCCCCAGAGGGGAAGACTGAGGTTGGGGGGCTAGGCCTGCACATCCCAATAATAAGCTTGGGCCTTTCCCTGTGGTCATTGGGAATCAGCATGAGCTTATGAGCAGGAGGGTGAAATGCCCTCTAGATCAGTGGCTGCAATGTGGGGAAGGGGATGGGACAGGGTAGGGTAGGAGACAGGTGACTCAGGTGCCTTGGGGGTTTCCAAGCAGAGTGCAGCAGAAGTGAGAGAACCAGGGACCTCACCTCTCCTCCTGGGTGCTCTCACAGGTGGAATGTGATTCTAAAGCTCAAATCATGGACTTTCACAGTTCTTCCCTAAGGTGGTGGCTAAAAAGCAAAAGCCTGGGACCTTCTCCCTCAGCCTCAAAAAGACTAGTGAATGCTGGAAACTCTTGGAGCTGCCTGGCCTCTGCTGGAAGCATGCACCTCTCCTCCTCGCGTGGCCAAGTCTGGGTTTGCCCAAGCTCACTTCCCTTGGGCCTGCAGACCTGCAGGGTCTGACCTGGGCCTGGAGGCAGGGAACAGCCTCCCTCCACTGTGGCAGGGTGCCCCCTCCCCAGCCCGGGGCAGGGGTACTGACTCTTGGGTCACAAGGAAGGAGAAGGCAGAAACAGCCTCGACTCCAGGCCATGGCCGTTGCTCTGCCCTCAAGACGCCTGGTCTTTCCCTGTCTCGCTCTGGGCCTCAGTTTCCCCTACCCCGGCTTCACGCCCAGATGCCTCACACAGGGCCAGCAGTGGTTGCTCTGCGCTCTTTATTGGGCCAGTCCGGGGGCCGGGGTGCGGGCCAGCTTGTCAGGGCCGCGGGCGAGGGCAGCGGCGCCGCTTGCGTGGCTGCTCCTCGGCGGGGTCGGCCTCGCCTCCCGCCTCGCTGTCGGTCAGCAGGCGCGAGTAGAGCCGCTGCCAGCCCTGCGCCGCCTTGGCCCCGCCCTCCGCGCGGCGCCCTTCTTCCTGCAGCCGCGCGTCCAGCAGCAGCAGCAGGACCAGGATCTTCTTCATCTCGCGCGTTCGTGCGCCCTCGCGCCGCTCCGCGCTGTCGCCCGCTCCTCGCAGCGCGGGCACCGCCGCCGGGGAGGCCACCCGGGCGTCCGCTGCGTCCTCACCCGGCCGCCCGCACCGCGCGCCGGGGCCCGCCGTCACCTCAGCTAGCTGCTGCTGCTTGTCCAGGGGGAAGAGCAGCACGATCTTGGTCTGGGGGGTGGGGCAGGGGCGTGAGGGGAAAGCGCGTCCAGCCTTCCTCCCGGGGACCCTCACCCACCCAGGTCTGTCTCCTAGGCACTAACTCCTTCTACGTCTCCTGGACTCCTGACATCCTAGCCCTGGGGAGGTGGGGGAGGGAAGTATCCTACCCCATCGCCCCGGACCCCTGTCGCCCCTCTGGAAACCCTCCTCCACCCCAGGCTGACCTGAGACCTCACTTGGATCCCGTTTATGAGATCCCCAGCCTACCCCCTGCCCCCAGCTTTGATGCTGGGACCCTCACCCACCCCTGCCCCAGCCCAGGGCCTCTGCCCACTTGAAGAGGGGGGGAAAGTAGCATGTTTTGAAGCTGTGGGATGGAAAGGGGCATAAGGGAACTCCTCGTGCCCATAGCTCCAGTGTCACCAGCTTGGGCTGACCCCCCATGCCAGGACCTCCACCCATCAGTCCTAGGTTGGGAGAATGCCCTCCTGGCCTCCCAAGTCTCATCCACCTCCTGGTCCCTGGAATCCCCTGCTCTCCCTTCTGGGCTCTTAGGACCCCATCAACATCCATGTGGGTTCCTGGGACCCTCATCCTCAGGAGGGGCTCTCTAACCCCTTCCATGCCCCTAGAACTTCTGCCCACGAGGCCTGGACTCCCAGCATCCCCTCCTGTCCAGGTTCCCCTGACTCCCACTTGCCCCTCGTGCCCTGTCACTCACGCTCGGCTTCTTCCACTTGAGGTGGCTGAAGAACTGCTGTTTCTGCCAGGCCTTGTCCATGTCAGGTGGCCTGTCCTTTCGGGCCTGCTTAGGGACTTTGGTCCTCTTGTGGGAACTGTTGTTTCCCATGGCAAGGCTGGTCACCACTTGGGGCAGAGGCCCATGCTGCCTCTGCCCTGCCCTCTGGTGGGGGATTCTCTGCCCTCGCTCTGTCCCAGAGGGGCCACATTGTGACCTCATAGGTTGACATCACCAGCTCCAGGCTCCGAGCTCCTCCTCCCAGAACATACAGGCAAATCTTGGCTCCATTTACTTTGTCTGCAACTTCTGGCCTTGGTTTCTCAGCTGTAAAAATGGACTAATGATAATAAGTGAGGTTATGCTTGTAAAATGCTTAGTGGTGACTAGAGAGGAATTTCTGTGGCCTGGGTTTGAATTCTGGCTCTGCCACTAGCTAGTTTTGGCCCTTGGCCAAGGTACTCCTCCAGACCTCAGTCTTCTCATCTTGAAAATGGGGTCAGTTATGGTTCCTGTAAGCTGTTATGAGGATTAAATGAAATTCTACTTGGAAACAGGGCCTGGCACAGAGTGGGTGCATGTGTCAGCCAGGTTCTTTGGTTGCAAGCAACAGAAACTGATCAATAATCTTAAACACCAAAAAGGGAACTTATTGGAAGGATTTCAGGAAGCTCAGAGAATGGCCAGGAAGTCTAGAGGCTTGGAGAAACCACTGGCCTCCAAGAATGAGAAGACCCAGCCTCCCCTTTGTCCCTGCCTGTCTGATGGCTGAATTGAGGCAGGTCATGGGCAGGAGAGGAAGCCCCTGATGGATGGTGCCTCTGGGACCCCTTGTGAAGGGGGGCACCACAGCTCCCTAGGACTCCCATCCTGGGCTATGTGTGTAGGTCGGGGGGCAGAGAGAGGAGTTGGTGAGGAGATTCTCAGGAAGTCTGACTGTTGGATGTACAAGTCGGCAGTTTTCTTGTATTATGTTTGACAGTAAAAACGAAGACAGGTACTGGACTGAGCCCCATGTAGGAAATAACTCATTGGAGACTCTCAACAGCTCAGTGAGATAACTGTTAGCATCCCTGTTTTATAGGTGAGGAAACAGGCAAGGAGGTGAAGGAGCATCCCAAGTGGGCAGCACAGGGCCTGGCACATGGTCAGCTTACCTGTCTATGCCCACCTTGGAAAGGGCTTGGGGGGAAATGGTGATGTAGATTGGGGTCAGTGTGTGAGGCCAATGACCCACTGTGTTTTATCTGCAGCTCTTAGTAAGAAGTGCTCAGTAGATGTCTTTTATGTGGATGAGTGAGTGAATGGGGAATGGATGAATGAATGAATACATAGATTGTGAATTTGGGGCCAGCTGGTGAGTATGGAGCCATATAATACCATCATTTGGCTTCATGTGTTCATTATGTCCTACCACGCCCCAACTCTCCCACCCACCCCCAGTCCAGCTGTGCCTGGGGCCTCACAGGCTGAAGGTGGTGGCCCCAACAGGGAAAGGGCCTTGAGGCCCAGAGAATGGCAGATGGTTCTCTATGAATTGGCCTCATACCTTCCAGGAAGAGGCCAGGCCTGGACAAGGAGGGGGTCTGAGGTCTGCTCGCCCACTGAGTCCCAGTGCCCTCCTGCTTATGCCAGGTCTGCATGCCATCTTTACGCTGCCACTGTTGCTCTAGTGGGCAGGGGGCACCCTCTGGTAGACAGTTCCCCACTCAGAAATATATGCTTGGGGCTGAGAGTTGCAGACCATGCCTCCTCTGCCCCAGGAGTATGAGCGGGCCTCCAAGGTGGACCAGTTTGTGACACGCTTCCTACTGCGAGAGACGGTGAGCCAGCTCCAAGCCCTGCAGAGCTCTCTGGAGGGGGCGTCAGACACCCTGGAGGCCCAGGCCCACAGCCTGCGGTATGTGAGGAGCTCCGTGCCCCTGTGGGTCCAGTTCATGTGTGCCCATTATCTCCATGTGTCAAGTCCCTCAGCTTTCACCGCATTCCGTAGCTCTAGCATCCTGGAGCCCAAATTCTTGTTCTTAGGCAGGAGGCCTAAAGAGGGTGGGGAGGTCTGCCTTTGAGGCTGGGCCTCGGTGTCCCCAGAAGCCTATCTTACCTCACCGAGGCCTGTTCTGGGGCCCCAGTCCTTGGCCTGTGGGTCTGGGAGCAGTAGGCCGACCGTCCGCTTCCCTCAGGTCAGATGATGAGAGGGTGTTGGTGCAGAACAGGCCCGGTGGCAGCCGGCGGGCAGGGCGCAAGGCCCTGCGGAGCGTCAGTCGGTCGCCCACCTGGTCTCCTGGCTCCTCTGACACAGGTGTGCCTGCGGCGGGGTGGGAGGGCCTGGCCTCCCCCAGTGCCTGCTCCTCCTCTTTCCCTCATTTCGCCCAGAGAGGCCTCCCAGCCTGAGGGGGCCCATGCCTGACCCCCAGGGCGGAGCTCAGAGGCCGAGATGCAGTGGCGGCTCCAGATCAACCGTCTCCAGGAGCTCATTGACCAGCTCGAGTGCAAGGTGAGCAGCCAGGTGGCTGGTGCCCTGTGCCGGTGGACCTTCCTGGAATCCACCCAAGCCAGGCACACGCCGAGGACCTGGCCCACTCTCTGTGCCCCTCACAGGCTCCCCGGCTGGAACCCTTGCATGAAGAGGAGTTTACCAAGGGGCCCAACTCGGTGAGTCTGGGAGTGGGGCAGGCAGCTGGGTGTCGGGCCAGGAGGAGGTCATGAAGTGAGGAGATTCATGGGGCCAGCTGACCCTCGGCCTCTGTCTTGCACAATCCCCCCCTTCTGTGGGCTTGGCCCAGCCCTCATACCCCAGGCCAGGCCAGTTGGGTTCTGGTCTTGCTGTGTGACCCTGCAGAAATCTGCTCCTCCATGAGCATCAGTGTCCCTCATCTATAGTTCTGAAAGCTGGGTCTGTGGCAGTAGGGATGGAGGCCAAAAGGGGCAGTAGGAAGTGGTGTCATTCTGCAGGAGAGCGGGACATGGCTGGATCAAGGCAGCAACCTTAGTCTTGAGAAGAGGAGGATGGAGTCAGGGATGCTGGGGGCTGGATTGGGGCAGGGGCCCGACCGCAGGGTAGGCTGGGTCTGGTGCAAGCCCAGAAAGGCGGGGTCCTCCTGGAGGCCACAGCTGTCCCTCCTGCCATGTGCTGCCCTACCCTGCCTGACAGGGCTGCCTCTCTTGCCAGCACATCCTTGTGGCCCAAAGGCAGGTACAGGTGGCTGAGGCGGCCCTGCAGGACTTCCACCATGCCCTGTGCTGCTATGTGGACTTCACAGGGGCCCAGAGCCATTGCCTGCAGTGAGTCCTCAGTTGGCTGGTGGGCCAGCCAAGGTGGGGTGGGGGTTGGTGAGCAGGGAGGAATGCTGGGGCTGGGTGTCTTGGGCCAGGGCTCTCGTTAGATACCCCTGGCAGCAGTGGTGGCAGCCCAGGCCTGGCCTGGCCATCTCTTTGGCCCTGCAGTGTGTCTGCCCAGAAGATGCTGGACAATGCCTCCTTCACCCTGTACGAGTTCTGGCAGGATGAGGCCTCTTGGAGAAGGTATGAGTGGTAGTCTAAAAGCTACCTTTGATTGAGTATGGGCCCTGGGTTCAAATAATCCTTTCCTATTCACTGTGTGACCTCAGGAGAGTTACCTACCCCCTCTGAGCCCCAGTGGGCTCCTTTCAAAATGGGAGTGATAATAGTTCTAACCTCTTATCAACTAAATGAAATGACATGTAAAGAACTGAACACAGTGCCAGGTACAAGGTAGGTGCTCAATGAATACACACTGTCACCACAATGCCACACCCTATGCCACACACCTTGTGTGTTACTTCGTATAGTCCTCACAGTATCCCAGTGGATATGACTGTCCCTATTTCACAGAGGAGGAAACTGAGGTTTACAGCCAATATGAGGAAGGACTGAGATCTGAATCCAGGCAGCAGGACTGGGTGGGAGCTGGGAGCTCTTAACCACGTGGTCCTGATCTCTGGGGACTAGCTCCAACCTCAGTCCACTCCGCGGCCCTCCCCAGGCACCAGCAGTCCGCCTGCAGCAAGGCCTTCCAGCGCATCCTCATCGACCACCTGCGGGCTCCAGACACCCTCACCACTGTGTTCTTCCCAGGTGTGTCGCATCCCCCAACCCTCTCCACAGCCCTGGGACCTGGGGAGGGGCCGTGGGCACCTGATGGCCTCTGACTCCCAACCTCTGACCCCCAGCCTCCTGGTGGATTATGAATAATAATCGAGCCTGACTTGCATAACCAAGGACCCTCCTTCTGGAGCTTCTGGACTGGTCAGCTCAGCTCGAGACCAAGGACACTGCTGCCTCCTATACCTGGGGCCTGGCTCTCAGTGGCCTCCCAGACCCACTGGTGGAGAATCTCAGTCCAGGGATCAGAGACTGGGCTCTTGCTTCTATTTCTTCTTTTATCAGTGTATTTTATTGTTTGTAGCTTTGGTCTCTGAGGCACTCTGGCCTCTGCCTGGCTCAGAAGGCCTGGATTCTGGTCCCCTCTGACCCTGCCTTGCTGCGTGACCCAGGGCAAGTCCCCTCTCTGAGTGGGCCTTGGGCCACCTGGCTACCTAGTGGGTGCCTGCTTTCTTCCTGCTGCCTCGGGGCCAGGCTTCTGCTCTTCCCCAACCAGCAGCAGAACCAGGGCTGATGCTCAGGGACTGTCCATCCCGCCCCCACCTCGACCCCTGAGGCTGGGCTGGATCAGTCTGCAGTGTGGGGTAAGGACCTAGGATTCCCCATCATCCTCCTGGGCTGGCAGGCTCCTGACCCTTCCAGTACCTGCAGCTGCACCAGCGACCTCTGGAGGATCCTGGGTTGGTTTGCATGTCATTTGCATATCATTTGCATGCTCCTGCCCACCCATACTCAGGGCACTATGGGAAGCCCCAAGGTGACCTTGCTAAGTAGCAATAATTTGGGCCAAGTCACCTGCTGCCCCTAGATACCTCTGAACCCCAGCCCAGGACCCCAGCACAGAGGCAATAAAGGCAGTGGTCACCTCCTGTGTCGTGTCCGCTCTCTCTCTCTCGGCAAGAAGGGCCCCCAAGCCTACAGATAGTGAGAACTTAATTACAGCTGACTCAGCTTATCTCAATTTGGGAGCCCTCCCACCTTGTAAATCCTGGCTCTGGAGTCTTCCCTGGGAAAGGTAAGTGCATTTGGGCTCTGCCTTAACCACCCCCACCTGACCCCCAAATCCTGCAGGTTCTAGGTTTACCCCTTTTTGCCAACAGGGTGTGGTGTGGAGTTGGGGGCTGGCTACTGAGCCCTCACGAAGTCCCAGATAGCAGGGCTGGGTTCCTGAGAGACGACTTGTTCCCAGGCAGAACCTCCCTCGCCTGCCTCACCCCTTTCCAGGCTGGACTTGTCACCACCCCTTAGTGGGTCTTACCAGCTACTGGGGACCTTCCTTCTAGCTATCTTGGTACTCGGGGATTGGAGAGAGGTGGCTACATATGAAAAGAGCACGGGATGGCCTCTGACCTGGTCTGGAGGGTGCTGGGGTCAGGATATTTAGGCAGGAGAGACACAGGTTTGGGCTCTGAGTTGGGGGAGAGCTTGCCTCGTTGAAATGAATGAAGCCCAGTGCGGCTGGGGCCAAGCAGGGAGGTGACAGGGCCTTGGGAGGCCTTTCATCCTGAAAAAGCGGTTTTAAGGGGTGGCTGGCTAGTGGGCTGACATTTCACCCATGTGCCTGACTGCCCTGGTGGTGCCAGGTCCTTGCTAGGCGCTGGGGCATGGCCAAGGAGGCAGCTCAGATGGTGCCAGCTCAGGGTGGACATCCTAGTTTGGGACTCCAGGCAGGTCTTCCCTGAAGTTTCTCCCCAGTCACCCCTGCAGGAGTTCAGACTTGCAGGGACAGAAAGAGCTGCTTCTGCTGGCCTGGCCTCAGAAGTGCTGCCAGCACCTGAGACATTCAGCTCTGGGTAGCATGAGGAGGTTTCAGTGTCTGTCCTTGTTAGAGAAGAATCCCATCCAGGAGGCAATAATCCAGCTTTGTCCTGTTGGAATTCCTTCTGTTCTGTTTTCCTCCGCAAAAGAGTAACAATAGCAAACCCTCCTTTGCTGAAGGGATGTGCTGGGGATGGTCCTGCAGGTGGAGGGGAGAGTGTCAGCCCTACAGGATTGGGGAAGGCCTCTCGGACATGGTGATGCTGGGTTTGAGCTGTGAAAGATGAGTAGGGGTCTCTAGACAGACGTGAGGGGCAGACAGGCAGGGAGAATGTTGCAAAGGGAGTAGAAGGAAGAACTGAGGAGTCTAAGGGATTAGAGGTGAGCAGGGAGACCAGGCCAGAGAGGAGTCGAATGATGTCCTGCAGATAATAGGGAGCCGGGAGTTGCCACGGGAAGTGTTGTGGGCGGGTGTGTGAGCTGGACTGTGGACCGGAGGCTGGAGTTACAGCTACAGGGAGGACAAAGTTCTTGAGCTGGAGCTGTGGGGTCACGGAGGTCTCTAGGCCTTTACATTGTGTCTACTTAACTCTCGCAAGCCTGCCTTCATCTCCATCTTGCCATCCCCTTGGGCCCCCAGGTCTCGGCCACCATCATCTCTGGCCTGAAAGACTGTGGCAGCCTCTTCACTGGGCTTCCCTTCCCCACACCACCCACTACCAGTCCATTCCTCATAAAGGAAAAGACATAAAGGGTTTTGAAAACATTGCCATGGCGGGAGGGTATAGCTTAGTGGTAGAGCACATGCTTGGCATGCACAAGATCCTTGGTTCAATCCCCAGTACCTCCACTGAAAGTTAAATAAACTTAATTACTGCCCCCCAAAACAAAACATTGCCATGGTGACCACACCTCCCTGGCTAAGACCCTTCAGTATGAGGCACCCCACTGCCTTTAGCATCAAGACCAAGTTTGATTTCTTGACTTGGCATTCAAGGCCCTTAGCAATCAACCCCCCACTTCCATTATGTGCAGCCTCCTCTCCCTAAAACACGTTTCAGCTGGGCTGGGCTATGTGCAACCTCAGTCACCGCCCCCTCCTTGGCTTTTGTTCCCTCCCACCCCTGGCGCCATCCACTACAGAAATGCCTCCTTAGCCTTTAAGTAGGAGGTCAAAGCCATCAGCTCTGAGTTGCCTTTCCCAATCCTTGCCCTCAGTGCCCTGCTCTTGGTGTTTCTTCAGCTTGTTTCAGCAACCACTAGGCACCTGCTGTGGCAGGTGCTGGGGATGGCAAAATGTCTGGGGCTGGTGACAGCACCTCGGTCAAGGACAGGCAGAGTATTCTTGGCTCCTTCTGCCAGCTGCTACCCCCATCCCCACCCTTTCACCACTCCCTGCACCTGCCCCCTCACCTTCCTCCCACCTGTGCTGGTGACTCACCTGCACACATCAAAACCTATCCTGGGGACTGGCCCAGTGCCAGGCCAGGTGCTGGAGAGACAGCAGCAGTCTCGGTGGCTGCCATTGCCCTCCAGCTCTGAGAAACACACAAGTCCCCTTAACACAGCCTCTGATGGGCCTTCAAGAAGTTACTCTTAAAACAAATACTTCAGTAAGACACGAGGCTCCAGGCAGGATGCTGGGACAAAGGTGAATCCTCAAGGACATCACGTATTGGCAGAGAGAGAGAAGCAGGTTGTGATGGCAACCTCTTTTACAGGGCTTCCTGGGTGCTAGGCCCTGTGTGAGGGGCAACTCTCATGGGATCACATCACACCTCCCAACCCAGTGGTGTAGGCACCACTAGCATCCCCAATTTACAGACAAAGACTCAGAAGCTCAGCAAACAAGTGCCTTGCTGAGTTAGACAGCTGGATTACCCCCTGGCACCAAAAGCCAGGTCTTGTGTCAAGTGTCAAGATTGCTGAGGGAGATCTTGGGCATTCTCTGGTAACAGAAAACAGCCCATGGCTGGAGGACAGTGGCAGCTATAACAACAGAGGAGGGAGCAACCCAAGTTGTGGGGCTGCAGGATGTCAGATGGGGAAGCAAGGAAAAGCCATAGGAGCACAGCACGAGGTGGAGGGTGGATCTGGTGTGGGCTTTTCACAGCTCAGCCCTTGGAAGGTAGGTGGTGGGGGTGCTGAGTCTTGATCATTTCCGGAACTCCCTAGGAGGCACCCAGAGAAAATTAATTGAATTCATGGGGCAGATAGGCAGCCTTGGAAAAGGTTGGTGCAAAGGGGAAAGCAAAAGTTGCTGAGATGTGCACCCTGGATAGGAATCTGGTTTGTAGATTAAGGCGGCAGAGGTAGCAGATTTGGCTCTGTCCACAAGAGGGCGCCCAGCACCAGGCAATGAAACTGCCCTGGGGCGTGGTGGGTGGTTGCTGGTTCTCTGATGCTATTGGGAGGGAGGACGCAGAGGAGGGGATACACTTCAACTCACCACTGTGAAATTCTAGCATCAGAAACAAGCACAGATGGGCAGGAGGAGTTTAGATCAATGCATGTTTGCTCATTCTAAGATTGCATCATCTCAGGCCATTTCTTTTTATACTGAAGAACAGGAGTAAGGTTTCTTGACTGCACCCTTGGTAAAACTTGAAAGGGCTCATTCCTTGCAACCTACCTTCCTAAAGGAACAACTCTTTTCTATTTTTCATCTCCTTGTCTCTCTGTGACGACTCATACAGTAATGCTTCACTCATTTTGATTCATCTAATCTGCTGCTCAATAGATTTATATCAATTTGTAATTTTCAGAATTCTATTTCCGTATTTGCCTAGTTATTTTTAGTCTCCTACTCTTTGCTCTTTTTTTTTTCTTCCCAGCACCACCTTTAGAGGTTTCATGGTTATTTTATATTCTGTATTTGGTAACACTACCTGAGGTCCCAGGGATCTAAATCTTTTTTTTTTTTTATTGTTCCTGTTGACTTGCTTATAGTGGCTCATTTCCTTGGACATAAACTCGTAACTTTCTTGGACAATTTATACTTGGTTGATATGTAATATTGTGATAGATGTTTTTGGTATTTTAATATTCTTCTCTAAAGAATTTGCATTTTTTCTTCTGCCAGACACCAGGAGATACAAGCCTAGAGTCATCTTAATTCCTCAGCCTAAGGGATTCTTTGACCTCTGGAATAATGGGACTCTGAACCTTAGCCCCAGGAGAGAGCAGATATAATAAGAGTAGAGTCTCTGGTCAGTGTTTCTTTCTTCCAGCAGGGCCAGGGAGTTCTCTGCTCAGTTCCCTTTGCAGACGGGTAGACTTTCCCTGCTTGCCTTTTCAGTGAGGCCAAAACCAGTGACCTGGCTCCATGGAGAGGGCCTGGTTTTGTTTATCCATTTTGTACAGGCTCAAAGCCTTGTGTCATAGTCCCCCTAGAGGCAGTTAATCCCTCAGACTCTGACTTCTTGGAACTTCTTTCGCCTCCAAGCAGCAGTTTTCCTCTATTATACTGAACTATACTACGCCTGTGATTACAGCTTTCTTTCTGGCCCTTGGGGATTTCCTACTTTCTCATGTGATCTCAGCAATGCAGTTAAAAGTCCATTCATTAGAATTTTTCCAGCATCCAGGTGTTTTATGATGACGGCAAAATTTTCAGTTTATTTATATAGCAAATGTAACATAGTATTTTACTGTATCATCACTTAAGTCCCTGGGATCTTTTTTCCAGAGCTAAGGCAGATTGCTAACTCGCCTACCAAATAAGCTCTTGTGCTAGACTAACAGTCTTGAGATCCTGTAGTTGCTCTGTGTGGACTGCAGTGTTGCGCAGCTGTTGATAAATACTGGCACTAGGCACCACCTGCATGAAAGGCCATACAGCTAAGCCCCCACCCTGCCTTCTAGGACCAAGGCCGCAGCTGTTCTTCTCCCTACCTGAGGTCTAGTAACCAATCCCTCCCTTTGCACTTTGGCAGTCTGTGAAGCTGATGGTGCCAACAAGCCTCTCGGGCAAGGCTGCTCAGAAGCAGTTCTAGGGCCAAGGCCAGAGATGGGTATTCAGGTAACAAGAGTGAGGCTGGGGCCAGGGCCTTGGGAAGTGAGGCCTCGGGTCATTGGTTAGGAAACTGGACTGACATCCCAAGATTTTACATATACAGGAGCACCCAAGTGTGCCTGCACCAATCTGTTGAGTCACAGGTGGTCAGACCACCTCAGAGCCATGTAAAGTATCACTCGGGTCCTGCTGGAGGCACACGCTGGTGAGCTTTCAGGGAAATCAGTCTGAACATAGTCTTCAAGGACCCAAAAAATGTTCAGTTCTTGAAATCCCACTCTGGAAAATTATCACAAAGAGGTAAATCAGCTAAGGAAGATGCTCACCTTCAGAATGTTAGGGAAAACTTGAAAGCAATCCAAACTGCCCAACAGGAGGTGAAGAGTTAAGAAAATTATGGCTTCAATTAAATCACACAACCACTAAGCAAATAAATGTGAAGGCAACAGTGAACTTACGATTTAACCTTAGTATATAAAGGACATGAGTGAATATTCCCAAGTCTAGGTATTTTAAAAATGTTTAAGGAAATACTTAGAAGAAAGTACCTACAGATCCACTACCCTATTTTTCAAAGTTTCTGTAGTTGTATTTTCCTTATTGAAAGATCTCTTAATGGTGAAGAGCTAACAAGGAGTTGGGAGTGTCCTTAAGCTGTTGATGGCACTTGACCGCAGGCCCCTCCCTGGAGGCTGGCTTCCCAGAGGTCCAGCAGCTGGAAACCACCTCCTTAGCAGCACCTCCTGCTTTCACTCCCCTGGGTGCCCTTACATCATAGCAAGAACCACGGGAGCCCCCTCTCACCGAAGATCGAGGAACAAGGCAAGGGGACGCAGAAGCCTGTTGGCAGGACGTGTTACACAAGCCTGTGTATGACCTTCCCTCCCAGTCTCATTCCAGCTTGAGTCAGAAAAGGAATATAGCCTTTTTATTGACTACTTTAAGTAGAACAAACTAAATACATATTTAACAGTTTTGGTTCCTTTATACAGTACATTAAATAAGTTATGCAGAGTTAAGTAACAAAAGTTCCTATCAGAGTAAAATGACAAAGCACAGAGGAACTGACTCTACTGCATCCTGTGGGTGGTTTCACATTCATCATTCCCGTTCAAAAACCAAAAACCACACTTGGAGGCTTAGTTTTGATTTATTTACATTATTGGCTTTTTTTTTTTTTAAACGAACGGAGCTTTTGTAGCCTCATCAGGAACTTGGAAAGCTGTGAAAGTAGACAGAAGGCCTCACAGCCAAACAGCACTTTCAACCATTCACCTAATGCTCACTGCCGCTCCTCTCTGCCAACTGTCCCTGCCGGCCACCAGCTGCATATGCCCTATTTGGTATAAGCATCAATGAGTGTACACTGGGCAGTTGCGGGCCTGACCAGATAGGGTAGCAGGGGAAGCTCCATCTCTGGGGCTGTGGGGGCCAAGTGGGGATGCAAGGTCCCCCCTCAGGCCTCCTACCCTTCTCCTGGCTCATGATGGAAAAGGTCGCCTGCACCATCATCTTTGGAATTGAGCACATCAATGCACGTGGGCAAAGAGGCAGGTAGTCAATGTTTTGGTTTCACAAGAACTACAGACACTCAAGAGTTGGAAGGGCCTCATTCAGTAGCTCACCTGGTACCCTGCCCCACTTCGGGCAGGACTCCTCCCGGACAGCTGGCAGCCTGGCCTATGCTGGAACAGTCCAGGTCCCTTGGCTTTTCTTACATTTGGTTCAAACATGCCACCACCCAGTTCTCTGTAAATGATTAAAAAAGAAAAATCTAAGAAAGTTGGCTTGGTCTACTGACCCAGGAGCCTGGAGAAAGCCTCCAAGCTGAGTTCTATTTTAAATGATTTATTCAATCAATAATGCCATCTGCAGTTTCCAGGACAAATGGCTACCTGGTCATCACTGATGCTTTCATCCTGAAGAACTCATGATCATACAATTCCAACTGTGCTGCTGAACCTTCAAACCCACTTGCTGAGATATCGTCTGGAACTACCCAGGACAAGGTCTACGCTTTGCAAGTAGGTGACAGCACTGGGGATCAATTCAACTTTGGGACAAGGCTGTACAAAGTAAAGTGTAGATTTTCTGTCTAGAAGGTGAAGATGCTCACGTTGACACCAAGAAGTGAGGAGCTCCTAGTGGACCAACTGGCCCAGATGTGCAAAGGTCATCCACACTGCAACCAATGCCAGGCATGGACCCATCCTGGGGAGATGTGTCCTGTCTCCCCAAGTTAGACTTAGATCCGTTGAGAGGCATACATGACTCAGTACTGTTCAAGAGAAGATCCACTCACTCTGTGAGCCCAGGGTCACATGACTGTCTGAGCAGATCTGCTCGAGTTCCATCCTGGGAGCTGCAAGGACACTCCCAAGTGGAGTGCTCACAGCTCATGAGGAGGGCTGCCTACTCCCGAGAAGGTGGAATTAACCTGAGTATTTTCACTGTTGGGTGGAGTCAGGCTTGGTGCAGGCAGTGGGGCCCCAAAGGACAATTGAAGACACAAGGATCCAGCCCTCAAGCTTCCCTCAGAACATTTAAAGACAGCTCCCATGTGGGCCACTTCTGGTCTTCTCTGATTCCTGCAACCATTCCTCACTGGGCAGAGGACAATGATGGCCCATCACTCGTCTGTGTCCCTCAGTGGGTGGTGCTGAGCACTGGCCTCACCCTCCAGATGGTCTCTGACAGGTGGACAGGTACAGGTCACATTTGCTTTTGGTTTCTAGGATAACACCAAAGAGCCTGTAACTGCCCTGACAATACCTTTAGTACCAGCACTAGGTCCTTTTTGTCCCCTCAGACTATAAAGGTTGGTCCTCTAAGCAGTCTGATTATATTATCTAAATTTAACTAGATGAGAGGGGGAAGCTTGTATTTGCACCCTCAACCTGGTAGCTACAGCAGTATCAGCCGACTCAGGAAACCAAGTGGAGAACCTAGACTCACCCCTGCCCCTTCAGCCTCCCCACCCTACAACAGTATCCCTTCCCCCAATCAGAGAGCTGGTGAATTTTAGAAAAGAGGGAGCTGGAGAAAGGGATTCTTTAGATTTAAACAGGAAGTCTTGGACAGATGCCCTAGCAACCTATGTGTGAAACTGACCAAGTTAATACAGCAGAAGTTTAGAGAAATGAACTACAGTGTGTAACACTGCCTAGATTTTCAGCTTGGCTTCTGGGTAGCTCATGAGCAAAGCGGTTTAGAATAGCATTACAGAAACTCTAAAAATCAAGCTGTCACTGGAACCACAGCCCACAACAGCCAGCTAGGACCTGCACACTAAACCTAAACCTTAACGGCAGAAGTTGATATTGAGCCTTGATGAATAGCAATTGGTTGGTTTTAGCTTTTTATTCCAACCAGAAAAAAACCTGAGCCACTCTGGCTAGTCCTGTGGCCACTGAAGACCTAGAGAACATGCCTAGGTGTTCCTCCAACTTGCCAGTGAAAAAGGGAGCTGAGGATAGAGCCAGTGGATACCACGAGACACCCTCTTGCTGCAACAGATTTATAGGCTCTGTGACCTCTCACGGCACATCCCACATGTCAGGGAAATGTAGGCAACTCCTGCCTGGGGTACTGATTTCATTCCTGTTAGGACACCCCAACTGCTGCAGCTTGAGTTTCACAATAAAGTAACTATTCTGTTATCCTTTCTCTTGGGGATACCTTACTTTATGCAATGGAAATCCAGGTATTTTAAAGTGTCTTGTTTCTTTTAAGAGAGAAAATCCTTGGGTAAGGTAAATTAGGAACTTAAAGTTCTTAAAGTAAGATACACCTATATTTAAGGACAATGCTACCTAAGCTGATACCTTACTGACAGCTTTCAATTCACTCTGGTCAATGCATATTAAATGGCCATCTAAAGCTGAGCTCTCAAGGGCCTGAAGGAGCAGGGCCAACCAACTTATACCAACCAATTCCTTGGAGCAAAAGGGGTGCTGGAGGCTTGGAGATAGAGATGGGGAGAGTCAGGGACCCTGGGCTCCCAACAAAACCGGACTAGCAGGGAAGAATATGTACTGCACTTCCTAACATTTTGAGCGGTGTATAGGTGATGTCCATCTTCATGGAGAGCCAAGTAAGCAGTTGGAAACTCCCTGAAGACAGGAAGAAAACTTGGTCAGGCTCTCAAGTGGTTGTCACGTTTCACAGAACTTTTCTTAGCTCAGAGAAGGTAGGTATCAATAAAACAGGAGAAGGGAAACTGAGACTGTATGCCCAATAATAAACTGACAGAGGACATATAACGACAAGTCTGAAGAATTCTTTCAGGTCCAGGAAGGCTGTTCAGAAGTGACCAGGCATTGACTGTAGAGGCAAGTCGCAGCCACACCACACCACACCCTATGGCCAACTGTGGCTTCAGAGGTGCCAGAGACCACGGGAAGAAGATCCACACAGTGATCTGGACATGTGTGGTCTGAAATAAAGGACACAGAAAAAGACGACTGTGCAAAGAGCCAAGCGGTGACAAAAGGTTCTGCATTTCCAAAAGATGATCCATTCGATAATTTGACGATACTAGTTTGGCCAACATGCTCAGAGAGAACAGACTATCCACAACTGAATTGCATTCTCCCTCAGACCAATCCATGCGCCGAAAACTATTTTCTGCATAAGCAAAATAAAGTAAGAGAGAAAAAAAATGGGTCCCAAATTAAAATAGCCAGCCAGGTTGGGAAATCTTATCCAAAATGATCTGTGATGCTTGGCAGAAGTTTTATTTTTTATTATGGGTGCTTTTACTGAAATGTTGACTTCTTTCCTGTGGTTTCTGAGAATCCTAAGTCTGAACAGCAGGGTTGAGGAAGGAGTCCTGAGTGCTGCGTTTTGCCTGCCCAAGTCCCCTTGGGACCAATCAGTGGCACCTGCTGAGGGTGGAAATGGGACTCAACGAGCTGTTCAGGGGCAAGAGGAGCCACTCTCTGTGAGAGGGAGGCCTCCACCATCGGAGGATGGGGAGTAGGAGACAGTGCATGAGGCGAGCTGCCTCCAGCCTGGCTGGGCACATTCCACAGTCTGTCGCCTCATGAGGCAGGAAGGGGAGCTGGTGGTCTATACTCAAAAGTGGCTGGCCATGCCAACTTCAGTTGGGAGAGGAACAAACCAAGAAGCCACGGAGGAGGCAGCTCCAGCCAGCTGTCTGTATGCACATGAATTCTCCCAAGGACACAGACGGGAAGCTGGGGCAAGCACACAGGAGAAGCTGGGGAGCAGTGTTTGCTGGGCTTGAAGTCTTCCTGCCTCTACTTCACTCCTTGGTGATGACCCAACAGCTACTTGCACTGGTTTAAACAGCCAGCCTCCATGCAGTGTTCTGTTGTGCTGTGAGGTCATCAGGGGAAGTGAGGCTGGGACTCAGAGTCCGTTTGTGTCGATGGCTGTCACAGAGGCAGGTGTTGAGGAGCGCGAGGTGGTTGCCGAGGTCTTGTCCAGGGCTGGGCTTGGTACGCTGCAGTCGGCGGACCGGGCTGAGGAGCCCCTCCCTCCCGGAAGCAGGGGCCGGCTCTGGCCGTGGGGGCTCTGGCCCTGCAGGTTCTGGCCACAGAGTCGGTGGTGCCGCTCCCAGTCCTTATGCTGGCAGAAGGAGCCGCAGTATCGTGCAATATTGCAGCCACTGCAGGTCTCGCTGGCTTTGCGGCCACAGTTCCAGCAGTTCTGCAAGACACAAGCAATGGTCAGGTGCTTGGATCTTGAGGGGCAGGCCTGTCACCACCTGTCAGTGAGGGGAGAGTGTGGGCTTTGGAGCTACCCAGACCCATGTTTTTCCGGCCTCTACTGCTATCCGCTTTCTGAGTTTCCCTCACCTGTACTACAGGAAAACTACCCAGGCTGACGGGATGGCGAGATGAGGGGTTTGTGAAGACGTGGGCACAGCATCACTGCAGGGCAGGCGTAAGTCCCACTTCCCGCAGAAGGAACCAAACTCATGTTGTGACTCCTATTTTAATCCTCAGTGACCAAACCAAATTCTGTCCCAGAGCTGCCTCATCATAGCTATCTATTCCAAGACACACAGGTGTTCAGATGTTGTCTTTCTTGCCCTTCCCAGTGGAGAAATTATCTTGATTGTGTTCACTGACAACACCTCATCTTTAAAAAAGTTACCTGCCAGGGAACTGGGGTGGGTGAACAGGAGTGTGGGAAGCTGTGCTACTTCCTCAATGCTCATTCTCCTTTCAGCGATGGGTCTCCCTGGAGGTGGGCTGGGGACCATGAGAATACTTCTGGCTTGCTTACAGGAGCCCCCTGCAACACCTCAGAACCCAGGGCCTCTCCCAGAGGGAAGCTGCCAGCTCCTCCTCGTGGCACTCTCCTCCCTGTAGGCTCCTGCGAGGCCTTCACTAGTGATGCCTGTGTTCTGCCTGAGGTCTCCACGACCCACTTACGGCAGTGGTGAAGTGAAGCTATCAGGAAAACAAGGGTTTCTTCTTAGGTGTCAGGAAGGACCTAATCAGCCAGCTACCCCTTCCCCCCAAGTTCTGCAGAATGACGAAGCCAGTCACGAGGTCATGGCCTGACCCTCAGGGAAGAAAGACCCCGTTCCCCAGTGAAATCAGGATACTTGCTCAAGTGTAAAACAACAGACAACAAGCTCTGAAAAGGACCCTGGGGTCACCTAACCCACTCTTGCATTGTATGGATGGGACAGAGGACCAGCAGGCAGGGGCTTGCCTGAGGTTATAAAATGATCATGCGGCTATGCAAAGCCTGGAACCGGGACCTCCTGCCTCTCCCATACCCAGTGTACAAGTTAGTTTCAAAGAGCATTAGAAAGGCCTGCAGATTCCCTTCTAACACAACAGATTTCTCAGGAAATACACTCTAGGGACTGCCCCAACCCTGCCAACACCAACTCTGGAGGACCAAAATAGCAGGCTGAAGTAATTCTTAGGATCTTTATAGATCCTCAAGTAAACTGCATTCCAGAGAATTTCATACTCTGGAGTCTGATAGGCTGACTGCAAACAATGCTTTGGCAGAACATTATTGCTTGTGGATAAGAACTCAGTTGCCTTCATGGGGCTGGTGTGGAAACATAGGCAGCTGAACGGGAGAACCTCTCCTCCCCTGCAAGAACATCTCAAACCAAGGCAGAGTATTAAACCACTGGTATTTTCACCCTGGCTACGGTTACATTTAAAATACTTATTTCATGATTAATGAGATACAATAAAACAAGATAAACAGCCTCCCACAGAGGCAAGATCATAGAAATGCAGGAACAATGTGGCTAGGGCCAGAGAAACCAGGGTGAAAAGGACACTTTACATTTCCTGGGAACTATCGCAACCCCCCCTGACCTTACTGTAAACCTGGCCCCAAGGAGAAATGATTACCATCTTATAATCAACTGGGAGCCCATTACATTTGCCAAGAAGTCCAGGCTGGGGAGAGAAGGTGCCCTGTGGCAGAGCTGAGACCTCTCACTTCATCCCTCCGCCTGAGGCATTCCAGAGGAGATGGCTGTTCTGCAAGAGCAGGAGCTGCCACAGCTTACAGAGGTATGTTGTTAATGTAACAACATCTTTTCCGTCTGCACGGCACACTGAGCTTCTACAACCGTTATCTAACCACATGGTCCTAAAAAGTGAGATGCCAGCAGGACAGAGGCTGCTACACACCCACTGTACAGAGACAGGAGACTGACTCACGAAGGGTGCCAGCATGAGGGGCAGCTGGCACTAGCACTCAGGATCTCCAACCTCCACTCCTGGGCTCCTTCTGCTATACAAACCACCTCTCACAGGATGAATGAAAAACTCTAGGGATACCTCTAGATGTCAAACAGAACTTTCTGGATGAAATGGAGGGAAACTAGCCCTCTTGGTTCAAAACAAACTTACCCAGAGCTTAGGCCCTGCTATCCCTCCCCTGTTGTGGAAGGAAAGTTTGCCGGAATGGATGCTGGTGTGTGCCTCACTTGCAGGCCACATTGTGCACTGTTTAAAATTCCAGCTCCTTTCAAGCACAGTGCAATAAATGGAGAGCTGGGATTTAAACCAGTCCAGATCCAGAACTCATGCTCTTAGTCAAAATGTTACATTCTTTCTTTGGAGAAAGGCATAAAGATAAACATAGACAAAAGGTAGGTGAATATGGACAAACGTAGATATTGATACGGATGGCTACAGATAAATAAATACACATAACACAAAAAATAGGAGGAGAGAAGGAAAGGGGAGAGTTAAAGGAACTATTTTCTCACAATTCAGCGTGGGAGTGCTACAGTAAGGAATTTTTCTACATCCTCTGTGATGTGGAAAAATTATATGATACTTAGGCATTTTCATCTTCACATTACTATGCTTAACACTACTATATTGAAAGACATCATTTAAAGAGGATGAGAAAACAAAATTTCTGTCATTTAAAAAACCAACAAAAAAAAACCCCTTAGTTCTTTATAACTTCAAAAGAATATCCCAAACAGTAGATGGGATCTACCTACTTATAGAAACAAGCTTGTTTCCAGGCTTAAAGTTTGTCTTAAAGCTGAAAAATAACCAAAATGAAAGTTAAAGGAAAAATTTCATTACATTCAAAAGGACTGTTATGTTTTTGTCATGTGCCTTTTCTTTTCAGTTCATTCATTTTTGTCCTTATCATGGTACAAGAGTGTCCTGTACAGAAGCATCACCGAGTCCGGGGCCCTAGTCAGTCTGGCAGGACTGCCCAGGCAGTCACTTCAGCCCCTAAAAGAACTATCCTGTTTATAAACAGATCAGATGCTGGAGGACCCTGCATCTCTTTTCTCCTGCACTCTGGCTTCAGTGATGTGGGATTATGTCAGTTAAATTCCCTGAGCCACAGTTTCCTCATTTGTAACGCTGGAATCCAATAATACCTACCTCATAGGGTCACTGTGAGGATCACAAAGACAATACACACACCTAGCTCTGTATCTGGCATACAGTAAGCCCACTCAGGCAATGGTCATCATTATCCTGCCAATCCACAAACTGTCTTTAGGGTGAGTTTTCAAAACTTAAACCAATATAATGAGTCAATATATACATAAGAATATAACATAATAATCGAGAAACAAACCTCTATGGTACCAAAAAAAAATTACAATCATCTAGTTCGAGAGCAGACTGTTGGGTCTTCTTGCCTAGCACTTAAGAAAGCACTGGGCTTGGTCACTCCAGCTGCCCCAGCCCCAGCCCCCAGGCTAACAGTGCTCTGACCTCTGTCGACTCTTCCTGCTCGTTTATGACGAGGAAGGCATCCTCTGCGGCCTGCCGTTTAACGTCCGCTATGGTCTGCTCCATCCGAGCTCTCTCTGTTGCGATCACTTCAAAGGCTTTTTGCTCTGCCTCAGCAACAGCTTTCTGTACTTCTGACATGGCCTGAATTTTCACCTTATTCACAGCTTCTTCTAGAAGAAAGTGACAGTAAAATCAACTGGCCGAGAAATTTTTTCCCTCCCACTCCACATCATTTCAAAGGGACAGAGGTGAAACAAGATGACTTTTCTAAAAATACACAGGGATGAACTTCTGATATAAGCATTCACTTTCATTCTTATCCTCACTTTTCATTCATGCAACCACCTGCTGGGTATGTAGATGGAGGTAGGCACTGTGCTAGGGGCTGAGGAGGCCTCAGTGACTAAGATGTAGTCCATAACTATGATCAAATACAAAGGTTGCTTAGGTGCCATGATACATGGTACAAATGACCAGGAGGCAGTTAGGTAGGTAGGACTGAACTCAGTAGAAAAACATGGGCTGAAGATATAAATTTGGGCAGGCTGATAGGAGCCCTAGGATTCCAGTGCCCTGTCCAGTCATCATTACCCCACTTAGTTCCTGATCAGTTCCTCCCATCACCACCATCCTGCTTGGTGTCCACAGGATATACACTCCAAATGACACATGCTATGCATCTGAGCCTCAGTCCTAAGTCCCAGTGTGAATGACCTCCCCTCCTGAGTCCACAAGACTGGACAACCCAGAAGCTCAAGGAAACTCCCTTATTGCTTGGCTCTTGCACACAGCCTAGGCTCAAAGGAGGTCTAAATACAGTGTTCTAGGCTGCAAACCTAGAACTTTCCATTCTATCATTCCAGCCTCACCCCAAAGGCCAAAGATGATGCCAAGCTGACTGGACACTGAACTCCAGACTTCCCTTACTCTTGGTGTCCACACAGGCCTACTGTGGCCCACCACCGCTACCCTTCATAGACTTCTTTTTAGTCACCAAGTAGGTGTTGAGTGTCTCTTATTGAGCCAACATAAAAATGCTCCAAAGTACATTTTATCCTTTCAGTTTAAGGATGAATCAATTAAGAATCACAATTTGGAAAACTACATTGCTGAATGTCATCTAAGGTCACAGACGGCAATGCAGCAGAGCAACGACTCAAATTTAGCTGGCCCACGCCGAAATCTGGCTCTTAATCATAATTAACCAAAGGCTCTCTCTCAAGTAGAAAGTCACCAGTTATCAAGGAGACCTTGCGCATGGTAATTTTTCACTCCACTTTTACAATTACTATCTTCATCTCTCACAGTTCTACTCTACTTCTTGGTAATATAATATACATTTCCCCATTTCCAATTGTAAAGATTTTTCCAAGCTCTATGTAGTTTTCCAAGTTATTTTTAATGGTAAGATAATATTCTGCTGTGGTGTCACGCTAAATTCATATCACCATTCATGGATATCTGAGCACTTCCCAGGTTGCCTCTCCCTTGCCCCAAGAAGACACTAAAACAGTGTCTTTTTACATATTGTTGCTTCTTTATAATTTGTGTTCCTAAATCTGGATCATTTCCTTTTAAAAGGAAAAATTCAAAAGCATGCAAGTGAGAAATGATTTCAAGAATTTCCACGCATTCACTGTTGGTAACATTTAATAATATAAATCTGATGAATTAGTGTCATTATTAACAGGGTGCTGTAAAATTGTGTCAATAATTATGTGTTAAAGACTTTGGGGGCTAATTGGTCAGGATTTCATTGCCTCAGTGAGAATAAACATTCTGCAGTATGGTTATTTGTATTTCTCATAATTTGTTCATATCTTTTGTCCATTTGATTGTATTATGGTCTTGATGCTCTTGAAAGACTCTTTATGAATGACAGGTCTTAACTTTTTTGTAGAAGAAAATTTTATCTTAGGAATAAGAAAACGAAAAACTGTATTCGACTACAAAAACTTCACTGAGAAAGGGAGGCAAGAAGGAAAAGAAGGTTAGTATTTGGATAAGGGTAATGCTGGGGATATGAGGTTAGTTTAATCCCTTATCTTACCATGACAGGCAGTTCCTACCCTCCCTTATTCTTGTAGAAGATGAGACCCACTAAGTAGAGTCCTGATGAAGGCAGAGACAGCAAAGGTGAAGGGAAGAGCAGAGGGACCCAAGAGCAGAATGAACCACATGTGGTAGTGTGAGAACACACAGAAGGCAGAAATGAATTAAGCTATATGCCCAGAAACAGGGCATATAAACAAGGAAGGAAGAGCCAGTTACTTAATGCCTCCCATTAGGAAGGGGATGAAAAGGACTAGATTATAGGGAGTCATTCCAAATTCTTGATCTGCAAAGTAACATGACTGGCAGACCAGAAGTTGGGACAAGCTGGAGGGGGAGAGGCAGGAGCTAGAGCTCTTTAAGGAGGAAATTAAGAAAAAAACCACCTCTCCCCCAAATATGTGCTCTATGCTCACATAAATCAGTGAGCACATGTGACCTATAAGCAGACAGACACATACCAGTTTTTTTCCAAAACTCCACAGGTACATATCCCGTTCCTGGCCGACTGTTGAATTCTCGCTGAGAATCTACAGAAGAGAGAGAAATAGCATAGGGTCAGAAGCTGTCTATAATTAGCATGTTTTAGTTTTAAGAAAAATTCATCACATATTTAATTCACCATTTAGAAAGGTTCAACCATATACATTCATTAAGTGCAAAAAAAAATTCTGACAAGGGATAAAATCAGATTATAAAATAGTATACTTAATTTTTAGATGCTCAGCATTGCTAATCATCAGAGAAATGTGAATCAAAACCACAATGAGATATCACTTCACACCTGTGAGAATGTTTCTCATCAAAAAGACCACAAATAACAAAGGTCAGTGAGGATTAGAGAAAAGGGAACCCTTGTACACTGCTGGTGGGAATGTAAATTGGTGCAGCCACTGTGGAAAACAGTATGGAGGTTCCTCAAAAGACTAAAACTTGAACTACCATGATCCAGCAGTTCCACATCTGGATATAATATCCAAAGAAAATGAATACATTAATTCAAAAAGATACATGTACTCTATTATGGCTTTTTTTGTACTCCATTGTTAACAGTAGCATTATTATAATACAATCCTCATTACAATACAGTTGCCAAGATAGGGAAGCAACCTAAATGTCTGTTAATAGATGAATGGATAAAGATGTGGTGCGCACGCGCACACACACGGGTATTACTCAGCCATAAACAATGAAATTTTGCTGTTTGCAACATGGATGGACTTGGAGGATATTAATGCTTAGTGAAATAAATCAGACAGAGAAAGACAAATAACCTGTGTTATCATTTATATATGGAATATAAAAAATACAACAAAGGAGTGACTATAACCAAAAAGAAACAGAGTCACAGATACAGATAACAAACTAGTGGTTTGTACCAATGGGGAGAGGATGGCAGGGGGGCAGGGGGATGGGGCAAGATGGGGGCAGAGGATTAAGAGGTATAAACTACTATGTATAAAATAATCTACAAGAATATCTTGTACAGCACAGGGAATATAGCCAGTATTTTTTAATGACTAAATAGAGTATGACTTTTCTTTTTACTTATCCCTCTGTGTCCTTTCTCCCCTCTATGAACATGAATATATTTTTAAAGTGCTTCCTAAAATATAAATATATAAATGTAACAATAGATATTTCTGTGTATATATGTGTATGTGATGTGTCTGTATCCAATTTAACTGTATCCATCATGCACATGTCTCTGGCACCTGCTCTGTAGATAGGCCATAGAATATGGCTTTTGCTTCTTGGCAACTCTGAATCCTTATAGGTGATTTAAGGGAGTTTCCTTTAAAATGTTTATAAACTTGAAATAAAAAAAAAGCAGCTAGAAAATAGTCTGATCTGGAACAGTGTACCCCAAATAGGTATCCCTGGGTGTTGCTGGTATAAGCATGGGATGGAGGGTGACTTATATATGTCTATTGTGATTGTAAGATACAATATTTTATAAGAGACATTTTCATTGCTTTAAAAAGTATGAAAACTAATTAAGGTAATTTGAGTTTGGTTTTTTTAACTTTTGTATTTTTTTTATAAGTCAGTTCCAGCAGACTTACTTATTTCCTTGTGCTTTGTTGAGGATAATCTGAAAAGTAGATTTTATGCTCTGAACACTCATCAACCCAAAGTGCAAAGAGGAACCAGAGGAACAGCCAGTGTGGCAAGGGAGGCCAGCCTGGCATGAAATGTTTGTCAGAGGAACTTTAAATGAGGAAAACCTGTAAGAAAGAGTTTGAATGTGCAGATAAGCTGTCATTAGTGTTAAATGACAGAAGAAACACTTGTTTACTTATGGACGTGGGGAAGCCATGACCAACAAGGAAAAGCCACTTTACTTCAGTTATCAAATTTGTACCTGCCCAGTCCTCAGTATTTTATTTCTCTGACAGATGTAAGAGGGGTGCGGTGGGGGATGCAAATGACCCTAAAGGAGCTTCTCAGCTTACTCAGGACATGCTTGGAAACTAGAGACATTTTCATGGTATTTCCAGAAGTCAATTTTTTTTCAGCTCGTTTACTAAGGAAATATAGTTTCAGAGGCTACTGTAACCAAAGGTCAGACAGAGAATGCAAACAAATGGATCAGAAATGGGGAACCAATGGTATTATGGTTCTGTAGGAGAGTGCTTTAGCTTTTAGAAGAAATAGAATGAAGCATTTAAAGATGAGTATCATGATGGTTTAGGGGGACTGTACCTATCTACCCACCTATAAAGAGATAGAGCAAATGTGGTAAAATGTGAATAACTGGTGAATCTAGCTACAGGGCGCACGAGTGTTCACTGCGCTATTCTTTTAGTATTTCTGTGTTTCAAAAACTTCAAAGCAAAACATTGGGAAAAATTATCTTTAAGTACTGGTATAGAAAACTCCTTAAGAACATACTAATTTGCTAATAAAGTGAGTCTAGGAAAGTAGGAGATAAAAAATGAAGTGCGGACAAGATTTTCACAATTTACATGTTTCTGTGCTGCTTGACATTTTTACAATGCAGTTTTTTAATTTAAAATTCCATTTAAAGAATAAAGAAATTAAAATAGCCAGCATAATGAAGTAGATCTAACATTACCAATACTAAAAAACATTGTAAAGCTATAATAGAGGGGAGGGTATAGCTCAAGTGGTAGAGTGCATGCTTAGCATGCACGAGGCCCTGGGTTCAATCCCCAGTACCTTCTCTAAAAAAATAAATAAATAAACCTAATTACTTCCCCTCCAAAAAATAAAATTAAATAAATTTAAAAAATAAAGCTATAATAATTAAAAGTTTGATATTATATTGGGAAGTAGTATGACATAATAGCTAAGAGTGCTGGTTCTGGAACAGAATACCCTACTTGCAATCTTGACTTAATAGCTGTAGGATCACTTTGGCCAAGTTTTAACTTATTTAAGCCTCTGTTTGCCATCTGTAAATGAATCTAATGTTAGTTCCTATATCTCAACAGGCAGTTTTGAAAACACATGTAGAAGGCTTCAGTTAGCACTGGCTGGAACATAGTTAAGAGCCCATATAAACTATAACTAAAAGTGGTAACTAATATTGTCAGAAGAAAATAGACTAAAGCAATTAACAAAATGTAACATCTGATAATTATTTCATTTTAATAGATAAAGAATGGGTATCAACTGATGGTAGGAAGAAAACCATTTGGAGAATTTTAAGTTAGATAGCTAACATGCAAACAGACAAAACTTGAATAGAATATAGATGAAATTTATTGTACCTGAGGTGGGAATCAAGGTCACGGAAAAACCATAAAGAAAATGATAGATTTGACCCCATTAAGTATTAGCTATCCCATCCATCAAAATAAACCAAGATAAAGTGAACAAAGATGCCTGTATCCACAACTGATTAATTTTACAGCTAAGGCTATATCCTAAAGGAAAAATCCTTACATACAAAGATTTAAAACACTGCATTATTCACTGGAAAACAAAAAACAAGCAAAAAATCTTAATGTTCAAGAACAGAAATGGCTTAAGGAAATTACAGCATATTTGTATGGTGGAATTACTGTAGAGTCATTAAAATTATGTTTATAAAATCTTTAATGATGTGAGAAACATGCTTAATATGAAGTTATGTTTTCAAAGAAATCCATACAAAGTTTTAATAAAGAATTCTCAGACATATTTCAAAACTCTTCAGTGTGGGATGAACCAGTAAATATGTTTCTGTATTTTCTACAAGGAGCCATACAGTTTGACTGTTTTCCAAAAAAGAAAAAACAAAAAGATACCTACCTCATGAAGTTGCTCTGAGGATTAAATGATAATGTACAAAGGAATAGTTCTCAACTCTGGGAGGCGAGGGCCCACCTCAGACAAATTAAATCATTACGTCTGAAGGTGGGGCCCGGGCATCAGGAGTTTTCCAAAGATTCTTAGATGGGTTCTAACGGCCATCCAGGGCTAATCACTGAAGAAAAGCATCTGGCTTAGAACCCAGTGTTCATGGCTAAGTTCTCCTAAACCACATTAGGAGCATCACCTCTCTGTAGGGCATATATATTTTCTGTTGTAACAATAGTAAAGTGTCCTTTTAAGCTGATTCTTTCGGTATTTGTACATCTTGATTTTTCAGTCGCAGGCATTACAGATTAGCCATTTCAGTAGAAATAATTTCCTTCTCTTTTAACCTTCTCCCACCTCACTACAGACACATTCACAGTTCCTTCCCCTAAACAGAGATATACTCAAATTCTGTCATATCAGTAGTACAATACTCAATGTAAATGCTAATCACAGCTGAGTCATGTGGTTCATATTCTAAGAATCTTTTTACCTTCCTGAACAAGTTTTTGTTTTTCTTTGAGCTAATAATTGCCTTGTTTATTCATGTGCTAAGTTTCTTACGTAATTATTTCTAATTCAGTCTCAAACTCTCCTCCTGTTGTGTAAGTATTTTATAAATTTCCTTTTCTTGAAGAAATCTCCAGCAAGCTTCTGGGCTATTCCAGCCTGAACTGTCCCACTACTGTTTGGGACCCTCCCAAACACCCCAGGGATTCCTGTCTTCTGTTTCTCAGTTGGATCCTGTTTTATTAATTCCAGGTCTCTCCACTTAATTATTTACTTCTCTGTGCTGGGGAATAGCCTACCCAATTGTGGCAGACATCATGATAAAGGGTAAGTGGAAGCTGTTTTTTTTTTTTTTTTTTTTTTTTTTTTTAATTGTGGGCTATTACTCTAACATTGTTTTAGTTGCATACAGAATTCTGGGTTAAAATAACTTTCCTTTAGTTGTCTTCTAACTTTCAACGATGCTAACTGGCAGTCTGTTTCTTCCATTGTGCCGTTTACTTGAGAGACTGGTTTAAGCTGGAATACTGTCTTTCAGTTCTGGATTAATTTAAAAAATTATTTCAATAACTATTTAATTTTCTCCTTCTGGTCACTGTTTCTGAAACTCATGATTTGGATACATGAGTTTGATGGATCCTCTAGTTTTCTTATCATTTTCTCCCTATGGATATTAACAACATATTTTTGAGGTTTTCTTTTCTCTGAGAAGCTGCTGTTAACCCCCATTTCTGTATATTTATTGTGGTCTCCACCTTTATTAGAGGTGGAGTCTAGTTTGGTCATACTAATGCAGGCCACTAAAAAGCTCCATGAAAGCCCTTGATTATGAGCTTAATTATACGCAGTTTTCCCAAACCTGCCTGATTATTGGACTCATAAAACATACATATTCAGATTCCTGGGTCCCTGAATTATAACCTCTAGGGAAAGGTGTGGAATGTGTATATCTAATAAATACTCAGGTGACTCCCATTCTCAGGAAAAACTGGGAAAAACTGATAGCTGAGTGAATTTCTTCCCTTAAAAAAAAAACTTTAATTGCAAAATATTAGATGCCAACAAGTTTATAAATAATATTAATGTACATTATAACGAAAATTATAAAGTGAACACCCATAAACCGCCAGATTAAGAAAGAGAACACTTCTCCACACAAAAACTACTAGAGCTGATTGAAGAATTCAGCAAGGTAGCAGGTTACAAAATTAACGTTCAAAAATCAGTTGCATTTCTTTACACAAATGATGAATCAACAGAAAAAGAAAGTAAAGAAACAATCCCCTTTAAAATAGCACCCAAAGTAATAAAATATCTGGGAATAAATCTAACCAAGGAGGTGAAAGAATTATACACAGAAAACTATAAACCACTGATGAAGGAAATTAAAGAAGACTTTAAAAAATGGAAAGATATTCCATGCTCTTGGATTGGAAGAATCAATATTGTTAAAATGGTCACACTGCCCAAAGCAATCTACAGATTTAATGCAATCCCTATCAAATTACCCAGGACATATTTCACAGAACTAGAACAAATCATAATAAAATTTATATGCAACCATCAAAGACCCAGAATTGCCAAAGCATTACTGAAGAGAAAGAAAGAGGCTGGAGAAATAACTCTCCCAGACTTCAGACAATACTATAGAGCTACAGTCATCAAGACAGCATGGTATTGGTACAAAAACAGACATATAGACCAATGGAACAGAATAGAGAGCCCAGAAATGAACCCACAAATTTTTGGTCAACTAATCTTCGACAACGGAGGCAAGAATATACAATGGAATAAAGACAGTCTCTTCAGCAAATGGTGTTGGGAAAACTGGACAGCAGCATGTAAAACAATGAAGCTAGAACACTCCCTTACCCCATATACAAAAATCAACTCAAAATGGATCAAAGACTTAAACATAAGACAAGATACAATAAACCTCCTAGAGGAAAACATAGGCAAAACATTATCTGACATACATTTCAAAAATTTTCTCCTAGAAGAAATAAAAGCAAGAATAAACAAATGGGACCTAATGAAACTTACAAGCTTCTGCACAGCAAAGGAAACCAGAAATAAAACAAGAAGACAACCTAAAGAATGGGAGAAAATTTTTGCAAATGAAACTGACAAAGGCTTGATCTCCACAATATACAAGCAGCTCATACGACTTAATAAGAAAAAAACAAACAACCCAATCCAAAAATGGGCAAAAGACCTAAACAAGCAATTCTCCAAGGAAGACATATAAATGATCAATAGGCACATGAAAAAATGCTCAATATCACTAATTATCAGAGAAATGCAAATCAAAACTACAATGAGGTATCACCTCACACCAGTCAGAATGGCCATCATTCAAAAATCCACAAATGACAAATGCTGGAGAGGCTGTGGAGAAAGGGGAACCCTCCTACACTGCTGGTGGGAATGCAGTTTGGTGCAGCCACTATGGAAAACAGTGTGGAGATTCCTCAAAAGACTAGGAATAGACTTACCGTATGACCCAGGAATCCCACTCCTGGGCTTGCATCCAGAAGGAACCCTACTTCAGGATGACACCTGCACCCCAATGTTCATAGCAGCACTATTTACAATAGCCAAAACATGGAAACAGCCTAAATGTCCATCAACAGGTGACTGGATAAAGAAGATGTGGTATATTTATACAATGGAATACTACTCAGCCATAAAAACCGACAACATAATGCCATTTGCAGCAACATGGATGCTCCTGGAGAATGTCATTCTAAGTGAAGTAAGCCAGAAAGAGAAAGAAAAATACCATATGAGATAGCTCATATGTGGAATCTAAAAAACAAAAACAAACAAACAAAAACAAAGCATAAATACAGGACAGAAATAGACTCATAGACAGAGAATACAGACTTGTGGTTGCCAGGGGGGTGGAGGGTGGGAAGGGATAGACTGGGATTTCAAAATTGTAGAATAGATAAACAAGATTACACTGTATAGCACAGGGAAATATACACAAAATGTTATGATAACTCACAGAGAAAAAAATGTGACAATGAGTGTGTATATGTCCATGAATGACTGAAAAATTGTGCTGAACACTGGATTTTGACACAACATTGTAAAATGATTATAAATCAATAAAAAATGTTAAAAAAAAAAAAAAAAGAAAGAGAACACTTTTAGCAAGCTGAAATCCCCAAGAGGTAAGTAGTGGTAAGCCACACTAATGTTTACATGATGCCAGCCAGACTGTCCCAAGAGCCAATAAAGATTAGAGCTCAGTCTGCACTCTACTTCATCTACATCTTCCGTGCCACACCTCCAGAGAAACCATTCCCCTGGATTCTAATGATAATCATCTCCTTGTTTTTCCTTATGATTTTCACACTTATTTATGCATCCTCATTTAAAATACCAAAATACATCCCTCTTAGGCAGCCCTGAACAAAACTGGTTCCTGAAAATATTGTGAATCACACATTTTCAGAGGGAACCTATATCCCATTATTTTAAATGGGAAAAGTAATAATGTCATCCAAAGTCTATTCAATTTCTTGCCAAATCACCAAAATACATAAATACTAAATACTTAAATAACAATCCACCAGGGGTTTCTACATAATCTCAAACATTTAAAACACTAATTATCTAACTATTTAAAAGTCACTGGTGAGTATGTTTCTGTGCCATGCCCCAAAACACTGCCCAGTATAGGACAGCACTACTCAAAGTGCTGGTCTGCAAACTCTTACTAGCCCATGAAGCGATAAAGAGCTTATGCAGAATGCATGCAAAACAATTATGTCTCTCAATACACTGCTTAGTGTAGCAGACTCTTCCCACAGCAATGCAAACGGTGCCCAATACATCCCGGTGCAAGCTCCTCATATCATCACAGACCAGTAACAAGTAGTTTTTGGAGTAGTTTTGGTCCACAGTTTTGAGTAGCACACTTGTTTAGGATATTAATTATGATTTCCTTCTACACTGCATGTAAAAAACATATTATAAAAGAAACAGTGACATAAAAATACTAAATATGTATAATATGCATAAATAAAGATACTGAAAGATACTACCTGAGTCAGACAGACTGAGTGCCCTAAGAAACCTCAGAGAAGGAAACTGGGATCCATGAAGAGGCACACCTAGAGTGATGATGTAATTTACCATCCCAACTGTCCTCATTTTTGAGAGTGAGAGAGGTGCTGGTAATAGTTATGACAGGATAATAGGCTAGTCATCCTAGCTAAACCCTCAATGCAAAGCAACGTTTAAACAACACCAGCAAGACCTGTAGTCCTGGTTGGAGAAGAGCCAACTCATAGCCACAGCTTGCTCTGCACTCCACACCACCTCACCAGCATGCTAGCAAAGCTTTGATGGAAGGTATGTGATTTGGGTGGTGAACTTTGGGTAAGTTTCTGTGAGTCATAAGAGCGAGTATTTGTGAAGGTGAGGGATACCTGTGAATTAGCCTTAAGGTTCTTATGAAAGGAATTAAACTACAACTATAAGTAGTCCCTAATGTCCTGCTGTGCTAGGCATCCCACACAATGTTGCTAATCTATGGCTGCCTCAAGAGTCACTTCTCTGGGTGGGGTGCGGGAGTGGGACCCCTTGGTTACCAATGTCTTTGCCTCAAATTTTTGGGTAGTCTTTTTGAGACTAATGGCTGTCTTCTGTGGAACATACTAGGTCTGTCATAAGAAGAGATTCATTCTGCATGGTGAAAACTGGGAGCTTAAAGTGGGTGGGTGGGGAAAGAGTCTGATCACAGGTGGCCCCTCATTCAGCTGTGCCTTTGGATAGGGCACCTTTTCAGTTACTAGGTGAATGTCACGGAACATTTTTGGAGGATTAGCTGTGGTGTTCTGGATGTTTCCTGGCTTGAGAGAACAGTTGTTCATCTCTCTGCTGCTTTAGGGTGGGAAAACCCAGGTACAGGTAAAACTTTTTGTAGAAGGCCTCCAGGCAGAGTTTAATAAATGATATTTTTTCTGGATGGGGAGTGGGGAAAAGAGGAGAGAAGCTGAGGTAAACATTTGCAGGGCTACTGTGAGGAATGAATGCAGTGTACATGAGACTACCCGGTACATTCAGTCAGGCTGAATTTAACAACCAAACACTCTCTGATTACACAGTTGAAAAACAGAATGACAAGAGCTCTCATTCTACATAAGGAAGACACTTTCTTGAACATGTCAGATACAATGTTCTTGACATGTTTCATCATTTAGTCTTCATAATTCCCTGGGTCTTTCTAACTCCACAATCTAGCACCATCTTCCTTTGAAGTAAAATAGAAAAAGTCTCCCTTGACATCTTAAGTGAGACTTCCCCCTTACCATTGCTGAGAGAATCTGCGCTTCCAGGACTGTGCTGCCTGGACACCAGCTCACTCCCTGTTTTCCTCATCTCTGTGTTTTCATTATATCGTCGTTTCCAGTAGTTGAGTTCTTCACGATCTGATTCCTGACAGCGCCGTAGGACTGCCATGGAGCGCCTTGTTTTCTCTACCATTTCCATAATGCAGTTCAGGGCCTGGACCAGGTAGGAAGTCAGGCAGAGACATGGGATGAGGATATTCACACAATCAACATTGAAAATCAAGGACAGGTAAACAAAATATAAATAATAAAGGTTTATGAATCTGACAGATTTAGCAATACTAAGTTCATACTTGAAAGCCTTTCACACTGCTTCTCTTTAAATATATACACATAATTTTTTAAGTTTCAAAATAATACCCTTTGGATTCTTCATGGTTGAGGCAGCCAGCCTCATTATAATATAGCTCTTTAAAGACTATGTGAAACCACATTATATCTCTGCCTAAACATCTGATAAAGCTGAAGATTTATAAAAGAATGCAATCAGAGAAATTATGTTCAGAACAACATTACTCAGAAATGAAAAGTTACTGTATGCATATTTCAAGCAGGTACTCTATCTTCTCTTCCCTTTTTAGTGAGAGGGGAGATTCTCTCTTCCAATGGGGCAGAGAACTTGGGTTTACATTCTGTACCAGTGTACTAATTCTCACTGGCATTTGGAGAAGCTCCATCTATTTAACACTTCCTATATACTAGGCCGTGTGATAAGCATTACAGCCCTCCTGTGAATTCAAATAATATAGCATTTTTTTGAAAAGGTAAAAATAGCTTAAAACATTTAATTTCTAAATAAATCAAACTGTTAATAGTAGTAGTCACAAAATATGGTTAATACAGAAACCTACATTTATGTCTTTAAAAAAATATAAATTGTATTTTACCTCAAAACACAAATTAACTCATTTAAAGAATCTGCAGCGGTCAAAATCATGAATTTTAAACAACTTCAGAATAAAATAACCTTAAATACTTTATACTGCCTTATATCTAAAAATTGCATTTTTTAAGATATAAAAATTAAGACTAAAAATGATAAAGCAACTTGCCCATTGCACAGAGGTAGTAAGTGGCAAAGCTGGGACCTAAAATTCATAAACCTGTATTTTTAATTATTGTACTACATGGCTTCACTTGGTTATGACCTGAAGTGATTATCCCACCACAAAGATTTGGGATTTATTACTCTTAGCTCCCTAGCTGTGGGAGTAGTAGATAAGTCAGCTTTTATTGCAAAGACATGTAGCTCTGGTTAAGTTCACTTCAAGCATACAGATTCTTACAATCAGTAATACTAAGAACTATAAGTAATCAATAGTTAGGAAAATTATACACTATAAGATTCTTACATGATCAAGATGTTTCCATTCATCAGCCCATTCCCTTTCTGTCAAACGGTGGTCCACCAACTCATCCTGATAGCCTCCATTTAGACCTATTAGAAATTAGATTAAATTTGAAGACAGAGGGAATACAGTAAACAGAATTCTACCAAGTAAACACACATTCATACCAGCTATGCGCACACTACTAAGGCAATGATTCAAAATGACATAAAACCACAAAATGACATACATCAACAAGAAATCACTACTCAAAATATATTAAAAACTCCTACAAATCAATTATGAAAGACACACAACCCAAAAGAAAAACAGGTAAGAGAAATAAACAGGTAAGTCACAGACAAAAAAGTATATATGATCCACAAACATGAATACTCAAACTTATAAACAGTTATACAGTATAAGTGAAATCTTCACTAAGATAGCATTTCACATCTATATATTGGAAAAAATTTAATTGTAAATCACACAAAAGGTTGGCAAGGCTGTGGCACAATGCAAATGCTTAACCACTGCAAATAGAGCAGGTACTGTCCGAGACATGGAAACAACTCAGTATTACCAAAATACTATTTGTGCACGGTTTTGATATACATTATTGGAATCTGCATAAATACAACGACTGTATGAATCAAGGGTATGCTGAATTATCCACTATTTTGAAAAATTATGTCACATATGGCAACACTATCCATAGTAACACATCATTAATGTAACACATCTGTTATCAGTCTGAATTCATTCAGGTATTGTATTCATAGTGACTATATTTGTGCAGGAATCTACTTATTTCACCATATCTTCTTGTGTAGTCATGCCTGAGCACTAATATATTATAAAATATTTTCTTATATATTATACATTAGAATATTTATCCTAAAATTATGGGACTAAGGTAGGCTATAGTACCCATAAATTTCATTTTAGGAGAGTAAAGATGGGGGAGAATGTTATAATTTATTTGTTGAAAAGTGGTAGGGTGGGAAATGATTTGGTAAGAACCACTGTATTAGGGCATATGTTATCAAAAGAGGACTGGGGAAAATTAAGTAATCTAGAATGAGCCTGGAAGACAAATGGTTGACTGTAAAATAAACCACCAAAGTAGACAATTAAAGGTCTTTCAAGCAGAACACTTCAAGATGAAAAAACTTTCTAAAATTGTTGAGGGGGGCAGGGTGTAGCTCAGTGAGAGAGCACATGCTTAGCATGCACGAGGTCCCAGGTTCAACCCCCAGTACCTTCCTTTAAAAAAAAAAAAAAGAAAGAAAAAGAAAAGAAAATTGTTAGAAATACAAGAAAATCTGGCCAAAATGCAGTTATAGCTAGTTTTTAGCATACTTCTCTCTCAGAAAATGACAGATCCAAATCAGCAAAAAAAATGTGTGTTAAGAATAGAAGAAGTCAATAGCAAGTCTAGTTTTTAACATAAAAAGAGAGACAAAGAAAAGTGAGCCATACAGAACAGCTGCTAAGGGAGACATCACAGCATACTAGGAATGTACCCAACTTCCAGGCATCAGACAACTGGGGTCACAATCTCATCTCTGCCACTTTCTAGCTATGTGATTCTGGCCACAGTTCTGTCTCTCATGTGTAAAGAGGGGTAACAGCTCCATGTGAGGATTAAATGAGATAATGTACGTACACCACAGTCTAAGTACTGAAGTACTTCAAATTCAGTAAATGTTGGCAGCTGAGAACACTGTTGCTGTCACGGCCCTCACCATACAGCTACCACTGCATAAAGCCAGGGCCATAATGTGGTCCAAGCTGCTGAAAGATGCTAGTGAGATGTTTTGTAATTTTTTACTCCATAGGGAATCTAATAATAGAAATTGTAGGGGCAACCCTGGAAACTAGCAGCCCTTTGGTTCTCTGCTCTGACACATCTCAGCACCCAAACTCCAAAGAACCTTCTGCAGTAAACTTTTATGAGTACATGACAGAGCTCTGTTCAAAACTCATCTTGGGTGAAGTTTGTTAGGGGCCTTTTTGTTTCTTTCCAAATTTAATGGTGGCTGAGGACGCATGTGCCAGGCATTCCAAATGTGACAATGACCAAAGCACAGGAGGTGGTGGTCTCTCCATTTCAGAAATGAATAACTGGGGGCACAGAGAGCCTTACTTGTGTAAGATCACATAGCTAGTTAGGGTGCAGAGCCAAGATTTAAATTTAGATATGCCTCACCCCTGACCTAAACATCTCACTTTCACCTCCAAGACCATGTTTCACATCTCTCTTGCTTAATTTTAAAAACGTTTTATTCTGGAGTTAAACTCAGATTTATAGAAACATTTCAGGAATAGTACAAAGAATTCTCATTTACTCTTTACCCAAACTTCCTAAATGTGAATATTTTTTATCTCATTTCCTTTTAATTCTCTACTTTATTTCTGAACCATATCAGAATAAGTGATATCCCTTTATTCTTAAATACTTCATTGTGTATTTCCTAAAATTTGCTTTACCACTTTTGATCATATAATGATAATAGCAATAAGGTATGAAGCGAGATCAATTTCAAACAAGAACACTTAGAATTCTAATATTCTTAATATTGTTTTATTTTATCAGTAGGAAAAAGCAATGCTGACACTACTTTGTTTTATCGCTGAGTGGAAAAGAAATGCATGGATTCAATCTGAATTTGTCATTACCATGCTGCTTATGCCACTTACTAAGATTGTGGTGTCTATCACGAACTTCTCGATGTTCTAGCATCTTGTTGGGTTCACGATACAGGTGAGAAGTTGCAATATCTTCTAAGGTGTAGTGCTGAAGAGGCGGAGGAGTAGGATGGAATTGGCCCCCAGGATTCATGAGGGGCACATTGAGGGCAGGACTGTGCCGGGGAGCTGGGCTAATGGTACACACTCTCTTGGCAGGAGGCTCAGGAGGAATTGTATCTCTTTCAAAGCTGCTCTCTTCCCTCCTGTAGAAGAATTGGAAATACATATCTGAGCCCATCAACAAGTGCTCATGTAAACATTTCCTGAGCACCTACTTGGTGCTAAGTCTTGTGCGATGCACTTTCACAAAAAGGAAGATAAGAAAAGGTATAACATGAGGCCTGAACTAAATGTCTTCAGGGGCCAGGCAGATAATGGAAATTGCTGATTTATCCCAGCATGAAAAGAGAGGTCAAATTCATCCATAACCAAGCAGAAACATCTCAACCTCATGAAGCAAAGGAGAAACTTAAGGAGATGACAGCATTTTCTTATGTGATAGGAATATGGAGGATTATGGGTTCAAATACATTTAGGAATGTTTCAAGGTCAAATCTGCTACTGTGGAGGTCAGTGATTGGAAACAAACAATTCTCCACATGGAAGAAAAAGGCTTACATAATTAACACACTTGTGAATTTGTAGGATTTTTTACATTTGCTTCAACTGTAAGAAATTTTCCGCTGTTGTTAAAATGTTGTTTCCTTGACAAACCATAGTAAATAGTCGTAGACACTTGTAGATAAATTTCCAGAATAAATTAAATTAATTTCAATCTTCAAAGTAAAGCTGATTCATTAACTGTTATACTTTTAAAGACTTCACATATCAGGAAAAAAAATGCCTTGAGCAGATTGTATTTCTTATGGTTCTGGAGCAGGGGACCCATAGAATGTTCTAGAGCAGAATTTATCAGCAGGGGTATTCAGTCATCTGAAGAGTTGAGAAGCATTCTGCTGCCTGATGGGACAATGCAAAACTAATCTTGGAAATTCTGAATCCATACTTCAATATAACCACAGTAATCAAGTTCTCTTTCTTTCACAAGCAAAGGGGAAAGCTCAGAGCAGTTCCAGAAAAGCAAGGACAATAAAGCTCTTCTCTGCTCACCTCTCCGGACTGGGCCTCTTTCCATTTCCATGCACCTCCATGAGCAGCTCAGAAGAGTCAGCAGGGGATGCAATACTCGTGTTGAGCAGAAGGTGTTCGTGCTGAGCCAGGTACTGGGATGGGGTTTGCTTGGCGGCCCGAGCGCAGTGCAGCAGTTCTCGCTGCAGAAGAGGCAGGTTGGCCTTGAAAAGAAAAGGCAGGGGCTGGAAGGCAGCTGCCCCAGTGTTGGGCCCAACACAACCAGGCTCAGCACCTCAAAAGGCATTCACAAACAAGATGACACAGAAGTCCTTCTCTCTCTGTCAATCTAATTTTCATATGCATCTCTGAATAAAGTGAGATCTATTATACTGAACTTCAATTACTGTTAACTTGTCTCTTACCCCCACAAGATGTAAATCCTCTTAAGGAAGAGACTTTTTTATTCACCTCTGTGGCCTAGTACAGCTCAATAAAGGTTTGTTGTGCATAATAATTTAAAAACTTAGGCATTTTTGAAGACTTTGGTCAAAGAAAATTAGTACTGCCTACATGGGAGTAGGAGGACTTTACTCTTTATCATTGTAAGTCCTGGTTTCTCTCTTCTGAATCCTAACCCATTTCTGATAGCACTACTCAACCTTGCCTTCATGTGCTCTACGAGAGTTGCCATGAATTCTGGAAACAGTGATTATTCTGGGTTGGTTGGAACATGGGGTTTTTAAAAAAGCAGTGGGAGTGATGGAAATTAAGACATCAAGCCTAAGACTAGACGAGGATTTGAGGATACACTGAGAAACCATGGACAGAATGTATTTCTTATCATGGTACTCTAGTTGAGAACATTTCCTTATTTTGTAAAAAGATAATTATGTACTGATTATTTTTCCTTCTCTTCAAACTCAGAAAATCTTTAATAGGACAAATAATACAAAAAACCTTGACACCTTTAAACTTAACTATAAGTCCTTCATATTTAAAACATACCTTTTCATATTAATTTTATTAAAAAAAGAATATTCCCCCAAATTTAAAAATAATTTAGACTGAGTCCATTAGTAAGTCCTCATCCCAAGGGAAACAGATGAGCAAGTGAAAGGAGAGTTTAATACATGCAAGTAGTCATCCTTTCACCAACAGTTAATTTAGCAGGCACCATAATTAGTGACTGTTTTAAAGCAGAAATAAATTGACAAAAACCCAAATGTTAGCCAAAAAGCTGCCATAACAACCTACCTCATGCTGTTTTCTAAAATAACAAGAGTTAAGAATAGGGAATTTGATGATATAAAACACTTTTAAAGTCTGTTCTATAACCTCAATCTTGCAGCAACTGTAAAAACTTAAAAAAAATAGCATGTCAGATCTATACATTCGTGACATACGTACGCCCTTTGGTGAATTTTTAAAATGCTAATCATTTCTTATTAACAGAAATTTCCCAACTCTCTCTTTAATCTGGAATCCTGGGGGAAATAATTATCTATTGGATCTGACATACAGAAAAGAGACCAAGATAGAACACACAGTTGTTTCAAGGCTGGAAAAGGTTATCTCAGACTGCTCTGAAAGGCTGAGCATGAATGCCATCAGAACAGTGCCACAACACAGGCCAAACACCCAAGATCTATGCACTTTCCTGCATGTCTGCAATATTCTAACTTTAAAAGTTTTTAAAAACCAGAATCAGTACTTCAATAAGATGACCATCTTTTGTTTTGAACACCACACAAACTTTATTTGCATATCCATGTCAGCTATTTCTGAACATGTACCAATGAAGACAAGGCCTTTTCTCTCAGGCCTGTTACTGAAGTATCAATTAACACAAATTCAAGTCAAACTTACATACTGTTCACAAGTAATTCTTAGCTCCTATTTTAGTATGATCATCACAGGGGAAAAAAAAACCCTTTTCCTGAGAAGAATGACCCATTTTTTGATGCTATTCCATTTTCTTAGGAAATGAAAGTAAAGTAAAAGAAGGTAAAAGGGGCATATTTATTTGATCAGATATTTTAGGCTTGTAAATCAAGAGACAAAGTTGCAGATATTATGTGATACTCATAAAAAAAGAGAGAAAGTTTTTTTTTTTTTAAACAAGTCTACTACTAGTGAAAGAATGGAATTCATATGTCCGGGGTGGATTGAGGATAACATTTAGCTTAACTGGGATTCAAAGTTAGTGTTCCTTATTACTAAGTCAATCACAGGTGTTCATCTGTAAAAATGATTCTTCTCTCCAGGGCCTTTGCAAAACTATGTGGTAGGCTGGATTTGGGTCATAGGTTTCCAAACTATGCCTGGTCTAGAATATACTGTGTCTGACTCTAGTCTTTCATTAGCTTTGAGCTATTACAACTCTGCAAGTTATGGATAACCAATAGCAATGCAAAAAAACAAAACAAAACAAAAAAAACTTGTTATCTTTGGACAAGCACAAAATTACATACAGATTCTTTACTCCCTGGCCACAATCAAAAGATTATGTCCAGTCACTTCCTCTGCTAAAAGCCCAACTTCCATGACATGCACACACCTCCACCCCACTCTGTTGCCTCCTTACTGCTCCTTCTGTGTGTCACCAGCAGTCTCTGCATACAGACCACAACTCAAGGCTTTTGCAATTGTCATCTCATCAAGCATAAGGCTTATCCACAAACTGCACTCGTATTTCAAATAAAATAAAGATATGGAAATGTGGCAAGCTGCCCTGATTTAGATCACAGAACATGGGTCAGTAACAGATCTTGGAGAAATGTTGAAAATAAATTACATTTAGTAGTTATCTCATAAATATTACCTTGAGGAATGGAATAACAAAAGGACGAAGAGGAAAGTTTGTAGCCTCTTGGAGCTTGCAGTGAAATTCTTCAATCGTTACTGTTGAATTCTGAAAAGATAAATAACATCGTTCAACTTCTAAAACTGGATACTATCCTCCTAACATAAATCTGATAGTGCTGAACCCTTTGAAATTAAAAGGAAAAGGATAATTCCAAGAGTGCTACTGTGAACTCAGATCCCTCTCAAAGGTTAACCAAATTGTTTCCTTTATGAAAGAAATTCAGCCTCCTTGATTTTCTTCTCTATTACCCCAAATCTAATAAATTCCCCTCCATGCTCAGCAGTCTGGGCTGCAGAATGCGGCACTGCTTTCCTTTCATGAAGAGAGGCACTCAGGTTCCTTGTAATGAGGGGTTCATCAGAAGTCAGCTCCAGTAGAGGTAACCAAGCTTGCAATGTTTCCAGTTGAAGAGATCCCAAATCAGTACAGGATATTAACTGAAAGACTCAACAACTCAGAGCCTCATTTCTTCAGAAGTTCATTTCTTCTACTGCCTACCTCCTAGAATCAGTTCCTCATATCTTCTAAGTTGGAAGTGAAAAAAAAATAAAAGGTCTCTTCTACCCTCAAATGGTTTGTTTGCAAATCAAGCACCTCCAAATGGGCAGACTTCTACTGGTAAGATTTTGTTATTACCAGGAAAAGCATTAGCACTTCCTCTGTATTTTTTCAAGTCGTCCTTTAAACTAGGTTTCTCCACTCCTCTGCTAAGGAGAATACCAATACAAGTATTTTCTTCAAAGTTCACAAAATATTTTTATTTCAATTCCCTAAAACATAGTATAATAATAAGTTAAAAACAAAACTGAGCATAAATCTGAATTCCTGCTTACCTGAAAGAATGGCCAGTTCTAGAATTTTTTTAATAAAATCATCAAGTGTTCAAAGATGTAACATGTACCACACAAATTATTCATCAGCACAATATTGCTTCTTAACAAAAGAAATGTTTGAAAACATGTAAGTCCAACAGGAAACTGCATTAAAAATTTTAATACATCATACGTCAGAACACTTAAGGGAAGGGGGGACAGATTTGTATGCATTAGTGAGGAAAGGTGTCTGTAATATACTAAGTGAAAAACCAGAAACAGCAGTGTATTTTTCAATAATCCATTCATGAAAATAACACACATTTATATAGTATTTTAAGTGTCTGGAAGGACAATTACAATAGCAGTTACTTCTGGATGTGAAATAATGTTGGGTGGTTCCAAATATTTCATGTTAATATTCAGTAAAAACTAAAATATTTCCCTTTAGGAAAAAAGGGTTTATTGAATTTAACCGTGTTAAATGAAAATTTTTGAACAGTTTACTTCATTTCATAACAAAGAAAATTCTTTTAAACCTTGAGTGCTTGTTTTAAGTACACGACATGTATACAGTGCAACCAAATCTACTGACAATCAGGAATAAAAATTAAGTATAAGAGAATGATATTCCTTCCCTATTACAGTGAATGCACTTACGCCTCAAACAGTAAATACAAATAGATTAGATCTATAAGAAGACTATGAATGACTAAGTTTCTTCTGGATGGACAAAGAAGAGAAAAGATGACCTGTGTGGCACAGAGAAATAATGATTTAAGCCAGAGAAACCGACTCAGGGCTATATATACTACAGATGCACGGCAATCCTCTCTCTAAGAGGGAAGATAAACCACTGTTCTGTTATCCTTCCCTCTCGTTCAATTATTTAATAAAAAAGAGTATAGTTGTTTGTTTCCTAACTCACAGTCTAGTGGGAAAACTGACAAGTAAGCTACTCATTACAGTATGATCACAGTACATGTGTGCTGGACACCACTGGCATGCAGAGAAGACATGTCTGAATCAGACTTAGGGGGAAAAGGAAGGCTTAACAGAAGTGTCATCTGAAGAACTCAAAGGCAGCCTTGAGAAAGATGCTTCTGAGGAAAAGAGAATGTGAGAATGCAAAATATTAAAGGAATCTGTTCTCTGGATCCCAGGGGCAACACCTATAGTGGTTTTAGAAGACAGTGTGTATAGACAGGCCACCAAACTCAAAGTTTATTTTTTAAAATTTTGAGATAATCATAGGAAGTTGCAAAAATAGCACAGATAGGTTCCTCTGTATCCTGCACCAAGGTTCCCCCAATGTTTACATTTTGTATAACTATAGTGCAATATCAAAACTAGGAAACCTACATTGGTAAAATGTGTGTATAGTTCTATGCCTATTTTATGGCATGTGTACATCCATGTAATCATAATTGCAATCAAGATACAGAAATGTAGAAACCTTATCTGCCTTTATCTTTCCCAGTTTATAATTGTCTTAAATATATACTGACAACCATTACAATGTTGTAATTTTTGCTTCAACTACCAAATATAATTTAGAAAACTCAAGAAGCAAAGTCTATTGTATTTACCTATATTTTTACTCTTTCTATTTTTCTTCCATCTATCTTATTATTTCATGATTCTTTCTTTTATCATTCCTTTCTGTTTCAAGAACTCCCTTTAGACATTCTTTCAGAGTATGTCTGCTGGAGATAAATTCTCTTAGTTTTACTTCATCTGAGAATATTTTGATCCTTCTACCCTTTATTCCAGAAGGGTATTTTTGATAGATATAAAATTCTGGGTTGACAATCTTTTCTCCCAGCAGTTGAAAAATATGCCACTTCCTTCTGGCCTCCATGGATACTGATGAGAAATCTACTGTCACCAGAATTAACCCCTTAGGAGTAAGATGTTTCTTTCGCTGCTTTCAATATTTTTTGTCCTTTTGTGAGGGAGTGGGTCTTATTTGAGGTCTGCTCAGCTTTTATGAATCTGTAGGTTTGGGTCTTTTGCCAAATTCTGGAAATTTTCAGCCATCATTTTAGCCCCATACTCTTCTACTGTGACTTCGGTCTTCTCCTATAATCTTTCAAATCCCTGATGTTCCATTCATGTTTTTCTCTCATTTTCTCTATGTTGTTAAGATTGGGTAGTTTTTTCTATCATTCTGCCTTCAAGTTCACGGATCCGTCCTCTGTCCTCTCCAGTCTATTGCTGATTCCGTCACTGAGTTTTTAACTTCATTACTGTATTTCTTCATCTGTGTTGATAATTGCTCACTGAAGCAGTTTTATGATGGCTCCTTCAAAAGCCCTGTCACATAATTCAAACATCTGGGTCAGTTCAGTGATGTCTGTTAGTTACCTTTCTCATTCCACTCAACATGATCAGGGCTTGGTATGATAAGTGATGTTCCATCATATCCTGGACATTTTGGGTTCTGTGTTAAGACTCCAGATCTTATCTATGTCTTCTGTTACTGAAGCATTCTCCACATGGTGCCATTGGGAAGAGAAGAACTTTGATTCTCAGATAGGGTATGATACTAGGCTCCCCACTCAACCTCTGCTGATATAAAGAGGGAAGGAGGGGTTCATTACTGCTGGGGAGGGGTGAGAGCTCAGGCTTCCTCTGATGGGAGGAGGAAGGGTGCCCATTATCTCATTTTTTTTCTGAGGTATTTGGTTGCAGGGTGGTCTGTGTCTAAAAGTTTTCTGTTTTGCTTGATTGCTCCTTTCCTAGTCCTTCAGCTAAAAAGAGGCCTTTTTTTGGGGGGGGGGGGGTGCTTATTAGTATTTCCAGGTTACTAATTTCTCTAGACCACAGTACAAGATATATGATGAAAGCACAAAACCAAGGGAACTCACTGCTATGTACTTCCTTGTGTCTCAAGGTCACTAATCAACCTGCCCTTTTCTCTCCATTTTTGAGTCTTCTTATTTTTGTTTTATATATAACATCCATTGTTTTTTCCTATATTTGTCAGGAAGAAAAGGAAGACGTATACCTTGCTGTTACACCTCTGAACCAGACTTGATATTTAATGACTATATCATATTCCATTAAACCAATGTACTGTCATTTACTCAAGCTTTAAAAAACATTTAGCTGATTCAGGTTTTTTTTGGCATTATAAATAATGTTGAACTGATAGTCTTGGTGCACACTTATTATTTTCATAGTATGAAATTTCAAGGAGAGATACTGGTAGGTCAAAGGTACTGTCCAGCTTAAGGTACCAAACTATCTGCCAGAATGTGTATTCTCCAAATAAGTAGGTGGAGTACAAAACATTTAGCTTTATCGTGCAGTGGAAATTGCCATGCTTGCTCCCTGGACTACCAATACCTTACCTCTTATACACCAAAAACATGAAATGCACACAGGTGAACTGAACTCCAGCTACCTAACAGTGTGGCCTTTTCTTTGCTAATGAAGCCTCTTCCACATGGAATGACTGTTTTAACTATTCCTTTCATAAATATAAGACCAAATAAGGTTATCATAAATAGGAAAATAAAACAATCTAAACAATCAACAAGATGAAAGGAGGGAGGGAGGGAGGAAGAGGAAGGAAGGGAAGGAAGGAGGAAAGAAGGAAGAGAAAGAGAACAGAGTGCTAAGATCAAATCTAATACATATAAGACAATCATTTTATCTATGAATAATGGCAGTTTTACTGATCCTTCTCCAATCCTTGTATCTCAGTTACTAGGCTATTATGTTCAGGATCAAACTGAAAAGACATCCTTACCTGGTTCCTAATATAGAGGGTAAGCTTTTGAAATTTCACTATTAAGCATGAGGCTTGCTATAGATTTTGCATTTATAAATACAACTGTCATCAGATTAAGGTAGTTTCTGCTATAATTGGTTTGCTAAGTGTTCACTTTTTTCCTGCACTGCTCCAAATATATTTATAGTTTCAATATCAATTGCTATAGACTGTATGTTTTTGTTACTCCTCAAAATTCATATGTAAAAACCTCATTTCCAATATATTGATATTTGGAAGTAAGGCCTTTAGTAGGTACTAGGTCATGAGAGCAGAGAGCTTCCTTGCCTCTTCTGCCTTGTGAGGACACGCTGAGATGGCCATCTATGAACCAGGAAGTGAGTTCTCAACAGGCACTGAATCTGCTGGCATCTTGATCCTGGACTTATCAGCCTTCAGAACTGTGAGAGCTGAATATTTGTTGTTTATAAGCCACCCTGTTGGTATTCTGTTATATGAGTCTGAAAAGACTAAGATGCTGATCTTAATGAAAATCCCAGTATGTGGGAGTATACATTGGTATAACACTTGGGAAAACCATTTGACCTTATGTACTAAATACACACACAGACACACACACACACCAAAGAAATCACAGTTCCACTGTTCAGTGCAATGCTTGCACACATGTACTATGTATAAAAGTGCTCAGAGCAACATTATTTGCAATGGCCCCAGTATAGAAAAGCATTCACAGCTAGTCTAGAAAAGCCTGCATACATGGTTGGGCCATTGACTGGTGTCTAAGTCAACTGACAATTTTCTGCTCTGATTTAAACTTTCCCTAACTGGAAAGGTAAATGCACCAAGAGTCCATTAACAGATGAATAGATAAGCAAAATGGTGTGTGTGTGTGTAATGAAACAGTATTCATCCTTAAAATGGCAGAAGTGTTGGAGGGAGGGGAAAAAAAGGTAGAAAATTGTGACACATGCTACGACATGGATGAGCCTTGAGGACCTTATGCTAAGTGAAATAAATCAGACATAAAAAGACACATGCTGTGTGATTCCACTAACATGAAGTACCTAGATTATTCAAGTAGAATGGTGGTTGACAGAAGCTGGGGAAAGGTAGCAATGGGGAATCATTGTTCAATGCAGAGTTTCAGTTTTGCAACATGAAGAGTTCTAGAGATGGATGGTAGTGATAGTTGCACAATAATGAATACACTTAATACCACTGAATTGTACATTTAAAAATGGTTAAGATGGTAAGTTTTATGCTATATGTATTTTACCACCTCCTCATGATCTCACAATTTTAAAAATTTGGGGGAAAAAAAGAAAGAAATGTTAACATAAGCACAGCCATTTAAAAGGGACAACTGGCTAACATCTATATATACTTTCACAGCTAGAAAAAGACTTTTTTTTGAAATGTGTTTCTGCCACTTTTTTTTTTTTAACTCTTGAGATGAAGCAGATTCTACTTAAAGTAATTTGCTGCTGGAACTGGCATAACATTCTGATGTCTACTTTGTTTCCAATTATGTTCCAACTCATTGTGACATTTAAAGCCAATTTTATTAGTCTAGATCCAGTAAAAGTTTTCCACAGTAGTCTAAAATTTGACCAGTAAACAGTTCCCCACCCCTTCCCAAAATAAAAACAAAAAACTTTCCCTAACAGATGAAGGTGCTGTTTTTGCAAACTCATTTATGCTAAACACTGATTTTCCTTCTAGGAGTTGGGAATTTCAGGAGGTACTAGGCAGAGTGTTTATGTGACCAGACCCCAGTAAAAATCTTGGGCACTGAGTCTCCAACATGGTTCCCTGGGCAGAAACATCACACATATGTTGCTATATTTTCACTGCGGGGGGAAGAGTGCACTCTGCGTGATCATTCATAGAGAGGAAAGAGCATAAGAAAGCCTACATGTGGATTCTTCCAGACCCTAACTTTGTCTCTCTCCTTTCCGATCTAGCTGTGTATCTTTATTACACCTCTCTATTAAATCTTAGCTGTGAGCACAACTATAGTGCCAAGTCCTGAGAATTGTAGCAATCTCAAAAAATGGCGGTGGTGTTGGGGTTCCCTGATTCTGCCTCAAAATGCAAACAACTCAAATGACCATCAAAAAGTATAAATTGTGGTATATTCCTATAATAAAATATTACAGAGCAATTAAAATAAACCACCTATAGCTATATAAAACAACAGGGACAGAATCTTAAATGATGAAGAAGTCATTTATTGCATCTTGTCTTGTATGAAAGTGGCTTCTTCCACACAATACTGAGTAATCTTTTAAAACAGCAGTTAGTAAACTTTTTAGTCTCAGGATCCCTCTAATTTATGTAGGTTACATCTGGTGATAATCACTAGCTCAGAAATTAAAGCTGAGAATTTAAAAAATATTTATTACTAGTCCATTTCAAAACAACTATATTTTCCCCTAAAATATAGTAAGGAGAATGGCACTGTTTGTACAGTTTTGCAAATCTCTTTGATATCTAGCTAAATAAAAAGCAGCTGGGTTCTCCTATCTGCTTCTGCATTGCAACATCCTATGTTATGTAGCCTCTAGAAAATTCCACTGTATACTCACGAGAAAATAAGACTGAAAGGGCAAGTAACATCTTAGTATTATTATGAAAAGAATTCTGACCTCCTGGACTTCCTGAAAGGGCCTTGGGGAACCCCAGGGGTCCCTCATTATACTTTGAGAACTGCAAGGTGAAAGTTTAGTGCTGTGATTCATCTTTATCACATACGCTAGGAGCACAGTATGCTTTTAGTTTAGGTAGTGTTTCAGGAATTCAATTTACAAACATTAAAAACTGGTAGCTCACATACACTGAGAGTCAAACCCTACCCAGGTGTCAATGTCAGAAAATCACTCTCATACTATGGGTTTACCACAATTAATATAGAAAGAAAAATTATGTGTACCTTGAAAATCCTAAAGAAATATATTTGCATGAGAAGCTAAAGAATGTAATCCCTTTGATACTATTTATTCAGATGACAAAACTTGTAATTTTATAAATTATTATTTTGAAAATTAAGCCATTTCTCTTTTCTCTCTGGTTTGGAAACAATGCACCAGGCACTGAATATATTAAGTAACAAAACCTTGCATTAACTTACTTGAACCTCTGCGGGCTTTTTGAAACTCAGTTTTAAGACAAGGCTGCTTACTGGAATTAAATCAATACCATGAGAATCAATAAGGTAAACATTATAGATTTTGTTTCTTTGATAAACATTATTCACAACTGAAATCCATGATTCTACAGTAGTATGCAAATTAAGCTAATCTAGACTGTAGAATTTGCCACATTTATACAAGTTTGGGAATGAGAAGGAGTATGTACAACTTCTTTGCTGGCTTCAGTTCTGAGCCACATACTCAAGCAGCTTTCAATAGTGATACTGTACTTACCACCAGTGCTAGAACAAGAGTCCGCACCTTCTCCCCAATCTCAGGTGAGATGTCATTGCCAAACTGCTGCAGAGTGGTGAGGAAGCGTTTCAACTTGCTGAGCTGCCGAGCACCACAAGTGGCTGGCAATTGTTGATTTGTCAGTGCAGATGATGTGGAAGAGGCAGGACCATTGCTGAATCTCTGTGGTGGTGATGGGGCACCGTTCAGGGTAGGAGGAGAATGGTTGATGCCATTGCTTACTGAAAGAAAGACTCGGTTTAAGTGCAAAACATAAGGATCTTTGTTAATTTTTTCTTGTCTGCACTCTCCTTCATTTATTCATTTAAATTTTGTAAAGCACATGTTAAAGGAGTATATGACACTGTTTCAATTCTCAACAAGACTGCTACATAGTGAGACAGACTGACAGGTAAAAAATGGTAACAGAATAACACAGAAGTGTTAAAAAAAGAAGAGTATGAGTGCTAGAAGAGCACAGAGAAGGGACAACTAACTCTACAGATGCCAAGGGCAGGGATAAGTAGTTTTAAGACTTCCTGCAATGAGTACTGCATGAGTTAAGTCTGGGAGAGTAAGTATTTCCATGCCCATCTTTTATGTAACAGCTCCTTCTCAACCTCAGGTTACCAAAGAAGCTAAGTGTTAATTAGAATATAGCATGTGAACAAGATAATCTGAAAGCAGAGAGTTATATTAATGTGAGAAATGCTTTTTAGGCTATAGGTTTAATAATCTATTCCTGCTATGAGATATATATTCATGTCCATCAAAATCAGTTTCTCCCTGCCTTGACAGTGCCAAATTCTTGGTCATTCAATAAAGCATTTTCTAGGTATTATATGGGACATTTCCATCCTATATTTCTCCTCAAATTACAATACATATGATTAATTACAGTTTTCCTATTTTCCCATTGTTCTAAACACTCATTTCTTGTAGTTTTAATTTGGAACACAACTCTAGAGCTATGTTCTTATAGGTATTAAGTAAAAATCCCTTTCTTCACTGAACAATGAAATAAAATTACCTAGTGCCTAAGTGTTAATAGATTTTTGCTTAATCATACTCAGGCTTAAAAATTTAAGTAAAACTGGGTCTAAAAACATATCACCTGTACTAAGAAGCATTCTTTGACAGACTCTGCTTCTCCTAGTAGATTTAATAACTTTTCTCTGTGCTGCCTATGTACATGCTCCCATTATTTCACTTACCAAATTATACTTACTTCTTTCTGTATTTGCACTGCCTTGAAAGACTGTCTATTTCTTGATAAACACTTACACATCTGTGTATGCCATAAATTAAGCTTTTATGAACTCTGCCACAAACAAAAATTTTAAAAACTTAGCTGGCAAAGTTTTAAAAACTATTAAAAACTTTTTTTTCAAACTTTTAAAGATTTTTTCAAATTCAGTAGTAGTTCAATAATTTTATGAAACTTACTTTTTGACTCCTATAAATCAATATAATAATTTAAAATTATTTTGGAGCCAAAGAAATTAAAATAGCTGCTTGCAAGCCAAAGCATATGAAAGCAAAATATTTAGACTAAATTTCCAAATATCTAAATTAGCTAAGTACTACTCTCAGAGGGAAAAAGCAACTTATAAAAGGAAAGAACTAGATATGTGTGTGTATGTATATAAATATCTATCTTAATAGCCATTTTGAAAATGTTGAGTAGTATATGTAGAAGGCTTAATGGCATTCACTTAGATCCAAAGTCACTCTGAACCACAAGCCCAAGTAATTAAGAGGACTTACATGCTGTAGGAGTGAATGACACTGGCCTGGGTCCTCCAGGATTTATTGGTGGGAGAGGTGGCATGGTGGGAGGTGAGGATCTTGACTGTATCTTCACTTCCACAGGCGACCCAGGCATTGCTGGAACCCTTTTCTCAGGACCAACTGTAAAGAATGGAAGGAATGGGAATCAGAATTTTCTATAAGATGATAAAAAGTGACAACAATTTGAAATACCAATATATTTTCCTAGAGGATTGAGAAGTTAAAAAGATGCTTACTTAGTATAATAGGCTAAATGGTAGCCCCCAAAATATGTTCACCTCTTAATACCTTAAACTGTGAATATTTCTTTATTTGGAAAATGGGTCCTTGAAGATGTAATTAAGTTAAAGAACTTGAGAGGATGAGATCATCCTGGATTATCTAGGTGGTTTCTAAATCTAATATAAATGATGTTCTTATAAGAAGAGGAGAAAAGACAGAGACATATACCCAGAGGAAGACTACGTGAAGACATACACAGCCTCACCCAGTGAACACCATGTAACAACAGAGGCAAAGACTGGAGTGGTGCCATCTATAAGCCAAGGAATATCAAGGATTGTCAGCAACCACCTAAAACTAGGAGACAGGTATAGAACAGATTGCTCCACTGAGGCCCCAAGAAGTAATCAACCCTGATGATACCTTGAACTGTGAGAGAATAGTATTGTCTGAAGCCACCCAGTCTAGGGCACTTTGTTAAGGCAATCCTAGGAAACTAACAAGGCAGCAAGTTCAGGAGTCAATAGTGAGGACAGTGGTTGAGAAAGGAAGAAATCATGTTATAAATCCAGCTTACCTCAACTGCGTTCTTTCTTTACTTCCTATAAATTAACTAAAGTAGTGGGGGAGTGGGGAGAAGGCTAATGTGGTACTGTCCAGATTACTGAGCATCAAGTGCACGGCATGGAAAATCAGCTGTATATAAATTACTATAAATGATGAAATAACAAATGTGTATATAAATCAATAATTCTAAGTAATAAAAAAGAAGTGAAGTCAGTATCTCTGATAGCAGGAACGTCACTTATGATGTATAGTGTCCAAAAAAAAGAAAAGTACACTGACCAATTTTCATTAAATTTTATCTTGTTAAAAAAAACAAAACCAAAAACAGAAAGAAATGAGAGCTTATTCTAAACTAAAGCACAGGGTACTTCATCCTTCATCTATGGGGACAATTCATAACAAGCAGTGTTTTAACACCAGATAGCAACAAATTCCAGAGAGATTAGATAGATTAAATTTAATGACATTAAAATTAGGTCTGAGCTAATATGGGTAAGACATGAAAATGAAGAATAATACTCCAATATCTTCAAAAACTTATTTTTTCCCAATAAAGGGAACTTATTACCTTCTTGGTTAATCATAGGGCCAAGGCTACCATAATCACATTTAAATTGAGCTATATTCGTCTATATTCCAAACTTTTCACTTAAGTACCATGTATTTACTCTCCAATAGCTGCTGATTTCGATTTAAAGTACAAGACATGGAGCCCAAAGGTTCAAATGAGAATGTTAAAGCAAAGTTTTCTTTCACTGAGATCACAGCGATAAACAGAATACATATAAAAGCATTCCTGACGCTGGCAACAAGGCACATCTTTGCACATTCAAGGGCACCTTCTAATGAGGAAAATATCCCCAAATATTATTTGTATGCTTCATTCAGTTTGCAGTGGTCATATTTGGGGAAGAGATATAATGAATATAGAAAGTCAGTCAAGGAAGCAGTGCCCCCAAGTTACAAATCCCCTGACAAAAACATGCAGCTCTCTGAGAGTCATGGGGGCAACACTCTGCTAGCCCTTCCCATCTCTCTGGTCCAGGACATTTTCTTTGTAAAATTGATGGCCGTCCTGTCTGATTAGTGGACTAATTAGCTATTGCGTTTGCCTTTTTTTTCTTGACAGTGCTTTCTCAATGCCCTTCAAAGAACAGTTGACTTGTTTCCAGCTCTTCCATCTGGGGCCCAGCTTTCTGCAGGGTGAGGGGAGAAAGGAAGGAAGGAACTGACAGTTGTCTCACACTGTTATGTGTTGTATACAGTGTGCAACAACCTGGAGGGAGCCTTTCTTCAGACCACCTGCCTTTACAGCAAGGGCGCCAAAGGCCTGAGGAGGGCTTAACAGTGAGATGTGTTTTAACACTCAGCACTTGGCAGAGTGAAAAACTCAGAGCAGCCCAACTGCAGAATGAACACTGAATTACATTCCAACTGAAAGCTTGGATATTGGGCAAAATCCAGACTCCAGAGCACTGTTTACAGATAAAAACTACTCATCTCTTATTCACGTCACTACTCACAAACCTGCAACACTAGTGTTATTCCTCATGTTTCAAGCAACAACACTGTCTAGTAGGAAAAGCACGCGTACAGAGACTGAGAGGTTTGGTGTGAATCCTCATTCTATTACTAACAACCCACGTGACTTTTACCAAATCACTTCACCTTTCTGGGCCTCATTTTCAACATATATAAAATGAGAGATAGTAAGACCTACCTGGCAGGAAAGATGTGAGGATTATAGATAATACCTAATACCTTAAAAAAGGTACTCAAGAAACAACAACGATGATTAGAAAACTATGAAGACTAGTGTCAAGTCCTGATTTCATAACTAGCCTCATGCCTATGTCCAAGTGAATATTAGCATTTGCTCCTCATGGAAAATGGGTATACTATCAACAATCCATGTGACTTCAGAGACATTGCACAGAATGATCCAAGAATTAAGAGTTGCAAAAATACCAAGTACAATATAAGGTGGTATATTTGTTGGAAGCTGAGTGGCAGGAATGCACATCATGGTGTGAAAGCTCTAGCCTGCTTTATAACCTGACAAATTCAGCAGCTGCTCAGATGGTGGATAAGAAGTACACTCCATAACAAGCATTTTAACCCTGCTTGGTGGCCAATGCATGCCTTAATGTCATCATATTTACAGTGACTTCATTTCTGAATTTTTATAAAACTGATGTTTTATAAAACATTTAGTTGAATCCCTTGAAAGAACCATATTTTAAGCTCTTTTCAATTCCAGAGAACCTTAGATAAAGTTCAAGGAGAAGAAATTTCTTTTTCTTAAGAGTGACTTGTGCCCATAAACACCACAGCTCCAACCATCAAAGAGATGAATACAGTCCTAGAAAATTAAAATAACTCTTAGTTTTATCCAAAAGGTTCAACTTGATTCAAAATATAGACTCTAAGGTACAAAGTAACTGATAATTTACTCTAAGAGTCTGTGCTTTCGTTATTTTCAATATTTGGAAAATAGGGAAATATGGCCACATGCATTTTCAAAATCGCTGATGCTTCAAAGCCTGACTACATAAAGATAAAGCCAAACAACTTGAGCTAAAAAAGAGGAGGAAACATGGAAAACAATGTCAGGATGATGATTTTACCTCTTCATTGTATATAATTTGCTAAGGATGTCATGCAAATAGAAAACCAAAGAAAGAGAACAAAATAATAAAAAGTTCTCCATGTGAGAGGAGTGCTATTTTTTCCTACATAGGAATTTGAAGAATCAAACATGAAACTAAAGAGTAGAATTATTCTGTAGCACTAAAAGAAGTAATACTAAAGACAAACATAAACATCCCAGACAAGCGCTACCTGAGAAGAATCCTGCATAATAAATTGCTCACAAATGAGGGTATTTACAAATTATAAACCGCTTTTTCTTTACAGTTTTTAAAAAATTACTTTGAGGTTGACAAAGGAACAATAAATAGAAGAAGTATAAATATGAGAAGAAAAATGCAGTTATGTGAGGGGAAGGGCACCCACAAGCAACTGGAAAGAAAGGAAACTCTCAGGGCTGCAAGGGGGAAGAATGTTTAGGTGAAAGAAGGAGAACTTGATGTGAAGGATGCTCTATCACTTATTTGTTGTGTGACTATGGTTTTCTTCATCTGTCCCTGGGGGTAACACTTGTAATACAGGGTTACTGTGAGGGGAACCATAACCTATGTAATAATAGCTGGTAAACACAGCAGACACTCTTACACATTTACTTCAATCAGATTAAAAATCTACTAGAGTGCTCATTTCAGCAGCACATATACTAAAATTGGAATGATACAGAGAAGATTAGCATAGCCTCTGTGTAAGGATGACATGCAAATTCAGGAAGCATTCCATATTAAAAAAAAAAAAAACTACCAGAATTAATAATTTTATTTGGCCACTGAGATGTTTATCTATGCTGAGCTCTAGGTATAAGAAGGTAGAAAGTCAAGCACTCCTGATTATCATCCCTGAGGAAAATTAGCTGAATATATAAATCTGTCAGATGCATAGTACAGGAACACTGATCATTCCAAACAGGTTGACCAAGGAAGCCATTACCATCTGTTTCTTTAAAACAAATCAAACTAAGAAACAATTGTGACAGTTTAAAGAATTATTTTGTGGGACAGAAGCAAAGGTAGATAGTTCTCTTCTGTATATATATAAACATACATTTATATCATTCAAAAGTCAATGCTATAAAAAGAAATACTCCCTGCTCTTGTCCCTACATACCCCATCTCATAGGCAACCATTTTAATCTGTTTCTTGTGTATCTATCCATTTTTCCTCTGGGAACAAATGAGCAAATATATTACCCCACCCCTATTTATACAGAGGCAGCATAGTTACATTGAACTGAGTATCCCCAATAATGGCATTTCTGTAGCCCTGCCTTTTGCAATGCATCAGGAAATGGGTCTATCTCCCTATCCCCTGAATCTGGCCAGGCCCTCTGATTTGCTTTGGACAATATAATGTGATAGAAATGACAGAGTACCAGTTCTACACCTGTCTTGGAACCTTTAACCTGCCATGAAAGCAAATCCAGACTAGTTTCCTGGAGGATGAGGCCACATGGAGCAGAAATGAGCTGTATCAGCATACAAGGCCAGCTGATCCCCAAACATGTGAAAGCCTAACCTAATGAGTCTGATCTGCAGTTAGCTGATTGCAGACATATGAATGAGTGAGCACAACTAAGAGCAAGAGAATTTCCTGACTCACAGACTCATAAGCAAAAATAAATAAATAAAAAGCTTATTGTTTTAGGCCACTAAGTTTTAACATGGTTTGTTATATAGCAGTAGACCAATAGGTAACTGATCTATACCACATACAAACTGTACTGCTCCTTGGTTTTTTGTTTCATTTTATAATTTCACAGTATATCCTGAAATTTTTAATTCCACAACCCTGTTTTTTTTTTTTTTGATAGATGCATGATATTCCATCATGGGGGTGTACCACAGTTTCATTTAAACAATCCTCTATTGATAAATAATTGCATTGTTTCCAATCATTTGTAGCTGAATTTTGAGGCTCTCTAGATCCCATGCTACTGATTGCCCTGTATTTGCCAGGCTTTGGGAAAGAGATAAAAGAAGACAGGGTCCTGAGTTATGGGAAAGACAGATAAATTTAAATGTGTACAAAATACTAAGAAAGTAAAATAGAAGCATTACTTACTTATGAAAGCCAGGGAAGTCTTTATAAACCATTAAGTAGTTTACGGGGAAGGCTACATGGGCTTTCCAGGCAGCACATAAGGACAAAAGCATGAAGGATATAGTTTGAACAGTGCCCCTAAAGTTGGGATGAGAACCAAGAAAAAAATCAGGAAAAAGGTTTTCTTGACCATTTTCTCTTTAACCATTGCCAAGCATAGGTAAATGTTCTAAATGTGTAACTATAAGATGAGAAGCATTTCCAAAACTAACTATTTTAATCTGCTAAAGATAGAGGAAAGAACATCAAAATTACTGTTGCACTTATAGCCTTATAAGGCTGGCTAAACGGATGATGGGCATAGTATATGCTTAAGCATGAGCATTTCCCATCCTTGTAGCTCTGCCACAAACCTGACAACTCATGCAACTTTCTAATAACATGCAGGCTTCATATGCAGAAATAGCCAGCAATAAGTTTATAATGACAGATAAGTTATTATTCAACAAAAACTGAGGCATAAGAACTCATGTAAAGAAATTGCAAGAAAATATTTTACAAGGGACCCTGAAGACAGAACTCAAAACAACATGAATGCTTTACCATATACTAACAACAGGGATTGAAAAAACAAATTTTTCCATTCCACATTCATAAATACACTGGAAAATTAATTTATCTAACACATTTCTACAGCTCACGGATCAGCAGCAAGCTTTTTCTACAAAGGGCAAGATAGTTAAGTATTTTGGCATTTTGGACCATATGGTCTCTGTCACAACTATTCAACTCTGCTGTGGTGGCACATTAGACAATACAAAAAGGAATGGGCTGTGTTCCAACAAAACTTTATTTGCAGACAAGCAATGGGTGCCATAGTTCGCCAATCTCTGCTATGGTTGATTTAAAAACTGGAAACATTCAGATGTCTAATTCTTACTTTTTTATTTCTATGCCTATAAAATCTTTTTCACAGCATCCACTGAAGTGGTTCATCTGAGTAACATTTTTATTTTCTTAAGATTAGGTATAAAGAGACCTTTACTTATTGATCTCCAAGGAAAATAACATAGAAAAATTATTTTAAAAACAGAAAAAAATTACATAAAGAGCACATTAAACACAGAACACTAACAACATGAAGTCAGAGCTGAGGAGTTGTAAAAATGAGGCTATTTATCTGATGTTCTTCCAAAAATCAGAGAAACTTAAGAACTTCAAAGATGACCAGCATACCTTTGAAGGACCATTTGTTTCATGATTATGCTAATTTCCTCCTTAGTCATTCCTCTTTTCTCTATCTTCTACCAGTGCAATCTGACACCAGATATAGAGATACCCAAAACATATAAATAACTCTAAAAACTTGATAGTAACAAACAACACAATTTAAAGAATGTGCAAAAAAGATTTAAAGAGACAATTCCCAAAAGAAGATATACAAACTGCCAATAAAGACATAAAAAGATGCATGACATACTAGCCATCAAAGAAGCACAAATTGTAACACATCTACAAGAAGGAACACACTACTGATATATGATGCATCCAACACCATGGATGATTACCAGAAGTACTAGACCAAGTGAAAAATGCCAGACACAACAAAACTACATACTGTATTATCCTATTTATATGAAATTTTAGACAAGACAAAATTAGTGACAAAAAGCAGATCGGTGCCTGGGACTGATGTGAAGAAACTGAATACAAAGGAGGACATTAGGTGGCATGATAAATCTTTTTATGGTGATGGAAGTATTTCATATCTGATTGTAATGGCACTAACACACTATATATACATTGCTAAAACTCAAATTGTATATATTAAATGGGTGAACTTTATTATACATAAATTATACCACAACAAGGCTGAGAAAATTAGCAAACCAAATCCAATAATGTATTTTTTTAAAATCACAATCATGTAAAGTTTATCCAAGAATGTAAGTATAACTTAGTGTTAGAAAATTCAGTAATTCGCCATATTAACAGATTTTTTTAAAAGACCTTAAAATTACCTCTATAATTACAGAAAAGCATTTGATAAAACCCAACTTCCACTCATGAATATGAATAAAACTAGAAATAGAAGATCAATTCCTTAACTTGATAAAGGGTCGCCTCTAAATACCCATATACTTATTGGTGAAATATTATAAGCAATGCCCTTCCACTCTGAAAGATAAAGATGTCCAGTATTAATGCTTGTATTCAACTTCTACTCAAGAGACAAGCCATAGCAGCATGATAGTTAATCAACCCTAATGGATAGAAGGATTGGAAAGAAAAAACTATCATTTTGTACACAGTGGATGACTTTCTATATAGTATCAAGAGACTCTACCACCCATTATTAGAATTAACATGCAGGTTCAGCAACGTTACTAGATAAAAGTCCTACATTTTAAAAATTAATTTCATTCCTATACACCAGAAAATAAACAATAATTTCAAAAGGATATGACTATACAACAAAAATTAAACCACCTAGGAATAAATCTAACACAAGATACATAAAGCCTTTATAAAGCATATAAGTAGACTGAAAGTCATAAAAGGAGACTTACATAATTGGAAAGATCTATCATGCTGATGGATGGGAAGACTTACTACCACTAACTATTTTCTCTTTATTTTAATGATAAATTCAAAGCAATTCTTATCACATGCCAGCAAGACTTTTGGTGTAACTTGAAGAGCAATTACTACAATTTATGTGTAAGAGAAACAGGTTAAATGTACAGCAACAGAGAACACACAACTAAACTGTGGCATATTCTTAAGTGAAACAGTCAATACTATTAAAATAATTTAATGAAACTAGAGCTATATGTATCAAAAGGATAAACAATGTAGCAATATTGGGTAAAAAGGGTATGTTGCAGGAAAAATATGGGTAGTACAATACTTTCATAAAGTCTAAAACCATTAAAAAATTTACATATGATAAAGAATTTATTTACATATGATATATTTACACATGTAAATGTAGTAAAATATTTTTTCAAAGCAAGAAAATAATAAACATCAAATTCAGGATAATGACTACTGCAAAGGGAAGAAAAGGAACGGATCAGGCACAGTTAAATTGTAGTTCAAATGTTTCACTTCAAAAGATCTGAAGTAAATTTTAAGATAAAACATTAAAATTTGACAAAGCTAAGAGTGACAAAGCACATGAGTGTTTGTTATACTGTGCTTTTTTCTTATTTTGTCTACTTGAAATACTTCTTAAGAAATGGGGAAAATGGTCATAACGCAGGAAGAAACTACTTACAAGGCTGTTATAGTGGGAGATGATTGTGGACTGGGAGAGGAGTAGCAATGGGAATTGAAAAAGGGGGTAGATTTCAAAAATATTTAGAGTTAGAATAAATAGGATTTGTTGATTGATTACATACAGTAAATAAGTTAGGGAACAACTGGAATTATTGGCCAAGGTAGAGGCCACCAGAGGGAGGATGAATATGTCAGAGGGGAGAAATGATGAGTTCAGTATTGGCCATACTGCTTTCATGATGCCTCTGAGATAGCCAATTGGAGGTTCCTAAGTGATAAATTAAAAAGTTTAGAGTTGAATAGTCTGGTCTAGAATTGGGAGTTACCAGTATAAAAATGAGGAAATTATGGCTATGAGAAGTTGAAAAAAAAAAAGATGTGATGTTTGAAAATAAAACTAAATTAAATTATGCCTGCTGATTTTTATTCTATTAACTTTCACTTCATTTTCAGTATTGATTAAGAATAGCTAGTGACTGGAGATGCTGCTTCAGGGAAGATCCCCAGTGTTCAGTATTACGTGCTGCAAATAATAAACCCTTCCTTCTTGGGTGGGAGGGTATAGTTAGTGACTATTATACACTACATGTATGTTTGCACATTAGTAGTTTATTCAGATCTTCTTCAAGCTGTTAATCAGTTTCTTTGGATTAGTGATATAGTAATAGATTTACAACATGTTTACAAGCTCCTCACGTTCACCATTTCCCACATTCTGCAAATAATCCATATTGTTTCACATAACATTCTCTTTGCATTTCTCTTTTCTTTTCAGTTCCCAGTTCTGGACAGCCAGGCTGAGTCACCCATGTCCATCTCCTGTCTAGCAAAGCCCTTTCAGAACAATACCATTCACAGGAAAAACACAAACAGGACAACAAAGGAGGACAGAAAAAAGAACATGGTAAGAAAGGTGTTACTTTGGGGTCGGGAGGGGGGTGAGGGGAAAGAGTGAATAGCTTAGTGGTATAGTGCAAGCTTGGTGTGCACCAGGTCCTGGGGTCAATTCCCAGTGCCTCTGTGGGGAGGAGGTGGGGAGAAAGGTGTTACTTTCCTAGAATGGAATATGAAAAAGGGTACAGTTGCTTTTTATGGAACTGTTTTTTTTGTTGTTGTTGTTATGTTAGTTTGGCTGCTGGAAGAAAGTATCACAGACTGTGTAGGTTAAATAACAGAAATTAATTTTCTCACAATTCTGGAAGCTAGAAGTCTGAGAGGTGTTGTCAGGGTTGGTTTCTTCTGAAACATCTTTCTTTGGCTTGTAAGTAGTTGTCTTCTCCCCATGTCTTCACACAGTCCTCCCTCTGAAGATATCTGTGTCTGGGTTCTCTTATAAGGAGACCAGTCGTACTGGATTAGGACCAACCCTAACGACCTCATTTTAACTTAATTACCTCCTTAAAGACCCTACCTCAGAATTCAGTCACATTCTGGGGTATTGAGTGGTTAGAGGACTTTAACATATGAATTTTCAGGGGACACAAATCAGCCCTATAATAGTGGATGTAGGGAGAGATGAAGGAAACAATTAAGTTAAGGAGGTTGAGCAGGTTTTCCTGAATTGAATTTTAGTAGTCTCTCATTCACTCACTTGAAAATAACTGAATGCCAATAAGGTATCCTACTGCTAAGGATAGAGCAATACATAAAAGAAGACAGAGATCAAGGAACAATTCGGAGTTTTTTAGCCTGAGCAAGTGGAAGGACAGAGATGCTATTTACCCGGAAAAGGGAAAATGTGACAGGAGGTGTAGTTTGAGACCAAGACTAAGTTTGAAATGCCCAGGAGATATTCAAATTGGGATGCTCAATAGGCAGCTGGATATAAAAGTCTGGAGATGAGGCCTGTGGTGGGAAAGTCTGAGCTCGTGACTAAATGTTGTCAAATGATGATATATAGACGCTATTTTTTTTATTAAAATTTTTTTTTGTTTTTTTGGGGGGAGAGGTAATTAGGTCTGTTTGTTTGTTTGATGGCAGTACTGGGGATTGAACCCAGGCCCTTGTGCATACTAGGCACACACTCTACCACTGAACTGTACCCTCCCCACTGTAGATGCTATTTAAAGCTCGATATATCAGAGGAAGTGAGCATAGAGTAGAGGTTCAAGGACTGATCCTTAGGTACTCCAATTTTGAGGGATCATGGAATATGAGAAGAAACTAAAAAAGGAGACTGAAAACGAGCAGCACTATGTCAAGTTATTATGCGGTACACCTTAAACAGAGCTGTATGTCAATTATATCTCAATAAAACTGAAAAGAAAATTAAGTAAAAAAGAAAGAAAATGAGCAGCCAGGGAAATGGGGAAAAAACAGAAGTCAAGTAAAGAGCATATCTGCCAAGCTATAGGCAATGTGATTTTCAAAATTAGATATACAAATATTCATATAGGAATACATTCTAGCTGTCTAGGTTATTATAGGGATTAGACCTATGATTAAGAAAATACCTTTAAAACCAATTATTTTAAAACTTTGGCTTTTGTCAAAGCATCAACAAACAAGAACACAATTATAAAGAAGGTTAGAACAAATATTATTTGTAGCAAAGGATACAGAAGCATTTAAGAGACTACGCATAGACTTCACTCTAGAACTTAAATTGGAACAAGTCGGGCACAAAGGCTAAAGAGCTTTAGGCCAGATAAAAAAGTTAATACATAATTTTCCTTCTCCCAATTTAAGACTGTATCTTAGCTGAAACAGAATATATAATAAATATGAAAAAGATAGTTTGCAGCAAAAGGTAAGAAAAGGACTGTCTGACAAAAGGAATAAATTCCAAACCAGCTGGAGATTTAAGTCCTTGAAGAGTCAAAGGCAGGCTATTACAGAATAAAGAAGACTGGCATGAAACAAGATGTGACTGAATCCTGATTGTTCTGCTAATTTATCAGCTGTGGTACCTTGGACAAGTCACTCCAGAGCCCTGCTTTCCTCATCTGTAACATGGAAGGAAGGGAGGTGTTTGAAAGGCCAATAAAATAACAATTAAAGTGCTCTGTCACACTATTCTATTGTAAGATATTATTAGACAGCTATCCATCAGGAATGTATTAACAATCATTACATCACTTTATGTCGAAAGTAACTAAAGGGTCTCTTCAAATGCTAATGATTTTGATATTTAAAGATACGTTGTAATTGCCTGCCAATATCAAAACCCTGTTGATAACCTTAATGTAAGTTAAAAGCAGCAGCAACACAGCTGACTTCATAATGTAAATAGGGAAAAGTAAAATACGGATTGCTGCTTCCCAGCTCCAACAAGTGTTTATTTGGAATAATACAGTTATCTATTCCAACTGTACACCATCTGTTTCAAGTCTCCATCAAGTTAATATTTCTCACATGAACAGAATGACTTAAAATTATATTTGATTAGCATGTTGCCTTGCCATGGGGGGTACCCCTATCACAATCGAAACCTCAACCTCAACACTGTGCAACAATTACTGTTCTGGCCAAACACATGCAAAGTCAGGTAACTCAGAGGGTTGAGACTATCAGAGAATAAGCTAACTCCAAACTTCTTGGTCAAATAAAATCCTTCCTACATTTTTTTTTTTCCTGTAGACAGGGAGAAATGATAATTTTCTCACACAGCTAGTTAATGGCTTTCCTAAAATTCAAACCCAGTGGCGTCTCTTGTTCCACTTACTGATGCATCTGTGCTACAATTTCTTTGGGACACAGATCCTTCTAGAATACAGCAGTAAATCCCGACAGCTCAACTCTAAAACATATCAAAATATATTACTTTTCCCATCTCCACAGTTATACTTTAGCTGAAGCTACTGCCAACTGTCACCTGTACTACTATAACTGCCTAACTAATATTTCTGCTTCTGCTTTTGTCCCTTCCAATCCATTCTCCATATAACAGCCAAAGTGCTGATTTTTCAGATCTTGTCACAGAGCTATTTAAATTCCTCTAATGGCTGCCCAGTGCTCTTACAATAAAATACAAACTCTTCACCTTGGCTTAAATGCAATGATCTACTCAAATGTTTTCTCACTGTGGTCTGGGAACCCTTCAGGGTTCTGGAGGGTCAAAGCAATTTTAATTAAAAAAAAAATAGGTTATCTGCCTTCTTTAATCTTACTCCTTTATGAGTGTACAGTGGCTTTTACCAGTGACTACATGGTAAGTGATACCATAAGAGACTCAATGCAGAGCAGACATGAGAATCCAGTTATCTTCCACTCCAGTCATTAGAGAGATTTTCAAAACTGCTAACAGAGCCACTCTTGTATTACTTTAAAAATATTTTCAAACGACAGCAGCATGTAAATCAATGAAGCTAGAATACTCCCTTACACCATACACAAAAATAAACTCAAAATGGATCAAAGACTTAAACATAAGACAAGATACAATAAATCTCCTAGAAGAAAATACAGGCAAAACATTATCTGACATACATCTCAAAAATGTTCTCCTAGGGCAATCTACCCAAGCAATAGAAATAAAAGCAAGAATAAACAAATGGGACCTAATTAAACTTACAAGCTTCTGCACAGCAAAGGAAACTGTAAGTAAAACAAAAAGACAACCTACAGAATGGGAGAAAATTTTTGCAAATGAAACCGACAAAGGCTTGATCTCCACAATATATAAGCAGCTCATACAACTTAATAAGAAAAAAACAAACAACCCAATCCAAAAATGGGCAAAAGACCTAAACAAGCAATTCTCCAAGGAAGAAATACAAATGATCAATAGGCACATGAAAAAATGCTCAATATCACTAATTATCAGAGAAATGCAAATCAAAACTACAATGAGGTATCACCTCACATCAGTCAGAGTGGCCATCATTTAAAAGTCCACAAATGACAAATGCTGGAGGAGCTGTGGAGAAAAGGGAACCCTCCTTCACTGCTGGTGGGAATGCAGTTTGGTGCAGCCACTGTGGAAAACAGTATGGAGACTCCTCAAAAGACTAGGAATAGACTTACCGTATGACCCAGGAATCCCGCTCCTGAGCATATATCCAGAAGGAACCCTACTTCAAAAAGACACCTGCACCCCAATGTTTATAGCAGCAATATTTACAATAGCCAAGACATGGAAACAGACTAAATGTCCATCAACAGATGACCGGATGAAGAAGAGGTGGTATATCTATACAATGGAATACTATTCAGCCATAAAAACCGACAACATAACACCATTTGTAGCAACCTGGATATTGCCATTCTAAGTGAAGCCAGAAAGAGAAAGAAAAATACCATATGAGATCGCTTATATGTCGAATCTTAAAAACAAAACAAAACAAAACATAAATACAAAACAGAAACAGATTCATAGACACAGAATACAAACTTGTGGTTGCCAAGGGGGCGGAGGGTGGGAAGGGACAGACTGGGATTTCAAAATGTAGAATAGATAAACAAGATTATACTGTATAGTACAGGGAAATATATACAAGATCCTGTGGTAGCTCACAGCGAAAAAAAATGTGACAATGAATATATGTATGTTCATGTATAACTGAAAAATTGTGCTCTACACTGGAATTTGACACAACATTGTAAAATGAGTATAACTCAATAAAAAAATGTTAAAACAAAAAACACCGCAAAGCTTTCCTAATTCTGTATTTGGTAACATAACATGTCTGGGTTAAAAGAGATAATGTAAAACATGAAAGTCATGTTTCAGATGCTTGTTTTTGCTAACAAAAACTTCACTTTAAGTTAAACATACATTCTGACAATTCAGATCATACATAATAACTTTTTGGGTACAAGGAAGAAGAAATTATTTGACATCACAAATCTGATAAATTTGTCTATTCATTTCCTTACAGATAATAGGTCTCCAAGCTTAGATTTTCTGCCATTGCACTTTTTAGAGTACACTTTTATTGAAATCCAAAATACACACAGAAAAGACTGTAAACTATTATGCGCAGAAATAGATTAATTTTAATAAAATAACCCTATCAATTTAATCAGCATTCAGATCAAGAAATAGAATAGCAGGACCCAGGAGGACTCATACTTCTTCCCACCATCACTACCGCCCCCACCCCCAGGCATTACTCATTCTGCCTTTGAAACCATGTACCTCTTCTACACTCTTTGCACATAATATAAATGGACTCATACAATATGTACTATTTTTACCTGATTTGCTCAACATTGTGATTTTGAGACTCATGTATTTTGTTAGTATAGTGTGCATTTTTACTGCTGAATAATATTCTCTTGTATGATATACCACTATTTATCCATTTGTGGTTGATTTTGAGTTGTTTCTAATTTTAACCATTTTGAACACTATTTTCATGAATATTCTTGCATATATCTTTCAGAAAGTTTATGTACATCCCATTCAGATATTGCCACAATAACATTGTATAATGAACTGACACAAATCACTTTTTTATGTGATAAAAAACATTGACTTTACTCTCAAAAATTTTTTTTTCATAAAAATGTTATTTATATTAAGACATAATGGGAATTAATGTTTTAAAAATCTTATTTTAAATTCTGATGGGAACGTGTGTGTGCGCAAGCACATGCGTGTTATCTCCCATAAAAAAAAAAATGTTCTTTGGGGTTCTTAGCAATTTTTAAAGTGCAAAGAGATCCTGAAACCAAGAGTTTGAGAACTGCTGACATAGCCCAAGCATATCTCTCTATCTCATCCCCTACCTGTCCTGTCCTCATTATGCATTAGCTTTGCTGACCCTGTTTCTACTTCCCAAATACAAGAACTTTCACTTTAGTGACTTCGCTCAGGCTATTCCCTTGGCCCTTGTTTATTCTGCTTGACTGATACCCACCTTTGGGGAAATAAAGGCTTTGTCTATTTCTCTACCATACTCTGAATGCCTAAAGTAGGCAACACCAAATCACAATGTGTCCAAAATGACACAACCTTCAAGCTTTGCTGGACTTAAATTACCTTCTCTTTCACACCTCCCCACTTTCAATGAGCCAACACGACCTTTTCACTTCTACCTCTTCATACTCATCTTCAACCCTCTCTCTACTGTCAAGAGCCTTAGATTAGTCCCTCATTTGTCTAACTGGATCTTCTCTGGGATTCAACCTATTCTGCACTTTCCTACCAGGTACACATTTTAACAAGAATTCCCATTCTATGTTGTTATTTTTTCCCTCAAACTGACCTTCATGGTTCACAGTCCCTAAACTCTGATACTCACTAGCATCCATTCTCATGAACAGTTCTATATCCCAATTAGGAGGTTCTCCTCTAAGTCATGGTCATTCTGTCTCCATTTTCTAGAACTCCTTCCCCCTTCCCTAGATGCATTAAAATCTTTCACAATGTTTCTGTTCCAAATTGTTGGTCCTGTTTTCACTATCTGTCACCATGTTAGGACACCACCAAGCAAGAGTTAACAACTGTTAGTTGATGAAAAGGGAGAAAAAGACATAAAAGGTAATTATGCCCATTCAGTCTGTTGAAGCATGATGTTAACACAGCACAAGTATAAGCAAGTTATGCTTATTCTAACTCTAGGCCACAGACTGTCCTATCAATCTTAAAAATTCACACTTTATTTGACACTAGGGAGATAAAGTAAGTATGAAGATAGAGCTATATAAATCTATTAATACCACCTTAAAAAAATTACTCCTCAAAAATATGTGTACATCACACATATAATGAAGATAGTATACTGTTATATAAGTCATGAATCTATTAATTGTGTTAACTATAAAGAAGCTGAATATCCATGTTTTTAGATTGATGGGGAATATCACAGACTAGTGCAGACAACAGATTTTTTGTTCATATAACTCTCTCCTCCAAAAGCCCTTCCATCCCAAAGATGCTGTATTTATCTAGGTCCATCCTCCCCCAAATATACACAGCTGTTACTCTTACAGATTGAAAAGTATTAAATTTTAAAACGCTGTCAACTTTTGCTATTTTAATTATATTCTATTAAGTAAAAATGCTTGCCCAATACAAAGGCATATGTGCCCAGTTTCATCTTTCAAATAGTAAGGTAACTACCAAGTTAACTGGGACTTAAATTTTTTTTTCTAAATTACATTACCATGCTCAATTAACTTAGATATACAAATATTTTTCTTTTCTGTACATATTTATTCTTCAAACATTAAAAAGAGCTTTCCAATGTTAGGACTCCACTTGGTTCCATGCCCCTCAATATCTGAAAAATTGATTCCCATATTCCCCTAGTCTGAAGAATAGCCAGCCAGTCTATTAGTTTCTGCCTTGGGGTAGATTACCACAAAAAACAGAACCGCAGACCTGGGAATACCAGAGACCAAAGATCAAGCTTTCTTCCAAGATGGAAAGCCCCTGGACAACCTTCCTGACTGGCTGACATCCAGCTTCTTTTAGGGAACTTTGAGCATTTTATAAACAAGGAAACTGAGACTGCAGGAAGAACTATTCCTACCAAGAGCTAGAAAAGTAGCAGAGCCTCAATTTGAATCCTGATCTGTCTAAAAAATCCAGAGACCTTGTTTTTTCTATCACTGTTTATCACATCCCTAACATTAGCAAGCATAGCACCTGCCATTGCTGGATAACTAAGAAGTGGTTCTTGGCAATGGTCACTAACTGATAATGGTCTGTCTTCTGGAGTTTTACTAATGTGAAATATTTGAAGAAAACTATCTCATCACAACTAATCAAAAGACAAGTGCTTATGCAAACCCACCACACCTCATATTCCTGCTGCACATAGAGAAGCCAAGAGAAAAGTGAAGCTACATGTGTTTGAGTCAATCTGGTTTCTAGTAGTTTATTTATTAAATTTTCTTTCTGGAGAAGTAAATACTTTAAAACAATCACAAAAACAAACTAGCTGAGAGTTTGATGGTTCCTTTAACTATTTTCTGGAAGTTCTTTGTGGGCAGGACAATGGGATTACAGACAATTTTGAGTTTATGAGCAGAAGTCCCCCTAAGTCATGTCAAAATATGCACTGAATTTTGGTTATTAGAGAAAGCTTCTGGTGAATCCACGTGTAAGGCAATGATTCTTTCTATAACATTATAAAACTTAACACAAATTCACATATTTTCTAAGTGTAGGTGTTTGCATAGGATTTCATAACACAGGGCTGTGTTGCCCAATTATGGTAGCCATTTAGCCACATATGGCTAATGAGCACTTGACTAATGTGGCTAATGATGTAGACTGAGATGTGCTGTAAATAAAACCATGCCAAGGTTAAAAGTTTTAGTACTAAAAAAAAGAATGTAAAATATCTCAACTGTTTTTATAATGAGTATAGGTTAAAATGATCTTTTAGACATATTACATATATCATTATAAGTAATTTCAAGTTTTCTTTTTTTAATAAAGCTACTGGAAAATTTTACATATTTGGCCCCCCATTTGTACATTATATTTCGATTGGACAGCTCTGATGTAGGAATATAACAGTGATAGGAAAAACAAGGTCTCTGGATTCAGAAAGATTAGGGTTCAAACTGAGGCCTGCTACTTTTCCAGCTCTTTGATAGTAGAAATTGTTCCTCCTGAAAAGTCTCATTTTTCTTGTTTATAAAATGCAATCCATACTGTCCAGCTACCAGGGCTGCTGTTGACAATCAAATGAAGTAAAAATAGAAAAATCTAGTACAAAATCCATGCCACAGAAACAAATATATATATATATATATTATATATATATATTTTGTTTCAAGAGAAATCTGGACAATGATGACCTCACACTGTTTGAGCTGAGCAATTAAGGTAGGATAGTTTGGTTTATACTTTTTCAGAATGCAAGCTCAAAATAAAGAGAATTCACATAACCAACCATCTTACGGGCCAAAATTGTTGCAAATGTAATAAGATACATATGTAAACAAGATGCTTTATTACAATGTATCTGGGGGAAGTGGTATCAGATTAATATTCCCACAATGGATAAAGACTACAGGAAGTGTTTCCTCAGCCTCCTTGTGCTCTTTGTGCCTAGGCGTTTGACCCCCAACCCTGAAGTTCTATGTCAAGATTCATTCACTTGTGCATTCCCACAGTCTCAAACTGTTCTCTGGCGTTCTGTGCCATCTTTAAGTTTCAGCTCTAATTTAAGTCATATGTTTTTGCATTTACACCCTTAAAGTTTCCATCAACCACAAACTTGCTTTCTACTTGTTTTTATTAGAAATAGGTCATCAATTTAATCAAAAGCTTTTTTATGAGGGGAAGGGATCTATTTACAGAAATAGTTATTTTCCCCCATTTAAGCTCCTTAATGTTGAACCATCCCTGCATTATGGAATCACCTTGTTTTCATTAGGGTGCATTACTTAAAATTTTTTTTTTATTTTTGGGGGGGAATTAGTTATGTATGTATGTATGCATGTATTTATTTAACAGAGACACTGGGGAATGAACCCAGGACCTTGTGCATGCTAGGCACGTGCTCTACCACGGAGCTATACCCTCCCCTCGGGTGCATTACTCTTAAATACAGTGTTGTTCTTTGTAATAACCCAAGGAATAATGAAAAAGATAATGCAATTTAAGTCTTTCAAATAAATAAGCTAGAAATGAAGGAGCAAGAAAGAAATGAGCTGAATGGTAATGGTAATTTTAAATATATATATATATTTGTTATTTACAACTAGATTTCTATTCTAATTACAGACAATACTTCAAAATGTCCACTTTCTTCTATAAATTAATCATTTAAATTAACATAAGCAAAGCCAAAACAGAGACTAACAATGCATATTTTAAATTAAAATATCAACAAAAACTAGGGTAGGGGTATAGCTCAGTGGTAAAGTGCTTGCTTAGCATGCTTGAGGTCCTGGGTTCAATTCCCAGTACTTCCATTAGAAAAAAGTACATAAATAAAAATAAAAATTAAATTAAAAATGTATCAACAAAAAAATAATAGTTGAGTCTATATATCTACATTGAATTATTAATTTCAATCTTCCCCTCTCAATGGGAAGACTCACTAATTCACTCTAAATTCATAACTTCATCACTATCAAAATTTCTAATGTAATTTAAACAATGTGAATGAAACAACATTTGGAACAAATGGTCCAGATGTGAGCATCTGCCTCTCATTTGGCTTGGAACAGAAATGTGAGTTAAGATTAATGGCTTTAAATGCCAACACAGCCCAGACATAACAAGTTAAAATGAAATACATGTAAAATGATTCAACTTTTGGTCTTGGAAATATCCAAGATGTTTTCCATACAGTTCCACTTCAGAGAATGTAATTAAAACTAATTTCAATCAACAAAGGCAAAGAGTGTTACATTTTAGTAGTGAAGTTGAGATTTAGGCAGAGACAATTCCAGGAGACTCTCCTATATCCTACTTTTAGAAAGCTAGTAATCAAGTACATAGCTTCCAAACTAGGACAATCCTCAATTTCTGTGCCCTAATTATGCATCTTCTAAGGGAAAAAAAAAATTAAGAGTCATAATACATACCTCCATGGGGACAGGACCTTTTCCTGATTCAGAGCTGCCTTTCTATTTTTCCTTCCCTATATGAGTCCCTTTGGCAAAGTACTTTCGGTTTTAGAAACTATTGAGTATGAATGATCTTAAGATTTTATCTATTTTGAATTCATGCCCATTGCAAGAATCTGCTATAGAATACAAATGACTTTCATGAATCCAGTCCCTGCTTAAAACTTTCAGAGAAAGATATAAGCAGGTTCCATTGCTTTGGACAAAGAACCAACGTCAATAGGAACCTCAGCTTACTCATTTCTAAAATAAGGGATAAAAATAATAATTAATTGCAATGTTGATAGGACTACATAAGCATACACTAACAGTCCTTCTGCACACTGTAAAGTATTATATCCATTAATTAGCTACCTTTTTAGGGTAGTGGGGCAAATGAACAAATAGAGACTGATATGCAAAGAAGGACAAAAGGACTAAACCTATATTTCAATAATTGACCATGAAAAGTAATCATGCTTTTCTATCTTTAAGCTTTTCTTCTAAAGTAACTTCCAATTTGCCATGGCCAAGATTTTAATATCAGTTTCTCCACATTTTTCAGCCAGTCCTCTATCACTCTGCCAAAGCATAGCAAAACAGGATAGTGAATTTTGGGAAGAAATATTGATGTATTTCCAGTTCAAACTGTAAGGCTCTCTGGATTATCATATATGCTTGTAAACTTCCATTAGTTCCAGTATCCTATTACTAATGTACTAGGAAGAAGCAGCACAGAAATAAACATATTTCAAAGTACCACTATTCAGTTACTGGGGTTAAAAAATGCTTTCTCTGCCAGAAAAATGTTCATACCATTTGACTATGTGACCTCACTCCTGGAAATTTGTTCTGAAGAAAATAATTCAAGGGGAAAAGCAATTTATACCACAGAGGAATGGTTAATTAAATGGTGGAACTGCATGTCAATGTGAACTGTGAAGGCATTAAAAATTATAATTATGAAGATTATTCAACACTTGGGAAAACACATATAATACAAAACTATGTTGAGGGAAAGCCTCCTATAAAAATTATATACGCAGTATGATTACAATTATTTATTAAAAAGTAGTTACATATGGTCACAGTATGGAAAGGAACATGAAAATGAAATAGAGGATATGGTGGTGATAACAGGTAAATACCAATTTACTTGAATCCTTTGGGAACACTGCTTTTAAAATATTTTCATTTGCCCTCTCACTAGATTTTCTTTTCGAGAGAAGAATTATAAGACACCCACTGGGCTGCCAAGCATTCCCCACATGTTAAGTCTTCCTTTTCACAAAAGCAGTATGATCTAGTTACAGTGACCTCATTTTTGAAACCAAAATTTGGGAAGTAGTTAAGGTCAGGGAACAATGTGACAGATTATTTGAAATAGGAAGCATGACAGAAAAACCAAGATTCAAAGTCAGAAGCCCTAGATCCCAGTCCTTCTCCAACTGAGCCTCAAAGATGGGTAAAAACATGCTCTTGATTTAGACCAACCACCTGAGGTTATAACCCCAGTCTCTTTGTTGCATGACCAAAGACATGTCAGTTAACCTGTCAAAACCTCACTGTGAGTTTACAAGATACCATTTTTTTTGTGTAAACAGTAAACGTTTAAACAAATAAGCACCCCTAAAACAGTGGTTTAATATCTGTGTAAAATAAGCAATTAAGTCTGCCTCTCTCTCTTAACCTGTTTTGTCATCAAGGAACAAAGTTAATTCTGTTCTAAACTACAATATCATTTTATAAAACATACCACCATCATCATCATCCACTATTATTGTTGTTACTAGTCCTACTTACTGCTCCTACCTTTCTTGGAACCAGCTGAAGAGGCTGGCTAGAGTTTATCTAATGGGCTGAGGAGAAATCTAATCCAAAAACGCTACTTAAACCCAATGACAAGGATTAACAGTATGCAACCAAGAAAGGAAAATAGTGAGTTCACAACTAAATACATGGTATGACTGGTCAGAGAGGGGGTGCAGGAAAGTGCTTCCAGCATTCTGAGACAGTTGCCCTGTGGAGGTCAAAGTACTGGAAATGAATGCATACTATAGCAGAGCTCCCTGCAGAAAGAATACATCTGATGAAACAGTTTCAAAATGTTTTGCTGATAGAGACTTGGTCACCACCTAAATCCAAACAAGGTGACTTAGAGCTTAAATAAAACCAACCAACATCCCTCTATGATTTATTACTTAAATTCAACAAATAATTCATTCTCAATTGTATATAATTTTATCCTTTTTAGAAACAAGGTAATTATAAAATAGTTACTATTATTTACTTAATATAAAATACTAATACTTCATATAAACATACTGAACTCAAAAAGAAACATCCTAAAATGTCATCAAATATTATATTCAAATTATTGGTTCATAAAAATAGTTACATCTCCCCAAATAAGGTTTACAAAATTAGCTGAAGAACTTTAAACTAGAAACCCATAAAGACAGTCTGTCCAGACAAAGAAAATGAGACCTAGACAAGATTATGGGGCTTGGGCTCTGGCCCTGGGAAAAGGCCCACTACCATGTGGCTAGAACAACTTCACAGTAATGACTAAACCTGAAACAAGCTATTTCTCAAATTGGTACAACAGTGTTCTTGTATAAAGGATTGGAAAATGGCAACACAATCTAATGGAAATAATAGTATATGATGAAAACAATGAAGATTCTAGGTCTACTTCTCCACTGAAATAATGACAACACAGAAAGGCCCTGATGTAATATAAAGAGAAAGAGCGGGTTATATAATATATTCATGGAAACAACATTTTAAAAGTATACACATTCATAGGCAAAAGTGGAAGAAAATATAGAAAAAGAAGTTGTTTTTTAATAAAAAGTAGTGCTGCCATTTCTAAAGCAAGAAGTTGCCATGATGATTCATCTTACCGATTATCACTAAAAGGCTAACATGACCCAAGCACAGTACTAATTGCTCAAATGCAAAAGTGAAGCTGCAATTCCAACCCTCAAGGAGTCCCTGGTGTATCTGGGTGAAAAGAGTTAAAGGAGGGAACCTCAAGTAGAATGGGAGTGGGGACACACACAAAATGGAAGATTTAGCTGAATCTTATAAAAACAATCAAATCATATTGTATTATCATCTAAGATCTTGTTTTGACTCATGGTAACCATTGAGGATAAGCTAAAAATGAAGACTCTTGTCCACCAAATAAAGAGTATATCCATATATATTAATGTTTCTGCAACCAAATCCAGGGGTGTCTACATACAGGTCACAAATTACAAGTGTCCCCTCTAGAGACTTCACTCAGCCTACCTTCCTAACATACATCTTAGTTCAATTTGAAAATTTTAAGACTAACTTTTCATTCTGTGTTTGAGAACAGGGAACAGATGGCCCACACAACATAAACTCTCCCAAGAACTAATTTTTACCAATCACATGTGGTTAAAACCCAGATTTATACCTACAGATTAGTGCAAAAGAAACCCTCATAATGACTTGACAATTATTCAGTGTGACAGCTGTTTGTACCACTACCAAATGTGAGTTTTAAAACATAGGCTAACACCCCTGGTTCCTCTAGATTAAAACAAAACGAAAACCAAAATTAAAGCAAAACAAACAACAACAACAAAAAAACCCAAAAACAAAGAACCTAAGCTACAATACCAATCACAAGTATAGAGCAAGTCTTTGTTAAAAAAAAAAAATTTTAGAAGGTGAATAATACTTAGAAACTACAAGCTGACAAAGAAAATCACAGACATATATCTATGCTGTATACTATAGCTTCAGGATATATTTTCATTAAAAAACAAAACCAAAAAAACAGTAATGTTATCTGTATGCTAGAGATAAGTCCTACCCAAATGGCAAGAAATAATCACCTCCTTGGGTAATTTTTATTTTATTTTATTTTTTTCTTGGGGGCGGTGGTAATTAGGTTTATTTATTCATGTTTTTTAGAGGAGGTGCTGGGGATTGAACCCAAGACCTCATGCATGCTAGGCACGTGCTCTACCATTTGAGCTATACCCTCTGCCTCTTGGGTGATATTTTTGATGCTTCTATCAGCTTTTGAATAATAAAGAAAGAACATCAAAAAAACTTCTGTTCACATCACAAGGCCCCAAATGCATAACTGTTTATTTTTGTTTCAGAAGAGGCCAGTCTCTCCTTCTTGGGTGGGAAGCCCCTTGAGTGTTGGGGCCATGTCTGTCTTTATCACTGCTGTATTCCCAGTGCCAAGTCCAGTGGCCAGAACACAGTACACACTTGCTTCTTATTTAAATTTTTGTTGTTGTTAAGTCAACTCAGGCATTTCTTAGTAGGTTATACAGAATAATTGCATTTTCCTAATAATGAGACTTTCAGATTAAAACAATCAGCATGGGAAGTTAGGACCAGAACTTCAACTTTGATTTAAATCCAAATAAAAACAAAGTAAATGTCAGCTTTGCTTATAATGGGAGATAACCCAAAGTACTCTTTTATTTTAAAGTAATTTGTTCCATGCTTTTATATTTTAAACACAGAAGAGCTTATACTCTGTGACAGTATTACTCTGCAACTTTTTGCATTTTTATATTCTCAATTTTGTAAAAGTTTTAGAAATTCAAGAATATCTCTGCATTAAAAAACAAATGGATAGACACCACAAAGTTAGTTACATGATAATGTTAAGGATATAGAATAGTGAAAGCAATCTCAAAATAGAAGAACAAGGTTAGAAGATAAACTAATCAACGGCGAGTGGTTTTTAGTGAAGATGCCAAATCAATTCAATGGGGAAAAAGCCTTTTTAACAAATATTGCTGGAACTTGATAGCCAAGCAGAAAAAAATTAATCTCAATCTGATGTTACTCCATTCACAAACATGAATTCAAAATGGATTGTAGACTAATACCCAGGATCACAAAGTTTCAAGAAAAAGAATAGGAAAATATTTTCATGACCTTGTGGTAAGCAAAGAATCCTTGGGCAGGTCACAAAAAGGGCACAAACTATAATTTTTTAAAATTGATATATTAGCTTTTATGAAAATTAAGGGTATTTGTTTATCAAAAGATGCCATTAAAATAATGGATAGATGGGCCATAGACAAGAAAAATTATTCAAAACTCATATATCTAACAAGGGACTCATATCTAGAATGTATATAGAACTCTGACAAATAAACATTGAAAACACAAATAACTTTTGACACTGAGATTTGAACAGACATTGTTCAAATGGAAAAGATTAATATATTTTCACAAGGGGAGATACAGCAATGTCCATTGCATACATGTGGTCAACATCATTAATCATCAAGGAAATGCACATTAAAATCACAATGAACTACCAACACAAACTCGCTAAAATTGTTAAAATAAAAAAAACAAAACGTTAAGGAGGATGTGGAGCATATGGAACTCGTAAATTGCCGGTAGGAGTGTAAAATGGTACAAATCACTTTGGACTGCTAAAGAGCTATTTAGCAGTTTCCTATAAAGTTAAACATACATCTACCCAATGATTGAATAATTCCACCCTAAGAGGAATTAAAATGTATGTTCACAAAAATTACATGAATATTTATAGCAGCCCAAGATTGGAAACAACCCAAATGTCCATCAACAGGTGAACAGATAAACTGAGGTATATCCAAACAATGGATTACTGCAACATTAAAACAAATGATCCAAGTGCGGAGGGTATAACTCAGTGGTTGAGTGCACACCTACATGCACAAGGTCCTGGGTTCAATCCCAGTACAGCCATTAAAAAATAAATAAATAAATAAACCTAATTACCGCCCCCAAATTTAAAAAAAAAAACAAAACATTGATTCATGAAATTACACGTATGAAGCTCAAAATCAGAAAAGCCAGACACTGTATGATTCCATTACATGAAATGGAAATACAAGAGGAGAAATGAGATATTGGTTACAGTAGGTAAGTAGAAAAATTTCTGGTAAATTAAACTGTTCTAAATTTTGTTAAAGACAAATTTATTAAAGACACATTCTAAATTTTGTTAAAGACTATGGTTACACAAGAGTAGACAATTACTAAAAACGCAATGGTTTGAAAACACTATCTCCACATTTTATTTTAATTCTGTATTTTAAAAAAATCCAGTGTGGAAGGAGGGTATAGATCAAGTGGTAGAGTGCATGCTTAGCATGCACAAAGTCCTGGGTTCAATCCCCAGTACTGCCTCTAAAAATAAATAAATAAATAAATAAAATTACCTCTCCCAACAACAACAACAACAACTAAAAAAAAAAAAAAAAAAATCCAGTGCAAAAGGATTTCACCACCTCTTCCACCGCCCCCCTCTAAGGGCAGTTTCTGCAACAGATGTTATGATTTCTTCTTGGTGTGTGGAAATCACTCAGGCTATCACTGTGCATCAGGTCTCTGTACAATAGCTATGAAGGAGTCTTCTTTCAGATCTTCTATACATAGCCAGTTTGCGCCATCCTAGAGATTTCCTGCAGCATTTCATCCTGAAGAGTGAGCTTGATAATCAGATCAGCACTCTTGCATCCTGACTAACCAGCATTCACTTCTAATCAATAACAGATGTGGGAATGGTGCCAAGGTGGGCCTTATGCCAAAGTAACATTTTTTCTCCTATTCAAGAGCAAATATCCTTCTTTAAGCTCCAAGTTATCCAAACAGAGTGAATGACATCTGGAAATACACTAAAACGCCATGTGTTTGGCCCCTCTGGATGATAGCTGTAGGCACTGCAAGCAGAGAGTTGCTGTGCCAGCCTCATGCTACACTGCAGAGTATAGCAACTCCATGACCTTGCAATGAGAAAGTGCTAAAAGCTCAAAGAAAAAGTAACAAATAGGTGCAAGGAGAAGTTCATTTAATAAAATTTCCCTCATTATGGTTTTCACAAATAAATAGAAATTGTTTATCTTATTACCATATTCAGCTGAGGCCCCAATTCTCTATTTTTTCATAGACTGGACTCCTAAATTCTTTACCACATTTCTGGGATCTATTTTAAAAAAACTAACATCCCCCAAGGAAACGAATACTTTAAGTAAATTCAATCATATAAATTGCCTTAGAAAATACTACAAAATTTTTGACATGGCAAACACCAAAGAATTCAGCTATAAAGGAAAAAAGTGAATGGAATGGGGGAGACACCATTTATTTTTGGTCTTAGGTTGTTGTTTCTGCAACTGTTTGTATTATTCTTATATTAACTTGTGATATTTTGATGTTATTTATATTATGCAACCATCTATTTTATTCTAACAATGACTAAAAAGGAACCAGTTGATAACTAAGGAAAACTGATTTAAAAGCCTTCCTTTAGATGCCTATGAACACCATATACCTTTTCTTAATTAATACTAGTAAGGAATCATCTTTCCATTTACTCAATATTTGAGTTGGGTAAGACTTTCATGCTGGGAAAGGTAAGTCAGAAAGCAACTGTAATAATAATAGCTACCATTACTCTCTCTTTCCATCTATTCATTTGTAAATAATAACATTATATTTATTTATCATGTGCAAAGAATGGTACTAAGCATTCTATAAATATTTCATTTACACAGCCACACCAAAACAATGGGAAATACCATCATCATTACCACTTTACTCAACCAGAAACTAAGACTCAGGGAAATTAAATTATGCTCAGTGTCATATAGTTAAGAAATGACAGCTCTGCTGAACTCCAGAGCCCATAATTATAGCAAAAGAAATATAAATTGAACAACGCTGAAAGAATGAATTATTAAAGACTCAACGAGGTTTGTACACTGCAACAAAGAATTTAATAAAAGAAAAGAAATGACCATGGATCATAGCAGAGACTTCATATTCCTCTACAGTTGCTTTCTTCACAAATATATGAAGGTATATATGTATAGCATCTATAGCAAAAGTGGGACCTGGCAAAGTTAGAAGATTGCAAAGTAAAAGCTATTATGTAGGAATCCATTTATGTCCTCAACCCATTTATGTCCTCAGAGAGTCTTCCAACAAAGCAGGCCCACTCTGTCAAATGAAAGGGCTTAGGAAGAAAAAAATAAATGTTTCTTCATAATTTTGAAAATGTTGGCTTCACACCAAGATCATCATTTTCTTCTCAACACAGCTTCTCAAAATTAACAATCCAGTAAGTTCTTTCTTTGACTATTTCCCAAAATCCTCGTACCTTTAGAAAATTGGTAAATATTACATATAGGCATAAATATAAAGGGTCAACAGCCATCACTGCTTGTTGAAATGACTATTTGAATAACGACACTCTAAAACATAACCAGGTATTCTACTGCATTTTTCAAGAGAGGCTGAAGGATAGAACAGATCAAAACCAACTAGAAAATAAAATCTCTTTGGCAAACGTTTCAGTGACGCAATTAGCACCTAACTCAATTCATCTGTTAAGATAGCTCAATCTTATTTTGGCATTAAACTAAAATTGGTATAAGGAAGATGGAATAAACATGGCAATAAATGAATTGGGAGAACTACCAACTATGGAATCTAATGGACAATTCCATTCAATACAGAATATTAAGTCCTAGAGACATTCTTATAAGTCTTATGTATCACTATATAACCAAACTGTAAGTTTGGAATAGTTTAACTTGCATCTTCCTCCAAACACTCTAATTCTTCACCAAGTGTAAGCAGAAATATGAATATGCTGTAGCATAAGGCTACAGATGCAGCTTGCAGATGTCAGGCTGTTAGCTCTGTGATCAGCAACCATGTTGTCTGCCTTGCTGGCTCCCTCCTGGTCAGTGCCTTATCAGTCAGCACTATGGCTGTGCCCACAGGACTAAGAGAGGTTCTTCCTGTTGGACAGCACCCTTTGTAATCAAGCAAAGAAAAAAACATCTGGGAACTGACAGTCATTATAGAAATTTCCCTTCACGATTCTACATTCTTGCCTCTTAATGACCACCCCTGGAAAACAAAATGCTTATGTGATGATGATGATGTTTCAGTTTTCTTCTCCATAAAAATAAAATACCACCACCTGTTTTAAATTTCCTACCCCTGGGGGGCTGTTATGAGGATGAAAAGCTCTGAAAATTAACAACGCAAATATAAGGCTGTATAATAGTGAGGACTGAATCCAAATAACATAAATGGAAGGTAGATGGGCATTTTGGCAGGGCAAATAACCATGTCTACCATCAGAAGAAACTTCTAAGTTCCAAAATCCACTTCTTATACATTAAGAGTAGGGCGATCTCTGCAGAAATTAAACAAGCATAAACTCTATAAAACAGGCTGTCCCCTCTCCCTAAATTGCCCTGTCTTCCCTGTCTCAGGTACTTTGGAAATTCCTACTTTAAGGTCCACTTCAAACCTCACCTCTTCATTAGCCCTCCTAGATATCCTCAATTGCACCTTGCCAGAATTAAACTCTCCCATACCTGCATTCTCACAGCCCCTTATAAACATGTACCAGGTCATTTGTCATACTGTACCATAATGTAATTTGTTTCTTCTGTGCCTGTCTCTCTCCACTAGCCCACGTGAGTTCCCTGAGCTCTTCTTTTTCATAACCACAGCACCTACCTAGCATATCTGACATATAGTTCAGACTGTAACTCTTTCCTAATTCCAGTTAACTAACCAAAATGCAGTACAGAACAGTTCCTATACCCTTTCTATTAAGGCAGAACTTCCCAAGCTGTGTGTCAAGGAACACTGGAAAGGTGTGAATGATTATGAGTATACTGAGATATTGGTTTACTCAGCCTGGGATGGACAATCAGAATTTGTAAATTTCTCCGTGGGCCATGATGTGAAAAGGTTAGAAAGCACTACATAAACCCGTATTAAGGATTTAATTTTTTTAAAATACTAAATAATCCTACAAGTAGGGTTAAACACTACACAAAATGGTGGCATCAACTGAGGTACCAAGAAAAAAATACAATGACTAGAATAATTGCTTCACATACTGTTCACTAGAAAATAAATGTTTCAGAACATTGGCATCAGGTAAAGCATTATATCCTGAAAGGGAAAAACAACACAGCCACCTCGGATAGCAGTCAGTCTGTGCAAACACCATATGGCCTGCTAATTTAATCAAAAAGAACCCTAGAATTTACTTTTTCATCCTGCAGATAAAAATGAAAATAAAGTTGCTAGAAATATTTTAGAAATTATTTTGCCACCCCCAAATGTCTAACAAAATACATACAGTACCCGAGCTTATTCAACTTTTTAAACCTCCCTTTGAAAGCACAAAACCCTTTATAGGCCACATTAAAAACAACTGATTCGCTCAGTCTTTTCATTTTCATTTGAATTTTAAAACCAGTCATTACTGTGCGTCATCTTCCCACTCCCTGCCAAGTTCAAATCCTCTGGCCCTGTCTACTCCACCTACAACAGACAAAATTCAGACTTTTCACCAGCTCTTGCCTAGATTACAGTTAATTATCTCAAAATGGTGTTCTTGTCTTTAAGATTGCCCCTTTGAAATTCACCTTTTGCCCAGAAGCCTCCATCAAAAATGCCAAACAAGTCACACTTTCCTGCTTTAAAAAAAAAATTCAAGAGTCTTAATCCTACATTCTCTAAGGACAGTCTATGCTCCTAATCATAGCATAGGATATATTGTATAACCTAGACAATAACTACCTCTCCAATCTTAATATTCTCCACTTTTGACCTCGTAGTTTATGAGGACTCTTCTCTCCACCTTCTCCAGGTTAACTTTTATTCATACATGAAGGAATGACCTGGGTATCACTTCTCATGGCACACCTTTCCCATTCACTATGCACTATGCTAGGATAAAAGGTTCTCCTACGTGTGTGTTCTTTAACCAGATGATGAGAACAAGGTAAAAACCCAGGGGTTTTCCTTTTTGTTTTAGCTAAAAATTTAGTGCAGGACCTGACAATTTAATTCCACTTAGGATCCTTCTCCAAATTCCTTGGCTCTCAATCCTCCTTCTTTTTAATCTTATTGTGTGCCACCTCAAAACCCATTTGGATATAGATGAATGTCAAAGCAAAAAGACCTTGCAAATTGTTTTTAGAGAAGAGTGTATTTTTGTTATTAAATTACTCCCCTACTATTTATGAATGTTTCACATACACCAAGACGTATACTTCTATAAGCCTTGCTCCAAATACTTTAGCCTCTCATTTGGTGATTCTGTCTATGCTCAAAAAGATGAATGTAACATCACAGGTAGAGCCAAGACTGTACCCCATTAACAGATACACATTGCTATGTAAACAACAAGGTTCTACTGTATAGCACAGACATATTCATTATTTTGTAATAACCCCATAATGGAAAAGAATCTGAAATATATATATATATAAATATTTATATATATATAAAACTGACTAACTTTGCTGCAGAAACTAACATAACATTGTAAATCAACTATACTCCAATAAAAAAATAGAAAAGATTGTACCCCATAAGGAACTGTCACCGTCAAGCTTCATAAGAATATGAACTTAAATGGTGAGAGGCATAATGTGCCACATAAAAGTGCTGGACCTTTTATATTGATTATCTCTTTGCATTCTCAAAATCACTTGTTCAGTGGAGACCCCTCCTTAACTATCCTTTATATATCCTCCTCAACTTAACCTGGATCTTCTTAAATCCTTTCCCTTTTTCCTTAGCACTTCTCATTTTGTAACATATATACAAACATTTTAAATATAAATGAAACACTTTTAGACTATAAATATATTACTTATTAAACATCTTTACTATTTGTCTCTCCCAGTAGAATTTAATCTCTACGAGGGCAGAGTCTTTGCTTTACTCACTGATAGAACTCCAATGCCTAGAACAGTGCCTGACACACAATGGATACTTAATATTTAAATGAATGGATGAATAACAATGAGGGAAATGTGACAATTATTTAAAAGCACTCTTCTCCCTCCCTATTCCATCAATAAGTTTGGAAAACTCAACTTAACACCAAAACATATCAAAATCATCTCCTTTCTGTCACCTACAGCCATGAACATACTCCAAACATCATCTTTTACTTTTGATCTTGCTGCTTTCAGCCATGACCCCATATAACTGCTCTTTATTATAGGAAGAGTGATCTTTAGAAAATATAAATAGATCACATTACTACCCCATTGATAACCCTTCACACTTAAGAATAAATTCCAAATTCCTCACCTTGGCTTATGAAGCTCTACAGGCGCTGTCTGTCTTCTTTCACCTTATCATCATTTACTCTATTCTCTTATATCATCTACTACACTACAACTATACTGACTATTTTTTTCTTTCTTTGAATATATCAAGCTCATTCCCACCATAAGACCTCTGGCATAAGGCTTTTTACTCTGTCTGAAACATTCTTTGATCTGGTATCTTCAAGGCTACTTGTTATCGTCATTCAGACAACAGCTCAGGTTGCCTCTTAAGACAGCCCTAAACTGACCATTCACTATCATACCCTCTTTTCTTGTTAATGGTATCTATTGCCCAGTACTCTTGCATTAAATGTTTAAAAACATTTCTTAAAAAATGATCTCAAACTTGTAAGAACAGTACAAAGAATTCCCTTGATAGCATTCACCCAAATTCACTAATTCACTGATCTACTTCTCTTTTATCATTATCTACCTACCCGTCCACTCACTCTACCTACTGACTTACATTTTTGCCTAAACCACTTGAGAGTAAGATCTCATACCCTCTTACCCTTAAGTATTTCAGTGTGCAATTGCCAAGAGCTAGGATATTCGCTTATATAACCCAGTACAATTACCAAAACAATTAACATTAATACTATACCACTAATCTACAGACCTTATTCTAAAATTTACCCAGAAAAGCAAAACTGAGGCATCTCCTAGGACCATGACTAACTGGAAAAGGTGGTCACTTTAATGTATAATGGAATACTATTCAGCCATAAAAACTATTGATACATGCAACAACATGGATGAGTCTCAAATGTATTATGCTAAGTGAAAAAAGCCAGACGAAAAAGGCTACATACTGTATGATTCCATTATATGACACTATGGAAAAGGCAAAACTATAGGGACAGAGAACAGATAATTGTTTGCCAGGAGCTGGGATGAGGGGGTAGGGTAGGATGGACTGGCACAAGGGATCTTTTGAGGGGTGATGGAAATGTTCTATATCTTGACTGTGGTGGTGGCTACATGATTGTGTTTGTCAGAATTCATAAAACTGTACATCTAAAGGGGTGAATTTTACTGTATATAAATTATACCTCAATTAATTTAACTTTTAGAGATCACAAGATCCAGTTTTTTTTCTTAAAGCATATTTGTAAAAGAATTAAATAAAATTTCTAGAAAGGAAGTGCCCAGTATATATTTTGAAGAGCATATCAGACAGAATTAAAAAATGAAGGAGTACTAGAAGATAGAGCTAAGAAAATCACCTAGAATGCAGTACAAATACAAAGTAAAAAATACAAAAGAAAGGTTAGGAAATATGGAGAATAGTGTAAGAGGGTCCAACCTACATCTAAGACAAATCTAGAAAGAGAAAAAAGAGCAAATGAGAGGGGTGAAAGGAGACACTATTCAAAGAGATCACAGACAAGAATTTTCCAGAACTGAAGATCTGTATCCTCAGATTAAAGGAACACACTAAGTCCTGGGCACCAAATACATCCATAATTTACCTTGTCACAGTATAACTTCAGAACACCAAAGCCAAAGAAGAAAATCTTGAGAGCAAACAGAGAGGAAAAATAGAACCAACAAAGAACAAAAACCAACTTGACCAGAAGCAGATTTTGCATCTCTGGAAAAACGTAAATCACCATTCCCAAGTGCCGATGGAAAATAACTACTAGCCTTTATCATCTAACTCAATCGGCCATCATTCAAGTGAAAGTGAAATAAAGATATTTTCAGACTAACAAAAAGTTTACCACTCACAGACTGTTTCTTTACAAACTATTAACAGAGGTACTTTGGCAGGAAGAAAAATTAACCTAGAAGGAAAAATTGTAATGATGAAATATGAGCAGATAATTGACATATATGTTGGTAAACCTAAATTAATATTAGCTATAAAAATAATAACAGTAATTTTCTTACGACTAGGGCTGAGTGTAAAACACAAAATGAAAATAAAATCCTAGACAACAGTAATGTATTGAGAACAGCAGATGTCGCTGAATTTGAAGAGTTCTAAGATCTGCTTTAAAAAAAAAAAAAAGATGGATATGTGGATTAATGTTTTAGATTTTAAGTATACATATTAAAATTTTAAAAATAACCATCACAATAATGGAAATGTAACATCCAAACAAAAATACAGAAAACATTTTTCAGTCTCCAAGGGAAAAAGGAAAGAACGGAACTAAAAGGAAGATTAAAAAACCCTAAAATTATACTAGTAAGTTCAAATATGGTAGTAACCCATTCAATATAAATAGACTAAGTTACCACATAAAAGAATAGATTGAATTCAAACAAACAAAATCCATGTATTTGACATTCACAAGACTCATGTCTATAATGATATTGAAAGGTTAAGAAAAAATGAGGCCAATCCTATTGTTTGAGAGGTTCCCCGGGCCTAGCAAAAGGACCAAGTTTTCAGAGCCCTGAAAACAAGGGATAACACCCCAAAATTTGAACTCATTTTCCACTCTACCTTCACTGGCCAAGCAGCTACCAAGATCAAAGGCCACATGTCCCGATACTGGCAAACAAATGCAGCATTGCCTCACAAACTGCTTCTCTGAGGACCCACCAGTGTATTTGGGGAGAAGCTTTGAGAACAAGTCAAAGAGTGCTGTTCTGTGAGACTGGAGAGATTCCATGAAAGAATCTGGATGTTATGAAGGAGGCAATGGTTCAGTAACAGGAAATGGCTTCTGAGATGAATAGGAAGCTGGAGAAACAGGCGAAGAAACGCTTAGAAAAGGAAGAGAAATGGCTGGCTGCAATTGCCTTGGCATCTTCAGAAAACAGCAGTAGTACGCAGTAAAAGTATGAGGAGACAAATAAAAGACCCAAAAAGGCCCCAGGAGGTTCCTCAGGAGAATGGAACGGAACGGAAGACCCATCTGCCTCTTTCTCCAAACCCAAGAAAAAGAAATCTTTTTCAAGGAGGAGCTGGTTAGGACTGATCTTGAAGAGACAGCTGACAGTGGAAGTCTTCCCAAGAGGAAGAAATCTTTCCCCAGTTTTCAAAATTCATTAGGAAAACATAATAATCCTGAAGAAAATATGTATCCAACAGTAAGGGTTCAAAAACAAAATTTTGACAGAATTGCAAGAGTAATGGAAAAGAAAAATCACAGTGGAAAGTACTAACATATTTTTCTTAAATTGACAAAATTGGAAAATTACTATAGCTATAGATTATTTGAAGAATACAATCAGTAAGTCTGACATATTTGGAAGTGTTCATTAGGTAAAATGAGATGATTCTGGAGCTCAATTAGCATGTACCATTTAAAGATATAATTTGGGAGTCAACAGCATATAATATGGGTAAAGGCCCAGGAAGATGAGACTGCAGAATGCAGTTAAAGGGTATTAAGTAATCACCCCCAAAAGAGCAGAAAATATGGAGTATGGAATATCCTCTAATGTCTATCCTCACATTCACCCACTATTTTCATTTGTCCAGTTAAGTGTATTTGTGTATGCAAAATGTAAGAAAATAGAATAACGTGGCACATTAAAAAGAAACAAACCAAAAAAGTTAAAGGAACTTCAAAAATTTATACTAAAGTGTTTAAAATTGACTCTCAAAACCAAAATTCCCAAGACAAATCACAGGTTCTCCTGTCTCTCTTCCAGACATAGTTCTAAAAGATTAGGTGTTAGAGATTCCCTTGGCTGGAAAGACAGGGAAACACCTTAACTTTATTCAGTTTTCAAAATAAAGAGATCAATTACACCAAGTCTGATATCCTCTTCCTATTTTAGACATTACTGAAGAGTAAGGCCAGGAAAGAAGTGAGGCAAGTGAGGTGTCTTTAGGGCCCAAAATTTAAGTGTGGGGCCAACCCTGGGAATGAGTGCCTCAAATTTTTTGCCTAGGTATCTCATTTGCCTCAACCCCAATCCCAGTCCTACTGAAGAATCTCTACCATAAATATGATCTGGGCAATCAAAGTACACGTGACCATTTGCCATGCTTCTCTACTTGGGGCAACAGAAGATTACTGCTTTTGAAAACACAGTTCCCATTCAAAAACAAATAAAGCTATTATCAGCTTCATCATGCCGTTAGCCCTGGGAATGGTATAGGATAACTTATCTCATTAAAATGGATGAACAGGAAATTTGTCTCACACTAGAATGCAAATTCCTTTTCCTATGACAAGAACCTTCTTTCTCTTCAGACAGGCTACTGAAGGAAAACCTTGGTTCTTCATGAGTACCAAAAAGAAAAACTAAGACTTTAAGACCATAATAACCATAGCAGTATCACGCTTATAATCAGTCCCAACTTTTACTAGTGCCAAACTTCAAATGAGAGCACACTTAGTTTGGAGTCAGAAGACTCAGTTTCAAATCTCAACTCTCCCCTTTTAATCTCTCTAATCTTCCATTTCTTCACTGCTTAAACGAGGGACTAATTTAAAAGATCTCTAAAGACTTCAAAAATGAGAAAGCCTAACCCATTCTAAATGTAATCACATAGCTTTACTTGGAGGCTAGCTTGCCTTCAAAGGAGCTGTCAGGTAAAATGTTGGCTGCCAGGGGCTCTTCAAATTCTAGGACCTTTAAAACTCCAAATCCCAGAAGAGAAAGGAAAAGGAAAAGGAAAAAGGAAGAAACACAAAAGGACATTTTCCTAACAGAAATGGCCTCAAGTTCCATAATTATTTAAAAGCACCACGTAGCTAAATTTGAAATATTAAAACCATTACTTTATATATCAGAATTATTAAATAACTTAATTTGAAATATTGTAAACTCAAGATTTTTACTTTAAGACTAGGCTGGCATAGCTAAATATTCAGCAGTCAAACTACTTTAGTCAATTACCTTCCTTTGATTTTTCCAAGCTATTTACTTGTACAAGCTACCAGGACCAGATTTTGTTCACAGATAAGGATAGGGACTTTGTCAAGATAACAATCAGGAGTCACTAACAATTTTGATTTCAGGTTTTAAGCCTGGGATTACAATCTTGATTTAGACCAATAAGCAAAACAGGACACCTGAATTTGTTTACTGATGAAGAAAGAAAAGTCTAGGACACCAACTTCCTCACTCTGGTATGTACTGTAATAAATAAACTGGAACAACCATTTGTGCAAACATAGAAAGCAAATAACAAAATAATGCAAAATTAGAGAACTTAACTAATTCTAATCGCATGCAGTTTTCCCAGAAAACCTATTATCATCTTTGACTAGGCCTCTTTACTAACATACTGACCACACCAGTTAAATTTAATAAACCAAAAAGCAAATGACCAAAATTTTTGTGTCCCCCACCTCCACCCTAGGGGCCTACTAAGGCCATGGTTTGCTTGAATGTTATGGGTGTGGTGTGAAATATTTAAAGCAATGACTAAAATTTTCCATAAAAGCCCATCCAAAGTCTAAAAGCTTTACTACTCAGGAATAGATTCATTTAAAAGATTTACTATTCCACTATGACACTCTGGTTTTTTTATATTTAATATTTAGGTAGGAGGTGGTAAAGGGGGAGAAAGAGGGTATAATTAGTTTTGCTTGTAAAACGTTCATCACAGTTGTAGTGCCAACTGAGCTATACAGCCTATTGGGGGTCTAATAGATTTCAGGGTATTACACTTTGAGTAATAGAGGTGGGGGTTGTGGTGGAAATCAATAAATGGCTACTACTTCTTTGCACAGACCCATATGGAAGTAATCAAGCGCAAGGGTGGCAGCTGGGGCCAATAACAGTCACCTGCAGTTGAGGGACATGGGGGTTTCAGATGGGTTTTTAATGCTAATTTCCTAAAGAAACAATGAGCTAGAAAGAGCAGAGTAACAGACGAGGCCGGATGAAGAGAGACCAGCCAGAACAATGGCTGCACCTGGTGCTGGGAGCGGAGGGACAGAGCCGGCACGCGCCCGCCGGCAGCAGAGGGCACATCTGTCACCCTCAAAGCAGCCCATCCCCCAGCTCTTCCAGCAGGGTAAGTAATGCAAGGTCCCTAAACATTAACAGCTTGCCACACAGCAACAGGTTTGAGTTTTAAGGCTGCTTCATTCTCTACACGCACCCTTCTTCCATGACTAAGAATTAGTTAAGGAAGCAGGGTTGGTTCGCTGCCAGTTTGAGGAGAGGCTTATTGAAAATATACAAGAAATTGTGTTTGGAATGTTAGGGGAGAATAAGAAAAATCACATGGAAAGATAAATCTTATAGAGTATCTATGCAGTGAGTACCATGCTTGTTACTTTCTAACTTAATTCTTAGAATCCACAACAACAGCTATTTTCACTCCCATTTTACAGGTGACAAAACTGGGGATTAGAAGTAAAGGTTAAATTAGCTCATGGTTACACAACCTAATGCCAAATCCTACATACAATCTTTTCACTGCCTTTCCTCCACCTGTCCTAACTACCATAACCAAATGAAAATACATGTTCTATTTATTTCAGAACTCCAGCTATGAGAAGCAACTGCAGATATATTCTATACAGAACTGCACCCCATCTTGCCAGACATCTCTAACAAGCTGCTCAGGATTGAATGATAACAGGATTTCCACTAGCTGTTACTTTAAACAAAGCACAAAGAGTTGCTTTTGCAGGTTTTGGCATACATTAGAAAAGTAAATCCATATGCATTTTAAGTTTTCCAGCATAAATATGACGCCACATAGGTCTTAAAAGTTTAACACTGTTTGGAAAGCCCATCAACCAGTGAGAATATAAAAACCAGTTACAGTGGGTTGTTCTTCTGCAAGACATAGCCACCACTAATGCCTGTATATACTGACCTGAACTTGGAGGGAAAATTAAATAACCCACATAGTCCATCACAGTAGAAACCTTTTAGAGTTCCCAGTATAAATCACAAGTTTAAAAGGGGGGTAGGGGAGTATATCTGCATATAATTATCTCAGAAGCAAACAAGTACTCTTGGATTTGAAAAGGTAGCAAGAACAGCTAGGCATAATTGAAAACATAGTAGAAATTAACACTGTGTAGCTATGTATCTAACAAGGGCTGATTTAAGGCACTGGGATCTAATGGAAAATAAAATTTTCCATCTACCCACTATGCTTCTTCCAAAACCGAGGAGTCCAAATCCTTCCTGTCCTTCTAAGATCTAATAAAATGCCATCTCTTCCTGAAGGTTCTCTGGGTGCCTAAACTGGCAGTAATTTCCAGGACTCAGTCAATCTGTGCGTTCATGTGCTTTTTATCTCTCCAAGACTTTTTATCCCTTACCATATTATCACACACAATGGGCAATGAAAACCTGTTTGTAAAAATCAATGTGCTGGAAATTCAATACAATTTCAGTCAAAGCTCAGCCACCAATCAGGGTATTAAATTTTGGGCCAGGCAGACTTTTAACCACTCTACTACCCTTCCCTCAACTTTCCTTATCTGTAAAATAGCACAATTGACTTGATTATCCTTAAGATCCTTTTCAATCCTAACATTTTCTACAGGTTATTACTGGGGTCTTATGAGCACTTCTAGCCCTGAGTGGCCTTTAAAAAAATTGGTCAATAAATTGATCCAACTAATCTTTCAGATCCACTTGAATTCTTCCAGTTTTATTTAAAATATGTTCATTTAAACTTAAAGCACTCTTTCTTGATGTTCCAAAAATGCAATTTAAATGTCATTATCTTCACCTCTGGTTTATTGACATTATTGTATTATATACCTTCAGTCCAACATGGCCCCTTGCTGTGAAAAATACTTGGTTGGGTCATTCCTGGAAGCCACATTATGAGGTATCCTCTTTTCATGGTAGGAAAGCTTCTCAAAAGCTCTGAGTCTTCAGAAAGTACTATGATTTTCTCCAGTATTCAAATCAAAGATATATTGGTATTGCCTCAATAATTAGCAACTATTCTCCTGAACTGTGTGGTCCCAGGAGGATTCAACCACCTATATTTGCAGTCAGGGGATCTCCACACACTAAAGAGCATGCTATCATTTTTTATGCTTCTTGAAACTCTAGCATCAAAAGTATTTCTGGTATGGACATACAGCAGTATACAAAGCCCTTTTTTAGGCCCTTCACAGTAGATCCCAACCTACACTACACTTCAGCGTTAAGTCTTTTTCTCCCCACTCAACCTAGGAACAGTGTCTCCTAGGGTACAATGAAGAGTGCTTGCTCACTGAAAGAGTACCATGTAAATTCAATATAAACACTGTACCTCTCAAATATTCAGACAAGTCCCCAAAGATTCTGAATACTGCACCTATCAAAACAGAAACTTGAAAATTCTTACTAAATCATTTAGTGAGTTGGATTTAAGAGAATACTCATATAAAATGTTTATTTAAAAAGTCTCCCCCCACTTCAAGAAATCTGACTACAAAACTGAAGAAAATGAATAGTATTGTACCGTCCTCTTAAAACAATTACCCAACTGACATAATGAAGGATGAAGAATTTTAAAGAACACAAGTGTTTTTAAAAGTTTCCATTTGAGAACTAGAAGAATTTAAGGAAAAAACTACAATTTAAACAATGTTGTCACAAGGTAGTATTAATTCAGTACCTCACTCCCTATTTGTTGACTTTTTCAAAGTTCTGTCCTGATATAATAAAACAGGCTTATTTGCAATTACAATACTTAGAATACTTTCCAAATCATCTGTAATCATAGTGAGGCTTAACAAAGATAGCATATAACATTTATAACAGATACAAATGATATGGGAGGTAGGTACAGTGAGAGGAAGGTATCCTGAAAACTAGAGTAATAGATAAGAGCTATTCTTAGCCCAAAAGTTTGAAGTTAATGCAGAGGGTTTAGGAACCTATTGCAGCCAAACTGATGAACATCTAGAAAGTTCTGAAACTAACTTGTAAGCCTTCTGTGTATCAGACAAATTTTGCCACTAATGACATAAGGCAGGAACTGCACAAAACAGAGACTCAGATAAGTAGCTTGCTTGAGATTAGAGAACTAGTGAATAATGGCTGTACAGTATGTGTAATTCTGAACCCATGCTCTTCTCATAGCTGTCTGGATTTGGGGGCCTGGAAAACACAAACACAATGTACAGAAATAGCAAAAACCTAAATTATGCATCACAAACTAACAAGGACTGCAGAACACAGCTATGTGCACGTGAATTTACTGCATCACAAAACTACTCCAAACTCATAATTCGAGTCAGTTTTCTTCATGTTACTTATTTTGCATGTAGGAAGTAAACAGAAGAAAACAGCATAGGAGTTAGATGTAATAAAGAAAAAAAGAGCTAAATACATTAAAATTAAAATATCTTTTAGTTGTAATTCACCCAAATATATTGAAAAAAAAGTGACAATAAGAAAGAGTATTTTATGAGCCATCTTTTTAACACTGCCTATTTGTAACATGAATACTAAAGGAGAAAAAAATTCCCTTAAAACATTGAAAGACTCAGTGCAGAAAACCTTAAAGAAATATTTGAGATTACCTTCCTAGCCATAGAATTCATACGTTACATCTGATTAAAGTTTCCATTCAATTAAAAGCATGGCATTCAAATATAAAGGTGGTAACTGAAAACTGATACAGAAATATTAACAAAATGAAGCATCAAAACAACACTGAGTAGCTAATGGCTTAACTCATATCAAACATCAAAAAACATTCATCTCATCATAATCTGAAATAAATAAAAAGCTTTGAAAGCCAGATAACTGCCCACTTTATCCCCTAAAACTAAATTAAAATGTACTTACCCCAAATGCCCAGATTATAATAATCCAGATTCTTAAAATATACCAAATTTATTTGAAATAGATATATAAAAGCTCCTCTTTTTCTCTCCCCAATCTTCAAAGCCCAATCTGAGACCAGCCTTCCTCCTTCTTTCATTAGCTGGACATGTGTCAGCTCTCTCACATCTGCGATTTCTCACTGACTAGAGCTGCCTGTCCCATTCCAGGGAAACACAGATGGATCCCAGATGGGAAGGTCCTGCCAAACAGACCAGCTCTTCACCTTGCCAGAATCCCCAGATACAGTCAGTCTCTCTGTCTCTCTCTTTTTCTTCCTCCCTCCTGCTCCTTTCTCCCTCCACTACCCTTCCAACCCTCCCTGTTACCAGGGCTCTTTGCCAGCTGATGTCACTAAGTACACACCTCCCAGTGGCTCCTGGCCAATCTGACATTAACTTGTTAAATACGTGTAATTTGTTTATGGCTGACAATAACAGCAAGGATATTGTGCAAAACCTATCTGTGCAAGTCCCTAGTGGAATAACATGTAGAGACACACACAGACACAGACTCATATCTTTGGGAACATTCAAATGTTAACATTTACTATTTAAAGTCCTATATACTGTCTGGTTTCTGCTATTGTTTAATAGCTTCTGCTCTTTAAGCCAGTTTAAAAATCCTGTATATGACAAATTCCTTTTTAAAATGAATTATTAAAAATGAACATTAATTGGATGAAAAATTTAAAGCTGCAAATTAATCTGGGTAATATTAACAGAAATATATGTAAATGATTCACACAAGCTGCCTCTCAGATCCAGACTTGGTAGCACTGCAAAACTAGCACGTGATTAAAATAAGACAATGCAGGCAACATGGTTCTGATGCTGTAAAGATTCTAAATGAAAGACAGGGACATAATGCAAAAAAACTGTTTTAAAACAAGGCAAATATGAATGTGAGAAATAACAGAATGTTTAACATCAAAAGAGCTGCTAACGCAAGTTTCAACAATGAAGAGCCAAAATAAAAAACCTATTTAGAAATATAACAATGAGAACCCAGAAAGGAGGACTGAACTGTTCAAGATCAGGGTTTAATCACTTATACCTCCAAATACTTAGCATATAATAGCTGCTCAGTTTACTTCTTCTTGCTGAATGAAAACTGATCATTGAAAACTGATACTGTACTATAGTTACACAAGACATTACCACTGGAGTAAACTGGGCTAAAGGTCCACTCACTGGACCTCCTTTATATTTTTGCAACTTCCTGCGAATCTATATTTTAAAATAAAAAGTTAAAAGTGGGAGATGAGTGTTTGGCCGCTTCCTAGGTCACATTACATGGACACATATCCTGCATTAAAATCTGCGTGAACACAGATTAGGAATGAAAGATCATTCATACACATAATCAAACAGGTGTGGCTGTAATTCACTAAACTCTTAACCTTCTATCATACTTGGGATATTTGGAATCTGTAAGCAATTTTTCTGTCGTGGCAATTTTTGGCAAATAAGAAGGACTATTTCTGTCAAGACAAATTACTGACTAGGTTTCAGGTTTTTCTTTCAACCCAGTGGTGGTGGTAATAGTAACAGCAGCAGGCTGAGTGCTTACTATGGGTGCTCACTAAGTGTCAGAGATTGTTCTGTCTGAATCCCTCACAAAGACCCTATATTACAGGGCCTCTAAGTATTATCATTATCTCAATGTTATAGCTAAGGAAAGTAAGGCACAAAGAGTTACATAACATGCGTTATTTAACCCACAGGGCTAGTTAATGTCAACACCAAGTAGTCGGGATTCACAGCCAGAGCACTATACTCTATTGTCTAGTAGGAAAATGAATCAAAAGATGCTACTAGCTGTCCTGGATCACAGACTCTGGGAGAAGCCAGCCACCAGGTCATAAAGACTCAAGCAGCTTTAAGAAGACGTCCATATGATGAAGGACTGAAGTTTTTTTTGTCAATGCCAGCATCAACTTGTTCACATACCTAACCACTACCATCCTTCTAAACTGCCTTGGAATTCTGACCGACCAAAGTACATGAGAGAATAAATATTTATTCTTATTTTAAAAAGGAAAAAAAAAGGGTCACTTGAAGCACCCTGATTGTGGGTCCTAAATACCACTCCCCCCTAAAAGGAAACAGGGTACTTTAGAAAAATAGTTGACTCCAGGTATGGGGCAGGAAATGTACAAAACTTGTTATATCAGAAAGCAATTAAGCTATCGAAGACTTCTGGAGTTGTGTCCAAGGGACTTAGGAGCCAACCTGAAGAGGTTTCTGCTAACTAAAATGGGATAATTTGGGCATCAATTAAAAAAAAAAAAAACTGCAATGGACTGAAACACAGCAAAATATTTAAATTCATGACTTGATAATGGTTATTTTGTTCACCTTTTGGAGAATACTGGGGAACCAATTCATTATTCTGAAACTAGTGAATCAAGCATTTTACGTTCCTATATGAACTGTACCTATAGGTAAACAAATAGTTGGCGAAAACCGATCCCTACTGAAATAACCTAACTAAAATGAAAAAATTATATATAGGCATATTTCATTTTATTGCACTTTGTAGGTATTACTTTTTTGTATAAATTGAATGATTGTGGCAATCCTGCATTGTCAGGTGATAATTAACATTTTTAGCAATTAACTATTTTTAATGAAGATATATACATTGTCTTTTAGACACACTGCTATTATACACTTTAACAGACTACCATGTAATATAAACATATGCACTGAAAAACCAAAAAATTTGTGTGACTTGCTTTATTGCAATAATCACTTCATTGCAATGGTCTGGAACTGAACCCACAACATCTCTAATGTATGCCAGTACTTACAATTATTTTGCAAATCCCTACTGAAAAAAATTAATCTAGGTAATGTATCAATTGCCACTAGTACAAGATGAGAGACGTGGACATTAATGTGCCTCTCTAATGGAAGGATACCACCACCTATGAAGCATTCTTGACAAACAAAGTAAATCTGAATCTGATTGAACCTCTAGGACTTTGAGAGAATACAGGAACACATTAATGACAGCATGGGAGTGCAATTAGCAAAGTCCAGAGTGTGAGAAAATCTACAGGGAAAACAACCCAGATTTGTAGGAAAAAAGGTGAGACAGAGGAAGGGAGTAGAAGGAGAACCTACAAACTAAAAGAGAAATAAAAGACTTAAATGCAATATGTGGACTTTATCTGGATTCTGATTTGAACAAACCAACTGTAAAAAAATAACTTTTGAGACAACTGTGAAATTTTTAAGACTCAGTACATATTTCATTATACTAAGGAATTATTCTAAACGTAAAAAAAAAAAACTTTAAAGTATAATATTTGTAATTACATTTTAAAGAAAAGTCCTTATCTTTTACGAGATACAAACAGAAATGTTTATATAAGTTTATATGCTTCAAGAGGAGCTGAGGTGCTGATTATTGCAGGAGGGTGTTTATGTACCTAAGGGTCCATTTTTAGGTGTGTTTGATATTTTCCATAATACAAAGTAAAAAAACAAAACAAAACAGTGATTTATTTAAACAGTGTGCCTAACAAATTATGGGTAAAGTTGGCTGATTGGCTGGGACAGTTTTATAAGTAACTACAACAAAATGAATTAAATTCTGACATGAGGTTTAATATGGTACCAACATATTCATTTATCTCACTGATCACATCATGAGCTGATGCACCGTCAACTTTTAAAAACAAAGGATGACAGTGCAATCTATCAGAAATCGTGAACACAACTGTGAAGCTGGTTGCTTTATAATAGTCTCTGTAAAGGGGTTGATTTAAAAAAAAATTTAATGTCCTCCTATAGGAAAATTAGAATATACCCCTGGATGATACATTTGAATTGTAGGTATCAATATGAACTCACGGTTTTTATATTATATATTTTTACAGTAAAAATACATAGACATTGAAATACACACACAAACATTCATACACATACTTCCTAGCTGTTTGCTGAGAGGATCTAGAAGCAATGACACTTTGTAGCAATGAACACATCTTATACCCAGATCCTGATTTCTAAACCACATTTTCTACTAAAACCAGGGCTCTTTGGAGAAATGGCTGATTCACAGTGGATACAAAATAAGCACACGACATCCTGTACAAGAAAGTAAAAGACTACTCAGAAATGATGGCAACAGGTCAAAAAGGTACTATGCCAGCTAGAAGGTGCTGCCATAGTCAACTGTGGAACAATTTAAGAATCAAATTAAATGCCAATAATGGATTAAAGCATATGTGAAATAAAGATTAGATTTTAAAATCAATCAATCAATAAGGAAGAAAAGAAAGCTACTCCTCCTAGAAGATGCCAACTTGAAAATACAGAAAGAATGATGGAAGTAGAAAAACGCACAACAGTAGACTAGTGAATAGAAAGTTGATGAAAGACAAGATATTTACTTATTGTCTCAAAATATATCCTACAAGCTACTTATTGATCACAAAGAGGAAAACAGTAACTTTGTAGTGGAGTAACGTGGCAGACACCCACTTAAACAAAATGAAAAATGTTAATATTGGGACAAACGGATGACATGCGCCTCCCTATGAAACATTACTTTTAGAGCATTCCAGCCCAAAATCCATAATCCAAATCTAATCATAAGGAAACATCAGACAATTGGGGGACATTCTGTACTCTTCAAAACTGCAAGGTCAAGGAAGACTGAAAAGATGGAAAAGAAAGAAGAAAGAAGAAAGAGGGATGAACAAAGGGAAGGAGGGAAGAAGGGAAAAAGTTGAAAAAAAAAAAAAGAGAGACAGCAGCAGGCTTAAAGAACTGTTTCAGAATAAAAAAAGATTAAAGAGATATGACAATTAACTACAGTGTGTGATCCTGAATTGGACTAGATGGGACTGGGGTACAGGAGCTATAAAGGGCATTATTGGGATAACTGATAAAATCCGAATAGAATCTATGAATTAATAGTATCAATATTAAATTTCCTGATTTTGATAATGTGGCTACGTAAAAGACGCATTTGTTTTTAGGAAATACACATTTAAGTATTTAGGGGCAAAAAAGGCATACTTCCACTTAAGTCTCAGAGTAGTTAAAAAAAATTATATAGACATAACACACACAATGATAAAGCAAATGGTGCAAAATGTAAACAACTGGTGAACAAAAGTTCCTTCTATGATTCTTGCAACTTACTGTAAGTTTTCTATTATATCAAATAAGCACATATCAAAAAGAAAAAAGTCCCCATTCACAACAAAACAGTTTGAAAACTCCCTTGTGGATATTAACTAAATATGTGCAGCAGCCCATGGACTTCTAATGAAGATGCTCATGACAGTCTCTCCTTTGGTTTCTTGCTCTAATGATCACTACTGCCATGATGGTGCTGAACATTAAGTTATTTTAAATTGTTGTTTTTGGTCATATAATGTTCATGAATTCATACCTATAATGGACCACTGCTAAAAGACAAAGTATGAGAAACTTATACATAAAGTAAATAACATAAAATTAAATACAAATTAATGACAAGCATAAAGATGATTCTACAAATATGGTTGATATCCAGACCTCTTGAGTTGGATCCATCACATCAAATCTCTCACTCGGCACATAAAGATGACTCTAGACATTTAAACAATGTCAAAAAATAACAAATTAATAAACACTGATGCTTATAGTCAACATGCTTCTCATTGTAGACAATCCTTCCTTGTATATTTGGAATCTTCCTTAATTTGTCATTTAAAAACAAAAACAATATTATTTCATTTCAAGCATGAGGTTATAAAAAGATTTTTAAATTTAACACATTATAAAATTTTAATCTACACTTTACCCCAAAACCTTTTTATTTTAAAATTAATATAAAGAATCATGTTTCCCTTAAACAGAAATGTAAAGTTAAAAAGTACAAGTGTACCTGTCAAATTGGCAAAAACAAAAACATATAATACTATTAAATAATAAGGAAATATAATAATCTTAAAGATTATATTTTGAGTGAAAAGTTATTTTAACATCAGTCTACAAAAAAAATCACCTCTTTAAAATCTACTATACAAAAATGAAATCATCATCAAAAAAAAAAAAAAAAAACCCTTACGGAAAGTTTGCAAGATTGCACAATGAGAGAAATTTCAAGTCCAACAAAATGATTATTTACGGCATTAGGACATGATTATTTACAGCAGGGCTCCACAAACTATGGCCTGATTGCAGTTTTGCTAAATAAAATTACACTAAAACAGTATGATGCCCATTCCTTTACATATTGTTAAACTATAGTTGCTTTCCCATGACAACAGCAGACAGAATTCAGACAGAGCTCTTCTAGCCCACAAAGCCAAAAATGTTTAGTGTAATCTGGCCCTTCACAAAAAACTACATTGAATGCTGATTTATAGCAATCGAGTAGCTCTAGGAAGACTCAAACACACCTACTGTGGGTCAGGCATTATGCTAAGTATTGGAGAGCTAACAGCAAACAAAAATATAGTCTCTGTCAACAAAGAGCTTTCAGTCTGTTGGAGAGAAAAGTAATCTAATTATCATACAAATAAAATATAATAAATAATAAATGTTACACAGGAAAAAAACACAAGAAAAAGATTAAAAGAACTATGGGTCTCCCATCAGGGTGGAGTGAGGATTCTCTGATGAAGTGAGTACTTAAAAGATAAGAAGTGAACTGGGCTTCTTTTAAAAAAGATGAAGAGTATTTCAAGTATTTCAGGTAAAGGGAGAGAATGTATGAGAAGAGGCATGCATGGCTAGTTTGAAGAAGTGGAAGGAGGCCGGGGTAACTAGACAGCATTAAACACGTAAAAGGAAGATGAAGTTGAGTGACAAGTAAGGGGACAGATCACACAGAGCTTTGTTGGATGTAGTAGGAAGACAACATAGGCCAATTTGTCTCTGCTTCTACATGTCAGATAATCTTGTAAACTCTCCAAAGACAAAGGCTGTCTCACTCACCTTCAGTTCCTTGGGGCTTGACAATAAATGTTTACAGTTTAAAATACATGGCTGATCAGAATATGGAGTGTCTTCCTTTGTAGGACATTTACAGCAGATATTTTAAGAGACACAATTTTCTCTAATTCAATAGAAAGAGCCTCAAGTAACTTCCAATTCAGCTACTAAGTGTATTATCTAAATCATTAACCTTCTCCATCTGTCCAATCAGAGGACAGGACTAGGTGTTACGGGAGGTCCCCTACAACTCGTTTCCTGTTTGAACTTCTTTGTTTCTTTGTCTTGTTTAAACTGATCTTTCGATTAGTCTAGTAACAACATCATTAAGTTAAATAACCTGAAAATAAGAGAGGTGTGGGGCTCTCCAGAAACAAGATATTCTAACTTTCCTATTTATGTGACTATGCATAGATAGATTCCTGTTGTATTAGTTATTAAAGACTTCATAATTTGCTGATTATTTGCTTTATATACTTAACATTACAAAGCTTGGAAGAATTTTGTGTCAACTTGAGAAAAACAGAAGCAATCAAATTCACAAGTGATCTTGAAAACAAAACTGAAAAACAATTCTCTTGATGTTTGAGTCATCAACCCTTATGGGACACAAGTCAGACTGCAGCAGCTGTGTGTGTGGATCATCACTTTAAATCAAGAATTCAATTTAATTCTGATAGTAGATTTTTAAAAGTTGATGGATCAGAAGAACAGAAAATAAATGAAGTAGGAATTTTCATCTCCTGGAATAAACCAACACATAACCCTGTATTTTAAGGCATGAGGAACATATCCAGTTATTCTACTCAAATCAGACTACCAACTGATTTTCTTCACTATCAACACTTCAAACAAGCTCTTCTCTACACATTTTAAAGACTTATCTCACACACACACACACACACACACACAAATCTCAAGAGCTTTCCCTTTAGGAGAGATGATTCTCAAACCAAGCAGAGTTGAAAATGGGCCCCTCCTAGAGTGCTGATCATGTAGATCAGCACATAATACAACAACAGTACTTAAGATCTTCAGTTATTTGTTGACTTGAGTCTCTTACTATTCTCTGAGGGTAAGGGGATGTCTTGATCAACATACTCAATGTTTATTTGTTAGATAAATAAATTGAAATATCCTGTTTGCTTCAAAAATAATTTAACAGGATTGAACCACAGAACACTAACTTTAGAGAGAATTTAATCCAATTCATTTAAGAAAAATATCTGGAGCAAGCTCTAACTGGAGAAGATACATGTATCCCAATGTTCACAGTAGCACTATTTACAATAGCCAAGACATGAAAGCAACCTAAATGCCCATCAACAGATGACTGGATAAATAAGTTGTGGTGTATACACACACAGACACAGACACAGACACAGACACAGACACAGACACAGACACACACACACACACACACACTCTCTCTGGAATACTACTCAGCCATAAAAAAGAATAAAATAATGCCATTTGCAGCAGCATGGATGGACCTAGACACTGTCATTCTAAGTGAAGCCAGAAAGAGAAAGAAAAATACCATATGACATCACTTATATGTGGAATCTAAAAAAAAAAAAAGACGAACTTACTTACAAAACAGAAAGACTCACAGACATAGTAAACAAACTTATTGTTACCAGTGTGGGGGGATGGGATGGGAAGGGATACACTGGAGCTCAACATTTGCAGATACTAACTGCAAGTCTCATACTGTACAGCACAGGGAACTGTATTCAGTATCTTGTAGTAACTTATGGTGATAAAGCATATGAAAATGAATATATGTATGTTCATGTATGACTGAAGCATTATGCTGTAAACCAGAAATTGACATAACACTGTAAACTGACTATACCTCAATTATATATATATATATATATAAAATTATAAACTGATCATACTTCAATAAAAAATTTTAAATTTAAAAAATAGGGGAGGGGAGGAGAAGTCTGAAAAGTTGGATTAAATTCCTATAAAATATGATGTATTCAAATCAAATTGTGTTCTCTTCAAGAATTTTTATAGGAAAGCTACTGGTTTCTGAAATGTTAAAAACTTTTAATAATTTCAAGACTACTTGCTATAACTTTTAAAAATTACTAGCCTAAACCTGGTTTTGCCAAACACTGTGACCAGTTTTGCTACCCCTGTCCTGACCCAAATAAGAAGGTAGAGCATTACACTTACCAAGTTATTAGGACCTACAGCTCTATCTTTCAGAAGGCTTTACATGAATAACAAAATTGAATATACAAATTCTTGTCAGGTTTTAAGTCAGGTATTTATTGAATTCTATTTTATAAATTTAAAAACAAACAAGTTTGGTGTCTTTGATATGCCTAAAATCATAATATGAATCTTAACTAACAAAGCCAGTCTCCTGCTGGCCTCAAGCTCTCAGAACACCTGAATTAAATAAGCTGAAAGCAACCATCTAAGTAAATGCCATCTGCAGAGATGTGCTATACTTGGGCTACTCCTTTCAAATGGTGGGAAGAATCCCAACATTTAAAAATGTTTACATACCACAAAATTTATCTATTTTAAACATAACGATTCAACGATTTTTTAGTAAATGTATAGAGCTGTACAACCATCACCACAACTCCATTTTAGAACACTTCAACTGCCCCTGAAGATCACTTACGTCCCTTTACAGAAATTCCCATTTACACTCACAGTCCCAGGCAACCACTAATCTGTTCACTTTGCCCCAATAAATTAACCATTCCTGGATGTTTCACATAAATGGAATCATAATATGTTGTCTTTTGTATCTGACTTCTGTAACTTAGTACAATGCTTCTGAGGTTCATCTATGTATCAGTATTCATTCCTTTTTACTGCTGAGGTAGTATTCTACTCAGCATCTGATGGATGTATCACAATGTTTATTCATCAGCTGATGGACATTTGGATTGTTTCCAATTTTTGGCTGCTGGGAACAATCAAGTACAAGTTTAAAATGGTTGTGGTTTGTTTTTTTTTCTTAACAATTTTGCCAAGTTTTATGTGCAAAAATATGGGAAGAAGGGATCTGCCAAGCTCCTTACTCCATCATTCAGGAAGTTTCATCCTAAACTAGGTTTTATTTTTTTTTAATGGTAATTTCTCTTGATTATTTTAAGAAGATTATGCTCTTACCAGAAGTTGGCCTGATTTTGATGTCATGTTTAAAAAATATTTTTTTAATGTATGCTCTTCAAGTATTCTCACAGTTTCATTTTTAGTCCATTTTAAGACCAAATAGAATTTGGTATTTACAGAAAATGAAGTTAAAAAGCCTAAAATATGAATTTTAGTAAGATAAACATACCTACTGCTAAACCCTGTCTATTACTATCTAGAGGAAACTAAAGTCTAAAGACCACACAAGTAGTTAAGGAGACCAAAACTCCCAGTTCTTAAGGTAAAAGTGAACATACAGGTAAAGATTAAAACTCACAACAGGCCTAGCACTTACACAACAACCAGAATCATCCAGAGTTGCTACTATCCTTGTAAATTTCCCACTTTATATACGGGGATTATTTCTTATTTTTTATTCTTCGGGAAAGTGTTTCTGGTTTTATATCAAACGTTAGTGGGAAAATAGTCACTTAGAGAAGTTTTTTACATCTAGTTTTGAAATTCCTTCATTCAAATGTGGGAGTGACTATACAAATTTTTATATTCATCTAAGTTAACTTTCTGCCAAGTAGTCTTTTTATTTCCTGTCTTTTGACAGCTTAGGAAACATGAGACATAAGAAAAATTAAATCATTCAATATTTCAAGCACATAATCAACATCTCTGTTGGAGACACAAAAACTAAGGTTAATAACAGTTTCCTACTTTTATAAAATAACTATAGAATCTAGAAATAAATATATAATTCAAACATCCTTCTGGAAAACCCGACAAATTCTTCAATTCATTCTATTTATTCATCTGCATTTTCACAGAAAATTTTACTTTAGCCACATTCCCTGAAAATTCACTTAACAAAGCCTGGTATTTCATACTTTTAACAAATTCTGGTTTTGAAATCAAACAAAACAGAGAGGCAATGTAAACTTATTTTTCTGTCCTATTACAAGTGGTAAACTTTTAATAGCAAAGAAAATATACTGAAAACAGGCCATGGTGAGCTAAAGTAATTTTTCAGAGTAAACAAATAGAAATTCAAAGTTCACATCAACTGAAAATTCCTTTTCCTTTAGTTTTTAGGGTATGGCTGCTAAGGCCAGGTTTTATAACCTTCACTATTTCTCCTGATTTTTAAAGTATAAAAACCATTAAAATAGAAATGTTTGTTCTATTATGAAATCAATACAAGTATTCAGGAAAAAGAAAAAGTGTCTAAGTTACTAACAGACAAGATATATTAGTAGTCCCATTGAAGTTTTATGTACAAGTAAATACCTCCTCTTCCAGATAAACAATTTAAGAGAGAGAAAATTCAGTCTTACTATTCCCAATTATTATTAAGTGTCTACCACATGATAGGCTTACACAGAAGACATAGGCCTTTGTAGGACATTTAACAAAATCGCTTCCTACGTTATGCTTTCATTATTTAAATTGGCACATAGATTACGTTAACAGATTTATTTATTGACTAAGTCTAATCACATTTCCTCAGTTGGCATCAATATGATATCTACTATTTATGTTTGCTTCAACACTGGATATTTGTTCAAAAGTCTTCCATATTTGATTTCTACCACAGAATTTTGTATTTAAATGAAACAGGGTTTTTTATGGTTGACTACAAAAAGATAAAGAAATAACCCTAATGAGAGTTAAAATCATTTGGTTTGTGAATCCTCTTTATAAGCCAAAGAATTTGCTTTTTATTGTAAGGAAATGGAACATTATGTAATTAAGTGTTCCACAGCAATGATTTAAGATCCAAAGTGACCTAATAGTATTTTTCAAAAACTGGTCATGTGGCTTTTCTGGCATATGGCTTTTCTATTTTGTTTTGTAGTTTGCATTTGATTCAAAACGCAACTCAAGATAGCATTCTTTTAAACAAATACTGCTTACCACAGTTTTAATGCCTGTAATTTCACAAAGATTTTGAATTGCACATAGTTGAGCCAAACCAAAAGAAAAGAAGAAAAACATGGGTAACTTCATTTGGAGAAAGCAAACCACAAACTGTAAACTGCATGAGAGTAGGGACCACATATATACCTTGCTTCCTATTCTGTTCATTTATTTATTCATTCAGCAAGTTTTCATTGAACATCTACCATGTGCCTGACAATGTTCTAGACAATGGAAATACATCAATAAACAAAACAGACAAAAATCCCTGTGCCCTTTGGAACTTAAATTCTAGGAAGGGGAAACAGACAATAAACAGAGTAAGTAACTAAAACATATATGTTATTTAAAATATATATATATATTAAAAGGTGATAAGCTGGTAAAGGGGTGCAATTTAAAATAGGGAAGCCTGGTTGGCCTCATTAAGAAGAGAAGTGAAGAAATTAACTACAGGATAGGTGGACAAAAAGCAGTCTAGGTAAAGGTCCTTACACAAGACAGGGACTAGAGTATTTAAAAGGAACTGCAAGAAGATCTGCATGGCTAGAGCTGGGACGTTAATAGGGTATGATTTTAGAGGTCAAGGAGGTTGAGGTAGGAGGCCAGATCATAGAAAATCATTTTTAAAACTTGGTATTATTTTGAGTAAAATGGGAGTCATTAACATGGTTGTAAGCAGAGAATTCACAAGATCCGACTAAACTGGAACACTCTGCCTACTATGTTCAAAACAGATGAAGGGGCAAGAATGCAAGCAGGGAAAACAACTAGCATGCCAACTCCAATAAGCCAGGTCAGAGATGTTGGTGGTTGGACCAGAATGGGAGAAGTGAAGTTAAGATACTATTCAGATTCTGTATATATTCTCGAGGTGAAGCAAACATGATCTCCTGAGTTGATGTGTTAATGAATTAAAAAAAAGTCAAGGACAACTCCAAGGTTTTTGGTTAAAGGCTAGGTAACTAAAGAAAAAACAGACAAATTGGACTTCATAAAAAATTTAAAATTCTGTACATCAAAAGACTATCCCAGAGTAAAAAGACAACCCACAGCATGAGAAAAAATATTTGCAAATCATATATGTGGTAAGGGATTAATATCCAGAGTACATATGTAGAACTCGTAGCACTCAACAACAACAAAATGACACAATTCAAAATTGGACCTGAATAAAATTTCTCCACAGATATACAAAATTCTTGTGCACTGTTGGTGGGAACATAAAATGGTACTATGTAGAACAGTAAAGTTTCCTTAAAAAGTTTAAGTAATTAATCCATGGTAAGAGAATCACCAAATGACCCAGCAATTAATTCCACTTTGGGATGTATACCCCCCAAAAATTGAAAGCAGGGTCTTAAAGAGATTATGTATATCCCATGTTCACAGTAGCATTATTCACAATAGCCAAAAAACCTGGAAGCAACCCAAGTATCCACTGACAGATAAATGGCTAAACAAAATGTGGTGTATACATACAATGGAATACTACTCAGCCTTAAAAAGGAAATTCTGAGATATGATATAAGATGGGTGAACCTTGAGGACATTATGCTAAGAGAAATAAGCCAGTCACAAAAAGACAAATACTGTATGATTCCACTTATATGAAGTACTTAGAGTAGTCAAAAATCATAGAGACAGAAAGCATAATTGTGGTTGCCAGTGGCTGGGGGTGGGGGGCAGAGAGAATGGAGAGTTATTGTTTAAAAGGTATAGAGTTTCAGTTTACAAGATGCGGATGGATGGTGGTGATGGCTGTATGATAATGTGTATATATTTAATACCACTGAACTTAAAAATGATTAAGATGGTAAATTTAATGTTATATGTATATTAAATATGAGACAGGAAGGAAGGGGGCAGGACAGCCATTAAAGGAGTGACACAGCATTTAGTAGCACCAAGATGGTGGAAAAGTCAACTCCAATAAACCTGGAGGCAGGAGATCTGACCTCCAGTGGACCTTGAGATTCATTATACACACTGTAAAGTACTAGCATGGTGAATGACATACCCACAGGTGCCATGACAGTTCTGAAACTAACCATGAAAGTTCAAAGACAGGGCAGTGGCCCAATTCCTAGGAATCCCGGGCCCTTCCCCAAAATAGTTGGAATAATCCTCTCACTTGTTAGCATATAAAAACTAGCAACAAAGCTCCTTGCTCTCTCTTGCCTTCTGAGACAGCCCACACTCTGTCTATGGAGTGTACATCTCTCTAAATCTACCTTTACTTAACTATGGCTCACTCTCGAATTGTTTCCTGTGTGAGGCCAAGTGCCCTCACTCGGCGGGGCACATCCCAGGGACTCAACTGAGACAGGCACACAGCCATTCTCTTGTGCCCCATTTTCCTGTATCAAATACACACGCAAAAACAGTCTAGGGTAACTCCAAGGTTTTTGGTTAAAGGGTGGGGAAGACTGAAGGAAGACATGGTTTGAGGAGGAAGATTAGAAGTTTGGATTTCAACATTTTTCAGTTTGAGATATTTATTAGATATTCAAGGGGACAAAGCAATCAAGAGTTCTGGGAAGGGATCTGGGCTAGAGATATAAATCTGGGATTTGTCAGCAGAGTATTTAAAGCCATGAGATTTCATGATTTCATGAAGGGAATAAGTATAAAGACAAGGGATTCAAGTACCAAACCCTGGGTATTGGGGAGCCCATAAAGAGATTAAAAAAAAAAGGAACCATCAAAAGAAACAGAAGATACAGCCACCCAGTGAGACAGGAGGACAAACAACAGAGTGTGGTGGTGCTCTAGAAACCAAATGAATAGTGTTTCAAGAAGAGTGATCAACTGGGTCAGTTGCTCTAGTAAGATGAGAACTAAGAACTGATTACTGGATATCCTCACCTCCTAGGAAAGTCAGACAGGCACTCATCACAATAAATATGAATATACAAAGCAAAATATTATATTTAACCATTTCAAATTCTAATACTTATCCTGAAAATGCACTGTTGAAAATGCATCAAACTAAATATGTACTAATGAAAGATCAACTTTGTCAAATTCGTAATTCTTTTACAAAGAAAAATTTGGGTTCTAAATTTTCAGATTATCACAATTAAAATTGGGAATTATCAATGCTTTAACATTTGGCTACCATAACACTAGAGCTATCATCTACTTGATAACAATGGAAACCTTTCAATGATGAACAAAGAGAAAGAGCAGTGGTCAGGGAATCAGTACCTCATCTGACACTCACTTACCTTTCTGGACCTCCATTTTTTCCATCTGAAAAATGTATCTTCCTATACTCTCTCTTAAAATGTCCTGTTCCTCTGATCAAATTCCAAAACATCTTCGGGTTTAGTTCCGGTAACCTTCTCCTTGGAGACTTCTCAGGTTCTCCAGTCCCTCCCCAGGTTCCCCTGCTTCACTGAACTCCAAATCATTTACTTTTACTATATTTATACAGACTATTTATTTGGTCCCACATAACATATTGCCATATGTGTTCTCTTAGCTATTTTGTGTGTTTGTCTTAAGCACCTGCACTACACTAGAAAATCTTAAGTATATACTTGTTTTGTTTTCCAGGAACTACAATATTTAATACAGCAATGTATCAATAGAAATTAATAATTTAATGGGGCAAATTAAGAATTTTAGTAAGAGCAGGGAGGGTATAGCTGAGGGGTAGAGTGCATGCGTGAGATCCTGGGTTCAATTCCCAGTACCTCCATTAAAATAAATTAATAAATAAACCTAATTACCTCCTCCTCAAACAACAACAAGTAAGAATCAGTATGAAAGATTTCTTCTGTTAGTTCCTACAAAGACTGAAAGTATTGCTTTCTGTAAGACAGCCATGCTACAGTTTATTTTTAAAAGACATACAGGATTAAAGACAAAATTTTAATGTACATACGTCTACAATTAACTTTTTGCATAGGATAACTGAGAGACTAATCAGAAATTTAAAAAATAAGATCAATGGGCACCTTACACTGAGGGCACAAAGAGTTCATATAATTCACAAAAATCTACAGAATATTAGGGAGCCAGGAACAAAATAAATCTAATACTTGACAGGTTTTAAGATCACCTCTCCTAGCAGACATATCAAGGAGTATTGGATTTGACTGACCATGGATTTAGTTACTCATCCACAGATGATACTATGCTCTCTGAAGAGCAAGATAAGGTACTGGGCTAGATGTTGTAAACCATATGGACCCCTAGTCTACCCACCTAAACTATCCTGAAGAGCTAGTTAATATACATGTTCCCATATCATACCCAATGAATAAGAATGGGGAAGAGGGATCCAGAAATCCAAACTGTAACAAGTTCTCAAGATGATTCTTCTATACACTAACATTTGAGAAAATATGTTGCTAAGAGATGCAAAGATAATTAAGGTCAAGTCCTAGCCTTCAAAATGACTATAATATAGTAGAGGATAAATACACACATAATATTAGAATAATCTGAGATATAAAGTAAACAGTATCAAATATGACAAGAAAAGTCTTTCCCCAATAAGCAAAGAACAAGAAATGCTTCACAAAGATGGAAGGTTTCTGAGTTCAGATGAATGGGGAAAAGTGCACCTATAACCTAGGGAAATGGAAAGAACTAAGACAAGGGAGGAAAAAAAGAGTTGCATACAGAGAGCATATCAAATCAAAGTGGTTGGGCAAAAGCATACACTGGATTGTATAGGCCATACTGTCTACTATAGTCAAGCCACTGCTTGAGCAGTGAGCAGGAACTTCAGGAACTCATCTTCAGTCTTAGGAAGCCCTAGACCTAAGGTTAACTGAGCCCTGCTTCTCTTCCTTGCTCAGCTATCAATTATGTCCTTTCACATACCTGCTGTATAATCTAAGAATGATGACCAATCTCTAGCCAATAGAGATGGGACAGGTGTATGGATTTCCATTCACATTCCACACCAAAATCATGAGTCTAACTTTGGCCTAAACTGCTTCTAACCACTTGACCTCTCAACAACCACATGACTCTGCCACCTTTAACATCCTCAGTGCTGGGCCTCATTCCTGACTTCAACCCATCACCAAAATTTAAGATACTTGTCATTAAAGAGATACCTAATCAAGTTCTTTGTGGTACCATGGGGAAGGCTAGGTGTCAACTGGTGACCAGTTCCAGAACTCAAGATCTCCTTGCTGCCAGTAAATCACTTTCCAGTGTCCCGCAATGCATCTTAAACTCTAGCTCATAGCAATGCTCAAATTGCTCTATTCACTTTATTAGAGCCAAAGACATTAAGCTAGTACCTTTTACTTGCACAACTCTAGGTGTTACTCTTCACATTACAGTCTATGTGAAAAGCACCCTAGAGCACAACTCCAGAATATAATGTAAATGGTGATCACTAGTTACTGGCTAGCCAGTGAGGTGTTTCAAGAAGTATTTTGGATATCAAGATTTTATTAAAATACTGTTTACACAAGGCAATAAGGAAAGGTCTAGCAGCTTAAAATGATTATTGTGGATATTTAGCATGACAAAAGTATCATTTCTGGTTTTGAAGCCTCTTATTTTTATTGTAATTTAACAATATTAAATAGCCCAATAAATCTTTTTCTGATTAGCATGATCTTACAAGTTCTTCATGGAACCTGTAAAGTCTTAAGCTGTTTTTCCAATAGCATGTGTTAAATGGGCTGTTCCTCCATGCATACTAATAAGAGTATCATTTTTAATCAATCTATCTATCTATTCACACACATTCATACATATACACAACCCTTGAAGAAGTACTGAACAGTCTACTTCAGCTCAATGTGATTTTTTTTAATGTTTATAAAGTGGTATAGAGAGAAAAATTGGTTTAGCTACCCAAACTTCCATTCTGTTGCATGAATGACCCTTTTGGTGGACAAAATCAAAATTAAAAAAGAAAAAAGTTAATTACTACTCTTTTAAAGCTACATTTAATCAGAATAAAATATTTCTTCTACCACTCCCATTAAGCATTCACTCACTCATAGCTCAAGTTAGCGCCAGGCTAAATATTTACTGACTACCCACATTGTGTTCCAGGCACAGAGTTAGGATTACTATGCTCTTTCTTTTAATCCTCACAACATATTGTGAGGACCTTCTTGTGATAATTCTCTTCCTACAGATGAGCACACAGTACCCAGAGGTTAAGGACCTTGCTCAAGATTACATAGATATTAAATGGCAAAGCAGGGATTCAAACCAAATCTCTCAATCGCAACTCTGATTCTCACCCCTCCCTACCTCTCCATCTATTATTTTGGGTAGGAAATGGACTAGGATAAGTCAGACCAGTGAGTATAGATGTCAATTATTAGCAGGAAGGAAAAGATCCCAACGTGGAAGGATAAATAAGTTAGAACTTAATTTAAGTGATACCTAGGAATCTCAATATGGCCTTGAACAGAATGAAACCAGTGTTTTCTGAAGACAGGTGTTCATAGTCACAAGCAAGACAGATGTTGAGAGAAGAATGTCTGGTATTAGAGCAACTTGCCATTAAGTGATACAAAAAATAAAATTAAAAAAAATATATATGATAATGGCTAGGACCAAAAAGATAGCAAGAGGGAATGAGGGAATGGAAAAGGACAGACTCTCTGAGATAGTGACAACATAGAAAATTCTGGTAATAAGTTAATAAGTAAAATAAGTGATAACTGGAAAGAAGTAAAACTGTCTTTAGTTGCAGATGGTGGAGATAATCCAATGGAATCTACAAAAAAGGCTATTAAAATAAGTTAATTTATTTAGCAAAGTTGCAAGATCAATATACAAAAACCAATTATTTATGCAGTGTAGCAATAGGTAATCAAAAGTTGAACTTTAAAAAAACAATTACAATGGCATCAAAATTTTTGAAATACTTAAGAGAAAGATTTGACAAAGATGTACAAGACCTATACTTTAAAACTTCAAAACATTGCTAAGAAAAAATAATTAGGACCTAAATAAATGAAGAGATAGACTATGTTCACAAATGGGAAGATTCAATATTGTTAACTTGTCAATTCTCCCCAACCCTGCATTCAAAAATTCAATGTGGTCCCATGCTTTTTTTGTACAAATTGACACACTGATTCTAAAAATGATTTGGAAATACTAAGGACCTAGAACAGCCAAACAACTTTGAAAAAGAAGAGTACATTTGGAGGACTAATATTACCTGATTTTAAGTTATGGTAAATCTAATCATGCGGAAGAGGCACAAAGACAAGCATATCAATAGAACAGAGTCCAGAAATAGACCCACACGGATATGTACAACTGATTTTTGACAAAAGTATAAAGGCAATCCAATGGAGAAAAAATAGTCTTTCCAAAAACTGCTACTAGAACAGACTACCTATTGATTACAAAAAATTGAACTTTGATGTATACTGCGCACCATAGGAAAAATGAGCTAAAAATGGATAATAGACCTAAATGTAAAACCAAAAACTATACAACTCCTAGAAGAAAAGTATAAAAGAAAATCTTTGTGACCTGGGTTAATCAAATATTTCTTAGATATAAGAAAAGCACAGCCCAGCCCATAAAAGAAAAAAATTGATAAATTATACCTCAAAGAAAATTTTAAGCTTCTATTAAAACACTAAGAGAATAAAAATAGAAGTCGCACACTGGGAGAATATACCTGCAAATCATATATCTGATAAAGGACTTATACCCAGAATATACAAAGAACTCTCAAAAGTCAGTAATAAGAATATAAACAACTCAATTTGTTTAAATGGGTAAAAGATTTAAACAGACAATTCACCACAGAAGATATACAGATGGCAAATGAGCACTTTAAATTATTCTGGAAAAATAGTTTGGCAGTTTCTTAAATAGTTATACATCTACGATATGATCTAGCCACGCCACTCCTATGTATTTTCAAAGGTAGCCTTATTTGTAATAACCAAAAACTGGAAACAACTCAAGCATATTAAGCGGTGAATAAATAAACAAATATGACATATCCAGACAAAGAAACACTACAACAATAAAAAGGAATGAACTACTGATACATACAACAATATCTTAAAATAGTTACGCTGAATGAAAGAAGCTAAACAAAGGGAGAAAGAAGGAGGGGAGGAACAGATTCAGTATGATTTCATTTATATAGAGTATATGTAAAATTCTAGAAAATGCAAACTAACCTATAGTGACTAAAAGCAGATGAGTGTTTGTTTGGAGATGGAGCAGGGGAGTGTGAAAGGGAGGTATTACAAAGGCGCACAAAGTAGCTTCTGGGAGTGATTGATATGTTCACTATCTTGATAGTTCCAGCTGTATATCCATGATAAAACTTACCAAACTGTACACTTTAAATATGTATAGTTTACTGTGTGTCCATTATACCTCAATTTCTTAAAAAGTAAAAGAGCAAAACAAGGTATATGTAAGGAAAACAAGTGATAAAACTTTAAGAAGAGTCGGGAAGAAGCACTGTTTGTTCAGAAGGGAGTGAGCAGACCCCTAAGGATTCCATGCAGTTTGAAATAGCTCGGTATGAGAAGACAGTGAAACAAGCCAAACATATCTGAAGGCAGTGAGAAACATAAATCTGAAACACAAAGAAGAATCATTCCTTGAGAAACACCAGAAAACAGCACAAGGCAGAAGAAGGTGCCGGGTTAGCTCAATACCTCATTAATCTATAACACATTATTTATGGTGCATTCCTCTTGACCTGTCAGCTTTTCAAAATCAAAAGTCAGCCTGCTCTCCTGGCTTACCTCACTGATAAATACAACTGAAAACAAGAGATCCAGACAAAGCCCACATCCTTTTACAGGTCCTGTCCAGACAATCAAACTTGGCTTGGCTTGCTTTGAATGGTATTTCTCAAAAGAATCTAACACACCTTGTATAATTCATCTTAGTAAGCATTCAAGGAGACACACAGTTTAGCAAAAACAAAAACAAAAACAAAAAAACCTGAAATTGACTTATATTTCTAAATTGCTTAAAGCAGGAAGGAAAAGCTCATCCAAAATATATCTTGTATTAGAAATGTAACAAAAATGTCATATTCTAAATAGCCCTATTAGAAAAGAGCTAATAGATTGCTTACATTGCTATCTGGATCAGAGATCTAGTCCCCACGCCATGCCTCACCCTTCTGCAGTGAACACAAAAGCCGCCTTCTCAATAAAGCCTTCCAAAGTCATCTCTTCACTGTGCTCCCTTGTTAGAATTAATTGCACTCATAACTATATTTGAACAACAGCACTTAGTTCCTTAAGCTACCAGAGGTCAAATACTGTCCTACTCATCCGTGTTCCACATACAGGAGGTGCTGAAACAGGGAAAAGAGGAGTTTGATGGCATAAGACCAAAGGTGATTAAGACCTAAAGAGGCCTGGAGACCAAACCCAAGGCTCACCAGAGTTCTTTCTGATATCCCTTCATTAAATGTGGTAACTGCAGCTTACTAGGGTTGAGGGGATAGATACGTGGGGATCCACTACATTCTTCTGTCTACTTTGTATATGTTCAAAAGTCTGTCCAATAAATTGTTAAAATAATAATAAAGGGTATGTAAAGATATGATCAAACCCTTTTTGCTCTTACTTTCCTACCTTTGAACTTTTCTTTCCTTTTTCCTTTAAACTTGATCTTTGCCAGCCTCCCCCACTTTGTTGTCAACAGGTCCACTGGGTCATTAGCCATTTAACAAATGGTGGTTTGGAGGATAAAAGACAGACCCTTTGCACAGGCAGTGGAATTCCAAATGCTAGACTCTTGGCTCCACAATGTCTGATTTAGAAGAACTGCTGGGAACTATTAGTTTAGCTCGCCCACCCAGGCGCATATGAAGACTCCTAGAGTTCCTTTTACACAACTCCCATATGCCTCTCATTTATGCCTACACAATTTTGTGACTGTGTGCTTTCACTTAGCACAGAAACAGATCAGACCCACTGTGACCACAGAAATTATTAGAAAGGTCCAAGGATGAAGAATCCAGAATGAAGCAGTTTCAAATGTGGAATTGAAGGAGATTGGAATTTTTTTTTAGTGGGGGAATAATCCAATAAAAATGTATTTTCAAAATCCCCAAACACAAAATCAGAAGGATATGCAGTATCAGTATGTGAGATACATTCTAGCCTAAATTAGAGCACTTGCCATTTTGTGTGCCCTTGCTAATATTCTCCCCTATACCGGGAACTGTGGCCTAGGTCATATCTGAATCTCTATTATCATTAAAAACAACTTTTAAAAAATATTACTGCTTTCTTCTTTCTTGATGTAAAGATGTTGGGAGTAATCTTATGTCTGGCTTTTGTTGTTGTTTTTCTTAACTCACAAAGAGAAAACAGTAAAGGGGAGAGAGATGGGAAGATGTCCTACAGAAATTTAACTATAGCTTAAAGAGGAATGGACTGTTACTAAAAGAATATGTATGTGAGAGAAATACCTTAGTGTGAAAATAACTAGGCCATGGGGCAATGCACCAGCCAACTGGTGGCACCATGAGCCCAGGTATGGATATACCTTGGTATTGGATGGAACAGACCGATTAAGTTGATTCTTGGATATATTTGCCCAAGAGAGTGGACACATTAAGGAAGATTGAACATAGATGTATACACAACTCTGCAAAAAGGTGTAGAGAAGTTTAAGAGGACACTTAAAAGTTACACCCTAATTCCACACACAAGAATTGGGGGCAGAAATATAACTTACACTTAAGTCAAAGGTTGATAATAAAGGCCTCATCTGGGATCCTGACTCAAAAATGGAAAAGCAACCAACTGAACAAATCAAGCTAGTCAAAAAAATCTGGATTCCAATCATGGTCTGCTCTTTGAAAGCCATCCTTCAAGGCCTGATTCAGACGACATTTGCCAGATGCAACCTTTACTGATCATCTCCTTTATCCCATATGTTCTCATCTTAACCTGTCTCACTTAATTACCTGAGTGCACAGGCCATACCCTTCTCACAAGGTAGCAGGTTTCTTATGATCTGGAAATGTTACCTTCGGTAGAATTCCTAGCTCTCTATCTTTCATGAAAAATATGCTAAATATATTTTGTTTGGTTTTTAAAATCTGGACAAATCACAACATCACAAACTCATAGGAATACAATTTAAATAACCAGAAAGCACACTTTTATAAAACATACAAATTAAATGGTGTATAATTGTATATGGAGATAAAGGAGAACAATTTTAATAAGGCTTCTGGATTTAGCAAAGTTTACCAAATATACATACAGAAAGCTAACTCAGGTCCCACAAGTCTTCTAATGTAGCCGAAGACTTGAACAAAAAAAGTTGCTTACTGCCAACTGATCTTATAAATTAGGAAACACTGGAATGATCATACTCAGATCATGATAAGGGAAGAGACCTGCTTCATTCAAGTGTAGAGATGTGCATCATTGAAATGCACACTTGCACTCACTTGAGTATGTAGTTTTGTGGCCCAGTTCTTACCCTAAATATTGCAATGCAAGCTAGATGAGTTAAGATGTGGAAACAGGAGAACTTTCTAGGCCTTCCAACCACAAAGAAGTAGACTGGGATAAATTCCTCTCAAAATGGTATTCAGAGAACAGTCCTCCTTCCCATGGAAATATGGCTTTTTTTTTTTTTTTTTTTTTTTTGCGGGGTGGGGAAGGTAATTTGGTTTATTTATTTACTTTTTAAGTGGAGGTACTAGGGACTGAACCCACGACCTCACCACTGGGCTATACCCTCCCACCCCAATGTGAAATTTTAATTTCACCTTACAGAAAAAAGGTAGAAGTGCCCATAGTAATCTAGCAATATCCTACAAGAAGCTAATTTATAATTCTGAATTTAGGTTGCTGACAATTTAAAACTTTTAGTTTTGCCATAAAATTAATTTACTCATCAAACAGATGTTTTGGTTTCATTAAAAAAACAAAAAGCTATCTTCTGGCAAAAACTAGAAATTTCTCCAAAGAAGGTATGTGAATGGACAATAAGCACATGAAAAGATGTTCAATATGTTTAGCCATTAGGGAAAGGCAAATCAAAACCACAATGTGATACCACTTCCAATCCACTAGATGGCTATAATAAAAAAGACAGATAACAACAAGTATTGGGGAGGATGTGGAGAAAATGGAATCCAAGTATACCGCTGATGGGTATGTAAAGTAGTCAGCGCTCTTCCAAAGTGATCTGTCAGTTCCTCAAAAGGTTAAACACAGAATTACCATGTAATTCAGCAATTTCACTCCGAGGTATATACCCAAGAGAACTGAAAACAGATATCCATATAAAAACTTATACACAAATGTTTGTAGCAGCATTATTCATAATAGGCAGAAAAGTTGAAACAAGCCAAATACTCCACCAACTGATAATCGTTTAAGTAAAAATGTGGCATAGCAGATTCCTGTTATTCACGGCAGTCATGTTCCATAAAGCTGCCACAAACACTGAATTAGCAAATACTAAACCACTGCTCCTAGGGGGAAATACATACAGGGTTAGGTTCCTTCAAGCCTCTGGTCACAACATCTCCATAAATGCACCAATACATAGCCTTGTTTTATGTGTTTCTGTTTAAAGACATTTTATTTAATATACATTTTTAACATTGAACTCTCTGCCAATAGCAATACAACTCATGCCTGAACACGTATACTCTCCTTAAGGCACATCACAGCCTTCTTTTGCTTAGGAACACTAGGCAGCACTTCAGTGCTACAGTTGGGGACCATTTTAAACAGTAAAATCACCAACAAAAAGCAGGAAAAGGTGAAAAACAAGGCATTAAATAGACCACAAAAAGAATTCGTTTACAGTATAAGAGATGAAGCAACAAGGCAGAGGGTGACCTTGTTCAACTTGAGCCAGAATGTGAGTGTTGGGCAACTCAAAATTTTCACTGCTCTGCTCACGTCCACAAACTACCACCTCGTACTGATTTTAGGATACGTAAATTTTAGCAAGTGGTCTGATTAGCAAATACAGAACCTATGAATAATGAGGATTGACAGTGTTACCACACACAATGAATATATTCAGTCACAAAAAGGAATGAAGTGGTGATAATGCACTACAACGTGGATAAACCTCAAAAATATTACACTAAGAAGTCAATCACGAAAGGCTGACAGTCACAAAATACTGTATTTTTCCCCAGTTTTAGATATTGACAATTAATTCAGAAAAGAGTTACAATGCAAGTTAAACAGAGAATGTTTCTTACACTTTATATGAAATGCCCAGACAGGCAAATCCAGAGACCGAAAGTAGAGCAGGGGATTGGGAAGGGGAAGATGCAGAGTGATTGTTAATGGGTATGGGGTTTCTTTTAGGGATGTTGAAATTGTCCTGGTATCAGTGGCACTGGTTGCACAACCTTGTATATATACTAAAATCCATTAAATTGTATGCTTTAAAAGAGTAGAGAATGTGAATTATATCTCTGAATTATATTATAAAGCTGTTTATTAGAAAACCCTCCCCACTATTTTCTACATTATTTCCTGACTTATGCATAGCAGTCCTACTTATGAGGTTAGTATCAAAAAATTTTTTGTGCCTTATCATACTACACTATTACCCAAGTATAACTTAACCAGTTCATTTCTAGCAGAACAAGCACAAAGTTAGCTCTCCTCTAAGTTCACACTTTTCTCCTATTAAGATCCATCCTTCCACAATGAAAGTATTTAAAAAAAAAAAATCCATCCTTGTTTTTTTGGGGGGTGGGGGGTGGTAATTAGGTTTATTTCTTTACTTATTCATTTAAACAGAGATACTGGGGATTGAACTCAGGACCTTGTGCATGCTAGGCATGCGCTCTACCACTGAGCTATATACCCTCCCTCCGATTCTTATTTTTTTAGTGTGTAACTGAACATTTGGGTAAGGAAGAAAAAAAAACTTAAAAGTAAATTTGCAACAAAATTATTTTTTTTGAAAATGAGAACATTTGTACTCCCTTCTAAACAAGTTCCAGAAGAAAACAACAACAAAGAGAAACGTTATGATTCAAGAAAACTCCTGAAAACTCCTTCGTTATTCGAAAACCATACCCATGTGGATGGTTACATAAGCAACGGAGTGAGGAACCCACTTCTCTGTTCAAACCCTCAGATTCTGAATTCCAATAACATTTCAAGGATCCAAAAGTCACAATATTATGAAAAAGAGAACAAAAAAAAAAGAACTTTAAAAAGTTGTCTAAAGGTCACCTAGTCTACCTATGTTCCACAGCCTTCTTTCCTTCCCAACCAAGAATTCAGCCCATGTGACTCATGGCAAGACAATTTGATTTTCTTAGTAAAAGATCTCACTCGAGGTTTATTAGGAAATATCCTAATTTTTATTAAATGCCAACTATGTGCCAGGCACTGAATTACCCAAAATTCTCTGAATCAAAGTTTAAAATACCTGTATATACTTTAGTGGCCTTAAAACTGAAGTCTGTCGGAAAACCTACCTTAGACAAGTGGTAACTGTAAAAATCAAAAAACAAGGAAGGAAGGGAAGGAAAGGAAGGAAGGGAAGGAAAGGAAGGAAGGGAGGAAGCAGCAAACTTCTCCATACCTCCCTCTTGCATCATTTTACATCTCTTTTCTTGCTTTATTTTTCTTCAAAGCATTTTGTCTCCACCTGCAGCTTTAGTGTATTTTTGTTGTTTGTATTTGGCAGTCTCTTCACTAGACTGTGAGCCCTATACGAGCAAAACCCTCATTTTGATCATTGCTCTATCTCTAGTACCTAAAATTGAACCTGGCACATGGGAAGCACTCAATAAATACTTGTTGAATGAATAAATTACACTTATGAAGGAAGTCAAATACTCAGATGTTTTTCTCTGGCTTCCTTGCAAAATAACTTTTATAGAACTTCACTTTATCCTTGCACATAAAAGGCAGAAATAAGAATCATGCACTATGCTTCCCCCATTTTCTTTAAAATTCTTAAAAATCCATTGTTGTTCAAGTCTCCTAAAGGCCAATGTAATGAATTCATCTTAGAGTTTAGTGTCAGGAAGATAAGCCGGTATGGTGCCCTTGCTTGGAAAAGGAAAGCTGTACATACAACCCGTAGTTTTCATACTGGTTCCTACTTTGCCTTCCTTGCTTGGAACCTCATCAGCTTCGTATTTATTGTGCTTTTGCACAGGTTGATATAATTTCCCTTTATCACTCACTCTACTACTTGATTCTTACTCTGCTACTTGATTCTTCTTAAGAAGAGTGCAAATATTCAAAAAATGTAAAGCTCCCATCCAGGTATGAATCTCATTTTTAAAATGCTCCTGGAAAATGAGAATCATCTTAGTTCATTATAAAGTTTACAGTTTAACCCAATACATCTCAAACATTAATGTACATATGAACCACGTGGGGAAATCATATTAAAATACAAATCTGGTAGGTCTGTGCCATAGCCCGAGAGTCTGCATTTTCAACATGCTCTCAGTGACAATGGTGCTGCTAGTCCCAGAATGTACAATGTGTATCTACTTTCCTCATGGCTAAGGTAAATTTCATGCTGCCTGCCCTTTCTTGTCTAATTCTAAAATGAGGAGGTATACAGTCAGCCAACTTCTGCAAAACAACCCTTAAAGGCTTATCAATCCACTGTGCTTTCCCTTCATCAGGCACAGCTTCTTAAACCTTTACAGCTGAGTTTCTTTTTCTTTATCACATTTAGGGATCTTCTTTGAACCCTTGAATGCTGTTCACATGTCTCTCTTAAACTGAGGTGCATAAATAGGAAGTTAAACCTTAAGTAGGATAGAGCAAACTCCTAGATTCCTTCATGCAGCCCAGAGGTATAATGACTGTTTCTGAAACAACACTGTAATACAGGTTCACTTTTACTTTGTAGTCCCGGATGAGCTGAATTTATGTACATAACTGGTTGTTCCCTATGTTCAATTGGCTCATTCACTTTGCTATTTCTTTGTAAAATATCACTGGATTTGATCCACTTTTTCAGAATTAAAGTTACTTTGAATTTTAACCCAATTCTCCAAGGAAGCAGGCCCTGGTACTGGGGAATTATTTTCTCTGGGCCTTAGTTTTCTCATCTGTGAAATAGGGACGAGGGTTGTGAATGCTCTCTTGTCTCTCTTCCAAGGATCTATGACTCGAGTCTTTATTTCCCTTTTATTCTTCAGTGCATGAGATTTATGACATTTTGCTCTATTTTGCCTAATGAAAAGCCCTTTTTGCTTACTTCCCAGTTCTCCAGAGAGAGAAGCCTGCATAAACTATATATAGATATTACTATATTTAACTATCCTTACAAAGAACTCTCTTAGAAAAGTTAATGAGATGGAAACATCCTTAAGCAACCAAAAACAAAAATCGAAACTGAACTAAAAAATAAACCCTTAAATTATTTTTCTCAATGCCAATCCAAAAAAAAAAAAAAAAAAAAAAAAACCCAAAAACCCAAGCAGCCAAATGTACACATTTTTGTTCACTTTTGTTGCTGTTGTACTCCTGACCAGAGTCAACACCTGTGCACAGGTAAAAGATGTGCTCAGGTGTACGTGACTAGAGAGAGCCGTAGCCAAGGAAAAGCAATCTATTAGCTCTTCTCCTAAGTCTCACCAGCTGTGTTTTCCTGATGACACAGAATCTGTCCACCTGCTCCCACAGATGATACAGCTGCAGTTAAAGTAAAACACCTGGTTCTGTACATCCATTCCATGCAGTTTGCTGGAACAATCCCAGTTGCAGATCAGGGAAGCCCAGATCAGCATTTTTATCTTATTGCCCAAATTAAGACTAACATCATTCTTAACCAAAAGATGTTAAAATATGCCTTTCACCTCCAAAACAGAAATACAACAATGTTAAAGAAGTTACAATAATGATGTCAAAGAACTGTTATAAAGTGTGACAATCATAGATTATAAACTTGGTTATCATTAACCACTTCCCAGACTACTTAATTTAGAACACTGATAGGAAGATAATCTTAGTAAAATGAGCTCATTATCCCCCAGCATTCAGTGCTTCATATTAAGAACGGTAATGTCATATAAACTACTATACAAAATAAACAAGCTTGTAATAACCTATAATGAAAAAGAATATATATATATAACTGAATCACTATGCTGTACACCAGAAACTAACACATTATAAATCAACTATATTTCAATAAAAAAGATATCCTAAAAAAGAAAAAGAATGGTAGTGTCAATATCAGCAAACGTGCTGAATGAATGAATAATGCTAAATAAACAGCATGTGAGAAATGAGAATTTCTTCCTAGTTTTATACTTAAGAAACTTTACAACTGAGAAAATTTTTTTATTCTCCCCATGGGACCTTAAATTAACTTAACCTCTACTTAAATCCTCAAAGGAATTTTCTCCCCATTAAGGAAGATTCATCAATATTGGTAAACTAAACCAGTGATTATTTCCTGAACAAATAAACAAAAACACTCATGAGGTAATAAATGATTTTATGTCATACTCCATAGTCTGAATGTTGAAATTTACACAATTTAGGATATTCTGATAGCTTATGGAGAAAATGATATGAAATAGTAGAAATTAGGGATATCCCAAGAATGTATCAAACTACAGATATGAGAGCTTAGTTACCAAAAGACAACACAGCATTATCTGGCATATAAAGTGAAAGAAAATCAAAGCAAAGATATATTCCTTGAGCAAAAAATAAAATCAAACATCAGTCCTTCCTCCTCCCTACTGCAGTCAGCATTAACTAATCTCTATCCCTAATACTTTCTCAGACATCTCCATTTATCACTTTTACCACAAAGTATCCTATATCAAAATAATTTTTCCTCCCTGTAATGCTTTCTCCATCTAGATTTAAGATGGTCTTTGTCATGTTTAGCCAACTCTAAGGCAGTGTTTTTCAAAGTAGTCTTTAGAACACATAAAAGAGAATTAGTTAAGAAGCTTGGTGAAAATGCAGATTCCTGGACCCTACCTCAAACTACAGAATTTAAATTTCTGGGAGATGAAGTCCCAGAAGCTGCATTCATACCAAAGTGTACACCACATATAGTTATTTTCCCCTTCTTAATCATTATTTTAATAAGTCTACATTTACCAGTTACTTGACATTAATTCACCTTCATTACTCTGGAATTCTGAGACATACACAAACAAATTTCTGTTTGGCCTGTCCTGTCTCCAGCAAGAGCCTACTTCAGTACCTCCCCAATATGTCTACCTAGTCCAATGACTATCCCAGAGAAGGTCTTATGCAAATATTAACAGCATGAGAATTTAAAGAGTACCTAATTAAAAGTTAGAGATTGAAAGCAAAACGCATAATCTGTCATATGTATTAGTTTACACTAGTGAAAATAATCACCAAAATATCTTTATGGCATTACTGAACTGAAAACTGACAAGGCTTCTATGACTTAGGCCTGGAGAGTCTGATACACCTGAAGCTTTTCTTCCTCTATGTCATCAATAGCAGAAAGAACCTATTTTCATTTCCAGCACAGTTCTGTCTAGTTATAGGCTCATCAATTTCTTTTTCTTCTATCAGACACATGGAGAAACAACATCTCCTACAGCCACAGGTAATAAGCGTATCTGCAAAACCCAACTGCTCCAAAATGGACAACCTTGCACTTTCTGAGAAAAGGGAAAGGATTTGAATGGTTCTTGGCAGCCTCTTAGAATAGCCAATCATATATCTGCCTTTTTGACAGAGCATTTGGAAAGTTCTCTGAAATGAAAGGTGTGATCACTTTAAACGCATCTCACTACTAGCATGGAACAAATCAATACTGAATGTTGCTGTCGTTCATAAAATCTGTTCCAAGATACTTAAAACAACAGAAGAGATAAATGTCTTTGCTCTTGTTTAAAGCAAAGATCTGGCATAGCAGTTTTCTGGACTTCTCATCTGACCAGAAATTATAGGCTCTGCAAAATATTATGTACAGTATGAGTCCATTTACAAAAAAACCCACTATACTGTTGTGTATTACAAGATGTGTGTAAAGGTATACAAAAGTCTGGAAATACACACAAACTTTCAGTAATGAGGTGAAAGGGAATTCTTACTTTTCACTATAATTTGCTATAAAATTTTTTACAAGAATGTCTTATATTACTTTTGTAAAATATTTTTCAAAATTTACAGTGTCGGGGAGAGGGTATAGCTCAAATGGTAGAGCGCATGCTTAGCATGCATAAGGTTCTGGGTTCAATCCCCAGTACCTCCTCTGAAAATAAATAAACCTTATCACCTCCCCCTCACCAAAATAAAATGGTTAAATAATAGAATAATTAAATAAATAAATAAATAAATAAATAAATAAATAAATAAAAAGTTACAGTGTCTATACAAAACAGTACATAATAAATTATCATTGATTCAGCATAGCAGAGAAATGGAACATGGTAGCTGACAGTCTATATAGTGCTATGGAGTTAGGACTTGACTTCAGATCTTGTCTCTGCTATCGTAAACAGACGGACATGCCCTGAGTGAGTCAATTCATTATCCATGCAGCCTCTGTTTCATCAACTGTAAAATAAAGATGGTAATGGTACAATTCACAGCCTGTTGTGAGCAATGAATAAAGTAATCTATACGAAATCCCCATGTAAACTATTATCTTTAAAATTAGGTATATATTACAAATATGCTATAAAAATACAATGTGAAACACTATGTGGTTAAAGCTTTCCTTTAGATAATTCACCATGTACTTAATAGTCATACAGAGCTTCTAAGGTCATTATGGCAATAATCATTTTCTACAGAATAACACATTAGAAACTATGGTAGACTACATTAAATCTACACAAAGTCTGGTAAATTTTAGTCATACATCTTTCAAAGAAGTACCCAGGAACTTTCTCAATAAATTCCTAATATTCTACTTCCTTATCAAATAGCTCTCACAAAAACAGAAGTATGCGTAATCTAAATTTCAAATGATGAGCTGTGCAAGTGTTCATAAAGAGAATTTATCTGATCTCTCTACATCATTCCAAAGGCCATGTTAGGTCCAACCTCTATTTTCATTCACCACGTTATTTATATAGCTTACTGCCTACTCAATATCCCTAGTTGGATATTTAATGGACATCTCATATACAAAACGTCCCGTATCAAATTCTAGGTTCCCCATGCTAGCCCAAACCTACCTGAGGGCTTCTATCCTCTCCCTAGTTTCTCAAATCAAGTAAATAAGCAATTTAAGTCAATAACTTTAGAGTCATCCTTGACACACAACCCCCGAAAGCCAACCACTGGGGCAAATCCTATAGGCTACACCTTCAAAATATCCTGAATCCAACTATTTCTCCTTATCTCCACCATTAACGTTCTGATCCAAACCACCACCTCTCTGAGCCCACAGCAAAAAAAAAAAAAAAAAAAAAAAGCAGCAGGTGAGAGGTGGGCTTCCGAAGTAGTTCTATTTCTTGATCCAGATAGCAGTTACACAAAATTACGATCATTTTGTGAAAATTCATTGAGCTATACATTTAAGATTTATGAATTTTTTGTTTAATATCATAAAGATACGAAGTTTACCAAAAAGAAAAAAAAATACAGGGAAAAAGAAACACTATTAAGTTATCTTCCAAACAGCTACTATGCCAATAGTCCGTTTATCTTTTAAACATCCTTCTATTAAAAGCTGTAAGTTATTATTTCCACTTAAAATATAATTCAAGATTAAGTGATTAGCTAAAGTCGCATCTTCCGTCATCTATAAACTGGAATCAAGTGTTGGGAAAAATCAACCTAAAGATCCTCTCTCACTATGCAATACTGTCTAACTAGATACAAGACCCCTACTTAAATGAGAAAAATTTACTCGTTATTGACAGATCTTTCTCCAAAGCTTTCTTTTTATAAAACATCATCATCAGGGTAAATCTGATAAAAATATTAATTTTGTGGGATCAAAATCAGTCTGTTACATTCTAATATTTAACTGACATGGGACTGTCTGCCTGTTTTCACATGTAAGTAGGACTGATCTGGCAAATGAATAAAAATACAAACAGATCTTTTCCTTAAACTTGTGCTCTACACACAGTCAAATTCTCACACAATAAGTTAACTCTTCAGCAGCCTCCAAGCTAAAAGCTGGAGTCAACCAATTAAGCCCTAACGGGATCCCAATTTCCTATTTCTCATAGCAGATCCCTATAAGTTTATAATAAACGCCTCTAAGTTTATACATCCTTTTCAACCATCCAAATAATCCTATCACACTTAGTTCTAAATCTACATATATGAAGATGTGCTATAATCAAAGAAGCTTTGATTACTGCACATTACAGCTTTCACTGCCACAACCAACATGTGCTTTAAAAAACTGGAGAATTTCGGGGGGAAGGTAATAAATAGCTCAGTAGTAGAGTGCATGCTTAGCATACACAAGGTCCTGGGTTCAATCCCGAGTACCTCCATCAAAAAAATTAAAAAATAAGTAAATCTAATTACCTCCCCACCCCACAAAAAATAATAAAATAATAAACTTTTTAAATTAGAGAGTTTAAAATGCTAATGATAGCCTTAATTAGAAAAGATGACTGATAAATAAATTTGACCCAATTGTTGTTTTCAAACTTTGCATATCCTAATAATCTGCATAGTTACCCTGCTCACCTGTAGCTACCAAAAGGAACAAACAAGCAATTGTTAAAGGTTGTCAGATACCATGTATGGTGTGGTATAATCTGGTCTGAGAATCCTGAGCTTCCTCAGGATTGATTCTCTTTTAATTTATGGAATCACAGACTGAGGGAATGAGAAGGAACTCAGAGATCCTGTATCTTTTAACTCTCCTTTACTTATAACATTCCTTTGCCTCAACAAAAATCTGCATACCCACTATGTGTACATTAAGTGCTCAAAATGAGTTTTAAAACATAGGGGCAGCAAGAGCAGGATAGCTAATCATGGTCCATGTTTTTGTGCTGATAAAAAGCAGTTTCATAAAAATAAGAAGAAAGTTGACTTTCTATTAACACAGGTGCAAAGCTCATAAGACAAGAGACTGAAGCAAAATATTATATATATATTATATATATATATATATAAAAAACTGAATAAGGCCAGAATTAGTTCATCAGGAAAAGCTGATAGCAAATTGACAATATGAGTTAGTAATGTTCACTGCCAAAACATACCAGAGGTGAGCAGTCTTTACAGGATAGCAAAGTTCTATCTCAATTCTTCCTTCATACTAGATGGCAGATAAAAGAATGTACTTGTACCAGTCTCACTGGACATAAATTGGTTCAAACAATAGCTCTTAACGGGGCAGAAACGTGACAGAATCATCTGAGAGGCTATTTCAAAAACATACCGGACCTCTTCCCCCCAAACATATCATAATATGGGTGTCACACTGATATTCTAATAATTCCCTCAAATATTTCTGACTGCATACCACTAATCCACCAATCCTGAGGAAAACTAGTTTTCCAGTTGTCTGGAACCAGAGGTTTAAAACAATAGAAAGCTTACCTGGAAATTGTATAGTTAGGTTAGGAGAGCTGTTTAACGGAAAAAAAAAAAAAACCAGCTAAATTGTTGTACATTTTATTTCCTAGTCTTCAAAACTGCGAGTAAAAAAAAATTTGAGAAAGGTTTAGCAATATCTATTGAATTCCTGAAATTCTGAATTATAATAATTCTTCTACTTCCTTAACTTGATTCTTTCTGAGTTATGTATACCATTCATTAAAATACTTAGAAGTCTTACTGAGTGGGTTAGACCTCTATTTCATGCTAATGGTAAGCCATCAGCAGTACTATGAGAACACAAGCATCTACACAAGGCAATTCTTCCAGCGAGGCTTTTTATAAGCTGATAATTCAGTAAGTCTACAGTACTAGGCAAAATATCACCGTTTCTGGAGTCAGTACAATAGGTGACTCCTCAATGTATCTATACTAGGGACGAATTCTTTAGCCTAACATTCAAAGTTTCCCACAGCTCTGCCTCAACCTGCCTTTAGTATTGCTTTGCTAAGTATATCCTACACTTTCCAGCCTCGATGCCTTTGCTTATTCCAAGAGTCAGTAACTAAGGCCATCCTCCATCCCAACCCTGTGCAAACCTTGCCCATGACCTGTTTCAGTAAGGGTTATGGGCTAACAGCTTTTCTATTTCTAAAGAGCTGTTTTTAAAAAAAAAAGGAGGAGATGTGACACAGACCACATGTGTTCCAAAAAGCCTAAAACATTTACTATTAGGCTCTTTATAGAAAAAGTTTGTCTACTCCTGTCTTATTCCAATCTCAAGATCTGAAATAATTTCCTTTATCCCATTTCTCCAACCCAAGATGTACTCATCCACCAAAACGCAACTATTGTTCAGTGAAGCCTTTCTTACTACCTTTAAGGAGCTAAACTCTTCCTCTTTTAAACCTATCTCCTCTATCTCCTAACTTAGCACACTGTATCACTTTTAGTTTCCAAACCCAAATTTGAGACACATGGTCTGACAAACCTACTGCATTAACCTAATTATTTCACTGCTTCCTGTTTTGCCCCTTCAAATCCATCTTCATAGGGCCACCAGAGTGCTCTATTTAGAACACAATTTTAACTATGTCATTCCTTCATCCTTTCTATTCCCCTCCATTAGCTATAGAATAAAACCCAGCACAAACCTGGCCCTTGCCTTGTTCTCTAGCCTCATCTCCTGCCATTCTTGACCCAGCACTTTATACTTCAATAACATACCTTTTAGTTCCCCCAAAACTTAGTCCAGTCTTAACTTCCCCTATCTCCTAACCCTTCTTTACTTGGGTCACACATTTTGCCAGTAGAAGTATAAAAATTGATATACTATCTCTGGAGAGTAATTTGACAACATCTATCAAAATTACACAAGTTGAACCCCTTGCCCAAGCAATTTTACTTCCAGGAATTTAGCCTACAGATTCATGAAATTACATTTTTTACAAAGCTATGCAGCATTGTTTCTAACAGCAAAAGAATGACATGTAAATGTCAGTGTGGACTGTAGAAAAGAAAGTATTATGCATCCATTCAATGAAATACAATGCAAAAAGTTATTTTATCCATGATATTATATGGCCCACAGGAATATATCTGAAAGGATACAGTAGAAACTGGTAATGCTAGTTGCCTCCAAGGAGGGGAAAGTATAGCTGGAGCACAGAGGTAAGAGGGACTATACACTAAATAACCCTGTACTTTTAAAATGTTGAACTATGTGGAGGAAGGGTAGTAGCTCAGTGACAGTGCATGCTTAGCATGCATGAGGTCCTAGATACAATCCTTAGCACCTCCATTAAAAAAAAAAAAAAGACTCTTAAATGTTGAGTTATATAAATATATTGCCAGTCCAAAAATTAATTTTTAAAAAAGCTGTTAGGAAAAACAGATTTGGTTCAAGACACACATCATTTTTTTTTCTAAGAAACCTTTTTTGAAACACTTCCATACATACATGCACATGCATTACATCAGATGCCTACCCTTGGTGGTTCTTACCATGCTTTTATCACTGCTTATCTTTTGGTATTAAAACATCAATCTATCTCTCCCCACTACTGGACTGCATTTAAACTTCTTCAGGATCTTATAACTCCCTTTATATACCCCAGCATCCAGGACTAGGGGCTCAATAGATGTTTGTGAAAGTAAATGAGTATTTGAAATTAAGACTACCTTAGAAAATCCATGATGTTTAGTCATTATAATAACTCATTATCATCAATTCATGAAGTTTGATTATATAAAAAGGTTCCTGATAATTCATGATAGTCCAACTTTTATATAATTAGCTGTCTATCTGTTTTTCCAGTAGAATATAAATATTGGGCCCCTCAAATAAATGATTTATTAAACTCAACTACCAGAGTAAAAAGAACCAAGAGACTGAAGTGGCAAGTGAACCAAAATAATCCACCGAAAAAGAAAGGGATAATCAGGAATTACATAAAGATACCAGGAACTGATTTTAGGATCTCCGATTACTATTTAAAAACTATGGTTTTAATGGAAACTCTCCTTATTTACCAAATCATTCTTCAGAGTCCCACAGCCACAAAATTAGCATGGACTATTTAGAGACCTGCAGAAAGCTCACAGCAAGCCAAGTGTTGATGTCCATAGCTGCGGCTCAGTGGCTCAGTGGCTGAGGCATGTTTGGCATCCCACCTCCTTCCCAAGAAATTCATGGCCTCCACTGATTGAACCAGAATCTTTGCTTTACCATTTCCTAATACAATTCTTCCCAACAGTATCAATTACATGGGGGAAAGATGGACAATCACTGCCCAAACTTAATTAAAACCCAGTTGTTAAGGCTTCCCTTACAAGAGCAATCAACAAAATGTTAGGACACAGAACACTCTGTGTAGCTGTTTTAATGTTTTCAATTAAAACTCACAGTGCAAAAAAAACCCCAAGAAGTGCTAAGTGTCACGGGGCTGCCAAGGTGGTTAAGATTCAGTCCCTGTCCTCAAAGATCTTCCAGCTTACATTGCTTGTGAGCTGGAGGTGAAAGGAAGTACTGAGATGATATTCATGTTCTCACTCATTACACTTCTAACTAAAGAGAAACAGAATGCACCCTCACAGCTCCAGCTCCCCAAAACCACACTCCTGCATACTAGTTGTGTGACAGTGAGCAAATCATCTGACTTCTGAACCTTACGTGAAATAAAAGGATGAGACTACTACTACCTAACTCACTTGACTGCTGTAAAAATTAGATAATGTGTGAAAATTATTCTGATATGTAAATGGTGGTTGCTATTATTTCTATTAATGATATGTAAATAAGAAATGACTGTACTTACAAACGATAAATGCTGGAGAGGGTGTGGAGAAAAGGGAATCACACTGTTGGTAGAAGTATAGACTGGTGCAGCCACTGTGGAGGACAGTATGGAGGTTCCTTCAAAAACTAAAAATAGATTTACCATGTGATCCAGCAATCCCACTTCTGGGCATATACCCAGAGAAAAATATAATTCAAAAAGACACATATGCCCCAATGTTCACAGCAGCACTGTTTAGAATGGCCAAGACATGGAAGTGACCCAAGCGTCCATCAACAGATGACTGGATAGGGAAGATGTGGTGTATACACACACACATGTGCGTGCGCGTACATGCACACAATGGAATATTACTCAGCCATAAAAAATAATGAAATAATGCCATTTGCAGCAACATGGATAGATCTGGAGATCATCATTGTAAGTGAAGTGGGCCAGAAAGAGAAAGAAAAATGACATATGGTATCACTTATATGTGGAATCTAAAAAAAAAAAAAAGACACAGGAGAACTACTTATTATTTATAACTTAGATGACTGATTTCTTGAACATGGGTAAGCATACCTGACTGTCCTTTATTGACTGGATTACTGCATGATACTTATTTTGTGGTTGGCTTTATTCCTTTGATAACTACATAAGTCTAAAAAGCTAAAGCTCTAAACTGTTCTTAGAAACAATGATCAGTACATATATGTAAAAGTAAAAGAAATATGTGCAATATATTGTATATATGTATTTACGTGCAATATATTGTATATGTGCAGTTAAATTGTCACAATTCTACCCAATAAAAGTGAAACCTGGAAAAAAAAAATGACTGCACTGATTCCAAAAGAAGACAAATAGAACAGAGAATATGTCTTTCACAAGTAGAAACTGGAAATCAAAATTCATTTCACCAGCTACACTATTTCCTTAACAGTTAATTCCAAAACAAAACAAAATGAAACAACCAAAGAGCAAATGGAATTACTGGTGAAATGCAAAATGGTACAATGCAGCCACTTGGGAAAACACTTTCGGGTTTCTCAAAAAGTTAAAATTACCATAGAATCCAGCAATCCAACTCCTAAGTATTTACCCAAGAGAAACAAAAACTTATGTTCATAAAAGACCTGAACATAAATGTTTAGAACTTTATTCATAATCATCAAAACAGGAAAGGAAACAACCCAAATGTCCATAAACTGGTAAACAAATTTTTAAAAAATCATGGAACATACAGTGGAATGCTACTCAGCAATAAAAGGGAATTATAGATACATACAACATGGATGACTCTCAAATTACAATAAGTGAAAGACAGCAGATACAAAGGCATAAAAATTGTATGGTTCCATTTTATAGGACATAGAAAAGGTAAAAACTAGACAGAAAAAAAAAATTAGAGGGACAAAACCCAGTATAGTAGTTGCCAGGGGCTGCTAAATGAGGGGAAAGGGGCATGAGGGAACTTCTGGGGATGACAGAAATAATGCACATCTTGATTGGTGTGATTACAAATGTACACATTTGTCAAAACTCATAGAACAGTACTCTTAAAAAGAGTAAATTTTATTGTGTGTAAATTATAGCTCAAAAAACCTAGCTAAAAAAGAAACTACTCCATTTACAGATCTGGGGGAAAAAAGGAATACTTAATTATTACAATATTTATGCTCTATTTGGTTCAGTATTTGTTTAAGAAATTTTAACTAAACTGCCTAACAACTGCTGGGTTAAACCTCTCTGTGGAGGTTTTACCAGAGATGCCATGTTTTCAGAGAAAGCATTCTCTCTCTTCAATCAGTATTAGAGAAGACTGTTACTAACATCAGAAGGCAGGGTGCTTCTCTTTTCTGAAGAATCAGTATTATTTTGACAGTGCTCACTCCAGTAGTCACCATTACTTGACTTTAATTCATCATCATCTACTCCCTTTCTTCTGTTCTCCTCATATACCAAAACGTCAAAAAAGGCAACCTACAGTTCTGGCCTACAAATATATCTAAGAAACCAGCACACCAAAATTCCTTCTTTGGAGTTTCAAAGGCAAATTACTCAGTAGCAAATCACTCCGCCTTTTTACATGAAAAAAATTAAAAATGTTCACTATGTGTCAAAACCAAAAGTCAGCAGCTATAAATTACTAGAATCATATAAAATTTTAAAACTATTCACCCAGGGTAAAGAAGACACTCCATGGCTGAGAGTCAATTAAATGCATTTGCAAAAGGTGAAGAGAAAACAGATTTATTTAAAATTAAGAATTTCAAGTTATTCTGAAATTCTGTCAAGACAGAAGCACCAAGAAAAAAAGAAACCACACAAAATATTTTTTCACCTATGTCTGGATTTATATGATAAATCTGATCTTAAAAGTACACATGAAAAAAAAGTACACATCAAATTTCTTAAGTTGAACTGCATCTTAAATCACTGAGGAGCTACCCCAAAGTAACTTTTAAATACAATACACTGACCATATACCCTCAGAATAAAGACAAAACACAAACAAATAAAACACACACACACACACACACACACACACACAAACTGCAAACAGGTTTACTAACTGAACTCCGGGTGGTAGGAATTTCACAGTAACATAGGTCAGTAATTCTGGAGCTATTTCCTGTATATTCTAGGATTGGGCAAATAAGTTAATATATTGTGGATTATGTGAGTTGGATTGACAATCCCTAGGTAAGACAAAGGACTTACAAATACAAAAAGGATAAAGGCTAAATTAGTATGAACATATAGTTTTGTTTTGGTTTTTGTTTGGTTTTTTTTGGAGGGTAGGTAATCAGGTTTATTTATTTACTTATTTTTTAATGGAGGTACTGGGAATTGATCCCAGTACCTAAGTATACACTCTACCACTGAGCTATATACCCTCCCCATCTTGAACATAGAATTTTGAAACTGAGTTCCCTTACGGAGTTTATGATTAATCTCTCTATACAAAACTGTACTCCTTTCTTATCCCCTCTGACCTCAATCCTAACTGAACACTAATCAACTAGATTCAGATGACTAAAATTGCTGTTACCGATAACATCATTAATGTACTAAAGTTGCTATTATAGACATCATCATTAACATACATACTCAGGTTATTACTCCAGGGCAAGATGAGCTAACAGATCCCCAAGCCATGAACCACTTTGGCCAGAGAATCATAAACCAGAGACATCCTGACTTCCAAAACTACGATTAAGAAGTGTCACCGAAATGTCACAAGAAGATGATTAGCCCCAGCTTCTTTGTTCTTCCCCTTTTTAAAAAAAAACCCTAACTCAAAGACCAAGTGGGATTGGATCTGAGGATTGTCTCACTCCCTTGCTTGGCACCCCGCAGTAAATCCTTACTTTACTGCAAACTCCTACTGTCAGAGTCTGGCTTTCTGTGCTGCAGGCACAGGAGCCCCTGGCTCAGTTTCAGTTTTTATTATATGTAGATTAAAAAAAGAAATAAATTTAGATATATATGTGTGTTTGTGTGTGTGTGTGTGTATATATATATATATATATATATATATATATATATATACACACACACATGTACATATCTATATACACATTTCTTAGCTCTGCCCATTAAGAGGATCTAGAAGCAATGACATCCCATAGCAATGAGCAAACACAGCAGCCAGATCTTGATTTCAAAGTAATTTTCTCCACTAACAAGAATTAGGAGAGAAGTATCTTGGAGAAATGGCTGATTCCAAAGGTCACATAGGAAGACAAGGCAGGATATATTTTTTTGTGCCAGAAAGTAAGGAAGTGGGTCAAGAATGTTGGAACTTGTCAAAAGCTAGCTTGAAGGGGTTCCCATTGGCCAAATCTGGGACAATGTGAACACCACAATAAATAATAATGGTAACAATGGTGGGGGAGGCTGTAGCTCAGTGGTAGAATGCATGCCTAGCATGCACAAGGTTCTGGGTTCAATCCCCATTACCTCCATTAAAATAAAAATAAAACTAGTAACTCCCCCCACTCCAAAAGAATGATGGTAACATTATAACCTACTGAATAAAATAAGAATCCATATTAATATATATAAATAAGGGTAAGGAAATTCTGCAGCAGAGTAGTAACTAATAAGCAAAGAAGAACTGATAGATCACAGTACAACTCTCATAGTAATAACTGACTCAGGCAAACATCATCATGCTACAACTAGTAGGTAAAAGTTTGACAAAAACTAGATATTTACATCAACTCAGTATCTCCCATAACATTACTAATTTAAAAAGAAAATATTAAAACTCTAGTGGAAAAACCTGACAGACCACCCCAAACAAGTGATCAAAGTTAACATCACCAGGACTGAACAAATGGACATTGTGTGCCTCCTGATAGAATGCAATGAGGACATGATACCACTTTGTGATATTTCTGTCAAAATGCACAATCTGAATCTATTTATAAGGAAGACAAATTCAAACTGAGGGATATACTACAAAATAAATGGCCTATACCATTCAAAACAGACAAGGTTATGAAAGATTGAAGCATTCTTCCAAACTGAGACTAAAGACTGGATAACTAAATTAAACATGTGATCCTGGACTGGATCCTAGACTAGAAAAAAAATTTTTTTCCCTATAAAGAACATTACTGGAACAAATGGCAAAATTTGAATAAAGTCAGTATATTAGATAATAATATTATACCAAGTCTGTATTTCCTGATTTTGATAAATATATTGTTGTGGTTACATAAGAGAATGTCCTAGTTTATTGGAAATATACAGTAAGTTATTTAGGGTAAAGAGGTATCACATCTGTAACTTACTCTAAAATAGTTAAGAAAAGTAATATGCATATATAAAGAGAAAAAACATAGAAAATAAAGTGAAATGTTGACATTTGGGGAATCAAGGTAAATGTATGCGCATACAGGAATTTTAACAATACTTTTGAAACTTTTTCCTAAATTTGAAACTGTGTCAAAATACAGAAGTTTGGAAAAAAAAAGAAAAAGGAGTAAAAAAAAAAAAAAAGGTGTTTTTTTCAATAATGCAAATCACCATCCTTGAATATGTTTGTTTTTCTAACATAGTGTCATGCAATATATTTAAGAAGAGATGAGTATAGTTTAAACCACTTAGCCAGACCAACCTACCAAAGGGAAATTAAGGAGGAGCTTATGAAAACTAGAATTGCTGAGTTCTAAGCAACTCTAAGCAGCTAGTGAATGAATGCCTGAGGAGCTAAGACCATCATCACCTTTTCCCCCATCTCTCCCTCACCACTCAGAACCTTCCTCTCCTAAGCCACCTCTACCTTTAATCTCAGCCATAAAGATCTTGCTTTCTGCCTGCCTCCTCCCCAGAAGGTTGACTCTACTTCTCTAGAAGGAAACAAAATGAAAGACATAATCACTTTCTCAATATTAAAGACAAAAAAAACTGCCACATTTTTGGTGGAGAAAAATGTCACTGGTATTTCAGCTTTTACTGAAGGGAGGAGAGGATGGGTAGTGGTAAGGAGACAGTAACTAGCCAAAAACTGTATGTGAATTGGAGGAAACAGTGATTTTGATTAGTGTTGCTCTAGAGTTATAAGGTAAAAATGAATAAATCCGTGCTGTTTGAATGTCTGTTCTTATGCAGCTTTGAAAAATTAAAAGCAGACAGAACCTCTGCATAGAGATGGCTAAGTTCGCAAAGGAATAAGGGAAACATCTGTAAGAGTGGAAAAGGTCAAAGTAGTGTATCAAGGGAGCTATGCTATGCCTGGCACTAACATTTCACTTGAGCTGCTGGAGAGGTCAGATTACATTACATATTTGTCGCCATCAGTTAATTTAATAGAAAGGTTTAGCCAACTCCAAAGCTATCAATTCAGACAGAAGATACCTAGCTCTGAATTATTTGGAATTTTACTTTGATTTCTGCATTTAATTACAGCAATACAAAATAGAGGGGCAGGGAAGAAGGTATAGCTCAAGTAGAAGAGCACCTGCTTAGCACGCACGAGTTTCTGGGTTCAATCCCCAGTACCTCCTCTAAAAATAAATAAATAAACCTAATTACCTCCCCCCCACCAAAAAACACAAAAACAAAATAGAGGGGCAGAATCATATTTTAAAGAGCTACATTCCAAAGTAAAGGTTCACTGCATAGTCCATATACTATATTTGATGATCCATATTTGACAGCTCCTCACAGAGCCATGCAAAATTAGCACAGACATTTCTTGGGCTTTTGATGTTCATTGCCATCATCTGCTTCACTGCTAAAATCAGGAAACATATGGGATGAATTGGTAAAGGCTGCTGAGAATTTCTGCTGCCTTTTTGTTTTGTTTTGTTTAATTCATCACTAAGGCCAATTCAGGATACCTCTGAACAAGACCAAGACCTAATACAGCAGTCTTTAAATTATATCCATTCCTAGGACACTTTTTAATAAGAAAAATGTCAGGAAAAAAAAGTTGTTGAAGAAAGATGATGGGAAATCTAGTATCTTCAGGGAGCACTGGGATTCTTTGGAACACATGTCTAAAAACCTCTAATCTAGTTAGTAAAAAGCAGCCATGTGACAGAGAGTAAAAAACAGTGGGTTTTGGACTCATATCTCAATGTACAATGAATGAAATCAATATCAGGATTGAGTGTGAATAGTGTATCTGCTACTGATTAACTGTGTGACCTAGGGGAATTAATTTAACTTCTCTGAGCCTTATTTCTTCATCTGTAAAACAGAGATGCTAACTCCCTCTCAAGGCTGTTCTAAGAACTACGTAAGATGAAATATGTTAAAAGTGCCCAGTAGAAAATCTAAGCGAAGATTTAAAAAAAAAAAAAAAGAATTCAACTGGATTGACAGATTCCATTGACATATCTGCTATAGACTCATTTCACAAGTTTAATTTACGATACCCGAGCCAGCCCTATAATTTCAGATAGCCTGAAGGCCTTTGAGGGGCCAGAGACAGAAACCAGAGACAAAGGCAAAAGCTACTTAACCAGAGACAGGCTCTGTCACGTGTACATACACTAGCTCATATTACACACGGGTCCAGTCAGTACAGCACTAGTGAGGCCCCTCTTCTTTGTAATCTCACTAAAACAGAAACAGTAACTAGGGGAAAGAGTCTCCCTCATTAGCCTTCAAACTTCCAAATTTAAGTGATCACTTTCTATAACATGAGGTTCAAAACAATACTCGAAAACTAAGGACTGAGGATAAAACCAGCAGGTGAGAAGTCTTACTTTCCCACTTCTTTCCTCCTGTTTTCCTTACCCTGGAAGAGGTATGAACTTGGTGAAATAATTTATCTTTATCCTAGTGCTGCATTCATTCACTGTACGCTATCATTTAAACCATCCTTTCTGTCTAAAAGCTTTCATTAAATTCAAATAACTGATGATAAAGTTTGTATTTGCATATCCCACACAACAGGCTTAATACTCAAGAACAAGCTTAAAGTCAATTTCTCTGTGTATTTTAAAAATTTATCTGTATGTATGGAAGCCAAAAGGTTACAAGCCAGCATAAATGTACTCAAAAGTCTGAGATGAAGATAAAAATCATTGCAAGTGCCCAAGACATGATTCAATTAAATAAGTCCCAATTCTCGAAATCAAAGTCAACAATCTTCAAAACAACCAAAATCAAAGGATAACTCTGTTCCTAATAGGAAAACTTACACCCAATTCTATACAAAAAACCTTCAGCTCATTTCACTGAACTTTGCCTTGAGGCGGGGGTGGGGGGACAAACAGAACATGGGGCAACAAAGGTTCTGAACATCCTCCCCTCAAAAAGGCTAGAAACAAACAGTTCTGTAGTACAGCAGTATTTAGATATCTTATCTGAACTAACCCTTCCCTTATTTTATTTTTTAGGGGGGGGGTGCTACGTTTGTTTGTTTGTTTATTTATTTTAAATGGAGATACTGGGTATTGAACCCAGGACCTCATGCATGCTAAGCACACACTCTATCACTGAGCTATACCCTCTGCTCCCCATCCCCTTATTTCAAATAAGTTAACTTAAGGTTAAGAACTCAGGCTTTGCAGTCAAAGATCTAGTTTTTAATCTGGGCTTGGTCATTTATTAGGTCTATGACATCTGAGTCAATTTCCTAATTTGTAAAATGAGGATATACACCTACCTAAAAGAGTGGAGGATTAAAAGGCTAAAGGTAACTATAATGCTTGGCATGGTATCTGGCCCAAAATAAACATTCAGTATTAGTCATTATTATTATTATTAGGCAGGAGTTACCTACATTTATAGATTAAACAAACAAACTACTGAGTCTCAGGGGTTGAATTAACTTCCCAGTAGAACAGGCCTCAAACCCAAAGTCTGCCTCCAAATTCTGCTTTTTCCATTATGCCAAACAACCTGCCTCATGTACATCCTTACCTTTTTAAACAGGCTACTAACTGCAATTTAATTAGTCTTGAGTGTGGTCACAGATTACAGGTGTTTTTAATCTTACTCTGCTTTTTTTTCTTATCCAATAGTTTTGGGGTGAAAATGAATAAATATATCAGTGTGGCATAGTAGGTAAGGACCACAGGAAAGGGTGAGACCCTATCTTTGCCAGTATGCTTACGTGGGGTAGCCCCTCTCCTCTCTGATTTGTTGCTTTTAAATCTGCTATGAGTTGGGCTCAAATACTTTGTTAAAGGTACATGCAGAATATGAGTAAGCTTTGAGAGAAAGTTTGAGGAGTTATCCTGTTAACAAAGTATACAAGCTTCGATCATAGTCACGGTCCCAGCAAGAAAGATAGCATACTCCAGTAAGGACAAATGAAGGAGGGTTTAATAAGGCGACTACAAAGAAGGGTGTGCCAGGGTATAAGATAATCATAAAGGATAGTTGTAGTATCCAGAGGAACAAAGGAAATACAAACTTTCCAAACACAGAAGGAGCAAGTCATGTAGAAAGGACCACCTTTAGAGGAACAGCAATCTTCAATCAAGGGACACAGTGAGCCAGAGACAACACCCATAGGAAAGGAGCAGGGTAATTAAATTCTGTAATCTCAGATGGGAAGGAACCCCTTTGATATAGTCTATGTAAGTCAGCTTCCCAGGCCATAGAACAAGGTGGGAAAGGATGGAGTGGACCTAGAGAAGAAAATGGAAGGCAGCTAATTCAACCTCAGAGAAGTCATTCCAGGTGTACTTTCACATCTCTTTGTCATCCTAATGGGTTAAGTGCCAGATAAGGAAAGAGTTACTGAACATGACAATTCTCATCCCTTTTGGATAGTAATGCTCAGGGCTTATCTACCATAAAATATTTGTGCGTGGGTTTTTCACTAATAAGTATGGTCATTTATCATTCCATTTATAACTATTCAGAATTATTTGATGGTCCAAGGATTTATATACCTTTCTCCATACTTATGGACTTCTCACTTCCCTTGCTACACAAAATAAAAATCACAATAATGCAGATACTATCATAACCCTCAAAGAGCTTATACTTAGGAGTTTACATTCTTAGATAACTAAGAAGGCAGAATGAGTGCCACCAGAAAGGAAAGAGCTATTGTGCTATGAAAAGTTCTAGAACAGGCTTCCTTGCCATCTGGCCCCTGCCAGGCACAACTCCAGCCAGAACTCAACAAGGTATCCAAGCTTCAATCACGTTCCCTGCAGGTACAGATTTGGAGAACTACTCACCAAGCCCTCGAAGGCATCCCAGTTTCCACTCTACACCCTCAGCCAACAAGGTCCACGCCTCATCCTCCTGGTAAAAGCCCCTCTCCTTCTCAGGCCTGGTTCAAATGTCACCTCCTTACCTAAACCTTACTTGGACTCTCAAAGAACAATTAGTATGCCTACTCTGCAGTCCCAAAAGCCATTACTTTGAGCACTTAAAGCACTTTACCATTATCCATATATTTGTGCAGTACCCCTACTAAACCGTGAGATTCTAAGTCATCTTTGTATCCTCAGCCACTAACAGCACCCAAAATAGTGTCAACCCCAGTATAACTTCTCTACATATATTAACATATACATTATATTAATATATTCATATCAATCATCACAATAAAACTGCAAATGAAATAGAACTCTCATCATCTCAATAAATGAGAAAAATAAAGTGAACAGGAAGGTTAAATAACATGCCAGAAGTCTCAAAGATAGTAAGCACTGGACCCCAAGATTTCAACCTAGGCACAATTCCAGAACTGAATTTCAACAGACCTCATGGGTTGAGGGGAAGGTCCCACAAGGCCAATGGTCTCCACTCCAGGGAGTATAGTTATTATTCACACACCGGGGTGTGGGAAAACAATACTGGGAACTTCTACTTGTATTTGTTTTAACTCATCCTTTGGTAAAATGTCTATCTTCGCACTTGTTATAAAATGTATATAATAGACAGTACAGTCAACACTGTAACTATAATTTAAAACAAACATTCAGATAATGTGTGTGCATATTTACTGACAGAAAGAACACTAAAACCATTTGAGGCCACTGCTCTAGACTACTTCCCCTGGGGACTCTAAGCTCCTGCGTTCTCTCTGCCTAGCACTTCAGCCAATCAAGATGGTAGGTAAGCTTCTAGAGGCCAGAGCCTGCTCTTATGCATCTTTGGAAGCCCTACATCAGCACATGGCCTGGTGCTTAGTAGATGGTCAATGTTGGCTCTAACTATATCATGAGAATCTCACTGAAAAAGTCCTCTCAACATTTTAATGTAACTTACTGTAATGCTTCCAGGTTAAGAGCAGAAGTATAATAAGAACATTGCCTAGGTATGTAATATAGAATTCTCTTAGGAATACTACCAATCAATCAATAAACAAACAAATCTTAGTTACAGTACAGAACCAAAAACTGTACTTTAGGGCCTATTTTAAACTGAAAACTGCACAGAAGAGATTTGGACATTAAAAAATTTAAGTTCAATAAAAGGTCCTTTCACTATACAGATGACGTACCTTTGTCAGACCTAAAGGGTCATCTCTGTCTGCCCCTCTTTAGTAAGAAGCTCCAAAAGGAATGGATCAAACTACCAAAAGCAGCAACTGCAGACTTGACTATGAAGAGGCATTAGCTGGAAGCATCTACTTTCCATTTCTTCAATCCAACATTTAATGGGTGCCAAACAAAAAAGAGAGGCTGGGTAAAGCCTCCCTTTTATATGCTGAAGAACGTGGGCTCTGAGGTTAGATCCATAGGGATCCTTCTGTTCTTCAGTTTCATTCTCTGCAAAATGGGCATACGTATTAACTACTTAACTCTTACCTACATTGTCACCAGGATTAAATGAGAGAAAACTTAAAAAATGGATTTATCTGTTTTTCCATTCACCAATGTCTCTCCCTCCCCTCCCCCCCAACTAAATTCAAAGCTTGGAGTTTGGTCTATCTAGTTTGTTGCTATATTACCTGGGCCAAAATAGTACTTTTTACTTAATAGATGATTTAATAAATATTAACTGAATAGAATGCAAAATGTCTGCTGCTCAAAAAATGTTGGCTATCATTGCTATTGTGACGAGAAACAATTAAAATCTTATCGTTGTTAAGACACCCACCACTCCCCCAAGGATCTCACAATTCTAGTAGGAACAGAAGACAAATGCTGAAAAGGAGAAATGTAGGTAAGAAAAACTATCGGATCATAAAAGAGGACTAACCGAAGGCAAAATTAAAATCTTAAACAAATTCGAGCTTTTCCGAGTGAGGTTCACCCTAGGACGAGATTTTTTAGCGATTACAATAATGGCAGTTTTCTCGCTTGTGTATATACCAGAGTCCGCGCCAAGCCTTCTATTTGGCCTCACAAAACCCAGAACCAGGATGGAGAGATGCTGGAGATGCTCTTCACACCCCCATTTTGCAGAATGGGGAAATGGGGCTCGGAGAGACCCAAGGTCACAGCCTGTAAATGAGGGAGCCAAGATGTGAACCCAGGCAGTCCGACCCCTGAGCCTCCAATCAACAGGCCCGTCAGAGTGGCCATCCTCACCTCCTCCACCAGACGCCACACACCTCTCGAAATTGGGCGTGTGTAATGTTTCCCCAGGAGCCGGACTTAGTAGCCCCGGCGCCAGGAGAACAAAACAATCCTTGTCCGCGGGCAAGTTCTGTGGACGCCAGCCCGGCGAGGACTCCGAGGCCGCAGTCCCCGCAATATCGCTCACACCTTGAGCTCCGAGCCCTCCAGAGGTGCAGCAAGCGCTGGGGCGGCCTCGGGAGCACGGGAAGGCCCAGCCCGCCGCGTGACCTTGGATTCGCCGCCCTTCTTGGGGCCTCAGTTTACCACCCCGGCCTCGCGCTGGGGGCCTCTCGGGAGCTCGCGCCTGTGGAGCTACAGGCCCCTCACACGCCCCCCTCAGCTGCCCGCCTTCCCGCCCCGCTTACGCTGGAAGGCGGCCGCTCCAGGGACGCCCACCATCGCCGAGCGCCGCAGCCGCGCGCCTGTGCCTCCACCCGCGGCCCGGGTTCCTCGCCGGCGCCGCCGCGGGACCTGTAGCCGCCAAGCTCGCCAACCTCAGGGCCGCCGCAGCTGCCGCAGCCACCGCCACCGCTAGGCCGCGCGCCGCGCCGCCCCGCCCCCCAGTTGGCCCCGCCCGCCGGGCACGCCCCCGCCGCGCGCTCTCGCCCGCACGACCGACGCACGCGGAAGGGCCCCAAGACCAGCTCCCGCTAAACCCCGCCCACTGACCTGCCCCGCCCCTTCCGCGCGAACCTACCACCCTATCCTGGCCCATCCTGCTTCTCAGTCCCGCCCCTCCGGCGTCACGCGCGCTCGTCACGTACACGGCCCATTCTAGGCGCAGGGCTTCCAGCTGTGGCCAGGGCAGCGGCCAAGGCCCAGAGGCGGAGCCCTAGTGGGCGGAGCTTAGAGGGAGGGGACAACGCCTTACCTGAGTTCTCCAGGTTATCTGGTCGCCTTTGCGCATGTCATTGGGCAAGTTACTTCCACTTTTTGGCCTACAGTGTTACAATTGTCTAAAATGTCATCACCGTAACATTGATAAATCATTATCAATATCATTATTATTATTGGGCTATTTTTATACACTCCATCCAGTCAATCCTCACTTTGAGGGAAAGAGGTATTAGTCTTTTCCCTTTTTTTACACATGCGGAATGGTCTTTCCCAACAACCAGCTTGTCCACTGGTTATTGTTAGCAAAAAGCAAAGATGAGATTAGAACCTAGGAACTTCTGACCCAGTACTTTGAGGTACTCCGAACTATTCTGCCTTTCAAAGTCTCAAAACCAGGGATTAAAAAAAAATAGGGATTAAAATTAAAACATAACATTAAAATTAAAACATAAAACTCCTCTAGGTACAAAGATACCATAAACAATTTTTTTTTAACTTTGCTTGTCTTTGACAAGTAAGACTGGGATACAGTATTTGCAACATATTCAGCAAAGAATCAGTATTTAAGCATTTGCTTTGGCAGCACATATACTAAAATTGGAACAATACAGAGAAGATTAACAAGGCCCCTGCGCAAGGATGACACGCAAATTCGTGGAGTGTTCCATATTAAAAAAAAAAAATCAGTATTCAAAATAAATGACTCCTAGAAATCAGTAAGAAAAATAATATAATTTAGTAGAAAAATGGACAGAGAGAATGAATAAACATTACACAGAACAGAAATCTAAATGGCTAAAAAAGATTTTTAAAGGATGCTCAATCTCCCTTATAATCAGGAAAACACCAAGTGAGTTGCCATTATTTCATGCATTAGATTGGAAATTCCACCTGTGTGTCTCCATGCTAAAGAAATTCTTGCTTAAGTGCACAAAATGGTGCATAAGAAGGAAGCTTATGTCAAAATTATTTATAAGAACAAAAACTGGAATTGGTTTGAATGCCTTTTGTGGAGAACTAGTGAAATAGACTATAGAAAATAATTTGCAACATTTAAAAAGTAGGTGGATCTACTGTAGTAAGAGAAGGTTGCCAAGACATAATTGTTAACTAAAAAAACAAATTTGAGTTTCATGCTTGATTCTTTTGCTTTACTTCCAAGTTTTGGATAATTGGATAATTTTTCTTAACACCTACACACTATGTACACTCTAAAATTGTGCTAAATCTAAACCCAAATGCTTAGAGCAAGACAAACTGGATATAAATTATGGCTCCATGCTTACCAGCTATATAGACTTGGACAAGTCATTTTACCTTTCTGAGCTTTGGCAAGTGGCTCATTATAGTACCTAGTTCACAAGATGGTTGCATGAAAAGCACAGTACTTGGTACATTTTGAAAATGTTATTATTATATGCACTTTCTTTTTTTGTTAATCTCTTTTCTCACCCAGTATCCTCCTAGCTTCTGCCCTTCATGCCTGGAAGTTGTTAGTACACAGCAGGTGCTCAAAAAATTCTTGTTGATGAATTCTATTATCATTTGAATCCAGTTATATACTGCCTTGCCTTCTCTCAGCACTTAGCTATCTGGGATATAATGACTGTGCAACACTTTTATTTTTATTTTTTAAAATAGCCTTAGACTCTTTTTAAAAAATACTTATTTATTTTACATTGTCTTTTTTGGGGAGGGGAGGAAGGGAACTAGGTTTATTTTTATTTATTTTACTTTTTTTTAATTAATGGCGGTACTGGGGATTGAACCCAGGACCTCGTGCACGCTAAGCACTCACTCTACTTCTGAGCTATACCCTCTCCCCTTGAGCAACACCTTAAATATTTTTATAATGCAGACATTTAAGAAATTCTTGCTGAATTCAGTCTGGAAGGAAGTAAGAAGGGATACTAATTGACATGCCCAAGATCACGTACTATGAAGTGGTTGCCCAGTCAAAGAGGCTGCACATATAATGTTTTGCCACAACACTATGTTCAGGCCAATAAGCATGAATTCATTCATTACATATTTAGTGAGAAACTAGCCTGTTACTCAATGGTTCTCGAAGAAGGCTGCTATCAAAATCATATGAAGCAAGAAACTTATTTAAAAACACATATTCTCACAGGCCCTGATGATCTGGAAGGCCCTAGGCCTGGAACAGCAAAGGCCACCCTTTAAACATAGAGGAAAAGGGAAATGCCTTTCCCTTCTTCTTGAAGACTTGTTGTGCTTTGTCAAGTCAGACCTGACTTACTTCTACGGCAGCATCTCCATCACTCTCACGCTGGCCAGACAGAACTTAAGACCAGTGTGTACCAGGGCTCTGAGCCTCATCTTTGGGACACATATTCCTCTTTCCACACAACCAACACCCTCTTCACTCCTACATACTCTTCATGTATTCATCTCATCTGGTACTTCCTCAGAGAAGCCCTCTCTAACCCTCCAGACTTGTCAGTCTTCCAAATGTCCACTCCTATACCACATACCTCTTCTTCACGACACAGAACCCATAGTGTCATTTGGCATTTATTTTCCCCATTCTTGGATTACTGTCTTTCTCTATAGACCTCAAGCTCCATAAAAATTTTCTTTTTATTGTTCACCACTATATTTGCAGTGCCTGGAACAGAGGTGGCACTCCATAAATATCTGTTAAATAAATAGGGGATGTATTAAAGTGAAGATAGACACAGGAATCTGTCAGAGTGCAAATAAGAGTCTTTCTAGTTGGCTAGAAAGCCAACACTCCACACAACAGGAGAATACACATTCTTTTCAAATGGACAAAAACATTCACCAAGATAGACCATATTATGTCAAAAGTCAAAACTTAACAAATTAAAAAAAAATTGGAATCATACAAATTATGTTTTCTGATAGAATGGAATCAAACTAGAAATTCATAACAAAAAAGATATCTGGAAAATCTCCAATTACCTGGAAACTAAGTAATACATTACTTCTAAATAATCAATGGGTCAAAGAAGTCATAGGAAAATTAGTAAATATTTTGAATTGAATGGAAATGAAAATACATCATATCAAATCTTCTGGGATACAGCTAAAGGAGTATTTAGATAGAAATTTATAATAGCAAATGCTTATATTTCAAAAGAAGAAAGGTGTCAAGTCAATGATCTAACCCTCTACTTAAGGAACTAGAAAAATAAAAGCAAATTAAATCCAAGGCAAGCTGGTGGAAATAATAAAGATAAAAGCAGACCTCAACTTTTTTCCTAATACTTTTTGTGGGGAAGGTAATTAGGTTTAATTATTTATTTATTTTTAGAGGAAGTACTGGGAATTGAACCTAGGACCTTGTGTATGCTAAGCATGTGCTCTACCACTTGAGCGATACCCTCCTCCAGACCTCAGTTAAAGTGAGAAAAGAACAGAGAAAATCAATGAAACCAAAAGTTTTTAGTTCCTTGACAGGACAAATAAAATTGAGAAACCACTAACAAGACTAATGTTGAAAAAAAGAGATGCAAAATGTGTCAATATTAAGAATGAAAGAGAACATTACCACAGATCCTACAGATAGTGAAAGAATAATAAAGAATTATCACAATTTTATGCCCATAAACTTGACAACTTAGGTAAGATTGACTGATTCCTTAAAAGATCTAAACTACTACTAAATCTCACTCAAAAAGTTGGTGATCTGAAGAGTTCAATATTAATTAAAGAAATTAAATTTGTAGTTAAAAATCTTCTAACAAAGAAAACTCCAGACTCAAAAGGCTTCACTGGCTAATTTACCAAATACTTAAGAAGAGATAATACAAGTTTTACACAATGTCTTGTGTAAAAACAAAAGAGGAGGAAACATTTTCAACTCATTTTATCAGGCCAGGATTACCCTTATAGCAAAACCACAAAAAGAAGAGAAAACCAATATTTAGAACCAATAGACCAATATTTCTTATGAAGACATAAGCAAAAATCCTCAACAAAATATTAACAAATTATATTCAACAATATATGAAAAGGATAATATGTCAGTGTAAAAATGGAATTATCTTGGAATGCAAAACTGGTTTAAAAACTTATATTTACATAAAAACTTGTACTTGGCCATTCATAGCAGCTTAATTCAAAATTACCAAAAACTGGAAATAATCTAAATGTCTCTCAATGAATGAATGGATAAAGAAACTGTGGTACATCCACCATACAAACAAACATTATTCAGCAAATAAAAGGGGACACATTTCTGATACCCACAACACAAATGAATTTCAAAGAAACCAGACTCTGAAGGCTACATATTCGATTATTTCACTTATAGAATTTTTTTAAATACAAAATTATTTGAACAGAAAACTGTTGCCAGACACTTACAGTAGGGATGAATTTAAAAGGGCGAGATATCACCTCACATCAGTCAGAATGGCCATCATTCAAAAATCCACAAACAATGCTGGAGAGGCTGTGGAGAAAAGGGAACTCTCCTACGCTGCTGGTGGGAATGTAGCTTGGTTCAACCATCATGGAAAACAGTATGGAGATTCCTCAAAAAACTAAAAATGGACTTACTGTATGATCCAACAATCCCACTCCTGAGCATGTATCCAGAGGAAACCTTAATTCAAAAAGACATATGGACCCCAATGTTCATAGCAGCACTATTTACAATAGCCAAGACATGGAAACAACCTAAATGTCCATTGACAGAGGACTGGATAAAGAAGTTGTGGTATATTTATACAATGGAATACTACTAGGCCTCAAAAAACAGTAAAACAATGTCATTTGCAGCAACATGGATGGCCCTGGAGAATGTTATTTTAAGCGAAGTAAGCCAGAAGGAGAAAGAAAAATACCGTATGATATCACTCATATGTGGAATCTGAAAAAAAAAAAGACAAATGAACATATATATAAAACAGAAACAGATTCACAGACATAGAAAAGAAACTTATGGTTACCAGGGCGGGGAGGGTGGTGGGAAGGGATAAATTGGGAGTTCGAGATTTGCAGATACTGACTGGTATACATAAAACAGATAAACAAGTTTATACTGTATAGCACAGGGAACTATATCCGATATCTTGTAGCAGCTTAAGGTGAAAAAGAATATGAAAATAAATATATGTATATTCATGTATGACTGAAGCAATGTGCTATATACCAGAAATTGATACAACATTGTAAACTGACTATACTTCAATTTAAAAAATAAAAATAAAAATAAAATAAAAGGGCATAGGGAGGAGGAGAAAGTATATATCAGTGGTAGAGTGTGTGTCTAGCATGCACAAGGGCCTGAGTTCAACCCCTAGTACCTCCATTAAAGATAAATAAAAACCTAATTACTATCCCCCCCAAAAATAAAAAAAATAAAAGGGTATGGGGAAATTCTGGGGTTGATGAAACTATTCTGTATCTTGATTGTCATGATGACAACATGATTATATGCATTTGTCAAAACTGACAGAACTGTACAAGTTTAAAAGTGAATCTAAAAGTGAAAAAAATTTAAGTATAATATAAATATATAGCAAAATGCCCAAATCTCAAGCACACAGCTCAGTGAATTGTTTCAGGTTTAACACCCTGTCACCTCCACTCATATCAAGATAAGGCTCATTTTCTACCACCCTAGAAGGCTCTGTAATGGCCCTCTTCAGTCAATACCACACCCCAAGGTCATCACTATTCCTACTTCTATCACTACAGCTATATGATTGTTTTTTATTTAACCGCTTTATTGAGATATGATTCATATGCCATATATTCATCCATTTAAAGTGTACAATTCAGTGGTTTTAGTATATTTACAGAGTTGTGCAACCATCACCAGAATCTAACTTTAGAACATTTTCATCACCCCAGAGAGAAACTTCATACTCATTAGCAGTTACTCCCATCCTGCAGTCTCCAGCTCTTATGGTTGCTCTTTTAAAAATCAACTTATTGAGTTATACTTTATGTACAACGAATCACATCAATTTAAAGGGCCCAATTTGATGAATTTTGACAGTTGTGTATATCTGTGAATTCACCAGCACTATCAAGATATAGAACATTTTCATCACCCCTATGTGATTTCTTCCTGTTCCTTTGCAATCATCCTTCCATCTGTACCTGATCTGCTTTCTATCACTATGGATTACCTTTCATTTTCTAGAATTGCATGTAAATGGACTCATTCAGCCTGTACTCTCCTGTCTGGCTTCTTTCACCCAGCATTATGACTTTGAGATTCATCTATGTTGTATCTATCAGCAATTTACCTTCCTTTATATCGCCAGGTAATACTCCATGGTTTGAGATACACCACACTCTACTGCTTTGGGAAAGAAAACTTTCTTGCTGAAGACCTGTGTTGGAAGCAGGCCTGGCTTCGAACATAAAGCTTTCTCAAATTCTGTTGATTTTCAGATACAGAGAAAATCAATTAGTTTCCACAGGTTCACCACTTTTTCTATTTCTTTATTATTCTTGCTTAGTTCACAGTGGGGTGTGTATGTGTGTTGAAGGTGTGGGAGACAGGCCTTCTTGGAACAGATCAGAGCCACAAAGCATCAGCCAGTATCCTTTGGTTACCTAAGGCCTACAGGGTCAGGGACACTAACGTTTAAGAGTCAGAAACAGGGCCAAGTGCCATAATATATATATATATATATTTTTTTTTAATTCCTTTGTGTGCGTGTGGGGGGGGGTAATTAGGTTTATTTATTTATTTATTTATTTATTTTTAAAATGGAAGTACTGGAGATTGAACCCAGGACCTCATGCATGCTAAGCATGCGCTCTACCATTTGAGCTATACCCTCCCCCTTCAAGTGCCTTATATTTGAACTCAGCTTGCAATGGCTCCATTTTCCAGCCAAAGGAACTGACGCTCAGAGAGGTTAAGAGACTTAGCATAAAGTTAGTCCGAGTTCAGAAGCTTAGTCTCAGGTGACAATTGAATTCTGACATTCTCTACGCAAGCCTCTAAAGGAGTTAGAGACTCAAACAACCTGAGGAAATTGCTTGGGATTCTGGCTGTTTCTTGTCCAAACCAAGTGGATTGTTTTTCTTTAACTAGTGACAAGGAGGATAAAGATGGGTGGCAGGCAGAACTGCTTGCTGCCTGCCATCTGCCCTGGCCATGCCCTTCCGCTAATGTAGGATAAACACCAGGCCTGGCCAGATGACAGTCAGTGAGGGGAAGCGATTTAAGGGTATATGAGCCTTGTTGGGTAAACAGGAGCCTGCAATGCCCATGGCACTTTAGAAAGCCTATCTGCACCAGAGGAATATTTGGAATGACTGGGACTTTTCTAATAAGCAAGACTTTTTCTCCATGGGAGGCTGGAGCCCAAGAACTCCCAGAGGGAGAGCTAAACAAGTTGAGTTCTATTATTAAAATTCATTCCTGTCTATGACTGAGAGGAATGTGGACAAACTCATTGTGAGGAATTTGTATAAAGTAACATGATTAAGAATAAGAGGAAAATTACTCTTAACACTGAGAAATAAATTATTCTCACCATGTTACAGTATATCCTTCTCAATCTTTTTCTACTCATGGGCTTATTTACATAATTGAGACCATATTGTTAATGCATTTCTGCATCTCTCCTTTTTTCACTATTACACATATCAGCATTTTTCATGTCACCAAAAATAATTCAAATCATTTTAATGTATAGTCTCATTGTACTTTTGGTAGAATCTGGTGCGACTATTCATTAAGGGCTGTTTTTTAGCTTTTCTATTACAAATTATGCCTTATTGAACATCACATTGCATCAGTCTTTCCTATTTTCTGATTCTTAAAATGGATTTTTCAGAATGGAATTTTTGGATCAAATAATAGCAACATTTTTCGTTTTACCAAATCAGTTTTCCACCAGTAGTGGTTAAGCATGCTCATGGCAAGACATCTAACAATGAGTATTAAAATTATTTTTCAACATTTCCAAATTTATTGATGAAAATACAGCATATTGCTAATGGCCAATATTGCTCCCTGATGGGTAAATTAATGAGACCTGGAAGTGCCCACCAGAAGTGGATGCCACCCCAAAACTGTGCACCCCCTGACCTGCAGGCAATGAGACAGAGGCTTGCTCCTCTCAACTCCCACAGCCAATCATCATCCCATTGATTTCACCTTAAATGCCCCTGAGTCCGTGCCTTCCTCCTCATACTCACTTCCACTGTCCAGGGTGAGGTTCTCATCACTTCTTTATTTATTTTGTTCTCTTTTTAGACATTTTATCATGAAATATGTCATACCTGCAGAAATGAACACTGCCTATTGTAACATTCTCCTAATTGGCTTCCCTGCCAGTAAGGTTCTTCCTTCACTAACTGTCCTCTGAGCTAGATCTTATTATAGCTCATCTCTGATCTAGTTTCCTACTCACTGTCTAGCCTCCTGTATATCCTCACTGGCTCCTTACTGCCTGACATAAACTATTCAAACTCATCATTGTATTTAGGGCTGTGCACATTCTAACCTTGCTTACCCTCAGTTCTGCCTGCCCTGCCTTCCCCTCCAGCCACACAGAAATACTTCACAAGAGCTGCATTGAGTGCTTCCTAAATGTATGTACTAGTGCACAGCTTAGCTAACTGTCCTGCTAGGTTGAGTGCTGTCATGTTATCCCTTTTAATAGATGAGAAGACTGAGGTTCACAAGGTTGAGTGATTTGTTCCTATACACACAGCCTGTGAGTCACTGATTCCAGAATGCCTGTTTGCACCTCAGGTCACCATACTCGGTTTTCTCTAGTTAACACTGTCCTCCAGGCTTTTGCCCAAACTGGGGTTTCTTTAGGCCTACAGATGAATAAGCCTTAAAGTCCTGTCTAACTTTGTCATGTTTCTCCAGGTACCCTGATCCCTCCAGACAATGCAGTGTACTGAACACAGACCTCATAACTGTGCCTGGAACACAGTTTTAAACCCTCCATATAGGCTGTGAGTTCTTTAGGGACAGGGATCTTTACTTGTTTTTTGGCTGGTCTTTGGGTCCAGGAGAGTGACTGGTAAGAAAGTGCTCAGAAGACCTAAATAGACATTTCTCCAGAGAAGACACACAGATGGTCAATAAGCACATGACAAGATGCTCAACATCACAAATTATTAGAGAAATGCAAATCAAAACTACAATGAGGTATCACCTCACACCGGTCAGAATAAACATCATTAAAAAGCCTACAAATATTTGATAAATGCTGCAGAGAGTGGGGAGAAACAGGAACACTCCTAAACTGTTATGGGAATGTAAGTTGGTGCAGCCACTAAGGAAAACAGTATGGAGATTCCTTAAAAAACTAAAAATAGAGTCACCATGTAATCCAGCAATCCCACTCCTGAGCATGTATCTGGAGAAAACTATAATTTGAAAAAAGACATGCTTCCTATGTTCATAGCAGCACTATTTACAATGGCCAAGACAGAAGCAACCTAAATGTCCATCAACAGATGAATGAATAAAGATGTGGTGTATATTGTAAGTGAAAAATATTGCATATCAGTAAACAAAGGATGTTGCAGCCATCAGGCCATCCTGGTGAGCCCTGAGGGAACTCAGGATGGAAGTAGGATGCCTGCTATCAAGCCATCAGCAACTGCAGCCACCCTCAATGGTGCACCCTGAGACTCAGGATGTGGAAGCACAGGATACTGGCCCTAGATAGCTATGGTGCATATAAAGGAATGATTTCAATGAACCCAGACTCTTGCATCTTCTTGTACATAGAAAAGCCCTATCTATATTCCTTAACTTGAGATATCTGGTTGTCTTTAATTAATTAATTTTTTATTGAACTATAGTTGATTTACAAAGTTTTGTTAGTTTCTTTAATGAATAGTAATCTTTTGATGTTCTGACTACCTGGTTTTTGTTACAAAAACTCCCATATATCCTGGCTCCTCCCTTGCCTCTTTGAAGCAGTCCCTTAGAGCTGAGAGGCTGTCTCCCAGGCTTGAAGTCCTCAAAAATTCTGCCAAATAAAACGTAGTTCTCAACCTTTGGATTGTGCATTTCTTTAGTCAACAATATATACAATGGAATATTATTTAGCCATAAAAAGGATGAAATAATGCCATTTGCAGCAACATGGATGGACCTAGAGATTATCATACTAAGTGAAGTAAGTTAGACAGAGAAAGACAAGTATCACATGACATCACTTATATGTGGAAGCTAAAAAATGATACAAATGAAAGTATTATAAAACAGAAATAAGACACACAGACATAGAAAACAAACCATGGTTACCAAAGAGGAAAGGGGAGGGATAAATTAGGAGTTTAGGATTAACAGATACACAGTTCTGGGGGTGGTGACACTCTGATTCTCAGTCTGGGTGCTCACAGACACAGGGGTGTGCTCAGCTTGAGAAAATTCACCGTTATGATTTTTTTGTGCTCTATATATTTTCCTCAATTAAAAATCAAAAACAAAAAATAACAAAAACCTCCAAGACTAATCAATATGCCTAAAATAAAATTCAAACGTCCAAACAGAACCTACAAAATCTTATGTGTGGCCCCTCCCTCTTACCTCTTCTTTACCTGCCCCACCTGCAGAGCTTCTCAGACCTCCCTCCACCAACCATGCTCCTCTTTCAGCTGGTTCGGGCTGCTGGGAAAGAGAGTGACCTGAGTAGGGAGGGCTGGGCTGCTATTTGGAGACTCTTGGGAAGGGAAGTCACAGCCTGGGGCAATGGAACGCATATAAAAGGTTTCAAGGATACCCAAGAGGGTTCTGATTTGTGCATTTTTTTCTCCTTTAAACAATTGGCCACAAGCCATACCAAAAGAAAGGAGAAATCCAGGGATTAGAGCTTCCTCTGAGAATGTGTAAAAGACTCATCTATTGAGAGCTGCCTACTGCAGAGCAGAGGGTCGCAGACATTCTGCCTATGCAACTGAGTCCCCCAGGGTCAGTCTGAATCCGGTTTCCAACCACTCCCTGACTGTCAATTCTTATTGTAGGTGAAGGAGTGGTACAAGAGACACACTTTAAGACTGTTACTAATTTGGGGCAAGTCTTTTGCCTCTGAGCCTCATTTCCCCATCTGCAAAGTCAGATAATAAGGATAATAACAGTACCTGCCTTCGGGGCTATGGCTATTAGATGAGATAACCATATTAGGTGCTTAGCATGGTTCTTAGCACAGACCCTGTGCCTCTTTCTTTCCTTCACTGAACACCTACTATGTGCCAGGCACTGTACAGAGCAGTGAAGACAGACAAATCCCTGCCCCATGAAGCTGCCTTATAAGGGGATGCTGACAAGAGGCTGACAGCAAGTAAATAAATAGCTGCTATGTTAGATACCCTAAGGAAAAATGAAGACAAAGGTGGTGTGGTGTGGTGGGGTGGGGTGGGATGGAGGTGGGATGGCAGTGAGACTGCTGTTTTATATAAGGTAACAAAGAAAGTCTAATTCAAATAGGCTATTTATATTCCTGAGACCTGAGAAGATAAGAGAACTGCCAGAAGCTGTGTGAGGAAAGAATGGCTCCTGGTGGAGGGTAGCAGGGGCATAGGCTCTGAGGCAGGAGCATACATGGCACAGAAGAGACATCAGTACGTGGCTGGGCAAAGGGACCAGGACCAGATAAATGGGACCCAGTAGGCCACAATAAGGAATTAGACTTTGTTCTGAGTGATTTCAGAGCCACTAGACAGTTTGGACAGAGGAGTGGTCTTCATGCCTCTGGGGTGATGAGTATATTGGGGTAGGCAAAGGTGGGAAGCTGCCAGAGGGAGACAATGGTGGCTTGGACCAGGCTGGTGACAAGCAGTGGGGATGGTGAGAAGGGGTTGGATTCAAGATATATTTTGAAGATGGAGCCAATAGGATTTGCTGATGGCTCCTTCGTAGGTACAGGAAAGAGAAGAGTCAAGGATGATTTGAAGTTTTTGGGTGGGACAGCTGGAAGGATGGGGCTGCCATTCCCTGAGATGTGCGATTAACAGACACATCCTGGGGGGCAAAAGGAAATTTCAGGTTTAGGGATGTTGACTTCGAGATGTCAATGGACAGTCATAAACATGCATTTCTTGCTGTGGTTGTTAAACTCCAGAGGTGAGGCGGGACCACAGCGATGCACATAGTTCGAAATAGTCTGAACGGAACCTATCTAGGCCTTTCAGGCTCTGGTGCAGATGAGCCTTGGCATTTTGAGAGGTTGCTAATCTTTCCCTCCCCTCCACTCTGGGCCTCCCATCTGGTGCACCTTCCCCAGGTGTCAGCTGTGCTGGAAACTGCTCATCCCAGGCTGAGATATGTTGTGTGACCTTAAACCGCCTCTGGGAGATGGTGACCCACATCCGGGCTGTGGAGGCTCCTGCCGGAACCTGAGACAGAGCTGGGTGCAGCTGTTTGCTTTACCACAGGGACAATTGCGCCCACCCCCTTGGTGCCCCAGGGCACAGCTCCACACCTGTTATCCTCCCTCCTGCCCAGGTGCAGAGAACAAAAGAACACCCACTCACCAAGGTCCTTACCTTGATGGGGGTGGGGAGAAAGACCACAGAACCCTATTCAGGAAAAGGAGAAAATCTCAGGTCAGTTAGAGGGTTGGAATCAACACAATCTAACACAATCTTTGAGAATGGGGATAGATGATACCTGTGCTGTTTAGGATGACGGCCACCAAAACATGTGGCTATTGAGCGCTTAAAATATGGCTGGTGCAGCTAAGGATCTAAAGTTCCAATTTAACTTAATTGTAATTAATTTTAATTTAAATAACCACACACTAGGTATGTGTCTTACCTTATAAGACAGCGCAGCCTTTAATGGTTGGCTCTGGAGGACATGAGGATGCTAATATGTTTAAATAATTACAGCTGTCATCTGTTGAGCACACACTTTGTGCCAGGTATATTGTGTTCACTTCCCACAACCACTCTATAAGAAAGGTGTTACCGTCCTCATTTTACAGGTAAGGAAACTGAGGATCAGATCAGAGTAGCCAAGGTCCCAGAATAAGGAAGTGCTGAAGGCTGAAAGGGAACACCCAAAGTCACCTTTCAAAACCCATCACATATAAAATAAACCCGAGAATCCTGCTGGCTTTGCAGCAGTCTAGCTTCTACAAATGAATGGGGTGTGCAGATTGCTAAAGGGATGCAAATCAGCCCATGATTTGGGGGACAAAAGCTCAGACCCTCTGGTCACATCCTGACTCTAGGCTGCGGGAGGGCTGGGGTGGAGGCTGAGTGACAAGGAGGGACGGGGAGGAGGGAGTGTTGGGTGGGGGTGGGGTGGGCCAGCTGGTGTCGGGACCCACGACATCAGCTGGCTGGCGGGCCGTCGGGCTCAGACAATGAGTGGAGGGCTCTGACCAGGCCCTCCTCCCTGCACACCCGGCCCTCTCCCCGCACCCCCTCCAGCTGCCGTGGGCACCTTCTCTGTCTCAGAAGAAGCCTGCAGGGAGCAGGAGAGCCTGGGAAGCCAGTGGAGGATCCTGGGGAGGTCTGTCTCCAGTGACCTAGGGTGGGTGGAGGCGGGGGTGAAGGTCCAAGGAGGTTAAGAGCTTCTATGGGTGCCAGACTTTGTTCTGCAGGGTTTGCATACGTCCTTCCATTTGTCCATCCCAAAGTCCCCCCTGGTAATTATGACAATCATTATTAACTACAGCCACCCAGTGGCTTACACTCAGCCCTCCTGGCTGGAGTTGAAGGTTTTATCACAGTTAATCCTCAGGATCGCCTTGGGAACCAGGGACTTTTATTATTGCTCTTTTCCAAACGTTGAGCTGGAGGCTCAGAGCAGTTGAGTGACTTGCCCTACATTGGTGATTTAGACAGAAAACATCCCTTCTTCACCTCATCTCCCACCCTTACTTTCTACTTAAAGCTTTATTTTGGAGTTTTGCACATTATAATCCTTGCCTATTTGCTGTTTTGTTCTGTTTACGACGTGTTTACAACTTTTCACTGTTGAAAAAACCAAAGTAAGTAAGAATGTTGCTTGTGACACATGAGACTTTATAATAAGTTTATAAATTTTAGCGCCCAATTTAAGTTTTTTGAAACACATCCATGCTTATTGTTTACATATTGTTTATGACTGATTGCTACAACAGCAGACAGTGTTTTACTATCTGTTCATTTACAGAAGTTTGGCCATTCCTATTCTACCCCTTAACCTTGGACATGGCTCCAGAAGGAGGCTGGGAACCCAAATTCCAGTCCCCTATGGGTCTTTCTCCCTCTGTCATTCCCTGACCTTTAACAACTATTGACCTGAGCCTGTCTGTTTCCATTCTGCCAGCAAGAGTGTGATGAGGTGTTCATACATTCATTTCACAGATAGCACCTACTGTGTGCCGGGCACTAGTCTAGGCATGAGGTACAAAGCAGATGTGGTCTTTATCTGTGGATATCAATCAAACAATCACCCAGCATGTCTCTAAATACAAATAGTACAGTATAGAGTGCTGTTGAAGAGCATTTGACAGGTGAGTCAAGTTAATCTGGCCATCAGGGAGAGCTTCCTGGAGATGATAGTAACATTTAAGGTCTGAAAAATTAGTAGATTCCAGATCTTAGAATATCCTCTTTTAGACTCATCCCTCTCTCCTCTTCATTTCAATTCCCTTCCCTCTCCTAGAAGCCTAGATCTTGACTTAGATGAGACCCCTGTCTTAGGGAGAGAGACTCAACTAGGGAAAGGAGAGGCATTCTCTTCTCCATAGTGAATTGAAGCATTAAGTGAGATGTAGCTTGATGGAGGAGGTAGGTGGATAAATGGGCACTCCTTTTAAAAATCATTGTATAATAACTATATCATAATTAAAACAGTTTATTCATTCTGCAGTTTATTCATTTATAAACATTTAACAAATATTTATTGAGCTTCCACCGTGTACCAGGCACTGTTCTAGGCACTGGGGAATCCTGTAGTGAACAAGACATAAAAATCCAGGCTCTGGTGGAGCTTCTTACATTCTATTACAGGGAGCAGCAAGTAATGTATTTGATATGTTAACTGGAATCACCACCATGGAGAAAAACAAAGCTGGAGCAGGTGGCAGACAATTTGAAATAAGGAGGTCAAGGGAGGCCTCCCTGAGAAGGTGACAGTTTGAGCAGAGGGCTGAGTGATCTGCATTGGTATCTGGGGGAAGCATGCATTACTGGAACACTAAGCATGAAATTTGAATCAATGGCATTCTCAAGTCATGAAATTCTAAGTAATAGAATTCTGGGGCCATGGAATGTCAATCAATACCTCTCTAGTGCCATAAAATTCTAATCAATAGAATTCTCCGGTTGTGAAATTCTAACAGAACTCTGAAGCCATGAAATTCTAATCAATCTGGAAACTTTCCTGCAAAAGCAGCTGGGGAAGGGGATGGGCAAAAATCTCAGTGATCAGTGGGAGTTAACCAGGTGAAGGGAAGACGAATGCCCAGGAGGAGGGGACGGATAACATGTACAAGGGTCCTGTGGCAGGAGGGTGGAGAGCTTGGGATCTGGAACCTGCCCCTCATCCAGCCATTCAATTGGTAGGACAACCTATTGCAAAAGAAACCATTTCTCCACCTTTGAGTGGTAACACCAGAGTTTCAACAGCAGAGAGGCTGGTAAAAATAACAAGCCCAGAGGTACAACTGGGCTGAGCTAGGCCCTAATTCCAGTTCTACCTCAAATCAGGCCTGTGGCCTCTGTAGCCCTTTCCCTACTGCATTGAAAGAGAGGACCCTGGAGTGACTGTATCTGGGGTCACTCCCACCTCTCCCCATTATGGGTATTAGTATTACACGGTATTATGTAAGACTCCTTTTTCTCCACATACTCCCTATTTATTATTCATTGCTCTATCCAGTATTGTTTTTTTCTATTGAAGTATATTTGATTTACAATGTGTTAGTTTTGGGTAAACAGCAAAGTGATTCAGTTATATATATATATATATTCTTTTTCAGATTCTTTTCCATTATAGGTTATTATAAGATATTGAATATAGTTATTATAAGATACTGAATATACACCTACTCTGCAGTAGGTCTTTGTTGTTTATCTATTTTATATATAGTAGTGTGTATATGTTAATCCCAAAGTCCCAATTTATCCTTCCCCCAATATTATTATTAATAATAGCAATGACTGCCATTGACCTTGTCAGCCATAAAACTAAGTGACCTAGAATCACTGCTGCTCAAATTGCGCGTAGTGTTAGTCCCTAAACTGATTGTTACTACAAAATAAGGAAGAAAGTCTAAAAACTTTTATTTGACATTGCTGTGACATCCAAGCACGTGATTGTTTTTTGAATAATTCATTTTAATTGTATTTTACAAAAGTATCAGTCCACAGTGGATTGGAAACAGTAAACTGGTCCCTTATCACAGATAGTGGGGACCAGTGTTTGAGCTCTACCCATATTATCCCTTTTAAACTTACAACAACCCTTGTGCAGCTGGTACTTTTATTATTTCCATTCTATAGTTGAAGAAACTGAGGCTCAGAGAATTTGCATGCACACACTGCCCAAAGCCACATAGCAAGTGGCAGAAGAGGATTCCAGGTCCGTCAGAATCAGAAAGCAGAACTGGATTACCTTTCTGCTCCTTCACTGCCTCTACCTCTCTGCCTCCACTGCCATCTGGTTCAGTGCCTTCACCATAACCTGTTCACTTTAACCTGCTGGGTACCCACCTCTCTCCTTCCCTGACTCCTGAGTGATGGCTGCAGCAAAAAGACCTGCCTGGTCACATTCCTGTGCTTATACCCTTCAATGCCTTCCCTCCCCAACATCTAGATCAGTGCTCTCCAGTATAAATCTCTGAGATGACAGAGGTGTCTGCACTTGTCCGGTACGGTAGACAGGTGTGGCTATTGAGCACTTGAAATGTGTTGCTAATGCAACAGCGGAACTGACATTTTAATTTTACTTAATTACAAATAAGTACACGTGGCTAATGGTGACTGTATTGCATAGTGTAGATCTAGGGAGAAAAAGTCTAAACTTCAGACAGCGTTTAAGGCTGTGTTTTGGATCAGGAACTTACTGATTGACCTCTGGTGTAACAATCACAGAGTGAGGGCTTTGGAGTCTGACAGACCTGGATGCAAATTTGTGCCCACTAACCAGCGGCATTGGACATTTACTTAACCTCTCTATGCCTCCAAGTCCTTATCTGTGAAATGGGACCAAGACGATTTCCTACCTGTTTGGCGTAATTAGATTTCACTTACAGTTCTTACTGCTTCCCCTCTGCACCAGACTACAAAACCTACCTACTGACTTTCTAGCCAAATTTCTTTCTTTGCACAAACACCTGACCATTTGTTACTTCCTTTATTCTGGAAATGGAATAACTACTGCTCCATTTTCCTGGGTGACAGAATTGGGGCTCAGAGAGGTTAAGTGACTTGTTCAATGCTGCACAGAACTAACTCCTGGATCATGGGCTTGGGTCTCACCTGCCCTCCTTCAACTTTGGAAATGTTTCCTTTCTCTCTTTCTTTCTCTCTTTCTTTCTCTTTCTTTCTCTTTCTTTCTTTCTTTCCCTCTTTCTTTCCCTCTTTCCCTCTTTCTTTCCCTCTTTCTTTCCCTCTTTCTTTCTTTCTTTCTTTCTTTCTTTCTTTCTTTCTTTCTTTCTTTCTTTCTTTCTTTCTTTCTTTCTGATACAGAAAAGCAGACAAGATGTTTTGCATTAAAGTACTTGCATTAAAAAAAAAAAGCCCACTTAACACACCCATTAAGGATGGCTGTTATCAAAACACAGAGGATAACAAGTGCTGATGAGGATGTGGATTTAAAAGCATTTGTGCACTGCTGATGGGAATGAAAAATGGTGTGGCTGCTATGGAAAATGGTATGGTAATTTCTTAAAAAATTCAACATAGAATTTCCATATGATATAGCAATTTCACCTCTAGGTACTTACTCAAAAGAACTAAAAGCAGAATCTCAAACAGATATTTGTACACCCATGTTCATAGCAGCATCATTCAGAATAGTGAAAATGTGGAAGCAAGCTAAGTGTCCATGGATGGATGAATGGACAAGCAAAATGTGGTGTATACACAGGATGGAATAATATTCAGCCTTAAAAAGGAAGGAAATTCTAGCACATGCTACAACTTGATGAATCTTGAAGACATCATGCTAAGTGAAATAAGCCAGTCACAAAAAGAGAACTGTTGCATGATTTCATTTGAATTGAGAGTACTCAAATTCACAGAGGCAGGAAGTAGAATGGTGGTTGCCAGGCACTGAGGGAAAGGGACAGAGGGAGTTACTATTGAATAGACATGAAGTCTCAGTTTTGAAAGATGAGAAAGTTCTGCAGATGGATGGTGGTGATGAACAGCGTGAATAAACTTAAGTCACAGAACTGTACACTCAAAAATGGTAAAACTGGTAAATTTCATATTATGTGTATTTTACTAGACTTAAAAAAATAAGCTTGTGGCCAATAGACATTAAAAAAAAAAAGCAATTTAAGGAAATTAAAAAAAAAAATCACCTGGGTACCTATTCTCCCAAATAATTAAATTGAACTACAATTTTAGTCATGTTTCCTCAAATCTTTTTTGTTTTCCTTTTTCACAGAAGTGATAAGACATTACTGTTCATAAATGCCTTGAATTTTGGATTTCCACAAACACAGGCATATTTTTATACCTGTACTTGTTTTTATATGAGTCTATCCTAAAATCATACAAAATATTGTTTGTGTGTTTTTAAATGTTACCTAGTTCTTCATATTTTTTTCTCACATCTTTCTGCAACTTGAATTTTCACTTAACCTTATATTTGCAGGATCCATCCATTTCTAGTTCATTCTTTTTACCTGCTGTGAAGTTTTCTGTCATATAAATAGATCACATTTTGTCTATGGTCAACTCCTCCAGAAAGACAACCAGGAAAAACTGTTGATTAAGCAAAGCTGAGTTTATGAAATTTGCTATAGCAAATGGAAACAGTATCTCACGGAGTCTTAGCAGTGCCTCAAAAGGGCGTGATCAGGGAAGTATATTTCTAGGGTTGAGGGGGTAGTTGGGGCTCAAGTGTGAGTCTTTTAAAGCAGAAAACTGATCAAAATTGGCAGAGTTTGTGACATAATAGTTTAGAGTTGGTAGACACCTGAGAAGAGGCTCTTAGAAACTTTGACAAGTGAACTGTTGTCTGATAAGAGAGCTGTTTGCCAAGGTGAGCAAATTGTTTGCCCAAACAAATTGGTTTGCAAGAATTTCCTGAGGCAAATAGCAAAGTTATTTCTTGGTTGACAGTCTTATCTTTCAGGGCAAGAATTTCCTGGAACAGTCTAGTCACGTGGATGTAGGGGGGTCTCAGTTCTTAGACCCAATAGTTGAGTAACAGTGAGGAAAATGGTCTAGGTTCTTCTGTTTATCCAGTCCCCTATTGATAGGCATTTATTACCAATGTTCAGCCATCATATGGGGTGCTGCAATGACATCCTGAGCACATGGATGAGAGTTTCTCTGGAGTCCTCACCTAGAAGAGGATTGCTAGGTAGCGAACAATACGAGCACTTGCAATTTTCCTAGGGTCTGCATCCTTTCTAGCCCACCTCCCTGACTGCCAGAAGAGGAAAAATCTCCCTCGAAGGCCACCAGAGCAGACGGCAGAAACTGCCAGGGCTTTGCCCACACTGGCTGCCTGCCCACCTGCCCACCCTCCCTCGTTCTGGCAGATTAACAGTGACCTGTGACCCTGACAGGCTGGCCACACTCCTGGCCAATTTCAGCCTGTCGAAAGGAGTCCCCAGGGGTAGTCAGGGCTCGGGGATATGTTGGCCAGATGGGCCTGGGAGGTCTTGGATTGGCTTATCCCAGGAGGCAGAGCAGGTGGGCAGCCCCCAGCACCCCCACCCCCATTTTCCCCATCATGCATCACTGGGTTGGAGCTGGAACCAGATGGTGGGGATGGGGCAGCCTTGCAGCTTCGGGTCTGACAAAGGATCCTCTGTACTGGCCCCCCCCACCCTGACCAGCTTGGCTAGTCTAGTCTCTGGCTGCTCAGTCACTCTCAGCCTTGGCCAGCCTTGCCCTGGGCAGCCTTTCCACCGAAACTTTCCCTTCCCCCATTCTATTTGTGGAGGAAGTTTCCCAAGTAATGTTCCTGGAGAGCCTTGTCCTTGGAAACCCACTTACCATCCACCTGAGGGTGGGCAGGTTATGACCAAGGCAGTAGAGTCCTGAGGTTGAAACAAGTCACGGATTCAAATACACGAAAAATTTCAAGTGCATTGGGCCATGTAGGGATTGTGGCAAACTGATGCCTGACACTCAGCAAGCCCTCATCCATGGTCCCTTTGATTACTAAAGATGTGGATGCTGAAGCCTACAGAGGAAGGTGCTTGTAGCAGAGTCTCAGTTAGGAGAATAGGCTGGGGAGTCTGGCCTGCCTGGAATTAATTCCAGATCTGCTACTGAGAGTGAGTCTTGGGCAGATCACCTAAGCTCTCATTGCTCATCTAAAATGGGGCTAATTGAATTTTTATCACAGAGAAGAGCCCTGGGGGAGAGGGAAATAATGCAAGGAAAGCAGCTGGTACAGAGTTAGCCCTCAATACATATGAACTAAATCTTCTTATTGTCCTGGAATCTAGAAAGAGGTTGCAGGTGCTGCTAGAGACATGAAAGCCTTGGGGTGGGGAGAGGAGGAGGATCCCAGGCATCTGGAGTTAACTGATTCAGGTCTGGTGCCCTCCCCAAGGACTCCCCCAGTTATAATTGTGTGACTTTCCTCTTGGCTGTGACTCAGTTTCCTTATCTGTAAAATGGGTTAAAGGACAGCAGTTCCCTCATAGGAGGCTGTAAGGCTTAAGTAAGTTTACTGGAGAGTTTATGAATCATACAAAATAAGTATTCCTTATTATTGGGAAGTGAGGAGTCACCTCTGATTCCTCATCCAGGATAGGCTTTGGAGGGTCTTCAAGTCAGATCTGTCCCAGGTGTAGCTAAGGGGAGGAAGGGGGAAGCCTGCCCCAGGTGGTCAAGAGCCCTGGGTTCCCTTCTTGGTGCCACTTCTATTTTGCTGGGTGACTCTAGGCCTCTGGAGAGTGGATGGTTTGGCCTTGGCTGTTTCTCATGAGTCTGTGGTTCCAAGATACTCTGTGATGTGGGCCAGGGCTTGAGTGGGGAGAGTGGTGGGCAGGGAGGTGAACAGGGCTGAGCAGCAGGGCTGCTCCAGGAATCCCTCTCTGCACACAGGGTCTGGACATGTTTCAACTGGCTCCTTGATGCCAAGTGAAGTCTATTAATACCAAAGTAATGAGGTAATTACTATGATTTGGAAAAATTACTAGTGAATGCTTTTGAGGGAATTTCAGACCAGAGAGGAGGGTGAATGAAACATCTGTGAGGAAAGGGATGAAGGGTTGTTCTGGATACAGCATGAGGGTGGGTGAGCTCTGAGCCCGGGGGGCTCCCTCCAGTTTGGGACTCCTCCTGGAGTGAGTGATTAGGAGGGGTAAGGGGAAAGCTCTGTGTGTGTGTGTGAGTGGGGGTCAGAGAGGAAACAGAGGGTGGGATTTCAGGCCCTACAATCACCCTAGCAGATGCCAGGGTGAAGAACAAACCTTGGAACCAGAGGCCAAGCCCCTTTCATCTCCCAGCCTGCAACCTCCGACCCTCCTTGAATGATCTCCACTCTCAAGTCACCCCAGCTTTGAGGCCTCCAGTCTGGAAAAGAGTTAGCTGGAAGACTCCTGAATCAGAGAGTCTGAGAAGAATTCAGAAGCAGAGATTGTTAAAGAGTAATTCTTGGACCACAGGATCATCATCACCTGGGAACTTGCTGAAAATGCAAATTAGGCTACTGCAGACCCACAGAATCATAAACTCTGGATTTATTAATTGCCCAGCAACCTGTGATTTAACAAGCTCCTAATAGAAGCGTGAAACAGGCTGGGCCAGGCCTGAGAAATTGAGAAAGGAGATGGCTTTGAGAGGCTTTTAGGAGGTTGATTCCAATGGAACTGATGCCAGGGTGAATGTGGAAGACAGCGTGATAGTAGTAGTCATAGTAATAATAATAACAACAACAATAATATTAACAGTAACTGAACATGTCTTGTGCACTTACTCTGTCAGACACTGTGTTAAGCACTTTCTAAGTGTTATCTTCATTTAACCCTCACAAAACCCCTAATAGGTAGTTACTATTATGATCCTAACTTTTTGGATAGGAAACTGGAGAAGAGAGAGGCCAAATGCCCAAGGCCATGTGGTAGGCAGGTGGCGGAGCCGGTCTTCAGATGCTGGGTTTTTGCTTCTTCTCTACTTTGGTAAATCTGAGGAGGAGTTTGGTGACCAAAGCAAGCAATAAGGACTGCTCAGAGGAGAAGAACCTTTAAGGGGGATTAACACTGTTTTAAAATTTACTGAGCACTTACCGTGTGCATTTGCTATGTAGTGTCACTTTAAATGTCTCTCTGATCTCTAGGTACTGCAGCTATCCCCATTTTACAGATGATACAATTGAGACTCAGAGAGACAAGGTCACCTGCCCAAGGTCATATACTGAGGGGCATAACAAAAATTTAAAGCAAGGCAGCAGGAATTTGAAACCCTGGCTCTTAATCCAAATAGACTTGGTGGGGACCTGCTCCCACACAGGGATGCTCTCCTGGTTCCTGCCAATCTGGGATATCAAGAGCCAGGGTTGAGGCCAAATCTGCCTGACCCCTAAACTGGTTCTCTTTCCGGGTCTGTGAGGATTGGAAATGTGGAGATGGGATGAGTTCAGTAAACGGTGACTGGTATAATATGGTAACCATAATCATTATTATTATTATCACCATCTATGAAGTGGATGTGTAATCCTCACATGAGGAAGGGAAGAAAGTGCTTCAGAAGTGGCAATTGCAAGGATGCCAGCTTCCTACCCCATTCTAGATTCCTATCTTTCTTCTGCCGGAGCTGTGTGGCCAGCCGGCCTGGGACCCTGCAGCCCTGGCTCTCTGCTGCCCTCTGCTGGCACCTGTCAGATGAGGCACTAGGATATGGACTCCATATGACCCCACTAGCAACCTGACTCCGGCTCATTGACAGTGGTTTTTTTGTGAGTGACAAATACTAGGCTGGGGAGACAGGGCTGGTGAGGCTCTCTAGGGCCTCCCTCATAAACTAGTCTCCTTGCTTCCAATCCATCCCCCAACCTCACACTGTCCATATTCTATTACATTCATAACATAAATAAACATAAATCAGTCAACAGTTTAATGGATTAGATACACTGAACAACTCTTTTGCTCAAAAAAAATCTAAACGTGCTGGGTAAAATCTAAAAATGCATTACTGAGCTGCTGAGAATGAAAGGGATGTGGCAAAACCTATTTTGATACATGAGTATTTCTGTAACATCTGAGTCATCCAACTTATGTAAATAAAGGGGATGATAAACTCCTTAAGGCTCGCTACATGTAAACCTCAAACGTGATTGAACAAGAGTTATTTTATCATCCATTTCGAATCTTCTCTATCATATCTGAGGACATGAATCAGGTTAAGACAGTGAAATCTTTGTTCTGAAAATTGTAAATCTTTCTTTCATTGTAATAAAACTGGGGCTATATAAATACACAGTTTTACTGAGATACAATTTATATACCATAAAGTTCACTCTTTAAGTATACAATTCAATGGTTTTTAGTATATTTACAGAGTTGTGTGACCATCACCCATAGTCTAATTAGATTCTCATTTTACATTTTCATTACATTAAAAACTTTCTTTTTTTTTTTGCAAGGGAGAGGTAATTAGGTTTATTTATTTATTTAGTTTTTCAATAGAGGTACTGGAGATTGAACCCAGGACCTTGTGCATGCTAAGCATGCACTCTACCATTTGAGCTACATCCTCTCCCCTTATAGTTGATTTCTAGTCTCATAACTTTGTGATTGGCAAAGATGCTTGTATGATTTCAACATTCTTAAATTTACCAAGGTTTGTTTTGTGGCCTAGCATGTGCTCTATCCTGGAGAATGTTCCATGTGCACTTGAAAAGAATGTGTATTCTGCTGCTTTTGGGTAGAATGCTCTATAACTATTAATGAAGTCCATTTGGTCTAATGTGTTATTTTAGGCCTATGTTTCCTCCCCAGCCCCACTAAACAAAATTTGCTGAATAACTGAAAGTAAGAAGGAAAGAATTCCAGTGGTGGATGGCATTCTTTTAAGTAGAAACAGAATCCTTTTCTGCTATTCATCACCAAACATTACTGGAATTTTACCATTTACCAGGTCTTGTGCTGGGGCTTTAGTGGTGGGCAATACTGTGCCTGACCCCCTAACAGAGGGAGATTACTGAGCCTGCCTAAAGGGATGAATTGCTAGGCTTAGCCCATCTCCCAGACCATCCCCCTAACTCACCTTTCAGGGACCTAAACTCCTATTATGCTCCCTCAGGACCTATGCATTCATTCACTCACTCATCCAGTTAACAGGTATTTATTGAGCATCTACTTTGTGCCACGCAGTATGCTAGCTTCTGGGGTTCAAGCAATAAACCAGATAGAGTTCCTGCCCTCAAGAAGTGCCCAGTCTGTTGGGAAGACAGGTGATAATCAAGTAAAAAAACATGAAATGTGAAGTACAAATTGTGATGAGTCCTGTGAAGGAAATGAGTAGGATGGTTGTGGGAGATTATTAGGCATTCTCTCAGCTTTCATGTGAACAGGCATTTTAAGGAGGCAGCCTTAAGTCCCTGGTACAGACACAGCAAGATTAAAAAGTGTGAGTTTCTGCTCTCTGCCTTGGCTTGAATAGTGGAGAGAGGCCTCTTCACTGGAATGGATTACCTTGTGGGAGGTGAGGTCTCTGTTACTGGAGGCATTTCAGCATGGGCTAGAGGGGGAGCTCTCAGGGATGTGATAAAGAAGCTTCTTTCTTGAGGTGGGGTGGGGGAATTGGATTTGGTGACATTTGATGGGTTCCTCTCCTAAATGCCAAGATTTTTGAATGCTAACATTCCTTTATTCTAAATTCCATAAGCCTCCAGTTTGAATTCTCTAAACATTCTGAGAATTTGGTTTTAACTAAGATCCCAGGGCAGCCCACAAAGGGCCAAAGCTTTAGAGCCAAGAGTAACCTGGTTCATATTCAGGCTCTGTCATTTTATTAGCTGTATGACCTTGGACAAATCACTTTCCCACTCTGAGCCTTGGTTTCCTCCCCTGCAGAATGGAGATGATATGCCTGCCTCACAAGGCTGCAAGGAAGATTAAAAGGTGGTGTGTAATGGAAGCACTTGGTTTGGTTTCCATCCCATAATACACTACAGAGTCTTAGACTTTAGAAACCTCCCACCCTTTACTAAGATCCCAGCCTTTGCCTGGGTGCATTATGGTTTCCCACTGAGCGATGAGCTCTGGTGCCAGATTTCCTGGGCTTAGTACTTCATGTCTCTGTGCCTCAGTTTCCTCATCTGCCTAATAGGAATAAAAAGAGGACCTACTCCCTAGGATTGTCTTGAAGGTTAAATGAGATGATCCATGGAAAACAGTTACGTTAATCAGTTGGTCATGTAACTCTCATTATTACTGCCATCACTGGGTCTGGGAGGCCAGGAGTGTAGGAATCTTGGCTACCTGCCTTGGAGCCTGAGTGTAGGAGCCTCTCTGTCTGACCAGGGACTCAGACTCTTGGTCCAAGGACTTGAGCCTGCAGGGACTTCAGTGGGAATTTGAGACTGGTGAGCTGATCAGCTCCTCTCCCTCCTTCCTTTTCCATTCCCTCTCTCTTATCCCTTGGGAATGAACTGGTTTCCTCTGCAAGCTCTGGCCTGGGGTTTGGTGGGGAGCCAGGGCTGTAAGCATGTGCCCGGAAGGGCAATTTCTGAGCCACAGCAGAGAGGCATCAGCTGATCACAGTGGAGGGATAGAACATTCCTCCAGCTACAGGGCTCTTGGGGGTGAACTGACAGGGACATAGCTGATTAGCATTGCCCATACTGTGTGATCATGTGACACACACACATACTCTCTCTCACAGATACACACATAAAATATACATACACATACTCACATGTCTACACACACACACAAACACATCTACACACACACACACACATCACTGTTTTCTCTGGCCCTACCTCCTTTTTCCTTCTCTGCTAACCTCTTATTCTGCACACATCACCCTCTCCTTCCTCCCTTTCCATTATAACCGTAGAAAACAGTCCCCCAGGGGAGGGACTCTCTCAGAGCTCTTTCTCACCAAGCTTGTCTGGGGCTCATTAAGTCTTTTTTAAGCAGGGCAGTACGTGGGGGGACTTTTAAGGGTCTGGCCTCAGGCTTTGGTCTTGGGAAAGGAGTCTCATCTCTCCTCTGGTCTTTTGCCTCCTTTCTAATTCCCCCACCTCTCTTCTCCAGCTTCATTCTGAAGCTTCCAAATGCCAAGTGAAATGTAGTTCTCATTTATCAGAAAAGTTTACCCTCAATTTTCTCAGGTTGCTCTACAATCTTAAAGCACAGTCATACTTTAAAAATATCAATGCCCATACATAATGCTGTATTTCCTTCTTTCTTACTTTCATCATTTCTTCCTTCATTTCTCACTTTGTCTCTCTCTTTCTTTCATATATTTATTGAGTGTCATGTATATGTCAGACCTTGGGTTGGTTAGTTTGTTTCCTTTACTTGTGCCTTCTGTTTTGATATTTATCACTCTAAATTAAAGCTGTTTGATTGATGTCTTTTTTCCAAGGTAATTACAACTCTTGTTTTTTGAATGTACAGGAATTGTGTTAAGCCGTTTACTAATATCATTTTATTTATTCCTCATAATTATCCCAGGGATAGTAATGTTGATATTCCCCTATTTTATATATCATAAAATGGAAGCTTAGGGGTTAAATAAGTCACCCAGGACCAAAGAGATAGAAAGTGGCACAGTGTTATATGTCAATTATATCTCAATAAAATTGGGAAAAAAGGTGTAGTAGGAATTTGAACTTAGAAAAAAGAATCCAAACTTGTGCTCCAAAGCATCCTGGGATCCTGCCTCCCAGTGGGCTGTATGTCCTGTGAGGTGAGACCTTGTCTATTTTTTTTCCAGCTACCTATTTGCAACTATCTGGTTTACACACTTACCACTGTGTCTGGCACATGATGGATATTTAATAAATCTTGTTAAATGGATGAATGAATTGTAAACTCATTCCTTGTTGCTATTTTGGCTGCAGAAAGGAGGACTAGGAAGGATATGGGCTTGGAAGTCAGATAGACCCAGGTTAAAATAGAAGTCTGTTCTTACTAGTGCTTTGCCTCACTTTCCTCATCTATAAAATGGGCATAATATACAGACTGTAAGATTTATGTGAAGTTTAAATTACAATGTATATAAATCAGCCAGCTCATGTGACAATGTATGGCAGAGTAAATGACATCTATGTATTAAATGTACATGTGTATATAATACATATATATTCTGTATGTGGACCCAGTGGGTTTTCAATGGTGTAGAGCCATTCCCTTATTGTTGGACACTTGAGTTAGTCTCTAATTATTTGCAAACATAAGTTTGCTGTGGACAACTTGTATAGGTACCTGTTTTCTTGTGAGTTTTTTTCCTCTTGATGGTATGGTGGGTTCTACCTGAAGATGCAGGGAATCTATACATTGATGTGACCTTGACTATTTACTTCCCAACACATCCCAGGTAGGAGTAGAAGATGGAGACAAGGGGCAGATGTGAGGGCTGATTGAGGTGTGCAGTGGTGAGATTTTTCTGATAACAATCACATGTGTGTATTTGGCAGCTGTCTAGCAGAGTGGGTCAGTGCCCAGACATTGGTATCAAACAAATCCCAGCTCTGTCCTACCCACAAATGTGTCACCTGGGCCAATGAGACTTTCTAGATCCAAGTTTTCCCTTCTGTATAATGGGAGTGTTCTTAGCCATAGCTGCTCCACAAGGTTACTATAAAGTTGAAATAACACATGAAAATGCTCAGGTCTAGGCCCAGCCAATAGTAAGCATTCAATAAATAAAAGTGATTATATTGATTGCAGAAGAATCACAGTTCGCAATACGTTTTCCCAGTGATTTAATCCTGACACCACCCCTGTGAGGTAGGGGTTACTATGACCCCTTTTCACAGATGAGGACATTAAGGTCTAGAGAACTGAAGTGCCAGGACCAAGGTCGATACGGAGCAAATAGTGTTTGAGCAGGGATCAGAAACCAGGTCTCCAGAGACCCTGATCCAGAGCCCTAACTTCCAGCCCTCTTCCCTCACACCAGGAATTCTGGGTTCTTCTCTGGCCAGGTCTCTCAGCGTGAAACTTCAGGCTTTTCTGTATTTGACTGTTAACAACAGAATCTCTTAAACTCTCTTCTAGTTTCGAACTGGGGACAGTGATCACCCTTTCCCCAAGCCCTAAACAGCCAACGCTGAACTCATTCTCAGTGGGCGGGGCCTGCCAGCGTTAGAAGCCACGCCCCACGCTAAGCCACCCCCCACAGACCAAAGCTCCAGCCCCACAGTGGGAAACCACCGTGTTTCCATCCGAATCTCCTCCACTAGCAACCCGCCTGCGAAGTCCCTCCCTGCTCGATGTCTACCTCTTAAACTCAAGTCCTGTCTCTGGAGTCATGCTCTCCACCATATGCAGCCTCACCCCAATACTCGAAGCCTTGCACCAGATTCATGGTTCTGTCTCTTTCTCTCTCTTTTTTTAAAATTGAAGTATAGTTGATTTACAATGTTGTGTTAGTTTCAGGTGTACAGCAAAGCAATTCAGTTAACTTACATATATATTCTTTTTCAGATTTTTTCCATTATAGGTTATAAGGAGATATTGAATATAGTTCCCTGTGCTTTAACAGTAGGTCCTTGTTGTTTATCTATTTTATATATAGTTGTATGTATCTGTTAATGCCAAACTCCTAATTTATGCCTCTTCCCCCTTTCCCTTTGGTAACCATAAATTTGTTTTCTTTGTCTGTGAGTCTATTTCTTATTTGTAAATAAATTCATTTATATTGTTTTTTAGATTCCACATAAGTGATATCATCTGACATTTGTCTCTGTATGACTTACTTCATTTAGTATGGATGAAGTAGGTCCTTCCATGTTGCTGCAAATGGCATTATTTCATTCTTTTTTATGGCTGAGAAGTATTCCATTGTATATATATATATACCACATCTTCTTTATCCATTCATCTCTCTATGGACATTTGAGTTGCTTCCATGTCTTGGCTATTGTAAGTAGTGCTGCTATGACCATTTGGGGTGCATATATCTTTTGAATTAATAGTTTTCATCTTTTCCAGATATATGCCTAGGAGTGGGATTGCTGGATCCTATGGTAACACTCTCTTTAGTTTTTAAAGGAATCTTTATACTGTTCTCCACAATAGCTGCACCAATTTACATTCCCACCAACAGTGTAGGAGAGTTCCTTTTTCTCCACACCCTCTCCAGCACTTATTTGTAGACTTTTTGATGATGACCATTCTGACAGGTGTTAGCTGATACCTCATCGTAGTTTTGATTTGCATTTCTCTAACAATTAGCGATATTGAGTATCTTTTCACGTGCCTACTGTCCATCTGTATGTCTTCTTTGGAGAAATGTCTATTCAGGTCTTCTGCTCATTTTTTGATTGGGTTGTTTGTTTGATATTTCTTGTGCTCCCACGTTGGTAAACTATGGTTCCTGGCACTCTACTGCCATACCCAGTGCAGTCTCCTCCACAGAATCTTAGGACTGTCCCTGACACGAGGCCCCGCCCCTGATGGCCCCGCCCAGCTCCCCACCACGCCTACTCCTTGCATTAACTCGTGGCCGCCCCCTTACGACCCCACCCCCATGTAGTTTCACACTATTTCCTTGGGGTCCTGGGCCTCTCCCCAGCCCCACTCCAGCTTGCTTGTGGCCCCTCCCCTCACCGTTAGCCACACCCCTACATAGTCCCGCCCCTCGAGGCTCCACCCCCAGCGGCCGGGGGTAGGGTGGCGGCTGGCCCAGCCCGGCCCCCGCTGCCCTCGGCCCTGGGCGCTGGGTCGGAGCCGGCTGGGCACAGCGGGGCAGGGCGAGCGCTCGGTCCGGGGGCTCTGAGGCGAAGATGGCGTCAGGCAGGCGCGCCCCGCGCACCGGGCTGCTGGAACTGCGCGCCGGGGAGGGCTCGGGGGCCGGCGGCGAGGGGTGGCAGCGGGTGCTGCTGAGTCTAGCGGAGGACGTGCTGACTGTGAGCCCCGCCGACGGCGAGCCCGGCCCCGAGCCTGGCGCCCAGCGGGAGCCAGAGCCCGCGCAGCTCAACGGCGCCGCTGAACCGGGCGCCGCGCCCCCGCAGCTGCCTGAGGCGCTGCTGCTCCAGAGGCGCCGCGTAACCGTGCGCAAGGCCGACGCGGGCGGGCTGGGCATCAGCATCAAAGGTGGGCGCGGGGGCACCCAGGGCATGGGTCGTGGTGTCTGTGGGACTGCCGAGGGCGTAGGGGTTTCAGGGGCTGGCAGCGCGTACTGAGGACGTGGAGTTGGAGGACTTCTGTCGAGGGTAAGGAGATCTGCGAGAATAGAGGGAAACGAAGGCATCTGGAGCACCATGGTCGGAGAGGGTTTTGAGAATCAGAGGTCGCAGTTGGAAGGCACAGGTGTGGAGGGTGTTGGGGGCGCACCAAGGACACGTGGGTGGGGAGTTCTGTGTGGAGGCTAAGAGACCTGAGACTGGTTCCCTCTCAGAGGTTGCATGGACACCAAGGACAAGAGGACTCCGAGGAGAGCAAAGGTTGGAGAAAGGGGAATGAGGCCTGGGTCGCTGCTTGGGCTGGGAAGTGGAAGTCTTCAAGACACAGCCAAGGTGGGAGGGAGGGGTAACACTTGGAGTCAGGAGCACAGGGAGGGGGGCATTGGAAAGGTAGGTGAAGGTACTGGCTGGGCTCATAGGCAGGAAGCCAGGAAGGGCCTAGAAATCAGAGGACCCAGGAAGGCTGTGTACCTAGGTGAAGAGCTCTGACAGTTGGGTTTGAGTTTCCTGATTTGACCATTTACACCTTGAAAAGGATTGAGAGGGACTCTCAGCCCCCAATACTGACAGCTTTCTTTAGGGGGGTACAACCCAGACTATGTTTCAGTCCAGGATCTGCTGTGTGAACTTAGACCTAAGTCATTTCCCTCTGGACCCCAGTTTCTTTAACTATACAATGAGGGTAATAATAGTGTTGGGATATTTCTATGAATACAGGAGTCCGAAGTACTCACCCTGCCAACACATAGTAGGTACCTGGTTAAGTTTTGCTGTTCAATGACAGGAAAATGGAGGCCAGGAGAAACTCCCAAAGTAACTAACCATAGTGCTAAATGGTTCACCATTCCTACCCACCTACTTCTCAGGCTCTGAGCTCCCGGAAGAGCCTTGGGAAAGGGTGGTGTCAGTCCTCATATTACCCTGGATGTGCACTGTTCCCTTGCTCTGGTGCTGGCTCTGTTCCTGGTGCTTCCAGACGCTTTGGTCTCAGTGAGGGGCCGGGGATGGTGGTGACTTGGCTACTACCACTGTGTGCCAAGTACTGTGCTCAGTACTTTAGGCTCATGATCCATTTCATCTTGGCAACAAGTGGTAAAAGGTAGGAAGCATACATAATCCTCATTTTGCAGGTGAAGAAACTGAGTCTTAGAAAAGTAAAATGACTTTCCCAGGGTCACGCAGTGAGTAAGTGGCAGAGCTGGGATGTTAACCTCAATTATCAGGCTGCTAGAGAGTACCCAGGAGTGTCATTTCTCCCCTTTGAAGGGCAAACTCCCATGCAGCCAACCAAAGAGATCTAAAAGTGGGAAATAGGAAAACCAGGGAGTAGGCGCCAGTTTTGCCCTCAAACTCCAGCATGGGCTAGGCCAACAGATCAATCTAGAAACTAGATCCTCAGTGTGTCAAAGCAGGAAGAAATTTAGAGTTCATATAGAGTTCCATTTTGCAGATGGACAAACTGAGGCTTGGAGAGAAGGGTCTAAGGTCACATAATGTGACTCCCTAGCTTCATGCTTCCAGATTGGGGTGAAGGTACTTCTAGGAGTTATCAGAGGAAATACTAGCTCCATTCAGTTCTTCACGTATGGAGACTATGCTCCTATTGCCATGTTGATCTTTCCTCTAGGGTCTAGCCCAGCCCAAGGCAGCCAGGAATGATCATAGATTCAAAATGAACTGAAGTCCCTACTTTCAGGTGGAGGAGGGCAGATATAAATAGAAACCCCTTCCTTTCCTAGGCCCCAAGCTCTGTGCGGTGCAATGAGCAAACTGTTGGACCTGTGCGGGGGTCAGAAGGGGCATTCCTGTCCTACTATGGCCACCAATTTCTTGTGTGACCTCGGAATTATGACCTCCTCTCTGGGCCATTAGCACCTCATCTTTGGACCAGTAGTGTGATAGCTGAGGGTCTGACCTATAGTCTACCACAGAGTTAAAGGTGTTGGTTCTGGATCCAGGAGACTGAGGTTTAAATACCGGCTTGGCCACTAACCAGCTGGGTGACCCTGGGCAAGGGGCTTCTCTCCACACTTCAGTTTTCCTGCTAGGAATCTGAGCATGTGGTTGGGGTGTTGTAAGGATGCAATGAGACAAGATTGAGAGCATTTAGCATGGTGCCTGGCACTTGATATGTGGAACTAATGTGAACTGTTATTACTGTTTCTTATTTTAAAAGGACATTCAAGAGGTTAGCAATAAAGCAATTCAATAATGTATCAAAAATGTATCAGAGACACAGTTCAGATAGGCTTTTGGAATCTCTAGACTTTAAGGCCTTGGTTTTTAGCCTGGGTTCTAGGTTGTAAAGCTTTCTGATTGCTAAAGAGATCCTTTGAAGCTGTAGCAATAGCTGACTTCTATCTTTGTTGCAGGTTGGAAGCTATCAATGGGCTTTCCCACTGTGGGAAAATTGCTTAAAATCCAAATATTTAAGAAAAGGTTATTGAAGCATCTTGTAAATTATAAATACTGCTGAACTCCCAAAGCGTTTAACCAGAAGATCCATTATAACATTATAAATTTAAAAAATGACATAAGTATTATTAGTGTCCCAAGCTCCTAAGACTCCTTTCTGAGATTCTCTTTACTGTCTACCCCTTCTTTCCCAGTGCTGGGCTGGTCCCCGCAGGAGGCCTTCAGAAATAATTTTGCTTCCTAGATATGTCTCCCAAGTGTTGGAGTGTCTGCCTCAGTTTCTTCCTCTTTCTGTGCCTGTGCAGGGGGCCGAGAGAACAAGATGCCTATTCTCATTTCCAAGATCTTCAAGGGCCTGGCAGCTGACCAGACAGAGTCCCTCTTTGTGGGGGATGCCATCCTGTCTGTGAATGGGGAAGACCTTTCCTCTGCCACCCATGATGAGGCTGTACAAGTCCTGAAGAAGACAGGCAAAGAGGTGGTGCTGGAGGGTAAGCATTGAGGACCCCAGGGATGTTCAGTTCTTCCTTACCTCCCCCAAGTCTCAAGCAGTGGGGGCTGAGAGGTGGGCAGGGTTGAAAATAAAAACAAAACTTGGGGATCTGCCTTGAGACCATGTGGGGTTGGTGGGGGAAGAACTGGCACAGAGCCAGATAGATCTGATTTTCATTTCCTTTCTCCCACTTCCTAGCTCTGTGGCTTTGGACAAGTCACTTCATTTCCCTGAGCTTTAGTTTTCTCATCTGTAAAGCAGGGATGTAACTTCTGCCTTGCTGGGTTGTGGAAATAGGACAAAAGGTCCACGGCAGGGGCTTTTGGTCCACAGTAGGATTTGCCACCCAGTGAATGACTCACGGGAAGAGCGGGGCAGGGACTGGGGAAGGGGAGGCTAAGATTCTTTCCTGGGAAACTGAGAGGGCTCTCAACTCTAGGCTCTCCTCCCACCCAGGTGTCCTAGAACCTGCTTTGGGAGAAGACTGACCTTTATGTGGCAGAACATCAGGTACTTCCAGCTAGGATCAGAGATTTTTTTTTTGACGGGGGTGTGGAGGTGAAACTTGGTGGTTCCCCTCCACTGTCCCCTCTCTGTATGGTCTTGGATGAGACCTTTATCTTCTCTGGACCTCAGTTTCCCATCGATCATGATAGTCTCTTGCTGGGATTGTCCCATATCTGCCTTTTGCCATGTCTCTCAGGAGGTTTCTGCTTTGCTCAGCCCTTTCCTCAAACTCCACTCTGTCAGTTCCGGAAGCTGTGGGGGCCTGAGGAATGTGTCTTTGGCTCATGGCCCAGAACAGGCACAGGGAGGTGGCGGAGGCTGATGGAGAATGCCATGGCCAGTGAAGCTGCTGAGCTGAGTCCCAAGCCCAGATCCTGATAGACTGCCTTTGTTTCCCCAAAGAGGTCTCCAAGAGGCCACAGAAACCAACACACTCTGGGTGATCTTTGGCATTCTTGTGCCCTGACCTCAGTTCTCTCTCAGTTTTGTTTTATTTTATTTTTATATTTTATTATCTATTTAAATGTATTGTGTCTATTTAAATGCTACTATTGCATTTTAAAAATACTTAAAGCTGACTCTGCAGTATTGGTCCCTAAAAGCTTAAGTATATCAATCATATTTTAACAGCAAAGTTAAATAATGAGATCACACATCAATGATATGGATATAAGAAACGTTTCCTCCCATGTGTCTCATTGCCTTGATATGTCTAGCCAGTAATGCAGTTTGAAGCAGCTGAAATTTATTAAAATGACATATTTTGGTTAACTTGAAAAGCTTTTAGTTTATGCTGTTTGAAAGTTTAGTCCATAGATGGTAACATCTCTACCATAGACACACTTATAATCCACACTGAGGTCCCTCTCACCTCCTCATCTTTAGGTTGAGAATGCCGCTATCTGGGTTAGCAGTGTGGATCATTCTGAGAAGGTAGCATCTCTGAGTGTTAGATATTTGAAGCATCTCCTGATTTAGAAGCTAATACTCAAGCCTTCTGTCTAACTCATTCATTCCATTCCTTCCTCACTAAGCAGGAAACATTTCCAGGGACCTACTATGTACCTGGTGTGCCAAAACTTGGGTCAGAAGCTAAACCAGACCTAGGCCCTTTCCTGAAGGAGCTCATCACTGGGTGGGGAAGATAAAATATAAATACTTTCTCTTCCACACAAACTACTTAAAAGTCAGTGTCTAAAATCCCGTCTGCTCTGTAATGAATCTGGCCTTGGGTAAGAGCCTTGTCTTCTCTGGGCCTCAGTTTCCATATCTGCTGGGGTTAGACTAGATCAAAGATGACTAATAGCTTTCATTCTGAGCATCAGCTTCCCTAGTGGCTACTGGGAATTCCATATTAGAAAGATTAGGAGGCCTTATCTGGACTCAGCAGAAAGTAGCTGGAACTGATTAGCAATGTCTATTGCAGATAGAGTAGGGAAGAGTAGTAACATGTGTACCATCCCAGGACTGATGGTCTTGAGCACTCATAGGAGATTCTTCATAGAGCAAGACCTTTCCTTGGCAAACCTTGCCCCAGGTTTCTGGGTGGAGCCTCACCTGCCTCTTGCCCAGCATAGGATTTGGCACACAATAGGCACTCTCTAAATGCTAGCAACTCTCCCCCTGTCCCAGCATTTATATAAAATTGGTATTATTTCCTCCTTAAATGTTTGGTAGCATTCTGCAGGGAAGCTACCTTTATAGAAAGTTTTTCAAACTGTGATTTTAATGTCTTTAATAGGGTAATTTATATGATCTTTTTTTCTTGAGTGAACTTTAGTAGTTTATGTCTTTCAAGGAATTTGTCCATTTCATCTAAGTTGTCAAATTTCATGGCATAAAGTTGTTTATAATCTTCCTGTTGTTTTCGTCTCTCTTAGATGAGAGCCCTTTCCTGCTGTCTTTCTCCCTCCTCCCTTTATACTGCTCTACTCAGTGGCTTCAAGGGGACTCTCAGTCTCATGGGGCAGATGGCTAAGCAAACCTACCAGATCCCTGACCTGTCATAGGTGCTGCGGTGGAGTCTGCCCAGGGATTGGAGGAGGCAGTGGTCACCTCTCTCTGGGTGGTCAGGAAAGGCCTCCTGGAGGAGGAGATGCTGGCACTTTATGAACAATAAGCAGATGTGGGTCGCATTCCAGGATGGGGAGCCAGGTGAGCAAAATAATGGAGCTGTGAAATGACTGGACTTACCTGGGGAATTGCCTGGGAAATAATTCAGCTTTATCTGTGCCCAGGGTGTGAGGAAGTGAGTGGAGAAAGAGGAGGCTACTCAGACTGACAGATCCTGCAGGACCTTGACTTTTAGACTTAAGGAGCTTGGACTTTCTCTGGAAGGAATCAGAGAGCCATTAAAGAGCTTTCAGCAGTGATGCACATGGTCAGCTCTGGGCTTTAGCTGCATCAACCTGGTTTGGTTTGGAAAAAGATGAAAGTAGATACAGAAGGGCAGCAAGGAGGCTGGGGCTGTGAACAGGAGGGAGAAGGGGGTGGGTCAACCTAAGCAGGCTTGGATAAAAGGAAGAGTCTGGAGGTTGGCCTTCTTATTAGTTTTTCCCAGCTTTTTATTAGTTGAAGTCTCTCAAGCTGCTCTCCCACAGGCTTGTGGAAAGAGGTAATTCCACCCATGGCAGCAAAGGGGTTGGGGTGGGCCCTGCTGTCAACTATCTTTGAACTGCAGGGGTGATCTGAGAAGCCTGGAGGATGTGAGGAAGCTAGGATGCTGGGTTGTGGCTGATCCTTGAGATTTAGGGGAGTTTGTGGAGACTGGGCAACTGCCCTAGTCTGGAGCCAGAGCTCCTGGAAGCCTCTCTGGGCCTAGGTTCCCTGCTAGACCTCAATCACTGGTCACATTGTTCATGCCTCTCCCCACTCCCACCCCCCATCCTACTTCTAAGGTCACCTCCAAGGGGCCACAGAAGGGTGGCCTGTCCTTTGGTTGTGAGTTTGGCAGGGCAGCCGGGCATCTTTCCAAAGGCCTGCGCTTGATGTGTACAGAATTCCCTGAGAACATCATAGAAGGAAAGATGTCACTGGCAAACTGCGGTTCCCAGCCTGAATCCTGCTTCCCTGGCCTACGTCAGGGTCTCAGCGGGGCCTCAGCAACCCCTGCCTGTCTCCTGGACCTTTCCCTCTGTGAATTCAGGGGTTTTCACAAATGTCTTGAGCCTCTTCTTGGCCACAGGAATGTGTTTGTGACCAGAATCTGGGCCCAAGCTGGCCGCCAACACGCTTCTGACTGCTGCTTAGAGAGGCCCATTTTGTGTGCAGATCTGGAGCCTGGGCCAGCCTGGGCCCTTGGAGACCAGGCCTGGGGGGAAGGGGAGGGACAGCCAAATGCCCCCCACCCTCAGTGTGGCTGGCAAGATAGGGGCAGCAGGGAACCTGTGATGCATTAAAAAATAATACTAAAGGACAGCAAAAATGAATAAAGTCAAGTTTAGTGCTTTGTACAAAGTGGAAAAGGTCTCACATAAAGATCAGGCTTTTAAAAGATACAGGCATAGAGTAATAAGTACATAAAGACACGGAGAGTAATAGGAATTGCTATAATCTCTGTTTTACAGACAAGATCACCAAGGTTTATTGAGAATAAATAATTTTATTCAAGTCATACAACTAATAAATTGGCAGGCTCAGAATTCAAACCTAAAAGAAAAAAAAAGAATTCAAACCTAGGTCTCTCCAATTGTAGAGGCCACTATCGCCTCTGCCTTGGATAATATCTACCTCACATGATTGTTTGCAAGATTAAAAAATAATGTAGGTAACGTGCCAAGGCCAGTGCGCATAAGTAGGTACTCAGTTTTTTATTTGCTATTTATAAGGATGAAACAATGCATTTGAAGTGCATGGCACGATGTCTTCCACATAGTAAGCATTCAATAAATGTCAACCTTTATCATCATCACGTCAACAGCATTGGTGTTTTCTCCAGTAAAATTGAAGGTCTCTGAGGACAGGAATCATGTGTAGTTTATCTCAGAGCCCCAGGCCTGGCACCATGCCCAGATCACATTACATGTTGGTGAGTTTGGGGAGAGTGATCACTAGGGGACATCTCTGACCCTTCCTACTTTGCCTTTAACCTCATCAATTGCAGTTGACTTTTGTCAATGTTTAAGATGGGGCTTAAGGCTCAAGCAGGGCTTGACTGACTCCTGACAGTTTCCATTATGAGTCCTCAGAACTCCAAGGCCCAGTGCCTGCTGGCTCATCCCCTGGGAGATGGACACTGCCAGGTGTCCTGTTGGAAATTTGGCTCAGTACATCACCACCGTCAAAAGTGGATATTATTAATGGATGCAGCTAATTTGAGTCCACCCTATTCAGCTTAGTCGAGGGATGCTGTGCCTCAGAGATGCCTGAAGGACTCCTGACCTGAAACAGAGATGTGAATGGAGCCCCTGTCCAGTCCTCCCATGGCTGCAAAGACCTGTTGTTCTAATTATTATTCTCAAGAAAACATTAATTTGTGTGCACACGCACACAGGGCTTTGGGCCATGTGATCCCCCACAGACAAAACTTGGCTTAATCCAGCCCTGGTGTGTTCCCCAGATCTTTGATTAAAATGCTTGTGGGGCTCTGGAGGCAGGTTTTGGCCTCGATTAGCTATGTGAAGCTGGCTGCTGATGGAGGTGGAGGAAATAATAATGATAATGAGGAGAATGTTAATAATAGTGATGATGTCTGCTGTTTATTAGCACCTGCAATGTGTTAGACACTGTGCTAAGTAAGTGTCTTCCACATGTTATCTCACTGAACTCTCAAAACCACCTCTATAATTCAAGGTAAATTGTTCATCCATTGTACAGATGAGAACACTGAAACTCAGAGAGGTGAAGCCACTTGCTGGAGGTCACACAGTGGCAGAGATGGAATTTGAGGTCAGATCTGTCAGATGTCAAAACCCATGTTCTTAAATATACATACTGCACTGCAAGTCATGTCATCCCTATGAGACTCAGTTTATTCAGTTTATTCACCTGTTAAATAGGACATGGACTGGTCCCATTGAGTTGGTGTGATTAGGTAAAGATGTGTTAGTAAGATTTGAGCTTTGATGCTTGGTATATAGTAGGCACTCAATAAGTGCTTCTTTCTCCCATTGCTAAGATCCAAGTAGGTATCCTGAGTTGATGAAAGCTTTATCTTTGGATCCTGGCTAAGATGGTTTGGAATGTGGTGATGTATTTTTGAAAAATGAACTAGAGTTTTAACAAATGTAAAAAATAATATAAGCTTATAAAAAAACCACAAAGGAGTAGAAAGCAATGATCTTCTCATAGAGATAACCACTGTTACTATTTTCGCACATTTCCAGAGAAAAATTTCCATGTTTGTTTTTAGCATTAAACAAATTGAGGACATCTTTCCGGTTCAGCACATGTAGCTCTGTTTCATTCCTTTTAACCTGCATAATATCCCATTATTGGGATTCATACATTGAGCAAATATTTACTGAGCCCCTGCTCTGTGCCAGGACTAGATGTAGGCACTAGGGATATAGCTGTGAACAAGACTGAGCAGTCTGCCAGTCAGAAACATCCTGTTTTTGGCAGGCCCTATTCATGGAATTCAAGTTATTCCTAGCCTCAAGCACCACAGACAATGGGGCCATGACCCCTCTGTGCACCTGTGAACATTTATTTGAAGCGGGATTCCTGCAAAGGGTATTGCAAGGTCAAAGCGTTCATGGACCTTTAGGACCTTGATGGACGGTGTTTCCTACACAGCACAAGGGTGTGAAAGGTGAGATTTTTATGTTCCAGAGTGTGGCATTCCGGGCAGTGCTGCTGCAGGACTTGCCAGTGGCTGGGAACTATTTATAGTGCATTATTGCTGGACCAACAGAACCTTAAAGGTCATCCTTTCCAGAGCCTGTTGCAATGCCAAGTCCTCTGCACACCATCCTGGGTGGGCAGGTGGGCAGCCTGGATTTAAATCCTCACAATATCTTACTCAGAGAGCTGGTGTATTAGTGCCCATTATATGGGCAAGGAAACTGAGGCTCAGAGAGACCTTGGGACTTGCCAATGCCAGATAGTAAGCGACAGAACCTGGTTTGAAATCTTTGTCACCACTTTTTGTACCCATCCCCTTATATTATCATACTAGGAATAGCAGCAGAAATAATAACCACACTACTATTTATTGAAGACTTAGTCTTTGCCAGGCAGGGCAAAGCACTTTACAAGTATTGACTCTCAAAATGCTGGAGGTAGATATATTTAACTCCCATTATGAAGATGAAGAAATAGAGCATTACGGAAGTCAAGTCATTTGTCTAAGCTCACGGAGCAAGGAAGTTAAATGTAAGCCTGCCTCATTCTAGAGCTGAATTCAATGTTGTGTCCAGGCTTAGAAGCCCCAGGCCTGTTAATATTCATTCATTTAACCCATTTCTTGTTTACTGATTACCTGGTATATGTCAGGATTATTCTAGAAGCTGGGGATACCCTAGTAAACAAGTAAACAGGTCCCTGCCCTCACAGAACTGACATTTTGGTTAGAGCAGAGAGACTGTAGACTAAGAAGCAAATGGATATATCATGTAATTTCAGGCAGGGGCAAGTAAGTGACCACCCACTGAACAGACAAGAGACAGCTTGAGCTTAGAGGACAGGCTTCAGCCAAGACTCAAAGCCAAGATATTCAGTCACAAACATTTACTGAGCACTGGGATAAGTCCTGGGGATACTGTGCTGAGCCAAAACAGATGTATTCTCTTCTCTCTGCAACACATATGTTCCCTCCCAATTGTCCTGGGCCAGGCGAAAGGTCCTGCTTTGTCTCTGTTCCTTGTGTTTCTAGTGGAATCTATTCCTGGCTCCTCGAGGCCAGGGCTGGCTTCTCTCCTTGGCAGAGTTGGGAATCGGGGCCTCTGGAAGAGGCAGGGTGTCCTGTGTGTGTGTCTGTCTCAGCTTCCCTGAAGAGGAAGGGTCCACGTATCATTGCTTTACCAGGTTCCTGGGCCAGGGGTTTGGCTGGGGAGGGTGTGGACACCTGCTGAGCCTGTCCTTGGAGTCTCAAGAATGCTGGCCACAAGGCCATGGTCTTGCCCTCAGCTCTGCAGGCCACCACCCTTGGGCAGCCCCACCCTGCCTGCTCGGGTGACTCAGGCAGAAATCATAGCAGGGAGGAGGCCTCAGAGCTGGGCTATTTATGGCCAGACTCTGGGGCCCCCAGGTCCCCACCCCTACTCTGGGGCAAGCTGATTGGTTTGTGAAATCCAAGCCCCATTTTGGACACCAGCTGGTGTGCTGTCCATTTATAGCACGTTCCTGTGGGAAAGGAGGAGGATCCACATATGGGACGGCCTGGGTGCGCAGGGCCTCTTGTAGTTTCTCTGGCTTCAAAGTTGACAAGTTCATCTGAGTGCGGAGCACAGGAGATTCCTGCTGGATTCGGAGGATACAGAACTGAGTCTGTCAAGGTTGCTGCCCACACAGTGCCCTCAGCCTGGTGGCATACACAGAGTCCCACACAGACACATAGAAGACTGGGGTCCAGGGGCCTGCAGAGGTGATGGGCATGGAGGATCCTGAGTGGGCGTCTGGGAAGGTTCCCTCGAGGGGCAATGTCTGCGCTGAGCCGGGAACGCCTGGGCTGTGGCGCCTTCTCCCTTCTGCTGAACGAACCTGTCCTGTCCTGGCGTTTATTTCTCCATTCACAGGACACTGACTCTGGTGTCAAATCAAACCCCATTTCTGTCCTCTGGGAGCTCCCATTTTGGTGAGAGAGACAGCCCTAACACACAAAATCACAACAGAGTTCTAAGGCTGGGCAGAACCTGTGTCACATGTTTTATATAATTTCATGTAATTTTGGCATCTCTGTAAGGTTGACATTGTTCCTCTTTCATTGACTGGCAGACTGAGGGCCAAAGAGGGAATTACTTTGTCCATGGTCATACAGCTAGACAGAACTGGAATTCAAATCTAGGAGTGCTTGTCTCTACACCATGTACTAAGGGCATTCTATGCAGAGGGAACTGCATTTTCAAAGGTGTTTGGAAGCTCCTGCAGCTTCTGAGAGCTCTGAGGAGGTTAGTATGATTGGATTAGAGGGTGAGATTAGGGCTATGGCAAGAGGTGAAGCCAGAGAGGAAGGCAGGGCCCAGGTCCTGGAGAACCTTGAGGTGGTGAAGGGTGCAGGGAGCCCGAGCAGGGCTTTGAGCAGGGAAGGGGTGCGGCTAGTTATAGTAGGGAGAAATATCAGTTGCATCCTGAGTGGAGGTGAGGGGGTAAGGAGTGGGGAGGTGGGTGGGTGCTGTATTGGTTAGGATGCTTTTGTCTGCAGGTAACAGGAACCCAGTTCACAGAGGTTTAAACATTGAAGAAAATGTGTTTTCTTCCAGAGTACCTAAAGTCAGCATAGCTCCAAGTGGATTAATTTAAGGCCTCAGCATCCTCAATGTGTGGACCCCAATCCTGTGGTCAAACTGACTGTCATTGCTCCAGGACCAACCACCCCTCCCAGCAACTTCTAAAGGCTGGAGGAGGGGAAGGGGAGGGAGCATACTTCGCTTCACAACTCACTGGACAAAATTGTATCATCTGCTCCTTTCTAAGCCAATCACAAGCAAGAGGGATGGAATGATCATGATTAGCTTTGACCAGTCAAGATTCTCCCCCTGGGTTGGGGAGAAGCCCAGCCTATAGGGCTCAGCGTGCTGTTAGCAAGGAGAAGAGGAGCGGGGGCAATGGTTTGGCTGTCAGATAAGCTGTCCCTCCTCCATTGCCCCTTGAGACATAGTCCTAGGGTAAGCCATTGTTGTAATGATGAGGATGAGTCATTTTTAGTCTTAGTTCCCAAACTTTAGACCTAGGTGTAATTCTCTCAAAAAAAAAAAAAAAAAAAAAAAAAAAAAAACCAAAAAAAAAAACTAGCTCTTGTTTTCAACATAACTTCTCTTTCAACCCCAATAGGGTTTGTGACTCCCTCTCACTTTCATCCCTGTTTGCCTCGGATCCTATCTGAGCATCAAGGGCAGTCTTCTGGGATAGAAATAGTTTCTTAACTGGTTCTTCCAGGAAGCTGGGCCAAGAACTGCTTCCCTACCCCTTCCTGGCCTGTCCACTCACAGGTAGAGCATACTGACTGGCCTTGACTGCAGATATTAGATGGCTGGTGAGCCAGATGGCCAAGGGGGTAGGGGTGGCTGAGAGGAGAGGAAGGGAGGCTGCCCAAGGGCATAGGCATCCTTCACTAGGGCAGCAAAGGGGACAGCCTGGCTGAGGGAAGAGAGACCAGTGCTTGGGCAAGTCTTTTAACCACCTTGACATACACACTGTCTTCCTAGTAGCTCATTTTAGAGACAGGAGACTGCTGCTCATCAGAATTGGGAACAATCCAGATGCCAGGACAGATGTGGCAGACGCTGTTGGTTGCCTGCCTACCAACCATTTCCCCTTCTTCCATGCTAACAGAGCCTGATTTAATTGGGTGGGAATATGCTTAGCCCCAAAGGCTGAATTGTGATTGGTTTAAATCAGTCATGACTATTCCCTCGTACTAATTATTGTTCTAGAAGAGGGTATGCAGCCTAGTCAGGCCAATGAGATATAAGGCTTCATGGAAATATTTACATTTCTGATAAAAGGGGAGGTGTGAGAAAACAGTCCTTTTTCTGCCTGTCTCTTCCCTTCCTGCTTTGGGTTTTGTCATGTAAGGAACGGCTGGCTTGAGCCTGTGGCAGCCATCCTGTGGTCATGAGGGCAATTTCAAGAGAATGGCAGAGAGGCCTACCCAGAATGCAGTGTCATGGAGCCACTGAACCAATCTTGAAATTGTTTTCCTCTAGACTTCTTGTTACAGGAAATCATAAATGTCTTTATTGCTTAAGGCTGTATTATCATATGTTCTATTATTTGTGGCCAAACTCAACTAACTGATAGAGCAAGAATGACCAAATGTTTTATTACCAATCAGCCTTAATTGATTGGTAATGACTGCTGTAGAACACTATGATTGATTGGTGAAGTCTTCCTTGAGTAAGGGATAGAGAAGTGGTAGTGCAACACCTGGAACTTAGTAGGTGCTCAAGAAAACTGACTTTTGTCTATGAATCTCTATTCCCATCAAGCTCTTTTCATATCAACCCTGTCATCATGTTGCATTTTTCTTCTAGCTGCTTTTGTCAGTGAGATCTGCCTTTTCTGGAAAGGTATGGGATCCAGGCTCCACTCAAGACTCTTTTGGTTGCAAATATCATAACTCCTGTTGGGATGGCAGACTGGCTTTCTAGAGGAGGAATATCAGATACCGGAACATTAGCGGGTGCCGGGCAGGGCTCTCCCACTGTTTCTCAACATGCATCTCCATTAATTATCTCATTGTTTTTTAACATGTATTTCTTCTTAAAAATCATCTCACTTTATTTTTGTTTTTTTGGTGGGGGGATTTGATTGATTGATTGATTGATTGATTGATTTAATGAAGGTACTGGGGATTGAATCCAGGACCTCATACATGGTAAGCACACACTCTACCACTGAGTTATACCCTCCCCTCCATTAATTATTTCTCCCTACAAACCAGCTCTCTCCTCTTCTCTGTCCTCAAAGCAGAAGCTGGTTGCCCCCATAGCATTCAGGTTTATTCAAGACACCGGTCTAGGATCCCTCAACAGTTTCAATTTGAGTAGTTTAGTTTGGGTTGGTATTGACCCCTGGTCCAGATAGCATAGCCAGGAGGGCAGGGTCACATATTAGAGCATGACTTTATGGGTCAGTTGGGTAGAGGAAGTGAATAAAAATCTCAGTTCCTCATTTGTGCTAGCCACATTCCAAGTGCTCACTAGCCACATGTGGCTAGTGGCTACTGTATTAGATGGTGTATATAGAGAACATTTTCTTAATCACTGAAAGCTTTGTTGGACAAAGTTATTCTAAGAGGAGTCCACTATACTCACTCAGTGATGATTGGTTAGAGCTAAGAGGGCCCCTAGACATCTACATTGGCCAGGGTACAAGCCATACTCCTGTAACCAGACCGCTATAACATATTGTGGCTCAAATATTAGAAGCTCCTTGCTTTCTTAGGTAACATGTCAGGTCTGACATGGAATCTCCAAAGCCTCAGCATCCATTTATTTCTGTTTTATTGGCCAGTCTTCTAAAGCGTGGCTCATGTTCTCCTGGTCAAGATGTTGCCTCTCCAGTCTGTGTTCCAGCCAGCTCAACCCTGTCAGAGGAAAAGATGGGGAAAGGGAGGATATGTCCCTTTCATTAGTGGGCAGAATTTGGTACCTGTCAGAGATTATAGTCTAGAGGAGGATAGTGATAGTGGATTCTTCATAAATTAAACTCTTAATGAATTAATGACAATTGTGATGTGTGCTGCATGGGAGCCCATGTCACATTGGTAACTGCTGACCTGTCCCCTTCAGTCAAATACATGAAGGAGGTCTCACCATATTTCAAGAACTCTGCCAGCAGGACCTCGGTTGGCTGGGACTCGCCTCCTGCCTCACCCCTTCAGCGACAGTCTTCCTCCCCTGGCCCCCCACCCCAGGACCTCAGTGATGCCAAACGCGTGTCCTTGAAGATGGCATATGTCTCAAGGAGGTGCACTCCCACTGACCCAGAGACCAGGTAAGCCTAGCACAGGGGGCAGCTCAGACAGACATGCCCTCGTGTTAGGTGGTGGGACCAAAGGAACGATTCCCCTGTGTTGCAAGTGACGAGCACCATGCCCAAATGTAGTAGGTGCTTAAGAAATGTTAGTTGAATGGATGCAAGAATGAAGTTACGGGGATGATGGTGTGCTTTGCTTCTCTCTTCCTTCTCTGGGCAGTTCACATCTGAGGAGGAACTTGATCTGCAGAGGATCCCTGGATTCTGGTCTTGATTCTCCTTGGACTAGTCCCTCTTCCTCATTGACCTTTAGATTCCCCTTTGTGAAATAGGGATATTGAACTCAGCGAACCCCTCCAGACTCTTCCAAGTTGGCTGAGGTTTTGAGCTGTCTGGTAACGTTCGTGTCAGGGCCATGGCAGGTTACCATCCATCCTTCATATCTGAGCAGCCCTTAACACTGATGGTAAAATTGATACCAGCACAATTTAACTCTCATAGCAACCCTATGCGCAAAGTCCTATGGTTTCACCCCCACTTTATACATGACGACAGAGAGAGGAAGTAACCTGCCTAAGATCACACAGCCAGGAAGTGCTGGAACTTGTCTCATTCCAGGTAGTCCTCTCTGCTTCAGTAGCTTCAGTGCTTGAGTGATGGTGGCGGTTGAATGGAATATATGTTGACCAGATGGGGTGTACAGTATTGGGTGGTGTATATATGGCATGGGCATAAAAGGCTTGTGCTGTGGGTCCTGGTTACCACTGAGGTTCAATGCCAGGCAAATGCCCAACATTGGCCTCAAGGGCTGATGAGTGTTCAGCATCCAAATCTCCTGGCCCTACATGATGCCCCAGCCCTAGACTGCCCCATGAGGCAAGAATTGGTGATTCACAGGTCACTTATAGGTGCTGCACTGAAGGGGCACTTTGTGTTGGGTGAAGGTGAGGTGATATTAGTCCTTCCTGAGAATCATAGAACCTTAGGTTAATCATAGTTCCCAGCCTAATCCCAAACAGCACCTGAAGCATGTGTGTACATGCATTTCTATGTGTGTGTATGTGTAGATGGCCAAGTGTTTGTATGTATATGGGAGCATCTGCATGGGCATGGTGTAGATTTGTGCATACATGTTTGCATGTGTTAGTGTTAATATTCGTGTGTGTTGATGCATGTGTGTACATGTGCATGAGCGGTGCACACATGTGCCACTGTATGTGTAACTTGAATATAACTGGGGTTCTATATCAGCACAAGAGGTGAAGCCAAAGGGATACACTCTGGGAACCAAATTACAGTGAAAAAGATTTCAAACGTTTACTTAGTGTTAGGATTACATTGGGCTGCAAGTATCAGAAACCCCACCAAGCAACGGCTTAAATAAATGAGTTAATTTTCCCACATGTTTCCTAAACAGCAGTCAGCTGTTTAGGCTGCTATTAATGCTCAAGAATGCCCCCAAGAAATCAGGCTTCCAGCTTCTTCCTCTGTCATCTTTTTTTTTTTTTTGTGGATTTTCGTCTTCTTGGAAGCAAGATGGTGGCTACACCTCCAAGTCTGTGGCCATATTCTAAACAGGAAGAAGGCAAAGGACAAAGGAGCTGTCCTCCTGGGATTTTGTTCTTTTGCTGCATAACAAGGCATCCTAAAATTTAGTGGCTTAGATAAATAAGCCACTAATACTAAACTGTTAAAAATAAGAGTTCATTATTTCTCACAATTCTGTAATCTGGGCTGGCTCAGCCTGCCAGTTCTTTTGTTCTATGTGGTATCTGCTGGGGCTGGAAGTCTAAGAAGGCTGCTTCACCGTCACGTCTGCTGCCTCAGTGGGGATGGTTGGAGGAGCTGGGGCTGGCTAAAGATTCCCTTCCCAAGTGGCCTTTCTCCATGGATGGCTTGTTCTTCCTCTCTGGGTAGTGGGCCTTAGGGTGGTTGGATTTCATGGTGGCTTGGGAATGCCAGAAGGCACTTCTGACACATTTTATTGTCAAACCAAGTCACCAGGTCAAGTAGAGGAGAAATAAGCTTCACCTCTAGATGAGAGAGGTGCACGGTGTGTACAGGGAGGGGTGGATTTGGTGGAGTCCATCTTTGGAAACTAACTACCATGGTTAGGGATGCTATACCTTTCATCTGGGAAAGGACACCCTCCCCCACAGACCCCTCTCTCTTCTTATTGGTTAGAACTGGGTCAAGGGCCAGCCCCAGCCGCGAGGGAGCTGTGTAGTAGAGGAAGGCGTAGGTGGAAGGGGTTGGAATGAATGTGTGAGAGCTGTCCCCCAGTTTCTGCCCTGCTTCATCGGTTACAGGAAAGCCAAAGGGGAGTGAAATTTTAATGCTTCACAAAATGTTTTTAAGTCCTCTCCCTGTCACTAACTCCTCCTGTGCTTCCCTGAAGCCCTCCCCCTATGCTGGCAAGCATGGCTTTTGGTCTCCTGTCCCTTCTCCCTTCTCCATTCCTCCAGTTCTTTTTACGTAGACGAACTCAGCCTACCAAGCCTTTCCAGTTTCTGTGTTTTTCTACCCTTGATTAGTGCATTACTTTGGTTCTGCACCACAGAAGAGAACCTGGGAGCAAGACAATCCTCCTTAGAAACCAGGAAAAAAGGGAAAAATCATGAATCCTCACACAGTGATTATTTTGGCCCCTACACCCATGTTTGAATGTGTGTGTGTATTTATGTGTATGTTCCCCTGTGTGTGTGTCTGAGTCTCTTATCCCTGGACCCCATGAGGCTCCAACAACTGTGGCTGGAGCCCCAGCAGCGTGTGATGCTATGGATTCCCTCATGGACATCCCTGTGGTTTCTTCTGGGTTTGCAATAGATGGGGTTTCTTGGGCCAGATTTGTGGGTTGGGCAGCTGCAGCCCAGTAGTCCAGTGGATAGGCCCCTCTTCCACCTCATTTGTGCCTGCAGGTATCTGGAGATCTGTTCAGCAGATGGCCAAGACACCCTCTTCCTGAGGGCCAAGGATGAGGCTAGTGCAAAATCATGGGCAGCTGCCATCCAAGCCCAGGTCAACACACTGATGCCCTGGGTCAAGGACGAGCTGCAGGCACTGCTGTCAGCCACCAGCGCAGCTGGGAGCCAGGACCTCAAGCAGATTGGCTGGCTGACGGAGCAGGTGCCTGCTGGGCTGGGGCTGCTTCTTCCCCCTCCTCCCCTCTCCCAGAGCTGACCCCAGTCCCATTGCCCCTCACTGTCCCACTCCACCCTGGCCCTCTGCCCTTTCCCCTCGTCGTCCCTCCTCACCACTGCTTTGCCCCCTGCAGCTGCCCAATGGGGGCACCGCACCCACCTTGGCCTTGCTGACTGAAAAGGAGCTGCTCCTCTACTGCTGTCTCCCCCAGACCCGTGAGGCCCTGAGCCGGCCGGCCCATACCGCCCCACTCATCACCACAAGGTATCGGCGGAAAGGCAGGAGTGTGTGTCCCACCAAGAGCTCGAGGGCTGATGTTCTAGACAGACCTCAGAAGCTGGGGATTCCAGTCCCATTCTGTCCTGAGTTGTTCCCCAGGTGATCTGAGGCAAGTCCGCCCTGTCTGGGCACTGGTTTCCTCATCTGTAAAGTGGGGGCTCAGAACGGAAGGATGTGAGTCCCATCAGTCACTTGTGCGTTGACACCTCCTCTGCCCAACCTTGAGCTGCGTGGCCCAGGTGCAGGGCTGATCCCCATAGTCTCTGTCCTCGGGGGGCACCCAGGCTAGTGTGGGAGACTGGCCCAGAAACAGCCTTCACAACGCAGGGTTGTAGGAACCATTTAACTCTACCTGGCCTGGTCAGGCAAGGCTTCAAGCAGAAGGTACCTTTTGAGCTAGACTTTGGCAGATGGGTAGAATTTTTGTATTTAAGAAAGGGTGGAAGAGCATCTCACACAGAGGGAACAACACAGTCAAAGGTACAGAGGCATGAAGGGCTACAGCATGTTCATGGAGCTATGAGTGTGCTGTAACCAGCATGTAGATTCTGTGCAGGAAATGGAGAGAAATGAGACAGGGCATGGGCAGAGCCTGATCTTACAGATCCCCTATTGCCTGGTTAAGGAATGTTAGCCTTATCTTAAGAGTTGTGGTGCAGTGGAAGTTTCAGCCTGACAGTGAGGTGGCTGGGGTTGTGTTTTAAACGCATCCCTGTGGCTGCCACATGGAACGTGCACTAGAGGAGGGGGATGGAAGCTGGGAGGCTGCTGCAGTTATTCCGGAGAGATGATGGAGGTGGGTGGAGGCAGCAGATGGAGGAGAAAGGCTGCATTTGCATTGGAAAACACATGGGTGGTAAAATTAACTGGGCTTAGTACTTGCCAGATGGGGAGAGTGAGGGAGGTGTCTGGGATGAATGGATGAAAAGGAGGTTTGGAGCTTGTGTCTGGGTGGGCGGTGGGATTGGTGGTGGGACTGGGGGTGGGAGTACAAAGGGAGGAGGTCAGAGAAAGATGCTGAGTTGAGTCCAAAGTGTGTGGAGGACAGGTAGGGAGCTTGGCTAGGAATCTTGAGGACTTGTGGGTCTGTGGCTTAGGGCTGGAAAGTGGGGGACTGGGTATCAGCAGCAGCTCCAAGGGGGAACCGAGGCTCCTGGAGAGTGTGTGGAGTAAGGAGCAAGAAGGACTAAGGGCCGGAACTCTGGGGTCTGCTGCCCAGAGAAGGGCAGTGAGCTGCCCAAGGTTACACAGCTCGTGGGAGTCAAGCTACAGGGTCTGGGCCCGTGTTGTCCGTGTCTCCTCACCCCAGGCTGGGCTTTGGCACATGTGTCAGGAGCCTGCTGCCTACCAGGGACAAGCAAGCCATGAATTGTCTGCCTAATCAAGTGCCTCATCAATTCAGGCCCCGAGTGTTTACTGAGCACCTCCTATATGCTAGGCATTGTTTCAGTTGCTGGGAATAGAGTAATGAACAAATTAGATAACAATTTGTACCGTAGGTGATAGTCTAGTGAAAATGACAGTCTAAAACCGACTGAAATAATAACAAATAATTACAATTTCTGGTACCATGATGAAAAGTAAGGCTAGTGGGTGACAGGGTGCTGTTTTAGACAGGGAGGTCAAAGAAGTCTTTTCAAAGGAAGAGGCCTTTGAGCAAAGGTCTAAAGGAAGTGAGGGAGTGAGCAGTGCAGATAACCAGGGAAGAGAGTGCTCGGCAGACGGAACAGCATGTGCAGAAGTGCTGAGGCAGGAGGGTTCTTGTTGTGTTTGAAGACACCAGTAGGGCTGGAGCTGAGGGGCTAAGGGGAGGGTGGCAGGAGATGGTCTCCTGTGAGTCAATCAGCGCCTGTCTGAAAGTTCTGTCCCCCCATTAAGTGGTGAAGGAGCCATAGGGTCCCTTCCCAGGTCACCAATCCTTTGGCCCAGAACTACTTCCCCACTGCCCAAGGCCTCATGCTTAGCCCTCTGCCCCCTGCCCCCAGGCTGGTGCACTCAGGCCCCTCCAAGGGCTCGGTGCCCTACGATGCAGAGCTTTCTTTTGCCCTGCGCACGGGCACGCGCCATGGTGTGGATACTCACCTGTTCAGCGTGGAGTCACCGCAGGAGCTGGCTGCCTGGACCCGCCAGCTGGTGGATGGCTGTCACCGGGCCGCTGAGGGTGTGCAGGAGGTGTCTACAGGTGGGCTAGGTGGATCTGGGAGTGCTTTTCTGGTAATGAGCCTCTCATCCCAGAGGCATTCAAGTTTCCTTCTCTAGGGTGCTTCAGGAGGGGGATAGAAAGTGGGATTTGGGGTCTCTGAGGGCCCTCTGTTTTGGACATGCAGGTGCCCTGGTAGGTAGTGAGACTCTTTTCCCGGGGGTTTCTTGTTCTGGCTTTGTGATTCCACTGATGAGGGTATAAGAGATGGCACTTGGAGTAGGATTGCCAGAAAAAATACAGGACACCCACTTAGATTTGAATTTCAGGCAAACAACATATAATGTTTTAGGATATGCATGTCCAAATTATCCATTGTTTATTGGAAATTCACACTTAACTGGGCAATTCTACATGTCTTTAGGTCTTCAAAGGCCACACTTGGTGGGTCTGCTGATACCTTTTTTAGTCAGTGGGCCTCCTGTCCGTGGCAGAGTTGATGCTCCCCCTTTCCACTTCTGGTACTGCGGGTAGTGATACTGGAAGTGGGGTATAGGTTTTCTGTATTTAGAGTGTGGGTATCTCTCTACAGGGTGGGTGTACAAATGGCACGACAGACAGTGAGCATCCCACCCACAGTGGTATGCAAGCCTCACTTTTGGAGCTGCCAGTGGGGGCTGGAGGAGGGCTTGTGGTCTCTGAGGTGCTGCTGCACCCATGCCCACGCATCCTCCCTGTGCCCACGTCCTCTCCGCAGCCTGCACGTGGAACGGCCGTCCCTGCAGCCTCTCCGTGCATATTGACAAAGGCTTCACACTGTGGGCGGCTGAGCCAGGTGCGGCCCGAGCTGTGCTGCTCCGACAGCCCTTTGAGAAGCTGCAGATGTCCTCGGATGATGGTGCCAGTCTCCTTTTCCTGGACTTCGGGGGTGCTGAAGGAGAGATTGTGAGTGGAAGGGGAAGGGGGCTATGCTCTTCTGGAGGCCAAGCTGGATGGGGCTCCTGACACTTCTCTTCATCCACCCTGCAGCAGCTGGACCTGCATTCGTGCCCCAAAACTATGGTCTTCATCATCCACTCCTTCCTCTCGGCCAAAGTCACCCGCCTGGGACTCTTGGCCTAGAGGTCGTCAGATGCATTAGCCCTGAAGAGGGGGTGTCCACGACGTGGTCTGACCTGGCCCTCCGCTGATGCCTGCTTACTGCTGGGCTGAGGGAAGGGAGAGGAAAGGAACAAGAATGCAGAGACACAGCCCCTGCGGGATGATGGGATAATCTTGGGGACTGGGACCCAGACTCAGGACACAGGGGATCCTGCTAGTGATGGGGTGGCCTCCCTGCTGCCCCCACCCCCACCAGTGCCTTTTGTGGATAGATATTTTGTGTACACAGAAGCCATTCCAAGCCTGGGACCTGCCCCTGTGGGGATCCTGACCTCCAGCCAACAACTGCCAGGCCTCCTAAGGGGCCCCAAAATCATCCCCAGTGGCCCCACCTCAAGCTGGATTCCCCTGGAGTCTGTGGCAAGAGAAAGAGGAGGAGCCTTTCTGTTCATTTCTCCCCTCAGCTCCACCACCTTGGAGCATCTGGTTTGTCTCTTCATCCTCTCCCTCTCCTCGTTACTCTTGGATAAATAAACAGCCTGTGAGCACATAGGCAGCCTGGCCCAGTGTCTGTGGTTTGTACCTTGTCCTGTGGGTCCTGTGGTGGCCCCTGCAGTCCCAAGATGGACCAGACCTAGGACTGGAGCCCCTTTCCTTGGAGAAAAGCAGACCTTTAACCACAGAGCCAGAAAAGAGTATATTGGTTATCTACTATTGCATAACAAATTACTCCCAAATTTGGCAGCTTAAATCAATGAACATTTATTAACTTTCAAGTTTTGCAGGTTAGGAATTTGAGAGTGGCTAAGCTGGGTTGTTCTTGTCTCAGGGTCTTTCATGAGGTTATAATCTAGCTGTCAGCTGGGGCTGCACTCATCTGAAGGCTTGGCTGGGTTAGAGGATCTGTTTCCAATATTTCTCACTCATGGCTGTTGGCAGGAAGCCCTAGTTCCCCACCACATGGGCCTAAGCATAGGGCTGCACACTTAGTGTGCTCAGGACAAGGGAGCTGTCTTCCCCAGAGTGAATGACACAGAAGAGAGAATCAAGAGGAGTCCACAGTGCCTCTTACTACCCAGTCTTGGGTGTCACATACTGTCACTTCTGCTCTATTCTATTCATTAGAAGTGAGTCACTAAGCCCAGCCCACACTTGAGGTTGAGGGGAGGGGAATTAGGCCCCACCTTTTGAAGAAAGTAATGTCAAAGAATTTGTGGACCTATTTTAAAACCATCATATAAAAAACAAACAAACAAACAAACAAACAAACAAACAACCATCATAGAGAGCCTCTGGCCCCTTTCCTGCAGAAAAGAGGATGCTTGGACTGTACTTCGTGGAATGTTTCTTTGGAAGCTGTACCATGCTGGCTGTAAGTGAGCCCTACTTGCTTGAGTTGTCCAATAGTAATGAGAGCTTTCATTTACAGAGTGCTTGCTATCTTCTGGGCACTGTGTATACATTTCCTCATTGGATCCTAGCCACAAACCTATGTGATAGGCATGGCAATCTTTATATCACAAGTGAGGAAACTGGGTCTCAGAGTGGGAGAGTGACTTGACCTAAGTCATACAGCTATGAAATATCTGAGCTTGGATTCCAACTAGGTCTTTTTGACTTCAGAGACCTTGTTTACCTTACAGACTTTCTGGCCCTGCCCTGTCCACTAGAAATATAGTGCAAGCCACATATGTAATTACCAATATTCCAGTAGCCACATTTAAGAAAGAAAGAAAAAAGGATGAAAACAATTTTAATAATATATTTTATTTAACTCAATAGATACAAAATGTTATCACTTCAACACATAATATAAAAATATATTAATGAAATGTTTTACATTCTTTTTCTCATACAAAGTCTTCAAAATCTGTATTTTATAGTACATCTCTATTCAGATGCCAAATTTTCCTTGGAAATCTTTGTATACAGATTTCATAAAATTTACAGTTGAAAAAAGTAGATTCACATAATCAAATAGTTCCAAAAGTACTAACGTTTTCTAATAACTTAATTGAGTATCAGTCTTTAAATTAAAATTAATTAGCATGGAATTAAACTAGTTCCTCATTCATGCTACCTGCATATCACATGCTCAGTAGCCAAATGTGGTTAGTGGCTATTGTATTAGACTAAGCAATTCTAATTCTAGGCTCCACATGAGGAAACTGAGGCCCATATGAAGTCACGTAACAAGCCAGAACCAGAGTTGGTTCTAGAAACCTGGGGAAATGCAGGAAAGCAGAGTTATTCCAGCTTTGTCCAACTCAATCTGCCCACACATCTGTCAATCCACTGTTCATCTGAGAAACATACAGGGCACACCTACTCTGTGCTAGTCCTTGGGGCCAGGAGCTGATTTTCTGGGAGCATGACTGACAGGTCCCCATGCACAGGGAAAAGAAATTCATCAGAAGCTCTCAGTCAAATGTGTGACTTTGATTGGGTAGATGCATGGCATGAAATACCAGAGAGGCCACCCCTTGACCTGCTGTGGAAGTGAGGGCAGGTTTCTCTCAGGAGGAGATCTGAAGCTGACGTCCATCCAAAGAAGCATGCTAAAAATTAGCTACTGCTGCAATAATGCTATGGACAAAACCAACCCCAATCTCAGTGACCACAGCAACAGGTGTTTATTTTCATGCTTCTGGGGCTGCACATTGACTGCAGTTTGACTGTTAGAAGCTGGACTTGACTGGGTGGCTTTGGTCCAGGCTGTGGGTTGGGCTCAGGTCTGCTCTGTTTGTTCCTTCTGGAGCTCAGGATGAAGGGGCATGAACTCCCAGGGCATGCTCTCCTCCTGGCAAGTCACTAGAGTTCAAAGATAAGCATGGTGCAAAGCACATTTACATTCCTTGCATTTTGTCCACATTCCATTGGCTAAAAGAAGTCAATTCACTGGACCTGACATTGGTGGGGAAGGTAGAGAGGAGGAATAATTGTTCAGTAGCAATTAAAACAGTCATCAACCAGCAGCAGTTAGTCAGGTGGGAGGGGGAATAGCATCCCAGATGACAGATTCCCAAGGTCGGGTGGAACAGGAGCCTTCCAAATGCCTGGGGATCTTTTTTTTTTTTTTTTTTTAATCATCACCTTCTTTGCCCAAGACACAGCACTGTTCAAGACTCTACAACATGGCAACTGAAAGGACTCTTGTAGTGGGAATGTGGTGGGCAATGGGGAGGGTGGTGGGAAATAGTCCCTAACCATCTGGGCCTGGTATGTGGGGTAGAATAGTAGGGATGTTGGAATGGCTGGTGTGCATAGCACCAGAGAACATCCCTCAGAACTAGCAAGGGGTAGCTCTGATATATTTTGACCTGCTGTCTCCTGCTCTGGCCACAAAGTGGGACACCTCCCTTTTGGGCTGCTCGGGGAAGGTACAGATTTGAAAGAGCACAGTTCTCAGAGGTCAAGAACCTGGGTTCAAATCCTGGCCCCTCCCTGACTTCCACACTGGAAGCCCTAACAGTGGCTTCCTTCCAGCTCTAGAATTCCTCTCTCCTGTGATTCTAATAGGACAAGACTGAGAGTGAAGAGGGAAGGGCCATGGTGAAACAGTAAGTAGGACCTGAAGCAGGGAACTGGTATGTCTCAAAGTACAGGGTTTGGGCTTGGGTCATCAGGGAGGGAGAAGGGGTTTTGTCTGCTCTTGGCAGGGTGGGTGGAAGGCTTCCCTCCTCAACATAACTTCCTATTGGGATGGAGGTGTGGCCTCCCACCATCACATTTAGGTTATCTGGAGAACCATAGTAAAAAACAAGAACCATAATACAATCCTTGGGCTGTGTTTGCCTTTGGATATTTGAATTGGTGCCTAGCAGTCATCTAAGGAGACAGTGTGAACTTTATTGTAGTGTGTCTCAAACTCCTGAAACCCGGGTTTGTTCCCATCATCCTTGCTGCCCCAAGATACCACACTGGTCCAGCACTCCACAATCTCTGGACAATTGCCACAGCCTCCTAAATATTGTCCTGATTTTGTCTCCCCACCCTCCCATCCAGAATGCAGTGAATTTTCCACACAGCAGCCACTTTATATGCAAAGAAACTAGAAGTCAGTAGGGGTGATTAATTTGGCTATGGCTGTCATAAGCAACAGAGCCTTGTTGCACTCAGGCAGTCTGACCCTGAATTAGTTAGTCAGTGGTAAGAAGAGGGCTTTGGGATCAGACTGGCCTGAGGGTGGATCCCAGTTCTGCCATATTTTAGTTGTGTGAGCTTCAACACAGGGCTACTTTCTGTAATTTCAGTTTTCTTGCCTGTAAAATGACTATTGTAATCGTTTCTGAGATTATGCTAGCCTGGACTAGAGTTGCAGCACCGGAAAATCGGAAAAACGGAAGGTGGACAGATTTGGGACATTCTGGAGTTAAGAAATGATGGGACCTGCTAACGGATTGCATGTGGAGATTGAAGGATAGTAAACAAAAATGATTCCTCAGTTTCTCCTAGCGCAAGTGGGAGGGTGCTCGGGTCATTATTGAGATGGGCCAGACTGGGAAGGCACAGGTTTTGGGTGAGGATGTGTACGTCAGAGATGGTCGTAAGACACCCAAAGGGAGATGTCACGTAGGCAGCGGAACTATGGGTCTGTAACTCGGGAGGAGAGGCCGGGGTCCATGTTGGAGACAGGAATCCGGAAGTCTTTATCCTATAGCGCAGCGCTGTCCAACAGAAATAGAATGTGAGCCACGTATATAATTAAAAATTTCCCAGTAGCCACATTAAAAAAGTAAAAAGAAACAGGTGAAGCTAACTTAAATAATATAATTATTTAACCCCATACATCTCAAATATTATCTGAACACGTTATCAATATGAAAATTTTCAGTGACGTCGTTTGCATTTTCTTCGACAGCTGGTGTGTATTTTACATTTAGAACACATTTCACTCACACTCCTCACATTTCAAGCGCTCAGTTGCCACACGCGGGTTAGGGGGTACCTTCTGGTTCAGCACAGCAGTGAAGGTTTTTCAAAGCCAAGCCCCTAGACCCACCCGGGCAGTACAGACGAAGCACTTCCGTCGGAACACCCGAGACGGAAGTTGCGGCGGAACGGAAGTTACGCGTGTGCGCGCGCAGCCGCGGAGGGCTGAGACGGGATCCCGGTTCGCTGAGAAGTGGTTCCGCTGCGGGACGCTCGGCCTTCTGGCTGCAGGAGGTGAGCGGCGCGTCTCGGGAGGAGGTGGCCTGCATCCTCGCCCACCAGCCACCTCTGGGGATGGAGCGGCGGCGGAGCCTGGGGAATGCGCGGTGTTCAAGGGGAGGATGGCGCGGTGGTTACGGCACTGACCCTGGAGTCACCCTGTCAGGGTTCGCACCCCAACCCCCGCTGCATACTTGTTTGTGACCTTGAACAAGTCACCCCCAACTCCGAGCCTTAGCTTTGTCACTTATGAAGTGAGGATGACAGTAGAACCTGCCTCACAGTTGCTGTGAAGGTTAAATACGGTAATCCATGGGAAGCGCTTAGCACCATGCCCGATACGTTATAACCATCCAGTAAAATCTTTGGGATGCTCTGTGTTTATTTATGTTGAGATGAGGCTGTTGTCTCATTGTTATTGTCGACTGTCAGTTAATGTAGGGCCTTACAGTGGCCCCTACGTTGTGTTATGCAAGTATTTTATTTGGAGTGTCACAGTTGGTCCTCACAGCAGACATAGAGATAGGTACTATAATAGGTACTCTTATCCCCGTTTTACACATGAGGAAATGGAAGCTCCTAGAACTTAAGAAGCTTCCAGGCACCCAAAGTTACCAGGCAAGACAGACTCTGACTCTAGGGTCTTAACCACAGTGCTCTATACCCACCATGAAAAAGGATGTGGGTTGAAAGTGTGCAGTTACTGAAAATTTATTTATTGTATGTCAAGTTAGATTTCAATATCTTTAATTCTCATAACACCTCTGAGAGGTAGGTACCATTTTTATACTTATTTTACAGAGGAGGAATTGATGGCTCAGGGACAGGAATTTGATTTGTCCAATGTCTCACAACAAGTAAGGGGCAGAAATGGGTGACTTTAAAGCTTACACTAAAAGTTCTCTGTCTCATGAAAGTAGGTTGTCTTTGCTCCCGCCTGAAGTGCTGGTAGCATGTACAGCAGGTGATAAGGTTGGAGAAGTAACAGGTCACACCTACTCATTTGACATGTATAATACCTGCCATGAGCCAGTTACTAGAATGGGAGATACTGAGAATGTAGAAATGAATGAAATTTGTTCCCTGCTTTCAGGGACCTCCCAGCTTATAAGGGATAAGTAGTAATTAACAGCAAAGTGTGATGAGTCTTGTGATAGAGAGTTAGAAAGAGGCTTTGAGAACCCAGAGGAGGACCCCAAGCTAGACTTTGGGGCTGATGGCCAGGAAGGGCTTTCAGGAGGAAGCAGAGACCTAAAAGTAGCATAGGAGTTGGTCAAGTCAGTTAAGAGAAGATAGTCAGAGAGAACAGCATGTGTAAAAGCCTAGAAGTTAGTGAAGATTAGTATAAAGATGTCTGATATGGCTGGAGTGAGGCAGTCAGGCTGGAGATGTGTGGTCCATTAAGAATATGTGGTGGAAATTATGTCTCCTTTTGTGCTTTGAGTCACCTAGTTTCCTTCCTAGGAGGCACCCACTGTTTCTTATGCATTCTAGAGATAATGTGTGCATTTTCAGGTATGTACTTGAGTATTCATGCCTTCTTTCCTCCACAGATTCATGTAGTGCCTAGTACAGGTAGTATAGCACTTTGCTACCTTTCTTTTGTCATGTATAGATTCAGCTTACTGTCTAAGAGTTCCATCTTATTTCATTGTATGGATGTACTATGACTTATTTAACTAGTCCCCTAATGATCTTTTCCACTTCTTTGCTATTAGAAACACTGCTGCATCACATATCCTTGGGTGTATGTTATTTTGCACATGTCGGAGAATATCTGTAGGATTAATACCTAGGAATGGAACTGCTTGGTCAAAGGGTTTGTGTGTTTGTAATTTTGATGGAAGGTGGCAAATTGCCCTCTGTAAAGGTTATGCTGTTTTCCATCCCCACAGCCATATGTGAGAGAGTGGGAAGTCTGAAGGCAGTAATTTGAAAGTCTTGGAGGGTGGAAGGAGTCACTGATCTTGCCCTCATGTTAGATACTTTCCTTTTGAAGGAACCCAAAGGAAGATGCCCTCAGCAAGTGGTTTTCACAGTATGGGGAGGCAGTGTAGCAAGGTGGCTAGGGCCACCGACTTTGCAGTAATACAGACCTGTGTTTGAATCCCAGCTTTGCTGCTTACTGGCTATGGGAGCTTAGGAAAGTCCCTCAGCCTCTCTGTGTCTATTTCCTCCTCTCAGTGGGGATAATAATAGTGTCTGTTGCCTGTGTTGCTCAGGATTGCTGTGAAAGTTTAAAGAGTTAATATTCTTAAAGTCCTTGGAACTGTTCTGGCATAAGGTGTTGCTTTGTTATTTTGTCAGGGCTTCTCATTTCATCTCTACTACACTTTTGTTTTGAAAACAGACTGCCTGGATTTGCATCTCATCTCTGGCACTCCTTTGTGTGATCTTTGGCAAATTGCTTCAGTTTTTTCACCTGTAAAATATCAAGGGTACCTTCTTTCTGGGTTTTTGTGAGGATTAAATGTATTAGTACACTTGAAGTGCTTAGAGCAGTGCCCTATACATAGTGTTCAATAAATGTTGGTGATGACTGTCATTCTTTTGTAGACTTTGGGCTGTTTTTGTGCCATGCACCCTTTACAGTGTGTCCTCCGCATGCAGAGATGTCAGAGGTGGGGGCCCTTGGCCTCCGTGTCCTGGGTGCTGCTCAGGACCTGCAGGGCACACAGTGGTCTCCCCAGTACTGCATGTTCCAGTCCAGAGAGGCAACAGGAGGATGGAGTTTGGAAAGATTTCAGCTCCAGGCTGGCCACTGGACCGACTTTTCAGCATTTTTTAAGAAATGCTTCAGTTCCTCAAGAGAAACCGTCTTCAGAAGTGGACGACCCACCCCCGTATCTCACAGTGGATGAACTTTCAGGAAGACAGAGAAAAGGTTGGTTTTACTTTTCTTCTCTTTAGGCTTCCTGCTTTGCTCCGTTCCAGCATCCATGGCCTGATTTTTACTGTTCTTTTATTACAGTCTTGGCTTTGGAGGGTTAACAGAGTGGGAAGGCTGCTAAGTTATGGCATCTTCAAACTCCACCAAGTAACAATAATATAAAGAATCTTTCAGTTTTGGTACATGCAACCGGGGGATAGAAGTCCTGGGGAGTCCTCTTTTTGTTTACCTTTGGAAACTCTATAATCACTGTTCTGATTTTTAGATTATCTTAAGTTATGAGGCAGGTTTCATGATTGGTGCTATAAAAATTCATTCTTTATGCTCAGTCAGAGGTTTTCTTAGAAACATAATGCAGTTATGCCTTTAAAAAACTTTGAAGAGACATTGAGACAACCAGACCTCTCCTCTTTTGCACTGTTTCAAAAAAAAAAAATCCCTTTATGATTCTTAATAATTTAGTTGCAGTCATATGGTTCAAATTATTTTGTAATGTGCTATTTTTTAACATTTTTTTTATTGAGTTATAGTCAGTTTACAATGTTGTGTCAATTTCTAGTGTAGCGCACAATTTTTCAGTTATACATGAGCATACATATATCCATTGTCGCATTCTTTTTCGCTGTGAGCTACCACAAGATCTTGTATATATTTCCCTGTGCTATACAGTGTAATCTTGTTTATCTACTCTACATATACCTGTCAGTATCTACCGATTTTGAACTTCTGTAATGTGCTATTTTTATTTAACATTCTTCCAAATACTACAGTCTTCATAATTGAATTTTAAAAAATTGGTGTAAAACATCATGTGCTATATACCATGATGTTTTCCAATTGTTGGACGTTAGGTTGTTTCAAAATTTTTTATGTTATAAATAACTCTGTAGTAAGTGTCACATATATATCTATACATATACACATATATAGATAGCTTTACTTCTTTAAAAAATTTTTTTCTAGAATAAATTTCTAGGAGTTGAATTGGTAAATCAAGCAGTCTGTATACCTTGTGACTCCTGCTAGGAACTTTGTGGTCCTTTATAATTTGTTGTTCCCTTCAATCTCCCTGACGTAAATTCGGTGTTTTCTTTTTTTAGACAAGGAAAGTGAGCCAAGGAAGTTTTAAGAAAATGTCCTAATTGTCGCTTTCTTTTTTTAAAAAATTACTGTTATTTTCCATTGGTTTTCATGTGATTGTCTTTCAACTTTTAACTCCATTTAGAATTTATTTTGGTCTGTGGATTACAGTGTGCTGGTGGGGGCAGGGAAGTTGATACAGGAATTCAGTTTGAAAGGACTTGCCAGAGTGTGAAATTAATGTTCTTAAAACTTTGTGCAAATGTGTTTTATGAAATTATAGCCGTGTTTGCTTTTGCTTAAGATGTTTGAAGTCACTGTAGGAAGTTGCCTCATTTTTATTTTGTGGTTTTCTGTACCCTCTGGCCACTGCTGCTACCCCTCGAGGCTGGAGAACCTCATTTTGAGAAGAGGAGCATAACATGTGGATTTAAATTATTTTCCCCCAGGTTGATAATCATTGCTGTCAGCTAGTCCTCCTTTTTCTAATTGTTTTTATAGCTATTCTGATTCTTAGATGCATGTTTTTCCCATATTTTAAATGACATGGCTTATAATTGGCGTGTGTATATAACATAGTATTTCTTTTGTTCTGAAAGGCTGTCATTAATTTGGGGGTATATCTGGCAACTGATGGTATCTTAGAATTGAGGCGACAGGGGACATGGTGGAAAACCAGTTGCCTCAGGTGTTTCTGGGGCATTTGGGAAGGAGACTGAGACATGTGCTCCCTTTCTGTCTGCTTACCATGCAATTGCCCTCTCAATGCAGTCTACCTTGAGACCTATGGCTGCCAGATGAATGTGAATGACACAGAGATAGCCTGGTCCATCTTACAGAAGAGTGGCTACCTGCGGACCAGTAACCTTCAAGAGGTATACACACGTGTCCTGTTTCCCCTGGTTGCCTGGGCCTGGACGAGATTCTGCATTTGTGTTGGTTCTTAGGTGGCATTTCAGGAGCAGGGTATGGCCTAGTGAGAGTGAGTTCCCTTGAGGAAAGTGTGTAGCATGGGACCGAGGTGAACTTCTGTTCCAGTTATTTTTGAAACTTTTATGGTGGTGCTCATCTTTAGGCAGAGAACTAGGTTAAAAATGGGCTGCGAGGAGGGGAATGGGGAGTTAGTGTTAATGGGCACAGGTTTTAGTTGGGGAAGATGAAGTAGTTCTGGAGGTTAATGGTGGTGATGGTTGCACAACAGTGTGAATGTACATAATGCTTCTGAACTGTACATTTAAAAATGGTCAGAATGGTGAATTTTATGTTATATGAGTTCTACCATAATTTAAAAGACAAAGGGCTGTGGGCAGTGATTCTACAAGGCTAATGTCACAGATAATTAATTTTCCTTTTTTTCCATGCTTTCCACTCAGGCTGATGTGATCCTCCTTGTCACGTGTTCTATCAGGTGGGAATTTGTTCTTTAACTAGAGAGTGAATATGTCTAACATAATAATGCCAGAGCCAACAGTGCCAGCCTGGTGCTACCTGTGGAGATGAGCCAGTGGATCTGCAGTTTTACAGCAGGAGAGATAGTGATGATAGAACTGGTCAGCATTTGCTGAGCACGTATTCTGTGTCAGGTCCTGTGCTGAGCGCTATGCGTGCACTAATTCTCACAACAACCCTATGAGGTAGGTGTTGTTATAAAACTCGCTTTATTGATGGGGAAACTGAGAGTGTCCTGAGTCACCCAACTTTCCCTAGAGTTTTTCTTGCAGCCAATGGCACATGTTTATGATGTAGCTCACATTGTAAGGGCTAGATGCAGTCAGTGGCTAGGGATGGAGTTCTTCTGAATGGAGATGGGGACATCCATCAGAAGTGAACATACCCTATTTATTACTTTGTTTCCGTGTACAAGGCACATTAGTGTTTTGTTTCTCCAGCTGGCTATACTATCAATTAATCCAGCATTTTTGTTCTGAGGGTCTCTGTTGTGAGACACTGGACTTGGTACTTAGGGAGATTCAGAAATGCACCCTTCTTCCAAGGAGCCTGGCTTTGAGGACTTTAGTCTGAGGTGGGAACTAAGACAGATGCACAAATAGCTCTTACATCTGGCAGAAAGCACTAGGTAAGAAATCAAACAGTCAAAAGGAGAAGTTGCTGGGTACAGAGAAAAATATAGTTAAAATGATAGGAGAACAAACTCTCCAACAGAGGAGAGTTGGGGAAGGCTTTGTGAAGTAGGTTGTTTTTGAGTTTGGCTTAAAGGCTTGTCAGGTTGTGGAAATGTGCAGGGAGGATTTGATTTTAGAAATGGTGAATTACAGCAGGTGGTGCTTCTTCAGTTCGCTCCCTGCCTATGTTCCCTAAGCCTCAAAGGTAGATATTCATTCAAAGGTTTGAAGGTTGGTTTTGTCTTCTTCTCATTGTCTTACTCTTTTATATTGCTTTGTAGTTTATTTTCAGATTCAGGTCTACCTCTTCTGATCTCTGTAGGGAAAAGGCTGAACAGACCATCTGGAATCGTTTACAACAGCTCAAAGTTCTGAAGTCAAAACGGCTCCGCTCCCGAGTGCCTCTGAAGATTGGGATTCTAGGTACCTGGTAATTTGCAGATTTTGTGAGTTTTGAGACTTGAACTCCATGTAGCTTTATATGCTAGAGTTTCCCTTAGAGGCTGGATTCCCAGTGGTGAAGAAATCATACATCCCATTCAACTCTTGTACTTCATGTCAGAGGCTGTAGGATTAAATGAAATAAAGTTCATAAAGGGCTTTTCTTAGTGCCTTGAAAGTAATAGGTACAAACCAATTAAATAACAACTCCCCATTCCTCCTTCACTTCAGTCCCTGGAAGCCACTATTCTGCTCTCTGCCTCTATGAATTTTAGGTACTACTCTAGGTACTTCATGTAAATGAAGTCACGCAGTATTTTTGTGGCTTTTTTCACTTAGCACAATGTCCTCAAGGTTCATCCAGGTTGTAGCGTGTGTCAGAATTGCCTTCCTTCTTAAGGCTGAATAATACTCCACTGTATTTATATACCACATCTATTGATAAGACACTTGACTTGCTTCTGCTTTTTGGCTATTGTGAATGATGCTGCTATAAGCATAGTTGCCCAACCAAGAATAGTTCTTAAACAAATGTTTTTAAAGGGTGTTTGTAATAAAATGGTCTTTTAAGTTCTATAGTCTTACTAATAGCAATGTTTTTTTGGTTATGAAAGAGATCAGCATAGATGGTTAACTCATTTCTTGTAGGTTTTAGTAAGTATTAATGGGCAACAAGAGGGGTATAGGGCATAAGTCTATTGTATATAAGTTTTATTTATTTTTAAAAAAACTAATTTTGTTTTTTTATAGGGGGGAGGTAATTAGGTTTTTTTCTTAAATGGAGGTACTAGGGATTGAACCCAGGACCTCCTATGTGCTAAGCATGTGCTCTACTACTGAGCTATACTTCCCTCCCCCCAAGTTTTATTTTAAATAATAAGTCCCTGATGCAAAATAGTTTTCATTTGTAGCACCAAGTGATTTTCAATTGAAAAAAGAGGTGGCTACATAAGTTTTTGGATGGTGGTTTAGTTTTTTTCCAGGCACTTAATTGAATTGCTCTAGAGCCCTTTTCTCATGGTTTTCTTGTATAGGAAGATACAGGTTCCAGAGCTATAAAAGTGTTGGGCAGATTTGAGGGATGATGCTAAACTCTTGGAGAAATTTTTGTGCTCTAGTCTCTGATCCACCTGGGGACGATGTGTCCTTGAGAAGAAGCCATGAGACGAGATGAATTTGGAAACAGATGCTTAGCTTGTTTCCTTTTCCCTCCCAGGCTGCATGGCTGAGAGATTAAAGGAAGAGATTCTCAACAGGGAGAAGATGGTGGATATTTTGGCTGGTCCAGATGCCTATCGGGACCTTCCTCGGCTGCTTGCTGTTGCCAAATCAGGCCAGCAAGCTGCCAACGTGCTGCTGTCTCTGGATGAGACCTATGCCGATGTCATGCCAGTCCAGATGAGCCCCAGTGCCACTTCTGCCTTTGTGTGAGTCCCTGACCAAGAGACAGGGAGTCAGCTTCTCCTTCTCACTTTTAAAGTAACATGTTAACTTTATTACATTGAGAAAAATTAATGCACATAGGAAAAAGTACAAAAGACAAAAAATGATGTAGTAAGACTCTTCTTATACCTGTCGTCTTCAGTCTCCAAGACTACCTCTCAGAGGCAGCCATGTTAGTAATTTCTTGCCTGATCCTTTCAGAAGTATTTTTTGCATTTGCATTCATCTACATAATGTGGAATCTTTCTTACCCTCCTTTCTACACTCTTATTTTTTCACTCAAGAAAGTATCTTGGGCTTTCCTGATCTTTTTTTTCTTCTTCCCCTGATCTTCTAATTTAAAAAAAAAAGATCTGGTGACAAAGTAGTTCATATTTGTTGAAGAATATGTGGAGAGATAGAAAAACATAAAGAAGAGAGTAAGAATTACCTATACTCCTACCTCCTAAGATAAACACTGTTATCATTTTGATGTATATCATTCTGTCCTTTCTTCTGCATGTGTGTGTATTTATAAAAATTGCCTCTTGGTGTATTGGTTTTACAGCCTTCTTTTATTTAAAATGATGGACATTTGTTATGTCATTAGACTTCCTGTAACAGAGATTGGCAAATAGACTTACAACCTTCTTTTATAAATAAAGTTTTATTGAAATACAGCCATGTCCACTTGTTTACAAATTATCTATGGCTCCTTTTGCCACTACAGTATCTGAATCAGAATTGAGTAGTTGTGAGGAGCATAAGTCTCTACTATGTGGTCTGCAAAGCCTCAAATATTTACTATCTGGTTTTTTGCAGAAAAAGTTCGCCAGCCTCTCATTTTAATGGCTATCTAATACTCTGTTGTTGGAATGCTTAATAAAAGTTAATAGCTAACATTTAATAGTTCTTCAGTGAACATCTTTGATACATACCTATCTATAATTATTTCCTTAAGATAAATTGAGGTTTTCATATACAGGATGCAAATAAAAGAGGGTGGTATAATTTAGATGCTTATGATTTGGGCCAGAAATGAGTAAGAAATGCAGAACCTTGTGTTTTAAATCCAAGGTCTCCACTCCTTATATGTGGTTTTAATACTATTTTTTCTGGTCTGGATTTTAAAAGTTCAAAATTGTATAAATATAAATAGTAGAAAGTCCAGGTGTCGTACATCTGCACCCCATTCCTTCACCTCAGGTTAACCATTATATCTACCATGTAGTCTGGTTTATATCCTGTGATTATCAGATAATAGTTTTTAACAATAAAAAATGTCTGCTTTATTGTTTTGTAGATCTTTAGATTGGTCCAATGTGAGCATGTTGCCAAGAGAATTCAGAGCCAAAGGATAATGCCAAGGGAGCTGTGACCTGCTCCTTGGGTTGGACCAAGTCATCCTACTCCTGTTACTAAGTTCTGGTGCTTTCCTCCCCAGGTCTATCATGAGAGGCTGTGACAACATGTGCAGCTACTGCATTGTACCTTTCACACGTGGCCGGGAGAGGAGTCGGCCTGTTGCCTCTATATTAGAGGAAGTGAGGAAGCTTTCTGAGCAGGTGAAAAATTCTCCAGGCTTTCTTACTGTGAGCATGTTTGTGGGAGGATGAGGACAACTTTTCTAGTCTTGCAGTCTGTGCTCTCTCTAAGCTATACAAGTTTAGAAAAATATCTGGCCAGAAAGAAATACCTAGGTATACCTCTTTGGTTTGCTGCCCACAAATTATAGGCAGATCCACTGAGATGTTTGCTTAGGAGGCAGCACAGTAGAATGGAGAGAGCATGAGTTTAGAATTAGATGATTGTGAGTCCTGGTTCCACCATTCTCTGGCTTGTTGCCCTGGCACAGGTCATTTAACTATCTTTTTTTTTCTTTTTTAACATTTTTTATTGATTTATAATCATTTTACAATGTTGTGTCAAATTTTTTTTTTTAATTGAAGTATAGTCAGTTTACAATGTTGTGTCAATTTCTGGTGTACAGCATAATGTTTCAGTCATACATATACATACATATTCCTTTTCATATTCTTTTTTGTTATAGGTTACTACAAGATATTGAATATAGTTTCCTGTGCTATACAGAAAGAACTTGTTATTTATGTATTTCTTATATAGTAGTTAATATTTGCAAATCTCAAACTCTCAGTTTGTCCCTTCCCACCCCCTTAACAAACCATAAGTTTGTTTTCTATGTCTGTGAGTCTGTATATGTTTTGTAAATAAGTTCATTTGTGTCTTTTTTTTTTTTTTTTTTTGACTGTCTTCTTCAAAACACTGTTTCCTGATCTGTGAAAAGAGGGTAAAATAATACCTTCTTTGCTGGGTTATTGGAAGGATTGTTATTGGAAGGATATACTAATTTAAATATTTTTAAACTACCCTGACACATAGTAAGTTTTCAGAGAATGATTTATCAGTTTGTGTATTCTAGGGTATTCCCAAATCTTTTGTTCATTTTATCACTGAGCCAGCTCACTAGTTGAGGGACAGAGGATTGGTCAGGATAGTGAGTCAGATCAGAGGCCAAAAGGAAGATACTGTCTGCCTTCCTCCTGTTGGGATCTGGTTCCTCAGTCTTTGAGGGGTTCTCTCTCTAACCCTAGACCCTAGTCTTCCAGCCCTGCAGAAGAGAACAGTAGGTGGGTTGTTGATAAAGTATTGTAAATTACAGCATGGCTTTTTACCCTTGAGTAATTATACATCCGTGAAAAATAAGGATATTTTCAATACCATTAATTCTAACAAGATTAACAAAAATTGCTAAATATCATCTCATCCTAATCCACCCATATTCACATTTTCCCAATTGTTCATTTTTTGCATTTGGTCGTTATGTCTTTTTATATGTGCGTGTATTTTACTTAGTTTTATACACTGCTTAAAAAAATATTTTTTTTTGTTTTGGAATAACTTTAAATTTACAGAAATGTTGCAAAGATGAAGTTACCTCTAATGTTAACATCTTAACATTGGTACATTTGTCAAAACTGAAAGATTAACGTTGGTACATTACTAGTAAGTAACTTTAGAGTTTATTCTGATTTTTGCCAGCTTCCCCACTGATGTCTTCTTTCTTTTTCAGAATCCAGTCCAGGATCCACATGCACTTAGTATGTTTTAAATTAACATTATGTCACAACTTATAAAAATAAATAGTCTTTATGAAGGCTAGAGTTAAGACAGTTAAATGCATTGCATGATCCTGGAGTGGATTCTGATCAGGGAGAAAAAAAGTTATAAAAAATGTTGTGATCTCACTGCCTAAGCAGTTTTGTATCCTCTCTATAATTGAGCATTTTCTCATGTCGTTAGCAGTGTTTAGCTTTATTTTTGTAGTTGTGGGGCCTTCTGTGGTATAGATGCACTGGAATTACTTGTAGGACAGCAGCTTTAAAATTTCTTTCAGTTCTTCCCCTGGTAAAATAGTGCTGTGTATATCTTTATGCATTAATTTTTGTCAGTCTTAATGGTTATATCCATAAGATAATTCCTAGACATGCCATTACTGAATAAAGACTAAAAAAAGTTATAATAAAGGACGTAGTGTGGACAGTTAGTAAGAATTTAATTTGTCGAATGTGGACTGGATAATAGTATTGTATCAGTATTTCTGATTTTGACAATTGCCCTGTGACTGTGTAAGAGAATGTTCTTATTTTTAGGAAATACATGCTAAAATATTTAGAGGTGAAAGAGTCTAATGCTTGTAACTTAGAAGTCTCAGAAAAATGTGTGCTTGCGTATGTGTGTGTAGAGAGAGAGCGTGTATATATGGTTGTGTGAATGTGAATGATAAACAAATGGGGCACAATGTTAACAGTCATTGAATCTGGGCAGAGAATATATGGGAGTTTTTTGTACCATTGTAGTTTTTCTGTAAGTTTGAAATTATGTCAAAGTAAAGTTACAAAAGATAGTCTTTATAGCAATCATTATTCTTTCTTTCTGAAATTTTATAATGCAAAATTTCAGATACAGACAAGTTGAAAGTCTAGTCCAATAAAGATGATTATTAACATTTTGTCATATGTTCTTTGTCTGCCTATCGCTATAGCTATATACATATATTTTTTTCTGAATCATCTGAAAGTAAGTGGTAGACATCAGGTCACTTAACCCTGTATACTTTAGTATGCATCTTCTCAGAATAAAGAGTTTTCCCCTCATAACCATAATATCATTATCACATGTAGAAAATTTAACAGTTAACTAATATCTAATATGTAACCCATCTTCAACTTTATAATTATCCAAAAACATCTTATTGCTGTTCTATTTTCAGAACAAGATCCAATCAAGATTTGTGTAGTTCCATTTGATTGTTATATTTCTTCAGTCTGTCTTAATCTAAAACAGTCCTTTCACTTTATTGTTGTTTGCTTTAAATGATGCATTAAACATGTCTGGATTTGTCTGATTGCTTCCTCATATTGTCATTTAAAATATTCCCCTGAATTCTGGTAACCTGAAACTTAGGTGTAAAAGCCTGTTTTGATTTAAGCTAAATATTTTTGGGAAGAATACTACCAGGTGATGATTATGTAACATTCAACTGACAGAATCGTGTCATAATTTGATTTGTGCTGTTATAAATTAACCATTATTATTGTTTTCTGAGGGGGAGGTAATTAGATTTCTTCATTGATTTCCGCTTCGAGGAGGTACCGGGGATTGAACCCGGGACCTCTTGGATGCTGAGCATGCGCTCTACCACTTGAGCTGTATCTTTCCCCCTAACCATTATTATTGAACATTGGATTTGCATCCAGGTGTTTTGCTATTCTAAAAAATACTTTGCAAATTTTTATATAAAGTTTTATCCTGAAGTTCAGTTCTTTAGACAAAATGCTCAAATATGAAATGATTGGGTTAATGACAGAACACATTTATGATGGCTCTTGGTAGGTTTAGCTAGTTTTAATTAGTGATTTGGCATGAAGATTCTAGACAACTTTTCAATTGTTTTCGATATACTTTTTTTCCTTTTTCAGGGCCTGAAAGAAGTGACACTCCTTGGTCAGAATGTTAATAGTTTTCGGGACACTTCAGAGGTCCAGTTCAACAATGCAGTGTCCACCAACCTCAGCCGTGGCTTTTCCAGCAACTATAAAACCAAGCAAGGGGGCCTTCGTTTTGCTCACCTTCTAGATCAGGTCTCCAGAATAGATCCTGAAATGAGGATCCGTTTTACCTCTCCCCACCCCAAGGATTTTCCTGATGAGGTGTGTATTGACAGTTTACTGTGTCAAACTGATATCAGTATCCGTAAGCATGCCAAAAGTTGGACCCAGTAGGAGTCAGCAGAGGCCTCTGCCCTCAGAGGATCAGGGGATCCTATGATATATTGCTGTATTGCCCTCTTGAATCTACTGGTCCTTTGGAAAGATTTAGAGTCCACCAAGTTGGGGGCAGGTATAGGACTGATATTAATGGGAGGTTAAGACCGCACGAGGTTAAGACCATACAAGGTTGTGTGGGAAGGACAGGTAGGGAGGTAATGTGATGCAATGGAAAACAGTCCAGACTTTGGCCTCAGACAGAGCTGAATTCAATCCTGGCTTTTCCACTGCTTTATTAGTAGGGGTGACCTTTTCAGCTAATCTTCTTTTGTAAAGTGGTTAGTAATCACCTCTTGCTTTGGGTTACTGGGAAATAGATATAATATGTGGAAGGTACTCAGCAAAGTGATTGGTATGGAGGATGTAGCTCACATGTGAAATTTTTTAGGGGAGGTTTTTTTGTTTTGGTAAAATGTCTGTCTTTTTGGCCCCACCCCTACTTTTCTCCCTCTGGATTATTTGTCTTCTTATTGAGTTGTGAAAGTTCTTTATATATTCTTGATACAAATCATTTGTCAATGTATTTTTTCAAGTATTTTCTCCTAGTTTCAGTTTCTTGGTGGGTGTCTTTTAAAGTGGCTAATTAGTTTGTTAAGCTAGATGAAACAAATGCCATTTTTCCTTTCTTGTCTGTGTCAGCACTACCCCTAAAAAGCCCCATAGCTCTCACCTCTGCTTACTTTCTTCTCTCTGAAAGCAGAGATGCCATGAGGTGAAGCGTCTGGGACAGACATTACATGGCTTTTGCAAAAGTAAAGAATTGGATAATTTGTGTGTTTGGTTTAAACAGCTTCTTAACTCTTGAAAATTAACCTCGGTGGAGAAACAGTGGGGATGATTTTCCTTTCTGCAAGATTCTTTGGTGATACTTTGATGATTTTTAATGTGTTCTGTTTGTTCAGGTTCTGCAGCTGATTCATGAGAGAGACAACATCTGTAAACAGATCCACCTACCAGCCCAGAGTGGAAGCAGCCGTGTATTGGAGGCTATGCGGAGGGGGTCAGACTTGCTTGGGGAGGGGCATCTCACACCTTTCCTTGTTTCCTTAAGGACCCAGCAGTGCCTAAGAACCTAGCATAGTATGTGGCACATAGTAGCGGCTCAGTAAATATTTATTCTATGAGTAAACCCATGGATATTGTAACTTGCTTTTGTTCACTCTATAAATATAGACTAAGGACTGGATCACTCATTTCGTTTGTTTAGCATGTTTTTTATTATGTACCTACTGTGTGACACACTGAGATTTTAATCCTTAAGCTTTTAACATTTATCAAGTTTTTTAGATCTTGGAATTTAAATGTAGCTCTCTGCACTCCTTTACTTTGGGAATAATCAGTATGCAGAGATAAGACTGAAAGGAAAATGTGACAAATGCAAGCTGTATGGAACTGGTGACTTGCCTTGTTTTCCACATTTGGCAAAGAGTTTTAGAGATCTTAAATGTTTAATCTGTCTTCATTTCTTAGTTAAATAAAAAGGGCTATTTAAAATAATTTATATTCTTGAATTAAGAATTTATAAGCTCTGGATTAGGTTACAGTACAGGATTTGGATTAAAAGGGCTCTTTTGGATACTTTAACCTAGTCCTGTACTGTCTTATGTGAATGAGAAGTGATTACATGTGGTAATTCATAGTGTTACCTTTATATAGCATTCATTTAAAGAAGGTTGATTCATTTAAGCTTGTTCTTTTTGTTCTTTATTGTAGATACTCAAGAGAAGCTTATGTGGAATTAGTTCATCATATCAGAGAGTCTATTCCAGGTACATTTAAGAAACATATTTTGTTGAGCCTGTTACTCTACCAGGGACCACAGTCTTCTTGGTCAGATACAGGCAGCACTGTGGAGTGCATCGTGTCACCTTTTACACTTCTTTTGCTCCTCTGCATTTTTCTCTTTCTCTTTATTCCTTTCTGATTTCTTAATGTCTTGGTCTTGGTAGAAATACTCAGAGGTGTGGATTAGCTTGTGTTCTCAAGGCTAAAGAGGTTCCTTTTCTATAGTTTTTGTGTTTATGAGCATATGGAAGAGACCTTGATTCTTCTTGTTAACTGGCAAAGGCATGGTCTCAATTAGTTCTAGTTTGGTTTTATGATTTTATTTTATGGTGGTACTGGTGACTGAACCTAGGACCTGGTGCATGCTAAGCACACGTTCTACCACTGAGCTGTACGCTCCCCCCAGTTCTGATTTGGGGGCAATTGATATTTTTAAAAATGTGTACTTAGAGGTAATTTCCTTTCCTATTATCATAACCTTTACTCCCTTTTCTCTTTTCCCTTCCTCCTAATAAAATTACTCTGTAGTCTTTTAGTTTAGATTTGTTGGCGGGGTCTACTTTTTTTTTTTTTTAAATGAATTTGTGATTATTGTAACTTGCATTGTGCACAGATACTTTCATGTGGATGGGGCAGGGTAGTGCTTGGGCTGCGGATTCCTCATCTATTACATGGAGTTAATAGTACTCACCTCCTTGGATTGTTGGGATAATTAAATAAAGTGTGTTAGAACAATTGTATTTAACTTCAAAAGTATATGTTTGTATGAGGTACTATAAGGTCTTCACCAGTAAAAACAGGACATAGTTGAAAAAAATGGGCTCCAACTATGTCCCTAAATCCAACATGTGAAGTGAAAAGTACCTTTTCTGGTGCTGAGGGGAATGTAGACTGAGAAGCCGGGCTCTGGCATGAGAACACTGTACATGAGCAGGCCTTTCCCCTCTTGTCCTATAATGACTTCTCTTTCACTTGCACATGGGTTGAGCAGCTCCAGGGGGGGCCTTACAGTTTCTGTCCCTCCTTCTGGGACCCACAAGTGCCAAAGGCCTCTGTTGAAGGTAAGCAGCAGTGACATGCTGTCCTTTGTTGTGCGTGACAGGTGTGAGCCTCAGCAGTGATTTCATTGCTGGCTTTTGTGGTGAGACGGAGGAAGATCACTTCCAGACCGTGTCTTTGCTTCAGGAAGTTCAGTACAACATGGGCTTCCTCTTTGCCTACAGCATGAGACAGGTGAGCCCTGGGATGGGGAGGAGCTACTTCTGTGCTGAGACTGGCATCATTCCTGAGCAGTTTCTGGTTGATTGCGGATTATTGGGAAGAAAAGAAAGCAGCAGCAAGGCGTCCTTGAGAAACCACAAGGGTCTTACCATTCATTTCTGTATTGTTTCTAATAAACCTGTCTACTTTTTTATACAATTTAGCAATTTGAGATGAAAAACAATTACTTGTGCCAATATTCCTCCTCAGTAGAAATTATGTTTAGGTTTTTTAGAGTTTGAATGTGGAAGGAGGGACACTGTTCTCTTTACAAGAAACCTGAAATCATTTATTAACATGTAGAACTTCTTTTTTGGCCTGCAGGTCTGCTTTGTTTTATAGAGGCCCCTCGTTGCCCTCCTCAGCTGTTTTTAATTTCCGGTTTTCTAGGCCAAGTGAACCCACTGATGTCCACTTTAGAGTTTCTCCTGTAACAGATTCCCAGGAAGACAAAGCAGAAGGGGATGAGGAAGGAGAGGGAGAGTAATGCATGTTTCCTTCAGAGATGGGGTAGTCCTGGGTGTCTGCCATTTTCTTGATGGTAGGGATGAATTTATATGGGTCACTTCTCATCCCCAGTCACCTCAGGAGCAGCTTGCCCTGTGTTTGGGCTGGAGGCTGAGGGACCTCTGTGGCCAGGGGACTCAGGAAAGCTGTCTGATGAATGATTGAACCATGACTGTCACTCAGCTGCCATCAACCAAGCAAATTCATGTCTTTTAAAGCCTACTGCCTGGTGTTCTGTAGGCAGTATAAGTGGGCTGATGTGTATATTTATGTCTCTTACAGAATTGTTTCAGGGAGAAAGCATCAGAGGAGCTGTTGTGTTCCAATTTGCTTCTTTTGCATGGTCATTACAAACATGCAAGAGATACTCCTTTTAATGCTAGAGTTGGGAAATGAGTTTTCAGCATGTGATGGAAACATATCCTATGGGCATTGAATATGATGTTTACTTTGGGATCTAATTCCTAGGTTAGGATTAAGATTATAGAGGCTTAGTCAAGTAGTGTAGTGGATGAGAACAAGCACTCAAATTGTGCCTCTCCCAGCTTACTATGTGATCTTGCTTTCTTCATCTGTGGAAGGGAATGACATTAGTACCAACCTTCATCAGGTTATTTTGAGGATTAAATAAGATAATATATATAAAGTACTTAAAATAGTGCTTTGTAATAGGTAAGTATGCAATAGAGGTAAGTTGTTGTTGTTAATAATAAGACGGAATAGTGTAAACCCTGTAAGAGAATCCCATTCTTCATTCTCTTCTGGATTTGGTATTTCCCTTAAAGGCAGATTGATTTGAATGTCCAGACTTTGGTGTATAGACTTTCCACTTTTGTCTAGCTTGGTGGTTCTCCGACTGTATATATTATGAGCTCATGTACATAAAGTTATATACACACATTTATATATATAAACGTGTGTGTGTATATATATTTATATATATTAACATGTATATACTCTGTGATTTTGGATGATTTAAAAGCTTTTCAAGGATAAATATCTTTTTTTTTTTTAACTAGGTAATACATGGTTATGGTATAAAATTCAAAATGTCAAAAGAGTATGTAGGGCAAAGTAGTTACTCTTTTTTCTTCCTAGGTTGCCCAGTTTTTCAGTTCCTTCCCTGAAGGCAGGTGCTCTTAGCAACTACTTCTGTAATCTTCCAGAGATATTTCATGTGTTTATAAATATGTTTATTTGTATTCTTTCTACACCAACATTATTATACATGTTGATCTGTATTTTGCTTATTTCTGTTAAGAGTATATTTTGGAGAGCAGTAATATCAGTAGATATAGAGCTATCTCATTCTTTTTCATAGCTGTGTTAATATTCCATCATGTGAATAAACCCTAATTTGTTTTACTGGTTACCTACTGATAAACATTTACTCTGCTTTGTATCTTGCGTCTTTATAAACAGGTGCTGAGTAACCTGGTGTATGATTTATTTAGTATATGTGTCCTATAGAAATACCAAGAACAGTTTTGAGTCTATAATTTTCATGTGCTAAATTTAAAATTTAATCCTTGCAAAAACATGACTCTACTGCATAGTTATCTTTTTCTCTTAGAAGGCTCCAGAGCTAGAGAACCCCTGTAGTGTGGCTTGAGTTCCTGTACATGTGTCTGTAACTTGCAAATCAGATAAGCATGTTCCTCTCTGTGCCTCAAGAATGGATTCTACAAGTTCTTGGTGACCTCCATCTCTCTCTCTCTCTCTCTTTTTTTTTTTTTTTAAATAGAAGACACGGGCATATCACAGACTGAAGGATGATATCCCGGAAGAGGTCAAGTTAAGGCGTTTGGAAGAACTTATCACTGTCTTCCGAGAAGAAGCAACAAAAGCCAACAAGGCTTTTGTGGGTTGTACCCAGCTGGTGCTGGTGGAGGGGGTGAGGCCATATGTATACATATATTTGTTTGTTTGTTTGTTTAGAGCATAGTGTGTCTCCTTTATTTAGATCTTTGATTTCTTTTAGCAGTTTTTGAATTTTTCAGCATAGACTCCTGTATGTGTTTTGTTAGATTTACACCCAAGTGTTTTATTCTGTTTTGTTTTTAGCTATTGTAGTTGCTGTTGTATTTTTAATTTTGAGTATCCATGTGTTCACTGTTACTGTATAGAAAGAATTGATTTTTGTAAGTTTATCTTGTATCCTGTGATCAATAGTTCTAGGAATATTTTGGGTAGATTCCTTGGGATTTTCTTTGTAAGTTATCATCACGTCATCTGTTTTTTCTTCTGGATGTTCCAGGGTTCCTTCTTTTATTGTTTCCTTTTTGCTTTGAGAACTTCCTTTAGACACTCTGGCAGCAGATTCTCTTTGTTTTCCTTCACCTTACAATGTCTTGATTTCTTCTTTGTTCCTGAAGCATATTTTTGTATTTAGTGGAAGAATTAGGGAAAAGTATTTCTACTCTGTCTTTCTGGAGGCAGTATCATATGTATATTTTTAGAACCAACTTTATTGTCCATTTTCAGTCCTTTTAAAAATCACACTTACTTAGAAATGTACTGCGCTTCAGGAAGTTTGTGGTTCTCTAGACTTCTGTGGTCAAGCCTGGGACCCTTGCCATCATTTAGAGCACTAAACACATAGGATAAGGGATGAGTTTGGGAACCTGACCTTCTGTAAAGCTGCATGCCTCAGCCACTGGAGTGGAGGGGAAAGAGGGAGAGACGGGGCTCTTCCTGTGACCCCTCACAAGTTGTGGTTTGAGAAAGAAGAGTCCTGCTCCATGACTTAGGATATGGCAGCATCAAAATCACTATTTCCTTGGTATTTGTGTTTCTTAGGGCTCTGGTTGTGAATAACAGTGGGAAATTTGTTCAAACCATTCAGCCTGAGCCAAAGAGAATTCTGTTTTGTATAAAACTTCAGGAGAGTCTTGTGGAGCCCGAGGGCAGGAATACTGCCAGGTGTCTGGAAGGGACTATACCCAGTCTGGGAAGCCCTGAGGCTCAGACTTTCTTCTCTCTTCCTCAGACCAGCTTTTCCTGATTCTTCATTTGTACGGCAGAGTACAGAAGCCCTGTAGTTTATGTGTCATGTTAGAGTTTCAGCTATTCATAGACCAAAGTTGTGTCTCTCAGCTCTAATTCAAATTTCCAGAAGAGGAAACCTGATCAACACAGCTTGGGGTAGGAATCTTCCTGTGTTCTGCTCCAGCAGGTACTAATGCTGAGCTGGTGAAATACCTCAAAGGTGTTTGTCTCACTAAATGTTTTGTTATTTAGAGTGTCAGCTGTGATTCTGCAGGTCTGTACGTGAATATGTCTATTAGTAATCCACATTTTATCTAGTAGGAATTAGTTTTGTTGTATTCCCAGCTCTCTTCATACAGAGTCTATTGCAGAATAGTGTACATGTCTTTTGACTGAATGGATAAGTACTCAAAGGTTAGTAATCTTTGCCCATGACTTCATCAGTCCCACAGAGAGCCCATGGTAATTGAATGAACCTTTTGATTTTGTTTTTTTAATGCATCCAGCATAAGCCAGTACTCACTTGGGGTTAGAGAATAAATGGATTTTTCAAGGCCAGCAGTTGAAATCTTTACTTTTTCTTAGAAGAAGCTTTCTTTCCTCTGGTCATGGCCAGTTAAAAAACACTGGGCTGCAGTATTCATAGTGGCAGAGAAGATGATGATGATAAGTCACATACACTGAGCATTTACTGTCTGCCAGGAACTATGTACTTATGGTCATCAGCACATTGAATCCCAGCAGTCCTTGGAGGGAATGCTGTTATTAGCCCTTTTTTGTAGATAGAGAAAGGAGATTCAGAGAAGTAGAATAACTTCCCCAAGGTCACACAGCTAGTGTAGCAAAGCCAGAATTTGACCCAGGTCTGTCTCATTCTGGAGTCTGTAAGCACCCCACCTTTTTTTTTTTTTCAAATTATGGAGAATCTAATAAAAAGATGTCGATATAGAGAGAATAGTATATGAATGCCCACATACCCATCAGTATACTCAACGGTCTTCAGTACAGTGTTGATTGTGGCTAATCTTGTTTAATCTCTACTGCTCCTGCTGAGTAGTTTTGAAGCAATTACAAGATACCATATTATTTTGTCAGTAAATATTTCAGTATATATCTTTAAAAGATAAGGATTCTTTTTTAAAAAAAACAGACATGCTATTATCATATTGGAAATAATTGACAATAGTTTTTTTTTTAAACTTCTTTCAGTTTATTCAAAATAAAAATACACATAGAACTATGAAAATGTAGGTTTCCTGTTTCCACCACATAAGGTGATGCTTCTGTTTAAAAGACTTGTTAATTGTTTTCCAAGTTTTTAAAGCTTATCTTAATCCCTCAATAAAGTGTACCTACATTTGCTTGGTGCTTGTTTCTCAAAGGAGCTCTCAGATGGGATGCTTGCTATATCTTGCACTTCCTCTCCTGAGGCAGTATGAGTTGGATCAGGACCATGATGGAATTCTCTGTGCAGTTTTCCAGAATGTAAGTCCAATATGAACTGTTTGAGTTTTCCAGGAATTTTGTTGGTCTTGGAGAGACCTGGGGAACACAGACACTAGTGGCAGACACATTGGGAAATATTCAACTGTGTGAACACCCCTGGCTGACATATTGGATCATTAGCCGACAAGTTTCTTAATATTACTAAATATCTAGTCAGTGTTCTACTTTCCCTGCTGGTCTTACAAATGTTCTTTTACAGTTGGTTTATTCAAATCATGAAATCTGAACACTCTTTTAAAAAATTTGTTGTAGAACAATCACAGACTAATGGAAAAGTTGCAGTATAGTACAAAGAACTTTTTTCTTTGAATCATTTGAGAATAAGTTGCTCACCTGATGCCCCCAGTTCCCCAAATACTGTACTGTATATCTTGTGCAAACAGGGACATTCTCTTTTGTAACTAGTGCAACCATCAGAATCAGAAAATTAATCTCCCTAGATTACTACCATCCAATCCTTAGACCCCATTTAAGTTTCTCCACTTGTCTCAGAACTGTCCTTTATAGGAAAAGGATCTGGTTCAGTATCACATGTTGCATTAGTTGTCATTTTATCACTGTTTTTTTAGAAATTTGGTGTACCTTGGCGTGGCTTTCTTTGTGTTTTGTTTGGGATCTGTTGAGGCTACTTAGTTTGTAGGTTTATTATTTTCCGAATTTGGAAATTTTTCATTTATTCTTCAGATATTTTTTTCTGTACTCCTCCTGCTTCTTGCCCCCCATCTCCACTGTTTCTCCTCTCCTCCAATCACCTATATGTCCAGCTGCTTACACTAATACTGTTCATTTTTTTTCCTATCTTTTTTTATATCTGTGCTTCATTTTGAATAGTTTCTATTTTTCTGTCTTCAGATTCATTCTCTTCTTTGGCAGTGTCTAATCTGCTTATTACCTATTGAATTAAAAATTTTAGGTATTTTTCATCTCTAAGATACATTTGGTTTTTTTTAAAAATCTACTTCTCTCCTGTGTTCTTGTTTTCTTTTGAAAGTTAGTTTTGTATTTAAACTTAATTATAATAGCTGTTTAATATATTTGTGATAATTCTGTCATTACTATCATTTCTAGGTCTGTTTTTATTGACTGACTTTTCTCTTGATTATGAGTCACATTTTTCTGTTTCTGGGCATGATTTTTGACTGGGATGTTGGACATTGTGATGTTTATTTTTGAGTGTCTGGGTTTTGCATTGGTCTTTGTTCTGATAGGTAGTTATGTTGCTTGCAGTTTAGTTTGATCCTTTCAGGTCTTGTTTTTAAGCTTTGTCAGAAAAGTTTTTTTATTCTAGGGATAGTTTAGCCTCAGTACTAAGGTGTGGCTCTTCTGGAGTTGCTACTGCATGTCCCAAGGAATCAGTGAGGACTATTTGGTGGTAGGTGAGATGGTTCCTAGCCCTGTGTGAGCTCTGGGAGCTGATCAGCTGATACTTCCCAGGTTCTTTCTTTGTGTGACTTCATGGTGTTTCACTCCACACAAGGATATGTTATTTTTTCAGCAAAGATTCAAGGGACCCCTACACACATTTCTGTAGCTCTTTTTCTGCTTAGCTCCCTCCTCTCTAGAACTTGCTCCACAATTTCTAGCTGTTTCAGACTCCTTGGACTTTGATCCATCTTTCCTCAATCCAGAGAGAACTACCATGCTCTGCCTTGAGAGTTCCTTCCCTGTGTTGCATTCTCTGGTCTAGCATGTGTCTTCTGGCAGAATGCAGGTGTGATTGGAGGGCCCATCTCACTTGTTTTCCCCCTCTTGAGGCTCATAGTTTTGCACAATCTGTTTTCCAGTACCTGAAAATAGGTGCTTCATATATTTTGTTCAGTTTTTGGTTATGTAAGGCCTGAGGATAAATTTGGTTTTTGTCACTTCCTCATAGCTGGAAGAGAAAGACCTGTGTATATTCTGGAAGGTAGTACCATTATACTGGTTTTATTATTCTGGCCCCATCTTATGCTTGTTGTGATAGAGACTCTGGCTTTGAGTCTACCTATTCATTGGGACAAAAAACTCAGGCCAGACAATGCTGGAACATTCCTGAGCGATTACTTTGAGACTGTGTAAAATGGGAATCAGTTTGCCAAGTATATCACTCATATGTCTTTGGCATCAGGCCTTTTGGAGGTCCATGGCTGTGGAAGGTAATTCTGTAATGATACTCATTGATTGAGTCATTTGTTAATATATTGTCAGCAAGCTTTATTGAGTTTCTGTTGTGTGCTGTGTATTGGTTGCCCTTGTTGGTGAAATAGCAGTAAAGCATTTAGTCTACAGTGATTCCTTTGATAAGGAATGCTCTATGGATCAGACCTATGGAGATCTGAGACATAGAAGACATAATTTCTATCCTCTAAGAACTGATGACTGTGACAGAGTCATAAACTCTCCTCTGTTCTTTCCACAGCTCAGTAAACGCTCTGCTACTGACCTGTGCGGCCGGAATGATGGAAACCTTAAGGTGATCTTTCCTGATGCAGAGATGGAGGATGTCACTAACTCTGGGCTCAGGGTCCGAGCTCAGCCTGGGGATTATGTGCTGGTGAAGGTAGGTGTCCTTTCGTGCTTTTGACTTGCACTGTGAAATGGGTGTTGGGTTGAATAATTTGGGGGAATGAAATTTTTCCTGGAGAAATTCTTTAGTAAAAATGTTTCTCAACCTGAGCTATGGAAGAGCACCTTGGATTAAATTTTAGACTGCTCCTGTCTAAGGCCGTCTTGTGTTTCTTCTCTTCTCTCCTGCCCTGAAAGGGTTCTTTCTGGGAATTTGGTGAGGTTGGAATACATTGGGGCAAGTAGTTTTCTGCTGCAGAGAGGCCAGGAAGTGTAAGTGATTTTAAGTGAGTTGTTGGTTCTTTCTGTCAGAGATCAGTATGCTTTTGAAGGTCTCTGATGCCCTTGACTTACATGTGCTCCAGTTTCCTGCATCCCTGCCCTGGACTAGCAGGTCCAGCTGAATGGCTGTCAGATTTTCCCCTTTTTCCTTTCCCCATTTCACTGGGGATATTCCTCCTTTCTTCCCTCCTTCCTGTGTTTCTTCCTTCTTCCTTTTCTTCTCACACTGCCACAGGTCTGCTATTTGCCATCTTCTTTTTTCCCTCATGTCCACTTTGCCCTGGAACCAGAGGCTGGCAGTACATGTACTGATGAGGTAGGCAGGATCAAGACTGCTTTTCCAACACTGAGCTCTGAGGCATCTGCAAAAGAGAGAGGTGGCGAGAGGGTGATTCTTCTGCTGCTGATGTTGTTCAGTATTATGTCCTCCCCCCTGTTCCTTAGTGCCTCACCCTCTGTGCTGCTTTCTGTCCTTGCTCTTACTGTCTTCTCTATCTTGAGTCATAGGAGCCATGGTTCATGGCATGCAGCTGAGTGATGCTGATTTCCCTGGCGTGTAACTTCTGTGGATTTGCTGGGAAATTTTGCCACCACTCAGAAATTTTCTGTTCTTTCCATCTGACCAAAACAATCAATTTGCAAGTTGGGGGCTTTAAGATTCCACTCATTCTGACCTTGTCCTGACTGGGGATTGTCTTACTTTGAGCATTACCTAGGGATTTCCTAAGTGGGGTAGTTCTTACTTGGCAGCAATGTGAATGATCTGGGTGCAATCTGTCATAGGCTTTTCAGTCTTCTCTCTCTTTCTCTTTTTCTCTTTCTTTCTTTCTTTGACACTGTCTTGTTTTATGAATGTTTGCTTGTTTGATTTTCAATTGCTTTCCCATACCTCTTCGATTCTCTTTCTATTATAGATAAGGGTAGCTAGAAAAGAAGGATGAGGTTGGAGGCTTGGGTTGTAGTGTTAGTATGATATTCTTTTGTGAAATGGAAAAATTCCATTTGTCAAGAAAGATAGGTTACTTGGGACCCTTTTTTTGTTGTTGTTGTTCCCAAGTGACATAAACTCCACAAATTTTAGTGGATTTAGTGGAAGGATCAAAATGAAGGAGAAGCTGTGAAACCAGCAGTCTGTTGGCTCTTTCTGTCTCTCATGTCTGCTATTCTCATCTTTCTCCACATAGAGTCTCTGGACTGTGCTAATACCATTTCCCCATAAATCTCACTTTCTTGTCTCCTTTTCTTCGGTGGTGCCTATTTGGCTAACCTCCAACCCTGGTGAAAGTGATTATCTGCTTACTCTGCATCTGCACCCAAGCAGCTGAACATTGCTGGGGAAGAGCACACAGTTAATCTGTATTACGTATATTAGGTCAGACGATGGTGTTTGAAAACTTAAAATACAGTGGCTTAAATAAGGTAGGACTTCTCTTTCTCGTAAAAATCCAGATGTGGAAGGTCTAGGACTATTGATTGTGATGGTTCCATGATCATCAGGGGTCTAGGCTCCTTCTGTCTTTTGCTTTGCTTTGTGTGGCCTCCATTCTCTAGGTCACCTCATGATTCAAGATGGCTATTCCAGCAATCATGTCCATATCCTAGCTAGCAGGAAGGAGGAAGAAGAAAGTGGAAAGGCATGCTCTCTTCCTTTCAGGACACTTCACAGAAGTTGCACACACTATTTCTGCCATAGTAACACACCACCAGGCTACAAAGAAGCTAAGAAGTGTGGTCTTCATTCTGAATGACAATGTGCCTAGTTAAAAATTGCCAGTTCTGTTACTAAGGAAGAAGAGAAACTGTTGGGACACAAGTAATGGTCTCTTCCACATAAGCCAACTGCACTCATTTCACATTCATGACTGTAAAACTCAAATGAGCACTCACTATGGCCCTGAAATGTTGATCTTACTGTATTTCCCTAGTAGGTTGACTTTTCCACTCTCACTCTCCCTAAATCTTCACTCACTTATCTAAATCGTAGTCTCAGCTGATGTCTTTGCCTCATATTTCATAGAGAAAATAGATACAGTCAGGTGAAATCTCATTGTCTCATTTTCACCAGCTCGCACCTCTGCCTCTCCATGCCATCTGTTCACATGGGACTGAGTAGGAAGCATCTGCGTCTTCTGCCATGCTGCTCTTTGTGCTTTTTTGCTTTTATCCCTTCACAGCCTCTCCAGATTTGCATTTATGTCCTTTCTCTCTTGCATTCTAAACTTAATGTGGCCAAAATAGAATGAATTCTTTCCAGTTTACTGCAATTTTCTTCTTTTAAAGCCTTCGCATCTCAGTAAATGGCACCACTCAGTTGTTCAAACCAAAAATATAGGAATCATCCTAGATACTCCCCATCGACAGTCCACCTGTTCAGCTCTACCTGTGGAATGTCTCTTGGACCTTTCCTTCTCTAAGCCATCATTTCTTGATTGGGCAATTACAGTAGCCTCTTCCTTGGTTTTCTGTTTCTGTATTTTAAAAATGAATTACTTTATTGAAGCATATCATAAATGTTGTAAATTGCTCACATTATAAGTGTATTACTTGATGAATCTCACAGTCACCCAGCCCACCTAACTACCACCTTAATTAAAAAAAATTTTTTTCAGAACCTCAGAAACCCCTCTCATGTTCCTACCAGTTACTCTTCTTCCCTACATCCTAATCTCTAGTACCATAGTTTAATTTTGCTTGTTCTTGATTGTTATAAAATTGAATCATACAGTGTAGATTTTTGATACATGGATATTGTGCAATTTATCCATGATTATATTTATCTGTATTATAAGACTGTGCCACAGTTTATGTATTGTTCTATTGAGGGCCATTTTGGTTGCTTCCAGTTTGGAGCTATTATGAATAGAATTGCTATGATTATGCCTATGCATGTGTTTTAATGCACATGTATATTAATTTCTGTTGGGTATATGGCTTGGAATTGCTGGGTAATAGGGTGTATATAATAGAAATAGCCAAAATGATTGTACCATTTTATACTCCCACCAACAGTACCTGAGAATTTCAGAGGCTTCTTATTCCTGCTTCCATTCTTGCCCTCCTGTAGTCTTTCTGACTACAGTGTGATCTTTCTAAATCAGGTCACTCACTCCTCTGCTTAAGCCTTCCAGTGGTTTCTCATTGGAGCCAGCATGAAATGCAGGGTATCCAAGGCCTTATATGATCTGTCCCAGCTACCTTTCCAACCTCATGTCCCTTCTGTTCTTTTTATTCTCTTTCTCTAGTCTTAGTGGCCTCCTTTTTGCCTCTCAGACCTAGTTTTGGTGTGAAGAACTTTGCACATGTTGTGTTATTTGAGAGACTGTTGATTTTTGCCTGGCTGCCTTCTTTTAGCCCTTCAGGTTCTCTTCAGATGTCACCTCCTAGAGAGGCCTTCTCTGGCCACTGTAGTGCTAAAAGCAGCTTCCCTCTGCCTTGCTCTTGTCAGTGTTTACGACATTAGCCCATTTTATCTTCATAGTGTTTTCAGTGCCTGAAATTATCTTTGTTTATACATTTATTGTCTGTCTTCTCCTGAAAGCTCCTTTGAAGGCAGGGAAAATACCTATGTTGTTCATCTTGGTATCTCCAGCACCTAGGGCAAGTCCTAGAACACAGTAAGCACTAAATAAATATTTACTAATGGACTGACATTCTCATGGTCAGAAATGAGGCCACTGGTAATTTTGGGGGTCACATGCTTCCAGCTCTCAATTAGAGAAAAAAGAGCCTTTGTCACCAAATTTTGGCCATAAATATCCTAGAGAAGGATTTCACTGGTACAGCCTGGATCACAGCTTATCTCTGGGATTAGGAGGGCAGCGTCTGTGATAGGCAGCTCACGCCTGGACCTTCAGGTTGGCCCTGGGGAGGAGCCATCTCCCAGGAGAAAAGGGAGAAGTGGCTGTCTGGGACTGACCATTTTGGACTTCTTAAATTATACCCAGTATCATAGCATCAGACATCTTTTCCTCCCAGGATTCAGGGCATACAGGAACCATGCAATCTCTGCTGGCCTGTCATCTCCATTAGATCCCTTTTGGTGGCTTCTCCTCTAGATGATTGACATTAAGTCCCTGTAGTTCAGTCCTGGTTACTGTGCCTTCTGACTGGTTTTCTTTCAGATCACCTCTGCCAGCTCTCAGACACTTAAAGGACATGTTCTCTGCAGGACCACTCTGAAGGACTCCTCAACATATTGCTGACCTGAGTGGTTGGCCTCAGTCCTTCCCAACAGGAAGGGAGATATGACTGGTCACTAATGAAAGAGGTAACAAAGCTTTGGAGATAAGCTACAAGTAGTGAAACAACTTTCTATGAAGTGGAAAATGCATCTCTTCACTGCTATGTGAACAGCTTTTGCAGTCATTAAATTTACCTAAACTAAAGGGGTCTTTTTATCTACTTTTACTTCATTTGTGCCTTGGTTAGCGTCTCTGAGATTTTCCTCATAGTTTCTGGGTTAAGTGTTTCCCAACCCAGTTTCTAATGTGGACACTGGAAAATCTCTCTGGCTTTCTCCCCTCAATCCTAAGAATTAGAGACTGAGGGGAGGGGAAGGTGGAGAGAGCCATTTGCTTAGGAAAAGTTGCTCTAGATTTTTCTTAACATTTTGGTTTGGTATCATTGACTCATCTCCTGCTTCCTCACTTTATTTTCGTATTTTACCTGAGAACTTCCCTCATGGACCTCTTTTTTAGTCTCTCAGTTTATTCTTTGCCTTCAGATTTGGTAGTACTTGGTGTTTTAGAAAACATTACCTACTAGTAGTCATTTATTAGCCCATTTACTACCAAAATTAGGTCATTCTGTGGGGATAATGAAAAAAAAAATCCAAAAGATGGTAGCATAGAATATTTGGAGTCTGAAGGACTCTGGTTCAAGTCCCTGCTTCATTGCTTCAGAGTTGTGTGAACTTTAGTAGTTACTTTATTCTTCTGTGCCTTGGTTGTCTCCTATGACATGGGGATAATAATAACACACTTACCTCCTGGAGTTCAGTGAGATTACACTTGTAGAGTTTAGTCAGTCTGTGGAACATAGTAAACTCTTGGCAAATGAGAGCAATTATTGAAAGATTTTGCTTCTAAAACAAGCTGCGTATATTAGTATATGCTGAGGCTTTTACTGTGTGTCTGGTCATATCTCCTTTGAGACTCCTTCCACTGACCTACGTGGCAACCTTTAGGAACCCCAAGCTAGCAACCTCTTCCTCACCTTCTGGTACAGCCCGGGAAGATTGACTTCTATGTTCAAGGTTCATCATCAACTCAAGAAATGCGTAATAGTTTAGTCATACATATACATACATATATTCATTTTTATATTCTTTTTCAATATAGGTTACTATAAGACATTGTTCGCTGTGCTATACGTATAAACTTTTTAAAAAAATTTTATATATTGTAGTTAGTATCTGCTAATTTAGTTTCAATAGAATTCAAAAACATGGCTCCTACAGGGTTCCATCCCATCTCTCTATGTTATTATTGTTCTAAAATACATCTGTATACATTGTGTGCTCCTCAACATAGACTTATAATTCTTGTTTTATGTAATTTACTTTTAAATCATACAGGGAAAAAAAGAGGAATTACTGTTAATTGTGAACAACTCACATTTGCACTCAGATTCAAGTAAAGGGAAACTAGGTTCCTCCTCTTAATGGAAAGTATCTGGGTTCTAGAAGAATATGTGGGATGGCAGATCCTGTTGGTGCCATCTTTGGAAACATAATCTGTTGCAGATGTCAGGAGAAAGAGCTGGTGATGAGTTGATGAGTTGAAAAAATAGAGAGGTCACTGTGGATGGAATGTTATGAGGGAGGGAGAGACTGATCTGATGTGAGATGAGATGGGAAAGGTTGACTTTAGGTAGATTGTCCAGAATCTTTGAGGCCTGATGGATTTTATTTACATACAGTGGGGAGGTATTGGGTAGTTTTTTATCTTTTATTTTTAATTTTCCCATACTGTAGACTTCCAGAGAAGTTGTATAGTGAGTATAAAGCATTCTCCTACACCCATCACACAGCATTCCCTGATGTTAACATTTTACATAGCTTCAGTGTACATTTGTCAGAGCTAGGAAATTAATATTGGCACATCCCTATTAACTAAATACAAAATTTATTCAGATTTCACCAGCTTTTTTAATGAGTGTATCTTTCTATTCCAGTATCCAGTCCAAGATACCACATTGTATTTAGTTGGCATGTCTCCTTAGTGTCTTGTGATCTGTGAAAGTTGCTCAGTCTTCCCTTGTTTTCCATGACCTTGACACTTTTGAAGAGTACTGGTCAGGAATTCTGTAGCATGTCTCTTAGTTTGGATTTTTTGGATATTTTCTTGTGATTAGTACCTTTCTCATCAAATTATACCAGAGCGTACATGATATGAACATCACCTGGTTAAGGTGCTGTTTTGCTTGTTTCTTCAATATAAAGTTGCTGTATTTCCTTTTCTATACTTTGACTCTTTGGAAGTGAGCCACTAAGTCCAGTCCACTGTAAAGGATAGTGGGAATTAAGCTCTACCTCCCAAAGTGGGGGTATTTAACATATTATTTGGGATCCTATAGGAAAAAATGCTTCTTTTCCTCTATTTATTTATCCCATCATTTACTTACGTCAGAATGGACCCATGGATGTTTACTTTATATTTTGATTTATACTCTGATATTTATTGTTTTTCTCAAATTGATCCCAATTTGCGCATTGGAACCTTTTTCAGATTGGCTTTTGTGCCCTTTTATTTTTCTTTCTTTTTATTAGTAATCTTGTTTCTTATTTTTAAATGAACTTTTAATTTTAGAACAGTTTTAGTTTTACAGAATGATTGCAGATAGTACAGAGAGTTTCTCTATACTCTACACCCAATTTTCCCTTATAATTGTAACATCTTAATTTATAGTTCTTTGTTACAATTAATAAATCAATAGTAATACATGATTTATTAAAGCCCATACTTTATGCAGATAGCTTCCGTTTTCCCCTTACCCATTTTTATTGTTCCAGGATCACATCTGGGACACTACATCACATTTAGTAGTCCTGTTTCCTTAGGCTCCTCTTGGTTGTGACCTTTTCTCAGATTCTCCTTGCTTTTGATGACCTTGACAGTTTTGACGAAAACTGGTCAGATATTTTATAGAGTGTCCCTCAGTTCGGATTTGCTTTGTTTTTCTCATGTTTAGACCGGGATTATGTGCTTTGGGCAGGAAGATCACAGAGGTAAAGTGCCATTCTCATCCCATCATAAGGGCCCATACTATTAATATGATTTATCACTGCGTTTGTTAACTTGGATCACCTGGCTTGAGGTAATGTTTGTAAGATTTCTTACAGTTGCTCGTTTTTCCCCTCTTTGTATACTATGCTTTTTGGAGGAAAGTCACTATGTACAGGAGAAACTTAAGGAGTGGGAGATTATGCCCTACCTCCCTACGGGTGAGTAGCTATGTAAATCATTTAGGATTCTTCTGCACAGGAAATTTGCCTGGTCTCACCCATATATTTATTGAATCATTTATTTATATTTGTATAGACTGGTGGATATTTACTTTATGCTTTGGGTTATAATCCAATACTGCTTTAATCATTTCATTGGTCAGATTATTTCAACTTTGGAAACTCAGTTGGTCCCTTATCCCTTTGACATACCTCCATCATGATGGGTTTTTTTGAGCACTTTCTTACTTGCATCTGAGATGTTCTAGGGTTATCTTTTATATTTCCTTTCCAGTCCTAGAATTAGCTGTTTCTCTAAAGCGCCTGCTTAGATGACTTTTATAAAGAATAGTATAGAAACCAACATTTGGATGCTAGGTATACTTGTTGCTAATGTGATTTGGGAGGTTTTTTTGTTTTTTAAATGGTGGTGGAGTTCACATAACATAAAATTAACCATTTTAAAGAAAACAATTTAGTGGCATTTAGTACATTGACAGTGTTGTGCAACTACCATCTCTGTCTAGTTCTAGACTGTTTCCATCACTCCAGAATAAAACCCCATACCCATTAAACAGTTCCTCCTCCTTACCTACTCCCTGCCGTCCTGACAGCCACCACTTTGCATTCTGTTTCTATGGATTTACCTGTTCTGAATATTTCATATAAACTGAATTGTACAATTTGTGATGTTTTGTGTCTGGCTTTATGTGTCTGAACATAATCTTTTCGAGGTTGATCCACATTGTAGCGTGTATCAGTACTTCATTCCTTTTTATGGCTGAAGAACATTCCATGTATATGTATACCACATTTGTTTATCCATTCATCCATAGATGAACAGTTGAGTTGTTTATACCTTTTGGCTACTGTGAACAGTGCTACCATGAACAATCATGTACAGAGTTTGTTTGAATGATTCAGTTCTTTGGGGCATATGCCTAGGAGTGGAATTACTGGCTCATATGTAAATTCTATGTTTAACTTTTTTAGGAACAGTCAACCTGTTTTCCACAGAGATTGAACCATTTTTACATTCATACCAGCAAGGTGCAAGGGTTCTGATTTCTCCGTATACTCAACCAATAGTTGGAAGTTTTTTAAGAGGAGAGTGGATCGTAGGTAGCAAGGGCAGAAGCAGGGAGACTAGTTGCCCTGGTGAATGATGGTGGTGACTTGGATCAGGATGTTGATGGAGAGCAGCAGACAGGTGGGAAAGGTATTCTTGAGGCAAAACAATAGGACTCAGTCTGTTGATGAGAGAAGAGTGATTCCCAGGTGTCTGGCTAGAAAAGCTGGGTGGATTGTACTGCCATTTACTGAAACGAGATTGACTTTGGAGTTGCTGGCCTGGGGAGAAATCAAGGGCTAAGGTTTGGACAAATGGCTGAAGGTAGTAGTGTAATGTGGCCTTCATTTTATGGGGTGTTGTCCCTTGCTCTGAGGCAAGCCCAGTCTCCGGCCCTGCTTTCCCTATCTGGTCTTTGTGTCTACAATCTGAGCTCTTTGGCTTCCAGAGCAGATAGTTATGCAGACACTGGTGCAGGGCAGAGGGTCTCTGCCTGGTATAGAGTTCACAGTTGTGTTTCTCAGCATCCCTCTTATATATTTTTCTGGGATTCTCTGCACTTGCTGACCTGACTTGGATTGGCTTTCCTCTCACAGCCACTCGACATGGCCTATAGTCCCTGAGCTGCCCGGTTTATGGTATTGTTGGGCTCTTATCTGCTCTGTTCCATTCAGCTTTTAGCCTTTGGACTGTGCTCCTCAGTGTTTAACACGTGATGATGGGGAAGTTGGATTTCGCCCCTGTGTGATTTTCATGTTGGGCCAACAGGCAGAAGAGAACATTTGGAATGTGGGAGAGGAGGGCAGAGATTCAGAAAGAAAAGTCTTAATCATTGTCATGATTGTTCCCTAGTGCACCAGATAAAGTAACCCTGGATTTTGTTGCCTCATCATTCATATTATTAATTTTTATGTCTCTAGTAAATAGTGCTTTTACTAGTCATAAACATACAACGAAACTCCTATTTATAGGAATTGGAGACAAGTGAGTCATTTTTTTTTTTTGCATGAAAACAGTTTAATTATTGGTGAGATGATTACAAAAGTGCCCTAAATCCCTGGATTCTTGCTTTTCTTGCATTTGTTAATTCAAGGTAATGTTGGTGAAGTTCCAAAGCATAGTTAACATATTGAGGACACTAATTCTACTTAGTTCCTTAATCAAAAAGATGTCGTTTCCACAGTATTTTGTAGAGAGGGTTTACAGGGTGCTTTTGCTTTCATGCCCTGGCTTCAGGTGCTGGGTTTAGTTTGCTGCCCGAAAATCCTTCTGTGGGGAGACAAAAGAGACAGCTAGTTATATTCTTAAATATATAAGCTGGCTGCAGGCAGAGGCTGAGCCAGCCAGTGTGCTCCATCCTCCTGATCACAACACTTGCTTCACGGATGGGGATATGGAACAAGTCAGGTCAGGGGTTATTTCTGGATGATTGTCATTTGAGTTATTCCAGAAAGAAATGGAGGGTGAAGTTCCTGGTAGTGGGGGGACCCCCAATGCAGAGCCAAAATAGAGCCCACCCAGAAGCAGTTAGAGCCAAGAAATGGATTCTTGTGTCTTCACTTGGGCCACTGCTGAAGCTAGCGCCATCCTTATAATTTTATTGTTGTTGCTTAAACCAGTTTTGGTTGAGCTTTCTTTCACTTGTAGCTGAAACACAATTGGTGTTCATCTGATCCAGTCCCTTAACTCCAGGCTGACTTGGGGGAGGCTAAGGGATGTGTCCAGGCAACTCATAGTTATGGAGCATAAGAGCAGAGGTAGAAAACTAACACTAAGGCAAATGCTGATTTTACCACACTCTAGTAATTGATTTGGCCACAGATACAGGGACTTTGGGGGGTTAAGTAAAAATAGGAATATCTAGTTTCTGAGGTTTGTACCAACATGAAAGAAGATACGTTCATGGCTGGGTTGCATACTCATTGTGCATATTTATCAAGAATGGAACATATGTGGGAGATGGAGGTTCTAAACTTCTTTACTCTCTCATCTATCTTCCTAGTTCCACCCCTCGTCTTTCACTGTTTTCCTAGTGATAAATTTACATAGAAATCCCATTCTTTAAACTGTTTTTCAGAAAGCAAGCTCTCTTTTCAGTTTTCTCTGGGTATAGGATTAGATAGATGGGAAGAAGGGGAAATTTGAGTTGGGGTAGCAGAGAAGGAGAGTCTCCAACAGTCACAAAGTGATGGTGTGGATGAGTCAGGCATATGTAGTGGGGATGTTTTCAGAGGAAAGATGGAGGCGTATTCAGGTAAGTGTGAGAGTCCTTGTGGGGACAATAGGCAGATTATTTGATTATGTACTATCCAGAGTGTCTCAGTGTTAGGACTTGTATGGTGACTAGGATGATAGGCAGCTAATCTGCCTGAGAAAGAGTGGAGAGACTAGGTAGAGCTGGTGGGGCAGCTCAGAACAGACTGTGATGCCAGGGCCCACTGGCCCTATCCATTACTCTGAAGACAAGCACAGAGTGGGCTTTAGTGCCAAAGGAAAATATTTGTATTTCTTTCTCTTACCGACTTAAGTACTTGAACCTTAGTATTGTTTAGAAGACTTGAGGTTATTCCTGGTGGAACATTCCATTGATTTAAATTTTCTGAAATAAAGAAGGAGCATCTTTTAAGTTGAAACAAACAACGATTAGGCTGGGTTGTTTTAGGCACAGTCAACTGGAGGATTATCTCTGGATAGTGTATGGCTGTAGGAGAAATCTCTCCCCTGCCCAGTCAATGCAGAGATTTGAGTTAAGACATAGCCTCTTCCAGTCTTTTGTGTGTGTCAGGATGAGTTCTCAAGGACCGTAGAACTGTTTATCTGATGGATATTATTATGTATTGATAGAGAATTAATACCCAAGAGATATGCTGGCATGTCTGGCCTCACTACCTTGAGAAACCAGAATAATTATGCCCTGCTGTTTTGATTTCATTTGCAATACATTGAATCCTGTACATTTCGTCGTAAATATATACAGATGTCATTTTGTATCATATCTCTTGATGGTCATAAAGGTTATGAACTCAGACCCTTTAATTTCTCAAACCCTAGTATCTGTGTGACTAGGTGACTTGGTCCATGGTTCCTCTAAGTGGCATGATACTGTTGTTATGAAAACACCTGGTGGGCTGGATTTCATTTGGACCTGTAGAAGAGACGTTTTGATTTGGTTTTCATATTTTGCCATCTCAAGATGCTAAAGTCCCTATCTAAAAACCAATGCTTTCTGGTCCAGATGGTGACCAGATCTGCTTGCTGCTGTGGTACACTTTGCAGAGTGGTTTCCCATCCTTGTACCTTTCTTGTGACACTGACTCCTGTAGTGTTCACATTATTGGTTCCACATACCAGTAATGGCAGGCAGTAATTTCTCCAGGACTGTAGATAACACATCTTGTACCTTGTTTTTCTGGAAGACATGGGAGGAGCATTTTTGTAGTACATCTACTAGTCCCCTAGCTAGTTCGCACATCGGCGGAAGTAGTCTTGGATGCTTCTGTACACGTGGGCTATTTTTTAGGTGGAAGAAGTCTGGAATTGGACAGGGCTATGTGGGGAGATGGATCTCAATCTATCCCTCAGGCCTCTTAATTCTTTGGGGATTTTCAAAGGCCCCTCAGTAGGTTTTGATGCCTTGGGTGTCTCCTTGACCAGTGTTTATTGGGTTCCTGTTATGTTCCAGACCTTGCTATTGGCACAGCAGTATAGCTGCGTGCCCCTAGGCCAAACAGGAATTCAGTCTTGGGGAGGATCAGTTGTTGCTGAATGTGCCTCCTTTGGATCCATTTCCAAGTCCATCCCTGATGTGGTCCTCCTTGCTGGTGCTCTGTTTACCTTTATTTTGCATTCCCCTCAACAAGCCTGTGATTCCATGCTGCCTACCTTTGCACATCTTGTTCCCTCTACCCAGTACACACTTTTGCTCACTGGTAAACTCCTGCTCCCCACTTTCAGGCTTAGTTCGGGCATCATTTACAGTGAACCCACAGTCTGCCTCCCAGTTCATGCTTTCTCCACTCTGTCTTCTTCATGCTCAGTTGGCAGCTGTTTGCATGAATGTCTGTTCCCTGTCAGGCAGGTAGTTACATGAGGTCAAGATTCATACCTTCTGTGCTCCTTCCCCTGCACAGACCTTGGCTTAACACATAGCTGCCTGGCACAGATGAGATGAAGCAACCCTGGGCTTGCAGCAACTCCCAGAGTCTACCTCTCGACTGACTCCCCGCTATCTCAGGGCAGACATAGGACATAGTGCACACAGAGTCGTAAGATTGTTCACCTCTGGGTGCCCATTGTGCGCCTCCACCCAATCTGTCCCTGTCCTCTCACTTAAACTAAAGGGTCCGTCCTGGAGTTTGGGACCTCAGCTATTTCATGCTGCAAATTTAGGGCCAGGCATGTAGTGATGCTCACTGAATATTTGTTGAATGAAGGTATCAACACGTGGAAGATCAAATGTCTTAAATGTGGGGGTAGTTGGTGAAGATTCTATAAGTTTCCATATCTCTTTCTGGAGCCTGGTCACTGGGTCCCACCCTCACTCTCCCTGCTGCCCTCCCTCCCTGGTGCGCCATGTGCTCGCTCTGTAGAGCATGGATTGAAAATGTCTGGTGGGAAGTGTGAGGTCACTGGAGTCTGGATATGCTTCTGAGAAGCTTCTGAGAAGCTCCCAAGAGCCGAGGCAGAGTTAGAATCTAGGTCATCTTTTCATCCTTCCAGTGGACCCCTAGAGTTCTTGGTGTATCAGACTCACTCAACACTACAAAAAGCACAGACTCTAGGCCTTCCTTCAGGTCACTGGCTGAGTGTAGGACTCCAGTAATGAGCTTGGGGGACTAAGCTTTAAGGGCTTCCCAGAGAGAACCTAGGTTTGGAGCCTGCAGTCCTGCTGCACATTGTGTCTGTGATCTAGTCTGTGTGACCTTTTCCTTTGCAGCGTCTCTGTTTCACCGAGTGCCTGGCTTTAAAATAATGTTTCACCTATCATAAATAAATGTTTTGAAAACCAAGTTGACTTACAGCCTCAGGGGGCATCACACTGTATTTAGAGCTGTCAGGAAACAAAATACAAGGAAAATTATTTTCAAATAAAAAATATTAGCCAATTCTTAAATAGAGTTTGGGTATTAGCTCCATTGCTTCTTAAAGTTACTTATAAAATGTTAAATACAGAAGAGAAATAGGAAGTTTAAGATAAAGAACCGCATGTGAGTAAAACTCCCATCTGATTTCCCTATAATTATCCAAGTACTTCCCGAGGGCCTTTCCGTTACTCTACTCATGTGGTTTGAATTGGGCTCTAGATATTGCTTCCTATCTGAGAAATGTCAAGAGGGATTTTGTAGCCATAGATAGTACCTCAGAATCCTGATGCCTGCTGTCAATTTGTCTTTTGAAATCTTGCCTTTATGGGAGATGATTATAGTCTGCATTAATATAAAACAAACATGCGTTAAAAAATAGTACCTTCACCAGGCTACTCAACAAACATGTCATATTGTGATATGACCAACAAGGTCACAGGTTAGGACTGGAGTGGAGATGACCTGGTCTCAGGAGACAACCTGTGTTTATTCCCCCCTCGAGGCTGAGCCCACCAGCCTGGTTGGTCTCCTCCCCGAGAGGCACAGCCAGGCACTCTGGCCCTCACGGTTTTGGTACTAGCGCCCCGTACAGAATACTCTTCTTTCCACGTGACCTTCCCTCCTGCTAGTTCTCCCTCACAACCCAATTCTGATTTGTTAGTCAGCACTCACCGTCTCCCCAGTGGCAAACTTCTCACCATTCTCTTCCACGTCAACCCAGTAAGTGCCTTCGATTTTGCTGCCTGGCTGGTGGATGTAGGCTATTTTGGTGATCTTTGCATCCAGGTTATTCATCTGTTGTAAAGAAGTCATCATTCAGAGTGTGGAGAGGAGGAAGGACTGAAGGACATTGCATTATGAGATATCCATGCAGTGTTTAGTTCATTTATTCAAGTGTTCATAGATCCTGTAGTATGTGTCGGTCACCTCACTGGGTCCTGGCACAGCTGACATGACCACACAGACAGTGTCTAATTCCAGACATTTCTCTTTATCTCATTTTCTTTCTCAGAAGGACAGTGGGATATGTAACACAGAAACACATTTTCTATTACTCCTTACCCAGTTTAAAGCCCCTTTCTTTCTATGCTCTTGTGGCAGATAGTTCTGCACTTGATAATTTGGAGAGACTCTGTTAAGGAAACATTGTGCATTGCTGAAATAGGGCCTGGCATATAGAAAGTACTCTTTGGTTAGTATTTTGTTGTAACTATTGCTACTATGCTTTCTACCACTTTGGGGGCTGGGAGCATACGAGTACCTCATATGTAGATAAACCCACTCCCCTGTGCGTGCTGTGACAATTAATAAGTTACTTCTCTCACTTTGGTCACCTGTAAAATGGGGTAAGAAACCCTACCTCCCAGTACTGTTGTGAGGATGAAATGACATCATGTAAAGGCACTTGGCCTTGTACCTGGCTCACAGAAGGCACTCAGAAAACATTTGTCCTCCTGTGCCGCCTGCTCTCTCCTTTTCCCCAATGTAAACAAGGATCCACTTTGATTTTGTTGCCTGGCTGGTGGATGTAGCCATTATGACCATTAAGGGAAAACATGTATCCCATAGCATTTCCTTATGTTTATCTCTGGAAGAATGTTCCAGAACCCACTTGATTTCTACCTTCTCATACTTAGAGGTTGGTAGACTAGACTTAAGCAAAGAGGAAAGTGGAGGAGCCATGTGGATGAAGCTTACCTTAACGGAGCTCTGCTTGGCACTTTGAGAGATGATTGCTTTGAGCATTTCGTGGGACAAAGTTAGGGAAACGCTGACATTTTTAGGATCTAGAGGAAGGAGACTTCCAGGCACAGGGGATGTATTTTGGCGGAAGTGGGCCTAGAGAGAGAACAACAGAAAACTTTCTGTATGTGAGGCTACCATCAGTTTTCAGTGTCGTGGGAGGCCCGGCTGTGATGTTGAGGAGTGAGGTGGCCCCATGTGAGCGCTGGAGTGGACGAGCATGAAGGCAAAGGGCAGCTGACCTCCCAGCCTCCATGGAGCAGACTGTGAGGAGTGGTGGGGTTTGTGGAGACAGGGGAGAGGAGCCCCTCACAAAGGAGGAAGCACTGCTTTCACCAGCTGATTAGCCCTGGACAGTGTGGCTCAGACCGTCAGTCCTCTGATTTTCCAAGAGAAGCCACACATCTTCATTTTTCAGGTGAATTCCCCCATTTAAGTGTTGCTTCAGGTAATGTGTGTGTGTGCATGTTTATACACAACTCACAGTTCCTGCCTTTCCTTACATGTTCTCCCAGTCTTAGAATGATCTCCTTGTCAAGCAAGCTCAAGGCTCATCTTGTCTGTGAAGGCTTTTTCATAGAATCCTGGCCTCCACTGAATAATTCCTCTTCCTTTCATATGTATTGTGCCCTCTGTTTGTAAAATGCAAATTCCACATGGCAGGGAGTTTGAAAAGTTCAGAGAAGTAGGAAGAAGGGAAAAGAGATTCTGGGTGACATCACTGGTATTTCTCTTTTTGTTTGCATACCTAATTTCACTTTTATTTTGCTTTTAAAAAATTAGCAGTACCATAGCACAGGGAACTATATTAAATTTCTTGAGCTGTAATGGAAAAGAATCTGAAAATATACATATACGTATATATATGTGTAACTGAATTGCTTTGCTGTACACCTGAAACTAGCATTGTAAATCAACAACACTTCAATAAAAAATAATTTTAAAAAAATTTGTTTAAAAAATTAACAGTACTTTAACTTTCATAAGCATTTTTGTGTATCATTATAATTTTTGAAAAATTTCTAGTCATTTCTTACTTTGCTCAGATATTTCCTTTTTGTTCTTTTCTAATTTTTTTCTTTCTCCATCATTAATACCTCTGTTTCTTTGTGCTTAAATATATATGTACTTAAGATATTTAGTATAGATGGATTCACAGAAGTGAGTCCAAAACCTTGCATCTCTTCATTACTCCTCATGGCCCAGGTCTGCATTCCCCAGGTGGTTAGGATGGGTGGGTGGGTGAGTCTGCACTTTTTGTCTTCTTATGTATTGTCTGTTGAGTGTCTAACCTGTGCTGGGCACGTCCTACTGGTCAAGAAGTGGTTGTCATCATTGAAATGCCTCACGGGGATTGTGCATTTGACTCTAATGGAAGTGAACACACGGCTGACCCCTGTGGCAGGCGCTCAGGTGTTAGGGTAGGAGCCTGGGAGATTCACCCCATGGTCAAGTTCTGGGCATCTGAGAAGGGATGAAGGCTGGATTGTCATGTATTTGGAGGGTACTTGGTGAGGTCAGGGATGTCTTCAGCCTTCCTGCAGAATTCATTGTAAGCACAAAGAATACTTACAGAGTAGAAGATTGAAAGACCTTCTGGAGAAGTCCTGACACTTTTAACGTGGTACTTGAACAAGCCAGTAGCTGCAGGTGAGAGGAAAAGAGCATGTAGAGGCCCCTGCAGTTCCCTGAGGGTGCTGTGCCCTGGGCTCTCTGCTGGGCTCTGCCCCCCAGATGGGAGACCAGCTTGGACCCTTTCCTCTCCCTCCATCCCAGGCAGAAAATTGGTGCCTAGTTGGCTTTTCCACACGTGTCCAGGAGGAGGCTATGGAGAGGAAGGTGATGCGACCGCATGGCACTGTCCCTGATGTGCCAGTTTCTCTGGGGGAAGGAAATGTCTTGCTTCCCAGGCCCTGTATTTCGTCTACTCTGGGACATGGGAAAAGTCAATAATTTCCTGCTTGGACTGTCTTGGCAGCTGTGGTCCTACTGTGTCCTGTTATCTTGGTTTCCTGGATATGTTAGGGGACATTGGAGGGAATTTCTGCTTCTCAGCCTCCTTGGTGTGCTCCTAGCTCAAATTCAACACTATGTACTTTGCAAACCAGTTGGGACCAGGAAGCTACCAGAGACTTCAGAGGGGCTCTTTGTCGTGCACCTCCTGGAGAATGAGTCACAGTGGTTCAGTGAAGCAGTAAGTTGCCACATTTTCTGCTTGGGTGCTTGGAGGTGCATGGTGTTGCAGTTCACAGCCCCATCCTCTCCTGCTGGCCACCTAATCGGACCCCAGAGGAGCCTTTGCCATCTCCCTCCGTTGACCTCGGCAACCCCAGGGAGGCCAGGTGTTTGTACTCACCATTCTTGCGTTCGTTGACATCACTGAGCTCAGTGTCACACAATTTTGATTCTTTAATCTGTTAAAGAACTTACCTGTTAGATTGGCCAAGGAAGTGCCACAGGCCTGTCCTCTTTACCCCACCTCCTATTTTCTTCCCCTATCCTCCTTCCCTTCTCTCTGTCCTATTTCCTGGCCTCCTTTTTGGCAGAACACCCCCCCACCCCACCCCCCCGCCAAATGAGGCATTGTCCTATCCTGCTGCCTTGGGTATTTGGGGCCAGAGAGGATGTTGCTTCCCCAGAATCAGGACTCCTGAAGGGCTGATGTCTCCTCTGAGTTTCTTCCAGCATCAGACCATATCTGTGGAAAGGGCTTCTTCCTGTGTCCTGTAATATGATGCAGGGTGGTGCCCTTCGTTTTCCCACTACTTACATTCTCTTTCATAGTTACTGTCAACAATGAACAAATGACATCATCCAAGGGCAGAGACACAGGCAGAGAATCTGTGACCCTGTGGAGATACATGTGGAGAGCCATGTCATTCTTGCATTTCTGGTTTTGCCTCCAAACTGGAGAAAACTCATTCATTGAGGAACCAACTGTAGTAATGTCCTGCTGTTTAATTTGTTCGCTGAGCCCTTTCACTTTCAGTTTTAGTCTTTAAGCAATATGCAAGGATACCAGGCATCTGACCCAGCAGTCCCATATGGAGGAATTTATCCTTCAGATACTGTGACATTGGTAAACAGACTTGTCTGGGCCCTTACTCACTGGAGTTGGGTACAAAAATTAATAATTTGAAAAGGCAACTATTCCTTTATAAGGAACTGTTAAGTTAATTATAGTACCTCTTCATAATGGAGTACTAGGCAGCCATAAAACATGAAGCTATTTATATACTGATGCAGACGATTCCAAGCAATTTTTAAAAATATGAACAGAGACCAGAAAAGTGTATACAATACCCTCCATTTCTGTGTGTGTACATAACACAGGTTTGCTGCATGTGCAAAAAATGTCTCTGAAAGCCAACAGAAAAGATGGGATCCATTGGTTATTACCAGGGAGGATAATTAGCCAGCTGGTATATCTGGGTGAGAGGGAGACTTTCACTATATGGCTTTTTGTATCTTTTGAATTTTTATCTAGGTGAATATTGCTTATGCAGAAAAATAGAACTAAGTATGAAAACTATGCTTAGCAGGGGGAATGCAGGCAGAGTGAGGGAAGGTTGCTCTCAGACATAGTGGGCCCTTCCCAAGCAGAGACCCCTCTCTGGGCCATCATTTATTGATCAAACCATTGGGTTGGCTGAGTGCATCTCTAAGGGTGGGGCCAGCAGGGATATTCTGGCACACAGGCTAGTTGATGCAGAAAAAGAGAAAAATGGTCTCACGTACACCTTCAGTAACTGCAGGCTCACTTTCTTGACCTCAATGTCCTTGTCCTGGACTTGGACGTTGACACATTGAGTATTGTATGTAGAAACTTTAATTTTCAGAGTTAAATCGCTGTTCACTTGAAATCCCAGTAGGCTGACTATGGGTCCTGCTAGGCTGTGGAGAACAAAATGCAGGTGAAACCAGCCCTGGTTACAGAATGTTGCTTGGCTAAACCAATAGGTATTTTGGGAATCATCCTCATGTATTTGTCTAAGTTTTTCAAGTGAGGGAAAGTTTGGTGCTTTCCAATGTGCATGCCCCAAGGTTGGCCATTCCTCCATACACAGGATTTAGAACCTGGCTCATGAGAGGCACTCAATAAACATTGTCAGAATCACTCTCCTAACCAACCTTCAAGGGTCTTCTTTTGTTGGGGCACCAGGCCGACTTGTGTCCAGGTTCACTCTTGTGCCCAGCATCATGGGAAAAACCCACCACATACCAGAGCCTGATCTTATTTGAGTCAGATATTTTGGAGAAGACAAATGGCTCTTCCTGACACTGCTAGCTGTAATGGTCACAAATGTGGGCTATGGAGACAAAATGCCTGTGTTCAAATCTTGTCACTGCTGTATTTCAGCTGAGTGACTTTGAGCAAGGCTTGGAACTGGTTTTGCTAGTTTAAACTGGTTTTCTAGTCTAGAAACAGGACTACTTTCCTGATTAAGTTTTTAAGAGGCTTCAGTGGGTTCAGAGAGCCTCAGTTATAAGGGCCTGGCTGGAGCTCGATCGGTGACAGGTATCAGTGCTGTGTGTTTTAGTCCAGAGAGTTGTCTTCTCCCTGGTGCGATTCTCTTGCCCGGCTCAGGTCTTCCTGTGTGCCCTGGGCCTACACTATTAACCTGTTCCTCCTCCAGGGATGTTGGACAGGGACCGCCTTTAGTCTTCCCTCTGTGCCCAGCACAGCATCTGGTACAGAGCAGAGTTTATTAACTATCCATTAGGTGGATGGATGGATGCGTGCATGTGTGCATGTTTAGATCTGTAGCTTCCTGAGGGCATTTTAAGCATCTTTATCCCCTGCAGCTGCCTAGGACAGTGTGCAGAATGGACTGATTCTCCTTGGGAAGTCCAGATTATTTGGAAGGTACATTTCCCATAAGAGCAGTGTCCATGTTGGTATGAAATGAATTCTCTGTAGTTTCTCTCTTCATTGCTGATCTGTAAAATTGTGCAGATTTCACATGGAAATCTGGATTTCTGGCTTTGTTTACACTATTTGAGAATGGGACTCCATGGTGTCATTCGTCACCTTGCTCCTCTGGGCTGGAGGAGGGGGCAGCTGTGCCTGGTGCCCCTTTTGCCCCATCCTCTGCCATCCTGCCTTACTCTTTGTGGTCTCTGTTTGGCCCTTGAACACTGGATCTAGTCTCTAGTCCATGCCATCCCAGTTGACTGATTTGGAAGCAGGCTCACCCTTTGCCACCTATGAAGGCAGTTGTCATAGCATGGACAAGGATCCCATCAGCTGTCATGGTCGACGTCATGTTCTCCACTGTCACTTTCTGAACCTCTAATCTGTAAAATGATAGCATCAAGTGTGTCAGTTGTGGCTCAGTGAATCAGTCTGGGTAGCAGAAGTACCTTTGAAGCAGGCAGTTAACAATCTACCAACCATCTATCCCCGGGACTCCCTAGCTCCCTTACCCGCCCAGTTTTTTTGTTTTTGTTTTTTTAAACAGTATGACAGCTCTGGCTCCTGGGACAGCTCCACAGACTCCGTTGCTACCCTCAAAAATGTGGCCTGATTCTTTAAGCTCAAGAAATCTTGATCATATTTCCCCCTGAAAGGGCAGCCTTTCAGCACAGAGTTAGAATATTGCTTCATGAAAACAATATTCCTTTCCATGGGATTGTTGGAGACTGAACATCAGTGTCTGCAGATAGTAGCTTTCTCCTTGTGCCAGGCATTAGGGTCAAGGAAGCACCTACCCTATCAAGAGATCTTCCACCTTAATATTTCCCTGCAGGCCCTTGAGTGCGTTGTTGCCGTCTTCTGGCACCACACTGCTCAGCGTGTCCGTGGTAAATTCTTTGAGCTTGTTGCCAGTCAAGAGACCAGTGTTGTTGACGGGTTCTTTTACAGGATTTTTCTCTGCAGCAATGAGTGGTAGACTGCCCAGAGCCTCTTGGCTCACGGACACCAGGCCACCAACAGCATCAGTAGCTTCTGAGACCAATGGCACTGGGAGCTTTGGGGACTGGTTGCTTCCCTTGCCCAGGAGACCACCAAGGCCACCATCTCCAAGGATACTGAGGGCTGAAGTGATGTCTAACAGAGACAGCACATCTAAGTTGGACACCGTGGATATCACTTCCCCCAGCACACCAGCCAGACTTACCTCCTCACACTTCAGCAGCTTCTCTATCTTCAGGGGCAGGATGGTGTTCAGATCTGAAAAGGGTCAAGAGACACGTTCCTGCTGTTGGCTGCCCATCTCTTCCAGCCAGTGGAACGTTTGCAGCTGGAGAGCCAGCACCTTGGAATTGTGGGGTCCATAGGCACTGTATATCATGCCTCCTGGAAATATCAATCCCTGCCTCTGCCTACCACAAGGTCGGTCTGCTGTTCCAGAAATATATCTGTCCCCTCTTAATAATTAACATTTATTGGCACCTGCCTGAAGCCAACCTGGTGTTGTGTTACTCTAAAGTGATTTGGGCATGGAAAGAAGGGACCTAGTTTAGCTTTTGAGCCTAGTAACCTAGGATATGTATAGTCTGGACTCTGCCCCTTGAAGACCAAGTAGCCTAGGGCAGGGTCTTCTGTTTCCTGAGCTCCAGTCTTGCCCCTGTCCAGGGGTGCATGATGGAACCTGCAGTGTGGGTCATTGGTTTCAGGACAAATGAGTGATGGCTGATTTTAAGTGCTGAGTGGGGCAGGAGGCAGCTAGGGAAGTGGTGGTGGAGCTGACAGATCTGAATCCCCTGTTCTCCATCCATGTGATTTCTATGCAAGTCCTTTTTCTTCTCTAGGCCTCATTTTTCTATTGTAGGTCATTGGGAGGTTCTGCTACCTTTGACAAGCTGCCCCTACTAGGATAACTCCTGCATCAGCTCTAATCCTCCTGCAGCATGGTTGTCATCAGGGGGAAGGAGGTGCTAACCACATCCTTGCCTCCACACTGGAGGTGAGCAGGGTGGGGAGAAGTGGAATCCTAGAAGATGGTGGGGAAGGGAAGGAGGGTCAGGAGCCAACTCGGAGAGCCGTGAAGTCTCATGAACCTCTGTGCCACTCTCGATGGCCTGAGGAAGGAACTTGGAAGAAGAGGTATTACAGCTGGATGGTGGTCACCTTGCCCACCTCAGTGAAGAAGTTGATTAGACAGAGGGACAACATTCCTGGCCCTGCAGAGTAGCAGGAGGAAGAAGTCGGCTAGTATCAGCCTGTGTTGAGTTGAGGAGCCATGGCATTTGGAGCCTTGCTGCTGCTTCCTGTGCCCAGGGCTCTGCACGCTGGAGAGCCTTTGCCTGTGATGTGGATACACCCCCATTCTAGTTCTATGCCCTAGAGAATCTCTTGTGCACATGCATCCAGAGAGCTGCATGATAGCGTTCAGATCAGCCTTGCTCATAGTAGCACAAAATTAAAAAAAAAAGGAAATGAAATAGATGCGTAAATCGTGGAGGACTCATCAGGTACAATAGTGCAGTAAAAGTGAATGGACAAGTCCCTTTATGATTGGATTACTTCATTCTGTTGATTCTTGTTTTGTGGTTGGCTTTATTCCTTTGATAACTATGTAAATTTAAAAAGCTAAAAGTCTAAACTGTTCTTAGAAACGGATCAGTACAATATGTAAACTAAGGAAAGTCCAGTATATTGTGTATTTGTATTTACATGCAGTATATTGTATATGTGCTGTCAAATTGTAACAATTCTACCCAATAAAACTGAAAAATGAAAAAAGAATGAATGGACAAGTCTTTCTCATTACAACATGGATTAATCACATCAGAAATATAAATTTGAGAAACAATGCAAGCAGTTCAACTTTAGAAGACTTTATAGCATGTAGTGCAAAGTTTGACATTGAGAAGGAATATCCACATGTCATACAATACAAGCAAATGGCAGGGGAAAAATAATCAGGCCAGAGGCCTCCTTAGGAGGGTTGGTAGGGAGAGGAATACAGCTCAGTGGAAGCCTAGGAGTCATCAGCCCTCTGGCTTGTTTTACTCCTTAATCTCAGTGGTGGGTACAAGGGTGTTGGATCTGGATCTGGATCTGGATCTCTCTCTCTCTCTCTCAAGGTTTTTGTATGTCTGACAATGAAATTAACAACCACCACCCCAGATTATTACTTGGTATACAGCTGTCATCTGTACTACTGTCTGAACTTTTCTATATATTTGAAGTATTTTGTAATAAGGCAAGATGGTGGGAAGAGCAGAGCATTTGTTCCTAAGAGACAGAGCAGTGGATGTGTGAGCTGTGGGGCTGGGCCCTGTAGTCACTAGGCAGGTGCTAAGTCCCCCTCTGTCACCTGTCCTGTCATCCTGGAATGTCGACCTAAGCCATGGCTACAGAAGGCCATTAAGTGGAGCTCTGAGGGCTTTTCTGCTGACTCCCAAAGGGAGTCACTTCTTCACCAAGGCTTGCAATTCCTGAGCTCTTCTGCTCTCAGATTGCTGGAGGACTGAGTTCCGCATCTCCCTGAGGAGGGACCTGAGACTCAGGGAGGGAATGAGAAGGGAGCTTGGAGATTGTGAATCTGGTCAAGGGATTTGGTGGTTTCCCATTTCCTGGCTCCTGGTCAACCAGGCTGTTGCTTTAAGCACCCATGGGTGTCTGGAATGAGTTCTGGAAGCCAGCAGTGAGAAGCTGTGAGATCTCCTGGCACAGTCTCCAGGTGATAAGAGTCACTTTAAGGGCAAGTAACCAGACAGGTTGCTAGTTCCAAGAGCTCCTTTCTCCAGGGTTGCTTTGACTACTGCTACCCCATGCGGAGACCACAGACCAGCGGTCCCAGCATCATCTTGTATCTTTTTAGGAAACTGAGTTCTCAGGCCACTACAGTCCTGCTGCATCAGAATGTCCATGAGTGGGGCCCAGGTAGCTGTTTTGGTAACAAGCTCCAGAGGTGATGCTGATACCACCTCCTGTCTGAGAACCACCTGTTCAGAAGGCCTAACTAGCCTTTGGGCTTGGAAATGAAAAGCATCTGTGAGCAAGTGGAAAGTCAAAGGTGTGCAAGCGGAACAGTTCTTACTTACAGTCACCGAGTCTGCTGTTAGACACGAAGTATCTGGCCACGGGTAGATTCTCGGCTCCTGAGGTCCCAGCTGGATGTTTTATTGGTGGAGAGCCTTTTGGAATTGAGCGGAATACGGGGATACTCGGGAGTGGCACCCTAACGGAGTTTAAGGGAGAACTCAGAGGGTATAGCAATAGGAAGTTTTCCCGGCAGTGAAGGTGGGTTCAGTAGGTCAAATGCTTCTGCCTGGACAGCTAGCATGATGGCCAAGGCCCACAGGGTCAGCATCTTGTGGCTGATGATCTGCAAAGGAGGGATTCGTCAGACACTACATTCTCATGGACTACAGGGCCACCAGAATGTTTGTTTTGGATGTTCTCATACAAGGGTCCTAGCTCTTGTAGGAGGCTGCCTTTCACATTGTCAGTGTTCTAGTCTGTATACTACATTCAAGGGACAGTGTTCCAGCACATGGCAGTCAATGTCTTGAGGAAGGGCCCCTTTTTCCTACATCTTTGTCAACTTTGCGCAAAGGTGTCTATAGGCCTTTGAGTACAGGACAAGCCCTGCCCAGTGGCCTTAACAGGATTCCACATCCTCCAGCCAGTCTTCCTGACTCAAACATTCTTGGAGTGGTCTGAGTCACCAAATGGAGAACTCAAGCTTTTTGAATGATCCAGCTGCAAGTATTGTCACTCCAGTGGTGTCAAGGTCTCTCCTTGATTTCAGACAGCTAATATATAGTACTGTCCTTGTTGGTGTGTGCTTGTCACGTGCCAGTCCTTTTGTGGAGTGTAAATGGACATCAGCTGCTCTAAACTCTACAATGCTGAGAGGGAAGGCCTGTGCCCTCATTTTTCAGTTGCTGAAACCTGTGGTACAGAGTGGGCAGTATACTCCCCTGTGCCCATTGTCTACCCTCAGCTGGTAGTTTTGTCTCGTCAGGACTAAACCATCTGACGAATCAGTCCCAGGCCTGTCACCCTCTACCCATTTGGTCATTGGGCTATCCTAGCATTTTAGCTCCATGTGTAGAGGCCAGAGCCATCTCCCTGTGAGTGAGGCCATCTTAGGGCTTCTCTATCTTTTTAAAGCCTATTCCCATGTTCCAGGAGGGCACTGGTTTGGTCCAGTGGTAGCATTGGCCAGTCCACACTATTATATTGGTGGCAGGCATAACATAGCAAGCTAACTTGTGTGTAGACTGAGTGATTGGGTTACCCTGTTCTTCCACTTCTGCCCCTCCTGTGTGCAGGGCATTGGGTGGTCCTACTGACCGTGGGGCACCTAGTATCTTCCTCTTGGCTGGGGTCAAGCAGCCATATCTGTTGCAAATGTGTAAGTTGTGTAAATCTTGTCTCTACTTCTTGGGATGTGTCCATGTGTATCTACTTATGGTCAAGGTTCATACTGGTCAAAGTGCTAAGCACTTACCTGCAACATCTCGTACAATCCTCCCAGCAAATCCAGACACTAGATAGGATTATCACCCTTTGCCACTGAGGGGCCTTAGTACTAATGAGAAGGCAGGGAGCTGGGTCTAGACTCAGGGCAGGAAAGCTGTTTGACTCTGACCTCAGCTGTGTGACCTGGTGGTCAGATTCCTGTGTTACAATGATTCTCTGTCTTTCTTTTGCTAATGTTTTGGGTAATGTGGGGATTGAGTCTTAGGGCATTTTCCCTCAGTGAAGCAAGTAGACTCTGGAGTTCCTCTCTTTGGATTTTTTCATCAATCAAGTTTTGTAAAATCGGGCTTGTTGATTTTTACTCTTGCCATGTGTAGGCATTGCCAAAGTCAAGCTGCCTGCCATCTACCACCACCATAGGAAGAGCCACCACTGCAGAAATGTTAGGAAGGGAGGAGGGTATAGCTCAGTGGTAGAGCACGTCCTTAGCATGCACATGGTCCTGGGTTCAATCCCCAGTACCTCCATTTAAAAAAAAAAAAGGAAAAGAAATGTTGGGAAGGACATAATGGGAAGCCAATGACAATCCTTCACATTGAATAAATTTGGTTTTTTAAAAAACTCATCACATCTTCATTATTTTTTCATTTTACCCTCATCTATGAGAAATGGGAATTAGTGTCTTAGGAGAAATAGAAATGTCCAATGAGGATAAACAAACAAAAAATGTCCTATGAGGAAAAAAATAATAAAATTCTGTGCCTGTGACTAACTTGATGAAAAATTGTTGGACATTGTTTTGAGTGGAACCCCTTGATAATCCTAGTAATAAATCTCCCATTTTTTAAAAGCAGTTGCATAACAGGTTGTTGTGAATGCCTACCATGCTAGGCAGAGTGCTGGGCTTTTCAGCAGGAAAGGGGCATGGCTAAAGAGATTCCAAATGCAAAACCCAAGTTATCTATCCTTTGATGAACTGTCCTATGCTTGGTTCCACCCCACAGTTTCAACCTTTTCTTTTGCCTATTTGTTAGGTGAGTTCTTACCTTGCCCAGTGTTGATGGTTCCGTGTTGACGGGTGAAAGTTTTCAGAAGCTACCTCTCCTCCAGCTCTTGCCTCCCAACTGTCAGAGGGGAAGCTACATCCCATTTTTATAGACCAGTGTCTCTCGGAAAAGTCATCAGACATGTAGGGACATAATCCAACTGTGCTGATAAGGGTGGCAAGACACAGGCTGACTTCCAAGATCAGCACCTCTAATGGTTTTGGTATTTGTCAATGTCTTTCTGAGAGATATTCAGGGTTCTTGGAATTCTTTTGGGGAGGATGGCAGGCCAAGTGTCTGTCCCTTTCTTATTTTAAACCTTCACAGGCCAGTTATCTTTGAGCCTTGTGGTTCCTGGGTGAATAGCAGAGTCGAGGGGTCTGTCATTGTGGCAAGTGCCAATCTGATGAGAGCCCTGTGTTGCCGGTGCCAGGCCCTGGGCATAGTCAGCACTCAGCACTGAGTGACAAGCCCCCCATCATCAGCCCATGAGTGACTGAGCAGGAAGAGCTTGGGCACTGGAGTTAGGAAGTTCCAGGTTCAGATCCTGGTGGGCCACTTGCCAGCTGTATCCCCCTTGCCAGTGACTTAATCTCTCTGAGCTTCCATCATCCTCTGTCATTTATTTCTTCCACAAGCTATCAGAGCTGCCAGGTGCTCTGGATATAGGGACTGGCAGAACCCAACACGGTCTCTGTTGGTGGAGAGCTTTCAATTTACTGAGGTTTACTGAGACCAACAGACGTTAATGAAGTACTTCAATGTGCACAGTCATTTACTGAGGGCCTAGTGATGAAAGGGTGTGCTCTGGTGGAAGGGACCTTAGTTCTGAGAGAATATGGGGTTCACAGGGGTCCTCCTTGTGGTGTGTTATGTGAGACTTGATGTCTGAAGGATGAGTAGGTGTCATTTGGGTGATTGTTGATGTGGAACAGCATCCAGGGAGAGGGAAAAGTGTTCACAGGCTCTGTGGTCAGTGCTTGGTGAGTTTGGGGCATTCACCTCCCCTAGGAATAGCTTGTTGGGAAGAGTAGAGGAGGCAGATAAAAAGCTTAGCACAAAAGTTGACACAAAATAAAACTCTTAATACATGAGTCTGGGTTAGGAATTCAGTTCAAATCTGCCTTCAGTAACTGGATTAGATGGTCCCTGTCTGTTGGGTTTCATCAGCACTCAAGCCACGTGAAATTCCCATGCACTCATCTATTATTCACTGCCCACGCTGGGCAGCACTTGTTCCCCATGACATACTCACCCCATCCCATGCTTCATGATGAAGGCTCTGGGTCCAACTGCACTGGGTAGAAGCATCATAGTGAGCCCTCTTCTGGAGATTCTCTGAGTGTATTAGCCTGTCAAGGCCCCTGAGAAGTCCCCCATAAAGGACCCTTGTGCTCTTGTTCATTCCTATTTTGCCACAAATACATATTGTACCAGGCACTGTTCCTGGAGGGGGTAGAGTGGTGTACACCCCGGACACGGTCCCAGCCCTAATGGAGCTGATGGTCTGGTGGGAGAGACTGACATTCCCCAACCTATCCCACAAATGAATGGATGATCATGGATCAAACTCCCAGGGAAAGGAAGTTGGTTCTGGGAGCTGCACTGGGTTTGGGTGGAGCCTCTGGAAAGTGCTCATGACAGTCACAGGCCTGGCCCTCCCCTATACTACCATTTCCGAGTTTAGAAGAACCTAGATGTCCTTGTAAACATCATTATCACCTGGTGGGGTTGTAAAAAGTTTTAATTCTTGGATCCTCCCTTCCCCAACTCTTTAATACTTTAATAAATAAGGGTTGAGGTGAAGAAATTTGCTTTGAAAAGCCTCCACAGGTGGTCCATGCAAGTGGCCCAGATGTGAGAACTACTAGTCTAGTCCATTCCACACCCTTGTTTTTGGCAGATGAGAACACTGAGTTCTAGAGAGAGGAGGTCATGTGCCTCAGGACACCAAGGAGTCCAACTGATTTAGGATTTGAACTCAAATCTTCTTACTAGATATAAAACTATCTCCCTGAAACCCACTTTTTCTTTTGCAGGGGAGAGCTGGGGAGATGGGATCTTTAGTGAGTTCTTTCCGATCCCTGAAGTAGTGTGACACTCTCAGTGACCCTTGGCATGTGTTCCTGCATACATTCATTCAGCAGATATCACCGAGCACTTTCTCTGTGCCAGTGACTTTGGGAGGCTGTGGGGATCAGGCAGGGGACAAGACACACAGGTACTCCACGGAGTTCACACCTTAGTGGGGGATCCTGATAATAGGTTGATTTCTGATAGTGATACGAAAACAAAGATGGTGGAGAGAGGGAGTGGGTTCCCTTTGGACAGGGTGTTGAGTAATGAATGACATTTTATCCCCAATGTGGGTGATATGAGGGATCCAGCCATGTAGACATCCGGGGGTTGGAAAGTACAAAGAATCTGGCGTGGACAAGAACTTGACTAGTTTAAGGGGTGGGAGGAAGGGAGCTTGGCTGAAGGTAGAAGAAACTCCCCTGAGAGGCAGGTATAGAGATTTCTTTCTGTTCTGGAAACCTGTGAAACAAGTATGAGCCTATGGCTTGAGACATCCTCAGTGCTACTCTGTGGTAGGGACTTTGTTTTCAGGGTGACTGGAGGGTGGGGATTTTAAGCATGGTTGTTAACATAGATTACTCAGCCCCCTTTCCTTTCCCTAACTGCCCAGGGGTGAGGCTTGGATGGTGTCGGTAGCCTGCTGTGGTGCTCATTTGTTTTCAGGATTGTCCAGTCTCTAGCCCAGGCTCCTCCTCCCCTGTTACCTCATTTAATGGCTCCCCAAATTCCAGAGCCTATTCTCTGGGTCTCAGGCTTTTTCTATATTTATCTGTTGAGTTCCTAGCACTCGGTGTTTCGTGATTTTGGATGTCCTGTCTGACCATGCTGTGATGTTACCGCAGCTTGGGGTGGAGATGATTCTGACTAACGGGATGGTTACTGCCTGGGGCGAGAAGTGAGGTGGAAAGTGGGGCTTGGGCTGGGTCCCTGCCTTCAGGTGGGCTCAGCATTTTGCTGCAGGGCCCTCTCCAACTGCCATGCAGTCCTCGCACTGTGAACCTCAGCTGCGGTGCCAGTGACCAAAGGCCCCATTTTGGGCTTTGCTGAAATGTCAGATGCATAGAACAAATGACAGTTGACCTTTTCTCAGAGGGCAGGGCTGAGGCAGAAGCTATTCACGATGATAACTAGAAGACAAAATCCAGCTGTCCTGGGTCTTATTTTTCTTGAACACCTGAGGGAAATGGAATGATCTTTTGGGTGGCATTTGTGACACCTGTTGGTGGGTGTGACCTTTGATGTCAGTGCCTCCAGTGGTTCTCTGGACCCAAAGAATGAACCCAGCCCTGGAGGTTGGGAAGGGGTACATCCGGGAGGTGGCCTCTGATGGCCCTTGGGGCTCCCAGTTCTTTGTCTGGCTCTCTCCTTAAACCTTAGGAGGTGGGGCAGCCTTTGATTTCTGCTAATCCAGGATGCACGTGAAGCTATTTTATGCAGGTGTGGTTTATCAGGCTGGGCATGAGGACGTGCTTGTTCCCAAGCTCTAAGTGATTTGACCTGCTGATTCTTGAAAGAGAGAGTCCTTTCAAGGCTGGCCACAGCTTGGCTAGAATCACAGGTGCAGATGATAAGGCAGGTACCAGTTCTTACTGACTTCTGTGTGAGGAGGTCTTAACAGACCTGGCTGAGCCGTGGGTGACCTGGTCAGCATCAGGATCTTGACCTTTCATAGGTGTTTCTTTACTGACATGCACACCCTTGTGTGCACATTTATATGTTTATCTGCGTAGAAGCTTGTCTATGTCATCTAGTCTCCTGGAACTCATCAATCATGTGTGGCTTTCCTGCCCATTTCTTTCTCTGGTGTAATCAATCTCAGATCTCTGCCAATAGGAGGAATTCACAGGGGCCTCTTGTGGGGAATTTGTATCCCTGAACACTCTTAAGTTGCTTCTGAAGTGTGGGTTAATTTTCATTTCTTAGAATACATCTCTTTCATGAGATTTTCAGTGGGCTGTGGATTTATCAGAGGTGAACAATCAGTGTTCTAGGAGGAGGCAAAGTTTCTGTGCACAGGCTTTGGGGCTAGACAGACCTGGATGTGGTCCTGGCTCAGCTATACTGTTGTGTGCCCTGGGGATGTTAGCCAACCTTTTTGTGCTTTAGTTTCCTCATCCATAAAGTAGGGATAGTATTGTACCTATCATAGGGTTGCCATGGGGTTTAAATGAGGTGAAATATGTCAAGCAGTTCGCACCAGGCTTGGCATATGTGAGTATTCCATAATTTACTATTATCATCATTTATTATTACAGCAGTTATTTTCAGATTTTTTTGTTGCCCACCTTTCAAATTTTATACCATTTTCCTAGACTTTGACGACTGATTTACATCTTGTTTGCTACAAGAAAATATGGATTTGGGGGTTATGTTTCTTTACCAAAAAAAATGGATTCTTTATAATGCTTTTACCAGAATGAAGGCAGGTATAAATACATTTTATTGTCACTGAAGTTTTTATTTTCAATGGGAGGATAGAGTTTTCTTGACACATTTTACTACAACTATACATGTGAATAAACCTTGTCACAAATGCTGAAGAGGTTTCCAAAGGCTAAGTATTTACTTTAAGCCACGTTACCAGGTATCTCAGTTTTGGCGCTGTTCCTTTTCCACCCATTTGCCCCACAGACGTCAATGTCCAGTGTTAGGCCTGTGGTCTCTGCTTTGTAAGTCAAAGAGGGGCTTTTCATTCATACCCAGAGGGGCTACCCCTTGTTTCTGTTGTTTTTCCATCTGCTGATTTACCATCCACCGGCTACACATTGATGCTAGTGGGCACCCTCTTCTGAAAGTGCAACAAGTTGGCCCCGTATTTAGCTGCAGGTGTCCCTTGCACGTGGATTCAGCCAGCTTGGGTTTTACATGGGGAAGAACTAGCTTTCTGAGAGAGGGTCATGTCGTGGAAATCACACTGAAACTTGAGTCACGAATCTGGGGCCACAACCACCAAACTCCTATTAATGAGCACTCAGAAAAAGCTTTCCACTCTTACAACCACCTGTCATCGTTCTCATCGGTAGTCACATTACCATCACCCACGTCCCAATTTAGAGATGAAGAAACTGTGGCCCAGAGATCTTCTTACTCCTCTACAAAACTGGCAGGGCTGGGATTCAAGCGCAGGTGTGCCTGAAAGCAAAGCCTTGATGTAGGATATGTTATTTGTCTTCTTGTGCCGCTGGTCTCTGAGATTCTGGAGGGCTGGCCTGTCTTCCTCATCTTGTACATCCTCGTAGCCACCTTGTGCAGGTAATGGTTGAGATGGAAGTAGTGGAGGGCCTCACCGATGAGGTGATTTCTAAGTTGACTTTAAAGGATTAAAAAAAAAAAACCACCCCAGGCAGTGTGAGAGGAAGATGGAGAGGGAACGGCTTGGACAAGCCTGCGGTAGGGAAGATCTGGTGTGTCTGAGCGACTTGCAGACCAGTGCAGCTGAGGAGGGTGGAGGGCTGGCCTGGGCCAACTCAGGGAGAGCCTTGTGGGCTGTGACGAAGACTGTGGATTTTCTTCTGAGTTGGATGGGAAGCCGTTGGAGGTTTCTTTTTCCCTTTCTTTCTGGTTTTTAAAAAAATTCTTTTAGGGGGCAGGGGATAGGTAATTAGGTTTGTGTATTTATTTATTAATTAAATGGAGGTACGGGGGATTGAACCCAGGACCTTGTGCATGCTAAGCACGTGCTCTACCACTGAGCTATACACTCCCCTCCACTGAAGGGTTTTAACCAGGAAGTGACATGATCTGGTTTATGTTTTGAAAAGGTTATTCTGGCTGCTATATGGATTCTAGACGGGAGGGGTAGAGTAGAAGCAGAGAGACTAGGGAGAAGGCAGTTGGACTAATCCAGGTGAGAGTGAGTTAGAAAGTAGGACCAAGCGTTGGACTAGGAGTGGAGGAATCAGAGACTTTAGCCAGGCAATGGTGGTATTTGTTGTCAGTGGGGAAGCGTGAGAGTCTTCCGTGTTCTTCCTTTTGGGCCCCTTTCTTTCTTCCAATGAATTTCCCCCCATTCTTCAGGTTATCATCCCAGTTATCAAAACATATCCATCCTGTGTTCATTTCCCTCAGCATTCTTGGTTATTGATAGCCTCTCTCCTGGGTAACTCAATGCCTTGACGCCTTGGAGCACAGAGTTTCCTCAGAAGCCCCACTTCAGGGATTAGAAGGTGGAACTAAGTGGAGCAGAGATCCATTGTAATCAGAGGAGCTCCCTTGTCATCTGTTTGATGTATCAGGTTTCTTCGTAAGCTTTTATTTGAAGAAATGGATCATTAGCTTGAAAAATTTAAAGATCACTTCTTAAAAAGGTGTATTTCTTTAAGAAAATCTTCAGGAGTGATGCCACTGGGGAAGACCTTAGGCCACCAGAGCAGGTGAGTAGAAGAGATGTTTTGGGCTGTTTGATCCCCAGCTGAGCTTAGAAGCTCAGTTGGGGAAGGGGGAGGCCATATGGGGTGGAGGGAGTAGGAGGATGGTCTTTGGAGCCAGTGTCTTGACTTCCAGCATCAGAAGTGGTGCTACCCTGGCAAATGGGGGTACACACACCCTATCAGGCAGCATTCAGTGTTATTGTAAGGGTCTAATGGGATAACAGAGGAGAGTATCTGCAGACTGTAAAGTAGGTTGCATCTGATAAAGTCATGGGAGGGGAATGGGGGGCTTCTGTGGTGGGAGAGGCTCTCTCATGCTTGGACAGGTCATTTCTGCTGAGAAGCAAGCCAAGGCCTGCCCAGCTTTCTCCAAGGTCCTGAGGAAGCCTCTATTCAATTATTTTGTTATCAGTATCAATCGGGTGCCAAGCAACGTGGGAAAATTCTGGACTTGGGGTAAGGAGTCACATTTCCTCTGGGAAAGTGTCTCCCAGCCTCCACCTCATCTTAGGGGTGTCAGACACATCAAGGGCTAGGGGACTTTACAAGGCCAAAGTGCAGGGCAGTCCTGCCCTCTTGCCACAAGACCTCTTGACAGCTCATGCACTGGGGGTCCTGTTGGGGACTTTTCCTTCAAGGTGAGACTTGTTGTTCATATTTATAAGGCAGATGGGAAGTCATGTAGAGAACTCACAGCATGGTTTGCTCTAGGCTCCATCCTCCTACAGGATGGGGACCCTGCACCAGACCAGGAGGGCCCCTCCATGGTTAGGGCTGCACAGTAGAGAACTGGCCTCCAGGAGGCCTCCCCAACAACTTCTCTGGTTTCAGAGGCCAGCTGGGGTTACTGGGCTGCTGACCACTTGTGCACTCCCAAGACACAGACCTTTATCACCTCCATCCTGCCTGTGGTGGGGATTTTATCACAATCCAAAGTTTCTCCTTGTTTGCCTTTTTCTGGGGCTAGGCCTAACCTGCTGTGGGCTTTGGCAGGTGCCAGGTGTGGGAGGGGACATCTGTCAGCTTTGCCATCTCTCTACCCTTGGCAGCCATGGAGCTGTTTACAGTTTGGACTGCAAAGCCCTCCCTCTGGTGCTTGGTCTGTTCACTGGCCTGCTCTGCCTGGGCCACATGAGACTGGGATCGTGGTGGGGAGGGGGGCTCCTGGTTCTCTCCCTCATGACACTGCTCTTGGGGCAGATGAAAATCAATTCTGCTGCCTGCCAGGCCTTTTGGGGTCAGGGGAGCTCTGAGGGGCACCTGTCTCACAATCACTCACCGGCTCCCAGCTCCCTGCTTGGGGGTCTGGCTGCTTCCCCCTGTACTCGGGGCCTCCCAAGTATCTCTGGCTCCTGTGGTCCCCCATTTCTCAGGGACCCCACTACTTCTCTTCCCTGCTTCCTTCCTCTTTCTCCCTTTTTTTTGTGATGTGTGCCTGTTATTTATTCATTTTTTTCTTCTTTTTCAGTTTTATTAGGTAGAATTATTACAGTTCGAGTGCACATATACATTATATTGCATGTCCTCTTCCTCCCTCTTGAGCAGGGAACCTTTCTGGTGGGTGCAGATTCCTCACGTCCTTTCTACTCCCCTCTCAGGGCCTGGGCTTTTGAAGCTCAAGCCCTTTCTCCATTTCTGAGGAACCTCCCTTCCCTGAGACACTGAACACAGAACTCGGAATACCCCTCTGAGGGGCCAAGGGGAAACTGGAACTATCAGGGAGAAAAACCCTTCATTTAAACATTCCAAAACAGCCATGCCCCCTCCCAGAACCCCTGAGCAAACTCTGCAAACCAGACTCCTTCTCAAGCAAGAATCATCTTTATTGCAACTAGGATTTTCCACTGTGACTATAGCTGTTCTTTGATTCTCAAGGGTCTGGAGCACTTGTGGCTGAGGGGAGGGACTGGCCCAGTAAGAATGGACTATTTCTCTGGAATGGTCAGCAACAAATAATTCTGTTGGATAGAAGCAGGGAGATGTGCCCCATCTGTCCTCACCACACACAAAACAGCCTCTCCCTGAGGCTGCTCCTGCCATCCCCGAGAGGGGCTGTGTGTCCTAAGGATGCACCGTACCCTGGTGACAAGAGGGCAGAGTCAGGGACCAACTGGACAAGGGGATAGACTGGAGGGAAAAGAGGGTCTTGGGAATGTTTGTGAGGGAAGGAACAGGCCAGTCTTTGGGGCTCTTCCTGAAAGCCTGTGTACCATGGGGCCTCTCGTGTTTCTGTAGCCTTAGAGTTTGTCCTGCTTGAGTCACCCTGAGGTGGGCCTCTCACCCAGCTGGAGCCTTCCACATGCTCCCACCCACAATGCCCAAACCTGACTGTGTTGCTGGAATCCATCTGTTTTCCCTACAAGAATGAGAGCTTTTAGACGGTTCAGGGCCTAGATCTAACTTATTTCTGTCACCCAGCACAGGGCTAGGCACAGAGCAGCCAGTGACCTATATTGACTAAATGAATGAGTGAACGATGAGGGCAGCCATGGCAGAATGTGCAGATTGTGCACTGCCCAACCCTGGGTGGTGTCGTTCATGTAAACTATAGTATGAGTTGTGCATTCTAGAGTTGTATGATATGTAACCAGCACGACAGTGCGAGGCAGCCTAGAAATGAATCAGTGAGTCAGTGAGTGAGACAGTGAGCCTACCCACCCTCTCTCCCCTGGCCTACATAGGTCTGGTTATGAGACTGCTGCTGGGACTATGCCCTGACTTTGTTGTTTGGGGCATTCAGAGCTATAGAGGGGGCCCTGCCCTCCTGGCCCACCTTGCCAGGATTTGTGGCATCATGTCTGGAGCAGCCCCAGCCCCTGTATTACCTGCCAGCCCTGGCCTGCTAGGGTCACCCTGAGCCGACCTCTCCCTAGTAGGGCCACCCTGGGCTGAATCTAGGGGAGGGTCTGAGGGTGGGGGTAGGGGAGTAGCACAGGCCTGGAGCTGGGGTTTTATGAGAGAAACTGCTGCCGTCCCCTCCTGTCTCCTTCTGCACAGTAACTGCTGGTTCTCGAAAGCAGATTTCTAGTGTTTTCTGACTGTCAGGACTGAGAACTGGGAGGATTCGGTCCAGGATTGGACGTAAGCTGGGGGTCCCGAATCTCAGTCTTTGTGTCTGGGATGGTGGGTCACATCCTGAAAAATGTCAGAATCAGTTTCTTGTGTTTGTGAGGGAAGCCCTCACTTCCAGCTTGTGGGGAGAACTATCTTTATCTCTATTTTATAGACAGAGATGACAGGCTGAGAGAGGGCCAGTGGCTTGCCTGAGGTCACACAACCTGGAGATTCTGTCTGACTCTCTCTGCCTTGCCTCTATTGTCCCTTTCTGTGCTGCTGTTTAAGATGGGTATCTTTTTAAGGTGGGAAACAAAGAAATGAAGGGCATCTCTAAGCTCTGCCTTTCCCCATCAGCCCCTTCTCAGGTTCACCCACAGAGGAAGGGAAGAGGGCCAAGGAGGTGGGGTGACTCCGGGGGCAGATTCAGAGCTGGCAAACTCCTCTAGAAGCACCTTCATGGTTCCTCTGCTGGTTTTCTCTGCTCTCTGATCTCTGCTACCTTTTACCTCCCTGTCATTTAGCCCTGGTTCCCATCCTCTGGTGGTTCACAGACAGCAGGCTCCAGAGGCACCAGCCCTGTTCTGGCAGTCGGATCACCTGAGTTCTAGGGTGGTGGGTAGTCAGGGCTGACGGGTACAGGCTTTGAAGTCAGATGAACCCCAGTTGGAATCCTGGCTCTGCTGCCCTGGGCGAGTTTCTCTGCCTCCCTGAGCCTTCATTCCCTCCTCTGTAAAATGGGAAAAGTAACAGCATCAACTTCAAGGAGCTAATTGTGAAGGTGCCCTGTGGAAGGCGCTGACGCTCTCGGTGAGCCCAGGCTCTGGCTCCCTGAGGGATTCTTGGAGCCCCTGCAGCCTCAATGTGCTCATCTGTAAAGGGGGCATCCCACCCTGGATGGCTGTGAGGAGATGGTGACGTAAGGAGGTAAAGGGCTTGCCACATGGAGTGGCTCAGTCGCCTGTAGGACCCCACAGCCTTCTGGTTCTGACCTCCCCGTGTGCCTCAGGAGGCTCCTTCTACGAGGACTTACCTCGGAGGGCTCCATTCGTGCCTGGTCGAAGGAGATGCCCTTGATGTTGGGCAACAAGAGGCCTTGTTCTCTGAGCAGGTCTGGAGAGGGGAGGGCGCGGCTGCTCAGTGCCCTGTGGGCAGGTGTCTGTGGGTGCAGCGTGGGGCCAGGCCAGCTGACCCCTGGCTGCTCCACTGCCCAGAACAGTCAAAGGACTTGGTTCGTCTTCCTCCCTGCTCGGTCCCCCATCGGCCATCCACTCCAGAAAGCCAGGGCTCTAAACAGCTACCCTACCCATTTATTAAAAATCTATCTTAAGGGAATTTTTCTTGAATATATTCAGTAACTATGAACACATTCTTATGCAGATACTCCTCTTAGCAGCATTTTAAGGAATGTTCAATTTGTTGAAGGCTTCTTCGGAATCTATTAATGAATTTTATTCTTCTTGTTTAACTGAGGGAAATGGCTGAAAATGCTGTGCGCTCCCCCGAATGCTAAAATGTTGGCAGAAACAGAAAATGTCTCAGAAAAGGATTAGGAAAAAGTCATTATAAACTGAAGAATTAACCTTAAAACACTAGAAGTCTGGTTATACTAAAAAGAAAATATCCCTTAATTATATTAAAGAAATAACATTCACAAATATACTCATTTATCAAATAAATGAAAAATAATCCTTAGAGTAAGGTTTTGGTAAATTTTAAGTGGAGTAAACTTGGAGAATTGGTCATTTTGCAAATTGAATTTCAAAGAATTATCCACTTGGCCAGTTGACTTTTGGCAAACTGAGTTTCTGAGATTTGATCTTGAGGGTCTAGCATGGGCTACCCCTGCTCCTCCTCTGCTCTGACCAGCCCTTACCCCATGCCATTCCCTTGTCATCGCTCTGGGATCGGGGGAAGATCTGATTCACCCTTGATGGTCTAATGTGTTGTTCTGATCCCATTGCAGCGGGTAGGATGGTGCCTCTGGTCTCCCATCTGTCCTCAGATCATGCAGAGGCCTCCTTACTAGCCTTCCTGCTCCAGCCTCTGGACCCACCTCATTTCAGTCCTCTCTGTGTTGGAACCAGATGACCCTGCCTGCAGCACAGGCCTTCATGAGTCTCTCCCCTGCCAATTCTTTTACCCTTAGGCCACCTCTTACAGGCAGCCCTCCTGTGTTTTCTCAGTGGCTTTGGCCTTACTCTTTTCCATCTTGTAGGGGAGCTTTGGACAGGACTCCAGTGTAAACAGCACACACTGGCATTGTGCAGTCCACTGGCGTGGGTGTTCAGACCCTGCAGGACTATATAGGCTTCCTGGGTCAGGCCTAGCCCCTAGCTCATCTCTTGACCCTCGCCATGGATATCTATAGTCTAGGATCCAAGATACACTTATTGAGTGAGCCACCCATGGTAGGCATTGGTGAAGGTGGGACCCTTTGTCTTCATTCCTTTCTCCCCATCCCAAGTCAGGGTGCATCCTTGCCCACCTGGACTCTGGCTGCTATTACTAGCATTCCCCGCCTCCAGGTGATTCCCCATCCTGAATACAGATTTGCTCGCTTCATGCCCTGAACCGTCCCTGGCTACCATGGGCCACAGAACAGATGGCAAGCCCTTCAACCTGGTCAGCATTTGAGCCCCTGCCTGTTCCTCTGGCCTCACTCTGCAGACATGAGTCCTCGAGTTGGAGCAGGGAAAAGCCCATGTTGGGGAAACAGGAAGCCAGGGTTCTGGACTCAGCTCAGCCAGAGACTTGCAATGTGACCTTGGGTAAGTCACTTAACTTCTCTGGGCCCATCTGAAAGATGAGGAGGCTGAGCCAGGTGATTTCTCAGAGGCAAGTAAGGTCTGAGCTGTTTATCTTACATGTACTTCCTGAGTATCTTCTGGATGGGAGGCACTGGACATGGTGTGGGGGACACAATGAAACAAAGATGGGGTCCCTGCCCTCCAGCAGCTCACCATCTTGTTGGGGACAAGAACAAAGACCAAATAATCATCTGGGTAGATGGGCAATTGTTACACAGACTGCGTCAGGGAGGTGTAAGGAGAGGAGAGTGGTGAGTTCTACGGAGCAGAGGGGCCTGACCAGGCTCTACATTCCCAAAGGACTCACTTTCCACACCCTTCCAACTTCCTGGGACCACTTCCCAACGTCCTGCCGGACCTCTGTTACCTCCCGTCTTCTTCCGCGGAAGGCCAAACTAAGACAAGGGTGTCTGGGCAAAGTTTGATTTTGTCACTGATACCTAAAGTTGGGGGTGACGTCGCAAAAAGTTCAGCTTTCTGGCAAAGATAAAAAATATCTTGCCCTGCTGGCATTTGACTGAGCTGAGGGCTGGCTGCCCATGTAAAGCGGGACATGTCTGCCATAGGCCCTACCTGGGCTGCTTCCTTCAGGTGTGCTACCTTCCTGGCCCCCGCAGGCCCTGGAGTTGGGGGCTGTGGGCTCCACCGCTCTGAGCGCCCTTCCTTGTCTCACTTCCCATAACACTAATCCCCCACCTCCCCCAAGAAGCCCTTCCTCACTCCACTTCTGAGCTCTTGTTGCCACTCGTGGCCTGGGTGAAGAACAGGAGGGCACACCCACCCCTCCCCACCCTCCTCACTGGCTGTACCCCAGATTTCAGATTTCACCCTCCTCCTGCCTGGCACATGGGCAATTCTTAACCAGTCCCAGGGGACAAGACAAGCCACCTCTGCACAGAGCCTCGGGCATGGTTGATGCACACGGTATGTGGGCATGAGGAGAAACACAGTGGGGCTCACTGTTATGATGGGGCAAAAACCTCTTCAGAAGCTCTAAGAGAAGGGCCTCCAGACATTCCTCCTACAAGAGATGAAAGGGGAACAGGAAGGTCGCTTCAGCTGGGTTGGCAAATTCTGGTCACGGGAGTGGGAGGGCTCCAGTACACAGGTGCCCACATTTATTTTGTTCACTCATATCCTAAGTACTTAAGACAAGACTGGCATATCGTAGACACATAGTAGTAGCAAATGCAGTAAATATTTAAGTGTACAGAAGAATGAAGCAGACACGTTTAAGTTCTGGGGTTTTCCTCCACCCCAGGGGCATGGGGGCTCTAGGGCAAGCTATCACCCATGGAAAGCGACGGAGGCTTTCAACCCCCTACACCAATGACTCAGGGCCTTTTTTCAGGCCTGCTGGTGGGGACTTCAGGACCACGGGGAGTCCGAGGGTAAGGAAAGAGACTCACCTGCTTTGCAAGGCCGGGGGGTAAAGTCCCAGGGTGACTGTGATGCTACTAGAGAAAAGAGATCACCCTTTAGGTCATGGCAGCTGCTTGGGGGTTACAACTGTCGGTGAGCTTCAAGTCACAATACACCTTCCCCGTCTTTCCTTCCCTCCTATAAACTACTCCATTCAACTTGCAGCAAGCTTGGAAACTTGCACCCCGTAACCACACTCGCCCCACCACCCTTCCCTCCCCCGTCAGCCATCTTATTTTTTCTGAAAATCCCAAACCTAAAAAAACCACATTACCTGTTTGGAGAGAACTGGAGTTTTAATTCCTGATTTTTTGAGAAAAACACAACCCTTGAAAGGAGTTTCTATGAGGAGTTGAAATGAAGTCAGAACAGGAGAGGAATTTATGTTCCATCCGGAGGGATTTCCTTCCCCCTACCCTCTGTGAATACTTGTCCAGGCCTTGCCCCTCTCACCTGGTCCACTCCCCTGGCCCCAGATGCTGGTTCACGGGTGTTCAGACAGTGAATGTGTGGGTGTTGCCATGGGAGAGGGCCCTGGTGGGTGCTGGGTGCTCCTGGAGGGCAAGGGGGGGCCGGGCTGGGTACAAGGTGGCAGGAGAAGCTCGGCTTAGCCGAGGGAAAGCCTTTTACAGTGAGTCTTTTGGCTGTAGAATCACCTGCTGGAAGCCAGAGGACCCCTTGGTTTCCGGGGGGTTGTTTCTGAGCCTCTATAATTCGTAAGTCACCTTATAAACCAGAAACCAGTCTTTTTACCACCAGCCAGAGATGACTGATCTCTAGGCCACAGAATCGTGCCAACTAAGATCCCAGGGTCCTGTTGTAATACCACGTGCTCCTAGGCTCACTTGTGGTGGGGTGACCCCTCCCCCCCCATCTCCTTATCTGAGGCCCTGTCCCAATTTCAAGGTCCATAGAGTGGGAAATAGGAATTCCAAGAGGGCTCAGAATAGAGAGGTCAAGATTTTGAGGGAGCTGTATTTCCCCAGAATTCCTCCCTCTCTAGCTTGGGTCACCTCTCTCAGGGAGCAGAGAACACAGACACATTTAGCCCTCTGTGAACTCTGTTTCTTTAATCTTTCCCCTGGTTTTGTGGGCAAGGGCTTTCAACACAGCCATCTCCAGGGGAGACAGTCAAGGGCACTGAACAGAGGATGCTGGAGGCAAAACCCTATAGTTGCTAAAGAGGTCCTTGGGGGAGCACCGGGGGCCGAACTGAGGGGAGCTGGTGTTAAAGTATTTTAATATTCTCACAGCCGGCGCAGCTGTTTGGGTGTGAACTGATGGAATATTCGCAGATGACTTGGCAGTGAGGTTTGCCACTGCCCTCTTGTTACCCTGTCTCAGTCAGCTGGCCCTGGAGGGGCCCTCAAGTGGACCCAGGCCCCCTGGGGAATAAAGAACTTTGAGGCTTACTCACCCAGGAAACTGAGACGGAGGCGGTGTTGCCGGGGCCCAGCAGCACCAAGGAGCCCGGCTGGACGACTGCAGCTGTGTGGCCATCAAGGTGGACAGTCGGAGCATCAGGGGTGCTGACAGTCAGTCCCACACTCCCTCTGGACTGATTAGGAGTCTAAATGAGGTTAAAGCGGAATGGTACATGCCAGGACAGAAGATGGAGTTCCTCAGCCCCCAGCTTGGAGGAATGGGAACAAGACTGTCTTAGGAGTCAGGGTGTCTGAGTTTTCATTCTAGCTTTGCAGCAACTTGCTGTGTGACCTTGGGAAGGTCACTTACCCTCCCTGAGCTCCTTTGAGTTAAGATTACATCCTTCTTCTCTGGGCACGCATAGCAGGTAAGAGCATAGATTTTGGAGCCAGAATCTAGCTCTACTCTTACACACTGTGTGGCCTGAGACAAGTTTCTTCATTTCTCTGTGCCTCAATCTTCATGCTTATAAAATGGGGATACTAATTGCATAAATGAGTTAATTTATGTAAAGTGCTTAGAATGGAACCTGGCATCCAGTCATGCTGTTGTTACCTATTGTGGTTACTGTTACTATTGTTTGTTCATCTGGTGCCCTATTCTCAGAGCCTTTGGAGACAGAACATTGAGCACGGATTTTGGAGTCTGGGACTGACTTCAAATCCTGGATCCACCACTGACTGAGCAATGTGAGCTCGGGCAAGTGAATTCACCTTGCTGAGCCTCAGTTTGCACCCTTATAAAAGGAGGGTGAGAGGACAGGCTTTGCAAGGATTTTGTCAACACAGGGGTACGGGCCTGGTACCCAGCTGCTCACTACATCTACCGCATGCCCCTCCATCTGCCTCAGGAGGTGTGGCTCAGCAGGGTTGGGGTTTTGTCCCATAGTGAGTGATAGTGGCAGCCACAGGGCCTGTCACCCAGATAGGGCAGTGAGCTACGGGAATCATCTCCTTAATCCTCACAACACCTGTGAAGAATGGGTGGTAATTTCCAGGGTCCACAGTAGGAAAGTCCAGCCAAATGGAACACGCCTCTGTGGCCCAGTCCTGTCCCCCATTCCAGAATCTATCCTGAGATCCTGGCTGAGGTGCCAGGGGAGAAGCTGGCAACACACCCACCTTGGGCCCAGGCTCCAGCTCTCTCAGTGACAACAGCTGAATGAGGTCGGCAGCCTGGAAGAAGGGCAAGGTGGGTGTTGGCCTTGAGAATCCTGCAGGTCGGTTCTGAGCAGGCTCGTGGGGGTGTCATTGGTGTTCAATGACATGTAATTGTCCCCAACTGAATGTACCACCGGCACACCACTCAGTCCCAGCATGGGAGGAACCATTCACTTGGCTTTTCATCATGATTTATCTGGAAAGATTGACTTTTTATGGTTTCAATGATTTCCCCCCCTCAGCATTTTACTGTGAAAATTTCCACACATGCAGTAAAGTTGAAAGAATTTTATAGAAAACATTTATAACCTCATCACCTAGATTCTTCTATTAGCATTTTCCTTTACTTGCTTTATCATATTTGTATTCATCTATAAATGCGCCATTGATTTTTATTTGTTTGTTTGTTTTTGATTTTTTGTTTTGGGGGGAAGAGGTAATTAGGTTCACTTATTTATTCATTTATTATTATTATTTTTAGTGGAGGTACTGGGGGTTAAACCCAGGACTTTGTCCGTGCTAAGCACATGCTCTACCACTGAGCTATATACCCTACCCACTTCCATTGATTTTTGAAAATCATAAATCATTATAGAAAACACTACACAAATGTATACAGTAAAAATTAAAAGTCCATCCCAATAATTCTTTCCCTTTTTCCCTAAATCGTATTCTCAGGGCTAACCATTGTTGACATTTGGGAGTATATCCTGACAGACTATTTTCTACACACATATAAGCATGAATAGATGGGGACATTCTAACCACAAGGTCCTACACCTTGTTTGTTCCTTTCAACATCAGTACATATAAAACAGCCCCATTCTTTTAAACAGCTGCATGTATTCTGCCTTATATGACCATAACATGACTTATTTTACCAATTCCTTATCGATAGACACCTAGGTTAACTGTATTTTTCACCCTGTAACAAGTGAAGCTGCAAAGAACACCCTTGCACATATGCCCTCACCCACTGGTGTAAGAATTTTTGTAGACATGGAATCACAGGGTTTATTTCTAATTGTCTCAGAGCTGCTACACCTGTGTGGAGGGGCGGGAACAGTGTGGTGAGGCAGGAGACCTGGCTCCAGTCCTGATCTCACTTGCTGGGTGACTTGAGAGTCACTATTCCTGTCTGGGCCTTGGTTTCCTCATGTGAAAAATGGAGCAGTCACATTGGCTCTCTTCCAGATATGGATCTTGGGATTTCATATTTCAGTGTTTACTGAGCACCCACTGTGTGCCCTTCATAGAGTATATGGCTCATAGTCCCTGTCCTCAAAATAGGGGAGACATGAACACACAAAGTTAAATAAATGAGCACACACAGAATACACATCTGTGTGTATGTGTGTGTGTGTATACATATATATACATAAACTTGACTCATGCATGCATACACAGTGTAATCAATGTTTTGAAGGGAAAAAAACAGAAAGAGAGACGGTGGAGAGAGAGAGAGAGAGAAGGCTTACTTCAGATATTTAGATGTGGTCAAGGGGGGGCTCTCTGAGGTGATGACATTTACACTGAGACCAACAGTGGAGAGGGGTGTTCCAGGCAGGGAGACCAGCATATGCCAAGGCCCTGAGGTGAGCACCAGCTCAGCCTGAGTGGCTGGCGTGTAGTGGGTGAGGTCACAGAGCTAGAGAGGTGGGCAGGGGCCAGATCATACAAGGCCCTGGGAGCTGCAGAGAAGAGACTGGATTTTATTCAGAATGTGGTGAGGAGCTGCTTGGGGCTTCTGAGCAGTGATCTATCTGGTTTCCCCTCATTTGATCCCCTCACCAACCCTGGGAACTTGTTCTCCTTGGAGACTTCTGTGTGTGCACCTCCTTGTCACCAATGAGGCCACCTCCTCAGAGATGTCTTCACCCACTACTGTGTCCAGGGTAGCCCTCTCACCTCCACCAGTCACTTGCTGATCCATTGCTCTGCTTATTATAAATAAGATAAATTATTTTATTTATCTGACCATTTTCCTCTTCAGTTTCTATTCCTGCAGGAAACTTTGATCTCTGCAAGGGCAGGGACCCTGTCTGCACAGGGCATGGCACACTGTAGGTCTTCGGTACATATTTGCAGCATAAATGTTACAGCAAAGGGGCCTAGGTGTTCAAGGAAGTCTTCCCAGAGGAGGGAACTTCTAAATTGGGTTCTGAAGGCTGAATAGGAGTTTTCCAGGTGAAGTTGAGATCGGGCAAGTGACTTACCTAGAACCCACCCAGAAAGGCACTTCTGCCAGCTGGGCCTTGGTTTCTTCATGTGAAAAATAGAGCAATAAAGTTATGTACTCCCCTTCCTCAAGCACTCACCACGGGATCCTGGGAGTTCACATGGATTTCCTTGCTGGTGTAGAGGCAGGACAGGATGTCATTGTAGGTTCCCAGTGGAAAGGCCAGGTCTGCCATGCTGCCCTGGGTTAATTTTGGGAGGGGCCATGGGGGCAGGTGGTCAGGCCTTGGGGCTCTCTGGGCTGGGCAGCAGCGGGTCACAAGCTTCAGAAAAATGGAAGAAGGAGAAATTTAGTGGGAATATCCTCCCCAACCAAAAACTGGTTGCAGTTAATATATGGAGGGCTCACTGTGTGCTAAGCACAGTGCTGAACATTTATGTGTGCAATCTCATTTCAACCTGACAACAGTGCCATGGCATGGAAACTATTATTGTCACCATTTGATAGATGAGGAAACTGAGGCCCAGAGAAGGGAGGTGACTTTCTCAAGATCCTACACATGCTGAGAACCTATGAACTATGCTTCCTTGCTTTGCCCCCATGTAACCTCATTCCTTTCTCTGTGCCTTTGTTAACACCTCTCTTTCCTATCCACTCAAATCCCCCATCCTCCTGACCCACCTCCCACCATTCCATGGAGGAGCAGGGCAGCCAGCCTCGTCCCTTCTCTGGGCCTCAGTTTCCACATCTGAGAGGTCCCTTCCAGCTGGGCGTTACACATGGTCCTGCTGCTTCTGAGCCACTCCCTCACCCTCTGTTGGAGCCTAATTCTCACTCATGGGACACGCAGCCCCTTGGCCTCCTGCTCTCCAGGGTTGAGCGGGATTCCCTGGGCTCAGCACGAGCTCCAGAGGGCAGGGCCTGCTGGGTCTTTCCTTTCTTCTCCGTTCCCTGCTCTCTCCTCTTTCGCCTCCCAATTCTTTTGCTTGCTCCTCCTCCTCTTTGTGCCTCCTTTCCACAGAAGCCCCACCTCATGTTCCTCTTTGCCCAGCCTCCCACAGACCAGTGGATGTCCCCCAAGGCTCTGCCTGGCCAGGGGGCTGGCTCACCCTGACTTTCATCAGGATGGCCTCCTCTGTGAACTCCGTGGTAATGACATAGTACTGGAAGTCTTCCAGGCCCGAGCTGGCTGGGGCTACAACAAAGAAATGAAACTGGGGCTCAGCCTCCCTGGGGGATGGATGGAAGGGAATGGGGAGGTTGCGAAGCAGGGAGAAATTCGTTCTCCCTCTCTGCTTATCTTTAAGTTCCTTGTGGGCTGGGCCTGTGCTTCTTGTAACAACATTATGGCCATAACTCTGTGCCAGGTTATATGCATTGCAATGGTTCTCTGTGGGCCTATGATTAATCCCATTTTACAGACTGTGAAACAGGTTTGTGGGGAGAACCGAGGTCATAGTGCTCTCTTTTCCCTCCACTAGGAAGTAGTGCCTGGCACACAGTGTGGGAGACAGCAGATAAGCGTCTTCCCTGACCAGGAGCTATGTACACAGAGTGCTGTGTAACAGGTCTTTCAGCAGCAAGTTGAGCAGGGTTGTGGCCAGGGGGCACACCTGGAAGGGAGGCACGAGGGGGTTGTTACTGAGGCCGAGGTGAGGTCAAGGGGCTGTCCCTTGGGGTCACATCTCTCAGGAGGGTGTGTGGGGGTGAGCAACTTACTGTCTTCTGCAGGAGGAAGGGCAATGCCTCATCCAGGACATCTGTCACCATCGCCAGAGCTTTGTTCACCAGGAGGGGGTCTATCCTAGGGACACGGGAAAGCAGGTGGGGCCTGAGACACCATAGAGAGACAGGCCAGAGCTGGGAGTCCAGGGCAGGGCTGAGGAGAGCCCCAGTGGGCCTGTGTAACATGGAAGCTCAGGGTGACTGCTTCCTTCCTCGCCTGGTATCCCTCTCCTCTCCTCTCCTCTCTCCTCTTCCCCACTTTCCTTTTCTGCTTATTTTTTTTCCCCCTTCTTTCCTTCTTGCTTTCTTTCTTCCTGCCTGTCTTCCTTCTCTTTATTTCTTCTTGATTCTCCCTCTCTGCCTGTCTGATAAAGTTCTCTGGGATTTTTAAGGAGGGAGTGATCACACCTGGCAGTGGAAGTCAATGGAAGGCTTCCTGGAGGAGGTGGCTTTTGTGTTGGGTATATTTCATAGGTAATGGCCACTTTATGCTGCAGGTTCTGTGCTAAGTGGCTCCCATGGGTTAGCTCATCTGTTCCCCGCAACCACCCCAAGCTGGCTGGGCTCTGTGAGTGATCCCGTTTATTCGTGAGGAAACTGAGGCTCCTAGAAGTCAAATAGTTTGGCCAGGGGTCCCAGTGTTAGGAAGCAGACAAGCCAAGATTTGACCTGGGTGGATGTACACTACAACCATGGCATTCAACATGGAGGCAGGAGATGCTGATGGGTGGTGTGTACAGCTGGTGGCCTTGGAGATGACCCTGTCACTGACACCCTTGGTCACTCTAGACAACTTAGGCTGGGGAGAGGCAGCCCCAACCTGGAGTCTCAGTGAAGGGCTGAGCAGCAGGAGCGGCACAGGAAGGCCTGCACCTGCAGTGGAAGCGCAGGAGTAGAGGTGGGTACTCACTGCTCCAGCACCTCAATGCTCAGGTATCCTGGTGGGGTGTGGCACTCCTCGAAGGCCACGCTGGTCTTGTTCCCCGTCTGCTCTAGCCATACCCCAATGTGGATATTCTTGATGACTTTGAGCTCCAGGATCCTGTAGGGGCAGGGTGTCTGGGCAGGCTCCAAGCCACAGTCCAAGACTGAGGCCAAAAGTCACAGGCTGGTGGCCCATTGTTGCCTGGAGGGCTCCAATGAAAAACTAGGAGAGTTCATTAAAAATGTAGAGTTCAACCTGTGGAAATTGTAAAAGATCTGACAACTCTGGGCCCGTCTCCTCACCGGGTGGCACTCACCTGGGGCTGATGTGACCTTGAGATGGACCACATGCTCTCCAGTTTGCTACCTAGCAGGCAAAGGGTCAAGTTGCATTTTTACTGCACATGATTATAGGGGCTATGATATATTTATCGTATAGCAGAGAAATATTTCTCTGTGCCCACATCTCTATCAAAGAAATATATTTCTTTGTTCTCACTTTTCTATTAAAAAAGGAAGTGAGGCAAAGAATGCCATATTTTACAAGAAAAGCTGGAGTGGACATATTCCTCGGGGGCATTTAAGAATATTCCTGTTTCATGTGCAAATGGTGCCACTATCACTCCCTCTGTCGCTGTTCTGTTTACAACCCCAGGCCAGCATCAGCCACGGTTTAGCAAGCGATCTAAACTCTGAGATGGGCAGTGGACTCTCAAAACAGCCAAAGGCAGTAGGGGACTTGATATTAACATTTTGTGGGTGAGGCCCAGAGGACGGATGTCTTTGTTCAAGTTGCCCAGATGGTAAGTGGGATTAGGGTCCAGGTGTGCTGGACTCCGAGCTGAGCTTGAACAAGACCCTCCTCGGATCATCCTGTGAAAGCATCCACCTTTTACTCGGATGGGGCACATGTCCCCTGTCATGGAAGTCAGAGGGTTTTATCTCAGCTTCTGCTGCAGATTTACTGTGTGATCCCAGTCAGGTCCCTCTCCCATCGGTGCCTCGATTTCCTCATCGGAGAAAATGACTTTGAAACTTGCTCAAGTGGAAAGGATTATTGTGATCCTTCTGGTGACATAGGCACAGGCTTTTGCTAGCCTTGCACGGCTGCCTGGAACTGAGGGAGACGGAGAGGAAGCCCCCAGTGCACATCCTCACCTCTGGAACGAGAGGTACAGTTTGCATCGCAATGTGACCTGCAGCAGGCTGTCACTCAGGATTTGCAGGGTGACCTCAGGTCCTTTGGCCTCTTCTATGACCAACCTGTGAGTAACATGGAGGGTGTTGGTGGTGTGGCCCAGTAAGGCCCCTGTGTCTGTGGAGTGTGTGTGTCTGTATGGCTGGGATAGGGGCAGGCCCCAGGAGGGGTGGGCAGCTTTGGGACAGCCCCTTTCCTCACCCCCAGCCCAGCTGCAGAGCACTGGGCTCTAGTTCCAGCCTCAAAGCCTTGAAGACCTGGGCAAGTCCCTTTCCTTATCTGGGCCTCAGTGTCACCCTCTACAAAATGGGGAGAATGCAGTGGAGGAGCTGTCCGTGCACATATAACTGGGCTGAATTCAAATATAAGTGTCCTGCAAAAGACACGCAAGCAGATGGGAGGCAGAGAAAGCATGATGCTGGTGGTCCCACTGCCTTCCTCTCAGGGGCACCTGCCCTGCTGAGCATCTGGGAGGAAGGACATGAGCCCTCTGATCCCATCATGGCCTCAGGTCCCAGCATCTCCCTGAGCTAAGAGGAGCCCAGAGTTTTACGTACTTTTTGAACATTAGATGCAAGCTGGTGACTCATCTGGAGCCCACTGGTGTGGGCAGCAACAAGTTCCAGTGCTGGAGGAAGACCTGGCTGGGTCAGGCTCCCTAAAGGCTGCATGCTCCAGCACAGAACCTTCCAGAGGAGTTTTTAAGAATGACTGGGCCATGTGGGGTTTTTCCTATGGCCCTCCCGGCATGGGTGAGCAGAGGCAGGGCAAATACTCGGGTGGGAGTGAGTGGTGGCCAGTCCTAGGCCTTAGGATGTGCTGGGGCAGGCATGGACCCAGCACCTTCCTCCCCAGCCTCTCTGAGACGTGCCTCCACTCTTCAGCACCTCGCTTTTCATTTCATTTCACCCCCATCAGAAAACGTCTTCTGGACTCTATCACCTAGGTCCTGTCTGGCTCTCCCTGCTTGTGCTTGGAGATGGATTTGAGGCACAACAGTGGCTACATAGGTTGACCTTGCAGGAACCTCTGCCCCAATATAAATAAATACCGTTCAGTTATATTGGTACTTATTTTACCAGAAGTCTCCAAATCATTTGCCTCAGGTCCAAGAAGGTAATATGAAAGGGAGGGGAGGAGGTGGCTGGGGACTGACTGAGGGACTGCAGACACTACACCAATGATTGCCACATGGGAAGTCAGGCCAGGTGTGGCCAGATCCTTGTTACAGAGAGAATGGTCCTTCTGGGTTGAATTGTCCCCTGCCCCCTCCACACAAATTCATATGTTGAATTCCTAACCCCCAGTACTTTATAATGTGAATTTATTTGGACATAGGGTTGTTGCAGGTGTAGTTAAGATGCAGTCATACTGGAGTAAGGGGGGCCCCTCATCTAATATGACTAGTGTCCTTATGAAAAGGGACATTTGGACACAGACACAGACGCGCACCCAGGGAGAATGCCAAGTGAAGATAAAGATGGGGTGATGCTTCTCCAAGCCAAGGAAAACCAAAGATTACCAGCAAACCCCCAGAAGCTAGGGGAGAGACATGGAAAACGCCTTGATCTTGGATTTCTAGTCTCCAGAATTTTTCTTGTTTAAGCCACTCAGTTTGTGGTACTTTGTTCCTGCAGTCCTAGCAAGTTAATACAAAAATCTAGATTTTTATTAAAACTCTCCAGATTTTTAAATATTAGCAATTCACTAAAATATTTTAAAGACACTCTGCAAGTTTGCAATACCCAGGTGTAAGCTGAATGCGGAGGGCTGGAGGGCTGCCAGGCTAAGATCCCTGATTGAGACTCTGCTTTGTCCCTTGGCAGATTTCAAGTGGCTTAGAGAGGTTTAGGGACAATAAAAGCACTCTTGCTGTGTGCTTTCCAGGCTGTAGAAAAGCTCCAAAGACACCTGGGCCTCTCCCCGCCCCACCCCTCCCCGTGTCCCACTTGACCGGTGAGAACACTGTGCCTTGTTGGGGAAAAGGCCAGAAGGCTACTCACCCGCCCGCCTGGAGCAGCTCCCCCAGCAGTGGGAGGTTCTGCCCCGAGAGCAGGTCCCTGACCAGCGACAGGTCTAGCCCACTACTCTTCTTGGAGAGGCCTTCTCTTACGAAGGGAAGGTGGTCCAGGATGGCGACACCTTCACTCGTGGCCCCCGTCACAGGGATCCTGGTCACGTGGTCCAGGACGTGGTATTTCAACAACAGGTCTGAAATGTCTGAGGACCAGCCCTTTCTCAGCGTGGGGCTCACCCTTCATCCAGTTATTCAACAAATGCCCACATGCATTTGCTCTGAGTCAGCGATTTAGTCATTTAGCAACAAGCACTTATTAAGCTTACTCTCTTCTGGGCTCAGGGACCAGAAGCAATGGGGCTCCTGCCCCCATGGAGGTTACAGTCTAGTGCGGGCAATGGACAACAAATGAGCACTCAGATAAGCGAGCAAAGCAATTTTCAAAAATAAAATGGAGTCGAGTTGGGGTGTGACTGGGAGGGAGGTCTGCTTTAGATAGGGTGGTCAGGGAGAGCCTCTGAGGAGGAAGCATTTGAGCTGAGACCCAAATGAAGTGAAGACATCCACTACTGCAAGATCTGGGGAGAGAGCAATGTAGACAGAGAGAATGGCACATGCAAAGGCCCTGAGGTGGTAGTGAGCCTGGTGAGTGTATGAAACAGAAAGATCAGTGAAGTAGGACTGTGGAGAATGAGACAGGAAGTGGATAGACAACAAGGAGCTCACAGCCAAGAGTTAGGGAAAGAGACAGATGGACAGACAGGACAACAAGTACAATTATGCTTGGATAAAGCCACAGATGAGGCTTCACCAAAGGGCTGTGAGAATCCAGTGGAAGGAGACTCCTTCTACTGAGGAAATTGGGATTGTTAGAGCTTTGCTTTAAAGGGTGAGTCAGAATTCACCATGTTGAGAAGAAGGGACAGATTGTAGAAGGCAGAAGGAACAGCACAAACGAAGGAAGGTGGCTGGGAAGCCTATCGAGGTGGTCAGGGCAGGTGATGATGGAAAAGGCTGGAGATGCAGAGCCTTGGAGATGGGATCAGCTCTGGGCAAAGGAAGGCAAATTCTGCTGCAGGTGAGGGAGAGGCCAGGAGAGGAAAAGTCTTGAGCAGGAAGGTGGTGCCATCTTCTACCCGCCCTTCCCTGAGTTCCTGTCTCCTGCCCCTCACCCCTTAAAATTTACCTGATTCCAGCTGATCCCTGCTGACCCTCAAGAAGACCATGTGCTGGCCCCCACCTTGGGCCAGGGGCAGCAGCCCCCAGCAGAGCAGTGACTCCCAGAATAGCAGCATCCTCTTGGTCAGGACCTGTGGACACAGAGCTCAGAGCCCCACCTCCACGTCCTCTCCCGGGACCGCTGCCTAGCTTCTCCCAGCTTCGCCTCTACTAGCACCATCTCTCCACACTTCCTTCTCCCCTCAGCTCTAGATCCGCTGGTCCTTGAGCACCGAGTGTACTTCCTACCACCTCACATTAGTGTTTTCGGTTCCTGCTGCTCAAATGTCCTTCCCCCTCAGGTGTGCTGGCTTCAAATCTGGGCTTTGCCACTTCCTGAGCAAGTTACCTGACCTCTCTGTGCCTCAGTTTTCTCATCTGTAAAATGAGGACAATTGTAGGTTGTTGTGGGGGATGCATTCAATAACACATGCAAAGCACTTAGCAAGCAGGGAGCCCAACAGTGGTTAATGTGGCTGTGCGACTTTGTGAGATGTTGAAAGTTATAGTGCTCCCTTTTAACTGTGGAGGTGTCTGGATCCTGGGGAGGTTGGGGGGGGGCACCATAGTGGCCAGGGTAGGCACCTGCAGGGCTCGAAGCCATGGCTCTTTACCATCTAGTAGGGAAATATTTCAATATTTCAATCTGTATGTTTTTACTGGTTCCTGCTGAACCACAGCCCTGCCTCAGTGGCCAGAAGGGCATAGTTGGGATCCCAGATGCAGTCTTTGGAATTACAAGGCAGAGACCCGTGGGATGCAGACATCTCCAGGGCAGATGCCACTGTCAGCAGGGCCCATTAAGGAGCCGCCACAGCCCTACCCCCATGTCCATCAAGAAGCCACTTGGAGGGTAAACGCTGCCCCCGAGCAAGGAAGGACTGGACACCCCAAAGTGCTGAGCTTACTCTAGAGTGCCTGAGAATAGCCTGGCATTGCCTCGAATCAGCAACAACCAGTATTTTTGTTGCCTGATGGCAGGAGCTCAAAACAGTGATAAAATTGGGTACTACAGAAAGGAAGTTTTATGTGTTTGCAGATGTGAAGTTTGGACTCGGAGATTTGTACTCATAGCATTAGCTATTTATATTTTGCTTCCAGGCTGATCTTAAATTCATCCACCACCCATCCAGACAGTATATAGGCAGTACCTATGTCAGGCACTTTTCTTCATCAGTCTACCTAAGTCAGGTCTCTCCTCCCTTCCTGCTCTTAGTACTTCTCACCGTCTCCCAGGCCTCTCCATCTCTTCCCTTGAGTCATACCAGCCCCGACTTCTATGTGAGTCTTTACTAAGTGGCAGGCCCCATGCTGAGAGCTTTACCAGCTTCATTGCATTATTGAGTCCTTACCAGAATGGGCTGGGGTCACTGATAGTAGGCCCATTTTACAGATGACAAAATTGAGGCACAAAGAGGAGAAATGGCTTGCCCCAGGTCACACAGGTGGTGGTTGCAGAGCCTGAATTTGAACCCAGGTGGTCCTGGTGCTGAGAATCTCTTTCACCATGTTACTGTAGATGCTCTAGAAATATTTGTGAAATGCCCACGTTAGCCTCCTTGTCCTTACCTCTCCAAGAATAGGGCTGTGCTGAATCTCTCCCTGGCCTCTGTCTCCAGCTTCTCAGAAAGATACAACTTTTATAACCTGAGCTCTGAAGCTCGGGTGGGTGGGCACATGGCAGGAAGTCCAGCCTCCTGGCCAGACTTGTGCTCAGAGGAACCCTTCAGTGGAGGGACAGGTCCTCTTGGCACCACATGGTTAGGGGCTTCTGGCCAAAACTCTGACTGCTCTCTGAGGCCAAAGGGACAGGCTCTGGGCCTGACCAAAAGACCCCAGGGAGGAAGTGGGTGGGGTCCCAGTGGTTTGGGGGATGGGCCCTTCTCCTTAGAAGCAACATCAGAGCGCTGGAACCTGGGCAGGGCCTCCAGCTCTCGGGAGGGACCCAAGGTGGCTCCTGTTACAGGATGTAGCAGTCACAGAATCCAAGGGAGTAAGGGTGTGTGAGGGGGTGTATGGAGGAGAGTGGGCGAGAGGGAGAGGTAGGACTGGGAGGGGCCCAGGGACCACCTTGTGGCCACTCCCCATGTCCTTTCCAGATTTGTCATCCATGCCATGCCTCTCCAGCCAGACGGGCTGGGGTTCAAATCCCCACCGTCACTCAGTTGTTGTGTAACTGTGGGCCAGTTACTTTCCCTCCCGAGCCTCACTTTTCATGTCTGCAAAAAATAAATCCATCTATGATTTTTGGTTATTGTGAAGGTTCATTAATGTAAGTATCAGCACAGGGCCTGGCACATAAGAAGGGTTCAAAAGACGTTGCTTCTTTTAATTTCCATTTTATAGATGAGAAAATTGAGACTCAGAGAGGTTAAGTGATTTGCTCAAGGTCACACAGCATGTCTGTGGCAAAACTGGGATTTGACATCAGGGTCCAGAGAGGAAACTGGCTATCCAAGAAGGGGAAATTCAATATTACTACATAATGCAGCTCCAAGACCTCGAGTCCTCACTCCCAACCAAAATACTATGTTTAGAGGTTCTCTTACGTGGGGAATCCTGCGCCACCATTGTGAGTGCACGTACCTGGCTGTGTCAGCATTGACTCCTTCATTAACCGCTGTCCGGTGCAGTCATCCCAATGGTGGGCATGACTCATGTCTAGGCAGCTTTTCGATTTTCCACAGGGTCCTCCTTGTGGCTCATTCCTTTCCCTTTCACAATCAGAGACGTGGTCAGGGCAGGTGTTAAACTCCATTCTTCAGCTGGACACATGGGGCTGAGGTAGAAGGGCTGGTTCTGGAAGGCAGCAGCTGTGCAGGAAATACGAGGTCAGTGTTACCTAGTTCTGAACGTCTGACTTTGGCTGATATCAAAAGCCAATGGCTAATGTTATTGTGGTTTGGTACCATATTTCAGATGTACTTATTCTATGATCTCAGAGTCATAAAATCATGGACTTTTGGTTGTAAGATGCTTTAAAAGTTGGCAGGTCTCCCTTATTTCTGTTGATTGGGTCTCAACATTACTGCCAAATGTCGTCTTCTTGCCTGGGGCAGAGAAAGGCTCTAAGGTTTATTTTCTAAGCCACTGGGGACTGGTGTGGGGTGTTGAGGGAAGCATGGAGGTCTCCTCTCCCTTCCAAGATCTGGCCTCTCTGAACAGGATAGGAGGGAAGATTTTTGGCTGGAGTGCCATGGATTCATTCTGTTTACCTCATTGACTAATCTCTGCTGAGAGATGGGAGATTTCCTGGGGGTCTCCTCAATGAAAGGGAAGCCATAGGAAGGACACAGAGAGGTACTAGACATCATTACTGTCTCTGACCCTCAGTTTATTGATCTGTAAAATGGGAAAATTGATCTACAGGAAGTGTTTAGCACTGTGCTGGGAACTGAGTAGCCCTCTGGGACTAGAGGTTGTGAGTTGTCTCTGTTATTTTGAGGACGAATTAATAGGGGTTGTTGTTCAGCCGTGGCTTCCGGTGGGAGGCTGAGCCAAGTGGGTGAGGCTTGGGTTCCCACCATTTCACCAGTTCTGTGGTTACTTGAGTTCTCATCTGTAAGACAAAGATAATAACTCCTTTGTTATTGGCAGGAAGAGTTACTGAGATATCCCTTGGTGTTTTTTCATTTGCGGCTGCTGCTAAGACTCAGAGAGAAGCAGAGGTCTTTCCCCTTCCCCAGATCAGGAAGGTGCTGGAATCTTGGAGTTCTGGGCCTGGGGCTCCTGCCTCAGGGGTGCATGGAGGGTATTTGTGTTTCAGGCTGCAAATCGAAAGGAGGCTGGCACAGAAGACAATCCCTCCTCTTCTTTATGGGGGTGGAGAGCCGAGGGGGAGTGATGTGATGAGGGAGCAGAGGGCAGAGGCAAGCAGTGTGGGGTAATGGTTAGGAGCTGCTTGGTCATCATTTTGAGCTGTCAGAGCCTCAGCTTCCTCATTTATCGAGTGGGAGAGCCAGAAGCTGTGGGGGGTGGGGGTGGTGTGAGTGAAGGTCCATGAGACCCTTAGCCCCTGTATCTGCTGGGCAAACGCTTGTCTTGGTTTGGGATCCCCAGAAGCAGACCTTGAGACCAGGATTTGAGGGCAGGTAGTTGATTTGGGAGGTGATGCCAGGAGACACTGGTAGAGGAGGGAGAAAGTGAGGAGAGGGGGAGACGGCTCATAAAGGTGTGTTATCAAGCAAGTGACTCTGTGGGCACCTGGGGCTTAGTTCCGCTGGGATGCCGGGAGCCAGTGTGGAGTTGTTCTCTGCTCCCAAGGGATGAGGAAGCCGGGTTATTTATCCACCAACCTCCAGGAAGCCCAAGAGGTTGGGGGTGGTCAGAACCCGGGAGCCATGGCCATGCCTGTTTTGGAGAAGTAGCCCTGTGGTGTCCAAGCTGCTCACCTCTGACAGGATCCTGTGGGCTGGAATGGAGACCCTTCCATCGGGACTGGATAGGACCGAAGACCAGAGGCCCTGCCACGTCCTCCAGGCTCCCTGGAAGCCCTCACAACAGAACCTTGTAAGACCCTAGGGGGCCGGAGGAGACCTACCCCAGACAGGATGGGGATGGGCTTTGTCATCTCCCTTGGGGGTGGGGTTCAGACCCAGATTTCATATGATTTAGAAAAACAGTGGAATGTGGTGTGTGGGGCGTGGACCACAAAGTGTGGCTGGGAGTCGAGGATGCGTGGGGAGCACAGGGCCTGGCGCTTAGCAACTGCCCAGGGAGTGTTCGCCGACCCTGGTGTAAGCACCTGGTGCAGAGTCTTGTCCCGGCCCCTCCGTGTCCCTCATGGCCTAGCCCAGGGCTTGGAGACAGGAGAAACTCCTTCCTGGCTGCCTTTCCACACTGTGAGCTGTCCTTATGCCTGTATTTACTCTGAAGTTCGGTAACATCTTTTCCTGAAACACACCCCCGTCCCTTCCTGCCAGGCCCCTCGTGAGACTAAAGGGTTCTGTGTGCTGGGGAAGGCCCAGACTCTGGAGGACAGGGGCCTCATTGTCTGTCCTGAACCTGCTGGCATGAGGGTGGACAGGGAGACAATGGCAGTCACGCACTGTCCCAGCAGGATGTCAGTGATAAGACCCAACATCCTGGAGGCCAGCTAACAGGAGTGACAATGACATCAACCACAAGTGACATTGTCTGAGCACCTCCCATGTGCCAGGGACCGTTTTCTCTCATTTCATCCTCACCACAGGCTTCCAAGGTAGGGACTGTGACTCTTCCCATTTTACAGAGAAGTAAACTGAGGCTCACAGAGTGGGAGATACATCCCAGAGTCAAACAACCATGCGAAGTGGGGGCCAGGCCAGAACTCACAGTGTGCCTCCAGAGTCACACTGCTCAGAAAGCCTTCGACCCACCACACTGCCAAGGTCAACACAATGTGTGTCCCCCACGGAAAAGGTTGTCCTATCATAGGTGGTCTTGAGGCTGACATGGAAGACAGGAGGGGACAACTGGCTTTCTTATTTCTGAAGGCCAGGGAGGTGGGCAAGACCTTGGACCTTGTCCATGGGTGACCTGATGTGGCCCAGGCATAGCTTGGGCATGGCCTAGATTGCCTCAAATGTGCCTGAACAGGACCTAGATGTGGCTTGGATGTCCAATTCATAACCTGCCAGGGGAAAAATGACTCCTGAGTTGGGACAAAGACACACTCCAGATGGCAGGAGTCAGAGACAAGTGTTTCTTTATTTCAGAGAGGGACAGTCTACAGAGCAGACTCCCACACTCCCACTGAGCCCCAGCCCGCCCTGGGTGGCCAGCGTCCAAGTCTTCACTGGGAGAGAAGAGAGTGGTCCGGGGTTCTACTAAGAGGTTGGGGTGATCACAAGGGCATCCTGGAATTGGAGGAGAAAAGTCAAAAAAGGTTATTTTTAACATCCTGCCCTGTTGTGGTTTTTGCTGGTTTGTCCTCCACAAGGTGATCACTGCCACCGGGGGTCATGACCCTGAACTCACACATAAAGAATTCTTGGAAGGTTTGTGTGAGAACAGGGACACCATGCCGGGGTTGGGGGAACAGGTAAATTATCTGAGATTATACAGGACCATTGTCTCCAAGCCCAGCAGATCACAAAACTCCCAAGAAGTTTTGTAAAATTCGGATTCCTAGGCAGCTAAATTTTTTAATAACACTCTGCTCTTTTTTGAGAAACTAAGTGTGACTAGAGGAACATAATCTATTAGATTTCCCCCAACATTCTCTTATGAAAATTTTCAAATATACAGCCAGGTTGGAAGAATTTTATGGCGAACACATGCAGACTCATCACCTAGATTCTACCATTAACTTTTTTTTAAACCATACTCGCTTTATCTCATATCTCTCCATTTATTCATTCCTTTGACTATATTTAAAAACATGTTCTAAAAAAGTGAAAATAAAAACATGTTCTATAATAAGGCTATAAAAGGGACACCAATGTGCTGCTGGTCCAAAACAAGCGAATAGAGCAAAACAGGAAATTTGGAAACAGATCCAAAGAGTGAGATGATACCTTTCCAACCCAAACTGCAAATGATGGATTACGCTTTGCAACTTGATTAAAAAAAAAAAAAAAAAGAGGACAGTTGCTAAATTTCCCCTAATAAGAGATATATGAAATAAACTAAGCTCTAGCCATCCAGTTATGTGGACACCAGTTGTCCATCCAACATGAATCAATGCAGTATGTGTCAGATAAACTGCTTATATTATAATTGGATCATGATATGTGGTTCACTAGAGCATGAACTGTGTTTTCAGACATCTGCTGGGTTTTATGGGTGAGGAAACTGGGCTGAGAGAGACCAAAGGACCTGCCTCAGGTCCCCTGGCTAGAGGGGCAGAGCTGGGATTTGAACCAGTCCTCTGGTCCCTGAGTCTAGACCCAGCCTCTTTTGGTATCGTCCACAATATGCCCTCATAATTCTCCATCAAAGCCATCTGAAGCGTGGGCACGGTTTTTGAGGGTGGGCAGCTGAAAGTAAGTCAAATGTCACCTTGCCTTTGAAACCAATTAACAAAGCCTCCCCCCCTCCCCCTACCAGAATGAGGTAGGATGGAGAAAGCTAGAGGCGCATGGACCCCAGGCTAGGACAGCCACCCTCTTAGACTTACACATGAGGACGTGAGGACCTGACAGGAGAAGGGACTTGCCCAAGGTCCCCCACAAATGACCAGAGGGGTCAGGATTGGAGCACAGGCCTCCCCTCCCAGCCCACGGCTCTCCCTGCGATGGTGCCCTCCCTGGGGCAGGATGTTCAACCCCGCTCACCTTGGTCACAGAAGATGAAGCTTCCTTGAATCCCAAGGCTTTCACCATTGACAATGGGATTCCAGATCTTAATTTGCCTGAAATCATAAATGTGGTCAGAGACTGGTGGGCCTGGGGTGGGATTAGGCGGCCAGGGGCAGGCTTACCGTTCCCAAGCCTGGCACGTCCGACTCAGACTGTCCCTTCTGCCTCTGCTCGCCTGTTCTCCAACTCTGGCATCCACCTACCCCATCTCTCCCTTCACTGTCTCCAGCACCAGCTTCTGGCTGCTCCAAAGGGCACCCCTCACATCCTTTCACACTCCTGCTCAAGAACCATCAGGGGCTCCCATCTTCCGTAGTAGAAGTGCCTATACTTTGAGATTACTCACTCTAATAAAATGAAGAATTGAAACGGGCAGGGTGGGCAGAGGTTACCACTTCTCTCCACCCCTATGACGGGGGCTGAATAAAAATAATGCCACCTTTTCTCTTGGATTCCTCCACTAGTGACACAAATAACAATGCCAAAAACAGCAATGGCTAAGAAATGTTAAGCACTGACTGTCAGGCATCCCTTCCTGCCCATTACAAACCTCTTCTTTTTGCTCTGAGGAAGGTGCTCTTATCTTTCCCATTTTACAGATGGAGAAACTGAGGCCCAAAATGATAAGGCAGCTTGTCCAAGGTGAGGCAGCCAGCAAGAAGGGGAGTCAGAACTTGAGCCCAGGTCTGTCTGAGGCACACTGAGTGTGCTCTAGTTGTCTGTTTACACCCCTGTCTCTCTTCTGCTGTCAGTCCTGTGAGGCTGAGGCATTGCCTGCCTCATCTACGCATGCTTAGGCTCTGGCATGAGTAAAAGAATTGGGCTGGGAAGTTGGAGATGGGAAAGCTCATTTCCAGCTAGATGACCAGGAAGACTTCCTGGAGGAGGCAGAATTAGAACTAGGCTCTGAGGATGGGTGGAAAATAAATAAAAGGGACTCCAAATGGAGACACAGGCAGGAGAAGAAAAGCACCTGCACTTAAAGCCTGGGGGCAGGCAGGAGGGGTGGAGGGGACGGATAGCAGAGGGACGCACCATTCTCGTGTGGCAGCAGGACGGACATGAGGATCTTGGTGATGATGTTCTTCAGAATGTCAGGCTGTGAAAGAGAAGGGGTCCTGTCAATCTGGCTGAGAATCTGAAGTCCTCCCAGTCATTCCTAGGATGGGCGCCGCCCTGCCCTGTGGCAAGGGCAGCTGCTGAAGATGCAGGAATCTCAGGTTCCCTGCTGGTCAGAGCTGCCAGGGTTCCAGGGACCAGGCGGGCTGTGGGGGTGGGGCACAAACCAGCTGGCCCTGGATCTGGCAGGCGGGGCGGTGTGGTGCATTCGTGGGATGCATCGCTCACCCCCAATCTCAGGGGCTCACTCCACTGCTCTGTTCCAGCAGAATTCCCCGAGGGAATTTTGCTCTGTTTCCTGAGTTTTTGACTTCTCAAGGGAAGCCAGAAGTCCTGATTTTCACTTGGAAACTTGTCCATTAAAAAATATTTGTAAAAAAAAAAAAAAAAGAAAGAAAGACAAGACAAAACACAAGGGCGGAAAAAAACCCTCCCTCCCCGCCACAAACAAACAAACTCAAACACTCCACCACAGCAGAAGACAGGATTCAGCCAATTTGACATCTCTGATTCAGTCTGACTCAGATGGGGAAACTGAAGATGGGGGGTGGGGGCAAGGGGCTGCCCAGGGTCAGTGAGATGAGTCTGTATGAGAGAAATGAGATTGTGAATACTGGAGATTTGTTTTCTAATTCAGAGTCAAAACATTACAGAAGGAAAGTGTATCTGTGCATCTGTGAGAATATGTGTGTTCTCAGCCGTGTCTTGCATACAGCAGCTGCTCAGTAAACACCTGAACCGGGAGGTTGGACTTTGTGGCTGAGAACATGGAGGCCAGCCAGCTTACCATGGGGCTGCCCGTGGGGACCTTGTTCAGATCAAATCCTGGGAAATGTCTCCTTTCGAAATGGACCATCCTGGGCTATCCCCTGTGTCCCCAGGGAAAATCTGTGAAAACTCACCTTGAACAGGCCAATGCCCGAGTTCAACAGGTGGATCCGATCAGATCTGCAACAGAAGATGCCCGTGAGAATGGTCCTTCCGAGTCCCATTCATTCAGTCATTCATTCATGCATTACTTCAACAACTATTTACTGAGCGCCTACTATGGACCAGACAGTGCAGGTTCTGGATAAACAGGAGTGAACCACATAACGTCCTTGCTTCATGGTGCTTCCATTGCAATGCATGGGGTAAAGGGGAGGGATAGAAAACAAAGAGTTGCCCAAAGAGCAAGCAGAAACATCAGCCCAGGAGTGAGGACAATGGTGCGCTGAGGAGCTCTTTCTCCTAAAGGGCGTCCTCACTCCCAGCTCATCTGTTTGCTGCCATGTAGGAATGCAGCCCATGGCGGTCAGATGTTCTGATTTTTATATGTTGGCAACTAATTTATACTAAATAACCCTAACCCTATGTGGGCTGATCAAAACACATCTATGGGCTTGATTTGTCCCAGAAGGCTCCAGTTTGCAAGCCCTGAACTCCCTCTGGGGCAGCAGGAGGGTGGTGGGGCGGGGGGAGAGCACGCAGGGGCACAGAAGGCATTGGGAGCCACGTGCTGCTGGGCCGCGCTCCACAGGGTCTTGGCATTTGGGCAAGACAGTCACTGCCACTGTCTGGAGGGGTCCAGCTGCCCAAGGCTGAGGGGATGGTGCTGGGCAGGCCCTTCCCCTGGCTGAGGTCAGCCTGCCCCAGGGCTGCTACAAGGCCACGCCCCTCTCCTCTTCTTTCTCTCATCCTCAGTCTTCCACAGTGGGACAGCTTTTCTGCCCTCCTGGAGCACCCTTCCCTCCACGCTCACACCCAAGAGGCTCAAAACACCGAGTGTTTAAAGAAACCCAGTGATCGCCAGGCAGGACCCATTTTCATCACCAGAATCCTCACAACGATTTTCATGTTTACCTGATTTTATTAAAGCTGAGCATAAGTCGGTGACCTTCCATGTAAAACTGAGCTTCCGAGGTGGCTTCCTGCAACAAGAGAAGCCCAGGCCCCACTTCTTTTAGAGGATGTGTCCGTTGTGGGGTGTGGGCTTATGCACGGAGGCTCTGGGGCCAGGCTGACGTGGTCTGAATTGCAGCTGTTGGCTCTGTGAACTTGGGAAAGGCTCTGAGCTCTGTGGGCCTCCACTTCCTCATCTGTGGGGATGGAATCTGTACCCCCTCCCCCTCGAAGAGACCTCACATAGGACCCATGATGATGACAGTAGCTGTATACATGGAGCCCTCGCTGTGTGTCACGTGGTGTTTTAAGAGTTTTATCTGATTATCTCCTGTGATCCTCACACCTCCTTGAAGTAGGTCCTTTTGCTACCTCATTGCAGAGGTGAGCAAACTGAGGGACAGACAGATTGGTAAATGTTAACCAGTATTGTTATTGGAAAGGTCAGAAGCTAAGCCAGATCTCAAACACAGGTGCCGAAGATGACATCATCTTGACCTGTGGGCTGAGGTGAGCCTGAGTGCCTGGCTCCAGCGCCAGGTCAGCTGCATCCAGAGAATCAGCTTCTCCTGCAGGCCTGGGCTTGGTGGCCTTTTGAAAAGTGCCTGCCATCAGCCATAGAGGGGAAGTCACTAGGGAGTGAGGCTGGCTGGGGCTGCAGGTTGGGGGATCAGAATATCCCCCAACACAGGAAGCCAGGGTGCCGTGCATCCTGCGGGCTCTGTGGACGGCACTCCCTAATGGTGCGTGCGGACCACCTGCATGGCTACCTGCAGCCACCTTCCGGTAAGGGGAGTGTAACGTTAGCTTCTTACAACCTGGCACTGTCTGGCCTCCTCAGTGAGGCATGGAAGGCCTCAGTGACCCAGTGCTCAATCATGAATCTTGCCTTGCCTCTTTCTTCTCCTTGTCCTCTGTAGCATGAAGGTGGTGCCCCATTCAGATCCCTTTTTTTTGGGGGGGGGGGCGTCCATTCCTCAGCTGCTGAATGCTGCTTCTAACAGTTCACAGCTGTGCCTGACCCTGGGGAACTGCCCTTGCTTGACCAGAGCTGCCTTGCTGGGAGGTTCAGCGTTTCCTACCCCTGGGGGCAGTTAGTGACCACCAATGACTGACAATGGGATCCAAAAGGCTGGCCTTCTTGTTTCAACCTGGGCTCGACTCTATGCAACCATCCTCCAGATGTCCCTGTGGGATGAGGCGGAAGCCAGCCTCCAGCTGAGACCACATCCTTGCCCAGTACTCCTCCTTGGATCTCTCCCCTCATAGATCACTTTATAAGAATCTTTGTCTCGGGCCTGTTTCTAGGGGCCCTACCTGAGATACCTTCCTATTGCACTTGCCCTTTGATGACCACCACCCCCACACCTTTACCCACAGGGTCCCCCTGGATCAAAGCTCTGAGCTCTGACCTGCTGGGGTTACTGAGAAAATCAATTAAGAACTTATTTGGAAATGATTTAATTCTTTTCATACTTCAGAAGAGGAATTACCTCTTTCCCTCTCAGGCCTGTGGTTTGGATAGAGCTAACCCCTATTCCCCAGCTCTGGGGTGTGTGTGTGTGTGTGCACGCACGCGTGTGCACATGACCCAACTCAGAAAATTTACATATTTCATTTTTCTGGCCATACTGATTGGTTCATGAGTGAGCACTTGACTCTAGCTCATCCAATGAGAGTCAGCTTTGGAACTTTTGCTGGAACTACTAGGAAAGAGAAGCTTTCCCATTGGAGTTGCCAAGCTGATAGGTTATAAGCCTGATGCAGCTTGGGGGCACTTTCACGAAGGGATAACCTGCCTGAGGATGAAGGTAGCAAAAGGAAACAAGGCTGCCAGATGGGAAGAGAGCAGAATGAAGATGACATTGCTTGAACACCTGGATCCAGCTATTCCTGAAGCCATTTTGACTTGGACTTTTCAGTTATATGAGCTAATACAATTTCTTTTGTGCATGTGACTTAAAATTTCTGCCCAAGATCCTGACTAATAAAGAGTTGGGCCCCCAAAGCTTCTGATTCTTAGTTCAGAATTCCCTTCCCCCACCCCTGTTGGCTAAAAAGAATGGTGGAACTGTTTAGCAAAGAAGAGGGGGTGAACAGGAACAGTGAACAGCAGGGCCCTCCAGGTTGCTGCCAATGTCTCAGACACTTGAACTTACGATGCCCAGAGTGAGGAGGGGACGTTTGGCTTCACTGGTGGTGAATATTAGCAGCACAATCTCTTGGGCCACCCTGGCAATGTTCTGGTCCAGAAGGAGATCCAGGGTCCCCTGAATCAGGATCTTCACAGTCTGTTTGGGCCCCAGTTGATCTGCAGCCTAGAAAGACATCAGACCAGAGTACAGCCTCCCAAAGGCCTCACCATGGCTCACAGGCCCCATGTGGCCCCGTGTGGCCTGGCCGCTGCCCTGCTTCCTGGCTTCCCCACTTCTTCTCTGTGCATCCTCAGATCCTGGAAGAGACTGTTGCTTTCCCCGTCTCACAGCCTGTGGTTTTGCTTCCTCCTCTGTCTGGAATACTTTTCCCTTCAGGGAAGCCCTCCCTAATTTCCCAGACTGTATCAGGTGCCCCAGTAGTGCTCTCATACCCCTAGAATCTGTCCTTGATCACATTTGTAACTGAAATATTATCTATGTAATTATTTGATCCAGGTCAAACTGTCCTGTTAGATTGAAATCTCCATGAGGACAGGGACCGGTCCTTTCCAGTCACCAGTGCTGGAAGAAAAGAGCAGTCCCATGTGTGTTTTATTGCCCAGAGGCCAGTGAACAGACCACAGCAAACACCCTTCAAGCTGCAGATGGTAAATGGACCAACCTTTTCACTGATCACCTTGATACTTGACTTCAGCAGGTGGTCCAGGTCTGGAAGCTGAGGAGGAGAGGAAGACAGAGCAGGCCAGCTGGAGGGGAGGGGAAGACACACCTCCAGCAGCCCCACTGCTGGGGTCCCCAGAACCCCAGAGCAGCCAAGAGAGCCCGGTGGTCTGGTGCACACATCTGTCCCTGGTGGGAAACAGCCCCTAGGTCAGCAGCTGTGGGGAATGAAGTCCTAGCTGGCCTGGGCTTTTGTGGTGAGTTGATGGGGGTCGTGGGTTTGTGGGCAGCTCCTCGTTCCCAGAGGACGTAGAGAAGTGATTCAATTCTTACTACCCTCAGGAATGTGGTTGCTGGTGACCACTCCCCTTTTCTTACCAGTCCCTTACCCTGACTTCTAATCCCCAAGAGCTTGGGGCTCTGTCAGCTGACCTGAAGCCCTGCCCTGCTCCCATAACTGGGCCAACTCTATCCCCCTCTGGGCCTCAGTTTCCCCATCCGTCCCCTGAGAAGAGGTAGCACTCCAGCTGACTGGTGGTCATCTGCTGTGCGGGAGTGATGAGGATTCCAAGGCTGTGTCATCATCTAGGCTCAGAAGGAAGGAGGGCCCTGAGAGATTCGTGCTGTCTGCCAGAGGTCCTGTAGTGGACAGCAGTGGTGTGATTGCCGCCACAGGCCAGTCAGTATCTAAGATGTCTTTTGGGCAGGACTGTTATTTGGTAGAGGAAGAGGTATTTCAGGTTCCAAGGAGCAGAACTAGGATGTTACAGGGAAGTTTTCAACTTCAGTGTTAATGTCAGAGGCAGGGTCTGGTCTGTTAGAGGCAAGAGTGAGCTCTCCATTACTGGAGGTACGTAAACCAGCCTGACAGGGGATTCCTGCTCAGGGGCTGAGGGGGCCCTGATTTGATTCAGGAACTCCCCATGATGCAGCAGAGGTGGCTTCATCTTCTGTCCCATGCTGAGTCTTACCACAGACTCCAGCAGGACCATGAATTCTTCTGGAGGGAGCAAGGCAGCTACTGCAGCTTTCACCACATCCTTCCTCATGGTGAGGCTGAAAGGGACGTTGTACAGGGTGGGCATCCTCAGGGAAACCAAAGACACATTGAACCACTTGGTCACCTTTCCTTCTGAGTTCAACAACTTGGCCTAAGGAGACACAGAGCAGAGAGTTGGCTTGGAACTTTAATTCCACTACATATTCAGTAGTAACCTAGAAGGAAATGACACCATTCAGCCTGTTTCCCCTTTTACATTTGCTACCAGGAAGCTTAGCCTGGAATTCAGTGCCTTGCTGTAGATGATGCCTTATCTCAGGTACCTAGCAACATCTACTCCACTTGCACCCTTCAGATAATCTCTGATTAAAAAAAAAATCTAGATGTCTTGTTTGACATTTAGGTTTCAACTTCTCAGATACCTCCCGGACCCTTTCGATGAAGGGAAGATTCAAAACTGCAACAAAATGGAAGGAAATGTTTGATGCTGGTTTTCCAAGGGATCCACAAAAACTAGTCTGAGATTCGTGTTGCCTTGCTTGGCCTGGTCCCCCAGGGCATCCAGTGCCAGTGTGGGTGTGTGGCTCCACATTTTACAGAGAGCTGACAGTTCTCTTCTCTTGCCTGCAGGCCCCATGCAGCCTCATTTCATCCTCTCCTTGGGGACTATTGTGATTACATTTTATACATGAGGAAATTGAGGTTCAGAGAGGTGAAGGAACTTGCCCAAAGACACACAGCCAGGGAGTTGTGAAGCTGGGAGAGAAACTTAGGTCTGTGTGATCCTCAGTGATATGTCTCAATCCTGGGCTCTTGTTCAAGGTCACCAGATATTTGAGGATTGGGCAGGGGCTTGCTTGAGAGAAAGACCAGGAGACCCAGTGCACACACTCTGGCCCCTGACTGGGGAAATAAGGGTCAGAGGAAATCAAGACACTGGGTCAATGTCCTGTATGTGGCCCTTAGATTGTATCTGCTGATTTCTCTCCCTCAGCTCAGAATGGTTTACAAGGGACATGTTCAGCCTGTTGAGGTTTTTCTAAATCCACCTGTGTGTCCTAACCGTGACCTGTGTTTTCTCCCCTGAAACAGACTCATGGTGTCTGATCCTTGGCAGTCAGAGAAGGGCAGTGATGTCCCCACTTACCCTTGAGGTCCCATGACACTCACCCCCAGGATGAGATGGACAGCATTACTGAAGATGGCAGAAGACAGAAGATCAAACTCCAGGTGGTTAGAGTTGAGAGAAATGGACACTGCTCAGGAACAAAGAGAAAGTATTGGATGGGGTGGTGTGGGGCTGCTTTTGGCTAGAGCTGCATTATTGCAAAGGCTGGGGTAAGTAGGGAGGAGCAGGAGTAATGTTGATACAATGATAAACATAATGATGATCATGACTGACATTTTTTTGAGCGCATATCATGCACCAGGCACTGCGCTAAACCTTTACTTGTGTTAGCTCGTTTAATCCTCACGATGACCTTATTTTACAGATTGGGAAACCAAGGCTCATAAAAGTGAAATGACTTGCTCAAGGGTATACTGTGAAAGGATCTGAACCCAGCCGGTCCTATGCCAAAGCCCTGGTTTGGAACAAAACTGACCTATTGTTTATAACTCTCCACCTCCCCCACCAGTGTGATTTGACCCACCTCAGCAGGGTCTGAGTCTGTCCAGGGGATCACTTGCATTTGCCTCGGGATTCCCCATTTGGCCGCCAGGTGGCGGTGGTGTCCCATCTGCCACCGGCTGTTGGGTGGAGAATGGAGAGAGGACCACAGAAGGGCGCAAGAGTGCAGGGGCCAATTGGTCCTTGGTCCGCCTACTCCAGAGGAGACCTCCCGCCCTGCCCCAAGCCTCCTCCTGCTTCTGAACCTTAGTTTCCTCATCTTAAAATGGGGTGGGGGTAATAATAGCATACCTGCATCATAAGTTGTACAGGACTGCTACATAGTAAATTTGGCTCAAATCTGAATTAAACCAGACTTGGAACTTGAAGAATTGGGTTTTAAGCCTTCTCCTATCACTAATCTCCTCTGTGAACTTGGATAAATAATTTAACTTCTGAGCCTCAGTTTCCTGATCTGTGAAGTGGGGGTAATGATCCCTACCTACTACACAGAGTTGTCTGAGGAGTCAGTGAGACCATGTATATAAAATACGCTGCCCAAGGTCTTGGCCCAAAGTAGGTGCTCTGTGGAAGCTGAATGCCTATTGATTCTCCTCTTCCCACTCTTCTCTGGTGGCTCTTTGAATGAGCCTCTTCAGATCCCAAAAAAGTAGATGGTAGAATTTTCTTCTTCCCACCCACCCCTCTCTGAGGGGTCCAAGAATTCAGAATTTCACTCTGAGGGATCTGAAGATACAACCTGTTTCTTCTCTTGTTCCTGCTTCTCCAATAGCCTCCAGTAGTCTCTGTATCATCTATCCATCCACCCACATCAATCCAGCCCCTCTCTGTGTCAGGCAGAACACCTGCTATGTGCCTGGAACTTTTCTGTACATTCTTTTTTTGGGCAGAGGAGGGGGGGAAGAATTAGAAAAGAACAGCATTTTTGCTTTGCCAGGCAAAGGGGAGGCACAGCTGGCTAGTGCCTTAGAGACTGTGAATCCATCTTGGGACTGGTGTCCTGAGGTTTTATGGAAAAACTGGGTAGAACAGAAAGGCGACAACAATCAGGGCATTTTCCAGGCTTAATTCTGATGAATCCACCTGGCATCTCAGAGAAACTCTGGAGGGTCTGTTCATTCTTCTGAGGCTATCAGCCTGCGACCACCTTCCCAGAACACAGCTTCTGTGGTAAAGGATAAGATATTCTGGGTAAAGACTGTGTAGGGAGAGGAGAGTGTAGAGGAAATGATAAAGGAAAAAATGGAGTGAGAGAGGATGGCTGTGTCGCAGGTCTTGGTCAAGTCCCTGGGACAAGCCCCACCAAGTGAGGGTCCTTGGCTTCAAGCAGGAAAGAATTCAAGAGTGAGCTATATAGAGTGAAGACGGAGAGATACACACTCTATAGACAGGATGCAGGCCATCTCAGAAGGCCAGAGAGGCCATGAGGCATGGGGGTGGGTGTTTAAAGTAAAAGCAGATACACACTCTGTAGACAGAGTGTGGGCCGTCTCAAAAGGCAGGTGAAAAGGCCTAGGAGATACACATGCCACAGGCAGAACGTGGACCATCTTACTCAGAAGGGAGAGCGGCGGCCTCAGAGCATGGGGCCGGCTGGGAAAAAAGAGATCAGGCCTCCTGTGAACTCTTAATCCTCACCAACCATCCTATGAGGTAGGGACATATAAGCCCCATTTTACAGATGAGGAAACAGAATAAGGAGGTGGAGTTGGCTTTTTCAAAGCCATGGAGCAAGTCAGTGGCAGAACTTGATTTGAACTTGGGTTTATCTGGGGCGCCCACTGGCTCACATAGAACCTCACACATACTATGTGCTTTTGAAGTCACAGCTGTGGGGATTTCCTGCCTGCTCACCCTGGGCAGGGGTCAAATGATGCTTGTCCCACTTGCTCCTGGGCTGGGTTGCTGCTCAGGCCTTATCTGGGGAGGACTGCCTTGGGCCGAGCCAGGGCCTGCAAACCAGCTCAGCAGTAAAGGAAAAAGGCGGGAGAGAGTGGTGTACCTACCCCTCACCAGGTTCAGGAAGTCCACACGCATGTCCTCAAAGGCCGCCTTGACCACAGGACACAGCTGCAACCGCACAAATGCAGGGCCTGCATCAGCCAGGGGCCAGCACACAGCCCCACGGTCACCTGGGCCCAGCTCACCTGGGCTGGGCTGGTCGCTGTGCCCATGGCCAGCCAGATTTTCACCCATGGGGTTGAGGACTCGGTGATAGGTCCATTCCCCCAGCCATCACCGCTGCTCAGAGCCCACCACAGTCCCCTGGTGTCGTCTGGGATCTTTTGCGATGGTTTGTCCCCTACCCTGTGTCCAGGGTGTGCCTGGCCTGCCAGCTGCCCTCCCCATCAGACTCACTGAGTTCACAAGAACCCACATTTTCGTAAGAGGGAAATGGAGAACGCATTCCTTCCTTCACTTATTCAAACAGTCGTTACTGAGTCCCTCCCACACGTCAGATTAGAACAGAGGCCAGCAAGACAGACCCAACCAGACTTGTGAACAATTATTGTGGGTTTCTAGCCCCAGCACATCTCTTTGCCCCCTGAACTCTTCTCCCCTCAAAATTCCAGAAGTTCTCAGCAGGGGGTAATTTTGTCTCCCGAGACACTTGGAAATTTCTGGAGATGTTTTTAGTTGTCACAGTTTAGGGGGATCTAGTGGGTGGAGGCCAGGGATGCTGGTGAACACCCCACAGTGCAAAACTCATTGCGTCCTGATTGTTTTGTTGTGTTTTACTATTATCTGTTGCTCTCGAGTTTACGCCTGTCATATCTGCATGGAGGAAATGCCATACAAGAGCGAGCTACTACGCATCTCTTCCTGACTCTGCTCAGTGACGTCACATTAGTAGCCTGAATTAGCCATGGAGGGAGTGTTTATACCAGGGAAATCAGTAAATGCTACACATCAGGGCTCCCTTCCTTCAGCCCCTCCTAAGTCAAATTGTTGACAGTTTATCAGCACATCACTGTTCAAGGACTCCTGGCTGACTTATAGCAGTTTCATTACCTTGACCTCGACCATCCACTGCTGACAGATTGACGCATGCCCAGAAGCTTCCCACTCAAGGAGACTCAGGTCCCTTAGCACCAACTTGCAGTTCCACCCCTGCCCCGCAGGGGGAGCAGTCTTCACAGGCCAGAGATACCCTGAAGCCACTTACCTCGCTTTTCACCAGTTTGGGCAGGGCTGGTGCCAGGAGGTTTATGAACTTGTTGGCTAAGGAGTTGACCTGGAAGGAGTACCTTCCCAAGAGGAGAAGAGGAGAGAGATTAGGAGGGGTCAGAGATGATCACCCCCTCCCCCATTTTACAGAAGAGGGGACTGAGTCCAGGGGAGGAAAGAACTTGCCTGAGGCACAGGTCCTGGTAGAGACAGGGCTGGGTATAGACCCAGAGTCCAGTGTAGATGGTGGCAGAGAGTTCTTAGGGATGGGGGCTGGGGCTTGTCTTTGGAAATTTGTGCTAGACACTGGGATGAGGGCAGTTGGCCTGCTAAGGAGGAATGGAGGGAAGCACCATGTCTTTGAGCATCTGCTGACTGCTGAGGGCTGCTGCCCCATCTAATCCTCTCACTGTGGCCTGGAAAGCGAGGTATGGGGAGGTGACTTGCTCAGCGTCACCTGGACGCAGATGAAGGAGATGCGTTTGCCTGACTCCACAGTTTTTACCCATGGCTCCACTTAGCCCTGCCCACTGGTTAGAGGAGGCCTAGGAAAGAGCCTCCTCTCCACCTTCAAATGTTTGCCGCAATTTCTGGCATGATGCCTGAAATCCCATCCTTCTTGCTTTGTCCCCTGGTGTCTTGAACTCTCTTTGCTATTACAGATTTCCTGGAGGGAGCCCCAGATCAGGAGTCAGGAGGGATAAATCCCTTTCTTTCTGTGGGCCTCAGTGTTCTCCGTCTGTAAAATGGGGGCAAGGCCACTACCTGGCTTCCCTCCCAGATGTGCTAGGAGGTGGCCAGTGGGAGGTGACCACACTCACTTTTTCAGCAGGTTGATGTGCAGGCTTCTGCGGATGTCGGAGCAGTTGCTGAGGACCAGATGGCTGTGGCCCGCCTTGCTTGTCTCCACTTGGATGATGGTTTCAACCTCCAACTGCATGTGCATCTCCATGAAGGACTTAAGCAGGGGCCTGTGAGTGGAGGAACCCACTGCTGGGAGCTCCATCCCAGCCTCAGGCTGGAGCAAGCCTGCTGTCCTTCTCTGTCTCCCGGCTCTGGCACCTCCCTTCTCGGTCTCCTTGCTGGGGCCTCCTCATCTTCTCAAATGTTTACCTCATTGGTTCCCAGGCTCAGTTTTTGGAATCCTCTGCTGTTTTAAATCCTCTGAATATGCCACTAGCTTCCAAACTTATGCCTAACTCCTTACTCAAAGGTTTTACAGGCATCTCAGATTTAATGTATACAGACTGAACTCTGGACCCTTCCCCAAGCCCGCTCCTCTCCCGATCTTCCCTGCCTTGTTTGCTGGCCACTCCAGCTGCCCGTTGCCCAGCAGCCTTGACTCCTCAATCTCCCCTGGCCCCGGCCCCGCCCAGAGCCCCCATTCAATCCATCAGGAAATCCTGTTGTTCCTACCCACCTCCAGGACATATTTGGAATCCGACTACTTCTCACCACCTCCTGCTTCCAAACCCCAGTCCAAGCTATTATTGTCTCCTCCTGAGCTGTTGCCGTGTCTTCGGGATAGCCTCCCTGCCTGCACTTTCGCCCCCATGCACAGCAGCCAGAGGGATTTTTTAAGAATGTCATGTCATGTGCCTCTTCTGCTCAGAGCCCTGCCTGGCTCCCATCTTGGTAAAACCAAGTCCTCAGCTTGGCGCACAAGGCCCTGCATGATCTGGCCACAGCTGCCTGCAGGCCTCACCTCCTACCACTCTGCCCCCTTTCCCTGCCCCCCATGCCTTTCTCTGAACAAGGCAAGTGCACTCTTGCCTGAGGACCTTTGCACTTGCTTTTCCTTCTGCTTGGAAGTCTCTTTTCCAGACACCTGCATGGAGGATAGGGGCGGGGAGCACCTAGTAGGTGAAGCTGTCAGGCCCGCTGTGTCTGACGGGGAGAACACTCACATGTTGAATGCAGCTACCAAGTCCAGGGGGACCTTGACTATCAGCTCCTGGTCTTTGGCCCCGGGTTGCACCTGCAGCTGGAGGATGCTAGCTGAGGTGATGTTCAGCCTGGATGGGACAAAAGAGAAATGAGAGCCATATGTTCAACTGATCATCATCCCCAGACCAGTCCCCTCCATTTTTCTGGCCCCCACCCAGTGCCCAGCTAGCAGGTGGACTCAAGCCCTGACTCCTCCTCAGCATGGTCTTGCCCCATCCCTTCCCTTCACCCCTGCCCAGAACACTTCCATGGCTCCCCCTTCACTTAGGAGATGAATCTGGGCTCCTGAGGCTGACCTATAAGAGCCTCTGTGCCTGGGCCAGCTGGCCTCTCACTCTTCGCCTTGGGGTCTAAGCACCAGCCATTCTGACTCTCACCCTCTGTGCCTTTGCTCAGGTTGGTCCCTCTGCCCAGAATGCCATTTCTCCTTGTCTCCTGGTGAGCATGAAGTCATTGACTTACCTGTCACCTCTACTGAGAAACATCACCTTGTCTCTTCACCGTCCCACCCCAGGCGACCTTCCTCGGGGGTCGCCCCTCTTTAGAGTGCCTATGTCACTCTTATGGTTATTGTTAACTCCTCTGGGAGCCTCTGAGGGGAGAGGCTTTGTTTGATTCATTCTTCATGGTCAGACACAGAGTTGACACCAACTGATACTTGCTGGCTGATCAACTGAGCGTGCAAAGTGTGTTTTGGGCAGAGGTGTGGGCCGAGAGCGAGCTCCCAGCTTGGTTCTGCTGCACTTACTGGGTGATATGCTTCAGGACGGACTTCACTAGTCTACTGATGATGCCACTGGCTGGCTCGTTGTGTATGGTACTGAGCAGTGGCAGCTGCTGGAGAGTGTTGACAGCATCTCGATTCTTCAGTTTCTCTGCCAGTTCTGCAGGCAGAGCCCAGAGATTAGGGTCCAGCAGGAGGGGAGAGAAGAATGGCTTGGGGCGGGCTCCAGGCTGGGAGGGGACATCACTCAGGGTTACTTGGACTGGGACATAAGGCAAGGGTATATATAGATGACTCCATTCTGACCATCTCCACTGTGTAGATGTGAACTTGAGGATGATGGTCCAGATGGGTCATTTTCATAGGCAGTCTGCAATGGGGACACATGTGGGACCATTCACACCCTTGAACATCGCCAGCCTCTGCCAGGAGTTTTGGCCAGGACACCTGGCACAAGAAGCTGCATCCCTCTCACTGGCCAGGGGCAAACACTCCAGAGCCAAGAGGCAGGGAACTCATAAGGCCCTGTTTGGGGTTGTTTCGCTGCTGAAACAAACTTACTGATTCTCTGGCATCCATATCCTACAGCCTGTGGTCCAAAGAACCCCAGGTGCTGAGCAGAGAAAGGAGGAGCCAGGTGCCCTGGGTTCAAGTCCCTACTGTACTTTTTCCCTGGCAGCCAGAGCCCTTTTGGTTTGTGTACAGAGTAGGTCCGAGTGCTGGAGAGCTGATACTCTGGAAGCAGCCCACAGCCAATGACTGATGGGAATTGGTGTATAAATACCCCAGCTCCCTCAACTCTTGGGCAGGATGATTCAGTTGTGTGTGTCCCCCACTATGTCCCAGAGTCCCTGTGTGTTATTGATTCTCATTGACAAAGCTAGCTTTTTTGTCTGCCCTGTGACAATGGAGCTCGTCCCTGTAAACATCCTCTTTGCCCGGCTGGTGCAGTGTTAAGTCCTGTCAGTGGGGGGACATGGAGGAGGAAGGAGCTTCCCCTCTTGGCGCTGGTGTGCTCCTCTTGCCAGACTCCAGTGGTGTCACCTCCCAGGGCTCCCGGCTGCAAGTCGAGCAGCACTCCCATGGGCAGCTAGTGACTGCGGGCACCCCAGCTCCCTTCCAGGCAGTTTGCCAGAGACAGCATCCCAAGGAGTCAAGAGCAATCCCTTCCTCCTGGGTCTGCTTCCCAGAGAATTCCATTGGCTCCCCGGTAGGCTATTCTCTGCCAGCTGGCCTCAGCCTGCCAACCGTGAACTGGCTCTGACCCAGGCCAGCTCAGGGGGCTTCAACCCCTCTTCTTCCACGAGGTCTGGGGAGGATTCTCCCCTCAGGTTTCTTCTGTACATGGATTTGAGCCCCCTGCTGTGTCCCAATCCCTAGGGTATCCTTTGGAATTCTCTCTTTTTTCCTCCTTAGCCAATTTCCCATTATTCCAATTCTTGCTAATAGTTCTTTAAACAAACCCATCTGTTGGGCTCACTGCATGGTTTCTGCCTCCTGCCTGGCCATGAATAACGCAGATGCCCAGTCGGACTGAGCTTCAGCTTGCGGTGGTAACTGGCTTGCCCTTACCTGGGTTGCTTCCCATCTCCTGCATGTGTTTCCCGGGATTGCCTGAAATCCCCCCACTGGCACACTCTCAACTCAGACTCTGTGGCTCGGGGAACCTGACTGGCTGCTCCTCTCCAAGCTCCTTCTGGCTGAAATTCCACGTGCTTGCAATTCAGTGTTGGCCTGGGGTACTTCTGCCTCCCCGCCCAGCACCCAGACCTCTCTGCTCCCCATCCCTACTTGGGGATAGTTCCTCTGGCTACAATGCCTGTCTGGCCCTGCAGGACCTGGCCCGGCCCTGCCCATCCAGCCACAGCCGGGGCCCACTGCACGCAGAGGGTTGGGCTCTACGTGCTTCAGTCCCTCCGGAGCTGACTGGTTCGTTCCCTCTCAAGGGACAACACTGGAGCACTGGTTCTCAACTGAGGCAGTGTCCCCTGGGAGACATTTGGCAATGTATGGGGACATTATTGGTGGTCACAGCTGGGCCCAGGATGCTGCTAAACACAGGAAGGACATGCACAGGACAGCCCACCACAATAAAGACGTATTTGGCCCACAAGATCAGTCGTGATGAGACTGAGAAGTTCAGCTGGAGAGGTCATTAAGCTCTTGTCACTTCCTGTCCTACTGGGTGATTCCAGCAACCCGGGGAGGAAGGCCCTCTTCTATAGGAGGAAACCAAGGCTTGGAGACTTGCCAGGGCCACAGAGCTGGAGTGGGATAAGGCTGTGCCAGGGCCAGGCAGCCAGACTCCCAGCCGAGGGGCTTTGCTCTGACGACTACTTGCGCCCTGGGTCTAACTCAGAGAAGGTGCTCTGGCAATGGGGTTTAAGCAAGAGTGGGCAGAGAGGTAGTTGCACCGTCACATTCGGAGGCCACACACCCCTTCCACAGACCAGGGAACCACAGAGTAGTGGGTTTTGAAATCATGGAATTTAAGAAGAAGGGGACCTTGGAGTCGTGGACTCTTGATCAAAGACACTCCCAGTCTTTGTAACTTACCCAATCAAGTCTCACCCAGGATCTGGGATCCCAGTGGGCCTTGCACACTCCCACTGATGGGGAGCTCCCTTCCTCCTTTGCTCCACCTGCCCCCTTGCCTTATGGTGGTGAGGCCAGGGTGGCCAAGACTTACTTTCTTTGATGACTTCTGGGCTGAGGCTGAGAACCGCAGGAGGGCTGAAGTTGGCTCCCACCAAGTTGGCTGCCATCAAACCACAGAGGAAGATGAAGGTTCGTGGGCTGGCCATCTTCCTGAGGGTTGGTCAGTAGCAGGCAGCAGGTGGCAGAACCTGAGGTGAGCACAGAGGGCCCAGTTAGCCGGGCAGAGAGGCCTGGCCAGGCCCACCAGGTCTGATGACGGGGGCGTGGGGTCCAGGAGAGGCTGTTTAGTGAGATGGTGAAGAGAGTGGGCTCTGGAGCCCAACTGGGCCTCTGTCCTTAGACAATCAACGTAATCTCTCTGTGCTTCAGTTTTCTTATCTGGCAAATGTGCGTCATAACTCCACTTATAAAGTTGGGATTAAATGAGTTCGTATCTAGAAAGCGTTTAGCACAGTGCCTTTCAAATGGCAAGCTTTTGGAAAACATGTTATTTTCTTGAAGGATCCCCACTATCAGTGCTCAAGACAAAACACTTCTGCTGCTGATTTCCCCGACCCTGTCACTGTGGCACTCAAACCCTCCCACCCCAGCCAGCTTCACTTCCTGCCTTCTCCCTTTTGCTCTGTAAAGTTCCAGTCACTGCAAGCTGCTTGGAGCTCCCAGAACATCCCTGTTCACTCCCGCTGCCTTTGCCCTTGCTCTGCCTGCTTCCCGTAGTGCTTGCCCCCTTCGTCCCCTGCCTGCCGAACTCCTACTTGTTCTTTAAAACTCTACCTCTGCATCCCTTTCTCTGTCAAACTTTCCCTTTCCTGCAGCCACAGACCCTGGAGAAGTGTTGCCCTGGTGGCTGGTGCATGCCCAGGACAGGAAGTTTGGAAGCAGGAGAGAGATGAGAATTCAGGTAGGACTCAGAGGGCTTTGCTTAATCCAAGAAACTCAGGAAGGGGCCTGCAGAGGGAGTGGGTGGCTGCTAGGAGCCAGGGAGAGGAAGGCAAAGAGAGGTGAGAGGCCCATGGGTGGCTCCTGGGAGAGGAGCTTAGGGTACTCTGGCCCCTGGGCTGCTCTGTCTTCTCCAGGGGATGGGACACCAGCGGCTGTAACCTCGTCCTGAGCTTCCCAGCTTGCACCCTGGCTCTGCCTTCAAGCCCCCATGGAAGCTTCTGCCACCTGTGGACTTTCTTGCTCGGAGAGATGGAGGATGCTGACCCAGAGACCTGAGCCCTTGCCTGGCTTAGCACATGGGCTTCCTGTTGCCAAAGACAAATGTGGAATGATGTGCATCTTCCGTGGGCTGAACAGGGTGGGCTCTTTGAGGCGCTGGCAAGAACAATTCAATATCTGCCTCCCTGACCAGGCCATGAGCTCCGGAAAGAAGGGTTGGGTCTACCTGCTCCCCACTGTATCCCTAGCACCTGGTCTAGTAGGTATTTAATAAATAAATGGTTGCTAAATGAATGAATGGTCTCTGGGACACCAGCAAGAAGGAGGGAATGTGACCCTGATGGAGGTCTGGGCCATGGGAACCCCAGTCAAATCACAGGACCCCTCTTCTCTGTCAGGAAACCCAAGGGTGGAAGAGAAAATCATGGACCTGGAAGTCAGACAGACCTGAGTTGGATGCCTGCCCTCACTACTTGCTGCTGTGATTATGACAGTTTTTATTGCTAGTACTGGGGTCAGAGGGAACCGCCTTGCAGTCAAAGCCAGAAGACTGAGGTGACACCTGCATCCAGCTCTTTTACCTGGGAAACCCCCCATCCCCAAGCCATAACCTTTTTCTTTCAATTACCTTAATTCTATTTTTCCTCCATTATTTTCTCACACCCTTCTGTCCTCCTCTGATCAGGGGCACTCAGGGAACCAAGAGGAGAGTAGCACCCCCTCTTGTGGAAAATTATCTCCTCTGCACATCCAATCACCATAAACCCTCCCCACCAACCCCCTGCACACGTGGCTTCTCACTTCTTGGCCTTTGTGTATGCTGTTCTCTTTGTATAGAATACCTTTCTCCCTTCCTTTGTCCAGCCAACTTCTACTCAGCTTCTTAACCAACATATCACCTCTTTCAGGAAGCCTTCCCTGACTGTCCTCCACCATATTGTCCCTGGGCTTTCCTTGAGCACAGCCTGGACCACATTGTCTCGTAAAGGAGTTTCTTGAGGGCTTGAGGGCCAGGACTGCCCCGATGCTTCTTATCCCCAGAATCACCACAACACAGGGCTGGGCACAGAGCAACTGGTGTGTGCAGAGTGGGCTTCTGTCATCGGGATGAGGCCAGGGAAAAAGACTCAGCCTGTCCAATTCCTTCATCACTGCTCTTTGGTCTTCTGGGCCCTGGAGCTGGGTACCTCTCTACGCCCGGTCCTGACCCTCAGAGGGTCCTCATGGACTGAGGGGCCTTACCCCAGGGCCAAGCCTCCCTCCTGCTCCGACCTGACCCCCACAGTTGTCTCCAGCTAAGACCCTTCCTGATGACATAGGCCTCCAGTTCTTTCCCTACATCTTTACCTGGACACACGGAGTCCTCGGCCCGCTGCTCTCCTCATCTGTGAAGTTTATCTGGAAGTCCAGACTTATATCCTGCCCACCCTCTGCATTTGGGCTGAGGTCTCCAAGGTAAATATTTGTGGCTATTGGTGAACCACAGTCCTGGCCGGAATCAGCCTTGGGACTCCAGCTTCCTGTGGTTTGGGGAAAGGAGGATCTGGCTGACCTGAGGGGTGGGTGGGGCACTGGGCACGTGGCAGGGAGCTGGACCAGGCTCATTGTGGCCTGTGCAAGGGGCTCCCTGCCTCCTGGGCAGCCACTCCCATGGGGACAGTGATGAGAACTGGAGCAGTGACAGCGTATTAAGCACCAGGTGTCACTCCAGTGTTATCAGTGGAGTCTTATTTCCACCAGCGTCAGTGCTGTTACCCTGTTTTTACCATGGAGGCATCAGCAAACAGCAGAGCAATGATTCAAAACCTATCTAAGGACGTCCCTGTGGCCTGGCAGACACAGGGGGTCCTGGGATAGACTGAGTTTGAGTCCTGGCTCCACTATCTCCACACTGTGTGACCCGGGGCACATTCCCTAACCTCTCTGAGTCTCAGTTTCTCATCTGTGAAATGGGGATAATGGTAGCACTTCCCTCACAGGCTGCTGAGAGCATGCACTGAGGTGTGTGCTCACCCAGGACTTAGCACGTGCTCTTAGTCATTCATTCTGCAACAATTAACACCAACTTGGCCTTGCCTGTGCCTCCAGGAATCTCAGGGATTATTTGTGGAAAGAATGAATAATGACCGTGAACCGAGGGGACAAATGAATAGGCCCACAGGACCCCTCTCACCCGCTGCCTAGGTGCAGAACTTGGCTCCCTTAACCTGCAGTCACCCAGAGTGGGGTGTCAGCAGCCTTGAATTTCCCCCGTGTATCTGAGGCCCAGAGAGGTGAGTGACTTGCTCAAGGTCCATGCCTCAGGATTCCAGAGCTGGGATTGAGTTTATTGTCCAGTCCAGACCAAGAGCTCTTCACTGCACTGTCCTCCCCCAGGGACTCCAGGTTGGTATCAGGGAGGAGGACCCAAACAGGGCCTTTTGGCATAATCTGGAATCATCCTTGCTGCCTGACTTCAGTCTAGAAGCTGGGATTGTGGTTCAGAGCCAGGTGGGCCCTTGCTGAGTCCTGTCTCATGTGCAGGGGGATAAGACGGGACAGTGAGGGGCACGGGGCCATCCAGTGCACGGCCAGGCGCTGGCCGCCCCCCTCTCCTGGAGCTGTCAGAAGGAATAAGGCAAGAGCGCAGGCCGTCCTGCCATGTCTGCAAAGTGCCCACTTGAAATGCTTCTGGAGCCAGAGTCCTGCTGGAGGGACCCTGCCAGTCCTTGAGTACATCTCCAGAGAGGTAAGCGCCTTCTCCTGGGCTCTTCAGCTGGTTATGCTGCTGCCCATGGACAATGCACCTGTGTGGGAGGCCTGAGCCAGTGCCAGGGCCTGGGCCCGCAGTAGCTCCCGCTTTCTGCCTCTTGGATCTGACACGCTCGCTGGGGTCAGCAGGCCCGGTGCCCCCGCAGGCCCGGTGCCCCTGCAGGCCCCGCGCATTTGGGAACCATGGGTCTGCACCGCCCTGCCCTCAGTGCTGCTCAACACCCCAGCCCTGGGACTGCTCAGGGCCTCTTTGTCTCGGCCTCATCTGCTATGTCCTTCTCCTGGAAGGCCTCAGCCACCCCTCTGAAAACGCTCTCCTGCCCTGTCTGGGCAGCAGGGCCCGGGAAGCGTCTGGAATCCAACAGACATGGGTTGATCCCTGCTCTTGGGCTTATCAGATGTGCGGCTGTGGGAAAACGGCTTCCTTGGGAGCTTCTTTTCCCTCAGTTGTAAAACGGGACTGTTTTCAGGGTCACAGAAGATAAACTGAAATGCTTGGAGTATCTGAGAATTTAGTAAACGGGAAATACTGTTATCATGATTGAAGTATTAACATTACTGACCGTTAAGGCCCCGTTCAGAGGCAGTATCTGACCTGTGGAAGCTGCCTGACCGCTGCCCATTCGTGAGTGTCCTCACTAATGTCTATTTGACTCCGAAAACTCAAGTGTTGTCTGAGGCTCCACAGTTCTATGGATGCTATAAACCAAGGGGAGGGGCCAGACCACAGTGCAAGCTGGTGACCAAGAGCCACAGGCACAGCTCTTGGGTCCGTCTTGTGGGGGCTTCTGATCCAGATGGAGGTTACAAAAGGGTGAAGAGGGTAAAGGAGGAAGATCTGTGAAGACATTTCTTAGGAGACAGCTATGGTCCCTCCTCCAAATCTCTCACCGAGGACAGCAGGGCATGTCTGTCCCCCACCGTGCAGGCCCGGGGGTTGGGGGAGGGTGACCCTGGAGCAGGGACATGCATTGGACTGGATTCTGTCTCCTGTCTGAGAGATACGGGCTGCTGAACTGAGTCACCGGGGCAGAGCGGCTTCTGCGAGGGAAAAATGACTGCTCTCTGCTAGGGGTCAAAGCACATGTGTGTGTGTGTGTTTATTAAAAGTATTCTTTCCAGCTAGAAAAAAGACTGGAAGGAAATGCACCAAAATGGTAACAATGCCTATTATTGATTTTATCATCAGAGGTGACCTTTACCATTTACTTCGTGTTTTGTTCAGCAAACAACCCCATGAAATGGCTTGAAGATGAGTAAATACAGGTTGGACAGAGAACAAAGGAGTGGAGGGAAGCTCATTCCTTTCCCAGAGCTGGGCCACAGCCCCCACCAAGTCAGGATTCCGGGGGAACACTGCCAGGGGACAAGGTTAATAGCTGAAATAAAAGCTTGGTCACGCTAGTCCTGGAACCACCAGGAAAAGGAAAAAAGAAATCTGTATTGAAAACTTGCAGGTATAATTCCTCTTTTGTGGGACAGAAATAGATTAGAGTAAAGGCAAACAATCCTGACTACACCAGACTCCTAGCTCTGGGAGGGGTGGGGGAACAAAGAACAGATCTGTCCTGTCACAGTTAAAGTGACAGAAAGGACAGGCATTGGGTCGCAGGAGAGTCAATGTGGGCAGAGGGCTGAGCACTGAGATTTCCCACCAATGCAGGAGCACGCGATGAGGTGGCGGCCAGCTGGGCCCCGGTAAGTAAGTGCTCTAGCAAAGGGAAACCCAGACAGCGCGATTGTGCTGTAATGGCAGTGAGCCCGGGCCCAGCTGGGAGGTCTGTGACGGAGGCCAATGTGTGGCACACAGGCAGAGGGTGTCAGATGGTAGAGCAGGAAGCTTGGTCCACACCCGTCTTGAAGGTGACAGTTGCCAACAGCCTGGAGGAGGTGCACTGCCTGATTGGGGAGGGGGATAGTTCAGAGAAGGTTTCATGGTGGCTTTTGGTCTGGGCTGATGAAAAGAGGCTGACGTGGTGGGTTAGGAGAAGAAGGCTTTCCAGTTGGAGGGGCAAAGAAAGGAGGTAGGTTTTGGAAACAGTGAGTCTGGGGTGGGGACTTGTCTGTATAAGCAGACAGGTTAAGGGACCCCAGGAGAGAGAGAACCAGAAAGGCTTCCTTGACATAAGAGGGGCCATTGTGGCAATAGCCATTTTGTGATCTAAGCCTGGCCACAGTGCTTGTGCTGGACCAGGTGCTTTGATTCTAAGGGAAGTGAGGGAATGGGAAGCCTCAGTTTGGGGGGACTCAGGGCTTCAGCCTCATCTCCCCACAAATGGACATTTTCAGAGACAGACTCTCAGGGCTTGGCCCCACCCGACCCTACCCCTGTCCTCTAAGCTCAGGATGGTGATGGAAGCCTCAGCAGCAGCCCAGGGCAGGACCAGGAAGATGCCTACGCCTGGAGCGTGAGACTTTCCTGTGTGTGGGGACTCATGCAGTTTTAGGGCTCTGTCCCCAGTATTTCTCCCGACTCCTTCATTCTCTTTAATAACTCAGGTCTGGTGGGACAGTCAGATGCAGTCAGCAGTCAGTGGGGCAGTCAGCTAACTGGACTACACATACACCCTCTGTGTGCGGACACAGTTCTGGGTGCTTTGGACATAGCAGGGAGCAAACAGACTGCCCCCTGCCCTCCTGGGACATTCTCCTGGGGAGACAGAGAGTGAACCAGAAACGGACAAAGAAATGGAAAAACACTGTCAGTGTTCAGTTGTCTTAGTCGCAAGGACAGAGAATGCTTACGGGATGCGGGAACGGTACCCACAGTGTCAGGAGAGTTTAAGCAGCTTTAGCCCCCTGGGAACTGGTTGCCCTCCTTCAACACCTCGCACACACACACACACTCACACACCCCCTTGTGTAAATCTCTCCTCATTCGACTTTCACATTTCCCAAGTTTGGAACAGTTTAGGGGGCTAATGATGTATGAAAGGAGAGGCTGCCTGACGTATAGGACAGGGACAGCTCACTACCAGCCAGACTGAGCTTCCAGCCCGCACGTTCACTGCTATTCTCCTCATTGCACAGATGCGGAAATGCAGGTACACACAGGTGGGGAGACTGGCTCAAGGTCACACGGCGACCGGGACAAGATGCCAGGAGTTGAACTCTGGTCTATCTGACTCCGAAACTTGTGCTCCTAATCTTCCAGCCGTCATCCCCACAAGCCTGTTGTTTGAGTACCGCCTTCTTTGCGTGTCACACCTGCAGTTACATTTTGCCGTATCTGCCAACCCCTAAGTTTACTATTTACTCAACATGCATTTTGATGAGTGGAATCACATTTGAAACTTAAATACACTTGATTTTCTACTTCTAACAGGAAACTGTATAACACTCCCCAAAGTTATAGAACAACCTTGTGACATACTTTTTCTAAAGTCACAGTGAAAACAAACAGAACACATTGTGGAGCTCTGGCTGGGGATGTCGCTGGCTCGAGGCGCCCAGGGAGAACAGGCGTTGGAGATGTACCTGAATTCCGCTGAGCCTTTCACCTACTCGAAGGACTGAGAAAGAGCATGAGGCGAATCACTGTCTCCCGGTGATGGTGTCAGGGGCAGCTCTGCTGCTGGAAAACACTGCGTCAAGCTACCTCTCATGCCTCAAGAAAGGATTGGATCTCAAAGTGTGTGTGAGCCGGGTCACAAATCTCTTACCGTGTGGGCAGCTGTGGCCAGTGGCACGAGTGGAGGCTCCAAAACACGAACTGAATGAGTTCTCAAACCTCTTGGCACCTTTTCTGGACTCTAGAGCTCCCTGGATTATGAATGTCTTGCTCTGCTTATCTCGACTTCCTGGAGGCTGGGAGGGGAGCACAGGGACCCACTGGCACCTTCCTCGAAGTCACCCCCCGGGAGGTTTCCGTGCTCAGTCACCCAGTCCCCTAGGAGAGGAGAAAGGGGAGTTAGTGGGCGAACCAGGAGACCCAACTGGAGGTGGGGGCATCGCAGGAACTCTTTTCCTTGTTCCGCTTTGTGTTGGGAGGGGACGTTCAGGACACCCTCCGGCCCCCTCCCGCCTCTGCTTCTCTGCACTTTCAGTGTCCGCCGCTTTTGAGAGAGGCCATTCCAGGCTTTCACAGGGGGCCTCTCTTCTGAACTGTTTCCACTCATTTCTCACCTCCCCTTCACCTCCTGCGTCTTTCCAGAAATGGTGTCTCTGACTTCCCTCCTCTCCACCACCCGCTGCTGGCCTCACCTTAAGCCTCCTCATTTCTTACCTGGGGCAGTGGCAGCAGCCTCCTCACTGGCTTCCCTGAGTCTGGTCTGGTCCCCTCAAATTTCCCCTCTGCACTGTAGCCAGAGCCCTAATATTTTCTCAAGAAAGCTTTAAAATATAGAGCAGTTTGTTTTACAGATAACACTAAATTTTACCACTGAAATTCTGCCCATTCATTATATTTGTGTGATGCATTGCAAGCTAAGTTGCAGATGTCAGTAGGCTTCCCATTAAGTACTTAGCACCCATATCCTAACCTAGAGTTCAACACTTGCTTGCAGTTGGACTTTGGCTCAGAGGAGGCCAAGGTGCACCTGTCTCTGGTCGTCTGGCATCTGGGTTCATCCAATACCAGCTCCTCCATGATGCCCACATTCTACCCAACAAGATCAAAGTTGTGTGCCCATGAGAAAGTGGGTGCCACAACTGCTTTGGCCTCCCAAATTGGCTCCCTGGGTCTTCAGAAGCAGTGATGACAGTGATGACAGTCAGGATGGCCATCATTAAAAAGCCCATAAACAATAAATGCTGCAGAGGATGTGGAGAGAAGGGAACCCTCCTACACTGTTGGTGGGAATGTAGTTTGGTGCAGCCATTATGGAAAACAGTATGGAGATTCCTCAAAAACCTAAAAATAGACTTACCACATGATCCAGCAATCTCACTGCTCGGCATTAGAGAGAACTCTAATTTGAAAAGATGTAAGTACCCCAGCGTTCATAGTAGCACTATTTATAATAGCCAAAACATGGAAACAACTTAAATGTCCATCAACAGATGACTGGATAAAGAAGATGTGGTATATATATACATATATATATATGTATATATATACACACACACACACATATATATACATATACATATATATATATACACACATACATACATGCATATAAATATATATACACACAATGGAATACTACTCAGCCATAAAAAGAATAAAATAATACCAGTTGCTGCAACATGGATGGACCTGGAGTTAGTCCTTCTAAGTGAAGTAAGCCAGCAAGAGAAAGAAAAATATCATATGATATCACTTATATGTGGGTTCTAAAATAAAGATCCAAATGAACTTATTTATAAAACAGATACAGACTCACAGATATAGAAAACAAACTTAATGGTTACCAGGAGAGGAAAGAGGTGGGACAGGATAAATTGGGAGTTTGAGATGTGCAGATACTTACTATTATATATAAAATAGATTAAAAACAGGTTTCTTCTGTATAGCACAGGGAACTATATTCAATATCTAGTAGTAACATACAATGAAAAATATGAAAATGTATATATGTGTGTAGATATATGACTGAAACATTATGCTGTGCACCAGAAATTGACACAACATCGTACACTGACTATACTTCGATAAAAATGAAAAAAAAAAAAGGTTAGTGATGACATCGCCAAGACAACTTGTGGCTAGAAAGGTCTGCAGATTACAGTGGAACTGACCGTTCAGAACACACAGTCCCAGACTGAGAGGTACCTGATCATCACAGCCCTCAAGGAACTACACAGAGACAGAAAGGAGCAGAAATACATTAAGAGCAGAGGAAATGTCACTTTTGATAAGACTATCAACATTGCCCGACAGATGTGGCCCCTATCTTTAGCCAGAGAACTCTCTGGAACCATTAAAGTGATCCTGGGGACTGCCCAGTCTGTGGGCTGCAATGGAAAAACTTTCAATATATAATGAAAAGCACAGATCTTAAGTGCCCATTTGCTGAGATTTGACAGATACATACATCTGTGTAACCCAAACCCCTTTCAAGATACAGAATTTCACCATCATCCCAAAAAGTTCTCTTATGCCCCTTTCCAGCCAGTTTTCTCCCAGACCTCTGTGGGGGGTGGGTTCTGATTTTCTCCCGCCGTAGGTTGGTTCATGGTTCATCTGTTCACGGTCTCCATGTAAATGAAACATGCAGTGTGTGCTGCTTCTGGCTTCTTTCACTCAGCCTGCAGTGATCTTATTTACATAATAATTTATGTACTTATTGTCTGCTCCCCTCCCCCTGCCACTGGACGGGGAGTTCATGAGAACTGCCACTCAGTTGTGTCCCTTGTGCCTCCCCAGCACATCGCCACACCGCATGGCACACAGTAGGGGCCAAGTAAGTACTGGCTGAAAGAGGAGCAAAGGATGCCAGTGCCTGCACTCTTTTAATAAAGTTTAAGAAAAATCAGGCATAAAAATGATACATAGATACCCTTAGATAATTGTGCATTTCATTCTGTATGAATTTTACCTTAACATTAAAAAACATAAACATGAACTTTAGTTAATGAAATGTAACCTGAGGTGTTTCAAGATAAAGTGAACTGCTACTTGCAATTTACTTTGAAATGTAATGTACTTTGAAAGGTTGGGTGAATGGAAGGATGGAGAGCAGCAGGTATGACAGGGCAAGCATAGCAAACTGTTCGTTATGGAATTGAGGTGTTCTTTGTGTGTGCTTACTATGTAATTATTTCAAATTTCCTATATGAATATTTTTATAGTAAAATGTTGGGGGAAAATCATACACTTGTAGGATAAAAATTCCTACCAGTACAGAAGGATATTGAGTGAATCACAGGCATACATGTTCCTCATCCCAACCCACTGTATTCCCTGGAGTTTTTAAAAAATTGAAGTCTAGTTGATTTACAATGTTGTGTTAGTTTCTGTTGTACAGCATAGTGATTCAGTTACATATATATATATATATATATATACACATATATATATACATATATATATACATATATATATATATATACATATATATATACATATATATATTCTCCTTCATTATAGGTTATTGCAAGACATTGAATGTAGTCCCCTGTGCTCTACAATGGGACCTTGTTGTTTTTCTATTTTATATATAGTAATTTGTATCTGCTAACTCCAAACTCCTAATTTATCACTCCCCACCCCTTTCCCCTTTGGTAACCATAAGTTTGTTTTCTATGCCTGTGAGTCTGTTTCTGTTTTGTAAGTACTCTCTGGAGTTTTAAGCACTGTAGACACTTCTGTTGACTGAAATAAAATGCACAACCTAAAAGTTGAGAGTGATATTTTATTCAGCAGATGTTCTGAGGACTCGAGCCTGGGACACAGCGTTTCAGATCACTCTAAGAGGCTGTTCCAAAGCGGCAAGGTAGAAGCCAGGATATATGAGTTTTTGCAACAAAGTCCAGGTAGTCAGAACATCAAAAGATTACTGTTATATAAAACCAGATATCTCAAGTTAAGGAATTTAGTGCTTTTCTATGTATGGGAAGGTGTAAAGTTCTGGGCTCATCGAAATCATTCCTTTGATATGCACCTAGCTATGGAAGGCCAGTATCCTTTTCCTTCCCATCCTGAGTTCCCTCAGGGGCAACATTGGGGGTGGCAGCAGAGGTGGGCTGCCTGCTTGTCTGCATTCTGAGTTCCCTCCGCTCACTGCTGGAGGTGACGGTAGCAGCTGATGACTTGATGGCCACAGTATTCTTTGTTTACTGACATAGCTGGCAATATTTTTTATTCACAGCGCTCCCCCTTGGTCCTAAATTTGACCAATATTTTGGGGGACATTTCATGACCAATTTTGTCCCATGGCACTAGGAAAGCTTATTCTTAGATGAGGCGAAGATTCTGTTGATACACCACTCAGGGTGCTAATTTCTGGATCAGGCCCTTTTGATGATTTAAAGTTCTCTGGATAGCCTGTCTTACTAGTCTGTTACTATCGAGAAATATTTTCCCTTGTTGCTTCTTCCCATACTTAGAATCACACTATTAAAATTATTCTATGTAGAGTTATAAATGTGATCTATTCCCTCAAGGTGTCTAGTCATCAATTTTGTTGAAAGCCTAGTTACATACTGGGTAATGTAAGAGACAACAATCTTATAAAATAGGCAGAATATAAGCAATACAGCTAGTAACATTAATAAAGTCATACAAGGTGTAACAATCTGGAAACAAAGAACACATGAAGACAATGATTACTATAAAATCTGGTTGCAATAATCCACAGGAGAACCAGCAGGAGAAGTCAAATTCTGAAAGGATCAGGCAGATAGAAAAAGACAAATGTTTCATCCTTGTTTATAAAGGCATACATTATCGGCTTGTGGTAGGTCATAGCATAAGAGGAAAGGTTTTCTGGAAAATAAAGTTAAAAGGCCAGGATATTTCTCAAAAAGTCATAAAGTTATCAATTATATTTATCAGTTCATTCAGTCCCATGTAATTAATTCCTGTTATTTGGATGAAGTCATCAGATTTTCCATTAGAGTTTTATAATTTAAACCAGTCCAGTAGTATGATCTAAAGGTTATCAGATACATGTTGTTTAAAAGTCCCTTTTTATGAATCTTCCTGAAGCTCTTCATTTTATAATGTCAACTGAAATAAAATCACACAACATGAGAGTTGTGAGTTAAGTTTTATTTGGGGCAGAATGAGGATTGTGGCCCAGGAGACAGCATCCCAGAGTAAAACAATGGTTGTTTATAAATGACAAGACTTAACGCGGCATGGTTAAAGATTTGATTACAACGCAACTGACAAGCAACTTGGAGGGCAGCCACCTGCCAGCTAAGGAGAGAGGCCTCAGAGGAAACCAACCCTGCCGACACCTTGATCTTGGGCTTCCGGCTTCCAGACCTGTGAGAAAATAAATTTGCTGTTTAAGCCATCCAGTCGGTAGTATTTTGTTATGGCAGCTCTAGCAAACTGGTCCTGTCATCATTCATGGGAAATTTACAAAAGTGATGCTGCAGTTGATCATGAGAACTTAACTGATACTCATATCCATTCTCAGTGGTCCTGATCCTCAGCCCTTCTGCTGGGCCAAGCAGCTGGTTGGTCACCTGAATGGATGGTACCATATCAAGCGCTCAGTGTTGGGCCCTGTTGGTGGCAGGTCATATATACCTTCAGTGGCAGTTACTTGATCAGACTTGGCATCCCCAGTCTCTAAATCTTATTTCTTCCAGGTCCCTGACTAAACTATTTAGCCATTTGCCTCAGCCACGAGACTATAAGTATTTGGCCATTTCTCTCTTTTATCAAACTCAGTGACCAAGTGTTCAGCCTGAAGCCTCGCCCGCTGGGAGGATTTCCCCTGCATCCTTGTCTTTCAAGGTCACTCCTAAGCAGGGGTATTGAAACGGCATCCACTTTCAGCTTACACAGGTACAGATACAGAGCCGACCCCTTCATGGACCAGGCTAAGTTTTTTTCCTCCTCCATAAGCTGGTCACTTGGCCATAGGTGTGAACCAAGGAGGAAGTGTAGGGGCAACACTAGTAGGTGACATGGGAGATGGGTGTCTGGGCCACCTATTCATGTAGCTTACTTATGCCCCCTGGACCTCGAGCCCAAGCTAGATGTGCTACTTCTACCTGATGATGGAGAGCTGTTTGTCCTGCCTGACCTTATGACTTGGTGCATAACAGTATCTAGTGCATGATGGGAAGTTCTGGCCTCATGGTCACTTGATGGCTTATGATCAGGTGGCCCTTCTCTACCAGGGGCCAGTAGCAGGTCAGGAGCTGGGTTTTTTTTTTTTCTAACAACGCCCAGTTCTCTGCTGAAGATGGCATGGCCTTGCTCCAGAACTCCAGTGGTCTTCTCTATGACTCTCTCACTGGGGTTTGTCAAACACTCCACGTGGCATCTTTATCACAGATACTTCTAGTACCAGATCACATGGCTTAAGCGACAGTCCTGCTTGAACTGCAGCCTGGAGCTGCTGCAGAGGCCTTGATTGCTCTGGGCTCCACTCAAAACCAGCACAGAGTGGATGCTCAGTAAATGGTCCCCACTGTGAGGGAATGGGATACAGGGCAGGAGTTAGAAATGCAAATGCCGGTAGGGTAAGGTTGCCAGAAAAAAATACAGGAAGCCCAGTTAAATTTGGATTTCAGATAAAAGATGAATAATTTATAGTTTAAGTATGTCTCATGCAATATTTGGGACATACTTACACACACACAAAATTTATTGTTTATCTGAAATTCAAACTCAGCTATGTGTCCTGTATTTATATTGGTAGATCAGGCAACGCTACTTTTGGGGCCGAGCATTTAACAGCGTAAGACAATCTGGTATAATGAATTGGGGGAAAAGGTGAATGCATTTAAAATCAGTAGCCAATTGGTGAATAATCAGCACTTAAAGTAATTTAAAATAAGAATGGAAAACAATGTGCCAGAATTGGCTTGAGGATTATGAGTTTGCAAACTCTGGCAGAGTTTGGGCTCCAGAGTTTGACGTCTGGGATTTGAATCCTGGAGCCACTGCTTGCAAGTAGTATGACCTTGAGCCTTAGAGCCACCCTGTCTGTGAGGATTAAATAAGATCCTGCATTTAAAGGGTTTAGCAAGGTGCTGGGCCCCCTATTAATACTAAATAAATGTTCATCTTCAAGATACCTGCTGGGCTGCCATGCAACAGCTCCCTCTAGTGGTCACAGGGCATATGTGTGAGCGCTGGTGCAAGGCTAGGGTGCGGAAGTCTTTATGGCTTCAGAGTGTCCAGTAGCTAGGCTAGCTAGGTATTGGAGAACAGGTCCCCATCGGAGGAGGACTGGTCCCCAGGCTCCCCAGATTCCGGTCATTCACATATCACCTCTGTGATTTCTGCCACATTACCTTTATCCACTTAATATTCTCCTTTGGATTGTCTCTATTTTTAATTAAATCTATTGTAATAGGAAACATCTCAATTTTCATTTAAAACCCCCAGAATCAACTTTCAGAAATAGAAGGTAACCATAAAGTAGTTACAAATTAAACAGGAAAAATGTCAGGTTTTCCTGGATAATGTGGGGAGAAGAACTGGGGGATCTTTCTCTCTCTCAAGAGAGATCATAGCAGATTCACTCAAATTATCGACGACAGGCTAGCTCCCAATTGAGACTGTTCTAGCTGCAGTCAGAGAAGGGGAGAAGAATTAAAAAGAGAACAAAAACCTCTCCCCTTTGTGATTCCAAGTTATTTCGTGCTCTGTCTAAAGTCACTCACACTCCAGGGGAAGGACCATCACCACCAGCAGAGACACAGAGGGCAGAGATGTTGGAACTGTGCCCTTCAGCTCCACTTCAATTAGAATGTTTCTGCTTTTATCTGGTTTCGATGTAATGGGAAGGGAAAATTGCTATTAAATGATCAAGACAACAATAATACAAAACCCAAACATTGGCCTGCAGCCACTTCTAGGGAGGCTGAAGATTTTATCTGAGGAGAAAAGGCTCATTTGCTTAGGAAAACATGCTCCTGAGCCTTTGGCAGGGATAAGATCTGGAATGGAGAGGGGAATAGTGGTTTTAAAATATGTCCACAAATTCTTTGTTGCTCTCTTCAAAAGGGAGACTAATTCTTCTCCACTTGGGTGTGGAGTGCATTTAGTGACTCCCTTCTACAAAAGAGAATATGGCAGAAAGTGATGGTGTGTTACTTTTAAGACGAGGGCATAAAAGGTTCTGCAGCAGCCCCCTTTCTCTTGGATCATTTGCATTGGGGGAGGCCAGCTGCCATGTTGAGGACACTCAAGCAGCCCTGTGGAGAGATCCGAGTGGCCAGGAACTGAGGCCTCCAGCCAACAGCCATGTGTGCAAATCATCTTGGAAGTAGATCCTCCAGCCCTGGTCAAGCTTTTGGAAGATGCAATCCTGAAATCATTTTAACTACAACCTTATGGGAGACCCTCATGGGAGAGCCAGAACCACCCAGCTAAGCTGTTTCTATATTCTTGACCCACAGAAACTGTGATATAATAAATGTTTATGGTTTTAAGCCACAAACTTTTGGGATAATTTGTTACACAGCAATAGATAACTAATACAAGGGGGAAACTAAGGAAGCCAAGTATTTAGCTACAGCATAAATAAAATAGTGCCCTTCCTGGGGAAAGAGTTTTATCTGGAACAAGGACTCAAGTGCGAAAGTCTTCCATTTCACAGCTTAGAAGACTGAGTCACAAAGAAGAGGAGTGAATTGTGCCCGGGTTCTCAAATGGGTCCATCAGAGGAGCAGGAACCCTCCCCAGCACCCCGCATCTTTGACCTTGGAGCCTTGGAGATGGGGAGACACAGATGCAGCTTCCAGTTTGTCTTTACTTTTCTCCCCACTCACATCCATCCTCCCTTCCTGTCTGCCTGCCCTGCTGATTTCCGGCTCCACCATCAGATGCAAAGACAACAGCCTAATAGAGCCCATTCAACCTGCTCCCACAGTCATGTGAGCTGTAGGGATAAGGGCTCCCCACAATAAACTCCTTATTACACACATCACTCCTGGTAGTTCTGTGCTGATTGCTGCCTGACTGACCTTGTTGCTGATTCCCTCTTGTAGATCAGATCTAGATCCTGGTTGATCTGCACTGGAACCAATGATTCCTTCTAGAAAGATTTTGAAGCTAACTCAGGGCAGCAATGTTTCCTGAGCACCTACTATGTGTCAGGTCTTGCACGCATTATTTTGTGTTCACAATAATGCTACATACCATACTATAACACCTCCCTCTACCTTTTTTCCCCAATGATGAAATGAGGCTCAAATAATTTGCTTGAGATGCTATTCCAGGAAAAAGCTGGCATGAATGTTAATAATGGCTTATTTCTTGAGCTTTTACTTGCGTTTTACATGTATTAGCTGATTTAATCCCCACAAGTACCCCTCTGAGATAGGTTCTGTAATTATCCCCTCTTTTTGGATGAGAAGACTGGGAAGGAGGCTTGTGGAAGGAGAATGGCTGGCTGTGGAATGTGAAGGAAGCGATGCCTGCTGCTTTTTGGCCCAGCCCTTAACGATGTCCTGCCCACTGGCCCTCACTGCCCTGTCTTGGGGACTGAGGGGGTTGCACATTCCAGATGGGATGGCTCCAAGCTGGCGCATGGGGTGAATGTGCGAGTGAAGAATCAAACTTTATTGAGTCGCTCTGCTGAGGTTTCAGGGCTCCTTTGTTCCTGAAGCACAGCCTTGCTCTGTTCTAACTAATACCATAAAAATTTAGAATTCAATTCTTAAGAAGTGAGCAAATTCTGAGATGTTACTGTTGAGGGTAATTAGTGAAAGAAGGAAATGAAGAGTTGGGCATAGAAGGCATGAAAACAGGTGGCAGAGAAACTGCTGACGTTTTATGATGAAGACTTGGGAGAGAAGAAGGAAGCTGAGAGACAGTAGACCCAGGCCCTTGTGAGTAAGGGGATGGGGTTGGTGGGGGAGATAAAACAAGTCAAGTTGTTGAAGTTTGATATTGATGATCAAACAGAGATGTGATGCATGTTGTCAGGGCAGGAAGTCAAGCACACTCCCTCCTGCTTTCCACTGACTGACATTCAAGGCTGACACTGTGGTTCTGCGTGGCTGGTCACTGTGGCTGAGCTGCCTTCCTCCTTTCCTCCTGGGACCGCCTCTGCCAGGCAGGACCCTGTGCTGGATGGGGCCAGTGCCGCCCCCTTGTGTTCCAGAGCGTTCATGGTTATGGTGAGACATGAAGTCTCCTCTCCCCCTGGTTCCTCAACTCCAGCTCATTGATACTTGCCATGTGTGTCCCATGGAGTCTTTAGTGGCCTCTGTAGAATAAGAGAGGAAATGCCATTGGGCAAGGGAGGCCCACAGAGCTCAGGATGAATGGCAAAGACTGTGAGTGAATTTATCCAGAGATAAGATAGAGCCTACCAGAGCCAGACAGCCTGGGTTTGAATCCTGGCACCACAACTTAGCAGCTGCGTGTCCTTGGCCAAGTGACTCCATCTTTCTGTGTCTCAGGCTTTGCATCTGTGAAACGGGGCAATAACAATACAAACTTCAAGGGTTATTGGGAGGATTAATCAAATTAATCTGTAAGGGATGCTTCCAGCAGAGCCTGGCACTGAGTCAAGGCTCACTGAGTCTGCTCTTGTTATTCACCCTGCCTCTCCTTGCAATGCCTATGGGGGCTGTGGGCTGGTGTTGGGGGACAGAGTCGGGGTGGGGATGGGGATGTTGATGGGGAATGAGAGAGAGCTCCTCTGATCTCCCTCCTGTGGGTCTGGCTGCCTGGGCCCTGCCCCTGCCCCTGCCCCTGCCCCAGCCCCACCTCGCCCAGCTGGGTGACTTTAGGGATTTTACTCAACCTCTCTATGTCTCTGCAAAGGGAGGCCAATAATAACGGTACCTACCTCAAAGGGCTGCGTGGAGGATTAAATAATCAATTACAGGTACAGCCACAATCACTATGAACCAGAACTTTCCCCTAAGCCTTCTTGAATTTCTTACCCACAGAAACCATGGAACACCATGAGATGAGTATTGTTTAAGCCACTCAATTTTGGGGTGATATGTTACGCAGCAGCAGTAACTAAAACATGAACATGAGAGGACCCCTTCTGACTGTTTTGTGACAGAGAGCAGGGGCAAGACTGAATGTGTGTCAATGTTCGTCCCAAGTGAAAGCAAGGGATGAAAGCCTGAAGCAGAAGCTGTTCCCAACTGGTAGGAACATTTGAAAGGTAATTTTGTGTCATTTTTTTAGATTCCACCTATAAATGATGCTGTGGTATTTGTCTTTCTCTTTCTGGCTTACTTAACAGTATGATAATTTCTAGGTCCATCCATGCGAACTTATTTACAAAACAGAAACAGCCTCACAGACATAGAAAACACACTTATGGTTACCAGGGGGAAGTGGGGGGAGGGATAAATTGGAAGTTTGGGATTTGCAGATACTAACTACTATACGTGAAATAGATAAACAACAAGGTTCTACTGTGTAGCACAGGGAACCATATTCAATATCTTGTAGTAACCTATAATGAAAAAGAATATAAAAAAGAATATATATATGTATAACTGAATCACTGTGCTGTACACCAGAAATTAATACAACATTGTAAATTGACTATACTTCAACTAAAAAATGGCAATTATGACAAATTGCTGAAGACTGAATGTGGACTAACTTGAGAGTTAAAGACTTTTGGGCACCCAGTCTTTTTTTTTTTTTAACATTTTTTATTGATTTATAATCATTTTACAATGTTGTGTCAGATTCCAGTGTACAGCACAATTTTTCAGTTATACATGAACATATATATATGCATTATCACATTTTTTTCTCTGTGAGCTACCATAAGATCTTGTGTATATTTCCCTGTGCTATACAGTATAATCTTATTTATCTATTCTACATTTTGAAATCCCAGTCTGTCCCTTCCCACCCCCCCCCACCCCCTTGGCAACCACAAGTTTGTATTCTATGTCTATGAGTCTGTTTCTGTTTTTTATTTATGCTTTGTTTTTTGTTTTTGTTTTTGTTTTTGTTTTTTAGATTCCACATATGAGCAATCTCATATGGTATTTTTCTTTCTCTTTCGGGCTTACTTCACTTAGAATGACATTCTCCAGCAACATCCATGTTGCTGCAAATGGTGTTACGTTGTCGGTTTTTATGGCTGAAGAGTATTCCATTGTATAAATATACCACCTCTTCTTTATCCAGTCCTCTGTTTATGGACATTTAGGCTGTCTCCATGTCTTGGCTATTGTAAATAGTGCTGCTGTGAAAATTGGGGTGCAGATGTCATCCTGAAGTAGGGTTCCTTCTGGATATAATCCCAGGAGTGGGATTCCTGGGTCATATGGTAAGTCTATTCCTAGTCTTTTGAGGAATCTCCATACTGTTTTCCACAGTGGCTGCACCAAACTGCATTCCCACCAGCAGTGTAGGAGGGTTCTCTGGGGACCCGATCTTAAGGTCTGTGTACCATTTTGACAAATGTCCTTGGGGAGAAGACTATTCATGCTGACTGTGTGAACTCTGAGTCAGGTCAAGTAAAGACAGCCTGGAGAATGGGGTCTTCCAGGGACAGTCAACTAATGACAGTTCTCTGGGAAGGTGGCTTTGAAGTTGTTCAAATCAACCACCTTCTGCTTGCCTCCGTGCCTGCCAGGCTACCGGTTTTCACCAAGAGTGTGGACTTTTGGCTTTCAAATCTACTGTGGAGCTAGAGCATGGGAGATAGGTAAGCTAAAATGCCACAAAGCTTGTTGTTCTGACCAAGATTCATCAATTTTTATTGAATGGCTGCCTCGCCATCCCAGATTATTCCAAGTCTGGAGAATTTCAAGAGTTCTGAAAAAATTGGTTCTGACAATTTTTGCCCACTTTCTGACCGTTTTCATATAGGAAAGAATTGTTGGAGGCCTTTAATCTGCCATTGCCACTGACATCCTTCTGGAGAGTTTTTGAAATGTGAAAATGTCGCTATTAAAAGTCATAAATGTGTTCTGATTAACCTAGGCACTTGGCAGATTATTTTGTATCCAGGGGAATCTTAGAATAGTTAATTAGGAATTGAAATTGTTCGGGGAGGGAAGGACACATCTGTGGGCTTTAGAAAGAAGTCTGGGGGGCAGTGGGAACATTGGATCCAGAGATGGGCAGTGTGTGTATATCTAGGCGGGAGTGCAGTTTGGTGCCGTGGTCAGAGGGCAGCAGGACCATATGGGCATGCCTGTCCCTATCCACCGTGATTCTTGGGGCCTCCGTCACGGGGGATTCTCAGTCCTGACCTAATGTCTGCCCAGAAGGGACAGGAAGGTAAATAACTGGTGCCTGGGTTCTCTCCAAGCCCCATCAGGTTCTGGTTGCTGGTTTCCAGTCTGAAAGGTCTTTCTGTACTTCAGGTCATTGACTAGATGGTCACAACAATCATTCAGCTGCTTACAGATCTTAACTACTCACCCTGGGTTCAAAGATCTTCTACTTCTGTGAGTGTGGAAGATGCCTCCCCCCTTAAATCCTCACCAGAAGACTCATACTGTTCCCTATGTGAAAGGTAATTTTGTGTAAACTTCTTGCAGTTCTGAATCTGCTCATTCCCACAAGGCCGGGGGCTCTCCCAAAGAGCAAGGGACAGGTTTTCTGTGAAGTCTATGATGTGTCAGTCCTTAATTTGCCTTTTTGTTCTCTGTGACCTTGTGCACGTCATTCACATACAACCCAAGGCCTCATCTGTGCAGTGAAAGGATTGGGCTGAAAGCTGAAAGGTCCTCTAAGGACCTCAAACAATGATAGCATATTTATTTTTTATTTGGGGGACAAACTTCCCCAATCTGGTTTGCTCTGTTCTTCCTTCTTGCGTCCATTTTTTTCATAAATCTTATCTGCATTCAGTCTCAACTTCCTCACATCCCTTGTCTTCTCCGTTCCTTTAAAGTCAGGCTACTTCCTCTAAAAATATCACTCTTACCCAGGGCGTCAATCATCTTTTCACCTGCAACTCCAATGACCCGTTCCTGTGCTTATCTTTCCCAAGTCTTTCAGCAATGAACACTTTGGACCAGTTTGTCCTTCCTCCTACACTTCTTCCTTGCCATCTTTGTCACCCTCTTGCTGAGAGAACAGAGAAGAGGCCAGTGTGACTGGATGCACCAATGCAGAAGAGGACTGGTGGATGGCTTGTACCCATTGGCTTCCTGGACTTCTCCCTTGGGGTCTCCCAGGCACTTCCAGGCAGTGTGGCCACAGCTAAAGGATAACCTTCCTGCCAGAATCAACTCATCTCCCACATTTACAGTTACCTTTGGGATCCCTCACCTGAGGCATGGGAGGGAGCCTCACTGCTCACTCACCTACACCCTTGTAAGTCCACCTCCTGAACACCTCTCTGTTCTGCCATTTTCACATCTTGTGTGGTAACCTGGCATGTCATCATCTCTGCCTGGAGAGTTATGTCTACCCAAAGGCCTGTCCACCCATCCTAAGGACCACAGAGCAGTCACTCTGAAATCCACACTCATCCGAACACCTTCCTGTTCTGCTTAAGGCCAGTAAGATCTCCAGTGTAAGGTCCAAACTCTGGTCCACGGCTCCACCCCCCCAGACCAGGCCTCTTTCCAGCCTCTGAGCCCTCAAGTGATGGTGAGGAGTGACGAGGCTCCTCATACAGAGAAAGCAATTTTATTTTGCAAGGAACGTGGAAAGGAACACATGCGTGGTGGGAAAGCAGGGAGAGCTGTTTCCTTGGGGAGAAGGCTGCTCTGGTCTCCAAACGTGGCCGTGTCGTTGTCTGGGACTTGGGCCAGCCTGCTGTGAGCCCTCGGGAGCCTAGCAGTGGATCAAGCTGCAGGAAATGTTTCTGCTGGGAGAAGACCCCAAGTGGAATGGAGAGTCAAGGTCACTGACTCTTGTTGGTATTGACCCATCATCAAACCTGACTCCAGGGTTGGGAGGAGGCTGAGACCCTGGGCCTGAGGTGTCTTTTTTCAGCCACAAGCGGAGCCCAGGCCCAGGGTCAGGGGGCTCCTTGTGTGTATGTTTGAGTGAGTGTGTGTCTGTGTGTCCACATGTACTTGTGTGTGGTGAGTTTGCATATGTGTGTGTGTGTGTGTTGATGTGAGTGTGTGGGCTGGAGTGTGTGTGTGTGTGTTGTGAGTGTGTGGGCTGGTGTGTGTGTGTGTGTGTGTTTCTCTTTGTAGCTGTGTTGTGGTGCCACCTCTGTCTCTCCACCTCTGTCAGCATTTCTGGGGGCTTCTCTGTGCCCCTCTGTGTGTGTCTACATGGCTGTTGGTCCCTCTCTTTGGATGTACTGTCCCAAACCCCCCTGCTGCCCCTACTAGAAGAACAGCCAGCCCCCTGAATCCTGGGGAGTGGGGAGCAGCCTCACCAGCTCAGCAGAGGCCAGGCCTTTTCCCAGAAGGCTTAGACCTTGATGACAAGTTGGCCGGAGATCAGCTCATCTGGAAAGTGGAAAAAAAAAAAAAACAGGCAACCACAGTTGAGAGTGATGGTCTCAGTGTGAAGGAGTCCAGGGACCTCCATGTTCCCCTGGAGGCCTGGGGCCAGGGAACGGGGACTCTGAGATGCAGTCAAGCTCAGAATGGTCTTGGAGAGGCCACATGTCTCCCACCAGCCAGCCCAATTCTCAGTGTCAGGGACGACAGGGAGAGACAGGGCCTAAGCCTCAATAGTATCTGGATAATTCAAGGCAAAAAAGAGACTTGGAATGGAGAGAGTTTGAGGCTGGAGGGACCCAGCTGTCCTACAATATGCAGGACAGGGCTCCTTGGGGGACATCACTGCCCCTGCAGAGGGGAGGGAGGGCTTGGGAGTGGGACCTTACCGACAAGGGACTGCACCAAGGAGACGTCCAAGTGGCTGAGAGCCTCATTGACCAGAGGGCAGACCTGTCCCGAGGTAGAGAGGGGAGTTAGGCCAAGTGGCACCTTAGGGAGACCCCAAGGTTGATATTCTGGGGATATTTTCTGTCATTTTTCTGTGTCTGAGAGTGTTTGCTTCTAAACAAGCCCACAGATGAGCGCTCACACTTCCATACTGGGCAGAAGAAGAAACTGAAGGCACATGTGTGGGGTGCCCGATCACACAGGGGGCTGTTGTTCATTCTGTGATCTGACATGTTTCTGAACCGGGTGAACTGCTCTGGGAGTGGTGAGTATCTGGTTGTAGGAGGCACCCAAGCATAGGCTAGGTGAGCACTTGTCTGCAGCCATGGCGGGGTGGGCTGGGAGCTTCCCGGGGCAGGAGCCAATCTGTTTCAGCTGTAGTGTGGACACACACAGGGCCTGGCCCAGAGCAGAAACCAGTCAATGCATTTTGAAGGATGGAAAGAAGAAACATGGACAGATGGATCAATGGACAGATAGACCAATAGATGGAATTTATTTATCCAGCCGAAGGGCTCAGAGAAGCTAATCCCAGGGGCCACTTTCAGCCAAGGATAAGGAGCCTCCATTTTTACCCTACTTACTTTGCCCTGCACCAGCTCAGGAAGGGATTTATCCAGGATCCTGGTGATGCTGTCAAGAAGGCTTTGAGCAGGGAGGGAGCCAGATCTGCAAGAGAAAAGCCACGGGCAGTGCAGAGGCCTGGGCTTGGTAAGGAGAAGCCTTCAGAGGGGTCACTGTGCCCACTGCAGTCTCAGCACGGAGTTACAGGAACGGGGTCTCGTCCATCCACACCAACATGCAGGCAGGCAAGGGGCCCATGCAAAGGGAGTGACCCCCGACAGCAGTACATTCACCAGGTACATAGAGAATAAACACAAAGTGCCAGCACACAGTAGACTTTGTTCAGTAAGACTTTGTGGAATCCATAAATGAGTGAACAGTACTTAGTATGTCATTATCATGAGGCTTCAGTGAGACGATAAGTGTGATGCACGATCTACGTGTTCACTAAATATTAGCCATGACGGAGAAAACTCCTAAATTCAGGCCTTTGTCTCCCTTGCTACAGTAACTGAAGTAAGTAACTCAGGCAGGTTCCATAGCTATTCTACCCCTTCTTGGGACAAAGCACATTCACAACTATTATCTTCGGGGATTCCATCAAGAACTCCATGCAGCTCCATATTACAGTTATCTGAGTAAGTTGAGACTCAAGCTGGGGAAGCACTGCCCAGGTTCACTCAGGAAGCTCTCCACCTCTCCCCATTCCCCACTGGAAGATGGGGCTTGAACACAGATTCTCCTTGCTTAATCCAGCATAAAACTGGTCAGCCTAGCCTAAGAAGGGGTAAGTGACCATTTACCTATTCATTCATCCAGCCATCCACCCATCCATCCCTCTATCCGTCTTCTCTCCCTTCCATCCTCCACTCATCCATTCTCCCATTCTTCCATCTTCCCAACCATCCATCCATCATCCCATCCTATTGTCTCTGGGCAGGAGCAGCCACCCCTCTGGCCTCACCCATCAAGCAGGGAGATTTTCAGGCTGCCGGGGGAGTGAGTGCAGTCGCCAAGGACCAGGTAGACATTCTCGTGGTCATCTTCCACAGCTTTGACCTCTGCAGTGATGTTTAGCTTCACCTTCAGCTTTAACAGACTTCCGACCGGGGGCCTGCAGACGAGATCGTCTGTTGCATCTGTTCCAACCACATCCCAAGGCAGAAGAGGCTTTTCTCCTTGACAGGAATGCCAGCCTCGCCTCACTCCATCTTGCCCACGGCTGTACTCATCTCATTTTCCAGTAGGGGAAACCAAGGCTCAAAGAGGTTGAATGAATTTCCCAAGTGACCCAAGGTCACTCAATGTGGCAACAAATGAACCAAAGTTGAAGAATCAGTCTGTTATGTAGACTCCAACACCCTTTTTTGGCTACCCATGGTCATCAGGGTCTCCTTTGGTGAGCCATCCTTCCATGCCCCCTTGGGGCCCACTCACGTTTTCACATTGATGACCAGGCTCAGGGGGACGGTGACATAGAGACGACGGTCATCAGGGTTCTGCACAAGGCCAAGTTCCAGCAGCTGGGGATTAGTAATCTTCAAACTGCCCAGGGAGAAACATTGGAGGGGAAACATTCAATTCTCCAGCCCTAAACCTAGAAAGCACATTTAACCCAATCTTACCCATCCGAGAGGTGGAGCTCTCGGTTGAGAGGTGGGATGGAGGAGACAGGAGGGGAGTCTTGCAGCACAAGACACATGGGTTTTGAGTCCCACATCAGATGTTCCCTAGCTCTGCCCTGGGTCTGATCCTGACACACACATGGCCATCTCCTCACCGCAAGTCTATGAGGTATTCCAGGATAGAGACTGGGTCTGGATTATATTTGCAGCCCGTGTGCCAGCTCAGAGCCTTACAAAGAAAAGGGCTACTCCATATTGGTTGACTTTGTGGACTGATGAACAGGTAGGTAGATGGGTATGTGGGTGGATGTGTGTAAGTAAAGTGATTAGATGGAAGGGAGGATGGACAAATGGGTGTATGGGTGGGTAAGTGGATGAGAGGATGATGTATGGGCAACTGGAGTAAGTCCTTCACAAACACTTGTGGGTAGGAATCACTTATTCTGCCCCTCCTTCAATGGCAGCTCAATTAACAATGTTTATCATGGAGATCAAGGAGCAGGAAGTAGGGGGGAGTGGAGAGAGGATGGGAGTAAGCCTCTTTTCTCTGAGCTAACCACTGTGCCAAGCGATTTACACCCTCTTCAGTCCTCCCAATAATTTTTCTCTGTGGGTACTATAATCTTCATTTTGCACGTGGAGAAACCAAGCCCAGGGAGACTGAGTACCTTGTCCCTGGTCATCCAGCAGGGACATGGTTAATAGAAACATCAAACTCAAGGCTATTTGTCTGTCTTTGAGTTAGGGACAAACACCTGAGTGGGTAGGAATTTGGAAAGTGGCTTTTATCAAGCCCATGAAGGACCCAGACTTTGCCTGCTCATTGGCATCAAGCCCTTTCATCATTGCTCCTTGCTTAGAGAGCTCTTAGGTGGCTCCTGGATTGTTCATATTGGATAGATTGTTCCATGGACATCACATGATGATGTAATTGAGGAGAGCATCTTACACTTTCTTGCTTACATCAAAGGCCACCGTGTTCTAAGGGATTTCACAGGTAAGGAGAACAAAATTATCATGGTGCAGAGGAAAAGGCCTTGGCTTTGGACTAAAGTAAATTAGAGGGAGATCTCCTCATTCTAGTGGTGTGAGCACAGGCACCTTTCTGGGCCTTGGTTTTTCTATCTGTAAACTGGGGATTATTAAATTGACCTCAGAGGGTTAGAGTGAGGATTACAGATGATGCTGGGGACTCAGGACTGGGGACAATTGCTGTTTCAAAGAGGGCTGGTGTTCCCTGCTAGACTGTGAGAAGGGTCTCAGACTGAGTCCTGGCCTCATGTTCAGACCACCACCCTCCCTCCTTCAGGGCCACTGCCTGGGGCCGTCACATCTCCAATGGGGGTTCTCTGGCGGGGGGGTCCCAGGCCCTATTTTAGGGCTACTCACTCAATGATATTGTTCAAGAGAGAGGTCACTGAATTCGCTTTCCTAAGCAGGCCCCCCAACAGGCCACTGGGAGCATTCTCTCCAGACTTCAGGATGTCCAAGAGCGGAAGCGTTTGGAGACTGTTCAACAGACCCCCAGAGAGCAAGTTGTCGCTGAGAGCTGGAAATGGAGATGGGGTCCTTGGGGGTCAGATATGACAATTACGAGTCCTCAGTCCTCTCCCCTTTTGCCCCCCTCTTCCCAACCACTGGATAGTTGGACACACACACACACACACACATGCACACATATACACACCTGAAAGAGTTGTCACAGACCCTCACTTACCACTAATCAAACTTGCAGGAAGATCTAAAAGAGTCGAAGTCAGATCCACGGGCACGTTCTCGTCCGGGGCCGACTGCACCGTGGTCTGGGCCAGTAGCCCACAGAAGACAATGAGGCCCGCAATTTGAAACATTTTCTCTCTTGGTATCTATGGACAGGATGACAGGTCCAACGTGGCATGGGGACCAGAGAGGAATTCATCCACCGCCTACCCCCATCCCCAGCACACCAGGGAGTGAATATCAACAGCTGACACCACTCAGCGTTTCCTCAGTGCCAGGAGCCAGGCAGAGCGCTCCACGCTCAGTGACCGATTCCATCTTTACCCTCAGAGGTGGGCCCTCATCACCTGCATTGCACCGGTGAGGAAATGAGGGCCTAGTGAGTTTAGGTAAGTCTCCCCAAGGTCACAAGTACACAATGGGGATAGAAGTTGAAGCCAGATCTCTCTGACCCAGAAGCCTCTGTTTAAGTGACCATCAGATTTCCTCTCCAACTGGCCTTGCTCACAATGGCTTGAATCAGGCAAAGCAAATTAAAAGGCTTAAACATGCTAGTGGCCGAGGAACTGGACTGCTTTGCCACCATCCTTGCTAAGTCTTTTGGTCTGTGTGTAGCCTGTGAGGGTTTGTGGAAGCCCTTGCAAGTCATGAGAATATCAAAGGTGGCATGGTTGTAGCTACCATCTCATCCAGACGACTGTTTGGAAATACTGGGACCATCCAAAGTCCTCATTGCACAAGGAGAACCAGAGGACCAGAGAGGGGTAGTGACTTTCCCAACACCACACAGCAAACTGATGGTAGAGCTGTGGTTGGAGGTAGGTCTCCCTCCTACCCCCGACCCCTACCCCAAAACATACACACTATCTTTTCCATGACTTTCTTTTCTCCCTCAAGATGACCTAGAGGAACTTGTGGGACAGCCCCTGACATCTGCTTGCCTTGTGCACCAGTCCCTTCCCAGCCCACCAGCTCTCTCAAGGGTCTATTTGGAAGCCAGAAAACATGTCCAAAGCTGGAGCTAGTTTCCACACTTTGGAGACACTTGGCTGCTTTGGACAAAATTCCATCAATTGGCTGATTTGACCAAAGTGCTATCATTGCTGTGGCTCGCTGAAATCAGAAGGGCTTTTTGTTCTGAAGAGCCAATTGTGGCCTCCCTGGGGAGGTAAACTTGGCTTGTGGCCTCTGAATCTCTTTTGGGCAAGAGATCTTTTAGCCAATGGAAGCTAAGGATTGTTGGTCTCAGAAAAATGTACAAAATTGGGTAGATTTTAGGTTTGTAGCTAATGGTCTGAATCCACAATGACAGCCTCAAGTTAAGACTCTTGCCATAGAGATTTGGATTTAGGGCCTGAGGAGCGGGCCCACGAGAGAACGCTAATGTGGAATTCAGCAGTGCGCCTACAGCTACCTGCTCCCCAGCACCTTCAAACAGCCTGCTGCCAAACACTTCTACGTCGATGTTACTGGTCTCTTAGGGAAGCAGAGTGAAGAAGGGCCACCCCCATCTCCCCAAAATGGCCAGTCCTGTTTCTCTTGAAAGACCCCCAAAGAGTGATGCTAAACGCGGTCAGCCAGTGCTACCCCACAGCGAGGAGGCGGCACCTCTGCTGCTCGGAGCCGGGGTAGAATGGGCAGGTCTAACCTGGGCTTCTCGGAGGTCCCGGTGGCTGTCCCAGTCTCCTCTTCCCTCTCCTGCTTGCTTTGGCCGAGGAGGCAGCCTCTTTTATAGTGTGGAAATCAGGAAACATGTGATCGGATGATGGGTTTCTAGACAATTCAGAATTCTGCAATCTGGTGGTGTCTTTCAGCGCTCTCCAAAGTAAATAATTGCCAATCACATTCATAGGTGGAAGAGTTAAGCTGTTTGATTGACAAGAGAACAACTTGAGATGGGAATGTAACTTAAGACTTCATGGTTTATGAGTCAGGCTGGGGCTGGGCACCCACACTCCAAGGTGACCTGGAAGATCACACTTGGAACACCAGGAGAGGCAGCTGGCGGAGCCTGGGAAGGCACCTCGGTCTCATATCCAGGCTCTTTCTCACTCCTGGTCCACTGACTTTTCTCCAATTGGAGGCTTCTTGTTCCCAACGTGTCAAAAAAGAGTCAAACTGCCTCTGATTTCCCTACATCTGGGATGCCCCTCAGTTCCAGGGCAGGGGTCTCCTGGCTTCTGAACCCCAGTTGCCTTACAGTCACATGCTGGGAGCTAGATAGAACCCCGGGAGGGAAAGATTACTGCTCCTCCTTTGCAGAGGAGGAAACAGGCCTGGCAGGCCAAGTGTCCAGGGATGCAGCAAGGACGGGGCAGAGTTAGGACTCAACTCGTCAGGTGATAATGACAACAAACCCAGTGTCAACAGCTAACACTTACAGAGCTCCCGCTGAATACCAGGCCTGTCACTGTTTTTCACATGCAGCTGCTCATGAATCCTCACAACCCTGTGTGGGGTGGCTGTGAGCACCCCATGTTACAAGGGGGAAACTGAGGCTCTCCTGAGTGTGAGGTGACACGTCCAGAGTCGCACAGTGGGCATGGAGCCCAGGCATCCACACTCTAGTCCTTTCTCTTAATCAGTTGGCTGAGAGGTGAGAACGCCTTCCACACGCCCCGAGCATTTTACATCCCCACGTCTGTGAATGTCAGGCTCCCACGCCTCCCACTTTGCAGAAAAGGCTTTCCAGTTTCCCGGGCCTGAGGGACTGTGTGGCATCCTGGTCTTTGCCCTGACCCTTTCTTTTTCCTTCCCCAAATGAAGTAATAAGGCCTTTGTCCCCCTGCTTGGGCCGTTGGGGTCTATTTTACAGATGGTAAAACAGAGGCACAGGGAAGTCATGGTCTTAATCCGGTGAGAGCAGCTCTTGCCCTGCAAAACTAAACCCCTTATAATCAAAAGCAGAGAGAGAAGGAGGAAATGTACATTTATTGAGCGCTTACTATGTGCCACGTGCTCTTCATATTTGAATTTTGTCTTTGTCGGGAGTGGTTGTTGTTGAACCTTAAATGTCAGATAAGAAGATTGAGGTTCAGAGAGGGTGATTACTTCCTAAAGACACAAAGCGAATGAGTGGCAGGGTCAGAATTCGCCCCCGTGTCTAATGCCCATGTAATCAGTGAGCCACGCTGCCTTCCCCTCATGCCAGACCCTCACCGGAACTGCTCCCACTCGCTGTGAGTCCGGCCAATGCCTCTGAGGGGCCGGAGCTGTGGCTTTGAACCCAAATATCCACTCACATGCTCACGAGACTCTTCCCACAGCTTGTATGTCATCCTCGAAGGGGTCCTACTTTTTTGTTATCTTGGTACAACTCTTGTGGGTTGAGTCAGGTTTCTGCTATCTTTGGGGGAAAACGGAGGTAGATAAGTCAAGGAATGGGCTCAAGTTGGTGCAGTGAGTTTCGGGACAGCTCACAGCTGCTGGTTTGAAGCCAGGAGGCTGTTTGTATTATGACAGAAAGGAAATGGATTTGGGCTCACATGGCTCTGGTTCAGATCCTGTGACCCTGGGAAAGTCATTCCAATCTTTTGACCTTCAGTTTCCTCATCTGTAAAATGAGAGGGTGATATTTACCTCAAAGGCCAGCGGGGGATAATATCTGGGGAGGTGCGTGAATTTTGGTTCATAAACTCATGTGTCTATGTGTTTCTTTTTTTTCCTAATGTAGGTATAGTTTACTTAGCATTTCAAATGTCATTTTGCTAAGTAACAGAAACTTCCCCATTTCCCCCTGGGGTTTTATTTCTGTTCCGGGGGTTTTATTTGTGCCAAGGCATCTGAAAGAGGCTGCCCTGTCCCTGTTTTGACTGGAGATATAGAGACAGTCATAGGCCATCTGGTCTCTTGACTGCTGAGTCCATGTGCTTTGCTTCCCTTCTGTCCAAGAAGCCCCTTTGAATTTAGCATTTACTTTTCACTCTGTTGCAGGACACCCCAAATTTTCTGCGTCTCGATTCCTTGGGCCACAAGCAGGACCATGGGGGCACTGCCCCAGCCCATCTGCCTGGACCACTGAGACCCTCCAGTTAACCTTCTCTCCCTGGGGTCCCCTCTCAAGGCTCTGGAAGGGAACATGGGCACAGTAACTCTTTCTCTTGAATCTGCACCAACCCAACATGGGAAATTTTTAGTCTTGAAGGCAGGAAATCTTGCTTCAATTCCTTCAATGTTGCCATTCTTTTTTTTGAATTTTTTTTGTAGGGGGAGGTCATTAGATCTATTTATTTATTATTAGTTTTGTTTGTTTGTTTTTTTAATGGAGGTACTGGGGATTGAACCCAGGACCTCATGCATGCTAAGCATGTGCTCTACCATTTGAGCTACACCTTTCCCCACAACGTTGGTATTCTTAATGTCCCCTATGTTCCAAGTTTTGAACTTGAGAAACCCAGGCTTAAAAATTAAAAATAAAACCTACAGTAAAATTAACTTTTTTTTTTTTTTTTGGTGCACAAGTCAAATGAGTTTTAACGTGTGAATAGTTCTAGGTAACCACCATAATAATCAGGATACAGAACAGTTCATCACCCCCCCAAACACTCTCACGCTGCCCTTTCATAGTCACGCCCTCCCTCCCCTTCCCCTCAACAGACCAACACTGATTTGTTCTCTGTCACTACTGTTTTGTCTGAGACCAGGCTTTGGAGACTCAAAAGCCTTCTCTCCGCTTTTACTGAAGTTGTCCTTCCTTGAAGCCGCAGGTGCTGCCTCTTCCACTGCCTAGAGCAGGGCAAGGGTTGTGGGGCACAGGAAATGTGGACAGGCACGTAGCTGACATTTCAGGGCAGTGCTTTCTGCATTGGTGATGTCAGTGACATCAATGCCTTCCCAGTTTGTTTCTCAGAAACTGGAGGAAACGCCCTTTCCTTCCTACACGTCAGATTGTGGTGGTGTTTGGGAGTCTGTACTGGTAGCATTTTGTGAATCAAGAGATCCATTTTTAAAGGGCAGAGTTAATTTTATGTTTCAAGAGACTGAACTACGTATGCAAGGTCTGTTCTCCGGAACGTGGGAGTGGGATGCTGGTTTCTTCCCTGGGAGACGGAACTCGGCAGTGGAAGGGCACGGAAGCCACGAGCACAGACAGTTATGAGCTGGGCCTGGAGCAAGTTTCTGAGTATTGGGGGCTAAATTTCTGCTTAAATTACCCGCGAACCTGGACCCTGGTGTCATAAAGGAGCTCTGTTGTGCAACAGGGTCTTCCAGGAGGAAACATGAGTCTACAGCTCTGTGAACCTTAAAATAAAAGAAAACCAAATTTGAGAAACCTAAGGGGGCCCCTTGAGAAAGCCACCCCTGGAAGGTGTCGAGGGGAAGGCACACAAAACCTGTCCCCGCCCAGGGACCAGGTAAGCTTGCCAGAGGACGGGGCCCAGCACTGCCATGTGTGCTCTTTGAATCATAAGCAGGAAAACCCCCGTAAACTCAAGGCTGTCAAAAGGAATCCTTTGTGTGAACCTGGGCGTTTAGGGTTACAAATCTCTGGTGAAGCATTTCGGCTTAGGGAGTCTGACCTGAAAGATGGAGACATGAGTATCTCACCTCATGAGCTGTTGACACTTCCTTGTTTGAGCTTGTCAACCTAGCTGAATTCATGTTTCATCACTTTCCACTCAGTGCAGGGTGTGTGTGTTGGGGAGGGTGTTAGGAGGACAGGAGGGAAGATTGAAGGGGCGATCACAGTGGTCAGGACTGTGGGCTCTGGAATCTGGCTGCCTGGGTGCTGTCGACTTGGTCATTTCCTGGCTCTGTGACCTTGGGCAAGTGGCTTTCTCTCTCTGAGCCTCAGTGGCCTCATGCATAAACAGGGTTGCAGTTTTGTATTTCTTGAGGTTGCTGTGAGGATTTGACGAGATGCTGAACGTAAGTTCATAGCACCAAGCTCGGCACATGCCGGCACATGTGTGCTACTATTATTAATGTGCGTGTGTGTTATTCCCCCTTGATTTCTCAGTCTGTTTTCCCTTCCCTTGGGTGGAAGAGGGAAGGAATTGATATTTAAGAATTGAATAGTCATTAGTCAAATAATTAATGAATTATGTGACTTTTAATAACCATTTCCTTTAGGAGTTTGGGATTAACAGATACACATTACTATATATAATATAAATAAACAACAGGGACCTACTATATAGCACAGGGAACTATTTCTTGTAATGAGCTGTAATGGAAAGGAATCTGAATATATACATATGCATGTATAACTGAATCGCTTTGCTGTACCTGAAACTAACACTGTAAATTGATTACACTTCAATAAAAAATAGGAATTAAAAAATATAAAAATTAAAAAATAAGCATTTCCTATGGAGCTAGATGCTAAACATATTGCAAAAATTTTTTTCACATACTCCTACAAACATCTTGCATGGTAACTGCTTTTTCTTTTCAAACTTTTTTTTTGGTTAAAGTATCACATACAGAAGAAAGATGCACAGAAGTGAATAGTTCAACGAATTTTTGCAAACTGAACACCCTCCCCATAATGAGTACTCAGATCAGGAAACAGAACGTTACCAACCCTCCAGAAGCTCCTCACGCCCCTCCCATTCACTAACCCTCTCCCCGAGGGTGACCATTCTCTGGATCTCTGACAGGATGGAGCAGGTTGGCTGGTTTTGAGCTTCATGTAAATGGGAGATGTGTGCTTTTTTCGCTCCTGGTTTCGTTAGGTGTGTGAGAGCCATCCATGTGGTGGTGTGTGGGTGTAGGTCATGTTCATTACTGTAGAGCACTCTGCTGGTGACTTTCCTGCAAGACACTTACCCACTCTATTTACCCATTGTTTTGATAGACATTTAGGGAGTTTTTGCTTTGGGGCTATTATGACTACCTCTACTATGAGCCACCTTGGACATGTCCTGCGGTGGCCACATACACGTGTTTCCAGGGTGCATGTACCTAGGCGCGGGATTTTGGGTTGGGGGAGGTATAGGCTGCACTTCAGAAGATGCTGTAACCCAGTTGTATAAAGTGCCGGCACGACTCACCTCCCACCAGCAGTCTGAAGGCTCCCATTGCTCCATCTCCTGGAAGATTTCCACTCCCATTTGCAGAGGAGGAAGACCAAAAGTTAATGTGTCTCAGCCCCATCACAGCTAGTGAGTCAGAACACTGGGATTCACCCACGTTTAACCACAGATATTTGCTGAGTTCACACTCTGTGCCAGGCCTCTGCTGGGGCCTTGGGGGTCATTGGTCACCCTGAGGCACATGTCCACACCCTCACAGAACTTCTCATTGGGCAGAACTGAATTTGAACTCAGATCCGTTTGGTGCCAGTGTTTATACTTACCACTCTGTCACCATTTTCCCACACCCCCTTGGAGCCCAGCGAAGTGTTTGGCACATGTTAGGTGCTCAGTAAATCTCAAGTTGAATGAATGAAGGACTGGGAAGCCTCAACAAGACCTCTTCTGCAATGATGGGCTTCTAGCTGCAAATTACAGGAAAGGAAAGTGTTTTTTCTAGCATTCCTGGGTTGACGAGCTAACCCAGGTATATTTAGTCTTGAGATGAACCTTCATTAGGTCTAACTTCTGGAACCCAAACCTCAGGGCCCAGCAGGGGATCTCTGCACACTTTAGAGCTAGAATTTATTATGGAAGAAGACAGGAGGTCCACAGGGCCTATGTTAAAAGCTTTCGGGGCAGCAGAAGCCTCACTCTGAGGGAGACTTCATGTCCCCGAAGGTGGAATCTCCTTCTGATTATCAGTGAGCTGCAGGAGGACACTGGAGTCTGGCTCGTGGAAGGTTGGCTGGACTCAAAATTGGTTGAGTTCATGAGCAGTCTCCTGCTCTGTAAGGAGAAGAGGCAGAGTTAGTCACCAAGTGTCTGCCCTCCAACCCCCAGGTCCACACTGAAGGGGTCTCTCTCATCCATCCCTGCCGACCAAGGCCCTGTGCCAGGAGCATTCGCATTAAAACTCTTCAGGTGATATCTAGTTCTTCGCTTCTTGTGTCTTCCATGCACTGAGAGCTCTGTGAAGGTGAGGACTGTATCTCTTTATCTGCAGCAGGAGTAGGGGATAGGCTCAGGTGGGATGGGGCCAGTGCTCCCTAAAGGATTGAGTGGAGATCTTGGGAGAATCTCTGGTCACCTGGTGGTTTGGGTGACTTGATGAGGGCACAGCCTGCTTTTGAGGGGTGCTTTCTGCTGTCTGAGCTTTCTCGGGGGACAGTGATGGACCCCATCATATGGTCACCTCAGAGCACATGTGGACACCCCTGAGCAGGCTCAGTGGGGGCAGCAGCCAAGGCTTCTTTTGTGGCCATTTTCCCATCCTGAGTACCCCCTCCCCAGAGGGACACAGGCACCCACTCACCCATGAGGCTTTTCAAGAGTTTCACATCCAGCTGCCTGAGGATTTCATCGATCAGAGGACACACCTGGGCCACCAGCACAGAGCAGAGTCAGAGCAGGGACTGGGAAAGGAAAACTGGGGGGCTTGTGGCCAGAGGCCATTGGATTTCCACAAGGAATCATGGCAAGAGTGACTCCCTTGTGCAGAGCCCCAACTACATGCCAGGTGCCACGCACAGCTCCTCCATGCTTTGTCCCCCTGCATCCTTGTGACATCTCTGTGAAATTGAAACTGTGAAGGTTACCATTCTACAGATGGGGAAGCTGAGGCTCAGGGAGGCTGAGTCATTTGCCCAAGGACACACAGCCAGTAGATGGCAAAACTGAAATATTTAATTGAGATTTCTCAGGTTCTAAAGCCCAATTCTTTGCTGAAATGCCAATATATATGCCTTGACCCTCAGACTCAAGGATGCCCAAGGCGAAAATATTTTTCTCAGACTTACCTGACTTTCTATCAGGTGTGGGATAACTTTTTCCAGGTTCTCTCTGAGGTTGCGGAGAAAATGTTTTATCTTTGGTGGGATATCTCTAGAAAGAGAGGTATTATGTGCGGAACAGAACAGATAAATACAGGCAATACTAATGTCAGGGGCCGTGTACGGCACACATCTCACACAGCCATTTAATCCTCAGCCAGCCCCACGTAAGGGGCGTCATTGTAAGCAATAGTCAGTGGGGCAGCTCAGAGAGGTGATGTGTCTTGCCCAAGGTCGTACAGCCAGTAAGTGCTTATTAGATTAGAACCAGGTCAGTCCACTTCAGAGTTCACAGTCTTTCTCCTCTTTGTGGCTGCCTGGCATGATCTAGGCATTCAGTGAATGTCTGATGAATAAATGAATGAACATCCACTGAAGACCTAGTTGCTTTCAGTGATCTGGAATTACAGAGAGAAGTAAGACACAAGTCTTGCCCTTGAGGGACTCAAAGTCTGTTGACATTGATATCCTTGGGTCAGCCAGTCTATAGATCTTCATTTAGATTTATTTTTCTATCTTACTCATTACTGTATCCCTAGCATCAAGCATGAGTGAGTGAGGAGGAGGAGCTTCAAAGAAGGAGGGGCATTCAGGCAAAAGGATCAGCATGTGCCCAGGCACGCTGGTGTGGAAATGCATGGCGTATTGATGGAGGGGACATCTTTCAGAAGGACTCGAGGGCACAGGGCTGCAGAATGGGGCAGAAGACAGAACAAGGAGGGCCTTGAGTGACACCCAGGAGTTTGCTCTTCATCCAGAGGGCATTGGAGAATCATTGGAGGGTTTGGAACTGAGGCTGGGGAACATGACCAGATTTCTGGGCTAGAAAGTTATGTCTGCTGCAAGGGGAGAATGGAGTGAAGGAGGTGAGGTCTGAGACAGGGAAAACCAGAGGAGGCTCCCGTAATGGTCCAAGAAGTGGATTCTGAGCCAGGGCAGTGGCTGCAGGGCTGGAGAGAAAGGGAGTAAGTGAGGGGTGCCAGGAGGTCATTGATGGCAAATGATGAAGAGGGGCTGGCTTCTGGGAGGTGGCAGGACATTCCTGGGATGCAGATGCAGGAGGAGGAGCAGGTCCAGGGGAAAGGGTGAGATCTGTTTTGGGCTCAACCAGGAGGTGGTGCGGTCGTGGCTGGGGCCAGTGAGGGAGGGGCTTGGCCCTGGAGAGGGGCCGCTGGGACCTTACTCAGTGAGGAATTTCGTGTGGACGCTGCTGGGCTCCACGCGGCAGTGGCCTATCACCAGATCCCTCCGGCCAAACTCGTCTTTCTCCAGCCAGAACTCCACAGCGAGGTTCATGTGTGCGTGTGTCCTTATGATCTGGTTATTGAAGGGCCTGGGGGAGGGATGTATGGAGGGAAGGGCAGGAGACAGAGAGAAAAATAGAAGGAGGAGAAAACAGCCAACATGAAGAGTGGCTCTTTCAACAAACCAGCCCAGTGGGCTCCGTGTTGCCTGCATGTTAAATTCTTCGGTCAGTGATTAAAGAGAAAAATGTTATTAGCCATTTTTCTGCATTTTCAATCTGAAAATCCTTTAAATAGACCAGATTAGTGGGCCTTTGAAAATTCAGAAGCGGAGAGTTAATCTCATTCTAAAACTCTTTACCGTTAAGAGGAGACCTCCCTTTTTGGCGGGGCAGCAGATGTTAAAGTGTAGTTTAAACAGGAAATAGGCAGGGGTGATGAGATCATTAAAGAGTTTCTCTCTCTTTTTTTTTTATATCAGCATAGGGAACTCACATAGGTGTAAATGAGCAAATGACCTGCCTCCACTGACCAGTGATCGCCATCCATATTGTAGCTGAAGAAACCAAAGCTCAGAGATGTGAAGTGACTTGCCTAAGGTCACACAGCAAAAGAGTTCAGAAACCAGGATTTGAAACCTGGTTGGCGTCAGAAAGATCTAGTTTTCCCAGGCTGCCAAATTCTCCCTCCTCCCCGACTCCCAGGTTCCAAGTGAAGAGAAACAGTGCCTCTCAGACCCCGATTCTGTATGACTCACAGTCTCAAGTCAATATCAAATCCAAGTGAGATGTTTGCCAAGAACCACTCCTTATGGAAAGACGTCCGGATCCTGCCATAGTCGAGCTGAATGTTGGTGATGTTGGTGCTACACAGGGAAAGAGCAGAGGCGCGGCAAGAGTGAAGGACCTCGGACCTCAAGGCCTTGTACTGACAGACAAGGCTGGCCCATCTATTAAAAGGGCCTGGCAGTGGGATTTGGAGTCAGAACCTTTTACAGATGCTCTGAGGGCAAGAGTGCCCTGCAGGAGTCCTGGGCGGCAAGCCATCCCTGCCGCTAACAGTTCCACACAACTGTCTTGTGAAACCCACAGCCATCTGCAGACCCAGACCCTGGGCCTGTTCTCAGACCCAGCCTCCCCCTCTCAGTGGATGGCCCACCACCTGCCCAGAGGTCCCAGGCCCAAACCCTGGGAGCTGTCTTCAACTTCTTTCCATCCCTCACCTCCACATTCAACCCATTAGCAAATCATGTTGGCTCTGCTTGCAAAATGTATCCTAAACTGGGCCACTTCCCATCACTTCTGGTGCTTCCATCTGGTCCAGGTGGCCATCACTTCTTGCCTGGAGGTGCTCTAGTTTCTCTCTGGGCCCCTAGCCACGATCTTGGCCACTCCCCAAATTATTCTCCAGGTGGCAGCTGGAGGGGCCCTAACGCCAGCATTCTCTGCTGGTTTCTCAAAGCTCTTGCAGTAAGATTCAAAATCTGCATCACAGCCCCTAAGACCTGCAGAGTCTGGCCTCACCACTCCCTGCAGCCCCACCTCCCTCCACCCTCCCCCTTGCTCACCCAGCCACACAGGACTTTTTCTCGTCCTCAAACACAATGATCTCCTTCCGACCTCAGGGACTTTGCACTCCCTGTGCCCCAAGTCCTTCCTAAGTTTCTACTTAAGGGGTTATCTTTTTAGAAAGATCCTCCTGGTCAGGCCTTTCATTCTCACCCCTTACCTTACTAAGTTTGTCTTCATGTTACATCCCTTCACCTGAAATGACTTATTCACTTTCATGGTCTCTCTCACTAACTAGGATGTAAGATCCCAAAAGGCAGGGACTGTGGGTCTGTTTATCACTGTATTCCCAGTACCCAGCCGAGGTGCTGGTACGCAGTAGGGGCTCAATGAATTATTATAACAACTGTCAAAGAAATGAATGAAGGAAGGTGTTTGAGGCTGCACACATCAAGGGACACTCCCCCTGGGGAGGACTGGCACTGGTGACAATGGACAGAATGACAGATTCAAATCAGAGAGAAGGTAGGTCAGGGGCACCACAGGCTGGAATAACAGGGTTACAGTTGAGCAGCTTTGAGCCGGGGCAGCTGAGGAGGCCTGTATCCATTGAGAAGAAGGAGTGAAAATGGAGGTGGAGGACAGGCCCAGTTCTGAGAGGTTAATTATGCCAATAGCTATGCAACCACCAGGGGCTGCAGGGAAAGAGTCTAAGTGGTCTAGGAGGCAGGACGATCATGCCCATTTCACCGATGAGGGCCCAAGGCTGAAGCTCAGGGAGCTCAGATGCCTCACCCAGAGTCGCACACGCATTCAAGCAATAGACTGGGGTTCAAACATCTGGGTTCCTTTGGCTCCTCAGATGTTTATCCAGGCTGTGTTCTGGGTACCCACGTTATACATGAGTCCACAGTGGTCCAGGAATTTCCCCCAAATTGGTGGCAGACCCAGGATTTAAATGCAGACATTTTACTTGTGAGCCTTCACTTTTAAATTACCCTGCTATGCCTCCTCTTCCAGGGACCCCCTGTCCTGGGCCCCAGCTCATCCTGGTGTTGGGCCTCACATCTCCTCCTTTCAGTCTTCCTTCCCTCCCTCTTCACAGGCCTTGCCCCTCTGGGCCTTGAGCTCTGCCCTCTGACCCAGAGCTTTATAAAGAGTCCCGGGGCAGGGGATGGGGTTCAGGGTCTCACCTGCCTTCTGGATGCTGCTGGAGGCTCTTGCTGCCAATTAGCCAGCCCACCACCCCCGGGACCATCTGCCCGGAGGCATTCAGACTGTCCAGGAAGCGGATGTTCTGGATTCGGCTCTCTGTATTGTGCTTCATGAGGCCCTGGGCAATAACTGGAAAGTGACATTATATGATGTCCTGAAAACGTGGGGGTGTGAAGCCAGGAGGCCCAGGCTGGCGCACCCACGCTTCTGCTGAGATTGGCTGAGTCATCCCCTGCCCACAACACTGAGACCCACCTTCTTTGTCTATGAAATTATGCTTGGTGAAAGAAAATAGAAAAAGAAGATGCAAATTGATTTTATGAGGCTAATACAACTTGCTTCAAGAACAGTACAAGGAAAGAAAGTCACACATCGATTTTGTGCATGAAAAATTTGCTAAAATCCTAAATAAATTACTCGTTAACAAATCTAATAGCTAATGGTACATTAAAAAAAATCACATTGCATTGTAAAGTATAAATTTTAGTTTGATGCATTATAAATACATTATAGTACGTTATAAATATATGGTACGTTATTAAAAAATCATGTTTATTCCAGGAAAGCTAGGTTTGGTTCAACATAAGAAAATCTATTAATACAATTTATTAAGTGAATGGAATAGAAGAAAAAATGCATTAATTTTTAGATGCAGACAAACACTTGTTAAAGACAAACACTGATTTTATGATTAAGAAAAATTTAGGAAACTAGGAATATAAGGGGATTTCCTTAACATGATAAAACTATATTCAAAAAACCTACAGAAAATATACTTAGTGGGGAATTCTGACATATTCCATCCCTATAGGAGGCCTAGCTGTACTGCAAGATAAGAAAAAGGCACAAGAAAGATAAGGTTTAGAAGAGAAAAGATAAAACTGTCAATTTGCAGATGATATAATCCTCTACATAGAAACTTAAACAGAATAAATAGGACAAACTATCAGAACTAATAAGAAGTCAGCAAGATTTGGGGGGAGCAGATTAATTTTTAAAAAATCAACAACTTTCATCTTGCCTATACCAGCAATACCAACTAGAAAATAGAACAGAAAATTAGGTAAGATTTACTGTGGCAAAAAATACCACAGATTCTCTAGGAATCAATTTAATAAAGCATGCTCAAGCCATTTATAGAACTTTAAAATTCTACTAAAGGGTATAAAATAAAATCGGAACAAATTGAAAGATACACTAAGTTTGTAATTGGGTGACCTAATATGGCAAAAATGACAATTCTCTCTAAATTAGTAAACAAATTTAGTGTTAAATTAGTTAATTTCCAGAAGATTTTTTTCTTTTGGGGGGAACTCAATACAGTCAAAAATTCATGTGGAAGAAGAAAGGTCTATTAGATAAAACAAAATTTTACAAAGATGTAGTATTTAAAGTGTTATCTTATTGGTGTAGAGACAGCTACACAGACCCAGAATACAGAACTCAAAAAGGGATCCGCATGTTCAGAAACTCAATCATTTGGCAGATGGGTTGAGAAAACAGACTCACGTGGAATGAAGTGAAGCTGTTATCTCTATGAACATACATAAACATGGCTTCCAGATGGCCTCCTATAAAGCTATTAGAAAAAAAAAAAGTAGAGCAAGTCTAGGGAAGAGACAAGGGCTTAAGACTCATCAGATATAAACCATGAGATGAAATTTTGTTGAGTTTGAAAAAATTCCTGTTCAATGAAGGACTTCCAAACAGAGATAATGGATGACAGTTTGGGAGAAACGTGAGCAACACCTAGACCCGACAAGGGACTAACATCACAAATAAATGTACATCTCCTCAAATCAAAGAGGATCAAAACGACAACAACAACAACAACAACAACAACAACAACCCCAGGAAAGCAAATAGAAAAACGGACAGAAGATAAGAACAGGAAATTCAAAGAAGTCACAATGGCTAAAAAAAAATAAGTCAAATTGCTTAATCTTCCCACTAATCAGATACAGTGAAGCTAAAACCATTAGGTATCGTTCAAATACGCATTAGACTGGCAAAAAATTAGAAAGTTGATGTAACGTACTGAATTGTACTCCTCCTCCACAAACTAGTGTATTTTAAACCTTAATCTCCAACATGACTGTATTTGGAGATGGGGCTCTTAAAGGAGGAGTTAAGGATAAATCAGTTCCTCAAAGTGGGGCCCTAAACTAATGGGACTGGCATCCTAATAAAAAGAGAGAGAGATATCAGAGTGCACTCACTCACCCTCTGTGCACACACAGAGAAAAGGCCATGTGAGGACACACTGAGAAGGCGGCCATCTGCAAGCCGGGAGGTGAGGTTTCACCAGAAACCAACCCTGTGGGCAACTTGATCTTAAACTTCCAGCTTCCAGGACGGTGAGAAAGTAAATGTGTGTTGTTCAAGCCACCAGATCTGTGAATCTTGCTGTGGCAGCCCGAGCTGACTGATACAATGGAGAGGTGGATTCTCCCCAGTGTGGGGAAACATGCTTGTTTGTTACTGGAGCGGATGTAGACCAGCATAGCCACTCTAGGAAGCAATCTAGAAGTCTTTAGTTAAATTCAGTTTGCTTCTGCCCTAGGGACAAGCCATCCCCGTTGAGGATATATCCCAGAGAAATTCTTCCACAGATTCTAAGAGAATGTTCATCTCATTGTAGATTATAATAGTAGGAATCTAGAGACAACTGTTCATCCCTAGGGAAATGGTGAAGGGGTGGTGAAATGGATGAATTTCACGGACTTTCCTGCACCAGGCTGAAGCAACAGATGTCAACAGCGTAGTGTCCAGTAAAGGCAGTAAAAAACAATGAAATCTATATGGCAATACCACTTATGTAAATCAAAACACTGCATGTTTTATAAGGATACGGATACACTTGAACACACATATTAAACAGACTGCAGTGCCTGCCAAGGAAGAGGGGAATGGGAGAGAGGATATAAGATAAAGGGGAAAATAACATAAAATTAAACACAATAGGGACCTCGCCATGGTTCATGATAATGATAGTGCACTATGAATAAGCATATGATCAACTCAACCTCAGTTTTCTGTACTTTAGGTCTAAGAAAAAAGGAAGAAAAGAGGGTAAGTGACTGATTCCAGGTCATCCAGCAAGTCAGTGGTGGCGCCCAGATAGTGCTTTCCCCACTCTCCCCATGACAGCGGACAGGGCATGGGCTTAGCTTACTTGTCGCCAGAGCAGATTTGCTGTCTGTGTGGGCCTTGACCAGGCTAGGCCAGTGCTGCTTGTGCAGTGCCGAGGGCAAGGCCAGCAAGCTGAGGATGACCAGGAGACTCCAGAGTGAATGCATCTTCGGTTCTGGGACCTGTGGGTATCAAGAAAGGTCAGATGGTACCCAGGTGGATGGCTGCAAGGCTGGCCACCTGGATGGATGGACTCATGGTTTTCTCTAGGAAGATGACGCCAGAGTTAGCCCCCAGCATGCTGAGGGGAGGTGTCGTGATGGACTCTGGCAGCTGCCACGGGGCTTGCTCACATGGTGAGGGCAGCAGGTGGAACCCTGCGGGGAGGCCAGGGATCCAGAGGGAAGCCTTGTTGCTTGGAGACACCCAGTAGAGCCCACTGTTGGGTCATCCAGTGGGAGTCCTCTCCCAGATCCTGCACGGGCTGGAGGGCTGGACTCTTCAGTGAAAAAATAAATGAATGAAGAGGTGAGGGTGGCTAATCCAAGGCTTTCCAATTGGACTAAGACATTCTTAAGGGCAGGATCATCCGCAGTGCCTACCACAATGCTTACTTGTCAGAAATTAAGTGCTGATGATTGTTGGTTAAGTGACTAAGTGAATGAACACATGAATGAGTGAGGATGGCTAATCTCTGAATTCCCCACCAAATTATGTTTCTGGAGTACAGGATGTAAGTCTAATTAATCCTCCCATGCCTCCCATGTTTACCACATGGTAAACTAGTGATGGTTTGTTAAATGATATAAAGGAATGAAGGATTAATTGGATGGATGAATGGATGGATAGTTTGTGAATAAGATTTACAGGAAGTGGACAAAGAGCCTTAAAGCCAAAGCATTAGGTTTACCTTGCTGCTCTGGGTTTGAGGATCATAGAGAATTCAGTCCAAATACCCCCATCCTCACCGTCTCAAGAAATGGCATCCCAATCCATCCAGTTGCCCCAGCCCCAGCCCCTGGAGTCCCCCTTGACCCTGCTTTCCTTATCTCTCATGACCCATCTGTCACGAAATCCTGTCAGCACCTTCCAGAATCTGATCACATTTAACAACTCCCCCTCAGCTGCCATCATCTTGGCCTGAGTGATTGAGGGAGTGGCCTACTTGCTGTCCCAGCTTCTTCCCTTGCCTGCCCACAATCTCTTTTGCACACAGTTTTAGAGTCTGATGCTCAGAGGTTGGTGGATTGGCTCTTCTTGATAAATTGGGGGGAAAAAATGTCCCAGGAAGGAGAGTTAGGGAGTGAGGAAATGGCATTTATTAAGCTCCCATTCTGCAACAAGACACATGTGAAATTTTTTAGAGACATTATTTAATTCTTGAGGTCAAAATTGGCAGGAGTCAGACCATGGCACTCCTCTGCTGAAAACCCTCCAAAGTTTCCCATTGCACTCAGAGCAAAAATCCAACTCTGAGCGATGCCTTCCAGACCTTGCAGGGTCTCTGGTGTCCTCTCTGACCTCACCTCCCACTACCCTGTCCCTCCTCCACTCTCCTGCAGATGCACAGGTCTTGAGGGTCTGGGACCCTCAGTTGAGCTGCTGTAAGCTCAGAGACAAAAGTACTTTCCACTCCCTGTACTCTCTCTACCAGCTGCGTGGGATGGGCTGGGTCCTGTGTAAATTTCACAGAAGCCCCAGGCCATCCTTGGACACTTCACTTCTGGTTTTGTAAACTGAAAGCTTTAGTTCAGGGTGATGGCTTTCGTGATTTGAGATCCTGTCTCAGGGTTCATACTCCCCTTGGGGATGTTTGTAGAATATCAATTACTTTGGAATGTAATTTTCTAGTCTTCCTGGTCTTGTGTAACCGTGGATTTTGTTATTTTTTGCCAAGAAAATTGGAGATGAGTGGGCTCTATTGTTCTTGGCTCTTTGGAAATCTGAACTGAGGGTGGACGAGGTTGTCAGTCCACCTCATCACAGGTTGTGGTTCTCAGGGCCACTGAGTCTAAAGAAATGATGACGTGGAGGGCGTAGACTTCCTGAGCCTGGTGCATGTCAAGGGAGAAGGAAGGCACTGCTCAAGGGTGAGCCCTGAATTTGGAGACAGCTGAATGCATAACCACATGCCGTTAAGAGCCTGGGCTTCTGAGTCATACAGACTAGGGTGCAAATCCTGGCTTTCTCTCTTGGTATATTCAGCTTCCAGATCTGTTAAACAAGGAGGGTAATATTGCAGGGCTGTAGTGAGGATTAAAGGGAATTGTGTTCAGGGCAGTGCCCAAAAACCAAGTTGCTGATTGCTGTCATCCTCATCCTCACCTCTCTGAGCCTCAGTTTCCTCATCTGTAAGCTAGGGAAGCTGGTGGAGTGAATGACACCAAATATGAAGAGCCCAGAGATGGTGCCTGTGACACTGGAAGTGCACAGCATGTCAAGGAGCCACCCTTCCTGAGCACATTTGCAAATGAGCATAGGGCTGTTTTTGCAATTCTAGCATGCAGGAATTACAACTGGGAAGGAAGGGTTGCTAAATGGCAACCAAGGCCATGATGGTCTAGGGCCTGGAGTGAGCTTGCAGTTCTGATCAGATGGTGGGCTTTGCTCTTGTTCATGCAACAGACAAATAAAGCAGCTAACGTCATTCCAGTCATATCCATCACAGTGTTCAGAACCACCTGTAAAATAAGCTCAAGATATTTTTCTTCTCAGTCACCGACCATAAGAATAGCCACATGAAGCCAGAGGGATGTGTTGGGGGATAAGAAGCAATGCAGCACAAGGAGTGTTATGTGATTTATAATAAGAAATATATATTTGGTCTGTCTACCGTCCCTGGCACATAGCTCCTAAAACTCTTGTTTTTTATATAGGAGCCATGGGAGTATGTTTTGTTATAATATTAGGTCTTTTGTCATTGCTTCCTGAAGTAGTTCCAAAGCCATCATATGTCATTTTTCATAACAAGCCCTTTTCAACCACAACTGAGTTTATGTTAATGGAAAGCCCTTAAGGATGGGGGTTGGTTGCCAGGGGAACCAAACACATGATATGGGTTTGGAACATGTAGTCCCACCTCACTGACCTCCAGGGATGGGAGACATGCTGCACATTGAATCAGTCACTAATGGCCAGTGATTGAATCAATCATGCCTTCGTAGTGGAGCCTCCATAAAAACCCAAAAGGAGAGGGTTTGGTGAGGTTCTGGGCTTGGTAAAAGCGTAAAGATGCAGGTGTGCTCAGAAAGGGCATGGAAGCTCTACACTCCTTCCCACATACCTTGCTCTATTCATCTTTTTTATTTGGCTGTTCCTGAGTTACATCCTTTTACAATAAACTGCTAACCTAATAAGTAAGCAGTTTCTTGGGTTCTGTGAGCTGCCCTCACAAATTAATCGGACCAAAGGACGGGGTCATGGGAAACTCCGATCTACAGCCTGTGGCTCATGAAGCACAGGTAACAGTCTGGACTTGTGATTGAGCCCTAATGAAGACAGAGGGGGTGTTCTTGTAGGACTGAACCCTTAACCTGTGCCCTTAATCCCATCTCCAGGTAGATAGTGTCAGAACTGAGTTCAATTGTAGGATAGCCAGCAGGATTTCTTGATGTGTGGGAAAAACTCACATATCTGGTGTCTGAAATGTCAAAATTGGTGGATAATATTTGAGAGTACTGTATGTAACACAAATGAAAATAATGGTGTGTTTTTTTCTTTACAAGGAGTCAAATATATGAGTCATCTACTCATAAAAACTGCTTGTGACTTTAGGACCTGCCCAGGCATAATCTCTTATATACTGTTCCAAATGGAGAAGGATTGTTGCTGTGGGTGCCCAATATGAAGACTTGATAGATCAGATTACACATCGTCCATGAGGGACAGCTCAGGTTGCATGGTCATTTGATGTCCTCTGGTTAGATATTCATCTCCACCAGGACTCAGTAGCAAGACAGGAGCTGTTCTTCTAAATCAAAACAGTTATCTGCAGAATAGGATAGTACTTTTCTCCAAAAGTCCTGGTGCGCTGTGTTTCTTTTTTTAGAGCTTTCCAGAACATCCACTCCACATCTTCGTTTGCTAAAGATACTATAAAATTATCATTGGTCCTGCCTAGGCCATAAGGACAAAGTGGCAGAGAAGTTTGCACTGTTTGCTGGAGAGACTTTACTTGCACTCATTCCTACTCAAATCTAATGCTTTAAGAAGTTACTCAGCAAATGCATCAGAAAAGTACTTGTAATTGTGGTATATGTTGCCTTAAAAATTAAAATGGCCATGAAGCTTTGTGCCTTATTGTAAGAATAAGCATTGCAAGGGCATGGCAATTTGTTTTTTTTAATCTCGAAAAGGATACCTTGACATGCTCTTAACCACAGTCCTCTCAGAAATGTCATCAAAGTAACGGGGTCTGGGGTTTTCATGAGATCCTGTCTTACCTTTCTACTCATGTGTATTTTGCTAATGCATTTAAATGCTTGCTAATTCCTACTCCTCAAGTCTAATAAGCATAATGTTAACATTGTATTGGCATATGTGATGTTCCATGATATCAAAATAATCAAGATTTTTGCAGATTATATTATGGTAGAGAGCAAGATTGCTGACTAGCCCAAAGGAAAACTATAAAGGTGTGCAGATAACACTGCCAAGTAAAAGCCAGCTGATTCTGATGGTTCCTACAACTTGGTGTAAGGGCAGAAATGTTTTCCAGGGCAACAGTGTATCCCAGATGCCAGGAGCTGTGGACAGTGAACAGTCCTGTTAAGTGGGGGTGGGGTAAGTTTTTTCCCCCATGTGTCAACTTAGCTAGGCTAAAGTCCCCAGTCATTTAATCACATTTGAATCTAGGTGTTACTCTGAAGGGAGTTTTCAGATGTAATTAAGGTCCATAATGAGATGACTGGATAATTTAGGTGGGACTAATTCCATCAGTCAGAAGATCTTTAATGTAAGGCTAAGGGGAGGAAGAGAGATACAGAGAGACAAAGAAGAAAAAGGAGGAGGAGAAAAAGGAGGAGGAGAAGGAGAAAAAGAAGAAATATTTCTTGTGGACAGCAGCTTCAGCCCTTCATCTTCTTTTCCTGATGGCTTGACCTATGCCTTTTGGTCTTGCTTAACCAACCCTTGTAATCATGTAAGCCAATTCCTTCTCTTTCTCCTTCTCTGAATTAATCCTGTCTGATACAAGTATCGTCATCCTTTTTTCTCTCTAATTTAAATGATAGCCTTTGTCTCTTTAATTTCCCCCAATTGATTTTGGTTTATTATCCTATTACAAGAGAAAGCTCCAGGAGTTTCTGCTTGGCATTTCCTCCTCTCACTCCATGGATCAGAGAGCCAGCTGGGGAGTCTGCCAGTTGCTAATTATGTCTATTCCAATTACACATTCATGAACTGGGGAAATAATCCCAGAACGCGTCCGTATAATTAGCTGGCCCACTCTGAATCAAACTTGTGTCAGAACCCCATTTATCACTTGAAAACCATAAGCCCACTCTAACTGGTGGATCATAAAGGCATTCTGAGTTCCTGGAAAATAACAAATTCAGAGCCAGTATCTCACATTCTTAGAAGTTTGAGTATTTTTTCATAGTAAATTATGATTCTAATAAATGTTAACAGGCCAATTGAGGAAAGACTTGAAGAAAGATTTACTATATTTACTATGGCAATATTGCCAGATCTTTTGCTTTCCCTTTGATCAATGGTTTCCTGATTCTGAACTGGCTTATAACTGGAAATTGGGTTAGAGGCTCTGATTCTCCATTTTGGCAACCCGAGTCAGGTTTCTGGATTCCAAACCTGAAAATCCCACTGATCAATTAACATTTAGTAGATGGACCATCTATTTCCTTTATAGGGGAACTGTGATCAGTTAGAAATTGCCAAATATTCTGATTACCAATTCATCCTTGCTATCCATTACAATAAGCATGCCACCTTTTTTTTCTGCCAGTTAAGCTCTGCACTTGCTCTCTGTTATCTTTACCTCATGATCCCAATTGAAATCAGGGAGTCCTTCTCAATGGCAGCGTTTCCCAAGCAACAGAAAACAGCCATCACAGAGCACTTCAAGGATGCTGATGTTCTCCTTACTAAAGTATTTCTCAATTTCTTAGTAAAGAGATTGATCTTCAGGCTCCCTCAGGAGATGTAATGGTGTTGGTGCATATGTTTGCAAAAGATAAATCCACTCCAACGGTTCCATCTCCTTAAACTTTTGGGAGACTTACTTAAAGTAAAGCCTTACTTTATGTTAAACCTGGGAAGTTCTGGCATCTCAGCCTCACTGAGTGAAGGCCATTGTTGAGTTCAGTTTCGAGTAATCAGCACAGTGAACTATTAAGCCATTTTCAGATGTGTGATCTAATATTAAATCTAGAACCTCTGATAAATGTACCCATCAATTAATTAAGAACAACCCAGTGCTATAGTCTGTCTTCCTTTGTCTAACATATTTAGAATAAATTGCTAAAATATTCCCCGTGTCTGCTTATGTAAATTTGCTAAAAATTGCAACAATTTTAAGTACATAAGTTATTCCATCCTTTATTTTTATCCCCCTGGAGCCTGCTGATATCTGAACTTAGTTATGGGTCTTGTGGCAACAAAAAGTGGTGGGAATGAGTTTTGAGGATCTTTAAGGAGGAACCCCATTAAACTGGGGAGAAAACTTCAGAGGAAGGGATACCTGTTGGCTGGTGCAGTATTCTAAAGGGGCTTGATAAGGCTGGTTTTAGGAGCATTAAAAAAAAATGGATAAGCTCAAACCCACTTTCCCTAGCTGGGTAAAGAACCATTGGCAGGTGATGCTTAGAGGAATAGAAGCAAACAGGAGAGAGGAGCTTTCTTTTCTCCTCTTCCAGTTTTGCAGTCTCCCTCTAGCAAACTCTATTGGCAGACTCTAACAAGAAGCAAACCAGCAAAGAAGATATGTGGTTTGCAGAGTCCCAGACCAACACCACTAAGCAGAGTACAGAACAATAGATTTGGAAGTGAGAGGCAAAATCTTAATAACCAACAAAGCTTATTTAAAAGAGTAAGTGATGTAATGTATGTTAAAGACACAGAAGAGTGCCAGGCATGAATAAAGGTAGTAATAAGGATGAAAAAGAGGAGGTGGAGCAGGTGGGGAGTAGGTTGAAGTAGTCATTCAAAGTGTTAAATGCTGGTGAATGGAAGAATATGAACAGTGAATAAGCGTTCCTTGGTACTGGCCTTGAAGGAGTTCATAGATGACCTAGGGCAAGTTATTTTGAGGATTTGGGGGAAGAAGCCAGATTATCCAAAACCGAGCAATGGATGAAGATAAAGAAGTCAAGGTAGTGAATATCTATGTCTTTTAAGGAGTTTTGTGACACAGAGAAGAAAAATGGAGTTACCAGGACAGAGATAAACTTTCTTCCATAAACCACAACTTGTAGACTGTTCTTGCCTGAGGGCACTTAGACCAACATTGTCATTTCACAGTGGGGAGACGGTGGCCCAGAGGCTGTAGTTACCCGAGGTCACAGAATCAGTTCAGAAAACATCTTATTTGAAACAGGAAGCCTTGTTCCTTAGCTTTGGGGAAACTCTGGGTCGGAGTGTTCAGGTATTTCTGAGATAAAAGCTAAATTAACCAGGCATCTTCCCCCACCTTGCAAACTTTTGTTATGATCAGACCCACTACCATCTCTGGCTATTTTTGCTCCTGCTCACATGGAACTACGGAAGCTGGACAGTCCACAGTTCAGAGCTGCAAAAAATTTATTGTGGGTAGATTATGGGAAATCATCACATGGATTTTGGTGAGGATTTATAGGGAAATAGCCTTCATACCCAGAGAAGTAGGGAATCTTTGGGTCCAGGGTGGCTAATGAAATTCTAGGCAGCAGGTAAATAATCAACATGAACATCTACACAAGTGACGGCCTGGAGCTTGGAGGACATTCCAGGGAGGAGACCAGCCAGCCGGATCTAACTCTGTGTGAGATAATCAAGATATTAGCCAACCTCATACTCTTTTTAAGGAAGCTGTAAGCCAGAGCTGAGAGCCTTTCCCCTCCTCCACCTTCTTTCACATTAGTATTGCTGTCCACTATCCATGGTGCTGAAACACATTCCTGTCCAGCTGCCCATCCTCTGCCTATCCCTGGATAACAATTTCTCGATGTTCCTTGGACTCTCATCAACTAAGACAGATCTTCCTCCTCACATTGGCATATTCATGACACAAAGATGTAAAATATTGCCAGATGTTTTGGTTGATCAAAAGACATATTTCTTCCTTTTAATATTGGCAACTCATGCACGCTATAAATAATATAAATTTATTTTACACATTGTAAATAATATAAATAAAATACATTTTATATACAAATATCAAATTTTATAGTATACTTTCTAGGCTTAATAAAATATGTATGTGAACTGGATACAGTATAGGGGACACAGTTTGGGACTTCTGTGATGTATTGGTGGGGATAAAATGAGATGTTCTAGGTCTCTCAAAGTTTTGCAGCTAGCAGCAAATTAGCTTGGTTAGAGCTGTACTGCCCAATATGGCATCTAATAGCCAGATGTGGATATTAAGCACTTGAAACACAGCTAGCCCTAATTGAAATGTGCTGTATGTATAAAATACATACTAGCTATCAAAGACCTAGTACAAAAATAAAATATAAAATGCTTCATTAATATATTAATATTTTCATATTGATTATATGTCGACATGACAATATTTTGGGTATACTGGGTAAATAAACTTTTTTGCTAAAGTTAATATAATCTGTTTCTTTTTCCTTTAAAAGTGTTGTTACTAAAAAACTCAAAATTACATATGTGTTTTGTGTTATATTTCTATTGAACAGCATTGGCTTAGAATGCTACATAACTAAGTTAGTCCCCCACGCACCCAGAGTTTCTCCCCATTGTCCAGAACACAGATACTTTCCAATTCCTGTGTATTTGCACAAGCTGTATCCTCTGCTTTAATGTCTTTTCCCACAAGGGAACTCTTAATCGTCTTTCAACACCCAGTTTAAATCCTGCCTCCTCTGTGAAGCCGTCCAGTAAGTCCCCGGACAGGGCTGCTGGATCTTGCCTCTCTACTTCCACAGAATCTCAACCAGAGTGCCTTACTTGCATATACAATTGCCTATTTATTTGCCTTATTCCTTACTACACGGGGGGCTTTTGAGGTCAAGGGCCATGTGTGAGCCATCTTTGTAATCTTGTCACCTGGGATAAAACAAGGAATAAGACAAAGTCTTTGCCTTCATGAAGTATACATTCTAGTGCAGGAGACAGAAAAGAAATGAGTAATACAGTAGGAAGTCAGATGAATGTCATGAAGAAAAATAAGGTAGGGAAGAGAGTGGCAGATAGGCTTTTTTGAGAGACCTGAGATGGTGACATTTGAGCAGAGTGTATTCAGCACAAAATAATTGCCCCCACCCCCCAAAAAAGACATGATAAGTGAATAATGGCATCCTCTTTTACAAAAAGCTCCCTCTTTTCTACACCAAATAGCATCCTTATAAAGACACTTCCTGTAGCTGAGCCCCTTCCACACTCCAGGCACATTGTTCTTCTTTCTTTGCTTCAAAAAGGCAAGTTCATTCCTTCAGGGCTTTTGCACACGCTCATCCTTCTGCCTGTGACGTTCTTTCCCCCTGGGGCTTGGCACAATTTCCACTTGATCATTCAGGTTCAGGTGAAAGACCTCCTCAAAGCACCTTCTGCTGGCCTATGCTCTCTTAATTTGATGCCTTCCTCCCTGCCTCCACCCTAGTCACTCTCCTACTTTGTTTTCTTCGAAGTACCATTCTCTGGAATTTAACTGACTATGTACTGATTTCCTAGTTCATTGTTAGAACACCGAACTAGGATACAAACCCCAGGAGAGAAGAGTCTTTGTGTTGTTCATGGTTGTATCCCTAGTATCTAGCACGTAGTAGGTCCCTAAACTGAAATTTTATGAATGAATGAATCACACATTTATAATGACCGTAAAGGCCAAGCACTAAGGAATGGAAGATACTCTGATGTCTTACCGGATTGGTACAAACCTGGCTTCTTCACTTTGGGGATATTTAGATGGCAACTTGGTGCGAGCTATGCTGCAGCAGCACATCTAGAATGCAAAACAGATACTTCAGACAGTGGGAGTGAAGACGTATCAGAGAGGCCAAGGGAGTCTCCTCTGCTCTTACTGGGTGCAGGGCAGGGTTGGGGAGTGAGCCAAAGGCTTGGAGACAGGAGGCTAGGGCTGGAGGCTCTTTGTCACTGGCTGATTCTGACCATTTCACTCATAGTTCTGGGCCTCATTTTTCTCATCCATAAATTGGTAACAACGGTCCTTCCCAGAGAATCACTTGAGAGCTATACACTGAAATGAGACTATGGAGGAAGTTTGCCTTACAGCAACCAGAGTCTCCATTTTCCTGGCCACCTCTCTAAAGTGGTGGTCCAATATGAGCAGGGTGAGGGTGTTGGTTGAGCTACTCCACTCATATTTACTTTGGGGAGCCTGCGGACCAACCTTTGGGAGCTTTAAGGCTCATCTAGATTAACTGCCTCGAGCCTCCTACCTCATAAGCAGTGAGCTCCTGTCAGTGGAGGGATGTGAGCAGAGGCCAGAAAACTGCTTGCTGGGAGAGAACCTCCAGCGTCTAGCACTTGGTAGAATTAGTAAATACTCAGTGAAGGAAGAAAGAGTTCTTTCAACCCAGCAATTCTATTGGTTTGCAGATTCCATGTGGGAATTCTCAGTTGCTGAGATTCAATCTTGCATGATTGTTTGGGGTTCTGGCAGATGTGGAAACTTCGGGTGCTTGGAGGTAGAGACTACTGGAAGGAAGCAGTTTTTGTCTTGGCTGAAACTAGGCCAATTTTCTGTTCATAATTGAACATCCAAAGTTTAGGAGGAGGATAATGGAGACAGTTTTCTCCCCCAGAGAAGCCTCCATTCATATCTCAGCTTCTCTAGGCTTTTGGGATCATAATAGAATTGGAAGTAGCATGTAATTAACTAGTGGTGGAGGGTCAGTGACTAGCGCAAACAAGATGTTTAGCCCTGGGCTTGGCGCACAGGACTCCCTCAATAAACGGTGGCTGAGTTCATTAGGACTGTTATTATTAGGGACTGTTCCACCTCAGGAGGGTCGGGATTTTTGATTTGGGAGAAGTGTCAAGGTGAGGTAAGGGCACGAGAGATGAAGGGTGAAGGAGGGGTTGGAGTTTTCTCCCAAAGTGTTCCTGTCCCTTCCCACTGCCAGCACTTACTAATCAGCTCATTAGCCACCTGCGGGTTCAGGTTATAGAGCCATGAATTAATGAGGGGACATACCTGCAAGACAAGGAAATATGCAAGAGTCAGGAGGAGGATTCTACCAACCAGAGCGTGAATGGGAGTAATCAAGGCAAGTTCTTCTTCTAAGCCAATGCATCCTAGGGAAAAATCAAGTAATAAAGTGGTTTTGGGGGACAGACAGATTGCCCTAGGATCCTATGTCAGCTGAGCCAATTGGCAGTTATATGACTTGGGTAAGTCATTCTTCTCAGACTTCTTCTTAAATCTGGAAAATGGAGATAATATTGTTACCTGAAGTATAAGACTGTTAGGAGAATGAGATAAGAAGATCCATCTAAGATACTTGGCACAGTATCTGTGAGCTTAAAGAATATTAGCTATTAATTTTATTATTACTTTTACTTATTTTACAGATAAGGAAATGGAGTCTTGGTGAGGCTTATCAACTCACCTTCAGTCATACAGATGCCAATTTTGACCTCAAGAATTAAATAATGTCTCTAAAAAACCTCACGTGTGTCTTGTTGCAGAATGGGAGCTTAATAAATGCCATTTCCTCTCTCCCTAACTCTCCTTTCTGGGGCATTTTTTCCCCCAATTTATCAAGAAGAGCCAATCCACCAACCTCCGAGCATCAGACTCAAAAACTGAAGTAATCTGGTTTTGTAGACTTACGTTGGCTCCCAAATTATTGATGATTAGGTTTTTCAGGATTTTCTCCACGTTTCCCACAACAAAATTTGATATCCGGGTGTTTCTAAATGAAGAATGACAGAAGTTGGTAGAACAGATTAATTTCTCCCAAATCCTCCTTTCTTCATCTCACTTCTTTGCTCAATGGACCCCAAATTGCTTAAAGTCTACTCCTTGTTTCCAGTGTGCTTCATGACCCAGCCTTGCCCTCCTGCTCTGACCTACCTCTTAGGGCTCCTTAAAATTAATCTTTCAATTTCAATCCTCTTGCCCTTATCATTGCTCCTCTTATTTCCCTCTCTGTGTCTATTTTGTTTTCTCTCCTGGAAAGCCTTCTTCAACTCCTATCACCCTTCTAGGTCCAGCCAACCAGTTTCCTCCAGAAAGTCCTTCCTGACCTCTCTAGCCAACCCTGAGTCCTCTCTGGCCGACTCTCCCATTTCTCTGATTATCTAATGCTACAATAGAACTTATCTCCTTGGCCAGATGGTTGTGTATTCATGGAAAGAATGGTATATTATCATTCTTCAGTGAGGGGAGGTGAAAAAGAAGCAGGAAACAGCAGTGAAAAGGTATCTTTGTATTCATGACTCAGTCCCTAATGAGTCACTTGAGTGACTAGTGGGTCAGGGTAAATCTAAATCTCAGGCAATGGGTCTGTGTCTTTATTCTATAAAACCCTTTTATGTATGTCAGTTGATCTACCACTTCCAGCCTAACATCTCAGATGTCCCGCAAAAAACGGGACTTATTTTCTTCAATGTATCAAAAAACACGGGAGCCATATATAGTCTTCCTAGGGGGAGATGGCTGTGAGTCAGGGAGGCTGTAGCTGGCCTGGTTCTCACTTATGTTTGAACATGACCAGAGGACAGTACCAGACCTGTATGGTTTCAGAAAGGAGTCCACACTCAGTCCTTTCTTGTAACTGTGAGAGACTGGGAGATGAGTCAAAATAAACAATGCAGAAGTGAAAAAGACACAGTATAAAATACATTGGTGATGGCTATTGCATTCAGTTAATTGTGGATGTCAGCCTGAGTTTAAAAGAAAAATCTTACCAAAGACGATTGTAAAAAAGAGATTATAAATTTATAAGAAAACACTAAAACTCTAGTTAATAAAAGTGCAAACCTTTGAAAATGGTAACTCTGAAGAGGAAATGTCATAGACTAGTAAAGGAAATGTCATAGACTACTACTGGTAGCCAAAAGGAAAAAAAAAGAAAAAAGAGAAAATAATTGCATTCATGATATTTCCTACCTACTGAAGAGAACAATTGGTATTCAGTGAATATGTAGTGAAACTGATTAATACCGGCCAGAAACATGTCACTTAGTTCAATTCTATTCGCCAAGTATTTGTAAGTGATTTGAAACGTCTTAAAACTATTATATGCCTTAGAATTTAAAAGTCATAAAAATGTTTATACTTTTTCAATAATTTTAGAAATCTACAATAAATAAATGATTCTATTTATAATTCTATTTTTGGAAAAATGTATCAAAATGCTCAGGATGACTTATGATAGCAAAAAATTCAGAAATATCTAAATACCAACCAATGATCAAGTGATCCTCTTTTCTTTGTCCTCAGTGCTATGCAGTAAACCTCTCTTCATGTCCATAAAGTTATTATTTTTATAATAAACACAATTTTTCATTGACATGATGTTCTATTTATAGGATGCACAACCTGCTGCATACAAAAGGCTCATTTTGGAAGGTACTGTTTTGCTGGTGACATCTTTCAGGTGAAGCCTTAAGATGGGCTTCATCATAACCAGCTGGATCCAGAGAGAGAAAGACGGAGAACTCACAAACTTCTAGGTTCGATCCATACACTTTCTGGAACGAGCCTGCAGTGCCCAAAGGCGAGTAGGTATCTGCCATCTACATCCTTCTCCAAATGAAGCTGGATTTTCATATTTGTCCGCACTTGAAATAGAAGGGAATTAAGAGCTGGGAACCTGCAGGAGGGAAGAGTTAAGGCTGGTGGAAGAGAATTTCAGAGCTCACTACACCCTTGTTTATTTCTAGAATGAGGGTTCCCATGTTTGCACAGGACCCTCAAAATCCCCCTATTATGATTCTTTCCTCATTGTTTGGAAGAGGTGATTCAGGACTAGAGAATGGGAATGACTCCAGCCATTGGCATTCAGGATGTATGACTGATACTACCTCTGGTTCAGGGGACAGTTAGAAAGGAAAAAGTTAATTTCAAGAATAACATCCTATCAAAAGCAAGAAACTGAGACTTTGGAAAGTACTCTTTCAGATGTCTCAAAATCCACTGCCTCAAGGGCCAGACTGGAAATGGAAATGAATGAAATAGACCACAGCTTAGTTTCACAGGGAGAGGTGAAAGCTGTAATGTACTGAAGAATGCCCATGCTCTCTAAAAGTACACCATGTAGACCCAAAAAGCTCTCTAGGCATTGGCGGCGAGGAGTGGGGTCTAGAGCCAATTCCTAAGTCCTCATCTTAAATCATATTCAGTCAGAGCTAAATGGGCTCATGAAGTTCAAATTAGTGAGTGGGGGCTCTTTGGATGAAGCAGGGAATAGAAAGTTGCTTTACCTCCCTCCTTACCCCGGAGGAGCCCCAGGATGGGAGCATTCAAGTAGTCTTCAGGTCCTAATTCTACACACAGGGTGACCCAGGCCCAGAGAGGGAGGGCGTTCCGTCCCAACCACACAATGAATCTTTCCGAAATTGTGCCGGATGCCCTTTAATTATGGCTGCTTCCCCCTTCCCTGCTGCACACCTGTGTAAAAGTGGACAGAGCTGTACATGAAACTCACAGCTTTACTTACTTCACTTGGATAGAAAATAACAATGCTACCAGTAACTCGGCCTCGTTGTTGTTGTGGGAGTCCTGGAGGGAGACCTGAAGGAGTTCAGGGTCTCTCAGCTGTATTCTGGGTGAAGAAAGAGCACAACAGGGGGAGGTTGCAGCTCCAGCTGAAGGCAGACCTCACTTTATGCAAAGGCAGGTCCCCTGCAGGGCAGAAACTGAAAGTGTGCAAAGATAGTTACTCGCTTGTTAATCATGTGATTTATGGCACAGCTACTATGTGTTATAAGCACTGGGAATGCAGCCTTAGCAGAAAGAGGCTCTTGTTTTAATGTACCTCAGAATGATTGCATCCAGTCCTTTGGCCAGTACCAAGCAGGCTGGAATAAATGAGTGAATAAATAGTAAGGAAAAGATTGGGAGCCATGTATAGCACATGCTTAGGGAAAGTGTGTGTGCACAAAACAATAAACCCAGTAAATGAATACAGGTAAAATGTGCAAGGCGATAGGTGCTGTGAAGAAAAGGCCCTGCAGGATCAGGTGACAGAGGGTGGCATTGGGAAGAATGGAGTTTTAGGCAGGGTAGTCAGGGAAGCCTTCTCAGAGGAGGTGACATTTGGGTGGAGTCATGAATAAAGTGAGAGTACAAGTCATGAGATTAGCCAGGGGAAGAAAGGGCCAGGCTGAAGACAGCAGGTGCAAAGGCCCTGAGGCTGGAACTTGGCTGGCATGTTTAAGGAACAGCAACAGGCTCAGTGTGGCTGGTGGGAAGTGGGTGAGGGAAGACTAGTAGGAGAGGAGATGAGGGAGGTAGTTGGGCCAGTGATAAGGACTTTGGGTTTGGTTCTGAGAGCAACGAGAAGACACTGGAGGGTTTGGGCAAGGGATTTACAGAATCTGACATACTTCTTGATTCTTCTGGATACTGGTGGCGCAGAATGGAGGGGGAGAGGTTAAAGTGGAAGCAGAGGATCCTTCAACAGTAAGTCAGCGGGGAGGCGATGGTGGCTCAGACCAGAGAAACTGGAGAAAATAGTCAGATGCTTGGGTGTGTTTTGAAGGTAGGGCTGATAGGCTGGATGTGGGCGTGAGGGAAAGCGAGGAGTCTAAGACGACATCCGGATTTTTGGCCAGAGCAACCACATGGATGGAGCCATCACTAACTGAGATGGACCGGGTACGGGCAGGAGCAGGCGGGTGGGGCCGAGGGTGGGATCAGCAGTTAAATTAGATGTGTTAGGACAGGGATCCGGGTCTTCTTCACTCTGGTGGTCAGACAGCATTGATTCTTCTGTTACCACATCCGTATTATAGAGGTTACTGTTACTGTCACTGCCGCTTGGGGTCTTACTAAGGGTGGGGAGCTGTGCAAACATTTTATATACATTATTTCATATACTGTTCACCACAGTCCTCTGGGGGTAGAGGCTATAATTCCCCTTTCAACAGAGGCAGGAGTTGATGCCGGAGCTGGTGGTGCTCTCAGGGTGATGAACAGCCATCCTCCTCCCAGACCAAACTCCTGTCTGTCCACCTCCCCAGCTTCTGCACATCCCACCCCTTCACCCACTGTGGGAACTTCTTCCAGCCAGTGGGTGGATGTCAGGGCCTCAGCGCTGGAAGGGCTGTTAGATGAGGAAAGGGCCTCTGTAGACTCAGAAGGGTGGGGGCAGCTCTAACAAACCAACCAACCAGGAGAGCCTGGACCTGGGGTTTGTGATCAGGGCCACTCACCTAAAATTGCTGTCTCTACTGATGTCCAGGAGGTCTGTTGCGGGGCTGAAGACATTCTTCAACGAGCTTTGGAGTTCAATTGTCTGCAGGCTGGGAAGAAAGCCCTCACTGAGAAGTTCTTGGGTCAAAGCTGAAAAACAAGTTCCCACCCCACAACCAAACCCAATTAGATGTTGAGATGCCAAAGATTCTCAGATGTAAACTTGACCTCTGAGTATATCCTTCATGAGGTGCTTACTCTACATTCATCTAGTCTTTCTGGCCTGCTGGGTGCTGGTCCAAGTTCTAGACATAGTCATTCAGTGAATACTCATAGGGGCCTGTGGTGTGCCAGGGCCATGCCAGGGATGGGGCTGCACCAGTGAGAACAGGCAGAACTCTCTGCCCTCATGGAGCTGGTGTTCCAGGGAGGGTGAGGGGAGAGAGACGACAGAGGAGTGAATAAAGAGACACGCAGGAGGCGGGGGCAAAGAAGTGTTGGAAGGGGGCTTGTTGCAAAATATTTAGCAACCAGCTTGGCATGGCACCAGCCAATCAGAAAGAACATCAGCCAGAGCTCTGGAGCCTGGTCCTGGTGATCCTGGGCTATGCCAGGTGTTAACTCTTCAGATTTTGGCTGATGAGGAGGCTGGGGGTGAAACTGGGCTGGTTCGGTGATGAGGGGAGACACTTAGAGAGTCTCTGAGCAGAGACTATCTCCCAAGTAATACATAAAACATTGTCAACATTTTAACCACTAAGCCATACTGACCATACTGGTGCATTCTGCTCCATGCTATTTATGTCTATGAAGGAAAAAATAAAAGGCCGAGTGAGAAATTGAGGGTATTGGGTGAGGGTGCTAATACATGTAGGGCGGTCCAGGAAGGTCTTTCTGCAAATGTAGAATTTTAGCTCAGACCTGAAGGAAGAAAAGGAACTCTGCTGATAAGAGAAGAGTGTTCCAGGCAGAGGGTATAGCAAGTACAAAGGTCCTGGGGTGCGCTTAATATGCTGCAGAGGCTGCTGTGGCCGGAGGGGAGTGAGTGAGTGTGGGATGATAGGAGAGGTGGACAAGAGGGTTTGATGGTGGATCTTAATAGATGAAACAGGGCAAGAGACAGGAAAGAGGGGATTCTTGGGAGAATAGGGTTAAATATAGTAACATAGTGATGATCAGAACAGCTAATGATTAATGGTGTTAACTGTGCCCCAGACACTATGCTAATAAGAACTTAACTGACATTGGTTAATGACCTAGACCTCTAGGGGAGTCTTATGGGTCTGACAGAGACTAGGCACGACCCAAGGCTAGACAGTCTTACCATTGGTGATCTGGGACAGGACTTCTTGAGCAGAGGATGAAGCAAGCAGCCCACAGAGAAGAACAAAGAGGCCGGAGACCTTCAGCATCTTGGGTCAGGTACCTGTGGGGAAGCAGGGCAGACAGGGTGAGTTGTGGGTCATTCTCTGAGAGGATCAGAACTTGAGTGCAGGATGGCTACAGAACTCAGGTGGACCCATTTTACAGATGGGGTCATTGAGGCTCAGACAGGAGACATGCTTTTCCTCATGGTATAGAGCAAGAAATGGAAGTGCCTGCCCAAGGCTATACAACCATATTTATGCCCAAGACACCTGGATATACTGTCTTCCCTGAAGCCTTCCCCAGTGGAGCTGCAATGGCCCCTGTATGAGGGTTTATAATGTCATAGTATGAGAATAGCCTCTGAAGCCCTCCACCTCTTACCAGGTGTGGTATTGTGGGAAGTAGGGCAAGTTGCTTCATCACATGACATTGTGTGTAGGACATATCTTCCCTTTCCAGGGAGATGTTGGCGGAGATGTGCACTGGCTTCAGAGGAAGGGACCATAGTGAGGGAGCCTTGAAACTGGTGTACAAATTTTCCTCAACTCACTGGACTACTCTTAAGCTCACCTGTGCACTGTGAGATTTGTGAGCTGTGATTTATAATAAGAAACATATATTTGGTCCTTGTCCCTGTTTGTAGCACAGAGCTCCTAAAACCCTTGAAATTTCCTAAGTGAAGAGAGTAATCAAAGTTCTTTTGTTATGTTAATTAAGTGACTTTTGGAAAGCACCCCAGGATGGGGGCTGGTTGCCAGGGGAACCAAACAGGTGATAGAGGGTTGGAACTTTCACCATCATCCCCCTTCAGGGAGGGGAGGAGGACTGGAGGTTGAGTTCAATCACCAATGGCTGATGATTTAATCAACTGTATCTATGTTATGAAGTCTTCATAAAACCCCAAAAAGATGGGTTCACAGAGCTCATGGGTTGTGAACACGCGGGGATTCAGAGAGGTGAATCTGGGTGGGGCACCCAGAGAGAGCATGGAAGCTCTGTGCCCCTTCCCACATACCTTGCCCTATGCAACTCTTCCATCTGACTGTTCCTGAGTTATACATTTTTATAATACACTGGTAATCTAGTAAGTAAAATGTTTCTCTGAGTTCTGTGAGTCACTCTAGCAAATTAATTGGACCCATGGAGCAGGGTCATGGGAACCTCTGATTTATAGCTAATCTGTCAGAAGCGCAGGTAACAACCTGGACTTGAAATGGGTATCTGAATTTGGGGGCAGTTTTGGGGGACTGGACCCTTTACCTGTGGAATCTGATGCTATCTCGGGGTAGGTAGTCTCAGAACTGAGTTAAATTACAGGACACCCAGCGGGTGTCAGAGAATCGCTTGGTGATGGTCGGGAAAACACCCCACACATGGTAGTTGGTGTCAGAATCATTAGACTCCAAGGCAGAAAACAGCAGCAGAAAGTTAAAAAGCTGAGCAGAGATTTCAGCACCTCTGCTGTGTGGTGATGGGGAGACAGTTGATTGGAGTTTAAGGACCACTGAGGTGGAATAGCCTTGGTAGACACTTTGGGCTTTCAGTTAAGATCCAGAAGACTTTGCTGGAGGAAAAAGGGCCATGCTCTAGAAATAAAGGCTCCCCACAAGGAGTAGGAGCAAAGCCAAAATAGTTCCACCCTAATAAAACATAAATCTAAGCCTCAGCAGGACCAAAGCAATCCATTTATACTCTGTCTGTTATCTTCCTTCATCTTTGGAAACACATAACATCATTTCAAGCCTCTGCAACTTTTCATCACCGTGTCCAGCATTCAATCAAAAAATCACAAGGCATGCTTAAAAAAAAAGGAAGATGGACTGAAATCCAAGAAATTAAAACATACAATATAACAGACCCACAGGTGGTTCAAATATTCAAATATTGAGGAGACGACAGCCTAGAGGATGAGAAAGAGACCTGAGGCCTTTAACATCTTGCGGTGGTACCTGTGGGGATCCCAGGTAGGTAGAGTCCGTTTCAGGGCTACTCCGAGAGATTCTTTGTGGACCTGCAGGGGTTTCAGGGATAGAAATCAAAGGACTCATCTGGACTTCTTCCTACACACCCCAGTACTTATTTCACTGATAGAAAACTGAGGCTCAGAGCAGGGTTATGCTTTTCCTGAGGCCACTCATAGTTAGTGGCTAGAACCTGGCTCTCCTGACTTTCAGTCGTGTGTACTTTACCCTACACATACTAAGTACAGCTACTATAGGATTCAACAAGCATTCTGAAAGTTGCTTAGCCTGTTGGCACTAAATGGAAGTTAATTTTGGATTTTGCAAGCTAATGTTTCTCTTTATCCCTCCTTGGTCCTGCTGATGCCTTTGGAAGATTCACAGATTAACAGAGCCCGAAGGAGGAGAGGATGGCCAGGGGGCATCGTAGGATGCTCAAAGAGTGCTGGGGGGTCTGCAGAAATTCCTGGCAACAGCCCTGTCCTATGGACCTATTTTAAAGAGCGGGAAATGGAAACTTGGTGAGCTGAAGGCACCTGTCCATTTTTCTCTTTCTTTACAGAACCCTTTTATTTTTGAGAGCAGAAAGGGACCTAACAAAGAAATTTTCTTTCTCAACCTTCTTTGCCACCAGGGATGGTCAATGGAAGTTTTAGGCTGGGGTTTCTTAAAAAGTTCATTAAATGTGGCTGACCCAGCTTTTGTTTTCCTCTCCTGCTTTTCCCTGATTGGATATCAGGCATGATGGCTGGAGCCCCACAGCTGTTTTATTAGCACAAAGAGGAAAGCCACAGCCTTGGGGGAGGCAGAGAGAGGGAAGAGCTGGTAGGATCCCCCATGCCAGTGTAACAGCCTACCTCCGGACGTCTCGTCATTATTTAAGCCACTGTTTCTTTGTGTTCTTTGCTAGAAATGGTCACAATTTGTAACTGGTGACATTTATCAGAAGTTTAATCTGGTTTGGTATCTGATGAAAAGGCAGGTTGGAGAGGGTCATTGCATCGTGCTCACCTGGATTTCTCCGGTGCGCTGTAGAGATGCCCTGCGTCTCCGTCAGTTGGTTCCCGATGGGCTGCGCACTGGGGCAGACTTAATAAAAGGTGAGTGACCCCATCGCAGGGGGAGACGTGGCATTGAGTGATGGACAGCTGGGAAGCGGATGAGAAGCCCTCCATCTCACCATGTCCATCCAACACCTCCAAAGCAAACATTCCTGCATAGAAGGCCCAGGGGATTAAATGGGTAGAGAATCACTTAAGCCACTTGATGGATGTGTCAATAACAGATTTCGAACTGTACATCATGAATGTCACCATATGCTGAGGTGTAGGGAACTCGGGAAGCACTAACACAGGCGGGAGACAGGGTTCATGGTTCATTCATGTCCCTGTCCTGTTCTGAGCTGGTTTTCTCATCTGTGCCATGAGTGAGGTGGACTCGAGGATGGTGAGGGAGGAAGCCATTCAGTCTACTCTGAATGGAGGCAAGGGAGAGGGTACCCTGGCCTCAGTTCAGGGAGCCTTCAGTTCTAGCCTGGCTCTGCCCATCCCTTACTATTTGACACTGGGCAGCTCCCATGCCCTTCCTGGGCCTCAGTTTCCCCATCTGTAATAATACTAGCTGACATTGACAGGCAATTTTCAAAAATGCTTGTGGAATCCTCATAGCATCCTTATGATATAAGAACTATTGTTAGTCCCATTTTACAGATGAGAAAACTAAGACTCAAGAGAGGAAAAATTTTGCCCAAAGTCATAGAGCTAGTCTGCAGTAGAGTCAGGACCTGAATCTAGTTCTGCCTTATGCGCAGGCTTATAACCTTGACTTCACATCAAACATTCCTCCTTGTAGAGCATAGCTGAGGCCTCCTCGCTGGGTGGAAGTCATAATTCTCTGTTGCACTAAGAAGGCTTGTTCCTCAAGGCTCCAAGGACAGGCACTCTCCATCATTTGCTCCAAAAACTGGGACCCTCCTTCAAGGCTTAATTTTAAACTTGTTTTAAAATATGTGTTTCAGATTATTCAAAGAACTCATGTTTTTAAAAGAATATTTTTAAAATATAGAACTGCATAAAGAAAACAATGTCTCTATTTAGGGCTAAGCCCTACTAACACTTTGGCTCATTTCCCTCTAGTCTTCGTTCTGTGTGACTGGATATAGACAGACGTTGAGATATGGTCAGCAAACCACCCTCTTTGCGGTGGGTCCTTTTGAAGGGAGAACTTGGCGGTGTTCTTCCTTGTCTGCCACATTAAGTCACTTAACCATTCTGGGCAAAGATTGGACAGTCCTGCAGAGGCCCAGCCTTGGGGCCCCTAGTATTGCTGATCTCCACCAACCATCCCCAGATGCACGCTGAGTCCACAGCTGCTTACTTGTTTCCCTGGAATGTCCTGCTCCTCCTGCCTCAGGGCCTTTGCTCAAGCTGTCTCTATGGCCTGCCCAAAAAACAGCAGAAGTTCCATAAATTTGCATTAAAAGAATGAATGAATGAGTGAATGAATGACATTCTTTGAAATCTTGCTCTAATTCCACCCTTACCTGGAAGCTGTTCTAGACTTCCCTGGTAGAAATGAGTTTCTGATTCCAAAGCTGTTCGTTTGTCCCCCTGTTCAGCCTTAGGTCTGAGTATATAAGTTTCTGCCACTATTTGTCAGCTCTTAGGAGCTGTGTCTAAGTTTTGCTGTCTCCCCAGACGCTGTGCTTCGTACTTTGCACATCACATCTTATATCAACCTCTCCAAACCCTGTGAGAGGGTTTGGATCGATGCTGTAATACTACATTACAGGCACAGACTGTGCTCCGAGAAGCTGAGTAAGGTGCCTCTGGCCCCTGGAAAAGTCGATGCACAACCGGGAGGCAGACCCCAGAGCTGAGCTCTGAAGCATGATTCAGTTTCATCCAGTGTGTTTGCCACCTGCTGATACATGTCAGAGCCAGAATGCCATTCTAACCTGGGTCACAGGAGAACAGAGTTCCCAGTAAATGTTTCAGCACAACTGCTCATCAAAACATTGCTGCTTGCCTCCTTGTTACGGAACGTAGGCCAGGAAGCCCAGGAGAGGGGGCTGAAAAGTCACACTGGATCAGATTCTGATGGAAGCACAACACCAGGCTTGGTGTCTCCACCCTAGAAATTTTCAACATTTTTAATAGACTTCATTTTTAAGAGCAATTTGAAGTTTTCAGCAAAATTGAGTTGGAAATGCAGAGAGTTCTTGTATACCTCCTGCTCCTCCACCCCTCCCAGCCTCCCCCGTTATCAACATCCCCCACCAGAGAGGGACACTTATTATAATGATGAACTTATGTGGACACATCATTATCACTCAAAGTCCATAGTTTACTCGAGGGTCCCTCTTGGTGTTAGACACTCTGTGGGTTTTGGCAAATGTGTAACGATGTGTATCTGGCATTATAGTGTACAGAACAGTTTCACTGCCCTGAAAACCCTCTGTTCTCTGCCAATTCATCCCTCCCTCCCACCCAACCCCTAACAACCACTGATCTTATTAGAAATTGTCTCCATAGGTTGCCTTTTCCAAAGTGTCAGAATCATACAGTTTGTAGTCTTTTTACTTCACTTCGTCACGTGCATTTAAGGTTCTTCCATGTCTTTTCATGACTCGATAGTTCATTTCTTTTCAGCGCCGAATAATATTTCATTGTCTGGATGGAACACAGTTTATCTGTTCACCTACTGAAGGATATCTTGGTTGAGTCCAAGTTTTGGCAATTACGAATATAGCTACTATAAACATCCATGAGCAGGTTTAGTGCGGACCTACGTTTTCAGCTTTTTGGAGTAAATACCACAGAACATGATTGCTGGATCAGGTGGTAAGACAGTCTGGAAGTCTTGATCAGTGTGTGACAATCGGATCCACAGGTACCACTGTCAGCACAGCTGCTCCCATTGGCGGCCACGTTGGCAGAGGCTCGGTTGGATGGGCCAGGGTTTGCAGGACAACAGGGACAAATGTTGACTTTGCCTGCAGACTTGAGTAGACGCCAAATGGTCCTTTGTTCCCTCTTCTGGAACCAAAGTTGAGGTCTTGCTCCTTCCTGCAACACTGTCCCCCTCCCAAACTGAAGAGGGCAGAATGCAGGCTCCTGGGCCATCAGCTCTGGCCGTGGAACCTAGTCCAGGGGGCTCAGGATGGCAAAGGCTCAGCATGAGTGAGTCACAGGAAGGCCATCCCTCTCTCGTGATCACCCCTTCCCTGGCAGCCACCCTCTCTCCCCGCTTACAGCCTAGCCATCTACCCCAACAGCTCCTGCCCTGGGACGGAAACTTCCTCAATTTGAGAGCTCAGATGGTCTCTTCTTGGCTCAGAAACCTTCTATGGCTCCCCAGCAACTAGTCCAGTGCCTCTCAAAGTGTGGTCTGGGGCCCCAAGTTCCTTTCCAGGGGATCTGCAAGGCCCAAACAAATTCTAAATTAATTCAAATACATTATTTGCCTCTTCACTTTCATTCTCTCACGAGTGAGGGCTGGAATTTTCTAGACACTCCATGACATGTGATTTTGAAACAGACTGCAGGCAGAGCAGATGTGAGAATCCAGCTGTCCTCAGTTAAGCCAGACGTCATGGAGATTTAAAAAAATGTAACACAGAGCCACTCCTCTGGCTAATGATGTTTTTGGAACAGAGGGCTATTTTTCATAAAAATATGTCATTTCGTTAAAATTCAATGAGTTTATTATTATTATTTCTAAAGGAATCAATAAATATGGATTTTTAAAATTTCTCAGGGTTAGTTTCTTTTACAGCAAATACTGATGGACGAGTTCAACACAGACAAAAGCTCTTGGAGGTCTTCAATTTTTGAAAGTGTGCTAAGAACAAAGAAATCTGACTTCTGTCTAAACCACTCCAGCCTGGCATTCAAGGCCCTGCCCTCCACTTGACCCTCTGGAGTTGATGCCCCAGCAGAACGGAGGGCTTGTGGTTCCCCAGGTGACACTAGTTTGATTCTCACCTTCCAGCCTTCTCTCATTTGGTTCCTATCTCTTGCAATGCCCTCCCCTCCCTTCTCTCTCTGTCATCCTTTCAGTTTTAGCTCCATCAGCAGCCTCTCTGGGACGGCTTCCCTGACTGCCCCTTGCCTCCAGGCTGGGTCAGAAGTCCTTCCTCTGAGTCTCAGCATTCTGTCGCTTCTTCCTAAACCCGCTCCCCCAGGAGGCTGTGTGCTTCCTGGAGGCAGGAGCAGGTCCTGGTCTCTCCCTGCCCAGCCCCTTCCATAGGTGCTGCACACCCAGGAGGGCCCTCACTGTGGCCTGTGCTGGCCCGGAGAGGTACCGCTTCCGTCACCCTGCAGGGGGCTTGACTTAACCTAGACACTCAGCCATCTTCCTACTTTTTGAAAATCCTTTTTATTTCTTGCATAAACTTTAACACAGAAATAAGAGTCACCTCTAACAAATGAACTTTTGTCAAATTTCAGCATCACTTTTCAGTCCCCCCACCCCGTTCGGTTTTTTGCATCTTTATGATTCCAACTAAACAGAGTTCCAGCATCTGTATTTTCACCCAGCTATAAAACACAAGTATTTCTCAGTTTTTTTTAAAGTTCAGAAAATAGTCTATTGAATTGATGTAAAAATTGACTCTCCTAATTTGTGATCTTTGGCTTTTCCAATGTAATGAAGTTTATTCTCTCGTCATTTGAAGAGCAAATATATTTTTTAAAGTGTCTATCAACTGGCAAATACATGGTGAAATGTATATACTCTGCCATCGTAGTGTAAATAGGAAAGATCCGGTTTGGTAGATAATTTTGTGATGTATTCTTGGGGTCATAAAATGCTCCAAGGCATAGAGGTGATAATTTTGATCCTGAGACATTATCCTGAAGGAATGTGCAAACATTGAAGAGATCCAGCATTTACTTAACTGGATTAAGCCTTCAAAAGAGTCTGCACTAGAGTTTGGCACTCGGGTTTCTGGATGACTCAAAGTCCGCTCAGGTTTTGTTTTTGTCCTATATGTTTCCTTATGGCAGACAGCCTCTCACCCTCTCAAAGCATCCTTCTCCTCCCTGAAGCCTCCTTCATGGGGTGTCACTGCCTCCAGGAAATCTTCACCCCTCTTTGGGGTCTGTGCCGCGTGGGTGAGGAGCCAGAGCTGGTCCTGAGAATGCCAGGATCACAGCTGGAGAATGCTCCCTCCCTTCTCCACCTGTCCTCTTTTCCCTTCATTGGCCACATCAGTCATCAGTGGGGCCGAGTGGCCATGGCCACTTTTGTCCCAACTGGCTCTGGTTACCAGAAAATAATGACAAGTCTCCGATATACCCCCAATTCTGGGTTGCGAGAATTTTCCTTTTCACCACCCACTCAGCTGTCCTGGAGATGGCACTGACTGTGTACAGTTAAAAAGCGAATCATTCATTCATTCATTCATTCAACATTGGTTAATGCCTGTTGCGTCTGGCCCTTTGCTGGGTGCTGGAGCAGCTGAGAAGAGGGAGGTATCTGCCCTTCAGGAGCTCACAGGCTTGGGGGGCAGAGACAAATAAGAAGAGTGAGAGAGGGATGTCACTGAGGTGGAGACCTAGGTCGTTCCTGACTTTGCTCCCCTCGTGAGAACACTGAAGTGGTCCTTCCTTCACAGAGTTGTGTACCGAGATGGCTGCTTGGCACAATGGGAAAAGGGTCCCTGGGCCTTTTGCCAGGAAAGTCAGAGGCCCTCCGGGAAAGGAGGGGCTGCTGGGAACCTGAGGCCACAGCCCGCGTCACACCTCTGCAGGGGTGAATGCAGTTGTGAGTAAGGGGCACCGTCCTCCTCACTCCAGGGCAGAGGGGAAACTGAGGGCTTGCTTGTTGCAGAGAAAGAATCCCTTGATAGATCCCATCAGTCCTGGGTGGGAGAGAGCTGGGCCAGGAGAGTGGGACCTGGTTGGGGCTGGGGAGAGGTGATCTGAGAGCCAGCAAGTCACCTCTTAGGGCTGTGGGTTTAAATCCTGGCCTGCCACTTGCTACTCTGTGACCTCAATGAGTCACTTCGCCTCTATGAGCCTCAGTTTTCTCATCTGTCAGATAGGGACAAGACCAGTGTCTCCCAGCATAAGGATGTTGTGAGGAATTAACGAGGTCATGTGTGCTGGCGAAGGCAGCCCACCACGATGGTGTCGTGTTAGCAGGGGCAGAGTGATGCTGTCTTTACGTGACCTTGGGTAAGTTTCTTGCCCATTTGGGCCTCAGTGTCTGTGTTTGGAAGACAATAACGTGGGGCTGGATAATCCCAAATGTCCCTTCCAGCTTTGGCTCCAGGCTCTGCTGCTCCAGTGGCACATAACTTGCCTCTGCCCAAATCCCCATGCAAGGAATAAGCAGGCCACACAGGAGGTGCAGAAATGCTTTTTTTTTGAATTGCTGGGGGTAGAGCGAATAAGCACAGGGGCCGCTGTCCCAGCCGTGAGGAGGAGCACCTGAAAGGCGTCCTTCGAGCCGGCTCAGGCTTTCCCCTGGGTTGGATCGGTGGCAGCACCGTCCCCTAGGGAGCTGGTAAAAGAGAATTCAGTCAAGCCTCTGGAACCAGTCTGGAATGACACCACAGGGGGAGAGGGCAGGGACAGCGGGGGGGGGGGGCCCTTACCGGCACCTGCCATTCACGGCTGCCCAAGCTTTTTCCCATGACACCCTGCAAGGTCTAAGTCTAAGAGGGACTGACATCTGTGGTTTAGGGTCTTTCCCTGGCACCTGGCACTGACCCATCCTCGTCCTCTCCTCCTCCCATGACCTCACCTTAGGAACCACGGCAGATGTGAAAAGGCTGATCAGAGGCCGGGATGACTCAAGGTTAGGGCTCAGTCTGTGATCAAGATCGTGGATCTGACTGAGATCAGGGTTGGGTCTCAATGTGGGACCAACATCAGGGCTCAGTCAACTACTGGAATCAAGGCTTAGTCTCACTATGTTACGGGCTCAGTTAGGGACCAGAATCAGAGCCCAGTCTGGGTATGTGATGAAGGCTCAGGGCTCGGTCTATGACCAAGATGAATCACCAGGGCCTAGTCTGTTTCTGCTTCCCCTCAGGCCCCTGTGGAGGGCCCTCATCCTTGCTCAGCTCAGAGCCCGGCCCTCACCAGCAGGCGGACATCACAGCGGGTTTCTTCATACACCAGCTTCAGTTTCGCCTTGTGGCTGCTGGTTCTCCTCTTGAAGTTCAGCTGAAGGAACAAAATCAGGAGCAGGGCTCAGTCTCCACCACCGGAAAGCTGAATAGAAACCGGACCCCAGTGGCTGCCACTCTCCAGTGGGTCAGCCCGACAGCCATGGGACCTCTGGCATGTCACTTCACCTCTGAGCCTTATTTGTTCATCTGTAGAATGGGTATGCTGAGAGTACCACCCACATTGCAAGGATCATTGCAAGGTTCCAATGAGATGGTTTATGGGAAGCAGAGTGCTTGCCCAAGGAACTGGGCCTGTGGCTGTTTCTGAGAAGGGCCACCTCTAGGACCCTGCCCTTACCCTATTTGTGTTGCCTCATGGTCGCAGCCACCCCAGGCAGGCCTGGAGACCCAAAGGTCAAAGGAACCCTGGAGGCTCCTGGAGGAGAAGCCACAAATCCTCATAGGAAGGGAAGGAGAAGGGGCGGAGCTTATCAGCAAGGACCCCTGGATATTAGGTTCTTTATGTCTTTTCTTTCAATCCACTCACTAACCCCGCAATCTCGTCTCACTTGGGAGGAAACCGAGGCTCAGAGAGGCAGAGCCACTTGACAAGGACCCCGCAGTTGCCAAGTGTTTGAACCCAGAGCTGCCCCATCTTCTTTCTTGCATCATTCTGCCCAGCAGGCTCTGCAGGTTTAATGAAGCAGAACTATAGGGAGCTCTCAGAGGCCTACAGAATGCCCTCACTTTTGCAGGGACCTCTCCAGCCGCACTCTCCTGACTTGCTCAGGATGGTGGGTCCTCAGCTTCTCCAGGGTCCCCTGACCAGACCTGCCTGTGGTGCAGGCGTGGAGCTGCATGCCTGCCCTTGGAAGTCTGCAGAGGCAACGCGCCCGCTTCCCCAGGCCCTGACCTACCGATGATCTCGTTAACAAAATTCACATCCAGGTCTTCGACGAGGGTTTGGATCTCCGGGCACAACTGAGGACCATAGGAAGCAAGGGAGAGAGACAGAGAGAAAGATGCGGAGAAAGAAGGAAGGAGAGAGGACGGGAAGGAAGGAGAGAGAAAAGGAAGGGAACTGATCATTATCCGCTGGGAGCACACTGCCTGCCACCCGCAGAGATGCTCCCTACTTGGGGTCTTAAAACTTTTGACCGTTAGGATTCTAGAACAATGGAAACCTAGAAGGCCCAAATCTGAGAACCACAGGATGCTAGATTCCCTTAGAACATTAGGATCCTAGAACTTTAAGAATTTAGACTGCACATCCCAGAACCCTACATTCTTAGAAACCTCGAACTTTGGAACTTTGGAATTTTAAAGAGTCAGATAGGCCCTAGGAACTATAGTGAAGTGTTCCTTACGATTTTGTGAGCAAACAAGTCCTGAGGATCTCGTTAAAATGCATGTTCTTCATTCAGCAGGTCTGGGGTGGGACCTGAGAGCCTGCATTTCTAACAAGTGCCCAGGTGAGGGCAGTGCGGCTGGTGGGAGGACCACACTTTGAGTAGTGACCCTCCAGTTCAGTGAATCACAGAGCCAGCCCCCTGGAGGATTTCTCCGCATAAACCCAGATTCCCAGTCCCCTTCCAGAGTGACTAATTTAAAATCTCTGGAATTTTAGGCACATAGCACATGTGGTTTTGCATGATACTTAGGAAACTTGCACCTGGTACAAATAGTTTTGGGTGATGCACAGATGAAAAAACCTATTTTATAGGTCTATGCTTATTTTTAAATTACATGATAAGTGATATTAATTTCTGTTTATGATAGGGATGTAAGATTTAAAAAATAAATGCATTTAAATAAATTTACATAAAATTGTGTTGATTAAATGAAAATATTTGCTAAAAGGCATATTGGCAGTATATGGGTGTCACAAATGGTTCAAGTGTGGGACTCAGTGATTTCAGCTAATGTTAAATCCTTGCTCCCCTCCTCCCCACGCCAGGCTGAGTAAAAGACGGGAGGTACCAGCTGACAGCCCAAGGAGAAGTCTGCACCTCAGAAGGAAAGATGTCAGAGAGTAGAGCCAGGCCTGTGAATGTCACACCTGCCCTCCACCAGGCCTGGCTCTGGGCCCCCAGGAGTGGGGGACTCACCTCCTTCTGCACTACGAGGGACACGATCTTTCTCAGGTCTTTGGTCAGGGTGTCCACGATTCTGCTGACCAGTGGAAGTCGGCTAGAAAAGAAAGGAAATTGATAAAGCACAGTTGAGTTGGCAGAGCAGCCAAGCAGGTGAGATGAGAAGAGGGTGGGAGATGGTGGAACACCTTGAAGTCAGATGACTTCAGCTTCTATACAGGGCGATTGTCACTTAGAACCCTATGTCTGACCAGTAGGCCACCCCAGTACCTCATGAAAGCCTTATCACAACCTGGAGACCTCATCCATCCATCCATCCATCTGTCCACCCATCCATCCATCTACCCATCCATCCATCCATTCATTCAACACAGATTTATAGGGTACTAACTATGTGCCAGGAACCAAGCAAGGCTGGGGACACAAGGATGAGCAAAGCACAAGCAGCTTCTAACTTGGATCCTAAATATTATGTAAGTTGTGCTAAGGCTGACTTTCCAGTTTCAGCTCTCAACATAGCTGTCACCTCCTCAAGGCAGCCCTCTCTGACTGCTCGCCTAAGGGAGGGCTTTGTATCATAGTGCCCTGTTAAGTGTGCTGCTCTGTCCAGGGATCATTGCAACCTGACATCTTCCTTGTGGGCTCTTTATTGTTGGACTGAATGTTCATCTGTCTGCCTTTCCCTCAAGAGAATAAGGTCCACGAGAACAGGGTCTTTGTCTGTCGCCATCAATAAATTCTCCAGAGCTCAGAAGGGTGCCTGCCTGGCATGTAGCAGATGCTCAATATATTTCTGGCTGAAAGAATAAATGAAGTAAATGTACAATTAAATATATGACAGCTTGTGACAAGTACTCAGAAGGGCAAGAGTAGACCCTTACAGGAGAGAATAGGAGGAGCCTCGTTTTATACCCTGAAGGATGAGAAGTACATTGAGATGGGATGGGGGAAAGGTGTTCAAGGTAGCCAGAGCAGCCCGGGTACAGGTCCTGGAATGGGGAAGAGCTTGTCCAAAACATAGAGCAAAGGCTAATGTGTCTAGAGCAGAGTGAGCAAGAGGGAGGATGCAGTGATTTAATAGTGGCTTCAGACCAAGCAGAGAGGGCGTAGGATTCCATCTGAAGTGGAAAGAAAGGCCCTGAGACGACTTGGAGCGGCAGAGTGGAATACCATATTACAGATATGGACACTGAGACCCAGAGGGGCAGGATGAATTCCCTGGGGGTATAAGCAAGGCAGTGTCCAGCAGGGCTCAGATGTTTGGACTCACATCCCAGCCTTTCCAAGTGATAATAGACTTTTTTCAGTTTGGGGAGGTCTTTAGGCCACCTGTGATCAGAGTCCTTGGTGGATGGATTGACCTCTGCTCATGGCTCAGCCTTGTGCCCTTCCAAAGCCAACCTGCCCCAGCCTTCAGCTTCAGACCATTTTTCCTCTCTTAGCCATGGTCAAGGTCAACCTTTCTCCCTCCACCCTCTTCCCTGGGCCAAACATGCTGTTTCAAGCACACATTTTAAGATGTAAATTTTATGGATTAACAGGGATCAATGATTTAAATGGAGAGGATTAAGTCTTCAGATCTCATTTTGGGAATTTTCCAGGGGGTGGAGGATGGCTGGGGACAGTCTGAAATTAAAGCCCATGGTAGGCATTTACGTCTCTTCTCCCTTCTTCACTGGAAGCAAGAAGGTAAATACAGTTTATTATTGTTGTTATTATTACTGAGGGACATTATATAATGATAAATGGGTCAATTCCTCAAGAAGACATAACAACGCTAAATGTGCATTCACCTAATGACAGAGCTTCAAAAAGCATGAAGCAAAAACGGGTAAGGCTAAAAGGTGAAATAGGCAAATTCACGGTTACGGCTGGAAAGGTCAACACTCCTGTCTCAGTAAGGGGAAGAAGAAGGAGACAGAACATCAGCATGGACATTATTATTCCTGAGGGCTTAGTATGTGCCGGGCTGTATGCCGAACACTTGCATATCTCATCTGGTCAGCTCAGTAGCCTGTGAATAGGTATTATTATCATTTTACATTTCATATCAGTTTACAGATATGAAAACTGCAGCTCAGAGAGGCTAAAATGATTACAAAGTCACAAGTTAGTGGCAAAGCTGGTTTTTGGACCAAAATCTGCCTGACTCCAGAGTCTGAACTCTTTTCACCACCCTATGCCACCTCCCAGGCATAGGAATAGGCTGAAATGAGGGGTCCCCAACTCCCCTGGGAGCCAGCTCGGCTGAGATTGGGTGGGCCTGACCTGTCTAGCAAGGTGAGTGAGAAGTTGGATAAATCGACAGTGCATTCCCCCATGACCACCGTGGAGACCCCGGTCTCGGCATCAGTTTCAACTGTGACAGTAGTCAGGAGGTCAAAGGAAGCACTCAGGTCGGCGATCTTGCCCAAAAGAGGCCTGCAGGAAACAAGATTCACAGTGAACAGAGGTCTGGAAGTCCCTTCATGTTGCCCACGTGAGTGCCTCTATCTGTGTGGGCATTGTATGGGATATCCACAGATAATGTTAATATTGTCTATATTCTTTATGGAGTTTACATATTTACATTGGGAGCTTCTTCACCTGGGCCACATGGGTTTGGTTCATGTGAAATGTCTATACAGTATCACACTGATAATTAAAATAAAAATAGTTAACATTTATTGAGCACAAATTATACGTTAGGCTCTTTTGACAAATTATTTGACCTGGATTAATCCATTTAATCATTACAACAACACCATGAGGGAAAAGTACTATTATTATCTCTATTTTCAGAATGAGGAAATATTTGGTATAGCGAGGTTAAATAACTACCCCGAGATCTCATAGCTAATGAATGATGCAATCACAGTGCATTTAATTTATAAAGACTCTTCCACATATGCTCATCTTCTTATCTTTTTATATCTTTTAAAGTAATTTAAATATTTAAAATTATATTTTCATATGGTTTTCACATGCCTGTTATTATATACTGTACAATACTCTATGCATTTATCCATACTGGTCCCTCATATTTAAAGAGAATCTCGAGATACAAAATAATGCTGGAGGATACTTTGCCCAAAAAGTTATAAATGTTCCTCTCTTCTCAATTTTTCAAATTTCATAATTAGGTAAATGTTATGATTTCAGAAATATACTTCATGGAGGATTTTTTAAAACAGAGATTTCATTATGGTCAGCCTTTATTGAAACATTTTAAAGGTTGGGATTTTAGAGTTGGAAAGGTCCCCTTCTTTTACAGATGGGGAGACGGAGGCGGCAGTGTGGAAAAGTGCCTGATTCCAGATTGGTGAACCATCAGCCATGCTAAACTACCAAGTCTCAGATTCTAACGGTACTCACAGGGTCAGGGAGATGTTAAAGGTGGCGGGAATCCTCAGGATAACGCCATTGCCATCAGAAGTCAGTTCGGGTTCGATATCCAGGATGCTGATGTCACTGATTTTCAACCTGTGCAAAAACCACAATTCACTCTCGTCACCTGTCGTGACAGCCTTTGCTGGGCACTTCTCTATGCCAGCGTTGTGCTCAGCCTTTGAGCCTCACTGACCTTGCCTTCTTTGGTCTTCGCGACAGCCCTGTTTAGAGTTTGGATTCTCTTCATTTGATGGCACAGCATACTGAGGCTCAGACAGGTGTGATTTCCCCCAAGACTCCAAGAGTGAATATGTGCCAGAGGCAGAATTTGAACCCAGAACTGTTTGACTCCAAAACTCCATGTATGAGGCCTCCTACATGGTGTGAATTCTAGTTTCCTCTTTCCTGAGGGGATTCAGACTTTTACACTCAGCATTTTAGACCTCAGCAAATAGGTAGAGGTAAGAGTGAAGAGAACCTTCATCCTGACCCTGAAGTCACAGACTGTGGAACCCCAAACCCATGAGATGCCTAGGTGGGCCCTGCAGCTCGGCCTCTAATTTACCCAAACTCTGCAGGGACACACAAGGTTTATTCACCTTTCTGTCTTTGATCTTGAACTTACCTCCCCAAAGATATGTATTCTCTTTTCTTGGAGCAAAGATCTCCACCGTGAAGCACCAACTCACCCTGTAATCGTTTCCACAATTTGAAAAACAGTAGCAAAGACGTCATTCAACAAGGTCTCAACATTCTCGATCTTCTGGTTGACCTCTTGTGAAGACTTGGTTTCCTGGAGTACCCCCAATTCGGCCTTCAACTCCTGGGTAATAGCTGCAAAAACAATCTCCATTTAGCGTTACACACAACGAAGCAGCTACTGTGTACCAGATACTAAGTGAGACTATTTGACTGTGTTATTTCTTTAACCTTTGCAACGACTCTGTGAGGTCTATATTATTACCTGCACTTTCAGGTGAAGAAATAAAGGATCAAAAGGTTAAGAAATGTGCCTAAAGTCACACAGCTAGGGAGACCTTCTTCCTTCCTGCTGCCTTCATATTAATATAGACTCATCATTCATCAACAAAGCAATCCATCCACTGATCGTACACCAGCTCCTAGGAGTGACCTGGGGTTCTGTTGCTCTAATGAGATGGTGACACAAATGAAATAAACTAAAAGAAATGGAAAATCTAGAATCAAGGAAAAAATATGGCTCTAACTCCTGAAAGTGGAAAATGGGAGTCCCTGGATGACGGCTTTGCTGCAGGCCTAGAAAGCAATGATTCACACAGGAGCAGGAGGACAGATTTTTCCAACGGGGGTCTTCAGAGAAAAGAGGGATTTGACAGAATAAATGACATGGCAGATGTAGAATGGCACATTTGAAAAGAATTAAGAATATATGTTCTTGTAATGAGCTGTAATGGAAAAGAATCTGAAAAAATATGTATGTATATATATGTATGCATATGTAAAACTGAATTGCTTTGCTGTACACCTGAAACTAACATTGTAAATTGACTACATTTCAATTAAAAATAAAAATTTTAAAAAAGAATATATGTGTAGAAAATAATTCAAATGAGAAACAGCAAGGCGATAACTATCTCAAGGAAAAACAAAAGACTACAAGAAAAGACATAATCATAACACTGCAACTTGGCTCTGCAATGGACTACATCTACCTAGTTAGACTGATGCAAACAGAGAATGCCAATTTAAATAAAACTACATCTGGTCCTATAATTTACTAGGTGACCTTGATCCAGACTCTTCTATTTTGAAGCTCAGTTTTATTAGCAATGAAATTAGAAAGTGGGTCCCTTCTGTATCTTTGAAGGCTGCCTACGCCCTGGCAAGGTTTGAAAGGCAGCCATTTACAAAAATTACTTTCTCTTATACAGAATGTTTGTCAGTGTGCTGCTAATGTTTCCAGAAAATGAAAAAAAAAAAGGCCAAGTTCTTTTAAGAAATCAGAAATAAACGGAGATATGATTAAATATAAATGTAGTTAGATTTAAAGCTACCTAGGCTAGGTAGGGCCCAATTTCCAATTAGTTAATACAAATCAATAAGAAAATTGAACAACCCAACCAAGGAATATGCTAAAAATAGAAACAAAATATTTAATTTAAAATATGCAAATGGCTAATAAAATATGAAAGTAAGTGACTTCTTTCATAGTTAGAAAAATGCTAAGTGAAATGAATTATAACATTTCAACTATGAGACTGGCAAAATATTTAAGTTGTCTGTACCAGTGGTGTTAAGGGAGTAGAAAAAAAGATATTCTTGCAGACTATTGGGGAAAATGTTAACACAGGGGATTATTTGTCAATGTCTGCTATCATTTAAAATGTGCATACCTTTTGAAATCTCACTGTTAGGAATTTATCTTATGCATATATTGGAAAAGTTTACCATGATGTAATACATAAAATGACATTCATTTAAACATTGCTTGTTTCTAGAAAAATAATAAATGAATGAACCAGGGATCAAAAAGCCACCTTTCTCAGTAAACCACACTTGCTGACTCACGTTCAAGCCTATTGTCAACGGTCTCAAGTCCTTTATCAAGAGCAGATTCCAGGTTGTTCACAGCAGTATTCAAGTCTTTGAGAAGATGATCAAGAAAGGACGCTGAGGTCCCTGTGAGCAGGCCGCACAAGAGAACAAGTTTCCAAAGCTGAAACATCTTGTCCTGATATGTGGAAGATCATGGGAGGAACAGGAATGAGAATTACCCATAAGGAAAAAGGATCTCTGATAAGCACCTATCACTCTTACACTTTATGGTCCTCTAAGATAGATGTGGTTATCTCCTCTCTTACAGATGGGCAGCCCAGGTCAGAAAGCTAGAGCAATGTGCCCTGCAAGTAAGTGGAGGAGCTGCGATTTGAAGAGCCATACTTGACTCCAAGTCAATGCTTTTTACACAGAGGCCCCTTGCACATGCTGGCTTCTCTGCCAGCACATTTCCGTCTTTTTTGCATTTTTACCTAAGTCACTTCCTACTGACCCTCCAGCTCAGTAAGACTTCATGCCCTCTATGAAGCCCACTCAAGGCCCCTCCCCAGAGCCTAGGTGAGGAGCCCCTCCCCACCATCCTGCTGCCTTCATTCTCTGATCAGAGCCTTGGGTACAAACTAGTGACGACTTGTCTGCCTTTCCCAACAGGCTGCGAACTTCTCAGAGAGGGACTGTGACTTACTTCCCTGTTGAATTGCCAGCCCATAGTAAAAGGCCTGCACCTCATATGACACAACAAAGAAAGATTTACCGAATAAAAGTAGGAACAAAGAAATGGACATCACATCATGACCCTGCATGCTCATCCGTTTGACACTTCTCCTGATATAATCTATTTCTTAATTTGCTATATTCAAAATATTAGCTAATTCAAGTGACACTTTCCCTCTGCCTCTTGTCCCCAAAGTCTTCCAAAGACTTCCATATGGGGTGACATTAAGGAGGAAGCTCACCACCCACAGGTTCGGAGGGGAATACTTACAAGATCCTTGCTCCCCTGCAAGTCTCCTGGAATTCTGTCTGGTGGTATGGTGATGGATCTTATATGATGGCCATGGGACGGGAAGCTGCCCATGGAAGCAAGCCCTGGTCTCAGACCAATTTAAAGAGACTCCAAAGACAATAATCTCTGTCCAGAGTGAACAGAGAGACTTCCAACCCAAAGGTCACTCAGGATGCTTGAATTGGAATGGATGGGAAAATGGTTCCCTCCGGCTTCCTGCCTCTTTCTTTTTCCCCCTGTCCTTACCTCTCAAGACCTCACCTCCACCTGGCCGTGGCTTCCTGGAGCCATGGTAGCTGGTGCTGCGTGCTGTTTCTCAGCACGGGTCACACTCAGGACAAAGCCAGCTTCTCCCATTGATGTGGGTTATCTTTCACGGCTGAGCTTGGAGGTGAAATTAACTAGAAGCTCTTTTCCCCTGGGGGTGGGCCTGGGGGAGACACACATGCACCTCGAAGGTCCCACTTTCTAAGGAGCTGCATCTTCAGGGTTACCCACTCTTCTGCAGCTTCCTTGGCCCCAGCTCACATAAGTATAGGACTTGACCACACCCTCAAGGGCTCACTTCTGCTAAAGCACTTGGGAGACCCCCAAGTCTGGTCTAGGCTAACTCTACCAAAGTGGGGAGAAATCATGCCCCTCTTCTTCTCGAGGTCCTCTGGATCCTTCTTCAAACAGTGTGTGTTGAACAAGGACATACGTACTTACACATAGGTGAATATCCACGTTCACGCATACACGCATGCATGCACACACACGTGCAAGAACAAGACAGCACAATTGAGACTACTATGAAGAAAACAGACATTTCCCTGCCTACATGAGAGGAACTTTTTACAGAGTCATGGAGACCAGGTTACCACTGTTCTGGACAAAAGAGCTTACTACCCACAAAGGGGACTTTGGGTAGCCACAGATTGCTTGGGTCTGTTTTTGTCCTTAAAGTCTTTAGATACAATTAACTGTCAAAGCCCACTGGAGAACAAAGCCATACAAAGGGAATGAGTAAATGTATCCTTTTAGTGCCTGGATCCAGTTGTGCCTGAAGTCCACTAAGCCCCAAACTTTTCAGTTCAAATATATTTCTCCCTTCCTCCTTTTTGTTTTTGCTGAAGCCAGCGTGAGTTGGATTCTGCCATTCAAACCCACTATAAATCCTGACTCACACATTTGTAGACACACGTCATCTGTCTCCTCCCTTCTGTTGGCTGCTTGAGGGTCACATGACCACACTGGAAACAACACAGACAACAAAGCCACATGAGAGCTTAGAGTTCATCAATTTAACCTTGCTAGGAAGTCTGAGGAGGATATAGTCCAGAGAAGGAGAAGGACCAAGGCTACACAGTGACTTTGAACCTCATTTTTTTCATCTTTCACTGCATATCTTTTAGTTTTGTTGAAATTTCCTACTCTGTACAATGGTCTTAAAAAAAAAAGATTAAACAAAATTGCCTAAGAAGTTTGTTTAAACTATAGATGCCTGAGTCCCTCCCTAGATAATCTGGGTCAGGGGCCCCAGGATGGAGCCCAAGAGCAGCCAGTGTCCAGGCTGCCCCAGGGGTGGTCCACCAGAAATGGGAACGACTGGACCAAATGGCTCACAGGTACTTTCTACCTTGAGCTCTGTGAGCTCTGACCCCCACCCCATCCTCCAGAGCCGCAGCTCAGCCCAGATATGACCTTCACAACCCTAGGTGCTGATAAGCTCTGATAAGAGCTGATACTTCATCTTGTTTTATCCTCTCAGCAACCTTGGGGGATGTTACTGCCCCCATTTCTTGGGGGACGAGTGTGAGGGTCAGAAAGGGAGGATGACTTGCTCACAGCCACACAGATGCAAAGGGCAGAGCTGGAGAGTGAACCCACGCCCGCATCCTCTCCCATTGAGATCAGCTGTTCCAGCTCACAGCCTCTGGGAGCAGCAGTGAGTCAAGTTCCTTGGCCCAGGGCCCAGCACCCAGTAGGTGCAGGCCAGAGCCTGGCCCTGGGCATGGCACTGCCAGTCCACTTTCGCCATTGGTGCTCACAACAACTCCGTGAGGAGGTTTGGAAAGCCCCATTTTCCAGTTGAGGAAACAGAGGTTCAGAGAAGGGAGGTGGCTTGCCCAGGCCTCACAAGGACCAGCATTTGGGTCCCTAGGGAAGGACTTTTCACCCACATCACGTTGAAAACAGCTGGTGGGGCAAGAGAGCCCTCACTTGAATATCCTGTTAATCCTTTGGCCTCTTCTGTTTGAGTTGGTTGTAACGCCTGGTGCACTGCGCCAGAGTCAAGCCGGAACAGGGTCCAGGAAGCGCATCCTTGGCATCAGGCCGGGAGCATTGGAAGAGAGCTCTGGGTCACCCAGTGTCCATCTCCTCCACTGGCACACCTGCAGCTCAACAGGGACTTGTAAGCCCGTCCTCCACATGAACGCAGCCGGGGTGAAGCAGGCTTAGGGAGCTCGCTTTCCTCCCGCTGACTGTGGTTCCACCATCAGAGCACAGAGCAGGGAGGAGGCAGCCTCCCAGGTGCCCAAGTCTGGGGCTGCGACCTGGAAGACCCTGTGTAGCAGAGCCTTGGCCCAGTCAGCACACCTCCTTTCCTGACTGTCTCTGCCCAGTTCTGTAAACATCCGAGGTCCCTCTTCCCCTGGTTGAGGACACAGAGCTGAGGGCTGTGCTGAAATTTTGTGAAGAGGGTTTTTCCCACCTCAGGAACACAGCCCAGGGGGCCGGGTGTGATACAGCGACTTCAAACCTGGTGTCGGCCTCAGGCCTCAGTTGCTTCATCGTAAAATGGGTAAACACCCCTGGGCCTGGATCCCGGTGGCAAAATGGAAATTAAAAGGGTGCAGCGAGGTGGTGGTCAGAGCCTGGCTCTAGAGTTGGGCAGGCTGTGTTTGAATCATCTTTCTTTGCCTCTGGCTGGCTATGTGACCCGAACAAGGGGCTTCATCGCCCTGAGTCTCAGGTTCCCTGGCTGTGAAATGGGACTAACAAAAGGACTCTCCTCCCAGGCATGTTGTGAGGATGCGAGGGATAGTATGTGGGAAGGGCTTAGCACGTGGTGGGCCCCCGACACACCGTAACAATGAGGAGGATGACGATGATAATGATTGCTGGTTTCTGGTCCGTTCACTCCTCTCTGCCTCAATTCTACCATCTGTAGACCTGGCCCTGCTCCACAGGGTTACAGAGAAGATTAAATGAGAAGATTAAGCATCCAATGCCCTTAATGCTTAATTAATGGCAACTGCATTTCTTATTTGTGTGTGCAGTAGGGACCAGATGAGAGAAAACGGACTCAGGCCTCCAGGATAGCGGTGTCCACAGTTCTAACTCCGTCGGCTGCTGCTGTATAACCCTCGGGAGGTGCGGTTCCTCACCGAGCCTCTGTTTCCCATCTGGGGCCGAGTTAGGGAGGTCTGCGAACTATAGTATGACTGATTGCAGGGACTGGATGGAGGTTCTACCGGGAAGCCCCTGGAGGCAGCTCCGGGCTGGGAGTGAATGACAGGTGAGTGATGTCTGCCACAAATTCAGGAGGGGAGCACGTTTGCCAGTGCGGGACCAGGCGATCTCTCAAGGTCCCTCCAGCCAGTGATGGGCACAGGAGCACCACATGTTCATGGAGGGCTGAACTCTGGGCCCTGCCTGGTGGAGGGGGTTGGAGGAGGAGACTGCTGTCTGCGTTCCAGTCCTGGCTCTGCTAATAACCTGTTTTGTGATTCCAAGCAAGATGCTTGTTTTCTCCCAGGGTCTCCAACTACAAAATGAAGAGAGGTTCCCAGTTAGACAGCCAACCCCTTGGGGCTCTGAGAGGTAGTCAAGGAAGTTTGGGGCCGACTTGCTGCATTCCTACCAGCTGGAGCACCCGACACTCTTGCTCTGAGCAAGAATCCCACCAGATCCTTGGGCAGAGTGATAACCGCACCCTCTCTGGGGCCATGAGGGTCCAGACCACAGGGCACCAGCCCTAGGACCTTGCACACAGTAGATGCTCAACAAATATTCATTACAGTCTACAGAAGTATTTTTCTTTATTGCTGATTAATTAAAATGTATATGGTTTAAAATCAATGCATTTTATTTCTAACAGTACTATGAGCTTGCTCTTGGAGTCCGCCTTGGATGTGCATCCCAGCCTTTCCTCTTGTTGGCTGTGTGACAGCAGGCAAGTGCCCCAACCTCTGTGAGATCTCTTTTTTTCCACCATAAAATGAGAATTAGAATGTGAGAATTAGAATGTGTGTGTGTGTGAAAATGAGAATTAGAGAGAAAGAGTTCTAAGTACCTCAGAAGAGTTACTGGGGGAACTAAATGAGGAAAGGTCAGTAGAGAGCCCAGCTCAGTCCTCGTTGGAGAAGGTGCTCCATGAATAATAGCGATCATCATCATTATTATTACTGTAACAAATAGCAGTGAGTGCTGACCTAGCACAGCATTTAGGAGCCCAGGAAAATTGGGAGGGTGACAAGGAGCAATGTGTGCAGTCCTTAAAAGCATGACAGGCCTGGGTTCAAATCCTAGCTCTGTCACTTACTGGCCCTGTGACCTTACCTTCTCAGACTCAGTTTACTCACCTGTAAAATGGGCACAATGAGTGTACCTACCTCACAGGACTGGTCTGAAGGGTACAGAAGTTGACATGTATAACCCTGGGTGAGCAGCCCATAAAGATGTGCTCTTCCTGCTCTTCCACTGGAATGGGAGCCCCATGAGGCAGGGATTTCTTCTGTTTGGTCCCCTGCTGTGTCCCCAGTGTCTTAACAATGCCTTGTAACAATAGCTGTTCATACATGTTCACTGAGTTGTTGTTGTTGTTGTTTTTGTTGTTGTTGTTATACACAGGTCCGGGACCTTGCCCATAGGTGACTTTCCTCGAGGGAGAGCCACGTTGCTCTGTTTTCAAGCACTTTCCCTGCCTGCGCCATCTGCCTTTCCCCAGACATTGGCCCTGTAGCTGCAGTACGACCCGCCCCTCCTTTCCGGCCCCTCCTTGTTCTGGTGAAGTGAGGTCTGCGCTGGGGCTGGGAGTGTGGGCTTGGCCGCCAGGCAGGCTTCTGCCCCAGCTGTGGCCTCTCTGGGTCTGTTGTTTCTCGATTCTGGGCACTACTGCCAGGCTCAAGGCTTCTCCAGTTCGCTGTGATGGTGCTTTCTGGGGCCAACACAGCGCAGGGGTTCTTGGTGCCCCTTCCTGCCCAAATAAACACTGTCAGAACCCTGCAGGGCCTGGCTGTGGGGGACACACAAAGGGTGCTGGTGGAGGGTGGGGAGGATGGTACCCTAAAAGGCCATCTGAGGCCAGGGCTGGCTAGTCTGTTCATCCTGGAAAGAGAAGCGAGGACAGCACCTCCTGTGTGTCAGCCTCCTCCTCCCTCTCCAGGGCACACGCAGTCCTTTTGCATGGAAGGTATTTGCCTTTCAGGGACAAAGGCCCCAGCCTCGAGGGTTGTGGGATGAATTTCTCATTGAGAATCTCTAGCAAGGCATTAAGGATTAGTTATCCCAGGCCAGGGGCATCCTACCCTCTGAGTGACTGCTAATCCCTAGCCATGGCAGCTTCCTGGTCCCACTGACCCATCCCTTAAGCTCTGAGCTTGTATATTTTTCCAAATATGGCCTCCTGGTCAGAAAGATTCTAGATTATCCGGGCTACTGAGGCCAGAAAGGGCGAGGGTGGGGCTGAGATTGCACAGAGATGGGGGCAGGACTGGCTGAGGCTCAGGGCTCCCACTCAGCTCCCAGGCTCTGCCCACAGGCTCCCCCTCCCGGCCCCTTCCCCACACGAAGGCAAATGTAAGGAAGTGCAACCAGCTCCCATCTGCTAAATGTAATTTCTTTATTTTGCTATTAAAAAAGCCTTTGAAAGGATGGCCATTTTGCTTTTGAAATCAGTCAGGTAGGAATAATTCATCCAAGTTACAATAAGCCCCAGTTTCTTACACTTGAACTGCCTCCTTGGGAATTCTTGGCAAATATGAAAGATCAAAGTAACAAATGTTTTCAAACATATTGTCATTTTCACGACTGCTAAATATAACAATGAATAAAGTTGTCAGTGTTACAGCCTGAAGACCTTTAATTAAACTTTCAGCAATTTTGACATTTTTCTGATTTTGTAGGTAACGCGTTTTGTTTTTTCAGCTCACAAACTTTCCTAAACCCTGGGCTCTGTGTCAAGACCATCTTTTGGGTTAAACAGCTTCCCCAGGTGCCAGCCCTTAGAAAATGAGGAACTTCTTAGGGACAGATGGATGCACAGGGGGTCTCATAGCCCTCCACCCCAGGCTGTGGTCCTCCTTTCTCCCCCTGGAAGTGTTCCCTGAGCACTTTGCCCAGATCTCCCAGAGAAGATTCAACACACAGTTGGGAGGAATGTTCAATGGGTCTGCCTTCTTCCCTGAGTCCCTTGAAGTCTGGGCACCTTATCTTTTTTCATCTGGGGTCCCTCAGAGCTGGAATAGGATCCGAACTAGAGTAGGAATCAAATGTTCGTGGGAGGGAGGAAGGAGAGAGGAGAGAAGAAAGAGAGGGAGCAGGAGAGGGAGGTCAGCTATGTCCCATCAGACCAGATCGCTGAGGGCAGGGACCACATCACCTCTCAGGACCCGGCTCGGCTAAATGGCACTGACTGACTGTCTGAATGAATGCATTAATGAATGGGCAAAAGAATGAGGTCAGAAGCCCCTTAACATGAGTGGTTCCTGAGTCCCTCCCTGGCCTTAGCTGACCTCCCAGAATTTGACCCCTTGTCTCTCTTCTCCCTGTGTCATGTTCCAGATCCCTCCTGCTAAAGTGAACCAGACCCCTCATCCACCCATCTATCCCTTCATTCATTCATTCATTCATTCACTCACTCATTAGTTTTGTGCTGGGACCGCTTGTCCATTCAAAAACCATTTATTGGGCACTGCCTGAGTGCCAAGCCCTGTATTAGAGTCAAAGAGGAATGGATCTTGGTCCTTGTCCCAGAGATGGGCCACAGTCCAGGGCAGTAGATAAGCCACTGCGAGCAGATCATGACTGGTAGGAAACATGACCTCATGGTTTACTCCTCCAAACAATCAGAGGAAAGTACAATTTTATCCCCATTTTAGACACAAGGAAACTGAGGCACAGAGAGGTAATACACCTAGTAAGTGGGTGAGCTCAGATTTGAGCCTAGGTAGACTTGTCCCAGAGCCCATGCTCTGAGCCCTTACATTACACTGTCATTTACATCTTAGTAATTGGCATCCCTCTCGGACTGTGTGAGCCCTTCAAGGGTAGGAAGCACTCTGACTCTTCTCGGTTTCTCTAGCATCATCCAGCCTCTGTTCTGTGTCAGAGGGGGCACTCCATAAAGGTTTGTTGATTAAAGAATGTATATTAGCCCTTTCCCCTCTGCCAGGTTGGGGCTCTGCCATCTTTGTGTCCCCAGCAGCAGCCTTCTAGGGCCTGGCTTGTGGTAGGTCCCAATAAACACAATGCTGAATTAAAGTGAAAAGAACAAGTTAATCAACAGTTTGACCAACTGGTTGAATAGATTCCAGCCAGAAGAATTCCATCCATCCTTCCATCCTCCCATCCTTCCATCTACCCACTCATCCCATCATCCATTCATTCATCACGTATTTGTGGCACTTCTGTTCCAGCCCTGCCCCATGCCAAGCTCTGGGCCCCAAAGAGCACTCCTGTGCATGTGTACCCACCCTCTGTGAGTAGAGGCAAACGTACATACCACCAATTACTTTCCCCAAAGCAGGGAATGTTCTTGAAGTTGTTCTGTTCATTGAAAACTTCATGCAACTGGTCAGAATTTTCCCTCTTGCTGCCTTGGCTGCTGTCCCTGGCACAGAGCCTGGTCCTGATGAAGGCCTTTCATAAACACTGAATTAGGTTGAACTGAGCACTTTGGGACTTGAAAGGAGAAATGATATGACATTACAGTGTAGTCGGAGACAGATAATTTGAAAGACATTGGCAGAATCCCCAAACATAGCTCTGAGTATATCTGTCTCACAGGGGCTTTTGATAATTGGCCAAACTTCAGTGGGAGTCCTGCCCTGCTGCTTTCTAGCTGTGTGACCCTGGGCAAGTTACATCAACTCTCTGAGCCTCCATTCCTCATTTGCAAAGTAGAGCTCATGAGAGTGCATTTGCTAAAGTTGGTATGGGGAGTAGATAAGATTTAAGCCTATTAGCCCCATGCCTGGCATGTGGTAAGTGCTCAGAAAAGATAGCTGAGCCCAGGGGAAGGATTAAGGGTGGGAGACAGGACAGGGTCTCTTTCCTGACCCTACTTCTTACAGGCTGTGATTTCAGGCAAGGCAAGTCAGCTCTCGGAACCTCCTCTCTGAAAGCAGGTGCTGAATCTGGCTGGGAGGGACTGGGGATGCACTGAATAAAAAGGAGAATAAGAAGAGTCCTGGAGTCTCATGTTATGGCCCCTGAATTCAAAGGGGAGGAAAGTGGGGAGAAAATAGCAGAACTCTCTACCTTTCCTCATGGGACCCGTCTTGGGGGTTCTACCCTCACCACCACTCTCAGGCTCTCCTGTCTCTTCTGGGCCATCCCAGGACATCCTCTCTGGCTTCCTGGATCTGCTTTGCACCACCTCCTCCCAGTGCCCGGAACCAGGGCTGAGGATGTCACACCCTGCAAATCTCCCCATCCTTCCCGGCGCCTCTTCTACAAAGCCCTCATTGATCCAGCCTGCTGGCCCTTGTTACTTTCTGCCTTGTGTTTTTTGAATGGGTCTCATCCTTTTCTACACACACACACACAGGATTGTCATCTCTGGAAGGTCAAGGTCTAAGATTCATCTCTTGTTTCCTACTATGGCTTACGCAGAATGAGCTGAAATGTGTTTAATTGCACCTGTTAAGATTGTTTGGATTGTTTGTAATGGAAAACACAATCCAACCTAACCTAAGTGTCAAAAGGAGTCTTTAGCTCCTGTTAACTTGAAGGTTTATGGGTTTCAGGCATGGCTGAATCCCGGTGCTCAAAGGAAAGTTTCAGGGCTATGTTTCTCTCTGTGACTTGGCTCTGCTTTCTTCTTCACTATCTTCATTCTCAAACTGACTCTCCCCAACGGGCCACGGAAGTGCCACCAGCAGCTCCAGGCCCACACTGTCTCTTGACAACCCTAGCAGAAGGAGGGTTATCACTTTCCTGATATCGCTTCAAAAGCCTAGGGCTGATCCCCATTGGCCCAGCTGGGTTACGTGCTGAGCTCTGAGCCAATCACAGTGGCTGGGGTGAAGAATACACCGATTGGCCAATATGAAGACATTCTTCCTGCAAAGAAGGCAGAGGCCAAACTGTCGGCGAGGCAGGAGGATAGCAGGGGAGTATGGCCAAGGGAAGGACTGGTTTCAAGCAGAAGGAAGTGATGTCTACCCTGTGGTCAAGCAACATGAGGGTGACAAGGGTCTACTGGTTTCTTCCACGTGGAGATTGTTGAAGGCCTAGTGAATGCTGGGTTGGTAGGGTGACCAGTGAAACTGGGTGGGTGAAGGGGTGAACATGTCCCAGGCTGCTCAAGTGCTGACCTGTGGACCAGTAGCATCAGCCTCTCCGGGGAGCTTGTGGGAAATGCAGACTCTCAGGCCTCGGCCCAGACCAACCCACCAAAATCTGCATTTTAACAAGAGCCCAAGGGAGTTGTGTGCATGTTCAAGGCTGAGAAGCCCAGCTCCTAGGAACCTGGCTGTGATGGGGAGGGAGGGAAGGAGGGAGATGTAGGGGATATGACGTCAAGGGAGGGACCTTGATTTCTCCTTAAGACAGAGAGCCTGTGGCCTGTTCTGTTGTGCATTCTTTTTTTTTTTTTTTAACATTTTTTATTGATTTATAATCATTTTACAATGTTGTGTCAAATTCCAGTGTTCAGCACAATTTTTCAGTTATTCATGGACATATACACACTCATTGTCACATTTTTTTCTCTGTGAGTTATCATAACATTTTGTGTATATTTCCCTGTGCTATACAGTGTAGTCTATTCTACAATTTTGAAATCCCAGTCTATCCCTTCCCACCCTCCACCCCCCTGGTAACCACAAGTCTGTATTCTCTGTCTGTGAGTCTATTTCTGTCCTTTATTTACACTTTGTTTTTGTTTGTTTGTTTGTTTTTGTTTTTGTTTTTTAGATTCCACATATGAGCGATCTCATATGGTATTTTTCTTTCTCTCTCTGGCTTACTTCACTTAGAATGACATTCTCCAGGAGCATCCATGTTGCTGCAAATGGCATTATGTTGTCGGTTTTTATGGCTGAGTAGTATTCCATTGTATAAATATACCACCTCTTCTTTATCCAGTCACCTGTTGATGGACATTTAGGCTGTTTCCATGTTTTGGCTATTGTAAATAGTGCTGCTATGAACACTGGGGTGCAGGTGTCATCCTGAAGTAGATTTCCTTCTGGATACAAGCCCAGAAGTGGGATTCCTGGGTCATACGGTAAGTCTATTCCTAGTCTTTTGAGGAATCTCCACACTGTTTTCCATAGTGGCTGCACCAAACTGCATTCCCACCAGCAGTGTAGGAGGGTTCCCCTTTCTCCACAGCCTCTCCAGCATTTGTCATTTGTGGATTTTTGAATGACGGCCATTCTGACTGGTGTGAGGTGATACCTCATTGTAGTTTTGATTTGCATTTCTCTGATAATTAGTGATATTGAGCATTTTTTCATGTGCCTTTTGATCATTTGTATGTCTTCCTTGGAGAATTGCTTGTTTAGGTCTTCTGCCCATTTTTGGATTGGGTTGTTTATTTTTTTCTTATTGAGTGTATGAGCTGCTTATCTATTCTGGAGATCAAGCCTTTGTCGGTTTCACTTGCAAAAATTTTCTCCCATTCCGTAGGTTTTCTTCTTGTTTTATTTCTGGTTTCCTTTGCTGTGTGGAAGCTTGTAAGTTTAATTAGGTCCCATTTGTTTACTCTTGCTTTTATTTCTTCTAGGAGAAAATTTTTGAAATGTATGTCAGATAATGTTTTGCCTATGTTTTCTTCTAGGAGGTTTATTGTATCTTGTCTTATGTTTAAGTCTTTAATCCATTTTGAGTTGATTTTTGTATATGGTGTAAGGGAGTGTTCTAGCTTCATTGTTTTACATGCTGCTGTCCAGTTTTCCCAACACCATTTGCTGAAGAGACTGTCTTTATTCCAGTGTATATTCTTGCCTCCTTTGTCAAAGATGAGTTGACCAAAAGTTTGTGGGTTCACTTCTGGGCTCTCTATTCTGTTCCATTGGTCTATATGTCTGTTTTGGTACCAATACCATGCTGTCTTGATGACTGTAGCTCTATAGTATTGTCTGAAGTCTGGGAGAGTTATTCCTCCAGCCTCTTTCTTTCTCTTCAGTAATGCTTTGGCAATTCTAGGTCTTTGATGGTTCCATATGAATTTTATTATGATTTTTTCCTAGTTCTGTGAAATATGTCCTGGGTAATTGGATAGGGATTGCATTAAATCTGTAGATTGCCTTGGGCAGTGTGACCATTTTAACAATATTGATTCTTCCAATCCAAGAGCATGGAATATCTTTCCATTTTTTAAAGCCTTCTTTAATTTCCTTCATCAATGGTTTATAGTTTTCTGTGTATAATTCTTTCACCTCCTTGGTTAGATTTATTCCCAGATATTTTATTACTTTGGGTGCTATTTTAAAGGGGATTGTTTCTTTACTTTCTTCTTCTGTTGATTTATCGTTAGTGTAAATAAATGCAACTGATTTTTGAACGTTAATTTTGTAATCTGCTACCTTGCTGAATTCTTCAATCAGCTCTAGTAGCTTTTGTGTGGACCTTTTAGGGTTTTCTATATATAGTAACATGTCATCAGCATATAATGACACTTTTACCTCTTCTTTTCCAATTTGGATCCCTTTTATTTCTTTCTCTTGCCTGACTGCTGTGGCTAGGACTTCCAGGACTATGTTGAATAGGAGTGGTGATAGTGGGCATCCTTGTCTTGTCCCAGATTTTAGTGGGAAGCTTTTGAGTTTTTCACCGTTGAGTACTATGCTGGCTGTAGGTTTGTTGTGCATTCTTAACAAAAAGGAAAATTAACTGTGCAACGTGAAACTTCATTCGTATTTTGCGGGACACTTCAGATTTGCATAAATCAGACTTATGTCAGATGTGACCTGAAAAAATGAATGTCGTGGTGAGGGCGACTCCTGAGAGCCTCCCACCGTGGGTCCTTTGGCAAGGGGACCACTGGAGGTCCCCTCAGGCTCACTGGTTCTGGAGCAGAGGAGGTACACCTGGTGCGGGGCGCCCCGCAGAGACTTCGGGGAGAGCCAAAGGCTGAGCCACTTTCCTCTTCTCTCTTTTTTTGTCCCCCCATCTGGCTCAACGTGACTTTCCTCCAGGCCCACAGGGACCCTCCAGTTGTTCACAGAGATGGTTCTGGCAAAAGGAGGCTGAGAAAACCATTGCTGTCATGTGTGTCACTGGCCAGGAGGGCCCCATGAGCCACCACAGTCAGGGTGTCTTCAGGCCGGGGGCTCAAGGGAGGCCTAGAGAGGACCGGGCTCTGGGGTCACTTTGTGTGGAGAGACACCTGGAGGCTTGGGACCCTCCCCTCACTGAGGGTTCCCCGTGCCCCAGTCTGGCACCTCCAGGATATGGTCTTTTGGCTTCCTCCCCTTGAGTTTCCCCCCAGGGCAGAGTCATAGCACCAGGGGGTAGTGAAGAAGCCCAGCTTCAGGAATCCCAATTCCTTGTGGTACCAGCGGGGACTCAGCAGGGACATGGCAGGGAAGTGCTGGGCCAGGACAAGAACCCAGGGCATCTCTCCTCCCTGAGGCCCTAAGCACCCCTGCCTCCTCCAATTCCTCCTGCTCTCTGCCAGAAGACCTGGGTTCAAATTCACTCTGCCTCCTTCTAGCTGTGTGGAAGTGGGCCAGGCAGCAGACCTCTCTCAGCCTCATCTACAAAACACGAATATTAACAGCCACCTCCTAGGGTGGTCATGGGGCCCACGTGAGATGGGCCACGTAAGCAGCACAGCACAGGGCTGGACCTAGGATAAAAATCAACAAACAGCTAAGGTCTATTAACTATTTTCAGTTACTGTAATAATAACTAACTGTTACAGCTATTATTAAGCCCATTTTCAAGTGGGAAGACTGAGGCATGGAGAGGTTAAGTGTCCCAGGAGGCTGAAGAACTAGAATTTGAGCCTAGAGTTCTGACTCCCAGCCCACACATTTAGTCATATCACTTCTCTGAGCCTCAGTTTCCCCATCTTTAAGATGGAGTGAATGATACTGACTTTGAGGGATGGCTTTAAAGATTAAACGAGATTACGAAAGCCAAGGGTTCAGCATAGCACTTGCCTGAAAAAATGCTGCTTTATACAAATTATCTTCATAGAGTGAGAAACATGGATTAGCAGGATCATGGCTCCATCTTGTGGTACCATGTGGGAACTGCCCCTCCATGCCTCCACCTGCCTCCCCTTTTGTTACTCCTTCAGCCACAGCCAGGAGGGTGGGAGCACTGGTTGGGGCAGCAGTCGGGGTGCAGCTGAAACTCACACAATGTCCAGCCCTTTGATAGTGGGGGCTCTGAAGAGCAGGAATGAAGCAAGGAGGGGGGTTTCTCACAGCCTCTTGAGGTTTCCCTCCACATCTCTGCACAAGTTTCCCCCTCTGCCTCGTAGTTTTTGGACCATCCATCAGTGGAACCAGTTTGATACACTGTCTTTGGCTCTGCACCTAGACTTTCCTCATGCATTTTCTCAGGATTACCATGTAAGGTAGGTGTTATTCTCACTCCCATTTTGCAGAAGAGAAAACTGAGGTTCAGAGTCCATGGGAAGGGCAGGATTTGCACTCTGGTCTACCTCCTCCAAAGCCTGTGCCCATCACTGTCACACCAAAGTGCCACAACAGGAGCCACCCACTCCGTGAAACATACACCAGATCATGACAGTGTCATGCAAAGAAAGGGTTCAGGGCTTCAGTTATGCAGGACCAGCTGGCCCGACATTCCTGCTCATTCCCACCCACTGGGAAGGTCCTGGGATTCTAAGGGTCTCTGAGGCCAGGATTCTGACGTTCTGGAATTCCAAATGTGTATTATCTTATTCTTCAATTTTTTCTTTAACAGGAAGACCTGAAATGTACCTTATACACTGAAAAATTGCTTTGGAGCAAAACTTATGCAGGAGAGGAAAGCAGAGTGCAGAGGAGTGGGAACGGTGGAGGCAGGGTTAGAGGGTCACAGGCAGCTTCACAGCAGCACTCGTTCACTCTGAGTCCCAAAAGCCTGAAGCCAATCCTTCAGCCGGGCTTATGCGCCTCACTGGAATGCCATCATCCTATTGGCTGGACATGTCCTCAGCTTCAGTGGTCCTCAGTAATACTCAGACCCTAAGCTGTAAACCAGGCCAACTGCCTCAGTGGGGAGGGATGTTCATTGCCTGTCCTTCCCTCATTAGAGCATCACTCCTTTGGTTTGGTTCTCAGGCTTTTTGGCCTCAGTCAACACCCATTCTGGAGAGTTGTTTCATCTGACCAGTTTCGAGCAAATCCACACCCAAGCTCTAACGAAGGACTGTTTGTGGTTTGGCTGTGGGAGATCATTGGTGGGTAGACGACAGTTTCTCCAGATGGGGTCAGAGAGCTCCACAGGGACTCTCCAGGGCTTAAACATCCTAACTGTAGTCCTGGCAGGGGTCTCAAGCTGATCCTAGCGATAGGAGGACAGCTGGGTCTCTGCAACTGACAGCAAAGGAGACATTAGAAGATGCCACCATGAGAAGGACCTGCAGTGGCCAGGGTTTTGCCAGGGGCCCTTCTGGCCTCTGGTCTCTTCCCCGTCTCATTTCCCAAACATCATTATTGAGGGAGAGAACTTTAGATTGTGCATGTTTTACAGGCAGGAGAAGAGGGGCCCAGAGAGAGGGTGGGGCTGGTATAAGGTCACCAGCAAGCTGGTAGCTGGAGTGACATTTGAACCCAGGTCTCAGGGGTTCAAAGGGCAGGGCTCTTTCTGGTCATCATCTCTGGCTTTTACCATAATCAAGGAGAACTCCCAGGGAAGCAGCAAGAGGGCTCACAAATGAGTCAGATCCTCCCTAGCCCCACAGGGGGGATATAGGCTACCCTTCCTGCTTGACGGGGGGCACTCCTAACTCCTTCCTGCCTCCGGCTTGGGACCCAGCTTTGGTGAGAAACCCAGAGGGAGGCAGAGGTGGCCCGAGACAGGCTGTGATGACTATCCGGAAATTTGTCCAGGACAGCTCTCCTTCTTTGTCCACCTCCCTGCAGGACTTTGTGGGCAGTGGTGAGGGATCTGGATTTTGCTCTGGGTGCCATGAAAAGCCCATAGAAGATCTTGAAGGAGAGAAGGGAGGTGATTGGATGTGCAGTTTTAAAAACACAGCCTTCTGGCCGCTGAGTAGAGAATGGATAGTAGGTGCAAGACTGGAAGAAGGGAGGCCAGTGAGGAGGCTGGAGCAGTGGTCCGGAGGAACCATGATGGGAGTAAGACCAAGGTGGAGGTAAAAATAGAAACAAATGGGTGAATTCATGAGGATTTACAGGAGGGAGGTAGAACACTGGAAGCAAGAACAGAATAGCCATAACCAATCACGGTCCTAGGAATCAAGTTCCGGTTACCCTCCTCAGGCACCGCCCTCTAAGGCGGGACTTCCTCCCCACTAGCCCTTCCCAAGGCGGCTGGACAGGAAGTCCCACCCCACTTCTCTCTGAGTTCCCCTTTCCCCTCCCGGGAGCTAGGTGTTACCAAGGAGACGAGGAGAGAGAGACCCTGGATGCTGGGGAAAAGAAGGGTGATACACTGTGAAAACCCCTAGACGGGTCTCTGATGATGTATTTCCTCCTCAGAGAGGCCTTCCCTGACAACCCAACGGTGCCTTCCCCTCCCTCTCCCCTCCCTGATATTTGTCCCTGTTTATTCCCTTTATAACCCTCAATACAATCTCAAAAGAGCTTTTGTATACTAATTTACTTCTTGTTTTCTTCGATCTTATTATTAGAGGTCTAGGGGCGGTGTATAGCTCAGTAGTACAGCATGTGCTTAGCATGCACAAGGTCCCGAGTTCAATCCCCAATACTTCCATTTAAAAATAAATAAATAAATAAACAACCAGCTCCCCACCCAAAAGTTTAAAAAAAAAAAAGTGTCTTGTGGACTAGGATATAACTCTCAGGAGGGCAGAATTAGTAGCCACTTAGTGAATGAATGGATGAATGAATGAATGATGCAGCCAGGAATATACCCAACAGACTATTGAATTACCATAAACTATTGGGAATAAACTCAATAGTTTAGCTCCCTGAAATTTAAGTGAAAGATAAAACAAAAACAAACAAAAATAAAAAGGCAAGTATTTTTAAAAATCACTGGGAGGAAAAGTGTCTTAATTGTGTATAAGGGACTTCTGTGCCCTCTCAAGGCTAGAAGCTGAGGATCACATAATTCTGTTAAAACTACTCTAAATGTGCTCTGTGGCTCTGAATATAGATGTGGAGCTGTTTGGGGGAACAGCCCCTGCCTTGCTCTGGGAAGGATCCCTTGGGCATTCTCTTCCCAAAATGCCAAATGCCCCTCCTTGTCCTCAGTTTAGCTCTGATCAGAGGTGTAAAAAGTTAATAAACAGAAACCTCAATTAAATAGAGTTGGGAGACCAGAAGGGGGAGCTCTCAGATCCCACAACAATAGCAGAATCAACAACAAGAAGAAAGACTCCTGGCAAGAAGTCAGGCAATGAAAAGCATGGACTCTGTTTACTAGAGCCGGCCTAGCTTCCTTTCCCCTCTGTAATAGCGATCTCCTCCCCTTGCTTTGGGGAGACTTGCACATAGCTCACCATGGTTGTAGACCTCAAATTCCTGCTGATTCTGAATTTTGCTAAAGAAATGGCAGTCTGTTTGTTCTAGGTCAACAGAGGCAAGGGGTCCCAAAGCCTCACACTTTAGAAAATAGCTGTAACCACAGCAAGCACACATGAAGCACTTACAGTGGTCACGCTCAGTGCTAAGCACCTCAGGAAAAAATGATCTCATTTAAATAGCCTCACACTCACCTTAGAGTGTTGTTATTATTATTATTGTTATATTATTATTATTATTATTATTACTACCCATTTTACAGATGAGAGAACTGAAGTCTAAGGGCCTTGCCAAGTCAACCAAGTGACAGGATTGGAATTTGAATCCCATTCTCTTGACTCCAAAATTCTTGCTTTTTTGGGGGGATGGTAATTAGGGTTTTTTCCTATTTTTTTTTTAACAGAGATACTGGGAATCAAACCTAGGACTTAGTGCATGCTAAGCATGTGCTCTACCACTGAGCTATACACTTCCCCTCAAAATTCTTGCTCTTTAATGACCTCCTGATGCCAGAGTTGAGACTGATGATGTATAAAGCTGTCTTGTGGCAGGGGAACCTCTCTGTAGAATGCTGTCTGATTATTTTTAATGTAAAGAGACTGGCTGTTTCCCTCACTGTCTGGCAGACAGGGTTTCTGGGAGCCTTGGTGTGGCAACTGGGGAGCAGTTACTCTGAGTGGACAATACATGGCCAGGGTCTAGGTTTCTTTGCATGTACAGTCATTGGGCTTTATTTCTAGAAACCAAGGGCGTGCTTATAAAGAACTGATTAGGGAGCTTCCTTGCTCATTTTCTGGGTTGCTGCTGCATCTGTGCCTCCCCAGCTTGGACCTGAAGGCAGGAGGTGCCTTAGATTTCTGCAGAATCTCTATGGCAACAGGATCCTCACTAACTCTCAGCTACATCTCCAGTCTCCCCTACCCAGGAGGACCGGGGAGTGTGGAAAACCTTACCATGCTCACAATATACCTGGTTTCTCTTTCTTGCTGAACATAGGAAAGGATCACACTTCCCTACCCCTTAAGGTCAGGCAGGATCATATGACCTGATTTGGCCAATGAAATGTGAGCGGAAATGATGTGCCCCTCTTCTTGGGAGAAGCATATTGAAATGCTGGTGCTTAACTCTCTATGCTCTCTTTGCTGTGTCAACTGCACAGCTTGGGGACCAAATTCAGGTTTTCCCCCTGCAACTGATGAACAAAGGCAGTGTGGTAAGTGGAGAGGGCATGGACCCTAGAGCTAAATCATCAGGTTCAAACCTCAGCTCTGACACTTTGTAGCTGTGTGATCTCGGGCAAGTCACTGCATTTCTTGGTGCCCCAGTTTCCCCACATGCAAAATACAGACCATCCTGGGACCTACCTCATGGTGCTCTCATGAGGTTAAATGAGATCAAGTCCCACAGCCTCCATGCAGGGCTTAGCAGGTAGCAAGCATCCAACAAACATGAGCTCTCAGGGGGATGGGGCAGGAGGGTATCTTATTTTGCCCCTTTCATCTCTCCCCTGGAACTTGAGATACACCATCTACACTTCTGGGCCTGGATGAGTCACATGCTGGGAACATAGAAAGGAAGGGGCAAGGAAGGGCAACTGAAAGCTGGGAGAGGATAGGAGACCCTTGTCATCTCGGCACATGGAAGTTAGGCTGAAAGCCTCTCTGCAGTGTGCTGTCAGTCTGACGATTTTGAATTTGCTGCTCCTGAGTCCTGGCCCTCCCCATGTGCTGAGGAATTTTGGGGGGCGGGGACTGAGGCATGAGGGATCAGCCAAGCTGAGCATTGAAGAGGCAGTGAGAACTGATTAAGGCCCCTCCTGCTTGTTGCAGGGTCCTCAGAGATGTCTGACATCTTTCAATTTGTGCAGCTGTAGCTCCATCTGCCAGATGCTCCCAGCAAAGTCTTGAAGGAAAGAAACACCCAAACCCTGAGGAAGAGTCCTTTGTGGAGATTCACCCCAGCTGCAGGGAAAGTAGAATTTTTTATTGAAAGTGTGAAGTATGCGACTTGGGGTCCGGCACAGGGTCCGAGAGGCCTCAGTCTTCCAGGTGACCTCCTTCCCTGAGCCGGATGGGATTGTTTGTCAACAGGGGAAATGGCTGGGTCCTTTCTCAGGGGGCAGGGGGTGGGGTTCCAGTTGAGAAGAGGATTGGAGGGGTGGGGAGGGACCTGTTGTGAGGGCTGAAGGGACTTGGAGCTGTGGACTGTGTCAGGCCGAGCCTTTCCAGGGCTGGTTCTGGCTCCTTCCGGGGCTGTGGCAGCATCTCTGCTTCTGTCGTTCAGGCGCTCAGCACCAGAAGGTCCTTAGAAGGCAGAACAGAAAACCCAGTTAGGGGGTGGTGTGGCTCCTGGCTGCAGCCTCAACAGACAGTCGCCTGCCTTTGGTTCAGGCAAGTCACATTTCTGGGAAGTGGTAACTCTCAACAGTGGGGACAACTGGGGTTAAAGCATTCTGAGAATTGTCCTGGCCATGTCATTATCTTGCCCTGTTTAGGGGATCTTGGGCAAGACACTTCCCTTCCTGCCCCTCATTTCCTTCTTTTCCAAAACAAAAGAAGCAGGCCTGAGCCCCTCTCCGCATTCTTCCAAAATCCACTGTTCATAATTACAAATATCTACAACAAAATAAATAGTAAAAGTAGTAGACTTAGTCCACAGAACGAAATCAATACTCATGAGTCTGTACTGATATAAAAAATTGAGTAAATAGATAAATGCATTTTTTCCTTACAGCAGAATTCCAACTAATAAATGTAAAAGGAATTGCAGAAATAGAAAATCACCACTGGGCAAACACAATGGTAATAACTGTTGCAGGCAAGGACCATTAGTGAATGCCAAAATTAGTGGGGGAGAGTATGATGGGAAACAGGATATTTGCATAGGCTTAAAGTATCTCCCCATGAGATATTTATTAGTTACGAAGGGAAAAATAGTAACTTGTTGGAGAAACCTGGCAGGAACCACCTTAACCACAAGATCAAAGTGAACATCTCTCATAATCAGATTCTAACATCAGGTGCGCCATCGTGGCACACTGAGAAGGACAGAGCATCACTTCGGTGGAGTTCTTGCTGGAAATACATAATCCAAATTTAACCATGAGAAACTATCAGTCAAATCCAGATTGAGGGACATCCCACAAAATGGGCCAGACTCATCAGGAATGTCAAGATCATAAAATACAAGGAAAATTGAGGAACTGTCACAGACTGGAGGACACCAAGGGGCCATGACAACCAAAGGGAAAGTAGGATCCAGGATCCTGAACCAGACAAAGGACATTAGTGGGAAGCCTGATAGATGAGGCCTGTTGAGCAGTTAATTGCTTTGTATCAAGGTTAATTTCCTGGTTTTGATCATTGTGCTCTGGCTGTATCAGATGCTAACATTAGAGGAAGTTGAATGAAGAGTATTCTGGATCTCTCTGTACTATTATTGCAATTTTTTAAAGTCTAAAATTATTTCAAAATAAAAAGTTAAAATAAATGGCTAGACTCATATAATAATAAGAATAGGTACCATTTGCAGAGGGCTTTCAAGACCCTCTGAGTCTTTATTTTTCCTGAGTCTTTCTTTAAACCAGTGGTTCTCCACCTTTCAGACCCAACACCCCATTTTACATTTTATTATAAGTTCTTGTATTATTTCTTTTATTATTCTGAAACAAAATTCATACTTATACAGTCTACTTACACACATATTTTAAAAAAACAGTATATAAATTCACTCACTGGAATATAAAGAAGAAATAAAAATTAAGTCATTTATTATAAAATAAAACGTTTTTCGATAGGAAATACTGAAGCAGAGAATGATTATTCAGCAGAGTAAGATTCATCCCCACTAATTTAAAAAATCCCTTCAGGTTGAGGAGATTGGTTGCAATACAGCCCTGGTTGAGAACCACTGGTTTGAGCTGCCTCCATTATCTCAGTGCAAACCCTACATCTCTCTAGCTGGGTGACCTTGGGCAAGTGGCCTACCTTCTCTGATACTCAGGTCCTTCACCTGTGATGTGAGGGCAAACATCAGCCGGAGCTGTGGTAAGGCCCCAAGGCATATAAAACAGTGTAGGGGGCACTGCACATGCTCAGTAAATGGCAGAAACAGTGATGATGATGATGGTGATGATAAATTTATGCCAATCCTGGTCACATTTCCTAACCCTTTTTAAAAAGTCAGTAACAGTTAACACTAAAATGCTATATCTCTTTTAATCTCTCACCATAAACTCCACGACATGGGTAGTGTTGTTCCTCATTTTCAGATGAGGAAACTGAGGCCAGAGTGGTACTGAGGTCCTGCAGGTGCTCAAGAGAAGGGACCAGGGTGGGTACCCCTGGGGACTGTCCCAAAGCTTGCATCTGACCCTTGCCCACATTGCCCATCCAAGGTCACTGCCACCTCCCTTGACAGCTCCCCTAAGGTGGTGGGGGCCCACCCCCTGGACTGAGGCCCAAGCCTGATCTGAGTGTAAGGAGTTGGGTTCTCTGCACACGGCTGGTGGCTTTGCAAATAGATGCCACCTTTTGAAAAGAAAATTGTCAATCTGGAGCAAAAGCCCATTCATTCCAGTTCCAGGAGTATGTTCTAAGGAACTAAATCCAAGCCAGAAGCAGCTCTGGGTGCTAGGATGTTTACTACAGCCTTCTTTATTGCAATGACGACACTGATAATAATGGACGCTTCTAAAATGCTTACTACGTACCAGGGAAGTGCTGTATAAGGCACTTTACACACAGAATCTCCTTTTATCCTAAACACAGCCCTATATGTAGTTACTATGATTAGCCCCTTTTTACAGAGGAGGAACTGAGACTCAGAGAAGTTAAGTAGCTTGCCCAGTGTCACTCAGCTGGAAACTGGCAGAGTCAGGATTTGAACCTTGGCCATTGGGCTCCAGTGCCCTCACTCTTTAACTCCGACACTCTACTGATGGAGCCCCTGATCGAAGCCATGTTTGAAAATAAAACTCCAGGTAACCATAAGCTTGTTTTCTATGTCTGTGAGTCTGTTTCTGTTTCGTAAATTTGTGCCATATTTTTTTAGATTCCACATATAAGTGATGCCAGGGGGGAAAGGGGTGGGGGAGGGATAAATTAGGAGTTTGGAATTTGCAGATACTAACAACTATATATAAAACAGATAAACAACAAGTCCTACTGTTCAGCACAGGGAACTATATTCAATATCTTGTAATAACCTATAATGATAAAGAATATGAAAAAGAGAATTCCAGAAATATTAGAATGAAAACAGCAAAATGTTCTAAGTGGTCATTTCTGAGTTGCAAATAAATCTAGGAGGATAAACATGTGTTTGTTTAATCTTTTCTGTATTTTCCAAATTTCAAACACTCAGCATATGTGTTTTTTTGTAGTGGGAACAAAACTCCCTCTATTTGAATTTCAAGGCACCAGCCATGATTATAATTAGTGGTTATTTCAGGAATATTTACCCAAAGGCCCATCTCTCCCCACTGGCTGGGCGAGCTTTGCAAGGGCCAGGATCGTGCATGTTTTGTTCACTGACATGTCCCCTGTCCTTTGGATGTTTTCTGGCACAGAGTAGGTGCTCAATCAAAGTTTTTCCAATGAACTATGTCACACTTCCACTTTGGGCAGACCCCTTACTGCTCTGAGCCTCAGTATTCCCATCTGTGAGGTGGGGGCAATGATATCTGTCTTGAGGACTAAATGAGAGTGTGGTGTGAAAAGCTTCACTTAAGTCTCTTGAGCAGCTTTGTTTCATGTTCCCTGAGCCCCATCTTTTGAAGGAAGAGGCCCCTGTGGCTGTGGTCCCACTCTTCTCTTCCCTTGTCTTTCTCCTCCCCATGTCTGGGGCTGGCTAGGAAAGCAGAACTGAGATTCTATCTCCCCTTACCTCTAAGACGTCGATGTCTGCATTGCTGAAGTCGATGTTGAGGATTTTGGGGAGAGGGACGCCAGAGCCCAGCACGGCTGTGGGGAAAAAATGATCAGGTACAGTCAGTGTGGCCAAGAAGCATCAGCCTTCCAGGAAACCACCTGTATTTTCAGGAAGACTAACCATTTCTTTCATGCCTGGCAGTTCCTCCTGCCAGGAGCACACTCTCTCGCCCTGGCCCGCCCGCTGAGTTCTGAGCCTTGCCTGAGATTCTGGATGTCACCTCTGTGAGGCATCCTCCACCCTAGGCCAAGCAGCTCTGGGCTCCTGCCACTCTTCTTGAACAACTCCATTCCAGAAATCACAAAATATTAATTCTCTATCTCCACATCTGTCACCGCCACCAGATTGTGAGTTTCTTCAGGAAAAGACTGTGTCCCTATAGCCTTGGGCCGGGCACAGAAGAGGAGACAGAGGTTTGCAGAATGAGGGCATGGAAGGATGCATGGGGGCCTCAAGGTGACCGCCATGGGAGGTACTGTGGGGTTTAGATTGTCAGAGCCTAAGCGGAGCTGCTGATGAATATTCTAGAAAGAAAGAAGGAAGAGAGGAAACAAGAAAGGGAGGCAGAAAAGGGCAGGTGGGGAAACAGGATTGAGTCAGACTGAACAGACTTCCTGACTCCAGCAGGATTTTTCAGAAAGCTAAGGGCATTGTGAATCTACCCCCAGAGGAATATATTCAGCATTTCCCAAACTTGCTTGGCCCAGAACCCTTTTCTTAGAGTATCTTGTAAGATTAGTTTTCTATGAAACCCATTTTGGGAATCACGGATCTAATCCAATCTCTCACTTTTGAGAATGAACTGCATTATAGTGAGATTAAGGGCCTAGCTACCGAGGTCATACCACCTCTTAGTGGCCAAGCCAGGATGAGAGTCTCCAGCTCTTGGGCTCCAGGTCAGCCCAGCCCAGCTCCTGACATTGCCTTTTCCTGTCAGGGACTGAGCACGGGCTTGGTGACCAGCACTTTCTTGTGATTCAGATTCAGTCTCATCTGCTGATGGTTCCCAGAGTAAGGGTCTGTTTGACATCAAGAGCTCTCCAAGTAAACCCAGCTGACAGAGCTGATGCTGCCCCCTCTTCATCCTCTCTTGCAGGAAGCAGAAGTAGGGGAGAGAGAGGTTGGGGCTGAGGAGCATGAGGGCTGGGGACTGGGGTTTCCAATCTTAACAGGGTAACTGACAGGGCTGCTGTCCCAGCCTCCAGTGGCCCCGTAGTTCAACAAGTAGCCACAGAGAGGAGGCACCATGCTCAGTCTGTTCTGTTTATGAATTTGGGCAAGAAAACCCTCTAACTGACAATGCGACTGCCTAGGGGGCCGGTTCTGGCTTAGGAGGCTGGGGTTGTCGGTAAGAGCAACTTCAGCTTTATCTGTACTGATTGAACTTTTCACAATAATGTGTGCATGTGGTCCCTGTATAAGTAAAAAAAATACACAGTGAAAAATAAGTCAAGAATACAACCAGGTGAATATACTTAATGACACTGAACTGTGCACTTAAAAATGATTAAGAAGGTAAATTTTATGTTATGTGTGTTTTACCACAACTAAAAATGAGCATATAAAGAAATAAACCCAGAAATACTTTAAGCTGTATTTTAAAAAACAGAGAAAGAAGAGTTTAGAAGGAAATATACCCAGATGTTGCGATTATTGCCTCTGGGAGGTGATATTTTGTTTTCTAAACTGTCCTGGACTTTCTCAAATGTACACACATGTAATTTTCATATATAAGCAGAAGTTTTCATAGATAATCAGAAAAATCAGCCAAATAAGAGGGAGGTAAGGAATATAGCAAAAGCAGCAAATATGGAAGTTGATGGACTCAGGGCAACATTTGCATTCAGAGGCTGAAATAGATAAGCTTACAATGAAGTTCTCAGAAATGCTATTGAGGTGGGATGGCTGCACATCAGATATGTCCAACAAACCAGTAGCCGCCCAGTCTCCCAGCCATGTGTCCCCCGGGGAGGCCCAGGCACCTGCTCTCACCGTTCATCGCGGGCATGAATGCCAGATCGAAAATCTTCCCAACCAGCACCTCCATGAGGCCAACCTACAGAGGGAGGACAAGAGGCTTCGGTTGCTCAGATCCAAAAGGATCCTCGAGGCCCCGCCCTGCAGTCAGAGAGGAAGTGGCAAGGCTGCGCTGGGAGAATCTGGGAGCTGGCAGTCAGAGCCCCTGGACTCCGGAACCACGATGCTGGGAGCCTCAAGGCACACCTGGTCTGCCTGCTACCTGTACAGCTGTGGGGGCTGAGGCCCAGAGTGGGGCACAAGCTGGTCCAAGGCTCACGGTGAGGCAGGGACAGAGGGAGGCCCAGGTCCTTCCCAGAAGCAGGGGGTCTATGGTGGCTCCCTCTGACACCACAATGGCGACTTGGAAGGCCCTTGGGCCCTGGAGCCGACACTCCAGGTTCCCACCCCAGCTCAGCCTCCATGGGCCCCCACCACCTCCCACCCTGGAGTTGAGGGATTTGGGCCAAGTGATCTCCGTGTGGGCAGTCTGTCAAAATGGGACAGCATCACAGGCAGAGTAGAAGGAGCTGTGTGTCTGGACTCTGCCCCTCCCTCGGTTTGTGGGCCTCAGTTTTTCCATCTGAAAAATGAGGCCTGACAGCACTGATACAACCAGGGCTTTGGGATTCACAGACACCCAGGCCGCAGCCAGCCTCACGGGCATGCTATTCCCAGATCTCACTCTGGGGCCCGAGCATGGTGCTTACATCAAAATTGCCCACGTTTGAGGTTCTGAGGTTAAGGCTGGTCCTGCAGATAAAGAAAACAGCGCATTACAAGTAGTGATTGACTAAGAATCATAAATATTTCAATAAACCGTCAGAAGCCCCTCCACCAACATCCTCACGGAGGCCTCTGTCCATCTGGAGGAGTTAATTAAGAACAAAGCTGATCGCCACGTATGGAGCGCTGACCATGAACCAGATACAATGCCGCATACGCAAGGCTAACATCACAGCTGGGTGTCCTCGGCAAAGCACTTAACTCCCCCCGCCTCCATTCCCTCCTCTGCAGAGTGGGTGGCTGCAGGGACTAAATGAGAGAATTCAAGTAAAGCCCTCTGAATCCCGCCTGGTGCATGGTGAGTGCCACGCACATCTGAGCATCACCACGACCTCGCTTGACCCTTTGGCAACCCCGTGGAGGAGGAACCAGGGACTCCCCAGGGACTTGGCATCGCCCAGAGCTAGGGAGAGAGAGCCCGGGCTCACGTCCTGAGCTGGGCTCGCGTCCTGAGCCGTGCTTGTGGCCACTGGGCTATTCTGAGCAGTGAGGTCTGAGACCTGGGTTTGAGGTCTTGCTCTGCACTCTGAGGACCTCAGCCTCGCTGTGCCTGAATCTCACCTGCAAACCGACAGTCCTACCTGAGAGAGGCCGGATCAGGCTGGCCCACAGAGCAGAGAGCCATTGGAACCACTGATGTCCAACCGGAGATGAACAAATGAGGCTTCTCAGGGGAGAAGACTCTGGTGGAATGCTGGATTCCTTCCCCACTTCCACTCCCATCCCTCCGTTCCCCATGGTCACTCCATCTACAACACCCAAGCTCTCTCCTGCCCTTGGAAGTTTGCCTGCCTTGCTCTCACTGCTGGAAACCCCAGCTTTTCACGTGGCTGGCCTTTCTCCCCATCCAGGTCTCAGTGTCTGGCCTAAGAAATTCCCGAATGGCTTTGATCAGCATCACGTCATGAGGAACTCCCATTGTTGGGCTTGATAAGAATTTGTTGTAAGAAGAAAACCTAACAAGGATCTAGGCACATGCTGAACAATTTACACACAATCCCATCCATCTTGAGGTTGGAGTAATAGTAGCACTTAGACACAGGCCAATGTCAAGAATTAAATGAATTAAGACACACTGAAGGCTTAGCTCAATGCCTGGCACATAGAAAGCATCCAATAAATAATAGTTCTTATTATTTTAAGTCCAAAGAGGTAGAGACAATTATGACCATTTTCAGATGAAAAAACCAAATTTCAGAGAGACAAAGTCACTTGGCCTATGTCACACAGCCAGCTGGTGGTCACGTTAGGATTTGAACCCATACTGCTCGGCTCCAGAACCTGTGCTTGTAACCAACCATTCCTTGTAGCTCCAGGTCAGAGAGACCTGGGTTGTCTCAAAGCCCCTCTCTGTTACTGAGTTGTGGCCTTGAGTAAGTAAATCCACCTCTCTAACCCTAGTTTTCTCCTCTTTAAAATGGGAGACTAACAGCCCCAACACCACAAGGCTAAGCCAGGTAAGATATATGGGTACCCAGCGCAGAGCCTGGAACATCACCACCACACCATCATCATCATTATCCACGTGATTGTTGGCAGTGGGTCCATCTGAGAAGCACATGGCTCCAGCCCCAGCCCAGCTTGCGCCAGTGGCCCATTTTCCCCTTTGCAGCCCCTTGGCTCTACCACGACAGCCATGCCCGGAGACCTCCAAGCTGTCCCTGGTTGCCGGGTGAGCTGGCAGCAGACACAGCAGCACCCCAGAGGCCTTTCCGAGGAGAGGAGCCCGAGGGAGCAAAACCCCTTACTTGTCCAGCTTGGCGTCGATCATGAGCTTATCGTTCTCCACGGAAAACATGGCCAAGAGGTCTGTGTCCTGGAGGAAAGGGGAGGAGAATGAAACGTCACCGCTGTCGCACTCTGGCCATGGCTGGCTGAGCGCTCGCTGCGTGTCGGGCACTGGCTAGGTGCTTCGTCAACACTGACCACGAGAACAGTGGTTCCCTGGGGTTGGGGTCAGACCTTTTATAAATCAAGACCCCCAATAGTGTTCACCATGTAATGGGTTTTCCCCATCTCTGGAGGGAAGGAGTTGGCAATCGTAAGTTGTCTGCATTAACTGTTGTTCGCAAGTAGGTAACAGCAAGCAGGGAACATCACTCAGAAAGACAGCTGTCGCGAGAAGCTGATGGTTGGCAGGGGAGTGTTTACCAAGTTTCTCTGGGCTGTCTCAGAGCAGGTGGGAGTGGCCTGTAGCCTGGGAGACCTGCTTCAGATGAGCCATTGAAGATGGGATTGGGTATCATCACCGTCAATCATAACTGCCCTGCCCCACCAAGAAGGCACACAAGGTCTAGACTTGTCCTCCTCTCCAAGCAGAAGCCTTGTTGGAGGAGGATCCCTCTTTGCTTCCCTGCCCTCCCATCCCCCTCCCTGCAAATAAAATAAAACAAGTTGATCTTATGAAAAAAAAAAAAAAGACACTCCCAGCACATTCAGGTGATGTTATTAGCAGGTGACATCAGTGATGTTATTCATAATAACTGGGACGACGGAGAAAAAACAGGGGGTCTGGATGTATAGGGCAGGGACCTACACAAGCATGGGAAATCATCCTGCAGCAACCGCGTTTGAGCTGAGGCCTGAAGGATGTGTAGGATTTGGCCAGACGGAAAAGAGGGTGCGAGGGTGATGGAGGCAGTGGGAAGAGCATGAGCAGAAGTGCTGGGGCAGGAAGGAAGCTGGCAGAGGAACAGGGAGAAGGCCGGAGAGCGAGGAGTGAGAGGGCTTCTGCAGGCTGGAGTAGGGATGGGGCCAGAACAGGCAGGGCTAGTGGGCTGGAGAGGAGTCAGGGCTGTGTCCTGGGGGCAGAGGAGTCACAGCAGGGTTGTGAGCCAGATGAAATGTTTGGGCTATTGATGGAAAAAAAAATCTCTGCACAGCACGGACTAGTCAAAAAGGGACTGGATCAGGGGCAGCCCTCTCCACTCCCGGGTGAGAATCAGCCCTTTTAATCTCGTATCTGTCAATGCCACAATGCCCAGAGTGGACTCCACACATGCTTCAGGTGAGAACACCCACTTCCCAGAGAAGAGGTGGCTCATTTTGTCTCCGGCCCTGGGAGGAGAGATTAGGCAGATACAGCAGATGGGACAGAAGCCTAAGTGTCTGAGCCTAAAGATTTAACCATGGAACGGGAACTGGCACTCCGTACAACTTAACACACTCCTTCCACAAATATTTACTGAGCACCTACTATGTGCCGGATCCTGTGCTAAGCTCTGGGGATCCCTAAGGGAATAAGACACTTTGTGTCTCTGCCTAGTAAAGAACTAACAAACAAATGCATTTAATAATGTCACATTAAGGCTGTGAGCAAAGTAAAGCAAGGGAGGCAGAGGGAGAGGTGGAGGTATTTGAGAAAGGGGGTCTGGGAAGACCTCTCTGAGGAGGTGACATCTGAGCAGAGATCTAATGGAAGTGAGGGATGGGCCACGCAGATGTCTGGGGGAAGAGCATTCCAGGCAGAGGGAAGAGCATGGGCAAAGGCCTGGGTGGGACCATGCCTGGCATGTTGGGGGGACACCGAGGAGCTGAGAGGTGACCTCGGGATGCTTTGGAAGGATTTTGTGGACCACTGTTAGGGCATTGGCTTTTGTTTCGGGTTTGAGAGAGGAATAATGTGATTTTAAGAGGATTCCCTCTATAAAATAACTGGAAAACGTTGTGTTTGTCTCTTTCCCCTGCTAGGTACTAGGTACCAAGGACAAGAAAGCCAGAACCATCTGTCTTGTTTCCCTTTTCTCCAGCATCTTGTAGAAAACGTAACACATAGCAGATGCTCAATAAATCTTGCTGAACAAGTGACCACAGGCTACTTTGCCACACGCTATGATGTACAACCTGTGAGAATAACAGCAACACTTCTGGGCCCTCAGGGTATCTCAGGTGCTTCTCTGCATCTCATTGATGCCCTGGCGCCGTCCCCACGTGGTGCAGGAGAAAATCAAGCATAGAGAGGGGAGTGACTTACCCCAGATCACCCAGCTAAAAGTGCTAAAGACTGGTTTTGAACCAGATCATCTGGACCCCAAGCCAGATTCGTTGTCACGGTGGTAGGGCCCATGGGGATTTGAAGGAGTCTTCGGACTCCGAAAGACCTCGTGACAACACCCCTGACTCACCACATCGAGGAGGCAGATGGTGGTCTCGACGTCATTGGGCTGGGAGACCATGATCTCGGCAGTGGCAAACACCTTCACCAGCGCCTTGTCCTTCTGCAGCGTCACTGAAGGTGGGTTGGGCACCTGGATCCTGATAGTGAGGGGGCGGGACTCGGGATACTGCTGGAACACCTGTTGGGGGCAGCGGGCTGGGGTGAGTGGGGCCCTGGGTGGTGGGGTGGCTCAGGGAGTCTAAATACACAGCAAGGGGTCCCACATTCGATCCCTCCAGACCCAACTACCTTGCTTGAGTCCCAAGAACCACATGGAAAGCTTCCAATCACTGTGGGGTTTGGACCAGGGGCTGCCTTCTCCAAGCCTCTCACACAGGGTTATCGTGAGAATTCAATGTGATCATGTCAGCAAAAGCTTCAGACTCAATGCCTGACACGTGGAAATGCTCAAAACCTGGTACTTAGTGAGATGGGGTCCTGGGGTGGGGGTGGGGGCACTGGGCCCAGTGCTGGACATTCCTACTCTCATTGAATCATCATAACAACTCCATAGGGTATTTTCCCTTCATGTTACAGATGAGAAAACTGAGGCTCAGAGGGAAACCTGAAGCAAATTTTCCAAGGCCACCTGGAGAACTGAGAGTCTAGGCCAGGTCTGTGTGACTCTGAAGCCCAGGACCTCTCTCCCCTCCGGCTGAATTCGGAATGCCTCACAGTGAAGTGCAGAGCAAGGCATAGCTTGCCCACCCACCAGATCTCCTGGGGTCTCTGGAGACCCACAGTGGGGGTGGGGGGTGGGATCTGAGCCAGTTTGCTGCAAATTGATTCTCTCAAAGTAAATTTACTAAAGGGGCAATTCATCAAATGACCAGCTTCCCTTATTTGCTAAATAACGGATTTACCAAAAAAATTATTTTCAGGAACGCTCTTCTTGAATATATTAAATGAGCATAAATAAATGAGAAAAAACCCCACAAAATTACTTAAAAAAAAAACAATTTAAATGGAAACTTTTCCATATGAGGTGTGGGTCCTAGTCCTAAGAAGACCCTCTTCACTTTCTTGAACACCTTCAAGGTGAATCTGTTTTGGACAAGCTCTTGGTCTGTCAGCAAGCTCTTGGTGGATTCGCCTTTTGGCAAATTGGCTTTCAACAAATCAATGATTTTGTAGTTTGGCTTTGCACAAAAAGATTTTCAGGATACTTCCCCAAAGGGGCCTGCCTTCCCAACCACCTCCACCCCTACATGCAGAAACTCCAAGAATTAGTAACACTGCCTTCACAGGGACTCTGAGAGTTCACCGTGAATTCTGTCTCCACAGCAACAGGGGACCCAGGATGCTCATCCTAGCTCTGTTCAAACCTCTCCTGGTGACTCTGCCCCAACCTAGGTCTCCAGGAGACATCCCTCTGTGTCTCGCCTGCGTCCCCCTACGCAGACCCAGCCCCGTATGGAGGCCCCTGCTCTGGCTCAGCCGTGCTGCTGCCATGTTGGGTGATCTCTCTGAGCCTGTTTCCCCACCTGGAAACTGGGTTGCTGGTCCCTTCTGACTTCATGGATGAGGGGAGGACTAGAACCAAATGAAAGGGTGGATTCTTAAAAACTTTCATGAACCAAAAAGTTCAGTGCACATAAGAAGTGTTCCAATAACCATAAGTAAAACAAAAGGACAACCTACGGAATGGGAGAAAACTTTTGCAAATGAAACCGACAAAGGCTTGATCTCCAGAATAGATAAGCAGCTCATATGACTTAATAAGAAAAAAACAAACAACCCAATCCACAAATGGGCAGAAGACCTAAACAAGCAATTCTCCAAGGAAGACATACAAATGATCAACAGGCACATGAAAAAATGCTCAATATCACTAATTATCAGAGAAATGCAAATCAAAACTACAATGAGCTATCACCTCACACCAGTCAGAATGGCTATCATTCAAAATGACAAATGCTGGAGACGCTGTAGAGAAAAGGGAACCCTTCTATACTGCTGGTGGGAATGCAGTTTGGTGCAGCCACTGTGGAAAACAGTATGGAGATTCCTCAAAAGACTAGGAATAGACTTACCATATGACCCAGGAATCCCGCTCCTGGGCATATATCCAGAAGGAACCCTACTTCAAAATGACACCTGCACCCCAATGTTCATAGCAGCACTATTTACAATAGCCAAGACACGGAAACAATCTAAATGTCCATCAACAGGTGACTGGATAAAGAAGAGGTGGTATATTTATGCAATGGAATACTACTCAGCCATAAAAACCGACAACACAACGCCATTTGCAGCAACATGGATGTTGCTGGAGAATGTCATTCTAAGTGAAGTAAGCAAGAAAGAGAAAGAAAAATATCATATGAGATCACTCATATGCAGAATCTAAAAAAACATAAATACTAAACAGAAAAAGACTCATAGACATAGAATACAAACTTGTAGTTGCCAGGGGGATGGGGGGTGGGAAGGGACAGACTGGGATTTCAAAATGTAGAATAGATAAACAAGACTGTACTGTGTACCACAGGGAAATATATACAGGATCTTGTGGTGGCTCACAGCAAAAGAGAATGTGACGATGAATGTATGTATGTTCATGTATAACTGAAAAATTGTGCTCTACACTGGAATTTGACACAACATTGTAAAATGACTATAACTCAATTAAAAATGTTAAAAAAAAAAAGTAGTCCAATAAATAAAAGGTCCAGCTAATTGAGGATCCACCTGCCCCCCTGGAGCTGCCGCAGTTCACATTAGTAATTGTGCCCCGCCATTCACCTTTTAACCACATGAGGGCGATAGTGACCATTTGTTGAGTTTGGTCTCATTTCCCGCCTCCTTTGAACTCAACCCAGAACCAGACAGCACAGGTAGAAAGGAGATGAAAAATGTCTCACGTGGCTGTAAATTAAACCAGTCCTTTGCAGCTGTGTGATGCTTTCTACATAGGAAGCTCTTTGCTGCCATGTGTAACATAAAAGGCCTGGGAGCAGAGCTGGGACAAGAACTGGGATCAGAAAGGCCTTCGTTCCAACGATGTGTGGCCGCTAAGCCAGCAAGAGTGCAGTTGCTCTTTTTTTTTTTTAATTCAAGAATTTGTCGCTATTAACAAGAACAAAAATAGTTAACACTTCTTCAACACCTACCCTGGGCCTAGGTTCAAATCCTAGGTCCACAGCCACCCTGTGAGGTGAGCATGTTTGCCCCTGTTTCCCAGATGAGAAAACTGAGGCTCAGAGAGGTCACTTGCCTAAGGGAGTGAGGTTGGGATGTGCTGAGCTGGAATTCAAATTCTCATCTGTCTACTCCAAAAATATGGCTCTTTCCCTCTAGGCCTCCAGGTACCCACAGGTGCCCTGTGTCCGCATCTTTACATGCTTTATCACCTTCATCTCCTTCACCCTCCTGGATGAATGTGTGGAATAGGTATGAGCATCCTTTCTTAACAGAGGAGGAAACTAAAGTTCAGAGATGTTAAGATTCTTGCCTAAAGACACACAGCAAGGAAGTGGCCAGGCTGGGATTAGACCCGTGCAGGCCAGTCCCCTGCTAGAGCTCAGGTTCTCTCCACCTCAACCCTCTGTGTCCTCCTCTCACAGGGGCCTGGGATCCAAGCCTCTGTCACTGTACTCCCAAGGTGGGAGTCGGGGGTGGAGCACCCCACCTGAGTGCTGAGAGTCTTCCCTTCCCACCCAGATTCTGGGACAGCTAGAGGGAGTGTGAGGCTGAGGACAAGGGGAGGCATCAGCCTTCCGTACCTTGGGAATCAGGGCTCCCAGTGTGGACGTGGTGAGTGGAGGAAGCTCTTCAAACTGCAGGAAAAGAAGAAGGGTTATGTGAGTCCCTGAGGCTATGGAGACAGACAGGATTTTCTAACAGTGGTTTAACTCCTACACCCTCTCAGACAACCCCTGGGAGCATCTCCTCCTCCTTAAAGACTCCTAGGGAGGCCTTGCCTGTCTAACGGTTGCCACCACAGTAGCCATTTTGTGGTAAAGTGGACTGGCCAGCCACTTAAGCTTACCAGACAGGACTTTTAGAGCAGGAGGCAAGACCTGAGACCTTCTCCTCTAAAAATGTGATTCTTTATTAAGTCAAGGTGAGCATCAGCGTATCCATGTGCGTAACCCAGGGACCATTAAATGCATGACTCTGCTGTATACCTGGACTACCTGTACTAATATTTACCTAATTTCTTCTTTAAGTGACTTACTTTTTAAAATATCAAATACTAAAAAGTGGGAAGCCAGTACCACTTGGCAGAAAGAGATGGCAGCTGTAAAACCAAATGCAATAAGAACAAAACAATGACATGACATTCTGCATGGATATTGTTGTCTGGGGGGGTTGGGGTGTGGGTCTGTTCTCTCTGAGTTTAAGAAGATGCCTAAAAGTTTAAGAGAGGCTTACGATACACTGGCACCAAAAGGAGACTATGCTCCAGGTAGAATCAAGGTTGACATAATGTGTATGATTTTTTTGGAGAGCGTCTTGTTTTTATGAGATACACACTGAAGTTTATAGAGTGAAATGTCATGAAATCTCCAAAAACTCAAATTGTTCAAAAACAGATGAATGGATGGATAAGACAGGCGGTTAGGTGGATGGATGGATGGATGGACAGATGGATGAACAGATAGATATGATACAAATGCAGCAAAATAGTAACTGGTGAAACTAGGTGAATGATATTATGACATTAATTATACTCTTTTGCAACTTTTATGAAGGCTTGACAGTTTTTGAAAAATTTGGAGAGAAAATGACTCTGGAACATAGCTAACGGTGATATTTTATTCTTGTGCTCCTAATAATTACTTAGCATCAGTGTTTACCAAGTAAAAAGATTCGAAACATTTATTTTGAGATACAGATATATGGATTATATTATGCTTTTAAAAAAGGATTGGAATAAAATTATATTGAGTAAAATAGGGATCAACTTTTTGATGTCACGTAGTGGCATGTCTGTGAATCACCTACCACCCTCCCAGACAGCACACTTTGGTAAACGCTGACATAATCGATACCCTGAACTGGAGATAAGTATCTGCAGTTTTCGTGTTAGAGCCATTTCCCCAAGGCCATGGGAGCTAGGGAGGATCAACGGGGAGCAGCGTGCTGCCCGCCCAGCCCACCCCGCGGGCCTGACTCACCATGCCGTCGGTGATGTCAATATCCAGTGCCCTTTGCTTCTGCAGGAGAGTCAGCACTGAGCCCAGAAAGTTGGCAGAAATGGCCAGTTGGGAGTTGGTGTTGTCACCCATGGGGGGCAATTCTGGCATTTGCCTGGGGGCCACGGCTGGCCGCCCCAGGGGATAGTCAATGAGATCTCCTCCGGCCTCCCCAACCAGGGTCTGGGGAAGCAGAGAGGAAAGGGGTCACAGGGAGAGGTGCAGGGAGAAGAGTGGAGAAGGGAGGCTGAAGGCTGGGGTGAGGCCCTGCATCTGCCTCCAGGCAGGATTCCTTGGTTAAACCCACTGGGTCTTAGTGACTCTTTGGTTTGTGGCCCTCATAAATTCACTTTGTGATGGGATGGCATCTCTTGTAGTTCCCACGCAGTGACAACTTATAATTAAGCCACAACATAGCACCGTGTATTTGAAATACATGTATGACATAGAGTCTGCTCTGCTCAGCCCTGCTATAACCAGTTAGCAAGTTTTTCGCCAAGCAATACACACTGGAGCACCTACTCTTGAAAGACCAGACTACTCTCCATAGCCTACAAGGCATTATGGGGTCTGCCCTGGAACTTCTGCCCCTCAACACCCCGCCTTCTGCGGTGCAGCCCCCAGGACCTTGTCCATCCCTGCCCCCACCTCAGCACTCCCACCGTGGTGGCTTCCCACATGCTGTTCTCTCCCCCACACTCTTCTTTGTTACATCCCACTCATCTGGCTAGCCTCAGCTCAAGTGTCACCTCCACCAGGAAGCCCTCTGTGACCTCCCCAGGCCTGCTTTAGGCTCTGATGGCCTGGGAATCTCTTTCACAGCACTCATGAGCTCTAGTTGTACATTGGTTTAAACAGTTCTTGGATGGCCTGTCCCCTCCAATAGGCTGCCAGCTCCATCAGGCCAGAGCTCTTGTCATGTTCACTACTGCACCTCCAGCCCCAGCCCAGAGACTGGCTGGTAACTGATAAATATCTCATGAATAACTCTGTGTTTATGAATATACCAGGAGTGCGTAGATATGTGCGCACAGGTGTGTGTGTGCATGAGGGTTTGGGTGTGTACCCGTAGCTCTGTGTCTGATGGAGCAGGTGAGGAGACACTCACGTTCGTGCAGCCCAGGGGAGATATGTGTGCGTGTGCGTTCGTGCATAGTTAGGAGCCATTCAGCTGGCAGCCACCAGATGCCACCAGCTCACAAGAGCTGGTTCCAGGCATCTCTTCTCAACACCACGTTTAGTGAATCATGTTAGTAGCTTGAAATTGGCCATGGTGGGAGTCCTTATACCATGGAAATCAGCAAAACACTACAAATCAGGACTTTTAAAAATAAATCATGAAAAGCCCATTGTTAATGCTTACCAGCATGCAATTAGCCAGATTCATTTCTGCAGCAAACCCAAGCCTACAACAGCAGCTCTAGTAGCTAGAAGCCAGATTGCCTGGTTCAGATCCCAGGTTCACATTTATTAGCTGTGTGACCTTTGGCAAGTGGCTTACCCTCTCTGTGCCTCAATTTCCTCAATAAAAGTGCTTACCTCATACGATTAATCTACAGAAAGCACTGAGATATGCCCGGCATATAGTAAGCACTCGATAAGTGTTGGCTGCGATTGGATTTTCCAACATGACTCCTAGAAGGTCCTCATCTAATCAGGAAAGGGTCCTGTTCAAATGCTGCTTCCCAGGCACTCAGCAGCAGCCTGGGGGACTCTCACAGCTCTGCCCGTGAGGAGAGGGCCACGTCCCCAAGCCCCAAAGCCCAGGCACTCACATTGAGGTCCAGCTCCAGGAATTCCCCAGTCACAAGCGGGAGGCTGGAGAAGGTATACTGGACGCTTCCTAATATCCCCAGAGGAATCAGAGCTGCAGACAAAAGTGGAGGTCACAGGAAGGTCCCCTTCACCAACCCAGACGCCCTCTTTGTGCCCCGAGAAGGGTGGGGTGATGGGGCTCCAGTTCCAGACACCATGGAAAGAGTAAAAATTCTGGGTTCGAATCCCAGCTTTGCCTCTTCCTTGCTGTGTGATCTCAGTCAAGACACTGTGCCTCTCTGAATCTGTTTCCTCCTTTATAAAATAGGCTTAGTAGAACTCCTTAGACTGTACTGGGGGGCCAAAGAGATGGTGGATATTGATAAGCTTTGTAAACTGTGAAGTGCTGTACACCAGGGAAGAAGTCTTAGGGTTCTACAACAGGAGGCTTAACTGAATCTGGCATTTCCCTGACTGCTTATGAGGAACAACCCCACCTCCTGGACTATTCCTCTCTTGTTCCTGGACACAAAGGGAGAGAATTTTACCTGTCTGGGAAAGCCATCCTCAAACTACCTAGAGTCCCAGAGAAATAGGAGCACCATCCCAGAGGGCTGCCCTATACAGCTGTCGAGGCTGTGCACTGCACAACTCAGTGCCACCATTGTGCTGTGGTCTGCTTAAAAAGAGGTCCCTGGAATTATGGAGTGCACAACTGCACAACTACGTGGAGCAGGCTTGCCTCAGGGGATGTTCACTCAGAAATTTTGGATTAAGGGCTGGTGATGGAGCATGATTCTAGAGTCTCCATGGCGTCTGTTACTTGCCAATCTATTACTATTCACTCTCCAATTTCTCTGGGTGGTTGAAGCCAACTCCCCCATTTAGAGATGAGGCAACTGGGAAGAGTCTCTCCAAGTCCACATGCTGCCAGGGCAGAGCCAGGGCTTGAATCCAGCCTCCTGACTCCCAGTCCAGAGCCATAGTGCCCTGGGGTCCAAGAGGTCCCTCTGGGACTTGGGGGGATGTTTGGGGACAAGAGAAAAGGCCAGGTATCCCCCTCTCTCCTGGCATCAGTCACACAGCACTCCACCACACTGGGCTCTCCTCCCAGGCACTGCTGTGTCCCCAGTGACTTCTGCGGGCTGGGCCCAGATCAGGTGCTAGTAGACAGTGGCTGAATGAAGCAAGGCAAGAAGGACTTACAGTCCACGAGACCCAGCTGGTCGTTGACAAGACCCAGCACCACGTCCACAATGGGGCAGAGCTATAAAGGAGAGAGGTCACTGAGTTCCGGTGTTGTGCAGTAGTTGGGGAGGAGGATGTGCACAGTAACAATAGCCAATGTTTACTGACTGCATCCCTGTGCTTGGCACTGTCCTCCCCACAGCCCTATGGGGAAGGCTGTCTCACAATTCCCATTTTACAGATGGGAAAACTGAGACTCAGGGGGTGATATGAGATGTCACATAGCTTGGAAGTGCCGGAACTGGGATTCAAGCCCAGAACTGTGATTCTCAAGCTTCACCTCCTTGTCTCGCCCCCAGTCTGCCTCCCCACATTCTTCAGGGCCCTTCCCAGACTCCCCACAACATGTCCCAGCCCCCTGGCTCACTCCATCCCTCTGGGTCACCCGCATACCCCCAGGGATGGAGGCCAGTCTGTGGCCCCTCTGTCTCAGGAAAGTCTGTGCTCCCCACTCCCCATCCCAGGATGGGTTCTTACCAAGTCCGGGAGGACATTGGCCAGGACTCGGTTCACTAAGTTGTCCACGAGGTTGGGGAGGAGCCTGGGGAGAGAGGAATGGGACGAGGAGGCTCACCAAGCTTGTCTACACTCGGGGCCCTAGTCCAGGAACTGCTGGAACAGTGGGAGCCCTGGGGTGCTGGAAAATCATTCTGAAGGATAGAAGGGCAGTGTACATTGGCCCTAGACATGGCTGGACAGGCTACCCAGGCAAATTGCTTGGCTTTTCATTCATTCATTCACTCATTCATCTATTCATTCATTCAATCAACAAACAAGCAAATGCTCTTTGAGATCTCCAGAGGGCCAGGCCCAGGCTGGGGTGTTTCTGATTTTTAACTGCAAATGTCATTCCCTCCTGCACATCTGTCCCTCTAATGGGCTTCTGCTGCAGCTTTGCATAATCTTCCTGAAGGGAAAACAAGCACCTAGCACAGTATCTGGCGCAAAGTCAGTGCTCAGTAAATGTTTGTGGAAGGGAGGGAAGAAGAGATACTGGTCCACAAGGGAAAATGAGTTATTGGTGCTGAAAAGATTAGGAAATATGACCCATTCTACAGACAAGGAAACTGAGGTCCAGAGAAGTGACCCAGAGCAAGTTCTAAGTGCATCACCCAGCTCTAAACTGACACTCCTAACCAGCTAGTGAAGGAAGGAAAGAGATTATTGGTGCATAGACAAGACATATAAATGGGCGGACGGACAGACTTGTAATGCAGGTATTTGTTTCCCGAGGCTCTGTAGTGATGAGAATATGAGGGAAACATGGCTATCCTAACACAAAAGTATCACTGACAGCCTGACCCCTTGCAAATCGGTCCACCTCTGCCTTGTCTGTGCACCCCACCCCCACCCCCAGGATGTAGCTGACTGTCTCATGCTGTGCAAAGCAAAGAATTTCTTCAGATACAGTCCAAATTAGGTCATTTCTCCCAAGGTTACTATGCATTATGGTCTCCACTGTAAGTGGATTCACCTTAAGGGGCCCTGTCTTGGTTCTAATTCTCCTTGGATGAGAAGGCCTGTGAGAATGCACACGCATGTTTACCCAAGTGTGTGTGCACGTGCACATGTGTGTTGGGGGATAGTCTGAAGTTAATCTGTGTATATTCAGGGCACAGTCTGTTTCCTCCAGGGAAGTTATGCAACAGACACATTGGCTCACATGTAAAAGGACATATGTAAGAGGCTATTCATTGCAACCTCATTTGTTACAGCAGATTAGACAATGTTCACCAATAAGGGGATAGGGCAAATAAACGACTGTCCATCCAGACAGTGGAGTATTATGCAGCTGTGAAAAGGAAAACAAAAAGACACTCTGTGTTTCGTACAGAAAATTCTTCCAATAGATGAATGGTGAGAGAGAAGTGCAAAATGATGTTTATAGTATGTGCCCATTTGTGTTAAAATGAGGATGGGGAAAGAATCTACATTCCTCTTTGCTTCATTTGTGCAAAGATATCGGAAGGAGAATTGAGAAACCACCATGGTGAGCTCGATGGGATGGGGCGATGGGAGGCAGGGTGGGAAGGATCTGTGCCTTTTTATCATTTTATATTTTTGAACCATGTACTATCCGATAGATTTCCTCATGAAAATATGAATTAAGGACCTGTGAGGTTTCTGTATTTCTCTCCCCCTCCTCACCAGAACACCAGGAGCTGATTTCTCTGCCTCCGCCATCCTGGGGCAGAAACAAAGACTCAGAGAAGTCCACATGGATCAGAAATTTGGGTTTCTCATTGTACAGTGAATTTCTCTGATTCCTCAGTTTAGACGAGATGCGGGCTGGGGGGATTGGGCCAAGAAATTGGTAAGACAGGAGGGGAAGGAGTAGGGGCCTCAAAGCAGAACAAACATCTCTCAGGATGCGGGTCAGGGAGTGAAGAGAAAGGGACTTAGCTCTGAACTGCCCTGATGCGCCCACGTCTAGACCATCACCTGGACCTCCCTGGAGTGAGGGTGTGGACTTGGCCACTTTGTGGGGAGTGTGTAATAGAAAAAACTCACCACCTGACCAAGGTCATATTGAACAGAATCATTTGGGAAGTTTCCCTGGGAGTTGGGGCACAAATGGACACAAAACCCCATGAGGCATGTTTTCATAAACTCTTTAAATGTGCCAGATTCTTCACTAAGTATTTTACATTCATTATCTTAATTCCAAAGGGGAAGAAATTACCCCCATTTCACAGATAAAGAAAGTGGAGCTCACAGAGGGCGACAGAGTTGCCTGAAGTCACACAGCAAGGGACAGTGAAGCTGAAGAGATCTGAACCCCAGGCTGCTTCCAGATCTTCTGCTCTTAGCCACATGGTTTGCCCAAGACAGACCACTCCACCATCCCCAAAGGCATTCCCCCTGCTCACTGGTACTCACCCTCGCAGCAGCTTGACTTTGATGCCCCCGAGGAGCGTGTCACATCGCTCGATGACCAGCCGTGGGTAACCCGTGCGGTCCATGGTCAGCCGGACCTTCGCTGTGATGTTCACCTCCACTGCGATGTCCAGGAAGCCGATAAGACTGGAGGAGATCACGGGGCCAGGGAGGCAGTGAGTCAACCCCCAACCACTACCTCACCCCTTGGGCTTTGCCCTGGCTGTCCCTGCTATCTGCTGTGCTGCTTTCTCCTCTCCAGGGGTCCCAAACCAGAAGGTTTCCCCAGTCCCTCAAGTTATCTATAAATGAATCTATCTCCCCTTAGTCTACGAGAGCTTCAAAGGCTGGAAACAGGCCAATAAATGAACTCCATGTATAAATTCTGGTTTGCAAGGTGACCACCCAATCACCTAGCTTTGGAGATATGACCTCGTCCCATGGCGATAAACTGATGCAAAACTCCACCCTCTGAGGGCCTCTAATGAGCGCCAACCACGTGGCAGGCACTATTCAGGGAGGCTTTTGCTCACCTTCCCTCACTGTGGCCGCAGCCACCTTATCATGCTCATTGCAGGTGAAGACACTCAGGCTCAGTGACATTAGGGGACTGGCCCAAGGTCATGCAGATTAAAAGAGAGTCAGGATTCGAATCCAGGCTGTCCCCTGACTCTAGCCTTCCAGATCTTAACATCCACACAGGCTGCCTTCACTGCTGACTGCTCAGGAGATGACCTGAGTCCAAAGGTATAAGCCATGCGTGAGCTGGTGAAGCATTAGGTCTTTTAGTCCCCGCATTATGGACAAAGAGGGGAGATGACCTGCCCAAGATCTCCCAGCCAAGATGTGACCGGGATCCCCCAGGGCCAAGGGCACACACCTCTTCCCGTTGATGGCCACGCGGGTGTACAAGCTCACGTAGACGCCCACACCAGGCAGGAGGCGCACGGACACCCGAGGGAGGGTCAGCTCCACGATGCGCAGCCTGCGTGGTGGGGCGAGAGCGGTGAGAGTCAGCCACCACCACTGCCTGCCACCCCACTCTCCTGGGACCGCCCTCCCTACACCTGCCTCTTCTTTGCCCCATTCATTCCTCCTGACTCTAAAAAGACCTGTGGTTCTAAAAACACAGAGAAGTTAAAGGCAACAAAATGCCATGACCCTAAATTCCCACTGCCTGGAGACCCACTGTTTACAGTTCCATGTATTTCCTTTGAATTTTTTTTTTCACGTAAAGATGCTATTTCTTCTGCCTGTTCCTGCCCTTCTTTGCCCAGTTCCCTCCTACACATTCTTTAGATTTCAGCTCCAGGTCCTCTTCCTCCAGGAAGCCTCCTCTTATCTCCCCACTATACACATCCTCATTTCTCCATTATCTTCTTACCACTGTTGTAATTGTATGATTATTTCCAGGCTTCTTTGTCAAAGCCATATACCCCACCAGCCTGCAAGCTCTATGAGGACATGTCTTTTCTTGGCTAACCATGAGGTTGTGTCCCTAGTGCCAACATAGCGGCCCACACATAGTACGTGTTCTAAGTACTGAATCAAATAGTGAACCTGAGGAGGAGGCTGGGCATAATTGAAATTATAATAATGCATGTATGATTTTAAATCCTTGGGTTTTTTTCCTCCTAGACCATATTACTATGACCTTTCTAAAGATGAAAAAACTGAGACTCAGAGAGGAAAAGAATGGCCCAAAGTCATACACTAATATAAAAAGTTGAGCTGGGATTCAAATTCAGAACTGTTTATTGACCAGACCCCAAACCATACAACTTGGGATTCAAGATGTCCAGTCCTAGAGCCAAGCCCTAAAGTCTACGGAGTTCTGAAGACCCTCCCTTTTCCAAATACTGGCCTCTGGGGGTGATCTGTCCTGGCTGAAGGTGCTCAGGGAGCTTGACAGGGAGAGCCTGGCCCCTCCTTACCCCGTGATGCCCTGCACGGTGCTGAGGATGCCGCCCTCGCCGAGCACGCCCAGGACACCTCCTCCTCCGAGAAGTCCTCCGTCACCAAGGAGACCACCTCCGCCGAGCAGACCACCTTGGCCCGCTAGGATGCCATCAGCTGCCAGCATGCCCCCAGTGCCCAGCAAACCACCTGGGCCCAGTGCCCCAGTGGCTACACCGGGTGGGATCTCTCCTGGCTGCAGCTCCCCTCGGTGAAGTCTGCCCACGGTTGCCACACCTTCAGCTGACCTGTACCGCCTGTGGTCCCTGTGGCTGCCATATGCATTCTCAGCATGGCGGTAGTTGCTGTTTCGGAGGTCCCTGGTGCTTCCATCAGACTCAAGGATCTCCCCGTATCGGTATTTGCCCCCCAGCTGAGCGGTGTTGTCGTTAGCCTCAATGCGACCATACTTGTAATTACCACCAAGCTGCTTGCCATTGGTATACTTTGGGGGTGGTTCTCGGACATGGAAGTCATTGTAGGGAACGCCACCGACACCTCGGGAGATTTCAGCTCGTCTGTAGTCATCATAATGGTGCCGGCCGCCACCCAAAAGACCGCCACCCAAGAGACCACCACCACTGCCACCCAGCAACCCACCACCACTGCCACTCCCACCACCCAGCAGTCCCCCACCACTGCCGCCCAGGAGCCCGCCACCACTGCTGCTACCGCCACCCAGTAACCCTCCTCCAACTCCACCCAACAGATCACCACCACTCCCTCCGCCCCCACCACCAAGCAGGCCCCCCAGAAGACCACCTCCCCCGCCACCTCCACTTCCACTTCCACCAAGCAGACCCCCTAGGAGAGGCCCACCACCATCACCACCAGCTTTACCCAAGGGCACCTCTCTCATGGCCGAGCGGAGAGCATCACTTTGCTGCAGGGTGCCCGAGATGGCTGCAGAGAAGAAGAGGTGTCAGGCAGGGGCTCCTCCGCTCCAGCCCCCACTTCGGAGCATTGCTCAACTCTCTGGGCCCCACTTTCCCCTTCTGTAAAATGCCAAGGTCGAACAAGAAGGTTCCTCCAGACCAACCCAGCCGTGACGTCCTGGTGAGCTCATTAGCTGCTGGCCTTGATCTGCTAGCACTTTATCTGGGTTTCGACAGCATTCAGCCAAACCTGGGTGAATCTTTCTCAGAATCCTCCCTTCCAAGGGCTCCACACTTCACAGCTTAAAAAACCTACTTCCTCGTGCACTACCCTAGCTGATTTTTGGGAAACAGTCAAGGCCAGAATTATTGTCCCCATTTGATGGATAAAGAAATGGAAGCCTGTTACATTTAAGAAATAAGACATAATTTTTTATTCTCATGATTGCCTTGGACTGGAAGTAGGGCAGGAAATGTGTCCTCGTTTGCCAGATGAGGTCCCAAGAATTGGAGGCAGGATTAATGACAGCTCCCACTTTTGAGGGATTTCTGTGAACCAGGAACTGTGCTAAGTTTTCAAAAGATTATCTTATTTAATTCTGATATCAATCCTCTGAGATGGGGACCACAATTACACCCTCTTTGCAGATGAGAAAACTGAGACTCAGAGAACTCACGTCATAGACTTAAGGTCACACAGTCAGTATCTAAACCCCAGGAAGCCTGACTTTAGGACCCAAGCTCTTAATCACTACTTTCTACTGCCTCAAGCATAAAGTCCCCAATGTGGTGTCGGGCACATAGCAGGTGCTCAGGAAATAGTAACCAAAGAAACTAAGACCCAGACAGAAGTCAGCCATCCACCCTATGTAAAATCTACCAGTGAGGAAAAGAGTCCTTGGGAACTTCAGAGTTGGCTGGGCTTCCCTACCCCATGCCACCCCTCACCCCCGGCAGGGCTGGACTCACCATTGCTCAGCACATCCTTGGTAACCCTGAGGACAGTGTTTGTCTCTTGGCGGATGCCACACACCGCTGCCACGGACAGAGCAGCCACACACCATGCCGTCCACATGATGACACTGCTTCTCTGCTAAGGAGACAGGGCATCATGTGGCCATGGCTGCGTGTCACCACCCTGGCCAGCAAGTGGAGTTAGCACCTCCACCCATACAACCAAGAGTCCTATCAAGACCCTGAGGCCCAGAGACAGGGGAAATGGACCCAAGATCACACAGTGAGGCAGGTCCAGAATTCCTGATACCACTTTCCAAGTTTTTCAAACTGCAATGAATCTGGAGGCACAGAGCAGACCCATTAACCAAAGTGTCTCACAGCATGGATGTTTTATTACTTCCTGAGATGAGAATTCCCAAATGGAGCCTTAGGAAGAGAGAGGAGTAATGAGGGTGCCAATGAAAATAGCAAATTACAAGGCAGACTCTGGGAAAATCTCTCCAGAGATTTCTGCAGAAATCTACTCATTTATTCACCCACCCACCCATCCTTCCATTCACCCATCCATTCATCCATCCATCTGTCCATTCATCCACTTATCAGCCATCCATTCTCCCCCTCTTATTCATCATCCATCCATCCATCCTTCTTCTCATCTCTCCATCATTCATCCATGATCCAACCAGTCATATATGATCCAGCAAGCCAGTCATATATATTCATTCATCTTTCCTTCCTTCCTCTCTCCCTCCCTCCCTTTTATCCACACATCCACACATCCACACATCCTTCCATCAGTCCATCCATCTATCAACACATTCATCTAGTCACACTTCCATGCAGCCAGCCAGCCAGCAAATACCTTTCCTCGCCTCTTTGGAGGAGATGGTTCTGCATCATGTGCTAAGATTAAGGGCTCTGGATCAGCGCTATCTGGGTTCTTAGGCAAGAGCTTGACCTTTTTGAACCCCCTGCTTCCTAGTCACCAGTACATCATGCCTGGACATAGCTGACACTCAATAAGCAGTAGCTATTGTTTGGGACTATTATTTCAGACCTCTAAGAAGTGGGTGTGAAGTATTATGAGATTGGAGGAGTGAAGGATGCATTTGGGGATGAGCAGGTCAACCTCTAGGAAACTTTGTTTTGCTGTCTCCATGCCTTCACCTACTTCCTTCGCTCCACCAGCCCAGTCTATCCACTCTCCAGCCTCAGAGAATCAGAGCAGGACATGGCCTCCCACCGGGGCCAAACTGTGAAATTACTGGCTTCAGGCCCCTCCATTTATGCACCCTCTTCCCTTTCCCCTGCCCCTACTTCTATCGAAGTTCACAAAGCCCCCAAGTTCTTTCCCCACTCCTATCTGCTCCCAGGAGAGTGTCAGAGGCACTCATTTATACTAGAACATTAAGGACTAATATGTGTAAGAGTCGGGTTTTTTTTTTTTTTTTCTGGCTTCCTCACTTCATCCTAATCTCACTGCCCAGAGAATTCTGTGTTCAAAGAGGGATCACCACCTCCAGTTAAAAAGACAGGCATCAATGGAGGGATTTCTGGTATCAACAAGCAGATGAGCGGTCTCAGGGACATAACAAAGGTTCCCAGCATCCCTGGGAAAGATGAGTGCAGCTCGGTTTAACCATGTAATTGGAGTGACTCAACCCCTTAGTTCATCCCTGAGAGGATCTCCTGATGCGCCCACATTACAGGCAAGATAACTGATGCTCAGAGAGGGGTCATCTAGGCAGGTCTCCATTCTGGGATATTCCTCATTGATTCCCCAGGTCTCAGCTGCCCCCTGCCCAGACACTCAAGAGGGAGGGATCTCCTTCTTACCCCCGGGAGGTCCCTGCAGCTCAGTCTTGAGAGGTCCTGTTCTCTGGGCCCTCTGCTTTTGGCTGAATCTGCTCACAGGTCAGCCTTATATAGCAGCTAGAGTCTGGTCCCAGACCCAGGGAGGGAAACACCGTGTAATTACAAGAGACCAGAATCCGAATCCAAATTTGCTCTGCAAATTGGGCGTTGAGACCCAAAACCACAAGAGTTTGCGGTTTGTGGCTAATTCTGAGAGCTGTGTTCAGCCCCGGATGGTGTCACATGAGCTGGGGTTTATCATCCCCTGGTCTGGGCAAATTCCTGGAGACCCTAGCTGGGCCCCTAGATGGGGGAGGTGGAAACACCTCCAGAAGCATCTAGTTTCCAGCTCTAAAGCAGGCACTGCACACTTCAGAGGGCCTGGGCAGACCGCACAGGCCTGGACTGGACTCAGCATCCAGCTGGCCCCGGTTCAGATCCTGTTCAACCCTGAACTCCCTGAGCCAGCCACTTCCCTCTTTTGTGCCTCTCATTATGTGTTTCCATCTGATAAATGGGTACAATACCTGTCTCACAGGGCTGATTTGAGGATTCAGGGAGGTGAATATGGATCTGACTCTTCAAACTTGGGGCAGGTGCAAAGAGAACAAGGCAATAGGCTTCTCTTGACCTGAAGAAGATTTTCTCCCAATATTTCATTATGAAATGTCCACCCATACAGTGAAGTTGAAAGAACTGTACAGCGAACACCCACGTACTTGTCACCTCACACCCACCAGCTACATCTCCCTTTAACATTGTTACACTTGCTTTATTGCATACCTATCCATCAACTAACCCATCTTTTTTAAAAACTGTCTTTCAAAATAAATTGTAGTTAACAGTGCATTCCTCTCAAAACATTTCAACTTGTAGGCCATTATGATTCTTTTCTTGAAATGTAAAATTTATAAACAGTGAAATGCACAAATGTTAAGTGTTTATTTGTTGAATTTTGACAATGTTATACAGCATGTAGCCCCAACCTGTATCTCAATATAGAGCATCTCCATCACCCCAGAATGTTTCATCCTGCCCTGTCCCAATCAGTGCCTACTCCCACGCCTCAGAGCAGCCACTGTCCCCTCCAAGACCTGCTGGGACCTTAGCCCAGAGCTCTGCCTCAGCTTTCAAGGCAGATCTGCCTTCCACACTCAGTACTGCTCCTCTGCTTACATGGTGCTGCTCATTCCTTTACCATCACCACTCCACCCACAGCCTCCCTGCCTCTGGGCCTTTGCACATGCAATCTCTGCCATAGAATACTCTTCTCCAGACTCCACTGGTCACATTAGTGCAGAAACGCCAGCTGCTCTGGAAAGCTTTCTGTGACAACCTCCAACTCCGACCCTTCCTCTGGACCACCCAGGGCCCTCTGAAGCCCACACTGAGATGATGGCATTCCTCTGGGCAAAGCAAGCCTGTGCCCCACTCCTAGCCCAGCATGGGCACAGATGCCAGTGTAGCAAATGAATGAATGAATGAATGCTCTTACTCTCCACATCAGTTGGAAAGTTCTCTGAGTCCTTCTCATTTCCCATCCCCCAGACCCAACCTAGGTCTGACCTCCACTTTTAACTGATGTCATCTCCTCCTTCCCCCACCAGGCTCACCTGAGAACTCCTCTGGGTGAGGGGGCATGTTTCTCTCCCCTCCGAGGCCTGCTTTCAAACCGGGCTGAGAATAAATGTGTGTTCTCCTGAACACCTTGGGAGTTGTGGGGCCCTGAAGGCAGGCACGGCTGATGTCAAGTCCTGCCAAACTCACCAGTGTCACCACTGGCCCCTGGGCAACCCCTCTCTGGGACTCAATTTCCCCATCTGCGATAGGTACACTGATGAGACAAGATTTGGAGCTGAACGCTGAGTTCGAATGTTGCTACCAGTTCTCGCCAAGCCTCTGGTTCTTTGGTTTTGACATGGTGAGCAGAGCAGCCTGTCCTCAAAAGGATGTTGTAAAGGTCACGTGACTTAATCATGTAAAGTGCTGAACACAGTAGGTGCTCAGTAGGTGGCATTTTTATCCCCATCATCCTGGGTCCCTGTTGGCTCTGTGTAGCAGTAAGTCTGTGAGAGTTGTGAGGGGAGTGGAGGTGGGAGGCGCTCTTGAGTCTAGGCCCTGGACCATCTTATCATCTGTGGAGTCTTCGCAGAAGGGCTCCAGGGCAGGGACCCCAAGAACCACACACACTTGTATTCCCACATCCCATTTGCCCTCTCAGCCCTGGAAAGTTCTCCTCCAGGGCCTCAGTCTGCCCATCTGAGAAATGGGCATAATCGTACTTCCCCAGCAGGGTTTTGAAGATTACAGAGGAAACATGTGGAATGTGCCTGGAACTTTATGGGGGCTCAGTAATCCCCCTTTTTGGCTCCCAATTGCCTGGTACTTAGTGTGACATAAATGCTTGTGAAACAAAAATATTACCTTTTTAAATTGAAATACAATGCAAAGAAGACAACTGTGCCTTCCCCACTGGCCCCTCTCCAACACTGGGGGGTCAGGGATCAACGACCACTGTGAACTGTAGAGGGCGGTGCACACACGAAGGTCAGTCACCAAGGCTCTGTCCCTGTCCTTTGTATTGAGACCAGCCAGGCCCTGCTGGCCATAAGACTGGCCTGCCCACTTCGGCCCCAAGAGGATTAGTGTAGCTCTGGCGCCAGGGAGATCACCTGGGCTTAGCGTCCAAAAGGCACCTTTGTCTGGCACTGGCGGGACCAGGCCCTGGGAGGTGACCCACTCCGAAGGTGATTCAGCCAGGCCAGGGGTCATGTGAGGGGCTCATGCAGGGAGCTGTCAGGACCAGGAAACAGAACCAGCCCCACTATTCAGCCCTTGTCCTTCTCATGAACTATCAGCTCACAGGCCTGCAGGGGGGCTGCCAAGGGAGGGGGTTCCTGCATGTCTTGTTCTATCGCCCATTTTTAAGTATGGAGGTTCAGAGCCTGGACCTGGGTCAAGAGTCAGGGGGCCTGGCTTCAAGTCCTAACTTCATCACTTCCTAGCTATGTGGCCTTGGGCAAGACTCAACCTCTCTGTGCCTCAGTCTCCACAACTCTGGAATGAGGGCAAAAACTGTTCCTTGAAAGCAGGGTTGATATAAGGAGTTGATGACATAATGTATTTAAAGTATTCAGAACAATGTCTGGCGAATGGTGAATGGATGGCTGGATGGTCAGAGGATCATTCGCATTGGTGGGTAAACCTCTAGATGGGTTCCAACTCTCCTCTGTCCCCTCAAATCCTCTGAGCCAGTTCCCAAAACTTCACTGGCACCTTTTCACTTAGCCCCACCCATAAATACCAACTTAGGGCCATTTCCTGGAACTAAGGAGACCCATCTTGAGCAGTGGAGAGGAGCCCAGGAAAGAGATGCAGGCCCCCAGTCTGCCACTGTGTGGCCTTGGGCCAGCTAGGCTCCTCTCTGGTGTCAATTTCCCCACCTGCACTATGAGCATCCAGCGTATCTCTGTTCTGAGGTCTGTCCTCAGGTGTGTTAACAGCAAGGTGTGCAGCCAGTAGGAACCCGTCCAGAGCAGCACAGGGTTTCACTCATCTTTGCTGCCTGGAATGCTGGCTCCTCTTCTCCCTGGAAAATTCTTATTTACCCTTCAAAATTCAGCTTAGATATCATTTCTGAGAAGTGTCCCAAAGTCAGAGAGACAGACTCAGACAGGCAGAGTGAAAGATGGAGATATTTAGAAAAACAGAGAGAGGAGAGGGAAGGGCAGGGGTGGGGAGGGGAGGAGAGGGGGACACAGGGAGCTCGAGGCAGAGGGGGAGGAAGGCAGGACAAGACACAGAGGCTGCCAGGCCAACCAGGTAAGTTTGTAACACGAAGCTACAACGACTAGGTCCCAGTCCCTTCGCCTCCCAGGAGCCCTGCCTGAGGCTGGGGAGGGCAACAGAGGCAGAAAGCGAGGCAGCCTCTGTGTGACGAGAGAACAAACCTGCAGGGAGGTGCTGAGACAGAGGATTGTTTATTGGGAGCTCAGGACTTGCCAGGGAGGCCCCAGAGCTTTCTCCAAAGCAGTTTCATGGCTAACCCTGCAGTCTCCTCCCCAGATTCGGGGCAGAGCTGCAGGGCCAGAGCACCTGGGTGGGCCTGGGTGGATAAGGGACACTTAAACTGTCACCAACACAGGCTAGACCTGGGAGGGAAATTGAGGCAGGTGGACAGGAATCTGGCAGTCAACAGGGAGGGATGGCGGCCGTCTGTCAGCCTCACGATGCCACAGTCAGCACAACGGCATTCTACAAGGAGCGACAGTTCTAGGTTAGGTCCCCTGAGTCCTTGTGCCCAACACCCCCGCCATATCCCCCCATCCCTGCAGCCATCTCCGTGTTCCTCCCTTACCACCCTGGGGTTAGCACCGCACTTGGACCATAGCTGGCACTCATTAAATGAATGAATGAACAAACAAATGAATGATGATTAAACGACATTCAGTGTGGGAAAGGTCACTGACTTTAGGATTTAAGAGATCTAAGTTAAAGTGCCATTTCTCCTACTAATTTACTGTGTGAACTTGGGCCAGAAATTTGGCCTCCTCCAGCCTTGGTCCTCATCTGAGAAATGGACTCAGAACTCCCTGATCTGCCCACTCCCAGCTGTTCCAAGGCTCAGAAAGTTGTGCTAGATTGAAAAGGATTGTGGGGCCATGTCAATATTCAGTAAGAAAAAGGGTCAATCTATTAGCCATGCCTGCCACAGGCACAGCAGAAGGCAGAGACAGAATATGTATTTGCCACCCTGGGGCCAGGGAAACTGTGATTCTGTGAGTAAATCTGAGAGTCCATCCTATAGGCCAGTCATGTGTCTGAATTCAACAGGAAAGAACTCTGTGATTGATTGACAATGTCTGCCATGGGCAAGTAAGGAAGGAATGGTAGCAGGTATGTCATATATTTGCCATTTCCAAGTTGGGTAATTTATAACTCCCTGAGCAATTTAGCAAATGGTGCAGAACAGACCAGGTGATGAGGCAGAGCAGTCCCGTCATAAGTTTCAAGCAGGGTTCTCCAGAGACAATCTTAAGGTCCATCTAGGCCATATCTGCATGAGAAACTCACCTCTATGATCTCCAGGGCTGCATTGGCAAAATTGACATTGAGAACCTTAGGCAGGGGAATTCCAACATCCAGGTTCACTGTGAAGAGGGGGTGGTTGAAAACAAAGATATGTGTGGGGTCTGGGTGGGACCTGCTGACCCTATTCCACCACTTTGCTTGAGCTGGCCAGCTCTCTTCTTGGAGACTCAGGTTCCCTTATTGGCCTACTCTTACTCATTCTACTAAACCCAAATGAAAACTCCCCTTTTCTGTACTGTTGTAAGCAGCTCCCCTCAGCAAAGCCTCCTTGAAGTTCTGTCAGTGCCTTGCATGCTCTGGGTCATCTATATTCTACTCATTTACATGACTATTTCCCTCTGAACTGTGAGCTTGAAGACATGACTCAGGTCAGATAGCTCTCGGGGCCCAGAGTCTGGTGTGATGCAGGAGCTAATCAGTGTTGTTTGAGTGAAAATTATCTTGATTTCTGCGTCTTAGAAATAGGGATAGACCCCTCTCCAGCCTCAGTGTCTCTATTAAGAACAATGGAGAGAGGCAATGATTCAGAAATCCTGAGTTCAGACACTCCTCGTGTCCAAAGAAGACAGTGAAGGCGGCCCGTACCGTTGAGCTTCGGCACATAAGCCACTCGGACCACATCACTGAGCCATTCTTCTAAGCGGGATGCCTGCAACAGAGCACACGGAGGGCTGGGAGGTGTGGCCCCACAGGGAACGGCGCAATCCTTCCCAGGGAGAAAAACCCAGAGGCCCAGCTGCCCCAGCCTCACTGTCCCAAGCCTGAAGGCAGTTCCTGGTGGGCTGTCCACCAGGGACCCCAAAGGGGACTCTGATTTAGGTCGGCTTCACTCTGGGCCCCATGAGCTTAGAAAAGCTGCTCTCCTGGAGGAAGGGTCTGTGGGTCCTGGAAGAGGCCCGTGTCTGAGAAAGGAGATGTGCCCGTCTCCAGTAACTCTGTGTGGTCTGCTCTTAGATTCCTGTCAGTTTAAGAACATTGAGAACAATCCATAACCTGAGACCACCGTGAGATTCCAGAACATCAGAACTCTATGAGAAGCAGCAAACTAAGGGCTCTGTGCGCCTCTGAAATACTGAAACTGTCTGAGTTCAGAAACTTTATTACCTATGTAAAGTTCCAGAATTCTGAATCCTTGTAAGGTTTGAGATATTTACAATTTTGTGAGGTTCCAAGACTTTGGAAGATCATGAGATTCACGTTCCCAAGATGACAGTTTCACACGTGCACATGTGTGTGCGTGCGCCCACACACACACATACACACACACGCACACGCACACGCACATACACACCTGCCCTGATGTCTGCCCACCCTGTCTTGTTGGGGCAGAGCTCCGACCAAGGCCAGCTCAGTCACAGGGCCCATGACTCATCCTTTCCACCCTGACTTATAGACCCTCACTACCGCCAAGCTGCTCACCCTCCCAGAAACTTACATCGAAGGCGTGGCTGAAGGGGGAGGCCAGCTTGACACTGAGACTGGTGGAGAAAAGACAGATGTTGAGGGGCCCTGGCACCCACCACCCCACCTGCTGAGTGGCACTCTGCCCCACCCACCCTGCCTGCCCCACCCCCAGCTCCTCAGGATCAAGAAACAGGATTCCAGGCCCCATTCTGCCTCTAACCAGCCTTGGCTCAGAGGCTCAGTTTTCCCACCTATGAAACAGACCTGGAGGGATCTAACCTCCCTCTGAGACATCATGACCGCCACCTCTGACTCCATGGCCCCAGAGCCTTGGTCTGACTCTCAACTGTTTGACTAAAGCTCTCTAAGGAGTGGCCCTCTCACAGACTGAGCCCTGGACACAGGGCACCCTGCACTCAGCAGTTGCTCACTGAAGGCAGTAAACCACCAACAGATCACAGCTGGCCCAGATGAGGTCCAGGGCCAGAGCCCAGACATACACCTCTGTCTCCTGAGGCCTGAGGCGTCAACCACCACCAGGAAGGGGAGATAAACTGAGGTAGTGGGCGAGGCCTTTGCCAAGCTTAGAAATAGGGTGGTGGTGGAGACTTGCAGGGGGGCAGTAGTAGCCAAAGGGGTCTGCAGGGGACCCCAAAATGGGGTCAGATGAGCACTGGGAACCTATGGTTCAGGACAGTCAGATCCCAGAGCTCCCTGGGAAAACCCCTGCATCCAGGGGCGGGACAGACTGGCCCCAGGCCCCAGGCCGAGGTGAAGGCACTGGGCCTGGAGAGTGGAGGCCCAGATTGTGTACCTGCCTCCAGGGACAACCCACTGTGCAAGTTGTGCTTTGCAAGCTGTGAAGTGCTGTGCGTGTCTAAGGAAGAATTGTCATCAACTTCATGATCTTGGTTATTATGATTATCACAGGGTGGAGAAACTAAAGAAATAACTAGTTCACATGAATAACAAGGACAGTTATCTCCGTGGCCCGCTTCAGGGCTCATAACTCAGGAGTCTGGACTCCATATCCCAGCAGTAGGTTTCTCTCCAGGGCCAGGTTTTGAGCAGCCACAGTGGAAGATGCTTGCTCTGGAGCCACTTCTCTGAGCTCCAGTTGCCTCATCTATAAAATGGGCCAACACTACCCCTTCCCCACAGATCCTGAAGGCAAAGAGGATTCTGGTAAAACACCTATAATTTAGTTGATGCTCAAGATCTAAGAGGCGGTTTCTGTTGGTCCTTCATTCTTGTTCATAAAGACAAGGGCTAGGATCCCACGTTACCGTTCCAGAGACAGGGAGAGGTGCAGCCTGGTAGCCGAGGGAGCCAGCTGGGCATTTAAAGTCATCACCTGCACAGGAAAAGCAGGCAGATTAAGCAGGAGGAGTTTGAGGACAGGCCTGCCTTGGCCAATGGATGAATTTCCACCATCCATTCCCTCCACTAACCCTTGCTGAGGCCCTATTGTGTTGTTAGGGTCCATGCTGGTCTATGAGGAGGCAACTTGAAGGTTCTGGTGCTCAGGAAACAGAGTACTGAGGGCAACCAGTGTCATATGAGAGGAAGTCCTGGGGCTGCAGGAACTTGAACAAACCCTCAATCCAGCCTGCGGTGGGGTGAGGGAAGGGATCCCCAGCGAGGTGACACCTGAGCTGAATCTTGAAAGGTGAGGAGTGAGCCAAGGGAAGGGGAGAAACGGCACTCCAGGTGGTGGTGCTGCTCAAAGACAGGGTGGTGGGACCTGGTAGTCCCGGGTAACTGAGGCTTAGGGCGCAAGGACAGGAAAGGCAAGGGAATGAGGCAGAGGGCATTGAATGGTGTGTGGTCATGGGAGCAAGTGAGCAGGAGAGGGACCTGCCTCTGCCCAGATGTGTGTTAGGGAAAACTAGCAGAGGTGGGGTGGAGGGGAGCAGACTGGAGGTAGGGGGCCAGCAGGAAACTAGAGGGTCATCCCAGAGATCCCAGAGATATCTGAGCAGAGAGGCTGGGGAGATGGGGGCAATTTCTGAGATCCTGAGGAAGCAGCATGGACGTGTGTGATGCGGGAGCAGGCAGGCGTCTAAAGGCACTTGGATCTCAGCTCAGGTGATGACACTTGGGGAGGGACTTCCTGTGTGTGCTATGCCATGTGGGGCCTCCTACCCTGAAATCTGCATCCTGGAGAGGGTTGGCCTACTCAGAACCCCAGTGCCAGCTCCCACCCCTCAGCTACTCACCCCGTTCAGCTCGAAGAGGGCTTCAGGGGTCCCTTTAGGGAGGTAGGATAGCACATGGATGTCAGCTGGGATGGAGACCGTGGCCTTCTTGTTCTGGAGCGTGACCATGGGTGCTTCCTTCACCCGCAGTGAGAGCAGGAGCTGCTGACCAGGGGGCAACTTCCTCAGGCCCTGGAGAGAAGCAGGGGCCGAGCATGGGGCGTGAGGGCAGCCCCACTAATAGAATCAGGGGTCCCTGCTCCTACCACCTTTGCCTCCCTGAAGCCCCTCTCCACCATCTTAAAACTCCCCAGAAGAAAGAGGCTCTGCTGCGTGTCTAGCTCCAATCTCCTCCTTTGCCTGAGACTCCTATGCCCTTTAGCCAAAGACTCCAATAAGCAGAGGCCCCACTCATGCTTTGAATCATTACTTTCAAGAAGGCTCACAGAGTTGGTCTGTGCCCCCAGATTCAGCTGCCCCTGCCACTCTTTCTGGTGGAAATCCAGACCTTGCCAGTTTCTTCCTAACCTCTATCAAAAACTGCTGTTTTGTAAAGACCTGGTAGTAGTCATTTCAACTTCAGTATAAATCAGAGTCCAACAGCTGGAAAGAAGCTGGTTCATCCCCAGCCAAGGGGTGGAATGCTGAAGGCCAGGCTCTGTAGTCATGTACTGATTGATGCCCACTGGTCAAATGTCTCTGAATCTTCTCCCTTCAATTCCCTTCCCAAGGCCACTGCCCTGAGTCTTCTCTCCAAGGACAAAGAAGAAAGACTAGAACCAAGATGAAATAAGGCAGCTGAAGGGTGGAGGTTCAGTCACTTGGAAAGAATCTCCTGTCCTCTGCTTGACAGAGGAGTAACAGTCACAGGATAAATGCCCAGTTGACTTCTGGGGCAGTTAAATCCTGGTCCTTTCATCTCTAAGCAAAATCTGCTATCAAGAAAAGATAGGTGTTAGTCAATCACACTTTAGTGTGAATTTGGACTCAACATTCAATCACAGCTCTGTGGAGAGCTGTATTGAGAAAGATTCTAGAGTCCATTCAGGGTCATCAGGAAAGGACTACAGAGATCAAAGCCTATGAGAGGGTCACTCACCTCAGGGGCCAAAGCCTCCAGGTCTGTAGTTGTCAATGGGACATTGCTGGGAACCTGGACCCGAGACCAAATGGGATGGAGGGTAAATACAGAGATGAGATAGGGATCCCTCAGCACATACAAAATATTTCCCCCCCTCAACCCCCAATTACATACATACATCTCTTACAGACACTCATTTTCCTTCAATTGGTCAATGATAAGCCTTACTATGTGCCAGGCACATGCTAAGGGTTTTGTGTGCCTTTGCTCATTTCACCTTTACAACAGCTCCAAGAAGGGGGTGCTATGATTACTCTCATTTTACAGATGGGAGACCCAAGGCTCCTGTTCAGGGTCATAAGCTGGTAAGTGGTGGCACCAGGCTTTGACCTGAGTAGGCTAATTCTAGAACTTCTAAACTGCCCTGCCAGAGCACACAATCTGAAGGCCCAGAAATCTGACACTAGACATTTTTGCCTTTCACCCAAAAAGTATGTTTAAAAACTATGAATTTGTTTCCAGTATTTACAAATCAGGACATTTCACTTAAGTCTGCCAGTTTCTGGCTAAAAAAATTGGAAAATCTGGTCACACCTGCCTCCCAGCTCAGAGGTCTGTTTCAACCAACCAGAGGCCTTTGGAGTGCTCTCTGGCCGCAACCTGCAGGAAATAAGTGATCAATCCCCGCTCCCTTGGGCTGAGCTGCAGATGGGGGGGCCCCAGTGGCTCAGAGCTCATTGTCTTTAGACAGGGCTGAGATCAAGAAAATGTCTCTGGGTAAGGTTTCTGAGGGCTTGGCCTTCCAGACATCTGTGAGGGCACGAGAGGGGCCAGAATGGAAACAGAGAGGTCTAAGAAGCTTTGGAACAAATGTCCAAGTAACCTTGGTATAGCCCAACCTTACTGTTCACTCCAACTCAAATCTGCTCTTGAGGAAGCAGTGGAAATGTTAGTCATTCACACTTTAGTGTAAAATTGGGCTTTGACTCAAGAAGGGCTCATCTGGCACAGGGATGGAAAGTTGGCTACATTTCATATGCCAATTTGGATCAACTGAAAGTGACTTTCTGAAGTATCATGTTGAGAAGGATTCAGAAGTCCCATTCAGGTTTAGCCAAGTAGAGGGCCACCATCAAATATCAACATCTGCCACAGGGACAAGAATGGGCATGTGTGTGCTGTAAACTTGTCTAACTCTCTCCAGTTAGAAGAAGAGGGCTCATCAAGGTTGATCAGTGATGATGTGACTAGGTCACCACTAGCATCACCAAGGCACAGCAAAGCAGGGAGCCACACTCACCAGCTCAGGGGTGATGTCCAGGTCAAGGGCACCATTGGTCTGCAGAAGCTCAAACACAGTGTTGAAGAGGTGCAGAGGCACGGTCACCTGGGATGTGTGGTCCTCCTTGGGGGGCACCTTGATGGGGTGGTGGGGCTTGGGGAAGTCGATGATGTCACCTGCTATGCTCTTCACGATGGGCTTCAGGGGCCGGAGACAGGGCATGACGGGGTCTCAGGGAGCTTGCTCACCTCCCTTTGACTCAGCATTCCCCACCTGGCCTCCACCGGTACTCAACCCCCAGCTGTGGGCAGGGCCACAGTGGGCACTCACATTGATGTCCAGCTCTATGTACTGGTTCGAGATGAGAGGCAGTGTGGCCAGAGTGAATTCCACGGACCCAAGAGCCCCAAGGGGCACCAAGCCTGCATGGAGAGGGGAGGAGGGAGAAGGACCCCACAAGTCCAGGCCCCCAAAATTACAGGCCTTACTTCTATTTATTGAGTGCTTGCTGAATGCCTAGCATTCTACTAAGATGCACTGGGCGCTCCTATAATCCCCATTTTACAGATACAGAAACTGAGGCTCCAACAGAGGAAGTCACCAGCCACAGGCTACACAAGCCCCACAGCAGCAAAGCCAGGATTCCTGTTTTCCAGAGCTGGTACCACTAACTACCTTGTTGCCCTGCCTCTCTCATATAACGTCACGTATAGAGACATAGCTGCCCCCAAGTTTTCTATCCTTATCCTAGTTATGCACTTTTATACTTTTCAAGGCCCTTTTGTGAATACAAAAGGCATCTGTGTCTCCATAAGGCTCAGAGAGACTGGGGGTCACTGTAGCTATGGGGCCTGGGGTTCCTAACATAAGCTCTGGACTTGGATCATCTTGTCTGTCCAGATAATAATAACATCTGCCTCATGCTTCTGCCAGTGCTGGACACACCACCGGTGCTCAGTATGTGACCTGAAGCCCCGGGCAGATGGGGACCTGGATGGCTCCGAGTTTCCACGCCCTGCTGAACCGGCCTCTGCCCAGAACTCCACCAGTAGGCCTCCTCAAAGGGGTGGCCTTGTCAGTCTGAGGAACACACGAAAGGACCCAGAATTCTGACCTGTCCTCTTCCCTGGTACCCCACCCACTGGGGTAATGGGGGAGTGGGTAAGAGGAGGTGCAAAGAGGAGGGGGTGGACCCCAACTTACTCAGCACAGTTCCCAGGAGCTCGTTCACCACGCCCAGCACACTGTCCACCATGGGGCACAGCTGTGTCCGGAGGAGACAGGAGTTACAGGAAAGTAAGAGCGGGCCCCAGTCTGGCACAGGGAACAGCTGCACTTTCTTTAAATGACTTGCTATGTGGTCCCAGGACCAAGGCAAGGCAGAATGTGGAGATGGATGCAGGGAGGGGCACACAGAGGGAGGGGACAGGAGCTGGAAGTGTCAGAGGGCAGAGTGGTTGGAACAGAGGACAAGTTACAAGGGCCCCCTCAGAAATCCTTGGAGGATGCTGCGGGGATGGAAAGACACATTCCAGAGACCAGTTGGGGGCGTGGGGACCAGGCCCTCCCCTGGGGAGGCAGAGTGGCTCTTCCCTCTGAGGCCTCAGGCCCTCCTGCCACCCAGGTGGGTGCTGGGAGATGTACAGTCCAGACCCCACAGAAGGGCACCTCCTGCCTCTACCTGGAGGCAGGCCTGGACCCAGGGCATCCACTGCACACACCACCCTGTGTTTCCTGAAAACCCTTGGGCTGTGAGAACAGAGAGCAAGCAGTTCGGCTTCCAGAATCCTGAGTCTGGGAGTCACAAAAGCTGAGGCCCCTGGAGCAGAAACCCCAGAGGTGACCCAGCACAGAGCCTTCAGTCCACAGCTGGGGCCGGAGGAGACAGGCGACCTGCCCAAGGTCACAGCTCTTCTCAGAGAGACGAGAGAGGGCTGCCTTTCCACTTAAACTTGGACCCCCAGACTCTAGGGCTTCTGGGGTCAGGCACGTTACAGACATGAGAGGAGACCAGAAGGGCTGTGATGGGAGGAGGGAGGACCCCCTGGGCGCCAACCAGGTGTGACCTGCAGGAAGGAGGTACCTGCAGCTGGGGTGGCTGATTGCATAGGAGAGGCCAGAAATCGGATTGTTAAGAGAAATTTCTAATCTCTAAGTGCCAGCAATTAAGTCTTATTTTTAAAACCTCTTGGAGTCACATAAATTCTGCCTTGTAGCCAATTGTTCAGAGGCCTCAGTTAGGGGCCACAATTGAAATGTACCCACACCCCCTTGTTGAAATCCAGCTGAGTCAGGCCTGGCTGGGGTCTCTGCTGCTGGGAACTTCCCTTCTCCCCCTGAGCTGCTTTTCTGATTGGATTCTTCAAGCCCAGGGCAGTTTTGCCGCTTCCACGGGTGTTCTTCACATGAGAGGTCCTGCCGGGGATCAGGAGGCCTGACTGCCCTTTGCAGGCTGTGTGTCCCCCGCAGGCCCCTCCCCTCTCCGTCCTCGATGAAGTGGGGTCTTGGCCAGACCAGCTCTTCTCAAGTGTAGTTCAAGGGACAGCAGGGGCAGGCCAGGGACAAGCATCCTGGAGCAGTTTAATCGTGAGGTGCTTAACATATGATGCATTACTATACATGTACATGATTTTCTGGACATGTTGGCTAAGCACAGGGTTCAGTTTAAAATCACTGAGTGACCCAATTTTAATTCAGAGCTAGTTTAAAGAAATATATAAATAATAATATAATACACGTGGCAAAGACAGAGCAGGGGATAAGAAAGGGACTTGGATTTGGGAGCAGGGGACTCAGGTCACCTGAAGCTGTGAGTTTAGGATTGGGAACTCTGGGGACACATTGTGCCAGGCCACCTCCAGACTGATAGGTGGCACCTGGGAGTCCCGTGGGCAGGCCAGGATGGGATTACCTGGTGGGCGTGAAAGGAAAGAACAGCCTAATCCTGTCTGGCGCCCAGATTTACTCCAAGCTGGGGAAGGAGCGGCAAGCCCAGGGGGAGGGGTGCCACTAGCCTATGACCCCCACACTCACCAATCCTGGCAGCACTTTGAAGAGTGTCTGTTCCACAACCCCAAAGAGCGGTGCAGGCAGCACCCTGGGCAGAGAGAGATGCGTGAGGGTGTGGTCAGTGTACAGGGACAGTGCCAACCCAGATGATGTAGCAGGCTGGGCACTGGGGGCTCTGGACATCTCCTGTCTTCCTTCCTGGTGGGGTTGGCTGGGGCTTTGGGGACCTGGGTTCAAATTCTGGGTCTGTCTCAACATGGGACCCAGAGGAGGATTTCAGTTTCCCCATCCATACAGTGCCTGCCTTAGAGTTGTTGCCGCTGAGATCAAATGGGAGTGTTTATGTGTCTGTACTCAATAAATATCTGATACCCTGTCTCCTCCAATAAGTATAGACAAGTGACATTTGGCCTAGAACAGCACCTGACTTAGAGTGAGGGTTTAATAAGTATTCGTTGAATGAATGAATATTTGTTGAATGAATAAATATCTGTTGAATAAATGAACGCATGAGAGGGTGGCCTGAGGATGAGAAGTGCATGCAGATGGGCTTAGGTCTGTTTGGAGACCATGGGGGTACAGAGGGAGGGGTGACAACCACAGGACCACAACCACAGGTCACCAACACCCTCCTGGGCTCCACCTCCTCCAAGCCCCCTCTAGCCCATAGGAGCAGGATGGAGCCCAAAGACCCTGCCCAGAAACCCCTTATTAAGGCCCTTCTGCAGAAGGACCAATCTAGGTACCTTCTTCTTGGGAGCTAACACAGAGCTGCCTGATCACCCATCACTGCTCAGGGCCACCCAGCACAGGTGGAGTGTAAGTATGGGATTTGGCCTGGAACAGAGAGACTAACAGGGGTTGACTCAAAGTTTGGGGCAGGGGCCACTGGGGGTCTGTGTAGAGTGCTGAGAGAAAGCCTTGGACCTGAGTCCAGAGCCAGCGCATCTTCATGCTTGCCTCAATCTGTGTGTGTGACCTTTGACAAGTTCCTTGCCCTCTTTGGGCCTCAGCTGTCCCATGGGAGTGACGATTCAAACAAGTATAGGAAGGGCCATTGTGTTGGAAGAAATGGATACAGAAGTGCCAGAGACTTCCAGATCATTGAATTTAGGTCCTCGTAATACAGATGGGGACAGTGAAGCCCAGAGAGGGGTGGGGGTTTCTGTGGGGGTCACACAGCAAGTCAGGGCTGAGCTGGGTGTCTGATTTGCTAAGAGAAGGGACTGAGATGTCCACAGGTCAAGGGACCACAGGGGACCCTTGTTCTATTTGGAAGAAGGGACATTAGGAGAAAGGGGACACTCAGGAGTGGATATGGCAAACCGCGGACTGGGCCAGAGCTCGTGACGGTGTTGGCCTCAGTCTACGGCTCTGTGAGGCGGGGTAAGCCAGCAAGACCGGCGGAGGCGGGGTGAATTCAGGACCCGCCCAGCGGGCCGGTCCCAGGAGACCCAGGAGATGCCCGTGCGCGCAGGCGCGATGAACCCGGCAGGTAGGGGCGCGGGAAACGGCCCAGCACCGGCTCAAGCCTGCGAACTCACCCCGAGAGCACGCTGATGTGGCCCAGGAGCGTGCTGCAGCGCTTGAGGATGAGGATGGGCGTACCTCGCGCGCTCACGCCCAGTGCCACCCGCGACGACACGTTCACCTCGGCGGCCAGCTGCAGGAGTCCCCCCAGGGGGCTGCAAGACCAGAGGCTGGGACCTGGCCTGGCCACGCTCCACCCACCAGGTCGCCTCAGCCACGCCCACCCCAGGGCTCTGTCGAGAGGTGGGTGGGCTAGCCCTGCGAGCGGTCTAGTCCCCAAGCCCCCTTCCCCCAACCCCACCGGTGAGCTCCAGGCAGTGGGGTAGGGGTCTTCAGGGAGAGTGAGATGGAAGTCCCAGACATCAGTGGGTTGAACATCCCTGGGGAGGGGTAGTGGGTTGCGATCCAGGGAGGGAATAGGAGAATGAGAGTCCCTTGGGAAGGAAGTAGGGTGGGATAAAATAGGGGGCAGGGGGGTGGGTGTTGGGGGACAATAGGGTAGGGGGTCCCCAGTGGGGCAGTGGGATGGGGTGGGGAGCAGTAGGGTAGAGGTTCCCAGGGGCACACTCACCCAGAGCCATGCAGGCCCACCTTGGTGTGCAGGGTCACCTGCACCCCAAACTCCGGCAGCAGCTTCAGAGACACCTTTGGCAGTGTGACCTCCTCAAACGTCAGGCTGCGTGGAGAAGGCCACTCACTACCAGACACCCCCCAGCGCTACTCCCTTAGTGCCTGGACCATCCCAGACCAGGCAGCAAGCACCTACAGCCTCTCTCCGGTGTGTCTCCCATCCCACCTCTAACCCATAAAACCAACAGTGGGCCCTTGGGCCTGTGACTTCACCTCTCTGGGCCTCGGTTTCTTCACCTGTGAAGGGGGGTAATACAAGTACTCACTTCAGAGGCATGTTACAAAGACAAGTGAGATAAGGTAGGTGCAGCAGCTGGTAAAGCACATGCTCTAGAACTGTAAACCATCATCCTCACTGGAGGCTCAATGAATTAAAGTGCCCCTCCGACCCCATCCCCATGGCCACAACCCTGGTTCCGTCTCTGGCCTAAGTCACTGTCCTCCCACTCCCACCTCCTAGGCTTGTATATCAACCCAAGGGGGTTCTCAAACACAGCTCCCCACAGTTCATTATTTTGTCTGTCCTCTGGGCCTTTGCCTCAGCTGTTCTCTCAGTCTGGAACATCCTTTCCTTGACTTTCCTTCCATTCTGAATCCACTGTCAGCTAGCTGACAGCTCTCCTGATTTCAGCTAGGGTATCTCCTCCTGCAGGAAGCTCTCTTTCCTGCTTCTCTGATGCAGGCAAATGCCTTCTTCTAAGCAGCTCCCACACCTGGCCGGACTGTCTCCGTCACTGCCCTGAGCTCACAGGATCATGACTCTTGGGCCTAGTCTCATACTGGCGGCTCTTTGAAGCCAGGACAATGTCTGGTTCATGTCTGAGGCCCCAGCATCACCAAGCAGGGGGTAGTCTACAGTGGGAGGGGGACTAGATCTATTAATAATAATATTATAATAATAATAACTAATATTTATTGAGCATTTACTATGTGCCAGGTTCTATTTTAGCTGTTTGACACATAGTCACCATCCTGGCAACAACCCCACAAGCAGCTGCTCATGGTGCAGCCGGTAAAAGCCAGATGGTTCCAATTTCAGCTCTACCATTAACTTGGGCAAATCACATGGCTGCTCCATGCCTCAGTTTCCACATCTGTAAAATAGGGATAATGACAGTGTCCACCACAGAGTGATACTTAGTGATCCTCCAGGCAGTCAGCCCTGACCAGCTCCCTTTCCAGACATCCATTTACTATTTTGGGAGGTGGACATTGATCCCCCTTTCTGCTCCCAGCACCCCATTTCCTCCTGTACAGGGACACTTCCTGATCCCCCAGCTCCTGGCCTTCAGCCTTTCCTGAGGATCCCTGATCCACCACCAGCCATGGACTGGTTTCTGCCCAGCTGAGGCAGGCAGCATTGCCGTGATTAAACACCCAGACGGCCCCATTACCGCCCTCCCTCGCTGGGTTAGGATGAGCTCAGGCAGGTTGCTTCACTGCCTGCCAACCAATTTTAAAGAGTCAACCTCTTCTTTATTCCCCAAAGCAAAGACCAGCCTTTCTGTAGGGCACACAGTAGGTCAAATGGCCACATTGTGAGGACTTACCCAGAAAGCTCCTCGACGACGCCAAAAACCCCTCCGTAGCTCAGCAGGCCACCTCCTCCGAGCAGGCCCCCCGAGCCCAGGAGGCCTTGGTTCACCGATGTGACCGTCCCCAGCACATTCTGCAGGATAGGCCCCCCAACCAGTGAGTTCTGGATGGCTGCAAAGAGGGCAGGGGTAGGAAGGTTCATTTTTGGATGAGGAAACTAGGGCCCCGAGACGGGTAGAGACTGGCCCAAAGTCACACAGCAAATTGGTTTGGGATTGACCCTGGGCCACCCAGTAGCACCAGAAGAGAGGGCAGAATTAAAGGAGGGAGCATGCAGCATTTGCTCCCTGTAGCATTTGCTATTCATGACTATTCTATCTTAACCCTGAGAGTGTTGAGGCCTGGAGCCCCAAATGCCTAGTAGAGTCCCCCCGCTCCAGAAATGTGGGGCAGCCAGCACCCTCCCCTGGACCTCCTCAACCCCACTTGCCCCTCCCTGAGGGAGACACAGCCCGCGCATGCCCATACCACCCAGTTCACCTCTCAGAAGAAAGTGAACTAATCCTGCATTGGAACCTGCAAGCAAGCCTTTAACCCCCTGAACTCTGTGTGGTTGGGAATCAAAACCTTTCCTCGTCTGTTCCTGCAGTGTAAGCATATCAATGGGGTTGTTGAGGCTGCAGCGGACCCCTCACACAGTGCCCACCTTGGGCTCACCTTTGCCGAGTTCATCCTTGTCAATCCGAGCCAGCGTGCCCACTGTCTCAAGCAGCCCCTGGCACGGAGTCACCAGACCCCAGAGGAGAAGCAGGGACCACACACCCAGCATCATCGGCGTCACACCTACCAGGGGCGGAAGCGGGAACCCTGAGGCCATCCTGTCCTGGTGCCCAGGATCCTCTTCCTCCCTGTGCCCCTTTACCAACCTGGGGCCCTCCCACCCACCTGGCCCAGCTCAAGTCCAGCTTCACTCCCAAGAAAGCCTTCTCCATCCAATGCAAGCAAAGGCTAACACATCTGACTTAAAAGTCTTAGTCCTCTGTGACCCCAGTGGCCCTGGAGCTGTCCCTGAAGGAGAGCGACAGATGGGCCTTCCTTTCTGGGACAGCAGGATGGGAGCTCTATTCCCTGGACCACTTTCTTATTGGCTCATGAAGTCGTTTGAGAAGGGGTGGCTGATTGGAGACATCCAGTACTAGACCTAACATTCCTCATTTCTCTCCTCCTGCCCTCCTTTATTCTGAATGATGTTGGAAAGAACGAGGTGGGAGGTGGGAGCATAGCTAACTTACTAGTTTCATAGAATGGGACTTTTCTGCATGCAGTTCCATATCTGCCAGCCCAATCACATACCCATCTATCCCCTCATGTCACCCCTGCTTAAACCCTTCTGGGGTCCCCCACACAGGCTCCTTACTGTTACTCACAAGGGCCCTGCCTGCCTTCTCGGTGTTAACCATGACAAGCTCCTTCTACCTCAGGGCCTTTGCACATTCTGTTCCTTCTGTTAGGAAGGCTCTTCCTCTGGTTTTTTGCATGACTGACTCTTCATCCTTCAGGTTCTGAATAAATGTCACCTGCTAGGAAAAGCCTCCCTCTTTTACTTTGTATAAAGAAGCCCATCTTTCACTAAACACCACCCAGAATATTTACTTTAAAGCAATTTGCTATTATGCATCATTTTTGTGTCCTTGTTTGCCACCTCTTTGAGCTCCATGAGGGCAGGACTGTGTCTAGGGCCTCCATGCACGGTTGTATACTGGAGGGGTTGCCTGCTGAGGGGGTGAGTGTGGATGGAAATTTAGCTCCACTTCACTCGCCAACTGTTTGCCCTGGCACAGACTATGTCTACCCAGGAGGACCCCCTTTTCTCATTTGCACAGGGGTGCATACAGGTTCTGTATGGACCAGCAGCTGTCCCAGCATTGTCTGTCTTCTTTCCCCAGGACTTGTCTCAGAGTGGCTCCCTGTAACCTTGGGTCTCTCACAGAAGGAAATACTCCCACAGTGGGAAACCAGTCAGAGTCTGTGGCTTAGAGAAAAATGGGCACCCCTTGAGTCTAGGACATTTCTGACCTCAGCCCACCCATCTCTGCTTCTGCCCTCTCTGAGCCCTAGTTTTCCCATCTGCAAAGTAGACATTTTCTCCCATTACCTTCCAGGTGCCCCCAGAGCCCTCCCAGGGAGAATTCCTTCTGTGCCTATTATTCAGGTGGGACAGCGGGGTGGTCCCAGGGTCAAGGGTTGAGGATCTGGATAAAGCCTGGGCTCCAGTAAGGCTGCCTTACCGGCTCCTGCAGTTCCACGAGGGGTGGGGTGGGGGTTCCCGGCCTCCTGTCAGCTCCTCCACCCTCTTGGGCCCGGGGGCGGCCCTTATATCCCTACAATGACTCTGGGGACACAAAGGGGGCACAGCCGCCAGAAACCCGTCAAGGTGTCACGTCAGAAACAAATTGTGGTTTTCACCGCGGACCTAAGCTAAGCCTTCCTTCTTGGGGGAGAGTGAAGGAGGGGCTGGGGTCGGTGCCCAGGGGTGGGAATGGAGGCATGGGGGCTGCAGAGGCAGCCGCGCCCCGCCCCCAGACATGCCCACCTATGGGGTCTCCCTCCGGGATTCCCGAAGGGCCACACCCGAATGGCACAGAATCCACCCTGCCTCCCCTCCTACCCCAACTGAGGCCCAGGGAGAGAAAGAAGGAGCTTAGGGCTGCTGGGTCTTCTGACCCTCTGCCACCCCCACCCCAGGCCTGGCGTCGGGGACAGCCATGGGGACAGACATGAGGCCTGGAGAGAAGAACTCTGGGCTGATGTCGGGGAGGGGCACCAACCCCACCCCCACCTCCAGAGACCCAGCGTCCCCGGTGCTCCAGAGCAGGCTGCCTTTTCCCCCTCCTGAGATGGCAGTGGAGAAAAATTCATTCGTTCATCCATCCATTCATTCGTTAGTTCTTCAGCTGGCATTTGGGGAACCCCATACTGTTTGCTGGGTGCTGGGGATACAACTACAAACAAAAGAAACAAATCAGCAGCCCTGAGGAGATAACTGATAGAAATATCATGCAATTAAAGTATTTTCTAGTAGCCACATTAAAATATATATATATATATATATATATATATATATATATATATATATATATATATATATATATAGAAGAAACAAATGAATTAATTTGCATAGTAGAGTTTATTTAACCCAGTATATCCAAAATATTATCATATACTGTCTAATCAATATAAAATTCTTAATGCCTCACCCTACACTTTTTCTCATACTAAGTCTGAACACCAAATTTGGTCTCGCCACATTTCAAGTGTTCAATCTCCTCATATACCATTGACCATCATATGGGCCAGCACAGCTCTGAAGGGAACAGGTAAGCACATGATGCAGTAAGTCAGAGGCTGATGCAAAAATAAAGCAGTAGAAGGGGTGTAATTTTCAGTATGGTGTCAGGGGAGGCCTCCTATTAGAGCCAGTGTGACTTTTGACCTGCAGGAGGAGAGGGAGTGGGCCAGGTGGATGTCTGGAGAACAGCCCACCAGATGGAGGGATGGGCAAGTCCAAAGGCCTTGAGGTGTTGTGTTCCAGGAACATCAGGGAAGTCTGTGCGTTTAGAGGGATGTGGGACATGGGGCTGAGGAGGGGATGGGGCCCTGCAGGTTACTGTAGGGGCTTGGCAGACTTTGGCTTTTGTTGGCACTTCTTCTGCAGGTCCTGGCTCAGGCATCCTCTCCTCCAGGAAGCCTTCCTGACTCCCAAGCTGGCTGTGATCCTACAGCCTCCTGGGATCCCCTCTGTCAGAATCGGTGACATTCAGGGCTGTAACCATGTTTCTGGTGCTCATGGTCTCCTGCCCGGGGCCCTGAGGCCCTGCTGATGAGCTGGGGAGGAGGGATGGTATTGGCCTGGTTCACCTCCCTATCTCTGAACCGCTAACCATATAGTGTTCATCTTATGACTGAAGACACCAAGCCAGCTTTCTCAACATCACTTTTTAAAAAATAAGCCTTTTATTGAAATATAAAGCTCAGATCCTAAGCGTACAACTTGTTGAATTTTTACAAACAGTACACCAGAAGTCCCTGGGATCCCCTCCAAGTCCTGACCTTAATGGATGAGCCCAGTATGCTCTTGGGCTCATGTCAACGGAACTGCATGTGTGTACTCTTTCCTGCGTGGCCCCTTCACACCCTGTGTCTATGCAATTTATTTACGTTGTGCAAGGCAAAGATTTGTTCTTGTTCTCTATGTGCTACCCCATTGTGTGAACACCCCCAGTTTGCTATCCATTCCCCTGTCTAAAGGCACCCAGACCTTCCAGTTGTCTCTTAGAGTAAAGTTGCTCTGAATATCCTTGTTGAGTCTTTTTTGTGAACATGGGTTTATCTTCTACTTCTCTCAGATGGCCAGCCAGGAGCGGGATTGCTGGACCACGGTGCTGCACACGCATGTGCCTGGCGAGTTTTCTGGGGAACCGCCAGGGCTCTCCCAGTGCCTCTGCACTGGCACTCCCACCAGCAGTCTGGGAGTCACAGCTGCTCCGCATCCTCGCCAGCACTGGGTGTTGCCAATATTTTTAAGACATTTTTTGGAAGGAGCAGAAGGAAAAGCTAGCACCTAACATTTATGGAGCGCTTATTGTTTGCAAGCACTGATATGTGGGAATCCATACGGTCACCACGAAGACAGGAAGGTTAGCACTGTGAGTATCTCCCCATCTTACCCTCAAGGAGCCAAGGTTCTCCAAGGGGAAGCCACTGGCCCAAAGTCACACAAGAGCCCAGCCACCTGTCTAACTGTGACAGTCATCATCTCAGCCACCGCTTGGCCCAGCCCCCTGGAAGGGAGGAAGATGCTACCCAGTTTCTGGCCTTTTTTTTCCCAATTCCTTGCACACCCCACTCCAGAGGACACCACTTACCCACCTTCATGTGCTGAAGTCGAGTCAGGGATGGGCCGGCCCATGAGAAGGATTAATGAAAATCCATATCTCCAGGCCCCATCTTGCAACCCGGACTCAACAGGCCTGGGGTACGGGGCCTGGGAACTGGCGTGTTTAACCAGTCTCCAGGGGCAATCTGATGTGCAGCACTTTTGAGAACCCTGGGTGATGTGGAGCCAAGGAAGGGATTAGAGCAGGAGAAGGACTTGAGGAGAAAGACCTCCTAGGCATTAGCTCCCAGAGTGAAGGTCTGGAACCAGAATTCCTGGGTCCAAATCCCGACTCTGGTCATCACTATCTCAGGGCCTCAGTTTCCCCAGCTGCAAAATGGGCTGATGTTACATGTCCTCACCCTCACCTGACTAGTCTGGCTGTGAGAACGGTATCCAGGAGATGAACTGTAAGGCATCAAGGAAGAGGTGCCAGAGAAAGTCAGGGGATGGCAAGGTCCCTTGGAGGTCCCCCCGAAGGTACTGGAGCTGAAGTGGGCTGGGAGGGAGAAGGCAGGCTGAGTGGTGACTGGTGTGGACACAAACGTGGGGAATGGTGTGTAGGCTTCATCCTTCCCACCATCCTGGCAGGCCCCCAGGATCAAAGACCTGGCTCTGCTCCCTTCTTGCTCTGTGACTATGAGCAGACTACACACCCTCTCTGGATCTCACTTTCTTTAAAGGTAGATGCTGCGTCTTGCTGCTGAATGTTGTGTGAAAAAGCAAGGAGGAGACATGGACTCAGGCAGAGAGGGTTCAAGTCTAGCACTACATGCAAGTGTGCCCTTCGGCACTGGCTGCATCTCTCAGAGCCTCCACTTCCTCAAACAGTGAAGCTTAGAGGGTAGGCAATGCTCATGAGGAGAGAATCTCCACCACTACCTCCCTAGGAGTTGGGGTCACAGCGCAGGGCTCCCCCTGCCAGCCCAGCCCTCATTTTATGCCCAGGGTAAAGCAGAGGTAACTGATCACTCAAAGAATGTTGAAATCAGATTAGAGGTTAGAGCATTTAACCCCTCTCCCATTTCCCAGATGGGAAAACTGAGGTCCAGAGAGGAGCTATGGTTTGTCCTCGCCCTTCTGGCTCTCAAGCTTTGTGCCTTGGTTTCCCCACCATCTGTGCACTGGGCCTGGGGAGGGTAGTGGTGTGGTTTTAGGTGGCCCTGAATTTACTGTGTGAACATCCACAGACGGGATTAGGGGAGTGGAGGGGGCGTCTCTGGCACGCCTAGGGCCAGGCATCAGCCACCCACAGATTACCCAGGTGTCTGAATCTGCCAGGCAGATCTCAAAGCCACCATTGTCCCAGAGCTGGGAGGTGGTGGGATTAGGGCCGACAGTGAGGGAAGAGGGGATGGCCCTGGCATCCGGGCCAAGGCCAGGAAGGGGCCCTCCTTCCTCTACGACATGGGCCTGGGCCAGGCTGGGCCAGGCTAGGCCCGGCTCACTTGCCAGGGCCCCGTGGGCTCTGACCAGGCCTCTAGCCATATCACACCACCCACAGACACTGCATGAGGCCAGACACGGACCCTCTACCCTCACAGACCCACTCTGATGGAAACAGAGACCTTCTGAGAGATGCACACACCAACACAAGGACACATGGACACGTGAGGCCAGCGTCCCCATAATTTTCAGGGCTGGAGCACCAGCCAATCATGGAGGACTCCAATGTATATATATATATATTTTTTTTTTCCCAAAGCTATGTGTTTTGTTTTTGTTATTGGTTTTTTTTTTTAACGCTTTAGCAAATGATACTGATTTTTCAGGGTCCACTTGGAATACATTTATTTTAAATTGTATTTTTAACTTAGTTATTTGTAAACATACATTTACTTTAAAAAGAGTTAATTTGAAGAATAGCATCAGTGTGAATCCCAGGAGAGGTGATGGGGCAGGTAGGATATGAGCAGAGGTGATGGGGCAGGTAGGATATGAGCAGGAGCCAATCCTCACATGAGTGTTGGCTGTGAGATGTGGAAACACCCCAGTGCAGCTGGCATCCGAGTGACGTGGGAAGACGCAGACACGGACAGACACCAGAGGTCTCTCCACAACTGGACACTCACGTCTGCACAGATGCCCTGGCCTGCCCTGAGCCAGAGGCCATTTATACACCGACACGTGTTCCAAAATGTACACGCCAGCACGTGGTCACACACAGTGACTCTCCACAGACACTCCAGCACAGACATGCCTGTTCACATCTTGCTCAGCCTCACAAACTCACCTGTGGCTTACTGAGCACTTACTGTGTGTCAGGCACTGTGCTAAGCATTTTTCATGATTTGATTCATTTCATCTTCATAGCAACCCTGCTGAGCTTGGGACTGTCATCATTCCCATTTTACAGGTGAGGAAACTGAGGCTCGGAGAGATAAGTGACCTGCCCAGGGCACCCAGCAGCGAGGAGGCTGGGCCAGGATTTGAACCCAGACAGACTGGCTCTAGAGCCTGAATTCCAATCTCAGCTGTATCCCCTGAATTGTTAGATTCCACTTCTCTGAGCCCAGCCTCCTCATCTGTGAAGTGGACACATCTCCCTCATCTGTTGGGAGGATGAGAGGAAGTGACGTGGGGAGAACTCCTGGGAGCACACTGGGCCTTCTACAGGCTCCCTGTGAATCAGTCGTCCTCAAGTTACCAAGATTTGGGGGCAAGCAGCTAAGGTGGAGTGGGAAGAGCTTGTTAAACCGTGTGACCACGGGCAAGGGAGTCGACCTCTCTGGGCCTCAATTCTGTCTCTGTAAAGTGGGGACAGCAGTGGTTGCCCTCCTCTCCTAGGGTTATTGTGTAGATTAAATTTGATGGTACAAGTAAAGCCCTGAGCATGGCATTCAGCAGTTACTCAATACATGCTCAAGCCTGCCCCTCAGATCCCAAGCTGCTCTTAGTCCCCAAAGCCCACTGTAGGGGAGAAAAAGACACATCAATTGGCTACAAATAAAGAAGTCAAAGCATCACATGTTTGTAAGGACCTTTCTCCTGTTTATTGCCAAGCCCCCACCCAGACCTGCCCTGCTCACTCCTCATCAAGAGAAGCGGCCCTGGTGGTGGGGGACCAGGTGGGCTCCCCCACAGCGTGCAGCCGGTTGGTGGTGTGCAGGCAGCTGGCAGGCAAATCCTGCCCTGGTCGGTGCAGCTTCAAGTCCAGCACCAGGGCGTTCTGGCAGGAGACAAAGGGCCAGGCTGGGGCATGGCAGCTGTGATAGGACCACCCAGGCACAGGATGGGATGGGCCAGAGTGTGGCCAGGATATGAAATCAGCGTGGTGTTTAAGAGCAAAGGATGAATTAGGCTGGCCTTATGACCCTTCACCTCTCTAAGCCTTAATTTTCTCGACAGTCAAGTGGGGACAAGCACCCCTACCTCCTGAGTGGAGAGATAAAATGAGAAAAATGCCCACTGAGTGCTCCAAGTACAATGTTTGGCATGCAACACAAAACTAATGTTTATTGAGTACTTACTGTCTGCCTTTGGGCAAATTATCTCAGTGAATCATCACTGAGATAGCTCTCGGAAGTGGACACCCTAAAATCACCCCCATTTTAGGCACAGAAAATAGAAGCATTGAGAAAGATGAAATTACTTTCCCAAAGTGGCAGCGAAGGAGAGTAGCAGAATTCAAGTTTCCTCTTGGGGACCCCTGGCCCAGGAAACCCCCGGTTCTGAGGGGCAAGGTCTGGCTCAAGGGGTTGGCAGGACTGTACTGATGGCCCCTGCCCCCTTCAGCGCTCCTCCCTCCAGGTGGACAGAAGCCAGCTTTCGTTCATCATTCATTGGCCGAAAATACTGGCTGACATGGCCTTCCCCAACTCCTTTCCTCACCTCTACTATGTTCAGCTCTACCAGGTTGTAATTCATGTCCAGAAAGTCTGGAAGTGGGAGTCCGACTTGGAGCGCATCTGAGGAATACAGGAAGAGTCATTTCAGCCAGCCTGCTCTGCAACTGAGGAGCGGCTGCCTAGAGCAGAGTAGTGGGAAATAGTGCAGTGATCGATTCATGATGTCTGCCAGCTGCTTGAGCCTAGAGTGCATGTTAGATTTATATATTTATATACAGGGTCTAGGTCAAGATCTGACTCACCATGTGGAGTCAAGGGTCAGAGTCCAAGTTGTAGGAGGGGGTCTTTGTCCCCAGGTAAGTGACATTCAGCTGACATTAGCCTCAAAGATTCAGCACTGACCATCCCCTCCCTTTTAGCCTCCCCCATCTGGGGCTACTGGAGAGGCTTGGAGACCACTCAGGTGGCATCTCTTCCTGCTCAGAATGCTCCCTGGCACCAGCAAAATCAAAGCCTGTTGGAGCCCTCACCATTGATGGCTGGGATGTAGGCTTCTTGCAGAAAATCAGTGATGAAGCCTGTCAATTCTTTCTCCTGGGGGAGAGAGAGCAAGAGAAAACACCCTCATCCATCGTTCAATTAAATTCTACAGATTTTTTCAGCTCCGTGGATCGGGGGACCACAGGAATGAATATTAGAGACATCAAATCGAATCACAACTGTGTCTGACTGTTAGAATGTAGACCGATGCCCTTCACCTCTGCTTAGTCCCTGTGAAGGAGTATAAAGCAAACTAACAAACTGGCTTCCCTGATGTGAACCAGTTTGCTGATTTGTTCTTTACTGAGAATAACTTTAACCCAGAGGCTATGCTACAGGAAGGAGAAAACAGGCTGATAATCTTGGAAGAATGGACAGACCCTCCAGAGTTCCTCTTGAAGATTCATTGACGTGAAGAGGGGTGGAGCACCCAGTAAAACACCCTGATTATTATCACCTTTTCTGCTCCATCCAGTTTTTCTATAGAACCTCAAGACCCCAACCCCAAGATGGGCTCGCAGTCTTTAAGTCACTAGCCTGCTGTGACTCCCTTTGCCGGACAAAGTAATAAAGCTGCTCTTTTCTTTGATCCCAAAACTCTGCCTCTGATTTTGAATTTGCTTTTTGGGGTACAGAGGCTGATTTTTCTGTAACACCTGTTCCCGTCACATGTGGACCTTGGGTCATGGTGAAGGTAGGCAGAATTCAGGAGACACAGAGTGGCCTGTGGACCCTACCCTTACTCCTACAGAAAACTCAGTAGCTTTGATGAGTCATTCATTCCCTGCCTTTCTGCACCTCAGTTACCCCATCTGTGAAAGAGGAATATAATAGCAGCTGCTCATAGGGTTTCCATGAGGATTCTGTGAGTTTGGGTAAAGCACACAGCACAGAGTAAGTGGTCAGTAAGTAGAGCCGCTGGTGTTGTTTTAATGATGATGATGGTGATGATTAGCGACTGCTGGGTCAGGTTCTGTTTTGAGGCCCGAGGCTACAGAGACTAATAAAAATAACAGCTGGGCCAACCAAGCCAGTTCAGGCTACTGCTATGTGTGACAATGCTTTTCAGATCAATCTAAGGAGATGTCCAGATTCTATCCAGAAAAGAAAACAGAGATTCAGAGAGGCTAAGCAATTTTTCCAAGGTCACACAGCCAGTCAGGGGCCCCAAGCCCCACAGTGATCTAGTCTGTTCACTCTGCCTCCATTTCAGAGCCTTTCCCTGCAGCCGCAAGGGAGAATAGGTCTAGTCTTGCCTTTAAGCCAGACCCGGCAGAAGTACTTGAGACACTTACATTGAAGGCACCAATCGATGAGGACCCCCGAGATAGGCTCAGTAATCTGCAGAAGAGAGGGAAATAAGGAGGAGGAAGGGCAGTCAGAGCACACCCCTGCCCCTGGAGAAAAGGGATCTCAACCCCCCTAGCCCCTCCCTGATGAAGAAGTCCTCTACAGCTTCTCACCAGGTGCTTGGAAGCCTGCTTACATGCTCCCTATAATGGGGCACTCACCACCTTTCATCACAGACATTTTGTTTCCCACAGCACAAACCACTGCCTCCTCTCATTTTTCCTGACTCTTTCCTCTGGGACCCCAGTCATGTCCACCGCTCCCACCCAAGGCCAGGTAGGCAGAGGGTTTGCAGCTCAACTAGTCAGTCCCAGATTTTTGCAGGACGTAGGATTGAGGCCCCCTACATGGCCCCCTCCCTGGCACAGCCTCCAGTGGGCCCTAATACATCTTGGCACCAGAACAGGCCACCTGATGGTCATCTGGTGGCTCTATCTTCCCAACATCTATTCTCTATTCCAGTAACACATCCTCGATTTTCCACCCTCATTCCAAGGCACTTAGGAGGGCCTGAACCCAGAGACCTCAGGCTGAGCACATGACCCCAGCCTGGCCAATCAGAGCATTATATCTCTTGAGTCACTGTGATTAGCTTAGGGTTGGTCATGCGATTCATGCTAGGCCAGTGAGAAGCAGCCTTGGGAATCTTGTCAGAGCTATCAAACACGAGGCCTCTCTCCTTGTTGGGGTCACTTTGCCACCACTTGAGGGGAGGCTGCCTGAGAATGGCCAACAGAGTGGGCAGCAAAGGCCAAGGGATGAGGAGACAGACTATGAGAATTCCATGCAGCTAGATCCAGCCATGCCTGAAAGGAATATCTATCTCTAGAGATTTTAGTTGAGTCTAAATATTCCCTTTGGGGTTTAAGACAGTTAAAATTGGAATTGTCTCTACAATTGAAAGAATCCTGGCCTAATGCAAGTCAGATAAAAAATCAGGACAAATACAAAAATTCATGAACAACTGAATGGAAAACTGGCCTCACACATAGAACTCTATAAATGTTAGTTGTTATTAGTATAAAGAAAGGAATCATGGAGGAGGTGGCATTTGAGGTGGGTGCTGAGTGGCAGGAGGCATTTGGATGGCATGGGTAAAAGCCTGTTAATGGCAAAGGGGACATGGGCCCACGATCAGACTCACTGTGCAAGAGCCTAGTGGAACCGCAGGAGCAGTGGCGGAAGAATTTGAGAAGGGCTTTGTGTGCCAGGCTAAGATTTGAGAAAAAATCATACAAACAATGGGGAGCCATTGAGGGTTCTAGAACAGGGATAGTGACCAGAGTAGCCTTGCAGTGTGGGCCATGCTGGATGGATCAGAGGGAGACCCTGAAGCAGGAAAACAAGTGGTGTTGGAAGTGCCCATGCAAGGATACAGGGATGCCAGCGTGGGCAGCAGACGCCTACCTGTCCAGAGAGGTGGACATCTGCAGTCGGTTCTCACGAACTGAGTACTGGATTTTCAGGTTGAAGTGCTGACATGGGGGGAAGCAGGGAGAAGGCAGTGGGTTCCCCATCAGGTTTGGTAAAACCAGAGGCTTTACCACCTCCCCAGCATCCCCACCACTGCCAAGACAAAGCAGGGGTCTTCCTCTCTGCCCATCCCTCCTTCAGGAACTGAACGCAGCAGTCTCCCCATGCCCCCAGCCCAGGGTCCTCATCTTCCCTGTACCTAGCCCAGGAGAGCACAATCAAAAGTCCCGGCCTGTGTGTAGGTCCCTACAAACACCATGTTACTGCTCCAGGTCTTTGCGCATCCTGTGACTCTATCTGGAGTGCCCTCCATCACCAGCCTGTCCAACAGCAACCCTTTTCCTGGCCAGCTCTTGCCCAACCTTCAAAACATAGCTCAGGCATCACCTCCTCTAGGAAGTCTTCTGTGATTTCCTCAAACTAGATTCAGGATCTCTTGAGGCTCCTATAGTTCCCTGGGTGAGCCCTTCACTACCCTCATAGATGCTAATGAATGTTGGAGGAAGGAAGGAAAGAAAAAAGGGCGGGAAGGGGGCAGGATGGAGGGAGGAGAAAGAAAGGAAGGACTAAACTTTTGACCCTCATTTTGTTGATCTCTCTAGCCATTCAGAGTTTCAACAGCAGAGCCAAAAATCAGACATCCGGTGACAGTGCCCAGCAGGTTAGGCTCATACCTCTGGGATTAACTAAGATCCCTTTAATCCAAAACTTGGCTATCAGCTAAAATCCTACCCTCCAGCCTCGAATATCCATGAGACTGGACCTAAATGGGAAACAGATTCCACTCACAGTTTCCAGGAGAAAGAGGGGTGCAAGGGCCTTTCCCGGTCGCCGAGCAGCGAACATCTCCAGGGTGCCATGGAGGTGCAGCAGGCTTTTGCCGGTCTTCATGGTGACCTCGAGGGGCTTGTTTATCCTGATCTGGGTCACCAGAGGTTTCCATTTGGGATAGGCCTCAGCCACCTACAGAAACCAGGAGACTTCCCTCAAGGCCAAATCTCAGACTGGTGGCTTCAGTTGAAACCAGGAGTCCATCACAAAATACGTGATTTCTACCTTGGATGTAGGAAGCACAATATGCAAAGGCTGGGATGCATCAATCAGGAAATAAAAGAAACAAAACAGACAATCTGGCTATTTCTACATTGGACATAAAAAGTACAATGCAAAAAGCCGGGCTGTCTGTGCTGAGTCCAAAGGGTAATTTATGGAGAAGTTGGGATGATTCCACACTGGACAAAGGAGATGTGGTATTGAAAATCCCTGTCCCTTCGCCTGGAGAACATGGCAGGGCGTGGTGATCACAGGTAGCTGGGGCACTCACTTCAGGGATGAAGCGAGCCAGTGTCTCAGTGGTTTGTGGGGGCAGTTTGCCAATCTACAAAATAAAAGTCAAAGTTAGGATTACTGAAGACTTCCCTGAGCCTTCCTAACAGACATCTCCTCTGACTCAATAAGGTATGTCTTCTGAGATTCCTTCATCAAATCCTTGCTCTTTGATTAGGTAGATAATGAGCTCCTGGGTAGCCCAGATTGTGGCTCACACCTTTCAAAGCCCATAGCTCTGAGTACAAGATCACATGCTGAGAAAGTTTTGTTGGATGAAAAAGCAGGAAGATAGATGGGAGAATGGGTGGATGTGATGGAGGAGTGGGGGTAGGTGAATGGATTTGTGGATAGAGAGATGGACGGGGAAAATGGATAAACAGATAAGTAGGTGAATGTTTGGGTGGATGGATAGATGAGTGTTTGCGTAGGGAAATGAATAATAGATAGACGGGCAGGTGGATGGGTGGATGGAGGGATGATAGGAATAATAGATGGGAGGATGAGTGGATGGGAAGATGGTGAAATGGTCTGAAAAATGGATGGGAGAGTAGATGATGGATGGCAAAGTATACAGGTGGATGATGGGTGCATGGATGGGAGGATGAATAAAGGGATCAACAGAGATGAATAAATGAATGGATAATTGGACTGAGGGTTGGATGGATGCATGAGTAGGTGGTGGTTACATGGGCAGAGATGGTGGATGGTGGGGTGAACTGATGATAGAAACCCAAATAAGTCCTCGCATCTCTCAGCCCTAGCATTGCCAACAACCCCAAGATAATCCTCAGAAGGCCGGCTCTGGCAGGTACTGTCATTACAGGGGGACAGATGTGGGACGTGGCCACGGGCAGCTCACCATCGTGTCCTGGACATTCACATCAAAGGACTTCTGCAGGAGAGCAAGCTCTGCTGTGAGGAAGGCGGCCGAGAGCAGCAGCTGCGAGGAGCCTTCAGCATAGTCCTCGGGGAACCCGAGGGCCTCCCCGGCATCAGCAAGCTGGATGATGCTGCCCTCGTGCTGCTGCACCACGGGCTGTGGGACAGCCAGCGGGGAGACACTCAGCTTTGGCCAGGAAGGACTGGGGCTGGGGCTGAGTCTGTAGTACTAATGGCGCTCAAACCGGCCCCATGTCAGCAAGTCCCAAGACGGTAGAGCCAGAGCAGGCTATGGGGGTCAACGCTCTCAGTGTGCAGACGGGCAGACTGAGGCCCAAAAGGATAAGGGAGTCAGTTACTAAACCACTAGCAGTCCCTCCTAGGATTGCTTAAGTAACCTCAGTTAATCGGACTGTGGTAGGAGCCCTCATTTACACAGAATGTGTTTCTAGTCTCAGGAGAAGGAGGTAAACGGAAAACAAGGTGGGCCCTGTAAGAACCTCGCTGGAGGAAGAATTCACAGAGGGGTGAGCGCTTGAGGTTTTTCTTCCCATTCCTGGAAGATGCATTCACCTAGGTACCTAGGGCTCTGGAGACCTGGGTGAGAACCCAACCCTGCCACCAACTCACGCTGGAATTCTAGTCAAGTCCTGCCTCCCTCCTGGGCGAGAACCCAACCCTGCCACCAACTCACGCTGGAATTCTAGTCAAGTCCTGCCTCCCTCCTGGGCCTGGTGCTTCCCCCCGTACAATGACAGGGTACGGCTGGGTAAGCACTGGGAGAAGCAGGCAGCCTGGGGAGAAGGTGTGAGTGTGGAGTCAGCATCCTGGAAATCAGCTCAGGACTCAGGGTCCACGTTAGGAGCAGAAAGAGGCAGGGACCCTCCCACCCTCCTCGGCCACAGTCCAGCTGCCTGCCCTGGCGGAATCAGCCCCCACCGCTCAGGCTTGTGAGACCCCAGCCTGCTGCTTACACTAAAGTCCACTTGAATGTAGCTGGCTGTGGTGGTTGGTATGGACGTCAGGACATATTTGACGGTGCCCATCTGGCCCACGGGCATGGGGGCTGTGTAAAGAGGAGGTTTCACTCAGAGAGGCACCAACCTGGGGCCAACCCAGAGAAGCCGGCACCAGCCAGCTGCCCCCTGAGCTTGGCCTGGACACCAGGAACCCTGGCCCTCTGTGTGACACCAGGCAGACTGCATCTCTGGGCCTCAGTAGTTTCACCTGCAGAATGGAGGCAATGATGCCTGGCCTAGAAAATCACATCCCTCAGCAGGCACAGAGCTGTTCCCCAGGGGTTGTCATAGCTCAGTTCTCACAACAGACTGGCGGGGCCAGGATTATTGGCTCTATTTTACACATGCACAAACTGAGGCTTGGAGGAGTGAAGTGACTTGTCCCAGGCCACACTGCTGGGCACATGAGCCAGTTTTCTTCAGTCCCAGCCATTAAGCTTCCCTCTCCCCCACCCTGAGGAGCCCTGGAGACCCCAAGATGATGAAGGCAGCAGATCCCCTTGGCAAAGGAAAGAGTGGAGATTACCATTGGGGTTATTATTCACAGTGCAAGGTTTGTGGAAGAGCCCGCAAAGGCTGCTGCTCTTAGAGTCTGGGGGTGATGGATAGAACACTAGATGGAGGGCTGAGAGGAAAGGACCCCAGAGTCCCTCAGGGCCTTAGGCTCCCCATCTGAACAATGGGTGGATGGCTGGACTCCATGACCTGAGACCACCTCTAGTCCCAAGGCTGGGCTGGGAGCAGACACTTGAATGGGGAGTCGGGCGTCGAAGTCCAGCCATCCTGCCATCCCCATGTGGGAGCAAAGCATGGCTAGGGCTACTCACCATTCACATTGGCCCACTTCTTGTTCACATATCCCAGGACCGCATCGATGGCTGGACACATCTGGAAGAAGAAAAGGCATTGGGTAGAGAGGCCCCTGTGTGGAGGGCCTCACTCCTTACAGCTGAATGTTACTCCACAGGGATACTCAAGAGCCCTAGTGGGGCAGGGGCTCGAGGAGGAAACCAAAGCCACAAGCCACACAGGAAGTCAACAGCAGAGCCTGGACCAGGAGCCAGATCTCCTGACGACAGCCTGCAGTCAGTGAGGACGCGTTCCCCCAGGGACTGGTACTCTAAGCAGAGATGGCAGGTGGTGCTGTACAGGCTGCCATTTCCTCCTCCCACTCTCACAGCAGACATCACTAGCTGATCACTTTCTCCCACTGAGCCAGCCACAGCCTCAGGATCCCCCTCAGCCTCCTTTGATCAGGATCAGACCCAAGATGAAATGCACTTGCCCTGGTCAAAGCACTCCCGTGGATGAGGGGCGGAGGTTTGCTCTGGGCACTCACCAGGCCAGGAAGAACTTTGTGTAGGGTGCTGTCCAGGAACTTGTTGACCACCTTAGGCAGCATGCTAGACACAGAGGATGGGGACAGGGGAATAGATGGCAGGAAGTTAGGCATGGGACATGCAGGGACATGGCTAAGGAAGTGTAGTGGCTCGGGAAGTGGGATGCTGAGCCCGGATGGCAAGGTGGACCCAGCCTTCCTCCCCAGCCACGGAGCCCCTCACTTGCTGGGCAGGTTCGTCTTCACGCTGACCAGGATGACCTCACAGCCCTCGCTCTTGAACATGGGGAGGCCCATCTCCTCGTCCTGCAGAAGCCGGTTGGTGGCTGTGATGTTCAGAACCACGATGATCTCCATGTTCCCACCCATGAAGCTGGAGGAGGGGGCAGGCAGGCATCATGGGTACCTCTGCCATTGTGGCCACTAGCCCTGTCTCCTCTTTGCCCACAGTCTCAGCAGCTCTGAGAGAGGAGAAAGGGTGGAAGACCATCCCGCAGGACAGAAAGTGTGGTGGGACCTGCCCAAGGTCGCACAACCAGCCTTTCCACTCCCCTCTTACTTTGGTGAACTCCTGCACATATTTCAAAACCCTGTTCTGCTCAGCTGTCATCATCTCGCAAAAGCCTTTTCTAATCCCTGACCCCTGCACTCTGCCAATGCTTCTTCTGTTCCAGGCCAGTCCCTCAGTCTGTGATCATCTGTGTTCAGGTCGGTTTCCCATCAAAGGTAGGAACCAGTTTTGCATCATCTCAGACCATAGCCCCCAGATGGTACACAGTAAGTACTCAGTAAGTGTGCATATCAGAGTGAGACAAAGAGATCATTATCCTTTCCTTCTCACCTCCCCACCATACTCACCTCTTGCCAGTGATGGTCATGCCTGTGGACACACACTGGAAGATGCCCACCTCAGGTACGAAGTTCAGTGTGATGACAGGCAGCTGCACATCCTTCACCTTCAGACTGGGAGAGGCAGACAACCAAGCAATGAGAACTGGAAAGATGAGACTCAGGCCCTTAACCCACTCCTCTACTCCTTTTATGGGAGGCCTTGGATAAATCCCCCATCCCATGTCATGGGGATAAAGCCACATTTGGGACCATCGTGAAACACAAACAGAAGGCTGGACCAATTTGTACACAGAAAGCACTCGTCATGTGTAAGTTGGGACACCTGGCTTTGTGATATTGGGCTGCTTCCTTCCCTGCTGTGGGCCTCAGTCTCCCCATTGGCAAAATGGAGATGTTTGCTCAGATCAGGGTTTCTCAACAGTAACACTATTGACATTTGGAGCAGAATCATTCTTTGCTGTGGGTTGTCCTGTGCATTGTAGGGTGTTTAGTAGCATCCCTGGCTTCTGCCCACTAGAGGCATAGATGCACTCCCCTTCCCTGACCCCATGAGTTGTGGCAACCAAAAATGTCTCCAGACACTGCCAAATGCCCCTTGGAGGCAAAATTACCCCTGCTTGAGAACTACCAGTCAAGATCCAGGGTAGCAAATTTGTGGCACGTCTCCACCTGCCTGTCCTGAGCTCTTGGCAGACATTGCTAACTGATTACAGTCTTATTTCCTGCTAAGCCCAGAAAGTGCCTCAAAACCCTCCCCAGCACATCATTCCAGGCAGGCCCAACAATCAATCCCATACGACACTTGCGCTGAAACCATTTTGCCCCTGTCATTAGATGATTGTTTCCAGAGGATTTTGCACTCAGTTTCATGTACATTCAGTGAGTTCCTGCTGCATGTAGGGAGTTGGAGTTTGACTTTCCAACCTCACTGCCCCCTCTCAATGGCCCTGCTCTCAACAGGCCTGAAATTGGATGACAGGGAACTGAGGCCCAGGTGGGAGCAGTGACCTGCCCAGGGTCACACAGCAAGCCAGCAGCAAGGCCGGGAAGAGGCCCCATGCCCTGCACCAGCTGTCCCACCAGCTCTTTCAGGCATCCCCTGCCACCCTCTCTCCTAACTGCCACCCCCACTCTGAAGCCCCTCCCCTGCTCACTTAGTGATGCCCTTAATGGGTTTCATCCCCGGCCGTTTTTTGCCCGCCTCAGCTGCCATCTTCTCCAGGATGTGACTCTCATCCATAGCGTTCTGGACCTCTGGAAAGGGGGAGGGTCAGAGAGACACTCAGCTGGGCTCCTCACTTCTTCCCTGCCCTGGAGCCAGTCTCTCGGGCATCCCAGAAATGAGTCATGCCTGCCTCTGCCCTCTTCCAGCCTGGAGGAGAAGACAGAGTCACTAGAGTGATGAGGGCCATGAAAAGCCCAGGCAGCTGGAGGAACCACATGAGGGGTTTGGGCCAGGAAAGGAAGAGACAGGTAAGGCTTCCAGGAGGAGGTGATGTGCCAATTGGTCCTTGAGGGAGGAGTAAGATAATAAAAGAGGCAGCTCCCAGCAGAGGGCCCAGCAAGTGCAAAGATGGGGAAGAGGGGAAGGAGGTGGCACAGAGGAGGAGGAGTGAGAAATACAGTGTAGCTGGAGGGGGTAGGGACAGGACAGGGAAACTGGAGCAGTTTCAGGAGGCACATCATGGAGGCCTGGAACCCCAAGCTGCAGTGTCAACTTTATCATGTGGCCCAGCCGCTCTCAAACTCGACTGATTAGGGAATTCAACTGGGAGCTTATTTAAGTGAAGATTCTGTGCTTGAAGCCAAGACATTCTGATTCCCCAGGACTGGAGACCCCCAATCCTAAATGACACTGACATGTGCCTGAAACACTCCAGAATGGTCGCAGGCTAGTTCCCAGAGGAGACAAATACTGAGCTGATGAACGTCATTAGCCCTTTGCACCTGGGTGTGACTCCATTTCCTTTAGGGTCACAGAGCTGGAGATGGATGATACATTTTACTAAAGGGTCCCCAGGGCATTTTAATCTCACACATCATCTGATCCAACCCAAAAAAGGACTGTTCAGCCTATTTTACATTTCTTTACACTTTACATTTGCAGATGAGCAAACAGCAACACAGAGAGGGTAAGTGACTTGCCTGAGGTCACACAGTAAATTGTTGGCAGAGCTGGAATTTGGCTCATTGTCTGTCACCCCTACAGCCCACTTGTGGATGCCAACCCCTGCCCTCAGGGCCAAGGAGAGGTTCCAAAGAAAAAGGATTTCCAGCTCTGCCTCCAACTTGCAGGGGATCCTTGGGCAAATCAGCCCATTTTCTCTGGGGCTCAGTTTCCCTCCTCTGTAAAATGGAAGAATAATAACATTGCTATATATATAGTTGATTTTGAGGATCATAGGATACTCAAGTCTATGCAAACACAAGCAGGCACTACCTACCACCTACTCCCTTTCCCACACTTCCCCTGCCCCCCAGCCCCCGGCCCAGCCTGCCAGCTCACCCCGATTCATGATGTCCATGCCCAGTCGCAGCAGTGCCCCAGGGTCCGCTCGTGCGGTGGTCAGCAGGCCGCAGAGCACCAGACACAGGATTCGTAGCATGGCTCACCTGTGTCACAGGGCCTGAATTGGGTGCAGCCCACCCTTGGTTCCCTTGGGGACCTCCCCTGCTCCAGATCAGACAGGGCCCCCTGGATGATCTCAGGAGTCCAGGAGTTTTGGACCGCGTCCTCCAGAAGGACCAAAGAGTGTCCAGATTAAATACAGGGCCTCAGGGGTCACCCCAGGCAAGTCACTTCCCTCTCTAAGCTTTGGTTTCTGCGTCTCTGGGTGTGATGCATTCTGAACAGCTTGCTTTATGGGGTTGGTGGGAGGTTTAGCTGCAGTTTTTCCTGAGTCCAAGTGTGGCTCATGGTGCAATGCTGGGGCTATGGAAGAGATTCCAACTTGGTCCAGACTTCAGGGACTCCCATGGCAGTGTGGGAATGGGGGAACTCCCTGCTTCCCCGACACTGGCACGACAGCCAGTGGCATCTTCCACCTCCTCCAACTCAGAACCATTTCTAGAAATCTCAGCTCACAGCCCCTTAAGCCACCTTGAGACCTCGCCTCACCAACAAGGAAACTGAGGCACAGTCTGAAACACCCAAGGTCTCACAGCTGGTGAGTAGGGACTTGAATAAAAACCCCAGACCCTTCAAAGTTCCAGGAAAGCCCCCTCCCACCTCTGGATCCCCAGACACCCCTTCTTCTTAATTACTACTTACCAAGACCTGAAATTCAACCAGAGGCCAAGTGTTTATTTCCGGTTTTAGCTGTGGCTGAAAAGAATGGTGGGGGGTGGGGGTGGCGTGGCCACTGGGCCTAGCCTGTGCCACTGGAGAGGGAAAATTCCAGATGGACTCCTACTGACAGTGGGCTCGGCCACCGAGGGCTCCACTCATCTGCAGAGGCAGGTGCCTACTGAGCCCGTGTCTGCCTGCGTTCATTCACTCAACTCGCATTTCCTGAATACCTACTACATGCCAGGCAGACCAGCCTACAAAGTACACACGGCAGAGATAGTCCTGCTCCTCCTGAATCTTGAAGGGAAGCAATTAAATGGGATACAGTGTGTTTGGGGGTGGGGAGGGGTGGCCAGGGAAGGACTCTCTAAAGAGGAGATATTTAGGCTGAGACTTAGAGGATAAGAAGCAATCAGCACAGAAAAAGCCAGGGAGACCTTCACGCTTACAATCAATATTTGCTAAATGAAAGCATGGTTGATTTGTCTCTGGTCCCATCCAATTTTTAAATATCACCTTGGCTTGAAAATAATCAACCTTGATGTTTCCTCAGCCCCCGTGAACACATACACGTGCGCCATGGGAATGCCAGGCACAGGCACACCCAGGGCCAGATCTCTGAAGGTCATCCTGTGGTAGGTGGTGGAGTTCAGGGCCAGGGCGGCAGGGCTGGAAGGGGCTGGGTAAAGGTCTCCTCCCGCCCCACCCTATCTCCCAGCTGGGGAGACCGAGCCCCAAGACTGGTTCCCCCATTCCCAGGCCAGAACAGATGCCAGGTGTTAAGGCCACTTGGACGAGGTTTTTTTGCCCTCTTACAGTTAATAAGCGGCTCGGGGTATACTGCTGGGCAGGTATTTCCAGGCAAGTGGTCAATGCTGGGGTTTTGTTTCTGACTGTGCTTGTGCTTTTGCCTAAGCTTCCCCTCCTTCTTACAATGCCCTTCCTCCACCCATCTACTACCTGCTTGTCTCTCAAGTCCAATTTCAGTCCTTGCTTCCTCCTCCAGGAAGCCTCCCCTCAACCCCCAACCACCCCTAGCTTCAAAGATCAGTTAGAATCTGACTATATACCTAATCCATCCCACCCCAAAATGAGTGTTTCCTGCTTCTCCACACCCATCGTCAGCTCACACATTTTCCTCCACCTGGAGTGCCCCTCCCCCGCCCTCAGCTTGAGAAATGCTCCTAGATGCCCCCTACCCCACCACCACCATCCCCTCATTGCCTCGTCTCAGCTCTGAGCTCCTGCAAAGCAGAGCCTCCCTTGTCTCCCGTTGGCCTCAGTTGGAGCCAAAAGAGACACCTCAGATCTGCTGTCTCCATGACCTTGACCAAGTCCTACAGCATCTGAGGATTGCGATGTCCGGTGGCTTCCTGTCAGGTGAGGAACCCTGTGTGAAGGACATAGATCCAAGCCCTGGTCCTGCCACCCAGTTGCTGTGTGACCTCGGGCAAGTTCTTTGCCCTCTCTGAGCCTCGGTGTTTTCATCTGTAAAATGACAAGGCTGAATAAGACACTCTCTGGGGAGAGTTCCACAGGTAGAGCCTCTCCTTACCTTGCCGAGCTTGGGGTTGTCTTGCCGATGACTGGCCCCTGCCTCCCCACCCTGGGATGAGGAAGCCCTTATATTTGGGAGCCTGATTAGTTGCTGGGATAATTAAGGGTTTAATAAGGCCCAGATAATTATCTAGAGGCCCAAAGAACAGGAGCCCTGGTGCTCACGTGATGTTTCAGTCTGTTCCAAGGTAAATAGCACAGAGGACGAGGGTGGCCGGGGTGGCTGGGGATCCTGGGAGCTGCATGAGGGCGGGCACTGGGGAGGGGGCGCGGTCGCTGGTGCAGGGCAGAGGGCATTGGGCTCGCACTTCCTCCTCCTCTAGACTCAGTGCCTCCCACAGGGATGGACACGCAGTTGGCATCCATTCATTCCTTTCGCAAACATTTATTGAGGGCCTACTGTGTGCCAGGCCTGTGCACGTGTTAGGGATGCCTCAGTGAACAAGGCAGCTGGGGTTCCTGTCCTGAGAGGGTGCCTGGAGGCTATGAGAGGGACAGGCACTCCGCGAGTCAACAACACAGAGCCAGGTCAGTCCTGCAGAGATAAGGGTGCTGGAAACCACTGACCCAGGGGTGGGATGAGGAGAGAAGAACCAGGTTATCACGGGTAACGTCAGAGCCCAAGACCCCTGGAGTGGGGGATGTTGCAGCTGATGCCTGAGGGGTGAGCAGAGCCAGCTCTGCAAGGCAGGAGAAAGGTGTTTCAGGTGGGGAGTAGGCAAGTGCAAAGGCCCAGGGGCATGGGCTGGACCATCAGCACTGGATCCCTCTGAGATTCACAGCGGGCATGAGGAGCTAATGGCCCAATGCAGTATCTTCAGGGGAGACCCTCCTGGAGGAGATGCCAAGAGGTGATAAATGCTGGGGCAGGAGCTTTCTCGCAAGGTCCAAATCTAGAGGGCAGTGAAGGCAGGATGACCCCAGGTCCACACAGTGAGCTGGCCACAGAGCTGGGGCTAGGCCCCAGATCTTGGAATGCCCAGCCTCTGCTCTGCTCTCCAGCAGGCTCTCTCAGGGGGGCCTGGCTGGGGGTACCTTGAGGGTGATGAACAGTCTTGGGGGGCTGCTGGAGGACTGGGGTTTTCCTCCTCCACCCTCAGGAAGCCCACAGGTCTGGAAGATCAAGGAAACGTCTGTGCCCATTGTATACAAAGAGCCGCTGAGGCCACAGAGGGGGCCTGAGGACCTGCCTGAGGTCCACAAGGCTGAAGCCACCTTGAAATGGGGAAGAGAAGGACCCAGGTCAGCCCAGCCAGTCTCCATCCTGATCCAGGCCCTGAGCTGGAGGAACCAGACTACAGATAGCATCATTTTATCCCTGCAGATCCGCCCCCACAGACAGAGTGACCAGCAGGCCCCACCTCCTCCTCACATGCAAACCCTCCCCAGTGTGCCTCCAGTCACCCAGCCTCCCCTGTCTCCCCCAGGGCCATTCTAGGTACGGGGTGGGGGTTGGGAGTGGGGGTGGGTGGGTAGGGAGGCAGGAAGGACATGGGGTTGGGGAGCCTGGAGACATCCCTTTGTGTGAGTTCAGGGATCTGGGCCCCAGTCCCAGTCACTTGCCCTCACCAGCTGTGTGCCTGCTGTGGCTCCTCCAACCTCCCTGTTTTATCCTCTTTATGATGAGGGGGCAGAATAATAACAGTAATTCTGAGAGGGAAAAGGACAGTCGCGTCCCTGAGTTCAAAGTAAAGTGTCCCCAGCCAAGTTCCAATGGCCAGAGAGGAGGCAAGCGCCCTAAAAATACATTAAGGAAACAGAGAGTCTTTCCTGGGGCTCTGGGTCATCACATGGCTTCAGGGTTCCCAGGGAAGACTGGTCCAGCCAGCTTGTGATGGGAACCACTGGAAGCACTCGGACCCAGCTCTCCCGGTGCTGCTAACGCTGCTGACAATGGTAATCAGAGGGCCCCTTTCTGTGCATCTGACCTGAGCCAGGCAGCGTGCTGAGTGTTTGATACGCACATTTAAGTCCATTTAATCCTGAGGACTACCCTATGAGGCGGGCACTTTGGTAAATTTCTCCACTTTACAGATAGAGAAACTGAGGCTCGGGGAGATACAGCCACTTGCCCAGGGGAGACAGCGAGTCATGGCACAGCCAGGAGCTGAATCTGGATCCAAGGGGCTCCAGAGCCCAGACTAAGACCTGCCAAGGCACCACCAGAGGGGTGCTGCCTACCTGCCTGACCTGCCTCCCCCGGGGCCCCAGCATCACCCTGCCTGGTCCCTGCCACTGCTCCAAATCCCACCACCCTTCCAGGACCAGCTGCGGCTTCCTCCTTCAGGGAAACTTCCCAACCCCCTTCTCCCCCACCTCTGCCAGCCCTGAAGCTTAGTGTCATCTTTTTTCTTCCTCACAGACCCTTTGGGGATCCAATAAGGGTGATTCCCAGGCCAGCAGCCCCACCTGCCTACGGGGATTGGGCTCCACACGGCTTCCCGAGCTCAGAGCTGGGCAAGGCTGGGCCAGAGCTCCAACACCACACATGGAAGCAGCTCACTGACCACATACTTATTATGCACTTGCTGGATGCAGGGCTCTGGAAAGTCAGAGAGGTGTAGTTGGGGAGGGAAGCTGCAGGCACCAACAACCATCCTCGGAAATTGAAGGATGTGAGTCACCATGGCAGAAGGGTTGCATGAGGCCTGGGGAGACTGCATTTGAGCTGGGGGTATGTGTAGGGGAGTAAACCGGTTCAGATTAAGGTGGCCCAGATGGAGCAAAGAGTGAGGGCAAAGGCCAAGAGCTAGAGAGGAAACATGCAGGGTGCACATTCAAGGTGAAGGGCGGGCGGAGCATGGACAGGTTGGAGGTTCATGAAGGCGTCAGACCTGAGAGGTCGTGGCAGTTTATTGTTGCTGGCTGTGAATGCACCCTTCTGTGTAAGTCTCTATGTAGGAGAGAATTCAGAATTCGTTTTAGCCTCCTTTGGAATGAGCAGGATGCTAACCAGAGGGCACATGGAAGGGAGGTGGAGGGGAGGCCTGGTAGAGGAGGGGGCTTCCTGTGATTTCTGGAGGGGTTGGGGTGAGCGGTGTGGATGGGAGAACAGCCACTGAAGCCGGTCCCCAGGGAAACATACACAGAGCATGAATCCTGTGTATCTAGGCAGGAAGGAATACTATCTCTGGCAGAGACTGGCTTATCAGAGAGAGAAAATCACATGGCTTTGTCTTGCCAGTATTTGCGTCCCTGGGTTTTCCCTAGGCCATCTTGTCACGTGTGATGTGGTGGGTTTAAAGAGCTTTCAGTGGGAAGAGGAACTGGATGTGTTCAATGAGGCCAAAGGCCTGGGAGGCAGATCCTGCCTCCTCTGAACAAAAACTCGCTTGTGATCCAAGTAAACCAAAGATGGAGAAACTGCCTGAGAAGGCAGTGAAATACCATTACCTGAGGCTTGTGACCACAGGACAAACCCTGGGATCGGGGTGCTGGGGATGGAAGAGGGCACTGGAGAGCTTAAGTCTGGATTCTAGGAAGGTCGCAGTCCTAGAGATCTGCTGTCATCCAGCTCTGAGACTCTGGGCACATTCCTCTCCGCATCTGTGAAATGGAGCTGCACATTCTGCCTGCCTGACTTGAAGGGCTCTTATGAGGTTCTAGGAACAGGACAGGACATGACACTGTAGAGAGGAAATGCCACCAGGTGAGGACACAGTGAGGAGAGTGTCACCCTGGCATCAGTAACTTCCAGCTCGTCCACGTTGGTTCCCTGGGCTAGGAGGTGATGCTGTCGACAGGTATGGTCAACAGGGATGTGGTCATGTCCTCTTCCTCTTCCAGGCAGCTTTGGTGGCTCCAAGGACAGACAGGACCAACACCTGCATGTGGAACACTGGCCTCTGGTATGCAAAGAGTTGGCCAGGCCTAGCTGGAAGTTGCAGCTCAAGAGAAGATGTTTAATGCAAGAGGAGACAGGTCTGTGCAGCCTGGAGGAGCTACCTGCTCCTTACAAAGAAGGGATGAAGGCAGGACCAGGGAGGGGAAGGGGAAAGGGTGGGATTAAGCAGCTAGCCGGGCCATCCAGCTTGCTGGTGATGTCTAAGTGTGGCTTTGCCTAGGTTTCCCAAGTGGCTCGAGGCAAAAGGGTCCCCAGAGCAGCACTCCAAGTGGTCTCACATCAGCGCTGGTACAAGAGTCCGCCGGACACCACAATGTAGCCCTGAAGGGCAAAGACAACCATCAGGTCAGGTCTATGGACACGAGGACCATAGGACCCCAGCTGCCCCATCAGCCTGGCTCTGAGTTCATATTCTGTCACTCTTGCTGTGTGTGTCCTTTGCCTCTCTGGGCCTCAGTTTCCTACTGTCACTTGGGGTGGTGACATCATCCACCTCGCAAAGGCTACTCTAAGGATGCAGCCAGACTGCGCAGGCAGAGCACTCAGCGTGGGGCTGGAGCTGGATGCATGCTCCGCAAATGGTCAGGATCATCTCTGTTTTATGGCCAGGAGTCCAGACCACTGAGTGTCTTCTCCAAGTTCAAGTCTCCCCAGCAGATTCAGGCATCCCCCATATGTCCCCTGCTCTCTTCACTGTACTGCAGAAACGTCCTGGGGGCCTGCTGATCTATCTTCCTTCCTTCCTTCCTTTCATTCATTCAGCACATCTTCACTGAGCCTCTACTCTGAGCCAAGCCCTGTGCCAGGTGCTGGGGACCCAGCAGAGAAAAAAATCAGACCCAGTCCCTGCCTTTGTGTAGCTCATAGGTGGTCCAGTACAGTAGCCATTAGCCACATGTGGCTAATTACTGTAGTCCCCTATTACCCATGGTTTCATTTACCCAAGTTTAACTACAGTCCAAAAATGTTAAATGGAAAATTCTAGAAGTAAACAGTTCATAAGTTTTAAATTCCATGCTATGCTGAGTAGTGTGATGAACTCTCCCGTCATCCTGCTCCATCCCACCCTGGACATGAGTCATCCCTCTGTCCAGCGGATCCACACTGTCTGTGCTACCTGCCCCTGGGTATAGGGAGAACATAGTATATGTGGGTTTGGTACAATCTAGCTGCAGTTTCAGGCATCCACTTGGAGGGGGGTGTCTTGGAACATATCCCCTGCAGATGAAGGGGGACTGCTGTGCATATAAATTAAGTAAAATTTAGAATTCACCTCCTCAGTTGCATTGGCCACATTTCTAGTGCCCAATAGCCACATGTGCCCAGCAGCTGATCGTGGCCACTGCCTCGGACAGTGCAGATTTCCATCCTTGCAGGAAGTTCTATCGGACAGTATAGGTCTAGGAACCTTTGACTTCAGACCCAGGTGGCTGGATTTGGAAGTGCCAAGGTGGCTCAGCCACCAACTCTGTCTGTTTGGGGAAGTCTTGGGGGAATTCCCACCAAAAGTCCTGCTCCAGCGTGAGCTGGTTGTTCCTGCTTAGCGGGGTAGAGCACCCAACTGCCTGGGACCACAGTTCTCAAACAGTGAGGGCGTCCCCCCTGGAGGACGTCAGGAGGTTCCACTCAGGGAGTGCGAGTGAGACACGGAGATGGTGGGCTTGAGGGACCTTGGTTAAGTGTTCTGTCCTGTGCACGTCTTATTGAGTGAATTAGAAAGAATATTATCCTTTCAAATCTTGGGTGAAACAGAAAGAAGTTGTAGGATCTCTTCCTAGGGGGTGGGGATTGAATTTCACCCTGGTCCACAATTTCTGATCCAGGGAAAGTCATTTAGAAGGGTCAGAATCCCCTCCCACATCCAGCCTGTGGAGGTTTGTGTACAAAGCTGGAAGAGCTCCCTCCTCCGCCCTCCCCCAGACTCTAAGGGGCCCGTGCCTATCCCAGGACACAGAGTCACAGGACAATCAAAGGCCCTAATCTCCTGAATGTGGCCTGGTGTGATACTTGATGAGGACTAAAGAGTGGGTGAAACCCTTGCTCCAATGTCTCTCAACATCCTGAATTGTCCATCACACTGCAACTGATGATTCATGGCGTGACCTGGGTGGGAGCAGGGGGCACTCCCAGGCCTGGCTGACCCTGGACCCCAGTGTGTGCACCAGCAGGAAGGGAAGGAGAGAGGTGACCCCCGCATCGCCAAGCCCAGCCTCCCTCTAAGGATGGAAGAGGCCCTTCTGATCACACCCAAAGGCTCTCACCTCGTAGACAAAGACCTCAGGGGCAATGTAGCGGAGATTGGTCACACTGGGGAGGGCAACCCCTATGCTCAGGAGAGCTGCAGGAGGGCAAGAAGAAATCATGCTCAGCTGGAAGACCATAACAAAGTATCACCTGGAGCTGGCTCTGCGCGGAAGTCCTCATGTGCATTGTGACACTGAGTTCCACAGATACCCCAGAAGTAGGAACCATTATCATTATACCCACTTTACAGAAGGGAAAACTGAGCCTCAGGGAGGACACAGAGCTTAGCTAAGATCATCCAGCTGCTAAACAGTCAAGCCAAGATGCGCACACAGGCAGCTGGACTCCCGAGGCCACCCTCTTAATCTCTGAGCCTAGGAGGTAGAAAGGGGCCGGGTTGGAGCCTGGAGCAGGTGGAGGGGCAGGAGGGGGGCCAGAGGGCAGAGCTCACCATTGAGGTGGTCCAGCAGGGGCCTCTGAAACACGTTACCCATGAGTGACTGCACTTGCTCCATCTGCATTCGTGGAGCCAGGGAGATGGTGACCATAGCCCCGCGACAGGCCGGCACATGTGAACACACAGACAGACACACAGACAGTAGAGACACGGGGGAGGGATGAGGGCAGGTCTCCCTGGTCCGGGCTTCAAGCAGAGCCAGCTACCCCTGGGGTCGGGTCGGCATCAGGCACCGGAAATGCTGGCCTGAGGGGAGGCTGAGAGACCAGCCCCTGACTGACTTTCATTCACTGGCTGCCCTGCTGTGCCGACCAACAGACAGATCAACTGACGGTGGACAGACTGATGGGGCGACCTGGTGGGCCACTCGACAAAGGGATGCAGGGCAGCTGGTGGGCCAGCCATGTGACTGCAAGAGCAGCTGACACTGTCTGACGCTGGCTTCTATAGAAACGTACTATTGGACTCAGTGATTCTTGGGCTGAGGGCGGGGCTGACAAGCCGCGGACACCCAGGCAGAGGGACAGACCGACTGACTGACCCCGCTGAGGCTGGCTGACTGGCTGCCTAGCAGACGGACAGCCTGGGAAAGACAGACTGTCCGATGGGTGGGCCACTGCCTGGCCACTGTCCCCAAGCACCCCAGGAAGGAAGCCTGATGGTGGCAGCATGTACACGCACGTGAGCACACGTGGGCACACTCCCCTTCCCCGAGCTCAAGGCCTGCACCACCCAGCGAGGGGGTATCTGGAGACCCCAGCACCACACTCACTTCAATGAAGCCCACATTAGAGGAGGCCACAGTGACCTGGACATTCCTGAAAGGGAAGCAGGGGGGTTAGGAATGGGGCCTAGTGCCCGCCACCCACGTACCACGCCTGCTGCCTCCCAGGCTCCTCTGACTGACACTGTGGTGGGTGGCTGCAGGCTCACTGCACAGAGGAACACGTTGAGGCTGCTGGGTCCAGGAGGCCTCACTTACCCCAACACAGACGTGGTCCCCTGAAGTCTCACCTCAGACACGTAGAGCTGGAGGCTCAGGTTCACTACCTGGGTGTGTGGGGAGAACGGGGTCAAAGGGCACAGAGCCATGGGAGAGCTCTCAGCTGGCCACCAGCTACCCCAGCCTCCCACCTATCCCCCTATTCATTCAGGGTTTTGAAGCACAGGTCAGTGGATGAGGTGAACAATAACCAAAGTAATCAGACAGGATCCTTTCAGAGAGTGGTGGGTGCCATGAAGCTGTGTGGAGAGGCTGGTGGAGACCATCTTTCTCCCAGTAGTCCTGGAAGGCTGCTGGGAGGAAGGTTGTGACATTGAAGCTAAGACCCAAAAGATGAGGAGAAGCCAGCCATGCCAAGAACAAAGGGAAGTATGTCTGAGGCATGTGCAAAGGTCCTGAGGCAGAAATGTCCTGGCACATTGAAGGAACAGCCAGGGGACCGGTGTGGATAGAGCAGAGCAAGTAAGGCGAGCGAGGGAGGAAGTGGGGTCTCCTTGAGAGTCACCCATCCCCCTGGCCAACCCCGCCCAGCCCACCTCACTCACCACATCGAGGGAGAAGAGGGACTGGAAAGCCGAGTCGGAGTCTGGGGCCAGGACCTCCACGAAGGGCTGTATCCTCAACGTGGCATTGTTGGTATGGAGTGTGACCACGGGTATGGCATCCAGCCGCACCTTGAGTGCCAAGGGCCTGGGCTCGGGGAACTGGCGGGCCACCTGGGGAGCAGAGAGGGCAAGAGGGAGGAAGGCACCTGGGGGCTAAGGCTGGGTGGACTCTTTATTCATCATTCCTGAGACACCAATCAAGCCACCATTGTGCTTTACATGCCTGGGCCACAGAGGTGGGTCCACCCCTGCCCCCTGCCCTCAGGGACACCCAGTCGGATGGTGGTAGCGTGAAGACAGGCACATCCTGTACAATCGGTACCAGGAGGGAGGGATGGGCTTGGGAGCACAAGGAGGCTCCTGGACCGGATGACGGGCTTCATCCTCCCTGAGGAGGTAATCCTTGAGCTCGGACTTGAAGATGGATAAGGAAAAGGAAGGAGAAAAGATACTGAGGGCAGAGGGCACCTCTTGTGCACTGCAAAGAGGAGAAAACAGAGCAAGTTTTGGGCAGAAGGAGGGGCCATCCGGGAGGTGGAGGAGGTGCAGATAAAGGGGCAGGTGCTGAACCCCACTTGGAGCAGACATGATACAACAGAGATCCCACAGCCCAGAGAGCCTCCCACTCCAGCTCTGAGTCTCAGCCCCTGGAATGACCAGAAACATCACCAACCTCAGGGATGACCTGGCCCAGCGTGGAGGTGTTCAGCGGGTTGTTACTCAACTTCTGAAATGAGCCCCCATACATGGTAGGTGTTAAGGCAACAACTCCCCGAGCTAGACCACTTCTTGCCTCCTGATCACCCCATTTAACCCTTCCAACAGCCACCCTGTGGCCCCAAAGCTCCAGCTGCCCCACCCACCCATGATTTGGCCTCTGCCAGGTCTCCCCAGGCTGGGCCACGTGCCCTGGGCAGCAGGACCGGCCCTCACCAGCTGCCCTGTGATGTCCATGTTGAGTGCACCAGCCTTTTGCAGCAGCAGGATGGCAGAGTCAAAGAGGTCCTGGGAGAGGCCCACGGTTGCCATGACACCGCTGGTGCCCACGTGCGACGGCAGCACGAAGGGGGTGGCATCCATAGGCAGGATGATGGGCTTGCCCAGCAGGAAGAGGACAGCCTGCGGGGGGTGGGGGTGGGGGCAAGGAGGGAGGGAGAGGCAGTGGGGCCTCAACAGGCAGGCAGCTCCACGGCAGATCCTGGGCTGTGAGATGCTGCCCACCCCAGGGTGCCCCATGTTGGCAGCCTCACGCCTTTGCCTATGTGCCATGCTCCCATCTGGAAGGCTCCCAGCTCCTCTCCCCTCAACTCTTCTGCTCCTTTAGGAATCTTCCAGAACACCAAGGACTCCAGAGGAAACAAATCCCCAGCTCTGGGCTGACAAGGAGGCACTTACGTTGATATCAAAGGAAATGTAGTCTTTAGTGACGTTGGGCGCGTTGATCATGGTGTAGCGAACCTGGGACTCTGGACCCACAGGGCTGAGGCCTAAACAAGGCCGGGGTGAAGAAGAGAAGATGGTATTCTTAGCATTATCCACCAATGCCTCATTTAGCCAGACCCAGGCCAAGAAAAGAAGTTAGAAAAGGCCCCGAGTAAGCAAATTAAAGTTGCAAAGCATACACCCAAGATTCAGCCACTCATAACCTGTTGACTCTTAGTTGAGACACAATTCTAACAGTTTTGGCGTCTGCTTTCCTAGTCAGTGGAAGACTAGAGATTACAAGTTAGCACAGAGTAGGGTCACTCCAGGCACAAGTGCCCCCTGACAAAGGCAAGAAGGAACCAGAGAAAAAGAAGGGAGTGTCCATTTATCAAGGCCCAGGCTGCTGGCTTACACTAGGTCATTCAATCCTCAGCACCAGCCTGTCGGGTTAGGAGCCCATCACACACACACACACACAAACACACACACACACACACACACACACACACACGTAGTTTGGTAAGCTCAGCTGTGCTCAGGATTGTATACCTGATCCATCTGACTCCAAAGCCACTCTCCCTCTGCTTAAGCACACTGCTTCCTGCAGGAACCCAGAAGGCACACGCCCCAGGGCAATGGGGGTTCCCCCACAGATCCTTGGAGAAGCCCCCAGGGAGGTGAGTTAAGAACTCAGTCCTATAAGGTGAGTTTTCTGAAAGCTCAGAATACCCTCACGGGGAAGTTTGCACAGGCTGAGTCACTTGTGGGAACCACACCTCTGGACACAGCGAGACCGCATGGCAGGTGAAGGCCCACCGTCAGGAGAGCCCACCTGTTAGCAAGGCGTCCTCCCCGAAAGGCTCTGGATAACCAGCATTTTAGTGTGTGTGTGTGCGTGTGTGTGTGCGTGTCCATTCTGATTTTCTACTCTCTTCTGGATTTAATTTTATTTTCTCTAGCATTTTGGAAATTTATGATTGTAAAAGCAATGCAGTCTGACTCCATTTCTACACATCAGTGGTTGTCAAAGATCAGGGTGGAGGAGGGGGGCAGCACCAAGAGATTTTGGGGCTGGTGGAATGTTCTCTATTTCAAGTGTGGTGGTTCCTACATGACCATATGCATTTATTTATCAAAGCTCATAGAACTGGACACTAAAAATAATTGTTATATGTTTTTAAATGAGTAAAACCATTAAAAATTATAAAATAATAATGCACATTTATTGTAGGCATATGGAAGATTTTAAAAGATGGAAAAAATATAACCTAGAATGTTAAATGTATTTCTTTTTCAGTATTTTCTTATGCAGAAATGAACTCTCTCTCTCTCCCTGTAAAGCTGGAGCCTAGCTATATATAGTTTTGTGTCCATCTCTTTTTCTTTACCGAGTGGCATGACAGCTTAGTGAAAAGCACAAACTCTCAAGGAGGGCTGCCTCAGTTTCCTCATCTGTAAAATGGAACTAATAATCCTACAGTAAATATTAGCTCTTCTTACATTGTATTTGGCCGGGCACGTTGTTAGGTGATTAAACACTCCTTTAAACTGTGCTTTTAAATGGTTCCTGTCACTCCACGTTCCACATGTACGTGACTCGTGTAAACAGTCCCCCAGGACTAGACACTTAGGTTTCTTTTACTAGATTTTTTTTTCCTTAATTCCTCAAAGACAAGGGGAAGAGGTGGTCTCTGGTATGAACCCAGTTACAAGGCATCTTGATGGAAACAACCCCTCAGAGGAAGGAGGGAGAGACTAACGTTTATTGAGTTTACTGCCTGCCAGGCACGAAACCTGTGCTGTCTTGCAGCAACACATGGGAATAGGAGAAATTCTGATTCCCATTTTTGGGTAGAATGACTAAGCTCAGAGAGATGGCATGAATTACCTAAGATCACACAGCAAGCGAGCAACTGGGCCAAAATTCACATTCATATCCTTTGATTCCAAGTTCAGTTTCCCTGGCTTCTTGGTACCTCCTATTAAGGTAATATTGGTGTTGAAGCAGTGAGGGGAGTAGGGGAGGTCAAGGAATGTTCCCCAGACCTTGACCTGGGCTGTGAAGTGTGGACAGAGCAGAAGGTGGACACATGAAGAGGAGAAAACTGGGGTGAGCTGATTCACCAGGTCTTTAGCACCATGCTAGGGATTTTAGACTCGGTGCCTCTGATTTCCCACCTGTAAACTGGGGATAATGATGTCACCTTATAGGACTGTTGTTAACAGTTTGCACAAGAAAGCCAAAGCTACCTTGATTTGAAAATATTCACTAAAGAAGCCACCAGGGGTAAACACGGACCCTGCCAGACATCCCTTCTGTCTGAGATGGACATGGAATGCCAACATACCACCCCCTGTAACTGTCCCCACACCCTCCATTCCTGCACCCCTGTCCCCACCACCCTCATCCCTGCACACCTAACCCAGGCTGTGTGAGAGTTAGATGTAAACCCCCAACTCAAAGGCAAAGCCAGCTGATTGCCAAGTACAGCTGCCAACAGTCTGCAGCTCTGGATGTCACAGAGTCAATGAGAATCCTCTGTCCAGTAGGAGAAGGTGCACTTCAAAATGGAACAGCTTCAAAACAGGTTCGTGAAAAAACAGACGGAACCCTGGATTATGCGCAGGACTCACTGAGAATATATCACCCCCTGAATCAATAGAGGATGTGTTCTGTGATCAGTCTGGGGATGTGTGGGTAACTGCCAGTGTAGTTCTTCAATGCTGATGAATACCGCTAAAAAGATGAAGCCGACCTACTTTCAGAGCTTTAATCCCATGTTGTAAGTTGAAGCCCTGCCTGAGCCTTGTTCAGGACACACAGTTCTAAGTGAACTGTGTCGGGCTGCGAGCCCCGGGAAGCCCTGGGTGGAGGAAGGTGTGTGGGCCAGTGGGGAGGTGACCACTGACTGATGGGAGTTGGTGGACACATACCCCAGCTCCTGCCCCTCAGGTAGGACCACACTAGGGATGTTCAACTCAGTCTCCAAGAGCCTCCCAGTGGGGCTGAGCCCCCAGGTGCCCACAGTGAGGACCCCTCATTAACACACCTTCCCTTCCTGTCTGATGGCTCCCTTCCCCAACTAGTGCTGCCTAGGGCCACCCTGCATTTGAACCACTTACACTGAGATCCTCATCTCAGGGTCCGCTTCTGGGGACACTGGCCTGACAGTGACCTTCTCCTAGTACAGTCCTAGTACTCCCTAGGTAAGGAGGAAAAATCCGGGGTGAGACGAGGCTGATGGCAGAGGCAGAGGAGAGGGAGCCTGGGCTGTGGGCTCCTGTTGGGTGGGGGGTGGCCTCTGAGAATGGGAAATGGGAGCGGGGCATTTGGGAGCAGGAGAGCTTGAGTTCTGTGAAGGATGTGCTGAGTTGGAGGGGCTGGGGGACCTCCAGGAGGAGGTGTCCAAGAGGAGGTGGAATATAAGGGCCTAAGCCCAGAAAGTGGGGGACAGGAAGAGAATCCAGCTAAGAATGTGGGAGCTGTGGCAGCAAAACTGGGGGAGGCTGGGGTCCCTGAATCTCCAGGCAGAGGAGGAGGCAATTACAAACTGACACACACACACACACGATATTCAGATTCAGTTCTAGAATTTGGAGAGTCTCAAATTCCACCAATAATTGTTCAGGCAGCCTGTGACTGACCTCCCAGAGGTCGACGCTGATGCAAAGGAGGGTCGGGGGGCCCCAGAGGATCTCAGAGGCCTCAGCCCCCTCCCCCTGGGCACCCAGGTCTTACCGATTAAAGTGCCCAGGTGAACATTGAGGCCCTGCACCAGGTTGGAGATTCTCAGGCACAGCTGCGGAAAGACAGAGCGGCTGGGTTAGGGCGGCCCTTGGGACTGGAGAGGCAAGGCTGGGAGGGTCCAGAGTCCCTGTCTGGAAGCCTCTCCCAACCCGGATGCCAAGGCCTGGGATCTTTCCTCCACCAGCCAGTGGGCATCTTCCAGCATCTCCTCTGGACACGAGATTCAGAGGGGAAGCAGGGGCTGTGGGACACAGCAGAGGTGGCCACAGCTGGGCCCCGGGCAGCCAAGGAAAGTAGCCTGCTGCCCTGGGGCACAGAGGCCCAGCTGGCAGAAGGGCCTGCAGTGGAGGCAGGCAGTGGTCAGCAGCCCAGGCCAGGGAGACTGGAGTCCTGGGCACAGAGAAGCGGACTAAGGTGGGATCAGCGTGAGAGAAGGTGAGGCAGAGGAGAGGCTGCGAGGCCGGGGGTGTTCACAGCTGGTCCAGGGAAGAGCTGGTGAGGCTGGGCCAGGCAAGGCCAGGAGGCAGAGAAGAGGGCTGGGTCAGGCTGTCCTGCCTTCAGCCCTCAAGCCTCAGTTTTCTCATCTGCGAGATGGGAATGTTGAGGCTTGCCTCTTGAAAGTGCAGGATGGCACACAGTGGGCTGATCTGGTCTCCACTACAGCCCATTAAAGGAGGCTGGGTGGAGTGGGAAGGGGCAGGGAGAGAGAGGGCTCTTCCGGTGGGGTAGGGCCCTGGCCCCTAGGGCACCAGCTCCCACCAAGTCAGCTGCCTGCAGACAACGATGAGAGCTAAAATAGTGACGGTGACACTCACTCTCCCAAACTGTCCTAAACTCTCCGCGCTGTTGATGCTCTCCACCCCTGCCACCTGCCAGGGGCGCTCTAGATGTGGAGAGAGGGAGGCTGGGGGACTTGTTCCAGGGTCCCAGCTGAGAGGGAGGAGAACCAGGATTGGAAGCCTGGTTGTGCCCACGCCCTGGCCCACTGTTATTTTGTTCCCTTCTCAGAAGCTACCTGGCCCTGCAAGCACTGTTCCCACCCCACCCTCCAGCATGGACTTGGGGCTGGTCCAAGAGGATGAGCCTCCCTCCGCTGCAGCCCCACAACTGCACCCTGTTTGGGCCCCCGCTTCATTGCCCTGGACCGTTCATTGCCCCAGCCTCCTCCCTGCCCTCACGGGGAAACTGGAGGAGCCCACGAAGGGCTTTCTAGTGAAAAAAAAATCTCAGTCTCCGACACCTGCAATCTCCCATTCATTCACATGCCTTCTGACCCTTCTGATGTGAACGGCCCCCACCTCGGGAGACCTGGCAGGAAGTCTTTTACCTTGTTCTGCAGGACAGCTTTGATGTGCTTCTGCAGAGGGGCCAGCAGCGCAGGGGCTGTGCTAAGGAAGAGACACCCAAAGGGCCTGAGCTCCAGGTCAGTGCCTTGGGGCCTGTCTTTCGGCAAAGCCACATTTCCCTGAGAGACGTCTGTCCCCTCCCTCAGCCAGGGGGTCGGCAACTCCCGCACCACCCCCTGCCATGTGCCGGGCACGGTGCCAGCACGATTGACCCCACAGGGGAGGAAACAGCCTGGAGGTTTGGAAGTGGCTGAGATGTGAGAATGAGGCCAGGCTCGGGGGAGACTGAGGGAGTTGCAAAAGCCGTAAGTGGCCATGTCCTGGGCTGATGGCTTCGTGGCCACTGAGCCCAGGGAGACGGGGGCAGGACAGGGGTCCTGGGTCTGCTTCTTCCTATGTGGGCCCCCTTTCTCTGGGACATACCTACCAAGTCCCTTCCTCACTGGGCCTAGCTGAGGGATGGGTCTAAATCTGTGTTTCTCAGTGGGGATCCATGGGAAATTATGGTTCCTTGGTTTCCCAAAAGTTGATCTTAGTTGTGACCCAACTTCACAGTGGCCTCTCGGCGGAGGTGGGAGGATGGCATCTAAGTTTTCAATGACATCAAACTCTGGGTTTCCGGTACCCGAGCAATAAACCACAAGCAGCCCCCGCCCCTGAGGACTGCGAGGGGTCATGAGTTACACAGGCTGATCGTGGGACTCAAGTGTGACTAGATTTATGCCCAAGCCTTCTCTGGGGAAAAAGTCCAGTCTTTGTGTAAATGTTGCACTCTTTTAAGACTCTAAAATACTCAACTGACAGTGAGCCCCCACCAATGGGCGGGAAGGCATAGACATAAGGCAGAGAAATTCACAGCAGTGGGGTTAGTCAGGCTGCCAGGGTTTGTACCCGTTTGCCAGCTGTGTGACCTTAGGTGAGTCACTTAACCACTCTGTGCCTCTGTTTGCTGTCCTGTGAGATGCGGACAATACTCCCACCCACCTGGTAGGGCTCCTGCGAGACGACACACATAAAGGGCCCAGAAGGCGCCCAGCACACAGCAGGTGCTCTGGAGGTGGGCACGGCTGTTAGCTTTAGATCCAACAGGAGCCGCCGCCTGACTCACAGTGAGAGCTCGGTGGGTCTCATCCCCTCCCTGGGCATCAGACTCCTCATTTTGCAGTGGGGCATCCCTCTGAGGTCCCTAACAGTGACTGCCAGCCCAGGCTCCCTCCCCAAATAGTGGCTAGTTAGTGGCTAGTACGCATAGTCACGTGGTGCGGGGCAGTGATGGGGACACAGGCTTTAGCCACACTCTCACCGTGTGACCTCGGGTGTGTCCCTCCCCCTCTCTGAGTCTCAGTGTTCTCAGCCATGAAATAGATGTCATACTGGGGTGGAGGGAGGCTCTGAGTCCCATTGTGGTGATTGGATGAAGTGGGAAGTTCAAGAAATGGCACCTGCAGCCTCAGTGTCTGGGGTCCTGCAGCCGAGCCCCCAACAGACACCCACCTGTTATAACCATCAAACACGACGGCCTTGTTGAAGAGTGAGTAGCAGGCAGAGATGCTGACCACGGGGGTCCCGATGGAGCCCTGGGCCACGAGGGTGTCAGCCAGCAGCGTCACGGGCAGCATCAGGTGCAGGGGCTCTGGGACACTGCAGGGACAGCAGTTCTGAGCCCCAGAGGCACTGCCCAGCAGAGGCCACATTGACCAATGTGCGACCCCACATCTCTCCCCAGCCAGAGCCTGCCGTCCACTTAACACAGGCAGGGCCCCCCTCAACATGAGATGGATGCTGGGCACACCCACAAACTCCACTCAGGGTCACAAACATCGTCACAGATGACTTTGAACTCTGGCTTCCTTGGACCCTCTTACTGTGAGACTCTGGGCCACTCAGTCCCTATGCTAAGCCTCAGTTTCTTCTTCTGTAAAATGGACATAAGATTGGTGTTACCTCTCACAGGGCTGCTGTGCTGAGTTTCCTAGGAGACAGTCATGTGAAAACATCCTGCTTGGAGCCTGGCCCACAATGAGCACTTTTAAAATGATAGCATCAGGACAGAGGAGTTAAAATAAGAGTGTCCTGCTCCCAGTTTGAAAATTAAATGCACGTAAAGTGACTGATGCACAGAAGTAATTCTAATATTTTATTGAGCACCTACTATGTGCCTTACACTGTGAAAGGGGTAATATAATTTTAATCATAGCAATGCATACATTCACGACAACCCGTGTTGCCATGCTGCAAAGTTTCATTTCATCCTGGTTGTTTTACAGAGAAGATAAACTCAGGAGCGGAGAAGTGAGATGACTGCCTAGCTACGCAGCTGTTGAGTAGGGTCTGGGTTCTCAGAAATTGTCTCACAGTCTTGCTCCCCCTGGAGGGTGGGAGAGAAGGCACTGGAGAGGGGGCGCTAGACAGAGAGTTGGAAGGTCTAAGTTGGGGTCCTGGGAGTTGCTAAATCCTCTCCCCTCACTCTGCTTTCAGAGAGTCCTTGAAAATCCTCCTGCCCGCAATGGGAGTGGAGAGTCACTCACCGAAAGATCTTGAAAGTAAAATTGGTGGCTGCCGATAAGCGTATTCCAAAACCGGCAATAAATTTCAGCTGGAGATATGGCATATGGACATTCAGAATCTGAATCCTGCAGGGTAGAAATCAAAGTGACAGGGTGGCCCCCTTTAAACCATGGAATCAACTCTGGGGTGGGTGCTCTGAATATGTTGAAGTTTATAAAGGACATTCTGACAACTAGAACCACAGGATAAGGAAGCAGTAGTGAGTTTTCCATCATAGGGGGCATGCAAGCCGAAGTTAGCCAATCAGCCCGTAGGAAATGCAGGGAGGACCCCAGCATTGGGCAAGAGTTGGGTGAGATGACTGCTCAGGTCTTGGGGGGATTTTAGTTTTTGATAGGGGTCTGGAAAACTGGGAAGATGGGGAAAGACTTTGGGATCCACAGAAGTCAGAAATCCCCTTCAGTCAACAGCTTTGGCTTGTAGCCCTCCAGCAATGGGAAACTCACCTTCTGTAAAGCTGCCTGTTCTGATTGCTAAACGCTCTTCAGCTAATCTATTTTTTTCTTTAATAAAAGTCATTTTTTCCCTGCCCAGTAGTTAGTTGTGGGGGGCACTACAAAATGGTAGAAAGTTTCAAAGTCACATCAAAACGCCATCCTCAAACACTCTCTCTGTTAGCACTTGGGTGACGCCTTTCCGTGACTCTCCTTACGACACAGGCTGACCTGGAACTTGCTTCTCTTTACTCGACAACCATTCTGGATGTGTCCCTGCATCAAACAAGAACTCCTGGCACTGTTTTCAAACAACCACATGGGGTCCTTTGTATGGCCTGAGTGCCCGGAGCTAGCAGGACCCTTGGCTACATCCTCCAAAAGCTGGACACAGAATCTAGACACAAATCTGACCCTAATTTACCCCTATGGTGTCTAGATTCCATGTCCAGCTTTTGGAGGAAGTAGCCAAGAACCCTGCCAGCCCTGGGGACCCAGGAACCACAGCCTTGGCCCCTAAGGGGAGAAATCTACTAAAAGAGGCACCCGGCCCCCATGTCTGGGTCCTTCTAAATCCTCTTGTGATCTCTCACCTGGTAGGTGGGAGAATCTAACTTGGTGAGGGGAACACTCATCTAACGGGTGGGGGAGCACTCTCCCATGATAAGTGTACTCACCTAGTGGGCTGGAACGTTTTTCCCAGTGGGCGAGAGCACTCACCTGGTAGGCTGGATCACCTGTCCACTCCGGTCCAGGAAATGTGGGATAGGGACCTGCAGGGCCTGCTGGAGAGGGACTTTCCCGACTTCAGCCACTGAGGGGCCAGAGCAGGGTGAGGTCAGGAGCCACCGAGAGAGAAACCACACTGCCCACCATCTGCCCCACACCTTGGGCGGAGAGAGCTCAGAGACTGGAAGGGCAGGCTGGTCCACGGGTACACGGAGGGCCGCTTGGCTCCTGATTTGCCCTCCTTGGGTGCACGACCCCACCGGGCCTTTCCTCTCTTGCTTCTGCCTCTCCAAATCTTACCAGTCTACCTTCTCAAAAACAATAGCATCTTGGGGGGAGTAGGGGTAGAGCTCAGTGGTAGAGCATGTGCTTAGCATGCACAAGGTCCTAGGTTCAATCCCCGGTATCTCCATTAACAACAACAACAACAAAAACCCAGTAACATCCTTGGCCTTTTCGCCAGGCTCCGATCAGGCCCCACCTCCTGGGGTGCTTTCCGCAAGCCCCCAGGCAAAAGGAGCAGTTCCCAGTCCTGCGGGGTCGGGGATGGGGGGCATCCTGACCTGGAGGCTGGGGGCTCTGGAGTCCCTCAGATTCTGGGTCCAAATCCCAGCTCTGCAGCCCACTCTCGGTGTGGCTGCTCTGTGCCTCAGTTTCCCCGCCTATTAGTCTGCAATCATTAGAATGGTGCCTGTCACATAGGGTGCCTGTAAAAACTCAGCGCGCTACAAATGTTAGCTCCCGTGGTTGGTTGTTTTTGTAATAATAACGGCTAGCACTACTATGGCGCTCCCTTTGTGCCAGGCACTGTTCTGAGTGCTTTGGTTTTCCTCAAAATTCTACGACATCAGTATGGTATTATGCTCAGTTTCCCGAGGACCCCTGGCAAGGAGAAGCTGGGTAGGGGCCCAGGCACCTGGCCCTCGAGGCCCTGGACTTCCTCACACGCCTGTGCTGCTGGGTTGACGGAGGTGCTGAGCAAACAGTTAAACAGGAGCTTAAAATGAGAGGTCACAGTGCTGGAAGGGAGCATCAGAGGAGGAGTCCAGAGGCCCGATCTTCCCTCAGACTCACTGTGGGGCCTGGGGAAGTCCCTGTGCCTCTCTTGGCTTCAGTTTCCTCAGACCCTAAGACATGATGGGGGTGGTCTCCATGTTCCCAAGACCCCTCTCCAGCCTGACTCTCTGCAGCTGAGCTGAGACTCTCTGACTCAGATATGTGGACTCCACTTACAGTGCTCCCCTGACACAGGCTTAAACCCTGAGGCTTGCGGGATGGGCCAGGGAGGACACGGTAAGAAGCCACCAGCCCAGCCTTGGAAGAGGTGTGTACAGTGTGTTCTTGGCAGTTTGTTTCCACTGAGAACAAACAGTCAGGTGCACCACAAGGGCTCTCCAGGGATAAAGGAGGCTTACACAGAGCAGGCAGAGGGAGGTGGCTGGGGGAGGGCAGTGGCCTCCTGTCCCCGCAGGCAGTCATCCATGTGCCACTCTCTAACACGGATCACTGACCCCTTTTCATTGTCTGCCCATCTTCCCGGATTCAAGGTTCCGGAAGTCTATGTGTGCCCTAGGGTCCCTGCTGCTTCCCTGAGCCAGCTCCTCTACTTTGTGGCCCAGGGCCACTGAAAGTCCTGTTTACTCTCTGACCTCTGTCCCTCAAACTGTTATCTGAGCTTGGGCAGGCCCTGCGGGAATAGCTCCTTATTTCCCTCTCGCTCCGCACCCAGTCTTGGTGGGACCACAGAAGCCTCCCGGGGGCAGCGGGGAGGCCGCTTTTGCCCCTTCCTGAGCCTAGGTTCCCTCACTTTGCCCCCACCCAACCTTGGGATGGGGCAGGACTTGGAAGGAGGGAACAGAGACAGGGATGAGGCCTCACCCAAGAGGGGCCCAGAGAGGGGATGGTTCTTCTCTCTGTGAGCTCAGCAGGGTGGGCCCAGCTCCTGAACGTTCCCTAGTATAGTGAGTGCAAGACATACTTCTCCGAGCATAGATGTGCGCCCAGACCCCCTACACACGTGCGCGACCACACCTGTATACACACGTCCAGGCATGCACCCTGGCCCCTACACACATGCCCGTGGTTAGTCACCCTCCCCGACACTTGAGTACACAAGTGGGCACATCTCTATGAATTTTCTAACTCATACCAGACACACACAAGCAAAAGTAGCCACTCAGACCAGCCCATCTTCCCATCACTCAGGCACGGGAGCACGATCAGGTGTGCGCATGTGCACATTGGAGACGGCATGTACTCCCACTCACGCATTCATTTCACAAATATTTGATGAGCAGCACTGTCTGAGGGCCAGGGACACAGTGACAGATGAGGTAATTCAGGTCCCTGTGGGGCTTTTGAGTTCACAGACATATGTTTACACTTAGGGTTGTATACACACACACAGACATGGACTCACGTGCACACACTTGTGCACAGACACACGCAGGACAGCCTGGCGGCATGTCTCTTACCGTAGCTCAGCACTTCCTTGTTGAGTCTGACCACGATGCCCGGCTTGGAGGCACCGACCACGGGCAGCAGCACCAGCAGCAGGCCCAGCCCTCGTGCCCAAGCCATGGCGGCCCTGGCCCCTGCCCCCCAGTATCTGTGGGCAAGGGTGGGGACAAGCATCAGGAAGCTTGTCCAGAATGACCCCACCCTGGGCTGCTCAAATCCCACCCCAGCCTGGAGATCACAAGTGAGTGGTGATCCCAGTCCTGCCCATGACCCCACGCATCAGTTTTTGCATCTCTGCACTGGGAAGAATTGCCTTCCCGTTCTGCTTTATTAGGAACCACAGGGGCATCTGGTCTGGAAATGGCCCCCGAGGCCCAGAGAAGACATAGCTTTGTCTAAGGCCACACAGCAAACCAGGGCCGGTTGCCGGACCCAAGCCACCCGGAGGAGGATGGAGAGACTCCCAGATGGGGAGACTGAGAACATCTTCCTGTCCCAAGGAGAGACCCAGGCCCACCACCCCAAGGTCCAGAGCTGTGTCGCCTGACGCCAGGAATCCAGCCCAGTGAGACAGTCCGGCCTGGTGGCCAGCTGTCCAAACCCAACTGGGGAGGACCCAGGGCAGTTCCTGCCCTCATCTCTTCTTGTGCCAGGCCAGGAATGTTCTGAGTGTCAGCCTCTCACATGGCTCCATCCCCTCAGGCCCCAGACCAGCTGAGTGGACAAATCCGTGTCTGACTCAGGGAAAGGGACCCAGCAGGAGATTGGCAGGGCAGGCATTGCTCAGATGGGTAACTGAGGCCCAGCCAGGTGGCACTTGCCCAAAGTCCCACAGCCAGACCAGGGATGGTTCCTTCTGCAGAGGGCAGCTGGAGGCAGTATCCCCACTGAACAGATGGAGAAGTTGAGGCTCCTCCCTAGAGGATCTCCATTCCTACCTCAGGTGGTTCCCAGGGCAAGTTGACTCTCAGCCCCAGCCAAGCCCTCTGTGGCCCCAGGCAGTTGCAGAGGCTGCTTTATGAGGCTCCCCAGTGCGCAGGGCCCACCGGGAAGGGACCCAGGAAGGGGCAGGGTTTCTTGCGGTTGTGAGTGTTTTCCCTGCAAATATGGCCTTTGCCAAAATGTCTCATCCCACGTGTGCACTGTGGCTGCCACGTAGTGAGCTCGGCTGCCAACCACTGCAAGACCCTGGGGCTGGGCAGCTCTGGGGCCTCGACGACCAGGAGATCTCTAGATGGAAGATTGGTCACAGGAGGGTCCCCTCATCACCCCAGCCAGGCCTGGCCAGGCCCAGGAGGAAGGGGATGCCCGAAGTGCAGTTATCCCTTCTCCCCGGGGCCTCCACGGAGAAGCATCAGCCTTTTAGGAGGAGCAGGAAGCCACCTGAGCCCCATCCCCAGTCATTGACTGAGCCCTGTTCTGGGTCGCACACTGAGCCCTGACCCTTGTCACATACTGAGCCTGCAGCAGACATGGAGACCTAACCCAAAGGGTGACAGATGAGAGGGTGTGGAGGACCCAGTCCCTCTACTTAACCCTCAGTCTCTCTCCCAACGCACATCCCACTCACAAAGGACTGAGCCCAGCATCTCTTCCCACCCTGGCTAGTGGGGGCCCAGGGAACTGTGCGTGCCCCTGAAGGGGTGTGTATATGCGTGTGTGTCTGAGGGTTGTATGTTGTTTATGTGTGTGTGTGGTGTGTGCACAGTCATGCGTCCACATGTGCACTAGGTCATAATTACTGGCATCAGAGGAAAGAGTGTGTGTGTGTGTGTACATGAAATGGGCATGTTGCCCTCTTAGTTGATGGTGTTACAGGCCTGTTTACACAAACTTACATGAGTGCAGGTGTGGGGAGTTTGGTGGACAATATGTAAAAGTAGGCTTGGTATACTGAGTGTGTCTGTGGGTCTGTGTGTGAATGTGTGTGTGTATCATGGACTGTTTCCTGACATTAGGGGTGTGCAAATGTGTTTGTGTGCGTACATACACGTGTGCCCCGGAGATGATGGCAGAACCACAGGTAGGCCCCCCCCCATTCCTCTGCATGGCTCACCTGGGACACAAGCACAAGGAGCCTTGGGGCCTCCTCTCACTCCAGAGCCTTCTATGGCTCCCACTGATTCCATTCCGGCCCAAACCTCAGGTTCAGAGGCCAGGCCCACCTGTGCTGGGTCCCCACTAGTGCTGACAGGAACTGCAGACCCCACTGGGCCCTCCCCCAGAAGCCAGAGCTCACCTGGACCAGCCCTGCCTCCCAGCCAGTGCTCCCCTGCCCCATTCTATAGACAAAAAGGAATGAGCAGAGTGAGCTGCACGCTCCTAACACCCTATACCTGGCCTCAGTTTAGCCACTGATGCACAAGACCAGCCCTCCTGGTCCTCACTGTAGCCGAGGCAAACAGCAGACTCAGCATAGAATGGTACAAATATTGACCAAAGCCACTCTCAGTGTTTGCTCTCGACATGAACACTTCCTCTTTCTCGACATTTCAAGCACCAGGGGACATTGGGCAACAGCCAGTAGACACAAAGGAGGGAGATTCTCACCAGCCCCTCCTCCCTGCGGTGATGGTAAGCGCCGTTAGTAGCACCTGCTACGAGCAGGCTGTTCTTCGGTCACTTTACCCTCTTCCCCAGGGATGGGAGCTGGTTCTGCTCCCCCCTGTGATTAATAAATAGCAGTGCTTATTAAACACTTGTTGAATGAATAAATGAATGAATGAACCATTGAAAGACCCTTGTAACAATGACAGTGGCCACATTCCAGAGCTTCCCCTTCACCAAGTTTTCCTCAGAGCACTGTATTAGTTTCCTATCACTGCCATAACCAACTACCACAAACTGAGGTACTTAAAACACAAATTTATTATGTTACGGTTTGGGATGTCTAAAGTCCAAAATGAGTTTCCCTGGGCTAAAATCAAGGTATTGGCAGGGCTTTATTTCTTTCTAGAGGCTCTAGAAGAAAATCCACTTCCTGGCCTTCATTCCTTGGCTCGTGGCCCCTTCCTCCACCTTCAAAACCAGCAAGTGAGGCTGAGTTCTCTTTATGCTACTGCCGCTCTCCTCTTCTGCTGCCCTCTTCCACTTATAAGGACTGCTGTCATTACACGGGACCCCCCCGGATAATCGAGGATATTCTCCCATTTCAAGGTTAGCTGATGAGAAACTTTGATCTCACCTGCAAGCTTTAGTTCCCCTTTCCTATGTAACGTAACATATTTACACGTTCAGGTTTTGGTACCTCTTTGGGAAACAGTTCTGTTTACTGCTGGTACTTAGCCTGCAATTTGAGCAACTGCCACCAGGGGGCAAAAGTGAATTCATTTTAGCCTCATGATCCAAATAGGCTCTCCACAGGCAGGGCTGATGGAAAAACCATAGCCAGACATTCGCATTCTGTATACTTTTACTTTTCACCAGTAAAAAGTAGAACTTTATGAAGACAACAACATGCACACATTGTTTTATGTTATGTAAAACGTCTGCCGGTGAGAAGCTCAGCATTAGAGTGCATTCGTGTACAGCCTAAGAAGGTGGCAAGTCTGGAAGCTCAGAGCAAGAAAGCAAGGGTCTGGAAGCAAGAAAAAGTGTGACCTGGATATTGGAGCCCTGGGTCTTGCCCCTGCCCAGCCCCTGGGACCCTGGCATGGCCATCCCTTTCTTGAGGCCTCAATTTCCCCATCTTAAAGGTGGAAAGTTGGTCAGAATGGACTCCTCTGAGGGGAAGTTCCAGGCCAAGCTGGAGACTGGGCAGACCACCCCCACCTGCTCTGTGAGGTCACAGTGCCAACGGCAGCACTTGACCCAGGCAGATTCCACACAGCACCTTCCAGGGAACTCTAGGGGGAGGCGGCAGCGGCAGCGGCAGCTACTTCCTCCTCGCCAGCTCCCAGAGAGCCCCACCACTAACTCCCCGTCCTAGAGAAGGAAGCAATGCCACGGTCCTCAAGAAGCCCTGGGGACTCGTGTGACCCACCCCAAGATGTGGCCCACGTCCTCAGGGATGCCAGGCCCAGGAGGTGAGGACAGCAGCCCCTCCCTCTGCCCAGCCCTTTACAGTTTACAAAACTCTGCCCCTCTGCCTTTCTTGGAAGTGAGCAGGCATTAGCAGCTACACTCCCAGATGCAGCACCTGAGGTCAGAGAACTTTGGGAGTGGCTTTCCTAAAGTCTCCCAGCCAGGAAGTGGTGGAGCAGTCATCCTTTCAGCACGTGCTCTTTGAGCACCTGCTGTGTGCCAGGCGCTGGGCAGAGTGCTGGGGGGACGGCTTTGCACCAGCCGGACGTGCTCCCTGCCCCGCCAGAGCTCACGTGAAGGAGACAGATAGTAAACCAGGAAACACGCATCTCTGCTGTCTGTATCAGTAGGAGGCCTCCGGTTGCAGGTGATGGAAATTCCCACTCAAAATGGTGCCTACCTCTGGGCCCCCTAGACAGGTGTACATCCCAAGAGGGTGTACAAAGCAAGCCACTGGGGTGAGGGGGAAATTATTTGAACTTCAGTGTGTATTTTTTTAGCTCATCCTCTTTTAATTTATATTTCTCAGGAATATATAAAGTTTGTACGTTTGAAAGGGTAAACTATGTTAGCACACTTGGAGAGATATATACATATATAACATACATTGGGGGTATAATCAAAAATGAGGTTTGGAGATCATTACCTGAAGAAATAAAGAAAAAATGTACAACATAGGGAATATAGAAAACATTTTATAATAACTATAAATGAAGTATAACCTTTAAAAATTGTGACTCACTATATTATATATCTGTAACTTAGAAAATAGTGTGCGTCAACTATACTTCAGTTTTTTAAATTTTTTAAAGAAATGAAGAAAATTTATCTCACATACCAAAAAGATACCAAGATGTGGGTGGCTCCAGAGAACATTAATTCCGCAGATCTGCAATGCCACCCAAGACCCAGGTTCCTGCCACCTTTTTGCTCTCTCTTTTGACCTCCTCTCATAGTCACCAATGGCTGTCACCAATCCAGGGGTCACGCAGAAGCCTGGTTGTGTAGGGAGGAAGGAGAATGGGCATTGTATCCTGCGGGTCTCAGTTTAGCAATGAGGAAACCTTTCCCCCAAGTCCCAGACCCCCACACCCAGCCTACAGGCCCCCTGCAGACTTCCCCCGCCTTGAGCCCACAGCAAGGGGACTGAGAGTATTGCAACAGCCTGAGACCAACCAAGACCGTCTAAATCACACGAGAGAGAAGGGGACCAGGGACCGAAATCAGCCTTCTTCCAACAAGAGAAAGGAGTGGTTCTTGAAAGGACAACTGCCTGTGACTTCCACGGCAAACTGAGTTTTTTTCCCTCTAAAAAGACCTGGACTAGGGGGTCAGCCAGACCTGGTCCATCCCTGATCCACAGACCTGTGGTCTTGAGCAAACTTCTCTGCAATTCACTTTCTCCATCTGGAACATGGGGACACCGTGCTCCTTGTAAACTGTACAATGCAATTGTGGATCTTGTCATTGGCAGGATCATCCAGCGAGGCCGGAACATCTGCAGGATGGCAGAGGAGCCCTTGCCAAACACAAGTGAGACGGGAGAGGAGAGGGGAGCACTGGGGTCTTTGTGGGCAGTGAGGGGCTGAGGCTCAGAGACATCAAGCGGCCAATCCAGGGCCCAATCCACCCAGCAAGGGGCAGGGCAGGGGGCAAGGATGCTGGCACCAAGTCCTGGGTGCTCCCCCAGTGTCTGCAGGCACCATGTCCCAGAAGCTGGCAGCAACGTGACAGCCCTGTGCTCTCTGCAGGTGACGCCTTCCTGCTGCCTATCCGCATCAATGTCCCGGCTCCAGGCCTGATGCAGTGCGTGCTGGGATGCATGTGTACGTATACACTGAAGAGCTGGCTTCCCAGCAGTGTGGGCCTGGGAAGAGGGCCCAGCCTCAGGCCAGGCTGACCTGGAGGCGGGGCGAAGGCCAGTGCTGGGCTGCAGGGGCGGGAGAGAGCTGCAGGTGGCGCTCTGGAGGGCTTCTCATCAGAGGTGCCAGTGATGTCATTCCAGCGAGGATCTCTTTGGTGGTTGGAGAGAGGGAGTGGTAGGGCGACTTGCTGTTTAGAGGAGGAGCTAACTGCCAGCACCCCCTGCTCTGCCGGCAGCCTGGTCACTGGGCCAGGAGGCCACTGGGGAAATCATGGCAATGATTTGAGGCAACTCACCCTCACTTCAAGGACACGGTTCTGACCACACCCTAAAGACTGGTCTTCTACTTCCATGTCCATCCACCCACCCTCCACTTATTTATCCATTCAGTCATCTATCCAACCATCTGTCCACATAGCCATCTGTTGTAATATCCATGCATCCCATTTGTTCATCCACCCATCCATTCACTAAGTCAGTTCATACATACCTTTGTTAATACTCACACCCGCCCGGTCATCCACCCATCCAGCCTTCTGTCCCTCCTCTCACTCTCCCTTCCTGTCATCCATCTTCCAGTTCATGCATCTTCCAAGCCATTCTCTCACCCATTCTTCCATCCACCCACATGTCCTTCCACCTACTCTCCATCCTGTACCCTTTCTGTTTGCCTAGCTCCACACTGGGCAATGTTGGGGAGCCAGGGATGTCCTGGACAAGGATTCTTCCACGAGATGCTCTCAGTACATGCTCCCAAGTCACTTTTATGTATTTATTGACTGCCAGTTGCAAGCAGTGCTTACTATCGGTCCATTACTCACTCCAAGCTGGTACTTACCCAGAAGCAGAGCCAGGGACTGTCCTGGGCTCAATCAGCAAATTGAGAGGGTCTCCCAGCAACAGGGTCTCACCCCCTGTGAGCTGCTGTAGGATAAGAAGGAGGTTGCAGCTCCTCCCTGCTGTCTCCTCCACAGCCTGGATCACCTGCCTGGCCTGCTTCCTGAGGACTCAGGCCCACCAGGTTCTGTTTGGCACGTGCAGGTGAGCAGGGGCAGGGGAGGGGAGGGTTATGGGGACTGGGACCGTGCAGCTGGTGACCATGGCAGCCCCATCACTAATCGGGACCTCCCCTTGATCACCAAAACATATAAGCTATCCCAAACCAGGCTTTTATCAAATCCCCTCACCCTAGAACCCACTGTGGCTCCCTGTCACCCCAGCACCTCAGCCTGTGGCCCTCTGAAATATTGCCCCACCCTTCCTTTCCAAACTCCCCTTATCCCACTTTCTGCTGTGGACCCTTTGGGCCAGCAAAGGGTCCACACTCCATGGACCCACTATTTCTATTCCCACCTCCGTGCCTTTGCACACGCTGTTCTTCCTGCCGGGAATGCCTGCCCCGTTCCTTCCTTTCCCAATTCTTCCACGTGAAAATGCGTCTGCAGTTCTTTCCTTTACTTTCTAAACATTTCCTTAACGTCTACCCTGGGCCCAGCCTTGGCCTCCACCATACCTGAGCTCCCCGTCAGATAGCAAAGGCAGACACCAAAAACAGTGCCCACCTGGGAGTGTTGGCTCTGGAGGTTGGAGGCAGAGGGGACATTTGAACTGAACCCTGATGGATGCATTAACCAGGAGAGAAGAGAGGGGACAACCAGTAAGTACATAGATGGAGAGAGGGACTGAGAAGGACGTGGGTATGAGTGGATCTCTGATGGCTCCAAATACTGGAGAAAGAGCTTTCTTTCCTCTGAGATGCTGTGGAGCCACTGAACACGGCCAGCATCTTGGAGACAGCATCACTGCCCAGATTGGGACCTACCCCCCAGAGTGGGAAAGGGGCAAGGAAAGGCCAGGCTGAGACTCACCAGCCTGTGCAAAGCCCTGCCTCACCCTGACCACGGCGTCTCTATTTTCCAGATGCAAGCTGCTCTTCCAGAAGCTCATGGAGAAGACAGGCGTTCTGATCCTCTGTGCTTTTGGTGCGTGTCCAGGGCCCTGCCCCAGGCTGGGGGGGTCTCCCTGGGCTCTTGCCCATCATGGGGAGGGCAGAGTGAAGGCTCTGGCACTGACTATGTGACACTGTGTGAGACGCTGCCCCTCTGTGAGCCTCAGTGTCCTCGTCAGTGTCCTTCAGTGTCTATCAACGTCCTCAGTGTCCCTACTGTCTTCTAATAAGTGTTGCTGTGAGGACTAAACAAAAAGATGTCCAAGAAAAATTTTTGAAAGCTAAGAAAAACTTTGAAAATGGTAAAGCTCTCTCCAAACCATGTTACGCCAATCATTACATTCCGCCTCTCTCTGGGTTTCTGTGGCTTCCTTCCAGCTGCCACCACCACCTCCCATGTCACAGCTTTGCTTTCTCCAACAAGGCAATCTCCTCCCTCGGCTCGAGTAGATCAGGGTGTGTGTAGGGCAGGGCGTAGGGGGATCTTTCCTAGGAAATTAGAAATTCCTGGGTAACATAACCTAACAAATAAGATTTTTTAAAATAACAGCTTTATTGAGATGTAATTCACATACTATGAAGCACAATTTTAAGGTGTGTAATTCAGTGGGTTTTCGTATATTCACAAAGTAGTGCATCCATCACCACGATCACATTCCAGTATTTTCACGGCCCCAAAATAAACTCCCCAGTCCCTGGGGAAGCAGTCATTCCCCAGGCCCCATTCCCCCAGACATAGGCAACCACTAATCTATTTTCTGGCTCTATAGATTTGCCTATTCTGGACATTTCATATTAATAGAATCATATAATATGTTGTCCCTGTGGCTTCTTTCATTTATCATAATGTTTTCAAAGCTCATCCATGCTGTTGTAAGTATAACAATTTCATTCCTTTTTATAGCTGAAAAATCCATTGTACAGATGTGCTACATTTTGTTTATCCGTCCATCAGTCAGTAGATATCTGGATTGTTCCTGCTTCCTGGCTGTTATCAATAATGCTGCTATGAACATTCCTATAAAATTTTCGCACGGACACACGTTTTCAATTCTCTCGGATATACACCTTGGTGTAGAATTGCAGGGTCATGTGGTAACTCTGTGTTCAACCATCTGAGGAATTGCCAAACCTTGTTACCAAGGGCTGAACCATTTTACGTTCCCACCAGCAATGGGTGAGGGTTCCCACTGTTAATGTCTGCCTCTTATTTTAGCCAGCCTAGGGGGTGTGCAGCGGTATCTCACTGTGGTTTTTATTTCATTTCCCTAATGATGTTAAGCATCTTTTCCTGTGCTTATTGGTCACTGGCGTATCTTTTTTGGAGAAAGGTCTATTCAGATCTTTGCCCATTTTTATATTTTATATTGGGTTTTTTGTGTTGTTGTTAATGAGTTATTAGGGCTCCTAATACAGTCTGGATACAAGTCCCTTATCAGATATATGATTTGCAAATATTATCTCTTATTTTGTGGGTTGTCTTTCTTGTCCTTTGCAGCACAAAATTTTAAAATTTTAACTAAGTCCAAGCTATCTATGTTTTCTTTTGTGCTCTTGGTGTCATTGCCTAACCCAAAGCCATGAGGGTTTACTCCTGTGTTTTCTCTTAAAATTTTTATAGTTTTAGCCCTTACATTTAGATACATAGTCCATTTTTCAGTTAATTTTTGTATATGGTGGGAGGTAAGTGTCCAACCTTATTCTTTTGAATGTAGATATACAGTTGCTCCAGCACCATTTATTGAGAAGAGCGTTCTTTCCCCCACTGAATTGTCTGGCACCCTTATTGAAAATCAATTGACCATAAATATGAGGGTTCATGTCTGGATTAATTCTCAGTTCTGTTCCGTTGATCTGTATGTCTGTTTGCTAATCCTACCCTGGATTGAGTGCTAAAGCTTTATAGTAAGTTTTGAACTGTATAAGTGTGAGTCCTCCAAATTTGTTCTTTTTAAGATTGTTTTGGCTGTTATGGATTCCTTACGTCTCCATATGAACTTTAGGATCAGCTTTCCCATTTCTGCAAAAAAGGCCATAGGGATTGCATTGACCATAGATGAATTTGGGGAGTAGTGTCACCTTAAGAATATTAAGTCTTCCAATCCATGAACATTGGGCTGTCTTTCCATGATTGATTGATATCTCTACATCTTCTTTCATTTCTTTTAATGAGGTTTTATAGTTCTCAGAATGCAAGTTTTATGCTTCTTTTGTTAAATTTACTCCTAAATATTTCATTCTTTGAGATGCTATTATAAATGGAATTGTTTTCTTAATTTCATTTTCAGATAGTTCACTGCTAGTGTTTAGAAATACAGTCATCCCTCAATATCCGCAGGGGAATTGGTTCCAGAAGCCCCTGTATGTACCAAAATCTGGAGATACTCAAGTCTCTTATATTAAATCACACAGTACAATGGATAGAGTCAGCCTGCCTTACCTGCAGGTTTTGCATGCACGGATTCCACCAACCGCGGATGGAAATTTTGATCAACAGTTGATTGACTCTGTGGATGTGAAACACCTCAATATGGAGGGCAGACTGTATATTTATTGAAAAAAATACAAGTGCAGGTAAGTGGACTCCCACAGTTCAAACCCTTGTTGTCAGAGGTCAACTGCACAGTTGATTTTTGTGTACTGACCTTGTATCCTACAACCTTGCTGAACTCATCGATTACTTCTGACACGGGGCAAGACACCCAGTGTTGGATACTTTAGAATTTCCATAGGCAAGATCAGGTCATTTGCCTTTTATTTCTTTTTCTTGATTAATTGACCTGGTTTGAATCTCCAGAATACTGTTAAATAGAGATGGCAAGAGCAGACATCCTGGTCTTGTTCCTGGTCTTAGGGAGAATGCATCCAACCTTTCACCGTTAAGTATGACGTTAGCTGTGGGTTTTTCATAAATGGCCTTTATCAGATTGAGGAAGTTTCATTCTGTTCCTGGTTTGTTGAGTGTTTTATCATGAACAACAAATAGGGTTTAAAGGCTTTTCATAATGGCTTGAATGATGGGGTTTCAGGCAGCATGGAGATCATAAAATGCAGGAGAGACCACGCCCTTTTTTCTTTTCATCAGTTATCCCCAGCAGGACTGAGACAAGGAAGGAAGAGGAAACGTGGATTATTTGATTTACATGAGACACTTTGCATATATGATGTCATTCAATCATGAAGTGGATATTAGCATTATTTCCATTTTGCAGAGAAGGAAACTGAGGTATAGAGAGATTAAGTAAATTCTCCCAATGCTGCACAATACTAGTATATGGCAAGGCTGGGATTTGAATCCAGGTGCCTTAACTCCAGAGCCTAAGCTCAACTTTTCACTGAAATGGCTCATTCTCATTCCCCTGGCCCCACAGGGTTCTGGATATGCTCTATGCACTTACCGTCCAAAATGGAAGTCTGGCAGGTGAGTATATGCTCTTTTCAGGCCCTACCACTGACTGGCCTCACCCCAACCAGTCAATGTCAACTTCATAAGCTCCTTTCACTCTTACCGCATCTGAACCCTACTCAGTTTCTGACTCATTTCAGCTCCAAATCTCTGCCTTTGCCATGCCACCCACCTCGAACCCATCTCTCCCGCCAAAATGTGACTTTCAAGGACCAGATGCATAGTCCCTCCTCTAGTATGCCTCTCCTGCCACTCAATCCCAGAGGTGACCCATCTCTCCCTTATCAAGGCCCCACCTAAAGTGGGATAGTGAGGCCAGAGAAGACATTCCTCTTTCTACTCAAGGCAGTTTATTCTTCTGCTCAAATGAGATGAGACCATTTTCTTTGTGTTCCTGGGGAGGAAGGAGGAGGAAATCAGCAGCCAGAGCTCTCTGTCTGAGGACAGCAAAGAGTCTCAAAAGGCCTAGAGAGAAAGGATCTGATGTGCCTGTCCCTCCCTCTCCTCTTATGAACTCTACTATATGCTTCAAGATCCAGCTAAAATATCACCTCCTCCAGAAACACCCAAGCAGAGGTATCCAAACCTCCCTCTCTCTTCCCACAATTTTCTGTAATTATTAATGCAATTTTTTATAATCATAACTTATTTCCCCAACTGTATTGGAAGTCCTTAAAGGCAGAGCCAGATCTGATTCATTCCAGTAATGTCCACTTCAAGGCCAAGCACAAGGTTGCCATGATCAATATTGGTCATCTAGATGTCCAGATGAGAGTGTGAATGGAGGGAGTAGATGTAGGGATGGGGGGAAATGGATGGGAGATAGATGGATCGATGAATGAAAGAGCCTATGGATACGAGTGAAGATGGGAAGTCGAAGGGGATATACCTAAGTAAATGGATGGGTGGATGGATGGATGGATGGATGGATGAACGGATAGTTGAATAGAATGGTGGATAGATGGGAGGGTAGCTGGATGCATGCACGCATAGATTGATGAGAGGGTCAGAGGAGAAGATAAGGTAGATGGATAGGAGGGGAGATGGATGAGGAAGATTGGATAAATGGAGGAGCAGATGGATGGGAAAGGGTGGATGGATGGGATGGTAGATGGGTGGGAGGGTCTGTGAATGTGGATGAGAATGGATGAATAAAAAGGAGAATAAATTGGATTTTGAATGGATGGTAGGTGGGTGGGTGGGTGGATGGAAGAATACATAGGAAAGTGGATGAAAGGATGGATTTATAGTTGTGGGAGGATGGATGGAAGAAGATCTATTGGGCCCAGATTTGGCCGTCTGAAGGAGAATCCTTGCTTTCCTCAACACCCTACCAGGATGACAGCATAAGGAGTCCACTGCAAAGCTTGAGGTAAGAAGAATCTGCTCAGTAGTCCTATTATCACCTAAAAACCAGAGCTATAACAAGGACTGGGGATGTACTGGCTAAGAATGTGGACTCTGCAGTCAGACCAAACTGGGTTTAAATACCAGCTCCCATATTCCTTCCTGACTGAACTTAAGCAAGTCAGTTCACCTCTCTGGGGCTTTGACCCCTCTGTTAGGAGATGAAACATACCACCCACTTTGTTCTAGGTAATTATGGGTATTACAGAAGATGTAAACTCTCTTAAATAGTTCTGGACCATAGTGAGTGCTCAGCCAATGGTACCTGAAAAGAAATTTTAACCAACAAGACACTACCTGATGGTAGCATCCTTAACTGCATATAAAATATTTGAATATTTGGAAGGAATGAGCTGGGTTTAAGGATATTCCAAGCATATGTAATGTTTTGAAGATAAGTACCTTCTGGGTAGGTCCAGAAGAGTGGGAAAATGTGAAGCTAGTTCTTTGTGGGCTGACTGGCAAAGGTAGAAGCTGAGGTTGATAGTAGCAGCATCACAAATCAGTCTATGTTCTCACTCCTTGTTTGCAAGGATGTACCAAGAGAAGGTACGACATCACACTGGGGAAATCCAGGACCTCCGAGGTGACGTGAATCAGCTCATTGCCAAGCTCCAGGAGATGGAAGCCATGTCAGATGAGGTGAGATGCTGGCCATTCTGCCCTCAAACACCTATCTTCTCTCTTTGTTTGATGCTCTGATCCTCATTTCCCAAGTTTTGGTGGCACACATCCCCCAGTAATTTCCTGGGAAAGAGTCAAATAGGAGGTATATTAATTTTTTTAACTTGCATGTTTGAAAATGTCTTTATTCTACTGTTGCACTTGATTGATAGTTTGGCTGGGTATAGAATTCCAGATAGGAAGTAGTTTCCTCTGAGAATTTTGAAAAAGGTCCACTGTTGTGTTCTATTTTATACTGTTGCTATAGAGAAGTCTAATGGCACTCATTATCGGTCCTTTGAGTGTGGTCTGTTTTTATCCCTTGGAATTTGTAGGATGTTTTTTTGTCCCTGGTGTTCTGTACTTAACCTGCTTGGGGGATTGCTGACCCCATTGGCAGCCTTTTCTTCCAGGGGAAAGCTTGGATTCTCAGCCTCTAATTGTACCTCATTCATGCTAAGCATGTGCTCTACCACTTGAGCTATACCCTCCCCTCTGACTCACTTCTTTTAGGGCAGCAGTTCTCAAAGTGTGGCCCCCATTCCAGCAGTGTCAGCATTACCCAAGAAGAAAGTCCTTGGGGCTGCCTCTTACCAGTGTGACTGCATATGAGTTACCCTCCTGTGCCTCAGTTTCTCCTTATTAAAATGGGGATGATGGTAGTGTAACCTCCCAGGGCTGCTGGGAGGGGGTAAGTGTGAACATATGTGAAGCCCTGGGCTCTAGTAGTGGCTTTGTAAGTCTCAGCTCTCACCCTCACAAAAGTGGGAGTTGGACCTGGGTATAATCCCATCTTACAGACAAGAAAATCAAAGCAGGGAGGGTAGAGCTCAGTGGTAGAGCACATGCTTAGCATGCATGAGGTCATGGGTTTGATCCCCTGTACCTCCATTAAAGAAAAAATAATAAAAATAAATAAATAAACCTAATTACCTCCCCCCACAAAAAATTGTTCAAAGAAAGAAAAGAAAAATTAAAATTAAAGAAAGAAAATAGAGAATCAGGGGGCAGGGGGCAGTAACTAGACCAAGGGTGCACAGCAGAAAAGGTCTGTCTGACTCCAGGCCCCCTGCCCTTAACTTCACTGAGACTCCTGTCTCATGTGTGACACCCATCGCAGCAGGTGTGAAGGCATTGAGAAAACCCAGTAGGTGGGGTGGGGGCAGCCCTGTGTGTGGACCAGCCTTGGCCTCCATTGGCAGGGGAAGCAGGTAAAGACAAGTGGGGTCCTGCAGCCATGTCACCTGGCATGAACACACGTGTGGACTAGTGCACAGCTTGTGTCTTCTGCCTTCACAGCAAAAAATGGCCCAGAAAATCATGAAGATGATACAAGGGGATTACATCGAAAAGCCGGACTTCGCCCTGAAGTCGATAGGTAAGTGATTTCCCCCCTCCCCCACTGGTCGGCCACCTCCAGTGTCCCCAGAAACACTTCAGAGGGTGGATTTCAGTCCTGGTCCAGCGCACACTCTGCTGCTGGGAAGTTGGTCCTCAGGGCCAACCTCTGCCACCCGGCTGGTTTTCTCGCCATAGTTGCCTATTTTCTCTCAGGGCAGCTGAGGTGGGAGGGGAGGCCCGGAGCAGAAGAACCAGGGTCAGAGGCAGAGAAACAGGGCATCAGTCTAATCTCTCGGGGCCGAGTTTCTTCCTCTGTGAAATGGGTATACTAGTGGCCATAGTAATAATAACTAGGTTATAATAACTAGGTTGACATAAGTGACTACTTTGCACCAGGCAAGGCCAGACAAAGTTTGGTGTAGTAACTCATTTCAGCCTCGCAACCACCCTGTGAAGTGGAGGCTATCTTACTGCTACTATCGTTACTATTAGTACTCCCATTTCCCAGAGGAGAACACCGAGGTCCAGAGAGGACCAGTGACTCTTCCAAAGTCCTCCCCTGGCACATAGGGAGACTCCCCTCCACCAGGCAGAAGCCAGGGCTGCTCAGCTGAGACCCGCCGCCCACCACCTCCCATACAGGGGCCTCCATCGACTTTGAGCAAACGTCCGCCACATACAACCACGACAAGGCTCGCTCCTACTGGAACTGGATCCGGCTGTGGAACTATGCCCAGCCCCCGGACGTGATCCTCGAGGCAGGAGGAGTGGCGGGGGCAAGGGGAGAGTGGCAGGGGCGTGGCCAGGGATCTGGGGGCAGGAGCTGAAAGCAGCGCCTGGGGTGAGAGTGAAGGGGGTGGGGGCCTGGGGCAGAGACAGAGAAAGGGGGCAGTTGATGGGGGTGGGGTGGCTGGGGAGAAGTCGGGGACAAGGGCAAGAGGCGAGAACAGACAGCAGGGACCACTGGGGGCTGGGCAGGTGTAGGGGACGGGAGCAGGAAGGGCCCACCTGCTTCAGTGCTGGAAAGGGCCCCTCACCTAGCCCTCAAGTCTTGAGGGTCAGGGAACCCTCAGGCCCCAAGAAGGCCCCTGCCCTTGCCGTGCTGCGCTAAGGGGAAGGCTCATCCTTGCTGCCTCCAGTCAGGGAAGCTTCCTGGAGTTGGTTGTACTCAAGCCAAACTTCATAGACAGAAAGGATCTGGCTCATCCAGAAGGACCGAGATGGTCCAGGGAGCCAAGGTGGGATGAGGAATCCGTTCTCACCTACCCACCCAGCCTAGCCCTCACTGCATCTGCCCCTTCCAGCCCAACGTGACACCTGGCAACTGCTGGGCCTTCTCGGGTGACCGCGGCCAGGTGACCATCCGACTGGCCCAGAAGGTCTACCTGTCCAACCTGACCCTGCAGCACATCCCCAAGACCATCTCGCTGTCGGGCAGCCTGGACACCGCCCCCAAGGACTTTGTCATCTATGTGAGCATGCTCCGGCAGGGAAGGGTGCTTCACGGAGGGGACAGCTCAGATGGCGTATGCCAGGCGCTGTGATAAACTGTCACACAACGCACGTAGCCTAGAGGTTCTGGAGATTAAGGCTGGAAATGACCAGGGTTGGGGTAGATGGCAGCCTTCCAGGACACGGGATAGACAGTATTCTGTTTCAACCCAAGCTTTTCAGAACCTGTGTAGTCTTCAGAGACCACTGAGCTCTCATGTTACTGATAAGGAAACTGAGGTCTAGAGAAAGGACAGGGAAACATCAAGCCTTACAAGTCAGTAGCAGAGTTAGAAGTGGACCCTCAACCTTCTGACTCCCGGTCCGCTGCTCTTCCCTCCCCTTCACTCTGTGCTGCAATGGAACAGTGCCCAAACAGGTAGTGAGCTTCCCATCCTGAGAGGTGTGCAAGCCTCGGCTGGAGAGGGGCGGCACCCTCTGGAGGTCCTGCCTGTACCTGACACTTTCTCCTTGGTTCTGGTTCTCCAGGGCATGGAAGTCTCCTCCAGGGAGGAGGTGTTCCTGGGGGCATTTCAGTTTCAGCCAGAAAACATCATTCAGATGTTCCAGCTCCAGGTACGTGAGAAAGCTGCCTGTGTTGAGCACCTACTATGTGCAGGGCTTTACCCAGAGGGCCCCACCTCATCCCCTAGCAGCCTGAGAAGGTGCACAGGTGTCACTAACGCCCTTGATGGATGAGGAAACAAGAGTCTCAGAGTGATGGAGCCCAGGCTCAGGGCTGAGAGTGAGACCCTGAAGAGACCCACCCCATCCCTGGCTGTCCTGTTTCCCTGACCCACCCAGGAGCCCCACCCCCTACTCCACTACAGGCCCTCCCAGGGACAGCAGGTGTTGAGCAGTTGGGGCCCATCAGGCCAGGGTCACTGTCTCCACACTGGGAGGCCACATAATCAGCACCTGGTCCAACCACAGGCTGGGAAACTGAGGCCTGGAGAGGAGGGAGTTGGGGACAGAAGCAGGATGAGAGGGGGACTGATGGAATGGCCCTGAGCCTCAGTGGAGTATCTGGGTTTGGGAATCAGGATGACATGGGCCCAAATCCTGACCCAGCTACAAATTCTGCATGATCTCAGGCCACGCCCTTCCTCTCTGGGCCTCACTTCCCCCTGGTGTAATTTCCTGGGAGGTTGAGACCATCCAGTGAGATCTCACAGGCCAAGGACCCCTTTTCACTGGCCTCCATCCCCTCTTAAGGGGGAAAAGGGGAGGGGGCCATGCTGCTGGCATCACTGTGTGCCTGGTGCGCATAAGCTATCTCAGCCCCAAGGTCTCTCGTTGTGCTCACGGCAACTCTGGGAAGCAGGTATCACCCCTCCCATCTTGCAGAGGGGGAAGTGCAGCCCAGAGAAGGCAGTGGTTTCCCCAGAGTCCCAGAGCACCTGTGTGCCAGAGCCCAAAGCCTGGGACACATTCCCAATCACAGTCTGTCTGTCATTCTGGCCTCAGCCCGTTCCATCCCAGTCCCTGAGCATCGGCTTGCTGTGTGGACAGTCCATTCCTCTCTGAGCCTCAGTTTCCCCCACTGAGGAAATAGAGGTTTCCCTGCTCCCTGACTCCCAAACACTCCTCTGGACAGGCCTGGAGGGGGGCGATGCGTGAGCTGCCTCATGTCATGACTCTCTTCCAGAACCAGCCTCCCAGGACTTTTGGGGCAGTCAAGGTGAAGATATCAAGCAACTGGGGGAACCCACGCTTCACCTGCCTGTACCGAGTGCGTGTGCATGGCTCTGTGACTCCACCCAGAGAGCAGCCTAACCAGAGCCCCCATCCCAAAAGAGATTAAAGTTTATTCTTCATGCCCCAGCCCAAGTCTGAGTGTCTTTTGACCCCCAAAAGGGAGGGTGGGCTAGGGTTTGCTTCCTGAGGCCCAGTTAGCAACGATCAGTCCTGTTCTGGGTACCAGGAACCCTTACAACACCCCCATGAAGCCCCATTTCACAGATGGGGACAGTGAAGTCTCCAAGCAAAAAGGTGACTTGCCAGAAGTCACAGCCAGCAAAGGGCAGCACCAGGATTCAGACCCAGACACTCTGACACCCATATGTGGGTCATCTTCCCCTGCTTCAAGTCAAGCTCTGCCCCTGACCCAAGTGTGACCTTGGGCAAGACCCAGCCCTTTCAGTCTCCCTGTCTGTACAATGGGAACAGGATTATGGCCATTGTATCAGATAAGGTGGGAGATGAAGTCTGACCCCTGACCACCGCAATGTTTCAACATCACACAGACAATTTACTGTGTGACATTAGACAAGACATACACCCTCTCTGGACTCTGTTTTTCCAGGTGTAAATATTTCTAGTCCATTGTGTGCATCAAAAGACAGTATCAACAAAGTAAAAAGGCAACCCACAGAACGGGAGAGAATATTTTCAAATCATGTATCTGATGAGAGATTAATATTCAGAATACATAGAGAACTAAAATGCAACAACAAAAACCAAACAACCCAATTCAAAAATGGGCAAAGGGTTTGAACAGACATTTCTCCCAAGAAGATACACAAATGGCAAAAAAGCATATGAAAACTTGCTCAGCATCACTGATCATTAGGGAAATGCACATCTAAACTGCAATGAGACCACTTCACATCCATTAGGATGGCTATTATCAAAAAAACAAAAAACCCAAAACAGAAAATAGTAACTGTGGATGAAGATGTGGAGAAATTGGACTCCTCATGCACTGTTAGTGGGAATGAATGTGCAGCCACTGTAGAAAACATTATGGCAATTCATCAAAAAATTAAAAATAGAATTACCATATGACTCAGCAATCCCACTTCTGGGTATATATCCAAAAGAACTGAAAGCAGGGTCTCAAAGAGGTATTTATACACCCGTGTTCATAGTAGCATTATTCACAACAGCTGGAAGCAACCTAAGTGTTCATCAACAGATGAAAGGATAAACAAAATGTGGTCTATACATATAATGGAATATTATCCAGTTTTAAAAAGGAAGAGAATTCCATAATACGCTACAACATGGGGGAACCTTGAGGACATTATGCTGAAGGAAATAAGCCAATCACAAAAAGACAAATACAGTATGATTCCACGTGCGTGAGATACCTGGAGTAGTCAAGTTCATAGAGATGGAAGTATAATGGCTGCCAGGGCTGGGGGAGGAGAGGGTGGGGGGTTGGTGTTTAATGGGTACAGAGTCTCAGTTTTACAAAATGGAATGAACTATGGAGATGGATGGTGGTGATGGTTACACAGTATCGTGACTACATTTAAAACCACTGGGCTGTACGCTTGAAAAAGGTTAAGACGGTTAAGTTTTATGTTATATATATTTTACCACAACTTTTAAAATTGGAAAAAAGTTATAAAATATCTTAAATCTCGTACAGGAGAAAATCTGGGATACTTTGGAAACGTAGGAAAATCCTATAAATTCTGATAGCACGTTCCATATCATCACTGCGTACTATTAGAAATGCAGACACAAATTTTCTGTTCCCTAAATTAGTCACTCATTTTATGTACATAAGCTTTGTCATAGCCTAGTCCCACCTGTTTTAGTATTTACTCAAGAGCTTATAGAAATGCTGAAACCAGTATCTACTGCGAGTATGTACCATGGTTCCCCCCACGGAGCTCTCAGCACAGAGCAAGGCACCCAGTAGGTGCTGGGTAAATGATGGGTAAACGATCACCGATCACCGAGGTAAATGATCAGGGCCAACCTCCAACCCAACCCCAGGAGATGCTGCCCCGAAGCAGGGCCTTCCAGGCTGGCAGGGTGGCTGAGCTCGAAAGCGCATAGGGATGGAGCCTGCAAGAGAAAGACTTCATACGGGCAGGGGCAGGCCGGTTGAGAGGCTGACAAGGGTTCAGCTGGGCATTACGAAGGTGGATAAATCAGAAATACACTTGTCTCCTGGGAGAGCAGCCTGGACAGGCCCCTGTCCTGCTGCAGAAACTGCCCCTCTGGCCACCCGCCAGGATCCTCACCAGCCCCCGGGGACCCTCCAGCACCCAGCTCCAGGACCTGACCTCTGATGCTCTCAATGGTGGGGTGGGCTTCAAGGGGTCACCTCTCCCTAACCCCTCCCAGCAATCTGTGGACGTGGGAGCCAAACGTATCCAAGCCAGCATTATTTCCATAGTTTTTATGAGAACCATTCTTGTTATCAACAAGAATGTTACTAACACAGCATACTGAGGTTTGGTGAAAAGTAAACCCACAGACACCCCGCTTCCCCCCACAAATGCCTCTTCCAGTCTCTCTGCTCTAGCTGCTCTACATCTTTTCTTCTAGTCGTTTGTTTTTCAAATTTGTTTAAAGTGTCTTTCGTTCAGCAGATTTTTTTTTGAAAATTTTACACACATGGTTAAATCAGTCTTTTCCTTTGTAGCTTCTAAGTTGTATGTATTGTCAGGAAAGCCCTGCCCAGTTCCAAGATTATAACAATATACTCCCTATTTTCTTCTACTAATTTTATAATCTATGTATAATATATATGTGCATACCTACACACTATAGATACAATATATGCTTTTAAGTGCACTCACAAGATTTAGATGTATAAAATCTCTTTCATACATCTGGAATTTATTTTTGTGCACAGTGTGAGGTAGGGATCTAGTTTAATTTTTGCTGAATTGCTACCCAAAGGCCACAATATGGTACCACTATCAAACAGTTCATCTTTCCTCTGTAGCTTGGAAACAGAATCAGTGTCTAGCTTCCAGTCTTTTTCACTTCCTTGGGCCCCTGCCTAGTCCTGCACCAAACTGCTCTCTTCAAGTTACTGTAGCTTTGGAAATATGCTGGTATGTGCTATACCACATACCCTCTTATTTCTGTTTCTGATACACTTTCTCTTTCAGACAAACTTTAGAATCAGCTTGCCACGTTGCATTTTTTTAACAGCTAAACTGGCACTGGTTTTATGGATTCACCTGTGGAGGACAAATCTTGTGGCCACATCAGCTCTTCTCTTTCTGGAACATGGTATCTTCTCTCCATGCCTTCAGGTTTTCCTTCAACATCTTTAGTAAAGTGTCATTGCTTTCTTCATGTGACTTCTGTGCTGTTCTTGTCAGATTTAATTCTGGATGTTTCACCAGTTTTAGGGTGACTGTAAATGTGATCTTTACCCTCAGTGACATTCTGTATGGTTGGAGTTGCAGCAAAGGAAACTCGTGTGGCCTCGAGTTCCATGGTCCCCATCCTCTTGAGGGTTCAAGTCAATTCTCCTCATATCATCCAAGCATTCCACTGTGCACAGGTGTGTTCACGCCTGTCACCTCGCCTCCTCCTCACTACTGGGACGAAGCATCCCCACAGGCAAGGTGACAGAGGCTCAGAGAGGTGGAATGACTTCCTAAAGTCAAACAGTGGGTCATGGTGGAGCTGTGACACCAGCCCAGACCTTCCACGCCCGAAGTGCTTGCTCGCCACCCCCGAGCCTTCTCACTGTCATTTCAGATCCCAGTGGGTTCAGGTGGGCCGACTGAGGAAGCGTGAGGGAGGGAAGGATGGCTGGGTCTGTCCCCACGGGGCCCCACAAAGCAGCCTGAGCTCCCTACTGCATCCCAAGATGCTGGGACCATCACCCAGGCCTCACCGGAAGGGCAGAGCCGGGAGGCGCTCCACCCACCAGGAGTCCTATTCTCCAGCAGCCCCCACTGCACGCGGCTCAGCCCCCCACCTGGATCATCAGGTCCCCCTTATTCACCATGGGTTCCCCCTTCTCCTGCCCCCTACGTGCCCCACGCCCCACAGCCCCTGCCCTCCAAGGCCAATAGGCCCTGGATTGGGCCTTACCATCCACTGCCCCCTTGAACAGACAAGGAGACAGGCCCGAAGGGGACCCAGTCTCACCCAAGGCTGCTACAGAAACCTTTTCAGCCCAGCGTGGGGCAGGGGCTGGTTCCTGTAGGAGAACAAAGGCCTCTCTCCCCCCACCCCCACTCCAGGTCCACAGAGCACAGCACTGGCGGCCATCCACCTGCCATCCAGCCCACACGCTAGCCTGGAGCAGAGGAGTGGGCGGCTGGCCAGGGTGGGAGGCAGCTCTTGCAATGACCAAGACAGGACCGGAGGCACAGAGCACCAAACCACCTCCCAGGGCCCCCAGAGTGGCGCCTCCGGTAAACCCAGCTCAAGCTCCAGGAATTTCACTAATCCTGCTAATCCCTGGACACCAGGCAGGGTGAGGCTGGGGCTGGCGGACAGGGCCTGGCTTCTCAGAGGCTCAGGGACCCCCTGGACCAGTGATAAGACAACGCCCTGGGCCCCACCCTGGCCTGTGCTCCCTCACGAGTGACCTGGAGGGAGTTGGCCTCTTAGCCTCAGTTTCCCCATATGTACCTGGGAGATGCTAGTCCTCACCGCCTCCCGGCCAGAGGCGAACTGAAGCCCCCAAGATCCTGGTGTGGAAAGCCCTTGTCGACTGCAATCACGTGTATGAACCCCTCACACACACAGCGAGGGAAGTATCACTTTATTTCCCCAAATCACATCCAGCTCCGAGACCCCAGGTATCTAGGCCAGTGGGAAGTCCTATAGTGGTCACAGTGGTTTTTCAGATCCCTTCACCCTCCCAGGGCTCTGGGGATGACTCAGCCCTAGAGAGGAGGGGCCAAGGCTGCTGGTCACCATGTGTCATGGTCACAGCTGGGGAGCCTAAACTTAAGCACCCACATCCATCCCTCTTCACCATGAGGCCTAAGGGCTTATGGGACCTCAAGACTGGCTATCCCGCTCTGGAGTCGCTGCTGGTGGGGTGTCTGGGAAAGGGAGGGCTGGCAGTGACAGGGGTCGGAGGCTGTGGTGAGGACTCTCCTGTGGCCCCTGTGAGATGCTAAGGGACCATGGTCTGGCACCCCGACCCTCACCCCAGATCGCCCTCCTATACAGAGCTGGGCCAGGGCAGAAGGCACACACAGATGCCACCCAAGGAAGGAAGGAGCGAGAGGGTGACAATCTCTACAGAGACTTGGGGACCAGGGGAGGTAAAGAGATTTACCTGTAAGTACTTTAACTGTTTTTATATTAAATTATATTATTAAGTAAAAGGTGAAAACTATGCTAATTTTGTAAAAGAATTGGAGCCTTCTGTTGAGAGTCTATGGGCTCCACCTCCGGGGGCGGGAGGGGGGTTCCCTGCCAGCTGCCTTCAGGGAGGCTGAGGTCTGCCCACACCTGCCACCCATCTCATTACTCGCTAAATACCCCTCCATTCTCCTCACTAGCTGGGGAATTTAGCCAATTTCTGAGGGGCACCAGGTCCAGGCTCTGCCCTCCGGGTTCACACCAGCAAGGCTCACTGAGTCTGGAGGCCCTTTTAGGGGGGCCCTTCCCTGTGTCACCCTCTCCAGTGAGGAGCTGCCTCAGAGCAGCCTGGGGCAGGGGCCCAAGCACCACTCCCTGTGTGACTGAGGGCAGATCCCAGCCTCTCTGAGTGAGCCTCGGTTTCCACCAACGTGACCAGAGGCACTGGAGCAAGTGAGCTCTGGCCCTGCTCAGCGTGGAGCCAGCCCCAAGGGGACAGAGGGACAGACAGCAGCCTCCTGGTAACAACAGTAACAGATGGCGCCCTGGGCAACTGGGATGTGCCAAATCTGTCTCCTGCCTCATGTCCTCACCCCAGGAGGTCGGTGCCTCCACTTTCCCCCATTTGACAGATGGGGTCCCTGAGGCCCACAGAGGGGCAGTAACCTGCCCACGTCACACAGCAACTTAGGGTTTGGACTCAGATCTGTTAGGTGCCAAAGCCTGTGCTCCTAAGCCACAGAAGGACTCAGAGCACCCCTCCCCAAACCCCGCAAGTGGCATCAGGTCAGCAACCTCCATCCTTAAGGCATCTATACCTTGCAGTGTGGGTGGGGAAGGTTCCCCTTTCTCAGAAGGTTTGGAGGGGTGTTTGGCTCCTCCTGAGTCCCAGCTTCCTAGGACTTGGGCAGTGAAAGGGCAGCTGGAGGTAGGTCTGGGGACCAATGGCCCCAAGGCCATCCCTGCTTGCCTCTCCATGTCCACAGTGACCATGAGTTTGCATCCATAAACCACAAGCTTGGAGGACCAGGTCCTGCAAGGGAGGGTCAGTGGAGGCAAAAAGGGGCTCCCAGGAGTTGCCCACCCCACCGGGTCCTCACAGGCACCCAGTTCCCTCTGGAATTTCCTGTGATCTGCCTAGAAGCATAGCTCCCTGTGGGCCTGCTGGTGCCATCTTCCCACCATTAGCACCATGGCCCTTCAGCCTAAAACTCTGTACCTAGTCTGTGCTGCTCTCAGCCACTCACACTGCAGTGGGGACGAGTCCAGAGGAGCCTTTCCTAAGAGCCACTGAGACAGGGATGGTGAGATAAGAGCAGAAGGGTGGATACCCCCGCAGCCTTCACCAGGTTGAGTCTGACTGAGCCCTGGGGCCAACCCAGTAGCAGCTCCACAAAAGCACACACCTTCACCAGGGGCCCGCCCTCCTCCAGCAGCTCAACGGGGGCGCCCAACAGCACCTGCATTAGCACCGGGACCACAGATGGTGGGCACAAAGGGCACTGCAGGGCATCAACGGCTGTCTCCAGCCTCTCTGAGAACCCAGAGGCTCCAATGCCAGGCCTTGTCCCCTTCCCACCAGGGAATTCAAGCACCAACCATTTATCCCCATTTTATAAATGTGGAAACTGAGGCTCCGATAGGTTGAATCACTTGCCCAGGGCCACGCTAGGAGTGAGGAGAGAACACATGTTGGTCCAGTTCTGGAGTCCACATTTCCTGGCTGTGTCCCCAAGGGTTCAGCTCTGGCAGCTCTGTCTCTGTTTATTCTCCCCTACCTCAATGGAATTCTTTCCAAAAAGGATGAGGCACCTCCAGTCCCCTAGAGGAGCTATCAACCCCTTCCCCAGTGAGCCATAGGACCATTTCCCACCCCCACACCTGAAGTCTGCTTTTAGTCTGTCCTGCTCTCCAGTCAACATGCCCTTTCTTTCTAAGCCTCCAGCTTGTCGCCTATAATAGTCATGATGGTAATAATAATAGGCCACAATTATTGGGCATTAGGTACCTTCAGAGAGCCAAGACAGTGTGCTGATTGAAAACATACTATTTAAAACGAAGAAAAAAGGGGGGGTGGGGGCGGGAAATAGGCTTTGCAGCCAGGCTTCTTCCTGGATTTGAATCCCAGCCCCACAACGAATCATCGAATCATCGAGACACCTCTCTCTGGCTCTCTGGGTTTCAGTTTCTTTGTCTAGCAGATTGGGATAATGTTAGTACCCACATCTTAGAACTGGTGTGAGAATTAAAAGTAAAGACTTTAGAACATATAAGGCCTTTTGAACAGTACCTGTCCTATATTTACCTGTAGTAAATGCTCAATAAATGTCAGTTATTATTATTACTGCTGAGGAATGATATTGGGCTGATTAACAGTATGGCTACTACCCAGCTGTGGGACCGTAAGGCAGTTACCCAACCTGAGTCCTGTGGTTGTGAGGTTAAATGTGGTCACATCTAACACAAAATAACAATAAAGACTTATTACCCTTCTATGTCAGATACTGTGACCATCTCAATGAGTTTTCACAGCATCTCACGAGGCACGTTCTACCAACCCCAGAGGATTGCACTCCAGTGGCCCACAGTAGTAAAGCACTTACTAATAAAGCTCTATTGACTGGCTTCCTGTCTCTCCTCTAAATGAAGACTTCCCTGAACTGACTTCAGAGCAGAGCTGGTCTTTCTGGGGATGGGCAGCATGGATGACTGAGTTTGACCTCAAGTGTCAACTGAGATTGATTAGAAGTGGCTGCCTGGGAACGGATTCTGAAGCAAGTCCAAGCTCAACAAGAAAGTTTATGATCCATTAATGATGTCTGCCACAGGCAAGGTGGGAGGGAAGTGGTACACACGCTGTCAATCTGCCCAACCTTCACCCTGGAACAAATAAAATTTACAGGGCCTGTCGACTTTAATATTTCTCAATGCTGCACGTTAAGAAGTTGTGATTGGGAAAAGGTTGGGTGAAGAAATTTCTGTCCAGTTCTACTGGCTCCTGTGACTGAGTGAGTGAAAAGAAAATTGAGGTTGGAGGGGCCACACAGGATGGGCACTCCCTCCTCAACTCCTCACATCAGAGGCCAGACCTTGGAAATCAGAGCCTTGCTGCCCTCTCTGCAAAGTGGAAAAACTCAGGATGGCATCTCCATCTGCAAGACCTCCCCTCAACCCTCCACACACGCCCCATCAGTGCAAGGCATGCGCCCCGGCCCAGGGCTCAGGGGGGCGGTAGCTCTTTCAGAAGAAGTGAGTGGCTTGCTCAAGTTCTCCCCGCACACTGAACAGCTTGGACGGCATTGTGGGGCAACGGGACACTCCCCTTTCCCTGGCCTTTGACCTTGCCTGTTACAGGAGGTGGGGGTTTCCTGTCACAAGGAATCTTCCCACAACTTTTCTGTCTCCAATGTTCAAATGCAGCACCCCCAAATCCTGAGTATCTCAGCCAGGAAGAGGCAGAAACACCTGACGTCCCTGGTTGGAATCCTAGCTCTGACATTTCCTGGCTGGGGGACTCCAGGCAAGTCATCATTCTTTTTGAGCCTCAGTTTTCTCCATCTGTAAAATGGGGATAGATGACCTACCTCATAGAAACTCTGTGAGAAAAATGTGTGTAAAATATCCGACAAATTGGAAGATTGTGTCATCCCCCTGTCCCACCCCAAACAGGCTCGAAAAAGAAGTACTAGACGTTCCCCACTCACCTTCAATCTCCTCCACAAGCCCAACTCCTCTCCAGGAAAGGAATCTGCTCTCTTGCATCTCTGAAGGAGGCTGGGCTGTGACAGGATCTCTGTCCACCAGGGGGCGCTCCCTCCCCAGCAGGATTGGTTTCACTGCCTTGCTTCTATTCCAAGATACAGTATCAACATAATATACTGTATGGGCTCATCAATTGTGAGATACATCCCAATTTCTGAAACCTTTTAAAATTGCTTTTTAGTACAATTTTTGAATTATGTCTGAGAATTGAGGAAATTTGATAGTATTTAAAAGCTCTTAAAGTAAAAAGAAAAAAAAAAGGTTTTGAAGGGAAAACAGCCCAGAGCTCCTCTCCCGCACACTTCAGAGGCCCCCCACGGCCTGCTCCTGGCCATCAGTGTCTGCACCCTCTGGTCCAGGACACCCCAGGCACCCCTCCCCACCCCCACCCCCCGGGCAGCGTGGCGCACAGCAGGGGCTGCTCTGGCTCTCCACAGGCTGCAGGTCATGTGTCCTGAGCCCCCACATGCCCCAGAACAGGGTGTGGAGCTGCTGAGAGGGCTGGTGGCCCAGCAGAGGTCTGGACAAGTGCCTCCAGGCCAGTGGGGGACAATGAACCCAGAGATAACAAGGCACTCCCAAGCCAGACAATGGCAGAGCCAGGCTGGGGGCTGCCCAACACACTTCCCATCCTCTCTTGCTCAAGAACAGTCTGGAAACACAGATTCCCCACGGAGGAGTGTCTGACAGGGAAGGAGGACAGACACCCAGCAGGGGCAGGAGACAAACAGCCACTACGCGCTCCAGATGGCTGCTGACCTCACTCCTGCCAGGAAGCTGAACCAAGTTTCAGAACCAAACAGCTCACCCCAGCGGCACGACCCACCCACCACATCACCACAGGGCCTGTGAAGGCCCGGCCCCGGGCTTCGGCCTGGCCCTGTGACAGCTGCACCAGGTGTCCTGGGGAAGGGGCTCTCCTCCTTGCATCTGCCCAGGGTCTTGCCAGGAAAACGTGACCCCATCTCAGAGACACAGCCTGGTGTCTGATGGGGCTAGGGACACACAGCCTGCTCTCAAGGCCAACATCTGAGAACATTTATTTTCTTCTCTAGGATTCTGGTGAGGGTCAGCTTCACCAGACAGGCAGTGTGAGGATAGCCAGGGGAAGGTCTGTATCTTCTGGGCCTGGCAGGGTAACCCAGGGACAGACAGGACCCCATGGGCCTGGTGGCACTGCTGGAGGCCTGGGGAGAAGAGTGGGCCACCTCAGAGCCTGATGTGGGAGTCCTTCTTCACAGAGAATGAAATGCTGGCTTTCAGAGGCCTGGAGAGCAGATTGAGGGAAGAGGCGACGGGCCCGGGGGCCGCCGACCCCTGCAGGATGTACCAGGGTACGTGCAATAGGACTGCGGGGGCCGACTGGGCCTGGGGCCTGACAAGGGCTGTAGCAAGGAGCGGGGGTGCTGGGGCTGGGGCCGCAGCTGCCAGGAGGTGGGCAAGGAAGCTGGAGTCTGAGGCTGACAGAGAGAGCGAGCCAGGAGAGGAGGCCACGGCAGTGGGGGTGCTGGCCGCGCTGTCGGGCACCATCTCCCTGCCGGGATCCAGGTCTTTCTGGATGCGCTGGGTCGCCAGGAGGGCAAGCTGGCCCTGCTGGTCTGCGACCTTGTGCATCACGGAGTCAGGCTGCTGGATGGGCACCAGTTCATTGAAGTGCAGGCTCTGGTAGATCTGAGGCGAGATCTGTGGGGAACAGAGCAGGGGAGCGTGCAGAGGCATGCAGACCAAGGGTAGGCTCACGGGGATGCTGGGCCCTGGGGTCTCCCATGAGAAAGAAGAAAACTCCAGAATACTGTGGCTATCACTGATGACCACTCCCTGCTGAACCCACTGTCTGCCAGGCCCAGCAGCCAGCCCTCCTCTTGGTGCTGGTAACAGTCCTGTGAGGTCAGCACTGGACTGTCCTCATCTTAGAGTGAAGCCTCAAGCTGGACCCTGAGTGGGGCTCAGTGCACAGAGCTCTCCAGGCGTGCCCCCACCTGTCCTGTTAGCACTCACCACGCTGTGCTTTGAGGCTCATCTCCAGGAAAGGGCAGGGATGCCAAGCGTTCCTTCTCTGCACTGACCTCTCCCCAGCCTGGGACAGAGAGGTTATCTCACTGATTCTGAGTCCCCACCACAGAGCGAGGGAGATCCCCCAACACCCCTAAGGCAGGTGAGGAAGGAGAGGCTGGGATCCACCCAAGCAAGAGGCAGGATGGGACCCAAAGCTGGTCTTTCCAAAGCCCCTGGCTCCTTTCTCTCCCCAAGGACAAGGCTCCTTTCCATTCCTTCTGTCTCTTACTGACTGTGTGCCTGGCACCAGAAAGCCCTGTGTCTGCTCAGGAGTGGCCTGCAGTATGGAGACACAAGCAGTGAACACGCTAACAAAGAAACAATCAGACTCTGGGAACTGCTTTGAAGGTGATGGACAGGTGCCGGGTCCACGGAGGACCACCTCCCTTAGACCCAAGGAGGTTTGTCCTTAAGGATGAAACCTGTGTCCACGGCCTCAACCAGGGCCTTGACAGACAAACCAACCAGATTAGCTTCATCCCAGAACTGTCTGTGGCCTAGAATGGATGGATGCACCCCTCACCCCACTGGAGGGCCATATGGGTATAAGGGTGGCCGCCAATGGAGATGGGATCCCCCGCCTCCAGCCCCAGCATCCCAGGGAGCTAGTCTCCCCCATGCCCTCCTCACCTGGTGCTTCATCCAGCCGTACTGCACGTTGGTGAACAGGAGGCCGGGACTCTGTGACCGCTCCCTGGGCTTGTATGATGCTCCCATGACTTTGCTCGCCTGTAGGAGTCCCAGGCAAGAGCACAGGCTCAGGACTGCGGGTTGAGGGCGCCCCTACCCTCCCTGCGCCCCGACCTAGCCTCACCTGCTTGCCCTTGGACTCCCACTTGTGCCAGCTATTCTCAGTGTCTTCCGGGGAGCGCTCTCCAGCCCATGGGGACATCAGGGTTATCTTCCGCAGTCTGGCCCAAGCTTCAGCCTCCGTGTCCGCCTTCCCATTCAGGAGAGCCATGAGGGCCACCTGCTCCCGTCACTGGTACGTCAGGGCCTCAGCAAGATCCTGCTTCTCCCTGATGTGAGGGGCTTTCTTTCATAAGATGCCCTCGGCACCACAAGGCGGACAGCCCTCCCAGGAAAGCCAGGAGGGTTTCTCCCTTCTGGGCCTGATCCTTTCCAACCCTCTCATCCCTCCCCTGAGGCCATACAACCCAGGGCCCATCACTGAGCAAGTGTTCAATTAACACCAGCAAACCTCTGCTTACACTGGCTCCCAACAAGCCCTGCAACCCTTCCCACCACCCTATGCCCTCTTCTATGGAGGCATGACACCCCATCCTGACCTTTCCCGGACCTCCCCTTGTAGAATACTTAAACACCCTCTCCCTCCCAGGGAAACCCAGCCTCTGTCTTGTTTGATATCCCCCCTCCAAGGTAAAAACATATGCCTTGATAAGAACATAGGTGCCACAAGGACTCTGTGAGTGCCTGGCAAACTCCTACTTACATGTCAAAATCCAACTCCAAAGTCTCTTCTCCTATGAGGCCTTGCTTACTTGGTCCAACCAATCAGGTGATTGTTCTCTAATCCATCCTTGTTCTTAACAGTCTCATCACTTTTCACATAGAACTGCAGCCATGGGTTTGCATGTTCGTCTACCCAAGTGGACTGCGAGTTCTTTGAGGCAGGACCTGCGTCTGGGTTGTTTTGGCTCTCAACCTAGCACAGGGCCTAGTGGTCAGCAGGACCTCAATAAATATTTTTTGAATGACTCAAATTTATACGAGACTTGGTCAGGAATAAGGGTAGAGCAGGGACAGAGGAGAAACCTGCAGAGGAAAGAACAAGTAGCAAGCAACCTGCCTCCCCCTCAAATCAGAGAAATAGCACAAGTGTCCGTTCAGGACCAGAGCCCTGGGCACTCTCCTGCCAGGGGCCTCTGGCCACATGGAAGTGGCCTCTGCAGGGAAGCCAGCCCTGGCAAATCTGAACCTGACTCTGGGGCAGGGTCCCATCTAAGGAATTGGGTTTTTATATTTCTGACATGTACTGCTCAGTCTTTCGGCTGATCTGGGCTAGAACAGAGCCTCAAGCTCCTAGGCCACGGCTGCAGAGTCAAGTTGCCTACAGGCCACAGGCCTTTGGCCTTCTGAGAGCTCTTCCCAAATATGCCCAGCACTACCCAATCCAAGTGAGGCTGCCTGGGGTCTGGGGAGGCTTCCAGCATCCCCCTCCTCAGGCCAGAGTTGCCCAGTGGGCTGTGATAACTCACTGCAGATCTAGATGGAAGGCCTTTTGGGTAGTGTCTATGAAGTCACCCTCCTCCTTTGAGCTTTTTTTCAGTTCCTGATCACTGACTGTCGGGGCATCCTGCAGCATTTTCCAAACACTCAGGCCAAACGTCCCTGTGATTTAACCAGACCCAGTTCAGTAACAAGGACTGGCCAACACCCCGCCGCTGAACCCTCTGCCCCTCACCATCCACTCGCAAGAAGTAGCCAGCAACCCCTAACCCCTGGCCTACACTTTATTATGCCCACCACATTCCAGGCATTATGCTAGCTACTCAGCAAATACCTGCAGGAATCAGACACTGGCCCTAGGATATACTTGGAGCTCAGGCCTAAAGCATCCTTCCCCACATGTAGGCTAAGATGGAAAGAGTACCATGGCAGTGACTGAATGGTCCTCATTTGGGCTTTAAGTTGTTCATGTATAAAATGGCAATAGCACAAAATGATCAGGTGTCTATCCCCTATGTGAGTTAGAAGTGAGTTTGGGGAGGAATGGGGCTGGACTAGAAATTAAATAGTGAGAATAGAGAAGCACGAGTCCTTTGGACAGGGTAGAGTGAGTCGTAGGCCATTCTTCTGCTGAATTCATTTTAATTAAGAAAAACAAAACATAAATGTTACAAAGTCACATTTTAAAAAATCACTATAGAACCATGAGTTATCACCTCACACCTGTCAGAATGGCTATCAAAAACAACACAGATAAATGTTGGTGAGGATGTGCAGAAAAGGGAACCCTTATACACTATTCGCAGGAATGTAAATTGTGCAGCCACTATGGAAAACAGTATGGAGGTGTCTCAAAAATCTGAAAATAGAACTACCACATGATCCAGCAATTCCACTCCTGGGTATAATCTGAAAAAAGTAAAAACACTAATTTGAAAAGATACATGCACCCCAATGTTAATAGGAGCATTATTTATAAATGCCAAGAAATGGAAGCAACCTAAGTGTCCATCAATGTGTGTGTGTGTATATGTGTGTGTATACACACACGTACCACATGCACAATGGAATACCACTCAGCCATAAAAAAGAACAAAATTTTGCCATTTGGGGCAACATGGATGGACTTGGAGGCATCATTCATTATTTGTAAAGACAAATACTGTGTGATATTATTTATATGTGGAATCAAAAATACAACAAACTAGTGAATATAACAACAAAGAAGTAGACTCACAGATACAGAGAACAAACTAGTGGTTCCCAGTAGGGACATAGGGGAGGGGCAATAGGGGGGTAGGCGAGTGGAAGGTACAAAATATTGGGTGTAAGGTAGACTCGAGGATGTATTGTACAACATGGGGAATGTAGCCAATATTTTGTAAAAATGGAAAGTAACCTTTAAAAGGTGTATTAAAAAATCACTGGAAAGCTGAAAAAGGAGGAGACTAGATTAACTAAGATTGCAGAAAGGAAAGAGTCCTTCCAAGAAGAACTGAAATTGGAAGCTGCTTTCTTCTCTGGGGGCATTTTCTGAGTCTGGGCACAGGCTGAATGAGAACCAGGCTCAGCTTAGTAGAAGTAAGCAAGGAAGGCATGGAAGCCAGGAGAGCTTCTGACAGCCAATCTGGCTGGCATGATGGATTAAGTCTGAGGGAGTCCCAAAGGCATAGCTGTTTTTCCCTCCAGGACATTTGCTAAGCACTGTGTGAGCTGAAGTTCCGGGGGCTAGAAAGACAGAGTGAGATCATAGGGAGACAGAATCCCACTGAAGGAAGAAGCTGACAACAAACATGAAAGACTTCACTCTTGAGTCAAATGAACACAAGTAAACTGAGTCTCTTAAAGCTGTAGTCCAGCCCCAACCAGCTTACTTCCTAACTGCCTTGAGTTGAGATGCCCAATACAAAGGAAAGAGCAAGTATACAGTAGGAAAAATCACATCAACCTCAGACTTTACAATTCCGAAAAGTTTGGTTTAGTTTGGTTTGGTTTGGTTTGGGTTTTTGTTTTGTTTTATTGGGAGTGTTTCTATATGTGACATGTGAAAAGATAGGAAAATATAACCAATAATCAAAAGAAGAGATAGGTATTAGAATGAGAACCACAGATAATTCAGATAACACTTTAAATAACTATTATAAATAATGTTAAATGGAGGAAAATATGAACAAAATGGAGGAAAAGAAGAATTTCAACAGTGACTTGAAATCTATAGGGAAAAAATCAAATGGGTATTCTAGAACTACAAAATACAATATCTGAAATTAAGAATCAATTGGATGGATTTAATAGCAGGCTGCATACAGAAGAAGATAGGATTAATGAACTGGAAGGCAGGTCAGTGAAACGATCCAAACTGTAAGGCAGAGATAGAAAAAATGGAAAGAACAGAATAGAGCATGAGAGACTTATGGGACAAAGCCAAATGCTCTAAAAATACATGTAATTGGAATCCCACAGTGAGAGGAGAGACAGAATGGGCAAAAATAATATTGAAGAGATAATGTTCTCATAGATGCAGAAAGTAGAATGGTAGGTGCCAGGTCCTGAGGGGAGTGGAATACGGGAAGTTGTCCAATGTGTGTGGAGTTTCAGTTATGCAAGATGATTAGGTTCTAGAGAGCTGCTGTACAACAAATTACATTATAGTTAACAACACTGCATGTGCACTTACAATTCTGTTTAGAGGGTACATTTCATGATCTTCCCCCAGCACTACTGAGATATAATTGCATATAACATTGTGTTAGGTTTAAGGTGTACAACATGATGATTGGATATATGTACATACTGCAAAATGATTACCACAATAAGGTTAGTTAACACATCCATCACCTCTCATAGGTATCTTTTTTGTGTGTTTTGTGTGTGGGGGGGGGACTTTAAGATGTAATTCCTTAGTAACTGTCAAGTATATGATATATATATATATAGTATTCTTAACTGCATGGTGTACATTAGATGCCCAGAACTTAGTCATCTTATGACTGGAAGTTTGTGCCCCCTTGGCCACCTTCATCCACTTCCCCCATGCCACGTCTTGCCCTTGGTAACTACCAATCTACTCTGTTTCGATGAGTTTGGTTCCTTTGGATTCCATAAATAAGTGAGATCATGTAACACTTTTATTTCTCTGTCTGACTTATTTCACTTAGCATAATACCTTCCTGTTGTTGCAAATGGCAAGATTTCCTTCTTTTTATGGCCGAATAATATTCCATTATGTGTATGTGTATATATACACATATAAATCATATATGTTACATATAACATATATATTATACACATCACATATATGTCACATTTTTTTTATCCACTCACCCATTGTTGTACACTTAGCTCAGTTCCATGTCTTGGATCTTATAAATAATGTTGCAATGAACATGGAGGTGAAGGTATCTCTTTGAAATAGTGATTTCATTTCCTTCGGATGTATGCCTAGAATTGGAATTATTGAATCAGTAGATTTCATGTAATTTGTTTTTTACCATAATAAAAAAAGATTTGACCCAGTGTGGGGGGAAGGGGCAAGATATAAAAGGCACAAACCATAAAGGATGAGATTGATAACATGGATAACATTAAAATTAAGAACTTCTGTTCATCAAAAGACATTCCTGAGAATAAAAACCAAAGTGGAAGGAGACAGCTATAAAACATAGAATTGTCAAAGGACTCATATCCAGAAAATATGAATAACTCCTATAAATCCAAAAGAGCAAAACATCTCGATAGAAAAACGAGCAAAATACCTGAACAAGCACTTAAAAAAAAATACAGCCAAGTGATCAATAATATATACATAAACAGATGCTCAACTGCACTACTTATCCATCAGGAAATGCAAATTAAAAGCCACAATGAAATGTCACTATGTATCTATCAAAATCGCTAAAATTCAAAGCACTGACAATACCAAGTGTTGACACAATTACGGGACAGTAAGAGTTGTTCTACACTGGCGGTGAAAAAGGGCAAGTTGATAACCACTCTGAAAGACTGTTTAGCAGTATCTGCTGAGACTTAATGTGCATACACTGGGGTTCAGCAATTCCATTCTTAGATATATACCCAACAGAAATGCATACACTTGTTCACCAAAAAAATATGTATAAGAATGTTCATAGCAGTGCTATTTTTAATAGCCTGAAATAGCCCCAAAGCCCACCAACAGTAGCACAGATAAATAAATAATGATGTATCAACAATATAATATTAGCAGCAATGAGGATGAATGAACAGCCAACAAATGGCTGAACTGCACAAACACAATGGTGTTTGAGAGCATGAATCCAGACACAGAGGAGAAACTGTCACATGATTTCACTATACAAAGTTCAAAGCCAGACAAACCTAATCTTTGGATTTAGAAATCAGAACAGTGCTTACTTTTGGAGAGGAGGAGGTAGAAATGGTCAGGTTGGGGGATGAGGGGAGCCCTGAGTGCTGGTAATGTTCTGTTTCTTGATATGATGGTGGCTCCACGGTAATATGTTTACTTTCTGAAAATTCCCCAAGCTGAACCCTTTTGGTTTATGTGCTTTTCTTTATGTATGTTATAACACAACAATTAAGTTTATTTTTAAAAAGAGAACGGAATATACCTTATCAGATATATGATTTGATATACAAAGGCAAATATTGTTGGGTGGGTGAGTGAATGAGTGGATGGACAGCTGATGGATGAACAGACAGACTACTGAATGGACAACTGGAAAGACTCACATCTTGTAATAATGTTTGGCCAAAGGCAGCTGCTATGGCCTGATACCCCCAACCCCACAGGATATAAAGTTTGTGCCAGCTTATGTTCCATTAGGGACAGGGCCAGGAAGGGCCATGGGGCACAGCTGAGCTTCAGCAGGACCATACCAATGGCATCACCAGAGAGTTTCCAAGCCTTGACGTCCTGGTCCTGGCCAGCACTGATACTCAGCTGGAAGCTGTCCACATACAGGATGTCTGCCACACTCTCCAAATGGCCCTTCCAGGTAATCAGAAGCTTGGGCGGAACCAGAGAAATTGTCTGGCCAGCCACAACCTACAGGGGACAGTACAGGAAAATTCATTATACTAAGACACAGGCCCCTCAGAGGGCATCCAGAGGCAACAGGGCCCTCTGGAAGGACCTTGGGACATGGGCCAGGGTTCAAGTACTAGACACGTTTCCACAAGAACTTTCTGGTGACCTTAGGTAAGTCCCTGCACTTCTCTGGTCCTCACTGGCCTCTTTGGTAAAATCATAAAAAGCACTGCATATTGCTATGTTGTTTAGCAGCTGTCTGTATACAGATGACCTTCATAACAACCTTATAGGATGTATACGAGTCTCATCATCGCACAGAAGAGAGACGTGAGAGTCAGAGATGTTTAGTAACTGGCCCAAAGCCACACAGCTAGAAAGTAACGGGGTAGACAAGAACCCAGGGTGTCTTCTTTACTCAGCTGGGCATCGGGAGTAGAATAGGGTGAGTAAGGGGGAATATATCACATAGCACTATGAGAGTATAAAACTCTACTTAACTGGAAAATGAGTGCAAATACCCAAGACCATTTTTAAATAAAACAAGATTAATGAAGGGGGACATATTTTACCATATTCAAGTATGTTAAGTCACAATAATAGACATGATAATAAGCTATAATGGAAAAGAATCTGAAAAAAATATGTGTATGCATATGTATAACTGAATCATTTTGCTGAACACCTGAAACCAACATTGTAAATCAACAACACTTCAATAAAAAATAAAATTAAATAAATAATAATAACAACTAAACAGAACAATGGAAGACAATAGCTCAGGAACCAACACAAATATATATTTAAAACACTGCTAGATGATAGAATGATAGGAAAACTGATGGTAAATAGAGAGCAGGACTCAATCAACAGTGTTGGAATTCCTGATAAACCATGTAGTGAAACTTAAATCATTATCTTACAACTGAATAAACACGAGAAAGGTCGAAGAATTCTTTTTAATGACACCACTAAACATCTAAAAGAAAGTATGAGTGACTAGTTATTTCTGAATAAGAAAGTGATAGGCAATGAGAAATATCACAATGGGAGGAAAAATTGACTTGGTCATAAAAATATACTGTAACTTAAAAACCATCATGAGTGAAATTAAAAGACAAATGACAAATTGGGGAAAATATTTATAAGATATATGACAGGCAATGAGTTAATATCTTTTAATATATTTTAAAATGATTATACATCATTTATAAAAGATGGTTACCACAATAGAAAAATGGGCAAAGGACATGAAGAAGCAACACAAAATTATATATGGCCAATAAAATAAGGAAAGATGTCAACATCACTAATAAGCAATGATATCTTGATTAAAATCAAAAGAAACTATATCTAAAAATTGGCCCAAAGTTTTTTTTTTCACTTTAAACATTTATTTATTGAATGGATACTATTAACAAGGCACTCTGATAGACCCAGGGGATGCTCGCTCAGAAAAATAAAGCTAATAATAAAAACTTTATGTTGTCAAGGATTAAAGCAAAACAGACTAATAAAGTGCAAAACTGTATAAACTTTCTGGAATGTGGTTTGGCAGTTCACGTTAAAGACCTTAGCGGTTTATGTTCTTTTAAATACTACTTCCTTGGGATAAATTACATAAACAATTACAAAGATCTGTGAAAAAGAATATTTGCTCTATCGTTTCTATTTCTTTTAAACACAGCTCTATTGAAATACAATTCACATACAATTTACCCATTTAAAGTGCTCACGCCAATGGTGTATTAGTATATTCACGGAGTTTGCAACCATCATCATCAATTTTACACCATTTCATCACCAGTTGATCTATATCCTTGCCAACATTTGGTATTGCCTGTCTTTTTTATTTCATTCTGCTAGGTGTGTAGTGGTATCACATTGTGGCTTCAATTTGCGTTTTCCAGACAACTAACGAAGAGATATGTGCTCATCTTCATTAGTCACAGGAGAAAAATCAACTGATTTTTGAGCTATGGAAATGTGTTACCTACTCAAGAAAATACATACATATTTTCAATATTTTTAAAAAGAATTAATGATTCTAGGGCCTTTATTACAAAGATCAAAACCCCTAGATAGTGTGTGTGTGTGTACATGTGTATGCATGTGCGTATATTTGGTATCTGCATACTTGTGTGTTACTGGTTAATGGTGACTTCTGGTTAACAGAAACATTTCCACCTCACCCAGACAACTTTGAACAGGACACATGAAAGATTCAGAATCTCAGTAAAGGAACCATGGTCTAGCTTGTTTGTGAGGCTCAAAGGCACTTTTCTGAGCAACCTTTCAATAATCTTCCTACCTTCTTCTCCTCCAATGGAATGTTGTATGGGAGGCTGGTCTGAAACTGTTTAGGAGTTAAGAACTGAAACCCATTTGTTCTACTGGGATGGGCTGCTTGCTTGTCGGAAAATGTGCAGTAATCCTTGATGTCCCAGATCTAGGCACAAAGTGTGGATTAGTGGCCCAGCACTTCCTGATCCCAACACCAGCTCAATCTGAGGGCCCCTCCCAGACTATTTCTCTCCACTTTAGGGGCATAGGTCTTACTCATCCCTCTTAAGTACCCAGACACTCAGGGCCAAAGGGGCCCAAGGGATCTTCTAGGCCAGGCCCTTAGCTAGCTTGCACAGAGAGTGTGACTGAGACAAGGATAGGACAATCTTGCCTCATGTCATCACAAAGCACAAAATCAGTTCCTGATCGCAGATTAGATGTGTGGCGGGGGGGGGGGGGGAAGCGGAGGGAGTTGTAGGAAGAGAAAGATGGAGCACAGGACCCACTGGGGAAGGCTTCTGGGCAGGGGGGCTCCTGACCAAGCCCTCACTCATTTCACTGGGCCCATGAGAGCAGGAGAGAACTTCTAAGGCAACCCACCCTACTGCCCACTGTTTTACAAGTGAAACCAGCACCCAGAGGGCATAGGGACTAGGCGAGGGCCACATATAGCAAAGAGGTGGCCAGAGCTGGGCTGCTGTCAGCCCCTCAATCTCGACGCCAGTTCCTCCTCACCTTGATGTGTCCCTGACAATCCCCTGTGACAAGAATCCAGTCGTTTTCATCAGTGGCCTTGGCGCCCACAACCACGTCCCTTTTCTCTTCAAAGTCCACAGGGAACTTCCCCAGCAGGCCTCCACTGCCGTGGATGGACCAGGCGTAGATGTAGCCGTCCATGCAGCTGCTCAGCAGGGCAGCCGTGTGTGGCAGGCAAGGTCTGGTCTGCAAGAAGATTATCTGCGTGAGAGAGGTGAGCGCACTCAGTGGGGCTGGGAGCCAGGGCTTACCCTGGCCACTGTCCCACGGTGCTGAGGGGCCCGGGGAAGAAACCACACCTGCCTGGTCCCCCAGTTTCCTAGATACCCAGTGAGAATGGTGATGGGTTACCACCCTTCCTACCTAGCTGGTGACCAGGAACATTTGGCTGGACCATGAGCTCCTTGAGGGCAGGGATTTGTCTTTTTTTATTCACTACTTATCCTCAGCAACCACAATGCTGTCTGACATGTAGTAATTTATCAGGGCATGGTTATTGAATGAAGACATACAAGTTTGGTTTGTCTTAAAGGCTCAAACAAGATTTTCTAAGACTTGTGCTCAACTCAAAATGATTTGGAAAATGAATTCATTCCCCTTCATATATACCTACAGTGAAATGCCAGATTTTCCAGCCAATCACCAAGAAGCTGGTGTTGGCATTTTAACCAAATTCTTCCTCCAGTTTTGTTTAGATCTTGCCCTTTGCTAAATCCCTCCTCTGCTCACTGTCACCTCACACGTCACTCCTGTGGCCCCACGGTGCGTGAGAAGGAAGCTGCTTGCCTGGCAACCACCACGCATGAGGCAGAGAGAACACAGTCAGAGGGAGAGGAATCAGGCCTGGCAGGAGAAACTGGAAGCTTCCCCCTTCCTGCTAAGTCAAAAATCATAGTGTAGTAGCTTATGTGTCCCCAAAACACGTTGCCAACAACAACAAAATCTTGATTATCCTTATTGTCATAGAGACCCAAAACAAAATGCTCAGCCTGTGTCCTGTTGGCCCAGGACAAGAAGTCTGTAAACCATAGACAAAGGGGAAGTATTTTCCCACTTTACACAAGTGTACTTTGCATGCTGTACAAAATGTGGACAGATGAAAAGAAATTAAAATCACCCACAGATTCTAACACCCACCATTAAGATTTTAATGCATTTTCTTCTGGCTTTTTTCTAATTGCATAAGGACTTTTATCATTTCTTTTAAAATTGTGAAATATACATGCAAGAACAGACAAATATGCCAATGGAACAATGGTCTAGAAATAGACTATAGAAGACCACAATATATAATAATGATAGAATTTCAAGCCAGTGGAGAAAAGATAAACTATTCAATAAATGGTGTTGGAAGAACTGGCTACCAATTTAGGGGAAAAATTAGATTTATACATCACACTATATACAAAATTACTTAGACGGGACAAAAAAAGTTGACTAAAAATATATAAAATTATAAATGTCTAAAATATAATAAATTTTCCTGTGATCCTGGGATAAACAATGACTTTCTCTGTTGTCGCAAAGGAAAATAACAAAAATGGCAAGAAAAAAATTAAAACCTCAGTGTGATACCATGAATGCAGATAAGGTGAAAATAGCTGTAAGACACAACAGGCAAAGGATTCACTTCCAGAGAGTACAGAGAGCTCCAAGGAGTTAATATAAAAAAGAATGGAAAAGGATGTGAATAGATATTTATTCCATTGAAGAAATACAAATATCTAACAAATATACAAAAAGCTCAAACTCACAAATAATCAGAAGAAAAGTCAAAAGGCAATGCTATTTTCCAGCTATCTAACTGGCAGAAATGAAGAAAAGGCTGATGTCTGGAACTGGCTTGGTGTGAGGACAAGCAGACTCTCACACTGGTGAGGGGGATGGAGATCATCAGTCTTCCTGGAGAGCAGATCATAATGTAAACTGTGCACAACTGGATCCCTCAGACCTACTTCTGAGAAATCCAGCATAACCTGCACAGATAAACCTAGAAGGGTCTCAACTGCACCACAGTTTATAATAGTGAAATACTAGGAACAACTTCAGTGTGTACCAGTTGGGCCTTCATTAAATAAATTACGGCAAATCCAAGGAAATACACTGCAGCCGGGGCAGAATTATCATTGAAGTTCATGAAGTTCTAGGCCAAGTTAAGATCAAGGTCGAGTTCAAGGCCCTTCCAAGGTCATGAGAGGAACTACCAACATGCTAGTTGTAACTTCGTCAGCTTTGTACGTTTTGAAATATGCTGTCATTTCTTTCTCATTCTAAAGAAATTTTCACTTTTCTATCTAATTTTATATTTATAAATATGTGTTATTTTTCTTAAAGGGTGCCTCCTAAACTGTGTAAGTTTCAGGCTCCGAAAAAACCTACATCAGCCCCCTGTATGAAACTATTAAAAAGAATGAAGTAGATAGACGTATATGTACTGAGAGGAAAAGTTGTCCACTGTGCATTGCAAAAGAGGCAAACAGTTCAACTACGGTCTCAAACATTCCCAGCTTTATTTGAAAACCAAAATCATACCTGTGTGTACACATAGCACATAGGCAAATAAAAACACATCCTAAAAGATGCACACAATTTTTATAGTAGTCATTATTTATCATTTTTAAGGAAAATTTAAAAATCTTGTCATAAGAATCAGATCATTAAGTATTCTCCTAAAACATGATTGCAGGATTCACCAAAAAGATATGCCACGAAGATCTTCCTTTTCTGAACTGGGGGAAAGCTGAGTCTTCCTTCCCAACACTTTCTCCACCAGCGCTGGGACAGCTGAGCAGGCAGGATGGAGGCAAGTGAGTGGCAAGGACTGGCTGGGAGCACACGGGCAGGGCTGCGTCGTCAGAGTCAGGAGCTCCCCTCAGACACAGCGGCCCGGCAGCCAAGATCCGAGTGGTACCTTCATCTCCAAGCTGCCTCTCCTGGCCCTTCTCTGGGGAGAACCAGCTCGCAGGCCCCCAGGCTCAGAAGCACTGCATTTCCCAGCCCACCCCAACTGTTCCTCACGCCGCCTCACAACTAGACCCTGCCTGCGCGTGGCCGACCTTCTCCACTGATGCATTGGACTGCAGCAACAGCTTCCTCTGGAAGTCTGCTTTTCTCCTTTCAGCCTCTCTGACAAGTGACGGTCTGTCGTGGGGTGTTCTTGACTGTTTGAGGCTGTAGGCGCTGAGAGCCTTCTGGAAAGTAAAATGGACCTCCCAGCTCATCATGAAAGGGTCTCCAGGGAACAGAGACAGAGGCGGATGCTGAAAGAGCAGCCCTACACAGTAGATACGCCCTTGTGCACATGGTACAGCTGGGTGTCTAAAGGATCCTGGCTGTAAAGACACTCTGATGCTGGGGAGTCCCTGTTTTAAATTATAAGCAGCTTCTGCTCTCAGGGCAGAGACTTGAGTTGACCTTCGGGGAAGTACTCTTCTTGGTCCTGGAAGAGACATTCTGACTAGAGGTGAGGATACAGGGGTGTGTGCACCTCTTGCTCTAGAAGATTTGAATGTGATGGTGCAACCCTGACACTTTGAAGATGGTACGAGAGCCTCACAGTGACATACAGTGTGGGCATCTCACAGAACTATGTCCTGGCCGGTCACGTGGGGCCGGATGAGCCCTACACCTCCCAAGCACTGGGTATTTGGGGAAGGTGAGGTTTCTCACTCCAGCCCCAGCTCCCAGGAACGGGAATCAGGCTTCAGTTGCTCAGACCACCTGATGGGCCCCTCAAGCCCCACACAAGAGATCACTGTTGTCACAGCTGAAGGTCTGAGGCCAAAGCCCCCCCTCTGGGAGTAGGGAGAGCAGCTCCCCTACTCTTCCTTGCTACTCCCTCCAAAATCGGACTGTCAGTCAAGCCTGGGAGGGTTGACCCTGGGGCAGAGGCCAGGGCTTGGGGGAGGAGGGAAGTGGTTGCTGCATCTGGGCCTCAGACCACTGGAGCCTGTTCTCTGTGAAACGAGGCTTGTTGGAGGAGGGAGGCCCCTAGTGGCTCCTCTCTGCCAGGGCGACAAGAGCTAGAGAACTGACAAAGGCTTTCAGCTGTCAGTTCTCTGGGTTGTGCTCCCTCCAGGTCCTGCCCGGGAGCCTGTGGACACAGGGGTCTATACTGGCCATGCTCTGGGCAGGGGCCAGGCCCAGGCTTGAGGCCACCATGCAGCTAATCAGGGAGGGACCCTGCCTGGGCCTGGAACAGCACCTCCTCAGGCGGCAGGATTGTGGGGCACCCACCTGCAGGGGTGCAGGGGGGGCTGGTTCCTTGTCCCTCTGGTGTCTCACCACCGGGGGTGCCGACATCAGGTTCCGCCTCAGGTGAGTGTTGGCCAAGGACCTGGCGCCGGGGCTCTGGGGCTGTGTGTGGGTTTTGTGTGCCCACTTCTGCTCCACACAGGGCTTGCTGGCCCCGTGGCTCTCAGTCAAGCAGTCATCCACATCCTGCACCTGTGCCAGGGAAGGGGCCGCCCCTAAGGTGCTGCTGCGTCCCAGAGGGTAAGGGAGGGCCTCCCCCAGCCAACACCAACACCACTCAGCCCTCTGGGTTCCCTGGGGCTTGCTTCCCAGAAACCGAGTACCCCTAAAGGCATCAAACCAGAGCTTAGAAGCCTGTGCCTGGGCCAAACACTAGCTCCCCAAGTACCCACTGGCAGGAGATGGCTCCCAGGAGGGACCAGTCTCCCTACCTATAAAATGGATAGTGTTTCTAAGTATTTTTGAGGTTGTTTTTAACCTGAAGGGAAACTCTAAAGTGTAAAATAGATTTTTAAAAAACTGAGGTGCTATGGGTGAAGCTGCTGCAGTAGCCTCCAAGCATCTCTCCACAACATGCAGGGAAACTACTAGGCAGGGTGGCCCCAGAAGCCCCTTCCAGCTCTAATCCACCCAAATACGGTAATTCAGAGACTATATGGGCTTTCTAAATCCTACTGTGATCCCAGGGAGCCCAGCGCGGTAATCTGTAGCCGCAGCGGGTAAGATGTGAGCCACCTTCAACGAGAGTGGTCTCATGGGAGAACAGGACTAGCACCACCAGGCTCTGGAGGCAGACTACCCAGATTTGGATGTATTACTTCTTGGCTGCGGGTCCTTAGGCAAGCTGCTTAACCTCTCTGTGCCTCAGTTTCCTCATCTGTCAAATGGGGATAATTATAAAAACTACCACCCACCTACCTAGCTTCCAACCTCCTCCAGAACAAGTCACCACCATCCCCTCTACTTCCTGGGGTACACCCTCCCCCACCCCGCAAGCCCCATGATTCTGGCCCACAGCTCAGAGGGAAGTAAGAGGGGAGCGTGTTCCTGTCGACCGTACCCTCTTGGGCAGCAAGGGCAAGGGGCTCTGAGAGGCACTGAAATTGAGAACGGGCTTGAACATGCTGGTGTTCCAGAAGAGGATGTCGCCGTTGTAGGAGGAGGTCCCGAGGAACTGGTTATGGTACTTGGCCATGCTCAGGACATCCTCTGTGTGGAAGGTCTGCCAGTGGTAGCACAAGAGCACCAGCTTGGTCTTGTGGAACCTGCACACAGGCCCAGAGGCAGGAGGGCTGAGTGTTCAGCCTCAGTGGTCTCCTGGGAGAGCATCCTCTAGGACTCAGAGCACTGACTCAGAGGACACCTCCGGGGACATGTTGGAGCAGGACTGAAGCTCTGCCCTGCTGACCTCATTTACTAAGCACCTACTACCTGCCTATTCTAAAGGCTCTGTCCTAGGGGCTTTACATACACTACTCTTACAGATTTGCCCCATTCAGGCACCTGAGTAAGGATTCAGGTTTAAAGAAGGGGAAACAATGGCCCTAGAAAGTCCCTTTGAAGGGAGAGGGCCCCTCTTGTCCAGAGCCCTTCACTGCTTCACTGAGACCCCTCCTGCTCGCTCTTCAGATCCCACTCCACCCATGACATCCTCAGATGAGCCTTTCCTGATGGCCTCTGAGACCCGATCAGAGTTCTGTCCCCTCACCATAGAAACCTGTACTGTTTTATTTTCATGGCACCCAAAAGACTATCATTATAAACCATTATAAATTATATTATTTGATTAGTATCTGCCTTCCCCTAGGAGCTCCAGGAGGATGGCGACTCCATCATTCTTGTTTATACCCGATCCCTAGAACCTATCAGCCTCATGGAGTGATGAATGGATGGACAGATGAACGCCTGAAGCAATGAACATCACCCACCACTAATTTTCTGCCTGGTGTTCTAACCAGCAGCAAAGCTAGGACTGGAGGAATCCACCTGAAGTGAAGAGAGAACAGTCGGCTGCCCTACCTCCCCCTGTGCACCCTGGCTACTCACATGAAATAAGTGATTCTCTTACTCCATCCGGTCACATAGAACACTTTGTTCATACGGACAATCCCACTGATCTGTTGAGGATGAAAGAAAACAGAACTCTAAGGTACCTCAGAGAAAGTGGCTCCAGGCCCCAAATGTCTTCCTAATCGTACCATGCAAGGAGTCAAAACTCTCCATGATGACAAGGCTCCCCTAGAGGTGGTACTGCCATCTATTTTCCAGAGTGCCCTCACATCCCATTGTCTGTTTGATGGACTTGGAGGAGGCAGACAGGGTAGGTAACCAGGTCCATCTTACAGGCGGAGAGCAGGGAAATGGACAAATGACTAAGCTAAGGTCAAATAACTAAGTGACAGAATCTGGACCAGTCCTATAATCCCTGGCCTCTTGGCCAAGTGCTCCTTCTGAGTCGGCTAAAGGACTGTGCCACAGGGGTTAGTAATGGGCTCAAGTCCCAAAGTGGGACTGCTGGCTGGCTTTGGACTTTGCCACACCCACAGACTGTCCCTATAAGCCTGTCAGGCATTTCTCAAATGGGGTGAGCACGGGGGCTCTGAATCCCCTGCCCCACTGCTAGAAATGCCATCCCAAGCTCTAACGTGTAGGTAAGAAGTGCTAGCATGCTAAAAGAGCAAGAGGAGCTAACGTCTGTGAAATGCCTACTAAGGACAGGCACCGATCGGCAAGACCAACTCCATGTTGATGACTGGCTGCCATCTCAAGCCAAGCTGACCGCAAGCCACAACTTCCGCCTTTAGTTAAAGCCCCTTCTGCCAGTAAAACCCTCCCTGGACCTGAGTGAGAACTACTGGTGGGAGCAATCATCTGACACGCCCCTCTCTCTTTCAGACACATCCCCCTTACTTTCAGCATCCCTCATTTGCATAAGAACCCACCAATCAGCTCCTCCCCCCATGCATAAATAACCAAGCCTGTATGCAGAAAGCAGGCTCCAGTCTAACTGGAGACTCCCTCTGCAGGTTTCTCGCAATAAACCTGACTCTGCTGTTGAGCTGTCTCTGATCCTTTCTCTCTGATTCAAACAGGCACTGTTACCTATCTTCATCTTATGCACGAGGACACAAAGGCTCAGGGAGGCATGAAGCCAGGCAGACTACATGTACAGACTTTCGGGGAGGCATGAAAAATAGTGCACCCCAGGGTTCTGGGAGCTGTGAGGGACCCCTGGCCCCAGCTGATGGACCAGACTGACCTCCATCTGGTCCGGGTTGGGGAAGGTCAACAGGCATTCACCAACACTGTAGTTCCACATCTTAATGGTGCCATCCCGCAGACCCATGAGCAGGCACCCCTCTGACTCATCCAGGGACATGGCAGTCAGCTCCACATGCTGGTCATCAGTCACAGAGAACTCCATCATCCTCCTGCCTGTCACGACCTCCCACACACTCACCATGCCGCTCAGGCAGCCGCTCACCACCTGTGAGCGAGCACACAGCTGGGGCTTCTCCCAAGGGCAGCCTCCACCTGCTGTGATGGAGGCTAGCCCAGCCCCGGCTCCGTGCACTGAGGAGAGAGATGTTCAGGGTCCTCTGGTGGCGGGATAAGCCACTCTTAAAAACAGGCCTTCCTCTGCTCTGGGGCACAGGGTGGTGCAAACTGGCATAGTTCTTTTAGAAGGAACCAGTTTGGTGAAATCCTCTTTAATTCAGAAACAAAATTTATCAGAATCTACCCAGAGAAAGTAATCTCTAATTCAGAAAAGACTTTTACTGAAAAGTCATGAATCATGGAGGGAAGAAAAACCAGTAAGAGATACACTAACTACCCCTTAAGTAGGGAAGTGCTGAGAGGAAAGGTAGGTCACTCCACCAAAGGCAACATTTTGCAGCCATTACAACTGTTACAATGTGACAGTTGCAGGTGGGGCTGTTTCAGACCAACCTTCCTGCTGAGGAAGGGGGATTTTTTTTTTTAAACTGTTTGAAGGCATTGAAGAACCCTAAGGTATGAGGGCGTGTGGCACCACGAGCCAAAATTAGAGGGAAGTTGGAGAGGTGAGCTCTGGCCTCATGCAGCCCAAGGCCACCGCTGTACCAGACACAGCCTGTCCTGCCCAGAGCCTGGGCCAGAAAAGGTGTTTCCATAGGAGTGGTCAGAGGGCCCAAGAGCCCTTTCTGTTCCCACACTTCAGAAACCCAGAAACCGTGTGCCCAGTTTCCCTGCCCAACACAGAGACCTCTACTCCAGCACCCACCCTGGGAACCTCGCAGGGCAGTCCACGCCTCATGTTCCATCCCACACTGTGCAAAGAACTGCCCCGAGGCAGCAGTCCCGGGCATGCAGGCTCAGAGGAGTTTGATGACCCGTTGACCACGTGGTGGAGCTCCCATCTCACCTGGGGTCAAGCCCTCTGCCGGGCTGCTGCTGGTCCGCCTCCCGCCGCCCACACCTCCCTCCACGCTGCTCTGTGCCACCCTGGCCCTGTGCTCGCTGCCCCACATCATGGGGCACTCCTGCCGGCCCCAGAGACAGCTGTAGCCCACTCACCTGCTTGAAAACCTTGCTGTATAGGATGGCGCACAGGGGTGCACTGTACATCGTGATCTTCTCCTCTGGTCCCCCAGGCCCCTGGGTCTCTAAGTATCCTTTTAGGATGCCAATCTGCAGGTAAGGAGAGGGGCAGACAGCCAGGGTCAGAAGGGCCCTGCCCTCAGTGACTGGCCCCAGGAAGAAACTTCCGGTAAACTAAGACATCAAGACATCCTCAGCTGCACTGCACACAGGCCTGCTCATGCCTCTTGCCCCTACTTTGTGGCCCCCACTTCCTGAGATCAGGGCTCCCAAGCCCCAGTGTTCCTACAACCCGGAAGTCCAAGTCCAAGGTCCCTCTTATAACTTCTGAAAAGCATGAGGCCTCAATCTTGTGTCCATGAAGCACCCAGCACACATCTCCATCATAATACAGAGCAGTTTCTACTAAATTTGTTCTTCTATCCAATAGGTTCCTCAAAGGATGGGACAGTGTCTAATATATTCTCTGCTCCTGAGAAAGAGCAGAGAGTTGACAATGTTTGATGATCTGAAATGAACTTCAAAAGTCTATTTAATTCAACAAATGCTGGCAGCCAGTCTGGCACTCAGCAGAGATGAAGGGACCCACCAACTCCCATCTGAATAAACCTGCTGTCTGGGAGAGCCAGCCAACGGCACAAGGCCAGAATATGTGTCCCCTGCCAGGATGGCCTGGCCAACAGAGGGTAGGAGGCCTCAGTAGGGCCACCACTTCCTCTCAACCACAAGCAACACCCTGGTCTCCCTTTCTAGACAAGCCTCCCCATCCACTGGCTGCTGATCGTCCTTACAGCTCCCTAAGCTCCCGTCTTGTCACAGGCCCCACTGCCACCCTGGACAGTCCACCCCTTGTGCCTCCCCCAAGCCGTCCCATCCTCTGGGGTCAGGAAAGACCTCATATGGGCACCAGCTAAGTCTTGGTTCACAGTCTTCACACCAGGTCTCTCCAGGCTCTCTCTTTCAGAGGGGCTGCTGGGGTGTGGGCCCTGCCTTCCTGGGGTTCATGATTTGGCAGGAAAGACAGACATGTAACCATGACAGGGCAGAGTAACAAGGGCCATGACTGAGGGGAGGCATGGGAGCTTGGATCAGGGGGCTTCTAACCCAGCCTGGGGGTCAAGGTGGGCTTCCAGGAGGAGCGTCCGGAGGCCGCATAGGTCAGGAGAAGAGCGCAGAGAGCAGGGTAGAGGGTGACTGCTGGGGCCTAGAAATGTTCCTCCAGGAAATCCCAAAAGACAGAAGCTTCAGGGACGAGGACACAGAGTCTAGCAGCTTTGTCCTCATGGCACAAAGCGCAGTCTCAGGGGGACAGGATGTGGCCATCCCTTGGCGTTTCTCAGGGCTTCGGGCCCGGCCACAGTGCCCCACCCCTCTGCCCAGCACTCACCGAGTAGGTGCTGCAGATGAGGCTGTTGTCATCCCTGTGGAAGTAGGCGCTGGTGATGCGGCAGTGTCCCAGGGCAAACAGCTTCCCACAGAAGGACTGGAGGCTTCGTAGTCCTGCATGTCCCACACGCGAATATTCTAGGGGTGGGAAGCAGGCAAAGGGGCCAAGAGTGGGTCCTCAGGGATGCAGCTGGCACCTGAGGCCGGGGCACACAGGGAAAGCACTTCCAACGTACCCCCAGAGACACTGTGCCTATGCTCATATGAGGAAACCGAGGCCCGGCTCCACCCCCAGCCTCCCCTAGGGCCTCCACCCTGCTCAACAGCTGAGGACGAAGCCCACACACGGCAGCACATGCCCCTGCAGACCCTCACTAGTTCCCACCCCAGCCTTCCTGAAGTACAGCCAGGTGGGCACAGAGAAAGCTGCCAACATAGTTGTCCAAAAGTCCCTCCTGTTCCCCTCAAGTTCCTCTCAGGTTGAGGAATTGTCCCCAGAGAGGCCCCACAGAAGTCCCCCAGGTCACCCATCACTCAGCATCATGGACAGAAAGCTGGACATGGTATGAACTTAGAGTCTACCAGATTCCAGCCCACATCCTGCCTCTGACATTGCTGTCTGTGAGGGTTGGGACAAGTCTGTTTCTGTTCCTTCCACCTCTCCAGCCTTGGATCCTTCATCAGAGGCGATGATACCCAACTTCCAGGGCTAACAGGATAATTCCAGACAATAGCAAGTGTGGAGATGTGTTGGGGAGTGTGACCTGGTGACCCAAAGGCCCTGCCAGCTCCTGGTCTACTGAGTACCAGAAGACACAAACCTGTCCCCAAAGGAGGGCTAGAATAGTTGGCCTGCATCCCCCAGCAGATGGGGTGAGCCTCTGAACCCATAGCTCAGAGCAGCACAGTAATGGGTTTGAGCAGGGGAGCCCCCAGACATTTGAAGGTCCAGTCCGGCCCTGATAGCCAGGGCAGCCATGAGAGGGTCCCTGGGAGAGCTGCGAGGAGCAAATTTGGACCTGCGGGGAAGGGAAAGGCAGGGGAATGGCTCACATGTTGTACACCTACTATGTGCCAGACAAGCACTGCCCTTGCACCACCAGCTCTCCTCTAAGCCACTCGACACCCATTCTCTGGACAAGGAGATTGAGACCCAGAAAGGGAAGGGCCCTGACCAGAACCACAAAGTAAGAAGCCAGGCTGGGCTCCATGGGAAGCCCACTCTGGTGGCTGCTCAGAACTAGGCTCAGACCTCTGCTGGGTGTGGTCAGAGACCCGTAGCCCCTCATGGTGGTGCCACCTAGGATGCATCCCTCTAGGCCTCAGGCCAGCAGTGGGCCCAGGGGCAGGGAGGTCACACCATTGCCCTGGGCCTCAGGCTCCCACCACCTGCCCGCCCCGCGGCTGGCTGAGCTAGCTTGTTATCCCAGCTTCGTCGGGGAACGGGAATGCGGGGTGGGGTGGGGGGAGAGCAGTAGGGCCGAGCTCTCCGAGGGTGACACCTTGTCCTTGGAGGTGCTGAAGAGGGTGCTGCTGCTCTTGCTGCTCACGAGGATGTGCGTCACCAAGGTCTTATGCCCCTTCATCAGCCACACAGGCTTTTTCGAGAAGAAGGGATTCCACAGGTGGATGAGGGGGTCATAAAACCCAGTCACTGGAGTCGAAAAATGGGTATCAGCCACCGGGGGCCTACACGGGGACCCTGCCCTGGGGCCAGGCCTTGGGTCCCAGCCAGGCTCGGCAGAAGAGGGGCGTTGCTGCGATCCATGCCTCTGCCCTTCCCACAGCTTCCACCACCATGCCAAGCTAGCCCATGTCACCACCCCAGGTGCCCATGAGCAGGGACCAGAGCAGCCAGAGAGGACGCGGGACAGAGGCTGGACGCTGCAGGGCCTCCTCCTCAGCTCTGATGCTCTCCACACCCCCCAGCTGCCCTCACCCTAGTTTTGTCAGACCAGCAGCCTCTGCATGATATGAGGTTTACTTACCCAGGATGTTCTTTTCTGGGCAGTAATCAAAGCAAAGAATCCCTTTTCTTAAATTCAGCACTGAAAACCTACGACAGCAAAGGGGGAAGGCTGTGAGCAGAGGCCTCAGGGAGCCTCTGAGCTTGGGATGCGGAGGAGCTGGAGGCAGGGCCGCTGCGAGGCCAGGGAGAAGTCACTACCTCTCCACCCAAGGAGAGGAGCAGCCCAGGGAAATCCAGCCCTGGGCTCACCCTGCAGACGAGGCAGGGCTGAGCACTGTAGGCAGAGCAGCAGCCCCCACCACTTCTGAAACCAGCAGTGCAGAGGAAACACCTGTCTCCCGCTGTAGCAACTCCTACAGCTGAACGGTTTTGCTTCTTCCAAGGGCAAACTTAACTCGATCTTCACCGCAGCTATACTGGGACAGTCCTACCCATGACACCAACCACAAGGTTGGGGAGGGGGGCAAAGGCTAGGGGAAGAAAACAAAGTCTCTGGGTGCCATGTCCCTGCCACCTGCTGGTCGCTGTGCTAAGTGTTGTCTCGAGAGTCACCTGGACCCCTCACACAACCCTGAAGACTGAAATCAGCCTTGGGCCACAATGAGGATATGGGAGTTAAGGAGCTTGCCCAAGGTCACATGGCTGGCAAGGTGAGGGGTTCAGGATTCAGACCCAGGGTGGGCATGGCAGGAAGAGGCAGGAGGCTCAGGAACCAGAGCTCTAGGAAAGGAAGAGGTGCAGCAGGGCCCGGTGGGGCTCAGGAGGCTTGGTGACCCAGGGGTTCCAAGAAGTTCAGCCCTGGAGGTCAGCCCTGGAAGCTCCGTGCCTTTGCACAGGCTGTTCCCTCACGTCTACACATCCTGCCTTTTCAGCTCCTCCTATTCAAACTGCCTTCAAAACTCAACAAAGGTCCCCCATTGTAGGGCACCCTGGCCCTCTAACATAGACTGTCCTCCACCGAACTTGCCCTTGACCTGCTCCTCTGCCGCTCCCATGGGCCTAAGCCAGTTGCCTGGTTGTCATCCTGGAGGCTCCCTCTCCTGCACTCCCATTATTCAGGTGGGCTCCACATCCTCTTTACCCACGTCCCACACAGCCTTGGCCTCTACTTGGTTCAGAACCCTTTCATTTCTGTATTGGCCTCCTGGGGGGCTCTCAATCTCCAGCCCCCTCCCACTTCCCTGTGCTCCCTACTCCACAACCAGAGGGATTCATCTAAAAATCAAATCTTCAAGAACAACATATCAAATACACATATCATCAAACCAGATATGTCTCTGTCGTCCATGCATATATGTGCAGAGAAATATTCTAGAAGAATGGTCACAAAACAGTGCTAGAAATTATTTCAGGCTGAGTCACCCATTTATTCAGCAAAAATTTCCTGGCTCCTACGCCCTTCCAGGATGACCAGACGCATAGATATGATGCCTCTGCCTTCCCTGGGGCTTTCCTTCTAGAGGAAAATGGCATGAGCAAGTAAAGGAACAGAGAGCTGGGGGTGGACATGTACACATCATGGTGAGTCCGGCAGGGGAATAAACTTTAAGTGGCTTTGACAGGACGGCTGAAGGAGACCAGGTCTGCAGGCGGCTGCTGTGCAGAGAAGGGACTGGAAGGTCAGAGGGGACACAGGGAAGAAGTCCACAAGGCCACAGCAAGCAATTCAGGTGGGAAACGACAGTGGCTTCAACTAGGTGGTTGTGGCAGGAGTGAGAGGGGAGGAGGGAAGCAGGGGAGATGCTGTGGGTTGGTCCACATGCTCAACACAGGCTCCCTCCACCTCCACCCCGGCTTCTTCTCCATCAGAGTCACTGCTGGCTCGGAGCAGGAAGCCAGACCCTGAGACCCACATTGCCTTGGAGGCTGAGGCCAACTCCAGAGGCCGTCTGGGTTGGCAGGGCTGGGCCCCAAGAGGTCTGCACAGGAGACCAGCTGGCGGTCAATGGTGCCACCCGCTGGCCAGTGTGTGCACTGCCGTCAGACAAGAAGGAAGAGGGTGCGTGTGCATGTGTAAAAATATATTCTCCAATCCATCCCCAAAATGTATCTCAAATCCCCCCATGTCCACTCCACTGGCTGACTCCAGGCCACCATCACATGTAGCCTGAATTATTACAATAGTGTTCTCACTGGTGTCCCCATCTCCCCTCCTGCCCACATACAAACATTCTGTTTGCAACAGAGCAGTCAGAAGGATGCTCCTATGTCAGACCGCACCATTTCCTCTGCTCAAAACCATCCTAGAATTGTGTCTATATCTGATTGCAAATAATTGTAAGAACATTCTTCTGAGACACTTGGGGAAAGATTAACCTGAACCGGGTACTTATGATATTAAAGCATTATACTATTTTCTCTACATTTGCGTGTGTTTGAAATTTTCCATGATAAAAATGTTTTAAAAGCAGGCAGAGAGGAGCAAAGCAAAGGCCTGGGGACAGGAACACGCCTGAGGCACAAGAGGGCCAGTGTGGCTGGAGTGGGAAGGTGGCAGGGCCAGACAGTGGAGGCCCTCATGGCCAGGATGAGGTCATCCCGTGACATCCTCCTGCTGTGGAGACCCAATAAAACAAGAAGTTGAATGAAACACATCACAGACATGAGGTGATACTCCCACCAAATAGAGAGACGGTCCTCAGCAAACCAGCTCCAAGCAAAATTCCACCACACTGCCCTACTCAAAGCATGAAAGTCAAGACAGAAATTCACACCACCTCAGGCAGATGCTCCTCTCCTTGCACCTGCAGCTCATTCTTGGACTTGGAGGTTGGATAGGGGACGGGGTGGGGTTTACAGGATTCCAGTTTTATATATGATGTTTTGATTTTTTATAAGGACAATGTATGTATGTATATTTGTGTGACTAAACGCTGAATTTAAAAAATAAAAAAAGAAGAGGCAAAGATTCACTCTGGGGTAGAGGAATACTAGGATGAAGGATATAGATTAGAATCATCTCCAAAAAATGCGTGTGGCCAACTGTTGAATACATACCAGGTACAGCGCTCACTTAAGTAAGCCTCGTGGTAAGTGAAGTAAGGGCTGTTTTCACGCCCTTTTACAGACGAAGAGACTGAGGTTCACAGATGTGAAGAAACTCGCATTCATTCCTTTGTCCAGAAAACATTTTTCTGTCTAGTTACATGGTGTGCCAGCTTCTGTGCTGAGTTTTGTGCATAAATTGGTGGATAAAAGAGGCTACCGATATTTTTGTTGCTGGTGGCAACACTAGAATGATGATTAAAACCAGACTTCATAAAAGTTTTCATCACGGGAAGAAAAGATGTGTAACTGTGGGTGGCAATGAATGTTAACTTGACTTATTGTGATGTCTTCAAATATATAAAAATAGCAAATCGTAAACCTGAAACTAATATATTATACATCAGTTTTCAAAACTGACAATCTCAGTTTAAAAAAAAAACTCCAGAGCCCACATTCTAACCGCCACACCCCACTGTTGGCCCTTAGGACAAGCAGTGCTTCCTTGGACCCTGTGTGATCCACAGGACACGGTACTGCCCGTGGGAGATGCCACTGTCCCAGAGGCAGGCCCACTCTTTGCAGGGACAGCCACATGTGGCTGAAGTGAAGCCTGACTCTTGGAGTGACTGTCACTGCCCACCCCCTCCCAGCCCCCTGACCTCAGCCTGGAGAGAGGTGCTCCTTACCTGAGGCTCTCTGGGGCTTTGGACGGCAATATTTTCAGCACCAGAGAGGACTTGCTGATGGCTGAACAGGAGGCCACCAGGTTCAGCTGGGGGATGAACTTGACCCGTTGACACCAGTTGGGGTGGAGAGCCTGGGAAGAGAGCAGTGGTGGTGGGAGACCCAACTCAAGGATAGTCATCCAGGCCCAGCCCCCAGAACGTGGCAGGTGCTGGGGGGAGGGACCAGGAGATCACCGAGTCTAGCGCCCTTTCAGTGATCACAGCTCTGACAAAGTGATCCAGCTCGCGGTCCTAGCCCAGGTCATGTGACCAGGGGTGTGTGGCCATCACTTGTGAATGGAGCAGGTTAAAAAGCACTGAAGTCTACTGTCATGTGAATTTATTTGTAAGTTAGTGGTGAGCATTTGAGATTTTGTTCAAACAGGAGAGCTCCTGGGGGATTCTGAGTAAAGTGCCATGGCTGGGCGTCTAGCTCATGATTCCTAAAGCTGCTGAATGGGGAAAGGATGTGGGGAAACCGCAGCTGCCCAGGAGAGGTGGTGTCTGAGCAATGATGGCAGTGAGAGAGATCAGCCGTGCCTGGGATGCTATGGATTCAGCAGAAAGAGCGGCCAGGATCCAACAGCTGCCTCCATCCTGTTCCCAGAGACCAAGCCCCAAGGCCTCAGACTGAACCCAGGGGGCAGATCCACCCCCTGCATTTATTTCTGAGTGATGCTTGTATATAGCTAATTACCATGCTAACAGCTAAGGGAAGATTCCACTCACCTTCAGCCGATAACCCGATAACTTCTATGCATAGGGGACTTCTCATGCAAGAGCTTCTGCGTGGAAACGTTGGTCCAGTGATCTGACAGGGGAGAAAACCAAGGCCTACGTCACCAGCTCTCCTTGTTTGCCAGACAAGCAAAACCTCAGAAGACCCCTTGGGTTGGTTTGCAACTCCCATATGTCTCAAAAGGCTTTTTCCCTCAAGCCTCACTGTGTCCTGGTGAGTTCAGTGAGGTGAACTCAGCACCCAGAAAACAGACCCAGTGGACACTGCTGCCCGGAGTCCCCCTGCTGGCTCCTGGCAGAGCTGGAACCAGGTTTCAGGGCTCCTCACCCTCCCCAGCTGTTGATCTCCATTAGAAAGCTCTGACTTTGCTGGAGTGGAGAATGAACTGAGATCCTAGGATCTATTGATTCTGAAAATAATCATTTGGGAGTCGGCCATCACGCTTCAAACTACATGCCTCCTTGTCCAGCAAACACAAGTTCCAAGAAGTTGCCTGCATGTGCCATCCAGCAAGCGTGTCTGGAGCAAGCACACGAAGCACGGCCCTGCCCTCCTACTTTCCTCTCCTTCCACCTTATAGCAAAGCCATGAACAGAATGTGCCCATCCCCATTTGTATAAGGGAACTGAGGCACAGAGAGGTTAAGCGACTGGCTCCAGGTCACACAGAGCTGGTCTGTCCAGCCTCTCCCAAGTCAACATGCAGCTGGGCCCCCTTCCTATTTGACCCCCAGATAGCACATGGCACGGAAGGACTCCTGTCTGACCACTCCAATGTCATCTGCCACACACCTTCCGATTTCCTGTCCACCACTCGGCCCAAAGATCACCACAACCTCCTGTGCCAATTCCCAGGGTGGCATAGAGTCACCAAGGTGGGCTGGGTCAGGGCAGGGCGGGCACCAAGGGCAGAGGCTGATGAGGCAGAACACAGCGTGGTGCTGGCCCACTCCTGCATCCAGAACTGCATCCATCTTCTGTTTGGCCAGTGGGGGATGCTGCCCCAACAACCTGGGCAGGAGTTATCACCGAGGCCAGGGAGCTCCCTGGAAAGTGTCCTGCTCAGAAACCGACTAGAAGCCCAAGGGGCCGCCTGGTGTCCTGGATGGAAGGGACCCGGTGTCCCTGGGGCTGGAGCCCCGGCCCCCTCTAGATGGACGTGGAGCAGCTTGGAGGCCCGACACCGTGTTGAAGGCTCGAACCTGGTCAGGGTCCAGTTCAGATGAGCTCCCAACAGTCCCAGCTCCGAACCCTCGGGATCTAGTGCCCTTCAGGAGAGCGGCCTCAGACAGCATCCTCCAGCATTTAGTCCACTTGGGATACAGCCCAGCAAGTGGTTAAACTGCAGGCTCTGGGGCAGACTGCCTGCCTCTGATCTCAGCTACCACTGTGGGGCCTGTGCAAGCGCTTCACCCCCTAAACTCCAGCTCCTGCTCCCTTAATGGGCTGTGACAACAGCCGCTCCCTCAGCTTGCGTGGAGCGGGGCTTTCCTCCAGGCTCTGCAGAGCCCACGTTTGGGGCAGCCTCTTAGCCCCACCCCACCTACCCATAGGCAGCTCCCAGCCAGGAAGAGCAGAATCCTCCTCACACCATGGAGGAAGCCAGGGCCATCTCCCCAAGACCCAGCAGGGTCACACAGCTGCCATGGGTTCTTTCTTCCTGGGATGAGGAAGGTCCTGAAGCCCTCCCACCCCTACACCAGCTCTCACATGCACAGCTTCCCACCTTCAGAGAGACTACCTACCCTTCCTGTGTCCTGCTGTCACCCCATCACCCCATCTCCCACTGGTGGCCCTGAGCTGGGCACGTGGGTGACTTCCCAGAGGCTCTTGAGCATGGAGGCAAGGAGTAGGAAGAGCACCGCCGGGCAAGACGATCCCCCCAAACTTTCACATCTTCACTGCCTCATTTGGAGGTCCTGGGGAGGATTCGGGGGTTGAACAGCCCATTGGTCACATCGTCGGAGGTGAAGACAATGACATTGCCTTTGGTGTCCCTATAGCAGAACACAGCTCTGTGGTAGTCAGACCTGGAAAAGGGGGAGGCAGAAGAGGCTGTGAAGCCAGCTGGGCACATCCAGCTGCAGCCCTCCACCCCTCCTCGGATTCCAACAGCCTTTCTCCACCTTGGGAGTGAGGGTAGTTCCCACACACCTTTCCAGCCTTGCCCTCAACAGCTGACAAACATGGGCCCAGCCACCCTGATCCAGACCATTGGTGAATCAGGTCCAAGATAAATCAGTAATTTATCTTAAACCAAAATAAATGAATTCCTGGTCCTCCAGCTGCTCTTTGTCAAGTCACCCTACTGATGGACTATGACATCCCCAGAGCCTTCAGCCACAGCAGGACAGGCCTTGGCAAATCAGATGGCTGACTTGGTGGGGGAGGGAGAGGAAGAGGAGTCGATGAGTCTGAGGTCTGAGTGACCATGAAAGGGGAAGCAGCTTGGGGGAAGAGAACACAGGCACACAGGTGGGAATCTTTCCAGGGCTGCTTCCACAGGCCCCTCCAAGTGGTGGAGCTGCTGCCAAGACTGTGCACTGGTCTCCCAGGGAACTCACCAGTAATCCATGGTCAGGACGCAGCTGTCCAGATCAATGAAGGTGAAGGCCCAGACACATCTATGGTTACTGCTATCAAAGAACTCTGGGAAAGAAACAGAGGAAGGCATGCTTGGAACCAAAGCCTATGTCCCAGGCCTTGGGGGTCTCCACCTAGCAATGATCCCAGGGGACTCTAATCCACGCTCTCAGTTGGCTAGGTGACAGACCTCTCCAAGTGCAAATGCACGGTTCTAGTGGCCAGGAGCAGGCCTGGGGAGCTGTGGGGACTCACTTATCTTCTGGTCAGTTGACACGATCGCAACCAGGTTCATGTTGTGGAGACACACCATGTCGATGACCCACATCTGCTGGCTGTGGAGTGGCTGGATCTGGTAAAGCTGCCAGAGGCAGGGCAGAGGAGACCTGGGCTGGGGAAACTTGCCTAGGAGAGCACGCCAGGAACGCAGTGTCCCGTGAACCCTCTCCTGCCACCGAGGCCCCGGAGTCAGGCACACACCTGCTGTGGAACCCAGAGCTACCATCCACTACTAACGGTGGGGCCTTGGGTAAATTCCCTAACTTCTCTGAGTCTCAGTTTCCACGTCTGTAAAATGGACTTAAAGAGCACCCATCCTCACAATCCCCTTTCAGAGCTATTTGAGAAGCTCATCAAAGTTTTAAACGTGCATCGTTTGTGATCCCAGGATCCATTTCCAAGAGGCTCCCATGACTGCGCCCACGTGTACTCACAGAGACGTGTAAGTGGGAGTGGGTGCTGCTGCCCAGCTCTGACAGCAACAGGCCAGACACTGCCCGGAAACACGCCTCACAGAAACCCACACCACCAACCACTGCCCAGACGCTAAGAACAAGGGAGCTGTGTATGTACAATACAGAATAGTGGCCAAAATCTGTTATTAAGTGAAAAAGCAAGGTGAAAGCAGCATTATAACGTGATACCAGTTGTGTATTTAAAAAGGAAGTAGGGTGAATGTACAGGCGATTCCTCCCCAAACTGGTCACAGCAGTTGCCTCCAGCGAGAGGAATTAGGGTCTAAGAGAAGGAAACTGACTTTTCCACAGTCTGCCCCCTACGCCTGAATCTTTTTTCTGATTTTTATTGAAATATAATTGACATTTAACATTGGTATTAGGTGTCTTTGTTTTGTCTGAATTTTGTTTACCATCTGCCAGTGTCACCTGGCCAGAGTGGCTTATTAACGAGAAAGCATCCTGCCGGGTTGTGAGGAATGGATGGAACTGGGGACAATAAAGCCTCTGGTGTGCTGCCCGGCTTTGGGATGGGCTGGATGGGTGCCTCCCACCCTGGTTGGTGCCAGCCTCAGTAACCCTTATGCAGACAGGATTTGAGCTGGCACTCCAGGCAGAGGACACCATGAGCAAAGGCAGATCAGCAGAAATGAGCTGCTATGTCCAAGGAAAAGAGGAGGCCAGCCCGACAGGCTTGGGTTGGAGAGCATGGGCTGTGGGTGAGGGGCGCCAGCTACGGAACTTGTATTTTACTCCCCAAATAACGCTACAGGCTCTGAACTCTTTCATCAGAACCCAGAGCACCAAGAGCAGAGGCCTGGGCTAACAGCTGGGGCAGTGAGGACAATGGACCAGGGACCCTCGAGGACCCTCTCTGGCCCAGGGCTGGGGGTCTAATGCACACACAATGGAGATGATGGTAATGGCCATCACCCCTCCCTACCCATGCTCAGAGAAACTGAGAGGGCATCTCAGAGACTTGCCCAAGGTTGCACAGCTAGTAAGTGAAGCCCAGCCCCTGCCCCAGACTCCAGGGCTTTCCATCTGCACCACCGTGGACATACAGTTGGTGTTCAAGACGGTACTTGGTGGCTCACTCTTCCCAACCTACTTGCCAAAGCAGCCCCTCAAGGAAGCATGCCCAGCTCTGCTCAGCCTTTCAGGGAGCCTCCCTCTGCCCTCTTCAGCCATCCCAGACTTTGGCCCTCAGGGGCATTGGTGACCATAATAGCCACGACCAGAAGCTCAGGCTATAATGTGAACCCCCTCCCCCAATAAACACACAAAAGAAAGTGAAATGTGCCAGAAACCCCAGCCTCAAGAGCACAAGTATGAATCCACGTTGGTCCTAGACTACAAAGTGCACCCTAGAGAGTCGCTGGAACTCCACCAACCTAGTTCCCTCCCTTGGCAACTTGGGGGAACCATCCAGAATCCTCCTGCCCCAGGGCTGACCCCCAGTGCAACCAGGAAATGCTCGGTAGTCACACAGCACACTCACTCAGCCTTCCCTGTGGAGCTGTGCCTCCCTCGTCTGCGGGAGGATTCTGGACTGGCCTGGCAACACCAAGTACACAGTGGGTTCTCCTGAGTGTTTTATCATTTACCACACTTGGCCAGGGGCTGAGGCACAAAGACAATGGTGATGTCAGCTTATGTTTCTCAGGTGTGTGCTGCTGCCCTGACCTGCTCCAAGCACCAGACATGGATTATGCCATTAAGTGCTCCCAACAGCCCTGCGAGGGGTACTGTTACCAACCCCATTTGACAGATGAGGAAACTGATGCTCAGAGTGATACAGTTACTTTCCGGGGAGCTAGAAGGTGGTGCAGCCAGGGTTCTACGCCTGGTAGTTGGGCTCCAGAGCCCATGCTCACAACCACTGTGACTTCTTCCCAGGTCCAAGGGAAGGATCTGAACCAGCAGGACTTGGTGATGGAGTGGGTGTGACGGGGAAAGGAAAGAAGGTTGATCTCTAGCAGGGAACGTTGGTAGATGGTGATGCCATTCACTGACATGGGGCACCAGAGACGTAAGCCTGGTGGGCAGGGAGGGCTACAGCGACAGTCGGTTTGGACAAACTGGGTTTAGGGTGTCTGTTGGGACATCCAGGTGCAGTGGACATCCAGGTGGAATCCTGCTTTCAGAAGAGAACTGTGAGGCCACAGTCCCATGGGGAAGCCAGAAGCCAGTCCCAGGAGCTGCGGCTGCAAGTGAAGACTGCCTAGTCCATGAACCCAGGGAGGGAGCCCGCTCTGTGTCCAAGGCATAAAGGCAGAGGCTCGCGGTGCGGGCCCCACTCACCCTGAAAGAGCTGGTCAGCGAGAAGGACTCCGACCAGAACTACAGGATCCCGTCCTTGGTGACGGTCAGGAAACGCCCAATCTTCCTAAGCTGCTGGACTAGAAACTCTACTTTCACAATCTCACACCCGTGATTCCTGTGGAAGGTAATAAGAGAGAGGAGCCCAAACAAAACCAGGGCAAACAGCACAGAGGAGGAAGGCCAAAGCCGGCAAGAGGAGCTTCCCTCACACCCGCACCACAAGACACTCTGGCTCTGAGAGAAACTCAAGACATGGGCTCTGCCCTCCTCACAGGGGACTGCTACCATTATCCACGGTCACCAGAAGGAAAAGAGACCCACTTATGATGCTGGGATGAGACAGCGCTCCCAAAGCAGTAAGTTTATCCCATGAAATAGCCAGTCAGCGTCCTCAAGATGGGATGGGCCAGAGAAGACAGGGGACAGGCATCTTTTGCAAAAGTTCTTTCATAGGAAGAACATCCATGGAAGGCAAGTGAAGTGAGGTTTGTCACAAGACAAAAACTGAAATAACAGCGTTTCCAGCAATGCTCTAGTGTTTGGAGGTGGAGTGGGGAATAGGGCCCAAGAATGAGATGGAAGTGGACAAGGGGATAGTGAGAAATCAGGACCCCATGCACCCAACTCTTCTCCAAAAACCTGCCCTGAGTGTAGCAAACAGCTCCTGGGGCAGGTCTGGCCTCACCAGAAGCCACCGAACAGCCTTCCCAGCGAATTTTAATGCCACCTTCCAGTGGCTTCTTTCTGGCAATTAAAGGGCCAGACACGGCACAGCACACACTCTCCCACTTGATGTGCCCACAACTCCAGGCCCCAGCAGGGCAGGTAACGTTGCCCCACCTTACAGGGACAGGGGATAACCATTTGCCTGGAGTTATGTCCTGGTTACCAGCAGAGCTGGAACTAGAACCCAGGCGCCTTGATCCCCACTCCAGCCAGAGCCGTTTCCACATGTCACTATGGACGTGATCTGAGCCATGACTTACAGATAACCCATGACTCTGGGAAATGCTACTGCGTTACAGTCTCTGCAGAAAAGAGGGGGGACTCGTCATCTGGACATGGCCCTCCTCTTACTCCAGCCCTCAGCCCACAGCTCTGCCCACAGCCTGACGAATATTCACAGTCTCCCCTCTAGCCGTCACTTCCAATTCTGCCTCCTCTGCCAGGGCCAAGTTGTTTTAAAAGTTACCCTTCCGCAGTTTTCATTACACCATCTTCTCTATTAAAATCCAGGTTGCTTGAGGGCAAAGACAGTCTTCAAGTTCATGGTCTGCCGCGTGGCCTGATTGGGGTGTGGTCCCCTGGGACAGACCCACCCACATCCTCTCCTAACCAGGTCACAAATGTAGGTCACCATACCTGGTACCCAGGACCCATTCCTGGGCTCCAGCCACCGGCACTGGGCATCTGGTGTCGCAACAAAGTGGGCTCCGGGAAGGGAGCCAGGGGCCTGTGGGCAGCCCAGCTTAGGAGGCCTGGGCCTGTGGTCCACATCCACTAGAATGTTCCTGGTTCTTAGGGAGTTTGCAGGGGTGGAGGCACACAGGGCCAGAGCACAGAGAGAGGATAAAGAGCCTCATGAAGGAGTGGGCCCTCAGGGTCAGGCAGAGGTCAAAGCAGGGACAAAGAGCCACTTGGCCCAGGAGTGGCACAGGGCTCAAGGAGCGGTTTCCTATGTGGCTTTCCATGCAGGGCTAGCCCCAGCCTTGTCCAGACACACCCTTCAGTACAGGAGAGGCTCCTTACAGGGGGATGATCCTCATGGGAAGGTGGAAGCACGGGCGGTGGCTCCTCATCATCTTCTCCTTCGCTCAGAACTCGCGTATCACGTAATCCACGTACTCCTGCTGCCTCAGGGAGAAACGCAAGCACTGCCATACGTGTCAGCCAAGAGGTCTGAGCACTGGCTTCCAGTGCCCGCCCCCATCTCTCCCCAGCCAGCCACAGTGCTGTTCTTGGATCTGGGTGGTGCGAAGGGTCTGTTTGCCAGCATTTGTGAAGCTAGCACAGCAGTGCCTCCCTCCTTAATTTGTTTCTGTAATTCTAGATAATCCTCACTCACTTCCACATCTGGCATCTCATCTGAGTCTCTTCATTCACCCCACTTTGGGGTAGTAAGACTGAGGCCCACAGAAATCTAGATGAGTTGCCCCAGCTCATATATCAAGTCAGCAGCAGGGGAGGACCCCTAAGCCAGGCCACAAAGGCAACTCTAGGCTCTGTTGACCAGTCTCACGAAAATATGGCCAAGGTCAAAGTGCCACCACCATATGAAACTGTAACAAGAAGTAGGGAGTTATTAAGAAAAATCATTGTGTAGATGACAGAGTGCTGGAAACGTGTTTATTACAGAATATTAAGCGAAATGAAGGCAAAAAAAGCCACAGAAAAACACAGAATGTATGTCTACACTGAGTGGGCTTTTAACATATGGGATCTTGAGGCAAAATCCCTGGGTCTGAAGACTGACTCGGCACTAACTAGCTCTGTAACCCTGGACCAGTTTATTCCTCTCTTGCCTCAGTTTCCCAATCTGTCAAATGGAGGTAAATTACCAGCAACTACCCCATAGGATTCCTGTGAGGTTTAAGTAAAGTAATAATATAAACTGTTTTGCACAGTGCTTGGTGCAAATGCTAGTTATCATTGTCAGCAGTGCGCCATCAATATGTCAGACTGTTTCTTTGCAGTTCGTTCCGCATTCTTAAATGCTATACATGCTCATTGTAGAACATTTAAAATCAGCAGGAAAAAAGCATTACTATTAAAATGCTCTTACATCCTGACATTTTTTAAATCTAATGGCCCCTGAGTGACCATGAAGGGCAACAACATGGTTGTGGCCCCAGCCGGAATCCCCTTAGCCAGATAGGAGGCTGGAGTGCAGGGGAGCCACGTGGCAGGTGGGGGTCCTTGCCGGTCTCATGCGGGGTCGCTGAGAGTTGGTTATCCACTCTCTTGTACCCCTGGAGGGGAATGAGCTGCAATGAACCCAGCTCACAGGAGTCTCAGGAGGGCCCCTCAAAGACTCCAAGCGTTCCCTCCATGCAGCAAGCCCCCCAGAGTCCACGGGAGGCTTTCTGATGTTGTGCCCACCCCTCATCACCAGCCCTCCATGTGCTCCACTGAGCAGCTGAGGCCCGACCCCTCCAGCCTCCCTCCAGCTACCTGCGGCAGCAGGGGCGCCCTCCTCACCCAGGTGACGGAGCTGTTACAGTTTATGTCCTCCTTCAAAAACAGCGCCTCCAGCATCTCATCTGACACATTGCTCAGAATCTTCTTCACAGCCTTAATGAAAGCCTTGATGTCCAGGGCTTCAAAAGAGACAAGAAAGAACACCGTCTACTTTATGGCAAGTCCCTCAGGTCCATCACTGGTCATGGAGCTGTCTGGGTGCTGAGTGGGGGACACACAGAGGATCACGTTGCATCTCATCTGTTCAACGTTAGATCATCCACAAATGCTGGCTGCGCACCTGCCACACGAGAGCCGTGTGTTGGCCTCACAGCAGTGGGGCCGGGGTTGCTAAAAAAGATCAGATCCAAGATCAGATCCCATTTCTCAGCAAACAAGACAGACCAGGCTTTGAGACAAAGAACATTGATGAAAAAAAAAAAAAAGTAAACAGTGACAACAAAGAGACATAAATAAATTCAAAGCTATAGCACAAGAAGTGAAGTGCATCTTTTAGAGGCAATTAAAATACAAACTTGGGCTGGAGAGAAAGATGGGGAGGGGAGAGGCACAGGCGCAGGGATGAAATTTTCTCCCCATGCTGGGTTTTACGGCTACAAGGGAATCTGCCTGCAAATGGGTCAATCACCCCTGTCTAGATCTTTTTTTTAAACTAAAAGAAGTGTTTCTAAAACCCACTCCAAGTGTTGGAACCCTCACCATGGCCTGAATGCTGTGTGTTATCTGGCTCCTCTCGGACCTCAGGTCCCACCTCCATCCCCTGCGTTCTCTGCTCCAGCCATGATGGCCCCACAAGATTTCTCACCCTGCCAACCTCAAGGTCTTCACAGGTCTGGTTCCTCTACTTTTCTAAGGAGGCTGACTTTCCTCATTACCATCCTAGCCATGAGCTCTGGGAGGGCAGGGCTGAGTCTGTCCCCTCCGTGTCAGTGATGGCAATGACTGGGTGCCAGTATCATCTGTGTTTATTCATACTGACCTCCTGACGGTGTCGGAGGTGGGGCGGTTAGGGGGACTCGTAGGGAAACTGTGGCACAGAGAGGTGGAGTCACGTGCCCAAGGTCACACAGCTGTGAGTGGTGGCACTCAGGCCGTCCCCAGCAATCTGGCTCCAGAGGTCAAGCTCTCCCCCAATTCCATGCTCCTCATCCAACGGCCAGCAAGGCGCTACAGCAGCAGTTATCACTGACTGCTAGACTGAGGAACAAACGAAAGCCTAACAGAAGCTGCCCTGCTTAAAGGAAGATCCATCTTGCTGACCTGAAGCAACAGCCAAGAGCCATACACGTCTGAGTGACACTTAACGAACAGTCCTTCTGTGTATCACATGGACCTCAGGTGACAGTCCGAGCACGGAGCCCTCCCCTCAGGAAAGAGCTGGGAGTCAAAGCGCCTTTGTGTAGCTTTAATGAACAAACTACTCTTAAAAGCACTACAGGGAGAGTCCCTTCATTGGTGTTTAAGAACCTGTACATAATATTCACTGCTGTATTATTTTAATATCCTTCTTCTTACAAACAGCTTACCGAAAAAATTTTGAGGATCACAAGAGAACAGACAAAGGTGTCCTGCATACCATGAAGACCAGTCAGGTCCCCTGCTTGTCGCCTCTAAAAGGAAGCACTCACTCATCTCACACCAAATGGTTCATTAATAGCTCTGAAAGCACAAATGTGAAAACGTCACTTCCCTGGGGAGGGCATCACTACATTCCCTAGGATCAGACAGGAGAAGACTTTCTGGGAGACCCCTGCCAGCTGACTCCTCTGAGCCACCAGTGACCTGGAACCACACCTGAGGGGGGCTCTCCTGGTCCTAGAGCCTCTCCTCCCTTCCAGCAGCAGCGAAGCACCGGCCACTCCCGCCTGCCTGGGAGGCTCTGTCTCCCCCAGGCTCCACTGCCTGCTCTGCCCTGTCATTCAGCGTTTCTCTTCCGTGGGATACTGCCCTTGAACAGCCTCATCTACTCATCCATCTCTACATCTCAGGAGAGAATTTATCTCCACGACCCTGACCATTTCCAAGTATCCCCCGGCCCCTTCAATTTAGCATGTTTAAAATACAATTTATTATCTTTATCCCAAAACTTGCCCCACTTTACTATGTTCATTGTCTCTGCTAACGGCATCACCTCCACCCAGTCGCCCAGGATGAACACCTGAGGGGTGAATCCTGTGGTCCTAGAATGCAGGCACTGTCATTCTCCCATCTTACAGATGAGGATAGAGAGGCACAAGAGGCGTGGAATTGGCACAAGGACACACAGTGGTGCAGCGGGGATTTGGAACCAGAAGCCTTTCTCCTCTCCTCTCCTCTCCACTGCCCTACACAGGGCGGTCACATGACGAGCTCGCGCTCTTTCAACCAACCTCCCTGCCATGTCCATCCTGACCTCCTGGCCACCATAACACTTACCTTTTTCAAACGGGTCTAGATGTGTCACCTCCCCATCAGCCCCACTGTGGGAGTTCAGGACCGCTTCTGATCTAAGAGCACCCCACCACCACAGGGCTGCCTTGCTCCCAGCCTCACCTGCAGGACACCCCTCTCTCCTGGAGCACAGCAACACCTCTCTTAAGCCAGTCTCTGCCAGACCTGCCCTCCTCCCCATCTCCTGGGAAAATTCCTACTTCACCTTTCCCAGGCATGTCCCAGATTATTTCCTTTGTTACAGGGGCAGGAGTCAGGGGAGGGGTCGCAGGGAGAAAGCTTCCACTGCATCCTCTGCACTTCTCTGCACTGTCTGAATTTTCTACCTATACACACTGCCAGTCCCAAGTGCCCGCTGGCCCCAAGCCCCTTTCTCGTCCTTTCTTTGTAATGCCAAGAGGTAGGAAGATAGCTTATTTTTTATATGCTTACAAGCATCTTTAGAATAAATGGTATATTAAAAATGTTTAAGAAAAGCATGGTGCTTCCTAGCCTCCATCCCTCCTCTAGGAGAAATAAGGGACTGCTCCCCACGCTTGCCCGGAGGGCACACCAGATCACCAAGGGCAGGCTGGTGTGCGTGAGGGCTCACACCCCTGCTCTCACTGGAAGGGCATCTGAGGTGTTAACACACGCTGGGGGAGCCCAAGAAAGCCCAGGGTTTGGAGTCAGAGGACCGCTCTGTTGGGGCCTGTTGTTGGTGTCTGTCTGAGCAGAGCCCCCAGCCCAGGCTCCTCCTGTGGAGTCAGGACCCCTGCTGCAGGGCTTCAGGGAGAACTGAAACCCGACAGAGGCCTCTGCAGCCTGTAAGGCCCTGCAGAGCTTGGTCAAATGTCTGCTGGCCTAAGGGAGAGGGGCACTCAGCACATGTGCCACCCACGTCCGCCCAGGAGCACCTGTGCAGAAGGAAAGCGCCCTCCTGGCTGCAGGCCGAGCTGCAGGCCCCCCAGCTCAGTGCTTCTCCTGTGACCCCCTGAGCAGCCCACAGCATCCCTGAGGCAGGCCCCACAAGAACGACAGGCTGGGGCACGTGGACACTTTCAAGACCAACAAAAATAGTACAGCCAAAAAGGGAACTTGCGGAACAGGGAAGAGAACCCTGTATCTCCCCTGTTCCCTCCGAGGCAGGCACGAATGGTCAGGGTTCCCGAGAAATGGTATCAAACAATGCTCAGAATCCACCTCTTTTAAAGACTTTTGAAGGAGAAAAATGATCCTGTTTTCCTTTACCCTACATCAGCTAAGGATGAATTCTCCTTTTTTCCATTTAAAACTATGGCCAGTTTTTTAAAAATAAGGAAGCTCTTTTTACATTGATAGGAAAAGATTTCAAGACATACTAGGTTAAAAGCAAGGGGGGAAACTTGATTTTAAAAAATTATTTTTTAAAAAAGCAAGGGATAACACAACACTGTAAATTAACTATACTTCAATTTTTTTAAAAAAGCAAGGAGTAAGTAGACAATTGTGTGGATCTTTCACAATATATATGGTATCAAATTATCACTTGGCACACTTTAAATATATTGCAATGTTATTTGTCAATTATGTCTCAGTAAAATTGGAGGGAAAAAAAAGCCAGGAGTAGAACAGTGTGGACGGTAGGCTGCCACTGCCTAGAAAAAAGACGAGGAGCCACTACTTGCACTCGGTGCTTCTGAAGGTCACAGGAAACTGAAAGCAGTAACCGCCTAAAGGGACAGACATGATGGAACTGGGTAGAACTATCCAGCTGAGGGAGACATTTTCTCTGTATACCAAGAAAAGGTGTCATGAGAAAAGTGCCTTTTGAATTTTTTGTTTTTTGGAAAATGTTTATAACGCAACATTGTAGAAATACTGCATTGTGGTCTGCTTTGAAAGGAGGGAGAGATAAGGGTAGCTTCTGAATTTTTAACTGTGTGAATATATTACCATAAAAACAAAACACAAGCACAATAAAAATCGTGGCCAAAGTTGGCACTGTTGGTTCCTCCAAGACACGTGGTAGCACTTCCTGGTTGCCCAACACCGACACCCAAAGAATTCTAATTAAGGACCATCTCAGCTTCAGGTCTGGCACAAATCATCCCTCCCCGGCCTCACTTTGTAAACTGGCCATTTACGCTTTCCTGCCCGCATCATGTGTAACACGTAAACATCACACAAACACAAATTGATGGGGCAGGTACCTGTGGCCCCAGCATTGGCTCTCAGAGTCTAGTGGACAGAAATACAGGTGCCTTTAACTATTCCTATTATTTAACTTGATGTGTATCATCCCAAGGGGAAAAATCAAGCTCTAAAGAGAAAAAAGTCTGATGCACAAAGGACATTCTTCACAATGTTATTTAAACTCAATAAAATCTAAATGTTTTATTTAGGGAAATGGCTTGGTCAACCAGTAGAGCACTTGTATTCACTGATAATGATGGTTCAGAAGACCACACAGCACTATGAAAACCCTTAAGAAATTAAGAGGAAAAGAGGGGCCTGAAATTACATATATAGTCCAATTATAGACATGTGAAAACACACGCAGACATCTGGGGCAGAGACTGAAGATGGCCCCATGATGTCCTCTTCCTGGCTCTCACGCTCTCCTGTGATTCCCCTCCCCTTGAGTATGGCATAGCCTGTGACCTGCTTCTGACCAGTAGAATATGGCAAAGGTGACAGGATGTACGGAACTATATGTGCATGATTACAAGATTATAGCACATATCTTGCTGGATTTTCTCTCTGCCTGGCTTGAGCCTTGAAATCAGCCATGGTGGTGAGTCCCACAGGGCCAGGAACTGGGCAGCTCTAGGAGCTTACGATAATCACTAGCCAATAGCCAGGAAGAAACAAAAGCCCTCAGTTCCGCAGCTTAAAGGACTGAATTCTGCCAACAACCTCAGTGAACTTGGAAATGGATTCTTCCCAGTAAAGCCCCAGCTAGTCTTCAGCCCCAGGTAACACCCTGATTGCAGCCTAGTAAGACCCTGAGCAGAGGCGCCAGCTAAGCTGTACCCAGACTCCTGACCCACTGAAACGGTGAGATTAATAAAATAAACATGCATTGGCTTAAACCACTAATTCTGTGGGAATACTGTTAACACCGCAATAGATAATAAACCATACATATGAAGTTGTTTGGAGGAAAGCACACTGAAATGCTGACAATGGTTACCCAAGTGTTTGGATTAGGGCTATTTTTTTTCTCAGTCCCAAATAGCTTCCAATAGGCTTCCAATGCAATATAAAAAGTTTTAAAGGAGATACTGGATGCAGAAAAACTTGAGTCTACACCCTCCACCCACACCAGGTACTGGGTCTCCCACCCTGCACAGAAGCCACAGGGACTGAGCCCACAATGCAGCCTTAACTCCTCCAGTCGAGTCAACTGAATTCTCAAACATTTTCTCCATCTCTGCCAGGTGTGGCTCAGTAAACAGCTGAGACTCGTATTGGAAGTCGGATGTCTGGCTAAGGGTGAATGATGGTGCTGGGGAGCTAAGAGCCTCCTTGCTCTTCTGGAATCCACCTGGAGAGGACACCTGGAACAAAGATGACTACAAAAACCAGGGACTAAGAGGGTTGATTTCCTGAGATGAACATTTTTAAACACATTTTATTGAAAGAGCACATCTTCGGGGTATGTAGCGTTATGGTGTGTAAGTCTTAACCACTTTCAGGCTTAGGAAGATGAAGGAAGATCTGGACTGCTTCTCCTGACTTCGGGGTGTTAACTATCGTTCCTGTTTTACAGATGCCATGACTGAGGCTCAGCGAGGTTAGTGGACACAGCCAAGATCCCATCTCACACATCACAGGACTATAACTTACAAGGTGCTTCAGTCAGTAACCACATAGTTTCAAATCTTCAGTGGTCAGAATTCAAGACCCCAAGGCATGCAGCTCCGTCTTCCCGAGACTGTGATTTTGTCCTGACCAGTCCAGACACTCCAGGTCAGATAAGACCACCTGCACACACAGTCCCTTCCAATCAGGGGCTCTCGGCTTCTTCTTCCTCCTCCTCCTCACCTTCTCACATCCCCCCTTACCCTTCCCCACCCCTCCAGCCCTCAACAATGCTTCCTCTCCACAGCCTCTATGTTCAACTCATTTTGACACTGAGCACAATGTTTCAGGTGACTAACGTCTTGGGCCATCAAAGGCTGCCTCCCCCAAAAGACTCCAGGTGTGGACTACATATAACCAGTGAGGGTTGCCCACTGAAATACATTGCTTTGGGCCTCGGGCAGTCAAGAAAACTTCAGTTCAAAAAGTCAAAAGACCACATGGAGGTTGGATTGCTCACTCTCCTCATCCCAACTGCACCAAACGAGCAAACACATTTGTCCTCCTGTGAACTTGCCTTCATTCACTCATGGTCTATGTACATCTGAGTGATAGGCACTGTGGATTCACCAGTGAACAGAGTGGAGACCTGCCTTCATGGAGCCAAACAGATGAGCTAGTTAATGCTCTAACCAGCCACACAGGCTCCCAGATTAGAAATGCCAGCACCATCTTTGGCTCTTCCCTCTGCCTCCCTTGAATTCTTACTGTCCCTCCTCCAACTGAGTCTTACTGTGATCCATCTCCCACATCTAAACCTTCCTCTTCCACATCCTTGCCCCTCCTCAAGCCCTAGACTTTTGCTGGGACGAGTACAATGACCTTCCCCAACTGGGACCAGAGTTTACCCTTCCCTTCCAATCCTCCTAACATTGGCACCAGTCATCTTTCTGGAAGGTAAATCTGACCCTGACTCTAGCTGACACTTCCCAGGCTATTCCCACCACCCCCAACTCCTGAGCATGGCACTCAAAGCCCTTTGCAATGTAACCCAGACCTGTCTCTCTAGCAAGAATTCAACTTTACCCACGTTGTTACCTCTAAGCAAAACAGACCATCACCCAGAGAGGTGAACTGCTATCTGTTCTTCAAAGTCTGGCTCAAATGGCATCTCCTCCAAGGAGTTTTTTGGTAACTTTCAGGTGAGTGTCATCACTGCCACCTCCATGCTCCCAAATTCTCTGTTCATATCTGCCATATATGCATGAGACCTGTGCATGCCTGACCATACATGCAGACAGCAAGGTGTGACGGGAGACGTGGCTGTGGAGTCCCAGAGCTCTGGGCTACAATTCTGCCTGGCTCCCTACTTCCGAGCTAATTTATGTCGGGGTTATCATATCACTTCTCTGAGCCACAGGTTTCCTCATCTGCAAAATCTCTCCCCAGTACCCACCGTGCAGGGTTGTGGTGAGACAAAATGACACCTGAACACACGTGAAGCTGCAGCAAATTGTAGTCATACACTGATAGTTCCCGTTATTACTCCCCATCTCACAGCGAGCTCTTTGAAGGCCAGGGCCTTAAATTCTTCTTAATTTAATCTTAATTCAACTTATACAAATTATTCTCTGTATTCCCCAGCTCCAAGTACATAATAGACACTAAATACTTACTTGGCTTGATAACAATTTCTACAGCCCACCCCACCATTATCACAACTTGGCTGGGCAAAATTAAATACAGTCCATATAGAGACTACAAATTGATGGCCTGAGACTTGCCCCTTTTGGCCCATAGAGTGCTTTAAAAGGGAAAACCCGCCTGCTGCAGTGTGGGTTTAAGTTACTTTGCAAATATCTAAGTCTGCAACCTCCATACCAATGAGTGACATCTCGTGGCTCTGGAACACTCCCTCCCATCATCAGCTCTGATGGTTTTCTTACCTTTTGAGACAGAGAGCTCTCTCTTAAGTCCTTGGAAGACTCTGAACTTGACCTAGAATAGGGAATCATAGTTGCTTTAACTCCAGTCTTTGTAAGGACCATGTGGGAGGCTGACCTAGCCATGTCACAGGAGAGTGGAAAAGAAGTCACGGTCAAGGGAGAGGGTGGCTGCCCCATGCCCATGGACACCCCCTACTCCATACACATTCAATGAGCACCTCTCCAACAGGGGCTCCTCCAACAGGGAGCTTTTCTACAGCTTAACTTGTAAGTCTCTTTCCCCTGATAGGAAAGAGTTGTCCTACTGATGCCTACTGGGCTTCACAAGTGACTACATTCCTGGCTTAATGCCAGAGGCTTCCTAAAGGGAGTCGCCCTTTCTACAGAAGTAGAAAACGCTGAGGAGGCCACATGGGGGTCCAACCACAAGTCACAGATTAGGGAAATAAGGTCCAGGACAAGCACATTTCCAAAGGGTCAAATACATGCACCAGAGGTGGGGCAGGACAGGCCCAACTTGCCACTGTGTGCTCTGCCAGCCTCCCTCAAAGCCCTTGGAGGAAGAACTTCTGTAGGAGAACTGACGATCTCTTCTCACGGTAGCATGGGGTCAGGTGCAACACGTGGGAGCAGTCCATCCCGTGGGGCTCTGCTCTGACAATACCAAGGGCACACTTCCACAGGGTCAGCGGCACCTCCATAGGGGACGGAAGACAGCGTTTTATTAGGAGTACTGGAGCATGAACCCACCTCATCAGCAAGTCCCCCTCGAGATGGTCCTCGAGGACGGCCGGGCAATGGCCAGGAAACAGTCAAGCCCCAGACGGGCCCAGGGGATAGAGTGAACGAGCCAGCTTGGCTTGACAAAGGGCTCCTGGCGGGGCAGGGGGTGAAGTGAGGAGAGGAATAATGGAAGGGGAGGAATAATGGAAGAGGAGAAACGAAAAGAAAAATGGAAGCAGAATGTAGAATCCTAAATATCTTCGCTGGGGAGTCTGGACAGGATGAAGGGCAATTACGAAAACATCAGCGTGAGATGGGGGGAGAGGGGAGGAGGAGGAAGACTGAAAACTGGCCAGTGGTGTCCTAAGCTAACTGTGTTTTGGCACCAGTTCAGATATAAAGACCAAAGGAGAGAGAAGAGCCAAAGGAAAGGAGACTTGGAAGCCAGGAACCAGGGTAACTGAGGGAAACACCAGAAACATTTCCAGAAAAGGGAGCAAGGCGGGATAGTGGCTTAATGCATGTGATGCTGGGCTCTCCGATTAGAAATAAAAAACAATTACCTGAAATACGGGGACTGAAACTTGAGGAGTGGCTACATTTAGGAGCCAAAGAGGGGAGTAACACACAAAAGTCAGGATGCGTCAGCTAGGAAGACTGGGATGCTCCAGAGCGGGTCAAGATGGTTAAGAAATGAAAACCACTGAACACGGCAATTAAAGGTCACCCGTGAAAAAGCCGCAGAGGTGTATCCATAAGTTCATTTCTGTTACGCATATATGCGCGTGTATGTTAGCCTGGAAAAATACACTCCAAATCCAATGGCAGTTATTGCTGGCAGGTGAGATTATGGAGGATGTCTATAGTCTAATTCATGCATTTCTCTATTTTTCTTTTTAATTCAGAATAGGTTAATGGCAATCTTTAAGATTTATTTCAATGGAGTGAATGGTGGGTACTTATCTGTGAAAGACCATTGTACAAAAGTGGTTGCTGCAGCCAAAAATAAAGTGAATGAGTATCTAAGAGAAATGGCTCATTAAATCAGTACACCTGCATTCAGAATTACCCAGGCAAGCAGAAGGATGAACCTGACCTTCAACAGATGACTAGGAGGGATTTTCATGAGATCCTATAAGAAAGCAGTGCACACTGTGATGTCAATTTTTATAGAAGAATGACAAATAGGTATGTGCTTATTATATAGATAAGAACACGTGTGTACACACACACACACATAAACACATTTATAAACAGGACGATCCTTAATAATTATGGGGCCGAGAGCAAAAGAATATTGGTCCACACAGCTAGTCTAGTTATTTAAAATGTTTATAAATTAACATACTATTAAACAAAATACATTCTATTCTCCTACCTTCATACACACACTTTTATAACAACCTGGAAGGCCTCGTTCAAATTTAGAATTCTGGAATTCCTCAGCTCAGTGACAGAATTTGGCAGTGAGGAGAGAGCCAGCCTCCAAACCCTCTACCCACCCCTACACCCCTCCGTCCTGCTTAAGAGGCTTGTGGATGGTGGCGTGTAGGACATCTCAGCCCCTATACCCAGGCTGCGCCTCCCCAACACCTCTACTGCTCCCCCGCCACTGCAAGCCTAGGCAGGGCTGCCCTCAAAAATGATGCACTGGGGGAAAGGCCCATAAAGACTCTGGAATCAGGTTCAAACTGATTTGGACAGGGAATTTCAGTACTCAGAGCAGGGATGAGGGGCGTGTACCAGCAGGGCCTGAGTGACCATCCTCTTAGCCCCTTGGACCTATCTCATCTGGTGGAAAGGGACATCGCCAGAGGAGGGACAGAGTGGGATACCCTAAAGCTTGGCCCTGGGCAGGGACCCTTCCTGCCTGGGTCTAAGGTGGTACTGTACTATCAGTAATACAAAAGTATGAGTACAGAGAAAAATATGGAAAGACATACACACTAGGGTGTTGATACAGATTATGGGAAGCTGGGGGCTAATGTGACAAAAAGGGGGGGGGGGCGAAGAATAAAGGAATAGCAAAAAGTCTGCACTAACAAAAGGCACAGGTATCATCACATTTATACAAAGCAGGAAAGCATGGGGATGCATAAAGAAAATAAGCATGCTTTGTTTTGCTTTAAAGTCTTCACTAACAAGTGATTAAAGTTAACATCACCAACAAAGGACACGCACCTCCTGCGTGCCACGCTCAGGACTGTCCCTTTGGCCCTATCCCCTGCCAAACTGCAGGACATTCTACAAAACAACTGGGCTTTACTCTTAAACTGTCGTTGACATGAAACACAAAGAAAAGCTAAGGAACTGTTCCAGATTAAAGGTGACTAAAGAGAGCAAGGCTAAAGGCAATAGGTGATTCTGAATTGGATCCTAGACTGGGGGGAAAAATCTCTCAGTGCCATTATTACGAGCATTGGTGAAATTTGAATGTGACTCTACATTATAGGAGAATACTGAATTAATGTTATTTCCTGCTTTTGGCAACCGGGCTGTGGTTAGAAGAGAATGTCCTTGTTCTTAGGAAATATACACTTGAGCATTTAAGGGTAAAGGGGTACAATGTCTGTAATTTATTCCTAAATGGTTCAACAAAAGTATACAATAAAGTAAATGAGGCAAGATGTTCACCATTAGTCTTCCCAGGCAAAGGAGAGTTCTTTATACTATTCTTGCAACTATTTAAATCTTTTTAATTATTTCAGAACTGAAAGTTCTGTAAGAGAGAAATATGAGTTTAACCAGAAGAGAGGGAGGAGCTCTGTGTATGTTCATGGACTGAGGCCAAAAGGGGAAAAAACATCGGTTGAGAGCAACAGAGACACCCAAAAGCAAAGCACCAGAGTAAGAAGCCGAGCGTCCTCTAATGCTGGAGGGGAGGGAGAGAAGAGTTAGATGCAGAATTAAACGTCTATCTAGGAGAGAACAGGTAAGATCAGGGGACGCCTGCTCTGAGGGGAAGGGGGTGGGGATGGGGTACAGCACAAACCTGGACACACAAGTGAGAGCTTAGAGCAGCCACCAGGGAAGCACGTGGGGGAATGGGAAAGAATAACTGGTTTGCTGAATAATCAGTTTGTCAGAATTTGTAGAGGCAGATGATTTAAGGCCAAATGCAGTTAAAGCTGTCCTGAAAACAGGTAAGAAAGGCTCTCCGGTTCAGCTTTTAATCTCAGGCAAACAGATCTCAGGGCTCAGGTGTCCAATCTTTTGGAGATAACTTTAACCCCAAACCTTCGCTCACCCTGACCCGATCTCCTCTCCCCAGTTAATCCTGCTGGCTATATTTGACAGGGGCTTATTGGTATTCCACTTCCTTCCCGACTGAGACATCTTGGCAGCTGTCCCCAAGTCCAAAGCAGCCCCTCTATGAGGTTACTGTTGAACTCCGAGGGCTTCCACCTGACTGCAGTCAGTTGGCCCCCATTTAGAACCAGGAAAATGAGACAGAATCCACACACAGAACACAAAACGGAACATCAGAATTCATTCCACAAACCATAACCACGCAGCCATTTTTCATCTCACGTGAGACATTTTATTGATGAAGTTGAACTTACAGCAGACACAGCCAGGACAAATATGAGTAGAAAGCGAGCCACAGGACAAATACAGCACAGAGTGCCCACCTCTCATGGAAACCGTGGAAAATGCCAAGGAGTCTAACGACAGAGCAAGTTCACCGAAACCAAAAAGCCAACTGGCCCCCACAGTTGGGACAGTGAAAGGCACAGCAGCTGACTTAACATGCCCTCTGCATGAGCTCCAATTCTTTGAAAAGAGGAAGGCTACAAGAGCACAATGTGTAAGATGGGGGTCTTACAAATCCAGACTTCATGGCAGGCCTGGACTTTGTGCAGCACTGTTCAATCTTGCCCCTGGCACAACACAGCAGGATGAGTTGGCCAAAGCTAAATCTCTTGGGGAGAATTCAACCAGGGGATGCCAGACTTAAAGATACCCAGCTAAATCACTTTTCACAATGACCTAGATGTTACCAAAACATGAACTGACCATGAAGCAAACCCTCCCCAAATCTTCACCACACAGAGAACACCCACATGCAGGAAAAACTCTCTGCTCCCATTTCAACAACAATGGAGACAAAAGATTTTGTCACATTGTGGAACATGAAACGTAGAGTGGCTCGATGAAATGCTGTAAAAGGTATAGAAAAAAAGTTTTAAATCAGTTTTATTAAACTAGATATTAATAAATTAGAAGGGTTTATTTGGATTAAAAAAAAAACAGAAAGAAGACTGATGATGCTACATTTGACTGTTTCCCACTGTTTTTTGGCTAAGTGCTTCCATTTTCTAATCCAATGTTACTATTCCTACTTTCAGCAATTCTTGTGTTTATCAATATTTTTATATGGGCCTAAAATATGCTAAATTCTATCACAACAAATGTAATCTTCCTTCCCTGGGAAGAGGCATGAGCAACGGGGAAATACTAAGATGCATTCCACTTTTTGGGTAAGGAAAAGTTCAGAAAACCCCCACCTAAAAAGAGCACCATATGATCATCAATAACTCAGGTTTGAAAACAAAAACCAAACAGAAGCAGGAGGGAGGGCATTTAAAAGAAAAAAATCTCCCAGATAAACCTCTGCACAGAATAATTCTGGAATAAAGTTCAAAGTCCTACTTGAGACTAGTTCAGGCATCACTTGCTAATCCTGAAGAGATTCTGTTCCGCTCCCTGTCAGCAGAGATGGGATGCTTCCGGAAGGGAGCAGCCCCGGCGGCCAGCGCTTCAACAGCCGGTCAGCTGCTGCAGGGAAGGCACCTCCACTCCACTGAGCAGCGGTGCCAACACTGTCGTCTCCAGCTTCACCACGGTGGGTTTTAAAATGTCAAAAACTGTACCCTAATGTACAATTTATATGTGCCAATTATTCCTCAATAAAGTTAACAAAAGTTCGTGTTCTTCTCAGCTTTATAAAATTTGTCAAAAATTTTAAAATGTAACTTGACAACCAAGAGAGGCTTTTCTCTTTTCAAATTCAAATAAACAAGACAGAAGTCAGTGACTGGTGGAGGTGGGGGGGGACCCTGAGGGTTAATGGCAAGATCACACCTTCAGTTGAGGCTCGCATGATATTCAAAACAATGCTCCCTACCACACACCACACTGCCAAAGAGAACTCCGGGTTCAAACACCAAAGATTTCAAAATACCAGGATTCAAGAAAAAAGGAAGATTCTCAGGGCAATTCAGTACCTACCCACCTTCTCCCCCAAAAAGAAAGAAAAAAAATTAAGTCAGAGAGTTAAAAATTCTTAGGAAATTTTTAAAAATAATTTTTATTTCATTCAACACTGAATAGTTATTTCTTCTCTCAGCTTTTAAAATTAATAGGGAGGGAGGTGCACACATAGGGGCAAGCCGGGATTAGCCTACAGCTACCTGTAAAAAACACAAATAATTCATTCCATTCTTCCAAGCAGGGTTTAAAATTTCAAAGTAAAACCAGCAGTCATATATAATTACACATTTAACGCTCACATTATTCTGTAGAAAAACATTTAAAATACAAAAAAAAAAAAAAGAGAGATATCAGGTTAGAAACCTTTAGAATGCTAAAATCCAGATGACCCTGAGGTACGCTGGATCTAAACTACTTCAAAATATATAAACAGGTCCCGTTATGAGAAATATAAACACAAACATGCTAAAACTGTGAAGCAAGCAAGAGAGGAAAGAAATCTGAAGGTCACTCAGCTTAGACTAGGACAAACCATGACAGATTCTGGGTACAACATACTTAGCTTCTTGCACTAAATGGCGATTTGGGGACAAATGCACTAGCGAAGCTCTCCCTGCAGCTTGCAGCCTATGGGGGAAAAAAGCCAAATGCATGTGAGCCACTTTTTACTTCTCCTGTCAAAACCTCTTCTTTCAGAATCAAAGCTTTTATTTAAACACCAAAGTTGTACACTTTACAAACCATTTCATTGTGAGAATTTTTTCAAAATTTCACATGCAAAAGGTATGCAGCTGATGCTGAGAATCATTGTGCTTTTTCTTTGTACCAAAACTGTTGCTCAACTGATGAAAACTGGCCTCCAGAGGCAGTATTTGCTGGAACTGGGCACTCTCCCACTCTTTCCAGCTCCAGTATCCTACTGGCCTTTACAGATCTAAGTAGCTTTTCCTGGCTCAGAAGGGATCCTGGGGAAAGCATCCTCACTCATCTCCTCACTAAGCCAATTGAAAAGCTGTGCTCTGGAGACAAGGGATGCAAGGCCTGGATGAAGACTCCGGTCTTTGGCTCCCTGATCACAGCACTTCTCCCTCGTTCATTTTGGTAAAGGTCAGGGAGGAGCTCCAGCCGCACACTCCCTTTATATATTCAGTCTGCCCACTTGCATGCTTGACCTTGGCTTAACTTTAATAGGCTACAGTGTGATTTGTGAATCATCCATGAAGGCTGAATCTTAGAAACTCATCTTTGTCCCCAGTGGAAACTAGGAAGAGCCATAAAGCCAGCTTTCTTAAGACTTACCCTGATGGACTGAATCTCACTACCAGCTTCTCAAATCTCATTGTACCATCAAAACTGAAAATTAAAGATATCACTAAATGGAATAAATTACTCTTCCTCCTCTTCGTCATACCTGCATCCAGCCTATCCTCACCAATGATTCCTGCAGACTGTGAAAAGTATGAAAGTAAACCACAAGAAAGTTAAAAGAAAAAAATTCTTTTTTAGTTTTTAAGGTAAGGCATCTTACAGAATTCCAAACTGCTAACAGATCACTTTGTCATTCTAAATTTATCTCTTGATACCATTTACAAAGTTCTAGGCTTTGATGGCTAACCTGGTTTGCTTTCAAACGATCACAGGACAAAGACTTGTCTCTCCCCATTTGGAGAAATGCGTCTGTGAAGGCTCCTTTCATTTTACATTTCAGAACCTCAGAGCTTCCAATAAAAAAGAAATATAGGCTATTTTAATTTTTTAAATTTATATATATGGTCTTGGAATAAGGGACCTAGAAATTCAAATCTAAGGTTAGACTTGCTTACCTAGATAACCAAACTAATGAAGCAGCCTAAACACAACCTCAATAGAAATTCTGTGCTCCAAGGACTAAGGTAACATTACTTTCCAACTCAGATTAAGCTACAAGGGTAAGTGACCTCCACAAGTTATAGCCGCATAACAATCTGGCTGAAGGCATCTGGGGTAGTGGTTCTAAGGATAGTCAAGCTCGATGTAAAAGTACAGAATCCCTCTGTGGGCTTTCTTTCAGACAGTTATATTCTCACATGTGAAAACTGAGAAAAAAGCAGCAAGTGTCAGAAACAAACACAAACTCACCTGGTTTTAAAATTTTATAATTGAATGTATGAATTCAAAAGTACGACATACTCCCAATTTTAAATCAACAGCAACAGTACCACCAGACCAGCAAAATGACTGGTGAGGCACAAACACTGACCACGGGCTCAGGCTCAGCTCGGCTCAAAGCAATTACTTCCACTCTGCTGACAGCAGTCACATCTGGGTCACCCACATACTTGCAAGCTAATCTGATTAGGCTGATCAGGCTTAAAGCCTAGGTTTTGTTTGCAGACTATGGTGAACTATACTAAACATCATTAAAAAAAAAGTCCTTATACCAATCTCATAAAACAATCCTTAAAAAACCACCTCCCTAGGGCCATTCTGGTTATTACAAAAAAAAAGGGGGGGGGGCTTCCTTTCCAACACCAAACTATATTCTAGAGAGTAAACCTTGAAGAAAATACCTATATTTAAATCAATGAATCTGAACTACTGAATGAATCTCCAACTAAGAGAAAATGGTGGAAGATGTGTTTAGACTGATTTCACTTGGGGAAAACCAGGATGAAAATCAGAGTCTGAAAATGAAAGAAGCTGGACTCATCAATGCCTCCAAAGCTGAAAAAGAAACATTAAGAGAACCTGTTACTTATTTTACAAAATACTCAAAACCTATCTTAGGAATTGTCCTAAACTCTTCTGACCTATAAACAGAATTTCAGGCTGGATCTGAAGAACCCATGGGGGCTTTCTAACACTGTGGTCACCTTTTCTGTTTATCAGCTCATTCTGATCTCAATAAGCACCCAGTGAGGAGGCACTACAGCCAATAACATGATCATCCCCATTTTGCAGGTCAGAATAAGAAAAGAGATCAGTTAGCTCAAAAGTTACAAAGCTAGGAGGGGCCTACAAGGACTCCAATCTGATGTTCCCCTTGCCAGAATTAGGCTTGAACTTGCAGGCATAAATGTGAGGCTAAAGTACAGGTCTGAGGACATCAAGCCCAGGTCATCTGAGGTTCACAGTAAAATGCAGACTTCTAATCTGACTCAGAATTTCTGGGACTGGACTTTAGAAATATGTTATGTCAGTCAAGAAATACATTATGTCAAAGATTCTGAAGCCCATCAGTTTGAGAACCACCCAGCATGAGTGAATTCTAAATCCAACTCCAGTCAGAGAACGGATCTGTTTACCTATCCTGCATGCCACACAGACCTTGCCAAGCAAACCAAGCAGCTTATTCAAATTAACTGCACCAGTGACCCAACCTGAATAGGTCACATTAAAAGACTTTATGTGCCTCAGCCTAAAGAGACAGGCCAAAGGACTTAGGTCAGAGGTACATGCAGTATCAGCTTCACTCTTTCCAAGGTAAATTCTCAGTTGACATTACCCAACAATATAACTCCAGGGACTCCTGGAGGCAGATTCTTGTAGATTACCAACACATACCATCTCCAATTCCTTCTGAGGTGCATAACATTTCAGGAAGGTATTACACTGTTAACTTCTAAGGAAGTAATATGGATATAACCCGAGCCAAAATTATCAAGTTGGGTTTACAAAGCATCCGTAATTGTGGTGGGTAACTACCTTCTGCACATCTCCTTTTGAATTCATTTTTTATAGCATAGAATTTCAAACGGAAAGAAGAAATGGTGACATTTTTATGTTACGTTATAGATGGATTGTGTTGATTGCCTTTGAAACATACTTTCAGGGAAAAAAAAAGTATTGCCCCATTGTATCCACCAAGCTCTGTCCTGCTGTATTTCTCAGGAGGAAACAGCCTGAAAAGGTTTCATGGAAGCTAGGCCAAGCAATGGACTTCTGAAAGATCTCTCACAGTAATATGAGAGTGTGAAACAGCAGGAGGCTGAGAAATGTACTGTGAAGAATGGAGAAAAAAGAAACAGGCTTAGAAACAAGCACATTTGAAAAACTAGTGAAGGATTTCAAAAGATCAGCCCTAATTTAAGAAGCATGGGTACCTTATCATTTGAACCTAAAGAATATACCCAGGGCAAGACAAATTTCAGAAGACATGATACTCTTGAAATACAGAATTTTATTTAGAAACTGTTTAAAGTAGAAAAAAACCCTGTCAAGAAAGACCAGGTGGAAAATGGGTTCCCAATAAAATGGAATTTTAGGGCAACAAAAGTCTAAAAGGCCACAAAAGAGAAATAGCACCACTGTTATTTGAACAATGGCTAGTTACTTGCATTTTTTGGCATTGTTAATTACTGAATCTAGGTTTTCCTCTGAATTCCACACAGAGCATGCACTACACAACAATTTATCATAAAATACCTGCTTTCTACACACATTTTAGGACAAGCTACCACCAGAAACAAATCAATACAAATACATCAGGGGCTGAACAATCTCAGTAGTGGGTGACACACATTTTGCAGAATTCTGCCAAACAAAGGAACTGAACAGGCTGTGGGCAAAGCAAATGAGGGAGAGTTAAGGAATGAAATATTTTAAATATTAATAATTAATTCAGACATGGTACTGTATTTTCTGCAAAAGAAAATTAACATTTAGTAACACGCTAACGTTTTTATCTCCAAAGAGATTAGTGCACTGGCAAAGTATTCCAATAACAGTGGAGGGCTGTGGACAGCAGGTACCAAAAACACCCAGCCTTGCAGATCCCAAGGTAGCGATGGCCTTCACTGATCACTGTCTTTGCCAGAGGTCCAGATAGACCTTGCAGCATGATCACCTGCCTGCTGAACTTCCACTCTAAGCAGCAAACTTTAAGGAGCCAAAGAGGAGTCCCCAGTGGGCAAGGGGAGCAGAGAAGAGAAACACGTTAAATGTAAACTTAAAAGACAGTAAAACGGGACACAACCCCCATTCAAATCCCAGAGATGTGGGCAAGTCCCCAAAAGTAGTTGTTAGGTTTAAAAACTAGACGCACCTCATTTCCAAAAAAACACAATACATAGAAATTGCAGAGATAATTGGAAAAGTCACCAGAGAAATGCGCAATGAAAATCAAGCTCTTCCACTCAAACTTCTCAGGGCTGAAACACACACTCTATTCATCCAGGCAACAATGCCTCTTGCTTCTTAGCAGAGATGCAATTGGTCAAGGACACTAAATGGCTTTACAGAGTAACTTTTTAAACTTTCCTTTTGGGCCAAGGTCTGGGCCTATGAGGATCAGAGCAGCCCCACAAGGGCTGTGAACTGCAGGTTTCAAAGATTCCAGGTTCTGGCCCTTCCTTCCCAGACACAATGTCAAACACATAATCACCTGTCACGTTACATTTTATATTTTGAAATATGGAAGCATATTTTAAATACTCTTAAGGCATTTATTTATTAAAACGTTCTCTGCCAAGATTTCACATTAGTTTAAAATTCAAATCAGTCTTTACAATTCTCTATTAGAGGTCTCCTCCTCAGTGTATTACATAAAAACACCTTCTCCAGCAATCAGTGTTACCAGCATCCACACAGTGAGCCCATGGTCAGCCTCTTTGTCCCCTAGGTAAACCAACTAGATGTTAATACTGCTCTGCTACAAGGTAAAAGCTCCTAACTCAAACCTATTGGAAAAGGAGTGAAACTTCTGCAAAGTGCACTTTAAGAAGAGGTACTTTTTTGCTTATGAAAAGAAACCAGTGAGTCCTCTAAGAATAATAAAAGGGAGTATTTTACAGTTAAGCACATGATTTGGAGTGAAGAATTCGGATGTTGCTCAGCTGGTCCAGGCTGTTAATACTCTTCCTGTTCCTCCTGTGGGCCCCCCTCATCAGGTATCACGAAGCCTTCCTAAAATGGGAAAATGAGAGGGGAAAGCTGTTACTCAACACTGAAGGAAGGATCGATTTCTACTGTGGGTTCACTTTCCTCATATTTAAAACCTCTCAAAGTCAACGGTTCTTCCTGTCTCTACCACACACTTGGCATTTAATGGCACAAGACCAAGTGACTGCTATTTTATTAGTCAGTGGACTCACATCTCACAGAAGGCATAAACTGAGCACAAATTTACCCTCAAACTTTTGAGGGTGATGGATGTGTATGTACACTGTCTTAATTACGGTGATGATTCCACATACCAAGTTGTACTTAAATATGTGCAGTTCACTCTGTCAAATGAACTTCAATAAAGCTGTTTAAGAAAATTTACCCCCAAAAATACCTGACATCACCATAACAGTACCACACCACCTCCTCTCGATAAACTGCTCACACAGCAGCCTTCCTTTATGTACTTTCCCACTTCGGAACCACGCATGCTATTGCAGGTGTTGTGAGGGTTTTGTTTACCCAAAACCCCCACAGCACCCATAACAGCCCCAAGACTGACCCAACATTAGAGGCATGGGAAAACATGTATGGCTCCCACTTCACCCTCACTCCACCGCATCTGGCGTGTACTAATGGCTATATTACCATAAAAATTCAGACTTTCCCCTTTAACCACCATCTTATTTTTTTTTAACTAAATCTCTATGGCTGAATTTACTTTAGATGACTCCACTAAAACAATACTCAGACTAGAACAAGGACCCCTATATCTTTAGCATCTTTGCTTTCATTATCTGGCACAGAGCAAGCTCGAAATAAGGATTTATTTGAACAAATTATCAAGTTTTCAGTCATCTGTCTTAATCCCCCCAAATTCACTTGATACGTTTAGAGGACAGTGTTAATAACAGCAGTTATTAACATGTTACCTTTCATCTATATCCTGCCACATACTACGAAACACTTAGATGTACACTGTAGTTTGCTCCTACAGACCTTGCTAGGCACGCAGAAGAATTATCAATTACAGCCACTGAACAGTGGACACAGCAAGATACCAAATCCTAAATCTAGGGAAAATCAGTTTTCCCTGTTCAGTTAACACAGCATAATTAGTATCAGCAGATTCAGCTGTGTAATGTACATGGATCCCAAGAAACATGACCACAAAGGGGGAATAGGAACCAGGCACACTCCTGGGTGGGAGGAGTAAAGGTGACAGCTGTGGGCAGCAGACATCAAATAGGGACCATGTGCCTGGTTCTCCAGGGCACGCCTGGGGCTCTGTTCAAAAGGAGGCAGCATCTCTGGCTGAGGGGTCCAAGCTGAAGGGGGCGGAGTGGGGATGGAAGGGCTAAAAGCATTCTGTGGCATTCTTGATCTATTAGTGGCCACAAACTACAGAAGTAGGGCAAGCCAGCCACCTCAGTGTCCTATGCTCAGAGACCTCAAGGCAGAGGCTGAAACTGGGCAGAGGTGCCCTCTGGCTGACTTTGAGGGTCAAAGATGAAGTCTTTTGATGAATGCTATGCTGTAACACAACAAGCATCAGCACTGAGTCTGGCAAAAGCAACCAAATAAAATGTATTTTCTCTTAGATGGCAAAATGGCAAGAAAGTATCCTCAGGTCAATACGTACGTCTGTGGCATAGAGAATGTCCACAATCCTCTGCAATACAGGGTTGTTTTCCCCTTCGTTCTCCTGGCAAATCAATTCAATGTTCCTTAGCTTTCCGAAGTAGAAATCTCTCTCCTTCTCCAGGTCTTCGACGGTAAGTTTCAACACGTTGACCTGCACAAGACATTAGAAAGGGTGAAACATCTGGCATTCACACACCAGTAATATATCACACAAACTTCCAACCCAAAATGAGATGTGATCTTTCACCAAACTCTCTAACATGGACAAAATCCCACTTCACTTTAATGTCAATTTTCCTCAGCTCCAGATAAGGAGCATTGGCTTGTTCATGGCCACCTTGACTATAACAATTCCCAGGAAAGATCAAACTACACCATGAAACATGCATAACTTCTCAAGGACTAAGACAAGATCAAGGAGAGAAACTCATGGGAGCCTGAGACAAATACAGAAGCAGAATCCACCCAGCCCAGCAGGGTGGCCAACAATCATCTACTGAGTCCTTACCAAGGCACTGCTCAATCAAGTCCAGCTCTTTCCAAGTTGAGATCAATAGTAAGAGAGGGTCTGGTCCGAGGCAGCGGGGTAGAAGTGGCGAGTTAGGAGGGGAAGACTAGCTAAGGATGACTATAAGGATGACTAACACTAGCCCAAAGACAGCTAGGACTGAGGGGGACCTGGGCTTGGAAAACTCAATGGTTCTTTCTCTCCCCAATATGTTGGGGTGGGGGTGATCCATGACTCAAAAGAAAAGTATCCTCTGCAGAGAGAGTTCTTGCACCACCATCTACCCCAAGAGAGTCTCAAAAGGGAGAGAAGACGGCAAAGGCAGGGAGCAGATCCCACTACATTCCATTCTAGCCTCTTTGAGCATCTTCTCAGCTCACCACATATGCTGCAGGCTCCCACGGAGGGCCTCTAATTTCCACAAAGGGGCAAGGAAGAAATAAATCTCAGTGCTCGGGCCAGGACTTCATCCAGACAAGAGTAGTAAAAGTCCCGACAACCCTCACGGTCCTTTGTGTATGTTAAGCACAGTGCATCTTCATTCCAGTATATTCAAATCTCTGACATGCGAATTCAATTTAATTTTCACTAAATGCAAATTATATGGCATATGGTGTAGCACAAAATCCTCACAGGCCTTATAGGCTGGGGCCACACGGAAAGGTGAGGGAATAGGAACCAGGCACACTCCTGAAAGGTGAGCCAGGAAATCACAGGTGCAGCCACTAAGAACAATTTGGATAGCAGGGAATTCTGAGAGCCAGAAGGCACCACCGAAATCTAGTCCACCTGAACTTCTAGTTGCAGAAACTGAAGCAAACAGCTTAGCCGGCTTCCCCACAGCCGACAAAGAAGCGAGACCCAACCAAAGCCCCATCCAGGGTGGAAGGAAGCGCCCCTTCATAACCTGCAGTCAAGAAGCATCCAGAGATGAGAAGCAGGTGACTAGAGCCACCAGGACCATTTTGTCAAAGACTTAACTTCAATGTTCATCATCAAAGGCCTGAACAGACCAAACCAGAATCAAGGTTCCAGATACCTTTCACTTTTCCTTTCGCAGTCACAGAAATCACTTTTAAAAATAACTGAAAGTTTCAATAAAGTACTATCATTACCTAGTACCGAGCAAAACGAAACCATCCATCTGCCCCCATTCTCCCCACCCCTGCTCTTACTGCTGCTTGTCACCTCTCCTTAAACTATCAGTTACTCTCAAAGTGGAGTACGAAGGGGATAAAAGGGCAAGAGGTGACTAACCCCGCCAAGCGGAAACTGCCTTGGATCTTCAACTCCAAGATCCAAGGGCCAAGGAAGAGGCCTTCTAATCACATGAAAAGGAAAGAAGGAAAAGGAAGTCAAAAGCCTTACTGAGGCACGCTACCTTGGAATCCACCTGTACACGCATGTTCCACTAGTGCCTCCCTCACAAACTCACTGAAACCTTCTCTGGCCTACCAGTCGTCAAGGGCACCAGAACCCAGCCCTCCAGGCCCCACCAAGGCCAAAGCAGCAGTTCTCCCTGACACCACTCAGTAACTGTGACTCCAAAAAAACAATAACCATACACTAAGTCACCAGCTTTCACCTGGTACTCCTCTATTTATAAGGTTACTAAAAATCTATAGCTAGCAATCAATGTCACTCTTAGAGCCATGCCTTACAGTGAAGTAATAGCTATAACCTGAGAAGCCCAAGGAAAACACTTCAAACTTCCACTGGCCAATATGGTAGCTATGAACTACACAAGGCTTCCTGAGCCCTTGAAATGTGGCCAGTGCAATTGAGACAGCCTATAAACATTAAATACACATTGGATTTCAAAGATTTAGTACAGTGGTCAAATGTAAAACATCTGACAATTATTTGTACTGATCACATGTCAGAACACTAGTATTTTAGATATATTGAATAATGTGTTATTAGAATTAGTTTAATCTGTTTCTTTTTACTTTTTCCAATGTGGCTACTAGAAAATTTTAATTTATACATGTGCCTCACATTCTGGTTTGCATTCTATTTCTGTTGAACAGCACTACTTAAGACTAAAATCAACCAGAAGTAAATTTCTCCAGGACAACTTAAGAATGTGGAATCACTGCAGTTCTCCTAATGCTATGACCACCACAACATAACTTGTGTAGAATACACTGCTCTTCTCTTAGCCTACCAAGCCCACGTGGCTCTATTTTCCACATCGGTTGTGTCCTCCAGACCTCCACAACTTCATCAAGGGCCATCACTTCAAATACTTTCAGGGTTAGAAAGATCATGTAAATGACCATGGGATTCAGGAACAGGGTGTGCGCAGGACTTCGGCAACCTGGAGAGAACCTAAAATCCTTCATATTAAAAAATAATAATAATAAAAATAAAAACTCTTTGCAAGCCAAACAAATTAATTCCAAGGCAGGGCTGGACAAGCTAGCTGTGACCTGGGTCCAAACCCCAGGTCAGGCTATTTAACCTCTCTGAGCCGCACTGTCCTTCTCTGTAACACTTCACAGGGCTGCCGCAAAAGCAAAGTGCTTAGGAGAGCAATGGCGTGCACACTCTAAAAATGTTTTGTTTTTGCTATTAACATCTGTTCATTTCACCAAAAAAATCTGATTCCTGTGAACTTTTAAAACTCATGTTAGAAACCATGTCAGTCTATCAAGACCACAGACAAGAACCATAGTAACCACAACTGTCTTTCACCCACTGCCATTTACCCCATTTATCCCACACTTTAAGGCACCTGACACAACATCAGCTCATGATCAAAGTATGAGCCCCACTGCACACGCAGCAGTGCACTCAGAGAGGTTAACTGCCTTGCCCCAAGTAGAAGTGGGAGCACCAGAACCATCCCCAAATCCACACAACCCGAAGGTGGCATTCCCTCACAGAGGACCCAGCTGAGCAGCGGGTCCCACAGAAGCCGCTGCATCATCTCCCGGAGAGCATAAGGCCAACCCTGTGCTGGTCACCATGTCTGGCCATGAACAACTCTTCCCCGTTTTTCCCTGAGACTGCTTTGTGTTGTTACCCATGCCTGGAACCAACAGTCACAGAAGTCTCCTTACTCTCCAGGACTTCTGTACTTATGGTGCCAGTGCCTAGAGGGTGCACGAGGCAACCAAACCATGGGGGTGGTGACCCAGTCATCTCCATACTCCAGAGGCACCTATGACCATGGGGCACACACAAATCAAAGAATGAAAAAAACCAAATGTGATCTTTGGGCAGGCTTTTATGTCCTGATTTCCTAGGATTATGGTCTGGGTCACAAGAGGTTCTGGATTAAAGTGAGGCCATTTCCCCTGGGCTTTAGGACTTGGCTTTTAGGAAAGTAAAAAGCTTCAATCCCAAACTCACAGGAATCACAGAGCATTCTTGATTTTAAAACTGGAATTAATCAACAAAATCATCCAAAAGCAATGGAACAAATGAAACAACTATAAGAATTAGTGAGAAAATGTCTAAAAGTTTTAAAATTTGTTCTGATTCACAGAGACTCTACCAAGTACCTTCAGGATATTTAACTAATCCCAAGGAAGACATTTCAAATCACTGACCTATTAAGCACAAAAGCAACAAGTTTTCATACCACTTCCATTCTCAACTTAATTCTCTAGTGAGCCCAGACTTCAGCAGAGACAGACTGCGGAATCTTTTTCAAATTATTATTTAGAAAGTTATCTCTCCTTTATCTTTTGCCAGAGCCAAAATTCAATAGACATTCTCCAAATCCCACAGAACCCTGACAGCGTTCCAGAGACTTTTAACAGGGTTCTATTGTATGGACGGGTTTCCAAACAGACACTGGTTTCTGTCACACTAACAGATTTCAGAAATGCCTGATACCGTCCCCCACCTCCACGCTCACAGTCCCCACACAGCACCCGAAGTGCTCACACACGTCATGAGGACTGCTTTTCTACACAGACAAGGCAGGTCTTTCAACAAGAACACGGACAAGCCTCCCCTGGTCAGGGCAGCAAGAGCCCTTTCCCCCCTAATGCCTCCTGTCTTGAACACAGGAAGTGCCTACCTGCTGCATCAATTCGGCTGCTTCGTCATCCCCATTCCCCACACCGGGGTTCTTCCGCACCACACCCGGGCCAGCCTTAGGGGTTGCAGTAGTTCTGTGTGTTGCAATGGGCCTCTGGGGAGCTAAGAGGAGCAGACGTAGTTTTTTAAGAGGAAAAATTTCATGACAAAAAAGAACCCACCAGACAACAAGAGGAAGCTGTGATCAACTGCCCTCCACAGCTATGTGAGGGGACCCAACGTAGAGAGCCCAGCATGCAAAACAGCACCCTCGTGTTTGCCCAAAGTGGTTTTTCATCCTGGTAGCACAGATAAGTACCAATTTTAGTCACGATCTTTCGTGCTGGGACTAAGTCCTTCTGTGTGGTCTTTTTTCCACTGGGGTGAACAGGACTATCATCTGAAAGAGGCAAAGTCATTCGGGCACATTTGGATGATCTTCCTTAATGCAGCTCCAACCAAATTCACAAACAGGGCAGCTTTACGCAGCAAAGGAAAACTTCACGCCAGGAGCTCACAGTCCCAGCTGTTGCAGGGTGCCCACGATTCCCCATCTGGAAAGTAAGGTGCCTCCGAACTCAGAACCTCGGGCTCCTTGGATTGGGAAGAGGCGGGGGTAGAGACTGCTCTGACCACTACTGACTTCAAAACCCGTATCTTGCTTAACTTTCAGAGGGTGTTTAGAAGGGTTAGGAGAGAAAAGCAGCACAGTGACAAGGATTTATAGGCTTCTCTCAGTAAGAATGGGCAAAAGAAAAGACAAGGAAAAAGAGGTAAAGGGGTCAACCTATCTACAAGTTAAAATAAGAATAATCAAGAACAATCTATCTTAAGGTAAATTTCATGGTTTTATTCATTCATTCAGCAATTATTTTGTAAAGCTTGTATGTTATGCCAGGCTTAGAAATATTTGATCGTCCTGTCACCCCAAACTGCCCAATAACCATAATGCCTTTCACCCATAGTAACAGGCATTTTCCCTAGAGGATCTCTAGTATATGTTTACCCTGAGGACTAAATGCATAATGCAAGTCTCCACATGCCTGTCGGCAGCACCTGAAATTTGCACAGGATTATCTACACACTTCCCCATTCTAACAAGCTAAAGAATAAAAATACTCAATATATGAAGAAATCTGAACCCTCATATACTCTGCTGATGGGCATGTAAAATGGTTCAGCCACTCTGAACAAGAGTCAGGTAGTTTGGCAGAAGGTTAAACACAGAATTACCACATGACCCAAGAATTCTGCTCCAAGAGTACCTACTCTTTTTTTTTTCCCAAGAGTACCTACTCTTGAATCCAAGAGAAATGAGAACATATGCCCACAGAAAGAAACTTGTATACAAATAGTCACAGCAGCATTGCTCAGAAGAGCTAAAAAATGGAAACAACCCAAATGATCATCAGCTGATGAATAAATCATGCTACAGTCATACAATGGAATATTATTTAGCCATACAAAGGAATAAAGTACTGACATATGCTACAACATGGATCAACCTTGAAAATACTACACTAAATTAAAGAAGCCAGACACAAAACATTACATATTCTAGAATCCCATTTATATAACATATTCAGAATAGGTAACTCCATAGACAGAGAGTGGATCAGCAGCTGCGTAGGGCTAGTGACGAAGGAGGAGAGTCAGGGGAAAATAGGAAGTGACAGTTATCAGGAACATATGACGTTTCTTTTTTAGGGTAGTGAAAATGTTCTAAAATTGATTATGGTGATAGCTGAACACACTGAGAATATACTAAAAACCATTCAGTTGTGTACTTTAAATGGGTGAATTGTATGGTAAGTGAATCATAGCATAATAAAGTCATTAAAATTAAAAAGTACTCAATGTCCCTCTCTACCTACCAGGTAGATTAGTCTCTCTCAGGGTACTATGTGGCTCTAACTAATGTTCTTGAAACCTTCTGGAAAGAAGAAATTAGCAACTAACGAACACCTACCCTGTTCCGAAGTATACATATGTTCTGTAAGTACAGTACTGCAAACACACCTTGGGAAACCTACCAGGCCAAGACCTTTTAGAGAAGGTCTGTAGCAACACCCTCCCCTTGCCTCCCAGATTCTGCTGGTATCACAGCAAGCCAACACCACTAAGCAGCTGAAGTTCGAGGGAGGGCAGGGAAGCGGTAAGCACAGGAAGCTGACCTGCAGACGGAACAATGATGCAGAGAGCCAAGAGCAATCCTCAAGAGACCTAGAAAGTTCTGCGGTTCCTGGGAGTTCAGGTCTGGTTGTAACTTCCTATCCTAGGGCTCTGTGAAACGCCCTTGTGTTCAAACTAAAGATCTCTTTAATATGAGCTAACCCAAGGGATTTCTATTCCATACAGAGTGTTGGCAAAATCATGTACAATAACTCATTCAAGTCTTAAGAACAACCCTCTGGGGCAAGTATTGAAATTCCCATTTTACAGAGGAAACAGTGGAGAAGAGGTGAAATGGATTACACAGGGCTCCAGAGATCTAAGAACAAACACAGGGCCCTGATGCCATAATCCATGCTCCCGCCACATGACTGGGTTTATGCTCTTTAAGCTCCCTAAGCCTATAGCTACCCCAAAAATTCTGGTTGAATATTGAATGTATGAATCAATGAATGAATATCTGGAGTATTATTACTTGGAAATGGTGTTTGTGTGTGTGTGTGGTTTTTTTTACCTGCACTGCTAGAGCTGAGAGGTTTCTTCGGTTTGTTCAGAGCTGGAGCAACAAGGGAGGGGGCCACCACAGTTTCTTGACCTTGTCTGGCAGCTACAGGGTCATAATCTTTTCCATCATAGTTTGCATCAAAAAACTTCTTGAACCACTGAACGAATTCAAAATTGTCCTGAAACTTTCCTTTTACTAATTTGTCCACAGGAATTATCTGCAGAGAAACATCAAGATTGTTGAGCCCAAAGCAAGAGGTTTTTGGCAAGTATCAAACATATCCAATCATCAAATCAGTTCAAAGCTCTGCCAAAAGGAGAAAAAAAAATTTTTTTTAGAGGCAAGACTAAGTGCTCAGTAAGCCCCCAGAAGTTTGTAGAGCAAGTTTCATTCAGTTTCCTCCACAGAGAACTTACACCTGCCAAACACCCTCCAAATCCATCAGAAGAAATCAGAAATGCAAAAAAGCAAGTATCATATATAAGTCACATATCCAAACACATCCTTAGACATGTCATTCCACTGTAAAGAGTAAATCTCCCGTGTAAGTTGCATGGCCACAGTGCCTGTCAGAGTATGAAATCCATAGCACAAACTAACCACAGGTGTCTATGAGATGTGTTTTAAAATAAAATTATCTTAAAGTAGGTCAAGGTACAGAATCAGTCCTGGGATAGACTTCCACAAAATGGTATGTTTTTCAAGTAATTCCAATCCTATTAAAACATACTTTAAAAGACCCTCTACGTTTTTTTTTTATTATAGAAGAATACTGTGCTATCAGGTATTACTTCAAATGGTTGGACTGCAGTCCAACTCAACTATCTTCTAATTCTCAAAGGATTCCAGTTGCAATGATACTTTTATTTAAAAAAAAAAGAATATACATAATAATCTGAACTGTATCACCTTTCTGAGCAAATAAATTTTTAAAAACTTCTTTGTATGACACCAAAACATTTACAAATAAAATGTTACATCTGGAACTCATTTCAAAATAATCCATGAGAACAGGGGGTGGGGTAGAGGTATAAATGAAATAAAACTGGCCTTGAGTTGATAATCGCTGAGGTACATGGGGGATCATTGCACCTTTCCCTCTATTTTTATATACTTCAGAAATTTTCCTTATACAAAAAAAATAAATGCCATGAAAGAAAAAATTATTCTATATAATAAACTACACCTAGTTAAAATTATGCCTGGTAACCAAATGATATTCTTACAGTACAAATGCCTATTTTATATACTGCACACAGACAAAACTAAAATAAAAAGACTGACTTCACGGTACGTAGAAACCAGATACAGCATACAGTAGCTAACTAGGGGGTGATTACAAGCTTTACTTAAAAAAGTTTACCCCCCCAAAATGGCTTTTTAAAGGATAAGCCCTAAAAAAAAAAAAAGAAAAAAAAAAGGATAGGCCCTTCTAATGGGGGTGGGGAATAACTGCATAATTCTGCAATAATCTATTATCTCCTAAATCAGGGATATTTGTCCTAATGAAACCTGGTGGACTGTGTCTTTGATACCTTCAAATAAGCTTGGGGGCAAGTGGGAAATTCCTAGCACCCACCAGCAATCTTCTTTGTATCTTGCTATAAAAATCAAGTATTTCTAGAATCTTGTCTGTTAGAACTACTTATTCTACCATATGGTATGCTTTACAGAAGTAAATCCAGAGATTAAAGGAGTCAGATGTCAGATTAATAGACTAAACAGTAATTAAAAAAAAAATTTACAGGTAGATTTACAGGTTAATTCTTCACAAAGTTACCAACTTCAAAATGAAGAAGGAAGACAGCAAGGGGGTAGGAGAGCAGAGGGAAACTTTGCTCCCAGTAAATTCTGTTAACTGGAGAAAAGATAACTATATAAATTGAGAAAAGAAGAAAATGTCCAAAGTAATGGGCCAGCATCTGTATCCTCAGTAATTATCACTAGTTTTTTTTTTATTGGCATATAAATTAGTATTTCACATATTGTTCTTAAAATAATTTTCACAAGAGTTTCATAGAATTTTGCTTATTAACACTTAAAAATAATATTTATGAGATACATTAAAAACAATATTGATCAAAGACTAAATTATTCCATGTAGTTAGGGTGACCATCCATCCAGGTAAGCCTTTCTTAATTCCTTAGTTTTTTTGTGGAGGGGTAGTTAGATTTATTTGTTTTTAGAGGAGGTACTGGGGATTGAACCCAGGATATCAAGCATGCTAAGCATACTCTATACCACTTGAGCTATGCCCTCCCTCCCAGTAATTATCACTAGTTAAGAAACAACCTAAATGAAAGAATAAAATTTACTTACTTTGTCAACACCCATCCTCTTAAAACCTGCTTGTAGTATTTTGAAGTTCTGGATGTATTCGTGTTCTAGCTTAGCTTGGAATTTCACTTTCTTCAAGGCAATAGAGCCGGGGAACAGCATGTCCATAAACTGACAATAGGCAGCCCCTGAAGGAACAACAACAAAAGAAGAAAATACACACTAGGTCACTAAATGCAGTAGCTACTAACAAAGCAGGGTGAAAATTTACTCAAACTCATTTAATCCATATACAATTTTAAAAGCTGTAAAGTGGAAACACAAAACCCAAACGCTTCATTATCACATGACTTCAGTCAATTTTTTTTTTCCCAAAGTCAATTTTTTAACTAACAAGACTATGGTTTTACCTGGTAAGTTCTACAACACACTTGCAACCTGGAATGCTATGACGAGAAAAAGGAATGTTTCTATGAAATTTTAAAACTTTTCTTTATAAGAAACCAGCATGACAATAAAACAACTACAAAGAAAAATGAATGCTGGCAGGAGGAGGGATTTCCCCACTATTTCAAAGATCCTTCCTCTGACCTAGGTTAAAAAAATGTTTTTTTCTATGATATCTGTTTCCCATCTCTAAATAAACTTAACCTATCATTTTATAAACAAAGTTGAATAGAAGACATTTTTGTGTCTTAAATTTTTTTCATTTTAAAGGTCATTATAAGAAATTACTGCATATATTTCATTCCATTTGTTCCCCAATTTCACTCCTTCCTCCACGTGTCCATTTTTATCCATCGCCACCCCCAAAAAGTGTTTTCTTGGCACTTAAAATTTCCAGGCATGTTATTTCTCTAATGCCCACCAAACTGCACTCTCCTAATACAGGGCAGGATTCATGTGCACTTACTGCCCTTTCAGGAAAGGAGGCAAGAAACCCAGCAACTAAGCAATAGGTGTTCTGCAGAACAAGGCTGCCATAATATGCATATTCAACTTATTTTTACATCAGGCCAAACTGGCTCCCTACCAGTTCCAGCATTAGAAAAAAGTGCCATTATCATTATTTTTACAAAGATGCAAAGAAAGCAGAAGCACTTCAATGACCAGAGTGACATTCTTACTAGAAAGGCGCATCAGAAAGTGAAAGCCTGATTCTTCAGTGTCTGATTTATTTACTCAACCAATAAAAATATACTGTGGGAATTCTATATACCAGGCACCAAATTAGCAATATTTATGTTTTTTAAATGGAGAACTAATAGCTCCCTAAATTCCAGAGGTCTCTTTAACAAACTAATAGTGTGACGAGTGATGACTATTATATTTTAAAAGAGATTTAAAAGTCATAATTTACCAATTGCACTGTACAGATTTAGCTTTGGATCCTGATACACACAACTCAACTTAAAAGACACACACACAGAAGAGAACCTATTAAGCATCTATATCCACAGCACTGCTTTACACATGGAAGGTATTTTTTCTGGAACAGCAAAACAATGTGCATTTATTAAATGCACAGTATTCTCAAGCCTTTCATGGGACTTTCCATTCAAAACCATTTAAAAGCAGCAGTCATCTAACTCAGAAAATATCTGCTTGAAAAACTTTCAGTTTTTATTTTACAGCTAGAAGATCCCTTAGAGCTATTATAAATTTAAAACCTGAGGACCAAAAACTGTGGCCCAAGACCACAGAGGCCAGACAGCAAGCTTAGAACCAGACCCCAAGTATCCTGACTCCCTGTCCACTGCTCTTTTCTGTATCATTACACACCATCTTGAACAGCCTACAGTGGAATAAAGAAGCATTTCCCAGATTGGGGGAAAAAAGATATGCCATGCTGATACACTCTAACTGACTGAAAAGAGTGTGTGTGTGTGTGTGTGTGTGTGTGTGTGTGTGTGTGTGTGTGTGTGTGTGTGTGTGTGTGTGTGTGTGTGTGTGTGTGTGTGTGTGTGTGTGTGTGTGTGTGTGTGTGTGTGTGTGTGTGTGTGTGTGTGTAAACACTGAGACCTCAACTAAAAACAGACAAATTAACTGGACAATTCACACACGAAAATGTAAACATCTAATAAACACATGGGGATCCAGCCTAAGGAAAATTTTTAAAAATAGGGCAAAGATTTACACATGAAACCTCTATCATAACTTTATTCAAAGGAGTAAAAAATGGAAACAACTTACATGTCCAACAGTAGGAGCAATCGATTACATAAATTCACACACCATCACCTGAGAGAATATTATGCAAGCATTCAACATATGTGTATTTTTTTACTTTCTGGGGAAAAGACCAAGATTTATTATTAAAAGAAAAAAATCCACAAAAACATATCTATAAAATGTCTTTGTATATGTAAAAATACCCATCTTAATATATATACATAGAAAAGATTCATATTAAACCATATGAAGTTATTGTTTTATATATCAAATATGACTGAATAGTGGCCATTTCTTTTTAAAATATTAATTATGTGCTACAATGAATATTACTTTTATAATCAGATAACAAAAAAAAGGTAAATGCTTAAAAGAAAAAAGTCTGTCAGCTGCTTTTTCACAAAAGGGCTCAAAAGTTCCTGACCTATAAATGTCCTAAGTGGGTACAGAACAGGTTAAAAAGGGCCTTCCTTCCAGTCTCTGCCTTAGTAACAAAGGCTGGCAATGTAAGCAGGGCTAGAAGAGGACCCCTCGTAGATGGCCGCTGTCCCAGTGGCCTGTGGCAGGTGTATTGGCCATGCCCTTTGTGGCTGGAAGCTGCAGACAGACTCAGGGCAGTACCAGCTGCGTCAAGGCATCAACTAGCAAGTCTCCACGGACTGCCTCAGCCCATCCCTACCGGGACCGGTGCGAGCACACAGAAGGGCACCACGCAGCCCCTGTCGTATCTAGAGTGCACTGGCTCTCAACCCTTTCGGGTCAAGGGTCCCTTGGAGAATTAGTTGAAAGCTGAATCAACATTCTACACAGAATAGATGCCCTCCTATCAGAAAACTCCAGATTAAGAACTCTCAAAGTTTTAACACACAGGAAACATACTGACTATTAAATGTTAGAGTGTTCAGGCATCAGAGTAGGTGAGGTGTGAGTCATTTTAAAGAATGAATAAAATTTGGAAACAGAAAGCTGTGAGGTGTCATTAACGCAGACATTAAAAGTCAGCCTCCAGATATTTTAACATGCAAACATTAATCCAATTTTAATGTTAAAAGCAGAAAACAAAACTGTACAACACATGTGTGCTTGTATTTGTTACTTACTGCAACAGTCTGCAATAGCAATAGACTAGAAACAAACTAAATGCCCATCAATAGGGGACTCATCCAAGGAAATCATGGTACTACACAGCCATAAAAGAAAGCAGAGTGGCACCTGCTATAAAAATATGGCACACTCTCCAGAATATACACACTAGCACTTGTGTAAAAGGGGGGAAGAGAAGACACACACACAAAATATGGACAGATGGATATTTCTGCTTGTACACACAGAATCTCTCTGGAGGCCACCCAGCTGATAACACTGGTTACTTCTGGGTGGGGGAACTGGGTGGCTAGCAGATGGGTTTACTTTTCACTGTTTATCTCTTTGTTTCTTTTAAATTTTAAACCACTTTGAGACCTTAAGTTAGTCAAAAAATAGTGTGACTATAGTATGTCAATTATGTTTTGAACTTATGGAAAATACAAAGTACAGCTAAGATGAGTAACCTTGGACAAGCTGTTTAACCTTTCTATCTCAGTTTATAAAAGGGGATGACAGTCCTTACCTTCCAGATTATACATAAATAAGTAACATATAAGTAAAGCATTTTGGAGAGTGCCTGGTCTATGATAAGAGCTCAAAAAATAAAACCAGAATTGGGGGGGGGGAATACAGCTAAAAGAGATAACAATAACTATCACTAACTTGTGACAACACAGAAGATTATGATTTTCTTCTTAATATATTTCTATAACAAAGACATAACTACTTATAATCAGAAGGAAATAAGTTTCTTGTCTTTTGTTTTGCTTTAATTAATGCAAAGAAAAATCAAGGAGGTGCTTGAAGAGTTAGGCAAAAAAATTTAAGCGATACTTCAGCAGAGGAGCTACTCAAAAAAAAAAAAAAAAAAAGGTTTTTTCTAAAGGCTGCAGACTATCTTGGTAAAATGAGAGTAGTGGGTGTGAGGGCCCTGGAGGGAACCTAGGGCCCGGTTAGGAGGCCACTGTGGCAGCAACCTGCAAACTAAGGAGCTAGATCCTGCAGAAGATCCTGCAGAAGACATAGAACTTTGTGAATAGCCTCAAAAGATGCTTCTCAGGCCTGTGACACTGGAAGAATGGTGGAATCACGGCCCAAAATACAGTGTCTGGAAAAGGGAGCCAACATGAGGAGAAAAACAAAGTCAGAGGTGTCACACTCTCAGAGTGGCTCTGGGAGCAAAACTGACAAATTGTTTTATTCACGCTCGAGGGCTGGCGGGGCCGCACAATAAGCAGAGGGAAAAGGAAATCTAGCATTGGCCTGCGAGCATCTGAACACCTCTCCTTTCTGTACAGCATAGGAACTATGAAGGAGACCAGGCTGGAGGGGAGAAGACAAGAAGTCAAGGGGGACCCAGGAACATTCAGTGAGGGCCACTCCACACGTTCAGAGCACCGTGCTAGGCCCATGGAAAAGTGCAGAGGGACCAGAAAGCAACCAGCATCCCCCCTTTGACACAAGCAATCCCTCATCAGAACCACTCTCTTTCTTTCCAAAATACTTGATGACTAACTCTTTCAGAACGAGAGACTAGAGAATGTAATGAAATCTTGAAACAACCAGCCAACTCTATCACTGAAAGCTACCCTCACCTTATCTCACTACAAGAGCCAAGCAAAGGCTCATTTCACTGTTAGGGGCAGCGAGCCCACAATGCTGACAAACAGCCATTTCACAGGCAGCCAGCACATTAATAGTGTAGCACCTCAGAGTTTTGCCCTCTCAAGGGAAAAAACCTATTCACCCCTTTCAGAGCTTGTGTTTAGTAGAGAATTCGGTCTGCGTGACCCTCTGCTCATCAGAGGGAAGATCAAGACGGAACAGGCACTAGTGTTAAAGGCTACTGGGATTCTCCTTGGGCCTCAGTCAACTGAAGGATCTGCGGAGTCTCACTCTGACTCCAATCCCCTGGCAGCAGATCTTCTGCAGGGACAATGTCTGTAGCTCATCCAGTGTGGTCTCATACTGGAAGCCAAGACCCCATTTTCTAAACACCAATGTGAAACACAGTGCAACATTCTGCGTATTCTGAGAAAAGTCCTACACAGCACATACGAGAACTAGCAATGAATGAACGTTTGTTTACAAATCAAAATGTTCTGCACTTGCCACTTTTTACTGGGGAAAAGTACTTTATCTAGGACAACAAAAATGCAGGTAGCAAGCAAAGTTAAAAATCTTCACAAATTTTTAATGAGACAGTATCATTATAATTCATTATATGTAATTTACATCTGTTTAGCTCTTCAAATGATTCTTTTAAAAAGATATAGTATGTATATAGCAAAAAGTGTGTGGGCCATGCAATGAAGCCTCTTCGTGCCCAGTCCTGACTATCAATGACAGGCTCTGCCCCAATGAGATAAATCTGGAGCCAGATCAGCACATGTACACCTTATTTACACATGAAAAGAGATCTCATTTCCGAATTAACTAAGTAAAATACACTTTGGAGTATATTTATAGAAAGAGGTAAATTTTAGGGAGAAATTGCTGGTGAGAAAGCTGGCTCCAATGAAAACTAAGGTGACCTCATCCCCACATTAGTCATTAATCATGCGGCAAACATTGCTTTAAAAACCTTGAACAAATGCGGACGTGGTGATGAAACTGAGGAAATTAACAAAAAGCAGGGGGAAAGCAGCAGAGATTTAAGGCTAATAACCAGTGCCTACGACTAACAAAGTAACTGATGTTTAATAAGTATGACTCTTGGGCACCACTGTCTCACTGTACAACTCCACATCAGGCCTCTCTCTGACTATCTATAAAACTGAGATTCAATCTCACAGCGGAAATAAGAAGTCAAGCAAATGAAACTAAGACCAAGACTAAGCCCCAGCTATAAAATAAGGAAGTACAAAAGCTGAATTTAAAAAAATTTTCATATAAATGAAAGCAATAATTTAAGTCAATCCAAATGGCACTAGTTGGTAAAAGAAAAGTTTAGAGAGCAAGCTACAGGGATTGAAGAACGTGAGCTCTTGATTGAACAATACTTCGAGCCTCAAATCTGTTCTTGATCATATAACTCTGTACTTGCTACTCAGTTTCTCTAAGCCTGTCTCCTCATTGTAAAATGAGGTTAATAAATATCCCTACCATGCAGAGGTATAGTGATAATAAAATGAAGAAATACTTGAAAAGTATTTACATACGCTTGGCACACAAGTTCAATTAAATGACTGTTGTTCTAATTACTAGGAGAAGCTGAAGGTTCTAATTCTCTATCCAAAAAACAAGAATTTAAGTAGCACCAGGATATACAGGTCACCCTTCTTCTGGTATATTCTTGACCTCACCTCCTGTCTACGGCAAATCCAGTTTGGATAACTCTACATGTTACATTCTTTTTATGTCAGGACAGTCAGGGGCAGTCAGCAGACCTCACAAAAGGTTGAGACAGGAACTCTTTGGAGGAAGTAGAAATTGACAACACTTTTTTGAAAAATAATTACCTAGAGCCTAAAGTTTATACCCTTTGATCTAGTAATTCCATCCCTAGGAATCACTGGGAAATAGAGATAAAATTTATGGTAAAGGATACCACACCTAGCCATTATTCACAATGGAAAAGTTAGAAATAACCTAGATGTCCAAAAACTGGCAAGATATTAAATAACTCCACCATATCCACAGAAAGAAATAGTATACAGCCATTACACAGAAGTATTTCCAAGATAGTGGAGGACACTAGAGAATATCCACAATATAACGTAAAGTGAAAAAAGCTGGAATATATACAAATATATCTGTGCACAGAAAAGTGAAAGAAAATATCCAAATAGTGGCTTTCTCTGAATAATGAAACTAGTGGCATTTTTTATTTTCTTCTCTAGTTTTCTAAAAGTTATACAATTAGTATAATTGTTTTAAATCATTACCTCTGCCAGATTCTTATTAAGTAGTAGTTCACTAAAATTGTGGGTGAAATGGTACAACTTGCCTAACTTTGGTCCTGTGCTACTTGGGAGTAAGAAAAGCCACTGATAAACTAATACAGAACTAGAACAATTACAATTATTCTCTCAAATAAAGCATTTCAAATTTGGATGAGCAAGAGGGCAGACAGAGAAGCTGGAGCTAAGCTGCAGGCCTCAGAATGCAGCCTCTACAGCCAGACAGTGGACAGGCGGTCTTTTCAGAAGTGGAACCAGGGCAGGGCTGAAAGAAATGGGGCAGCTCTAACATCAAACCCAAACCTGTCTGTGGCTTTTGCAGATACAGGCCTGTGCATCCATGAAGGACCTGCAGTCTCTCCTGGAAAAGGGGTCTACTGGATTTCTCTTACCTGAGCACAACTGTTCGATCTTTGTCAGATTCAACTGCAAAGACTCATTGATCCAGGCCAGCATGTCATGTCGACTTAGGTTATCGCTGGTGACCGACGTTGAGTACACGTTCACTGCCATCTTCTACAGCATGTGAAGAAATGAGAAAGGCTCACATTATTAGGTAGCAAGAAAGAACCAATGTCTCCTGAAGCCACTCATAACAGATCTATGGGAGCCTCACCTTCCTCCCCAACAGGCCAAATCAGAGACACTCAGATTCCAACCATGAGCTTGGATTTCCATGCATAAACATGACCTGAAATGAACTGCCCAACACCAGCCAGCCTTAAATTCAGGCCCCATCTTAATGTGATTGGTATAAAATTTTAAGCTACAAGAGACACTAAGTAAAGGGATGATAAAGTGCTTTATGAAGGGAGGCTGATGCACAAGAATATTCTCGGCTTAGAAAATGTCAATCGAAGTTTATCTATTAACATATCAAAATGTTTACATCAGTTTTCTTCAGATGGTGGGCTTTTATTAATTTCTCTTTACAGTTTCCACTATAAAGGTTCCAAATTTTCTTTAAAGATTATGTCTATTTTTATAATCAAAAAGAAAATAAGCTTTTCAACAACCTAAGTACCACAAAGGTGGTGGCAAATGACCTCACAATGAAGAGCCCTTGGTAACCAATTCTCTGTTGAGCCTCCTGAAGACAGGAGAGCAGCTGCGGGCCTACTAAGCACCAGAAGCTTCCCAGACATTTATCACTTAACCCAACAATTCATTGTGAGGCTCACTACATTCTCCTCATTTTACAGATGAGGAAAGAGAGGCTCAACACAAAAGCCTTGAGAACCAGTGCCAAGTCCACCCAACCCCACCATCCACATTCTTTTCTCTCCCCTAGAAAAGGCTGCCCCTCACCTTTCTGCCAGGCTTCCAAATTCCAAACAATACACAGAAACATAATAAGCTAAAATATTTATGAAGCACTGCTCTAGGGAGCAGGAAACAAGTAAGGAGAGACAAGCTGTCTGTCGGCAGGGAGCGCACTATCTAGTAGTGCAACTTCAACACTGACCAAATACATAAATGTCATTTCATATCGGCCATTCAGGCAATGGGGGTGGAGGGAAATGTGGTCAGGAAAAGCCTCTCCAAGTTAACATTTGAGCTTAAGAATCAGAAGGAAGCAGCCACGCGGAGATCTGGAAGAAGGGTGGCTACAGCCCAGTGAGCAGGAGGGAGAGCAGCAAAAGAAGTGAGAAAAGAAGCAAAGAAGCCAGATCACATTACAACCCTGCAGGCCATGGCAAGAAGTTCAGACCTTCTTTAACTGTAAATCCCCACTGTTGTGGGGATTTAAGTGGGGCAGAATCACACTCTCACCGAAGTTTGAAAAAGATCACCCTGACTGCTGGCAGAGAACAGACAGTGGGAAGGGAAGACTCAGGCAATATGAGATAAGGGCAGGTTTATCCAGAGCTAAATGAAATCCCTGGGCAATTACCATGAAGATACATGACTATAAAACACTAAATTTCAGTAAATCTTGACACGTAATTTTCCTCACTTCTTGTAACATCAGTATTACCAATGGGGGAAAAAACTCAGAGCTAAAGTGGTACCACCATGGGACCCCATGCTCTCTTACTTCTCTCCTCCAGTGACTAGCTAGTCCTCCCACCTATCTCCTGCAAGCCTCTGCCTCCCGAGTCACATGGCTGCAGAAAGTGAGGGCTGCTAAAGACAGATATCTACCCATTCAATCCCTTTTTATGAACACAGATGACTGAGGTCTGGAGAGATAAATGACTTATCAGGTCTGTGCCCTCCAGCCCCACATTCACCGTCCCCCCACAGCACTTGGCATAGTGCCTTACACACTGCGGGCTCAATAAATGCTACTTGTTTTCAGATTGGCAGGACAGTGTCAAATATAAACTTTTTTCAGAAAGCAAAGTATCAACACTCTTACATTAAACTCAGATGATAAAACCATGTTATACAAGGAGCCAACACAATTTAGCTCCTGACTCCTCTGGGAAATTAATCCCTATGTTCCTACAGTACTTCATTCAAACCTCTGCAATTGTCATTATCTCTTCATTTCTGAATCATTCCCAGATGAGACCTGGACAGGCAGGCAATTTGCTCTATGCAAAGAGCTGAGAATTTTAAGCTTGGGTTTCGCATTAAACAAGCAAGGTCCAGGGAAGGGAGGGACCCTGTCCCACTCATTCTCCCAACTCCATTGTCAAAAACAGTGCGGAGACCTGCCGCCACCATCTCTCACCCCATTCTCTGCAACAGCCATCAAATTAGTCTCTGTCTCAATCTGTTTTCACAGCAGCAGGGAGAATATTCTGAATCACAAATCAGATCAAGTGTCTCCCCTGTTCAAAATCCCTGAATGAAAGAATAAATGAATTGCACACTGGGTGCAAAATGCTATTATCAGGTACCAAGGAGAGACACATCCAAATAAAAACCACAGACCCAGACTGAGCACTTGTAATCTATTTTGGCAACATTCATACATACATCGGGTATTGTGTGTGTCCTGCTGCCATAAAATGTAAGCAGCTGGTTAAGCCACGTGTGTCTCCTGACCACACCCCAGCTCAGAAAACGTTAGTGGCCTTTCATCATCATATAATTTAAAACTCTTTCATTAGCAGTACATTAATACCTGGTCCCATGTGCTCTGCAAACTCTGCAACCACTAAATACATGGGGTTAGGCACCCTGTGGATGTGCAATAAACATCCACTGACTCAACCACTTAATTAGCTCTTCCATACAGTCAAAACAGAGCCCAGTTCTCAGAGCCTCAGCTACAGCTAGCGACAGCTCACTCCTCCTCCACGAGGATTCCACTGCTTGGCCTCAGTGGAAGACCCCAGAACCACCACGCAAACCTCACACCCCCACCCCCACCAAAGGTTCCTTGATCCAGGTTTAAATAGCCTTGAAAAAGCTTCCCCTAGCTTCTCCAGGTATCTCTCTTCCCTCTGCAGTTCTTCTAGCAAGCTCCCAAACCCATTCTGATTCACTGCTGGCTGATGAGCAACTATTTACGTCCAAGGCACCACATTGAGCCCTATGGAAAGAGCAGGAGGAAAGTGCCACCAGAAAAAGAAAAAACAAAAGGCAATGTGACCCTAGATACTTCACCTTCCTGGATCACAAACAACTCACCTGTAAAAGGTGAACAATATCTTCTGCACAAGGCAGTGGTGAGACTCTAAGTGAAAACACTTCAGTGAAAAGCACAGCATGTCCTAAGCATCCCTATGTGCCAGAAACCTCTACACACTGTGACACACCACGACAAAGGGCACATTAGATGAAATACGTTCTCTAGACTGAAACTCAGGGAGGCAGCGTAATGCAGAAGTTAAGAGCCTGGTCTCAAGAGTCAGACATGGGTTCAGCCACTTGCTGGACAGCATAAAGCAAATTACCTCCCAGAGTCTCAGTCCCCTAATTAGCTAAATGAAGATAGTATCTCCTAGAGACAATGTGATATTAAATAACACAATGCCACATCAAGCACTTAACACAATGCCTGGCACATAGCAAGTGCCTAATTACCTGCTACTATCGTTACTACTCTCAGAGATACCCCATTAGAGGTGGCTGGCAGGCCTGGTGTACCTTTCTTCAATGGTCTTCAGGATCCTCATGTCCAAAAATGGGATAGAGGCCAAACTCTGCCCTGCAGCTGCCCAGGCCAACTGTGAAGCTGGTACTGAAAAAGCATTGTTCCTGTCACCCGGTTATATTGTCTTCCTAGTAACCATATGAAATTATCTCTTCCACGTATTTTCTTATTTCCTGTCTCTCCACCATAACGCAGACTCCTGGAGAGTAAGCCTTTGCCTGCCTGCTCCCAGATGTACAGCCTGCGCTTAGCACAGTGCCCAGCACCTAGTGGGCCCTACACAAACACCTGATGAAGGAAGGACTCCATTGAGTTGGCGTGCTTTTTGCTATGCATCGCGACAAGAGCTTTCTGTATGTAGTACTATCTTTGTCCTCCGTTTTACACATAAGGAAATTGAGGCCCAGAGAAGTTAAAGCACCTGCCCAAGGCCGCACAGCAGGGACTCCAGGTTTGAACCCGAAACCCTAACTCTTTTAACCATCAGGCGACACCGGCCTCTTACAGTGGGGGTCCTCAGGGCTCCCAGCAGGACCCCCCTTAACCACACACATGCCCTCTACCCGGCCCGGCCACCCAAGAACCTCCTGCCACCAATATCTGGGTTCCACAACTCGGCCGCGGCCCATAAGCCCCCACGCCGCCGAGGGGCAGCCCCCACTTCCGGCCAGAGGCCCCGCCCCCACGGCAGAGCGGAGCGCGCGCCCCCAGCCCAGCCCGCGCGCGCCGGGTCACGGCACCGCCCTTCCCCCACCCGGCCGAACCGCACGGCCGTGAGGAGCGGCCCGGCCACCGCCCGCAGTGCCTGCACGGCCCGCCGGCGCCTGCCCAGCCCGAGGCCCGCCCGGCCGCCCCCTGGCCGCCGCCCCGTGCCCGCTGGCCGGCTCACCAGCTCTCGGCTGGACGGCGTCCGCTGCCCCTAACCGGCTCCGGTTCCGTCTTCGTCTCGTTCAAACCGCCCGACCCCGCCCGCCGCCCGCGCGATGACCTCACACGCACCCCACCCGGCTACGCGCCGACGTAGAGGCTCGTCATTGCCCGCCGGCTCCTTTTATAGAGAGGGACTAAGCCGCGAGCTGGGGGCGGAGCCCGATACTTGATCGACGGCTGAGGTGCCCAAGGGGCGGGGCGCCGGCTGCCGGGGCTGTGCGGCACGTGGCCTGCCTCAGCCAATGAGATCCCTCCTTGGGCCAGTGTGACTCCGCCTAGAAGGCGGGATCCAGTTACAAATTCTCCACCTTAGTAGCCAAAAAAATTGGTTTTACAATGACTTTATATAAAAATGGGAAATTGGATTTAAAAAAAATTGATAGGAGCTTTGAAATAGGACCCACCTCAGAGACACATTCTGTAACTATCTATAATGACCCTGTAATCTCATCATATTTTTTTCTGAGTACCGGTATGGTCATCTTACTTGTTTATGCTTTTATTGTCTGCCTTTACATAAATTTCACAGAAACAAGGATCTTCTCAATTCTTTTGCCGCTGTTTCCCAGAGCCTGATACATAGGTTCTCCATAGAGACTTATGGAAAGGATGAATTATACCCACTTTACAGAAGAGGAAACAGGCTCAGAGGGGTCAATTGCCCAGCATCACAAAAGATAATCTGTTTCGAGCAGATTTCCTTATCCAGATAACATGTATTCATGTATTCAACAAACATGTATTTTCACTGATCAATTATGACCTGGGGATTTAACGGTAAGCAAGAATCAGACATAGCCTCTGAGCTCTTTAAAATTTCCAGTCTAGCAGGGGAGGCAGAGCACATAACTCATCACATAAATCACTGTTTAATTACAAACCACATGTAGTGCTAGGCAGGAGCAGAATGTGGCAGGAGTGATGGCAACTTCATTGCATGGGCTGGATCCTGGTGGCCCCTTCTGGGCTGGGTTTCACCCAGTTAGTTGCAGAAGCAGAGGGAGATGTTCAGGGAAGAATGGGGTGGGGAGCTGGGGCAGGAGCTACTTATCAACCAGCCGGGAGGCACTTCAATATCTTAAGCCAGTACTGCTGGTTTGCCTCTCTGGTACGCAGTGGTTCAAGAGTATAGCACCAGGAGACCTTACCTCACCTGAGCAATGTGGGAAGACTTCCCAGAGATGATACTTGCTCTCAAAGATGAGATGTTAACCCAGTAAAAGAGCTGGGCTAGGAAAAGACAAACAAGAGGATGCAGCAAAGAGCCCTGTAACCAAATGATTATAGCAATAGTAGTAATATTAGCACTATAGTGAGTTGATGCAAAGCACAGATAATTGAGTAAAGATATTCATAAGTGCTCTGGGCGATATAATGTGTTACCCCCATCTTATATCCAAGGACATTCATTAATCTAACAGGCTGAGTGAATTTCATAAGTAGCAAAGCCAGCAGTTCTGGATCCGAATCCTTACTCTACTAGGAGTTAGAATCAAATGAGATGTGTATAATGTTCTTAGACCATTCCTAGCACATAGTATGTGCTCAATAAATGTTAGTGATTCCTAAGTCCCTTTCAATTCATGTCAATTCTCAATTACTGTCAATGAATTGTTGTTAGCAGTACCTAAAAACCATTTTGGGTCAGGGAGGAATTGGCGTGGGGGATGACAGCAGTGGAGAAAGCCGAATCAAGAATAGCCTCAAGGGCCAGACTAGAGTTTGAACCTGGTTCTGTAGACACAGGACAACACAGGTTTCTAAGCATGGGCCTCAGAAATAAAATTAATCTACCCTCACAGGAGACAGCTCCCAAGGAGATGAGAAAGGGCCATGTGATCTGCTCAGAGTCCACTCTCCTTCCTGAGGAGGAGGTTAGCCAAAGTTGTCAGAGCCAGATTAAGCCTTGACTGCAAAAGGCTGGAGGGTAAAAAGAAAAAAGAATTTCCATCCAGCAGGAGAAATTGTTTGGAGACTTTAATATGTCTTCAAGCTACTGTTTTAATACATAAGGGAATTTCATTTTCACAGATAGAAATTGTGAGTCTCCTTTCCAAAAACAAAACAAAAAATATATATGACTTCAAGGCCTGAGTTTTTTCCATGTGTATGACAAGGTTATTGAACTAAAAAATGGTGTTAGGACGTCTCATCTGCCTTGAAGGCCTCACCAGCTTATGGAGGTGGTGACTACAAAAATAAGAAATTACAATCCACACTGCTTTGTACTGAGATAGACTTGTCTATATATCCATAGGGAAGGAGGGCTCAGATTAGGGGATGTCTTTTAATCCTGCCTTGAATGGGGGCAAATAAGTCTTTCTGGAAGAGGTGAGAACTGGAGGACCAGTCTGGCAAAGGGGAGAAGGCTGTTCCAGGCAGAGAACAACATGGGCAAAGACTCAGAGTAAGCAGTCACCAATTCCAGTAATAAAGTTAAGCAGAAAAGGAGAGAAGGCAGAAAGGAGGGAGGGAAAGGAAGCTGAAAAAAAGTAAGAAAGGAAGGAAGCAAGAAAGGTAGGTAAACTGTACCACAAGCTATAAAAGGCAGCAGGTAATTTCAGGATATACACACAATACACATAAACCGGTAAGACCAATGGCTTCACAGAACAGAATCCAACTCATAACTCCTTTGTCACTGGCTGTGTGGCCTTGGGTATGTTATGGGACTCTCAGAGCCTCGGTTCTCTTACCTATGATCGTGGTAATCACCACCTTACTTCAGGATTGCTGGGAGGATCTCTAACAGTAAATAATAAAACAGCTGCTTTATTATATCAGCACTCACTCCCTGTAAGCACTCTTCATGTGCTTCAGTTATCTGATCCACACATCAACCTTAGGTTGATGTTATCCCTGTTTCACAGCAGGGTAAACCGAGGCACAGCCAAGGTCACAAGTTAGGAGAGAGTGAAGCCAGGACAGGCGTCCAGTCTGGCTGCAGATGGGAATCAAGGACCAAGCACAGGCCTGGAATGGAGGATCACTCAAGAAGCAGTGGCTGGAAAACCAGAGGGACTGAGATAGAGTGGGAGACCCTCTCTGTCTAGAGCTGAATACCCACCAATTAGCCATGGAGCTGTCCAGACGCCAGTCCTTGCACCACTAGGAAAGATAACTTCCAGGAGGTCTCTGGGGTGCCAGATGCCAAAGCCACCCCCATTCACTCACCCTAACAAGGAGCAAGGGGACCCCAACATGTGGGAGGTGGGGATAGACACATTTCAACACCAGATGCTGTTGCTGTAGTTAGCATCAGTCAGCCTAGCTCCCATGCAACACCTAGGTGAATATTAGCTGTCCTTCCTTTTTAAGACCTTTCCGATATATTAATACTGGCTGTTATCATCACTCCCAACACCCAGTCATTAACACTGCAGTGACTGATTTTGGTCATCACAATACACATGAGGGCTTACTGCATGCCAGGCACGAGGCAAAGCAATTTAGCCAGATCACACTCTTGAACAGTCACAGCAGCCCTAGGAGTGGGTAGGATTTATGGTCCCCACCTTTTAGAGATGATAAATTCCAATAGTCATCTACCCAAAGTGACACAAGCAGCAGACCCCAGATACAGCCCCAGGCACCTGGAAGGCGGCTTCAGAAAAGGCCTACTTGTAGTGCAAATCCCAACCCCTTCCCCAGGATCTGCGTGTCCATCACATTCTCCCCTGGGCTGCTGAGCCTGGGATCACTAAGTCCAAGCCTGGCCCCTTTCTTGAGAAAACAGAGAACTGCTCCCATAGCCCTTCTAAGGTCTGCCCCAGCATGCCCCACAAGCAGCCCAGGACAAGCAAAGGCCCCTCACCTGGAGGGCCAGTCCATCTCCTCTCTTGGGTTTTCGAGGCCGAGGCTGTTTATTTTGCTTCATCCTGTACTGGCATTTGGTGCAGCACTGAACACAAGCTGGCTTAGCAGGGCAGCCAAGGCCCCCTGGGGCCTGAACACCTGCGCAGAGCTCCAGCCTGGCTTGCTAATTGCCAATTGCCTCACCATGGTGACTTGCACCTGGGCTGTTCTAGCCCAGCAGCACCTAAAAACAGTTGGCTTCTCATTCGCCACTTCCAACTCTGGGCGAGACCCTTTATGAACCTGACCCTAAGGCACACAACCCTAAGCATGGAGGTGGCCATGATTGTAACCTATCTTCTGTGTGAAGAAACTGAGGCTCAGAGAGGTGCCAAGGCTGACCCCTGCTCACACCTTTCGCCCTCTGCACTCACCAGCTGACATTAACCTCTGGAGCAGTATTGAAATCTTCATTGGCTCCTTTTCACTGACCTAGAAGCTAGCTATAGAGAGATACGATTTTGGCATGATGGGTTCTGGGCTTAGGGCACCTGGCTGGGTGGCCCCAGGTAAACAAGATGGAACTACTGGAGAGAGCTGCAAAGTTTAGAAGAGCAACAAACACAATCCACCCAAAGAGCTGGGGGCATGGGCAGCCACGTTAGAATCAACCATGGGCCACTCCCAACCAGTCCTCTCGCTGAGGCCGAGTCCCCTCGCTGCAATGGCTGAATTGTGACATGGCAACTTGGGAGCAGAATTGGAGAATCAGCCCTGGGATTTTTGAGTTGTTAATCATCTTGATCAGCTACCCAAGAGTTGTAAGAAATAGTCTTGATATGGCTGTTCTGGACGTCAAGCCTTTTAAATGAACTCAAACACTCCAGTTATTTGTTTGGGGAACCAAGGTTTAGAAACCCATTCAGTAGCCCTGGTTGGTCCTTGAACCAGCAGCGTGGATTTCACAGGCTCCACTCCAGACTCAGAAACTCTGGGGGTGGGGCCTGGAAATCAAACTCCACTTAACAAGCCTTCCAGAGGATGCTGATACACTGGAGTTTGCGGCCTTAAGCTCCATGTCTGCTTGAGATCACCATGGTACTCCTGCGCTGGGCTTGTTCAATGAATGACCTACTTCAACTAGCCACCTTTCCATTTTAACCAGGCCCTCACATGCCCCACACATCTGACCTGCTGGAGAACAAAAGGGACACCAGACTGTTAGAGAAATACTGATTTTAATTCAACATAAGGTAAACTCTAGGCATGTCATCTTTCAGCCTAAAAATTAGCAAAACCATTGAAAACAAGGCACAATTTTCCCCATACTTGTTATGTGGCTCCAGTTACAAAAAAAAAAATTTATGAAAATGTTAAAACAAAAATAGATGTCTGAGATTTTTTTTAAGTGTATAAAAAACTCCCACAAAACCTGTCAACATTGTTCCTTATTCCACAAAATAGCACCAGTTAGGAGTAAAAGGTGTTTAAAAACCATTACGACAGCATTTCTGAAATGCAGCATGTCCGACCTCCCATTCCCCCTAAAAACGAATTATTGTGGAATAAAAAGGGACTTTAAAAATCACTGGAGGGAGGGTCGAGCTTTTATTGCAGTTTCCCCCTGCAGTCTCTTAGATGAGAGGAATGTGCTTCTGCCCCTGGCTGTCACTGCTTCTGAGATTAGAAAAGGCTGAGGAATTGGGGTGTCATACTTCCAATGTGGGGACCTGTGCCTGCAGAGTAGTCTGGAGGGTACATGGTGGTGGGGGGGAGCCTCCTCCTCTCCCCTCACACTGGGAAGGCAGGGAGATACTGAGAAGCCATATCCATCTCCACAATATATGGCAGCTTATAACCCAGCCCACCCCTTTCCTGAGCTCCCCAGAGGGTTCTATTGCAGTCACTGGGAGGGATTTAGCTAAAGGTAGCCCTGCCCTTGGGTTTATGGGGAAAAAAAATAGCCCTGAATGTGATGATGACGTCATCCCTGCTGAAATCATCATCCTTGTGGAAAATACTCTAAATGGGCCCCGACAGTAGACCCCAGCCCTTTATACTGAGGCCAGGGGAACATGTCAGGGAAAATTCAAGAAAGACTCCGACATCATGTCCTCTTCTGCTGGCCCTAGAAAAAAACCATCCTGGGCCCTTAAAACGTCCCTTGGCTCCATGTCTACTGCTACCTACTCCTGGAAACAAGGAGCTGCAGACATTTAAAATATTAAAGTCTTACAGTAACTGTCTTGGGTGATTTTTTCAGCATTAACCTGAGTATTGGAGAGCTGTCGGCACTGTGGTTTTGGTATCTTAGCCGTTGTTTCTCTGAGCAGTAAACCCAGGAAGGAAAAATTTTAAAAAACCATCTTACTACCTACTTCAAGTTTTAAAGTTTTAGGAGAAGACAAAACGAGCACCGTGTCTGGCCGCTCCGAGCAGCCGGGTCTGAATTGTGCACAAGGAGGTGGCCCCTCGGGGTCCCCCTGCCAGGAGGGGACGGGCAGCTCTGCTCCCACCGAGGTCCGCGGCATGACCCCACACAGCTGAGCTGAGGAAGGGCAGAGCCCGGCTGCACCTCCTGGGTCGAGGCTCTGCCCACATGCCCTGGTACCCAGGGGACTATTCACAGGCAAAGTAGTCCTTCAGGGGGGCGAAGAGGTGTCGGATGACAGGTACACTCCAGGACCTCCCGAGCAGCTTCTGGCGGGCACCCCGGCCCATGTTGGACACGTCCGTGTAGTGTACAGGAAAGCCGAAGATCCTGGGGGCACCAGAGTGAAAAGCCCGAGTCAGAGGTGCCCCCTCCCGCAAGCTTGGTGTCTCTGGGAGATCCTGACCATGGCGGCCAACACAGCACTGCTCTTTCTGCCCTTGGACCTGTCCCTTCCCCCAGGCCCACCGGGCCTTCACAAGAGCCCTCTCTTGACCCCCATTGGTCAGGTCCACTGGTTCTTCAGAACACAAATGACTGCCATGAATGAGGGCATGGTCCCTCTGGGAGGAGGCCTGTCTTGTGCATGTCCGCACTAGCACTGGGCTCCTGGAATAGAGCCGGTGCTAAGTGGAACTTTCTCAAATGAATGAATGCCAAAACAGACAGCCAGCAGACAGACAAAAGGACTGAAATTAGGCAATTTACGTAATAAGAAATAAGGACATTCACGAAAAAGGACCTTATTTCCCATCATCAGATGCTCAGGTCATTTATCACTGAGTACACTGAAGCATCCCTGCTTCAGACCAAATTGCTGGATCAAGGGTCAAGCTGAACTTAATGGCAGATAGCAACCAAATACAACAACAGCCTCACTGAATAGAATTCTAGCAAAGGCCTGGGAAGAGGCTGCAGATACACTGGACCTCATTCTTTCCCAGGTTTACAATCTAACATTAAAAATCAGACTGAGAAATAAAACTGGTTGTAGAACTGAAATATTTGGAATGAAGATCCTCTGTATCAAATAACCTCAAAACACAGCCAAAAATGTAATGAGGACTATTTATAGCCCTCATTACATTTCTAACCACAATAGAAACCAAATAAAAAAATAAAACAAAAAGAGAGGGAAAAAACTGAGTCAGAATAGGAGAACTGAAATCTAAGAACTGGTTCTTTGAATCAAAATTGACAACCAACCAGCTTAGCCAAATAAAGGAAAGGGGGGAAGACAGACTGTGGCTAAGGAGGAATCAGCTGAAGAATCAGCACCGTGGCAGGAGAAATCATGAAAAGAGCAATGGCATGTCAGTGGGGTTTCCTTTAGCCGGATCCTCATACATCCTAGTGTCCCAGCAGGTCGGGGCAGGCAGACGCCAGGGCAGCACAGCCCTGTACAGGTACGTGTGCGATCTAATGACCTCATGTTTCAGAATCCACCACCACCACCCTTTCACCATTTCTGCTAGGAAATAAGGACTAACTGAAAAGGTGTTACCCCCAGCCCCACTAACTTAGGTCAGTGAGACCATGTAGAATTAAGGCAAACACCTGCCCATGTGGACTGCTGACCTTAACCACGTTTTCTTCCCCTTTCTCTCTATCTGGTTGATTTCCCTCTCCACGTACAGCCTTGCTCACCTTTCTAGCTCAGTGCACCACAAAACATCTTCTTTGCCATTCATGACAACAGGGAAAAGTTGGTTTTTCCCCTGTCTGATCGAGTTCGACTTGGTGGTTATTGTCTGTACTTTCTTTAACTGGAGAACAAAATGACATCATGGAGTGAGCACAGAATGAAGGGTTCTGGGTCAGGGCTCAGAAGCACCTAGGGAAGGTGAAGGTGGGTGGGAGGGAGGGGGAGAGACGGTGGCAGGGCTGGGAGGCTGGGCTCGCAGAGGGAATGAGAAAAGGAGAGTTGGAAGGAGAAGAACATCCTGTGGTTCCCACAAAAGCCAAGAATTTAATGAACAGGAAGGACCAGCCTCAGAGAGAAAAAGAGATAAAACAAAAAAGTGACCATGAATGAGATCACATTGGGGGGGGGGGGTGTCAAGAAAACACCAGAGTTATTGATCAAGCAAGATTAAGCAAAAGTAAAGGTTCACCCAGACTGGAGAGGATGGTCAACCAGGATTTGAATGAATAGAGCTTAGTTTGATGGAAACATTGAAAATTAAGTTTGTCTTAATAGAATTATCCATGACTCAACAGATTTGGGGGTTTTTTTTTGCAAAAGTATAATTAACTCATTTCTCACTGGGAGGATGAGCTGACGTTATCTGTGTCTCCACGGAGTGTGCGTTCACAGTTGGAAAGTCTAGTTGCCTTTTCCCACGGTGATTATTTGTTATCAAGAACCTCTCCTACTCTGTACTTGAGGACGGGATAGAACAATTATGTGGAGAAAGGAGGCCCAGCACCAGGGAGTCACGTGGGGAGAAGGGCAGGAACAAATTAGACACCAAGGTCAAGTCCCGCATAGAGGTTACCAAGTGCGTTTCCCAGCGGGCCAAGGCACAGAGCACATCTTACCTTTGCTGTCCTATTGAACTCCAAGCAGTCCTGCAGCTCGAGTTTATCATTCTTTGATGCTATCACGGGCCTGGGAACATCCAAAACCCATTACTTTCTACCGACTGCAAAGGGGCCTTGGTTAGGCGCCTCCCAAGGTGGGAGTGAGGGCCCAAGGCTGCAAAACGTGCTCTGGCAGTGAACTTGCTACAGATACGTGATAAAAGTGGCCCTGGCATGAGCACCAGCCTGTCTGCTGAGCCAGGGACAGACTAGCCCCTTGAGGCGGGCAGCCCAATGTCCAGGAGCAAATGCTCCCCCTCCCCAAATGTTAACAGTAGTCAAAGCTCCTTCATTAAGAAGAGCAGAGAGGGGGAAGCACATCGGAAGGAGTCAGGAGCCACTTCCCTCTCAGCCCCATGGCTCACTGGCTCAGTGAGTAACCTTGAGCAAATTCTGCCACCTTTCTGGGCCTTGGGATCTTTGTGGGTCTACTTGCTACAAGTGGCACATTAAACCCATGACTTGGTGGCTTATTGCTGGGGATGCAGCTTTAGGAGGCTTTAATAGTGTGGATCCAGGTAAGGACAGAAGGTGGTTCACAAAAGGGATAATTACCCTTGCAACATCCAACATTGAAACCGGCAGATGCAGATAGGGGCAAACAATGCTTGAGAAGGGAAAGGGATAGAACTTAGAAACTGAAGTGGTTAAGCAGGTCCAGAGCAGAAAATCAGCAAGAGGTCTGAATGCACAGAATTGATGGACATCACAGCATCCCTGTGTAAGGAACTCCAAGGCCAAAAACAAATCAGGCATAAGAGTGGGTACAGTGCCCCCAAGAGGGGCCATCGAATCACACAAAATGACCCCAAAGATTTCCTCGACCTCACCTTCTAGATTTCCAATGCCACCCTCTCTCCACTCCCAACTTTTCCATGAAGCCATTGGAGCTAAGGGCTCACAGGCCTGTTCTACCTTCTGTTGATTCTAGGATTGAAATCTAACCCCCTGAGGTGTTTGACCTAAAGGCTGGATTTGGGTCTGTGTTGACGATGAGTCTCCCATCCTGCAGAGCCTGGCGGTCGCCGCTCACTTCTCTTCCCAACTCAGGCAAAAGTCTCTACTGATTCCTCTTTTCATCTCAGATCCTACATCTAATGCTCAGCCAGTCCTCTAGGTCCCACCCTACATTATCTAGAATCTGATCCCTCCTCTCAATTCCATAGAAGACCCTCCTGCAGCTGCCACCCGCACTGTGTTGAGAGCATGTGGATGGAACATGTAGGGCACAACACAAAATCAGTCAGCCCTCCTCCTCGCAGCCACCTCAGGTGTCTCCCCATCTCTGCTCTCATCGCTAAGACAGCTCATCTTGCCTGCTTAAAACCTCACGTGACCTCCTGGGCCAAAGTCAATTAAAGTGATGCCATGCCCACAGGGCCCACATCGCTTGGCCCACACTTCAGAGTTCTCTGGCCTCCAAACGAAGCCACTCCCATCCCTGGAACACTTTCTCTGAGCTGGTCTGTGAATGTCATGGTCACCCTGATCCTCTCCTTTCTGCTTTCAACCACCATGTCTCCCCTCCTTCACTTAAGGTCCTGCTGGGATGAGAAGCCTCCCATCAACTTTTCCATTGCCCCCTCCAGCCCAGACCCTGAAATCGTTTCCTATCCCCTCTACCCCTTCCCCACTGGCAGCTTTGTGACAGCCAAGACTGACATCCAAGGTGATCACTGTGGAACTGGCAGCAGGGCCTGGCCGAGTGAGAGCTCAAGAGCTGAGTGAATGAGCCCAGCCCATTCGCCCCTGCACCATCTGACCAGCTGATTAGCCAAGTGAAAATGTAAGCTATCTAGCAGAAATCCTGCCAGCTATTTCAGTGCCTTCTCACCTCTGTCCACACTCTGCTAAATGCCTGAACGTTATTATGCTTCCGATATTTCCTTTTAAAGGAGAATTTTTTCAAGCTAACTCATTTGCAAGTCACATTACCATCACATTTTGTTTCTTAATTAGCAGGTTGTTCTGCCTGAATCCACATAGGAGATAATTAATCCTCAGCCAAAGCAACTTGCTTGGTGACTTTCATCATGAAAGGACTGGTGAAAAGTTGGGGAAAGATCTTGGTTAAGAATATCCAAGGGAGATGGGCTTTGGGCTACTGATTGTATCTCAGCTCTTGCCACAGGCCTGGTCCAGGGATCACCTCATCTCAGGGGCAAGGAGATGGTGCCCGTTACCCAGTGGGACGGCATCCAGGAGGAGAGGTGGGGTGCAGAAGCGTCAGCATCCCTGGCTGGGAAGACAGTCTGCTCCAGCACATGGCACTTTTAAGAGCCAGGTTGGTGGGCAGAGCAGGAACAAGTCAACATGGACTGAGGAATCCTGGCCTGAGATTCCCAGGTAGTTGTACAGCTTAAGAGGCTTCAAACATAACACCAGGGGTTGGTCTGAAGCCCAGGGAGGGGCTTTTTCTCAGTAGAGCCAGCTCTTTCTAGAAGGTTCCAACGTGTCTCTGTCTCACAAGAGTTGACGGTTAGGGCTCACACCATTAGTTTAACTTGCCTGTTACCTGTCCCACTTGGAGCCCCTTGTTACCTGTTCATCCCAGGTAGGTTGCCCCAGAAGTAGCGGGCTCTGTGAGCAGCAGACACCTTGATGGCATCAATCATCACTGGATTACACTGCAGGGAGAGAGAAGGGCAGCTGCTGGGAGCCCACATCAGAATTCAGGTGGCAGCCAGAGGAGGGCTTGACCTGGGCAGATGACATGGCTAGCCCCTGGCTGTGGAGGAGGCATGGTCCCAGGGGACAGACCAATTCCCATCAAGAATCTAACTGGAGGACAGAGCCAGTACTCCCATATTCATGGTGGGGAAAGAGACCAGACTGGACCTCCAGATTCTGAGAAGGTATACCCTGGGCATGCCAGATGATTCCACACTGTGTAATGTACAGGTGGTCAAAGTTCAAAATTGAAATCTGGCGAATTGAGGTCCTGGTGGTGGGAATGCAGTGTTGGCAAAACAGGACTTACGCCACCCATCCGCCAGGTTCACACATGAGAACACTGACCAGTCAGTTTTATAACCTCTCTACCCAGAATTTAAGCTCTCAAGTTTTGGAAGAAATGAGTTTAAGTGTGTAAAAAGTATTTACTACACAGTGCTTGATGCATATTAAGCAGTGGATAATTAAACTTGCCTGTGGTCCCTAAAGCAAAAGTTTTCAGAACAAGGATGAGAAAAAACTCTCTAGAGTAAAAAAAAAAAAAAGTTTAGTCAAATCTCATGAGGCCTCCAAAAGTAGACGATGGTTTCATCATCTGACTTCAGTGGGTGCGGGATGAGGTTAGAGATCAATTATTTCCCATGTACTAAAGAGAACCAACCCACTTGACTCCATTCCTCTTAGATATAGCCGTGTATTCCAAGGGGAACCCACATCATTCCCAGCACTAGAAATACCCAACAACCCCCAGCTACCAGCAGGATCTTCCTGCTCACGTTATCTTAACAATCAAGACCCCAGGACCCCTCACCTCCAGGAACCGAGAGATGTCCCTCTTGTCGCCAACCTTCATGGCTACCACATTCTCAAACATCCAGAAGAAAGGCCGGTCTTCACCCTCCTTGGGGCGGGTGTAATTCAGCAGGTGGTAGAACTCAAAGAACAGCCGGCCTGTGCCCTCTGGGCCCACAAAAGAAGATGGCAGAACCAGATTCAAACCCTTCAACCAGCTCCTCCATAGAGACCAATGGCTTCCCCATGATCAGCTAAGGCTGACACCCTGCAGTGCCCTCTCCCTGCATGCTCTGGGATGACTAAGGACGCAGGCATCAGCAGTGCAGTATTTATGAGTATATCTCTGAGGACTGAAGATTCACAATAAGGCCTGAACAGAGCCCACAGGTAAGGTTGGCCAGAAGCAAACAGCTTTCTCAGGCCATTCCTCCTGGACCAGCACTCAGGTGACATAGGGTCTCTTGGGCCACCAGGAAGAAGGGATGCTCACCATACAGGCCTTTCCTAGCGGGATTCACATTGGAGAGATCATTGCAGGGGCTTCCACCAATCACCAAGTCAAAGGGGCCCCATTCTTCAATCTGTGAGAGTCAAAACAGTCACTCTTAGGGGAGGGATGGGAGTGAGGATGGAAAGGTGAACAGCCTGAGATCCAGGTAACCAGCTAGAAGAAAACCTACTTCTAGGTCTTGCTTAGTCATTTAAGTCCCTCAGCTCCACTTCTGACCCAAGAAAACCCAGTGCTCAGGATTCCTAAGATCTAAATCATTCTGAATGATTTCCAAGTTGTCAGTGTAACACTACAGCTTGAAGCTCCTCTTCTGTCACAACCCTAGGCGTGGGGAGGGCAACAGCAGGGCTGTGAGGATGAGCGGGGCTCAGGGATGGAGGAAGGGGTGCTGCCCGTACGTTCTTCTTTGTGATGTTCCGGACATCATTCACGTATTTGATATTGCCCTCGTGCTTAACAGTTCCGACAGCGATGGACTCTTCACACACTTCAGAGGCGACATATTTCTCCACTTTGATGCCCAATTCTTTGAGGACCAAGTACCCTGTTGGGGGTCGTAGGGGAAAGAAAACAAAACAAGGTTGTCCTGCCCAGGGTCATCTCTTCTTCCAGAGATTCTAAGCCATCTCCAGAACTCGGACCAGACACAGCAAGGCCATGGCGGTCCTCAAGTGAGCCCCTGACGATGGCAACTGCACACTGGGCTCCCCAGGCTCTCTGTGAGTTTCGTGTATGTATAACAGCCCACTGGCAGCACCGATTAAAACTGACAGGTGCAGAGACAATGCCCTGCATCTACCTCCCAAGCATAGTCAGACACAGGAACAAAACCATCTTTAGTAAAAGAAAACCCTCCAATCTGGCAGCAGTGGGCCAAGCTCAGTCCCACTGTGGGTTATCTGTGCCAGCACGAGGAGGTCTTTAGGACCCAAAAAGGCCGGGAAAACAAACCACTGGTGACATGGGAGTCACTAAAAACTGAGTTTTAGGCAGGTGGACACTGGTAAGCACACAAAGGATGCTAAGTGCACAGCAATTTGCTTTCACTGCTTCCTGCTCTGTTGAAAGGGAGATGTTCCCAATGATACATCACAGGGCAGTTCTGACAAATGAGTTAAATCAGACAAAGCCCCAGGGGCAAACACGCTTGTTGGCTTTGCTTATTCCATACACAGGAAACCTGGTGGAATGGGAAGGAACCAAGACTGGAGACAGTACAAGGAGAAGTTGCCTGATTCATCTCCAGTGTATCTATGTTTATGGAACAGAAAATAATTTGCGAAGATTCCTGCACATAAAAAATAAAATGCAACAGCTAAGATATACACGCGTCAAGTATGGTAAAATGGTGGAGAGGTCTGAGGAGACAAACAAGGAGCCAGTGACCAACAGGTAATCAATCCCAGAGGTCTCTCCTGACACTGACAACAGATGCCCGGACCAGGTGGGCATCCCTGGGTGAACCCCAAACTCACCTGTTGCAATTCCATCAAACAAGGACAAGACTCGAATGGGTCGCCTTCGGTTTGCGGGAATCGCAGGGTATAACTTGGGCACTTCCTGCAGGTTAAAGAAGGAGGTCAAGGAGCTTAAGGTGCAGGAGGGAGACTCAAGCTCGGGGAAGAGACAGGAGCCCCATTTCTTAGCTGGGATGCCCCGGGGAGCTTTGGCACAGAGTGGCCCTTCTACCTTTAGACATGGAACACAGGTGAGGCTTTGACACAGGTGCAAAATCACCCACAAAAGGACAGGTTTCCCTCCATGAACTGCTGAGTGCAGCCCAGGAAAAGCCTCTCCCACTAAGATTTGAGAGTCACAGGCTTCCCTTCCCTCTTCAGTTCTAAGACTAAGGCTGGATCAGTTCTATTTCTTCAGCAGGCCCTTGTAAATCCATATAATGAGTGGCCAAGGAGAGGGGGAGGAAAGAACACTGGGGCCGCCTGGGAACTGCACACAGGGCGCGCCAATTAGCCAGCTCTCAAGTCCGAGGCTGCCAGACGCTCCTTTGTCTAACGAAACTTGGTCTCCATGAACTCATGGCAGACTTGCAGGGCCCCCCAAGCCCGGCACGGCGCCCGGGGCTTACATATTCAAGCCCGGGGTCGCTGGTGAAGAAGGCCTGCAGGCGCACGCTCCAGTCCTTGCGGCGCCGCAGGACGCCGTGGCAGCGCTGCGGGAGGCACATGTAGCAGCTCCAGGGCTCCTGCAGCTTAGCGTTGGCGGCCGTGCCCGTGCCCACCAGCACCTCCAGGCACTCCACGCAGAAGCACCTGCGCCGGGCGACCAGGGAGAAAGGATGCATCAGGCAGCTCTCCCACCCACCTGCCCTTCCTGATACCTTCTCCAGCCCCCAGTTGCCCTTTTCCACGGGCTGGAAGGCCCTGGGTTTGGGGAACACCAAGCTCTTCCTGGGATGCCCGGACACCCTCAGTCAAATGGCTATGAACGACCAAGCTCAGCCCCCCAGAATTGGCTGATCTTCAGGGAGACTTCCCACCCAGCTCCCTGGCTTTCTTCGTAGTTGGTCTTTTTGGAGGGTCAGGTAATTAGGTTTATTTATTTATTCTTAGAGGCAGTTCTGGGGATTGAACCCAGGACCTTGTGCTTGCTAGGCATGCGCTCTGCCACTTGAGCTATACCCTCCCCCTTCCCTGCCTTTCTTCATTAAGCCTGCCCCAACGTCCCAGGAACTTCAAGGACAGGGCCCCTGCAGAATACAGACTCAGCCCTGGCCCAGGTCAGTGAGGCTCCGTCCCCGTGCCCGGGACCCTGTCAGGCCACGGCTGGCTTTGGCGGGGCCGCACTCACCGGCAGCAACTCGTGTTGCTGCAGAGGAGCAGCTCCCGGCCCTCGCAGCACACGGTGCAGTACGACTGGTAGCCATCATCGTCGTACATGTAAAACAGCTCGAGGAAGCGGTCCTGGCAGCCAGAGACAGACACCTGTGAGATTGCGACCCGGGACGCCAGGCCCCGCGTGCTCGCTGGCTGGCAGAGGCCCCAGGACGCGGCCACAGAGCAGGTCACTGCTGGCTTGGTGCCTGTCGCAGGGACAACTGGCGAGGGTTTGGGTGCCCCCAGGGACGGCCTCCCTGCTGCAGCCCCGCAGAGCCCCTCAGAGTGGAGGGTGGGGCGGTCAGCCCCCATGAGACCCTCCCTAATGCCCACACATGGGTGCTTTTCTCAGGGGAAGAGCAGGGAAGTCGCGGAGGAGGGAAGGGGCAGGAAAGTCCCGGGTGGGACCTGGACTTACCCGGCACGTCTGGCAGAGCCCACCCTCAAAGAGAGGGTGGAAGGACACGGGGTTTTTCCTACCACAGGACAAACAGCTATCTGTAAGAAAGACAGGATGCTGCCTGTGGCAAGTACAGCCAACACCAGCTGTTGAAGCCTTGGGGCTCTTCCTTCTTAAACATTTGCTCCACGCTAGGAATACACCAAAGATTCTCATGCTTTGTTCCTTTGACTGTGCTTCAAAGTTGCCATCCCTGTTCCAGAGATGGCAAGAGGCTAGCATGACAGCCCCAAGCAGAAGGTCCCATAAGACGGGCTAAGACATGGCCCAGAAGGAAGACTGGGGAGGGGAGGCAGGGGGCGGGGGGGGGGGATGGTGGAGGGTGGGAAGAACAGAACAAGGAGCTTCCTGAGCAATGGGACAGGCCTGAAGGCCTGGTATGAACATTTTTGAGACTCTTTAAAGACTGAGACTTTGGGGGTATTTGGTGATGCCAGCTTGCATGTTGTCCCATGGTAAGACTTGCCCACAACCAGCCATGGCTGTAATTTCAGAGCCCGGGTCCTTTTACTATTAGGCTCTCCTGCCTCCCTTCACATCAGCAGGTCTAACTGATCCACATCACGGATCAGGTAGGCAAGGCCTGAAAAAGCACCCCAGACTAGGAAGCAGACAGATGGGTGAAGGAGGCGTCTCGAGGGATGGAAGGATTATGGGTCAAAGTTCCCAAAGGATGGTCAGGGTCTGCTCCCAACCTGGCTCCTGGGTTGTTTTCCTACCCCGCATTGAGTAATCACTTTGTTGACAAAAGGACATCAGGCTGAGGAAGTGATGGTCTTTCTCACACATTCTGGGTCCCATTAGACACATACTGGGCAGTTTCAATCCCAGTGGTGACTCCCAGTCACGGCAAACAACCCAGAGTTGGCTTGGGAGAGTGACAGTCACTTATGCCCGGCTTTCACCACAAAGCCAGTTCCAGTGCTTGTTCGGGAGGGCCAAGAGGCCGCAGATCATGGTTTCAGATTTGGGGCTCTCCCAGCCCAAGCACCCCCACTGCTGCTCACTTCTTTTAGGGGCAGAATCTGTGTCAGTGAAAATCAGGCAGCTCATTCTATAAAATGTAGCATTTAAGTGGGATGTTCACACATCAACCTGAGGTCAAGGCAGAGTTCTGGGTTGAGCTCTGCAGGGCAGAAAAGCGGGACTGAAGCAGAAGCTGGGAGCACTACCCAGGAAGGGAGGATGGCAAGGGAGTACCTTCCAGACTGCTCTTGTTGTTCGTAACATCTGAAGCCATTTGCTCTGTTGAGAAAAGAGACGGCGTGAGATGAGGTCGAGGAGACTCTCACTGATCATCTAAGTCACACTCCCTTGCTGAGGGTCCTCACTTTGTGCCCACTACTACCTAATGATGGGTAGAATGGCCCCCAGCCTCCCGGCCCCACAATCACCTCGACTCTGGTCCTCCTCTCCTCGGTCTTTGCCATTGTTATAACAGTTTGTCTTGAGGCGCTTGGGTGGGGGACAGTAGTCAGAGGTGGCTGAGTCATCCGCTGTGCGTCTTCGAGTCTTGTTCTCTGTGAAAGGTGAGAAGGCAGCCGAGGCTGGGAGGGAGTGGGGTGCAGGAAGGACTGGACCATGCTTGCTAGGCCTGGGTACCAGCTGCATCTGGGCTGTGACTTGAGTCCACACTGGGTGTCACACAGCCCCTCTGTGGGCAACTTGGATAAGGATGTAATTCAAAACTCCTCACATGTTACGTATGTGTAGGGTCTTAGCTATGGGTGCAAAATACATCCTCTAGCCTCAGCACAGAGGATTAGACACAGCTCAGTCTACAGCTGAAACCCTGACACTGTCCACCATCCCCAATAAGCTGATAGCCACAGGTAGCTGAGAACCAGCAATGCCACTTGTGTGACTGAGGAACTGCGTTTTACGTTTAATATCAATGTAAATTTAAAAATTGATCCAATTAATCAGTTCATTTAGAACAAGTTGGCCATTGTGAAAACAGAGACCAAGCATTTGTAACGAAAATTTATCATCCAAATTGAGATGTTACAACACACATAAAACAAGATCTTGAAAACAGTACTAAAGACCATGTAAAATCTTAATTTTTTTATACCAACAGTTGGAAATGCTAAAATGTTGGAAATAGATTAAGTTTATGGTCGATATTAATTTCACCTGTTTCTTTAAGCTTTTTAATGTGGCTACTAGAATAAATTTAAATTATGTGGCTACTATATATTTCTATAAATGCCATTTATATTTTTATTCACTCTATACAGTATAGTCTATAAGGGACATGGTTAAATTTAACTCTGCCCCTAGGAGAGAAAATTATGCAGCCATTAAAAATCATAAGGAAACTTTAGTGACAAAATGACATTTGACAATGTTTATACTATTAATATGAAGAAACAGGAAAAGGAAGAAACCAACTAGTGAACAGAAAGCTCAAAGGACGTGCACACCCAGCAATATTAACCTGGAGGGCAGTTGTGAAGGTTGGAGTGAAGGGGTGGGTGAGAGTTCAGCTCGACTTTTTAACAGATTTGATTCTTTTCCAGTGACCACTGTATATACAAAGAAATTGAAAGTACAGAGAAAATAGTGCATAGTCAAAAGATGGGGAGGGAATACCGTGCTTCCTTGATTCTAAGTTCCCACTGCCTGCACGACGAACCTTCGACTTATTAACCACTTTTTTTTGGGGGGGAAACAAAACAAAACAAAACAAAACAGAAAACACTGCATTAAATATACAGATTGTAAGACAAATCCTGGATTTCAGGCATCCTGGATTCCTGGAGCATGACAATGTGAAACCACAGGTATCTTATAATGCAGGAAATAAGATAATCAGTCAAAATCTTAGGATGGGTGATGTCACTCTCTGAAAGGAGGTTGCTTATGGGTTTTCAGGGTTTTTTTTAATACTTTCCAAGTTTTCTTCAAAAAGCAGAGTTTATTTTTCCTTTTAATAATGGGTGCTAGTGTAGATTCCAGCCAAAGCTGATTGGTTGCTGGAAAGCCGGGCTGGGGTGAGGGGTAGTGGGTGTAACTGCATCTCCCAAGGGTGCCCCCACCAGCAGTGGCAGGGCTGCTGCCACAGGGAGTCTCAGTCCCACCTGGTCGCTTGTTGTTGGGTTTGAGGCCCTCGATCCCAGTGGGCTTAAAGCCCCCATGAGCCCACTCCAACATGGGCTTCAGCTGGTCCTCCAATTTGTCTCCAGGGCTGCTGGGGAAGGTCTTGCCAGCCCGTATCCTGGCTTTCTGCCGAGACAGAGACAGAATCTGATGAACAGGAGAGGAGGGGGCTCGCTAGGCCCCACCCAGGGATTCCCCCAGCTGGGGCCTGCATTCCCCTTCACACTGGGCCCTTTCATAGCCAGACAGCTGTCCTGAGCTGTGGTATGTGATGGCGAGAAGGGGCCTATGCAGGGGACATGGGCAAGAGGCCATGGGGGAGAGTTAATTCTCTCCTCACAGGCACCAAGTTCAATTTCTTCCCTGTGGTCAACTCCCTCGAGGGCAGCGGATCAGAAGCAGCACTGCCACTCTGAGATATGGGAGAAGCATCACCAGCACTGTCTTACCGCCTCTGAGAAGGCTCCAGGTTTCTTTTTCTTTCCCTCATGAAGATGGGGAGGTGTTGAACATTAAGTCCTATTTCAGAAGCACTAGGATTGACATGTTCTAATTAAGCACAAGTCTTGTCTCAGAAATGCTCACTAATCTTTTCAATCTCAAGCCAAGGTAGAAGAAGGAGCAGAGCCTGAGGGAACCCACAGACCAGGGAGGAAGCAGCTGGCCGCAGCTGCTGCCCAGTCTTGGCCTTGAACCAGCAGCTCTAGAAAAGCTTGCTCCCTTAAAAGAATATTGGCTCCTACTCCCCAGTGCTTCTCCTTCCTCACTCAGCAGACAGTATGGACAGACACCAGCAGACAGGCACCAGCAGGAAGCTGGGGTAGTCCTGGGAAGGCATGGGGCAGTTTCAGATCCCTTCCTACCCTCCCCAGCACGGCCCATCAGGCCACTGCCTTTTAACCTCCTCCCCCTGGTTGCCTTGTGGCCTGAGCTGACTTCCTGTATGTTTCTTGCTTTACCCCGATTCATGGGGCCACGCCCTCCCTAGCCACCCACCACCCTGTTACCTCCAGAGCGTAGTACATGGCCTTCCTGTAAGAGACCAGCTTATTGAAGGTCGCCAGGTTAAAGTGATGGCTGAACAACCCCAGCGCCACCAACTTATCTGCTGGTATCTAGAAGAGAAAGCCATCGTCAACAGCCATCTACAGCCTGCGTCCGCGGTTCCCTGTGTCTCTCATGGTGCTCTTCCTGGGGATCAGGTTCACAGATGGAAACAGAAAGTTTGCTCTTTGTGTAAGAGCAAAATGTTCCACATGGTCCCTGGTGTGGCTCAGTCTTGAAATTCACCATGGATGCTCCAACTTTTTTTTTGCTCATGTTCCTCCCTCCTTCGTGAGCACGGCAAGTAGCTGTGATTACTACATACTATTTCTTTAGCCTTTTATTATTTGAGCTACTTCAATGTATGCGTGTAGAGAACCATGTCTGACACAGAGTAAGCACTTTTTCAGTGGCTGTGATTTGTTGATTCGTGCCTTCCCCTGGGGCTAACGACCCATATTCGCCATGTCGCCATGTCTCAAGCCCCTCGTCCCCAGGCCGTGCATGAACTAATCTGGCTGCCAGTGATGAGATGAAACCAGGCATTCAGGTTTCATCAGAGCCGACAGACACGTGCTATTATTTCGTTCTCCCCAGCTAGTGCTTCTTCTGCTCGTGCTGGCCTCTATTGATCTCTAATCTGACCTCCCACGGGGGTGTTGCCCCCACTAGTGAGAAGGAACTAGGATTCAACACAGTTGTACATTGAAATGTGGGTGCTACCCCAATGCCAAACTGCTTCAATGCAGCATGTGTCCTAAGCCCTAGGCCACTTACTGTAATCCCATCCCATAGACTAACTAAAGTAACAGCCCCACACTTCATCTTATTAGCATCGGATGCAGTCTTGCAAAGCATGTGTCTCACTGGGCCAGAGCAATTACAAACAATCCAAGTTCTTTCATTTCACAGAAGTCGCCCACTTCCCTGCAACTGGATGCTTCAGGGGAAGCACAGGCCCAGGACATTTGTCCTGCTGCTCCCTCTGCTGGCCAAAGAGGGCATCCGCATGCAGACTCTCCCCACCAGGGGAGACTCATACTATTCTTGCCCTTTGGGAATTTCAATGTGTTTACGGCAAATGGCCCCTGAGGAAGGGGAAAACTAGAACCTCAACTTGAGCCTGAATCCCACAGTTATGCCACCTGGTCCTTCATGCCCGCATCTGCCTCCACCCAGCCCACTCGCTCGGCTGTTCCTCACCTAACCTCAGGACATACTGAGGGTTGGACTGACATTTGGAAAAGATTATCGCAAAGTATTGTTTGCCCCATTCTAATCAAAACCTGGAGATCTAAGAGGGTGCCTTAGAAAGGTATAAGAAGGATCCACAAAACAACTCTTATCTGGCAGACTCTCATCAAGAAAGATGAGCTTTAAATGGCTAATATCAAAAATCAGGAAACCCTGGACTCACCACTCAAAAGGACTTTACCATCCAGGTGACCCTGGATCCATCTCCAGGCCCAGCCAGGGATGGCCCAACCCCCAGGGCTAAAGCTGAGGCAGAGACCACCCTTCCTGTCTCTTCCAGGCTCCTCCACTCAACATCTTTGAGGATATCTGCCCAGCTGCCCATACTGGTGACTCTGACCCCGAGAAATAAACCAACAGAGCCCACGTGGCCATGGGTCCCAAGCTCTGGGCCTCACAAGACCCTATGTATCTTTGTGAGCCGGTGAGAAGGGATGTATGTTTTTGTCCTTATGGACACGCAGAGTCATGCAGCCTCATCCATCTGCAGAAAGCAGGCCGTTATCTTAAAAGGCAACTGTAAAAGGAAGGGAAGGAAAACACCATGGGTCTGAGAGCCACAGAGGCTTGCCTTGCCCTGGACTCACCTCGGAGAACTTGCCATCGCCAAACCACTGAACCCATCGCATGCCGGACATCGCCTGGCGCTTGGAGGTGGCCTTCCAGGACACCACCATGGCAGGCCACCAGGAGAAGCCCTTGATCTTTCCCCACACAAGATCCCCTATTCCAAACTCTTTCCCATCCTGCAAGAAAAAGCACATGAAAGAATCCCAGTGAGACAGTCCAGCTGGGCCAAGCAGAAACCCTACCCATCCCAGTGACCCCATGGCAATTGCCTCTGAGTCCAACGCAGGGCTTCCTGCAAGGCCGGCAGAGTTCCTCAGGAAATTCCCTACCCCTCCAACATTTCCTGGTTGAAAACTAGTGAGGATAGCTTGAAAATAAAGGACAGAAGATGGGCAGGCTTGGTTGTTTGATAAGAACATGGAGTTTTGTTTTTTTTACATTACCTCTACAACATTTACCCTGTAACATTTAACGTAGTATTCAGGAAAGAGATCAACTGAAAATTCATAGGAAGCAAGATCAGAGTAAAAAACCTGGATATTCCCATCACAGGTCATCAAATCAGATATTACAAAGCCATTAAACTGCCAAAAAAATTCATCCATTTGCATATATTAAAACTTGCCATAAAAGGTGAGATGCCCATGGAATCATGCAAGTTATTAAAATGTACCTATGAGATCTACTCTGAAGTCATGTACACGGAAAAAAAGATTTCTATACGATACATGTACCTACATATGCACATACATAAGTAGCCACGCCGGAGTGAAACCAACAAGCTCAACTGGTTAATTATAAAGAACACTAAACGGATCGTGCAATACAGTGGATTATAGACTTGAAAGTGAGGCAACTGCAATTCCTAATAAGGGAAGCCAATCAACACTTGTAAATATAACATGATGAAGAGAAATTATGAATTATGTATATAACCCAAGATATATATTTCTAGGTATAAAAATGTAATGTTCAGAAATAAAGTCAATAAAAATCTGGTGCTTGAGTTATGCCTGGGAGACAAGCAGGATACAGGAAGTACTATGTTGCATAAGGAAAATGTACTTGAAGAGTGAATTCAAATATTAAGATGAAAGTAACAAAAATCAGACTAATAGTCACCTCTGGGTAACTGTCTTCTTTTCCCCATATTCAGCCCCTCCTAGTGGTACCTGATACTCCGTGCTGTCTGCATCTCTACCCTCTGCATCCACCAGTGGCGGGGACTCCACGCTCTCCTGCTGGCTGTCCTGGGCCAGGTGGGCGTAGGGGGTGCTGCTGCTCTGGGGAACCACATCGTCTTCTGTGAGGTCAATGGTGAGGTAGGGGCTGGCAGGGGACGGCCACGGTGTGCCTGCCGAGGATGCTGTCCGCCGCCTCAGGGACTGTGGACAAAAGGATACATAGCTTGGGCCACAGTAAATCAGAGGCATGACCAGAGATCAGTGGTACCCCCAATTGCTCCCCACACAAGCAGAAAGAGTGGAACAGAGGCCACCAAGGATGGTTTTCCAGGAACAAGAATCTCTGAAGTGGTGAGAGAAAGCAACTTCCATGAGAACAAAGAATCAAGGACAAAGACATGATTGTGATGAGAGGCAGAGAGGGCCACTGGTTTCCTAAAGTGCTTCTTGGTGCACAACCTTGCACAGGAATGGGCAGTTGCTGGACCCCTATGGTTGTCAAGAGAATCAGTGAAGAAACTAACGAGACAAGACAATTTTGGAACCAGTGGTTTGAGTCAGAGGAAGAGTAAGAACCCAGTCAACAGGGAATCCTTGTGCCTTCCCAACACAGTTGCATCCAGGGACCAGGCCAGGAGAGAAGTCAACAGGCTTATGAAGGGCCTACCCAGCAGCCAGCAGAGAAAGGAAAAGGCAAGACCCTGAAAGGGAGATGAGCGTGGAGACGGGAAGCAAGTTAAACACCAGCCATCTTCAGGGGCGTGGTGAGAGGCAGAGCCCCCAGTTAGAGACTGGGGACAGGGGTCTGAGCGTCCGAGGAACCAACCCTGGTAGCTGAGAACTCCACGGGGGATTCGTCCACGTGATTGCGGCCCTGCCGGCCTCGGGTGGAACGCGGGGAGGGCCTGTGCCTCTCCCGGCTGGAGGTACTGTTGTGATTTCGGGTTCGGACCTGGAGCAAGAAAGGACAGGCACGAAGCCTTTGGTGAGTGGAGGCACAGGGTCTCGGGCAGGGGGCCAAGAGGACTGGCCTTGAGAGGCCGTCTCCCACCAACAGAGGTGAACGAGGCAGTTGCGTAGGAGGGGACTCGGGACTGGCAACTTCCCACCCAGAGACTCCCCTAGTTAGTGGGAAACAGGGGCAGGTAGGGTGGCCAGCAGGGCTGCCTGACAATCCACAACAGATTCCACTCTGCCTCTCACAACTGAAACTGGCCCCTGCAAACTGAAAAGACAATCCAAGTTTACTCTAAACCAATTTTTTTTTCCCAGAAAGCATTAGAACATTTGTTGCATTCTTCAGGAAGGTCTTGGTTATCAAGATGGATGAGAAACCCTTAGGCTTCCTCCTGAAACTGGCAGGAACTTGGGTGTTGCAGACCTGTGTTCAAAGCCTGCACAAGCGTTAATGTTTAACCCTGGGCAAGTTATTGGCATCTTCTCTCATCTGTAAAAGGGAATGAGACACATCACATGCTGGCTGACCATAAGCCTTAATTGCCTTCCCATTTCCAGAGTTTTTAGTCACAGAATCCACCTAAGGAAGTGACTCCCAAGGGCAACTGGCAGTCAAGTCATCCACCTGCAAACTCTATCACCCTTGGATAGGTCTAAGAGTGTTAAAAGTAAACATAAAAAAAAACAAACAAAAAACCCCAATGTCAATTGTGTACCCACTCTGTGCTAGGGATTGCATTTATGCCTTAAATTGTAATTTTTCTATAGATTTTGTTTGGAAGAATAAAATATGGCTTATAAATTTTTATTAAAAAGTATAAACTGCCACGTGAAAAAACCTACAAAATGTTCATGAGCTTTGCTATCATTTTTCATTTTCAAAACGTTTGTTCATCTCGGTCTTCAAGTTCCCAAGGAGATGCAAGACAGGGTTTTCTAACGCAGACCTATGCGCGGTTGCAAGCGCCTTGGCTCGGGGTGGGGACTTACAGCTGGGCTTTCAGCCCGAGTCCTGGTTTCACGGAAGAGTTTTGGCATCACTGGAGTGTCGGAGCCATCTCCGTCTTCCCCTTCGCCATCTCCATCGCCCGTCAGATCCTTTATAAATGAAGCATTATTAAGTTCAGGATGGCATTAAAAGGTCATATAACCAAAATAGTTTAAAATGAAGAGTCAATCATATTGAAAATAATCATACTATTGGTCCAAGTCACCTAAAAAGATTAACTACCTCACTTTGTTCCCAAAAAAAAGATTTTTACAATGGCTCACCGTGGGATCATGAGTGATTGAAACAGAAAACCCCACTGGAATCAGAAAACCAAAGAAATGGTGTAACTGCAACATGCATTGTGAAGCCTTCCGTGTCCACACCACGGTTAGGCTAGTTTGCTCTGCCCAGCAGAGAGACCTGGTCAATTTCCACAATTAATAGCATCTGCATGAAATTACAGGCTTAAGGAAGATGCTTCATGATACAATGCTGGAGAAGAAATGGGACCAATCCCATGTCAAGCAAGTCATGTCTTGAGGGCATGTCCCATGCCACACATTCAAGAAAAACTGAGCACATACACACACACACACACACACACACACACACACACACACACAAACAGCAGTGGTGAGTGGCCCGAGGTTAAGAACTTGAACTTTCATTTGCCAACTACAGCCCGAGGCCTTCATATTAGAACAGTATCTCCCTTACAGCACAACAGGGTTATAGTCAGAATCAAGCAATGCACCCTTCACCCAAGGCCAGGCACAGAGGAAGTGCTCAGGCAGAAGACTACTGCTGTAACACATAACTATCTACCAGAACTACAACAGCCGTCCTGAGCCTCTGAGCCTGCACACTGTCCCTCCCAATTTCCCACACAGCCCTTGTTCCCCACCATCTGGGTACCCCCGGTCATCCTCCATCAGAAGAGGAAGCTGAATGAGGCGAGTTTTCATTCATCCATGACTTTTGTCCATAATTTTGTTCCCAATGCCAAACACTGGTTCTTTGAGAAAAGTAACCAAATTGACAAAACTCAATATTATTCATAGAAAAACAGAAGACATAAATAATGTCAGGAATAAAAAAACATGTAAAAAGTGTAACTTGGAAAAAAACAAATCAAGTAGAAACCTTGATGTCACAAGTGTTAAAAGATATTGCAGGGATTATTGAAAATCCCCTGAAACAAGTCAGACAATATCTTTCCAACGTGAAAAAATCCTTGAGGCCCCATGGCCACATAACCCTGATATCAAAACCAAACTGGGGGGCAGGGTATAGCTCAGTGGTAGAGTGCATGCTTAGCATGCACAGAGTCCTGGGTTTAATTCCAGGTACTTCCATTAAAAATAAATAAATAAACCTAATTACCTACCCCCCCAAAAAAACTAAAAAAAAACCAAACACAGGCCTAGTACAAGAAATAAAATCATATAGCCATTTTACTCATCAATAGCTGCTAAAGTATATAAAATTCAAGCACACCGTGAGCAAGATGGACTCATTCCAAGAATAAAAGGAGAGTTTGCTACAGTAGAAATGTATCAATATAATTGATCGCCCATATTGAGAAAAAAAGAATTTCAAAAGCTTGGCATATAACGACAAATGCCATCCTAAGTGAAACTGTTAGAGGCCTTTCCTGAGTGTTCAAATTCATCATTCAAGTATCTGCTGGGTACAGTTTAAGTCAGCCTCAGGTCCCCCGGTCAATGAAAGTTAGAGAATTACCCTGAACCCTGAAGAGGGGAGAATAGAGCATGTACCTGAGTATAACTTAGCAGGCTGGAGACTTCCCTCTTGGACAGTCGTGAGCTTGACCTGCGGCCTGTGGGGGAAGGACCAGAGTCTGCTTTGAGGAAGGGACAGCTGCTGGGGGCTGTCCTGGGGCCTGGAATCTCCCTAAACCCACTGGCATCCTCAGGGCTTAATTTCTAACCCCCCAGGACCCACAGTCCCCTCAGTAAGTCCCCTCGTAAGGCAACAGGACACAGGGCCCGCAAAAAACAGGACCCAAAACAATACTGAAGGTACTCCTGAATGAGGGCATCAGATTCCTTCCAGAACTGTGCTGCCCAATTCAGTGGCCACCAACTCCACTTAAGTGAGCGATCCAGTGCCTGCCATGGCAGCCACATACGTTTCAAATGCTCACACATGGCTCATGGCTGTTGCAGTGAACAAGGCAGAAATAAAACACTTTCACCCTCTAGAAAGTTCTATTGGACAGCACAGCTCAATGAGTTCTTAACAGCGGGATGGGACAATATAGGGGTTTCCGAACCAGCTGAGTCATTCAATCTCAGTGGGGAGGATCCCAGGTGATCTGATCTGGGAGCTGCAGAGGGGAGGGGAGGGGAGGGGAGGGGGGAAAGGAAGCCAGCCTTAGACTTTCCCAACCTGAGTGTATTTCTTCCCACCTAACCACAGGCCCAGCTGTGAGGGGAGAGGGGTCCCACTGCAGAAGGGCCAAAGAGCCCAGTCTATATTGTGACTGCCCCCATGACTGGAAAGGAACAGGGGTCGTTACCTTGCAGTCACCATTCAGACTCCCAGAGTGAGGTGAGAGGAGAGTAGGGAGACCAGAGGCTGTGGGCAGTGGGTGAGGCTCTGCCTACATCCTTCTCCCCTCCCTGGGGCATGGCAGAGGGTGTCAGAGACCAGACTCTCTCCCCACAACCTGCCTTGAGCTTCCTAAGAGGCTAGGAGGCTCCTGTCCCAGCTGAGGTCTGCAGGGCCTGCCCCACCCCTCCCTACAGGCCCAGCCAACCTCTGCCACTTCTGATCTCCGGGGTGCCGATAGCCTCCAGGATGGGAGGTGAGGGAGCATCCTTGGAGTCGGAAGACTGGTCGCTGCAGCCCCCATTGGTGATGATGGAGTCTTCCCTCCTGCTGGCGTCGTCCTCTCCGTTGAGTTGTCTGGTGTCTCCCTTCATTGTTTCCTGCAGGAGGACCAGAAAGGGTAGGGTAGCAGGGAAGCAAGGGCAGGAGGGGACAGCACGCTCTAAGTCCTCAGGCCAAGAGAGGCCCCATGTTCTTAGGATGATACTCCCGCCCAAGGACCCTGCCCAGGCCACCCCCCCATCACCTGCCCCCCTCACCAAACTCGGAGGCTCGAGACTTGGTTCCATGTGGCCAAGCGACCCGAAGGCTCAGAAGCCAGCACCCAGGATAGGGGAGGGGGCTGGGCCGTGGTGTGAGGCTCAGGCTGCTCGGTGCAATTAGCCGGCCACTTCAAACAATGCCATCTAGGGCCCGCCTGCCCCGGCCTTCCTCCCGCCAGCCTTGGTCCCCTCTGCCCCTGGCCCCCTCTCCCTGCCCAGCCTCTTCAGGGCCTCAGGAAGCCAGTGCATTATTTTCCCTCCTGACCCCTTTGTTTGCTCTCTCCCTTCCCCTCAATCTCCAGGTCCTCTTCCCACCCGCCCCCTCCTCCCCCACAGAACAGCTTCTCTCCTCTCCATGGCAGCACAAGCCCCGCCCCACCTCAACCTCAGGGACCCATTGGTCTCCTAGTCTGTCGCTCACTCTCCTCCTCCCTCACCAGCTGGGGCTCAGAGTCCCAAGTTCCCAAGAAGGGAAGGGATGGAGGAGGCACAAGCAAATGACTAGGGCAGTTAACACAGGGCATGCTCCCCATCTGCTCCAGCCTTACCCTACCCCTGGGCCTCTGTCACCCCACTGCTGCCCATCCTGGTAACTGCATTGTCACTAGGCTATTCAGTGGAAGACCAGCTCAGGCCAGGTCTTCACGGATGCTTTGAAGGGCTGTGCGATCTTGGACCTGGCCCACTTACCTGCATCATGTTGGCTTCAAGAAGCTGTACCTTTCTCTCGTTTATTCCTCCTAATGTGATTGTGGGGCCATTTTATAGAAAAGGAAACTGACACATACTTGGTCTTCAATGTCTAAAAACCACATCTAAGAAGAAGAGTGAGGCCCTAGACTCCTGTTTCTCAGTTTCCAAAAACAGCTCCACAAGTACTTGGTGCCACACCCTCCTGTCCCGGAACTCTGCTTGGGAAAAGCTTCCCCAGCAAATGGCTACCCATGGACACTGAGCACTGTGGCCCCTATTCCTCATCTTGGCAATTCACCACATGGTGCCAGATGACCCGCAGGAGCCTCCCAGGGTACCTTCCAGAACCATCACCTAGGCTACAGGGTTGCAAGCAGCAGTGGTGACGCTGGCGCCACACCCACCAGGGGGCGCCGTGGGGCTTAATCTGATGAGGCCTGCAGCGCCCCCAGGCGGATTTGCAATATGTGGGTTCTCAATTCCATCCTCTGCTCCAGGCCATCGCCCCAGGTGTGGGTGTGGGGCAACTAGATCTCTAGACCTCTGCTAGCCCCCACATGGCCCAGGGACCATGGAATCACCCGGGAGCTGGTTAGAACCGCAGAACCTCAGGCACCGACTAAGTCAGGATCAACATTTTCACAGGCTCCCTGGGTTTAACAAGCAAGTTAAAGAAGCACTCTCAGGGTTATAAATGTATATACACTGATACATCGCACAATGTGGCATTTAACCACCTCAGGGTGTGCAGGCTCGAAGTTCCTAGTCTGTTCTCTCAACACCTGTTAAGGAATCTCACCAGCCCCAGGGAAACAGAGGAGTGCCTGCCCTACCTATCAGCTGCTTCTCAGACCCTTTACTCCCAAACCCTGACTCAGGAGAACAGGCTGCCTGGCCAGTTCCTGTGAGTCCAAGTGACCAGTATCTCAGGAAAACTGCTGGAGTACAGTTCAAAGTAATAATTAATTTCCAGCATTTCACCTCAGGCCAAACCAGTGAACTAAGTGGGAGGCTCGGCTATGGGGTGCAAGATACCAGGAGGGTCCACGGGGAGCCTTGGGGAGGAGGAAGGGGCAGACTGGGCTTCTAGACAGGAGATGGTCAGAGGCTGAAATCAAGAGACTTCCCTCTCACTGGGGACCCAGGGTTCCCTCAGACAGCCCCCCACTGGGTCAACCAAGAGTCTCCCTACTAGACAGACCCATTTGGAGCCCACAACCTGAGCCAATGATTAACTAGGACTAACCACCACAGGCTTCCCCAGGGCCTCCGCAGTGCCAACTTGTCTACCCGCCTGCCGGAGGGATGGACAAGTGAGCAGAGCTCCTTCCCAAAGCCAGACTTCAACATTCAGGAAAAATCTCCTGCCAGACCAGAACCAGAGCCGCAGGCACTGGAGGAAGATGCAGGGAAGAAAACCAGCCAGCTGCGTTGCCAGCTACCTGGAGGCCCTGGGGTGAGCTGGGCAGGTAAAATACTCCTACTTCCAGTGGCATAATTCAGTGAGTTACACATTCCTTCCCTGTGGCTTTCATTACCCTGAATTTGCAATGACATTAACTACACTTGCTGCCTTACTGCCACCACACACGCGCGCGCGCACATACACTTGTGCCCAGAACCTGCATGATTGAAAGATGCCCAGCACAGCTCCTCTCCTGTCCACATTATACACACAGGCCAAACAAACCCAGCCTCCAGATGTGCGCTGCTACAGCTCCCTCCCTCCTGGAAGCCCTCCCAGTCTCCCTACCACATGCCTTATTCAAAACTTCAACTTCAGACTTCAAAAACCATTGCTCAAAATACAGGCAAAACATTATCTGACATACATCTCAAAAATGTTCTTCTAGGGCAATCTACCCAAGCAATAGAAATAAAAGCAAGAATAAACAAATGGGACCTAATTAAACTTACAAGCTTCTGCACAGCAATGGAAACTGTAAGTAAAACAAAATGACAACCTACAGAATGGGAGAAAACTTTTGCAAATGAAACCAACAAAGGCTTGATCTCCAGAACAGATAAGCAGCTCATATGACTTAATAAGAAAAAAAAAACAACCCAATCCAAAAATGGGCAGAAGACCTAAACAAGCAATTCTCCAAGGAAGAAATACAAATGATCAATAGGCACATGAAAAAATGCTCAATATCACTAATTATCAGAGAAATCAAAACTACAATGAGGTATCACCTCACACCAGTCAGAATGGCCATCATTCAAAACTCCACAAATGACAAATGCTGGAGAGGCTGTGGAGAAAAGGGAACCCTCCTACACTGCTGGAGGGAATGCAGTTTGGTGCAGCCACTGTGGAAAACAGTATGGAGACTCCTAAAAAGACTAGGAATAGACTTACCATATGACCCAGGAGTCCCGCTCCTGGGCATATATCCAGAAGGAACCCTACTTCAAAATGACACCTGCACCCCAATGTTCAAAGCAGCACTCTTTACAATAGCCAAGACATGGAAACAGCCTAAATGTCCATCAACAGAGGACTGGATAAAGAAGAGGTGGTATATTTATACAATGGAATACTCTTCAGCCATAAAAACCGACAACACAACGCCATTTGCAGCAACATGGATGTTCCTGGAGAATGTCATTCTAAGTGAAGTAAGCCAGAAAGAGAAAAAAAAATACCATATGAGATCACTCGTATGTGGAAACTTTAAATAAATAAATAAATACAAAACAGAAACAGACTCATAGACATAGAATACAACTTGTGGTTGCCAAGGGCAGGGATGAGAAGGGATAGACTGGGAGTTCAAAATTTGTAGATACTGACAGGCATATGTAGAATAGATAAACAAGATTATACTGTATAGCACAGGGAAATATATACAAGATCTTGTGATGGCTCACAGCAAAAAAAAAGTGACAATGAATATATGTATGTTCATGTGTAACTGAAAAATTATGCTCTACACTGGAATTTGACACAACATTGTAAAATGACTATAACTCAATAAAAAAAGTTTGAAAAAAAACCACTGCTCAAAAGCCAGAAAGTCTTCTCTCCTAGGCCTCTGCTCCAAAAAGGAATAATCTGGCCCTCCGCATGTGGATACACAAATCCTCACCGGATCATTTTTTTCAGTGTTTACTAATATATGCCAGTCATTCTTCCGTGCTTTACCTGTACTAACTCATTTAATCCTTAAATGTGGTATATACTTATCCCTGCTTTACAGATGGGCAAACTGAGGCAGATAGGTTAAGCAATATAATTCATACTTGATCCACGGGATTTGTTTAAAAGTAACCAAATAGTCCAGGGAAATTAAATAAGAACACACAAACTTAACTACATGCTTTTGGCAACAGGAGGAAATTAGCACTAGGGATTGGTTTGTAATGGTACAAATCTCCCTCATGAATCTGGCTTCTAATGAGTCAAAACTGGCATTTCCTGGATAACGTGGCCCCCAGCACAAGCCAGCTGCTTTATCTGGAGCGATCACTCTAGCGCTGGAGGATAAACTGGCAGGGTTATCTCCCCAGATTCCGGTGGCATCTTCCTAAGGGATTTTTCCAGAGGAGCTGACACACTGGCTTTAGAACTGTGCCTTGCCACTTCGCTGCTGTAACAGTTCCCAGGTCCCTACTGTAAGCTAATGGCAATACAACCATCTCAACCCCACCCCATCCTCAGGCAGGTCCTTTCATCAACCTGCTTTCAACAGGCTCAGATGAATTAATTAAGTCACCCAGCAAAGTGGCAGTGCCAAGACTCATGCCTAGGCAGTCCTGGGCACGTGTCTGAATCTGCTGTGCCCAAAAAGATAATGATAAAAGTTATGAACAATGCATCATCCCTCCCAGGGTCTAGGGGAGCTACATGGCTAAGAGACATGATACACCAGCTGAGCGTTTACCTTCACAGGAGGTGGTGGTCCAACCTCGTGATGCAGGTGAACTCTGACCCTTTCTCAGAGGCTGGGGTCCAGCATGTGACTTGGGGGTCGGCAGCGGTGCAGGGTGGGCTCACCCGCAAGGTTCTCCCTGCAAGGTCCTGCCTCATTAGTGCAGGGTGCTTGTGTCCCGACTGAACCAGGTCACACGTGTCCAAATGCAATGTGGCAGACCGAAGGGTGGGCGGCACCCCCAATTAGAATCAGGGGGGAGGCCCAGAGACTCCCCCCAATCTAGCTATAAAGCTGAGAAGTGATGTCATTCATTTCCTCCAGGCTGGCACCAGAGCAGAGCTATTTCCCCGGCACCTTGGAAATGTTAATTGCATTAATTAAACTCACAATGTAGGCAGAGGGGATGGTGGGCATGATGGAGAAGCAGAATGGGGTGGGGGGGCACTTGGGCAACCCTGCCAAACCCTTAGTCCACCCAGATTTGGTGAAATAAAAAGGGAGAGACTGGAAGATACTCCCACCTCCCCATTTGAAAAAACTTCCTTCTCAGCGTATGGGTGGGAAATTAGATTCCTGACTCCTTCCCTTGACGGCTCAGGTCTTTCTTAGCTGTTCCCATAAAACAGAGTGGAGATGAGACAGAGCAATCACTATCTACCTCACAAAAAAAGCTACTCTTATGATCCCCCTTCCCTTCTGCAGGTGAGTAAACAATCTCAGAGAAAGCAGATTAGCAGATCCCTTGTCCAGGTTCCCAGAGGGACTTAATGAGACTGAATCCAGGAGACAGATTTTAAAAACAGTGCAGTAAGGACAGTTATAAAAGTTAAGTCTGGGAAGGGACACCTCTCCCAGGTGAGTGGAGGGGAGGCACCCAGGCATCAGGGGCAGTGGGGACAGTACATATAAAGAAGGTGGAAAACAGACAGCCCACCTGCCTGGGTCCCAGTTCAGAGCTTTTGCCAGATCAGGAATCTCCACTAAATTCTAGGAAAGATCAGATTCCAGGAAAGCAGGGATGAAAAAGCCCTCAATGTTTTCCTCCAGCCCCTGGTTTTATTGTCTGTAAATGAAGTGACCCCACCTAATTCCAGGGGTGGTTGGTGCTGAAGATCTCAAAGTAGATGACAAAACTTTGAAACCTGTTGGTTATGCATTCTGTGTGGTTACGCGGTCTTGCCAGACTTCCCAGCTCTGCCTCACAAAGAGAAGCATCCCCTCCTCCCTGATGATTCAGAAGGCATTTGGAGAATTGCTCAGTGCCTCTGGGTCATGGCTACATGCACCATTGTCATTGTACAGTAATAGCTGGGCCTTGGCATATTTACCAGAATTATTGTGAATTGATCCCATCAGGGGTCAAATTGGACAAGTACAAAAAGTTGGCTATGAGGCTGCTCCTTGCAGTATTGCTCATAGCAGCAAAATACTAACACTTGGATGTCTGTCAACGGACTGTAATAAAATTATATAGTATTAACAATTTAGATAATTGACAGAAAAACCTAGAAACATACAGAAAGATCTGAAATCTTTAAACTGGATTTTTTAAACTGGATTTCAGAGTCTATTTTTATACCCTATGTAACCAAAATGCCAACAACCAGTCCCGTTCCCCTACAATTTGGGAAATCCTGGGAAGGATGTACAAATGTGTAGGGAAGCCACTGGTGATCCAGAGTGGGTGGGGCATCGTGAGGAGCAGAGGATTCTGGGAGCTGCCATGCCTATTCCTGTGCAAAACCAGAGCCAAAGAGCCCTCTGCCCTCTCCCAAGGGGGTAAGGGAAGAAAAGGGACCAATGTTCCGAAAAGCCATCCCCTCACCTCTGCCCCTCACAGCAGACTGCACCTGCACAGCCAATGCCTTAAATCTCAGCCTATCTACCTACCGATGCAGTGGGGATACTGATTCAGCCTTGAAGACGGAAATCTTGATAGAATGATCTAAAACGCTAAGTGTCCATATCCTGTTACCCAAGATTCTCCTGCTAGGAATTGACTCAGCCCAGAGCTCTCACCAAAATCGGTGTGCAAGATGGGCACTGGTTTGTCACAGCAAAAGCTGCAAACAAATGACCCATAGGAGACTGACTAGATTCCATGCAGCCACACTGGGGAGGCCACTGAGAGACAAAGGGGGCAGCTATTGCTAGATGAAGCCATGTAAGTGAAAAAGTCTGCTGACAATACCACTCGTGAATGCATTTGTTGACATGCCATTAAGCCACGTTCCTGTATCATTTTTTCTCTAACTGTAAAAAGTTCGGTCTTTCAGGAAAATAGCTTATGGAGGAACGATGACCATATCCCCATGTTCCTTTTATAATCAGAAACTGCTGTGGAAGAAATATCTTCCTTTTAAAATCACCTTCAAGTTTAATCAATCTGAATTTATTTGTGTATGGTATGAGGTAGGGATCTCATTTTTCCCTGTAAGGAAAGCCAGACACCTCTAATGACTAGTAGGTCCCAACTCTGCCTCTTTTATGAAGTTCCCCTATATTCATGGGATGATTCTGGGCTCACTTCTCTTTTTGGTATTTACCCCTTGCCTCCCTTTTAATCACCATAGCTTTATAAAAAGTGTTCATACCTGCTGGGACAAGCCTGCCAACCTTATTGAAAAGTTTCATTGGTTTTCTCCTTAAAGGTCTTGAGCATCCCTTACTTTGGGTTTTCTCGTTTCTAGTTCTCTCTTCTAGCCCCTAGATTTCTTTTCTAGAGCTTAAGCTCTGCACAAATAAATTTAGACAGCATTCCTAGTTGTTTCAACATGAGGACTTACAGATTATCTCTACCAAAATCAGAATATAAGTCCTTATGTATTATTTCTTTTTGAAAAAGACAAAATACAAAGAAAAACTAGGGATGAGGGGTGTGGAAAGCAGGGAAAGGTAGGTGATCAAAAGGTACCAGCTTCTAGTTATTAGATAATTAAGTCCTGCGGAATCTAAAGTACAGCACGGGAGCTGAAGTTAACACTATATTGTGTATTTTAAAGTAGAAAGTTCTCATCACAAGAAAAAAAAACCTGTAACTATGTGAGGTTAAAATAAAGGGAATTGGATACTAAAATTGGCTCTTTTTAAAAGCCCATGATATCTCACATACACTGCTTTTTGAAAAAACATCCAGTTACCTGGTAGTGGTTTGGGTCTGTATATCTCAACACAGTGGTGAATCAGGCCTGCGGCCAAAGCAGTCAGCACAGACAGGCACTCCAGAGCATCTTAACCCAACTGCATCCTGCCAGTTGTGCAGGTCCACACCAGGTGGAGGCAAAGGGCTCAAAGAAATTTTAACAGCATTTCAATGCAGATTCCACTCCCTGCTAGCTGTGAGGCCTTAGTAATGGTGACAATCAGATTTAATATTTAGCAGCTACTTTGTCCTGTGCTTTCAGTTTAACACATAACATCCTAGGACAGAACAGGACACTGGGAAAGGCCACTCTGACCCAATCATCATGACCCATTCATCAGGCAGGAGTTCCTGCAGTGCTTCAGGAACCACACTCAGCAGACAGCCCCTGGTGGGGCTGAGGTTAGGAGCTGGGTGGCAGCAGAGCTAGAAGACAGCTGAGATAACAAGGCAGGCTCACCCCCAAAACCCGCACTGCTCTCACACTACAGATAACCTTTTGCCAAGAGCTCAAGCAGACAAGATTTCACCCGCACCCCTAGGTACCTTTGCTCTGAATTTTCCAAATCCTATCCAGGTGCCCCCTGCCTCCATGTAACCCAGAACCACCCAGAAAATCCCTGCGGACAGCATCTGCCTGTTCAGACATCTCGCCTAGTCAACACTGCATTTCTCCCCGCGTCCCAGGTGAGCAGGTTCCCTTCTGCTCACCCTCTAAGTCCCCTCTCGGTTCCAGCACTGCAGCTACATGGCACTCAGGCAGACTAAGGCCTGCTTCTGCTGCTGTGCTCAAGTCACACAGCACACACTCATTGAGCCAGGATGCCAGGGGCCCAGCTGGGCTGGCTCCTGGGAACACCAACCAAGAAGGCATCATCATCCCTTCTCCAGGAGCTGGAGTGCAGTGTAAGGCCCCAGCTCTGGACCCAGCATGCACACTTGCAACAGGAAACAAATGCAACTGGAAATAAATGCTGCTTAGGAAGCCCAGTTAGCCTCAGAAGGTGGAGCTGCATGCAGGGAGGGAGGGAAAAGAAATAGGTAGATACCCCGCAGGTCCCCCTCCTCTGCCTGCTCTAGAGGTAATCACTTCTCCACCCGGTCTGCAACACAGGAGACCTGATTTTGAGGGGAGAGATTGACGCCAGACTGAGAACTCCCCAGGACCCTTCTCTGGCAGCCAGACCTCTGGGTAGGACACCGGAGATGCCTCTGCTCTGGGGAATAAGATAAGACAAAGAGCAGAGAACTTCCTTCAGATTTTGGGAGACCCTCAGACAAGTTCACGTCCCTGTTCCACAAAGCAACCCTCCAGTTTTCAAGTCCCACGGACTTGTCTGGACCCTCTCAAATATGGAGATAAGGTCCAGAAGTTTAATACGAAAAATAAAAAGAGTAAAAATTTAAAAAAAAAAAACCTCAAATATTAGAGTGAGCACTAAACATTAAAACTAAGTTTCTCAGGGAGATAAAAGATGTATCTGAAAAACAAGATGGAGGGGAGGAAAGGGCTCAGCGGTGGGGTGCGTGCTTAGCATGCAAGAGGTCCTGATTTCAATCCCCAGTACCTCCATTAAAAAATAAACCTAATTACCTTCTCCACTACAAAAAAACTTTTTAAATTAAAAACAAGACATCATTACAAGTGGAATTTATAGGACAAGAACTCTTCAAAATAAAAAGACAAAAGTTCAAATGCAAGGGGTGGCCAGAAGCTGAGGACACAGAAAACAGGACAAACCTAAGGACAAATGGTCAAAATTTTATCAGGCCAGGAGCCTCCACATATGATTAATAAAGGTTATAGAAAGAGTAGAAAAAACAAAGGAAGTGATCATCCAAGGAACTTTATTCCCTCAGCCTTAGGATAACAGCCCCCAACCCTTTGGGGCCTCCCTCCCCCAGGAGCCCCTCCCACACACCTGGTCAGCATCAACCTGTCCCAAGAAGGAAATTTCTTGGTTAAGAACGTTCTCCCCACATATCTCTCCCACCCATCAATTACCAAGTCATTTTTGAAAATGCATTTTTAATTTCCTGCTCGTCGGAATTTTTCAATAGCTAATGCTCTCCCAGAAATTTCATCAACTGTAAAAGACCATTTTCTGAAAACCTTAAGTTTGGTCCTGGAGTCCCAAAACTAAAAAGTGGCTGGGGAAGGGACATGACAGGCAGAGGTTTACACTAGGTCAGAGCCCATAGACTGCACTGTGTGAAGGGAAATCTCTGTAGGTAAGGTGACAACTTGGTCAGGCCCAGCTGGGAAAGGGCAAGAGCAGAGGCCAGGGGTTGCAGATTCCAAAGAATCTCTCTTCACTGCTCCCCAAAATGCCCCAAAGGTGGCCACAGTGCCCGAAGAGAACTTCACCAAATGAACCACCTTTCCTGGCTCCTCTGCTTTCCTTGGGTTCTCATCCCTTCACTTGGGAAGGGCAGCTGGTCCTCTACTCTTTTCTCCATTTCTAGAAGCAAATGAGAGGCCCCCACATGAAAGCAAAATACTGATTACCTTGGAACTGAGATATTCTTTTCTGGCATCTGAAGATGGTAAATTTGATTCCACTTGTATTAAACACAATGAAAGTCGTGTTTTGAAATATTCCAATTCCCTACACAAAGCAGGTCCTCCTCTTTTTGCTCGTTCCCTGAGAAAAATCTCAAGAATGCTAACCAGGATTGCACTTCTCTCAGGAAGTAAATAATGACCAGTTGCCCACACTTTGGTGTTTACTACATAAGGTGACATTTATTGAATCCTCAATATGTGCATGTTTTAATCTATATTGTCTCAACTGACTTAAACTTGAACATCCTCTGGAACTGGTCAACAATGCATCCCTATTTTACAGATGGAGCAACTGAGGCTTAGGCCACCTGGCTTGTAAATGGAATGAAGAATATAAAACCAGATTTGATCCCAAAGGCCAGGCCCCTCTAATCTATTGCCTCTTCCTCATGGATGACAGTTTTGTAACACTTAGGGCCCCCATCTAACTTATTTTGTGAAAAAGCACCTAAGGCTTGCTAAGCTAAAAGGTCCCTGGATTCCATTCAGTCCTCCACACATCCCTCCTGGGGCAGGGGGTACTTGTACCCACTTCACAGAAAGGTTAATCAACCATAGCAGCCCCAAGAGTGGGTTCCTTCTGCATTTACCAGGCCACTTGCCTCCAGCCACAGCCAGACACGTCCAAACACCTGTACTGGGCTTTCTCACTCCCGGAGGGACAAACTGTCCTGGGATAGTGGCAGATGTGAAAGTTCTGAAAAGCACTAACCATCAAGGAACATTGATCTCCCTGGGCCTCAGTTCCATCAGCTGCAAATTTTTGGACCAGTGAGATCAGCCCATCACTTTACAAAGAGGGTAGGTGGTCTGTCAACTAACCAGAGGAATTCTTCCCTCCTCCAGCCCTGGTCCACCCAGAAACTGAAAATCACCCTAAATTCATGATTTAAAAAAACCTCACAGTATAAGAGCATGCCTGAGCTGAAATCCTGTACCTCTCAAGGGCGAGGGATCCAGGCACTGGCCATGGTGTTTGACAGAGAGTTTTGGACCATCTCAGGTGAAACTGGAAAAAGTGTCTGAGCTGGTAGAAGAGCAGGTCTGAGACAAAGAAGTTAATCCTGGAGTAAGTGTTTTGGGAAGAACTTGCCCAAACCCCACATCAGGAAGCCTGGGGCAGGGCTGCAGGCCTCACGTGGCTGGAGGAAGGGAGGGAGGGGAAGCAGCCTCTCCCAATCCCACCTCCCTTGCCCCTCCCCTTTGCCCCCTGCAGCTCCCAGATACTCTCCTCCCCTCCTTGCAAACTTCATAAGGGGTGGGGGTAACGCCTATGGCTTTAGGGAGCAGGATGCAGCCAGCCCCGGCCCTGGCCCTGGCCCTGGCCCTGGCCCTGGCCCCTTTGTCTCAGCCCTCTCCACCTCAACGGAGAAAGGTAAAGGATCTCACTTAGCTCTGCTATTACACCTTCAAGGAGGGCCCCAAACATGGGTGGGGGGTGGAGGTGTAAAAATGGCCCCAACCCATAAAATAAAAACATGCTACTTTCAAAAAGGAACAAAGGCACTCCTTCCTGCCAACTCCCAAATCGAGGACAATGATTTGGAAAAGTTTTCATAGCTGAGAGGAATATCTTGGTGGAGGAAGGCAGGAAAGGAGGGGCCGGCAGAGGTGCCCCCCTTCATCCCAATCCTCATTAATGGCCACCCTAAAAAGGGGTTATTGGTTAATACAACATCAACCTTCACCACCTGCTATGCCAAGCACTATCATATTGAGTCCTTACCAAAGCCTAATGCGAGGGACTATTACCCCATCGGACATCTGAGGAACATAGATGGTTAGAGATTAAATCTAGTAAAATCTGGTTTCATTCTTACACAACCTGGGGTTATTAGTATGATTGTTACTATTTCATAGATGTAGTAACTAAGGCACAGAGGACAAGTCTTACAGGGACAGATTTAAACACATGCCAAAGACCTATGAGTCCCTCTAAAAAGGACAGTCTGCTTAGCCCACGTTCTAGATTATGATGCCAACAGCGGTAAGCTTTTATTGAGGGACTACTGTATGCCAGGCCTGTAACAGAATCATCTCAACGCTGGGAAAAAAAAATCAAATCAAGTCTGCACCTGGGGATTCCAATGGCTGGGGTGCAAGAAGCCACAACAGTCCTGGTGGAGGAGGGCAGAGGCAGATCAATGCCCTGGGCCCTCTAAGTGAAGGCCCCCGCAGGGACCTGGCTCCCCGAAATAATTGCCACCAGTTGGCGAAAACTCACAGCATCCCGACACCAGGAGGCAGAAAATCAGAAATTACACTCTTGTCCTTAATTCTCTTTAATTCATTCACCAATCAGCTTGGGGGGATGAGGAAGCACAGGCCCAGCCAGCCTCTTTCACCCCGAGGGACGATAAGGGAAGAAGGCAGAGTAGAGACCAGGCCTGGGGCTGGGCCCGGAACTCCTGCAGCCCTTCCCAAGGCACAGGTGAGGAAAACCCAGGCCCAACTCCCGGTTGCTAACTTGCTAAGGCTGCCGGCTCAGCTTCCACTCTCTTCCCCGTGGAGTGGGACTCAATACCCACCCTCCCTCGCCAAAAAAAATCACACGGGCACGGAGGTAGTTCTAGGTTTTCAGGCCTCAGTTTGCAAGCTTGGGAAGTGGGCTCAGCCTGACTCTTGAAGAGGGGAAAATGGAAAGTGAGCCCCCAGGGCAGGCAGCGCGGCCGCGGCAGGGAGGCGCAGTCCCGGGCCGGCTCCTCCCGGCCAGGTGTGCACGGGGAGGAGGCACCACTCTCGAGGGCATCCCGGCAGCCCCGCAGCTCATCTAGGGAGGACCCCGCGAACCCGGTCCTCTGGGGCACGCCCCCGGGACGCGCGCACACCCCGGCCCACCTGAAAGCCCGCATCCACGCCCACTAGATCTTTCCTAGACCTGGAAGGAAAGAGGGAAAAAAGTCCCTAGGCTGAACCCCACGTCCAAGTCATAAAGGACGGACGCCCACCTCCTTGGCAGAACTCTCTTCTATTCCGCCCCCGCCCCCCGCAAAGAGGTTGGCTCTCAAGCCGAGGCCAGGTAAGAATACCCCTCCACGTGAGTTCCACTTCTCTCCAGTGGGGCACCTCCTCCCCTCGGCTTTAGACCCCAGGAAGGCCGCCCGTACCCCTCCCTGGGGACGAACCTTCGCCTCCTCTGAGTCTCATGAGTATAACAAGTATCCCTTCCACTCACGCCTCTGTAAGACACGTACCCCCGCCCATTTTGTCTTCCTTGCCCGCTTCCCCTAAGTAGGGTCCGGGGACCTCTCCTCCCCTAGCATGCCTAGTCTCTAGCCCGATGGGAGCCTCCTCCACAGGAGGTCCCGGGCACGGGATCCCTCCCTGCAGTCCCGGGACTCCTCCGCTGTCCCCTCCCCCACCAGCCCACGGAGTCCTCGTACTGGCGAGCCTCCCCGGGGCTACCGGGTGCTCACCTGCCGAGAGCCTGGCTCGGGCGCGGCTCCGCGGTCGAGCCGCGGGTCCGGACAGGCTGGCGGGAGGCCGGCGGGCGGCCGCGCTGGGCGCTTGGCTCGCGAATCTCCGGCGCCGATCGCCGAACTACGTTTACTTGGGCCCCTTAACCCCCGCGCTGCCGGCCGGGCGCGGCCGCTCGCTCGTCTGCCTGCCAGCGGGCCGGTGGCGTCCGTCGGGGGGCGCTCGGGGTGTCCACGCGGGTTACGGGCGGCGGGCCGGGGGGCGGCTGCTGTGAGGAAGCGGCACAGGCCGGACGGGGCACCAGGAGTGGGTGGGGAGGGGGCGGTGCCGAGTCCCCTTGTAACCCCGGCCCGGCACTCGCCCCGCCCCCGCCCGGGGGCGCCCCCGCCGCAGCCACTCAGAGCCGGGCCTCGGGCGCGGGGGGCGGGGGGCGGGGACGAGGGAAATTTGAAATCACTCCGGAGCCTCCCTTCGCCCCTCCTCCACAGGCGCCGCCTCCCTGCCCCCCGGCCGGTTAAATCGCCACTCGGGTAACAGGCCTTCGTGGGGACCCTGCAGACGCCCTTCAACACTCGAGACTACTCCCCGGGCCCCTTTCCCCCAACCCTCACCCGGACCGCGGACACAGACACACAGGTCTGGATGCGGGGACCCAGAGAAGAAAGCTCCCCAACCCGAGTCACACAGCAGCGGGGTCTCCCCTTTCCCCCCACCTCCAGCCACAGTGCCCCCCGGGCTCTGTGGTACCCCCGCGAGTCAGTGGCCCGGCTCTGGACCCTCGGACTTGCCCTTCCTCCTTTCCTCCCACCCTAATGGCCCTTTGTCAGCCATCTTGAGGGGAGGGGGGAAGAGCAGAAGAGGGAAGTCCACCAGGTCCCTGTCTGGGTTCTCGGTACAGCTGTCAACACCCGAAGGAGAAGCCCCATTCTGTTAGCAGGTTTTGACGGCCTCTGCCCTTAAAGGGGCATTGAACTATCGGAAAAAGTACTTCCTAATATATCTTGTACCTGGTGCTTACACTTACATACAGTATTTGTTTACCTACTTATTGTGTGACTCCATGGATTATACTGTGAGGGCAGGGTCTCAGTGTGTCTCAGCACACAGTAGATGCTCAATAAATGTGTTGAATAAATGAAAGAGCAAATGAATCATGACATGATGGCCTACAAGGCCCTATATGAGCTGGGTCCTACCTGCCGTCCCAGGCATCTCCTGTCCTCTCCTGTCCTCTCCCGTCTCACTTCACTCTAACCTTCTCACCTCTTTGCTGTTCCTCAAACACATCAAGCATGTTGCTAGGATATCCTTTGCCCAGATCTCTGCATGGCCAGCTTCTCATCTCAGTTTTCTTTCAAAAGGTCACATTCTGGAGCAGCTTTTTCTGACCACCCCACCTGAACCGTCTCCCCTCTCCTCACTCCTGTTCTATTTCATTCTCTTGGTAGCATTTAGAGCTCTTTGAAATTGTTTTGCATATTTCCTTGTTCACATCTTTCTTTTTCTTGTTTTTCTTGTTTTACAGATACACACACATAAACTACTCCATGAGAGCAGAAACCACATCTGTCTGTTCTGTTCAAACTAAGCTCTATTTCTAGTGCCTACAAGAAGAGTTCAGTACAAGTTTGCTGAGTGAATGAATGAACACGGGTTTCCTGCCTCCTGGGCTCCAGCTCTCCGAATAAAACCACAGCTTTCTCCCTTCATGTCTTACCAGGTATTTGCAAATGAGTAAACGGGAAGTTCTCTGGAAGCTGCAAAAGTTTCTAAACTTACTGGATCTTGTACTTAGGAACCCAGAGAGAGGCTAAGAAGATACGAAAGTGAAATCTGCTCAGCAACCAGGAAAGCCTCATGTGAGTGGCAGGAACTCCGTGGCCTTCTGGCACAAACATCCAAAATTGGGTTCCAGTCAGCTGGTGCAGGAAGAAGAGGATCTCTCAAGAGGGCCTGTGGCTTGTCCCCACCATCTGGGGTATGTCTTCAGAGGAAAGATAATACATATGGTGGACCTGTGGGGAGAGCTGCTGGGTCTCTGTTTTCTGATACATAAGCTAAGACCTCCCATGTGGCAAAGGATGTCTGTCAACCACCAAGAATGCCTGGGAGGTGTAGTTAAGATGCCAAAGAGTTGGGTTTTCTGGAACATGGCAGACATTTCTGGGGCCAGCAAACCACCTAACTCCAGGGAGGAAAAATACACAGTCTGAAAAAGCAAGTGGTCTCTGTCCTCATTTGGGAAGCAGAGTGAATACCAGAAGAAGGGGGTGAAAGAAAAAAGTGGCATGTTTCCCTAGGGCACAGAACTTCATAGTTAGCAAAGTTCATTGGTCATATTCCTCACCTCATTTGAGCCTCATATCCACTCCATGAGGAGTCAGGGCAAGGAGAATTGGGGGCCCCACTTCCGATGAGGGGACTGAGGCCCAGAGAAGGACTTGTGGGAAGTGAGTCAGCCATGTAGCCTGACCTTGGCTGAGCACCTGCTATGTGGCAGGTATCTGGCTAGGATTTCAGACAGGAAGGTCCAAAGCTTACATACTGGTTGGGGATTGTCAGGAAAAAAACATAAATGAACAAACAAGAGAATGTCAGGTGTGAATAAATCTGGGAAGATGATAAAATGGAGACTGGAATGACCTAGCTAGGGGGAGACCCAGGTCAGGATCCAGCTTGGCATGTGGGAGGGACAGCCACTGTGGCCAGAGCACAGGGAGTGATCAGGGAAGAAATGTGAGAGGGGCCAGGTCTTGTGGAACCTGGTAAGCCGTGGTGGGAATGTCACAATTTGAGCCATGATCTGAATCAGATGTTTAAAACAGACGGGAGTCAGGAGATTGATGGGGAGGAGGCTGGTGTCTGATCTGAAAGACTGATGGTGGCCTGGACTACGGTGGGAACAGAGGAGGTGGAGAGAAGTGACTGGATTTGGGGTAGATTTTAGAGGTTGAGCTACATGGTACTGATACCTCCAGGGGGTAAAGGGAAGAGTGGCATCAAGGATGACCCCTGGGATTTTAGCCTGAGCACCTGGGCAATGCATGATGTGTTTATCTAAATGAGGAAGGCTTGCAGAATGTGGATTTGAAGGGGAGCACAGTGGGTCTGCCAGCGTGGGCTGGGTTGGCACCCAGCTCGCCCAACTCTCTGTCCAGTGCTCTTCTCACTGGGTGGTAGGGCATGCCATATACATCTCCCACACCACACCCTCTTCTCTAGCATCCATTCTCAGAGGGGCTGACTTCATGTCCAGGATGGGACCTTTCATCAGATACTGTGGTTTGAATCGGGCCTCTGAGATCATGTGAATCTGAGAAATCAATTGTGTGGTCTCTCTGAACCTCAGTTTCCTCAGCCACAGAGAGAGAAGACTTCAAGGGATTGTTACTGGGGCCATTGAATGAATTTATTTTTATTGATTTATGTATTTATTTATTTATTTATATTGGCATATAGTTGGTTTACAATGTTGTGTTAGTTTCTGGTGTTGAATGAATGTAAATGAACACATTGATGCTGGATTATCCAGTTAGACAGATGAAATTCTGGCCCCCAAAGAAATATTTTTGAGAAAGATTTTGCTTTTTATTTCCCCACACCCCCAAGATTTTGCTTTTTGATGTTTTTTAAAACATATCAATTTTACTACACAACACACAAACTTTTGTTTCTAGATCAATTTTGGATTTTCCTCTGGTCGTGCACAGGTGCAAAAGTGTTTAGAAATTTATGATAACAGATCACAAGGGGGAAGAGTATAGATTAGTGCTGAGCCTGCGTGAAGTCCCGGGTTCAATCCCATAAATAAATAAATAAATAAATAAATAAATAAATAAATAAATAAATAAATAAATAAATAAATAGATAGATAGATAGATAGATAGATAGATAGATAGATAGATAGATAGATAGACAGACAGACAGACAGACAAATAAACAAATAAAAAACCTAATTACCCCCAGTCACCAAAAAACCCCCAGCATAACAACAGTAAAAAAGCAAAAAAAGCATTAAAAAACAGATCACAATCACTATAATCATGATAGCAATCAATATTTATTAAGGAAACAACAAAAATCCTGTGATTAAAGGACATTTGTTTTGTCATCAAAAAAAGATAGAAGAGAATATTCTTGCTCTTAGGAAATAAACACTAAAGTATTGAGGAAGGCATAAAGGTGCACAATGTCACCAATTTGCCCTTAAATGTTTCAGAAACAATATGCATATATATGGGAGAGGGAGAATGTAAAGCAAATGAGGCAAAAATGTAAACAAATGGAGAATCTAGTTAAAAAGACATTCAGGAATTCCTTGTGCTAGTCTTACAACTCTTCTATAAATTAGAGATTATCTCAGAAAAAAAAAAGATGCCTCCCCTCAAAAAATTTACCTTAAAAAGAAAAAACACATACACGCATATATCCTTGATTCCCTCATGCTAACAAATCAACACATCGGTGGACTTTTACCTATGTTGTGATTAAATATTCTATTTGTGTTGAATTATACTATCATCTTTTCAGCTCTTAGAAGAGCTGCAAGTTTTTAATAACACATGCAAAGTGCTTAGCACAGTGTCCATGCATCTGTATATGGTAGGTGTTTTTACGAGCAAGTGACTTTGTCTCTCTGTGCCTCAGATTCTTTATCTGCAAAATGAAGAAAGTAATAATACCTACTTCATAGGGTTGTTGTGAGTATTATATGAGTTAATACATGTAAGGCATTTTGAACAGTGCATGGCATATGGAAAACAGCATAAAAGTGCTTGTTAAATAAAAATACGTTGTTATTGTAGGGCAGGGCATACCTCAGTGGTAGAGTGCATGCTTAGCATGTAAAAGGTCCTGGGTTCAATCCCTAGTACCTCCATTTAGATGAAATTACATACATACATACATACATACATACATACATACATACATACATACATACATACATAATTATCTCCCCTCCAAAATGAAAAAAAAATTTTTTTAATACATTGTTACTACACTCCTGGCTTTCCCAGCTCACAGTAGGTGCAGAGATGAGCTTCCTCCCTGACTCCTCAGGGTCACATAACCCTGTCTCCTGGGCTCCTGGCTGCTGAGGCCAGCCCAGTTCATCTCTTAAGTCTGAAAGCAGCGTCTAGTATGATGAGCTCCATTTTACAGTTGAGGAAACTGAGGCTCTGCAAGGTGGGGCATTTTGCCTGAGTCACTGCTGGTTGGTGGCAGCTAGGGACCAGACTCCCAGCTCAACCCCCAACTCGCTGTGACCCCCCACTCTGAGTGTGCTATGCTAAGGAGTTTGAGCCTGAGTCTTCTTCCCCTTCTAATTGGAATAATAATAATAATAGTTATGCCTACTTCCCGGAGCGACTGCGGGGATTCGGAGAGCCCTTGTATGTGAAAGAACCCCATTGTAAAGTACTCAGTCTTAATGGCAGTGTCATTAGAGGCCACGTTCATTTGCAAAGTGGGTTCCTCACCTTTCGTTTTCAACAGGAACACCCACACTCCTTTCTGCCCCTGTTGACCATGGAAGGAATTCTTTTCTACTTTTCTAAAACTGAAAATGGGCCATTGAAATAGTTGCTTTAAATATACTTGCCTAGACAAGTACACAGAATCTGGCCAGGAATTATTCTTTAGTTAATATTAAATAAGCGTGTTAGCAGTAGCTATCCGTATCGAGAAAATATGAAGTGCCAGGTACTGAGCTGGGTATTTTACATGTATTACACATTGACCCTTCTAGCAGCCTTATGAAGTGGGAAGGACTGTTATCTACATTTTACACATGGGGAAACCGAGGCTCACAGGTAGAGTTGACTGTCCAAAGGCATACTGCCAGGAAGTGTGCTGAGAGCTGGGATTAAATGCCAAGCTGTGGTCTTAACCATTTTGCTACCCCCTAAAAGGCTTAAGGCGGTGCCTGGTAACCATCTTTAAATATTAGCTATTGTTAGTGTTCTTATCACTGAAGAGGAAGCCTGGGACCTGGAAACTGAGGCCCAGAAGGGAGCTTGCCCAAAGTCACCCAACAAGTCCCTGGTGGCAGAAGGGTGGACTCGAAGTCTCCTTAAGTCCTAGAGCCCTTTGCCCACTGCACAGCCCCATGACTTTCCTTTGCCAGGGAAGGGGAAACCACCCCCATCTTTTGAGCCAGGGAACCTCTATCCCAGGGCTCTGCTCCCAGCATCTCCCATCTCATCCTCCTCTCTTGCCTCCAAAAATGGGAAGTGCCTGGAGTAGGGTTGAGGTTGGGATGGGAAGTGGGGCATACCTTCCCTTTTTGTCATGACAACCCACTCTCTCCATCCCCTGCAAAGGCAGCACAGAAGTTCTTTCCTTGTTGCCCTCACTGAAGAGTCTGCCTTGTGGAGGAGAAATGTGAATATTTCTTGACACTATCAAATTATGTGCCAGGCACTGTGAGAAGAACTCAGGATAAAGTAGAGAACAAAAACAGACTCAGCCCTGGTCCTGGTCCTGCCCTCCTGGAGCTTACAATTGAGTAAGAGAAACAGACATTAATTCAATTTATCTCATGAACAGTTGTGAGATTACAGTTGTGTCAGATGACAAGATGACAAGGACAGGGTATAAGAGGAAGGATTTTCGGTGACAGGGCCTGAGAAAACTCCCTTGGGAAAGCGGTGGCCAAGCAGAGACCTGAGGGGACACAGAGGCTAAGAGGGAAACATGTTTGGGGCAGTGGGACCAACCCTGGCTAATGTCCCAGAGCATAAGGAGCATGGTCCACACAGGAAGCAGGGGAGGCCCACGTGGCTGGAGCACACAGTGGAGAGGGGGACAGAATCTGTGGAGAAGGCGGGGCCAGGTCGTGAGGAACTTAGGAAACAGTCATTGGATGGTTTTCAGCAGGGATGTTAGTAATGTGTTCAGATCTCAGTGAAGCATCTTGTACACTGGATCCATCAGCAAATCAGTTATTCCCTCAAATCAGATCAAAATCTGACCATCACCATTCTTCCATTGCCACCACCTTGGTACAAGCTAATAAGCTAACAATCTACCATCCTCCTTACCCCCTGGAAGCTACACCAGTCTCCTTACTGTGCTCCTGGCTTCCAGACTTGCCCCTCATACTCTCTTCTGATGCAGCCAGAGGGGTCTTTGCAACACTCAGGTCAGACCATGCCATAGCTCTGTTCAAAGCCCTCCCATGACTCCCCATCTCAGAGCAAAAGCCAGAGTCCTTCCAATGGCCCACGAGGGCCCCCAGGATCTTGACCTAACTTCACCTTCTACCATCCTCCCAGCCTCACCACGTCGGCCTCTTGGCTTTTCCTGGAACACACCAAGCATACTCCAACCTCAGGGCCCTTGCACTTACTCTTCCCCTGCCTGGAATTCTTCCCCCAGACAGTTGCATGGTTTATTTCTTTACTTCAGGTCTTTACTCAAATGCCACTTTATAGAGATGCCTTCTCTTAGCGCCCTATTAAATGAGCAAACCTCCACCTACCATCATCCAAACTGCTATGTATTCGCTTACCCATTATTACCTGTATCCCTGACAAGAACGTAAGCTCCACAAGGGACAGCTTATTTATCCGTTTTGACCACTGCTATATTTTGTTCCTGGTGCACCTAGAACAGGGCCTAGCTCATAGCTGGTGCTCAGGAAATATTTGTTGGTGAGTCAGGAATATGGGTTTGGGACTTACCTCTAGCACGTCTTCTCCAAGGCTTGGATTCCTCCCTTAAAAGGGGTCTCCCAATGCTTTCCTCAATGTGAAAAATTAGATGACACAGGAAATGCATGTTATAGAGTGCCATCCAGATGTCAATGGTGAAAAGGTCCTGTGGCTTAGACACTGGCTTCTGATGCCTGTGTGACCTCGAGCAGGTCACTCATGTTCCCTAGACCTGCTACCTCTGCTTCAGAAGTTAATTGAGGGTTAAACAAGAAGCCATACAGGAAGTGTTTAACACAGTGCCTGATATGTAGTAATAATAACAACTGTCGCTGTTGTTGAGGGACTGGACAAAGGATTCTACTTCCTGGATTTGCTCTGTCTCTGGACCCTGCCTCTCTGGTTTTGGGATAAACATAGAGGGGACAGATGCCCCTTGTCCAGACCTGTCCTTATCTCTTCTGGGCAGTTTCTCTCCCTCGAAGCTTCAGGAAGTCCATATACACAGCAGATAACCCTGCCTGCAGGCTGGGCTTTGGAAAGTGACTGTTGAGTTGTGCTGACCTGGGGAGTGGTGGGAGAAGGCAGGGTGATGTGCCCAAGACCCCAGGGCTTTCCCCCTTGATTGTTTTGTTCATATGATCAAGGCCTGACAATTCTGCTTAACTTCCATTCATCTCACAGGTCTCCACGCCTGGCTTCCCCTACCCACCCCCAATGGAACCTGCTCACCAGCCCCCATCTCCTTCCTAGCATTTATCCCTTCCTCATGTCTTTGAGAGATACTTCAAATACAGTGTGTTGCCTGCATTAGCCTGGGAGCTGCACAGGGTGAGGCAGTAGTCTGTCGTGTTCACTGCTGGGTCCCCAGCACCAAGCCCAGGGCCTGGCACACATCAGGTGCTCGTAAGTCTCTGCTGCCTGAAGGAATGGATGGACTTCTCCAGCTTTCAGATAATAAAAATGGTCAAGAAGAGAAAGTTCTCAGGGTAGCTCCTCCCAGGTTACACCCAGGTTGTGTTCACAACACCGAGCAGTAATTTGCATTGCAGTCCTAAACTGGGGCCCAGCCAGGCATTCACTTTATAATCATCCTGGGGAGAAAAACAAAGCAGACAATAGAGATCCAAGCCCTCATTTTCTCAGGCAGAGAATCCTACCTTGAATTTGAAATAAGGGGTGAGAGTCCCAAAAGGCAGAGGCATTATCACCCCCACCCTCAAAACTAGGAACTGCCAAAAGGCCCTTTAAAAAGCAAATTTCTAGAGGGGACAGTGTAAATGTCCCTTGAAGCTTAGGCCAACAATCTGAAACAAGCTTAAACTTTATCCCGGGAATTCCACTTCTCAAATTTGTCTCAAGGGAAAATCTTGAGATTTGGAGAAATATTTTTGAACAGACAAGCAAGTACGTCATCACATCCTATACAGAAACCAGAGACTTGGAACTGTCCTAGAAGTCTAACAATAGAGGAGTGTTTACATTAATTTACATGTACAAGGTTAAAAAATGAAAAGTAGAATTGACTTCCAGCAAGCTCAGAGCCAATTTGAAAACTAATCAGTAACCTCTCTGCTGCCTCATGTGTTGGTAAATTTGCATCCTACCTGGTCCTGATTTACTATCTTTCTTTCTTTTTTTGTTTAATCTTCCTATTTTAAGTGTCTCATTTCCTCTGACCTTTAACTGCCTCCCAACAGGGGAGTTTTTGTCTAGTTCACTGCTCTGTCCCAGCACCTAGCACTATGCTGGGCACGTAGGTGTTCAATATAGACTTGTCCTATGAATGGACAAATGTATCTACACAGCTGACTTCAAGTCTTCTTGGGCAATTTGGCAACTCCTACCCAAATGAAAGGTACGGACCCAGCAATTCCATTCTAAGACCTCAAAACTCCATTCAAAAGAATGCAGATATCAGTATATGTAGGAATGCTCCCTCAAAGATTGTAATAGTGCAAATATGGGAAAACCCTAAGTGTCCACGAATAGGGGCCTGGTTAAGTCAGGTAGGAGTCATCCAGACGATGAAACACTATGCAGCTGTAAAAAAGAAATAGCAAATCTGTAATTGCTGATGTGGAGAGAGCTCCAAGATATACTGCTAGAAGGCAAGAATGCTGAATAGTGAAAAAGTGTATAGATGAGTGCATGGTTCAAAAAAAGTAATAATAACATGGAGAAAGAAGTCTAATAGGCCATTTCTGAGTGATCCTGAGAGCACATTTGGGAGGTTCCAACCTCAGTCCTGGCTCTAACCAGCAAGTGACCTTGAATAGTACCTTTCCTCTCTAAGCCCATCCCCACTTCTACAAAAAAACAAGGGTAAGAGATATGACCTCCTGGTGAGGCTACTGAGAGGATTAAGGGGGGGGGGGAATGCATATAAATGCCAGACCTCTCTCCCAGAGTTCACAAAGACATATTAGTTAAAATAGAAAATAATTTTTCTTGTGACAGGATGGGAACAAAGATCATTTAACTTTTCTCTTAGCCCCTTTCAAACTTATTCTGTAAATAAATTGAAATTTACAAAAGAATTGCAAGAATAATACAAAGAATACCTGTATATTCTTTACCCAGAGTCACCAATTGTTAACTTTTGCCATATTTGCACTACCCCTCCTCATTTCTTTCCTTTTTGTTTTGTTTGTTTGTTTTGTTTTGGGGGGAGGTGATGAGGTTTATTATTTATTTCTGGAGGAGGTATTGGGGATTGAACCCACGACCTCATGCATGCCAAGCATGCACCCTACTCATTTCTTTCCTGAACCATTTTATACCCCTTTACGTTAAATACATTCAGTTTGTATTTCTTAAGAACAAAGATATTCTCTCTCTCTTTTTTGATTATGCATTCAGTTTATTGAAGTATAGTCAGTTTATAATGTGCCAATTTCTGGTGCACAGCATAATGTTTTAGTCATATGTATACATATTCCTTTTCATATTCTTTTCATTTCATATTCATATTCTTTTTCATTATAGGTTACTATAAGATAGTGAATATAGTTCCCTGTGCTATACAGTATAAACTTGTTGTTTATCTATTTTATATATAGTAGTTAGTATCTGCAAATCTCAAACTCCCAATTTATCCCTTACCACCCCCTTCCTCTCCTGATAACCATAAGTTTGTTCTCTATGCAAAGACATTCTCTTGCGTAATCAAGTACAATTATCAAATTCAGGAAATTAAACATTGATATAATATTATTATTTAATCTAAAGTTGTGTTCGGTGGGAGGGTATAGCTCAGTTGTAGAGCACATGCTTAGCAAGCACAAGGTCCTGGGTTCAATCCCCAGTACCTCCTTCATTAAGTAAGTAAATAAATAAACCTAATTACCTCTCCCCGCAAAAATAAATAAAATAAATAAATAATAAAGTTGTGTTCAAATTTCATCAGTTGTCCCAATAATGTCTTTTTTTAAGGCAGGGGGAGGTAATTAGGTTTATTTATTTGTTTTCAACAGAGGTACTGGGGATTGAACCCAGGACCTCATACATGCTAAGCACACACTCTACCACTGACCTATACCCGCCCTCCACAATAATGTCTTTTTCTTAAAATGTGGTAAGAAATGAAACAAACACATCACATAAAATTTACCATTTTAGCCATTTCCAAGTGTACTAATCAGCAGTATTAAGTATATTCACATCTTGTACCAATAGTATCTTTGTCTGCAGTTGTTTACCTCCATCCAGTATCACACATAGCATTTCTGTAGCTACCTTTTTTTTTTTTTTAGTGTCTTTTAATCTGGAAAAACTCCCCAGCCTTCCTTTATTGACGACTTTCATGACATAGGTGTTTTGAAGAGTCTAGACTAACTGTAATTTTGTGGGGTTTTTGTTATGTGTTTTATAATTAAAGGAGTTAACAGTGAAGGCATGATGAGGATAATAATAAATGGGAACATGAAAGTATCCATAATATTGTTTTCCCTAGCTTTTGGTAGAAAGAGGACCTGGAGTTTGTCCCTCTTGTTAAAATGCAGGATCCCTGGGGTGGTGGAGAGGTTCTGTATCGCCACTGTATCAATGTCTATACCTGGTTGCGAGACTGCGCCCTGGCTTTGCAAGATGGGATCTGTGCATGGGGAGAAACTGGGGAAAGGGTACAGGGGTCTCTCTGTATGACTTCTTACAACTGTATGTGAATCTACAATTATCTCAGAGTAAAAGGTTTAATTTTTTTTAAAAAATGCCCTTTGGCATTTCAGAGCCTGAAGTGTCAACCATTCTCCTAGGGAGATCCTAGCCCCTTGGTGAAGTTCCCAGCGGGAATCCTCCTGCCTGAGAAAGGACTTCTTAATGAACTCCTTTCACTTGCAGGGGTGGGGGGAGGGGGTCTCCTTTGCCCTCCGCAGGGACATTTTAAAGTGAATGAAGGGAGCTAGGTCCCTCATTAAGGCTGAAATAGGAGCTGCTGGGGCGGTGGTTCTCTAGAAGGAGGCCTGGCCCCAGGTCTGCATTTCCTGCTACAAAGTTATCTCATTAGCAGTAATCACCCGCTCCTTTCTAGTCAAGAGTGGATTGTGAAGGAGAACGTTGGAAAAATAATTTTTATCTATTGTCTTTGTTAATTGCCAAGTTCTTAATAAAACTGAAAAACTGTGAAGACCTGAAAAGGCAACCAATGGGGATAAGTTATGGGTATTATTATATTCTCACTCAGTAGAATACTATGCTGCATTTTATGATGATGTTTTTGTAGCATTTATCAATGAAATCGAGAATGCTATTTTCTGAGATTTTTAAGTTTCTCTTAGAAGATCTGGGATTCCTGGGCTGAGGGATGTGGGTTAGAGAGCAGTGTTCTCATCAGGGAAATGAACCTGCCACCAGGTCCCTGTTCAGGCTGAAATGCTAATTCAGGGTGTTCTCAGACCGATCAAGTTCTTGTCTCTCCCTACCTTGAAGCTTTGTCATCCTAGTGCTATTCTGAACCCTGAAAGTCTGAGCGAAATATCCCTTGACCCTTCTAGAAATTTCTCCCACAGAAATAAACAGATGTGGAAAATAAATTGTGTACAGGGATGCTTATTGCCATGTCCTTTTTTTTTTTATAAGATTGAAAAACTGGAATAAAATTAAGAGTAAGCATTTACTGAGCACTTACCATGAGCCATTTGCTGTGCTAAGTGTTTTACAAGCATTGTCTCATTTCATATTTCCAAGTAAGTTCTACTATTGTCTCCATTTTTACAAATGAAAAAAGAAATGGAAGCACAGAAAGGTTAGTAATTTGCCCGAGAAAAAATAATTATTAAGTGGAGGAGACAGATGTGTAAATGACAGCAAAACACAATGTGATCAACATTAAAATAGAAATAATATGAGCGACAATAGTTAGACAATGCAAAGTATTGACATTATACACAGTGTGCATTTGGGTGCTTAAAATAAAGCCCAGCATGTGGTAGGCATTTTAAAATGGTGATTATTTATACCTCAAACTTGAATATGATCATGAACCACCTGGGGATTTTGTTAAAATGCTGAATCAGCAGGTGTAAGGTAGGTCTGAGAGTCTGCTTTTCCAACAAGCTCTAGGATAATGTCCATGCTGCCGGTCTAAGGACCACACTTTGAGTAGCAGAGATTGAAGAGCTTGGCAAAGTGGGAGAGTCCCTGAATATGCAAAAACCAAACAAATCATAGAATTACCCAAAGACCTGTGACGTGGGAGAAGACTGGAAAACAACACAGTTACTGTCTTACTGCAGTGATGGGCAGCAATTTCAAGTGAATTTCTTTCCCTTTCTCTATTTTCTGTCACATTCAATTCCACAAATATTTATAGTAGAGTACTTCAGCACCAGTCACTGTGGGAGCAGAAATGAAGGAAATCCAGTGGTTTCCTCAAGGTCGTTTAAAAAAAAAAGTTAAAAATAACTTACAGAAATACACTTGAAATGGGTGAATTTCCTTGTATATAAATTATACCTGAAAAAAGCTGATTTACTACTTAAAGATATGAATAAATATAATGCCCTGACAGGGATCTTTTTTAATAGGTTAAAACTATTTTAAAATAAAAATTCCTGGACGGTGAGTCAGGGGGTCTGAGTTCAGTTCCTGTCTGTCAGTAACCTGAAGGTTTATTCTCTCCCAGGTACCTTGGACTTGGACAGGTGCCTTGTATACATTCTCAAAGCACTTTGTACTTCTTGGCATCGGTTAATAATTTCACACACACGTGACTTTCACATGTGTGTCTACCTACCTGACTAAACTCTGACTTCTCCCAGGCCAGGCACTGTATCTGGCTTTGTCACTGTGGTGTCTCAGCACTTGTCAGGTCATCTGCCCCACAGGAGGCACTCAGTGTTATCTATTTAATGAATGCATGAATGAAGCAGTGACTAAAGGGTCTACCTCTGGATAGAAGACATTTTGTTCATACCATTCCAGAAGGGAATTTTAGGGAAGGGTAGAGAAAAAAACCTGGTGGGGAAAGCCAGCCAATCGTCCCCACACTCCTCCACCTGGGTTTCTATCCTCAAGGCTTGGCTCAGGGGTAGGTGCTTTTGGCGTGGGGGTCTGGTCCTAGATTCCAGGGAGCATGCCTTGGTTTTCTCGTCTGTCCAATAGGGAACAGCGTAATACTTACCTAGGGCTGCAAGGTTATCCTTGGGAAGACAGCATGGGGTTTCAAGGGCTGCAGTGATTATCCCTGTCTCAATAATCTCCCCTCCCCAACCTGACCACCTTCCTCCTTGGCACTATCACAGTCCTTTGCACTTCTTTGCGTCCGTTTCCTCCATGCCAGAGTTTCTCAAAGTGTGGTCTTTGGGAAATTGTTGGAAATGCAAATTCTCAGGTTCCATCCCAGGCCTTTCTAATCAGATACTCTGGGGGTGGGGCCCAGCAACTGGCCTTACAGCCAGCTCTCCAGATGATGCTGATGCAAGCCCAAGTTTGAGATTTTATTTCTCTGCTCTTACCCAAGCTCTCCTAGAAACACCTGGCCTGCCTGTTCACTTTTCTACCCCCAGTGCCTGGCATCTAGGAGGCAGGCAATAAATATCTGCTGAATGCATAACAACTATGAGAATGATACCAGCTAGCCATTGACTGAGGCCCTTCTGTGTCCCAGGCTACCTTCTAAACATTTTAGGAAGGTTAGGTCATTAAGGCTCCACCTAGGGATCATTTTACGGATAGTGAAGCAGGCTCAGAGAGGCCAAGCTCTGTGCCCAGGGGTTACCCAGCGGGAGATGCCGCAGGGAATCCCTCGTTTGAGGGCTGTGCTGCCCTGGGCCCTCGGCTGGCCCCGGCAGCCGCGGGTATCCTGGGCTCTGCGAGGGCTCCCCGCCCCCGACCCGGGACCGGCCCGGGAGCAGCGCGGCGGCGGCGGCAGCAGCGGCGGCGGGCGGCGCGTGGCGAAAGTGCGGCTGCGGAAGCGCGGCGAGGCCGGCCGGCGGCGCGAAGGAGGAAGTCGGGGGAGGCGCGGGAGCTGCGGGGCCTGCGGGGCCGGCCGGACGCCATGGGCCGCCTGCACTGCACGCAGGACCCCGTGCCCGAGGCCGTGGGCGGCGACATGCAGCAGCTGAACCAGCTGGGCGCGCAGGTGGGCCGGAGGCCGCGGCGCGGGGGCTGCGGGGCGGGGGCCGAGCGCGGGCCCTGGGGAGGGGAGGGCGGGTTAGGCCGCGGGCAGCCCGGGGTGCCTGGTGGCCGTCGGGGGTTCAGGGAGGGGCCAAGGGCCGTTGCGTCTGAGGCGAGTTTAGGGGCGGAGGGATCTCGGGAGGCCTAAGGCCAAGTTGAGGTGTGCCAGGGGGATCTCGGAGACCCAGATATGGGACTGGGGGACTGGTGGGGGTCCTGGGAACCAGGAGAGTTTGCAGGGCCCTGGAAGAGGGACTAAAGGGGAGCCTTGATGAGGCAGAAGGGAGTTTGGAGAACTGAAGTAACGGACAAAGGGCGTTGGGAGGCTGAGGGAGTTTGGGGGACCCGTGGAATTCGGTGTGCCAGGCGAGGGCCTGAGACGTTTAGTAGGGGGGCTGAGAGGACTTGGGGAGACTGAGGAGGGTCTTAGCATCCCGAGGGGGCCGAAGGGAGCTTGGAGTCAGGGCAGGTCCTCTGGGGGTGGGACGTCAGAGTAGGTAATGGCCAGGCCATAGTGGGATCCTCCTCATCTCCACCCCCAACCCCCAATTAAGGTAGCTACTGGTGGTCCCCCGAAAAGAAGCCATGCACCCTGCACAGCAGAGGGTAGTGGAGCTGGCAAAGCCTTTTCCTCCCTATTCAGGCTGCAGGTGCCAGCCAGTCACCTTGAAGGCGTCCTGCTCCTGGGCCAGTTGGGATGCTCTTTTCATACCACCAAGGCAGCCGAAATAAGCGAGTTAAAATGACACTTCTCACCATCACTGCAAATGTGCATCTGTTTCCCCCACTGGGTTGTAACTTCCAGGGAGGTGGGGCCCCTCTCTTTCACCTCAGCATCCTCACAACTTACTGTTTTCTCATGAAGTAACACTAGTTATAATGCCAGTCATGTTCTAAGGCTGCAGTGTCCAGTAGAAATAAATTGCAAGCCACAGGTCTACTTTTACATTTTCTAGAAACCACATTTAAAAATGAAAAAGAAACAGGAAATGAATTTACTGTGTTTTCTTTAATCCATTATATCAAAATATTATCATTTCAACATGTAAGCCCTATAAAAAATATCAATGAGATATTTTCATTTTTTGGTACTAAGTTTTTGGGGGTGGTGGTTAGTAATTAGATTTATTTATTTGTTTGTTTATTTTGGTGGAGGTACTGGGGATTGAACCCAGGATGTGCATTCTAAGCATGCAGTCTACCACTGAGCTATACCCTTCCCCCCTGGTACTAAGTTTTCTGATTTTAGTGTGTTTTGCATTTATAGCACATCTCAGATTAGCCTTTTTCAAGTGCTCAGTAGCCACCTGTGGCTAGCGGCCCCTGTACTGGACAGCACAGTTCTAAGTGCTTTTATATGTATTAAATCCCTAAGTCCTTGCAACCACCCTAGGAGTCACGTACTATTACCATAAAAAAACTGGGACAGGGAAATAAATTGACCTGTTTAAGGTCAGGCAGCCAGGAAGTGGTGAAGCCAGGAATTCTGAACCGGACGCCTGACTTAAGATCCTGGGGAATTAAACATACTAGAGTAGAGCTTTGTAGATGATCTCCCCAGCCAGGTAGTTTAGCCTTTACTTGTTTATGTATTGGAGTTTTCTGGAAGACTTCCATTTGGAGAATTAAAAAATTCTGCTGCTAAAAGAATTTTTTAAGCTCCTGTATTATGTGATCCCTAAAGTTATCTTGAATTTGGTATTCCTGGAAAATATAATCCACTTGTTTGAAGAGCAGAACTTGACTCATTTTCTAGCCTTGAGACATACTCTAAACCTTTACCTTTGTTTTTTTTGTTGTTGTTTCTTTTGGGGGGGTGATTAGGTTTGTTTGTTTATTCATTCATTCATTCATTCATTCATTCATTTATTAATGGAAGTACTGGGGGTTGAACCCAGGACCTCCTGCATGCTTGGCATGCACACTACCACTAAGCTATAACCTACCCCCCACCTTTGTTTTTAATACAGAAAACCTTTTTCCTGATGAGTAACTTACCAGAGTCATTTGGGCCATTTCTCCCCCATCTTTTAGGTGATCAAACTTCTCTGAGTACCCACTCTATTAGCTGAACTTACTTTGAAGTCTGAGGTCTAGGCCTTACTGTATTAATGTTAATATCACCATTTTTGCTTATTTAGTGGGTATTTATCTGAATGCCTACTATGCACAAAACAGCCACTTAACCCAGGGAGGTTACAAAAGCTTGCTAAATGAAGCCTTTTGTGGTAGGGAAGTTGTGATCTGCTCAGGAGGTTCAGAAAATGGAGACACAGTCCAGTACTAAGTGGATCTGCATGTGCTCTCTGATGCCTGTGGTCAGTCCTAAATAAAGTGGAGCCTTGAGAGTAGGGAGGATTAAGAAATAATCATTTTTAGAATGGTTATGAGAGGGGAAATTCAGAAAAATATAAAGAAGGAAACAAATGGTCTACATGCAGTCCTCTCACCTAGCTGTAAATGAAGGCAACACACACAGAATATTCAAACAGTATTCAAAGGTATGAAATTAAAATATCTATTTCTCTTGTCCCCAGAAATCATCATTTTAATAGCTTCCTGTGTAACTTTATAGAAAAAAAAAGTCTACATCTGCTACCATGTATGTGGGTATCCTTTAAAAACTTTTTTACCCCAAAGGGATTGTGTAATATTCCTTGAAATGGATCTACCATAATTTAACCAGTCCCCTATTAATAGACACTTAAGTTGCTTTCAGTTGTTTGCTTTTGTGAACAATACTGTCAACAAATTGTATTGTGAAATGTGTCTGGGTTTATAGATTTTTGGAACATCTCTGAAGGGTATACTTTTTGCAGTGGAATTACTAGGTCAAGGGGTATGATCATTTAAAAAATTAGATAGATTGCCAAATTGCCGTCCAAAAAGTTTGCCCCAGTTTATCCTCTCAACAGTATGCAAGCATGTCTGATTCCTTGTATTTTCACCAGCACTGGTGCCATCAGATTTTTAGCTTTTTTAGATCTGATAAGTGAAAAGTGGTATCTCCTTGTTTTGTTGATTTGTATTTCTCATCTGGAATGATCTTGAGCATCTTTTCATACATTTAACTGATGAGACTTATTAAGATTTTGATTTCCTGGGTAGTCCTGAGCAGGTGAGCTCAGCATTCCAGGGAGAGATAGCTATGCAGGTACAAAGGCAAAGAATGGGGAAGGTGCTTAGGGAAGATTTATTCAACAAATACTTACTGTGCACTTACAATGATTAAGGTGCTGTGACCATACAAAGCCGTAGGAGGAACCTTCTCTGTTAAGACAGGTTTGTGTTCCTTATCAAGATTGAACATTCTAAGTGCCCCCAGGTGAGGTTCCAAGAGGGAGCCTCAGAAGTTAAGAATCTGGGTAGGTCCCTTTCTCGTTGGGAGTGTCATGATATCTTGGCAGGGCTTTGAAGGATAAGGAGGGTTTGGAAAAGTGGAGATAGGGATGGGGGTCGTAACAGCCTACAGACCAGGTTAGCTCGAGCCCTGTCTTGGGAGAAGTAGGGGGATGAGACTACACAAGGAGCTTGAGCCTGAGTGTTCGGACTGAGGCCTGGAAACAGAAAAGTAGCTGGAGGCCTTCCAGCTGCCCCATTTTTTTAAAGGCCCTAGGTGGCATAAGAAACAGTTGGCCAGAGACCTGACAGTTCCACAGGTTTGCAGCAAAAAATAAAAATGTAAAGAAATAGAGGAAAATTCAGTTTGAGGGCACATTCTCAAGCCACTCTGGACTGTTCTTGTTTTTACTTTATCAGCGGTTGTGCAGGGCTAAAACCCAGTATCATATACTGCAGAAAGACAGTCCCTGGGTCAGCATTGGTTAAAGTGTTTCCGTGGAATATACATGAAGTTTTGAGAAAGCCGACACTTCTGTGCCATTGGTTGGTGGGAGTATAACTCCATGAAACTTCTTTGCAAGGCAATTTGACAACATTTTCTCAGAGTTTAGAATGCATATGTCCTAGAGAACAAACTAGTGGTTGCCAGTGGGAAGAGGGAAGGGAGGAGGGGCACAATAGGGGTAGGGGACCAAGAGGTAGCAACTGCTATGTATAAAATATATAAGCTTCAAGGATATATTGTCCAACACAGGGGATATAGCCAATATTTTATAATGTCTATAAATGGAATATAGCCTGTACAAATTGTGAATCACTGTGTTGTGCACCTGAAACATATGTTATACGTCAACTATACCTCAATTTTTGAAAATGCATATATTCTTTGACCTAAGATACATTTTAAGAATATATTTTATAGACATACATGTCACAGAGAAATATGTGGGAGGATGTTCACTGCAGCCTTGTTTGTAATCACACCAACAAAAACATACACAGACACTAATGTTCATCTCTAGGGAGCTAAATGATGCTAAGTCTGGAACAGTTGAATGCCATGCAGTTGTTACAGGAACTGGGTAGATTTAGATCTGCTGACGTGATTGGTCGCTAAGATATAATTGAATGAAAAAAAGGCAAGGTGCAGGGAGTGGGTTCAGTATGATCCCATTTGTATTAAAAAGAAATTAAATGAAAATAAAATTGAGGGGAAGACCACAGAGGTACTAGCAGTAACTACCTGTGCAGGGTGGGACTCAGGGCAGAGGAGGTGGGCCGGGAGAGAGCAAGACTTTTTTTCTTAGTTTTTTGTAGGGGACAGTAATTAGGTTAATTTATTTGTTTTTAGAGGCAGTACTGAGGATTGAACCCAGGACCTTGTGCATGCTAAGCATGTGCTCTACCACTTGAGCTATACCCTCCTCCCAAGACATTTTATATTCCTTTAAGGTAGCTGAGTCTTTAAAAAACTTTGCATGTATATTACTTTTATATTTTCAAAGGCTAGTTATATTTTAAAATAGAATACGTTTTAGAATAAATTACCACAGAGTCTTGCCAGGGGATCACGTGGAGTTTGGTGTGTCATGGTCAAAGGGGCAGGTGCGTTTGCAGTCATATTATTCGTACAGCTTTAGGGACTTTGAGCTGAAATACCTGCCTGTAATTTTTTTTTTTCTTTTTTAATGTTGTATTGCTTTAGGAAGGTAGAGCAAATGGTTTAGTGACTTTAATTACGGCTATGGTAATTGCTGCCATATATTTAGCCTCTAGCCTTGCACTGAACTGGAGGCATTTCATGTGCCAATACAATTAGTACCATTCTGGAAGCTATGTATTATTACCTTTGTTTTCCCTATGGGGACTGAGACAGAGAGAGGCTAAGTGACTTGCCCAGGGTCACGTGGGTGCTCAGTAGCAAAACATTGATTCACATCTGGGTCTTCTAAACTCTTGTGTCTTGGTTTCCCCCATGATGCCACATAAATGGTGCCCACTGGGAGGTGACATGAGAAAGAAATATGTGTCTCAGCATGCTGGGGCTGCTGTAACAAAGTACCATAGACTGAGGGCTTGAGCAATAGACATTTATTTCTCATAGTTGTGGAGGCTGGGAAGTCCAAGCTCAAAGTGCCAATGAGTTGAGTTCCTGGCTAGAGTGCTCTTCCTGGCTCACCTCCTCGCTGTGTCCTCATGACATGTGCCTCACCGAGAGCGAGCTCTGGGGGTGTCTTCCTCTGCTTACTTACAAGGGCACCAGCCCTATCGGGTTAGGGCCCCACCCTTATGACCTCATTTAACCTTTGTCACTTCCTCACAGGTCCTCTCTCCAAATTCAGAAGTATTGGGGGTTAGGACTGCAGATGAATTTTAGGAAAACACAGATAACTCAGTTCTTAACACTATAGTACTGGTAAAGAGACTAACATGCACAAAAGAATAAAAGACAGTTCTAAGACAGAGTATAATAACATGTTACACTTTACTGCTTTGTCATGTACACAACAAGATGTTTATTGTGGGGAAAAAAAACCCAGCAAACACAGATAGACAAAACAGAAGAAAATAAAAATCACCCAAAATCCTGCCACACGAAGTCACCGCTTTAAAAAGCAAGGTGGAGAAAAAGTTCATGCAATATGTTACCATTTGTGAGAAATTATTTGTTTGGATTGATGTATGTTTGAATAATAAATATGAGGAAGTATAAACAAAAAGACAAAAGAAAAAGAGGTAACTGCTGTTAATGTTCCAGTGATTTTCCCTTTCAGGTCTTGAGTGTGTGCATTGTGAAATGGTCACCACCCTAAGTCTAGTAATCATCTGTCACCATACAGACTTATTGCAATATTATTGACTGTATTCCTTCTGCTGTACATTACATCTCCATGGCTAATGTATAACTGGAAGTTTGTACCTCTTAATCCCCTTAGCCTATTTCTTCCCCCACCCTCTCCCCCTACCCGTTTGTTCTCTATATCTATGAGTCAGTTTTTGTTTTGTTTTGTTTTTGTTTTTCGTATTTCACATATAAGTGAGAGCATATGGTACTTGTCTTTCTCTGACTTATATCACCAAGCATAATACCCTCTAGATCCATACATGGTATTGCCAGTGGCAAGATTTCATTCTTTTTATGGCTAAGTAACATTCCATTGTATATATACACCACATCTTCTTTATCCATTCATCTGTCGATGGACACATAGGTTGCTTCCATATCTTGGCAATTATAAATAATGCTGCAGTGAACATTCTTTTCACATTATGAATATTTGTAACTTCAAGATAATCAAAACAGGTGCCAACACCTGTGTGTTCTTCTCTTTCAAAGGCTGTAGTTGGATGGGATGTGGGAACACTAACCCAGGAGTAGAATTTTACTGATGTTCTGTGTTATTCTCTTCACAGCAGTTTTCAGCCCTGACAGAAGTGCTCTTCCACTTCCTAACTGAACCAAAAGAGGTAAAGTATCTTGTGAGAAAGAGAGTTCCCGAGTCTGGGTCTCCAGTCCTGAGATGCTTAGAAAGTGAAGTCCTGGTTTGTGCTGTTCCCTCTCTGCAGGTGGAAAAGTTTCTGGCTCAGCTCTCTGAATTTGCCGCCACCAATCAGATCAGTCTCGGTCCCCTCAGAAGCATCGTTAAGAGCCTCCTTCTGGTTCCAAATGGTGAGTAGCCTCTCCCAGCAGCTGAGGCCAGAGATATTACTTGAACATCCCGTCAATCCACAGAGTTGGCAAGCGTGCTCTGGGCACTGATCCAGAGCATTCGGTAGTGAGCCCGACATGGGCGGGTCTCACAGTCTAGGGAGGGAAGCCAGGTAAACAGACAACCGTGGTAGAGTATGACCGAGGTGCAGCTCAAAGCGCAGTCTGCATCCTGGCTTCCAACCCCAGACTTACCCGGTCCTCTACATGATAGGTACAGAAGTTGAGAGTAAGCATTTAGAAACTTCTATAGCAATTTGACAAAGTCTCTTGAATCTACTAACTTTTAAAAATGGAACTTGTATTGTTTTTAATGTAGTAAAATAGACATAATATAAAATTGACCTTGGGGAGGTTATAACTCAAGTGGTAGAGCACATGCTTAGCATGTACGAGGTCCTGGGTTCAATCCTCCAAGTACCACCTCTAAGCATAAATGAATAAACCTAGTTACCCCCCCCAAAAGAATAAAAATTAATAAATTTTTTAAAATCATGGTTAATATTAAAAATAAATTTTAAAAATTAAATTGACCATTTTAACTATTTGTCTTTTCATTTCATATTTCTAGGAATTAATTTTCATTGTGTTTTACAAAAATATCAGTCCATGATGGATTGAAAATTTAAAAAGATAGGTCTTTTGACGCAGATGGTTTGAGAAGCAGTGTTTGCCTTAGAGCATTTAAGGAAAGTTTCTGGCCAGGAGGGTGGTGATCACAAAGGTTGAGCTGTAGGACTATTCGTTGTAGCCCTGTTTATAGTAGAGAAAAATTAGGAAAAGTCAAATCACCCATCAGCTGGAGTTTGGTGTAATGAGCTGTGGCCCATTTTCACAGGGGACTATCGTGGTGGTCAAGAACTTTAGTTTGGAGGACCTGGGTGTGAATCCCAGTCTGACCCCTGATAAGTAGTGTGACTTTGGCTAGGTACCAGATTTCTTTCAGCCTCTAGCAACAACCTTCCACTAGCTGCTTGTCCCCCCTCTAAACTTGTTTTCGGTGCATCCCTGGGGTTGTTTTGAAAATTAATTAAGATAAGGTTAAATTAAATGCTTAGCACAGTACCTTAGTAAAAGGTTGCTCTTATTTTTCAAATTATGTAGAAATTTAAAAAGAAGCTGTGGAGGAAAATGTAATGATATGGAAAACCTTTCAGAATATTCTGCTTAATACTGTCTACCACAGTCCTATTTTTGTGTTTAAAAAAAAAGTTAACTGTGATTGTATCTGACTGGGCATCAAGTTGTTTTGTTTATTTTTAGCTGTGTATTGTCTAAAAAGTTGTTAGAATTAATTTGGCAATTTAATGAAGAGGTAATTGTATTTAAAGAGAGAGGCGACATTTGAGCCCAGTCTTAAAAGAATGAATAAATGTTGACCAGGCTGAGAAGAGGTAAAACAGCATCCCTACTTTGCACATTTTAAAAGTCAGTAATAAGCTGATCTTCCCAAGCTCTCAGCCCAGTGGTGCACTAAAAGTTGGGAGCTTAATTTGTTTGTTCCTGTTGGGCACCTTCCCATATATCTTAGTGCACATCCTTTCCCTTGCCCTGTCTTGTGCTCCTAAGGTTCAGGGCGCTTCAATCAGAACATCTCCGAGATTTCCAAATGTGAAATTTTATGATCCTCTATGTGATTCTTGCGTTCTTGCCCTCATGACAGGTTAAAAGCATGAGAACCACAAGGCTGGATGGGAACTTGCAGTCTTTTTAACACAGGAATAAATTTTCATTAAAACAGTGCAGAACAGTGCAGGGAAAATCCCCTTTTGATCATCCTACTCTTGTCTTTAGAAATAATCACAGTACAATTTTGGTGTATACCCTTTTATATTTTTACATATACTGACAGACACACATATATGCATTCACGTAGTTTTGTTTTTCATAAATAGCAGTAAACCATAGACTTGGACTGCAGCTTGCATTTTTGTTCTTCTGCTATCTGCAGTGTACCATGGACTGAATGTATCTTCTTTTAGTTAATCCATTTCCTATTGCTGGACATTTCAGTTATTCTGACTCTTCACTCTTAGAAACAATACCGCGGTGAACATCCTTACGACATCCACGTACTGCACGTTTGTGAGCGTTTCGGTAGGATGGGCACCCAGAATGCAGAACCAGAAGTTTTTATGCCCTTTGTCAATCTCACTGTAGGAATGAGTCTGTCAGTGGGTGCATACCTGTTAGCCGTTGTGGGCGCTGATTTTCAGGAGACCTCTGTCTGGTGTCCTCCCTTCTTTCCTGTCCTTCCATCTCCTCTCTGCTTGCCGTCTTCCTCCATCCTGCCAGAGCCTTAGTCCCTCCCAATTCTTGAGCTCCAGCCCCTGTGCTGCTACTTTCAGAAAGTCATCCCAAACCATTTCAGTCCACAGTGACCTCCCTTCCTCTTAGCAACCGAGATTTCTTCTATCTGCAGCCATCGTGGACCATAATCATTTTGTTTTCTGTTGTCGGTGCTGTTTGGTATGTGTCTGTCCCATGACCCTAACAGAGAGCTAGTTCCTTGAAGTCAGGGACAGTCCGTACTACTTTCCTAAACCACAGTTATCAGTAAAGTGATGACAGAGTGTGGGAGCTTTTAGACCATGCTGAGTGAGTTGAGCTGAATTTGGGAGATCCTGTAATCCTCCCAGCGGATGTTGGGTGTATAATCTTCAAGCAGGATTGATTATCAATGTTGATAGCAGGTCGTTTTATATAGATGCAGACAGCACAGAGGAACTAAAAGCATACCATTCAGAGGTGGGCTTTGCAGGCTTGTTTGGATTTGCGTGTCGGTCCTATCACCTAACAGAGCTGTTGGACCTTGGACAGATCAGCCTTTTGGATTCTTAGCTTCTGATCTGAAAAACAGAGTAATAAGAGCAGTTTATGGTGTTGGTGCTAGGAATAAATTAGTTAATACACATAAAGCACTTAATACAGTGCTTGCTGAACTTTAGCATTATTTATTCATAGTTCAGTTAGAGTCCTATGCCTCGATATCAAATCATCAGATAAAACATTCCTTTGTCTAATGGAGAAGATCTGAATTCACTTCACCTCTTGACTATTTAACACCCCAAAGCTTTTCAAGTTCTAGAATCCACCTCGGGTTTGCTGTGCTTCTCAGTAGCACTCAACAATTTCTGTTTATTTTACTCTTCTTTTTGTTCTTATACAATCTGACTTTTCTCTTCCTGCATAGTTTTTCTGCTTGAATTCTCCATTTCTTCTAGAGCATCTCCTAAGCATCTGAAATGGTAGCTTATAAGTCTCCTGGCTTCTTCCTCATCTTTTGGCCTGATGTGCCATCTTCTTTTTGATCCCAAAGGCTGCCATCCCAGAACAAGTTCCCAGCCCTTCATGCCTCGTTATGGCAGTGACATCTCCACCTCTCTTCTTCCATCCTGGATTCCAGGTAGCCCTGGAATGCAGGTACAACTTGGATCCTTGGATCCTGCAGCTCCTCTCAACTATTTACTTTGCAGAATGAATTTGTTTGTCGTTAACTTGGCTTTCAAGGCCTTCTCCAGTCTAGTCTGAAATGCAAGGCCTTCGTTCTCTTTCCCTTCCCTCATCCTGGTCTTCCCTGTGCGGTAAGACCTCATTGTAGAAGTGCAGCCTGTTAGAGCTGAAGGCACCTGGAGAACCCTCCAGATCCCTTTTCCTCAAAATTAGTGTTTTCATCCAGAAAAGACTTCTGTGGCCAGACAAGGTCGTAAAATACCATCCCTCCACCCCCCAGCCTTGGAATCTTGGAGATTCACAGACACATTCACATATCTCAGGCTCTGAAAGGTCCTGCAGTAAAAAGCAACCTGCTTAACCAGTATCTGTGAAACAGTTAACTATGGAACGCTTCCTTTTTTAGAGGTGGAGGGGGGAATGGAGGAGGGTCAAGTAAAAGCTTTGTAAAATGCTGATCTAGTCTGATCTTTGTCTTGGAGATAAAGAAACAGAGCCCTAGAGAGGAGAAGTGACTAGCTTAAGATCTTACAGTGGAAAAACTGGGGCTAGAACCTCCCTTGATTAGCTCAAAACCTGTGGATTTTTGTGTGTGTTTTTATTGTTCTTTAATGTTTTTCTTTCTTTATTTAGTATGTAATTCTTAAAAGCATCTGACTTGGACGTTTATCAACCCATGGCCAAATTGCTTCATCTGTGCCCCATCTACTTCTCCTTACTGCTCTACAAACTGGATTATTTCAAAACAAATCTCAGACATCATATCATTTTATTCCTCGTTCCTAGTTACGTATCTCTAAAAGATAAAGGACTTTTCCCTGTTTATCAAACTACTATGCAATTATCATATCTAAAATTAAAATGTGCAGTCAGTGTTTAAACTGCCCCATTGTCGTATGCATTTTGTTTGAAAGCGTTGTTCTCATCAGGATCCAGATAGGGCCCCCACCTTGCATTTGGTTACTCAGTGGCCCTTGTGTGCTTACTTGTCACTGTGGCTGTTTCACAGCTCTGAGACCTCAAGCCAAGCAGTTAACCAGTGAAATCAGTTTCTTCAGGAATAAGATGGAGCTAATACTAGTAGCTCATACACTGTTACAAGAATGGAGAAAGATAATGAATGTAAAGTGCTTGCTTCAATAATAAGGTGGTAGCTACACTGCTGCTATTATCATTGTGATGATGATTATGAGTTGTCTCCCAGAAAAGATTACAGATAATGTCACAGTAGGGCCACAATTTAAGCCTGTTTTTACTTTAATACTTAGCAAGGTATCTGGCCCTTGTGGGTACTCTGAACTGATTGTTTTGCAAGGAAAGGTGATAACTCACCTACCCCACTCCAAAGGAGTCTATCTGGCTGAACAACAGCAACAACAACAACAAAGGAATAATTAATCAGCATTGACAATAGTCACAAATGGTCTTCAATCAAATGTTGAACTAACTTCCCCAGGGCTCCCAACGTCACCTTACCCTGTTGCTTTTCTCTATGGCACTCTTCAACAATACTTGATGTAGCTTACTGATTTGTTACATTATGGTTATGGTCTTTCTCCGGAAAGAATGTGAGCCTCATGAGGGATTGTTGTCTGTTTGGTTCATTGACGTTCCCCAGCTTGCAGCAGAGTGCTGGCGTGTAGCAGGTGCTTCGTAAGTCTGTGTACAGTGACCATGACCTCTGTTGCCCTGTGAACCTCGCAGGGGTGGATTCAGCTGGTCAGCCTTCAGGGTCAGTAATCACCAAATGAATGGGGCTCACCATCCTCTCCCATCTGCTTCCTCCTCCAGGGGTCTTTACCAAGGCTTAGTTCTCATTACACTAAACAAGTTTACATAGGTTTGGGATGGAAGAAGTGTGTTTGCTAATTTTCCAGCTGTTTCCTGAAACCCTCACCCTCACATACACCACTGTCTTGTCACCCACATTATTTGATAGTAGTGGGGGTTTGCCTAAGGCAACTGCTCCTGTGACAATTGGAGTTCTAGGACTTTATGTCTGTGTTTAAAGGACATTCTCAGATTTCCCCCAGTGATATGTTCTGGTGACTCCAGCCCTGGAGTTCACACAGTTTTCTGCCTGACATAGGGTCAGGGTGCTTTGGACAAAGGAATCACCAAAGGAAAAAGGTGAAAAAGAAGTTAAGGACGTAAGGCCTAGCCTGACACAAATGGATACAAATTTTCTAAAATACGGCTCCTGCCTGCCCCAGGTAATGAGGTGACATCAGGATGAAGAGCTTGCTCTGTGGCCCTGCAGCTTGTTAGCCTTTGTTGTCAGTCGCTTTCAAGGCATCTCAGAATGACCTGGAGTAGAAAGAGGCAGCTCAGAATGAACTCTGGCCTGTAGGCTACTTTGTCTGCCACTTGCTGGCTGTTGTGGCCCCAGGCAATTCATTTAACCTTTGTTTGGGGGGCAAGGGGTAACTTTTTTTTTTAATTATGTAAAAAGTACAAGAAAGGAAATTAAAATGGCTCACTATTTTGCCACCTTCACATTAAAAAAAAAGTACTTGCAGCTAGAAAAATTTTAAATGACGCAGAGAAAAATAGTCCCACCAGTCCCTTTCCCCAGAGATATCTACTCTTTAAATTTTTATGGATATGTTCTGAAAAACTGTGCCTTACCTCTGTCTACATTGAGTGCTACCTTATTCTTTTTTTTTTTTTAATTTGTTTTGAGGGGGAGGTAATTAGGTTTATTTATTTTGGGGGAAGGTACTGGGGATTGAACCCAGGACCTCACGCGTGCTAAGCATGTGTTCTGCCACTTGAGCTATACCCTCCCCCAGCTTGTTCTTTTTAGAGACTCATAGTATTCCATTGTATTCCTCCCAGAGGGAACTGCAAGGGCAAATGCCAGGGGGTAGGAACCTGCCTGGCAAATTACAGGAAAAGCTGAGTAAGCCAGGGAGAGAGCACAGGGTCCTGGCGGAGGCCAGACCCTGCTGGGCACTGTGAGAACTTTGGATTTTACTGGGAGTGAAACAGGAGCTGTTAGAGGGTTTTGAGCAGAGCAGAGACATGGTCTGACTTAAGTTTTAACAAAAGCACCTTGGCGCCCAGGCTGCTGTGTGGATGCACCAAAACCAGTGCACCATTCTTAACTTTCCCTCTCCTCTGCCCATGTGGCCGAAGAGCTTCCCAGGTAGATCTCAGCGTATTTTGAGGGCATGTCTATAGGGTGAGTTCTTGGCAGCACCGTTGTTGACTATGGATTTGCCAAATTGTCTCCCCTCAAAGCTTAATCCTTCTGATCTTTAGTTTCTTGGTAAATTAAAAGTTACAATAATAATCTCTACCTCAGAGTACTGTGGGCTCATCAAACAGAATATTCGATTTGAACTGGGTATAAACTAAGGAGTGGACACGTGGTAGCTAGAAGTTCAGTGGGTCAGCTAGGAAGTAGCCCCATTCTTGGAGGGCTTTTATGGCTGAGGTTTCCTGGGGTCTTGCCTTTTTTATTTCCCTGTGGCTTCCTTTCTCAGTCTGATTTTGGAGATAAAAGATTTCCTCCCTTTGTTGACATGGTTTATTTTGCAGGAGACAACAGCTTTTAGGATTGTTTTTCTGGAGTGTGATGGGGGTTGGGGGCTCAGGTTTAGGGTGTTACTTCAGGGCCTTCCCTGGATGGCGGTGGATGTCTTCTTACTCTTTAGTCATCTTCTGGAAGACCAAGAAGTGGAAAATTTTAAAGTGGCTGCCAGATTGTGACTCTGGACTGTAGCCTGCAGGTGGAACATTGAGAAGCCCAGATTGCTGGCAGCACCTGGTTTTCAGGAATTGGGCCCTGCGAGCAGAACAAATCTGCCCCCATGGGTGTGTTCCCAGAGCTGCAGAGGGGAAGCCTCCACAACCCCTCTGCCAGCAACTTGGGAACCGTAACCAAACTGCTTAGTTCATCTTGGTTACTTCCTGAGAGCTGATCTTCCTCAGCAGCGCTGCCCAACATGTAGATGGAAACAATCTGTAAGCTGCGCTGACCAGCACTGTGGCCCCTGGGCCCAGGTGGCTGTTGAGCGCTTGAAACAGCTCCGGCAAGCAAGGAACAGAATGTTAAATTTTGTTTCACTTTAATTCACTTAAAGTTAAATAAACGCGTGCATTTAGTGGTTACATCTCACTTGTGCCCCGCCTGACGTGACATGACACTGGGCTCCGGAGGCTGTGGCCTTTCCTCAGATCAGGTACCCCGTCCCTGAGCCCCTGCCTCTCACGTCTTCCACACTTTCTGGACAGGCCAACACCTGTGTTGTATGAGAAAAAGAATGTGCTGCCTCCTTCTCCCCCATGTCGGATGCTCCCTCCTCCCCGGCTGGATTGGGGTTGCCCTGAGCGCTGCGTCTCACGGGCGCCTCTAGTCATCTGTGTTGTTTAGGCTGTGCCCGAGTACCGGCTGCCAATTGATTTGCCCTTTTTGACTGATTTCTCCCCTGTCTCCCAGGTGCCCTGAAGAAGAGTCTCACGGCCGAGCAGGTCCGGGCTGATTTCATAACTCTGGGTAGGTCACCACCCAAGGTTGCTCAGGGTGACCGGCACTGCGGCTCTTCATTATGTTAATGTCTCCTTCTACTCTCTTGTAGGTCTTAGTGAGGAGAAAGCCACTTACTTTTCTGAAAAGGTATCATAATTCCTCTTAACCAGGGTTAATTTTGATGGCTTGCTTTTTATTTCATGAAAAGAAACAAACTTAAAGCACAGACTAAGGAAAAATCATCAATCATTGTGTGTCATTCCCCCAGCTTAATGTTTTTCATTTGGTTTCATGCAAATGACATACATCCAGCTTTTAAACAGCGCTATTTAGTGCATCTTTCATTTTTTCCCTCTGATTTGACTGAACATAAATGTCATACAGTTTCCGTTCCAACCTGGGTTAAATCTTAGAATTAAAACATTTGTATAACCTCCTGCCTCTCTACTCCCCTCAGCCCCCAGATCTGTGCTCATAGGCCAAGCCCTTGGTTCTGCGTTCTTCCTACTGTCTGCCTAAAGACTAAACATGCTGTGTTGGGGGCAGAGTGAAGAGGGGACATTTTTCCCATTGTTATGACTTTGGCTCTTTGCTTTTGTTCCAGTGGAAACAGAATGCCCCCACCCTTGCTCGATGGGCCATAGGTCAGACTCTGATGATTAACCAGCTTATAGATATGGAGTGGAAATTTGGAGGTAACTAGTTAGAGCCATTCCTGGGTCATTTGGGGGACGTAGGGTTGGGTTGCAGAGGCTTTCGATGGCTTCGCTGGGGAAGCGGTCTCCTCAGTCTCCCGAGACTGTTGGGACCAGCAGCTGCTCCTCTGTGTCATTGTCCACATTCAGCAGCAATTTCTGTCCATGGCTCTCAAAAAGCTCACTTCCTGAAAAGCACATCTTGCCGTCCTCATACTGGCCCTCACATGGCTTCTGCTGTACAACCTGCAAGATTGGGGTCTTCAGAGTGTGCCCTCAGTCACTTACTGTTTTTCTCTTTTGTGTCATAGTGACATCTGGGAGCAGTGAACTGGAAAAAGTGGGAAGTATTTTTTTACAAGTAAGTCTCCTCCTGATCCTTGAAAATTGGGAGATTTTTCACTTGGTTAAAAAGTGTCAAATCTACATTGGGTTTCTTTAATATCCAATGAAATGGATGTTCCACTGAAGTGCCTCATGTATCTCATAGCAAAGTGATCAGCCAGAGATGTGCTCACAAACATGCCCACTTTCAGATGAATAGGATATGGCTGTGATTCTTGCAGGTTTGATTGGTCTTATAGTTGTGGGAATTGTGAAGATGTTTTGGTGGTGGACGATCCAGATTGCTCCTGAGTGACTCTCAAGTTAGACGCTGGATGCTTTGACATTTACGTAAAGTTCAGGTTTCAAGAATTTCTTTGCCCAAACATCGTCATTTTAATTTAAATATTCTTTTCCTTTTTTTCTTTTTTTTCTTTCTTGGATCAGTTAAAGTTGGTCATTAAGAAAGGAAATAAAACCGAAAATGTGTACATAGGTGAGTCCAAATTCCCACTTGAGCCTTTTCACTTTTCCCTGTTCTCTTTAATCACTGGGCTCGGGAAGCCCATCACTGTCATAACCGAGCTGTGGAGCCACCATTCTGCCACCTTTGCTGTCATAAACGATAAGCCATTGGCAGGTTGCAGACCTGCGGGGTCTCCCACAGTTGAAGACTTTTTTCCTAAGGGGAAAGGAGCAGGGGGGGAATGGCGATACCGAAGAGCAAGAAGCTCTGGCTGTAGGAGTCGCGGTGAATGTCCCGAATGACGGCCTTTCATCCCTTTGTGCTTGGGAGTTAATGCCATTCTATATCCCCCCTCCTTTTTTTAAATGGAGCTGAGAACTTTCTATGTTCAAGGCTCTCAGTTCTTTATTATGATCAATTACCCATCAAGAACTGCTTAGGTTAACTATAGCCAAAAAAGAAGAACAATCTGTGGGTGGAAATTAATTTTCTTGGGTGATTCTGCGGAGTTGGAAACATTTACCTGAAGCCAAATTTTCTCTCCCCAGAATTAACCTTGCCTCAGTTCTACAGCTTCCTGCACGAGATGGAGCGAGTCAGAACCAGCATGGAGTGTTTCAGCTGATTTCTGTCCCCTGCATCTCCCCCTCCCCTTGTCACCCCCTTCTCCCCTCGCCACCCCCTTCCCACCCCCACCCCCACCCCCGGGTGACTGCTCCGCTGGGAGAGGCAGCTTACTCCCAGGCCTGTGGGCCACTCCTTTGGACCCGCTGGCTTCTTGGAAGCCCAGGTGCAAAGGTCTCTGAAAAACAACGGGATTAAGTACTTAAAGAGCCTGACAGGATGACCTTCCTGAAGAGTCTTTGTTGAGGGACCCTCCGCCACCTATCTCCCGGGTCACCGTTTAGATATTCAGAGAGGCGATTGCATCTCAGACGCAGGGGAGGAAATAAGTTGAGTCACCTCCCCTTCAAAGTTCCAGAGTAAACAAATGGTCTGCCACTCAAAATACACACTGATTGCCCTCCCCTGCAAAAGAGCAAGGGCTTGTTTATGGCTGAGGAAGAGGCAGACTCTCTGAATGACACAGGCGGGGAGGCCCCAAAGCAGGCTGTGTGTGCGGCGGCGGTGCATTGCTAATCAGTCCTTCATGGGGCACCCCTGTAAGGATACTGCTTGGCCTGCTCTGAGGAGAACTGAGGCTAAACTCTGTCCTCGTTTTCAGGTTTTGCCTTGTAATGAGGTGGGCCTTTTGAGGCTATTTTAGCTTGTTTGGGTTCAAGCTGATCTTCTCTGTGGGTTAAATGATGAATAAAAAAAGGTTCTGAAGAACGAATCTGCATCCAGGCATGTCTCTGTGTGTGGATGAGGGAGTCACGTGCCTTGTAGAGAGCTAGTGCTCTTTTTTTTTTTTTTAACATTTTTTTATTGAGTAATAGTCATTTTACAATGTTGTGTCCAATTCCGGTGCAGAGCACAATTTTTCAGTTGAGAGCTAGTGCTCTTATCTTCGAAGATGATCTTCCTGGTTTTGGTGACAGCCCTGGGTCTTCAGTGACATTAGCTGCGGTCCAAAGTTGAGATTTGTAAGAGCAGTTCAGGGGAAACTCAGGTTAAAAATATCATAAAAAGCAGAGCAAGTGAATGTTTTGTGTTCAGATGACTCTAGCCCCAACCTGGCAAGTGACTTGTCTGCCTCCTATCTCTTCACTCCTCCTCAGAAATTTTTTAAAATTTTGAGTAGGTAGAGGGAGGGTATAGCTCAGTGGTAGAGTGCATGCCTCGCATCTGTGTGGTCCTGGGTTCAATCCCTAGTACCTCTACTAAAAATAAATAAATAAACCTAATTACCTCCCCCTAAAAACAAACAAAAAGCAAAAAAAAATTTTTTTTGAGTGGGCAACACATGCCCATGATTCAAAAGATACAGTGTCAAGTAATTTTTTCCTCCTGGAGGCAGCCCCTGTTACTGGTTTATTGTGTTTTTCTGGACACACTTCATACACTTGCAAATATACACGCATAGCATTTGACTTCTCTTCCCACGCAAATGGTAGCATACTGTACACACAGCGACCTGCACCTTGCTTCCCCCCACCCAGCCCCACTTAACTTGGAAATGGTTACCAGTCCGAACAGAGAGAGCAGCCTCATTCTTTGTAACAAATGCACCACAGTTTCTTCACATGGATGATTTTTCAACCATTTTCCTGCTGATGGGTGTTTAGGTTGTTTCTGTTCTTCTCTTATGAACGATGATGCAACTGAATTTTTGGTAGGAATTTTTTGTATCTATATATCATTTTACATGCATAGAAATGTATTTTTAAGGTAGACATATGGATGTAGAATTGCTGTGTCAAAGAATATGTGTATTTATCAGAGTATAGAAGGGGTAAAGCAAAAGCCCCTCTGCCCTGTCTCCGTACTCAGTTCCCCTGCCGCCCTCCTCCAACAGGTAACCCCAGGTGTTCGTTTCTTAGCTGTCCTTCCAGAGAGTTTGCCCCCATGTGTAGACAATCGGAATCTGAATTTTTACTCTTTTTTTGTTGTTTATGCAGATAACTATACATATATTCTAGTGTGTGGTGGGGTTATGACCAGCAGTTGCAATTTTGATAAATAGTGCCAATATTAGTGTTCCCCAGAGAACAAAACCAACTGTGTGTGTGTGTGCACTCATGTGCGTGCGGCACGTGTGTATGTATGTATGTGAGAGAGAAGGAGAGGGAGAGTGGGGGAGGATTGGTTTATTTTAAAGGATTGGCTCACAGGATTGTGGAGGTTTGGTAAATCCAAAATCTGTAGGGTAAGCTGGCCAGCTTGAGACCCAGGGAAGAGTTGCAGAACAAGGCCAGAGTCTGCTGGCAGAGTTCATTCTTGCTGAGAGGAGGTGGGGGAGTCAGCCTTTGGTCTATTAAGACCTTCAACTGATTGGATGAGGCCCACTCACATTATGGAGGGAAATCTACTTTACTCTGATTTAAAGTCCACTGATTTAAATGTTAATCTCATCCAATAAAAAAAACCTTTACAGAAACATGCAGAATAATGTTTGACCAAATATCTGGACTCAGTGGCCCAGCCAAATAAACATACAAAACAAAACATCACAGTACCAAACTGATCTCTTCAGAGATTGTTCCAATTTATGTAAGATTACTGTCCACAGGTCCCAAAGATGAGCAAATCAGTGCCTTTGGACAAGACTTCCAGATGTGGCCTTGAAGGGGGTGGGTGTAGCTCAGTGGTAGAACATGTGCTTAGCATGCACAAGGTCCCAGGTACAAGCCCTGATACCTCCACTAAAAAAAATAAAAATAAATGATAATAAACCTAATTACCTCCCCCCAATAAACAAACAAGTAAACAAATGTGTCCATGAGATTTTGTGTGCCTGAGACCATGGGAATCTAATATAAAGAGAATTCACTGAATGTCAGAACAGGAAGGTAACTAAAATGCAATCAAGTTAAATCTGTTCATATTACAGATGGGGAAACTGAGACTGGAGACGGAAATTGGTCACTGGTCACTGGTCTGTGCTGCCTGTGAACCATGGGGTCCTGCTTGTTCAGAAACAGGATCCTGAGAGACCTGGTAGGAATCAGCCCAGCAAGGTATCCAGTGCAGGTCCCCATCAGGTGCTCTGTGAGAGCTGGGCCTAACTGGCTGCGGGGTGGATTCTAAGGAGCCCCTTGCCCTGCCCAGTTCAGGTTCTCCCACCCCAGCTGGTCACCACAGTGGCTTCCTGGTGGTTCCACCCCAGTCTTCATTCTTACAGCTTCTACAACCTGGCCTGTTGCCTGCATGAACATTCTCATGGATAAGACTCATGTCAGCCAGCAGATCCAAATGCTCTGCTGGCGTCCAGGGTAACGTCCAAACTCCAGGCATGCCAAGCCCAGCGGTCTGGCCCTGCCTAATTCTCCCACTACCTCCTCTGCCTCATGGCAGGTATCCTGTCCTGCAGCATCTGGTCTACCAGACTGCACCAGCCACACCATGAGGCCCTCTGCCTCTCCTCCCCTTAGGCCCACAGAGATCCCCCATACTTCAGATGTAGGGTTCAGGGCACTTCTGAGGGCCTCCCCTGACGGCACCAGTCCATGATGAGCACTCCTCAGGTCCACTACCTCTGCTGCAGGGCCAGAAGTGTAGGCTCTGGAGTCAGACCTCTCGGGTTCCATTCCTGGCCCCTCAGCTCTGCCCCTGTGTGACCTCAGGCACGCTTCTAAACTCTCAGAACTTTAGTTTCCCCATTTGTAAAACTGGTACAGTTCTCACCTCACAAGGTTATCCAACAGATCACCTAGCACAATGTCTGCTCAGCTAACAGTGAGCTCTTCATTATCAAGTTATTGTAATTGCTTCTAGAATTCTCTTCTCCACTAGCCTGTGAGCTTCTGGATAGGAGGCTTGCTTTTCCACTCAGTAACCCCAACACCTGCACAGTCAGCTCCACTGCTCCCCACTCCCACCTGGTAGCAGGGTTACAGGCCCTGTTGTTAGTAGAAGCGAGGATGTAGGCAGGACTGTTAACAAACCTGCCTGGCTTTAGAAGAATAATATAAATCTGGGTAAGTTGGTTTGATTATTGGTCAGGGTTTTTTTAATTAATTAATTTTCTTAATGGAGGTCCTGGGGATTAAACCCAGGACCTCTTGCACACTAAGCACATACTCTACCACTGAGCTATACCCACCTGCTGATTGTTGGTCAGTTTTAACACGGATCATAGATAAGACTTTAGCATACAGTGACTGGGCTGGGCACCCATCTTCCAGGGACCACCTCCCTAGAGCAGGTAAACGCCTTGCTCCCTGACTCCACGAACATTCTTGGAGCGCCTCCTACGGGCCAGAGCTCCCCCAGACCCTGTGGGAACGGGGTGATGAGCTGTGCACACAGATAACTAACTGCCCCTCTCTTTTCAGTGACCTGATTTCTATGCAAGAGGAGATTATATCCTCCCCTCCATTTGCTATAGTTCAGATCCCACTGTGAACTCCAGGAACTACTCCAGTCCCACGGTGGTATTGAAATTTTGTCACAAATATAATCTATCGAATCAGGGGCATTGATCAGGGCCCTAGACTGCTGGGAAGGGATTTTGCTGCAGTGCTGGGGGATTTGAGCAGATTCTTTCTTACTGTTAACACTTCATCTTTGTATCGATTCCCCCTTGTTCCTATTCTGCTTAGAAATCTGCTGTCCGTTAACCTAGTCTTTGGCTGCAAGTTATTCCTATTTGACATTTTATTTACTTTTGGAGCGTGGTGTTCATTAAGATGGCAATGGTCAGGCCCAGAGAAGATCAACCAGAAATATCTGTATTTTTTCCCTGGAGGAAAAAGGACTGTTGGGTTGGGGTTGGGGAGGCATTCACTGTTCAGTTCTGACACAGCATACTTGGTCTTTTCTGGGTTGTGTTTTTTCACATTTGTCATATTTCACAAACATATTTCAGGATTTCTGTGGAAAGTGCTACAGATAATGCCTGATGGGTGATACCTTATATTTGCGCAACACTAGACTTTGTTTTTTTGAGGGGAGTCAAGTTTATTAAGGCATAATTTCCATACAGTAAAATTCACCCTTTTTAAGTGTACAGTTCAATGAGTTTTGCAAAACATCTACAGTCATGTAACCACCACCTCAGTCAACAGATGAAATATTTCCATCACCCCATCACTGCCAAAAGTTCCCTCAGGGGTCTTTATAGTCAATCCCCTCCCCTCCCCACTAGTCCTGGCAACCACTAACCTGATTCCTGTCCCCAGTGTCCTCTTCCAGGACGTGTATAAATGAAATAATTCAGTACATAGCCAAGCTTCTTCCACTTAGCGTAATGTCTTTCAGATCCATCTATGTTATTGACATGTCAGTAGATTTTTTTCTTTTTTATACCTGGCTACAACCCAGTTTTGTTTCGTTTTGTTTTATCTGTTTACCAGTGACCAGTGGAATGGTTGTATCCTGCTTTGGTGATTATGAATAAAGAACAGCACTGTAACTCCCAGAGTTCATTCCTTCACATACATCATCTTGTTTGAAGCTCAGGACCCCCTGAGAGTTGGGTGTGGTTGCACCAGTGTCTAAGAAAAAGGGACACAGCAAGGGTTACATTGCATGAGATCACCTGGCAATAACTGGAACTTTGGTCTTCTAACTCCCAACTAGAAAGGACTTTTTGTTTGGTTTTTACCAAGATACAATTCACATTCCATAGAATTCCAATTAGAAAGGTTTTAACAGAACTTACCTAAATTAGGAAGTATTACAAAATCAAACCCCCACTGAAACATCTCCATGAATGTTTTATTTCTCACCCTGTGTTAAAGCAAGAGGAAACTTAAAACACCATCTCTTGATCCAAATGGGCCTCTTTTGAACCGTGGGTAACCCAGTGATGAATAAAAAGTACTAGTCCGAAAAAGACTAAAATTGACAATAGCAAATGATTGGAAACAATCTAGTAGCAGGCAATGGGAGCTTAGTTTATATACTTGGCGGTAGGTGTATGTGATGGGAATAATGTGCAGCCATTGAAACGGATGTTGTAGAAGACAGTATGATGGATCATGGTCATGATGTGTAGGCAAAGAAATCAGGTTACAAAACAGTAAGATTAAGGTGAACCTACTCTTGTACAAAATGTTTACATGTAAATAAACTAGTAAGGGGATGAAAAGGAAAACAGTATCAGTGGTTATTTCCAGGCTGTGGAATTACAGGGTTTTTTAATTTTTTCTTTTGTTTCTCTGTAGTTTATGCATTTTTCAAGAAAAGCACAAATGAGTGTGCTCTATTATAGAGATAATACATGAAAGGCACACAGTAAAAAATTCAAACAGACCTGAAAAAGTAAAAACAGCCTCCTTCCCTACCCCCCGGATTGCTAAGAACATCTGTTACTTTTGTTAACAAGTTTTTTTTTCAACCAAAACAACTAAACTTCCTTCACACCAACTACCTGGACTATTTCTAGATTCCTTGTTCCTAAGGAGGCCGTGGTGACTACCCGGGGCTGATCTGGGCCCATAACCTGGGCTTTGTCTTCGACAGGTGGTCCCGCTTCTTTCTCTCTCGGGGCCCCTCTGGGCCCAGCTCCTCTCCATGGCTTTTCATTTCTGCTTCCCTAGGTCAGTCCCTGAAGCCAGACAGGAGATTCAGAAAAGCTTTCGTCAGAGCACCGCTTTCATAAATTGAGGAGAGAAAGCAAAGGGGAGGAAGAGGGTAGAGAGAGAAGCTTTTGCCCTTTCCCTCCCAGAGCTCGCGTTGCCTCCTTTCATGCTTCCTGCTAACGTGGCAGAATGAGCCTGAGCTATGGAGTCAGATTGGGTTCACATCCGCCTCTCACCATCTGTGTTCACGGATGCGCACACTCAGTGAGAATATTTTGGCCTCCAGTCTGTGTGTGACCCGAGAAGTTTTGCTTCACCCCTCCTCTCCAGTTCACCTGTGAAATGGAGATAATGTCGACCTCGCAGGGTAATTGTGAGGATTGAACAAGGTGGTCTCCGTGGGACACTGAGCCCAGCACCTGCTTCAGAGTGTGCACCACCGTCACTGCTGTCACTTAGTACTCAAGCCACGGTATTCAGAGAAAAGGGGAAACGAAACATTCACTGCCAGTAGGTAGCTGCCCCACCCCTGATATTTTCACCCCAGGACTAAATGAGTCGCTAGACTAGTGGTTCTCAAAGTGTGGTCCCAGGACCAATAGCATGAGCATCACCTAAGAACTTGCTAGAAATGCAAATTCTTGGGCCCTGGTCTAGACCTACTGGATCAGGAACTCTGGGAGTGTGACCTAGCCCTCTGCGTGGTAACCAGCCCTTGGAGGGCAATTGTGTTGCATGCTAGCATGTGGGAGCCACTGGGCTTCACCATCCCCTGCCTTTGAGAGCCCCTAATAACATCTTAAATAAACAGAGGATACAACCAGCCCAGTGGGCCCCTCCAAGACCCTACCTCTTACAGAGATGCCTCTGGATTGGGCTGTGGTGTCTTGAAAGCAACCCCAAAGTTAGGGCTGTCCCCCGAAACGCCGTGGGACTCAGCCAACCTTGAATTCAGTGAAGAGTGTCCTCTGTTCTCTTGGATTAGGGGGTTCCTCGATTTCTTCATCCTGCTGCATAAAACAGGCAGGTTTGGGACTCTGTGGCGTGCTCTGGTCTGGGTGGAGGAGGGAAGGGGAGACAGACTCTTGCCTTCGTACCCTGGGACGTTCAGTTCTGGCAGTGATTCTCTGAGCTGCTCACTGTTTCTGGCAGCCCCAATTTCAAATATTTTGGCACTTGATCCCTTTGGGGGCCCTTATACTTGTTAGGCCTTTTCCATGGGTTTTTGGTTTGGAAGCGATGGTCCCTGTAACTGTACAAGGCACGGTGCCGCAGTGTTGCGGTGGCGCAGTGAATTAGGAGACCTGCCAGCCACTCATCCTCAAGGGATTTGAAATAAAGAAGCTCAAGCAACACAGGAAATTGTCGGTCCACGTGGGCGGGTTGTGAGCGGTGGACAAGGAGGACTCTGGCTTACAGTGCCCGGTGAGGAGAGGTGGCCAGGTGCTGCAGGCTGGGCCAGGGTCAGGGAGTGGTCGCTTTGCCCTGACAAGCCTCAAGAGGGGGATCCTGGGGCCACGCTTCGCCTTTCACGTGGCCTGTGTGTTAACGGAGCTCAAGAAGCTGCCTCTGGCCTCTTTGGAGAGACCCGTTTACCTACTGTTGACTAAATAAAGGCTTAGAGAGGCTTATGGAATAAGGCTGCTTTTACATCAAAGGGCTCTTACAAAACAGCTTGGTGATGAGTTAAGTACAAATGAATCAGAAACAGATGGACTCAATTTCCTAGAAAATACCCCTGGGCTTCAACAAGAAGAGGGAAAGTGCTCAGCCAAAGGCATTGTGGGTTTTCGTTGATCCTAAAATATGCTCAACGATTTTGCCTGAAACAGAGCTGAGATGTGGGGACCGTCAGGCTCCAAGTCATTAGAAACTCCAGCTGGACTCCAGCCAGCACATCAGCTGATTCCCAGCGGCCCCTCCCCAGCTCTCCTCGGTGGCCCGGGAGAAGACCCCTTTGGCTTGGTCCTGCTCTGGGTTTGCAAGCCTGGGCAGAAAAGCCAGTGAGACCTTCCTCTTTCCACGTCGGTGCCCTGACTATAAGATGCAGGAGTTAATTTAGATGATCTCTAAAGGCCTTTTCCACACAGGTGTTCCATGAGTAATAATAACAGTAATAATTACCACCGTTTACTGAGTGATTCCTTATGCCAGGCACTGCTGTGCTAAGGGCTTTATATGCTGTGGCTTGTTTTCCTGCTTTTAGCAGCCCCGAGGTAGAACTATAATTATCTCCATTGTACAGATGAGGAGACTTGAGGCTCAGAGAGTTAAATAGCTTGCCCAAAGGCCCACGGTTGGTATATGGTAGAGTCTGGATTTTGACCAAGTGGTAGGGCAACTCTTGGTAATTTCTAGCCCATCTATTCCCAGATTTCCATTCTTGTGGCGACTTTCTCATCCTTGGGTTGGTACTGAATAATCTCCTCTCTGACTGCCCTGCCTCCGGCTGTCTGTTCTCCAACAAGTCTTTAGAGCCTTGGCCAAAGTAACCCCAAAATAGAACTTGTCCTTGCTTACCCTAAGTTCCCCCAGACCCTTACAGGCCTCTGTTAGATGCTGGGGATGCACAATCTTGCTCCCAGGGAGGAGGACAGTGACTCCAGGGCAGCATGATAGATGCCCACTGGAGCAGACGTGTGGGACACGCCCTAGGAGCCCTGGTGGAGCCGCCTGACTAGCTGGGTGAGGCCCCAGCAGGAGTGAGGCAGGCTGGCGAGGTGGGGTGACGGCACTGCTGTGGGGAACAGTGCTCCCTTTGCAGGAAGGTGGGAAGCCACGTGGCACTTGTGGAAGAACAGGAGGTAATTAAAGATGAAGGAAGCCCAGGTGAGTGTTGGCCAACAGCAGGCGAGGAGGCTGGGAAGGTAGGGACCAGATCTTCCAGCTAAACGGAGTGATGAACAGGGGTTAAGCAGGAAAGTGACAGGAGCATCTGTGTCCTGCCTTCTGGCCTGGCCCGCCTCCTTGCTGTCTCCCAGCTCCGGTGGGAGTGAAGACGTTAAGGGCAGGGAATTGTCCAGCACAGCCTGTAGCAAGCGCTCAGTCAGTGTTCACCTGAACATCTGCCTCCTGCAGGAAGGTCTGACTTGGGTCAGCTAGAACAGTCTAGAAAGCCAGCATCTAGCATCTGGGGTTCTAACCCTGGCTGCACCAGAGAATCACCTGGGAAATGTGTGAGCCACACCAGCCCTTGGATCAGGATCTCCAGTGGCAGAGGGGCCTGGCCTCAGCGTTTTTCGAAGCTGCTCATGTAGACGCAGCGCACAGCCAGGGTTGGAATGCCCGCAGCCTTCGCTGTACATCAGTCTCCCAGGTGCTTGCCTCGCCCCAGCCCAGGCCTGTGAAATCAGCACGGGACAGAGCGGGCAGGGGTCAGGGCAGCTGCGTTTTTCACAGGTTCCCGCATGATTCTAATGTACACATAATGCTGAGAACCCTTGATCATATCATTTGGATATACTTGCCTTGGCTTCTAAAGTAGGTCTGAGCCCTGGTGGGTCAGTGGTGATTAGAGAGTGATCAGAAGGGTGACCCAGATGCAGCTTGAAGCCCTTCTCATGAAGCAGTGAGTGTTTGATGGCTGCCACTCTTGGGGGCACAGATGATACAGGTCAGGGCAGTCTCAGAGTCTCTTACAGAACTCTCTTATCCAGCACCCATGGCACTGCGCCCTGCTGGCTGGGTGGGGACGCAAGGCCCTGTACCTGGGCTCCGAACTCCGACTCCACCCTTATCCTCCAGGGCTCTTCTGAGCCTCTCTGTCATCAACACCAAATAGGAATGATGAGTGAGGAAGACATGTTCTGATCACTTAACTGCTCAACTTAGTGGTATGGTCAGCAGATAAAGGGACTGGAGTGCCAGCCTGGGGGTTTCTCATTGTATGCAGGAAGAAATCATTCAGTTATTCATGTAACAAATATTTACCAAGAGTTTTACATCACAGTAAGACCAACCTCACAGCCTTTCTTTCCCAGGGGAGACAGACAGTAGCTAGGTGAAGAGGTACATGGTTAACTTGTAATATGAGTTGGGATGGGAACAATTTTCATACAAGGATAGGGAATAACGTTGGGGGAATTCTCACGTGGTCAGGAAAGGACTCTTGGAGGTGACAAGGAATCTAGTCCTGTGGGATGGTAGGGAGCCTGACAATGAATGGAAGGTAGAGGAGTGGCATATGCAAAGGCCCCGAGGCATGCTTGGTGTGTTTGAGAAACAGGGAGGCCAGAGTGGTTGCAGAAGGAGAGCAAGGGGGAGGGTGATGAGGGCGGAGGGTAGCAGGGTCCAGGCACACAGGACTGTAATAAAGAATCCAGTTCTTCAGCAGGAGAATAACCTGCCTTTTATCTCCTGAGTAAGAGAGTACATCAGGGTTTGATTGATGGGAAGTGAGAGGAGCATGGAATATCGTCATTTCAAGGACATGGGCTTCGAGTTTGAACTCACGTGTGACCTGGGGCAAGTTGCCTCCCCTCTGTGGCCCCCAGTTTCCTTTGTGGAAGGATCGGCCACACAGTCTGTGTTTAGCTGTGTCTAGTAAGGTATCCTGGGAGCTTCCAGCTGTCCGCTGCCCAAACATAAACTGAAGATAAAGAAGTGCCCACCACTCGCATGGCTGTGACACTGAAAACCCTTTGGAAGCAGTGTCACCGACGTTTGTTCATAATTGAGTGAAGTCGTCGCTCTTTTTGACTCAGCTGTTGTCCCCAGGGCAGACCCGTAAATGCTGATTTACTGAGGCTGAGCTGGCCTTATTTCACGATGGTCTCATTTGTCTTTATCCCAGGAGAAAAGTGAAGTGGCTGGGGGAGGCGGGAGGGGGGCCAGAGGCGCGGGGGTTGTGGAGCTGGCTGGGGGACAGTGGCTGGGGTGAGGCTGGGAGCTGGGCGCTGGGAAGGTGTCATATTTTATGAATGATTTCCTGACAGGTAGAGAGGCTGACTCAGCTGGCAGCCTCTCGTGGGTTGGTGTGTGGGGCCTGCTTTTCCGGAGCTGAATACTAATCTGCCTGGGGCAGCTGGCTCCAGGGAAGGAAGGCCCCCAGCTCAGTGGGGAGGGCAACTGTGCATCTTTGGCGGTTTGGTTTTTCTCCCCTAGAACGGAGCTTTTCTTAGCCTGTCCAGGGTAGGCTTGGGGGGGGGGCGGGACTCACCAGGCCTCTCCCCTCCTCCTCCTCTTTCTTCTCCTTCTCCCCCCTCTTCTCCACACCCCTCCTCAGAGGCCTCCTGTCAGCAGCTTTCAGCTCCACTGCCCGCCTGGAGCCTCCGCCTGCACTGCCTTCAGCAGACCTGTGCCTGTGCAAGTGGGTGAAGGCAGCTCCCCACAAACCAGGAGGCTCTTGGGGGTTGGGATGGGGGCCGAGCTCTCAGGAAACTAGGGAGGCAGAAGCAAGGAGGGATTCTGCCTCCTCCATCCAGGTACCAGCTCCCCAGAGCGCTCTCCCTGGAGAATTCCAGTGCTCTCTCTGCCATCTCCCCCGGGTCAGAGAAACCATTCCAGACAGAAGCCCTGTGCTTGTGGCCAGTGTGGGAGGATTTTCAAGCCTGTCTCAAAGCCTGGGCAGAAGACGTGTGTTTCTGAGCCTGGATGTATTTGCCGTCACAGAGGGAAGCGGGGAGGGAGTCTGCAGAGTGTCTGACCACGTGCAAGGCATCAGGAAAGCCTGCCAGGGGTCCAAGGGGAGCTTTCCATCCTGGAGACACTGTATTTCCCTGAATTCTTACTGTAACATTAAGAAGAAGTTATTATTTTCCCAATTTTTTACAGATGAGGAAATCAGCTCAGAGAGGGAAATTTATTTGCCCACAGTCACACAGCAATTAAGTCGGGGAGTGAGGTTTCAAACCAGTCTGCCCAGCACTGAAGCCATTCCTTATACTTCACTCCCTGCCTTTGGAGGGAAAGCCTGCGAAGAAGGTGAATTTGGAGGAGGAGCCCATCTTCTTGGTGCCAGAAAAGAAGTGTGGGATGGGGGAGTCAAGAGACTTGAGTCTAACCTGCTGCATGATTCTGAGTAAACTATGCCCTTTCTCTGCTCCTCTGTTACCCCATCTGGATCAGAAAAGGTTTAAACTCGATGCTTTTGAGATCCCTGGTCCTGCCTGCATTTTCTCCTGAAACCATCTTGCCAAGGCCCAGAGCCTTGAAGGGGACTTGAACACTGGCTGGCCTGAGAGTCCTGGCCAGCTGTGGCCACCAGGGCACATTCCTAGGGGCCTTCCATCTCCCTGAGGGGCTCTCAAGGCTCAGGGAAGGAGAGGCACTGCTGGCAAATGGAAGCCGAGCCCCGATCCCAGCTTGGTCTGGAGGGTGGTCTGCTGATGTTGGCCAGAGCCTCAGAGTGCCGGGCCCATGGCCCATGTTTCTGCCTCCATCCTGAGGGCTCAGGGAGAGAAGGAAGCCCAGTGCTCTGGGACACATGCACTCGCGCACACTCGCACACCCTGCTTCCTTCTTGTGAGGTGTTGATTAGATTGGGCCTCCTTTAATTATCAACACTTGGCAATTTGCAGGAGACTGACTGCAGGTGGTGGGGGCAGAGGGGAGGAGGCAGCCTCTGGAGGGCCAAGGAAATCTAGCTGCTGAGAAGCATCTGGGTCACCGGCTCCTCCTCCCAGGCTTGTCTGCAGGCCACGTCAGGCTTGCTCTCTGGTCCTGGTCTTTGTGCCACACCCCAGAAAGAGGTCCCGGCTAGCAGGCAGAGAACAGGCAGAGTAGCAAGGGTGGCTGGTGATGCTGGAAATAAGATGGAACAAATGCCTATCAGCAAGTTTAAGCAACTGGTGCCAAGAAGCCCCATCACTGTTACCTTGTGGGGGAGCATCTCTGGAACCAATGTGCCAGCTTCCTCCTTCCAGACCTACCCTTACTGCCTGGTGGCCTGTGGACAAGGCACTCACCTCTCTGTGCCTCAGTTTTCCCATCTCTGAAATGGGAACAGTCTACTCTGGGGCTATTGGGGGTGTACACGAAGCCAAGTGTGTCTTCTTGGCACCCGTGGTGAGCTGGTCAGTGGCAGCTGTCGCTGCTGGGGTGGCTGTTGTGGTTGGTGTGACACCTCACCCAGCCCCCCTCTTGCATTGTGTTGGACACAGCCCCTGGATGGAGACGACCATCTCCTTCTTCCCCTAGGACTTCCATCTGAGCACCTGAACGGTACCTGCTTCTTCACACATCTGTCTCGTAGACAGTGCAGTCCTGGAATTCTAGGGCTGTGCCCCCCGCAGCCCACACCCATTCCTGTTGGGTGGATGTTTTGACAGTCCCAGCAGGGGGAGGGGGGAGGCTGGGCTTCCCCACTGCTACCGCTCTGCACTCCCCCCTCTACTCGGCTACCTCTAGGTGATGTGGCCACTTCAGAAAGCCCGTGGCACCCGGGGGAGAAGCGGAGTGTTGCCCAGACCACCTTGGGAAGGAGCCGGGCTGCAGCTCACGCACTTCCTCTTCCATCCACACCTGCCACATCCTGGACGTGGTTTCTGTTCCTCTGCGAGAGCTGATAAACCTGCGGGCGCACAGGGAGGCCCGGAGCCACTCCCCAGTACACCTCCCCCCTTAGCCTTCTAGAAGGCCCCAAACCTCAGAGGTGCTTGGTATGTGGTTGCTGGATACCTGCTGGGGTGGGGTTTTCTTCCCAGGCACCAACACAGTAGAGAGGAGAGCCGGCTAAGTAACAGCGACACCCTGAGTCACAGCACTGCAGGCTTCTGCCACTGAGTGTGAACTCGTGCTGGGCTTACGGGACACAGATTGGAGGTGAAACGTCCGTGGGGAGCTGGAGCTCTTTGAGGGCACACATGTTCTCAGCACTGCCCAGCCCCCGCATTTTGGTGACGGCTCTAATCAATGGCGAGCAGCGAGGCCCAGGATGGTACAACGCAGCTGCTGCAGACTGACTCGGCTGTTGGGCTGCCCTCTGGTTGGGGGGTGTATCCTCGGGCCGCGTTGGTACAGCCTCCACTCTCTCTGAGCCTCTACCATTTTCCAGGCACTGGGCTGCATCCTGGAGATGCCAAGATCCAACTCAACTCACTCTTTTGAGCATTTGCTACCCACCAGGCCCTGGGCCTCTGCAATGGTGGTGCAGCCCCTGCCCCGGTAAACCCCAGGGTGGATGTGTGACCCACACCAGGTGATTCATTTGAAAAGAGGGTTGGGTACCTTGAATGGGGGCAGTTAGGAAGGGAGCAGCCAACTAGCCACAGGGCCATGCACGAATCACCTGGTTCTGTGCCTCAGTTTCCCCATCTGTCAGGCTGTCCTGCAGGATGCAGCCCCGGAGTCACACTCTCTGGGGCTCCTGCAGCCTGCCAGGCTGACTCTTCCTCATTAGTCAGGTCTCAGCCGAAGTGTTTCCTGCCAGAGGCCTTCTCTCACCACCCAGCCTCTGCCCCTGTCCCTCCCCCACTGTTCCTTCTGACAGCAGGTGCAGCAGAATGTTTGTGATGTGCTGCCCCTTGTATGGTCTTCCTCTCCTTAGCCCAGAGCTTGGCACTGAATCAATACTTGCTGAATGAATGAATGAATGAATGAATGAATCTGCCAGATCCCGTGGGGCCTTGCTCACCACGCCAAGGGCTGCCCCCTGGAGAAGGGGAAAGGCTGGAAGGTTAAATGAGGCAGCAACAAGAAGACCACAACTGTGTTGTTGAAAAGCCCCCCTGTCAGCCTGTGAGCGGTGAGGAGAGGGAGCCCTGCGGCAGCAGAGAGGCTGTCACTGGCTCCTTTTTCTTCCACCTTCTCCTCTGCACCTCACCCCTTCCAAAGTGGAGTTGTTTCAGCTCAGAGCCCAGTTCCTCATGAACTGTCATTGTAAACAGCCTGGAGGCCAGGAAAAAGATTCTTTTAAGTTCTCTTTTCCTCCTTGAAAGACTAGCTTAATGAAAAACGACTGCACTGGGGGTAGAGGAAAGTGCAGCCGGTCTGCGCTGAGAGGGGCGCAGAGAGAGGCACTCCCAGTGCCGGGAACAGGCCAGGTGCCTGACACACAGCGGGACTGGGAAGTGGCTGTCAGAGTGTCCGGGAGCGATGGGAGGGCGGGAAGGGGCTGCAGGGTGCTCACAGGCCTTGAGGGAGGGCAGGAGGAAGGACACCTGGAGACTCAGAGGGAGTAGCTCGGGGAGACTGGGGCCTGTGAGGAGGCGTCTGCACTTCCTGTCGCTGGGTGGGCACCGGACTGTTTCCCAGGGCGAGCGGTGGCCCATTGCTAACAAGGCGCCGGCTATCCCCTGAGCCCAGCTTCCGGCCACACAGTGGGGGGTCTCTAGCAGAGGGTGTGGGGGTGGGAAGGAACCCGCGGGTTGATGACTGATGACTTTATCTGAGGAATCCTTGCCTGGACTTTGGGGGTGGTGTTGGTGGGGAACCATGGCCCACCAGGAGGGCCCCAGAACTGCAGCAGACAGAGATGAGGAGGAGAAGTGGTAGGCTCTCGACAGACCGGAAGGAAAGGTTGTATTTAGAGACATGGAATCAGTGAAATTGCAGAAAGAGGAGGCAGCAGGAGAGGTTAGAGGGCTGAGCACGGGCCTGAGGTCAGGGTTTAGATCGTCGACTTTGTTTAGGTGGCTCTGGCCCCCAGGTCCTCTTCACTCTGCCATCATCTGTTTTATGGCCTGGGCTGTGTGGGCCTCGGTTTCCCCACCCATTCACGGGAATAACGATTTACAGCATCCATTTGTCGTGAAGCCCCCGAAAGACATTGCACAAATCACATCCCAAATTCTAACAAACTGAATTCTGCCCAAGGAGCTTTGAGAGATGGGCCAGAATAAGCCCAGCAGAACAAAATAAGGATATAAGAGTTAGAATTGCCTCTTTTTTTGGCAAGAGGTGTTGTTTGTGAGGAAGGGCGGAGAGGATGCAAAACATGTAGATATTGTCTATAACAAAAGCTTCAGGGGTGAGATGAAGACTAGCACGTCCTTTGAGGTGGGTTGTGTATTGTCATTCATTTTTGTCCTTTAAATCCATGTGCCCTGGGTTAACCTGACCGAGCCCCTGACCCAAAGGTGCCTCCTGGTGGCCAGATATAAAAATACTGATTGTTCTCCCACTTGCTTTTTTCTCTCCCTTGTTAAAACAATGTATTGTACTTTTTTCTGAATACCAGACTAATGCATCCAAATACAATATATTTCCTGTACGACTGGTTCCTAGAAGCACAAGGGCTGGGTGGTGGATGCTAGTGTTTTACATGTAGGCAGGTGACATCTTAAGTCTCTTTCCAAAATAGTTTGCACCAATTTGCAATCCCTTTTTGGTTCAGATAAACACCAAGAAGAGACTGATTGGGTCATTTCCGCAACAGGTCCTGCCCATAAAGTAAAAGGGCTGGATTTTAAAAGAATAAAAGGAAAGTAAGGAAACCAATTCTCTGAACAGCATGGCTCCTGCTTTACACTCAGGGTGAGACCCACCGATGGCTGAGCCAGCAAAGGCTGGGAGAGGCTTGCCAGGCAGTGACCCGTCCAGGGCCACACAGCTAGTGGGTTTTCAAAAGCCTGTCCTATCTCCAAACCCTTTGCTGCCCCCATGACCCCACCATCTTCCCCGGCTTCTTTATTCATCCTACCAACAAACAGCTCTGCCTGGCTACCACCGGCCAGGCTTTCTGCAACATGTAGGAGATGCCACAGCGAGCAAAAGCAGATGTATCCCTGTGCACTTGAAGAATCTCACAAATAAATGCATAATTGCAAACGGAGCCAAGTGGCCCCGGGCAAGAGGCACGGGTGAGTGAAGGGTGAGGGCGCCTGCAGCTGGCCAGGCACAGCTGCTTTTTTCTGTTCTGAGGGCATGGGGTGGCTCTGAGGGGTTTTAAGCAGGGGAGGAAGTGACTGGGTGAAAGATCAGATCAAGCAGAAAGATCAGTGTGTGCGTTCGAAGCTGCTATCTGGGTCTCCCCGTCCGTCACATGTCCCTTGGAGCCCCATCTAGGCCTCTGGGCCTGGGGGACCTGTGGCTGCCAGGGGCGGGGGTGGGTGAGGGGAGCGTGTGGCCGTTGAGCCCACCTCCGGCAGCCAGGTCTGAAGAGCCGGCCGCTTCCGCCCTCTGGTCTCCCTGTGGTTGGCTGCTGGGGCCGGGACACCTCGGGCCAGCGTGGAGGGGAGCTGGCGGGGGCAGCTGGACTGTCCCAGAAGGGGCTGGGGCCTCCTAACTCCCAGCCGGTCTGTGGTTCTGAGGGCCCAGCTCAGCCTCTTCCTGCCATTTGTCCCAGCCCTGGGCCTTATCGGGAAGGAATCTTTCCAGGGCTTCTCCCCGCCCCTCCCCACTTCCTCTCCCCACCCTCCCCCAGGCTGTGAGGGGGACAGAGAGGTGCCTGGCTCTCTGGACAAAGGGGCCTTGGGGTTTGGGTTAGGGGCTTCGTTTATGGACATTCCTCAGCCCCTTCATTCCCAATGGTTTCCTCTCTTCCCCTTCCCGAGTCCTTCCGGGCCTCTGGGGCCTGGCACCCGCATGGCCTCCGCACGACCAGTCAGCAGCCACCTTCCAGCCAGCAGTGTGTGCCAGGCTCCGCACCAGTCAGACGGGGGAAGAGCAGTGGGACGCGCCCTGCCCTCCAGAGCTCACAGCCCAGTGGGAAGATGCAGAACCGCCCCAAGCGAGGGAGAGGAGCACTTTTCTGGAACTGTGTGTGCAAAGGGCTGTGGGCTGGAAGGAAGAAGGGGAGGGTGGGGCCGTGGTCAGAGGAGGAAGAGTCCATGGCTTCCTCCCCAGACTTCCAAACACAGGGTCTGCTGTGATGAGAAACGGGGTTGGGGGGCGGAGAAAGCAAGACACACACACACACACACACACACACACACACAGTCCATTTTCCCCACAAAACTAAAGCTGTTTAATTTGAAGGACTTTTCTTTATTCTGAGATGATGGCCTTCCTGTATTTTTCTTTCCTTTTTTTCAGTGGTTTCATGTCCTTTCCAGAAGGTACTTTGTTGTTTGTTTTTCACTGTGGTTAAAGAGAACATAACATGAATTGTACTCTCTTCACAAACTGGTAAGTGTATGCCCCCGTGCCGGTGCCCAGCGCTGTACAGCGGAGCCCTAGAACTTACTCATCTTGCACGACTGAAACTCTACCCCCACTGAACAGCAACTCCCCATTTCCTCCTCCCCCCAGCCCCTGGCTACCACCGTTCTACTTTCTGTTTCTATGACTTTGACTCCTCTCAATACCTCATCTAAGTGGAACCAGGCAGTACTTGTCCTTCTGTGACTGGCTGATTTCACTTAGCTTGTCCTCAAGTTTTCATCTATGTTGTAGTGTAAGACAGGATTTTCTTCTTTTTAAAGGCTGAATAATATTCCATTGTACATAATATGCCACATTTTCTTTACTCTCATTCATCCACCAGTGGGCACGTATGATGTTACCAATTCCATTGCAATGCAGTAGTCAACATGGGAATGCAAATATATTTTTCAACATCCTGATTTCTGTTCTTTTGGAAATATACCCAGAAATGGGATTGCTAGATCATATGGTAGTTCTATATTTATTTTTGAAGACCTTCCATACTGTTTTTCCTAACAGCTGCACCATTTTACATTCCCACCAGCAGTGCCCAAGGGTTCTCTTTTTCATGTCTTCCAGCACTTGGCAACTCTTGTCTTTTGGATAATAGCTGTTCTAGCACATGTGAGGTGATACCTCTTTGCGGTTTTGATTTGCATTTACCTGATAATTAGGGATGTTGAGCACCTTTTCATGTATTTGTGGGCCATCTGTGTGTCTTCTTCAGAGAAAAGGCTGTTCAGGTCCTTTGCCCATTTTTTAATCTGGTTATTTGGGTTTTTGCTGTTGAGTTGTAAGCGTTCCTTATATATTAACTCCTTATCATATATATGGTTTGCAAATATTTTCTCCCGTTTCAGTTCAGATTGCCTTTTTGTTGATTGTTTCTTTTGCTTTGCAGAAGCTTTTCAGTTTGATAAAGACCCACTTGCCTATGTTTGCTTTTGTGGCCTGTGCTTTTGGTGTCATATCCAAGAAATCATTGCCAAGACCAATGTTATGAAACTTTTCCCCGATGTTTTCTTCTAGGAGTTTTATAGTTTCAGGTCCTACATTTAAGTCTTCAATCCATTTTGAGTTGATTTTTGTGTATGGTGGAAGATAAGGGTCCAATGCCATCCTTTTGCATGTGGATATCCAGTTTTCCCAGCACCAATTGTTGTTTTGTTTTAAGGGCCTTCCTTGGCAGAATAACAAATTTTCAGTCCTTTGCAGGTTCCCCAGAATTTCCTTTAAAATGTTACTGGTCTATGAAATCCTGTGAACCAGTCTTATAACTTTATTATAGTGACAAATTGTATTTTTAAAACTAGGATGTGTGGTCCAGTATACACATGGCTCTTATGAAAAGAGTGGGGCAGTCAGGAATGTTCCAGAAAATCTGGGCCATAGGACTATGTCATTGGAGGCCACATCCCAGACTGACTGTCAGTTGGTTCCTTCTCCCCAGTCAGACCATGGGCACATTAGAGTTCAGGGCTCCACAGAGGAGGTGCTCGTTAACGTCTGTTCACTGCCATGCAGTCAGGGGTGCTGCGATCAGAGAGGTGAAGCCCTTTGCCCACATCACAGAGCAGCTCAGGCAGAGGCAGCTGGCCTGGGGTCTCCCAGTTCTCAGGCCAGCACTGTTTTGACTGCCCTGTTATCAGCATGTGGCTCTCTGCCGGCACCGAACAAAACCTTCCTCCCTCTGGAGTCCGGAGTGGTTGACAAAGAGCTTTTTCCTTCTGAACTGGAAAGCCTTGATTTTGTAGAGATGGGGCTTGTACCATCTTAGTGCCTCCCCTGGCTGCCAGCATGGCACCTGGCACATGCGGAGAGCATGGTAAATATCTGAACGAAGGGACGACTAGCAATTTCAGTTGAGAGGCATCTCTGTATAAGGGCCAGAAATCAGACAATTTAGATTCTGTTTCCCATTCTGCTGCAAGTTTGCTGTGTGACACTGGACAGGTTCCTCCCTGTCCCTAGGCCTTAGTTATCTTATCTGTTAACAATAACAGCAACAATAATAACAGACAACATTATAATGAGCGTCTCCTATGTGTCAGGAACTGCTGCTGAACACTTTTTTTTTTAATTGAAGTATAGTCAGTTTATAATGTGTCAATTTCTGGCATACAGCATAATGCATCAGTCATACACGTACATACATATATTCTTTTCCATTATAGGTGACTACAAGATAGTGAATATAGTTCCCTGTGCTGTACAGTAGAAACTTGTTATCTATTCTATATATAGTAGTTAGTATCCGCAAATCTCAAACTCCCAATTTACCCCTTCTCACCCTGCATTAACCGCTTTTATAGCTGTAAACGCATTTACTCCTCCCGTCACCCCCCAGAGATAGTATTAATGCCTCTGGTGTGCAGATGAGGAAACCCTGGCCCAGAAGGGTTAAGTATGTTGTCTGAGGTCACACAGTTAGTTGGAGGGACAGCAGGGCTTCGGATGCAGGCAGGCTGGCTGGCTCCAGAGTTCACCTCATCCCTAGACGATACTAAGCCTCTAGAAGATGTATCTTTTCTTGCTCAGAAAGGCAGTGATTCTTTGAGATGCAGAAAGTGGCAGCTGTTTCAATTCTGGGCCCTTGGCAAAATGTTTCTGGTTGAGTTCCTGTAGGCTTTGTTCAATAGAAACCATGCAGATCTCTTCCTAGGAGGAAGGCAACTGTTAGAACAGGGTTACTCAGGAGGGATTTTGGTGGAGAGGGAGGTAAAAAGCAGATGGGAAGGCCTTTCTCCCTGTCTCGCTGCCTCTCCGGGCGGGGCCTCTTCAGTGTTCCCTCAGCTCCATCGCGGCTCCCCGCAACGAGGTCCAGGCCACCTTCAGCCCTGACCTGGGTGACTCTCTGGGCATCCAGTCTCACCTGCTCCAAAGCATTCCAGGTGGTGGCCAGAGTCACCCTCTAAAAACAGGAATGAATCACATCACTCCTCTCATAAAGCCCTCCCATGGCTTTTAGAAGCTCTTGTAATAAAACCCAAGGTGACCCCTGCCCACCTCTCTGACCCCATGCATACCTCCTCCTTTTCACTCATCCTCCTGTAGCCCTTCACTGTCCCAGCCAGTGGCCATGAGCCATATGGGGCCGCTGAGCCCTTGAAATGTGGCCGATCCAAACTGAGATGTGCTCGTCCCTATAAAATACACACTGGATCTCGAAGCCGTAGTAGAAAAAAAGATGTAAAAATGTCTCATTAATAATTTTAATATTGATTCTATGTTGAAATGATAATATTTGAGATATATTGGGTTAAATAAAATATATTATTCAAATGAAATTCACCTGTTTCTTTTTACTTTTTTTTTTTTTTTTTACAATACCAATATTTATTCTGAAAGGTAATTGTATGTTCCAAGTAGCAGGTATTAACTTCCAACGCCATCTCTAGAGCTCTTGGAATAATTTGCAGTTCTGAACCATGCTTTGAAAAAGCATCTCCAGCCACCCGTCCGTGCAGGATTTATTCCTGTCCCATCATTAGTAACAAGTGCACTTGTTGCTGCAGGAACTTTAAATTCTTCTGTTGCAAATTTTAAGACTGTTGTGAAAGGTGTACTTTCAGGAACACTGAGTACTTTGTAAGACAGCCTCAGGTCCAACATCAGCACGATCTTAAAAGAAATCTTTGACATAGTGGAGCCGGTCTGGGCAGAGACCCTCCCATCAGCTCCCTCTTTTGACTTTTTTATTGCGGCTCCTAGAAAACTGTAAATTCCACGTGTGGCTCGCACTCTCTCCCTATTGGACAGCACTGCTCTGACCACCCTGGCTTTCCTTCGGTTCCTGGATGGCCTCAGGCCTCTGGGCCCTGCATCCCTCTGCCCACAGCTCTCCTCCCTCCTGCCCCATTGCCCCCGGCCCAGGTGCGCCTCTGGAGCTCCATCACCCTGAACCCTCCCGTTTGCGTGTTTTTTATCTTCCTTCCCTGATGGAGTGCAGGCTATGCTCTCCATCCAGCACCTGGCTCCATGCTGGCCCGGAAAGGCCTGCGGCCTGCCAGAAGCCTGGGGGAGGGAAGGTGGGAACTGGCCCACATTCCTTGCCCAGAGCCAGGGGAGGTGGGGGTCTTCGGCCAGAGGGCTCCACCTGCTGTTGTTCAGGATTTAGCTGAAGCGGGAGTAGTGATCAGCGGCTCTGAGCAGAACACAGGCTACAAGCGGCTTTGGGCATTTCGTGGGGTCCTGGGAGCAGATGTGTGAGTAGAACCAGGGGCATGGAGACTCCCAGACTTCATGAGAATTCATTTGGCAGCTGGGTCAGCTGCCGCTGTGTGCCAGGCCCTCAGAAATCACCAGGGCAGCCCCGGGTCCACCTTGGCCCTGCCGCTCAGCAGCACGGTGACCTGGGCAGGTCACGCAACTCCACTCCAAATGAGCATCGTGGCTCAGTGCCTGGGGCCGGCGAGGACCAGAGTTAGGGCTGTGTGTCCAGTGCCCATGGGGTGCCATGTGGGGACACAGAGGTGCTCAGGCCATGCCAACGTCCTCGTGACCAGGACTCCCTCCCAGCCCACAGCCACCTTTGCAGGACGCTGGCCACGTTGGGGATAGAATCAATGTGTGGCCTCAGTTCCCGAGTAAGCCCTCCGCCTCCCACTACAGGTGGACCACCGGGTCACCATCTTGTTCTCTGTCTTCACCTCGAGGACCCTGACTTTAGCAGAATCTGGAGGAGGAGGAGGAGGAGGAGGAGATACCACTATTTTTGTGAGGCAGCCCTGGGTTTTAATTGGCCACTAGCTCAGAGTGAGACCACGGGTGACCTGATCACCAAAATAGACCAGGAGGAGGGCAGAAGCTTCCAAAACCAGGAGCAGGTGGCTGAAAGGAAGTGAGGGCACCATTCTTGGAACTGGCCCAGCTCCACAGCTGGCCTGGAGAGCAGGGAGCCCCCCGTCTGGAAACCTCTGCTAGTCCAGCCCCTGTGGGTGAGCACAGGGTGGGGCAGGAGCAAGTGCCAGCCAGTTGAGTCTGGGTCCTTCTGGAGCACAGTATATGGCGAGGTGGGAGGAGAGCTGTGTTCTGACTCTGTGTCCTTTTCCATCCACTGCTCTTAAATGAATCCAGGCAGCTTTTCTAAGACTGGGCCAGCGCCCCTGGGCCTCCACTTTTGAGGTTAGAAGGACCCAGGAGACAAGGTGGGCCGGGGCTCCAATCCCACGTCAGACATTGGGAGCTTCCCTGAGGCCCACGGTGAGAAGGTGACAAGGGCAGCTCTCCTTCAGTGGCTGCTGCACTCGGCAGCTCGAAAAGAAATGCAAGGAACAAAGAAGATGGCTTCTCTCATACAGCAGATAATGAACATTCTGGTTCTCAGCCCTGGAGAGGATCATCTCCCAGTGTCCCCAGCCAGGAAATTTACAGACTGCAATTGACCCTTCCAGAGGGCCTGGACGGGGCCTGGGCTCCAAGAGGGCAGTGTCTCCTGCTGGTTTCTCCATGGGCAGAGGTGTCTGGTGAATCCCACGACCTCTGACCAGAGCCAGGCTGCTCAGGGAGAACAGAGCCCGGCGGACCCCTAGCTTGGTGTCGAGGGCGGGGCCCCATGGAGGGGAGAGGAGCGTGGGCAAGGGCAGCCCCCAACTCTGCTTTTTTGTTTTATGTCTAATTATGAAAGCAATTCGTACTCTTTGTAAAATTTGGGAACTACAGAAAGGTAGAAAGAAGAAAATGAAAGTCATCTGTCATCCCAGTGCCCAGAGATGACGCTGTTGCCATTTTGCTGTATTTTTCTCCAGACCTATTTTTCTACACAGATCATACATATGTATATAAGTATGTATTTTAATTGTAATCATGCTCTGTAGCTGCTCCCCCAGCCCCACATGACATTATATCGTGAATACTTTCTCACAGCGTTCAAATTTTCTTTAAAGTTATTTAATGGCTGTATAATATTCTATTAATAATTTATCTAGCTATTCTCCTATTTTTTCCCATTCTCTTATTTTAACTCTCTTTTTTTTTCAACCAGGGGGAATTTGGCAGTTTTAAAACTTCCACTTAAAAGTAAGTCCAAGGAGGGGAGGGTGTAGCTTAGTGGTAGAGTGCGTGCTTAGCGTGCACAAGATCCTGGGTTCAATCCCCAGGTCCTCCATTTAAAAAATAAATAAATAAACCTGATTACCTGCACCCTCCCCCCCCCCCCCCCCAGAAGAAACCAAAACAAGTCCAGCTCTTTGGCGGCCAAGGTGGAGCAGTTCTGCTTTTCACACTGAGGAAGGCCCTTTGTTTTAACATCTCCGGGTGACAGCAAAGGTTGAGTGTTTGGAAAAAGACAAAAACTAAAACCCACCACCACCACTGGGGAGGCTGAGAAAGGGAGTTTCCCTCTGTGGCTGCAGCTCCCGCTGGGTCCCCGTCAGAGTGCCGGCCACATCATCCGAGCGGGTCTGGATGTGCCCATCCTCCAGGCAGCATCCTGGGGTGTGAGCTGCAGGAAAGGGTCAGGCCATTCACACTCTGTTTGTGACGAGGGGCCGTGTGATCTCGGGAAGTCCTCGCACTGCTCCATTTCTCCCTTACCTAGGCTGCACCATGGGCCTTATGCTGGAGTGGCTAGAAGCATGCGGTAAAGCTGCCTCTGGCCCAGTATTGCCTGAGCAAAGCAACGGGGCCTGGTGGGGCCTGGGTGGCCTCAGGCAAGTGATCTTTGCCCTGTAAGAGCCATGGAGCCCCTCCCAGCTCTGAGATTCTCTGATGTGTCCCCAGCCCCCGGGGCCTGTGGCTACACCCTGAATGGCTGGCCCTTGTTGGCCTTCCAGTTGTCCAGACTGGACGACTCCAGGCCCTTTTGAACAGCTCTGGCGTCCCCAGGGTCCTGATTTAGTCGCTAACAAGGCACTAATCGAGTTTCCCTGCCTTTCCTGGATCCCTGCTCAGCAGCCCGGAGCCAGGCCCCCAGTATGACTCCTGGAGAACCCCTGGGTCTGCTGCATCCCCTAGCCCTTCCAGAGAAATTTCCCATCATATTCGGGCTCCAGGGTCCTGCAAGCAGGGTTTCTGGAGGTCCAGGACTGAATGCCACTAGCATACACACTTTAGGAGAGCAGGAGCCTGTGCTTCGCATTCACTTGGTGCCCTCCATGCCCAGCATGGGGCCTGGCCTACAGTAGACCCTCCATATGTACTAGCAGACCAAGGCAGCAATGGCCTCTGACTGCCTCAGTTTCCCTTTCCATCCTGCCCTGCTAGGCGGTGAGCTCTGTGAGAGCAGAGAGCAGCCAGGTTTACCTGAGTCCTCCATGCCCAGCAAACACACTGGTGCGTGGAGAGGGTGCACGAATGTGTAAACAGAGACCAGATGGATTGATGAGTAAGTTATGTTTCGAGAGAGTCAGAGTTTATTATGCAGGGCCTCCCTTCTCCCCACCTCCCCAATATGCGGTCCCTTCCCTCCCACTGAAGGGTCCTGAATGGTCCCTTCCTCCGCCGTCCTCGGCTGAAACTGAGACTTCCTGGTTGGGTGACTTTGGACAAATCACTCAACCTCTCTGAGCCTTCATTGCCTCTTCTATAAAATGGGGCTGATATTGAAAGCATGGTGAGGCTAGCACAGTCAGTGCCTGGCAGGTAGTGGGCACTCAGGGAGAAGTGGTCCCGACTCTTGTTGACAGTGGCCTGGCCTCTGTGCACACTGTGAGCTGCCTGACGGGAGCTGGCTGACCGCTGACTGACGGAGGTACAGGAGACCATCCGAGCTGTGGTGGGTTCTGGGTCCCCTGACACCCTGGCAGCTGTCCCCGCCACCCCACCCTTGGCTCTGCCGTTGGATGTCCTTTCTCTGCGGTGTGCTGTGGCTGGAGGGCTGGACCAGGAGGGGGCCCCAGCTCCTCTGGAGAGCTGCTTTCCTGTCTCCCCACAAGAGGAGTGCCTGCACAGCCACGGCGGGCTCCCACACCAGCTTCCCCGGTGCAGGGCGGGGACAGCAGCTGCATCGTGGAGGCCCCCAGGCCCTCTCGGCCTGTCGCTCAATCCTCTGGGCTTCCAGATTTTCAAATGGGGAGAAACGCAGTCGGGCTGAAGATTTACAGGCCTGTTGAAAGGAGCAAATGAGATGGTGCCTATGACGGACGGCACTCTGGCCCAAGGTTGTAATATAATTATTAGGTGACGAGGATCCAGCCCACAGAGGCGGGGAACGTGCCCACGGCTCCTCAAAGCCGGGAGAGGCCACCTGGCCCAGTGGCCTAGATGCTGTGGGACATGGACAACTGACTTTCTTTCCCCATCTGCAAAATGAGGGCAGTCGCCTTCCCGGGCTTCTGGGAGGAGCCACTGCGGCTGCGCACGTGAGGGGTCGGGCCAAGTCCAGCTTCAGAGCTCGTGCCTGCCCCAGGGGCCTCCCTGGACCTGTTTGCCCATCTGTAATACCAAGGGGGTGATCCCAGCCGTCACTTCAGGTCATCTAGAGGACTCAATAAAACGAACTGTGTAACCCACCTAGCATGAGTGCCCGGCATGTAGAAAGTGCTCATTTAGCTATTATTATGGGGTTTTGGGGGGGTGGTAGCAAGGCCCACCAGGATGAGAACCTGCCCTCTGCCTAGGGCTCCTCCTCCTCAGCCTGTGATAGGAGACTCGGACAGATGGGAGCAGAGCAACTTCCATCAAGCTCACCAGCCCAGAACTGCATTCCCAGCATCTCTGGAGCACGGGGCCAGTGGGACGGCTGTGCAGCAGCTGCCACCAACAATCTGAAGGGGACCGAGTCTCCAGGCTGGGCCTTGGGGTCTTGGCTGGGCATCCGGGCCGAGCGGCAATGAACCTGGGTATCCTGCACGTGCCTCTGCACCATCTCCCAGCTGGTCACACATCATCACCATCTACCTTTCTGCTCACGCAATGCCAGCGCTCCAAGAGAACACCCAAGACACAGCAAAAAGCATTGTTGTTTTTTTCCCTGGCTGTAAAAGTAATTCTTCATTGTGGGAAAAAAATTAGAAAAATATAAATTAAGAGCACCCCAAATTTCAAACTTCCAGGTGTTTCCTACATATACACATGTAGACCTAGATAGTTTTAACAAAAATGGAATCCTATGATAATATGCTTTTAAAAAATTGGAATGAATATACTTTATTTTCAAAATCTTTTTTGTTATAAAATATGACACCTACAGAAAGATTATATAAAATGATTGCTCAGATTGATGTATTACACATCAAACACCCTGGGAACCACTGCTTGGGTGAAGAACTCTGCCAGTCACCCCAGAAGCCCTCAGCATGCCCCATCTCAATCACTCCCTACTTTCTGCCAAAAGTTGCCACTGTCTAGTTTTTTTTTTTCAATTTTTAGGGGTTTTTTTGGGGGGGTAATTAGCTTTAATTATCTATTCAATTTTTTTTTTTTAATGAAGGTACTGGGGATTGAACCCAGGACGTTGTGCATGCTGAGCACCCACTCTACTACCACTGAGCTATATACCCTCCCCTCTCCATTATCTCGATTTTTAAGATAATCACCTTCTTGCTTGTTGTCACCCAAGTGTGTATCCCTAGATGCTATAATTTTGTCTTTAAATCTGTCTTTTAAATCCCTTTAATCTACAGGTTTATTTTTGTAACTTGCTTTTTTTTTTTTTTTTTCACTTGGCCATGTATCTTGGACCTTGTCCTTGTTAGTAAATGTGACTCTCGTTTTTAATGAGTCCGTTGGATGAGCATAACTGGCCCATTCCCCTGCTGATGGACACTTAGGTTATTCTCACACTTTTGCCGTTATATACAACACTATGATGGAAATCTTTATGCATATGTCCTTGTGCACTTGAATGATTCCTAGAAGGAATTTCTAAGAGTGGAGTCATGGGTCCAAAGGACACCCTCTTTTTTTTTTTAAACAGCATTGTTCAGCCTATGATGCACATACCATGCAATTCACCCATTTAAAGCTTACAAGTCAATGTTTTTTAAGTGTATTCAGAGTTGTGCCACCGTCACCACAATTAGTTTTAGCACATTATCGTCATCCCATAAAGCACCCCATACCCATTTTCCTCAATCCTCTCCCCCAGCCCTAGGCAACTGTTCCTATGAAAGATAGTCTTCTTTCTGTCTCTATGGATTTGCCTATTCTGGACATTTCATATAAATGAAGTCCTACAGTGTGTGATCTTTGTGACTGACTTTCATGTAGCTTAATGTGTTCAAGTTTTATCCATGTCATAGCATGTACCAGTACTTCATTCCGTTTTATTGCTGAATAATATCCCATTGCATGGTTATACCACACTTTGGTCGTCCATTCATCAGTCTTTGGACATTTGGGTTGTTTCTGCTTTTGGCCTTTGTGGATAATGCTTCTGTGAACATTCTTGTAAGTTTTTTGTGCGAATATATGTTTTCATTTCTCTTGGCTACCTCCTAGGTGTGGAATTGCTGGTTTAACCTTTTGAGAAACTGCCAGAATGTTTTCCAAAGTGGCTGCACCATTTTAAATTCCTACCTGTAGTGTGTGAGGGTTCTGATTACTCCATATCCTTACCAACACCTGTTATTATCTGTCTTTTTTTATCGTAGGAAAGCTGGTGGTTGTGAAGTATTACCTTGTGGGCTTGATTTGCATTTCCCGGATGGCTACGATATTCAGCATCTTTTCATGGGCTTCTGGACCATTTGTACATCTTCTCTGGATCAATGTCTACTCAGGTCATTTGCCCATTTAAAAATTGGTTTATTTCTCTTTCATTGTTGTGAGAGTTCTTTATATAGTCTGGTTGCAATTCCTTATCAAATATGTGATTTGCAAGTATTTTCTCCCATTCTGTGGGTCGCCTTTTTACTTTCTTAATGATATCCTTGGCAGCACAAAAGTTCTTATTTTGATGATGTCCAATTTATCCGTTTTTTTGTTTGTTTGTTTTTTTGTTGTGCTTTTGGTGTCATATTTAAGGAACCGTTGCCTCATCCTAGGTCACAAAGATTTATGCCTATGTTTTCTTCTAAGAGTTTAATGGTTTTAATTTTCACATTTGGGCCTGAGATCCATTTCAATTTTTGTGTAGGGTGTGGGAAGGTCCAGCTTCCTTCTTCTGCATGCGGATAACCAGTTGTCCCAGTACCATTCGTTGAAAAACTGTTCTATCCCCATTGACGTGTCTTGGCACTCTTGCTGAAAATCAATTGACTATAAGTGTGAGGCTTTATTTCTGGACTCTCAATTCTATTTCATTGATCTACATGTCTATCCTTATGCCAGGACCACACTGTATTGATTACTGGCTTTGTAGAAAGTTTTGAAATTAGAAGTGTGGGTCCTCCAACATTCTTCTTCTTTTTTAAATATTGTTTTGGCTATTTGGGGTTACTTGAATTTCTATATGAATTTAAGATCAGCTTGTCAGTTTCTGCACAGAAGCAAATTGGAATTTTGATGGGGGTGGTGTTAAATCTGAGATCATTTGGGGAAGTTTTGCCATCCTAACAATATTAGGTTTTCAGATCCATGAACATAGGGTGTTTTTCCATTAATTTCAATCTTCTTTAATTTTTTTCAGTAGTATTTTGTGGTTTTTAGAGTTTAAGTTTTGTACTTCTTTTGTTAAATTTAGTCTTTAGCATTTTATTCTCCTTAAAGCCGGTGTACATGAAATTATTTTCTTAATTACGTTTTTGAAGTGTTCATTGTGAGTGCATAGTGATGCAACTGATTTTCATATATTCATCCTGTATCCTGCAACCTTACTGAAATCATTCATTAGTTCTAATATTTTTGGTGGATTCTTTAGGATTTTCTATATACAAGATTATGTCATCTGCACAAAGAGATCGTTTTACTTCTTGCTTTGTCATCTAGATGCCTTCTTTTTTCTTATCTGAGTGCCCTGGCTGGAACCTGCAGTCACTGTTGAATAGAAACAGTGAGAGCAGACATTCTTGTCTTGTTCTTGATCTCAGGGGGAAAGCACCCAGTCTTTCACCATTAAATACAATAGTCGCTGTAGGAAGGCTCATTTTAGGATTCCCTGAAAGGTTGGCTGGTTACAGCCTCACTACTAGTGTGTATGAGAGGGACCCCAGTTGCCTTGCCCCTTGCCAACATGATAGCCCCAGGTTTTAGAGGTGAGGAACCAAAGACCAGGAAGGGGGAGTGCTGCATGTCTCATTACACAGCCGCTCAGCCACCTACCGTCCAGCTGCCCACAGTCATTGGGGAGTGAGCCTCCTGGACACTCAGGCTTCCCTCCCTTAGTAGGGATGCCTTGAGCCCCACCAAGGGCAGCCACTGGTACAGAAGGAGGACTGGGTTCTGTTCTCAGCTTGGCCACTAAATTGTTGTGTGATCTGGGCCAAGTCACTCCATCCACCCTGCCCTGGGTCTCAGTGTTTCCATCTGTGCGGTGGGAGAGGTGGTCCACTCTGAAATCCTCCAGCTCTGACCACCCACCCTTAAACCCACAGCTGCTTCTGCCACTGCCCAGAGTGACCACCAGAGGGCGCCCCATACCAGCACTTGGCCCAGCTCCGCTGCAGGGGGGCCCCAGGGAGGCTGAGAGACAGGGTGTGTTTTCCAGGAGCCACTAGCTTTGCTTGCAAGGGCTTCCTTATGGCTAGACTGTTCAAGCCATCTGCCCCGTTCCTCTGGCTGAGCACTGGTCTCTGAGGAGGGAGGATGGAGACATCACCCTCAAGGCCAGCGACCTTGCTCTCATCCCTGTCTGCTTTGGGTTGGCTGCATAAGGTCCAGGCGTCCAGTGTCAGGGCCAACAGCCTTGAGTTTCTCAGCCTCAAAAGGTTTCTACTGTCTCTAGGCCTCTTACCGGGGACGCATCCTTCCCCTGCCGCATTGCCTGGCAGTGGGAAGCCCCTGTCCTGGTGAGTGTTTGGCCGCCTGGAAGGGGCACCGCACAGCCCATTTTGCATATGGATAGTTTCAGGCTGGGGGCCCTGGACAGTGTAGTCTTGGAAACCACAACATCCAGGACCCTCGGATACCTCACATGATGGACCGCAGAACCGCAGAGGCAGGCACCATGGACATCAGGGACCACCCAGCTCCTCCCAGAGCAGAGCATCTGACCTGCTTTGGGAAAGATTCTCCTGGGAACACCAGAGGGGTCCTATCAGCCCCACTCCAAACTCCTCCACCCTGATTTTACCCCCAAGCAGAAGCAGAACCTTTGCTTTGCAAATCAATCTCCAAGCAGCATCTCCCAGCCCCCGCCCTGATGTCTGCTGCTTGCCTTGCGTCCCATTACTTGCATATGTATTCTCCCTCCCATTCTGGACTGGGTCCCCTCGAAGGCAGAGTGACTCTCACATTCTCCTCAGTTCCCTCCCTGGTGGCTGGTTCAGGACTTGGTTTCCAGTAGAAGCGCGACAGATTTCACCACGGAAACCCGGGTCCCATCTTCCTCCCACTCAAGGGCCTCAGTGCTGCCTCTGCCCCTCGCTTAGCTGTGTGGCTTTGGGCCAGTTGCTGAGCCTCTCTGAGTATCCACTTTGTTTTCTTCTTTGCTGCTCTACTTTCCTCAAAAGGTTGCCAGGGTCAGAGAGGGTGTGAGCGCCCTGGTGTGAAGAGTGATATGCTCTCCCTGTGTCAAGTGTAATTGTCCTCAGAGCACCAGCTGCACGCAGAGGTCACATGGAGGAGAGGCGGTGCCAGGCCACACCCTCCCGAGTGCCCCAGTTTTCAAATAACAATGGCCAACATTTTCTGGGTTTGTTCTACGGACCAGACACTGTGCTGAGTACCTCACCAGGATTCTGGCCCTGGATCCCCTCAGTGACCATTCGAGTAGGCAGCATGACCATGCCCAGCTTTGCAGACAGGGAAACTGAGGTACACAGCAATCTGCTACCTGGCCTGAGATCACAAACTTGGCCAATGATGGGCAGGGCTGGGACTTGGAGCCTGGTGTCTGGCCTCTGGAGCCCGGGCTCTCAGCCACCGAGCTTCCCCATTTGTGCTGGCACAAGGCAGGGAGGGGCAGCTAAGGGGCCTTTTTGTTCACTATGTAGGGATCTTCAGGAGTCAGAGGTCATGGGTTCTGATCTTCCCTTTTCGGGACTGGAGCACTGAGGTCAGAACAGTCGGGCATCTGGGGCAAAGCAGGACCCAGCAACATCCAGTGTAGCTCTGACTGGGAAACTGGATGATGCCAAAGCCCTGTGAGTCTCAGGATCTATGATTCCAAAAATTGTCTGGCCGCCTCATTCCCAACAGCCAGCCTCCGTCTTGGTTGGACTGATCTTCCCAACTTTGGGGTCTTGGGAGCCAGGGTGGGAGGGAAGGAGTACTCAAAGGCTCAAAATGATGCTCACCCACCAGCCCAGATGCTGGGCACCAACAGGATCCTCCTCCCCAACGCCCAGGCCCTTATCAGGAATGCAATTTGGGTTGGTGGGGGAGGGGGAGGACCAAGGCCTCGGGCTCTGGCAAGGTGGGGAGGAGAGATAGGGAAGTGGAGAGGGGGCCCGAGGGGTCCTGCTGCTGGGAGGGCCCAAGGCTGGAAGGGATGCCCAGAGCCTGCACAGTGGGGGCTGTGGCCAAGCGCTGTCCTTGCTGGCCTGGCCCCTCGACAGGGTTCCAGGGCTGCTCCTGCCTTCCATCCTCACCAGGCAAGACGCCCGCACCTTTAATTAGCAAGCAGCAGCCTCTCCCCGATTCATCACAGTCACTGTTTAATTAGCCTCACACAAGGCGCCCCTACCCCCCAGCTTTGGGCTGAGCAGCCTGCCTCTCTCACAGAGGCTGCCACCACCTCACGGTGTCCCCTGTCACCCCCCCATACTGACTCTGCTCCCCAGAATGGGGGATGGGGCGGGCACGCCTGGCTGAAACCTCAAGGAGATTCTGGGCACTGGTGCTTGTATTGAAGGCATCCAGCAAACATTATTAGGGCCTCGAGTCTGTGCCAGGCTGGCGCTGGGTGGAACCCAGGTTGGATGGGGGTGGCTGTCTCAGTCGTGTGCGACTGCTGGGGATGGCTTTTCCCTTTGGGAGGTGTTGCTCCCACTCCCACCCCCCCATCTGGAAAGGGACAGCTATTCCTTCCTGCTCTCCCTGTCCCAGGGCCCAGCAGTCTCCCCTGAGAAGGCTGAATCCTTCCCCAGAGACAGATCCTGGAGGCCCAGGCCCAGGCCCAGGCCCAGGCTATGAGCAAAGGGAGGTGGGTGGGGGCGTCTCAGCTCTGCTTTGCATCTGCAGGGCCCTGGGAGTTGGGGGCACATGAGTGAGCCCACAGTCGGTGGCTGAACCAGGCACCCTCTGTTTCCCTGAAGCAGGGCGGGGCTGGTGGCCTTGGGAGTGACACCCCACACCCTTACTGCAGAGCCAGGGCAGCTGCCGGCCCCGGGGCAGCCAGCTGGAGGCAGGAGGCTCAGGTTCCATCCCCGTGCTGGTCCATCCTGGGGCTTCAGGCAAATCAGCCACACTGAGGCTTCAGCATCCTGGCTACAGAAGGGTGCTAACCACCCTGCTCTTATGTGGACAAGGATGTAGAAGGATCAGCATTATTCTGGAACCTGAGGGAAGTGCCTGAGTCCATCCTGGTACTGACCAACGTGTGGCCTCAGCCAGCCACCAGACTGCGCTGGCCTCAGTTTCCCTACAGGTAACATCTGCCTCATGGGTTGTTGTAAGAGTTAAATGACTTACAGTGTTCAGTGCACTCAGAACAGAGGCAGTCCTCAGTAATCGTCAGCTGTTTTTGCCATTTCCTGCCTCCTTTTACCAATCAATATTTATCGCTAGGTGAGAGGGAGTTGGTGGTGACACAAAGGCCTGGAGGCAGGAATTGGCTTGGGAGATTTGAGGTCCACCTGCAGGGGTGGGTGAAGAAGAGAGGTTGGCAGCTTCCTGTCGCTGTCAAAGGACAAGAGGGAGGAGGGAGACTCTGGGCTGGGAACTATATCTAGCCTTTTCCGTGAATTAGCACCTCATTTTAGCCCTTGCAGTTACCCTGTGAGGAGGTACCATCATCTACTTACAGGTGAGACGAGGAGGAACAGAGACTCCGCCCACATCCCTGAGGTGAAAGCAACAGGCTTGCGCTTGGAAGGAGACCTTGTGGCCCTTTGCGGCTGTGCTGTGCTGGGGACTTCCTGGGAGACAGAGAGAGGGCTAAGAGGCGGGGCCTGGACCAGGCCTGGGTGTGGCTGTGGAGGGGTGGGTCAAGCAGGAGAGGGGGCACCCAAGGGGTGGGTCTCTGGCCAGCACAAGGCTGTGTGTCAGGGCAAGGGAGCATCTTTGTACAACAGTTTTGTAATCAACTTTGGAAATAGTAATACCATACTTATGTAATACACAATTCTGAAAGTACGAAACAACATATAGAGACAAGTTAAGGTCCCCTACACTTTCCCTCCCCAGAGATGCCCTCTGAGACCTGTTTCTTGTGCATCTTTCCAGAGCAGCACCTTGACCACAACACTAGCGAACAACCAGCAGTCCCCACGGGCCTGGCAGGCACCATGGCCAGAAAGCCCTAGATGCACATTGGTTGCTTTTAATCCTCATACCAACCCTTGCTGTGTATATATCAATATTTCTGTTTAAAATTGAAGTAAACTGAGGTGCAGACAGGTTAAGGCCACACAGCTAACATAGGGTTTGGACTCAAGGACTCTGACAGCATTATGTAGATGAAGAAACGGAAGCACAGAGAGGTTGAGTAACCAGCCCCAGGTGACCCAGCAAGGAGGTTGAGGAGCCAGGACTTGAGTCTGACAGTCTTGATCCTGAACCTGCACCCCTGAGCCCCGCACTGTATTAGGAGAAAGGATGCCAACCCCAGAGTCAACCACACGCGGGAGTGAGGCTGACCACCGCCTAGCTGCGTGGCCTTGGACAAGTCACTGTCTCCCCTGTGATCTGGCTCCCCACCCAGGCTAGAGAACAGGAAGCCTGCCTCCCAGAAGGCTTGAGGATGAGCAAGAGCAGAGGGAGAGGCCTCTGGCCAGAGTGGCGCTGGGACACTGCTCCCCAGACCATCCAGCGGGCGCTTCCTGTGATGGGCAGGAGTAAGGGGGTGGCCAGGTGGGTGTTTCAGGGGGCTGGGAGCTCAGGGTGGGGCCTTCCCTCCCCGCAGCTGTGCAGACAGAGCAGGTGAAGGGCTCCCCAGGAGAGAGGTGGGTGGAGCCCGTCCACCCTCTGCCCAGCCCACAGCCACACTGCTGACCCAGGAATTCCGGGGAGTCAGGAGAGGGAAAAGGGGTTTCTAGAGGTTTGTGCAGTAAGCCCAACCCTCCCACCCCTTACCCAGGCTGGGTGCCAGGACCCTGCAGGGTGGGTGGGGCAGGGTGCTGGGGAGGAGGCTGCAGGCAGCAGCCGCAGAAATGACAAAGCGAGAAGGGGCCCAGCCCAGGTGCCGGCTCAGGCTGGGTTCCCGAGGAAGCGGTCCTCATGTTGGCAGAGTCATGTCACCGCCCCAGGCTGGTGGGCTGGCTTTCAGCTTAGCAGGCATAGAAAACCAATTTGTCTACTTCTCCCCTGCTGCAGCCCAAGGGTAATCAGACTATTGGGGCTAAGATCACCAGATTCAACAGGACATCGACCAACAAATGCAAAAGCCAGTTTCTTCATCTACAATGTGGGCCAGACTGTGAGAGGCCAGACTGCGTTAGTCTCTACCCAATTCACTTGCTCCTACCCCAGGCCCAGGGAGCCTGGGTTAGTAATGAGAGGGACCTGGGGACTGAGGTATGGAACACTGTCTTGGGGTGTTTGTCAGTGATCTCAGCCAGGCTGCCCAGAACAGCACAGCGGGGTGGGGCAGCAGAAGCAGGCTTGGGTTGGAATTCCAGCTCTGCCATCATGAGCCTCACTTTCCCCGTCTGTAAAATGGGGTTATTATCAGAATTGAGACCTCATTGTGATGGTAGAGCTTCTTAAACAATGCATGGTATGTAGTAGATGCTCAATAAATTCACTCTCCTCCATTGACTAGCTGGTTAATCTCATTTTCAAAACCCCACAGGCCTGGAGACAAATTTTGGCACTTGTCCTGTGCTCACTCGGCCGTCTGGGAGAGGCACTTTGTGTCTCCAAATGTTAGAATTGCTGAAACGTTGATGGGGAGATGGGGGACACTATGTGAAAGCGGCACTGTCCCTACTGATGGGACCCAGGGGTCACGGGGCCTCCCCTGCAGGTGCCAGGAGACTCTGGATCCAGCAGCACCTCTTCTCGGCCTGAGGCTGGGCTGGCTCAACCCACAGCAGTTTCTTTTTGGCAACTCATTAAGGCTCCTGGAGGACACCGCCTACTGTCCTGACCACTTTCTGGGCATGCAGTCTGGTCTGGAGCCGGGGGCGGCTTCAGGGGGTGGAAGGGAGCTGGGCCAGTCCTGGGGGTCATCCCTGAGGGGGCATTTCCACCTGGTCCTCTGACCCAGGGAGCAGGGCTGAGGGGCCGTCTCTGGGGTGTAGCGTTTTCCTGTGAGTGAGTGTGAAAGTGCCAGAAAAACTGGAAAGGGCTTCTTAATTGCAGGGATGATGATCTTTAGAAAATCTTCTGTCTTTTCTGTGAGGCAGAAACCGCTAGCTAGAAATGACCTTGGCCATCAGTGTTTTTCCAGGAAGAAATTCAATTGATATTGGGCAGTAAAGGGTGTTCGTGGTCAAATAAATTTGGGAAGCACCAACTTAAACAACCAACCATGGTTTCTTCTCTGCAGGGTTTCTCGGAGCCTTTCATGTGCATTTATGAAGTTCTAAGAGGCAGCAGCCAGGCCTCTCTGACAACAGTGTTCTTTTCAGTTGTCCTGGACCATCTTGTGAGCTTACAGGGCTATGGAACCCACTTTGGGAAATGCCAACATAGTAAAAACAAACAGACAAACAAACAAACTGCCCCCTCCTCCACATACCAGAGCTAGGGGGATCCTGGGGACCCTGGAGAATCTAGGGTCCAAAAAAAAAAAAAGGATTTGGGAGATGCTCTATTTTAAAGCTAAGGCTTTAATCCCTCTTTTCCCTATATTAACACATTTAATCTTCACCACCACCCTGTAAAGTAAGCATGTTGTCATCTCCATTTTCTAAGGGGTAAATCAAGGCACAGAGGGACAAGTCCTGGCCCAAGATTCACAGCTGGTAAGTGGTGGCACTGGGATTTGAACGCAGGCTGCCTGATTGAGGGGCCGCTCCCAAACCCACTGTGTGATCCGCCTTCACCACGAAGGCTCCAGAACCTGCCTCTCTCAGGTGCCACACATCTAAGCTCCTGTCTAAGGGTGAAGCTTCCGGCAAGTGGCTGGTGTCGAGTGTTCTCAGGAGGGTCTGTGTCTTCTGTTTCACAGAGGGATAGTCGTCTGGCTCTGAGTCCGGGGGCCTGGGACGCCCCGTGGGTGAGCCCTACTGTCCCCAGCTTCCCCACCAGCAGCCTGGCCCCACCAGAAGGCCGTGTGATGCTCTCCTGTCATCCTCAGCCTGGTTATGTCCATTCCACAGGATAGCCTCAGAGGGGAACCACGGCTCAGAGAGGGGAAGTAACCTACCCAGTCACACAGCCGGGAGATGGTGAGACTGGAATTTAAACCCAGGCTATTGGACTCCAGAGCTGGGTGCTCAAGATACAGGTGCCCTTGGTGACGAAGCAGTGGGTTCCTGTGGCCAGGGCAGCGGCACAGCTGTGGGGCCACACCCCATTAGGCCCCTGCTCTCCTCAGCTGGTGGCCGCCCCGGCAAACCCACGACCGTCCCCCGCCTCTGGACAGATGTGGTCTCAGGTTCCCTGCTCATCTCCCAGCCCTCCCTTTCCCAGGCTTATTTGGGCCAACAGTCAGTAGCATAAAAACAGGCAGATATGTCACCACCATCAGGGATGCGGGAAGCAGTTGCCATGGTGGCTGCTCGGCTGCTCAGGGCTTTATCTCCACCTCCTGGGGCAGGGCCTTGGTGGCTTTCTCCTTCTGGGGTGCAGACTTTTTGTCCTGGATGTGTTTTCTTCCGCTGTGGCTCACCGGTTCCTGGAGATAGAGTTGTTCGTCTGTCCCTCCGTAGGCACTGGGCATCTTCTGTGGTCCAGGCCCCAGCCAGACTCGCTTCTGCAGCAGTTGTGCTGGTCCTCCCCAGCCCCGAGGGTTGGCGGGACTCCAGGGTGCTTCCAGACCTCCTGGAGGCAGGGGTGCAGGCCTGTAAACACAGGATCTATTGGAAGAACAGGACCTGGGTTCAAATCCTACTTCTAGTAACTTAATAGTAAAGTCACAAATAACCCAGTTTTTAAAATGGGCAAAGGATCTGAATAGATATTTCTCCAAGGAGGACATACAGATAGCCAATAAACACATGAAAGACACTCAGCATCATTAGCGATCAGGGACAGGGACATGCAAATCTAAACCACATGAGATATCACTTCACACCCACTAGGATTGGCTAGACTCAGACAGACAGATAACAGCATGTGTTGGGGCGGGGGTGTAAAGAAATCTGGCCCTTGTCTACTGCCCCAGGGGAAATGTAAGATGGTGCCATCATATTGGAGAACAGTCCGGCAGCTTCTCAAAAGGTTCAACACAGAGTTACCACATGATCCAGCAATTCCACTCTAAGGTATCCACCCAAGAGAACTGAAAACACACATCCCCACAAAAAATTTCACAAAGGTTAATAGCAGCATGACTCATAATGGCTAACAAGTAGAAATAACCTGAATGCCTTTCAACCAATGAATTAATAAATATAATATGGAATATTATTTGCCTATAAAAAGGAATAACATACTGATACATGCTGCAGCATGGGAGAAACTTGAAGACATGATGCTGTGTAAAAAAAGCCAATCACGAAGACCACGTGTTGTGCGAACCCATTTGTATGAATTGTCTGGAATAGACAAATCTATAGAGGGGGTTGCCGGAAGTGGGGAGTGACTGCTCACGGGTAGGTTTTTTTTGGGGGGGTGATGATAATATTAGAAAACAGCAGTGATGGTTGTACGACTCTGTGAATGTGCTAAAACCCACTGAATTGGACGCTAAATGGGTGACTTGAATGCTATGTGAATTACATCTCCATAAAGCTGCTATGCGAAATTAGGAAATACACAGAAGCAGAAGAAAAACTTGTAAGGTCCACGGCACTGTCGCCTAGAGACCACTACTGTTACGTTTAATGGTGCTCTCCCAAATTACAGTCTGTTGCCCCATGTGCTGCTTTTTCATTTAATAATACATTGTAAACGTCTTTCCATGTCAAGCACTAGACCTCTACGTAAAAACAAACCCCACCTCCGCCGCGCCCTGGCCGTGGGCCTCAGGTGAGCAGCCTCGCCTCTCGGAGCCTCGGTCTCTCCCTCTGTAAGGTGGGGTAGCCGAAGGACCCCTGCAGAGGAAGCTGTGAGGATGGAAGGAAGGAGTCCGCACACCTCCAGCGCCTGGCCCAGACCCTGGCACGAGGAGACACTCTGGAAACGGAGGCCTCGTTGTGATGGCATTCGGGCAGGCATGGAGCACTCCAACCAGGGGGCCGCTCATTTCTGTATGTTTCACACATACTGTGATTCGAAACATCCATAGTAGGGAGGGGGTCAGGGTCAGACCCTGGGAGAGCCCCGGAGGTTGTTGCCACCCTTGATGGAAAAGAAACCACCCTTCCAAGCACCTACTGTGTGCCCAACACTGACTCGTGGTGTCTCCTTTAATTCTCGAAATGACTGTTACCGACCCTATATGACAGAGGGGGAAACTGAGGCTTAGTGAAGTGCAGTCACTTAACCTTTTCAGACAGCTGTGGGTCTAAGGTTCATGTCCAGGCTTGCTGGTCAAAAGCTAGCATTCTTGCTACTTCTGTGCCCTCCAATGAAGAGATGTCTTTGAAAAGGCTTGAGTTCTGTCCAAATGAGGGATTGTGCTATTATTCCCAGACCTGGAGGGGGATATGCAAAGGAGAAGTCACTGCGCCAGGATTTGAGTCACAAGGATGTGCTGGTGTGTGCCTACTGTGTGCTGAGTCCTCCACTGAGCTGTGACACAGTAGGGCCTTCAGTGCCGAGTCTGCTGGAATGCACAGGCTGGCAGGGTGGGAGGCAGGCTGAGCTGGGGCCCATGTCCAGGTAGGAGTTTGGGGCACAGGCTCTGGAGCCAGACAAATTTGGGGTTGTAATCCCCTGGCCTGTTGGTGACTTGGGCAGTTTCTTGGCTGTGTCAGCTCGATTCCTCTGTCTGTATTAGATGGGTACAAGAATTAGGCAAGTTAAAGCACCTTGAGTCACTCAGCACAGCTCCTGATGCAGAATAAGCTTTGGTATCAGCAGATGGGGCAGGTGGTTGGATGCCAGGAGCCCAGGAGGTGTGGCTGGGAGAGGGGCCGCTGCCCAGCCCAGTTTTTGATGCTTCTCTCCAGGCCCAGCGGATGGTGATCAGCCCGGCCCACATGAAGTGTCAGAGACAGTCACCATGGCTTCATTCATTCACTCATTCATTCATTCAACTAGCACCTGGTGAACACCTACTATCCTAGGCACTGGGGGCCCGACAGCAAACAAAACAGATGAAGCTCCTGACCTGGGACAGCCGACACTCTAGTGGGAGCAACAGACACCAGAGGAAATGAAGAGCGACATATGGGTATGTCACCTGGTGATAGATGCTGAGGAAACAGGTACTGCGTGTGGGGGAGGGGCGTCACTGGGGAAGTTGTCATTTGAGAGAGTGCCACCAGGGAAGGCCTCACAGAGAAGGTGACATTTGAACAAAGATTCAAAGGAGGTGAGGTTATTGTTCATCCATCCATCCATCCATCCATCCATTCATACTCAGCCATTCATTCTTTCATTCACTCCTCTAGGCAGTTGGCCGGCATCAGGAAACATCTTGGGTCTGTTCAGTGGCCTTGTGCGGGGAGTTGGGCTTGCTCTGAGTGGCTCACAGGTTGTTTCTCCCAGTGGTGGAGTCAGTACACATCTGCCTACCCTGTAGGAGCCATCGTGGTCTGCCAGGGACTGAGGGGTTCTCGGGACACGGGACTTTCAGTGCTAAACCGGAAAGTCCTGGGCAAACCAGCATGAGAGGTCACCCTCACCCTCATAGAGGCTGCCTTTGGTGCCCAGAGGCTGAGGAAAGGTCAGTGAAGACTTTCACTTCTCTGAGGGTGTGGGAGAGCAAAGCCGTGTGCCTGTTCCTGAGCGAGGAGGGCAGAGGTTTCAAAGCCCAAGTGTCCCAGTGTGTGCGGTGCAGGTCAGTGTGGGGACAAGGCTGCCTTCCGGGGCTCAGTAGGTGATGAGGCCAGAAGGGACGGTAGGGCCTTGGGTGTCTGCAAAGGGGCTGCATTGACTGTGGGCAGCCAGCCTCCAAGCAGGTGGGCAACTTGACTGTCTGCCTTTTAGAGTGATGCTTTGCTGGAGCAGAGGGCAGAGAGGGGAGCAGTGCCATGTCTTTGTTCCTTCCTTCCTTCATTCCAGGGGGCACTGAGCACCTTCCAACCCCCAGGTCCTGGCCGAGATGTCTACAATGGGTCTCCAAGACGGGGCGAGGGAGGGAAGAAGCGAATAGTGCAGAATCTAAGTGAAGGGTGCATGAGTTTTCAGTGTATTCTTTCCTGTCAATTTAGAGGTTTTCAAAATAAAGTGTTGGGGGGAATAAATAAGGATAAATCTGGGCCCCAAATGAAGCATCTGGGCTGGGGGGTGGGATAAGGCAGGTCCTTCCCTCCAGCAGCTCAGGGTCCAGTGAGGATCTGGGTGCGTAAACCCAGCCTGCAGTGGCGTGGGCGCTCCGTGTCCTCAAGGGCAGGAACCTGAGGCCGGCTAGGGAGGCTGAGGATGTCTCACCAGAGGAGAGGGAAGGGAAGAGCAGACAGAGGAACGGCAGAGGCAAACGCACAGAGCCTGAGGTGGAGGGATGTCCATCTCAGTGGAGGGTTCTTGGTGGGCTGGGAAGTACGGTTCAGAGGAGGCTGGAAAGGGAAGTCGTGGCCTCACGGAGCTTGTCTCCTAGATTCAGTCTCTGAAAACAAAAGTGAGACTGGACCACCATTGCAAAATCAGAGAGCACAGGAAATTATTTTTAAAAAGGAGATACAGCCCCTAGGTTAGCCCATCACCAGCGAGAACCACCTTGAAGTGCTTGATACATTTCTTCCTAGTATCTTCCCACATGTACATACACAAATCCTAACTTAGAATAATAAAGTAGTTTGTGTCTTGCTGTTTTTTGCTTAAAATTATATGGGACCTATTTTCTAGTGCCATTAAATAATCTCTTGAAACCTGACTTCTAAGCCCTTCGGATGACTCCGGCCGGTGGTGACCTCCCAGTGGGGAGGCGAGTTCTCCTGGCTGGGCATTGGGGCTGCTTCCACTTGTTTGCTATAACAAAGAGCACTGTGGTAAATAGCCTCCATACATACATAATTCCGTGTCCACATCGCTGATAATTTTGTTTTTTCCTGATTAATTCCTAGACATGAGATTCTTGGAAGCCCGCTGGGCGCAGAGCTGGCTGGGTAACCAGGAGAGGGGGTGGGTTTCCCAGGGCCACGTGTCCCCAGCTGAGGACAGCCCAGTGCCCAGCTGTAAGGAACACCTTGCACCTTTTGAATGTCTCACGCTCTCTCCTACCCCCAGGCCACCTTGTCTGAGCTGTTACAGGCCCCGCCGCCACCTCTCTCTCCCTGCTTCCCAGTCTTGCCAACTCTTCCTCATCTTCCCAGACGCTGGCATAACCTCCAGGAAGCTTTCCCAGAGCCCCAGGTCGGGTGCCCCCGCTCCCACCCCCTCTGCAGCTGCGCCGGGGCTTCCTCCATCAGAGCTGCTCTCTCGCTGGGATACGAGTGCCGTTTCTTTGTCTGGTTTTCTTTGTCCCCTGAGGACAAGGCCCAGGCAGGTTTCATCTTTGAATTTCCAGCACCAGGGGTTGAGCTAGCTCATTGCAGTCTCAGTAAATGTTTGTTGAGCAAAGGAATGAAGAGTCAGAGAAATGAATGAACAAATGAAACAAAGTCTGGAGGGGAGGGAGGCAGGAGCTCAGACACTGGGCTCTGGATGAGCGTCCAGTCCTGGGCAGAGGGGGACAGAGGGAGGGGCGGAGCAGGGCCCCTGAGCCTGGAGTGGGGAGCTGGAAGGCAAGACTTCTGTGAAAGGATGCTGGGCCCAGGGGCCCAGGCAGTACAGTGCAGTGAGAGAGGTGCTGGCTGGGGGACAGATCTGAGGAGTCAGAGGCAAAGGGCACCAATGGGTAACATGGGCAAGAAAACTCCAGAAGTGCAAAAAGTTTCATGGGCTCTGGGGCCCAGCTGGGTTCAAATCCTGACCCTGCTGCTTAATGAGCTGTGTGACCTCAAGCCAGTGACTTAACTTCTCTGTGCCTCAGCTTTTCCACCTGTAAGATAAGGATAATAAATGTTAGTACTTCATTCATTCATTCAGTTTTTTTTTCTACATAACAAACACTGTTGAGTGTCTGTCCTGGGACCAAGAATGGAGGCTGAGAGGGAGCTGACCACCACGGTCACACACATAGCAAGCCCTATGGCTGAGATTGAAGCCGGGTTTGCCAGTCATGGGTTCCATGCATACTGCCCTGCCGTCTACCTCCTGAGGCCGTGGTGTGAACCAGATGAGGTGCTGGCACGTAGGACACGCTTGCTAAGCAACAGCTGCTATCAGGGTCCTTCTATGACGTCATCATTGCTGAGTGGACTTTAGTTGCAGGGTCAGGCTTGAGCTGACCACCCACAAGGTCGTGGAGAATGTTCCTGCCTCTTCCAGCCTATTTCCTTTAGGGTGACCAACCATCCTGGTTTGCCTGGGAATGAGGGTTTTCCCGGGATGCGGGACTCTGAGCACTAAAACTGGGACAGTCCCCAGGCAAATGGGATGAGTGGTCCCCTTGTTTCCTCATCCATAACTTGGGGAACCTCCTGCCTCCCAGGGCTGTTGTGCAGAACAGAAGTAACACAAGGGGAAGGCACAAAAGCGTGGGGCCAGAATTCTAGATCTGGTTACATGAATATTAAAGAATTCTGTGTGCCATGGAAATCCAGTCATGAAAAAGAATGAGCTGGCCAGCATGTACTGCTAGGAAGAAGCTCTAAGATACATATTTTTGGTGAAAAGGGCAAAGTACAAAACGCTTCATGTGGCGTGCTTCTGCTAGTATGGAGTTGGGGCAGGGTGGTGGCTCTGAACAGACACACCTGCTCCTGGGTCCGTGGATTCCCCTGAGAAGGAACTGGGAGGCTGGGAGAAAAAGTAGGGGAAAGACTTGCTTGTCACTATATATCCTTTGGCAGTGTTGGAATTATTTTAATTCTTTGTTTTCATTATCTGGCCAAAAAATCTCCCCAACTCTGTGTGTCAAAAAACAAAAACAAAAAACCCACCCTGAGCAAAATTAAAAGGCCAAAGTTACAGAGTAGGAAAGGTGCCTAGGTCAGGGCCCAGCACCAGGAAATGCTCCACAAATGGCCTTCTCCTCGCTCCCAGCCACAATGTCATCAACCACAGGGCTGGGCGGTCGGGGGCCCAGGTGGACCGCTGCCTCCTCTAATGCAGTGGTAGGTGTGACTCTCACGTAAATGGTAACGTTCTGTATGTCAGGTTCAGGTGCAAGCACAATCTGAGAAGACACCTTCAGGCTCCACATGGCATCCCGAGTGCAGATCTGGGAGCTCCTGGGTTCCCTCGCCCACTTCTCTGCCTGCCTGTCTGAGGTCACTCTCTGCCAGGTTCTGAGGGCTGCCCCGCCTTGCTGGGTGGAGGTGGGACCACATCCCTCCAGACTAGGGAGCCTGCATGGGCTGCTGCCACTGCCAGTCCTCTCTGCCTTTGACCTTGGTGAGAAGGAGCCACAGCTGGTTTAGGAAGAGGCTCCAGGTGCAGCCTGAGATGCCCCAGCAGGCCTGACTTCCAATGACCTACTTCCCACGAGCCCCCGGCCCAGCCCTGCCTCGAGCTCCCAGCCACTTGGCCAGGCTCTTTTTAAATGTTTAGCATCACATGTATTTCAGGAAAATATTCTCATTTTAATATCTCAAATATTAATAAAACGTAGCCCATAAAAGCCTAAGTAATTTCCCTGTACTTCCTGAGTCCCATTTCCCTCCAACATTATTATCTGTTGGTAGGTATCCTTTTGAAAGTTTTACTCTCCTGTGTATATATCTATACCTCTATTTATATCTGTACCTATATCCATATCTGCACCTGCATCATTGTATCTATGACTGTGTATTTAGGTGTGTGTAGTACTTAAGTGTACTTCTCACATAAATGGTAACATTCTCTATGTTTTGTTTTGCAAGATGCTTTATTTTTCACCGAACATGTTAAGAACATACATTTGGTCCAGTACACAGACTACCACCTCCTGCTTTTTAACAGCCGCACACGCGGTATTCCACCACATGAGCTAGCCCGTCATTTCTGTGACCAATCCCCTGCATGATGAACGTTGAAATTGTTTCATTGTTTTGCTTCCTCAAACAGCCCTGGCCTCCTGGTGCAATTTCTCTGCGCGGGGGCCCTGGCTCACCCCGCACTGCTGCGGGGCTGGGTGGAATGTGGGACAGGTGCTCACAGATCGCACTCTAAGAAGCCACACTCCCACCCGAGAGTGCAGACCGCCTGTGTCCGTGCTCCTTACTGGTGCTGAGCGGCCCAATGGGTCACGGGTTTGCATCTGGCCACCGCTCCTGGCAAAATCCTTCCTCCCTGAGCCTCCAATCACTCCATTGGGTTGGCTTTGAATCTTGGGCCACAGAGAACTTTCCAGCCATCTTGGCTTGCCTGCTGGCCAATGGCCTGCTACCTGGGGTGATTTCAGGGAGAAGCAGGGAACCCCTGCATCCCCAAATTTCCTCCCCTTCCCAAGGCCACCCCTCCTGAAATTCCTCTATGAAGGGGTTGGTTTGGGGAAGGCCTTGCCCCTTCTGGAGCCCTTTTACCTAAGGCTTCCCGCCACACAGGCAGGCGTGGGGCAAAGAAGGTGGGAAGCGCAGGGGCACAAAAGAAGCAACCATCCTAAGGGCCTCTTCCTTACAAAGTGCCTCCTGTGCACGGGCACCACACCTGCCTGAGGCACACACTGTGCGGTGGGTGCTTGAATGTGCCCCCACCTTGCAAGTGAGAAAGTGGAGGCCTGGAGGGTGGAGGAGCCAGAATTTGAACTCAGGCCCCTACAGCCCCAGGGCCTAGGCTCTGTACCCACAAGGAGCTGAGATGTGTGTAGGAGGGAGTGCTGACTCCCTGGAGAGCCTGCGATCAATGAAGGAGGGAGGTGTGTGTGTGTGTTGGCGAGAAGGAGGCATCTGCAGAGACGGTGGGATTTGGGGAGGAAGGAGAGGTCCCTCCAGGCAAGGTGGGTGGAAGAGCCTGAACAAAAGCTCGAGGTGGGAGTGAACCTGGAATGTTGATAGTAGAAAAGCCTGGTTTGGGTCATGGTGCCATGCGCAAAGCTGGAGAGAGCCATGGGGACCAGGCGGGCCTGCCCTGCAGGCTATGAGTGCCAGGCAGGGGACTGGCTTGCAACTAATCACCACCCTTGTTATCATTTGCAGTCAATGACAGCTCCATTACTATTACAGCTGCCGACGCTCTGGCCTTCCATATAGTAAGCCTACTCTTCCAACAACTCCAGGAGATGGACACCATGATGTCCATTTTACAGATGAGGAAACTGACTAGGCTGGAAGCCCTTTGAGGTCAGGATCATCACTGACTCACCCCTGTATGCCTGTACTTGGCACTGAGTCTCTGCTATAGGAGGAATGGATGTGAGAAAAGAAGGAAGGAAGGAAGTAGGATGGATGGATGGATGGATGGATGGACAATGGATGATGGATGGTTAATGGAGGATGGATGGATGGATGGATGTCACTGAGTCTCCATTTCTTAGTCTCTTAAGTGGAGATAATACCAGAGGCTCCCTCACAGAGTCATTCCAAGGATGAAGTGAGAAAAACTCAGGGCAGAGACCTGGTGCAGAGGGATAAGAACAATGATACTAAGGGTGGTGAGTGTGTCTTGCAGCCTCATCGTGTGTCTGCCCCTCTTTCAAGGGCCTTAATTTCATTTTCTCCTACACGGCTGCTGGACGCGCACTGTCATTGTCACTTGCACTATTGAGGTTCCTGCAGGTGGCTGGGAATGCTGCGGCTTGTCCCTCCATCCCTCCTGATCCAAGTCGCTTTAACCCAGTGACCTGCACGTCCTCAGGGCTGACATTAGCTGCAGGGCTGGCCCGGAAGCCTCTCTCCTGAAGTTGCATCTGGAGTTCTTTCCCCCATATTCCAAATGAAAACCCCACATGCTTCATGGACAGCTAGACTCAATAGGACTCTGGGGATAATGGGACTCACCTACCTAGTCTAGATTACTCCAGGATTTGGAAAACAGCAGGTTCTTTGGGTCTGGGCCTGGCCAGAACCACAGTTTCCCCATCAGTAAGATAGAAATGGTCACAGTCAGACTGGATCATTCCTACAGGCATTTCTGTTTGTCTTGGGGCCCTGCCCTTCTGGCTTCTAATCTCAGAAAACGTGCTGCTAGAGTGAGTGGAGCCTGGCCCCGCCCTGGCTCCTGCCAGCCTCTGTCTCAGGAGGCGAGGGGACCCCTGGACCAGGGGATCAGCTGTGAGTTCACGTTCTGCTCCTGACGCTTTCTAGCTCAGCCCTGAGTGATGTGTGCGAGGTTCCTGACACAGCGGGTACCTGACATCATGACCCCTCTCCCCCTTTCTGTGCCTGGGCAAGTCCGCTCCCTCTCCAAGCCTCAGTCTCCCCGTCTGGGACACTGCTTCCCCCTGAGGCCTAGGGCTGGGGCTGTTTGAAGCTGGTGTAGGATGCTGGATGGGAAAGAGCTTTGCTGATGTAAAACCTTGGCCCATTGGGAAGATATATTGCCGTGACTGTAAGCATCAGGTCCAAAGGCCATCAGGGCCGGACGGTTCCTTCCCAGAAGGCTGTGCTGGAGCCCAGGCCACTCTCTCTCCATTAGCCATGGAGGAGCAGATGGCCTTCTCTCCGGGGCCCTGATGTCTGGGAGCAGCCTGGGGCTGGGCTTTCTTTCAACAGCATTTCCCCTTTTACTTTTACACATCCATCCCATGCAGGGCCCTGACCAATGCCTGGGTGCTCAAGGCCTGGGGAGGGGGTACAGACAGCCCGAAGCCCTGAGTAAACCTGGAGAGGCAGGCCACGCCCGCTGTCCCTCTCAGCCCCGTGTCCTGTCTCTTCTTCCCTTTCTCTCCTCACCCACCATCCCAAGGGTGCCTTCCTCACCCATGGCCCCGTCCCCTGCCAGCTTCCCCTCTCCCTTGTACCCCCTCCATTTCTCCCCAAGGATCTTTGGAAATCAAGGATCCCAGCAGATATCTCCTGCTGACCGCCCTTCCGACGCCCTCCACCAGGCTCGGCCTGTGCAGAGCCTCAATGAGGGGCTGGAGCCAAAGGAGAGAAAAGCTCGCTGACCCCTGGCCTGCAGGAGTGACCTCCCACTGCTCCTGGCCCCGTGTCCTGCCTGGGGTGCACCCCACGCTCCTACCCACAAGGGGCTGTCCCAGGCCCAGCACGTCTGCTTCCTCTGTCCTCTGCCTGGACCCCAGCCCTTCCCTCTGCCCTGACGTCACCTCATCTCACTCAGACCTCCCTTCCTGTGCTGCCTCCAGTCCACGTGAGGGGACCCTTTCTTGTGTCCTCTCCACAGAGTGAGTGCCTTGTGTCAGTGTGCATCTCTCTAAGGGGGTCACGAGCTCTGGAAGGAAGAGGCATGCCTGCTTCTGCTTCGTGCCTGGGCCTCTAAGCCTGGCAGGGTGCCGGCACCGACAAAGGCTCCTGAGATGCTTGTCAGACGCCTGAACAAATGGACATCGCTCGCTGCCCTCCTCGTGGCCACCCCAGGCGGCTGGGAGTGTGTGTGACCCCGAGCTCAGCCGGGCTGAGTTATATTTAGACACCAGGGCCCAGGCAAGCTTCTGAGGCTGAGGAGATGGTGGAGACCACAGTGGGGCCCCAGGGGGACCTCCTGGACTAGGGGGACTGTCCCTGTGTGAAGGCCGGAGCCCAGACCAGTCACGGTTGGCTCCCACTGCCCCCAAGAAGGCTGAGGCAAGATTTTGTCTGAACAAAGGAGCCTCTCTGGTGGGTTCTGTGTGTGGCGTGTATGTTTATATCAAGAAAGAATAAGTTCTGCGCTGGGTGGTCAGCTCCAAGAGTGGGCCAGGGGTGGGGGGCCGGGGTGGAAGTGGGGTCTCCCGGCTGGAGCCGGCTGCTTGAGCCGCCTGCCCGGCTCCCCTCTGCTCCACACCTCGGGCAGGCGGGCGCCGTGCCAGGCCAGGGCGCGGCCACCAGGCAGTGAGGAGGGGCGGCCCCGGCCCTGGCTGCTGCTACCCTGCTCTCTGGGCGGGCAGGCGGGCAGGAGGCAGGATGGATGTTCGCAATAATTACCCAGCTGCAGCTTCCCCAGCGCTGCCGCCATAGCAACGGTGCTGGCGCCCCAGCCCAGCGGCCGAGTGGCAGGAGGGGGTGTGGGCACTCTGGGCAGGTCGGGGAGGGGGTGGCACGAGCCCCAGGCGCAGCCCCACTGGCTCCCTTTGTCAGCTCCCTCGCCCGCCCGCCCCCTCCCTGGAGGCCTAGGCGGGGGGGGCTTTGTCTGGGCACCAAGAGGTTGGCACAGCCCAGGGGAGGCTCCAACAGACGCCCTGTTCCTGCTGCTGGGGCCCGTAGGGTGACGAGGAGCTGGTGTCTGTAGGGCTGGGTGTGCTCGGGGTCCCTGTGGCTCAGGGTTCAGCTTGGGGCCAGGGCTGCCACCCGGGTGCCCATGGCACACCCAGGAACCCCTCAATGTCATCTCCCCTCTACAGAGGGAGCATGTGGTCACTGGGTGCTTCTTGGGAAGGGTGTTTATGATTCCACTCCCCCATGCTGCCAGGGTCCTGGTAGAGCCAAGCCCAGAGCAGCCTAGGGGCAAGACTGGCTTTGTGGGGCATTTGTCTGTCGGGGAGGCCCTGGGCCTGGGGTAGTGTTTGGGGAGCCCCTCCTAGAATCCTGCCCTCCTGGCACCCATGTCCCTCCACTCAATAGTAGAGGCCCTGCTGGCCCCCCTCCTGATGAAGAGGACTGTGTTTATCTCCATTTTATAGGTGGGGAAACGGAGGCTAATCAGGTTATATCACCTGTCTAAGGTCACACAAGTGAAAATGTAGTGCCTCAACCCAGTTCAGTCTTGTCATTGCCCGGCCATTGCTGTGGTGTTTGTTGTGGCTCTTCCTTGTCCTTCTGTCACCTGGCAGTGTGGCCTAGAGGTTAGCTGAGTGCAGGCTCTCTGGCCTGGGTTGGGGGTGTAAGTCCATCTCTCCCAGCCTCACTTTGCTTTCCTGTAAAATGGGATATAATTGAACCTCCCCTTCTGGGGCTGTTGTTCAGATTAGAGAAAACAGTGAGTGGAACATGCAGAGCCCGGCATGTGGGCAGCGGTAGCTGTTATTATTGTTGTTCCAACATGAGGAGGAGGACCAAGACGCTCACCAAGGAGCCTCTAGCCTCCCGGGGCTCTCCAGGTGGCTTTCTTTTTTTTTTTTTTAAACATTTTTTATTGAGTTATAGTCATTTTACAATGCTGTGTCAAATTCCACTGTAAAGCACAATTTTTCAGTTATACATGAACATACACATATTCACTGTCACATTTTTTTCGCTGTGAGCTACCACAAGATCTTGTGTATATTTCCCTGTGCTATACAGTATAACCTTGTTTATCTATTCTGCATATGCCTGTCAGTATCTACAAATTTTGAACTCCCAGTCTATCCCTTCCCACCCCCGCCCCCTTGGCAACTACAAGTTTGTATTCTATGTCTATGAATCTGTTTCTGTTTTGTATTTGTGTTCTTTTTTTTTTTTTTTTTTTTAGATTCCACATATGAGCAATCTCATATGGTATTTTTCTTTCTCTTTCTGGCTTACTTCACTTAGGATGACATTCTCCAGGGACATCCATGTTGCAGCTAATGGTGTTATGTTGTCATTTTTAATGGCTGAATAGTATTCCATTGTATAAATATACCACCTCTTCTTTATCCAGTCATCTGTTGATTGACATTTAATCTGTTTCCATGTCTTGGCTATTGTAAATATTGCTGCTATAAACATTGGGGTGCAGGTGTCTTTTTGAAGTAGGGTTCCTTCTGGATATATGCCCAGGAGCGGGACTCCTGGGTCATATGGTAAGTCTATTCCTAGTCTTTTGAGGAGTCTCCATACTGTTTTCCACAGTGGCTGCACCAAACTGCATTCCCACCAGCAGTGAAGGAGGGTTCCCTTTTCTCCACAGCCTCTCCAGCATTTGTCATTTGTGGACTTTTGAATGATGGCCATTCTGACTGGTGTCAGGTGATCCAGGTGGCTTTCTGAAGGTGAGGCCTCTCTAGTGGGTGCCAGTCAGGACAGCGAGCTGGGAAGTGGGGAGTTCCAGCCTGGTGAGGAGGCAGTGTTAATCACCTAATCCCACGAGTGTGTCTGGTGTGTGGGCTGAGATGGTGGAGAAGGAGACAAACCTGGGGGCTGAGATGCAGACAGTGCCAGATGGAGTAAGACCTCATTTACAGAGTAATCAGAAAGGGTCCCTCCAGGGAACTGGCCTGTAAAGGTCAGAAGGACGTTCTAGAATATGGCCTTGCTCGAGGAACCAGAGGGAACTAGACTTCTGGAGCACAGAGGGGCAGGGAGACTGAGGTCGCCGGGGTTGGATCTTAGGGCTTCGTGAGCCATTCAGGAGAGTTTTTAGGTGTGATTCTAAAAGCATGGCAAGTTAGCAAGTGGCTTTAGGTAGAAAAGGAGGTCAAAATATATTTGTTGGATAAATGAGTAAACAAATGAAAGACTGAATGAATGGTAGTTTTATTCTGCACTGGCCAACCACAGAGCTCCTCTCCCTCCACCTTTCCCTCCTTCCTCTCTGGAATCCCAGCCCTTCCTGGCTGGTTCAGTCATTTGTCAGCTGCTGCCCTGGGAGCCCACAGTCATATGGTGGAGGATCAACAAGTAAATAGTAAAATTCCAGATCAGCTATTTGGCTAATATGGGGGAGTGTTCTGAGGAAGGAGAGCTGACACAGGTTAGGGCATTACCTGAGAGGGGTGTTCAAGGATCAATAGGAGTTCACTAGGCTGCCAAGGCAGAAGACATAGCACTTGCACCGCCTCAGAGATGGGAAACAGCACAATATGGTAGTGTATTGTTTTTTCATTGTTTCTTTGGGTCAGTGATAAATAAGGATAGCTACCTTTATTGAGCACTGACTGTATGCCTAGCCTAGTGCTACAGGCGTGAGCTCACTGGAGTCACACAATTTAAACCCTGCTCCCTTTGCAGCAGAGGCCTATTTCACTTTTATGAATGAGGAATTGAGGTTTGGAGAAGTTAAGTCCCTTGCCCAGGGTCAGACAGCAACCACAAAGCCCATGCTCTCAAACACCCAGGAGTGGAATTGGACAAACAGTTCAAGTTGGGCCATGAAAGTTCCTGAAAGCCAAGCTAAGGTGTCAGGACCCAATCCTGGAGCTGCTAGAGAGTCATAGTAGGGTTTTGAGTAGGGGAGGCGGAGGGCCAGAGCTGTGTTTGAGAGAGAAGTTTCTGTAGTTTCTGTGGAGGGGAGATGGGGTGGCTGTGACCAGCTGGGAGACTGCTGCAGCAGTCCAGGTGAGGGATGAGGAGGTACTCCAAGGGAGTGCCTAGGCAAGGAGAGGAAGAGATGCCTTTGAGAGGGGCCGAAAGACCGAGGTGAGGCCAGGAGAGCAGACAGCGTCCACTGGAGTGGAGGCATGGATCACAATTAGCGTTCAAGTCTGATGAGTCTAACAGGAAGTTGATGCTCTTCCATCCCCTCCAGCCAGTTATTATTTCACTGATATGTTAAAGACTTGTCAATTTCTCCCTCATGAGACTATGGGCATATTAAAAAAAAAAAAAGGTAGCTGGGGCAAGGCAATTCTTAACCCAAAACGATACTGGCTGATGATGGATTTCAGGCAGAGTGGGACCACTGTGAGTTTTACCAGAATCGCCAAAGCCCCTAACAAGCCAAGGACGGAAGGCATCACTCTGGGTGGCAGCATGTGTGCATATGGGAGCTGGCACTTGTGAGGGGGTCTGGACTGGGGTCAGGCTGCCCTGGGTCCATTCCAGAAGTTGCTGGGGCTGCAGAAATTGGAGAAGCTTCTGGAAGCCTAGCAGTAGCATTCCTGACCTCCCTTTTTGGGCTTCCCAAGGCTGGGCCAGTGAACTGAGGCCCTCAGCCTGCCTGCCCGCTGCTCTGAGGACATTGTAGCTGGCAGGCCAGGCAGGTGGTGGCTCGGACTGCAGGTGCTGTGTCACCTGAGCCCAGGTCATGGCCGCTCCACAGGGAGGAGGGAGCCATGTTCCCATGCAGTCTGCTGGCTGGCTCCCCTCCTCGCTGCCATGGGGAACCGTGGCCTTCTCTGAACCTAGAGGAAGGCTGTCAACCCCCAGCCTTCACCCCAAGCCCCTTCCAGACATCTGCTGCCAGGAGGAATTGGGATTTGGTGGAAAGTGATGGTTTGGAATCTGACAGTATCAGGTTTAAATCCTGGCTTTGCTTCTTAACACTTAGGTGGCCACCTTTTCTCTGAGCCTCAGTTTACATACCTGTAAAGGGGGCTGGTATAGGACAGAATGAGATGATGGATGTCAAAGCCAGCCCGACTCCAGCCCAGAGTCAACAGGAAGTCTGATCTCCTGTCTCCCCCACTTCCCTGTCAGTGTGACTGGGAGAGGAGATGGGCCAACAAAACAAAACAAAATGAAATCGCTGGAAGCCTGACGAATCTGTGAATGATTGCTTGTGAGATGCCCTGCTTGAGCCGGATGTGCTTTCAGCTTGGCGTCCAGATGGGCACCCAGAGCGGGGCACGCCTGGCCAGCCGTGCTGCACAGATGGTGAAAGCACAGGAGGCCAAACCCAGGGCTCCAGAGCCAGAGCCGGAACTGCGGTGGGGCAGGCGATGGTGGTGGGGGTGCTGCATTGGCCTCCAGACCCTCCCTTCCTCCTGGCGGGCCTCAGCTGCCCAGGTCAGCCTCTACCGGTGGCGGTTGCACCGCTGATCCTGGAGCTAAGTGTTGCCAGCCTTCGGGACCATGACCTTGCTCCCCTACGACCAGGCAGACAGCTGAGGCCCCTGGAATGGACACCAGCTTCTGTCTACATGGCCAGGTCCTCTCCAGCACACCCCAGGGCTCTCAAAGCACGGGGCAGTCCCTTCTGGCCTCAGCACTCCGGGGTGTTCCGCCTGGCCGCCTCTGCCCCTCAGGCCCTCTGCTGCGCCCTGTGCACTTGCTCTTCCCGCTGCCTTTGATGCTGCTCCCTCGGATCTCCAGGGGGCGAACTCCTGCATTTGCTTGAAGCCTCTGCTCTAATGCCCCCTTCTCAGAGGAGCATCTAAAGATGCCTCCCCCTCACTTGTTACCCCTCTACTTGGCTTTAGTCTTCTTCCTGGTGCTTATATGATACCTATTTCAGGCCAAGTCTAATCGTCTGCCTTCCCACACCCTTCCCCTCTGAGATGTGAGCTCTGCGAAGGAAGGGATCTGTCTTGTTCATGGCTGAATCCTGGGGCCTGGGGCCTGGCTCAAGGAAGGCACAATACCATCATTGAGTGAATGAATGAGTGAAGGAATTCCTCATTCAGCAAACATTTATAAGCACTCACTGCAGGCAAGATGTTGCTTTGGTACAAGGCCTGGGAACCAAATCCCTCACACCCTGGCCTTGAGGAGGACATCACCAGGCATGCGATCCAAGGACACAGAGCAGAGAATGCAGGGGAGGCCGAGAGGAACCCAACAGGCCTGAGGTCCCCTGAGCCCATCCTCCATATCCTAGCTGTGTGGTCTGGGGCTCAGCACGTGCCCTCTCGGAGCCCCACAGTTCTTATACCAACCAAGGGTCCCAGCATCCTCCCCACCTCCCTCCTGGCTGCCACCCCTGTACTAAATTTTTAATCCAGTATCCACACGGCAGCCAGAGGGGCCTTTTATTTTTCCCTTCTTTTTTCTTTTGCTTCCAAAAATGTGTTTATTTATTTTCTGAATAGGTAACAAATTTACACGACTCAAAATTCAAAAGGTGCAAGAAAAAATAAAAAGAGAAGGAAGTACCCCTCCCACCCAGGGCCAGCCTGGCAGAACTCCTCCCCAGAGGCAAACACTGTTTCCTCCTATTTTCATCCATCATGCCAGAGATAATTTTATGCATATACAAGCCAAATGCATACCTTTATCTCCCTTCTTTTTTTTTTCTTAAAGCTGACAGTAGCATACCATGCACGTGGTTCTGCCCCGTGCTTATTTCCCTTGATGGTCCAATCTGAAGAATTTTTAGGAGGTCTTTTTAAAAACATATACTCTACCTGGTCCTTCTGCTACAAACCAGCCCTCTGGTGGGTCCCCAGCATTCTCAGAATAAAACCCAAACTTCTACAGGGTCCTCCGTGATCTGGCCACTGGAAGTGACCTCATTTCCCCTCTCTCCAGCAAGCTCACTTTACGCCAGCCTCAATGGCCTCCTCCTGCTCCTCCAGCATGGCAGGCAGAGTCCCACCCCAGGGCCTTTGTACTTGCTGTTCCCTCTGCCCTGTTCTTCTAGAAATCTTCTCAGCTCCCTCTTTTTCAGCTGTCTGCTCAACCATCACCTGCCCAGAGAGGCTCTCCCTGATTCTCTTAGCTAAAGCAGCCACCCTCCCACCCACCCTGTCCCTTTATTCTCCTTTATTTTTCTGGATCATATTGATAACCATTTGCAATGGGATGTATTTGTTCATCGCCTGACTCTTCCTCCAGACCGAGCTCCATGGATGTGAGCACTGGATCTGTCTTGGTCACACTTCACCCCAACACATGGATTTTAACAAGTACTCCATAAATATGTGTTGTTGGAGTGAATGAACAGCTCCCCAGTTTACAGATGAGGAAACTGAAGCACAGAGGAGGGGACTCCCTTGCCCAAAATCAGGGTGGGGTCATTGCAATTCAACCACCCCAACCTGGGTTTTCATTGGAGCCCAGTCCTCCGCTTCCAGCTATGTGGTCTGGGGCTGTGCTCTTACCCTCTCTGAGCCCCACAGTCCTCACCTCCCATCCTGGGGACTGTGAGGAAGATGAGATGGGCGTCCATGGTGCTTTCCTAGGGAACAGAGCTTCACTTACACACCACAGTGGGTCACTGTGTCACTGCCGTCTGCCTTCCACCAGAAGTCCCATCCTGGCTGGTCCATTATGACCATCTAATGTGATGAGAAGGTTCCCAGCCATTAACAGTATTTTTAAACAACGAACCCAAGGAAATATTTTTTAAGTCCCGTGTCGTGCTGGGGAACGGCTCTGAATTATTAACTATCTGGCAGCCCTGCTATATTTCTTGACAGAGTTTATTCCGACATATACAGTTTTCCCCCTGGTAATTTATGAAAAGTGTATTCCCTTCTTCAGGAAATCACACCCCTTCTCCCAAGCACCACCTCCCCTGACCCCAGCTGCAATGTTTACTGGGTAAATTCAACAAACTTTTATCTTAAAGAGCATTTGCTGGCTTGCCTGATGTTGGAGAACATTTTCCGAGGAGACACTACAACTGTGTTTTCCGAAACACCCAGCCTAGGGCTTCTTAGGAATTCAATAAAACCCTGTCAATTAGGATGAATTAATCATTGGGAGATTTTTGCTCTCGTCTGCCAGCAGGGCCCCCTCTCCCTCAGCCCCACACTTGACACCTGGTGGGGAGGGCACAGATCTGCTTCCCATCCAGATGGTCACGGGTTTGAGCCCCAGTAGAATCCTGTTTCCTGGGCCCCAGCGCCCCTGGTCTCCCCCTGCATTGCCCAGCCTGACTTTGGCTTTCGAGGGCACAGAGTTAAATGAACCCAGATTTAGAATCAGAGGCCCTAGGTTCTAGTCTTGCTGGTGTCACAGACTTAGTTAAGTGACCTTGCGGGAGACACTAAACCTCTCTGACCAGTTTTTTTCTTTCCTGATCCAGTTTTCTCATTCATAAAACACAGAGTGATGATCCAAATTCAGGCAACCACTCATCAAATATATAGAGTGCCCTGTGCTGGGCACTGGAGGTCCAAGCTGGTGCCCACCCTCATGGAATTCATTGCAAGTGGGGAGTCAGACCAGCTAAACACACAAAGGAACTAAAGAAATGTCAGATGCTGGTAAGATCTATGGAGAAGATAAAGCTGGGGCTGGGATGGGAAGCGGAGGTGGGGGCTATTTTCAGCAGGAGGTGCACCAGAGATGGGATGGGGGATGGTACAGATCTGGTTGGGCCAGGGAGGATTTTGCCCCCGGAGACAGACAGTTGGCGGTGTCTGGAGAGTTTTGTTTGTCACAGTTGGGGGTGGGGTGCTGCTGGCATCTAGTGGGCAGAGAGCAGGACATCCCCGCAGCAGAGTGGCGGGCGCTGAACATCACTGGAGCTGCTGAGAAGCCCTGCCGCAGGGGCTGCTGCAAGGCCTTTGGCTTTTGCTCCAAGGGGTCCGGAAGCCACAGGAGGGTTTTAAGCAGAGGGAGGACATTGCCTGACAGGATGGAGGATGAACTGTAGCAGGGAGAGGGATGGCCGATGTCCCCTCAGACGCCTGTGCCACGACTACTCAGCCACTTCCCGAATCCGTACTTACTGCTGTGAGCGAACAAGGCCGACCAGGGCCTGCCCTCCCTGAGCACACAGTCCACTCCAAGGGGAGAAAGCTCAGGAAGCACCTCACTTGGAACGCGCTCCAGCGTCCACACGCCTGCTGGAGCCCCTCTGCCCTCTCTGACTCTGCTCTTCGCCGTGTCCTTTGCACACACCCGGTGTGTGCAGGTCTCTGGTCAGGTCTTTGCAGTTCTCTTCCCTCTGCCTGGACGCCCACAACCTGCCCCCTCCCGACCTTCATGACTCTTCCCAAATGCTACCTCCTTCCCGAGGCTTCCAGCCCCCACCCTTGTCCAAACAGCCGTCACAGCATCCTTACCTTCTGCCTCTTTACTGTGCTTCCATCCATCTATCCAGCACCCTCCCCCACATCCATCCATCCTTCCATCTGTTCATTTGTTCCTTCATTCATTCAACAAATACCCAGTGAGTCTCAACTGCGTGGCAGACCTTGCGCAGGGTGCAGGGGACCCAGTAGGGAATGGGGCAGGTGAGGCTCTGGCTTGTGCGGTCCACGTCGACAGGAGAACAAATGCTATTAGCTACACGAGCACAAGCTTGCAGCGGTAAGAAGGTTATAAAATAAAGGTCTGGGTGCCACGAGAGTGTGTCATGGGAGTGTCTGGTACAGACTGGGGGGTAAAGGGGGACTTCCTGGAGGAAGTGGCTGCTGAACTGAGATCTGAAGGGAGTGGAGGTAAGTGGGTACAGGGCGGGTGCATTGGTTACAGGGCTGTGGAGGGTGGAGGAGGAAGAGTGTTCCCAGTCTGTGAGGTGGGCAGGAGCCTGATGTATGTGGGGAACCTCGAGGAGACCAGTCAGTGTGAAGGAGCCTGGAGAGATCGGGGTGGGCTGGGGTGTGTAAGGGGCAGGAGATGAGGTCCAGCGGTGATTGGGGGTACAACTGCATGACGCCTGTGGACCAGGTAAGGAGGGCCTGGGGGAGATTTGAGGCAGGAGGACATGGGGGCTAATTTACACCCTAACTCCTCCTGCTCTTGGAGAATGGTCTGAAGTGGGTGAGGGAAGCAGCAGGGAGCCCAGTGAGAAGGGTGCTGTAGTCGTCCAGGCTTAAGAAGGTAGTGACCTTAGCCAGGACAGATGGCGAAGAAGTTAGAGGTAAAATAGATGCCCTGAGGGTGGAGTGGGTGTGAGGCTAAGAACAGGGGAGGAGTCAAGAACTCATTCACCCACTGAGTCATCCTTTACCCAAGCAGCATCAGGCAGTCCCTTCACTGGGCACTGAGGAGTCTACTGGCCCAGAGGTCCCTCTCTCCATCCATTCATCTATAAATCTATCATCCCAACCAATCTCCCAGCATCCAGCCAGCCAGTCAGCCATCTTTCTATTCTATGTTTTTTAGCACCTATTGGTATTAGGCCGAATGTTGAGACACAGGGACCAGAAAGCCCAGGTTCAGCCAGCTGTCACTGGGAATCTGGAAGTCCAGATTCAGTTAGAGGATCTTAGCAAGGCTAAGGGCCAGAGAGGTCACAGAGGCCAGATGCCATGGCTCGAGGGACACTGAGGCCCAGAGAAGCTCAGGTCCCCGTGCAAGGTTGCATGGCCCAGAACACAAGGACCGGGCTCGGTACCAGAGTCCCCCTCATGCTTCCCACTGCAGTCCTTTTTTGCAGGTCTCCTGGAAGCCCTGCCTGGGACCTGTCAACCCCCAAGGAGGCCCTGCAGCTGGGAGAGGAGCAGCGTTCCAGGGCCTACAGACCCCTCCTTGCAGATCTCCTTGTCCCACTGCCCACCCACCCCTGCAGGAGGCGCCTGGCTGGGAAAATGCTTCTGGTGCTGCCTAGAGGGCCCCTGGGATGCTGATTCATGGCTCACAGGAGCTGCCTGTTAAGTAGGAGCCTGGCTGTGGCCTGTGCCTGTCTCTTTAAGGCGGGCTTGGGCCTCCCTACCCAGTCTCCGTTCCCTGAGGAACAGGAACTGGGCAGGCCTGGTGTCTCCCCACACAAAACTAGTGACTCCAACCTGTTAAGGCAGCCTGGGGCGGGGCCCACAAGTCCCAGGGAGGAGCTGGGAGGAGGAACCTGGCACAGAGGGGCCCTCCTTTTTCCACGATCACACCCCCCAGTGAGGGGGGAGCCTGGATCCCAGACCAGGCAGCCGGACTCCAAGGTCTGGGTCTGTGGCACCTAGGAGGTGCTGAGCAAGGATCACCGGCTGTCCAGTTTGCCTGGTCCTAAAGGCGGCAAACTGGGACAAATAGGTAGCGCTACTGTAAGTACTCCAAGACCAAAGCCTCCCCCATCCTGACAGCTCCTTGGGGTGCAACTGTCCTGGGTCCCAGGGACTGCCCCACCCGGGACATAGTTATGTGACCTTGGGCAGGGCCCCTAATCTCTGTGAATTTCTGTAACCTGAGGGCGTGGCCACTGCCCTGCCCCTCTCAGGCCAGTGGGAATGTCTGGGCTGCCAGAGTGACTCTGAGCCTTCATTTGAATCAACCTCTGTGCACTGAAGTCAGATGTCCTCGGGGACCTCTGCATTGACCGATGTGGGGAAGGGGACCATTACTTCACCCAACCCAGGGCCTGGCCCAAAAGGGATGCTCAGCGCATGTTGAATGAATGAACGCAAGCATGAATGAATGAGCAGAAAGGTAAACGTGTGTCTGTGTCTCCTGTCTGCACAGAGCTGGAGAAACAGAAAACTAGACCCATTTCTGACACTGAGGAGGTCATCCTCAGAGGGAAGGGAGACAGAAGAGGAGTCGGTTCCCAGAGTGGCCCCGTTTTGAGCTTATACTACCTACCAGCCAGGGGAACTCTTTCCTGCTCTGTGCCTCTATATCCCTCTCTGAAAACATCATTAAAAATGGCCCTGTCCCCCTAGGTTGTTCAAAGAGGTAAAGAAGCTGATGAGCATAGATCTCGGCACCTGCACAATGATGGTTATTGTTATTGCGATTGTTACAATTGTTATGGGGTGGAAGCCAATGGGGGAGAGGAGAGAAGTTGCCAGGAGAAGGGGGCAGTGGCATGGGGAAACCCAGGCACCTGTAAAGGTGACCTTGAAGAAGGTGCCAGGCCTCTGTTTCCTGTTGGCCCGCTGCAAAGGGAAATTTCAGGCCTCTGGGGTCTCCTGGCCTGTGAGTCTGCACAGAGCCTTCTGGAAGCTGAGCCCTAGGCTGGGAGGGGAGGGGGGAGTGTGGGGAGTGACCCTTCCTGGCGCAAGCCCCTCCGCCCTGCCCACAGCTTAGCAGGGCAGGGGTCGGATCCAAGGATAGCCGTGTGGTTGGCCACAGTGCTGGGCTGTCTCCAGCCCTTCCACAGACCACACTTAGCAGATTAGAATCCAGGGCTGCTGGAGTGAGGTTCACCAGAGGCCCGACGAGCCAGATTGGGGCCACCATTTCCTGCCCCAGAGCCCCCTCTGCCCTGCCCTGGCCCCAAGTAGAGCTCCTTCAGTTCTGCCTCCACGGGCAGACGAGGACACGGAAGCCCAGGGGGGCAGTGGGCTACCTGCACTGCCCAGAGAGTGCACAGAGCAGAGAGGCTGGGGCTGAGGCAGCCAGTCTCTGCCTGCCACCTCCTGGGCCCCATGGGACCCATGGAGGTAGGGACAGATGCCAGGGCTTCTCCCCGGGGGGAGGTCACAGAGGCACTGGGACACTATCAGGGCCCACCCCCGCATGCCAGCCGGCCCACTGCCTCAGGCTCCAGTGCCCAAGACTGCCAGTGTCTGCCCTGCTCCAGGCTTCTCAGGAGCCCTGTGGCCAGGCCTATTCATTGTGCAAAGGTCATGGTGGTTCCAGCTGACTCCCCTCCATCTGGCCCAGGAGCTGAAGCCTGGGGACAGGGCGCACAGTGAACCTGCCAGGCCAGGGGCCTGCGGCCTCTTCTGCACTCGGCGGGCCAGGGTCCTGAGCCTCTTCTGGGCACCTGCTCACTTGCTCAGCAGCATTTGCTGTAATTATCCAGCCATCCCCTTCAAGTGTACGGCAACCATAGCAACAGACAGATGTTCTGTCCCAGCCACGGTCCACAGCGAGCCAGGAGCCAAGCACAAAATTTAACCCCTTCCAGCTCAGGCGGGCAAGGGCAAGACTGGACTGTGGGCCCAGGAGCCCCAGACCAGGCTCCCAAGCTCGCTGAGGCCAGGCGGGTGGGCTTGGTGACTCCTGAGGACCCATTTGTCTCTGACACTCACTTTGTGCTCCATTCTACCCTTTCTACCCGCCTTGTCCTCCTCTCCAGAAGTAAAAGATAGTGGTGAGGGTAGAGGTCCTATCCGCAAGGCTGTGGTGGGACTGGCTGAGCCCTGAGTGCTCATTATGATGCAAGCAGAAGAGAGCTGGACACTGAGTCAGGAGAGCTGAGCTGTCCCTTGCTTTGGGTCTGCCTCTGGTTTGCTCTGTGGCCTTGGGCAAGTGACTCTCCTTCTCTGAACCTCAGTTGCTACCTCTGTACAAGGAGGTGGGTAGATTCTCATGCTCTCATTCCACAAATACTTATTGATCATCTAATGTGCACCAAGCCTTGGGAAGGCCCTAAGGAGACTCCGGGGAACCAGGTGCATGGGGAGATCACACCCCAATGTGGGAATGGGGACACTGACAATAGACATGTAAACAACATATAGGATGGCTGTCATTTTTGTTAAGGGCCACGAAAGACCTAAAAATGCCCTCTGACAGAGGGTAAGAGACGGTGGGGGCTGACCTGCTTTAGACAGGGGGTCAGGGAAGACCTCTGGGGAGAGGACATTTGAGCTGAGGCCTGAGGCTGAGCAGGAACCAGCCACACAGCTCTGGGGGAGGAGAGTCCTCACCAGAGGGACAGGCAAGGGCAGAAGCTGGGTCGGGGGAATGAGTGAGCATGGCCTGGCACAGCCTGGGAGAGCAAGGAAGCCCAGCGGCCTGCAGGGCCTGAGCACAAGGGTGAGGAGAGGGGAGGAGGTTGGAGTCCCAGCTGTAGGCAGTCCCACAGCACATCCCGGGCCCACCTGCCCTGGGAAGGCTCTGAGCAGGGGCCACCTGGTCTGACTTTTGCACAGTCTCACAGCGTTTGGCTATGATGTCTCCTGCCCCAGCCAGTCAGCTTCGACTCCGGCAAATTGAGCCTCCCCTGAGTGGCGATGGCTGGGCCAGGGGCGGGGCAGGCACGGGCAGGGGACAACAGCTGCTCCCCAGCGGGCCCCTTGCTCACTCCCTCACTCACTGGGCTTTGCCCGGGAGGCAGGGCCCCACCTGGGTTAGCTATTAATGAGCAGAGCATGGGTGAGCCCCAGAGAGCCCCAGGGAGGGGCCCCACCTGGGGTGGGGAGTCCTGAGTCTCTGGCCCCATGTTCCCCCAGCAGGCCTGCCTCTGCCCCTTCCTTGTTTTGTGGCCTTGGACAAGTCGCTTAGCTTCACTGGGTCTCAGTGGACCCTCCTAGAAAAGGGCTTCGGAAGACTCCTCCCCTGGCCCCTACCAGCCCAGCTCTCTGCAGGTCCACTCAGCTCCTGCCTCCCTTGCTGCTCCATAACACCCTGTCTGGGGCCTTTGCCATGGACTGCTTGCTCAGGCTCAGCCTTCACGGCCCTGAGTCTCTGCTCAATGCCACCTCCTCAGAGAGGCCGCCAGGACCACCCCAGTCAGAGTAGAGCTGCCCCTCTCCTCCGTATCGCTGAGCCATTCTGTCTGGGTTCACGGTCATTCTAGACTGCATTCCTTTATTTGACACACAGCTCCTCTGTGCCTGGCACTGTCCTAGGTGCTGGGGACAGCAGAGAACTCAACACACCACCCCCCCCCCGCCCCGCCTTCCCCAGAGGGCACATTCTAGTGTGTGAGACACAGTAAGACAAAGAAAGCAGGAGGGGGTGGGGAATTGCGGGGACTATGGTGGTGGGGTGGGGGTCACAGAGACAGCCACACTGGAGCATGAGGCTCTGAAGAAGCAGAGGCAGAGTTTGGGGCTCTGCTGGAAAGGTCGGGGCAGAGGCCCTGAGGAGGCATTTTACCTTCCTCTCTCGAATGTGCCTCCAGTGGGCGAGGACAAGGCATGTCTTCCCTATTGCTCCATTCTGGGCGCCCAGCACATGGGTGGTGCTTGAGAAAAGCTGGCATTGCTGTCACGGTGGGTGGTTGGAGGATTACAGACAGCGCAGAGCCTCTGAACAGGCCCAGCCTGCGCACGGGGCCTGCTGGCCTGGGTGTGAGGGACCCGGTTGGGGAGCCCTCCGCAGGAGGAGCCTCCCAGGGCACAGGGAGGCCGAGAGAGCCAGCAGGGGAGGAAGAGGCAGGGACAGTAGCTGGGCAGGTCTGCAGGGGACTCCCATGCTGTGTAGAGAGTCAGGAGTTATCCTGAGGGCTGAGGGCAGCAGTCAGGAGGGCCTGGGGAATGGATGACATGATTAGATCTAGGCTTTGAACAACCCTTTTGGCTCCATTGTGGAGAACAGAGTGGTTCTCAGTGGGACCAGGGGATGGAGCGGAGGCAGGGAGGCAGTGAGAAGACAGAACAGGGGCCTGGGAGAGCAGGAAGCCTCCCAACCCCGCACGGCTGGGGGTGGGAGGGGGACCTATTTATCACAAGAAGAACCAGGGTTCAGTGAGCTCTCACACCCAGCATCCACACAGCGCCCCCTACCCCCAACCCCACAGAGCCCCTGGCTGCCCACCAGGCCCCATTCCAGACCAAGGAGACGGCAGGAACACAGAACTCAGGACAGAAATCCCTGCCCTCCTGGGAGAGACCAACGATAAACATGATAAGTAAACTGTATAGTGTGTGAAATCGTCCTAAGTGTGAAGGGGAAAGAAAGAAAGAAGTGGGGAAGAAGACAGGGAGTGGCAGGTGGCAGGAGGCACGTTGAAATTGTGGACAGGACACCGGGAAGTCCTCCCCAGGAGGAGCCTTCTGCACTCGTGCTGTTGGGGGAGGAACATTCCAGGGAGCCAGCGCAGTGAGGCAGGAGCTGGAGTGGGGAGAACCGGGGTTAGGGGGGCAGGCAAGGAGAGAGAGGGCCTGTAGGGTGGGGAGCATGGAGGGCCTCAGAGGTCTTTATAAGACCTGGAGCTTCTCTGAGTGAGGGGCCACTGCAGGGTAGAGCACAGGAGGCTGCGTGCCATTCTCCTCGGAGCAGGGTCCCTCTGGCTGCTGTGTGACTAGAGGACAGGCAGCCGGGGCTGCAGCCGGGAGAACAGGAGGCAGCTGGGGCGAAGATCCCGGCAGGAGATGATGGAGCCTGGTCCAGGGGAGGTGAGGAGTGCTGAAAACTGAGATGCATTTAGAAGTTAGAGCAGCAGGACTTGCTGATGCATCTCCTGTGGGATGTGAGAGAGAGAAGGAGGGAGAGAGAGAGTCAGAGAGAGGGAGAAGTGCGAGGCGGGAGCTAGTGTTCTGGCCCGGCACTGGGAAGAGCGAGGAAGGTTGAGGGTAGAACAGGTCGATGTGCAAATATCGGGAGAGCAGATTGGAATGAGGCAAACGAGGGAGGCGCTGTGGAGGAAGAAGGTGGATTGCTGCACTGGGAGCTCAGGGGAGATGTCTAGGTTGGCGACAGCAGTGTGGGGGACCCACAGAGAAATCGTCTTTAAAGCTGGCCAGGGAGGAAGGTAGACAGAGAGAAACAGAGGACTGGGACTGAGCCTGGGGCCCCCAACCTTGAGAGGTGGGGGAGAGATGGTGGAAGAAGCAGAAACGAGGCTGAGAAGGAGCAGCCGAGAAGTCAGAGGAAAACCAGAACATTCGGACAGCCAGCCAGGAAGGCGTTGAAGAGGCAGGGAGAGTTACTGCGTCAGTGCTGCTGTGTGTCAAGGAGGAGGAGGGCCAGGGATGGCACTGGTTTAGGACCAGGGCGGTCCTCGGTGTTCTGCAGGGGAGGTCAAAACCCAAGGGGAGCAGGTTCAAGGGCAGAGTGGGGATGGTGAGGATACACACGCTTTCAAGGAGCTCCATCTCAGGGTCAGAGAGAGCGGGGTGGCAGGGGAGGGGACGTGGGCCCAGAGAAACAAATCAGCCTTGTTCAGGTCTATCTGGTAGGGAGGGAAAGGCTGAGGAGTTCTAAGAGGAAGGGAGAGTTGCTGGAGCAATATCTCAGGGAAGACAGAGGGAAGGGGCCACTGAATCATCCCTACGACCACAGGAGATGAGCAATGTTATCCTTTCCACTTCACAGATGTGGAAATGGCAGCACAGAGAGGTTGGTTCTCCGGCCCCAGGTCACACAGCTGGGCAGTGATGGTGAATCTCTGCCACTCTTTGGTCCCCTTCATGGGCCTGGGTTGTTATCCTGGTTGACAGATAAGGCCCAGAGAGGTTCAGTTCCTTGGCTCAGTTCCAGTGTCCAGGTTAGGAGGTTGATTTGACAGGATGTTGTTTGGAGAGTCTGGGGAGGAGAGGCATGGCCAAGAGTGACTCCTGTTCTCAGCATGGTTCCCTGGGGGCCTCAGGAGCCATTCCCTGGGCTGGGAATTGGGAGAGAAGCAGCTTTTCAGAAGATGTTGAGCTTGTCTGCAATGTGCATGAGTTTTCCTCTGTGTAAAATAGGGCTGATCATGGAGTTGACCTCACTGAGTTCTTCTGAGACTCAAATGAGTCCACGTACTAAAGCCCTTAGAACTGGGAGCAGCACTGAGGAAATGTCCTGTGGGTCCCATTATTCTGAGTCTGCCTAGTTGGATGCACAGTAGGGCTTCCAGTTGTGCATGAGCAGGTGGCTCACAGGTGAGCCTGGCAGGACGAGAGGGCTGATGGGAAACTCAGGACTACATGGCCCTTCGGGGTCCTTCCTGGAGGAGCCTCAACCCCAAGTTTAGTCCCTGTATTTGAAGGCCCAGCCTTCCAAGGACCCCAAAAGCCCTTTAGAAGCTCCAAGGGTGGGGCATCTGGAAGATGGTCCGGGGAAAATTTCTTCCTTTCTCAAAGGTCTTCGTTATAGAATGGGTGCCTTGATTCTCACCTTGTGCAGATGTGGTGATTGTAAGACGTGCTGAGTGAGCCCTGGGACCGAGACTTAGGAGGGCTGGACACCTACCTGCTCTACCCTAATTTGCTGTGTCACCTTGGACAAGTAGCCTGACCTCTCTGGGCTTTATCTGTAAAACCTGGATGATGTGAGGGCCCCTGCAGACTATTGACTCCATTGTGATTTAGAGCTTTCCGATTTCATTAGGTGTCAAGTCCTCAGAGATACCTGCGGAGTTTTTCAGCTTCAAAGGCCTGCTTCTCACCAGAGCAGGACAGGGGCTGGAGCAAGGAGAATGCAGGGCCACTTGGGTCTGAAGGGCCCCACCTTGGGACAGCCGTATCCCAAGCATAATTTCTCGGGTGCCTGGGGTGGCATCTTGGATGGCATCTTGGCTGGCCTGTGTTTCATTGATTCAAGACAGAGGAACTATGGCTCCCATTTTCCAGTTGTCCCCATTTTATACCATGAGCAAACTGAGGCTCAAAGGAAACATAGCTCACCTACTCGTCTCTTGCCACAACGCCAGGCCACCCCTGAGGAGCTGGCTCTCAGGGTGCAGACCTCAGATCCTCAAGGGCATACATCAGCCTCTGCCCTTCGTTCTCCCATGCAGCTCTGGTATGTGGCATCTCCCATGTGTCAGGCCCTGTCCTGGGCACTGGAGACACTGAGAGGACTCAGATGAGGTCCTGGCCTCCTCTAGTGGAAAAGACACATGTGAACAGAAACAAAGAGAAGTTGAGAGGGGCTGGGACACCAGGGAGGAGAGATTAATTCTGACCTAAGCATCTAGGGAGGCTTCCTGGAAGAGGAGGCACCCGCAATGGATCTGGACCACCATTAGTAACTGTTACCATCTTTTGAGCAATAGCCTAAGGCTTCAGAACGTGGTCTCATCACACCTTCCCAGTCCTGATCGAGGCAGGTCCCCTGTTACCAATGAGAAGACTGAGGATCAGAGAGTTGGAGTGACATGTTCAGAGGGACCTGAGCCCATTTCCAAGGCCCACCCTCCCCAGGCTGAGGCAGCAGGGGAATTCGCCCCCAGCCTGACAGCCTCAACCCAGGAGGCCCAGGTCTTCTTCTGGTCGAGTGTCCCCGGAGCCCGGTTTCACTTCCCAAAACACAGACCTATTTTGGATCCTGCTGACTTCCTTTCTCACCCATGGCCGTTCAGGCTCTGAGGACTGGGCAACCATAGGATGGACTTGGTGCCCCTGGGCCTTTCCCAACGCCTGTCTTACACCACAGCCCTGGAGCCTTCTCCCTGCTGGCCCCTGGGGGAGGGCACTGACCGCAGGGGGCTGGCGGGATCTGCTGCCCGGCAGCCTCCTCCCCCACCAGCTAGCTCAGCGGTCCGGCTCCCAAGCCCCACTCAGCCTGAGCTTGTGAGGGTGGGAGGCTTGGGCCGGATCCAAGTCCCGGCCCCACTATGTCCTGGCCTGGTGACCCCCAGCAAACTATTTCCCTCCCTGGACTTCAGTTTCCTTGCCTGTGACAGGAGACTAAGGTGGTCTCCCACCTGGAGTTGTTAGAACCACATGAGAGTGAATCCAGTTTAAGAGCTATACACCAGACCCTGTTCTAGGCACTGGTGATCCAAAGATTCTTGCCCTCAGGAAGCTGAAATCCTACTGTGGGGTGAGGGGGGTCAAGGGAGCTGGGGAAAAACAGTATGAATGAGTCGATTAAACAGTATATTAGAAAATGATGCAAATTATGGAGAAAATGAAGCCGACAATGGAATGTGTGTGTGATGGGAGGAGGGGTTTGCCGTTTTTAGTAGGGTGGTCATGGGAGGCATCCCCAGAAGGTGACATCTGATGACTTGAAAGAGGTGAGGGAGCCAGCCCTGCAGACATCTGGGAAGGACATGCAGGCAAAGGGCACAGCACGTGCAAATGCCTTGAGGTAAGAATACAAACACGGCAGGCAGAGAGTTGCTGCCGCAGGGACTGAGGGCCAGAGACTGGGGACAGAGGCCCAGGCAGGGACAGGGAGGCAGAGCTTGAAGGCCTCAAGGCCAAGGTCAGGACTTAACTATGAGAGAGGTGGGGAGGCTTGAGGGCAGTGGAGAGACGTGATCTGACTTGTGTGTGAGCCGTTTGCCTCCAGCTGCCTGATGGAAGGGGTGCCTTGGGGTGGGGCGAGGCTGGCACAGCCATCCTGCTGGTGACCGGGGGCAGCAGCACGGTGGTGAGTGGTCAGATTCTGGTTGTATTTTGAAGATGAAGCCAAAGGTATTTGCTGATAGATCAGGTGTGGGGGTGGGAGAAAAGTGGGCAGGGATGACTCCAAGGTTTTTGGCCTGAACAACAGGAAGAATGGAGTTTGTGTTTCCTGAGATGGGAAGGCAGTGGAGGGGCAGATGTGGGGGTGGAAATTGGGAGCTGAGGTTTGGACACATGCTGCTAAGATGCCCTCAGCCCTCTGAGTGGTGAGGCCAAGTCAGCAGGTGGGCAAACAGGTCTGGAGGGCAGGGAAAGGGGCAGGCTGGGCTCAGGGTCAGCCTCTGCTCCCAGGTCTCCGATTCTCATCCTGCCTCCTGCAGGCCAGTCAGTCCCTGGCTGCCAGATAGGTCTCTTAAGAACTGAAACCAGGTTGTGGACAGATCTTTCCAGTATAATGACTTCCCACTGCTCTAGCCTAGAGTCCAAACTCCTCGCCCAGCCTGGTCCCAGCCCACCTCTCCAGCCTCATCTCCCTTCAGCCTGCCAGCTTTAGTTTGTACTTTGTGCCAACCTCAGGGCCTTTGAACTTGCTCTACTTGCTCTGCTGGGTTCTGATCTGCTCGTTACCTGCTTGATGGCCCTGGATATGGCTCAACCTTTTTGGGGCCTCAATTTCTCTATTTATAAAAGGGGAATCTCGGAGTCCTCGAGCCCTAAAGATGGTCCTTACATTTCCATGTTTTGGTGCTTTGGGAGCCATGGGAAAGCTGCCCTTCTTTGCTCTGTTCATGCCTGGTGAGACCTTGGGAGGATGTTTTGTGTTCACCACCTCCTCAGGCTTACCTGACTTCTGGGGTCTGTCGAGGGTACTGGCTGCTGGAGGGAGGGAGACGTGGTCCCTGGGCTTACATCCCTGGAGGTAAAGATTTGGACAGAACGGTATGACCTCGAGCGCGTCCTTCCCTGCTCTGAGCCTTAGTTTCCTTACCTGTAGAATGGGGCTTGTGATGGCTGAGAGGTCTGGCCACAATGGGTAGGGTGTCTGGCACACTGCTCATCCAACAAGCACTCACAGCGCCTGCCCGGGGCTGGGCTGGCTGCCCGATGGCGGGGGTGAGAGTCAGCCCTGGCCTCACAGAGCCTGCCCAGCGGGCACTTGGCAAATGACGTGATTACCAAGCAGGACACGCCCAGGGTGCCACCGCAGGGGAGGTGGGGCCTCTAGCTGTGCTTTCCAATAACACCCACTGCCCAGGTCTCCTCAGTGGGCAAGACCCGGCCAGGATCTCCCTCCAAGACACCATTCCCCAGGCCAACACATCTCTTTTCATCCTTTGGCTCCTGGGCCCTTCAGAGCCAAGAAATCATAAGAGCAGGGGCATGAGCCCCACTTCTGCCGGTCACAAACTGTGGGACTTAGACAGGTGACTTGCCTGGGCCTTGGTTTTCACATCTGTAAAATGAGGTAATGACAGGGCCTGCTTCCTGGGGTGGTTCTGAGGATTCAGTGGATTGTAAAGTACCACAGGACTGAAAAAATGGTCGCCATGCTGATTGAAGCCCTTCTGGTACATTTTCTCTGTGGACCTGAGGGCAAGAAGCAAGGGCCTGACACGTCTTAGCTCCAGTCCCTTGTTTCACAGAGAGGATGAATCACTTCCTCCTGCTTCTGGCCAGGTCAGCTCTGCAATTCACGTGTGTCAGAAGTTGTCCCAGACCACTTCCTGCTCTCAGTGCTCTATTCTATTTACCCGTTAACCCAGGTTTCCGCCATTTTACAGATGAGGCAACTGAGGCACAGAGAGGTACAGTGACCTAACCAAGGTCACACAGCTGGAGAGTGGCAGAGCTGGCATTCAAACCCAGGCAACCTCGTTCTATACAGATACCCAAACCCTTAGAGTGCTTCTCACCAGCATTCTCCACTCCCAGAGGCTGCCACACAGTGTTATCGGTCATCTGAAGCCACGTGGTCATCCCAGGGTCAAATCCAGAGATCGTCTTCCTCAGCCCAGCAGGAGAAAGGTCTCCAAGTTCAAGAACCACGGATTCCCATCTTCACCTTGCTGCTGCCAGGCCAGGAAAACCTTGGACCAATCTCTTCCGTTTTTTTGCCTCAGTTTCTACCTCTGTCAAATGGAGAATAGAAAACCCTTCCAGCTCTGTTCACCCTGGGTCCTGCCCCAGCTCTGCCGTGTATTTGCTCTGTGACCTTCCTCCAGCCAGCATGCCACCTGGGGCTGCTTCCCTTGTCTGAAAACTGGAGCTGATGCTTCCTATCTGCCTTTCCCCTGGTCTCAGGATGGCTGGGAGAGCCCTACGGAAAAGGCTGTGAGGAGCTCCCCAGACACCCCCAGCCCATCCTCTGCAGGTGGGGCCTGTCAGCAGCTCAGCTCCTGACCAAGAATGGGGAGGCCATCCATCCATCCATTCAATAGCTGTTAGTTGAGCATCTATTCGGTGCTGAGCACCAGAGCACAGCAGAGACTGAGACCGATCTGGAATTCTCGTAGAATTTACAGTCTGGGGAAGGCCAGATATTAATAAGGAAACCACATACATGTGAAAAGCACTGGTGGTTAAATGTTACAAAGAAGGGATGCAGGGGGGTACCCCATGAGAGCAAGCTGTAGAGGAGGATCTTAGGGAGGGAGGGGTTTTTAGCAAGTGATGGTTGAGCTGAGCACTGTAAGAATGAGTTGGAGTTAATAAGATGAACTTGTGGCAAGAGGAGAAGGGTTTGGGCAGAGGTCCTGGGCTGGGAGGGAGTGACATGTCCAGAGTCACATAGCTTGTGAAAGGGGCCTGAGGCCATTCCCAGGACCCTGGCAAATGTAAGGAAGCAAAGGAAGGTCAGTGTGTCTGAAACCTCCAGTGATGGCTGGTGGGGGCGTTGGAGGAGCAGGGTCAGACTCACTGGGTCAGCCGTGGCTTTCACACTTTCAGGAGAAAAGGGGTCTTGGAAACCACCCAAACTGCTCATGGTACAGACTGGGAAACTGAGACTCAGTTGGGTAAGGGACTTGGCCAAGGTCAAAGCAAGTTGGGGCAGACCCAGGGTTAGAATTTAGGCTTCCTGACATCTCGCCAGGGCTCTTTCTGCATCTGGAGAGAGGCCCGAGAGAAGTGGGAGAAAACCAAATGTTAATTTAGCACCTACAATGTGACCCAGAGTCCTGTGCACATGTACACATGCATGCACGCACGCACACACACACATACACACACACACACATTTCACTACTGGGTCTCTGAGCCTAAGGCCAGGGCCGTGGCCCTGAGAATCCCTTTCAAAAAAGAGAGGAAGAGGAACGTAGGAGGTCATTTGATCCAGACCCCTGCCACTGGCCTCAAGGCCTTATTCCACTGCCTCATTTGAAATCCTCCATGGTGAATAGAAATTGCAATCCCCATTTTGTAGGTGAGCAAACCAAGGGAAGGAGAAAGTGAGGCACTGACTTAAAGTCCCCCAGTAATCATCAGCCAAAGCATCTTAACTCCTAGTTTAGTGCTCTTTCTGAAGTCACTCATAGCTCAGGTTTGAGCCATCTGGCGGGGAGGAAGTCCTTCCTGCTGCCTATCTGAAATCTCTCCTGCTTTGCTCTGTCAATTTCCCCTGGTTTGGTTGGCTGAAGATGTGGAGAAGTGTTGCAATGCTCCTCACGATCCTTGACTATCATCTTGGAGAGGACTGAGCTGATGTAGGAGACTCAGGGACAGCCCTTGTCTGCCATGAATCTGAATCCAGGGTACCGGTTTGCTGGAGGTGGGGCGGTAGCCAGGCCCATATGCCACTGGGGCCTTTTCTCTAAGGGAAGCTTCTGGGAAACCTCTGGAAAGACTTCCTTGGGGAAGACGTCCTTCCAGATCACCCCCAAGGACAACACTCTCCCCAGGATGCAGCTGCCCAGGGGCTGAGCTCATGGTCAGCAACCAGCAGAACTCAAGGCCTCAGATCCACTCCCATGGTCAGAGGCGGCCTTGCGTTTCCTTCATACACATACCTGTTCAACTTGCTTGTCAAAAACCACTCAACAAAATCCAATTTATGGAGCCAATAGGAAATGGGGGAAATCCCTCTAAACAAAAAATGCCTCTTTGCAAATCAGGCAGGAGGAAGGCCTGACAGCTGGGCATCTACACGAGCCAGCCCCGTGCTGAGACCTAGATTCAAACCCTGTGGAGGGGAGCCCAGCCTGCTCCTAGCATTTAGTTGGCATCTTTCTCCAGAGAGACCCACATCTCAGGGCTCAGTGTGCCCAGCATTTCCTGAGAAAGCTGAGGTCATAGAGATGCTAGCAGTGATTTACTGAGGGCCTACTGTGTGCTGGGTGCTCTGCTAAGTGTTTCTACATGGACTGCTTCACTTCAACCCCCACAGCACTCCCGTGAGGTAAGTGCTGTTACTGCCAACACCTTACAAGTGAGAAAATTGAAACTCAGAGAGTTGAAATCCTTTGGCTAAGGACACACTGCTGGAAAGAGGGGCACAAGGCAGCGCCTTCACTGCTAACATTTTGCTGCAGAGATGACTTGTGCCTAAAAGGGGCCAGAGGTGTAGTGGGGAGAACTGGGTAAGGGGGTAGGAGGTTGGACCCTAGGCCCAGTTCTGCTGTCAACTGTCTACATGAGTCCTTGTCCCTCTCTGGGACTCAATTTCCCCACTCCTGAAATGGAGCAAACTGGTGCATAGGTTCACTGTGCCTGTTGGCAAATTAAAGGCTTTGAGAAGTCCTGAAGTTAAAAACAAAACAAAACAAAACCCAGTGGGTGGTTGACTCCAGTTGACCAGCAAAAATCTTTACTTAATGGTTCACAAGGCCTCAAGGCAGTATGACTTTGAGTTGAGTCCCTGTTAGTAAGTTAGTTGACAGCCATTAATGGGCCTGTTGGGAGATAAGCAGTGAATAAGCGTTACCCTACTTTTGGGGAGCTCCTCATCTGGAGAGAAGGTAGCCAAATAGATGATAATAACCAAATTGTGTGGTCACTGCTCTGAAGGAGACCACCTGGGGTGCTCAAGGTGCCAGGAGAAGAGACTGGGGGTCAAGGGAAATCTGGCAGACAGGATGACAGTCAAATGGGGTCTGAAGGATGAGTAAACCAGGAAGAGACTTGAAGGCAGAGGGGAGTAAGGAAGCCCCAATGAGAGGAACAGCATATATAAATTATAGTCATGTGAAGGGTATGTTGTTCAGAGGAATGGAGAGCTCAGTGTGGCTGACACAGAGAGGGATAGACCAGAATAGGAGAGTGAAAGGCCTTGAATGCTAAGCTGAGGACTTTGGAATTTATTCTAGGGAATAACAGAGGTCATAATTGAGATAAGAGATCCTTTGGGTTGGGGTGGTGGGGAAGACGTACAGGCCAGGAGTCCAGTGAGGAGGTTGGTAAGCTGTCTGGTTCCAGACCAGAGGAGGCCCAAACTGCAATGAACAGATAGTGTATCTAACAAGGGTCTTTTGGTTGCAAGAAATCCAGCACCAAGAGACCTAAGTGAAAATAAAAAGGGCCTTCAGGCACGCCTGAATCAAGGGGCTCAAACAATGTTGTCAGAAATCTAGCCACCATCACAGTGGTCAAGGGGGTGGGATGATTTTGATGGCCAGGGTTCAGGTCTGTCCTGCTCCAGCTACATGCTCTAGAGAAGGAGTAGGGGGAGTTTCTCAGAGACATTTCAGATGACCAGGAGAAGAATGTTGCTGGGCAGGTGAGAGCAACAGCCCACCACTCGGGTTGGGGACTGCTTGTGGCTTTTAGTGGAGGATGGGCCCTTGCTCAGCCCAGGCCTCTGAGGCTGAGGCACATAACCGAGAGCTGGTGTGGTCAGGGCAGGCTTCGTGGAGGACACAGGCCTAGGAGTGATGCAAGAGTTCGGACCCGGGAGAACAGAGGTATGGAGGTGAGAGCAAGCAGGATGTCTTCTGGAGCCAGCGAGCATGCCAGGCCCGGAGGGCTGGTAGAGGGGAGTGGAGGCAGGCGAGGCTGGAACTAGAAGTTAGAGGTCCTTGAGTGCCACGCCTCCTGTGGCCTAACTGGCCGCCCTCTTAGAATATACAGGTCAGGGGGAAACGGTGGCTTCATCTTCCACAACCGCCCAGGGCTGCCCACTGCCCACTCAGCGAGGCCCATAGCTGGCCAGGCATTCAAGGCCCTGCGTTCCGCTGCTCCCACAGGGCCTCTCAGCTCTCCCAAGTGGGCCGGCCCACCACACTCCAAACACACCATTCCCTTTTCCACCTTCAAACCTCTGCTCTGGCTGTTTCCTTGCCCTAAAATCCACTCTCCTTTGGTATTTCCACCCATCCTCCGAAGGCCAGTTAAAAGCCTTGGCCCCCAGGAAGCTTCAGTAGGATGGTCCTCTGTTCACTTTTGACCTCACAGAGCTCTTTATTTAGGATTTTTATTGACATGCCCCTTGGGCCAGCTGGCCTGATGGGGGCAGGGTGGCAGTGACATGTGCACGGGTTTTGGAGCCAGTCAGATCTGGGTTCGGACTCTCCCTCTGCCACTCACTAGTCTTGTGACCTTGAACACAACACCTGACCTCCCCTTGGTGACATTTTCTGACCTATAGAATATGAACAAGGCCTCACAGGAGGCCAAAATATGGTTATGTGCACAAAGTTCTTGGCACATAGTAGGCCCTCACGCAGCCATGCAGCTCTATTTTTGTGGGTATTCAAATTATGAATTACGTCTATCTCACCCTCTTTTGGCTTTGGTCAGGCCGGGACCACATCTGGTTTTTTCCCAGTCCCCCAGTGCCTGGCACATAGTAGGGGATTTGTAAGGGCTGACCTATCAGTTCTCCTGGGCTGTGCAGACCCACTGTCCCCAGCCCTCCCCTCCCAGGTGAGGCTGGGAGTAGGCCCCATGGCCCCACACCTGCTCTCTGAGGCTGACCCGGCAAGCTGCTAAGTGCCCGCATCCAGCATCAATAAATTACTGGCGAGTTCAGGTGACGGGATAGATCCAGTGTCAGCTTCCTCTGTGTCCTGCAGGAAGGCTCAGGCTCTGGGGATCCCCCTCCATGAACCTCCCCTATGAAAGGCTCCATCATTATAACAGTGTTGCTCACAGGGCACCTACTGTGCGCCAGGTCCCACCTGGGCACTTTGCACCCACAAAGATTCTGCAAAGTAGGTACTAGCTCCATTTTACAGATGAGGAACTGAGGCTTGAGGAAGGGAAGTGACTTGCAACAGACAAAATGAATAACAACATAAATCTTCCTGGATCTCATTGCGAATTTTAGTTACAACCAATGCAATTGTGAACACACACACGCACACACACATGCAAACACACTTAGGGTTTCTTCATTCACTCATTTATTCAACAAATATATATTGAACACCTACTATAGACCAGGCTGTCCTGAGTGTTGGAGATACTGCAGTCCACAAGACAAAATCCCTGCCTTTTTGATACGTAGGTTGCAATGCATGAGGTGAACAGAAACAAGAAACGAATACACTTTATAATAGAAGGTGGTGCTGATTCTGTGAAGATGAATAAAACAGGACAGGGGATAGAGAGACACTGGGGACTATTTTTGAAAGGGTGGTCAAGGAGGGCTCAGCTGGGGCAATGACATTTGAATGAAATCCTTATCTCTTTCCGCTTTGGTTTTTGGCAGAGATGCTGGACTCAAGGGCTTCTCAAACTCTGTGAGGTGGGCCAAATGTTTCCCACTTGGGTGTGGTTGACAGCGAGGGTCACTATAGGAGCGGAGACATTGCTCTCCTTCCTCTTGTCTTCACCCTGAGTGCCTCTGTCCAAGGAACCCCCAGGGCAGGGCTTCTCTGAGATGCTCATCTGAGCCTCCTTTATGTGTCCTCATGGCAGCTTTTTGTTTTCTAATTCTCAGCCTATTTGTTACAATCTTTTAAAAGTCAGCTGGTCCCTGAGTGTCATGGTGGCTGGGGCCAGGTCCAGCTTGTTTACAGCAGTGATCTCAACACTAAGCATGGCATCTGACCCACAGAGGCTGTTCAAACAAACATCGGAATGAGTGGCAGATGGACATGGTGATAATAGAAGCTAACATTTATTGAGTGTTTATTCGCACTACAGCCCTGTGAATGAGATATAATTATTATCCCCATTTTACTGATTTTGAAAACTGAGGCTTAGAGAAATCAAGGCACTCATGTCAGGTCACTCAATGGCAGAACCTGCCAGGAGGAGCATGTTAAATGCTGACTGATTGATTCGGGGGAGGCAGAGCAGTAGGGGGCAAAATGCTATAGATGTCAGTCTGAGATGTGTATTTTGAGAACCAGCCCTTCCATTCATCCCTTCATTCGCTCATTTATTCAGTAATTATTAAATCTCAGCCACGGCGCTAGGCACTGGTAGGTACAGGTAATCAGGCAATCATGATATTGTGTGGTCAGAGCCAGGATGGGGAAAGCCCAGGGGTCTATGAAGGGCCACAGATGCCCCTGAACCAACCTGAGGGGTCAGGAAGCCTTTCTGGGTGAGACAGCCCCGGAGCAGCCGGTCACCATGGCCGAGTGGGCTGTAGGGGAAGATGCTTGGGTGCAGGGGTGGCAGTAAGTGCACAGCCCCTGATGGAAGTGGCACTAGTGCCTGTCAGTGGAAACCAAGCCTCCTTGAGCCTCTGGGGCCTCGCCGCTCCTCCCAGCCTCTGGTGGACTGGCCTCTGTGGGGGCCTGAGTCACTCTGCCCCACCCCAGGCCTGGAACTCTGCCCCACCCCAGGCTGGGCTGGGGCCACCTCACCTCTGAGTTTCATTCATCTGGGCCCAGAGTCAGAGCTCAGTTAACAGCAGGTGATCTGGGCCAAACCAGGCCAAAGCCATGTGCCCCGCTGGTAGCCCTGAAACTCTTCCCTTCTGTGAGGCTCAGTTTACCCATCTGTAAAGGCTGAGTTTAGACTGTACACTCTCTGCAGACCCTTCCTTACTTAACCTCCTGTGACTCCATACATTACTATCAGTATTGGAAGTGGACAAGAGTCCTGGGGGTCTAGACTCCCTGTGCTTCAATCCCAGCCGCCCCTGGACATCTGGATGAAGGGTTAAAAAAAAAAAAACAAAACAGGAGTTCACTGACCTACAGTTCACTGACTATGGGAAGAAGGAGGACAGTTGCCCCCTAGGACTGGTTGCCCATCCGCTGTCCCACTCTCGCCCACAAGCGGTGTACTGTAAGAAACTTATCTTCTATCCAGCATGCTCTGGGGCAGGACCCCTGCTAAAGGATGTCACTGACATGAACAGGCCAGAGGTCCAGGGATCTGCTTCTGCATAAGGGGGGATGGGCTGCAGTAGGCCATTCTCATCCTTGGCTCAGCCACCTCCATCTTTTCCTAGTACCTCGGGGGGCAAGAGGCTGGGATGTGCCTGGTGTAAAGTGAGCTGACATGTGGTAGGAGAAACCAAGGCTTTGACCTAAGCCCCTTGACCACAGACCCCTGGCTCCTGTAGCTGCCCTCCATGCCTCATTTCCTCTCTACTCCCCTGTTTAAAACTCACTGATGGTTTCCCATCATGTCTAAAATGTAATCCAAAGTTTTTCCCATGGTCTCCTGCCTTCCAACCCCTCCTCACTTACTTCACTCTAGCCACACTGGCCTTTCAATTGCTGGAAAATGTTATCTCTTTCCTACCTCAGGACCTTTGAACATGCCGTTCCCCTACTTGGAATGCTCTTCCCTTACACTGTAGCATGGCTGATTCCTTGTCATTTAAGTCCCTCCTCAAATTTACCTTCTCAGAGGGGTCTTTCCTGATCCCCCTAAGAAAAGCGGTCCCTCTTGTCCATTATTTGCTATCACAGCTCCCTATTTCCATCATGGCCCTTTCCCTAAGCTGCAATTATTGATGGTTGGTTTGTTCAGTGGCCTTCTTCCCCACCCACTGGCGAGCTCTGAGGGGACAAGGACCTTGGGGATCCCATAGCTAAATCCCCAACACCTGGTGCATAACGGCTGCTCAAGAAATGTTTGTTGAATGAATGAAACATAAAAAGTATCAACACAGTTCATCTTCCTCCTTGAATATTTTGGAGCCTCTATGAAAGAGAAAATGGCATTTACTGAGCACCTGTTATATATGCCAGGCTGTCTCACATAAATTATTTTTGCTAAATCATTATATCCATGATGGTCTCCCTATTATACAGATGATGAAGTTGGGGTTCAGTGACCTGCCTGAGGTCAACCAGCAAAGAGTGGACTGATGGGTTCATTCAGTTGGAAAGTATTCTTTGTGCCATGGCAAATGGTAGTCTAAAGTCTGTTTGACTCTACCCAAAGCCCATGTTCTTTTCATTGTACTACACCTTTGGCCACACTAGAACTCAGCCCAAGATGGACAACCAGGTTTTCAGGTTCTGAACGGCAAGCAAAGACCCAGACTGCATGGAGAGGTGGTCTGGCTTAATGGTGATTGAAGTAGGTCTTGGAACTGGATAGAGACCCAGGCTTAAACAGGGGGCCCACCAAGGGCACCAAAGCACACTTGCTGAAAGTGATCATTAGCATTGCTAGGCTAGAGCACCTCTGTTCTCAGGAAGGGAGTCAGCTGCAATGGTAAGTGTCAAGGGATCATATTGGAAAAGTCAGGGCATGGGCTTCCAAAGCATGCAGAACCTCCTCCCTGACCTGGAGTTTTGTGCCTTTTGGGTAGTGCCTTGCCCTCTGTGAGCCCCAGTAGTCATCTCTGACAAATGGGCATGCTAGCATGGAACCAAAAAGAGCTCTTAGGAAGATAAAGAGGAAAAATGACTGTGGAGTTGTTGGTATATATAAAGTAACAAGGAAATGTAAATTATCTAAAAATAAATCTATGTGAAATGCAGAGAGGGGTTGGGACTTGGAAGACCTCTTGGGTTCTTTCAACAGTTATTGGCACTTTCTGTGTGCCAGGTGCTGTGCTAGGGCCTGGGATATAGGGATTAGTCAGACATGGGCCCTAAGCATCTGGAGCTCCCAGTCCACTGGGAGAAGTGAGCCAGCCACATACAGTGTGGGGATCCCTCCCAGCAGAATGGCAGGGGGAGACTTCCTGTGTGATGCTGTAGCAGGAGCCAGACAGATCTGAGCTGGAACCCTCCTCTCCTCCTGGCATGACCTTGACCAGGTCAGGCCACCTCTCCAAGTCCCAGGCCTTCATCTGTAAAATGGTCCATTCCCTTCTGCCTCTCAGAGTTGCCAGGACCTGGCATTCTGTAGGTACTAGAGTGGGAGGACTTGGGATGAGGGTAGCCAGTTGTTCCTAGGCAGAAAATGGTCCTGCACAGGCCAAAATCTGGGACTCAGGCTTGGACAGTGATTTGCCTGCAGGGGCAGCCTAGGGATACTGTGAGTGGACCCCAGGGAACAGCAGGAAGAGAAGCACAGCTATTTTTCAGACCTGTTAAGAAAGGAGGGCAAAAATCCTGGGGAATTGGCCTGTGCCTTTATTTATGTTAGTAATCTCATTAAGGGGGAGGGGGCTGGCTCTACCCAAGGTCAGTTTCACCTAGGAAGAAGGGGAGATGGCAGGTCCACCTGAGTTTACTCAGAGAGAGATTCTAGGCCAAGGTGCGCCGGGAGAGGCAGGGTGTCTTGGGATGAATTTTTGGGTGTGTTGAGTGTTGCCCCAAACCTTGGTTGGGCTGGCCTGAGGGAGGCCACCGGTTAATGTTGACGACTTCCCTGGGGCCTGGAGCTGTCCCAGGGCAGTGGGGCTGACAGAGGCAAGGCCGCCCAAACTTTGGGGAATTCGATGGGAAGCGAGAGGGGAGGAAGTTTGGGGGCCCCCGAAGGGCGGCGGTTTGGGGTTCCCCAGGGGAACACTGCTCCTCTGGCGCCGGGCTCGCACAGGGGCGGTCAGGTCAGTTTGCCGGCAGGAAGGGAAGGGGCTCTGCCCTGTACCACCCGCGCCGGGCTAAAATCGGGCGGGGCCGCCTGGAAAGGCAGGGACGCTTGTGGCCCGGCACGGTCTGCGCCCGACTCCCTGCAAGACCTCCCGGTCCGGGCGGAGAGCGGCCTGCGAGGCTCAGGGCCAGGCCCGGCCAGAGGGAACTCGGTCCCTGGGCTGGGCACTGCGCGCCTGCGGCTCTTGCCCTCCCGGCGGCTGCGGGCGCGGCAGCCCCTGCGCCCCCAGGGGCCGGGCCGGGGCGGGGGCTGGGCCCCGCGGGCGGGCGCGGGAGGGGGGACGGCGGCTAAGGCTGCGACGCTCTAACAGGTGGGATCCCGCGGCGTGGTGGAGGCGGGCGCGGGAGGAGGAGGAGGAGGAAGAGCAGCGGCAGCGGGAGCCTGAGCAGGAGCAGGATGAGCCGCGCGAGCTGACAGCCGCCGCCGCCGCCCGCGCCCAGGCTCGGTCTCGCTCCCCGCGCCCGGGGCCGCTCCCCGCCTCCCGCCTCCCCCGGCCGCCCGCGGGGCGGCCCGCCCCCTCTGCACCTCCGGGCCCGAAGCTGCCTCCATCGCTCCTGCATCCCGGCCAGGGGGGAGGAGGAGGCGGAGCAGGAGGCGAGCCGGAGCCGCCGCCGCCAACGCCGCCGCCGCCGCCGCCGCCGCCGCCGCCCGAGCAGGACAGAGCGCGCCGCAGCCCCACGCGTCCGGCCGCCGCCCGTGCCCATCAAGCAGCCGCGCCGGAGCCACACCGCGGGACAGCCCGGGCCGCGGCGCGCCCCGGCTCGGCTCGGCCCAGCCCAGCCCAGTCCCGGCACCGGGCGGCCCGGCGGCCGGCCCGCCCCCGAGGGCGCCGGGCGCGGCGGGAGGATGCCGAAGCCGACGCTGCTGCTGCGCGGGGGCTGGGAGCGCGAGCGCAGCCCCGGGGACTCGGAGCTGGGCCGCCAGTTCCGGGACTGGTGCCTGCGCACCTACGGCGACTCGGCCAAAACCAAGACGGTGACACGCAGCAAATACCAGCGGATCGCCGAGGTCCTGCAGGGCGGTGGCGGGACCGGCGCGGGCAGCGGCCCGGCAGCCGGCGAGAAAGGCAAGTTCCAGTTCTGGGTGCGCTCCAAGGGCTTCCGCCTGGGCAGCGGCCGGGAACCCAAGATGGGCCAAGTGGTGTATGTGCCGGTCAAGACGGGCTCGGTGAGTGCGCGCGCGGCTGCCGCGGGCCAGTCCCGCCGCGGGGCTCGGGGCGGGCGGGGGCGGGGTGGGGGTGTGGATGTGTGTCCGAACGTGTGTCCCTGAGGTTGTCCGTGGATCTGGCCCGCCCGGGACGCACGCGTCCCTGCTCACCCGTCCGCCCCAGCCCGCCCGGGCAGCGCTCCGGGTTCGGGGCGTCCCAGCCCCCCTCTGCGCCGCTGCCCCGGCCGTGGCCGTGCCGGGCGGGCTGTCCCGGGCTGCTCACCCCAGCATGTTCCGTCCTCCCGTCCCCTCCCCCAGCCAGCAGGCGGCTGCTCCGAAGCCCAAGCCTCCCCCCGCCCGCCCCGGGGCTGCCTGTCCCGGGCGCCTCGCGCTCCCGCCCCCGGGCCGGCTGGGCGGTGTGTGTGTGTGTGTGTGTGTGTGTGTGTGTGTGTGTGTCTGTGTGTGTATGTGAGTGTGTGTGTGTGTGGAGGGTGGTGCCGCGGGAGGGGGGGACAGGGGCAGCCACGGGACGGGGAGTCCGCTCGGCTTCCCAGCGCCAGGGGAGGGGGCCCGCCCGGGTACTGTCTCCCCGACCCCACCCGGGGCTGGCCCGGGGAGGGGCAGCCCGAGCCGCAGCCTGGCGCAGGAGCAGCCTCCCGCGGGTGGGTGGGGCGCCCCCTCCGCTCCCCGGGCCCCTAGCTCCCCCCTCCCTGGGACGGGGGCGGCCTGACCTATCCATCCCCTCCCCTCCCCCGTCCGCGGGGCCGGCCCGGTCCGGGCGGGGTGGCGTGGGGTAGGGGGCGGGGAACCGCAGCCGCCGAGAGGGAGGAGGCGGGCGGCCGGGCGGGGGCGTCCCCTCCGGCCCGGGGCGCCCTGGAGAGGGCGTGCGGCGCGGGCCCCGCGGCTCCCCCGCCGGGACCTCATTGTTCTGCAGCGGGTGGGGGCTGGGGGGGGCGGCTGCTCCTGGGGCGGTGCTGAGCTTTGAACTTTCCGTCGCGGAGACCCTCCATTAGTGCGTTCAGCCCCCGGCCCGGCCGGGCCGGGCCAGCCTCCCTCCCTGCCCCCCTCCCTCCCTCCCCGGCCTCGCCCGGCCCGAGCGAGCAAGCGGGGCCGCCCCGCGCCGGCCTCCCTCCCTCCCTCGCTCCCCCGCTCCCCCCTCCGTGCTCCTCCCCCGTCCGGCCCGCCCGCCCCGCGCTCAGCCCAGTCCCCGGCCGGAGCGGGCTCTTCACACACAATTGATTCGGTCGTTACGAAAAGTGCACTTGTCCCCTCCCCCTCCCCCTCCGGCGGCTGCCCGGGCCCGGCCCGCGGGGTGAGGGGGCCGCGAGTGAGGGAGGCGGGAGCCGGGGAGCGGATCCGGAGGCGCCTCCCCCCGCGCCCAGGGGACGGGGCTGCAGGCCGCGGGGAGTGGGGAGCCGCGAGCGCGGAGGGCGGGCGGCCCATCTGCGAGGAGCGCTGATAACCGCGCCGCTGCCGCTGCGGCCGCCAGCAGCCCATCTGCGCCGCTGCCGCCTCCGGCCGGACCCGAAGCAGGGGGCCGGGCCGAGGGGCGCGCCGGGGCCGGTTTCCCGGAGGGGGAGGCTGGGATAGTGTCCCAACCCGCTCGAGTCAGGGACCTCCCAGCCTAAATCAGTGCTCCCTGCCAAACCAAGGGAGTCTGGGTCATTGTCTCCTCCCCCATCGAGTCAGGGACCCCCTCCCCCAGCCCAAATTAGTGCCCACTTTCCCACATGGGCAGTAAGGTTCATTGCCTCTCCCCGGCCTAGGTCAGCCCTCCCCATCCTGCCAGTTCCGCACCCTCCTCTGTTCTCCCCCATCTTGGGCTAGTGTCCCCAGCCTAAGTGTGGTTTTTTTGAGGTCAGTGACCCACCAGATGGTTGGCTGGGTCCATGCCCCTCACCCTGGGTCATTGCCCTCAGATATCCAGGCTTCCCAGGTCAGTTAGTGCCCCCTACCTCCACCCCATTCTGGTCATCTCTCTCCAGGGAGCTGGAAGTCTTGGCCCAACCTCCTTGTTAGTCTGAGGCAGGAGCCCCCACTCCTGGAGTTGGGGGGCAGGTGACCATCAGACATGGCAGCTGGCTCACCGGTTCTCTGTGCTGGTGGACCTCTCCCCTAGGGAGTGGGTATCATGGGGCCGCCAGTCCCCCTACCCGCTTAGCCACACAGCTGTCAAGGCGGAGCAAGTGCATACACGCCCATCCAGGCCACATGCAGAAATTGGGTACTAGGCCTGGGCTCCAGCTCCTGCCAGCCCAGCCAGTCCCTTCAGATCCTCCGTGAGGCCCACGCTGACCTGCCTTGCCTGGCAGCAGGGGCCTCAAAAGACTCCACCCTAGCTCCTGGACCAATAATAAGCCCTCCCAAGGGACTACCTGCCTGGGAGGCAGAGAAAGAGAACCCAAGCCTCCCTGCCCAGGCTGCCAGGGGGATGACAAACACAACAGACATGCCCTCCTGCGACAGCCCACCCCTCAAGCTACCCACGCCCACCTGCCTGGTCCGCTGGTCCCCAGAGAGCCTGTTAGTTACCTGCTCCTCGCCCAGACAAGCGGAGCCAGCCACAGGAGATGCCCTTAGTCCTGCCATCCCCAGCTCCAAGCACCTTCCTGGGGCTCAGTTATTATTTTTACATTTTCATTTTCCTTTTCACTGATCTAAGAGGAACAAATCCTGCTGGGAATTCTGGGGCAGCCATGGCCTCTTCCTGGGAGGGGCTGAATGGGACCTTCTTTGAAAGGTGCAAAGGACATCTCCTACCTTGACTGGCTTACACACACACACACACACACACACACACACACAAAGTTAAAGTTATCATTGCCTCTACTCTGGTGGCAGTTGGGAGAGATCCTGTAGTTTTGTCCTGAGTGGGTTTTTGTGAAGGTCATAGGGCCATAAACCTTTGTCTGAGACATTTGTTTAGCATCCACAGGCCTTGTGGGGCCACTGAGGCATTGGAGTGGGTTGGACTCTGAGCCTGTTCCGGGGGCACCAGGGCACCCAGCTGGTGGGGGTGGTAGGCATAGCTCAGGATCTGGTCAAGAAGCCCACGGAGACTCCAAGGGAGGGCAGGAAGGCAGGCAGAACAATTTCAGGGAAGAGGGGGTATGGGAGTTGGGTCATCCAGCCGCTGAACCAGGGCCCCCTAGGCCCCTGTGTGGGCTTGGGTCCCCAGGGTGGCCGTGGTGTGTCATCTCTCTTCCATGTTGCTCTCTGGCTGCCCCCTCTGTAGGCCCCTTTTCCTCCTCCCACAGCCATATGTGGTGCTGTGGTCGGGGCCCTTCCGAGTCCGGGCCGCGGAGGGTCGATGATCTGACACCACTTGTCCTGTCCCATCTGGCCCTGAGCTTTTCTGGGTGTATGTGACAAAGGCTTAATCTGTCCGGAGGGGCCCAGGGTGGAGAGGAGGGCGAGGGGAATTACACTCTGCCGGGGCCTCCTGCAGCTGGGGCCTGGCTGGGGGTGGGGCAGGGCGGGGGTCGAGTAGAAGCTCGGGTGTTGGTGTGGGGGGAGGCAAGTTGGTCTTCAGTTTGCAGGTTGTCACAGGAAATAGAAGTGGAGGCGGAGGGCTGAGGGCTGAGGGGAGGAGGGCGGAGTCCTCCATAGGGCTGCATGGGGTGCTCTGGGGATAAGACCTTTCTATGACAGGAGCCAGCCGGGCCCTCCTAACTGGGCAAAGCCTGGTTAGGATTTATTATTTCTTGCGTTGGGCCTGCTTGGGCCTCTGTGGGCTGCCAAACAGGGGAAGCAAACCCCTCGGAGGCAAGACCCTCCGATTCCGTTCCAGTGTCGGCCACAAAATGAACCAACCCCTTTCCTTTTCCTCTGGTCTCTCAAAACAGGGCTGTCCCAGGGCCTGCAGGGGCCACAGGTTGTGTCTGGGGCGGGGCCCTGGGATCCTTGGAAATAAAGGTTCTCAGCCCAACTCTACCATCTTCCAGATGGTAAAACTGAGGCCCCGAGAGAGGGTGTTTCCGTTGGTGGGGAGCCAGGACTAGAATGCAGATCTCTGTGCTCCATGGAGGCTTCCCCTTGGGTCCATCACATGCCAGGAATCCCCCCATTAGAGCTCCGTCCCCCAAGGGGAAATGCCAGATTGCCAAACTCCACTCTCGGCACCAGGCTTTTGCGAGCCAGACCCCAGGTGTTCCGCTAGCCAGATTGACTAATGGTGGTCTTTTCCCAGTTTGCAGACAACGTTCATTTAGCAGAGAGCATTTTCACTGTCTTCAGCCTTTCTCCCCAGAGCTTTTGTGTAAACCTTTGGCACCTGCGGCTGCTGCCCTGGGCGGGAAATGGCCTCTGACTTAGCACAACATAGTACATGCTGTGACCTTCAGTTGAATATCTCAGTATTTCCTACTTTTCTCTAAACTGTCACATTAGTGACACTTCCTTAGTCACCTACTGTGTGCTTGTCCCTGTGCATCAGGTTCATACGGCAATACTGTTATCACTGCCATCCTTCAGATGAGTAAACTGAGGCTTAGGGAGGTTCAGAACTTCCTTCAGGCCACACCACTGACAGGATACCCTGAACGTGGGTACCGCCTGTGCATGCCTCCATTCTGACCCTGTCCGAGGTGTTTTATAGCCTGATCCACTTTGAAAGCATAGGTCTTTTCATGACAAGCTTTCAGTTCATTACACTTTAGTCTGAGTTAGTACAGAAATCTTCCTCTAGTCAGGATGTCTGTTAATCATAGGCTGGTGCTTGAGGCAGGATTGGCTCTGTGTGAAGTATCTGGGACTTTCCTGGGGCACACTAAGATGGGTATGTGGTGAGGAGAAGGGAGGAGGTCTCTGTTGTCCTGGGTCCTGGGGGACTTTCAGGGAGAAAGTTGACAATGACACGGGCTCTATTTGGATTTCTCATGAGTGGCAGAAGTGCGCTATTTTGTTAATTAAGCCTTGGTGATTTGGGTGAATGTAGTCTTGGGGACTCTGAGGGGGTGCAGTTTGGAGCCTGGGTGACGCTGCAGGATCAGGTTCGGCCTTCCCACTGCCTCCCTGCATCCCACAAGGTGCTGGGGCACTTTCTGCAGGAGGTGGGACAGCATGTCCCCCCTCTTCCTTGGGCGAGGCCTGGCATGAATGTCCTCTCTTCCCTGGCCCCTACAGGCTGCCTTCCCCTCCCTGAGTGTCTGGGAATCAGAAGGCCCATCTGGAACCCTGAAAATGTTGCTGGGATGACTAGGGGTTGGGGAGCCTGTGGCTGGGGCTGCCTAGAGACAAAGGTCAAGTGTCTGACCCAGCCTCAGGCAAACCTAGGCTTCTCTTACCTTGGAGGTTGTGGGACTGATTAAGTACTGTGCCCATGCACGTGCACTCCTGGACTAGAGAGTGTGTGTGCATATGGATGTGCGTGCAGAAGTGTGGTTGTGTGGACGTGAGTGTACATGTGCCTGTCCATGTGCAGGCTGGGGATGCTTGTGTTCCCTGGGACAGTGCGCACGTGTGTGTGTGGGTGTGGGTGTGTGTGTACAGGTGGAGGAGAGACTACATGCTGGTGAGTGTGTGTGACTGAGCGTCTGTGTTCGCAGATGTGCAGGTACCTGGGGCGTGGGCACTGGCAGACCACGAGGATGACCGTGTGTGCATGACACATATAGGGATCATAGTGAAAGGACCCTGTCTGTTTGGGAGTGCGGAGCTGACAGGAGTGTCCTTCATTGTAACAGAGTCTCCCCGAGCTGCTGGCCTGGTCCCTGCTGCCCCTGGGGTCTCAGCAGCTGCTGAAGCCAAGCGTGAGGGAGGGAGTGGACACAAGAGGTGGTGCCATGTCGCTGTTCCCATGACAGTGGCCAAAGCACCTTCCTGTTTCCAGCCTTTCTCCTCTGCCCCTCAACTCCCTGCCCTATAAGGGCGGCAGAAGCTTGTGACCTTTGCCATGGGGACACTTACTGAGTTTAAAGCCTAGCACCATGGGAATGAGGTAGGAAAAAAGGTTCTGGACTTGAAGTGAGGGGGCCAGGATGGATGGGATCCCAATGCATCCACTTCCTTGCCATGTGACTTCATGCAAGTAACCTGCTTGACCTCTCCAAGTCTCAGTTTACTCATCTGGAAAATGGGCTTCAAAGCCCCATTTCCAGGCAGCTTGGCAAACTGGAAAATGCTCTGTTGTCATTTTAGGAGGTTACTCTGTTAACTTCTGTCAAAGCCAGGCCTGGGCCCTGGGCCCCAAAGCAGGAGAGGGAACTGAAGGAAGCTGGGAGAGAAAGGGCCCACCAAGGTGGGTGGCTTCTTAGAACAAGGACTCCTGAGTCCACTTTTTGCCCCTGACTCACCCTGACAGAGAGGGGAGATGAAGGGCTTAGGGTGCCAAGCCACAGGGCCCTGGGTTCAAATCCTAGCTCTGCCCTTTTACCAATTTGACCTTAGTTTTCTCATCTGTTAAATGGAGCTGATAAGCCTGTCTCACTGGACTGGAGTGAAGATTAATGCATCAATGCATATAGAGCCTGAAGAATGTAGCAGGTCTTAGGATATGTTAGCTGCTATGTGATCTCACTGAGCCTCAGTTTTCTCATCTGGAAAATGGGAATGGTAATGAAATGTCATGGATATTAAATGGGATAATGGAAATAAAGCATTCAGCCAAATCCCTGGCACATAGTTGGTGGGAAGCAACTATTAGTTCCCTAGAGACTGTGTCTGGGTTATTTCTGTGTCTCCAGTGCCACTGGGGGCCTGGTTAATGTTGTATTGAACTGCAGAGAGCACTAGAGAAGTCTTGGCGAAGGCCATGGGTATGGCATCAGCCCCCAGAGCTGGGGACTTGAAGACTCAGGGTTCCCTTCTGCCCTGGCAGGCTCCTGTTCTGCTCTGGGCCTCAGTTTCCCTAGTTATTGTTCAGGGAAGGCTCCTGTGGTCCCTCCTGCCTCTGAATCCCTTCCTGGTGCTCGGGATGCCAGATCCCAGAGGTCAAGGAGGGGGTGCTGGAGAGGTGAGAGTGGGGGCTTCACCCAGGCCTGGAGGCACTCTCCAGGTAGAAGGTAGAAGGATGAGGCTCCCAGAGGCCTCTCATCCCCCCGGCTCCACAACCCCCCAACCCTCCGCACTCCCTGGCCAGAAGCCTGAGCTCTCTGCTCTGCGCTCTTAGAACATGGTGAGGCTGGTGTAATGACTGCCCCTGTCCCGGGGCAGGTGTCTGAGCACATCTCCTATGTTTCCAAGCCCCTGCCATGTGCCAGACACTTTATTTCATTTAATCTCCCCTGGATCCTATGAGGTAGATGAGAAGTTGGCATCAGAGAGGCCAGGGAACCTTCCTGAGCCCCACAGTGAGCAAGTGGCAGGGCCTGGGTTCTGTGGCTGGTCTGATCGCCTAACCCCCAGGGGCCGGAGGGCTGAGCCCACAGGTGCCCTGGCTCTCCCCACCTCCCACCTAAGGCTCACGGTGGCCCCTCATCTAAGAACACACTACAAAAGCTTCCTGGAGCTCGAGGCAGACCTACCTGCCTGGACCCAGCCTTGGGGGAGAGAGATGCCCTCCCTGTTGTCCACCTCTTCATCCTCTCACCTCAACCATGGCTACCACCCTTGCTCGTCCTGCCTACACAGGCTGCAGGGGGCAGGGAGAGAGAGCAGTGATCCTCTCCCTGCAAGGTCATTGACTCCTTCAGCATCCAGTCCTCTCGGCCACCCTGGGACATGGGGCTCCTCTGCTGCAGATGGGGAGACTAAGGCTGAGTGCAGTCCCACAGGGTACCAGGGCTGAGTGTGAGTCTGTCTGGTTCCAAAGCCAGGAGTCATTCATTCTCTCACTCATTTGTTCCTTCCACTGTCCTCCCTATCACAGCAGCTACATCCTTCCCTTGCTCAGGCCACACCTGGGTGTCATTTTTGACTCCTTCTCTCACTACCACCTCCCTCCCTATCCAGCCCATTTACAAATCCTTTTGGTTCTACCTTCAAAATACATCTTAAATTTTACCTTCTCTCCACCTCCACTGCCTCCAACCTTGTCCAAGCCTGGAGATGCATCAGCCTCCCCACTGGGCTCCCTGTGTCTACTCTGGCCCCACTGGAAGACCCTCTGGCTCACATAGCCAGCAAATCAGCAGAAGCAAAAAGCAAATTAGATTCTCTCCCTCTTCTGCTCAGGATCGTCTAAGATTCCCATCTCATTCAAAGCAAGAGCCAAAGTCTTTCCAGAAGCCTACAGGCCCCAGCTGCCTGCTGCCCTCACTGCCTTCCACCCTCTCGTTGCTCATGTGATGTCAGCCACACTGGCCTCCTTGCTATTCTAAAAACTACCAGACGCAATCCTGCCCCAGGGCCCTTGCACTGGCTGTTTCCCCAGCCTGGAACACTCTTCCCCCAGATCTCTACATAGCTGGTTCCTCTCCTCTTCAGATTCTTGTTTAAATGTCACCTCCTCCGAGAGGCCCTCCCTGATCACCCAGCCAGAACCACTTTAGGACCCTCTCTCTTTCTACTTAATTTTCTACTTAATTGTTCTCTTTCTATTTAATTTTCCTTCAGAGCCCTTACCACCCTCTGATATCATATATATTTTACTAGTTTACATGTTTAATATTTTCCTCCCCACAAGACTATAATCTCTGGGTAGACCAGTCTGCTTGGTTCACTGCTGAATCCCCAGGGCCCAGAATAGCCCCTGCCCCTAAGGGACTCCCCATGATGGGGGAAGCAGGTGCCTTAGAGCTGGAGTCTGTGAACCAGCCATCGTTTTTTGCGCTCAGGACTTCAGGAGCCCCAAGGTCCAGACCCACCCCCTGCCTGAGGGTGTCCAAGGAGTCCTCAGGGAGGCGACATTTGAGCTGGACTTTGAAGGCCAAAACAAATTGTTCAGCAAGAGCAGAACATGAGGAAGCTTGTTCCAGTGGGTGGGAACGTGAGCAAGGGCCAGGGGTGGGACAGGTTTTGGGGGGTCACACAGGCTGGGTATGGTGATGACGGGGGCCACTTTCCTGGAGAAGCATGTTCTACAGAGCATTTCAGATGGGGTGGGGATGGGGAAATGGTCAAATCAGCTTGAGAACCACTTTGGGGTCCTGAGGGGGATGAGCTGGTGAAAAAAGTCGGGGCCAAATGGAAGGGAAGGATCTGGAAAGCCTCTCAGAGGGGCTAGTGCATCACCATCAAGGAGAGCTGGGAGTCGGCAGCTGAGTTTTTAAGCAGAGGGGAGATAAGGTCAGATTTGGGTTTTCAAAGGAGCCTCAGAATGCTGTGGCAAGAGCGAGGTATATTACAGAGAAGGAGAAATAGGAGGCTGGGAAAGAGTGAGGTGTGGAGAGAGAGGGCCAGACTGAGACAGAGAGGAGGGGCTGGTTCCCTCGTAGGACAATAGGTTGAGTGGCAGAGACTGGGTGACATGGGAGGTTGGGGGTCAGGGAACGAGGGAAGCTCAAGGGTCACAGTTGACCTAGTATTCTTGGGTGGGGTGTTTAGGAAACCAGGAATGTAGACAGACACACAGATCTGGGGTGAAGGCCCAGGGGCAGGGTCCAGTGGGTGGAATCCAAGAGCTGTCCTCAAGGCTGGTGGCCTGTGGCCGTGGGAGGCCGTAGAAGAGACCTGGTGACTCGGGGCTCAGTGGGATCAGCCTGGGAGTCAGCATGTTCACGGGGCCCCTTTCCCAGAGTGGAACCTTCCCCGCCCCAGCTGGGACCCGACACAGGCTCCTAGGAGGCTTGTGCTTGGGTGGATGACTCATCATTTTCTCGGCGTCCCCAGGCTGAGGATATGTTCAAGGAGACATGGGGCCCTTCCTTTGGCAGGCCAGGCCCTGACTGGATGCTGGCAGGTCCAGAAAAACACATTGGAGCCTCAGGCCTTGTCCGAGAGCATCCCGAGGGTGTGTCTCCAAGAACCCCTGGCTTCCGCAATCTCGCAGACCTCAGCCACCCTGGGCAGACGTCATGACCCCATTCTACAGGTTAGCAAACCAAGGCACAGCTTCTGCAGGGCACCCAGCTAGGTAACCACTTGGTGCTTTAGTTTCTTCATCTGCAAAATGGGTCTGATGATTGTCCCTCCCGTACAGGATTGGGAAAACTGAAGGAGGGATTCATGAAATGGTGAAATAGTGGGATCATCATTTTCGTGAGGGTGTGGAGAGGGGTCCGCCCAGGCAACAGGAGATCTCTGTTGGACAGAGCAGCCATAGGGCAGGCCAGAGGGTAACATGGCCAACAACAGATCTGCATTTGGATCCCAGCTCTGCCACCAGCTCCTGGTTCTGGGCAAGCGGCTCACCTGCCCAGATCCCATCTGCTTGTGTGTAAGTGGATGATGACCTGCACCCTGGGGGCGGCTGGAAAGATGGTATAACACTAAGCCTCACAAATAGGCTACCCAGTTGGGGCTGCGGCTCCATCTCAGGGTCCCTTGGAGGACCCCCCAACCCCAGTGCGAAGATCCCCCAACCAGACAGCTGTTAACCTCCTGAAGATGGTTGTGGGATGACAAGAGAGCCTGGGCCAAGGCAGAGATGGGGAGGTGGGGAGGGGAGGCAGCACAGAGAGATCAGGCTGGGAAGCTCCATAGGTGTTGGGGGCCTCCCTGAGAGATCTGGAGGCCCGAACTGGACAGGAGCAGGCTGAAGGGCAAAGGGTTGAATGTGAGGCCCTTGAAGGTCAGCAGGGGAGTAGGGAGTGTGGAAGAAGGGGCTGGGTCCAGGTTCTGCCATTTATTGCTGTGCAATCTTGGGCAGGTCACTTCCCCTCTCTGAGCCTCAGTTTCCTCATCTGTAAAATGGGGTGATGATAGCTGTGGCTTCACTTATATCCTCCTTCTATACTGTTTTCTATACTATGTATATATACTGTACTATTTACTATATTCTATAAACTAGAAGCATTTATACCAGGGCCATCATCAAGCCCTCAATAAAATGGAGCTATAATTAGGATTATGATTGTGATCCAATCAATAATCCTCGAATCCGTGACAAGGCCATTCAAGCAGTGCTGCTGAGTTGGGCTTTGGAGCTCAGACCAGCCCCAGGATTGAATTGAGCTCTGTGACTCACTAGCAGGATGACCTTGAAATAAGTCGCTCTCTGAACCTTAGTTTCCTCCTCTGTAAAATTGGCCCAGTAAAATCAGACAGGGTTGCTGTGGGAAGGTGAAGAGAGGCTCCACGTCAGGTGTGAGCTTTTCTCAACTTGTGGCCAGTGGCAGTTAGAGCTGGGGGTACGGAGCGTGGGGCAGTCCAGTGGATGCACAGAGGTGGGAGAGAACGAAGCAGTAGTATGCGTGCAGGGAAACTAGAGGGGAGGACTTCTAGGAGGAGGGGTGGTCAGCTGGGTCTGCCCTGGAGGATTGACGGACACCCCCACCCCCAGATCTGGATGAGAGAAGGCCCTGATGGAAGCCAGAGGGCAGGGGGAAGGCACCAAGCCAAAGCAGGTGGGAAGGAGAGGCCAGAAGTCTTGCTGGTCTAATCAGCAGTCAGCTGTCAGGGAAGGAGGGCAAGAGGGGCAATGGGCTTCCCAGAGCCCAGGCTGACAATTATGAGACTAAGCATGGGCATGCTCCCCAGGGTAGAGAGCCCGGGGTTCAAACCCTGCCTTACCAACTGGCTGTGCAACTTTGGACGCATCTCAACCTCTCTAAGCCTCCATTTCCACATCTGTAAAATGTGGACAGTGGTATCAACTGCCTTTTAGGGATGTTGTGGGGATAATTAGTGCCTGCTGCTGATCAGAAACAATGACAACTGTGACACAGCTGGTATTTACTGAGTGCTTATGAAGTACCAGGGACTTTGCTAAACACGTTATGCACAAGCCTCCATGTGATTGTCCAAACATGGCCACCATTATGATTGTCATCTTGCTGATGAGGCTGTTGAGGCTCAGAGAGGTTAAGTAACAAGCCTGAGGCCACACAGCTAGTACGGGGCAGAGCAGGGACTTGAGCCCATTCAGTGGAGAAGTGTCATGTCCTCTATTCCCTAAAAATCACCCGTTCTCTTGACAGCAAGGCTTGGATCCTGGGGTCCCCTGTGGCATTACCAGGGCTTGGACAGTGGCTCTTCCCAGGATGGGGAGGAAGGCATAAGTCTGTCTGGCAGAGTGTACCGACCCTGGAACACACTGCTTAGGCACAAATGGAATCTACTGGTAGGGTTGACCTTTGGGGATCACCGAGGGATTCTGTGGTTCAGGGAGGGCGAGGTTGTGGCATGGAGCCCCATAGCCAGCCAGCCAGCCAGTCAGCCAGCCCCCTGCACTTCAGCTGAGGCAGGAGGGGCTTTGTGCCCACCGGCAGGTGTGGCTCCATGCCCAAGTCACAGCCAGCTACCAGCAGCCCCGAAAGGATATGGGTGGTCAGTGCCTGGTCTGGGTGGCCCCCACTGAGGCTGGAGAGGAACTCAGGAGGGCTTTTAGGGGGAGGTGAGCCATGAAATAGGAGAAGGGGAATCAGGCCTCCCAGGAGGGGAAAAGGGACGCTGTGGATAAGGAAGCAGGAGGGGTTTGTTTTCAAGGTAATACACACACCTGACTTAAAGCAGCAACAGCCACCAAACAGCAGCCCCCAAGAGGGCGAGAAGTGCCCAGCCCACCCCACTCCCTTCTCGTTCACCTGCCCAGAGGGGTCCCGTCCCTTATGTGTCCTCCGTGATATACTTGGTCCTGGAGCTGGACTGCCTGGGTTTGAATCATGCATCTGCTGTGGAACCATATGCTAACAGTGACTTGGGCACAACCTGTCTGTGCCTCAGTTTCTACATCTAAAAAGAGGGGGCAATCATAGGACCTGCTTCTCTGGACTGTCGTGTGGCTCAGGGCTCCTAAAGCCTAGCGGGGGGCAGGGCCCCAGGCTGAGCACTGCTGCGCCCCTGCTGTTGATGCTGTGACTACCGTTGTGCAGGAGGTTTAAATGCCCAGCTGTCCTGGCAGGTCCTGCAGCTCAGTTTCCATTGCTTTTGTCCATTTAGGTAAGAGGCAAAGATGAGAGGTCATCCCAATGGCCCTGAATCTTGAGACAGGCCTCTGATGTTATTGACTGGGACCTAGGAACTAGCCACCCCCTCATTCAGGGCTTCTGATTTGGGGACTCCATCCTCTGTCCCTGTGCTGGGGACACAAGGTAGGGGTGGAGACAGGAGGGATGAGATGAAGGGATGTGGAGAGAGCCCTTGGACAGGCCCCAGAAGATGGGGTTTCTAAGCTCTCTTACCCACTTCTGACTCCTACAGTTCTTAAAAAAGTTCCTGACTCCCTGACTTGGTTTCCTGATCAGGAAGGTGGTACCATGCTGTGTTGAGGAGCCAGGGAAACATCTCAGATGTGATGGAACATTGGGTTGTTTATCAAGACCCCATCTGCAGGTTTCTGCCCCCCAGGGGATTTACAAGTGAGCTGATGGTGTCATTGATAAGATCCCAGCTTGGGAGGCATTGAAGTGTAGTTTGGCCATGCTGCTTGGTAGCTGAGTGACCTTGGGGAAATTAATTAACCTCTCTAGGCCTCAGTTTTCTTCTCTGTAAAATGGGCATAGCCATGAACCCCGCACCGTGGGGTTGCTGGACGCAAGTAAGAGACTGAGCTGGGGGCCAGGCTCACGGTAAGGCTCTTTGATTGGCAGAAACTGTGATTAGTTTAAGGTGCTCAGACGACGTAACTGAGAAACCATAGCACAAAATACAGTGCTGCAGGCAATCCATTCATTCACCAATTCATCCGGCAAACTTTGATTGGCACCTGCTACGTGCCAGGTCCTGTACATTCATTCCACAAAGATTTATTGAGTACCTACTATGTGCCAGGAGTGGTAAATAAGACAGACTCGATCTCTGCCCTTCCAGACCTGAGATTCCTAGGTACCCCCACTAGCCTGAGGTCAGGGGGCACCTAGGGCCTGACATGCCATCCAGCTGGTCAGCTCAGGCAGCCGGGCCCCTGTCCCCGTTGTGACCGACTTGCTGAGCCCAAGGGGGCCACTTCTGCCTGGTATCCCCAAACTAGCCCTGCTGCCCCCATATCTGGCTCCTCCGACTCCCCCTTTCCCAGGGAAGTAGAACTGAGTGGGGGTGAGGGGTGCAGGGCCTTTTCATCACCCTCTCCCACCCCAGTCCTTGGCCCCTCCTCCCCAGCAATAGTACTCGCCGTCCTTCCAACCTTCTGCCTCTTCACACAGCAGCCAAAGTGCTGTATTAAAAATGTCAACCTGACTGTGTTCCTTCTCTGCTCAGACCCTTCTGGTGGGTCTACATCGCTGTCTGAGCAAAAGCCACCAAGGCCCACAAGGCCCAGCCCTACTTCGGCCCCTCTCTCCACCTTCAAGTTTTCTGCTCTCTGCCCTCTGGCCACACTAGCCTCCAGGCTGTTCCCCAGCCCTCACTGGGCCCTGCTGACATGTCATCTCCTCAGTGAGGCCCTCCCTGACTGCCTGTTCAAAACACCCTTTATCCCCCATCATTCTCAAGCCCCTTACTCCAATTTTAGCGCTTTTCATGACACCTGGCTAGTGCCGTATTTGTGTGTGTTCCTCTGGGCTGGGCTCCATGAGGAAGGGGACATGTGCTATCTCGCTTACTGCTGTGTTCCCGGCACCGTGCATTCATTCACTGGTTCCCTCAACAAGCTTTGATTGGCACCTGCTTTGTGCCAGGTCCTGTTAGTTCACTCCACAAAGATTTACTGAGCACCTACTATGTGCCGGGAGCGGTGAATAGGACAGACTTGATCCCTGCCCGCCCAGACCTGGGAGTCCTACATACCCCCTATAGCACCTGATGCATAGTAGGCACTCAGAAAATATTTGTTAAATGACTGCCTTAACCCTTTTCATTCTCTTCTTTGTGTGTCAGTTCCCTCCTCTGCAAAATGGAGGACCCGGGCTATTACGGGGCCTACATGAAGGCTAGCGTGATGGCCAGGGTCCCATCAGGGGCTGTCTGACCTGCCCATGGAGCAGGCTCCTCCAGTCCTGGGGCTGAGAGAGCCAGAGGAGGCTGGCAGAGTCAGCAGGTGGTCAGAGAGGACCCCAAGCCCCACATGGAAGCATTTGGACTCACTCCTTCACCATATTGTGAAGCCCAGGCAGAGCAGGGACACAGCTGTGGGAAGAGGGGAAGAGAAACTGGCCTGAAGGGAGGCCTGGGGCCGAGGGGATGTGGCTGGGTGAACCCTTAATGGGGCCCAGAAAGCCAGCTCTCAGGCAGTGGGAGCTGTTGAGTATTGCAGGGCAGGGAACATGGGGAGAGGTGTTTAGGGAGCCGAGGCTGGTCCAGTGTGTGCAGAGTAGAGACTGGAGTCTGAGGCCCAGGGAGGCTCTGGGTTCTAGGGCACAACAGCCCACATGGGAGCAGAAGCTACAGAAATGAGGTGGAGAGAGCTGGAGGGGTGCAGAAGGAATGGATGTAACTGTCTCCTCCTCGTATTAGCTGCTTTGGTCTCCATAAAAGCCTCTTCATCATTCATTTCATCCACTCACTCATTTACTCATCAGCAACTTGGAGAGAGCTTCTTGGGGTGCAGTGGCGAGCCTCACAGATGTGGCTCCTGCCCTGGCCGAGCTCAGGGTGCATGCTGGGAGACAGATGCTACACGGTATAGTGATAGTGGTAGTGGTGGTGATGATGGGGTGGTGGTGATGGTGCTGGTGGTGATGGTGATAGTGAGGTTGGTGGTGTGTCAGCTCACATTGATTGAGGGCTCGCTAGGTGCTGGCCTGCTCTAAATGCTTCCTGTGTTTGCACTCTGGGTTCCTGCAATCACCCTGTGAGGCACTGAGATCTTATGCAACTTGCCCAAGGCCCCCTGTGAGCCAAGGGCGGCACCCGGATGTGAACCCAGGCAGGCAGGCTGACCAGCAGCTGTGGCCACCTGGCCCTTCCAGCTGGCAGCTCCCCCCTTGCTGCCATCACTGTCAGGTCCCTTCCTTGCCTTCTGGACCCAGCACCTAGCATAGGGCCCAGTGCCAGGGAAAGTGCGTGTCTGACTTGCCTGAACAGGCTTTGGGGTCAGGCTCTGCCCCAGCAAGCTTGGGCAAATGGTACCCTGGCTCCTCTGCCCTCAGCACCTCATCTGTGAAAGGCAAGACCCATCCTCCAGGTTGGCCCCCGGACAGGCAAGGAACCGCCAGCCTCACTGGTGCAGTTGATGTTTCCAGGTAGAGACCCCATCCCCTAATCAGAAAGCAGGATGGAAAAGGTTCTGTTCTGAGTCTGCCTTGGGTCTGGGATAGGGAGGGGTGTGGGGGGGGGCCGGGGCGCCTGGATGGACACGCCATACACACCCCCTTTGTTGTTTTCCCTACGCAGGCCCTAGGGGAGGGGCTGTTTTTCTCCCACCCACTGCTGATTCTCATGCCTCTGGGACCCAGGCTCCTGCACACTCAGTTCTAGCAAACCCAAGCCATCCCGTGGCAGTGAAGAGACAGGACAGAAGGTGGGGGCTGGGAGCAGAGGCCTGGACACAGATGCTGCCTCTGCACTCCCTGTGTGGCCTGGGGCCCACTGCTGTCCCTTTCTGGGCCTCAGTTTTATCCACTTGTTTAAATGTTTACAGAGTGGCTGCTCTGTGCCAGGCCCTGTGCCAGGCTCTGGAGACACAGATGAAAATCTCTGCCCTCGGAGAGCTGACATTCTAGTGGGAACTGATGCTACATAATAAACAAGGAAAGCTCCCAGCTCATCACATGCTGGTAAATGCTGTGGAGAAAAATCAATGAGTGAGGGGAATCAGAGGTGCTGGGGTAGGAGGTATTGGATTTTAATCAGGGTGTCAGAGAGGGCCTCACTGAGAAGGCAATATTATAAGCAAAGCCCTGAAGGAGGTGTAGGAGCAAGTTTTGCAGGTATCTGGTGGAAAAGCATTCCAGGTAGAGGAAACAGTAAGTGCAAAGGCCCTGAGGCAGGAGTGTGTCTGGTGGATTTGAGGAATAGTGAGGAGGCCAGTGTCTTAGCCCCACCCACCCCCTGTATTTGGGAGTCAAAAGACCATATTTTACCACTCAGGATCTTAGGGCCCAGAACAAAATTATACCTAAGCCCTCACAGCCCATCCTAGGGAGAGCTGGTGATGCCAGCCTCCTGGATGGGGCTGGGGCAGGGGCCTTGCTGCATATTTCTTCAATCTGAAGGGTGCATTTTAAGACCTGAGGGGCTTGGAAAAGAGAACGCCATGGTCCTGACTCCTCACTGTATATGGCTGGCAATCAGATGGCCCTGGGTTCAAATCCTGGTTCCGCTGTTTTCCACAGTCATGTGATGTTAGGCAAATCATTCTCCGAGCCTCAGTGTTTTCATCTACAGAATGAGGGCTACAGTGCCTGTGTATCAGGGTTGATGGGATGGGACTTGCAGGAAACACACCTGGGAGCATGTGTATAAATGCCCAGCCTGTGCCTTCCAGGAGGAGGTGCTAAATGTTTAAAACTGGAACCTGACATTTGTATGACTTCAAACTGTTTTCACAGCAGTTGAGAATTTGTCATATTACCTGAATTTTCCAAGAACTCCATGCGAAGAGGGGGCAGAAAGTAATAGCCCTGACTCATAAGGTAAACTGAAGCCCAAAGAGGGTGAATGACTTGCCCAAGGTCACAGTGGGGTCTGGCCGATAGAAGGCTGAGATGTGGGTCTCCGGGCTCAGGGAACCCCGGGGAGCCCGGGGGAGTGGAGATGGTCCAGAGCCCACCCTCCCTCATGAGCTTGAGTGTACACATGCGCACACATCACCCACACCAAGCAACAATAGCGACTTTCAGATTTGTGGTCCCTGAGCTGGTTTTGTAAGGCATGGCTCGGTGGGGTGGGAGGTCTGTTGTAAGGATGTTGAAAGGCCCAGAGCGTGGGGAAGCTCAGGCCGCAGGCGGGTGGAGTCTGGGGCAGGTCTCCGAGAAGAGGAAGAGGTCTGGGCTCATGTGATTGTCCATTCGGTCTGTTTTGTCCATCCGGTGTCTGGCCTTCCTGGGCAGGGCAGGCTGGGTCTCCAGGTTGGTCTCCCAGCAGCCTGGCCCCTGGTGCTTTGTTGTCCAGATGACTGTCCTGATCAGCCTCTGAGCCCTGGGACAGCCCTAGGGGGCGGGGTGTGTTACGAATAAGGAAGCAGAGCTTCAGACAGGGGCGTGCCTAGCTGGCGTGAGGGGAGCCAGGATATGGATGCAGGTCTGCCTGACCTGGCCCCTGGGCTGGCCGCTCTTCCCAGGGAGCTGGTCAGAGCTCACCAGGGGCTAGCAGGCGGGCTTGGTGCAGGAGGACCCCTTCCTCCCTTGCCCATCTCCCTGGCCACAATCTGGCCTCCTAACCCTTGACGGAAGACCCTGCCCACCAGGCTCTGCTCCTTAGTAGCTGCAGCCTCAGCCTTCATCTCATGGGGCTCACGGCCTCAGGTTCTAGCCCTGCCTTGCATCGGCTCACTGTGGGCACTGGACCGGCCATCCGACCCTTTGAAGAAGAGGTCAGGGAGCCCCTCCTTATTCGGTGCCTTTAAGGCCCCAGACAACCTTTGCCCAGCGCCTACACAACTCAGGGGTTTCCAGGCTCATTTTCTAGATGAAGAAACTGAGGCGCAAAGAGGAAAGGTTATGTCCTGAAGCAGACAGGGCATGAGAGCAGAGCTGGGACTCCAAAGCCCATGCTCGTTCTATAAAGTAGCCTTGTGCCCTCAGTTTCTACAGCTGCAAATTGGCAGACCGAAACTGGACGATCTCAGTTTAGAGCCGTGGAAACAGCATGAGCTCTGGAGTGAGACAGGCTGAATGCGAACCCTGGTTCCTTCGCTTCATTGGGTAGTCACCGCCTCTCCCTGTGCCTTGGTTTTCTCTTCTGTAAATGGACCAAGAGCAGTATCAACCCTCAAGCTGATATGAGGTCCAGGGAGCTGCCATGCAGAGCTCCCAGAGGCTGAGAGGCACGCACAGGTGTAGTGAGCTTTGAGATCACTGAGCGTCCTGTCCACCCCTCCCTGCAGCACTGGAGAGGATGGCAGGGGGCATGTCATTGCTCACTTTTGCTCTTCCTGGGGAGTGGCCAGTGACCCAGACTGGATGGGGACTGTGTGTGGATGTGTCCTGTGGACAGCAGACATTCAGGGAACCTGTTGTGGTGGTGGCAAGTGGCCAGTCATCCTGAGACGTGGACATGAGGCCGGCTCAGGCTGTGATGGGCAGCCAAGAGCGCCTTTGTCCCCTTTGTCACATCTTGTGCAGATTACAAGTAACTTTCCTGCTCCTGCAAGCTCGGTCTTTCCTGGGAGAATTGCTCCAAAGCAGCCACAGAGCAAGCAGAAGCCACCTGGCTAATTAGCAGATGGCCTCTGGGGACAAGCTCAGGACCTGGTGGCTGGAATTGGGGCTATAGCTGCCTGAGGCTAGTGCCAGCTCGGCTGGGAGGCCAGGCAATGTCCCGGGCTCCGGGACACCATGGCCTTTCAATCATGGGGTTCAGATCCCGGCTCCATGGCTTTTTGGCTGGGTGGCCTACGTGAGGCACTTCGCCTCTCTAGTGGCAGTTTCCTCATCTTGAACTTGAGGATTGTGTGTGTTAGAGCCCAGCACCTAAATGATGTCTGTAATCAGCAGGCCGTGTTGCTGCTGCCGCTGCTTTGGCACTCTGCTAGCCCGGGTGGAGGGTACGAGGAGCACAAGGCCAGGGACAGCCCCTGGGGGCCCTGTGGTGCCGCCTCCGCCTCACAGGCGGCAAGAGAAGCCCAGCTGGACCTCAGGCCCTTAGCAAGAGACACACTTAATCTCCCAGAGTCTGAGCCTCTTTTTTGTTCCCCCAGGGAATGGGATAATTGAGATGCTGTGTGGCCATGTGCCTAGAATAGGGCCTGTCCCAGAGCAAGCGCTAATAAAGGTGGAGCTCCTTCCCCCTCTCCATCCTCCCTCCCAGGCTGCCTCCTCCCTCCCCCAGCTCTCCCTCCCCCATCCCTCCCTCCCTCCTCCCCTCTCCCCCCACCTCCCCCCACCTCTCTCCCTCTTTCCCACCTCTCCCCCCTCCCCCCTCCCTCTCCATGCCTCAGGAACACACAGGAGGGAGGCAGCTGCAACTCCTGGGGAAAAGTTGGGGTCAAAAGGCTGCCTGTGGCTTGGGGTGGTCAGGAAAGCTCCAGAGGAGGGCGAGTCTGAACTGGACTCAACGGGACAGGGGCTGCTAGGCAGCATGGGGACATGGGGACAGTGCGGTGGGGGTTCTGTGTGAGCAGAGAAGTAGAGCACAAGTGGATAGTCTGCTCAGGGGCCATGAGGCTTTGAGGCTGGTGGCCCAGGACAAAGCCTGCAGCTGAGCAGCTGTGGTAGATTGAGGTACAGCAGAGATTCGAGAGGTAGATAGGGTCTGACTATGCAGCCTTGGATGCCAGGCCAGGTGCCTTCTTCCCTCTGGCCCCAGATTCCAGAGAGGAGATCTTCCAGGGCTACAGGGCAGAGGGATTTTGGTGACCAGGGTGTTGGTGCACAAGTGAAGGGGTCCCTAGCTTGGCCTGGGGAGTGCTGGGCTGGGAAGCCTTTCTGGAAGAGCATACCATAGGGACAAGACTCAGCAAGGAGCTGAGTGGAGGGTGGGCATCCCCAGACAGAGGAGACAGCCTTGCAGAGGCACGAAGCATGCTTCAAAGCTGGAGTGAGCAGAGTCACACCACAGAGACCTCTAATGCCCGGTAGATGAGCCTGGATTTTACCCAGGCACTTGGGAGCCAAGGCAGGTTTGAGGCAGGTGGCCTTGAGATCTGATTTTCAAAGTCAAGGTGCAGCCCCATTATGAGATATTGGTTATGCAAACTGTAAACTGGACAGAGGTGAGAATTGGCCTGGCATCTTACCCTCCGGGATATCCAACCTGCACAAACCGCATCCCTCCGGGAGCCTCAGCTTCTGCGTGTGTACAGCGAGTGGGCTTTAGACCTGCCTCCCCAAGTGCTTGCAGCGGGAAGGAAATCATCTTTATGATACGCCTGGGGCCGGGCACCCTGAGGCATCTCAGCAAATAGGTCCCCGTGATCTTTTATTGAGCTCTCACTGTATGCTGGGTATTTTATATAGATTATATCATTGCCTTCTCACAATTGCCCTTTTAGGCAGGCCCTCCTCGTTCATAGAGGAGGAAACTGAGGAACAGAGAAGAGAAGGGATAGAGCTGGGGTTTGAGCCTAGGCTGGTCTGGCCGCAGCATCCTTGCTCTCAGCCCCACCACACGCCTGTCTCCAAGCGGGGCCCTGGCTGGGGCGTGGTGCGGTCCCCAGCCAGTCCCCAGGGCCCAGTTAATCCCCGTCAGGGCCCACCAGCACAAGAGCCAATTAGTGCCTGCTGTGCGGGGGCACCACACCTGTCCCCCGGCTCTGGGCCCCACAGAGGCCCAGCCCTGCCCAGATCTCTTCAGGCACCATCCTCAGCTCTAGAAGCTGATGCTTCCAGGATTGCGCCATTTAGAAAAAGAACTGAGGCTCATTTTTGTCAGAGAAGCTGGGAGAAATAAAGCCAGTGAGAGAAGCATCCCGGCAGCAGGATTTTTCCAAGCCTTGGCTGGGCCGCCGGCGGGAGCTGTCTCCCCGACCACAGGCTCCCCTGTCTCTCCCGCATCTGCCTCCCTCTCCCTGACCTGGGGCCACGGCCCCCCCGTGGGTCCCCCGTGACAGGGGCTGCTGGTGGTGTTGGCTGCAGCTTCTCACCTGTGTGCCGGGTCTGGCTCCAGCGAGAAAAGAGGAGGAGGAAAAAAAGGTCCTTGAGATGGTGACAAAGGTCTGAGTGTGGGCCGCCAGAGCAGCCTGTTTCCAGGCAACTGCTCTACCCTGGGCTCCCCGCGGTGGCGGGCACATCCGTCATGCCACTGCTCGGCTCAGCGAGGGAGCTCGGGCTGCCCCAGCAGCCCGGGCACACGGCCCATGGCCCCCAAGCTCCAGCCCTGCTGGGGACATGAGGCCCCTCTGGCAGGGGCTGCAGGAGAAAGCACAGCGTCGTCATGGCTACTGCTGGCCAAGCACCTACTGGGTGCCCAGCCGCAGGCCTGGTGCACACAAGGCAGAGCCCCCATTCATTAGTCTGTCCATCTATCCATCCATTCAGGATAAAACTGGTTTATTGTGCAGGCTCCAGATGGCTGGGTTGAAACCCTACTTGCTGTTTGGTCTTGGTCACATACATTACTCTATTTGTCAGGCCTCAGTTTTTTCATCTGTAAAATGGTCCCAATAATTGTTCTTACCTCATGGCATTGTTGTGAGGATTAAATGACTTAATACAGGCAATGCCCTAGGGAGAGTGCCTGGCACATATTAAATACTCAATACATACTAGCTGTTATTTCTGTTTTTATTATTAATTGATTGTAAAGAGACAGAGCAGTGGGATGCACGTGGCTTGCTGCAATCAGATAGAAATGGGTAGGGTTTGTGTATGACCTTGGGCTAGTCATTTTGCCTCCCCGAATCTCAGTTTCCTCTTGGCTGAATCGGGGAGATAATTAATAGCTGCTTCCATACCTGCTGTCTTCCGGGCAAGTTGGGAGGATCACCGATGCGTGTGCCCAGGGCCCCACCCTGACAGCACTTAGCACTGAGCAAGCATGGTCATTATTCAACAGACCTGGGTTGGAGCCTGCTGGGGGCCAGCGTGGGGGCAGGGAGAGGAGTCAGACCTGCTGGCTGTGCCCTTGCCAGCCCCCCACCCACCTGATCTCTGGGCAGCTCAGCCCTGCAGGACGGCCCACTTCCAACCCGTCAGTCTAATTGCTCTAGCCTTTGCCCTGGGGGCTGCTCAGCCCCCTTCCTCATCCTTCCTGCCACCTCCCTTTTGAAAACAACTTCTGCCAGTGCCCCCAACCCAGGCCCTGGAGGGACAAGGGGAGGAGGAGGAGGAGGCGGCAGCAGCCCAAGTGCCAGGGGATCGGGCACGCTGCCGGCCTTTGTCTGAGCTGCCCGGCGGCCGAGGCTCAGTCCCCCGGGGCAGGCCACGTTGCCCGCCTGCTGGCGGCTCAGGGAAGGCCGTGGGGGTGGTGGGGCCTGGGCAGGCCTGGGCTGGCAGCGGCCTCCTGGGATGGCCTGGCCCACTCCCAAGCCTGGGAGGAGAGTGGGATCAGGCCGGTGCTCCCCATGGCAGCTGGGTTGGGGTGATTGCATCCTTCTGGGGCCCACTACAGACAGGTCTCAGCACCTACTATGTGCCAGGAACAGTGGTGGGAGCAGCTGGGCCCTCGGAACAAGGCCACAAAGTCCAGGCTGGAGCCTGACAGCCTGGGTTCTAATCCCTGTTCTGCTGTTTGACAGCTGGGTGGGCCAGGCAAATTCCCACACCTTTCTAGGCCTCCATTTGCTGGTCTGCAAAATAAACATGACAGTAGTCCTACCTGAAGTCAGTGTGTCCTAAGAGCCCCTGGGGAGCCACTGAAGGGTGTCGAAGTCAGTGTCGAAGAAGCACTCAAATAAGTGTTACTGCGCTGTTGTTGACTGATTCTTGAGAGTAAGGGGCTGAACGCAAGTTGAACTCCTTCTGTGTGTTAGAGCCACTGGAGAGACAATCCATTTCAGGAAACATTTACTGAGCACCTACTGTATGCTGGCATCTGGGCTGGGCATTGGGGATAACCAGATGAAAGACCTGGGAAAAAGGGCGTTGGGGGAGAAGGATAAGGAAGGGAGGGGAAGTGATGTATGAGGTGCTCATGTGAGCCAGGCTCTTTGCTAAGCTCTGGGTATCCAGAGAGGAGCAAAGTGGCCCCTGCCCTGGTGGTGGGGAAGGGCACAGAAATCTGGAAACCGATGATTGTGACCCAGGATCATCAGTACTGTAATGTGGGATATCCTGGGGGCTGCCAACCAAACCTTAGGAGTCAGGGAAGGCTTCCTGGAGGAGGTGACCTGGAACTTTGGCCATGTGGTCCAACTTATCAAGTCCCCTCTGTAACAGCTCTGTCTTGTTGTGGTCTATTCTCGGTTTAAACATGACTGGGGATAGGGGACTCACTACCTGAAGAGGAATATAGTTTTTCCATTCACAATCAGCTGATCTTCCCTGGGAACCATTCACGGCTCTCCCACTGCTCCCCTTCTGGTCTAAGCTGCAGCAGCTTCTGCATCAGTCTCCTGCTCCCCCTCTCACCCCTCCAGTCCATTCTCCACCCAGCAGCCAGAGCAATCTTCTGAAACATAAATCAGACAACATCAGTTCCTAGCCTAAAACCCTTCAGTGGCTCCCCAGGGGCTCTTAGGACAAAGACCAGACTCCATACCGCAGCCTGAAAGGCCCAGCCAGGCCGGCGCAGCCGACCCTCCAGCCTCCCCAGCCTGCGGACGGGGCCACATCCAGGCCAGATCCTCCACCTGCCCATGCAGCCTCTTGAGGGTGTAGGGGCAAAGTTAATGCAGATGGAGCCCCCCGGTTGTGACTATCAGGTGCAGGCCAGTGGGGTGGTGCGTGCCCAGCCTGACAGTGTCGTCTTGACCCAAGTCCCTTTCAAGCTCCATGCCTGTTTTCCTGAAAGAAGGGGTCTGCCTGGGTGGTGCGCTGAATAGTCTCATTCAGAGTCCTGGGCCAGTGGGGCTCTCAGGAGCTCACCCCCCACCCCTTACCCCACAGCTCTGGTGATGGACTGTTTCATGCCCTTTCCAGATCTGATCCAAAGAAGAGACTAGCAAATCGAGGTTAGGTTAGGACATGGATCTCAACAGCTCTCTTGATTTGGAGGGGGATACGGAGGCCCATAAGGTGAAATGACCCTCACTCAGCTCACCCTGCAGGAGCCACATCCCTCTGGCCAGCATCCTTTTTCTGTAGTCATGGCAGAAGGGTCAGGCTAACTCAGGAGGCTGAGGATTTTAAATCTTCTATAAATCCTAGGTTCTGTTATTGTTAGTTTTAATTTTGTTTAAATACTCAAAGCATTCATACGATTTAAATTTTTAAAGTTTAAAAAGATATGGTACAGAGCATTATAAACCGACTGTACTTCAATTTTAAAAAGCTGGTCAGCCAAAAAAAAAAGTGTGGTAAAAATCCCCCTTTTCTTATCCCAGCTGCTCAGTTCCCCTCTCAGAAGGGACCACTGCAACCAGTCCTTCCAGAGATATTTGATGCACACAAAGGCAAACGCTAGTGTATACAACCTGTTTTTAGAACTAGAAGGAACTGGCTGGTGTCAGAGTTTGCCCTCTGTCCCCCGTTAAGGGATTGCCAGAGGTCGCAGAGCTTGGTCGGGGATAGAGTCCCCACCAGCCTCCCGCTGCCTGAGTGCCGGGCATGCCCCATGGGGAGATTTGGGAAGCTGGCTGGATTGCTCCTGACTTCTCTGCAGAGTGGCCGAGGATGCTGCTTTCAGAGTGTGTCTCTGTACAGGTGGTAAGTTGAGACCAAGGAGATGCTGAGAACGTCCTGACTAACTACTCCCAAGCGCCTTCGGCATCACCCACAAAGCAAATGATGAGGAGAATTGGTGCCGTGACTCAGCAGACAGGACCCCAGGGCAGCATAACAGCAAGGGGGCCCCTCCACGGGGGCAGGATGGGGAGGCTGGACCCCACTTTGTGGAATGGGCTGAGCAGGTGGACAGGCTCTGTGTCAATGGCTTCCCCCCTTAACATGAACATTAAGGAATGAACATTAACCTTAGCATTGTTTCATTGAACCCACGCCGTAGCCCCACCAGGTGGACTCGATCAATCCCATGTTACAGTTGAGGAAACATCCCTTGTCTGAGGTCCCATGGTGGTTTGATCTGAACTCAGGTCTGCCCGATTCCTAAGATTCCCCACCCGCCCTGCAGTGGGAGTTGGATCAGTGTTACATAACCCGGCTCCTGCAGCCCACGTGGAAGGGGCAGGACGGCCAAACGGTTGGCAGCTTGGGCTCCGGGACTTCCAGCTCTGGCTTCACTATTTCCCAGCTGTGTGGCTTTGGACAGGTCATGTTCTCTCTGTGCCCCAGGACCTCTGCTGTGCCTGAGGTTGGAGGGGCAAGGCAGTTTCCCCGGGACTGATGACATTTATGTGGGCAGATGCCACGGCTGATGCCCCAAGGCATGGGACTGGGCCCAGAGCTGAGCTTCACAGGTGCACAGCCTCTGCTTGGCTGTGTGACTCTGGTTACATTGTTTCCCTTTCTGAGCCTCCACTTCATGTCTCTAGGCTCCGGGCGGGCGGGGTGAGCTCTTTGAGGGAATCTTTTGGATGTAGCCCCAGGGAGTTGGCCGGATTTGGGCAGGGCTGGAACTGGGGAGAAGGAAAAACAGGGTTCAGAGAGGCCCAGGACAGGTAGCCAAGAGTGAGACACCTTTGCTTTTGCTGACTCCAGGAGTGAATTTTACATTTTTCAGCCAAGATTTGATTGAAAGTTGCTGGGCGAAACTGAGCCTAACAGAGCTAAAAACCAACCCCTCCCCCCAGGAAAAAATTTTGCTTCAGAAGAAGAATGAAGTTGAAAATTTCCAGAAGCCTTCGATTTGCCATTTTGTGGCCAGGGAAACAGAGGCACGAAGGGAGGGGCAAGACTGTAGAGCTTTGCTGTTCTTTCTGCCTCAGGGCCTCCTGCAGTACTTGCTCATACTGTGTGCAGGCAAGGCACTGTGCGGGGCCCTGGCGGAGCCACGGCAGACCCTGCCTGTGCCCTCACGATGCCCACCGTCTCTTGAGGGGAGGTAGCTGTTAACCTCACAGTCACACCAAGTCAGGAGTCTCACCATCTTGAGAGGCACCGTGCAGGCAGGGGCGCTTACCTGGTTCTGACCTGGGCATGGGGGTCAGGGAGGGCTCTTTGAGGCAGTCTGTTCATTTGCTAGGGCTGCTAAAACAAAGTACCACAGACCGAGGGGGTCTTAAACCACAGAGGTTAATTTCCTCACAATTCTGGAGGCTACAAGTCCAATGTCAAGGTGTCGGCAGGGTGGGCTTCTTCTGAGGCCTCCCTCCTCCTTGGCTTGCAGATGGCTGTCTTCTCCCTGAGTCTTCACAAGTGCCTTCCTCTGTGTGTCTCTGTGTCCTGACATCCTCTTCTTATAAGGACACCAGCCATCTTGGATTAGGGCCCACCCCAGTAACCTCATTTAACTTAACTACTTCTTTAAAGACCCTGTCTCCAAATACAATCACATTCTGAGTTAAGACTTCAACATAGGAATTTGCCGTGGGGAGGAGTGTGGTGGGGGATGGGGTGCAGGGGACACAGTTCAGCCCATAAGAGGCAGTTATACCTGTCCTGAGGCCTAAACGTCAAATAGAAGTTAACGTAGTAGCAGGGAAGAAAGGGCGTTTCAGGCAGAGAGCACAGCACAGGCAAAGACCAGGTGGCAGGAGGGAGCTCATGGCACAGATGTGGTTCTGAGAGAAGCCGGCGTGGCTGGAGGGCAGGTGAGGAGACGGGTTCGAGATGAGGCCCAGGAGGTCGAATCCTAGTGCGTTTGCTTCATCGCCCTGTAACTGCATCCTTTTCCAATCATTGGTTTTCTCATCAGTAAAATAGGAGTAACCAAAACTGCCTTGCGGGGCTGGGAGGCTGGAATGGAGTCACGTGGGCCTAAAATGTCTTGGCCAGCACCAGCTCTTCATAGGTGCTCAAGAAGTGTTGTCCCTTTTCTCTTCCTGTCTGGGCCCCCTTTTGTCTCCCTTAGCCTCCTCCTTGTCCCCAACCTGATTTGTATGCTCCTGTTTGAGAGCTATAAGCCAAGAACCCTTGACAAACAGTATTATGAGTTGGAGAGGCCATTTGGGCCTCCTGGGAGCCAAGGAGAAAAGGATAATTTCCTGAGGAGTTGCTGGGAGAATGTGCTTGGTGTTTGAGCTCTACAGGGCCAGGCGTGGATTCTCAGTAAAATGTCTGAGCCTCCAGTGATATTTGGAAAGAAAATCTCCACCCTCACACAATGTAACGTTGCCTCTCATTGCAAAATAAAATGGCTCTCCAGCGACAGGGGCCTCCTTCTCTTGGGGGACGTCTGCCCATGAGCCACTGCTTTTCATTAGCTGTGCAGCCTGTGGCAATTGCCTTCGCCTTTGAGCCTCAGTTTGCACATGTGTGCTTTCATTCAATGTATTTTTAAAATTTAAATAAATGGTTTATTTTAGAGCAATTTTAGATTTCCAGAAAAGTGGCAAAGAGAGTTCCCATATGTCCCTCACCCAGTTTCCCCTATTGTTAACGTTTGACACTATTATATTATGTTTGTTACAATTAAGAAACCAATACGGATACATCACTATTAACTAAGCTTACGCTTTTTTTTTTCTCCTAGGTTTCACTGGTTTTTCCCTAATGTTTGTTTTCTGTTTCAGGATCTCAATCAAGAGACCACACTACATTTCGTCCTCATCCCTCCGTAACCTCCTCTGGCCTATGACAGTTTCTTAGGACTGAGTTGTGTTTAGACAAATATTTCTGAGCTCCTGCGATGTGCATTGTTCTTGGTGCTAGGGAAAGAAACAGAATCCTGCCTTTCATGGAGCCTATATTTGGGGGTGGGGAGACAGATCACAGACAAATAAATGTAAATATTAAATATGTCAGAACTATACAGGAAAATAAAGCAGGGAAAGAAGATAAGGCTGGTGGCTGCTATTTGAGATAGGGAGGTCTGGAAGGCCTCTTTATGAGGAAACAGTGGAGCAGAGAACTATTGGAGGTAAGGAATCCTCCAGGTGGATATCTGGTGGGAGAGTGTAGGTTGGGAGCAAGGCAAGTGCAAAGCCCCTGAGGCAGGAACTGTGAGGAGGCCAGTGGGCTGCAGCCCAGGCAGTGGGGGTGGGTGGTGGGACGCCAGGGCAGATCTGTGTGGAGCATAGACTGGAGAGAATGTAAGCTGGGAGAAGGCTGGTACCATGACCCAGGTGAGCCACAAGGAAGGGGGTGGCAGCCTGGGCCAGAACGATGCCCGAGGAGGGTGAGAAGTGGGCAGAAGGAAGCTGCAGGATTTGCTGGTGAAACTGGGCTTGTGCTGAAACCTTCTGGCAGGGCTTGTGTGAAGAATAAAAGAGATGATGGATGTTAGCAAGGCTTGGAAAACTGAAAAGTTGGGTTTCTCCATCCATCTCCTGTGTTTCAGAGCTGCCTTGCCCAACCCATCCTCTGGCTGAGGGCCAGTAATAAACCACTGGTTTGGTTTTTCTAAAGTATAACATTTTGAAAAGGTAATAGAATCTCATTATTTTAAAAAACAACAATTCGCCAGGTACCAATGTACAGTGGAAAAATAGTCTGCCTCCTAGCTCTGCCTGTTGGCCACCCAGTTCCCCTCCCCAGGGGCAACCACTGTTATTTCTCGGGTATCTTTCCAGAGATGTTTTATACATATGTATAAGCACATATGCACATGTATTTCTGGGGTTTGTTTCTATTTTTACACAAAATATGTTGTACGCTGTTCTGTAGGTTGCTTTTTATTCTTATAATAGCTTTATTGAGATATAATTCACATACCATGCAGTTCACCCATTTAAAATACAATTCAGTGGGGTTTTTTTGGTATATTCAGAATTGTGCGAGCATCACCGCAATCAATTTTTAGAATATTTTCATCACCCCAAAAAGAAACCCCATACCCAAGAGCAGTCACTCTCTGTTTCCCCCAACCTCTTTACTCAGCCCTAGGAAACCACTGCCTTCTCTGGAGATTTTTCTTCTCTGGAGATTTCCTATAAATGGAATCATACAATATGTGGTCTTTTGTGCCTGACTTCTTTCACTTAGAATAATTTTTTCAAGATTTGTTCATGCATGTCCTTCATTCCTTTTTATTTCCGAATAACATTCCATTGTATAGATGTGCCACATTTTACTTATCTGTTCAACAGTTGATGGACATTTGGGTTGTTTCTACTTTTTGGCTGTTATGAATAATGCTGCTGTGAATGGTCACGTACAAGTTTTTGTGTCATGTACAAGTTTTCAATCCTCTTTTCCCTCAGAGCGGAATTGCTGGGTCATGTGGTAATTTTTTGTCTAACCTGTTGAGGAACTGCCAGACTGTTTTCCAAAATCTTTGCACCGTTTTACAATCCTGCCAGCAGTGTAGGAGGCTTCCTATTTCCCCACATCCTAATCAACGCTTATTATTATCTGTCATTGCGCTTAGAGCCATCCTGGTGAGTGTGAAATAGTACCTGGTTGTGGTTTTGATTTGCATTTCCCTGATGGCGAATGATGTTGAGCATCTTTTCTTGTGCTTATTGGCTGCTTGTATATCTAGATGCAAGTCCCTTATCAGACAAATGATTGTCAATTATTTACTTCCAGCCTGTGGGTTGTCTTTTTACCTCCTTGAGGGATGTCCATTGAAGCACAAAAGTTTCAAATTTTGATGATGCCCGGTTTGTCTAATTTTTCTTTTGTTCCTTGCGTTTTGGTGTCATCTCTAGCCATGGCCTAATCCCAGGTCACAAAGATTTATCCCTATGCTTTCTTCTAAGGGTTTTATAGTTTTCGCTCCTACATTCTTCAAGTTGTTTTTCAATTAGACAGTAAATCTGAGTGCTGTCATTGCATAAGTATGTCAGGACATAAAGAACTTTCTCATTCTTTTTTATAGCTGTGTAGTATTTGATTTTATGGATGTACCACAATTTATTTACCTAGTTCTCTGCGGATGGACATTTAGGTTGTTTCCAGCATTTTTCTCTCACAACCAGACCTCAGTGAACATCCTTGAATGTAGATGGCCATTTCAGACACACGTGAGTTTATACCAAGGAGTAGAATTGCTGGGTCCATAGGCTTTTGGTCCTTAATAGATGATGCCAGATTGCCTTCCACTCCCCAGCAGCAATGTCTAGAATATGAATCGTTAATTAGTAGTCATGGTTACCTTGTATTGAACACTCACTATATCCTGGCACTGTGTGTATTCTCACCATGACCCTGAAGGTTAGAATTAAAACCCTCACCCTACAGTGATCTAAGGTCACATGGTCTGTCTGACTCCCGACCCTGCTCACTTTCCACCATCCTGTCCCACCCCTGTGCCTTCAGAGTGCCTCAGACCCCTTCCGAAATAACTACTGGAAGAATGCAGATTCAGTATGTAGTGCCCAGAAAATCTAAGACTGCACTTACTCATGCAGAAGGCAAAGGCTGTTCAGTCACTAGGGAATCTCTAATAAGCACCTACTGTATGCCTGGCACTGTGCTCAGAACGAGGGTGCCAAAGTTGGTGAGAAGAGGCCTCTGCCCTCAGGCTGCATCCCTGCTAGTAAGGCAGCTAAGACTCAGAGATGCACTTAGAGAAATGTGTTCTGACTCAGGGCTTGGAGATCTAGCTTTGGGTCAGGCAAACATTGGCTCAATCCTGACTCCATCCATGTCACTATGGATGACTTACTTCTCCTCTTGGTGCCTCAATTTTCTCATCTGTAAAATGGCATTGTTAATAATACCTACTGGCATATGGAGACATGCTAAACTGTATTATCCTTGCTGCCAAAATGCTATAGGAAGTCGAACCAAGAAATATGGGTGGGGGTCAGTGAAGTCTTCGAAGGCAGGAGGGAGAGAGAAGGACATTTGAATGAAACTTGGAGGAGGGATGGCTCAGGAGCCAGGTGGTGGCATTCTACACAGAGGGGACAGCGTGTGTCCAGGTGCAGAGGCGGGATGGCCCCAAGGCTGATGGGAAAGAGAAGCAGCTTGGGTGGCTGGAGTTGTAAGTTTGCACTGGGCCTATGGAAGGAGAAGATGCAGCTATTCCAGGGGTATCGAGCCCAGATGTGGGCATTTGGGTATCATTTGACTGGTTTTAAATGGGAACCATGAAAGGGTTGTTGAGTTCCCATCCTGGTTCAGCATATCCCCATCTACAATTTGAGTTGCCTCCTTGGAGCAGTCTTCCCCAAACCTCCTGTCTTCTTTGAGGGTAATGTTTAAGAATGAGAGCTCTAGGGCCAAGCTGACTAGGTTGGTATCTGGCTCAGCCATTTATGGGCTGTGTGACCTTGGTCATGTCACTTAACCTCTCTGGGCCTCAGTTTCCTCAACCATAAAAGGGAGTTGTTCCTACTTCCTGGGGTTACAATGAAGAGTAAATGAGTTAATATGTGTCTGGCACATAGTAAGCACTCAATATATGTTAGTCGTTGCAGAGAAGGAAGGCAGTAGCGTTAGGTTACTCTGCCTATTTCTCAGATGGGAAAATCAAGGCCTTCTGAAAGTGAGTGAATGCCCAGGGTCTCCCTGGAGAACCAGGAAGTTTCATTCATTCATTTATTCATTCAACAGATGTTTCCTGAGCACCTACTCTGTACTAGGCTCCAGTAGATATTGGGGATCCAGTCAGTGGTGAGCAAGACAACCTCCACCCCACGGAGCTCCTGACCTGCCCTCAGGGTGTTGAAAGTCAAGACAGTCATTGTCTCAGACACCGACACTCTCTCCTTTGTCCCTCCTGTGTTCTGCCAGGCCAGGGCCAGAAAGGAATTAGGATTTTAACATGGAGTGTCTTGTGAACCAGGCTCTTCCCAGCTCCACCATCTGGGCAAAAGGATAATGGGAATCAAAATGACCTCCTGTATCCCACCCTTCCTACAGATGAAGAAACTGAGACCTAGGGAGGAGGGTCCCAGGGCTGTCAGTGCCAGCACATGCCTCTCCCTGATATCCCTGCAGGTCCTGGGACAGGAGGCCAGAAGCAGGGGAAGTAGTGGAATGTGGTTGGATTCTGGATAAAGTTTAAGGGGGAGCCAACAGGATTTGCTAACGGATGGGATGGGTGTAGGGGGATGTGAGAGAAAGAGGGAAGAACCACGGATGATTCCTGGGTGTTTGGCCTGAGTAAGTGGAGATGGAGAAGGCTTCTGGTGGAGGAGATTCGGTGGTGATGGCCGGCGGAGGAGGTGGTAGTGGTCCAAGTGCTTGCTGCTTGAATAGATGGATGCCTTTCCCTGGCCCTCCAGTGGGGCCCTAGACACACACTTGCTTTCACATATGTCCAGTTGGCTGACTAGAGGCAGCAGAGAGGCCCAGCTGGAGGTGTAAACCTGGGGGCAACTAGGTGGGTGAGGTTCAAGGGCTAGGTCCTGGGGCTGCCAACATCAGGAGGTTCTGTACAAAGTTCAGGTTTTCCTCTTCCATGAAATTTCCCAACTTTTAAGTATTAGCAATAAATTCAAAATGTAATAAACCTCTGCATACCCCCCAAAATACAGGTTAGGACCTCCAGTGTATGGGTCCGGAGTCAGACTGCCTGGGTCTGAGCCTGGATCTCATTTCCCAGCTCTGTGTCCTTAGAAGAGTGACTCAGCCTCTCAGAGCTTTGGCTTCCTCTTCTGTAAAATGGGAATGATACAGCGCCCATCTCCTGGGCTCCTAGTAAAGCTTCCAGAGCTGATAGTTACAATGAAGCACAGTTCATCTATTCATGATGGATTTTACTAGCAACCAAGGCAGGTGATGCCAAAGGGGAACAGAGCTCTGGGCTTTGCATTTGCCCTGGGGTCAGATCCCAGCTCTGCCTTGATGACTCTGTGACCCAGGACTAGGTTTTAGACCTCACTGAAGAGGGAGTTTGTTGCTCTGGGCATTGGTGATGGCCAGGATGCCTCTGAGCCCCCACCAACCCCTCTCCCTCCCTTGCCTCCTTCCCTCCAGCCTCGCCCACCCGCCACCTCCCACCCTTCCACCCTGCAGCCAGAATGATCTTTCCAAAGCACAAATCCCAGCATGGTCTTTCCCTGCTTGGAGAAAAACCCTATTGGCTCCCTGCTGCCTTCAAGAAAATGCCCCAGAGCCCTAGCCTGGTGAGGGGAAGTGGGAGGCGGCCCTCACCCTTCTCTCGTGGTCTTTCACCAACCCTGCTTCTGTACCAGCTGCGCCCAGCCCCTCACCCGCTCTCCTTGTCCATCATCCATCCAGCAGTTACTGAGCGCCTGCTAGTTCTTGGATCCAACTGCTTCCCTCCCCCTAGTGACCCAACCGCTTCTCCAGGGTCTCCCTCTAACCCCTTTCTCTCTGTAGCCCATTGTCCACAGCCACCAAGGGATCCTTTAAAAATGTAATGTGAATGGGGTCACCTGTCTGCTTAAAATCCCTCTGTGGCTGCCTACTTCACTGTGAGTAAAACCGCAGCCCCTGTCCAGTCCCTCTGGCCACGTTTTGCAATTTCCCTGCTGTCCACTCACCAAGGCCCGAGATGCCAGCCACCTTCCCACCTGCGGGCCTTCGCACAGGTAGTCTCCCTTCCTAGAAGCTCTCAACACTGCTCCTTCAGGAGGGCCTCCTGACCACCTGCCTGCATCTCCAGGACCTTGGCCCCGCCCACAGGAACGAGGCAAGTGTTCAGGAGGCACGGCTGCAGGGTCTGCAGTGACTGTGGCCACAGTGTCGGGCACTGGGATCCGCCCTATGTTGGCAAAAATGCCACTCATCCTTCAAGGCCCAGCCCAGATGTCACCTCCTCTGTGAAGCCTTCCTTCCTCAACACAGCCTGCAGCCGCGCCCTGTTCCCCGAGGCCCCCTCTGGGTGCATCATCCCCTGACGCTAGAGATAGCTCTGTCGTGGCTTCCTGTGAGCTTTCTTCCCTTTCTGTCTCCAACACTTAACAGTGTAATTATCACTGAATGACAAGCTCCTCAAGGCCGAGTAACTGATAGCTAACATTGGCTGAGCCAACGCCAACTCTGTGCCAGGCGCTTCCTGCAGCCTCTCATTTGGTCCCTGCAACCCTGTGGGGTCAGCGCTCCTCAGAGCCCCACCTTAAAGAGAAGCCAGTGGACGTTGAAAGAGGTTAAGTCACAAGCCCACGGTCACACCTGGCAAGTCTGACACCAGAACTGGAGCTTTTAATGAACAACGGCAGTAACTTACTGACAGCACCTTCCGCACACACCGGGTGCTGGGCTTGAGCCCTTGTCAGGTGTCATCTCCTCACAGTAACTTTAACTACAACTCTTATTTTATGGCTGGCAGGACAGAGGTACTGAGAGGTTAAGTAACTTGCGGAAGCCCAGGAAGCTAGTAAGGAGTGCGGTAGGATTTGAACCCGTGCCATCTGGCTGTGGGTCATGCTCTCCTTCCAACCTCACGCTATGCTAGCCGCTGTTCCCTCCTGCCTCCGACCTGCCTGGGAGCGTTCTCTGTCTCTCAGCGCCCTCAACACCTGGAATAGCAGCCAGCCCTCGGGCAGCACCTGTTAGCGGTCATGTAATGAATGAGGGAGCAGGTAAGCCAGTGGACATGGGACCCTGCCCTGGCTGCCCCAGAGCCTTCGTGTCTGGAATAGCCCCTCTCCCAGGCTCGATGCCGCCCACCCCCTACTTGTCCAGACAGCCTCAGGGAAAGACCAGATCCATAAACATGAGGCTCCACTTGGGGCCAGGAGGGGCTCTGGGCACTGTACAAGTCCTCAATATTATTGCTTTATTGTCATTTAAATGGAGCCTGCCTCAAACAGGCCACCCAGTTCTAGCCACCAGCACTGGACAAAACCCCCATTGAAAAGCCAATTACAATCACTCCATCTAAATTGTCATGGATTTGTATAGAAAATTACATCTCCATTTAGTCCCGAAGCGACATCCTGGGCCCGGACAGAGGGGAGGCTGGCCCATTTACCCCGCCGGCTCAGCGCGGGTGCCGCAGGCAGAGAGAAAGCCCAAGCTGCTGGGTCTTGGCCGGCCTGGGGAACAAAGGCCAGTTTGTGGGGGCCTGGAGAGAAGCTGGGCCTCTCAGGGCGGCTCAGATTCCAGGCCTGGGCCGATGGACCCTGCACCGCCAGCTGGTCTCCCCTGCTGGCGGCTGTGGCCAGACGAGCTCCTGACAGCCGGCTTCAGGCGGCCCGTCAGCCCCGCCACCATCCGAGGCGGCTGGAGCTTGGCTCATGTCCACGCTGCCAGGAAGTGAAGGTTTAGCCCAGAGAGCACTGGACTGGGGTCCCAAAATCTTGGTTTCATTCATTCATTCCTTTATTCACACGTTATGAAGTGCCTGCTGGCGGTGTGAGAATCAGGGCAGCATAGGAGTGAGCTCCAGCTCCAGGTGTCCTGGCTTTGATTCCAGGCTCTGTCCTCAGTAGCTGTTTGGAGCAGACCGCTTCATTTATTCATTTGCTTCTGAAGTTGTTGAGCACCTACTGTGTGCCAGAGGACAGGACAAAATGGTCCTAACTCTTGGCCCTTAAAGTCCAGTGGGGGCCCAGTGTTCAAGTGATGGGTGTTCTGAAGGAAGTGAACAGGGGCTGCCATGGGCTTTGGGGAGGAGCTGGGGAAGTAGGCAGCTCGGAAGGAGCCAGTCATACCAAGAGCAAGGGGCAAGGGTGTTCAGGCAGAGTCAACAGTGTGTGTGTGGTGGGGCAGGTAGTGAGGCAGGCTGGGGCAGCAGACTGATGTGGCAGGAGACCGATCAGTGGGGACACCCCGAGGACCTGTGGGCCTCTTCCCTGAATTTCAGTTTCCTCATCGGTGGAAATGGGAATGAGGACCTGAGGCGCTGGGGGCTTAGGCCAGGACTCAGGGAGATAAGGTGTGGAGGATCTCAGCGGAGCCAGGCACAGGATGCTCCTGGCTAACTAAGATAGCCTAACTTAGACAGTGCTGTCTATGGGCCAGACGGGGACAGGGGCCTTGCACGCATTAGCTCCTCGATCCTCCCAACAGCCCTATGGGACAGTGCTGTTATCCCCATTTCACAGAGAAGGAAACTAAGAACGGCACAGGTCAGCTATTAACTCTTCCAATAGTTTTTACTACGGGTTAGCCCAAAGCCTGGCACAGAGTATTTGTTGAATTAGTGAATACATCTGGAAGGGGGATGTTGGACAAGTGTAGGGGGCTCCGTGTGCATGTGTGTGAGTGGCTCTGAGACTGGGTGTATCTGCCTGTGTGGGATCCTGAGCATGTGTGATTGTCTAACAGGGTCACACACTTGGCTCCCAGAGTCACCCAAACGCCTGGTGGCTGTGGGGATTGTCAAGCCGGCTGTGTGTCTGGCTGTGTCAGACTGTGTATCGCTGCCTACACGCGTCTGTCTGGGCCCACAGGGCCACTTGGCACCCTTCCTGGGGTGGCTGGCAGGCCTGGAGGCTACTGTAGGACAGGACAGGCAGGTTCAGAGGTGAGGAGGGCAGAGTCCCCATCCTCCCCACTGCCCAGCAAATGGAAAAAATGTTCACACCCGAGGCGGGCAGGTGGCTGCCCTACCAGGACTGCTCTGTGCACAGAAAACAAGTTCTTCTGGTATCAGCTCGAGTTTGGCAGGAAGTGGCTTTTGGGTGGCAGGAAGCTGGATTCAGCTCATATCAGCCCCGGCCAAGGGGCAAGAGAGTAGTTATCTGGGGTTAAACAGAGTTACTGAAGCGGGGCCCCAACACTCCATACCTGATAGAGCTGAGGGCACAGCCCACCCCTCCTGGTCATTTGGGATGTAAATGGGCCTTGGGATGAAAAGAGCTGCCACCCATCAAGTACCTCCTGGGCCCTAGACCCCAGACAGAGCTCATCACCCATATCCCATTACCCCCCACCAAATGTGCAGACTGAGACTCTGAGAGGCAGTGACTTCCCCGAGATCACTAAGACAAGTGGAGAGAGCAGGCCAGGGTAGGGAGGTGGGGGAAGACTGCAAGAAATCTACAAGACAAGAGAAAAACCAAGACAGAGCGAAGAGGAGAGGGAAGATGGGACTGGGATGGAGAAGGTAGTTGAATGAATGCATCAGTGGGAAGACTTCTGGAGTGCCCACTGCATGCCAGGCCCTCCCGTGGACATCCTTGACCTTGAGATCCTGAACTCATTTCCTGGAGGAGGGGAGTGAGAGCCACAGAGCCTCGCTGGCTAAGCCAGACCTGGAATCCAGGTCTGATTCCAAAGCCTGTGTTCTTCTGGGCGATGTTCCTGTGCCCACCTTCTAGGGAAGGGAAGTCCTAAAAGGGATGTCAATCACACGAGCTGTTTGCCTGGGTGCGCTGTTGAGGAACTCACAAGTTGGCCAGTGGAGAGCCAGGTTTCAAACCTGGACAGGGTGGCTGTGAACTCACGTGCTCGATCACATGATAGCATGTGCCAAGCACTATGCCAGAGTGACAGAGAAAGCCATGGCCCTGCCCTCAGGCTGGGATCCAGAGGGTTCAGCTGCTGATCTGAAGCCCAAAAGCTCTACCTGGCAAGAAACAGAGTCTCCCAACTCCCAGCCCTTGATAGCCTGTACCTACCCCCATCCCCACTGGGGCCCCTGGGGAGTTGGCTACCAGTTCTTCTGTTCTCATCCCAAAAGCAGCACCCAAGCTGTTCTCTGGCTCAGATGCTGATTTGAAGCTTGGTTTGCATGTCGTTTGCACATTACTCAGTGCATGTCAGAAGGTACGAATCTCCCTTTCCCAGAGAGGGCTGCTGGGCCCCCTTGCCCTCCTCCAGACAGCAAAAATGCCAGCCAGCTAGACAGGGAGCTGCGCCCTGGCCTCTGACAGCACCCGCCTGCTGCCGCCTCCCCCATTCCCTCCTGGAGCCAAATTTAGGCAGCTCTGCTACTGAGAGATGGAGTGGAGGCAGGAAATGGTGAGGTTGGAGACAGCCCGGCCTTGGCCCAGGCAGGGTGGGGCAGCCCCAGGGGTGCCCCTGTCCCTAAAGCCTTTGGCCCAACCTCCCCCCACCCCTCCTCCCACAGGAATGCGGCCTGGGTTGGGGAACGCTGGGTTCTCAGCTACAGCCCAGGGTGCTGGCTACCCTGGCCATGAGAGAGGAGGGAGAGATGGAGGGAGGGAGGAGGTCATGGCCAGGGCAGTGGGGAAGGGATCAGATAGCCTCCTCCTGCCCCAGACACCCGCCGCCACTGGGGACAGGAGCCTGCTCTGCTTCTCAGCACTTCCTGCCCCTCCTTGGCATGCCCCCCAGGCCTGATTGTGGGGTGGGGGGCAGGAGGCATAGTTGGGTCTGTAGGGACTGAACCCTCCCCAAAAGGCTCCATAAGGCTATCTCCTTGGGCTAGCCTTTCACCTTGGTGGTCTTTATTTCCCTACCTGGGAAATGGAGAGGCTGGCCTACAATGATTTCCAAGTGGCTATTCTTGCTGAGAGCAAGGGTTTCTGGGAGGTCTGGCAGAAATAAGGAACATGGCAGCGGCTTTAGGCCTAGAACTTCGATTTCTCAGGTATGGCTAAGAGAGGCAGCCCTTTACTGTTGTTGGGGCAGGATGTGGGTTGTCTGAACAGTGAAAGAAGACCAGGGCTGGACTACAGCCACCGGGAACCTGGTGGGTGGAGTTAACCGTTCTCAGTAGCCAAAAGCATGGATCCTGGAGTCTGTTTGCCTGGGTTTGAATCCCAGCTCCACCACTTTGTTCTCCATGACTGTGGGCAAGTTGCTTCAGCTTTCTGTACCTTGGTTTCCTCACCTGTAAGATGGGGGTAATAAACCTCCCCGGGCTGCTGGGAAAGTGAAGAGGTAGTGCACACATTAAGTGCACTATGATGCCAGCCACCAGTGTGACTGTTTTGTCTCCCAGAGCGGTTGGGAAGCCCCCGGAACTATAATGGGTGTGGATGCGATGGGGAGGCGCTATAGCTTGGTGGTTAAATGGGAATCGGGATGCTGGTTCAAGTCTGCGTGACCCTGGGCAAATGGCCACACCCCGCTGCTCCCTGGGCGGGGAACAGCAGAGGCGCCTACCGCAGAGGGTCTGTAAGGATTACACAGATCAGACTTGGCACGGCGCCTGGCACATAGCGGGCGCTCCCTGAAGGAGAGCTGGCCAGATCGAATGGTACCGCCCCGCACAAAGGACAGGTGGGCAGCGTCCCGGGTGGGCGGGAGCAGAGCAGGTGCGCGGAGAGTGGGGAGGCGGGGCCGAGAGAGGGGGAACGCAAGGGCTGGCGGACGCGCGCGCAGCAGGTGCGTGTCGAGTGGGCGGGGCCCAGCCCGGGCGGGGTCTCCAGGTGAGCGGGCGCGCGCCTGGTGACCCGAGACTCGGGGAGCGCGCTGCTCCGGCCCACCGCCGGAAAGCGTCCCTGTGTCTTTAACGCCCGTCGCCCCGCGTTCCCCCCACCCGCTTTGTGCGCCCCCTCAGCTGGGCTGCAGCGGCGGAGCCGTCCCCCCTGCACTGACAGCTGGTATCTAATTACTGTGTGAGAATGGAAAGTCAGGCTGTCCCAGCTCCGGGGAGAGGGGATTAACGTCTCCTGCAGAATACACTTCCTCTGGTGGGTTGCCATGGTTACTCTCATTACCTGCCTGCCCGCGAGGAGCCCGCGCGAGCCGCTCCAGCAGGCCCTCCGAACCCGGGCCCGGCGGGCGCGCGCCTCCCGGCCCCTCCCCACCCAGGCGCACGCGCGTGCGCCGTAGGGGCAGAGAGAGCAGCCTCACCCCCGCCCCGCGCCCCGCCCCCCGCCGGAGCAGCTGTCAGTGGCGCGCGCGGCCGGGCCAGCCCCAGCGCGCGCTGTCAACAGTCATTAGCGCGGGCTGCTCCCCTCCCCCTCCAGCTCCTCCTCCTCCCCCCGAGTCCGGGGTGGGGCCCGCACCTGGGGCCCCGGCTCGTTAGCGCGAGGGGCGGCCCGCCGCGGCCCCGAAGGGACACACCCGCGGGCCCTGCCTGGCTCAGGGCCTCCCCCTTCCGCCGAGAACACCCCCTCAGCGACCCCATTCCCTGCTCTTGGCCGCTCGGCCGAGGGAGGCGGGTCCCCAGAGTCCTAGAGCGCGCCCCTCCATAGGAGTGGTGACCGAGGTCATTTACGGATGTTTCGCCCAGGGTGGGCGCTATCTGCATCCTTTGGGTTCCCACAACTCTCCAGTGAGGTGGCAAAAGGCATTGTACATACTGTGGTCCCTCGACACGGGAGGAAACTGAGGCCCAAGTAGGGCAGTTCCTTGCTCAGGTCAGGGCTGGACTGTCCTTAGGCCTGTGACTTCACCTGGGGCACCTGCGCTCTCCTGGCACCCCCAAGGCCGGAATCCCGCAGCCAGGCCCCACCCTATCGTGCTTGAGAGTGCCTTAGCTACTCCCTCCCTCCATCCCTTAAACCAAGGTCAGTGCCCCTCTCCTGCCAAGAGGGGGACACTTTGGCCCACAGCAGTCCTTTCTCTTTGCACTCCTTTCCCCCCACCACCCTTTCCAGACATCTCAGAGTTAGCAAAACCAAGAAGAAAAAAAAAAAGAGGGGGAAAAAGAAATATTCAGAGCTGCTTAAAGGAATGGTATCCCTCAAAGGTAATGGCTGTTGTTTGGGGACTGATCCCAGGCACCTTTTCCTGTGGCCTGGGGTGTACATTTCCGTCCCCGGCGTGATTTGAAAGAAGATGGAGGTTCAGTGAAGCAGAAAGGAGGTCTTGGAATATGTGAGGCCTGTTCCAGATGGCAGGTGCGACGCGGTGGCGGCTCCGCACTAACAGTTGGAGATTGTGCACAGGGGTGGAGAAGAGGCAGGTGCTACATTGAGTGCTCTTTGCCTTGTTTATGTATTTATTTATTTAAGGGGGGGGTGGTCTCATCCCTCTGCCCCATCCAGGCCAACAGAGCGCAATGCAACTATGGGTCCAAAAATTCTGGTGTTGATTTTTTTATTTTGGAGTTTTTCGGTTTTGGCTTTGGTTTTGGTTTCCAGTCTGCAGTAGGTAGTGATCATAATGGAGAAAAATTCAAATACTGTCCTTGTCCCGCCTCTGTCAGTCATCTGATTGCCTTTTACAAACTGTGACTGGCTTCTCCTGGGGATTCTTGGGAGAGAATTTCTGGATATGTGGGTGAGGGTCTTCATTCTGGTTTTCAATTCTTTTCATTCTCTCAATTTAGTTTGGTTTTTAAATTTCCTCTCCACCACTTTCCTTTCCCTCTGAGGACCTTTTGCAGGAAGCTGACTCCTCCCCTTGGGTCTTCTTCCAGCCCTGCCAGGAGTTGGAATAAGACTTTGTGGGGACCCGGAAAAACTGCTACCCCCATTTTCAAAACCTTGGGCCTGCCTGAATTTATTAAAGTGTGGTTTGGGGCACAAGAGGAACAGCCACACTCCCAGAAGTTGGGAGGAGCATGCAGCTAATATTTGCAGTAGCTTTTGCCTGTAATCGCAGCCACTTAGCCGACTGGGGTGGAGCCACATCATCACATTTGCCTGTGCAATCAACCCCCTGAAGTCCTGGGCTCCCATACAAGTGGTGGCCAAAGGGGTGTTTCCCCAGATTCTGCTCATTGACTTTCTCCTCTGACGGCAGTCTCATTGCTTTTCACTCTTTATTGAAAGCTGCACCAAAAGGGCTCACCCTCAGGACTTTCTCTGTGGTTTCTTCCTTTACCATAGGAACCCAACTGAGAAATGTCCCCACTCTCTAGCCACATTCTCTTAATCAGGTCCCCATTGTTGCTGGAAAGCATATGCTACTAATATAGTGACGATGTTGCACCAAACGACACCCTGGTGTCCTGAAACGGTGAGCCCACCTTGATGAGCGTATAACTTTTTACCAGCAAGTGACTTCAGAATTCCGGTGATGAAAAAACTGTGATCCATTAGCAACTGGACCTGCCTTCAAAGGCAGGAGTCCATTTAAGTGGCTTAGTGGGGAGACAGGCAAGATTCACCTGAGGGATGACTCCCAACCGCAGCCTGTGAGGCCACCCAGGCAGGGACCTGGGAAGACACGCTCATCTCCCTCATAGGTTTGGCAGCCCTGGACGCAGCAGTCCTCCTTGTGCTGAGAATTCAGATCATTTGAGGAAACTGAGGAAGCCAGAAAAGACCTGTAAAGGGATGACCTGCTTAAGCATTAATTAATTTTACCAGAGAGGACTTGAAAATTGGATGTCAGGATGCTGGGCACTCCTGCTCTTTCTATCCATAAATCACATTGCATCTCTGGGCAGGTGTTTTGAAATCATACTAATGTCGTCCAATAATATTGCTTTGTTCCCCCCATTAGGAAAATGGGCCTTCACTAGAGAAGAAAATACTAATATATTAGGCCTAGCAGCACAGAACGTGTCTGCATTCATTATCCAATGCCAGTTTCCTTACTGGCTACCTCCCAGTCTCAATCATGGAGACATTCTAATCAGCAGTTCTCAAAATCTGTCATGCATATGAATCATCTAGGGGGACTATTAAAACCCTCAGAGTGTCAGATTTGGTAGGTCTGGGGTGAGACCTGAGAATTTCACTTCTAACAAGTTCCCAGGTGATGCCTAGGGACCACACTTTATGGACCATTGTTATAAATATTCTGAAATACCAGCCTTACTTCAGTAGACATTTGGTGATTTCCTCAATGGCTGGCAACCTGGCCTTTAGTTTAGAACCCAAATGGGCTGATTTTAAGGAAGATGGTGACCTCCGAGAAAGTTTGTAGCTCCATGAATCTTTAAAAACTATTGCCATGTCTGGTTTTGTAGGCCAGAGTCTGGCTGGCTGTTTTGGAGTTAGTCGTTTCAAAAGGATGTAGTATGTTACCATGGCAATATTCTTCCCCACGCAAGAAGGCCCCAGAGGTCGGTCCTGCACAACTGACCGTGTGTTTTTCATGGCTTTTCCCATGGGGTGCCGCTGGGTTCCATTCCATCACTCCTGGTTGGCATTCCTAGGAAGCCAGGGATCGTCTGGAGGCTTCAGCCCCACTTTTTATCCAGCCTGTAAATGAAGTGAGCTTCCTTTGTCAACCCAGGGCCCAGCTTGCTTAGGGCTATGGATCAGATTAAGCTAATTGGGGTACAAAGCAGAGGTGGTTGGCAGGGACATCCCAAGGCTATGGAGAAGGTGCTTTTGGCTCTCTTAATTAGCAGCTCTTGCCTTGTAGTACTGTGTCTGGATTCTCAGCTGGGAAAGGCATGCCTTTCCTGCAGCATGTAGCATGAAGGTTATTACCTCTGTGGATGCAGGGCATGGCAGAGCTGTCTGTGGCACATGACTGCCGTGGGATCCCTTTGTCCTCTTCCCACGGCTCTCCTTGAAGGCCACACAGATATCCTGGTGTTCCTCCCTCAGGGTGTCATACACATGGTGTCCAGGTGGCCCCAGCTCACCAGAGGACAGTTCAAGGTGTGGTTCTGCAGACCTTGTATGGTTTGAATTCTGGTTGCTACAGGCCCTCTCCTTTCCTGTGTACATCTCTGCAGCTGGGATAGACCGATCACAGGACCCAGGTTTGAACATCAGGGCAGATCACAACCAATTTTTAAAGAGGGAGCATCCCTGAAGGATTTCTCTGGGATAATTTTATGGTCACGTTGGGCCAGGTTTAACGCTGTTGGTTACCCACGTCTGCCTATGAATGGAGGTGGGAGGCCGAGACAGCGCCAGGCCAGGCACTGGGCAGTGTGTTTTGCTATTTAGTCTGGGTTGGTTAGTTACACCTTGACTTTAGGAAAGCTTATTCCCAGTCTGTGTGACAGCCCTTGGTATGTTACTTAGGAATTGCATAAGACTCTGCATCTCTTCTGATGGCGGATATTACCGCAGGGAACCCCTTCTGTAACCTGAATGGATCAGAAGGACAGAAGAACAGATTCCTAAACACAAAATGTCTGAACTCTGTGGGTCTTAGGGACGAGATGAACATTTACAAGCCTGTATGTGGCAGATGCCTGACTTACATTCTTACCTGAGTCTTGGAACATCAAACCGGGACTTTTTAGGCTCGTTTTACAGGTGTAAGGAAATTGAGTTTTAAGAAGTCAAGAAGTGACCTTCCCAAGGTCACCAGGCTGGTTAGGGGGCACTTTCCATCTCACCCATCTAAAATATCTTTTATCAGACTGTTTTCTTTCTCCGTTCGTTCCCACCAAACTTGATCTACTTTTTCCGGAAGTATCTGTGTTCTGGCGTGAAACGGTTTTATGAACAGAGAGGTCTATTCACATTTAAGCAGCTAAACCCATCATTATGCCTCTGGACTCAGACTATAAAGATGTTGTGGAACTACCCACCCCATTATACTTTTTAAAAAAATATACTTTTTAAATTAACCGACACAGAGAAGTACACAGATTGTAAGTGTTCAGATCAATGGCTTTTTATAAACTGAACTCACCTGTAAAGCCATTACCCCAGATCAAGAAATAGAAACCCACTTATATCTTCATTGTCAAGGTTCTTTTGTTTGTTTTTGCCAATGCGAACCTCTGGTTAGAAGTATATTGTAACTGACCCGTCAAAATACTCCATCATGGCAGTATTTGAAGACCCCCAAAATGCTGGTAGTTACAAGTCAGCTAATGAATAAATCAGTTACTCACCAATGAGCCCAGGACTTCAGAGGGGGACTTCTGAACATACCCTCAAGAAAGATAACAGTGACTTCTGAGAGAGTTTTAAGAATAGAAGAGTCGTGGAATTTTACAGCTCATCTCGTAAGTGAAGCTCAGGGAGGTTGACGAGTTTGCCCACAATCTCACAGCAAGCAGGCAGGACCAGCAGGCAGCTCTTCCTACACACACACACACACACACACACACACACACACACACACACACACACACACACACACACACACACACACACACACACACACACACACACACACACACCCGGGATGCGTGCTGAGAAGTCCCCATTGAAATGGATCCTGATTAGGAAGAAAGCCATTGGCAAGAGGGCCTGTACAGGGCCAGTGAGGTCACCACCCAGGGTTGTCGCTCACTGACCTGCCCACTAGGGTTTGGTCCCTAAGCCCCAAACGCACTTCCTCTCCCATCTGCTCTCTAGTGGGCTGCTGGCAAAGAAACAGCCCTGCCATCCTGTCATGGCATGTTGAGAAAGTTGCTGGGTAAAACCAAACCCTGTCTGTGGCCGGAATGTGTTGTGAGTGAGTGTCCCATTCAGCGTGGCCTCTATTCTCCCCGGACGACAAAGACAGAGGTCCTCAGCCAGCTCTGCCACTTACCAGCCACCAACCGGCAGGCAGGTCCCAAACCCTAACAATCTCCCAGGCTCGTTGTGATGCTCAGCCCTCTCCTCACTAGGGAAGCTTGGCCATTGGCAAAGCACTGCTTAATGACAGTATTTATCTGGCAGTTCCTATGGGCCGGGCTGGGCGCTAAGTACTGCGCACACATCTCATTTACTCCTCTTCGGAGCTCATGGAAAGATGCTTCTGTTATCCCCATTTTCTGGATAAAGGACTTGAGGCTCTGAGAAGCAAAATAGCTGCTCAGGGTCACACAGCCACTTAAATGCATGGGGCCCCAGTGAAACTGGAGAAGAGTGTGTCCAAATTACCCTGCCTGGCTGCCACTGATAACCAGCCAGTCATTGGCAGTTGTTTATTGAGCCTACTGTGTGCCACATGTTGTTCTCAGTTCTGGCGAGACAACTGTGAGCCAAGAGAAACCCCCCCCTCTACCCCCCAAGTCCTCCACAAAGGGCTAGCGTTCTTGAGCGGGATCCTTTGGGGAAGAATGCTCTTGGAGATTTGTGAGATTTGTGTCTCAGGCACTTTTAAAGAAAAGCCTGCCTCCTTCTTCCCGAATCCCCCCCTCCCTACTCCTTGCTCTTCCTCTTTGAAGCACCCCCAGAGCCCTCTGAGTCTCCCCTTAGGGAGATGATGGCTGAGAGCCCCGTGTCCCTGAGATCCTGCTGCACCTTTTTGGGGCCAGCTGACAGCACTCATGCCAGCCCCTTAGGAGGCTCGGGGGGCCCATGGCCACCCCACTCACGTGGCCCTGCCACCTCCCCATGGCCTTGTGTCTGTTATTCTCTACATCTCTGCACACAAAGAGCCCGGGTGCTGCGGCTGGCGCTCAGCTGCTGGAGTGGAGTGGGGAGGCGGGCCGCGGTGAAAAGCTTTTCTGAAAGGCCAGGGCGAGGCAGGAGTCACCCAGGTGATCTGAGCCATTCCCCCAGGACCCCAGGCAGGACCACAGTGAAAGGTTACTGCTAATTGGCGAGCTCCTGATGGGGCCGCATCTATTTAGCACCCCCCACTTCCCCAGAGACTTCCAGGATGGTCTTGGCACAGCCTGTGATTCGAACGCTCCCCGCCTGAGTCTGGCACAATCTGTCTGAAATTGTGAACATGGAGGCTCTTGGTTTTTTAATTTGTATTTTCGTTGTTGTTTTTCTCTGCCCATTGTTTCTGATGGATTTAGGAGCAGCCTCCACCCCGACTCTGGTAGCTCCCTTCCTGCGGCCCTCGCAGCAGGCTCCTGCCCCCTAGACCCCCCCGCCCCCAGACCTACCATCAGAGGCCTTGCGGGGTCAGTGAGCCCTACGCCCAACCCAGTGCCCAGCCGCAGGGCCCAGCTCTCACCCCGCCATCATCCCTGACACTAACACAGCTTGTCCACCCTGTCGCAGGGGGCAGATGGCCTGTCGGAGCCGGAGGGCATCTCTCTGAAGCGGGTCGCTGTGGTGGAAGATTTCTTTGACATCATCTACTCGATGCATGTGGAGAGCTCAGCGGAGCCAGGCAAAGCCCCCAAGCACGCTGGGCAGAAGAAAACCTACCGAGCGGTGAGATTTCTGTCTCTTTGCCTCTGCTGGCAGCCCCAGGCCTTGGCAGGAGGCCATGGGCTCCGCACATGTTGGGCAGGGGGCGGGGCGGGGAGCTGAGGCGTGATGAAACGGCCTTTGGGGACCCAGAGGGGCACAGGGCAAGGGCATGGCAGCCAGAGATGGCTCTCGGGGCGAGGGGGCGGGCTCTGTGGTCTGAGCACAAAGGAGAAGCAGGTTGAAGGGTGTGAAAGGGAGGGAAGGAGAGGGACTGGGGTGGGGGCACAGGAGGGAAGCCCTCCTCTTCCTGGCTTCTGCTTCACTCCATCCCCTCAGCTCCAGCCCGGGGCCAAGGGTGAGACCGCAGGTGGGGGTGGGAGTGGCTAGATAATAATAACAGTAAAAGCTTCCCTGGCATTCACTGTGTGCCAAGCCTGTCCCAAATACCTCCTGAGTGGGAGTTCACTCAGTCCCCAACAGCCCTGTGAGTTCCGTACTAGAAGTTCCCCAGGGGAAGTCTGGGGACCTGGTCTCCACCCTCAAGGAGATCACAGTTCAATTTAGGCTGGGGAGGCTGAGAGCAAAACTAAGACTCGAGAAACAAATGTCTCCAAGATAAGCTTTGAGGGAACAAGGACCCAGGTTCCTGGGTGTTCAGCAAAGGCGCCTCCAGGCACCAACGTTAAGTGCTAAGCCAAGGGAACTTCATGGAGAAGGTGGCAGGTAAGCTGGCATTCTAAGCTTTGGGTAGGCAGTAGGGAGCAGAGATGGCAGTCTAGAGTGGGAAACATCACACATGGGGCAGCTGGAGGGGATGGTGGCCAGAGCAGAAGGGGCCTTCCCGGGATCTAGCCATCTTCCTGTTGACCCCCATTGCCATGGCTTACGCCCAGCTCTGAACCACTCGAACACCACTAAACCAGTAAAGCCAAGCACTTTATGTTCATTCAAGCCTCACAGCAGTCCTGTGACAGAGACACTGTGGCCGCATTTCACAGTAAAGGAAACTGAGACCCAGAAAGTTAAGCTACTAGCCTGCGGTCACATAGCACTGAAGTGGCCATCACGCCCCTCTGCATTGACTTGCTCTCCGGCTTCCTAGATACTTGCCCCTCAGTGACTGGGCTTCCTCATCCAAGGCAGACATGAACCCACCCCCCGCCCTAAGTTCTTTTATAAATAGCCTTGGAGTGCAGCAGAGGTATATAAGTCTATCGTTTTCCCCATATGGCCTGATTTTTTTTTAAAAAAATCCAACAATCTGGTTTGTCCTTGTCCTCAGAAGATGGCTTTTGCCCTAAATGAGCCTTAAGGAAAGACCCATGTGCCAAGGACCTCAGAGAGATAAGGGGTCAGGCTGAGGGAAGCAGGAGATGATTGTACCATCTGCCCCCAGCCCTCCTGCTTCCCAGCACCTGTGCGCTGGGAAAGGACTTGTGGGAAGGCAGTTCTGAGGGTATTTCCACAGGAGGATCGTGAACCAAGGGAGGGATACCCAAGCTGGGGCCCGTGTGGGCCCCTTGGTACTTATAGGCCCCGCCCACTTTCTCAGCACTGAATCCACCGGTGCTGGAAGCTGCATGTGCCGGGCTCTGCGCTCAGCACTTCCCCTGCACCAGCTCTCTGAGCCATCACGCAGATGAAGGTTATATGGATGAAACAGGTGCTACCATTAAACCTCGGTTTCCAGATGAGGAAAATAGGGCCCAGAGAGATGATTCCACCTGCCTCGAGGTCACCTAGCCGATGTTCGGACCCAGGCAGCTGGCCCCAGAGCCCAAGCCCTGACCACCTCATGTCCTGTTTCTCTACAAACCTCCTGTGGGCAGCTAGTGAGCCCACCGAGTTGCTTTTTGAGGGGGACAGGTTTGGGCCAACCGGACCATGTGACTTCTCTGGTCCCCTCGATGCCCAGCCCCAAACCTCACCGGTAGGCACTTCCTGGGTATTTATGAAGGCTAGGGTCTGCGACCTCCATGCTGTGGAGAGGGCAGGGCTGGGCTGGTCCCCCCAGGCTTTGCATCTCCGGGCGAAGCGGACATCCAGCCCTTGGCTTGGCACTTCCTGGCTTCTCGTCCATATGCCCGCCGCGTGCCCCACTTCCCGCTGCCCAGCCTGGAGCTGGCACATGATTGGCGGCAAGCCAGCTGGGCTGCGCACAGAGCTGGAATTTCAGCAGCAGGGCCAAGGCGGAGGGAGCAGGCCAGGCCCTCCTGCAGGGGGTGTGGGGCCGAGGGGGCATCCTCCCCTCCTTCCTCCCCTGGGTGCCTCCCCTCCCTTCCCTCCTCCTCCTCCCCATCTGTCACCCTTCTCATGCCACCTTTTTCCTTTCTGGGGGGTGGGGGTGGTGCCTGGATGCTTTTGTCCCCTCTCTTCACCTTCTCCCATTTTCTTCAACCCAAACCTAGCTCCTCAGCCCCACCTGTGCCTGTGGAAGGAGACCCCCTCAAGGAAATTCCTCGCTGATGGCTGCAGAGAGGCACAGCCTGGCACTGCGGGGTTTGCATCAGGACCTTGTGAGGGGTTTTTGGACCTGTCTGTGTGTTTTCTGGCAAACCTGAATCCGTGGACTGTCTTGCTATCTCTGGGGCACCTAGAACTTTCCAGATTCTTACAAGCCTGGAGTACTTGAGGGAGCAGGGGACTGGAAGGGAATGGGCAGGCTTGTTCGGGGAATTAAAAGAGGCACTTCCTTCAGTGGGAAAAGAACTTTCTTGCACCTCCCACTGTCCAGCAGTGGATCAGAGAGGGCAGGTAATGAGCTCTCTGAAACTGGAGGTCTATGAGTCAGGGGTAGGTGGCCATTCACAACAGACAGTGAAGAAAATTCCCATCTTGGGCAGGAAGCCCCTGCCTTACTTTGCCTCTGATATAGTGTGGCCCCAGGATCCCAGGGAGTCTTGCCAGTGTGGGGCAGAGGGGAAGTCTGGGTTCCACAAATTCCCTGAACCCATGTAGAGGACTGGTTCCTTTTCAAGGCGCATTTCAGGTGTCTGCACCCATCTGAGTTAGTGCAAGCCCCTTTGCTTCCTTCCCCTTGCCCAGGATCCTGGTAGGCTAGATCGGGTTCTGGAGTCCTGATCTGGCTGCCCAGACCACTTTGGAGTTGGGACCAGATGTGGTCAGCAGCTGCTCCAGGCCCACCACGTGCTAATCCACCCGCAGGGCAGAAGGAGGATCTTGTAAAGTGGTGCAAATCCCCCCAATTGGCCTCATCTGTCTTTGTCGGCCTCTGAGTTGGGGAGCGAAAATGGGGCCTTGCAAGTCAGCGACTCTGCAAATAGCTTCTGCTCTCCCTGCCAGCAAAATCGCTCTCAGTTTTTACCACTAAGAAAAACGTAAAAGGCAGATTCATGTACAGGTCTCAATGTCCAGGCAGAAGGCCCGAGAACAAGGCAACAGACAGCCCAGGGCCTCCAAAGGCAGCAGGGCGGGGATAGGGGTCCTGGAGCTTCCCCTTAAATGCAACAGCTCTGTCTTTATCTGTTTCATGTTTTGAGCTTCAGGATAAGAGTCTATTTCCAGAACAGTGTCTGTAGCTCTAACACTATCTGAAAACCGCCATTCTACTGACTAGGGCATCAGCTGGGATTGTCCTCCTCGTTTCAACTCATCCTGTGGTCCTGTGGCCTTGGGCATCCGTGCAGTCAAACAGAAGTGGAGGTCCCATTTCTCACGTGGACAAGGCAGGGACGGGAACCAAAAGATGCCCACAGAAGGTTGAAGGCCCTCGTGGGGGAAGGCATCCTCCTCCACACCGGTCCCAGCAGCAGCATGGAGCTGGCCTGTGCACTCTACTGACTCCCCAGGGAGCTCTTAGCAAGGCTGCAGACATTCCAGCCATGCAGGGCAGGGCTTCCCTCCCTGGCCCTCAGATAGTTCCAAGGACTTCTCACTTACCTGCCTAGGGTCCACCCCACCTGCCCCTCCGTGGGACACAAGGCCAGGTGTGTGCCCAGTGCACCCCCACCCTGTGGCACACCAGCCAGCCTTTGCATACTGCTGGTCCCCACCAAGGCCAGGAAGCTAGGGCTGCCACTCTGGCCTCTGGGCAGGGCCCTCTCTGGGAACCATCTTTATAGCCTCAGGGGGGCCAGGCAGCAAGCAGGACTTCGGCCCACGCCACAGGCAGCCCTCACACAGAGCAGCCAGGCCAGAAGGCTCCCCCTGAGCCCTACAGAAACTCTGTCTCTGCCCAGCGGCTGGTGAGCTCATGTAGTGAAGTAGGACTGTCCCAAGAGTATCAACCTTTCTTTCTTTCCCAGCAGACTGCCACCCTCTTCCCCCATGTCCTCGGCTCAGCTCTTCTGAGGCCTGACCTGGGATGCCACACCTCGGGCATCTAGGAGCTCATCTGTTGGCCCAACTCAGCCTCAGCCTTCTACTTGCCCCAGTGGGCGTCTTTGCCTCTTGCCCATTTACTCCTGCAGCCATCAGCTCCTCAGCAGGACCCATCCCTCCCCACCCTGCAGGCCCGAGAGGGACAAGCCGCCCCTGAGATTTCCAGGCAGCTCTGGGCCGGGGATGAAGATGTCCGTGTGCGTGTCAGGAGAGCCCCATGCCTCAGCCCTCACACCCGAGGAGGATGGGCCGCACACCCTCCCATCTACTGGCTCCAATCAGAGAGCAGGGGTTTGCCCTTGTCCCTGACCTCCAGAGGAAGGCAATCAGACAGGGAATTTGGAAGGGAGATAACTCATCAAGGAGCCTGCCTGCTCCGCAGAGCATCAAATCAGCTGAGAAATAACAACTGTGTCACCAAAATTAACTCTGCGTTTGCAGCCGGCCGCCAGGCAGGAGTGGCCCCTGGAGCTCCACAGGCAGTGCAGCCTAAGCTGGTCCTCCAAGGGCCTGGCTGAAGCTGGAGGCAGCCTCCCGGCATCCCCCAGACCCATTCACTCTGCCCCACCCTACCCCGCCTCCTGGCCAGCACAGAGATGGAGCTGGGCGCTCGTGCTTCCGGGAGGAGCAGACCAGGTGCCGTCCTGGAGAGCAGCCCTCTCCTGCTGTGAGCTGACGGCGCCCTTGGCCAACTTTCCTGGCTGGGCTGCGGCGAGGACGGCAGAACGCTGGGTTGATGCTGCCCCTTAGTGGAGAGGAGCGGGAGGGCCTGGGCTCCGGGAAACCTGTGAAAACCAGCAACTGGGCTCCCTCAGCCAGGGAGCCTGGGCCCAAGAGGTCCTTCTGGCCCCCTCACGCAGTCAAAACAGGGCCAGTGGGTTTCCCAAAAGCCAGAGCAGGAAGAGAGGGCTGAGTATCTGGGCCCACACCCCCTTTTCCCTATTCCCCCACCCAGTCTCTTTCTTGTGTCCCCTCCCATCTCTTTCACCTCCCCTCCCACACTGCTTACTCCTCCTCCCCACGGGGGGGGGGGGCGGGGGGAGGTGACTTAGAGCTCAGGCTCTAGTCTGGCACTGATCTAAATTGCTTTGTGACCTGAGACCAATTGGTTCACCTCTCTGGGCCTCATGACCTTGCCTAGAACACTGGGGTCCCTGAGAGCCTGTCCAGTTTGAAAAATCTGATCCCTTGGCATCAGCCTTTCACAGTGCTCTTGATCTGTGTGTTACGGTGGGAAAAGCTTGTAGAGCCGCGGTTCTGTTTATTGGCCTGGAGCTGGCGGACTTATAAGTGGGTCTCAGTTTAACTGTCTCTAAGAGCGGAAGTTGTTTCCTCCTCAGCTCATTCCTCAGTAGCAGCAATGAAATGTTCTGAGAGGGATATCACTTACTTATTAGAACATAGGTTAGATGCGAGATAATGTTTCAGTGTTCGGGTTTTTCCATTTTTAAGCTCTTTTAATTCAGAATTTTAAAACTAAAGGTATTCTGCAAAAGGACTGACTCATTACCACGACTGTGACTCCAGGACATCTGCCACTTGCTCCTCAAATCCCTGCCATTCCTGGCAAAGGCCAAGTGCCTGCCACCAAAGCGCAGCCCTTGGTGACCCGGTGCCAAGCCACTTCCCCACAGATCCATATAGCAGCGAACCTCCTCTCTCCCCCAGATCGCAGAGACCTATGCCTTCCTTCCACGAGAAGCCGTGACCCGGTTCCTGATGAGCTGCACGGAGTGTCAGAAGAGGATGCACTTTAATTCCAATGGCCTGGAGCCCAAAGGTAGGGAAGGAGGTGGGTGTGCTGGAGGCTCGGGGGAGGCTGTGTGGGGAGAGGCTCTCCCCCCAGAGGGGCCTTCCCTTTCCTGGCAAGGACAGAAAAGTGCACGCCCAGCGGTTGTCCCAATTCCCAGAGGCCAGTGTGGGTCCATGGAGCTGCCCAGAGAACCTCATTTTAGGTTCCTTTTTTTTTTTTCTTTTTAACTTTTTAAAATGTCAAGTTTCACTAAAAACCAACAGTACATTCCTACCACCCTTCAAGAGTCTTCTTTCAGCAAGGTCCTGGGTGGAAATGGTCACCTCCTCCTCCCATTCCCTGAGCTCTGTAATTCTTGTCACCCAGGTCTCACCCCAGCCAGTGTCCACATGGGTCTACTCTCGCTGACCCCACTCTACACTCTCTGAGGACAGGAGCACACCCCTCTTTGCGTGCACCCTCCCCCCCGGTGGCCACACACTGCCCATTAGTAGGCCTCCCTAAGTGTTTGTCCCCCCACCACCTGGTGCACACCCGGGAAATCTGTGGGGATTGGTGAGAATTTAAACTGCCCAGAGTACTTGTGACCAGCTGAAGCTGATCCCTGGACCGATGTCCACTCTCTCCAGCTCCGCCCTGCCCAGTGAGATGTAGCAAGGACCCCTATTTCAGTCCCCCCTAAACCTCAACCGAACATCCCAGAGGCCTCCAGTAGGCCTGGGCCATCTGTTCGCAGGTGACTTTGGCACAGTGAGACGGGCCGATATGTTTGGCTGGTGTGATTATAAGTTGGCCCCCTGAGAAATGGTGCCCAGGTAGGTGACTTGTCAAGGTGACTTCTAGGCCCCACCTGGGCATCAGGCCTGCAGGTGTTGCTGAGGTCGGCGCATGTTTGCCTGAGGATGGGAAACACCACCAGACACAGGGAAACACCGGCAATGAAGGCTGCCGACAACAAAGGAATTGAAGCATAGTGTCAGGTGGGGTTTTCCTCCATCAGAGTGGCCCCTGATGCCGCTCCTGGCCCACTCACAGATCCAGAGGCTTTCCTGTCCGTGGGGGCCATTCGTCCACGGCCACTTCACTGAGCACAGCAGAGAGCTGCTGAAGTAAGAGGGAAAGGAATTAATTTAGTTAATCCCTCACGAGTGCTGGGTTCCTGGTTTAAGAGAGGGGCTCCAGGGCCACACTGGGTGGGTTCAAACCCCCGCTCTGCAGCTCCACAGCTGTGTGTACTGACTTTACCTCTCTGAGCCTCGCTTTCCTCATCTGTGAAATGGAGTTGAGTGGCACCTAGGTCAGCGGGAGGGCAGGGCTGATGAAATCTGAAAGTTAATCCCTGTACCTGGCACAGGGCTGCTGTGCTGGTGCTGTGAGCTGTGGCTGTGGCAGTTACTGTGATAACGCCCGCCCTAGGCCTGAGTGAGGCCCTGCCCCATGTGGCCTGGCCCTGGCTGGGCAGCTGCAACCCCTGGGCCAAGACGGCACTTGGTGCCTGTGTGTGGGCCAGGAGGCTTTCCCTGCTGCTCTCCCCACGCTGCCGGGCTCTGGGTCCCAGGGGCGCTGGCCCTGGTGCTGGTTGCTTGGTCCCTGCCCACCCGTCTGTCTGTCCCTTCCTGTGCTGTCCTAATTGTTTCCATAGCAACTGGTGGAATCCAGCACAGGACCGCTCCCCTAGGGGAACTGAAGCAGGCCAAGAGGGGCTGGTTTGTCGGCTGCTCTGGGGTCTGCAGGTTCCATCTCTTCTGCTCCCTTCTCCCTGCTGGTGTGGAGGATGGGCCTCACCTCCCCCATTCCCCAGGGAAGGCTGCGAGGTCTCCAGGGCTGCATCTTCACTCCTTCTTGTCTGAGGAGGATGCTGAGCGCAGCAGCAGCTTGCTTCTTCTCTGGCTGCCACCACAGTGTCCCCACCCCAGGGAGGGGAGAGGAGGGGAGGGAGGTGGAGAGAGGCTTGGTGGGCTCTGTGCTGGAGCCTCTCTGCATCAGCTTGCTGCGGCAGAACGGAGGGCAGGCAGAGTGAGGCTGCACCGTGCCCATCCTTGCCCGTCCTCAGATGGAATGCCACTTCCATGTCCCTGGGAGTGGAGCTTCCTACACAGGCAGTGGAGGAGATGCTGAGGGAGCAGGAGACTTGTGGCCTCAGTATCTCAAAATGTGGGCTGGGAGTCTGGCAGGCCCGGTGTGCCTGCTGTTCCCTGCTGTGTGTCCCTCAGCAGGTTCAGGGACCTCTCTGAACATCAACTGCTCCTAATAGCTCCTACAATCCTCTGAGGTGTCTGTCTGGGTTTACAGCTGAGAAAAGGAGGCACACAGAGGTGGTGTGGTGAAATCACTTGTCTGAGGTCCCCAGAAGGCAGAAGTTATCTTCCCATCAACAAATGGGAGTAAGGCTTCCCTCTTGGGGTTTTCATGAGACAGCAGTTGAATTAAACGAGCCCATTCTGTAGGGCGCCTGGTCCTCTGGGTGCCTAGGGAACATCAGCCTGTCCACCCCCAGCCACGTTGTTGCACCTGCGCACAAGACTGCCAATGTCAAGGTGTCCCAGGGGGAGACACAGTCAGTCATTCACCCAGGTGAGCACCCTGGGCCCACAACCTGGCTGCTGGACAAAAGAGAAGGGTTTGGTCTCTGGAGCTGCCAGTGGAAAGCCTTAGAGGCTGAAAGGCTCCCCTGTCTGCTTAATGGCCAGAGGCGTTAGCGTCGGGACTCGCCAGCTGGCAGGTTCTCCCTTCTCCTGCCCCAGCTGAGAGCCTGGAGATCCTATCTCCGCCCACCATGCAGGCCTCTCTGGATGTGGTCAGCTGCACCGACCCCTCTTTCACAGACACCCCTGCCATGCCAGCCTTCCCTCCTCCCTCACCCGCCCTCTGGGAAATCGGAGCTGGCCTCAGAGGCAGGCCCTGTGTTCCTGTCCCAGGAAGGTGGGGCGGGAGGGGGACAGGGAACAGGATGGAGACTTCTCAAGGGGCTGCTGGGAGAACGCCTCACTTCCTGGCCTCGTGTTATAAAGAAAGAAAGGAAGCAGAGCAGCGTCCCCTGCTCAGTGGTTTGTCCCCGGCAGGGAGCGGGGGCCTGGACTGTCCTGTGCACCCCCCCTCCCCACCGTCAGCGCCAGGAGCACAAACAAAGGAGGCTGCTGAGGATCAGGAAGTCCGAGGATGGGAAATTCCAGGGCCTCCCGGGGGCGCCACGCTCCTCTTCCATCAGCCCCCGGAACCAGTCCCTGGGTCCACGTCCAGGCAGAGAGGAGACGGAGATGAGACCACGATGTCCCTGCGCCCAGCCCTGGCTGCTGGGAGAGGGGCCTCGGGACATGTTTCACTTTTCTTTGATGTGACAAAATACTGTGTGAGCAGCCACAGACCAGGAGTTAGCAGCGGGCAACACCAGTTACCCATGGAAGGGTCCCTTCCTCAGCAAGAGTCGTCCACTCAGGGGGTGGCACCTTTGCAGCCAGGCCCAGATTCCTCTGTGTGGTTTCCAGCGCCCTCCCTGCCAGGCCCCTCCTTGCTGTCCTTCCCCCAGAGGACCCCATTCTGGCCATTCCTTTGCCCCTGCAGTCTTTCCTATGCCGGCCTGTCCTCTCAGCTCTCAGACTCATTTGCTGTGTGACGAGGAGGTTGCATAGCCTCCCCAGAAGCCATTGCCTCATCTGTAAAATGGGGGTTTTAACAGATGTTCTTGGGAACATCCCGCAGGAGGGTCTGTGTGGCACTCCTTGCGGGGCTCATAGCCGTCATCTGAGTGGGGGAACCTAAGTCCCGTTGGGGTCCCCTCTCCACACAGCTGCCTGGAGCGATCCCAGAGCCCTCCAGGCTGTTCCTCCTCGGAGTGCTAACGCACTCGCCATCAGTCCCGCCCTGCTGAGCACAGGGCCGTGCCTGCGTGCTTCCTCACGCTGTCCCCACCCTGAATGTGCACACATGAGTGCTCCTTGAAGACTTGCTGACCTATATTGATTCGCTTCCCTGCGATAGAGGTTTTTTTCTTCACTTTCTGAGCCGGACCCAGGCCTGTGATCTCTGGTTCCAAATCTGAAGCAGGCTGGCCAGTCCCTAGGCTCCACTGTGCCAGGCCTTCATCAGTCGCTTGTCCCTCAGTCCCTGGCCCTGCCCCCGAAAACTCTCCTCAGCACGCAGAAGCTATGGATGTCTCTGGACCAAGGAGTTCTTCCATACTGTAGGTAGAAACTCATGATAATTTGACCCTTGTGTTCCACCCGGGGGACCAGGGCCACCACCTCAGCTGGAATTTGCGTTGACTGATGAATGCTGCTGGAGCCCAGCCCCGGAGGTCAGCGCTCGGCTTGGCCCGGGGAGCGCCTCTGCATCGCTGGTTATTTTCAAGGCCTGTAAAACTAGGTCTAGTGCTTGGGCTGGTTTCAGTTTTCCTCGGCAAAGTGGTGCTGAAACATTTCTTTGGGTGGTTCCTCTGCCTCTCTCAGCAGTAACCTGGATTGTTTCGGCTGCATGACCCTTACTAGCTCCTAACCCACCAGTGGTCTCAGGTTATTTGTATTGGCTTGGGCGTGGCCACTGTATTTGTTGACCATAACGGTGTCCTGTCCCGTCTCAGCAGAGCCCAAGGAAGCCACTTCTTTGTTTGTGTGTCCACCTTAGCTCATCCCCATCCCTGTGAGCGCCCGACTCCACCAAGCCCCCACTGGCCCTGCCCCTTAGCCCTTTCCTCCTACTAAGCTGATCCTCTCTGAGTAGGGTGCTTACTGCCCCCAGAACTGTGCAGCTCCCTGCTGCGGAAAACCCTGCCTGCCTGTCTCCTTGCTGTGGTGTGGCCGAGCACTGACCTCCCACAGCCAGCTCCCTGGCGCATCCCCTCACCTGGAATGTCTCTCGCCTGCCAAGGTCCTGCCTCCCCAGTAGAACTCACTGCTGGAACTGCAGATGCAAGCATTTCACTGCACGCTGATCTCTGATGGATCTGTGTGTGTGTGCTTGGATGTCCCCACTTCCTCAGACGAGGACATCCCACCCCCTCTTCTTGAGCTCTCCCTGCTCACCTCTGGGCACCGGAAGCAGTTTCTGATCTGTGGACATGCTAGGGTGGGAACAAGCCAAGGAAAACCCCTTCTCTTGCCTCCTAAGAGAGCCATCTCAGCCACTGTGGGTTTCTTCCCTAAACCAAGCTGTACCTGGCTTTTTAAAAGTTACCTTTTTGTAAGTAACAGCATTTCAGATAGGACCTGGGTGACCCTCGGTAAAGGAACACAGTGTCGGGCCTCTGTGGACAACAGAACACAGAGCATCGCCCTGGCACCCGACTAAGCCTTCATTTGAGGCTCTGATCCAGGACCCATAGGATGAGGGAGCCCTTCTCACATACCATTTCATCTAACAACTCTTCACCAGACAACCACGTCTTTGAGGAAATGAAACGGAAACAGCAGAATTTTCCATCTGAAGACCTAAGATCTGAAAACAGGAACCATGGCTCTTTTGAGTGACATTGTCTCAGTGTAGCTACAATGTCTGTCTCAGGTATTGCATCCAACCCCATTGATTTGGAGGAGAGGTCCCAATGTGCCCCTAGGTTGCAGGTCAAGTCTGGGTTGATGGCGGGGCTCAAGGTCACAAAACACATTTAATTTCCCCACAGCATCGAGCATCTGGGCCAAAGGGGCTGATATACACTTGTGTCAGAGAACCCCCCTGCCACAGAACCAAGAGAAGTTCTCTCTTTTTTTTTTTTTTTTTTTTTTTCAAAAAAGAGACGGGTTTGGCCCATTTCAATACAGTCTGAGACATTCTACTAGTGAGAGTTACCTCCTTCTGGAAGAATAAAAATTCTGCACATGACAACCTAGCTTTAAAAAGCAAAACAGAGTTCTACATTTCTACGAAACTTGATAAGAAATGCTATTTGAGCTGCACGGTCACCGGAAGAAGACCACCTCAGACTGCACAGAGCCCGTTCTCTGCAGGCTATTCTGCCAAGTAGGAACTTCCCTGGTGCCCTTTGGGTATTTTCACCTCCCTGTTTGCAGGGGCCTTTCTTCTTTATTGTGGTAAAATATTTATAACATAAAACTTGCCACATGAGTAATTTTTAAGTGTACAGCTCTGTGGTGTGAGTTATATCACTCCGTTGGGCAATCATCACTGCTATCAATTTCCAAAACTTTTACATCACGCCAAACAGACACTGTGGTGCCGTGAAGCAATAACTTCCCACTCCCACCCCGACCCACCCCTGCCCCCAGCACGGCCCTGGGTTATTCCATTCTACTTTCTGTCTCTACGAATGTGCCTACTCTGGATATTCCATCTACGTGGACTCACACAGTATTTGTCCTTTGGCGTCTAGCTCCTTTCTGGCCTGGGCTCTGGTTCTGGAGCAGCAGATTCAGTGAATCCATGCCTTCCTCTACCTTGGCCCCCTTACCCACGTTCCCTCCAGCCCATCTCTCAGGCACAGTGCTGACAGCGCTGATGGTGGAAGGCAGGCTCTGGTCCGTCCAGAAGTCGCTCCCACTTTTCCAAGCACTGCTCAAATCACAGCCCATGAACAGAATGAGGCACCAGGGGAACTCTGGGTCAAAGGCCTGGCACCTTTGGCGGCAGAGGGAGGAGGCAGCCAGAGAACAGATAAGCAAGACTATTCCCCGGGCAGAGCTCGAAGCAGGGTCAAGTGACTAAATGACCTAAGGAGGCCCCGCCTAGTGTGACGGGTCCCAGCAGGTGGCTGCAGGATTTTGAGCTTGGTCAGAGCAGGAGACATCTGAAGGGGAAGCTGGGCTGGGGAGAGAGGTGATGGGCTCCCTTTGAATCATGCTTCCTGTCCTCTTGACATTCCTGTGCCATCGCAGTCCCTCCTATATGGCACCCACAGTGGCACCTAAGGTGCTGGGCAGTGTCCCCTGCAGCAGCCTTTGCAGAAGGCAGCATGGCCAGAGATTTTAAGAATTATCGAGTATTCCTACCCTTTTACCCACGAATTCCCACATCTTGAAATCTGCTCTAAAGAAATGATCAGAAATACAGACCAATATTCATGCACAAAGATGCTCCCTGCAATGTTTATAATAGCCCCCAATAGGAAACAACCTGAGTGTCCAGTCATAAGTGAATGACTTAAGGAAAATAAGATGAAATAGTACAGAGCTGTAAAAATAATATTTGCAAAGCAAAACAAGATTTTTGATGGTGGGGGCAATGCCTATGACAAAATGCTAAGCCAAAAAACATTTTTTTAAGCAGCCTATAGTTCTCTATATGCATTATGATATCAAGTATGTAAAGAAGAGAAATCACAAGGAAAAAATAAACAGAAGCATATGCCAAGCTGCTTGGTGCAATTACGGTTTTTTAAAAATTTTCTTTACATCTTTCCACACTTTGCAAATGCTCTACAAAAAGAACATGCACTACTTTGATCTTCAGGACAAGACAGCAAGAAATGGGAGGAACAGTGCTCCTCTCCATGTGATTATAAAGGAACTAGAATTTAGAGGGTACTGGAGACCTGGCCCAGACCTGTGAGCCACGTGGTACCCAGCGCTGCTGGGGGAGAGGGGGTGGGGGATGGGGTGTTGCAGTGTGGCATGTGAGAGGGCTTAGGACCAGTGTTGGAAACTTAAATGTCTTCAGGAGCCTGGCAAGCATCATAACTGAATGCAAGTGTGCAGAGCAATAGGAAGGAGTGGGGACTGGCAAAATGGAGAGCCCACTCCCCATCTAAAAGGAGCAGCCACCGCTCAGCTGTGGTGACTGTTTGCTGCAGAGGGAATAAGGACCCTCTGCAGCCAGATCTTCCAAGAAGGAAGAAATCCCTAATTTTTTAAATGTGAGCTTTCTTACTATACACCGGCACCTAACTGAAAAATACTTTAAGTGCCATGCAGTCTGCATCCACAGGCCAGATTCCGTGGGTGAAACCCTGGTCAGTGACCTCCAGCCCACTCCCCCATCTTCCTCGGGCTCAGTGTTGATCTCCCCACGTGGGTGCCAGGGTGCGGGGGCCCACAGCACAGGCTGAAAGGGGCTTCCTTTTGTTCTTTCTGCCAGAAAACGAGCCTCCCTCTCCTCTGGTCTCCGGGATCATCGATTACAACATGCCCCTCACCTCCACATACCTGAAGCAGATGAAGCTGCGTGTGATGAATTCCCAAGAGCAGGTAAGGCGTCCGGCCCCCTCCCCCACCCAGAGGCGTCCTGACTTGCCTGGATGTGGTTGATCCTTTCCAAGACGTGGGGCCACAGCCTGTGTAAACACACTGGAAATCAAAGAGGCCCTTATCTGGTTATCTGGACCGTGCAGTCCAGGCTGAGAGGGGAGTGAAAGAATGTGTTCCTAGTTAGAGGGTCCGCTGGGCAGACAACCCTGCCAGGTCTTCAGTGAACTTTCCTTAAGGGCAGGGGTGAGAGAAGGGGTGGGTAAGAGCAGCCGCCCTTGGCTCCTGGGTGGTTCTCTCTCTGCTCTGCCCTTTGTCTGCTAGGTCCTTGGTCTCCTTTCCCCAGGGAGGTTGGGGGTGGGGGGGAGCTGGCCGCCTGCCTGTGGCCTCTGTCACTCTTGGGGCCCAGACTGGCCAGGAGGATGGGCCTTGGAGGGTGGCCCGGGTGAGATAAGGCCCTCGCTCGCCCCCGCCCCCCCACCCCACTGTCCAAGACTCCTCAGCTATGGATTGCCAGGGGCTGTCAGGCACCATGGAAACAGGCTATGAAAAGAAAACCTCTCCTGCCTGCCTCCCCACACAGTCCACCTTCCAGCCCTTTGCAAAGCAAGGAGTCTGACTGTCTTTCAAAGAAGGACTAGGTGAGCGCCGCCCTCTCCCTCTGCCACTGCCCAAAACCAGAGTAATAATTTCTCACCTCCCGCTGCAAATTTTCTCATCTGTTGTGACATATAAACCTACCATATCTTTGAGGCCTGACTAGGGGAATGATTTCTTTCTCCCCCGTTGAAAGTCTGACTTCCAGCCCTGGGTGCATGCCGTCCCGTGTACAGCTGGTCTCCTTGACAACCTGAGCATGTGTACGCCAAGGAGGGCGATGGCTTCGCAGTCAGCTCCAAGGTGATGGAGCAGGACGTGTTCAGGTAGCGTCTGGGGCCGTGGCACCCAGTTTGAGGATTTCAGCTGATTGGCATGAGTTTCTGCTCCCTCCTGAGGAGGAGGTGTGGTGTCTAAAGGGCGAATGCAGTAAGCTTTGCCCTGGCTGGTAGAGCTGTTTGCGACTCTTTGTTTCTCACGTCCTTTCACCCGAGGTTGTCTGTTCTATGATGGTTTCTTCCCTAAGAAACATTACATAATCAAAAATAACATCAATGGGGGAAATGGAGTTGGGGTTTCTAACTCACGACGGCAAGGATGTTTTTGTACAGGGATGCCGGGAACAAGGGTATTGCTCTTGTTATAAAATCTAAATGCCGCTGTGCAGGTTCAGCATGAGATCTCCTCCGACTTTCACTGCAGAGTAACTGATGGCCTTTCTTTTCCTATAACCATCCACACTGTCCTGGGCACCTGGTGTCTCATACATTCTTATCACCAGTCGGTCTGCCGCCACCATAAGTGAAGTTCAGAGGCACTCGAACTGCCAAACAGCCGGGGAGTTCAGCCCCCTGGGTCTTTCCTTCCTACACGATGGCGCTAGACCCAGCTCACCACCAAAACCAAAACCAGTAATGCTCAGTGTAGCCCAGCTGTGATCCCTCGGCAATGGATCCTGTTATGTTTTGTTTGGTTATACAAGTTCTTACTGTCTGCAGGGTGTTACGACTGTTGGTTGGGTGCATTAGCAAGGGTTCAACCATTCAACAAATATTTATGGAGCCCCGCTCCATGAGCCACGCTCTGGGATGAGCAAAGACAGCACCATTCCTAGCTCTTCTTATGATCTAGGGGGACACAGATGCTAATGAAAAAATCACACACAAATGCCGAGCTCATAGAAGGTAGTGGTAAATGATTGTGCATCACGGTGTAGCTGTGGCAAGTGCCAGGCAGGACACCTGGTGCTGTGAGTATTCAGATGGGCATGGGGTGAGGGTGGACCGAGGCAGGGATCAGGAAGGTTTGCCTTAGAAGAGGATGCTTGAGCTGAGATCAAGATCTAAAGGGAAGAGAGCACCAGGCTGAGGAACAGTTTGTGCAAAGGCCCTGTGGCTCCAGGCAGGACAGTGCTGGCAAGAATGTGAGAGGCTGGTGTGGCTGGTGCAGGGAACGGGAGGAGTTCTATAGCTGAAGAAAACGGGGAAAGCACAGAGTTGGGCACATAAGCACTTGATGGGTATCTGACTGAACTGAAGTTCATGAAACGAGATGAATAAGTTGCCCTTGTGAAATTCAGGCTGCTCCCAAAGAAAGGGAGGATGGTAAGAAGGTGTCTGTCCCCAGGGTGATGCCAGAGTCCAGTCGGGCCCGGGGCTGGGGCTGAGATTAGGGTGGCCTCAGTGAACAGTGGAGTTGACTGTGTCTTCTTGGCCTCCATTCCTCGTTTCCCAGATGGAGGCCCTCTGAAAGTTCCTGGCTTTCTCCAGTGTGCTGTAGGAGATGAAAGGTGCAGACACTTGGCGGGAGAAGCAGCGTCCCAGCCCGTGCCTAGGGCCTTTCACGTGTCCGCCTCCAGCGCTCCACTCACAGCAGTGAGCTCTGCAGGCCTCAGCCTCTCAGCCAGCTCCATTATCCCTGCTCAGGCGATATCCCAGGCACATGGCAAAACAAGAAACCACATTGCTCACCAGATAAATAATCTGCAGCAGCAAGGAAGGGCCAAGGACCCAGAAGTCTTTGATTCTTCAGCTTGAGTTGTAACTAAAAATACATAAACTTGAATTGGTAATTTCTTCCTGGAGTGCAGCCAGAGCAGGGCTCCCCTTGGGGTGGGCAAATGGCCCCCTGTCCAAATGCCACCATGGGACTGGCTCTGCTGCTGTCAAACCCTACGTCCCAGCACAAGGCTCTGAAAGTGGTTTCACTCCTCGCAGCACCACTCTGACCCTGAAATGCCAACAGAGGACACCTGCCGTGTTTTGCAAATCACTTGTGTAGGCTACACAGAAAATAAACTCAATTCTAAAGTAACTGGAGCTGGGATAAATGATAGTTTAGTAGTGCTGAACAAAGCTCTATGTCTAAAAACTCTGGGTGAGAAAAAAATCTAAGAATTCATTTTTTTCTAGCATTAGATGTCCAGGGGACAAATAGTAAGGCGAGTAGAACATTCTCCTCTCACTTTAATTTGAGCAGACAACAAACAGGTGGTGGGGTTTGCTTGTGAACTGGGCAGAATCATGTTCCCTTTTGTCCAGTTGTGTCAGATTACTGTGCTGAGAAATGGATCTTTCTCTGCAGAGGATATAGGTGATATGAAAATCCGATAACCATATTCACACAAAGGAAAAAGATTCTTCTTGAGATCTGACCCAATGCAGCAAATATTTAAGGTGTCCTCAGCATGCAAGGCATTTAGGGGTCAGACTGCACCCTCCCAGGATCTCCATTCTAAGACACAGACCACCCTCCCCCCAGGAGCTGTCCTTGCGGTGGCCACATTGAGCTGATAGTGGGAGAGAGTAGCCTGATAAAATTGGGGTTTTTTTTCCCCTTACTTGGGAAAACAGTCATAAAGATATAAAACTGAAATCACATTTCATTGTACTGGTGATGAATTCATTTTTCTTCTAGGGGTCAGGGTGAGAAGATTTCATGAGATGTGTCTATTGTCTTGGAGAATGTTCCGTAGCATTCTCTGATAAGATGGGGTCCCAGGGAGGGGTGCAGGCTGTGTTCATAGGGCCAGAGGCAGTTAGCCAGGGCCATTCCCAGCCGCTGGGCTTTCAAATCTCCTTTCGGGGCTGAGTGCGAGATGCACCAAGAGGAGTGCTGGTCTCTTCCTCCCCTGGCCACCGGTTTTGTTTTCTGTTTCATTTGATGTTCTTTCATACTTTTAAAAAAATTACATGACTAACACATGGCCTCAGGAGCCAAAAAGCAAATGCACAGTGACAAAAATCACCATCATCCCAGCACTCTGATCACTGTGAATATTTTGGTGTCCACCGTTGCAGACTATTGAGTAGAAAGAGAATTATTCTGTACGGACCATTTTACACCTGCTTTGCTCTTCCGGTGCTGATTTCCCGTATTATTCAGCCCCTTTTCCCTCTAGGCCTTGACATTTCCACCTACGAGATAAGCTGGTTGTATAGTTTTTCTGTCATTTACTCAGTCCTCACCCGTATCCATCCATCCATCCATCCATCTGTCCATCCTGCACCTGAGCCGGCAGGGTTCCAGGTGCTAAGGAGACAGTGGTGAACAGAGCTGACTGTTCAGGGTCTCTGCCCTGCCAGCTCTCACAGTTCAGTGACAGAGACAAGGAAAACGGAAATCAGCACTCTGGGGTCTGTAGGAAGAGCTTAGAGGAGGAACAGAGGAGGGACAGGGGAGCGAGCAGGGTGGGTGCTTTTTCAGGCAGGTGGGTTATTAATCAGGCACCTGTTCTGTGTCCAGTACTTTACACACTTTACCCCTCGTCCTCACAGCTCAGCAGGGTCACGCTGTTATCCTCATCTGGAAGGTTCCATAGCTGAGGCTCAAAGAGGTCGCAGACTTGCTCAAGGTCACACAACCACTAACATGAATTGAAACTCAGATCTCTTCCATTCAGACCTGTGCACAAGCCCTACCTCTCCCCACACTTCCTGGATGAGGACCTGCTCGTTAGAATCTGAGGCAGTACTGAGTGCTGGATCACCGGCAGGGTAGTGGAGAGAAAACGTCCTCGGCAGAGAAGCTGGCAGAGCAGGCAGAGAGCTTTGTTTGGCTTGGGAACTGGGAACCGCCTTACATATACGATGCTCACGGAAATACAGGGAAGAAGGATTTGTTAGGGGGCCAGGGTCGGGTGGGGTCGCCCCCTACCTTGTGAATGCTCAGTTATCTGCAGGGATACGTGTATAATTTGATATCCACATTATGGGTGACGTTATCCTGATCTTTCCTGAGATCGCAGTGTTTGAACCAAGACCCCGTTGTAGAAATCAGAAATCAGATCCAGATCCGAAGAAGAGAGAGAAGAGAGACAAATCATCCATATTCCTTCCCCCGACACATACTTTCATTTTATACAAGCAGAGACTGGGACCCCCGGGAGGTTCAGCAACTTTCCCAGGGCAACCCCTGGCTCGGCTCTTTTCTGGTTCCCACCGCCCTCCTCACCCTGCCCCCACTCCTTGCTCTGTCCAGAGCAGGGAAGGCTGTCAATCAGAACCTTCCTCCCCTCCACTCTCTCCAGTTCTCGGAGCAGCGCTAATGTCCCACTAATGGTTTTAATGGTTCTCCCAGCAGCCTGTGAAACAGTGCGCTGCTCCATTGTTTAAACCCGCATGATGGAGGCTCTTATTTGCCTCCATTAACCTGTGCCTCCCTCTCCTCTGCTGCTTTCTCCTGGCCCAGAGTTTTCCTGGGTCCTGGAGGTTGGGGGATGGGGGGGCAGGTCTCCCCTCCCCCTACACACGCGAGGCCTGCAGGGTAGCCCCTGCCCAGAGCTCTGGGGTCTCCAGAGCCCTGGCCCTCTTGCTCCTCTCAGCGGGCCAGGGTGGAGCAGCACTGTTCTCAGCCAGGATTCTAGCCCATCCACTGCAGACCCTGGGGTCAGGCTGACAGTACCAGTTCTAGTACCTCCCAGCTGTGTGACTTTGGGCAGATTGCTTCACCTCTCTGTGCTTCTTTTTCCTCATGTTACTTGAGAGTAATAACAATACACCTACCTCACAGTGTTATTCCAAGAGTTCAATGACACAAAGCAGGCTTCGTGCTTAGCACAGTGCTGGGCACCTTAGAAGCATGGAAGAAATCTCAGTGACCTCTGCTACTATTGATGGTAATGTTATTATGCAACTTCGGTTTATCAGACACAGTGACTGACCTTGTCAGAGAGACCAGGGCCACCAAGATGAATAAGACAGCGTAGTTGCTTTCAAGGAACTCTTCGTAGTAGAAGGGACAAGATAACAGTTGTGGAACTGTCACCCAGCACAGACAACAGAAACAAGGAGAGACCAGGAAGCTGCCAGGCAGTTCAGGGGACACTCACTTATTTTAAAATGAGATTTGGACCAGCAAAGAATACCCGGGTGAGGGCAGCTGAGGGGTAACAGCTCCAGGAGGACCTGGGCTGGGGAAGGCCAGGGTCAGTTTGGGGAAAGGAGGAGAAGGAAGGAAAAAGAAGCGGCAGAGGGGCCTCAGAGCACGTGCCTCTCTTGGAAGTGAGGCCAGCAGAGAGCCCTTTCCTCAGTCGGCCCCGGGGAGCCAGGCGAGCACTTGGGCAGGAAGCGAGCACATTCCAAGTGCGGAAGTTTCTCAGGCTCCAGCTCCCTTATTGGAGAAGGAAACAAGCCCACTCCACAGTTACTTTTCTTTTAATTGTGGTAAAATATATGTGACATAAAAATCACCATTTTAGCCATTTTTTTCCATTTTTAAATTGAGGTCAGTTTACAACATTGTGTCAGTTTCTGGTGTACAGCATAATGTTTCAGTTATACATATACGTACACATATTCCTTTTCATATTCTTTTTCAGTATAGGTTACCATAAGATATTGAATATAGTCCCCTGTGCTATACAGTGGAAATGTGTTGTTTATCCAGTTCTGTGAGGATTTCCTTGTATTTCCAATTGTAAGAGATATTCTGCAAAGATTAGTAGGTATTCTGTGAGAACTGTTCCATACATTTGCTGTATTCGTGGGAGAGGATGAACAATGCATCCTTCTACTCTGCCATCTTGACAATCTCTCCCTAACTGTACAGTTCAGTGGCATTAAGTACACTCACAGTGCTGTGCTATCATTACCACTGTCTACTTCCAAAATTTCTTCATCATCCTAAACAGAAATTCTGTAACCATTAGGCAATAATTCCCTATTCTCTCCACCCCCAGTCCCTGGTAACCACTGTTTTACTTTATGTCTCTATAAATTTGACTGTCTAGGTCCCTCATATAAGGGGAATCACATAATATTTGTCCTCTTTGTCTGGCTTATTTCATTTAGCATGTTTCCCAAGGTTCATCTGTGTTGTAGCATGTGTCAAAACTTCATTCCTTTTTATGGCTGGATAATATTCCATTGTATGGATAGACCACATTTTGTTTATCCCTTCATCCATTCATGGACATATGAGTGGCTAGCTACATTCACTTTGTAATCTTTTGGACCAGATTGTGGGACAGGGAAAGATTAAAACAGGGATCTGCTCCTTCTCTTTCTGAGTCTTACCCCTTTTTGTGGCTTTATTTTCTCACTGACATTCTCAACCTCCTTCTTGCTCAGAAGGACCCCAAGAAAATGGGCAGACCCAAAGAAGAAGCACAGTTTATGGGTTACAGTGAGAGCCTGTCACTTACTTAACAGTCCCTAACTCACAGGACTTTTACCTGTGGGGAACCTGTGAGTGCTGACTCTGACCTCCAGATTTAAGCGCTTGATAGCAATGCAGCCCAGGTGAGGTGTGAGCTCAGGGGAGAAATAGCAGAATGGGAACTTTGCCACGTCCACAGCTGTGGCTCACCATGTTGTATAACCTTTAATGTTTTCTTAAGGAAGGAGAGGTTTGGGTGTGTTTCTTGAAAATTAAGCAATAATCTTCATGGAATCGAAATAGAACATATAACTTCTAAGCCACTAGAGAAAAGTAAAAGAAACAAAGAAAACTTGATCAGTCCAGCAGGAGTAATTAAATGAGGGCATAAAAGAAGAAACAACCAAAAAGAGATATAATAAATAGAAAACACAGGTAACCTAACAGGAACAAGATCAAACCCCAGTAAATCATAATAAATGTAAATTGGTTAAATTCCACTACAAAGAGTCAAAAAGGCTCAGATGAGGCCTTTTTGATGGTAAAATCCATTTGATATTTACAAAACACTTTTTAAAAGACACAAAAATGAAGATGAAAACATAAGAAAAAAAAGATATTGCTATTAATGTCAAACAAATTCAAGGCAAACATACTCCAGGCAAAAAAAGCATTACATAGGCAAAGTGAGATATTTTATGTTAATCAAAGTCACCGTCTCCCAGTAAGATTTCAGAGCCTGTTGACCTCAGAGGCCTGCCTCCGAGGGGAGGTTGAGGAGGGCAGCAGGTCCCATGGACACAAAGAGTACCTTGAGCTTCATTGTGAGAGGCAGCATCTTTCTTTCTCAGCCCTCAGCATCTTCCCCATAGTCAGTCTCTTCACCTTTGCAATTTTTGTTACTTTCTATAACCACCTCTCTAGACCAGTATCTTTATACTTTGGGCATCAGTGTCTGCTCTCTGGAAATGTGCATGGAAGCAAGATGAGGGATGGACCCTGTGGAACTTGGGAGAAAGTGGGGTCTGCTGCCTTAGCTGCCTGGATTTTAGTCCCTCTCTTCCTCTCCCCACTGGGCCCACCCACCAAGGTATGATGGGTCCACTTTCTCAATTCCCAGCTTCCTCCCCTTCTTCCCAACTCCTGGCCTTCCTGGTCCACTTCTGGCTTTCTTCTCTTGCTCTATTTCTTGCCCCTCCTCCTCTCAGACATCCCCAACAGTCCTCTGGGATCAGCCGGCCTGTTACTTCTATGCAGCTGAGACAAGGAGGCCTAGCTTGCCTCCAGAAGAGCTCAAGAAGGGTCTGAAATGCCACTGGCCCCATTTTCAAGATCTGAGAATCCTTAGCACAAACCTTTTCTCATCTCAGTAAATCCCTGGCACTGCCGAAGGTTTGTACTGCAGCAAGAAAAACAAAAAGCCACTGAAATACTGACCTTGACCAAGGCTGATGTTTGGATTTCTCCCAGCAACGAATGATCCTTGGAACATTTCTGCTGTGAGATGTGCAGATGGGGTAGCAGCTCTCAGGTTCTACCCGGTGCCCTTCAGGCCCTCCCCCATAACCCCAGAGCAGCTAACCCTCAGAAACAGCTTCTCAAGCAGCCCTTTATCTTTTTTGTTTATTTGTATGCATTTTTATTTTTATCGATAAAATACATATTTTACAAATCGTACAGAAAAACAGCAGATCCTTCCCCAGCCTCCCCACTTCAATTTCTACCCTTCAGAGACGGTGTCTTTTCTTTCTTATATTTTAGCTATCTCTTCTGGAATTTATCTCCTATTTCTAAATAACATATGATCACACTGCTAGTTCTTGATTTTTCAATTTGGGCTATTTTGGTGGTTGTTTAATTCCTTGCTGTAAGAGATAAGTATTTACACTATTACACCCTCTCATAAACACAGGTATTATTTCTCCTTCCTCCATCCCTCAGTATTATCTATACCTCCCTATTTAGATAAATTATTATATTTATATTATTATGACTATGTAGGTTATTCATAGCTGAGCCAACTAGCCCACTGTGGTTACATTTTCTTTCTTTTGATTCCCCAGAGTTAGTCATTGCCTTTTTCTCCCCAATCTTAGCTCTCTCTCTCTTTTTTTTTTTTTTAATTTTATTGAGTTATAGTCAGTTTACAATGTTGTGTCAATTTCTGGTAGCCCTCTATCTTTTGATCTTGCTTATGGAGTATGTGTTTTGTCATTTTTATTTTTATGTACTCAAATTTATCATTTTTTTTTCTTTAATAGCTTCTGTATTTGAATCTGTAAAAGGCTAACTCTACTCTGCCTCCCTGTTCTCTTTTAGTATTTTCATTTTTTAATAGACAATTTTTTAGAATAGTTTTAGATTTACAGAAAAATTGAGAAGATAGTATAGAATTCCCACATTACTCTCCCCCACTACATGCAGTTTACCCCTATTGCTAATAGCTTACATTAGTATGATACCTTTGTTACAATTAAGGAACCAATATGGATACATTATTGTTAACTAAAGGTTATAGTTTACTTAGATTTCCTTAGTTTAATGTCCTTTTCCTGTCTCACAATCCTATCTGAGATACAATATTACATTCACTTGTCACATCTCCTCAGGCTTCTCTTGGCTATGACAGTTTCCTAGCCTTTCCTTGGTTTTAATGACCTTGACAGTTTTAAAGCATACTGGTCAGGTATTTTGTAGAATTTTGGCATTTGCCTGATGTTTCTTCTCAGTATGAAACTGGGGTTATGGGTTTTTAGGAGGAAGACCACAGACACCGAGAGCCACTGTCACCACATCATATTACAGGTACATACTGTCACCATTATTCAGGACTGTTGGTGTTGCCTTGGTGTCAGGTCTCATCAGTGTAAAGTTGTTCTTTTACCCTCTCTATACCGTGCACTTCGGAGAGAAGTCAACAGGTGCAGCCACGCCTGAGGAGTGGGGGTTATAATTTCTCTCCTTGAGGATGAAGAAGCTACATACATTATTCGAAATTCTTTCACATGGGATATTTGTCTCTCCTTCCTCATTTTTAAATTTATTCAATCATTTATTTATACAGCTATTTATTTCATACTTTGGGTTGTAATTGTAATTCAATACTGTTTTATCTATTTTGATGCTCAAAGTTATTTCAGTTTTGGTCACAGGGAGATCTTTCGACATATCCCCACCGATTTTTTTTGGGGGGGGGTGTTTTTTGTAGGACTTCGTTTTGTTTTAGTGTTTCTTTACTTTCTGGCACTACAAGGTCCTCCAGGCTCATCTTATATATTTTCGGCCCCAATCCTAGAATCAGCCATAACTCTAAGGAGCTCTGACTCCTTTTATTGTAAAATCATATTGAAAACCAAGATCTGGGTACTCAGTGTGCTTATTGGTACTGGAGTATACTTTCTTTTAGACGCACTCAGCTGATAGAGCAAAAAAAAATACATGTTTTCATTTTTCGTATTTAATCTTCAATCCATTTGGGATTTATCCTGGTATATTCGGAGATAGAGATCCTGCTTTACCCCTCTGTGTCAACATGATTTGTTAAAGGATCTGTTTTCTTCCCATTGATTTGAGATGCCATCTTTATAATTTGCTGAATTTCCATCTGAAACAGAATCTACTTCTATTCAGTCCATTGGTTTCTTTGTCTATTCACGTACCAGCTCCACACTGTTTTAAGTATTGAGACTAAGATGTCTTAATAACTCGTATGTCTAATGACTAAGATGCCTTACTGTCTAGCAGGAATGGTTCCCCTCCTTGTTGTCCTTCTTTTTAAAAGTTCTCTTGGCTTGAAAAAAAAAAAAAGTTATTTGAAAAAAATGTTTAATGCCTAAAAAATTTTGTACCCCCTTCTTGGTGAGGGAGACATGCAGGAGGCACCGTTGATCAGACCACATAAACATTAAGCTGAGACACTTTGACCGCAGGTTTCTGTTCACCCCCAAAACAGAGTGACTGTGAGCCAGGAGCATCATGGTCCCGTGTTGGAATCTGGGGGCTATAAATACTGACAACCCAGTGTGCCCACCCTCCTAAAGATGGTGTCAAGCAAAAATAGGGCATTTCCAAACTTGAGAAGGAAAGTTTTCTGGGAATCCTCTTTTCTGAGAGGACAAAAAGGGGAGTGAGAAGCCCCATTGTCGAACATCTTTGTTACAGGGCATTATTTTAGGGATCAGTATATATCATTGAGAATCCTTGGGGGCTTTCAAGAAACTTGCTGCAGTTTACAAACACTCAAAGAAAATGAGCCTGATGGCTGTTTTGCCAGAACAGCCTGGGTTCAGAGACGTCTCCGTCTCTCTTCTTTCCGCCTGCTTCCCTGAAGCTGTGTGGGAAAAAAGCAGAAAACAACCAACATCCTGTCTCCAAAGCCAGTGGCCTGATGGAGTTGGTAGATACCCCGAACCTAAACAGCTCATTGTCCCCATCAGCTCCTAAAGTCTCAGTCCCCTTCCAGGCTGCCAGATCCACCCCCACGCATGTGAGGATGCTGATGTGGCCTTTCGACTTCATTATCCGGGGAAAAATTAAATGCATGCAGTGCCCATAATTTACTGGTGCAGGCAGGAGAGCTGCCTGGTGCCCAGAGCAGGATCCTGCATGCAGAGCTGGCCTGGGGAGGCTTTATCTATGTCAAGGGGAAAGGCGGGGCAAGGTCAGGAGCTGCTACCTGGGCCTTCTTAAATGGGGGGCAGCTCTGTCTTCTCGGTGCTGTGACTGTGAACCGCCCCTCCAGGCACCCTGGGTGGCTGACTCCCTGATCCGTCTCTAAGAACAGGAGAGACCCAGCAGGAAAGAAGGCGTCTCTCTCCCGGGTTGGGCAGGAAGGAGCAGCTCAAAACATGCAGATGGTCACTGAACCGATGGCTGACCTTGTGACCCCCGACTCTGGGTCCGGCGTGAGACCCAGATGGGCCTTCTTGTCTCGTGGCCAAGTCCTGTTGTGTGCTGTTATTTCTAACAGCGCCTCTCCTGCTCCAGTTCTCGGAGGCTCTCATCTCGAGCTGGGGGGATATCTTGGGCGGGCGCTTTCTCCAGCCCTTCCTATCTTTTGTCCCATTTTTTTGAGGACAAGACCCCTGGTGGCTTTGTGGAGCCTTCGGCTTCAGGCACCGCAGTGCAGGCCGCTGGGCTCTGGCAGCCAAGCAGTGAGCATCATGGCTTTTATGCAGCTTCTAGACCCCCCAACCCTGCGAGCCTGATGGCTCCTTCTCAGGTGGAGCCCAGATAGGTCTCGGCCCCCAGCAAAGAGCTGCTCCAGGAGACCAGACCCCACTCAGGTGGGTGGGTAGGCCAGGGCTTTGTAACCAGACCTGGAAAAGGCAGGAGGGCTTCAGATGCTTCAGCAGCTGATGTCTGGAGATCAATTAGAGATAATGGCTCTGGGTGGACTCGAAGAACTATGGCCAAGATTTTTCCTGGTTGTGATTGTGTTTACTTCATTAACGGGCCCCCTTTTTTTTTTTTCCTGAGGGTGGCCCCACACAGTGTCACACTGTGAGTTTGTGCCTGCGGCTTCACTTAGCTTACAGGGTGACCGGGCATCGACCCCCGCTGGGCTGGGAGCTCCCCTGCCTCCACTCAGATGAAGGAGACAGAGGCCCACGGCTTCTGCTCACAGCCCTCCAGACCCCTTGCCCTCCCTGCGACCCTGTGTTTGTATAATTTTTCAAAAAACTCCTCCTCCATTCATTCAAAAATCATTTAAATACCTCCGATGTCCCAGACCCTGTTCTGAACACAGGATACAGCAGTGAATGAGACAGACAAGGAGCCCACTCTCAAGGAGCTCACAGGCTGTAGAGATGACAAATCAACAAGGAAAAAAAAATACTCAAAAGTGAGAAGTTTGGGGCAGAGTATTAAAATAGGATCTGTTGATAGACTGTGCCTCTCGGTGAGAAGGCCTCTCTAAAAAGATGGCATCCGAGCCCAGACCTGAATGATAAGAAGTGGCTGGCCCTGTGGGAGAAAGTCTTTCCAGGTGGAGCCGACAGCCAGTGCAAAGGCCCTGGGGTAAGAATAGCAAGGCGGAGCTAGAACAGGGGGGCAAGGGACATGTGCTTGGGATAAGCCTGAGCAGCCTGCAGAAGACAGTGCCCCCTGGCCCGCCTGCTGTTACACATCGTCGTGTGCAATGTGGAGCTTCAGAGCCCACCTTCCTCGGCCAGAGGGGCAGGGGCTTAACTGGGGGTGACAGCAGGTGGAGAAGAGCCCCCGAGAGAGCCCAGCAACTCCAACTCTAGGCGTGGCCCTGCCCCGCACCAGCTGTCTCACTTTCACTTCTCCACGCTGCAGCTGCCCTGTTACTGGAACAGCAGGTTTGGGTCAGACTTCAGTGGTTTTCAAAGTTTGCTTTTTGACAGAGGAACCCCTTTCTTCAAGGAAACTCTTCTGGTGAGGAAGTCAGTATGTCAGGGGTCAGCAGTAGGCAGGCATGTCGCTGGCAAAGCTGGTTAAGAGACCCAGAGGTCTGCTCACCTGCCCCTCCTCCCTGCAGCCAGCCCCCCTCCAGCCTTCAGCAGGGAACAGCAGGGCCTGGCTAGCCCTGAGCTTTGGGCTGGGTGCTAAGGACAGGTGGGGACAGGGGCTCAGCCCAGCGTGACCACAGGCAGCCCGGCCTCAGGCTGGCCACTCCTCTCTCTCCTGCAGCTTCCTCCTCAGTAGAAGTGAGTAACAGAGCCCATGCTTGCCTGCCCCATGGTCATTTTAAGGCCATTGGATGTTTGGAATGGCTCAAAGTGCCTCAAGAAAAAAACAGGATCAAAACAAAAGATCCTCTTTAACTGGAACACTACCGCAGCTCAGGAAGTGCTCGGGCACACCTGTGCGGAGCCTGGTCCCTTCCCCGCAGAGTGCCCCATGTACCGCAGTGGCCAAGCAGGGGCCCTGACACGGCCCCCTCCTCAGTCTCTTTAAGGAGTCAACTCTCTAGAGAAAAGGCCACAGGGGTGTGGGGGGCCTTGCTGTCCCATCCATCCACAAATAGGAGCCCTGAGAATTGGCCAGAGATGCTTTTGACTACAGGTCCAAAAACCCAGCTGGCTGTATAGCAAAACATGAAAGTTTTTTTACACCTGAAACAGGAAGAATGCAGGAGCCACTGCTGGTCAGCTGACGTTGGCCATGTTGGGTTGGTGACTCTGTGATGTTGTTGACTTTTCCTCATGCTTGCAAGTTGGCTGCAATTGCTCCAGCCATCTTGTCCACATTCAAGGTGAGAGGAAGATGGGAATGGGGTGGTATAAGCCTAGTTCAGCAGTGCAAAAGCTTTCCCAGAGAGTTGCCAATAGACTTTTGTGGACATCTCATTGGAAAGGGTCACGTGGCTACCCTAAGATGCAAGAGGGGCTGGGAAAGAAAGAATTTTGTTTCTCATCCTCTGTAGTTGAGAGAGGGAAGAGAGAAATGTTGAGTTTGGGTATCAGGTAAATTAGTCCACAGTATCTGCCATGGCCTGGGTGCCATCAACTGAGCTTGACAATGCCTTTGGGCGTTAAGTTGCCGAAGGCTTAGTCAGGAAGGAAACAGAGGGGAAGCAGGGCAGAAGGAGAAGAGAGGAGGGGGAGGTGAGGAGGAGAACAGGAAGGGTTGTTTGAGGCCCTGTGTGTGCCGGGTCCTCACAGAAAACATGGGGAACTGAGGCTCGGTAGCAGAGAGCTCGGGTAACCCATCCAAAGTCATGGAGTGCGTGAGAGGGAGAGCCCTGTTCCCTCCCACATTAATGCTGTGATTTCCCAAGGGAAGGGGAGGGGAGAGGGAAAGGAAAAAGAAAATGACCGTGAGGGTGGGGCTAGGCCAAGGTCCCCAGCAGCCCCTGCACCAGCAGCTTCCTGGGCACAGCCCGGGTCAGCAGCCCAGGTCAGGCCCCGGCACATTGTAGGGGCTCAGTAATTGTTTGTTGACTGATGTCTGTATCATTAATTACTTATTTTTCACATCTTCATCATCAACATTAACGATAAGTAAGATCTGGGCAGGTGTTCTATGCCAGGCGCCAGTCCAGCCCCCTGCAGGCATTCCTGCGTTTAAACTCCTGTGATTGTGCCCCCATTTCAGAGATGAGAAAACTGACCCCAAAACTGACTTCACCCCAGACTTCACTTGCTCTGGTGGGTTCCTCTGTTCAGCTGGCAGTCGGTGAAGCACAGCACTGAGCCCACCACCCACTCTGGAGACCAGCGCACCTGCTCCAAACACCAGCACAGCCACTAGCTTTTAGCTCTGACACTGTGGGTGTGTCCCCTGATCTCTGAGCTATTGGGTGACTGGATGTGTCATTTAATCTTCCTCCCAGAGCCTCTACTCTTTATGTGCAGATTGGCAGTTCACATCAACCTTGTTATTTGACTATTTGAATAAAGTAACATACACTGCCACTCAGCTCCGGTGCCCGTGTAGAACGGGTGGCAGGAATTGATTACACCGGGCTCTCAGCTGCTCGGCCATGGTCACTGGCCTCAGCCTTCTTTCCCTTTTCCCAACTTTTATGGAAGTGTAACATGCATACAGAAAAGAGCACATGTCATTGAGTGGACAGCTCGGTAAATTTTTACAAACTGAATCCACCTCCTGTGACCAATTCTCACATTGAGAGACAGAACACTGTCAGCCCCCCAAAGACCCATTGTGCTCCCTTATGGTCACTGACCCCAGAAAGGGCGACCACTATCTGGACCTCTAATAACAAAGATTGCTTTTGCCTGTTATAGAACTTTACATAAACAGCATCCTACAGCATGTGCTCTTTGACCACAAGCATGAGGGTGAGCATCCTCGTGTTGGGACCTGCACCACTAGTTTGTTCCTTCCCACTGCTGAGCAGTATTCCACAGTGTAGATGGACCACGATCATCCATTCTACAAACTACACTTGGGTAGTTTCCAGGCCAGGGCTCCTGTGAATCGTGCTGCAGTGACCATTCTGGTGTCTGTGTTCTTTAGGGACTCTCCATAGTTCTTTCTGTCATGTGCACACCTAGGAGTGGAAGTGCCCGGTTGGGGCTGGCCTCAGCTTTTTGGCTGAGCCTCTCCAAAGGTGTTGGAAAGAAGGAAGAGAGAGCAAGCAGGTGCATTCTCTGGGGAGTTACAAAATGCGGCCCACATTGAGGTTGGTGTGCTTAATTCAGAGCTCTGTTGTGGACCTTAGGGCTGTGCTGGGCAGTAGACAGGACAGGGTCCTGAGTGATGCAGTGGAGAGTCCCTGCTGTGTGCAGGATGCTGCCGAGGACTCTGCTACCTAAGAGCCTGTCCCAGCCACGGAGAGCTCACGGTCCAATTGGGGCAATGATGCATAACGCAGGACATGGGGAGTACCACAAGTGCATTAAGTGATGTAAGACTGACAGAGAGCTGCCCCTAGAGCCAGCTGGGTGATCTGTGTGTTCAGAGGGGCCTAGATCTGGCAGGGGTGGAGGATGTCTTTGTTGATGGCCCAAAGCATCTTTCTACCTAATGAACACCCTGCATCCTTCAATGCCCAACTTAAATGCCACCTCCTCAGTGGAGCCCTCCAGGATGTACTATGTCCTTCTCACATACTAGGCACTTCCTTCCTAGCAGTTCCCACGAATGTCAAGTACAAATTGAATATACATACCTGTGACCAGAAACTATGGTCATTAGTTTAATCTCTCTCTTCTGCTGGCCTGCAGGCTCTGAGTGGGTAGACCTGTATCTGTGTTGTTCACTGCTGTGTCAGCCATACTCATCATGGTGCATGGCATGTGGTAGGGGGGCTCTATTTATGGGAAAAAACGTGTCTGGAAGCATGGCTGATCAAAGGCATGGAGGGGGTCACACGTGGGTTATTGAAGGACAGAAGATGGTTAGTCTGTTGGAAGCAGAGTTCACAGTTTGAAACAGAAGGCTGGAAGGCCAGCAGGCCTGTGGAAGTCCTCCAACACCAGCCCAGATTCAGCCAGCTAGCCCAGAGTAGGAGAGTGACATGAGCAGAGATAGTAACTGATGATATTTTAAAGCAACACATTTCTGAAAAGGCAATTGATGAAACTGTAATTTTTTCCTTTTGTTGTGGTTAGGAAAGTGTATTTCAACAAGTCAAACTCTTAGTTATACGCATCATGGGAAATTTATCTAAACAGAGAAGGAATGAGGAAACGGTATTGGGCGGTGTCTCCTAGATTTCAACAAAGGTGTCAAATTGACTGTGAGGTTGCAGCCAGCTGTGCAGGAATCAGCCAATGTGAAGACTAAATGGATAAGCTGAGTTACTACCCAACCCACAGAGCAGGTATTTCAAATTCAGGCATGTGTGAAGCCCTGGTGCAGCCATCCACGCTACTCTTCCTGCCGGGATGCCCTGTGCATTGGCCACCTGTCCCATTGCTCCTGCCTCCTTTGGTTCAGAGGAGATGTCACCTCTTCCAGGAACCACCCCACCAACAGCCCCTCAGTCAGAAACACCCCCTGACCTTTGCCATAATTATGCTGCATCCAGAGCCCTCTCTGCTGTGGCAAGCCTTTAATTGTCTTTATTATGCTGGGGGCAGAGAGTTCATGGTGGGTAGAGGTGAGTGCTGGCCCTACCTGGTATTAAAATATATATCCTAGAGCTATACTATCGAGACAGAAATAAATAGATCAATAGGCCAGAATAGACAATTCCCAAAATAATGGGAAATTAGTATAAAGATGGCACTTCCAGTCAGTGGATAAAAGTGAGTTATTTAAAAGAGGGTATTGGTCTTGGGGAGTGATGGAAATGTTAGCTCTCTTGGTTGTGGTATTGGTTTCATGGGTGTACACATCTATCAAAATTCATCAAATTGTACATCTGAAATATGTGTAGTTTGCTGTGTAGGAACCATACCACAATAAAGGTGTTAAAAAATAAAAATGAGAAATTAAAAAATAAAAGAGGGTATTGGGATAACTGCAATAGCCATTAAAAAACAAAATATGCTAGATCTTCACCTCACTTCTTACGTGGTGATAAATTACAGATAGAATAAAGATATAACCATAATGAAGCTACAAATGCTCTAGAAGAAAATGTGGATGAATTACTTTCATTAATTTTAGAGTGCAAAAAATTTTAGAGTGCAAATTTTAGAGTGCAAAAAAATTTTAGAGTGCAAAAAAAACTTTGTTTTGACCTGAAAGCCTAAAGCCCTAAAGGAAAAAAAAAAAAAATGAATGGGATTATAAACTGACTATACTTCAATTTAAAAAAAAAAAAAGGAATGGGATGATATAAAAATGTAAAATTTTCATATGGCAGAAAAATCCCATCATAAAGTAAGAAGACAACAAAAGGAAAACATTTGCAAAATTTATGAAAAAGATTAATTTCCTTCCTTTCTAAAGAGTGCTTACCAAAAAAAAAAAAAAAAAAAAGACCACCAACCTAAGTAGATACAAGGGCAAAGAATATGAACAGATTGCTTAAAAAAAAAAAAAAAAAAAACCCACACATGACTCATATAAATATATGCTCACATGAGGATGGCAAAGGAAGAGACACCATTTTCCACTTCTCAGATCAGCAGAGAGAGAAGAGGTTGCTGATGCTGAGTGCTGACAAGTGTGTAGTGAGATGAGGGCTGCCCAGGGCTGCTGGGGCTGAATAACCTGGTAGGGCGTTTGTGGAGAGGACTCGGACCAGCACTGTGGAAACTCAGAATCCTGATGGTGATAAAAGCTGCCATTTACCAAATACTCCCTCGGGGAAAGGAGCAAGCTGTATTTTATGACCGAACCTCAGAAGTCATACACCCTCATCTCCCCAGCCCTATTCATGGTGAGGGGACTAGGGTGTGACACCAGGAGGTGAAGGTCATTGGGGGACAGCTGAGAGCCTGGCTACCACAATTGCCAATTTCAAAGGGGAAATGTTGGTGTCAAATACTACATTAAACACACTATCTTATTATCCACTTTGTAGATGAGGAAACTGAGGCTAAGAGAGGTTTAAATGCGGGCCCAAGGTCACTCTGCCCGAGGTCAGAGCCAGAATTGGAACCAGTCCCATTTGGCTAGACTCCTTCTATTCGACCTCCTCAATGTCTCCCCATGCCACTCTTGTTTCCTTATAATCCCATCTCTTCTGATCTAAAAACATAATTTAGATTGCCTGATTTCCTTGCTCTTAGAATAAAATATACACACCTCACAGTAGTGTCCAAGACTCTGAGTACTTGGCCCTGCACACCCTCTCACTGTCCCCTCCTCTCATCCTCCCCCTTGCCCACCTCGCTCTAACCACACTGGTAGCTTTCTAGTCCTCAAACATGCCAAGTCCTTTCCCACCTTAGGATCTTTGCATGAGCTCTTCCCTCTGCCTGCAAGACTGAGCCCCCAGGTCTTCACCCAGCTGTCAACTTCCGTCATCCGGGAGTCAGAGCACACATGCACTTACTCCTGAGAGGAGCCTTCCCTGGCCACTCAGCCCGAGCCCCCCTGGTCTCTGCCGTCAACCTCTGTCTGCCCTCCACCCCTCACTGCCCCTCCTTCACCCCATCTCCACCTCACTCCTTGTCTTGGGGATCCAACCAAGATTCAAACTTTGCATTTAGTTGTCATTTTTCTTGAGTCTCCTGATTGAGAACAAACAATAACAATGACAATGACTCTTTGGAAGAGTCCAGGACATTTGTGTTGTCGAGATGTGGAGGGCCTCTCAGTATTTCTTGTCTGGTTGTCTCTTCATCAGATTCAGGTAGAGCATTCTGGGGAGTGAATGTGACATAGGGAGACAAAGCATAGGTGATGCTCCGTCCTCCTACTGCACCCCTTCAGGACGTGAGCACATCAAGTCAGGTGGCCCCACTTTGGGGGCTGCTGAGTTTGATCACTTGGTTGAAGGGTGTCTGCCAGTCTCTCCGTTGTACAGGCACATATTCCTTGTATCATCAGTTTGTAGGGATAATTTTTTTTTTTAGTGCTTTGAGATGCTTGAACAGTATCCATTCTGGTCACACTAAGATCATGTTATTCCTAATCACAAACTCCTGGTTCCCTTGGCCAGGTCCCAGCTCATGGAGTGCTCAATTCATATGGGAATCTGCCTGGAGGGGTCTGCTGCTTAAGAAGCTCCACAGAGCAGATGCCCTTCCAATTTTGCCATTTACAAAGGCACCCACTGTTTGCAGAGCCTGGAGGGGGCATGAAGGCAGTAGTACTGCTCCCTTAAGCAGACGGGAGCAGCCTTTCTCTGTCTCCCACCAGACTGGGGCTAGAAGAAGAGACACATCATTGGGAGAATTGGTGGCCAAAAAACTGGGTCATGCCACTCCTTGTTGGGACCCATGCTGTGGCCACTTTAAGGAGAGGCACAAAGACACGGAAAGCAACCTACACAAGGTTACTCAAGGAGTGGCAGCTCCTGCAGGAATTAAAGAGCTGGGAGATTTCTGCAGCCTTCAGCACACATGAAAACTCCCCTAATTTGCAGTGCTGCTAAACAGCCAGGCATCTCCAGGGCTCCCAACGGCTTCCTGTGGGTCGAGTGGGGCTGGGACTGTTTTATCTCAGGGATGGTAAATGAGTTCACATTTCATGCCTGGAGAAAATCACTGCTCTGCCCTCCTGGGCGGTACTAGCTCTCTCTTATTAGTCAGAGAAGAGCTAGGTTATCTGGGTTCAATTCCACCTTTGAACGTCAGTTGGATTTGGCTTTATATTTCAAGCCCAGATGTCCACCACTGCTGTGAAACAGTGACAGGACAGGAGACGTGAAAGATCTCTAGAAATGTGGTGGGAAGAAACAGGAAATCCTGGGCGTGAATTATCTCATTTTCAGAGTGAGGAAGGACAGTTCCTATGTTGGAACACCCACATTTCCCCGTATGAACTGAAGAGTCATGGCCACTAATTCTAAAAGTCATTATTGGTCACCAGGGTATGTGGACATTCAGGCAATAAAGCCTCCAAACTGTCCCCCATCACAGAGGATGAGAAGTAAAGATCTAATAAAGTAGGAAGAGTGAATTGGTATGAAAACATTTGATTTTGGGGATAAAAGACGCTAATGAGTAACATGCTTAGATCCTCTTTTAAAAAAGAAAGTGTGAGTTTTATACTGACAGTAAAATCTTTAGCCTGTGCACAAGGAAGTCTATGTGCGTTAATTTGATGTGTTGTCATCTTTTTTTTTTTTTTTTTTTTTTTTTTTGCCCCTAATGGGTGAATACGGAGCCCTGAACCTGTGGTGTTGTATTTCCAACTCGCACCTGTAGAGGGAGCCTTGTTTACCTCGGATTGTTCACAATGCAAAGCTTTCAGTGGAAGAAAGAAAAAGGCTTTTCACAGAAAAAAAGTTGGAAGGTTAAAGGCAGTCTGTTTCAAAATTGCAAACAATCGCAGTGGCTGTCTCGTTTTCTCTTCTTTCCTGATTCCACTGTGAATGAGTTGTAGCGTAAAGTCAAGTAGAAATTGCCCTTCCTCTTCGGATGCGACCAGAGGGACCAGGAGGTGGGATCTTTATTGGTCTGTTTTGTTTTGTAGCCATTTCCTCACTGTATTGCGCAAGGGCAGCTCCCCATCCCTGTTAAAGCACGAGATTTTTCTGAAGGCTGATCTGTTGTAACAGAGGCGTGGATTTGGGGAGAGGGGAATCTGCCCCTGACCCATCTTCTCTGTCGGGGTCTAATTCTGCTGTTTGGGGACAAGCGCGTTCTGTTTCAGGCTGAGTCTGAGGTTGCTCAGAGGTCCAGGGTCTCCCGCCCCCTACCCCGCGACGCCCGGTGCAGTCTTCTGCACCCCAGGCGGACGAGGTCTGTCAGCGCGGAGCACCGCTACTCTGGTCCGCGTGGGTCTTCCCCCTACTGCGATGCTGTGTCTGCGGACACTGCGCGCCCAGGTCCTGGATGGAGCAGCATTCTTGATGTTAGCCTATTACTTTACAACTGTAGCTTGCGCGCCTTAAGGAGCCTGAACGGTGTGGTCTTGAGGAGCACAATGACGGGCGGGAGGGGAGGGGTGCAGGGAGGGAGCTGGGAGCAGGCGAGCGACAGGCGCTGAAGATCGCTGAAATGTTTGGGTCGGACAGGTGAGCGCAGCCTGAATTCTTAGGCGCCAGCCGGTGGGAAGGAGGAGAGCAGGGGAGGGTGTAAACTAAGTGGTGGGAAAGAGACAAAGGAAGAGTGAAGAGGCGAGATGGTGCGGAATAGAGGGAGGGGGGATGGGAGGGGGCAGCGGGTGGGCAGCGCGCCAAGGAGCCTGAGCTTGAACTTGATCGAGAAAAGGGGGGGTCCTGAGGTGGGGGGCGGCACAGAGCCGACCACGTGCCTGTCTTTCCCAGACCAGGGTCTTGCTCCGACCGCCTGGGGGCCCAGACCTCTGGCCCAGCAGCCCTGCCCAGCGAGGAGCCGCGTCCCCGGGAAACCTGGAGATGCGCGGGGGTCAAGGGCTGCTCGAAGGCCGCAGGGAACCTAGAGTTCCTAATGGTGCCTGAGTCACTTTCTTTGGGCCAAGTCTCTCCTCTCCTGGCCTGAACGCAGAGAGCCGGCCGGGTGCCTTCTCCCGCCCACCCCGGGACCCGAAGACTGCGGCCTCCCGGAGCAGGGGCGGGCACAGACCCCACCGCCTTCTTTCCCAGGTTTAGCCCCGGGCAAGAGTCTTCCTCCAAGCGCTTCCCCCTTAAGAGCGCTTTCCCCCCCGGAGCGCACCGCGGCGCGTCCAGCGCGCCCTCATCCCTCCCCCCCTACCTGGCCCAGCACCCGCTCCTTCCTTCTCCTCTCCCTCCTCCCCACTACCGCCTCTCCCTCCTTTCTCCTCTCCCTGGGTGCCTCCTTTTCCTCTCTCCCCCTCCCCCCGTGCCCACTCCTCCCTCTCGTCCGCCCCTCCACCTCCTCCTCCCGCTGCTCCTCCTACTCCCCCAGCTTGCGCCCTCCCTGCGCTCCCCTCCCCCCGGCCCCCGCCCCGTGCAGGGTCCCGCCCCCCTCCCCCGCCTCCCCGTGCCCGGTGCCCCCCTCCCCCTTCCTCCCTCCCGACCGCGGCGCCGCCGCCGCTGCCGCCGCTGCTCGCCTGGGCCCTCCCCCTGGCCACCCCCGCCCCCGGGCCGGGCAGTGACGCGCCGCGGCGGTGCCAGCCCCTCTCCCCGGGCGGCCGCGGCGGCAGCAGCAGCAGCAGCTGGAGCTGTGGGGCTGTCACCGCCGCCCGCCCTGCTCACTCGCCGCCGAGCCTGACCGCCCGTCTCCACCTCGCCTCCCGCCCAGGTACGGAGTCCGGCCCGGATCCCAGCGATCGGGCCGTTTCCGGGCCCCCGGCCGCCGCCCCCCTCCTCCTACCGCTGCCGCCGGCCGTTGAGCTGCGGTTAGGGGGGCGGGAGGCTGGGGGGGTTCCGGGGAGGGGGATGCGGAGGAGCTTCCTGCGCCGGGGCTGAGGAGGGGGGCGCGCGGAAGCGGCTGCGCCCTGGGCGGAGTGGGCTGGGGCGGGGGGCGGGTGAGGGTGACCGAGTGGGGTGCGCGCCGTGAAGCCTGTACTTTGGGGGCCGCGGGGTGCCCAAGAGGCGTGCCCGGCTCCGAGTGCCGGGGGCCGCCGGGCGCACCCCACTCCCGGGCCGTGCGCGCCGCCGGTCCTGGGGGGCGGTGATTGTGTGCGCCGCGCCGCGGTATTGTGCGGCGGCCACACGGTTTGCCGCGGGCTCGGCACCGCGTCCCGGGGAGGAAGGCGTTCGCAGGCGACAGGGTGGGGGCCGGGCTCGGGTTGCCGCCACCGCGGCTGCCTCGAGAAGGGAAGTGGACTGTTTGGAGATGTGAGGACTGGAAGCGTTGAGTGGCAGGGAGGGGCTCCCTGCCTCGGCTCGGGGAGTTGAGACGAGATTTGCAGAGTTGAGCCCACTTCGGCAGGCTCCGGTCCCTCCCCGGAGCAGACCTGGTGCCCCTGTCAAGCGTACTGTCGGAGCGGAAGCTGGGGGCGTCGGCGGCCCCAAGCGAAGGGGCATTCCTTACTGACCGGGACACATGGGGCGGGGGCAGCTGGCCAGAGTGAGGGCGCGCGCCCGGGTTAAGTTGGATTTACACCTCCGCCCGCCACTCTCCACTTCTCCACCGAGTCCTCCAAGGCTGGACACTTTTTCGGGCGGCGGGTGGGGGAGTGCAATTCGCGTTTGTATTCCAGACGCTCGGCCTCAGAAGCGCCCCCCGGCCCCCCACTCCCCTCTGGAACTGCGTTTGCCCGAGTTCGGTCGCCCCTACCGGGCTGTGCTTCCTGGGGGAAGTTCTCATTAAGCCTCGCTAATTAGCATTATTCCTAGAGAAAGGTTAAGGTTAGACCGTCCTTTTCCTTATCGGGAGGCCCACCCCCTCCTCCCCAAGAGCACAAAAGCACAAAAAGAAAGTGTGAAGAAGCGCAGATCAATGGAGAAGCCACAAACCCATTAATTCAAATGGAACCTTTTTCCCCCCACTAAAACATTGATTTTTCTTTCTGTCTGCTCGGAGGGGAGATTAATAACCTCCTGATTTCACCTGAAATGGTGTTTGGACTCTGTGATTTCCTCCTCTTTCTGAGAAGGATTGTGGCTTGAAATAGATTCTCCCTTGAGATAAAGCCCTACTTATCCCAGAATCAGCTGGAAACCCCAGCCTGGGCCCCATCCTACCAGGTGGGGGGTGTGGAAAGAGGGGTGTGGGGCTCTCACAGCTCCTCCGGAGAGAGTCATGACCCCCTGCTTCTGGGCTGTGGGTTGTTCTGGGGAAAAGATCTATGTAGCGCCCAGGCCCCAGTGGTGGTTTAGCCCCCAGGTAGTAAATTACCCCTACATTGGAAAACCATTAGTGCCTTAATGTGTCCTTCAATAATATCAAACTCCTGTCTCATCCCGGCTCCAGGTGGGCTAGTTTTGTACAGTAGGGGTTTGAGACAGCACCTCCTCCCACACCCACTGCGCCATGGCTGGGTGACAAGACCCCATTCAGCACCTTCCTGAGGAACAGCGAGAGCAGAGCACCCAGGGCCTTCCTCCTAGCTGGCAAGGCTGATTTGGGGAACTTGTGTGGCCTCCGCCACCCTCAGGCCATGTGGAGCTGAGCTGCCCCTGAGTTGCTCAAGAACTTTTTTGTCTTGTCTGGGTCCTTTTCTTGGAAGGAAACTCCTGCAGGGGATTAGTGCAGAGTGGTTTCTCTCCAGCCCTCGTTTTGGCTGGAAGAACCCTGTCTGCTGAAGCTCATCTCTCCAGCTTCCCTTTTAAAGAGACCCCTGTTAACAGCGGGGCCTGGGGTATCAATGAGGCCCTCATGGTGAGGAGTGCTGGGAAAACAGCCAGTTGCCTTTGCTTGGGAAACAAAAGCCCGTTTTACACTCAATACCCTAGGAAGAAGGTGTTGAAAATGCTCACCCCAGCATCCAGGCACCCATGGCAGCCAAGACAACAGAGCATCTCTGCATATATGTGAATATGTTTCTGAAGGACCCTGTATGTGTGTGGAGCGGGGAGAATACCCAAAGTGTGGTTGGTGATTGGCTGTCAGCCCTCCCCACTTCATTTCCCAGAAGAGCCCATGCTTATATGACTGGGAAACAGGAGGTACACTGGCAGGAAGGAGTGGAATTGTGGGAGAGTGTCCCCACGATGCTGGCCTCCTCCCCTGGCCAGGTGGGCTTGGATGGAGCTTGAAGCAGCAACCCTGGGACCCCTCAGCTCCCAGGCAGGAGCTGTGGCTCAGACCACTCTAAGATTTCATTCGCGCTGTTCCTTCCCAACAGGGATTTGAACCCTTGTTGCTTTAGATCCTGGGGGGTTTTCATCTTCCATTAATAAGCCATCTGATGAACCGAAGTGGTTAAGTTGGGGTCAAATGCGGTTCAGTACCTTCTTGGCATGCTCAGAAGGCTGTGTGTGTAATGCTCGCTGACATGGAGACAAGGAGGGGAATTGCCTTGCACTGAAGAATTTCCAGGGCCTGGAAGGGCCTGCAGGTGTTCCAGAAGGAGGTACTCACTTTCTCCACCTTGGTGCCCTCCTACTTAGGGCAGAGTGGGTTCCAGGGCAACTGCCCTGAGCCTGGTGGTTTTTCCTGCAGGAGCTTTAGCCTCTCATCCAACAGACCCCAGGGTCTAGGCCGAGAAGGGGTCTGTTTCCTGCCTGGCCCAGAAACGTACCCCCCCCCACCCGGGAACATACTTGCCCTCCACCCCTCCTCTGAAACACACACCCAAGGCTCCTGGTCAGGGCTTATGGCTCACAACTGCTCTAAATTCGCAGCAAATCCTCCTCCTTTTCTCTCTCAAAGCAAGTGATAGTGATAGAGTTACAGCTCTGAGGAGAGGCCTGGAAAATGTGTGAGGCACACCCCAGGATCCCTGTCCTGGAGGATGCAAATGGCTCAACTTCAGAGGCACCAGGAACCCAGTTCCCGAGAAATTGACCCCAGTTGTAAAATAATCAGGTTACTGATAGCACCTGCCCCTAGTTACACGCCATGGATACAGGCGCGTTTCCACCATTTCCTCTCTGGTCTCCCATTTTCTCCTCCTCCTGGGCTGGGCAGCAGTTGGTGCTGGTTTGCCTGCAGAGGAGGAAGGGCCTCAGAACCTGGGTGGAGAGACACTGAACCTGCCCGTGAATTTTGGACTGCAGATAAGAGAGGGGGAGGGTTTGGTCGGCTCCTCTCCTTCTGCCCAGAGTCAGGGCTCCCAGACTGGGGTGTGTCCCAGGGGCTGGCTGGGTGCTATCTGCCTGCCTACCCCTCCACCCCCAGCCCCCAGCTCTTGAGTTCCCTTTCCAGAAGAGCAGCTGGCCCGATCGCCCTGTGACCCACAAGTGGCTCGGGCCCTTTGGTGCCGAATAAATGGTGGGCTTTCCAACAGGTGGGCAAGACACCTCAGGGTGTCTGAGGGCAGAGGTAAGAGGAGCCAGGAGAGCTGGCTGGCCAGTCACATGGGGTCTGAAGAGAGGGTGCCCAGAAGTAACGGATTGTACCCAGTCTTTTATTTTCTAATGAAAGTTTCATTGAAGTTTGTTTACTTAAAGAGAAATTAGTGCAAATTCCCTTGAGATTCTAGAAGGGACAAAGGAGAAGTGCCTGACTTGTGACCTCTGGGTGAGCAAGGGGAGCGCCCTTGTCAGTGCACAGGCCTGAGGTCTGGCCCCTGCAGGTCCCTCCGGCCCCAGGTGCACCCGCTCTCTGCACGCTCATTGATGGGCCCTGAACTGTGTGCGCCGGTAATTGCCTGTGTAATTGGCCTGCTCCTGGAGCCTTGGCTAGGTGTGAGCGGGTGAGGTTCCAGTCTGCCCTCTGCAGCTGGGGGCGCTGCTGTAGCAGGTGGGTGGCAGAGGGGCTTGAGAAGCCGCCTCTCCCAGGTCAGCCCTGCAAGTCAGGGGGTGGGAACTCATTTTGATTGGAACTTAGAGTTGTTTTTTTTTTTTTTAAGTTAGGTTTAATAGGCTTGATTTCTCACTTTAAAAAACTGCTGTATTGGTAGTGTCAAGAGCTGAGCTAGAACCACCACCCACAAAACCAGGATTCATGTGGCAGGACCCTGGGAAACCCACCGGGGAGAGCCCGAGAGTCAGCAGATAACTGGGGAAGGGGTTCCCCAGCCCCCCTCTCTCGGAGCTTACAAGTGGGTCAGAATTTTTCTCTCTTTCCCTAAATAACAAGGCCCTGGAGGAAAGGAGCTTGAGTGTAGTCACCGTGCCCCTAACACACCACCAGCATGTAGTAGACGCTCCGTAACTGTGTGTCGACTCATTGAAGAGAGGGAGCGGGGTGTGGCTGTAAATATAGCTTCATCTCCCACGAGTTCCTTTGGGTCTCATCCTGAGAAGCTTTGTTGTTAAGGAGTCTGGTTCTTTCGATTGCAGGGAGGAAGTGTGGGGAGGCGGCCTCTTGGTGTGATAGACTGTAATGTGGGCTCTGGGCACAGACTGCCTGGGTTCTGATCGCAGCTCTGCCACCAGCTGTGGTGCCCTTGGGCAGCTGAGGCAGGTCTCCAGGGAGCCGGTGCCAGATCTGGAGATAGGCCTGACATGAGTGCCTGCCTTTTTTTTAATGGGGTTGTGAGAGGAAATCTTACAAAACCCTTGCCCTGATATCATGTGTGGGCACTGGGTGCTCTTCATTACCAGGTGATTGCAATTCAATGTAAAGTTTAGCCCACCTCAGTGCAGTTTGACCTGTCAGGCCAGGGGAGTGGAGGGGACCATTCTGGGGGACAGTGAAGTGATCTGAGCCAGAGAAACCCTGGGCTCTGTGTCAGAGAGGGGTGTGTGTGGCTGGCAGCCACAGGAGGGGGACACCACACGGCAGTACGTTGCCACTGCCTGCCAGCCAGGGTCTGGGTTTCATGTGGTCTCCATTCAGGAACTGTGTGTAACGGGACCAAGTCCCTGATTGTCAAATTAATGCCGCATCCTCATTAAGCACCAGTATCATAGCAGGCGATTCAGCCAATTTGACAGGTCTTGCTGGCCTTGTCCAGAGAACACACAACCAGCCTGGTCCCTGCTCTTGGAAGGACTTAAGGTTTTTCTGGGGAAAGACAGGGCATAGAGCCACTGTGCTGACCGGCTACAGCTGAGGGGTCTGTGCCCGCCCCCGCGTACAGGCAGGCAGACAGTGTAGGAGAGGAGCGCTGGAGACCAGGCCGGGTTGGTTGGCACGGGGACGGGCATTTGGAGTTTGAGCTGTGGGGCACAGCTCTGGCAGAGGCTCAGAGGCGGGGAGGGGATGTGTTGGGGCCTTCAGATTTGCACACCTCTGGCTCTGCCACTTGTTAGCTCATGCCCTTGGGCAAGCAAGAGCCTGAACCCTTTGGAGCCTTTATTCCCTCATCTGTAGAATGGGGCTGATAACTATGTCTGCCCAATGGGCCTGTGGTGCACTTGGCACCTGGTAAACCTTGGCTTCTGCTGTCACTGTTTTAAACTTTGGCCAAGTGGGCCTAGAGCATGGGCGCCTTCAGCACTGCACCTAGCTGTTCTGACATTTCCCTGATCTTCAGTGAGAACCTGCGTGTTTAGTGGAACACTCCTTTCTCTAAGCTGGAGACGCCCACCCAGGGTTATGTGCCCCTGGGGAGAGGATACCCCCGTATGGCTCACCTGCCCACAGCTCACCCATCTGCCAGCCACAGAGGCCTCCTGGCTGCTGCTTGGATCCACCAGCATGTGCGGTGCCTGGAGCGCTCCCCACGTGGACCCCCACACAGCAGCCTTCCTCACTTCCTGCAGGCCTCAGCTCAGATGTCCCCTAACCAGCAAGGCCCTCCTTGGCCACCCTGGCAAACAGAGTCCTGCAGGTCCCTCTCCACTCTTATTCTGCTTTATTTTACTTCGTAGCCCTCATCAGCCCTGACACTATGCGGTTTTCTGCTGATTACCCATCACCCCCACTGGACAGTGAGCACCAGGAAGGCCAGGACATGTCTTGTCCACAGTTGAATTTTCTGGCACCTAGAAAGGTGTTTGGTACATAGTAAGTCTTCAGTAAATACTTGTTGAATAAATGGATGTAGTGTTTTGAATAGGTGGTACTTCCAGATGTTGAAAGAATACCTGGTCTTTTAAACCATGAGTGTTTTAACAATAGCCAAGAGCCACGAGAGGGCCTTCCTACTTCAGCCAGGACTTTGTGTCATACCCTGAGCACAGTGACCCCTGGGCAGCCAGGAAGGAGCCAGGGGCCAAGTGAGGAGGCCCCTGTTCCTGGCTCGTAGAGCCATGGCCCTACCCCTCCCAGGGTCCTTCTCCTTGCTTGCCCGCCGCCTCTCACTCTCAGGTCCTGTCCAGTCAGCACTGAGGAGAGTCCTGTTGCCTCTTTGTGACTTTTGTGCAGAGAGAGCCTTTGAACATGTGTCTGTCCCTCAGGGTGTGAGAACTCAGTCAGAGTGAGTGTGAGGGAGCATGCTTTCACCCCAGGAAGGCTGTGGGTACAAGTGCATGTGTATAAGGAGCCGGGCCGCCTGTGGGAGGGAGGCAGTGTGAGTGCGTGTGTGGGGAGAGGACACAAGCGCACACGTGGTCTCCATCTGCGAGGCTCTGGGTGTGCTGCGTGGGGGCCCCCTTCGCTGGGCAGAGCTGGCATCCTGGCCCAGCTCTCATCCTCCTGATTCAGCCGCAGAGGGTACACACTCGTGCTGCACAGAAGCTGTAAATTCCAGGAAACTCCCTGCCAGCCGGCCTGTGGGGGAGGGAATGGAGGATAATCCACGCTGGTTCCCCAGCACTTGGAGAGCAGATGTGTCTGCCTCGGACAGCAGCCGAAGAAAGTTCAGACCAAAGTGTGTTTGCTTGCTGTAAAAGAGACCTCTGTGAGGGGCCCCAGGAGGGCTTTTGGGGGGGTAGTGCTCTGCCAGAGGTCCTTACTGGGGGCCCACAGAAGCCATTGTATCTGGCTGGATGGGGAAGGGGAGGGGGCAAAGCCAGAGCTCCGGGGTGTGGGAGCTGCTGGGTCATCTTTCTTGCGTTTTACAGCCAGCTCCCAAACACAGTTGCTTGCTGCTCCTGAAAGAGGCTGGGCCAGAAGGAGGTGGGGTCCCTTCCCACTGGAGGGCTGGGTTGAAGGGGCCCCGCCCTGGGGGTTCCCGGATGACTGGCCAAGGGCTCACTGAAGCCAGCGGGAGAGGAGGCAGGGAGAGGAGGCAGGCGAGGTCCTCTCCAGCAGGCCCTCCGGCTGTTTGGAAGGCCCTGGAGGCCCCCCAGGCCCTTGAGCCGAACCCCCTTTGCGGTCTGCTCCGAACCCTTGCCGGCCCCACGCCCTTCCTTCTCTGTACTTCTGGGGCTGGCCTTTTCAGCTCTGGAAGCCGCCCAAGAGCATATCTTTGAAGCACAGCAAAGGTTAGGAAGGAGGAAGACAGAAATGTCCTCTGGGCTGGGGGAGTGGGAGAAAGGAATTCCATGCATGCTCCACGGGAGTGGGGGAAGCAGGCGTGGTGGGGGCCACCAGTCTGTCCTCGGCAGTGCCCGCCTGGCCCTGCGTGGAGTGAGCCCTTGTCCCCAGGCTGTGGGCAGGGAGTGGGGAGCAGTGGCCCTTGTTTACAGCGCTGGTTTCAACCTTGGCTCACAAGGGTAAGAGCCAGGCCCTGCTATCCGCCCCTACAGGATGCAAGACCTCGTAATTGTCTTCAATTACAGACAGCACGGCCCTCAGCCCCGGCTTCCCACAGGAACCAGAGCCTGAGCTGCTTCCATGGGGGAAGGGGGAGTAGCCCAGCCCCCACTGCAGGGCTTGGGGGCTCCCTGTGGCCTTTGGGGCACTTCAATTGCCCTTGGGCCCTGGGGTTCACCCAGAATGCTGCCGAGGGCTATAGAGAGCCCGTCCCCATTGAATGTCTGCCTTCTTTGTCCCCGATCAGGATGAAACTTCTGTGAGCAGTGAAGATTTTGATATGAACGACTCCACATGGATGTCAGCTGACCCACACCTGGCCTCCAGCCTGAGCCCCAGCCAGGACGAGAGGATGCGGAGCCCGCAGAACCTCCACAGCCAAGAGGACGGTGAGTGTCCCTTCATGGCTGGTGGGGGAAGGGCCATGCCTGCTGCCTGCAAGAGCCTAGGAATCCCAGGTGTTGGCATCTGGGCTGGGGCCTCTAGGGGGTAGCCCAGGCCTAGGCTGACAGCCGTTCCCAGCATTCTCAGCCTCTCCATGAGCCCCCTGGCCCCAGCCCCTGGTTCCAGGGAGAGCGGTGAACAGATAGAGCTGTCGGGGACTGGCAGCCTGATGGTGTCCTGCCTGTTTGTTCTGATGCTCAGGGGCTGGTGGGATATGGATTTCAAAGTTATCACGATTCAGGTCTGGGAAGGTTAACGGTGTGCCTGACCCAGAACAGTCCAGATGCCCAGTAATGAAAACAAGGGCTGGGCTTCCGCAGCTCGGACGTGAGGCTATGGGACAAGGTCCCTGCCTGTCACCTGGTGAGTGAGCAGGCAGTGCACTCGACCGCATGTGTGCCCCCAGCCCCTTGGGATGAGATGTGACCTAGCTGAGGAGCTGTCCAAACTCTTCCCTGGCCCGGTTCCCCGCCACCACCAGGGCCTGCCAAGCTTCCTCCCGCCTCCCTTGGAACAGAGGCTTCCTTTTTGGGGTGGGAGAGTTGGGGTCAGAGTCAGACCCCAAAGGTACACTCCAGAGCTCCTATGTTGTGCCCTCCATGGGGCTGGGCTCTGGGCTCTGGGGCTCCAGTGTCTGCCTCAGTTAGATGCGGTTGTAGGCGTGGAGTGGTGCCTGTCGTTGGAGTGTCCCTGACCAGGCTCTGATTTCCGGGGAGGAGATGATGGGGGTGGGAGATGAGCCAGAGAGAACTGGGGTGTAGAGCCGCAATTAGGAGGGGTCGAAGGTCGGGGCCTGGAATGCGGGAGGGAGGTGCAGGGTTAAAAAGGGGTGTAATGTTAACTCTGTGAAACGGGTTAGCCTTAAAGAGTAAATAAGGGGTAGGAGCCTTGTAGTATGGGTCAAAGTTCGTCTCCATGGCAGAACCCGCGCGCCTGCTTCCCCGTGGCCCTGGCAGTCCTGAATCCGGCTTTGTCTGGGAGGAGACCGGGCATGGAGGCAGCTGGGGTGGCTGGGCCAGGGGCTGGGGAGCCCAGGGTGTGGTTCTGTGAGGAGTGGGGTACAAGGCTGCTGGGAAAGAAAAAGCTTTTGTCCCTTGATGACTCGTGAGGTCAGCATGAGCCCCTCGTGCTATGAGCCTCCCAGACCAAGACCTCCTTCCAGCGTTCCCACGGGGTGGGGGCGGGGGCAGCCACTTGTTGTGGGGGCTCTGGGGCTGGGAAGTGCCCAGCAGCTGACCTCCAGCCTCATCTGAGCTGATTGAGGGCCACACCCAAGGGCCATGCCAGCCCAGGGTTGTCACTTATACCTTCCCAAGAAGGATCCAGAACATTTTTTTTTAAACCCAGAGTAGTAGGACTGAATGGGCACCCTGTCCCCCCAACTCATTCTCAAAAAAGTCTTGTGTTATTGTTGCTGACAACCATCCTTTGAGGGTCTGATCTCTGTGGGAGACACTTCCCAGGGAGATGTGGTGATTTGGGGGGCCTCAGGATCAGGTAGCAGAAAGGAGTGTTTCTGTGGGGGGTCACAGGGCTTCCTCAGCCATGAGGCTGTTGGGGTCAGCATGTCTTGCAGCTGGTCCAACAGGAGCCGGATCGGGGAGCCCACCTGTAGTCCCACAAATCCCCCACTCCACCCCCACCGCTCCTGCCACCCAGGTCCCTCCCGGCCGTGGGCGCCAGGGCCGAGGCAGGCTGGCCTGCTGACAGGACGAGGGTGTTCATCAGGGCGGGCAGCCAGAGCTGGAGACAGGGAGGATGGTGTTGACCACGATACCATCAATTTAATTATTTAATCAGAGGCTATGTCTGGAGGCTGTGGGCTGATGTGCTGGCCAGAGGCCGACCTAGACCCAGTACTGGGGGTCACAGGCCTTGAGACACCTGCTGGTCTGGTCTCTGCTGCCCTTTATGGTCCTGGATCTGTTGGTGACTGGCGTGTCTATCCAGACCAGTGGCTTCCCAAAGAGTTTTGACTGAACACAGACCCAGCCTGGAGCCCTCGTCCAGCCCCGCAGTGGCGTGCAGCCAGCCCCCGTCCCAGGGCAGATACGAGCTGAGATCCCGCTCCCATTAGTGAGTCAGTGGGAGACCATCGGGAGCTTCAGAGTGTTTTCACATCCCCTCTTAACGAAGGACTAGGCGGAGGACAGGCCAAGCAGGGGTTCTGTTCACACCCGGCCACAGCCCTTCATGGTCTCCACTCCCTGCTCATGTGTCTCCATCCAGAAGCTTCCCCAACACCACCAAAGCCCAGGGTGGCTTGGTTTACAGTCTCTGGCCCTTGGTCCTCCATGTCTGAGACCCCCACTGTGAGTTCTGAGGGGCTGACCACATGGGTCTTGCTGTCTGCTCTGTCTCCGGTGACTCTAGCTGCATGCCTGGCACATTAGAGGGGCCTGCTGAATATTTGTTGCCTGAATGAATAAAGGAACAAAAATTTATTAAGACCTACCCCCGAGCACACCATCCAGAAGGGAGAGAGGTCTGCCCCCTTGTTGGGGACAAGTCAGGTTCTTTGTTCCTGAGCACCTGGGTCTTTTCCCGGAACCAGGAAGTGTGGAGACTCCCGAGGCTGGGCCAGGGGAGCACCCCGCCCCGGCTGGCCAGCAATGAGCGTTTCAAGAAGCTGGGCAGTTTGCACAGATACACGCCTGCTGGTGGATGTTGAGGCTCCCCCTCCTCCTCCATCACCTCCTCCCGTTCCTTGTCCTCCTCTTTGAAATTTTAACAAAGGCAGATGAAGGCTGGGCCTTGGCAGGGCAGGTCCCAGGGCTGAGACCAGGAATGAATTAGCAGCAGGCAAGCTCTCACTCCCAGAAGCTTGTCTGAGGCTCACCAGGGGTGGGAGTGTGCCTGCCCTGAACACGGTTGTGCTTTGTCCCCAAGCCTGCCCCTGCCTGTGAGGCCTCACTTCACGGGTCTCTTACCAGCCCCATTCCCGGCTCCCTGAAACCACAGCACGCGTGCTGGCCGAGGACCACCACAGGGCTTCCTGTCCAGGGGGCTGGAGCTGCCGTGGGGGAGCACATTGCTCTTGTCCTGTCTCATGGGAGGGAACTGCTGATTAGTGAGAGAGTTAGGTAGCGTGATCTGGCCAGAGTTGAGGGAGTGCCAAGGCTGCTCCCCTCGTCTTTCCTACTTGGCAGGCATCGAGGCCATATGTGAGGTTCCCCGGAAGATGGGCGTGGGATCCGGGGAAGAAGAGGAGGCTTCCCCGCCCCAGACTCAGAGCACTGCCTTCTTGGGCCAAGTGACCCAGGCCACTCACACTTGCCTCCAGCCTCTGTACAGCCAAGTCCTCTCCAGACCCACCACTGAGCCCTGGCTGAGGCTTTGGGCTTTCTTTTGAGTCCAAACAGAGCCCTGGTCTCATCATTGGTGCCTGGAAAAACACTCTGGCCCAGGGGCTACATTTTAGGGGTGGAAAGAGGACAATTGGAAGAAGCCAACAGCTGAGACTCTGTCTACAGACAGTGTAGTCTGGCGTTGACTTAGGATGGAACAGCACATCAGTCTGTAATTACGCCCCATCAGTGGGATTATCTGATTGACGTCCGTCTCTTCCCCAGATACCGTAAACACCCTGAGAGCCCATTCCCCGGGGCCTAGCACAGCACCTGGCACAGAGCAGGTGGGCAGAGTATGAAATGAATAAGTGAAGGGAAAAATGAAGGAGGGCACACGCCAGGCAGGTGGGCCAGCGGGCCTCCGGACATCAGATGCATGGCTCAGCCAGGGTCCGGACCACAGCAGGCGGGGCCGGGCCAGGGCCCTCTCCCTCCATTTCCCCATGATGTGCTTCACTAGGCCTCTTGCTCTGCCCCTTCCTGAACGGAAAATGTGAGGCCTGGCCTCCAGAAGGGATGCGTGGGGGTGGGGAGCGGACATTACTCACCTCCCGGGTAGACAGGAAGCCAGCGCCAGGGGAGAACCGAGGGTCCTGCTTCCGTCTTCCTGCAGGATCATGGTGGGGGTTGCTGGGCAGGAGCTGTGTCGCGTCCTGGGGCATTTGGGGGCCTCTTGTTTGTGCCTCTTAGATGAGAAGTTCTTCCAGCCTCGGGCCTCTGGGACCCACTGGACCTCAGAGCTTCCCTCCCTCCAGGGACATGGTGCCAGCACTTCCTGCCTGCAGACCAGATACCTGGGGCCTCCCCTCCAGTGCCTGTCACCATGTCCTGAGGCTGGACAAAGGTGCTGAGGGTCCTGGCTAAGCCTTTGGTTCTTTCAGGGCTCTCTCTCCACCAGTTTTGTCCTGTGAATACTGAGCCCCGTGGCAGGGGCGGCTGATCAGCCTGTCCCTGCCTTTGTCCCTTCGAGGAGCCTGTGGGAGAGGGATGGGCACACGCAACACAGGATCCCTGAAGGGCTTTCTGAGGGCAGGAGGTGTGTCTTTGAAGAAATGTATCTTATTTTTTCCCCTTATTTCACAAGTATTTCACTCATTATAGAAAGTTTAAGAAAAAGACAGGAGCAAAAAAAAAAAAAGACAGTCAAAAAAACCAATGTTTGGAGCATATTTTTCTCAGCCTTTTCTGCATGTAAAATCAAAGTCTTGTTTTCTTGAAAAGGGGCAGGGGGAGCGTGTAGTGTTAGAGACACCTTTTTTCCCACATGATGTCTTACCTGTCCCTGTCACAGATGTGGCACTTTTAAAGGTTGTCGGGTCATGCCAGTGACTGGAGGCCCCATCCCTGAGCCCACTGTGTTCTCAGCTCTGAGCTGGTGACAGGTTGGCTGTGAGCCTGAGAGCTCAGAGCTATGACTAGGCCTTTCCTACGGAAGAGGAAACGCCGTCTCTTGAGGGAGAGGTGACTTGCCTGGACCCCGAGTGACCACAAGAGTGTCTCTGACCCCAGAGCCTGCGTTTGGGCCACTCATGGAGGAGGATGTTCCATCCCCCTTTTTTGTCATCACAAACAGTGCGGCATGGGGCAGCTTCGGGGACTGAGCATCCTCTTCTGGGCTTTGTTCCCCAGCCCTCAGCTCAGAGCAGGTGGTGGCGGAGACAGGGGACCAGCGAAAGCATCTTGGAGGAGGTTGCCCTGGTGCAATGCTGAGGGCAGGTGTACAGCAGCCTGGGAAGCTTGGGCCACTTGTCAGGAGGAGGCTGGGAAGGGAGGAAGATGCTGGGGGCTTCCTGGGTCACATGTCTCCAGAAGCTCCTTGTGACCCCAAGCTCCAACCAGGACAGAGGGCCACAGCCCAGCTAGGGGCTGGCCTGCAAGGATTCTGAGAGGATGGAGAGAAGTGAGTCCTCCTCTATGGGCCCGGGGTCTCAAAGGGACATGGCTCCTTGCAGGCGGTCCCTGGCACCCGGCTGCAGCTCTCCTGTGTGGGTCCTGGCCCACCCTGGCCCTGCAGTGTGGTCTTAAGCAAGTTGTTCACCTCTGATCCCGGCTTTGTCTGTACTGTGGCCTGAGTGACTGTGGCCATTAATCTTGGTGTGTCTCAGGAGCTGTTTGTGAGAAGACCGAGGTCCTGGCTCTTGCTGCCCTCGGGTGGGGCCCTCCACTGCCCAGAAATGCAAACTGGGCGGCAGGGGCGGTCACCTGGGGAGCAGGTGTGAGACTTGCTTGCCCAGGGCTCGGTATTTACAGTGGTGCTGCCTCCTGTCCTCACCAGCCCAGGCCTTCCTCCATGTGCCCTTCTCCCCCGGCTCCACAGGGTGGGTCCGCGGGGTTGTGCACCCCAGCACCTAGCCACACTGCCCTAGCCCCAGCTCAGATTCTGCTTCTGCTCTCTCCTTGCTGTGTGGCCTGGGCCTTCCCTCACTGGATGGTGGGGTGAGGACTGGGTGAAGTGGGGACAGGGCTCAGCACACACCTGGTACACAGAAGGCTGGGTGAGCAGGGATAGAATTGCTTCCTCGTAGTGGCCAGGCTGCTGCAGGGCGCTGTGCTGAGAAACCAGAGGTTGGGGTCCATGACCAACTGGCCATTGTAGGCTGAGGGGCTGTAGGCACATTAGGGACTCCCTTGAAAGACTGAGAAGTCCTCCTCACTCTCCCCAGGCCTCTGGACCCTTTACTGCCCCACTTGGCCCAGTCCTGTCTCGTCATCTGTCCAGGTCCCTCTTGGTCCCCTCTACCTACTGAGCCCTGTGGGGTTCTGTCCAGCCCCTCAGAGTCATCTTTGGAAAGGGAGCCAAGCTGGGAGGACCCGGGCACTCACAGCTTGTTCTAGCATCTCATCAGTTCTCATCCCACCCGTCTGTGCCAGGGCCTGTCGGGGGGCCCTAAGTCCCCCAAGACCCTGCTCCCTGATCTGCAAATCCCAGGTCCGTCCCAGGCTCCCGGGCCGGCAGGCGGCTCAGCAGGCTGAGTTAACTCTGCTGTCCGAGGGGAAGATGCCCGGGCAGCAGCTTACCTCCTGTATGCTGGCCACTCACCTGGGCTCCGAGGATGCCACAGGAGTCCCAGGCCAGGGGTGGAGACTGCTTGTGCATGGGAACAGGCCAGAGGCTGCCCTGCTGGTAGGGAAGGGGCAAGTGGGGGTTAGGGCCGCCAGGTCATGCGGGCTCAGAGACAGTCACACAGTTCGTTACTCCTGAACCTCGGCTGCTTCTCGTGTTCTCTGCGCATGGGCGCCCACCCTCCCACAGGCCCATCTCAGGGGTTGAAGCAGCTCTCTCCCCAGCAGGGGCCCCAAGGGCTCCCTGCTGCTTGTGGAACTGATATTAGTGGTTGGGCATCATGTCTGGTCACTGACACACGGGGGAACGATTGTGGCCCCTTCCCTACAGTCCCCCTGGGATGGCTTCTGAAGGACTTTTCATGCAGGGGGCTTTTAAACTGAGCCTTCTCTTCCCAACACCTGCTTATCTTGGTCCTCTTTATCCCCTTGACTTCCACCTGTCTCAGGTGAGACTGTAGACTGTCTGGGCCTCATTTTCTGGCTACAGGTCATATACTCCCTCCTAGAGCAATTGCTGTTTGCTCCTATTCAAGGCTCCAAACATCCATACTGGACAGAGAGGCAGCAGTGGCCTCCTGCCCTCCCCTCCCCCAGGAGCAGAGAACCAGGGCCCAAGCCCTTTCGGGGATTGGCCATGGGCCACCCTGGCAGTCCCAGGTCACAGGAAAGTGTCCAACATCAGCTGGGCTGCAGACGGCACAGACAATGCTGGGCTGTCCCAGCCTCTGGCCACCGCGGAGTAAGGGAGGCTGGGAGACAGCACCAAGAGATCCCTTTATCCCGGGAGCGGGCCAGGCCTGCACAGCCCTGGCCTTGTGCAGGCTGCCAGGGCCTTAGGCCCTCACAGGCCTCCAGACACCTGGTAAGGACATTAGGGTAGGACAAGCTCCAGGGCCCTAGAGGTGAAGTTCACCTACTGAGAAAGGGAGAGGGAGATGCCACTCACCTGGAAGGTTTGCCGAGGCCTGCCGGGCCGTCAGAGAAGTCAGCCCTTCCCTCCACCCCCTCAACCCGGGACACACATAGACCTAACTGCCTATTGACTCTCTATGGAGGCAAGTCCCACTGTGCCTGAGAGGAGACCAGGGGAGGGGTGCACCTGAGAGGCATCACCACCGAGCCTGTCCAAGGGCAACTTTCCCACCAACCAGAACCACGTTGGCGTCTTCACTCTGATCTAAGGACTGGGATGCACCGAACCTGGACTGGCTTCCAGGAGGGCCCTCAGGGCTCCAACATACACGCACACAGGCTGCGGGGCCAGGGCCCTGCCCCGTGAATTATTCACACATGGTTGCTCAAAGTGGCTCTATTTGCTCTCAGAACATACAGTTTGTTTTGGGGTTGGAGTAGGGTTTGGGTACAGTGGGCATCTCAGCTAGAGCTTTGCATACTGAATTAGCATCACATTCTCACTGCCTGTGCTTGGCCTTGAGGGTGGAGCCAGGGAGACTGTCAGGCCTGGGAAGACCGGGACCCAGGCAGTCCATATTGGGAGTGTTTCCCCTGGGGCGGATTTGGCCAATGTGTGTTGGGGAGGGGCTGCAGAACATGGGGCAGTGGCTGGGCTGGGAGGCTGTCCCATAGTACAGATGGGCCAATCAAGGCCTAGAGAAGAAAGAGCTTCGGGGAAGCAGGCAGCACAAGGGCCCCTCTGGGCTCTGCCATTCACACTGGGTGTTGGCCGATGACTTGCCTCTGGGATCCTCTGGTTCCTCCCTGGTGTCTGCTGGGGGTGGTTGTGCCAGTCAGGCATAATGAGTGTGCTCATCCCCAGTGCCCCACCACAGCCCCGCTCAGGCCACCTGCCCCAAGACCCCAGTTCTCATCTGCATCTTGGACACCTCTCTAGGGGCCAAGACCCCAGGGTCACTGCACTGAGAGAAATGATTTCCATTTTAGGGGAGAGTCATGAAAACCTGGGGCTGTTGTACCGTCTAATACGGGAGCCACAGACAGCTGTGTGCAAGTCAGGGTGTACTGTATATGTGAAATGCACACTTAAGTTTTGAAGACCCAGTTTAACACAATATTGAATACTTATTGAAATGATAATATTCTGGATACGTTGGGTTAAGTGGAATAGGTTATTAACATTCATTCTGTCTCTTTCATTTTTTTTTTTATGTGGCTACTAGAAAATTGAAAATTCCATATGTGGCTCGCATTCACGTTCTTTCTGTTGGACAGCGCCGCTCTGGACTCTGAGGGCCTCAGGTGTTAATGCGTGCTTAAGGAATGAGTCATAAAAGGTCGGGCAGGAAGGTGGATGCTGTGGAGTGGAGGTGCTGGAGGCGTGAGGAGGCAAGAGTGGAGCCCAGATGGGGAGCAGGGGCCGGGCCAGCCTTTGGAACCACTAGGACAAATGGAGCGGGGCGCTCAGGAGGGACAGCTCTGTGGGTAGTGGGGTCTGAAGGCCAGACCTTGGGGCAGGTGCTCAGTGTGGTTCCCCCATCTAGGATGGTGGGCTCCCAGTGGCACCCAGCTCCTCAGTGTCCCCTGTTTGACCCCAGGGCCCTCCCCTTTCCTTCCGGGAGGAAGAGCAGGGTAGCCTGCCAGGAGCCTGGTGCTCCCGGGAACCATGCATCATGTAAACACGGCCGCCACTGGCCTTTGTCAGAGTAGGCAGAGGCCAGGCCTGACGAGGGGCACACCCCAAATTCAGCACAGAGTCAGTGCCCCCAGACTGCAGCCCAGAGCTACATGGCCGAGGAGGAGGAAGGGCTGGCTCTTCAACATCCAGTGGGGGCTGCCTGGTGTCCTCACCTCCAGAACTCTCCCCTCCCCGCCTCCTCCCAGCTCATCTCTTGTGTGTATGAATTATTGATGTCCCCTCTCCCACCCCCACCCCCCAGCCTGGAAGCAAAGGAGGGAGGTGCTGCCTCCCGCCTCTGCACCTCTGGCCACAGCGGGCGGCCTGCACTGGGCACTGACCGGGCGGGATGGCAGCCCGGGGTCCCAGGGCCGGGGGACCTTCCAGCCCTGGCCCAGCCCTCCTCGGGAGCTGGCGGGGTCGCCCCCTGGGAGAGGGCACCACTGGCTGTGGCCCCAGAGCCCGGTGTGGCCATTGGCGGCTCGCACAGAGCCGGGCTTGTATGGGCTGCGGGGCGCTGGCGCCCACATAAGGGCATTGTTTGCCGAGGTAAAAGGGGTTTTTGTCTCCTCCTGGAGACTGGACAGAGGGAGGAACAATTTCCCCCATTCATTGCTAATTCCCCCATTGGAATAGCAGCACATTGCCCCACGTTACATAGATGGGCACACAGTCCTTCCCTGCCCGCAGGCATTCCCAGCACAGGTGGTGGGCCTGTGTCCTGCCCAGATCGGGAGCAGCCCTTTGCCAGAGCCGGGGAGGCCTGCTTTTGTGGAAGTGGTCCAGAGGGGTGCGTCCCCACCGCTTCCCTTCTGCCCCTTGGTGCACTGTCCCTGTCACTCAGAGAGTCACAGGTTGGGGGCAGTCTTGCCCTGCTGGCATGGTTCTGGGTTCTGGCTTGCTGGCTGTGAGTGGGTGCCCATCCTAGAGGGGCCTCCCAGCACAGCCGGGCAGATAAGGACCTGGTGGAGGCAAGAGGGTCACGTCTAGCTCTGGGTCCTGTGCCTGGAGGCCTGCACCCCCAGAGGCCTGACTCCTGTACTCCGTGTCCTGGGCGCTTGGTGCCTATGGGGCCAGCTGGGTTCTTTCACAGGGTCATAAAGTGTCAGAGCCCAGGAGGGCGTCAGCGGCAACTCCCTAGACTGCAGATAAGAGGAGCCAGGGAGGCGGGCTGTGCCCAAGGTCGGGAGAGAGCGAGGCCCCACACCTGCTCCCCCGGACCCACTCCTTTGGGCATGGGTTTGGGTGCATGATGATGTCTCCCTAAGTCACATTTTTTTGAGATGAAGTTGAGAGGAGGGGTAGGATCGGAACCCAAGTTACCCCAGCCTGGGTTTCTGTCCTCCTTTCCCCAAATAGTGCTGGCAGCTCTCTGGGCTGGGGCTGTGCCAGGTGCTGGGGGAGGGCCCCACAGCCAGCCCTCCTAGGGTTGGGTGGGCCGAGGTGAGGAGAGAGCCCAGCAGGGCTCCATTCCCTCAGGCCCTCTGAGGGGCAGGACCTTGTGTTACTCAGAGACCAAACCACACACACACGTGATGCAAACCTGCCTCCAGCCAGCTTCAGCAGTAAGGAAACCATTGGCTCCTATAACCAGAAAGTCTAGGGCCCCCCTTGGCTTTAGGCATGGATGGATTTAGGGGGGATTTATCTGGGTCAGCTTGGCAGCCCTGCCTTCCGGGTGTGGGCCTCCCACTGAGTGGGCTCAGCCACCCCTGGGGGTGGGGAGAGAGTACACCTTCCCAGTCTCTTCTGCAGAAGCCCCTGGACTGACATTTATGGGTGCGGCTTGGTCACATGCCCATCAGGATCGCTGGGATGGGCTGTGCTGACTGGCCAGGCCAGGCTCACCCTGGAAAACTCGGGGTGCCCTCCCCAGAGGAGGGGGTGTGGTTTCCGGAGAGGCAGGACCGACCTGGGGCAGCTTACAGGGGGGCTGGGCACAGACCATAGACATAACATAATGTGTGGAAAGGTAATAAATACTCTGAAAAAAAAATGGGTAAAGGGGTCAGCGTGTCACAGTGGGGGCGGGGAGGTCTTACTGAGAAGGTGACCTTTCAGCAAAAGCCCTGGAGGGGAGGGAATGTGGAGTGTCACCAGAAGAGGGAACAGAATGTGCAAAGGCAAGGGCTGGATGGGGTGACGGCAGGGGGTGGGGGCTGCCAGGAAGGCCCAGGAGGCCTGGAGAGTTTGGAGCTTTGAACTCAGTCCTTAGGCTGCTGCTGGATCAGAGCCACTGTCTGGGGCGCTGATGGACAGATATGACCACCCCTCCCTGGGAAGCACCTGTGCCCTGCTGGGGTCAGGAGCTTCAGCCCTCTCCCCTGGCCTTCTCAGTGCTGCCCATGGAGGCTGCTTCCATAGACTGTCTCTTCCAAAAAGCCTGCCCTTCCGCCCTCAGTCCTGCACAGTGTTGACCCTAGTCCCACCCTCGCTGGGGTGAATTCTGCAGAGGGGTGGTCCAGAACTGGGGAGCTGCACTCAGAGGGCTTCCCCAAGGAGGAAGAGGGTGTGGAGGCCGGAGGCATGGATCAAGGGTAGAAACTCCCCATGCTCTCTCCAGAGCCCCACATCCTCTAGAACCCTTATGTTTGGTTTCTTTGTCCCAGAGTATGAGCCCCCAGGTCAGTAACCACCCCTATCTTTTCTCCACTGTGTCCTGTCCCCTGGCTGCACAGGCCCCACCCTCAGCAGGTGTTCAAGAAAAGAGGGGACAAAGTCAGGAACAGCTCTTCACGCGCGTCCTCTCCCCACTTTCTGCCCTCTGTTCCCACCTCAGATTTCGCACCAGGCTGTGCTCCAAGGGGCCCCCCGGGAGCACCCCTGTTTCTGTCTGGAAAAGACCAGCACAGGAAGCAAGTGCGGTATAAAATGAAAAGGTGTGAGGGGCAGGGAACAAGAGTCTTTAAGCACCTTTTCTCCGTACCTAGTATTGTCTGTACCTTATAAATCCTATTTTACTGACATGACACCCATTTTGAAAGAAGGGGAAGTGGTGTCTTCAAGGATACATGCCCTCCCATCCCCTACATTCTGCTTACAGCCCACGGCTTCCCTCGTGGGCACGAGGTGGCCCCAGTTGCAGGCAGGCCAGGCTGAGGGCAGCAGGATTGGGGAGTGAGGCGCTGTGACCCGCTTGTGCCTCTGTTGCAGGCTGTGTGTGTGGCTGGCCTTCCCTAACCCCGGACACGGTGTGGAGGCAGGAGAGGCTTGGCCCGTGGGTAAATGGAATGGGAGCAAATGGAGCTTGTCAACTGGGGCCCGCTGGCCTGCTCAGGGAATTTTGTTTTGGGGGGAATTTTTTGTGGTGAAAAATTTTGTAAAACATAAAATTTGCCATTTTAGCCATATTTAAGCATACAATTCAGCAGCATTAAATACGTTGCCAAAGTTGTGCAACCAGCACCATCATTTCCAAAATAGAGTTTTTATTACCCTAAACAGAAACACTGTAACCATTAAACAGTAACTCCCCATTCCACCCTTGCCCAGCCCCTGGTCACCCCGAATGTATTTTCTGTCTCTGTGAATGTGCCTGTTCTGGATATTGCATATATGCAAACTCATTCACTGTTCGTCCTGTTGTATCTGGCTTATTTCACTTAGCATAATGTTTCCAGAGTTCATCCATGTGATAGCATGTATCAGAATTTCATTACTTTTTATGGCTAAATAATATTTCATTGCATAGGCAGACCACATTTTGTTTATTTATCCTGCAAGGTTTTTGAAAATATAAACAATGTTAGTCACCAGTATTCAAAAATCTGGATATTTACATAATGGTGCAGATTTCCAGTTTCTTCTAAAAACTTGGACTGCATAGCCACACAAGGTCTGGGCTCCTGGCCTCATGGGTCCCCTCCACCCAGCAACTTGCCCTACCAGACTGGGGTGGCTTCTGCTTAGTAGGAGGGGTGCACCACCATTGGAGTCAGTGGCCATGGCTCCTTGGCTGGGCAGCCCAGGTGCACAGCCCTAGGTGAGGGTGTTGGCAGCCCAAGACTCTGGGCCAGCACCCTGGGTTCACGAGCTGGAAGGGCCCTGGAAGCGCATGTGCATCCTCACAGCACCTAAGCCTCCTTCATGCTCATGCCTGGAGACACATAGGGCAAGAAGGTCCATCCTCCCTGGAGAAAATCTGGTCAGGAGGCAGGTGGTTGGGGCCCATGCGCCATGTGGCACTGCAAGGAGCTGTGGCCTGCCACCCACACTGAGCGCAGCAACAGCTGGCTCCCTCTGTGCCAGGTGTGAGGTGACCCTCCTAGCACCCCCTCCTTCCAGAGGAGGAAGACAAGGCCCTCTGAGGTCAAGTAAGTGGCCTTTTGAGGGTGGTGCCAGGGTGTGAAGTCATACCTGCATAGTAGGCTGTGGGCACCAGCCAGTGCTCATAGGAGCTCGGTCGGCCAGGATGGGTGTCAGTCCTTGCCCTTCAGTTCCAGCTCTCCAGCAAAGCCTCCTGGGCCCTGGGTGTCAGGGCTTCTCCGGCAACAGGTCTGGCCCTGGTGGGAGGTGGGCAGCTCTCAGGACCAACCCTGAGCCAGTGAAGGAGGCATGAAGTATCCCTCGGAAGGTCAGGCATCAGGCTGGTGTCAGGGCTGTGAGTACGTCCTCCCAGGGACAGCAGAGGAAGGAAGCCCGCTCTGAGAAGGTTGAGCCAGGCCTTGAAGGTGGAGTGAAATTTCCTGAGCTGGAAGCAACATGGGAAGCAGACAGCAGAGCCCAAGCAGAGGCCTGGAGATGTGAGGTTCAGCAGTGGCCAGTATGTGGGATCTGGGCTGGGGGAGGCTGCAGAGGACCAAGGGCCCAAAACACACCCAGCCAGAGTGCAGACTCTTCTGGGGCAGGCTGTGGGGAACATGGTAATGGTGTTGAGGCTGGTGCTGGGAAAGCCTGAGGGGGAGACAGGTGACCAGGGGAGCTGGGTTGCTGAAGAGGGAGGAGCCAAGAAGGCTGGATGGGGTTGGGGGGGTGAGTGTGGTTTGGCAAGGTAGTTGCCCATTCACTTTACGTGTGTTTCAGTAGTGTGCATCTGTCCCCACAGGAGGGCTGGCATCTTGGTTGTAGTCACTACTTTCTCAGCCTGGGACAGGGCCAGCACGCAGTAGGTGCTCAGGAACGACTGCTGGGTAATTTGTTCATTCCACAAATGTCTAGATTGGTCGCTGGAGATACTGCCAGAAGGAAACCAGACCCGCCTGTGTGCCGCCGGCCTGGGGATTCTGGGGTGTAGCTGGGTGCGGGGTATGGATGGGAATCTGTGGGGCGGCTTTGAGTAGAGTCTGGAGCTGCCCTGCAGGAGATTGGAGAGAGCAGTGGCTGCCCAGAGGAAGAGGAAAAGCAGGGGCAGCCTGGCCCAGGGGACCTGCGGCAGCCAAGGGGGAGGGGTACCACTGTGTTGAGGCCTTTCCCATCCCCCTCTGCCCAGGGCCCTGGCTGTTTGATGGGCAGCCCGGCCCCGCCCCTGGGCAACCAGGAGGCCAGCGATTGGTTGGGGCGCTAGAGCCGCTCGGTCGCCATGGGGACGCCCCGGAGGAGCGCGTGCCCAGTGCCCAGCACCAGGGACTAAATCTTCATAATCTGCCGGCTGGGAGGGTGGGGGTGGGGTCGTGCACGACCCTGGCTGGGGGAAGGGGTGGCCTGGGATGCGGTCAGGGCTCACTGTGACCGCCCCTCCCCCACCGGCCCTGGTTGCAGGTGCAGAACAGCTCTGGCACCTGGGCGCGACCAGGAACCACGCGATGTTCACCTGACTGTGATCCCGGGAGCTTGAGTGTAGCTTCAGCCTCTGCCTTCTTACCTGATCAAGCAGGAGTCTTGGGCAGGGTCGGGGAAAGGGGCCTGGAATTTATCTGAAATCTGTAGCCCGGTGGTTAAAGTTTGTCCTGCTGGATCTCTCAGGCAATGCTGTGCTCTCTGCAGCAGGGGGCGCCCTCCACAGAGCTTTGTTAGGCTGTCATCTCTAGAAAGCACAGATGGCCCACTGAGGTGCAGGGGCTGCAGACCCCAGACCCTGCAGCCCCGCTCTGGGTGTCCAGTGCCACATGGCCACGCACAGAGGGCAGATCTGTGTCAGCACCGGCTGCCAGGATTGGCCTGGGCCTCCTTGCTGGAGGGAGTGACTAACTGGGCTGAAGGTGTCACAGTGGAGCCATCCCTCCCTCCTCAGGCAGAGGATGGAGAAATTCCAGGGCCTGCTGTGGAGAGGGGGTCCTATGGGGAGAAGGTGTGAAGGGGCAAGGCAGCGGTGAGCCGGAGGAAGAGGGGGGTGCTGGTCAGGCCCCATGCAGCCCCTGGCGTGTTGGAGGACCTCTGGCAGGCAGCAGGCGGCTCAGACTTAGGGCCACAGCCACTTGCTCTCAGGCCATTGAAGCAGGGTGTGGCATTTATGGGCGTGGAGCGCAGGAGACCACCACATCCTGTACACCCCATGGCTGCTCCACTCCTGATGGCCCCGGTTTCTGGCAGAGGGACCCTGCCCCCACCTCAGTCTGGGGCAAGGAGAGCCTCTTGGCGCCTCGTGGGGACAGCAGCGTTCACCTCCTGCCCAGGGATGTTCTTGAGGACAGCACGGGGCAAGTACTCCCTGCAGCTGCCGTGGCCACAGTACCTGGGGGTCCTAGAGGACAGTGGATTCTGGGTTGGGGCCTCATACCCAGACCTTTCATTCCAGACGACTCCTCCTCCGAGAGCGGCAGCGGCAATGGCTCCTCCACCCTGAACCCGTCCACCTCCAGCAGCACACAGGGTGACCCCGCCTTCCCCGAGATGAATGGCAACGGCGCCGTGGCTCCCATGGACTTCACCGCCACCGCTGAGGATCAGCCCATCAACCTGTGTGACAAGCTCCCGCAGGGCTCGGCACTCGGCACACCCTCCTACCCCTCAGATGGCTGCGGCGCCGATGGACTGCGGAGCCGCGTCAAGTATGGGGTGAAGACCACCCCCGAGGTGTGTGGGGCTGCGGGCCACAGGCCCACCTGAGCTGTGAGCCTCTGCTGCTCCCGTACATGTCAGGGTTGTGCGAGGTTGAAATGATATCGCGTGTACCTGGAGTTGTGACACTAAGTCAGAGCGGTGGCCCTAGCTGGTATGCCGTCATTTTCTTGGGGAGGCTCTGGGAGACCAGTCAGTCAGTCAGTGTGTGACCTCGAGCGAGGCCCTCACTTCTCTGAGCCCACGTCCCCATCTGTGAAGTGGGATTATGGCCCTGCCGTGGCGGAGGTGGTGGGTGATGTGCGGCCTGGTCCTTCCACCTCCAGAGCAGTCTGCTCTGAAGGACAACAGCAAGTGGCTACATCCAGCACAGAAGTCTGGGCCTCATGTTTCCTGGCTACTCTGCACGCCTGCCCCATTTTACAGATGGTACAAGAAAAGGGTGAGGCCTTTGAGGCCCGTGGGATCTGGATGTGCAAAACTCAATAGACCAAGCTGATGGGGGTGAGGGTGGGTGGGCAGATACCACACCATTTGGCACTCGGGCCACTTCCCCCTCTGGCTTCTGCAAGCCGCCTCTTGGCCTCTAAGGCTTCCTGCAGGTGCAGAGCAGCACCTGGCACAGCAGCTTTCCTGGCCAGTTTTCTCCTGCTGGGGCTGGGGGCCAGAGATGCCTTCTCAGAGCCCTACTCTCCTGGGCTCCAGCCATGGACCCCTGCCCAGGTTTCTTGCCCTCCCAGGGCCTGTTTTCTCTTCTGCAGAAGGGGTGGGGTGGGTGCCAGTGCTGGCCTCCAATGGCATGTCTCATGGGAAGCTTCTACACAAATGACAGGTGTGTGATTGTCACTGTGTGTCTGAGCCCAGGCTGCAGGGCAGGTACTGGCCAGTGCACTGTGTTCCCTCTTTGACCGAGTCCGTGGTGCAGGCATAGCTGCTGCCACAGTAAAGAGCTGGAGAGGGTGGGTTTGCCACTGTGGCGTCAGGCTACCCGCGTGGACCAAGAAGTGAGATGGAAGCCTGAGTGCCACCGGCAGCTCGGCTGTCCCCTCTGACACCGGCAGAGGGTTGGCGGGGAGTGCCTCGGAAGGGGACTTGTCCAAGGCGTCTGTGTCTGACACAGCCCAGTGGGAGGCCAGAGGACCTGGGTGTCCCTGCCTTCTCAGAGTCAGTGTGGATCAAGAGATGGGCATGAGGCCAGGGGACCTGGAAGAGTCAACCCCGGTGGGTGTGATTACATGGAAGCTGGTGGTGGTGGTGACTGCGGGAACAGGCGCCAGGCAGTGTCCATCTTCATGTCTTTGTTCATCAGCAAGAGCTGTGTATTACTGTCTGGACCCCTATGTGGCCACCCATAGGGTCTGCCTTGCGGTTCTTTGTTTCCTGGGCCTGACTGTCTGCTGGCTGCCCACCTCCTTGAGGGCAGAGACCGTGTATCCAGGATGCTGCTGGCCAGGGTCCCACCGAGTGAAGTCAGGACTCGCCAAAGCTGTCAGTTTTCTAAAAGGCAAATGACAGTGGTCCTCAGCCTTCCCAGAGCACATGTGGCAGGCAGGAGACAGGGTGGAAACTGAGCCACGGAGGGTGAGAAAGATGAAGAAAGCAGGGAAGAGACGAGGGAAGTGCATTTCAAGGAGAGATTGGGCAAGGGGCTAGTTCCAGGAGGGTCTAATGGGGTGGGTCACTTCTCTGCTATAGGACAGGGGGACTGCCCGGCAGGCTGGGCCAGGTTCGCTCTCCTCCCGTCTACATACACGCTCTGCATCGAGTGACTTCGGGGGGGTGGCGGCAGACGGGAGAAGCCCACTCCGGGAGCTGCGGGGATGCACTCTGCCTGATGGCCCTGTCTCCCTGGCTGGTTCTCTCCCAGCCCATCTGTTACTTGTCCCCAACAGACAGCACACTCGCTGCTTTCGTGACAGCTCAGTTGTCAACTCAGAGTTGCAGCCCCTTGGGGACCAGGGAGGAAAACCCTGAAGCCAGAACAGATCTTGGCAGCCAGGAGAGGCTGCCTGGTGGTGGGAACTCTTTCTGTATCTGCCTTTCCCTCGCACGATGAGGCAATTCCTGGTGTGGGCGCCACCCCCTCCCCAGAGTTCCTCTGGGGCGCCAGGCCTCTGCTTGCACTATCACAGACAGCCCTTCCTACCCCCCACCCAGGGTCGGGTGCTTTCCCCAAGTCACAGGTGCAGGTAGGGAAGTGACTTGCTCAGGGCCTCACACCCCTGGCTCATGTGGCAGCTGGGTATGCTCGCCATCCCGGTCCCTACACTGCCCATGGCCCATCTGAGAGCCTGATCTGACCCTCCACCCCTCGCCCTCTCTCAGTCCCCACCGTACAGCTCGGGGAGCTACGACTCCATCAAAACCGAAGTCAGTGGCTGCCCTGAGGACCTGACAGTGGGCCGGGCCCCCACCGCAGATGACGATGATGATGACCACGACGACCATGAGGACAATGACAAAATGAATGACTCTGAAGGCATGGACCCAGAGCGCCTTAAGGCCTTCAACGTGAGCACCAGCAAGGGATGGGGACGGGATGGGGACAGGCTGGGGGCCACAGCCCGGCCGGCCTGCCCACAGCCTGTGTCTCCTGCAGATGTTCGTGCGTCTCTTCGTGGACGAGAACCTGGACCGCATGGTGCCCATCTCCAAGCAGCCCAAGGAGAAGATCCAGGCCATCATCGAGTCGTGCAGCCGGCAGTTCCCTGAGTTCCAGGAGCGAGCCCGCAAGCGCATCCGCACGTACCTCAAATCCTGCCGGCGCATGAAGAAGAACGGCATGGAGATGGTAGGCCCCCCAACCCTGGCCCGCTGACCCACCAGCCCCGGGGCCCTCGGGTGTCCTCCCAGCCGGATGCTTTACCCACAGCCTTCCCACTACCCCTGGAAGCAGGCATTGCGGTCCCTGGTTCACAGAGGAGGGAACTGAGGCCCAGAAAGATCACACAGCTCTGCAGATAACAGCACCAAGCCCCAACCCCAGCCCTGCCACGCCCACCACTAGGGCAGGGTCTCTGCGCACCCCAACACTGGCTACATCCTCGTTCTGCCTGCAGACCAGACCCACACCACCCCACCTGACCTCGGCCATGGCAGAAAACATCCTGGCAGCTGCCTGTGAGAGCGAGACAAGAAAAGCAGCCAAAAGGATGCGCCTGGAGATCTACCAGTCCTCTCAGGTGCCTGCTCGCTGCCAGCCCCTGCCGGCCCGCTCCCAGGCCAGCGGGGGTGGGAGGGGGTCCCCAGACTTTCCGCAGGGCAGGTAGCATGGGCCCCTGGTGCAGAGGGAACGGGAAGGACCGTCCTCAGACAGTGATGGAGCTACCTCGGGGAAGTGCTGGGAGGCAGGTGTGGAAGTCAGAGGAGCCTGGACACAAAGGCCCTGCAGACCTAGGATGGGAGTCTGGACTTCACCCCGAGCCCTGAGGTTTCCAGCAGGGCAGGAACAGATGAAATCTGCCCTAAGGAGAGATGAGCTCATGGGAGGCTGCGGGGAGGTCTTGGGTAAGGCAACCAGGGGGACAGGCAGAGTCCCACAGGGCACAACACTGGGTCCCAGCAGATCTGGGGCCATAGCCTCCATCCACCCCCCATCCAGGGACAGGGGTCAGGGCTTACTGCCTCTGTGGTTCCACAACGCCTCCCTCCTGTCTGCAGGACGAGCCCATAGCCCTGGACAAGCAGCACTCCCGGGACTCCGCAGCCATCACCCACTCCACCTACTCACTGCCAGCCTCCTCCTACTCCCAGGACCCTGTCTATGTCAACGGTGGCCTCAACTACAGTTACCGCAGTTATGGGGCCTTGGGCAGCAACCTGCAGCCCCCTTCCTCCCTCCAAACAGGAAATCACAGTAACGGTGAGTGTGGGAGACCCAGGCTCTGGCTCCCTGACCAACACCTGGCTGTGTCTGCACCACAGCTTTGGGAAAGGGGCAGGGCAGGTAGGGCAGCAGAGGCTGGGGACAGTGACCCCTCTGCAGCATAAGGACCCACCCTATCTCATCATCTTGTCTTAGCCGGTCCTTAGATTGGAAGGCAAGGAAAACTAGCTGGTTAAAACAAACAGCCTATCACTCCTTCCTTGCTTCTTAGGAGGCTGGCTGGGCCTCTCCCTAGTCCCCTCTGCCCCCAACCCCAGGGCCACCACAAGCAGAGTCCCGGCCAAGGCCCTGCTGTTTACCTAAGTTGAACCTCTTCACAACCCCATCTTACCACAATGACCAAGTCTCTCACTGGCCCAGGTCCACAGAGTTGGTGGCAGAGCCAGGATCTGGCGCTGGGCAGCCTGCCAAGGGACTCTGGGCACCTCCATTTCCAGGTCACACCTCATGACCTCACGTGTGAGATGAAGGTTCTTTCACTTGGGTGCAGGGCCTCAGCCCTGCCCCTCCCTGCGCTGTGGGGCCCCATCTAGGTCACCTGGGGTGATGGTTAGCCATCTGTCCCCCTACTCTACCCCCATGAGCTGGTGATTACCCAGGTTCTCCCTGTGACTCTGATGCAGACAGGACACAAACCAATATTGGAGAAAAGGCCCCGAAAGATACAATCCTCCCCATGGAGTTAGGTGCTGCCCTGAGTGGGGCCTCAGGCCCTTTCATACAGAGGCTGGGGTGGTAGGTGTGGCAGGGTTAGAGTGGCTTCCGCTGGTGGAGAGCAGCCCGATGGCCTCAGGGAGCCATAGGGGACGGATAGGGGTGACACCAGGGTCTCTTGGGTCAGGCATTTGGATTTTGTTCTGTGGGCAGTGGGAGACACAGGTAGGTTTTAAGCCAAGTAGGCTGTGAATTGTGCTGTCTGTCCTTGTGGTGAGTTTTAATGGACAGGACAAGAGGCAGAAGCAGGAGCAGGGTGAGGGGGGTCATGCAGAGGCAAGAGGAAGAGCTGAGGGTGACAGCAAGTTGCTCCTTGAGGAGTAGATTAGAGGAAGGTGCTGCCTTCAGGCCAGGAATCCTGGTTCTAGGTCTTGGCTGAACACGCCTGAGAATTCCTCTCAGTCCCTTGTCCTTGGCTGCAGGAGACCCCTCACCATTCCTGGGCAGCGAGGGAGAGGGCCATTCCCTCCCCATGGCGGAAAGCCCAGGCACCCTCCACTCACCTTGCCCCCACCACCAGGAAGGATGTGCGGGTCCCTGGAAGATTCCTGCCTGGGCTTAACTTCTCATCCTTCCTAATGCCTCTTAACCTAAAATAAGAGGCTGCCTGGCCCTAATCCCTGAGGCTGAGGCCAGAGTGGCCAGCTGCAGTGAGGGGTGGAATGGCTGCCCCAGGCGGGCTGCATCCCCCCAGGAAGAAGCACTGTCTAGACAGCCCTGCTGAGTGGGGACCTGGTCAGAGTGCGTCTGGAGACAGGTGCCAGGGCAGGGAAGTGAGAGTCCTGGGTTGTGCACCAGGCATGTCCTTCCCAGGAGGTGGGAGATGGTGATAAGCCCCACCTGGTGCCACGCAGCAGGGCCTGTCTCGGGTGCAGCTGTCGGGGCTGCACCAGCCTCTCGAGGGCGCTGGGTCTGCTGCCCTCCCCGCCCTCTTCACACTTGCCTGAGAGGCTGCAAGGAAGGCCACTGGCTGTGCTCTTGTGCCTCAGTCTTCTGGTTCCTTTGAGGTGGGTAGTGAGATCACAGAGGCAGAGATCTGCTCCTGACCTCCTTGCCTGGGGCAGTGAGTGTCCTGGGAGCACTGGGTTTGACTCCAGCAGTGGGAAGAACACCACAGGTGGTCCCAGTCCCACTGCCCTCGCAGCAGCAGCCCTTGGCTGGGCGGCCATATTTGTGGCTTAGAGCTCCTCATGGGTGGGTTCGGAAACGCACATCTGCCCAGAAAGACTCGGGCTCTGCCTGTCTTGCCTGGGGTGCTGGGCAGTCTGTGCCCGCTTCTGCCCCTTTAGCAACCACTCGGCCACCTGGGCGTCTGCCTATAACTGTAGCCCCGGGGGAGAGACAGGGATACCTCTGAGCACAGAATTGGAGCAGACAAGGCTTGGGAGTGGACAGAGGAAAGAGAGGAAGCCCAGGGCCAGCTCATGCCAACTAGAGCAGGCAGCTCCAGCCTTGCTCTGCCATCCCAGGCAGTGTGCGGAGGGGACCAGGAGCGAGCAGAGGCACCCCTGCTCTCAGCCTATCCCAGCAGCCACCAGCATGGGAGTCGGCCACCTGCATGGCTGCTGTTTCCAGCAATTCGTAGCCCTAGTCCTTCCTCCTGCGTTTCATTTGAACAGACTTCCCTTGACTGGGCCTCCCGCTTGACATCCACATTCTCTGGTTAGAGAGGAAATAACCCCATGTAACAAACTACCCCATCTTAGACTCTAACTTCCTTCCCCATTTGGGGGGCTGCACCAGCTTCTTTTTAAGCAGTGGTCAAATTTCCACCATTTCTCCCAAGATGTTGCTTCCGGTCTGGATGTCTTCAGCAACAGGAGTTTGTGCCTGGGAGTGGCAGAGTCGGGCTCGCCTGGCCCCAAGGCCATGGCCCACCCCGTGGAGCTGTTCAGGAAAGGCAGAGAGGAGCCAGCCTGGGGGCCCCAGCACACACCCCGAGAGTGGTTCAGTAAGACTTCAGCTCCCTCTTTGCTGCTACAGTTCAAGCACAAAGGGGAGGTGATTTCTCTAGACAGCACCTCTGGGTCCTGTCCTAATCTGTCTGCCCCCCGTACACCCACCCCACTCTCTCCCAGCAGCATTAACCTTCCACCTCACTTGGACACTTCCCGAGTCAGGGGGATTCGAGGTGCCATAGCCCATTAGGAAGAGCTTAGCACTCCCCTCGCCTTCCTCCACCTGCCCCTCTAGTCCCTCTCCTGTGAGAGGTGGTTGGTCTGGCTGCTTCAGCCCCTGCCTCTGTCCCATAGCCAACCAAGCAGGGCAGCTGGCCTCTTTCTTGCTCTTCCCCAGTGGGTGAGAAGCTCCTTCCTTGTCTCAGCATCCACAGGTGCTGCTTTTCCTGGCCTTCTGTGTTTCCACTTGGGACCCCGGGGCCTTCCACACACCCGTCCCTCTTGGGGGCATCGAGTCATCACCTACTGGCGGCATCTTAAACACCATCTCCCATGGCAGCCGGCTCGTGGGGGTGGAGTAGCACACGTAGGAGTGCCGCCCCCCCCGGGCCCACCCACAGCCTCTCTCACCTGGTTTGCACACACCATCAGTTTCCCTTCAGTGCTCTGCTCACTACATTGAGGAGAGTCAGGGAGTTCCTTTGTCTCAAGGCCCCCTCCTCACCTGGAGACCAAAGCGAGGGAGGCCTGACGGTTCTCAGAAAGCATCTGAGGTGTGATGAGTGCCAGGGAGCTGGGGTCAGAGTCCTTCTCCCCCTGAGGCCAAAGATTGGCCCCTCGTTGCTCCTCACCCTGCCCGCAGAGTAGTGTGAGCACATGTGCAGCGTGATCTCAGGCAGACATCTTCACCTCCAGGCCTCAGCTGCTGCCACCTGTCACAAATGACAATAACGCCCCCTTCCTTGCAGGATAACTCTGAGGGTTAATGGAGAACCCCACACCTCATCTGCTGGTACCAGGCCCCCTTCTAGGCACTAGGGGTACAACAGTTAGGGCTTCAGGCCCCCAGGATAACGTGAAGGGTGCCACTTGAGGTGTCCGCTCCCCTCCTCACCCTCCCTCTCCCTCTCCGCAGGGCCCACAGACCTCAGCATGAAAGGCGGGGCCTCCACCACCTCCACCACGCCCACGCCCACGCCCTCCAGCAACAGCACCAGCCGGACCATGCCCACCGCCCAGCTCAGCCCCACGGAGATCAGTGCTGTGCGGCAGCTCATCGCCGGCTACCGGGAGTCTGCTGCCTTTCTGCTGCGCTCGGCAGATGAACTGGAAAACCTCATTTTACAGCAGAACTGACCCCGCGGCACCTGGAGTGCACTACACTAGGGAAGGAGGCCCTCCCAGCCCCGGACCGGCTTCCCGCCTCACCAGTTGGTACCTTTTGTGTTTTGAAAGAGGTGGATCCAGAAGAGCTGTTTCTAGCCACACTCCAAGCGCCTGAGACTCTGGGCACAAGGACACTTTTTTTTGGAATCTCACCACACGGGTGCTCTGACCTGCTTGGAAGAGGCCAACGGGGCAGCTTTGGAAGGGCTGGGGCTCCCCCAACAAGGCGCTGGGGCCGCAGCTCTATTTAGAATCATCTTCGTGGACCCTGATGTTAGAATCCCACCCCCAGATAATTACCTTTCAAGTCTTAGGTGAGCAGAATTGCATATTTATTGAGAAAAACAAAGTGGACCCTTTCTTCCTCTCCCCTTAGTAATTTATTTTTCTGAAAATGGATTCTTTTGTGTTTGTACAGATTGCCAGTCTGTGTCTGTCTGATCAGAAGGATGTGTCCCTGTGACCTAACATTCCATATCACTACACTGGCACGGGCTGTGGGCCAGCAGGGTGGGGGGCTGTGGGGGGCATCGGGCTGGCTGTCCCTCTGAATGTCCAGCACCGCCAGGCAGGAGGGCCTCACCCACACCCGCTGCAGAGCAAAGACAAACAAACGGCTCCCCCACCCCCATTCCAGACCCCCCAGTCACATGGTCACCTGTATTCTACCTCACACTCCAGCGTGGGCTTTCTCCAGGATGTGTCCTGAGCCTGTTCTGAGCGGCTGTCTCCCAGCTTCCTCACACTGTGTGTCTCCTGGGAGGTAAGTCCAGGTGGGAGGCCAGGAGCTGGAGCCCAGAGAGGACCTTGGCCCTCGTGAGCAGCAGCTTGCCCTCCCCTGGCCTCGGCGTTTGACAGGACAGAGTGCTGGGAGACAGCAGCCGGTCAGCAGGGCCCTCGCCCTCACCTTGTCCCCAGGGAGCCAGGTCCGGGCCCCTCGGACACCTACCGGGAAGGGCCCATTTCTTCCAGGGTGAGCCCTGGCTGTCAGGCAACCATGGAACAGGAATGGCAGCTATGAGCTCCCAGTGGACTGCAGCTCCCGGTCTCCTCCCACTGTGGTTGGAGTAAAGGGATCATTAGCAGAAGTGGAGAAGCCACTTGGGTTCTCCTAGGACCAGCCCTTCTGAAGGGACCAATCCTGGAAGAAACCCATAAACCCTGGAGTGTGAAAAAGGGCAAAAAGAAAAGGCTGGCCTGGTTTCCTTCCTCCCCAGTAGGCACTTCCTCTTGCTCAGTGCAATACCTACCAGTGCTGCTAAAACCAGGGACTTGCCCAGACCTCACAAGGCCCACGGGGCCTCTCCATGCAACACTCCGTAGCCATGACAGCAGCTCTCTGCTGCCCGCCCCTGCCCAGAGCTGGCAGACGCCCTCTGTTGCCTGTCCTCCCTCAGAGCAGAGAGGTCCCAGGGGAGCCAGGTGGCCCTTAGCTTGAGAGCCACTTGACCGCAAAGCAGGCACCTCTTCCCAAACCAGCTTTTCTGCAGCCAGCTGCCTCCTGGCACTGAGGCAGACCACCCTCAGGAGGGGCGGGGAGGGGGCGGCCTCCGGGGTGGATGCCTCACCACCTCGGATCCAGAAGCTCTGAAGGGTGGGGTGCCCCGCCCCCTGCTTGCTTCCAGGCCCTAGAGGTTGAGAGTGGTCTTTTCTCTCTCAAGTGGCCTCCAGCACCCCACCCAGCCACACCACCTCTGCCTTCCATCTGACCAGTCCCCAGGCCTCCAGCTGGGGCCAGGACCCCAAGACTCACCCTTAGCACAGCACAAGCTCCAATGCCCAAGGCCTCTCCCCACCCCCGCCGTCCACGTGTCCGGCCCCCACCTGCTCAGTACTACTCCCAGACGTTTGAATTTGTGTAAATATTTATTTTTGTGTGTGAACAATACTACAAAGTAATCAGTAGATCTTTTGCAAAGTGTTACCCCAGGCAATTTGTGAAAATCTTAATGTTGAAAACTGGCAGAGACAATCGCCGCCTTAGAATTCTCGATACCAACTGCTTAACAAGTCATTTCTCCTCCTGGAGGCAGTACCCAGGCCAGGCACAAACGGTTCGCTTTTCTAACAGACAGGAGTAAGAAAGACTGGGGAAGGGGCTCCTGCCACCCAGCCCCCACAAGGGATTAGACCTGAAGATCAGTATAAGCTACAGTTTGAAGTCGCGTTTTTCTGAGTCAAGCTTGTCCTAACTGACCACCTTCAGCCGGCCTTAGCACCGCAGTAAGGGTGTAGGTTCGGTGTGTTTCCAAGAGAAGGGAAGTGAATGCTAGTGGTGAAGGTCCACGGGGGCTCCCAGAGCCTCTCCAGGATGGTGGATCCCATCCCGTCAGCCCCGCCTCTTGGGCAGGGGGCTCCTTCCTAGTGAAGCTGCACGTGAAGCCCTGGTGGTGGCAGAATCAGGAGCAAGTCACGGTGTGGAAACAGGATTCCATTAGCTAGTTTGGTCAGGGAACTTGTTCAGTTTTGCTTTTGTTTTAAGAGATGCAGCTTCAACCCCATCCCTCTCCTCCTGACTTGGAGAGCACCAAAGAGCTGGTTCTGCTGAACCTAGCTCGCTGCCGTCCCGCTCGCCCCAGGGACTGCCTTCTCCCAAAGGGAGTGTCCAGAGCCCTGCCCCACAGCCATTTAAAGTTTTTATGGAGGGCCTCAGGGCACAAATTAATCATGTGGGATCCTAGGTTTAAAAGGTAATGCAAGAGAAGAGTACAATTCCCAAGTCTTCGCAGGGGGTGAACCCCACGAGGAGGGTTGGAACAGAGGAGAAATGGGAACCTGGTCTTAGTGGTGGATCATCTGGTAGACCAGTAAGGGTGAACCCATCTGAGATTCATCTTACCGTCGCCACTCAGACAGACAGTTTATACCCAAGGACAGTGTGGAGGGGGAGGAAGGCAGGCAGGGGGCTAGAAGGGTTTTAGAGGATTACCAACAGGTGGAACCCAGCCATCCCTATTCCCAAGGGCCACTTACGACTCCAGGGGTGGTTATAGGATTAACTACCAGTTCATTTTCAAAATGCTGCTTTGAACTCAGAGGGTTGATACTTTTAATTTGTAATTTTTTGTAAAACTTTTTACAAGATAGTAAAGTATTTCACCAGAATACCAGTTTCAATCCGTCCATGGTCTGATTTTTATATAATTTAGTGGTGCTTTAGAAACTTTGTTTTTGTTGTTTATGAGCTAAACAGCTCAGTCCTTTTTCGCCTGTATCTACCTAAGACCAATGTGAACCTTTGTATTTTTGCTCCTAATTTTGGACTCAGTGAAAGTGTACTGTTTACATGTACAGACGCCCCGGTCCCTGTGTGTCCTGCAAGACTCGCCCTTGAGGAGGAAGGTGCACCTCACTAAGCTCATCTGCTTAGCAAAGCCACAAAACCAAACCTCTCACTTTTTACCTGTTTCCACCTAAAAACAAAAACAAAAAACCTACATCACACTGAACTCAGATTTGCTGAAAAACACTTTGATAAGCTCAGAAAAATCTTCTGCATGCAGCAGATGGCCCACACGCCTCTGTCACGTGGTCCATTTGGGAGCAAGGCTCAGAACGGAGACTTCCTGTGGGCCGCTAGTGGGTAACTGCGTGGACTCGTGAAAAGTGAAAGCAGGACTTGGCTGTAGAGCTGGGGCTGGAGAGAGCTCTTCCCCAGTAGCCTGGGAGTGGGAAGGTCACATTGACTCATGGGACCTTCAGGGTCCAGCCACCTAGAATTTAAGGACAACCCAAGAGGTTGCCAATCCTCTGGCATAATTTAAGACACGTTTGGGAAGAGCGCAAATCCCCTAACCTGAGATGAGACTTTAAGACTTTCCAGGGCCCCCTGGAGGCAGCTTGTTCATGAGGCATCACTTCTGGGGAGGGGCAGGGGGCTCCAGACAGTAAGCATGTGGCACTTAAGGCAAACAGGATGGCAGCAACTTTTAAAGGTGACTCTTTATTACTTAATCAATGGCTTCACCTCTAAATTATATTTTTACAGATATGCACCTATGCAACTTAATGTGGCTCTTCTAAGCAGGTGAGGACTTCCTCCTCAATGCTCCATAAAAATTATTTGTGTTCTATATAGTGAGTTTTTCCAGTAAATGTGGCTTAATATTTTAATTCTTAGAATGTGTCTTCTTTATGTGATGCAACTAAATTCTGTTCTGTTTGTGGAATGACTAGCACAGGCCAACTCCCTCTCCCCTCACTTAACAAAAAGACCAATGAGCTGTTAATCGAGCTGTTATCTCCATGGTATTACTTGCTAAATGCACTGATTTCATAAGTATGTGGAATCCTTTTTCTTTTGAATCTGTATATCATATATAAGACTGAATCTACTTAATAAACACTGAATAACAAACTGAATGCTTTATTTCCACTGTGTCCTCAACAGCAACACTGCCAGCTAGTTCTGTTCCCTCCAAATCTAGTTTGGCACTGAAACACCATTCTACTGGTAGATTCCACCCTTTCCTAGCCAAGAAGCTAGCACACTAGAAGATCCTTGGTGAATTTTCTTGAACAAATAACCTTGTCAATTTTTTGGCACCTCATCCATCTTTAAGGGAAGGAAAGGAATCTTCACAGGTAACCTACTGGGTCCCAGCACAGGCACATGGCGCACTGAAATCTCACTGTCATTTTTCCAGAGGGATGCTCTTGGCCCCGCTTATGGATGAGGAATAGGGACACACTGGATGCACGCCTCGCCTGGAATCAGTCAGTGACCAAGCAAGGTTTTAAATGCAGCTGTTTCCCTGCAAACCGCCTTCTTTCCACTCCCATCACCCCAGGGCACAGTTGAAATAAAACTCAGGTAGCAGTCCCTAAGAGCCAGCTGGGAAAACTGAGGAAACACCACCCTCAGACCTGAACCTACAGGACTTGACACTCCATTCGACCCAAAGCCCGGGACCCCACCTAGAAGGAAACAAAAAAAAAAGGGCTGCTTCCCCCTCCCCTACAAAGACGTTTACTTGTGTGCAGACTTTTTTTCATCTTACTTGTCATTTAGGTTAAACTTTAAGGAAAACTTGCAGGAATATGACTGGGGACAAACCTGATGGTCATGAGTTTAAAAATAATTCTGTGAGTTAAAAGCATAAATGTAACTTACTGTTAAAGTTGCATGTCTGTGTGTATTCATACACACTCTATATGGCAGTTGTTTTTTAAAACTTTTTATAATGGCAGAAGAATCTTTTTCTTTTAAGTTAAGTTCTGTGCAATAACCAACTACATAAATGGATAAAACAAGAGGGGCCAACAGTTTGAAGCTGCTGCACCCAGGGAGTGTACTCTGGGGCTACAGTTCGTAAGGACAGAAGCAGGTACAGTCAAAGTAGAAGACAGCAACTTGGTACATCATCTCCTCATGCACAGGTGGGGACCCAGGGCAGCAAATCCTCAGTAATGCCATGATAACACCTGTCTCGCCAAAACTACCACTGCTGAGAACCACCAAGGGGCCACGAAGCCCCGCCACCTGGGACAACACAGCCAGACCCCCGACCCACCGCTTGCAGACCGCGCTGGCTGACCGACTGGGAAAGCACTTACCTCCAGACGAGCGCTGCAGCCACCGGAGCACTGCGATCCGAGAAGACATTCCTCTGGACAGAGAAGTGCTGCTTGGTCCCAGGCTGGTTTCTTCACACGGGGCTCCAGACCACTGGTGTTAAGCGTACAGGACAACGTCAAATGGGAAAGCCCCCACAGAACAGTGAACTAACTCAATGACCCAACAGGTGAACCTCATTTTACTCCATGAGGGGAAGCGGAGAATGACCCTGTAACTGCAGTTTTAAAGTAATTTAAATGCACCAGGGAAGCTCAGTTACAGGAAACATCCTTTGCAAAGCCACCTTTCCCCTCTTTGATTGATCTCTTGTCTAAACCAGTCAGGGGGTTCTTCAGTGAGGGGCCCCAGCTGCCTAAGGAGCTAGTAAACCCTCTGAAATAACACACACAACCTTGGGTGTATGTGCGTTCCGGTGTTGGGGAGAGGGTCCAGGGCTCCCATTGTGCTTTCAGAGGACCCCGTGTTCCCAGAAAGGTTAAGAACCACTGTACCAACAGCCGTCTTTTTGTTACTCTATTTTCCTTAACAGAGCTTTCGTTGACATTTGGTTGTTAGATATTTATTCCAGGCTTTCAAATTGATGTACAAAGACAAGAGGAAGCACGGGACACTGTCACTGGTTCCAAGCATTAACCTCCAGGGTCACAGAGCCCACCCTCTCCACCACTTTAAATGCCCCACCACACACACCCAAGGTAAACATGGCCCGTGCCATCCCCTCTCAGGGCACAGGGCAGGCAGAAGCTTTGGTTCCCAAGGCCCGTGGGCTGCTGTTGAGTGAGCGTGCGCGCGCACGCGCGCACACACACACTTCTCTCTCAAGCAGGCTCTGACCTCACAAGCAGGTTGGGCATACATGGATGCTACTGCACCAAGCCAATAGGATAGTGTTTTCTCCATATTCTGAAACAGTACGTTTTCTTGTCCTCTGGACCATGGGTAAAATAAGCCCCTCCTGCCAAGCACTCAGTCTCTAAACTCAGGACTATGTTGTCAACTGTAGAGAGATGCCGGAAGTCAGAAGTCCACTCCACCCACACCAGTCCTCAGCGCGGCACGTGAGCCCCCACCTCCATGGCTCCTCTTTGGCGTGAGGGTCAAGCAGGCGACAGGAGCCGTACAGACCTCTACCGTCGGTTCACGGAGCTATCATCTGGTCTGGTGCAAGCTAAGAGTCTGGAGCACAAACTTCCTCTGTGCCACACACTACAACTTTATGAAGCAGCAACTATTACCCCAATTCAAAGATGAGAAAGCTGACAAGGGCTGAGTGAGTTGCCCCAACCACTGAGCTGGTAGGTAGCAATGTCCACACTTGAACTCACCACCCCATCCCAACCTCCCTGATGAGATGCAACTGGCATGTCAGGTCCCAACCCTGGATTCGAATACATTCTCAGCTTCTGCAGAAGCAAGTGGGCAAATGGATTCCGTGACATGAAGGCACAAGGACACGTCACCACCACAAAGCCACCTAACTGTAACTTCACCCACCCTTCGATCGATTAGCAGCACCGCAAAATTACAGCTTGGACTGCCCCAAAACGTGTTTTCACCACACGTAAAACCTACATTCTTCAATTCACAGAAAATAAATTAATGAATATGTATTTTAATTAACCTTTACTTCTAGCATTTATTTTCTTACCTTAGGCTTATTTATATGCTAAGATAGTTTCCGATAAGCACAAAAATGCGATACATATTTTAAGAACTCCAGCTAAGTCTGAAGACTTTAACTGAGAGATCAACCCCTGCCATCCACTGAGGCTCATCAACCAGCATCAGACCCCACGTCGTGCCAGCCCCTCCCTCACTGCCGCCCCACTGCTAGGTAGAAAGGTGCTCGTGTTTATGGCTTTTCAAGGTCGGAACTGGTCACCCTCCCCACAGATCATCAGCCATTTAGGAACCCCAGGCAATCTCAGTCTCAGTGAGGTGGGTGGGGCAAGCAGCGGGAGGGATGTCACAGTTCATGGCTTTGATTCACAAGCGATAAGTACCCTCATCACTTTCATTGGATTTCTGCTTCCAGCCCACACGGTGTTAAGTTCACCAAATCACACACACAGTCTAACGACCAGCAACACCGACAAGTTGTGCCTCTGGGACTAAACTCACAAAAAAACTCCGCAAACAAGAATGTTAAATCCAGTGCCAGGTGAGATGAGACAGGTGTCTGCCCCCAACCTGACCTTCCTCCCACCTGGCGGGGCAGCTGCAGAAAAGGACCGAGACCACAAGTGCAGGTTGTACAGGTTTATTTTTCCAAGACCACAGAGACATACAAGAGCAGTGCTTGTCCTGGCAGACCAGTTCCCAACTGTCCCCTAGAGTGGTCCCAAAGGTCACAGCAGAAGAGGATCAAACACGCTTGGGCCTCTGCTCCCTGTCTTTGGTAAACAGACTCTTGAAGCTGACGACTTGGACTTGGCCAATACTGCATTGAAATCACCACATCATTGCCAACTTCCCACTCATGCTTCAGATGACAAAAATGCCACATGGGATGAAAAGGGCGGGGGGGAGACCCTTCAGATAAAATGAGACTTGCTGAAGTTATACCAATTTTCTACTTCACACAGAAGCACTCACACAGTGAGACCTACGTTAAACAAGGACGACGCTCAACTCTGCAGCAAGTCGGAGGACAAGACATAAGGCAGGAAGCAGGGCGAGGGAAGACAGCTGTGGAGACATCTACTTTCCGGAAAGGTGTGGGAGAGAGGCAGGCAGCAGGCACGGCTGTATCTTCCTCCACCTGCTGTCAAAAGTATGTCCAGTGGAGCCTATGGCCCCAGAAAAGCATGGTCCCAGGTACCGCTGATAGGTGGTGACCCTGGAGCTGGGTATGGAAGGCCCATCTGGGGGCTCCCCAGGGCACTCACCCTTCATCCAGAAGCAATGAACACACTGATGGTGGTGACTTGTCACATATGGCAGCCAGTGAAGGTTGCAGGAGAAGAGATGGGAGGAGCAAGACACATCCGCTCAGCAGCTGGCGGCCAGGCTGACCACGGCTCTGTAAGCTGCAGTAGGCCCACCGGGTGACCTGGGACAGGGCAAGTCAACCACTCCACCCCTCACATCGGTCGGGCAGCACAGCACACAGTGGCTCTGACACAGGTGGAGAGAAGTCAGTTACACCACTTTAATGCAATGATGCCGAAGACGTAAAATAAGGGAGACATTCGTGTTCTCTGTACAACACATCCATTTACAGAATCGGCCAGTACTGTGTACAACATATAAATACATGATAAAACATTAGAGGTGCATAGAGCATACTTACAGAAGCCAAAAGTTCACTTTATACATCCAAGGATAAAGAGTTAAAAATATAAAAATAAGAAAAACACACTGCTTTGAAATGTAAAATGACTTTCACATACACAGGTGTGTGGAGATGCCCACTCCCAGAGTCCAGATTGACGGAGAGGGTGTCAAGCAGAGGAATTCTCAAACGTCTGGACATCTGACTCACAAGGAGGAAAGACAACCCTATGCCTGACCCGTCGTCCAAGCAGGTCTATTCAAGGTTCCGAAAGCTCCTGTGGGTCAGTGGACCATACAGAGGCAGGAAAGTCCCAAGTTGGCTTCAGTAACAGAACCGAAGGTCAAACTGGCTCCATCAACTGGCAAATGACTGAACTGTGACCCGAGGTCAGCAGGTGCTTAAAGCCCTCTGGTGGGCACTGCTGGCAGTTACTTGAACCCTGTGCTGGCTTCTTTCCCATCAATTCCCCAGGAGTAGCAGGAGGAAAGACGGCAGGGAGGGGGCAGTGGAAGACTGACATTCCTACTCAGTTCAGATAAGTGAGCCCCCTGGTGGAGAACACAACTTTCCTGCTTCAGTGTCAAGTCCCTCTAGGTCTTGAGGAGGCTCCCCACGCCGCACCAGGCTCTGAGGCTCTGACGGTCTGTGTGAGAGCTCGGGCCGCCGGCCTTGGGCAGCCCCATGAGTGGCCCTATAGGAAACCCTTCCAGCAAGATCGGAAGGTCCGACAAGTGATGGAGGGGCTTTAGCACTATAAATTTTAGAGAGGCAAGACTTGCCTAGAGACAGTCTATTTTATCAGTGATATTGTGTATACAGATTTAAGCTCAATCATTATCAAAATACACACACTAAATATACAACTTTTCCCATGGCCATAATTTATTATCTCACCACAAGGCACAATACACAGAGCTTTGAGGGTCCAATACAGTCATCGTGACAGAATGCACCACAGCCCTGGCACATGATCATGGCTTTCAGGCTGCAAGCACACTGGAGCGAGATGCTTTCCACCGTACTGCTATCGGTGAACATCTGCAAGGAAAGTGATGCACTGTGGCTCGCACCAAAGTTTGCTTTGTGGCTCAGCTGCACCACACTTCCAGCAAGGCCTTTGGGAAAGGTGGGAGAGCTGGAGGAATAATTAAAGCTGGTGGAACTTAGTTGGAGTTTGGAAAGCTTCCCGTAAAATGCCTGTTTGATGTTGAGTTGGGAGGGGATGGAAGAAGGCTCCAGAGGCTGAGTGAGCCCTTTCCCAGGCTCTCGGGGTAATTTCCAGAAGGGCAAATCAAGGACAAAGGGCATCCCTTGCAAGTGGTCCACCAGTTCCCGAGGACCAGGCCCCGTTGCGTTTCTGTTCTCTGCATTCGCTTTGAGAGGACCCCCACCAAAAGTCTTCTCGCTCTTAGTGCTGCCAACAGAGATGGGTGGTGGCTTTGGAGCCCAGTCTTCCCTGGCAGTCTGGACCCCACCAGACACAGAGTTTTTGCTTGGCCCCAACTTCCTACTGGGAAAACTGGGAGGGGCACCAGCGGGCAGTGGCGTGGGCTCCACAGGCCTGGGGCACTGAAGGGCTGCAGCCTCGGTCTTGGAGCCAAAGAGCTTCTTCCCTTGGCCTCTAGCACTGTTCTGATCACCCAGGGCCCGACCTGTCTGATTGGGATCCGAGGAGATCACATTTGGAGATGAGAAACCAGGGGCTCTCGAGGTAGTGAGGTTTCCTGGCGCAGCATGTGAATTACTGCCCTGGGACAGGTCATGGGCTTCCAGCCGATCTTCAAAACTAAAGAGAGAGAACTGCTCTTTGGAATCCACTTCTACTTTCCCAGAGGCAGCTGTCGGATTTGTCACTGGATATAGTGAGTCTACGCTTGGGACTGTCTTGGAAATTTTGGGGGGTGCTCCAGGAGCCTGGGTGGCAAGATCGGTGCTTGCTTCACAGCTCTCAGGTAGGAGAGACTCCTTTGAAGCTCTTAAAGAGGGGGGGCCGCTCCGGCCAGCTCTGCAGCTGTTTCCCCCAGGGTCTTGCAAACATCCCATCCTCAGGGAGCCACCACGGCCCTGCTCTTTCGTCAGTGGGAGTCGTGGGGATTTGGGTTTGCTGTCACCGTGGGCTGGAGGAAGAACCTTCTCCAGGGGCAAGCTGCCCTGCAGCAACTGCATCACAAGTGGGTTCGTGGCCTCCACTGAGGACCCAGGCCTCCCCAGGGACAATGGCCTTGGCTGGTACTCGGTACTGGCCAGTAGCAGGGAGTCTGGGATCTTTTGAGGAACCGCACAGACTCGGGACACCCAGCTCTGAGGAACAACCATCCCATCTGTCCTCGTGACCAGGCTCAGGTCACCGTTCACCTTGGAGAGTGAGGCAGAGCAGCGCCAGTCCTGTTTCTCATCCCGCTCCACCACCAAGGACCTCTTCTTCACTGTGGCTTCACCAAGGTCAGCCTCACTGCTGTCCTCAGAGAGGTGACCTTCAAAGTCAGAGGCTGTGTCTGTGGACTCGCCGTGAGGACTCAGTGCTTCAGAGTCTCCATTGATTCTCAGCTTTTCAACCTCCAGCTGTTTGCAGTCACTGCCAGTGCTGTCAACACACCCTTGAGATGGTACCGTCCAGAGCTGTCCAGAAGGGTCCAGGCCGTCCTCAGCAGTCAACCTCATAGGCAATGCCGGCACGAGGGGAGCATCTTTCTCCCACTCCTCTCGGACCTGGGGCTCAACAGATGGGACGTCATCTCTGGAGTCAGGATCAGGCCGCCCCACTGCCTTATCACTTAACAGGGGAGGCACCCAAGGAGCAGCACCGGCGGAGTCGAGAGCCTCGGTCTTCAAGTTTTCTTGCCTAGTAACACTTTCCCTCGAGGGTGGGCCTGAGTCACCAAGTCCTGATTCGTCATCAAACTGTCTGTCTTGCAGGCAACCAGCCAGTGATGATTTGGGGATGGAACTGGGGGTCACAGTCACAGGATCCTTCACGGTGGGACTACTGCCATGGTCTAGAGCCTGGCAGGTTCCTTCTTCTAATACAACATCCCCTGCTAGAGACTGAACAGGCCCATTCTCTGGGGGGATAGTGGGTCCTCGCTCTTCATTATCCCCTTCCCAGGAGGTAGTACCAAACCCACATTCAGTTCTACCATCTAGATGCAACACAGGCTGTTCAGCTGCTCTCTCAGCTGCTGGGGTTTTGGAGGACAGTGGAGGCAAAGCCTGGCGCGGCTGGTCCCCAGTGGGAGCAACAGGAAGTGGGGAGGTATCTTCCAGCGCACTTGTGAGGACATCTGGAACCCTCTGCAGTGGGCAGCTCTTCTCCTTTCTGAGAGGAGCCAGGTCCTCTCTGCGGGCTCTGGATACAGCAACTCCAGCCTGGGTGTGCTCCCCATTTAGAGGACAAGGCGGCAGTAGTTGTGTTCGCTGTAGATCTGACGCACACTCTCCAGAGGTGCTCGGGGCTCCCCTGGGCTCAGGGTGGCCACGGGCCTCACCACCATCACCACTGCTGCTGTCTCTGCCACCTCCCTCATCGGTGGCCCCGCCGCCACCTCCACCCGGGCCACCCCCACCTCCGATGGCAGTGGTGGCCGCCTCTCGATGGCAGTGGTGGCCTCTCGCCCCTCGGACCTGCAGAGCACGGGCTTTAATGTCTGCAAGGGTCCTGGCGCCAGTCCAGCCCCGGCAGGAGGACTCCGTGATGGGGATGATGCGGGGGCATATCTGGTAAGTGGGCTGACCTTTAACCACCCAGGGTGGTTTGATACGTGAAAGTTGAATCTGCAAGAGAAGAATAAAACAGTTTTAACTGACTGAGTGCTCTTATCTAGGAACTGTACAGCTAAGTGGGGAATCTAGTAGCTTAGGGGTCACGGCCTAGAGAATCAAATCATTCTCCGTAAAAATGAAATAATCATGGTAAAACAGCTGTCCAAGACACCACCCATTCTGAGAAGATTCTGCTCAAGGGCTCTTATATGCCACACTTCTAAATTTAATTTCTGGTGGGACTGTGTGAAGACTTTAAAACCCCAAAGGATTCTGACCTCTAGAGGTAACTTCAACCGAGTGACCAAACAAGAGAGGAAGAAAAGAACCTTATCCCTGATATTCAAGTCAGCCTCAAGAACGGCTCTCTTGGAGAGCACTACACTCCCACATAACTGACACAAGGACCCAGGGCTTTCTGTCCCTGCCAAGGGGCTCCTCAAAGGGGACTGGGCCCAGGGCAGCTAGGAATCAAACAGCCTCCTACCCGGATGGGCGGGACTTTGGGCTCCTCTTTGGTGGGCTGTGGCTTTTCGGTGTGAACACTTTCAATTGTGTTACGAAAGGACTGACGATCTTCAAGCCGGGGCTTCTTTTCGGGAAAGGATGCAGAGGCCGCCTGCTCAAAGGATTTCCTCTTCTGATCCTTGGGTTCCAGATCCACAGCTTCCTGAGGCAAGCTGAGAACTCTGTCTGGAGACGCAGAGACACGTGCCAGGTCGTCTGGATCAGACTGGATCCGCGAAGCCCCAGTCTCCGCCGGGAATTCGGGACTCTCTGGGTCGGGTGCTGCAGAGGATGTGCCAGGGGGGTGGGGACCACCCGCCCCTGCTGAGTCTTTCTCAGCCTCCCCATCCTTGTAGAGGGGCATGTCTGGTGCCACAGACTGTGTGTCCTTAGCAACCTCTGCTTGCTCTGGCTCCTGCTTTTTGTACAGATTCCTTCGGGCTCTGGTTCGGAGATCTGGCCGGGAGCGTTTCTTGAAATGCCCGTCTCGCTGCCGGGTGGCCGGACCACGCGGTGGCCGTGTTGATTCTCCTGGGACACGCAAGTCACTCTTGATTTCAGCCTCCCCCTGGCCTACATTCTGCTTCAGCGACTCTTCTTTGGTCAAACCCAACCTGCAAATCAAACTCATATCATCAGTTACAGGGCAGAGAGGGCATGTCTATTTTATTTCCATGAATAATATACACCCAGATATCAGCTATCTTAGAACAAAAAAAACCTGCATGGTCTATGACACTGACCATAGGAAAACCTCTGTCAGCTTCCCTGTGATGGCATTAGGCAAATGAGCCAAGTGTCATGCAATCCCCACGTGCCCGTGCGACACAGCAGCGAGCACGACACTGAACGTCGGCCGCTATCCCCCCAAGCCAGACCAGGGCTCAGGGCGTCAAGTGCCTTACTTCTGTCCGTAGTAGTCTTCAAAGAACTTTTCTTTCCATTGTTCCACCTTCTTTTCCTTCTCCATTTCCTGTCGTATCCTGACTTGCATCTCATGAGTGAACTCGCCTAGAGAGAAACCAAACAGTGGTGCGTTTGGATGTTAAGGTCTGTCTTGTGAAAAGCCAAATCCTGCAGTTCTACCACGTCAGGAGTTTTCAAAATAACATGTGACTCTGGTGAGTTTGGAAATCTCTTCTCCACCCTCGCTGGCTCCTATCTCCTCTGGAGGGTCTCTGACATCATGCTCTTTCTCAGCACAGAACTAACAAGTTTACTACAAGGGAAGTGTACCCTTGGGTAATTGGTCCTTCAACAGCAAGCAATGCATTGATCAAAAAAGCGAAACAGAAACAAACAAACAAGAGTAACATTCTGACTCCCCATGCAGGAAAAAGTCAACACAGCAGGCCTAAAAAGACCTGCTGACAAGGTGGGCCCTCAGCTGACATCTGGGAACTTACTTAGTTCAGGAGGGTTCCCATCCCCCTGACTGACAGGAACGGGTCACTGTGCCGAAACAGTTTATGCACACAAGATGGTTTATAGTGAGCACCTGCCTTCCTTTGGGGACTCTGGAATTTGGGGATGTGCCAGGCAGAGGCTTCTGACATGATGAGCTCCCATAAAAACCCTAGGCACTAGGTCCTTAATGAGCTTCCCCGGGAGACTACATCTCACACATGTGGTCAAACTCCTTGCTGAGGGAACTGAGGATGTCCTGTGTGACTCCACTGGGAGAGGACTTGGAAGCTTGCACCTGGCTTCCCTGGACATTACCCCAGATGTCTTTTCCCTCTGCTAATTTTGTTCTGTGTTCTTTCACTGCAATGAATTACAGCCGTGAGTACGACTGTATGCTGAGTCCCGTGAGTCCTCCTAGCAAATCATTGAACCTGGGGAGGGTCTTGGGGACCTCCCAATGCTATCCCCAAAGAGCTTCCCCACAAAATCGAATTAAGAGCAATCATTCCCAGTGGTAATGTCTAAAAAGACAGAGCACCTGGTGGAACTTCACATGCAGGTCAATGCCATGGTGCACTTTCGTCCACCCACCCAGAGAATGCCATGGTTACTGGAAAGTACAGGAGACTGCAGTTCTAACAACGAAGAGGCAACACAGATGACTATACACACACAAAACAGTAAAAGCCCAAATACTCTTGTGCCTCCTTCAGCGGTACTGACCACATTCACACCCACTGTATCTACTCGAGGAAAGCCTGCCTTATACTAAATATTCCTTGAAAAAAAAAAATCACTGAAAAATGACTGTTCAGGTTTTAACTACCAGGAGATGAGTGACACCACACATGGTGAGCACCTCTTAAGCCACTGAGATGAGAACGTCTACTCACCATCAGCCAGGCGTTCCCGCCAGCTCTGAGCCGCGTGGGTGAAAAACTCGTTGTTCAGTGCGCTGCTGCTGAGACGCAACAGGCCATCTGTTCCCGCCTAGAAGGATCAAGAAACAAAACCCCATAAATAAACAAACTTAGAAAGAGAAGAGAAGCCTGCCCAGAGAGAGGCAAAGAGGAAGCTGCGCATCTGCACCTGTCTGTCCACTTCGGGCAGGAGGCAGAGGAGTTGCTGCTGGAAGTGGGACGGCAGGGCGTGGAAGGTCCGGGAGTTGATCAGGGCCCGGAGGTTGGTGTTGACAAGAATGGACCCAGGCGTCTCAAAGTCGATCTCTTCTCCTCTGTTGCGCTTCATTGGACCTGTGATTTTTGAAGCAGTAAGAAGCAACGTATAGATTTTCAGCTTCTTAATTCAAAACAAAACAAAACAAAACAAATGCCAACTAAGGAAAAACTTTGGTGGCAGCACCCACGCTACCCAGAGCTTATCTGCACATGATCTGCTGAATCGTCCAGTCCACTCTAACCTATCACTTACTATTATTCTTTTCGGGTTACTGTTGCTACCATAAACCTTAAGAGAACACTTGGGCTTGCATCCTCTCAGATGAGACTGCACCATGCTGTGTCACAGCCTGAACAGGATACTCTACCCACAGAAAGGCAGGCAGGGGACAGGCTATGAGCTTCCCTCCACAAAATCAACGGGAGAAACGATGGAAGTTGTCTAAAAGTGAATCTAGTGAGTGTCCAACAGAAAAATCTGCAAAAGCCTTCTGTGAACGGGCTGGAGAGGTATGACCACCATGCAGAAAGGTACTAAGGGTTGTTTAAAGTCCACTGAAATGTCAATACCTCTCACAAAAGCCCAACAAATGGAAGAGAGATCTGTGAGACTTTGAGATTGAGCACTGCTGATGAGCTGGAGAAGCTGCAAGACAGCAAACCTAGATGCCACTTGGGCAATGGTTTAGTCTAACTTTCAGAAGCCAAGGTTTCGTCTTCTTAATGGTTTCACGTGGCCCATCTACAAAAAACCAGCATCTGGGCTTTGAGAATTAAATCCTGGAATAGCAGACAGCATACTAGCCTTGCAAATAGCCCTGCTGGGGATGGGAGGTACACACTACTGAATTTGTCTGCATTCCCCAAATTCAGCATAGGCTTCCACTCAACATATTGACTAGTTATAAAAAAGGACATCTGACAGAGACTGCAGATGTTGAGAACAAACTTGGCAGGATGCTACCAAAGAAAGGAAACAAATGCTGGAATTCTTCACTGAGAAGCTCAGAAGCAATTTTTCACTCACTTGAGCATTTACTAAGCAGTACCAAGGCAGGCACAGGCTAGGCCCTTACAGAGACGTACAAGCAATGTGGCACCATCTCTGCCCACAGGGAGTTCTCTGAGAGTCTAGCAGAGAAGATCTATATGTAAAATAACCAAAATGCAAGGTAAAAAAGCCAACAGAAAATAGAGGGCCACCCAAGAAGTAAAAATCAACTGGCAAGGAAGTGGAGCAGAAGACATCATCTTCTCTCTAGGCCTGGAGGAGCCCCCTTACAGGCAGAGAAATGAGTGCCAAGCCACTCACCTGTGGCCGGCTTCCGGAAGCCTCTCAGGAGCGGGGCAGGGTCCCGGGCGACCTCGGCCTGGCCACGAATAGCAGCGCTGCCCAGGGCCAGAGAGCCGCTGCTGCTGCTGCTGGACGGGCTGCCGCTCTCGCCATCGGCGTGGCGGCCTGAGAACCCTGAAGGCACAGCATTCCACCGGTCAAAAGCATCACACGCCACGCCCACGGCTCTCAGACAAGCTTACTTCTCCCAGCTCTCCCTGAGACGTGGCCAGCAATGCTGCTGGCTTCCATGGCCTGGCCTCAGGCTGTCAGAGATCACTACCTCATGGTCTGGACTTAAAATATCATGTAAGAATGCCAAACCGCCATCGTAGTTTGCACAGCACTGCACCTGTTACAAAGCACCTGCACACACCTTCATCGGACCCTCACGACCGCCCTGTGAGGCAAAGGGGAGGGCGCCCAGCAGAGCCCAGCACTGGAACCTAGGTCAGGTCTCACCACCACAGCGCGCTGCCTGCCAGAGGAGGGGCTCCTGACTCCACTGACATGGCACTAGCCAGGTCAGAAACTGCTGCCAGAGGGAGACAGGTCCCCAGGACCTGAGGAAGGAGTATCACAACCACGAGCTTACACATACCTGATGCAGATTCCACGTGGGCCCCGTTTACCTTCAGAGGAGTCAGGACAACTCGAGGCAGCATCACCCCGGTCTTTTTCTTTTGCTTGTTTGCCTATATTCCCAGAGGGAATACAGAAAGAGCCCGAGTCACCTGCAGGGCCACAACAGCAGTCCCTCTTGACCACGTCTCCACCGTCTTGTAAAACAGAGTTAGTACTCAACCAGCACAGGCAGGTAATGCCGACAGCAGCAGTGATTCACGCCACTGAGCCAGCTGCTGGCCACTGTGCCGAGCGTGACCCCAAGCTGAAAAGACTATTGCTCTCCCCATTTTACAGGTAAGGAATCTGTCCAAGGCTAGTGAGTGGTAGGGCCGTAATTCAAACTGCTGGCTCCTAAGCTCATGTTCTCCCCATTCTGCTATACTTCTTCCTGGCTGTTCCCATGTTTACCATAAAAACAAACAAAATTATCCATCCATGGTAAGGAGAAAAAAACAAACAGCTCTGCTCTCAGGTCTATTACCCACTTTTCCCATGGCCCACTTCTAAGTGATACTAACAGTGATACTAGGTTTGGACCAAACTGATTTTCTCTACTCTTCAAACACGCACAGTGAACTGCAGGACAGAGTCCTGTCCTGTGCCTGGCCTCATGTACCCACCCAGCCTTGTCGCCAACTTTCCTCCCTACCTGTGATGAAGCTCTGTAGCTGTCCCTGGGATTGGAAAGAGGCCGACTTTGAGATTCTGTAGAACAGGATGCATTAGAAGACGTTTCATCAAGAGAAACTGGAAGAGAGGGAAATAAAGGTTAGCCCCTAGCAACTGCTTTTGGCTCTCCGCCCATCTTGTCAAAGATACTTACCATCATTTTCACCACTCACAGTGCTGGCTTCATTAGACCCACAGCTCTCCACATCAGCTGTGTCCTCTGGCTCCTCTCCCTCCACTGCAGCCGGACTGCGAGACCACTGCAGGGCATCCTTCTGTGACAGCAAGGCACAACTCAGGTGAGCAAACCCTACAAATCCTACAAGCACAGCAGTCATTCCTAAATGGCTATTACTTTTGGAGAAGAGGGATTAGAATGTTGATTAAATTCCTATCCCTTTCTAATTGACCTCTTTCTCACAAAGTTCTTTCATACATATATCAAGAAAGTTAGATATCTAATTCTGCGTCCATTAAACGTTTATGGGGTGCATCCTATAAGCTACATCATGCTAGTTCCTGGTGGGAGGATGGGGTATAAGGAGGGGAATCAGGGCCCTCCTCTCAAGGAGCTCAAATGAGTAGAGGAGAAAATCATATCTGTAACAATGCAAAGCACAGGGATGGAAACATACAGACAGAGCCGTGGCAGCCCAGAAGAGGGAGCATCAAATTCAATGAGTTGGAAGAGAGAGAGGGCATAGGGGTACAGAAAGTGAATAAGGATCAGGGAGGTAAGGTTTGCAAGGAGATGCGTTGCTTGAGCTGGGTTTTGAAAGAAGTTAGCTAGTAGGCAAATAGGTTGGCAGTGGGGAGGAAGAAGGGAGTTCTAGGTAATGGGGTAAGAACATTCCACTCAAAGGAATTCACAGATTTCAGTAGGTGTGTGGAAAACTGGTTATGTGAGGAAGACAGGGAGAGAGCAAGAGGCCGGTGACAATTATGACGTTCTGCTGAGGGATTAAAACTGTGACTTTTTCTACTGAATAAAACTGAAAAGGAAAAAAAGAAGAAGAAAAAAAGACTGTGACTGTTTTTAAGTCTCAAAAGGATAACCAGGGGAATGATCCGAGTTTTAAGAATTTCATTCTATTAACCATGGGAAGTCTGGAGGCAGGAGGAAGTTAGAATATGACAGAAATCCAGCAAAAAGTGATGAAGATCTAAACTAAACTAAGAGTAGAAACAAGGCTAGAGCATAGAGGAGAGCTCCACTCCAAAGTTCATCTCCTAACAAACACTTCTTCTAGCAGGTTCTTCTGTGGAGTCTCAGGATTAAACTACCTATTCCCAAGGAAAACTTAGGAGCTTAGGAGCTACTTCAAAACCAGGAAAGGATATGAATGAATATTGGGGGCTGGAGAGAGGAGGAGCAGAGAGGTTGAGGTGGGGGTGTTGTCTTTGAATAAAAGTGTGTGGAAAAGAGTAGGTAAAATCATGATTCTGCTGCTTAAAAATATGCCAGAAATTTATAAGGGAAATCCACAAAGCTCTAACTCACCGATTCCATGGGTCCCTTGATCTCCTATATAGTATTCCCCCTCTTATCTGTGGTTTCTTTTGCATTCCATGATCAACCAGGGTCAGAAAATATTTAATGGAAAACTCCAGACATAACAACCCATACGTTTCAAACTGCACGCTGTTCTGAGCAGCAGGATGACATCTCACACCTGGGATGTCAATCATCTCTTTGTCCAGCATATCCCGCCCACTGGTCACTTAGTAGCCATCGTGGTTATCCAATCAACTGTCATGGTATCACAGCACTTGTGTTCAAGTAACTCTTACTTTACTTAATGGCCCCAAAGGCAGGAGTAATGATGGTGGTACTTCTTGCTCTGCCTAATTTGTATTTTCTTACTGTGCCTAATTTATATCCCCGTACTGTGCCTAACTGGTAAATTAAACTTCATCATAGGTATGTAGACATGTATGTAAGAAAAAACATAGTAATGTACGATTAGGTACGATCCAGGGTTTCAGGCAGCCACTTGGGGTCTTGGAGCATATTTCCCCAGAGGAACTTCCGGGGGACTACTATATTAAGTCTTCATCAATTTATTTTCAGTAATTTAAGCCAAAATCATGCTGGCTTAAACTAATAGAAAAGAAAATGGCTTTTCATATCTTTATCGCTTTTCCCTACCAGCCATGAATGCTCCTCAGAATTAAAAGCTAAAAGATATTTTTAGTATTAATCTTGCAATTATGCTTATTGACTGCCATGTTACTGGAATGATGCACAATTTATTCTCTGAATCACACCGGCAACTAAGATAAAATACTCATTAACGAAGAAAAGAGATCTACTACATTATCAAAACTGACCCCAAAACTCCAGTTCTGGCAAGAGTGTGGGAAAATCACATATACACTGTTGGTGAGCATGAAAATGGTGTATAAAAAGGTTTATGCACAGCCAGTGGGAAAGTAAACTGTAAGCAAAAATCTAAAAATGTTACATACTTTTTAACTCAATGCTTCTAAGACGTACACACACAGGGCATGAAAAGCATTAATCCTTTAAAGGAGAAAACCAATCAGTTGAACTACATTAAAATTAAGATCCTCTGTTCAGCAAATGACATCATTAATGAAGTGAAAAGAGCAAACTACCTACAGAGGTGAAGAAGAGATCTGCAACTTACGTACTAATAAAGAACTTGTCCCTAGACTACACGAATCACTAAGAAAAAGGCAAGCTAGAAGAAAAACAGGCAGACATGAACTAGGCATTGCACCAGAGAGGATATCCAAATGGCCAACATTCACATGAAAAGGTATTTAACCTCACTAACAGTAAGGAAGACACAAAACAATGCAAATAAAAACCACAATGAGATATCATCATATCCACAAGAATGGCTAAAATTAAACAATACCAAGTAGTAATAATAAGGATTTGGAATAGGTACACTGAAAATGGATCCTAAACATTTAAGAATGTAGTTTTTGGCATTATCTGGTACAGCTGAAGATACAAACATCCTATAACCCAGCAATATCAATCCCAGGGTTGGATTCCCTAGAGAAGAACATGCATATACACATCAGGAAGCATATCCAGATGTTCATGGCAGTGTCATTTGTAACTTGGGCTATAAACAGCCAAAGTGCCCATCAGCAGAATGAATACATGGTTTGATCAATGTATTGACTGATACTCAATAAATAGCTATTATACAGTAATAAAAAATGAATGAACTACAGCTACTCACAATAGCATAGATGAATGTTAAAAAACAGGCAAAACTAAAGTACAACATTGGGGATGCAAACACAGGTGGGATACACTAAAGAAAAGCAAGAAGATAACTTCCATAAGTCAGGATAGTAGTTATGTCTAAGAGATGAAGGGGGTTTTAACTGGGTAGAGGAACTCAAGGCCTCCTAGCTACTGGCCACGTTTGGTATCTTGATCTGTGGCAGTTACAAGGATAATTATTTTACAATAATTCATTAAGCTGAACATTTGTGTTCCATGCATTTTACTGTCTTATATTTCTACAATAAAAAAGTTGACAAAAATAATTACAGTTATTTCCATCAAGGAATACTAACAAATAGTCATTTGAAATAAAGCTGTAGAATACTTAATGACAAGACAAATGAGATGATGCAAGTGAATTAAGCAGTTAACTTTATACAGGATGATTCCATCGTTTTAAAAAATGAAAATTGTGTGAACGTGTTTGCATAGACAAAAGATGACATAAATATTTATTTCCTAAAGTGTTACTTGGCACCACCTCTAAAACTCAGTAAAGTTGTGAGTCCTTCACTTTCTTTTTGATTTGGGGTATTTTCTACAATTAATGTGTATTGTTTTTGTGATCAAGAAATTAACATTTAAAGAGAAAAATCAGGTTGTTAATGCTTCACCAACAGCTAAGTCAAATTTTCCCCTAGGTCCCAGAGTCTAGGGGAAACCTAGAGCTGATTACAAACCTCATTCATTAAACCAACAGAAATACTACCCAATTGTTTGCAATTCAAACAACAACCCAAAATTTCTAAAGGCATACAGGTTCAGTAAAGGGCAAACAGAAGAACAAAACTTTTAAGAAAACGAAAGCAAGATTTGCAATTCTAATTCTGTATTTTTAAGGATCATTAATCTTTCCATATAAACTTAGAAGTCTGATACCATTAACTTCCCGAACATTAACTCTAGAAAGTTTGACAAAAATGAAATAGGCTAAATGAAATTTAATGAAATTACAGGCACCAGAAAATATGCCCCAGGACTCAAGATTTCAAAATTTCTCTTACAAGGATATTTTACATGAAGACACTTTAAAAAATAAAAATAATGTGCGATCCTTTACTAAAGCCTCAGTATTAAAAATGCTGTAAAAGACAATAGCATAATATTTGAATGTGAACTGCACTGTAGATGGTAGATTTGCATCAGTGTTAAATATCCGAGTGTGTTAACTGTATTGTGTTTATGTAGGAGAATGTCCTTGGGTCAATGTCCTTATGTCCTTTCCCTTACTTTTTAAAATTAAGGTATAATTTACAAAGAGTGAAATGCACAGTATACCATCTGATTAGTTTTGACAAATGCATTATCAAAATATAGAACACATCCAACACCCCTAAAAGTTCCCCTGTGCCCTCTTCCTAGTCAATCCCCACTCTACACTGCCCCTCCTACCCCACTGAGACAAAGGCTGCTCTGATTCCTATCACTGAAAATTAGTTTTGCTTATTTTTGGTCTCCATGTAAATGGAATCATACAGTATGTACTCCTTTGTGTCTGGCTTCTTCTGCTCAGTCTAATGTTTATGAATCAACTATGTTGCTGTATATACATCAGTAATTCATTATCTGTTATTACAGAGTATCATTCCTATGCAACCGTTTGTTCTATTCTCCTGTTGAAGCATGAGTTATTTCCAGATTTGGGCTATTATGAACAAAGCAACTCTGACCATTCCTGGATACAGCTTTTTATCAACATATTTTCTTTTTTCATGGGTAAATACCTAGAAGTAGAAATGCTGGGTATAGGATGGATGAATGTTTAACTTAATTTAAAAAAAAAAAAAAAAAGCTGCCAAAGTTTTACACTCCCAATAGTACTATATGAGAGTTCCTATCCTCACCAACATTCGGTGTTATCAATCTTATTTTAGTCATTCTAATGCAGTGAGTACCTTACTGTGGTTAATTTTCATTTTCATGATGACTAAAGATATCAAACGCATTTTTATGTGCTTATGGGTCATTATCCTATCTTCTTTTTAGAGGCTGTCTGTTCAAGTGTTTTGCTCATTTTTAAATTGAGTTATTTGGGAGGGAGGGTATAGCTCAGTGATAGAGTGCATGCCTGGTATACATGAAGTTTTGGGTTCAAGCCCCAGTACTTTCATTAAATAAACAGATGAATAAACTTAATTATCTCCTTCACCCTCAAAAAAAAGATTAAAGAAATAAAATTTTTTTAAAATTTTAAAAAATTGAGTTATTTGTCTTTTTTATTATAGCTGTTCTAGAAACTTTTTAATATTGATCATGGGCATGTATTACTTTTATAAATAAATACATTTTAAACACTTATTTTGAAATAATTTCAAATTTAAAGAAAACCTGTAAAAAACAAAACAGTACAAAGAATACTTGCCATATAATTTTTACCCATGTTCACCTATTAACACAAATACATGCTTTTAAAATACACAATTTGGCAAGGCAATTGGAAAAGAGGCTAGTGATGGGGAAAAAAAAACCAACCAGCATTAATAAAAAAAAAAAAAAACACAGACAAAATATTTTCTCATAAGTCAAATGTTTTATAAAATAAAAGGCACTGCGAATACAAGCCCCATATATGAATAAAACTGATTAAAACTTAAACCAGTGAAGTTTAGATTGCCCAAGACTAGGTTATTAACTAAAAAACAAAAAGCAAATCTCAGGTATGCCTTTCCTTCCTTTATGGGAATGACTAACCTTTCCTGAGCAAGAAATCTATAGTGTCTCTTAGGGAAGGCTGATCTGAGAGGTTTTAATATAAATTATTAAAAACTAAGAACATACCAACCATTCAACAGTATACTGGAGTTCCTAACCAATGGATAATAAAAAGCAACAAGAAGGGATTAGAAGAAACAAGAGTATCATAATTTCCGGTTAAGTATAATTATCTACACAAAGATCGAAGAGATTCTGACCCAGTAAGAAATTCAGCAAGGTTGTAAGATTCAAAATCACGTTAAAAATCTAACATCAGTAATAACACCACCAATTAGAAAATGTAATTTATAACAAAGAGTAAGTTACTTTGGGATAAAGTTCACAAAAGAAATAAATCATTTTATGAAAAAATAAAATTAAAATAGAGAAAAGTTTAAAACCTAAATAAATGAAGAGCCATGCCATGTTTTTGATTAAGAAAACAGCACTGTAAAGATGTTGAGTAAAGCCTCTTCAAATTGACTTGCAGAGTCCAATGAAACGCTCAACTGGATTTTTTGTGTAGAACTTGACTGTACAGGGACAAGCAATGGATCATAGTCAAGACATGCTTGAACAGTTAAGATGGGATTTCTTGCTTTTTTACAAAGCTATTATTATCCAAGTAGATTAGCGGTTGTTAGGGGGTGAGGGAAGGGAGAATAGGAAATGACTGCTAAAGGGTATGGGGTTTCTTTTAGAGGTGATGAAAATGCTCTGGAATTAGATAATGGTAATGGTTGCATAACTTTATGAATATACTAAAAGCCAATGAACTGTACACTTTAAAGGGGTGAACTGTACAGTCTGTGAGTTATATCCCAATAAACCTGGATAAAAAGCAGCTTACGAAATTTAACTGACAGCTCTGAAAACATGGATGAATCTAATCAAAATGTGTAAAAACCATATTAAAAAATACTCAAGTATACACAAGGCATAAAGATCCAAAATTAAAATTCATCTTTAAACAACAGTCCATTAGTGATGTTTTCACTGTTACGTAAATCCTAAAGAAAAATCAGAACTAGTAAAGCAACCTCTGGGTAAAAAAAAAAAAAAAAACCTGTGTATGTGAGAAAAAGGCTTTATCCATTTTAAAAATACTTAATATAAGAAAGTTCTATTCAATTTGAAACCCATTTGCATTATCACAAGCAATTTCAATATTACAGCTGTCAAAGAAAGAAAAGGAAGAGCTGTTATTTAAAAAATGAACCACTCTTCGAACACAGATTAAAAAGAAGAAATTGGTCTAAGAGCTCATTAATGACAAGAAAGGAGTTTTCATCAATCAGAAATAAAACAAAATTCTTGTCTGTGATTTGCCACCCACATCTGCAAAGCTGCAGCTGACGGTGACCACAGGTCCATGATCCCTCCTCTGAAACCACTGCATCTACGTGTGTTTAAGAATTCAAGATTTCTTAGAATTTCTTTTAATTCTTACATTTTAAATGGCAATATATCATATATTAACACCACCAGCAACCCATAATCAAATACATTAATATTTTTTGAATTAACATGTATACACATATCAATTGAAGTAATAGGTTTAAAGTAACCTTGTTAGTCTAGATCAGTTTTGCCACCAAATGAGCTTCAAAAGACAAATCAGGTTTTTACTGCCAAACAAGTTAGAAATAAATTTTTCCAGTTCTCAAAATATTTCAGATTTCAGTATTGTTAATAAGGAGTTACTGAACCATTAAAAAAGCATGTTTCTTGATAACATTTTTGAAAAGGTTTGGAAGTATTATAATTCTACTTTTCTCATCATAGGTCTAGTATGTAAAGAAAATTTAATGAAAGGTTTTCAAGCCCACAGAGTACCCCCGAATCACCTCCATTTTACCCATTAAAAGGTAGGGAAGTCGTCTCCTAGAAAAATTCTCACACGTTTGCATATGGAGACTACAAAAGTAAAAGGATGATTACTACAGCAATTTTACTATTACAGTTTGTAATAATGAAAAACTGGAAAAATAATGAAAAACCTTAAAATCCACAATAGGGGCCTGGAAAAGTAAAATGAGATATATTTATATGGTATAGTATTAAACAGTAGACCAAAAGAATAAAAATACATCTATATAAACAAACCACACACTTTTCATGAATACCTATGAATAAGAAGGATGCGCATTAAATCAACAACAGTGGTTGGTTGCTACTGGGAAAGACAAGGGCCACAGGCCTGGATGGCACGCAGGGTAACAAGGGTGGGGTTTGGTATGGAAATCAAAGGTATTTCCCACTTTCTCTGCACAAAGGCTGCAGCTTCCATTTAAGCACAGCAAAATGAACACAGTTCTTTGCAAATTCCTGAAGCCTCAATAGAATGACTGCATTTTAAAATGTATAAATACACAAAGAGAAAGAGGGAAGAAAAAGGCCACAGATGATAGATCTCAACAGAATTCTAGAAGATGGAGAGCAGGAAGACAAGAAGTGACCAACTCAGCAGGAGAAAGAAAACTGAAGTCTAAGGCTGCAGAGAGAAAAACCACAAAGAGCAAGCAAGTTATAATGCAAACCCCTCAAGGGGCAGGGATTAAGACGTACCAGGAACCACTGCAAACAGAGGTGAGGCATGGGAATGGAAACTGGAGAACTGGTTGGAAGTCTGAACAAGAATTTAGACCTCTCAGGTCTCTTCTTTGTCCCCAAATAGTCAGGCAATACCCTTCTCCAGCTCCAGAAGGAAACAGGAGATCAATATTCTGACTGGAAAGAGGTTCTGGAATAGAAACCAGCTCAAAGAGTGGGCAGGGAGTGAGGTGCCACATTCTAAACAAGACTAGTAAGTCAAAAACCACATATAAAATGGTTATAGCGCCAGCCCTCCTCCCCAACGTGGTTCCCAAAGCTCTCCAAACAGTGTAGCCCTACATCCCTAACCCCGGCCTACTGTCAACTATCTGCAAGAGATGGGAGGATTCTTCTTCCTGGAAAAAGTAACCAGCCTAAAAGAAAACACCTTTAAGGTTCAGATAATTGGGGGATGCCAAAAAAAAAAAAAAAAAAAATCTAGATTCCCACTCTGTCACAGCCAGAAAATAGTGCCTGCAAGCACAGAATCTGTTCTCACTGTGAATGACCTATCAAGGACTACCAGATATGTAAGCGCTACTGTTATCTGAAGGATAGCAACCAAAATAAAAAAACAAAAGGAGGAACTGAAAGGAAATTGAGATAATGAAGATTTCACAGCAAATGTTTTCACAGAGATAGTCCAAAAACAAGTACAGAATGCCATTTAAAAAAAATAATAAAGGAACATCAGAGAACATGAACAATGTGCTAGTAATTTAAAATGAGACTTAAAAAAAAATCAACAACCAGTAGGTTATTTCCCAGAGAAGTGACTCAAAATAAAGAGAAAATAGGCTGCATCAAGAAAAGTCCCACATACAACAAACAGAAGTTCTAGAAAGAGAAATTAAAAGATCTGAATTTCCAAGTTTAGTAAGGCAAAATGCCCAGCACAATGAATGAAAAAAGACCCATTCCACAGCCCCACACAATGAAATTTCAGAACACAGGATTGAGAAAGAGATCCTAAAATCTTCCCGTCAGAGAAAACACATCACATAACAAAGAAACAGAATGGCATCATCACACTTCTCAAGAGCAGTTTTGGAGAATGTAATAGAAGAACATCTTTTGGAATTCTGAACCAAACTAGTAATTCGTATGAAACATAGATTGAAGACATGGAAGGTCTCAAAAATTTTACCTCCTCTACACCTGTTCTCAGGAAGCAACTGAAGAATGTGTGTTATATAAACGAACAACAAAAACAACGGCCGCAAGAGATACAGGAAAGAGAGGCTATAACACAGGAGAAAGGTGATGAAAATTCCTAAGGTGAGAATCAGAGAAGTCCCAGGAAAACAGCTGTATGCATGTCAGACAAGGTAACTAACTTGCCTCAGTTTGCCTGGGACCTTCCTGATTTTAGCACTACAAGTTCTGTGCCCCAGGAAATTGCTTAACCCTGGACAAACCACAACAGTTGGTTACTCTCCAACAGTCCATACTGGGAACAGAAGAGACAGCTACAGGACCAACCTTCAGAAAGAATGAAATTGATGTGTTTGGCCATATAAGAGGAATTTCACAGCTATTAACAGCTTTAGGCTTCATTTTTTCTGCTTGTAATGCATTTTGGTTTTTATTCCTCATCTTCATTATTTTACTTTTCAAGTAAATGTGAAATATAACATAGTTATAAAAGTCAAAATTACACAAAAGGTCAAACTCAAGAGAATTGACACTGTCCCCTTTATCCCTTTCTTCCCTCCCACCCCGTAACTTTCTACTCCATTCCTACGCATCCCCTGGTTAGGTAACCAATCTTGTTACTTTCCGATTTATTTTTCTTATGTCTCTTTTTACACAAATGATAATATACATATCTAATTTCTCCTTCATCCTTAGACAAAAAATTGCATGCTATAGATAGGCAAAGTGCAAAATACATTTTTTACTTAACAACGTATCCTGGAAATCACTCTTTCTTTTTATAGATATTCTTCCTCATTCTCTTCTCAGCAGCATAGTATGCCAAAATGCAGATGTACCAAAGTTTACTTATACAACTACTTCTCTATGTGCAGGTATTTAGATGGCTTTCAATATTTTACAAATAGAAACCCTGGTGCACTGAATAACCTTGTGAATCTGTACTTTTATATCAGTGAAGGTGTATGTATCTTCAGGGTAAATTCTTGACGTGAAACATGCTGGGTCAAAAGGTAGGTGCAAGTATAATTTTGTTAATAGACAAATTCCCCTCAAAAAAAAGTTGTGCTGATTATCTGTTCCCAGCAACAATGTAAGAAACTGCCTGTTTTCCTACAGCCTTGAGAAGAGAAAATACTGTGATACTTTAAAATTTTTTGCTTTATATATTTCAAATGACTGACACAACCACACTGAAGGGGTGTGGCAGGGGTGGATCTAACCCAAGCAACAAGTTTCTTAAACACAGCATATTAACTACATACACTTGGGCTAAAGAACTAAATGAACTATGAACATACTGAACTCTAGTTAATTTGTTTTTCACAGTGAAATGGATTGGTAATTCTGAAACTATTAAATTTTTATTCTAGAATTGAGCAAATAATTAGCTGTAAAGTAGGGAGCCAAACTTAAACAGCCAAAAATAGAAAGCTTCTATAGAAGAAAAGATAATAAAGTATTTTTGTGTCATGGATAAGAAAGATTTCTAAAAACATTAACTGTGTACTTTTAAAAATTTGATAAAATGGACTTTCTCAAAACTGGACTTCTAATCAGACAGCTTAATGAAAATGAACAGGTAGCCTACTGACTGGGAAAAGAATTTGCAATACATGTATCTGACAAAGGACTTGTATGTAGACTATATTAATTTAAAAATCTACAAATGAAAACCAAAAAAAACCCAAAAACTAATTTTTTAAAAGGGAAGGGCCACTATTTTCTTCCCCAAACTACTCATTCCTTCCATTAGGTGTGTACAAGAAGGGTGGGGAGAGGAGCCCTAGCGGCCAAGAGTAGGACGTCAGAGGCTGAGTGGGGAATAGACAGTATCCACACATGAGGGCCCCATTGCTTGGGAATCAGAGCTCAAGAAGGGTGAAATTTCCAAAGGAGGAATGACAAGGGGTAGGGTATCCAAACCCAAGATGGATGAGGAGGGCGTTTATATGAGAAGGCAGACTGCTGTAGGGGATCAGAGCTTGAGCAGGTGAGGCCATCATCCAGGGGGGCCAACCCAGCAGAGAGTGTTGGAGTCCAAGAGGGGTCAAGAGGGCATCTTCATGAGGGGAGGGCAGCAACAGTGATGGGAGAGAAGATTAGTCATAGAAGAGAGTGGGAAGATTAAACAAGTAAATATATTAGAGATATATTAGAAATAATAGGAAAAATAGGAGTCAGATTCTCACCGCTGGAGAAAGAAGTTACAAACATGGAAAGGGAGAAAAGTAGAATGAACTTTGTAGGCTTGCATTAGAATTTGTGTTATTAGTGCAAATTTATGGCTTTGAATAAAGCTAGACATAAATACAGATGTAAGTGCACATATATATATGTATGTAAATACACTCAAATATTCCTTAGCCTCTTCCTACTGAGAGGAACTGGGATTGGCAAGACCCCAAGAACTGCAAGCATATCTAAAACCTAGATCTTGATTTCTAAATACCACTACACATTAAAAGAACCAGGACTCCATGGAGAAACAATAATAAGGCTACAGCAGGGAAAGTACACAGTGAGCCTAGATCATCTTTTGCCAGAAAGATGACAGTACTCCAAGAATGATGGAAATATGTTAAAGAAACGCAGAAGCCAGAGTGACAAAATTCCCACCAGCCAAATCAGGGACAATTTGAACATCTAAATGAGTAATAATGGATTATAACCCACTGAATAAAACAGAAAACCGTGATTTCAAACATACAAATAAACCAAAATTTAGAAGAATGGGATATCAAAGAGCTTCAAAGCCCCTCCCAAAAAATAGTTACTAAAGAGGGAAAAAGAGGAGGTTTTACAGTGATGAAGTCTGGAAGATGCTCCTTAACCAAGGGATAAAAGTAGGTATCATTAGTAACAGGACAAGATGAAATATGAGCCACCTGACAAGATGCACACAGATCAAAAAGAACATATAAAACTGGCTCTATTCACAAATGACATGATGGTCCACATAGAAAATCCCAAGGAATCTAAAGAAAAAACCTAGAATAAGTGAGTTTATCAAGTTCACAGAATACAGGTCAACACACACACAAAACTCAATACTCTCTGTATGCTAGAAATCAGTAAGTAGAAACCAATGCTAAAAGCACAATACCATTTACAGTAACTTCTTCAAAATTAAATATTATGGTATAGATCTAACAAAACATGTAGACTGTATGCTAAAAACACACACACAAAATGCTAGGTTTGAAAATATCAAAAAAATCTAAAAAAAAAAGACAAGACAAGACATACCATGATCATAGACTAGAAGATTCAACATAGTTAAGATGTCAATTTTCCAAACTGATCAATTAATTCAATGTATTTACTACTAAAATCTCAACAAAAAGTTTCGTAGATATAGTTAAGACAGTTCTACATGGAAAGGCAAAGGTATCAAGAACAGTTGAAACAATTCTGAAAAAGAATAAAGTTGGAGCAATTACACGACCTGATTTTACAGTGTATCATACGGCTGTACAACAGTTATTAAGATAATATGTTACTGACAGAACAGACATATAGATAAATTGAAAAGAGACCAAAAGAACCTTTTACAAACTATGGCCAGGATTTTTTTTTAAAACAGAGGTGAAAAAGTAATTTGACAGAGAAAGGATATTCTTTACAAACAAACGCCGTTCGAACAAGTGGCCACCCATAGGCAAAAAAAAAAAAAGCCAAAAAACAAAACCAAAAAAACCTTAACATAAATGTACACCTAATTAAATAATAAACTCAAAAGAAATTATAGACCTAAATGTAAAACATAAAACTTTTAGAAGAAAATGAGAAAATTTTTATCCAGTTAGGCAAAGAGTTCTCAGACATGAAGCACACAATTACAAAAAAAAATCTATAAACTTTAAAAATTCATAAAGTAGACTTCATCAAAATTCAAAACTTTTCCTCTATGAAAGATATTCCTAAAAAAAAAAAAAAAGAAATTTTTGTATTTACATATACTGGAAGAATATTTGCAAATCACATATCGGACAAATAATTTATATCTACAACACTTCACAATGAATAATAAGAAAACAATCCAATTAGAAAATGGACAAAAGACTTGAACTTAAACACCAAAAAAAAATATTCAAATGGAACAAAAGTACATGGGAAGATATTCAACATAATTAGCCATTAAGGAAATGCAAATTAAAGGCCTTTTGAGATTCTATTATGCAGCTATTTGAATGGATAAAAGTAAAAATATTGACAGTACCAAGCGCTGTTGAGAAAGCAGAACTCATACACTGCTAGTGAGAACAAGAATGGTACCACCACTCTGGAAAACGGTGTGGCAGTTTCAGACTGAGTTAAATACACACATACCATATGACTCAGCAATTGTACTAACAGATATTTATCCCAAAGAAATAACCTGTATGCAAATTATCACAGTAGCTTTATTTGTAACAGCCTCAAACTGGTAACAACCCAAATGCTCTTCAGTGGAAGAGTGAATAAACAACCTATGGTATGCCCATGAAATGGAATACTACCCAATAAGGTAGTAAAAAGGAAGTGCTGATGCACACAACTTGGATAAATCTCAGGCATTATGCTGAGTAAAAAAGCCAATCTTAAAAGGTAATATATTGTATGATTTTAATCCATTCTGGAAAAGACAAAATTATAGTGAGGCCACCTTAGACTATCAAGCATATTAGTGTTCTACTGTTGTATAGAAAATTGCCAAAAAACTCAGTGACTTAAAACAACACACATTTATCATCTCAATTTCCATGGGTGAGGAATCTGAGCACAGTTTGGCTGGGTTCTCTGCTCACTCATAAGTTTCAAATCAATGTGTCAACCAAGCTGCTTTCTTTTCTGGAGCTCAGTGTCCTTTTCCAAGATCACACGGTTACTGGCAGAAAATTTCTTGTGGCCTAGCTGTCATCTGGGGTATTTTACTCAGCTCCTAAGGACCTCTGCAATTCTTGCTATGTGGGCCTCTCACAATATGGCAGCTTACTTCTTCCATCTCTGACCTTCAAATCTTCTTTTAAAGGGTTCACCTGATTGGGTCAGGTCAATTCAAGATTACCTCTCTTTGAGTTAAAGTCAACTGACAAAGGATCTTAAATACATCTGCAAAATCTTTTCATCTCTGCCATATCCTACTGGTGAGAAGGCAAACTGCAAATCTCACTCCCATGCCAGAGAAAGAGATTATAGAGAGGAATGTGTTATTAGGGTCATTTTAAAATTCTGCCTAACAGAGCCAGCCCCCCAGCCAATCCCTCCAGCTGACCATGGATACCTGAGAGATCTAGCCCAGATAATCTCAAATAATCTGAACCATATCATACCAGAAAGATAGCCCATTCAACCAATTCTCACAAGGAACTGAAGTTAAACATACAATTGTTGTTTCAAAGCATCACATTTGGGATGACTTGTTACACAGCAAAAGCTAACTGATTTAAAATGTCTAAACTATTTTACCAAACAGAAGAATCAGAAGGTGATCAAGAATTAGGCACAATAACTGCAGTAACTGAAAAATTGTGCTCTACACTGGAATTTGACACAACATTGTAAAATGACTATAACTCAATAAAAAAATGTTAAGAAAAAGCAGGCACAGGTGTGTCTATCGATGGGGCCAGTAACTGCCAAAATAAAAAGCACATAAATGCATATTTTAATCCAAAAACATAAGAAATGAAGCCTTACCCATTCTGTATATAGATTGATACTGTTGCCCTTTCTCAAGTCTACATCAGCCCTACAACATACTCAGTATCCTGAAATTCTTTTGTTTTCAGCATGTTTCATATGTATAGTCAGGTGGATTAAGAGAGTTTATTATCTAGTTTTAACCAAGCTTACAAACATTACCACAAAGAGAAGACAGTTTTGAAGTAATACTGATAATGCAAGTACAAGGGACACTGAGAAAACAGAGCTGATCTTTTTACACCAAGAATATAAACTCTTCATCAGGTAAGTAAACGATGAGCAATCATACCCAAAAAGAAGTCAGCCCAAAGCATTCAAAGATAAGATAACTAGATGAGACTAGCTGAAAAATAATAGATCCTCTACCATTTAATAATTCCATTCTAAAGTTAACTATAATCACTTTAAAAAACAAAGTATAATTTTATAATACTTTAAAATTTGTTTTAGGGTGTACTTCATAATGGACATACTTATAAAAGATACATATATTTATAACTTACATCTAGTGGTATATATATATATATATGTATAATGTGTAAATGAACAAGTGTATGGTATATATACACACACACACACATGCACACAGGTTTTTTTATTACCACTGGGGGAATAATTTTTTTTTAAATGTGAATCCCACTGCTGTAGGCACTGAAAAGCAACTCAGTGGCATTATCAAAGTTGTAATTTAGAATCACTTTGACAGCAATGTGAACACTACATTAGAGACGGAAAGAATTTGAAAACTGGAGTACCAATTAAGAGACTAACGCAACAGTTAGGCCAGATGGTAATTATTGCCTGAGTAAAAATCTTAGAACTGTAAGGAAAAAGACTGTTATGAGCATTAAATAAGAATGAATGAAAAGAACATATACAGGTCATTTTTGTAAAAGAAAGAAAAGGAAATTAAAAAATCTGTACAGCTTTATAAAAACAAAGGCAGGAAGGAACCCTACCTAACAGCTAAAAACAAAGACTCAAAAAGATACATTTCCAAGTAACTTTATCTGCATTTCAGAACAAAGCTCAAAAATACTGACATGAATACAAAAATATCCAGACAAGAATCCAAGGAAAACTTCACAATGAATGTCATCCAACAAAAAACTACTAGGAATGCAAACAACCAAAAAAATTTGATCCATAACAACCAAAAAAAAGGGAGAGAGAGGGGAAAAAAACAGACCCCAAAATGACAAATGAAATAACTACTGGAGAGGATACTGAAAGTTATTACAAGCAAATCTTGCAGATTCTGTGGGCTTAGATCCAGACCACCACAATAAAACGATTATCATAGTAAAGCAAGTCACACAAAGTTTTTGGTTTCCTAGTGCATATAAAGGTTATGTTTATGCTACACTGTAGTCTATTAAGTGTGCTATATAGCATTATATCTAAAAAACAGCGCACATGCCTTAATTTTAAAAAATTTATTTGGTAAAAAATGCTAACCATCATCTGAGCCTTAAGCGAGTCATAAACTTTTTGCTGATGGAAGGTCTTATCTCGTGATGGCTGATGAGTGGTCAGAGTGGTGGTTGAAGGCTGGGGTGGCAATTGGCAATTTCTTAAAATAAGACAGTAAAGTCTGCCACAGCAACTGACTCTTCCTTTCATGAATGATTTCAATGCTGTTAAGCATTTTACCCACAGCAGAAATTCTATCAAACATGTAGTCAATCCTCTCAAACCCTGCCACTGCTTTATTAACTAAGTTTATGTAGTATTCTAAATCTTTTGTTGTCATTTCAACAATCTTCACAGCATCTTTACCAGGAGTAAACTCCATCTTTCTTTGCTTATCCATAAGAAGCATCACCTCATCTGTTTAGGTTTTATCATTAGACTGCAGCAATTCAGTTCCATCTTAAGGCTCCACTTCTAATTCTGCTATTTCCACCACATATGCAGTTACTTCTTCCATGAAAGTCTTGAACCCTTCGAAGTCATTCATCAGGGTTGGAATCAACTTCTAAACTCCTGTTAATGTTGATATTTTGACTTCTTCACATGAATCACAATTGTTCTTATTGGCATCTGGAATGGTGAATCCTTTCCAGGTTTTCAATTTACTTTGCCAGGATCTATCAGAGGAATCACTATCTAATGCAGCTACAGCTTACAAAATGTATTTCTTAAACAATAAGATTTGAAAGTCAAAATGACTGCTTAATTCATGCAGAAAGGATGTGTTAGCAGGTATGAAAACATTAGTCTTGTTATACATCTCCATCAGAACTCTTGGGTGACCAGGTGCACTGTCAATGAACAGTAACATTCCAAAAGGAATCTTTTTCTCTGAAGCACTTAGGTCTTAACAGTGGGCTTAAAATATTCAGTAAACCATGTTATAAACCGATGCGCCGTCATCCAGGCTTTGTCGTTCCATTTCTAGAGCACAGGCAGAGTAGATTTAGCATTCTTAAGGGCCCCATGATTTCTGGAATTAGTAAATGAGCACTGGCTTCAACTTAAAGTCACCAGCTGCATAAGACCCTAACAAGAGTGTCAGCATGTCCTTTGAAGCCAGACATTGACTTTTCCTCTCTAGCTATGAAAAGTCCTAGATGGCACCTTCTTCCAGTATAAGGCTGTTTCATCTACATCAAAAGTCTGTTATTGAATGGAGCCACCTACAGTAATTATCTTAGCTAGATCTTCTGGATAACTTGCTACAACTTCTATATCACACTCGTGGCTTCATCTTGCACTTCTATGTTATGAAGACAGCTTCTTTCCATAAACCTCACGAACCAAACCGTTAACTTCAAACTTATCTTCTGCAGCTTCCTCACCTCTCTCAGTCTTCACAGAACTGAACAGAGTTAGGGCCTTGCTCTGGATAAGGCTTTGGCTTAAGGAAATGCTGTGGCTGGTTTGATCTTTTATCCAGACCACTAGATTTTTCTCCACATCAGCAATAGGCTGTTTCATTTTCTTATCATTTCTGTGTTCACTGGAGTAGCAATTTTAATTTCCTTCTAGAACTTTACCTTTGCATACACAACTTGGTGAATTATTTGGTGCAAGAGGCCTAGGTTTCAGCCTGTCCCAACTTTTGATGTGCCTTCCTCACTAAGTTCAATCATTTCTAGCTTTTGAGTTGAAGTGAGAAACATGTGACTCTTCTTTTCACTTGAATACTCAGAGGTCATTCATTGTAGGGTTATTAATTGGCCAAATTTCAATATTGTTATGTCTCAAGGAATAGAGAGGCCCAAGAAGGAGAGAGATGGGGGACCAGCTAGTTAGTGGAACAGTCAGAATACGCACAAGCTCAATTAAGTTTGTTGTCTTACAGGGGTGCAGTTGATGGCACCCCAAAATAATTACAATAGTAACATCAAAGATCACTGATCAGAGACCATAACAAATATAATAGTAATGAGAAAGTTTAAAATATTGCAAGAATTACCAAAATGTGACACAGAGACATGATGTGAGCAAATGCTGTCAGAAAAATGGTACCAACAGACTTGCTTCACACAGGGTTGCCATAAACCTTCAATGTGTAAACAATGCAATCTCTGCAAAGCACAATGAAGCAAAGCACACTAAAACAATGTATGCCTGTATAACTATAATTGAGCACATTAACTAGAGACATGTAACACATTAAAAAAAAATCCGAATAGAACTAACACCTTGGTGAACATGAGGATGTAACAGTAGAAACTACCCAAAACAAAGAAAGTAAAAAGACTGGAAAAAATACGAACAGCATTATCAATAAATTTTGGAACAACAAGAGGCCAAATATATATGTAATTATAGTCTTCAAAGAGGGTGGGGACATGGAGAAAAATATCTGAAGAAATAATGGCTGAATATTTATCAAACCTGATCCAACCAAGACACTTAGAAATCCAGGCACAAGACACATGAAACAAACCACACTAAAGCACATCATAAACAGACTACTGAAAAGCAGTAATGAAAAGAAAAATCTTAAAATTAACAAAAAGGAGGAGAAAAGATACATTACTTGCTTAGGAACAAAGACCAAAATAACAGCAGACATATCAGAAATATTACAAGCCAGAAACAGTGAAGCAATGCCTTTAAAGAACAGAAAGAAAAAAAAAAAAAAAACCCAACCTAGAATTCTGTATCTAGCGAAAATATCCTTTAAGAAGGGGAAATAATTTTCAAACACATAAATGTTTTAAAATACCATTGCCAGCAGCCTAGCGCTACAAAAAACATTACAGAAAGTCCTTCTGGCGGAGTGAAAATAATACTAGATAAGAATACAAATCTACACATAGACCATGAAGACCACCAGACATGGAAAATATGTAGGAAAAATAAGACTTTTTTTCTTATTTCTTAAATCTCTCTAAAGACTCTCAAAAGCACTGCTTAAATAAGAAAACTAGTAACAATGTACTGTGGAGTTTATAACATCTGTGGAAGTGAAGTGTCTGATAACAACAGCACAAAGACTGAGGGAGAATGTGGACACACACTGCTATAAGGTTCTTCAAATACAGGTACAGTGGTATAATAGTACTTGAAGGCAGACTGTGATGTTAAATACCTATACAATAAACACTAAAGCAACCACTAAAACAAAATAAAGAGGTTCAACTAAGAGAAAAAGGGGAATCAAAAAAATATGTTTTTAAATCCTTAATGCAAAGGAAGGCAAAAAAGAAGGAAAAGCAAACAAAGAACAGATGGGACAAACAGAAAACAATGAACAGAATGGTAGATTTAAACTCCGTAACATCAGTAATCATATTAAATGTAAATGGCCTAAACACTTCAACAGAAAGGCAGAGATTATCAAATTGGATAAAAGCAACCCAACTGTATGGCACCTGCAAAAACAAACAAAAAACCAACTTGAAATATGAAGACACAGGCTAAAAGTAAAAGGATGAGAAAAAATATATACCATGCAAACACTAATCAAAAGAAAGCAGGAGTGGCTATATTATTATTGAGATAAGTAAACTTTGGAGCAAAGAATATTACCAGAGATGAACACAATCATTTAAAAATGATAGAGGAGCCAGGGAACGGTATAGCTCAAATGGTAGAGGGCATGCTCAGCATGCATGAGGTCCTGGATTCAATCCCCAGCACCTCCATTAAAAAAGTAATTAATCTCCTCCCCCCAAAAAAGAACTGAAAAAATGATAGAGGAGTCAGTTCCTCAAGAGGAACCTAAATATTCATAGACTTTTTAATTGAATTTCTAAATACATGAAGTAAAATTTGACAAAACTAAAAGAAGAAATAAATCAACAATTAAGAGATTGCAACATCCTCTCTATATAGTTATAATTGCTAGAATAAGTAGAAAAATCAGTTAAGAATATATGCAGAAGATTTGAACAATGTTATTTACCAACAAACTACTCAAGATTTACAGAACACATCAACTCAAAAGAACAGAATACACACTCTTTTCAAGTAATGTGAAACATTTATCAAGACACAATATATTCCAAGGCCATAAAACAAGCCTCAATAAATTTAAAAGGATTCAAATCATACAAGGTATGCTTTCTACCACAAGGGAATTATATTAAATATCAATAAGAGGGGGGCAGGGTAATAGCTCAGGGGTAGTGCATGCTTAGCATGTATGAGGTCCTGGGTTCTATCTCCAGTACCTCCATCTAAAAAATCAAAGATTTCTGGATACTCCCCAAATACATAGAAACTAAATGTCATGCTTCTAAATAACCAATAATTTAAAGAAGCAAGCAAAAAAAAAAAAAATTAAGAAGATATTTTGAACTAAATGAAAATAATAATACAACATCGAATTTTGTTATATACATTCTTAGAAAAGAAAGAAGGTCTCAAATACCTCAGCTTTCATCATGAGAAAAATGGGAAGAAGGGAGCAAATTAAACCGTAATCAAGCATAAGAAAAGAAATAAAAGGAGCAGAGAACAAAGAAACAGAAAACAGAATACAACAGAGAAAAGTCAGTGAAATCAAAAGCTGATTTTTGAGATAATTACTAAAACTGATAAACCACTAGCCAGACTAATCAGGTGAAGACAGAAGACACAAATTACCAATATCATGAAGAGAGCAGTGACATCATTACAGATTCAACAAATATTAAAAGAGTAATAAAGAAACATTATGAACATCCTTATGACAATAATTTTGACAATCTGAATGAAATGGACACAAACTACTAAAATTCACCCAGGAAGAAAGAGATAACCTAAACAGCCATATATCTATAGAAGAAATTGAATTTATAATTAAAGAATCTCCAGGTTCAGGTGGCTCCATTGGGGAATTCTATGAAAGAAAGAAATAATACCAATTCTATAAAAATTCTTTCAGAAAATCTAAAAGGAAAAAATATTTCCCAATTGCCATGGTCTGAATGTGTCCCCCTCCACCAGATTCAAATGTTAAGAATCCTTATGACCAGTGTGGTAGTGATAGAAGGTGGGGCCTCTGGGAGGTGATTAGGTCATGAGGGTGGATTATTAGTATCCTTACGAATGGAATTAGCACTCATAAAAGAGATCCCACAGAGCTCCCTAGCCCTTTCAACCACATGAAGGTACAAGAGGAAATCTGCAACCCAGGAGAGGGCCTTCATCCTACTATGCTAGCGCCCTAATCTTGGACTTCTAGCCTCCAAAGCTGTGAGAAATAAATTTATGTTGTTTATAAAGTACCCAGTCTGTGGTATTTTGTTATAGCAACTCAAACTAAGACACTATTTCATTCCACAAGGACAACATTACTCTTAAAAGAAAACTACAGTCCAATACACCTCACAAACAGAGATGCAAATATTTCCACTGTTAACAATGTTAAATGTTAACAATAGCTGAATCTGGATAAAGGGAATAAGAGCATTTTTATACCATTTATCTTATCCTTGCAACTTTCCTGTGAGTTGAGAATTATTTCCAAATACAAAGATTTTAAAAAATGACAATACATAAAAAGTTGTTAGCCCAGTTCCTGGAACAAATTAAGAGCTCAATAAGTGCTAACTATAGTTACCTAGTTCAACAGCTCATATTATAGATGATGAAACTGAGGCTCAGAGAATATAAGAAATGTATCCAAAGCCATCCAATTAGTTAATGACTAAAACTCCAGTCTCAAGGATCAGCCTTTCCCCTACTCCCTGACTACCGTACACATAATTTCATAATGACTCATTAACTTGTTTAAAACAAAACAAAAGCGGGAAATACACTTCTGGTTCTTTTTCTAGTTATGTCCTAATACGCCTAAAGGAAAAATATCCCCACCACACAATCACAAAAAGGACATTTTGTGGAACTTCACCAAAAGTTTAGGATTAGAAAGGAGGGTAAGAAGGTGGGATCTTGGTCTGAGCTAAGAAGATAAGATAAATAGATTCACTGATCACAGAGGAATATTAGGAGAGATAATGAGAGACTGTGATCTGGAATATATTACCCTGATTCTGTCATGGTAGGAGAAAAGACAGGATTACTAAGGGAAAGTGGTAATGTGATCTAGCAGCTGACTGCCTGTGGGAGAAGAAAAAGAAATCAGGAGTAATCAGGTTTTGAATCTGGGTTACTGAGAAGACAGTGAGGGCATAGACAGGAACAGGAAACATAAGAGGAAGGCTGACTTGTGATGTCAGTAAGAGGATGCTAGATGAAGAAAGAGGTGGGTTTGTGATACCAGTGGAATCTTGGAAATGTCCTTTTGGATATGCAGATCTGGAGTCCTTGAATTACAGATATGGGCATCTGCCCACTCGGCTGGGATAGCTGAAGATTAGATCACTACAAGAAAAGATGAGGAATCTTTTCTCTATCCCAAGATATATCTAAACTCCTCAGAAACCAGCAGCGGGCCACCACAGTCATTCCTTCCCAGAAGAACTGCTGATGAGAAAGAACTGTGCTACAGCACAAGGCAATAAAAGGCACTCTGATCAATCAAGCTGCAAAGGGCTCATTAACGATGTCAACTGATAGATCCTTTCAGCCTGACAGTGCTTTGTAAGCAAGGTAAAACAATCTCAGTCACACCATAGCTGCATCACCAGTAGCATGATTCTAACAGAACTCAGAAACTTTTTGTGTTTTAGTGAGTTACAGGATGTAGCTACAAGTGAGTAAACGTGCCACAGATCTTTCAGTGAATACAGCAGAAAGGCCTGACACAGCAGCACTCATCTACCAATCCAAACACATTTTAAAAACTGCAAAATACAGCGCGCACACACACACAGGCAAGCCTAAAAGCAAGAAAGGGAAATTCACTGACGCTAGAAACAAGCGACTCAAAGCCAAATAACTAACAGGGCTACTAAAACCAATACGGGGCTTGAGGCTTAGGACAGGTGTTTTAATGCCTGCAAGAAACTTAAGAGACAAGAAACTGAAAATGAATCAGATGCATAAAACATCAAAAGCCACAAACTACACAGGAATAACAGAACTCCAATTTCCAGTCCACAAAAAAGAATTTCACCATTTGCCAGAAGTCAGAGGTAAAAATGTCACCTCTCAGAATATGAAACCCCATGATCATAAGTATGGGTTTCAAAAATCACTGCACCCAAGCAGTCCAGGAACCCAAGCCAAGAAATTAGCCTAAGCCCAGGAATGGCACTAAGGGTTCAGCAGAAGCTCAAAACTTCCTTAAAGGGATACCTCCACAACCTGACTCATAAAAAATAAATCCCACAGATGATAAGCATGTAAGTCAAAATTAAAAACTATATAGGTGGGGGGAGGATATAGCTTAGTGGTAGAGCACATGCTTAGAAAGCATGAGGCCCTGGGTTAAATCCCTAGTATCTCTGTTAAAAATAATTAAGTAAATAAAGAAATAAACCAAATTACCTCACCCACCCCCAAAAATAAAATAAACTATATAAAGAAATAAAGAAATGAGCCATCAAAGACAGGGAGGGTCTTAAGAGACACAAGAAATAGGCAAACTCAGACCTCAAGATCCAAGTAAAACAGATTTTAAATTTTAAAATTTAAATTTTAAATTACTATGTTTAGAATGTACAGAAATAAAATTAGAAAGAAAAACACAAGAACAGGACAGAATGAGAAAATGCAAATTTCAAAAAGAATCAGGTAGAAAATCTAGAAATAAAAATGTGATGTATAAAGCTGAATGCTCAGTCAAAACTAAAGAATTAGTAAACTGTATTCCTTATCTGAAATCATCTCACCAAATGTAGCACAAAAAGATAAAGAGACAGAAAATATGATAATACAGAAGACAGAATGAGAAGTTTTTAACACAGAGAAATATCAATGTCAGAAGAGGAAGCAATAAGATGATATTCAAAGACATACTGGCCAAGACTGAATACATGAGTTTTCAGATTTCCTGGGTAACTTACTCAAATATACACTACAGCAAAACTGCACAACAATATAAAGACAAACATAAGCAGTAAAAGCAACCAAAAGAAAAGAATGATTATAAAGTAGCAACAGACACCAGACTTCTCAAATGCAAGAACAGATGCCAGAAAACAAAGGAATGACATCTTCCTATGAGGGAAAATAACAACTGCAAATCATTACACTGGTAAAAGGCCACCTTAGAGTAACTGAACAGAGGCCTTAAGATATAAAAGGTAGCTTATTACTTACAGATCCAAACTGAAAGAACTAGATAAATGGTGTACATTAATACAAAAGAAATTAAACACAGAATGAAGGAGTGGGATTCAAGAAGCAATGGTAAGCCAATAAATCTGTAATATCTCAACATAAATACTATAATTTTTAAACATTTTTAATGCCTACCTTTGAGAGAGTTAGAAGGTGGAACTTTAGAACTAGAGAAAAGCATGGGAGAGGTGAAACATTCAGAATTAAAACATTTTAAAATGCAATTATTGTTCATGACAGATAGATATTCAGCTTAGACTATTAAGCATTTTTGTAAAGGTAACCTGTATGACAAAAATAGAATAAACAGCTTCCAAGCCAGCAGAGGGTAAAAAAGAAGAATTCCAAAAATGAGTCCATGCAACAACATGGATGAACCTTGAAGATATTATGCTAAGTGAAATAAGCCAGTCACAAAAGGATAAATATTGTATTATTCCACTTATACGAGGTACCTAGAGTAGTCAAATTCACAAAGACTAAAAGTAGAAGGGTGGCAGTCTGGGGCTTGGAGGAGGAAGGAATGGGGAGTTAGTGTTTAATGAGTTTCAGTTTGGGAAGGTTCTGGAGAGGGACAGTGGTGACTGCTGCACGACAACATGAATGTACTTATTAATGCCACAAAACTGTATACTTGAAGAATAGTTAAAATGATAAATAGTGTTATGTATATTTTTACCACAGTAAGAAAGGAAAAAAAATTACTTTTTAAAGTGATTTCAATAAAAGCCAGGAACAGAGCAACAACACAATAAAAAGCATATTAAGTGTTTAAAAATAAACAAACAAACAAAAAAAGACAAAACTATCTTAGTAATAACAATAACTGTAAGTGGATTTAATTCACTTTTTAAAATGTAGAAACTCTAGACCAAATACTAAAAAACAACCCAGCTATAACCTATTTATAACAAAAGCAAAAACAATAATAGAGAAAGGTTCAAAATAGAAGAATTGAAGATGATATAAAAACCATATTCCACCCAAAAGATAAAAGAATTTAAAGCAGAAGCATTAATATGGATAATGAGGGACATAAAAGAGGCAACCCAAAAGGTCTAACAGTCAGAAAACTGAACTCACACTGTGGTAGCTAGTTTCCAAAAATGACCCCAAGAAAGGAAGCTGCCTGGGTATTTCTGTCCTCCCACTGAATCTGGGCTGATCTCTTGATTTGCTATGCACAAGGGAATGTGGTAGAGGTGGCCATGTGCCAGTCCTGGGTCTGAGCCTTAAGAATGTCTGACAATTCCTGCTTTTTACACTTTTGAGAGCCTTCAGCTGCCATTTAAGAAAGTTGGAAAGTCTTGCTGGAGAAATAGCATAGGAAGGACTGTGAGAAAGGGAAAAGCCCCAAGACCACATGGAAAGAAAGGCTAACCATCCCAGCAGCATCCAAGCTAAGCCCTACCTTCCAGCCATTCCTGCCAACCTGCCACAAGTGTCTTGGACCTTTTAGTCGAACAGAGCCCCATACGTCTGAAACTCCACCTCAAGTGGAGCTGAAGAACCACCCTACTAAAAGCCCAGTCAATTCACAGATTCATGAGATATAATCAAACTGGTTCCTGTTTTAAGATACTAAGTTTTGCAGTGGTTTATTACACCATAATATATAACTAAAAATACAAACAACATAGCCTCAAAATATATAAAGGAGAAACTGACACATCTACAGTTAAAAAGAGGGATAATTCTCAAATTGATATATAAAGCAAATAAAAAATTAAAAATACAGATTTAAAAACTTAATTTAAAAACCTGACTGATAATACATATAGACATAAAGTAGACAAGTAATTAAAAAAAAATGCTACTAAAGCATACCTTAAACACTTTAAAAACTGACCACATACTAAGCCAGAAAAGAAGTCTCAACAGAAGCCAAAACACACATACTACTTCTTTGACATTGATCTAAAAAAAAAGAAAACAGAAGGAGGGAAACAATCTATGTATTTGGAAACTTTTCAAAAAAACTTTAATTAATGAATTAAATAAAATTTCTTAATAGAAATCTCAAAAGTATTTAGAACTAAATTAAAAAAGCATACATAACAAAACTTGTGGGGCCATGTCCAACAGTAGGGTACATAAATATACCCTTTCTCAATCTATCTGGGTTAAAAGACTGGCTTGGGAGTTTTTTTCCCAATCCATCAAAGACCAGTATGTGGTCCTACTGCACATGACTAGTACACATGACTCACTGTGTGAGCATAAGAACACCCAATGTGATCTTCACTCTAGAACAGAGGGAGATGAGTCCACCCATCATGCTCAGATATTGCAGCAATGTCAAATTGTGAAAAAAGCTTCTAAACACTCCCAACTTCTGTACTTATCTCATCGCAGACAGGAACAACAGTTCACCAAATGACACTAGTCTGTGGATCACATTTTGAACAGTACTGACAACTGCAAATTCACAAAATATGGTACTATACCGCTGTAAAGAGGAATGAATAATCTCTCTTTGTATGACTATGGAGTGATCTCCTGGACGTACTGTTAAGTAAAAAAAGTAAAGTGGGGAAAAGTGTGTATGATGCCATTCTAAAAAAGGAGGAGGACACAAATACAAATATGTTATTTGTTTGTATTTCTAAAAAGGAAGGAAAATAATAAAAAACAGATTAAATAAAATGCTCACCCATAGGGAAAACGAAATAGGTAAAGGGGATTGGGAAGGAGCTAGAATTCACAAACTAAACACTGTGCTGTGTGTTTAACCATACATATTTTACATCATTATAAAACAAAATTAAAATTTATAAAGGCAACTCCTTAAAAAAAAACTAATAAACCAAACTGTGTATCAAGTTGATGGCATAACCATACACAAAGGAATCATTTCAAGTGATGTTTAAATATTTTAAATATTTTTAAATATTTTAAATATTTTTAAATAGCAGTGATGTGTAAAATCCCCAGTAAGATTTACCCTAAGGCCAACAATACTAAAAACCCTTTAGAGTAATCATATTGGTGGTGGTGCTGGCATTGTCATCCTGAGAATATTGGAAAAAGCAAATGAGTAATTATGTGGTTTCACCGCGAACCAGAATTTCCACATGACAAAGGAAGTACACATAATAAAATTGACTTTCGTCAATCAAAAAAACCCTACAGTCTTGAATTTGAATTGGAATTATCAGTAAGAACTCATGAAATATTTTATCTTAAAAACATATATACATTTGTACATGTATACAGATGTAGGGGGTCCCAAGCAGAGCACAGGAAGTTTCCTGAGCTGAGACAGAGATCAAAGTTCTGGTAGGCTGAGATGGCTGGAAGTTGCAAAACAGAATTCCAGAGAGGAGGAAGCTATGTAGAAAAAGACTTCGAAAAATGTACACTATATATATATATATATATATATATATAGTGAAATTCCGTAAGGCTGGGCAATGAATGGCTGAGTAATTCCCAGAGTAAAAGGCCTAGAGACAGAGTTATGACTAGCCAGAGTGGAGGGACACTATTAAACATCTGAGGTATTTGGTAGAGACCCCGGAGGGACATACTTTAGTAGGAGAATTAAACCATCCTTTAGAGAAAAGGCTACTCTAGACCTACCAAAACAAAACTTAAAAACAAGCCTCAAAGGGAATAAATCAATCCACAAGTAACCTAAAGACTTGCCAAAATAAAGCCAGGCATTCTTGAAAGGAAGATAAATTGTAGCACCCAATAATGTAAAATTCACATTGTCAGCACCCAAACAAAAACCACTAGATATGCCAAGAAGCAGGAAAATGTGACTCATAAGCAGAAGAATCAATAGCAAAAGACCCAGAAATGACAGGAGATGGAATTAATAGACAAAGATTTAAAATAGCCACTATAAATATACGCAATAATCCAGGATTAAAAGAAAGAATAAGCACAACGAGAAAAATGAAGATACAAGATCTTATGGTAGCTCACAGAGAAAAAAATGTGACAATGAATGTATATATGTTCATGTATAACTGAAAAATTGTGCTCTACACTGGAATTTGACACAACATTGTAAAATGATTATAAATCAATAAAAAATGTAAAAAAAAAGAAAAATGAAGATATTAAATAAACAAATGGAATTTCTAAAGATAAAAAATACAGTATCTGTAATGGAAAATTCACTGGATGAGATTAACAGCAAATTAAATACTGGAGAAGAAAAAGTCAGTAGCAACAGAAAGCATTCAAAATGAAGCAGAGAGAAAAAAGACTGGAAAAAATTAACAGGCAGGAAAAGGAAGAAAAAAGAAAGAAAACAGGACAAAGAGAAAACAAAGAGCTAGATGGAAGATTTAATCCAAAGGTATCAGTAATCACATTAAATGTACATGGTCTAAGCATCCCAATTAAAGAGGCAGAAATCATTAGACTGGATAAAAATAAATAAAACCCAACCAGAAATATAAAGAAATCTTAAATATAAAAGACAGATAGGTACTATAACAGTAGAAGGATGGAAAAAATACACCATGCAAAAACTAATTGTAAGACAACTGGATAAGCTATATCAATATCAAAATAGATTTCTGGGGGAAAATGAAATGATATTGCCAGAGGAAAAAAGAAAAGCTGTTCATATATGGTAGGTCCCCCTTACCTGTGAAGGATATGTTCCAAGACCCCCAGTGGACACCTGAAACCAAGATAGTACCAAATCCTATGTATGGTATGTTTTTTCCTATATATACACATACCTATGATAAAGGTTTAATTTATAACTTGGGCACAGTAAGTGATTAATAACAATAATAAAATAGAACAATTGTAACAGTAGAGTAACACAAGTTACGTAGATGTGGTCTCTCTCAAAATTATCTTATGGCACTGTATTCACCCTTCTTCTTGTGATGATAAAATGACTACATGAGATGAAGTGAGGTGAGTGATGTAGGCATTGTGATGCAATGTTAGGCTACTACTGACCTACTACTGACTACTGATCATCTGCTTTGGGTGATCCTAAATCACCAGAGCCATGACGACATCAGTGATTGGATGCCAGGAGCAGACAATATGGACAGCCGGGGATCCCAGGTAGGATACCACAGGACAGCTCAAGATTTCATTACACTACTTAGAACACTGTGCAATACTCATGAACGGTTTATTTCTGGAATTTTCCATTTAATATTTCCAGACCACAGCCGATCACTAGTAAATGAAACTGCGGAAAGTGAAACCTCGGATAAGGGGTGACTACTGTCCATTACAAGATGACTAAATTTCAAATACCTCACATTAAGTGAAGGAAGCCAGACTCAAAGGGCTACATGATGCATAATTCCATTTATATGATATTCTGGATGGAAAAAGCAGAACTGCAAGGATAGAAAACAAATCAGCGGCCAGCAGGAGCTAGGAGGGGAGAGGAGTTGACTACAAAAAGCATAGGGGAAGTTTTTTGGGTGATGAATCTTGTATTTTAATGAATCTCTATCTTAATTATGGTGGTAATTACACATCTATATGTATCTGTCAGAATTCAAAGGACTATCAACCTAAAAGGGTGAATTTTACTGTACATATACATAAAACTGAACTTTTAGCAGGGGGAGAAGCATGCCAACGTTTACTGGGGCAACTGCACTCAAGCCAGGTATGGCATACCTTTACACAGACTGTTACAATGCTAAATAAAATGTCAAACAAATGTGAACTAATGAACTGTTTATTAAAATCTCATAGAACTGTACACCAGTACATCAAAATGGGTGAATTCACCTGTACGTAAATGATGCCATAATGTTAAAACAGGGAGGAAAACACAATATATTATTTTATACCAACTATACTACTCAGGCTGTGGAGCAACAGGAATTCTCATATACTATAAAAGGAGTGTAAAATTCACAATCACTTTGAAAAACAGCTGTACTACCTCATACTGATGATCAGGTGCACATCCTACTAGTCAGTCCCATTCCCAGCAATATACACACCCTAGAGAAGCTACTGCACACATGCGCCAGGAGACGTACGAGTACCCGATGCAGCACCATTTGTTACAGCAAGAACTTAAACAACCCAAATACACACCAAAAGCAGAATGGACAAAGAAATCATGGAATATTCAAACCATAAAACAGCATAAAGCAAAAAATATGGTATATTTCAATTAAATGCACTAACACAGATCAAGCTCAGAAACAATAAGCAAAAGCAGCAAATCAGAGAAAAATACATACAGTGTGATTCCTTTCACATAAAGATATTTTTAAAAGGCATGTTCAGCAATACATACACATGTGGGTAAACCTGGAAATAAAAGCAAGGTAATGATTAATATGAAAATCAGAATAGTGGTTATCTTCAGCAGGGAGAGAACAGGACACGCTCAGAGGCTTCAAAGAGTGTAAAGGATGTTCTGTTCTTGAGCTTGCTGGTGGATATGGGAGTGCATAGTTTATTTTTTAGTTATTATTTAAAATAACACAAAATTTGCATATATCCTTTTTGTATGATTTATATATTTCATAATTTAAAAAAGTAAAAACAACATATTCTCAAAATAAGACACATCATGGCCAAGAGGTATTACAGGTACATTCTACCAAAAAGAACAAATAATCACTGTCCTAAAGAGACCACTGTGAAAAATCAAGAGACGGAAAACAGCACAGCTTGTTTTGATACCAAAACAGGACAAGGTTTTGAAACTGAAATATCATAAATAGGTCTCTTATGAATACAGATGTGAAAATCCTAAATAAATCATTCATACTCTGTATATTTAAAAAGAAAACCATGTCAAAGTGACACTTATGCCACGAATACAAGGATGCTTGAACACTGGGAAAAAATCTATTAACATAATTCACTATGTTACCAAATTCAAAGAAATAAACTATCATTCAGTTATTCACACAAACTTACTCAGCACCCACTTTTTTTCCTAGGGACTGAAGAGACAACATTAACTAAAATTAAAAACTCCTCCCCTAGTGGACCAGGTGTAGTCAAAGGAAAGAGACAATGAACAAATACATAATATAGTATATCAGACAGCAATAAATACCAAGAAAATCATAAGGCAAAACAGGTGGATTGGGAGAGCTGTGGGGTGTAGAGAGGTCAAGGTACAATTTGAGCACAGATTTGAAGGAGGTGAGAGAGCAAGGCTGGAAGGTGGGGGGGGGGGAGCACTGCAGACAGCTGAAGCAAACGATAGCGACAGCAAGTTTAAGGATCACCAAGGAAGCCACTGTGTTTATCAAGCAGAGGGAATAGGGGAGAGAGTAAGAAGAGAAGAAACAGGAGTGAGGGTGGGAGGCAGATCATGTAAGGGCACTACAAGCAACTCTGCGGATTCCGGCCTTTACCCTGAGTGAAAAGGGGTGGTGGGGTGGCTGAGCACGGGAGGGTTTCAAGCAGAGAAAGGATACAATCTGACTTTTTAAAAAAAATCTCCCGGGCTCCAGTGCTGAGGAGAGTGGCAAGAGTGGAAGCAAGGAGACCAGTTAGGAAGCTATTACAGTCACCGAAGAGAAAGATAATGGTGGCTTCAACCAGAATGGCGGCAGGGGGAGGGGTGGGAAGATGGGATATATTCTGAAAGTTAAGCCAACAGGGTTCACTGATGATTACATGTGCCATGAGAGCAAAAGAAAAGTCCAAGGAAACACCAAGGTTTCTAATTAAGCAACTTAAAAGATGAAATTCTCACTAATCGATGTATGCAAGACAAAGGGGAAACAGGTTTGAGGCGGGGAAGTCATGGAATCAGTTTTGTACATGCGAATTTTGAGATGCCACGAGTATCCCACCAGAGATATTGAGTAGGCAACTGATGTTCAGGGAGGAATATCCAGAGTGGAGATAAAATATGGAAGTCATCCATGACAGAGAAACAAGAGAAGCAAAGCAGACAAGTCAGCAAAAAAAAGGAAGATGAAATCTAAGTGTTACTGAGGGAGATACTGAAAAGAATCAAGCAGATTCATCCCCTAAATTCCAGACAAGCTCAGAACTTACACCAGTACCACAGCAGACAGGGATGAGGTACGGAGGCGAGAACATGGGAACTGTCTGTCTGCATTAGGAGGAGATAGATACCCCTCCTCCAACCACTACCCATTGCTGCAGGAGACAAGAAAGCCATAAAACCACAATGCACTGAATTTCCCACTAGGATTTAACAGCCTGACTCTCAAGAACAAGTCCTCAACCAAAACTCAACAGACATCAGACATTTGAGTAAGGCACAGAGTGGAAAAAGACCCACATTAAAGTATACAATCATGGAAAAGATCCTAAAAGTTTTCAGGGAGGTGCAGTGGGAAAAAGACGGGGTGGGAGGCACATACAAAAGATCAGGATCAATACAGCACTAGATTTCAAAAAGCAACATCGGACAGTATCTTTTTTTCTTTTGAGAAAATAAAGCTTACACTTCAGAGGTTTTCAAATACTCCATTTCATGAAAGAGATCCTGGTAAACATTCCATACTATATTTCAATTTTGATACTAAAAATTGCTATTTTGAACCAATTCAACTATTAAGCATAGAGAACTGCTACCAATCAAGTCATAATAATCTCCCTCTATGTGTTTTTCCATTGCATTTACCCAACAAATATTTATTAAGCACCTACTATGACAGATGTTAATATAGCCAACAACGAAGTAATACAGATTCTCTGACCTGAAGGCCTAGTCAGAAGAGACATAGCAATCACCCAAATAATTACATATAATTATAAACTTGTAAGTGAAAAGAAATATAGTTCAGGGCACATGGGAAAACCCAATTCAGAGAGAAGGCCCCTGACATTTAAGTTGAGACCCATTAAGTTGAACCAGGCAAAAGTGGAGGGAAGAGTTCCAAATGGAGACCCTAAAACTTGAAAGAGCTTAAGGAATTCAAAGAACAGAAAGAAGGGCAGTGTGATTGAGTAAGGTTTGGATTTTTGGTAAATGCCATGGGAAACCATTGCCAGGAATCAAACAGAAATGTGTCATAATCAGATGTTTTCTAAAAAAAAATCCCCCAGGCTGCTGTGTAGATTACAAAGGAGCAAACTGGATTCTGAGGATGCAAAAGTGAAAGCAAGCAGACCAGGCAGGAGCTATTTCAGTACCCAGCATATGAGGCTAACTCAGAATAAGGTGGCAATAGAAATACTTTAGGGAGAGGGGCAGTTTTAAAAGAACTGTTAGGAGTTAATTTACCAAAGAAAAACTGGCATAAAGAGCCAAAGAGAAAAAGTAAAACAAAAGGATTACCTGACACTTAAAGGCAGACATTTCAAAGCCCATCTAGTAAAACTGAATCAAAAAAGACAGCATCTTTCAGAAGAAAAGAGACATCTTTTTTGCTCCCCATTCTTCTCCTGCCTCATGATACAAAGCATTTGAAGTTATTCTTTCAGAACCTTGAGTATACATCTCAAACAAGTGAGAACTAACTCATCTGGTAGAAACTGAGAACACCCTAATCTGTCCTCCATGTGTTAAATATCAATTTCTCAACCAAAAATGTGATTTTGTACCATTTACTTAAGCTCTTTCAGGCTGTTGCCCTACTAGTACAGGAGTAGGAAACATTATTTATGTTTCAAAAAGACCGATGTGAGGAGTCTGATGCCTGTCTGGAATATAGTTAGCACTCAACTAAACATCAGTTTCCATCTTTTCTTCCAGATTTAGCTAAGCTAGAATAAGAAGCAAATTTCTTCTTTTTTTTTTGAAGCAACTTTCTTAAACAAGTTGCTCAGACAAAAGTCTGATATGGAGGACTGAGAAGAGATCAAATGCAGTTTTCATATTGGCTGACAAAGAAAAGTTTAAGTATTTTTTCACACACAGTCCCAAGGAAGCCTGCGGCATACACAATCCTTTTCCTAGAATCCTAGTCCTTTAAAAATCGTATTTTAAAAATGTTTGTAACTTTTTTGTTAAAAAAATACATTAATATATATATATATATATAATATATATGTATCACTTTAGAAACCTTGAATTTATCATCCTGCCCACTTCTCTGAGCTACACAAAATCATTCCAGTGACAGTGCTTTCCAAACCTCTGTTCCCTGACGTTTACCATTGGCCACTTCATTCTTACAGGGCTTTGAACTGTAAGGTAACAGGAGGCAGAAGGACAAAAGGCATCTTTCAGGCATCAAACCCGAGTCTGACCAGGGCTCCTGTAACAATTAAGTTCTCTTTCCTCTCTGAGCTGGCTGAGAATCCTGTCAGACAATGGAATATCCCATTTTTCAAAGGCAGATCCAAGTGGCCCTTGAGAATTACTCAAATAAGAAACTCTTTACCAACTGAGGGGTCAAAGCCTCCATCAAGACCAAACTGCTACTACCATTAACCAGAGCAAATGGTACTGCTTTCTATGCAGAACAGAGTGGAACAGTGTTTGCAATAAAACAGTCAGCCTCTAGTAAATACTAGATGCACCATAAAAGAACAGGAAAGAAAAATATCCAAGCTGACTTACTTTTCACACAAAATAGTCTAGATACCAGAATGTGACCACAGGAAAGATCTTTACTGAGTTTTTACTCAAGGAGGTTTTCGACAGAGCTCCAGGGTCTGGAAAAGATGCCTTGGCTGCTTGAGGCATGGGATGGGGATGGCAGACTCCATGAGAAATGGAGAAGCTGGGCCTTCATGCTTGTTTCAACCAGAGCAGTTTCACAGTTATCTATTTACATTGTACAGCTCCATTTCATGAGATAAAGGGTTTTACACCTGAAGTATTTAAACAACCAATCTATATTAACGTCTCAGTGTTGGAGACAAAGACGCATAAATGGTGGTATTTAGTAAGACCTGAGGCACTATGCTGGAACCCAGACCTCTATCCTAGTCCAGTGCTCTTACTACCACCATGTAACGCTCATTCTGGTATAAAAAAGAATGACTACGATCAGAAATGCCAATATAATTAATGCAGAGTGCAGAAATTCAAACCAACCAGCCATTACTAAAGAGCTCACATCTAAGGATATGAAAAGCTACTTTGGCTTAACAATTGTAAGAATTTCCATTAAAGAGAATACAATAAACATTTTGAAAAATATCAAGGAACTCTTAAGACACTTCAAAAAGATGAAGTGACCAGAGGTCACAAAACCTAAAGAAAAACTCTTTATTCTAAATTGACATAATGAAAAGAAATCAAATTCAAAAGGTGAGGCCCTGGGTTCTAGTCCAAACTCAGCCACATGCATTTGTCACAAGGATATATGGTCAGAGATAAATCATTTAATCTATTAGAAGCTCCGATTTCTATCAGTAATATGAAAATGAATTGGATGACTTGAGAGGCCCTCCCACACTAAAATTCTAGGATTCTAAGCATTAAAAAGATCATATATTTGATAAGGCTAACACAGACTATAAAAGACATTGTCTAAAAATGTCACCACCATTTTATATGAATATCGAAATTCTTTTCTCTAACAAAGATGATGATCAAAGTTCAAAACTCTAAAAGAATAACACGATTATCTAAAACATACCTAAAACATTTAAACTGTTTCTAACGGCTCAGTTTCTGCCTTCAGCAATTAGAAAAACCAGACTATGGCCATAGCCTGGGAAAGATTTATTTCTAGTGTCAGCAGATTCTTTCACAGATTTATGTAGAACTGCTCTAAAGAGGGCAAGGGGAAAAAAAAGGGTTCTCAGAAGTCAACTTGCTGAGAAGAAAAAAAAAACCCAGAATATGCATTATATAATAAAAGAAAGGTGAATTACAAGAACTAGCTGGCTTAAGATTTTGATGATGTTATCTTTTACTTTTCACTCAGCCAAGATTTATTATGTACCTGTATTACGTGCCAGACACAGGAGATACGGTAAAAACAAAGCCCCTGCACTGACATTCTAGTAGAGGGAGGCAAACAATAACCAAGTAACCAGATAAACAAGGTAGGGCCGTGAAACAAACAAAAATCCCCATAATGCTGTGGAATTGGGATTAGTAGTTAGAGAAAACTTTACTGAGAAGATACTTTTGGAGAAAACAACCAAATGACAAGAAGTTACTCCAGAGCAATCCAGACAGAGGGGCTAGCAAGTACAAGGGCCCTGAGGTAGACACAAGTTTGGGGTGTTTGAGAAACAAGCAAAGGCCAGAGTGGCTGAAGTATAATGACCAGGGGGAAAGTGCTAAGAGAGCAGATCACAGAGGTAGGCAAGGGCCAGGCAGGACGGTGGTACGATGAGATCTGCATTTTTAAAAGACCACTCTGCTTGCTGTGCACCAATCAGAAATCAACATGGATTCGGATACTGCCTCTCAAATGACAGACTCCATGATTTTACTGTATCAAAGCCCACACTTCCTCCATGTTTCCTCCTCAGTATTTAATGGTAATATAAATAGTTTTGGAATTGCTCTAAGTATGGATTTGTAAGTGAATAATTTAATTGTAGTTCTATGAATAACACTGCGAAACTGCAATAACTACTTCCTTCTCTTCCTCCATTTGCTTTTTCCTCTCTTTTATTTGCAAACTGTGGATTTTAATGGATGGATATTTTAAGTGTAATCATCTATATCTTTCACCAAGATTTTTTTAAAAATATTCTACATATTAAAAGGATTCAACTGGGCCTGTTAATTGAATTAAAGGACCCAGAAGGCTGAGCCCTGTAACACCACATGAGGTATGATGAAGTGCAAACAGCCGTAAGTGATATCTTGATTTGAGCATCATTCCACAATAAAACTGAACAATATTCAGATCACTGCAGTTATGCCTGACAGTGAGTTCTGGAATGACTCACCAACCCAGGCTAACCTCACCAATGACACAATCAACTAGTCAGAAAAAGCAAAGAAGTTCAATGTGAAAGTCCTAAAGATGTAGAACACTACAAAGGAGCTCTCACTGGTTTTATAAGGATGGGAAATCCTAAGTGTAAAAAATAATATAAATCCTACCGCTAACCAGGCAATGATAGACATTGACAGCTGAGTTCAGGAAAAGCTTAAGAGAAGCAACTCAAATCAAGAATTCAAAGCATGGATAGATTTCATCTATCCCATCCATCCCTGAGGACTAGCTCTGAGGCCTGATGCAAGCATCTATACATAAAGTGTCAAATGTACCATCACATTACCCAGAACAACTTTTATCGGAAAAGGAACCCTGTGGCCAGCTCAAAAAGACTCCAGTTTATCAGTAAAGCTTTGGTAATCATAGATAAGGCCACAGAAACGTATCCAGAACTGAAAAAATTCCTATTTTCAACTAAGTAGCAAAAATACGTGGTTTCTGACCTGATGGCCCACTAGAAGAGATTTCCAAGCAGCGGGGAGAAAAACCACCAAGCTATTCTGAACATGCTTTTCCTTAACACGTGAGAAAAAAAAAATTAGGCAAAGAAAATGCCACAGAACTTCAGGGGTGTCATTACCACCTTGAAAAAGGAAAAAATGAGAAATACGAGTTAATAATTTATGTCTCCCTGTCCCTTATTACAGGTAAGATTCTGACCAAACTACCCTTAGGTAGACCACTGAGTGGCTCTGGGCTACAAATTGGAATAGTAGACACAATCTAGTGGCACAAACATAAAGGAGTTGGGAAATAACCAAGATTTCTACGTGTTTATTAGTCCTTGAAAAATGTATTGAATTCTACAGGGCAACTGACCTGGACTATTCAAAAGTATTAATGCCATGAAGTACAAAACAAGGCAAGGGAATTGTTCTACATTAAGGAGATTAAAGAGACATGACAACCAAATGTAATGCATGCTTCTTGATGGGGTGCTGGATTTAGAAAATAAGCCATAAAGAATATTTTTAGAACTAGAGAAAATTTGAGTATGGACTATATATACTACTGTATCATTGTTAAGCTTGTCTATAATAATGATACCATGGTTATGTAGGATCATGTCCTTGTTCTTAAGACACACATTCTAAAATATTTTGGAGTGAAGTGCCAGTACTAGTTAATACTTTCAAATGATTCTGGAAAAAAAGCATACATATGCAGAGAGAGATAAAGAAAATGTGGCAAACTTGTAACAATTAGGAAGAAAGCTAGATGGGCAATGTGTTCACTGCAGTACTACAATTTTTCTGTAGGTTTGAAATTCTTTCAAAATAAAAAAATGGAGGTGAAAAAAGGTTAAAATGCACCACACTGGATTCAAATGTTTACCAGGCAGACCTGGGTTCTCAGGTGATCAGGATGGTAATCAGCTGGTTTTTAGTATCCTTTCGTATTCATTCCCAAATAACAAAGTAAATAACCACACAACTTCTGGAAGATAGTGCAATGGTAATGAGGCAATTAATAAAACTAATAATTACCACACATTCATAACCTGGAATCTAGAATCCTTCAACAATCTTTAAAAGGACTAAGATCTGTCTGTACGTACCATCATGTCAAATACATTAACTGAATAAATCAAGTAGCAAAGCTGTAAGAAAAGTATAATCCAATTTTTTCAAATATTATTAATATAAATTATTATTTAGGCTACAAATAGCATAATTTATGGGTTACCTCCACTTTTGCTTGTTGCATTTTGCTTTGTTGCATTTGCATATATTGCTTTATAAACAGGTCAAAATCTTAGAAGACATACTTGGATAATCAACCAAGCTAAAATTCTAACAAAGCTACAGCAGGAAACACCTTTCATTTTGGCTGTGAGCTAGATACCAGAGGCAGGTCTAGGAATAATTTCATCAAGATTATAAGCAGTATTTATCATCAAACGTCAAAACAAAAGGATAATAATGAAGTACCAAAATGCAGCCATTCACAAGTTCATTCATTAAACATGTGCTTATTGGTGACTACTTTATACAGTATCCTGGTGGATAATGAAATGCATAAGACCTACTCTCTGCCCTCAAGGAGTTTACAGTCTCACTGGGGGGAACCAGACAAGCAAACCATCAACCTAAAAAGAGCACAAAAAGTATCAAGAGAGGTGATGTACCACTCCAATGAGCAAGACACTATGAAGACTAAGCAACATAAAGCCAAACACATATCAGAGAACGTGCTGAGCACATGTTCAATCGATGAATCTCAGACACAGGCTGCAGACTAACAGGACACCCCTAAGCTTACAGCAAATTCATACAATGGAGTTTACTCAGATATATTAAAATCAAGAAATTTAATTTAGTTCAAATATTTATTAAGCATGGACTATGCAAATTCTGCCCACAGCCAAATTTCAAAGACAAAACTCAGTTCCCATCTTTCAGTGTTCATAGAAAAAGGTATTTCTCCTTCTTAAAATAGAAATGTTCTATTAACAAGCATATCTGTAATACATGTAATTATAACTACATGTAATTATATATAACTACTACATACATATACAAAATAATATATAATAGAAAAATGCCATTATAAAACAATTAAGGATAAGAAACCTAAAGGGATACCATACAGGCTACTATTTATTAAGGACTGACTGTGTCAGGGAATCTGTGTCAGGTTACAAAGCTAGATTTTGAACTCAGGACTCTGTCTCTTCCAAGGCTCAGTTCCTGACATTACATTATACTGCCTTTTAAAGTTCAAAATATTACAAATAAAAACAATATAGAAAACAGCACAGAATCTGAACATAAGACACATTTGATACATACCTAAAGATCAAGTTTATGACCACGGGTTATATAGTTGGTATTTGTTTAATTCTGATTTAACTGAAGAAAACAAGTCTATTAAGAAGACAAAACTAATAGGGAAAAGCCTGCATATGGACTACTGCAATTTGTAACTACATTATGGAAGATTATAAGGATCAGCATCAAATTTTCAGTTTTGTAACCATCAACAAGTCAACTATGTCCAAATAAGGAGTCAGCAAACTACAGCCCTAAGCCAAATCCAGCCCACTAGTTATTATAAATAAAGTTTTACTGGAACACATCCATGCCCATTCACTTGTGCATTGTCTGTGGCTGCTTTCCTGCTTCAATGGCAGAGTTGAATGGTTATGACAGAGATAGTGTGGTACACAAAATTTATTTATCTGATCCTTTACAGAAAAAAATCTGCCAACCCTTGGTTTGAATGACAGCGATATATATATTACAAATGGTAGAAAAATAATTAGGCTGTTCATTTCGGCTCCATTTAAGCTTTATTATGAACCCTACCTGATTTAAGTTCTCTTCCTTTGTAATCTCTGTCACTTAGTAAATGCTAATGAGTTTCGGAATTTCCACAAGTATTTTTCACATTTCAGTTATTTTCCATAGAGTAGGAAACATAGTTGCCTGGTAACTGATCCTTCACAATATTATTACAAACAAAATACTAATTAAGACACACGTACTTATCCCTCTACTGCATACAATCTGCAAAGATATAAAAAAAGCTGAATAAAGACATAATGGCTAAATAATTCCTAAGACCCTGTTCACACTAGAACATCTCAATCAATGTGCCACTTAGGACCAACAGCATCAGCATCACCTACCTGCCTATTAGACATGCAAATTCATGGGCCTCATTCCACACCTACCAGCTGATTCTTACACACACTAAAAATTTAAGAACCACTGTACTAAAGCAGAGTTTATATTACTTACCTTGAGTGTAAAAAGGCTGATTCGGCCAGGAAGTTTATAAAACAACCCCTCTGCTCCTCTTGAATTGGAATGTAGCATGGCATTAAGACATGCGAGAGGGGATGTCCCACTGTAAAAACATGCAAGGATGAAGAAGGTCATATAAATCAATATGCCTACTAAGATCTAATACCTTCCAACTCATTCTTAAATCAAGAAGAGGAAGAAATATAGAAAAGATCCTATGACAAGAATTCTACTTTGAAAGGAACAAAAGAGTAACAAATGAAATTCGCATAAATCACACCTAGAGAGCTCTGGGCTAAGACACTGTGTGATATTCCTGCTCCACAACTGGGACTTCTTTAGTGCCTTTTGACAATATGAACCAAATTCTCAAGAAATTTAGAAAAACTGCACAATGATTTTTCAAGTATACTGAGTTAAAAAAATTACCCAATATTTTCATTAAAATTTTTAAGTTAAGTTTTAATGTTAATTAAAAACGAAATCAAGCACTTCCTAGGCTCTACATTTCAACTTGCATATCATGCTCAGAAACTGCCACGTAACACTTTCAACACAAAGACCACAGAATCAATGGTGCTAGCCCAAAAAAATACGCACACTTTTTCTTTCTAGATAAATATTTTGTTTGTTTCTTTTGGAGAGAGGGTAATCAGGTTTATTATTTATTTTTAGAGGCGGTACTGGGGGTTGAACCCAGGACCTCACGCATGCCAAGCATGCACCCTACCACTTGAGCTGTACCCTCCCCCGAACATTTTCTAATACGCACACAAAAGGAACAGTATTTCATTTGCATTTTCTCTGTTGGGAAGGAAGAAAGATGGATTTTATTTTACATCTACCCAGGATAATTTAATAATTTAAATTTGAATATAAAAAGAAAAGTAAGTCAAATGGATTTAGCACCCAGTAATGCTCAAACATTAAACTAAAAAAAGATGGCATATTCGTTATTTCATGGTCCCTGCTACAACAGTAGGTCACAAAACAATAACGGTTCATGTGAATTAGAGGCTTACTGAATCTTAAAGTAAGAAAACTGTCAAGAATACAGACAAATGCCCATTATTAACTGGGTTTGGCACTAACATGGTAGTGCTAGAGTTCACCTGTGCACCTTCTCATCCCTCTCCCCAGCTTGTTAAATAAATATAAGTATCTGAAGCCCCTTCACATTTCTCAGAACTAGAGGCCCTAATTTATGCACAGTGTTAAAAATAAATTCTGAGTCTAAAAAAGCCATTAAAAAAAAACCCTACTATACTTATTCTGCCTTGGATGCAAAAAAAAAAAAAAAAAAAAAAAAAAAAAAGTCACCAAGAACCTGTCTCTAAAAGAAACCTTTCTGGAGAATCTGGAGTATCACGTGGGTGTGCTAACCATCTCGGCTACAAGGGGGAACGGCATACTGGCAGAGTCCTTGGAACAGTGTGACTCCTACACACTATACCTCTGTCTACAAATTATAGAGCTGCTCACTTATGATCAGACACCATGACTACTTCATAATTCCTATAAGAGCTAGAAGCAGAAACAAGTTAAGGTTCTCAATTCCATCTGTTCCAAAGGGACTAATTTACCTTCTGTAGGCATAGTGGTCCAACAGCAGTACAGACACCAGCATGATGGAAAACAGCCCATAAAAACAAACAAACAAAAAAGCCACAATTATAACACTACACAGTGCACAGGTACTATTTAAATGAATGTGATCTAGACAGTCCTGATCTTCCCTCCCCACAAAATGTCAACTGGAGAATGTTTCAACTGACAACTGGAAAGTGAGGATCTTTTGACCCCAAAAGATCAATTTCAAACAGCTAAAGCTTAACCAGCAAAACATGTACTGTTTACTGTTTACATGTACCCAAGAAGGGACTGTGTTGTGCTCTGTTCATTTAAATTAAAAAAAAAAAAAAAAAGGTTGGGGTGAGGAGAGAAAAGATTAAGGACAGTCACTGGTTTTTTTTTGCTCATGCCTGTAATTCTGTTCATATTTCTAACTTGTTGCGTCTCTAAGAAAAATACATCACAAGGTAACAAAATCAAGGTCACCCCCAAATTTAGTATATTCATTTCACAAATGGCTAAAATCAGTGGGGGAAAAATTCAGTGGTTTTCTTAGTGATGAGACCACACTTCTTTGCTCCTAAAACACAGTACTTCAGAAAGACGGTATAGAGAGAAGGGTAGTTTTAGATACAATTGAGCCTGTCAGAGTCTGTCCCTGCTCTGTCACTGAAACTTGCAAAACAGAATATAAGAGAAAATACGCTGACTCCTTACACAGAAAATAAGCTTCATGTAGAAATGTATGGGAGAGCAAGGATCGGGAAAGCTGCTGCACCTCCAATGAAAACACACAGATGTTCACCCACTCCCACCCTCCACTCGGAGGACACACAACACGAGAGAGAGTTCCACACCACCACCAGACAGAGCATGGGTATACACACACACGCGTGCACACGTAGACTTTCTCACATCACTACATAAATACAGAAAGACACGGCCTATGAAACCCTCACATTAACAAGAGCAACACAAACCTCATTTCCTTTAGTCCTTCTGCCTCGATGACCTGCAGAATCTGTTTTGGTGTCATTGGAGCATCCGAGTAGTTTTCTAGTACCTGAAGAAATATAAATGTTCTGATTTTGGTGTGCAATTTCCATTTTTGTCCATCAGTATATACCATGGGCTACAATTCTGCTATGAGATATGACTGCTGACAATTTGGTTTTTCCCAAGTTAAAATTACTTCCAAAACCAAATTACATATATATCAATCTAGCTGCTGAAAGTGACAATAAGCTGAACTATTCTAATTCTCAATTCTGAAAACAGACATCTTCTTAGCACACACTATGATAATGTGGGGCTTTAGAAACCTTGGTTACTTGATGTTTAACTTGATGTTATTAATATGGCTGAACCACAGTATACATCGTGCTACACAATAAAGTATAAGACAAAAATGCATTCAGATTTTCTTTCAAGAGTTTGATTAGTACCTTTTTTAAGGAATAAAGATATTTCCTTCTTTATTTTATATTTTAAAGAATTTTCAAATTAAAATATAATTGATGTATAATATTACATAATTAAAAGGTGTACAATACAGTGAGTCACAATTTTTCAAGGTTATACTCCATTTACAGTTATTATAAAACATTGGCTATATTCCTTGTGTTGTACTTACATTAGTACTCATATTTTTAAATGATGACTTTTGCAGGTAGGCTGTGAAATTCTGGTGTTCACTGCCACAGTACATTTTGCCATTTGGCAGCATAATACTGTGATTCTATATGATTGGTACAAGCAAAACAATGAGAAATGGATCATCCCATTTATGCTAGCAACATCTATAACTAAGTCACAGCAGTAGTGTCTCAGTGAGCAAGTAGAGCTCTCTCACTATAAGAAGCTGAACTGTTTGACGTGCTACCCTTCTCAGGGAGGAAAGACAGGCTGTCGGTATCTCTGTTCTGTCGCTACCAGCACCGCTGCTGAGGTTAGTCCAAACCCCACTAACATCCTGCAGTCATTTAACATTTAACAAGCATAACAACCGAGTACTGTATTGCTCTGTCAATGTAAAGCAAGAAGTGTCACAGGACTGCTGTGAAGGATCTCTCTATGGAAGAACACGAGCCCTCAGCACTAAAGGAATTTAAGTTTTGGAGATGTAGGTGCCAAACTAAAACCCCTATTTACCATGGTCCCATTCTTAGTCTCTTAGCTCAAGTTCTATATTCCCCTTGAGTAACATTATCTCCCACAGCTTCAACTACTACCTAACTTCTGATAACTCCCAAATCTCCACCTCTACCTGGATTTCTCCCCAAGCTTCAGACTCAAATATTCAGTTCTGTCCGGGGCATGCCCTGTGATCATTTACTCTATTTCATCTCCACCCTAATTTATCTACTCAGCAATTCTAACTCATCTCCCTTCTTCTTCTAATACTCCTTACCTTGGATGGCAGCCTCTCGGCATCATCCTTCACTCTCGCCTGTCCCTTAGTTCCCACAGCTGGTTTCTTACCTGCCCCAACACAACAGCCTCTTCACTAATATCCCTGCAATCAGCCCTGCTTTCCTCAAATTCTTACTCTGCTGCCATCCTTCATTCAAGAAATACATGAAATATTTACTTTATATCACAGACAACTCTAGGAATTCATCAGTAAACAAGACTAAATCTCTGCTTCTGCAGAACTTAAACCTGCTAGAGCCTGAGGTCAGCCCAACAAAACAAACTTGCCCTCATCATTTTCCTACTTGAAAATCCTTCAATAGCAACCTAATCACACACTGGAAGACTGAAGCTTCCAGAGGCCACTAGCCCACTGGAAAAGCACAGGCTTTAAAACCAGACAGATGTGGATTCAAATTCTAGCCTTCTAATCCTGGGCAAGTTACCTACCCACTCTGAGCTTAGGTGACCTCATTTGTGAGGGAAGGATACTGATGCTCCCTCTCTCAGAGTTGTTTTATAGATTAGAGATAATGTAAATAAGTGCCTGGCATAAAGTGGGTGTGTGCTGGCCTGGCATACAAGGCCCTCACAATCTGGTCTCTATCTGTCTCTCTAAATGATTGCCAAACTGATGCTCCATGAACTTTATGTTCCAATAACTACATGTAGGGCTACCCAATTTCCACATGCTCCACCTTGCAAATAAGCACACACATTCTCCTATTTTTTGTCATCAGCTCCTACTTATGGTCTCTCTGATGGGCCTAACTCCTACTCACCCTTCAAGATTTAGTTTGGAAAGCACCTTCCTCCAGGAAGCCGTCTCTGCACTTTGCTGCAAAGAGTTAAACAGTGTCCCACAGTTGCACAACACATGTAATTTATCCTTCAAAGCAGGACACTTGAGAGTAAAAGGAGGAATTATTCATAATTACACCTAGACAATATGCAGGAACCAGGATGTCTATTACCATTTATACATCTATAATGACACCTGCCAGGCCTGTAATAAAATCCTATTCATGTGTCTGGACCTTCTCCATCCCAAAAGACAATAAGCTCCTCAAGGGCAAACCTTATATCCATCTTTGTATTCCAAGAACCTAAGCGCCAAATTAAGCAGTGTTGACTTGAACAAACCCACAGTAAACCCTGGTACAAGCTACTAATATTCACTGCCACTGATATAGCTTCTTTGATACTAACTGTGAGCTGAGCTGGTGAATTTTTGTATGATAATTTTTTTAAGAAGCATGCCTCTGAAAAATTAGTTACCAGTTATTTAAATTGCAGTCAGGAAGAGCCTGAGAATCTAAGACAGAGGAAACAAAATCTCTAAAGGGAAGTTACATCAAAAGATAGAAAGTATTCACTTTTATTAAAACTGTATATGCCTCCAGCTTTTAGTGTAAGAACAATTCAGCAGTGTTCTATCCCTAGTCTCTGTGTTTCTGGAGTACACTTGAAAAAAAAAAAGTATCTCTTCTCCTACTTCAAAGGGAAAAAAAATGTTTGATGTAAGAATGGTCAGTCATGAATCAAAGTGAAAGATAAAGCACACAATGAAGAGTTTCTCAAAGCCAGGGAGAATCCATTTAAGGGCATTCGGTTTAAAGGGAAACCCACTCAGCTATTTCTCCCAAACAAATTGTTCCTAACAAGCAGGAGAATTCATACCCATCCAACCCTCTAAACCTCCTAAAGACTACCTCTTACATCTAGGAAAGACAAATACGAAATGTTTAAAAGAACATCTACTTCTCAACATAATTAACATCTGCAAAAATCAATCCCCTGAGGTTTACTACACTACTGAAATTTTCCAGAAGTTTCTTCTTTCTCTACCAAAATAGTTTTTAAAAGGATTCCTGGTATTACTCTAGCCACCAATCTGAGCAAGGTCAGGAGCAATATGAAACTGCCCCCAAGCAAGTGCATCTGATTCCACGGCAAGCACTCCAAATTCACCTGTCCAAAGAGTAATTAGATCTAATCTACTGCCCTACCATTACAGATCACTAGAGTCAAGCTTCTCTCTACCCAGTGTATGCTCTCACAAACTCTCCAGCATTTGGTTTGTTACAGAATTTTTTTTTTAAATGAGAGAAGTCTAAAAGTTCCCCTCACCCACCAATGGGTCTCATCCAAAGGGACAGAAATTCTAAACAAACAAAAAATAAACAATTTAAAATATGCAAAAATTACACACCATGTTCCCAAGAGTTATCTTTCACATGTTTAAGTGCACCACAAAGTAATTCCTATTCATAGTAATATTTTTTAAATGAAGAACCATAGAAGAGAAAGAAATTACTGGGATAATCTGGCATGAGTTGAGCCAATGACAAAACAGAAATAGCAACCTGGATACTGGAGTGCAGATCACAGTAAATTCAAGAACCTAAAGAAGCTTAACAGAACAGTGGACACCAAATTCCTAGAGTCTTTCAACTGGTAAGAGTCAACAGAGCTTTGAGACAAGCAGACTTTAGAATTCTGCCAGGACATAAGTAACACAGGATTTAAAGGTACTTTCACCTACCTCAAACAAGGAAAACTCTGGCAAGTAAATTTCCTTTTGGTGCCCAGAGTCATAAACACCTGGGTAACAGAAACTGAGGAGAATTTCAATCAACACCCAAGACTCAATCTTGAGGAGAAAAAGCACATCCTTTGGGCTCTCCTCTACCCTCCTTCAGGCCAAAATTTGTTTCCAGGTGAAGCAACACTGGAGAAATCCTGAAATTTCCAAGAGATCCTGAAAGCTAACCAAAGCTTCGATTTGACTAAATCAGATCTAGCTTTAGATTTGACTAAATCAGAAAAAAATATTTAGGAATGTCAAAATCTTCAAATTTCATATCCCAAACCAAAACAAATTAACTGAAACGCAAAACTTCAGCGCACAAACTAATTGCTATTTCTGTTCCTTGGGCAACAAATGCCTCAGGAAGATGGCAGGTACACCAGTGAAAATTCTACAAATCAAACAGTGTTAGTTCTTTTAAGTCAATAACTGAGTTTTACAGGCTCTGAGAAAGAAAAATGCACACCACAAATTTGTAAAAAGCTCCAATACGTCATTTTTTTTGCACAACACCTTTGAGGCAGGAACCACACTTCCCAATAAAATGAAAGATTAGAAGGTTGAGCTTCATTCATCATTAAAAGTGAATTACAGCAATTACAAATAAACTACAGGGTGTCAAGAGACAATTATGCTATCTGCACTATAACCCTGCTCTGTGACAATTCTGAGGAAGTGACATCTGAAACAAGTATAACCTGTTACTATTGTCATCAGCAAGATTTTATAAGAACATGTCTCAAAGTGTCTTGGCTTTGTGGGTGCAAATCCAAAAGAAAAATACTTCACTTGCAAGTCCTCTGATGCTTTCAGAACAGCAAATTCACAACTCCCCCCTCACCAGGCTGTTTCAAGTATTCAAATTACTCTCTCCTTTGCTAAGTCCTCAGTGTATCTTCAAACAGAGACTGTTGATCTTTATCCAACACTTCATGTATACATGCACCAGGACACTAAGGAATAGAGAACACACACATTCTTTGCGAAGTGTAGCTAGTTCTCTGCAGAGTGCCTATCTCCAGTCTAGCTTCTGAAGTCCAGTCAGCAGTTCTCAAAGTGTGGCCCCTGGACGACCTGCATTACAACCAACCTGGAAAGGTGATTCAAATGATACTCAGGCTCTACTCCGGGATCTCAGATTCAGCAGGTTTTAAGTGGGGCCCTAGGAATGAGCATTCCTAACAACCTCCCCAGGTGTCCCCACAGGACACTAAAGTTTGAGAACCACGGCTCAGGGTTCAAGCTGGGAGTAAGCATTTCCTTCTATCCACATACCTGGTTTAGATTGCGAAAGCTCAAAATGCCACTTGCGTCCTTGAAATGAAGGGTCTCTTTCCCACCCCTGGAATCAAACGCACCACCCCACTGCCCACCAGGAAGCGAGGGAGGGGCTTCCGACCCTTCCCGGAAACCTAACTCCCCCGAGTGCATAAACGAAGCTTCCCCAGACCCCCAGACGCTGCCAAATAGTGGGGGAAGGGAGGCTGGGGCCCCGCCGCCCGGAGTGGGAGGAGCCGGCCAGCCAGCTCGCCCCTCCGCAGGAATTTGGGGGGGGGGGGGCTGCAGAAAAAAGCGCCACATCGACCCGGCGGGGGACCTCTCCCCACCCAACGCCTTGAGGGTTTGTCCCGTTCTTGGAGAAAGGTGGCCCGCCCCCTCCTGCGGTGGGCAGGGCTTCGCCCCTCCCCCCTCCCGGTGGGGAGTGCTCGGCGAGCCCACCCCCCCACGCCCCCCACCGAGCCCCCTTCGGCGGCCCGCCTCACCAGGCGCGCGGCCTCGGCCCACGTGCGCTCCTTCTTCCTCTTCTGTTTGTCCTTCATCCTCCTCCTCCCCGACGGCGGCGGCTCCACGCGGGACCTCCGGGCGGGGCGGGCTGGGGCGGCGGCGGCACGGGGCTGGGGCGGCGGTGGCGGCGGCGGCGGGGGGCGCGTGGCGGCGGCGGCGCGCGAGGTCTCGGGTGCGGCCGGAGAGAAGGGGCGGGCGCGCGGGGACCGGCTGGCGCGAGACCCGGCGCGAGGGCGGCGGTGGGGGAGGGGTGGCGGCTCCACGCGCCCGCGCTGCGTCAGTCACCCGCGGTGGCGGTGGCGGCGGCGGAGGCAGTAGCCCCGCGATCGCTAAGGTATGCGGCGGCTCCGCATAACCACGGGGTCAGAGGTCACGGCTCCGGCCTCCGTTTTCCCGCTCTGCTGGAGGGACAAGACGGGACTGGCGGCAGGGTGGGGAGGCAAGACGCGGCTTTCCCTTCGGCGCCCGGGTGTGTGCGTGTCCGCCGTGGGTGTGTGTGAGTGTGTGTGAAGAGTGAGGAGGGGGAGTGTGGGTTTTTTTTTTTGAACAAAAACAAACCGAAAGGGCGGCTGGGAGTCGTAGTCCCGGCTGCCTCTCTGGCCTCCCCCGCTCCGGAAGAATATGGCTGCGTGAAACGCTTGGACCACACTTCCCGGAGTGCCTCGCGGTCCGTCTTTTCCGCCCTCCCCTCCCTTTCTCCGCCCTGCCCAGAGCTCGGTAAGGAAGGGGGACAGGCAGTCGTTCGGGAAAGGGGCTGGGCGGAGTCTCGCGAGGTGCGGGAACTGGCTGGGGGCCTGAGGCATTCTGGGAGGTGATGCTGGGAAGGGGCGGTGGCTGGGTCCCCCTTCCCCCCAAGCTGCATTTAACCCCTTCTGCGCTTCTCGCCTTGGTGCCGCCGCGCGGGTAAGCGTGAGGATCGAAAACTGATGCACACTTTGTGTCTCTCTCCGCCTAAGTGGTTCTCACCGACACTTCTTGTAGGTGATGAGACAGGACTTTCCCTTTGGCCCTCCCCTAAATGACTCAACTGCCGCATAATAATGAGACAAAAAGACACTCATACCAGTAAAACGGTTATTTCACGATTGATGGACCTAGTCAGTTCCGCATTTCCTTCTGTATTTTCATGCCGCTATATGTTTGCAGAAGCCGCACCCACAACCTACAGTATTCTTACCGCCTGGTGAACTTGGTGATACAATTACGGGTAGTGTAAAGAGGTTGGACTTTGGGGCCATACTTATCAGAATGCACCTGAGGCCTATTTAGAGGTAATACCGTAGACAGAATACACAACCTGTAGTCAAATGGACCTAGACTGGAATCCTGGCTAAGCCACTCCATGGATATTGGCCTACAGAGAATCAAACTCTCAGCCTCAATTTTTCTAATCTACATAAGTCTAGTATCTCACAATATTATTGAGATTAAAATTAACATAAAACACCTGACAGGTTGTACAAGGGTGTGAAGAGGGGACCTTACCATTAGGTGCATATAATTTGGCTCTTGGCATAGAGCAAGTGTTTAATAATTGTTCCCAGCTGAGAGGCAATGAGCATGGCACTTGTCCTCTCTGAGCCTTGGTTGCAGAGCATGAAATGAAGTGAGGTTCAGAGTAACACATAGGTTTCCTGTGCCTATTTGTTGAATCAGTCAACGTTCCAGAAACATTCCTGAACCAGTTCTAAACTGGATAGTGGCTGGTTCTTTAAAATTAGGGAGGCAGGGTCAGTGGCCACATTTGAAAGTTTTTCTCTGTGAGGAAGTACACCCTCCACTCTCTGGTATTAGCACATGGGAGAGCTAGTGCAAATCCTGCAAAGTGAACAGACTGTAGAAGGTGAAATAAGGCATGTTTCTAAATCTTCTGTCCTCTTCTAACTTCACCCCAATAAGGGGAAAGGAAGAACCCCACCTCCATGACCAAAAAAATTACCTGACCTGATTTTTTACAAAGGATTGGTTGGTGTTTAATCTGCAGCTGACACAGATACCTTTGACAAGTCATTTGGCTTGTTTCAAATATCTTCTTGAGTAGCTTCACCCTTCTCTGACCTCCAAAGAGTAACTAGAGAAGATTCGTTCTAAAATGTACATGTTTAGTACAGGCACTGTGGTTGGTGGAATAATGTCCTGCCCCCACCCACAATAAAAGGAGAAAACTATGTCTCAGTCCCTGGAACTTGCAAATGTGTTACATTCCACAGCAAAAGGGACACTACAGATGGAATTAAGGATGGTAAAATAGGGATATTATCCTGGATTATCTGGTTGGGCCCAGTGTAATCATATGAACCCTTAAAAAGTAGAAGAGGAAGGCAGAAGAGATGCTTTGTAGAGTAGAGTCAGGAAAAGAATCAGACTTGAAGCTTGAAAGGAGGAACTCAATCCACTATTGATGGAGGGGCCATGAGCCAGCGAATGTAGGCAGCCACTAGAATCTGTAAAACAAGCCCTGTCAGCAAGTAACAGGACCTCAGCCCCATAACCTCATGGGACTGAGTTTTCACAACCTGAATGAGCTTGGAAGCAGATTCTCTGCACCCCCACCCCCACCCTGGAGTCTGCAGAGAGGAGTCCGGTCCTGCTAATACCTTGATTTTAGCCTTTATTAGGGAATCAACTGAGCCAGACTTCTGGTCCACAGAAAGTGAGATATAGATGTTTTAAGCCACTAAATCTGTGATAACTTTACAGTAGCAAAAGAAAGCTAATGCCGGCACTGTGGAAACATTTTAATTTTTTCAGTCAATACTGCCTGGCTGTCAGATGGGTCAAACAGTAGGGAAATCCAGATGTGACTGTTTCAGGGTCTCTGCCCTTACAGAATCAAACAGATACCAATGACAACATCATAGTTAAGTGTGAAAACTATGTTCAGAGAACTCTACAAGATATGTGTTAGAAAATTGGCTTTAGTCATTAAACCTTAAGTAGTTGTCATTTTTTTTAAGTTAATGAAACTCATGAGTGTTTTCTCTTGTCAGAAGCACCAAAAAACAAACTTGTACATTTTCTTAGTGTGTTTTTCTGTTTTTATCACAGTGCTTTTATTACGAAGTTTCTTTGAAGTCAACACAGGTGCCACAGGGCAGTATGAGATAAACAGGACTGATATTCAACCCTGCCTTGTTTGGGGATGAGTCACTGTTCTCAAACTGCACAGTTATGAGCAAAGCACACATTCTGGAATCTGAATAACAAACATACCACCAGCTGACCCAGGCCTTCCCAATAGGCCACATACACCCCTGGAACCTCACTGTGAGATAATGTATTGCCGCTGGGTTGAGTCTTCTTGCAACCATTCTCCAGCTGTGTGGTCTTGGTCAAGTTATGAAACCTCTCGTTGACTCAGCCATCACTGGGACAATGGGGTACATAAACTCAAAGTGTGGAATTGGGATTAATGGGATCTAATGCACCTTGAACACAGTGGACTCACTAAAGGCCAGCTCTCTTTACCACCAAGAAGGTTTAGAGTCTGAAGTGTAAAAAGTGCCTCATTTTTATACTTAAGTGAAGCAAGCCTTGGAACAGAGTTTGCCCCATTAACAAATGTTCTCTCCCTGTGATTCTGTCCCGATTTTCAAATGAAGTTGAGGTTCAAAGAGGTCAAATTATCTCCCTCAGGTCCCAGATGATTAAACGAGATCACATTTGCTAAACTTCCAACAAAGCAGATGATCCACAAATGTGTACCTCTCCTAGCCCCTCCCACATTTCACTTCTTTATATGATTTTTGGTTTAGTGTGTGTGCTCTTGCCAGCATTTTCTTGGGTTCATCATCACATCCCCAACATCTGGCAAAGTTTTGGCACATGGTAGGCTCTCAATCCATGGAATTAGTGAACTTGCTTGATAATTATTGGAGAAAATCCCTCAGGCCTAATTTCCCACTGAATGAGCCCTACACAGTATTTAGAACCTGCCCAGGCAGAATTGGTAAAGATTGAGGCAGGATTCACCCAAAACAGATCTATGCAAGTTGTAAAGATGCTCAGGGAGAGACTTCATGTCCTCACTGCTGTTGTTAGGCACAGAATCTGCCCATGTGATGAGCAGCCCTAATTCTGCTCACCTGCCATTCACCGTCATTTAAATCCATTCCTGTTTTTCAGTCTCCCGTGAGACTATAAGCATTTTACTCCACCAGAATGTTAATAATGGTTACTCCTGGTTTGTAAGACTATAGTCAATTTGAAGTGTTTTTTTTTTTCCTACAAAGTGTTACATTTTTTTAATTGAAAAAAAATTTATTTTCATTCCAACCATAAAACAGAGCCTTTAGATTAACGTGGCAGATGTAATGTTTTTCACTTTTCTACACTTGTCTGTAGTTTCCAAATCTTCTAGAATGAGTGTGTGCTACTCAAACTCATTTGAGTATGATGAAAATAAAATTTTTAGTGCTTAACAGTGTAAGAATACCTTTAATAAAGAATTTTTCTTTTCATTTTACTTAAAAAGATTTGTGGGACCCTTCTCCACTAAAATGGTCTCAAAGGATGACCTGAGCTAGTTTTTATCAAAATTGTAGATAGTAGCATCCCTCTGCCTGCTTCTTTAAGATGTTCAGGTGTGGATTTCAGGAGCCCACCAAGGAGCCAGTCCCAATTTTCAGTCTCTCAATGCCAGAGAGATATACTCATATCTACCATAAATCTTTCTGGTCTCAATTTAAGCCATTTCCTCTCTTCTTTGTGAAGAAGGAAAAGAAACTTTAAGTGCATTTTAATGCCAAAATTCTAAGATTGGTGGTGCTAATATGATGTTAGTAGATGAGTTATTTCTTCATTTTCAATTTTTTTATACTGAAAAATTAACTTACACGCTGCCCCCCAAAGGCTTGTCTTTCTCCTCCTCTTTAATGATTGCTTATAGCTGAGTGTGAAGTTGAGGGCTTAGAGAAATGACTTTCACAGGCCTTAACTCTGAACTATCACAACCACCACGTGAGCTGAGTGCGAAAACTGGCAGGGCCAGTAAAGGGAGGAAACTTTCCCAAGATCCCACAATTAGTTGTTGCTGGAGTCAAGATTTAAACCCCAAACTCCTCATTCCAAATTCCTTCTAAGGCACCGTGGTAGCCAGCCTCCAAAACGGCCCCCAGTGATTCCCAGCCCTGACATCCACATCCTTTTTTGTCAGCTCCCAATTTGAATAGGGCTGGACTATGGAACCAACAAGATATTTTGGAAATGACCGCGTGTGGCTTCTGGAGCTAGGTCATAAAAGACACCACAGCTTCTGCCTTGTTCTCTTCGATCACAGGCTCTAGGTGAAGCCAGACACCGTGCCATGAGGACACTCAGCAGCGGTAGGGGGAGGGGACGTCTACACGGCAAGTAGCCCCAGGCAGGCTTTCAAGTGACTTCAGCCCTGGCTAACATCTTGAGAGATCAACCTCATGGAAGATCCAGAGCCAGAATCACGAAAATACACTGCTCCTGGATTCCTGACCCGAAGGAACTGTGTGAGATAATGTTTATTGTTTTAAGTCACTAAGTTTTGAGGTAATTTGTTACACAGCAATAGACAACTAATAAAGACAGTGCCTCCCTTCTGCTTACATTTTGAGAAATCTGCTAAAAATCAAAGGATGCTCTTTCCAGAAAAACTTGACTTAAAGCTATTTATACAAAATTCTTTATAGCATCTCAGGGTATGCCCAGACCCTCTGAAGCCAATACAGTAAGACCAGTAACAGGAGTACTCTCTCTTTTCTCGAAGGCTCAGAGAAATAAAGCCACTTGTCCCAACACATGGAGTTACTATATGCCAGAGCCAGGACTGAAACCCAAGTACCCCAGGTTTGCATGGAGCTCACGCTCTTTGCCTCCCTGCTCTTCTGTCTCCCTGGAGCCCTGGATTCAGAAACACGGCTCTGTAAGCTAAATAATCCCACCCCTTTTCTTCTTTTAAGTATAGAAGTTGCATTTCTCTGACCCTATTTTAATTGCAGCTCCTAAGTGACCCATTGTGTGTTAGTTCCCATCAAAGAGACAAAGTCAGGATCACCCATGCTGAGGACCCCCTGGTCTAATGGGATCACAGACATGGAAACAGATTACTGTACACACTCTTTAAGACCTATCGTCAGTTTTGGACAAGGATGCAGAAATAAACTCTGGGAGGGCTGACTTCACAGAGGTGGTGATACTCTAGTTCTTGAAGGCCCAAGGAAAAAGCAGTGGCTCAGGGAATTCTAGGTAGAAGTGACAGTATGATGGGGTGAGGGGGTGGCAGCCTCTGTGTGTGTGAAAGTGCAAGTATATTCAGCAGGACCAGGAGTCCGGTGAAGCCGGTGGAGACAAGGTCAGAAAAGTGGGCTGGGGCCTAGTAAGAGGGGTGAGGGAGGGACAGGAGGTAGATCCCCATGCTAAGGAGTTTTGATTGCCCCCTGTAGCAACTGGGAATCAACAGAGCTCTGAGTTGAGCTCAGATACAGGCTCTTACCCAACCCTGTGACCCTGGACCCAACAGCAAGGGGCCTGACACAGAGCAGGTGCTCTTTGTTTGCTGAGTGGACTCATTTAAGCAGGACTGGGTGCTAACTCCAGTCTGCAGTGGAGGGAAAGCAAGATAGGTGCAGGATCATCCTGGACTCCTTGAATATTTCTTCAGCAAGGCTTTCCCTGCCGCCCTATACTCACTTAGCCCTTTCCACTCGTGTAGCACCCAAAGCTTCCTTCAAAACGTAAGGAGGAAAAATATAATTCACTCTTGACATTAATGGTATCTTTCTCAGTGTCTGCTCCCAAATTAGACTGTCAGCCAGATGAAGTCAGGGCCCCTTTACTGTGCTGCCCTCTGTCCTACAACAGAGGCTCTTTTATCTTAGGAAACAGTAATACAGCATCCGGCACCTTCTTTAATTGGCATTGATAAATTCCTACTGATGCAAGCCCTGTGCTGAGCCTGGGGACTAACCTGCCCAGTAAGACACAGTTCCTGCATCTTAGAGGTGGATTTCAAGTGATGGCAAGCCAATGTGGTAGGTGCCCTAGCGATAGAAACCTGGGGTGCTCCTAGGGCTGAGAGAAGGGGCTGTCTCAAAGCTGATACTATGTGGGAGAGAAATTACTCTCCAAATCAACAATTATAGTTGGGGGAGGGTATAGCTCAAGTGGTAGGGTGCATGCTTAGCACGCACAAGGTCCTGGGTTCAATCCCCAGTACCTCCTCTATAAATAAATAAATAAACAAACAAACCTAATAACCTCCCTCCCCCCAAAAAATAAAAAAAAAAATCATAGCTACTTTGGGTGCAAAATAAACATTTAAAAATGAGTAAGAATCACTATGCTGTACACTAGAAACTAATACATTATAATACAACTATATGTCAATAAAAAGAAAAACTAAAAAGAAAAACTAATAAAAATAAAAATGAGCAACTAGATAGAGAACTGACTGGTGATTGTCAGAGGTGGGGGTAGGGAGTGGAGAAAATAGGTAAAGGTGGTCAAAAGGTATAAACTTCCAGTTATAAAATAAGTCCTGGGAATGTAATGTACAGCATGGTGACTATACTTAATAATACTTACCGTATATTTGAAAGTTGTTAAGAGAGGAGATCTTAAAAGTTCTTACATCGCAAGAAAAAGTGCAACTACATGGGGTGATACATATTAACTTAGATTTGTGATCATTTTACAATATATACAAATACAGAATCATTATGTTGTACACCTGAAACTAATATAATGTTATATGTCAATTATATCTCAATTTTTTTAAATGAATAACTTTCTTACGTACTAAGAAATTCACAAAAACAACAAGAAAAAAACTTACACCATCTGGAAATAAAGTTAACATAAAATTGCACATTTTATATGAAGAAAACTATAAACTCTACCAAGGAGCATCAAGTCTTGAACTGGTAAAGAGCACAGCTTGCCTCAGGCTGAAGACCCTAAAACATGTGGATATTAATTATCTCAAAATTAGCCTATCAAGTAAATGTCATCCCAATCAAGACCGCAGTGCGATTTTACTATCAAAATGATCCTAAAATTCAACTGGAAAAATAGATGCATCATTTTCATAACAAAAAGATTAAACATTTAGTGACCACTTACCATGTGCCAGATCCTGTTCCCAGGGCTTGCTATGCATCATTTCATCTCATCTTAACAAAAACACCATAAAGTAGATACTGTTACTGTTAACTTTAGACAGATGAGGAGGCAGAAGTTCAGAGAGAAAAAAAATAACTTGCCCAAGATAACACAGCTAGTGAGTGGCTGACCTGGGATTAAACCTCAGGTTGGCTGAGTGAACTCAATCTCTGCAAATTTAAGCACTTGCCCTACTGCCAAGAAAAGTCTGAAGAAGACTAATGAGTTGGGACTTATTCTACCAGATATTAAAATGCATTACATAGCTCCACCAACTAAAACAGTGCAATTCTGACAAAGGAAATGACAGACCTATTAAACCGAACAGAGTACAGAAATAGAGCCAGGTGTGTAAGGAATCAGAGTGCATGATGAGGGGAGCATTTCAAATTGGTAGAGAAAAGATGGACCTCAGTAAACAGAATGGGACCACCGGGTAGCCATTTAGAGAAAAATCAGGTTGGAGCTCCACCTCCCTCCTTAAATCTAAATTCCACCTCTTACAGCAAAGATGTATATGTGATAGAAGAAACAATAAAAGCGTTGGAAGAAAGAACAAGTAAATATTTTTATAATCCTGAAACTGGAAGTCTTTCCAAGCATGTTATAAAAGCTTAAGAAAATCCATCAAGTAAAATCAAGTGAAAATTTGACTACATAAAATTAAAAATTCATATGTGGAAATAAAATACCACACACAGGTTAAAGACAACCAATGAAGTGGGGGAGAATACCTGTCACATATATGACAGAGTTAAGATTCCTCATAAACAAAATTTTTAAAAGTCAAAAGGAAACACCTGAATAGAAAAATGGTCAAATAACAATGGCCTAAACAGGCAATTAACAAAAGAAACTCACAAATGGAAATAAATACTTGAAAATATTTTCAACCTCATTAGCAATCCTGGAACTGCACAGAGAAACAAAATTAAGAACTGTTTCTCAATAGGTTAGACTGGCAAAGGTTAAAAAGATTGCCAGAACCTAGTTTAGTGAGGACATCGGGAAATGGGCATAACTTACGCACCGCTGGTGGGAGTACAAATTCATATAGTCATTTTGGGGGACAGTTTACCAATATGGAACAAAATTATAATGGGAAAACCCTTTGATCCAGTAATTCATTTACAGTGATTTATCCCAATATGGAAATTAAGCAAGTGAACAATGATCTGTGTATAAGGTTGGTTAATGTGGTATTGTATAAAACAGAAAATATGGAAATGACTTCAATGACCTCTACAGTGTTAAATAAATTCTGGTATTCCATACAATAGATTACTAGGAAGCCATTAAAAATAATAATATAAATCTATATATATATTAACTGGACACGTGTCAGTAACATTGAGCGAAGACGGCACAGATGTGTACTATGAACCCATGTAAATTATGAAGGTCAAACTATAAGACTTTGCATAAAGAGATACCTAAAAGATTGGCCATCAGCTATAGGAAATGGAATTTCCAGTGGTTGGTTGGTTTTGTTTTGTTTTAGGGGGAAGTAATTAGGTTTATTTGTTTATTTATTTTAATGGAGGTACTGGAGACTGAACCCAGGACCTCGTGCATGCTAAGCATGCACTCTACCACTGAGCTATACCCTCTCCTCTCCACTGGTTTGTAATTACTTCTTTAAACGTTTCTGTACTGTTTGAATGTTTTACCATTAGAATATATAGTTTTTATAATCAAAATATTCAATAAAGCTTGTTGCATTTTAATTTTAAAATAACACTTAACTCCACACTTACTAGATAACCTAGGAACTTTATATTATCACATTTATCATATATCAACATGTATCAACCTTACAAGGACGGTATTATTCATTCATTTTACAGGCAAGGAGACGATCGAAGGCTCAGAAAGGTTAAACAACTTCTCATGGAAGTATCAGGATCTGAACACAGATCTGGCTGACACAAGAGTTCTTTCCATAATGCTGCACTGTTACTAATAATTAATACAGCTATTAATATTTAATGATAGACACCTCTTCTTGCGTGTCTATGAAGTGCCTGGCACTGATGGACGTTTTCTTTAATCCTTCTAGCAACTCTGAGAGCAGCAGGGTGGGTATTAACCCTCCCACCAAGGTGTAATAGCTTGCTTCGGGTAGTAAGTGCTAACCCAGGTTTATCCAGCTCCAAAACCTCCCTGCTCCATTTTGCCACATTTCCTGCTGATCTAGCACAATACTGCCTTCCCCTTGAGACGTTATTTGCCCTGAGGTCTTTGCTCGTGTACGTGTCCATCTTGTAGCTCTTTGGTTAGATTGTAGTGCTTAAATATAGCTTATGCATTTGACCGTAATGCAAATGTTTACTTTTACCATGCAGTATTTAAGCAAGAATGTTGTGTGAAGTCTTAGTTTATCTGCTAATTTTATCACCCAGCTCAGAAGCCTTCAGAGTTTCCCCAGATTCAACCCAAGGCAGCCAGACTCTTAACACAGTCTGGCTCTTATCCACCTGCCTCAAGTACCTAGAGTGCCCTGGGCTCCCTCCATTCACCCTCCTGACCACACCCCTCCTGGGTTTTCCAGCTTAAAAGCCCCAGCCTCCAGCAGCAGGCCTGGCCCAAAGTGGCATTCAGTAAATGTCAGCTGAAGGGAGGAAAAAAGAAAGCTCTACCACGAGAGACAAAGATTTCAACTGGGCAACGCAAAAGAGGCCTTAGAGGCTGAGTGAAATTTAATTGAGCAGAGATGAGGTTAGGCTTAAATGAAGGCAACATGCTCACAAAGTCGCCTGGAGATTCACCTCTATGCTGTGCTGTCCAGCTTTACAGAGTGCTTTCGTATAGTAATCACAATAGCTACCAATGACAGAATGCTCACCACATGCCAAGCACCAGGTGCTTCACTATCTGTTTATACATGTATTTTTATTTATGATGATTATTATGGCTTTTATGATTATTATTTACCTTCTGTCCACACAAGCTCTAGCGGGGCGGAGTTTTTTTCCTCTATTGTGTTCAAAACAGTCTTTAGTACTGAATAGGTTACTGAATCTTCCACAGAGCACTACAAGATAAGGATGATTTTTGCCCCCACTTTACAGATGAGCAACCTGAGGCTTAGAGGGAACAAGTGACTTTTCCAAAGGTAGAGGTCTAGCAACAGGACAAGACTAAAAATAGATCCATGGTCTCTCGCTCTCCACTACTGCAACTGCCTGGATTCAGAAATGTCGATTTCTGGCCTTGATGTTGGGAGCCATCACCTGCCCGCGGGGGTCCTTACTTGACTAATGTTAACAGCACCGCAATGCTGACCACTCACTGAGCACTTGCTACAGACCAGGCACTGTCCCCAGTGCTTCACACATTTTGACTCAGAGCAACTTAGGAAGTACTTGCTTTGATCCCTTTCTGGTAGTTCAGGAATCTGAGGCCCCAGAAAGTTTAAAAAACTTTGCAATAATCAGATAACTAGTCAATGGTGAGTTCAGAATTCACAACCCAGCAGTCTGGGCCCAGCGCCCACGCTGCCTCCGTAAGATGGCGAACCAGGAGGCAGAGCAGAGGCAGGGCTGGGATTTCTGAAGCGCTTATTAAGGCCAAGGCCACTCTGCTTGGCCTGGTAGCCATGCTCTCGTGTTTTCTTTTCCTGTTCTCTTTTAAACCTCACAATCACCCTGTGAAGTCACAGATGAGGAAACTGGAGTTCTGAGGCCCTAAAGGAACCAGACAGATGAAGACACAGAGCTAGAGATAGAAAGGAGATTAGTGGTTGTTGAGGGCTGTGTGGTTGGGAGGAAATGGGGAGTGGCAGTTAATGGGTACTTTTTGGGGTAATGAAAATGTTTTAAAATTGATAGTGCTGCTGATTGCATAACTCTGAATATACTAAAACCCAAAGAATTATACACTTTAAATGGTGAATTGCATGGGAAGGTGAATTATCTCTTAAGCTTTTGATCTTAAAAGAGGGGAGGGCACAAGGAAGGAAGTGGCGGAGGTGGAATTTCCATCTGCTTCAGATCAAAAACTTTGGAACCACTGTTGCCTCTTCTTTTCCCCTCGCCTCTCACATACAATTAGCAATCAACGTACATCCTAAGGCATGTTACCACTTCTCTCCGCTAGCTCCCACCGCCTGCCTGGTCTAAGCCACCACCTCTCCTCTGAACTGCCATACCCCTTCTGAGCTGTCTCCTTCCTCTCCTCTTGCTTCCTGTCCTTCCACAGAGCAGCCAGAGGGATCCTTTTAAAGCATTCCGGTCAAATCTCCCTCTTTGCTTTAACGCCTCCAACAGTCTAAAGATAAAACTGACTCACAATTCAGAGTTGGCCCCTGTCCCCTCTCACTGCCTACTAGCCACAGCTGCCTCCTTGCTGTCCCCAAACACACCCCCACCTCCAGGCCTCCACAGTGTGATTCCTTTTCCCTGGAATACTCCTCCTCCAGGTACCGGATATCCACATGCTTGCTTCCTAATTTCCCCACTCGAATGGAACATGTTGCCAAGAAGCCCTCTCAACCTGACCCAGCCACCACCCCCAAACTGGTCACTCTCTAACCCCTGCCCTGCCTTGTTTTCCTTCAGGGTACTTCTGACCACCTGGCACAGTCCACATGTCTTTGTTAACCATCATCTCCACCACTAGAATGTGCTGCCCCTGGGGGCAGGAGCTCCATCCTGGGCCCCTATGCCCAGAGCATTCAAAAAACTGAATGAATGAATCTGATGCCAAAGCCCTGGCTGTTCTCACTCCCCCGGGACAACCTAGCAAAGAGGCTGATCACTGCGTTTAACACAATCCTGACTGAAATCTGCCATCCCCACTGTATCCTGTCAGTGCCCTATCTGAGCCACTGATCACTTTGAATGGTACTTATTTATGAATGATGATAATTCCTTATCACACTAGGAGCTCTGGAAGGACAGGGCCCTGAGCTGTGGCCCATGACACAGAGTAGAATCTTGACATAGTATTATATAAACCTCTTGTTGACTGGCCCAGGAAGATAAACTACAAAACCAATGGCAGCAGTTTAATTTCTCTGTTCCTAAACGTAGCAAAGGCACCATCTTCCATTCCACTACCCTGAGAAATGCCTCAGCCCCATTCCTAGGAAGCAAGGCCTTGAAGTCACGTTCACGTGCCCCTTGGGATTCCTTAGGTTCTGAGCTATGCCAGGGAAAGCTCCTTGCAGAATGGAATTTGCCAACTGAGCCCAGAAAACCTGTGTGAATGGCAAGCAAACGTAAAGCAGGACTTAGTGAAGTTGCTTTCTGTTATCTCAGAGAGAAATAGCAGCACATAGACTGGCTTACGGAGAAAATACTCGAGTGTCAGTAGGGCTGTGCTTCACTACCCCCCCCAACGCCCCCTCCCCACAAAGCCTCCAAGGGCTGATAGGCTGTGCATTGGAGTCAAGACCTTCCCCCTGCTCCATTCCATCCCTCCAGGCCTTGGGTTCCACAATGTGCTCCCTGTGTGCTCATTCACGTTGCCTTTATCTGGAGTGTCCTTCCCTCCCCACCAGGCGGGTGAAACCCTCCTCATTGTTCAGGAGCACCGTCTCCTCTGTGTCTCCACCACTCCTGTCTTCCAACAGAAAACACTCTGTTCTGAGCTGCAGGTGTGAGCCCAAACTATCCCATCCACCTAAGTGTCAGACTTGGAGAAGACAACAGGACGTGCCTTCAGGGAACTTTCTGTCTAGTGGCAGAGATTCAAGCAAAGAAATATAATATTTGCAAGTTAGGGAAAGGGCTAAGAAGGAAGGAAGTTTTAGTGAAAGACACCATACAGCCAGGTGGAGGGGGAGAAATCAGAATGAACAGTTGGGGAAGGCTTCTTGGAAGAGATGACATTAAACTGGTACCTGACAGATGAGAGAGCCAAGCAAATAGTGGGGAGAAACTTCCAGAAAGAGGGCACTGTAAGTGAAGGTGTCAAGGCAGGAAGGCACCTGTATAACCTAGAACCAAAGAGGAGGCCTGGGAGAGCGGTATGAGGAGAGGAGGCAGGCCTTCTCCAAGATCCTAATCACTGAATTACCAGTTCTCAGGTATTTCCATCTCTCCCCTCCTCAGAAGGGCTACAGTACATTTTACTCCTCTCTGCTCCGGTGCAGAGCAAGACACCTGGCACACAATGAGCATTCAACAAGTTCCTGTGGGCTGCGCTGTCCCCAGGGGTGCAGATGAGCAAACTCGCTCTGCCCGTTCCCCCAACCCCAAAACCAGTCCCCAGTTGGCTCGCCTAACTGAAGCACCAGGGACGGTTAACCACAGGCTGGTGATAGAAACAGAGGATGAAACAGGAGCAGCTGTGAGAGCCAGTTAGGTCCTTGACAAATGCCACTGACAACCCAGCTGGCAGATGTGACCATCGCATGGTCCTCAGAGACCGGATTCTCAGGGTAAACTTCAATCAGATGGCAACCTAGTGCAAGAGGGCCTGCCAAAATCACGCACCCCGAGACGGACTATCAGTGTGAAGTTCAAAACAGTTTCTAAGGTCAGCTGTTTTTATCCACAATACTTCTGACAATCAAATGTGTGGTTTTTCCCCTCCACCCAACAACAAATTCTCCGATTCTGCAGACACTGAGTGTCCTACAATTCAATCCAACTCACTTCTGACGCTAACTCCCAATAGTTTAGTGTTCAGTCCCGTAAGACTGGACTTCAGATGCAAGTCCAAAGTCCCAGGTTGCCACTTGTACTTCTGACCAACTGGCTGTAACTATCTGGGGGTTTCCACAACCCTCTCCTCAGGTTCAGTAATTGCTAAAATGAATGGCTCATGGAACTCAGGAAAGCACTTTAGCTACTATTACTGGTTTACTATAAAGGATGCAACTCAGGAGCAACCAAGTGGAAAAATGGCACAGTGCAAGGGCAGACGGAGGCCCTTCCTGCCCTCTTAGGATGTGCCATCCTCCCAGCACCTCAAAGCGTTCACCAACCTGGAAGCGCTCCAAACCCATTGTTTAGGGGCTTTTATGGACCTTCCATGAGGGAGGCACAACTGACCAGATTACTGGCTAGTGGTGATGAACTCAATCTCCAGTTCCTCTCACCTCCCAGCAGGTGAGGAGAGGTGCCAAAAGTTCTGACACTAATCACATGATCAATCCCATGATCGGTTCCTTTGGCAACCAGCCTCTATCCAGAAGCTATCCCGGGGTCAATTTAATTAACGTAAACTCGGGAAGGTATAGCTCACGTGGTAGAGTACATGCTTGAGGTCCTGGATTCAATCCCCAGTACCTCCTCTAAAAATAAAATAAAACCTAATTACCTTCCCCCTGCCAGTTGAAAATAAAATGATACAATAATAAATAAATAAAATATTTGGGGGTGAGGGTATAGCTCAAGTTATAGAGCACATGCTTAGCATGCATGAGGTCCTGGGGTTCAATCCCCAGGACTGCCTCTAAAAACAAATAAATAAATAAATGAACCTAATTACCTCCCCCCCACAAAAAGAAAAAATTAGCATAAACTCAGGTGTGGTTGAAAGGGGTTTGTTGAGAATACCAAAAGATACTCCTATCACTTAGGAAATTTCAAGGGCTATAGAAGTTTTCCAGGGACAGAGACCAACTATAGATTTCTTACTGTATCACACAAGGTTTGGGTAGTTCCTTGACTTTGTTAACAGTCCGGAAGATGAGATGACAACCTGGTGAGTCAGCTGAAATTTCCAAGCTGCTTAGCTGCCCTGCCCTGTACCCCCCCAACCCCGATGTTTAGTCCTTGACCTACCCAGAATTCTGTCACTTTCAAGAACACACTCATAATTCTTCAAATCACACTTTGAACCCTTGCTTTCTGGCTAATGGGTTTTGAACCATTCTAAACCAGTAATTATGTAGGCTAAATTAAGCTATGGTTTTTAACTCATTTTGGGAAGAAAGAGGGGTACATGGGCATTACAATTAGTTGGCATTTTATGAAGAATTAAGAATTATTTGCTTAAGTCCTCTCTGTGCTCTTTAAATTTCTTGTTGGTGTATATATATATATTTCAAATCCTATACTGTAATCTTTTCTACAATAGTTCTCCATGCTTCCCCCTAGTGAGGGCAAAAAAGGACTGCAGATACATTGCTGTGAAATTCTACTCACCTGTTACACAAAGCCTTGGCAGATGCAGTCCCCTCTTTCACAAATTCCCCGCCATACTTTCTTTCCCAGATAGCTCCTTGTCCTCTAGATCTCACTGTAAATGCCATTTCTGCAGAAAGCCCTACCCTTATTCACTTGCCCAGTCCAAATTAGACCCCTATTACTCTCTCATAATGTCCTATAATATCACTTCACGACCTCGGTTATGGCTGTAATTATGCATCTGGGGTAACATTTACCCCACCTCCCATATGAAAGCACAAGCTCCATGCAGGCAGGGTCCATGTCAGCGTTGCTCACATCTCTCTACGTCCAGTGCCCAGAGCAGCATGGCACATAGTAGGTACTCAATATGTATTTGTTAAGTGATTAGAAGCTTTTCTATAGAGGCCTAGGGTTTTCAAACATCATGTGACAAGTACCAGGCTGTAGTATCTTAGGATGCAAACTCTTCATGGCGTCTTCCAAACACAGGGCCCTGTCACAGCAATAAGCATATTTTTAACTGTCAGCTCTGGTCCACATACTTGTGTGCTTGTTGCTTTAAATGCCATACTAATCCTCACAATGGCCCCACAAGGTGGGGGTTATGGCCCCATTTTATAGACAAGGACCCTGAGATTCAGAGAGGTCAACTAAATTCCTCACAGTCACACAGCTGGTAAGCAGAGGCAGTCAGAATTCAAACCCCACTCAAAGTCCAGGGTCTGAGCTCCTTCTACTCAGTCCCTGCTCCTCAAACAGGGTACACAACCCCACAGGGCTACACTCCAGCAGGCCTGACCATGTGAGAAACCACAAAGCCAATGAGTGGCCCATTTTTGGCATTTCTTTCTTTTCCTGATGGTAAATAACATAAAATATTTTTGTGTTTAAAAAAAGACATGTATTTAAAAGTATAATATGTAATAAACCTAAATAAATGGAAAAAAACAAAACACAGAACTTAAGAGAAATGCCTATTGCCCACGCCTGTCTCAGGAACCTCCAAGGAAAAACATGACAAGCTCTCTTTGTCACTCTTTTTTCATTTCAAGTCTCTTTACATCGTTGCTATATTTTTTAAATGCCAACATTCCAACTCAATCTTCATTTTCCACTCCCACCCTCTTTTCACTAGAAAAATTCAAATGTTTAAAGGAACTGGCAGTGTGTCAGCCACGGGCATGTCATTTTCAAAAGCGTTAGTCATTTATGAGGACATCTTTTTGTAGGTACAATAAATCTGATTGATTTTTATTACACAGCTTAGTTTAGAATCACTTTTACATTCCTAGACAAAGAGATGATACAAATAAATATCAATTGTAAAACTTAGAGCCCCAAGTATTGGCATATTCTTTGTCTAAAGGTAGCCGAAGAGAAGGTCAAGATCAACAGTAACTCCAAGGAGCCATAAAGCCCACTGCCTCCAACCTGCCCCAAGATCACTCCTTTCATAACTAACCTCAAAAGCATTGCATTCAAGAAACAAGGGTTGGGAGAAGGGTGGCAGGTTTCCGAACAGGACAAGACAAAACCTCGCGCGGTCGACAATAGCCAGGCCCACTATTCTTACCCAGTTCCCTCTGAGCGTTCTGATTATGGCTTTTAGAGTATATTAATAGCCCCATTTTTGTCCACTGATGGTGTTGAGACGGCCCAAGGTGTTGTTCGCAGCAAGCCTCAACCTCAAGTGGGAAACGTGAGGCAGAACTGATATCCCACGTTAACAGGGAATCGACACTTCTCAGAAACTTGGCAACGATTCTACATTCAGCGAAGGAGGACTTACAAGAGTCAGACAGAAGCAGAGCGTGGCCCACGCCCGAGCTGCGGAACCCTCTGATGCCCTTGGTCAAAGAGGTGTGGGTGGTGCGATTCAGGCAGCATGCAGGCATTCGAAGGGGGACAATCCAACGGTATGTCAGAGTCTTAAGAAAGTGCTTCATGCCTATGATTTGTGGCCTTGGGTTCTGAATCCAGGGCTCTGGGAGACATGTGACTTTAAAACTGGACCAGATACATTCCTACTGACCAGAGCAGAAAGGGGCCTGAGGAGGGAGGCCCACACCATCTCCAACTCCTTCTCCCAGATGAGCTTCTCAGATCGTGCTAGACTTGCTTCTGAACTTCATTAGCTGCCGCTGACATGAAGGCCCTCAGATGGCTTGGAACATTCTAGCATGACTACAGTCGACTTGGTAGGTCTACACACTTGGGTCAGACCACAGCCCAGAGCAGCAGCTTCCTGGTGGCAGCAAGACATTCTACTGCCTACTCTCCTCAAATATTTATCGGATCCGTTTTGAGAGAAGAAAAGCACCGGAGACCGCTTGGGGAAGGCTTCACCTCCACCCAGGTGTTCTTCAACTTTGTTTCACAGACCACCAGATGAACACAGCCAAGTACAAGGCAAGCCTGTTTTCATAATCCTGCCTGTCCACTTGGCTTCCTTCCTTTGCCTTCTTAGGAAAGTTCTATGGTCGCTCAACCACCCGTGGTCAGAGTAGCCACCTCAAGACATCAGTATTCACGTATAGGGTTACCTGCAGTTTTCAATTCTCAGATGTGCTAGATGGGTATTTTCAGCCTACAGAATTCAGACTAGCTTCGAGGAAACGTGGTGTAAGAGACAGGTGTAACTGGCAGGTAACCATCCCAGGCTACCCATCTTACCACTTGGTGCCTGTTCAAACAGGTAAATTCTTAGTAAATCATAAAGAAGCAGGGTTTGATCCCGAGAAAGATGAGGGAAGCCTCCATTATGCTCTGGGAATTGCTGAAAAGGGCCCTGGGTTCAGAAAGAATGGTTACTAAAAAGGAGGTAAGCTGCCAGATGACAGATCTCTACCTGTAGAACGCTAAGACATTGCACTTGGTACCTCCACTTTCCCATGGGTTCTGATCCAGAAATGTGCCCTGGGAACTGAGCAGCTGAGTTAAACTATAACTCAAGGCCCACCTGAGTCGCCACATTCCCGAGGCACCGTGCCAGCAAGGTGCGCCGCTGTGGCTGACTGGGGACTTGTATTGTCCCCTCAGGCTTGGCTCGTGGACTCAGATACCCACATGGGAGCGCTTCCAGCCTGGATGAGTCATTCAATGGGCCTTTAACACAGACAAAGGCAACAACTGCACATTAGTGAATTTCTAAAGTTGGGCAAGTTCTCAGTCTCTCTCTCACAAACATACATGGACACATTCAAAGAACACAGGTACCACCGTGCTCACACACCCACACACACTTACGAGCTTCTCTTAGGGGAAAAATGAATAACATTCACCTAATGACCAACACAAAATGAAGCCTTGAATTTCAACAATACAAACAACTAAAACTTACAAACCAAACTAGTATATGTAAACGGGAATTCCTAACTCTCTCCTCTGAGCCTATTTGAGCGCACAGCCACTCCTCACCACCACTTTGGGCTCTGCCTGGGAGGAGCCACAATTCCACGATTAGGGGAGTTTTCTGCTGAAGGCAGGCAGGATTCCTTTGCTTCCATCTGTTACATCTTCCCTTCCCAATGCACCAAGCCTCACAACTCCACCTCCGTACCTGCCTAGTCACTGTTATGCTCTCTATGCAAATGGAACAACTCAGGGGAGTCAAAAGTGCTGCTCTGTGTCTTGTTCCCCCAGCTCTTGTCCCATCAGAGAAGGCAGAGCCAGCCTCCCTTCTCCCACAAAACAGGCCCACTGCAGAGCACACTGGAGGCAGAGGATGGGCCCAGGCACAGACGCTCAGAGTACGCATGCATGGGAAGAGACGGTGACAAATGAAGTGTAAAGTAACATGGTGTATGCACATGGCATCTGCCTACAGATTTATATCTTTGACAAGATGGTCATGGTTTTGAGGTTTTAAAGAAGCTGTTTCCCTAAACTCTCCAAGGAGGCAAAGGGAATGTTATTTCTATTGCTTCCAACATTGAATCCTTCCAGAGCAGAAACTGGTAGCTTTCTTGGAAAACATTTGCTCCTTGAGCAAATCCCAAAGGCAAATCCAATTCTTACTGAGGTGCATGGACCGTGCCCATCTGAGGCTTGGATCCAAAGATTTCTCATTTCTACCTCCAAGAACAAGCACCTGTTCAAGTTCTAGGGCTTTCGCTTTTCAACCTCACTCTCACTTTATCCTGAGGCTCCGAAGACTTGGTCCTGCTAAGGTGACTCCTGATTCTGCCCTACTGTTCAAGAAGGGAGCCCAGTGTAAAGAACAGGCTAGAAAAGGAGAGGGGAGGGGTTGGGAGGGCCAGGGAAGGGAGAGGAGGAGGAGGCAGGGGAGAAAGGAAGCAAGGTCACTGGTCATTCTCTTGCTTTCCACTTCAACTATCGCACTTTACCTTACCCATGCATTTCTGAGATGCTAATTAAAGGACGTTTCCCAGAGGAGCTGAGTGTCAGATTAGGACCAGCATGTTTCAGCCAGATTAAGTTGGTTCATCTGCAAAGAGGCCATCGCTCCTCCCCAGGGGAATGGTTCTGAGTTTGGGCTTGAGTCCTCTCTGCGGGTTTTTGCTTGTCTCTTCCCTCAGAAGGCAAATGCTGGTTACACCCTGGGAGGGGAGGAAGTGGCTTTACTTTGGAACCAGCCCCCGAGACTGTGGATAAAGCTGAGATGCGGGGGTTCCTGAGGAAGAGGAGGAGGATCCCGACTTCCTTCCACTTTTAGGCCTGCAAAAGTCAAGCACACATTCACATTATATGTCTCATCTTTGCCTCTGACACAGATCAGACTCGTTTCCCTTCAAGTGCCTTTAACATCTCCAGGTGGCCTTTCCTCAGTGTACTTTCGATTGTAAAACCACCAGACTGGCACCCTCTGTGCAGGGCCAACACGATTTGCCAGTGGAGGTGTGAAACCTCGGGGAAGAGACTGATTCTCAGCAGTTGCTCCTCCTTTAAAGTCAAATCTTGACCGTCTTCTTCAAATTGGTAAAAAGTATTAAGTTTGCAGGTTGAATTTCTTCCATATTTGGTTTTTCACTCAGTTATTTTCCTTAAACTTCTAATCCAGAATTTAGTAAGACAGAATTTCTAACTGAGCACCAAATCAAGTATGTGGTTATTTAAAATGAAGCTCAGAGCCTGGGCTGTGGGTTCAGACAGACCTAGGTTAACCCTGGCTCTGCCACTTAACTTGCTGGGTTTTCTTGACCCTGGCTACTTTCTCAAATTCTCAAAGTCTCAGTTTTCTCATCTACAAAATGGGATTGATGATAATATTTACCTTATAAATTACTGCAGGAACTCATTAAGAGAATTTTTTTAAAGCACTTAGAACTGCCTAGTACCCAGTGAAGACCAAAAAACTGTCCTCTATTTCACTAGAACACATGCTGCTTATACGTAGGAACTGGGCACCTTAGACATCTGGTATTCAGTGTACTTGGCATAGTGCCTGAACCATAAATATTTGTGGAATAAAGGAATAAACATAGGAGTAATGTGGCAATATTTTCTGGTGTGTTCTATAAAGAATTCCATGATAATCACTTTTGCCACCGTTTACCCTCATTTGTCCTGGTTCAAACATGTTCTGTTCAAACATAGGTCACCAAAAGCCACTCACCTGGCCTTGGATTTCTTATTTGCAGTGCTTTCAAAGGATGATGCATCCACCTGTATCTCATCTTCATCCTGCAGAGCCGCATCCAACGCAGCCTGGACTTTGGGGGCAATGGCGGGGCCCTCGTAGTCTCTGGTGGTCCGGCTGGGCATGTCCAGTTCTAATAGCACAATGTTTTCTGCCTGCAGAAGCAGAGCCAAGACCAGTGAGGATGGCCACCAATCAGACAGACAGAGTTCAAGCAATCTATACTCAAGAACAGAACCGCAGACTGCTTGCTACTCAAAGCCTACCAAGGGCCTGCCTAGAAGAAGTGATGTAGTTTTTTAAGTTTTTCCCTGGTGTGATTACAAATGATTTTTATTTTCTTTTCTATGCTTGTCTCTATTTTCTTTTTTTTTAAACAATGAACATGTATCCTACCCTAAGGGGAATAATCAGGGGAAAATAATAAGTTAAGCAAAATGCATTTATTGCAGACAATATGAAAATACAAAAAGATATAAAGAAGAAAACAGTAGTCACCAATAGCACAGCCGCTCTGATGAACTTTCTGGTTGCAGAGGGAAGGAGCCAGGTACGGTGTATGTATGTGGGGGTGGAGGGGCAGTATATGTATTTATTACCACATTTAAAAAATCAGCCTGGGCCCTGTCTCATAACTGGCCTTGTAGGTGATTCCTTCATTTGCTACCCTGTAACAGACCTTTCCCTAGTACCTAAATACCAAGCCAAGTGTGAGGAGGGAAGAACACCCATGGTTCCACATCTTCCCTGCTAGCTCCTCCCAACTCAGTGGAGTTCAAGTCCCAGGGCTGCAGAGGGGGTGTGAAGGGCCACAGCTGGGAGAAGGTGGAAGGAGCGAACAGAGTGGCTCCATTTATCAATTTGATATATCGTGATACTGCATAACACTTCTCTTAATGGAGCTGGTCCCTTGCTAAAAGCCATCTGAGAGCCACTGCTTCAAATTCTACCTTTGGATCAGGTGAGCAGCTTGGAAACCCACATTTTTGATTTGTATGTTTTAAAATCATGTTTTTGGCTTAAGACATGAAATAACCAGCAAGATACGCACCCTCTGAAACGGCTCCAAAAAATGCTTCTAAGGATTCTGTCTGACACATCACTCACCTACCACTACATAAAAACACAGCTAATGCATCTTTTTTTGCTTTTGTTTTCTTCATTTTAAATAACTCAATGCCAGGAAGAACAGCACCTGTGGCGCTAACTAATCCTAAGCTGTTTTGCTCTGGCTGCTCAGGGAAACTCAAAAACATTTTAAATTTTTGAAGTGAAAATGTTTCATTATAAAAATAATACAGATTCCCCACTGAAAGTTATAAAATACAGATAAGCAAAAAGAGCAAATTTTAAATTAAGTGCACTTCCCTTAACCAGAGATAACCAGTTCACACTCTGATATATTTTGCACCAGATTTTTTTTTTTTTTTGTATACACACTTCCAGGACCAATGGTCTTATAACTTCACAATACATGTGTCCCCTGGTCCATCCACTTACCAGCTCCCTGACCTTAACGCCACAGGACCGACTGCACAGAGCAGGTGGCAGACTCAACCGGAGATCGAGCAGCAAAGTGCCGAGTACAGTGCCTGGCACACGGCAAGTGCTTATAGATAGAAGCTTGTACGGTACTTTTATTGTAAAATATGTTTGGGTCATTAAATAGTCATCAATTATGTCACTTCAAGGAACTACATGACTCACACACATTATGTTAAATGGAAGGACTGTAAGTCTTTATTTACCACAGCTCCATCTCCTGTTTGCAGACATCTGCGCTCTTTCCCGTCTCCCCACAAAGCCGTCCTGAAGCTCATTATCAACATTTATTGGCCACATGGACAGTTGTTTGTTCTCTCCTCCTTCCCTAGTCCTGATTGTCTCAATCTCATTCTCTTTTACCTTTTTATTTACTGTTATTTGTCATTTGTTAATTATATTGGTTTATTATTTGTTATTGTTGTTATTAATATAAATGTCCTCAGGTACCTTTGGACACAAAGAGTCAGGATACAAGCTGTGACTTTGGAGACCGGTGCTTAAGAGTTTGCATAAATCTAAACTCCTCTAAAAGAGAGAGGAGAGAAACACGAGAACGGTCTTCTCACCCTATATCGAGCCTCTGGACGAATCATCATGGACATTCTCGCATGCTGGCTCAGTGGTCTCTTGTATCCCACAGCTGACACCGGCCGCTTCATCATCTGCTGATTCCTGGAAATGGACTGCAGCGGTTAAAGCCCTGGCTGGAGTGTGTTCCACAGTCCCAGGATCAGTACTGCGGAACCAGCACTCAGAAAACTCTGAGCCTGCTTTAGATGGACCCTGAATCAACTAACTCCCTGAACTGAGGACTGACATGCAGATGGGGCAGGAGCTGCTTATATTTTCTGCTTGAGTTGCTCTCTGAGCCAAATGTGAGCATCAGGCATCTTTTAAGCTGGAAGGGATCTGACTCATCCTCATCCAGTTCTTAGACAGCAGGAACGAAGCTGAGCTGTCGACACTCCCCACCCCCACATCCTTGGCAGACATCTCCCATCTTTCCAGCAGGACCCAGACGTAGACTGAGAATCCTTCTCAACAGTGTGTCAGACTGACACATAAGATAACACCTATGCATTGCCTCTCACTTGGCCTAGCATGCTTCACTTGACAGCTGGGGAAGCTGAAAAGCAGGAACTTGGGAAAGGTCATTAGTTCACTGTGATAAAGTCTCCCAGTTCCTAATACCATACTCATCACCAAACTTTTACCTCATGGACTCACAGCAGCCACAAAGTCAGAGCTGACCTTGGTTCCAAGTTTAACTGAATCAAACTGTGTTCTTACCATACACCTCCGGCTAAGTCCAGCTTATCAACATTCTTTCCCTCCTCCCCACCTTAAAGGCTACTTAAAGTCAAGAGTGACTTACTCCAGTCTGGTTATAGGATGTAATTTCCAATGATCTTCCTCTTCATCAAAGAAGGATCTATTCATAATTTTACTTTTTTCTTCCAGAGGGATGAAGTTTTCTATAATAAGATGCCTGTAAGAGCACAGATACATGGGTGAATAGATAGAGAAAGGCTATGGATGGAGTGTGGGCCATCTGGTCCCATGTGTAGTAAGTAACAGGGAAGAGTCAAGTCACTCAGTGAACATTTACTGAGACATCATACCAACAGCTGGAGACAGAGACACTCTTAGGCGTGCTAACAGTGGTCTGTCCTAAGAATATGGAAAGGTCACTTATGCCCAAGGAGGAGCAGCTCAAGCAAGTAAAAAGACTAAAGCAGGAGATAACGCCTGGGCTGTACTGGAAAGAACATGTGCTAATGAAGTATTTGGGGAGGGGGCACTGGTACTGCTAACCCAGCTCATTCACTTCCAAAAAACTGAAAACGGGTTAGAAGTCAAACTGCCTTCCTCCAGTCCTATGGATTGTTGCCCAAGGTGGAAAACTTCACATTCTAATCACTGGAACAAAGAGCAAGACAAGATGGATTTCAGGCCTTCAGACCACTGAGAACAAAGACCATTCCTGAGAAGAGTCCCTGCATGAGCAGTGCCCAGGGAACACGGCAAACAATGAAACTGGAACCCACTGGGTTGTGGCTCTCCATTGGGATGACTATCTCCTGCCACCTCTCTGGTTCACTCTTTCAAAACCTCAGGACGTAACAATGCCAAAGGGGCGTTAACGTGAGAGAGATGTGCAACAAACACCACAGAGGTGTGGGGTGATGACTGTGAGAAACAGGCTGATTCACTGTTTATTCAAAAGATACAAATGAGAAACTTAACAATGACAGTGTCTTCCTTAAAGAAAAAATATTTTGGAGAGATAACATTTTTTCTTTAGTTGACATTTAAGAAATTATTTTTCATACCATATATTTGGGTTTTTTCTAATTTTAAAGGTACTATTTATGCATTAGGAAATGTGAAAAATACAATTACACACAACTGCCCTATCCAGAGATAGCTATTATTATTTTGGCTTAAAAATTTTTTTTTGAGTGGGGAGGCAATTGGGTTTATTTATTTATGTTTATTTATTTGTTTATTTTTTAACGGAGGTACTAGGGATTGAACCCACAACCTCATGTGTACTAAGCGTGCACTCTACCACTGAGCTATAACCTCCTTGTATTTTGGCATATTTTGTTCCGACTTTTTTTTTCTAAGAGTACATATCTAGTAATTTTAAGGGCTCCTTTCCAAATTTAAAGCTTAATCATTAAAAGAATTCCTTTGAAAAGTTCCTCTTCAAAGAAAACTTCAAGCAAATGTTGTGGAAGGATTCATATAGAAAAACATCATTTTGCAAAACTCCCTAATGAAATAATGGAGCCAGACAAAGGTCACTGTTGACTGAAACCATTAGCTCAGTGGTTCTCAAGCCAGGCTGCACATTAATATCACTTACAGAGCTCTGGAAAATATCTTGCCCAGACATCACAAGAGATCAATGGTTCTCAAAATGTATTCACCAAACCAGCAGGAGCAACAACTGGAACTTCTTGAGAATGCAGGTGCTCAGGTCCCACCCCAGATATGCTGAATAAGTCTCTCTGGGTGTAGGGCCCAGCAACCTATGTTTAACAAGCCCTTTGGATGATCTGGTGCCTGCCAAAAGTTTAAGGACCACTGCCCTATACCAATGAAATCAGAATCTCTTGGTTGGGACCCAAGCATCACTATTTTTAAAACTCCTCAGATGATTCCAATGTGCAGCCAAGGTTGAGAACTGGTGCTTCAGAGTGCACTTCTTCAGTTAAAGGGAAGTAAGTGAGATAGAGACACAAGTTAAAGGACACCGTGAAGAAGCCAACTGAAAAATTCAGAATGTGGGATACTTCTATAGGCTCTTTGCCCCAGCTTTCTCAACAAGTCAACTATGAAAAAAAAGTTTTTAAAAAGGATTGTTCCATATTAAAATAAGCTTAAAAGACACAATAACCAAAAAAAAAAAAAAAAAAAGACACAATAACCAAATGCAATATGTGGTCCTTATGTATATATGAATGTGAATAAACCAAGAAAATTTGAATATGGACAGGGTATGAGATAATAACTAAGAAACTTAATGTTAATTTTGTTAGGTGGAAAGATATCATTGTGTATACAAAAATCAATTTTATTTTTAATACACTAGCTATAAACATTCTGAAAATAAAATTAAGAAAACAATTAGATACAAAATAACATCAAACAAGTAAAATACTTAGGTATAAATCTAACAAAAGACGTGCAAAGACTGTGCACTGAAAACTACAAACATTCTTGAAACAAATTAAAGAAGATATAAGTAAATGGAAAGACATCCCATGTTCATGGATCGAATACTTAATATTGTTAAGATGATAATAATCTCCAGCTGGATATCCACATGCAAAAGAATGCATTTGGGACCATACCTCAGACTATATAAGAAATTAACTCAAAATGGATCACAGATCTAAATGTAAGACCTAAAATTGTAAGACTCTTGGATGACCTAAGAGAATTGAAAACATGAAACTTGTACACAAATGTTCATAGCAGCATTATTTATAATAGCTAAAAAAGTAGAAACAATCCAATGTCCATCAGCTGATGAATGGATAAATAAAATGTGGAATATCCAGACAATGCAATATTACTCAGCCATAAAAAAAAGAATAAGGTCCTAACATGCTACAACATAGATGATCCCCAAAAACATGTTAATTAAAAGAAACCAGTCACAAAAGACCACATACTGTATAATTCCATTTATATGAAATGTCCAGAATAGGCAAATTTATACAGACAGAAAGCCAGTCCGATGTCCTGGAATTTACGCTGCATGAGGAGACAAACAGTAAGCAAGCAGGAAAACATTTACATAAGAATGAGTCAACCTAATCTTCATATTAAACTTACTCTCTCAATAGAAGGTGATACATATTTTCCCTAACTCTTGAAAGTTTGTAACACACAAATAAGACTATGCAGATGAGTACTTTGTCATTTAAAAGCATGACGGTTAAGGTAGCAAATGACTTGGCCAAGAATACGCAGCAGTCTGCAACAAATAGTTTAGCACTTAATTATGTAATTGTCTGAAAGTAATTGTTTTTCTTTATGAGCTTCTCTGGAAGGGCATCATGTACAGATCCAGTTACTTAGGCTGGGGGAGGAGGCAATAAGGAGTGACTGCTAATTGGTACAGGGTTTCTTTGGGTGGGAGCCTGGGGGACACACAAATGTTCAAAAATTAGATTGTGGTGATGTTTTAAAATCCTGAAAATATATATTTTAAAATGACTTGTGTATTTTAAATAGGTGAATTATATCTCAATAAAGCTTTTTTAAAAACTGCACTGTGGCCATGTAAGTAAGTACACAGGAGTGAAATAACATGAGGTAAAATTTGCTTTAAAATATTTTTATGAATCGAAGACAAAAGATTGTTTATCATTGAATCTGGGGAATAGATATTTGGTTGTTCATTATACCACTCAGAAAATTCTAGTTAATAAAAGATTCCCATTTATCAATAGATAGAAGACTTCCTGAAAGGCTTCAAGAAAGTACAATGGAAGGAAACTTGGAGATCATCTAGGGAAGATATTCAGCTAACAGATGGGACCTGGAGACAGAAAACAACTTTCGTAGGAATCAACAGAAGACAGACAGGGTGGCAGGAGACAGCCTGGAGAGAAGCAGGCAGGGGCCCTGTCCTCAAGGGCATATTTCTTCCTTACACACAGCAAGCCAGCAAGTGGCCAGGGGCGCCATGGAAAGCCCAGCACTTACTTGAGTTTCAGCTCCCTGGTGAGCTCGTTCTGCGTCTGCTCCAGCTCCTGCCGCTCCTTGATGTGCTCTTCTTGGAGGTCATGGATCTCTGCCTTCACTGCCTGAAGCTTGGAGAAGAGCTGGAACGGGAGAGACAGGTGAGGAGGGCAGCCCTTCAGGCAACAGAGCTCCCCCTTTGCCCCGAGCCTCAAGGCCCCGCTGCCTGGTCTCGTTCCTTTCATACCTTTTTGAGTTTCTTGGTCTTGATGTCCACCTCTTGCTGCAATGAGCTGTATGTCTCTTTCAGTTCCAAGGTCTCTTCATCTCGACTTTCCATCTGTTGCTGGATTTCTCTTTCTCGACGTTTCTGAGCAACATCACAGAATTGATCAGTGGGCCTAGAGACAGTGTCTGTACAAGAATACAGGGCTGGGTGCTCCAGGTGAGAGCCTCCCGCCAGGAAGAGGCTGGCACACTCGTTTCTGTTCCCCTTGAAGAGTCTAATACAAGAGACATTCGCTCTGTGGCATTACTGCACCTCACCCCACCCCATTCTCTCCAAAAAGGAATGAAAAGTTAGTTACCTGCTCTGCAATTTCCTGCCGTTTCTGCTCTAGGATTTTCTGCTGTTCATTTGTATGATCTACTATATTTTTTCCTCCAACAAGCAGCTTACTCTCCATGGCCTTTGTGAGAAAAAAAGGAGAATCCATCTTGTGAATGGGGTCCCTCAGAACACAACTCCTCACAGGGAAGCCCATGAAAGATAAAGACCTCAGGACTGAGCCAAAGGGGATGAACTCTGGGCGAAGATATATTGTGCACAGCTGTGCCCTTCCCATCACTGGGGTGGGGCTGAGGCAGCTTTACTGGCGGCTTTCCCTTGGGAACATTGAAGATGCAGCTTCTCTAGACATACGTGAATTTCAGCTTTCTTTCGAAAAATTTTTTTTGGTTTATCTGTACAAAGTATTGACCCCACTTAAAACCTATTAAGCACCTCCTATGTGCTGGGTACTGAGGATACAACCAGGAATATGAATCACAAAGCTGGGAGTCCACTCAGGACCAGAGACAAGTACATGGGCTCTTACTGTATAGAGCCAGACCCCATCATGAGGTAAAGAGTGACAGCGGGACAGGACACTGCTGGGAAACAGCTCAGGGTCTTGGAGGGAGTCAGGGAGAGCCTCCTGTCTCAAGGGGCAGCTACACAGTGTTGCAGTAAAAATAGGAATTAGCTAAGAAAAAAATTGTTTTGAGAGGGTAGGGTAGGGAGTGGTGATACACAAAGTTGGCAAAGCAACTGGGGTCAGTTCAAAAACCTCAAAGCCCTGTTAAGGGAGAGTAAACTTGATCCTGAGAACTGCAGGAGCCACTGACGTGTCCTTTGCGTGTGAGGATACACAATCAGATTTGTGTTTTTGAAACATAACTCCCCTGCTACAGGAAGAATGACTGGGAAAGGGCAGGCGGGGTGGAGGGAGAGCAGACAGCAGGCTGTTTTAAGGGTCCCAGTTGGGCAGTGGCGGTCGGGGAAAGCAGCGTGGATGGTTCTAAGACTGCCTGAGGAGGCAGGATTCAGAGGCCTTGGTCTGACTGGGACCGTAGGGAGAGGGAGCGGAGGCGAGCAGTGACAACTCCTAGGAGTCTGGCTAGACTGAGGGAAAGAAGGCCAGAGCGGGCTCTGGGTGGTCGTGGGCAACTTTGTGGAAATGGCCAGTAGGCAGAGGCTATCAGGCTGTTAGGAGACAGCTCTGGGCTGACTACACCGACTGAAAGCCTTCAGCATTTAGATGGGGACTAAAGCCATGGGAATGATTTGCACGTGCAAAACATGGAATCCAAAATCTGCACAATCTTGCTTTTAAGAAACTTCTACCCCTATTGCCATCTTTCAGTGAGCCCTTGAGACTTTCCTCTTCTCTCAGAATGAAGGGGCTGGACTGATTACTAACCCTTCCCACAACACACACCCTTTCCAGCTCTAGAATTCTTTTGTCCTATGATTTTACAGCATCCCAGGATTGAGGAAGACAGATGTAATGTCATTCTCCCATAAACAAAACGAGTAAGAGACTCAGTGACCTTGAGCTAATGCTGAGTCTTGCCACGCTCAGCTTCTGAGAGTTGCCCAAATACCCCAGGTTGTTTAGAGAGTCTAGGTGTTCCCAGGCTTGAATAACAGATGTGCTCTTAAAAAACAGCACGCAAATCAAACATGAGCACACCCAGTTTCACAAGTGCAGGAGCGAGGAGGGGTGAAGTGGCGACTGACATAATGGAACCCAAGAGTGAGCCCCGCCCTGCAACACAGTTACCTCTTAATTGTGTTGGATATGACTCCATTTTCACACCGGGTCTTGAAAGTCCTGGAAAGGACTCCTGCCTCTGAAGTGAAATAGGACCCCACTCTGTGAAAGGGCTACTATGATGCCACAGATAAAGTACAGCCTCACATGGTGGGGGAAGGGGAGGCAATAAAGGGATCACTTGTCATTTTTAAATTAGTAAACAGATGTATTTTAGAGTAGAAATCAAAGTTTGTATAAATTCAGTAAGATAAAACCCAACACCTCAAAGGAATTCTAGCTTGTGGTCACACAAGCAGCGGCCATCCTCAGACTTCCAGAGCTAGCTTTGCACTCTCCTCTGCCACTAGAGCCCTGAGCAGCCTAAAGTCCAGGCCCTGATGGAACAGGACACTGCTGCCTGAAAGAAGGGGTGCCTTGACACAAGGGGTGCCTCCACGTTCTAGAATACTGCTCGGCCATCGTTACACGGGGGTTGGAAGTTGGGGGAAGGGGTTGACTGCAAGGGAGCATTTGGGCTGTGCGTTCTGTATTTTGTGTAATCAGGGGTACTTCATATTAAAACCACAATGAGATACCATTTTATATCTACCAGATATACAAAACTTCAGGTATGCTAATCACAAGTGTTGCAAAGGATGAGGAACAACCAGGACTCATACCAGTAGAAGCTTCAATTCCCATGGCCACGTTAGAAAGCGACCAGTTACGGTCTAGTGAAGTTGAAGCTGCCCACAGCCTAAGACCCAACGGTGTCAGACAAGAAACTCTCGAGGACATGTGTTCTCCTGGAGCCAAGTACAAGGATGTTCAGTGCAAAAAATGGAAAACAACCCTCATTTTCAGGAGAATGGAATGCCCCGGAATTCTCAGAACAGTAATAATGGATGAATCATGGCTCCAGGAGTCAAACTGGATAAATCTCATTAACATAACATTGAGGGAATAAAAGTACATCACAGCAGTGGGATTCCATTTATATAAAAGTAAAAAATTATGAGAAATTAAAACTATCTTTTATGTAGAAATATATATACACATTTGGGAAAACTATAAAGGAAAGCAAGGAAATAATAAACACCAAATCCAAGGTAATGGTTACCTCTGGGAGAGGGGCATACAAAGAGCCTGTAAAGATAAGGATGCTGTTCTATTTCTTATGCTGGGTGGCAGGGTTGGGGAGGGGGGCACACGGGTGTTAGTTTCACTGCTCTTGAAGAAAAACTGTTTTTCTTCATCCAATTCAATTCAACAAATGTTTCCTGGGCACTGGATATCACAAAAGCTAGAGACATCACCCCTCGTATCATTCTTTTGATAAAACAAAAAGAGATGTGAAAGAAAAAAGAATGGGCCTAAGGAAGGGTACAGTACCTTGATTTTGGCACCCAGCATCTCGGCAGCATCCTTCTCACGCCGCAGATCCTCCATCTTTTTCTCCTTCTCCTTCAGCAGCCTCATCTTTTCCTCTGCAACCAAGCTGTGGTCCTCTACAATGGCCCGCTTCTCAATCTCCAGTTTTTCTTGCTGTTCCCGCCAGTAATCATCTTTATCATCCCCTTCCTCCTCACCCTCTTCTCCCTCCTCCTCCTCCTCTTCCCCACCTCCACCACTGCCACCACCTTCCCTCCGTTTCTCTCGCCTCTTCCTCCTGCCAATGGACCGTTTTTCTAGCTGGGCCTTAAGCCGAGCAATCTCTTCCTGGAATTCGCGAAGGAGGGCATCCTTAGGGTCCTCGTTGACCCTTGGCTTGTTCTTAATGTTTTTGGCACGGTTGGCATACCTCAGCGTGGTCAGGGTCTCCTCTACGTTGTAAGAGGCAGGCCCCACATTGGCCACCATCACAGTTTTAGCATTGCCACCAAGAGAATCTTGGAGGAGTCTGGTAAGCTTTGAGTCCCGATACGGAATGTGAGTGCTTTTTCCGTCCACCAGGGCAGAGATGACATTACCCAAGGCTGAAAGGGACAGGTTGATCTTGGTTGCTTCCTTCAATCTTTCCCCTTGTGCACCAGTCTTGGCTTGCCGTTCGCTGCCAGCAAGATCTACAAGGTTCAATTTCCCTACCCTGATGTGGTTTTCTCCATCGAGGCCCACCTCACTGCACTCGATGGTGATGACAAAAATTGCATGAGAACGTGAACTATGCTCATTCATGTTGGTAGCACCGACAGAACGGTTCTGGTTGCCCACATTCATCACGTGCTCTATTTCCTTCACACTCTTGGTGACAAAGGAAGACAGATCTTTCACATACACGCCAGTGTCAGGCCGCTCTTTGAGCTCAAGCCTTTTGGTCTGATCCTTTGAGAGCAGGTCTCGGATCTCCTCCTGGTAGATCTCTAAGTAAGAAGCCCTGACCAGGTACTGTTGATTCTGGGATCGAGAGATATGGGTGAAGATGTGATCAAACGAGTTAGGAATGACTCCTCTTTTTTCAGGGTCACCACGGACTCCTTCCATCGTGTAGGTTTTCCCAGTCCCGGTCTGTCCATAGGCAAAAATTGTCCCATTGAAACCTTGCAGCACAGAGTCCACCAGTGGTCGGAACGTCTCATCATAGAGTTCAAACTGCTTGGCATTCCAGTCGTAGACTGCATCGAAGGTGAAGGTCTTGGGCATTTCATGGGCCACTCCCTTGGGGTTCTTCACAGACACCTGCCCCAGCTTCACGTCCACATCTACCACCTTGTCATACAAAGCAGCCTTTTCCTTGCCATTCATGGGCCGACAGCGAACCACCACCCTGACTGACTCTGAGCTTTTCAACTTTGACATGATGAGCTCTGACTGGGTTGATCCGATCCTAAGGGCTATGAATCCAAAAATGTCTCAGGATGCTAGGGTCCTGGGGGAAAAAAAAATAAGCAAGGACAGTACAGTTGTCACTCGGGGCTGCTGAACAGCAGCTGACACACCCAAGTCACCTCCATGTTGCTAACCTTCTGACGGCTGCACTTAATAACTCTACTGCATTGTATATTTCCCCACAGGATCTTAACCAGCTTCTGCGGGAAAAATAAAAACTCTAGTCCACCAGCACGGTTTACTGGCTTGTCTTCCCTTTAACTGGTATTTTGTCTCATACTATGTGTTGAGGCAGCTGGAAAATCTATAAAAGCCTGGGCAATCTTCCGTGCCGCTGAACTACTACAACCCCTGCAAAGAACAACTTGGAACTCTGCAGCTAAAGTTAAAATGCACATCCCTTTTGATCTAGCAGTCATATTTCTAGGAATTTGTCCTACAGACATAAGGATATTTGTGTTGTGGCATCATTTCTGGTAGCAATAGGTTGTGGACAACCCCAACTCCCATCAAGAGGGAGCTGACTGAATAAATTTAATATATTTTATACAGTGGAATCCTACGCAGTTCCTAAAAAGAATGTGTTAATCTAAATGTAATCCTATATCAAAATATGTTATTAAGTGAAAAATGTAGATGAGGAACAGTGTGTGTGTAGTATAGTCACATAGTCTGTAAGAAGGGGGAGATATGTTCGTATTTGATCTGCGTGCAGTATTACTAGAAGTATGCACGTAAAAGTGGTAACAGTGACAGCCTCAGCAGGGGAACTATAGGCCCCAGGGACACTCAGAGGTCTAGAGAGAGAAAAAACACTTCTCACTGTACACTTGTTTGTACTCTTTGAATTTCCTATCTTGTACTGATAATACTTTCCCATTCTAAAATCACCAACTATGGCTTGTGCAAGATGCACTCAGATAAAAGAGGATGTGGGTCAATACATTACATAGAAAGCACTCATCCAATCAATAAATTTAAAACAATTTGAATGCAAATAAGAAAATAGATGTTAAGAAAATAGTTTTAAATCAAAGCTACTCAGCTTTGTCCTTTTTTTTTTGGAGGGGGAGGTAATTAGGTTTATTTATTTCTTTAATGGAGGTAGTGGGGATTGAACCCAGCACCTCGTGCATGTTAAGCATGCACTCTATCACTGAGCTATACCCTATCCACCCTAGATGTTAAGAAATTTTTAAGTAAAAACAAAAAAGAAAGCTTCATTTGGTGCAGGGAAAATCGGGGAGCAGAAGAAAGGATGATTAAATGCGTCCTTTGGGAAGGGATAGGGAGCAAGCAGATCAGAGTAAAGAGGGACATATGAGGACCTTAAACTCCCGAAAACCTCAGTGGCAAGGCTTTTTTTAAAAATAGGTAATTCACATGGTTCTTGATTCAGAAGGCTCTTTGGTGACAGGTCCTTCTCCTTTACCTGTTCTCTGGTCAGCCAGTTCCCTGCTTACAAGGCCAGTGTTATTAGATTTTTAATCTTCCTGAGCTAGTTTACACAGAACAAGCAAATATGCATTAATACATATTTACCCTCTCCCATTTTACACAAGCATAGTATGTGAGACACAATAATACGCAGGGTCTTGCATCTTGCTTTTTCTCACTAAACAATCTATCTTATAGTTAGGTTTCCTCAGTAAATGCAGAGCTGCCTTATTCTTTATACAGCAGCAAAATATCCCTCTATGGAAGCATAATTTATTTAACCACTATCCTAGCACTTAAGCTGTTTCTGACATTTTACTGTGAAAAACCTAGGACCACATCCTTTCATGTGTGGGAAAATCTATCTGCAAGGCTAAATTTCTAGAAGTGTAATTGCTGAATCACAGGATATATGCATTTGTAATTTTAATAGATACTTACAACAATGATAACAGTATTCTTTTTGGTTCTGAAAATGACCCTGCCAACAAAAGGTGGGAAAATGTGATACAGTAATGGGTCACTCTAGGTATATATGCTCCAGGTTAATAAATGCAGAGTCAATAAATACAGAGCCCCCACTGATCTTTCATTAAAAATTGTTCTGCTGCTAAGCACACAGAAACATGAAAAGCTACTTTTCATATTTCTTCTAGTTGTTACATGTAATAAAATAATGTCTAAGATGAAAAACCAGAAGACCTCTGACCCTCTCTGAATCCATTTTCTGTAAAATAGGGATCATTCTTCATTTTGGATGATTGTGAGACTAAGAGGCACTTGAAAAGGTGGAAGTACTCTGTAAACTGAATATATAATACAATATTAATATAAAGCCAGATTCAAATTAATCAATACAGTTTCATCCAAACCTTTGTCAAAGGGTCATTTCAGAGTGTACTGCTGAGCCCTAGTTTTATGCATTAAACATAACTAGACTAACATTTTATCTTGTTCAATTTGTAGTCACAATCTTAAAAAAAAAACAAATCAGATCAAACTGAGCTCCAAATACCTAATCAATGTTCAATTAGCAGTAAATCTCAAGCTGTTTTAAAAAAAAATATGTAAAAGGTAGACTTTCATTCATCACCTTCTAGGTGCTATTAGAACTTTGCCAAATGAGAAAAAAGAACCAGATGCCAGAATGCCCAGTCTGTTTACTGCGTCTCTCTTTCTTTTCCAGGGAAGGGCCCCCAAGCTACAGCTGCGGCCAATCCCCTGCCTGTCTCTCCCTCCATTTCAACAGAGGCCTGCAAAAGCCATCTAGGTGCCAAGTCCAAACCCCAGCCCCCTGAGTCTCCTTTGGGAGTCCTCTGCTGCAGGGCATGGACAAGATCCTGGACCTGAAGGAGTAAGAAACATAAGAGGGTGGGTGGGGAACAGGTTGGTGGAGAGGACCGATTCTTCTGCGTTACATACCCGGGAAGAAGCAGGACTGTCCAGCCTCTATCAAAACAATGTGGCCTCAAGCCTGTTTAAAAAAATAAATAAATAAATAAACAGCCTGCAGTAGGCTTTCTTGCAGATCTTGGTGTTCAGCTGCTTCTGTTATAGCCCCGTATATTTTTGAGTTCCCTAAAATAACAAAAAGGAATGATAATGACCTACAATAATCTTAAAAATCTTTTTAAAAGAAGGAATTCCTGGAGGGTGGGGGTATAACTCAGTGGTAGAGTGTGTGTTTAGCATGCACAAGGTCCTGGGTTCAATCCCCAGAACCTCTATAAAAATAAAATAATCCAAAAAAAAGAAATATATATATGTACACAAAAAGAAGTAATTTCCAAAGCCTGTGTCCCCTTAATTAAATCTCCTTGACTCGGAACACAGAATACCATCTCTTTTCTGAACTTACCAAGCTCGACTGAACTAGTCATGTATTATTGACATATTATTTCAGGAAGATGAACTAATTTAATTTCCTGCCACCAGGGCTTAAAATCTTGCTGTGGGTCCTCCTCAAAGGAGTGGGTTTTCTTGGAAGGATGCCCTGATACTCTTTCTTTACTTTATTACCTTCCTCCTCCTTCTTCTGGTCGGTCTAATTACAGTGATAAATCTTTAAAGGAACTCAGAGCACTGCCAGGAAAGAAGGAACCACAGGTCAGCAGCTCATCACCTTCATCCTGAATACCTTTTCTGCCGGAACCTGTCATTCCGATGTTAACAACCACTGCTGGAATGGCTACTACCTGTGAAAAACTGAGTTTTTTCCCAGCTTCATCTCTCCTGTCCACTGAGGAAATCAGCAGCATGTTTCTCATGGCAGCCACACTCTTCTAGAATCTTTCATGCTTGGATTCACTCCTCTCTCACCTTTGCTAGCTAACATGGAGTCCACCTCAAATTCTAGAACTAGGTATGGATTGGATTCTTAGTAAGTATTGCTTTGCATAGAGATTCTAGGGCAGAGGTCACAAACTGGTCATATTCCACCTGAAGCATTTTATTTGGCCCAACTATTGTTTAAAAAAACAAAACAAAAAAACAAAACAAAACCCTCAGCAATTCCACCTCTGTATATGCACATGTCCCAGTGAAAAACCTCTGCACATGCACACAAGGAAACACGGGCAAGGACGCCGCCTGCAGAATGGTTAAAATGGTAGAAAACTGGAAATAGCCTGCCATTCATTTATAGAGGAACTGAAAAATAAAATATGGTATGTTCATATTATAGACAATATACTATTCAGTAGTTGAAAAGAATGAATTAGAGCAGGGGTCAGCAAATGACAGCTCACATTAGCTATCAAATAGCAGAGCTGAGTAGCTGCAGCAGAGACAGTAAGGCCCAAAAAACCTAAAATATTTACTACCTGATCTTTCACAGAAAAAGTGTGCAAACCCTCAATTAGAGTCATATATATTTACATGGATAAGTAAGCAGGTTGAATGAAAAAGCAACCTGCAGAGTGATGATTATGATTAAAAACTTAGAAAACAATATGGTGCTTGTGGATTTGCATTTATGTATACATAAGAATATAAAAATGGGATGGAAGGATATACAGCAATTTATGAAAGTGGCTGCCCAAATTGGGAAGGGTGAAACGTAGAAAATGGGACTAGAAATAGGGAGAATTTTTCAATTTTATCTGTAATATTGTATCATTTCTCTTAAGAAACAAAAACGATGAATGAAGTTTGAAGCAAATAAGAGAACTGTTAACGACTGCCAATTCTGGCTGTTTCCTACATTATTCTCTGAACGTTTAAAATTTCTCAAAAAGAAAAGAAAAAAGAAAAGAAAACCCCAAGCAAGTTCATGTTAAAAACAACAACAACAACAACAAAACAGATTTTCTGCTTCTCTGGGAGAATGGGACTATCTGACAACCCCTGGCCCAGGCCCCAGGTGGCAGCAATGGGAACTGAATTAACAGCTGCCTCTCTGATGGGCCTGCCGCCCCAGTCTTCCTCCGACCCCCACTCCCTACTGCTCACTCCCAGCATTCTTTGCTCATTTATACTTTCTGCCTGGCTCCTGTAAGCATCTCTGTCTATGACGAAATTCGTGTATACATGATCTGATTAAGAAAGGCCTGCCATGCTAGTCCACCTTTTTAAATGACATTTACCAAGGCTCTGTAATGACACAGAAAATGCTTACCATAAATGAAAAAGCAGTTTACAAAACTGAATGCATGCAATCACAACTCTATAAAAGTAAGACACACATCAACATGTCAGTAGTGGTCTACTTTGGGTGGTGGGGCTACATACAGGTAATTTTTCCAGCTCCTTCAACATTTCTGTATTTTCCAAATTTTCTTTAATAAGCATCTGGTATCTTCAAATGGGAAAAAATAAAGGTCTGGCAATTCACAAGAAACAGTCCTGCAAGGAGGAGCAGTCTGCGGGCACACAGAGTGCATACTAATGTATCTTTAATCAATGCAATGTTCTCTAAGATCAGACCAAGCAACCACCTGCCAACTGCCTGGCCTGGAGTTCAAGGAATCTGAGTGTCTGAAAGGCACCCCAAGCCATCGATCACGTGGGCCATCAGAAGAGCACTACAACACTCAGGCCAGAAGATAAAAACAACTCCCTATTAACCGGCCCAAACCAACTCCCTGTGCAGGTTTCTCTCGGGGGAAGCGGCTGTTTCTACTCTGTATCCACCTCATCACCATCAACACTGCTCTCTTTCACAACTGTTGCTACTTGTTTTGAAGTATCAGGACTGCTAGTTTGCAATCTCTGAACCATACTGAAAGAGCAAGTCCAACAATTCTGGGTCTCTGGTTCCCATGATGGCCAGTTATCAAAATGGGAATTGCAAAATTTTCATAACAAGATTATACATCGCCACTTGAAAAACATCAGTGTCTGCAGAACTTTTAAAAGGACATGGAATTTGTGTTGACAAGGGAATAGTTCTACATTTGCTCATACATATATAAAATACATCTGGAGGGAGACACGAGGGCCAGATAAGCACACTGGATGCCTGTAGGGAAAAGAGCTGGGTGGCTAAGGGCCAAGACTATAAGGGAGGCTTTTCATTGTACATCCTTTTATACCTCTTGAGTTTTGAATCATGTAAATATATTACCTAGTCAGAAAAATAAAACTAAGGGAGGAAAGAGATGGAAAAATACTGTGAAATTAACTAAACAATATCCAGACATTAAAACTCATTTTCCTCTTTTCATCCATGCATCTTTACTGACCATCAAGAGTATAATGTAATAAAGTGTTTCAACTGATGAACAAAGGGCCCTGAGAGTAAAACTGCTTTCTCAACTTCATGGTGAAGCTTCAAAAAAGGGTTTCGATGACGTCTTTAGCAATAGAATCTTTACCTTTCTCATGTAAGTACAGCATGTCACGTAGCCTCAGCCATAAAAGGCATTTAGAGCAAAAATGGCAAAATAACAGGCTCATAAAATACATTCTGTTATTACAGGCACTGTTGATAAACATAAGATCATCCTTTTTTTTGTAAGCCAAACAGTTGTGTGAGCTGTCTATAAACACTTTCAAACTGTCCCTTGCAGTACATAAAAGAGCCAAACCATCTCAACCTAGCACAAATTATTTGAGGGCAGTGGAGCAATCAGTATCAAAACACTGAAGTGCAACACTCCAAATGTAATATTCCCTTGAAACAGCAACTTCATTTGTTGGAGTTATTTTAAGGTCATTCATCACTGAATAACTGAATACACGTGCAAGACGTATGTGTATGTTTGTTTATCTCGCACCATCTCTAACCACTTAAATACTCACCGATAAGGGATTGGTTAGATCATGACACATCTCTACAGTGGGAAATTATGCAGTCATTAAGAGTGACAATAAACCTCTAGGTATTTACATATGGGAAGATGTTCATGACATTTTACAGTTAAAAAAAAAAGCAGGCTATCAAACAGAAGAGTTACTGTGATGCAATTTATGTATATAAGTGTACATGCAAATATGCAGAGAAAGATGTGAGGGAGACACTGTAAAGTCATGGTTAAAAGCAAAAATTTTAGTATTCAGGGTCAGGATTTGAATTTCTGCTCTGCCACTAAGCTACAAAATCTTGAGAAGGTTACATTAAGTCACAGTTTCTTCTATAAAATGGGATTAATAACAAAACTCACCATAAAGAACTTTCTAAGGATTAAGTAAGCTAATAAATGTTAAATGCTTAGCCTGGTGCAAGATGCGTAATAAACACTCAAGAAAGGCAAGCAATACTGATCTCTAGGGGTGAGCTTGCGGGTGATTGTTTCTGCTTTCTTTGGCCTTCTTGATAGGTGCATGTATTTTGTTTCTTATAATCAAGCAGGAGAATGGCAATAAAGCTATTCTTTCTTTGGGAAAAAAGTTCTAGCACCTTGGTTTCAGCTTAGGTGTCTTAGGAAGACAGGCTACTTATCTGGAAAGAAACCCAGAAAGGTCACAGACAGGAAACATGAACAATAAAAAAGCCTGCCCTGAACTGCAATTGGCGCCATGCACTCCTTGTCATTTGATGACCCCAACAGGCAAACAAAGAAAGCATTTATCTAGCAGGAAAAAGAGGCAAAGAAATTCTATTCTGTGAAACATTCAAGAAATACACTCATAAAACACATATATTCAAGTCTAGGGGACAATAGTTCAGAATCAATGTGGATCTGGGGTTCTGTTGTATTCAATAGTCACAACTCACAATATATTAAGAGCTTAATATGTATTCCCCTTCTAATCCTCAAAACCACCTTACGGGGAATAGGTATTAGCCCTATTTTAAAAATAAGGATGGGAGGTTCAGAGACACTAATTGGCTCAAGGTCACACAGCAATTAAATGGAACAGTCAGGATTCAAAACCAGGCTTGTTTTATTTAAAAATCCTAATTTAAATTTATTTAAAAACACACACACATGCATACATACATATGTGTATCAATATAGGCATAGATTACAACAATTCAATTTGCACATGTGAGTGTACAGTGCACAAGTAAATCTCCCCCTTACCCCTGGGGAGATAGTCAAAGCATATGCAAGCATTAATGTATCTATATTGCTTCCCCACTTTTTTTTTTTTTAAACTCAAATGTAAGTATAGTACCACCATTCTCCCATCTTACTTTATAGATCTTGGAGACAACCTGCCTCCCGCCCCGACCCTGTCCCCACCTTTTAAGTAGCTGCCTAGGTGCCATGGTAGAGTTGTCTTATAGTGTATTTGATTAGTCCCCTGCTGAGGGATTCTCTGATAGCAAACAATGCTGCAGTGAACATCCTGAACATATACGTTTAGCTACACATGGGGGTTATAAGTAGGAGTTACTCCTAGAGGTGTAAACACTACGTGTGTTCCTTTTTGACAGAGGGCACCATTGTACCCACTCCCCAGGCGCTACCATTTATCCTCCCACCAACACTGTACCCACTGCCCACACAACCCCGGCACGCAGGGCTCGTGCTCAGAACCACCACTAAGCTATGAAGCTGGAAGAGCCCTCCTGCCAGGAACTTCTCGTTCCATGTACTGATCCAGGAAAGAAATGAAACTGTTCCTCTGCTAAAAATGTACACTCTAATGTAAGAGACTTAATCAACCAAGTCAACATTTGGCCCTTGATTGGGGCCCTTCTGTGGATCTTGATTCACATAAATCAACTGTTAAAAGTGTATGAGACAATCAAGGAAATGTGAACTTTGGACATTGGATGATGTTAAGGAATTATTATTTTTTTTAGTGTGAAAATGGTTATTTTTTTTAAGAAGGTTCTTACTCTTAGAGATACACACAAAAGTCTTTTCAGATAAAGTTATATGCTATCTGGGACCAAAATAATCAGGAGTGAGGTGGGGTGGGGTGTGGTGGATCGGAGATTATAGGTGAAACAGACTGCCCTGCGCTGATAACTGCTGGAGCTGGGTAATGGGTTCACAGTTCAGGATATGATTCTTTTTCATGCATGCTTGAGAGTTTCCAAAATGGAAAAAAAAATTTTTTTTGCTCTCTGACTAATGGCTTTTCTTATTTGTTTTTAACTTTTAAGAAAAATTTAATTGTGGTTAAAAAAAATCCCCACATAATATAAAATGTACCCTCTAACCCATCTTTAAGTGCACAGCTCAGTAATGTTAATTACATTCACACTGTTGTGTAACATACCTCTAGGACTTTTTCATCTTGCCAAACTGAAACTCAATCTATCAGACAGCAATTCCCCATTTCCATGTCACCCTAGCCCCTGGAAACCACCATTCTACCTCAAGGTTCATCCATGTTGTAGCATGTGACCAAATCTCCTTCTTTTATAAGGTTAAACAACACCCCATGGTACGTACGTACCACATTTTCTTCATATACTGATCTGTCAATGGACCTCTGGCCTACTTCCACCTCTCGGCTATTGTGAATAATGCTGTGGTGATCGTGGGTGTGCTCAATGGCTTCTCTTTGTAATCAGGCTGCTATGCAGCTGGGTAGAGAGCCACAGCAAGTCTGTATTTAAAAGAGCGAGGTGGAAACGCAGTGCCACCATTCTCAGCTCTGGGACTCCATGCAAGTTCCTTCACCCCGCTAAGCCTATATCTTCCTCTGACTTCCACAAATACCCAGCTACTTGGGGCTGTGGGTATTAGAGAAGGGCAGGTTACAGTGCCGGCCCCAGGAGCTGCTTCTGCCCTGACACAATTTACAGGAGAAAAAACCTGAGACTTGGAGAGAGAAGCGACATGGCTCACTGAGTTAATCAGTGGCAAAGTAAGCAGAAACCAGGTCTACCTGGCTCCAAAGTTCATGGTCTTTTTTCCCACACCAACAAGTCTGAAATGTCAGTCATCTGATCGTCTCTTCACAGTTTTTGCCCTCTCTATACACCACCTCTACTGTTACTTAGTTAAGAGTTTGCTTTAAATCTACTTTAACACAAAGTTATCTTTAAAAGAAACTTTTATATCACTATGAATGGAAAACCAGTATCACTTGTTGTAAACAGCAAGTAACTGAGAAAATAAATAAAAGGATACATAACAATATTACTAAATTGGAACTAGATACTGTAGCTTACCTAAGGCCTGAGGCCCCATCTCTCTTGCTTAGAGAGCAAGCTTAGCAAGTGTTAGGAAAGACTAGAACCACTCTCCTTGACATGGAAGAACCAAAAAGGTTTCAAAGGGAGTAACTCTCACCATGTTATTCAACATATCTTAGAATCTGTGTTTGAGTGTCCCCTACAATCTTCTCCTGTTCCACCTGGTTTAGCCCGAGAATCTAACCCCATCTAGATCCCCCAAATCAGAGTCCCATTTTATCAAGATCCCTGGTGATGCAGGTGTACATTAATGTTGAAGAAGCTACCTACATATGCTACCTTTATGGTAAACAGTTCCCAAAGCTGATCAAGCAGAATTTCCTATAAACCACAGCATTTGTTGTAGTAATATGATGGGTTAAATACATTTTTAAAATCCTTCTCCAAAAGCCCACCAGAACTGTCATGGTCCAGTGTCCAATTCCAGAATGATATGCTCACTCCCACAGCTCATACAGTGCACGAAACTGGTAATGTACGTACAGTACTTCTGGTTAACGTCACCAGCCAAGAGTCTGTTCAGAGAATGAAGGGTTTCAATGCTTAAGGCTCATGTTCTGGGTCCTACTCACAGGGAATTCTGTATCAAAAAGAAAAACAGATGAAGGAGAAGCAGAAAAGGAGGCTGACAAATACTATTAAAAGATACTTAATGGTTTGTGAATTATATCTCAATAAAGCTTTTTTAAAGATACTTTTAGAAGATCCTAATCAAATTTTAAGAAGGAAAACGTACGCTTCTCCTTTAGAAGTTTTTAAAGTCCTAACCTTCTCCAAACTATTGGTTTAGAATTGTTCTCTTACGAGGCTGAAAGGAAAGCAAAGATGTTCTCTACAGCACTATATGTGACTATAAAAAGCCAGAAACAACTTCAGTGCCCAATGCTGGGGAAAGTTTACTAGTTCATAATTACTAAACCTGGAAACATGGAAAAATGATTATGAGATGTTAAGTGAACATTTCCAAATGCAAAATGGGAGATACATTTTTAGACAGATGCACTCAAAATATATCTCCAAGTGGACAAGAAAGCTGAAACTGACTTAGAATACCATTTTGACAGGTAATCCCTCCCCATCAAAGTGTAAGAATGTCTGCCTTTTAACTCTATTTAGACACCACCTTGTTAAAAACAAGGAGGCTGCCTTTATCATTTAAAATTTTTAACAATGAAAAGATTTAGTTTAAAGAAATCATCAGAAATGTAGACAAAAGTTTACACAAAGATAATCTTCAAGACGTTCTGGGTAGCACCATTTATAGCATTTAAATATTGAAGCCAGCCTAAACGACAGTGATAGGGAAGATGGGTAAGAAATGCACATCCATGAGATAAAATATATTTAGGAATATACCTGTGGACAATAAGATGTTAACAGAGTTATTTCTGGGTAGTAAATCTTATTTAATCTTTTTTAGGATTTTCCTCATTTTTCCTCAATGGAAAATTTATTATTTTTATAATCAGGAAAAAAATTCTATTAAAAAATGCTGGCAATTGAAGAAATAAGGAAGGAAAAACACTATATATTTCTTAGACTAGAATCTGACTTGCTATTGTAGATCTTGCAAAACCGGTAACTATTTCCACCAAGAACTATCTTCTGTGGTTATCTTAAGTAACTTCAGTTGACATTTATCTTACCTGGATGGAATCTTTTATGGTTTACTAGCTAGATTTTTTTTTGCTTAGGTTATTGAAATGTGTTATGAAGTAATGATGACTGCACTCCATTAAGCTGCTGGAGGTGGGGCTGTGAGACTTAGTTTCTGTTTATTTCACACACAAAAGCTCCAAAGCAAGCTTTCCTAAAACCACTGCTGTAAGTGATGTTACAGACCCCACAATGGGTAACAGTAAGTCAAGTTTCAACTCCCAGGAATCTATTACATCTCTATTTCACTTGGACCCACTTCCATTTACACACTATGTTCAAATATGACAAAATGCAAGTGCTGCAAACATCTTGCCAAAAACTGTAAAAATAAAACCACACCCACCGCAATTATCACTGGTCCTCTCTAATGCAAACTATGATTTAAATAAGTCAGCATACTAAAGATAGACCTGCCTGTGTGTGAGGAGCTCGGCATCTGCGATCAGTGTGACAAAGTGAGGAGGCATGTTGTGTCACCAGGATCAACTAAGCCTTAAACAAGAACATCCCAAGCTGCAGTGCAGATGTGTGATGCTGATAAAATGAGCTGATTGTAATGATCTCCGACTGCCAAGAAATATGCTCTAAAAGCCCCACCCCAGAAGGTCTGGGAGAAAGCCCAGTATGAAGTCACCAAGGCAGAGAAAAATTTACCCAACTCAAAGCTCAGTCTTTCAGGCAGGGCTGGAAGAGCCTTGGAAGACTATCCCATGTCCTTATTTTGCCTATATAGACACTGAGGGCCAGAGAGGCCGAGTTACTTGCGGCAGGTCACACAGGAAGTGGCAGAATTGTTCTTGGAATTCATGCCTCCACCCAGATCCCACTGCCTTTTCACATCAGAATTTCCTGGGACAGCATAGGCCTTGACCGAGAAATCTTTCTCAGACTCTTTGGAGATAAGGAGATACTGTAAGGAAAATAATGAGCCCACCCGGCAGGCAGGGGAGACTGAGGCACTACAAAACTGAAACTTTTGCAATGAGTCAGCAGGTGGCTCAGGGCTTTAGCCACCCTCTCCTCACCGGAGGAGACACTATCACCAGCATGAAGAAACAGCTCAGGGCTGAATGACTCAGAATACAAGCTTGGAGCTCCTACCTGCTTCAGATGTGTTAGCCCTAACTTACAGCAAAGAAGGGTGAGAGGCAGCCTATCTCACAAACTTGGTATCTGTGCACTGCCTCTCAGCCAAGTAACTGACACCCGGAGTTATGATGAAATACCTCAAGGGTCTTCCCCTGACTCCTTCAAACATTCCATGAAGTCACTTTTTTCATCAGCATTTAAAGTTAGTTACCCAGGTACAGAAAAGAAGGAAAGGCCTTTGTCAAGACATCAGGGATGTACTGCCCGCCTGAAAAACACGTGACCAAGAGAGTGGTAGGAAGAGCAATGGACTTGGAGTCCCCAGACCTGGGGAAGTTATTTGACTTGTCTGTGCCTCAACTTTGCTCTTTGAGGAAGTAGGATTCATAACAGTACTCATGTGACAGGGAGGGGTGCTGTGAGGATTAAATGAGACAACATGTGTAAAGCGCTGAGAACAGTGTTTGGTTCAATAAACGTTAGCAGGTCCCATTACAGACAGACTTTGGAGATACTGCAGCTTTAGTTCGAGACCACCACAATAAAGCACAACTTGCAATGAAGCAAGTCACATGAATTTTTTGGATTCCCAGGGCATATAAAGTAATGTTTCCACTTTACTGTATTCTATTAAGTGTGCAAGATTATGCTGTCTAAAGAAACAATATCTATACCTTAATTAAAAAATACTTCATTGCTAAAAAAAAGTTAACCATCATCTAACAACACAGAGTTGCCACAAACCTTCAAATTGTCAAAAATGCAGTATCTGTGAAGCGCGATAAAACGAGGTAAGCCTGTACTTTAATTATCATTATCTTTGACAAGTCCTGGTTTTGCTGCTTGTTACCAAATGAGTACATCTCAAGCTTTAATGTACACAGGAAACACCCAGGAGTCTTGATAAAATGCAAACTGGTTTATTATATCTAGATTTAGATTCTGCATTTCTAACAAGCTCACAGGGCACATGGGTGCCTCTGTCATACAAAACACACTTTGAGCAACAAGGATCTACCTAGCCCAACACTTACCAGGTGCTTAATACTATTCACAAAAATGAATGACCTATCTGTAGCTCAATGCTTCACCTGTAAACCAGGGGTAATACATACTCCGCATGATCTTACCTGACTGAACATCAGTCAGTGAGGATGCACAGGAAAGAACATTCTCACCTGCAAACAAAGCTAGGCAAGTGGAGGTGGTAGGATTATTAGCCTTACTATTCACAATGTTGAATTTTCAGCATTGCGAAGTCTAAATTTACAGGTGCAATTATTAGCATATATGAGATGAAGGCTTGACTTCCCTCACTCTGAAGAGATCCTCCATTCAAGGATTCTCTAGGAATTTGAGCAGAACACAACAGCATCTCAAGGGATTCCCAAATCAACAGCTCTGAAACTTTAGAAATGTCATTTGATGGCCAAGTAAGAAACACTTTGGCAGGGACAAGGTGGCCATCTGAGGCACTAAGCTTCACAAGTGACTCCATTCTCTCTCCCAGAGCTGGCCAGCCTCCTTCCAGCCTTCAGCAGCCAAGATCTCAAGTCAGGAGAACAACACCAACAGCATGAGGCAGATGGGCACTGCTCCAGCAAAGCCCACACCTGCCAGTCTACAAGCTGGCAAAGAGTCAGACTTCAAGAAAAGCCAGGCTTATGGGTGTCCAAGGTGGAGGCTTAAAGGAGATGCACCTGGCTGACCTCCTGCAGCACAAGCTGGGATCTCCTCCCCAGGGACCATAAGGTATGACGTTTACACCTTGTGCCTCTCCTCAAAGGGTTCAGAGGGAACCGCAGCTAGTTCTTCCTCACAGGGCACCTTACCAAACGTTCTCTCATCATTTTAGAGGCAGATGGCACCACCACCATCGACCTAATTGCTGAGGCCAAAAACCCAGGAGTCCTCTCTGATTCTGGCTCTTCCTCTCAACCCCGATCCTGCCGGCTCCACCTCCACCATAACCCCTAATCCATCCTCTTGTGCTGCCTCCACTGTCACCAGCCTGGAGAGCCACCCTCACCCGTCACCTAGCCTTCTAACTCCTCTCCTGGCTGCCATTCTCACACGCCTCAAAATGCACTGGCCACATAGGGGCCAAAGTGATTTTAAAAAAAAAACAAAAAATAGATCATGTCACCCCTGCCCCCCCATCTTAAAGCCTTCAATGCCTTCCCATTGCTTTTAGAATAAAATCCCAACTACTTATCCCAGGTCCTGTATGACCCAAGGCCTCCCCTGCAGCCCCCACTGGCCCACCTCCCCATTCTCCCCGCCCCAGCCCCAGCCCACCTGCCTCCCTGAGCCCTCTTCCAGTTCCCAGAACTGACCAAGCCCATTGTCGCCTCACAGCCGTTCCTCTTGCTGCTCCTTCTGCCACATTTTCAAGCGGTTGGCTCCTTGAAACCACTCCTGGCAGCAAACCTCAGCACAAATGTGACAGCCTCAGCGAGGCCTTCCCTGACCACCCAAATAAAGTAGCAGCACCCCCAATCCCCTGGAGAAGTTCCTCTCCATGACATCCCCGTCTGATTGTTTTCACAGCACTTATTTCCTTCTAAATGATCTGTCCATGTGCTTGTTTATTTTGCTGTTGCTGCCACGAGAACATAAGCTGTGTGAGAGCAAGGCCCTTATGTACCCCTCCACCATCTCATCCCTGGGCCAGAACTGGGCCTGACACATACTAAGTGGTCAGCAAATGCTGAATGAATGAAACTGAGGCAGTAGGGGCGAGAGCACTGAACTTGGAGTTGGAAGACATGGATGCCAACATGGGCCACTTACTAGCAGCATGGCACCTCTTACCTCGGGTCCCTGGCCTGTAAAATGGGACTCTCAATATGCACCTTTCCTTCCTAGCAGGGTTACTGACAGACCAAATGAGTCAAGGCACATTTAAGCATTTTTGTAAACCATTAGGCACCATAAAGAGAGCACTGTATTATTAACCAGCACAAGAGAAGCTCTTTCTCAAGGACTCATAAATCAGGGGATGAAAGGGCTTAGAGAGGAAGCCCAGGCTTCTAGCCTAGGCACCCAATAGAAGCCTAGGGACACAAAAGAAGACATGCGAATCCGAGGCTTTACTCTGAGGAGGGGCAAGCACAAGCTATAAATTCCTTTAAGGAAGTCAAATTCACTTCAAATGCTAGTAATATGCAAATTAAGCTCTGAGCTCCTTGAAGAATATGGAGCTGGGGCTGATCTCCACATGCTCCACTGTGCTTGGCATAAAGGGGGTCAGTAAACATTTACTGAACTGGGAGTTGGGCGACCAACCCAGCATCCTACCACAAGCTTTCATCTTTCTTTGCAACTCACTCCCCTAAGACTGACATCTGCATAACACCATGACAGTTACTGTTTCATGCATGCAGTGGCCCTGCGAGGTTGACAGACCTGGTATCACCAGCACATACTTTATTCATTCACCAACCATAAACAGAATGTAAGGTATAATACAGGTGCTATGTGAAACCCCAATAACACTAGCTCATGTTTACCAAACACGCCAGGCACTTTACATGTATTAGGCTCAAATGAATCCTTACAAAACAGCCATACATGGTGGATACTATTATTGTCCCCCTTTTACAGATGACAAAACTGTAGCACAAACAGGTAAAGTAAACTGCTCAGTGGCACGCAGCTTGGAAGTGGCAGAGCCAAGAATTGAACCCAGGCAGACTGATTTCATGCCTGAGGCCACTAGCATACAATCGGAATTGCACAATAGCACCGAAAGGGCCTACTAGCCTACTCTCCGCAGTTTAAAGAGGAGGGGGCTGGGAGACAGAGAAGCCCCTTTTGAACATTCCAGCTCTTTTTTGAGGTCCACACTTTGGACAGTATCTATTTAAAGGAAGCTTTATGTAAGATCTTGTTTCTTTGCCAGTGGAAGAAAAGCCTCCAGCCATAATGAGAAGTAACAAAAGAATACCCTGTGGCTTTGGAACAGTTACCACTGAGAAATCAGAGACATCAGGGGAGAAAATACAGGATTTACCTGGAATCATGTCCAGCTCCATCACTTAATAGGCATAAGATTCTTAGGCAAGTCATTCACTTTTCTTAGCCTCAGTTGCCTCATCTTCGAAATGGGGATGACAGCACCACCTACCTGGCAAAGTCTATGTGAAGAATAAATGAGATAATATACCTGAAAAGTGCTTCTTAATCATACACAGTCGACCCTCGGTATTTGTGGGGGATTGGTTCCAGGAGCCCTATGGATACCAAAACCCATGGATTCTCAAGCCACTTAGATATAAAGGTGAAGTACATCTCTTCATTGAAAAAAATCCGTGTATAAGTGGACCCAGGCAGTTCAAACCCGTGTTGTTCAAGGGCCAACCACACTTGTAAATAGCTGTTACTGTTTAAGCACTTCTCAGAAGACACAAAGATACTCTTTTTCTTCTGGAAGGGTCAAAAAGTAGAAAAGAAAACCATAACCTCAACCATCTACAAGGACTTGACCTCGGGGTTTCCCCTACTAGGGCCACTTGCAGAAGGCCACACCACCTCCCTCCCTTGCTCTGAGCAGAAGGGAGGTGTAAAACTGATGATGGGGAGAAGACAACAGAAGGAGGAACACCCATATGAGCTGGTGCACTATACATCCAAAACCTACCTATCTCAAAGTCATCTCTTCCAGGAAGCCTTCCCCAAACCACCCCACATGCCTCATAATAGCTTGTTGAGAACTTATTATGTGCCAATCTACTTGACATATCCGACTTACTAGATTCCCACAATGATTTGTTAACCATTTTACAGATAAAGAAAAGAAGGCTCAGAGAGATTCACTTGCCCAAGGCCATACAGTTACTTAATGAAGATGCAGGGTCTCAAATCCAGACACTCAGACTTCAAGGTAGACTCTTGGCCCCCACGCTAGTGTGGAACTCTCCTCATTTAGGGCACTTTCAACACACACATCTCATCATCTTAACCACTCTGAGCAGCAAATGTTAGGACCCCAATGAGCAAACAGGTCTACTGAGGCCAATAGGGGAAGGGACTTGCCCAAGGTCACACAGCGAGCAAGGGGCAGCGCCAAGGTTCGGACCCCAGGCTTTCGCTTCCCCGACTACTTCCCGAGCTGGGTCCCTGACCCCGACCCTCACGGCTGGGTCTAGGGGGTCGGGCCGCACCTTCGCCCGGGACAGGAGGTGAGAAGCCGCCCGGACGGCCGGTAGATGCCCGGGAGGCAGGGCAAAGGATGCTATCGCTCCCAGAGCAGCAAAGCCAGTCGGCGGTGCCGCCGCCGGCCTTCGGGAAGATCCCAGGCGGCGGGAGGATTGGCCCTGCCCGGCGGTCGCCCTAGCTCTTCCTTGACTCACCTGCACCCCGAGCAGAAAGCGGGCGGCGGCGGCAGCGGCGGCGGGGGCGGCGGCAAACCGTGGGCTCAGCCATTCCCAGCTGCCCCGGATGGGGAGATACGGCAGCCGCTCACTTCCTTAGCAACCCGGCTCGGCGACCCACTTCCTTAGCAACCAGTGTCAATTTCAATAACTTTATTGGGACACGAGCGATGGACATGGAGAGATTGGTGGGCGGGGCGGGGCGGGGCCGGGCCCTGTACTGGAGCTTAGTAGGAACCCAACACCTTTCGGTCCTTTCATCCATTTAAGGGGTGGGAGACGAGCGCGACATGGTCTGACTCCACCTGCTAGTATCTTGTGCCTCAGTTTACCCACCTCTGAAATGGAACGCACTGTCTTAGTCACAACATTTGATCTTTCTTAAAGGCTTTCACATCCATTGTCTGACATGTCAAACTTCTACTGAGGTAGTTTCCATTTAGGGTCTACCTGGTCACTCAAGCCAAAAAGTTAGGAATCATTCTTATCTCCTCTCCTTCACCACCCCCATCCAATCAGTCAACATGTCCCTTAGTGTACCTCTCACATATTTCTCCTGTCTATCAGCCTTTCTCCATCTTCAGTGCCACCACACCAGGCCAGGCGGAGTTCTCATCTCTAGCCTGCCTGCCATATCTAGTCTCTGCTACTCTTTTGTCCAGCCCTGACCTGCCAATCTATTTTCTACAAGATGGCCAAAGTGATCATTTTAAATCATAAAACAGTTCATGTCACATTCTGCTTAACACCATTTAATGGACTCCCGATGCTTTTAAAATCAAATCCAAAGCCCTTTCTACGTTCAACAAAATCGATAAAGCTCTGTTCCAGCCACACTGGCCTGGAAGGACAGGTTTCATACCTCCTTCCCACCAGGAACTTATAGCTGCTGATACTCACTATGCGGAAGCTCCTGAGAGCAGGCTCCCTTTATTCACTGTTATATCTGCCTAAAACCATGCTTGATCCATAGTAGGTACCTGGGATGCTCTTCCCCACCCCACACCCTACTTTTGCCAGTATGGATGATACTGCTAATTACTCCCCCTACATTTTTTCCTGGTTCCTGAACACACAACTAGACTACATTTCCCAGCCTTCTCTGTAGTTCAGACCAATTGAATATGATGTATAATATTCTCAGGACTGGCCCATGAAAACCTCCCATACAATTGTTCATACTTTCTCTGTTTTAACATGAAGTTCTTAACACATTATTTTTTAGTTTTTGTGGGGGGGGGGATTAGGTTTATTTATTTAATTATTTTTTTAATGGAGTTACTAGGGATTGAACTGGGACCTCATGCATGCTAAGCCTGCACTCTACCACTGCGCTATACCCTCCCCGCTAACATGAAGGTCTTTCAAGGACTTTAAAGTTCCTAGGAGATGGCTGAGGTGCAAAATGGAAGGAATCTGGATCAATGAGACATCTCTTAGAGGGCAGCTGTCCAAACTGGACAAGAAAATAAACTTTTATTGGATTCTGCTATTGAGAAGAGGAGGCTTTTTGTTACAGCAGTTAGCTCGCAATAACTTACCTAACTCTGAATCATCCTTTGCGTCCTAACATATTTCCCTTCACCCATTAACCCATCCTACTTTCCTACACAGCATTATTCAATATAGTTAAGTCCATGAATCATGTTTACCCTATAATGACTACAAATATTGTTTTCTACTGAACCAAATTATGTGTGTTTATGCTTCTGTTTTGCTGTATTTATATTTTATTTTTTCCACAGCTTCTGGTATTTTTTAAGGACAATAATTTCCTCGTTTCTTTCTTTCTTTCTTTTTTCATTTTCACTAGTTTTCTTTGTAGCTATTGTTAATTTTTTTTTCTTTATGGTCAATAAACCTTTCTGTCTTGAACTTTTTTGAGAAGTTGTATTTCACGGACTGAGCTAATTTTCTCATTGTTTTTCTCTTATTTTTCCTCTTTTCAGCTTTTTTGTTCTACTCTCTGGGAGATTTCTTCAACTTTAGCATCCATTTCTTCTGTGAAGGATTCTGGGCTGACCTTTCAGTCATCGGTATACCCCTCTGTAGATGTTAGGTTGTAACTTCTTCCTCCTGTTAAGTCAGTTACTACTCCCCCTTCTGTCTCTGTCTGCCAAAAGTTTGCCAAAAGCAGTGTCTGGACTGCTTGTGTCTTCCTCCTGTTCTACTTTCACTGTGGGCTGATACTTTTTTTATTCCTCACTGTCTTATTAGCAGGATTTGAGAGGTAGGGGAAATAAACACATGTTATCAATCCACTATGTTTATTGTAACTGACTGTACTTCAATGAAAAAAGAATTTTAATCCATCATGTTTAAAATAACAATGACTTTATTGTTTTATAATTAAAAATAAAAAGATAGATTTAAAGGGGTATGAACAGGTAGTTCAGAGAAAGGGTACAGAAAACATGGCTTTTAGACATGAAAAGATGCTCTGCCCACTCATATTAAAGGAAATGAAAATTAAAATAATCTTGAGAATTTTTTCTCTTATCAGGAAGAGAAAAACTTTGATAAGGCCCTGTTGATGAGGCTCTGGTCTTGATTCTCTCTTTAGTAAGATGTATAAAACTGTATAGCAAAATAGGATTAGTAGTAGCAGTAGTAATACTAAAGTGTAGGGTGACTAACTCATCTTTGTTTACACAAAACTTTCCTTGTTTTAGCACCAAAAGTCACATCTTCCAAGAAAACCTCCGGCTAGGCAAACTGGGATGGTTGGTCATCCTAGCATATGGGATAATATTCTGATATATTACCAGTATGGGGGAGGAGGGTATAGCTCATTGGTAGAGTGTATGCTTAACATGCATGAATTGCTGGGTTCAATTCCCAGTACCTCTATTAAATAAATAAACCTAATTACCTACCCCCATAAAAAAACATTAAAAACAAATCTAGATACTAGTATATTTCCATTTCCTTTTCACACTGTGACCCCTTTTCCACCCAACTTTGACTTTGAGACATACATTGCTCAAGAAAGAGCTATTTCAGCAAAAAAAAATAGGGAAAGGACTTTCTGAGTTCCAAAACCCTGGAGAGGGGACTCAGGGTATAGAAAAAGCCTTGACAAGTCAGAGCGGGGTTTCCAACCTCCCAATTCTGGAGATTTGCTGAGTTTGAGGGAGAGGAAATGGTGAGACTGCAACAGGGGGAAAGAGGTCAGTGGGGCTGGGACAAGGGGTCCCGATATGGCGAGATCACGTGGACCACAGCAGAGACCCCTGCTCCCCACCCAGCATCCCCCAGAGCAAACTCCAGCCTAGAAATGATCTGGTCTAATTCCAGTGAGCACCATTGTGTAAGCGATACTAACCAGCTATCATCTGACTGATGATAGTAGAAACAGAATTTATTAAAAGGGTAATGGGAAGTTCAAGAATCATCAGGAAGTTTCTAGAAATGGCCAGGAATGAGGGAGACCCAGTCACGTGAGACTAGGTACTACTGAGCCAGTCTAATGAGGACACTGGATGCCCAGCTTTCACCACAGACATCTGGCCATGGGCACTGTCTCAACACTATTCTCACCTACCCTCCCCAAGAGGACTCTCCGCAGTCCCAGCTTCTTTGTAACCCAAACTCTGGTCAAGTCTTGATCACATGCCCATTTCATACCCGCAATGGAAGCTATAAAGGCAAACATCTGACTTATTGGCTTCTGTGGTGGGAGAAGACTCTGCCTTCATTTACACAATGAGAATTCCTTGACATAAGAAAGGAGTTCTGTTCTCAGGCAGGGGAAAACAAATATCCCATTATAACCAGACTTTCCTTTGCCAAGGAGCTCCATCAGTCCTCCTCCTCATTGTCACCCAGTGAGGACACCTCTCCCCAGCAGCCAGCAGGTCACCCAGTGACCACCACCCAGCTGGAACAAAGCCCACTGTATCATGAAATTTTGCTCAGTCCCCATATGACTTGTCCTGTGAAGACATCCCATTTTAATGGCTAGGGGCACCACAAATCCCCCATGACAGAGGAGGGCACTGGGTACCTTGGAGTTTGGGGCAGGAAGGGAGTGAGGGAAGGAATCTGCTGGCACCTGTCATGGGTGGGACTGAGTGGAGCCAGCTTGCAGTCTCCTTCTAAACCAGGAGAAAGATAAAACACAGCCCAGAAACACATGGACAATTTTATTGTGATCTCATCCAGGGAAAATAATTCTGATGGACTCCCCACAGGGCTGACAAATGACAGATGGCTGTCTCCCCATGCCTCCTTTTTTCTCCAACATTCTAGAGCAGTGCTATCCAACAGATCTTTCCACAGTGATGGAAATGTTTCTTATCTGTGGTGTCCAATACAGTAGCCACTAGCCATTGAGATGTGGCTGGTACTACTGAAAAACTGAATTTTATTTATTCAACTTGAATTAACTTAAGTTTACATGGCCACGTGTGGCTAGTGGCTACCATAATGGACAGCACAGCTTTGGGCTGTGAAACATGACAAGCATGACTGTGGGGTCCCCATGGTCTTAGGTTTGAATCTCAGCTCCACCCCCTCACCAGATAGCTGAGTGACCCAGTGCAAGTCTCATTATCTCACTGGGTCTCAGTTTCCTCGTCTGCAAAATGGGGCTATTAATGCTACTGCTCAGGTTAATTGTGAGGATTAACTGAGACACAGGGTGGGGGGGGGCGGGAGGGGGGCGGACAGTGCCTGGCATTTAGTAGGTGCTCCATAAATGGTGAATCTCTTTCCCTCTTTTATTGGGTGAGAGTCATGGTGTCCTCCAGGAAAACAATAGTTGCAATGTAAGGAGTCCTACCGGTTAGAAGAGTTTGCTCTTCTTGGAAAATTAATACCAATTAGGGAAGAGGGTGGAAAAGTGGTTGTATAAAAAGACTGCAAAGGTAAGAGAAATAAGTCAGACAGAAAAAGATAACTATTGCATAATCTCCCCTATATGTGGATTCTAAAACAAACAACAAACCAAAATGAACAAATAAACAAGAAAACGAGCTCATAGATATAGAGAATAGATTGGTAGTTGCCTGAGGCAGGGGTGGGGGGGGCAGATGAAATGAGTGAAGGGGGTTAAAAGGTACAAATTTCCAGTTATAAAATGAATAAGTCACAGCAGTGTAACACATAACATGGTGACGATAGTTAATAGTTCTGCCTTGCAAATTTGAAAGTAGTTAGGAGAGTGGATCTTGAAAGTTTTCATCACAAGAAAAAAATTTTTTGTAACTAAATATGGTGACAGATGTTACTGGATCATTATTTTGCAGTATATACAAATGTAGAATCATTATATTGTATAACTGAAATTAAGATAATGTTACATTAAGTATACCTCAATGAGGAAAAAAAAAGACTGCAAAGGGAATGATTTATTAGAATGCAAGGAGGTGGCATCCCAGAGCCCCTTTCAGGAAAAAACAAGACACTGAGTGTGGACTGAGGACAAGCACCTGAGACATACTTGATGCTTCTTGCTTGGCTGAGTGCCCAGGTTCAGTACAGATGAGACTCTGGGATCTGAGAGTGGCTCTAAGGGCTGGGAATCAAGCTAATGCCTTCTAAATTCACATCTTGATGTTTTCGGATGAAAGCCAGACAGAAGTTGGCTGCTAATTGCTTCCTCCTCAGGCACTTAAGTGGCTGTATGACCTTGGGCAAGTGAGTTCACCTTTCTGGACTTCATTTCCCTAAATGCCCCCTGCAGGGTTGCTGTAAGAATTCACCCAGAGAATGGATGGGACACCGCTTTCTGACCTGTAAGAAACTATAAATGGTGGGGGCTGAAGAAACAACAAGGATGGTTAAAGTCTCAGAGCCAGAAGGAAGGCATAGAAGCCTGGTGACAGAATCAGGACCAGAATCAAAGTCTCAGGACTGGGTTTTGTTTTGTTTTTATTGAACTATGTTAGTTTCTGGTGTAGAGCATAGTGAGTCAGTTATACATTTATGTTCTTTTTCATAGTAAGTTATTACAAGCTGTTGAATGGGCTATACAGTACGACTGGGTTTTGTCTCACTTGTATCCTCTGTGCTTAGCACAATGGATGGCACAGAGCAGCACACACCACATGTATTTAAAACCATATATTGTCATTGCTCACTTTTCAAACTAGCAGGTTTGTAAAGCATAATACTCAGTGTTGGTAAGAAAGGAAAGAAGAGCACTTTCATCCTACTGCTGATGGGGTGGAATTGGCACAAATTGTAAGGAAAATTAACATGATGACTAAGAACCATTTGAGTCAGCCCACACCACTTCTAGGAATCCATTCCAAGAAAATAATGAGAGATACTAGCAAAGATTAAGATGCAAGCAGGTTTATCCCAGCTTCACTTACAATAGGGAACTATTATGTCCAACATCAGGGGAATCAATGGATAAACTAAAATGTGTCAGTAAGAATGAATATTATGTTGCCATTGAAAATGTTTTTTTGAAGAGCATCTAATGATATGTGGGAATGCTCATGAAAATACAATGAGAGGAAAAGTAGGATATCTATATCCATTAGGAAAACTTTTAATGCTCTATGGTGGTCACCAAAAAACAGTCTCTTAGGCAATCAACAGAATGAAAAAGGAAACCTACAGAAAATATTTGCAAATAATATATCTTAATGGCTTAATGTCCAGAATACATAAAGAACTTCTACAACTCAATAACAAAAAGCAAACAGCCCAATTAAAAATTGGGCAAAGGACCTGAATAGACATTTCTCCAAAGAAGATGTACAAATGACTGACAGGCACATGAAAGATGTTCAATGTCACTAATCATTAGAGAAATGCAAATCAAAACCACAAATTAGGGGGAAGGGTACAGCTCAACGGTAGAGTGTGTGCTTAGCATGCACGAGGTTCTAGGTTCAATCCCCAGTACCTTCATTAAAATAAATAAATAAAGCTAATTACCTCATTCCCCACCCTAATGTATTTTAAAAACCCAAATTAAAGAAAATAACAAGTATGGTAAAGATGTGGAGAAATGGAACCCTTATATACTGTTGGTGGGAAAATAAAATGCTCCATCCACTGTGGAAAATAGTACTGAGTTCCTCAAAAAATTAAAAATAGAATTAACATGTGATCTAGTAATTTAACTCCTGGGTATTTACCCAAAAGAACTGAAAGCAGGGTCTCGAAGAAATATTTGTATACCTGTGTTCATAGCAGTATTCACAATAGCCAAAAGATGGAAGCAACCTAAATGTCCATGGATGGATGAATGAATAAACAAAATACGGTATAAACATACAATGGAAACACTTACTGAAACAATTGTAGGTGGGGCATTGCTTTAGGAGCAACAAGACACCTGAGGATGGTGAAGGCATGGCGTTTGCACAGAGCTAGGACTCTGGAAGCATGGGGCATCTTCGATAAACCAGTCCTGTATGAATTTGGATAAGCTGCTTTCCCTCTCTGAGCCTCAGTTTCTTCATCCACAAATTGGGGGTGACTCCTGCTGGATGACCTCAAAGAATTCCTGCGGGAGAGTTGATAATGAAATGCTGTAGTGAAATGCTTCATTACTTAATGGCCATACGGAAGAAGCACGGTGATTATTCTAAACGGCAACTGAAGATTCCATATGAGGACTGGGGAGTTGGGGTAAGAAGGGGTCACAGGTTTGGAGCCAGGCAGATCTAGGTTTGGATCTCAGCTCTGCCAGTGATGGCTGTGGGGCCTTTGGCAAGACACTTGATTGCTCACAGCCAGCGAGGATCAGGTACAAGAGCAGTGTAGTATCAAAGTTTGTGAACTTGAGAGGCAGTCAGACCTGGATTCGAGACCCAACTCTGGTATCTATGAGCTATGTGTGATCTTTTGGCTTTTCCCAAGGAGCATCAGAAGTAAAGAAATTCAAAGGCACATTTGTAACCAGTAGGAAAGTGGGATCAGGGGATGAAAAGGGAGGGAGCACATAGGCTGGAGAGGGATACAGATAATCCACAGGTACAAGGTGGTGTCCTAGGGTTAGGAGACCAGGGGAAAGGCCACAGGAGAGCTGAAGGACATTTATAGAGCATTTACAGCAAGTCAAGTACATCAATCCTTACAATCATCTTTTGTGAAGGTACTATTATCATCCCCACCTTACAGATGGAAAAACTGGCCAAGATTACATATTTGTCACTTGAACCCAGAGCACACACTCATTCCTCTGTCCACAGCCAGGTGGCCCCAGTTCATCCCTTCACTTCTCTCCAGGCTTCTGCAAATATTGGGCATGTCTCTAGGGCAGCAAGACTGAAATGTATCCTTATTTCCTCCTCCCCCATAGCTCCCAGACGAGTGGAGAGGAGACACAAACTAATAACTGATTTGAGATGAGGCCTAGAGAAACACGTTAAGCACATCATTGACTGACAAGCAGGAATGATCTTCGTTTATCCCTGTCCCTACATCTGCCACTCTGTCCAGCCCAGAACTCCCGATTCCCCAAGGGGAATAGCTTGGAGGCTCCTCCCATAAACATGGGACAACCTCACTGCCAGCTGTGTTTCCTATTTCTCTCTGGCCATATGGAGTCTCTCCGTGAGCTCACCAGCCTCTCTGACTTTGTTCCAGGAGTTCTTCCCACCTGGAATGCCCTCTCCCTCGATCCTTCTCTCCACACCCATAAGACAGATCCCTGTCCAACTCCATCATCAGCCCCCGCCCCAAAGTAGCGCCCTGCAAACTTCCTCTCTCAACTGAGTTTTGTCTCAGCCTTGTACAAAGGAAAATGCTGTATGTTCTGGCACCAAAGAGGAAAATGTGAACTGTGTGGCTAACGATGAAAAACAAAGTCCCCTGAACTCAGAATGTACCAACCACTCTTATCAAAAGTTTCTTTCATAGGCAAAGCTGGGATCAGCGCATGGAAGCCCGAGAGAGGCCCTCATAACAGTCTATTTATGTATGGCTTATATTTAGCACTGTGTATTTATAAATATTTATTATTTCTTATAAAAGAATTTATAAGTAATAACCTGCATTTGTTCGGTGCTCCCCTATGCCAGGCACTGGGGTAAGTACCCTACAGCCTGTCTTTTCACATATCCATGTCTTTTTGAGGTGGGAACGATTATTCTCTCCATTTTACAGATGACAGCTGAGGCCTCAAGCCATTCCCCAGTGAATAAGTGGCAGAGCCAGAGTCAGCCTGTTCTGACCCAACCTCAGAGCCCGTGCCTTTGGGGTTTTCTGGGCCCACAAACTGGTGCGCTGTGGGCAGCCTCTGCCTTTAGCTGTCTATTTGGCTTACTCTATGTTTTCCAAAACAGAGAATTAATTGCCAACATTTAAAAACTAGGAGGTTTCTCATATCAACTGGGATTTTCAGCTTCTCTTGAAATATCCAAAGACTTGGCTATACTGGGTCTGGGTTCCCACATAATAATTAGCTGGGGAAAGTAGCAATTGCCCCCCTTAAACAGGATGTGTGCATTCCGTTTTGTCAGATGCTCACCGGTCCCTCGTGGACCTACCTCATTTATTTTCACTGCTAGCCTGACCATTGGAAGCATTTGAGTTTGTGACTCCTGGGTCCATGCTTTCTGATAGGTGCAATTTCCTTGCAATATAATGAGCTCCCCATCACTAGAGATGTGCAACCTGAGGCTAGCTGGCTGCTTGGTATGGGTGTTGGAAAGGGATTTCAAGAGCTAGTTGGGATCAGAAATTGATACAACATTGTAAACTGACTATACTTCAATTTAAAAAAAAAAGAGCTATTTGGGGAACGGAATCCGATAATGTACCTAACCCCTCCAGCCCTGCAATGTCAAATATTTACTTAAGACTTTTCAGTATATGCTGTTAAGAACTAACTTCCCCTCTGGTCTCAACTTACTGTTTCAATCTTTCTTTTCCCTTCATCTTGGTTTTTGATCTATTTATATATTTTTAATCATATGATTATGCTGTATGTATTCTGGTAAGCTTCCTCAAATCTTTTTTTGGAAAGGCACGGGGAACAAATAAATCCAGACATAAATATTTACATAAAGGGCTTGGTTCCAGATATCGAAAAGAAAAAAAAAAAAGAATTATACGTTGTAACTGCCAAGCTATCTCAGTTTCCCTGAGATGCTTGGGCTCAAGGAGATAAAGGACCTGGGAGTCTAGGAGTCTGGGCTACAGCAGCTGTTAGCACATGTCCAGTGGTCCCAACCTACTGTCTCAGGAAAGGGAGCCTTAATGTTTTATTCCCCATTATTTAAATAGATTTTTAAAATCATGTAACTAATTGTGGCAGTTTAAAAAAATGGCTTCATTAAACATCAAAGAACTTTCTCCTTTATTCTGTATCCTTGCCTTATAAAAGAGCAGTGCGTACTTGACAGAGGTGGAAAGAGACTGATAATAATAATAAAATGCCTCTGGAGGCTATAATGTGAGTCTCTGTTGAGAAAAATTTTTTGGCAATCAGCCCATCTCATGAACTCTCTTGTCATGCTCTTAAAATACCATGTTAAAATCCTAGCTTTCAAAAATTTATTGAGAAGATAATGGAAAAAGATAAGGTGTTGCTTTTCTGTCAAGTGTTCTTGGATTTGGAGAAATCGTGGAATTTTCACAAAGAGTCTGTATATCTATTGCTGCATAACACTCTTACTATAAACTATTGCCTTAAAACAAAAAACAAACAAAACAAACAAAAAAATGGCTTCAGATTTGTTAACTTTTCTCCCATAAAGAGGAGGAATCTATGTCCTCTTTCCTTGAACCTCAGTAGGCTTGTTGTTGATTTAACCAACAAGGGGGGGTAGAAGTGATGCTTTGCGACTTCCAAGATTGGGTCATAAAGAGACACGCATCTTTTCCTGGTTCTCCTGGAATATCCTCTCTCCAAATGCTTCCTCCTGGGACACTCCCTCCTGGAACACAGCTTCCATGCTGTGAAGAAGACCAAGCCATGGTGAGAGGCTATTTGTAGGTGTTCCAGTCAATGGCCTTACCTGAATCCAACATCCCAGTCATACAAGCCCAGGTACCACAAAGGCAGTCACCCCCAGCTATTTTAGTCCCCCACCTTAGGCCCCAGACATCATGGAAGAGAGACAGACCAATTCTGCTATGCCCTGCCCACACCCCCATCCCACAGAATCTGTGAGCAGAATAAAAGAATTGTTATTTTATGCCACTAAGTTTGGGGTGGTTTGCTACCCAGCAATAGAAAATTTGCATAGCAAGCCAATGATTCCACCCATAAAGCAAAATCCAGTGTAAAAAGATCCCTTTCACACGTTTCATTCCATGCCCAGCAGTAACACTGTTAACAAGTTCAAATGTATCCTTCCAGACCTTTTTCTACACATTTACATATGTGTGTATAATAGAAACATATACATCTAATCTTTTTTATTTAAATGGCCTTACACTAAAAGGTAACTTGCTTTTTTTCTATTAATAACATATCTCAGTGATCTCTTTAAATTTATAAAAGAAGTTGAATTGGCGGTCCCTTCACATGCTGTGGTAGGCAGTTTCCAAGATGGCCCTCAATGACCCCCACATATTCACATCCTTGTGAAGTTCCTTCCCACACTGAGCCAGCAATGGCTTGTGAGGTTAGGACAGGGTTAGAGCAGAATATGGCAGTCATTTGGTGTGCCACTTCTGATGGCACCGCAGCTTCTATCTTGGTCTCTTGCTTTCTCTCAGATCCCTTGTTCTGGGGAAAACAGCTGCTATACCAAGTGTAGCTCTATGGAAATGTCTAGATGGGGAACAGCTGAAGCCTCCTGCCAACAGCCAGGTGAGCGCACCATCTTGGAAGGAGACTCTCCAGCCCCAGTCAAGCCCTCAGATGTAACTTCATGAGGGACCCTGAGCCAGAACCACTCAGCTTAGCTGATTCCAGATTCCTGACTCTCAGAAACTGTGTGAGGTAATAAACATTTGTTGTTTTCAGCTGCTGAGTTTTAGGGTCATTTATTTGCACCAACAGATAACCTGTACGTGAAATTCAAATTCTTTAAAAATATAAAAAAGAATACAGCAAAATCTCTTGGTCACTTCTCCATTCTCTCCCACCACCTCCAACTAATTTACAGAAAGTCCTTGGGAAACGGAAGATTTATTATCTGGATAAAGAGGCAGATATCTTCTCAGCCCCTCTTAAAGAACATCTGACCCAAAAAGGCTGTAGCAGGATGGCATTCCCTTTCAGCAGCTGTAAAATCGTGCCCTTCTCTGCACAGGAACTGGGCCTTTTCTGCCTAGATGCCACCTTTCCCTGCCAAGGCCTCAGTCACCCACAAGCATCCCCACATCCTGTCTCACGTCTGGGGGCGGGGGGGTTCCCCTCCTTGCACACCAGTGGAAAACATTATCTGGCCTTTTTCTTCAACCCATTGAAATCAGAAATCAACCACTACACCTCCCAACATGTAGTCCCAGCCTAGTCCCTTCTCTCTGAGGGCACTCACCCTTCATCCTGCCCCAGCCTGTACCGTCACCCCAGACTTCCCCATCTGCTCTTATACCCCCAAGATATCACTCATACTGATCTCTACCCTGAATGCTCTGCCCTCAACCCACCCCTCTGAAAATAGCCACTTCTATCTTTAAGACTCAAGGCAGAAGCCATCTCTGTGAAGCTTTCTCAGACATCCTCATATGCGTCTTTGCTTCCAGCCTGGCCCCCGTCAGTCCACTGTCCACTCAACAGCCAGGTGGACTGATAAAAAACCTGAGGTAGTGCTTCCAGTTCTGCCAAGCTGGAGTAAGCAGTCTCCACCCTGCCTCTGCTGCTGAATTCAGCTGCAAACCCTGAACAGATGGCATCGAGCAGCTGGCTGAGAGCTCTGAAACGTCAATGGTAGCACACCAGCAATCAAAGTGCTACCAACATGGCAGTGAGTTCACATTTCTTTTCTTCCTCTGGTATTCCCTGGGCTGTCTCAATGCAGCCCCAAACCTAGACGTGGACATCAGCATGACTAGGGCGTGTCAGGGGAAACCCTCCAGTTCTGGCTCCAGAAACGGGAAAGAGCTCTCCTAACACGCAGACTAGTGGAGATTCCTACTTCCTTTCTTTTCTCTGTTTTTTCATGTCCTAGTCCCCAGGCCATCCATGATGGCGGAGGTGGTGGCAGGTGCCTACAGGTGCTTGAGGCTATAAGGAGGGGGACCCTCTCTAACTGGAGGAGCTGTGGTTCTGAGATGTCAGGATGAACCCCTACTGATTTGCCCCACACTTGGGTGCAGTTATGAGAAACGAGCCTCAGAGTTGGATATATAAAGCCCCAGCGAGTCCAGGGAAAGAGCAGTGAGGGAGAAGTTTGGGAAAGCGACCCTATAAAGTGATTTATGGACTTCAGGCTCACCCGTTAGCTGCATATTAGTGAATCTAACCTAAATAGCTTACTATAGACTTTGAGAACTGAATCATGAGCTAGGCCACCGCCTGAGTTCCGGACTGGCCTGTGAGTGACATGCACACAGAGCAGATGCACACGGCATCTCAGAGAGTTTGAAAACCAGATTGACATTGACAAAACCCACAGAGGGCAGTGGAGCTGAATGCACTTTGCCAATTGCCTATTTTGCTAAGACAGAAATATCAATATTCTTCATGGGATTTAAGTGAAACCCGGAGCTCATAATATAATATTCAAAATGTCCAGGACAAATTACTCACCACACAAAGAAGCAAAAAAATCTCAACTTGCATGGGAAAAGACAATGAAAAGATGCCAACACCAAGATGATGGAATGATCTGAAAAATCTTAAAGCGACTGATACAAAAATACTCCAAGGAGAGAATGAGGAGTTAGTATTTAATGGGTTTTAGTTTGGAAAGAAGGGAAAGTTCTGGAGATGGACAAGTGGTAATGGTTGCACAACAATGTGAATATACTTAATGCCCTTGAATTATATACTTAAACTTGATTAAAATGGTAAATTTTATGTTATGTATGTTTTACTGCAATTAAAAAAAATACTCCAAGTAGTAAGGATAAAGACTGAGCTTTTGTTATCTTTTTCATAATAGAATATATCAAATGGAAATTTTTGAACTGAAAAATGTAATAACTGAGTAGAAAAACTCCATGGATGTGCTAACAGCAGAATGGAGATGCCATAGGAAAAAAATCTGTGAACTTGAAGAGTGATCAATAGAAATTACCCAATCTGAACAACAGGAAAAAAAAAACAAAACAGGATCAATGGGATCTGTGGTACAATTCAAAAAGGTCATCAGAGTCATAGAAGGATGGGAGAAAAATTATAGTGCATAAATGTCCATAGCAGCTCTATTCATTACCCACCCCCTCAACTGTAAAAAAAACCCCTCAATGAATAAATCAATAAAGAAACTGTGGTACATCCATATAAAGCAATGCTGCTCACCAATACATAGGAATGAGTTATTGATACTTGCAACAACCTAGATAAGCCTCAATGGCATTATTCTGAGTGAAAAAAGCCAGTTTCAGAGATTGACATACGTATGATTCCATTTATATGACATTCTCAAAGATAAAACTAGAGTGATAGATCAGCGGTTACGAGAGGTTAAGGGTGGGGAGAGTGTGTCACTACAAAGGGAAACAGGAGGGTTTTTTGAAAGGTGATGGAACTGTTCTGTATCCTGTTTGTGGTGGTGGTTACGCAAATCTACACATGTTAAAATTCATAGAACTATACACCCCAAAAAAGTACATTTTACTGTATGTTAATTAAAATAAAATAAAACAAAACTTGTGGTAGTCAGCCTCAAGCTGGCCCACAGTGATCCTCACCTCCTTGTACTTATGCCTTTCTGTAGTCCCTTCTCACACTGAATAGGGTTGGCCTGTGTGACCACGAAAAATGGTAGAAGTGATGCTGTATGACTTCTGAAGCTAGGTCATGAAAGACACTCTATATAATATCCTCACACTTGATACATTTTTTGGTTCCTCATTCGTTTCTCCCCTACTAGAAAGCAAACTCCATGGGAGGAGGGACTCAAGTCACAGTGGTTCAGTGGTTTAATTTGTATTCCCATTTTACAGTTGAGAACACTGAGTCCCAGTGATTACACACTAGATTAATGTTAAAGGTGTGCTGTGCACCCAAGACTTGGGACTCCAAACCTAGTGGCTTTTCTAGAGGGTTACCCACTCCAAAGACCTCATTTTCTAGTCAAAGAAGAAACAAGAATTCAAAGAGGGCCAGGGTCTTTCCTGCCACAAAGAGGCAGTTCTTTGGACCCTCCCCTTGTACACCACTGGCTTGCTCCTCAGAAGCCTGATCCTCCAGAGGTAAGAGGGGCTCTCTCCTGCCAACTGGCAGCTCCATGCCAACTGCTGGTTCACAGTTGAAGAAACTCAGCCTCAGAAAGATGATTTTGCAATTTTGTGAAATAATAACACTATTAACATCAAGCGTCTATGATATGCCAAGTACTATGGCAATATTAGTCCCTTAAATTCTCACAATGGCCCTATGAGGTAGGATGAAGTTGTATCACATTTGGGTTTAACAAATTAGGGAAGAAAGAGAATTAATTTTGTCTTTATACTTTAGGACCTGACTTTAAAGTAAGATGAGACTCAACTGAAGACATTATTTCCATTTGACAGATGCAAAAGCTGAGGTTCAGACAGACTAATAACTTGACTGAGACATACATTAGTGGTTGAGTTGGGATTGGAACCCAAACCTCCTCGACTGTGTAGATCCAGCATACTACAGCACCAGAAAAGAAATCAGAGTATCTAGACCCAAGGTAAGTTGCTTCTCCCAGAGCTACATGAAAAACCAATGAAACCAGACAGTGCAGGAAACAGGCATTATGCCAGGGAGGATGAACTGGCATAACTTCTTTGGAGGGCAATGTGGCCGTGCCAATCAAAATTACAAATGCACATACCCTTTTGTCCCACCAATGCCACTACCAGAAACCTATCCTACTGATGTATTTGCACACGTGGGAAGTGGGACCCGTTCCATGTTCTTAATTGCAGCTTTGTTCATGGTGGCCAAAAACATCAAACTTAAATGTCTCACAAATGTTAAATGCATTATAGTCTGTTCATATTATTGAATATTATGAGGAGGGTAAAAAGAGTGATAAAGATCTGCACATCTGATCTGAAAAAAGCTCTAAGGTCAAAGCAAGAGCCATGCAGTATGGCTTTGTGTGTGTGTGTGTGTTTTAAGGATATATGCATGGATGTATGTATGCCTATAGATGGCATGAAAATTTTCTGGAAATCCTGCAATAAAGTGTTAGCAGTGTTTGCCTCTGGGGAGAGTTCTGGGCTAGGAGGAGGCACTAATTTTTCACTCTACAGGTATATTCCTTTGTACTTAAAATTTTTTTTACCTTATACATGAATTTGTTTTCAATAAAATCTTTGCATAATTTACCCAGCCAGAACCCCTCTTTTGGTACTGCTCTCAAGGGGCACCACGACGCCCCCCTCACTCATACAAAGATGGCTCAAGTGACCCCTTAGTGAGTCGTGAAAGACCCCCTCCTCCCACCCTCACCCTGTTTGCTGGCCTTTGACCTGGAGATGCCCTGATTTAGATCTGACCGAACACCCACCTCGGTTTAAAAGCCCCCTCTGGTTCCCCAAGGGAAAGGGCAAGACCTCTTAGTTGGCATTCCAGGCCCTTGACACACTGCTCAAACCTTCCCATGCTGCCTCATCTTCAGTCCCCACCTCTGAGATACACACACAGCACTGCTCACTGCTCCCCACAAGCTCAGCTCTCTTCTGGTCTTCACCATACAGTCTCTCCCCTCAGTCATTTTAAACCCACAGTCATATTAACGACCGTAACACCCAGTTCAGATTGTGTCACTTCTCTTACAACATAGGCTTCACTGGCTCCCCGCTGCTCCTAGGAATACAAACTACGCTGGTATTCAAGGCACCCTCTCCCGCCATGTTTTGACCCCAATGATCTTTCCAAAATCTTCCCCTAATTCAGCCAAACTAGACAAATTATGGTCCCTAACTTGTACTTTTGCTCATGCAGTTTCCCTCACGCAGAATTCCTTTCCTTTCCCCCGTCGGCACTTGTTGAAATCATATCCATCATGCAACTCAACTCCAACATCCTTCATGAATCTTCCGTGATGCCAGAAGTCATCTCACCTTCCCAGACCACTTTCTCTGCATTTTCATTCATTCAACCCATATACAACGGGCACTCTTATAAGCCAAGCCCTGGGTTAGGTGCTGGTACAGGGAGATACATTAGGCAGTCCTTGTTCTGGGGGAGGCTCTGGTCTATTTGGGGAAACTGAGGAGCAAATGTCCTCCAAGCGCCGTGAGAGGCAGCGCAGCACGGGGGTTAAGGGCGCTGACACTTGTCCCATACTTTCAGGGTTAGAGTCCCCGCTCTGTCACAAGCTGTGTGACCTTGGGCTGGTTGCTTCACCTTGGAGTTAGCTTAGAACACAGCCTGGCACATGGTCATAAACACATGTTGGTTGTTATTACAATTTCAAGGTTCTGTGGGAGCTCAGAAGAGGAAAATCTCTCAGAATAAGATCTTGAAACATTAATGAGTATGACATAAGCGGAGAAAAAGCCTTGACGATAGCGGGGAGATGCAAACAATGAGTGGAGGATGAACGGACAGCCGAATTTCTCTCTTCAGTAATTTCAATACTTGCCCCTCCCCACTGACAGCTCCTGGGGTCTTATTCTGAGGGTCTTTAGGGTCTGGCATAAAGATAAAGCTGAGTGAGGGTCTCCTAAACTTCATCCTCGTAATTCACACATCATTTACTTAGTATTTTTCTCTACATCAAATCACTTTTTGTAACCCAAATAAATTACTTAAAAGGAAACTTTAATCACATCTATAATTGAAAACACACAAAATATCCAAAAAAATATATATATTGAAAGCAAAACAGTGTTACTAAATTCTAGAGAGCTAATGTCCTCTGTCTGCTCTCTCTGTTACCAGGACAGATTAGCAGGTGGTAGAGGAGCTAATGACCTGCTGGCATGGAACTGAGACTTTCTTTTTGGCATTGTTAGCAGGACTGAGAAAACACTGAGAAGACAATTCTCTCCTTCTGCCAGTGCCCGCACCTCCTTAACCACCACGTACACTGTTAGAGAAGGAGACGTCCCCCACGCTGCAGAGAATGAACGTGTCGCCAGTGTTTTTTTTTTTTTTTTTTTAGAGGCAGATCTTCAGAGAGGAATGGATTGTCCTCCCAGACTTCTCTCTGCCCCTGGGTGGGTACTGGGGTCCCCACTTCTGCTGAGCCACTGCCAGTGGGGAAGGAGGTGGTTTCTGGGAAATGCCTTTTGTTCCTTCCCTTCCCGCTGTTTACCTGGATGGGCTTGGCGTCCTGGGCTGGTGAACCATATAAAGGATTAGCTGTAAAAACAAACCAAACCTGCTTGCCCTTAAATAATGTTATTTCAAGGGAAAGGTCCCAAGCCTGAAATAAACCAGGTTTCAAGGAAGAACTTGAATTAATTCTGACAACATAATCCAGAGAGCAGGATTTGCCTTCAGGCTATGTTTTTTTTTTTTTGTTTTGTTTTTTCTGTCAACCTCACTAAGGATAGAGAGAAAATTGAGGGAAAGGATCTTTATTTGGGGGCCAGGGAAAGGTTATTATTTTCCTAAGCTTTTTTGAAGTGAACAGAACAGGGAAATGAGAGCCCAACTCTTTCTTCCTCCTCCACCCCATCTCTCCTTCCTTGCCCCCTTCCCCTCCACTCCCTTTCATACTCTGGAGGGTCTATGATGTATCAGGACAGCGTTTCCCAGCTTTGGTTCCTTTAAACATGAGTTCCTCCATTTCTGCCTAATCCACAACCCACTTCTATTGGTAGTTCCTTAATTTTTAAAAATCATAACTCCCCTGGGGCTTATGTAAATTTGGCCCCATCCTAAAACAATGAAATCCATTATATTGAGGGTTCAGCCAGCTAGTTGTATATTTCCTCCAATGCATAAAAAGAGAAATAAGTCAACGTTACAACACAAACTGAGCACTACTGGGTACCTCCTATAGCCATGCCGCTGAATGCCGCTGACCACGCTTGGTGGAGAGAAAACTGAGGAAAGAGATCTTTACTTTGGGGCTAGGGGTAGGGGTGCTCAGAGAAGGTCCTCCATAAATGCTTGCTGGCTGACCGCATGGCACCATCACCATGGCCTTCCTATCAGTGGTGCACAAACATTGACTCTTGGACAGCTTAAGATTCCTGGGCTGCATCTGTCGATTCTGCACCAGCAGGTCTGAGGCAGGGCCTGAGAGCCTGCATTTCTAACAAGCTGGCCCAGGTGATGTTAATGCTGCCGGTCTGAGGACCATAATTTAAGTAGGTCTTGGGCTACTGGGCATCAAAACCACTTGTAGGTACTTCTTAAGATGCAGATTCCTGGGCACCACAGATATTGTGATTCCTCAGGCCTGGATGCCACCAGAATCTGCCATGTCAACCAGCACACCAAGGAACCTTCGGAGAACACCATTAGCATCTGGAACTCAGACGTGCGGTAGAAAAGAGAGGGACCCGGACAACTCCTCCTCCTTGTTGGTTGGGCCATGAGCCTCAAAGCATCCTGGACTTTCCTCTTCCCTCCTGCCTCAGTTCAGTGTGTCAGCAAACCCTGTTGGTGCTTTCTTCAAAACATATTCAGATCTTCTTAAGTCTCTAGCACATGGACTTAGGGGCAGGATGGTAAGTGAAACAAGACTGAGGAAATGCTGAGGACTGTGGAAACTGGGAGTTTATTTTATTTTTTGTGGGGGGTAGTTTATTATGTATATTTGACTTTTTTTCCAAAAAGAAGCTTTATTTTTAAGTCTTTGATCTAACAAATCCACTTCTGGGAATTTATCTTACTAAGAAATTAAGATGCAGAAAAAAACTTACAAATAAAAATATTTCCCAAATGATAACACTGAAAAATTGGGAACACACTAAGTTCTCATGATAGGACAATAAGCTATGTGACACCCCTCAATGGAATTTTATGTCATTAAAAACATTTATTCAGGCCATGTGCCAACATGGAAAATACACACTATTAAGCGAAAAATCGGACATTAAATTGTATATATTGCATGATTAAGACTATGCAAAGACTTTTACCTCTAAAAAAGACTGAAATTTAAAAGTAATTGCATGTATCCAGTCTGAGGCTTCCCACCACCTTCAATGCAATGACCTTTGTCTGAGCCCTATTGTCTTTCTCACCTGCACCCTGTGACAGCCCCACGGTGGTCTCCCTGCTTCTACCCTCTGCCCTCCCATCTCTTCTCCAAGTGGCAGCCAGAGAGGTCCTTCAAAAATGTGACTCAGACCCTGACCCTCCTCTGTTCAGACCCTACAAGGCTTCCCACCTCTCTCCAAAAAAGGCAAGTCTTGACCTGATACTGCCCTCCAGGCTGAATGACGAGTCCCCTCATCTGCTCTCATCTGCTCTGTTTCTGCCTTGTTTCTCCCACTCCAGCCACACTGGCCTCTGCAATTCTTCATTCACTCCAGCTTCAGGGCCTTTGCACTTGCCCCTCTGTTTCCTCCGTGGGAATGTGCTGTCTCCAGATGTCTCTGAATGAGCGTGCCCCTCCTTCCTCCACAGCAGTCTGACCTGAGCTCCTCATCTAAACCCGCACTGCTCCCCCTCTGCACCCCACCGCCGTGTCCTTTATTCTTCTTTCTAGCACTTATTTAACACCACCCACAGTGCATTTGTTTATTATGTCTTCTACTTACTAGGATGCAAATTCCTTGAGAACAAAGACTTTACGTCTGATTTTCTGCTGAATCCCCAGTAACTAGCACAGAGCCTGGCACACTGTAGGGTCAACAAACACCTGTTGAATGAAAGAATGCTGAACTAAGTAACCACCCAAGAGAACTGGAAGCTTCATGTGAGCTTTCTGTTTCTTGGGTAAACTCCCCCTCCCCGAAACCACTGGGCAGCAGCAGACCCACGGCAGGAGCCCCGCGAAAAGTAAGGTGACTGACCATTTCTCCATCCGAGGCCTCCTGGGCACACAGCACATCTTGTGAACTGGAGGCAGCAGAGTGTGCTGGCTACCAGCACTGGCTTTCGGAGGTCAAATCCCGGCTCACCACCACCATCGGTGCAGTCTCAAGAAGGCTATGAGAATTTTCTGAGCGTTAACTCTGCCTTGCGCAAAAAGAAGATAGTAACAGTTCCTGCTTCCCAGGGCTGGGGTGGGGGCTAAGGCTGAGAATGCCCACAAAGCCCTTAGCAGGCACAGTGCCTGGCACAGAGGAGGTGTGTGACAAGTGACAGTCCAATTAATCAACAGCTGCATATGTGCCTTTGTCTCTTTCAAGTTTACATTGTGCTCTTATACATGCTTTATCTGATTGGGGCCGTTCAACAACCCCTCAGTTTTATCATCATTTTACTGGTGAGGAAACTGTGTCAAAGAGGAATAAAGCGCTCGCCTACAGAACACATGGAATCTGACTACAACCCCAGCGCCCTCGCCTCCAGAAGCACAGGCTAGTATGACAGCCAATGAGCTGCATCTGGACAACTCATCAGAGCCCGACTCTACCACATGTGCTCAGGGTGAGGCAGAAAGTCAATTCAGCAAATGACATCAGCCAGACAGCCACACTTCCCCAGCTGCTCGACTGAGGCAGGGGCTCCTGCGTCTCTGAATGAGGCTGGTGAACAGTTCTGAACAGGTAATGCCACCTTTGGTGTTCAGGTCCTTTTTGCCCTGCAGCCTCTGACCCAGTCTGCCCTGACCAAAAAAAACCATTTCTTCCCAAAGGTAACCCAAGGGAGACATTGCCGCCTGGAGCTCTGGGCATGGCTCTCATCAATCTCCTCCACCTTCCTAGGATCAAAGGCCGAGGGAGGTCAAATGCCAGGAAGAGATCAGCAGGTGTTAGACATGAATTTGAGAGCCGTAAGGCCAAAGAAAAAGAAAAAGAAAAAAAAAACAAAAAAATCACAGGCTCTCAGGAGTCATGGATTTTTACAACTATAGCATCTCAGAGACAAAGAAACTTAACGACTGTAACATCTTAAGTCTCATGGGGTTGGCTGAGATTACACTAGATGGGATGGGCAAAAAAAAAAACCCTCGGGACCCAGTGGCTCCCGGGTACTGGGCATCTTCCATCTGGTTAGAGGCTTAGCGAACACTCCCTTGTGAGAATATGGTCTGAGGGCTCCAGCTGCAGGAGGAAGGCTGGGAGAACAGGCCTTGGATACTAACTTAATGGCAAAGTTCTACGGCCAGGCCCCTTGGGACATGAGATCAGAAGAGGAGACAGCAGCCTTCAGAAGGATCTCACCAGGGCAGCAAGCTCTGGCCCTGGTGATGTGTTATGAGACCCTGATGATGCCAGGTTTGTGGCAGGTCACCAACTACCAAGAGACTCTGAGAGCAATACTGTGACCGTCTGGCTTGATGGCATGTGCTCCTTGCCAGCAACGTGCTGTGTGAGCAGCACTTAGCCATCTGAGGAGGACTGACAGCACAGTGATCCATAACTTCTATCCACATAGTGTCCACTGTAGTGGAGCAGAGGGTTTGTGCCCCAAACCCCGGAAATGGCCTAGGAAGGAGGGGTTGACAATGGCTCTGGCCAGGCAGTGGGGATAAGCCTGTGAGCCACTTTGGAGGTCACCTGGAAAAGTGGTCAATACACCCATCCCACCCCTGGCCTTATCCATATTCTCTTAAGGTCACTTTAGGTACCTACGTTAATGAACTTCATGGAGTTTTTAAAATAAGGGAGAGTTCTAGGGTAGTCATGATCTTGCAGCAAAACTATAAAAATCTCTTTCTCTCTCTATATAAAAAAATCTCTCTGAAGAGAGTTCAGCATCCCAGGCTGGACAGAGCAGGAGCAGACCAAAAGACAGAGCTTGAACTGCTTTGCTGGTGTGAGAAATTCCCAGGAGAAGCAGCAGGAAGCACGTGAGGAAGGGAGATGGTCCAGCTACTAGAAGCTTGGAAGTCCTGTGCCCTGGGAGATGGACTGTCTTCCTCCTCCAGGAAGTTCATGGTGCTTTTCTCTGTTCTCTGATCCTTGGGGATCAATCCTGGGATCACCTCTGGTTGCCAGGCTAGGCTGGATGGAACAGCTCAGAGAGGTGATGTGCTCTGGCCTGGATCAGAACTCATCCCGCAGCTGAGGGGGCTTGTCCATGCCAAAGAAAGAGGACAGCTTCCCCTGGAGGTCCCGTTCCCGTTTCACGAAGGCAGTGAAGGAGGAGACACAGTTGCCAATAAAGTGGTCAGCTTGGCCGAGGATGTACAGGTCTATCTGGGCCACCTCAGGCTTCAGACTCACCACCTTTACCTGCAGGAGGAAGGGCAGGACGTTTTAGTCAGGGTGTAGGTCAAAGTGGCCAGCTCAGCCAAGGCCTGCAGCCACCCTCCACCTTCTTCCCCTGTGCTGAAGTCACAGACATAAAATAAATAGTATAGAGGATTAAGAGGGAGGGTTGGGGCATTTGAGAGAAGTGCTGAAAGCAGCTGCCTCAGCCTCTCAGCTCCAAACACACCACTCATTCCCACTCTGCATTTGCTTGTTGGTTCCCTCTGCTGGGAACGGCTTTTCCCATCCTGACCATACTCTCAAGGCTCAGCTCAAGGTCAAACTTTTTCATGAAGCCCTGGTCTGAGGGCTTCTCCCCTCAAACCATGATCTGACCAAAGAGCACCCCACCCACCCAGTTCTGCTGCCTGGATGCCTCAGAGACTAAAGTCCTGTCCAATCTACCCCAAGATATTCCCCAAAGGTGAACCCTTCTCTTGACAGATGACAACTCCCTGGCCAACCACCATAATCTCTTACTTCTTCACTGGCCCCCTCGCTGCCACTCCTCCTGGTCTGCTCACCACAGAGCAGCCAAAGGAAACTTTTTTAGATTCCTCCAGCCCCCTAGCCCTCTCTCCACCCCAAGCTGAACATCCTTAACTGGTGCTCTACTGCTCTTCAGATAAAGATGACAAAAGTGGCCCACAAGGCCTGTTCAGCTGCCTCTCCACCTCCTCTCATACCTGCCCCCTCCCCCCATCATACCTTGAGCTCCAGCCACTACATGCCAGGCTCCCTCCCTCCTCAGGACCTTTGCACGCACTCTTCCCTGTCTTTGGGGTGCTTGTCTCTTTGCCAAGTTAACTTCTACTTAACCCTTACTTTGCAGCTCAACTCTCGCCTCCTTGGGGAAGCCCTCCCCGCCCCCCAGTCTAGTCAGGCTCCTCCACTCTATGTTCTCATAGAACCACATTCCTTTACCTTGCAGGACACAACTCAGTTTGTAGCTTTCACTCCTTAATGATTCTCTGATCAATGTCTGTCTCCTGTACCTGACGGGGGCTGGGGCTGTCAGTTTGCTTCTCACTGCTGGCTGGGATCTGCCTTAATATATACCTGTTGACTGGACAAGTGAGTGAATGAGTACACCAGCCCCATGTCTGGCCGTCTCTTGTGGCATATCTTACAGCTATCTGCAAGTCTCTTTTCCTGAGTGTAGACTGTGAGCCCTGGAGGGCAGCACCACACCTTATTTATCAGTATCCTGGCATCAGCACTGGGCTAGCTACATGGAGGAGCAAGGCTCACTTAGTTCAGGAGGAAAGGTGGGTTGAGGAGTTGAGAAGGGCAGGAACAGGAAACAGAAAACAGCAAGAGGCTCGAAGTGTAACAAATATATCAACTCTAAAAACTCACAAAAAAAAAACTCCCTGGGACTCTCCAAATGCTTCAACTTGGTACAGAGGCAGGGGGTGTGGGCAGAGCTGGGGCTGAAAGTGCTTTGCTGTCACACAGAGATTTCTGATGTAACAAAAATCATCACCTTGCTATTTGGATGGTAGCAGAGAAATAATACCAGTTTAATCATGGCCAAAATCCCCTGAACAATTCCACCCACACCCTGAAACTTAACCATTCTGTGTCATGCCCACTAAAATTAGCTCTGAGATCTCTTGGGTAAATTCTCTTTCTTCCTGGGACTTTGGTTTCCTTAGCTATAAACACAGGGGTTGGGTTAGGGGTGCTCCAAGGTCTCTCAGCTCTGATACTCTTCTATAAAGTAGGGGTGGGAGGAACAGAAGATACTGACTCTGCACTTCCTCTACAAGCCGGGGCTTCCGGCCTGTGTCTGGGGTAAGAGAGAGGGAGAGCCCCCCGACATAAAGCCAAGGGCACTCACAGCTAGAAGGCAGATGTCTGCTTTTTAAGGTCTGCACAAGCAATTAGGGCTTTCACTCATTCAAAAAAGTCTTACTGAACGCTTACTATTATTTCGGTCATTTTATTGATACATACTTTTTACCTACTCTTCACTCATACAGTACCAAGCACATTTTACTATTTACTCACATACTGAACACCTACTATTCACCACTTCCTTGAGCACTGACTAAGCACAGATCTTTCCCTTTATTCATCGACCAGCTACTTCTACCACCAATGCCAGATAACTTTACTGAGCTCTTATTCTGTACCAGACCTGTTTTAATTTCTTTATATCTGCTCTTCACAATCATCCTATGAGATAGGTACTACTCTCAGTTCTATTTTGTTGATGAAGAAATAGCACAGAGAAGCAAAGTAACTTGTGCAAGGGTACACAGTGAGTAGAGTCCAAACCTTGGGTTCCAGAGATCATGCCCTTAATTCCTCTGCTGCACAGGATCCCTACCAAGAGCCCATCCTTATTCACCAAACATTCACCGAGTGTCTACCACGTGTTAGGTGCTGTCCCAGACACCAGTGATGGCAAGGTGGGGCAGAGGAGGTCAAAGCATCAGGCTAGACGCTGAGGAACAGAACAGTGACTCTGCCTCGGATCCTGCCTTCAAGGAGTCACAACTCTGGGAAGAAATAAGACATGTTGCTACACTAGTCTCACAGCCTGGAAAGCGTCTCAAGAGGAGACATGATAAAATGCTGTGACAGCACCCAGTAGGGATCCAGGAGTGGACGGAAATCTGTGGAGCACCTGCGGAGGTGTGTGAGTTGGGGTTTATAGAACTGGTTTGGAACTGGATGTTCGAGTCAAAGCCTGCTGGTGGGAGGACACGGATGAAGCTCAAGAAGGGAGCGGGATGACTACCCTGGCGCTTTCTTTGATTCCCTTCCTTTCCCGCTGCTCTCCCACCGGCCAGCGCATACCTTCCCTTTGAAGAGCTGTTGGATCTCAGGCACATAACTCTCAGAATCTGTGGCGATGTAGACCGACCGGGCATCCAGTGCAGTCACCCAGAGCTTCAGGGCCCGCATGATTTCCTTCAGGTCGGGGAGGCACATGGTCATGGTGAGTGGGGCGGCGGTGTGGCGGCTGTAGCCCACACACTGCGGCGAGGCCATGAAGTGGGCACCGGCCGTCCCATCCTTCAGCATGGCGCACGCGTTCTTCTGTGGGGCAGGCGGGGGACAACGTTAGAGCCCGCAGCGGCCCGCAACCCCACGAGCAAGGGCCGGTAAGTGGACAGTGGCAGGCAATACAGAAGGAGCACAACTATTTTTTTTTAAAGCATTAAAGGAAGAGGGAGACCTATCAAAACAACTAACAGTGGTTATTTCTGGGTAGTGGGATACTGGAATTCTACAAATTTTTTTTCTTGGTCTTACTGCATTATCTGGGACTTCCAGTAGAATTCTGAACTGTGGTGGTGATAATGGGCAGCCTTATCTGATTTCTGACTTCAGTGGGAACACCTCTGATAGCTCCCGTGAAGTACATGTTTGCCGTGGGTTTGAGACAGATAGCCGCTATCAAGCTAGGGTGGGTCCCTTGTATTCCTGGTTGGTTAAGAGTTGTTTTTCTCTTTTTTAAATCATAAATGAGTGTTGACTTTTTATCAAATACTTTCTTGGCCTCCGTTGAGATGATTATATGATTTTTCTTCTTTGGGTGTTAATATAGTGAATTTCATTGCATTCCTGGGATAAATTTTACTTGTTTGTGTTGTATGTTAATATGCTACTTAATTTTACTTGGTAATATTTTACTTTGGATTTGGGCATCTATGTTCATTAGTAAGAATGGGCAGTATCCCAACTTATCTGAGTTGACCTTACCTGAGTTTGGTATTAGCATTATGCTAGCTTTATTAAAAAAAAAAATCTTACATCTTTTTATGTTCTAGAAAACTATAGATGTTAACTATCTATTCCTTGAAGATTTGACTGAAACCACTCATAAAATACTCTGGGCCAGGATCCCTTTTTTCATGGAAAGGGGACAGAAAGGAAGTCTAGTGGTAAATATGTGATTACTTCCTCAAGTGACTTTGAATGAATTTTGACCTAATTTCTATATTTTTCAAGTCTTCAACAATGAGCATTTCTAAGACATATACATACATACATCTTCCTATGTAAATTAATAAGATTGTCTACATTACTCCTGTTATTTTCACATGGAGGATAATCTGATGAGGTCTCTGCACATTTAAGCAGCTGCCAAATTTGGAGGATGACATCTTCCTTTCTTGGGTGCCCCACCCATCCTCCAGAGCTTGTTTTTTTAAGGAGTCCTGGCTAAACACTGGGCTGTGGGTCTCTCTCTCTGGCTTGCTGCCTGACCCAGAGTCTAGCTTGATACCTCGGTTTATCCATCTGTAAAATGAGGATAAAAATGGCAACTGTTAAAATGAGAGCTGGCAAACAAGCACTCTGGAGCCATATTTCTGACATGTATCTGTGGTGGGATCGTGGGGCAGAGTCCCATGAACTTGGACGAGTGAGATCTCTGGCTAGCACTTGGTGCAGTGGGTTCAGTGTTCAACCCCCAGGCCTGGGCCCTGCTCAGGGATGTGTCCAACCCAGCCATGAGAGGAAAAGGGAAGTTACCCAGTCGGAGCCAATGCGCAGGTGAATGCCCACATAGGGCCTGATGAGGTGGGCATGGATCTGGGCCTCCCCTGTCCTCACCATCTCGTCTGACCAAACCATGTACTTCTGGAGCGGCCTATGCTCCTCCAGGACGGGGAACTGGGCTGGGGCCCCTGGCAGGGCAAGCACTGGATGTTCCTTTGGAGAAAATCTAGGCATGAGACAGAACGAGAAGTCAGACAGACAGCCTGGCCACCACCCCCACGGGAAAAAAGGATGGCGTAACACCACACCCGAGACCCTGTGGAGGGGCCCCTGTAACATGCAAGAAGCACTAGAGGTTGTGAAACCCCAACGAGCTGATAAGAAACCCCAGTGGCGGCAGCAGGCACAATGTGCAATAATGTCCCGCCACACGGAATTTACAACCCTCTTTGCTTGTTTAACAATTAAAAATTTACAGTAGAGCATTCCAACCTTTTGTATGTCATGCTGGCTTCCAATCCGCGGTGCGATAATTCACTCCAGGGTGGGGTGTCTAGACTGAGTCTTTGCCCTTTTACCTACGCGGTGGGATTGGGAAGTGCAGCTGCTTACAGCCGGCAACGGACAGGTCACATTCACAGGGAGTGTGTACACTCGGTGAGATCATTCACTCAACATTTAACACATATCTACCGATTGCCTACTATGTACTGGGGCCCAGGGGAGAACGAGACAGGCACTGTCCCTGCTCTCGTAGAGGAAAAGCACCAGACATCTGTAGATGCCCCTGTCATACCCTGCTGAAGGCTCTCCCTTTCCGTGTACACTATGCACCGTGTAACTATTTCACCTCTGTCTTTTCTGCTTGACTCAGGTTTCTAAAGACAGTATCTCAATGTGCCTAGAACAGTGTCTGGCACATGTACAAGCTCAGCAAAGATTTGTTGACTGAATGAGTGAGAAGCAAACCTGTGTTCTTTCGTTAGCGAAGCCAGCTAACAATATATGCCAGCAACATGAAACGCCCCACCGTTCCATAAACTCTTAAGGCACTTTCAAACTCCAAATCTCTGCAGTCTTGTCCCCTCTACCTGGTATGGCTTCCCTCTGCCAGCCAGAATCCTTTTTCTAAAATTATGAAATAGGCACAGCCACTCTGGAAAACAGTCTGGCAGTTTCTTGCAAAACTAGACATGCAATTAACATGTGACCCAGCAACTGTCCTTTTGGGCATTTATCCCAGAGAAATGGAAACCTACATTCACACATTACCAGTTCACGAATGTTCACAGCAGCTTTATTCGTAACAGTCAGAAACTGGGAATAACTCAGATGTTGTTCAACAAGTGACTGGTTAAACAAACCATAGTACACCCAAACCATGGAACATTATTGCAATAAAAAGGAACCAGCTATTGATACAGGGAACAACTCGGATGAATCTCAAGGGAATTACGCCGAGGGAAAAAAGCCAATCTCAAAAGGTCATGTACCGTATGATTCCATTTATATATTCATGAAATGACAAAGTAGAGAAAACAGAGATGGAGATGGGATTAGTGGTTGCCAGGGGCTAGGGGGTGTGTATGTATGTTGTGTGTGTTTAGGGAGGTGGGTGTGGTTATAAACTGGCCACAAAAGGATCCTTGTGATGTTAGAACTGTTTGATATCTTGACTGTGGTGGTAGATACAGGAACATATCCACATGATAAAATTGAATAGAACTAAATACACACACACATAGAAGTGAGTACAAGTAAAACTGGGGAAGTCTGAATGAGATGGGTGGATTGTACCAATGTCAACATCCTGGTTGTGATACTGTGCTATAGTTTTAAAAAATGTTACCATTGGGGGAAACTGGGTAAAGGGTACATGGGATCTCTCTGTATTATTTCTTATAAGTGCATGTGACTCTACAATTACCTCAATCAAAATGTCAATGAAAAATTATCAGATATTTCAAAGCATACAGGAAAATACAGAAAACGATTTAGCAATCCACATACCTGTGACCCAAATTAGCAAATATTAACATTTTGCTTTGTTTCAGATTAAAAAGAAATACATACCTAAATAAAAGCTCTATCCTATGATCTCTTTCCCTTTTCTTCCTCTCTCCAGAATATACTATGGTTTTAGGTATGATTACACTTTTACTATATATGAAAAGGTATTACTCTGTGTGCTCTTTACACAGTCAAATGGTAAAAGCTCGGACTGCAGAGCCAGATGACCTTGTTCTAATGCTGACTATGCCCCTTACTAACTTTGGCAGGTGACTTAACCATTCTGTGCCTCAGTTTCCTTATCTGTAAAATAGAGCTGATAATGGTCCTCATAGGGCTGTTTAAAAGATCAAATGGATTAATACAAGCAAAGCATTTAGAACAGTGCTTGGCACACAGGAAGCTCTCAGAAAACTCTGACTCTCACTATCACCATCATCCTGATCATCACCATCATATTGCATGGAGTCTGTTTCAATTTTTTAAAAATTCAACTTTATGTTTTAGAGACTTGGCCAGGTTGATGGTGTGGATCATGTGATTGTGTTAGCATCTCTTGAAGTTTTCCATTTGTACAAATAAACTGTAGTTTACCTATTGAGTCCCCTCCTGCTGGTCAGTGAGGCTGCTTCAATCTTTCAACCAAACAACAGTGCTGCAATGTACATCCGCTCTTTCTTCGCATTCAGCCAAACACCTCACTCTGCAGACAACTCCTCCCAAACCTCCAAGACCAGTCACCACTCCCAAGCCTCAGCTCCCAGGCAGGGCTCACTGTCCCATTTCTCCTCCGCTGCCTGCTGCACACAGACGTGCTCAATAATGATCTGCCCTGTCCACTGTCTGCTCAGCAGGCCCTGAGCAGTCCTACTCAGATTCCCACACACACTGGTCCAAGGCCTGTGCCGAGGAAGCAACACACATGGGTTTGCTGACAGCCTGGCTCTATGTAACACTCGTCTTGTCAGACTTTAATTTTATATGTATATAAAATGTGAACCATGTACTGAGCCTTATTATGTGACAGGCAATGTTTCAATTACTTTGTGTATATTAACTCATTTGATTCTCTTCAGAGCCCTGTGAGGTAAGTACTTTTGCTATTCTCACTTTACAAATGAGGAAACTGAGACACACAAAAGTTAAGTAGCATGCCTGTGGTCACACAGCAAGGAACTGGTAGAGGTGGGATTTGAATGCAGGAAGTCTACTCCAGAACCTACGTTCTTAACTATTACATCTCACTCCCAGCTCCCCCACCCAGCCAACAAACACCTCAAAAGCTGAGTCTGTGGTTATTCTTCAGATTCCCAGCCCCCATCACAGGCCTCAACATGCAGTACGTACAATAAATATGTTTAGAATGAACGAATGAGGAATTCAAGGATCTCACCAGATCTGGTTGTCAGAGGTTAGAGGAAGAAAAAGTGAATAGTAATTGAGCACCTTCTATGGGCCAGACCCTGAGCTAAGCGCCTTTCAGAGGCCACCTCAAAAGATTTCAAATGGAAAGCAAGTTTGTGATCTCCCAGGGGACTGGAACATTAGGATAAAATCATTTTATGTGCCCTCCTTGACCTCCTGGAAAGAACTTGCCGCTGACCCTTGGTGAATTCCAGATCTGGAATATCCATCCCCTCTACGTGGATCTGGACCAGCACATAGCTGTCCCAGTGTGACATTAGCTCTGACCTGACAAGCAGCAAGAGGTCAGGATGGATGTGCTCATTTGCTCCCAATGAGGGAGGAGAGTGTTGTTTGGAGAGAAAGTGGGGAATAAGGGTCTTGTTTGGAAAGAAAGCTTGACCAGCTCCATCTGTTCACATCCCTGACTGTTCACCCTAGGCCAGGCCCTTAGCCTGGTCACTGTCCAACTGAAGGCATGCTCTCCTGCTGCTGCATGCAGTGAACCTCTGGGGTTCTTCACCACTGCACCTACTCTACTGAGCCCCACTACCAAGCTGGTGTTTTTATATGCACAGCATCTACCTGTGTGCCCAGTATATATCAGTGGATAGACACTATGCTGAGTGCAGAGGATGCAGCAACACAAACATGGCAGAATCTTGCTTTCAACGTCCCTGCCACGAAGAACTTCCTTCCCCTCTAGCTCTTTGCATGGCTGGCTCCTTCTCATCCTTCAGGTCTCAGCCCTGCCAATTACATGTCACCCGTTCATGTCCTCTTGGGGAGGCTGCAGCCTGGGAAGACAATAAGCCATGTGTTCAAATACCTATTACCTTCATGCCAAGAGAATGGTTCAGCACGATGGTCCACAGCCTTTCAACAGTAAATGTGTAATAAAGGTCTGCTGACTTAAACCTCAATCAGGGCAAAGCTAGAAGGATCCTCAGAAATCACTTAGTAGGGAAGAAATACTTCTTATCCTCTTCTCCTAGAACTGAATTTTCAGCTGGATATACAGCAGCCCAAAATAAAGACATTTTGCAGTACTTCTCACAGCTAGGTATGGCCACATGCCTAAGTACTAGCCAATGAGCTGTAAGCAAGCTATAAAGAAGGCTTCTTAAAAAGGTGAGGATATGTGTGCTTTTCTTCTGACCCTTTTTATCCCTTCAGCTGCCTGGGGCAAGGATGTAATGGCTAAAGCTTCATCAGTCATCTTGGCCCATGAGGTGACACTGAGGATAAAAGCCAGTACTGGGATGGATGAGCAGAGATGGGAGCCTGATTTCTAATGACACAATGGAACTGACATTCAGTTCTGGGTTGCATACCCCAGTCCTTTTTTACTTAAGAAAACAATAAACTTCTTTTTTATTAATTGCTCTTATTTGGGGTTTTCTGTTACATGTAGCCTAAACTAAACTTGATACACCTAGACCTGTGGCCATGAAAATTTTTAACTGATATACAAGAGGGTTACTGGTTGAAGGCAGTGGGGAGGGATGAATCCCTCCACCTTGGCCCCCAATGCCACCCCCATGGCACTATAAGAGCTTCTCCAGAATCTAAAACTCATTGTGGGGGTGGTTATAGCTCAGTGGTAGAATGCATGCTTAGTATGCACAAGGTCCCAGGTTCAATCCTAATTGAAAAAAAAAAGAACTCTAAAACTCAAAGAACAGTTTGAGAACAACCGATCTTGCTCAGCCCTTGCATTTTATAGATGGAATACTGCGGCGAGAAAAGGGAAGCAATCTGCAGAGTCACACAGGGAGCCAGGGAAGAGCTTAACCCCTTCTAATGCCATTCTCCCTACACTCATGCCCCTGCTCCCAAAAGACAATTTCCTACAGCAAGCAAGTATCCACTATTTTAGAAAACGTCTAAAATATATACACTTTCAAACCCATCTCTGCAAAGCATTCAGTCCTCTTATCAGATCACTTCACCAGGGCCCACAAAGCTGTGCATGGTCTGACCCCTGCCCACTTCTCCAATCTCCTGTCCCATGTAGCAGATTAATTCGAGTCTCTTTCCACTGAGTGGGCTGTATGTTCCCTCCCAATAACATTTTGCAGAAGTGATATTGTCCCAGTTGCCAGGCCCAGGCTTTAGGGAGCCGGCAGCTTCCACCTTCTGTCTCTTGGAACACTCACTCCCTGGCTACACCCTCTCAGAACCTGGCTGCCATGCTGGCAGAAGTCCAAGCCACATAGAGAGGTCAAGAGTACACTTGCCAGCCAGCTACCCAAGCTGAGCTTCCAGATGACAGCCAGCACCACCTGCCAGCCATGAGGGGTCCCTCTTGGACATGCAGCCCAGTCGAGCCTTCAGATGACTCTAGTCCCAACCGACTGCTGACTGCCGCCACGTGAAACCACAAGCGAGAAGTGCCCAGCTAACCCAAGTATCCATCCACAGATGAAGGGATAAACAAAATATGGTCTATACATACAATGGACTATTTACCAGCCTTAAAAGGTCTAAAATTTTGATGCATGCTACAACACTGAAGATATTATGCTAAGTGAAATAAGCCAGACACAAAAAGACAAATATTGTATGATTACCCCTATACAAAGAACCTAGAATAAGCAAATTCAGAGACAGAAAAGTAGAATAGAGGCTGGGGAAGGGGAATTGTGAGTCATTGTTTAATGAGTGGCACAGAGTTTCTCTTTGGGGTGATGAAAAATTTCTGGAGAGGGACAGTGGTGACGGTTATGCAACATTGTAAATATACTGACTGCCGCTGAACTGTACACTTAAAAAGTGGTTAAAATAAATAAATAATTCACACACACTCCATTGGCATGAATACACACATACCAGTAATCATTTTTTTAATCTCATATTTTTACATGTTTAGAACTGATCCTGCCAGCAATATCTACTAACCTAATAAATATTAATTACTCTTCAGAAGATAGTTAATTACTCAATTACAAACTATATATAACATTTCAGTTTAAGTTATGTACAAGTATGTATGTATATGTATAAAAATATATACACATTTTAAAGGGTGGGAGTATATACATCAAAGCTTTAACAGTTTTTTGGCAGGTTGGTGAGATTATAAGTAAATTTTTTTTGCTTCTTTATTAAAAAATTAAAAAAAACACCAAATGGGGTAGGATCCTAAAGAGTATTCATTCTAAGAAATCAGATGTTTAATATGGATCAAAGAAAAAAGAAAATGGAAAAACAAAAAAAAGAAAGACCTGCCCTGCTAAGCCCAGTCAACCTACAGAATGCTGAGAGATAATACTAAATTATTGTTGAGCCACTGAGTCTTAGAAGTCCTAACTAGAGCCTGATGATGCTGGCACCATGATCTTGGATGTTCCAGCCTCCAGAACTGTGAGAAGTAGATGTCTGCTATATTCCCAGTCTGTGTTATTTTGTTACAGCAGCCTGAGCCAACAAAGACCAGGTCTCTGTCCACCACTCACACATCATTAGTTTATGTCCTTCACAGCACTATGTCTCCTGGAACTATCATATGTAAAAGTTTATTCATCATTTCCCCTGTTAGACTCAGCTCCATCAGGGCAGGGGCCTTATCTGCTTTATTCTTGCCTGTATCCCCAGCATCCACACCAGTCCTAAACACTCAGGAGGTGCTTCTTAAATATGCATGGAAGGAAGGAAGGAACGAGTGAAAGGATGCAGCTGCCCAGGTGGCCCTAATTCTCTCAAACTACCTCCAGGGACCTCATCTTCCCTACTAGTCTTCCTTTCCCAAAAGTGCAGCTGCAAGGCACAAACTTTCCCAAGCCCTCACACAATTCGAATGGAAATTGATCATAATACTCACTTCGTGAAATTTCTCAAAAGCTTAAATAAAGCATGTGAATAATAATAACAGGTACCACTGGTTTGCCTCCAACTATGTGCCATCTGTTTTCTACACTAGAAGGCAGATGCCACAGTGCTCCTTCCATCAAACCAAGGAGGAAACTCAGGCCAGACAGCTGAAGTGGCTCACTCAGGGCCATCTGAGGTAGAGGCAGGGCTGGGTGCGAGCTCAGGGCTGTCTCATCCTGAGCCTATGCTCGTTCCTCTGCATCAGTCTATTTTTGGCTTACTAAACGCCAAGTTCATAAGCTCCCAACCCAAGTCTGACTTCTAAGCCCATGCTCTTTCTTGCCACAATAGCATCAAGAGCAAGTGTTCTATGTTAGTGTCATCATCATAACTAGACTGTAGCTAGCTGAAGGCTGAGACTAGGTCTTCCTCACTTCTATATATTACCTCTGGCCTTTGAGCACTATGTCTCATACGTGACAGACACTATAAATATTTCACAGCCTGTGCCTATGCCCTGCTAACCTACTTTTTTTTTTTTTTAATAAAATAGGGCTTATTGGAGCACCATTAATAAAGCACATCCAATTATTATCAGGATGACATCATTCCTCAGCCTGCACCTGAAGCTGTTCTTCTCTAGAAGCTGCTTCCAATTTTCACCTTGTGAAGGGGAAGGTAACAGGGGAGTGATTCTCACGCCTAGAGGAGGAAATAGACTCCTGTGACTGCACAATATTCTTTTTATGACATCCTTTATCGGCTGATAAACTCTTGCTCAACCTCGTGGCAGGTCAACGTCCCACCATGTCAGGCGTTGAGATGGGAACAGATCACACACGATCCCAAGTTCAAAAGACAGAACAGCCACACCTCTGGTCTCACACATCAGGGTGTGGTAGAGGGGGAGAGGGCCAGGGAGTTGCTGAATGCCCATGGGCCCCACAACCCTCACTTAAACCCAACAACGCTGCCCCCTCCAAGTACCTCTGGATCCACTGGTCTTTGTAGGAGGCGCTGAAGGAAATGCCTGCAAAAAGCTCAGACTTGTTGAAACTCACATGAAACTGATCCCAAAACGGGCCAAAGGGGTTTCCTTCCTGTAGAAAGAGAGAAGTCAAAGGCTTACTGAGGGGGAGGGAAAGCCAGTGGGGGATGGGGCCAAGGAATTGTGTTGGGGGAACCCTGGAAGATTTGACTCAGGCTAAAATACTCTCATATGGTGGCCCAGTAGGAATGTCACTTCATGTAATTCCTGGGCTGGGGGCTAAGGAAGGCTGCTCAGCTTCGTCTGGTTTCCATCAGGAAGTGTTCACCAGTGTCTAAAGGAATCTTTCCTGCTCACATGCCATATCACACTGACTCTGCAGCACTGGTGGAGGTCTGAGGAGGATTTGGGTCCATGCACTAAGTGAGAGCTTCAAGAGACTTTCAAGACCAGCTAATCTAATGCCTTTATTTTCAAGATGGAAATCAGGGCCCAAAGAAGGTAAGACATTTGCCCAAGCTCACACAGCAAGTGAGGGCAATGTTGGGGCTGTAAGCGAGATCTTTCTCAAATTTCATGGCCACTCCAACCACTCTCCCAGACTTTTGCACAAGCACTGATATATTAGGGATTATCTTAGTCCGAAAGTACCAGAAACTTACAAACTTCTACTGACTAAATATAATAGCTTCTCATTTATCTGCTGAGAAGCAAGAAAGTATACAAGTTAGGAGGGTGGACAATGGAGTCATATTACCACAACTTTTTTGCTATATGATTTGGGGGCAAAACATTGAACCTCTCTTTGTTGCACTCAGTGTCCTCTCTATAAAATGGGGATATTAACAGTACTTTCCTCACAGAGCAGTTTAAGGATTAAGTGGGTAAATATGTGGAAAGTTCTTAACATGGTACCTGGCACGTAGTAAGTGCTACGTGAGTATTAGTTATTATTACTGATGTGGAACTTTATAGTTTACAAGCATTCTTACACCAGACCCTCATGATACTTTATGAGCGAGACAGAGCAGGGACTGGGATCTTTATTTTGTAGGTAGAAATAAAGGTGCAGAGGAAGCAACGTCCTCTGGCCAAAGTGACACCACTGACAAATGCCAGAAATGGGATTTAAGTCCCCATCTTTCTATTCTCAGGCCTTCTGGGGCCTTCCCCCATATCCTGCCATGACACAGTGTCTCAGAGGCCTAGAGGGCCTGGAACGGGCAGAAAGGGCCCCCCCAACCCACAAGACCCACCTTCATGGGGCATGTCTTCTTATCTAGGCTTCGTTGGGCTGCCACCTCAAAGCAGTATGCCACCCGCCTCTCAGGGGGCCAGTGGGTGGGTGCTAGCTTCTCCATGAAGTCCTCCAGGCTGATGACCCGATGGTAGGCCTGGAGGGGCTCCAGCTTGAAGTACTTCTGGTAGGACACATGGAGCTACAGGAAAAGAGGGAAAAGGAGAGGTGGCTGTTTCAAACACACTGATTAAAACCATACACTCTAAGACCCAGGCAGCTTGGACTACATGCCAATGAAAAACTTTTGGCAAAAGACACCAAGTCAGGACAGAAGCTGGGAGAAGACATCTGTAAACTAAAGAACATATAGAAATATCCCTCCTGTTCAAAAATGCCTGCTGATCTATAAGAAAAAAGACAAATGATGCAAGAGAAAATATGGGCAAAGGAGAGGAGTGAACAACTCACAGCAAAGAAAACCCAAAGAGCACTCAAAAGATGTGCAGGCTCACCGGTAATTAGGAAGAAGCACATTACAATGACAAGACACCACTTCTTATGCATAAGACCAGCAAGAATTTAAAAGCTTAACTCTAATTGTTGAAAAGGATGTGGGAAAATGGGCATTTTCCCAACATTAGTAGAAGTATACATTTTTGGAACAACTAATTTAGAATGTAATCCCTTACAACATCTGGTAGAATTTTAAATGCTCCTTCTACCTCTAGGCATTTGCTCTTGAGAAGTCCTTGTGCTTCATACGAGGAGATAGATACAAGGATGCCCAGTGCCACAGTGGGCGCAGTACAGGAAAGAACTTGGAAGGAGTCACATCAAAGACACTAAATCCATGATGGTGGATTCCCTCTGTGGGTGGGCAGAGGGACTAGGATTAGCCTGGAGCCAAGAGTGAGTTTATCTTTTAACGACTATCTGTAACCTTCAACTTCTTTTATTAACAAGAAAAGATGAAGCAAAGCTGAGAAAATGTTAAATGATTATCATTGCTAATGGTGGATACACGGATGGTAATTGTATTAATCTCTGTATTTTTCTAGACTTAAGAAAATTTCTTAGAACACCATGAAATAAAATTTAAACTTTATCCTGTAGGTCAGAGTTCCCAAGCATGTTCCACTAGTTCAGGTGGGTAAAGGGTTCTGCAATAAAAAGGCTCCAGAAATAAACAGGTCTGGGAAATGCTATGCTAAGCAGCTTTTTTTTTACTACAGGATTTCTCAGGGCCTTTAATATGTTAATGGTATTTTGAATCTCCAAATTTGGGGGGATGAGGAATTGAGAATATAATTTCCCAAACTTAACCACCGCACCCCTCCTGCATGAGCCATTGGTGAGAACCTTAAACTATTAGCAACGAGGTCTTGCTGAAGGATTTTAAGCAGAAATAACATGAGACTTGCTTTTTCAAAAGATCACTCTGGTGGCAGAAGAGAGAATGTACTGATGGTAAGATAAGAAGAGGGAGAGGAATTAGGAGACTACTGCAATGGTCCTTTGATGCGTTCAGGTATTTGTTCAACATGTATTTTTAAGAATCTCCCATAAGTCTGAAAGATGAGAAAGCATGGACAGATTAGAAAATGTAAAAGAAGGTGAAACAGAGAGTAAAGGGAGGCATTCTAGGTTCTGGCTTGGTATCCAGGTGAATGCAGGTGACATAAACCAAGGCTGGAAATACAGGAAGTAACATAGGTTTGAGGGGAAAGATTCCAACTTCAGTTCTGGCTTTGTGAACTTGAGATATCTGTGGAACAACCAAGTAGACTTCAAGGGCCTAGGAGTTAGAAACACTAGGCCTGTGGTCAGAGGAGAGCCCGAGCCATACGGGAATTTGGGCGCTATGTGGAGAATAATGAAAGCCACAGACTCAACAAAGATTTATAGCAAAGCAAATAATGGTAGTAAAAACAACTAATATTATTACCGAGTGCTGAGTTAGTGCCTGGTGCTATACTCATCGTGTTTCATGGACTTGACCATCTAATTGTAAGAGGCAGGAATATAACCATCTCCAGTTTACTTATGAAGAAATCTGGGTGGACAGAATCTAGATAACTCACCTGAGGTCACACAGCTAATAAGCAAACAGAAAGAGGAGACACACCAACGTTTAAACAGTGGGTGGAGAGAGAGGAGCCCCTGATACAGCACAGAGAGGAAAATGCTGAGAGGTCAGGCTGAAGCAGGGACAGGCTGTGTCTTGGAAGCCAGGGGAGGGGGGAAGTTCAGGAAGGAGACAGGCCCATGGGGTCAGATGCCACTGAGAGGTCAGCTGAGATAAAGACTGAGAAATGACCCCTGGATTTGGCAATTCTGAGATACCTGGTGACCTCTGTGAGAACAGTCCCCATGGGGAAGGGGAGCCCAATTGGAGTGGGTTGAGTAACCTGCAGAAAGCAAGAAGTGGAGACTCTGCACAGACTCCAAGTTGAGAAGGCAAGACAACGAAGGCAAGCCAGCCAGAGGGAGAGGAAGAGGCCATGTCTAAACTTCAACTGTGAGTGTAAAAATATCAGAACATCAACCTGGTTCCTGGTTACTGAGGACTTTCTATGTCCTAAGCATCATACACTCACGGGCTCAGTTGATCCTAAGAGGGAGGCATACAACGTTCAGGGCATGCCACAGTCACTAACTCACTAAGGGAGGTGGCAACAAGTATTGCCAGACTATTTCAAAGACGAGGAAACTGAGGCACAAAGAGGTCAAGCAGCCTGCCCAGGCTATAGGGTTAGTAAGTAGCCAGGCCAGGCTATGATCTCAGGTACTCTGGTTTTTAACTTCTGTTAAAAACCTCTCTAAATACAAGCATACATAGAAAAAAAAAATAAAACCTATGCAGAGAAAAGGCTGTAAGAATGAAGTAGTGTTCTGTACATACTAAATATAATTTTTTTAAAGTTTATTAAAAAAACTTTCAAAGTCAATTCATTAAATGTTAATTCAGTTTCTACTACTAGACCCCTGGAGTTACAGTGGGAACAGAGACTGGCACAGGACCCATGGAAGACACAAAGAATACACGAGAAACTAGAGGGTGCTGAGCATCACCATACTAAAGGGGCCCCCGATGAGGTGAGAGGCAGTGCTGGTGCCAGACTGCTTGGGTTTGTGCCTTAGACATGTTATTAACTAACTTGTGCCTCAGTTTCTCCTTCAAAACTACTAATAGCACCCATCACTTTTGACCAATGGGTGGGACCAACCAGGCCTGGAAATGGAGCCTTGAGGTTGAGGTCACAGGCTCTGGAGTCAGGCAGACATGGGCCTGAATTCCAGCCTACTACCCACAAGCTGTGTGAGCTTGGGTAAGTTACCTAACCTCTCTAAACCCATTTCCTCACAGGTATACAATGAGAGGGAAAAGAGCTAATCCTCATGCAGTGCTCAGAAATAGGGCCTGGCCGACAGCAGATGCTGAGTAAACCTTAGCCAGTTAGCCAGGGAAGACAGTTCTGGGTGGGGGACAAGGCAAACTCAGAAGCATGGGAGATAAAGCCTACAGAAGGACTTGGGGTCAAGCAGAGGTGAGCAGGACTGGGGAAAGGTGGACAGGGACCAAAAGCGATGGTACTCACATTGGTGAAGGGAGGCTTGTGATGCTGGTACTCAATCCAAGGAGGTACAGCCAGGGTGCGGTTCAACAGCTTTGCAAATGCCAGGGAGCCCAAGAAATGATCAGCCTGGTTTCCAAAGCGCCCTGGATGGTATATTGCAGGTGAAGTGAGGCCTGGGGCATCTGAGGCTTGGGGCATGCAAGGCTCAGAAAGGATGTGGAGCCAGGGGTGGGGAGGGCCAGGACACCCAGGAGAGCCAGGGGAGCTGGCAGCATGGGATCAAGTCTGGACTCCTGGGTCTGAATATCAAGGCCCTTCAGGCCATGCCCCTTCTGCCTCAGCCACTTGAGGTTCCTTGCTGTTTCCTAAACATGCTCTATACTTCCCACCTCCACCCCATGCCTTTGTTCTTGCTGTTCCATTAGCGAAGAGTGCCCTTCAACCTCTATTTCCTCTCACCTGCACATGAAGGGGGAACTCTGATGCCTCACTCACCGGGATCCTTTCACTACCCCTTCGCCATATTCAGTCTCCCTCCTCTGCCTCCCATCTTGGATTTGAGTTACTTGTGGTTCTTCCCTCTTCCTAGAATATCCTTTCCCACTTCCTGGCCTTTGTACCGGTTGTTTCCTCAGCCTGTGAATGCCTCAAGTGCAAGGACCCTCTCTGATTCTTTTTATTATCCCCAGCATGGCATCTGTTCACTCATTCCACAAATACTGTGGAGAGGCCACAATGTGTCAGGTTCTCTGCTAGGTACTGGGATATAGGAGTGAGCAAGGAGGACAAGGTCTCTGTCTTCAAGGCATTCGCAGTCCAGCCAGGGAGACATTAAACATACAAATAAATAGTGATAAATTTTGATAAGTTCCAGAGAGAAATGGAAAAAGTTTAGTGATGCAGAACAATGAGGAGGAGATTATTTGGGCTGAGGTCAGGGAAGTCCTTTCTCGTGATATTTAAGCTGTGGGCTGAGGATGGGAAGGCACTGGTCCAGCAGAAGGGAAGAGGAGGGTGTCCGAGGCAGAGGGAATAGCACAGGCTGCAGAACAGGATAACTGCCTGCAGCTGGAGGGGCTGGGGAGAAGGGAGTGGTGAGACAATGGGCAGAGGGCCAAACCATCATGCTCAGCAGCCTGGAAGAGTTTAAGAAGGAATGACTTTAACAATGATATTCCATCTAAATTTCACCCCTCAACTAGCTTTTAGATTCTCCCTTATCCTGCTCTATTTTTCCCCCATAGCACTCATCCTCTTCTAAGATACTATGAAATTACTTATTTTTATGTTTAGCTTTTATTGTCTGTCTCTCCCAACTAAAATGAAAGCTCTACAAGTGCGTGTAGCGTTGTGTCTTATCCTGCATCCTCACAGTAGAAAACAGGGCTGGGCATAGAGTAGGTGCCCTATAAATAATTGTTGAATGAATTAAAGAATTGCCCAGAGCTAGCGATGGGTCAGTGACATAAAGTCCTGCCTGACCCACTAACACCATTTACCGGAGTTAGGGCTGGCTTAGAACTTGCGCAAGACACATAACCTCTCCCGGCCTCAGTTTTCTCATCTGCCAAATGGAAAGTTGGACACAGAGGCCCTTCAGTGTCTTTGCAACTGGGGTAGAGAGGCAAGGGGCAGGCCTTGTCCCGCGCTGGGGTCCTTTTCTGGACCTGTCAAGGCGTCTCTAGTGCCTCAGAGGAGTGGCTTCGTCTCTCCGGGCCTCAGTTTCCCCATTTAAGCAGAGGGCTCGGGAGGCCTTACCCATGCATGGGCAGTAGAGCAGGTAACCGGCCGGGTCCCAGGAGCCCGCCGACAGCCCCGGAAGCTGCAGAAGCAGCAGCAGGAGAGACACACGCGGCAGCAAGGGCGACGATGCCCACTCGGCAGCGCCCATATCGGTTCCGGAGCGCGCGCGCGCGCCGCAGCGCGGAGGCGGAGAGTGGACTGGAGTGAGCGTCCGCCCCGCTCCCGGCGGTCCCCGCGCGCCGCCCGCGCGCCGCCCCGGCCGCTCTAGCCGACAGGCGGGCGGGACCATAGAGAGTCCGCGGCACCGCCCCCTCCACGGCCCGAGCCCCTGCTCGCGCGGCTCCCACAATGCACCGCACAATGGCCCGACCGCCGCCACTACCGGGGCCTGAGCGGGCCTGGCGGAGCCCGAGCGCGGCCCGGCCCGCAGCGCGGGGCCCTGAGCGCGGTGAGTGCCGGCGAGGGCCCCGGGGGACGGCAGGGAGCGGGGCGGGAGGCAGTCTCGCTGCGCCCGCGCGCCCGGCACCTGGAGCGGCGGCTCCCCTCATCGCGGGCCGCTCGGCGCGGTCGCCCACACCCCCGACCCGAGGCCCCCTCAGCGCCAACTCGGGCTCAGATAGGCCCCAGGGTGACGAAAACTTCCCGACCCCAATACCTGGGTCTGGGGGACCCGAAGAAATCCCACTGGCCCTTCCCTTCCGAGACCTGGAGACGCAACCCTGAGGGTCCCCCACTCCCGATCCCCAGCCTCCCTGGAGACCCAGATAACGCGCTGCAGACCTTACCAGGGACCCGGGTCTGGGGGACGCAGATAAGCTGCACCTGCTCCCTCCCCTCAGACACGCCTACCCGGACCCACATAACCCCCTTCCCTGCTCCTAATAGTCCGCTTCTTCCCCTCTGTTTCATTTTCTAGAACTACATAACCTCTTTTGAGACTTCCTCCAAATATTTGGTTCTAGGGAACACAAGTGAGCCCTACCCGTAGTACCCTCCTCTGCGATTTTACTCCCAAACCCTAGACAGCTTCCACACAGTACCATTTTGAGACTCTGAAATTCAGGGAATTAGTTTCTGACTCTCTTCAGCCCCTGGAATCCTCCAACCCTTGTAATCTTCCCCCCACATCTTTGCCAGGGGGTCTCTAAGAGACCCAGATAACTTGATTGCTCCTCCCTCCCTCCTATCCCTGAGACCTCCTCCAGACTTCTTGAATTTCTGTCCCTGGTCCGGCAGCCATCCACCCCCAGCCTTCCCAGCCCCAGGGGCACTTAACCTTTCCCCCTACGCGAGGCGGTGGTCTAGAAACTGCCCAGGAGCTAGGCTCCTCCCTGCAAATCCTATCCCAGGCTATGCCCCCAACTTGTTGGGGGAAAGAGACCTGTAAAGTGCAGGATAAGGAGACCTCGGGTATGGGAATTTGTTGGTGCCTTCACCTACAAGTGTACCTGTCTCCTGGCTTGTGTGTGTTTCCCCACCTGTCTCCCTGGGACTCTGAAAGTGTCAGGCCTTGGGTTTCTAACCCTACCACCCAGGGTGAGGCCACCAGGTTGGGGTTGGGGGTCTAACCAGGTTGGGGTTGGGGGTCTAACCAGGTTTCCTCTTCGTGAAAATGGGCCTATAGTGAGTTGCTGCCATTTGCTCAAGGCCTCCTCAGGAGTGGGAGGCGGCGGGAACCAGAGGAAATAGTGCATCAAAGGGACTCCAAAGAGGGCCCATCTACGCTAACAGAGGAACTAGCAGCCTGAGAGTAAATCCAACCCCTGTTAATCCTGTTTGATGTCTCTTGGAATGATGCAAGTCATTGAGACTCTCCAGCTTCCCTGTAATTTAATTCTCCCACCACTCGGGAGTGTGTGAGAGAGTGAGGGGGGCAGCTATTCCTATTCCCCCCTTTCCTTCTGCTTTCCAGCCAGTCAGTGTGTCTTTTGGATTTGTTTTTGGTGCCCAGGTCAGGACCTTTTTTTTTTTTTTTAAATCTCTAAGTCTATTTATAATTTCCCAGTTGCTATTTTGGGTTCTGCTTAGGAGGAGATTCTGTCCACTCCAAGGAAAGTTCCTGGGTGTGTTTCCTCTTCGGCAGGTGTTGAATTGAGTTCTTCAGATCCCCAAGTAGCTCTTGGGCAGGAGGGATAAAAGCTATTTTAGGGTAGTCACTGAAGTGGAGCTGTTAATCCTCTGTGGGTCTCTCTAGTTAAGAACACTTAGAGATTAACCCTTTCCTGGCTGCAGGGGGGCTATTTCTCAAGTTTTGGGGGGAGGTTTGGGAGAATTCAACTGTGGCAGCAGAAGGTGGGAACATGCAACTCAACACAAAGGCAAAGATAATAGGTGCCTTTTGTTGGGTACTTAGAGCAAGCCAAGCCCTGTGCTGAGCGCTTTGCATACCTGACTAGAATAATCCTTATAACAAGCCTGTGAGGTAAGTATTTTTAGTTTTACAGATGAGGAAACAGGCTAATAATGGAGAAAGAACGCAGTTTCTATAGAGATGATGTAACACCATAAAAACTATAGTTTCATCAGAGGCATCGTGGCACACAGCAGAAGACAGACAGACGGGGGAGCAATTTGTCTCCTTTCAGCTTCCAAAGAGGGCCATACAGAGTTTTTAGTAGGCATTTGTATTGGGGGTATGGAGCCTTAATAAAAAAAGAGACTCCTAAAGTAAGAGAACACTGGCCCAGGATATGGTTGGTGCTGGAGTAAGCTAAAGTAGAGGGACTGGCCGGGGGGATTTGCTGAGGGTTAATTGTGAGGGAAAAGGAGAAGGCTGCATTCTGGGGAGATGTTGAGAAGGGAAGGAAACTCTGAAGCTTGAGAAGTAACATTAAGGGAAAGAAAAAAAAGTATTACTCAGGCCCTTTGTAGAGAACAGACACAATTTAGATCTCAGAGACAGCACTGCTTGTATTCACACATTTTGTCGGATATTTCAAAAATACTGCTTCACTGAATCTTCCATGAGAATTTTACAGGTAAGAGAAATAAATCTCTATTTTAGAAATTGAGGAAACCAAGGTTCAGAGAAACAAAGTAACCTGCCCGTGGTTTCTCAGACAGTAAGTGGCAGCTCTTTCTGTTAGCAAGTCCAAGGTTCTTTCCACAATACCTCCCTCTTCAGATCAGGTGCCAGAAGGAATCTTAGGATGAAAATATAGCAAGTTATACCAGTAACTGGGAGGGATTGATTGTGTTTGTTTTATGGGAACAGGTTCTGTCAGCTTCTAGAGTTGTTAAGGTTAGAATGTGAGACCAGAAGAGCAGCTTTGAAAGAGAAGCAGAATTCTTTCACAGTTTTGCTGAAGAAAAAGTCTGAAGGAATAGGCCTTGGAATAATGTAGGAGAGGCCCTGGAATCTTCCTGGATAAGAGGAGTTTGCAGACAAAGGACAGAGGGAGAGAAACTAGATTCCCAAAAGGGTCCCTAAGGTAACACCACAGCCACAGCCCCATTAAATGCAGATCAAGGCAAGCACATGGCTGCTGCCTTCCTCCTTTGGTTCTATCAGCACAGCCTCATGAGCCCTTCTTAGCCACCACCAGCCTCTTTCCTAGAAGCCCATTACTCACTCTTTCAGTAGCAGCATACTAAACTGCTGTGTCTTGTTTGTGCTTGTTCAGGAGAATAGATGAGGTGGATGTGTGGGAGGTGGGGGATGTACTGCTCTCTTTCTGAGTTTGTGTGGAATTTCCAGGGCTAGGCTCCCCTATCACAGCAGCCAGATTGATGCAGCTTGCATCCCTCTGGCTGCCATTCCCAACTTCCCAGAGCCTGAGGTGCATGATTTCAGATACCAAGGGGGAACAGAATTTGACTTTGAAGGTAGGGGAAATTCCCTCCAAACTAGGTGTTCAAATTTGTGCTCGCTCTCAACCCAGTTCCAAGCTGCCTGGTAATCACTGGTATTATAAACAGGTAATTCCACCCTTTCGAAGAAGGAGGGGACTTAAACAATGAAAGCCAGACGTCAGAGGCCTTTGAGGTTTATCATGCAGCAGGCAACTATGCCATGATGACTCGAAGACTCAAGTGGAACTAGTTTTTAGTGCTAGCATGTGACTCGTGCAAAATGCAGCCACCTTTGTGCAGCTCTTTCTAGGCAAATCTCCATTTGTGATGGGGAAATGTTTATCATATTACATTGCAGTGTTTCTTCAACAAGAGGAATGGTTCCTGAACAGGACATAGCTCATGTTGATGATGAGCAAAGCTCTCTCGGGCGTGAACCCGCTGATCCCATCATCTCGTTCAGGGCCAGCCTGTTGGTTGAATGGTCACTGTAAGCAGCAGGTGCTAATGAGCTGAGCAAGCATTCTTTGGCCCACAGCTAGTTTGTGTGGTTGGAGCCCTCCCTAGATTCTCGTGGACAATCCCCAGATACCCGCTTTGCTCCCTTTACATGGAAAAGCCTCATGACCACATTTTGGCATGACCTCTTCAAAGGAAATCCCCCTGTTGTAGCAAGTTGCATTGCGGTTCGTAATCTGTGATGTTCTTGTGAGTGTGAACATGGGTCTGTTGTCCCCCTTTTGAGAATCATTATGGTAACGCCCATCCTCTCTTCCTCTGAGTTGATGTCAGGCAAGAAGTTGTATCACCTTTGCTCCATCCACCCTCCCTCTCCCAATCCAAGAGAAAGGATCAGACTTCAAGATATTGGCTCCCAACTTTGGAATCCAGTTTAAACCAGAACTTCCTGAGCATGTTAGCCTATGAGAAACAACCTGCATTTAATGACTAATTTACTCATCTAAAAGAAAGTTGAAAGTCCTTTTCTAAATGCTAGGTGTATGGAGATGAAAGAGATATGATATGAACTCTCAAAGAATCAGAGTTTGGTGGTGGAGCCTATGTTCTAACGCAAGTGTGTTACCTGCTCATCATGGAGAGATGAAGTATGAGGGTCTGTAGGAGGGGCCACTCAACACCTTAAGTGCTGGATGGGCTTTCGTTAGAGAAGTGTGGCCTGAGCCCTGAGCCCAAGAGACCCAGAGTAGTGGTGGAGGGCAGGGTGGGACCAGTACTGGTTTAGTAGAAATGCTGAGTCTGCAGCTGCCTTCTCAGACAGAACCTCTTGATGCTGATGCACTGCTAAGAAACACATCTGGCGCAGGGGCTGACTTTGCAGGGTGTCAATTTCCTAAGAAAAGGCTGCTTCTCCCTTCTCTTCTGTTTCCTTTTGGGCATTTTATTGCTCCTTAACACTTCTATGAGGAGAAGGTAGGGTAAACAAGAGGAGGAGGAGGTGCTGCTATCTCTAAATTTAGTAGAAATGATGTAAAAGTAAAGTTAGAAGGTAAAGTTTGGAGTTTAGGGCTTTTATTTCCTCTGATTAGCCTGTTTCCTATACTAGGTGCCCAGCCTTCTCCTGAATGCTCTATATTTATTATCTCATGTAATCCTCAAAGCATCCTTATGTTTTAGGAGATTATTAAGCCCATTTTGTAAATGGGGAAACAGCTCGAGAAGTAAGTAACTGGCTAAAAGTCACATGGCTGCTAAGTGGAAGGGCTGGGGTGGAATGGGGATCTGTCTGCCTCCAGAGCCCATGTTTTCATGGTATTGGGCTCCCTAACACCAGGTGTTCTGATGTTTCAGGTGAAGAGATTGTTTTCTGAAGGCTGCGTTGGAGGCTGTGACAGAGCAGAGAGCCCTGTGGAGCTGATGGGGAGGCTTTCTCAATAACATGGCCCTTCGCCATTAGCCTTGCCATGACCACATTTTTCACCAGCGTCCCCCCCTGGATTCAAGATGCAAAGCAGGAGGAGGAAGTGGGCTGGAAACTAGTTCCCAGGCCTCGGGGCCGGGAGGCGGAGAGTCAAGTGAAGTGCCAATGTGAAATCTCGGTGACACCTTTCTCAAATGGGGAGAAGCTGAGGCCTCACAGCCTCCCCCATCCAGAGCAGAGACCGTATAGCTGCCCTCAGCTGCACTGTGGCAAGGCTTTTGCCTCCAAGTACAAGCTGTATAGGTAGGTGACACTCCCATACCTCTCCCTGCCCTGAGGTTCCCAGAGGATAAAGCCAGAGAGACTCCACCGAGTGTGGGGCTTTTTCTGTGGCAGAAGAATAGAGGTTAATTTGTCCCATAAGTGTACTCTGAACGCCAACCATTTGAGGTCACTCAGTAGAAATAATGGTGGTATTTTTTATTGAAACATCAGAATCTGATGGGTACAATATCAGACAATCATGAACAAACTAGATTGAATCTTTTTTTCAGTACAGGCGTACGTCATCTTTATTGCGCTTTGTAGATACTATGTTTTGTTGTTTGTTTTTTTTTACAAATTGAAGGTTTGTGGCAACTCTGAGTCAAGGAAGTTGGCCTGGTTTTCCAGCAGCATTTGCTCATTTCATTACTCTGTCAGATTTTGGTGATTCTCACAGTATTTTAAACCCTCCACCAACAAAAAGATTATGGTTTACTGAAGGCTCAGATAATGGTTAGCATTTTTTAGCAATAAAGTACTTTTTAATTAAGTTTTATGCAGTTTTTTTAAGACATAATCCTGTTACACACTTAATAGACCACAGTATAGTGTAAATATAACTTACATGCATTGGGAAACCAAACAATTCATGTGACTTGTTTTATTGTGATACTCACTTTATTGCAGTGGTCTGAACTGAACCCACAGTATCTCTGAGGTATGCCTGTCCTACTTTTCCCCACCTGTGTCAGGTAATGGTGAGAATATTAGCCAGAAATTAGAAGCGGTCTTAGAAGTTTAGAAGGAAAAGGAGACCCTCTGGTGCAATCTGTAAATTTTAAAGTGCAGGCTAAGCGTGGAGAAGTATCTTACCCAAGGTCATATAGCTTCTTAGGTCCTGCAGTGCCTCTTCTACTGAACCAACCTGCCACTTAGATGATTACTTAGGTCTCTGTAGAGTCCCTAGTGTCCTCTGAGTTAGAGACTTTCCTGAAACTTAAAAGCCCAGGAACCCCTACTTTGAAGGGAGGGGGGCCTGCTCAGAAGTAACCTTGATTTTATCCTTGCCTTTCCATTAGAAGAACATGAACATGCCCTTTACCAATGAGATAGATTGCCTGATGCACAGTCATTCGTCTCTCAACTAGGATTTATTGAGCTCCTGCTTCATACCAGGCACAGTGTTCAGTGCTAGGGACAGATGAGTGAGCCAGACAGATGGGAGTGCTGGCCCTCCTGAGTTTACTGTCTTAACAGCAGAGACAGACATCAAACAAGTAACTACATGAACAAGGTGACCACAGAAAGCCTCAGTTCCTTGTCTGGAAAACAGTTGATAGGAAGGAACTAAAATGGGTACCAAACAGGGTAGTGTGTGACCAGGATTGCCCTCATGACAGTTCTGTGGTTCTCAGGAATGCTTTGATTTTGTGTGCTCCTGTGTTTTAGGAGGATTCCAGTTGGGGTTGTCCTCTTAGACTTTCTTGGTGACAGTCTGAGTGTCAGTAGGAGGCTGCAGGAAAGGTCCTGGTCCAGGAGACAGGCGCTTCTGACCACTCCAAGTCACTGTGATTTTAGGCGAATTAATAAACCTCTTTGGGCTTTGGTTTCCTCACCTGCAAAATGGGGGAAATGGACTGTGGATCACTCAGCATCTCCCTCTCATATATTACGTCAGTTATGTCACAAGAGATTAATAGTAACTCTCATAGGTATGAGCACTCACACATAGCATGAGGGTAATGGGTACGATTCTACCCTCCAGGTAGAAAGGATCACTGGGTACTGTGCTAGAGACAGCAGTGACATACCTGAGTGAACCCAGGTTTCAGGAAGGTCTGTGTTTAAATTTAGCCTCTGCCATTTACTGACTGGTTGGGGTGGGGGGCTGCTCTTAAGAACAAGGTTGATGACACAGCTCACACAGGGCTTGCAAACAGTGGGACCCCAAAGTCTTGTTGAGTTGATTCTGAATGTACTGTGGAGCTCTGGATTGCAATTCCTGGGTTCTGAGCTGTTTTCTAGTCAGATAAGAGCAGGTAAACCAAGGGACACTGAGGTGCCATATTATGAAAACATTTTTTTAAATGTTGCCACTTTACATGACAAACAGTTTAAACGGTTCACATGGACATGCAGTGAAAAATGAATTGTCACACTTAGCCACCGTTCTCCACAAAGGCAGCCAGCAGGATCAGTTTCTTGCACATCCTTGCTGAGACATTCAGACGTGTATTCCCTTCCCTTTTTATTTTCACAGGGGATTATATTACACTATCCTGAACTTCCTTTTTTGAGTTGGCTCTCTATATCTTGGGAGATTGTTTCAGATCAGGAAGTTAGATATATTCCGCTTTCCCTTTATTGTATCATTTAAATTTTTTTAAATAAATTTTTTTGCAAAGGAAATACACTTATGTAATTCAAAATTCAAAAGTTACCAAAAGGTATACAATGAAAATTCTCCATCACACCCATAAAAGCTGCCCATTTCTTCTCCCCATAGGCAGCTAGTGTTGTCAGTTTCTTGTGTGTCCTTCCAGAAATAGTTTAAGCACATAACAAGCAAACATACATATATCTTTCCTCTTTTCATGCATAGTACCGTTCTGTACACGTTAGTCTGTCTCATACCTTTTTCCACTTACTATATCTTAGGAGCTTGTTACCTGTGTTGCATGTAAAGCTGTCTTATTTTTTTAAAAGCTAAGTCATTTTATGGACTTAGAGTAATTTATTTAACCAGTTCCCTATTAATGGACATTTAGGTTGTTCCTGATTTTTTTGCTAGTAAAATCAATGCTGCAAAGAAGCAGTACATATGTGATTTGCAGGTGTGTGAGGATATCTTGGTATTCCATTCCACTGCATGGCTTTACCATAATTTTTGTGTTTAGTTCCCTGTTAATGGACAACTCAGTTGTCTGGCCAGCCCATGTGATCTCCTTTCTTTCTCCTCTATCCTCTACCTTTACTTCCAGGCACATGGCCACCCACTCAGCCCAGAAACCCCACCAGTGCATGTACTGTGATAAGATGTTTCACCGCAAGGACCATCTGCGGAACCACCTGCAGACCCACGACCCCAACAAAGAGGCCCTCCACTGTTCTGAGTGCGGTAAGAATTACAATACAAAGCTGGGCTACCGGCGCCACCTGGCCATGCATGCTGCCAGCAGTGGTGACCTCAGCTGCAAGGTGTGCCTGCAGACCTTCGAGAGTACCCAGGCCCTGCTAGAGCACCTGAAGGCCCACTCACGCCGGGTAGCAGGCGGTGCCAAAGAGAAGAAGCACCCCTGTGACCACTGTGACCGGCGGTTCTATACTCGTAAGGATGTGCGGCGGCACCTGGTGGTACACACAGGCCGGAAGGACTTCTTGTGCCAGTACTGTGCCCAGAGATTTGGCCGCAAAGACCACCTGACACGTCATGTCAAGAAGAGCCACTCGCAGGAGCTGCTCAAAATCAAGACAGAGCCAGTGGACATGTTAGGCCTACTCAGCTGCAGCTCCACAGTCAACGTTAAGGAAGAGCTGAGCCCTGTGCTGTGCATGGCCTCTCGGGACGTGATGGGGGCCAAGGCCTTCCCTGGCATGTTGCCCATGGGCATGTATGGTGCCCACATCCCCACCATGCCCAGTGCGGGCGTGCCACACTCCCTGGTGCACAACACGCTGCCCATGGGTATGAGCTACCCTCTGGAATCTTCACCTATCTCTTCCCCAGCTCAGCTTCCTCCAAAATACCAGCTTGGATCTACCTCATACTTGCCCGACAAATTGCCCAAAGTGGAGGTGGATAGTTTTCTGGCGGAGCTTCCTGGAAGCCTGTCTCTCTCATCCGCTGAACCCCAGCCCGCCTCACCTCAGCCGGCGGCAGCTGCGGCCCTCCTAGATGAAGCACTGCTCACCAAGAGCCCCGCCAACCTCTCTGAGGCCCTCTGCGCTGCTAATGTGGACTTCTCCCATTTACTGGGCTTTCTTCCTCTCAACCTGCCCCCGTGTAACCCACCTGGGGCCACAGGAGGCTTGGTCATGGGCTACTCCCAGGCTGAGGCACAGCCCCTGCTCACCACTTTGCAAGCTCAGCCTCAGGATTCCCCAGGAGCTGGGGGACCACTGAACTTTGGGCCTCTGCACTCCTTGCCTCCTGTCTTCACCTCCGGCCTGAGCACCACCACCCTGCCTCGTTTCCACCAGGCATTCCAGTAGCCCCACGGAGGCCCTCAGCTCAGTCTTGGGCTCTATCAGGGAGCCTCGTACCCACCCCATCTGCATCCCCCATGAAGGCAGCTGAGCTTTCAGAGCTGGGTTCAAAAAGAAAAAATTCCAGTATCTGTATGGAGCACTTGGTTTGGGGGCTTGGGCTCCAGGATCAGTTCCAAGAGGAGCCTTGAGCCCCAGCCCCATGAAAAGATCTCATACAATAGGACTTCAGGTATTTTTACTTTTATTTTATTTTTTATCTGAATCGGGAGCCACACTTAGCCCTCTCCCTTTCCAAAGTGTCAGAACCTCCTTCCCTTTGGAGAAGGGAGAGGTCTCGGAGACACAGAGGGTTTTATTTTGGATGACCTCGAGAGAAATAGCCCAAGAAGCCCGCCTTCTGGTCCCAGCCTGCAGACCCCACAGCAGTTGGTCAGGCCCTTCTGCAGAGGGTCCATCGCCTGCTTCCAACCAACGGGCAGGAGAGGGCCTGTTCTTCCCCATCACCTCCATCCCTCCTGTCCTAACACCTCCATTTTCAGTCAGTGTTTTCCAGCAACGGTACCGTTTACACAGTCGCCTCAGACACACCATTTCACCTCCCTTGCTCAGCTGTTAGCCTTAGAATGATTGCAGTGAACATTGTTTACACACCGTGAATCCATTCCCACCAGTCCGTTCCAGTTGGCACCAGCCGGAACCATTTGGTACCTGGTGTTAACTGGAGTCCTGTTTACAAGGCGGAGTCGGGTCTTGCTGACTTATCTTCACTTGAGGTCACATTCTTCCCCTGTGGGGAAATAAACTGACTTTGGACTGCTTCAGTCTCTGCCATCTTCCGTGACTGTGTCTGTCCTGCCTTCCTCGGCAGTGTCCACTGGAGACGGGCGAGAAGATTGGAGCAGTTTTCTCACAGGTCTGCAATTCTGTTTTTCTCCAAGTACATCATGACCCCCTCACCCTCCTTTTTAACTGGAGAGGGCAAGAAATGAAAGGCATGCCTACTTGTATCACCCCTGCCCCATTTCCTAATCCCCACCCTAAACATCATGAGCTGTTAATTAGTCTTGGAAAGAGGGACTTGGGTCCTAGGCTGGTGTGGATAGCAAAGGAGAGCGCGTGAACCCCTCATTTGTCTCCTACCTGTCCCTTTTCCAGGAAGTTGTGGAGTTGTTGGAAGAAGAGTTTTCAGAAAGTAAGGACTGGGCAGATGGTTGAGTCCTAACCTGTGGGCATACGTCCTTCCTCGCATACCAGACTTTTTCCTTATCCACAGTGTTCCTCCTCTCCCACTTTGCAGTCCCCATGGACTCAGGGCCACTGTGCATAGGCTTCTCTGCTCTCCATCAAAGAACTTCCACCTTCCTCTTGTGGCCCCTCCGTTTTGCCCCCAGTACGGAGCAAGTTTTCTTGCAACATGATTAGTTCTCTTCTGACTTGTGGGGCTCCCTGCCATGGACAGCACAGCTCTTGCCCAGCTGAACCCCATCCCTGCTTCATCTCAGTTCTGCATGGGCTTCACTCTTCCCACTCGTCGAAGGGAGGCAGCTCAGGGACCACCAATGTGGGACCCTCTTGAGACACCCACTCTGATTCAGAAACACACTTCTACCTCTTTACTGTTAACTCCTACAGATGCAGCCAGTAGTTTCTAGGCACTTCTCAGTAGCTGCCTCTACTGGCTTCTCCACTAGGGTTTCAGGACAAACTACCAAGGAACTGCCTCAGCCTCCTCACAGTTCTCCCCCTCTCCCGCTTCCGTCTAGAAATCACTTTAGTTTATCATCAGGAACTGAGCAGGTCCAAGACCTAGGCTTCTGCTTCAGCCCAGGCCAGTACTCTTTCTTTGAGGTGAAAGCCTTAAAATGTAGCTCCCTGGCCCTTGATTGGAAGCAATGTGGAGTGAATAAACATGTTTTAATTTAGGCAGGCTAGCTTGGGATACCTTTAGAAAAAACCCACAAAACCAGATATAAAGATGTCTGGCAAGATTAGAATCAGACTAAGTGATTTACTTTCTAAAAATTCATTTCAGTGAGTCCCAGGGACTAATTAAGGTTTACTTTTAAAAGCGTCCACCTTGGTACGCAGTCACCTCCTGCATGCTGTGCATGTTATTGGGACTCTTGTATAGGAAATGGTGTGTGAGGATCCAAGCAGGCCTCAGTGCTGCCATTCTCCTTGTTGTCTCTGGTCTTCATCACTAGACCCAGCAACCTTCACCCACTCCCTGCCGCCTTCCTTGCACCTTTCGTTTTCAGAGGCAGTGGGCCTCTGGCCACAGACTATAAAGTCTTGGGCTTTTAGAGGACTCCTCTCCTCTTTGTCTGCTCTCTCCTGTCCCTTCCTTAAATTCTCCCCCTTTAGTGATTCTGGGAAACTCATAGGACAGGCAAAGCAACTATTTAAAACCTTGTAACTGGGGCCTTGCCCCTCCTCCCCTCCCCTTTCTTCCAACCTGTTCCTCCTCTCTTCCTTCAGTGCCCTCACCCTCTACAAGGAATTTTCCTATCACTGTGAACTTTGCTGGTGCAGAGGAATATCTGCCTTCACCTTTTATTTTTTGGACCAGGGCCACACAGCCATTTCTTGTAAACCTCCCTTCCCCAAATTAAAAAACAAACAAACAAAAAAAACAACAAAAAAAAGACCTTATTGGCCTGGTTGTTCAAAGGATAAGAGTAACTTTATCCGACGTTCAGTACCAAACCAACGTCAGTACCCTTACTGAGGCCGTGAGAGCCTAGGGATTTCTGTCCAGGACAGGAGCCGTGGCATGTTGGCAGAGACTCAACAGGGACCAGGAAAAGGGGTGATGTCCCCTTTCCCCACCACCTCCAACCTCTGTCAGCAATGAGCTGCCCTAAACAGTGGCAGGCATCTCCCCACTGCACAGTAGCTGGTCAGGGTGAGTGCAGTCCTAGGGGCCAGGGGGCAGCATGCCCAGCTGTGTCAGCTCAGAGGATCTGTGCACATCTTAAAGAGGTGAGAGGTAGGGAAAGGAACACCAATGAGTTTTTTCCTCAACCTTTTACAAATGGCATTTTGTTAATGGAAATCCGGGAAGCAGGTGTGATTACTTTTTTGCTCGTAGATATTGTCCTAAGTTGAAATCCTCCCACTCCCCTAAACTTTCCCCTAGTAACCCTTTAAATCCCTGAGCCCGTTTTTGGTAGCTGTTTTCTCCGCCCACCTCCACCTCCCCTCTTATCTAGGAGCTGTTTTTAAGCACGATTTTTTTTTTAACAGTTTATATTGTACAGGATCAATATTTTGCTTTTTAACAAGGATATTTATGTAATAAGAAAATTTGCCTTAGGCAGGTGATGGCCAGAAAAGTCCAGATTCCTCTGAGACCCCAACCTGGCCTCTCCTGGAGCTCTGAACCTGCTGTGGAAGGAATTGGCTGTGACCTCACCACTGGATGAGAAAAAGGGGTGTCCTGGTTCTGACAGGAGAAGGATCCACCATGATAATCTAGTGCCTCTGTGGAGGGGTTTGGAAGACGTATTCCAGTTCAGTTTCTTCAGGTGTAAGCTGACTTCCTTAGCTGATTTTCCCCATAATGCTCCTCTCCACCTATTAATAAATATTCGGCACTAGAACTGAAACACCATTTCTTCTCATACACCTCCCTCCCTCCCAGTGGTTAAGGCTTTGGAGCCACTCTTTCGTAATGCCAGATTATTTAAAGAGAGAAAAATACAAGACAGAAACCTTCTAGCACTTTGTAAACACAGTGAATAACCTCTTGGAGTATTTTTGGCTTTATATAAAACAAGGTTTTTAATTGTAAAATATAAGTGCCATTAGAAAATGCACAGGGCCTATCTTTGTTAAAGTAGATTTTTCAATGTTTTACAGAATTACATTTTCAAAAAAAGTTTTTATAATGAAGTTGTTTATTAAAAACTTCTGAATGATGTGTTTGGAAGTTGTGAACCTGTTTGATTGGGAAGGGGTTGGAGAAAGCCTGAGGGAGAATTGGAATCTCCAGCTATCTTTAGCATCCAAGGGCATGGTGAGTGGAGGGCAGACAGTAATAACCCTTCACATTAGCACCTACAAACTTTGTACTTTGAAATGAAAGATCTTTGAGGTAAGTGGTATCATACCATCACTTAATAATCTTGGATGCAAGAGTCAGAAAAATCAAATTGGGTTAATCAGTGAAATTTCATGTAACTGAAAATGCCATATGAGTGCAGTCTTGAGGTTAGGATTGTCCCAGCAACACCAACATGGTTAGCCTCAGCATTCCTGTTTCTCGCTGCCCTATCTTGTGCAGTTGTGACTTCATCCTCAGGCTCTACAAGGTGGCTTGTCCCCTTATGTAGGACTAGAATGCTGCCATGATTCCAGACCTGTCATTCTCACACAGTGCTGACCAGGAATGGAAGGGCACCCTTTCGAGGCTCTCTAAGGAGAGGGGAGTCCTTTATTCACAGAAGCTGCAGTAAGCATCTTATGTCTCATTGGCCTTGATAGGGTCCTATACCATCCTAAAACCGGTCACTAAGCCAGTGATGACAAAGCTGAGACGTGTCTCAAAGGAAATTAGGGGTACTGTTAGGACGTGGAATGAATGTTGGTTGTCCAAGAAAAAAATGTCATCCACTACCAAAGGCATACACCTGGCAAGTGATAGACCTGACCTTGCCCACACTTGTGTCTACCTGTTTGGTTCAGCCTGCTGAAAGGCTGACATGGCTTCACCTGACGTTTGCTTGGCCAGTCTCCAGCGAAGGTAGTCATCGCTGTTCTGGGCCTCATCCCTTGTGCTGAGATCCTCCTGTCCAGATCTCAGACTGAATTTGCTTTTCTGTGGTCTGGAGCCAGTGTCCATAGTCATGCAGTGCAAATCACTCCAGAGTCCAGCCCAAGGGTTCCTGGGACATTAAGTGTTAATGTGTGTAACAAGTGGTTTGTGTACAAAGGCAGTGGGCTGGCCCTTCATCTCCTTGGCCTTCTGTTTACTTGATTATCTAACCAGTGGGTCAGATCCCTGCTGGGGCCCCCAAGGGAATCCACCTTGCCCTCTAGGGGATGCACACCCTGGAATGGGTCTGGGGGCTCAAAGCTATCTTATCCTTTGGATGGGAGGAATTGGAGGCTTTCTAGAGGAGGTAGCAAGGACTTCCAGGTGAGGGGGTGGGCTTTAGGTGTATTGACATCCATGGGCCACAAGTTTGGGAAGCTGACACCACAGGAGTGCAAATGCATTTGCAGGATCACAGCTGTAGGGGCTGGTCCATCCAAGCCCTTATCCTATCCATGCACAGACCCTGCACTTCAGACTAGAATTCACATTTATGAAATGCCTGGTACAGCGCAAGGGGTAGCCTGTGGGCCTAGGACGAGGTGAAGCAATGCCTACCCTTCAGCCTGACAGTCCCGGAGGAGCCAGCTCATTGGAGGAAACCAGGCAGAGGCCCACTTTTCTCCCTGGTTGGCAGCATTTGAGAACTTCCCCTGCCCCCCAGGTCCTTCTACTCTGACCTTGCTTTTTCCTTTTTCCTTAAGTATTTTGAGCACCTCCGTGTGCCTGACAATCAACATTCAAGTTTCATTCTGGTCAGTCTCTTGAGCCCTCTTCATATGCCTGAGCAATTTATCCGGTACAAAGCTCCAAGTGTTCTACAACTGCCCCAAAGCCTCAGTCGAGTTGGGGGAGTGTGGGCACCGAGGGGCTCCTACCTGCCCAATGCAGATTCGGGTTCCAGTAATTGCCTGGCATGGTGGCTATGATGGAAGGTTCTATCTGTCCGTGATCGGGGGTTGGGCCTGATCCCAGGTGGCCTGCTTGGAACTGTTCCTGGCTTGGTACACCCCTGCACTTCACCCCATCTCCACCGCCAGCTGCCAGTTCTGTCTGGGCGTCCGCAGTGGCAGCCCGCTGCCCCTCCACCAGGCCTCTCGCCCCTGGTAGCCAGAACCCTTGCGAATCATATCCGAAAAGGGGTGGGGGTGTGTGGGGGCGCAAGGGGGCGGAGCAAGTCAGTAAGAGAAGATCGCGCCTGCTCGCCTCCCGGGGCTCCTACAAGCCACTGAACCACCCCTCTCGCGGAACCCGCAGTGTCGACCTCGCTCCCCAAGCCCCTCAAGGCCAGAGGCTCCCGCAGGTGATGGCGGCCGAGAGTGCGGGCGGCCTGGAAAACGCCGCTCGCCCGGACCCAGCGTCTGAGACCGAGAGAACGGGGGACACGGTCAGGACACCTGACCACGCAGCCGGCCCTGGGACCTTCCCCCCTCCCCCGGAGCCCCGAGAAGCGGCCTCCGGGGCAACTGACCGGAGCCTGGAAAAACGCAGGAAGGTGGGGGGCTCGGGCTGGCACCGGCGGGAAGGCCGAGGAAGTGATGACTGAGGAGGATGCCATCTTCATGGAGGAGGCAGAAGAGGAGGTGGAGAAGCAGCAGGTTGGGGAAGGAGAAGCTGGAGGTGGGGGCGGAGGTGCAGGAAGGCCCGGGACCCCTAAACTTTGGTGGCCCAGTTGTGGACCCACTGGAAACCGTCCAGTGGGAGCTGCAGGCCATGTGTGCCCAGGCCGACAGGGCCTACCTGTGGCTGGAGCGCAGGTTTGGGCGCGTGCGCCGGCTGCACCTAGCTTCATCATTCAGAATATTCCTGGCTTTTTGGTCACTGCCTTCCTGAATCACCCGCAGCTGTCAGCCATGATCAGCCCCCGAGATGAAGACATGCACTGTTACTTGATGAATTTGGAGATGAGGGAGCTCAAGCACACCAGGACAGGCTGCAAGTTCAAGTTCAGTTTTTGGAGCAACCCCTACTTCCGGAACAAGGTGATTGTGAAGGAGTATGAGTGCAGATCCTCAGGCAGGGTGGTGTCAGTCGCAAGTCGCATCCTCTGGCACTGGGGCCAGGAACTTCCAGCTCTGGTACACAGGACCCGAGACACTGTCTGAAGCTTCTTCAGCTGGTTCTTCACAGCACAGCTTCCTGGAAGCCGACAAGGTGGCCCAGATTATTAAAGAGGACCTGTGGCCCAACCCCCTGCAGTACTACCTGCTGGGGGACAGGCCCCACAGAGCCAGGAGAGGCCTAGCAAGTCCACCCACAGAGGCCCCTTCCAGGCCCTATGGGTTCCACTCTGGCTAAGTGCTGCCCTGGGACCTGGCCCCTACACAAGACTCCCTTCTGCCTCCTCGGAACCTGGGCTTAGGCCAGCCAAGCCAGCTCTCTGCTTTCTGTTCTGTGTACTTTGACCCCTCTGGATTTAAGTGGACGCAGCTGTAAGATTGTGGCCTGCATGGCCAACGTCTTCTGTTTCCATGTAGCCTCCATGCATTACATGACTGTCACATGCTACAGTGTCTGCCCTAGCACCCAGTGCTGTGGACAGGTACTGCCATCATCTTCATGGCCTGGACCTATCTTTGATCGTGGTCTTCCCACCCAGTTTTGACACGGGCACCCGAAAGTCATTGCTAGGAGGACCAGTGCCTCTTTGAGGCCTGCTACTTCAAGGACACAACATGCTGTGCTTCATATTTATGCTGGCCCCACAGCTGGCTGTGGCAGGCTGAGTCTCATCACCCAAGGTGAAGTGGGTGCTTTTGGTGCTGGCTGTCAACCAGACTTGGACATTCCAGTGCCTCAGGACCATAGGCCAGGCTTCTGGACTGTTGGGCATCTAGCAGAATGGGCATGGGTGAGGTTAAGGTCATGAAACAGTGGGCAGTGCATTCTTTGTGATCACACTGCTCTCCTTACCCTGTGTTGGTCCTACCTCTCAGCCTGCTATTGGTTTGTGAAGTTCTGTGCTCTACTAGTGTCTGGCCATTGCCCTTCTTATGAGTTTTGCCTAGGTAGTCACCAACCTTGTTGCCTATAAGGACCTCAAGACCTGCCTATGGACCCAGGTGGACCACCTGCCAACACACAAGGGAGCCCCCAAACCCCCAGAAACTCTGCCACGCTGGCATATCTGGGCATGTGCTCCAGGCAGGGTCATTAATGGGATCCCTTCCAGAAGCCTACCTACCTGAGCCCTAGTCACTGGACACACAGAGAATCCAGATCCCCTGTCTCCACCTGTTTTTTGGCTGTCATATTGAGGGTGTTGGGGGGGAGGGGTTTCTGGTCATGGAGCCTGTCTCCACCTGCCTAGATCACATATCTTTTTAAAAATTTTCTTTAAAGTGATAGCTCAGAAACAGAAAATAAACAACTAAAGAAGCAAGGTTTTTTACAGACAGCTGAGGAGACAGGCTTTCTTGTTGAATTTGCCTCTGATTGTCTCCAGAGAGGGAGGGTTGTCCTGTAGATTGGCTGAGCTCTCTTTGCACCCATTGCACCTGTGCCCCGCCCGTTTCAGCAAAGGGTACAGCACAGAGCTGCTCAACAGAGACCAGGAAGTCTGGGCCCCCAGGGGCAGGGAGAGTTCATTGTTTTGTTTTATGCTGTGTTCTTGGAGACTAACTCTAGCCCCAACTCTACTTTCTTCTCCTTCTCCCAGGTCCAAGCTCCCATAGGATCCTGTAGGTACAAGAGCTTAGCTGTACCTCCTTCCAAGACCCCTCTCCCTATCTCCATCTCATTTGTTGGGAGTGACCATACCCAAGCCCTTTCCCATGGAAGGACTTGTCTTCTGCTCCTGAGGACCTGGGGAGGCTTTGACACAAACTAAAGGGGCAGCTGCTCTAGGCAGAGAAGTGCAGCAGAGGCCAGAGCCAGCTGGAAAGGCAGGGGTGGCAGAAAGCCTGTGAGGTGCAGGGAGGGGAGCCCCCTGTCTTCCTAACTTCTTGGATTCACCAATACGTTTTTTAAAATTAGAAGAACTAATAACAGAACACTGCAACTCAGTCCAGGTTTGACCTTGTGTTTGTAGAAAAATGCTATGTTTTTCACTTCACAGATTTTAATAAAGACCCTATGCATCCCCTTCTCTGTTTCTGTCCGCTGGGGCAATTGAGCTATCCAGGCCTGCTTGTTGCTTTTAGCTGAGAACATTTACCAGGAACATCAACGTAATTTTTCTATGCCATTTAGAAACTTACGTGACTATTCACGATTGTTATTAAGTTGTGGCCTGTTAATATAACACTGAATTTAGAAGCCGTTTGAATAAGATGGTTTTGTAGGACTTAAGACTGGAAATTGTTACCATGTTCTGTGAGGCTAACCTCCAGAAAGAAATCTGTAACCCTGATGGTCTTGATGACCTGTGCCCCAGCGGCTGTGTTGTAATTGACATCACTGTAACTGACAACTCTGCTTCTAGACAGAAATAGTCATGAGGTGGCTTTGTCCAATCAGAAGAGGATTCATGGCACTCTGCCTTCTACTGCATGATGAAAAAATAAAAATCTTTCAGTCTGGGGGAAAAATAACTTAGATCATGTTACTCCTCCCTCCAAAACCCTCCACTGGCAGGAAAAAGAAGTCCTAATTCCTTATCACGGCTGACCAGTTCCATCATTTTCTGGTCTCTGCTTACATATCCCATTAATCTCCCTTCACTCCCCCAACACTCGCCTCTTTGCTGCTCTTTAAACACTAATTAAGTTATGACCTCAGGATTTTTGCACTTGCTTTTCTCTGGGATTTCCTTCCTGCAGATATTCTCATCTCTGGCTCTATCAATCCCTTCAGGCCTCCGTTAAACACTTCTTCTGAGGCCTTTCCTGCCCAGCCTGCCTAAGTCATCCTCTACCCCTTCACATCGCTTGTCCCCCCCCACCCTCCGTGACTTCCTCCCTGTCCCTGGTAGCCTTCTGAAGTGATTTTGTTTTCCTCTTTTACTTCTCCCTCTAACGTGTCAGAAGGACAGGGACCTGTCTGCTGCTTTGCCCCATGTGCACCTCAAAATTTACTTGTGTGAAGTGAATGTCTATCCAAATGTGTCAAGGCATTGTGCTCAGCCCTGACAACATGGTTCCTGCCCAAAGGATTTCAGGTGGGAAGAGAAGTGTGGGGACAATGAAGGGTGACTGAGTAATTTGTCTTTAGCTGGAACACATCTGGGAGTGAGAGTGAAAGGGACACTACTAATAATTACACCAGGACAAGAGGCCTGTTACGTAACAGTCACCCCAGAGACAGAACCAGTAAGAGCAGCTTGGCATACAGCTTTTCCAACTGTGTGTGATGTGGGATCAGAGGGTGGAGACTTCTCTGAAGCTGGGACACTGGAGCAGGGCTTTGATGAATGGGCAGTAGTTTAGAAAGTGGGCCTGGAGAAGGGAATTCCTGACAGAGGAAACAGCGTGACCAAACGCGCTGGAATAGAAAATGCATGATGTTTAAAAAAAAAAAGAAGAAAAAAAAAATTTTAAAAAGAAAATGCATTATGTGTGGCTGCTCAGGAGAGGCAAGGCTGAATGGGTACATTAAGGTCATTTTCTGGAAACAGGACTTCTGAATGCAAAGCCAAAGCACTGTTCTGTGGATAGTGGGGAGGGGTATCACATGTGTTTCAGAGGTGGGAAACCTCATAGGGAAGCTGGAGGCAAGGGGAGGGCAGTGTCTGCAACTCCAGCTCTCCAGTATCTTCAGTTTGAATCTTTTCCCTTTGTCCAGGCTGGAGTTCTTCCAGGAAGCCCTCCATGATTGCCCTAGCCCACAACGATCTCTGCCACCTCTCAAGGAGACGTAGAACCCAAAATTTGGACACCAGTGCCTGGCTGCGTTGTACCCTCTGGGGTACTCTTCTGTGCGAAACACCTGTCCCTAATGCTCGCAGGGGAATCAGGGTGAGCCTGAAAGCAGCCTCATGATCCTGGAAACCCCTTGTGGTTTGCCTGCTCTGCACCTGGTATTTGGCAAGGTGCACTTTGGCTCCTGCAGCAAATTGGGGCCGAGCTGTGTCCTACATGTTCTCAGTTAGGCCTTCAATAGTGGTGCTTACCATGACACATGCTCACCTGATCTTTCTGCTGCACGGCCAGTGGTAAGGTTCCTTCATGCTGTGACTGGCCTCAGCAAGGGGCCTTGGCAGCCGTGGGTCTCAGTGCTCTTCTGGCGCCTGAGTCTCATCCTCAGAATGAGACCACACCTGCTTGCTCATTTATTCAGGTCCTGAGTCACTCATTTGTGTATGCATACATCTTAGCATCCTCTGTACTGGACATTAGGGGCACAAGATGACTATTCAGGTCTCTGCCCTCACTGAGCTCAAGAGTCCAACGATGAGGCTGAAAACAGTAACAATAACCCCCCGACACTTAGTGAGGACGTACTATGTACCAGGGGCTTACATGGATACAGCAGCCAGAGCGGCTCTTTAAACCTGAGTCTGGTCACATCTTTCTTCTGCTCCAAACCCTCCAACAGCTCTGATCACACACAAAAGGGAAAGCCAATGTGCTCCTTGTGGCTTGCAAGACCTCCAAGATCCTACCTTGTCACCTCTCCAACTTCACCTCTTACGCCTCTCTTCCCCGAATCACTTTCCAGCAACACCAAACTCCTGTTAGTCTTCAAACTTGGCTCAAAACCATGCCTGGAACTTTCTCTAGATATTGGCATGGCAGACTCCTTGGTTCATTAAAGGTTCTCAGCTCACCTGTTACAATTTCACCACCTCAAGGAGGCCTTCCCTGACCACCCTTTCTGAAAACCACCCTCTCCTTTCTCTGACTTGGATTTTATTACAGCACTTACAACCATCTGACATTATAATCTATATTGATTTATTGATCTGCCTTTTCCTCCACATTCACTGGGACTTTGTTTTATTCACTGCTGAATACCTTTCACCTAGAATAGTGCCCAGCACAGCTGGGGGCTCAGTAACTCTGGAATGAATGCTTCACATCCTCAGGGTTCTGGAGGCTCTAACTGGTGGGCAAGGGGGAGACGATCTCTAGGGATAGGAACTCTGTATGGCCCAAAGCAGCCCTTTTTGTCCCTGGACTCGAGGAGGTACTTCTGGGCCCATTCATGGTCCACCTGGCTTAGACAGGCTCCAAGGGTAGAGGGAGGAGGTCAGGGCATGGAGGGGCTCCCTACTCTGGAGTGAAGAGCAGACACGAGCCTCTCTGGCCCCAGGTTTGCTCGCCTCTGCTTTCAGAGGTTTGCCCTGTTAGGTGGTCCTGGGAAGGAACTTTGGACAAGTTCTTTTCAAACTATAGCAATTAGTTGTTACCTATAATCACCCTGAGTACAGCTTGGGGGACTCTGATATTTTCCTCCAAGGACACAATTTTAGCACACAAATTCAAGAAAATCTCTGGTATCTGCTTGCCCTTGCTCAGCAGGAGAACTAAATGTTGACCTGGGCCGGTGAACGTTGAGGCCCCCACCTCACAGGCCCCACCATCAGAGCTGCCTCTGGACCTTAAGAGCAGGGGCTGTGGGGAGCAGGCACCAGCCGGAAGGCTGATGGGCCTCCATGCTCTTGATTCCCTACTGTGATTCCCTTGGGCACATCTTTTCACAGCTCCAGTTTCTCACCTAAAGGAGAACCTGGAATTCCTTAGCAGGAGAACGGACTCCCTCCAGGTGCCTCCCCCTCCCCATACATCTCTGGCCCTCTAGGTGGCTGGCTCAGTGACAGTGTTTTTGGTTGCATCTAACAGAAACACAAGTGTTTTGGGGTTTTTTTGGGGGGGGTGGGGGGAGGTAATTAGGTTTATTTATTTATTTATTCTTAGAGGAGGTACCGGGGATTGAACCCAGAACCTCATGCATGCTAAGCATGCACTCTACCACTTGTGCTATACCCTCCCCGCAGATACTCTAAGTTTAACTGACTTAAACAAGAGATTTTTTTTTCCTTACGTGAATATCCAGAGGCGAGATGGGCTTTGGGGATGTTTGATTCAGCAGCTCAGTGATGTCTTCAGGGCCTTGGGCCTTCTTCTCTGATCTGCTGTCCTTCCTGTTGGCTCCATTCTCAGGTTGGTGCCAAAATGGTGGCAGTAGCTCCAAGAGTCACTTTGGGATATGGCAACTCCAGAGAAGGCCAACTGTTTCTCCCCCTGACTCGCTTAAAATGGAGGAGAACTTTCCTAGCAGCCCCTCTAGACTTTCCAGGTCCTGAATCCAATTGGCTAGAACTGGGTACCATGTTGGCTCTTGAATCAGTTATTGGCAAGGGGGAGCATGGTACCACAACTTACTTGCACCAACCATCAGGGGTGAAATGGATGTCTGCCCACAGTGTCCAGTGGGAGAGCTAAGACCATCATCTCTAGGAGCTCACAGTCATAATTCAGCTCTCCTCTTGGACCCAAGCAGATGGCACGTTCACCCTGTGATGGCCCTCAGGGTTAGAAGGTGCTGACTTCTAGGCTAGCAGAGGTTCAGTTGCAAGGTTTCTGGACCTAGCATTCCTTAAGTCCAGCCAAGTCACTGCCAAACTTAGATTCCTAGGAGTTAGGCCCTTTAGACTTGGGTGAGGAGGGAGTAACTGACTGAACACCTACTGTGGTATCCCCTTTCCGTAATAGAACTCACACGGCCCTTCACAGAAACGCTGTGATCTTACTGGTTAAAAAGGGAGCAGTAGAGACTTGTTTTTAGCCAAGATGGAATAACAGGGATAAAATTTATCCTCCCACCTGAAACAACCAGAGAAACCAAACAAAATATATGAAACAGTGGTTTTCAAGGCTTGGGACATTGACTGATAAAGGACAATGATCCCAGACAGATGGGAAACAAATGCGGTAAGCCCTATGATTGCCCCAGCTCCCTGCCTTGAGAGAGCTTTCAGGCGTCAGCATAAGGGGGGGACTGAAGCAGAGCCCACCGCACTCTCTGAGTTGAAGAGATGGTGCTGAGAGCCTGGGGGAATCAATGTAATAAGAGTTCAGAAATGGGCAGAAGTTCTGAGTAGACATTTTTCTAAGGAAGACATACAGATGGCCAACAGGTACATGAAAGGATGCTCATCACTAATTAGCAGGAAAATGCAAATCAAAACCACAATGAGATATCACCTCACATCTGTTAGAATGGCTATTATCAAAAAGACAAGAAATAACAAGTGTTGGCAAGGATGTGGAGAAAAGAGAACACTTGTGCGCTGTTGCTGTGAGTATAAATTGGTGCAGCCACTATGGAAAACAATATGGAGGCTCCTCAAGAAATGAAATGTAGAACTATCATATGATTCAGCAATTCAATTTTTGAGTATTTATCCAAATAAAAACATTAACTCAAAAAGACATATATCCCCATGTTCACTGCAGCATTATTTACAATAAGGAAGATATGGAAACAATCTAAGTGTCCAATGACGGATGAATGAATGAAGAAATTGTGGTGCATATACACACAATGGAACATTAACCCAGCCATAAAAGATTAAATCTCACCATGTGCAACAATATGGTTGGAACTTGAGAATATTATACTAAGTGAATAAATCAGACAGAGAAAGACAAATACCATATGATCGCTCTTAGAGGTCAAATCTAAAAAAAGGAAAAGAACAAAGAAACAAAAACAAACTCATAGATACAGAGAACAGACTGGTGGTTGCCAGAAGCATGAGGGAGTGCAAGAAATGAGTGAATGCGGTTAAAAGCTAACAAGAAAAAGAGAGGGGGAGAGAGTGGGAGAGAGAGAAAGGAGTTCATAAGAGGATGTGAGAGAGAGAGAGCGAGCACGCGAGTGAGCAAGAGAGAGCAAGCTATAGCTCTTTGTATACAAAGAGAAACCCCTGGAAATCTTCAGAGCGTCCCCTTATGTATTCATCAGGACAGTGATCAAAACAAGTGTGTGAGGAAACTACCTGAAGTCAAGTAAAGAACCAACAGGACAAATGAAAGGGAATAGTGCCCAGTGCTCACTTGAGTGGGGAATAGTGTCTGTTCCCATCAGCCATGGCACTGGGGAGAACATCATGGAGTTTGGGGATAATACTCGGAGAAGTCTTGCCTCAATAGTGGCCAATAATTAGCATGGAGCTGGAAGTGCCTAAAAAATCTTATGAGCAAGACCCAAAAGGATTAAACTGTTGCCAAGTAACTTAACTGTCCCAGAACAAAGCTCAAGTGGGTTTACAGGATTACAAAAATATCCAGCACTTAACAAGGTAAAACTCTCAACATCTGGCATTCAGTCAAAGACTATCAAGCCTATAAAGTGGAAGGCAACCTGATCCATGATGAGGAAAATAAGCAATCAAACTCAACCTCAACTGAAACAGATGTTAAAATGAGCAGATAAGTAACATGAAAAGTTATCATTGTAAAGGGAAGATATAGATCAGTGGTAGAGTGCCTGTGTGTACGAAGTCTGGGGTTCAATCCCCAGTACCTCTATTAAAAAGAAAAAAAGTTATAATCGTATACCTTATGGTTAAAACGACTCTCACACATATGGTCAAATGATTTTTGACAAAGGTGCCAAGATCATTCAACAGGGAAAGAACAGTCTTTTCAACAAAGCCTGGAAAACTGGATACCTCCATGCAAAAGAATTAAGTTGGACTCTTACACCACAAACAAAAATTAACTCAAAATCGATCAAAGACTTAAATGTAAGACTTAAAACTATAAAATTTTAGAAGAAAACATAGAGGAAAAGCTTCATGATACTGAATTTGGCAATGATTTCTGAGATATGACACCAGAAACACAGGCAACAACAACAAAAAAGATAAAATGAGCTTCATCAAAATCAAACTTTTGTACATCAAAGGACACTATCAACAGAATAAACAGGCAACTCACAAGATGGGAGAAAATATTTTACAATTCATGTATCTGATAAGGGTTTAATATCCAGAATATATAAAGAAATTCTACAACTCAATAACAACTCTAAACAACTCAAAAAATAGGTACGTGAATAGACATTTCTCCAAAGAAGATATTCACATAGCTAATCAGCACTGAAAAGATGCTCAACATCATTAATCATTAGGTAAATGCAAATCAAAAGCACGGTTTACCACTTCACATCCACTAGGATGGATGGGTATTTTCAAAAAACAGAAAATAACAGTATTGGTGCAGATGTGGGGAAACTGGAATTTTCACATATCGCTGGCAGGAATGTAAATGATACTGCCACTGTGTAAAACAGAATGGTGGCTCCTCAAAAAAATTAAATATAAAATTATCATAAGATCTAGCAATTGCACTACTAGGAATATACCCAGAGGAATCGAAAACAAAGACTTGAACAGATATTTGTACACCGTTGTTTGTAGCAGCATTATCCACAATAGCCAAAAGGTGAAAACAACCACTCGTGGATGAATGGATAAGCAAAATGTGGTATAGACATACAACTGAATATTCAACAGTGAAATTCTGATATATGCTTCAATGTGCATAGGCCTTCAAGATAGTATGCTAAATAAAATAGGCCAAACACAAAAGGACAAATACTGTCTGATTCCACTATAGTAGTCAAATTTTTAGAGACAGAAACCAACAGTGGTTACCAAAAGCTGGGGAGAGAAGAGAATGGGGGAGTTAATGCTTAACGGATATAGAGCTTCAGTTTGGGATGATGAAAAACCTCTGGAGATGGTTGGTGATGATCACACAGCGGTTGCACAAATTATGCTGCACAATTTGTGAATGTACTTAATAACTCTGAATTATATACTTTATTTTTATTTTTTTTTAAACTTTTTTTTATTGAGTTATAGTCATTTTACAATGTTGTGTCAAATTCCAGTGTAGAGCAATCTGAATTATATACTTTAAAATGGTTAAAGTGGTGAAGTTTATGTTACATGTATTTTACACAATAAAAAGTTTAGAGTTATGGAAACAGTTAAAAAAAAAAAAAAGACCTAAATCAAATTTTTATAGTTGCAAAAGACAATGTCTAAGATGAAAACCACTGGGTGGGATAAATGACAGAGTAGACATGGCAGGAGATTAGTGAATATAAAGGCATAGCAATAGGAACTATCTGAAATGAAACACAGAAAAAAGAATTTAAAAAAGAAAAAAGGAAAATGAAAAGAGCATTAATGGGTGGGACATCGGTGGTGAAACAACTTCAAGCAGCCATACCTACAGGTAATCAGAATCACTGAAGGAAAGGAGAGAGATGGGGGGAGAAAAAATATTTGAAGAAAATGACCTAAATTTTTCCAAACTTACTGAAAACAATAAACACACAGTTCTAAGAAGCTCAATGTACCTTAAATACAAGAAATGTGAAGAAAACTATACCAATGCATCCATACTCAAATAGTTCAAAATCACTAACACAGTAAAAGCAACCAGAGAGAAAAGACTTGTTACACACAGAGGAGTTAAAAAGCAGGATATCAGATCTGTTGCTGGAAGCAATGCAAGCAATACAACAGTAGAGTAACATCTTTAAAGCACTAGGAAAGAGAAAATGTCAACCTAGAATTCTATACCCAGCAAAAATATCTTTCAATAACAAAGATAAAATTGAAACATTTTAGATATACAAAAACTGGAAGAATTCATCATCAGTAGATCCTTACTACATGAAATGTTATAAGATATCTTGCAGGTGGATGGAAAGTCATACCAAATGGACATCTGGGTCTACACAAAGGAATGAAGATCACTAGAAATAGTAACTATGTGGGTACATATGTAATATTTTTTTCTTAGTATTTAAGTTCTCCAAAGACAACTGTTTCAATAAAAACAACAACAGCACATTGTAGGGTTTATAACATATGTAAAAGTAAAAAGGAATGACAATCATAATATAAAGGCTGGTAAGGGAGAAATGGAAGTATAGTACTGTTAAGATTCTTATATGTGAAGTGGTGTAATATCACTTGAAGGTAGACTGTAATAAGTTAAAGACATACACTAGAAACCCTAAAGTAATTACTGAAATATCAAAACAAAGTTATAGCCAATAAACCTATGAAGGAAATTAAAATGAAAAGCATACTTAATTTATCCAAAAGAAGACAAAAGAAGAGGAAAAAAGAAACAACATGGGTGAAAACAGGGAACAAATGGCAAGATTATAGACTTAAACCTAGCCAAATCAATACTCATATTAAATATAAATGATTTAAACACTCCAATTAAAAAGCAGAGATTGTTAGACTACATAAAAAGCAAAACCAAACTATATGCTGCCTATAAGAAATACATTTTAAATATAAAAATGTAAATAAGCTAAAAGTAAAAAAATGGAAAAAGATATAATGTGCTAGCATTAGTTAAAGTGGGATTGACGATATTAATAACAAAGTAGATTTCTAAGCAATGACTATTACTGGGGATAAATTCATCCAAAGTACAATATGAATCGAGCAGTTTTCAAAATAAGCACAGCAAAAACATAACTGCAAGGAGAAATATACAAATCTACAGTTATAGTCAAGAGATTTCAATACCCCTCTCTCAATCATTGATAAAACAAGCAGGCAGAAAATCAGCAATCATATCATAGACTTGAACAACCCTATCAACCAACTTGACCTAATTGACATTTATATAACACTCTACCCAAGAACATCTGAATACCCATTCTTTTCAAGCATATATGGAACATTTACTAAGATAGATCATATTTTGGACTAGAAAATAAGTCTCAATAAATTCAAAAGGATTCAAGTCATATGAAATCTCTGCCCCAATAGAATTAAATTAGAAATCAATAACAGAAATATCCTTGAAAAAAATCCCTTAATACTTGGAAACTAAATAACACTTGTAAATAACACATGAATAAAAAAAATCAAATGGAAATTATAAAGTATCTTGAACCAAATGACAATGAAAACACAACATGACAGCATTTCTGGGATCTTGCTAAAGCAGTACTTAGGAAGAAATTTATCAACACCTATATTGGAAAAAAAGAAAAAGACTTCAAATAAATGGCCTCAGTTTCCACCTTCAGAAACTAGAATGGAGCAAATTAAAGAGAGATGTTCACTCTCACCATTCAGCACTGTATTAGAGGTTGTAGCCAGTGCAATAAAGCAAGTAAAAGAAATAGAGGCATCCAGACTGGAAAGGAAGAAGTAAAATTGTCTTTATTTACGGAAAATATAATCACCTATGTATAAATTTGATAGACTATACCAAAAAAAAAGCTACTAGAATAAGTAATTTAGCAAGGTTTAAGGATATAAGATCAATATATAAAACCCAATTATATTTCTAATACTAGCAATGAAAAATCAGAAATTAAAAAAAATACCACTTATAATGGCATCAAAAATTTGAAATATCTACGAATAAATCTGACAAAAAGATGCAAAAGACCTATACACTGAAGAGTATAAAATGTGGCTGAGCAAAATTAAAGATTAAATAAATGGAGAGATATAAGTTGTTGAGGGTTCAGAAGATTCAACATTGTTATGATGTCAATTCTTCCCAAATTGATCTATATAGTTTACAGAATCCCAAATGAAATTCCAGATTTTTTTGTAGAAATTGACAAGATGGTTTAAAAATTCATATGGAAATCAAAAGGCTTAGAAACTCTGAAAAAGAACAAAGCTGGAGGGCTAATGACAACTGATTCTAAGAGTTATTATAAAGCTACAGTAATAAAAAGTGTGGTATTAGGAAAAAGTGGACAGAACAATGGAACAGAATGGAAATTCTACAAATGAATCCACACATATGGGCAACTGATTTTTGTCAAATACACAAAGAGAAAAGATAAGCTTTTCAAGAAATGGTAAAAAAAAAAAAATGAACTTGGATCCATATGTTGCATCATATACTAAAATTACCTCAAAATGGATCATAGACCTAAACATAAAACCTAAAACTATGAAACTCCTAAAAAAAAAAAAAAAAAAAAAGAGAGAAGTCATCATGACCTTCAGTTAGGCAAAGATGTCTTAGATATGACACCAAAACCAAAATCCACAGAACAAATTGATAATTTGACTTTTTCAAAATTAAAAAATTCTGCTCTTCAAAAGACACTATTAAGAGAAGGAAAACACAAGCCACAGACTGGGAGAAAATCTTTGCAACTTATATATTGTATGCAGAGTACATAAAGAATTCTCAAAACTTAAGCAACTTAAAAAAATGGGAGAAAGATCTGAACAGATACTTCATCAAAGAAGATACATGGATGACAGATAAGCACATGAAATGATGCTCAATAAAGTTGTCACTAGGGATATGTAAACTGAAATCACAATGAGCTATTATTATGCACCTGTTAGAATGGCTAAAATTAAAAAGATTAACCACAGCAAGTGCTAGAACGTGGAACAACTGGAACTCCCATACACTGCTGATGGGAATGTAAAACGATACAACCACATGGAAAAGAGCTTGGCAGTTTAAACTGTACAACTACCACATGATCCAGCCTTTTCACTGCTTTACTTATTCACAGCAACTTTATTTGTAATAGCCAAAACCTGAAACCCAAATGTCCATCAACAGCTGAGTAGATAAATTATGATATGGCCATACAGTGGGATTTCATATACCCAGAAATATAAAAGAATGAACTACTGATACACATAACAACATGGATGAACCTCAAAACAGTTATGCTGAATGAAAAAAGGCAAAAGAGCATACATCCTATACGGTTTCATTTATATAAAGCCCTAGGAATTGTAAACTGATCTCTAGTGACAGAAAGCAGATCAGTGATTTCTTGGGGATGGTGAGAGACTAGAGGGCAGGATTACAAATGACATGAGGAAACTTCAGTTAAGAATGTTCACTATCTTGATTGTGGTGATAGTTTCATGGAATATATATGTCAATACTTATCAAATTGTGTTTATTTTATGTCAACTATAATTGTACACATATACACATAAGAAGTGTTCTTTTTAAAAGGCAGCTATAGCAGTGGCTGGAAGAACAGGTTTTGGAGTCTGGCTGCTTCGGTTGAGCACTACCCCAGCACTCACCTGCCATGGGACCCCCAGCAGGCTACCTCAACTACTGGTGCCTGTTACCTCCTTTGCAAAAAGGGGTTAATAACAGAACCTGCCTCAGAGGATCTCACTCAAGTAGAGTAAATGGGCTAACACAAGGACAGTGTTTTTAACAGTGTGTGGAACACAGGAATTATTTCATGAATGGTAAACAGCACCACTGCAGATGAGGAAACTGAGGCTTCGAGTTGGAGAGTGGGTATAATAGGCAACTGTTGTTTTGTTTGCTTTGCATCCCTTACTGTGGGGAGTCATTCTTTCCTCATCACCTGTTCCATGTGATTCTGGTAGGGCTGAAATTCAAATTCACAGTATCCAGTACCCTTGAAGTATGCAGCCTGTAATGGTACTCTGTCCCCCTGGATATAGTGACTGGTGCAAGATGTCCAAGCAGTAATCCAAGCTGGGCCCATCAGAGCCCTTTCCTGAGATTTATCTACACGAATATACTGACGTAGGGAAGGAGATGTCTTTCCTTTTCCTCTGGGCTTTCCAAACTGGCTAACGTAAGTTAGAGTCATCTGTGCCATGTCCTCCCTGCTTCCCCCAAAGGAAAGAAGACTGTCGACAATGGGACAAAATGGTACAGAGCAGCACAGTGGAGAAAGGGAGAATCTTAAGGTTATCCTTTGTGCCCCTGGATCTATCCAGAACTGAAACCAAACCACTCCTTTTCTTGATGACTTATGAGTCAATTCTTGGGGCTTAAGCCAGTGTGACCCATGTTTCCACTGCCTGTAACTGGAGTCCTTCATGACAGAGCGGTGAAGTGAATTAGCAGTAAAATAGTGGCGCTGGGAATCTTCAAAACCAGGGCTCACTTCTACCAAAGCTCACACCTGATTGCCAATTCCTACTTGCAGGACCAGAGAGGCGCATGCTTGTGGTTCAGTACGGAGGGGCTGAGTGGATGGGAGAGGCTAAGGACTTGCACCAGGCAGGGGAACAGCAATGGCCTAGGTCCTAGAAAGCCTGACAAGAGACTGAGTTTTGAGGAAAACCACTCAGCTCATCCCATTTGGGGAATCTGTCTCATCTCAGACCCCTAACTCTTGTAAGAGATTCAAGAGACATGACAACAGGACAATGGCATATTTATTTACAATTGGACCAAAAAAAGGCATACAGGCATTTTTCAATTAAAAATAATGATGATGATGATTTAAAAAGTCAGAAAAATTGATGATGTTTGAACTCTTTATGAGGAGTCTGTTTCTCCACTCCCCTCAAAGAGAGAATCTCTTAGGGAAAAAATCTAATATTTGAGTGAACAAAAGACTCCATTATACTCTACTGCTTGGGTTCCCTTTTCTCCAACCTGATTCTTGGTGGACACCACTTGGCACTGTGGTGTCACTGTGAGGCAAGATTGAGAAGATCACTGGTTTGGTTGGTGGAGCTGGTGGGGGCTGCTGGAAGAATCTGGGGAGATGAGGTGTGAGAGGGTGGGGTGTTCCTAGCTTAGCCAGCAACCTGAGCTTTGTCTTGCCATGGGGGTCCTATGGGACTGGAGCAAGGGTGAGTGGCTGTTTCTTAAACTCTAATCCCAGGGTTGGTTTGGTCTCCTGCAACTTAAGAGCAAATGTCTGTGACATGCATGGGTGGGTAGGGGGGTTAGGAAGAGTGGGCGTTGACAGAGGAGCAGCCAGGCCTGCATGTTAGCTGCTCTCTCTGACTTAGGCTCCTTGCCTATTCCTGGGAATTGGGGAAGGAATTACAGAACTTACCTTCCATCTTCCTCCTCACAAGCAGTGTTCTGGGTGTTCCCCAAAGGAAGCAAGAACTCAGAAAGGAGGTGGAAGTGGAGGGGAGGGGTCTGGCTAAAAGAACTGTGTATGGGCACTGAGGCTGGGGGATGTCAGGGAGAGAATGCCTCTTCCCAAGCCACCTAAAGGAGGGAATCTGAGGTCTCCAGGCCTTGTCCTGCCCTGGAAGTGGGGAAAGAGAGGGCCCACCATCAGCACATTTTGCAAAGAGCAGCAACCCCCAACCCAGGAAGGACCTGAGGAACAATCCTGATGGGTGAGGACCTTCATCCTAGACACACACGTGGATGCTTGGCTTGGCTTTGGAAATACTTGGCCCCGGATCCAGGGTTTCTTGGCACGAAAATTCATTGCAAGTCTCTTCTCTGGTCCAGCAAACTCTCGCTGCTCTGAGCAAGGGCAATTCCTGCTGTCCTGGGGCACTGTACACCAGTACTTCTTGGGGATTTCCTTGTAGCAACCAAGACTTGACCTTGCTCCCAGTGACAAGATGACCTGGAGGCCTGGCGGGGAGCCCTGCCTTGAGCAGCTCTGGGAGGAGGCTGGGGAGGAGAGAAGAGGTAGGGAAAGGGGCTGGAAGAGGCTGGTTGACACTGAGGATGCATGTCCGGGCTAGAGCTGTGCTTTGTCGCGGCATCAATGGTGAGGACGGGCAGTGAGAGGCTCAGAAACCTCACTGAAGCCCGGAAGGCCCGGCGTTTCATCTTCCAGTTAGTCGTGGGGTGGCCAACAGCCCTGAGGAACTGAGGTGGAGACAGTGACCAAAACCCAGTGTCTCGGTGGATTTATCCATCCTGGATCCACTTGTTAAAAAACTAAGGGAAAAAAACCCCAAACCAAAAATAAACCTGAATAAAACAGGTCCGAGAGTTCCTGATGGAGGGAACTTTCTTAGCACTGAAGAAAAACAACCCACAAAAAACTCATCTCCCACAAAACTGGAATAAGATGATGAAGAAAAATGCAAGATTTATCTACAGGCCCTCCCGCCCCCCACGCAGCCCCAGGATCCAGGAACACTGTGCCAGGAGTTACATTCCAAACGAGCAGGAGTTACTTTATTTTACGTGCCTGCAGTTCCCCACGTAGGGTGGCTTCCTGTCCGTGGATGGAGTGGGCCGGGCCATGGTCCACCCCCTTCAGTCTATCTTCACAGCAGCATAGATCTTGCGGACAAACATGTAGGCTGCATAGAAGCCGATGGTGCCCGTGAGGAGCCAGAAGGACAGGACCATGAGGGCCGTGTAGCCAAAGTAGAGGAGAGAGGGAATGAACTCCACGATGTCCAGCTGGGGCACGAGCGGGGGCGAGAAGAGAGGGTGGACGCTTAGTGCCAGCCTGCCATGGCCAACTGGGTGTCCCCCTGCCATCTCACTGATCTCATGGTGAGTCTGAAGCCTGAAAAGGGCCAGGGGCTTGCCCTCAGGTGGGCACCAAGGGACAGTGAGCTCATAGCTGTGGTGAACCTTCAGTACCAGGGCCCGTGCACCGCCTTAGATGCTCACGATCACCATGGTAGGTTATTAACCCATTTTACAGATGGCGCACAAAGGGGTTAAACAACACCCACAGTTACACAGCTAGGAAGTAGAAAGTGCTGGGATCTGAACCCCAGGCTAGAGGGCTAGGAGCCCAAAGCCCAATTCCACTGACCCAGGCCATTTCTTGTGGGGGTGGGAAGGGCTTGGGAGCTCACTGGGAGACAGGGCTGACTCAGGGGCCAGGGCCAGAATGCTCTAAGCAGCCACAGCTCTGTCACTTCTTCACCCTCCACAGTCCCCAGAACAGTACAGGGATATTCCTGGATGGCTGGAGGAGAAAGGTGTCAGGGCTCCTGACTTTAGGACCAGAGAGCTACCATGAGCCTGTCTCAGCCTATGGTCCTCTCCGCCTGAGTATGCTCTGTCACTTTTGTTGGTAAAATCCCTCATGGGGATTTTATCTTGGAGCAGTTGGACTCCTTTGTAGAGTTCAGAAGCCCGGGCAGGGATACTAGGGAATCTGCGGTGTGGTGGTGTTTGCTAGGCCAAGTGGAGCTAATTTGGAACCTTGGTATCAAGACTTGCCCAGCACACCAGGGCCTGAACGGGGCCTGTTTCAGGGCTCATGGGCAGACACATGGTCACAAAATGCCAGGAGCCCAGAGGAAAATGAGGAAAACAATAAGGGTCACTGTTGAGACCATTTCCCTTAAGTCAAATATTCTCAATCTAGGGGTGAAGGCCATGTTTTCTGGCTCAGCCTCCCATCTCTCCTTTTACAAGCTTCCTTGTGGCTGGAGATAGGGGAAGGGGGGGGAGGGGGAGGAGGGGAAAGGGCAGTGCTAAATCCAGTGGTAAAAACCAGGAAAGGGATGGAGCAAAAAAGCAGCACTAGAAAAGCTCCTTAGAGTTCAGACAGGCCAAGGCCATCGTTTTACAGACACGGCTCTGGGGCTGAAGGAGGTTTTTAGAACAGAGAAGACAGACTGGGGCAGAGGCAGGAAGGGCAGGAGACTGAGCTGTGACTCATGTGGGAGGCTATGGTAGACCGGCTTTGTTGGCCCAGCACTGTGTCCCATCCTCCTCCTTCCCGGTGTCCCGGGTACCCACTCTCCACTATGTGGCCCTGTTGGGGCTCTCAGTCCTAGTCCAAAACCTAAGCTAGTCAGTCAGAGTATGCCATCCTATTACACCCAAGGAACAGTGAGGGATGGCATGCAACCCAGACCGATGATCATCGTCCCTGGGATTGATAACATGATGGTAGAGGAAAGACATTCTTTTAGCTCTAGAGCTGCAAAGCTGAGAAAAGGAGACTCTACAGCTACCACTGGCCATCATTCTACTGTGCGGAAAGATCCTGCCCGCAGACTGAAGCCAAGAAAACACACAGAGCTGAAGTGTGAACACAGAGCCCTGATATCACTTGAGATGCTGGATTTAACCAAGCCTGAAGAGGGAACTCCAAATTCTTAAACACACATCAGCCAATACATTCTCTTTTTGCTTTCGCCAGTTGGAATTGGGTTTTGGTCACTTTCCATTCAAAAGAGTTCTGATTAATACGGGCTGTAGAGAAAGGAAATTAAATTTGTTCTGCAGGATGTCAGGAATAAGACCATGGCCTGCAGATGGAAGTAACAGGGAGGAGGATTTCAGTGTGAATGAAGGAAGACCTTGATAATGACAGGAGCTATCCAAAGAGAACGAGAGTGTCAGGAGGGAGTGTCTTTTGTCACTGAATGTGCCAGAGCAGGGGCCAGCAAGCTTTTCCTTAAAGGGCCCGATTATAAACAGTTTAGGTTTCGCAGGCCCTGTGGCCTGTCAGAACTCTTCCCCTCTGCCACTGGAGTATGGAAGCAGCCCCAATAACATGTAAATGCATGAGCGTGGCTGTGTGCCAGTAACACTTTGTTTACAGAATCAGGCCCACGGGCCCATGGGCTACACTTTGCTGACCCCTGAGCTAGATGATCACTTGCTGGGATCACTGGAAAAGATGGTCGGCACAGTCAGCAAACTGGAAACAGGGGTGGGCACCACACTAAATGACCTGGACAGTCCTTTCCAACCTGACATTTTGGGAAAAGGAATTCCAACCAACTGACCTATGACTAGTTTGGGAATACACCCTGGTTGCAAGCCAAGGACTTCTTGCTTTCAGGTTTTGGAGACCCAAAGTACAGCAGATGAGACTGTCTTCAGTGTTAGCCCCAGAGGCGAGGGGTCCACCAGAGTGACCCCAGACTCCTCCCAGTGACCCATCTGGTTTATGTGTTATGCACGGATCTACCGAACTTGCTGTGGGGATCTGTCTGCATTCTTACGCAGCCACTCTTTGGAGACAGTGAGCTCTGGGAGTAGAGCTGAGTTCCTCTATCTGAGTGTTAAAGGCTATTTCAGCATTTTCTGCTTTTATCTTTATTAACTCTTCTCATCTACTTTCTTTATTCTTTTATGTTATTGTTCTTTTTTTTCCCCCACTAGTTTCTTAAGGTGAATACTGTATTATTAACCTCTCTTACTTCCTCCTAAAAGCACTGTAAGGTGATATACTTCAAGTTCTGCTCTGGCTGCATCTCACAGGTTTTGCATGCAACTTTCTCACTGTCACTTATCCTGAAGGCTTTTGTTACCCAAACATATTCTTTCCTAAAAAGATGCGCATTCTAGAGCAGGAGCAGTTCTAGAATGGCTCTGACCCCCGCCCCCCGCCTTGATGGGAAGATTTAGACACTTGGTTTTTTTCCCAGCATCCTCCTCTCTACCATCCTGCTCTGGAAGGGCTAGGGGGCTCCCTCATGCAGGGTGGTACCTTGTTAACAAAATAAAAGATGGCATAGACCAGGACGTAGAATGCAGATCCCCCGGAGACCAGGAAATTCCTCCACCACCATCGGTAATCCTGAGGAGGAAACAGAGCACTGTCATTGCTGTTTCTAGGCAGAACTTCTTCTCCAAGTTTCACAGCTGCCTGAGGGGCTAATGACCCTGGGTAAGAACTGTAATACTGGGGTGATGGGAAGGTTTCCTACCTTGACTGTGATGGTGGTTACATAACCGTATGCATTTGTAAACACAGAACTGTAGGCTAAAATGGGTGAACAGTACTGTTTATGAATTATAACCTCAATTAAAAAAATTTAAAAAATCAACAACAAAAGAACAGTACTAACAACACACATTTCTTGCGCTAACGCTCACCACACACCAGGTTCCATTCTAAGTGCTCATTTAGTCCTTGCAGCAGCCCTCAAAGTCAGGTCCTACTGCTACCCTGTCACAGGAGCAGGAGAGGAAGGCACAGGCAGGTTAAGCAACTACCCAAGATCCAGAGCTACTAATGGAGGAACCAGGGCTGCAGCCTGGGCTGTTTGTCCCGGAGCCCTGGTTTTGCCCACTCTGCCAAGAGCTGGTCCACAGAGGGGAAGGCAGGTCACTCAATCTGCATCAGTTGTTGAAGAAATCACTCCTGGAGTGGACTCAGCACTGACAAATCTACTGTCATCAAGTTGCGGAGACTTCCCCGCACAATTATGCTGTGAGGTAGGGATCATTAACTCCAGCCTACAGCTGAACAAATGGAGGCTCGGGGAGGTGAAGTGATGTGCTTGCTCAAGACCTCATGGCCTGAAGGGGGATCACATGGGAAACAGACACCTCACTGACCCATTCAGAGCTGGCCCCAGCTCCCCTCACCCCCAACTCCTGGCCCCATTCCCCTCACCTCTGCACACAGCTGGAAGTATACCATGACGATGCTGATTTGCGAACAGGACACTACCAGGATGATGAAGACGAGGAACAGGAAGCCAAAGAGGTAATAGAACTGATTCTCCCAGATTGCCTGCGGATACACCACAGCTGGCCTTCAGCGAGCCTGCCTCCAGGCAGCTGCCCCTCCCTTCCCTGGCATACTCTGCCTGTCCTCAGGAATTCCATCCCTCAGTCACGACTGGCATACTACCTGTCACTAGGGCAGCACTGTCATGACATCACTGGGGCCTGTGGGTCTAGCTTGTGGCTCTGACTGGCCTTTCCTCCCTGGAGCAGAGAGGGGAGGCAGGCTGTTCCAAGGGAGGGGCTGGGGCCTGGCTGATCCTGTGATGGAAATTAACGGATCCCATCCCAATCAACATTACACAACAGCCACCACTACCTGGGGCAGCTCACCACGTGCCAGGCACAGTGCCACACTTCACATATACCTCATATGTGAGCCTATGAAAGCACGGCATTTTACAAAGAAGGAGGTCAGGATAAGAGGCATCAGCGAAATGGCCCAGGGTCACACAAACAGAACAGAGGAGGCCTCCCTAGGCAGGCAGCCAACCCCTCTAACCCTTTTCCTAGGCAGGGCTGGGTGGGTGAGGGCGTCTCAGCAGGGAGGGGCCAGATGCTTGTCCAGCACTGACTTAGTGCAAGGCCCTCTCTCTGTGCTGGGCACCGAGCTGGGTCAGCCAGACTTGGACGGCTCTGAACCCTCTGCTAACTGTCATCTTGGCACACCCAGGAGAGAAGTCATCATCATTACAACAACAGCTACAAGTTAACAAGTATTTCCTGAATGCCAAGCACTATTACTTTGATAGACATTTTTGCATTCCAGCCTCATGATGATCCTCAGAATCAGATATCAGTCCCCACACTTTCCCAGGAGTTTTGAGTAAGTTGGGTAAAGACATGTAGGGACCCAGAAATCAAAGGAGAGGCACCAATACTATCAATAATGGTGGTGACTGACTGCAGTATTGCTAAAGCAGCTTCTATTCACTGAGACCTTCCCACACACACAGTATGTCTCACTGAACTTTCCAAGCTGTCCCAAGAGGCAGGACTGTTACCCCATTTCAGGGTGAGAATAGGGCTCTGAGAGGTTAAAAGGCCTGTCTGAAGTTTCACAGGCAGTAAGAGGCAGAGCAACTAAGAGGAGGGGTAGGGACCCGGCTAGTGTGGGTGAATGTGTGGATGGAGAACAGGTAGCAATACTCACACTGAAGATGAAGAAAAGTTCAATGAACATGGCGCCGAAGGGTAGGATCCCAGCCATGAGAATGCTGCAGAGAACAGGAGGGTTAACGCTGCTGGGAGACCTGGACCACTGGAAGCTTCAGGCCCCCTCCCGAGCCAGCACGAATGAAAGTGCTTACACGATGTGGTGGATCTAATTCTTTCAGCATGCTTTTCTATCATTACAGCCTCTTGAGAGGTAGGCATCATTCTCCCCATTTTATAGATGGGAAAACTGAGGTAGAGAGATGGGGGATTTGCCCGAAGTCCAAGGTAGTCTTAACCTGTCTCACTGTACCTTTCCACCCCGCCCCTTCCCTGGCCACCACCAAGTCTGGCTACCCCTTGATCCTCTTTATCGTGGAGTGAAACTAAGCTTTCATAAAATCTACTGGAACCAGCTAGAGCTGCAGGAGCACCAGTCACAGCACCCATGGAGGCTACCTGGTCCATGTCCTCCTAAGGAGGTGGCTCAGGGAAGTACTGGCCTTGCCTACTCTACAAGTCCTTGGCCTGGCCTCTGCCGGAGACTCACCCCACAAATCGGTTCATGTACCACCGCTGTTCAGGGATCTGCCGGGGAATCTGGTTGGTGCGCACAGGGTTGTCGTATGGCTGCTTGCGGAAGCCGAAGTAGTAGCCCAGGTAGACGAGCGGCAGGGAGATCCCGAACCACATGCACAGCAGGGCCACCATGGTGGGGAAGGGCACCTGCAGGCACCGCACCATGAGGCTCCACAGGCCCCGAAGCCCAGGCTGGGGGCTGTTCGGGGGGAGGGGGGCCTTGTGGGTCCCAGGGAAGGGCACAGCAAGAGCACAGTGGAGGGGAAGGTCCTACAGACTCACCCCTGACAGAGCTCCTGGCCAGAAAACCTTCCGGGGCTAACCCTAGCCCTGGGGAAAGCAGAGGGCAGATGGAGGACCAGCTGAGCCATGAGGTAAAGAAGGAACCATGGCATCCCAGAGGAGCCTGTCCCAGGGAGGACGTGGGCAAAGAGCAAGGAAGGAGGGACTGAGAGCATGAAAGAGACGAAGGTCAGAATGAAGGGAAATTACATGCAGTATGTTAAGCAAAGAAAAAGGGAAAAAACAGAACTGCACAAGTGGGGTGTTTCTAATTTTGTTCAATGAAAACACCACAATATAAAACTGTATATATAGGAGACTCCATTTTAATAAAAATACCCCAATATTTACATGTATCCATGCCTAAAGAGGTCTATACCAGAAAGTCAACAGTACTTCCTCAGACGGGAAATGAGGGGTTAGAATTGATTTTTCATTTTCTTCTTTATCCCCCTCTATACAGTCTTAAATTTTTACAAAACTCATGCGGAATGGAAGAAATGAATTAACATTTGTAAAGTGTTTAGAACAGTACTTATTCCAAAATAAGCACTACATAAATGTTTGCTATTTTTTCATAATTTTAAAATCACATTATTCTACTCTAAATATATCTAGAAAGAGGTAAAAAGACTGCAAAAACATAGTAAAGATCTATCTACATTAACTTTTCTGTACTTTCCTTTCCAAAATTTCTACAATGAGTGTTTACAGTGAGCAACTGGTAACTGGGAGAAAAATGCTGAGAGAAAGACAGGAGAAAGGAGACACATAAAAAGGAAGAAGTAAGAAGAAGAGCATGACCTTGTCTCTCCTGAGGGCAGCTCCCTGGACGGCCGGGAAGAACCCAGTCTTCCGGCAGCCCAGACCAGAAGCCTCACCCAGGGACCTTCAATGGGCACCTGCCAGTGGAGGGGAGGCAGCTCTGCCGCTGAGGCTGGGATAGCAAGGCCTGCCTGCCCTGCCTCTACCACAGCCCTGCTGATCCATCAAGATCCCATCTCCCCACCCCCAACCGAGTCCATCAGCCTCTGTAACGAGTGCTGGGCAGCTGCTGGCAATGACTGGAGCTGGAGGGATCCCCGCTCTGAGGACAGACCTCCTGCAGGGGCTGGTGCCAGGAGCTCGGGGCAGGGACACTGAGGGGAGAGCCTGGTTTTGAGATATTGACCTAATAAAGTCATGCCAGGCAGCTTTCCCTTGGTTAAGACAAGGGGAAATTCCCCAGTTGGCCCCCAGACTGTGGAAACCTCCCTTTAGAGAAGTGAGCTTTGGTCGGCTGTCTGAAAGAGCCCACGGGGAGGCCAGGGCAGATGGAGATGCGTGGCTGGGGAATCCCCGGCCAGCCCTCAGTTCCCAGGGCTGGGAACAGACCTCGGGGGACTCAGAAAAGGTGATGGCAGGATGTGATGTGCGGGAAAGGGCTGGAGCACAGCTAGCTCTCCCTGGCCGGGGAGGGCACTTACCGCTCCTGATGAGTGCTTTCCCCAGATGAAGCAATTCAATACGAAGCAGATACCAAAAACCACGCCAGGGTACAGTGTCGCCGTCTGGAAGCAAGAGAGACCAGGCTGCGGAGCTGCGCCTGGGGAGTTCCCACCTGCCTCAGCGGGGCTCCCAGACTGGAGGTTCTCAAGCCCTCCTTGTCCTGCAGGACTCAGCTCAAGGATCATTCCTTCTAGAAAGCACTCCCTGACCCTCACACTAAGCAAGCCTCCTGCTCTTTGTCCTTCTAGATCCCTGAACTGCCCCTGCCTTGCCCTCACCCCAGTTTGTAATTACAAGCTGTTGTTACCTGGTCAGTGTCTGCCTCCCCCACAGATGGAGGCTCTTGGGAGGAGCACATCCTGTTCACTGATGAGCTCCCAGCACTTGGAACACAGCAGTGCTCAATAAGCATTTGTTGAATAAGGGTGAATGAATAAAATTTTACAAAACATGGATGTCTGGGCCTCAACGCAATCTGCCTAGAGTAGTGGGGAAGCTTTAACTGAGTCCAGGCGGCAGGCGCTGGCCTCCACATGCATCATCTCACCTAATCCTCACTACGGGCCTAGACGGAAGGACTATCATTGTCCCTTTCAAAGAAGAGAATACTGAGGCCCAGTAACATTAAATATCCCCCATCCCAACTTCACACAGAATGTTAAGGGTGAAACAGAGGTTCAAACCCAGGCAGTCTGACTCCAAAGCCCAGGCTTCTGACCCCCAGTGGTATATTCTATCCAGTCAAGATCTCTTGGGCTGGGGCTCAGGCACAGGGGACCAAAGCCCCAGACCTACAGTTGAGCCTCCTTCACCGCTGCGGCTACCTGAGCATTCAGGAGGCTCCCTGCAATCTGGTGCTCAGCCTTGTGGCCAGTTTTCCCTTTGGCCCATAGCCTCTCACTTCCAATACCTAGCCACTGCTCCTCCATTTCCCGGACCCAAGGCCTCTATGTAGAGTCATCAACATCTCAGGGTATCCACCTCTGAGAGCCAACACTGAACCAGAGGCCTTCCATGTATGTCTCTTTCCATCTTTACAACAACCTGAGATGTAGGTGCAACCATCCCCCATTGGAGAGATGGGGAAACCAAGGCTCCAAGCGCAGGTCAAGGTTACCAACCAAGTTAAGAACTGAGCCAGGATTGGGATCTAGGAGATTCTAGAACCTGAGGCCTCCCTGCTGACTGCTTCCATCCAACTGAAGCCCTCCTTTTTAAGGCCCAGCTTAAATGTCATTTCCCCTTTTCCTGTGCGTTCCTGTTTTACTCTGCCATGTAGCAGGGAATTCCTTGTCTGCCCTCCTGGCTGAAATTTATAGACTGGTCACTGTGCTGATACTAGGGGTAAGAACAGGAAAAAAGTTGAAGCATGGAGCACAAACTTGTTAGTGGAGAACATATGTGGCACCCATTGCAGGCCCAGGTTCTGCTCAGGCTCCTCTGGAGAGGACACCGAAGTCTGAATAGGGTGAGGGAGAGAAGAGGAGGGACCCCGGAACTAAGACTTAAAGGATGAGGTGAGGAGAGGGAGGGAGTGGTGTGTCAGAGCAGAGGCTGGAGGAGAGAAGAGGACAGGCTGCAGCAGCTACCTGCCTGCGGAAGGAGGCAGAGCACCACATCAGGGAGGGGACAGAACCTGGCAGGGAAACCAGGGAGGCCCAGGACAGTCAAGGGTCCAGCCAAGAAGTGAAGATGCCTAACCCTGCACAGAGTCCTGGAGACGGAGAGGGTAGGGATTCATGGACTATTTGGCAGGAGAAAACCTCCACACTCAATGTATGAGAGGAGGCGGGGCGCTGGGGAGTAGAAGGTGTCTGCCTTGGGGGCCAAAGAGTAGGTTTGGGGCAGAGAGACAGGGTTTGCCGTGGGACCCACAGAGGGAGACCCTGGAGGGTATCTGGTGGGAGACCTCACAAGGGAAGTCTCACCAGGAGAGGAGACGGCTGGGTTTTACACCTCTGAAGATCCCTGGCTCTTGGCACACAGCGGCCTAAGAAAAACGCCTGACGCATCAAGAATCCAGAACTTTTTTTTAGTCCTTCCAAAACAATCACTGTTGCAGCTCTTCTGCTAAGTGCCAGGGGTATCAGCCAGAGCTGAGACAGCCTGAGCTCCCCTGGGCTTTCGACAGCTACGAGAGCAGCTTCAGAAGGCTGGGTCTAGTGGCTTCTCCAAGTTTGGCCCTGATGGCTTCCCTGGTCCTCTTGGGGCCCCAAGTGCTTTGGGAGAAGGGGCTCAGAGTTCCCCGGGAGGCAGCGTCAACTCCCAGGTGCCCTCCAGGTTCTATGATCTTTTCTGCTGCCAAGAACTTTCCTCAGCATCAGGAGGGCAGAGAAGGCAGGAGTTGACCTCACTGCAGGGAAACAGAGGCACCAAAGTCTGGAAATCAGGCTGCCAGTGATGGGGGGCCTGGCCTCTTCTGCCCTGGCAGATAATTCTCTCTATGCTCTGCTGGGCAGGGTGTTCTCCCAGCAACCCTGCTGATCAGGTTTTGATTTTAAACTTTGAAACCTGAGGCTTGGTGCCTAAATCCCGTTATTCTGAATCCCCTATTTCTTCTTTCGCTTGAGCTGTTGAACAATTTAGGCTAAAAATTACCTAAGTTCAATTCTCTCTTTTCATGAATGCAGCACCTAAGGCCTTCAGAGGTCCCGCTGCACCTGTAGGTAAGAGCCCAGCATTCCCCGCCCCGGGTGTGCTCCTCCCGCCCCATCATGCTGCTGCTCAGCCTCTGGCCCTAAACCCCCACCAGGGCCTACCTGCACTGCTTGTGAGGCTCCCAGGAGGAAGCTCCCCACCAACACAGTGGGGAGGTTTAGGACACTTACACAGAAAGCTCCTTTCTTCCACCGATGGCCTTTTAGGGTGCGGTACAGACGGCCGGCGGAAAATCCACCAAACACCCTGTGGGGGAAACGGCAAGGATCCACACCAAGGGGACCTGTTAGCTGGAGCACAGGCGGTTTGTGCCAGCCCCGGAGCCCACTCAGACACACCTACCCCATGAACATGAAGAGGAAGCAAGCCGTGGTCATGAGAGCTCCCCGGCTGGAGGGCGACAGCATCCCGAGCATGGCCACGACTGAGGAGGGAGGAGAGAGAGAAAGTCAGGGTCTCCAGCCCCTGAGGCAGGTGAGGCCAGATGCGGCTCCCTCTCCCTTGGCCTTCCTCTCCACGGGAGAAGATTGGGCCTTCGCTGGGGTTCAGAGGGGTGCAGCAGTGGCTGGGCTGTGGCTGGCTGCACCTTAAATGCAATGGTCAGCCCGCAGAGAGCTTGCGACCAGCCAGGCACTGAGCTGAGAGCATTATGAATGCCAGCTCACTGCGTCTTCCTGACCAACACTGGGAGGTGGAGGGCCGTTTCCCCATTCCTCACATGAGGAAACAGGCTCACAGGGGTTAAGTGATTTGTTGAAGGTCACAAAGTTTGGAGGTATGAGGCTGAGGTACAAATTTAGGCAGATTAGTTGCAAAGAGATTAGATTTTGAAAGTTCTCATCACAAGAAAAAAAAATCTGTAACTATGTGAGGTGACAGATATTAACTAAACTTGCTGTGGCAATCATTTTGCAATATATGCATATAATATCAAATTGTTACGCTGTACACCTTAGACTAATACAGTGTTATATGTCGGGGAAAAAAGGTTAAAACTGTAAAAAAAAAAAATTTAGGCAGACTTCAGAACTGCTTATAACTACAATATATTCATTTTTGGGGGGTTGTTTTCTGAGAAAAAAAGACCTGATTCCAGTCCTGATCCTGATGCTGCAATGGGTAAGTCACAACGCACGACTGCAAAAGGAGGCCCACCTCACGGCGCTGACAAGCAGCTTCACTGGTGGTGTGGACATGGGGGAGATTAATGGTGCTGGAAAGATCTGAGGAGGATCAGATCACCAGGGCCTGCGGCTGAGAGGACCAGCCCTCCTGCTGGGTGGGATGGCTCTGTCTGGCTCAGAGATGCTGACATGCCCCTTCCCCAGGAAGGGAAGCCCACCCTTCTCTCAGACTCAGGCTGGCGCCACTCTGGTGACCACAGGCTCCCACACTGTCCCTGAAGGTCCACTCACAGATGACGATGAGGATCATACAGAAGAGCTGAATGCCCGAGCCCAGCAGGGAGCTGAGGATCATGGGGTACTGCGGGGGCCTGAAGACGTCGCCGTGAACCAGCTTCCACCCAGACTCCTCCATGGTGTCCTCCTGCAGCAAAGGGCCAGAGACTGAGGCTGCTTCTTGGGCTCCTTGGAGGCAGCTCCTGTGGGGACTACCCCCAAGGACCCAAGTGCTCTGACTAGGGCTGAGGGTTCCTCAGATGTCAACCAGCTCCACTCTGATGTAGCAGTGTACATGACAAGACAAAGTGTTTCCCAGAGAACTGTTACACAGGAAAAGGAGGGTACACACATGGGGTTTACAGCCACATAAAAGGAAAATCTCCTTCCCCAATTCCATAAACATTATGCGTGGAAAAATAATGTAAACCAACATACTAAAATGTTAACTGTGATGGTTTCTGAGTGGTGAGATTTAGAAGCAACTTATTTTTTTTTACTGATTATAAAAGTAAACAGGCACACCTTGTTTTATTGTGCTTTACTTTTTAGCACTTTGCAGATACTGTATTTTTTTCTTAACAATTGAAGGTTTGTGGCAACCCTGCATCAAACAAGTCTATTGGCACCATTTTTCCGATAGCATTTCCTCACTTCGTTTGTCTCTGTGTCACATGTTAGTAATCTGTGCAATGTTTCAAATTTTTTCATTATTATCATATTTGTTATAGTGATCTGTTATCAGTGATCTTTGATGTTACTATTGCAATTTATTTGGAGAATGATGAATTGTGCCCATAGAAGACGGCAAACATAATAAATCTGTGTTCTGACTGCTCCACCAGCCATCTGGTCCCCCATCTCTGTCCCTCTCCTCTGGCCTCCCTAGTCCCTCAGACATAACAATATTGAAATCAGGCCAATGAATAACCATACAATGGCCTCTAAGTGTTCAAGTAAAGGAAGAGTCACACATCTCTCATTTTAAATCAAAAGCTAGAAATGATTAAGCTTAGTGAGGAAGGCACATCGTAAGCCAACACAGAGGGGGTAGGGCATAGCTCAAGTGGTAGAGTGCACGCTAAGCATGCACAAGGTCTTGGGTTCAATCTCTAGCACCTCTATTAAAAAAATAATTAAACCTAATTACCTCCCCCTGCCCCCGCACCCCGCCAAAAAAAAAAAAGCCAACATAAGCTGAAAGCTAGGCCTCTTGCACCAGTTAGCTAAGTTGTGAATGCAAAGGAAAAGTTCTTGAAGGAAATTAAAAGTGCTACTCCAGTGAACACGAATGATAAGAAACGAAACCGCCTTAATGCTGATATGGAGAAAGTGTTAGTGGTCTGGAGCCATGACATTCCCTAAATGACAAAACCTCATCCAGAGCAAGGTCTCAACTCTCCTCAATTCTATGAAGGCTGAGAAGTGGGGAAGATGTGGAAGAAGAAAAGTTTGAAGCTAGCAGAGGTTGGTTCATGAGGTTGAAGGAGAGAAGCCATATCCACAACATAAGAGCGCAAGGTGAAGCAGCAAGTGCAGATGCAGAAGCTGCAGGAAGTTATCCAGAAGATCTAGCCAAGATACTTAATGAAGGTGCCCACACTAAGCAACAGATTTTTCCACGCAGACAAAACAGCCTTTGATTGGAAGATGTCATTTAGGCTGGAGAGAAGTAGTCAATGCCTGGCTTCAAGGCTTCAAAGGACAGGCTAATGTTCTTGTTAGAGGCTAATGCAGCTGGTGACTTTAAGGTCAAGCCAATGCTCATTTGTCTTCCCCCAAATGCTGGGGCCCAAAAGAATTATGCTAAATCTACTCTGCGTGTTCTCTAGAAATGGAACAACAAAGCCTGATGACAGCACATCTGTTTACTGAATATTTTAAGCCCACTGTTGAGATCTACTGCTCAGAAAAAAGATTCCTTTCTATATATTGCTGCTCATTGACAATGCACCTGGTCACCCAAGAGCTCTAACGGAGACGTACAGTGAGATTCAGGTTATTTTCGTGCTTGCTAACACAACACCATTCTGCAGCCCATGGATCAAGGAGTCATTGTGACTTTGCGGTCTTTTTAAGAATTACATTTCATAAGGCTATAGCTGCCATAAAGTGACTCCTCCCATGGATCTGGGCAAAGTAAGTTGAAAACCTTCTGGAATGGCTTCACCATTCTAGATGCCATTAAGAACATTCACAGTTCAAAGGAAGAGGTCAAAATATCAACAATAGGGGTTTGGAAGATGTTAATTCCAATCCTCAAGGATGGAATTGTGGGGTTCAAGACTTCAGTGGAAGAAGTAATTGTAGATACGGTGGAAACAGCAAGAAAACCAGAATGAGAAGTGGAGACTGAAATTAGGTGTGACTGAATTGCTGTGATCTCATGATAAAACTTTAACGGATAAGGAGCTGCTTCTTAAGGATGAGCTAAGAAAGCAGTTTCTTGAGATGAAATCTACTCCCGCTGAAGATGTTGTGAAGATTGTTGAAATAACAACAAAGGGTTTAGAATACGACATAAACTTAGCTGATAAAGCAGTGGCAGAGTTTGAGAGAACTGACTCCAATTTTGAAGAAGTTCTACTGTGGGTAAAATTCTATCAAATAGCATTATAAGCTACAGAGAAATGGTTCATGAAAGGAAGAGTCAACTGATAGGGCAAATTTCATTGCTATCTTATTTTAAGAAATTGCCACAGCCACCCCAGCCTTCAGCAACCACCGCCTTGATCAGTCAGCAGCCACCAACACTGAGGCAAGACCCTCTACCAGCAAAAAGACGACGACTCGCTGAAGGCTCAGATGACAGCATTTCTTCAGCACTAAAGTATTTTTAAATTAAGGTATGTATATCGTTTTTTTTTAGACATACTGCTATTACAACTCAACAGACTGCAGTATAGCACAAACACAACTTTTATATGTACTAGGGAATCACAAAATTTGTTTGCCTTGCTTTACTGTGATAACCACTTTATTGCGGTGGTCTGGAACAGAACCTGAGATACAACTGTATGTGCTCTCAGTTGCATGATTTAAAAAAAGTTAAAAAATTTTTTTGGTAGATGGTATGATATTCAAATGAACAAAAAGTAGTAAATGTGTATCGTAGACAATTTTTTTTAAATCCAGAAAGACTGAACAAAAGATATAAATCTCACAAATCAAAGATTTAAAAGAAACACCCAGAAAGATACAGAAAAGTGATTTATACACTTAATAATACTGTTTTGATATATTTCCACTGTCCTTTATGTATGTATATGTGCATACGTATATAATTTTTAAGCAATAAAATTGGGATCATACTGTATTTACTGCGTACTTTGACATTTTCAGTTGATGTCTGATCAGGAGCATTCCCTCATTTCAATAAATACGCTTTACAATTACTATTTTAATGCCCATACAATTTTTCATTGCACAGCTGTACCCTAATATAACCAATCTCTTACTATTGAAAATCAGGCCATACTTAGCTTATTTAAATTATAAACAAGACTGCAATAAATATTTCTAGATCAAATTTTTGTAATTTTGATGCTTCAAGAAAATTCTAGAATAATTAGTGGGTCACAATAAGTTAACTACTTGATAGTTTATGATATGTTCTACCAATTAACTACTTTTCAGAAAACTACCGATTTACACAAGTGCATGGGTGGCATGTAAAGTGCTTCTCTCACATTAACCTTCCTGACAATTAGTATGAGATTTTTATATATACTATATCTATATATATATAGTATATATAAAATATAAATCTGTGCTAATTTGAAGGTCCAAAACTGTCTTCTCATTATTGTTTGAAACTGCATTTCTGGGAAATATCCCAAAACTGCTTTTCACATGTTTACTAACCATGTCTGTAAATTTTTTGTTCATTATCACATGAGAGATTTTAGTGCTTTTTTTTCAAAAAAGATTTTATACCAGTTCTTTCGACTATCATTTTTTTAAGTTTGTTGCAATTATTGTTTTGCCATTTCACTTTTCTTGCTTTATGTATTCTGACATGCAAGATTAACGTCAAATTAATTGAATTTTCCTTCTGTGATTTCTTTCATTGTTTTTTACCCTTAGAAACTAGAAAACCTATCCCCATCACTTTGGGTCACTAAACAGGTTGTTTTCCTTTTCAATATTTTCAAGGTTTCCTCTATGAATGATAACACACATATCCACCCCCCCCATCCACACCCACTCCCTCTTCCTGGTCTCATAGGCCCAGAGCCCTACCCAACTGCCCTCCCTCTCCAAGTCCATCCCTCCCCAGCCAAGACCTCGTACAATGTCATCCTCCTTGTTATAGTTGGCGATGTCCTTCCGGAGGGTCCGAATGATAATCATGCTCAGGATGCCTGGAACAAACAGGGATGGGGAGAAAGAAGAGTAGTCAGTGCTGCCAACTGAGTCTTCCGCGCTGCTTGCCCTCCTGGGCTTGGTGTTTGACTGTGTGTCGGCTGGCACGCATGGCTTCCTCTGGTGGGAATCGACTGTGCAGCTGCCTCAGGCCCTTTCCTGGGCACAGCTCTGCTCAGCCACCAGGGGAAGGGCAAACAGAGGGTCATCCCTCACGCAGGGGGAAGGAATGAGCTGCTGGGATGGGTAGGGGCAGTCACAGGACATTGCTTTTTATTCCAAAGAAAACAGCATCCCAGCTCCTCCACGGCCTGCTCCTACCAACTTCCCTACCCTTAACCTCCTCCCAGGCTCACCTCTCATTGGTTACTTGTTGCTCTCAGTTATCAGTTCACAGCCTCTCTCTCTCACCTGCATGCCCATAAACCAGGCTATTCCCTTCACTGAATGCCCTGCTCGGCTCTAACTCCTACTCACTCTTCAAGACTCACTCTGGGCATCTTTGCCTCTCAGCACCTCCCCAACAGTTCAGAGGCCCCCCATTTATACTTCCACAGACCCCTGTCTACCTCTCTGGGCAGCACAGCATAGTGGTTGACAATGGGTTATAGCACCTTGAGCTAACTTAACACCTTCGGGCTTAGCTCACGGGACTGCAAGGACTGGGATGCTTGTGAAGCACAGCAGCTGGCTCCTGGGTGAATGTTTAACCAACAGTAGCTAGCTAGCATGATCTTCACTTCTCGTATGATTCCGAAATGATCAGTTTCATTCTACCTCTGTCTACCACCCTCCCCTCTGCTCACTGCCCTCTTGCCATCTGGCTTCTCACCAAGCTTGTCCCGCTGCAGGGCCGTGACCCTTGCTGGAAAATTCTTTCTCTGGATCTCTGAAGGGTGGCTCCTCCTCATTCAGATAAGTCTTCTCTAAAGCAGCCATCACCCTTTCCTTAACAGCCGTGTATCTGGTCACCTTGTGTATCTGCCTCATAGCACTTAGCACTGTATCTATGCTTTTTTGTCCCTCTCCCATCACCAGAAATACAGACTGGGCTGTGCTTGCTCCCCACCACGCCCCCAGCAGTGGCACAGCGCCGGAACAGAATGAGCAATGACCATGTCCTGTTGAATGAATCAATGATGCTATGCGTGAAGAGATGCATCTGTCTTCCCCCCAGAGCTCTCCAGAGGAGAGGCCAACTCCTATCTATCTCTGTCCACCTGATGCCTCACACAAAGCCCTGATCTCTGTTTCTGACCCACACTTGACTCCAAGAACACCCAGGACATTGCCCATGACTGATTGGACACCTCAGCCTCTCATCCTTCACCCCCTTGTCCTCTCCACCCTCCCACCCACAGATCTCTCACCTGACAGGAAGAAGACCACCACGACGGAGTTAATGATAGAAAACCAGTGGATCTGCACATCACTCATGGTCAGGTAAGTGTCCCAGCGAGAGGCCCATTTGATGTCACTCTCCTGGTGGTGGGGAGGAAGCACTCAAAAGTCAGGCCTCCTGCTGGACAACTCCTGCCCAGATCAGAACCCTCCTCCCCTGTGTGGACTCCAGCCCCTTCTCACCTCCCAGTGAACAGAGTAGGTGAAGTACAGCTGATTCTCCTTGGTGGGGTCAATTTCTTGGGGGGAGGAGTTGGTACCCTCAGGCAGGGTGCATGAACTCTTCTCATCTGCTTTGAGGTCTGTGAGAGACAGAGACTCAGTCTGTTCCTGGGAGGTCCAGGCCACTACCCCAGGACGGTTCTGGGGGTGCCCTCAGAGGTGGCACACTGCTGAGTGGAGGCTGGGCAAACAGCTGGCAACAATAGCTTTAAACAATATAGCTTTAAAACAGCTTAAAATAGCTTTAAAATGATGCTCCCCAGAGCCCTGACTTTCCAAAGGGCCTTGGGGCTGCAGGGAGGTATGTGGAGGGAAGGGGACTGAGCCCCCTATGTAGTCAATCAATCTTCCCTCACTCAGTTCAAACACTTCCTCATCCAATCAGTCTCTTTCAACACGCAAAACAACACTGACTCATTTTGTCATGAGTTTACTCACTCACTCAGTCCCCAAAGTCCCAGCACTTTGGTAATTCAGTCACTCAGATGCTCTCTTCCTTCACTTACTCATTCGTTCATCCTGTTATCTGTCCACTTATGCAATCAACAAACATATATCAAACACCTACTCTGTGCCAGGTACTATGCTGGGGAGAAAATGGTGAGAAAAGGAGACAGAATCTCTAACCTCAGAGAGCCAGCGAGGAAGCAGCTGCTGTCACGAGACTCGCACAGTAAACGTCAGGCTGTGCCCAGAACACCCACGGAAGGAGAAGCAGCATGATGCTCCCAAAGTGCAGGGTTTACATTTTATGCGAGACTTCTGCGTGTGATTTTGTTTGAAAACCAGGTTCCATGGCTTAAAAAAAACCCCAGGAGCCCACCACCACTGTGGACGAAAGGCCAGGCCTGCTGAATGGATGGGTGCCCTGTGGTGAGCAAGGGTTGCCAGGCGAGGTGAGGCCAGACCAGGTCCGGTCAGGCCCACAGGGCTGGCCCGGGCTCTCAAACTCCTGCACGACTGTTCACTGTGGGTCAATTTTAGTCTATGCCAATCACTCACACAGGAGTGGAAACACTGAAACCTGTTGCCCAACAGCTCTGTCTGTACCCCTGCCCTTTGTTCTTGAGCTGGCTGGTTCTTATGAGAGGCCTGGAAAAGCTCCAAGTTGCTGTTTGATCTCAGCCAAGTCACCAACCTCTCTGAGCCTCTGGTTCCTCATCATAATCAGTACACACCTCTGGGTGTAGTGGGTAGGTGGTAAACTGGTAAGGGGCTGTGCCAGGCCAGGAACCACAGATGACAGGTCTCCCCTCGCCAACCCCCCCACCTCTCTTAGGAACGCAGTGACCCTACTGTGGCTGGGCCCGTATGTCACACTGGGGCCTGTCAGCCATTTCAGGAATCAAGGGTGCGAAGACCATGGGTGCGGAAGCCCAGGCCCATCCAGCCCTGCCCCTCTGGTCACACCTCCCCACTCACCCTCCAGCCTGATGCTCTGGGGAATCACCTCGAAGCGGACGACACGGTATGTGTGCTCCCGGTCCTCTTCCAGGTCCTCCCGGTGGTAGTAAAGGATGAATGAGAGATGATTGTGCAGGTAGATCTAAAACAGAGCAACAGACAGAACGAAATAGCTCAGAGCCAATTAACCACCAGAAAATCACTCCAAGAGCTCCCAGGTATGAGATCCCTCATTTAGCAGGTCCAGCAGTGCCAACCTTCCAAAAACACTGCTCTCATAGCACTCCCCTAGTTAGGAACCCTCCAGGGCTCTGTGGGGCTTACTGGATAAAAGCCTAGACCCCTCAGGCTGGTATTCAAGGCCTACTGGCATGTGACCCTAATAAACCCGCCTGTCATCTTCTCAGACACATTAGATCTGGTCTCCCTGGGCCGCCCTCCCCCCCAACTCCATTCATGACATTCACTCCAATTAGAATGCCATCCTGACTCCACTCTGCTCAAGCGTACCTGTTTTTCAAGGCCTACCTCCTCCATGACAACCTGAACGCACGTGAGCTCCCTGTGAACCCCCCTGGCACTGACCGGCCAGGCACTGGTGTGGTCAGTATTGGGACTTAAGGTCCTACACTATCAGTTTTCTTCCCAGTTATGACAGAAGCCCTTGGAGGACAGGAGTTATGCCTTAAAAGGAATGTTTTTGTCCTTTACTCCCTTAGTAATATGGGTTCAGTTTAGAAAATGACAGAGCAAATCACTTACGATCACTGGCATTATTAGCATATTTCTCAGAGGCTGTGCTGTAAAGGGCTTACACAGGTTATCTGATTTTCTCCGCATGACAACCCCGAAGGGCAGGTATGGCTATTACATATATTTTACAGATAAGGAACCAAAGGCTTAGAGAGATGAAAGAGGTAGGCCCAAGGTCACTCACCAACGGGGACATGGTGGAGGCAGGATTTAAAACCCAGGGAATCTGCATGCTTGCGACCACTACTTAGCTCTCTCTCTTACATACTTAGGAAATTGCAGGTTTTTGAGGAGGAAGAAGGGATTAATCTTATAAACATAGAATCTGAATTTTTAGAGACTGCGCCTTCCACCTCCCATGTAGCATCTGCCTGAGTCCTGCCCACAGCACGCTGACTTCTGACAGATAACGCCTGGGGGCACCAGGAGGAACTTGCCTTGGCCATCCCCGTCTTTCCTGTTAAAAAGCCTAGTGCTACATCTTTCCCCCTTCTCGGTGGCCCCAAGTGCTTGTGACTCTGGGGTGTGGCTCCCCCAGCCCTCTGAGCACGCCAAGACACTCTACCTTGTTGACATCCGTGAAGCCGAGCCGGTAGCCATGTTCAAACTGCACATCTTTCTCCTTCTTCTTGTCATCGCCCTCACGGTTGGAATAGAGCTCCAGCCGGGTGGCCACAGGCAGGTTGTCCGCGATGCTGGAAACCCAAGGCCCCACTCAGTCCCTCGGACCACCTTTCCCTCTGTGCCCTCCCCTACGTGAACTCGAGGCTGGCAGGGAGCAGAGGACAACTTACAGGTGGACGTAGTAGTCCTCCGTGATCCGCTCAGCTACGAGGCGGCTCTGCTCCACGGTCAGGGTCACTGGCTTATTGGACTGGCTGCACAGAACCTCACACTTCTTTTCGCTGTTCATAAGAACCTGGAAAGGGGTGTTGACAATCCGGTCCCCTCTCAGCACCTCTCCTGCCATAAGAGAGACAGATGGAGCTCAGAGCCTCAGCCCTGAGGCTGCTGAGGTCAGCAGAACCATGGAGACACAGGGCCAACCTGCAGGGCCTTCAGCAATCCCACAGCCTGGCACTCAACGCACCAACCCCTGTTCACACCAAGCCTGCCCTTGTCTGATGCCTGCCCTTTGCCCTCTGGTCCTGCTTTGTGCTCTAGCACCACTGGACTCTGTAGAGTACACCAAACATGCCTCTGGGCTTCACGCCATTTCCTTTGCCTGGAGTGCCATTCCCTGCCCCACATGGGAAACTCTTCCTCACCCTTCAAACTCGGCTTCTGTTTCATTATCCGGGAAGCCCTTCCTGACCTCCTTAGGCCCAAGCTTGTCACTCCCTCTTCGATTGCCCTTGGTGCAGAGGCAGCATTGTGCGGTGGTGAAGAGAGACGGCTGCCTGCTACTGAACCCTGGCTCTGCCACTCAGCAGCTTAGCAGTCTTGGTAAGTCACTTAACCTTAATAAGCCTCAATTTCCTTATCTGTGAAATGGGGATAATGACAGCATCCATGTCATAGGGTAGCAGTGAGAAGCACAGAATGAGCTGGCAACAAACACTATTTTTATCACCAGCACCACCTCTGCACCTTTTCATTTGTCACTGATGTGACTTTTGCATGAGGTGTTGATAGATTAAGTCTCTGCCTCCCCTACCTGATTACGAGCTCTTTAAGGACAGACAATGTTTCCCATTTATCTCTGTGTCTTCAGATCCTGGTTCAGGCAGGGAGGGAGCATAAAACCCAGCACCCAAGATTTTTAACCAAAACGTCTTTCTACTTAAGGAACTGGCACACCCTTTGCACGCCTACTGCCTCAGAGTAACCTGCTGCTAGACGTCACGCAAGCAGGTACTGAGCAGTTAGAGACTGCCAACTATACCCAACGACGCTTTCATTCTGAGCCATTCTAACAATTCTTCTGGGATGATGTGAAACTGGGGCAAGCTGAAGGAGACCAACCCACAGGCCACAGGTGGCACTGATGCCTGCACACACACCTGGTCTAACAGCTGCCTACCAGTGTGGATCTGCCTGATGTGGTACCTTTGGTCTACTCATTCATTTGTTCATTCATTCATCCCTTCCCAAACATCTACAAGGTATTGGTTATGCACTAGGCTCTGAAGATATAATGCTGAACAGACATATTCACAGAGCTTATGGTCCAGTGGGAAGATAGACCGATTAAATAATAAGGAATATTATAAGAGGAACTTACTCTAGTTGTGGAAGAGTAGGTCTAGCAGTTTCTCTGAGGAAATAATGCTTGAAGTGAGCTCTAGAGGAGGAGAGAATTATCTAGGTAAAGAGATAGGGAAGACTATTGCAGACAGAAGGAACAGTATGTGCAATGGCCCCTTGGTTGGGGGACTGGGTAAACTTGAGAGGCCTGTGTGGCTGCAGTGCAGACAGCAAGGGGGAGAGCGACTTGAAGTGCGGTGGAGAGACAGGCTGGAGCTGGACCTCAGGGGGCCTGTGGGCCACACTGGAGGTTCGATCTTTATCCAGAGAACAGCAAAAACCAATAAATGGTTTCTAATGGGTGGCAGGAGATATTATCCGATTCTGCTTACAGACCACCCTGGCTGTTTTGTGAAGAAAATGTCGAAGATGCAAGGGACTGGCTGGGGCGAAGGCAGTCAGCTATGCAAAGTGAGTGGTGCTGGTGGCCAGACTGCAGGGTGCAGTGAGGGCGGAAACAGGTACACAGATCTGGGAGCTACTGGGGAGGCGAAACCTAGGGGGCCTGGTGCTGACTGATATGAAGGATGAGTGGTGGTGCATATCAGAAAGATTCTGAGGTTTCTACAATCAGATTCTAGTTGGGAAAACAGGAAAAATAGCCAACTTAAACTGAAGGCATTTTTTCAGTTTGGATATGTCAAGTAGCTATGTCAAGCAGGCAGTGAGATATCTAAATTTTAGGCTCAGAGGAAAGGTGAGGACTGTAGACGGAAGACTGAGTTGTTGGTATACAGATGGCTAGTGCAGGGAGAACCACTCAGCTGCAAAGTTAACACCCTGGCAAGTGTGGATGAGGCCACTCAGGAGAAGGGTGGGTGAAGAGAAGCCTGGATGAAGGTCCCTACCCCTCTACCTTGTTTTAGAAGGTTAGCAATGCAGATGAGTCTGCAAAACCCAGGAAAGGACTAGCCAGTGGGAGAGCAAGAACACCAATAAGACATCTGCATGGTCCACTGCTGAAATGACCTGGGTCACCCTCTGCCATTTTAGAGATGACAATGCTGAGAACCAGACCTGGCCAGGGACTCGCCTACAACCGTATGAGGGGACTGGCAGTGCTAACCCCTTGGGCTCTTTCCTCCACATCACACCCTACTGCCCACTTCTTTCAATAAGGTCAATAAGGACCTCCCTTGAGGAAGGGAAGAACATACAAAGAGAGGAACAGGGCTGCAGACCAAGTAGGGTGGGTATCATTTCTTGATATTTAGAAATTAAATTTAAACCAAGAAAGAGGACATACTGGTCTGGACCAGCTTATTTCTAATACAGAAGTATTCCTTTTAATTTTTTAAAGCTGGGAGCAGATGGCCTGCCAGACTAAATGTGCAACAAGCTAAAAGGAGTCTGATGCTGGACTCCAGTACATCTGCCCCAGGCACTCCCACACACACACACTGCGAAATCAATCTCCACCAACGTGATCAACAGGAGCACAGCCCTGAGACAGCCCAAATGAACCTTTCTGGAGAGAGGAGCCCTGGACAACAGAAAGAATTCTGTTTTTACAGTTAAAAAACCTGGGTTAATATTTCAATTTCTCCACACATTACCATGTGACCACAAGCAAGCTTTTCCAAACTTTGAAGCTGCTATGCTATGTACAATGGCAGGAAGGCAATCCTACACGGCTTTGCAGTTACAGTAAGAATCAGGTCAGACAGTGTGCAGACTGTGGTGCTTAAGGGGATGGACTCTGAAGCCAGAGGGTCTGGGTTCTGCCACTGACTAGGTGAGTGACCTGGGGCAAGTGACTTCACCTCCTGCGCCCCACTTCCCTTATCTATGACAAGGCGATACTAAGAGTAGCTCCCTTACAGGGCTGTTGCGAGAATAACTAAGTCTAAGCACAGTAGTGCTTAGAACAATGCCCAGCTCACAGGAAGAGCCCTAAGTACTAACGGCCAAGGATGATAACATGGAGCACAGGGCTTGCGAGCCAACAGGTGCTCATTCAAGGATGTTTCTGCTCTACTCAGGGAGGACACCAACTTTCACCAAATGACAACTGTGTGTCAGACTCTGGGTCAGCTGTGGGAGAGAGAGAGAGGAATGTAACATATGATCCTTCTGCTCAAAGAGCTGCTAGGCCACAGGGGGGGCCCTACACAAGGACAGAATGAGATAGAGTATGGCAGATTAACTTCTGTACACACGGAAGTTCCCATTTCTATGAGGCAGGCACACTCCCCAGCTTCGTGGAGGTGAAGGTCACCCAGTCTCACATTAAGATTTGCCCAACTGCTGAGACCTGGGCTGTTATCGAATCCACACCAGCTCACCAGGGAAGGGAGGAGCTGCTGTGAGGGGCCTGGAGAACAGAGTGGGTCAGGCTTCCAGGCGGAGGCAAGGTGGCTGGAGCATCACGTGGCGTGGAGAGAAACGAAGGGTAAGTGGCAGGCAGCAAGAGCAGCCCGGCCCCGAGACCAACCTCTGTTCAACCGCAAAGGCAAGACTCAGGGACGGGCGGCGCTGCCTGCTTTTGGTTAAGCTGGCTCAGGCCTGCCCCAGCTGGTCTGGGACACCCAATACCTGGCAGTAGGTACACCTGTCAGCTAGGGGTTCTGGAAACATCTGAGCTACGGGTGGCCCTGATGGAGAAGGCAGCTCTTTCAGAGGCCTATTCAAGAATCAGTTCTCTCCTTTCGCCTTCCTAAGCTATAAGAAAAGAGGAAAGTCTCTTAAGTTCCTTAAGGTCAGGGAGGGTGTCTTTCCATGTTTTTATCTCCAAGACTTAACCCTGAGACAGGTACAGAGTCAGTACTAATAATCATGTCCTTAACAGAGGCCTCCAAATGTCTTTTTCTTTAAGCCCGAAATTCTACCAAAGGAAGAAATCTGAATGAGAATAAAATGACTGCTATTTATGGAACACATATGCCAGACACGGCACTGGGTGCTTCATACATTATTTGAGGCAAGTCTTACACAGTTTAGCAAGAATTATGGTAATGTCTCTGCTTCCATTAGGGCCGGAGGTAATCACTCACTCTTTTAATTAAAAGCAGAGCAAGTTACAGAAACCATGAGAGAGATGAGAAGATTATCTAAAAATCAAGGAGAGCCAGTATGCGCAGTAGCCAAGGGCTCCAAATCTGAAGCCTGATTACATGGATTTCAAGACCAGCTTAGCCACTGAGTAACAATGTAATCAGAGGCAAGTCATTTAACCTGTAAAATGGGAATAAATACAACAACCACTTCCCTGGGGCTGTTACGAGGATTAAATAAACTAATATGCATATAAATTAAGTAGAACAGTGTCCAGCACACAGTATGTGCTATGTAAGGGTTAACTGCTATTATCATCCTGGAAAGATCTGGGTTCCCTTTGGGGCAGGGTGACAGCAGTGTGAGAGAACGTACCCAGATTCTCTGCCTTGTAGGTTATTTTGCTGGGCTGGCAGAAGGGCAGTGAGTAGTATTCGTAAGGTAGCTGGGTTCGAGAGCTGGTGAGCTTCACAGCCTAGCGGGAGAAGAGAGGTCATTATTTCTCAACCCAGAAATCAAGATGACTGTTTAATAATCCTCCCTCGTACCCACCCATCTTTAGTACACTTGGTAATACTATCTAACAAGCAAACTAACTGCAGCAGACACAACTCTGGCACACTATATACTATACTGCCTACAATTCTGAATTATTTCACATTTCATTGGTTTTAGAGCACGTTATAGATTTTGTTTATAATCACAACTAAATTTAAAATACACTGAGAGTCTTCAACATGCTGATATCTTTTGCATCCATAATTTCACTGGGTATCTTTCCTAAGGGAATAACTCCAAATGAGGAAAAAACTTTAGGAATAAAGAGTTCACTCCTCATTCCCAATCATAGTGGTCTTTTGCCTCCAGTTCCCTGAGCCCAACCAGCTGTCTCCTGCCTTAGACTTTGAACCTGCGGCTCCTCTCTGCCCAACTCTCTTGACTCCTCACACCGAGGTCTCAGCTTACTCCCCTCACCCTCCGGTCCTTTCCTAATTATCTTACCAAAGGAAGTCCTCCATCGTCTGTATTTCAACACTCCTAGCTTCCTTTGCAGCATGTCTGATAAAATATATTTTGTTTACCTGTTTTTTTCCTTTTTTTTTTTAAAAAGAAATCAGTCTTCCCTACTAGAATTTAAGATTTAAGCTCCATAAGGGCAAGGACCATATGCGTAACCACACCTATGTAACCCTGGTGCCTACAGAGCTAGGCACACAATAGGTGCTCACTAAATGTTTGTATAACGACAGAAGAGATGGAAAAACTGGAAAAACAGCTAAAAGCCCTGCAATGGGAAACTGATCAATAAACCATAATATATTCATTCAATTAAATATTATGCAACCATTAAAAGTGAAGTTTAAGAAGACCACGAAGGAGACCATTTAGGAAGTGGTATAAGCACACAGAATGTAGCTCTGGAAACGGTGAGAGCCACCGACAACTCCCCAAAACATGGATAAAATAGAACCAATCAAAATGTTGCAAAAAGTTTTTTTTTTTTTAATTTAAGTGCAACTATTTAGGAACTACTTTTTTCTTTTAATTCTTTTTTTTTTTTAACATTTTTTATTGAGTTATAGTCAGTTTACAATGTTGTGTCAAATTCCAGTGTAGAGCACAATTTTTCAGTTATACATGAACATATATACATTGTCACATTTTTTTTCTCTGTGAGCTGCCACAAGATCTTGTCTATATTTCCCTGTGCTATACAGTATAATCTTGTTTATCTATTCTGCATATGCCTGTCAGTATCTACAAATTTTGATATCCCAGTCTGTCCCTTCCCACTCCCCGCCCCCTTGGCAATGACAAGTTTGTATTCTATGTCTATGAGTATGTTTCTGTTTTGTATTTATGTTCCTTTTTTTTTTTTTTAAAGATTCCGCATATGAGCGATCTCATATGGTATTTTTCTTTCTCTTTAGGAACTACTGAGCACTCCTTATATATCATCTGAAAGTATAAATAATTTTTAGAATCTAGATCCACAATCCTTAAACTCTTGCTTTGGAATTAGGACTTTTTCTAATTTCTAAAGGGCAATGTGGTATAACATACCATAGATTTTATAACACCCCCCAGTTGGGCCTGGAGCAGTACCCCATATTCAGCGACTATTTATACAAGGAAAAACAAAAGTATTCATACCAAGTGGGATAAATAAAGTCAATAAACAGTTCAGGTCAGGTCTTGCCTACAGTGAGTTTAGAAAAACTCTGGATTTCCGAGCTTTTCAGAGATGTCGGATTGAGGGACTAAGAACTTCTATTAAGCATTTCATGAATTGCTTGAGGCAAAATGACTAAAAAGTTATTGTCTGTTATAACAGCCTATTATTTTGTGTTTCTTAGCATTCTTTCCTTTTGGACAATCCAAAGAGAATCCACATTACCAAGAAACAGTGCCCCACCTTCATATTCCCTCCCACCCTCTCTCTTCCCACCCAAGGTGTACGCTCTCACAGGCTCAGCTTGGCAGGACTGGAAACCAGAGCCATGCTGTCCTCCGGATGCCACAAGCTTTCTCTGGGGGGACTTCTGGCAGAGGCACTGGGAGGAACAGCACCGCAGTGGTTTAGAGACGGGCTCTGAACTAACCCTGTTTTCCTTACCACGTGACCTTCGGCAAATTGGTTCACTTCCTTGGGCCTCAGTTTCTATAACTGTAAAATGTTCAGTTAATCTGTAAAATATACTGTATCTGCCTCAGAGGACTCGGGGGCATTCTGAGCGAAGCCATACCATACATACCATACACAGCCTAGCATGTAAATAATCCTCAGTAAATGTGACTTTAATTATTGTTCCCCAAAATTACAAGTCTGACTTTCAAAGAAGACAGATGCTCATAGTAATGCAACACATGAAGCACATGGTGAATTTACTCGTTACTACTATGCAGCTCTGAATGCAGATGCTTTCACTCGTCATAGGTGTTTATCCACCCTGCCAGGCTATGTACCAGCACTGGTCTCTGTTCCTTGTAACCACAGAAGGGATGTGACCAGTCCGCCATGGTCCTCCGGCCAGGCTGCCCAGCACAGTGGCTCCCACAATCCAGGACTGCACTTACCTTGATTTCCACAGGATCGTTCTGGTGGAAGTTGATTGGCGCAACCCCAGGAACATAGAAGGCGCCTGTATCGCACGTGAGAGAGAGAAGCAGCAGGGACCACGGCAACCAGTCCTGCTTGGAAGAAGAGAGGCGGCAGTCGGAATGGGGGAAAGAGGTGAACATCCCTCTGGGGCAGGTCATCAGAGCACCTTCGTGTCCCCCAGCCCCTGCCGAGAAGCCTGAGGCCCCACTAAGTGCTGCCTTCCAAATGCCTCCACAAGACTGTTCAGAGGCCCTGATTCTGCACTTCCAGAAATGAGTCACAAACTGAGTGAAGTAATTAAGCAAAAGAGTAGACTAATACAGGAGCCACATCTCCCCGTTTCTGGATCAACGTTCCTTTAACCATTTCACACATATCACTCTCCTGGAGAGCTGGCAGGAAACAGCTTCACGATGTTCCATTAACTCCCGTTTCTCTATATAGCAATAGGCTTGCTTTGTCAGGAATCTCCTATGTCACCAATATATTTTTCCTACAAGTTGTCTCCAAAACTGTCATTACCCCACCGTCTCCTGTTCTCCTCCTCCTCAGCTCCAGCTACACTGGCCTCCTTGTTGTCTCCTGACAGCAAGCCTTTCTCCACTCCTCAGGGTCATCAGCTTTACTGTTCCCTCTGCCAGAATGCCCTTCCCACAGATGCCTGCCTGGCTCAGATCTCATTGCTTATTTTATTCAGGTCTCTCTCAAACGGCACCTCCTCACAGACAAGCCCATCTGAAACAGCATCCTCAGGGCTCCTGTTGCCCACTGTCCACCCCCTTGTTTGACTTCACTTCATGGACTTAGCTAACTGATGTATACAATATGTATTTTTTTTACTTGTGTACTGTCTGCCCCCCTCTCCTCAAATGTAATCTCGCCAGGAGCAGGGACTGTGTCCTAGTGCTTGGCACTGAGTAGACACTCAGGAACCTGCAGGCACGACAGTCACCTGGGAATCAAAGGCAAGAAAGATCAATTATTGGACTCAAGAAAGGCACCCCATCAAAGTATCTCTTGCCTTTCACTGATAACAAGCCTCACCTCCTCAAGGAAAGAGAAGAGCTTCCGGGGTTCTCTCTCTCTGCCTGGTCTGAACAAGGAACTTTGTCATTCATACACCTGGATCATCGACTCAAATGTGCTGCTGCATCTGCCTTCTCTCTCCGCCCCCTTTAAAGCTATGGCATTTCAGACCCTCGTGTCCTCCCACTGGCCACTGGCCACTGGCCACAGCCTCCTGATCACCTGGCCTTCGCAGTCCCTCCATCCTTCATGTTACCACCTCACACATACACGCTATTCTTTCTGGAACTCAATTCTAAAGGGAATCAGAATCACTCAGGGGCTTGCGGAGAATATAGACTCATCTGCATTTTTACCAGGAGCACAAGTTGAGAAAAAAATAGACTTTAAAGTTTAAGGTTCTGAGCTTGGTGCGCTTTTTTAGACACACAGCTTGGTCAGAGTCTTAAAAGCAATATATTTAGAGAGTGTTTTTCCTCTGGTCTATGGTGAACATTTGTAAGTATCTGCCAGCTGATGTTCATTATGAAATATGAAAGAGTCTGATTCCAATAAAAACAGTGAAAAGTAGCTAAGATAGTTGTATCTGGTAATCACAAGGTCAGCAGACCTAGGGGTGAAAGCAGGAAATGACAAGACAAGAAGGTGGAAAATGCCTCACAGGATAGGATTCTGTATAGGAAGATGATATTTTCCCTTCCTGTCCTCTTTTTTTATTTTTAACTTTGAAATTTAAAATAAATTTAGATTTACAGAAGACATGCAAGTTCTCACATACTCTTCACCTAGTTTCCTCTAACGTTAACATCTTACATAACGATGGGGAAGAGAGGCTTTCAAAAAAAATAACTAGGTTTAAAAAGTTTTGGAAAAGTAAAACATACACAGTAAATAATTCAAACAGTACAAATGGGTATGCCATGAAAAATAAACCTTCCTCCCTCTTCAGCTCCCCAGCACCAGTTCCTTGGAAATCTCTCCAGCAACATTCTATGCATGCACAGAGGAAAGGGTTCAGTAGTATGGGTTTGCCTTGACACAATAACAAAGGTATTTTTATTCTTTCTCTCTGTGACAGAAAGCCTACTGACTGTGGGCTGGTTACAGCATCTGACTTTGGAAGATTCTAGCCCTCCCTCTTTGCTAGGCCTCAGTGGGCAGTCCTTAGACCGTGAGTGCTTTGTGTGAGATAAATAAATCCTGTCCTCTCTCTTCCTCTAACTCCACTTTGTACCTGGATTCCAGTTAACTAAAACATAAGGAAGATAAATCCTGTACTACTGGCATAAACTGTCATCCAAAAGTTGTTTAAAAATAATAACCCAGATCTAAATTTTTGAAAAATGATGCCGAAAACAGACAATTCTCACACATGAGATACTATCAACAAACCACAAGTCAATTTGTCTTAGAGGAAGGATCAACAGATGAAAAACGGCAAAGGATTATTTCCATATTATGCTAGAACCTTTGAATAATGTAAGTTGGCAACCAAAGGCAATTCAAAAGTTCAGTTTAGAATTAATGAGTGCACCAAGATGATACTGTCAGTTTTAGATATTAAAATGTCATGTTTTGATATTCTCATATGGCTGGAGGGATTATAAACTGAAACACTTCCAGGGAGCACTTTGGCACTCTGCATCAACTGCCTCCCAGAAGTGCATACTCTGAGATCCTGCAATTCTAATTCTAGACATGTTAAGAAAAATATGATAAATATGCCAAAAAGTGCATAAAAGGATGTTCAACATAGCATTATTTAAAATGGTGAAATAGTTCACAACGTACAATAGTAAAATGTCCAATATCAGTGAAATAAGTTAAATTATGGTGTATTCACTTATCCTTTTATATTGTCATGAAAAATGATGATATATTTCTTGAGTGGGAACATTCAAGCTTTAGATTTAAGTAGAAAAAGCAGGGGATAGAACCATGCAGAGTAAGATCTGCCCCACTTTTTAAAAGTTATCTTTGAGAAAATGAGGCAATGCTTTCCTTTTTTGTATATCTGTACTTTCCAGTTTTTCTGAGATTACATAGTATTTATACCACTTAAGAAAAACAATAAGATACATTAGGCAAAAGAAAGCAGCAGTGTTCTAAACAGTTTAGGTTAGAGTAATTCTAGCTTAGTATGGAAGGAATTCACTTGCTGACTCTAAGATACCTTCCCACCAGTACCTCCCACCTTTTCTTTCTAAGCCTTCAGGAAGACCCTGAGTTTGTGAGCCCTTAGTAAGTGGACTCGCTCAGGTGAGGCTGCCTTCAAGCCTTTGCTCAGGCTGTTGCTGGCATCTGCCCTTGCCTTATTCAAGTCCTAGCTACCCTTTGGGGTCCAGTTGAAATGTTTCTTCTTTCAAGAACCCCTCAGATCCCCACAGGAGTAATTATTCTCTTCCTTCCTTACTTTTCAAGGCACTTTGTAAATATCCCTCTGATGACACTACAAGAAGAAGTTTGAAACTACCCAACGCCCAAATGAACTTTCACATCTACACATGTTCAAAGACTGGTGCTTAAATTATCTGACGAATATTTAAATCTGTACTTATTTAAGGCCCTACTATGACACTTCTCATGTCGAATTATGGTTTAAGTATCTGCTGTGTCTCCACCTGCACTAATCACTTGTCTGGCTTTGCTGATGTGAGTGCTCAAAAAATCCTTATCAAACAAGTTAATAATAAACATCAACCAACCTCTGATCTATAAAAATATAAAACCATTCATTCACATCCAGGTTGAATACTATGGTTCTTAATTTTTGCTGTATCCACTTGATAACTGATTTTTTTTTCAAATTCTCAAATTTAAGGGGTTCTTGACACCTCCCACCTTTCCAACTGTCCAAGGACAGTTTGAGAATCCCTGAGACATCTATTACTCTTATAACCTATTTGTACATCTAAGACAGTGGTTCTTAACCCTGATGTACATTAGAACAACCTGGGGAGTAAATGGATTAAATTCCCAATCAAAAGGCAGAGAGTGGCTGAATGGATAAAAAAAAAATTCAGCAATATGCTGCCTGCAGGAGACTCATTTTAGATCTAAAGACACACATAGTGAAAGTGAAGGGATACAAAAAGATATTCCATGTAAATGATAACCAAAAGAAAGCAGAGATAGCCATACTTAGACAAAACAGACTTTTAGTCCAAAACTGTGCCTAGCGACAAAGAAGGTCATTATATAATGACAAATTCAACAGCAAGATATAACAATTATATATGCACCCAACATCAGAGTACCTAAATATATAAAGCAAATATTGACAGATCTGAAGGGAGAAATTACAATACAATAAAATATAGTAGGGGACTTCAACATCCCACTTACAATAATGGATAGAATATTCAGACAGAAAATCAATAAACAGCTGACTTGAACAATACTATAGACCAAATGGACCTACAACCCAACAGAAGAAGAATACATTCTTTTCAGATGCACATGAAACATTCTCCAGGATAGACATGTTAGGTCACAAAACAAGTCTTAACAAATTTAAGACTGAAATCATTCCATGTATCCTTCCTGACCATAAGGGAATGAAACTAGAAATCAGTAACAGCAGAAAATGGGAAAATCTGCAAATACATGAAAACTTAACAACACACTCTTGGATCAAAGAGGAAACTGAATGAGAATTTTAAAAGTATCTTAAGCAAAAAGTAAAAATACAAAATTTATAGAATGCAACAAAAGCAGTACTAAGAGGGAATTTTGTAGTGATAAACACCTACATTTAAAAACAAATCTCAAACAACCTGACTTTATATCTCAAGGAACAAGAAAAAGAACTAAGTCCAAGTTAGCAGAAGGAAAGAAATAATAAAGATTAGAGCAGAAATAAATAAAAGAATTTTAAAAATAGGAAAAAAATAGAACTCAGTTGGTTTTTTGAAAAGATAAAATTGACAAACCCTTAGCAACACTAAGAAGAAAAAGAGAGAAGACTCAAATAAATAAAATCAGAAATGAAAGAGAAGACATTACAATATGCCTCAAAAATAAAAAGATCATAAAATCTATTGTGAACAATTATAGGTCAACAAATTGGATAAAAAGGATACTGAATCAGTAATTAAAAACCTCCCAACAAAGAAAAGTCCAGGATCACAGGATTTAAAGGTAAATTCTAATAAACATTCAAAGAAGAGTTAATATCAATCCTTAAGTCCTTTCAAAAATACAAGCATTTATTCATTTTATGAGACCAGCATTGCCCTGATACCAAAATCAGACAAAGATACCAGCAGAAAACTATAGGCCAACATCCTTAATGAACATAGATGTAAAAATCCTCAGCAAAATACCAGCAAATAGAATTTAACATCTCATTAAAGGGACCATACACCAAGATCAACTGGGATTTATCCCTGGGATACAAGGATGGTTCAATACATGCAAATCAATCAATGTGATACACAACATTAACAAAATGAAATAAAAAACTTACAAAATCATTTCAATAGACAAAGAAAAATCATTTAACAAAGTTCAACATTCATTCATGATTTAATTCTCAAAAAAAAGAGGTATAAAAGGAACTTACTGCAATACAACAAAGGCCATATACGTAAAGCCCAGTTAATATCATTACTTCTTGCTAATCAAAAATACATGTGTTCTAAACTTCCCCTCCTAGGAAGCCAGACACCAGATCTTTCCCCCTTATCTGATATGTGACTTGAAGCCAGGGCAGAGGATTACAATCTCCTGAGTTTATCAAGCAATTAAATCTAAGAAGTTACTCCAGTTCTTTTGAAACAGAATCCTCCAATCTTAGCAGAGAGACACTGCCCTGGGGAACTCAGGGTCTCCCTGAGAGCTCAGGTTGCAGAAGAATGAAAAGCAAATCCCGAAACACTTCCATACACTTTTGTTCCAAAGTCTCAAACCAGTGGAGCAAGTACACACAAAAACAAAAAGATAACAATGAGGAAAATACTCACCCTGGTGGAAGACAACACTAAAAAGTAACAAGAAGCCACAGGGTCACTGAGCACCTAAAAGTAAGTACAAGGCACTGTTGACACATAGTCCCTTCCTTCCATTTACCAAGTCCCTGCTTTGTGCTAAGCACTTAACAAACTGACTGGCACCACTCTCACAACTACAACTACCTGGAGACTTCTGACACCATTTCTCAGATGACTGCCAGCTGACCTGAGACCCAGAGATTATTTAACTTGCCCAAGCATACTGTAGAGGAACAGGTATGCTCTTTTCAGGCAGGACAGTTGCATTAAAAGATGGTAAGCATGTAATGATGATGCTGATAACAACGGCAGCTAGCATTTACTGCATACTGATTATGTGCCAGGCACAGTTCTAGGTTCTTTTCATGCAATAACCCAATTAATCTTCACAACAATCCTATGATGTAGAGACTTTAATTACTCTCATTTCAGAGATGAGGAAACTGAGGCTCAGAGAGGTGACATAACACTGGCTGAGTCAGGATGTATACCCAGGCAGTCTGATCTCAAGGCCCATGTTCAAACCAGCACAGAAATTATTTCACTACACTAAGCACCTACAATATGTCAGGCACTGTGCTGGCCTCGCAGAATGCACACCCTTAAGGCACTTTCAGCCCTCTGGGGGACAGAGACAAGTCATCAGCCAATCACAATACTAGGTCCCAGATGCTAGAGAGGGCTTAGTATCTTATCCTATCAGTTAAGAGGCTAAGGAGTACACAGGAGCACCAACAAGTCCAGTCTTGGAGAAGTGGGGTGCAGATCTAAGAACTCAAGTCTACTCCAAGGCCTGAAGGGAAAGAGGGGGGAGCATTCCAGAAAAAGCAAAACACAGGCACGAAGGCCTGAGGGCAACCAAGAGGAGTTTTTGGCAGGTGATGTGTAGGCCGGTGCTTCTAGAACTTTAACATGAATATGGATCACCTGGAGACCTTGTTAAAATGCAGAGTCTGATTCAGCAGGTCCAGGGTGAGGCCTGAGATTCTGTATTTCTAATAAGCTGCCAGGTGATGATATTTCTAGTTCATGGACCATCCTGTGAGTAGCAAGTACAAATAGGTGGGTGTAGACAGGAAGCTAGAAAATGGGTAAGGGATGCATCACATAAAAGCCACCATGAGGAGTCAGGGCTTTGTTCTTAGTACAGCTGGAAGACACTGAAGAAAAGAAAACATCATACTTGCAGTTTTAAGATTATGCTGGTTACCACATGCATGCGTGCGTGAGTGTGCGTGTGCGTGTGCGTGTGTTTGGGGGAAAGGTGTGTGTTTGGGGGAAGGATGTGGGTGTGCAGCACATTTCTGCTCCAGAGACATAGTAATGTCCAGTTCTAGATTTGACACCTAACAAGGATAAATGCAATCACCTCTAAATTATTGGTCTGATGTGAAGAGAAGCAGCAGCCAGGAGGGGAAGCAGAATGGTAGGCAGTGGTTCTGAAACTTGGTGTGCAAGGAAATCACCAGGAGAGCTTTTAAAAACAGATTCCTAGGTCTAACCCCCAGAGTGCTCTTCAGTAGGTCTGAAACAGGGCCTGAGAATTTGTTCTTCTGACAAGTTCCTAGGAGATGCGGGTATTGCTGGTCTGGTCTTGGGGTCACATTTTGAGAACCACCGGTGTAGTGGTAAAAGCACAGGCTTTGGGGGGCCATACAGAATGGATTCAAATTCCTGACCCACCACTTCCTAGCTGTGTGACTTCGGGCAAGTTTTTCAAACTTTTTGAGTCTCAGGTTTCTTATTTGTAGTAAGAAAATAGGGAAATAATACTAAGCTCATGGCAGGATGGTAGAGTGATGATGGTGGTAAGGATTAAGTGAAGTAGTAGGTGCTTGATAAGGCAGGGTGGCCTTGTCCGGGGCTGCATGGAAGGCAGGACCAATGAGTACATGGCAGGGAGGGAGATGCAGGCTCAATCCAAGGAAACATCCAACAAAAGAGCTATCCATCTAAGGAAAAGGCCATCACCAAGAGTGAATCAGAGAGAGGCAGGTGCTCAGGGAAGGAGGTGAAAGACGATATCCCTACCCCAGTGAGGAGAGTGAACCATAAGCCTTATGACCTCTCATGAAACTCAGGAAATTCATGATTACCTTGAAAATATGGGCCATTCCATCAACTCAAGAAACCTAAAGGTAGAACAAAACAAGGCAAGGTTCTACCCAGAGGTGGATTCCATGAAGACATTTTTTTGAAGAATCTCAGGGCTCAAGTAATCCAGGACCCCAGGGAAGGGAAGTGATGTGGTTATCTGCAGAGTGAAGAAAGTCCAGCTGCACCAAACCTGGCAGACCTGAGTGATCAGAAGTTGTCACCATGGTGGAGCCATGCTCAGGCATAATTTTAGGACATGATTAGAGGCGTCCAGAGAACTATGCTGCCACAGACTAATTGCTTTTCATCTCCTTTACCCTCCCTCTCCAATTCTTTTCCTCTCTGAACTTTGTCTTCCTTGTCCCTCCCCCAATTCAATGCTTTTCTACCAATAAGCAAATCATTCTAGTCAGTTTCATATTCATCCTTTACTTCAGAATTATTTTGAAAAGAAAAATAATAAAGGCAGACTAGCTCTACTGAATATTAAAATACAGAGCTATCCAAACTGTTTGGTACTGGAGAAGACAGAAAAGACTTTCAAATATGCAAATTGAAACAGAAATATTAGAAGAAAACATAGATATATTGTTAAACAATCTTGACATGGAAAGTTTTCTAAGAATCAAACAAAATCTAGAATCTATACAGAAAAGTAATACACAGAAAGAAGGAAGAATATGAAAAAATACATACTATAGAAAAAGGAAATGACAATTTTAGTAAAATTGTCATTTAGTAAAAATATTTCCTACATTTCTGACAAAGGAGTAATTTCTTCAAAATACCAAGAACTCTTACAAATCAATAAAGGACAAATAACCTAAAAGAATAAAAATGGGCAGTTAAAAAGAAAAAGATTCAAATGGTCAGACACAAAAAGATGCACAACATAATTCATAACTTAAAAAATGCAAATAAAATAACATCTTTTTTATCCATTAGAGTCACAAAGCTTTAAAAAATCTGAATACACTAGATATAGGCAAATTAGGGGGAGGGCAATTCAGCACAATATATACTTAAATGGGAGGTAGAATTATTATTGAAAGACTGCTAACGTAAGTTATTATTTTGGGGGGTGGGGTAATTAGGTTTATTTTTTTTAAAGGAGCACTGGGAACTGAACCCAAGATCTTGCACATGCTAGGCATGCACTCTACCACTTGAGCTATACCCTCCCCTGCTAAGTAAGTTATTAAGTACAAAAAAAGTAAGATGCACAGTAGTGATGTACAGCAAAATTTCGTAAGTCTAAATAAATTTTTAAAAAGCATGTATCAAAGCCAAATATATCACAAGAAAAGGAGACTACAGACAAATATGCCTCAGGAACACAGACAGAAAAATCCTTAACAAAATAGTAGCAAATTGAATCCAGCAACATATAAAAAGGTTTATACATCATGACCAAGTGGGGTTTAGCCCAGAAATGCAAGGTTAGCTTAATATCTGAAAATCAGATAATGTCATACACCATATAAATAAAATAAAGGACAAAAACTATATAACCATCACAATTGATGTAGAACATGCACTTGACAAATTCCAATACACATTCATGATAAAAACTCAACAAACTAAGAATAAAAAAGAACTTCCTCAATCAGATAAATGGCAACTTTGAAAAACCCACAGCCAACATCATACTTGATGATGAAAGACTGAATGCTTCCCCCTAAGATGAGGAACAAGGCAAGGATGTCCACTTTTGCCATTTCTATTCAACACTGTGCTATGCATGCAAACAATGTGCACTAAAGCTAATAATTAATTAATTAAAATTATCCAGCTTGAAAAGAAAGAAAAGTGCTCTCATTTGCAGATCACATATCTTGTACCTAGACAACTCCAAGGAATACACAAAACAACTACTAGAACGAATAAACAAGTTGACCAAGGTCATAGCCTACAAGATTAATATTTAAAAATTAATTGTATTTCTACATACTAGCAACAAACAACCCAAAAATAAAATTAAAGAAACTAGTTCCATTTACAGTAACTTCAAAAAGAATAAAACATTTAGGAATAAAATTTCAAAAAGGATTTGTATACTGAAAATTACAAAACACTGCTGAAAGAAATGAAAGATCTAAATAATTTGGGGGACATTCCAAGTTCATGGATTGGAAAACTGAGTATTGTTAGGATGACAATTCTCCCCAACTTGATCTATAGATTCAGTGCAATCTCTGTCAAAATCCTAGCAGGCTTTTTTGCTGAAACTGATGAGTTGACCCTAAAATTTATCAGGAAATACAAAGAACCCAGAATATCCAAAACAATGTTAAAAAAAAAAAAAAAGAACAAAATTAGAGGATCTATATTACCCAATTTCTAAGCTGTTATAAAACTACAGCAATCAAGACAGCGTGGTAGGGATTAGCATAAAGACCAATGGAACAGAATTTAAAGTCTAGAAATAAATCTTTACATTTACAGTAAATTGACTTCCAACAAAATTGCCAAGGCAATTCAGTAGGGAAATAATGGACTTTTCAACAAATGGTGCTTGGACAATTCGGTAGCCATATGCAAAAGGAATCTCACACCATACACAAAAATTAACTCAAAATGGTTCACAGACCCAAATAGAAAAGCTAAAATGAAAACTTCTAGAATAAAAGCTAGGAGAAAATCTTTGTGACCTTGGGTTAAGCAAAAATGTCTTGAATCACAACACCAAAAGCACAATCAATATTAAAAAAATCAATAAATCGGATTTCATCAAAATTTAAAACTTTCACACATCAAAAGATATCATTAAGAAAATGAAAAATGAGGGGGTGCGTATAGCTCAGTGGTAGAGTACATGCTTGGTGTGCACAAGGTCCTGGGTTCAATCCCCAGTGCCTCTGTTAAGGGAGAAAGAAAAAGAAAATCAAAAGCAGACAACAGATTAGGAGAAAAATCTTTGTAAATCACCTGATAGGGGGCTTGTATAGAATACATATTTTACAAAACTCTTAGAATTTAAAGACAACAAATAACCTGATTAAAAAACGGGCAAAGATTTGTATAGGTATTTCACCAAAGCTATATGACTGGCTAACGAGCACATGAAAAGATGTTCACTATCATCTGTCATTAGGGAAATACAAGCCAAAACCACAATAAGGTATCACCACACACACTGACTAGAAAGGCTAATCTCAAAAACACAGGCAATAGTAAGTATGGACAAAGATGTGTAAAAACTGGAACCCACATATACTAGCAGGAATGTAAAATGGTAGAATCACTTTGGAAAGTTAGGCAGTATCTTTAAATAGTTAAACATAAACTTACCATACTATCCAGCAATTCCAATCCTAGGCATTTACCCAAGAGAAAAGGAAATGTAAGTGCATATAAAGACTTGAACATGAATGTTCCTAACAATTTTTATCATAATAGTCCAATATTAGAAACAATCCAAACACCCATCAACTGGTGAATGGATAAACAAAATGTAGTATAGCCATACAATGGAATACTATTCAGTGATAAAAAGGAGTGAGCTACCAATTCATGTTACAACATGGATGAACCCCAAAAACATTATGCTAAGCAGAAGCCAGATGCAAAACGTCTATATATTGTATGAGTTCACTTACATGAAATGCCCAGAAAAGGCAAATCTATGCAAACAGAAAGCAGATAGAACACAAACAGCAAGGTCTCGCTGTACAGCATAGGGAACTATATCTTGTAATAGCCTATAATAAAAAAGAATGTGAAAAGAAATATATATGTATAACTGATTCACTATGCTGTACACCAGAAATTAACACATTGTAAACCGATCATACTTCAATTAAAAAAAAAAAGAAGCAGATCAGTAGTTGGCTGGTTGTGAAAACAAGGATTATTAAACTTCAAGTGCCAATCCTTGATTGAAGGGAATTTGCTGGGTGATAGAAATGTTTAACACTTTGTCATTGTGATGATGGCTGTACGAGACTATACTAAAAATGACTAAACTGAACACTTAAAATGGACATATATATAAATATTTTTGGTAATAATCAACTTGGTAATATTGGGCTGACCCCCAGCGCCAGAAGATAAAATGGATAATTTTATGGTGTTAAATGATACCTTCATAAACCTGAAGAAAAAAAACCAGCTAGGGGGAGGTATAGATGAAACAAGTTTGGCAATATAATAGTAACTGTTAAAGTTGGGTGATGGGTTATGGGGTTCTTTATACTATTTCTTCTACTTTCATGTATGTTGAAAAATGTATATAATAAAGGTTTTTTAAAATACACATTTTTGTGTGCATAAAAATGTTCTGGAGGAATATTTTTTTAAAAAAATCAAAGTCTATACTTGATGAATGGATTGGGGTAGCTGAGTGATTTTCTTTTCATTTATAGCTTTTATTCCTTTTTCCATAAATATAGATTACCCATATTCAAAATAAATACATTTACATTTTAAGGAGGAGGAGGAGGAAATGGGCTCCCTCTGAAAGTACTTGGGTGTGTTTCCCTGACGATGTGCAGAAAATGGGAGCTGTAAGATAAAAATGATGCAAAGGAGATTCTGAGGCCAAGGGTGTGGGTAACCAGACCAGATGAGTAATTTTTAGTCTCAGGGAAGGTGTTGTAAGTCCCTCTGAGAATCTTGTAAAAGGTACAGATCCTACTCCCAGGAAAAAAAAAAAAAAAAAAGCTCCAGAATGTACAATCTGACATATGATTCTAAGAGGAACAAGGACCTAGAAGTTCACAGCCACTGATAAAACCCTGTACAGGATCCCATTCCAACTTTTTGTGATTATTTGACTTCATTACCTCTGCAGCCCTGACGGCCTGATGGAGGATATTTGACATACGGTTCATTTCTGTAAGGATGTTAGGGATTAGCAAAGTACCTGCTTCTTGAGAAATTCCTTTAGATTTTCCTTTAATTTTTAATTGATCACCACAGGACCTCTCATGGGAGGTTCAGTCTGAAAAGCCAATTAAGTATTTAGCAAACATTTGTTGCACATTCAGAGCCATGAAAGAGGTGGGAGTCCTAAGAGAGGTGAACCAGTCCATTCAACGTTATTTTGCTTTCTTTGGTTTCCAAGTCGCGAGACTGCAAAGGTAGCACGTCAAGGAACAAGGTGATGGCAATCTAGAAGCCCTTTGTGCTGTAATCTAATACCCCATCACTGGCAAAGATATGGGTGACCTGGAAAGTTATAAGGCTCAAGTGACCTAAGAATCAAGGTCTTGCCCTCCTGAGTATCTATTTTATTCTTGGGGCTGGGCATGGAGAAAAACGTATCCCAAACAACAGCCCAATTAAGGACTACTAGAACTAAACCCCCAAATTTGCCCTACCCAGTTTGAAAGGTATGGACAATTAACTTCTTCCAAAGAACATAGGAAGTTTCCCCTGAGAACTGAAAATTATTTCATTCACTCACATTTCTCTGTGGCCAGAAGTTTAACCTTTTCTTTTCTGAAGCCCTCTGCCTTGCAGTCTTCTTTCCCTACTGAGTGATACAGCCTGGCCAATCTGAACAGCCCTTCTGTTCCTATTCCATGCCCTTCCTGCTGCAAAGGCAGCACTTTCCCTTAACATAAGCTAGATTCTTCTTTTTCCTTTTCAAAGATACAGTCACCATTTTAAGATCACTCAGTAACTGCTTCCCAGATTAAGGGGGGGGGGGAGAACAAAGAAAAAGAAAAAGGCTTTGGGGCAGAGTTTGCCAACAGTTAACTGAAATCAATTACCCAGTCAGTTAAAGCTCCCTAAGAATTCAACCACACATGAAGGATGGCTAATGACAGCTAAAGACTACTTACTGAGCAGCCCCCACAGAGCTAAAGAACTCAGCAAAACAGAACCAAATTAGCTACAGGAGACAGAAAATGTAGCCTTTATTTCAGAGCCCATAGACAGAGTAGCTTTTGAGCAGAGATACATAAAAAGACTCAAAACTGCTCTTTAGGGGTAGGGAAAAACCTGCAACAGTCTCTGGAAGTCCAGGTCAAGCTAATAATTACCCACCAAGCAACAGACAACCAGACCTAAACCTTGAAGCCAGAAAGTACAGAAATAAAACCATAAAAATGCACTGACTTTCCCTCTCCCCCTTGGGTATTTATAAAAGGACTCTCAGTTAGCCCAAGCAACAGACTTAGATGGTGTGCCTCCTAAAGACTTTAGATCTTGGAGTAGAAAAGTTACAGAGAGCTCTCTTTGTGTTGGCACTTCATCTCATATTTCATTTAATTATCACAACAATCCTTTGAGGAGAGTATCATCCTCATTTTAAAAATAAAGAAACCAATTCAGATGAAAAAGGTCTGAAAGTGATGATGATGGCTGCACAATGTCAATGTGTTTAATGCCACAGGACACTTAACATCAAATTTATCATTGTAACTATTTTATGTAAATGTTATCATAATTTAAAAAAAAAAGATTAAAAAATAATAAGTTACAGGTTTAAAGAAGCAAATAGTTTGCCCAGAGTCATAAAATCAGTGTCAGATTCTAGCCCAAGTCTTTAAACCAAGCCTTAGTGTTTTCCTCTGTAAATTGGCTTTTTTAAGGATTAGATGGAATAATGGGTGGGCATATGGTTTATCACCTGAAATGAATCATGTGAGTAGAAAAATTTCCCTCAAAGTTAGGTAACACAAAGGATTGCCACAAACCTTTAACAGCTTTTGAATCAGAATATCAAGGTAGGAAAAAGTTTACAAAGAGATTACCTTATTCAGGGGTTGCAAATTCAGCCACCTAGAGAGGCCATGCAGACGGCATAAATGATGAAGCTGCCAAGGAATAAGACAAGAGGGAGTGGAAGAGAGAATGAAGAACTGGGCCCTGCCTAAGGAATGCTCGTGCTGGGGAATTTGGGACCAAATTTTCAAAGAGAAAATGAAAATCTAGAATTTTTATCATGTGAAATCTCCCAATTATTAAATACTGGCAACTAATTAGAAACAAATTTAAAGTCCTGTGCCTGCCAACAACCCCTGCCCCTTGCCAATCAAGTCCACATGAAGATGTGGTCCATAAATTGCCAATTTATAGCATCTGATCTACTTCAAGTAGAAACTGAGGCCCAAAGATGATAAGAGACTTGACAGGCAACCCAGACTTCCTTCTAAATTGGCTTAAGAATTGAGCTCCAATCTGTGATCTGATTTTTGTTTTTTAAGAACTCCTTGTAGCAGCAGCATACCCTCTGAATACAAAACCTTCAGATTTCAAACCCTGGAAGGTCTGTCAGTTTAATGCTCAGGCATAGGTGAGAAATCATGATAGGAGGCAGCAAAGGAAGCAATGAAGAGAAATGAGATAGAATTGAGAAGTCGTGGGTGTCCTCAACTGCGCGCCATTTGGGAAATACTAGTGCCAGCAAATGGCTCAGGGATCAAAGCAGGTTTGGGGGGTTAGGTGGCTCCTATCATTCGTCTGTGGCCAGACGGCCCTGTTCATCCTGGGTCCTTCCCACCTTCCTGTTGGTGCCCAGAGATCAAAACTCAGCCTTCTCCAACATTCTGTGATCTGCTTCTTTAATGCTGAGATCAAAGGGTGACTTTTGTCCAAGTTGTAAAAGAGAAACCAAGAGGCAATAATGCTGTCTCTGCCTCCTCTGTTCTTCCTGGGGGGATTAAGGGGACTCCTTTAAAGGGATTCCTCAGAGAAACACATTTGTACCAAGGCCTGGTATAGGCACCCCAGCTCCAAGGACACTGGCTCCTGCAGAATACACGCCAGGTGGAGCAACTAGAGAGATCAGACAGACAACACAACCAACAGAGACCAGCTTGGAAAGGCCGCAGGGGCTACAATCATGAGAGAAATCAAAATCAATCTGATTTAAAGGCGTATTAGCAAAAGTCACCTTAAATGCAAGTATTTTAAACCATAAAATCTTCAACCTGGAATTTAGAAATCAGCAAGTTCAAACATTAATTTCACATATGACATATGTGGAAACAGACCAATAAAACTAAAGGAATTTGGCCCAGGCCACTCGGTGGATCCATGGAAGTGTTGGGACTAAGCCCAGGCTGCTGACTCCTGCTCCAGTGCTTCTTCCTCAGCGGGCCAATGCCCATCCCCAGGAGACACCCAAGGGATACAGCAACTTGTCATATACAGGATTGCAGGATTGGTCACAGAGTCCAGGCCTCCTGCCTCCTGTCCCAGGCTTCTGTGATCCAGATTCCACCACTAAAGACAGCTCCTGTACTTCTGACTAGGCCGGGGGGCTGCCTGGTACTGCTTCCATCTGTTCAAAGGAAGCTTGGGGTCATTCAGGCCATTCCCCTGCCTCTGTACTGGATCAAACACAAATAACCTCAAAGCAGTGAGAACCGAGCCAGCAATTCCCCTCCTAGGTGTACACCCAAGAGAACTGAAAACATATGTTTATGCAACAACTTGCACACAAATGTTCACAGCGACATTATTTGTAACAGTCAAAAAGTGGAAACAATCCCAAAGTCCATCAACGGATGAAAGGATAAACAAAATAAGGTCTATCCATACAATGGAATATTATTTGACCATAAAAAGGAATGAAGTGCTGATACATGCTACAACATGGATGCACTTTAAAAACATTACACCACGTAAAAAAAAAGTCAGATACAAAACACTAAATATTATATGATTCCATTTATATGAAATGTCCAGAACAGAAAAATCTATACAGACAAACTAAACTAGTGGTTGCCAGGGACTGGGGGGTGTGGGGTGGAGTGGGAAGTGACTGTTAATAAGTTTTTTTTGGGTGGTGAAAATGTTTTAGAAGTAGATAGCATGAAGGTTGCACAACTTTGTGAATATACTAAAAACCACTGAATTTTTTTAAGGGTGAATTTTATGGTATGTGAATTATAATCCAATAAAAATAGAAAAGAACCCGAAACAGTATGAACAACGCTATATCTGAGAGAATGCACTCAGTGGTCATTTCTCAAGCTCCACCAAAATAATATTCCCTAAAGCATATTCCATATGCTCAACAGTTCCATAAAGAGTGAGATTTGAGCCTGTTTCTCACCTCACATCCAGCCAGATCCACTCAGGATCCTGTACTTTACAGAGTCATCTAAATCCAGGAAGGCAGGAAAATTAGAGATAACTTCAGTTTATACCAGCCATCCACTCTGGTCCTGGGGAAAGTCTCACCCTGCAGGTTCAGGAAACACCCACTGTGCTAACACATACCTGGGAGGTGTCAGCTAACCCCTGAAGAAGAACCATTCACTAAGGAAAGGGAGGGAAGTAAAAACCCTAAATACCACATGAAACTTACACTCACAACCCTAACTTTCAAAACACGAGAACAAACCAAAATCCAGCGTGTTCCCACGGTCACTGAATCTTCTAGCTTAGTTCCTCTTTGGCTGTATGACTTGCCTCAGAAACCCAGATACCCCCAAACAGATCCACACCTCCAACCCCAACAGTTGCAAAATAACCTACGTGTATGATGGTATGGGGACAGTTCTGACTTCTGTATAATAAAGTGCTTAACACAAACAATACTCAAGTCTATCTGTGACCCACTCTGCCTGTCGCACATATCCCCGTCATAAATGTGCTTCCATGCCTTTTCACTATTGCACCTAATATGAAGTTTCTCATATGCACCTTCTAAATTGGCCTCTGTGGGTCACTGTATACATTACACTGCCACTTTCCTGAAGTCAGTTACTGTATCCACCATGAAAGCACAGGACAATACTCCCAGGAGACATGACAAACACTAAATCACTATGCTTTCCACTGTACTTAGAATAAAATCCAAACTCCTTTCCACTGAGAACAAGTCGGCTCCCTTAATGTATGTTCTGGAAAAAAAAAAAGTATGTTCTGGAGATGGTGGGGAGGGGAAGCACCCTAACAGAACAGTCTTTCAAAATGCACTCCACAGACTACAAACTGTAGCCTACGATTCACTGCAATTATAAGCTTGTGTCTAGAAACACAGCTTCTCCTGCTTCCTTCCAGTTTCATCTTGTATCATTCCCTGCCCACCACCTTCATCATGCTTCAGCCCCTCCAGCCTTCTGTGTTCCTCAAACATACTCTTTCCCACCTTGGTCCTCTATACTTGCCATCTCCTTTGCCTGGAACTCTTTGCATTGATGGTTCCTTCTTATCAATTAGGCCTCAACTCATGTCACTTTCTTTGAGATATCTCTGATCACTTAATTCAAAGCAGTTGCATCACCCCATCACCCCAAATCATGATCATTTCACTTTGCTGCCATCTCAGACTTAGCACTATCTGACGGATACCTTATTCATGTATTTGTTTACCTTCTCGCTGCCTGTCTCCCCAGACGAGAAAAGCTCCACAAGGGCAGGGACCTTGACCCTTTGATTCACCAGTACATCCCTAGGTCTTGACATAAAGCATGCACTCAAATATTTGTTGATTAAATAAATGTGTACCAGAAATACGTATCATTAACTTACTCTTAAAAACCTCTGAACAGGGCAGGAATTTCCCAGTGCAATGCTATAAATGCTACTTTACTGAACTGTTTCCCTATGGCAAAAGAGGGTGTGACTTTTCCTGTTAAGTTCTTATGCCATCCTTGTTCTGAATGTGGTCCAGAAAAATAATGGGTTTCAACATACCACTTTTGGGATTTTCCCCACTCATGGTTCAGATTGAAGCCTGAGACTACAGAAATCAAGCGAGGCTGTGAAGTCTTTTACCTGACTGCTAAGGTTCTAAACAAGGACTCCCTCATTAAACAAAAAGGATAATTTAATCAAAAAGTTGGTTTAACAAAAGGAGGGAAACTTGTTATCAACCAGTAACCTACACTTGTTTGGCGAAAACCAACACTAAAGAATTTAAACAAGAACCTTCCTTTGCTAAATGCAAAGCAACTTGTCAAGTCCTCTGCATGCACTCCTAGGATGATATTATCTGCTGAGGAAGCAACATACATAAAGACCTAGAAAATCACTCTGTACTAAGCGACTTCAATTTTGGTTCTGGTCTCTTGACAAGCAGAATGTGAGCTGAACTTCTGGTAGAAGGGCCAGTCCTACATAGATCTACTTCCTGGTTCTGTACCAGGAGCCAGAAAGTTCTGACCCACTTTCCAGGCACAACTTACCACACACAGGCTTCATTCTAACGAACTGCGTGGCCCTGGATGGGCATGGGAAAGGGAGGGCTCCCGAAGGGGCTGGTATAGTGTTTTTCCAAATGCAGTTCACAAACCACCTCCATCATAACCACCAAAGTGCTTATAAAAAGTTCAGATTCCTGAGCATAATCTAGCCCTACGGAATTAGAATCTTAGGAAAATGCATTTTTAACATGCCTTACCACACACACCCGAGTCTTATGCAGTTTGAGAATCAGGGGGATAAAAGCTCCCCAGGAGAGAAAAGGGGAGCTGAGAGAAGACAGGAGAAATGGTTAAGGAAGGGTCTGGGCATGGAAGATAGGTGGGTAAGGGCATGCTTCGGGATACTGGAAGTCAAGACAGGTGAGCAGTGGAAACAATTGAGGGAAGAGGTGAGGACAGTGTTCTGTAAAGGATCTGACACAGGGTTTGGGTTGGGAGACTGGACAGAAGTGAAGCCGCATCTGCGGACTGGTCAGGATAGTGGGGAGGCGGGGAGGCGGAGAGAGCAGGGTCTGGACGTGAGAAGGAGGAGCGAAGCGGGGAATAACGGGGAGCTCTTCAGAGGGGTTAGGGCTGGAAAGTGAAAACTGGAAAATCGGGGTCACGGGAGGCGGAGACCAAGGCCAGAATAGGAAACGGCGGGGGCGGTAGCCGAGACCTTTCCTCCGACCCAGTGCCTCCCCCAAAACTCGGGCCTTGACAAGCCTGAATGTGGGGCAAATGCCGGGGAGGGGTAGTTTGGGGGAGATAATCCCAGTCAGGGATGTCCCTCAGGGCTGAGCTAAGGGTCCCGGAGGTGGCTCGGGCCAGGCATGGGGCGCCGGAAGGTCCTGGGATCCCCTGGCGGGCCCCTGCTCCATCTCCGGCTCCCAGAGTCTCCTTCACTCACCATCGCCGCCGCCATCTTGGATCCACGTGTCGCCGTAATGACGTCAGCGGAAGTGGTGTTTCCTTGGTTACGGAGTTTACTCCGCGAGGCGCTGCTGGGTTTCAGTCACTCTGTGGTTGCAGTGAGTGGAGGGGAAAGGAAGACTTAGCACTTGGCCGTGTAGCCTGCTCCGGGCAATTAGGTCGCTGATTAGGTGAAAAGAGAGGATGGTGTAACTATGGAAGCCATCTTAACTCCTGGCAGAAACTGCTCCTCCCCATCCTGCCAGTGTATTGTGGGTATTGGCGGTATGCGTAAACGCGCTTGTTCTGTGGGTTCCATCTTTACTATTGGCAGAAGACCCGTTGCCAGGGTTACCTGAGGCCCTGGACCTGGCTAAGTGGGATCGGTACCAGAGCTACATTAGCAGAATAATTTGTAATTATATATTTAATTATTTGCTTGACTATCTTATATCCTCTCCAATAGACTATAATCCCTATGTGGGTAGGATCCTGTCTTTTATTTAACCTCGCTCTGCCTTATTCTCTTCTGTGAAGTGGTGTGGGGGTTATTCTAAAATCATCATAGATTTATAATGAGGATCCAATAACATGATGTGGCATATATTATTCAATAAATAATTATCATTATACACTTATGTATACTCCTGTGGGCATATAGTAGGTGCCCAATACAATACACTATTTATTAAATGAAGGAAGGAAAAGCAGCAGATTTAGTGGAGGGAGACGTCTTTGGATGTGGATTCACTATGTGCTAGTTACCTAAGTGTGTGACTCGAGACGAGACACTCAACCTTCCTAATCCTCAGTTTCCAGCATCTGGAAAAGAGGACTCAAAGAGTCGTGGTGTTAAAATTGGGAGACACCTGAAAATTCATTTGGTCCATGTATTGCTGTAGTGGATACAGTGTCAGTGCTATCTGCAACTGTTAGGAAAAGTTGCTAAAAGAATAATAATGGTTAATAATAATAATCAGCACTTACTGAACGTTTGCTGTGTGCTGCAGCATTTAGCATTATGCTGAAACTAGTCACAAGACTCTTACCTAAGTCTACCTCTTGGCAGGGGGCAACTGAATTCCCACTTGTGAGGACCACTGTGGTGCATTGTTGCAAAGAGGGCTGCATGAGGATGCTGTTTCTCCCATCAGGAGGTAGATTCTATTTCTCCTGTTTTTGAATCTGGCCAGTCATGTCACTTGCTTTAACCAATAGAATGTGGTACAAATGACTCTGCCAGTTCTGAGGCTAAGCCTTAAGAGACTTGGCAGCTTCTTCTTCCATCATCTTGGGTCTAGAGATGTCTGGCTACCCTGCTGAGAAGCCATATAGGGAGGGAGGGAGGCCCAGTCAATTCCTCCAGATAGTTTAGAAACTTCAGCTGAGCACTAGATGTGAGAATGAAGTCATGATGGACATTTTAACCCTAGGTGAACTGCTAGATAAATGCAGCCACATGCATAACCTAATCTGATACCATATGGAACAAAAAAAAATGCCCAGCTGAGCCTGGTTGTTTTGGGTTTTGGAGTGGCTTCTCATGCAGCAATAGATAATTGGAACACACACACCTTAACTCTTGGACCTACACAACCAGCCTGAAGAGTAGCAGAACACGTAAATCCCCAAGGGGGAGGAAGCTTGAAAGACTAGGGCGAATCTGCCTGGAGTCTTATAGCTAGTAAGCTATAGGTTCCAAACTTGCAACCTGTTCTCCTGGAGTTTGAATTCTGGGTGTTTCTCACCATATCTGGGTGCCTTAAGAGGGATGACTGATGAGGAACAAATCTCCACAAATGGCATATTATCCCTCAGTATTTCCATTTTCCCTGTCCTCATACTTGTATTTTTCCCAAATGGCTTTCATATCCCAATCTCCTTTGGTAACATACACCAGAATCCTGGAGCTAGATTCCTGGTTACAGATCTCATCACCTACCAGTTCCTTGTAATGGGAAAATTTATTTTTTCCCTGAAACAATTTTAAAATTGTGGTTAAATATACCTCACATAAAATTGACCATTTTAATGACTTTTAGGTGTACAATTCAGTGACATCAAATACATTCACAATATTGTGCAATCATCACTACTATCCATACCCAGAACCTTTTCATTATCCCAAACTGAAACTCTGTACCCATTAAATACTAACTCTCCACTCTACCGTCCCCTCAGCCCCTGGTAACCACTATTCTACTTTCTGTCTCTAGGAATTTGCCTATTCTAGATACCTCATATAAATGGAATTATGCAATATTTGTCTTTTTGTGTCTGGTTTATTTCATTCAGCATAATGTTTTCAAGTTTCATCTGTGTTGTAGCATGCATCAGAATTTTATTCCTTTTTATGGCATTTGGGTTGTTTCCACCTTTTGTCTATTGTGAATAATGATGCTATGAACATGGGTGTACAAATCCCTGCTTTCACTTCTTTCAGGTACATACCCAGAAGTCGAATTGCTGAATCATATAGTAATTCTATGTTTAACTTTTTGAGGAACTGTTACACTATTTTCCACAGTGCTGCTGCGTCATTTTACATTTAAATACATAACCATCAGTTATGCACAAGGGTTCCAATTTCTCCACATCCTCACCAACACTTATTTCCTGTTATTGCTGTTATATTTAATAACAACCATACTAATAGATGTGAAGGTGGGTAAGTTTTTTAATCTCTCTAAACTTCAACTTCCTCATTTTTAGAGCATGGATCATAAAAGACTTCACCTCATAGGATGGTTATGCAGACTGAATAAGTTAATATATGTCAAAAGCTTAGAATAGTGCCTGTCACATGGTAAATGCTATACACGTTTGCTGTTATTATTTTGAGGTCAGTAGGGCAGGCCTTTAAATTTCCAGAATGATGGAAACATTAAGATAAAGAGTTGTTGAGGAACTTGCTCAAGGTAACCCAACAAATCAGAAGGGGGACAAGGCTTGACTCAAATCCATTGAGTCAAGTTCATGCCTCTGCTATACAACCTCATGCCTATTAAATATATGCTCAAAAAATACTTGTTGAATGCTTGCATTATGAATGAATCTCAAGCCTCACTATCAGTTGGGAATACATCCAGCTGTGAGGAAGACCCTCCCCACCACTGCCCCAGTGGCATAACAAGATGGAAGCTTATTTTTCTCTGCCTTAGTTTGCTTTCCCCTAGAAACTGACTCAAAGACAAGGATTCAAGCAAAAGTCATTTATCTGGGAGATGAAGGGATACAAGAAGGCAATGTTACAGGAGCCAGCTTCCACTGTCTGCAAGAGTTGATATTAAATTCTCAGGAGTTTTGTAAGCCAATTATTGGACATGGGCATTATTGAAAATTAAGTTATGTGAATTTAAAATTAAATGATATTACAAACAAAAGTATTAAATATTCAAAACTCATCACTTCCTAATAATTTTACTTTATTTTACTAGTATCTATGCCCTTGAGGTTTTTCACATCTATTTTATGTGTACAGCAGAAATACTCATCGTTGGTGTGCTGTGACACATCTCTTCCCTGCTCTGTGTTCAGTGGCCCTGGGTTGGTAGCACAGCCAATTTATCCATTAACACAGTAGGTACAGTGCCCAAAGCCCACCATGGGGCCATGAAAATGTTTAAAATAAATTAATTCTTTTGAAAATCAGAAGACAAAAATAAACTTTGGGGTTGAAGGAAAATTTTTCATATATGGTATTAGTGTATTCATTTTTATATCAATTCAGTTGTTGACTATCATTTGTATTCAATACAATTTATCTACATAAATATTTATATTTATAAAACATACTATATATTTTAGAGAGGAAGGGTCCTACAAAGGCAAAATTGCCTAAGGCCCATGAAAGTAATAGTGCAGTTCTAGTTGGTAGCTTGACATTGGCCGTGGTGAGGGTATTTACACCACAAAAATCAGCAAATGCTACAAATCAGGGCTTGAAATTTTACTTTGTTAGCAAATATTTCTGTAAAGGGCCAGATGGTAAATATTTTAGGCTTGGCAGACCAGGTGATTGTGTCACAACTACTCAGCTCTGCCTTGTAGCACAAAAGCTGCTACAGACAATAAATAATGGGTGTGACTGTGTTTCAATAACATGCAGCGGCTATAGTTTGCCAAACCCTAGCCTAGCCTTAAAGCGATGGATAGTGTCAATGCAGATTAAAGTTTAAGACTATGTGTCTGATTAGCAGAAAAATGTGACAGCATTTGAAACTATTTATTCAGCAAAGAAGTTGCTCATGTCATTGACTAACAAGTGAAGTTCTGATGTACATGTTCATTATTTTATTTTTTCATCTGAGTCATGAATATAAATGAAACTATCAACCCACATTCGTGTTGGAACTGTACTTGGAGAGCATATGTTGTTAAGCAAGTTACTACTGTGGTTAACTGAAGCTTAATTCTTCAGGGAAACTCTGGGAAACAATGCAAAACACACACTTCAGCATTATCCCACCCAAAGGGCAAGGGAGCTGCAGTATTTATGCACCAACTCCCAAAAGTCATTAGTTGAGGACTGATTCTACTGGGTGTTAACGCCTTAGCAGTTTTGGCCTTCTGGGAACACTGGCAGCTGAGGCTTTTTGCAGTTTTAGAAGAGCCCTTAGGCACAGTGATGCAGATAATGAAAGCTAAAAGTCCAGCCCACTTTAAGGAATACCAACAGTGCATGTCACATCCTCTAAGGTAAAAAGTCTGAGGAGGACTGTCCTAGCTAATATGGTGGCTATGCCTAAAATATCTTCAGGGATTCAGGCTCCATCCACCATTGCCATCCCTAGAAATAATTCATTTTCCTCAGGGTCCAAGGTGGTAGCTAGAACTCCAGCCTTCACATGCACAGTCTAGACAGCAAGATAGAGGAAGAAATGAAAAGTAAGAGGTTAAGAGCCCACATCAATTGTCTTTTAAGAAAGGATTTTGGAAGATGCCACACACTTCCACTTACAATCCATTGATCAGAACTTAATCAAGTGGCCACACTTTGCTGCAAGAGGGAGTGGGAAATGTAATCTTCATTCTGGGGAATTATGCATCCCTGATAAAAATTCTATTTCTCTAGAAGAATGAAGAACATGGATATAGGGATAATCAGCAGTCATTGCCAGCCCCCCCCCCAAATGGAAGGGATGCAAACAGAATGCAAACTGATGTAGCCTTATGTCAGAATACATTGTGATGAGGACAGATACATGACAAAATTCCCCAGGTAGGGGAATAAGGAGGCAGTTTTATTCCAAATCATAGAGGGGAAAAAATTAAACAAGTGCTTTCCATATATGTAAACTCAAAGCTACAGTAAGAGAAAAGGTTGAAGCAAGTCATTAGCATCTTAGAATGGGCATCTTACCCATGCCTTCTGTGCCATCTTCCAGGACAGGAGTGCATGCAGTTTTCCCATAAAATCAGTGACACAAAAATCTATCCCTCTATTTATTTAATTAATAGACTTTATTTTTTAGAGCAGTTTTAGGTTTACAGAAAAATGAGTATAAAGTACAGAATTCCCATGTACCCCCTCGTCCAGACCCTTCTTTCCCCTGTTACTAACATCTTGCCTCAGTGGGAGCCAACATTGATACATTATTATTAACCAAAGTTCATAGTTTACATTAGGGTTCACTCTTCGTGTTGTACTTTCTATGAGTTTTGATATACACATAGTGATATGTATCCACCATTAAGAATATCACACAGAATACTTTCACTGCCCTAAAAATCCCCTATGCTCTTCATCCCACCTCTTTAACCCTCCCTCTCTCCCTCCTCATCAATCCTCTGGCACCCACTGAGCTTTTTACTGTCTCTATAGTTCTCCTTTTCCCACAATGTCATATAGTTGGAACCATACAGTATGTAGCCTTTTTAGACTGGCTTCTTTCACTTAGCAATATGCATTTAAGGTTCTTCCATATCTTGATAGCTCATTTCTTTTTATCATTGAATAATATTCCATTATATGGATGTACCACAGGTTGTTTATCCATTCTCCTTTCAGAGGCTATCTTGTTTCCTTCCAAGTTTTAACAGTTATAAATAAAGCTGCTACAAACATCTGTGTGCAGATTTTTGTGTGGATGTAAGTTTTCAACTCATTTGGGTAAATACCAAGGAGTACAATTGCTGGATTGTATGGTAAGAGTGCTTGTTTTGAAAACAGCCAAATGTCATCTAAAGTGGTTGCACTATTTTGCATCCCCACCAGCAATGAGTGAGAGTTCCTGCTGCTCCACATCCTTGTCAGCATTTGGTGGTGTCAGTGTTCTAAATTTTGACTGTTATGATAGGCGTGTAGTGGTATTGTATTGTTATTTTAATTTGCATTTCTCTAATGACATATGATATTGAGCCTCTTTTCATATACTTATTTTCCATCTGTATATCTTCTTTTGTGAGGTGTCTGTTCAGGTCTTCTGCCCGTTTTTTAATTAGGTTGTTTTTTTTCTTATTGTTGAGTTTGAAGAGTTCTTGGTATATTTTGGATATGAATCCTTTGTCAGATACATGTTTTGCAAATATTTTTCTCCCAGATTGGAGCTTGTCTTTTCATTTTCTTAAATGTCTTAGAGCAGAGTTTTAATTTTAATGAAGTCCCATTTGTTGATGTTTTTTCTTTCACGGATCATACTTTTGATGGTGTACCTACTCCCATCAGTCTTTCTTGTGACCAAAGGGATAAATCAGAGTGTAGGCTAATGGGGTGCAGAGGGCAGTGTAAATTGAAAGAGGAGGAGGGTGGGAATTGACCCTTTGATCTTGTCCATATAGGCTCCAACTTTTGAAATCATGTTTCATTCACCTATTTATACAACAATGCTATGTAACAAAACAACCCCAGAACTCAAAGGTGTACAATGATTGCATTCACTTCCATCTTACATGTCCACAGGTCAGCTGGGTTTCAGTTGATTGAGGCTGAGCTCAGCTGGGTTTAACTCCAAGCTGCAGGTTGGGTCCAGATCTGTTCTACATGTCACTCACCTTCTTTGGACCATGTTCTTTTCAGGGCAAAAAGCAGGAGAACAAGTCCAGCTCCATAAGCACATTTCAAGCCTCTGCTCACATCAATTGGCTAATATCCCACTGGCTAAAGCAAGCCCATGGCCAAGCTCAATAGCAACAGAGCAGAGAAATACATTTCTCCTATAGATTACTAAACAGTAATTCAGTGTACCACACATCATATGTGAAAATTCCTATCACAGGACCCTGGGCTCTGTGATACCCAAAGACAAATCCTAAACCAGAAAGCAAGAAAGAAATTCAATTATAAAGTAGGTAAACTGAAGCACTCCCACCTTTATTTTCCACTGTTCTCATACCCAGTGCCTCAGGTTACACTCTGTGCTACTCAGGGCTAAAGAATCAATTCAGCACAGATTCCATGGGCCCCTGGCAGGTGCTGTGAGATAGCTCCTTTAGGGGATACAATCAGATAGTAAGGTGTCATTTGCTTCCCATCCCGCTGTCCACTTCTCATCGCTCCCCTACAACCAAGCTAACTACTAAGGACTTCCAACTGAGACAACATGTAGGAAGACCCCATGGGCACCTTGTCTTTTCTGCCTCCTTCCCACATCTCCTCACCACTCTCCTTTGAGAGCTTCCCACACAGGGTACCAGATACCGCTCAGCAGCCACGTCTCCAGTCCCAAGGATTCCTGCAATGGGGGATACCATCTTAACAACTGTGATGGCTGCTTGGCCATGGGATATACAGGGGCTGCAGGCAACCCCCGGCCCTAGGGAAGATCCAGACCAACCAAATTGCATAGCAGTGTGGCCTGGCAGAAGAGTCAGTGTCCCATATTGTGAAAAATCATTCCTGTCATCCTGGCAGAACCAGCTCCTTGGAGACAAAAATCCTTCCAGTGCCCTAGGGCCAATGTGATAGGTGAATAATTCTTCACCCAACTCCATCCCCAAAATATGTCCACATCCTAATTCCTGGAACTTGTGAAGATGTTACCTTTGTGGCAAATGGGACTTTACAGATATGATTAAGGATCTTCAGATGGAAAAGTTAGTCTGGATTATCCAGGTGGGTCCAGTGTAATCACAGGGGTTCTGACAAATAACAGAGGGAGGCACGTGCCTTGGAGTCACAGGAGATGTGATGACAGAAGCAGAATTTGGAGTGATGAGCAGAAGGTAACCACAAGTGAAGGAATGTGGGCAGCTTCTAGAAGCTGGAAAAGGATGGAAAAGATTTCCCCCTAGAGCCTCCAGAAAGCCCTCAGCCCTGCCAACCCATCTCAGACTCTGACCTCTGGAACTGTAAGATGATAAATTTGTGGTAATGAATGTACCGCCAAGTTTGGGATAACTTATTACAGAAGCCGTAGGAAACTTAACACAGTCAGCAACTATTTGGGGGGTAGTTCAAAAAATTGGAGCACTGAAGCCCTGTGCAAGTCCTTTCTTCTTTTATTGTCAGCCAGCCAAAAGGCAAGGAGACACTCAGGAACCGGCAGGACAAGAAAAGCCAATTTTCAGTAAAATCTTTAGCATTCATATCTTTTCCTTAAATATTTATTCTGTTATTTTTAAAGTTTCCCATCCAAACCAGTTACAGCTGTAACTGGAATCCAGCTGTCCCAGGCAATAGAAATATCAACCAGGGGTGTCCTGAGGATGACAGGCTGTGGTACTCAGGGCTAAAGAATCAATTCAGCACAGATTCCATGGGCCCCTGGCACACTCTGGATGTATCGCTAGAGTCAGAAAGAGATTGTCCAGTCCAATCCACCTACTTGATAGATGAGGAACTGTGGCTGGAGTGAAGGTAGGTGTCTGGGAGTGGGAAGGGTGAGCGGGTACCAGGCAGGTGATGCTAGAGCCACTGCTCAGGCGTGGCCTCAGCACCTGGCCCTGCCTGTCCCTGCCTGTCACGGCTGCTATTGGTACTGGCTCTCGGTGGCCGTGTAGAAGTCATCCAGCACACTCTGGATGTATTCGAAGGTGGGCCGCTCCTCGGGGTGGTTCTTCCAGCAGCGAGTCATGATGTTGTAGAGCTCCTCAGGGCAATGCTCTGGTCGAGGCATCCGGTACCCGCGCTCCAGCGCCCGGATCACCTCGGGGTTTGACATTCCTGGGAAGGAGCCGTGGAATTAAAAAGGGAGGGATAGGTGTTGGGGTGGCAGGCACTGTTGCCTCCCCAACAGCCATCACTCCCCACCTTCCTATGGGAGCCCCTCCCACTGTGAAAGCCAGGCACCCCTTCCCCAGCTGCCCCTACAGCAAGGAAAGGGGTATGGTGCCCAGTTTCGGCCAGTGGGGCTGAGGGGAAGACTCCCAGGAGAAATTCAGGGAAGGTTTTTCTCCCTTAAGAGGAAAGAGGCTTTGGAGGACAGACACTTCCTCCTTCCTTTGGACTCAATGTGGTCCTTGGAGCTGCAGCAGCCATCTGATCACATGGGGAAGTCAATCACAGAAGAACTAACCCAGAATCCTGAGAGCTGTTGAGCAGCTAAACTGACCAGTCACCAGTGCTGGACTCCTGGAATAATAACTTACCTACTGTTTCCATCACTCTTAGTCTGTTAAACTGTCACTTGCAGCCTAATGCATCCTATAGGATACAGGGTTCCATAACCCATTGCCTGGTTTTTACTGCTGTACCCTCAAGACAAAACAGTCAGGTGGCCAAACTCAATGTCACCCTATGAGTGGGACCATTTCTTTGTTCAATTAGAGTTTATGTTAGCTATCCTCAATAACCATTTAAACATCTATGATTCCCAATTTTATATTACCAGTCTTGAACTCTAAACATATTTATATCTCCAAGTACTTCCTTGAACATCTTTACTTGGATGTCTCCAGGTCACCTCAAATTTAACATGTCAAAAACAGAACTCTTGATTTTCTATCCCCAGACCATCACCTACCCAGTTGCTCAATTAAAACCAGGAGACTCATCCTTGATTCTTCTCTTTCCCTCATCTTCTACATCAGCAAGTCACATCCTTTTTTATTTTAAAACAGAGCACCAACTCATCAACTTATGTCTGTTACCGCCATCACAACTGCCTGTGTCACTGCTGCAGCTTCCACCACCTCCCAAGTCCCTGATCCATTCTCCACACTGCATTCACTTAAATGCAGAAATCAGATGATGCCACTTCCTGGCCTAAAATCCACCAACAGCTTCTGTACACTTGGCCTAACACCCGTACTCTTCACCAAGACCATGGATCCTGGCTTATTGTTCTCATCATCTACCATCTGCCTCACTCCTTGTCTCCAGCTACCTGGCTTCCTTGCTATTCTTCAGACACACTCAGGCCCTAAGAGCTGGCGGTGCTGTTAACCTGGAATCCTTTCCCTAAATCTTCATTCAGCTGGCTTTCAGCTCAGATCTGCTCTGACAGGTGCTCCCGGTCCACAGGAGGCCCACGTCACTCCCCCTCCTATGCCCCTGCTTCATTTTCTTCTCAGCAGTGATCTCCACTAAGATGGTGCGTCTGTTTAGTGTGTGTTCCTCCAGACTAGAACATGAGCTCTGGTGAGAAGGAACCTTGTCTCTCCCTGTATCCTCAGTGCCTAACATACAGTAGGAATTTGGTAAGAACCAATGAGTGACCAAGTGTCTATATTTTTTATTTCTGATCTTCACGACCTCCTCTGCAAAATAGACATCATATATATATATATATATATATATATATATATACACACACACATTTTACAGATGAAGAAATGGGGTAGAAGGGAAGTGGATTTCTCAAACTGGAATGGTTGAAGGCGACAGGATTAAAACTCAGGACTATTCACTTAAAAAATCAGGGACTCTTTATAGCCACCTTGCCTCCACTCCCCAGTATTCTGGCTACAGATACCCTAGGAGACATCCCAACTGAAAAGGAACAAAGAACGTTATTTACTGAGTCCCAGGCCACCTACACATTAGGTATATCTTCATATACCCATGTGTTCTACTTAGTGTAGGGGGCTGAGAAGGCATGGGGATAAATCCATCCATTTGATAAATAGTTAGTAAGCATCCACCATATCCACAGAGGTAGGCAGCGCAGATACAGCAGTGAGGAATACAGACATGATTTCTGGCCTCACATAGGCCAAGAGTCTGATGGGGAAAATACCAAACAAATATATAGTTATCATGGTGATGAATGCTGTGAATGAAACAGTATAGGGTGTTATGAACAAGAAGCATAGGGACATATACAATACTTTAGATGACTGGGTGGTAGGGGGACAGCATGAGGTGAGTGGGAGAAATAGGCAGGGGGCTGGACCATGCAGGACCTGAAGGCCACAATTAGGAGTTTGGAATTTTGTCATATTGATGCTGGGAGACCATTAAAGAGTTAGCGGTGGAGAAGGGACAAGATTAGGTTCACAATTTTAGAAAAGTCTCTCTGGCCACAGGTGGAGAATGGCCCACAGGAGAGAGGAGAGACTGATCAGGAGGCTGGCACAGCGGCAAGGTGAGAGAGGATGTTGGCTTGGGTGCAGGTGGAGGCTGTGGAGTTAGAAGTGAGTGGACCTGGGGTATGTTTTGGAATCAGATGGCCAGAACTCTGTGACTTCTTGGATGTGGAAAGAGGTGAGAGAGAGGAAGGTCCAGGGAAGCTCCCAGATTTCAGGCTTGAGAAATTGGATAGACAACGGTGCCTTTAACTGAGATAGGGCAGGCGAGGGGAGGTTGGGGGTGAGGGTCAAGAACTCAGTCTGAATGGACCCGCTGACAAGAGAAGGGAACCAGGCTGGGCTCTGGTAGCAGCCCCAAGCTGATGCCCTGTCTCCTACCTGGATAAGGGATCCGGCCGTATGTGACAATCTCCATCAGCAGGATACCAAAGGACCAGACGTCTGACTTGATGGTGAAGGAGCCAAAGTTGATGGCTTCAGGAGCTGTCCACTTGATGGGGAACTTGGCCCCTGTGGTTTGGACAGAGCAGAGTGAGGGGAAGTCTGGGGAGTCGTCAGGGCTGGGTCTCTTCTAGGGTGAGGGTTCAGGACAGTGGCACAGCTGCCGACAACTGCCCCCTGCAGGACTGCGACTTCCCTCAAACTGGCCTCCGTGGAAGCAGGAACAACCATCCTAAGGACAGATGGCTAAAGTGGGGAGGAGTGGGCAGAGGTGGGGAATGCACTCTCTGGGGCCGCCTCATTCGGTAAGCTGATGTCCTGGTGAACTCCAGCTCCTGAAGAGTGAAGTCCCAGAGGTCCCAGGATCTCTGGATCAGTAGAACTTCAAGAGACTTTAAGTCCAGGTCACAGCTGATGCCTCGAACCCCTAACCACTGGGAATGGGGGAAGGGAAGAATTTGGCTCTTGGCCTCTGAGATTTCACCCAGTGACTGGGTGTCACCCCTCTAGTCCTTGCCTCCTTCCATCTGGTCTGGGTTAGGTTTAGTTAACCTTTGGTGAGTGATTTCTATCAAAATTCTATTGCAGGTGGTGAATGTGGTGTATAGGATACATGTTCTTTGGAGTTTGTTGAGATCTGCTTTATGACTGAGTGCACAGTCAAGTTTTAAAAATGTCTGTGTGGGTTTTCCCCATGTCTTCTTTCCTTGGGATTGAGTTCGTTTTCTTTATTCCTGCTTATCCTCTCCTGGTTTAGAAATTACACATTCTGTTATTCTTTCAGTGGTTGCCCTTAGTTTATATTTTTTGTGTCATAACAAACATGAAATAAAGTGTATGTCTTTCATAGACACCTTGATGCATTTTATATATGTATATCTCCTTGTAATCACCACTCAGATCAAGATATAGAACATTTTTGGGGGGAGGGTATAGCTCAAGTGGTAGAGTGCATGCTTAGCATACACAAGGTCCTGGTTCAACCCTCAGTACCTCCTCTAAAAAATAAATAAGTAAACCTAACTACCTCCTCCTGCAAAAAACAAAACAAAGATATAGAACATTTTCAGCATCTCAGAAGGCTCTCTCCTGCCCCCTCCCAGTCAATCAATACCCCTCCAACCCCACCCCTAATTCCAGGTAACCATTATTCTGGTCAGAATAGCACCATAAATGTTTTGTTTTCTCCTTTCATAGTTTTATTGAGATACACTCACAGACCACACAATTCACCCACTTAAAGTACAATTCAATGCAATTCGGTGTTTTCTGGTATATTCACAATGTTGTGGATTTTAAAATATTTTCAGCATATCTCTCCAAAACCATAGCAGTCACTACCCACTTTTTTCCAACTCCCCACTCCAGCCCTAGGCTGGGGTTAATCTACTTTTTGTCTCTACAATTTGCCTGTTCTGAGGGTTTCATATAAATGGAACCACAACATATGTAGTCTTTGTATCTGGCTTCTCTCACTTAACATGACGTTTCTGAAGTTTATCCATGTTTAGGGTATTAGTACTTCCTTCCTGTTTATGGCCAAATAATATTCCATTTTATACACACACACACACACACACACACACACACACATATATATGTATATATATATATCACATTTTTGTGTATCTGTTTAATCAGTTGGTGGATATTTGGATTGCTTCCACTTTGGGGCTGTTAAGAATAATGCTGCTGGGAATGCTCACGTACAAGTTTGCCTCTTTCTGAATTTTACATAAATGGAACTACCCAGCACTATTTTTTTGTCTGACTTATTTCTATGTTATGCCTGTGAGAGTCATCCATTTTTTGCACGTGGCAGTAGTTTGTAACTTCTTCTTCCTGCATAATGTTGTATTGTGTGAATATACCACAGTTTAAACATCCATTCTACTACTTATGGACATACAGATGCTCCTCAGTTTTTGCCTATTACACACAAAGTTTTTCTTACCTGTAACTTCAATGTGACTTGACTAACTCAATCTAAAGTTGATCAGAGTCACTGGGTGAGATTCTGCAGGCCAAGACCCTAAGGCTAGAAGGAGTCGTCACGCTTCATAACATACAGCTGATACCAGGACAGATCTTTACATTTTACCCATCACTTTCACAGACCTTAACTCTCAACACTCACAACCCACCCAAGTGGCAGCACCCTTACCTTCCCGAGCTAGGTACTCGTCCTCAATGACTCGCGCCAGGCCAAAGTCGGCGATCTTGCACACCAGGGCCGCTGAGACCAAGATGTTGGCGGCTCGGAGGTCTCGGTGAATGTAGTTCCTCCGCTCGATGAAGGCCATGCCTTCTGCAATCTCCACCCAGAACAGAGAAACCCTCAGATCTGGCCCAGCCCAAGGCAGGTCCCACCCCAAAACAGAAGAGGGGTGTCCAAGTGTGAGAAAGCTGAAAAATATGTATACTAGCTCCCCCTTTTTTGTGGGAGGGTCCCAGGTTCAGACTGGCATTTCTCTGTCTACCCAGCCAGGTTGTGGGGATCCTCAAGGCCTGGGTCAGTGTGGGGCTTCTCTCAAGTTCCAAGACTTCCAGAGAACACTTTGAGGAAAAGCATGATTTCTCCAGGACCTACACGCACACACACCAGGATACTATGAAGGGCTTTTATCCCCAGTCCCCTTTCTGGGGACAACCTAGGCTCACGTCATATTCTGCTCTATCTCTTACGCCTTTTTATCCCCAAGTCTGGGTAGGGAAAATTCATTTATTCATTTAACAATTAACTACTGAGTATCTTGTTGGTGCCAGACATGTTTCTTGAACAGGTGGGGAGCCAACCAAAGTCCCTGCAGGTGGTAATAAGTAGCATAAAGAAAGGATAAAGCAGGTAGCAGGACACGAAGTGTAGACAGCTGTTTTGTATTGGATGGTCAGGGAAGGCTGCTCTGAGTAGGTGAAATTTTAGCAAAGATCTGAGTGATGATAATAAATGTGTCAAATAAGAGTATCCTTGGCAGAGAGAATATCATATACAAGGGCCCGGAGGTAGGAATGAGCTTGAGTATTTGTGGAACAGGTGGCTGAGTAGAAGTTGCTGAGAGTTAAGAGGACATGGGACTGTATTCTGGGCACACAGGGAAGATAAAAGTCTGAGAGCAGGAGACTGACATGGTCTGAGGTATATTTTTAATGTCATCATGGCTGCTGAGTGAATATTAGACTGTGCGCAGGATTCTTATTCACAGTGGGGCCCCCAGAAGCCTGACGAAAAGATACGGGATTCTTCCTTAGAGATGTTTTTCACTTACAAGGGTTTGTGTATCAACCCTCATAAAGAGGTTTATTATTAACCCTCAGAAAGTCAGAAAATAGCATTTACAGTTCATAAACTGGCCTTTGATGTCCTTGAGCCAAGCATTATCACCATTTCTGTTGTACAGAGGAGGGACACCTTTCCCAGATCACACCACTCGGGAAATTCTGGCTCAAACCAGCCTGCAGATTTCCAGTCCCAGTCCCCCAGGCTGCCTCTAATTACCTAGAACGCCAGTGCTCTGGAGAACTGCGTCTAGGTGCAATCTGGTGAGATTATTTGGGGAGAAGGGGCATCTGGCCAGACCAAACAAGGCACCAGCCAGTTCAAAGTCTGAAGCAAGCGGATGGTGCACTTGTGGAAAGTGGCCAGCAGGGAGCACCCGTGGCCATGGGAACTGAGGTCTGAGGCTCCAGCCTTTCCAACAAAAATGTGAGACTTTCTGATTTTGTTTGAGGTAGCCCACTATGGGTAAGTGAGACAGAGTCTTGGCTTAGGGGTTGTGGAAAATTTATAAGGAGTCCTTAGACGAACAGTTGACATCAGATATTACTTTAATGTCAGACGTTGTAGCTTATACATTAATTATAAGTTGTACTTAATAAACTTAAATAGCATTTACTCTCTGCCTTGGGGGAGGTACAAGTATGATCAGCACTATTTCACAGGTGAGAAAACTGAATCCCAGAGAAGTAACTGACCGAAGTGGAGGGAAGACCGGAGATCCAACAGCCATCAACAGTGGCTATTAACATTCCCTGTTGAGGAAAGTGACACTCAGAGAGGTTAAGCAATTTGCTCAAAGCCACACAGGCAGAGCTGGGGTCAACAGCAAAATTTTTATGTGATTCCTAAGCTCATGTACATGTAGTGCTGCTTCTCAAGAGTTTGTCAACTGAATGAACAATGGATAGGTTTACTGATCTCAGAGTTGGTTTAAGAATTGGGGGTTGATGAGGTAGTGAGATTTCATGACCACCAAGTGGGCTGCCATGATGTCAGGCGTTGGAACTTGGGTTTGCTTCTGAGAGTATGGCGGACTCGCAGAATCGGCTGGAAGGACCTATAGGGATATTCCAGCTCAGGGCTCTTCAGACTGTATCCAACTGAAAACTAAAGGTCATCTTGGGGGTGGAGGGACAAAAGAAAGGCCACCCCCTCCAATCAGAGCAGCTCCTTTTGACTTATTTTAAAGTATTCAGCTGCTGTACAAGATTCATTTGACTAAAAGAGTTACGGCTAGAACAAAAGAAAAAATGCTTTCGAACTTGAAAACCACAGAGGTGGTCCAATTCCCTCATTTGGCAAATGGAGACACTGGGACCCTGAGTGGATCTGAGTGGAGCAGAGTGGATCTGAGGCCATCCTGCCAGCTGGTGGTGGGGCTGCGCAGCGTCCCACCCGCACCCACCCACCTCTCTAGGACTGGAGGCAAAGGCCAGGTCCCCAGGTTGGCTCCTTCCCGCCTCTGGACACTGAGCCTACCTCAGCTCCTGAATGCACAAGGGCCAGGAACCTCTTTCCCTCAGGTGGTTTCTGATTTCCTATTTGTGCAATTGGGAGAGTGGCCCTTACGCCAGGCTATGACTCTCCACCTGGCACGGTTTCTGCCAGTTTGATCGTTATCATTTAGCAACAGGCTAGACTATTGTTCCCCATCTCCCCACCCTGACCCCCTGGGGGCAGGGCCCATTGAAGGGAAAATGCCAGGCCTTGATTTCCATATGCTTCTGGCATCCCAGGGCTCTGAAAGATAAAGCCTTTTATGATACCCCGCCCCCCAGGATTTGCATACTCAAATGAGCTCTGCCTTGGTCATCTCCAGAAGGCCCAACATTAGGCCCAGGTGCCCATCTCTCTCAACACCTTCCAGGCTGCAAGTCATACCCCCTTCATTCTTTTTTTCACACCCTCTTCATTTTTGTCAGGCCCAGGCTCCAACGGCCCAGGCTCCAATGGCCCAGGCTGAGCTCTAGTTTTTCCCTTTGGGCTTTGGCACAGCCTGTTCCTTCTGTAGAATAACTTTCCCTGTCCTGCCTAACTTCTACTCAGCCTAGAGACTGCTTCCTCTGGGAAGGCTTCCCAGATTGCTCCTGTACTGGGCTTAAGTGCTCCAGCTGGGTACTCCCATAGCACCCATTTCTTCCCCTGTTTTCCCAGTTAGGAGAGAATGAGAGAGAATAGAAGTAAAAAGCACTCAGGCTGAGGATAAGAAGAGCTGCAGAGAGTAAAGATAAGGTGAGAAAGAAAATGGGGTTTTAAGAAGTGTTTCTGTGATTTATGGACATTACTAATTTTGTTGGGTACTGCATTCTTTGGACACTGAGCCAAGACCACTTGGATCATGGCTCCCTAAGAGATTCAGTTGTCAGATAACTGTAAACCCTGCTGGGGACAGCAATACTTTCCAGTGAACCCTTTGTTCACTGCTGTATTCCCAAGAAAGAACACGGTAATTTAGGCAAGCTCCTTCACCTCCCTGGGCCTCAGTTTTGTCATCTCTACTTCACTTCCTCTCTATGCCTCAATTTCCTGTTCTGTAAAATGGAATGACAGTTACCTACCTATGGCTGGACTGTCATCAGTGGTTCCCAGTGAACCATGCCTCCTGGGGACTCATACCTTTGTGCAGTCCTTCCCACACTGATTCTGGGCTGGGCCATGTGACTTGCTTTGGCCAAGGGGACATTAGCAAGAGTGATGAAAGCAGAGGCTTCACAGGCACTTGCTCATATGGCCTTCGAAGAAGCCCTCGTTGCCATGATGTAAAGGAGCTCTGTTTGGACTATTGAGTGATGTAGGACTGTTGGAGAGAGACTCGGAAGATGAGCCACCATCTTGGACATTCTAGCTCCAGGCAAGTCTCTACAGAATGCATCCACAAGACTGACCTCAGTTTTACCCCGTGGAGCAGAAAAACCAGGCAATCGCAGTCAACCCACAGAATCATGAGAAATAACAAACTGTTGTTCCAAGCTACTGAGCTTTGGAGTGGTTGGTTACAAAGGAATGGATCAGAAAAATCTCACCATAGAAGGCTGAAGGGAGGACTGCATGAGTTTGCACATATAAGGCACATATAAAAAGGACACTTTGATCCTGAGCACCCAAGTTAGCAGTTACTGTTATTATTATTACAGTATGTGATTAATAAATGTTTGTTGAATAAATAATTGAATTCCTGCTCCCTCTCCCAACTCCTCCGCTAGACTCTCACCTGGGCTGAGAAGTCGATGAGTTTTGGTAGTGGCAGCTTGCTGCCTTCTTCACTTTTCAGGAAGTCCAGCAGGCTGCCTGTGGTGGGGGGAGGGGAGAAGCAACATTTACTACTCTTTCGACTTTAGGGTGTGGGTAAAATCATTCAGAGTAATGGAGTTAAACAGAAATCTTTAGTTACTGCTCTGAGTGTCTGAGAAACAGAATTTGAGGGTTTTGAAAATGACTTTGTGATTGCTAAACTGGTTCTCTGACTGAGACAGCTTTCTGAGCCGGGATGACTGGAGCTGTGGTTTTTATAAGGCTGGCATAATTGTGTGTTTGGAAAATGATAAAAAGCTTTGAGATTTCAAATCACTCTAAATGGAGGTCATGTGAGATGTTTCTGTATTTCGAAAAATGGGCAGGCATTCAAAGTGATTGAGAAATGATGGCCTAAAAAATATCCCTGAGAAATCCTGGATCATCTGCAGGCACGGTGGGGGGGCAGCCTGGAATGGATGCGTTGCCAGCTCCTAAGCGATGATTTGCAGACTCTCTTTTCTGGAACATTGGTCCACCAAGGGAAGGTGGCCAAAGGTGATGCTTGAAGGAGTCGCCCTGAGTCCCCAGAGGTCACAGTGAACTCACAGAAACCTCTTCTATCATCTAGAAGGATTCTGGCCCCACCCTCTCTCCTGGAGCCTATGTGCCCCCTTCCTCTCACATGGTTTCACCCCCTTCAGGGGGAGGGCTGGGGGGCTGGATATGAAGATGCTCAATGAACACTTCAGAAGTGTCAGAAGAGCTCCCAGCCCGACTGTGGGCATCTTGAGGACAAGAACCATGTCAGAGCCACCTTTGGGTTTGCAATTGACCAGTATGAGCCACAGCCTGCATCCCCAGCTCCTGGCACGCAGCACCTTTGGCCATGAACTCGGTGATGATGTAGATGGGCTCCTCCGTGACCACTGCGTGCAGCTTCACCAGCTTGTCATGTTGCAGAGTTTTCATCAGGTTGGCTTCTGCCAGGAAGGCCTCCACGGACGTGCTCCCCGGCTTCATCGTCTTCACAGCCACCTTGGTGTGCTTGTTGTAGGTGGCTGGAGTGGGACAGGAAGCAGGAAAGGGGATCAGGACGCACTGCTCTTTCCCTGCAGTCCCAGAAGCTCTAGCTGCAGACCTGCCTCCTTCAGGAAGCCTTTCCTGCCCATCTCAGCCCTTAGAGGGGGAAGGGGAGACACAAGTCTCATCCTGAGACAGAAATGGGGTTGAAGGCTTCCTAGCCCTTGGGTAAGTCACTTAACTTCTCTGAGCTGCGGTTGCCTAATCTGCAAAGTGGGAAATAATCAGCATTGCCTTTAAAGGGCTCTTACAAGGATTAAAGAATAACCTTAAGACATCACTCAGATTACATCACTCACACACACCTACCTTTGTTTTGTCATACACTCATACATACACACTGTCTTTGCTTAAAATGCTTTCATCTTAACACTACTTTCAAAATAAATACCAGTCTCATCATGGTTCACAAGGCCCTGCATGATCTGGCCATGCCCACATTGCCAGCCTTATCATCCACCAAACTACCCCCTGCCTGTTGTGCACCAATCAGCCTGCATGTCATCCAGTCCCTCAAGCACCCAACCCGCCCTCCCACCACAGGGACTTTGTACATGTTGCTCCCTCACCTCACCCCACCCCTCCCCTGCTTCATCTTGTTGATCTTGTCAGTCTCTCTGTTGCTTGTGTTTCCATTTTTGCTTTGGCTGCCAGGAAGCTCTAATCCAGATCTGAGGCCTTCCTGTAGTAAGAATCTAAGGCTTTATATACTATTTTTTAAGTTTTCCAACCTCATCAGTCAGCTCTGCCTTACCTTCCTCTCCAGACTTTCTCTGCCACATTCTCTTATGCAGTGCCTGGCATGTAGCCAGCTCTCAATAAATGTAGTTGAAATACGTGGTTTTAAACTTATTTTTTTTTACAGCCGAATTGTTTGTATCTCTGAAAGTTGTCTTCACTCTCATTTGGAACGTGGTGGAGTAGAGACACAATGGGGAGCACCAGGCACTGCACCAGGCACTGCGCCAGGCATTGTGTCTACCCCACAATTCTGCAAAGCAGGCATTTCTGTTCTCAGGTTATTAGAGGCCAGACAGTATGGGTGGAATAGGCCTGTTTGGTGACTCCCAGTGTCCTAGCATGGTGCTGGGCACACGGCGAGTGCTCAGAACAGCTTGTTCATCAGCTGTCAATGCTGAACTCACCTGGAAATCTGCAAGCTGTCCTTCCCCATACTTAATTTCACCATCCTAAGAGGCCTCTAGTTACCTTAATCCCACGCTGGTAGACTGTCCCAGTGCCATGTGAGGGAGCAGATTCCTCATCTAGGACTCTGCTTCCCAAGAGAAAGTTTCCAATCCCAACAGGCCTGGCCTCAAAGGCAAATTAGGGTTTGCATGACAGGACAATTTGGTTTGCTATCAGAGGAATTGCCCCTTTATGGTTATTATTCAAATCTCCCCTCTGCCCTGGGTGGGGGGTATTCTCACTCTGCCTCGGGCTATTCCTGGAAGCAAGGACCTCCCTCTCCCCTCTCGCCCCTCCCCTCTCTGGCCCCGGGTCCTTACCCAGCCAGACTTCCCCAAACTGTCCAGCTCCAAGTTTCTTTTCCAACTTAAGGGATTCCCGGGGAATCTCCCAGGCATCTTTCTCCCAAGGCTTCTGGGGTTTGGAGGACACGCAGGGCACGGTCAGCTTCTGGCAGAGTCCGTCACTCCCCTCTGGAACAGAGCCCCTGATCAGTCGAGGGCAGCCAGCTCCAAGTCAGCCATAGGCTCCCCCTTGGAGGCCTCCCTTCCTGGCCCACTGCATCTGGCCAGTGTTCCAGAGTTGCCACCACCAAGGACATTCCCAAGAAAGCAGAGCACATGAGATGCCCTCTCTGCCCTCCTACTCAACAGGCCTAAGACTTCAGGAGAATCCAAAGCAAGCATTTGTCCGGGGAGGGTCAGGAAAATCTCAGCAGGCCTTGGAAGTGGCAGTACCCCCTTGACTAGGATTCCCGGGAGACAGGCCCACCCAGCTTGGATGCAGCCCCAGGCAGGACTCACTCTTGTAGTGGGCCACCAGTTCATGCAGGTTGCTGAAGGTGCTCCGTGGGGAGATGTAGAAGCCCCCGCTGTCCAGGGTCCGGATCTTGTAATGTTTCACTGTGTCCCCATGCTGGGGGTCATAATCTCGCACAGACAAAGAGTAGCTCCCTGCATTAGTCCGAAAGAAACCCCTCAGGGGTGGAATCTCAGAGGCTTGCCACCTCGTATCAGCACCCTGACACCCGGTAAACCCACTGCTGGCACCATCCTGGCACCTGCGCAGTGGAGTATAGGGTAGGAGTGGGCTGTGGAGTCAGGCTGCCTGGGTTCTCGTCAGTCTCCTCCATGCCCAGCTGTGAGACCCTCTCTGTGTCTCAGTGTCCTCATCTGTAAATGGGATTGGTCACCATACTTCACCACCTCATCACATGGCCTGATGGTTAAAAGAAGTAATGCTTGTAAATTACTTGGGATGGAAACACTCAGTAAATGTTGGCTGTCATCATCTTCCTTAATATTCTTTCTTTCTTTCTTTCTTTCTTTCTTTCTTTCTTTCTTTCTTTCTTTCTTTCTTTCTTTCTTTCTTTCTTTCTTTCTTTCTTTCTTTCTTTCTCTTTCTCTCTTTCTCTCTCTTTCTCTTTTTCTTTCTTCCTTCCTTCCTTCCTATCTATCTATCTCAGAATCCAAGATACCATATCAGTTTGCTAAAAAGTTATGCTACTCTGAAACAAATAAGCAAAAAGATCAAACAAACAAACAAAAATCCAGTTCAATTATTAAAATATAAACACTTAAATGTAAATGTAAACATTAAATGTTGTGGTTGGCTGGCAGGGAGGGTATAGCTCAGCGGTAGAAAGCATGCTTAGCATGCATGAAGTCCTGGGATCAATCCCTAGTACTGCCCCCTAAAAAATAAATAAATAAATAGACTTAATTACCTTTCCCCCTGCAAAAAAATTTTTAAAAAGAAAACTATTTATCTATCCATTGATAGATCAATAGGTAGAAAGAGACTTACTTAAAAAAAAAATGCTGTGGTCTGCTGAAAGCCCCCAAGATGTCCAGGTCCTAATTCCTGAAACCTATGCATGTATTGCCTTCTATGAAAGGGATTTTGCAGACGTGATTCAATTAAGGATCTGGAGATGGGGAGATTATGCTGGATTATCCAGGTAGGCCCAATGTAATCACAAGCATCCTTATAAAAGGAAGGAAGAAGGTGAAAGTAGGATGTATGAAGATGGAGAGTCGACGTTAAAGAGATGTGAGAAAGGGGCCAGGAGCCAAGGAATGCTGGTGGCCTTGAAAAGTTGAAAAAGGCAAAGAAACAGATTTTTTTCTGAAGCCTTCTGAAGGAACCAGCCCTGCTGACACCTTCACTTCAGACTGATTTAGACTTTTGACCCCCAGAACTGTAAGATAATACATTTATCTGATTTTAAGCCATTGAGCTTGTGGTGATTTTTTTTTTTTTTTTTTACAACAGCAATAGGAACCTAGTACACGTGGCATCACATAGACCAGAAACACACACATCTTTCAGTCCATGGCCATGGTTCTACCATTTGTGGGTTGTATGTCCCTGGGCAAGTTATTAGTCTCTCTGTGTCTCAGTTTTCTCTACCACAACAGCACTATGTCATAGGATTTGGGAGAGACTTAAATTGTTGCAAGAGTAACAATTGACCACACATGCCATCCACTGTCTAAGAACCTTGTTGGAATAAACAATGAATGAATAGATATAACATATATTATAATGAATTGTAGTTATACACGTTATAATAAATTATATTATTCATTATAATGAATGAATAACCCCACAAGGTAGAAGTTTTATATCATCATGATCTTATAGACGAGGAGACTGAGGTCCAGGGAGGTGAAGTAACTCACCCCCAGTCACATAGCTTGTAATTAGCAGAGCCGGGATTCAAACCCAGCAGCTGGCTCTGGGATCCCACTGAACCACCCTGCTCAGTCAAGGTGAGGCTGGCTTAGGCTGATGCTGAGTGGGGTGGGGCAGAATCCAAGAAGCAGCGGGATTCAGGGCACTCCTGCTGCAAGTTTTATTAAATCAGTGAACCCCTATGGGGGGGTGTTGAGGACCTATTCCCCAACCTCTGAGGCCTGTGAAACTGGCCCAGGTTCACCTTCCTGCCCCCCAGGTCTGCCACTGTTTCTTTGGTTTCTCTGCCCCTGTGTGCAGGATGGCCCAGCGGGAGAAGAGAAACCAAGGGCTGCCTCTGGCTTTACCTTTTTGTCCTGTTTCTTTCCCGCTGGGGACTGGAAGGGGGCTTGCTGGCAGGGAGGAAATAAAGCCTAAACATTCACTGACCAGAAACACTGACCGGGAGTGCCATCCTCCAGCCACATCCAGGCTTCCCCAATTCAGACACCGAGGGGGCAAGTAGAAGGCCACACAGGTGCCTTCAATCGATGTCCCCCAGCTGTTTGCCCAGGGTACTGTGAGGTCACACTTTATACAATTCAACCAAGAAGTCTTGAGTCTCAACACAGTAGTGAAGGTGCACTCCGTGTGTGAAATCTGAAATCACTACCTACATTCATTCCTTGGGAAAACTGGAGTTTGAGTTATGTGATGTTTTCGGGCACTTCTGTTGACTCCTGTGGGGTGGTGACCGGGCACAAAGCTACCCTCACAGCATAGGAATTTTGGGAAGCAGGTCACCAACATCAAAACTTCTAAATACCTTGAAGGATCCATTTTAAGCAGGGTGCCAGAGGAGGCTGGCTTGGAGCTCCTCCTGTGGCCTGAGCTCACCTCATTTCCTTACGGAGGGAGGGAGGACTCAGGCTTGGGACAAGATATATTTTGATGTGTATTTAAAGGAATACAAGCTCGTGAAAATCAAGTTCACCAGGATGTTGTTTTTCGGGGCAGTAACCACTGCCTCCTCCTTCCACATAAACCTAAGCCAAGAGCTACTGGGGACTGAGAAGGTCCAAAACAGGCTTGCGCAAAGGTCAGGAGGAAGCCTGGCAGCCAGATGTGTTTGAGGATCGTCCAGCCCCTCCATCCCCCAGGGGATTCCTCAAGGGAGGGGTGGTGGCCAGTCATGCCTGGGGGACCCCTTCAGGGGGACAGGGCGTGGAGGGCTGGCGTCACCTTTGGTGGTCTCGCTGTCCCGGATCATGAAGGAGCCCAGCACGTTGCCGGGGGCCAGGAGCTGACGCTCGGCATCCTTCCGGCCGATGCCCTTGAAGAACCACCTGGAGGGAAGGGGCAGGGCAGCGTGTGAACCGCGGGCCAGTCTGGTCCTGCTCTCACTGCTCTCGCCTGGCATCGTGAGGGCCCAGCTTCCTGCGGCATCGATTTTACTCAGTCTTTTGGGGAAAACAACCATTCTTTTGACACTAAAACAGGCATTTTACCACAGCTGAATACAATTTGCTGAGGCTGAAACTTATGCAACTTGGAGAGCTTTCTTGAAGGAAATAATAACAGATACAAAATGCTCACAGGTCACTCTAGCACTACCTAACGTGAAGGATAAGGTGATGACCGAAAGACCGGGTGGAAAGACACAGCAGTTGTGACCAACTGTGGTTAAAAGTCTTACTTTTGCAAATTTCATATAGATCATATAACCATCCTCTCAGGGTTTCTGAGGCCCATATGAGCAAGGCCAAAGCTTCATTACCTTCACAGATAATCCTTGTCTGTGGATACAGAGTTGAATATAAAGTTGGCATGAATTTCTAAGCTAAATTGTGAGATTACAAATCACTTTATACTTGGGACAATATCCTTGGACCTTTTGTTCATCCTCCCTGAATATTTGGGATCTTAGGTGGAAAAGTTCAAGCAGCAGCAACCAAGTTCCTTCCCTGAGGAGTGGTTCACATGCTGTGATCGAAAAAAACCCAAATCAGAGGTCAGCTGGCCTTGACCCTGCTGTGAACCTGCTGTGCGACTCTGAGCACATTGCTTTCTCTCTCTGGACTTCTGTTTCCTCTGCTATCAACTGGGAAAAAAGACAACTAGCATTTATCAGGTACTTCCTATCCACCCAACAACCCCATGGAATTGGTGGCTTTATTAGCCCCATTTTATAGATGAGGAAACTGAGGAACAGAGAGAGCAAGTAACTTGCCTGGCATCACACAACTAGGAAGTGACAGATGCAGGATACAAGTCTAACTCTAGAGCCCAAGATCTTAATCACCATACTACACTGGCCACCTGCCTTCTTTGCTTTCATTTTGTAAAGTGATTCATGCCCTGGTAAAATATTCAAGCAATCTTAAAGGGTACACTGTAAGCTGTCTCCCTGGCAATTCTACCCCTCGGAAATTATCCCACCAATCTGGCACAGGAAGAAATGACATACACACAAGGAGATTTATTTCAGCACGAGACTGGAGGAAGCTTAAGTGACTACTGACAGAGATGGTGGGGCATCTCCGGGACAGACACTGCAGCTGGGAAAAGGAAAGAGGTCACTGTAGGTGCTGCATGGAAGATCTGAACAAAAGATGCAGAACAGTGTATGTCATACCCACCACTGTGTAAAATAATGGGAGATACACATTTTTTCTTAATCAAGTGCAAAGCATATGAGAGGACTTATAAGAGACTAGTTGTGCCTGGGGAGAGGAAGTAGCTGGCTAGGGACAGGGTAGGAGAAAGACTTTTCACTCTTTATTCTATGTCCATCCTTCCACACCATTTACATTTTGAAACATTTGAAAATATTGCCTATTTCAAGGCAGAGGAGGAAGGAAGATTCCATCCCACTCTGATTCCCTGGGCCCCAGCTGCCCTCCCCAGAGGCAGCCACTGTTAATGGTTTCTTGATGCAGACACGAGAAGCTGGGAGTGCAAGACTTATACGGGTATTTAGATCTGTGGTTCTCAAGGTGGGTCCCTGGACCAGCTGCATTAGCCTCACCTGAGACCTTGTTAGCGATGCAAATTAGGAGCCAGGCAATTGGGGAGTAGGGCCCAGAAACCAGCATTTTAACTGCACTCTAAGTGATGGTGATCACTCAAGTTTGAGAATCAGCCATGTAAGTTATCACCTAAATGATAACGCACCACACATGTTATCTGCACCTTGCCTTTTCCACCTAGCAGTTATGCTGCCTTTAAGGAGTAATACCAGCCATGCCTCTTCCAAGGCTGCTGTGAGGTGTGGTGAAGGGATTCTGTAAATGGTCACAGCCCTCAGTTGGGGAGCAGAGCATGGATGCCCCAGGAGAAAACCTGGAGGCAGAGGGAAGCAGCCAAGACCCCCTGCAGCATGTAGGGGGCCTGCTGGGGGAGATCCAGGACAGAATGGTCAGTGGTGGGAGCGGGGACCACAGACCACAGAGGGGAGGTTTCCAAGGGCAAAGTGGTTTCATGTGCACTAAGAAGAGGGTGACTTTAAGATGCAAAAAGCCCAAACATTTTAATTTTTAACAGGCAAGCATCCCAAACTCTTAATACCATCTAGCCAGAGGGAGGAGGCAGAGGAGATAAAATCATGGGGATTGTCAGTTTTCAACTATTTGACTGGATGATTCTAAATTGGATCTGTTGCTGTATTTACTGGATCTATTGCTGGTATGGCCATCTTTTTACTTGTCAGTCTCACCCCCCACACTGTGAACATCTCCAGGGAGGAACTCTGCCTGAGTCATCTAGTATCCCTGGAATAGGACTAGGGGTATAGTAGGTGCTCCAGTGTCTGTGGGATGACTGGGTGGAGGGGTGAATGAATGAAATATAACTATGTTTTCAGAGTCAAGTTAGACACAAAGAACCTGCAGCCAAGAACAGCGGGTGATGGGGATCTCCTTGAGGGTGAGGAGTGTCTCATTGGTTCTGCAGCCGCCGCCTGGCACGGAGCCTGGTGAGGCACAGGCATGTTTGCTGAATGAGTCACATGAGGGATGACTGGCCAGGTGTGGGCTGGCTTGCCTCTCAGAGGACCCTGAAAGGCAACCATAGACTTGGCACAACTGTATACTTCATCCAACAAATATTCATAGAGCACCTACTGCAGGCCAGCCTGTGCTGAGAATGCAGCAGTGGACAGACAAGGTCCCTGACCTCATGCTCTTCCATTCTAACAGGGGAGGCAGACAGTGAATCTGTGAACAACCAAAGAAACAAGATCATTGTTGCCAATGAGAAGGATTCAGAAAGGAGTAGAACAGGTTTCCATGAGAAAGCGAGAGAGAGTCACAGAGGGGAAGTGTTTCAGACAGGGTGGCCAGGGAAGGCCTCACTGAGACCCGAAGGATGAAAAGAAGCCAGCCTGGCAAAGAACCCTTGGAAGGGTATGCCTGGCAGGGGAGACAGTGAGTGCAAAGGCCCTGGGGCAGGAACAAGCCTGGCTCTGCTCATGCTTCCTCTGGAGGGCAGGGAAATAGAATACTTACTCCTCTGTCTCCAGTGAGTTGACGCGGGCAACATAGTTGCTTGGAATGTAGCCCTCTTTCCGGGTGGCCAGGGATCGAGCTCTCCACCACTCCCCAGACCTGAGGGACAGGAGGCAGCAATGGGGTCAGGGGCCAGGAGGACCATCCCAGTCCTCTTGGGCTGCCCAGCTTTGGCCTAGAATATTCCCAACCCCAGGTAGCTGGTAGGGTGAAGGGCAGGGCCACCACTGTCCCAGCCCCCAGTCTGCACCCCTGATTAATGTAAGTGTCTTTACAATAGTCCCCACCATGCATCTAAGGGTCCATCCAGGCCTGGAATCGAGCCCTATCCCTGCTTTCACAGCTCACAGCCCTAGTCTTTGGGTCAATCTTTTTCCCTGGGCTTGTGGCCTTGGCCTTACCAGCCATACTTAAGATGGGGCCCTGTGCCTATGGCAGACTCACAGTGGTTCAGCCTGGGCCAAGAGCCAGAGCTACTGGGCTCAGGAGTCTGACCAAACATAACTGCTCCCATCCTTGGGCCCCAGCACATACTGGACACTACGCCCATTGATGATGAAGATTGTAGGAGACTGGAGGTAGCTAACTCAGAGATCCAAGGATTTCTGAATGCAAAGTCACCTCAACAGGGTCTGGTCCCTAGGTAAGCCTGCAGCCTAATCACAGGAGTCCAAAGAAGGCTTCCCTGGGAAAGCACTTTCAGCGGTCCCTCCTTGCCTGGATGTGCACTCGGAGCAAGCACACAGCCCCTTTATTGTGACTTTAACCCAGGTTAGTAGCAAACCCTTCTTCCTTTATTATGACGGGTTCGCATCAGTCATTTACTCTAGTATAAGATAGTCTATCAGGTTCTTTATTCAAGAACTAAAGAGAGTATAATTGAGTATTGGAGATAGGTACATCTTAGGGGGAGTGGGCTGGGGACTCACTCCTCCAGGATCATCATCTGGTCCCCCTTCTGGAAACTGAGGTCTTCATGGTGAATGGCCTCGTAGTCATATAGTGCAACCACAATGATGTCCTCAGAACCTGCTGGGAAGAGAGACACATGGGATGGTGAGGTTTTATCTGAGCACACCCACGGCCCTGGGTGTTTCCCACCCCAATCCCTGGCACCCGGTCCTGGACCCCTTGATGTGTCTGTCTCATTTGCCATGCAGGGTGTGATTCTTGAGTTTAAAGCTAACAGAGTTTTGTGCATGTTATGAAACAGTGTTCTGGAAACACAAGAGCTGGTACAAAGTACTGTGGGGCAATTTAGGGGATTTTCAAGGGTGGTTTTGACAGTTTGGGATTTTTGCCTCCTGCTCTGACTGAGTTCCTCACCCCATCCTCTAGATCACACAAGACCCCACTGCACCTGCTTGCCAGATACTTACCCTCCATGGGCCCTGGTAGGTTGCCATTGCTGCTGTCATGCCACTGTGGGGAAGAAACAGGAGAAGGGGGTGAATCGAATAGTGTGTGTGGAGTCATGGAAGGTCTGTGTCAAAAATGATATCCAAAGCAACTCCTCCCAGGCCTGTGTGTCATGGGAAGTGGCCCAGAGAGGGATAGAGACATGCCCAAGGTCACACAGTGCATTCAGGACATCACCAGCACAAGTTTCCAGGTCTCTTGGGTTGTGGGCTCTGCCCTCAGCCTTGGGCATCCTGGGGGACACTGGGTTGTCCTTTCTCCTTGACATACAGTGAGGAGGTTGGTCCAGATCAGTGTTTTCTGAGCTATGTTTGAAGAAACCCTAGGCCCACCAACATGGCCCATGAATAAAGGCTCTGCTGTGTATGTGAAACAACCTATGTGTCCAGCCAAAGGGGAAATGGCGCTTATGCTGTGATGCTCTAAGGAGCCCCTATAAGAGGGAGGCCAAGCTTCATTCCTGACACAACTAGACCTCAAAAATTCATTGTTGAGTGAACAAAGCTAGTTCTTCAGAATGGTAAATATGACACATTCATATAAAACGTGTATTCACACATCCTAAACACTTTCTGTGGAAACATACTATATGAGTGTAAATTCATGGAAAAAGTTTGCAAGGGTCCACACCAAACTGACAACAGCTGATATCTCTGGAGAGGGGTGGGGTATTTCTAGGAAGGGGGACAATGGTCAGCAGACACTGTAGCTTTAAGTGTAATTTGTGATTTTTATTTTCAAGGAGAAAGAATTTGTGTGTCACACACATAAGTAAACATTAATTTAGAGAAACAGGTTTGGGAAACACTGAGAAGCGCGTCCATTTTTGGGAGATTCACAAAGCCCATTACAAAGATTCATAAAGGCTCTAAGAAGTCCTACAGGGAAGGAGCGTATTGCCCAGTGTTTCACAAACTGATTTGACCTGGGAACCCTTTCTTACTTACTAACTTACCCCCGAACTAATGCCCTGCAGGAGGGGAACAGTGAATGGCTGCTAATAGCATCCCTTAAATCTGATGCTCAGAGAGGACAACCAAACCCTGGTGGGAGAGAACCCTAGCCTTGGGTTTAGGAAGAGCCGGCTCTGCCCCATCCCAGTGGTATGAGCCAGCTCTTCCTGGCTTAACCTCTTTGATCCTCAGTCACCCTGGCTATAAAGCAGTGTAACTCCTGCCTCACAGCTTCTGGTAAGGATTAATGATGTAGAAACACCTCATTCCAGTGTTCCAGCCCGGAACACAGTAGGTTTTCAAAGAATGGTAATGATTATTAAATGTTACTGCTACTCTTAGTACTGGCATTCCTGTTACTAGTACTATTATTGTTACCATCACTATCATTATTGTTACTGCTCTTCCATTGATCACTATCACCACTGCCATTACTAGTGGGGCTACTTCCGGGGCAACTGCTGCTACCGTGACCACCACTATTGCCACTGTGACCACTGTTCCTACCAGCAGCACTGGCCTCTGCCTCTGTCACTCTTGCTTCTACCACTGGGACATTGGAAACTGCACTGCCTGAGTTTGAATCCTCATTAACCATGTGGCCTTCAGCAAGTTATTGAATATCTCTCTGTGTCTCATCTGTGAAATGGGTATAATACAAATCGTGACCTACAAGAGCATCATTGTGAGGATTAAAAGTGTTAATAACCGGAAAGCACTTAGGATAGTGCTTGGTTCATTGTAAGCTCTGTATAAGCGTAATTTAAGTAAGAAAATACCTCTGCTCGTATGACCACTTCTCTCATTTACTATTTCTGCCACAGTTCCTGCTGCGGTTGCCGTTATGTCCCCATTAGCATTGTCCCTATCATCATACAATTGTTTTACAGTTATTGCCATGATGCAGATAGTGTCATAATTACTTGAACTGCTGTTGTCACTAATCTGGTCATTCGTTACTCTCAGCACTGCTTATGCTACTGCCCATGTGTGAGGTCTGCAGTGCCCACAGGGACCTGGTCACCGAAGCTCAGGCCGATGGGCAGCAGGACAAGGAGAAGTGATGTCCTTGCCCCGGGTGCTCAGTGCAGGTGTATCCTGAAGAGTTTGGGTGCTGCTGGTGACTGGTCAGCTCAGTTTCACCCCAAACACACCCTGCTCACCCTTGGGAAAACAGGAAGCTGTGAGGGCAATCAGGGGCTGTCGCCGGGGCTGCTGCCGGTCTCCCCTTTCTTCCCCCACTCACCCGCTTGCCTAAGGACGTAGGATCTGGCACATACACACGGCCGTGTGGGTTGGAGCTGGACTCGGTTTTTGAGACCTTGCCTCCTTCCCGGAGAAACTTTGACTTCACGCAGCCCATCCTGCAGCAGAGAGAAAGGAGGTGAGCCTGTTTTACTCTGAGGTACTTGGGGGGAGCCTTTGATGCTGGGTCCCAGACCCTCTGCTCCCAGGCTGGCTCCCCTTCAACTTCCCAGTCTCCCCTCCCACTGTCAACTCCCTTCACCTCACCCTCAACACATGGAGCTTACACTGTCCTTATCACCTGTGGACCTCCCCATGTCCATGTTCATCAAGAACCCACACAGAGT